>NC_137277.1:12655000-17655000 GCF_054371585.1 Giraffa tippelskirchi
AAGACCGCTTGGCACTCATGTTTGCTTCAGGAGGCAGTGTAACTATGCTAGTACCCATCAAGTGGTCTGCACAATTCCACTTGTGAGAGAATAAGAGGAAATGGGCACATAACATCCTTTTTAAAAAATGTTTTGATATTAGATTTGACCTCACAAATTCCCTGAAAGGGCCTCAAGGCCATAGTTTGAGAACAGCGGCTACGGAGCTATGGTAGGAGGAAGGAGTTAATGATTCAGAAAAGTCACAGAAAAAGAGACAAATGGAATGGTAAGGTCAAAAGAGCAGAGATTATTTATGTAGAAAAACAAATAATAATTTATGAACTCACACATTTTTTAGGTAAAATTAAGAAAAAACACACACACACACAAAAATGCATGTATTTCTCCTTAGAAAACCAAACAATGTACTAACTGAAGTCCAAAGAAGGGAGCAATATAAACAGTATCATTTTTTTTCTTTTATTCTATTGGACTATAGTTGACTTACACTGTTGCATTAGCTTCAGGTGTACAGCCAAGTGATTCAATTATACACATATTCATTCTATTTTAGATTCTTTTCTCATATTGGTTATTATAAAATATTGGGTAGAGTTTCCTGTGTTATACAGTAGGTCTGTGTTGGTTACCTATCTTGTATATAGTAGTGTATGTGTGTGTTCACCCAAAGCTTCTGATTTATCCCTCCCCCAACGTTTCATAAGTTTGTTTAGGTAATTGATCAGGTAATCATAAGTTTGTTTTCAATAGCTGTAAGTCATTTCTGTTTTGTATACAAGTTCACTTCTTTTTTAAAATTAAATTCCATATATGAGTGATATCCTAGGATACGTTTTTCTCTATCTGATTCACACTTCACTCAGTCAGTATCATAATCTCCAGGTTCATCCATGTTGCTGCAAATGGCATTATTTCACTCTTTCTTATGGCTGTGTAATATTCCATTGTATATATGGATTCTCATCTTCGTTATAAGCAATATTATTTTCAAAAAGAGAAAATCTGGGCTTCAAAAGCTCCATAAAAAACTGAATATATATTTACATGTAATTTTCTTAAGATTCTCAAAAAAGCTCATAACCAAAAAAGTTAAGAATTACTTTTCTACAGAAATACATCAGTAAAACAGAAAGATATCCACAGACAAATGTCCCATGACAAGAAAAGAAATTTGATATACATGTCTATAGTGTTTCCAAATTTACAGAAAGAAAAGCTGCCATCCTCATATATGACACTGTAACCTAAGAGGTACTTTATAATTTTTCTAAACAGTCTGCTAGAGGTTCAGCAAATATATTTCCCTCACTTTTTATCACTAACCTTAGCTATAGCTGTTCATATGCAAAGCTCTTCTCTGCTTTTAAAAAACAATTAATTTTGGACAAGTACAGAGATCAGAATGTCTCTAAATGAAAGAAAGTTTAAAACTACCTGTTGACCCACTGAGAATGCCTGGTTGTTGAACTGCTGAATAAATTCTGCAGCCATCTTGTCAGTATCATATGGATTGGAGTCGATACTTTTTTTCTGCAGGAAATCAATCTCAATGGTCATCGTGCCAATACACTGCTTGGCTTTGTCAAAGGTATACAAAGACACTAGGGAGGAAAAAAAGGAGCATTTTTTTAAATCAAAGAGACAGTAAATCCTCGCTGTGCTTCAAGCAACTAAAAGTTTCACATAAATGAATTAGAACTTGACCAAAAGGGGATTTTTCATGACTTTCATTGGAGGGATACATAAGGCACAGATATTTTTTAAAAATAATAATAACCACTAGAGATGTTCTTCCCCCTGACTTAACTGGAACACACTGAACAGCAATCTCCTGTACTTTTACCCCTCATCTGACTGTTCTGGGGAACTTACAGCTGTCCCCATATAGCCTCTCCATCTTCCTCCTCCTCATTAAGCAGAGGAGAGAATGAAGTGACAGAATGGGAAGTCCCGGTGGAGATGGCATACCATGCTGTTTCCAAACAAGACTTTTGCTTGACACAAGAAAGAGCTAAGGTCAGAGGTGTGGACTCTTTTGCTTTAGCAAATTAAGAGTATAGGACCAAAACAAAAAACAAAACCAAACCAAAAAAACCCTTGAGAAAAAAATGTTTTCTAGCGGGATTTCCTCCATAGCAACTTAAGACCTTGACATTTCTTTTTTTAATACTACAAAAATATTTACTGAGCACCTATGATTTCAGGGAACCACAGTAAGTTCTACATGCATAACAGGACAAAGACCAGACCTTTAGCTCATTTTTGTATTAACAGCACCCAATAGTGTCTGTGGGCTTCCCAGGTGACTCAGTTGTAAAGAATCCGCCTGCCAATGCAGGAGATGCCAGAGATGCGGGTTCAATCCCTGGGTTGGGAAGATCCCAAGGAGGAGAAAATGGCAATCCACTCTAGTATTTCTGCCTGGAAAATTTCAAGGACAGAGAAGCCTGGTGGGCTACAGTCCATGGGGTCGCAAAGAGTTGGACATGACTGAGTGAACACAGCAAACAAACAACAGTGTCAGCAGGATGCTTAATATATTCATGAACTGTTTAAATGAAACAACAGCAGCAAAACACCTATACTTTCCATGTTAGTAACAAAGAGGCAAAACAAAGGGACTCTGGAAACTGTGTGTTTCAGTCTATTAGTAAATGGACGAATCTATAAATCACCTAACTTTCTGTGCCTTGATTTGTCACACCTATAAAATAAGACTGGGCTAGATAAATCTTTATGGTCCTTTCATGCCCAATTTCTGTTCTCAACTTATTTCTTACAGACCAGCTGAGTTTAGTCTTGAGTTACGTACAAGGATTTTTTATAAATCCTCTGAATGAAATTGCTTGATTAATCATATTTTTGTATTTTGGTCTGCCATCATAAAGGGGACACACATATTTGATATATGTTTTCAAAAGCAAAATAACAAAGAAAGCCAGGATGGAGGATTGGAAAATTTGCTGAAGATCAAAGATAAGCTCAAATCTCAGCTGAGAGTTTCAGAATTCTCTCTGGCCTCCACTTCTGCATGTTGGGTTCTTTTTGTGTACTTCCTAGGAAGTGCAGATTACATTCTGAGTGATTTTCATAAGAGAGCTTAGTTATTTCTCCATATGATGAAATATTTATAGGGTGAATTATTAATGGAAAATAAATAAAAGTTGACTGACAATCTCATTTCCAGGGGTCTGTCCCCAGAAGACTCTTGAATATGTGTCTAAAACAAAAGTTACAGGGAGGTTCATTGCAGCACTATTTCTAATAGTCAAACATTTAAAAAATGCCTATCAGTCAGGAAATGATGAATAAAATGCGGCATAGTCATAATGTAGAATAATGTGTAGCACTTAAAATTAAAATCTGATATATATTTAATAAAGATGAATGGTCCATTAAAACATAATATAGAGTGAAAAAAGTATAATTCAGAAAGGGTTGCACAGTATGATACAATTTTGTGCATTAAAGACTCCAAAACAATTTCACAGCATCATCGTGTGTGTGTGTATGCATATGTATACATATATGCATGGATATATACACGTGTGTGAACCATTCTTATACCAAGAAATTTGAATAAGTTATTAAAATATCATCATTACTGACTATAGTTTTCCAATGCATTTTAATTTAAGGTCAATGTTCCTAAATAGAAAAGACCAAGTTGTTACAATTTCAAATGCTAGCGCAGTACCATGGACAGTTTCACAGGCAGCACCATGGTCAGCGCCACCATCAGCCCCCAAAGGGACAGATGCCCTGAGGATTTCAACAAGGAGCAAAGGGCCAAAAGGTTAAGAATGTTTCTTATTTTATGATCAATAGCAAATTAACATCAAAGATTAATTTATAAATAAAAAATTATAGCCAATGCTTTGAACAAGCATTACAAAGACAGGTTCAAAGAAACATGTGTTAACTGAACATCAGTCTGCAATACTTAAAACATGGTACTTTCAGACAGAGAGAAGACTAAATGATTTTTCTAGAAGATTTAGTCTGAGAACTAAAATCACTGACCTGACTAAAAAGTTCTCCTTACAGACAGAACTCTTGTTTTAGAATCTTTGAATAAACACTCCCCTTCATACCAAACTTCTTATTCTCTCTTTGCCTACACCTCTACTTACACTGAAAAAGCTTTGTACCTTTATGCTACATCATGACAACAATCAGGCCCCCAAACCCTTCCTTACCTCAAGCTTACTCCACCTTAGTCCCATCTGAACACTTAAGTTTTGTAATTCTGCCAATTAGGTCTGTTTGATTTGCCTTTTAAACAACTGATTTTACATTCAACATAAGCATTTCTGGTAGCAGGAGAATGCTTTAAACACAATTTAAGGCCACAAAACACATTTTTTCACTTCATCTTGAATTTTCTTTTTCACAACAGAATTTATCTGCATTAAAAGTTAAGAACATTCATATTTAGAAAAGTAAGTTTAAGGAAATTAGAAACCTAAGCTTCATATATATCGGTCTTCTCATCAGATTTAACAAGTGTTCATTTTTATCTCTGACAGTGTCTACAAACAGGGAACCCTGGCTTCACGCACCGACCTACTTCCCTTTGGTGCCAAACTCCTCCACCGTGTCAACTTCGCGCTATGCTTTCAGGTGAGGAGGTGACAGTTCAGAGAATCACTTATGTCAATGTTTCCAAAAATGTGGCTGATAACAACTACTTAAGGGTGATTGTTAAAAACACAGATTCATGAATCAGACTCCCCAAAGGAGGGGCCTGAGAATCTTTAAAAACAAAACAAAACAAAACTCCCCAGGTATTTCTGTGAGGCAAATTTAGAAAGCACGAATTCTCCAACATTCACTACCAGTTATCTGTATCTAATTTCCTTTATTTTCACCCCCAGGCAAAAAATTTTACCTTTAATCCTACTTCCACAAAGAAAAGACAAAATAAAGATAATCCCAATATTTAAGTTCCTTCTGATTCAGGAAAAAAAAAACCAAAAACGCTAAGTTGTCAAGTCCCTAAATGAGAAAGAGGATACTCTCTCCTTCCACTTTACCAACTTCTCTTCTCAGGCATCTTGACTACAGACTAGGCTCATAATGTGTTCCAGGCAACTGCTTTAAGTAATTGTTTTCTTTCAACCAGTTTAAAGTTAATATATCTTCGATTGTCTCCAAAAGCTTGGATCCAGAGGATCTGAATGTGAATCTGAACATTCCCACACATCCTCCTAAGACTCTGTGGGAACAGCAAGAAGAACAAATAATGCTAAGCACAGTCCACACCGTCAGCATTACTAAGAGACAGAGAACACCACAAAACTCAAATTATTTGAAAATAGAGAAATATGTAACAAGACTAGACAGAGCTCCCACTGTGGAAAAAAAGAAGGGAAAGCAGTACATGGGGAAAATACAAACAAAAGTCACCCCTCAAAAGAGAAAGTCTAACACCAAAAGCCAAAACACTACACACAGGTTTGGGACTTGGTAGTCCAAGACTCTAGGTACCTAGAAAGGACCTGAAGGTAAGTAGAACTGGAAGCAGTAACATCAAAGAATCACTGGAAAGAATCAGATAAAGAGAGAAAGGGTGGTGCCCTTCAAGATATGGCAATAAAGGAAAGAAGACAGTAAGAGAGAAAATTAGGGATCACATAGAAACCAAAGAGAAATAAGCTGTGCCAACCAACCTTTCTACCTGCCCCACCTCACCATTATTACTTAAAGAAACTGCCCTTCTCTACACTAACAGAAAAGAACGCTCTTGCACTAATAATTTTGCCTACAAAATCATGTGAAGCAGAAAAAAAAAATAATTCCACAAAGTTACTGTAAAGAAAACATAATAAATAATAAAATATTGCAGCATTTCAGCTGTCTTCTCTAAAAAGATCAACTATGAAATAGAAAATATACATAACATTTTAAACTAAATTAAGTATCCTCAAACAAGTACTCAGACATGTAACAAAATACCTAAAATCAGAAGATTAAAAAGTAAGAACAGAAATAGACAAATATTAATAAAAGAAATGCAATGAATTTATCAAACACAGGAAAGAAATCGAGGAAAAATACAACTACTCAGAAGCGAATAATAAATTACAAAGTGTCCATGGAAGAATAGATTCAAGTTAATATTTAATAAGAGGCAGTGAATGAAGAAAAGAAAACAACCAAGATAATAAAAATAAAGAATTTACAAAGAATAGAGAGAAAGCAGCTGAGATGTAAGACAGATAAGGCCTAAAATACATATATAATTAGAGCCCTGGAGAAGAAAATCAAAACAATTCAGTCAGAACTAATATTTAAAACCAAAACCTAAGAAAATCTTCTGGAAACAGACAAGATTTAAATCTACACATTGAAATGAAGTACTGTATAGCTGAGTTGTTGACCCAGAATGGCCAATCCAAGCAACATCCTAATGAGGATATTAGAATTTAAAGACAGAAAACCCCTCAGGGCTCCCAGGCAGAAAAATCAAATTACTTATAAAGGTAAGAAAATAAGACTGGCATCAGACTTCTCAACAGTTTAATACAAAATAAGGCAATGTGATACAGTATTTTCAAGAAATTCAAGGAAAGAAAAGAAGCCAAGAATTTTATATCCAGCCAAGCTGCTCTTAAAGGCATCAAAGATATAAAAGAAAAAAGTCTGAATATGCAAGAACTTAGGAAACACTGTACACATATGTACTTTCTGGAGAAATCTACTAGAGGATAGGTTTTATCCAACCAAGTAGAAACTGGCAAAAGGACTGATCATGATCACTTAAGAGATTTATTGTAGAGTTCAGACTAAAACAAGTATGGAGTCACCTGTGGAAGAATAGCATGTAAATCCTGGAAGAGGGCATGGCAACCCACCCCAGTATTCTCGCCTAGTGAATCCCCATGGACAGAGGAGCCTGGTGGGCTACAGTTTATGAGGTCGCCAAGAGTCGAACACGACTGAAGCAACTAAGCAGGGCACAGCACAGCATGTAAACACCATAGAAAGAAATGAACAAGTACAGCATGGTGACAAGAGTTAGTAACACTGTACTGCACATTTCAATGTTGCTAGTAGAGTAGACCTTACAAGTCATTATCACAAGAAAAAAAATCTTGTGACAGATGTTAACTAGATTTATTGTGGTAACCAGTTCACAATGTATATAAATATCAAATCATTATGTCAGGTGGTTCAGTTCAGTTCAGTTCAGTCACTCAGTCGTGTCCGACTCTTTGTAACACCATGGACTGCAGCACACCAGGCTTCCCTGTCCTTCACCAACTCCTAGAGCTTGCTCAAACTCACGTCCATCGAGTTGGTGATGCCATCCAACCATCTCATCCTCTGTCCCCTTCTCCTCCTGCCTTCAACCTTTCCCAGCATCAGGGTGGTGCTAGTGGTAAAGAACCTGACTGCCAATGCAGGAAACACAAGAGACGAGGGTTTGATCCCTGGGTTTGGAAGATCCCCTAAAGGGGGGCAGGGCAACCCACTCCAGTATTCTTGCCTAGAGAATCCCCATGGACAGAGGAGCCTGGCAGGTTACAGTCCATAGGGTTGCACATAGAGTCAGACATGACTGAAGTGACTTAGCATGCATGCATACCTGAAACTAATATAATGTAATATCTCAACTTTTAAAAAGTTGCTTTTTCCACTAAAAAAAAGAAAAACAGACTGAAAGCTTGAAAAAAAAAAAAAGGAAGCAATTAATTACAAAATGAGAGGAGAAAGAGGAAGGCAGTATATAAAGATTAACTATTGTATAGATGAAAGTCAAATGGTATCTCTTAGAAGATATCTCTGTATTGTTTTTGTAACCTTTCCATAATATGAATTTTTTTAGGTCTTAAAAGCTAGCAGGAAAAAAGCTCACTTAATTACACTTGGATTTTCTTTACTTGCCCTACTAAATCCATGAAGTTCACATAAAATTACCTGACAAAACGACTCACACGTCATTTCCCCAACTTTGCCACAATGACTAAGAAACAATGCCAGTTTTCACTTATTAGCTCTTTGGTTTATAAACCACAAGTGGCTTAGTCTTTTTTTTTCTTCCCTTAAGTCATAAATTGCTTTCCATATCCTTCCCTAATGAATTATGATGACTTTATAACACATTTTAAAAAGTCCATAGTTTCCTTAAGTACTGCCACGTTTTCTTCTCCTTACCCTAAACCTGATTTATCTTTTTAAACAACGACATTAGAAAACATCTCAGTATACAGTAAAATGGAATCACCATGTAATACCAGTTATTCCTCTTTAACTTTAAAAAAAAATTAAAAATAACTTCAACTTTAAAAAAATTTTTCCATAGCCATAATTTCACAAAGTCCTATTCAGCTTAGTTCCAGGCAAGTCAAATAACCTCCCAGCAATTGTCCTTCACTCCTGAATTCTTCCCACTCCTTGCTATACTACACAATGACATTAGAACTCTTTTCTAAAGGTAGGATTTTGATGGGCTTATTCATGACTTCTAAGTGTGTTTGTGTAAAGTCCAAAAATTTCAGTATGTATTTCCAGGCTGCCCACTAACTGCATACTCCACCTCTCATCACTTAATACAACCCATTCAGGCAAAACCTTTCAATCAAACATACTTATGAGCGATGCCTGTAATTTGCTTGCTCCCATCCCAGTGCCTTTTATTTGTATTATTTCTCATCTGAAGAGTCTTTGTTCCTTGTCAATATCATGTCATGCTTTTCTCCTACTTCATAATCATGCTCAAAACTCCAGTGCTGGAAAGATTTCTCTGGCTAATTATCCAGTCTCCAATCAATTCCTCCACTGCTGTTTCTATCTCAGCACTTTTACACAGTGCTGTTAAAGGTAATTTGTGCAAAAATTTACCTTGCACTTTTTCTGTGAGCTATGAATATGTGGATGTTCCTTTTCCAGGAATACTCAGACATATAACAAGTAGACAGAGTAAGTAGCTACTTACTTTCCATTGTCATACACCTAACTGTAACACAGATGAACAGAAAACTGTATAGATCTCTTTAACTATGAGAAAATCATAAAGAAAATCTACCTCAGATAGCTAAAAAATATACCTACCTTCTATTTCTTGCCCAATAGAAAGTCCAGCCCATTTTCGCTGTAAAACAAGAGAGGGGGAAAAAAAGACACTTAATATCACATCAAAAGTAGGGAAATGAGGAAAACAGGATTTCTGTGAATTTCATGTACACATTCCAAGACTAAAACATGGCTGTTAAGTGCTGAACTGTGTCCCACAAAAAAGATACATTAAAGCCTTAGCCCCCAGCTCTGATAAATGTGACAGCATTTGGAAACAGGGTCTCTGCAGATGATATCAAGGTAAGATGAGGTCACAATGAATTAAGATAGACTCTAAGCCAATATGGCTTCCTTATAAGAAAAGAGAGAGACAGTCAAATGGGGAAAAAGTCATGTGACAGTGAAGGCAGAGACTGAAGTGATACATCCACCAGTCAATGAACATCAAAGACTGTCTGCAACACCAGAAGCTAAGCATGGAACAGCCTTCAAAGAGAACACGGCCCTGCTGACACCTTGATTTCAGACTTCTGCCTCCAGAACTGTGGGAGAATAAACTTCTGTTATTTTAAGCCACCTAGTTTGTGGTACTTTGTTACAGCCGCCCTAGCAAACATATGCTATAGTTTATTTATACCTGAATATCTGTCCTCAAAACATAGAAAGCAGTAAAGCCGGCACCACTGAGTAGGATGCTCCTTTGCATAATATTTTAATGCTCCAGAAGGCCTTCGTAGTATCAGGTATTTCAGGTTCTAAATGTACTGTGGATAGTTACACTATTTGATACAGTAGCACAAAAAGAAAGATGTTCAATTCATGAAAAATAAACCAGAATTCATCAGATAGGCTATAATGAAACCAAGTAGGGATTCAAATCATTAAATGGTCATGACTACTCTTTGTGTACTAGCCAAAGAAGTGTCAGGCATTTATGACAAGGCTTTTAGCTTCTCCCTAGGTACCGACTGGTTACAACGGCAAAAATATACGGAGGCAGGACAGATTGTGTTCAGGCAGGAATTCAGGACTGGCTTGATATAGATTCAAAATGAGTACTTATTGACAACATTTCAAAGAACAGTGAGAAAAATAATCTTTGGCTAAAAAACAAGTTTGTCTACTCATCTGAACTTCGTGAACTCTGCAGTGGCGAGAGGTTAAGAAGATGCTGCGTTTTGAATGCATCAACAAGTGCTCTCCCTCCCAGCTTTCTCACCTCCTCTCCACCCTTCACTTCTCTCCTGTCATACTCCATCCCACTTTTGGCCAACCGGAAATATAGAGGCGTACTAGTTAAGCCCAGATTTGGGGTCACAAAGCAGCCACATTTATGTTCTACACCCAGAGATAGCCTCAAGGATGATAATAATAGTATCCATCATTTGGGATTGTTGAGAGAATTAAATGAGGGAACACATGCAAAAGCACTTAAGAGTAGCACTTGGTCTATAGTAAATGTTGGAGAAATTTTTTTTTAAAGCAGAGAGACAAGGAAAAATGGTTAGAAATCCCATTTCTGGCCAGCTGAGTCCCAAATTTAGCTCTGAGAAGGCTGGTAAGTTCTAGAATATTCCAAACCTTTGACCTATATAAACAAATGCAAAAAGCAGTCCTGATACTCCAGAGGCATCCAAAAGGGCAAAAGGGAATAGCAAATGAAGATTTCCCATAGCATGTGAGGGATTCAAGAGATCTTTAACAGTTCCTTAAGGAGTTAACTCTCTTTTTGATCTCTTTCCCTAAACCTCCAGGGGTGGGAGGGTAACAATCAACTGGCATAGTACAGGAGGTAAGGGTTGCATTTGCACTGTTTTAGGACTAAGGATCAGCAGCCTGAGTAAGATGACAAGGGAGGAAAGGATACAGACTAGTACTTGCGATGCTCCTATATAATATATTATGTGCCTGTAAGAGTGCTAGGCAATTTCCCCTCCACAGAATCTACCAACAGCTATAAATCTAATCATAATCCTTCCACTTATTATGGAAGCCCAGCAAGTTAGGCTGTAATTTGAAATAACAACTGTGCTTAGTCACTCAGGCGTGTTCAACTCTGCGAAATGTAGCCAGTCAGGCTCCTCTGTCCATGGGATTCTCCAGGCAAGAATACTGGTGTGGGTTCCCATTGCCTTCTCCAGAGGATCTTCCTGACTCAGGGATTGAACCCACATGCTTCTGAGTCTCCTGCACTGAAGGCAGATTCTTTATCACTGAGTCATTGGGGAAGCCCTACTCATATCATGTTCTTTAGTCTAACATCATTGTATTTTAAAAACACTATTATTAGATGTCAATTTTAGATGTAAGTGCTATTTTTATATATTCTCTATTACCCTGAGAGCTAACATTAAAATAACTTGACACTGTCTGATAGCTAACTGATATCACTGCAGAGTTTTTTTTTTTTAATTAGGGGAAGAAAAGCAAGGCAATAAAAGACAGATACAGTAAAAATTGGCAATTAAGAATGATCATTAAATTCCTTATATAACACCTAGATGGTTTTTGTCAATATGAATCAATACCATTACAGGGTGATACAGCTTGCTTTAAATAAATTGATTATTCTACGACTTTCAAGATTAGAGGAGAATAAATTCACATCCTACTTACCTGAGGTAAGCTGAATGCAATGCTCCCTGGAACCACAGATGGGTGGGTCCTCAGTGTAAATGTGTACCTGTGGTTGGGGGAGGTCCTCACCATCACGTGCCTACAAGACAGAAACACAGTCAACACTCCATGTCAAAGGAAATAAAGAACATCAACTCGAATACACTCATTTCCAACAGATGATGCTTGATGAGGACCGAGTGAAAACATGGCATTATATGAGTCCTGAAGAAACAGGACCACAAATTTCATTTCCACAAATTGTCAGCAATTCAAAATGTTTTCTAGGCATAAGGACCACCTTGGGCCAAACAGACATCAAGCAGAATCAAGACCAAGTTCAAGAGAGTACATGTCACCTGAAACATCAACCTCATTACATTTCCAGTTTACATAAAATTGCAGGCATTGATTTACTTGATGCTAAGTAAAAATGAGAGGAATTTCCTCTCCTGAGAATTATTTCACATACTAACTAGACTAAAGGAAGAAGAACCAGATACAGAAGAGCCATGGATATGGCAGTCCAAAAAAAGTTAGTTTTTAGGACTATTCCTTAAATCTCTTTGCCGATTTCAACAGGTTGAAATAGTAACAGCCTATAAAATTTAAAAGGTGGTAAAAATGAAAAATTTTTATGAAATATATCAGCTTTCATATAGATATCAATATTTACTATTTCAAAGCATTTTGTTCTAACTCACTCTGCTCAGAAGTAAACACAGCAAGTAAACAGATGAAATATAGTTATCTCATGATAAATCTCCTATACCAAGAAACTCACAAGACTGTGTAGGAGACAGATGCTTCAAACTCTTGTTACAGCAACACTATCTTTTTTAAAATTATCTTTTAGAATACTATAATTTTAAAAAATATTAATGGCTAACATTTCTATACATATCATTTTGTCAGAAGGACACAAGTTCTTTATATCCACTATATTTTAAGTAACCCCATCATGTGTACACTTGACATGTGAACACCTGACATGTAAAAGAATTCCATAAGCAAATTCTCACACTGATTATATATAATATATAGTCCAGTTTATATGTAGAAAGTTTTGTGTCACAGAACTTTTAGGACTGGAAAGTATGGTAATACTATCATGTAATGTAGCCCTCTACTATGAGGACAAAACCCACAAACAGTTAGCAATTCTAACTCTGTGAAACTCATGTATTTCAAAGATAGTTTTAAAAACAGAAAAAGGCTCAGCTAAAATCCCACTTCCTTCCTCATTTCCCTAGTCTGCCTTCTGGTACTGCCCCTTCATGTCCTTATTTCTACCAACCTCAGAAGCACCATGGATGGCACTGAACCTGGCAGCACGGTATTTAGGAGTTCGGGCAGTGGGTGATGTGGATGAATTGAAATAAATGACAATGAATCATGTTGTATGACAGAAAATAACAAAATTCTGTAAAGCAATTAACCTTCAATTAAAAAATAAATATTTTTTTTAAATGACAATGAAAAATGCTTGTTAAGATTCTACAGTTGTTCATCTTCCAATTTTCTTGTCTCTTGGGTTGTCAGAGTAACAATGATCAAACAGCTAATATTTGTTAAGGACCTACTAATGTGGTAGGCACTGTTCTAAGGGATTTATTTGTGTAACTCAACATTCACAAATACCCTGAGGAAGATGGTATCATCATCCCATTTTACAGATCAACACACTGAGGCACAGTCAGGGTAAATAACTTACCCACAGTCACCCAGTTTGTAATAGGCAGAACCAGGATCAAAACGCAGACCATCTGACTCCAGAGCCAAAAACCTAATAACTACGCTGTATAATGAGTCATATAATCAGTATGCTTAGCTCTGCTAAGAAAACCAATGGAAAAATAAAGTTACATATAAAAAACTATGCATGACTTAGAAAACACTATATATTTACCAAAATTTGATGCAGTAAATATACAACTCTTTTCATCTCTTCCATTTTCCAATTCAGCAAGAGGAATTTAAAAACTTACACTCCAATGTTTCCAAAAAAAAAAATAAATAACGACTCTTGACAAGTTTCTAAAATATCACTTTGCAGGTAAGAAGAAAATGAAGTCAGATACTCACTGGCCAGACTGGAAATCCTTTTCATTCACAACTGCGCAGTTAGTTAAAGATAATTCATCTGTAGGACATCTTGCAGCTTGCATACTCTATAAGAATCAATGATTAGGAAAACAAAATTAAGTCACCTTTTATATCCTTAAAGAGTATGTTATGCCTTCCCGTTCTCTATTTCCCATTACTTGTAATACACACAATGTTTCTGACTCCTGGCACTCCTTCCTCTGTGGTAATAGCAAACCCTGCCTTTCGGAAACTGTTCCTTTCCCATTCCATGTGCTCCTGTGGGCCTGCCAATCACAGCACACAGGCCATCATCAGGATCCTAATCCATCCATGGGATTTTACATAGACAGGTGCTAGGAGACAGACACTCTCCTTTGCATCACCACATGAAGAAGGACTTTCTGCTCTGAAAGAATAAAATTACCACAAAGAAAGCAAAAGTGAGAAAGACAGACACCTTGAAACTCAGATCTGACAAAGAAGTTAAAGCCCTGGAGACCAGTTCTGAAAATTGGCTGAGTCAATAAATTCCCTTTTCCTGAAGCTTACTTGAGTTGGGTTTTCCATTTCTTCAAAAAAATAAAAGATTCTGACTGATAAAAATGCAATGATATAAATTTTATAAATTTGATAAAGTGTATCATGAAAAAGCATTTCTTCATAAGAGATCCCAAGTAGTATGAATCATATCTCCTGCAGACTAATAAAAGCTATCTTCCAAGTATCTCCCAACAAAAATAATTACAGGTATATTTAAGATAAAAGGGCAATTAACTGTCCTTTTGGCCAAGAACTATGAGAAAAACATTCCTTCATATAATGTATGTAACTGATAATCTTTCCTCCATCCTCTAGGGTTTCCTAGTAAGTGAAATATAACATTCGTAGTCTGTTTATGACTAAAGTGCTCATTCTTCAAACATCAAGCCAAAGCTGATCCTCTGTTAATTTGTCTTCCAAATACAAATTTATAGAGGGAAATAAATTACTCTGCTCTGCTTTTGTTTGAAACCAAAAGGCTAGTTTCAACATAGCTATCCCAGCCGTTCAGAGCAACGGACTCTAAAGTGGGGCATGTGCACCTGAAGGGTTTGCAGGATAATCCTTTGGGGTATAATTTAGAACATGACACAAATAAGCTTTAGGCCATAAGTCTGCTTTCTGAATGAGACAGTATTTCTCCACATAGTCAGTTTGACCAGCCACCTGACCAAAATGTGCAGACCTTGTTTCCCACTCACCCCGGGGTCTCTCTCACCTACCAAAGCTTCTTTCTCTCACGTTCTCCTCTCTTCCCCAACTCTGAGCCCCTTGCCTAGTCAACTCCTACTCGTCCCACAATTTCTCAGCTCAGGAATTACATCTTCTAGAAGACCTTCCTAAACACCTTTCCCTCCTGAAAAGACAAATGTCAAATGGAAGAATTTAATATTTTTACTGTCTGTTTATACTGCATGAAGGACGTAAGATTCTTAAGGACTGAGACTGTACCCTGTTCGTGTCTACAGTTCTCCAGGCTAAGACAAGGCCTGGATGCAATCAGTGCCCATCAAACATCTGCTGAACAGATGAACTTATGGATCAATACAATCTACCTCAACTTCAGAATAAACAATTCAAAGAACATGGATGCAAATGACATTTCAAGGTTATTTAGGAAGTGATACAATTTAATTAACACAGAATTGATACACCCAAAGTTATTTAAAAATTTACAAAATGCTAGCTTAACCTTTTCCTTTGTGAACTTGCTTTCTCGTCAAAGATTTGGTGTCCTTTAAAAAAGAGTGAAAAAGTCTGTAGAAGTCATCTGGCTGGGTAACTTAAACAGATGCTATGAGCAAAAGGCCTCCCTACTGGAATCTAGAAGCATCTGTGTTTTTATGGCAAGCCAAGCAGGATATCTCATTTTCTCATCAGAATATAAGTCCCTAAAATAGTAGCTGTTTACTTATCACAATAATGCCAAAGGATAATTCCACAGTTTTTCTAATACTGACCTTGCCTATAGGAAACAATGACAAAAGCCCCGCCACAATGTCCACATAACTACTAGGAAATGAACATATTGAAACTGACAGGAAATTTTAGTTGTAAGTTTCACTATTTGAGTTACTAGAACATTTAACCGTCTGAAGACTATAAAATGTTTTCCTTAATAACTTGAAATGTAAAAAATTATTAATTCATTGCTTCTCAAAAGTATGAAAATCTCAACAAACCTTTAAAGGAAACTTTAGCAGAAGTAATTATATCATTGAGCTTCCCTGGTGGCTCAGATGTAAAGAATCTGCCTGCAATGCATGGGACCTGGGTTCAATCCCTGGGTCGAGAAGATTCTCTAGAGAAGGGCATGGCAACTCACTCCAATACTTTTGCGTGGAGAATTCCATGGACAGAGGAGCCTGGAGGGCTACAGTCCATCAGGTCGCAAAGAGTCGGACACAATTGAGCAACTAACACTAACTAACTAATTACATCATTACTTATGTGAGAGCCTTTAAAGTATAGGAAGAGAACTGGCTTCTTCTCAACCAAAAAAAAAAAAAAAAAATGGGGGAGGGGTGTAACCAGGACTCCTCTGGACAACACTGCAATTTTTCAAATTTAAATAACATACTTTCGTCCAAAGGTTCACTTTACAAATTAGATTTTTAAGTGATTGCCTTATTTTTTACTGAAGAATTAGTAGGGCAAAATTAAAAAGAAAAAAAAAAAGTGTGCAGTACCTGATTAAAAGACCTCATTACAAATAACTGCAACACTCATGAATCCACTGGTCTTCTCTATGGTGCTTCAGGCCTAGGTTACATGTCTCCAGAGACACAAATTCCTCCACAGGAAAGGGAAGTAGGACAGACTATATGAATCTGCTCCAGAGCCAGCTCAACTAACAAGTCTCACTCAACTGTGTTTCCTGAAAAATAATGTTTTAGAAATGTACTGTGCAATAAAACAACCACTAGACATGTTATTAAAATTAAAACTAATTAAAATTTTAAAATTCAGTTCTTCAGGTGCACTAGTCACATTTCTAGAGCCACAAGTGGCTATTAGGGATCACTGCAGACAGTTTCATTGGACGTTGCTAGTCTAAAGTAGTGTGAGAAAGGCCATCAGTAATACCTGTCTTCAGGCCTATGGAATCACTCTGCTATGACTCCTGAAATAATAACTTCTATTAAAATTCTGAAGTTCTGCAGGACTAGAAGTGGTAGGTAGAAGTAAGTCAAACTTGTATGCCCTGTAGTAATCTTGCAGAGAGCCTGTAAGAATATCCTTCACATTATCCATCTCCGACTAGTAACTATTCGCATAGATGAACCTCCTGACATCCCATAGGGACTTACAATTCCTTTACAAAATTATACTGGAAAAAAAAGAGAAAAGAGTTCCCGTTTTGGTATTCAAAAGAAACACACACACACACACACACACACACAAAGGAAAATGTAAAAAGCTGACAGCACTAAATACTGGCAAAGATGTGATGTAGTTTCTTAAAAGGTCAATGTGCCCCAGCAGATCTATCCCTAGGTTTTAAGTCAAGAGAAATGAAAATGATGACTTGTACACAAATGTCCACAGCAACTTTATTCACAAATCAAAAACGGAAACAACACAAAGATCTACCAACAGTTGAATGGATAAACAAATTGTGGCACAGGCATACAATGGATACTACCCAGCAATTAAAAAGAAACTACCTCCTGATATACATAACATGTGTAAACCTCAAAACATAATGCTGAATAAAGCCAGATGCCTAAAAGAGTCCATCCTATGTTATTTAAGCCTCATCTTACAATCAGATGAAATCTTAGAAGAGAAAAAATTAATCTAGAATAACCATATATACAAAATCAGTGAATGACTGGGACGGGGGTGAAATGGACAGCAAAAATGCAAGAAGTAATTTTTTGAGATAGTTCTATGTCTTGATCATATTTTATTGTGCAGAGGTTATACCTCAATGAAGTTGAGAAATGACGGTCTGATGTTTTTTAATGGTTGGGCAATCTCCAATAATCCCCATTGCAAAGATGGTATAAATGTTCAAACTACAAAATATAGTTTGGATACAAGGTACCTACACTCATGCAACAAAGACCTAATCAAGAGACCCAATCTCTTGCCTACTGAAAGAGAGATAGCTAGCTTTCCAGGACAGACAGTTCACTTTCCAACCAGGTCTCATCTCAACTGTAGGAATAACAAACTAGGAGAATGGCCAGATCTACCTCTAAAAGGCCAGTCTAAGGTTACTGATGATATTGGCCTGCTAGTCCTGGGCACAGGATGTAAAAAGAGGAAGTATAAAACCTACACTCCTGTGTGTGTATAATACTAACTAAGATTGGCAATTCTTCCTCCTGAAAAGAGTTAAGACTCTTTTTTTCCCCCTGTAATAATTCTTCTTTAAGAGGCAAGGGAATTTGACCTAAAATTCTACTCTCCCTCTGGACAAGAACAGAAAGAAACATGAGGACATGGGAAAAAATACACACCTACCCAAACATACACAAGAGGATTAAAGGAGATACTATGATTTACCTGGTACAGAGTAAATACTCAATAAACCTCAGCTATTATTATTATGACTATCATAGAGATATGCAATTGTAATAGAAAAAAATTTACAACCTAAAGCTAAATAAATGCCGTGAATACCACCATGGTTAAAAGCATTACAAGTACGCAGCTATTTAAAAGGTCAAGATACCTCTGTACGTACTGACAAGGAGAATATCCACAATATAGTGCTAAGTTTTCAAAAAGGTATAAAGCAGTATTATAAAATAGTATGTAGAGTATGGTTTTTAATAAAAAAGACACAGTAAATTGTTAACAGTAGTTATCACTGAGGTGAAACAAGAAGGTGAAAGTGAAACATCTTCACTTTTCAGAGTTCTGAATGGTTGGAACTATTTTTACAATAAATAACCCTTATCTTAGGAAAATAATTTTAAATATAGAGAACTTTTATGTACAAAGTCATCTTCTATGGCATTACTTTACAGTGATGAATTAGAAGCAAATTAAAAGTCCTATTTCAAAATGATAGCTGTGTAAACTAAAACATGTCTACTTCACATATCCTAATATTCAAATCACAGAATAGTATACATATACATGTGTGTATATATATATATACATATATACACACACACGTATATAAATTTCACTTTACAGTTTGATATTTTTAAGTATAGCAAAGCAATTAAATAAAAACACATCAAAATGTAAAAAACAACTGTGACTAGAAAATGGGACAAGTGATTTAATTAATTTTCCTCTTTTCTGCATTTTCCATTTAAAAAATAAATAGGTGTTACTTTACTAGCCAAATTAAAAGTTTTGTATTAAAGTTAATTGATGGTATATTTCATTTCAATCTTTGTTTCTGCACAGACAGTGATGACCTCACTGTCATCACTATGGAAAATAACTGTAAGGATACTGTCATTATTCATGAAAATATAAGACAAGGTCTCATAATTTGCTTATTGTGTTTTTTCTTCATAATTAAACCATGTTCATTAAATCTAGTTTTCTTTGACTACAGTGTGACAAGGATTTTTGCCCATAAATTTCCAAGAAAACATACTTTTTATTAATAAGCTCAGTAAGAAATTACAAAATATGCTCTGAAGCAAAGAATCTTTTGATAAATATACAAAGAGTTAAAATTTTATTTATACTGGGCAGATTAACCAATGATTCAGCATTAAAATGAACACCAAATCATAAACTAGTTAACTGAGTCCTTGGCTTTGTGAATAATTTCTTCTCCATGATTGCATTAATTTGGGAAAGTTCATTAACGCCTCAAAATACATTACTTTAAAATTTGGAGAAGTACCTGGAACAACATAATAAGCACTCAATATATATTTATGGAATTAAAACAATTGTTTGAGAAATATATCTAGAAAGTTAATCAATGTAAGATCCATATGAAGAAAACCAACAGAAGCACATACTGTAAGGATATCATCAACTCCAAATTAACCTATATATTTAATGTAATTATAAGAAAATCCCAATGGGACTTTAGCAAGCTCAATCTAAACTGTAACTGGCAAAGTAAATGTAGTAGGCAAAATGAGAGGGGAACAAAATTTTTTCTGATTTGTAAAAGCAGCCAAGCAAAATTTCAGAAAGAATGAGACTGGCCCTACTAGACATAACACACACAGTAATTAAAACAATGTAGTGGAATTCCCTGGCAGTCCAGTGGTTAGGATTCTGTGCTTTCACTGAGAGCTTGGGTTCCCTCCCTGGTTAGGAAACTAAGATCCCACAAGCTGCCTGGTACAGTTCAAAAAAACCACAAAAAACTACGTAGTACTAGTATAGAAACAGTTCAGTAAAGTAGAAAAAGCAATCTAGAAACAGAAGCAGGTAGAACTTAATAGGTAAAATTCAGAAACAGTAGAGGAAAGCTGAACTATTCAATAAAAGGCATTGAGACAACTGATTATCCACTTGGCGGCTGAGGGGGGGCAGTGTCAATAATAATAGCTAATGTGTTTTGAGAGCTTATTACATGCGAGGCACTGTTTTAAAAGCTTTATACACCTGCAAACACCCTAGCTCACAATTCTCTTTCCTACTGCCAAAATCTAAAGAACATTATTTGCCTCACTCTAACTAACATTTTTGTTTTCTCATAACACAAGAATATTATTTCTCTCTAGATGCTTTTTAAACATGACTTATTCTGAATTTTGTATACTTAGAAGAGGGAAAAAAAGTCTAATTTTTAGGTGAATAAACTAAAAGATTGTGTTTTGATCCCACAGCTACTTCTAATTTGACTCAAGTACATAATGGAGCTCCATTTGGTCCCATTCAAGGATCACAGCATCCTATTCTTAACCTTACAGAGGCATCTTAAGGCATACATCTCAAATGTATAGGGAGGTAGAAACCCTCACTTCAGTGGTATATCCACTATGCCGTGTAATCATCACCACTCTCTATTTCCAGGACACTTCCAGCCCTCCAAAAAGAAACCCTGTACCCATTAGCAGTTAGTCCCAATGCTCACCTCCCTCATCCCTTGGCAACCACTAATCTATTTTCTATCTCTATGGATGTGCCTATTCTGAACATTTCATATAAATAGAATCATACAATCTGTCATCTTTCATTCAGCATAATGTTCTCAAGATCATCGATGCTGTTGCATGTGACAGCACACCTTTCCTTTCCAGGGCTGGATCATGTTTCATCGTATGGATAACCCACATTTGTTTTATCTGTATTAGCTGACGGATAATTTCCACTTTTTGGCTATTATGAATAATGCTGCTATGAACATTCATGTACAAGTTTATCTATGAACATACATTTTCAATCACTTGCTGGACTTGCTGGATCATTCTGTTTAACTTTTTGAAGAACTGCCAAACTGTTTCCCACAATGGTTGCACCATTTCACATTCCCACTAGCAGAATATGAGGGTCCCAAATTCTCTACATCGTCACGTTTTTTAAACTATAGCCATCCTAGTGGCTGTGAAGTAGTATTTCACTGTGGTTTTGATTTTTATTTCTCTAATGACTACGATGGTGAACACGTATCTTTCATGCACTTATTGCTTATTTTCACATATATTTTGGAGAAATATCTATTCAAATCCTCTGCCCATTTAAAAATCGGGTTTCTTTTTATTGTTGAATTATAATGGTTCTTTATACATTCTGGACACTAGGCTTTTATCAGACATACAATTATTAAATATTTTCTCACATTTTGTGGGCTCTCTCTTCATGTCTTGATAGTGTCCCTTGATATATGAAAATTTTAAATTTTGATGAAGTTCAATTTATCTAAAAAAATCACTCTCGTTTCTACTACCAGAGACAGAAATCAAACAGATGAGTTAAGCCTGCTGAAAATTTTATATAAATGGAATCACTTCAGTATTTGTGCCTGGAGTATCCCACGGACAAAAGAGCCTGGTGGGCTACGGTCATTAGGGTTGCAGAGTTGGACACAACTGAAGCAACTTAGCATACCATGTATTATTCCATGTCTGACTTCTACCCTTCAATATTATGATTACAAGACTCATCCAAGTTGTGGCATGTAGCAATAGCTCATTTTCCTTATTTTTTATAGTGTATAATTATATGAATATGCCACTACTATTTATCCATGAGTTGTTTCCAGTTCTTAATCATGAATACTGTTGCTAACAATATGTTCATACATGTCTTTTGAATAACATGCTTATGCATTTCTATTGGATATCTATAATATGTATATAGTATATATATACACACACACATGTGTATACACACATATATACATGTACACACACACTCTCCCACCCCTACACCTACCTTCTCCAGTAGAACGGCTGGATCACAGGCATACATGCACAGGTTCAGCTTTAGGGGAATTTTGCGTAAGGTATACAATGTGGTGTTCTGATACAAGTACACTTTGTGTAATGTTTACGGTAACAAGCTAATTAACAGACCCACCACCTCACAGAGTTACCACTTTGTGTGTGTGGTAAGAACACTTAAGATTTACTGTCTTAGCAAATCTCAAGAATACAATATTTTTTAAATTAACTGTCGTTACTATGCTATCTAGTATTTCAAGTTCAGTCAGGGTACCTGATTTTTGATATTACAGGAAATAACTTGTGTTTTCTTAAATGTTTGAAAATTGGATATAGGTGAAGATATTAAAGGAAAGACAATTCAATAATCCTGAAATCTAGAAATAACAAGGTTGAGTATACATTTGGAAGGAAATCTGGGGGGGAATCGTCAACAATTTGTAAGAAATTGAATCCAAGAGCTTACAATCCTAAGCAAATGGTCCTCAACTTAAGCATTCACCAGAATCACCTACAGAACTCTTAAGATTGCAGGGGCCCCACCCCCAGAGTTTCTAATTTAATCAAGGTTGAGGAGGGGAGAATCTGTACTTCTAACAAGTTTTCAGGTGATGCTCATTAGCTGGTCTACAGATTCTACTTTGAGAATCAATGCACTGAGAGAAGCAAACTTAAAAAAAAAAAGGTTCATTTCCTTCTACAATAGAAGAGAAGAAAATATAGGAAAGAAGGCTTCAATAATGCTCTTGGTCCATTTCATCCTTTACCTTGATAAAAGTTTATAATTAAGTTTATTTTGATGCTTGACAAGTAGTAAACTGATTCAAAGTCTACATAAACAAAAAACTTAGACTTCATAAATGAAGATCAAGAAAAAGGACTGTATTGGAGGCCAGCCGCTCTTTAAAATTAGATCTATGCTCTATTACTAATGACTTGGATAACAGAACAAACAAAAGTATTCAGTAGCTTGGCAGAGAACATAACATTAAAATACAACTATACACCTTGTCCAAAATTATAATTTATTAGGTTAATCAGAAATAGTCATTCATCCATTCAACAATCATTCCATGCCAGGCTCTGTTCTAAACAGTGGGATCTAACTTTGCTATCATCTCACAAAATTTTGTCAGTACTACTCTCCAGGAGAAAAGTAACTAGGATAACTAAAATGTTTTAATCTCCCAAAAACTGATATTTTTTGGAAGACCCAGAATTAGTGATAATTTTTAGTTTCATTAAGTAAGAAAATGTTCGTTCATATGCACATAACACTAAAAAACACTTTACACTCAAAAAATATCCACCAGTGATGGGAATTCCTGGTAGTCCAATGATAAGGACTCCCCACTTTCACTGCTCAGGGCACAGGTTCAATTCCTGATGGGGGAACAAAGATCCCACAAGTTGCTCAGCCAAAAAATAACAATAATAATTTTTAAATTAAAAAGTGAATGTTGGATTTCAAAAATGACAACGTATTTGTTACTTTAATAATTTCCCCATTTTCTCTCACCAAAGATCTACATAGCTAGTGCAAAATACATCAGAATTTAACACTTCATTCCAAATTTAGCAAAGGACCAAAACACTCTGCATTACTCATAAACAGCTGATGCTAATTCACTTGATTTCAAATCTATAGAGCACAAAGTTGCAATAAATTATTAGCACTTTTTGGCTTCATGGATTAAAAAAAGGAAGGAAAGAGGAAGAGAGGGAGGAAAGAAATCAGCTTATCAGCTTTTTAGAGTAATTCAGCTTAGTGTTACTGAAATAATCTTTATATCTGCCCTTGCGGAATATAAGGAAAAAAATATAAGTCAAAATCAATGGCAATAAACTTAAACATTAACAAATTTAAAGGAGGAGAGACTGGGTTGCTCCTAAAATTCATATGGAAAAGGGCCAAGAAATGCCAAATGAAGAAAAATGAGCGGCTAACCCTACCAGATAGCAAGAATAATTTTAAAGCTACGGCAATTAAGACACTGGTATTGGTGCACATACAGACAAACAGAACCATGAAACAGGAAAGAGTTCAGACTTAGAGTGGATATAAAACAGAGGTAGCATTACAGATCAGTGGGAAAAAGGATGGACTCAATACATAATATTGAGACAACTGGTTATATATATGGAAAAGATAAAATTAGCTTAATTCACACCAAACACAAAAATAAATTTCAGATGAATCAAACACCAAAATATGAAAAGCAAGCCATTAAACCTTTTCAAAGAAAATCTTTCTGACTTCAAAGTGGGAAAAGATCTTAAAACATATAAGCACACTAATACACAGAGGTTAAAAATGGGTAGTTATAACTACAATAAAATTTAAAACTCTACATACATGAAAAGATCATCACTAAACAGCCCAACAACAACAACAAAAAATGGGCAAAGGATATGCAAAGGTAATTCACAGAAGAGGAAACTCCAATAATCAATATGAAAAATGTCCAATCTCACTAGTAATTAGGGAAAATTGCAAATTTAAACAACAGTATTATTTTATACCTATCACATTGTAAAAATTAAAATATCTCAATATTAAGTGCTGGAGAGGACATGAGGAACAGGTAATCATATACTGTTGGTAAGAACACAAACTTGTATAACTAGGTAAAGATAAAGGTAACTGATTACCCAGCAATTCTATGTAGCAATTCTATAAACAGGGTATAGATCCATGTCTCTAGACATATCCTAAAGAAATTCAACATACATATGCAAGGAGATATAGACAAAAAAATATGTATTTCTGTATGTATATTTTCTTCTGTGTGTACCAGAAGAAATAAAATTTGAAGACCACCTAAACTGTCCTCTAAGAAAACAGATAATTGTGGTATATTTACAAAATAGACTACTACACAATAAACAGAATTAACTAACTCTACATAATTCCACATGACAATCTCAAATGAAAAAATTCAGGTTGCAGGAGACATACAATATAACACCATTATATACATTTTTAAAACACAAAAAACAATATATTGGTTAGGGACACAAACCTACATAGACGTGAACAGAAAGGATCTATATCAGCTTTAGGCTAGTGGTTATTTCTGGGGGATTAAAAGATATAAAGCAAATATCACAATATGTAAATACTTTTACACCTGGGCAGTGAACACGTGGATATAGGTATATATTATTTGCAGTACTTTTCAGCATACTTGAAATCTCTTAAGATATATGTGAATTATTCTTGTTTAAAATGCACAGAGCTAGAAATAGTTACAGTCATGCAAGGACTATGTAGTTTGCATCATAAAAAAAATAAGTAGGAAATCACGAGTTTGAATCACTAGGAAATTGAAGGCAATGTAAGGTGGGTCTCAGAGCTCATTCAAGGGCATTAACACTGAAGTATGATCAAGGACTTCATTAAGAGATTTTTCCCTAATACACCATAACCAGAGTATGGACCCTTCAGAATAGCATTACAGCAAGCCCCTGCTACTGCTGCTGCTGCTAAGTCGCTTCAGTCGTGTCCGACTCTGTGCGACCCCATAGACGGCAGTTCACCAGGCTCCGCCGTCCCTAGGATTCTCCAGGCAAGAATACTGGAGTGGGTTGCCATTTCCTTCTCCAGTGCATGAAAGGGAAAAGTGAAAGTGAAGTCGCTCAGTCGTGTCCGACTCTTAGCGACCCCGTGGACTGCAGCCTACAGGCTCCTCCGTCCATGGGATTTTCCAGGCAAGAGTACTGGAGTGGGGTGCCATTGCCTTCTCCGACAGCAAGCCCCTAGTGCATTGCTAACACAGCTGTTTCCAAGAGTTCACTGTTCCACCAATTCAAGAATTTCCAGCAATAAAATAATATACTTTCACCTTACACCTTTGCACTATGACTTAAATATTTATAAAGAATACACCCACCTGAATCATCAATTCCTCTGGGTTTCAGAAAGATGCTATCTGATAGTGCTGTAAAGAGTTCAATTTTGTTTTCTAAAATGCACTGCCTTTGAAGATACTTAATAAAATCACAAGAGTGACACACACAAACAGTAACTATTGCACACAAGATTGCAAAAAGATGATATGCTTTGGACTGCAAAACTCTGACTTAGAAATGGGACTATGAGACATTTTAAATTATTTGTTTTGACTTGTGGTACTGTCCATGAACTGTCCCTAATTTACCACTGTGTTCCAATCCGAAGGTTGGTTTTTGGTAAAGATGTCATTCACCCATAAAAATGTTATAAATGGTTAGGTTTCTGGACTAGACTACAAGACTTTTTCAATACGCTAGCCTGACCCAGACCAACAGCCAGATGAGGTAAATTTCATTTCTAACGTCTTTCTAAACCCTTTTCAACACCTAAGCGTGTTCTCACCCTTAGATTCCTATTTAACATCATCTTGCTCCTATTTCTTAAAACAAATTACCTCCACTAGCTGTAGGATTTATGAAGAAAACAATCCATTGGTTTTATTCTCCTTAATGCATGTATATTTTCAGAAAGGGACCGCCAAGTCTCCAATACGTGAGATGTCTAGTAATCTTAAAAGATAAGAGTACAGGGGACTTCCCTGGTGGTTCAGGGTCTAAGACTCGGCACTCCCAAAGCAGGGGGCCCAAGTTCGATCCCCGGCCAGGGAACTAGATCCCACAAGCTGCAACTAAAAGCTCCTGCATGCCACAACTAAAACTCGGTTCAGCAAAATAAATAAATAAAATCTAAAAAAAAAAAAAAAACCAGTACAAGAAAGTTCAGGCAATGTGGAAAGCCTATCTTCCTCCCTTTCCTTTTTCTTCAGGAGTGGTTTGAGTAGTAGTTTAAGGGACCTGGCATGCAACACCAGAGGAACTTCACTAAGGAGCCTCTCCCTACCTAGAGTCAGCTCTCCTTAGCTATCAAGGCTACATTTCAGATTCTTTTCTCTGCTTCTCATTCCATGATTCCAGAGCAGTTGCAGCACGAGAGTTCTGAAAATCAGTGTGGGGGCCGGAGGCAGTGGCAGCCATCTGTACATGGAGGTCATTTATAAATAAGAGTCCACAGTCAATGTCAGTAATAAGAATTACAACGTTAGCATCTTGATTTACTACGAGCAAAAATTTAAAAGAGCTGAGAAAATCTATTGCCTAATTGAATCTTTCGAAAAGCCAAAAGGAACCAGATATGTTTAAATTGATATTATAAAATGTATCCAACTTATCATTCTATATTTTTCTCATATAACAAATACACTAAAACAATAAAGAAAAAAATTATTTTCTTTCAGGTTCTTTAGTTTTAAGATTAGGGGCTTCAAAGTTATTTAGGGATTAACCAAGTTCTGATGACCTTGGAGCTATATATTGACTAACATCACATAGTTTATTTTTCAGTTTCCCAGATGGACTCAATATGATGCTTTCTTTTTTGGACAGCAAAAGCAAAGGAAAGAAATACAGATTACTAATGCTATCATCAGCAACAGTGATACAACAAATCTTCAGTTATAGAGCGAACATAAATACCATTTACAAGATGATGTCAGAATGCCAAAATTAACTAAACCAACCCAAAGCAGTAATAACTCAAGATAGCTTTTCTCCCACAAACAGGAAATACAGAACCCATTTTAAGAGAATTACAAGGCTCACCCTATTTGTTAAATGTGGATGCTGCTGCTGCTGCTAAGTCACTTCAGTCGTGTCCGACTCTGTGCGACCTCATAGATGGCAGCCCACTGGGCTCCCCTGTTCCCAGGATTCTCTAGGCAAGAACACTGGAGTGGGTTGCCATTTCCTTCTCCAATGCATGAAAGTGAAAAGTGAAAGTGAAGTCGCTCAGTCGTGTCTGACTCTTAGTGACTCCATGGACTACAGCCTACCAGGCTCCTCCACTCATGGGATTTTCCAAGCAAGAGTACTGGAGTGGGGTGCCATTGCCTTCTCCGTAAACGTGGATAGGTAGTTGTTAGTTATAGCTACAGGAAGAGAAGACAAGACAATCTGAGATGGGCCAAAGGGGTTTAGATTTTCCAAAAGGTAGAAGGTAGTTTTTGAAAATTAAACTTTGACAGAGGCTCTAAAATGTTTTAGGTAAGAAGGTAAATCTACTCTTTATACCCTGTCAACTAAGTTGGGGAACTGACCTGAGTTCAAATCCTAACCCTGCTTCTTGCTGGCTGTGAACCTGCAAGTTACTAAAGCCCCTCTCTCCTTCGAAGGGAGGTTCTGTCCGGATTAAATGAGATACATTTGTAGTTCAGCAATGGGACCTGAAGTGTACTCATATGTGGCAACCTAGAAGAGGGTCTCTAGCAGCATGCTCAAGGCCTGCTTCTGACCCCGTCATATCCCACCTTTTATCAATGACTACAATGGAGACACAGAAGGCAGGGTTATCAAACCTATAATCTACGGATCTACAGATGAAACAACACTGGAACAGAGCACTACTATGTTGCATAAAATGAAAGCATCAAAGAAACCTTCAACAGGTAGCAGAAATGGCCCCCAAAAAAGTGAACTGTAAAGGGGATAAATGTAAGGTCTCACACTTAGGTTCAATAAAACAACTGCACAATACCTAGAATGTAGGGGTATGGTGGCAAGGGGGTGGGGGGTGGGGTGCTGATTTTAAAAGAACACTGGAGCTATAACTGATTGTAAGCTCAGTATGCGCCAGGCTTCCCAGGTGGCTCAATGATAAAGAATCCGCCTGCCAATGCAGGAGACGCGGGTTCAATTCCTACGTAGGGAAGATCCCCTGGAGGAGGAAATGGCAATCCACTCCAGTATTCTTGCCTGAAAAATTCCACGGACAGATGAGCCTGGTGGGTTACAGTCCATAGAGTTACAAAGAGTCAGACACGACTGAGCACTGAGCACTCAGTACGGGCCAAGAGTGTGATTTACTGCAGAAAAAAGCAAATACAATTTTAGCCTGTATCAGTAATTGTATTGTCCAGCATCAGAGAATAATAGTTCAAGGAGATTCTTCACTGATCACTGTGTTAGATTCTTGAGCACATTTTAACAATAGAAGAAGCACTGACAAAACAGAACATTTCCAAAGGAAAGTCACCTAAATGATGAAGGATTTGGAATATAGGATATTTGAGAAATTGGGGATGTTTAACTTGTAAAAGAGAAAAATCTGAGGGAATATGTAACCTGTTTTCAAACAGCGAGAGAGCTATCACATGAAAAAGGAATTGTTTAGTTCTACAGTTTCAAACAGCAGAAATAATATGTATAAAAATTACATGGAACCCCATACAAAAAAGACTTTTCTAATATGACACTAAAATGGGCTAGATTTATGGCGGAGCACCCTCTATCACTAAAGTATTAAGACAGAGATTAGATTCATTTCCAACAAAAATGTATCGAGCAGCTTTGTCCCAGGCAGGTACAAAGCACTGATGATGACAGTAAATACAAAACTAATACAGTCTCTGCTTTCGTGGAGAGTAAAATCTAGTAGTGGAGGCAAATAATCATGCTAAAAAATTTAAATGACAAATAAATCTCTAAGGAAAGGAATACAGGTCTTCAAGAGCATATGGAGAGTGGAGTTTGGGGAAGAATGGATACATGTATATATGTATGGCTGAGTCCCTTTGCTGTCCACCTGAAACTATCACAACACTGTTAATAGGCTATACTCCAATATAAAATAAAAAGTTTAAAAAGAGAGAGAAGAGCATATTAACACAGGATCTGACTTGGTGTGGGATCAGAACAGGCCTCCCTTGAGCAGCTGAGTGATCCGTGAGTAGGAGGTAAACGGTTGGGAGCAGAACATCATAAAGAAAGGAAACAGCACACGCCAAGTCCTTGTGATAAGAGGTTCAAGGATAGGAAAGGCTTATATAACCCAAGCATAGAGAGTAAGGCGGTGAGCAGAGATGCAGGAGCAGAACCACAAAGAGCCTTAAAGGCCCAGTTAAGGATTTGGTCTTCTACCAAAAGTAATGAGATGCTACTAAGGGGGAGATTAAGCAGCAATGTGCATGGGAGAGAATAATCAATGTGGTGAATGGGAGCTTGGGAGCTTCCTGCAGTAGTCCAGGCCAGAAATGATAGTGGTTTGGGAAAAGCAGGTGGAAATGAAGATGTAAAGAGGTGAACGGATAGGTTGGAGAGATTTTTAGGACGTCAAAATGACAGAACCCATGTAACTAGTCCAATGGGTGTTTGGATACGGTTTAAAGCAGCAATGCCTAAGCCAGATTCTTTGGCTCTAATAATTAATTCCCTTTTTTTGGGGGGGGGGGGCAGGGACAGAACTCAGTGATGAATTTTACCTGGGGACAGAGGATTTGGTGAGGGAGAAATATAACGAATGACCCACTCCCCATCCGCTAGGCTTCTAACCTATAGAGGTGGATGGATTGTGATGCCATTCACTGGTATAGGAAACTGTAAAAAGATTAGGTGGGATAAGACCATGGGTTTATTTGAACAAGAGGAGTGTGAGGTGTCTTGGTTTTAAATAGTTTGGCATATTGATCTGGAATTTAAAGAACAGGTCTGGACTGGGAGTAAAATACTGAGTATCGTTGGCATATAGACAGTAGTTGACACTGGGCTTAGAAGAGATTCCCTGGGGAGAAAGCACAGAGCGAGGAGACAGCCCGGAGGAACATCTGCATTGAATAACAGAGTAGAGGAGGGTGAGTCTGCAGAAGAGTGGTCTGACTAAAAACTGGAGGGAGGCTGAAGCCGAGGGAAGAGCGCTTTCCATGAAGGAAGCAAAGGTCAACGATGTCAAACGCTGTTGAGACATCCAGCGAGACAAGGAATGAAAAACATCAATTAAGTTTAGAGGCATGTTTCACTGGGATGATGGGACCAGAAATCAGACTGCAGTGGGTTGAGGAATGAGTGGGAGGAAGGCAAATGGGAGAGGAATACATGAGACAATTCTTATCAAGATTCCTGGCTGTAAAGTGGGCAGAGAAAAGGTGACAGCTGTAGGGGTGGAGGGGGGGTTTGTTTCAAGATGGAAAAAGCCTGAGTTCGTTGTTAAAAGGGAGCAGGTGAATACACAGGAATGGGGTTCCTTAGAAGATGGGGAGAGACAGACTCTGAAGCACAGGTGGAGGGAGTTGTTGTGGAAGAAGTGGCTGCAGATAAAAGATAAGGCTGTGGGGAAAAGAGAAAGAGGCCTAGTTAAATGACCTTTAAGGTCTCTTCTCACTCTAGAATCTCCTGACTTACAACTGTGTTCAGGAAGTCTATTTGCATGTATGCATAATCTATGCAAACTTATTCAAACATTCCAGTAGAAATAAATCAGTCAAGCACATCCTTATCCCTAATGACGCAGTTAACGTCCCCAGGTTTATGACCAGTAATCTCTAGGCAGGATCCATCCCTCAGAGAGGTTTTTGCTCAACGCACACCGCACTACACCACAGAACCAGTCCTATCTCCCCTGGCCAAACCCATACTACACCTCGATCTCAGAGGCTAAAGCGGGAAGTAAAATTTAAAACCCTGAAACTACAACATACCCTGCTGCATTCAAAACGACTATCATTCATAAAAGCAAAACGCGACACCTCAAATCCATCCCCACTCCAAACTCAAGGCATTTCTGCCTGAGCCGGCAGTGACAAGTCCCCCTGATGGCCGAGGGTTAACACCCAAAGTCATTTGCACCCCCCTCCTCCTTTCCCGAAACCTCTGATTGTGAACAACCAGAAATAGGGTTCCTAATGGTCCCTGTCACAGCCCTTGACCCAATGGAGCGGACAGATGCCCCGCAGTTGTTCCAGAGAAGGCACCTAACAAGCCCTCCTCGTAAGAGGGTGCGGAGAAACCCCTCGAGCCCTCCGACCCGGGCTGGGACGGCCACGAGCCTGCGGCTACCCTGAGAAGCTAGGGGGACAAGCCCCAAGGGATGGAATGGGAGAATTAAAGGAGACCCAGGAGACCTGGGTTGCGAGGGGGTCTCCTCCCCTCGCGCTTCCTAAGGGGGAAGGAGTTTCTGAGGAGAGCTAATCCCCTGCCACCACTCCCCACTTCCCACCTTCTCTGGCCTGCCGCCCCCTCCAACACCCCATTTGCTCAGACTCACTCCCCTCCCCTGAGGCCGTCTGGACCTCCCGTTCCCCGCGAGCCTGGCACCCCCGCCTCGAGCCGCCGCTCCGGGGCGGGCACTCACCCGGCCCGCCATCTTCACGGACACGTCCGGCTCCGCCGCTGCAGCTCGGCTCTAGGCAGAACCCGCCCCCGCCGCGCGCGCCCGCTGCCCGCCCTCGCGCAGGCGCGCTGCCGCTTTGACGCCGCGCGCGCGCCCGGCCGCGTCCCCGGCGCCGCCGCCCCCGCTCCGTCGGACGCGCGCGGATACGGCGGCTGTCAGGGGCGGGCGGGGCGCCATTTTGAACTCGAGCTGCCGGGGGCGGTGGGTATGGACAGTGACTGTCCATCTAGCACGTGTCTGCTGGTGACTTTATGCAGGGCTCCTTTTGCGAATCTCATCAAGCTGGCTGTTTGTCCTAGACTATGTAGCAAGGATTTTGATACTTTTAACCATTGAGCTCCTGCTTATCTCTGCCCTTTAATGGCCTTTTAACTTTATGCTTCCAGACCCACTTGGGTGAAAATGTACAGAAGAGCCCCCAGCGCAGGTACTGGCCTTCCCCCTGGGAAGATCAGTGATGTGTAGCGGGTTCTGAGTTCAAGTTCTCTGTGAATTCAGGCTTTTCGTTGTAGGCGGACTTGTTTCCTAGCACCTGGAAATGATCAACCTTTGTGTTTACGTTTAGTTTGTTTTGCCTGGAAAGCTCAGATTTAAGATTTCATTCAAATGTATAAGTTAATTGTGATTGTTTCTATGTCTTTATATAATTTTATTATTAAGTATGTTTGTGTATAAAGGTAAGTTTATCTCAACAACCTTTTGTCATTTACCGGTGTTCATTTTAGACAGTATATATATGGAATTTGAATGAATTGTGCCTTAAATGCGGTCTTTTTTTTTTTTTCACCTTGAACGTCTTCTGTCTACCACAACATTTCCTCTGAATAGGTAATAATAACAGTGCTCTGTAAGAAGAGAGGTTCTCCCAAATAGGGTCTCTGACGCTTTTATTGTCTCCACTATCTTATATTTCTCTTTATATTTACGCAAGACAATAAGAAATGATGTCTTAGCTTTTTCACAGTTAATTAGACCACTCTGCCCTGCTACCTCCCTTCATAGTTAATTAGAAGAAATAGTTTTTTCCAACTTGAGGAAAGGAAAGAATTAGAAGAGCTGGCCATGCTTTAGCGACTTAAAACGGAGAACCAATAACAATAAGTGACCTGAAGATTGAGGGGGTGGGAGGGCAGAAGGAAAAAATCAGGTGAGTGTCATAAACTTTCACACTGCACCTGAGAACCAGACTGTGCTCCTGGACAAATCAGATGTTAACTAATCATCGGCAGATCAGAGAGCTCATCAGGAAACACAGGGAACTAGTTGAACTCTGATCTATTAACTTGGAAAAACTATAAAAATAGTTAGAATAGACTGGGGAGTCAGAAGTCTTAGATTCTCGTCCTTTTCCTTGCTCTACTACTCTCTCCCCATCTCTGAGCCCCGTGTTCCTTATTTAGGAAGTGAGAGGTATAATTTAATGAGCTTAACAGGTTATTTTGCATTTTTTGATACTTTGAATGTATATATCAAAGACATTTTGCCAAAATGATTACCAGATCCAAAAGATGACATTGGCTGTCAGTACACTGATCTGATGTTATTTTCAAGGCCGGAGAATAAGCAGCTATATTTATATATGCCACTGCTGTGTTGTCTTGTTTTGCTGGGTAAGCTAGATTGCAAGTGAAAATGTCTTCAGTCTCTCCGACAAGGAGCAATGTTTCTCATCTAGGAAAGATAGTCTTGCTGGATGCTTGGAAAGGTTCCTCTGTGTCAGCTTACAAGCATATGTACCCATGATAGGGGGTTCTTTGTATCCTCTCACAAATGGTATCAATTCACTGGACTCATGTGCAAAGCTCTCTGCAGGGTCCACCAAAGAAATAACAGGCAGACATGAGCTCCTGCCCTTGAGGTGCTTAGCCTCCAGCAGGGAAGTGAGGGTTCAGAGATATCACTCCAGGTTGTCACATGTCTGTGCATCCCATCTGTGCCTTGCTCTAATATTCCAAGGTCGTCCTAGAAACAGTGGGACTGTCGGTGATTCTGCATCCCCTTCTGAGCAATCCTTGCAGTCAGGGTTGATAGGCAGCACACGTTTTTGCTGCCCCAAATCCATTCCCCTTTTTTTCTGCCCCTTTTTTTCTGGTCACAGGTACCTGGGTTCATGTAGCCTCAAAAGCATTGTCAGACAAGGTACCCAGCACTCCCCTGACCTGGGAAGGATCACAAAACCCAGACTCAGTCAGTCAGATGCTCTCTCTCCCAAGGAACTACAATCTTGACCATCCTGAGGAAGAAAGACAGAAAAAAGCAAGAGCTGATTTACCCCGATGGTGATGTCCTGAAAAGGCCATCTGCTTGATTATCTAGACCCCTGGAATTTACCTGATTTCTTTTTTCTTTTTTAATAAAGTACCAGTCTCTTATTTTATGTTTTAATTTATTGTTATTTTTGGCTGTGCTGGGTCTGTTGCTGCGAGCAGGCTTTCTCTAGTTGTACCAAGTGGAGGCTACTCTTCATTGCAGTGCTCTGGCTTCTCATTGCGACGGCTTCTCTTGTGGAGAATGGGCTCTAGGTGCTCGGGCTTCAGTAATTGCTCCGTGGCATGTGGGATCTTCTCAGACCAGGGATCGAACATGTGTACCCTGCTCTGGCAGGCAAATTCTTAATCATGTGACCACCAGTGACATCCCACCTGATTTCTGTCCTTGGTAAAATCTCTTTGTCTCTCTTTGTCTTGATTTCTGTGACTTAATCAGTCTTTCCTTTCCTCAAAAACAAAAAACAAAATCCCCCTCAGCTTGTCATTGATCCCTGAAACTCTTTTAATATGCTTTCATTTCAATGAGAAACTAGGTATGACAGCTTACAATGATTTAAATTTAACCTACAATGTAAATGACTAAGGTCAATTTCTAAGGTCTAGGGGGCTTTTTCAGGTGAGAGGAGGTGGGAGAAGGGACTAGGGATAGGCTCAGAGAGGAAAGGGGGACCAGGTACCTGAAGGGTGAGAAAAGAAGATGACATGCTGAAGTGGAGGTAGCAATACCCAAGATACATAACAGTAAGGTAAGTGGGGAGAAAGGTAAGGGTTTGACCAAGGTCAGCTTTTGCTGATCAGCTACTCTCCAACCCACTGTGATGGTTAATTTTACATATTAACTTGGCTGGGCTGTGGTGCCCAGATACTTGGTCAAACGTTATTCTAAATGTTTCCATGAGGGTATTTGGTGATGAAATCTACATTTAAATCAATGGACTTTGAGTAAGATAGCTCTCCATACTGTGGATGGACCTCATCTAATCAACTGAAAGCCTGGATAGAAGAAAAGGCTCATATCGACTTAAAAAGAGAATTCTCCAATGGAATGCCTTTGGACTTGAATGGCAGCTCTTTCCTGAATCTCCAGCTTTCCAGATTTTTGGACTTAACAAGCCTCCAGCATCACGAGTCAATTTCTTAAAATAAATCTTTCTATATGCACAGCCTGTTAGTTATGTTTCTCTGGAGAAGCCTGACTAATACACCATGTTTCCTGCTGGTGACGAGGAAGTGATTCCAAACTCTTACACTGTAAACTTGGTATCACCCGTTGCTCCCTGATAGGTAACCAGCATTTCCAGCATTTAGAGGTGGAGGCCTGATTCAAAGTTTTGGAGTCTCCATGAATATATATATAATTTTCTGGATTTTTGCTGGGGGGGTGGCGCTATGCTGGGTCTTCATTGTTGCGTGGGCTTTTCTCTAGTTGTGGAGATGGGGCGCTACTCTCTAGTTGTGATGTGAGGGCTTCTCGGTGGCTTCTCTTGTTGCAGAGCACAGGCTCTAGGGCGCTCAGGCTTCAGTAGTTGCAGCACTCGGGCTCAATAGTTGAGGTTCCCAAGCTCTAGAGCACACGGGCATCATTGCTCCATGGCATGTGGGATCCTCCCGGACCAGCAATTGAACCTGTGTCTCCTGCACTGGCAGGTGGATTCTTTACCACTGAGCCACCAGGAAAGCTCCATGGATATAATTCTATGTTTAAATTATGTCTGGTTAAACATCACTTAATAACTGCTTCCTTAGAATGGGACTGAGTAACTTTCGGACATTCTGGTTTGTAGCAGTGATGCTAGCAACTTAATTAGGGGGAAATAAACTTTTTCTGTGTTTTGAGGAATGAGCACAATAGTGAGCTACATAAAGTGAACTGATGCTCTGTTATCCAGTTTATTTAACAATGTGATGTTTTGCTGATTTCCACATTAGTTAAGGGAAAACTAACTTTAATCTGAAATCCTGGGGCTAAACAAATGGTACTGGGGACAGAAGGGGGTTTTTAGTCACATCAAGGTGTGGGTTTCAGAGATCTTCCAACAGGACTGTATGCAGGTGTTTCAGGGAACAGTGCTGTGCAATGTGACTGTCAGAAGCTATCTTCAGGGTGTGTGTGTGTGACAGAAAGAAGGACCTATACTGCCCCCTTGCACAAGAAAAAGATCCTTGTGAAGCAGACAAAGGTGATCTTCATAAAACCTTTGATAACCTTCGCTCTACAGCTCCTCCTTTCTTTCCCAAGTTCTTTCAGTATTAGTAACGTAATACATTCCCCTTTCCAGGACTATATGCAATTTAAGAGAATATTGCCAGGAAATCAATAAAGAAACAAATCTCTAAGGGCAAAATTTCAGAGACTGTGACATCCTCATGTGGATAGCGATCCTTATTCTTGCCCCTCCAATCATAGCCCATCGGTCAGCCCCCCATGCCCTCAGTCCAGGCTTTCAGGAATCCTTGTTGAAAACTTCCTATTATGGCCCTATCATAGCCAATTTTAGGAAGATGAAGTCACCATCTGTTTGTTTTCTGTCAGAGAAACCTATTTCTCAAAATGATGGATAAGGCTAGAGAACAGAACAAAATGGAGAAAGGATACAGAGTTTGCAGAGAAAGGAAGACCGGCTGATGCAATGCAGCATTTTAACTGCAGTCAGGTGTTTTTTATTGCTGGGTTTTTTTTTTTTTTTTTTTGATGAATAAGTCTTTTCTCTTTGGAGGATCAAGGACAAACACCTATAGTCACAAAAAATCAATTCATTCTGGAAAGTCTGAGTGGGCAGAAGAGATGATAGGATCCTCCTTGGAAAGGGATGAATGTTGCTATGGAAACCAACCATCCTTCAGTGCAAGCCCCAGTGCACTTGCCAGGCTGCCTAACCCTGCATAATAACAACACGGGTCCAGAGAGGTGCCTGCATCTCTTGGAAAAGGAATCATTCAGATACTGGGGTCTGATGAGTTTTTATGCATCTTGAAGAAAAGGAAGTTACAGTCTCTTGGGAGGAGCTGAGTTGCCTAGAACCTTAAGACGCCAGAGACCCAAGACCCACAAACCATATTGTTGTTGTTTTTAGTTCTCAGTCGTGTCTGACTCTTTTGTGACCCCATAGACTGTAGCCCTCCAGGCTCCTCTGTTTATGGGATTTTCTAGGCAAGAATACTGGAGTGGATTGTCATTTCCTTCTGCAGGGATCTTCCTGACCCAGGGATCGAACCCAAGTTTCCTGTATTGCAGGTGGGTTCTTTACCGCTGAGCCACTGGGGAAACCCCACAGATTACATTGGGGATGACTGTATTTTCTCCAGAGGGCTCCTGAGAAAAACTGAAGGTGTGTCTTAAGATTTCACCTAAGGGTGAGTTTCTGGAGAGGTTTGTTTCCAGGGTAAGGAATATGTATAGCAGGGCTTTTCAAGGGAGGGAGAAAACATCTCTTGAGCAGGATAATGACCAGAACAGAGGGATAAGTTTAGTGATACTGGTGAAGGTGGTCCAGGAATACTGTGTTACTTTTAAACTCTCTAAACTGAAATTTTTTCAGCTGAGAATTAAACGAGATAACTATCACATAGTACCTAATACCGGAGAAGGCAATGGCACCCCACTCCAGTACTCTTGCCTGGAAAATCCCATGGATGGAGGAGCCTGGTAGGCTACAGTCCATGGGGTCACTAAGAGTCGGACACGACTGAGTGACTTCACTTTCACTTTTCCCCTTCATGCACTGGAGAAGGAAATGGCAACCCACTCCAGTATTCTTGCCTGGAGAATCCCAGGGACGGTGGAGCCTGGTGGGCTGCCATCTATGGGGTTGCACAGAGTCGGACACGACTGAAGCGATTTAGCAGCAGCAGCAGCAGCAGTACCTAATACATTCAAGCACCTGACCCAGCAGTTAGAAGGCAGATACTAACTACCACTACCAAGAGTGCTGTAACTAATACTAATAACAATATTAACCAATTTCAAAGTCTAATGGGGGTGGAGTGGGGAGCTATCTCCAGATAAGATATTTCTCTGGGTGAAATTATCCCTCTGCTTCTCCCAAGAGAACTTTGTACTTTTCCATGCTGTACAAATAACATTGAAGAGAGAAGTGTATTCTATTAAGGAAAAAAACCCCACTCAACCATTACTGTCATAAGCAATTTATGGAGTTGCCACAGTTTGTGCTTGTTAAATTTCCCTGAGCAGCAATCATGATTTCTATTATACTTCCTTCCTAATTGTCAAATTTTAAATTTCTTTAAAAAAGGAACATTTAAGGCAAAGATGCTCTCAGTAAAGGACAGAAATGGTATGGACCTAACAGAAGCAGAAGATATTAAGAAGAGGTGCCAAGAATACACAGAAAAACAGTACAAAAAAAGATCTTCCTGATCCAGATAATCACGATGGTGTGATCCCTCACCTAGAGCCAGACATCCTGGAATGCGAAGTCAAGTGGGCCTTAGAAAGCATCACTACAAACAAAGCTAGTGGAGGTGATGCAATTCCAGTTGAGCTATTTCAAATCCTGAAACATGATGCTGTGAAAGTGCTGCCCTCAATATGCCAGCAAATTTGGAAAACTCAGCAGTGGCCACAGGACTGGAAAAGGTCAGTTTTCATTCCAATCTCAAAGAAAGGCAATGCCAAAGAATGCTCAAACTCCCGCACAATTGCACTCATCTCACACGCTAGCAAAATAATGCTCAAAATTCTCCAAGCCAGGCTTCAGAAATACATGAACTGTGAACTTCCAGATGTTCAAGCTGGTTTCAGAAAAGGTAGAGGAACCAGAGATCAAATTGTCAACATCTGCTGGATCATCGAAAAAGCAAGAGAGTTCCAGAAAAATGTCTACCTCTGCTTTATTGACTATGCCAAAGCCTTTGACTGTGTGGATCACAATAAACTGTGGAAAATTCTGAAAGAGATGGGTATACCAGACCACCTAACCTGTCTCTTGAGAAACAAGTATGCAGGTCAGGAAGCAACAGTTAGAACTGGACATGGAACAACAGACTGGTTCCAAATAGGAAAAGGAGTACGTCAAGGCTGTCTATTGTCACCCTGCTTATTTAACTTATATGCAGAGTACACCATGAGAAACGCTGGGCTGGAAGAAGCACAAGCTGGAATCAACATTGCCGGGAGAAATATCAATAACCTCAGATAAGCAGATGACACCACCCTTATGGCAGAAAGTGAAGAGGAACGAAAGAGCCTCTTGATGCAAGTGAAAGAGGAGAGTGAAAAAGTTGGCTTAAAGCTCAACATTCAGAAAACTAAGATCATGGCATCTGGTCCCATCACTTCATGGGAAATAGATGGGGAAACAATGGAAACAGTGTCAGACTTTATATTTTTGGGCTCCAAAATCACTGCAGATGGTGATTGCAGCCATGAAATTAAAAGACGCTTACTCCTTGGAAGGAAGGTTATGACCAACCTAGATAGCACATTTAAAAGAAGAGACATTACTTTGCCAACAAGGGTCCGCCTAGTCAAGGCTATAGTTTTTCCAGTAGTCATGTATGGATGTGAGAGTTGGACGGTGAAGAAAGCTGAGCGCCAAAGAATTGATGCTTTTGAACTGTGGTGTTGGAGAAGACTCTTGAGAGTCTCTTGGACTGCAAGGAGATCCAACCAGTCCATCCTAAAGGAGATCAGTCCTGGGTGTTCATTGGAAGGACTGATGTTGAAGCCAAAACTCCAATACTTTGGCCACCTCATGCAAAGAGTTGACTCATTTGAAAAGACCCTGATGCTGGGAAGGATTGAGGGCAGGAGGAGAAGGGGATGACAGAGGATGAGATGGCTGGATGGCATCACCGACTCGAAGGACATGAGTTTGGGTAAACTCTGGGAGTTGGTGATGGACAGGGAGGCCTGGCGTGCTGTGACTCATGGGGTCGCAAAGAGTCAGACATGGCTGAGCAACTGAATTGAACTGAACCCACTCCAGTATTCTGGCCTGGGGAATTCCATGAACAGTATAGTCCATGGGGTCACAAAGAGTCGGACACAACTGAGCCACCTTCACCTTTATTTTCCTCTGTCTCAAAAATTTATATAACTGTCCTTTGACCTTTAATGGGCAGATCAGTACTTGGAGTTTTCTTAGGGGCTGTTCCTGGGTTAACCTCAGTTTGACTCAAATAAAACATTTCATTCCTTTCTTAGGTTGACTGATTAATTTTTTCATTAACTATGTGAAAATGATTAAATAAATCAGGATATATCCATAAGATGGGATATGGCACGGCTATCAAAAATGTATGTTAAAGAAATGATAAACAACCTGGAAATGCTCAAATTAAAATATTGAGTAGAAAATACAAAATTATACATATTCATAATCTTTACTATGTAAAGATTTTATGGTAAAAAGCGAATGGAAGGAAATAAACCAAAATGGTAACAGTGATTACCTCTGCATTGATAGGATGATCAGTGATTTTTTTTTTTCTCTTCTTTTTCTTCAGTCTCTCTCTGGTAAGAAGTGACTTTTTTTGTCATTATGCTTTTAAAAAATGCTATAATTTTATATAGTTAGCATAAAAATTATAATTTTAAAGAAATCATGTAGAACAACCTCTCAGAAGTACTTGTATTTACACTCATATTTACAGTCATTGGGCTTCCCTGGTGGCTCAGGCTGGTAAAGTATCTGCCTGCAATGCGGGAAACCTGGGTTTGATCCCTGAGTTGGTAAGATGCCCTGGAGGAGGGCATGGCAACCCACTCCAGTATTCTTGCCTGGAGAATCCCCATGAACAGAGCAACCTGGTGAGGTACAGTCCACGGGGTCCCAAAGAGGAGGTAGGACCAACTGAACAAGTAAGCACAGCACAGTACAGCATACAGTCGTTAGGGCTTCCGAGGTGGCGCTAGTGGCAAAGAACCCACCTGCCAGTGCAAAAGACATAAGAAACGTGGGTTCGATCCCTGGGTCGGGAAGATCCCCTGGAAGAGGAAATGGCAACCCACTCAAGTATCTCTGCCTGGTGAATTCCATGGACAGAGGAGCCTAGCAGGCTGTCCATAAGGGTCGCAGAGTCAGACACGACAGAGCCAACTTAGCACGCACGCACATACTTTGTGACCAGGCAAGTAGTAGGTTAAAAAGATTAAGATTGTTATACAGACTTAGGCTTAAAACTCTGCCCAGCTCCTTTATAAAATAGGAATAATAGTAGACTCCAACTAACGCCGGGGCGTTTTGGTCACACATGCCAATTCCTTGACATATTTCCTGACACATTTCATGTGTTCAGTAGATGTCAGTTTTCCAGATTATGTACCGTTAGGTACAACTATTTACGGGTATTAGTGAAACAAAATGGCATTGGGGGCTGAGTTATCGACTGCATTTCTCAGGAAGTGAGGACACTGGTTCTGTGCATCTGAAGGAAGGTGCAGGTGGCTAGTGTTTTCCCCAACTGTTGAAAATCTGTTCAAAATCAAGGCGACTGTTAAGGTTCAGACTGAACAGGAAATCTTCCTTATGCCTAATTTCGGTGCGGATGACTGGACGTTTCCCACACAGAGGCCGCCTTAAGCTAGTTTCTACTTTTAGCTCAACCCCGGCAAATTTCCTTAAATATCTCTGTGAGCGTGGCCCCGCCCACATGCCCCTACCCAGTTGGCCCGAATGCTCCCGGGGTTATTTCAATCCGTGGAATTTCTTCGAGCTGATTGGCGGAGCAAATCGGAAATATTCTTACTTTTTTGATTGGTCGCACGCGGCCTTGGGGCGGAGCACATGGGCGTGCCTCGCCGAGAAGCAGTGAGCTGTCATTGGAAGATGAAACCGGCATTTCCAGAGCTTCGTGCCGTCGCCTAGGTCGCAAGGGGCGGGCCTCCTCCTCGCAGGCTCTTATTGTCCTTTACATTGGCCAGACTTATTGTCACTCATGGAACCTGGAACTCATTGGTACAAAAGCTCCAAGAAGCGGTGGGTGATTGGTTGGCTACTGTTCCCGCCCCGGTCCTGTCGCCATTTTACATAGGGGCTCAGAAACCCTAAAGGGAGCGGTATTGGTGCCGGTGGTCAGTTTGTCGATTGGTGAGTCGTGAGCTGGGGAAGTGGGCTGCGGCACTCAAGGGCTGGCTGGGTTCTCGCAGCTTCAGAGGTAGGGAGGCTGGAGAGCAGCGGGTGGCCTGCAGAAATGGGTTGGTCTCCCCGTCTCTTCTCCGCCCTCTGTAGGGCAAGGGGGCTGCGGGACTCTAGAGGCTTGGCTAGTCCGCTGCGGGGTTGGCGGGTGGGGGGTCTCCGCTTTCTCGAGGGCCCGCAGGTCGAGAGGAAGCGGCCTGGCAGCTGGGCAGAAAGGACACTCGGACAGCGTTCCCCGGGGCGGGGGACCCAGCGCGCGCGCCCGCCGGCTGCGCACGCCCACTTGGCCACCGGCTCTAGCTCGTGTCCTGGAGATCTCCCCGCAGAGTTCTCCCTGATGGACAGTTGGTGCCTGTGTTAGAGGAAGGCGAGCGTGCCAGAGAGGCGCCGGGGTCGGCGGCGTCTTCCAGAGGGTCTCTAGCAGCGCAGCGGGCTTTGGGCGTCTGAAGCTAGGATGTGTACTGTGCTGTTGGGAGGAGGAATCGAATGTTTGCTTCATAGGACATCTTAAATGTACCTTCCCTTCCGCAAAATGTTCCTCACGGTTTTTCTCATCCGTGAGATTTGTCTTTTTCTCTAAAACAAAGACAAGGAATCTTTAATTTTGTCGCCCACAGGATTTTGAGTGCTGCAATGCATTGGACTTCTGTATGCTTTCTGTATGGCCTTCTATGAATAATTAAAGCATTTATCATCGTTCTTTGGTTGTAGCAGTTTCCCTGTATCTAATTTTTGTTCAGGTTAAATGCTCTGCTCCATTCTTGGACATCATCCATGAAATTTAGCAACTATAGGACACGGCTAAATCTCAGAGGTGGGGCCTCTGGAATTTGGTGACCTCACCTCTGAGGTCGCTAGGGTCCTGATGAATGGGAGATGGACTGTCCTTGTTCCCTCTCACCTCTGCTCTGCCAAGGAGCAAAATTTTCCTGTAATTAGCAGTTTAAAGGGAAACAAGGATTTTTTATTTTTCTTTGAAGAATCTTTGTAGACTTCAGGAACAAGGTTAGAGTTATAGTCAGTACTACTTTTTATTGGAGGATAATTGCTTTACAGTATTGGACAGTACTACTTTTAAGTCTGTAGTTAGAATGTCAAGCCCATACTTCAAATAGGCTGATATGTTGAAATTGAAGACGTAAATTTCTGCAAAGCTAATCTGAGCAACGAATTTGTCTTGACTGTTTCCTTCCTTTATAGAGTCTCTCATATATTCTACTGAAAAATAAAATGTTGAACATTTGTGCAGTTAATATGTCAATATCTTGTTGTTCAGTAGCTAAGTCATGTCTGATTCTTTTTGAACACATAGACTGCAGCATGCTAGGCTTCCGTGTCCTTCAGTATCTCCCAGAGTTTGCTCAAACTCACGTCCACTGAGTCTGTGATGCCATCCAACCATCTCATGCTCTGTTGCCCCCTTCTCCTCCTGCCCTCCATCTTTCCCAGCATCAGGGTCTTTTCCAACGAGTCAGATCTTCCCATCAGGTGGCCAAAGTATTGGAGCTTCAACTTCAGCATCAGTCCTTCCTTTAAATAATCAGGGTTGATTATTGTGATTACCTTTGGAGTTGTGACAATTGGGAAGGTGTACAAGGAGATCTGGGTCGATGATAATCATCTTTTTTTGATTTGGTTCATGACATTTCACTGAACTGTATGTTATCATATATGTTTATATCTATGTAAATTATGTTTCAAAAGCTAATAATTAACAGTAAGGTGATCCTGTTGGTGGGAATATAAATTGCTACAGCCACTGTGAAGAACAGTATGGAGGTTCCTTAAAAAACTAAAAACAAAGCTACCATATGATCTAGCAGTCCTACTGCTGGGCATATACCCTGAGAAAACCATAATTGAAAAAGACACATGTTCCCCTGATGTTCATTGCAGCCCTATTTACAATAGCTAGGACAGGGAAGCAACCTAAATGTCCACTGCCAGGTGAATAGATAAAGAAGCTATGGTACATGTATACAATAGAATATTACTCAGCCATAAAAGTGAACGAAATTGGATCATTTGTAGTGATATGGATGGACCTAGAGTGTTATACAGAGTGATGTAAGTCAGAAAGAGAAAAAAGAACAAATATTGTAAATTAATGCATATATGTAGAATCTAGAAAAATGGTGCAGATGAATCTATTTGCAGGGCAGAAATAGAGACACATTTAGACAATAGACATGAACATGGGGAAGGGGAGGGTGGAGCCAGTTGGGAAGTTGGAATGACATATGTATACTACCATGTGTAAAATAGATAGCTAGTGGGAAATTGCTGTATAGCACAGGGAGCTCAGCTTGGTGCTGTGTGATGACATAGAGGGATGGGATGGGGGATGGAGGGAGGCTTTAGAGGAGGGAATATATGTGTACATATACTGTTGTACAGCAGGAACTGATGCAACATTGTAAAGCAACTATACTCCAATAAAAAAAGAAAATGTAATTTAAAAAAAAAGTGAAGTGATAGTCAACAATGGGTGCTATGGTCTCTCCCCCAATCTTTACCTAGTTAATTTCTTTGTTAGCCATGCAGTTTCCCAGTGCTGTTATTTCCTCACCTCTGAAATTTTTTAGGTTCTCTTTTGGGTCGTGATACTGTTTACTGGCCAAAGGCAACTATTAAATTTCTAAGAGATGTTGAATATCTAACCTGCCTTAAGGAGTTTGCTTCACAGTGTGTAGAATAGACTGGTTCTCTGCTTCATAAGTTCTCATTTCAGAAGTATCAGTTGTATCTGGTGGCATTGCTTCCATACTTAGGGTGATGAAAGCCTGCCACCACTGAGACTGGGCTTCCCATACCTTACTTGGATGCTGCAGTGGAAAAGAGAATTTTTTGGCAAGGCATCAAAAGGCTTAGTTGAGTTTCCCCTTTGAAAACAAGATACTCAGCTCCTTCCTAGCCAAACTATACTTGAAATTGTTCAAGTTTTGCTAGGAGCCACCTCCAGTGGAGGCTTGTATCTCATGTGTATGTCTTGTATTTATGTGTCCGTATCTCTGCAAAGAACCATTACTTTACTTGCCTTTCTTTTCCTTCAGGTCACAGAATACAGTAACAATGGGGAACGTTTTTGAAAAATTGTTTAAAAGTCTCTTTGGGAAAAAGGAGATGCGGATTCTTATGGTGGGTTTGGATGCCGCTGGAAAAACCACCATCTTGTACAAACTGAAGCTGGGAGAGATTGTGACTACCATCCCTACAATAGGTATGTTAACGGCCTGTGACAGGACCAGTGTACACTGCAGTATGTTGTGCTTTTACAAGCTTCTTGCGTGGCTAAATTTTTACTTTGGAGAATCTTGTCCGCCTCATAAACTTCTTGAGGCCAAAACCAGGTAATGTACAATTTCCTAATTGCTTCCTGGTATCTCTGGCACAATGCTAGGTTTATAGGAGAGTCATACAAACACATTTAGGTGGAACAAATTTAACCCTCTTGACTTGACAAAAAAAAAGGAGAAGATAATGATGATTAAAATCAATCTTTTTTCCAGGGGCCTTTCCAAGTGGAAGCATCTTTCCATACCAAGTATGTTCCTGGTGTTTAAAGATGTAGTGTGGAAAAAAGAGAAGGACATAGCATGGGTTTTTTTTTTTCCTTTACTTTGGCTCACACCGACTACTTGAGGTGGTGGTCCACTGATGAATCTGATTTGTTCCATTGCTGGAGGACAATCTGACAATGTAGTTATTCCTGCAAACCAGCTCTGTTTTGTTGGCCATTTACGGCTTTTGCAAAGGCAGTTTTGGCAGAACTTAGTCTGTGCCTCCTGAGCTGCCTCTAGATCCAAACTCCTGAGTGAGAATGGGCTCCCTAGAGGGGCATGTGAATGTCAGTAGTGTTCTGAAAGTTGGATTAGGCACAGGAACCAACTGAGCAACTTCCAGCGTAGGCAGTGGCTTCAGAGATTGCAACATTTAAATGAGGAGGAAACCAGACAGAGAAAATGCTCATACCCATAGCTTTAAAGAATGTTATTAGTCCAGAGAGAAAATAGGATAATTACTTGTTTTTCTCCTTTCATAAACATGATTCATCCTTCCATAATGTCCTACATACAGAAAAAATATAAACAAATGTAAAAAAAAAAAAAAAACCTGTGATTTTGGTGAATTGGTGAATATCTATTTTGTTGTTGTTAATTTATTTTTGGCTGCACTGGGTCTTCATTTCTGAGCACATTCTAGTTGCAACAAGCGGAGGCTACTCTCTGGTTGTGGTGCTCAGACTTATTGCAGCAGCTTCTCTTGTTTCGGAGCACGGGCTCTGGAGTATGGGCTTCGTAGTTATGGCACGTGGGCTTAGTTGCTCCAAGGCATGTGGGATCGTCCCAGACCAAGGAACAAACCATGACCCTTGCATTGGCAGGTGGATTCTTAACCTCTAGACCACTGAAAGGTTGCTCCTGCAAGCCGTGTGTTATGCCAGGATTCATGACCTCCAGAGGAGAGGATTTCAATCCAGGATCAGAGACAAGGCTTGACTACTTGGAGCCTTTTGTGTAGCAAAGTTTTATTAAGGTATAACAGAGATAGGGAAAGCTTCTGACATAGACATCAGAAGGGGACAGAAAGAGTGCCCCCTTGCTAGTTTTGAGCAAGGCATTTTATGTCTGTTGGCAAGCTTCTAATCAGATAAGAGAGACACCTCAAGGCTGAGGGAGTTTCACCAGGCCCCTGTCCCACAATATGCATTTTTGAGATAGAATGGCAACGGTTATGTCATCCCCAATCATAAAACAATTGACGTGAATACTGGTTTGTTGAGCCATTATCAGCCCAAGGTTTGAGAAGAGAAAAAAAAGGTTAGTCTTAGGCAGAACCAGTTTCATCAACAGAGAAGGAAAAAAAACATCTGCCACTTGCAGTTTATTTCCTTCTGTCGCATGGGGACCTCTGGCCTCCCTACCTGTTACCCTCTCACCACCAGGGAAGTCCTGGTGAATATCTCTGTGAAGTCATATGCATGCTGTTTTCCAGCTTACTCTGCATTACACAGCATCTTTGGTTCTCTTGCATGTCATTTCCTCTCTGTGGAAGGCTTTCCTACCTTCTTGCTTACCACCCACAACCCCCGCACCCCCACCCCACCACTTATGTAGCTAAATGCTAGCTTATTCTTTCAGTCGCAGTTGAAGCATCATCTCTCAGGGATGCCTTTTCTGATCCCTTGGATGGTTTTTCCCCTGTTGTAAGTTTCCATAGCAACCTGAACTTCTGAGTAACTCTCAGCACATTTGTCATTGCTCACTCACTGCCTCTCTTCCGAGAGTGTAAATAAGAGCAAGAATCAGGTCTGCCTTGCTCACCACTGTTCTCAAGTGCCTAGCAAAATGCCTGGCACATAGTGGATGTCCAGTAAATATTTGGTGAATGGATTGAATACCGATCTTGCAGTATATCATTGAACTAGTGGCCCCCAATGAATCATGCCCCTCAGTAGCCACACCCCTGCACAGTCCCCTTCCACAGTGATACTGGGCGTGGCCATGTGACATGCTTTGGCCAAGGGCACATCAGCAAATGTGATTCACACAGAGATTGGATAAGTGCTTGTGCCTTGGGGTTTGCCCTTTTGGAACACTACACCACCACATGAGGGAGCTCAGTGCTCCTTGAAAATAAAAAGATCACCTGGAGAAGAGAAGTCCAGCCTACCCCCGAAAGGACTCAATAGCTGAATGCCTCTGCAAGAGGAAGCCCAGGCAACCTTCTGAATTGGGGAGAGGGGAGAATCATTGTTCTAAGCCATGTTCTAAATAAAGCATTGTTCTAAATAATAACCAATACAGATCAACATCCAGTTTTAGTAACTAGATGGTATGTGGCTCTATGTTTAACAAATTTCCACTGATGGATGATTAGGTTAAGTGCAACAGTTCTCTGTAAACGATGCTGATCATTCAAAGACCGGTCAAACGTGGCCGAGCTCACTGAGGAGACTTGAGAATGTACAGCCGAAGAAACGTAAGGAAAATGGGAAGCCAGGGAAGAGTTTCAAGGAGGGAATGAACAGTAGTGTCAGATATAAAATCAAATTAGGTAAGAACTGGAGGGCTGTTGTTGGATTTCTCAATCTTATTAACCTCGGTGAAACCGTGAAGCATGGTGAAGCAGAACTAAGGTGTATTGGGTGAGAGGTGACAAAGTTTGACTTTAAAAGGAAAACGGGGTGGTTGCAGGTGAAGACATGGAGTCAAGGAAGGGTTTCTTTGAAGGATGTAAAAGACCTAAGCCTGCTGAGGAGAACAGGTTGGAGATTTCAAATGGGGCAGAGAAAAGCAATAGTAGAAGGTTCCAGACAGCATGGGTGGACCAGATCCAGCACATGGGTGGATGGAACCAGCATTAGCTGCTTCCTTGTTCCAAGAGGGAGGGAGAGAAGTGTGAATGAAGAGGTAGGTGGGTTTCTGCGGTGTGTGGTGGGAGGCAGAAAGCAGCCCTATCAGTGGCTTCTGTTTGCTCTGAAATCTGCTGGGAGAGGGAGAGGAGGTGTCAGGTGGGAGACTGGAGGGAGTGGAGCAGGTTGGAGACACCTGTCTGATGCACAGAGAGCAAGCTGACTTAACACATTCTGTTGTGTAAGCTACAGATCTTTGACTGGCAAGCTGCTTCATAAACGAAAAATACTGTCCAAATGTTAGCTGAAGTTATTTTGAATTGTTGAGCCAGCAAAAGTCTGCATTAAACACTTTCCCCATCTCCCCGGTGTAGGTTTCAACGTGGAGACAGTGGAGTATAAAAACATCAGCTTCACAGTCTGGGATGTCGGTGGCCAGGACAAAATCAGACCCCTGTGGCGACATTATTTCCAGAACACACAAGGTAGAGATTATCCAGTCTCTCGCCTTGCAACCATTTCTGTTAAACGCATCTAAAGATGGGTACTTGAAGCAAAACCTTGTGGCACTCTGCTCCATTTGGACCGTCAGTCATTCCTTCTCTTTCGACGACCCACTTAAATTTACTGGAGAGGTTTCTTTTTGAGAAGTGGTCCCTGCTTTCTTTGAAAAAAATACTTGGGCTTTAATGCTTTACATAGGAATCTCCTCTTAATCCAGAACAGTTATAAAATGGTTGTCCTGATGAGTTTCATCTTTTGGTTAATTGAAAGTGCCTTAGATAGATGAAGTACCAATTTTTAAAGAATTTGAATTCTGTAAACTCCTTTAAGCCGGTTGAGGATATCTGAAAAATTATGCCTTTGGAGAGAAAGAGATAGACAGTGATGGCTGGAACCCCCAAGCCCAGCACCCTGTGTGGCCATAGTCCCTCCCAGCTTCCCTGTTATCCTACAAGTACATGACCAGGCACAGATATCCTAGATCATTGCCTTGTTTCCTTATTACTGGATGTTTAAATGTTGGAGTTTTAATGTGTCCCACTCCTACGTCAGTCTCTCTGAGTTTTTCCATTAATTATATTTTGGATAACCTTATAAATATTGCCTATCCAGAGATCCATAAGCTGTTCAGATAGTTTTTACACCCTGATTCTCAAACCATCTGGCATCCACATACTCATTTCAGAATTTCCTTGGATTCTTTTCATTTTGAAAATTCTACTACTGATGGTGGGTGTTTTCAGTGCATATGTTTCATAGTAATGACCCATATTTGTCGGTCTTTTCAGTCCAAATACCCAGGTTGACTTCCCCTTTATATTGTATATCATTATTTTAGTGATTACCTTTAACACTTAACTCTACATTATAACAATATAACAATAACTACATTATTGCTTCAATCTATAGATTTAGAATGTCTTTCCTCAGAATAGTGCATTTATCTTTTCTTTCTTCACTTTTGTTAGTGGGAAGTTTAAAACAAAAAGCAAAGAAGATACATAACACATCTCCATGTACCCATTACCCAGCTTCAAAAGTTATCAGCATTTTGCCCAGAGTATGTTATAGCAAATGATGCCTCTTACTCATCGTCCTTCAGTGTTTATTTTAAACTGATAAAACTTTTTGATTTCAATATTTATTTGGCTGTGCCAGGTCTTCCTGCGGCCCACAGGATCTTCAGTTGCAGCATGCAAACTCTTAATTGAGGCACATGGGATCTAGTTCCCTGACCAGGGATCAAACCCAGCCCCCCTGCATTGGGAGCATAGAATCTTAGCTACTGGCCCACCATAGAAGTCCCTAAAGCTTTTTTTAAAAAACTTAATCTCCATGCATTATCCCACTTCCAAAATTAATATCCTTTCTTTACTGTCTGGTACCCAGCCCTTGGGGGATTCCCTGGTGGCTCAGACAGTAAAGAGTCTGGTCTGCCTGTGATGCAGGAGACTGGGATTCAATCCTTGGGTCAGGAAGATTCCTCCGGAGAAGGAAATGGCAACCCACTCCAGTATTCTTGCCTGGAAAATCCCATGGGTGGAGGAGCCTGGCAGGCTATAGCCCATGGGGTCACAAAGGGACACGCCTGGGCGACTTCCCTTTTACCCAGTCCTTATTCAGATTTCTCCAGTTGCGCATTTGACTTGTTTGCATCGGGAATCAAAGTTCACACATTGCATTTCATTGTCAGCCCTCTTTAGTCTCTTACTCTACAACAGTTTATCCCTCCACTGTTTTCTGTCTTTCCATCTGCATTTATTAGCTGAAATCCTTCTAAATAAAGAATTCTTTCATCAAATATTTGGTTTCTCTGAAATATAGTTTATATAAGGAAGGCAGGAAAAAGATATAATTCTTTCCCTTTATTGATTTTCGGAGAAACAGTTTGATGACCTTAGCAGCCTTCCATGATGTTGGTGTTAGTCACTCAGTCGTGTCCGACTCTTTGTGACTACGTGGTCTGTAGCCTGCCAAGCTCCTCTGTGGATGGAATTCTCCAGGCATGGAATTCTTCCCTGATGACTCTGAGATTTTTATGTCTTACTCTTCAATCTGTTGCAGACAGTATATGTTTTGACACTTAGTAGTTGTTGTTTAATCACTAAATTGTGTCCAACGCTTTTGTGACCCCGTGGACTGTGGCCTGCCAGGCTCCTTTGTCCGTGAGATTTCCCAGGCAAGAATACTGAAGTGGGTTGCCTCTCTCTGGGGGATCTTCCTGACCTAGGGATTGAACCCATGTATCCTACATTGGCAGGCAGATTCTTTACCAGTGAGCCATCTGGGAAGCCCATTCAGTGTAATGATTCAAATGTTAATCTCATCCAAAAACACACTCACAGACACACCCAGAAAACCATTTGACCAAATGTCTGGGCACCCTGTGACCAGTCCAGTCGACACATAAAATTAACTATCCAGAGACAGAGTTGGACACGACTGAGGTGACTTAGCAGCATGTCCTCATTCTCTGAAGGGTTCCCTTCTCCCACCCTTTTAAGAGTTGTCACACTCAGTCACCAAGTAGAAATGCCTTTTTATTTTCAATCTTCTATTTATAGCAAGCCTAATTTTATTGAGTTTCAATAGCTATTGCTTTGATGGTAGGGAACTGGCTATATTCTAGGACCTTCGGGTGGGTGGTTTGGACTCTTCATGAAATAAGCAACTGGGGCCTCTTTGAAGAATGGATTTTCTGTTTGGTGGGTCCAAGCATTGCAGCCACTAGTAACCTTGGATGTTGCCCTTATTTTTCCTGGCACCTTTGCAACAGACAGGCTGTCTTTTTTAATTTAAATTTTCTTCTTCATCAGTATGGTGAGCAGAACAGACTTAGTAATAGCTTAGCTCTCAATTAAGACAGTTAACTGGGTGTAGATTGGAATGTGAACTGTTTACGGGATTTCTTAGTTGATTTATCATATGTGTGCTCAGTTGCTCAGTCGTGTCCAATTCTTGGACCCCATGGACTGTAGCCCACCAGGCTTCTCTTGTCCATGGAATTCCCGAGGCAAGAATACTGGAGTGGGTTGCCATTTTCTGCTCCGGGGGATCTTTCCAACCCAGGGATTGAACCTGTGTTGCTTGTGTCTCCTGCACTGGCAGGTGGATTTTCTTAGAGAAGGCATAAAATAGTTCATTAGATAGGCCATTAGTTGTAATGTGCAAAGATTTTTCTCCTTGATTTAGGTTCAGTTATTTTAATTTGCTAAATAGCGATGTATTTATATGGTTTAAAATTTAAAGAAGTGAAAGTATACAGGGCAGAGTCACCACCTCATTCCTGCCCCCAAACCACCCGGTTCCTCTTCCCATTTTTATTTCTTGTTTATCTGTCCAAAGATGTTTTATGCGTATACAGGCAGCTGTGGATACATATTTCTACCCACTTCTAAAAACAAATCACAGCACACTATTCATTGGTAGTTTTACCTTTTTTTAGGTTTTCTTAGTTCGGAAGTGTAGTCAGTCTGGTGCTGGGTTCTTTTGTTTCTCACACAAGGATCTAAATAAAAAGAGTGTAAAATGGGACCTAATATTTATAAACCTTTATTTTTTATTAGGAATGGCCAAGGGATCATATGTCAGTTTCTACTCTATCAGTTTTGCATGGGAGACTAAGGGTCTTCTAAGAATTCAGGAAAACCTCCTTTGCTCCGCTATGATCAGAGTCCAGAGACTTACTGGCAGCCTATCAAGTCTTTGGGGGAAGTTTTTAACATTTTGCAGTTTTGGGGTCTGATGTGATGTAACAGACATGACTTTGACTCTCATGTAAGCCCCAGACAGTCAGAAGCTGTGGGCGCTCCCGTCTGCTGGAGTGGGCTGTTCCGGGCAGCTGGTCAGGCAGCTGTTGGGTGGGCCTGGGAAGCATGGGGGTGTCAGGAGTGGGGGAAGGGGTGTGTGGAAAGGGCCAAGGGCCAGCACAAGTTTTCCCTCCTAGACACGGTGGTGAGGTCTCAGTGTAAGAAGGAAGCCGGAGGACGTCTCATCCCACTACCCTTTTCCCGCCAGCAGAGTCCCTTCTGTGGGCTCCCACAGTGGCCACTGAAGCTGCTCACAAGTATCTCCAGTGAGGAGCAGGCCTCTTGAGGCGGCCCACGGCCCCTGCAGTTCTGTCGACTCTTTTTTTTTTTTTTAATTTTTAAAAATTTACTTCTTTGACTGCATCAGGCCTTAGTTGCAGCTTACGGGATCTTCATTACATCACGTGGGTCTGGCTTCGTTGCTCCGTGGCATGTGGGATCTTAGTTCCTCAACCAGGGATTGAACCCGAGTCCCCTGCATTGCAAGGCAGATTCTTCACCGCTAGACCACTAGGGAAGTCCCCTGTTGACTATCACCTCAAGCTCCTGTAGATGTACCCACTGATCTTCCATCTACGTCCAACAAGTTGAACCTCTGTATGTCATAGCTTTTAGATATTTGAAGACAGCCATCAGTCCCCTCAGTGAATGTTTTCTGTAGGCAAAGTACTCCCAGTTACATCAATTGTTTTTCGCAGGACATAGTATCTAATTCCTCTGCCATCCTCGTCAGTCTTTGCCCTTCCAGTTCGTCTGTGTCTTAGAGTTTGGAGTCAGCACCAACCGCGTAACACGCCCAGGATGTTCTGACTGATGCACTGTAGCTTAGGCTTTTTGGTGCCCATATTTTAGAGACTGAGCTGCTCTCTCTTCTGTTGATACAGCCTGGGGTCACTATTATTAAATAGTTCTTCTGGTAGCCACTTCCTATTTTTGTCTGCCAGAGGGCTTATTGTCAGCTAACCCCCCAGTTGTTACCACCATTAATGTCACATGGACCACTGCTCAGAGCCTCTTCCCATCCTGCGTGTGGATTGTGTGCCGTTTTCCTCCTGGGCCCTGCCTCTGGAGACCCTGTGGCTCCAGCTCTTCTGCCAGCCAGTGTGGCAGTGCCCAGGTCTGTGCAGGTTTCAGCCCCCTTGGCTCAGATACAACGTGTCAGTCCCATTCTTTGAGCCGTCTCTTGCTTCCTGCGATTTCTCTGCTGCTGTAGTATGAGATGCTGCAAAGATTTCTGACACCAATTGCCTGGGGTTGGGCCATACTCACAGGGTAAGGGCAGAAGACGCCCTCACTGCAGACACCGGCTGCAAATTCAGGGCTCCCCAAACCACCCTCACTTTTTTTCAGCTGTTCACAAATTTGGCAGTTCCCAGTGTCCCTTCAGGTTCTTTTTGTTGTTGTTAATTGGCTGCACTGGGTCTTAGTTTTCGGCATGTGGGATCTAGTTCCCAGACCAGGATCGAACCCAGGCCCCCCGCATTGGAAGCCTGGAGTCTTAACTACCCGGGAAATCCCCCTTCAGATTCGGTCTTCATTAAAACAACTCACAGGACTCAGATTGCTACACTTACAGCTCCAGTTTTATTATATAGCAGGATACAGGTGAACCAACCAAAGGAAGAGGTGTATGTGGGAGGCACACAGGTACACACGGCTTGTGTCCTTCCTGTGGGTCGGAGTGCATTACCCTGTGGCCCATAGATGTGCTACATACCCAGAGCGTTGCCAACCAGGGAAGACTGTCTGAACTTGGATGTTCATAGATTGTTGCTGGGTCTTTGTCATGTAGGCATGATGTAGAAATGATGTAACTAAACATGAGCCTAACGTTTTCTCTCTTTATTCTTTTAAATAATTTTTATTGGAGTGTAGTTGCTTTACAACCTTGTGTTAGTTTCTGCTATACAGCAAAATGTATACATAAGTATACATATACTTATATCCCCTCCCTTTTGGACTTCCTTCCCATTCAGGTGACCACAGTGCATTAAGTAGTTTCCTGTGCTATAGAGTAGGTTCTCATTAGTTACCTATTTTATACATAGTATCAGTAGTGTATATGTGTCAACCCTGATCTCCCAATTCCTGCCCCCTCTTCCCCCTTGGTATCCATACATTTGTTTTTTACATCTGTGTGTCTATTTCTGCCTTGCAAATAGGATCATCTATACCATTTTTCTAGATTCCACATATATGCATTAATGTACAGTATTTGTTTTTCTTTTTCTGACTTACTTCATTCTACATGACACCCTCTAGGTCCATCCATGTTTCTACAAATGAGCCAATTTTATTCCTTTTATGGCTGAGTAATATTCCATTGTGTGTATGTATCGCATCTTCTTTATCCATTCCTCGGTTAATGAGCATTTAGGTTGTTTCCATGTCCTGGCTCTTGTAAACAGTGCTGCGGTGAACATTGGGGTACACGTGTCTGTTTGAATTATGGTTTTCCCTGGGCATATGCCCAGTAGTGGGATTGCTGGGTCATATCGTAGTTCTGTTTTTAGTTTTTTAAGGAATCTCCATGCTGTTTTCCATAGTGGCTATATTCTCTGTCTACTCTTGTTATTGTTGATCTGTTGAGGGGCCATAGTGCCTCTGAAAAAGGCTGGCTGGGTGTCCAGCAGGCTTCCCACCTCTGGAGATTGTATATATGCTTCCATATTGATTGCTTTCAGTGAAACCACACACGTAAGCAGGCAGAGGGTGTCAGGACTTGTGAACAGCTAACCCTCCCCAGGTTCAGATTACTAACAAGCTGGTGCTTTCCATTCAGGTCTGATTTTCGTGGTCGACAGTAATGACAGAGAGCGGGTCAATGAAGCCCGAGAAGAACTAACCAGAATGTTAGCCGAAGACGAACTCAGAGATGCAGTCTTACTGGTGTTTGTAAATAAACAGGTATGTCACTAGCTGTCTGAATCCTGGGACTGAAAAGTACTACCAGCTGCTCACTTTAAAAATAGAGATATTTAATTAGCTGCCTGCCTCCCTCTCGCTAGTCCCTCCCGTAACCTTTCCCTCCACCTCCTTTTTAGCTTGGATCTTATATTCGTTCACTCGCTCACCAAACATCCACTGAGCATTCACTAAGATCCAGGCATTGTTTGGGGTATTGGTGATACAGCAGTGAACCAGACAGAAATCCCTGAGTTCACAGAGTTTGCGTTCTAGTGGGTAGAGCGTCAGTCAGTAACGGATATGTCCTATGTCTAGGGGAAGTCATGGGAGAAGGGGCAGGTGTGGAGAAGGATCAGAGGGCCTCTCTGATAAGAGGACGTCTGATCAGATGACATCTCGCTGCCGTGTAGCACAGGGAGCTGAGCTCAGCTCAACACTCTGTGATGACCTAGGAGGGTGGGGTGGGGTGGGAGGGAGAGCATGTATGTATACATACAGCTGATTCACATTGTTGTACAACAGAAACGAACACCACATTGTAAAGCAATTACACTCCATTTAAAAAATAGATAAGCTATAAGAATATGTTGTACAACACAAGGAATACAGCCTATATTTTATAAGAAATATAAATGGAGTATAACTTTTAAAATTGTGACTCATTAAATTGTATACCTGTAAGCTATATAATATTGTACATCAACTGTATTTTAATTTTAAAAAAAAGATGACCCGTGCAGGCCCTCAGGAAGGGAGCCAGACTGTTCTAGGAAGAACAAGGCAGCCAGTGCAGCTGGGATGGGGTGGTGTGGGGTTGGGGGGGACAGCAAAGGAGGAGATGAATTGGATCATATGGGGCCAGTCCTTGAGGAAACTCAGATTCCACGTAAATAACACAAAGCAGTTAAAGTGGGGGTAGGAGGAAAATGTGGAACCATCCAACCTCAGGATGAGAAGCTGAAGTAAGGGTGGAAAAGAAGGTGGAATCCTGTGGAAGTTACCGGTCTGAGATAAACAGTCACATTTTGATGCATTTCCCCCTACTTTCTCCTTCACAAATACATTCGTTATGTAATTGAGATCGTACCATTTTGACAGTGTTGCACCCTGTTTCGTCATTTCAGATTTATCAGAGGCGTGTTCTCTTGTCATCTAGCTCTTTGTAAGCACTATTTTAAATGGTGGGGGCATCATCGTTCACTTGGCTATTACCCCACCATTAGATTCGATGTCAGTTTGAGGTTCATTAGTGCATATGGACTTTGATAAAAGAGAACGTTTGTTCTTTTTAATTATAGAACCAGGACATGTTCAGGGTGTAGATCCGCAGACAATTCACAATATCGAGTGAAACATTCTAGCCCCACTTTTCAGGATAAAAACATTGTTAAATTCCTTAAGGTCTCTCTCCAGAGCTTATTCCGCATTCTGTTTTGCAACATGCTTCTTAGCATATCTTTGATGTCCTTCCAAAGCATTGTCTGGATCTACTTTGTTCTTTTTTTATTTTTTCGGCCGCGCTACGCGGCATGTGGGATCTTATTTCCCCAGCTCAGTTCAGTCATTCAGTTGTGTCCGACTCTTTGCGACCCCATGAGCTGCAGCACGTCAGGCCTCCCTGTCCAACACCAACTCCCGGAGCCCACCCAAACTCATGTCAGTGATGCCATCCAACCGTCTCATCCTCTGTCGTCCCATTCTCCTCCTGCCCTCAATCTTACCCAGCATCAGGGTCTTTTCAAATGAGTCAGCTCTTCACATCAGGTGGCCAAAGTATTGGAAATTCAGTTTCAACATCAGACCTTCCAATGAACACCCAGGACTGATCTCCTTTAGGATGGACTGGTTGGATCTCCTTGCAGTCCAAGGGACTCTCAAGAGTCTTCTCCAACACCACAGTTCAAAAGCATCAATTCTTCAGCGCTCAGCTTTCTTCACAGTCCAACTCTCACATCCATACATGACTATTGGAAAAACCATAGCCTTGACTAGACGGACCTTTGTTGGCAAAGTAATGTCTCTGCTTTTTAATATGCTGTCTGCTGCTGCTGCTGCTAAGTTGCTTCAGTCGTGTCCGACTCCGCGCGACCCCACAGACGGCAGCCCACCAGGCTCTGCCATCCCTGGGATTCTCCAGGCAAGAACACTGGAGTGGGCTGCCATTTCCTTCTCCAGTGCATGAAAGTGAAAAGTGAAAGTGAAGTAGCTCAGTTGTCTCTGACTCCTAGCGACCCCATGGACTGCAGCCCACCAGGTTCCTCCATCCATGGGATTTTCCAGACAAGAGTACTGGAGTGGGGTGCCATTGCCTTCTCCAAATATGCTGTCTAGGTTGGTCATAATTTTCCTTCCAAGGAGTAAGCGTCTTTTAATTTCATGGCCGCAGTCACCATCTGCAGTGATTTTGCAGCTTTGATTTTTTGCAGCCCCAAAAAATAAAGTCTCACTGTTTCCATTGTTTCCCCATCTATTTGCCATGAAGTGATGGGACCAGATGCCATGATCTTAGTTTTCTGAACGTTGAGCTTTAAGCCAACTTTTTCACTCTCCTCTCTCTCTTTCATCAAGAGGCTCTTTAATTCTTCTTCACTTTCTTCCATAAGGGTGGTGTCATCTGCATATCTGAGGTTATTGATATTTCTCGCAGCAATCTTGATTCCAGCTTGTGCTTCCTCCAGCCCAGCGTTTCTCATGATGTACTCTGCATATAAGTTAAATAAGCAGGGTGACAATAGACAGCCTTGACGTACTCCTTTTCCTATTTGGAACCAGTCTGTTGTTCCATGTCCAGTTCTAACTGTTGCTTCCTGACCTGCATACAGGTTTTTCAAGAGGCAGGTCAGGTGGTCTGGTATTCCCATCTCTTTCAGGATTTTCCACAGTTTATTGTGATCCACACAGTCAAAGGCTTTGGCATAGTCAATAAAGCACAAATAGACGTTTTTCTGGAGCTCTCTTGCTTATTTCCCCAACCAGAGATCAAAACCTGTAGCCCCTGCATTGGAAGCTCAGAGTCTTAACCACTGGACTGCCAGGAAAGTCCTCACATCTACCTTGTTCTTTCATGCTAATTTATTCAAATTCAGTTTCAGGTTACTACATGCCAGACATAGTTCTAGGCACTAGGAATACATCAGAGAACAAGATAGACAGAGATTCCTTCCATGGTAAAACTTACATTCTAGTTACAGGAGGCGGATAATAAACATACCAAGTCAGTCAATTTTGTAATATAGTAAACTTGTGGTGAGGGCTGTATTTAAAACGATGAAGCAGGACAGTTAGGAGGGGTCGTGGGGGCACAAGGACCTCGCAGAGCATCCTGAGAACTTGGGCTCTTACACTGAGAGAGACAAAGCTGTCGCAGGGTGTTAATTGAAGGACTTGATCTGACTTCACTGACCGCCAAGTTGAGGATAGACTTTTCTGGGAGGAAGAGCAGAAGCAGGGAGAACAACTCAGGAGTAATTTCAGTAATCCAAGCGAGAAGCAGTCAGACTCTAAATATATTTTGCAGGTAGAGCCAATGGGCTTTCCCAGCGTGGAGCTGTGAGAGTGGAGAGAAAGAGAGGGAAGAAACAATTCAGGGCGATTTCAAGGTTGGAGGCCTGAGCCTCTAGGTGGCCAGAGTTAAGAGCAGGTGTTGGGAAAGAGTATGGTATTCCATTAGGTGGACAGAACATTGCTGAACTGACTTCTGAATATTCTCTTCCAAGGATCTTCCCAACGCTATGAACGCAGCAGAGATAACAGACAAGCTTGGCTTACATTCCCTCCGCCAGAGAAACTGGTACATTCAGGCTACTTGTGCCACCAGTGGAGATGGGCTTTACGAAGGCCTGGACTGGCTCTCCAACCAGCTCAAAAACCAGAAGTGACGGGAGGTGCCACGCTCCCCGTGCGTCGTGGCAAAGTCAGCTGGCCTCTTGTGTGTGCATGTGTGCGTGTGAGGAGCCGAGTGTGGGTGTGTGGCCGGGCGTGGGAGCAGCTTTCTCACATAGTGCCTTATACATGCTCTAACGAAACCAGTCTTACATGTGAAGAACAACCAGTGTTACATTTTCTACACTACCTTCCATTTCAATAGCTTTGATGACCAGCTTTGCAGTCCATGGGGGAGTCCCAAGGGCTCCCCCATGCCCAAGCGCCGGACAGGTCTTTGCGATGGGAAAGTAGGGGGAGGGTGGGCCGTGGACTGCCTTCACTTGTGTGATTTTGGCCCAGGCCTGGGGTCTCGGCACGCCTGGGGGTCCTGTTAGACTCTGGCATCCTTTTGCTAAAAAAAAAAGGAAGGCTCAAATTAAAAAGGCCCTTGCTTACCACAGATGTAAAGTTCAGATCTGAACTTATTTTCTAGCCCAGAGGTCCTGGTTTAATGTACTTTACTGAGAGAAATCAGTGATCTTATTCTATGAGAAGGAAAAAAAACAAACCCATAACACTAGACCCCGTAACACGAAAATCTTCGAATCCTTCCTTCCTTTGACTCTTATTTGCCAAATGGAGACCCTTTGGGGTGGGCACCCAGCACGTGGCAAGGCTCTTTACCGGGGCTGCCCCGCCACGAACCAGGCTGGGTTAAGGAGGGGCGATGCCTTCGTGTTCCTCATCGCCTCTCCGAGGCTGCTGCTTCCACTCCTCTGCTCTGCGCTGAATGTTCTCCGCCTGAAGCAGGAGCTTGGCTCCCCAGATGGAAGCAGAACCATGTACAGCATGTTAGTCCAACTTGCGGTTTGGGTTAGCTGCTCTTCCCAGAACCACACACCCAGGAGTTCTGAGAGTTTGTGAAGAATCAAGGGGTTAAATTTGGGCGACGAGACGCCCGGCAGCCAAGTTGGTTGGTGCTAAATTTTGCCATGAAAGATGTCTAGTCCAGGCCACTCTCCGTGGCACTGAGACTCCCTCTTCTGATTGGCAATCATGACTTTAACGTGGAAATGTTCTCTATGTTGTCCTCAAAGTAGAGGTAACAATGGCCTGGAAACGAGCTGGGTTCGCTCAATAGTCTGGAGCTGTTTTGTCCAGACAGCTGTTGGCCAAATTTGTACCTAAGTTCTTCCACTACTACCTTTTAAAATTGCTTTTTCAAAAAAAAAAAAAAAACAACTTCGTTTTAGATTACAGAGGAGGAGTGTGTAAAATGAATTTTAACAAAAGTAAACCTTGTTGATAACCACGAAGTTGCTATGACTCGGAAGAAATTTCATGCTGTGATCAATGTGGAGTGTAACGTTTTTCCTTAAGACACTGACTTTAAAGAATGTTCCTTACAGTACTGGCAGCAAAGTCCAGATTTGATTTTTAAACCATGTAGTTAAGTCCTGAGAAATATTTAGATTGTGCGCCTCAAATTGGCAGGGAGTGTGTCTTACCTTTTTGTAGTTATGCTTAGTGCGTGTGCCCGGTACCGTGCTGGGCCTTATCAAACACTTGTTGATTGGTTGGACAATAAAGACTTGCTTTGGAAGGAGGAGAGGACAGCCATGTGCTTCCGGATGTCTTGAGCGTCTTTAAAATCCCTTCCCCTCTCCATCTCAGCAGACTTGCTGTTAACTCCCAGGGCACTTGTACAAAAGGCAACACATCCCGGGGTGCTGTCTGGGCCCTCCTGCCTTCAGTGGTGCTCCTCATTCTTACCTTCCATGATACTTGGAACTACTGTGGTCTTTCTCTGGATTTGGAGCTGATGATTTATGGTTAGTGGATCAGTGGGGGCACTTCAGTGTAGTGCCTTTGAACAAAGGCTTGGGTCCCTGAAAGCCATATTCACATCCCACCTGTGTCCTCACTAGCTGCCTGGCCTCAGGCCTCTCATTCTTTGCCTCCGTATCCCTGAGCCTCTGTTTGCTTAACTGTTAAATGGGCATAATAATACCTACCTCATAGGGTTGTGAGGATGAAATGTCTCAGACCTTTGTTTTCCTTGCCTGGTGTTTCCCTGAGGATATTTTGATGTCTCAAGTGTGAACAGCAGTGCTGGCCACAAATTGATGAGCATATTTTTTGGGGGGGGTGTGGCTTGTGGGATTTTAGTTCCCCAACCAAGAATTGAACCCAGGCCCATGGCATTGAGACCACAAAGTCCTAACCACCAGACCGCCAGGAAATTCCCTGATCAGCATTATTTAAAGGAGCAGTGAAGTGGGATGGGATAGGGCTTTATTTAATCTCTCCCTCTATTCACCTTCTAATCCCATTGAATCCCCCGTCCTTTCTAACTTGGGAAGTGCTAATAAGACCAGTTCGGATGCTTGTTTAAAAAAGCGTGTTGCTGTGTCCCACACTTACTTTTTTTAATTTTCTGGTTTTTCGCATATTCCAAGTTTTGCAGCCACCACTGCTAATTTTAGACTATGTTCATCACCCCTCAAAGAAAACCTGGATCTGTTCCCTAATCCTCCCTTTCCTATGGCCCCTGGCCACCGTTTATCGACTTCCTGTTTCTATGGATTCGCCTATTCTGGGCAGGTGTGGGTCCTAGGTAGTTGCTTCCTGAAGCCCTGAGTTGCTGTTGGCCTGAATACAGCCTGTAAACAGGTGAGGCAGAGCCCCAGGGAAGAGACTGCCTCATAGGTGACCCTAAAATTTATTACCTTGCGAGGGAAAGGGGTGCTTCTAATCAGTATGCAAGGGCACAAGGCATACCTGGGGATGTATGGTTACCCTCTCAGAATAGAGAGAGCTTTGAATCTGGAATCAAAGTCGCTGCACCCCCCCCGCCCCGCCCCCAATTTCCCCACCTGTAAGGAAGTTCCTAGGCTTACCTGGGGGACAGCTCTGTGTGAGTGAGTGCCAAGAATACAGGGGTAATGGGGGAGACCCATGAGTCAATTCTATATATGTGATTTGATCTATTTAAAACAATGCCTTGACAGAGCTGAGAATATTCACATATGAGTTGCTCAAAACAAGTGGCTTTTTACTCCCGTGAAGGTCGGTTTCAAGTAACATGAAGCATGATAACTTGAGAAGACCTGAGTTCTTTATCCACAGGTATCTGGAGGCTGTCAAACAGTACACGGAAAATCTGACAATGCTCTCTGGAGACCCTTTTTTTCCTTTGAAATTTTTGATACTGAGTTTCACCTTTTTGGCAGCAGCTTTATTAAGATACATTTCCATGAATTCACAGATTTTCTTCAGTCATATCCTCCCAGATTGTGCAACCATTGCTGCAATCAATTTTTTTCATTTATTTGGCTGTGTCAGGTCTTAGTCACAGCACTTGGATCTTTGTTGCCAAGATGTAGGATCTTTTGTTGTGGGCCACAGGCTCACGGACTCAGTAGTTGCAGTGCAAGGGCTTAGTTATTCCACGGCATGTGGGATCTTAGTTCCCCAACCAGGGATCGCACCCTCGTCCCCCGCATTGCCAGGCAGACTGTTAACCACTGGACCACCAGGGAAGTCCTATTTTATTTCTTTGGCCATACCACGCAGCACGTGGGATCCCAGTTCCCTGACCAGGAATGGAACCCACGCCCCATACACTGGAAACACAGTCTTAACAACTGGACCGTCACGGAAGTCCTGCAATCAACTTTAGAACATTTTCATCACTCTGAAAAGAAACCCTGCAGCCTGTAGCAGTCACTCCCCATTTTTTCATACCTCTCAACCCTAGGCCATTACTAACCACTGGTCTCCTTTCTATCTAGATTTAGGAGGACACTTTAAACTTTGCTTTTTCACCACCAGGTAGTCTTTGAGATGTACCACACTAAGAACTTTTTTCCTATTTTGATTTTCATTGTTGTAAGTGTTCTTGCCTGGAGAATCCCAGGGACGGAGGAGCCTGGTGGGCTGCCGTCTATGGGGTCACACAGAGTCGGACACGACTGACGCGACTTAGCAGCAGTAGCAGCAGCAATACACAGCATAGGAGGGTTTCCCTGGTGGCTCAGACGGTAAAAGAATCTGCCTGCAATGCAAGAGACCCAGCTTCGATCCCTGGGTCAGGAAGATCCCCTGGAGAAGGGAATGGCTACCCACTCCAGTATTCTTGCTTGGAGAATTCCAAGGACAGAGGAGCCTGGTGGACTATGCAGTCCATGTGGTCACAAAGAGTTAGACACCACTAAGCATGTATGCACGAAGCTTGCTACTGCACGTGTTGCCACTAGGTGGTGCTGCTGCTCCACCTGACACAGCCCTGGATGGCGTGGGCCATGGGGGTTCCCAAGCGTGGGAGAATCCATTTTCTTGCCTGGACACCAAGAATGACCCAGAAAACTACAGCTAGGAATATGCCTGGAAGAGAAAGACGAAACGGGCACCCAGAGTACCCAGGAATTGTGAGTGCCAATAAAATAAAGGTGGCAGCAACAATTGTTGATTGTGAAGAATTAACCTCTATTTACTGAGCATAGTGGGTACTGTTCTAGACACTGTGCACACATCATCTCTAATTGTCACACCCAGCAAGTCATGTGTATTGTATCTGCTTTACAAAGCAGGAAACCAAGGTTCAAGGATACAAAGTGACTTGATGGTGGCCGCATGGTCATGATTCAAAAGCAGGTCTGGGGCTCCGGGGTCATGTCCTTCCACTCCACACTACTGCCATAGGCTCTGGCCTCCAGAGGTCGGTAGAGGGAGAGGGAAGGCAGCAAAAGTGCCCAGTGGAGACATCTGGGAAGGGACACAGAGCAGCACTTGAAGAACTGTGTCAGCTGGCACGCCCTGGGAATGAGGAGTGGATGGAGGGGAAGAGCCAGGGCAATGAGATGCACTGAGGCCAGTGGAGACCTGGACTTACCCTGGATGCTGGTAATGTTCCTGGGAAGTAAAAGAGATAATCACAGTGTTCTAAAACTGGATTGTGGTGATGGTTGCATAACTATAAATTTACTAAGAACCAGCAAATTGTTCACTTACAATGGGTGAATTGTGTGATGTGTGAATATTCAGTAAAGCTATGAAGTTTATTATCATGAAACCAATAGCGACGAGGGTGCCGACTCAGTGGGTCCCAGCAGTGCTCTAGGCACTCTGAGAAGAGAGGTGAGTAGCGTCTCAGAGTAGGAAGCCTGACCGATGGCTGTCCAGAGTCTGTTTGAATGCTTTGAGTGTCAGGGAGCTCAGTACCTCATAAAGCAGCCCATTCTAGCTTGGGATAACTCTCTCCAACCCCTTGAAACTTGAAGTCTGTCTTTGTCTTTATCCTGTCATGCAGAATAAATCTCTTTGCTTTACCATGTGCCATCTCTTTTACTGCTCAAGGACAGTCACTGCATTCTCCCTAAGTCATTGTTATCCCATATAGAAATCCCCAAGGCTTTCCATAGAACAAGATTTCCAGTGTTCCTGTTCTCCTGGTCTTTCCCTGCCATATTCGTTTTGACCTGTTCAGCATCCTTCCTAAAATATGAGGACCAGTGTTGGCCCCAGTATTCTGTAGATGGCAGCCCAATGTTATAGTTAACAGATTGGATCCTAGAATTAAGGCCCTCTGGATTCAAATCCTTGCTGCTACAGATCAGCTGTGTAACCATGCTTAAAGTACAAACTTTTCTGGGCCTCTATATCTTTGTCTGAGTTATTGTCAGGGTTGTGCTGAGTCTCACCTTCGGAGAGGCTCTGCTGTCCAACCTCTTTAGGTGGGCTTGGCAATGGCTAGAGCACAGGAAAACAATCTGAAATAGCAAGCTGTCACAACTGCTAATCAGCCTAGTGCGTGCATGCTCAGTTGCTTCAGTTGCAGCCCCATGGACTGTAGCCCACCAGGCTCCTCTGTCCATAGGATTCTCCAAGCAAGAATACTGGAGTGGGTAGCCATTCCCTTCTCCAGGGGATCTTCCCAACCCAGGGATCAAACCCAGGTCTCCTGAGTCTTCTGCATCTCAGGTGGATTCTTTATCGTTGAGCCAACAGGGAAGCCCAGTCAGCCTAGCAGAAACACACAAACCCTCAGAGGAAGGGTCTCTGCCATCTCTGCCTACAGGGCTTTCCTCCCATGGAGCTTTGGTCCCTGGCAGAGTGGGTGTGGTAATGGGAATGAGGCGGCAGCCAGCATCAGCTTGATGGGCCTGACTCATGCCCAAGAAGTTCTCTTCTTCCTTTCTTCAACACTTTTATTTGAAAAATTTTAAACGCACAGTTGAAAGCACTCTTTAGAAAATCTTCACCTAGATGCCACAGTTGTTCACTTTGTTCCACTGGCTCTTTAGATATTTCTATATATACTTCTTTTGTTGAGTCCTTTGAAAATGAAATGCAGACATCCTGACCCTTTACCCCTAAGAATTTCAGCCCAGATCTCCTACATGTGAAGACATTCTGAACATAAACACGAGATTATTATCACATCTGAGAAAAGCTGGACTCATTTCCTGATATCATCTCATTGCCAGTTCATATTTAAATGTCTTCAACTGGGACTTTACAGGTAGTCCAGTGGTTAAGATAGGTGTTTCCAATGCAGGGGCCATGGATTTGAACCCTGGTCAGGGATATCTATCAATCGTCTTTTATAGCAGTATTTTTTTTTACCCCCAAATTTTATCACTACATTTGTTCATATTTCTTTAATCTGTATACACCTATTTTTTATGGCTTTTTTTTTTCTTTTGTTCTTTTGGCTACATTGCGCAGCACACAAGATATTAGTTCCCCTACCAGGGATTGAACCTGTGCCCCCTGCCGTGGAAGCACAGAGTCCTGACTACTGGACCGCTAGGGAATTCCCCATGGCATTTTTCTCAAGAGTAGACTCTTAATCTCACCCTTTATTCACGGCACAAACCCCTCCCCAAAACAACCCCCAGGGCAGGTCTCATTGCAAGTCTTGTGGCTCCACAATCTAGCTATTGTTATTCCAGCCATTTTCATTTGCAATCCATTCTCTTGAGAAAGAGACACTGAGAAAACCTAGTCGGTCTACATAATTCAGCCTTAGTCAGGTCGATGGCTTCATCTGGTTGAAATTTAACTTGATTCACTGCTCACCTCCCCCTTAAGGTCCCAGGAATGTAAACACCCTGCAGATTCTCCCACCAGCGCTGTTTGTCTCTTACGATGTTGCCTTCAATTCACTGACTCCACACATTATATTTCCACTCAATCTTACGTACAGACTTTTCCCTCTTCCGGTACAGTAGACATCCTTTTTGATCAAAACGACACAAGAAGCATCAAGAAAACATATAGGCACAGCACAGTACTGGCATACAGTAAGCACTCGGTAAGTATGAGCTACTGTCGATGGAGCATTGGGACACTTCTGCCTCCATCCTCCTGTGTAGCTGAAGGTTGTCATTGTGCTTTGGCAGCCACTTCATGCGAATAAGGCCTGTTAGCTTCTGACATTTCCAATCTCTCTGTCAGATCTCTTCCACGAACTGTGATGAAGCTATGTCCCTCTTGTACATTATCTGTGCAGCTACTTTTAGGAACCTGAATGTAAGGTGAGTGCAGGGGAAAAGAGAGTGAGCCAGGAAGTAGGGCAAGAAAAGGGAAATTTATTAGAGGGAAAAGAGAGGGTGACCGGTTCTCAAGGAGAACCAGTGTCTTCCCTTCTGACAGAGTCCTCCTTACACCCCACCAGTGAAAAACTCTCTGAAGGGACGGTCACGTAGCCAGAGGTCTGGAATCTGGTGGTCTTGCACCTTTGAGAAGATAGGCGCCAGTGAGATAACAGGATGCCATTTGGGCAATTTGGTCAGTCTCAAGGATCACTGTGATTTATTCTTTGTTTTCGAGGTCGGCATAATGAGCCATTTTGTCAGTGAGACCCCATGTGGACCCTATTACTAATAACTGACGTTTGTCTCTTTTTATTTCAGCTAAGCCTTGGCCCGTCACTCTAACCTGTTGGCTTCATTTTGAAACTTGAATCTTGTTATTGAATGTATCAATTCTCCTGCCAAGTTTGGATTTCTGCAAATTTCATATCATGACTCAGAAGTCACCATCTCAATTGATTATAAAACCTATTGCATGAGACTAGGTTCCTGCCATCAGAAACCTCCTTCTGGCTTGACTTATTTGTACAACAAATATTTCCTGAGCTCCTATAATGTGCTCTGGAGTGGGCGCCATTTGATTCTTTAGATGTGGATATTCAGCCACCTACACTTTGGCTGCTGCTGCTGCTGCTGCTAAGTCGCTTCAATCGTGTCTGACTCTGTGTGACCCCATAGATGGCAGCCCACCAGGCTCCTCCGTCCATGGGATTTTCCAGGCAAGAGTACTGGAGTGGGGTGCCATTGCCTTCTCTGACACTTTGGCTAGTCACACTTTAAATCTATCCCTTTTTCTTCATCTCACCCATCAGGAATCCTGAAAAATTTTGTCAGGTGCTTTGCTAAAATTAAGTAGACGGTTTATATAGCAATGTCTCCATGTACCACTCTATCAATGTGGAAATGAGGTCAATTTGACTAATTATCCTTAATAAGCCACATTGGCCATGTGTAATATCTGCTATCTTTGATAAGGACGCAAAACTGGTGGCTCAAATAGTGAAGAATCCACCTGCAACGCGGGAGATCCGGGTTTGATCCCTGGGTTGGGAAGATCCCCTGGAGAAGGGAAAGGCTACCCACTCCAGTATTCTTGCCTGGAGACCTCTATGGACAGAGGAGGCTGGTGGGTTACAGTCCATGGGGTTGTAAAGAGTTGGACATGACTGAGTGACTAACGCTTTCACTTTTTTTTCCAAAATCTAGCTGACTACAGGTCAACAGCAGACATACCAATCTGTGATTTCCAGAATCCATTCTCTGTCAAATCTGAGCAATGTTTCCCCATCTCCAGTTTTTTCCCACCCCTCTCAGCTTTCTGATTTCTCAGTATTTACCAGTAGAGGTTCTACAATCAGACTGGAAAATGTTCAGAAACATTTAGTTGGCATCAAGAGCTCATGCAAAGCAGTAGGGCTCTCCTTGAGTACTGCATTGTCTATCTTTGGCCCCAATTATTCCATAATCATGTTTGTTAACCTTTCCAGGTTGAATATTAGTCCCTTTAACAAAGGAAATGGAAGAAAATTAGGAGAAATAAGGCTTTAACTTTTTTCAGTCTTTCATTACCATCCCGTCGTCTGCCTTGAACTATTATTCTTGCTCTGACAAAATTTAGCTTTGAAAGCTTGCCTTTGCTACATTTACATTTTATTACAAGCTCTCAACATTCTGAGATACAATACTACTTACTACTGATAATAATATGAATACCACTTAATGTTTATTGAATACTTACTGTGTTCTAGGCACTGTGCTAAATGTCTTACACATATTCGTCTCATTAATAAATGTTTCTGAAACGATCCATTCTTATACTTTGCTCTTTAGTTTTGTTCATTCACATCCTCTTGAAATCTGAGTCTAGTCATGAGCTCCTGGTGTAGCCCTTGCATTTATTAAAAAGCTGTACTTCCTTATTTTCTTCTGGGTGGGTGGGCCCTGCCTCTGAAGCTGGGATGACCTGGGTACAAATGAGTCCTGCCTTCCAAGACCTGCAGCAGGGGTGGTTCCCTGGGGCTGGATGGATAATGCAAAGTCTTGACTCAGGGTAACTGATGCCTTTGTAAGAGAAGTTCAGTTCAGCCACTCAGTCGTGTCCGACTCTTTGTGACCCCATGGACTGCAGCATGCCAGGCTTCCCTGTCCATCACCAAATCCCAAAGTTTACACAAACTCATGTCCATCGAGTCAGTGATGCCATCCAACCATCTCATCCTCTGTCATCCCCTTCTCCTCCTGCCTTCAATCTTTCCTAGCATCAGGGTCTTTTCTAATGAGTCAGTTCTTCACATCAGGTAGCCAAAGTGTTGGAGTTTCAGCTTCAGCATCAGTCCTTCCAATGAGTATTCAGGACTGATTTCCTTTAGGATTGACTAGTTTGATCTCCTTGCAGTCCAAGGAACTCTCAAGAGTCTTCTCCAATACCACAGTTCAAAAGCATCAATTCTTCAGTGCTCAGCTTTTTTTTACAGTCCAACTCTCACATCCATACATGACTACTAGAAAAACCATAGCTTTGACTAGCTTTGTAAGGGAAGAGAGAAGCTAAAAATTAACCAAGGAAGGGTGCCAAATGTGGAGAGGCGGGCTCAGCATCAAGACCTAGAACGCAGGGGAAAGGAGTCTGAAGGTTAAAGTCTGGGAAGCTTGGATCTGGTCAGGAAGCGGAGGGAAGGAAGTCCTTCCAGGTGGGGGCTGTACCAGTATGAACTGATCTACGAAGGTTCATTTTAAGAGTCAGTTTCTCTGGGCTAAGTGATGCCTAGCTAGCTGATAAAATGGTATTTCTGGGTATGTCTGTTGAGGGTATTTCCAGAAGGAATTTGCGTTTGACTCAGTAGACTGAGTAAAATAGATTCATCCTCACCCACATGGGCTGGCTGGCATCATCCCACCCGATGAGGGGTATAACAGGACAAAAAAGTGGAGGAAGGGCGGATTCTTTCTCTTCTTGAGTTGAGACATCCATCTCTCCTGCCCTCAGACATCGGAGTCAGAGCTCCTGGTCCTTGACCTTGGACTCCAGGACTTACACCAAGCTGTCCCTCCTTGGGCCTCCTGTATGCTGCCAGGCCCTAGTCCTCCAGTTTGCAGACAGCAGATCATGGCCTATGCCAGCCTCCATCATTGAGGAAACCATTTCTCACGATAAATCTCCTCTCACACATCACTCTGTATCCTACTGGATCTGTTCCTCTGGAGAACCCCGAGGTACCATCTTTTCTTTTTCTCAACAACGAGGGTCAGAAATGAGTCCAGAGGAGTGGCCTCACTGCACCACTCTCTCAACCTGCTGAGGACCGAGGCCAGCACCAAACAGGTAGGACCTGACAGGACACTCTCCTTTTAGCAGAATGGTTCTTTCTTATGATTTCCTGAGAGCCAACTTTCTCCTCACTCCTGAACCTTGACTCCGTTCCATGCTGTGATTTGCATTAAAATATATATATATATATATGTATATACACACACACATATATATAGCCTCCTCACTATGCTGTCAACTCTTGAAGATAAGGGATTTTTTTTTTTTTTTTTTCCAAAATTGCCTCCTAGGACCTAGTGCTGGGTAGGTGTTTAACAAATATGGGTTGAGTTTGTGAATGAAATCAAAATGCTCCCCTTCTGCTTTTCTGGCTGGGTCATGTGGAGAAAAGTCCCAGAGCAATATCATGTCTAGTTCTTTCTCCTTTCACTGATCTTAGGAATTCTCCACGATTCATCCAGTCTCAGATGTGTGGATTTCCAGGCAAATGATTTGCACACAAAGACTGCTCAATATATGTTACTTGTTCATCTAAACAGAGACTCCAGAAGAGACTAATACACCCCAAAGAAGCAAATATTTCTCTTTTTATGGCTTCCCAACGCAAACCAAATATCGTAGGGATGAGTATGTAGAAGGCAGCTGCTAAATATTTGGTGACTAATTAGGCAGTATAAATATGTAAAAATGTAAATTAGAAAGAAAGAGAGTTGCATTATAGATAATCAAATAATGAAGTTATTCAAGATGGTAGAATCTACCTGAGTTCTGGGTATTGAAGAGGAAACATTGGCCAGCAAGGCAGATCTTCCTAGTAATTAGACTTCAATTAGGATAATGTTGCAATTAGCCTGGGATATTAGAGCAGCTATCTTCTATTCTTAGAACCAACTCCTGGGGGATTTTAGGTTGGGTGGTAAAAACAAGTTGTCCCAGGAATAAATAAATTCACTAGGAACCACTTCTGAGTGAACCCTCCCCGCGTGGCTAATAGAAGCACAACCATCTTTGTACACTTGATTGGGCTGCTTTGTTTTGTATCAATGACACTTAAACACAAGCTCAAGAATCTGGATGGCCAATTAACAGAACAGCGCTCAGGAAATGAGAAGTTCTCAATTTCAGAAAAATCAGTGATTTCAGGCAGCTCAAGTGTCTTCTGCCTCATTAGGGCAGACAGCCTCAGCCTCCAAGTTCTGGCTGACAAGGACATGCTGTGAAGACCGGCACCAAAGGGACTAAAAAAATAAGATGCTCAATTATCTTGCCAGTTATCGAGATTTTTTTTTTTTAATCCACCTCACTCCAACAATTCCATTTAAATAGCTCAATTTCCTGTGTTTTAATCTGCTGACAGATCCAGGAGGACAGGCTGTCTGGGGGTGTCTGCTCTCCCTGGTTGGGATGGATATGGATTGACAGGTTCAAGGTCCTCTCTGCCTGTGACAGCCACCAATTCTTGCTCTTTGACCCCTCCAACCAGCAGATTTTCACCTCATTCATTCCATCCCATCCACCACGCTTCTTCTCTTTCTTCTGTGACAGGAGAGGAAAGTGTACAGAGTTTTTTGTCAAAGGGCCTGAGCTGGAATCTCATCTGGCTCCACTGCCAAATAGTTAGGTTTTAGTTTTCTGAGGCTCAGTTTCTCTATCTATAAAATGGGTACAACAATATCCTCCCAAATCACTCAGAAGGTTTCTGGAAAGGGTGGTGCCTATGTGACTCACCTAAGCTTTATAGAGCAGTCTGGGTGCTGGTGTGGAGCCCACGACCATTACCAGACGCTAACTGATGATTGATAGCCCTTAGGACCAGCCCCAGAAGCCTCTACGTTGAAGCAGGGCTCCCTGTAGATGGCGGTCTGGCCCACAGAATGCTGCTTGTGATAAACGCGGCGGGTGGGACCACACAGGGAGTTTGACAATCCGTGGGTCCAGCCTGAGTTTCCACTTCCTGTATGTCCTGAGTTTCCACTTCCTGTACCTGCCGAGTGCGTGCCCCACAAAAGGCCTCCCACCGACGCATTTGGTTTTTCATAGGACCGTGTGTGTGTGCCCAGTTGCTCAGTCGTGGCTGACTCTTTGTGACCCCATGGACTGTAGCCCGTCAGGCTCCTCTATCCATGGGTTATCATGGCAGGAAGAGTGCGGTGGGTCGCCATTTCCTTCTCCAGGGGATCTTCCCGACCCAGGGATCGAATCCGCATCTCCTGTGGCTCCTACATTGGCAGGCAGATTCTTGAACACAGAGCCACTTGGGAAGCCCTCTCATAGGACCAATTCCCCACTAAATCAGGAATCCTCCTTTTTGCCTTTTCTGCCCTTTCCAGTGGATGGAGCAGTGGGTCTCACCACTTCCTCTGCCTAGGCCTCTCCTGCCTGCCCATGCCCTTTGACCCCTGTGGACCCCTGCAGCAGGCAGTGTGTCTGCAGCTCCTTCAATCCCTTTGGGGCATATTAGCACTCAGGTCACTCCCCAGGCCTCTTCCCTGTGATGGAGGCTGCCATTTCTGCTCTTGGAAACATACTTGTTTTGACTTCGTTTCTCATATGAGATGGAGCTATGCAGTCTGAGAAAGCATTTAAGCCAGGGCCAAAAGAGAGGGGCTCCAGGCCTCCTGTGTCACTAAGAAGACAAAGGCTGAAGGGCATGGCTTGGCTCCAACAGGGGAGGTCAGACCAGAATCCCAGCCCACCAGCCAGCGCTGTGTGACCAGGGGATGCCCTCAGCCTCGCTTCCCTCCCACACAGAGAAGAGAATAAGACCTGCCCTCTAGGATGCAGTAACAAAGACTCAACAGGGTGAGCTGAGCAGTGAGCTTGGCAGGGTGTCAGGCACAAGGTGATATTCAAATGAGGGTGATTACTATTCAGTATGGAGTAGAGGTGATGGGTTGGGGACCTCTGACCAGGGAGAAGACAAGGCTAGCTAGTGAGCAAGGACTGTGGGAGGGAAGTGACAGTGGGTTCTGGAGAGGCAAGCCCCTGGTGGCCTTTGAAAGCTGAGTGAGGACCCACCCTCACTCAGCTGACCCTCTGGGAGTGGGGGGCCAATGGCTGGGATCTGGGCATGGGGCATGGTGAGCTGACTGTCTGTCCAGATGTTTTTGCAACAAAAAAGAGATGGTGTCAGAGCCTTTGAGAGCCGAGCTCCTTTGACTTGTAGCAGGCAGTAGAGACCAAGGCCCCCTGGAGACTGACACCCTCCAGATGGACAGCTCTCCGGCCAGCACACTGCAGGAGCCCGTGGGCGCGGGGTCTGGTCTGCAGAAAGCCCATGCAAAGTCTGGAGGGCCAGAGCCTGCGCTGAGCAGAGCACGAGGGGATGGGCTCCGTCTCACCCTCCTGGTCAGTGATCCCTCTCCCTCAGGGACTCTGTCTCCTCTGTGTCCCTTGAAGATATTCCCTCCCCGGCTGTGGGATTTCCCACCCTGCACGGTTAGAGGAGCAGGTTCTTCTGGGTTCGCAGCCAGCTGCCATGTGCATTAGCAAGTTAATTTTGAGCAAGCTTCTGGGCCCCTTTTCTTTCAGTTTCCTCAACTGCAAAATGGAGTTATGAGGGTCCACAAAGTTAATATATAGGGTTTAAAACATGCCTATAGGTGTGATCTGGGACCACTGTGTGTGCCTGGGCTCTTCGGGGCCCCAACATCTCATCTCCCATTTGAAAATCAATCTCCCTGTCTCTATCTCTCTCTGTTACTTTTCTTAGCATATTTTTCATTCAATGAATATGTATGAAGGGCCTGACACATGCCAGGCACTGGGGAAGGGAAGGTGTTGGGGACACAGAGATGGGATATATGGTGAGTCCTGGACGGGACTCTCCAAAGCTGTGATTTGTCCACCCTGCTGCTCTTTGCGCCATTGTGATGATGGAGACAGTGGCTCAGGCCTTGAAGACTAGCCCAGCCCAGCACCCACAGAGACAGAGCTGGAAATTCAAGTCCTCCAATCCTGGGAAATTTTGTGGTATTATTTCTTTGATAATAAAGTCCCCTCCATTTTCTCTATTCTGTCTTTCTTTTATTGTGCCTTCTAGGTAGAGCTTCTATTTTCTCTATTTTTTCCTCTCCGTTATTTTCCATACTTTTTTTTTCCACTTTCTGAAAGATTTCCTTGCCTTTATCTTCCAAACCCTTCCACTGACTATTTTATTTCTGCTATCATATTTCCAATATCTGAAGGCTTTCTCCTTTCGTTTCTGATGATTCCCTTAAAAAAAATGTTTTTATTTATTTATTTGGTTATGATAGGTTTTAGTTGCAGCATGTGGGATCTAGTTCTCTGACCGGGGATCAAACCCGAGCCCCCTGCATTGAGAGCATGGAGTTTTAGCCACTGGACCACAAGGGAAGTCCCTGATTATTCCCTTTTTTTATAACAGTATTTTGGGAGTACAATTTATATAACATAACATTCATCCATTTTAAGTGTATAATGCAGTGGTTTTTAGTAAATTGACAGAAATGTGCAGCCATCACCACTATCTGCTTTGGATTATTCCTTCTCGCGTAGTCTTTTGTTCTAGTGTCACCAGTGAAATCTCTTATCTCTCTAAAGATATTCATGGCCAATCCTTTGATGTTTTCTTTCCTCCAGTTTCCTCTCTTCAGTTGTCGATCTTCTGGTTTCAATTCCTGTCTTTCATGTTGGAGACATTTCTCAAGTTCTTGGTTGTCCTTTGCGGGACACTTGTCTTGTCCACTGGGAAAGATTGAGGGCAGGAGAAGAAGGGGACGACAGAGGATGAGATGGTCGGATGGCACCACCGACTCAATGGACATGCGTTTGGGTGGACTCCAGGAGTTGGTGATGGACAGCGAGGCCTGGCGTGCTGCGGTTCATGGGGTCACAAAGAGTCGGACACGACTGAGCGACTGAACTGAACTGACCTGAATATTTAAGAGTAAAGTATTAAGAAGCCATCTGGACATTCTGTGTGTGGATGTCATTTGTCACTTGATGAGTTTCACCATAGGAGCTATATAGGGGCCATTTTTGGGGGGCTCCCCAAATGTCAGTAACCTGTCTTTTCTAGGGGCTATTGAATTTCTCCAAAGAAGAATCCAGCAACAACCTCTCTGGGGTGGGGGTGGATGAATGGGTGGGGTCGTGTAGATCAGTTGCCAATATCCTTGGAACTAACTGTGTGCCGCTGGGGGCTGGAGGGGGTAAAACCATTTGTAGATAGGCTTTCATGTAATTCTCCTATTTTTCCTCTGGTGCTCTTCTTCTACTGTTCCCATTGATTTGGGCTTTAGACTCAATTTCTCCACTGAATAAACCCCCTGCTGGGGTAGGGGCATGTGATCATCTGGCTGCACCAAATGGATGTGGGGACCTGGGGCATCTTTCTACTGATCCCCCAGTTTCCAGTTGGCCTGAACATGCCCCGTTTCCACTTCTACAACTCCTCCCTGTCTTCTGAGGTCCCCAGTCAGTGCTACAACCCCTGTGTCTTTGCCAAAATTCCGCAGCTTGAATTGGCTCTGTTCTCATCAGCATCCCCCTGTGTAGGCACATGGTATTCAGATTTCTCAGCTCTGATAATTCCTCCACCTGCTTTCCATCTTCCAAAAATCTGTTGACATCTTTTGTCTTAGTTTTTTTTTCTCTCATTCTTTTCCTTCTTGTGGGCTTATAACTTTTTTAACACCTTGATGCACATTTTAGTGGAGTTTCAGAAAGAAACCGTGATAAATCCATGTGTTTAATTTGCCAGGTTTAACCTGTGAGGTTAAAGATTTTTCATGCTATATGGTGTTTTTTTCAGCTAAAACATAAGGAAAAACAAGGGGAGGTCTCCTGTATTCTGTACCAAATATGTTATGGATTCTTTTCTTATCAGAGTGATCTTTCTAATTTGGGTCACGTGTTCTTAAAGAGAAACTGGGAAACTGAGGGAAATCCTCAGAAAGGAGCCTGAGCTAATCAGAGGGATGGAGTTTGAATCCAGGGAAAAGTTGGAAGGTGTTGGTGATGTTTAGCTGGGAGAGGAGACTCAGGGATGGTTTAGTGATTCATCTGAATTAATTTTCCTTAAAGTGATTTCTGTCCCATCCCCCACTCTCCTATTGTGTTAACAAGAATTCTAATTTTTTTTTTTTTAAAGCCACAAGGCTTGTGGGATCTTAGTTCCTCAACCAAGGGATCGAACCCTCCTCCTCTACATGGGAAGCATGGAGTCTTAACTGCTGGACCACCAGGAAAGTCCCAGTATGAACTTCTAAATTACCATGGTATGTAAAAAAAAAATAAACACAAAAAATTACCACGGAAGAGGCATCCTAAACTTGAGAGAGAGGTGGATAGGGGAGAGACCAAGACTGTATTAATCAGGATAGGTTAGGCTATGCTGCAGTAACAACTAAATAGTGGAATTTCGGTATCTTAACACCATAATAGTTCATTCCTCTCTCATTTCACCATCTTGTCCCTGCTTGGTATCTCCCTCCAAAAGTGGCTCAGGGACCCAGGCTACATCCATCTCGTGGCTATGTCATTTGGAACTCATGGTTTTCAAGGTTCTGCAGGAGAGGAGAAAGGACTGGAAGATCACACGAGATGTTTGTAAAGGCCAAGACTGGAAGGGGTTTATATCACTTCTTACCCACACCCATTGGCCAGAACTCTTTCACATGGCCCCAAATTACCTCTAAGGGAGGATGGGAAAGGCAGTCTTTCTGGAGGAGAAAGCAGTGTGATAAGGATGTTGCATTGTCTCTGCCATCTGTCTCCTAGATTTTCTGAGGGAGATGCCAGTATTCTCAGGGGAAAGGAAAACACGGTTTCTATATCCACAATGCCTGAAAAGAAGAAATGATGTTCAGTTACAGTAGGAGGTAGGGACTTCCTGGTGGTCAGTGGTTAAGAGTCAGCCTTCCAATACAGGAGACTCGGGTTTATTCCCTGGTTGGTGAACTGGGATCCCACATGCTGCAGGGTGACTAAGCCTGCATGCCACAGCTACTAAACCCATGCGCTCTGGAGCCCTTATGCCACAATGAGGAGCCCACACATGGCAACAAAAGATCTTGAATTCTGCAACTGAGACCAGACACATCCAAATAAATTTTTTTTTTTTTTTTTTTTTTTTAAGGAGGAGGCAGCAGTCAGACATAAAGAGAACTTGCTTGGTTTTATGGGAGTCAGACATTAGAATGGGCAATGGGGAGGTGACATCTCCCCTTGCAGATCCCTTAGAAAAGAGTTCCTGGGAGTTGATGGATCTACCTGCTTGAGGGATGTACCAGATACTCTTTTAGGATTCCACCCAATTCTTGGATTCTGCTCTCAAATAGGCAGAGTTTATAAAGATGGAGAACAAGGGCCAGGAGTGGATCCAGGTGTTGTGAAGCCTGAAGGTTACACTACTTTGGATGGCTTCTGTAAGAAATATAATGCAAATTTATGGACACAAAACTAGATGCAGGGCCTAGAAGAGGCCCTTGCAAGTAGAGGGCCTCAAGTACAAACTTCTTAGCTTTCTGCTAAGTTTTCCTCTGCCGGGAAAGGTCCATTGCTCATTGGAACAAATAGATTCCGACACATCTTCTTCCAACAGACTTGCTCTTCCAGATTGAGATCACCCTCAAGATTTTTTTCTCAGCCAAAAAGTTGTTGAATGCCTACCATGATTTAACTCAGCAAAAAGCTTCTGAATGCCTACTGCAAACAAGGCAGTGGCCTGGGCACTTCGGTACCTGCCTCTGTCACAGGACTGGGCTGGGCACCAGCCCAGGGGTTGTCAGTCCTGACTTGAGATGCTCCTGAGTTTGTGCAGGCAGCATCAGGGCAGAGGAGGAGGAGGATGGGCAGAGAAAGCCCAAGGGGAGAGCAGGGCCACGTATGACCTGAGGACATGGCTGGGCGGTGGGGGGGAGCGGTCATCTGTGGACGTCAAGGCCCTGTGCTCAGAGGAGAAATCCCTGCTGCTGTCTGTCTTGCTTCTAAAAGGAAAGGTTCCTGCAGAAGCCTACTGTGCATTGGGAGGCTTGGCTGTTTCCTGCGGTCCCTCCGTCAGATGCATCACTCCTCTCCGGGGGCTGGAGTTGAGTGTCACTGCAAAAAGTCAGCAGTCTGAGCTCAGACACTTGGTCTGGAGCCCAGCTGTCAGCCCTCTCCTCGTCGCTGTCCCTGGCTCTGTCCTCTGGGAAGCTTTTTGAGCTGATCGAACAGCAGCGTCTGGAAAACTCCACAGCAATGTTAAGTCCTGTATACATCCTCCAAGAGTCTTTTTTTTTTCTCTTGGATTTTTTTAATGGCAGAGAGTCACAAACCAGCAGTGGTTTCTGAAGCCCCCTCTATAGTCCAGCTTCCAGGTCCTAGATTCCCTGGGCAACCCTGATGGACACTTTGGTCTCCCCAGGCCTCTTTTTCCTCATCTGTAAAATTGAGAAAATAACCCCTGTGAAAGGTGATTTTGGTCACTGTGGTCAAGGTCAGTATGGGTCTAGGAGAGGGGAGGGGGGCACTGATATCTCACGGTCTATCCTCTGGTCCAGCCATATAGGTGCTAGCCAGGGGTCCCAATCAGTGGGGAAGAATGGAGATAATTGGGGAGGTAGGGTTCTTGGAAGCTCCAAATTTGCTTTATGGTTTGTGATGTTCTTGCATGATTTGCATTGGGCCGGGCCTCGCGAGGCTGGATGGAGGGAATAAAAATAATCAACATCGCAGTGATTTGCCTGAAAATTTTTATATGGAGACATACTGTACTGAACACAGACCTGAAAACACATTTTAAAAGGCTTTCTAATGAGGCAAATAGAAAACAACTCACATGAGATATACCTCCATGGCAGAGACGACTATTAGAGGGCAACAGAGATTTCCTCAGGCAGAGAAGGTAGGCTGAGGAAGACGCTAGGGGGGAGGGGGCGATATCAGGGTGGCCAGGGAAGGTCTGTGGAGGGCTGGTTTGGGGTCCCCTCCAGGATTCACTATGACCCTGATTTCTACCCAGAAACCCCAGAGCCCTGCCCTCTGCTTTTTACACTAATTGCTTCCCAAACTTCTTGGGTGGATATCTAATTTGGGGTCTAAATGCCTTTTTAGGCTTTCTTCATGGACTTTTGAAGATGCCAAACTGTTGATATAAGCAGCACTGCCTGTGTGTGAAAAAGTTGAAAAAGGGCCTGAGTTTTCTCCTGATTCTCCCATGGGTTCAGGACCTGGGACAGAAGCTCTCATTCTAGACCAGGGGTCCCCAACCTCTGGGATCTAATGCCTGATGATCTGAGGTGGAGCTGCTGTAATCAAAATAGAAATAAAGCACTCAGTAAATGTAATGCACTTGAATCATCCCCAAAACATCCCCCACCCCACCCCAGTCTATGGAAAACTTGTCTTCCACAAAACCAGTCCCTGGTGTCAAAAAGGTTGGGGACTGCTGTTCTAGACTGTGCTGGGGGACAGGAGAAGATGGGCAGCTGAATCACTGGGAGGGTGGAAAATATAGGCCACTTCCAACTTTAGAGACAGCTGGGTACCCAAAGGAAGATGGAATCTTGAACCTCAGAATGCACTTTCCTCTATGAAGTCTGTCCCTGTGGCAGTTATAACCCCTGGCAAGTAGCAAGTGCCTCCAATAGATGGACCCTGTGGAGCCCCTGATTGGCACCCAAGGTAAGCCTGGCCCTGCCCTGGGTGCAGGATGCAGGAAGAAAATTAGACATGGTTCTTCTCTGCCTTGTGGGACTCCCAAGTCTAAGAGCCTAGGTGCCCTGAGAAATGACAATGCAGTGTGGCATGTGCTATCAAAGAAGGTGAAGGAAGGTCAGGTTGCACTGAAGTAGGAAAGGTTAGCTTGATCTGGAAACTGGAAGGCCACCCCAGAAGGTGAGCAGAATGGGCCCCTAGGGGCCTAAAAGACTGGGGTGTAAGACCAGGCCTCTGAGAACCTCAGTTTCCTCTTCAATACAATATGCTGAGAACTACTCATAGAGTTGTTAGGAGAGGCAGATGAAATCATGGTCACACAGCACATCCATGGATTGGACCTTAGATCTAACTTTTGGAAAAATCTAGGAACACCAAGGGGAGAATGGATATAGGCATGACTCAGGAGGGTACATTGTACTGACTCAATGATGCTCCCCGCAGTGATTAAGAGAGACTGTTCCCCACCCTTTTTTTGGGGGGGGGACACACTGCATGGCATGTGAGATCTTAATTCCCTGACCAGGAATTGAACCCTCACCCCTGCAGTGGAAGTGCAGAGTCTTATCTACTGGATCACCAGGGAAGTCCCTCCTTTAAAAAAAAAAAATTATTATTTATTTACTTATTTAGGCTCTGTCAGGTCTTAGTTGTAGCATGTGCATCTAGTTCCCCAACCAGGGATTGAACCCAGGTACCCTGCATTGGAAGCATGGAGTCTTGGCTACTGGATTGCCAGGGAAGTCCCAGACTGCTCTCTTTGGATAGTCCTGTCTCAGGTAGATTCAGTGATCGGGAAACAATGGAAACAGTGAGAGACTTTAGTTTTGGGGGCTCCAAAATCACTGTAGATGGTGACTGCAGCCTTGAAATTAAAAGACACTTGCTCCTTGGAAGAAAAGCTATGTATGACCAGACAGCATATTAAAAAGCAGAGACATTACTTTGCCAACAAAGGTCCATTTGGTCAACGCTATGGTTTTCCAGTAGTCACGTATGGATGTCAGAGTTGGACTATAAAGAAAGCTGAGCACTGAAGAATTGATGCTTTTGAACTGTGGTGTTGGAGAAGACTCTTGAGAGTTCCTTGGACTGCAAGGAGATCCAACCAGTCAATCCTAAAGGAGATCAGTCCTGAATATTCATTGAAAGGACTGATGCTAAAGCTGAAACTCCAATACTTTGGCCACCTGATGTGAAGAACTGGCTCATTGGGAAAGACCCTGATGCTGGGAAAGATTGAAGGTGGAAGAAGGGGATGACAGAGGATGAGATGGTTGGATGACACCACCAACTCAATGGACATGAGTTTGAGCAAGCTCCGGGAGTTGGTGATGGTCAGGGAAGCTTGTCCTACAGGTCCAGGCTGCAGTCAATGGGGTCGCAAAGAGTAGGACACGACTGAGCGACTGAACTGAACTGAGACATTAAGCATAGTTAAGGACTTTTATTTCCTTCTCAGGGGTTATAGATAATATTCTGAACCAGGCTTTGAGCTGTCTTATACATCCTGAAACCCACACCAGCTGGAGAAGTTAGCTATATGATGACCACACCGTAGCCATGACACGGGCTGCCACCATTCTGAGAACTGGCCTCAAGGAAATGGGAACAAACTGACCATGGAACTGAAGATACACTGTACCTAAAACAATCAAGAGGACACTGGTCAGACCAGTGCATGACCAATTTCAAAATGACTGTCAAAGCTGACTCTGCTGTTTCCGCATGTAGCCCCCTCCCTTTATCTATAAGAGCTCTTGCCTCCTGATTGTTGGGTTGAGGGGTGGGGAGTTGGCCTTTGGACAGGCGTCTACCCTCCCCCCACACACTTGGGTGCCAGCATCAAAAGGAAACAAACTTTCCTTTCCACCCACATGGCCTCTTTAACGACTTTTGAGTGGCAAGCAGCCAAACCTGGTTCGAAACACTAGGTTTCAAACACTAGGTCAGAGCCAGGAGGGACTATGGAAACGCCCCATGTCATCACCTCATTTTATGGAGCAGGAAACTAAAGCCCCTGAAAGGAAGGGACATGTTTTCTAGACCAGAGGAAAAGGTCTCTGAGCCTAGCAGGTGCTGGATGGATCCAGGCAGAGGGCCTGGGTCAACCTGTGTTTTCTGTCCTCATGATCTGGGGTGGGGGTCTTCCGGGTAAGGTCAGACTGGTGATACTCTGGGTGTCCACAGGCTCCCTAGATTCACATCCAGGTCACCCTCCTTCCGAGTGGTCCTTGTCCCAGGCCACCTGGTTTCCCCTTAGGTCAGGCAGCTGATGTGGGAGGCCAGGCCTCTCCAGGGCTCCACCTCAGGTCTTGGGGGTGCAGGATACAAGGTCGGGTGCCATGGCAACGGCGATGTGTGAAGTGATGGAAACTGCAGCCCTGTGTGAGGGACCAAATTCCCACCCTCCTTCATCCATCCTCTGTTCCTTTGGGGATGAACCTAGCACTGCTGAGTGCTTAGTCACTCAGTCATGTCCAACTCTTTGCGACCTCATGGGCTGTAGCCCACCAGGTTCTTCTGTCCATGGAATTTTCCAGGCAAGAATACTGGAGTAGGTTGCCATTCCCTTCTCCAGGGGATCTTTCCAACCCAGGGATTGAACACAGGTCTCTGGCATTGTAGGCAGATTCTTTACTGTTTGAGCCACCAGGGAAGCCCATGGAATTGCTGATCAGAGGGTAACTCTGGGTCTACCTTTTGGAAACACTGCTAAGCTGTCTTCCACAGAGGCTGCACCACCTAACATGCCTACCAGCAAAGTACAAGGGTTCCAATTTCTTCACATCCTGGCCAGCTTCTGTTCTTTTAAAAACAAGAGTCTTTTCCCTCTCTACCGGTGGCCCCTGCAGGGTTCCCCCCACCCCCACCAGCTCATTCTGTTCTCTTTGGGACCTGATCACAAATGATCACCCCATTCTCACTTCCGAGGCTCCTCAGCCCAAGTGCCACAGCAATAACTCAGGAACAAGGTGTTAAGGCAGCAGTTCTCACACTTTGCACATCAGAAGCCCCTGGAGGGCTGTTGAAACACAGGCCTTTGGGCCCCACCCCCACAGTTTCTGATTCAGTTGGTCTGGGAGCAGCCCTGGAAAACGCTTTTCTAACAAATTCCCAATGGGTGCCCAAGCTACAGTCTGGAAACCAATCTGAGAACTAGGCTTTGAGATGCTGTAGGCTTTGCCCTTAGGAGGTCCCTTGTGTGGTTCTTTTCCTTCCTCATTTGCATAACAATAGCACCCCACACACCTCAATTGTACTTTAAACTCTCCCTCCCCTAATCCTCCTGAGGCTGGGTGTAGGGAGACAGGGGGGCAATGATTCTTCCTCTTCCTCAGTTCTCAGACCCTCAGCCCATCTGAGCTGCTCCATCTGGGAAGCGAGTATCCCCTGGCTGACAGCGTCACGGCAACGAGGCCCCCATGTCGCCTTGGATCAGCTTTGATCAACTTTCCACTTTGGAGCTATTCTCGGTGAGAGACTGATATTTTATTCAGTGTGTTAAATGGCTGATGGGAGTTGAGTGTGGTGAAAGATTGCCCTGGGAATACTGTTTCAAGGACTGATGTGAGGACAAAAAGAAGGAAAGCCTGGCCTCTCCTCTGGGCTCTAGAACCTTCCACTGAAGCTCTGTTCAAGTTTTCCGATTGCCAACTGCCTCTCCCCCTGCCCTCCCCCCAACTCTAGCATGGAGACCTTGACCAACCCTTGGCTCCTGGATTTGGCTAACAGAGTTCAGCATCTCAGCTCCAGCTGGACTGCCTACTTTGCACAAGTCACTTCCTTTATCTGAGGCTCAATTTCCGCACTGGTAAAATGAAAGACTCAACTACAGCAACGGTTTTCAAGGTGTGTCCCACAGAGTCCAGCATTCTGCTGAGGGTCAAGGTATCTGCCAAAGCTATCACCTCTGCTTCATTAGAGTGGTCTTGCTTGCCTTGATGTCTTTGGGTTTTATCTATCTAAACATCTGTTTTTTAAAAAAGAATTTTTATTTGGCTGTGTTGGGTCTTAGTTGCAACACACAGGATTGTGGCTGTAGTTGTGGCAAGCAGGCCTACTTGCTCCAAGTGTCAACTAAAAAATACAGCCACAACTTGAAAGTAGAGACTTATTTTATTTGGTGGAAATATTTAGGACTCTGAGCCCAAGAGACAGCACCTCACTCAGTAGCTCAGAGAAAACTGCTCCAAGGAGGCAGGAGGGGAAGTCAGGCTATTTACAAGTTTGGGACAAAGGGAGCAGGCAGTCTGAACATCAAAGATCAGGTATCAAGTTAAGGAATTTCGCATTCTGTGCATGGGAAGCTGCAAGCCTCTGGGCTCACTGAATTCATTCCTTTCCTGTGCACCTCAACTATTTGGAGCCAATCCTGTTTCCTGTTCATCTTGCTTCTTGCATTCCCTCAGCTGCTCAGCAGTCACCGTGAGGGGTGGCAGCATCCACTGGATCTGTTTTGGGAGCCCTCATTCCCATTAGGAGGCCAGAAATTGCTGATGACTGTGACATTTCTTGTTTATTAATATGGCAGGAGATATTTTCATTTCACACGAGGTATGTGGGATCTTAGTTCCCTAACCAGGGCTCAAACCCTTGCCCCCAGCCTTTCAAGGCAGATTCTTAACCACTGGACCACCAGGAAAGTCCCCTATCTAAACATCTTGATCTCAGATGGCCTTAGACTGCAGTGACTTGAAGCAGGATTTTCGTTCCTGGCCAGAGATTGAAGTCAGGCCACAGCAGTGAGAGCACTGAGACTTACCAACTAGACCATGCTGACCTGTGATAAGGCCCCGAAAAGGCATTCTCACAAAGAGACGGAAAGTACTGAAACAAGTGTTTATTGGGAGGAAAAAGGATACGTGTGAATAAGCTCACGTGAGTCAGCAAGAGTCGTGCCCTTGTAGTAGTTTTGTTGCAGGAAGGGGGACTGTAGGGTAAGGGAGTTAGAGAAAGCAAGGTTCTGAAAAAGAACAAGACCGGCACTTTACAGGAACAGATCACCTTTAATGAGGCAAGAAGGGGCAGCAGTCAGATTAGTGGGCTGCTGCGCTAAGAGGAGAGTAGGTATATATAGAAAACATATATATGCAGAGATACATTGCTTTGAGGGGGGTCTGTTTTTCCTCAAGATTATTTTTGATTAGTTAGTTTTCCACAACTGGAGTAAAGAATTCCTGAGACCCGCCGGAGACTGGCATCGGCTGGGAGCTGAATGTAATCAATCTTAATGTCCATTCCTTTCTTCGAGGGAGAAAGTTCTTGATTTTGTATAGAATGGTGGGGAGGACCTGGAAGGGAGCTTTAACTCCAGACTATTTTGAGCCGTGTAGCTTTCCTTTAGGGACCCCTTCCAGAGCCCAAAACTGGGATCTTATCTAACACTCAGAAATGAATTGTCCAAAGAGGCACATGTGCTGACAGAGCAAGAGATGTTATTGGGAAAGGGCACCCGAGTGGAAAGCAGTAGGGTAAGGGAATGCAGGAGAACTGCTCTGCCACTGGCTCGCAGTCTCGGGTTTTATGGTGATGGGATTAGTTTCTGGGTTGTCTTTAGCCAATCATTCTGACTCAGAGTCCTTCCTGATGGTACACGCCTTGCTCAATCAAGATGGATGCCAGAGAGAAGGATTCTGGGAGGTGGTCGCACAGGTACTATCTCCTTTTGACCTTTCCCGAATTCTTCTGGTTGGTGGCAGCTTATTAGTTCTGTGTTCCTTATCAGGACCTCCTGTCGTAAAACAACTCATGCAAGTGGTTACTATGGTGCCTGGCCAGGGTGGGCAGTTTCAGTCAGTGTGCTTGTCCTAACAGTTTGAATCACTTATATGGGGCATTTCTTCCCAGCTTTCTGTGGCCAGTTATCTTGCTTTGCCTAGTTCCGAATCAGTACTTGGTTTTTCTCAGAGGGTCCTCCCATGTGTGAGCACGCATCTCTTAGCCAAGGTGGATTCTAGCAAAGAGGTCTATGGGTAGGCTGACATCTTACTGTGACATCTTACCTCTTACTATGGGGAGACAGCCCCTCCCTTTTGACCTCTGAGGAGCCTCTGTGTGCACATATAGTTGGGAAGGTCTCCTTGACCTGGAGAGTAAGAAATACAAGGTCTGTTATCTGGGCAGGGCTCCTGCTATTACATTATCTTTGTTTTGGAGTGTCTGTTCACAGGGAACAAACTCCAGCTGCTCAGCCTGGGGCCCTTCTATCTCCTGCCTCAATCTCACCCAGAAGACCAGATTTCTGCTGCTGAAAAGTAGCTTGAAAATCACTGGCTTCAGTTCAGTTCAGTTCAGTCGCTCAGTCGTGTCCAACTCTTTGCGACCCCATGAAATGCAGCACGCCAGGCCTCTCTGTCCATCACCAACTCCCGGAGTCTACCCAAACCCATGTCCATCAAGTCGGTGATGCCATCCAACCATCTCATCCTCTGTCGTCCCCTTCTCCTCCTGCCCCCAATCCTACTCAGCATTAGAGTCTTTTCCAATGAGTCAACTCTTCGCATGAGGTGGCCAAAGTATTGGAGTTTCAGCTTCAACATCAGTCCTTCCAATGAACAACCAGGACTGATCTCTTTTAGGATGGATTGATTGGATCTCCTTGCAGTCCAAGGGACTCTCAAGAGTCTTCTCCAACACCACGGTTCAAAAGCATCAATTCTGCGGCACTCAGCTTTCTTCACTGTCCAACTCTCACATCCATACATGACCACTGGCAAAACCATAGCCTTGACTAGACGGACTTTTGTTGGCAAAGTAATGTCTCTGCTTTTAAATATGCTATCTAGGTTGGCCATAACCTTCCTTCCAAGGAGTAAGCGTCTTTTAATTTCATGGCTGCAATCACCATCAGCAGTGATTTTGGAGCCCCAAAAAATAAAGTCTGACACTGTTTCCACTGTTTCCCCATCTATTTCCCATGAAGTGATAGGACCAGATGCCATGATCTTAGTTTTCTGAATGTTGAGCTTTAAGCCAACTTTAAGCCGATGCTGTAAAGAGCAATATTGCATAGGAACCTGGAATGTTAGGTCCATGAATCAAGGCAAATTGGAAGTGGTCAAACAGGAAATGGCAAGAGTGAACGTCGACATTCTAGGAATCAGCGAACTAAGATGGACTGGAATGGGTGAATTTAACTCAGATGACCATTATATCTACTACTGTGGGCAAGAATCCCTTAGAAGAAATGGAGTAGCCATCATGGTCAACAAAAGAGTCTGAAAGGCAGTACTTGGATGCAATCTCAAAAACGATAGAATGATCTCTGTTCGTTTCCAAGGCAAACCATTCAATATCATGGCAATCCAAGTCTATGCCCCGACCAGTAACGCTGAAGAAGCTGAAGTTGAACGGTTCTATGAAAACCTACAAGACCTTCTAGAACTAACACCCAAAAAAGATGTCCTTTTCATTATAGGGGACTGGAATGCAAAAGTAGGAAGTCAAGAAACACCTGGCGTAACAGGCAAATTTGGCCTTGGAGTATAGAATGAAGCAGGGCAAAGGCTAATAGAGTTTTGCCAAGAGAACGCACTGGTAGTAGCAAACACCCTATTCCAACAACACAAGAGAAGACTCTACACGTGGACATCACCAGATGGTCAACACTGAAATCAGATTGATTATATTCTTTGCAGCCAAAGATGGAGAAGCTCTATACAGTCAGCAAAAACAAGACCAGGAGCAGACTGTGGCTCAGATCATGAACTGCTTATTGCCAAATTCAGACTTAAATTGAAGAAAGTAGGGAAAACCACTAGTCCATTCAGGTATGACCTAGATCAAATCCCTTATGAGTATACAGTAGAAGTGGCAAATAGATTTAAGGGACTAGATTTGATAGACAGAGTGCCTGATGAACTATGGACAGAGGTTCGTGACATTGTACAGGAGACAGGAATCACTGGCTTAGATGGTCTTAAAGATTCTCCCGATTCCGGTTTTATCTTCTGCATTCTGTAATTCTTTGGCCTCTGTGTCTTTTTTCAAGTCCAGCCTGTGTGTGACTCAGCTTTGAGATTTTCCTAGAACTTCTGAAAATCAGCACTCAGGATGTGGGTTTCTTCTGGGACGGGAGTGGGAGGAAGGCCTAGCAGGTTGGCCACTGTTCCAGTCAACTCATCTGTTTAGGGTGGGCTGGGGTTTGAGGGTAGTTCTCCAGGCCCAGTGGGTGGGGCTTGGGTGGGTGGGAAGGAGGTTCGAGTGGACACCAAGAGCCTGTCAGGGTGTGTGCATGTGTGTGTATGTGTGTGTTTTCTGCTGAGATGAAGCCATTGGTAAAGAGTAGGACCCCATTTCATGGTCCCTGTGACAGGCGCTTGTGAAACTGACAAATTCCCAGGCCCAGGGATGGTGAGAGTGAAGGTTGAGAGGGAGCCACCCGTGAGGGTATTTTCTAGGTATCAAATTGACCTCCCACAACTGAAGTTGGTCCAGGGAAACCAGTAAGCATGATTAATGACCTGCCATCAGGACAGAAAAGAAGCATCCATGGAATACTTCTCCAAGAGCCAGGAAGGTGGTAGGAAGAGGGTAAAATTGGCTGAATTGGAGGAGCTGAGGCCATTTCTCCTGGAAACGAGTAGGCATGGGTAGGGGTGGGTACATGGGGGCTACCTGTTGCTAGGCTCAGGTACACATATCCTTACTCCTGGCCATGTGGTGCACAGGCTTCTGGATTTACAGTGAGAAAGAGAGAAGTAGGACTCTTCAATCATTTCACAGACCCTGAAGCTGTGACTGGAGGTTTCTCAGGCTGGAATATATTACGGGAGGGAGCACCTCCTGTGATTTGCCATAAATCGTGGCACCATGGCCACTCTAGAGACACTGGAAATATTCAAAGGGAAAAGGAGGAAGGGAGTTGGACGACAGAAATGTGTGTGTGGAGTGCCCAGGCGAGGGAGAACCAGGCAGCTGCAGTAAAAATAACACTCCTAGCCAGGACCCAGGTTCTAGCCCTGCCCTGGCATTCTCAAATTCCATGGCCATTTGGTCAAAGGCCCTTACCATGTGAAAGAAAATGCTCTGCAGCCAGAGCTGGATTTGATTTTTTTTTTTTTTGGCTGCCCTGGGTCTTAGTTGCAGCTTGCAGGATCTAATTCCCTGACCAGGGATCAGACCCAGGTCCCCTGCATTGGGAGCTTGGTGTCTTAGCCACCGGACCACCAGAGAAGCCCCATGAATCTTATCTCTACCAGTTCTCAGCTGGGTGACCCCGGGCATCTTATCTGAACTCCCAAGTCTCAGTTTCATTATCTGTAAAGTGGGAAATAATAATACAAGTGGACATCACTCTTGTCACCCAGCCAAAAGCTAATCTCTCCTTTCTCCTTCAATTTTGTTTTGCTGAGGGAGAACAAGATGGCGGAGGAGTGGGTGGACGTGGAGTACATCTCTCTCCACGGATACATCAGGAATACACCTTCAGACACAGAAGTGCATGCAGAACCCCAGCTGAGAGCAGACAGGAGGGCCTGATCAGTGTTAAAGAATATATAGAACCACGCAAAACTTGGTAGGACGAAGGAACTAGGGGGAAAAACAGGAGTATTAGTAAGACTGGACCTACCCTTGGCGGGTGGGGGAACTGAAGCAGGGGTCTGATCCCCACAGCAGGGCAATTGTCTGAGTCAGAGGAGAAACATTTAAGGCTGAGAGTAAAACAGCTGATCTGTGGCAGCCTAAATGGAATGAGGATCAGACAGCCCTTGCCATAGCCATATATAATGCCGGGCAGGAACGTGGGTCTCCTGGAAGGGGCAGCGGCTGGGAGCTGGAGTTTAGGGATTGTGAAGCAATCCCAGTGTGAGGGCTGCTGTTGACTGCGGAGAGACCAATCGAGGGGATGTGAACTAGGAGATCGTGGTGGGAGATGCCTGAGGAGGAAAGCCAGGCAGCCATGGAAGCAAGGCGATATTGCTGAGTCACGCGTAGGGGGTACAGCCATCACCATAGCCTCTTATCTTCCCACACGCCAGCATTGCTAGCTGAATAATAGAGAGAATTGCCCAGCAAACGCCTGACACACTGAACTACAGAGTAGGACCCCACCCAGGGTGCTCCTTTAAGTGACTGATGCGCCAATCTATGGAGTAGGACCCCACCCAGGGTGCCCCTTTAAGTGCCTGATGCGCTAATCTACAGAGTAGGACCCCAGCCGGGTGGGGGGGGGGCCTCTATGTGCCTGACCCGCCGAACAATAGAGAAGGACCCCAGGCAAGGAAGCCCCCTAAGTGCCTGAACGGGCAGAGCTATAGAGAAAGACTGGCTGAAGAGGCCTTCTGGTCACCAGCTACAGCTGGCTCGAAAAAAAGACAAATATGGCCATAACTCCTGCCGCGGAGGCAGTTTGTGTCCCTGAACACTTGGCAACACCAGGGTTCCTGCAAGCTAAGCAGCTGCACCACCTTCACGCTCAACTCTCACTGGGGCAGAGCTGCCACAGGCAAAAAAAAAAAAAGTCTTATGTTTATGCACACAGGGTCGCTTTGGTCTGACTCCTTGTAACCCTGTAGACTGTGGCCTGCCGGGCTTCTCTGTCAGAGAAGGGGTTCTCCAGGCAACAATACTGGAGCGCATTGGCCAATACTGATTGCCATACCCTTCTAGAGCACTATATTTTCTGCTGCCCCAGCCGCCAACCCCCCTGAATACCTGGTGTTGCCAGAACCCCTGCAATCCAAGCAGCTGCACCACCTCCACACCTGGCCCTCACAGGGGCAAACCCAAGCCCTCCAGGGCAGCCTCAGGAGCTAAACCCCAATGGACGACCCACATGTAGAGGTGGAAATAAAACCACAATTGAAACCCAGGGGCCGTGTGGCTAAGAAAGAAGACCCAAAACCTTCCCACCAGCTGTACAAGCTGCAGATTAACCCCACACGATCAACTAAGCAGACTGTGTGCCTATGGGATATATAAAAGGCCACTGAGAGCTCCTACAAAAGAAAATGAACTAGTTCTGATAGCTGTGGACATTGGAGGCAAGAACACACAGGAGTAGGACCATATTAGAATCTGAGCTGCCCCCACAGCAGGTCCAGAGATCAGCACATTGTTGGAGGGCATCCTAGGGAGCTAAGCTGAACTGTGATTCCCAGTGTGGGAAAGGACTCTGACAGCAGAGACTCAAGAAAAACATTTATTATTCTTATTTTTTGACTTGTTCCATAGATTCTTTTGGATTTTTTTTCTTTTTTTCCCCCTTTATCCCCCTCTCTGTTGTAGTTGTCAATTTCATTGGCACTAAGAAATCCAATTAAACTTTTGAGCGTTTTTTTTCCCCTCAGTCACATTTTTTATTGTTGTCATAAACTTCTGCCTCTACATTGGGCTTTTGCAGTTCTGTGGAGTTTTCCTCTTTTTCTCTCTCTCTTTTTTAAACCTATTATTATTTTTTCTACATTTATTCCTTTGTTTGCTTTTCCTACTGTTATTTTTCCCTTGCAGTTAATCTTTAACATATATCTTCTTTATCTATCTCTATTTAACTTTGCATATCTCTTCTTTTCTTTCTCTTGTTTCCTCTTAACATATTTGTTAGTTTTATTTTCATTGCTTTATTCCCCAATTGGCAACTTGCTTTAGTTTTGTTTTCCAGTTTGTGCTTTAATTAGTTTTGTTCTGGTAGATATAATTTTTGGTTTCCTTCGTTTGCTGGGTCAATCTACTGTACTTAATTTTTGTTGGACTATTTTCACTTTGCTCATGGGTGTATATGTATATGTGTATACTCCGTTCTTTTAATTGTTATTTGCCTGATTTTGTAACTCCCATTTGTCTGGGGTTCATCTTTGATTTCTTATTTTTGGATATTTGTTTTACTCTCCCTTAATTCCATAACAAACCACTTGTGGAATCTTCGTTCCTGACCAGAGATCAAACCCTGAGCCTTTGGAGTGGAAGCACTGATTCCAAGACCCTAGACTACCAGAGAACTAACCCTGCTGCTGCTGCTGCTAAGTCGCTTCAGTCGTGTCCGACTCTGTGCGACCGCATAGATGGCAGCCCACCAGGCTCCGCCGTCCCTAGGATTCTCCAGGCAAGAACATTGGAGTGTCCGACTCTTAGCGACCCCATGGACTGCAGCCTACCAGGCTCCTCCGTCCATGGGATTTTCCAGGTAAGAGTACTGGAGTGGGTTGCCGTCCCCACGCTGCTCCGGCCAAATTCCTAAGGGCCACCAGCCCACCTTCCAAATGTGTCCACATCTGGTCACCTCCCCGCACCATCCAGTCGTCGCGGTTTCACCCTAGGGAGTATCAAATAGTGAGAACTCACACAAAGGAAACCACTTGAATATAGACCCAGCATCACCCAACCACCAGTAGCACCCTGTGCAGGACGCCTCATCTAAACAATTTTGTTTAGATGCAACGTGATCTGGGAGGGAGGGTCCCTCCTGAAACCTCAGTGGATAAAGTACAGTTGGTCTAATTTAAGCGTGATCATGTCATTTCTTTTTGTTACTGATTAGTTTCAGGGTGCACATGTGACCCAGTTTCAGGCAATGGGCTATAACGGGGAGGCTATTGGGGGTCTTCTGGGAGGATATGTTTTTCTTTACATGCCGAGAAGTCCTGTTCTCATCTTCCTGCCATGAATGAGGTTGGTGTTGATGTGATGCTTGGAGCTGTGGCAGACATCCTGCAACCATAAAGTAATAAGCCTGGGAAAGAAAGGCTAACACTGCATGGATAATGGGGCAGAACGATAGGAGACTGGGTTTTTTTGATGACTTTGTTGAGCTGTTGCATCAATCCTGAGATCCCTCCAGACTTCTCTAATGATCTGGTGAGGAAATTTTATTCCATAAGACATGAGCAGACACCCTGTAACCTACAGTCCCAGCATTCTTTCCAATAACACGGTGATCTCAGGGTTGTTGTGAGAATCAAATAAGATAATAATATATGGGAAAACTCCAAGCCTAGGACTTGGCTCGGAGTAGGTGTTCAATGCGTACTAGTTTCCTCCCTCTTCTGTATTTTCATGTCTTAATTTTAGATTTTTGTTTCCTACTCTACCAGCCTCTCAGGATTGCGGTTAAGAAACAAATGAGGTAATTGTTATTTATTGCCACAATAATGCAGTAGCAACAGATAACCGCAAAATCTCAGTGGTATACCACAATAAACATTTCTTTAGCTCCCAAGGTTGTGCCTTTGTGATGTAAACTGGCTCCCTCACAGGGCTGGTGGTTGGCTGGCTGTCCGCCGAGGTGATGGAGCAGCTGGACCACGTACCTCTCTTTCTCTACAGGGCAGCGCAGTTACAGCAGGAGTAGCGGTGGTAGAGGCACAGGAGGAAGTGGAAGCACGCAGCAATTCTCAAGCCTTTACTTCCTTCCTGTTTCTTAACATCCCATTGGCTAAAGCAAGCAGCTTTGCTGTAGCCAATACGAAGGGGTGGGGCAGAATGAGGACACCACGCCCACAATGGAGCCTATTTTGCATAACAAAGGGAGGGAGTAAGAATTGGGCCAGCTTTTTGTCTTTGTTTTCCTTTCTGGCAATTAGTCTACAACAGCAATATGCATGAAAGAACTTTGTAAACTGTAGAGGGCTCTACAGAAGACAGTGATGATGAGGATGGTGATTTAGACAACGGCCAAAAAAAGAGGAATGTTATATGAAATGTCCAGAATAGGCAAATCAAATAGAGACAAAAAATAGGTTAGTGGTTACCTAGGGTTGGAAGTGGGAACTTTTGGGGGTTGACAGCTAAAGTGTGCAGGGTTTCTTTGGGGGGTCATGAAAAGGTTTGCAAGGCAATGGCACCCCACTCCAGTACTCTTGCCTGGAAAATCCCATGGATGGAGGAGCCTGGTAGGCTGCAGCCCATGGGGTTGCGAAGAGTGGGACACGACTGAGCGACTTCACTTTCACTTTTCACTTTCATGCATTGGAGGAGGAAATGGCAACCCACTCCAGTATTCTTGCCTGGAGAATCCCAGGGACGGAGGAGCCTGGTGGGCTGCCGTTTATGGGGTCGCACAGAGTCGGACACAACTGACGCGACTTAGCAGCAGCAGCAGCAGCAGCAGCAGCTGCACTACTTGTGGGATCTCAGTTCCCTAGCCAGGGACTGAACCCTGGCCATGGCAATGAAAGTGCCGAATCCTAACCACTAGACCTCCAGAGAACTCCCCCTAAAATGTCCTAAAATTGATTGTGGTGATAGGCACACAACTTTGTCAACACACTGAAGGCCATTGAACCATACAGCTTAAATGGGTGAATTGTAAAGTATGTGAATTATATCTCAAGAAAGCTGTTTTAAAAGGTGGGGTAAAAGGAGGAATGATCCTGGATTATGAAGAGGAGCCAGGAATCCCTAGGTGGGCTGAGTCTTCCACTTCCTGTAAAGCTGCCAGGGCACCACCATGGGTAACCATTGTAAAACCAACTTGTTAAGGTTTTCTTCACCATCCTTGGAAATAACCTCCAACTTTATATTCAATTTTGTGTGGAAAGTAGGATTCTGTTTATAGCAAGTCACTGCCTGGCCAGCTTTAGGACAGCAAGCCACCTAAGCCTGAAAAGGGACTGGGTGGGGGTGGGTTGTCTCAGGCCATGTGGGATATGGCTTTTTGTGAGGTGTGGGGACATTAGCCCCAGGCCTGTGGAGAGCTTCCCTGGTGGCTCAAATGGTAAAGAATTCACCTGCAATGCAGGAGACCCAGGTTTGGTCCCTGAGTTGGGAAGATCCCATGGAGAAGGGAATGATAACCCACTCCAGTATTCTTGCCTGGAGAATTCCATGGACAGATGAGCCTGGCGGGCTATAGTCTATGGGGTTGCAAAACGTCGGACACGACTGAGTGACTAACACACACACACACACTGTGGAGGGAGAAAAAAGTCTTTAAAACCCTTAGGGTTCCTGGCTGAATCTGAAAATGCAACTGACAAAGACAACAACAGGAGAAAAGCACACAGATTTATTTAACCTAAATTTTACGTAATACCTGTGCCTTCATAAGGAAGTGAAATGGACTTCCCTGGTGATCCAGTGGTTAAGAATCTGCCTTGCAATACAGGAGACACAGTTGGATTCCTGGGCCTGGTCAGAGAAGATTCCACATGCCACGGGGCAGCTAAACCATTGCACCAAAACTACTGAGCCAGAGTTCTAGAGCCTGTGCTCTGCAACAAGAGAAGCCACTGCAATGAGAAGCTCAAGCACCTCAATGAAGACTAGCTCCCACTCACTGCAACTAGTGAAAGCCCTTGTGCAGCAACAAAGACCCAGAGCAGCCAAAAATAAACAAAATGAAATAAATAATAATAAAAAAGAAACTTTAAGCCTCAGTGTTTTCATGCTAGGTTTGCTAAAGAGTGGACAGCTATATTGAAACATAGTCAAAGAGTATGGACGGGAGTAGTAAACTGGGGGAAACTTAGCTAGGCCCATTTTTCCAGATTCTTCTCAGCGTCCCTCTGTGTTGAAGATAAGGATGTTCCTTTCCTCTGGATATAGAGGTATAGACACTTCCTCTTGTGGGAGGGTCTTAGGACCTGATTCAGGGGAGAAAGACGGGAAGATCCGAGAGATTTGCCTGCTTTTGACATTTTCTCAAACACTTTCAATATTCGATATGCCACGGTGGCATATTTTGGAGCAAAGTCCTGAACGCATCACCTGCTGCCCCAGCTGGAAGGGGCATTAAGGGCTTCTGTTCTGTTGTGTGTTTTCGGAGGCAGAATGTATGGAAAGAGGACAGGCTAGAGTATGAGAGTGGACCTATGGAGGCTGCACCTATAGGGAAAGATGAAAGGCACTGGGTTATGAGCTGGAGAAGGTGAGCTCAAAGGGCGCTTTAGGCGCCTGGCAGTCCAGTGGTTAAGACTGCACGCTGCCATTGCAGGCGGCATGGTTTTGATCCTTGGTCAGGGAACTAAGATCCCACATACTATGTGGCACGGCCAAATAAAAAAAGTGGGTGGTGACTCAACACTGTCTTCAGGAAACAAGGGGGCTGTGTCCAAAGGCTGCCCTCTGTTAACTCATTGAACTTGAATCCTTGGGAAGCAAAGCTGTTTTCAAGGACACTGGCAGCTGCCCGCAGCATGCCAGTAAGTGCACGGTTTCCTGGTTCAGGCTGATGTGAGCTTCCCCTTTTCTTTAGAACATCTTGCTCCACACCTTTTGGCTGCCCAACTGCCACCTGCCCTTCAGCTCTTGAGGAAAACAAGACATTTTCTTCTCCAGAAAGCCTCCCCTGATGCTCTGGGTGCCCCTTTGAGCATCAGTGGCAACCTCCAGCTGAATGCTTACCATGCTGAATTAAATTGTTTTCATGTTTGATTGCAGGCTTCCTGTCCTAATAATCCCAGAGCCCTGACATCTGGCATAACACCTGGCCAGAGAGGGGAGAGAGGGAGGAAGGAAGGAGGAAAGAAGAGAGAAGGGAGAGGGAAGGAGGAAGAAGGGAGAGAGGGCAGGAAGGATCCCACTGAACCCTGCTGAAGGGATGGTGAACCTGGCACATGGTGCCCATTTCTGGGGCGGGCAACGACCACCTGGAGTACTGACAAAACTCTAGCATTGCCTGGGTCCCCTCAGCCCCAACACTGTGGCTTGCAGACATCTTGGACCTGCTGGGATAACCCAGGGGAACTGGGAGCCAGGGCCATGTCTGGCCCCAGAGCCTATTACACTAGTTATATTCACATAAAATAATGAAATGTGTCATGGGTTGGGGTCTCCAGAAGCAGAGGCTGGAACAGGTTTTACTGGGGATCAACAGTAGGGTGGGGGGAGGGTTTCTCTCATAGCTCAGTTGGTAAAGAATCTGCCTGCGATGCAGAAGACCCCAGTTCAATTCCTGGGTGGGATGATCCACTGGAGAAGGGATAAGCTAGCCACTCCAGTATTCTTGGGCTTCCCTTGTGGTTCAGCTGGTAAAGAATCCACCTGCAATGCAGGAGACCTGGGTTCGATCCCTGGGTTGGGAAGGTCCCCTGGAGAAGGGAAAGGCTACCCACTCCAGTATTCTGGCCTGGAGAATCCCATGGACTATAGTCTGTGGGGTTGCAAAGAGTCAGACATGACTTTCACTTCAGTTTAACAGTGGAGGGAAGGGGAAGCAGCAGGGCAGGGCAGAGGGAGAAGTGGAACTATGAGCCCCAACAAAAGCTCAGCCAACTCTGGGGATGGGGGGCTTAGGAGCAAATAGTGTGCCTTGCACCCCACAAAACCTTCATTCCTTCTTGCTCAGCCACCCAACGATGGCTGCCCTGGGAGGGCTTGACCTGGCAAAGTGGCTCTCCGTAACTGAGGCTGTGTGCTGACCCTGCCCACCCTCTCCCTCCTAGCTCCCTGAATCTTGGCAGCAGACCCCTCCTGGAAGGGGGATGTGGGCAGCACATCTCTGTGTCCCCTGCAGTGAGACAATCACGGAGGCTACCATTCATTGAGCCATTCTGCCAAGCTGTACAATTATCACCCTTTACAGGTGAGGCGAGTGAGGCTCAGAGAGGTGAAGTCACTTGCCTGTCACACAGCTAGGTCAGAGAGTGGGGGAGTTGGACAACCAGACAGGTTGACTTCAGAACTCCCACTTTTAACCACTGATTCTAACTGCTGGGGGGAAGGGTGTAGTTCTACAGGGATCAAATGGATACTTTTTCACGCTATTCTGTTATGCTAAGTAGTTTCAGTCTCCTCTGACTTTTTGCAACCCTATAGACTGTAGCCCGCCAGGCTCTTCTGTCAATGGGATTCTCCAGGCAAGAATGCTGGAGTGGGTTGCCATTTTCCCCTCCAGGGAATCTTCCCAAACCAGGGATCAAACCTGAGTCTCTTGTGTCTTCTGCATTGGCAGGCAGGTTCTTTACCACTAACGCCAACTTCATAGTGAGTCCTTAAAATAGAAAAACTCTTATGAATATATATGGGAGGGAGTGGTGGTCACAAGGAAGCCCTTCTCCCTTTTGCCTGACTGCATGCTTCTCACTGTCCCCAGCGGGAGGGGAAGAGACTTGGTGGGTGCCCTTCCCCCATCACTGTCATCCGCTGATCCCACTGAGGGAAGGGACCCCTTCCAGTACAGCTTCCTCTCCAAACCCCATTCTGCCCGCTGAGCTGGGGCTTGGGAAGCACATTCAGTGGAGAAAAACCCTGTGGTGCAGTTCTAAAGGTGTGGAGAGAAATTGCCCTGCTGAGAGAATTGCTCACATTTTCATGACTTTACAGATGGGGATACTGGGGGCTGGAGGGAGGCAGGCTGGGGGCCAAGGCACCTTTCTTTGTCCTGGGCACCATGGGGGTGTGTGTGTGAAGCAATCTTGCCTGAGAACCACTGCCCCAATCCAACAGCATCATCTTTTTTTTTTTGCCACTTTATTGCTTTAATTGAATGATAATTGCTTCACAGAATTTTGTGGTTTGGAAACCAGAGCCCAGCGAGAATAAACAAGTTATCCAGATTCACACCATCAGTCTGAGTAGGAGGCCACATCTCAGATGATGGAATAGCATCAGGATCTGGTTTTCTGACTCTAGTCAGCCTTCTGTTCATGACCGGGGGTGCCTCTCAGGGCTGGAAAGAGGGCACCTGCTATCTGGTGTCTTTCTCTGTAACTGCTGTGATTTAGATGGCCTGTCTATGAACTGGGTTGAAGATGTGAGTGGTCTCCAACATTTTTGGCACCAGGGATCAGTTTAGTGGAAGACAATTTTTCCATGGAGCAGGGGCTTAGGAGGATGGTTTCGGGATGATTTAAATGCATTACATTTATTGTTCACTTTATTTCTATTATTTCATCAGCTCCACCTCAGATCATCAGGCATTAGATCCCAGAAGTTGGGGACTCCTGATGTAGGGGACATCCTGAGGTCTCTATAGGGGAGCAGAGTTTTGAGCTTACCTGTTTGGGGACACAACATAGACAACAGTTGTAAATGTAGGCTTTAGAGGGAAACAGAACTCCACTGACCAGCTGTGTGACATCGAGCAAGTTACTTTACCTCTCTGAGACACACTTCTTTTATTTATAGGATGGGGACAAAAATACCTTCCTGTTGAGACTGTTGTAGAATTAGAAGAGATTAGGCATGTAAATATTTTGCCTTATTCCTGGCACAGAACCAGTGTGCATCAACAGGTGCTATTACAATATTCTTTTCTCATCTTCTGAGCCTTCCATAGTATTGTGTGTATGGTATTCTTAGCAAAGGCAGAGGCAAGCAACCCAACCGGAAGATAGAGGGCATTCCAGCCACGGTGAATGGGTGAGGAAAGGAGTGATTGAGGTGGGAGTGATTGAGCTCTAATGGGATCTGACTCTGAGGACCCTTCAGATGTCACCAGCCCTGCTGGTCTCCGGTCTCTGCCTCCTAGAACCTCTTCCCCATCCCAGCTCCCAAGCTGTGTTCCACCGCAGGTGGAGTTCTCGCAGCATCCTGTTGCTCGCGTGAGGGCAGGTGTGCTGTTTACATTGGTAGCCCAGTGGGTGCCTAGTCCCCTGCATGGCACACAGTAGGTACAGCCAGTCAGGCTGAAAAGAATGTGTCTTCTTCTTTTTTTTTTTTTAAGTCTTTATTGAATTTGTTACAATATTGCTTCTGTTTTATGGTTTGTTTGGGGTTCTTTTGGCTTTGAGGCATGTGGGATCTTAGTTTGCCCACCAGGGATTGAACCACACCCCTTGCCTTGGAAGGCAAAGTCTTAACCACTGGACCGCCAGACAGGGACTTTGATAAACATCAGAAACAGGGCAGTGAGGGCCATGGCGAGACGGCTAAAGAGCTTCCATCCGATGCAGTGGGAAACAAGAAGCCGTGGTTGACCAAGCTGGGACTTGTACACAGAAGCCCCTGTGCTGCTTGGTCCCTCAGGCCAGCTGCTCTGGGTGGAGAGATGTCTTGGTCCTGGCCTGGGCTGGGAGCGTCCTCTGCCTATCAGAGTCACACCCTTCCATGTGTGATGGATGCAGCTGCCCCTCCCCCAGAACTTGCAATCTGGCCCCTCACCGCTGGGGCCAAGGCTGGGCCCAGGGTGTCCAAACCCGCTGCAGCCACCCTACCTGAGGGTGCTGGGCAGCCTGCCCACAGCCCTGGGAGGAGGGAGGAGGAGGAGGGGACAGGCTGGGGAGAGGCAAGGAGTCCTCTGTGTCCTCACAGACAAGTCTCAGCAATGGGAGAGCCAGTGGATCTGGAAGGGGACCAGCTACAGGCGATTTGGGTCCACCGAAGCCAAAGCGACCATAGTTGTATTCAGAATCCTGATGTCACCCTTTACATCTGTAAAGCATAATCGTGTTGACAAGATGCTTTCTCATTTAGGCTTCTCAAGTCTTGTCTTAGCCTCTCTACTTATATTATGGGGGCTCAGAGATGTTTTTCCAGGTGGGCCCCTGGGAGAGAAGTGTCAGCTTTTCAGCTGATGCTGATGATCCCTAATCTCCCCCTGCTTGATTTTCCCCATCCGAATAAAGAGGGCCAAAGGACCTCCTGTCCTGGGTCTCCTGTGTTCTGCCCCCTGGGGTTGGGTTGTCATGGGGGCAGTAGAGGGAACACACTGTGATTCTCCTCCAAACCTGCAGATCCAGTCTGGGGGTGAGCCTCGTTCTCCGGAGTTCCTGGGCTTGTCCTCCCCCAGGGATCCCTCCCCAGGCGAGTGTCCATCCCATCTCCAGCCCCCTCAGGGCGGAGGGGAAATCCATCTGGAGACAGAGAGCGTGGGATTGGTGAGCTGTTTTTGGTTCTGTGGGAGAAGTCACAGCAGGGGTTGTAATTTCTCTGTAATTCCACTCCTCAACGAGACATCTGTTGGCATGCTTTGAGGAGACGCTCATCTGAGCAGACAGGGCCTGTCTCTGGAGCCAGCCTCGAGGGCGTGCCTGAGCCTCACGGCCCCTTCCACCTTCCAGAGGCACTTGACTTTGCTCTGAATCTGGGAGCCCTTCTGGGGCCTGTTGTCTTTCTCTCCCTCCCTCTCCGGCTGATTCACACGCAGCCTCCAGCCCTTTCCATTCTGCCTATGTCTTGGTCATGGGCTTCCTCATGTGGCTCAGCTGTAAAAAATCTGCCTGTAATTCAGGAGCCCGCAAATCACAAGATGCGGGTTCGATCCCTAAATCAGGAAGATCCCCTGGAGGAGGGCATGGCAACTCACTCCAGTATTCTTGCCTGGAGAATCCCATGGACAGAGGAGCCTGGCTGCCTAGAGTCCAAGGAGTCACAAAGAGTTGGACACGACTGAAATGACTTAGCACGCACGTCTTGGTCACAAGACAGGCTCTGAGCAGGGGGGAGGGTGGAGGTCTCCTTGATGCCACCCTGACCTTCCCTCAATCCCCACTCTGACCCTGCATCAGCCCTATGCTGTCTGAAGATCCACAGATCACAGGGACACCCTGCGCCCTCAGGTAGCTGGCTGCCCTGGGCGGGAGGGGAAGCTCTGAGCCTGACCCGGAATGCTGGAGGCTAATGGTGCAATGCGCAGAGGGCTTCAGAGTTCAGAAAGGGAAACCCTCATCTCTCATGCGGAGTGATTGGCAGACCTGGAACTCCAGACTCGTCAAATATAGATAGAGACTGTGACATTTGGGGGGAAAAAAGATTTTAGATTTTGTAATGAAAAATGTTGCTACATTTACCTGATGACAGGACATGCCTCCTACACAGTGAGACACCTGATAGGAAGAATGGTTATTTAAAATAGGAAACTTCCAGGTGCATACTTAATAATAATCTGTTCCCCACCCCCGAGCCATACTCGGCACTACCAAGCTGATCTTTTTCCTTGCCTTGGGCATCAAGGTAGTCAGCTATGGTTCTGGTGGTGCAGAGGACACCAGAAAGCAGGTGCTGCTTGAGCTGAGTCCTGGAGGCTAGCTGGGGAACCTGGCCAGGATGGTGGGGGAGGGGAGGGTGCCCAGGTGGGGGATGAAGGCATGAAAGTGCACACTATTCATAAGATAAACACGGTTTGTCGGGGCGAGGGCTTAAAGGAGAGAGGGCAAGAGATGGTTCTTAAATTGTCTGCATGTGTGCTCAGTTGCTCAGTCGTATCTGACTCTTTGCGACCCCATGGACTGTAGGCCTCCAGGCTCCTCTCTCCATGGGATTTCCCAGCCAAGAACACTGGAGTGCGTTGCCATTTCCTCCTCCAGGGGTTCTTCCCGACCCAGAGATCAAATCTGCATCTCCTGCACTGGCAGGTGGATTCTTTACCACTGAGCCACCAGGGGCTAAATCTTGAGAGCCTTGAATGTCATGCTAGGGAGGTCACAGCACCCCACCTTCAGGCTTTTGCTCATCCTAGACTATGAGACCCCAAGGAGCAGGACCAGATGGAGTTAGATGAGCAAAGCACCCAGTGAGCAAAATTTCAGGAGGCACTTGTGCTCAGAGTTATAAGAAAGCGGGGCTGGCCCCTGAGAGTGATTAACTTATTTTGCCCTCTTGCTGCATACCTCTCTCCCCCTAGACCTGGCCCTGCTCAAGAAGAGGTCACAGCCGGTAAACCTTGTATCCTGAGGACATAAAACAGTGCTCAACCTATAAAAAACGGTGCCCAACCTTTATAGATCAATCAGTTCATTTCAGTCACTCAGTCGTGTCTGACTCTTTGCAACCCCATGGACTGCAGCACACCAGGCTTCCCTCTCCTTCATTCCCTGGAGTTTGCTCAAACTCATGCCCATTGAGTTGGTGATACCATTCAACCATCTCATCCTCTGCTGTCCCCTTCTCCTCCTGCCCTCAATCTTTCCCAGCATCGGCGTCTTTTTCAAAGAGCCAGCTCTTTGCATCAGCTGGCCAAAGTATTGGAGCTTCAGCTTCAGCATCAACCATGGTGGGGGCACAATCAAACCTCTGAACCTTCCCTGAGCAGGCTTCGTCCCCCTTCCTTTCTACTTTTCATAGGGCCAGACTCAGAGAAGGTTCTGGAGGCAGTGGCTCCAAACTGCCCCTCCACAGTACCACCCTCTTATCCAGCCTGCTTCCCTTGCTCAGCACCTTGGACCACTCTGAGCTGGCTGCTGCTCATGCTGTTATGAAGGTTTCAGAGGACTTCAGATATACCCACCCCTCTCTGCCCTTCTTGGCTTGTTTTTGTTTTTGGCCGAAACTTGTGGCAGGCAGAACTTCCCAGACCATGGATCACACCCGCACCCCTGCTTGCAGTGGAATCGTAGTCTTAACCTTCTGACTGACAGCACTCCTCGCCAAGTGTGGAAATCTTGGCTGAGAAAGGATGTTCTTGGGCTGTTGAACATTCCTGGGTTGTTGACACTGGAGGATGATTAATGATGTTACTCGGGAAGGGTGAGACATTCACATTTCTGTCCAGTGGAGAATCTATTTCTATCAGAGCTACTCTTGCTGCCCAAGGAAGCCAGCCAGTCCCCTCCCACGATGACTTACTGCTGAAGGGAGAACAAGCACACAGCATCTTGTGGGCACCTAGAGGGGGCCACCACCTCAGCATCCATCAGAAGCTGGCGTCTTGCAGACTCTATCTTAGAAGGCACCAACCTCTCAGGAACACTGTTGTTAAAGAATCTGTCGCTCAGGTGAACTCTGAGCAGCTGCAAACAGAAGATGAGAATGTCTGCAAATAGCAACAAAGGGCTGGAGACCATGCCGAACCCCTAATTTCCTGTGTGGTGAAAGCGACTTGGGGGCCCCAGAGGAGTTCCTAGGTCTGCAAACTTAAGAGCAAATTCTGCTTCAGTCAAAGAAAGCACTGGAGTATACTCTCAGCCAATCCTGACCAGAGCTTTCATATGAGCTGCGCTGGTTGTTAATTATGCTTGTGTTGGAAGGCAGTGTAGAGTATTGGTGGTGAAATCTGCCTCTTTTCGTTCTTTTTAAAAAATATTTATTTTTATTTCGCTGCACTGGGTCTTAGTTGTAGCACACAGGATCTTTTTGAAATTGTGGCATGCAGGATTTTTAGTTGTGGCATGGAGGATCTAGTTCCCTGACCAGGGATCGAACCCAGGCTCCCTGCATTGAGAGCTCAGAGCATTAGCTACTGGACCACTAGGGAAGTCCCGTGCTTTGCCATTTTCTAGCTGTCACCCTCAAACACATGTCTTAACCTTGTTTGGAACTTAGTTTCCTCAAAATGGAGACAATAATTGTATCTACCCCTTCCCCATCACATTGTGATGATTAAATAAGCCTGTAGAAGAGGGTCTGGCACAGAGCAGATGTTGTTACAGATATCAGTTTGTGGTTGGTCTCTTCATTTTCATAATGGCATCCTTTGAATGGTAGAAGTTTAAGACATTTTATATAGTTCAACTTATCAATTTGTTTTCTTTTACACTTGGTCTATTTTTTGTGCCTTGGACTCAGAATTTGAACCCAGATCTGTGGGCATCAATGTCCTTCTTCTTATTATATTCAGTGTAGTGTTTCCTCAAAAATCTATCCTCAGACCAGTGTCATGTTGGCACTACCAGAATTACCCTGGGAGTGTGATAAAAATAAGTTCTGGGCCCTCATTGAGGGACGCTGCCTCAATGGGCAGCGGTAGACCTGGCAGTCTGTATTTTTACAACTCTCCAGGTGACTAGGTGGTCAGCCAGGTGTGAAATGGACTTAAATCAGGGCCCCTGGCATCCTTGAGTCTTCACGTTGACTACTTCCTGGCTTCTCGCTGGGTCCTGAGAAGAACTGCTGATGGTGATGTTTCTCGGTCTCTTCCTTACTGTGTCCCTGCCTGTTCTTCCTAGTTCTGAGGCATGGTATTCAACATTCAGCAGATGATCGAAGCGTGCTTTTGAACTAACCAGCCTACTCTCCACCAGTCGTGGGGAGAGGCAACCCCACTCGATGACTGGCACTGAGTGGAACCAAGCAGAAATGGTGTAATTACTGACCCTGGTGTGAAGTGTTCCTGTACTGCCCCTTCCCGAGATGTGGGCGGCCACTTAAGCCAGTTTCCTCTGCCTCCACCTCCCGCCCAGTCAGGGGGATCCCCACCTGGAGAGGCTGTTATTGTAAAGTGGAGTGGAGAGGGACACTTCTCCAAGTGAACAGCTGTGCCAACCTCCAAATAAAAGAAAACTGTATTCATCTGCAGCAGGAGGTGGGGAAATGGAGTGGGTTTTGGTTTAAGATCAAGACAAGCCTGTAGAGGTTTTAGCAATTCTTCTCTGACGTGTCAGATTGTGTGCTGCTTTTCCCACGCAGATTGGATACCAGAGAAGGAAACTAGCATCCGCTGAACCCTTTCTACGAACCAGGGATTCATATTTTAAATTCTCCCAATAACCCATATGGTTGATATTATCATTCTTATTTTTGTTGTTGTTCAGTCGCTAAGTCGTGTCGGGCCCTTTTGTGACCCCATGGGACTATAGCCCGCCAGGCTCCTCTGTCCATGGGATTTCTCAGGCAAGAATACTGGAGTGGGTTGTCATTTCCTTCTCCAGGGAATCTTTTCAACCCAGGGATCAAAACCCACCTCTCCTGCATTGGCAGGTGGGTTCTTTACCCACTGAACCACAAGGGAAGCCCATTCTTATTTTACCGATGGGTAAACTAAGGCTCAGAGAGGCTCTAGAACAGCCAGGAAATGCTGGAACCAGGAGATATAATGTAGCTGAAGCTACTGTAAAAAGTGACCTCAGCATACAGTGGTCTTAAGAATGGTGATGTTCTTTCTTTCTCATGTAACAGCTTAATGTTAGTAGGAAAGCTGTCCTCCAGGCAGCCACTCAGGGGCCAAGGATCCCACCACCTGTGGCTTCATAGGTCCCTCCAGTTGGAGTTGGCAAACGTTTTTCTTTAAAAAGGTAGATAATGAACATTTTGGGCTGTGCAAGGCATATGGAGTCTGTCCTTACTACTTAACTCTGTTATATATATATAAAATATATTATACTCAACTACTCACCTCTGTTATACTACTCAACTCTGATATATATCTGCTATATATATATATATATAATGAGAACAGCCACAGACAATATGTGAATTAATGGCTGTGCTTCAATAAAACTTTATTAAAAAACAGGCCTCAGGGTAGATTTGGCCCAAGAGCCTTAGTTTGCTGACCTCTGCCCTAGAATAGGGGCTTCCCAGGTGGCGCTAGTGGTAATAAAACCCTCCTGCCAATGCAGGCTATGTAAGAGATTCAGGTTCGATCCCTGGGTCGGGAAGATCCCCTGGAGGAGAGCATGGCAACCCACCCCAGTACTCTTGCCTGGGGAATAACACGGGCAGAGGAGTCTTGCTGGCTATAGTCCGTGGGGCCGCAGAGAGTCGAACTTGACTGAATGACTGAGTATGCACACACACCCTAGCATAGACGTTTTCTTAAAATATTGTCCCAGGGACCCAGCAGCATCTGGAAACTTGTGAGAAATGCAGCTGCTTCTTCTTTTTTTTATAATTTTGTTTATTTATTTTTGGCTGTGCCGGGTCTTTGTTGCTGCATGGGCTTTCTTTCTGTAGTTGTGGTGAGCGGGGGCTGTTCTTCCTTGCAGTGCACGGGCTTCTCATTGAAGTGGCTTCTCTTGTTGCAGAGCATGGGCTCTAGAGCTCAGCCTCAGTAGTTGTGGCACATGGGTTTAGTTGCTCTGCGGCATGTGGGAACCTCCTGCTTCAAGGATCAAACCCATGTCTCCTGCATTGTCAGGCTGGTTCTTCACCACTGAGGTATCAAGGAAGCGTAGCAATGCAGTTTCTTAAGCCAGTCCCCAGATCTACGAAATTAGAAACTCTGGGGGTAGTGCCCAGTGGTCTATATTTTAACAAGCCCTCTAGGTGATTTTTATAATGTCTTAAACTGTAAGAACCACTGTTCCGGAGCCCTGACTCCCGGCCCTGGCCACATGAGAGCATCATCTGGGGAGCTTTCGAAGTTTTCAATGCCCAGGTACATCCCAGGTACATTAGACCTTGTGGGTTGGGGCCCAGGCATCAGCAATTTTTTCTTTTTAATTTTTATTGGAGTGTAGTTGCTTTAAAAAGCTGTATTAGTTTCTACTGTACAGCAAAGTGAATCAGTTGTACAAATACATATACCTCCTCTTTTTCGGCTTTTTTTCCCATTCAGGTCATTGCAGAGCATCAAGGAGCATTCCCTGTGCCACACAGTAGGTTCTCATGAGTTATCTATTTTATACATAGTCAGGCATCAGTATTTTAAAAAATATTTATTTATTTCACTGCATCAGGTCTTAGTTGAAGCACATGGGATCTTTGTTGCAGGCTCAGACTTGCAGGCTTATTTGTTTCTGGACATGTGGGATTTTAGTTTCTGGACCAGGGATTGAACTGGCATCTCTTGCATTGCAAGATGGACCCTTAACCCCTGGAGTACCAGGGAAGTTCTGGCGTTAGCATTTTTAAAGCTCTCCAGCTGAGGCTAAGGTGCAGCCAGCATGGAGAAACACTGTTACCATCTGCATGGTCACTGGCTTGCCACCTGGCCTGCTACCGCACCTGCCTCTCAAGGGAGGTGCCCTGTGCTCCCTGAGGTCTGGGTTTTGGCCTCTTCCTTTGTCCTACCTCCCAAGAGCCCTCCTGGGGACTCTATGGGGGCTTCATGATATGGAAGGACTTTGGTTCGGGCTTGTCAAACTAACCCATCTCTGGCAGGAGTGGGACAGAGGGAGGAGGGGATGAACTCGTAGGGGTGAGGAGTGGAATGGAAAGCAACCGGAAGAGGAGGGAGGTGACCATAGGAGGAGGACTGGGATGTGGAAGCACCTAGCACAGTGGCCTCTCGCTGGGGCTTGGGGAAATCCACTTCTCTTCCCCACCCCTGCTCTAGGGTGACAAAGAGCAGTTCCATGTGTCCCCAAGCCTTCTTCTATATGGAGAGCACGTACATGGCACTTACTGTGTGCCTGTACTCTGAGTGCTTTATATGTATCCCCATAGTAACCATCATGGGTAGGAACTGTCACTACCCCCATTTTATAGGTGGTAAGACTGAGTCTTTAAGAGGTGAAGAGATCCACACAAGATTACATAGGTAGTAAGCAGTACAGCTGGGATTCAACCCAGGAAATCTAGTTCCAGAGCTAAGCTGCTGGCTGCTCTGCTCTGTTACCTCTCTTCAGAATAGCCACAATGATACTATTCTTCCCATTTCATAGATGAAGAAACTGAGGCCATAAAACTGGCTCAAGGTCACGGAGCCAGGAGGTGGTAGAGGTAGGATTCAGGTCTCTCTGCCACTAAAGCCCTTGGATTAGCCGGTTTGCTCCACAGGCTGGGGATGGGGTGGGTTCCCTCCCAGGGGTGGGTTCCCTCCCATCTTCCCTTCATCTGCCCCTCCCATCTTCCCTTCATCTGCCCACCGGGCATATTCTGGGTTTGCACGTGTGTGGCTGACTCACGGGGGAGAGGCGAGCCCATCCTCTGGAGTGAGGAGGCAGATTTTATTTCAGTTCAGAGCATTCTTGGGTTGATGCTGGGAGAGCTGCCAAACCCAGCTGACAGATTTCCCCCTGCCAGAGCTGCTGAGTGGGTGGGCAGCCCCCGGGAGCCCCAGGGGGCCTCGTGACACCAAGTCCCCAGATGAGTTTCAGCGCCCAAGGGAAAGAGGAGCATGCCTGCTTCATCTGCTTTCATTACAATCTCTTTCCCCAAGGGAGTGTACTGGTTCCAGTTGCCAAAATCCCTCTCTCACTTCCTCTCTACTCTGGTCCAGAGCTGAAAGGAATCCTCAAAAACCATTTGTTCCAGGTTTGCCTTTAGGCAACTGACATAATCCTGGTGATTCCCATTTCACAGATTCTGTCACTGAAGCTAGCTGTGCCTCCTAATTGGATTGTCCTCGTTACATCAGTGCTATAATTTCCCAAAGGAAGTCACTTGGGACTTTCCTGGTGGTCCAGTGGCTAAGACTCCACGCTCCCAATGCAGGGAACTGGGGTTCAATTCCTGGTCAGGGAACTAGATCCCGCATGCCGTAACTAAGAGTTCACATACCACAGCTAAAGATCCCACATGCCACAGCGAAGATCTTGTGTGCCACAACTAAGACCTGGAGCAGCTAAATAAGAGTCACTTGGCTCACTTGTCAACTCTCTGGATCACTAGTCCTCTGCTCTGAAAATCCTGAAACAGGAAGTTAGAGCTGGGACCTGGGTGATTCTCATTATCAAGAATGATGAGAAATACTGGCAAAGAGGGTCCCCTATAGGGTATGAGGATTCTCCTCCGTTTCAGGTGCAAAATGCTGACTGGCTGCCTCAGCTATGCCCCAAATTGTAATAATTGCACCCTGGAACTTGGATGAATTTCATGAGCTTTGCTACTCATGTAGCAACATTTTCCCTCCCAGTCCCACTCAGGAAATCAGGAAGAGGCAGGAAGGATGGTGGGGTGGGGTCTCTACCCTACACCCTCCCCCCGCCCCCACCCTCACTAGTTCTGCTGTGTCCTGAGTGGGGAGGAGGATGTTTGCTGAGGACAATCAGAGACTTTCCAGGAGGAAGCCAGGACTTAAGAGTGGTCTGTCGTCTGCCTTTGGCCATGTTTTCCCACTACCTCCGTGATCTTGGTGACGCTGGGCACGTGACTTCCTGTTTTTTATTTATTTATTTATTTGTTTGTTTGGGTGCACTGGGTCGTCCTTGCTGCGCACCGGCTTTCTCTAGTTGCTGCGAGTGAGGGCTACTCTTCATTGCAGTGAGCAAGCTTCTCATTGCAATGGCTTCTCTTGCTGCGGAAAACAGGTTCTAGGGGCAGAAGCTTCAGTAGTTGCAGCACTTGGGCTCCGTAGTTGTGGCTTGAGGGCCACAGAGTGTGGACTCAGCTGTGGGACACGGGCTTAGTTCCTCCATGGCATGTGGAATCTTTCCGGAGCAGGGATCGAACCTGTGTTCCTTGCATTGGCAGGTGGATTCTTATCCATGGACCACCAGGAAAGGCCAAGTGCCTGCCTTTCTGAGGGCTTTGCACAGAATTTGAGCAGGCAAGCCCCTTGCGTATCCAGGAGATTGAAGCTAGTCTTTGTTCTAGAGGATGCTCTGGAGGAGGGTGACCCCGTGGGCTGGAGACCTAGTGAGCTAAGGATGAGGTTGTGGCCCCTTGGTTTTGGGGGCCCCTGTGCAAACTTTCAGAACCCTGGGCAGCACTCTACCCAACCCATGAATGCCCCTGCTGGACACACAGACACACGCACCCAATTTCTACTGTAGAAACCCAAGCGTTTACAATTACACTGTCATCATGCACTGCCTTGGCCTAGCTCCTCTGGTCATCTTCACCCACACAGAGGTCCACAGCAGACACGTGAGACCTCCCTGCTGGTACAGTGGATGGGAGTCAGCCTGCCAATGAGGGGGACTTGGGTTCGATCCCTGGTCTGGGAAGATCCCATATGCCTCAGAGCAGCTAAACCCGTGAGCTACAACGACTGAAACCCACACTCTAGAGCCCATGCTCTGCAACACGAGAAGCTGCTGCAGTGAGAAGTCCATGCACCACAACAAAGAGTAGCCCCTGCTCGCCACAACTAGAGAAAGCCTGTGTAGCAACAAGGATCCAGCATAGTAAAAAAAAAAAAAGTATATATATATATATATATATATATATATATAAAGAAACATGTTTTGGGGTGATGAACCTTGGGGCCATCCCATCACCTGGAGCCTCAGCTGTGAGGTGCTCACCACTTACAAGGACTTGGGGGATGCAGTGGCTGAGGGCCAAACCCAGCCTCCAGGGGTGGTGCTTTTCCCGGGAGTCAGATGAGGAGCATATGGGTCTGGAGCAGACTTGGGAAGTTGACCACTTAGCAGAAGTTCCCATCTATCTCCTGGGGCCTTGGCCATCACCGTCAGCATCTGCCTTTTTTTAAAAAAAAAAATTTATTTATTTGGCTGCCTGGGGTCTTAGTTGCGGCATGCAGGATCTTCCTTGCATCGTTGGCATCTTCCGTTGTGGCACACAGATTCTCTAGCTTCATGGACTCTCTAGTTGCGGGACGTGAGTTTCAGTAGTTGCAGTGCGAGGGCTTAAGTTGCTCCAAGGCATGTGGGATCTTAGTTCCCTGACCTGGGATCGAACCTGTGTGCACTGCACTGCAAGGCGGATTCTTAAGCATTGACCCACCAGGCAAGTCCCAGGATGTGACTTCTTTCTTCCACACTTCCTTTGCAGGCCAGGACAGATACCACTCCAGGACCCATTCTCCACAGCTCCATTCAGGCCTTTATGGGACCCTCCTCAGCCACATCTCTCGGGTCCACAGCTTCCATCCTGGCCATGACCCCAGCCCCTACCTCTGCGCTCTTCTCACAGCTCACATTCCCATGGCCTCAGCTGATAGCCCCCCTGAGCTACTGAGCTCAAAGGTAGTGGAGCTTCCCCAGGGGGCTTCCTGCAGCCCCATCCTCACCTTATCCCACCCTCTTCCTGAAGACCTGCCCCCAGGCTCCTCCTGCTCTTCCAGGCCCTCCAGACTCTTCCCTGGCCTGCGCTGTCCGCTTCCGTGACTTCTCTCCAAGTGGTTTGAGTCAGGGGTCTCTCCTAGGACTGAAACCCCTTCTGTGGACACCCCTGCTCCCCTGCTCCCACCCTCACACTAGGAGCAGAGGGAAGGCAGATGGAGAGGGGTGTCTGCACAGCTTGGGGGTCAAGGTGTGGAGACAAGCAGGTAGGGCGGGCCCCAGGATGGACAGATGGACAAGGCCTCCAGCTTTCCCCTTTCCTGAATGGCCACAGGAGGAATAAGGTCGCCGCCCCAGGCCTCGCACAAGATGCTGAGAGTGTGAATGAGAACAGCTTGTGAGGGGCTCTGATGGGCAGGCCTGGTGAGGAGACCTTTTGTAACCTTCCGGACCTGGCATTGAGCCAGTGGACAGGTCATGTGACCCAAGTTGCTCCACACCTTTGGCTGTCCTGGCTTACGTCCCAAATACCCCTTCACTCTGCAAGGACTCTTCAGTCTGGGAGAGTGACATGGATTTGCCTGGGGAGGGGGTGCTGGTTCTGGGATGGATGGTATACGGGATACCTATGCAAGTATATATTCCTCAGAGTGTCTGCAGTTTCTCAAAGGGGTCTGTGACCCATGAAAGAACCCACCTTGGTACCAGGCTATCCAGACTGGGCACCCATGTATGTTTTGTTGTTGTTTATTGCTAAGTTGTGTCTGACTCTTTGCAACCCCACGAACTATAGCCCACCAGGCTCCTCTGTCCATGGGATTCTCCAGACAAGAATACTGGAGTGGGTTGCCATTTCCTCCTCCAGGGGATCTTCTGAGACCAGGGATCGAGCCCGCACCTCCTGCCTTGGCAGGCGGATTCTTTACCACTGAGCCACTGGGGAAGCCCCATATATATTTACTCTTAGCCTGCTTTCCAAGTTGAAGGGCTGTCAGGATTCACCTTCAAGAAGGGCTCACCTGTTCCTTTTGAGACCCTGACACCTGTTTCAGGAGATATGAGATCAGACCTGCTGGGGGTGCAGGTACATCCTCCATCCTTCTCACCCTCCTGGGCAGACAGGCTTCCCTGCTCCTCAAAGTGGACCAGCCTCATGTTCCAGCCACAGCCCAGGCTACAGGAAATGCTCCTAGCGACAGGTGAGTCATCTGCCCCATGCAGGCATCTTGCATCCCAGCAGCCGCTTCCCAAAGACTTTTTCAGAGATTTAATTTAAACACATGGGTTCTGCCTTGTGTAGGAGTGTTTGCATATTTCTTGGACCTGAACTCAGCTTGACGTGTAAACAGGATTGTCCATTGGCTCATGGCCTTGATCATGGCAGAAATGACTTTTGTCTTGGTCTTGTCTAAATTCTTCCTCGATTCTGCTTTAATGTGAGGTCTAAAAGTTGACCATAGCACTCTTAGGAAAGCCAAGTGCAGCAAAGATTTCCTCAAGGATTGCCCTGTCCCAGTGAACTTTACCTTATTTTTTTTTTTTTACATGTAGCACATTTCTGAAAGCATCTATGAATATCAAATGTATCCAAATTGAATGATGCCCTTATTTTATACAAGAGACAGTGTGGTCTAGTGGTTAAGAATGTAGATGGCCACCCTGGTCTCATGGGCATAAATTGGCCACTTCTTGGTGTACAGCTAAGAGCTCTCTGTGTCTCAGTTTTCTGAGACATGAAAATGAGAATGATTATAGTAACTACCTTGTAGGATTCTTGGGCAAATTAAGTGACTGAATACATTTAAAGCCCTTGAACAAAATCTTATTGCATTGTATGTATTATGATTGTTGTTGTATGTTTTAAGTTGGTTCTTTACTTCAGAGAGCTGAAAATAATGGTTGACTCGCTAAATAATATATCTTGCCTCTTAGACACAATTCATGACAATTTATTTCTAAGATTTTTTTTCCCCCTTTTTGGGGCTGTGCCAAGCAGCTTGCAGTATCTTATTTCCCTAACCAGGGATCGAACCAGTGAAAATGTGGAGCCCTAATCTCTGCACTACCAGAGAATTCCCAAGATTTTGTTTTCTTTCCCTATGTGTGAGTTCAATTGATGGGCTCCAGACCAATGAAACCTCACCGAAGCTAGAGATTTGCTGCTTTCAGCATCCTGATGATTTTCATTTTAGTTAATACTTACACTTCTAATTTCCTGGTTTTGCTTCCCTTCGGCTTACCTGATATCTCAGTTGGTAAAGAATTTGCCTGCAATGCAAGAGACCCCAGTACGATTCCTGGGCTGGGAAGATCCCCTGGAGAAGGGAAAGGCTACCCACTCCAGTATTCTGGCCTAGAGAATTCCATGGACTGTATAGTCCATGGGGTCTCGAAGAGTCGGACACGACTGAACGACTTTCATTTTCACTTTCTACATCAATAAAGGCAACAACATATTCAAACAACTGCACCAATGTGTCATATGGTGCAGGTCAAATGGAATGGCGATGCTTTAAGAATGAGACTGTTGGCTGGTGGTCTGTATCACCTTATAACAGCTCAACATGTTTGCCAATATATGTGCAAAAGTCTAAGCCTGGTGAAGGAAAATCAGTTTAGGAATGCCAACGTCCAGTGTATGGTTATGGAATGGGTCGAGAGCCAAAGGCCACTGAGGTTGGCACATATTTCTGGATTCAAGTCACAATCTGCTTGTTGGAAGGACAGTTCAGTTTGTTACCATGAAGTTGAAGAGAGGCATGCTTCACATTAATAGCAGACCCATACCAAGAGAGCCAGCTATAAAGAAACCATTCATAACGTGAGTCATATTTTCCTTAAATTCATTTTTAAAATTAAGATGGCCTTCACAGGAAAATGGATGGTTTTGAAAAATTTTGGCAATGGGGCCAGAACTATGTCATGCTGCGTTTGGGGAGAGAGAGATTTGAGAGTGCTGTTAATAATTGCTGTTCCTTCCTGTAGCAGAAGCTTCAAAGGTGATTCTTAAATGGACCTGCGGTGAATTCTGCTGTGTACTCTGCTTAAGAAGTTACAGGGAGCAGCAGGTTCTCAAGGCTGCCTCCTCAGAGTTGCCTGAATCCCTCCCTTCTTTGTTCCTCTGGAGAGAGTCTTGCATTATAGCTGATAACTCTCACAAACATCCCACTTTTTTTAATCCCACATTTCTTTGACTCCTTTTGGTTTTTTTGTTTTCAATTTTTTTTTAATGTGGAAGACTTTTAAAGTCAATTAAAGACTTTTAAAGAAGACTTTTTAAAGTCTTGCTTTCATTTGTTACAATATTGCTTCTGTTTTATGTTTTGGTGTTTTGGCTGGGAGGCCAGTAGGATCTTGGCTCCCCAACCAGGGAGTGAGCCCCACCCTCTAAACTGGAAAGTGAAGTCTTAACCCGTGAATGGCTAGGGAAGTCCCTCTTTGATTCCTTTTGTGATTGTGGTTAGTTAGATAGAATTGGAGTTCTTCATTCTCCTTACAATTAGTGTTTATATAATCTTGGTATTCTGCTTAATTCGCTGGTTAGATTCTAGCGGTTGGAGAGGACACGTTACTCTGAGCAGCATGTCTGACAGTGAAACATCAAGAGAGGCCTGATGCTGATGGAGACTTTCACCTGTTAATGGGGTGGCTCTATATGTAGAAGCAACCATGGCCCACAGAGGGAGTTTGGGTTTGGCCAAAAAGTTCGTTCAGGTTTCCATACAATCATATAAACACCTGAACAAGTTTTTGGGTCAACATAGCACCATCACCAGATAGCACTTCATAGGGACAAATCCCTAAATTCCTTCCTTACTCTTGCGTGGTCATGGCCCCTACTTATTAATTCTGGGATGGGAGTTGTTTTGGTCACAGGAGCTTGCTAAATTGATAGGGGATGGCAACTGCTATGTCAAGTGGCATTTGGATTCTGTGAACATTTGTGAATGTTCTTTCTATGTCCATCCCCTACATCTGTCTTGCCAGCGGGCACGTGAGGTCAATCATACCATCTCAGCTTCTACAGGTCAGCCTGGCTGCCACTGTCCTTATAAGATTCTGGGGACTCCAAGGAGGTCCTAGAGACCAGAGTCTAGTCATGTGGCCAGACTGGCATTTCACCATTGACTCAGGGCTTCCCTGGTGACTCAGACGGTAAAGAATCTGCCTGAGATGCAGGACACTTGGGTTTGATCCCTGGGTTGGGAAGGTCCCCTGGAGAAGAGAATGGCTACCTACTCCAGTATTCTTGCCTGGAGAATTCCATGGAAAGAGGAGCCTGGCGGGCTACAGTCCATGGGGTCTCAGAGTTGGACACGACTGAGCGACTAACACTTTCACTTTGTTATCCTTATGCTTCTCTAGACTATAAAGGTTTCTCCTACCTCAGAATACCTCAGCTGTTTCCTTGCCAATCTCATCAGCCCCGAGGGCTCATCTAGTGTGTAGATTAGGTGATTTCCAGGAACTCTTGCCTACCTCCTCTCTCCCAGACCCCTGAACAGTTGTCATGGCTGACAGAGCCGGATGCCATGTCACATTCTTTCCACCAATGGAAAGGCACCTGCCCTCAAGAGTTCTAGAAAACAAACTCTTGCCCAGCTTTATCGATCCTGGAAACTCACATTTTTGTAAAGTTAATTTACTCCTAAGGAGGTGTGAAAAAATTTTCAGGTCCATCCAGAAATCCATTAGAAGGGGTTTTGGCATTTACAAAATTTTATTATTTTCCCTATTATGAGAGTAATACATACTCATTGAGAAGAATTAAGAAAATACAGAAAGGTATTCATGGAAATAAATAAAATGCCCTAGAATCGTCTCTCTCAGAAATAATCATTATTAGCATTTAACATGCCACCTTTTTTTCCCCCGCTGTGCACAACTATTTATAAGATTAGGTAGTGTGTTATATATAATTTTGCATCTCACATTTTTCATTTTATACAACCGGAGCTTTTCCCCCATGTCATTATCTAGTCTTCAAAAATGGCATTTTAATGACTACATGGCATTTCATTGTCTAGTTGTACAGAATTTATGTAGCCAGTTCTCTATTTGCAGGCATCGAGGCGGTTTCCTAGTTTTCATGATTATAAATGATGCTGCGGCGAATATCCTTGTCCAGGAAATCTTTATCTGGGTTTCTGACAATGTCCCTAGAAGAAATCCACAGCCGGGAAATTATGGAGTCTCAGCTCTGCTGTTTGCTACCTCTCGCCTTACAGATGCTCTGGAGAAGTGAGTGGCTCCTGTCACCCCCTGAACTGGTGGCCTTTATTGTCGCCTCTTAGACCAGGATGGGAGAATAAGGATCTTTTATTCATGCTGGGGAGAAATGCAAAGGGGTCCCCTGCTCCCCCGGCAGCCTCCATAGGCTACTTACCTGAACCCACTCCATGCAAAGCAGAGCTTCCCCCTGCAGGAATCATTTCATAATTAACTTAGAGACTAAAGCATATTTAATTAACCATGGAAACCCTCCCAGCCATCTGCCTCTGTTTTTATTTTGAGGAAGATGGCAGACCTTTTTTTTCTTAGCTCTCTCTTTTTGGGGATGAAGCTCATTTCCAGCATCTCGGTTCTCATATGGACCAGAGCTCCAACTCTGCTGTGGTGCACTGGAGAAATAGAACAAGGGGATTAGCTTGAGGTGGCAGACAGGGTTAGAGATCATACCAGTCCCTGCCTGAGGGCAAGCTAGGCCAGGCAAAATACAGAAGGTATTCGTGCAAAGAAGTAAAATCTGCCTGCACTTGCCCTGGTTGAGCACTGGCCATTTGACAGGCTCAGCTCCCGGGCTGCTGTCTTTTTCTTTCTCTTTTTTAATATTTATTTATTTAGCCATGACAGGTCTTAGTTGCGTCAGGCAGGATCTTTGTTGCGGGATCTTTCCTTGCGGTTCATGGGCTTAGTTGCCTTGAGGCATGTGGGACTCTTAGTTCCCCAACCAGGGATTGAACCTGTGTCCCCTGCATTGCAGGGAGGTTTCTAAATCACTGGCCTGCCACAGAAGTCCCTTGGCTGCTGTTTTAATATCACAGGCCTGAGGAGCGTCCGTGCAGGAAGAAAACTTAGAGGAAAAGGCCGACACTCCCATTTCTCAGGTGGGGAAACTGAGGCCAAGAGAGGCTCAGTGTGAGCCTGAGGACGTAGTCTGAGGACCTACTGCTTCTCTCCTTTGTTGGACGCTCAAGGAAGAGGGTGTGGCTTTGATCTCAGCTGTACTCCAAGGCCAGAGGATTTAAATGGAATCCTAAGGGTTGTAATGGCCCACAATGTTGGACTTTAAAGTGTGCAAATTGTGTTCCCAGATTACATATCACTGGACACTCCCCCAGCCCCAGTCTCCTCTCAAGGGAGACTCAAGAGGTCACGTGACTCCCCCAGTAGCCAGCTGGTGAGTGAGTCAGGAGGCTGAGGTGGAAACACTGAGTGCTTTGATCTGAATTGCTAATATGTCAAAATGACTTTCATTTCCATGGCATTCCTCAGAAGTCCCTGACTGGGAGCTCGGGGAAGAAGGGTCCAATGGAATGTTAGTCCAGTTATTTCTCCTGACATCACTTCCTCCAGGAAACCTTCCTGGACTCACTCCCCCTTCCCCCACTCAGCTCAGTTGGGAGAAAGGACTGGTTCTCTGCCCCTTTGACACCCCACACATACCTCAGTATTACAGCCTAAAGCTCTGAACTTCCTATTGTCCCCAGCTCCAGCAAAGGGCATGGCTTACACTAATAGGTCAATAAAGGAAATTGAATTCAGTCAGACTGAAAGTGGACACAGGTGTGATCGTTTCAGTGGTTTCCCCTCCGGCTGCCTCTTCACTCTGGCAGGGGGTCATCTGTGATCCCTCTGGGGGATGATGTCCTGTGTGCCTTGGGATGGTCCCTGAGGGCTGCCATATGGACCCACTCATGCTGCCAGGCTGGCTGTGTGCCCCAGATCCTAGAGCTGTCAGCAAAGATGGAACTAGTCCACAGATCCCAGCCAGGTAGCATTACCTTTAATAGATGTGCGAACAGGCCTGGCATGGGCCTGGGGACATCGACCACCACCAAGTAGCCTTGTGTTTTTGGGTGAATCATTTCCATCCTCTGAGATTCATTTTCTCCTTTATCAGGCAATGCAATTAGACTAGACCCTTTGATCCCTGACATTCCATGTCCTGTGACTCTATTTATCATGACCCCTGGGAGGGTCCAGGAGTGGCAGGATGAGGGCCAGGGGAAAAAGATGGCAAGTCACCTCCAGCAAGAGGTCGGAGCGCTGAACCTGATAATCAAGCAAAAAATGCATTCCGTGTATCAAAGGTCTGAGCCAACCAGGAAAGTGCAGAGCTTCAAAGAGTTCCTGGATCTATTTCAATGTTCCTGCCAGGCTGAAAATCTCTCTCCTTTAAAGATGTAAAAGATTTGCTCTCTGAGACTGTCTTCAATCATATTCTGTCCCTCTCCAGCCACTGCAGACAACACTGAAGGAAAAGAAATCCGTGGTGATGAATTAGGAATCCATAGATATTCCTCTTGAGCTGCCTATTAAACTCAAAGCAGATTTTGGCTCCAATAAAATCAAATCAACCAAGAAAACCTTTGATGGCAGAGCACTGGGGCATCCCCAACCCAGAACCTCGCTGCTGTCTCCCCAGCACCACCCACCTCCGTGCCCCAGCACTGCCTGGGCCAGCCCATCTCTGAAATACAGTAAAAGGACAGTGGAAAGCTTATTTTTTTTCCTTTCAATGGCGTGACCCACAGACCAGAAAAATAAATCAATCAGAGGGAGATGAAAGTAAAATGCAGCTTCATCCAGGGAGCTTTAGGGGGAGAGAAATAGAAAGCATTTCCATCAATTTGCTTTTAAAAATCAAGACTGGGGAGCATGTAGTTCTAGCTGGTAAATATAACCAATAATAAGAATACACTTTAGTTATCAACTGTGGCCAGTTACTGAGAGAGGCTGAAGGCAGAGGAGGAGAAAGAGGTTCATGGCATGGGAAGAGAAACAGGGTCAGAAACGGGACTAGAAATCAGGAAAATATTGAAACAGAGAGAGGCAGAGAGAGTGCGAGCAACAGATTCACGTTCAAAGAAACACAAAAATTCAGACAAAAAAAAAAGCATACATACACGCAGAGACAGTGTGAAGAGAGACAGAGATGGAGAGGCAGAGGAAGAGACAGATATCTACAGAGAGATCTGAGAGGAGACAGCAAAGATTGAGTTTATTCGGGAAAACCATCTATTTAAAATAAACAGGGTCATCTAGATTGGTTATTATTATTTTGCTTATTGTCTCTAAAGAGACAAACATGACCAGAATAACTTCTTTTTCTTTTTTCAGAAATCCGTTGTAATGCGTTTTCATTCTTACCTAACTTTGAAAAGCGCGAAGTTTCTTTGAAGCCCATGTTCCTCACGTGCCCTAGCAGGAAACCCCTTGTTCATTGTTCTGGGAAGGAAGACAGCAGCCTCAGGTGGTAGCCTTTTTTTGTTTGTTTGTTTTAATTTATTTTTGCTTTATTTTTTGGGCAGTGTTGGGTGTTCATTGCTCCACGAGCTTTTTCTCTAGTTGTGGCAAGCAGGGGCTGCCCTTTAGTTGTGGTGGGCAGGCTTCTCGTTGCGGTGGCTTCTCTTGCAGAGCTCGGGCTCTAGGCACTGCAGCTCCAGTAGCTGCAACTCACTAGTCATGGGCTCAGTAGCTGTGGTTCCTGGGGTTAGTTGCTGCACAGCATGTGGGTTCTTCCCAGACCAGGGATTGAACCCCTGTCTCCTGCATTGGCAGGCAGATTCTTTACCACTGAGCCACCAGGGAAGCTTAGGTGGAAGTCTTCCACCTAAGATGATGCCACTGCTGCATTTTCACAGCTGCAGACATAGGGGGGCTCACCTCTCAATGCGGCTAAACGGTCACACTCAGCTCGACCCTGTACCCCCTTGAAGTAAACCTCACTTGCCCAGAGATCCCTAATTCGAAATAGGGTATGATTCTACCAGGGCCAGAGCTGTTTGTGCCACTCTGGTCCATGCTGGCTGATCAAATGAGTGATGGAATAAGACAGCAGCAGATGTGCTTGGGGAGTGATGAGCGCCAGCCACTCTGGCCACATCGTACTCAGCAACAGCTTCCCAAACCTGCCAGCCACCCTCACTCCTCACTGCCAGGAACACCTTCTCCTTATTCCCTGGCCTCTGCCTGGTGAAGTCTTCTCATCCATCGATCATCAAGCAGTTCATACGTACTGAGCATCTCCTCTGGGAATCCGTCTCCAACCACCGTCTGCTCCCTGGGAGTTAATTGTTCCTTCCTCTGGGTTCTCATCATTATTATCAGTCATTGCTACACTGCAGTCTTGGCATATTCTGTTCAAGCAGACTTAACCTTGGAACTGTTATTTGGGGCTGGGGGTTGCTTTGTTGCCGGGCTGTCCTGTGCACCATAGGATGTTTAATATTGTCCCTTGCCTCTACCAGCTAGATGCCAGTAGCCCCACCACCCCAGCTGTGACAACTGAAAATGTCTCCAATCACTGTTAAATGTCCCCAGGGAGCAAAATTGAACTCAAAGATGCTGTAACAGAATGAGCTGTTTGGGTGCGTCAGCCCTCAAGAGAGGGTACATCCTCTGGACCCTCAGTGCTAGAGTGGTGCCTGGTACGGAAAAGGCACCTGGATCCCATGGAGGGAGGATGCAGACCCTTGGACTGGGACCACGGGCAGTCAGACGTTGAACTGGCCAGCTATGCACATGGTCACGCTGATCACTGCCATGGGAGCGGGTTGGCACATGAGGTCTGTAACCAAATCCATAGATCACTACTAAATGCTAACCTACTGTGAGCTGTGGGGGACACGCCCATGGAAAAGAAAAGCTTCTACACTTAAGGCACGTGCAATGATCTGGTTCACCAGAAAAGGCCTTGCAGCCACAGGATACCGAGGTAGAAACATCAGGCAGCTTAGAATGAGGTTGTGAAACAGTGCGGTTTCCTCTATAAGGGGTTAAGGGCTTCAAGATGGGAAAATCAGAGTGGTCTCCTACTCCAGGGGAGGGCTTAGGACACGGTGTAGAACTTGTCCTGGCCCTTTCAAGGCGGGTGGGACTTGTATGAGGACAGTGGAGTTGGGTTAAATGTGGCATGGCCTCATTAGGGAGATTCCGCCTTATGGGGGTTACCTAGCTGGCCCCAAAGTTGGTTCTCGATTCGGGGAGGCCAAGTGTCTCTGAGTGTGTCCTGAACAGCTTTCATCAAGGTCACCTGGGATACTGGTCACAAATGCAGATTCCTGGGCTGTCTAAACTCAGTGAATCAATTTCAGAGGGGTGGGCCCAAGACTCTATACATTCGCATCACCCCTCCTCCTCCAAGATGATTCTGATGCTTGGTTACATTTGAAACCTACTTCCTGGAGGGGAGAGCCATGGAACAGGCTTAGTAATAACTTTGGTCTTCCACTGTGGGCAACCTGTAGGCTTTAACACAGTGTAACAGAGTGACTGAGTAGACAGGCAGTGGAGCCACACTGCTAGGTTCAAATCCAGGTTCTGCCATTTTTAGCACAAGCTTAGGCAGTTTACTTGAAATTTCTGTGCCTCAATCTTTTCATCTATAAAATGGAATCGACAATTTTCCTGCCTCATAAGGTCTTTGTGATCTTTGTGATAATTACATACATGTTTATATGCTTGGCATGGTACCTGGTAGTTAGTAAATGCTGACATGATAGCTATTAGTCATCATCATTTTAAAAATTTTATTTATTTGGCTGTGCCAAATACTTAGTTGCAGCATGTGGGATCTTTATTTGTCACATGTGGGATCAACCAGGGATTGAACCTGAGCCCCTGCATTAGAAGAACGAAGTCTTAGCCACTGGACCACCAGGGAAGTCCCCTGTCATTGTTTTATTTTAGCATTTGGTGCTTGCTAAGGAGATCCAATCAATCCATCCTAAAAGAGATCAATCCTGGGTGTTCATTGGAAGGTCTGATGTTGAAGCTGAAACTCCAATACTTTGGCCACCTCATGCGAAGGGTTGACTCATTGGAAAAGACCCTAATGCTGGGTAGGATTGGGGGCGGAAGGAGAAGGGGACAACAGAGGATGAGATGGTTGGATGGCATCACCGACTCAATGGACATGGGTTTGGGTGGACCCTGGGAGTTGGTGATGGACAGGGAGGCCTGGCGTGCTGCAATTCATGGGGTTGCAAAGAGTCGGACACGACTGAGTGACTGAACTGAACTGAACTGAAAGGTTTCCCTGGTGGCTCAGATGGTAAAGAATCTGCCTGCAATGCGGGAGACTTGGGTTTGATCCTTGGGTTGGGGAGATCCCCTGGAGACGGGAAAGGCTACCCACTCCAGTATTCTTGCCTGGAAAATTCCCATGGACAGAGGAGCCTGGTGGGCTACAGTCCATGGGGTTGCAAAGAGTCAGACATGACTGAGCAACAAAGCACAGCATAGCACAAAGGTTTGGAAGGGCTGAAGTCACTTTTCTTTAAAGTATGGTCTGTTGGGAATTTCCTGGCGGTCCAGTGGTCAGGACTTTGTGCTCTCATTGCCAAGGGTCTGGGTTCAATCCCTGTTTGGGGAACTAAGATCCCACAAGCCTCACAGTGCAGCCAAGGACAACAACAGAAGTATGGTCTGTCACCCACAGCCCTCCTCTGCTCCCCTACCTTGCTTCCAATTACTCCCAAACCTGAAGTTACATGGGCCCCTTCCTCCTCCAGTAGGAATCTGAGCCCCAAGGGTCTCTGCTGCAACAGAGGCAGCACAGGGTCACCAAAGAATATCCTGGAGGGGTCAGGTCCCTCCCAGTTTGAGAGCCGAGTCGAGACCCTTCTTGCCTCCCTGGCTCTGGGGTGGATAGACACGTTGTCATTGCCAGATGGCATTGCCAGCAACTCTCTCCCTGAGGGGTCCCAAGTCAGAGCAGAAAAGAAGGGAGGACAGAAAACGGCTCCATCTGTATGAAGAGCCATGGCCCCAGCCTTCCTGTTTGTACTAACATGACAGTGTGTCCAAAACCCCGCACAACATCTTTCTCTGAGCCTCACAGTGACCCTGCAAGGTGGGTGGGGAGGTCTTGCCCACCCATGTAAAAAAAAATTATGTCTTTATCGAACTCAAATTCACATGCCATGTGATTCACCCTTTTGAAATGCACAATCCAATGGTTTACAGTATATTCCCAGACTTGTGCAGCCGTCACTACTACATAATTTTAGAACATTTCATCACCCCTTGCAAAAAAAAACATTTTCATCACTCCTACTTTACACGCCTTCCCCCAGCCCCTGGCAACCACTGATCTACTCTCTGTCTCTATGGATTTGTCTATTCTGGACATTTCATATAAATAGATTCAAGCAGTATGTGATCTTCTTGTCTGGCTTCTTTCACTTAGCATGATGTTTTCAAGGCTCATCCATGTTGTAGCATGTATTAGTGCTCCATTCCTTTTTATGGCTAAATAATATTCCACTATATGGGTGTGCCACATTTTGTTTATTCATCAGTTGATGGACATTTGAATTGTTTCCATTTTTTTGGCTGTATGAATCACACTGCTAATGAACATTTGTGGACAAGTTTTTGAAAAAATTTTTTTATTGTGTTAAAAGTCACATAATATAAAGCATATTGTTTTAACCATATTTAACTGTACAGTTCAGTGAAATTAAGTACATTCACATTGCTGTGCAACTCTCACCATCATCCATCTCCTGAATTTTTAACCTTCCTAAACTGAAACTCTGTTCCCATTAAACACTAACTCCCTATTCCACACTCCACCCCACCCCCAGCCCTGGCATCTACCAGTTGTGTGCAGGTTTTTGTATGGGCATATGTTTTTATTTCTTTGGATATAGCCCTAGGAATATAATTGCTGGGTCGTATGGTAACTCTGGGTTTCCCAGGTGGCTCAGTGATAAAGAGTCTGCCTGCCAATGTAAGAGACACAAGAGACTCCGGTTCCATCTCTGGGTTGGGAAGATCCCCTGGAGGAGGAAATGGTAACCCACTCCAGTATTCTTGCCGGAAAAATCCCAGCAAGAATAGAGGAGGCTGATGGTCTATAGTCCATGGGGTCACTGTAATCATATCAAATCCATGCCTTCCATTTAGTAAGCACTTCAGGGCTAGGTACTGTGCTGAGTACTTTGCATATCCTACAAGGTAAATGTTAACATTCTTATTTTACAGATGTGGAAACCAAGGCTCAGAGGGGTTAAGTGGTTTAGCTAAAGACACACAGCTGGTAAAAATCAGTCTGACTTCAAACTCCATTCTCTTAGACTTTCCTGGCAGATTAAGATTCTGCATTTCCAATGCAGGGGTTGCAGGTTTGATCCCTGATTGGAGAACTAAGATCCCACATGCTGTGTGGCATGGCAGAAAACCCCCCCAAAACACCCATTTTCTTAATGACCGAAATGTCTACAGATTGGATGACTAAGGGATCTGATAGCGGATGTGCTGCCAGGGGTACTGAAGATGGGAACCTGGCTTGGCCTCCTCTCTAGAAGGCTGATATTTGGGGAAATAGATATGCCTTGGAGCTGGCGGTTCTTCCTGTGATGGTTTCAGCCTCTTCGGACTTTGACACTTTATAGTCTTAGCCTCATGATGTTTGCTTACTTATGTATTCTTTTCACAGGAAAAAAAGCCAATGAATGTTTAATAAACGAGGCTCGAGTATTTGACCAGTGAATCAGAAAGGTCTCCACATGTTAGGGTGGCGGTGGTTGTGGGGAGAGTGCACCCCCATCTGCCTCGATGGAGGTGGTGCTGTGGGGAGCGAGGGCCGGGGTTCCATCCTGGGCTGATCCAAGGGTCGGAAGACCCATCTCGCAGTCTCTCTGCAGCAGGATCTCCAAACTCTCTGGGCATCGTGTCTCTCAGGGGACGGCAGCTGGTGACAGTGCTGCTAGTGGGTAAAACAAACAGCCTTGGATGGGCTAGCCCAGGGGCTGAAAGCTTTTCCTGTAATGGACCAGATAATTTTAAGCTTTGCAGGACACTTCTGGTCTCTGTCACATGTTTCTATCCTTTTCCTTCCCCTTCCCCTGCCCCTCTTTTCTTCTTCTTCTCCTTCTTTCTTAACCATTTAAAAATATAAAAACCATTCTTAGCTCACGGGCTTTACAAAAACGGACTGTGGGCCAGATTTGCCTACAGGCCAGTTTGCCAGTCCCTGGTGGAGATGAATCTCAGAAACTCACTCTGATGCATTACTTCTTGGAGTTTTTCATATATTTATTGAACACCTACTGTGTGCATACCTGCCTACCAGAGAATGTTCACATTCTTGGCCATGAAAAGAACATGACAATAAATGAAGAAGCTCATCCTAGTTGCAGTGGGGTGAGGTAGGAGGAACAGCAGTGGGCCTAGAGAGAGCAGACCTGAGTGGGTACCTGACCTGTTCCCCCTAAGAGCCTGCGTAACCACAACTGTGAGATACATTAAAGAGAATATATTTTTTGCAGGATTAAAGAAGCTCAGGAGGAAAATAATTGTGAAAAGCACTATATAATAGGAGCTATATTTACACAGTTGGGTTATATGTACCTATGCATAGTTGATTGACAGTATAAAGACTGTATAAACCTATGATATCAGAGATGTCACAGGTTAGGAGAGAAAAGAAATTGACTGAAATTCTGTCATATGGGACTTACTATGCTGGGTACTTTCACCTGTGTTAGAGTGTGTATTATTTAGGCAGTGGATCAGTCAGGATTGGGCTTGGTGTGTTCCTATAAGAAACCAAAAATGTGGCCTAAACAGGATAGAAGATCTTCCCAGGTGGCACTAGTGGTAAAGAATCTGCCTGACAATGCAGGAGATGTAAGAGATGAAGTTTTGATCCCTGGGTCAGGAAGATCCCCTGGATGAGGGCATGGCAACCCTCTCCAGTATTCTTGCCTGGAGAATCCCATGGACAGACGAGCCTGGTGGGCTACACTCCATGGAGTCACAAATAGTCAGACACGACTGAAGCAACACAACATGCATGGAAACAGGATAGAAGTATGTCTCTCTCTCTTTTAAAATGCAAAGGTAGGTGGCACAGAACTTGTAGGGTAGCCCCACAGTGTCAAGAACCCATACTTCTCTATCTGTTTCGTTATCCTTGCCTGTAGCTCCCAATCTGCAAGGTCATCTCATGGTCCAAAATGGCTGCTAAGCCCCCAACCATTACATTTGCATTCCAGGTATCTTAAAGGAGGAAGAAACAAAGAAGAGGGCCAAAGGACACAAACCAGCAGATTTTTAAGAAAGTTTCTTAGAAATTTGTTCTAAATACTGCTGTTTACATCTAATTGGCCATACCTAGCAGCAGTAGCAGTAGCAGTAGCAGCAGCAAAGAAGGCTATGAAATTCAGTCTTTTTCCTGAGTGGCCATGAGCCCAGCTAAAACTAAGAGGTTCTGTTTTTCACAGAAGAAGACAATGAATTAACTACCTATGGTTGCTGTAAGCAGCAAATTCACAGAAAGGTCAGGTGTCTGGGTGGCCAGATCAGGGAAGGCTTCATCAAGGGAGAAAGACTGAGCCTAGCCTTGAAGAAACTGATTGTGTTTCAAGTGGTTGACATGAATGGAATAGGCATTCCAGGAAGGGGAAAGAATATAAGCAGAGGGAAATGCACTCAGTGTGGGGGAAGATAGTGGGAAATCGACCTGGAGCCCTCCTCTGGAAGAGGTTTGAGAATTACTGCTGGAAAAGATAATAAAAATAAACAGTAACCAGTCAGGAAGGGACCCTTCCACCTTGAGTGAAGTATGGCTCCTTGACCACTTCGTGACCCCTCAGAAGCTCCTCCCCTGTGCTTCCCTTCCTTCAATTTGTCACCCACGTAAACTCCTCCTGCCAGGGCTGCCCTTTGCGGGACATGGTCCTCGGGGTCTTTGGGTGGGTCCTCTCAACACAGCTCTAGTCCATCCATCTTCCACTGCAACTGCCTGGTCCTCGGAGAAACTTGGCATCTTTGCCCCACTAAACCTGCAGGTGGGAACTGTTCCCTGCTCAACGGTCTCTCTTTTCTCTGCTGTCGACACAGGCTGCTCCTGCTGGTCTCTTGACTTTAGACATTTTCAGAGGTGAGTTGATCCTGAGTCTCTGTATTTTCTTGCCATGTGGGTCACAGGTCAAGTTTTCCCAAGCTCTCTCTCATTCCAGCACCACAGTGGTGTCTGGCCAGTGGAGTGCCCTCTCTTGGCTTGGGGAGATGGAGACAGGTGGGCCTGGGGTTACCCCAACCCCGACCACTAGCTGAGGAGTCTAAAATGACCTGTCTTCCTTCCATCATCTCTGTTTCTATCTAGCCTCCTCTTCCACATGGGCCGAGATGTGTGATGGGGCAAGCGTTGGAGAACCAGTGTGGGGCCAGTCTTAGATGGCCTGGCATTTCCCTTCAGAACGTGTGGACACTTCACACCTGAAGTCCTGAGCCTTGGGGCCTCAGGTGAGATTCCACAAGAGCAGGGCTAGTCCTCACCGAACATCTTGTCCAATAGGTTACATTTATTGAGTGTTAGCCACATGGCAGGCGCCATTAGCCATTACCTATGAGGTTGTTACAAGTGAAGAAACTGACAGTAGAAGTGAGCAAGGACTGGAATATCCTGGAGGAAAAAAGTCATGAGAAATGAGGCCAGGAAAGAGAGGTGGGGCCAGATTGCAGAGGCTTTAGTGCCAAGCTCAGAAGCTCAGACCATCTCCTCTGGGCACTTTGAAGGATTATTGAGCAGGTTGTGATGTGGTCTCAGTTGCCCTTTTGAAAATCTGATCTCAAAGTAAAGTGTGGGATGGGTCGGAGAGAGAGGGCACGTGTCTTCAAATTAGAATGTGAATCCTGGGTGGGGCTGGGATTTGGGGAGGAGAAAAAAGAGGAGCGGGAAGAACAGGAGGAAGGTGGAGGGGAAGAGAGCAGGGATCCGGTAGAGGGCACCATGGGGTCGGGAGACAGAGGAGGGAGAGGGAGGAGGGAGAGAGGATTTGGGTGCTCTTTCTTTTAATATTTCTTTGCTTATTTGGCTGCCTCAGGTCTTAGTTGCGGCATTCAGGATCTTCACTGTGCTGGGGTCTTTCATTGTGGCACACAGATTCTCTAGTTGTGACACACGCCCCACAGCATGTGGGATCCGCACAGGGAACAAACCCTTCCAACCAGGGAACAAACCTATGTCCCCTGCATTGCAAGGCAGATTCTTAACCACTGGACCACCAGGGAAGCCCCTGGGTGCTCTATTTCTTTCTTCATTTGCTCAACAGGAAGCACACAATTTCTGATCACCCACTACATATGAGAGGGTCTCAGATAAGCAATGCAAGGACCACCCATGGTCCTGGCAGGACCTCACAAAGTGGAAAGGAGGAGGGTGCCAGTGGACATGCACAGAGTCCTTGTACAAGGCTCTTACAAAGAGCCTTCACCAATATAATCTCACTTGATCCTTGTACCTGCTCTGTGCAGTAAGTGGGACACATATTCTCATACCCATTTCACAGATGACAAAGCTGAGACACAAGCGGGTTAACTGACTCACAGCTGTACAGTTGGGTCGGACAGAGCTGGAACTCAAATTCAGTGTTCTTTCTGTTACATCAGGCGTATACAGAAGAGGTACCCAGAGCTCTGGGGGATGTGGAGTTGGGCAGAATGGTTAAGGGCTAGGTTCTAAAGTCAGACTGCCTGGCTCCAAAGCCCAGCTCCATCTCCAACGAGCTGTATGAACCCTGGGCAACTTCTTAACCTCACTGTGCTTTAGCTCCTTCTTGTAAAATAGTAAGAATGGTGCCTACCTTGTAGGGTTTATTTATTATTGGCTGCACTGGGTCTTTGTTACTGTGCTCAGTCTTTCTCTAGTTCTGGAGAGTGGGGGCTACTCTCTAGTTGCGGCAAGTGGACTTCTCATTGTGGCGGCTTCTCTTGTTGCAGAGGACAGGCTTTGGGTGCACGGACTTCAGTAGTTGAGGCGGATGGGCTTAGCTGCTCATCAACATGTGGAATCTTCCTGGATCAGAGACTGAATTTGTGTCCCCTGCATTGACAGGAGGATCCCTAACCACTGGACCACGGGAAGTCCTCACAGGGCTACCTGAGGTGCATTTATGATACTGCATGTCGAGTGCTCAGCCCAAAGTAAGCACTCGCTAAGTGATTTTACAGTTACTATTGTACTTTGAGGTGAGTGACACAGAGAAGAGAGTTTGTGCAGAAACAATGAGCCAACCCAGGGGGATGAGCAGAGACCCAGGGCACTGTAAGGACCTCTTTCCTATGCCCAGACTCCCTATAATAAATTCCCTGTACCTAACCTTTGCTTCCTCTCCTGCATCTTTCTCCCATCCTTCTCTTCTCCCTTTCTTTGTCCCCTCCATGTTTCCCTTTCTCCCCTGCAGGGAGCTCCTTGTTCAGTTCTACCCGGAGCCCTGGGGGCTAAAGACCTTGCTGACACCTTCCCACCCACTCTGTGTGACTGTGGGCCAAGAGCCAGCCTTCCAAACTGCTTTGAAATCTGCTGAGGTGCACTCTCCAGAAATATCAGCTGTTCACCAGGTCTGCTAAAGGATGTGGCTGAAGCATCTGGTGTTTCCTGGGGGGAGAGTCTTCTGCAGGCAAGTGCCTCCCTTCCTTATGTCATTTTTCCTGATCTTCAGTCCACATGGTCTCCTTTTTATTAAAAGGAGGAAATGGGAGAGAGGGAGAGGGAAAGGGGAAGGAATAGGGCAGGGAGAGAGAGAGAGAGAAATATTATTACAGTCTGCCCTCTGGCTTCACAGAAGGTAATCAGGAAAGAAAGGAGGTTAGGTCTGGGCTCTGTGGTTATCACAGCTATTAGCAGGAGATTATTTGTTCATCAGCCTGTAAAAAGTTGCCATCTTTGGCGGAGGTAATTAGAGCCTAGGTGGCTGGCCAGGTTGGGGCATGGGGGCAGGGGGTGAGGCTGTCATTTCCAATTCACCAGCTGCTCCATTTGCTGCTTGGTCAAGAGGTTCAAGTGAAAAGGTTAATTAAGAATCAGAGGATTTGTTCTCCGCATTAAGTCGTCTATACACAGCACAAAGGTCATATCTATACATGATAAATGCTTTTTAAAAACCAACCCAATTCCACATGCATGTATTGACACACGCACCTCCTCTCTGACCTCCACCTGCCAACCACATCCTCATCTTCCTCATCTTCCCTGGACCAGGTGTCTGCTAGGCTCTGTTCCTTACCGGGGATGGGTAGCAGATGCAGTGTAGGCGCTGCTTTTTTGTATTCACTTGGGAAATGGGGTTCATAGCACAACAGAGAGCAGCCCACAAATATGTGGGCTCCTTTCACACTAGCTCACCTGCTGTGTGTCTCTGGGCAAATTGCCTCTTTTGCCTCAGGGCAGGTTGGAGTCGATCAACAATTCCTAATCATCATGGCCTCTGTGTATGGGGGTGGGTGTGGGGAGGAGGTTGTAACAGAACATCTTGGACAACTCTTTAAACTATCCCCCTGTCCTGCAATTCTGATATGTGCCTTCAACCCAGTGTGGTCCAAGTTGTTGGTCTTTGTAGTGGGTGCTGTGGGTGTGACCTAATCCCTCCTTTAGGACCAAAGGTCTTCATTCTTCCACCTGTTGGGAGTGTTGGCAGATGATGACTGTCAGCTGAATCCCTCTCTGGGACTTGCCCTCAGCCAAAACAGCCATCTCACTCAAGGTCATGCCACCTTCCTGCTTCCTGAGGGTAGCTGGCATCCAACTATGAGTGTGGGAGTGTAAATATCCATTCCTTTTGCCTCAGGACAGGACAAATCAGTTCATCCCAGCTCCAGAGCTCCATGTAGAACTGAAAGAGAATTTTGTTGAAACTTCAGCTCAGTTCAGCTCCTCTCTCTGCCCAATCCCACTTCCTTCACTCTCTTTCCCAGCCCTTACTCCCACTTGTTGATACCAAAGGCACCCTTGATAGATTTCCTGCATGTAAATCTCCATTTCAGAGACTGTTTCCCAGATAACCTAATGTAAGACAATACAGTTCAAAAAAAAATTGAGGATCACCAGATTTGATGAGCACCAGGGCCATCCATACGTTCATTCAGCAAACCAGTATATGGCACCCAGGATAACTTTAGTCCTAGAAGTCTTCCTGAATGAGGAAGGGTTCCAAGTGGGCCTGAAGGGCAGGCAGAACGTGAAAGGAGGAGGAGAAGCAACAAATTTAATGGAATCTCTGTGTGTTGTGCTGGTTGTTATTGTTTTATCTCAGCCCATGGAGCATCTACCACAATGGAGATACAGTAAGCAAATGGATTTTTGAAATTATCATAGGGCTTCCCAGGTGGCTCAGTGGTAGAAAATCCACCTGCAATGCAAGAGACACGGGTTCAATCCCTGGGTCAGGAAGATCCTCTGAAGGAGAAAATGGCAACCCGCTCCAAAAATCTTGCCTGGGAAATCCCATGGATAGAGAAGCCTGGCGGGGCTACAGTCCATGGGGTCACAGAGTCGAACATGACTTAGTGATTGAGCACCAAACTCACTAACTCCAGGTCTAGAGTCATACTGTCTGACCTCTAATGGGTACTGGATTATTGCTCACTGAAAATTTTGCCTTGTTCCTCCCATGTGATGTGTCCCATTGGCATCCCCTCTTTAAAAAGTGGTGGCCCACCTCTACTGCACAGTCAGTATTAAAAAGCCAGAGGAAATCCCCAGTCCCGTAATATTATTAGCAATCTTTATCTTGAACCTACCACCTCTTTTCACTTTGAATCTTCTCTGAATTGTCTCTGCAGGTCTCAGTGGCTGCTGTTGTCCTGTCCCCTGTCCAGGGCTTTGCAGACTCTCATGACTGAGTTTGCCTTCCAAATCTTCAGCCTTTGACTCTGTCCCCATTTGCAGTCCAGATACATTCTTCATCCCATCTGTCTCCTGCCAAGTCAAGGGTCTCCCTAGCTCAGACTAGTCCAAGCTCTATTCCAGTATCACCCCAAGTGGCCAGGTATCCTGCTGGCCTATAACCCCATGACTACAGACCATGCTCAGCATTACTGGCAAGCTCTTAGGACTGCTTGGGGACTGTGGCTCCGGCTAGGGCACAAAATTCATGTGGGCTTCTCATTCTCTTTAGCTTTTTTTTTTTTAAATCTTTTTTATTCTCCAGGGACTTCTTCTTCTTTTTTTTTTTTGCTCCAAGCTGCTTTTTTTGTTTTAATTTTGTTTATTTATTCTTGGCTGTGCTGGGTCTTCATTGCTCTGCGGGTTTTTCTCTAGTTGTGGCAAGTGGGGGCTACTCTCTAGTTGCGGTGCGTGGGCTTCTCACTGCATTGGCTTCTGTTGTTGCTGAGCATGGGCTCTAGGGTTCAAGGGCTTCAGTAGTTGCAGTTCCCAGGCTCTAGAGCACAGGCTCAATAGCTGTGGCACACGGGCTTAGTCGTTCCTCGACATGTGTGATCATCCCGGATCAGGATTAAACCTGTTATCTCCTGTATTGACAGGCAGATTCTTTACCACTGAGCCACTAGGGAAGCCCAGTCTTCTCATTCTAAGCACAGCAAGGAATGTGAGATCACTTCCTTTCCAGGGTCCTTCTCCCACCTGATCTTCTCCCATCTAATACGGTGTGGCTTCTGGCTCCTAATGCAGTCCCCCCAGGAGAAAGGTAGGTTTGAGTGGAGCTGAGCCCTCAGTGAGGCAGCTGGAAGCTTTGTCTGAAAGGGAATCAGAAGGGAGACAGGAGAAACAGGAAAGGGCCCAGGAGGAGGAGGAAGAGGGGGGGAGGTTCTGTCCTTGGTGCTGAACAACAATCCCAGAAATAATTAGCTGCTGAGCTTCTATTCATGGTTCAGCATGATTCAACTGTGCACTGTGAAGAACCCAAAGGACACAGGGAACTCAGTTCTTGCCATAAAGTGTCTTTTAATCAAATGGGAGACAATAAAACACCCATGTGAGCACACATAGGAATAATCCTAAACAGTCTGTATAATAATGGGCCTCAGAAAACTGCACTGGAGGAAAGGGTTCTGGTTGCCTTGATAAAAGGGTCACTGAGACAAGCCCCATTTTAAGATCTATGCCCTTTAAGGAAAAAAAAACACTTTATAATGAATTTTTTTTTAATTTAGTCACCATATCTTTCCCTAGAGTATTTAAAGCCTAAAGGTCTTGCATAAAAACCAGTTAACCTAACTGTAGCAGTGCAGTTTAAATTTAAATGCAAATGCTATGTTTGAAATGTAAGAATATGATTGGTTTTTTACTTGTGTCTTTAAAAAGGATTGGTGAGTAATTTTTGTCTGACTGCCCAGCCCCGGACTGTATGGCCATGGTCTCAACTCTTACTTGTCATGGTCACAGCCAACTGCCCCCTCGGTGGGGGTTCCAGAAGGTCACTGCTGAGAAAGTGCTGTCCCTCCTCAGTCCCTCCTCTGCCCTCTTCATTCTCAGGACCTGGATCTGTTGGCACCATGCCCACCCCTCTTCTCTGCTCTCAGCATGTGTCTTCTTTGCCTTGAATGGGGAGAGGCTGCGATTGGGACTCTCTCTTTAGCTAGCGATCTCTCTGCCTTCCCCAGTCATTTGCAGGAGGGATAAGAGGAGGCAATTTGCCTGTGCCTTCATCTGTATCTTTGTGAAGGTCTTCTACTCACAGAGGAAAGGAATTGCTTTAGCTCTATCACTGGAGTTGGAAGCTCCAATACTCTGGCCACCAGATGTGAAGAGCTGACTCATTGGAAATGACCCTGAAGCTGGGAAAGATTGAGGGCAGGAGGAGAAGCGGGCAACAGAGGATGTGATGATTGGATGGCATCACTTACTCAATGGACATGAATTGAACGAACTCTGGAAGATAGTGAAGGGAAGCCTGGTGTGCTTTAGTCCATGGGGTCACAAAGAGTCAGAAAGGAGTTACTGGCTGAACAACAACAACAATCACGGGGATTAGAAAGGTTAATATTTTATGACACCAATACACTGATCCCTGACTAACTTGCTACATGAGAAGGAGGTCTCATGTCTATTGGTCTCAGTTTCTCATTTAAACTAGGATTGACTAGATGGTTGAGCATAGTTCCTGCTGGTTTATCCTCATAGTCTCTGAATCAAAAATTTTGGTTAGGTCCTTACTCACCTTGGACATATATGGACACCATTCATCCACCTCACTCCCTGAAGTCTTAACTTCCTGAGAGAAAATACTCAGGAAATTCTCCATCCATACTCTTTATTCTCACATGGGACTGTTGTTTTCAGTTTTATTTGGTTTCCTACCAGTGGAGCTGGGTTAGACAATGTGGACTGTAAAGGAACCCTACAACCATCTCTTTCCTGAAACCCTAACCAGAGCCAGCCTCACCAGCAAGAGCCTCCTTTAATTTCTATTAACTCTCAAGAGAAAAGGTGTGACCAGCCCCAAAGCCTTACTACCTTGGAAGGAGAAAAGAAAGAAGAAAGAATAGATTTTCACTCCTCCAGACAAAGGCTTCACACTTAAGCCTTCAGGAAGGGACTGAGTGATGCTGAGAGGAGGCTGGTGCAGGTGGGATAAGACATAAACCCTGATTCTGTGTGTGATAAGGATTCCCCAGGAAGGCTTCTTCATAGGTGCTTTCAGAAGCAGCACTGAATCAGAATTTGCAGAGAGATGGGGATACTCATACCTCATCAAGACAGATCTTGACAATGTATCTCAACTTGGGAAGTCGAACGTGTTTGGGGAGCAGGAGAGCTGAGTGGGCTCCAGAGGGCTCCAGTGAAGGGTTGGGTTTTTGTCCTGAGATTCCTGAATTTGCCAAGACTTTAGGACTCAGATATAAATTGATGTGAGTCTGTGAATATGTATGGAGGAGACCACGGAGAAGGAATTTATTTGGGTCATTATGGTTTGATCCAAATTAGTTCTAATTTGGTCGAGTATTAATTCAATGTTTATTAGTAATTGGTAATTAGCTCCAGCTCAGCCCAGGCTCCAGGGGCTGGCTGTCAGGTTGTGTAATTCTTTCCTGCTGGGAGGGAAGAGAATGGGGCTTCAGTGTTTGGTAAATATCGGGTTGGGGAAGAGAAATGGAATTTTTTTCTCTTCAGTCCATCAATTTTGTTATTCTCAATTGCTGTCCTTGTGGATTCTGCATCCCCTAGACATCCCTGAAAACTCTGTCACATTTGGTGTGGCTGGGGACAGAAGGAATGCTGGGAAGATTAGCTGGGGGAGAGTCTAGCCCTTCACAGAGGGAAAGTGAGTCTCTCAGTCGTGTGGGACTCTTTCTGACCCCATGGACTGCAGTGGGTAGCTGTTTCCCTCTCCAGGGGATCTTCCCAACCCAGGGATCAAACCCAGGTCGCCCGCATTGCAGGCAGATTCTTTACCAGCAGAGCCACAAGCGAAGCCCTCACAGAGGGAAGCCAACCATGCAGATCCAGCCCTCCTTCATTTCTTGCCTCCAGTCCCATTTCTACCCTACTTTCCAGATGTTACACTGCCTTCAGCAGAAATCCAAGAGTCTTCCCTTTCGGGGGCTCCAGAAGCTTCCTTGCTAGGTCTCCTTCTTGTTCCCTCCCCAGCAGGATCAGCACTGGAGCCAAAGCTAGGTCTCCCCACTCTCTGCCCCCACCAACCCCAAGTTCACTGGGAACCAGTCTTGGGAATGGCAGGAAGGGCGGGGAAAGTGTGTTGAATTTGTTGACATGAGTGAGTCACAGATGAGTGGGAGCAGATGACAAAGAGACTATGACTCAGGGAAGGGAATACAATGTGGGTGAAGGCAAGGGGTTTGTACATCCTTACCTGCTCAAGGAAATATGGAAACTAGGGATCTTGGAGTGGGGACAGCTGGTATCCACTGATGTTATGTTGGGTGTTGTCCTGATGATCCGGCATTCTCAGGTCACTCTTTGGGTCATCCAGGTATATGGCATTGTCTTCCTGATCTTGTTCCAGCTGCATTCTTTGCTGCTTTTCTGTGTATCTTGTCTTCTCTCTTTGCATGTGTGCATGCTAAGTCACTCCACTCATGTCCAACTCCATGTGACCCTATTGACGGTAGCCCGCCAGGCTCCTCTGTCCATGGGGATTCTCCAGGCAAGAATTGGATTGCCATGCCCTCCTCCAGGGGATCGTCCCAACCCAGGGATTGAACCTGCATCTCTTATATCTCCTGCATTGGCAGACGGATTCTTTACTGCTAGAGTTACCTGGGAAGCCCTTCTATCCTGTTTAGGCCACTATTATTTGGGGTTTCTTGTAGGAACCCACCAAGTTCGATCCTAACTGATACACTGCCTAAATGACACATAATCCAACACAGGTGAAAGTACCCAGCATAGTATGTCCCATATGACAGCATTTCAGTCAATTTCTTTTCTCTCCTAACCTGTGACAGCTCCGAAATCATAGCTTTATACAGTCTTCATACTGTCAATCAACTATGTATAGGAACATGTAACCCCAACTGTCTAAATATAGCTCCTATTATATAGTGCTTTTCAAAATTATTTTCCTCCTGAGCTTCTTTAACCTGCAAATAATATATTATCTTTAACATATCTCATAGTTGTGGTTCTACGGGCTCTCAGTGAACCAGGTCATGTACTCACCCGGGTCTGCTCTCTCTAGGCCCACTGCTGTTCCTCCTACCTCACCCCACTGCAAGTAGGATGAGCGTCTTCATTTATTGTCATGTTCTTTTCATGGCCAAGAATGTGAACATTCTTTGGTAGGCAGGTATGCACATAGTAGGTGTTCAGTAAGTGTATTATATGAAAGTCAAAGAAGTGCCACAACTACTGAAGCCCTTGAACCCTAGAGCCCGTGCTCAGCAACAAGAGAAGCCACTGCAATGAGAAGCCCAAGCGCCACGACTAGAGAGTAGCCTCGCTCTCTGAAACTAGAGAAAAGCCCGAGCAGCAATGAAGACCCAGCACAGCCAAAAAGTAAATAAATAATTTTTCAGAAAAGAAATAAATCAGTTGAATTAACTAAGACAATTCTGAGTGCTGTTAGGAGAAGTTATATGTCCAGCAATGAATTATCTACTGTAGAGGATGAAGTGGACAAGGTCTCAGAGTGGGATTTGGGAGAGCTGGGTTTGAGCCCCCACCCTGTCCTTCCCAGCAGTAAGGAGGAGATAAGGTAGACCCCTGGGCTTCCTGGGTGGCTCAGTAGTAGAGAATCCACCTGCAGTGCAGGAGCTTCAGGAGACATGGGTTCAATCCCTGGGTCGGGAAGATCTCCTGGAGAAGGGCATGGCTGCCCACTCTAGTATTCTTGCCTGGAGAATCCCATGGACAGAGGAGCCTGGCGGGCTACAGTCCATGGGCTCGTAAAGAGTCAGACACAACTGAAGAGACTTAGCACACACAAGGTAGCCCTCCACATCCCTCCGAGTAGCCGTGAAACTCAGACCAGCTGATGGAAGTAAAAGTCAATCATAAAGGGCTGCCTCTCGTGGTCCCTCTCATCTGGTGTTAACTTTTTATCTGGGGCTGAGTGATGGTGTGGTCAGGCGAGATTGGTGTAATCAGAGATTCTTGGAGGAAGTGAGTGTTGATCTGGGCTCTAAATGTACAGAGAACAACAATGGCAAAGGTCCAAAGGAGCAAGGCATTTGGGGTGGGAGACAAGCAGGGCCTCTGTGGAGATTGTTTCTGATGTTAATTCAAGACTCAGGGCACTAGGGGAGCTTCTGCCTGCCGGGGCCACAGCTTTACAGACCGGTTGCCCTGGCTGAGCTGTGTTCTGTTCAAAGCATGCTTGTTACAAGGAAGCATGACCCACCGACTACCTGAGTATGTTGCTGTTTGTCAAAGAAAACAGGCAACCTCTAAATCTCTGCACTCCCAATGCAGGGGGCCGGGGTTCAGTCCTTGGTCGGGGAACTAGATCCCACGTCCTGCAGCTAAAGATTACATGTCTCAATGAAGATGGAAGATCCTGTGTGCACAACTAAGACCCAGTGAAGTCAAATAAATAGATACAAATAAATATTAAAAAAAAAAAAAAACAAAATCAGGCAGCCTCAGGGTAGCAGAGATGGGCCTCAGAGGTTGAGCTGAAAGGCCGGGACTCTAGCCTTCTTCAGGCCCTGGAGGACTGCCCACTTTGCACAGAGCTGTTCTAACAGCTTCTGCCTTCTCTCTATGTCACAGCTTTTTGGTTTCAGTCCTCACTGTAGTTCATGTGTCTCTATGATGTTCTCAAGAGAGAGCATTTCTGGTGACCTTGAGTCAGCTTATGGATGAAGCAGTCGCTTGTCCACCCCTCATCCAAGCGTCTGTGGCCAGTAGGGGGGACAAAGTCACATGGCGCATGGCAGAGGGTATTTGGCTTTCCCCATTTAATGTCAAGGGGCAGGAATCTAGAAAGGCAGTCAGGTAGGGAACATCAAATGGCTGGGGTTGAGTACAAGTTCTCAATACCATTTTGCAGGCAGGGCTCCCAGGGTGGATTCTGGGAAAAGGAAATAGAGAAGTTCCCACAGTGACCCTGCCTGAACTTTGAGATTTACCTTCATTATCGATTCACTCACTCTCCAATGCCCACCTCTGTCCATGCTGTCTTCTGCCTGGCTCTTCTCCATTGACTGAAATCCACCCATCCTTCAAAGCTTAGCTCTGCCCCATCTCGTGCCAGAATACTTCCTTAGTCACTCCATCCCCTGACTGCCCCCTCCGTTCTCCTTTCTTAGGGACCTTGAAGAGCTCCCTGGATGACCTTGAGAGCAGGAAAGGGATGGGTGATTGTCCCCATTTTGCAGGTGGGAAGAGTGAGACCTGAAGTGGCTGCCTAAGTGGGAAGAGAATGACAAAGCAGAAAAGGAACTGGGTAGGAATTTGGGTCCTAACTCGCTGTGATTTTTGCCCAAATCTTTTACCTTGTCTGGGTTTCTTCACTCAGTGATAGAAGCTGAACCAGATCAATGACTTTCAGCCTATTGTTTTCCACCCATGAGCACACATGCTTTCCTCTCCCTCTGGTTCCTCCAGGATGACTCCTGGGCCTGTAGTAATAATGTAAACCCTCATCCCCTTCCCCCAAAGCTCATCAGAACAATGACCAAAAATGGCATTACAGGGTTACCCTTGCATCTGACCTAATTTACCTCACAAAATTCAAGCTTCTGCACTTGATATTTAGGAATGATTTACCGAGCACTGGGCCACTGTCTTGAGAAACTCCAGGCTTCCTAGGTCTCTCCACTCAGGGGCTAAGATGCCTGGATTCTGGGCTTTCTGATGTGCCCAAGCACTGGTTCACTCAGGGAGAGGCAAGGCTGGGCCAGGGCTGGGTGTCCAGCATGCATGCCCTTCACTGACCAAGGGCTGCTATGTCCCTCCTTGCCACCTCCGCCTGCACGAACACCAGACCATGGCCAGTGGCAGGGAAAGTGGGTCAAATGTCCGGATTCCTCCTCCAGGCTCGAGTAGATCGAGCTCATCATGCTCCCCAGCCCTCCTTCCTGGGGCTCTGGGCTGCCTTTTCCCATGTCTCTGGGTCCCTTTCTCTGGTCTCCAGTGAATACTGCCACACAGGGAGCCTGATTTACCAAGCCTTGTACAAGTTGAGAGATGCTAACAGATCCCCTAGGGATGACAGACTGCGGCAACGGCTGGCACAGAGAAGGCAGACAGCATGGCAGCTCCCATCCTGAGGCTGAGCCCAGCGGGCCAGGCTGGCTCCAACATTGCCGAGACATCCTGATCGAGGTCATTCCTTCCTCCGGGTGAACAAGCCAAGTTCAAGAGCACTGCTGGCTTGCCCTGTGGGCCTCTAGGCAGCACAGAGGGGCCTCCCTGGTGAACCCAGGTTGAAAATCTTTCTTACCCTGGGCTCAATCCAGCCCTGACTTCAGAGCCTGAATGTGGCAGCTGCAAGTACAGGGTGCTCCATTCCCATGGAGCTTAAAGCCCCGGGAAGAAGAAAGAAAATTACTCTTATTAGGACCTGGTGGGTAAAGTTGACTCCTTCAAGCACCATCTCATTCCTTCCTGGCTTCCCAACATCCCCAAACTGCAAGCAGCACTAGTGTATTTATAGGGACATTGCCTACAACCCAGAGATGCCAAGCAACTGGCCCAGAGTAACACAGATGGCCAGGAATTCTGCCAGACCCATTGCCCAAACCAGGGTGAGAAAAGCCAGAAATGGGAGTTTAGGGTGGATGAAACGGAGCCTGTTTCTTCCTTCCCTTGTCCTGTGTGGGAGTGAAGACCCTCTTCCTGTACCAGCCCCCATGTGCCTCTCCTGAGACTCAAGCCAGGGCAATATCTTTTTTTCTGTTTAAGAAGGAATAGAATCCTCATCTCCTGCCAGCAGAAATCAATAATTTATGAACTACCGCTCCAGCCAGAGCAGAGAGCGATTTTTAAATGCTCCTGAAGATACAATATTAACAAGTCTTCTAGCGGGTGAAAATATTTGAATTGGGGGAAATGAATGTTTTACGAGTTGGCAGGGTGGCGGGGAGCAATCTCCTGAGATGGGCATGTGGCGAGACAGGAGGCAGTGTTGGACTGGGGCTGACTGAGCTGTCCTGGGGCTCCAGACCTGAAGTTATAATTCAAAGGGCAGAGCAGGTTCAGAATGGGGCTCAGCAAAGGATTCCAAACATCCTTTATCCCTGATGCTTGTTAGATGATGGCCACGCATGTCCAGGTCTAAAGCTACTGTGAATTTGAAATTTTTAATTTAATTTTTACTTATTTATTCATTTGGCTACACCTTGCAGCTTGTGGGATCTTAGTTCCCTGACCAGGGATCAAATCTGCATCCCAAATCTGCATCCCTTGCGTTGGAAGCTTGGATTCTTAACTACTGGACAGCCAGGGAAGTCCCTCTACTGTGGTTTTTAAATCCTGGTTTCTTGGGACCTGCTCCCTTGGGATGGTCCTCCCAGCCTTCCCACCAGTTGTTCAGCCGTGTCCGACTCTTTGTGACCCCATGGACTGTAGCCCTCCAGGCTCCTCTGTCCATGGAATTCTCCAGGCAAGAATACTGGAATGGGTAACCATTCCCTTCTTCCTGACCCGGGGATCAAACCCAGGTTTCCTGCATTGCAGGCAGATTCTTTTCCGTCTGAGCCACTGGGAAGCCCTGGTGTGGGATGGAAGGCGGTGTGATGTTCAATATGTATTATCTCCCCGAGTCACTGTGCAGCTGACCACTCCCTGCCACACTGACTGTGGCTTTGCCGATGGAATGTCGCTTGTCCACATCCAAGCAGAGGTCTCAAATGTGCTTGCTTGGATGACTTGGCCTCCTCGGCTCCAGCCTTGCACCCTGAGAAGAGCATGCCTCCTGCAGCCTCTGCTCCTTCAACCCGGGTCCTGGGATGAGAAATAGATGAGGCAGAGCTGACCCCATCACAGCTAGGAGCAGCCACCACAACTGGCCTGCAAACTCAGGAGCTCTTCGGGGGTTTTTTGGTTTGTTTAAAAATTTTATTAATTTCTGGCTGCTCTGGGTCTTTGTTGCTGCATGCAGGCTTTCTCTAGTTTCAGTGAGCGGGGGCTACTCTTCATTGGGGTGCACAGGCTTCTCATTGCCATGGCTTCTCTTGTTTTGCGGAGCATGGGCTGTAGGGCGTGTAGGCTTCAGTATTTGCAGCTTGTGGGCTCCAGAGCACAGGCTCAGTAGTTGTGGCACAAGGGCTTAGTTGCCCCTCGGGCAGGTGGAATCTCCCCAGACCAGGGATGGGACTCGTGTGCCCTGCACTGGCAGGTGGATTCTTAACCACTGGACCACCAGGGAAGTTTGCAAGCTCGTTGTTATTAGACGCTGAGAGCTGGGGGTGGTTTGTCACAGAATCAGCATCGTCACAGAAAAGTGAATACACCCTTCCCACCCCTGTCTCCACCCTTGTTGGAGAAATATCTCCTTGCCTGTTTGCCCTGCATCCTCACCCCTCTGTTGTCAGATGCATTCCTTTTGAAGAGTACCCACTTTCCTCTCAGACATGCTCCCAGCAAAGAGAGTAAAGCAAGTTTCCCAGCTTTTCCCATGATGAAAACCCTTTCACAGCATCAGCCCATGTCTCAGACCGCCCCCCGCCCCCCGCTCTGGCTCAGTGGTTGTATGTTGGTAGCTATCGATTGGGACCAGGTGGCGATGAGGGACACAGTGTTTAAAAAGCAACCATGAATTCGTTACCCTTTAAGACTTTTTTTAATCCATGTAATAGTTTATGAACATTTGAAAAGCAATACACAAACATAAAACGTGTAGTGTTTATTCTGTCGTTGTGTGATACACTACAGTTTCGTGGCTTCCTTGCAGTCTGAGATTCTGAGGTACTGGGTAAAGAAGGTGAATTTTGTTGTAACACAGACTACACACCAGCAAAGCCACTTAAGCTCTCTGGACCTCAGTTTTCTCTTCTGGAAAATGGTGATACACATACTTGTGCTGTGGTGTTTTCATAAGGCTGAAGTTTGTGAAAATAGTGGCAAAGCACTTAGCAGACATGGGAAGTCCTTGGCTAAATTTCTCCTTCATTCTGTTCTGTCTTGCTGCTTATTTAGCCCTGTGACCTTGGGCGGGATTTAGAGCTGGCTCTTGGCTTCAGTTTTCTCACCTGCAGAATGGGAGCACATGCTTATCTCAGAGTATTGTTTCGGGAATGATCCAGAGTTCTGCATTTGAATGAACCTGGACCACAGTAGGTACTAAAATAGTTTTCTCCTCTCTTCTTTTCTTCTTTTTGTCTGTGTCTTGTGGCATCTTAATTCCCCAGCCAGGAATAGAACCCATGCCCCCTGCCTTGGGAGCACGGAGTCTTAATCACTGGACTGCCAGGGAACTCCCTCCTTTCTTTCTTCTTTGCCATCCCCACATAACATTTTTTCATGACTGTGTGCAAGTCACACCTTCTCCAAACAGCTTTCCAAAGACCCCTCCAACCCCAACTCTGCTCCTAACCCTCCTTTAGGAAAAAGCTCTCCTCTAGGAATGCATTCCTCACAAACTAAAGACCCAACAGCTGATGTCAACACAGAGAAGCCCTAACCGTAAATTGATTTAAGATCCTGTTTATATGCCTTCACCATGATCACGTGCTCCTTTCAGCTGCAGTCCTGCACCTTAATTAAAGCAATTAGTGCTCAGCAGTGAGTGACAGCCTGGGTTTCTCAGACCTCTGCCAGTTTCACACTTGCCTGCACTCCCCGAGGCCAGGCTGGGTCAGCGTGTCTACACCTGGTGTTTATAACACGGCCAGGCTCTCACTTAAGTTACTCAATCACTCTTCAAAAGGCAACTGGAAATAGAATCTCCCACAATGCAGGAACAAAACAAGGCAAGAAGAGTGCTTTGTTGAAACAAGGATCATGAGATTTTTATTTTTTATTTTTAGCATAGATCTCATATTTTCACCTCAGGAACTGGGCCACAGTGACCTACGTCAGCCTCCTAGGGACTTGGACATGCTCTCTGTTCCCACATGCCCTCACCTGCATCCTCTTGTCCTGGACTTTTCTCTCTGTTCTGAGGACAGCAGCAAGATATTAATATTACTAATAGCTAGGATTGGCTAAGCATTCATTTGTGCCAGGCATGGCACTGAAATGTAGTTCTAACTGTGGTAGATTAAAAATCCATTTCTGAGCTTGAGTCCCAACTTTGCTGTGTGACCTTGGACAAATTATTTACCCTTTCTGAGTCTCAGTTTTCTCATCAGTAAAATGGGGCAGTCGTAGCACCGGCTCTTTGGGCTGTGGTGAGGACAAAAGGAGGTAAATGCTTATAGGGTGCTCCATGCAGCGACTGGAACATCAGAAGGGCTCAAGAATTGTAAGATATCATTATACTTTGATGATTAGTGGGAAATCACTTCTCCCAATAATCTAAGAAATAGCTGAATTTATCCCTCTTTTACAAATGAGGAAGTAAAGACTCAGGGAAGTTAAGTCACTTGCCCAAAGTCACACAGCAAAGAAGAGGTGCTGAGCCCAGTTCTGTTTGGCTTCAAAGCTCATAGCCCTGGAAAGCCGCTCTGTGTCAATGAAGGAACACATGTCTCCTGGGTGGCCAAGGTGGAACCCCATCTGGAAAGCAGCGGTGGGGCCATGAAAAGACGGAGTTCAGAGCCATACCCCTTGGGTCGACAGCCAGCTTCGTGCCTTACTGCCTCTGGGCCTTTGAAAGTTCTTGGTATTCCTCAGCCCCAGGTTCTTCCTCCGTGTAACAGGTGTGAACGCCTGCCTGTGATGAGCATTGCACGAACACTGCAGGGCATGGAGTGGGTGCTCATGAAATGTGAACTCCCTTTTCTGCTCCGTGTCTTAGCTGCGACATGTAGGATCTCTGATCTTCACAGGCAGGATCTTTTTAGTGTCAGCATGTGGGATCCAGTTCCCTGACCAGGGATGGAAACTGGGCCTCTGGCAGTGGAAGCACAGATTGTTAACCACTCAACCACCAAGGAAGTCCTAGAATCTGTATTTTTAAATGTTTCCCCAGGTGATTCTGTTGCTTACTCAGGCTTGGGAAACATCAGCCTAGTTTCTAAACTCCCTGTGGTTCCAAGTAGCGACTGTGCTGTCTCTGTCTATGTGTTCTGCACCCCAGCCTGGATTGGATAGTGAAGCAAGGGATTAGGACATGCTGGTTGGAAGGAGGAATGACTTCCCACGTCAAACAGGAGTCTTGCCAGGTGACTTGGGGCAATCACAAGCTCCCTGGGAACTGTTCCCATTTCTACTGAGGATGAGGTACTTGTCAGCTGGGAAGATTCATGCCAAAGAGGTTAGATTCCCTTTCCAATTCCCCTTCAGACCATCCCATCCCAGACACATCTACCAAGGAACATCATCTGTCCAGGCCTTGACTTTGCCCACACTTTGAAACAGCTGGGCATTTGGAATTTGCTAGTGCTGGGTGCAGGGAGGGGCAGCTAGACTTTTTCATTAATTTCCCAAGGGGTGTGGTTTCTTGTAGCTGCTGTGGAGGTGGCCGTGGGGGTCTCACGGGAAATGTGTGCTTTTTTTTTTTTTTAGAGTGATGAACATGGACCATCAGAGTGGCCTTTTATTTTTAAAAATTATTTTTAAAAAATTTTGGCCATGCTGTGTGGCATGAGGGATCCTAGGTCCCTGATCAGGAATTGAACCCATGCCTCCTGCATGGGGAGCGTGGAGTCTTGACTGCTGGGCCAGCAGGGAAGTCCCAGAGTGACTTTTGAAATAAGAAGAACAACACAAGATGAGCAAGAAATAAGGGTCAGCCATAACAGGAAAGCTATTAGACTATATAAAAAAACCTGTGTTGTATTTGTTAGAATCAGAATGAAAATCCAAAACTTACAAAAAGGATCTCCTGTAAAAGAAAAAAAAGTAAAAAGTGCTCCTTTCACTTCACATCCACAAGTCTACCCCAAAGGCAACCACCACTCCACTTTCTTAACAGAAGCTTCCAGAGACAGTCTATGCCAATCAATGCAGGTGGGGGAAAATTAACTCTCGTTCTTCCAGAAAAGGTAACATACTATACGTATTCTTTTGCCCCTTGATTTTTCCAGTTTGCTAGTCTTAAGATCTTTCCAGATCAGCAAAGTCATCACATTTAAAAAAAAAAAAATAATGGTACTATGCATATTTGTGTACAATTTTTTAAAAATATTTGTTTACTTGGCTGTGTTGGGTCTTAGTTAGCAGTACCTGTGATCTTTGTTGCATCTTGCGGTATGCAGACTCCAGAGTGCTCCAGCATGTGGGATCTTAGATCTCTTAGCAGGGAGTGAACTTGAGTTTCTTGCATTGCAGGGTGGATTCTTAACTGCTGGACCACAGGAAAGTCCTCCAGGAGCCACACGTTTTAAACCATTTTTAAACAGTTGCTGGTATTCCATATTCTGGACAGTTCATTTAGTTAATCCTCTATTAGCCATTTGGATCATTTCCCAACCTTTTGTTTTATAAGAGGTGTTTCAGTACAGTAGTCCTGCAAGTATGCACTTCTATACTTAATCTACAAGATAAATATCTGGGAATAGAATTTCTGTGTCAGAGGGCATGTGAATTTTTGGGGGGTGTAGTGCATTTACATAAAATGTTATGCCATATCTTGCTGAATTCGAGTTATAAAATACAAGAATCATATATCTTATAAATAAATATACAATGATATTACCAAATCAAATATTTCCAAGCTATGGTATACTGTGGTAAGAATTTTTAATTTGATAGGGTCAAAATTGCCTTCTTCAGTGATCTTACCAATTTACACTCTCCCTGGAGATAGACAAAAGTGTGTTAGCAAATGTTTTTTATCTTTGCTGATTTGATAGGTGAAAAAAAAATTGCTATCTTCTTGTAGCCTAATTTGAATTTCTTTCATGAGTGAAGTTGAGCATTTTTTCATGTGTCTGAGAGCCATTTATTCTTCCTTGCAAACTGTCTGTGTTCTTTACCTGCTAGTTTTGCACTTGGATTGTTTTTTCTTTCTCTTATGGGTTTGGAGGAATCTTTTCATATCAAGAAAACAACCCCTTTGCCTGGTGCTAAGAGATGCCAGCTTGTTCTTTGCTTATGCTATTTTTTTTCCATGTCAGAAATTCTTGACTTTTGTGTAGTCAAAATTGTCAATCTTTTCTATATGACTTCTAGGTTTTGTATCACATTTTTAAAGGTCTTCCTACCTCCAAATTGGGCTTCCCAGGTGGCTCAGTGGTAAAGAACCCGCCTGCCAATGCAGGAGACAAGAGTTTGGTCCCTGGATTGGGAAGATCCCGTGGAAAAGGAAATGGCAACCCACTCCAGTATTCTTGCCTGGGAAATCCCATGGACAGAGGACCCTGGTGGACTATAGTCCATAGGGTTGCAAGAGTCAGACACAACTTAGCAACTAAACAACAACAACCTCCAAATTAAGTTTTTAAATCTTTTAATATTCTTTTTCTTTTTTTTTTTTAATGTTTAAGCCTTTGATGCACCTGACATTTATTTTACTATAAGGTGTGAGACAGGGATCCAACTTTTTTTCCTAGCTGTTCCATGGTATGTAATAAATAATCTATCTCATCCCCAGTGATTTGAAACACAATCTTCACTGCATACCAAATTGCTGTTGCAATTTGTTTTCATTATAAAGTTGTTTTTTTTCTATTCCATTGACCTGTTTGTGTTGTTTTAACCATCGTAGCTTTATACTATTTGAAATATCCTATAGGTCTAAGCCCCCTCACTACTCTGTTTTAGGTTTCTGCCTATTCTTGCTTGGTGGTTTTTCTGTATAAACTTTAGAACAAGCTTCACTGATTCCATAAAAGAAGGTGTTTTGGTGGTGGCGTGTGTGGGCAGGGCACGCTGCCCAGCAGAGAAGACACAATGGTGCTGGACAGTTAAGGGTGACTCTTCATTCCTTTCTCTCCCTTCATCGAGGAGGGCCTTCTGGAGGAAGAGGAGGTAAAGGAGACAGAGGAGGAGCAGGAGGAAAAGAAAAGGTGGAAGAGGAATCTCAGAGCAGGGGAAAAAAAGAGGCCTCCTGGCACTACTTTTGGGGAGAAGAAAATAAGAGGAGGCTTCTTGGAAGAGGAGCTAAAATCAAAGCTGCAGGGAGATCGGAAAGGAGTGGGTGGTCGAGGAGGTGGAGGCCAGCTGGGAGGCTCTTGCCTGGTTGGGGGTGGCTTGGAATTGATGAAATACATGGTTAGAGAGAGGTGATCGGCCTCTGAGTCACGGGGCAGGCCTTCAGTGAGCCAGCTGCCCAGGCTGCGTGGAAGACGGGCAGCAATGGAACAGGGAAGCCAGAAACCCCTGTGGCCCCTATAGGCCCGTTGTCTCCCAGGGGCCTTGCCTCCCATTCCTACTGGTGACACAGGGTCCCTCCCTCCAGGGGAACCAGACATGGGGTTTGGACTTGACTGCTGTGAACAAGTGCATGCATTTGCTCTTCCGATTCTGAGGGGAATTGGAAGCTGGATTTTGAGAACCTGTGATGGGGTTGTGGGCTATGACAGAGGCGCTTCGAGGGGGTGTTGCAGTTTTATTAGAAGCCGTGATTCTCCAGACCAAAGTAGAAGGCAGGAGCTCAGTCCTGGGAGCAGGGAATGCCCCACTATGGGGAGATGGCTGGTGCCAGGAAAAGAAGGGAGGCAGGGGGAATCCGAGCTTGGGCCTCCCTCACAGCCTTGTCAGCTTCCAGGAGGGAGTTGGATGAGGAAGGAAATAAATGCATGGGTGGGAATGAGCCCAGAGGGCTCTCTCTCTGCTCAAGGCTTTGCTCACCCGCAACCAGGGGAATTCTCACTCCGGGAAGACCTTCCTGGGTGAGGACCTCTCAGCTCCAAGCAGGCTGGTCACTGCTGCAGACTTGTGCAATGAGCTGCTTTTGCCCTGCTACAGTGGCCACCTTCAGGGCCCCTGTCCAAGGTGGCTGGGACCACCTCTTGCTGCTCTCCATCCTAAAGCCAACTCTTCTCTCTGCTCCCTTCTGGGCTGGGTTGGCCAGGGAGCAGAGTCTTGCTTGCCCGCCTGAGGACACAACAAGATCCTTTCTTTCCTCAGCAGCTCAAATTACAGAATGTCCTCAGATCCAACAGCCCCCCACCTGAAACACCAACGCCCAGAGGAGGCACATGAGAGTCCTGTAGCCACACAGCAAATGAAGTCATTGTTGATGTGACCAGAAACCAGACTACTGGTTTCTAGCTGAAGGTCTCCCACCTACTCTGGGCCCCCCACCAAGGAGCCTATCCTGGAGGAATCTGTCTGCACTAGGCGTGGGGCAGTGGTCTTCCTTCTAGAGGGCTGGGACACCTTGGTTTCAAAAAACTCAGGGTTCTGGGACTTCCCTGGCAGTCCAGTGGTTGACTCTGAGCTTCCAGTGCAGGATGCATGGGTTCAAACCCTGGTTGGGGAACTAAGATCCCACATACTGCATGGCAAAAAAAAAAAAAGTTTAGGGTTCAGTGTTTTGAGGGGCTGTGCTTATTTTCAGTTAGAATGGATAGAATGTTTGTTTGCGATTTTCTTTTTTAATACGAAATACATGCCCTGGATATGAGGCCAAGAATACAAACCTGTAGGGAGCTGGTGGGGTTTAGTAGAACATAAATTATTGCTGACGAGCTCCATCTGGAAGTTACTTCCTCCCTCTGGGCCTCAGTTTCCCCCTATGTAAATGGAGGGGATTAGATTAAGGAGTCTCTCAAGGCCCTTCCAGGTCTGAGGTGCTCTGATTTTCTGAAAGAGCTAAAATCCTATGACACTGGGTCCCAAGCCCTCCAGTGGGGACAGAGGTGAGGCACTCAAAGTCTTTTCCCAGGGAGGAGGGTTGGCATGATTTGCATGGAACACTCTCAGGCCTCCCTAGGGGGCAACTCCTGCACCTTCTGCTCAGCAGGTCATGGGAGTGGGGCTTACTGTCTACTCACCAGGCACATCACACACAACTCATTTTTAGAAGGGACATAGCAGCTGATGAGGTTCCCAGGGACCAGGCTTGAGGCACAGTCCAGCAGGGGGAGACAGCCCAGAATGGACACTGCCAGTGAGCAGAAACACCCCTCACTGCCAGGCCAGGTGGCTACCTCCTTCCCCCAACACTTCCCTCCATCAATGTAGCATGGGGTGCCTCAGAAAGAGCATTTGCCCTTGCAACTCCTCAGAGGGAAAAATATGCTTCAAGACAGAAACATGAGCATTGTCAGAAGTACATTCAATCAGTTATGTAAGTTTTGAAACAAAAGCCAAAGTTCCATTTGTAATGAAATTGTGTAAAAAAAAATTCAAGGAAAACCCAAGCTAAGAAAAACCATGAATTCTGCAGCATAACAAACATGAAAACATTTGTTGCAGCATCTCTGCTAGACCCTGCAGCTGCCTGCATGAACTTTGGTTCATGTTAAAGTATTGCGGAACTTTGCATCACTCAGCACACACATTTCTGATTCTCCCTCAATTGTTTGCAGCAGTAATCAGCTGTGTTTTTGCCTGGGTATATTAGTTAGGGTAAGGCAGGCTGCTGTAACAAAGAGACCCAATAATAACTCCTAAGATAGTAGTTTAATTCTCTCTCATGTAATGAGCTGAACATTCCAGATCAGTGGGCAGCTCTATTCACACAGCGTATGGGAACCCGGATTCCTTCTGTGGTGTGCCTCTGTTGACCCATAGGCTTAGGGTCAAAAACTGAGACTCGGTTTCCTGGAAACACCTGCGTCTTAAGGCTCCATCTTGGAACCAAACCCCTCTTTTTGCTCACATTCTATTGATGAAAACTCAGCCCCAAGGTCACACCTAACTGTAAGAGAAGCTGGTTATGGTGGTTCCTAGCTAGGCTCTCATGTGCTCAAATACAACTTTATTACCGAGGAAGAAAGGGATATACAATTCAATGGATCACAAATAGATTTTGGACTTCTGAAACTGATGTCAAGCTAAACTTTTTTTTCCCCTCTGCCAGTCCTTTTCGTGTCAGATTCTGCCTTTTGCATCATCTGTCCATTCATCGCTATCCTTACCACTTTCTGGCTCTTGTTTCTCCTCCTTCTCCTCATCCTCACCACACGTCTCCCCCTCACTCTTTCCTCACTTGATATAGGACTAGAATAAGTAGGATGGAGCTCCAGGTACCATGGGTCAGATTACACAACCATGTCCCAGATGATCAGAGCTAAGGAGGCTAGTGTGCTTCCCTGTCTACACTTGCCCATGACCACTTCACCTGTGATTAGCCATCCCCAATGCAAAAGGCCCTTGAGGATGCATTTGAGAAACAGGTAGACTATATGAGAAATAAGTACTGATTTTGCGGCAGGAGACCTGAATTTCATGTCCTGATTCTGCCAGTTCTGACTGTGGGGTCTTAAGCAGGTCTCCTAGCGTCTGCTCTGAATCTTTATAAAAAAAAAAGTAGGCAAATGTAACTTCACCTGCATACCCCAAAGAGGTTTTGTGAGCCTAACACAAAATCATAGTTGGGTGAGAGCTTTATATCTTTTAAAGTATTTTTCTTTAAGTAAATTAAACATGCTTGTTTATAGTCTGAATTTGACAATTCCAGCATCTGAAGTCCTCTGGATGTCTAGTCTGCTATTTGTTTTATCTGTTGATTTTCACTTGCACCAGTTTATTTTCTTATATATCTTATAATTGCAGGTTGTGAGATCATGTTCACCTGGGCTTTCCTTATCTGTGGGAATCCTGGGAAGCCTGGGTTAAAGAGTGTCATTTCCAAAGAGGATCAGTATTAGCATCCCCAAGGTGCTACTAATCTGGTCCCAGTAAATTACTTGGTTTGGGGCTTTCCAAATCGTATGACCAGTGTACATGTGAACCAGCAGAGGAGAGGAGTTCCAATTCTAAATTCTTGGAAGAGACTAATTTTTTTTAACCCAGAGCCGAGGCCAAGACAGATGTGCTTCCTTTAGTCTGTCTTCACTGATAGGGCCACCTTTTCACTCCAGATTTAGCCCTTCAAGGATCTAGGTTTTATGTTAGGATCTCAATTAAAATTTCCCACCTTGCTTGGGTCCTCCTGTGGATTTTAAAACTCAAGACCCTATGTTAAGGAGTTGGGCTAATGCCCTAAGGGAAACTGCCACCTTCAATGTCATCTTAGTGTTCTTACTTCCTATTCTGTCTTCATTTGAGGCCTTTGAGGAATGCCCTCACCTGACTGTGAATTCAATGCTTCATTAACAGGGTGTTTGTGGTATTTTGCCCCACACATACTTGCTGTGCAGTGGGAGCGGTTTTTAGGATGGCTAGTAGACTTCCCTGGTGGATCAGATGGTAAAGAATCTGCCTGCCATGCAGGAGACCCAGGTTTGATCCCTGGGTCGAGAAGATCCCCTGGAGGAGGGAATGACAACCCACTCCAGTATGCTTGCCTGGAGCATTCTATGGACAGAGGAGCCTGGTGGGCTACAGCCCATGGACTCATAAAGAGTCAGACACAACTGAGCAAGTAACACTTTCACTTTCTAGTAGACTCTGAAATGCCACATCTTTCACCTCTTTTTTTAAGCAATCTCTTCTCCTTTCCTCTTCCCCTTTTTATCTCTAGTCTTCCTTCTAGTCTCTGGCTCCTTCTCTCCACACTGAAGGCACACTTGTCTACTAGATCTCAATGGTTAGCTTTTGGCAGGTTGTCTTCAATGCTCCTGGTTGACTCTCCCCAGCTCCTACCTCTGATTTTCTAACTCCAGCTCCTTAACGTGGCCAGAGAACAACCCAAGACACTCCACTGCCCTCATCAGTGCCCTCCAGCTTTATCTTCTGCACAGACTTGTCAGAATGTCTCTTTATTCACCCGGAGCTCTTTAGCCCATCACTATTCAACATGTCAAAATGCACTCCGCCAGGAGCAGGTTTTGGCTAGAGCTTTTTATAATCTGTTTGGAGCTTTCCTCCTTTGAATCTCTGTGAACGTTATCTATCAGAAAAACTCAAAAGTCTTGAGCCTCAGAGCCCCAAACATCAACACCAAGCCTTCAGTCCCAGCTCATCTCATGGGCAAGGTCCTAGGTCGTGAGGTCCAACTATGGGTTCAGAGGGGCCAGAGCCTGTCCAACTTCTCCTCCCCAGAATGGAGTCAAGGAATGTAAGTGAACTCTGGCGAGGGAGAGCCAGGCAAACTGCCTGAGAGGGAAAGAGGATTTTTGGCCCACATTTGAGGCTCATTTTCCTTCTGGTTGGCAGTCCTCTCCCCAAGACTGGGCCCCGAGACCCTCAGTCAAGCAAGCTTCCAGGAGGATTTGCTGAAGCTGTTACCACAGGGGGAATTGACAGGAACCTAGGAACATGCCACCTCTCTCAAGGGATTTTGCATAGTAATAGGAGGCTAAGCCTTACACCAGGGGACAGGATCCCAGACTTCCAGGACAAGGAAAGCCAAACAGTGGGGGTCAGGGACCCTCTTCCCAAGACTACTAGAACTAGACCTACAGGATTCTGGATGCTTTACTGCAGTCACTGTGCCCCAGCACTTCACTTCATATGCAATGTCTCTGCATTGAAAGCTCATATGAACAGATGACATTATCATCATTTTATAGGAAACCAAGACTGAGTGAGGTCACAAAGGTCCCATCACTTCCTGACTTCCTCTAAAACCTGGCCTCTACCTTCCATGCTGAACTGTTTCCAGGAGGCCAAAAGATGGATGGGCAGGTTGGCTCCTGCAACCATGCAGGTAAGAGCTGACATCTGTGCACCAGCCTTTAACTCCAGGGCTCTGGCATCAGAGCAGTTGAGTTCAAATGCCAGCTGAAGCTCTGATCTAGCCAAGTGGCTTGGATAATTTTTACTCCAGCCCCTCCCTTAGTCTCTCCCCACCAGTAACCAGAGTGAGTCTTTGAAACACAAACTAGATCATTTGACTCCTCTGTTCTCAACCTTCCAACAGCTTCTCATCACTTTTAAAATAAAATCCAAGCGCTTCCCCAGGGCTCATGGCAGAGGCTGCTGGCGCTCACTGAAGCCTCCATCCTCCAGTTGATCCCAGACTCAGCACTGCAGCCTTGCTCAGCTTCCTGTCATGGTGAGGACATAAGACTAGTTTTTGCTAATGGAATTCGAGTGGAGGTGACACGTGTACCTTTCGGCTGAGGCATTTGAGAGGGGTGTGAAAGCTGAGCGCTGAAGAATTGATGCTTTTGAACTGTGGTGTTGGAGAAGACTCTTGAGAGTCCCTTGGACTGCAAGGAGATCCAATCAATCCATCCTAAAAGAGATCAATCCTGGGTGTTCATTGGAAGGTCTGATGTTGAAGCTGAAACTCCAATACTTTGGCCACCTCATGCAAAGGGTTGACTCATTGGAGAAGACCCTAATGCTGGGTAGGATTGGGGGCAGGAGGAGAAGGGGACGACAGAGGATGAGATGGTTGGATGGCATCACCGACTCGATGGACATGGGTTTGGGTAGACTCCGGGAGTTGGTGATGGACAGAGAGGCCTGGCGTGCTGCAATTCATGGGGTCGTAGAGAGTCGGACACGACTGAGCGACTGAACTGAACTGAACTGCCTTCTCTTCACTTTCCCCATCTGCCAGCTAGATGTGGGGTATCTGGTGAGGTGTCTGAGGAGTTGACAAAGCCCCCAGATGTGAGGTGCCTGGGTCCCTGGGTGTGTATAACAAGCACCATCTACCCTGACGCTGATGATGCTAACTGAGTTGTTACAGAAGGAAAAAAATGAACCTTTATTGTGTTATACCATTAAAACTTGGGTGAGGGACTTCCCTGGCAGTTCAGTGATTAAGACTTGGCCTTCTGGTGCAGGGGGTGTGAGTCCAATCCCTGGTTGGAGAGCTAAGATCCCACATGTCTTGGGGCCAAAAAAACCAAAAACAAAAACCAGAAGCAGTATTGTAACACATTCATTAAAGACTTTAAAAATGGTCCACATCAAAAAATCTTTATTAAAAAAAAGTTGGGTGACTACGTGTTACAGCAGCTGGCTAACCCTGACCCTGTGTGTCCCATTCCCTTCCACCCTCTGCACTTCCCTCCCTCTTCCTCACTCTATCCCAGCCACCAGCCTTCCTGCTACTCCTCAGAGACTCCAGGATCATTCACACTGTGAATGATATGTACATACTGCTATATTTAAAATGGATAACCAACAAGGGCATTCTGTATGGAACATAGAACTCTGCTCAATGTTATGTGGCAGCCTGGATGAGAGAGGAATTTGGGGGAGAATAGATACATGTATATGGATAGCTGAGTCCCTTTGTCTTTGTTATGCATTTTTCCCTTCTCCTGGAATGTTCTTCTCCCAAAGCTTTGCATGATGTCTTTCTCCAGATTTCTGATCAAATATTACTTCCTCAGCATGAGAACCCCTGGCTACCCTTTTAAAGCAGTTCTGCCATCACTCCCCATCTCCTGACTGCTCTATTTTTCTCCAGAACAGTTATCATGACTTGACATTTGTTATCTATCTTCCTCCTGTGCCTGTCTATCCCTGATGCCTAGAACAGCAACTGGCACATCATAATTACTTAATCAATAGTGTTTGAATGAATGGGGCTTCCCTGGTGGCTCAGATGGTAAAGAATCTGCTTGCAATGCAGAAGACCCAGGTTCGATCCCTGGGTCGGGAAGATCCCCTGGAGAAAGAAATGGCAACCCGCTCCAGTATTCTTGCCTGCAGAATTCCATGGACAGAGGAGCCTGGCGGGCTACGGTCCATGGAGTCGCAAAGAGTTGGACATGACTGAGCAACTAACACTTTCATTTTGAATGGATAAAGGGACTCTCTTCTCTCTGATTCTTTATCTATTTCATTCTCCGTTTTCTTGTCCATAGGATGGGGGTTGCATGTAAAGGTTGCTAGGAGACGATACAGGTTAAGTGTGCGGCACAGAATCTGTGCACAGATGCCCCAGGAAGTGCAGTTTCTAGTGTCCTTAGGGATCTAGAAGGCAGAGGCTGCAGATAGAAAGGTTTAAATGGTGCAATGGCAGCAGAAGACCCAATTCCTCCTTGACTCTCAAATTTTTACTCAGGCCCACCCGCACCCCTGTCTTCTCCCCTCCCCACCTCTGCATGGCTATCAGAGGTCTGGAGCCTTGAGGTGGGGATGGAGAATCCAAATAGACCCAGTGCAAGGAGACCCAGAACCGTACTGGGGGCTACCTGGAGTAGGGCTGAGGAGGGTTCTTTAGGCAGAAAGATTCCTGTCCTGGCCCTCCCAAGAGAGAGGGAGTAGGGCTGAGACAGCAAGCTTGGGATCCTTGGGCTGGCTGCCAGCTGCCAATGCTGACAGGCATGTGGGGATTCACCGGTGCAGGTAATTGAACTAATGGAGTAAGTGGATGGGAAGGAGGAGGTTTAGGCTGCACTTTAGGCGATAAGCCACGGAGTTGGCATCTGAGCAGCTGTAGCCACAGGTGGAGGGAATTCACCTGCCAGCCTTCCCAGCCTGCAGAGGAGACCCAGGCCTCTTGCATTGTGGCCTGAGGGAGATGACAACTTCAAGGTTGCCCCTGTTGTTGGAGATGGAGATGGGCTTTCAAAGAGAGAATAGCACACACGAAGGCATGGAGTCGTGAAATAACAGAATAATGGAGTGTTTGCTGGTCAGGATGGCAGGAAGGAGGCAGCACTGGTGGCCCCAGGATGGGGGAATATCGCCACCTTGATGATAACTTGACAGTATTAACTTTTCTCATCCAAGAATATGAGATATGTGTCTTTCCATTTATTTAGTTCTTTTATTTTTTAATATTTTAGTATCATAACTGCTATTTATTATCATGTATTGGGTCCGTCTAGTCAAGGCTATGGTTTTTCCAGTGGTCATGTATGGATGCGAGAGTTGGACTATAAAGAAAGCTGAGCGCCGAAGAATTGATGCTTTTGAACTGTGGTGTTGGAGAAGACTTTTGAGAGTCCCTTGGACTGCAAGGAGATCCAATCAGTCCATCCTAAAGGAGATCAGTCCTGGGTGTTCATTGGAAGGACTGATGTTGAAGCTGAAACTCCAATACTTTGGCCACCTCATGCAAAGAGCTGACTCATTGGAAAAGATCCTGATGCTCGGAAAGATTGAGGGCAGGGGGAGAAGGGGATGACAGAGGATGAGATGGCTTGATGGCATCACCAATTCAATGGACATGGGTTTGGGTGGACTCAGGGAGTTAGTGATGGACAGGGAGGCCTGGCGTGCTGCGGTTCATGGGGTCGCAAAGAGTCAGACACGACTGAGCAACTGAACTGAACTGATTTCTAGTTATACATGTATCTCTTCTTTTTAAAATTCTTTCCCCATTTAGGTTGCTACATAATGTTGAGTGGAGTTCTCTGTGCTATAGAATAGGCTCTTGTTGGTTGAAAGTGAAAGTGTTAGTCACTCAGTCGTGCCTGACTCCTTGTGACCCCATGGACTGGAATCCGCCAGACTCCTCTGTCCATGGAATTCTGCAGGCAAGAATACTGGAGTGGGTTGCCATTTCCTTCTCCAGGGGATCTTCCCAACCCAGGGATTGAACTCAGATCTCCTGCATGGCAGGCAGATTCTTTACTGTCTGAAATATAGCAGATGTGTATGGTTGGATGATATCATCGACACAATGGAAATGAATTTGAGCAAACTCTGGGAAATGGTGAAGGACAGGGAAGGCTGGTGTGCTGCTGAGGTTGCAGAGTCAGACACGACTGAGTAACTGAACAACAACAGGATGGTAGGTGGTGTCAGGAGCTGACCTCAGAAAAGCCATGACTAGGAGCCAGGAGACCTGCCTTTTAAATCCCAGGCCTGCCATGGACCCTGGATCCTTGAGCAGGTCACTTATTTCCTCTGTGCCTCAGTTTCCTTATCTGTTGAACTGAAGATAAAACCTCTCATATGAGATGCGGAGGAGAAAGAGTAGATGCCTATGCAGTTTGAAAATTGCAAAGTGTTTCGTAATTATTTGGACTGAGAGATAGACAGGAACAGCTGAGAAATTCTCCCAGGGCAGCTGAGATGGGAGGCTGAAGGGTCAACCCTGAAATGACTTTGCTGAGACATGAGAGAGGAAAGCCCAAAATGGGCTGTAGGAGGGAGGCGAAGAGAGGGGAAGAGAGAATGGTTCCAGCAAGAGACAAGATATGGCCAGTGAACAAGATTTTGAGGTCTCAAGGCAGTCAGTCCAGATGCTTTCTGTGGAAACGGTGAGAGTGCAGACTGTGTCCCTGTGGCTGTCAGTGGGCTGTGCACCAGCACTCTTGTCTCACCATCTAGGTACAAGGCAGGACTGTGTCCTCCATGCCTTTGAAGCTCTGCATGGTCATGTGACTGACTTTGGCCAATGACATGTATGTGAAAATGATAGCATCCCTTCCTGGTGGAAGTTCGAAGAGCCAGTATGATTCACCACGAAGGCGGACTCCATCAGCGTCCACCCATCTTCCTTGGATCTTTCCGGGCCAACTTTCACCTGCAGGGTCAGCATCTCGGTACCTGAGTGCTTTCTCTATACCAGGAAAAACAACCTACCTGCCTTCTCAGCAGGTCTGAGTGCCTAGGAAATTACACACCAGGAGAAGGAAATGGCAACCCACTCCATTATTCTTGCCTGGAGAATCCCACAGATGAAGGAGCCTGGTAGGCTACAGTCCATGGGGTCGCAAATAGTGGGACACGACTGAGTGACTTCACTTTCACTTTTTCAGCCCCATCAGTCTCCATCAATGACTGGGGAGCTGAGATGTAAATATCCGTTCTCTCAGCCCACAGGTGGTCTCACCCCAAGTGCGCAGGTTCCTCACCACATTTCTGGGATTTTCTTTTGGGATTGAGCTCATTCACCCGCTGCCTTCCTTTTCCTGTTGCATTTTCCCACTCCACACCAGCATTCCTTGCACCTCCCAAATAAACTCTTGGTAGGCACATCTTTGTTTCTGAGTCCATTTCTAGAAGGCCGTGTTCCCCTTTCCTGCCGTCATGACAACCCACTGATGGACCAACTGGCAGTTTCCCAGAGGATGGCTGCTCTGTCATCCCAGGCCTTGGTGTGCCGATAACTAGAAGAGGAGCCCCCACTGGATGGACCATGGACAGACAGCAGGAGTAAGAAACCCAGGGGCCTCTCTCGTGCCCCTCACCTGCTGTTCTCTCACGTAAAGAGTTCGACTTCCTGGCAGGAAGAATCTGACTGCCTAGCTCCAGTCAGGTGTCCTCCTTTGCTCCAGTTAGCTAAAGCCAGGAGTGAGGAGGAAGCGGACAGCACTCTGGAGCCAGGCCTGAGGGTGGCCAGTTCCTGGAGGATGGGCAGGTGCAGGGCACCTTCCATTGGTCACACCTCCTTTCAGAAGGTGCTGTGCTTCATTTTTCCAGAGAGCAGAGGTCTGTGTCACTGCATTCAACCCACACGGAGATTCTAAGTGATGAATCATGGGCACCAAGTGCCATGACGATGGGGGAGTCCACCAACCACAGCAACACAGGAGCCTGGGGAGAACCTGGCTATGGTGAGACCCACCATTGCCAGCTCCGTATCTTGATCTCTTCCTCCAGCCAGGGGAGGCTAGCTTCGAGTCAGCTAGCACAGTCATGTGTGGACAGAAAGTGCAGGAAGGTATCTTCATCTGCTCCCCAAGTTCCTAAAGAAGGTGTCAGGTTTATCAGAAATTCCAGGGCTGGATTTTATTGACTCATCATATTGGGATTCTGTCAGTGGACGGAATTCCCTGGTGGTCCAGTGGTTAGGACACTGCTCTTTCACTGCTGAGGACATGGGTTCAATCCCTGCTTGGGGAACTAAGATCCTGCAAACTGTGCAGCAGGGCCAAAAATGGAAGTTGATATAGCCACTATGGAGAACACTATGGAGATTCCTTAAGAAACTAAGAATAAAACTACATATGACTCAGCAATCCCAGTACTGGGCATATACCCTGAGAAAACCATAATTGAAAAAGACAAACATACCCCAATGTTCATAGCAGCACCATTTACAGTAGCTAGGACATGGAAGCAACCTAGATGTCCATCGACAGATGAATGGATAAAGACGTTGTGGTACGTATGTACAATGGAATATTGCTCATCCATAAAAAGGAACACATTTGAGTCAATTCTAGTGAGGTAGATGAACCTAGATCCTGTTGAACCGAGTGAAGTAAGTCAGAAAGAGAAAAACAATTTTTGTATATTAATGCATACATATGCAATCTAGAAAAATGGTACTGATGAACCCATTTGCAGGGCATGACTAGAGATGCAGACAGAGAGAACAGACTTTGGACACAGCAGGGGAAGGAGAGGGTGGGACAAATTAAGAGAGTAGCAGTGACATATATACACTACCATGTCTAAAAGAGTCAGTGGGAAGCTACCGTATGGGCACATGGAACTCAACCCAGTGCTCTGTGACAACCTAGAAGGGTGGGATGGGGTGGGGGGGAGGTTGAGAAAGGAGGGGACACGTGTGTGTACTTGTGGCTGATTCACATTGTATGGCAGAGCCAACACAATATCGTAGAACAGTTATTCTCCAATTAAAAGAAAAAGATTCTATCAGTGGAGTTTCTCTTAGAGAGGGACGCCTGCCCTTTGACTCAGCTGTGGAGCTGGCCACAGTGTTCCCTCAGCTTAGTCTCTCCCCTCACCGCCCCTCCTCTCCCTGGGGACTCCCTCTGGGTGCCTCTGGGCCAAATTATCCTCTGGCTTTTGGGGGACAGCCTGACCAGAGGCTCTGCTGTTATTTTCGCTCCTGCTCTCATAACAGTCCCTGTGGAAGGAAAAATGTCACCTAGATAAAGACACAGAGCACGAAGAAGAAAAAAAACCAAAGAGTGATGACATTTGGGGAAGTTTAGACAAGAATGAGTTGGGCAGGGCTGAGCTTGAGAGCAGGGAGAAGGTCAGAGCCTGGGGGAACAGGGACGTCAGACCGCTGACAGGGTGACAGGAGATTCTAGCCCTGGGTTCCTCTTTCATAATGATCAGAGGTTGCTCCCGGAGCTCTGCCAGAGCACTTACTCTGTGCTAAGAACCTTACATTCGTCATCATGTTTAATCCACATGACAACCCTAGGATGGTGTTATTATTATTCACTCAATGGAAGATAGGGAAACTAAGACTCTGGGAGGTAAACGAACTTTCCCAGGGCCCCATATTCAGGCTGGACACTATCTGACGACTCTTTGCGACCCCATGGACTGTAGCCTGCCAGGCTCTTCTGTCCATGGGATTCTCCAGGCGAGAATACTGGAGTGGGTAGCCATTCCCTTCTTCAGGGGATCTTCCCAACTTGAGATTGAACCTGTGTCTCCTGCATTATAGGCAGATTCTTTACCATCTGAGCCACCAGAGAAGCCCAATCTGGTATCCATCTGACACCAAATACTACCCACCAAGGCTTGCTGGGCTATCAGGAGCCCCCTGGTTTTGAGGTTCAGAGTAACCAAGATGTCTGAGATAGTAAAAAAAAAAAAAAAAAAAAAGCTTAATCCAAGCAAGTGAGACTTGCTTAGATAGTGATCCTGGTAATCATGGAGAATAGGATGGCAAACTGGAAAGAAACTAGCTTGGAAGTCAGAAAATACTGATTCCCAGTCCTGGCATTGCCTCTTATTACATTGTGTTACCTTGAGCAAACTGCTGTATTTTTGTGAGCCTCAGTTTTTTGTTTTTTGGGTTTTTTTTCTGTCTGTTAATGGATTAATAATACCTAGCTGGCTCAGCTCAGATACTCAGTAAACGGAAAGGCTGTCCCTACATTATGGCTTCCTCAGCACCTTCTTCTCCAGCGTGCATGCTTTCAGAGCCTCAGTGTGGCTCCTGGTAACTTTTTTGTTAGAGTTCATTGCCTGGGATAGAACTCTCTGATGGGAAGCCACCTTCACACCCGCATAAGCCGCCCACTTCCCCCCAGTATAGATCCAGCTTTGCTCCAGCTTCTGGAAGAGGGGAGGAAAGGTACTTAACAGCTCAAGTAGCCCAACCACTGGTTGGGTAGGGAATGTAGCCAGCTTCAGGGGCAACTAGAACCAGGGCCTCTGGGGCCACCAGCCTCATTCCTACTGTCTTATCTATGAACCTGTGGGTACCTCCTCCTGCTCATCTCCATCTCCTCGATTTCTCTTCCCATGCTGCTGTTCCAAGACCTAATATTCCACTGAGGACAAAACTCTTCTCTCCAATTCCAAACACACAAACAAGGAAGGAGTCCAACTAGCCATCACCTCTCAACCAATCATTGAGACCCAGAAGTAGAAAATTCCCACGAATGGCCAGGCTTGGATCAGGTGATCACATCTTGGCCAATCATTTTTAGCAAGATGGCCACTCCCCTCTAGATCCCATACCTAGAGCAGGAACAGAAAATGCTTGGTCAAAAAAATAAAACAAAAACGGATGATGGTTCTGGGCAAATTAATAAATGTATTTTATTTTTTAAAATCCCAGCTCTCTCTGCTGCTAATCACTCCCATCCAATACGGAAGTACCACTATATGAAATTTACATTCTGCCACCTCCTGTCCCCTACCCTCATGCTTAGGTCTCTGCTTTCAGCTCACTGGGCACAGCTAGCCTTATGAATCAGCCTAGCTGACAAACCTAATGGGTTTTCCTGAGTCCTCCCTTTCTTCCAACTGTCTTCAATGTCTTCCCTCTTTTGTTTGCTGCATCAGCAATTTCACTATTGGAGATTTGCTTTTTAGCTTAAAAGGGCTTGTTCCCATTAAAATGCGTATTCTCTTGTGAGCAGGCACTGACCATGTGAACAATTATCTGTGATTTAGTCCTAGAGGCTTTATTCGCTTTTTCCCATTTGGAAAAGGGGAAAGCAGGCAGAGGACTTGCTTTAGGCTGTTTTGGAGAAAGGAAGAGACCGGATGCAGAATGAGGAAGCAGATCGTTCTCCTGATTCAACAAGTCCGTCCTCGGTCAGTCCAAGTGCCTGTCTGGACGCCTTTGCCATTCTTATTTCATCTTGGAAAAGCAGTGTCTATTTTTCCTTTTTTTCCCCTTTCTCCCAAGTTTAAATTTACTTAGTTACACCTTGTAATTTTGAGATAACCATAGCTTCACATGCGATTGTAAGAATGAATACAGAGAACTCCCATGTGCCCTTTATCCAGTTCCCCCCATTGGTAACATCTTACAAAACCATATTGGAATATCACAACCAGGATACTGACATTGCTACAGTCAAGACACTGAGCATCTCCATTACCACGAGGATCCTCACGTTGTCATTTCATAACCACACCTACATCCCTTTCCACCCTAGTCTCTCTTTAATGGGTGGCAACCACTGTTTTCATCTCTATAATTTTGTTATTTCAAGAATGTTATATAAATGGAATCATACAGTGTGTAACCTTTGGGGATTGGTTTTTTTCATTGAGCATATTTCTCTAAAGATTCATCCAGGTTGTTGTGTGTATCAATAATTCATTCATTTTTATTGCTTAGTATTTCATGGTACGATACGCCACAGTTTATTTAACTGTTCCCCTGTGAAGGACAACTGGGTGGTTTCCAGTTTGGGGTTATTATAATCAAAGTTACTATGAACAATTGTGTACAGATTTTTGTGTGACTATGTCTTCATTTCTCTATGCAAAGGAGCTGGGACTAATTATTCCCATGTGCCTCAGCTAGAGAGTAGCCCCTACTCTCTGCAACTAGAGAAACCCCACACACAGCAACAAAGACTCAGCACAGCCAAAAATAAACTTTAAAAATTTTTTGATAAATGCACACAGTTACGTAATCTCCACCACAATCATGACACAGAGCATTTCCATCTCTCCTCACAATTCCCGCCTATACCTTGGTAGTCAATCCTTCCCCCATCTTCAGCCCAGGCAAGCAGGGATCTATCCCTACAGTTTTGCCTTTTCCAGAAAGCCATATAAATAGAACCGCATGACATGTACTTTTTTGGGATCTGGCTTCTTTCATCTAGTAAGATGCATTTGAGATTCATCCATGTTGTTGCATGAATCAAGACTTCATTCCTTTTTTTGGTGAATATGGATAGCTCAATTCTTCCCTGGTGGCTCAGTGGTAAAGAATCTGCCTGCAATGCAGGAGCCACAGGACACACAAATTCCATCCCTGGGTCGGGAAGATCCTCTGGAGGAGGGCATTACACCCACTCCAGTGTTCTTGCCTGGAGAATCTCGTGGACTGGTAGGCTATAGTCCATAAGGTTGCAAAGAGGCGGACAGGACTGAAGTGACTTAGCATGTATACACACATGGGTAGCCCATTGTATGGCTATGCCAGTTGGTTTATCCATTTACCAGTTGAAAGACATTTGGTGGGGCTTTTTGATTATTTGAATACCATCTCTCTAAACATTCACGCATAGGTTTTTGTATCTACATAGTTTTCATTTCTCTTGGATAAATACCTATGAGTTGGTTCAGTGTGTTGTATGGTGAGTGTATGTTTAACTTCATAAGAAACTGACAAATTGCTTTCTAAAGTGGCTCTACCATTTTCAGTTCAGTTCAGCTACTCAGTCGTGTCCGACTCTTTGCTACCCCGTGGACTGTAGCATGCCAGGCTTCCCTGTCCATCACCAACTCCCGGAGCTCGCTCAAACTCACGTCCATTGAGTTGGTGATGCCAACCAACTGTCTCATCCTCTGTTGTCCCCTTCTCCTCCTGTCTTCAATCTTTCCCATTTTGCATCCCCCTATGACAAACTGTGGAAAATTCTTAAAGAGATGGGGATACCAGACCACCTGACCTGCCTCCTGAGAAATCTGTATGCAGATCAGGAAGCAACAGTTAGAACTGGACATCAAACAGACTGGTTCCAAATCAGGAAAGGAGTACATCAAGGCTGTATATTGTCACCCTACTTATTTAACTTATATGCAGAGTACATCATGAGAAACGCTGGGCTAGATGAAGCACAAGCTGGAATCAAGATTGCTGGGAGAAATATCAATAACCTCAGATATGCAGATGACACCACCCTTATGGCAGAAAGTGAAGAACTAAAGAGCCTCTTGAAAGTGAAAGAGGAGAGTGAAAAAGTTGGCTTAAAGCTCAACATTCAGAAAACTAAGATCATGGCTCCAGTCCTATCACTTCATGGCAAATAGATGGGGAAACAATGGAAACAGTGAGAGACTTTATTTTTTTGAGCTCCAAAATCACTGCAGATGGTGATTGCAGCCATGAAATTAAAAGACGCTTACTGCTTGGAAGAAAAGTTATGACCAACCTAGACAGCATATTAAAAAGCAGAGACATTACTTTGCCAACAAAGGTCCGTCTAGTCAAAGCTATGGTTTTTCCAGTAATCATGTATGGATGTGAGAGTTGAACTAGTAAGGAAGCTGAGTGCCAAAGCATTGATGCTTTTGAACTGTGGTGTTGGAGAAGACTCTGGAGAGTCCCTTGGACTGCAAGGAGATCCAACCAGTCCATCCTAAAGGAAATCAGTCCTGAATATTCATTGTAAGGAATGATGCTAAAGCTGAAGCTCCAATACTTTGGCCACCTCATGCGAAGAACTGACTCACTGGAAAAGACCTTGATGCTGGGAAAGATTGAAGGCGGGAGGAGAAGGGGATGACAGAGGATGAGATGGTTGGATGGCAGCACCAATTCAGTGGACATGAGTTTGTTGGTGATGGACAGGGAAGCCTGGTGTGCTGCAGTCCATGGGGCCACAAAGAGTTGGACACGACTGAGCAACTGAACTGAAAACAATGCATGTGAGTTCTAGTTGGTTCACTAAGCCAGGCCTTGGTATTGTCAGGTTATTATTATTATTGTTGTTATTTTAGCCATTCTTTTCCTTTTTTGTGTGAGTCTCAGAATTTCCTGCATTGGCAGGCAGATTCTTTACCACTGGTGCCACCTGGGAAGCTGTGAGTTTCAGAATTTTATAGCCCTTCTTTCTATCTCTGCTGCCTGCTCTCTCTCCTCTTCCCCTACATGGGTACCACTGAGGAACAGTGGTACAGTCACAATGCAGAGAAACAGAAGGACTAGATCTCAGAATTCCCCCGGACACCAGAAAGTTCAGGACTGCAGGGGTGTTTTTTTTTTGGCCATCCCTAGAGCATGTGGGATCTTAGTTCCCCAACCAAGGATGGAACCCCTGCATTGAAAACATAGAGTCTTAACCACTGGGCCACCAGGACTGCAGTTTTTAGGAAGGCGTGACTGCCGGCAGGTATGTCAAGGAGAAAACCAGGACAAGGGCCAAGGTGGGAGGAGCAATGAAGGGTCTGGGGGCAGCAGTTCAAAGTGACAGGATCAGGAAGACCACCCTGCCTGTCCACTCAGGACTGGCTGGTAGACAGAAAGGTCTCCTGGGGCCCAGGAGGAGGCCCCACTGCCTCAGCACCCTCCCACAGCCTTCCCGGCCTCCCAGCTATTTCCTACAGAGAGAACCCACAATCTCCTGGGATCCCCACAGGCTTGAGAGGGAGGGGGAGGAAGCCTGGGAACCAGAAGCCTGGGTTGGGGCCCAGCTGTGTGACACCCGAATCTTGGAGAAGGTGGCTGAGGGACCAGGCCACCGGAGCCTCCCAGGACAGCTGGGGACAGGGAGCTGCAGCTCAGGTTTCGCCACTGCTTAGTGTGTTACCTGGGCCCTGACCGGGCAGCAGAGTGATGTCAGGCCCTGGCCCTTGCAGAGTGATAGCTTTCACCAGGAAACCGCCTTACTTTCTCTGTTCCACAGGGACCACTCCGGCCCTGACTTTGGGTCCTGTGGCCTAGAAGAAAAGAGACAAGATTTAAGTCAAGGCCCCAGGGCAGAATAGATGGCTGCTTGGACCAGCTCACGCTCACGGTACCTGACTCGGTTCAGAGGACCCACGAGTCCTGGTTTGCCGCTTCCTGGTTTTGTGACTGTGGGCAAGTCCCTCAAGCTTTCTTAATCTGTTGCCTCATGTGTAAAATGGGAATAATAATTACACCTGCCCAACCCCTCATGGCGTTACTGTGGGCACCATCTACGATAAGAGAGGTAATAGTGCTGTGTGACCAGAAGCATGAGAGCAGCACTAACAGAACCCCAGGAAAGAGGGAATTGACCTCACTCTTCGGCCCCATACTTGGAGTGTCTGTCCTTTAAAAAAAAATACATACAGGCCAACTCCTGGTACATTGTTATATGGTCACAGCTCATCTCCCCTTTGATGCTCCACTTTCAAGGGTAGGGCTTCTCAGTGGTAAAAGAATCTGCCTGCCAATGCAGGAGTTGCAGGAAATGCCAGTTCAATCCCTGGGTCAGGAAGATCCCCTGGAGGAGGAAATGGCTACTCACTCCAGTATTCTTGCCTGGAGAATCCCATGGACAGAGGAGCCTGGCGGGCTACAGTTCACGGGGTCGCAAAGAGTCGGACACGACTGAGGGATGAGCACACACACGCTTTCAGGGGTAACAGCTACTATTTGAATTTGGTGTGATCCTTCCACACTTAAAAATATTTGAGCCAATGGAAAATATACAGTATTTTGTGAGTGTGTGTGTATGGCTCATTTTACACAGTGTCACAGTGTCATATCTTTCAGCAAGATGTTTTAACTCCAGGTTTTACATCTGAGATCTAATTAGGTCACCCATTTATCTGACATGCAGCGTTTCACTGCCTGTCTCTCCCACACGCTATCTGTTTGGTCTGATCTTGGAGATTCCTTATGACTTTTCTTGTCCCAGGGCCGCCAGAGGGGCTGCCTTCAGTCATAATCCTGGCAAGGTCAGTGAGAAGCCGGAGGCTGTCAAGGAAGCCTGAGGGTGCACTGTCACCTCAGAGCATGGAGGGAGTGTCCTCTGTGCCTGGCCCTGCTGGTTCATCCACAGCGGGTGGGAAGGAGAGCGAAAGTGAACCAGAGAGGGAGAGAAGGAAAGGGAGCCCAGGCCCCTGCTGCCAGAGAAGCCCATCCCCCCGTTGTAATAGCACTGGCTCTACCCCTTCAGGTGAAGGTCAAGGACCTTTGTCTGAAATCAGAGCAGGTGACATACTTTGCAAGGTCCCAAAACGCAGGTTGTTGTGGTTTACTCACTCAGTTGTGTCTGACTCTTTGCAATTCCCTGGGCTCTAGCCCGCCAGGCTCCTCTGTCCGTGGAATTTCCCAGGCAAGAATACCGGAGTGGGTTGCCATTTCCTATTCTAGGGGATCTTCCCGACCCAGAGAACGAACCCGAGTCTCTTGTGTCTCCTGCATTGGCAGGCGGATTCTTTACCACTGCACTACCTGGGAAGCCTTCTTTAACGTAAATCTCTGGCAAATGTCAGATTTTTACTCTTACTAAAAAGTTCCTAGAGGCGTGGCTCTGACCGGATCACTGCGACCTCCAATTTAGAAATTTCGGTATCATGTTGTGATGGTTTATTCATCGATCAGTAGGTACTGAGCATCTACTATGTGCCAGGACCCTGGGGAGAGAGCAAGAAACTAGCCAATGTCCCTGATCACATGGAGGTCACATCCTAGTGGGGAGACAGTTAAGAAGAAAACACCACTCGGGTAATGCTCTATGCTATGGAGAAAAATCACTGGAAGGACTGTTGTTGAAACTGAAGCTCCAATACTTTGGCCACCTGGTGCGAAGAGCTGACTCACTGGAAAAGACCCTGATGCTGGAAAAGATTGGGGGCAGGAGAAGGGGATGAGGGAGGACGAGATGGTTGGATGGCATCACTGACTCAATGGACATGAGTTTGAGCAAACTCTGGGAGATGGTGTTGGACAGGGAAGCCTGGCGTGCTGCAGTCCGTGGGGGTCACAAAGAGTCAGAAACGACTTAGAGACTGAACAACAACATGGAGAGAAATAAAGCAGGGGGAGAGGACAGGAAAGAGGTGGGGTCGGTGGGATCCTATTTTAGACAGAAGGGTCCATGAAGCCCTCCAAAATAGTTGGTATCCGAATGAAAACTGCCATTGAGAGTGAATCGAGCATCCCAGGTGGCCAACGGGATTCAGAAAAATTCTTTGAAGTCTCAGACTCCTGGACGAGTCAGTGGGGACACACTCTGCTCACCATCAAAGTGAATTAAAAACTCATCTGGCTCAGAGCCTGTGCCGAAGTCATCTGGGCGCAGCAGTGCCCTCTTTCAAAGAAAAGAGTTTACCAGAAAAGAGGGCAGCAGAGCCTCCTGATGAGGACAGGGGCTTTAGAATTTTAGGCAGAGCCATTTTGAAATCCTAGCTCCAACAAGATTAGGTTCATGTCTTAATTACCCTGTGCCTTGGTTTCTTCATCTGCAAATGGGGCTAACAATAGTGGCTCCCCTATAGGGTTGCTCTAAGGATTCAGAGAAATAACCCGAGAAAAACACTTAGCCTAGTGCTTGGTGTGGAGGGAGAGTCGATAAACAATGGCCTTTACCCACCTTGTCATTTTCTTGGCTCCCTGTGGGGCTCTTTGCTTCTCACTCATTCATTCCACAATTCTCCCACCTACTAGTTGCCCGGTCCTAGATGCTAGAGTACCCAGAGAAGAGATACCTGAGCTGTCCAAAGGTAGGACAAGAACTTCCCTGGTGGCCCAGTGGTTAAAAACCTGCCTTGCAATGCAGGGGACGTGGATTTGATTGGTTGGGAAACTAAGATCCCACATGCTTCGGAGCAACTAAGCCAACTTGTTGCAACTAAGATATAATGCAGCTAAGGAAATCAAAAAATATTTAAAAAAACAAGCAACAGCAAAAAAGGTGGGACAGGAGTAGCACCAGTCCAAGAGGCAGAGCCCTGGGCCTTAGGCTGCCATTCCCACCTGAATGAACTTGGCCATGTTGCTTTATCTCATTGGGCCTTGGTGGTCCCAGTTATTGATGAAGGGATCCACTTGGCAATCACTAGGTGGTCAGTGGTGGGACCTGCCACTTCCAAGGACCCACCTTCATTGGCCAAGGCCCCTCATAGGGACACGGAGGGAGCAGCCTACACAGGGAGTCAGAAGGTCCAAATATAACTTCACAGGAAGAAGGTGCATAGGGCGTGCCTAGCAGGCATTGAGGGCGTCAAGGATTTCGAGGAAGGCTCCTGAAGAAGGAAGCCACGTGTGGGGAGTGCCCTGGAAGGATCAGATTGAGGGTAGAGACAGAGGAGGTGGACCTCAAAGCAGGAGAATGGACTTATCTCATTTCCTCATCTCCTGTCTCATTTCCTCCCAAGTTGTGTTTTCCCTTCTGGCTCCGGGAGTATCTATCAAGATTATTTAGAAGCCCCCACACTTTTGGGTTTCTCTGGTGGCTCAGATGGTAAAGAATCCGCCTTCAATGTGGGAGACCTGGATTCAATCCTTGGGTTGGGAAGATCACCCGGAGGAGGGCATGGCAACCCCCTCCAGCACTATTGCCTGGAGAATTCTATGGACAGAAGAGCTTGGCAGACTACAGTCCATGGGGTCACAAAGAGTCAGACGCGACTGGGGGACTAAGCACAGCACACTTTTGGCACGTCCTCTCCCTCTTTCCAGCCCCCCTCTCCTCCTAGTAGCTTGCTTCCTGATACCGGCTGCTTCTAATTCCTCCCCCTCCCCCCCACGTCAAAACTTAGCCGTCCGCATACCTCTCCCTCAGGGCTATGGGGAACTAGGCTCCGAATAGTGTTAATTCATTTATTCAAAAAACTTTCAGTGCGTTCTGAGCCAGGAACTCTTCGGGCACTGATGATATAGTAGTGAACAAAACAAACAAAAGACCCTGCCTCCTGAGAATTTGCATTCTGGATAGTTAAGGGGCAATAATGATTTTTAAGGGGCAATAATGATTTCATGCAACATCTAGTTAGAATTCAGTCTCATTCAGTGGCCCTGGGGTGGCCTGAGTGTGGTCCAGTGTTGCTGGCAAGGTGTCCCTTGCAGGGGGATTAAAGTCTGGAAGAGGACTCCCTGAGACGGAATGACTTATCCAAAGGAATGGCTATCTAATAGTCGAGCCCTGGGGATTGGTATAAGTGGTGGTAGGCAAGTGTTTGAGGGCAATAGAGCCATTGACCTGATCTTATGGGTGGCTGCTTTCTCTGCAGAGAAGGCTGGCTCAGTTTTCCAGCCCCGGCTCTTTAGCTCCCCACTGCTCTCATTCAGCCAGGCTGTGGGTTAGAACATCTGGAAGGGATTCCCTGGAACTGGAGGGAATTTCCAGGCAAATGAGGCTCTGTCACCCCAGTTGGGAACACCCACCCCTACCATCTGCTCCAGACGTCCTTACAGAGTCTGTGTGAGAAGAACCTGGCAGTTTCCAGCTCCTCCAAAGGAGTGTCTGTGTCCTGCCCAGGGCATATCAGCAGACTGCCCCTGCTGCCACTGCTGGGGGCCTGCTGGGAGCGTGGGTTCCTAAGTGCACGAAGCCGGGGCCTTTCCTGTTTCCCTTTCTGCGTTGGGAGGTAAGGTGCCTTGGAATTCCAGAGATGCTCTGAGGGTCTTTCTGAAAATAGTGATGGAGTGAGAGGCTGCCCTGGTTGTCAGAAAGCAGTGCCATCAGCCCAGAATTTTCTCATCCTTGCGAGACAATGTTTGTCCAACACCCTCTGGCTCTGCCCTGTGTGACACCGTGTATGCGGATGGCCCTGGGTACTGGGGACTATACAGTGTGTCCTCACTTGATCTGCTGGAAACTCTGTCAAACTGTTCTTATTCTCATCTTCCTACAGATGGGGGCATGGCAGTTCAGAGAGATCAAGCTACCCGCAAAAGTGGCAGAGCCAAGATTTGAACTCAAATCATCCAATACCAAAGCCCAGTGCTAAGCCCTTGGTCATATTGCCTCCCTACTCATTCTGCTAAGAGCAAGTACCGGCCAGGAGGGACAGCGGAGCTGGGTGGGAACTCATCCAGCTGAAAGTCTTGTCTCTCACTCCCCTCCAGCCCCAGGGGAAGCTCCTTGCCCGGGGTTGTGGGTGGGCATACCCACCGTATTTGTCACACGTGTCCAAGACCAGGCAGCACTTGTTAATGAGAGTGACAAATGACCGTCCTCAAGCCTGGGAGTTTCTCAGCACCAAAGATGGATCTCCAGTTGTGACAACCTCATTAATAACGCATACCAGAGCAGAACGCCTAACCCAACCCAGAAGGCCCACGTGCTCATTTGGGAACTCCCAGGGGACTCCGGGGAAGCCTGCCCAGTCACCAGGCAGCAGGGTGGGAGAGCCAGGGCTTAGGGTATGCTCTTGTGGAAGGCATCTGAGACTGAAGTGTCTCTGTCCTTTATATCCAAGCCCCACCACCATCGGGGGATGTGGGGGTGAGGTGGGTACCGTATGATGCTAAAGGTGTTATTTTATTTTGTATTTAATTTGTAAAAGTATTTATTTATTTGTCTGTTCCTGGTCTTAGTTGCAACACTCAGGATCTTTGATCTTTGTTGCAGAATGTGAGATCTTTAGTTGCAACGTGCGAACTCTTAGTTGCAGCATGTAGGATCTAGTTCCCTGACCAGGGATCGAACACAGGCCCCCTGCATTGGGAGCTTGGAGTCTCAGCCACTGGACTACCAGGGAAGTCCCCTAAAACGGTTACTTTATTATGTTTTCCTCCCACCACCACCACTGTCTCCCACTCCTTCCTCCAGCATGGGTGCCCCTGGCCCGGGAGCCCTGTGCTGAGCTGGCAGGTGGATTAACAAGCCTTGATGTGTAGAACTTGTGCCAACCTCAGCGAAACAGAACCTCCCGTCCTTCCCAGCTGGCTAGGACTGCAAGACTAAACAGGCAACACAATCTCTCTGTCTTCACCTGCTCCGCTGCCCTCTTTGTCTGCTGTGCCCTCGGCTTTAAACCCGACCCGGCAAGTGTGATCAGGGAGAGAGGCCTCCATGATCACAATTGGCTAGGAGATTAAGGGCCCCTGAGAAAGGGCCTTTGTTTCTGCATTTTGGTTTCACAGCTTGGGGAGATTGGAGATAGGGTACACTCTCCTGAGCAGACCAGTTGTGAATGTTCTATAAAAGCCAGGCAGTGCCCCTGCCTATCAGTGGAGGACAGACATTGTCATTTTTGGGGGCTGAACCATCTCTCCTGCAGGGGAAGAAAAAGAAGACAGGCTTAGAGTCCCACTTCAGGATGAAACAGTGCTGGGGTGGGAAACAAGGTCTCGAGGTGCTTGGAGATGGTCCTGGCAGTGGACTGGCTGTGTGTCTCCAGGTCAGTGAGGGGCCTCTCTGGGCCTCAGAGTCCAATGAGAGGAAGGAGGGAGTGATTTCAGAAGATAAGGGGACAGAGTGTTGGGGAGAGAGGTAAGACTGATTGGGGAGGTGGCGGCAGGTCGGAGGGAAGAAGGAGGGGGACTGAGAAGTAGGTGGTGGGCGAGAAAGGATGGGCTCCACTGTGGGGTTGGCAGAGGCTGGAGGACTCCTCCCTCCACTGGCCTCCAGCACTGTCTCCTCCTCCTTCCTGTTGGCCTGGGTGCCGCTGTGCGGGGACCTGTTCTGAGCTGACAGATGGATTGAGGTACAGGACTTGTGCCAACCACTGTGAAACAGGCCCCCCAGGCCTCCAAAATCCTGCTGCATCTCCAGCATCCCCCAACCCCATCACGGGGGTTGCTTCGCCTCCACCTGCAAGGTTGCCTCCTCCTGAGGTTCTGTTTCTGACCCTGTTCCCAGACTGAAGGTTTAGAGGGTCCCCAAATTCAAAATCAAGCCACCTCTTATCTACTTGGTTCCATTGAAATCCGACCTTCATCCTGGGCCTGGTTCCAGCCGTGGGTTTGGATCCCAGCCCTACAGCCTTTAGTTCTACAACTACCTTCTGCCGACCTCCCTCTTTTGTGAAATGATCATAACAATAGTGCCTCCCTCCCAGGGCTCTTGGAGGATTAAATGAGAAAACCAGAGCTCTCAGCAAAATGCTCAGACTCCCTTACTCCTCTGGATCATCTCTTTGGGTTGTACAGCTAAATGGGCTTGTTAACAAAGGCCCTCCCAGGCAGCTAAGGTGCACAGAGCCATTCCCCGCTGCCACCACCAGCCACAAAGGTGAGGAGGGACCAGGACCTATCACTTAACTGAGTGCTTCGAGGGCCAGACCCTTGCCCTGCAACTTGTAAACCTCACATCAGCCCCGCAAGGTGGGGTTTATTATCCCTGCTTTACAGATGAGGAAACAGAAGTTCTAGCTTCCTAAATCCCCTGCCCAGGTCCCAGGGCTCGTGAGAGGGAGAGCCTGGATTCAAATCCAGTGCCCATTTAAATGCTGGCTGGGTTCTCTCCACCCACCACCCCCTCTGTGAGACAGTGTCACTCAAACAGTGGGGGCCTGAATGTTGATGAGACCAGGTGAGGAGCACTGATGCTAGAAGCAAAATACCCCCAAGGGCAAGGCCAGGGCTGAGAGACATGCTCAGGTGAACAGAGACCAATAGCCGGGCAAACAGCCCCTGGGACCCAAGATCGGATCCTGGACTGGATCAGAAGACAGGCAGAGAGAAAACCAAGCAAAACCGCACCTTATAACCATGGGAGCGAGGAGACACTGAGAGGCCTGGGCTGTGGTAGCTGGTGGGAGCTCAGGGCAGGGAGCTTATGCGACCACGCGTTTTTCCAATCTGACAGCAGCCGATAGGAAAAGCTATTTACTCTACAAAAGCCCAACATCTAGGCATGACTGACCCATATTTTGGGGAGCTCTCAATCTCATCATATTTCCAAAACAAGCTGTTTCTCCCAGAATCTCACAAAAGGGCCAAGCACTTAGGCAGACTCATCCAAGGTCAAAGACACTATTCCAGGTATGAATTTGATTGCTAACCAAGTGACACTTGAAGAGGCTCAGAAATCGAGGTGAGAAAAGTCCCTGGTTGCTATTACTCAGTACAGCCTGGAAGGAAGAAAGGGCTCTTTGTGGAGCAATGAAAGGGATCCAGATAGAGGCGAGCCTCTGCCCTCCTGTACAGAAATCATCTTTCCCATCACCAGTTTCTGCTTTACACGGCCCAGCCTCATTGTTCCACTGCATTCCGCTGGGGGCCAGAAGAATACATTTGGATACACCGCTTTCTCAGTGCAAGGGCGCAAGGATCTGAATGCAGATCTATTGTAGCCATCATTATTTAGAAACAGTTTGACAAATAATTCTTTAAAAGTACTGCTATTCCCCTCCTCTCCTTTTGTTGTTTATCTTTTTTTCCCCTCTCCTGGGAAGGGTGTGATTCTCCAACACAGTTTGCATTGTAAAGCCACGACAAATGTAAAGCCACGACAACATTGCATTGAAATGCAGCAGTCAAGGAAACAGCACCCCACTCCAGTATTCTCTCCTGGGAAATCCTCATGGACAGAGGAGCCTGGCGGACTACAGTCCATGGGGTTGCAAAAGAGTCAGACGTGACTTAGTTACTAAACAACAATAACAGGTGAAAGCCTGGTAGGCAGAGATGGCAAGTGTGTACAGCACAGGAGCACAAGTCCAAGTGGCCACTAGCTCCTACGTCTCCCCCAGAGCTGGCCTGCCACGGTGATGGTCACAGCTCCTTCCGTTGTTCTTTCCCTCCATCCACCTCTCTGTCCTCCTCTGTCTCAGCACCAGAGCTATGACAATGAGTCAAGGAGACCTGTTTCCACCCAGGGGCTGGGGGGTGAGGGAAGGGGGAATCCCAGGATACTTAATAAAGATGGATGTTTCTAGGAGTGGTGTATGGCTGGCGGCAGAAGGCTGTTGGGACCAGGTTAAGAGCACTGATTTCAGAAGCAAAGAACCCAAAATGTCAAGGGCAGGGCTGCAAAGCATAAAAGAGACATCTCAATTTTGAGGGCTTACATTCTAGGTAAGCCCTTAAAGAATTGGTAAGTACGTGAGACAAGCTTTTCAACATGTCACTGAGGCTGTGGCCTCCGTGCAGAAGGCAGTGACAGTAACAGGTTGTTGGGCTGACAAATGCGGGTAAGCTGGTAAAACACGCAGCTGGGGTACCCTAGTGGACGGGCAGGTAGCAGGTAGCTTGTCCCCAAGATGGCTGCCGTCCATCCCTCCTTTTCTGTGTCCCATCCCCATCTCTTGAATCTGAGCTTTCCTTAGTGATTTGCTTGACCCGTAAAATGTGACAGAAGCGACACTCAGAACTTCTAAGGCAAGAGACCAAGAATCTTGCAGCTCTTGTCTGAGCCTCTAAGGACTTGAGGTCTTGAGCTGTCATGTAGGACCAGCTTCCCCAAGGCTGCCATGCAGGGAGGAAGCCCAAGGTGCCACGTGGAGAGACCGAGCAGGAAAAGAGAGACCTGCCAGGCCACCTTCACAGGGTCCAGCTCCCAGCCATTTGAGTCACCAGTCCTGAGCCATAAGCCTTCTGGAGCAGAGATGAACCATTCATTCTGTGTCCTATCCAACCATCCAAATTCCTGACCACAGAATTGTGAGATATGATAACAGTAAATTGTTTTTTAAAGCCACTGCATTTTTGGATTTTGACATGCATCAATAAATGACAAGAACCCAGGGAGGGGACATGCGTAAGTGCCAAGAATCTTTGTTGACCCAATCATCCCACTTCAAGACAGTCTGCATCCCCTCTGCACCCCCAGCTGTCCTCTGCCATGGCCCTCCTAAGCCCTGGAACTCCCATCCCCAGGACCAATCCCGATTCCTACCAAATATCCTTCTAGAAGCCCAATTTGGGAATTAATTTGCTTCTTGGGGAAGCACTAGGGAACACGGGGAGAAGGGCAGAGATTCTTTGTGGCCTGTCTCTGGGGTAGGTCCCATGGACTGGCCAGTGGACGGGGACAGAGAGTGAGTCCTGTATACACAGTGGCTGTGTGATTCCTCCAGGAAAATGATTCCTCAATCATTCCTCAATAATGAAAGCTCGTTCTTGCCTCCCCTCCAGAATGCCTGCAGCTGCTGCTAAGTCGCATCAGTCATGTCTGACTCTGAGACCCCATGGACTGTAGCGCACCAGTCTCCTCTGTCCATGGGATTCTCCAGGCAAGAATACTGGAGTGGGTTGCCATGCTCTCCTCCAGGGGATCTCCCTGACCTAGGGATTGAACCCTAGTCTCTTCCATCTCCTGCACTGGCAAGTGGGTTCTTTACCACTAGTGCCAACTGGGGAAGGCTTCAGAACCTCCCTCAGGTCCCTCAAATTTAGCACATCCCAAACCAGAGTCTTCTCTAATCTCCCCCACCCCAAGGCTATTTCCTGCCTTGCCCCATGGCTGCCAGGAATGCAGAAGTCCCTGGGCCCAGTCAGGGGTGGGCAGCCAACCCTCCAGGGACAGGACCTGCCCAGCAAGAGCTAGAGCCAGCAAGAGGTTGCTCAAATGGCTGGAAGTTGGTTCTAAGGACCCCAAGGTGTGGGTGGGGGTGGGGAGGGCTTCTGAATATGGGCCGAGATGGGAAGACTTGCTCGGGATCTTGGCAGAACCCTGTCAAGGTCATAGGGTTCCTCCTGGAGAGGAAAGGGGTCCTGAGGCTGTGTCCAGGGGCTGGGAGTTACCCACAGGAGGCTAACAATGCCATCTCCAGTCTTAGAATCTCCTCTCTTTACCTCCTGCTGCTTCTGGAACAGTCATCAAGCAACACTGTGGGTTCCTACTTCTGGGGTTCCTGACCCCCTCCTTTCCCTTCCATCACCCTATCAGACCCTGGCTCAGCTTGCCATCACCTCATCCCTTGCTCTGGTCTCTCTCTGGTCCCCTGCCTCCTCTAGCCCAGGCATTGCCTCTGTGTCACCCTTCTCCCTCTCATTATAGCACCCACCTGTCAAAGACCTTCAACCCCTTCCTACTGCCTGTGGGATGAAGCCCCTCCATGGCCCAGTGGTCCCAGAGCCTTGACCCCTGCCTATCCTTCCCATGGGTCCCCAGCACAAGCTCCTGGCTCCTGCCACTCTGGCCTCCCCGTAGGGCCCCTGACCCCCTCTGTGCAGTAGCCCCTCCCTTTGCAGACCCTAAGTCTGCTGGGGCTTCAGGCCTGTAGTCGGGTCTGGAAGCCAGTTACCCACAATGGCTGTTGAACACTTGGAACTGGCTAGTGCAATTAATTTCATTTACATCAATTTAAACTTTAGAAACTGATAGTGGATTCAGTTATTGGGAAATGTTTAATGTTTGGAACAATTTGGGTATGTGAGCTACCTTTTTAACTGTACATTTAATGAAATCCAAACAGACATCTAACACAGCCAGTGAACTACATTTATGTCTGAATTTAGAATCTACATTGAGATGTGCTGTAAGTGTGAAATATGCAATGGATTTTGAAGAATTCAAAAATTTCAAAAGAATTAAATAGCTAAATTTTTAAAACTGATTACCTATTGAAATAATAGTATTTAGGATATATTAAGTTGATACAGAGAGCAAAGAGAGAAAAATCTTTAGTATCATCTTTTTTTTTTTAACTTTTAAATTCACTAGAAAATTTAAAATTATACATGCGGCTTGAAGTCTATTTCTGTTGGAGAGCACTTATGTAAGCCGCTGATCTAACACTTGATTGACAGTTCAGCCCACCCTATCTTCCCCTCCCCTACCCCTCAGGCTTAAATGCCAGCAACTTTGGGTTAATGGAGGGTCCATACCTGGCATGCTGATCTCAGTAGGACACACATGTTCGCAAAGAACCCGTGTGTATCTGTGAGGCCGGGTGCACATGTGTCCCTACCCACAGGTATGTGCATTGCACGTCTGCATCCAAACCTCTCTATGCTTTCAGTGTGTAAACACCCGGGAGAGCCCCCTGTGTGAAGGTATTCTCAGGCCAGTGTCTGGATGGGAACCCAGGGCCTCAGAGGAGTTGACGTGGGGACAAGACCTTGGGCATGAAGCCTCAGGCTGCTTGTCCCCCAACACCCCCACCCCCGCCGGGGGGGTGCTGGAACAAACAGCGTTTCTTTGGCAAGTTGATGAGAATGTCAGGTAGGACAGAACCACCAGCCGCCCTGAAATCAAGATAGATGACAGCTCCTTCTCGCCCCTCGCCAATGAAGCCCGTCCCTCTGTCACTGGAGAGGAAATTAAATTGGTCTGGCACAGTTTGCTGTTCCCAGAGTCAATTTGGTCACGGCTGTGTAGTGCGTTACGCGCTTCTGGGCGGTGTCTAATTGATCAGTTGGCTTCCTGATAAATTTCCAAGGTACAGTCTGTGGTGCTAACCACACCACAGGAAATCAGGAGGATGTCCTTGTTCCTTTTCTAAAGATACGAAACAACCTTTCCCTCCATCATCCATTCATCCAGCCATCCATTCATCCTCTGAATCATTCAGTTGTTCAGTCAATAAATACAGAGCACCCACTGTGTAGTGCGCAGTGTGTAAGAATAAAAAGAACTGTGGGCTTTCCTGGTGATGAAGTGGATAAAATCCACCTGCCAATGCAGGGGGCATGGGTTTGATCTCTGATGCAGGAGATTCCACATGCCGTGGGATAGTTAAGCCCGTGCGTCTAGAGCCTGTGCTCTGCAGCAAGAGAAACCCCACTCGCTGCAACCGCACCTGCAGCAACGAAGACCCAGTGCAGCCAATAAATAAATAAATACAAATAATGAATAAATAAACATTTTTTTAAGTAAATAAATAAAAAGAACTGTGAGGTGAGAGTATGGAAAACCAGATTCCAACACCAGCCCTTAGGTAGGTCTATGTTCTCTTTGAGCCTCAGTTCCCCTCTGTAAAATGAGGGGGTTGGACTTAAGATCTCAAGCCCCCCTCCAGTTCTGGCACGTCAGGGTTCAGGGCAGATCTTCTGGGCAAATCTTTCTCATTTCCAGGTAGGGGTTGTTTCCTAGAGCCCAGGGGCTGCTCGGACACTATAGTGGGGTGAGAGGACACAGAAGGATGCCAGGGTCATGGGCATCACTATCACCAACTCCCACAGGCTGAAAGCCTGCTTTCCAAGAATAAGATGACCCTGAAATGCAAGGGGATCAGTTCAAACGGGATTTGTGTGTTTGGTTGTTGTATCTCAGAGATTTGCAGGTACCAGTCAGAGCAGCAGTGGCTTAGTCTGTTTGGGCTGCTATAACAAAGTATTACATTCTGATCGGCTTAAACCAGGGGTCCTGGGCCCCTGGGCCATGGACTGGTACTGGTCTGTGGCCTGTTAGGAACCTGGTCCCACAGAAGGAGGTGAGTGGCAGGTTAGCAGGGAATTTTCCACTTTATTTATAGCCAATCCGGGTCGCTCACATTACCGCTTGAGCTCCGCCTCCTGTCAGACTGGCGGCAACATAATAAATGAAATGTGCTTGAATCATCCTGAAACCACTCCCCCACACCCCCACCCTGGTCCATGAAAAATCTGGCTTCCACAAAACTGGTCCCTGATGCCAAAAAGGTTGGGGACCCCTAGCTTAAACAACAAACATTTATCCTCAGTTTTGGAGGCTGGGAAGTCCGGGATCAAATTACCAGCAAATCCTGTTTCCCAAATGACTGTTTACTTGCTGGATCCTCACCTGGGACTTCCCTGGTGGCTCAGTCGATAAAGAATCTGCCTGCAATGCAGGAGACCAGGGTTCTATTCCTGGGTCAGGAAGATCCCCTGAAGAAGGAAATGGCAAACCACTTCAGTATTTCTCCCTGGGAAATCTCATGGACAGAGAAACCTGGTGGGCTACATTCCATGGGATCGCAAAGAGTTAGACATGATTTAGTGACAAAACCACCACTAAACCACCTCTTTCCTCTTATTTCTTTGCACTGATCGCTGAGGAAGGCTTTCTTATCTCTCCTTGCTATTCTTTGGAACTCTGCATTCAAATGGGAATATCTTTCCTTTTCTCCTTTGCTTTTCATTTCTCTTCTTTTCACAGTTATTTGTAAGGCCTCCTCAGACAGCCATTTTGCTTTTTTGCATTTCTTCTCCATGGGGATGGTCTTGATCCCTGTCTCCTGTACAGTGTCATGAATCTCCGTCCATAGTTCATTAGGCACTCTGTCTATCAGATCTAGTCCCTTAAATCTATTTGTCCCTTCCACTGTATAATCATAAGGGATTTGATTTAGGTAGGATTTAGGTCCTACCTGAATGGTCTAGTGGTTTTCCCCACTTTCTTCAATGTAAGTCTGAATTTGGCAATAAGCAGTTCATGATCTGAGCCACAGTCTGCTCCCGGTCTGTTTTTGCTGACTGTATAGAGCTTCTCCATCTTTGGCTGCAAGGAATATAATCAGTCTGATTTCGGTGTTGAACATCTGGTGATGTCCATGTGTAGAGTCTTCTCTTGTGTTGTTGGAAGAGGGTGTTTGCTATGACCAGTGCATTCTCTTGGCAAAACTCTATTAGCCTTTGCCCTGCTTCATTCTGTAGCAGGTGTTTGCCTGCTACTCCAGGTGTTTCTTGACTTCCTACTTTTGCATTCAAGTCTCCTATAATGAAAAGGACGTCTTTTTTGGGTGTTAGTTCTAAAAGGTCTTGTAGATCTTCATAGAACCATTCAACTTCAGCTTCTTCAGCATTACTGGTTGGGCCATAGGCTTGGATTACTGTGATGTTGAATGGTTTGCCTTGGAAACGAACAGAGATCATTCTGTCGTTTTTGAGATTGCATCCAAGTACTGCATTTCAGACTCTTTTGTTGACCATGATGGCTACTCCATTTCTTCTAAGGGATTCCTGCCCACAGTAGTAGATATAATGGTTATCTGCGTTAAATTCACCCATTCCAGTCCATCTTAGTTCGCTGATTCCTAGAATGTCGACGTTCACTCTTGCCATCTCCTGTTTGACCATTTCCAGTTTGCCTTGATTCACGGACCTAACATTCCAGGTTCCTATCAATACAAAGAAATAGAGGAAAACAATAGAATGGGAAAGACTAGAGATCTCTTCAAGAAAATTAGAGATACCAAGGGAACATTTCTTGCAAAGATGGTCTCAATAAAGGACAGAAATGGTATGGACCTAACAGAAGCAGAAGATATTAAGAAGAGGTGGCAAGAATACACAGAAGAACTGTACAAAAAAGATCTTCACAACCCAAGTAATCACAATGGTGTGATCACTGACCTAGAGCCAGACATCCTGGAATGTGAAGTCAAGTGGGCCTTAGAAAGCATCACTATGAACAAAGCTAGTGGAGGTGATGGAATTCCAGTTGAGCTATTTCAAATCCTGAAACATGATGCTGTGAAAGTGCTGCCCTCAATATGCCAGCAAATTTGGAAAACTCAGCAGTGGCCACAGGACTGGAAAAGGTCAGTTTTCATTCCAATCCCAAAGAAAGGCAATGCCAAATAATGCTCAAACTACCGCACAATTGCACTCATCTCACACGCTAGTAAAGTAATGCTCAAAATTCTCCAAGCCAGGCTTCAGCAATACGTGAACCGTGAACTTCCAGATGTTCAAGCTGGATTTAGAAAAGGCAGAGGAACCAGAGATCAAATTGCCAACATCTGCTGGATCATCGAAAAAGCAAGAGAGTTCCAGAAAAACATCTATTTCTGCTTTATTGACTATGCCAAAGCCTTTGACTGTGTGGATCACAATAAACTGTGGAAAATTCTGAAAGAGATGGGAATACCAGACCACCTGACCTGTCTCTTGAGAAACCTGTATGCAGGTCAGGAAGCAACAGTTAGAACTGGACATGGAACAACAGACTGGTTCCAAATAGGAAAAGGAGTCCGTCAAGGCTGTATATTGTCACCCTGCTTATTTAACTTATATGCAGAGTACATCATGAGAAATGCTGGGCTGGAAGAAGCACAAGCTGGAATCAAGATTGCCAGGAGAAATATCAATAACCTCAGATATGCAGATGACACCACCCTTATGGCAGAAAGTGAAGAGGAACTAAAAAGCTTCTTGATGAAAGTGAGAAAGGAGAGCGAAAAAGTTGACTTAAAGCTCAACATTCAGAAAACTAAGATCATGGCATCTGGTCCCATCACTTCATGGGAAATAGATGGGGAAACAGTGGAAACAGTGTCAGACTTTATTTTTTTGGGCTCCAAAATCACTGCTGATGGTGATTGCAGCCATGAAATTAAAAGACGCTTACTCCTTGGAAGGAAAGTTATGACCAACCTAGATAGCATATTAAAAAGCAGAGACATTACTTTGTCAGCAAAGGTCTGTCTAGTCAAGGCTATGGTTTTTCCAGTAGTCATGTATGGATGTGAGATTTGGACTGTGAAGAAAGCTGAGCGCCAAAGCATTGATGCTTTTGAACTGTGGTGTTGGAGAAGACTCTTGAGAGTCCCTTGGACTGCAAGAAGATCCAGCCAGTCCATCCTAAAGGAGATCAGCCCTGGGTGTTCATTGGAAGGACTGATGTTGAAGCTGAAACTCCAATACTTTGGCCACCTCATGCAAAGAGCTGACTCATTGGAAAAGACCCTGATGCTGGGAAGGATTGGGGGCACGAGGAGAAGGGGATGACAGAGGATGAGATGGCTGGATGGCATCACCGACTCGAAGGACATGGGTTTGGGTAAACTCCGGGAGTTGGTGATGGACAGGGAGGCTTGGCATGCTGCGATTCATGGGGTTGCAAAGTCGGACACGACTGAGCGACTGAACTGAACTGAACTGAAACTACCTCTACCACCTGGTGGATGGGGTGAGGGAGCTCTTGGATTCTCTTTGATAAGGGCACTAATCCCACTCATGAGGGCTCCACCCTCATGACCTCATCACCTCCCAGAGACCCCATCTCCTAATTCCACCACACTAGGGATTAGCTTTCAACATACAAAATTTGGTAGTGGGGGAGAACAAAAACATTCAGTCTATAGCAAGTAGCCTCTGGCATTAGCATTTTGGAGACAGTGGTTTGTCCCTCAGCCCTTGGAGCACATAGGATCACTGGATGCCCTTTCTGGTTCCTCACCCCCTCCAAATGCAGATAGTGTCTTTGAGCAACTCCAAGGCTCCCCTTTCTTGTACCATTTCCTGCCCTGTCTTCCCTGCTTCCCTTCCACCATGGGCTGGTTTGGTTGGGGTCTGCTTCTCAGTGTCCCACATGCTGGTTGGAAAGCCCGGCTTTGGGACTCTGAGACATCTCATCCAGCTGGCTGTCCTTGGCTCCCAGGACCCATTCCAATCCCTGCTAGGAACCCTTTGATTCAGCCTGGCTGATTGTCACAGATTAACGGGGCTGCACTGGCCTGGTTACTGAGGGCTCTAAATTAACACCATGGAAGTTAGACACAGCAGAAGCTTTCTCAGATCCCTAACAGTGTACCATCAGTCTTCGTAATGAAGGTGCCTGATTGCAGGCTGGGTTGTAGGTGGGCAGAAGCAGAGGGACAGGGAGGGGGAGAAGATTTGTCACTGAGCTTTGCCTGCTCTGATTCTGCCTGCAAAGAGCAATTTCTTTGGGTTCCTCCTCCAACATTCAAAACCTATCAGCAAACCCCCAAACCAAAACCATAGCAATGATGGCATGTTGGAACATCCCGGATACAGAAAAAAGGATGGGAGGAAAAGGGGATGTTGAGAGTATCTGTATTCACCTCCCAGAAAAATGCCTCCCCTCCCTCACTCCCCTACTAACTTCCTCTCCTCTGTAATTTAGACCATGAAGGGGCTCTGATTTCTACCATGTTCCCTGAGCCTAGTGCAGTTCCTGGCATGTTACCGTTATTCAATAAATATCCTTGAATAAGTGGATTTTTCTAGCCCTAGGATCACACTGAAAGTTTCTTGGTCATAAACCCATTCAGAAATGGCTGACGATATCATCTGTTGATTCGGTGAGCATTTATTTGTCAGGCAATTCCAGGTTCCTGGCACTGTGAGATGCTACGGACTGGACAGTGAAACCATTCAACAGCAGGTATTAAGCTCTCCTTCTGCATCAAACCCTGTGCAGGCTTCTGGACATGGAAGTGAACAGGACAGATGGAACTCCCACCTCCATGGAGCTCATATGTTCCCCTCCACAGAAGACAGATAATAAGCAAGTACATAATCAATAAGCAAGATAAGGGACTTCCCTGGTGGTCCAGTGGCTAAGACTTTGTGCTCCCAGTGCAGGGAGCTCTGGGTTTGATCCCTGGTCAGGAAACTAAAGTGAAAGTCACTCAGTCATGTCCGACTCTTTGCAACCCCATGGACTATACAGTCCATGGAATTCTCTAGGCCAGAATACTGGAGTGGGTAGCCTTTCCCTTCTCCAGGGGATCTTCCCAACCCAGGGATCAAACCCAGGTCTCCCTCATTGCGGGCGGATTCTTTACCAGCTGAGCCACAAGGGAAGTGAAATTCCACATGCTGCAACTAAAAGGTCTTGCCTGCCGCAACTGAGACCTATTGCTATCAAATAAATAAATAAAAATTTAAAAAAATTAAAAGGATGATTCTAGATTGTGTAAGTACTGTAAAGGAAATATTTAGGTGCTGTGATGGAGAGCAGTCAGGTGGCCTAATTGCACAGGGGCAGTCTAGGGACAAACTCTCCTGAAGACATGAAGACTGAGGAGAAAAAGCCAAGAAAGGGCATAGCAAATGCAAAGGCCCTGGGGCTGGAACAGCTTAGTGGGTTTGAGGAACAGAAAGGAGATGAGCCCAGTAGGAGTGCAGGACAGAGAGGACAGCAGGGCAAGATGAGGTTGGACAAGTCATTGTCCTCCAGTGGGAGAAGGCAGACAAGCAAATACTGAGAGCAGAGTGGGAAATGCTGTGATGGAGATGGGAATGGGAAATTAGCACCACGTCTTGATACTGCACCCCCAAATCTCTCTCCAGTCCTGCGTGGCCCTCCATCCTTCTATCATCATGGACCTGGCTCCAGTTCCCTCCGTTTTCTTGATAAGAGCAGGGGGCTCTGGAGTGGCATCAGCTGCACCCTGCTCCAGCCCAGGGGAACATCCCCCAGATGATTTCCCTGCCCTGAAGCTCCCCCCACTCTCTTCTGCTACTGCAGAAAGCTGCTGGGTGGCAGCCGCTGGAGTGACCTGGGGCGAATGAAACTCGCACATGTACTGTACGGGGTAATATCACCAAATGGTGAGTCTCTTCCTTTCATCTCCCTGGTCTCCCTGGAGCTTTTACTATCATTGAGCCAAGCATCTAGCAAATAGCTCCTTTTATCTGGCTGGCTTTCAACTTGAGACACCCTCTCCAGGGGCCCTGCTTGGCAACAGCACTCTTTGGAACTACTGCCTTCAAAATTAGGTTATGTCAGGAGCTTGAGTAATAATAATAATATTATTAATACTAATTAATAATAACACTGTAATAATAACAGTAACATCAGCTCCCCATTTATTAGGGGTCTGGACATGCCAAGCGTTGTGCTAAATACTTTACATGCATCATTTCACGTAATTCTCACTACCACCTTACAAGGCAGGTCTTGGTATGAAGCTCACAGAGGTTAAATAACTTGGCCAGGCTGCATATCAAATAAGAGCTGGGACTGACATTAGACATAGAGGAGGTCCAATTCCACAGACACTATTTTCTGCAGATGAGTGGTCCCCTGTTCCAAGCTGGCTACATCAGAATCATCGGGGGAGCTTATTAGAAATTAAGATTTCTGGTCACTCATCCTTAGAAATTCTAATTCTGTAGGTTTGGAGAAGGGCTCAGGAATCTGGTTTTATTTGCTTGTTTTATTTAGCAAGTTCCCTCAGGAGGTTCAGATGCTAGGCCAGGTGTAGGCAAGTACACCTCCTTTAGGTGTCCACTTAATCTTCTTAATGAGAGAAGGCAGAGAGAGGAAGTGGATGGGGGCGGGGGGAGGTCTCCCTGAGGGGCACATCTGACTCCCTGGCCCCACCCCCATCTGTCCTTTCCTCAGTCAAGAGCCAGAAGCCAAACCCTTCTCAAGCTCACCTCCTCCTCCACCACCCCGCCCCCCACCTTGCATCCCGCAGCGAGGAAAAGCAGGAAAAACACTGTTGAGAATTGCAGGGAACACAGGAGGGGTTTGGGGACAGGATGTCTAAAGTTGGAAGCCAGACAGTTGGAAGGCATGAGAGAAGGTGGTGAAGTGATCTAGAGGGTCTCTGGTCTATCACAGTAATGGTAGACTAGCATGACTTTTCAATCATTGAACAAATTTTTATTAAGCAGTAATATGAACTAATACTGCCCTGGAAAGGTGTCGTAGGGCAGAGAGGAGCATAAACATTGTCTTTGCCCCAAGCCTCCATTCTAGTACCTTCTTTTCTTGTTATATTAATCTTCCTAGACAATTTTGTCAAATGAATAATGACCTTCAGTTCTAGTGGGAGGGCAAGTGCAATATCAAGGAACAGCTGAGGGACTTCCCTGGCCGTTCAGTGGTTAAGATTCCGAGCTTCCAATGCAGGGGGCCCAGATTCAATCCCTGATCAGGGAACTAAGATCTTGCAAGCCACATGGTGTGGCCAGGGAAAAAAAAGAACAGCAAAAATGACTATTGGTACTAAAAAAAAATTAAATGTTAACACATATGACAGCATGAATGGACCTTGGGGACGCTACGCTAAGTGAAATCAGCCAGTCACAAAGACAAATACTGTATGAGTCACACTTACAAGGTACTTAGAGTAGTCAAATTTACAGAGACAGAAAGTAAAACAGTGGTTACCAGGGGCTGGGGTGGGGTGGAGAGTTATTGTTTAATGGGTACAGAGTAACAGTCCTGCAAGATGGAGCTTGATTGTATAACAATGTGAGTGTACTTAACACTACTAAACTATACACTTAAAAATGGGTAAGATTTACATTACAGGTTATGTGTATGCTATCCCAATTAAAACAGTCTTCAAAAATTTTTATCTAAAAATAATTGTGTTACATTGATTGTATGGAGGTGGTCGAGATTGTCAGTTTCCCCTCAGATCCATTCTCCCTTTCTTTTTTTTTTTAATTTAACAAAATTTTTTTAATTGGAGGATAATTGCTTTACAATATAGTGCATTCTCCCTTTTTCTGATAGAAAGAGAAATTTTAGCTGGGTGCAAGGCAGCCCAGAATAAAGACTGCATTTCCCAACATCCTCTGCAGGTGGGTGTGGCCATGTGACAGTTCTGGCCAATGTATATAAGTGGAAGGGTCCTGTGAGAGACTCTGGGACTTTTTTAAGAGATTGCACAAGTGCACACTTTATCCCTCCTCTTTGTCCCTTCCTCCACTGGCTGCCAGGAGTATGTGGTGGGAGGGGGACTGTCATATTGGAGCATGAAGTTGGGAGTCATAAGTTAATGGAGGTCACACCTGGTAGAGTAAGAGGGTGTGAGGTCCTGGAATGGGCCCTGATCTATCTGCATGAATTTCTGTATAAGAAATAGACTTTCATCTCCTACAAGCCACTGCTATTTTTGTTTTTTGTTATTTGTACTCAAACTTAATCCTAATCAATAGAATGGAATGAATGACAGTAGGAACAGAAGGACCTTGAGGATTAGAGCGTTCAAAGACAACTGTATAGGTGAGGTGGGACCTGAGCTGTCCTGATGGATAACAAATGGACTGCGAAATGAACAAGGACTGATCCATGTCCTCGAGGAACTCCCTATGCATTGGAAGGAATGGATATTTACACATCATCTATAGCCAGGGCCACTGCAGCCAGCTAACATTTGGGGAGCCCTTGCCACGTGTCAGGTCAGAGGCATGAACTTCTATATTTAATCTTCACAACAGCCTTATGGGATCAGTACTCTTATTATGATCCCCCATCTTTTGGAGGGAAATAGGCTAGTGGAGGTTAGGCAGCTCATGAAGATTGTACAGAGCAGTGGCCGAGCAGGCATGGTGACCCAGGGGTTTTGATCCTTAACCACTTAACTAAACAGAGGATAAAGAAACTCAACAGGAGGATTCGAGGTCATTTGTAGGGCTCTGGAAAGTTCTATGAGGGGGTGACTTCTTATCTGAGCCTTGAATGGGGCATGGTTGGGAGGGCCATTCCAGACTGTGGACACTGCAGAGGCAATGGTGTGGCAGAGAGCTGGTGAGGCTGACCCAAGAAGGGTGTGGTGGGAGATGAGATTGGGAAAGAGAGGGCTCCAGCTCCGCACAAAGGATTGGAAGGAAGCCATCTTACGGGCCCATGAGGGTTCTCAGCCGAAAGGCTTGAATAATAGAAGACTGTAGACCTGGGATGATAGATCTTTCAGATATATTATGATTATTTTTTTTAAAAGCCAGATTTTTCTTGAGAGGACAGAATTAGGTACAGAAGGGAGGAAAGCAGGTGAATTCCTGCCTGGATAATTAGTACTCGATGGTTTGGTTAGCATGGCAGCTGAGGGACTGGGAAAGGATTTTTAAAAGAAAAACAGCAAACTGCTTACAAATGTCCATGAATAGTTACAGGCCATGGATTGTGAACACTAAAGTATTTCCAGAGGGGCTAAGGGAGAGGCCAGAATTAATTTAAGCAGAGATTGATAAGAGTTTTGCTGACAGAAGGCACCCATCTGGACTCGGGGGTGGAGGGTACTTTAAATCTTGCTCCAAATGAGATTTTATTTTAAATTTAATGGGCAAAAGAAAGGAGTTAGATAAGTATTTGTATCACTGTTTTAATGTTGCTGCTTTATGGAAAAGAAATCTAAGACTTCCCTGGCGGCTCTGCGGGTAAGAATCTGCCTGCCAATGCAAGGGACATGAGTTCGATCCCTGGGCTGGGAAGATCCCACCTGCCTTGGAGCAACTAAGCCTGTGCCCCGCAGCAAGAGAAGCCAATGCAATGAGAAGCCTGGGCACCGCAACGAAGAGCAGCCCCTGCTCACCGAAGCTAGAGAGAAGCCCTTGCAAAGAAATGAAGACCCAGCGCAGCCAAAAATAAAATAAATTTTAAAAATTAAAATCTAAATACAAATAGAAATGCTTGAGTTGTGGCAGTCCTTGAGAAACAAACCACCCCTCTCACTTATGCTCTGTGAGGGTGGCTACTTGATTTGGAAACTAGTGACCAAAGGGAAACTAATCAGCCCCTTCAGGGCGTAGTCCTGCCTCGCCGATGCCACCCCTATTTCAGGAACAGAAAATGGGTAGGATGTGGAGATGGGGGAGGGGAGAGAGTTTGAGTGAGGGAGGGATCCGATGGGGGAGAATGCCTTGCAGATAGGTGGAACTCAACATCCCCTCCTCCCTCCCTTGTCTTTTGGGGGAAACTTCAGTTTCAGCAAAATGCTTTTATTTTCTGTGATCACAACAGGTTTGTGGAGCAGGAAGAGCATCCACCAAGGGGTATTATCCTTGATTAGCAGATGTGATGTGGTGTCCCAGGTTGTGCAGGGACAAGCCCCCACATCAGGCAGAGGGACGTGAGTGCAGGCCTCTGAGCAGAGGAGTTGTGACTGGGGTCTGATCTGACTCCGTCTGGATTGTGCTAGAGAAGGGAGAAGGCAGGGATTGAAGTCCAGGGGATCTTCCTGATCCCTGTGTCTTTCTCAGGCCCACTCGGCTGCCCTCAGTACCCTCCCACAACCGGTGGAGGGACCACCCCCTTCCTCCTGGGAAAGGTGCCAAACTGCCCATGAAGAAGCATCACTTCACACCATGTGCAGCCAGGCTCCCTCTCTCCCCACGCACCCTCCTCATTTTCCTTGTTTAAAATATCAGAATGAAATTTTATTAAAAGAAAATCAATACCCATGACATAACCTGCAGCAGATAAATAAGAGAAGCTGATGTTTCACAGTCTGAGTGTCTTCTGCAAGGATTCCATGGTGTCCCTTCTACTCCCTTGGCCAGAAAACTTTCTGTTCTGGGGTCTCCAATGAAGCCAGCTCCACCCTCTGGCCTTGCCAACAGCTTTGCTCAGCAAGCTTTTCTCTCCTCCCATTACATACCTGTTCCCCAACCGAACTGATTTCCCGCAGCCCCAGGCCAGCCAGCCTCCTCAGACTCAATCTTGTTCCTCAGTCTCAGTTCATCAGCCTCTCCAGCAGCCTCTGGTCTCCTCTCACTCCTGTGTGACCTTGGGTCAACAGCATAACCTCTCTGAGCCTCAGGACTTCAGGTAACTCAAGGGTAAAAGTGTAGATACAGGCACCTCTTCCATGGCAATTTTGAGCTAAGGAAATTACTTAGCGTATGTAACAGCCCTTAGCACATGTTCACTGATGCTTGATTCCTTTCTCTGGGCCTATCTATGCCCTGTTCCTTCATTCCATCTCTCTGGGCACTTAAATGCCAGAGGGTTTACACTGGGAACAAGCATCCTACCCCTGCCCCTCTGGTACATCCAGTGTGGTGGGCTTTGAGCTCCCCTCTGGAGGGTCAGAGCTGGAATTCTGTCTGTCATGAACACTCAATGAATGCCCAAGGGAGATGGGACCAGAAAGGCAGGGAAGGAAAGGAAGGAGAAGGGAAGGGAAAGGAAGAAAGAAGAAAGGGAGGAGGAGACAATAGAGGGAGGAGAGGAAAAGAAATTGTACGGGCAGGGAGGAAAGGAAGGAATCCTTTGTCAGCAATAGACATCTGGTGAATCCCACAGGAACTCGTACAGAACAGGGGCTCAAGGCACTTTGAATTGGATGGATGGATGGATGGATATTGTTAGACGGAGGAAAAGAAGAGAGTGAGGGAGCGAAGAGAAGGAGGGAGGAAAGAGAGAGGGCAGAGGTGGGGAGGGAAGCGGGGAGGGAGAGAAGTGGCATTAGTCTGTGATTCTCCTGGTCTCGACTTCCCTTCCTGTCCAGCTCTGCTCTCCCCTTGAGGCAAGTTGGGACTTCCAGGTAAGAGACCTTCGCTCCAGAGGCCCTGTTCTGTCCAGTAGAATCAGAAATGACCCATGGCCAGGTGTGGCATGGAGCCTGGACAGCAGAAAGCAGCCCTCCTGACACAAGCAGGCTGGGTATGGACATCTGGCTGGTGAAAGATGCTTTTTTTCCTCGTCGGCTTTCTATCTAGCTCACAGCTCTCCATCGTGGGGTCTTACTGAAGGACAGGCTTGTTTAGCATGCATGGAGCCTCCTGCCTGGCTGCAGGTGGGGAGGGAAGCAGGCCAGGAGCCCCCTGGAGATTACTGGGCCTGTCTGGCTGGATGGATAGCCCATCATCTGGATGCTGCCGCATCTGTGTGGCAGGCAGGGGGCTGGGAGCCAGCCCAGGCCTCCACGGGGCTGCCAGAATCTTCACTCACCTGGAAATCCCACAGGAGAATCCTATCCGGACTGGACTCCGTAGAACTCCTCAAGATGAGGAGGGGGAGGAAGGGAAATCCTTAGTCTCTAGCCCCTCCCTAGACAGTCACGATGTGGTACATGCAGTAAAGGCTCTGAGGAGTCCTGCAGCAAGGGAGCCTGTTTAATTTGAACTCATCTCTTCTCAAACCTTTTCCACCATGGAAACACTTTTTTCCCTTGCAGGCACTTAGTTTACAGCTTGAAGGTACTAGAGTTTGTAGGATGCAGTTCAAAAATGCAGAGGTGGCAGAAAGGAAGTGCTAGAGGTAGTTTCCTTTTAGGGATCTGCCTCTGGACCTTCTCCAGGGCTTAGCAGCTGGGAAGGAACCTGCAAGGGCAGATGATCAAGTGTCAGCCTGGGATAGGATGGTGAGACGGGGTGAGGGGAGGGATGTCCAGGGAAATAGGACTGGGTATCCAGAATAGCCATGAGCCTTTGGTGAAGGGGTGGGGCAATGGGACACTCACGTTTCTGGGGGAATCTTACCCTCACATCCCCACTGGGATAACTCTGAGGCAGGCATCCCACGTGGGCTCCCCAAGTTCCTCCATAGGATTAAGCTCCAGTCACCACAAGAGTTACTTGCTCAACTTCCTTCCCTTTCCTGTCTCACTCCCCACCTTCCCTCCTACAGCTTCATTGGAACATCCCCCAAATAAACTACCTGCTCTAAATCCTTCCCAGGGTCTGCTTCTGGGGTAACCCTCCCAAAGACACTGTAAATAGGTATGATCTATCTGGAGGATAATTTGGCAATAAGCACCAAAATTACAAACACACATATTTGTGGGCCATGGACATGAATTTTATCCTATAGATATACTCTTATAAATGCCAAAAGATTTATGAACAAGATTATTTTTTGGCAGCATTGCTGATAAGACCCAAAAGTGAGAAATATTTGGCTTTAGGGACAAGACACATAGATCATGGTGCATTCAACCAGTGGAATATTATGCAGCCATAAAAAAGAATGAATGGGGACACCCTTTATGGGCTGATTTAGAATAGTCTCCAAGATAAGTTAAGTGGAAAAGAGCAAGGTTATCATGCTTATCATAACATAATCATGTTTGTATGAATCAAAATAATGTTTGAAACAAAAAGAATATACAGCCATAATTGCTTATTTATGTAGATAGACAGGCACGCTCTGGAAGTGTGCCAAGAAACGGATAACCTGGGAGCTTTTGGAGAGAGGAATTAGGAGGCTGAGAGCAGGGAAAGAGTGGCAATTTTCAGGATGTATCCTGTATACCCTTTGATTTCTACTGTTGTAGAAATTAAAAGAAGTTCTGTGGTAGCTATAAATATATATGTATATACGTGTGTGTATGTGTGTGTGTGTGTATGTATAACTTAAAAATAATTGTAAAGAATAACCATACACCTGGATGCCTGATCACAGAATTTTGCTATAACGATCAACCTGATTTTAGCTTGTCTCAGGAAAGTTGAACCCATGACCAATGGCGTTCAACCTTCCTTTTCTCATTTAGCATTCCCATAAGGTGGTTCTGCATCATTAGTCCATGTTTCTAAATAAAGAAAGCAGGCCTGAGTCCAGCCTTCCCCAAAATGCTGAGAGTCCAAGCTGTCCTTCCCCTACCCCTTACCTGGGATAAAGAAGCTTCCTAAATCTTCCTGACATAGGGAAGTTTGCAGCCCTTTTCCTGAGCTATTTGAAATGCAGACTGCTCTCTTCGGAAAGGATTAGATGAGTGAGGAGGGAGGCTAGACAAAATGACCTGTTGGGAACTTTCCTGGTGGTCTATTGGTTAAGAATCCTCCTTGCAATGCAGAGAGTTCCATCCCTGATCGGGAAACTAAGATTCCATATGCCAAGGAGCAACTAAGCCCGTGCACTCTGGAGCCTGCACGTGGGAATTTATGTGTCACAATGAAATATCCTCATGATCATGCATGCTAGAACTAAGACCTGACAGCCAAACAAATAAGTAAATAAAACAAAAAACCAACCTCTTCACGTGGAATCCCTGTGGGCTGTTGCCACGTTCTATTTCTATATTCCAGAGGCCTGGCACAACACTTGACTCATTTGTTGGGTGGATGGATGGACGGATGGATGTCTTTTTGCCCCAGAATTCCAGGTATGGAGGAACGAAAGGGAAAAAGATCCCCTCCTTCTGGCTCCTAGGATCCCAGGTCAGTGAGCAGAGCTCTGGAGTTGAACACAGTCTGCTTAAAATTTCAGTTCTGCTCCTCTGGCTGCCATGTGATCTCAGGTTAGTCTCTTCACCTGAGCCTTAGTTTCCTTATCTCTGCAATGTGTAATGCATGCAAAGGATTAAACAAGACCCTGTCTGGGTGCTCCCCACGCGTCTGGCACCTAGTGGGCTCTGCTGGGTGTGTTCTCTCCCCCTCCCTTCCTTTGGGCAGAAGAAAAATCACCATCGAGACCAGACATTGTCACCTCTTTGCCTCCAATCATGCCCAAGTCAAGAGGATCCTCCTTCTGTCTAACTGAAAACCCATCTACTGTGATCCAAGTCTGTGACCTCCTGTTCTATGGTTCACTGGCAAGAGGGAAAGCTGTCAGTGTGGTCCCTACAGGAGGCTTTTCCAGATCTGAAGGCACAAAGAAAGTCAAGGTTGAGTCTTGTTAACTGTGGGCCCAGCAACCCCAGGACCTCTTGCTTGACCCATCTGTTTTAACTTCTCTGTCCCCTTCCTGGGCTTAAGAACCCTTGGTGCAAAGTCAGCTGATGGTTGCCCAGGGTTCTAGGGCAGTCCTTCCCCTCCACCCAAGGAATCGGTAAAAGGCTCAGATTCCCAGAGCTAAGAGACTGAATCCTGGGAGCGGAGCTGACAAATTGCATTTTACAACAAATCCCTGCAATTAGACCCTGCAAACAACTTCCCTGTCGCCTCCCTGATATACGGCAGGGAATTAGCTAAATGTCCCTGGCAACCAATTCTTGGACTAAAAATAGTTAGCTTAGGGGTTCACCTTTCCTTGTTTAACATCCAGTCTTTGCTGGGGCCAGGGAGGAAGCAAGCCTGGGGTCCAGGGCCTGCCCAGGTGGGTGCCAGGGTGGGTCTTAAGGGTTATGCTGAGTCTCTTCAGTTGTATCAGACTCTTTGTGACCTAATGGACTGTAGCCTGCCAGGCTTCTTTGTCCATGGGATTCTTCCGGCAAGAATACTGGAGTGGGTTGCCATTTCCTTCCCCAGGGGATCTTCCTGATCCGGGGATCAAACCCTCGTCACCTTTAACTAATGTGACAAAGAATTAGCCATAGGGCAGTAGCAGGGCCACCTTCTGCGAGGGAGGGGAGCCAGGCTGAGCTATTATAAGTGTGCAGGCTTTCTGAGTATGCAGCCACCTTCTCAGAGGACTCCCTGGTTTGGCCTCCTGAAATACCACCCTTTCCTCCACCCTCATGCTCCCCCCCGCCCAGCAGACACCACCATTCAGTGGACTAGGAATGGATTCTAACCCACTGTGTCACCTTGGCTTGGCCCCTTCACTCCAATTTGCTGTTTCCTTATATGCAGAAAGAGAAATTAAGTGAGTCCATTGTTTAGGTATTGGATTTTCAGACACCGTGGACTCACAGTTTCCAGCATTTTATCCCAAATATCCTCACAAACATCAAGGTTCCTGAAATGCCAACTCCTCAGCATGCAAACCCCCTTTGTTGTTCAGTTGCTCAGTCGTGTCCGACTCTTTACGACCCCATGGACTGAGGCTTTTCTGTCCTCCCTGCAAACCCCCTTAGGGACCATCAGGCAGAGTGACAATTGTTTTTCAGACCCTTGGTACTAATTTTTCCCCTGAAGGGAGACAGGAAAGAAAAAAGTTTAACATTCCCTTTAAGGTCCTATCCAGACCTAAAAATTCTAAAGTCCCTCTGTCTTAGGGCCACTTGTCAACAGTAAAACACCAACTATGCCATGAAACAGCTTGTTTGTAAAGTCTCGTCATATCTTGGTATAACTCAGTCCAGAAAGTCCTTTCCTGGAAGAGGAGGAGGAACATGGAGTCTTGTGATCCTTCATGGGGCTGTTAGGATATTGAAAGCCTCACCGGGCTCCCTACCACCCCTGTGAGACACCCCCATGTGGAAGCCAAGGGCCTCCGCAAGCTGTGACCCCAGCCCACCTGTCCAACCTCATGACCCCTCTGTCTTGCTCTGCTCCAGTCACAGGACTCCCTGTTCCCCACACAAACCAAGCAGAGTCCACCCGCTGGGCCTTTGTTCACAAGGATGCCTCTACCTGGAATGCCATTTCCCTTTCTCCCCTTTGTCCCTGAATTACATTTCTCAGCTGGTAGAAATCCTACCCATTTTTTTTTTTTTTTTAATTATGTTTGTTTATTTTGGCTGCGCCAATTCTTAGTTTCAGCACTCGAGATCTTCAATCTTTGCTGTGGCATACAGGATTTTTTTTTTTTTTTTTTTTAGTTGCAGCATATGAACTCTTAGTTGTGGCATGTGGGATCTAGTTCCCCAATCAGAGATTGAATCCAGGCCCCCTGCATTGGGAGCAAAGAGTCTTAGCCACAGGACCCCCAACAAAGTCCCTCTACCCATTTAAAAAAAAATTTTTTTTATTGAAGGATAATTACATTACAGAATTTTGTTGTTTTCTGTCAAACCTCAACATGAATAACCATAGGTATACTATATCCCCTCCCTTTTGAACCTCCCTCCCATATCCCACCCCATCCCACCCCTCTAGGTTGATACAGAGCCCCTGTTTGAGTTTCCTGAGCCATACAGCAAATTCCTGTTGGCTATCTATATTACTTATGATAATGTAACTTTCCATGTTGCTCTTTCCATACATTTCACCCTCTCCTCCCCTCTCCCCATGTCCATAAGTCTATTCTCTATGTCTGTTTCTCCACTGCTGCCTTGTAAATAAATTCTTCAGTATCATTTTTCTAGATTCTGTATATATGCACTAGAATATTTATCTTTCTCTTTCTGACTCACTTCACTGTGTATAGTAGGTTCTGGGTTCATCCACCTCATCAGAACTGACTCAAATGCATTCCTTTTTGTGGCTGAGTAATATTTCATTGTGTATATGTACTACAACTTCTTTATCCATTTACCTGTTGATGGACATCTAGGTTGCTTCCGTGTTCTAGCCATTGTAAATAGTGCTGCAATGAATAATGGGATACATGTGTCTTTTTCAATTTTGGTTTCCTCAGGGTATATGCTTAGGAGTGGGATTGTTGGGTTACATGGTGGTTTTATTCCTAGTTCTAAAGAATCTCCATACCATCCTCCGTAGTGGCTGTATCAATTTACATTCTCACCAACAGTGCAAGAGCATTCCCTTTTCTCCAGACCCTCTCCAGCATTTACTGTTTGTTGACTTTTTAATGATGGCCATTCTGACCAGTGTGAGGTGGTATTTCATTGTAGTTTTGGTTTGCTTTTCTCTAATAATGAGCGATGTTGAGCATCTTTTCATGTATTTGTTAGCCATCTGTATGTCTTCTTTGAAGAAATGTCTGTTTAAGTCTTTTTCCCACTTTTTGATTGAGTTGTATGAGCTGCTTGTATATTTTGGAAATTAATCCTTTGTCAGTTGTTTCATTTGTTATTATTTTCTCCAATTCTGAGGGTTGTCTTTTCACCTTGCTTATAGTTTCCTTTGCTGTTTCCTTTGCTTAGTTTCCTAAGTTTTTAAGTTTAATCAGGTCCCACTTGTTTACTTTTGCTTTTATTTCCATTAATCTAGGAGCTGGGTCATAGAGAATCTTGCTTTGATTTATATCATCGAGTGTTTGCCTATGCTTTCCTCTAAGAGTTTTATGGTTTCTGGTCTTACATTTAGGTTTTTAATCCATTTTGAGTTTATCTTTGTGTATGGTGTTAGGAAGTGTTCTAATTTCATTCTTTTACATGTAGCTGTCCAGTTTTCCCAGCACCATTTATTGAAGAGTCTGTCTTTGCCGCATTGTATATTCTTTCCTCCTTTGTCAAAAATGAGGTACCCATAGGTGCATGGGTTTATTTCTGGGCTTTTATCTTGTTCCATTGGTCTATATTTCTGTTTTTGCGCCAGTACCATACTGTCTTGCTGACTGTAGCTTTGTAGTATAATCTGAAGTCAGGAAGGTTGATTCCTCTAGCTCCATTCTTCTTTCTCAGGACTGCTTTGGCTATTAGGGGTCTTTTGTGTTTCCATATGAATTGTGAAATTCTTTGTTCTAGTTCTGTGAAAAATGTCATTGGTAATTTCATAGGGACCACATTGAATCTGTAGATTACATTTGGTAATATAGTCATTTTCACAAAATTGATTCTTCCTACCCAGGAACATGGAATATCTCTCCATCTGTTTATGTAGTCTTTGATTTCTTTCATTACAGTTCAGTTGCTCAGTCGTGTCCGACTCTTTGCAACCCCATGAATCTCAGCACACCAGGCCTCCCTGTCCATCACCAGCTCCCGGAGTCTACCCAAACCCATGTCCATAGAGTGGGTGATGCCATCCAACCATCTCATCCTCTGTCGTCCTCTTCTCCTCCTGCCCCCAATCCTTCCCAGCATTACGGTCTTTTCCAATGAGTCAACTCTTCACATGAGGTGGCCAAAGTATTGGAGTTTCAGCTTCAACATCAGTCCTTCCAATGAACACCGAGGACTGATCTCCTTTAGGATGGACTGGTTGGATCTCCTTGCAGTCCAAGGGACTCTCAAGAGTCTTCTCCAACACCACAGTTCAAAAGCATCAATTCTTCAGTGCTCAGCTTTCTTCACCGTCCAACTCTCACATCCATACATGACCACTGGAAAAACCATAGCCTTGACTAGACAGACCTTTGTTGGCAAAGTAATGTCTCTGCTTTTAAATATGCTATCTAGGTTGGTCATAACCTTCCTTCCAAGGAGTAAGAGTCTTTTAATTTCATGACTGCAATTACCATCAGCAGTGATTTTGGAGCCCAAAAAAATAAAGTCTGACACTGTTTCCACTGTTTCCCCATCTATTTCCCATGAAGTGATGGGACCAGATGCCATGATCTTAGTTTTCCGAACGTTGAGCTTTAAAACAACCTTTTCACTCTCCTCTTTCACTTTCATCAAGAGCTCTTTAGTTCTTCTTCACTTTTCTTTCATTAGTGTCATAATTTTCTGTGTAAAGTTCTTTTGTCTCCGTAGGTAAATTTATTCCTAGATATTTAATTATTTTTGTTGCAATGATGAATGGGATTGATTCTTTAATTTCTCTTTCTGATTTTTCATTGTTAGTATATAGAAATGCAAGTGATTTCTGTGTATTGATTTTGTATCCTGCAACTTTGCTGAATTCACTGATTAGCTCTAGTAATTTTCTGATACTATCTTTAGGGTTTTCTATGTACAGTATCATGTTATCTGCAAACAGTGAGAGCTTTACTTCTTCTTTTCTGATCTGGATTCCTTTTATTTCTTTTTCTTCTCTGATTGCTGTACCTAGGACTTCCAGAATTATGTTGAATAACAGTGGTGAAAGTGGACACCCTTGTCTTGTTTCTGATCTTAGGGGGAAGGCTTTCAGTTTTTCACCATTGAGAATAATGTTTGCTGTAAGCTTATCGTATATGGCCTTTACTATGTTGAGGTAGGTTCCTTCTCTGCCCAATTTTTGAAGAGTTATAATCATAAATGGGTGCTGAATTTTGTCAAAGGCTTTTTCTGCATCTATTGAGATGATCATACGGTTTTCATCTTTCAACTTGTGAATATAGTGTGTCACATTGATTGATTTGCATATATTGAAGAATCCTTGCATTCCTGGAGTAAACCCAACTTGATCATGGTGTATGAGCTTTTTGATGTGTTGCTGAATTCTGTTTGTTAAAATTTTGTTGAGGATTTTTGCATCTATGTTCATCAGTGATATTGGCCTGTAGTTTTCTTTTTGTCTGTTGTCTTTGTCTGGTTTTCATATTACGGTGATGCTGGCCTCGTAAAATGAGTTTGGAAGTGTTCCTTCCTCTGCAATTTTTTGAAAGAATTTTAGAAGGATAGGCAATAGCTCTTCTCTAAATGTTTGATAGAATTCTCCTGTGAAGCCATCTGGTCCTGGGCTTTTGTTTTTAGGGAGATTTTTGATCCCAGCTTCAATTTCAGTGCTTGTAATTGGGTTGTTCATAATTTCTATTTCTTCCTGGTTCAGTCTTGGAAGGTTGAACTTTTCTAAGAATCTGTCCATTTCTTCTAGGTTATCCATTTTTTTCGCCATATAATTGTTCATCGTAGTCTCTTATAACCCTTTGTATTTCTGCATTGTTTGTTGTAACCTCTCTTTTTTCATTTCTAATTTTGTTGATTTGATTCTTCTCTCTTTTTTTCTTGATGAATCTGCTAAAGGTTTGTCAATTTTGTTTGTCTTCTCAAAGAACAAGCTTTCAGTTTTATTAACCTTTACTATTGTTTCTTTCATTTCTTTTTCATTTATTTTTGCTAGGATCTTTATGATTCCTTTCCTTCTACTAATTTTGGGGTTTTTTTTGTTCTTCTTTTTTCAGTTGTTTTAGGTGTAAAGTTAGGTTGTCTATTCGATGGTTTTCTTGTTTCTTAAGGTAGGATTGTATTGCTATAAACTTCCCTCTTAGAATTGCTTTTCCTGCATCCCATAGGTTTTGAGTTGTCGTGTTTTCATTGTCATTTGTTTCTAGAAACTTTTTGATTTCCCTTTTGATTTCTCCAGTAACCTGTTGGTTATTTAGAAACATGTTGTTTAATCTCCATGTGTTCATGTTTCTTACAGTTTTTTTTCTTGTAATTGATATCCAGTCTCATAGCGTTGTGGTCAGAGAAGATGCTTGATACGATTTTAATTTTCTTAAATTTACTGAGGTTTGATCTGTGACCCAAGATATGGTCTGTCCTGGAGAATATTCCATGTGCACTTGAGAAGAAGATGTAGTCTTCTGCATTTGGATGGAATGTCCTGAAGATATCAATGAGATCCACCTCATCTAATGTACCAATTAAGACTTGTGCTTCCTTATTAATTTTCTGTTTTGATGACCTGTCAAAACAGATCATCGGGTGTGAGTGTGGTGTTTAAGTCTCCTACTATTACTGGGTGACTGTCAATTTCTTCTTTTATGTCTGTTAGTGTTCGTCTTACATATTGAGGTGCTCCTATATTGGATGCATAGATATTTACAATTGTTATGTCTTCCTCTTGGGTTGATCCCTTGATCATTATGTAGTGTCCTTCCTTATCTCTTGTAATCTTCTTTAAGGTCTATTTTGTCTGATATGAGGCTTGCTACTCCAGCTTTCTTTTGCTTCCCATTTGTATGGAATTGATTTTTCCATCCTCTCACTTTCAGTCTCTATGTGTCTTTAGGTCTGAAGTGGGTTTCTTATAGACAGCATATACATGGGTTTTGTTTTTGTATCCATTCAGCCAGTCTGTGTCCTTTGGTTGGAGCATTTAATCCATTTTCATTTAAAGTAATTATTGATATATACTTTCCTATTGCCATTTTCTTTATTGTTTGGGGTTGATTTTGTAGATCTTTTTTCTTCTCTTGTATTTCTTGGCTATGTAAGTCCCTTTAACATTTGTTGTAAAGCTGGTTTGGGGTACTGAATTCTCTTAACTTTTGCTTGACTGAAAAGCTTTTTATTTCTCCATTAATTTTGAATGAGATCCTTGCCGGGTACTGTAATCTTGGTAGTAGATTTTTCCCTTTCAATACCTTAAATATGTCTTGCCTTCCCTTCTGGCCTGCAGAATTTCTGCTAAAAGATCAGCTGTTAAGCATATGGGATTTCCCTTGTATGTTACTTGTTGCTTTTCCTTTGCTGCTTTTACTATTCTTTCTTTGTGTTTAGTCTTTGTTAGTTTGGTTAGTATGTGTCTTGGTGTGTTTTTCCTTGGGTTTATCCTGTATGGGACTCTTTGTGCTTCTTGGACTTGATTGACTATTTCCTTTCCCATGTTGGGAAAATTTTCAACTATAATCTTCTCAAAATTTTTCTCATATCCTTTCTTTTTCTTCTTCTGGGGCCCGTATAATTCGAATGTTGGTGCGTTTGATACTGTCCCAGAGGTCTCTGAGACTATCCTCAGTTCTTTTCATTCTTTTTACTTTATTCTGCTCTTCAGAAGTTATTTCCACCATTTTATCTTTCAGGTCACTGATTCGTTCTTCTGCTTCAGATATTCTGCTATTGATTCCTTCTAGAGTATTTTTAATTTCAGTAATTGTGTTGTTTGTCTCTATATGTTTATTCTTTAATTCTTCTAGATCTTTGTTAATTGATTCTTGCATTTTCTCCATTTTGTTTTCAAGGTTTTTGATCATCTTTACTATCATTATTCTGAATTCTTTTTCAGGTAGTTTGCCTATTTCCTCTTCATTTATTTGGACTTCTGTGTTTCTAGTTTATTCCTTCATTTGTGTAGTATTTCTTTGTCTTTTCTTTTCTTTTTTTTTTTTTAACTTACTGTGTTTGAGGCCTCCTTTTCCCAGGCTTTAAGGTTGAATTCTTTCTTCCTTTTGGTTCCTGCCCTCCTAAGGCTGGTCCAGTGGTTTGTGCAAGCTTCATATAGGGTGAGATTTGTCCTGAATTTTTGTTTGTTTGTTTTTCCTCTGATGTCAAGGCTGAGTGAGGTGGTAATCCTGTCTGCTAATGATTGGGTTTGTATTTTTATTTTGTGTGTTGTTTAGATGAGGCGTCCTACACAGGGTGCTACTGGTGGTTGAGTGATGCCAGGTCTTGTATTCAAGTGGTTTCCTTTGTGTGAGTTCTCACTATTTGATACTCCCTAGGGTTAGTTCTCTGGTAGCCTAGAGTCTTGGAGTGAGTGCTCCCACTCCAAAGGCTCAGGGCTTGATCTTGCATCAGTGAGTCCAGCAGACTTTCCAGACTTTCCCCAGCCTCCTCTCTTGGTCTCTCCCTCATTTTTGAAAATACAAATTTCACAATTTCTTTTGTGAATCCTTCCTTGTCCCATGGTGATCCTTCAGGTTCCTCTTTTAACTGCATCTGGAACCATGTAAGCCAGAAGAGCCTTAGGGGGCATATACATTAGTGTTTCCCAAGATACTTCGATGTGACCTATTATAAGAAAACCACTCTGTATTATGACCCAAAACACACGCGTGCATGCACACACTCAACATACCTTAAGTGCATATATGCACACAATGCATACACGTATCTACTCAACTGTAGAGACATGTAAACACACATGGATACAAAATACATGCATGTACATATGACCAGTTCTTTATGCAATACTTACCTCTACTGTGTGCATCACTCTGACTCTAATATAGTTGTTGCTTCCCTTTTTTTTTGGAATGCTGGTTCAGTTCAGTTCAGTCGCTCAGTCGTGTCCAACTCTCTGCGACCCCATGAATTGCAGCACGCCAGGCCTCTCTGTCCATCACCAACTCCCGGAGTCTACCCAAACCCATGTTCATCGAGTCGGTGATGCCATCCAACCATCTCATCCTCTGTCGTCCCCTTCTCCTCCCGCCCCCAATCCTACCCAGCATTAGGGTCTTTTCCAATGAGTCAACCCTTCGTGTGAGGTGGCCAAAGTATTGGAGTTTCAGCTTCAACATCAGACCTTCCAATGAACACCCAGGATTGATCTCTTTTAGGATGGATTGATTGTATCTCCTTGCAGTCCAAGGGACTCTCAAGAGTCTTCTCCAACACCACAGTTCAAAAGCATCAATTCTGCGGCGCTCAGCTTTCTTCACCATCCAACTCTCACATCTATACATGACCACTGGAAAGACCACAGCCTTGACTAGACAGACTTTTGTTGGCAAAGTAATGTCTCTGCTTTTAAATATGCTATCTAGGTTGGCCATAACCTTCCTTCCAAGGAGTAAGCGTCTTTTAATTTCATGGCTGCAGTCACCAACAGCAGTGATTCTGGAGCCCCAAAAAATAAAGTCTGACACTGTTTCCACTGTTTCCCCATCTATTTCCCATGGAGTGATGGGACCAGATGCCATGATCTTAGTTTTCTGAACGTTGAGCTTTAAGCCAACTTTTTCACTCTCCTCCTTCACCTTCATCAAGAGGCTCTTTAGTTCTTCTTCACTCTCTGCCATAAGAGTGGTGTCATCCGCATATCTGAGGTTATTGATATTTCTCCCGGCAATCTTGATTCCAGCTTGTGTTTCTTCCAGCCCAGCGTTTCTCATGATGTACTCTGCCTATAAGTTAAATAAGCAGGGTGACAATATACAGCCTTGACGTACTCCTTTTCCTATTTGGAACCAGTCTGTTGTTCCATGTCCAGTTCTAACTGTTGCTTCCTGACCTGCATACAGGTTTCTCAAGAGACAGGTCAGGTGGTCTGGTATTCCCATCTCTTTCAGAATTTTCCACAGTTTATTGTGATCCACACAGTCAAAGGCTTTGGCATAGTCAATAAAGCAGAAATAGATGTTTTTCTGGAACACTCTTGCTTTTTCGATGATCCAGCGGATATTGTCAATTTGATCTCTGGTTCCTCTGCCTTTTCTAAATCCAGCTTGAACATCTGGAAGTTCACAGTTCACGTATTGCTGAAGCCTGGCTTGGAGAATTTTGAGCGTTACTTTACTAGCATGTGAGATGAGTGAATGCTGGTTCAGACTCACTAAATTTATTTCACCATCTTGTAAAGGATCACAAAACTACAATTTGGAAGATGTCAAGGTAATTCAACTTCTTGTTTTACAAATAGAATTACCAAGGTCCAGAGAGAGAGGAAGGGACTATTTCAAGGTCACAAAGCTGGCTGGCCACATGACCCAGACTAGACTGCAGTTGTGCTGGCTTCCGAGGGGTGACCTCGCCTCTCACATACATTGCAGCTGCTCCTGCAAGATTATAAATCCACGAGGAAGAGGGTGGTGTCCCCAGTCCCGCCACCCCCTCCCCCAGTGAAGGTCTCGTCCGTAGCAGGTGCCCAATGAAAGGCTGCATGGAATAATGATGAAAAAGTGTTTGGGAAGTCAATGACGGCCCTGCTGGAGCGAGAGGTTGTTAAATGCAGCAGCCTCGGCCAGGAGACCAGGTCAGCTTGAGCTCATTAGTGACGCAGGGCTTTCCCAGGGTTTTGGCATGCTGAAATTGCTGGGGTGCAGAAATTCCGCTGCCAAATTGGGATGGGGGCGGTTGAGGTGGGGGCAGAGGAGAGAGGAGAGGAAGGTGGAGAAGGGGAGGAGCCCTTGGGGAGGGGACGTTGGAGAGACGATGGGCGGGGGCTGCGGTGGGCAGGGGCTGGGTGTCGGGTCTGCAGCTTTTGGAAAATCTGAACAAGCTCCAGAGAGAAAGGAACTCAGTCTCCTTCTGCCTCCTCTCCTCTTGTCATTCTGGGAGAAGTGGCTCAGCTTGGGGGGTTGGGGCGAGGAGTTCGGAGAGGAGTGGCAAAGGGTGCAGAGGAAGAGATAAGAGAAGGCGAAGACGCAGAAATAAGCAATTTGGAGGCTTTCAGAGGAGACGCTGCTCAGGGGTGGCCTGGAGCCACTTGAGGCTTCCCACAGCACCCTCTCCCTACACTGCTAACCCCACTCCACCACCACCCCGACCCCACCGAGCTCAGCCACCCTGGGAACAGAGGGGCCAGTGGCTCATCCACCCACCAGAACGTCCCCCTTCTCAAGGCCCTGGGCCTTGTGGGAAATTAGAACCGGGGGCTGGACAGCCTGGGAAAGAGGACACTTTCATTGACCAGATGAGCCACATGCTGGCCTGAGATAGACTTGGAGTTTCTAAGCACAGAGTCCTCGGGTGTCATCTGGACCCATCTCCTATATTCCTACATCCCAGCACAGGTGCAGGACATAGAAAAGGAGACAAGAAGGGTGACCTGGCAGGAGAAGGGACCTGGCCACTGGTTTATTCATTTGACAAATACCTATTGAGTCCCTGCAGTGTTCTCAGCTCAGGGCTAGGAGCACTGGAGTGGACTTGTGAATAGGCATAGAACTGAGGGTGGAGCAGGGAAAGCAGACTGTGGACAAGGGTGTTTTGAGTGGCCAGAGGAAGCCCAAAGAGCTAGCCTAGGGTACTGGTGAGGGGTTCTTAGAGCCAGTAAGGTTTAAAGTAAAATTTCCAAAGAGTCCAGGTGAGGAGCTGAGGTGTGATGGTTGGCCTGGGGAGTGCCATGTCTGAGGTTTGGTGGGGCCTCTTCAGCCCTGTGTCTCAGCCTCAACTTTGCACCATTGGGAGCTTTGTTATTTCAGTTGCCTCCAATGGAATAGAGCTCAGTGGGGCTGACTCACAATAAACAAACCTCCCAGAGACTGAGTCATACATCAAAATGTCAATTTGTTTTTCTGTAAGGGAAGTATATTTGGCAAACTAAGTCTCACTGGCAGCCTGCTTTAGGACCAGAGACCCAGAGTCTGAGTCTCAGTACCACATCATACCAACTAAGGAACTTGGGCAAACCTTTAATCCTCTATGAGTATTGGTTTCCTCATCTCAAAACAGGAATAATCATGGCTAATTAGAGTTGTGGTGAGGATTAAGTGAGCTATTGCATGTAAAAGTGCCTCATTTCTCTGTTTTTGTTGTTCAGTCACTAAGTTGTGTCCAACTCTTTGTGATCCCATGGACTGCAGTATGCCAGGCTTCCCTTCCCTTCACCATCTCCCAGAGTTTGCTCAAACTCATGTCCATTGAGTCAGTGATGCCATCCAACCATCCAACCATTTCATTTCTCTGTAAGAATATCTATACATGGGTTAATGCTTTCTTTTTATCTATCTTATTTATTTATTTATTTGGGGGCTTAATTGGGCACACAGGATCTTCATTACATCTTGTGGAATCTTTTGCTGAAGCACACAGACTCTCTAGTTGTGGTGTGCAGGCTTCAGTAGTTGCTGCACACAGGCTTACCTGTCCCTTGGCATGTAGGATCTTAGTTCCCAGACCAGAAATCAAACCCATGTCCCATGCATTGCAAGGCAGATTCTTAACCATCAGTCTACCACGGAAGTCCCAGATTAGTGATTTCTTACATTTGTATTTATCTTTTAATAGATGGTAAACGCACACGGTACAAAAGTCCAAAGGTACCAAAGAATTTTAAATCAACAATGAGTCTTCTTCTTTCTGCCACCTTTGTCTCAATTCTCACCTACTCAGTTCCCCTCCTAGGAAGCAAAATAAAAATTATCATGAATTAAAAATTTTTAAGTCATAAAAAAATTATGACGTTTTAAAAGTCTCTTTTAAAAAAAGATTTTGTTATAAAAGCAACTTGTGGATTTAAAAATAATCCAGAGAGAACACAAGGAAATACAATGAATACTTTTCTTTTCTCCCATCCTGCCCAAGCTTGGGTGGCTTGGGCAGCTTGGGAGTAAAATGAGTCCTCTGCATTGGCAGGCAGATTCTTTACCACTGTGCCACCTGGGAAGCCTGTGTTTCTTTAAAGGATAACAATTACTGCTGGTTCCCCAAGCATCTTTCAAGGGATGGTTTGCTTAGGAGAGGTTACAAATGAGAATGTGCAGGATTAATCAGGGAGTGGGCAGAGGTGGTGGGAAGTTCCCAGGGGACATTTCTATCAACTTAGGGCCGTGGAATGAATTGCCTTCCTCCACTCCAGGGAGATTTATCATCCATCCACCCACCCACCCACCATCCATCTATCCAACCACCTACCCACCCATCCATGCATCCAACCCTGACTGGCTGGGCCCTCTGTTAAGTGCTGTGGGGAATACAAGGATGAGTGAGTGAAGCATACTCTCCTCTCTTGAATCATCTATCAGTGGGACAAAAGACACAGATCCATGGATTTATGCAAGTCTGAAAGGGACAGGAGAGGTCCCTTATCATACCACCCACCCGCTACTACTACCCTTTCACAGACAAGGAAACTAAGATCCAGAGAGGAGACGTGACTTGCCCCAAATCACACAGCAAGGGAATGGCTGGGCCAGGGCTAGGAGGCAAGTCTGAGGACACAACCCTAAGATAAGATGGCAACTGACGGAGGAGAGAAGTGGGCCTGGAGTGCTGTGGTTGCCAAGGGGAGAATCCAGCCATCCTAGAGAGGGTCAGAGCATTCTAGGAAGCCAGCAGAGAGAGCTTGAGGAAAAGTGCCAAGGTAGGGAGCCTTGGCAGTGTCCAGGATTCATTCTGGCTTCCTCCAGATGTTTACCAAGGAGAATCCAGAGCCAGGTGGGGAGGTAGGTTGGGCAGAAGTTTCCTGTCCAGCCAGAGGGGCTTATCCTTGGGAATCCAGCAGCCATGGGCCCAGACACCCAGGGCACTCCTGGAGTTGTGTCATGCACAGCTGCCTTCCTCAGCACAGCTGGAGAGGGATGGGCCGAGCCTGGCCTTGTGGCTCTTTGTCCTGGACCCCTCCACCTCCTGCCCTCTCCTGCCCCATAACATCCTTCCACCAAGGTTTGGGGAGATCCTCCAGGTCTGCTCCTGACACCTCCACCAACCACACCTCTAATCAGATGCCCCCCATTGGGGTCTCTGATCCTTTGTTTTGGGTTGTCTCACATCCTGCCTTCACCCTTTGCCCTCTCCTCCGTCCAGTCAGGCGCCCTGGGGAGGCCTCGCCATCCCTCCAGTTCACTAGGGTTACATGCAGAAAAAGGCTCGTTGTGCAATCACATTTGCAAACTCAGCTTCTGAGCAGCCTACATCAATCAAGGTTTTAGCCGGGAAATGAATGGCCCACTCGAATCTGGATAAGTGAGAAGAATTATTAAAGGAACTGTTTACAAAAATTTGCACAGAGTGGGGAAGCCATAGGATTTCTTGTAGTTAACCATGGGCGAAGGTTACCAGAACCCTGAAGGAGAGTCATGGAGAGAGGCTGCCAGGAGAGCAACGCAGACCCTCAGTCAAGGGACATACCCAGCCTATGGCTTCCCCACAGGGAGAAAGCTGGTGGGCTAAATATCCCAACTCACTCCCCTCCCTTCCTTTGATCTTCAGCCGGGGCTTCCTATTGGCCAAATCCAATGGGAAGTGGGAGGGTGAGGAAGCCCATTGGTGCAGTTCACACTAGACAGCCCTGCACTGCTCTGCAGGGAGAGAAAAGTGTGGTGTGGGTGTGGAGGAGCAAACGGGAGATCCCATGTGCAGCCACCATGGCCTCATTCATCTCTGACCTTCTTCCTTCATGCCCTCCCGAGTCCTCCCAGGCTCTGTTTCCTGTGACAGGATCTCCTACCTGTCTCACAGGTAATTTCTCTTTCTTCCCTCCTGTGCCTCATGACTCAGGAGCCCTCTGTTCTCCTTTCCTGTGTGACCTGATGGATTATTGTTGTTGTTGTTGTTATTTAGTTGCTAAGTCATGTCCAGCTCTAAGCAACCCCACAGACTGTAGCCCGCCAGTCTCCTCTGTCCATGGGATTTCCCAGGCAAGAATCCTGGAGTGGGTTGCCATCTCCTTCTCCAGGGGATCTTCCCCACCCAGGGATCAAACCCGCATCTCCTGCATTGCAGATGGATTCTTTACCACTGAGCCACCAGGGAAGCAGCATGCTGGTGGGATCCAATAATTCCAGCCTTTATCACCCCTTCCCCTGACCACATCGGGATAGAATGGTCTGGCCAGTCTCAGGCCAGTCCCCTCACACAGGAGGGGCTCAGGAAGGAGCAAGCTTGAGGCTTTCTTCTGGAATGAGCTGCTGCCGTGTGTCCGGTGGGCTGCGCCCTGGTCAGCACTTCTCCGGCTCAGGCATGCCTGGAGGTGCTGGCTCACATCCAGCTGAGCCACTGGGGCTTGGCCAGATGGCAGCCAGCAAAGCTGAGGCTGGCTCAGAGCCACAGGCCTGGCTTTGGAAATCCAGCAATGCATGGCCCACGGAGGCTGCGTGCCCACGAGCACCTTGGGGATTGGATGGTACAGCCCTGCCCCTAACTGGGCTGTGGCTCACTAAACCTAGGCTTCAGATTCCCCCCTGTATCTTGCAGGGGCTGTGGGGCATCAATACAGAGCAGAAGAGACCAAGAGGCAGGAGACTGGGCTCTGTCCAGCCCTGTCCTAGCATAGCTCATCTTAGAAAAATTGCTTCCTCTTCTGGGCGGAATCCTTTTCCCAAAATGAAATCCTTTCCCCAATATAAAACCGGTTCAAGCAAAAGTGAAGTCTCAGAGCTCCCTATCCAGTCTCCTTATCACCAGCTTCTCCCCCAACCCCATTTCAAGCATCAGTCCTTGGGGCAACTTTTTAGAATCTTGGGAGTTTCACAGAAAATGGTTTGGAAACTCTGGCCCATACAGTCCCTAAGAGGTTGCAGGCAGCTCTCATATGCTATGAATACAGAAAAATAGACAAAGTTGTTACCATATCCTGCCATGTGCCCATCACCCAGATTCAACAATTAACAACTCATGGCCAGTCTTATTTCATTACTATCCTCATCCACTTCCTCCTTTCCCATTACTTCAAAGCAAATCCAAGACATCATGTCATTTCCCCTGTTAATATTTCAGTTTGTATCTCTAAAAGATTAGGATTCATTTCAAGTATATAACCACAGTGCCATTATAACACTTTAAAATATCTGATCAGAATTCATATATCCAGTTGTTTATTTATAGGGTGTTTGTTTACAGTTTGTTAGAATTAGGGTCCACATGAGGTCCACATATTGCAGTTGATTGATGAGTTGTTTTGTTTTTTCTGTGAATTGTAAGTGACCAGTGAAGGTCATGGTGGCCAGATTTTATGTGCTTCTCTGGGAGAAGGAAATGGCAACCCACTCCAGTACTCTTGCCTGGAAAATCCCATGGACGGAGGAGCCTGGTGGGCTGCAGGCCATGGGGTCGAGAAGAGTCGGACACGACTGAGCGACTTCACTTTCACTTTTCTCTTTCATGCACTGGAGAAGGAAATGGCAACCCACTCCAGTATTCTTGCCTGGAGAATCCCAGGGACGGCAGAGCCTGGTGGGCTGCCATCTATGGGGTCGCACAGAGTCGGACACGACTGAAGCGACTTAGCAGCAGCAGCAGCTGGGAAGGTATTCCCAGGAACCCTGAGGGAGAATCTCCTCTGACCTGAACCTCTAAGGGAAAAGGCCAGACTGAGGCTCAGTTCTGTGGCTTCCCACCAAGAAGCTGTAACTATCTGTTTGTGAGAGGAGAGAGAATGGTGAGGTCAAATTCCGGAGGAGCGGGTGCCTCACTGGTGATGAGAAGGACCCAGAAGAGGATGGATGCTACAGAGTCCCTGGAGGCAGGAGCCTGGGGTCTAATCCACTGGTAAAATTGACCTTTAACTGAAAACATTTCCTTTGGTATCTGCTGGAACACAGGACTTTGCTGGAGGCTGAGACGGCTGAGATGAATGGGGACTGTCTGCCCTCCAGGAGCTCAGAGCTCTTCAGTGGACAGATGGGCACATTGTATATTTAACCTCTAGACTTCAATTAGTGATCTGTAAAATGGAAATAATACCACTTTACTTATTAGACCAGCAGGTTTCTATGAGAACTCTCCTAGGTATAAATGGGATTTTATGAATAGGAAAAAAGGGACAAACTATACCTAACCCTAACCCCTAACCCCTAACACCTAACTCTAACACTAACCCTGACCCTAACCCCTAATTAGGGGAGGTAGAGAAGAAGGAGGAGTGGCTGCCAACCTGGTGGAGGAATGAAGAATATTCACAAAGACCCCAGAGTCCTCAAGTCCTGGGTTTACTAATTACCAGCCAGGTGGCCTTGAGCAGGATATCTCCACCGTTGGTTTCACCCCAGTGCCTTCCTTGGGGTCTCAGTGTTTTGGAAATGATGGAATTCAGAGAGTGTAGAGTGGGAAACTCTTGCCCTCCAGTGATTTTCAGACAGAGTCAAATGTCTGGATTTGGAGTGTAGCCCCGTGGAACGCCTGGTTTCTGCTGTCCATGGTATCAAACTCTTGTCTAGGCTTCACTGCCTCAATCTTAGGACTATGGGTGAGTTGAATGAGGCATTTCTATGCTGTGGAGGCTGTCTTGAACTTTGTAGGATGTTTAGTGGCATATCTGGCCTCTGCCCACCAAATGTCAGCAACTCTCCCAGTTGTGACAGCCAGAAATGTCTCTAGACTTTGCTAAATGTCCTCTGGGAGGCAGGAGCCCTCCTAGCTGAGAACCACTCAGCTCGTCTAGGCTAGACGGATGCTATTCCTCTGTAAAGATATGTGAGTATGTGCTCTTCCTTTTGACTCTGCACTTCTGACTGGCACCTCTGATCTGTTTCCACTTCCAGAATGTTCCCAGGGTGTCAACCCTTCTTACTGCAGTGCACCTTAAAAAAAACTGCTCTTAAAAATAAACAACTTCAATGGCCCTCTTGGCCACACTTAATACATGCAAAAATATGGTAATTGTGCCCACCATAAGCACATTTGCCCTTGATTGATACAAACTCAGTGTCAGGAGGAGAAGTAGGCAGGTCACCTGAGGAGCCTCTATGACCCAGCGCCCCACCTGGCAGACAGTGTCTGCTGTCACTGTTAAGCTCTGTCATGTAGCTTGCCTCTGTTTTTCCATCCACTTGGAGAAGAAAAAGGGGAAGACTGGTCTTAGAGCATTGTTTTCCTGGAGCCAGGGCCTCCTCTAGGTGACAGCACAGCTCCCTGAAGGTCTAGGCTTAAGTCAACTGCTCCGTGGAGTGGAAGCTGGGGACACGGGATGGAATCCTGTCATGTGACCTTGGGCAAGCTCTCAACCTCTGAGCTCAGGTAAGGATTAAATGAGAAAGTGTTTGTAAAAGAGCTACATGGCACAAACTGCCCCACAAATCTTCATTAGTATTGTTATTATCTGTTGTTCTAAATGAGAGAAGGAATAATATCACCCAGTCATTGCACCCCCATCCCTTGAGTGCTGGCAGGCTACATGGAATTCAACATCTGCCTCTCCATTTTCAGACCCCAGCACAATATCACTTACGTGATAGACCTTCCCCATTGGCCCTGAGCAGAATTCATATTTCTCCCTCTATGCCCATGATGCCTGGCCTATTATTGACCTAAATTCACTAGGTTTTAATTATTCATCAAAGCAGCTTGTCTCCCCTTCCAGTCTGAACATCTTAATAGGGCTATGGCCCTGTTATATTCATCTTTATTAGCTTCGGCATCTAACGGCAACTGGCATATAGTTGCTGCTCATTAAATGTTTGTTGAATGAATGCACAGATGAGTAATTAACACCATGTCCCTCGATGTTGATGCAATTTTAAAAGCTGCTCCCTCCATGAGGCTACATTCCTGACCTCATACTTCAGAAGCATTCTAGCGCCATACGAGCATGATCTGCCTGCAAACTATTTGTTGCCAGTCATGAGAAGGTAGATGTAGAAATTGAGAGTAAGCATGTAAAAAATTTTAAGCAATTTGATAGAGTAGTTTTATGTCTATTGGATCTAATAATTTTTAAAATTGGGCTTTTCCTTTGTATTTATTTTTTTCTTATTTTTGTAAGTCATGAGATCAGAAATTATAATAGATTACAGTTACTGAGTTCTTATTATGTTCTGAATATTAGGTTTGTATGTCTTTCTCGTTGCTTCCTTTTTCTAATAATTCAATTCCTACTGTATTTTGCAATCGTTTCATTCTGCAACAGATTAGAAATTTAAAAATCAAGAACTGGTTTTTCACCACAAGTGTTCTGAGACATACAGCTCCACACCATGACCTCACTGGTTAAGCCAACAGCAGAGGAGAGCTTGCTCATTCCCCTCTCACTGGGTCCCACCCATCACTACCTGTTGTCATATCTGTCTCTCCTACTGTTTGGAAAGACATGGCGTTGTCTTTTATTCCTGTTTGGATTCCGCATATTTCTCTTTTCTTCCAAAACTGGCTGGTTCAATGGATGAAAGCTGACTCCGGTCTGGGCTCGGATAGGAAGAAGAGAGGGCAAGGGAGGGGTCCAAAGAGAGTTTGGGAAAGGTCTGGCTGGGAAGAAGATGCTAGAATGGAGCAGAAGGCAGTCCTGAGGAGGATTGGAAAGGCTGCTAAGGAGACCACCCTGAGCCATTAGGCTGATTGGCTGAAGCGGCTGGGGTTGAGGAGGGGTAGGGCAGAAAGGGCCCTTGAAAGTGGAAGGAGGCAATTTCAGGGCAAATAAAAAGGGATATAGAATCCTTTTACAGAAGGAGTGTTAAACCTGAGGCTGTCATAACCCCCCTGAGGTGGTCAAAACTATAAATAAGTAGGTCATGGAGAGATTCAGAAGGCCCCCTCTTCCCACTCAGGGGTGGAGTCAGTGTGGTGGTTAAGTCAATGAAATCAACACACAATCAACTGGAGGGGAAGGGGCAGGGGGATGAAACGTGCCATCTGTAGTTTCCCCGTTAGAGAGAGAAGGTCTGAATCCCAGGCCAAAAGAGGCCGGAAGAGCAAGACTTGATTACAGCCTGATCGATGGCATTAGCATATTTAAAGATCATGTCAAGGAGAGAACAGAAGGGGCTCGGAAAGGCAAAGTGGTATTTATTAAGCACAGAGAAACAGAATCTGGAAATCTGGAGCTGTCTGGTCCTTGGAGAGTCAGCTCCAAGGTCAAGCAAGGCTGGGGAGCAAGGGCTCTGCAGGGCTGGGCAAACCTCCCTTAGGACCTGCCAGCTTCCTCTCCTCTGATTCCACAGTCCATAGCTGCTGTGACCTTCTCATCAAGAATTCAACTTTCCACAAAGAACTGCCTAGGGGGAGGGACCTCGCTGCCCATGCATTTGAGCATCTGGTCCACTTGATGATGATGATCATGGTGGTGGTGATGGTGGTGATGACTGCTAACGTTCACTAGGCCAGGCATCATGCCTAGCCATTTACAAATATCAACTTGTTTAAACCACTGTTTAACCTATGAGGTAGGTATTCCTAGCTCCATTATAGAGATGAGATATTTGAGGCAATATTAGATATGTTTCCAGGTTCATACAGCTTGTCAGCAGAAGAGCCAAGACTCAAACTCAGGCTGACTCCAGAATCTAGTGTGTGCATGCATGCTAAGTCACTTTGGTCTTATCCCACTCTTTTCGACCCTATGGACTGTAGCCTGCCAGGCTCCTCTGTCCATGGGATTCTCCAGGCAAGAATACTGGACTACCTTGCATTTCATTTTTGTTGAAAACAATAAATTGGCAACCTAGTTGGTGCATCCATCTCTTTGGGATTGGTTGGGGTGAGTCTGTGTCAAGCTCAGCATGACCAGCTCCAACGGCTCAGATGGTAAAGAATCTGCCTGCCAGTGCAGGAGACCCTGGTTCAGTCCCTGGGTCAGGAAGATCCCCTGGAGAAGGAAATGGCAACCCACTCCAGTATTCTTGCCTGGAGAATTCCATGGACAGAGGAACCTGGCAGGCTACAGTCCATGGGGTCACAAAGAGTCAGACACAATTGAGCAACTAAGCACACACACAACCAACTAGGGGTTTTCAAGACTGGGGACCACGTGCTTCGTTTAGAAAGTGCCACCCAGTGTAGCTAAGCCAGTGTGACCAGTTGGTTTCCTGGGCACTGCCCCTCCCCACTTCAGATCCCCAAACTTTGAGCTGGAAATCAGGAGGCTAAGAACTAGGTTTACCAGCTATGTGAGTGTGGACCGGCCACCACCCGCCACCACCCGTCTATGCGCCTCAGCTTCCTCACAAGGCATCTTACAATAACTCCCTGTCTAAATGAAGAAGCAGTTGGACCCATGAATGTACTGAGAAGTGGGTGGAAGGAAGGAGGCGGGTGGGCGCGGCAGTGCACAGAATCTCCAGGGAGGTTAGATTCTGAGTTGGGTTGCAAAGTCAGCTGACCACCATTCTGGGAGTGTGGTCCACCCTGGATGCTCAGGCTTCCTGGTGAGGGGTTGCTCCTGGCGCTGCAGGAGGAGAATCTACAGGGTAGTTACATTTTTTTACCCGCCTTTCGGCTCTGGTGGAAGGAGGGAAGACATCGAAGTCAAAAGTCTGTCCATCTAGAAGAGCTGGAGGGGAAAGTCCAAGGGGCTGGAGAAGTCGGGAGCTGCTTCCCAATGCTGGGGACGGGATGGGGAGCGAGGGAGCCAAGCTGGATGGAGGCCGGGAGGTCTGGCGGGACGGCTGACCCTACCCTGAGCGCTCGGCCGAGAGGGGGCGCTGTGGCCTCCTCCTCGCCCAGTCCGTTGGGTTCCCAGCCGCTATCCCCTCTGTAGCGCAATGCGCGCTCGACTTTCCCCCTCCTCCGCGGTCAGAGGGCGGCTAGTCCTGCCCGGCACCGCCGTCTCGCCTGCTCTCGGTGTTGCTAGGTTCAGCTCCTTGCCGGGACCAAACTGGGCAGGCGCTTAGTTAGTAGAATGAATTTACGAACGAATGAATGAATGAATGAGAAGAGTTCCTCCCTCAGAGCTGTCACACCTCAGCGCGCTCCTGGCGTATCAGTGCCAAAGGCACGGGGGTCTGGCCCTCGCCCCGCTGAGGTGGGGGCGGCGGGGACTTTCTCCCCGCCCCGCGGCAAGGAGAGAACTGCCCGAACGCAGTGCCCAGCTTCACCCGGCTTCCGCGGCGGCACAGCTCAGTCCGGGCTGCCCTATTCCCCAGCCTCCAATAGCTTCTCTCTTATAGATTCACCTGAGCCCCCCAGGAGCCCCTCAGACTCCCCTTGACTCCTCGGGAACAACCTGAAATCCGGCGGGAGGAAGAAGGCTGCCTCCTCTCCCACCACCAACCCCCCGCCCCCACCACCACCTCCCCAGCTTTTCCCCGGGCTGCGGCGGCCGCCAGCGCTGCCAGTGCGCCCCGCCGATTGCCGCAAACCCGGCTGGAGGAAAGGGGGTCAGCGCCGCTAGGGCGCGGGGAGCCGCCCCCGGAACGAGCCGGGGCCGAGGAGGCGGGGCGGGGGAGGGAGCGGAGGGGCGAGGCGCTGAGGAGGGACGGGAGGGGAGGGGAGAGGAAAGGAGGGGAGGGGACGCCCAGGCGAGGGGGCGGGGAGCCGCGGCGAGTATCGGCGCGGACCGAGGGGGAGACGGCGGGGGCGAGGCGGGCTCCGGGAGGGCGAGAGGCGGCCACGGAAGCGGCGTCTGGACTTGCCCGGGAAGGGGAGAGCGAGAGCCCGCTGGGCCGGGCTGCGGGGCCAGGGAGCGCGGAGGCGGGCACCTCCGCCACCGGCGGCGACACAGAAGCCCGGCGCCCACCCCGCGCAGCCCGAGCCCGCTCCCGCCGGGATGTCCCGGGGACCCAGGCATCCAGCACGGTGACAGAGCGAGCCCGAGGATGGGACGGCGCCCGCAGCTCCGGCTTATCAAGGTAAGAGCGAGCCAGTCAGCCCTCGAGCACCGGGGCTCCCCAGCTCCGGGCGCTCAGGGCTGGCTCCGTGGGCAGTGGGTGTGATGCGGCGGGGATTGGGTGTCACTGAGCAGAACTGTCCCCAGGTCCGGGGGCGGCCGGGGTTTAAGGGGCAGGCCAACTCCCTCTTCCTGGACCTCTGGAGCCGGCGTTGCGAGGTAGGGGGAGAACTCAGGTGAAAAAAAAAGAAAGAAAGAAATCATTGTGGCGAAGCTGTGGGGATGTTGGCTGGTGTTGAGGGGTAGGGGTCCGGGGGGTCCGCCCACCCGGGCAACCAGCTCTGCGAAGGGAATCGCTCTAGGCTTTGGGAACCGACTCAAGGCTCCTCCACCCACCCGTCCCGTATAGACAGGGGTCCCGGGACAGGAAGCTCGGGAGGGGGCGGAAGGTTCCCCATCTGCCCCAGCGCGCCTCCGCCCTGTTCCTGGGAGCTCCTTCCTGCCCCTGAAAGTCCGGGGAGATAAATGTCCCCCGCGCCTGCGAGCCCTGGATCAATATCGCAATCTCCGGAGAGCCGACCGAGCATCCGGCGGTAGTTACCGTTCCTCCGCCGCAGTCGCCGCCGCGCCGGCCCGCCTGCGGGAGCGCAGCGTTCGCTCTCCGGTCCTTTGCACTCGATGGTCCCTGCGCCTGGCCGCTCCTGTCCGGGCTCTGGCGACGCGATTCCTGCGCCCGGAGTTTGGGAAAGTCGCCAGATCTCACGTCAGGCGTCTGTCCGATGAAGTTCGGGGGTGACAAGGGCTGCCCCTGGGCCCCGGGGAAGGTCTAGGGGGTCGACACCCCGGCCCGCAGCTCGTGCCAGCCGTCACTTGCAGGTGCCGGGCGATTCCCAAAGCGGTTCGCCTTGCGGGGTGTAGGCGTGCAGGCAGCAGCCGGAGAGAGGGGTGGGTGGGCCTCGGCGCCGCCGCAGGCGAGCCGTGCGAGGCTCTCGCCTGAGGATCCCGACTCCGCAGGGTCAGAGTGGACAGGCTGAGCAGACAGCGGCTTGACGGGATTCAGCGCATTTAAAAAGCGATTACACTCAAAAGAATGTATTTGGGGGAGTGGTGCGGATTGACTGATTTTCATTTTTCCATCAGTTATTAAACCAGCTGTACGTATGTAGCACACAAAGTGATTTGAGTTAAACCACCAAGATTTAAAAATGCAACTGCTGCCTGGTCATCAATTGAGACGTTATTAGTTACCGAGGTTTCCTCTATTCTCTCTGTCCCTCTCCCGAATAGTTATGTTAGTTTTTTAAAAATGAATAAAGATTGGTCTGATTAAACCCATATCCCCTCCCCCACGCCTTAACTGAGGACTAGGGGTGAACTCAGAATTTATTTTCTCGGTGATCAGGGAGACCCAGGGAGGGAAGCAGGAGGAAGAACATTCAGAGAGCTTGAATAGATGGCACTGAATGGGAATATTTTCCCAAAGGCTAGTGTGTACCAAACCTGGGTCTAAATTTACAAAACAGAACAAATTCAACGTTTCAAACAGATTCAAAGGATTGAACTGTAGGTTTTTGGTTTTGAGTTTATGTGGTAATAGGTAACTATTCTTTCTCTGGACTTTCTTTAAATCATGTGCAAATTCCTGCTTAGAATTATGATGCTTTTCTAAAAGAAAAAATTTTTCTCTTATTATCATTGTGTGTGTGTGTGTGTGTGTGTGCTTCCTGCTAGGGCGTGAGATGTGTGCCCTTTAGGTCTGGCCTAATGAGCTCAGTAGGTGCTCAGTAAATGCATACTGAATGAGTAAGAGGCAGTGAATGAATCGTCAGCTAATGCAATTTCAATTAAATAATTATTTTATTTATATGGCATATACAACTTGTTGGGTAGTGTTCTACCTGCTTTACAAATATTAAGTCATACTGTCCTCCTAACAGCTCTGGGAAGCCAAAATTATTCCTGAGCACAGAGAGGCTCAGTATCTTGCCCAAGGTCATGCAGCTAGTGAATGGTGGAGCCGAAATTGAAACTCAGGCACTTCAACTCTAAGACTTTCTTTTCTTAGCTTTTACCAGAAAATATATGAAGCCACTAAAATATCCTTGACTTCTGCCAGATAAGAGAGAACACAGGTAGTTGTGTCAGTATGAACATCTGAACCTAGGTGGGTGGTTGTGGTTGGTGGTTTAGTCACTAAGTTGTGTCTGACTCTTGCAACCCCATGGATTGTAGCCCGCCAAGCTCCTCTGTCCATGGATTTCCCAGGCAAGAAATACTGGAGTGGGTTGCCATTTCCTTCCTCAGGGGATCTTCCTGACCCAGGGATTGAACCTATGTCTCCTGCATTGGCAGGCAGATTACCGCTGAGCCACCAGGAAAACCGAATCTGGATGGATTTCATCCAAAATGTATCTCTGCCCTCAGCAAGTCAGCCAGTATCAGGAAAGGAGGGAAGGATCCGCTCTGAGGCCCCTGTTGTGGGCATCACACTGTACTGATTACAGAGAACTGGGGGAGAGTGTGTGCACATGTGCGTGAGTGAGAATGTGTGTGTGCATGGGAGGGGGCTTGTGTATGTCAGTGAGGGAGAGAGGATGAGCATAAATCTGTGTGGATGCCAAGGGGACAGGTAAAATATGGTCTCTACCCCCAGGGGAGGGCCAGGGACCGAGCACCTCTTGAGTCTCCTACCCAGCAGCCATGGGTCCTCGCAGGGAGACTGGAGTGTGGCTCAGAACAGCGGGTTTGGTTGAGTGTGAGAAGTGGAGAAGGCAAGGCCTGGTGGGCTGTTTGGGAAAGTGAGTTCCATGGAGAGAGCTGGTTTTATGGCTGTTGTCATAAAAGCAATCTAGCAGTATTACACAAAGTTTAAAAACCAGAGGGGAAAATTATTACAATCTCTCCCTCCTAACACAGCTATTGTTGCCATTTTGAAAATAATCCCTGCAGACATTTTTTTTTTCAAGCGCACATTTGGGCACAGCTGTGGCTCTTGGGAAAGTCCTCTCACTTACTGTCGCAGTCCAAGTCCGTTCCGTGTTGTTCCAGGGCCTCGAGAGGAAAAACCTCAACATCTCCGTGTTCCCTGTAAGGGGATGCTCTTTTGCCTTGCCTGTATCCCGGCACTTCGGGGCCATTTCCCAATTGCTTCTTTGACAAATAATGTGGAGCCAGGTTTTGAGGGGAGCCTGGGCAGGAAGGGAAATGAGGGCGAAACAGTGAGCCGTGTTGGAGACTTCTCTGGTAGTCCAGTGGCTAAGATTCTCAAAGCAGGGGGCCCGAGTTCAATCCCTGGTCAAAGAACTAGATCCCACATGCTGCAACTAGGAGTTAGCATCCTGTGACTGAAGATCCTGCATGCTGCAACTAAAACCTAGCATAGCCAAATAAATATATATATTTTAAAGTAAGCTGTGGGGAGTGGGGACAGTTGGCATGGCCACAGTCCAGGGACAAAGGAGGAGAGGGGAGCTATCAGGATTTGATGTGCTCAGCCCTGCATAGGGGCATGTCTTGGGTCCATCCAGTTCTTAAGGAAGGCATAGATTTGTGGAAAAGCAAGACACTGACCAGGGGCTTCCAGTGGTAAACAATTTGCCTGTCAGTGCAGGAGGCATAAGAGACTCGGGTTTGATCCTTGGGTCAGGAAGATCCCCTGGAGAAGGGAATGGCAACCCACTCCAGTATTCTTGCCTGGAGAATCCCATGGACAGGAGCCTGGTGGGCTACAGTTCATGGGGTTGCAAACAGTCAGGCAGAACTGTGTGACTGAGCAGGAGCAGGACACTGACCAACGACCAGTGAGGATGAATTCAAGTGGAAAATCCATTTCTCACCCTCTCTAACATTTGGCTCCTTGGAGAGCATCAGCAGCCAGTGGGATTCAGCTGCAAAGGAGGAGTTTGGAGGGTGAAGGTGCCCCTTGGCAGCACCCCAAGTGCTCACAATACTTATGAGCCCATGGGCCTGAGCCCCAGCTGTGATGTGACCTAGAAGGAAGGGGATAGGCACAGGGTTGATCATTTTTAGCAGCTTTTGGGGTGGAAAGACCATCAGCTTTGGAATCGGCAAACCTGACATCATTCACAGCTATGCCTATGTGACTTCAAGTAAGTCACTTTTCCTCTCTGAGCCTCAGTTTCTCTGTAAACAGGAGTATTTGACTAGATTCCCTCTTACATTTCACATCTCTGTGAAAGATGTGTGAAACAGAGGCAATACCTAACTCATACGGTTGAGGTAAGGATGAAATGCATCAACACCTGCAAAGTGCTTGAACCAGCTCCTGGCGTGGAATTTGCTTTCAGAAAAAGCTGCAAGTTGACTAGTCTTTGTAGAAAACGAGCTGATGCAGAAAGAAAAACAACCAGGAAAACCTCTTGGACATTCAGTATCTAGCATTTTTGTACCTTTCACCCTTCACAGCACTGGGCCTAAGAATCAACTGCACGTAGTAAGATTTCACAAATGTTTGTTGGCTGGCTGGCTGGTATTGTTGCTGCTTCCTTCAGTGTAGTGTTGTGTGATCACAGAGGACCTGTTGCTGTTCCCCCGAGATGCAATTGTCATGTCCAAACAGACTGAGAGATGCCAAAACCACCCTAGCAGAAAAGCCGTCTCTGATGCAGAAAAAATGGAAACTGCCCCCTAAACCCACTATGGTTATTTTTAAAAGAAAAGGAAAAGGAAGCACCAAACAGCCAATGTAGCACCTGGTGATTTGGAGGAGCCACCACAATGAGAAGCCGTCGTACTGCAGCGAAGAGTGGTCCTGCTGCTCACTGCAACTAAAGAAAGTCCATGCAACAACAAAGACCCACTTCAGAGCTAAGGCCAAGTCTTAGCTACAGTTTTATCTTCAATGAGTGAATTTGTTAATTACAATAACTCCTGTCTGCTTAGATCTTCCAGGACCGCTGTCAGCAGAGTCCCTTGGAAGTGGCATCATTGCATACTTATTATTATTTTTATTTTTTGGTATTTATTTGGCTGTTCTGGGTCTTTGTTGCAGCACGTGGGATCTTTACATTGCGTCAGGTGGAATCTAGTTCCCTGACCAAGAATTGAACCGGGATCCCCTGCATTGGAAGCATGGAGTCTTAGCCACTGGACTACCAGGGAAGACCCAGCACAGCCAAAGATAAATAAATCTTAAAAATTTTTTTTAAAGAGGAAAACTACTTTATGGGATAATCATAATGACTTCATGAGATGTCAAGTGTGAAATTAAGCCCAATTGCACATTGTCTGGCACACAGTAAGTGCTCAATAAATTTTAAGTGTAATAGTCACTTAATAAATTACTGAATTTTATCAATCCAAGGAATAACAGTGAAAGGAGTGGTAAGGGAAAAGGAAGTAGAAAAAGGAATGCTTAGCAATGTAGAATCTTCTCCTGCTCCAAATCCTCTTCACAGTCCCTGGGGAGAAGGGATGGGGCCCCTACCCTCAGCCTAGGAGGGCAAAGGATGGAGGTGCCTGCTGTTGGCCCTCTGAGCATCTCTGATGTGAAAATATTTGACAATAAGTCTAGAGACATGTAGGGAGGATAATACAAAATGATTAACTCATTGGTGCAAACACTTATTTTGAAAACAACTAGATGGATTCTATTAAGCAACAGATTATTAAACATTTCTTTTGAGAGTAATTGGTGTCGGCTTCTACAACATTAAGAAACTGGAAGGTCAGAGAGGGATGGAGGAAGGGAAGAGGAAGACTTGGGGGAAGATGGACGTGCCCTTCCTTTTCCTGTGAAATGGGTGGGGGGAGATGCAGATCTGGGCGATGGGTCCCCTCAACACAGACAGAACCACCGACTCACAAGCTTTTGCTGAGTGTGTTTTTTGGCAGCTCCCCACCCAACAGCCATGAAACCACTTTAGTGTTTTGTGGATGTTCTATCTTCCCTATAAACAAAAGTAATATCCCAATCCCACCTCTGGGTTTGCTGGCCCCAGGGAGCAGCCCCAGCGAGGTGCTTGGAGGTAGGGTTTGTGGGGTGCACACCTGTTCCCCTTCACCTGTCAGTCAGTTCCCATCCTCCAGCCAGTGTGGCCAGGAGCCAGGATGCCTAGGTCAAAGCCCAGGACAGAAACTGACCAGACTGGTCCAGCTGCTTCCGTGCCTGAAGAGCCAGGGAAGCCACATTTGCTAGGCTGTTGTTGTTTAGTCGCTAAGTCCTGTGCAACTCTTTTGCGACCCCATGAACTGTAGCCCGCCAGTCTCCTCTGTCCATGGGATTCCCCAGGCAGGAATCCTGGAGTGGGTTGCCATTTCCTTCTGCAGGGGATCTTCCTGAGCAGACTACAATTTGGAGCCCATCCATAGTGAGTTTTAAGAGGTAGTCGGGCTACCCAGAGGCACTATGGGAGACTTTGTTGAACCTCTAAGCGCTGGGAGGTCAGGCCTTTGGGACAACATATTGTTCAATATCCCTGCCAGGTCCATGGAGCTGAAGAACTGGAGGGCAGGATGCCCAGGGTGACTGGCTGGGTCAAGAGATGGCTGTGACATTTCCATTGACAGAGAGGGTTTCCCCAGCTTTGATTTGTGTCTCCCCAGTCTCCTTGGCTGGTGTTTGAAGAGCTCAGTGGTTTCCAGAGGCCCCAGCTATTCCTGCAGCAGCCCACCACTGTGCAGACAGAGCTGGGTGGGGTACACAGGAAGGACCAGGGATCAGAGCGCTGAGCAGTGCAGGCTGGAGACAGAAACCAGGCCCAGGAGGGCTTTGGCTACCCTAGAGAAGGGTCGAGGGAAAGTCCCAGGCTGTCTAAGGAGCAGAATATCCCCCTGTACTGAGGGCCTTGACCCCACAGGCAGAAACAAAAGGCCCATCTGGGCACCCGTGGGCCGGCTCAGGATTGACAATTTTATTATATAAGATTCAGACATGCAGACAGAGAGAAATCAAAGATGGTGTAGAGATGGAAACTGCTGGCGAAAGTTGGCATGAGAGGGAGAGATCAGGACAGAAAGCCTGGGAGAAAAGAAGAGAGAGAGAGGGAGGGAGAGAGGGAGAAAAGGAGAGAGAAATAGGTGATAGCAAAGAAGTGCATGGTTTTTTTGGCCTTTCTTGCTTCGTGCTTTCTCTTTAGCAGCCAGGAGAACTGAGACCAGAAATGGCCTTTATTGGAAACCTCCCTCCCCATTTATTACAAGAATTACCCTCATCCTCTCTAACCTGCTGCAGGGAGCCCCTTCCTCACGCACCAGGGTCAGGATGCTCTGAGTCACGCTGTATGGAGGCTGCAGATACCTGCCCAAGAGAAGAAGCAACCCCATACCCTCCAGCGTCCCCTGGGCTGGGCTTCCCAGCACCCAGTTCAGAAGGAACAAAGCCTGTTGCCTTTGAGGTTCTAACTGGTCCCCAATGTGTAGTCTGTCTCTTTCTTATACATACACATACACACACACACACACACACACACACACATGCTGGGATCCTCAGGGAGTCCTTTGCAGCATTAATAATAGCATCCTCCCAATTGCTACCCCCTCAGAGGCTATTGCACAGTCAAACCGATGAGACAAACATGCAGCACCCACCTACTCAGGGCCAGGGCTGGAGGACTGGCACCCAGAAGAGCAGCTGGGCCCCCAGGGACCATAGGGTCAGCAGTGGGAGTGGGCATTAGGTTGGACCATCTCTGTGGCCATGCCTTAGGCCACGCAGGCATGGCTGGGAGGCTCAGAGGTGGTCTATGGAGGGAGGCCTGTGTCCTGGACTTGGTCTGAGTTCCTGCCTGTCCTTCCCTTCCGTTTCCCTCCACTTTGCCCAACTTCTCTGGCCAGATGCACTGTTCACCAAGCTCCTTCTGTGCCAGTGTCCACACGCACGACCCATGGAGTCCTCCTGTCCTACTGCAAGTGTAAAAGAACCAGATACCCCCGCACCTCCCCATCCGCTCTTCTGGGCCTCTGCCCCAGCCCTCCCTCCTTTCTACCCCCACAAAATACTCATTTCTGCCAGCCACCTGCCTTTGGCCGTACTGTTCCTCCTTCAAGAGCTTCTGTTCCCCAGTCTCTTTTTTTATGTAATTTTGAGATGCCCTGGAGGGGGGCACGGCAACTCATTCCGGTATTCTTGCCTGGAGAATCCCATGGACAGAGGAACCTGGTGGGCTGCAGTCCATGGGGTTGCACAGAGTCAGACACAACTAAACTGACCTAGCACGCATGCACATTTATTTATTTTATTATTTATTAATTTTATTTTTGGCCATGCTCGGTCTTTGTTGCTTAGGGGCTTTTCTCTGGTTGCGGCAAGCGGGAGCTACTCTCTAGTTGTGGTGTGCAGGCTTCTCATTGCAGTGCTTTCTCCTTTTGCAGAGCATGGGCTCTAGGGCATACAGGCTTCAGTAGTTGTGGCACATGGGCTCAATAATTGTGCCTCCTGGCCTCTAGGACACAGGCTCAATAATTGTGGCACGTGAGCTTAGCCGTGGCATGTGGGATCTTCCCAGAGCAGGGATCAAACCCATGTCTCCTGCAGTGGCAGGCAGATTCTTTGCCACTGAGACACCAGGGAAGCCCTGTCCCCCAGTCTCTCTGCATCAGTCCTGATTCTTCCTGAACCATCACTACCCTCTCCTCCAGGAAGCCCTCCAGGCTAATCTCACTGGTCCTTCCTTTGCTTGCTCTCCCTGCCCCTCATGTGAGCCTCTAGCTTGTGGTGGAGCCTGGGCTTCCCAACAACAGGGGATGTGCAACTCTTTGGTGTGTTCCCCCACAGGATGCTCAAAACATTTACCAACCAGACCCCGCATGGGCCCCTGGTCTCTCTCATCTAACTGGAGCCCTTGTCCCCCTGTAGATTCTGAGCTCTGCCTGGGCCCAGGAGGACCTCCTTAAAATAAAAAACAAAAAGGACTGCGTCCCCAGCACCTAGCCCAGTACTCCAAGCACTATAGGCACGTAATAGACACTGAATTCAGTGGAGAGCATCTTCCCCCTCCCACTCCCCAATGAATGTTTATCTGTGCGCGTGGAGGTGCTATGGCGACAGGAGGCAGAAATGACAAGCTAAATGGATAAATCCCCCCGGCTCTGTATGTGCATTTATGACTTAGTGGCTTATCGAGTGCTACACTGTTGGCATCACTTAGTAACATTTAGCGATTCTGGTCCTTCCCTGTGTTCCATCCCTGATCCCCATAGCACTGGAGGCATTTGTCCACGTGTAAAAGCACAAACAGCATTTTCTTCCATGAGGGGTTCTGGGCAGGGCTGGTAGGAGACATTGCCAGAGGGAGGTTTGGAGCTGAGCTGAGGACAGAGAAGCAAGAATCTTCTCAGAATCTGGGGTCTTGAGAGAGCAAGTCAGGGTGCTTTAGTCCCCAAGGAGAGGGCTGTGGAGGAGGTTTGGGGGCAGCCTGGGGCTCCCTCCCTGCCATTGTCCCAGTTCTGCTGGTTAAGAGGCAGGAATAGCCAGGAAAGGCAGAGGTGGCAAAGGACACAGGTGAAAGGGAGTGGGCGCATTCTTGGCTCCATCCATGGGATCCCATTTCTCAATCCACATCCCTCCCCTCCAGCTCCCTGTGGGTGGGCGTGGGGCAACTTTGGTGTCTTTCTCTCTAGGTTGCTGGGCCGCAGTGGTCTCACCATGAATGCTGTCGCCAGGCTGTGAAACTCTGGGCCTATGCAGTGGCACGTGTGCACCCCTGAGAGGCAGAGCATCCCTAAGGGAGTCTCCCTCAACTGTCCCTAAAGTTGAGGAGGCAGGAGGCCTGGCTGGGTGACCTTGGGCAAGTCACATAACCTCTCTGGGCTTGATCCTCCTCTGGACCATGATGGAGAATCAAGGAGGAAATGTCCGTGTGGCAAGGGGCCTGACCCCACCAAAGCTCCTGAGTGGGACCTGCTGCTTTCCCCGGTGAGATCCCTCCCCCAGCCTCCACTGTCCCCCTCACCCCTACCCACTCCTCCCCTTAATGCTGAGCCCAACAGGTACTTAAGACTCTCCTCCTCCATGGAGCCTTCCCTGATGAGTTGGCCATTGCACTCTCTCTCCCAGCTAAAGCAGGGCTTCTTAAGCCAGCTATGGGGAAGAACCTCGTGGGTCTTTCCAATCCATGGCACTTGGGCTTGTTGTGCATGACAACCATGCAGCCTGTACCATGCGACTCTCCTGCAGAGCTAAACAACGTCTGAACTGGGTCTAGACCCTGTTCAGTGAGATCACGGCAAAAACAACTTCACACCAACGTTTCCAGATGTCACTCTCTGTAGCAGTCTGCAGCCCCACACTGGTCCCCACCACCCTTTCAGCAGCGCTGATATAAAGCCCTCTTTGGGGCCAGGATGCACAGCCCAGAATCCCTGGTTCACTTTTCAAGGGAGTCTGGCTGCCACCCAGCCCTGCCCCTGTGTTCCTCCTGCTGGAAGACTCAGTGCTGTAGCCACTGGGGTGGGCTGCCAAGTAGGAAGAAGTAGGAAGAACCGCTGTCCGGGAGGGTGGAAACCTTCAGTCATTCAGAGCCCTTACCACTCGGCAGGTTCTGGATGGGCCTCTCCCCAGCCTTGTTCTTACTCATCAACCTGCACCTTATATCACCCACCAAGGTTGGAGGGGAGCAGGGAGCTTAGGTGAGATGAGGGAAGCTCTTCCTCTGTGGTGGGCTCACCCCACAGCTCGCAGGACTTAGCCCCACACTGGTTCTAGCCTTTGTTGCTGGGCTCACCCAAGATAAGGGAGCGCGACTTCTGCAGGGTCAGCTCTGTCTCCCACTTCGAGAAACTGGACCGGGGGTGGGGGCAGGCTGGCAGAGCCCTGCCCACCGGCTCTCGTAAATGCTGCATCTGTCTGTGCGCTCCCTGTGCTGCTTGATCCCCAGCGTTGGCTGCACCCACAGGTGGCTGCCTGGCTGTGTCAGGACAGCAGTGAGGGAAGGACCTCCCATCCATTGGTCAAGAGGGGTCATTCTCGCCAGTCTCCTGCCTTCAGGCTGAGGCTAGGAAGTGGGGGTATGACCAGTTCAAGTCCACAGAGTGTGATCAGGGCCTCTTCTTGTCCTGCAGACTCCCCCCTTTTGTCCTCCCATTCTTTTCCAGGGTTTTCCTCCCAGTAACCATCTTCCTTCCACAATCCCAACTTCCATGATAGGCCTGCAGGTTAGGAGTTCCAGAACTGAGAGGGAGCTGCAAAACCCTCCAGCCCAGAGTTTCCCCTGCTCAGCACCACTGACGTTAGGGACTGGGTATTTCCTTGTTGAGGCTTCCCAGATGGCTCAGTGTTAAAGAATCCACCTGCCAATGCAGGAGACACAGGTTCAATCCCTGGGTCAGGAAGATCCTCTGGAGAAGGAAATGGCAACCCACTCCTGTATTCTTGCCTGGAGAATTCCATGGACAGGGCAGCCTGGCAGGGTGCAAATGGGGTCCCAAAAGAGCCAGATGTGACTCATCGACTAAACAATAACAACAAATTCTTTGTTGTGGGGCCGCCCTGTGTATCTGAGGATGCTAAGCAGCATCGCCAACCTCTAACCATGAAATGCTGGTAGCCCCTCCTAGTTGTGGCAACCCAGAATGTCTCCAGATAGTGCCTCCTGTCCCCCAGGGGACAGAATTGCCCCCCGTGGAGAGCTATTGGGCCAGTGCGGTTCTCTTTCAATTCTAGTGAAGTTTCAGAATCACTTGGAGAACATGAAAAACTAGAGATACTCCCAGGTTTCCCCGCAGGCCCAGATCTCTAACGAGAAGCCCAAGAAACAGAATTTTCTCTCTCCTGGCTGCCAGGCACCGGTCTGAAACTTCTGATTTTGTCTAATTCACTTCTTTTACAGATAAAGAAACAGGCAGGGCCATTGCCCATCTTATGGACGATTATTTGGTTATTCCTAATCTCTGCCCTGAATCTCCCTGCTGAGTGGAGTTGGGTGGTTCAGCCAGCCCCCTTTAAACCACCCCTCATAGCCTTGGAAGGCAGTCACTTCTCCAGGAAAAAACAGCCTTGGACCCTTGAGCAGTTTTCTCACAGAAATTAACTGCCAGCCGTCTGATGATTTCACGCTGCCTTCCCTCGCTTCATGTCTCTTTTATTTTTTTTTCAGTTTTTTAATTGTATTAATTAATTTATTTTAATTGGAGGCTAATTACTTTACCATATTGTGGTGGTTTTTGCCATACATCAACATGAATCAGCCACGGGTGCACATGTGTCCCCCCATCCTGAACCCCCATCCCGCCTCCCGCCCCACCCGGCTGGGTTGTCCCAGAGCACCAGCTTTGAGTGCCATGCTTCATGCATCAAACCTGCACCGGTCATCTATTCTACATGTGGTAACATACATGTTCACGTTCTCTTTTAAAAAGCAGCTTCTTAAAGGACATCCCTTTCCTGCCGACACTGACAACGCCCTCACCTCACGCTTGTCAGAGAGTGGGCCGAGCGAGAGCACAGCTGATAGTGGCACCTGCGTGGCTGATGTCTCCCCGCTGTCCCCAGCACCTCGGCTCTGTCTCCCCGTGTAGCAGATGCCTCCCCCACCCCCTCAGGGATGGGTTCCTGGTGTCTGGGAGCAGCTCCTAGTTGAGCAGCTCCCAGGAGCAGGGGCTGGATCAGAGCCCCAGCGAGCTCCGCTGCCCTGTGAGAACCGAGCTGCACCCTTCCTGAGCCCCCAGCTGTCAGGGCTGCACTGGTGTTTACCCCTCCATTCCCACTGCCAGCTCTCGGGCAGCCAGGCTATGCCCTGGAGCTAGAGTCAAGAGGCAAAGGAAACCTGTACCTCTCCTTTTGGAGGATTCATGCAGGGTAGTGGTGGTGGTGGGGCTTATTATGGGAGCAAAGGAGTGAAGTAGCAGGGAATTGGGGCAGGGTGCATCCTGAGCCCAGGGCCCCAGGGAGACGGCCTGGAGGCAGGAGCACCCAGGTGTGCCCCACTCCCTGAAATGTAGGCAGGAGATTTTCCTTTCCATTTTTTCCCTGTCTGCACAACAGCTGCTGCTGCTGCTGCTAAGTCACTTCAGTCGTGTCTGACTCTGTGCGACCCCATAGACGGCAGCCCACCAGGCTCCTCCATCCCCGGGATTCTCCAGGCAAGAACACTGGAGTGGGTTGCCATTTCCTTCTCCAATGCATGAAACTGAAAGTGAAGTCGCTCAGTCGTGTCCGACTCTTCACGACCCCATAGACTGTCGCCTACCAGGCTCCTCCGTCCATGGGATTTTCCAGGCAAGAGTACTGGAGTGGGTTGTCATTTCCTTCTCCAGCACAACAGCAATTTAAGTTAATTAAATGTAACAATAAATTATTTCTCACTGGCCTAGAATAGAATAATCTTTCACTGCTCACCCCCTTTGGGGAAAGCACGGGCTCTTTGCTTTGAGGTTGTGGCTGTCCTAGACAGAGGCTGTCGGGGGAGGAGCTGACCTGGGGCAGGATGGAGAGGGGAAGGCTGGTGGGGGGGCGGGGGAAGAGTGGTGGGAGGGGAAGAAGTCCTGGGTCAGTTGAGAGGGCTGAGAAGGAGCATCCAGCATCACTACCCTCTGTCCCAAGTCTGGTTTCACTCTGGCTAGTCTTTAGAGCACTACTGCATGAATCAGAAAATGCACCCCACCCCCAGGGGTCCCAGCTCTGCTGATGTGCAGCCTGCAGTTCTAGCCTCCAGAGACCCCTCTACTTGGCACCTCTGTGCAGGGCAGACAGAAATCTCACAATTGAGTGTGGGCTCTGCACCTCCCCCGTATTGTCATTCTGTCTCTACAGATATATCCCCTGTAGGCACACAGGTTTCCGAAGAGTTGATTGCGCATATGTTTTATTCCTGCACACCAGATCTTGGTTTTTAAATCCAGTGGGAGAGCCAGCTTTCTAAAGAAATCTTGATTTATGATCCCTCCTCTTCTTCATACTTAGATTTTCTTCTCCTGGCTTTGCTTAAAACAGGCTGTTACCTTAAAAACCACAGCTTTGATAAAGGGTCAATATCCAAAATATATAAGGGGAACCCAAACAACTCAATAGCAAAAGCACCCCTCTAAACAAAGGTGAGCCCTGCAAATAATCCAATGAAATCTGAGAAATGCAAATAAAAAACACAATAGGTATCATCTCACATCTGAGAATAGGTATTATAAAAAAGACAAGATAAGTGCAGGGGGGGATGTGGAGAAAAGGGAACCCTAGTGCACCGTTGGTTGGAATGTAAATTGGTACAGCCACTATGAAAAATAGCATGGAGTTTACTCAAAAAGTTAAAAATAGAACTACCATATGATACAGCAGTTCCTCTTCTGGGTATGCATCCAAAGGAAATGAAATCATTACCTTGAAGAGATATCTGAATCCCTGTGTTCATTGCAGAATTGTGTACAATAGCCCCTTGGACAGCAAACAGTAAGGAGATAAAACCAGTCAATTCCAAAGGAAATCAACCCTGAATATTCATTAAAAGGACTTAATAGTGAAGCTCCAGTACTTTGGCCACCAGATACGAAGAGCCAACTCATTGGCAAAGACCCTGTTACTGGGAAAGATTGAGGGCAAGAGGAAGAGAGGGCGATAGAGGATGAAATGATTGGATGGCATCACTGACTCAACGGACATGAGTTTGAGCAAACTCTGGGAGATGGTGAAGGACAGGGAAGCCTGGCAAGCTGCAGTGCAGGGGGTCGCGAAGAGTCGGATACGACTTAGTGACTAAACAACAATACGATAGCTAAGATACGGAAACCCAAAAGTGTCTGTCAGTGGATCAATGGATAAAGAAAATGTGGAATATTATTAAGACATAAAAGAAGGAAATCCTGCCGCATGTGATGACATGGATGAACCTTGAGGGCATTATGCTGAATGAAATAAGACAAAAAAAACAGTAAGTACCTTATGATCTCACATATATGTGGAATCTAAAAAATTCGAACTCAGAGAAACAAGAGAACAGATTGGTAATTGCCGTGAGTGAAATGGAGATGTGGGAATGGGTGAAGGTAGTCAAAAGTACAAACTTGCAGTTATAAGATGAATACATTCTGGGGGTGTAATGGACACCATGTTGACTGTAGCTAACAATACTGTGTTGAGTATTTGAAAATTACGAAGAGAGTAGATCTTAATGGTTTCTAACACACACACAGTCATAACTATGTGAGATAATGGATGTGTTAACTAATTGTGGAAATCATTTTGCAATATATATGTGTATCGAATCAGGTATACTTTAAATGTATACAATGTTATATGTCATTTCAATAAAGCTGAAAAAGACCATAGCGCAGAGCAAAGCAGAGTCGAGATGGTCAGATATTTGGGCAGCGGAGCCAGGGGACCCCAGAACCCAGGAGGAGTGGGCTTTCCTTCCTTGGCCAGCAGGCGGCAGTGTTCGCGGAGGGTCTTTTGCCTCTGGCGGTCTCCAGGAAGGGCTGCAGTCTTGGCCTCACTGGGGAGCTGGGGGCAGCTTTTGGCCCCAAGTGAGGATCTGCCACAGTCTCCTGGGCCAGGGAAGGCAGCCAGGCCTGAGCTTGTGTCTCTTCCGCTCTCTGGGTCTGTCTCTGTACCTACAAATGATGAAACTGACCAGCTATGACAAGCTGATGCTCAGGAATCCACCTCAGCACTCCAGGTCGGATGGATCCATCTCAGCCTGGTGTCTGAGCCCTTCCACAGGTGGTCTGTGCTGCCCCCAAAGCTCAGGACCTGCCCCCAACCCCTTCCCCCGCCTGGAAAGCCCTCTCTCTCCTTCTCACAGTCTGTGGCCACTCTGCCATCCTCCAGCTCACCTCCCCCAGGAAGCCTGCCTTGTGCTGACCCCTCCTGTAATCCCACAATCCCCCTGCACTCATGCACACCTTGCCTTGCCGTTCTCCTTTGTGTGTGTGTATCTGTGTCTGTGTGTATGTGTCTATGTGTCCTTCCCCACCTCTTCTGAATTCATTTCCTTCTTTTCAAATCAAGGAATCTTGGACTGCTTGAATGTAGAATCCCAGTTCAACGAGGGGCTCGATGAGATCACTTAGTTGGATGGTTTAAAAAAAACAGGAGACAAAAATCAAAACAACTTTCCTTTTAAGCTGAAAACTCCCTTTTTCCTTTGAAAAAAGGAAAGCTTACAGAGAAGGCAGAACAGTCTGACTGAGTGGAGGAGAGAACACTGGTCCTACTGCAGCCCCTCCCCCAGGGCCTGGAAGGAACACCAGGACGGCTTGTTCTATTCCAACCCTCTCCGTAACCAAGAAAGATTCTAGGGTCCAGAGTGACCCAGTCGTGATCGTGACTCCATGGGCACTTGTGTGTGTGTGTGTGTGTGTGTTCAGTCGCTCAGTGGTGTCCAACTCTTTGCAACCCCATGGACTGTAGCCTGCCAAGCTCCTCTGTCCATGGTATTTCCCAGGCAAGAATACTGGAGTGGGTTACCATTTCCTTCTTCAGGGAATCTTCTTGACCCAGGGATTGAGGCCACATATCCTGTGCCTCCTGCATTGGCAGGTGAATTCTTTATCACTGCTCCACCTGGGAAGCCCTTATGGGCACTTGTAGGAGTCTTTAAATTCCAGAAAGCATCTCTCTCCTTTTTCTCCCCACCCCTGAGGTGACCTACATCCCTGTAATGCAGGTAAGAAAGAGGGTATTGCCCAGAGGGGCGAGGTGACTTGCCCACACAGACAGTGGCAGGACTGGGCTCAGAGCCCAGCAGAAGCGGGAAGAATCTCACTGGAAGACCACTCTCAAATGCTAAAGCTGTGATTCTGCTGGACAGCCATCTCAGTCCCTGGCCCCTAGGAGAGGTTTTCCTGCGGCCTCTGGGGCTCTCCCAGGCTGAGCATCAGAGGTTGTGAAGGGGAGGGAAGACTGACCCCCTTCTCCTTGCTCCTCGTGAACTTTGGAGAGGTGAGGGTGGCCCCTGTCGCCTCCAGTGGCCCTTCAGGACTCTCCCGGAAAGGTTAATTACCAGATCATCCCATCAAAGGAAATTGTGCTTTTGTCCCTTAAAGACCAAACTGAGCCTCAGCAGCATAGTTATTTATGGTCTCTAATAAGCATTTTCTGGGTGTGATTAACCTTTATGCCAAAGTCACACTGGGAATTGGGGTGGCAGCTTCAATTCCAGCCACACTCGGCGCTGGGCAGGGGGTGGGGCATGGGCAGCAGCTGGAGCAGCCTGGAGGGGGCGGCTGTCAGACTCCGGCCCGCCCCCCGCCCTCCCACCGGCTCCTTCGCCCTCCCCTCTCCTCTGCATCCCTTCTTCCCATGCCCTGCCCTGATCTGTCTTCCTCCATCTTTCATCCACTTGAAAGACAGACCCAGAACGCTTGCTTACTGGACCCCAGCTTCCACTCAGCCACTAAAAACAGTTCAACTATATGTGCGTGTGTGCGCATGCTCCATTGCTCAGTCGTATCCAACTCTTTGCAACCCCATGGACTGTAGCCCTCCAGGCTCCTCTGTCCATGGGATTCTCCAGGCAAGAATACTGGAGTGGGTTGCCATTTCCTCCTCCAGGGGATCTTTCCGACCCAGGGATTGAACCAGGGTCTCCTGAACCTCCTGCATCGGTCAGTGGATTCTTTACCGCTGAGCCACAGTGCCACTGTGAAATAGGGAGGAGGAGACTTGCCTTGTCTGCTCTCCAGAGCTCACTGCTCCTCCCGTGTCAGGGACCCCGTGTCATTTTATGTGATGCTATGATTAAGCCACAGCACACCCTGGGCCTTCCCAGATTTAACATTCAAGGTCTGACTCTTTGGCGAGTGGAGAGATTTGCAGCTGAGGTGCGGGTTTTATTTTGGGGTCTCGGGGCTGCCAGGCGGGTGCACGGAAGTGAGGCATTACCTCGTGAGTGAGCTTAGCGCCCGCCAGCTTCAGATCCTCCGTCCCATTTTGGTTTTCTCTCCCACCTCACAAAGTCCTGAAAACTTGGTTTGTCAAAAATGGGTCGGAAAGGAGGAGCCAGCGGCCAGAGCTGGTGACAGGGGCGCCCAAGAAAGTGGTGGTTCTTAGGTCAAAGCCACCATTGGTAACTTTGGGAGAGGATGACGTGTCCAGTTTGGTGAGGCCCAGGCCTCTGATGTGACCCTGCTCATCACATGCTCTGGCCATATTTTGGGGTGCTAGACTTCACTGAGCAGTGGAGGAAGCTCTTTACCCCCCCAAAAATCGTTGGCCTTACATGCAACATTCTTTTTTAAAAAAAAAAAATTATTTATTTATTTGGCTGTACTGGGTCTTAGTTGTGGCCTGAGGGTTCTTTTTTGTTGGCCACACCCCATGGCACGCAGAACTTCCCCAACCAGGGATCAAACCTGTAGCCCCTGCAGTGGAAGCACAGAGTCTTAATCACTGGACCGCCTTTTAGTTGCAGCATATGGGATCTGGTTCCCCGACCATGGGTTGAACCCGAACCCCCTACATTAAGAGCTCAGAGTCCCAGCCACTGGACCACCAAGGAAGCCCCTACACATACATTCTGCATTTAATCACGGAGTTTCATGCCCCCCACCCTGCCTCATGTGTTTGTGGGCCCCAGGTTAAAAACTCTCAGCTTTAGAAGAAAACAAGCAACTTCCTTGAAACTTCAGGGGCCTGTCTGCCCCTACAGTGTAATAATTTCCTGTTGGCAGAGTTGGAAAACTAGTGAATGTTGAAGAGGAGATCAGTGTTATGGTGGAAGGAGGTACACAGGAAAACTCGGCACTTTTCATGAAAGTATGATTCAGGAATAAGCCAGGAATGTGACAAATCCTTCCACAGAGCCAGAGGTGGCATAGATCCAGATTCTGTACAGAGCCGAGATTTCCTGAGAGAGGAAGTTGGTTGGGGAATTTCAAGAAGCCTTTCTCTTGGCATAATGCAAACCAGCCCTCTTTTGGGAGAAAATGACTTTGTGAACCAGCGCATCCATGAGAGGTGAGGATCGGGGTTATAGGCAACAGCCAAGGACAGGCGTCATGCTGCGGCATTTGCTTTGGTTTCGTGATGAATCTGGATTTGCCCACTCCTTGTTGAACCCCAAGACATTAAGATTCGAGGCTAAGACCTTCTGGCTGGTGTATTTGCCATCTAATTAGAAACCTGGTGCGTAAGTGCTTTTACGGAAGCAATTCCATGCATTTGGGACTAGTCTGAGCTCTCCGATTGCCAGGGTCTAGTGCATGTATGGAGGGGACCTAGGTGCATGGATGGGTCATGGAGTTGCTTGGCATTGGAGGGTCGGGAAGGATGCTGCCAGGGGGCGGGGCTCTGGACCTGACATTTGAGGGCTGCAGAGTTCACCAGGAGAAGGAGTGAGCCAGGGTGAGGAGTGGGCAGGCCCCAGCAGGACCCCGTGTGCTGGGGAAACCATAAGTAATTCATTGTGAGTAAAACGTGGTGTGCTTTCAAGGAGGAACTGAAAGACCAAAGCACAAAGCACAGCTTTAGGCTTAGGATAGCGGTAGAATGCCAGGCAGCAGGGCTGATATTTTTATACAGGGTGTTACTGGTTTCTTTAATTTGCCTGTGGCTGAGTTGGCTATGGGAGCCCCATTTCCATTCTGTGTGTGTGTATATACATGTGTCCGTGTTGGGAGGTGGCAGGAGCAGGGGTGAGTGACAAGCCAGGGCTAGGGGTCCCTAGTCCGCTTCTAGAAGAGGTCTCTGGCCATCCCAGCTGAGGGGCCCTCCCCAGGGACAGCTCACAGCCAGGTGCCCACTGACTGTGCCCAGCTGACAGCAGGTGTGTCAGTACGGACACTGCTCTCCGCTCAGCCTGCAGGAGCCACTGGCAGGCCTGGTGGCCTCCGCTTCTCTCTTGCTTCTGCATTTTTCATTTGGAAAATGAGGGTAAAGATATTTCGCCATCTCTCTGGGGACTGTGAAGTTTAATTACTGATTAATAAAGTGTTGGAAGTTCCACGGGGCCAGAGAGATGAATGGGTTTGTTCTAATCACTCCTGGGTCCCGGGAGCGAGTTAGCTGACCCCAGCTCTGTTGGCTGATGCCAGGCTCTGGGCACAGGATGGGGGCACAGGGCCGGGGTGGGCTCAGAGCCCGGAGCTTGGCCCAGTTAGAGCGGAAGGACCCTCATGATGTGACAGGGGGAGTGTGCCAGTGAGGGAATCAACCAAGCCCACTGCGGGCTCAGGCTCAGCCCTGAGGGAACAAAGTGGGTGAACCATCAGAGTGAACGCGGGAGCCGGGGTCTTCCTACCAGAGGGCCAGGGGGTTGGGCAGGCCCTGACGAGGAGTGGGGAGTATTCGGTTCTGTCTTGGAATGTAGGGTGGGAGAGAAGGGATCAGGATCTGCCTTTGTCATCAGACAGGAGTGGGAAGGAGGGTGGTGCTAGTGGGGGGTGAGGAGAGTCTGGGCTGGTGGGTGGTGGAGGCCAGTATGGGGAGAAGATACGTGAGCAACAAGGCCCGGACTAGGGTCAGGCAAGTGAGACATTTTTCTCGAGCATAGGATTTAAAAAGCTGCCCCAAATCGCACCGTCAAGGTAAATAATATTTTAATGTTATCACTGATTTTTCCTTTTACCCCAGGTTACAATAGGACCCAGCACTGGTAGTGAGCCTGCCTTAAAAAAAAAAAAAAAAAAAAGCTTTTTATATGTTGTTCATTGTGGAATTTTTTTGCATTGATGTAGAATTTTTTTAATTAATTAATTTATTTTAATTAGAGGCTAATTACTTTACAGTATTGTAGTGGTTTTTGCCATACATTGACTTGAATCAGCCATGGGTGCACATGTGTTTCCCCATCCTGAACCCTCCTCCCACCTCCCTCCCCATCCCATCCCTCAGGGTCGTCCCAGTGCACCAGCCCTGAGCACCCTGTCTCATACATCGAACCTGGACTGGCAATCTGATTCACATATAATAATATACATGTTTCAATGCTATTCTGTCAAATCATCCCACCCTCGCCTTCTCCCAGAGAGTCCAAAAGACTGTTCTATACATCTGTGTCTCTTTTGCTGTCTCGCATACAGGGTCATCGTTACCATCTTTCTAAATTCCATATATATGTGTTGGTATACTGTATTGGTGTTTTTCTTTCTGACTTACTTCACTCTGTATAATAGGCTCTAGTTTCATCCACCTCGTTAGAACTGATTCAAATGCATTCTTTTCAATAGCTGAGTAATATTCCATTGTGTATGTGTACCACAGCTTTCTTATCCATTCGTCTGCTGATGGACATATAGGCTGCCTCCATGTCCTGGCTATTGTAAACAGTGCTGTGATGAACACTGGGGTGCACATGTCTCTTTCAATTCTGGTTTCCTCGTTGTGTATGCCCAGCAGTGGGATTGCTGGGTCGTATGGCAGCTCTATTTCCAGGTTTTTAAGGAATCTCCACACTGTCCTCCATAGTGGCTGTACTAGTTTGCATTCCCACCAACAATGTAAGAAGGTTCCCTTTTCTCCACACCCTCTCCAGCATTTATTGTTTGTAGACTTTTTGATAGCAGCCATTCTGACCGGCATGAGATGGTACCTCATTGTGGTTTTGGCTTGCATTTCTCTGATAATGAGTGAAGTTGAGCATCTTTTCATGTGTTTGTTGGCCATCTGTATGGCATTGACGTAGAATTTAAAAAAATATTGCATCAAAATATTATGTATCTGACTTCTGAGATTTTTGGTGCCCACTCCCACCCCTTATAGTTTGCACCTGAAAGGAATGCCTTGCTCTCCTCACCCGAGTCCTAGCCCTGCCAGTGGAGGCTGCAAATGCTGGCCAGTGGCGGTGGCCACAACCCTGGCTCGGGTCTAAAGTTGAAACTTGCTCGCCGTGGGACTCAGACAAGCCCCTGCCTCTCTCTCCCAATCCCATTGTTCTCTGTCAAATGGCTCAGGCTCCTTCCAGATCTGTGCTTCTCTGTCTGAAGTCCTATTGCAGGAAGCGGGACTCCTTCCAGGGCCCGAGAGTGGGTTCTCGTCTAACACTCGGGAATGAATTAAAGCAAGAGACTTTATTAGGAAGCGGCCCCCAGGCCGAGAGCAGCGGGGTAAGGGAACCCAGGAGAACTGCTCTGCCACTTGGCTCGCAGTCCCAGATTTTATGGTGATGGGATTAGTTTCCAGGTTGTCTGGGGCCAATCCATCTGACTCAGGGTCCTTGCTGGGGGCACACACATTGCTCAACCACGATGGATTCCAGCAAGAAGCCAGTAGGACATATGGACTGGTATCTGTCTTCTCTCTCCTTTGGACTTTCTTGAATTCTTCTGGTTGGTGGTCGTTTGTGAGTTCCGAGTTGTAAGATAACTCATGTAAGTGGTTACTATCTTGCCCGGACAGGGCAGGAGGTTTTGGTCACTGTTCCCCTAATAGTTCTGCAGTGAATTTTGCAGAACTGTTTGCAAATAGACTGGGGCAGAGACCCCATGGAGGGTGGAGGGAGGTAAGAGAGAATCCCAGGGAGGGGAGACCCCAGGAATAAAGGGCAAGGAGCAGGGGTGGTGATGTGGAGAGGAGTCTCCCATGAGGTCGGGGAGACAGAGCTCTGCAGGTCACCAAGCTCCCACGTCCTGACAACTGGGGAGAGGGGCTGATTACCATCCTTCCCTACCCCAAACCCCCACATGCTTCTTAGCCCTTCGCAAATCAAATCCCTAGGGAAACAATCATCTAGCCTCCAACCCTTGACTAAATGAGAATCACCAAGTTCAAATCAATCAGTGTGACCTATTGAGTGCCTGTTGTAGACCTGAAACACAATGTAACCCATTAATGTATTCAGCAAATTTGAATGCAATGAATAAAACAAAATCCCTGCTCTCTTGGAGCAAGCTGTGCTGCTTACAAAGGACTCCTACATACCCTGCATCCTGTAAGCCTGAGGAGATGGGGAGGCTATTATGCCAGTCTTTACAGGTGAGGAAACTGAGGCACAGAGAGGTCAAGTAACTTGCCCACGGCAACACAGTAAAACTGGAGCTGGTCGCCAGGTCTCTTGACTCTAAATTCACAGGAAGGGTGTTGACCTCAAGGGAGGGAACACAGTGATTGTGTGGGGGTGTTAGTTGAAGAAGCGACAGCCCTCCAGGTGTGGAGCCCATGCTACTGTCCCCAAGTAGGCCGAAATTTTGGAATCAGAGTGATACAGAGTCCCAAGGGATGTAAGAGGCAAAGATTTTCCCTGGAATAAAGCAGCCATCTTTCCAGACACATTTATCCCTTCACATTTCAGGGCCTCAGCTTCCTCGTCAGGGACAGCCACACCTGCCCCACAGAGAATGAAGTATCATCGTGGATGTAAAAGGACTTGGTAGATGGTTCAGGCACAATTTGCAGTGACCAGTAATTAGCTGGACAGGGATGAGGGCTGGTGAGGCAGCTCATTAAACCACGGGCCCTGAGCTCCTGCAGTTGGGGAGGGAGGGAAGCAGGGAAGCAGGCTCACTATTGGGGGTCTTCTGTGAGCCCAGGGTAGGGGAGGGATGCTCAGGGGGCAGGTGGGAGGATGTGTGTGTCTCTGTGTGTCTGTATGTCTGTGTGTGGGTGTGTGTTGGGACACAGCTGTGCCATCCTTGAGATCCCATGAGGATGGAGGTGGCTTTCTCAGGCAGAACCTCCCTGGCCTCAGGGAGAGAGTTCACCTCTGTCCTGGGAACCTGGGCTCCTGCTATCACCTGCCTTCTTTTCAGGTTCCTCCAAGAGCAGGGCAGCCCCAGACATTGTGGGCAAGAAGGACACGGGGCAGAAGGGCAGGGAGGCTGGGTTGGTGGGAGGAAGGGGTGTGTCTGGATAAGACTGTATGGAGGAGGAAGGAGACTAGAAGCGGCAGGAAGTTGCAGTCCAGACTGCTCCTGGCACAGTCTAACTGAGTCCCTCGCCTCCTGTGCCCACAGGCCCTTCTCCTCCTGGGGCTGAACTCCATCTCCGCCTCCCTCCAGGACCAGCATTGCGAGAGCTTGTCCGTGGCCAGCAACGTCTCTGGTGAGCATGCCCATCTGCTTCCTGCAAGGTTCCAGAGCCCCAGAGCCCCACCACCCATCTCCCCCAGGGCTCCAACGCCTGCTCACAGCCCAAGAGGGCAAGGGTATCAGAGAGATTTCCTCTCTGGGGCTCCAAGCAAGCCATCATATGTCCACAGAGAGCCGTGTTGAGGAGGATCCTGAAGCCGGGTGTAGGAGTGGTGGGAAAGAGAGCTGCGATTAGGTGACAGAGGGGCTTGGGGCAAGTGTGCCCAGGTGTTATCTCCTGGCTCTGGGCTGGGAAATAGGGGAAGACACCCCAGCCCTTGCTGCTGTGAGAATCAACAGAGCGGAAGGCTGGGCTGTGACTCAGGCGTCAGTGAGGAAGAGATCTGCTGTTCTGCTGCTAAAAATGCCCGGAGCAGAATATGTAGGGGGCTGACTGTGGCTGGATGGCTGGATGGTATCACCGATTCAATGGACATGAGTCTGAGCAAACTCCAGGAGATGGTGAGGGACAGTGAAGTCTGTAGTTCATGGGATCGTGAAGAGTCAGACAGTGACTGAACAACAACTACGTGTGGGGCACCATCTGAGGTGTTTGAAAACAGATCTTCCTTGACTCGCGATGGGGTAACGTCCAGATAAACCCATCGTAAATGGAAAATATCATAAGCCGAAAATCCACTGAATACACATAACCTAGGCATCCCATGGATGGAGGAGCTTGGTAGGCTGCAGTGCATGGGGTCGCTAAGAATAGGACACGAGTCGGACACGACAGAGCGACTTCACTTTCACTTTTCACTTTCATGCATTGGTGAAGGAAATGGCAACCCACTCCATTATTCTTGCCTGGAGAATCCCAGGGACAGGGGAGCCTGGTGGGCTGCCGTCTATGGGGTCGCACAGAGTCGGACACGACTGAAGCGACTTAGCAGCAGCAGCAGCAGGCATAGCTTAGACTGTCTACTTTGACATGCTCAGAATACTTACATTAGCTACAGTTGGGCAAAATCATCAGACACAAAGCCTTTTTTTTTAAATTAAAGTATTGTTGTCATTTATGGCATACTGAAAGTGAAAACCAGAATGGTTGTGTGGGTACAGAGTGGTTGTAAGTGCGTTGACAGTTGTTTCTTCTCATGATCGCATGGCTCTTTGGGGAATGTGGCTGCTCCCACTGCCCAGCATCAGGAGAGAGGATTGTACCACATGACTAGCCTGGGAAAAGGTCAAACTTCAAAATTAGAAGTGTGGTTTGCGCTGAATGCATATTGCTTTCAAGCCATCGTAAAGTCAAAAAATCATTAAGTAGAACCATCGTTAAGTCAAGAGTATCTGTGTATCAACCCAGTTTTCACAATGACCTCCTGAGGCAGTTGCTGGTATATCCCTTATACACATAAGGAAACTGAGGCCTGGAGCAGAATTAGTAAGTGCTGAGCTGACTTGAGCCCAGGAAACCTGGCTTCCACTTACATCCCTTAGCACCGTGCTCTACCCCCCTCAACAGAAAGGACTGTAAATATTACTAATACTTGTATAATTACACCATTTACAAAGTGCTTTTGTATAATAACCCTATTTCATCCTCATAAGAGTTTAAGATGCAATACTTTGGCCACCTGGTACAAAGCCAAATCACTGGAAAAGACTCTGGCACTGGGAAAAATTGAAGGCAAAAGGAGAAGGGGATGGCAGAAAATAAGATGATTAGATAGCATCACCGACTCAATGGACATGAGTTTGAGCAGACTCCGGGAGATAGTAGAGGCATGCTGCAGTCCATGGGGTTGCAGAGTCAGACATGATTAGCGACTAAACAACAATTTATACTCATGAGGAAACTGAGATGGGAGAATTAGGCTTGGGGGCTCCGGGACCATGCCTTTTCTAATCTGGGGTGTGGTCCCTGAACCCTCATCCTGACCCCTTTAACTAGGGTCCTGGCGATGCTGTTGCCCAGTGAAGATGGAGAGGGGTATTGAGGGTCTTTGAGGGACTCTTCTTTGGTAATTCCTTTTTCTCTGCAGGTATCTCTGTTTGATTTAATCCAACTCATTAACTGAGCACCTACTGTGTGCCAGGACTCATGTTCCCTGGCAGAACAAAGAGGGGCTGACAATCTGGTCTGGGGGTCAAGTCCATAAACACATGTGCTGTGAGGAGGAGCACAAGACGCATGCTGGTGGAGAAACGGCCACCGTGTGCTACAGGGAAGCAGGGAGTTTCTGATTCTGGGCCTGCGGGAAGAGGAGGACTCCACAGTGCGGAGCAGCTGCCCCCTGGGCTACTGTTACCTCCCTACTGGCGGGGGGGGGGAGGAGGTAGGGGAGGAATGGGACCTGGAGCACTGTGTTCCCGTCCGTCCTCATAGTGGCGCTCAGTCTTGTTCTGTCTGCCCTAGGGGACCCCACTGGTAGCCCTTGACTTCAGGGATGAGCATGCCCTTGAGTTACTTGAGCCTCACTCTGTAATTGAAGAATAGGATGGCTGATACCTGCCTCAAGGATCCATTGCAATTAAATGCACTACATTTAATGGCAATATTTCATAAACTGTAGAGTGCCATACCACTACTGAGTATTATTTATTATTGTTGGTAAGAGCAGGCTTTTCAAAGTGCTTACCTTGTAGCTGGAATGAGAGGCAGACATTTGGCCCTGAACTGCTCACTACAGTGGAGGCAGCAGGGAGGTTAGATCAGGGGTGTTGTGAATCTAGGAAGGCTTCCTGAAGGAGGAGGTTTCAAGGTGAGTCTCTGAGAGGCTCTGAGCAGAGACTGGCAGAGAAGAACCAATGCTCTGAGCCAAAGCTAGAGTTGACTGAGGACCAACAGGTGGGTTTGGTGGAAGAACAGGGGAGGGGTGAGATGGGAAGGGCAGGAAGCCTGGGGAGATACTGACAGCCCAGAACATCTGGCTGCAAAGTTGGCTAAGCTGGGCCCTGAGGAATGGGAAAGTTCTGGAGCAAGAGTCTGGAGCTCTAGAGGAGAAAGCCTCGCAGGGAGGAGACCTACTCAGAGGCCTGGCCTGAGATGGAGCCCCTCCCTGTCCCAGGCCCCGTGCACTGATGGGGGGGGGCGGATGGGGGGCAGGTCAGTCTCCATTAACTTGCTTGTTGTGCTCCTGCACAGTGACATTCCTGAGCCCATGACGGTGTCATCAGTCCTCGGAGGCAGCAGGCCGTGATGAATGTCATCCATTCCCTGATGATTTTGTACTCTGTGTCCCTGCCCCCAGCCCAGTCTGCCTGGCTTCAGGGCACACAGTCCATCATCCTCCACAGCAGCCTCTGAAAATAGGCTATTTGTCTTCCAGCGCTAAGACCTACCCAGACCGATGGGCACTGGTAGAAACAGATGGTGAGGGTGGGGTGGAGGGACTGAGACAGATGGATGGGCGTCTGGCCTGGGGTGGCTGGCATTGAGCTGGGGCCTTTGGGGGGCCTCCCACATGCCAGGAGCAGGGAGAAAGTGCGTCCCCAGGGTCAAGGCCCCATTATGTGGCAGACCACAGCCTTGGAAACGTATAAAATAATGGTGTGAATATGATGATGCCAGAAAGTAATAGAATTATTGACCAGTGAACATCAGAGACATATGGAAATCATATTGCTGACAAGGACCCAGGGTAATCCCCTGTCTAAAGGTCATGAGTGATAATAATAAATAATGATAGCTAATATTTACTTGGGCTTCCCTGGCAGCTTAGTGGTAAAGAGTCCACTTGCCAATGCAGGAGACTTGGACTCAATCCCTGGGTCAGGAAGATCCTCTAGAGAAGGAAATGGCAACCCACTCCAGTATTTTTGCCTGGGAAATCCCATGGACAGAGGAGCCTGGCAGGCTATAGTCCATGGGGTCCCAATGAGTTGGACACGACTTAGCAACTAAACAAAACAATAACAAAGATATACTTAGTGGCTATTATATGTCAAGACTCCATTCTAAGAGCTTTAATCTCATTCAATCACCACAATATTGTTAGGAAGTATTTTTGTCATCATCTTACAGAATAGGAACCTACAGCTCAGAGAGGTTAACTAACTTGCCCAAGCACACATGGTTACTAAGCACTAGCCCTAATATTTGAATCAAATGGGCCTGACTCTGGACATTTTCACTACTATGTATGTGGTCACCCAGAGAGGCATGGTATCCAGGGCCTGCTTGGTCAGTCATCTGGGGTGCAGAGTCACCCCTGCAGTGTCCCATACCTATACTGGGTTTACATACAGCCCTCAATCTTCCTCAGGCTCTGCTATGTTCCTGGTACTGTACTAGGTGCCAGGAATGCAAAAATGAAGAGCCCACAGGATAGAGGCTCCCACGCACATGTCCTGAGGAATCACACGCCATACAAAGGCATCTTTCTATTCTGCCCAGTCGAGGAGGTCACAGCCCAATGAGAAGATAGCTGAGCAAAAAGCAAAAGACTCGATGCCCAGCTTCTCCCTGCCAGGTGACCCAGGCAGAGCCCTTGCCTATTCATCCTAGCAGCAGCTTCCCAGAAAGGGCAAGCATGTGTGTTTCAGAGGCTACCCTTGGGCCACCTGCTGACCCCTCTGGGTGGCCTTGGCAGAGCCCCTCTCCTTGGCTTAAACCAAACAGGGGGCTGGGCTTCCCAGCTGCAGGGCTCCTGCCAAGTGCCCACCTAACCTGGCTCATTCCGAAGCCCCCAATGGGAGACTCGACATAACTAGAGACAGGAACCAGGTTCCAGTCTTCCTTGGAACTTATCTACCATGGAAAGATCTGCTGAGCACATTTGGCTCCTGAACACAATGGAAAGGGAACTATATAATCCATCTAGGGGAAGAACCCAGTGCCCAGTTGTGCACAAGCTTTAAATAGGCCCCACCACCCCCGTGTCTGCTCTGGGCATGTGTGGGGAAGGAGGAAGATGTAGGACCAGTTTCATACACTACCTGGCTCCACTCCCCTGTCCCCAGAAAAAACTCTAAGGGATCTAGGTACCCCATGAGTGAGGAGGTGAGCCACCACGTGATAGGAATGTCAACACCTCAGATACACTGAGCACACACGTGCCTCAGGGCCTTTGGACTTGCTGTTCCCTCTTCCTAGAACACTCCCTGCCCACTCCCCAGCTATGCACAGAGTTCCCTCTCTCACTTCTGTTGGGTCCCTGCTTAAATGTTAGCACCAAATTAAAATAGCTCTCAGTCTCTTTTTTTTTTTGCTGCTTGGCTTGTGGGAACTCTTGTGGGATCTCAGTTCCCTGACCAGAGACTGAACCCTGGACACTGCAGTGAAAGTATTGAATCCTAACCACTAGACCAGCAGGGAACTCCCCTCCTATCAGTCTTTATCTGTTTATGTCTATTGTTGTGGTTGTTGTTTAGTCTCTAAACAACAACTTCCTTTCCTTCCTCAGTCATGTCTGATTCTTTGGGACCCCAGGGACTACAGCCTGCCCGGCTGCTCTGTCCATGGCATTTCCCAGGCAAGAATACTGGAGTGGGTAGTCATTTCCTTCTCCAGGGAATCTTCCCGACCCAGGGATTGAACCCAAGGATCAAACCCAGGTCTCCTGCATTGGCAGGCGGATTGTTTACCATTGAGCCACCAGAGAAGCCCCACTTTATGTCTGTATACACACACAATCCCACCCTCCAGCCCTGTAGACTGATGGAAGGGCATTTATTTTATTCATTACTGTATCCCAGCTCCTAGAACAGGCACTGTATCCCCAGCTCCTACAGTGTTTCTTAGGCGGTCAGTGAAAACTTGGAAAATGGAGTGAGTAGCCATTCCCTTCTCAGGGAATCTTCCTGACCCAGGGATTGAACCTGGGTCTCCTGCACTGCAAGCAGATTCTTTACTGTCTGAGCCACCAGCCAAACCCAGTGGGATCTGTAGGAGATGGTTATTGTTTCAGTAATCCCAGTCCAACAGCCCTGACCTCGAGGTCCTTATAGCCCCCACGCCGACTGACACCCGGACTTCCTTTCCTTCCTTCTCCCCTTCCCAACTAGAAAATCCAGGTCCTCCCCACCCCCACACCTCTGAAATTATTTTTCTCTGTACCTTGTTCTCCTGGCTTTCTGTCTGCTTCTCCCTGTTTTATTCTCAGTGTCTTGTCTCCTGCGTCCTCTCTCACCCTCTCTCTCCTTCTCCACTGTTTCCCCCGCTTCCCTCCCACCCCACGCGCTATTCTTCTCAAAGTGACGAAGTGAATTGAATGGGTGGCATGAATTTCATCAGTGCCTTTCACATTGCCCTTCTCCAGGGGATCTTCCCAAACCCAGGGATCGAACCCAGGTCTCCCGCATTGAGGGCGGATTCTTTACCAGCTGAGCCACAAGGGAAGCAGTGTTCGACAAAGGATTTTTCCCCCAGCCCCTCAAATCCTGCGCACCCTTCCCCTTCAGAGGTTGCAGCCCTCTCCCTTCCCTCGATCTCCGGATCCCTGGCCCTCTTCCTTCCTTCCTCTTTTCGCTCTCCACCTCTCCCTTCTCCATCCGCTCCCTAAAATCAAGGGGCCAACCCTGACTTTGAACTTTCTAGCCTGTATTTTGGAGAAGGCAATGGCACCCCACTCCAGTACTCTTGCCTGGAAAATCCCATGGATGGAGGAGCCTGGTAGGCCACAGTCCATGGGGTCGCTAAGAGTCGGACACGACTAAGCGACTTCACTTTCACTTTTCCCTTTCATGCACTGGAGAAGGAAATGGCAACCCACTCCAGTATTCTTGCCTGGAGAATCCCAGGGACGTCGGAGCCCTGTGGCTGCCGTCTATGGGGTCGCACAGAGTCGGACACGACTGAAGCGACTTAGCAGCAGCAGCAGCCTGTATTTGGGAGTCAGAGCTGGTCGCCGCTCCTGATTGGCCCTGTGCTTCTAGCCACACCCCTGCTTGGCCCCTCCTTCCCTCAGACCCCCCACCCCCCACCCAACCCTCACCCCACCCCAACCCCCGCCCGGACCCCAGGCCAGCTAGCGGGCCTTTTATTCCGGAGGTAGGGGCAACATCGTCTCCTGGCCCCTTGCATTTGGTTTCTCTTCTTCATTCTTGCTGCCTCTCTCCCTTTCTCCCCGTCTCTCACACAGACGTTCATTCCCTGCAGGATTTTCTGGGCTGTTAATGTAAAGGTCACGTCTGCTGCAATGTTCCTCCCATGCCAGCTCCGTGCAGCCTTTTGTGAGCCTCGCAGGATGAGAGAGGGAGGGAGACAGCAGAGGAACCCAGCGCACAGGGACGGGCCCAACCAAATGCTGTGAGAGCCAACTGCCCAGACTGGGAACCGCTGTGGTGCAGTGGGAAGAGCCCTGGGCAGGCGTGAAAACCCACTCTGCCTTTTCGTGTCTGTATGACTAAGGATAAACAATTTGCTGAGCGTCAGTTTTCTTATCTGTAAAGTGGGGAGAATGAGCACCCACATTGGCAAATGGTGTGAGACCCACGTTAGGTGCTATGGAATCCTAATCTGTACCACAGACTAGGGGTAAAAGGCTTCTCCCTTGGCCCCTCCCACTTGCATATCCCCGACTAGCTGTGGGCGGGGTCAGGCCTCTGGGCATTGGCTGAGACCTGGTCTTCGAGAGCTGAGCAGTGGGTTTCTGCTTTGGCTCTGGGCTGGTCTTGGCTGTGGCTGGTGTCCAGTGGTGACCTGCCCTGTGTTGAAGGGGTGCTGGGGAACTGTCCAGGGCAGGAGAGAGAGAGGGTGGGGAGGTAGAGCAGATGCTGCACTGAGAGTGCGCCTTAGGCAAGTCCCAGGTGCCACACGTGACATTCCATTTAATGCTCCCAGAGCCTAAACTGTGAATGTGTGAGTGAATGAACCATCTATTGAGGAAGGTTATTAAGTCAGATATAGATATATGTAGATATATGAAAAGTCAAAGTGTTAATCACTCAGTGGTGTCAGACTCTTTGCAACCCCATGGACTGCAGCCCACCAGGCTCCTCTGTCCATGAAATTCTCCAGGCAAGAATACTGGAGTGGGTAGTCCTTTTCCCTTCTCCAGGGGATCTTTCCAATCCAGCGATTGAATCTAGGTCTTCTGCATTGCAGGCAGATTCTTTACCGTCTGACCCACCAGGGGAGCCCATGTAGATATATAGGTACATGTAAAGCACTTGGCAGGTGCCTGGCATTCAGTCAGCTCTCAGTAAATACTGCTTCTTTTCCCAATGCCTCCTCAACTGTCCCACCCCCCAGATTGGCATGCAGTGTGGTATAAAAGAAAGAGTACTAGATTTAGAGTCCAAAACACCTGGTGATAAGGCTTGGTTCTTTCATTCATTGGCTCATGACCTTGGGCAAGTCACTTAACTTCCCTGGGCCTCAGTTTTCTCATCTGTAAAAAGGTAATAACAAATCTGTAAATTTTTAGACAGGGGGAATAATGGCATTGCAGGGTGGATGAGGAACAAACGAAATACATGAAGAAGAGCTTTGAAAAAAAACAGAGCACAGTCCTTAATGTTATCCCTCCCTCCCCACAGCCACACACCTGCGGCTTCTCCCCTTCTCTGGGCTCAGTTCTATCCGCAGAGTCAGATAGACTCAGACTCTATCCAAGGCAGATTAAAATCTCAACTGCTTTCCTCACTCCCCGACTCCCCGCACCTCTCTGTGATGCCATTCATGGAGGCACCATGGTGGCACAGAGCCAGGGCTTGACCCACCTCCACCACCTGGCTAGCCGTCTCCTTGTGTCCATTAAGCCCCAATTCCGATTTCATTCTCTTTCAGTTAAAACACTTGGCCTGGAGGCCTCTGTCCCTTGAGCCTGGACTTGCCCACACACCCTATGAATAGCTTTGATTAGAAAGAAAAACCAGCATTTGGTACAAGGGTTGCTCTGCACTGTGTTGCATTCAGCAGGGAAGGGACGCCAGTCTAACCAGTGCTGTTTCCTGAGAGACTGGGCACAGGCTTGTCTGGGGAGGGGATGGCAGGCGGGCCCCTCTAGGGCTTGGCAGCTGCTAATGCAGCTGCAGTGCAGGCACTGATAAAACTGCCCCTTCATTGGTTCGTGCCTCTCCCTGGCTTGTCTGTACATTCTAAGGCCAGTCTTGAGTTAATAACCCCACTCCCATCGTGATGGACACGCTGGGCCTCCATAGGACTGGTGTGCCAGCCTTGAGAGGAGAGGGGCCTGGAAAGGGGGAGAAAGAAGGGACAGCATCGGGAGGGGGGCCGGGACTGTCCTCAGCCCAGCCCCCACCTGTTGGAGACCAAAAGCCCCCTGCCCTCCAGAAGTGTTACTATGACTTCAACTCTGCTCCAGTGTGCGCGTGCGTGCACACACACACACACACGCGACTCCTAAAGCTCTTATTTTTTAATTAAGGGCAAACAGTTGGAAGGGGATTTTGACATCCTTTTTCTGGTCCAGTTGTTTACACCTTTTTTTGAGTCACAGACTCCCTTTGAGAATCTAATGAAAGGTCCTTTTCCATGGTCCTTTTCCCAATTAAAATGCATGTATAGAACAAATTTTTCATTAAATTTCAAAGTCTGTAAGAACTTGTAAAATTTCCAGTGGAGAGGCGGGGCTAAGATGGCGGAGGAATAGGACCGGGAGACCACTCTCTCCTCCACAAATTTATGGAAAGAACATCTGAACGCTGACCAAACTTCACAAAACTACTTCTGAAGGCTGGCTGAGGACGTCAAGCTTTCACAAAAACTGCGCATTATCTTCAAAAGAGGTAGGAGAAATTATAAAAGATTAAAAGAGAGACAAAAGAGTTAGGGACGGAGACCCGTCCCGGGGAGGGAGTCGTAAAAGAGGAGGAATTTCCAAGCACCAGGAAACCCTCTCACCGGCGGGTGTGGGGGAGGATTTTTTTATCTCGGAGGGCAACGTAACTGGGAGGAAAAAATAAATAAAATCCACAGATTACGTGCCTAAAGCAACTCCCAGCAAAGAACCCCAGACGCTCGCATCATCCGCCACCAGCAAGTGGGGGCTGAACGGAGAGGAGCGGGCGGCATTGCCTAGGGTAAGGACCTGGCCCGAGTGCCCCGAGGGCAATCTGAGGGAGCTAACGTGAGATAGTAACCTAAACTGTGGGACAGCGAGAGAGAGAGAGAGAGAGAGAACTATCCCGCGAAAAGCCCAACTCTAAGGCACTGCCGGCCCGCTCACAGAACAAAGGACTGAGCGATACCAGAGGAGAGCTAGCCGGCTGCGGATCGCCCCATCCCCCGCGGGACACAGCGGGCAGGCGGGGCCCGCCAGAGCCGGAAAGGGGCAAACTCGGCTCCAGAGAGGGCACCCCCTACCAAACTGCAAACAGGCTCCCAGTTTCTAAGCAAAGACTGCCTGAGATCCCGGAGGGTCGACAGCCGCCGGGAGGGTCGCAGCCAGAGACCAGCTCCTCAGAACCGACACAAAGCACACCGGAGCCGGGCGCGCCCGTAAACCGAGGCGGAGACCAGGGAGGTGATAAGCCGCACCGCCCCAACAGGGGACAGCGCCCTCGCCAAACTCCTGGCCGCCTGGGCAGCTCCGACCGGGAACGGCACAAGCCGCGGGCGAAACCGAGTCTGCGCCCTTGTGGAGCAACCGGGAGCCTGAACCTGAGCGGCTTAGACCTGGGAAGTGCACGCAGCTCAGGGCCCGCTCCCCGGCCGAGTAACCTGAAGCCTGAGCAGGGTAGACGGGGAAAGCACACACGCCGTCAGCGGGGGCGAACCCAGTGCGGCCGAGACACTGCGACCTTACCACACACACGCCAGAATTGCAGTGTTCTTTCCTCCCCACAGCACGATTGAACAAGCGAACCTAAAGAGATCACCTCCACCGCTTTGTTGCAGGGTGGAAATTAGATACTGAAGAGATCTCCAAACAGAAGCCAAATAAACAGAGGGAAGCGCTTTGGAAGGGACAGGCCAACAGATTAAGATCCCTGTAGTTAATACCGACTGCATTAAAAAGGACCTATAGATCTTGAAAAGTATAAGCAGGAATAAGGATCTATCTAAAACTGAGCAGATCCCACACTGCTCACAACAGCTCCAGAGAAAGTCCGGGATATATATATTTTTTACTATTATTATTATTTTTTTTTTATTTTTTTTTTTAATTTTTTTTTTAATTAAAAAAAATTTTTTTTTCTCTTCTTTCCTTTTTCTTCAAGTCCTCTATTACACCTTTAACTTTCATCTTCATAACCCACTATTAACTTGCAAAAAAAAAAAAAAAACCCCTATTTTTGAAGCAAACTACATACATATATCTTATACCTTTTGTGTTTTCTTTTTTTTTAATGTTTTTTTCCTGTTCTACATTTTTTTACTGTTTCTTTTTTTACTGTTTTACTGTTTTTTTTCTTTTTACACTGTTTCCTTTTTTCTTTTTTTTTTTTAGATTGTAAGTTTTATAAGAGTCTAACCTCTACTCTAGATTTTTAATCTTTGTTTTACATATTTGATATCAACTTTGTACATTTAAGAACCCAATCTTTAGGACGCATTTTCACTCAGGAGTGTGATCACTGGCCTGATCACTCTCTCCCCCTATTGATGCTCTTTCTTCTCCCCCAGGGAACCTCTATCTCCCACCCTTCTCCTTCTCTTCTCAACCCAATTCTGTGAATCTCTGAGGGTGTTCTGGGTACCGGAGAACACTTCAGGAACAGGATACTGCCCAGATCTCTCTCTCCCCTCTCAATTCCTCCCTTTCTACTCATGCTCACCTCTGTTACCTTCCTCCCCCCCCTCTATGTATCTCTGTGAATCACTCTGAGGGTTCCAAACTGTGGAAAGCACAGAGGGAAGTGCTTACTGGCTAGATTGCTCTCTCCACATTTGAATTCCCCTCTTCCCCTCCTGGTCACCTCAACCCACACCCCCCCCCACCTCATCTCTCCATGTAACTCAGTGAACCTTTCTGGGTATCCCTCACTGTGGAGAATCTTTTCACCATTAACCTAAAAGTTTTATTATTGAGGCTGTATGGAAGGAGAAGTCTTGAGGCTACTGCAAGAATAAGACTGAAAGCCAGGGGAAACATTAATTAATAAGAGACCATCCAATAGCCTCCATAAATTCACTGAAACCAAGCTCCACCCAAGAGACAATAAGTTCCAGAGCAAGACATACCACGCAAATTCTCCAACAACGCAGGAACATAGACCTGAGCATCAATATACAGGCTGCCCAGAGGCACACCAAATCCATAGACATCTCAAAAATTAATACTGGTCACTCCATTACACTCTAGAGAGCAGAAATCCAGCTCCACCCACCAGAACACCGACACAAGCTCCCCCAACCAGGAAACCTTGACAAGCCACCTGTCCAACCCCAACCGCAGTGAGGAACCTCCACAACAAAGAGGAACTTCATACTACCAGAATACAGAAGGGCCACGCCTGACACAGTAATCTAAACAAGATGAAAAGGCAGAGAAATACTCAGCAAGTAAAGGAAAATGAGAAATGCCCACAAAGCCAAACAAAAGAGGAGGAGATAGGGAATCTATCTGAAAAAGAATTTAGAATAAGGATAATAAAAATGATCCAAAATCTTGAAAGCAAAATGGAGTTACAGATAAATAGCCTGGAGACAAAGATTGAGAAGATGCAAGAAATGTTTATCAAGGACTTAGAAGAAATAAAAAGGAATCAATATAGAATGAATAATGAAATAAAGGAGATAAAAGACACTCTGGAGGGAACCAACAGTAGAATAACGGAGGCAGAAGATAGGATAAGTGAGGTAGAAGATAGAATGATGGAAATAAACGAAGCAGAGAGGAAAAAAGAAAAAAGAATCAAAAGAAATGAGGAAAACCTCCGGGACCTCTGGGACAATATGAAACGCCCCAACATTCGAATCATAGGAGTCCCAGAAGAAGAAGATAAAAGGAAAGGCCATGAAAAAATACTCGAGGAGATAATAGTTGAGAATTTCCCTAAATTGAGGAAAGAAATAGTCACAGAAGTTCAAGAAACCCAGACAGTTCCAAACAGGATAAACCCAAGGCGAAACACCCCAAGACACATATTAATCAAATTAACAAAGATCAAACACAAAGAACAAATATTAAAAGCAGCAAGGGAAAAACAACAAATAACACACAAGGGGATCCCCATAAGGATAACAGCTGATCTTTCAATAGAAACCCTTCAGGCTAGAAGGGAATGGCAGGACATACTTAAAGTAATGAAAGAGAATAATCTACAACCCAGATTACTGTACCCAGCAAGGATCTCATTCAGATATGAAGGAGAATTCAAAAGCTTTACAGACAAGCAAGAGCTGAGGGAATTCAGCACCACCAAACCAGCTCTCCAACAAATGCTAAAGGATCTTCTCTAAACAGGAAACACAGAAAGGATGTTTCAACACGAACTCAAAACAACAAAGTAAATGGCAACGGGATCATACTTATCAATAATTACCTTAAATGTAAATGGGTTGAATGCCCCAACCAAAAGACAAAGGGTTGCTGAATGGATACAAAAACAAGACCCCTATATATGCTGTCTACAAGAGACCCACCTCAAAACTAGGGACACACACAGGCTGAAAGTGAAAGGATGGAAAAACATATTCCATGCAAACGGAGACCAAAAGAAAGCAGGAGTCGCAATACTCATTTCAGACAAAATAGACTTTAAAATAAAGGATGTGAAAAGGGACAAAGAAGGACACTACATAAAGATCAAAGGATCAATTCAAGAAGAAGACGTAACAATCATAAATATATATGCACCCAACATAGGAGCACCACAATATATAAGGCAAATACTAACAAGTATGAAAGGGGAAATTAACAATAACACAATAATAGTGGGAGACTTTAATACTCCACTCACGCATATGGATAGATTAACTAAACAGAAAATTAACAAGGAAACACAAACTTTAAATGATACAATAGACAAATTAGATTTAATTGATATTTACAGGAGTTTCCACCCCAAAACAATCAATTTTACCTTTTTCTCAAGTGCACATGGAACTTTCTCCAGGATAGATCACATCCTGGGCCATAAATCTAGCCTTGGTAAATTCAAAAAAATTGAACTCATCCCAGCCATCTTCTCTGACCACAATGCAGTAAGATTAGACCTCAATTACAGGAAAAAAACTATTAAAAGTTCCAACATATGGAGGCTAAACAACACGCTTCTGAATAACCAACAAATCACAGAAGAAATCAAAAAAGAAATAAAATTATGCATAGAAACGAATGAAAATGAAAACACAACAACCCAAAACCTATGGGACACTGTAAAAGCAATACTAAGGGGAAGGTTCATAGCAATACAGGCGTACCTCAAGAAACAAGAAAAAAATCAAATAAATCAACTAACTCTACACCTAAAGCAACTAGAGAAGGAAGAAATGAAAAACCCCAGGGTCAGTAGAAGGAAAGAAATCTTAAAAATTAGGGCAGAAATAAATGCAAAAGAAACAAAAGAGACCATAGCAAAAATCAACAAAACTAAAAGCTGGTTTTTCGAGAAGATAAACAAAATTGATAAGCCATTAGCCAGACTCATCAAGAAACAAAGGGAGAAGAATCAGATCAACAAAATTAGAAATGAAAATGGAGAGATCACAACAGACTCCACAGAAATACAAAGGATCATAAGAGACTACTACCAACAGCTATATGCCAATAAAATGGACAACTTGGAAGAAATGGACAAATTCTTAGAAAAGTATAACTTTCCAAAACTGAACCAGGAAGAAATAGAAGATCTTAACAGACCCACCACAAGCACGGAAATCGAAACTGTAATCAGAAATCTTCCAGCAAACAAAAGCCCAGGACCAGACGGCTTCACAGCGGAATTCTACCAAAAATTTAGAGAAGAGCTAACACCTATCCTACTCAAACTCTTCCAGAAAATTGCAGAAGATGGTAAACTTCCAAACTCATTCTATGAGGCCACCATCACCCTAATTCCAAAACCAGACAAAGATGTCACAAAAAAGGAAAACTACAGGCCAATATCACTGATGAACATAGATGCAAAAATCCTTAATAAAATTCTAGCAAACAGAATCCAACATCATATTAAAAAGATCATACATCATGACCAAGTGGGCTTTATCCCAGGAATGCAAGGTTTTTTTAACATCCGCAAATCAATCAATGTAATACACCACATTAACAAATTGAAAGAAAAAAACCATATGGTTATCTCAATAGATGCAGAAAAAGCCTTTGACAAAATTCAGCATCCATTTATGATTAAAACCCTCCAGAAAGCAGGAATAGAAGGAACATATCTCAACATAATAAAAGCTATATATGACAAACCCACAGCAAACATTATCCTCAATGGTGAAAAATTGAAAGCATTTCCCCTAAAGTCAGGAACAAGGCAAGGATGCCCACTTTCACCACTACTATTCAACATAGTTTTGGAAGTTTTGGCCACAGCAATCAGAGCTGAAAAAGAAATAAAAGGAATACAGATAGGAAAAGAAGAAGTAAAACTCTCACTGTTTGCAGATGACATGATCCTCTACATAGAAAACCCTAAAGACTCTACTAGAAAATTACTAGAGTTGATCAATGAATATAGTAAAGTTGCAGGATATAAAATTAACACACAGAAATCCCTTGCATTCCTATACTCCAATAATGAGAAAACAGAAAGAGAAATTAAGGAAACAATACCATTCACCATTGCATCAAAAAGAATAAAATACTTAGGAATATATCTACCTAAAGAAACAAAAGACTTATATATAGAAAACTATAAAACACTGATGAAAGAAATCAAAGAGGACACAAGCAGATGGAGAAATATACCGTGTTCATGGATTGGAAGAATTAATATAGTGAAAATGAGTATTCTACCCAAAGCAATCTACAGATTCAATGCAATCCCTATCAAGCTACCAATGGTATTTTTCACAGAACTAGAACAAATCATCTCACAATTTGTATGGAAATATAAGAAACCTCGAATAGCCAAAGCAATCTTGAGGAAGAAGAATGGAACTGGAGGAATCAACCTGCCTGACTTCAGGCTCTACTACAAAGCCACAGTCATCAAGACAGTATGGTATTGGCACAAAGATAGAAATATAGATCAATGGAACAAAATAGAAAGCCCAGAGATAAACCCACGCACATATGGACACCTTATCTTCGACAAAGGAGGCAAGAATATACAATGGAGAAAAGACAGTCTCTTTAACAAGTGGTGCTGGGAAAACTGGTCAACCACTTGTAAAAGAATGAAACTAGAACACTTCCTAACACCGTACACGAAAATAAACTCAAAATGGATTAAAGATCTAAACGTAAGACCAGAAACAATAAAACTCCTAGAGGAAAACATAGGCAAAACACTCTCCGACATAAATCACAGCAGGATCCTCCATGACCCACCTCCCAGAATATTGGAAATAAAAGCAAAAATAAACAAATGGGACCTAATTAAAATTAAAAGCTTTTGCACAACAAAGGAAACTATAAACAAGGTGAAAAGACAGCCTTCAGAATGGGAGAAAATAATAGCAAATGAAGCAACAGACAAACAATTAATCTCAAAAATATACAAGCAACTTCTGCAGCTGAATTCCTGAAAAATAAACGACCCAATCAAAAAATGGGCCAAAGAACTAAACAGATATTTCTCCAAAGAAGACATACAGATGGCTAACAAACACATGAAAAGATGCTCAACATCACTCATTATTAGAGAAATGCAAATCAAAACCACAATGAGGTATCATTTCACACCAGTCAGAATGGCTGCTATCCAAAAGTCTACAAGCAATAAATGCTGGAGAGGGTGTGGAGAAAAGGGAACCCTCTTACACTGTTGGTGGGAATGCAAACTAGTACAGCCACTATGGAGAACAGTGTGGAGATTCCTTAAAAAACTGGGAATAGAACTGCCATATGACCCAGCAATCCCACTGCTGGGCATATACACCGAGGAAACCAGAATTGAAAGAGACGCGTGTACCCCAATGTTCATCGCAGCACTGTTTACAATAGCCAGGACATGGAAGCAACCTAGATGTCCATCAGCAGACGAATGGATAAGGAAGCTGTGGTACATATACACAATGGAATATTACTCAGCCATTAAAAAAAATACATTTGAATCGGTTCTACTGAGATGGATGAAACTGGAGCCCATTATACAGAGTGAAGTAAGCCAGAAAGAAAAACAACAATACAGTATACTAATGCATATATATGGAATTTGAAAGATGGTAACGATAACCCTACATGCGAGACAGAATAAGAGACACAGATGCATGGAACAATTTTATGGACTCTGAGGGAGAAGGTGAGGGTGGGACGTTCTGGGAGAATGGCATTGAGACATGTGTATTGTCATATGTGAAACAGAGCACCATTCCATGTTCGATGCATGTGACAAGGGCTCAGGGCCGGGGCAATGGGATGATCCAGAAGGATGGGATGGGGAGGGAGGTGGGTGGGGGGTCCGGGAAGGGGAACATATGTAAACCCATGGCTGATTCATGTCAATGTATGGCAAAAACTATTACAATATTGTAAAGTAATTAGCCCCCAACTAAAATAAATAAATTTATAAAAAAATAAAATTTAAAAAAAAAAAAAAATTTCCAGTGGACTGAGATTAAGTATTTCTGATCAGATCCAACTACTTCATTATCGATAAAGACACTAAGGCCCAGAGGCAGCAAGTGACTTGCCTACGCTCACACAGCGAATGAGTAGCAGAGCCCAGTCTGAAGCCTGGGTTCCGGATTACTAGTTCAGTAATTCCCCACATGGTGTCTTTCTCCCTTTTTTCTCCATGATCCCTCTCAGCCAGTCCTTCCCTAGGTCCTTTCCTAGCACAGATTAGAGCACGAATGTTCAGTGATTGTGGTTATCAGGTGAGCTGGAAGGTGGGCCAACTTCTTTTAACTGGTTCCTACAGGTTCGGAGCAGATGTGGTTTGGTTCTAGAGGCATGTGAGGGGACTGAGTCAGGGATTGGCTGGGTTTCTTCCAAGCTGTTCCAGGCTGTGAATTCTGAGTGCTCCAGTCTACACAAAATGCAGAGCCAAGAGTAGTGTCCTCAGACTACAGAGAAGGGGACCTGGAGCATGTCCAGCCTTCCTTTAAATGCCAGCCAGGACCAGAGCTTTAACACCACCCCAGTGTGTCTGTAACTCCTCTGCTCTGGAACCCACATTGGCTCTCTAGTGCCATAGCATCAAATTCAGGTTCCTTCCCTTGGTATCTCCTTTGCAGAAAAAGAGCTCATCTCTGCATTGGGGTCATCGCTGTCCTGTCCTTAATCGGTGTGTGAATGTGGACCGGGGGGGGACAATGGAGTGGGGATGTTACTTTGTCTCACCAGCTGTCTCTGCCTCCAGGACTGCAGTGCAATGCTTCCGTGGACCTTATTGGTACCTGCTGGCCCCAGAGTCCTGCAGGGCAGCTGGTGGTTCGACCCTGCCCCGCTTATTTCTATGGCGTCCGCTACAACACCACAAGTAAGGAAGCCTGAAAAAGGTAGACCATCTCCTGGGAGGTGGGACAGGATGCGGAGAACTGGGGGCTTGTTGGAGGTGGGGAAAATATACTAACAGTGACAATAATAATACCAATACCATTCATGGATACAGCTGCCATTGACCAAAGGCCAGCCCTGTGCTCCACTGGGCACTCTATTTACTGCTGACACTCAGCAATACCCTGGAAGATGCTACACGTAACTATGATATATAATTAAGGCCTCCGAGGTTCAGAGAGGTTAGGAAAGTTGCCCAAGATCACCAGCTGGTAAGAGGTGAAGCTGGAATTTGCATCCAGGTCTGTCTGACACTTTCTTCTGCAGTTGACCTACTGGGTTAATGTTGGCATGAGCTGTGAGGTTGGGCAGGGGTCATCAGAGTAGCCCCAACTTTGCTCAGAGAAGTTCCCAGGCCTACCCAGGGTCCTCCAGCCACGAGGTAGGGGACTCAGGGTTTTAGATCCACAGGCAGGGGGCTTGTCCTTGCAGGTAGGCCCACAGGTGGGGTGGGGACAGAGGAGAACTGATCCGGGCAGGGCTTGTTCAGATACTTGATCCTCACATAAACACCCTGCTCCCCTTGGGCCCTGAGCCTCCACCTCCAGGCTTTGCAGCTTCTTGCTATGCCACCTGTCACCCTCAGAATTAATTTACTCTCCCCTGTCAATGACTCACAGCCCCTGCTTATCAAGAGCACAACAGCTGCAGGCCAGGGGCCCTGACCTGTCTGGGGGGGGGGGGGGGCGGGGAATCCCTGGGTGGGCCTTTGGGGTCTGGTGGGCCTGAGCTTAGAGTCTAAAGAGGGGACAGAGGGTGAACTCAGATACCAGATAATTGTGTGACCTTTAGCACAATTTTTCTCCCTTTTTTATGGTCCTCTGGCCCCTCATCTGAGGATGGAGAGGGCTGGACAACACGGCTTCTTAAGACTTTGTCCAGCTCAAAACTCTCAATTTCCTTCTCCTGCCCTTCCCCTTTTTTACCAGCTGGATTAAGGGAGCTAGGGTTGGGGGCCACAATCAAGGAGGGGTGGGGAGGGCCCTGGGGAGGTGTTGGGACTGGGCAGGAGGCTGGAACAGCCAGTCCATGCAGACTTGTGTGTCTGCAACCGCACCCTGGAGCCAGGAGGAGAAGAGAGCCTGGAGGAGGTGTGAGGAGAATGTAAGTAGGAGGAAGGGCAGAAGGACCTGAAGAAAAGTTTGGGGTGCTCATCCTGCCAACTTCCAACTTAGTTGGGCCCCTTTTACCATTAGGAAATGGAGGCAGCGAGGCTGAAATCGCCCAAGGTTGCAAAGCTTGAAGGTGGCACTGGAGCTGGGAAACCAGAGTCCTCCTGTTCCTCCACTCACCCGGCTGGGTGCCCGGCCCCGGAGCTCCCTGGAGGGAGGCAACATTAGGGCTGGTGTATGGTGGGGGATCGGGGGCTACTTCCAGAAGGAGCCCCGCAACCCCGCTCATGACAGCACCAGGTCCTGTCAGTTCCACCTCCAAAGTGATTCTCATGTCTGACCCTCCCTGCCCTCCATCCCCAATGCCACTGCCCTGGTTCCAGGTACCTCCCTCTCCAGTCCTAGCTTCTCACCCGACCCTGTCACAGCCTTTCTGTGCTTCCCCGTCGCCCCCATGGTCAAGTCCATTCTCTGCGGCTGCTGTGCGACCTACCTTTGTAGCCAGCCCTGGCCACTCCCCATGAACTGCCCCCACTCTTGTCCCCAAGGACACTTGACACCCCTCGAATACATCTTTAGTGCCTGGACACATGCTACTCGATTTGTCAGCCCTGCCGTTGAATGGAAGCCAGGAAACCAGGAGTCCTGGGTTCTAATCCCAACTCCACCCACAACTGGTTAAGGAGCCCTCGGCAACTGGCCCTGCCCGGGGCCTCAGTTTCTCCACCTGCAGGATGGGTGGGAGGTTTGGGTGAGGTGTTCTCTCGGCTCCTTTGCTCTTCCCTCTGTGATCCCAGAAGAGCGGGAGGAGGTGATGGTTCCTTGAGGTGGGGGCAGGGCTGGGAGACTCCCTTTTCTAGGTGCCTCCTCTGTCACAGAGATGAGAAACGCCGTGTAATAAACGCCGTGTAATCAGGAGTGATTGGGAACCCAGAGTTAGACCTAATCATTAGGTACCAATTAATTTGTTTACTGAGGAGGTGCTGCCAGGACATCTAGGCCTTCTCCCAAATGCCCTCCTTCCCGCTGCATCTGATCTTCAAAGGGATGGGAAATATTTCCAAAAATATCAATTTTCCCATGATTCTCCAGGAGGACTGCTCAGCTCAGCAATTAAAGACAAGGAAGTCGCATCCTCCCTGGAAACTTCATGCTGCCTGTTGGGCCTGTTTTCTTGTGGGATCACCTCACTTCCCACCAGAGCCTGCTCCCTCCGAATGATCCAGCCTGGAAGGGATTCCAGGTTTCTGCCCCACCTGCAGGATTCGAAAGGGGGGGCTTGAGGCAAGGGGGTGCCTCCCGGACCTGTGCCTCCTTTGATAGCGACAAGTGACATATTCTGAATCTTATGTAAGGTTGTATAAATATAGCTCCAAGACAATAATAATAAAAGTAACAGCTCACACCACATGCCAAGTAGAGCTCCACATACCCTGTACGTGTCAACTAAAAACACCCCTCAACCATTGAGCAGGAACTCTTGTTAAGATCATTCCTATCTTGCAGATAAGGAAGCGGAGAGGCTGAAAGACTCGTCCGAGGTCACAGAGCTAGTAAAGGGTGCTGCCAGGATTTGAACCCAGGCTATCTGGGTGCTGTGCTAAATCGCCACAGTCACATCCAACTCTGCATGATCCTATGGACTGTAGCCCAGCAGGCTCCTCTGTCCATGGGATTTCCCAGGCAAGAATACTGGAGCGGGTTGCCATGCCCTCCTCCAGGGGATCTTCCCGACCCCGGTATTGACCTCACGTGTCTTACCTCTCCTGCACTGGCAGGCGGGTTCTTTACCACTGGCACCGCCTCGGAAGCCCTGTCTGGGTGAAGAGCTCTTAACACTACAGTGTGCTGCCTCTCTTAAGGCAACGCCCCGCTCCCCTGCCCTCATGCTCCTTCCCACCAGATTCTCTGGCACCAAATCCCTTTGTTTGCAGACATCTGGGAACAGCCTCTGGTCCCAGGCTCCTCCCATCCATGGCAGACACATAGGATTCCCCAGCTTCCTTACCTCCCTCCAGGCCTCCCTGAAAGCCCAGCCATGGAGTGCTCAGCCCTCTGCTAGCTTATCTCTCATTTAACAATTAGGAGGGAATTAGCAGCATCTTCAACTCTGCCCAAGGGCCCAGCTCTGCCAGGACTTGGGTCCACTGGCAGGGAAGCTGAGCAGAGCTTTAAAAATCCATTTAGCCTCATTTCCCTGCTGGTGCTGTGGGCAAGTAGCCTCTGAGCAGAAGGGCCAAGGAGAAGGGTTTAGAGAGGAGGCAGAGCCAGGTGGAGGTTCCCGCTCTCAGGCAAGCGGCAGCAAATTCCACCCCCACCCCCCACCCCCCAAACACACCTCTCCATCTTCTCCCTCTTGTCTGGTGCTGCCTGCAGAGGCACGTCCCAGGCTGGACAGCACCCTGGGGATGGGCTGATGTAGCCCACCTGCTTGCGCTTGAGGAGAGGGTCCCGGCAGGACACCTGACTGATGTCACTCATGCAGCAGGGGCCCCCATCTGCCTCCTGTGGGGTCCTCTGCCCCTGCAGGGCTCCAGCCTTGGGGACTGGGATCCCAGCAGCTTCCCCCGCCCTCCTCCAGCCCTGCTGGAGTGGAGATGTGACATGCAGGTCAGTGTGAGCCATGGAGAGCCCTCCAGAGGGGAGGGGCTCTGGTGGAAATGGCTCAAGGCTCTTCCAGGCAGTGCTTCCCGGAGTCAGGGCCAGAATTCACTCGAGAAAATATATTTAGAGCCACCAATGCCTAAGAGGGGTTCCAGAGTAGGGCAGAGAGACATCTGCCAGCAAAGGAGAAAAAGGTCAAGATGTGAATGTCCCTCAGACCCTTCCTGCCTGGGCTTCAGAGCCCCGGTGTCCCCAGAGAGTGGGCAGGAAAGAGAGTGTCCCAGAGCCCTTTAGCCAGCCTTGGTTTAGACCTCAGGCAATTCCCGATGTCCTTCAAAAGTGATGCATTCTGGCTCCCAGGCTGGTGGCAGCCTGGACCTCTTGCCCCTCCCCTGGCCACTCTCCTGTCTTTTTTCCCAAGTGCCAGGCTGGGAGCCAGTTCAAGCAGATCTTAATAATAAAATACTTGCTACATGCGACCTACTCCCATGACATCCCCCAGCACATCCCTCATCTCTGGCCACCTGTCATTTTCTGTGCACCATGCATGCTCCCACCATGTGACCCTCCAACATAAGGCCTGCTGTAGGGAAATGGCATCCTGGGGACCTTCCCTATCCCCTGCTCTGTGAGCCCCATGCCCTGTGAAAGCCTGTCATGTGAGGACCCCCCAAGGAGTACCTTACCATGGTGACTCCTGCCCCACGAAACCTCAGTGCACCATACCACGTGAGCTGTCACCACACACCTTCCACATCACGCCCAGCCTCGTGAGCAAGAACTGAGTCATCAGGACTCACCCTTCAGCTTTTCTGCCATGTGAGACCCCAAAATGGGAGATTTCTCAGAAGGGCACCCACCGTGTAATCTGCCTCACATTGGGGCCTGCGAGGAGACAGCCCAGTGAGCCAGTCAGGCCTCTGCCCCTGGGCCAGTCCCATGGGCGTGATCGTGCCAGCGTGGGTGGGCACAGCCGTGGCCCCATGGGCAGGCTTTGGGGTTGCCACTGTACCTCTGTTGGGGGCCAGTGGCAGAAAGAGGCAGGGAGATGGAAATAATAAGAAAGCCCTTCTCTCCAGCTTCACCCTAGGGCCTCCCAACAAGCTGGCTCCTGGGCTGCCCCAGATGGAGGGGTAGATGGACGTACGAACAGCAGATAAATAGATGCTTAGGTTACTCCTCTTTGGGAGAAGAGCCTGGGGTCATTCTGACTCACTCTTCTTTTTCCAGACAACGGCTACCGGGAGTGCCTGGCCAATGGCACGTGGGCCGCCCGCGTGAACTACTCCGAGTGCCAAGAGATCCTTAGCGAGGAGGTGAGGCTCCAAGCCAGCTGCCCACTGAGGCCTGGGCCTGGGCCCTTGGCATGGCTGTGTGCCTGCTGCTGGCCCATCGGGGTGGGGAGCCAGAGGTTGGTGTCTGTGCCCTGCAGAGAGAAGCCGACTGGGGAGCCAGATCTAGGCCAGCCGTAAGCGGGCATGCCCAAGAGAGGGTGAGCCGAGAGGGCACCTGCTGGGGCCTGACAGCGGTGGGTTGAGTCACCCTTCCTTGCTTCCTTCCTTCCTTCCTCACTGGAGCCGGTTCTCATCCATGTTCTCCCCCACCCACCTGAGCGACACATCCAGGTCCGGCCAGGGTCCTGCCTCAGGATCCAGGATGCGGGTGGGGGGAGCCATGGAATTGGAAAAAGCCCTTGAAGAGCCTTTTAAATATTTAAATGTTTTTGAGAAAGATGCTGCTCACACCTAATACAAAATTCAAAAGGTACAAATGGGAAAACACAGAAAAGTCTCCCTCCCAGCCATGTCCCAGTCACTGGGTTCCCTTTACCCCACCCAGCGGTAACCATTTTGCCAGTTTCTTAAGTGTTCTTTCAGAGACAGTCTCTGCACAGACACGCAATTATGTATATTTATTCTTTTTTTGTGTGTTTTTCACCCAAACGTTGTAGATTATACATGTTCGACACCTTGCTTTTTTCACATAATCATCCATCTTGGTGATTGTTCCGTATAAGTGCCTAAAGAGCGTCTTCATTCTTTTTTTCACATTTGCATAATATCACACTGTACAGATGTACAGATAGCTTATTTAACCCGCCTTTGTTCTCAGTCTTTGGTTATGACAAACAGCGCCGCAATGAATAATCTTTCCAGGGTGACGTTTGGCAGACGCACGGGTATGTCTGTTGTCCTGCTGTTTTGCTACCTCTGAGCCCTGACCCAGAGGATCAGGATCTTCATCCTTCAGTGGATGCTGAGGAAGGTGGGGGTCATGGAGCTGGAAGCAGAAGTGAGCAAAGGGCAGATGGAAGACGCCCCAAGTTGTCCAAAGGCCCCAGGCTACTGGTGTGGAAGAGAGGGGCTGGTCTAGGCAGTTTGGAGAATTCCAGTGCCTGTTGCTGCTGCTAAGTTGCTTCAGTCATGTCCAACTCTGTGCGACCCCATAGACGGCAGCCCACCAGGCTTCCCCATCCCTGGGATTCTCCAGGCAAGAACACTGGAGTGGGTTGCCATTGCCTCCAGTGCCTAAATGATCTAAATTGAAAGAGACCTTGTGGACCCTCTATCCCATCTTTTTTTAATAACTTTTAAAATTTATTTATTTTTGGCTGCTCTGGATCTTCGTTGCTTAGCGGGCTTTTTTCTCGTTGCGGTGTGCTGGGGCTACTTTTTTGTTGCAGAGCACAGGCTCTAGGGCGCACAGGCTTCAGTAGTTGTGGTGCGTGGGCTCAGTACCAGGCTCCATCCAGCTCCATGGTACTCCATGCAGTACCACTCTGCGCTTTAATTGTCCCCACGGGCAGGCTTCCCTGCTGGCTCTGTGGTAAAGAACCCACCTGCAGTGCAGGAGCCTCAGGAGACTCAGGTTCGATCACTGGGTCGGGAAGATCCCCTGGAGGAGGGCATGGCAACCCACTCCAGTATTCTTGCCTGGGAAACCCCATGGACAGAGGAGCCTGGCGGGCTACAGTCCATGGGGTGGCAAAGAGTCAGACACAACTGAAGTGACTTAGCACGCACACACGCACTGGGTCTGCAGAGCCTGAGGCTGACCAAGTTTCTCCAATCAGAGGTCAGGTCACCAGCCTCCTGCCTGAGGACAGGCACCCCCCCACCCCCACCCCAGAGGAGCAGGCGTCTCTCTCCTTCTTGGAGTCTGCAAAGCTGGAGACGCCACCACTGCTTTCGGCCTCCCCCTCCGCCCCCTGCATGGGAGCCTCCTGTATGTCAGAGGACATTCACGGTCCCCCAAATCTCTCATGCTCTTATTAAGCCCCTTCCTTCTAGTTGGCTGATGGGGGACCCTCAGCAACTGCCTTGTTCCCAACACCCTTCAAAGACTCAGGAGCAGAGGTCAACTGCCCTCAGCCTTTCCTCCTCTCCATCCTGCAGCCCCCGTCCCTTCTGCCAGGACTCGGTCTCTCGCTCTCTCCACCAGCGGGTTCGGGGTAGAAGGAGAATTAGGAAGCGCCAGCTTCTCATCACGCCCCTCTTTGGCAGTATAAGGGGAACAGCAGGAGGCTGTTGGTGGCAGGAGCTTTGGGATTTGGATTCTGGTTTGAATACCTGTGCTGTGTGACCCTGGGCAGGTAACTCAGCCTCACTAAGTCTCAGCTTCCTGGTGTGTAAAAGGCGGGAGAGCTATCCTGTACCATCTCTGCCTCCTAGGGGAGGGAGGCTGGTGTCCACCGGAGTCTTGGCCTGTAGAGGGCGCTCCATCCATCCGCCACCCCTCTTGCTCTCATCACCTGCGCTCCGGGGAAGTTGTAGTGTTCACCTGGAGAGGGGGGCGATGAGGGATCTTGGATGAGTTCATAGGTGACAGGGGCACCCGCTTTGTCTGGTGGCAGCTCTCACCCCCGCCCGGCTTGCCCCGCCCACCCTTTCCGCGGCAGCCCCTGATGGCCCCTTTGCCTAGCACTATGGGTAATCAATTAATTTAATTAGTGAAAACGCCATCCCCTTCTGCCCGCCCCCAGCCTCGCCAGACCCCCTCGCCACTCCCAAGACTCCCGTCCCTTCCTGGAGATACTGCAAACAGGAAGAGAAAAGTCGCCAATTAAATGGAGCAGCCGGTTTCTCAGCCCTGGGCCTTGCTCAGCCCTAATTAAGCACCAGCGCCCCCGGGGGAAATGCAGATAATGGATTCGCAGAACTGCTGCCTGTGAAATGGGACTTGCGAGGGCGCGCAGAGGCCAGGCCAGGGCGGAAACCTGCCCACAGCCATCACCACCGGGGACAAGCGTCCAGTTGGGGAGCTTGCTTCATGCATGGGCCGGCCCCTGCACTGACGCCCCCAGCACCGCCTGCACCCTCCCCCCTCATTTGTCTCCTCCACTGCGGACACCATCACCCCCCAACTGCCCCAGACAACTCTCCCGTCCACATCCCCTCCCCCACCTCTCAACATTTGCACACACCCTGCTTCCTTCCCCCACTCTCTGCTGAACACAGGTTGCCCTGGCCTCCAGCACATCCTGGGAAGGCACACACTTTGATGGGACAGGAAAGGGACTCTGAGGGTGTAGGCTCGTGGGCAGACGTTCACGGCTCACAGAGGGCGTTGGTTCAACCAGGGCTTCTGAAAAGCTTGGGCATCGTCTGGACTTCTTGCTCAAATGAAGATTCTGACTCAGTGGGTCTGGGGTGGGGCTTCAGACTGCATTTCTTAAGATTCCTGCGAGCTCCTAGATGATGCTGATGTTACAGGTCTGGAGACCACCGTTTGGGGAGCAAGGCGCTGGAGGGCCCGGGGGTGGAGTCAGAGAGCAGCTCAGGAAACCCGGGGCAGTGGGGAGGAAATGGGGCAGGAGTGGGTGGGAGAGAGGGCAGGCAGGGACTTGGCCGGGGCAGTGGGCACCCGGCGGAGAGAACTCATCACACATCCTGAAAAGGCATCGGTTCAGGTCTGACACTGGACCAGGTGTATCTTGCAGAGAGTCTGGTCGTATGGGCACAGCAGAGTGGCCTCCACCCAGTGCCGCCCTCCTCAGGGTACCTGCCAGCCTCAGGTTCCCAAATCGGACAGGACAGAGTATCACTCAGGGACTGGCTGTGTCCACCTGTCCTTTGGGCATCCCAGCTGCTTCTGCAGTTAATGGTGGCTTTCTCTCAGGAGGGTATCTCGCAGGGTGTCATCAGGGTCTCTTGGAGTGTCACTGGGTGTCTCTAGGATGTTGCCGGCTGTTCTCTCTGGGTATCCTTGAACACCTCTCGGGGTATCACTGACTAGCTCTTGGGAATGGCTGGCCATTTCTCCCAGTGATGCTGGCCATCTTTGCTGGTGATGCTGGTAATCTTTCAGGGTGATCCTGTCATCTCTCCAGCTGTCTTCTCAGGCTCCCTCTGCACTGTATCCCCATCCCCCACCCCCATTGCCTTGCTGTTTCTCACATCACATTAGGCTGATGTGGCAGGTGGGAAGCAGGACTCAAACCCAGCCTGGGCCCTCCTTGGCCCAGCTCCAGGAGTCAGGCAGAGGTGGCATCCGGATGGTTTGGCCCAATTCTCCCCCTTCCAGCCTCAGTGGAGAAAACCCCTCATGAGCCCCCAACCTCCCCGTAGAAGCTCCCCAAGAATTCAGAGTCCAGGATGAAGAGAGTGGTTCTGTGTGCAGTCCACGCTTATCCCCCAAGGAACACACTGCGGGGACAGAAAGGAGGGTCTGTAAGGCCAGGGAAACCTGGATGCTGATGCTGGCTCAGTGGCCTTGCCAATTATGCACCCTCTTCAACTGGAAAAATGGGGACAGAACAATCTCAGGGCAGTTGTGAGAAGGAAAAGCAATGACGTCTGTAAAGGCCCTGGCATGGTGCCCAGTATGCAGTAGGTGACTGATAAATGACACATCCCACCCTAGGCCAAAGCACTCTGGCCCAGCCTGCTCTGGGGGGCAGTGAAGGGCCTCCCTGTACATGGTTGCCCCCTTCCCCTGGTGGTACATGAAGCAGAGGCACCACCCCTTACTGGGCTCCGCAGACGCTGTCTTTACCCAGGGGCTTCGCAGCATGGATTTATGGAAAATTTAATAAAAGGAAATTAAATATCAGTTCCAGACAGCCTGGATATGTGCATATCTGCTGGAGTCTCTGGATTTGGCATCTACCTTCAGGCACTCGGAGATGCGCCTCCCTGCCCGATGCGCATTTATATGATGGCAATGGATACCCTCTGCCCACTCCCATCCATTTTCACCTTGATGGGTCTCAGCCCTTCAGGGCCTGAGCTGGTAATGTGATCTTCTGTCTTGTTCCTGAAAACCTCTTCCAGGAAAACCAGCTCCTAGAACAGAGCTGCCCAGCCCCTTCTTTGGTGAGGGCGCTCCTTCAGTGCAGAAGGGCCTGGGGAGAGCAGGGAAGGGAGGGCTTTACCCCTTCTCAGATGCCTGCTAGGTATCTTGCTGCAGAGGTACCCTTGCCCTTGGGTGGGTGGAGGGGAGTTTGGGCCTCAGTCTCCTCATCTGGAAAATGGGTACAGCTGGACTTGATTCCTTGGGACCAGCTCTGATGCCCATGGATTCTGGAATTCCAACAAGAGGGTCCAGGGAGAGCGAGGAGGAGCTCTGGTGGCTTTGAAAGGGTGAAGAAATCCTCCTTTGAGTTCATCTTTTTCTCAGTATTTGCTGGTTTCTATGCCTCATAATGCCCAGGTCCCACCCCAGAACCTGGGAAGGGTGAGGGAAGGAGAGGTTAACAGGGAACCCCTCTCCAGAAAGGTGGTAAAGAATCTGCCTACAATGTGGGAGACCTGGGTTCGATCCCTGTGTTGGGAAGATCCCCTGGAGAAGGGAAAGGCTACCCACTCCAGTATTCTGGCCTGGAAAATTCCATGGGCTGTATAGTCCTTGGGGTTGCAAAGAGTTGGACACAACTGAGCGACTTTCACTTTCCAACATCCTTTTTTTCCCTTCCTGCACGCGACACACCGTTCCTGGGCTCCGCTGTGTGCCAGGCTCTGGTTTCTAGCCTCTTTCCTCTTGGGACCTAGAAAAGGGTGAAAGGGGCCTTTGCTCTCACAGGATCAGGAGTGTGCAGACACTGGACACTGAGGGCCACCGCTGGGGACCCGAATCATGGTTGGGCACCCGTTTGCTGCCTCAGCACCTTGCCAATCTGTGCACGAAGGTGAGAGGTGGTTTGAAGTTGAGAGACTTTGAACAAGTCCATGTATTTCTAGGCCTGTTTTTCTGCAAAATAACATATAGACCTCTTACCAGTTCTTCTCCGGCGTTGCCCTGAGGGTTTGACAGAATGACAGATATGAAAATATTCTGTAAACAGGAAGGCTTCAACGCACAGGGAGTGTACGTCAATTGGAAAGGGGACTGTGGTGTAAATGAAATGAATTAAGTAATAACATTGGGGACTTCGTTTTAGTCCTGAGAGAGGACCCCAGTGACTTGGAGCAGATCTCTGGGGCCAACCCAGGAAGCAAGTTATGGAGCCTAGAGATGTTTTTTTAAGGTTTCAAATGATTCTGTGGATGCTAATCCACAGCGACTGTCTTCCCCGCTGGTTGCTGATAGGAGCGGGCTTTAATTGCAGTGGGAGGGGGTTAGGGGTGATAGAGAAGATGGTGACTCAACTCCGAAATGGGAGGAGAGAAGTCCTAGCGGGTTGGGGTCTGCACCCACAAGTGTTTGGACTGAATGGAAACGTGAGTGTGAGAACGCAGCTGTGATCTGTGCACGCACGTTTGTGCGGAGTGGGGAACCCTCTGTTAGGTGGAGATTCACATTAACTGATATTTTCCCCACAGCCCAGAGCAGCACACAGACCATGGGATTTGGGGACAGACAGATAGACACAGACTCAGATGGGATGGCACTCCTCTAGGGCCATGCCTGATGCGTAGCAGTCTCAAGAAGGGCTAACTGTTGTCATCACGGGCACCGGGGGGCGGGGGGTGGCCGTACTGGCACAGCCAGAGGGTGAGGGGTATAACGGTGCAGGGGTCTCACCTCTGCCACTCCCCTCTCTCTTATCTCAGAAGAAGAGCAAGGTGCACTACCACGTCGCTGTCATCATCAACTACCTGGGCCACTGCATCTCCCTGGTGGCCCTCCTGGTGGCCTTTGTCCTCTTTCTGCGGCTCAGGTGAGGAGGCCCTGGCACTGCCCCCTGGGCCTTGAGCGGGGCGGAGAAGTAAGACAACCAGAGGCAGTTTGGGGTGGGGGCTGCCAGGAAAGGAGAGTCCTGTCCCCTCACTTCATGGGACAAGGTGACAAATACAGATGTCCCAGGCCTCTTGGAGCATCTGGTAGGGTCACTTCTGTACCCCTGCCAGTGACTGGGGTCACTGGAGGGGAAGGGGGTTGGCCAAAGCCCAGGCAAGCCTGGTGTTACCCACACTCAGTCCGGACTGCTGCAGGCATTTGGCCGACCAGGAAGGTGGAGCCCCCTCTTTGGGTTAGAACCTGCCTGGGCCCAGCATGACTGCCAAGGATGCAGGTGGTAGCACCGGCCGGGTCTGTGCCAGGAATGGGGGGTGAGAACGGGGCTGAGCATCAGGAAAGCTGGGAGGGAGGCATCTCACTGGAGGCTGAGCCTCAAACCTGGAGCTACAGGGAGAGAGGGATGACCATGGAAGAAGGGCATTCCCAGTTGGCAAGCAGCCCCTGGTCCCCTCAGCGCTGGCCGTGTGGCAAGCTCTGTCCCAGAGCTTAGGTCTGAGGTGAAGTGAAGTGAAGTGAAAGTGGCTCAGTCATGTCTGACTCTTTGTGACCCCATGGACTACAGTCCATGGACTTCTCCAGGCCAGAAAACTGGAGTGAAGGGAAGGTAGCCTTTCCCTTCTCCAGGGGATCTTTCCAACCCAGGGATCGAATCCAGGTCTCCCGCCTTGCGGGTGGATTCTTGACCAGCTGAGCCACAAGGGAAGCCCCTGCTTAGGTCTGGGCAGGCCACAATTAGGAAGGGACCTGTGATGTCAGGAGAGCCCCTGCTGCCACCTCCCAGTGTGACTTAGCCAGCCGCCCCTGCTCGGAGCCTCAGCTTCCCCTCCATACATCTGGGCTGGAGCGATGCTGGCGGCCGGTCCCTCATCTTCTCCCTCCTCCTCTGCCTCCTGTCACCCACCCGCCTCTGCTGCCCCCAGGAGCATCCGGTGCCTGAGAAACATCATCCACTGGAACCTCATCTCAGCCTTCATCCTGCGCAATGCCACATGGTTCGTGGTCCAGCTCACCATGAGCCCCGAAGTCCATCAGAGCAACGTGGTGTGTCCTGGGGGGGCAGGCCCAGGGTCAGAGGAAGGGTCTGGGTGGGGGCGGCCCTGGCGGAGCAGGGACGGGTACCAGGCCTTGGAGCCTATAGTGCCAGAGTGGATCCCAGGGGTGCCCCCATCCTGCCCGGAGGAGGCCCCAGGCCTGGGGGGGGCTGCTGCTTCCTTGCATCCCCGCCCCCTCAGTTAATCGTCACCTCTGATGGGGTGGGCGGCAGGGCTGGTGCAGGCTGGTGACAGCCGCCTACAACTACTTCCACGTGACCAACTTCTTCTGGATGTTTGGCGAGGGCTGCTACCTGCACACGGCCATCGTGCTCACGTACTCCACGGACCGGCTGCGCAAGTGGATGTTTATCTGCATCGGCTGGGGTGAGCGGGCCAGCCTCCTGCCCCGACCGGGCCATCTTCCCCCAACCCAGGCCTGGGCCAGCTCGCTGGGGGCTGAAACCCAAGCCAGGTGAGGGTGGTGGGGTGTGCACACAGCTCTCTGTCCCTACTTGGGGATGGGGACAGTGGGAACATTTCAAAGGAGGCGTGATGAGCCAGTGAGTACCTGTGGGACCCCTGCCCACCTCTGGGCCCCGAGCTGCCCTGGGGGCTTCCGGATCTGCATCCCCCAGACTCCACTGACAGGTCCTGTGACATTGGTCTCTCCCCCAGGTGTGCCTTTCCCCATCATTGTGGCCTGGGCCATTGGGAAGCTGTACTACGACAATGAGAAGTAAGTCACCTCCTCTTCACTGCCCTCAGGGCCCCCTAAGCCCCAAGGCCCAGGTTCCCAGCCCAGCTATGCCTGACCCTCCCCAGGGACCTTCAGCTATGTCACCTTCCCCATCAGAGCCACAGTTTCTTCATCCACGTGGGGAGGCTCCCGGGGGTCAGACTCAATCTGTGGATCCCTAGCAATGCTCTGCCTGAAGTGGGGCTGGACAGGTGGGTCGAGGCTCTTTATCTGTCTCAGGCTTTCATGACAAACAGAACAGACTAAAGGTTACTGGAAGTCCCTGGAGGCAAACCACGCAGGTTATGAATTGTCACTCCATCATTAGGTAGCTTTATGACCTTAGGGTAGTTCCTATAATGTGCCTCAGTTTTCTCATCTGCAAAATGGGCATCCTCATAATAGTGCCTTCCCTCAAAGAGTTGTTAGGGGAATGACATGAGTTTATATATATCAAGCAGTTAGAATAGAGTCTGGCACATAGGAAATGTGTATAAATGTTTTCTATTAATAAAGACATGTTTTAGCAAAATGTTCCGTGGATTTAATAGAAACTGATCCAATCTCAGAGACTCCTTCCATCTTTCAAGTCCTGAGGAGCTGTATTTAAATAGAAGCAGGTGTTCCCAGTTGCCCCTGAAAACTTCACTTCTGGTGCCGTGGTTTTCAGCCTTGGCTCACAGTAGAATCACCTGGGAAGCTTTAAAAAGTACTGATGGCCAGTCTTGCCCTGCAGAGAGTTAGATGTCATTGGTCTGAAGTGTGATCTGGGCACCAGGAGTTTTCAAACCTGCCCAGGTGATTCTAATATGAAGCTAAACTTAAGAACCACTATAAGAGAGAGGCAGAAAAAGTGGACAGAGAAGGCCAGGGGATGTGCCAGAATCTTCTTTGTCAAAGTGTCCTCAGGAACCCACTGTCTGACTGGGGTTCCAGGCTGCCTCCATCACCGTGGCTGTTCCTGTCCAACCCTGACAAGGAGCCTGGAAGATTATATCCACATTTATCAAGGTGATCCTTCCTGACTCCAGCCCAGCCCGGCTGTGCCTCTCTTTGTATTTGTGTAACTGGTAGGGTGGGGGCCTGGGCTGGGCGTCAGGGCAGCTGACAGACAGAACTAGGGGCCTGGCAGTCATTCCCAGGATGGCGACCTGGGTCCCAGAGCAGGAGCATTGTAAATCCTGTGCCTGCAGGTGTGCAGGTGAGTACAGGGAAGAAAGGACGGGTTTCAAAAAGCTGCCCAGTGTGTGCATCTGGGCGCATCTTGGAGCCAAAAGGATGGCTGAGCTTGGAGGAAAGGCTGTCTGAGCGTCTCTGGAGCTCCACCTTGTGGTACGATACTGGCACTGCATCAGAAGGGATGCAGGTGGGAGACCTGAGAGAACCTGCGGACCCCAGGGCCAGGGACTGGACCTGGCCCCAGGACAGTTTGCCCTTGGTCCTTTTGAAAACTTGAGCTTGTCTCCAACCTCGAAAAAGTCAAGAGGTTTCAGTTTCCTGTTTATGGAAGCATCATGATTTCTAGCTACTGTGGACTCTCGTGATGAGAGTGTAGCATCTCTGCACAAGGACCTAGGACTTTCCAATGTGCCCCACGTCAACCCACTCCCCAGACCTCCCGAGATCTTGCTGGAGGTGACACCAAGAACATGCAAAGCAGTTCTGCCTCTCGTAGCGGGTGTTAGCTACTGATGGAGGGGTGATCTACATGACAGGTGCAGGGCAAGGCCCCCCCTTGTGGGCATGCACCAGAGCTACAGTGGGGACCGTGTGTGTTGCGCCCATGCCTATTCTATTCAGTGGTCTTTTCCACAATCCCCCTCCCTGCCATAGTGCCCGATTCCAGCTTTACATCTCAAAGGATGCTGTCCATTCTGCAGATGGAATAACTGAGGCATGGTGGTGGGATTTTGACCTTCTGCCAGGGTTAGAATTGGGGCACCCAGATCCTGGCTTCTGGCCCCAGTTCCTCCCTGGCCCAGGGCTGCTTCTCCCTCATGCTACTGAACTGGATCCAGATGACCCTTCTCTTCTTATTTCTGTGGCCTTCTAGGTGCTGGTTTGGCAAAAGGCCTGGGGTGTACACTGACTACATCTACCAGGGCCCCATGATCTTGGTTCTGCTGGTAAGAACCTGGGAGGAGGGCAGGAGAGGTGGGGCTCAGTGGGGAAGGCAAGCAGTACTTACAGTGGACTGAAAGTTTCCCTCTGCCTAGAGGTGGGGGGCACAGAGCCAGGAATGTGCTGGGCTCAAGCAGATAGAGGGAGAGCAGCAGGGTGGCAGAGGCCAGACCCAGGACAGCTGAGTCCCTGTCCTGTCCCCCACCATCCCACCAGCATCTTACACACACCATGCCAAGGCCATCCCACTGTATGTCAAATTACAGATCAATTTCATCTTCCTTTTCAACATCGTCCGCATCCTCATGACCAAACTCCGGGCATCCACCACGTCTGAGACCATTCAGTACAGGTAACCAGACCTGCCTCCCCCAGCCATGGGGGGGCTTCAGAGACCCCACCTCTGACCCAGGGTTTCCCCCCAGGCCTGAGAGTCCCTCCTGAAACCCCAGGTCCACCCCTGTCTCAGACATTCCACGGATCTGCTACAACCCTCCCCCAGACCCAGTCCTGTTCACCAAGTGGCAGGCTCCAGTTCCTTCCTGGGATGGGCAGTGACTCTGGGCCTCCTTCCCACCCCTCACCCTCAGGAAGGCTGTGAAGGCCACTCTGGTGCTGCTCCCCCTCCTGGGCATCACGTACATGCTGTTCTTCGTGAACCCCGGGGAGGACGAGGTCTCCCGGGTGGTCTTCATCTACTTCAACTCCTTCCTGGAATCTTTCCAGGTACCCACCCCTCCCCCACCCCACCCAGCCTTCCAGCCCCGGCCTGTCCCCCTGCCTGTCCCCTGCCCCTCTTTGGGTGGGGAGTCTCCCAGGCAAGGGCCTGGAAGGGCGGGAGGTGGGGGACAGAATGGCTGGGGCCACGCCCGCCCCAGTCCCTTGACCCGCCTCCCCCCCCACCCAGGGTTTCTTCGTGTCTGTGTTCTACTGCTTCCTCAACAGCGAGGTAAGGACCCGGGCCCCAGAGCTCAGGGTGGCAGGAGGCCTGCTGGGACCAGAGACTGCCTGTAGCCGCCTCCTGCCTGTCACACTCCGACTCTGTCCTCCCAGCCGTCCTCCTGGTTCTCTCCTCCCAGCTCCCTCCTCCCGGCTCCCAGCCGCTACAGGGATATTGTTGGGAGTTCCAGGAGGGTCCCCTGCCACTTGCCACTCAGCTGCTGCAGTAATGAGCCCGCTTCTTGGCAGTGGGTGTGGGAGGTCAGAAGCTGGGACTCCAGTCTCCTCCATGAGTCTGTGAAATGGGTTGTTGAAAACCAAGAAGCTGAGCCCTAGGGCAGGAGGTTGAAGGCAGATGTGTGTGGGTTGAGGGTAGAGGTTCTTCATGGCAAAGGCCATATGGCACCTTTGGGTGGATTCGAAAAAGGCACCTTTTCCTCATAATGCTTGAGAAAACTGTCCTAACAAATACGCAAATCAACGATGGTGATGATGTCAATGCTGCCCCTCCAAGGTGGCCTCCTGGATAGCTGCTTGTGGGGGTGGGAGCAGGGGTTCTAAACCCGGGCTCAGACCCCGTGCGCAGACCCCGTGTTCTGCTCTGTACCCACAGGTCCGCTCTGCTATCCGGAAGAGGTGGCACCGGTGGCAGGACAAGCACTCAATCCGTGCCCGCGTGGCTCGCGCCATGTCCATCCCCACCTCCCCAACCCGTGTCAGCTTTCACAGCATCAAGCAGTCCACAGCAGTGTGAGCTGGAGGGCCACGGACCAGCCCCTGAGATCTATGGCTGGGGAGATGGTCGCCAGGTTTAGCTGGCCACCCTGTCTGTGGAAGGGACCAGCTCCCTCCCATACCCTCTACCCCCAGGCTCAGCTGGCGCTGAGAGCCTGGGAGGCCCTCCCCATCCCCCAGCTGAGCAGAAGTTCCAGGCCTATGGCAGCAGTCGGGGCCACAAGATGAATGGAAAATAGCCTATAGGACTGGGCTGGGCCCAGGGCCTCTGGCTTCTCTTTGCCCCCATCCTCCCTGGAAAATGGACTGGAAATGCAGAGTGGGAGCTGGACAGTGGGAGATCCAAAGCTGCACACGAGTCCCTCCAGAGCACAAGAGGACAGCCCACTGGAGACCCCAGGATGTCCTCAGAGACTGTAGGGGGCCATTTGCTGCCCCACGGGCATCATGGGAAACTCTCGTCACAGCATCTGAGCCACCATGAGGATGCCTCCAGGCCTTAGCAGAGCTTAACAGCACCACTGGGAACCAAGGCTCTGTTGTCAGAAGCCCTGGAGACATTGTTAGAAATCATCAGATGGCATCTTCAGACATCAGGCTGCATCACCGACATCCTCCCAAACACCAGACGGTCATCTGACCCCGTGGCCCTGCCACCAGAAACGCCCTGCCTCGCTGCCTCACACCCTTGGACCTTTACTGCTGCTCAGCCCACACAGGCTCCCCCTCCTTAGCCTCCTGCCCCAGGTGTCCCCCTTTTGTGAGATGATGGGGACGTGGTAGGGTGACGGAGTATCCTTGACCAGAAGCCAGTGTGTGACCCCGCCAAAGCCAGCCTCCCTTTGAAGGGGGCAGAGAATGCTGGGGCCACCCAGCCTGCTGGCTTCAGTGACCCGGCCTCTGGGACCCAACCCCTCTGCTGGCCAAAGGGGTCCTGCGGCCCTTGGATGACCTCTGGGGCGGCATCACTAGCTAAGCCAAAATAGAAGGGGGTGGGGCTCTGGGCCCCTCCCTGTCCCGAGTTCCCCAGAGCACCAGCCAGCTGGCCACTTACACCCCAGGTGAGGAGCCAGCCCCGTCCAGAGGGACTGGACAGCCAGAGCAGGACTTTGGGGGTCTGGGGCTGGGAGATGGGGGTGGCTGGTGTAAATTATAATATTTATCTTTCAACCAGCACTTGTGAAGGCCTTGTGTGTGCCAGGGCTGGCTTGGGAGGGCATCCCAAAGAAACAGAGGCTACTTTCAGCCTTTGGGGCCACTGTGTGGCTGGGGCACCAATAGCACCCACACATCTGCCAGGGATGGGACCCTAGGGGGCCCCTGAGGCTAGGAGAGGACTTAGGAGAAGGGCGTGGGTCTGTGGGGCCCAGGTAATAAGGGCAGCTCTCGTGAGAGGGTGAATTGTAGGGAGAAGGACTGTGGGCAAACCGTGCAGACGGGGGACACTGCAAGCAGGCTGCAGCCTGAGCAAAGGTGAGGCAGTGGGACCAGGCAGCCTTGTGTCCCAGCCCCAGGGGAGGAGCTGGGCTGGAAACAGGAAGGAGTTAAGAAGCAGGGGAGGCTGTACAGGCTTGAATGCTGTCTTAGCATGAAACCCCAGAAGCAGACCGGGAGACAAGGCTTCGAGAACCAACTCCAGGGCAGGGGTGCACATGCCCACCACCACACTCGACGGTAGCTCAGTCCTGCTGCGGAAGCTGGGGGAGCCGGGTGGGACCCACACCTGCATCATCCCACCTGAGGGGCCAGGGAAGTTTATCCACCAGCCTCCGGGGGCAGTAGTTCCACCACCTCCTGCGGAGGCCAGGAGCGAGCTGGGCACGGCATGAGCCGCGTCCTCAGGACAGGAGGTGGTTGGGACACGGAAACTCCACCCACCACTCTCAGGCTTGGGCCTTGCCTCTGAGTCTCTGACCCGGAAACAGGGCCACGCAAGGGTGTGTGTGTGTGCGCGCACATGCATGCACACAATCAGGGACACCCACACATGTGCACACAGGTGCGTGGCGTCAGGACACCAGGACAGATGACCGTGGTGCTGGGAGCCTGGAAGCGTCTGCTAGGGGAGAGGGGCTCCAGTGCGTGAGGGTCTGGCCGCTCCCGGAGGGAGGAGCCAGGGTGTCTCTGAAGCCTAGTGGGGTACCCTGCTCTGACGACTCCCCAGGCACTGTCCCCTTAAGGAGACAGTTGGGAGGACCAGCTGATCAGAGGAGGCTATGAGAAGAGGACCAGGGGACACCAGGATGGAGACAGGTTGACAGCTTCCAGAGCAGCGGGGGGGGGGGACCCCATAAAGAGTCCCCCAAAAGAAGGACCAGAGTTTACGGCTGAATCTCAAACGGCTACAGAGGAGGCCCACAGGAGGCATCTTTCTCAGTGCTGCCTTCCACCCAACGAAGGAGAGTGAGAAAGCAAGGCTTTACTTAAACAGTGTTGAGATGTGGAGTCAGGGGAGAGTCCAAGGGCAGAGGAGCCCGAGAGGGGCTAGAGGACTGTGAGGGGAGTTTATAGGCAAGGGATCTTCAGGGGACCAAGCTGGGGCAGTGCCCCCTTTCCTGCTTGTCCTCCTAGCTGTTTTTTAATATTTAGTATTTATTTATTTGGGTCTTATAATAATATTTATTATTTATTTATACACTGGGTCTTAGTGGTGGCACTCAGGATCTCTGCTCTTCATTGTGGCATGTGGGATCCTTAGGTGCAGCATGTGGGATCTAGTTCCCTGACCAGGGATTGAACCTGGGCTTCCTGCATTGGGACCGGAAGAGTCTTAGCAACTGAACCACCAGGAAGTGCCCCTCCTGGCTGTTTTAGCTGATGGGAGCCATTCACACACCTGCTGTGCACTCAGCCCTTTGTGAGGTGGAGAGGCAAGTGGCTGCAAAGTTTAGAGCTGCCAACGCTGGAAGGTCATGGGAGGACATCCAAACGAGGCTGGCAGTCATCACAGAAGCTGCGGGGGGTCCCTGGGCAGGCAGGGGGCTGGCCCAGATGACCTCAAGATCCCTCTTGTCCAGAGACTGTAAAGGGCCGAGGGGCTGCTGGGGCACAGCTGAGAACATCTGGGCTGCAAAGAACTGCCAGAGGCAGGTGTGCAGTGTTTAACCCTTCCGTGGGCTCCAGAGGTGGGCTCAAGGCAAGCCCCTCAATGGGGTTTCTGAGGGTCATTCTGTTCGGAGCTTTGGCTTGTGCGTGGGTAGGAAGGGAGGTCCCTTGGGGCTGTAGGAGGTGTGATGGCCGAGAGACATGCACATCACCACACTGTGGGAAGGGGCCGGGCAGCTGCAGGGTGGGGGGTCACTGCGGGACAGGCCCCTCTATGAAACTGGGAAGAATTTTTCTCCATGCCACACCCAGAGGCTGCAGTTCCCTCAAATTGCCCCCATCTGAGCCCTTTTCTCCTTGAGACCCTCCCTCACGGGCTCAGATCACCAGTGGAGGAAAAACCACCCTGTGGGGTTTGGGTTTTCTCCCCACCTCCCTGAGTGCAACAGTACAGCCCCTGCTTTGGGATCCCCGGCTTCCCCTCCAGGCCTGTTCAGCCCCCTGCTGCTGTTAATAGGACACAGACTGGGACCCCAACAGACACCCCGGAACCTGAAGAGGGCAGAGGGTGCAGATCAAGGAGGAAGGGAGGTTTTAGAATTCAGATGATAATTAATTGTGGGCATTTGTAGATTGCTTTGCAATCCACAAAATCCTTTATAACATTCACAGAAAATGGAATCATCCCATTTTCCTGCTGAGAAAACTGAGGCCAAGTGGACTCCTGAGATCAAAGGTCTTCTCCAAATCCAGGTTTCCTTCCTCCCTGTCAGTTAACTGGAGTCACTGGGCTTGGGTTTAGGGAGGCCAGGACTGATAAAGCAGCTCTGGGGGGAGGGGACGGCGAGGAGTACTTGAGGTTTCAGACTGTCTGATGGGGGAGAAGTCCTAGGCAAATACCAGCCTGGCCCAAAGATGGCCCAGCCAGTGTCGGGCTGCTGAGCCCAACTGAGTGAGAGCCACGAGGGTTCTCTACATCCAGCAACTCCTTCCCTACCTTCCCAACATCCTGCACCCCTCCACTCCTTAAAATGATGCTTAACTGCAAACAGTACAGCCCACGTCCACCAGAAGCCTCTGAGGGTCCCATGTGAGGGTGCCACTGACCTGCAGCTTGGGGGTCCCTCAAGCTCATCTCATGCAGCCCCCCAACTTCAAGCTCACCTTCCCACCTTTGGTTCAAACAGAAGGGGTACTCCCTGCATTTCTCTATCAGCAGTACCATCACTGAGTGCTCACCCTGAGCCCCTCTGCTAAGCCCCCTACACACCGATCTCATCTACCCTTCATACCACCCTATGAGGCAAGACCTGTTATCCCCATTTAACAGATGGGGGAAGTGATGCCCAGAGAGGTTAAGAGAAGTGCCTGGGAGCACCCTGCAGTAGCCTAGCTAGATGTGAACCCCGGCCGGCCTCACTCGGCCCCCGTGGTGTTTAAACCCTACAGAGCAGAATTTCTTGTGGAGTTCCCCTCCCTGCCCCACTGCTCCTGCCAATCCTCTAATAAGGAAATTCCCCAGTTTCTCCAATTTGTGGACAAACAGGGTTCAGAGACGAAGCTGGATGCAGGAGTTTGTGCCTGTAAAGCCATGGGCCTCCCGTGGCCCTCTCTCTGAACCTGCCCACCCTCGCCGAGTCCCCAGCCCTGTCCCTGCTCCATTTCATTTCAGAGCATCACCTCTTATTCCTTTCCTTCCATTTTCCCACAACCCCTGCAGATCCTGCTGGGCAGACTCAGGTCAAGAGAGGCCTGGACCAAGTATATTTCTCAGAGCTCTCGGTGTACTGGAAACACCAATGATCATCATTTGGAAATAACTCCAGGCACCACCTAAGTCCCCAGACAGAAGGCAGGGACATTGTCCCAGCCTGCCCTGGGCGGCGACCCTGAGAGTCCAGGCCATAGTTAAAGGGAGGCAGCCGAGAGGGACCAGAAGCTAGAGACCAGGAGGATGCCCTCAAGGAAAGGGGTGAAATCTGGGGCGCATGGGGAGGGAGGGTGCTGCAAAGTATTGAAGCAGAAACACAGGCTGGGGAGTGGGCATCAGTCATTCATGTGACTGCGCCTACCAGGGCCTCCTGCAGGGGGCTGTAGGGGCACCAAGTGGCCATGGAGAGGAGCCAATCCAGGACTGGGGGCTGGCATCGGGGCTGGGGGGCAAGATGGGGGATCTGGGGAAGCAACAATTAGACAAGACACCCAAAAGCCTCGATGAGTTGGGTCCTGGCAAGAGCCTAGGAGGAAATGAGTCCAGAGAATTCTTTTGATCCCAGGCCACCAGGAGCCCAGGGGTAGATGGCGGAGCGGGAGGCAGGAGCAGCCTCTGTTTGGGGTTTTGGGGGGCATTTTCTGAACCCCAAATCGGGGCACATGTTGGTCTGATGAACTCCAGGACAGGTACAACAAGGCCTGTCCTGAGCACAGTGCTCCTGGAGGGGACTGAAGTTGCTCCTTGTTTTGTTCTTTAGAAAACTGAGGGACTTCCCTGGTGGTCCAGTGGTTAAGAATCCGCCTGCCAATGCAGGGAACATGGGTTCGATTCCTGGTCCAGGAAGATTCCATCTGCCAAGGAGCAACTAAGCCTGTGAGCCACAACTACTGAAGCCTGCAACTACCCTACAGCCCAGGCTCCTCAACAAGAGAAGCCATTGCAATGAGAAGCCCGCACACCGCAACTAGAGAGTAGCCCGCATGCAGCAACGAAGACCCAGCGCAGCCCCCAAAAACAAATAAGTTAAAAATAAATAAATAAAAATCAAATTACGGTAAAATACACACAACGTCAAACTTACCAATTCAACCAACTGTACAATTCAGCATATTAAATACACTCGTGACACTGTACAACCATCGTCACTCTAGCTCCAGAACTTTTTCATCACTCTGATGAAACCCCAGACCCTCAACTCTCCTTCCCTCCAGCCACCACCACCTGCTTTCTGTCTTGATGATTTGCCTGTTCTGGGTATTTCATAAAAGTGGAATAGTGCAGGATTTGTCCTTTTGTGTCTGACTTCTTTCCCTTGCTTAATGTTCTCAAGATCTGTCTACATCGTAGCGCAATCAGAACTTCATTCCTTTGTAGGGTAGAATGATGCTCCATCTTACGGGGGACCATACTTTCTCTAGCCATCCATCAGCTGAAGGACGTCTGGGTTCTTTTCATCTACTCCAAGTCATTGTGAAGAGTGCTGCTACAAACATTCAAGAACAATTTTTTTGTTTGAATAGCTGTTTTCCGTTCTTTGGGGTATATGCCCAGGAATGGAACTGCTGGGTCATGTGATAAATTTCTGTTTATAACCTGCCATGGAACCACCAAATGTCTTCTACAGCAGCTGTACCATTTACAATATCACCACCAGCAACGTACGAGAATCCTAATTTCTCCACATCCATGCCAAAATCTGTTTTTTTTCCCGTTTTTAAATTACTTTTTATTTTACTTATTTATTTATTTTTTGGCTGCTCTGCACAGACCTTGATCCTTAGTCAAGGACTGAAACTGCACCTCCTGCAGTGGAAGCGTGGAGTTTCAACCACTGGACCACCAGGCAAGTCCCCAAAACTTCCTATTATCTGTTTTGTTATTTTTATAATAGCTATGCCCAGGAGGCATTTTAGTATTCGGTTTTATAAGACCCAGGACTCTACCTGAGGTGGAGTCTAGCTGAACATCAGTAGCTGGGGTGGGGAGGGCGGGCTGGGGTGGGGGGCTTCAGAGAGATTTCTATTATCAGCCCTGCTGTACCAAGCATCTGGGTGCTCAGATGCAGAGAGGTGAACCCAGTCTAGACACTGCTCCACTCTCATAAGAACTACACAAGCTGACCGTCCCTTCCCTAACAGCCCCTGACTGATACACACGTCCTCTCTCTGCAATGGGAGCCCAGGCAGGGGGAGCTGGCATCTTCCTCCACTGGCCCTGACATTTCACCCTCACTGGCTGGGGATCTGCTCACCAGTCAGTTGTCTCTGTTCCCTAAAGTGTTTCTGACAGTTAATTTGTCGTTGTAATTACTATTTGTAATCTAATTAAATGTTATATGAATGGATGAAACAGAAATGCACAAACAAGCAGGGTTGTTATTTCTTACAAAAATGCGGTTGATGCTTTGAAAGACACAATCTGAATCATACAGAATATCTGACACCTGTCAAGTCAGGTGTGGGTGAGACCAACTGGGTGGGAGGGGACTGTCAAGTCTACAAGGTTCTACTCATCAACCTCTTGGCAAAGGCCCCTTAATCTCACTCTCCACTTCAAAGCATCCAAAGCTGGGTGTTGGAGATTTGCCGTCTCATTGATGTGGAGTTCACAAGGTGGGTGCCTGCCAAGTCGCTTCAGTTGTGTCCCACTTTTTGCGACCCTATGGACTGTAGCCCACCAGACTCCTCTGTCCAGGGGATTCTCCAGGCAAGAATACTGGAGTGGGTTACCATCCCCTCCTCCAGGGAATGAAGAAAGTAAGGCTTGGGAATTCCCTGGTGGTCCAGTGGTTGGGACTCAGCAGTTCCACTGTCACAGGTATGGGTTCAATCCTTGGTTGGGGAACTAATATCCCAGAAGCCACAAGGCGTGGCCAAAAAAAAAAAACCAGAAAAAAGAAGATCTGAGTTGTGATCACGACATGTTAAGGATGGGCCTATGGTCTCCTGGATGTGGTGGTGGCGCTGTCCTTGGAGGTAGGACCTGAAGGTCAAAAATGGGCAGTGGGGGAGGCCTTGGGGCAGAGATTAGAGCTGCAGTCAAGCAGTCAGGGAGGCAGGCTGACCCCGGGCAGTTCCCAGGACAGGGCAACACCTAAGCAACGTGTGTCCAGAGTGAGAGCTGGATCTGGGGGCTAGGATTAGGGCCCATGGGATGGGCTTCTCTGAGACTCAGTGTACTCATCCATGAAGTGTATGTATTTGGGTAAGGTTAAGCCAAACTGTGGTGTTGGAGAAGTCTCTTGGGAGTCCCTTGGACAGCAAGGAGATCAAACCAGTCAATCTTCAAGGAAATCAACCCTTACACTGGAAGGACTGATGCTGAAGCTGAAGCTCCAATACTTTAGCCACCTGATGCAAAGAGCCAATTCATTGGGAAAGACCCTTGATGCTGGGAAAGATTGAGGGCAGGAGGAGAGGGGAGCAACAGAGGATGAGATGGTTGGATGGCATCACTGACTCCATGGACATGAGTTTGAGCAAACTCCAGGAGATAGTGAAGGACAGGGAAGGCTAGTGCATTGCAGTCCCCGAGGTCGTAAAGAGTCACACACCACTTATTGACTGAACAACAACAAAGCTGCTGTAACAGACTCACAAGAAGCCTGTGGCTTAAGGAAGATAATGTATGTTAACAGTCCACGATGAGCATCCCATACTCCACGCAAGCATCCAGGGACCTGGTTCCTTCACTCCCTTTCTCCCCATCTCTTAGGACATCGCCCCTCTCTCCACAGACAATGGCCTGTCTATGACTGACTTGTGAGAAAAAGAGAGATGGACAAGGAGCCCCATGGTCTCTGTCCAGGTTCCTGAGGGACTCACTTCATTTCTGCTCATTTCCAATGGCGAGAAATGGCCACGTGGCCTTTTCTAAATCCTGGTCAGTCTGAGAACGAAGTTCCGGTCATGCACCTGTGCAAAGGGGCATCATTTGAAGGAGGGCTCACAGCCTTGTGCTGGATGGATATAGTAATACCCCCTTGCAGGAGGCTGTAATTGCAGAAAAAGTACCTAGCACTCAGGAAGAGCTCGATAAAAATGTACAACATCGCTGAGGTCAGGGATCCCAGGGGCCCAGGAAACTGTCTGGTCTAATGTCCTCATTTCTTTGCAGTTAGAGAAATAGGCAGAGAGGGCCAGGCACCTGCCGGGTCTGTAAAGGGTAAGGTTGGTCCGGAATCCTGTCTGGGATCCTCAAGCCCATCCCCCCACCTCTTGTTTCAAATGACCTGGTCCAGCTCCTCCTAGGCAGATGACCTCTCCACCTGGAGGCAGGGCTGGGGGACAGGATCCCCAGAGGCTGCCCAGCTTTGTGACTAGGTAGGTGTGGCCCTGGTTTCCTGGACTGTCAGCCAAGCAGCTGCTCTGTGACAGAGGGCCACACCCAGCCCTGGGAGGGGTCAGGGGGCCGTGGGCAGCTGCCACACTGGGACGCAGCGGTAGGTGCCTGAGGAGGATGGCACGCCTGGGTTTCCTCCTCTTTTTCCTTCTCCTCTTCCTCCTGGCCAGCACAGCAGCCCAGGGGGAGTACGGCATGGTCCACGTTGTGTCGGACAACTGGAGCAAGGACTACTGCATCCTCTTCCGCTCCGACTACATCACCCTACCCCGAGACCTGCAGCACGCCCCACTCCTGCCCCTGCACGATGGCACGGGCGCACCCTGGTGCCCAGGCCAGGACTCCTCCCACCAGGCCCACCCTGACGGCTCCGCCAGCCAGCAGCCCCTCCACCGGACCACCGCCATGGTCATGAGGGGCAACTGCAGCTTCTACGACAAGGGCTGGCTGGCTCAGGGCCGAGGCGCCCACGGGCTGCTCATCGTGAGCCGGGCCAGCGGCCAACAGTGCTCAGATCTCACCCCGGCGGCCCAGGACCCCCGCAAGCCCCTCCCAGACCTCACCATCCCCGTGGCCGTGCTCCGCTACACCGACATGCTGGACATCCTCAGCCACACCCACGGGGGCAACGGGGTCCACGTGGCCTTGTACGCCCCCCCAGAGCCCATCCTCGACTACAACATGGTGGTCATCTTCCTCCTGGCCGTGGGCACCGTGGCCGTGGGCGGCTACTGGGCCGGCGTGACTGAGGCTGACCGGCTGCAGCGGCGCCGGGCGCGAGGGGGCGGGGGGCCCGGCGGTCACCCTCCGCAGGGAGCCCTGGCGGCCTGGCGGGGGCCCGAAGAAGATGACGAGGACGCGCCGGTGGACTTCACGCCGGCCATGACGGGCGCGGTGGTCACCATGTCCTGCTCCATCATGCTGCTGCTCTATTTCTTCTACGACTGCTTTGTCTATATCATGATCGCCATCTTCGGGCTGGGCGCGGGCACCGGCCTCTACAGCTGCCTGCTGCCCGTGGTGCGCCACCTGCCCGTGTGGCGGGACCAGTGGCTCCTGCCCGGCCGCCGGGCCTGTCTGCAGCTGCCCCTGCTGCTGTCGGCCGGCCTGTGCCTGGTGGTGACCGTCCTCTGGGTCGCCTACCGGAACGAGGACTGCTGGGCGTGGCTCTTGCAGGACACACTGGGCGTGGCCTACTGCCTCTTCGTCCTGCGGCGCATGCGCCTGCCCACCCTCAAGAGCTGCGCCTCCTTCCTGGTGGCCCTGTTAGTCTTCGATGTGTTCTTCGTCTTCATCACACCCTTTCTCACCAGGACCGGCGAGAGCATCATGGTTGGGGTGGCCTCGGGCCCGGCAGATTCCTTGAGCCATGAGAGGCTGCCCATGGTCCTCAAGGTGCCCCGGCTGAGCTTCTCGGCCTTGACCCTGTGTGACCAGCCCTTCTCCATCCTCGGCTTCGGTGACATCGTGGTCCCCGGCTTCCTGGTGGCCTACTGTCACCGCTTTGACGTGCAGATCCGCTCGCGGCACGTCTACTTCGTGGCCTGCACAGCGGCCTATGCTGTGGGCCTGCTGGTCACCTTCTTCGCCATGGCCCTCATGCAGATGGGCCAGCCCGCCCTGCTCTACCTGGTGTCCAGCACCCTGCTCACCAGCCTGGCCGTGGCCGCCTGCCGCCAAGAGCTCACCCTCTTCTGGACAGGCCAGGTGAGGGCCAAGACCCTCACCCGGCCGGTGCCAGGGCTCTGCGGTACCCCTTCAGCTGGTTCTGAGCAGAAGCAGTCGCACGCAGCAGACATCCATAGAGCCTGCGAGCTCGAGGGGGCCACCATCTCCTCCCTGGCAGGAGACTTAGATAGCAGCCTCGGGGAAGGCACAGCTGAGACTGTCACCATATCTGAGGATGAAGCCACCAGTCCAGAAGGCCACAGTGACAGCTCCGAGGGCTGGAGCGATGCCAACCTGGAGCCCGATGACCTGTCGAGTACCCCTTCTGGGGTCTCAGAGGAGCTCTTACCACTGATGCCAATGGCCATGCTGATACCACTGAGGCCGCCGCCCTTGGAGCTGGGCCACGACCAGGCCCAGGCCCAGGCCCACGAGGCCAGCCTGCCCTGGACGGGCCTCCACAAGAGGAAGGGCCTTAAGGTAAAGAAGAGCATGTCGACCCAAGCTCCCTTGTGAACCAGGAACCCTGGGACGTGTGCCTCTAGACTATCACAGAGCAAAGCCACGTGTGACAAAAATAAATTGGGGCATTAAAGATATTCTGTGTCTACTCACAGAGCCTCTTTGTTTGTTAGGACTGTAAGGAAGCAGCAACCATGGAATCAGTTCATGTAGAGCCTGCAGGGTCCTTGGGACAGACCACATCTGTCTGTCCCTGCAGCCAAACCCCAGCCTCATTGCCCCATCTTTTTCTCATGCTCAGGTCCAGTCACACCATTACTGTTCCTTGATTATGCCACGTCCTCTGCTTGTCTCTTTGCACATGCTGTTTCCTCTAGCTGAGTCACCCTTCCCACCCCAGACAGAAATGCTGAAGCCCAGATGAAACATTTCTAAGCAGCCTTCCAGCGTCAGGGCACATCCACCCTTCCTGCTAAGCATCCTTGCTCTATAAGCATCCTGGACAGCCACATCACACCCAGTGTGTGCCTGCTGTCATCCACCTGTTGCAGTCACAGACATCAAGTATGCACCTGCTGTGTACCCCACCCTGTTGGTGGGCACAGAGGGAGTCTGCTGTCCAGCTGAGGGAAGGGTGGGAGATGGAGAACAGATAAGAAACAACTTGAGAATCATCTCAAAACGGGGATGGAGAGGTTGGAACCGGAGTGAAAGAATTTAGGAGACCACGGCTCTAGTTCCCACACTTCCTTCACTGACCTTGGATAATGAACCAGTCTCTTAACCCCTTTGGAGCCTAGGAGTCTCATCCCCAACATGAGACTTATAATACCATGTCTATCTGGAGGCAGGGGCATGGACAAGATGACCTCTTGAGGACCCCACAATTCCTTAAGCTTTAGAGTATGTTTATATGTTGCTTAAGCAGAGGAAACAAACTCTGAGGTGAGGGAAGTCTTGTGGAGGAGTCTATGTGGGAAGGGTAGGGTGGGAAAAGACTGGTTAAAGTTCGGGAGCCAGCAGCCTACCAGTAATTCCAGCTCCACCACTGATCTGTCCTGTGTCACTGAGCAAGTGATTTAACCTCCTGGTGCCTTGGTTTCTTCACCTGTTGAATGGGATAATAATAGGACCTACCATGGTTTGGGGGCAGTCTGACTGCATTGGCTTACCTAACAGCACTAATGCAGTGCATGTAGGGAGAGCGATGAGAATGTTAACTCTGTTTATATTATGCCCTTTTGTGAAAGGATCTGAAAGAGTCAAATCCACCTCCTACAAGCCTTTGAGTTCTGGTGCCAATTTCCTCCCCTCCACACCCAGCGTGCCTGCCCTGACCACCACCAGGGTGCACACGCCAGCCCCCACCACACACATCTTCCTTCTCTCCCCAGGGCCTTCCCACCTGCTGGGTCCTCTACATGCAACTTTCTACTCCTCCCACCCCCAGAATCGGGTCTGACCAGTTTCTTGTCCTCAGGGAGGCCCCAGCCCCAGCCTCAGGGAGGCCTTCCTGATGACTTTTTTTTAAAAAAAAAAATTTTTTTAATATTTATTTATTTATCCAGCTGTGCTGGGTCTTAGTTGCAACATGTGGAATCTAGTTCCCTGACCAGGAATCGAACTCAGGTCCCCTGCATTAGGAGCTCACAGTCTTAGCCATTGGATCACTAGGGAGATCCCTGATGACCTTTCCTAAAGCATCCACCGGCCCTAATCACATCACGCTATACCCGGTTCATTAGTTTTCTTGTCTCCCCTAGTCACATCAACTTGGTGAGGGCAGGGGCCTTCTGTCTTATTCATCTGTGTGGAACAGGGCCTGGTATGTAGCAGGTGCTTGATTTATGTTTGTTGGAGGAATGAATGAATGAATGAATCATTCAATGGGTGAATCAGTGAATCCTGGGCAAAGCCTGGCCACTGCCTGCAGTTTTGACCCAGACAATGAAGTGAATGTGTGCAAGTGAGGCAGCCCTCCTGGGAATCCTCACCCATCACAGTCCAGGTTGTCATCCAGACCATCTCCTTCCTCAGCCACAAGAGTGTGAGCCAAGATGGGTCTGTTCTCAACCCACTTCACTTAATTCTTAAAGCTGTTGTAACAAATGAATGAATGAGTTGATCCAGCGTCAAGAGGTGGCACAGTGGTGAAGAAGAATCCTGCCAGTGCAGGAGGTGCAGGAGATGCAGGTTCTATCCTTGGATCAGGAGGATCTCCTGAAGGAGGAAATGGCAACCCACTCCACTTCCTGCCTGGAGAATCCCATGGACAGAGGAGCCTGGAAAGCCTCAGTCTATGGGGTTGCAGCGAGGTGGACACAACTTAGCAGACACACATGAACACCATGAAGAAGACCCCAGGCCGCCTTCTTGGGGTCCTGCAGGGCCTCGGGCAGGGTGGTGATGAGACCCTAAGGGATCTGGTTGCACCCCGGGGGTGGAGAGGAAGAGGGCCAGGCAGGTGGGGGGTGCAGGTAAAGGGCATCTCACATAAAGCCCCACTCACTGGGAAGGAAGCACAGCCCCTTGGCAAACAGCACCTGAAGGCCGGGTCTGGACAAGGGCAGAGCGAGGAACACGGGCCAGGACACTAACCGGAGGTGTTGGCAGCCCCTCCCGCTGGAGTCAGTGACCATCTGGCCTGGACAGAGGGGCCTCCACAGGCTCTGGCTCCCCCCCCAGCCAAGGCTGCCTCCCCACTGCTGACCTGCGTCACTGGACCTGCCAAGGGTGGTCTGCATCACTGGACCTGCCCAAGGGGAAGGGCTGGCAGAGCTGAGGGCACTTGGTCCCTTTCACCACCTAGACTGGGCGGGGAAGAGGGCAAGAGAGCTCCTCTGTACCGGGAACTTGCAGTCAGGGCGGCTCTGAGGATGCTGGTTCGGAGCTCCCTGCAGCAGGGTGATGCCTGCCTCCAAGGAGAAGATTCTCAAGGGGAGGGTCTGAGGACAGAAGCCCCCCAGCTCCACCCCCACTCTGGCTATCCAAACAGATTTGGGGAAGAATGAGCCTGATTGTGTTCTCACTGTTTTCACCCAACAGAGGCAACTATTTAGAGAACATTTTGTCTATAAAATGGGGAGAATGACACTACCTACCTTGGGGCACTGTGGCAAGTGTTAAACCCTCCAGGGCAGGGGCTGAGCCTGGGCTCCGGAAACCTTTCGGGGCTGCTGCACCCCATGCTCCTGCCCTGACCCCAGGGCCAGGATCCTCTTTTAGCTGCAGGCTCTGCTTCCCTTTGCCAGCCCGCTTCCCAGGGATTGGGTTGAATCCAGTGGCTGGACCAAGCTGTCACCTGTCAAGAGGTGCCCAGAGCCGGCAGCTCCCACCTGAGTACCTGAGGGACACAGGATGCTGCACATGTTACCATACACTCACACACACTCACACACACGCACACACGCACATGGGTACGTGCACATAAACATGCACACACATCCATTCTGCACCCTCAGGCAGATAATGATAGATCAAGACAGCAGGACTAGGGCCTGACCATTTCCCCCTGGGCTGGCAGAGAGGCAGCAGGCAGGCCTGCACCCCAGTCTGATGGCTCTTCTGCCCTCACCTGGCTCCTCCTCTTTTCCTTTTGCACTCTGAACACCATCTCAGCATCTGCAGAGCCCAACCTGTGACAGGTGAAACCTAAAATAGGGGGAATTCCCTGGCAGTCCAATAGTTAGGAATCCATACTTTCACTGTTGAGGGCCCAGGTTTGACTCCCAGTCCAGGAACTAAGATCCCGCAAAAGCAAACAAAAAACATATTAAAGGGACTTCCCTGGTGGTCCAGTGGTTAAGAGACCATCTGCCAATGCAGGGGACACAGGTTTGATCCCTGGTCCAGGAAGATCCTACATGCTGTGGAGTGACTAAGCACATGTGCCACTACTACTGAAGCCCGTATGCCCTAGAGCCTGTGCTCCACAACAAGAGAAGCCACTGCAATGAGAAGCCTGCACCCCGCAACGAAGAGTAGCCCCTGCTCGCTGCAACTAGAGAAAGCCCACGTGCAGCAATGAAGACCCAGGGCAGTCATAAATAAATTAACTCATTTTTTAAAAGTTAAGATAGGACCAGAGCAAGAATGAACTCCTGAGCCATGTCCAGGGCTCCAGGTGGCCAGTCCCTGCTCAGGGGCTGTGCTGTGCGCAGGCTACCCAGAAAGAACGAACAGTCACAGCCTAGGGATTTTTTTAGTTAATGAGAAGTTTGGTGCTGGAGCTTCTGGCTTCTCTTGACAGTGAGAACCAGCAAAGACTGAGAGATGCTCTATTCCACAGATGAGGGAAGGAACGCCCAGGAACTGCCCAATGTCACACAGCAATGGGACAGCAGAAATAGAACACAGCTCTGGTCTTCTATCTCCTAGCCCAGCAGCAGGGATCAGCTCCCATTCTCAACACCGCTCCTCTCAGCACACCCTGACCTGAAACATACGCCTCCACTAGGAAAACCCTGCGTCTACCCATGCCTTTGCCCTGTGCCCCCCAGGAGATTCCACCTCCATTCTCTTTGAGAAGTAATTGCGTGTATAAGGGTTTGGTTCACCATGAAGCATCTCCTTGGCTAGCACAGGAGGACACAGCTGGGCTCTGAGTCATTGAGACTCGGAGTCAAAGCTCAGCACCGATGTTCACTTGGCTGTGATGCTGGACCACGGAGGCTGCCCTCTCTGTGCCTTGATAGCCTCATCTGTGAAACGGGCTGCAAAGACTTACACTGTGGGTTTGTCATAAGGATTAAATGAGGTGAGGTATGTGTGCACATAGCTAACATATGCTAAGCACTAATGACAGGCTAGGTACACATGTTATCTCATTACCTGATGCCCAGGTTTCAAAGGGAAAGTTTCCAGGACAGTACTTGGCACACTTCCAAATATCATCCTTCCCAAATCAGCTTACAATTCCTTCTGGATGAGCTCCCAGAAGTGGAGTCATCCTCTCCCCTTGGAATGAGGATGCCCAGCCATCCCCAGGGGGATGTGGTGTGGGGGTGGGTGCCTGGCAGTGAGCAGGGGCACCGCTGCAGAACCAGAAGAGAGAACCCTCTGAAGTTAGACTGGAGGGTGGGAGGTTTTGTGCCTCTCTTTTCCTGCAGTGTTGAATATTGCATGCTCCTCTGCTGCCATCTCCTGGTCAGTGATATAAGAGCAGGCAGGCTCACACCCTAAGAGCCAGGGGCATTCCATCAGGAAACTTTGAAATAATTACAGCGAGGGGTGGTATTCAACAAATTACCCATCAGAAAAGTTCTGAAACCCATACTCGGCCTAAGATTAACTCTTTAGAAGCTGATTGTGAGGACATGAAGGTGTCTGGAGACAGGTATGAGAATGTTTTTTAATGTCTTTTTAAAAAATATTTGTTTATTTTTAGCTGTGCTTGGTCTTCATTGCTGCATGCAGGTTTTCTCTAGTTGTGGTGAGCAGGGGCTATCACTGTGTACCAAGCACTGTGCTTGAGAATTAAACGTCTCACAGAGCAGACGAGACAAAGGCTCAGCCCCACAGCAGCACTGCTAGTCCTTCCCTGTGTTCCTTTCTGCTGGGAGAGCTGGGCACAGGGCAGTCAGTGAAAGAGAGACAGGAGTTGGGGGTCTCAGTTACAATAGCCAGGAAGTGTTTCCCAGTTCAGGCTGCTTTATCAGGCTCCAGGGATTTCTTTTCGTCATGAATTATTTGTGCTTTGGAGAAAAAGTGGAGAGCACAGAAAAGTTAAAAAAAAAAAAAAAGAGCACAATTACTCTTAAACTTTGATATATTTCCACTCAGTCATTTTTCCCCCATTCATAGGTTTTTTTAAAAAAAATCTTTCATTTATTTTTTAAAATATTTATTTCGCTGTGCCAAGTCTTTGTTGTGGCATGCAGAATTCTTAGTGGTGGCATGTGAACTCTCAGTTGCAATCTATGGGATCTAGTTCCCTGACTGGAGGTGGAACTCCCGCCCCATCCCTCCCCTGCCACCCCCAACCCTGACCCCAGCATTGGGAGCACAGAGTGTTAGCCACTGGGCCACCAAGGAAGTCCCCTTTCACAGGTTTTTATTTGTGTGTTGCATTTACATGGTCATAGCAAAAAATGGATATTAACATTGGCAGTCTGCCCTGAATATTCTGTGTACCCTTTGAACTTTTATCTGAACTGGGCTATGTAATATTCGATAGCAGGTATAACTTCATAGACTTCACATTCTCTTTATTGGATGTTTGATCTGTTTCCTACAGCAGCGTGAGGAATATCTTTGGCAGAAAATTTCTTTGCATATTTTAGGAGATTTCTGTGAGATAGATCTGTAATTCTACCTCTGGGAAAATAAGGGTATGAACATCTTTAAAGATGGTAATGCATTTTGCTAAATTACTTTCCAAATTATGTGTGTGTCAATTTATCCTCTGCTTGTGCTGGAAACTATGGAGGTAACCATTTCACCACACTCTCTACAGCATCTTTTCCAATTTGCTGTGATGAAAAACAATATCACTTTCAATTTGCATGTGTCTACTTAATAGTGAGGTTGGGCTTTTATTTCCACATGCTGGTTTATTAATGGAATACTCTCCATCCCTGGGCTTAGCACAATGTGCAATCAATTACAATTTCCTGTTGATTCTCTGCTAGGAAAATCTCTGGGATCCATTTGCTCCTTCTTTCCATTTTTTACAGGCTTATTTCAAAATGTCACCTCTCACCTGGTGATGAGAGGCCAATAGGATCCTTGTGAAAGAAAAGAGCACAACTGTTCTTGGTCTTGTCCTTCTGGCTGAAAGACCTTGGATGCCTTCCTACTGCCTGTCTAACCAACCCTGGTTCCTCAGCTTGGTGTTTAAGGTTGTCCATGATCAGCCTTGGTGTTTAAGGCTGTCTGTGATCGGCCTTCCCTACAGCCACTCTTGCCTGCTACAGCCCCCAGCCACCCTGTGTGTGTAGTCCTCCACACATGCTCACCCAGCTCCACACCTCTCCTCTGCCTTCCACTCACTTGGAATGTGCCCTTGCACCTTCCCCTAACACCTGTGCACATTGATTGGATCCAGAGATAGGCCACACTCTCCAGCACCCACTGTACAGGGCCCTGTCCAAGGTCCTGGATACAGACAGGACACAGGATGCAGTTCATGACTCAGAGGGTTTCACCATCAGGAGTGGGTGGATGAGGGTACAGATTCATGCATTCTGATTAATTCAGGTCCTTTGGCTTCAAGGAACAAAAACCTGTTCAAAACATCTCAAGCAAAAAGAGGAGCTTATTGGAAGGACAAGGGGTTTCTCAGAATACCAGGGCAAACAGCCAAGTTGGGGCTCATGGGAGTTGGGGATAGAGAACTGTCAGAAAGCAAAGGCATCCTCTGCCTCTCCAGGCTGCACAGGCTCTGTGCACCCTCTTCCTCTCCTCCCTCCTGAGCCGGCTGCCTTTGCAAGCTCATTTCCCTCTTGGTTCATCGTGGCACTGGCCGTAACTCTGCATCGTGGTCTCAGCTCAGGGATCACCACCAGTGGGCAATGGTCTCTTTTCAGATACCATTCTGATTTTCAAGAGAGGAGCTCCACTGGGCTTAGATTTATTGTCCGTAATCAGGATCTTGTCATTGGCTGTTGGTGAGCCCATGGGCCCTTGACTCAGCATCTACCTCTAGCAATCAGCTGTGGCTGGAGATGGATGGCAGGAAGAATAGGGTCAGATAGCACACACAAAGGGTTAACAGAATCTGAATTATAACATGATTCCCTAGATGATGCCTGTGCTTATTAAGGTCTTAGAAGTACTGCTTTAGAGCAAGGGTTTTCAAAGAGTGATCCCTGATCCAGCAACATCAGGCTTCCCTGGAAATGTGACAGAAATGCAACTTTTGTGAATCAACTATACTTCAGTTAAAAAGAAGATCATTCAGGGACTTCCCTGGTGGTCCAGTGGTTAAGCATCCGCCTGCTAATGCAGGAGACATGTGTTTGATCCTTGGTCCGGGAACAAAGATCCCACAAAGCCTTGGGGCAACTGAGCCCAAGTGCTACAACAACCGAACCCCCAACCCCCCGCCCCACTCTGGAACCCATGCTCTGCCACAAGAGAAGTCACCCCAATGAGAAGCTAGCGAGTAGCCCCTGCTTGCGGCAATTAGAGAAAGCCAGAGCACAGCAATGAAGACTCAGAACAATGCCCCAAACCCCCCCCAAAAATCATCCATGCCTTCTTAACCAAACAAACAAAAGAAACGCAAATTCTAAGACACCCCCACCCCAGGGCCTGGAGGGGGTGCCTGGGAAGGAGCTGGGCGCTTGGCACAGGTTCTCAAAGCGAGCCCCGCCCCTGCCCTCTGTTTTCCACAGAGAAAATTCCCACCTTCTTTCCACGGTGAAGAGCCAGCACCTTGCTCTCCACCTGTCACCTGTGGGGCTGGTAGAGAGATACTCCCACACAGGCTGTCATATATGAATGAAACAGGCTGATGTTCACTTGTGCTGGTCAGAGGTAGGTCATCTCTCCCAGTGGTCCTCATTTCCCTACTCAGGCAACAATGGATGATGTCTGTAGTCCCCTCAAGGACTATGGAAATGGCAACCCACTCCAGTGTTCTTGCCTGGAGAATCCCAAGGACGGCGGAGCCTGCTGGGCTGCCCTCTACGGGGTCGCACAGAGTCGGACATGACTGAAGTGACTTAGCAGCAGCAGCAGCAAGGACTATGGGTTTTAATGACCTATTTGGTTCCAATCTATTAGTTTCCTGTGGCTGCTGTAACAAATTACCACAAACCAGATGGCTTAAAACAACAGAAGTTTATTTTCTCAGAGTCTGGAGGATGGAATTCAGGGCCATACTCCCTCCGAAGGCTCTAGGGCAAAGCCTTCCTTGCCTCTTCCAGGTTCTGGTGACCCCAGGCATTCCTTGGCTTGTGGCTAAATAACTCCAGTCTCTGCTTCCACATCCGCATGGCCTTCTCTTCTCCTCTCCTCTGTGTGTCTCTGATCTCTCTCCATCTTTATCATATGAGAACACTTGTCATTGGGTTTAGGGACCACCTCAGTAACCTAGAACGACCTCATCTTCTAAAGAATACTTATTTATTTATTTGGTTGTGCCGGCTCTTAGTCGCAGCATGAAGGATCTTTAGTTATGGCATCTGGGATCTAGTTCCCTGACCAGGAATCGAACCCAGGCCCCCTGTATTTGGAGTGTGGAGTCTTAGCCACTGGACCACCGGTCCACCACTGGACCCCACTGGACTACCCACTGGGGGTCTCAGGGAAGTCCCAGGAGGGCCTCATCTTGAGATTCTTAATAGTTACCTCTTCAAAGACCCCTTTTCCAAATTAGGTCACATTCACAGGTTCTGGGTGGACCTATATTTAGGAAGGAGGGCACCACCACAACACAGCACTGTCCCTGCCAAGTATTTGGGACCAGACTAGGGACAAACAGTAGTGTCTCCACCACATCTCCTCCCTTATCCAGAGTAACTACAAATGACCTGATTTCTGCTTAGCTCCAGTTCACAGCCAGAGGGAGAAGAATACCAAGACACGGCCCCCCTCCTCAAGGAACAGACGGTTGGGTAGAACCTGAGCAGTCTCACCCACAGCAGTGCCCATCCCTTCCTGCTATGTCCTGTCAATGTCTGGAGCTGAGGCTGGAAGAGTGACCCGAGAGGCGGTCAGAGCACCCTGGCTGGTGTCCTAGGAATTGCAGGGCCCCCAGTGATCCCAAGACTCACATCCCCTCCCTTCTGCAGCTTCCGTTCTGCCAGTGCAAGAGGTTTCACGATTGCCAAGACAACAATTAAGGAGAGGACAGTCAGCCAAATGGCACATTCTTGGATCTCAGCAGCTGGCGTTCACTGCAGCCTGCCTCATGGCCAAGGAAGATGAGACTTCAGAGAAAGCAAGCTGGTGTCCAGAAAAGGCACATCCCAGACAGCCTCTAATGTCATTAACCCAGAGATGATGAGTAAAATGAGGAGTGAATGAGCAGCCTTAGCCCCATTGGGCTTCACTGAGGAATACTCCCCGCTGGGGAGCACAGAGCATGGAATGGGGAGAAAGGGAGCAAGAGAGAGGCAGGAGAACTGAGGACTGAGCGTTTGTAGTGGAAACAGGCAATCAGGTTAGACTTGGGTTTTCATTTCACTAATTAATTAGCTGTGTGAGCTTAGGAGAATTTTTAAAGAGCTTCTGCAAATCATTAGAAAAAGACAATCAATCCAAGGGTGGGCAAAGAATTTTGAACCGGTATTTTTCAGGAGAAACAGAGATGGCAAAAAAAATTACAGAAAGATGTTCGATCTTTCTAGTAATTAGGCAAACAAAATTTAAAACAACCAGAACATGGGTGGAGAAACTGGTGATATCTGAGAAAATTTTCAGTTTAGTTAATAGCGTTGTACCAATGTTAGTGTCTTAGTTTTGATCACTGCATATGGTTATATAAGATGCTGAAGGAGGAGAAACCAGGGGAAGGGACTATGAGAACTCTGTATTTTCACAACTTTTCTATTAGCCTAAACTCATTCACAATAAAAAGATAGGGAATTTCCCAGGTGGTCCGGTGCTTAGGACTCCAAACTTCCATTGCAGGGGACCCAGGGTCAGGGATGTAAGATCCCACAAGCCTCACAGTGTAGCCAAAAAATAATAACAATAATAAAATAAAAAGGTAAATAACAACTACTGTAACAACCATGGGCTTCCCAGGTGGCACTAGTGGTAAAGAATCCACCTGCCAGGTGCAGGAGATATAAAAGATGCAGGTTCAATCCCCGAGTAGGGAAGATTACCCAGAGGAGGGCATAGCAACTCACACTAGTATTCATGCCTGGAGAAACCCATGGACAGAGGAGCCTGGTGGGCTGCGGTCCATAGGATCGCAGAGAGCTGGACACAGGTGAAGTAACTTACCAGGCATGCACATGCATAACAACCATTATAGAGATATCACTGTCATCCCAACACAGTGACAAAAATTAACAGATGAATAAGACCCAGCATTGGAGGTAGCGGTGCTGAGAAGCAGGCTGTCACACGTACTGTTGGTGGGAAGGTGATTTGATGCATCTTTTCTGGAGAGCACTTTGGCAGCATGGATTAAAATTTCATGGTGTCTGCCTGCCCCTGGATCCAGTAATTTCACGGCTTGGTATTTACCAAAACCTTGCACTTGTATTCCAAGAGGCTTGTCCAGTGGTATTCACCACAGTCCTATTTCTAATAACCAGGGACAACCCAAATGCCCAAGAGGAAAGTTTAAATGATATAGTTCATCTAGCCATGAAATACTATACAGCAGGTAAAAAGAATGTACTCCATCCACATGAACAAAAGTGAAAAGGTTTCCAAAGTCAGAAGTTATGATTTCATAGATGTGAAGGGAAAGCCCAATAAAGCCATACATTTCTCAATGTACGTATACAAATGTATGTGTGTGCATGCTAAGTCACTTCAGTCGTGTTCGACTCTGCAACCCTATGGACTGTAACCCACCAGGCTCCTCTGTCCATGGGGATTCTCCAGGCAAGAATACTGGAGTGGGTTGCCGTGCTCTCCTCCAGGGGATCTTCCCAACCCAGGGATCAAACCTGCGTCTCTTATATCTCCTGCATTGGCAGGTGGGTTCTTTACAACTGGAGCCATCTGTATATTCCTACCCCAAAGTCAGGAACAGTAGCCTCTTGACTGGTTTAACTTCCCACTGGAGAGGACAGTGGTAAGGAGATTGGGGCAGCAGGGGTGGATGGGGTGGGTTGTGCCAAGGGGGCTTTTACTTTTGCTGTGTTCTCTGAATTTTTAACATGAAAACTCGTGTATTTCTTGTGTATGTTTTAAAAATAATTCTCTGACCTGCAATTTCCTGGTCTTTGAAATAATAAGGTTAGTAGTACAATGTTATATTCCTATTATATATGTATAAAATAGATAAGCAACAGATATATTGTAGAGCACAGGGAATTATAGTCATACCTTATAATAACTTTTAAAGGAGTATAATCTGTAAAAATACTGAATGATGATGCTGTACACCTGAAACTAATATAATACTGTATCAACTGTAATATGCTAACCAATTGTATTTCAATTTTAAAAATTTAAAAATAAATACATAAAGGGACTTCCTGTGTGGTCCAGTGGTTAAGACTCTGCGCTTCCACTGCAGGGGGTGCAAGTTCAATCCCTGGTCTGGGATGCTGCCTGTTTTGGTCTAAATAAATTTTTAAAAGTGAATAAATAAACTAAATAAAGGGGTTGAGTTAAGGTCCCTCCAAGGTTACTTCCAGTTCTGAGTTTCTTTAACCAGAATCTGAGACCACGTCCTATGCTGTGCCCTCCCCACTCTACCCCACCAGCTTCTCGCCAGTCCTCACACTTTCCAGCTCATTCCTGACTTAGGACTTTCATGCTTGCTTTCCACCACTACCCCTCACTCCACCCCACTCCAGGCTGGCACACACTGCTCCCCACATCTTTATGAAGCTGGTTTCTTCTAGTTATGTATATCTTAATGATCTCCTCCTCCAGAAGGCCTCCCTGACCACCCAAGATAACAATGAGGGAGGAGAGAAGGGAAGGGCCAGATCAGAGAGGGCCTCGGAGACTTCAGAAAGGAATTCAGATTTCAGCCTTCAGTTCAGTTCAGTTCAGTCGCTCAGTTGTGTCCAACTCTTTACGACCCCATGGACAGCAGCACGCCAGGTTTCCCTGTCCATCACCAACTCCCAGAGTCTACCCAAACCCATGTCCATCAAGTCGATGATCCCATCCAGCCATCTCATCCTCTGTCGTCCCCTTCTCTTCCTGCCTTCAATCTTTCCAAGGACCAGGATCTTTTCCAATGAGTCAGTTCTTCAGATCAGGTGGCCAAAGTATTGCAGTTTCAGCTTCAGCATCAATCCTTCCAATGAATACCCAGGACTGATCTCCTTTAGGATGGACTGGTTGGATCTCCTTGCAATCCAAGGGACTCTCAAGACTCTTCTCCAACACCACAGTTCAAAAGTATCAATTCTTCAGCTCTCAGCTTTCTTCACAGTCCAACTCTCACATCCATACATGACTACTGGAAAAACCATAGCCTTGACTAGATGGATCTTTGTCGGCAAAGTAATGTCTCTGCTTTTAAATATGCTCTCTAGATTGGTCATAACCTTCCTTCCAAGGAGTAAGCGTCTTTTAATTTCATGGCTGCAATCACCATCTGCAGTGATTTTGGAGCCCAAAAAAATAAAGTCTGACACTGTTTTCACTGTTTCCCCATCTATTTGCCATGAAGTGATGGGACCAGATGCCATGATCTTAGTTTTCTGAATGTTGAGCTTTAAGCCAAACTTTTCACTCTCCTCTTTCACTTTCATCAAGAGGCTCTTTAGTTCTTCTTCGCTTTCTGCCATAAGGGTGGTGTCATCTGCATACCTCAGGAGGGTTTTAAATGCTGGGAGTGGGATGGGGTGGGAGGGGAGGAATGGGAAAGGGGGAGGGGTGGTGTGAGGATGGCTCCACCAATTCATCAAAGCCAACATCAGTCTAAGCCTTGGGTGTTGTTGTTGTTGTTTAGTTGCTCAGTCGTGTCTGACACTTTTGCGACCTCGTAGACTGTAGCCCACCAGGCTCCTCTGTCCATAGGCTTTTCCAGGCAAGAATACTGGAGTGGGTTGTCATTTCCTCCTTCTGGGATCTTCCCAACCCAGGATCAAACCTGTGTCTCCTGCGTCTCTTGCATTGGCAGGCAGATTTTTTATCACTGAGCCACCAGGCAAGCAAGTCCTAGTAGAACAGGAAATATAGGAAGAACCTGGCTTTAAGCAATTGGGGGCCATCTCAAGGTAAACAGAGCTCGAAGAGAAGTGAAGGGTCAGAATGAATCTATTTCAAGTGAGTCTCCTGTTAAATTACATTCACACTCTGCAATACAGTATTTTTCCATCTCCTGAATAGATAAGTCAGTGCTTAATAGTTCTGTCATGTCCAACTCTTTGTGACCCCATAGACTGTAGCCCGCCAGGCACCTCTGTCCAAGGGATTTTCCAGGCAAGAATATTGGAGTGGTTTCCCATTTCCTCCTCTGGGGATCTTCCCGACCCAGGTTTCAAACTCACAAGTCCTGTGTCTCCTGTATGGCAGGCAGATTCTTTACTGCTGAGCCATTGGGGAAGCCCCCTGAACAGGTAATGTCCCTCCCATATTCACTTAAGGCAGAGTGCCCTGTGTTCATCTCTTCTCAGATCCTTGCACTGAAACCCATTTATTCTCAGAAAATGTCTCAACACAATAACACATTTATCCTTCCCCTCTTTCTCTCTTTTTGCCTCTCCCTCTCTTTTTCTCTCGACAAGGTTGTATATTGTCACCCTCTTATTTAACTTATATGCAGAGTATATCATACGAAATGCCAGGCTGGATGAAGCACAAGCTAGAATCAAGATTGCCAGGAAAAATATCAATAATCTCAGATAGGCAGTTGACACCACCTTTATGGCAGAAAGCAAAGAAGAACTAAAGAGCCTCTTGATGAAAGTGAAAGAGGAGAGTGAAGAAGCTGGCTTAAAACTCAACATTCAAAACACGAAGATCATGGCATCCGGTCCCATCACTTCATGGCAAATAGGGAAACAATGGAAACAGTGACAGACTTTATTTTGGGGGCCCCAAAATCACTGCAGATGGTGACTGCAGCCATGAAATCAAAAGATGCTTGCTCCTTGGAAGAAAAGCTGTGACCGACCTAGACAGCATATTAAAAAGCAGAGACATTACTTTGCCAACAAAGGTCCATTAGTCAAAGCTATGGTTTTTCCAGTAGTCATGTACGGATGTGAGAGTTGGACTATAAAGAAAGCTGAGCGCCAAAGAACTGATGCTTTTGAACTGTGGTGTTAAAGAAGACTCTTGAGAGTCCCTTGGACTGCAAGGAGATCCAACCAGTCAGTCCTAAAGGAAATCAGTCCTGAATATTCATCGGAAGGATTGATGCTGAAGCTGAAACTGCAATACTTTGGCCACCTGATCTGAAGAACTGACTCATTAGAAAAGATCCTGGTCCTTGGAAAGATTGAAGGCAGGAGGAGAAGGGGACGACAGAGGATGAGATGACTGGATGGCATCACCGACTCGATGGACATGAGTTTGAGTAAACTCCGGGAGTTGGTGATGGACAGGGAGGACTGGCGTGCTTCAGTCCATGGGGTTGCAAAGAGTTGGACATGACTGAGTGACTGAACTGATTGACTGTTTTTCACTCATCCTCTTTTTACTAAACTTCCTCAGATTTGGTCCCTTCTTCTTCTTTCCTCACTTAGTGAGATTTGCCACCCTTAGATAAATCCAGTGGGACTTTATTGCTGGTCCAGCCTGCTCTTCCTGAGTGGCCCTTGGGCTTGACTGCATCTTCAATCGCTTTAGCTGCACGTGACTTCCCAAGGCTGGATTCCCCAGGCTGAACACATAAAAAAGCTTCCAGGACACTCTCGCTCTTCCTTCTTTCCCACAAGTCCAGCCTCACGAGTTGCAAATGGTTAACTGCAACTCCCTTGGGTGAGAAGTGGGGGTTGCAGGTTCGGAACAGGCTACAGAGAGGGCTGGGGGAGGGTCAGCCAGGGACTCAGACCCCTTCAGATCTCTTCCCTTCCTGTTTCTGTTTCCCTTGGAGGGACTGTCTCCATGAGGCTAGAAACCCTGGCCACTGGAGCAGATGGGAGCCTCTTCCTCTAGTTCCAACTAGAAAGAGCCTGCAGGTCAACCCTGCTTGGATCAGGTGCCCAGTTGCAGGACCAGAGGGGTGGACACCATCACAGGGGCTCCTGATCAGAACCACATGGTTCCCATGGACAAAGGGTTATTTCTCCTAAAGAAGAGGACATCCTCATCCTAGAAAAAACGTATGAGTCTAAAGCAGACAGAACAGGGGTATCCACATCACCCCACGTTCTGCCCATGAGCTGCCCTTGGTGTGCGTGAGGGCTGGTTCCTTAGCAACAGGAAGACCTTGGGAGACCTGGCTGGCCTCTCCAGCTGTGCTTGTTTTTACCTCCTTCGCCCAGATGCTGCCATCCACAGCAGGCGCCCAGAGCACACTGGCTCCCAACTTCAGCGGCCCCTCCTCAGGGCACCAAAGACCCTGGATGCTGGCAAATCTGACTTTTCCCAGCAACCAGCCCTACATGGAAGAAAGTTCTTTAAAATTTTTTAAAATTTTATCCACTTAATTTATTTTTATTTATTTTTGGCTGCACTGGGTCTTCACTGCTGTGCACAGGCTTTCTCTAGTTGTCGTGAGCCGGGGCTACCCTTCTTTAAGGTGCTCTGGCTTCTCATTGTGATGGCTTCTCTTGTTGCGGAGCACGGGCTTTGGGGTGCATGAGCTTCAGAAGTTGTGGTGCATGGGCTTAGCTGTCCCATGGAATGTGGGATCTTCCTGGACCAGGGATCAAACCCGTGTCCCCTGCATTGCCAGGCAGATTCTTTAACACTGAGCCACCAGGGAAGTCTGAAAGTTATTTGCTATTGTAAAATGTCAGATTTGGAAGGTCGATTGTCTCAGAGAATGCCTCATTTGTATACAAAGCATGGGCCCACATTTTTCTCCAGGATGCTTCTTTTCAAAGAGTCAGAATTTTTTAGAGCTAAGCAATACCCGGAAGTTCTTTTATTTCCCTCATTTTACAAATGAGGCAACAGGCACAGAGAAGTCAAGTGTTTTACCCAGTAATGCCAGCTAGTTAGCAGCATCGGCCATAAGGAATCCTAAAAATTAATCAACAATCAGGGTTTCCATCTGATGTTTGCAAACTATTTAGGAAAAATGCGGTAACAAAAACTTTAAGTTTAAGCCATAAGTTTGGGGGTTTTTTAGCTACATGAATATTAAATTGAATTTTTCTCTTTTGTGCATTCATCTACAAAATGTTTTATCTTTTACATCAAATAGTAATGAATCTTGGCTTCACGTTTCTCTGCCCTTCACCTCCACCTCTGGAATCTCAAGCAAACACTTCAGGGCACCAAGGGAATTAGGACAAAAGAATTCTTTGTAAAGGAGTTACTTTAGTCATTGGTCAGTCTGGTTTATCTAGTTTGAATATTCACGTGTGTCTTCCTTAAAGAGACAAGCACCCCTATAGTTATAATGTTTGGTACAATTTTTCTTCTTTAGCCTGTTCATAATTTTGATTCCACATCCCAAACCCAAAGTCATTGGCCCTAACTTACCAGAAGAAAGCAGTTATTGTGGATGAACATGCAAAGCAGGCTGGCCCTGAGATGCTATTGTCGAACACAAAAGCCCCTCTGTGACTTTGTGAGAGCCCGTTTCCCACATCCCACAGCAAGAAAAAGGGCACACACTGTGCTCACACTCTGTTTAACCCTCCCGAATTTGTAAACAACTGAAACATAACACAAACAAGTAGTTTCTTTTTTTAGCTTGCTCGTGTTTTTAACTCAATAAAGTGTTTGTTAATTAACTTCATGAGCTTTTTATTTTTTTAACCCCAGATTATCCCGGCATTTGAATGGACTCCACTGGCTGGTCTCAATGGGATGGTTTCTTTGAATACGAGTTGACTTCTGTGTATAGCAGTCCTGTGTATGTCCTTGTAACAGTCAGATTAGGCTAGATTATGGTGCAATAACAAAGGATACCCAAATCTCAATGGTTTGACAGACGTTCGCTTTCCTCTCATGTTACCCGTCCTGTGAGGGTAAGGAGGGGGCTTGGAGTTTATGGTAATTACTCAGGGGCCCTGCCTGAAGGAAGCTCCATCTTACCTGTGCTTCCACACTTGCCTCAGCAGACAGAACTCCTGAGGGACTCATACAAGCAATCAAATGCTCCAGCCCAGAAGTGACCCCCGTCACAGCTCACTGGTCTGAACTGGTCACATGACCATACACACCAGGAAGTCCAGTGCCCTGTGTGCTCACCAGGCCTCAGCATATACACACACCATTCACAAGAATCCCACCTTCAGACTGTGTCCAGGAGAGAAACCTCTCTGAGGAGAAAATGAAAGTGTTAGTCACCCAGTTATGTCCGATTCTTTGCGACCCCATGGACTGTAGCCCACCAGGCTCCTCTGTCCATGGAATTTCCCAGGCAAGAATACTGGAGTGGGTTGCCATTTCCTTCTTCAGGCGATCTTCCCGACCCAGGGATCGAACCCAGGTCCCTTGCGTTGCAGGCAGTTCTTGACCACCTGAGCCACCAGCGTACCCAGTGGCAAATCAACCGGTCAAACACTTAAGTACCAATTATGAGCAAGGCCTGGATGGGACTAAGGAATAAAGACAACCAAAGTCATAGAAATTGTTCACCTAGTTTTTCTTGTTGTTGTTTTGTTCTGGCCACACTTCATGGCTTGTGGGATCTTAATTTCTCAAGCAGGGATGCAACCCAGGCCCCTGGCAGCAGAAGCAAAGAATCTTAACCACAGACCACCAGGAAATTCCAAATTTTGACCTAATTTTATGGTATATGAGTATATCTCATTTTTTCAAAAATTTACATGTTCCTCCATGGAGGAAAAAAAGTCAGAGGTGATTCTGACATCTCCTGGGTAGGACCCAGCAATGCTGTTACATGTCCGACAACGCACAGGACAAGTCCCATGACAAAAGTTGTTGTCTAGAGTTCTTCCAGGCATATAAATCTGAGTCCAGGTCTCATACCTCCCTCCTGAGCCTACTTACGATCATGGGACAAGGTCCTGGACAGGTTGCCATGGTTGAGAAGTCCTGTATGAGAGTAAAGCCAAGTTCACATTTGGGAAGCACAAAACAAAAGAAATCCCCAAACCAAAACGAGCAGAAGTCTGCCTTGAGTTCGACCTCTGCCTGTTGGATTCATGGGGAGGTTGTGGTTCCAGCTGCTGAAATCACACGGAAGCATCCATGAGACGGGCTGCAGCCAAGCCCTGCGAACAGTGGTGGCCCAGATCAGGAATTTGATCAGGGCTTACAAGGGGCCTTGACTCTCTGAATACCCATTAGCACTTTTTCCCCAGCAGCGGCAACTAGATGATGTCAGATATTCCTGGGGGTGAAATCTCCCCCAGCAGAAGAGACTCTGCTTTAATACAATGTTCAAGTTTGCTAAGGGTACCATTCTAGTTGTGCTGCAAAGGGCCAAACCCTGGACAAAGCACTCGAGGGCCTGATTTTTAAACCCAGCTCTGCCACTAAATCACTCACTGCTTTTCCTTTTTGGGCCTCTGCTTCTGTATCTGTAAGGTGAGAGGATCAAACAGGACACTTCTTAAACTCTGTTCAGAGCTTCCCATGTTCTAGGGCTTGGCTTCTGGAATTTTTCTTTCCAATAAATACTGTGCCAGTCGTAGCCTTGCCCTCTCCCCCAAAGAAACAGTGGAGTCAGTATTTGTTTGTTTTTTCTTTTTTTAAAGAGGAGTTGTTTTGATAGTAGAGGGATAGTAATTTTATTTATTTACTTATTTATTATTTTGGCCACACCTCTCAGCATGCAGGATTTTAGTCCCCTCCCCAGAGACTGAACCCGGTCCCCTGGCAGTGAGAGCCTGGAGTCCTAACCACTGGACAGCCAGGGAATTCCCAGAGTGAGGATTTTGGCTGCACGGTGACACAGACCAGGTGACAGGAGCCACCTGGACTGATAAAGGGACCAAAGAATGTGAAGGGTGGCAGCCAGTGGAGCAGCTGGGCAAACGGGAGCGGGTTGGGGAGAGGAACCGGCAGTGGGGGTTCTGAATCCACCAAAAGGCATTTTCTGGGCTGACCCCACGCTGAAAAGTCATCTGTGATCCAAGGAATAAGAAGAGGTAGGCATAGGCTGCTAAGTGGTTTTTGGAGAAGTTAAGAGAAACAGCATGCAAAGTACCCAGAGAAAAGAGCAGTGTACCAAGAAAGGGAGGGAATTGTGTGTGTGTGTGACTCTGCGGTATCCTTGCTAATGGCAAGAGAAACCAAACCATTTCAATTCAGCCTGAATCTGCCTATGAGCTTTTAAAAAAAAAAAAAAGATCACAGGATTATTAGGTTTGCTGGTCTCTTAAAGGCCTCTTGACCTTGTTCAGCTGTAATCAAAAGACAGGGGCAAGAGGAGAGAAGAGAGAGAAGCCCCCTTGCTCTTTACCATCCACATTTTCTCCTGGTCCATCTCAGAATCCAATAAAGCCTGACAGTGAACTTGAAAGGGAGTGAGAGGTATTTAATAAAGGGCTGTTCTGTCTAAACAATGATTCAGGAATTTTTGGAAGCTGGAAGAAACAGGCTGAACAGCCTTTTCCACTCCAGGTCCCCTAAAGAGGGTTTATGCATGTCTTTTATTTGTCTTAGTTTTGAACCTGCTTGTTTGTTTTTTTTCTCTTTTTCAGCCACATCAACACTTTTCTGGATTGCTGATAAACTGAGCTCTCAGGCTTTGCTGTTTGCCACAGTCTGCCCCTGTTTCTCACCCAGTTCCTCTTTTATTCATCCAGTCTGCCAACCCCTCATCAGCTGTTTATGAAGAACCTACTGTGTGTCGAGTACTGTATTACAGGCTGAGGATACAAAGGTGAACAAAATACAGTTCAGGCCTTCCAGGCATCACACTCAGATGAATAGGTACATAAGCGATCACCCCCCAGTGTGGTAAGTGGGTCTCTCGGGGTAACACCTGGCCCTAAAAGGCAGGTCTCAGGTGAGCCTTCTGAGGAGGGAGCACTGGAGCTAAGTTTTGAAGGGCAAATAGAAGGTATTTGGGCACTAAAGAGAGGATGATCTAAGCTTATGAAAGGTTTGAAAGCAAGAGAATTTGGTGATCCATTGACGTGTAAAGTTATATTCACACTGACTATAATGTGATTGGATAGTAGCGTTCAGTGAGGACCCAGGCCATGTCTGCCAAGCCAAGGCAGTGTGTGTCTGTTTCAAACCACATTATTGAATATACAGTGTTGATTTACTAACACTGAGCTCACAGCCAACAGGGTCTTCCCAGGTGGTGCTGGTGGTAAAGAAACCGCCTGCCAGTGCAGGAGGCCTAAGAGACACAGGTTCGATCCCTGGGTCGGGAAGATCCTCTGAGGAGGGAGTGGCTATCTACTCCAGTATTCTTGCCTGGAGACTTCCATGAACAGAGGAGCTGGCGGGCTAGAGTCCATAGGGTCACAAAGAGTCAGACTCGACTGAAGCAACTTAGCACGCACGCACACACAGCCAACAGCCTGTAACTAGTGCCTGCTAACGCTTTCCTAATGCATGTATTTTCTCCATGAGGCACATCACACTCTTCTCATGCAGAGAAACATTAGAGCCATTTTAAACAGCAAAATCACCAGCAAATCCCACAAAACCACAGGAACTGTGGCACTAAATAGATGGCAGAAAGGACACCTGCTTACAGTGTGAGAGCTGAAAACAGAGGAGTGGTGCCTTGCTGGACCTCAGCTGGGAATGCGCGAGGTTGGACCAGTCACATTTTTTGCCCCACTGCACATACACACGAAGGACCGCAGAAGTGCCACGAGTATGGGAGGGTGTACAAATACATCTTAGGGAGTAGGCATATTCACAGGTAGGGAGTCATAAATAATGAAGATCATCTATATTTCAGAAACATAAATACAAACCCTGAAATTCTCACTACTGCCAATGACCGTTGTATTCAGTAGAATATTTTGATTTGGGGCTTCCCTGGTGGTCCAGTAGTTAAGAATTCACCTTGCAGAGCAAGGGACACAGGTTCGATCCCTGGTCCAGGAAGAGTCCCACATGTCATGGAGCAACTAAGCCTGTGTACCACAACTACTCAGCCCATGTGTCACAACTACTGAAGCCTGCCTGCCTGGAGCCCATGCTCTGCAACAAGAGAAGCCACCACAATGAGAAGCCCACCCACCACAACGAAGAGTAGCCCCCACTCGCCAAAACTAGAGAAAGCTTCCGTGCGGCAACGAAAACCCACCACAGCCAAAAATAAATAAATAAATCAAGTTCGAGAAGTAACAGGAAAACAACCCCAAGGGGAGTAAAAGAATATTGTGATTTCTCCAACAAAGGAAACTATAAGCAAGGTGAAAAGACAGCCTTCAGAATGGGAGAAAATAATAGCAAACGAAGTAACAGACAATTAATCTCAAAAATATACAAGCAACTCCTGCAGCTCAATTCCAGAAAAATAAACGACCCGATCAAAAAATGGGCCAAAGAACTAAACAGACATTTCTCCAAAGAAGACATACAGATGGCTAACAAATACATGAAAAGATGCTCAACATCACTCATTATTAGAGAAATGCAAATCAAAACCACAATGAGGTACCATTTCACACCAGTCAGAATGGCTGCTGTCCAAAAGTCTACAAGCAATAAATGCTGGCGAGGATGTGGAGAAAAGGGAACCCTCTTCTACTGTTGGTGGGAATGCAAACTAGTACAGCCACTATGCAGAACAGTGTGGAGATTCCTTAAAAAACTGGGAATAGAACTGCCATATGACCCAGCAATCCCACTGCTGGGCATACACACTGAGGAAACCAGAATTGAAACAGACGCGTGTACCCCAATGTTCATCGCAGCACTGTTTACAATAGCCAGGACATGGAAGCAACCTAGATGTCCATCAGCAGACGAATGGATAAGGAAGCTGTGGTACATACACACAATGGAATATTACTCAGCCATTAAAAAGAATTAATTTGAATCAGTTCTATTGAGATGGATGAAACTGGAGCTCATTATACAGTGAAGTAAGCCAGAAAGAAAAACACCAATACAGTATACTAATGCAAATATACGGAATTTGAAAGATGGTAACGATAACCCTATATGCGAGACAGAATAAGAGACACAGATGCATAGAACAGTCTTATGGACTCTGAGGGAAAAGGTGAGGGTGGGACGTTCTGGGAGAATAGCATTGAAACATGTATATTATCATATGTGAAACAGAACACCATTCCAGGTTCAATGCACGAGACAAATGCTCAGGGCTGGGGCAATGGGATGACCCAGAGGGATGGGATGGGGAGGGAGGTGGGAGGGGGGTTCAGGATGGGGAACACATGTAAACCCATGGCTGATTCATGTCAATGTATGGCAAAAACCACTACAATATTGTAAAGTAATTAGCCCCCAACTAAAATAAATAAATTTATTAAAAAAGAAAAAAAAAAAAAGAATATTGTGATTTCTCCTAGAATGCCAGAGAAAGGCATTCGTGAATTTGGAGCTACCGATGGATTTAAGACTAAAGATCTGAGACTGCTTACGCACTGCTGGTGAGGATATAAACTGATGCAGTCACTATGGAAAACAGTATAAAAGTTCCTTGAAAAATTAAAAGTAGAATTGCCATATGGGTCAAGGATTTAACTTCTGGGTATTTACCCAAAGAAAACAAACATACTAATTTGAAAAGATACACCAGGGCTTCCCAGGTGGCGCTAGTGGTTAAGAACCTGCCTGCCAGTGCAGGAGACATAAGAGACGTGGGTTCGATCCCTGGGTCAAGAAGATCCCCTGGAGGAGGGCACGGCAACCCTGTCCAGTATTCATGCCTGGACAACCCCATGGACAGGGGAGCCTGGAGGGCTACAGTCCATGGGGTCACAAAAGAGTCAGACACAACTGAAGTAACTTAGCATGCACGCAGCATATGCACACCCACGTTCATTACAGCATTATTTACAATAGCCAGGCTCAGACGGTAAAGAATCTGCCATAATGCAGGAGACCTGGGTTCAATGCCTGAGTCAGGAAGTTCCCCTGGAGAAGGAAATGGCAACCCACTCCAGTACTCTAGACTGGAGAATTCAGTGGACAGAGGAACCTGAAGGGCTACAGTCCATGTCCAACTCACAAAGAGTTGGACTCAGTTGTGACTACTACACATGTGACATGACAAAATGTGGAAGCAACCCAAATGTCCACTGATAGATAAATGGATAAAGAAGATATGGTGTGTGTGTGTGTATACTTATATATGTACATACATATATTGTAAAATGGGATATTACTCATTCATAAAAAATAAAATAGAATCTAGTCATATGTGGCAACATGGATGAATCTGGAGGGCATTCTGCTGAATGAAATGTCAGAGAAAGAAAAATACTGTATGATCTCACTCGTATGTGAACTCTCAAAAACAAACATAAAACAGAAACAGACTCAGATAGGGAGAAAAAAATGGGTGGCTGTCATAGTGGAGGGACGTGATGTTGGCAAAATAGGTGAAGGGGATACAGAGGTACAAACCTCCAGCTGTAAAGTAAATAAGCCATGAGGATGTAACATACAGCATGAGGAATATGAAATCGTAATGACTTTGTATGGGGACAGATGGTTATCAGACTTATACAGTGATCATTTCACACATATACAAAGTCAAATCACTATATACTACACCTGAAGCTAACATAATAATGTCCATCAACTGGATTTCAATTTTTAAAAAAATACTAAAAATCTGGGAACTCGTAGAAAGCTACATTATACTGAAGCAGTGTTTAAAACAGACCATCCTGAGTCATTCTAGAAGGAAAGCCAGCCAGAGGGTGACTTACAGCTCATTCCCTGATGCCAGGGAAGCCAGACTACTGAACTAGCAGACTCATTTCCGACTGGAGCAAAGTAAAGTACATCAGAGCCCCAGAGGGCTCTCTGTTCTGTCAGCTGTCAGCAACTACACGGTCTGTATTGGTCTATGGAGGAGCCTCAAAAAATCATGGTGTCTTGAGCTGCCACTTGCTGACAGAAATGCAGCAGGCTTTGCCCAACAATGTGTTACCACAACAGCCTAGGAAGCCAGTGCTCCGGAATTTTCCAGAATCAGTGATAAATAAGTTCCTTAAGCTGCTAAATCCCAGAGAACCTCTGGGGTAAGGGTTTACTTGAAATGCTAGACATGCTACAAGAAGTTTTATTTAATATTTAAAAGTATAGATCGTCTCTTATATAGGAGTAACAGAAGTTCCAGAACACAGTTCCCTCAGAGTCTCATCTCGTGGCTGTCCCACTGACTTCATGGGGACTTCCCTTGATCAAAAAATTATAATGCTTAGAATTTTATCTTTTAATGATGTTTCATGTATTTTAATTGTAATACTGCATTCTTTTTAACATTTATTTATTTATTTTATTTTTGGTTGCACTGAGTCTTCATTGCCGCACGTGGGCTTTCTCTAGCTGCGGTGCAGGGGCTCTAGGGTACACGGGCTTCAGTAATTGTGGCGCACGGGCTTAGCTCTTCCACAGCATATGGGATCTTCCCAGACCAGGGATCAAACCCCTGTCCCCTGCATTGGCAGATGGATTCTTATTGACTGTACCACCAGGGAAGTCCTAGAATTTTATTTTTAAAGAATGTATGCCACAAATTGCCTGGGTGGTACCTAACACCAGAGTTTTTCGTTTTGCTTTTTTGCATTTCCCCAATTTTGTTTGAATTTAATTTTAAAAGGTGCATTTTATTTTTAGACTAGTTTTAGGCTCAAATAAAACAGTAGAAAATACAGAAAGAGTTTCCACAAACTTCCCACCCCCTCCCACAGCCTCACCCACCATCAACATCAGGCATCAGAGTGGTAACTCTGTTGCAATCCATGAGACCTATATTGATACATCATTATCACCCAAAGCCCACAGTTTACATGAGAGCTTTTTAAGAATTATTTATTTATTATTTTTGGTTGCACTGGGTCTTTGTTGCTGTGTGTGGACTTTCTCTCGTTACAATGAGCGGCGGCTACTCTTCCTTGTGGTGCGAGGGCTTTTCGTTGGTGGCTTCTCTTGTGCAGCACAGGCTCTAGGCACACAGGCTTAGGAGTCGTGGTGCTTGGGCATGTGGGATCTTCGAACCCGTGCCCCATGTATTGACAGCTGGATTTTTATCCATTGTACCACCAGGAAAGTCCTACATTAGAGTTCACTCTTGGTGTTGTATGTTCTGTGAATTTTGACAAATGTATGACGACCCAAATTGACCATTAAAACATCATACAGAATAATTTCACTGCCCTAAAAATCCTCTTTGCCCCCACTTCTTCCCCCTCAATCCCTGACAACTATTGACCTTTTCACTATCTCTATAGGTTTGTCTTTTCCAGAATGTCATATAGTGGGGATCACACAGTATGTATCCTTTCCAGATTGGTCAGCCCTCAATGTATAAGATCAATATCAATTAATAAGTCACCTGCAAATCACTATACTGAGAGCACCTTATAATCCTGGTTGTCATTGAATTCTCCACAGAAAGGAGGCATATAAGTGTTTATTGCAAGCATAAACAACCTCCTTCTCTGATTAAAAAAATATTAGGACACTAATAATAGTACTTAGAACTTGGTATTAGTTAGAAAAAGAAGTGATAACGATATTCACTCTGAACCAAGAACAGCTTGTAAAAAATAAAGTCAAGTACAACCTCCAGCCTGTAGCCAGTGAGATGTGACTTAGATCTTAATATTTTGGCAACTTAGAATTCTTATTTTTTCCAGTTTTATTAAGATATAATTGACAGACTGCTCTGTATAAGTTTAAAGTGTACAGCAGCGGTACTTCACCGGTGGGGCCAGTGGTTAAGAATCTGCTTTCCAATGCAGGGGATATGCCAGGTTTCATTCCTGGTTGGGGAATTAAGGTCCCACATGCTGTGGGGTTACTAAGCCTGAGTGCTGCAACAAGAGAAGCCATGTACCATAATGAAGACCCAGGGCAGCCAAAATAAAACATTTTTTAAATATGTGTGTATATATATATGGGGGGGGATGATTACAACAATAAGTTTAGTTACAAAAAAAAGTCTTTTTCCTTGCAGTGAGAACGTTTACTCTCTTAGCAATTTTCAAACACACCACGCAGTAGTGTTAACTACAGTCATCATGTTGCACATTACTTCTTACTTACAGAAGTCTGACTACATCTTCCATAGAGTGGGATTTTGCCAGTGATGGCACGGTTTAAGTGAAAGTTAATGCTCAACTTGGTTTCAAGCTCTAAATTTGGGGCACCCCTCTGAGAACTCCCCAAATCACCTGACACTCCCCGAGGAGGGGAGATCCAGTATGACTGAGCAAAGCCAAATATAAGGAGAAGCTGATCTCATGGATCTGTTATGCCTTGTCCCTATTTCTGGGGCCCAGGATCACCCTCGCTTTTTTGACAATAGAGCTACTCCGCTGAGTCACATGTAACTGAAACCCCCATCTGCAGTTCGTCCTGCTTCTTGTTGGAATCCAGAAAACCTAGATAAGAGGCAATGTTCTCAGCAGGATAATAGAGGGAAGGAGAGGTGGATCAGAGGCATTCAGGAAATAAAAAGACAGAAAGGAAAATGTGGGCCATTCAGGAAATAAAAAGACAGAAAGGAAAATGTGGGCCTAAGCAATAATTAGTGAGAGGTAAGTCCAGAGAAATTAAGGCACGGATCGGCCTCCCTTTATATAATTGCAGTGTTTACAAATTTGCCTGTAGATCAACTCACATTTCAAATGCAATAGGGAACTGACATTTAGGGGAATTTGGATGCGGTTCCTTTTGTATAGTGGAGCATTTGTCCGTAATGTTAATAACTAATTTTCTAATCTAGTTTATAGATATCATAGATATTCCCCTACGTTGGCTTTGAGAGAGGATGTAGGTGTCTCATCAAAGCATCTTGCCTAGGAAATTCCCTGGTGGTCTAGTGGTTAGGATTTGGTGCTTTCACTGCCGTGGGCCCAGGTTAAATACTGCAAGACACATGACACAGTCACAAACAAAACCCTTGCTGAGCACACAATTAGGCAGAACAAATGCCCTTCTGGTTGTCCTAATACTTTGCCAGGTTGGAAATATCCCTTCCAGTTGGAATGATTAGGGGAGGCTTTGGTAAAATTTGAACTAGGGTTTGAAAGTTAGGTAGGATATCGGTGGATGGAGAAAGAGTAAGGACTGTGCAGGCAAAGGAGAACCCCAGAGGAGAGTAAGAGTTCAGTCAGGCAAGCTCAGTTGGCCATAGAGTAGATGAGAGAGAAAACTGGGGGGGACGGAGGCTCAGATCATGTGCTGAGGGGCGGAGTAGGGGCTGGGGAAGGGGATGCACAGGAGTTTAAGGAGAAGGAGTTTAATTTCACTTATGGAGCGGTTAGAAGCCTTTAGGCACGGTGGGCTGACATAGAAAGAAACAGAGAAGGGAGACCAGTAAGGTCACCACGTATTCAGAACCACGAAAATGGTCTTTAGGGTAAAGGTGGAAGTTAGAACAACCAAAGGGTCAATTCTAGAGACTCAGAACTTAAGAAACTGGCTCCCATCTACATCATCCACTCAGTGCTCCCAGTATATATTAATTAAACCCTTGTGAATAAACAATCTTTAGTTACTTTCTTTTTGTATTAATCTACAACATACATGGGCTTCCCAGGTGGCGCAAGTGGTAAAGAACTCACCCGCTAATGCAGGAGACGTAAGAGACACGGGTTCAATCCCTGGGTTGGGAAGATCCCCTGGAGGAGGTCATGGCAACCCACTCCACAATTCTTGCCTGGAAAATCCCACGGACAGAGGAGCCTGGTGGGCTACAGTCCATAGGGCCGCAAAAAGTCGGACACGACTGAAGTAACTTAGCATATAACACACAACATTGCTTTGAAAAAATGTGAGCTATGCAAATAAAAGCTTTAAGACAAATTCCTGTCCTTTTAGTACAAGACAGCAGTCCCCAAGCTCTCATACATTTAAAGCCTCCCACTGACTGTCAGGGCTTAAATTAGATGTTGGGGAGACCAGCTAAGGACAAAGCCTAGAGACTGGCTGACTGAGAGGATGAAAGCCTCTGGTCAGTTTCAAACTGAAGCAGTGCTATCCAGGTGAGCATCTCCAGCAGGCACTTAGAAATTCAGATCTCAAACTCTATACAGTGTAACAGTGTTTGACAAACAAGACAAAAATAACTTTATATGTGAAATGTTCTGTAATGCGGTAAGTGAAACTTCATCTAATTTAAGATTTTATTCTTAGGTCGAAGATAATAGATGTGAATGATCCTTTTTAAACCAAAAAAACCAAAACCCTTCAAAACCTTGCACTACCTTATTACAACTGAGTTAGCCTTAACTCAGTTTAAGTTAGCCTTAACTCAGTTAAGTCTTAGCAAATTGAAGTAGATTTGCCAAGAATTCACCTTGATCAATAACAAAAAAAAAGGTGAAAAGAAAGCAGGTCAAAAGGAAGCAGATCCAAGGAAACTGATCAGCAACAAGGGGAATCATTTCGGAAAATTCAGGGGAGGATCTGGGTGCCAGCGATAAGAGGGGCAAGCCCGGGGAGGTTTTGAGGTCTGGGGGGGACAGACTGGCCGCTGCTGCTGCTAAGTCGCTTCAGTCGTGTCCGACTCTGTGCGACCCCGTAGACGGCAGCCCACCAGGCTCCCCCGTCCCTGGGATTCTCCAGGCAAGAACACTGGAGTGGGTTGCCATTTCCTTCTCGAGTGCATGAAAGTGAAAAGAAAAAGTGAAGTCGCTCAGTCGTGTCTGACTCCTCACGACCCCATGGACTGCAGCCTACCAGACTCCTCCGTCCATGGGATTTTCCAGGCGAGAGTACTGGAGTGGGGTGCCATTGCCTTCTCCGGGACAGACTGGAGGGATGGCCATATGGAAACCCGCCCAGAACCTTCCCGAGATAGGACATCACTCCCAAGACCTCAGGGGGAAAAAGGGGGCAGCGGACCTGGGGGCGGAGCACCCAGCGCCTTCTCCACCTAGGGAGCAACCAAGCCACCCTCCCAAGGGAGGAGACCCCTCAGATAAGACAAAGGCTCCAACCGCGACGGGAGACCCAGAGTGCGCGTGCGCCAAGGGACGCGCGTGCGCGTTGCGGTCCACGCGGCGGCCCAAGTCGTGGGAGGAGGGGAGACCCGGGACGGGAAGCGCCGAGAGGAGAGAGCAGGGAGGCGGGGAAGGGCCGAACCTTGGGGCGCTCGCGCGCGCCCACTGGTGGCCGGAGGAGAATACGCCCACCGAGGCCTCACGGCCCGCCCCTCCCCTGGGGAGGCTCGCGCTCCCGCTGCTCGCGCCTGCGCCGCCAGCCGGCGGCTGGAGCGCGCCCTCTCCGCTCGTGCGCGCGCTCGCAGTCTCCGCCACCCACCAGCTCAGGCACCAGCAGCGCCGCCGCCGCCGCCGCCGCCGCCCGCCTTCTGCCGCCGCTACCACAGCCACTTTCTCCTCTGCCTCCCTCTACTGTCCTCGCCCTCTGTCGACCATCAGGTAAGTGCGAGGCTCCCAAATCTGCCTCCCGGTCCGCCTGGCTGCACCTGCATACCGCCGCCCCTCGCCTCAGAGATGGGTTTCATGAGGTGGGCATTGGTTGGGAGCAACGGCGGCGGCCCCTCCTTGCGCCCTCTGCGCCCTGGCGCTGGGATTGGGGTGATTTGGAAAGGGACCTATGCAAGGGATGCACGCGTGTGAGTGTGTGTGTCCTGTGTGTGTGTTCGGGGGGGGAGGAGTCTACACGACCCGCTTCACGCGGACCCGGCAGAGGTCGTGCCCACAGGGTGGGGCGCGGATGGCGGTGATCTGGGGGAGGGGGCTGCTTTGCACGCTCGAACACCGTCTTTTGCCGCAATGGGCGTGTGACTCTGTGGGGGGTGGGTGGAGAGGGGTCCAATGACGACCCCCGAAGCCGAACCTGTAATCCAATTTCTCTGCCTCGGTTTGCAGACAAGGTATTGATCGGTTTCTAGAAAAGATGACTCCCTGCCTGCCCCTCCCTACCCCTCCCCGGCCCCGATTCTAGCCGGGCTTTCGCTGCCCTTGGTTTAAGGCGGTGGCCCACCCTCTTCTCGTTTTCCTCCTTCAGAAACCCGCAGGGGACATTTGGGGGCTGGGAGTGAAATCGGGGAGATGGGGAGGGGTCTTGGAGCTGTCACTTTAGTTGCCCTTCCCCCTGCGCGCGCCTGGCACCGAGACGCGAGCAGCGCAGTGCCCGAGAGAACGGAGTGCGCGGATCCCCGTGTGGAGGCTCAGCAAGGCAGGGGTCACCTGGACTTGGGATATGCAAGGACTTCGCAGCTGCAGATCCCGGCTCGAGGGTGCGCACAGCCGCAGCCCCGCACAAACCCGCTCAGGGGCGGCAGGTGCATTTCGGGGCGGGCCCCTTTCTCTGCGCTCTGCGCGGGGGGTCCGGCGTGTGCGCTCCCTGCCGGAGGCGCGGGGCTGGCGCGCAGGGCTCGCCCCTCACTGCGGCAGTGGGTGTGGACCCGGGTGGGCGAGGAGGGGGAGGGTAGGCTATGCCTCCTCCCACTTCCACCCCTGCTTTTTTCCCCTCCGATCGCGAGGTGCCATCTTTTTGCGGTGTGTCACGTCTTTACAGTGCCATGCCAAGCCGGATGGCTGAGCTTTGGAGGACAGGGCGGGGACTGTCATTAAGGGGAGGGGTAGCAATTAGCGCTGAAATCTTGGCATTTTGCTGCATGGGTACCGGGGGCGTTCACCGGAGATCTTCCTCGGGGACTTGACTGCTTTGTTTGTAGGGCTTACGTGATCTGTGTTGCCAGCCCTGATTTTTGGCTTTTATTCTATGAAGGTGTTTAACCAGAGCTCCCGCCCCTCCCCCCGCTTTTTGCCCCTCATTTCCGAGCCCTTTGTTAGATCTCGGAGCTCGCCGGGGTCGAGGAACTCTAGTCCTCCCGGGGGGCACGCATGGACCGGGAGTGACCCGGCGCAGCCCCCTCCAAGAACCGGGGCGCACTCCAGAAAGCCTCCGAGGGGCCAAAGGGGTGGGATCCGAGGTCCCTGCGCGCCTTGCCGGTGGCCGCAGAGGAACGATGCCCCTCCCCACACCTGGAGCGTCCGGGGGCCACGCCCCACCAGGCTGCACACAGAGGAGCACCGGCGACCCCCGGTGGGAGCTCGAAGGCGGCGCCCCTCTTCCCTTCATGCCCTGTTGCTTCGCCTGGAGGGAGACTGTGAGGAGGGGGCAAGAGGTTTCCTCGGGGGCTGCGGGCCACACCCATTTTATTAAGAGGACTGGGGGGAGTAGGGGGGAGGTTGTCAAGGAGACCACAAGAGGCGGGGGAATGGACCTTGGGGCGTTGCCGCGCCCCTTCCGAACAGAGATTGAGAACCTGGGATAGGCACGGCAAGGCCCCCAGCCCCGGCTCCTGGGGGATGATGGAGGGAGACCTCCCCCCAAAACCCTGAACCCATGGCTCTTCTTAATTGGCCTCCGGTGGCTGCAGCCACCCAGATAGACATCTCTCGTGTTTTTATTATTATAGTCGAATTTTATTTTAGAACTGTGCGGGATTTTCGCTTAAGAGTCCGAGTTCGCCGCCGCCTTGGAACTGGGAGGTGAGGATGGGGGAGGGGGGGTTGGGGGAGGGGGCAGGGGATAGAGAGGCGAGAACCGGCCCTGGCGAACATATCCGAGCCCCGCTTTCCTTCCATTTGCCGGATCCTGGCCGGCTTTCTGGTTAATTCTATCGCTGGAAACTGGTGCGAGGGCGCAGTTCTGAGAAGGATGAGCATTTTAGGGGCCAAATCGTCTTCTAGATAGATACGCGCAGATTTATCTGAATAGGCGGGGAATGACTCGGTTGGGGATCGAGAGCCTGCCCGCGCCAGGCTGAACCTTCCCGTGGCTTCAAGTTCGAAGCTGGGTTGGAGAGAGAGGTTCAAGGATCAATTCGAGCACCATCCCCGCCGCCCCCCCCCAATAGAGCTGGACGAGAAATTCTGATACCAGGCAGAGCGAGGGTCTCCGAGAGGCCCTGGGAACGGGGAGCCCGCGGCCACCGCTGCCCGGGATGTACCTGGAGCAGAGAGGTCATCTCCTGTCGGTTGGGGGAAAAAGAGCCGGCAGAGGCGAGTGCCTTTAGCCCAGTACCAGAAACAAAATGCAGTACAGGCGTCCGCGATTTTACTCTACTTTGCGGTGTTTGGGAGATTTGATGGGGCTCTGGGGTCTGCAAGGCCAGGAGGAGTTGTGAGTAGGGGAATCCGGGGGCCAGGAGATGGTCCTTCCTACGCTCATCTAGAAACTCCATCCCTGACTCTGGGCGCGCTTGCCTACCTGGGATCTCCAGGGATGCCCCGTTTGCTCCCACGCTCCGACGCTGAAGCGCTGAGCCAGCCGCCGCGTCAGGGTTTCCCGGCACCGATTCGAGGGCCATCGATTCCTGTCCCGGAATCTCCAGCAGGTGGGGGCTGTTTTAAGTCCGGGAGACCTGCTTGGCGTCAGGCACTCGGGATCATGGGCGGGTCTCTGGCTGGTGTGGGTTGGAATGGTTGAGGGGACCTGGGACGCGACTGCCGGCCTGCCCCTCCGGGCCACTCGCCTTTGGACTCAGCAGGACAGCTTCGGGTTTTATCTGATCCTTGTCCCTCCAGCTGACCTGTTCGACAACAAAAAGAGAAATGCCTTTCCTACCGTAATTAAAGTATCATTTTGTGTTTTACAGTGCTGCTTATGTTTGCCCGATAAGAATTGCCTTTCCATTCCTCCATCTCCAAACTTTACCCTAAATAAATAGCACACCTCCTCCCAGCGACCCCTCCAGAGTGACTCTTGAAGCTAATCAATTTCTGGACCAACATTTGCTTCTATAACAGGTTTATGTGTACTGTAATAACCTGGCTTAATTCTTGGGGTTCAATTTGGGACAGTTTGGGAGAGGCACGTGTCAGCTTTGCTGGTTTGGGGAATGAATGACAGTCATGACCGTCTGACCTCCTCTGCACATCTCCGAAGGGTGTGGCTTTTGAGTGGTTTCTAGTAACTGGCACAGATCCCCTGACAGGAACAAAAGAAATGGATTATTCCCACAAATTACAAGGAAAAAAAAAAAAAACAACTTACAGTCAGTTTGATTGAAGAAGGGTCAGATTTATTTCAGCTGGGAAAAGAGCCTCTTCTTTTGAATATGCCCTTTGACCCACATGCTCTTTGAGAGCTGTGGCAGCCTGGAGATGTTACAGGATTGGGGTGCCCTTTGTTTATGCTGAATTTTCCTTCTGCCCTTTTAACATGAGTTCATGGAGCCTATTTGTTGAGAAGTTTAAGAAACTGTTTTATTCCACCTTCCCTCATCATTTATGTATATGATTTAGGTGGCTCCACAGCTATGTACATGAACATATGTTGGTTTTCAGTTAGATTTTGCCTTCCATTTAGTTAATTAGTACCTTCCTTAGGCTTGAAAAAGAATCAACCTTACGTTGAAAAAGAATCACTCAAAAACAAAAACACCCTCAGGAGCTTAATACAGTGCCAGACATACAGCAGGTCTTTGGGCCATGCTCATTTAACAAATAAATAGATAAAATGGGAAAATGCAAGTTGAAAAGAAAGCAGAATGGGAGGAGGGCCTTATTCGAGGTCATGACATCAAGAAGTCTTGGGGGCCAATACAATACTGCAAAGCAATTATCCTTCAACTAAACATAAGTAAATTTTAAAAAAGAACTTTTGGGGGGACTTCCCCCATGGTTCAGTGGCTAAGACATGGAGTTCCCAATGCAGGGGTTCGATTCCTGGTCAGGATCTAGATCCCACATGCCACAACTAAAAAATCCCACACGTGGCAACTAAGACCCGGTGCACCCAAATAAATGGATATTTTTAAAAAAAAGAAATTTGGGAGAGAGATCCAACCCAGTTTGTCCCCTGCTGCTCTGTGTCAAAATGACACCCAGAACGCTGCCTGAGCCCCTCGATGCACCCCACACCCTCCCCTCCCCTCTTCTTCCCCACCTTCCTCCTTCCTGCTGCCTATGCTCCCCAGCCTGGTCCCCCCCACTCACTTTGCCTTCATCTTCCAGACGAGCAGACAGGGGAGAGACCACACTCCCCCCGGGGTAAGGAAGACCCTGCCCCACCACCTCGTGCAGGTCAGAGGGTCAGAGAGGGAAAAGCCCCTTTGCCTCTTCTCCTTCTTCCTCCCATTTTTCATCATTCCACTTAAAGGACTCCCAACCCCGCCACACCCCCAGAAAATCCCCCCGACCAACCATTCCTAACTTGCCAGCTGAGGCGCTTCCACTAGACTTGGAGCTGGCATGGGAGGGGCATTTTAGCAAGTGAGGGGAAGAGAACACCCCGGCATCACCAGTGGGCGGCAGCAGAAAGAGGAATCCAGCATTCAGCTGGGACTGTCAGCGGCCTTCCTGTAAAACAGTGATTCTCAACCCCTGGGGCCACTGGGATGTCTAGAGACACTTTTTTATTTCCACAACTGGGCGGTGGGTACTACTGGCATCTAGCGGATAGAGGCCATGGATGCTGCTGAACAAGGTCCAGAGTGCCTCAGAGACCTGGCCGCAAAAGTCCTAGAGCCAGAGTTGAGAAGCCCTGCTACAGAAACACTGTTACCCTGGCAGCATCATCTTAGTGGCATCTTATGGGGCTTCCTTCATAGCTCAGTTGGTAAAGAATCTGCCTGCAATGCAGGAGACCCCGGTTCGATTCCTGGGTTGCGAAGCTCCACTGGAGAAGGGATAGGCTACCCACTCCAGTATTCTTGGGCTTCCCTTGTGGTTCAGCTGGTAAAGAATCTGCCTGCAATGTGGGAGACCTGGGTTCGATCCCTGGGTTGGGAAGATCCTTGGAGAAGGGAAAGGCTACCCACTCCAGTATTCTGGCCTAGAGAATTCCATGGACTATACAGTCCACCGAGTTGCAAAGAGTCGGATACGACTGAGTGACTTTCACTTTCGTGTTCCTTGAGTATCTTCTTGGCATCCCTGTTCTAAGTGCTCCCTAGGGTATGTATTCAGTTGTGTCCGGCTCTTTGCCACCCCATGGACTATAGTCTACCAGGCTCCTCTGTCCATGGAATTATCCTGGCAGGAATACTGGAGTGGGTTGCTATTTCCTCATCCAGGGGATCTTCCCGCCCCAGGGGTCAAACCCAGGTCTGTGCACTGGCAGGCGGATTCTTTACCACTTGAGCCACCTGGGAAGCCCAGGTGCTCCCCAGAGATTACCTCATTTAATCCTCACAACAACCCCTTTATGTAGGCAGGTTCCATTATCTCAGTATTATATATGGGGAAACTGGAGTACAGAGAGGTTTAGTAACTCACTAAAGGTCACACAGCCAGTGAGTAGTGGAGCTGAGTGCCTGACAGTAGACTCCCCCTCCTATTAAGCTGCACGTGGGCTTAATAGGCGTTTGTGGGTTAGCAGGAACCCAAGCACAATCTATAACATTGACCCAGTGGAATATTCTAATTCCAAAACCACTGACTCACACATGAACTTTTGTAAGAGTCTGTAATTGGAGCAAAGGGTTTCACTCAACCTCTGTGTCTCTGTTTATAAAACAGGGAAAATACCCTGGGGATCTTAAACCTCTTCCCCCTAAATCTAGGATATCGGGACTTCTCGGGTATACAAAGGAGCAACCAGGACTTTTTGGCTCAAAGAAGGCTGGAAGTCAAGATTAGGGGATCGTGACATAGACTTAGCTATGGTCAAAGTCAAGTTACTGAAGTTTTAGGGACATCTGATCCCTATCTTAGGTTCTGCACCTTGGAGAGTTTGAAGCTTTAGCAGCTGCCACTGAGACCCAGCTCTGAGCCTGTGGGTATGAGAGGAGTGAGGTGGGCATAGAAAGGACTTTAGGCAAGAATCTCAGTCCCCCTCAGCAAAGGCGGGCCTGGGGGCTTCTCTCACTTCCTGGGGCCCAGGCTCTGCAGTAAATATTCTGTCACACTGTGGTGTAGAGGGGCGACCTGGAATCCTCCATCCACAGGACTCACTGCCGCTCCACCCAGCTATGATCCTGCTGCTTCGCACAGCCTCCTGTGTGGGGGATTGGACACATACCACACACTCCGGACTGTCTTCTGTTCCCTTGCCAAAGGGATTGCTGTCCAAAACTTCTTTTCCTGTCTCAGGTGCCACACTCCTGCCAGGTTCCTTCTCTGCATAGATGGCCCCCATCTGAGTGCAAGGAGACAGTTAGAGGCCAGCTCGGAGTGGTTTTTGAGCTTTGAGGGTTCTTTGATTAGGAAACATTTCATGGTGCAGTGGTAAAGAATCTGTCTGCCAATGCCGGAGACACAGGAGACACGGGTTCGATTGCTGGATCAGGAAGATCTCCTGGAGTAGGAAATGGCAACCCACTCCAGCATTCTTGCCTGGGAAATTCCATGGACAGAGGAGCCTGGCTGGCTACAGTCCATGGGGTCACAAAAGAGTCAGACACGACTGAGTGACTGAGCATAAGCACAGAATAGGAGCAGGAATCAGGTTCCACAAAATGCCAGCTTGAATGACATCCAGGTGCATTATCTGAAATTGTTTTTGCTTGGTTGAGATTTCAGTGGGCTCTGCACCTGCCCTGATTGGGAAGACTAAGACTTAATCCCCAAGAAATGCATTCTGTGCCTCAGCTATTCAAGGAAGGTTTGTGAGTGCCTGGAGGGCAGATGCTGGTTTTCCCTCGGCGGGTTCCCCGGCTCAGGACAGTGTCTTGCATGTAGAAGCCGCAGGTTTGCCCTAATGGTTGAGGATGGGGTCTCAAATCAGAACTCCTGGGTGCAAATCTCCCTTCCCTACTCACTGCAAGCCCTAAGCTGGGTTGTTTAGCCTCTTAGAGAGGTTTTTTTCTTGTTTGTAACTTGGGGTACAATAGTACCTATCTCGCCGGTTGCTGTGGGGTTTAAGTGGAGTGATGTAATGCTTAGCCCAGGGCTCAGCACATAATAATTGCTCATTAAATGGCTTCATGGCCAGCAGCTTCTGAGTAGACTCTCGTGATTGGATGAATGTGCAAAGGCTCCTACTGACCCTGATGATGGAATCAGTTGAAACAGATATATTGTTACACTGAGTGGGGATCAAGATAGGAGAAGTAGGCTGTCCCATCTGGAACCAGGCAAGTGGTGTCGTTTGAATGGAAATGAAGCCCCCCCTGGAAAATCGCACACACCCATTTGTCAGTGTACACACAGGACTCTTGCCATGGGCAAGTGGAGTGACTTACGATCTGCTGTCCCTGCTTCTGCCCTCTTCCTTCCTGAAATCCACTGCACACCAGGAATAGGCTGTGTACTGTCCACACCAGCCTGAGCTGAACCGCCCTCTCTCCCACCAACCTGGGACTACCGATGAGCCAGCTTAGCAGGTTGCTGGCTTCCCTGATAGCTCAGTTGGTAAAGAATCCACTTTACCAATGGAGACCCCAGTTCAAATCCTGGGTCAGGAAGATCCGCTAGAGAAGGGATAGGTTACCCACTCCAGTATTCTTGGGCTTTCCTTGTGGCTCAGCTGGTAAGGAATCCGCCTGCAATGCCGGAGACCTGGGTTTGATCCCTGGGTTGGGAAGATCCCCCTGGAGAAGGGAAAGGCTACCCACTCCAGTATTCTGGCCTGGAGAATGCCATGAACTATATAGTCCATGGAGTCACAAAGAGTCTGACATGACCGAGCGACTTTCACTTCACTCCAATATCTTACTGTTCACTCATTGCATAAAAAGTGAGCACAGATAAGACTGAGAAAGCAACAGAATTAATGAAAGGCAGTGCAGGAGAGAGATTACAAATGAAATAATGAAGCAGCACTGAACTTAGTAAACTCGGAAGCAGGCTGATTCATGGTGGCAGCTGAGAGTCAAGTAGAAAAAATGTTAAATAAAGCAAACTCAATGTATTTTGAATCCAGGGAATGCCAAGCCTCCAATAACCAGAGTTCTATCTGAATTAATAAATCTGATTTAAGAAGCCTTCTTGGGAATTTCCTAGTTGTCCAGTGGTTAGGACTCCATGCTTTCACTGCTAAGGGACCATGTTCAATCCCTGATCAGGGAGCTAAGATCCCACAAGCTTTTCAGTGTGGCCAAATAAATAAATAGAAGAAGCCTTCTTATCGTAGCTCAGACGGTAAAGAATCTGCATGCAATGGAGGAGACCTGGGTTCAGTCGCTGGGTCGGCAAGATCCCCTGGAGAAGGGAATGGCTACCCACGCCAGTATTCTTGCCTGGAGAATTCCATGGACAGAAGAGCCCAGTCCATGGGGTTGCCAAGAGTCAGACACACTGAGCAACTAACACTTTATCCATGGAAGTCATAATACATTTTTTTCAAAAGTCATTAAATCAGAAAATCATAAAAAAATGATACATATATTTTTTCAGACATTTAATTTAACCAGATAGTTGTTCATTCCCCTCTCACCATCTTTTGCTGTAGAGTCCAGCACTCTTGGTGTTTGGGTCAGCTAGCTGGAGTTCCTTGTCTTTTTGGCCTAAGTGGCACCTGTAATGCATTGCCTAGTACTTCCGGCTATAGGGACAAGGTGTTACACTGTGTATAGTCTGAATGTAGAGTCTTTCTAGAGTTTTACTATATTTTTTCATAATCTTTGACATCCTGTTTGACAGCTTAAAAAATTACTCACCTTTATGAAATCTCTCCAAAGTATTCAACTTGGTTTTCTTAAAGCCAATGAATGATTTTCAGAATTCATCTTTCATTTAACCCTTGAATGTAATCAGCTTGCACCATACTTAAGTGCTGTGAATATTGTAACAAATATGATGGACCCAGAAGGTTGACTGTGGTAGGATGAGGCCCTGGCTGTGGACGTCAGTCCCTGGAGACTCAGCCTTGAATATTTACCCCCTTCATTTCTGCTTCTTACGTGGTATCTGGCAGGAGAGGGCCTACTGTGGAGACTTTTGTGTCTTCCCTGCATCTCCTGCCTGTCTTCCAGGACTAGCATGGCACTAGGAATTCATTCACACAGAATCCCTACTTAAGGGGATGTTGCAAAATTCCCCCCCAAAACTCAACATAAATTAAAATTTTCTTTACCATGTTAACTCTCCTTAGTGAGGGAGTTTTAGGTCAAGGTCTAGCAATTTTAAAAAGCATTTTTAAATCAGCACATTTGAATTAAATCTGAAGACATTGATAATGATGTTTCATTCATTGGTCTCCCTTTGGTCCTGTCTGCTCCACTGCTAAATCAAGCATCAAAGGGAAGAAGGACGTGAATTATCTCTGGTCCCAGCTGCTGGTTTTCCTTCCAGCCTATGGCCTAGTTTTCTGGTTTCCTTGGAAGGGTGGGTGATATTGTCTTGAAGCCTAAGCCTGCTACAAAAAGCCTCAGGAGGCACTTTCATCCTTGTGTCCTCCTCCTCAGGACACAAAAGATATCAGAAGACCCCTGAGTCTACAGCTGCCTGTGATGTGATCCACAGCCAATATAGTAATGCCAAGAAGGGAGTTGCAGAAAGGACCAATTCATGGAATCATGGAACTGTGCCCCTCCTCCAGGATAAACGAGAGCCCTTCCCCCTGAATTAGAACCAGAATTCTAAATTATGTGTCAACAGAGTTGTCTTGGATCATATCCAGTTCTGTCATTGATTTACAGAGCATTTCAGAGATGCTTATTTCCAATTGTTCTTGATTGGACAGTGATACTAAACTACTGTCTTACCTCATTCCCTCTCTCATGATCTCTTTAAAAAGATGTTTATTGGATAATTAATAATCTAAAGGCTTGAGGACTTCCATGGTGGTCCAGTGGTTAAGACTCTGTGTTTCTGATGCAGAGGGCATAGGCTTGATCCCTGATTGGGAAAGTTTTTTCATGCCTTGCAGTGTGGCTGAAAAAACAAAACAAAACTATAAAACTCTTAGAAGAAAACAGAGGATAAAAGCTTCACAATATTACATTTGTCAATGACTTCTTAAATATGATACCAAAAGCACAATAAACAAAAGAAAACATTGACAAATTGGAACTCGGGAAAATTAAAGGAAGCAAATAAATAATATAGGCTTAAGTGCCCAAGGAAAGGTTACAGATTACAGAAGCTCTTTGGTTTTATATTTAAATGTGAATATTCGCTACCTTATTTATGTCTGAGTGTTTTATATTGGGTTTGCTGAAAACTGGTACAACTTTCAGTGCTGGTATTAGTAGTGTGTCAGAATTTAAATCAACATAAGAGTCGGACACAACTGAAGTGAGTTAACACACATAAATGCACACACACATTGATAAGTCAAGCAAAAGTTGTCTATAAAACTGAAATAGTTGTACATAACCTGCTACCCTGGGGCAAGATAATCTTCATGGTTTGTTTCGTATGAAACCTGTCCCTTTCAAAGCTGCCACTTGCCAAGAATTGCCAGGAATAGCTGTTTGGAAGAGTCGCCTGTCCTTCTGCTGTTCATTTTCTGCCGTGTCTATTTGCTAAAAACAGGAATTCTGTGCTGGCCCCAGCCCACGGCACAGCAGTTCAGCTTCTGCCTCTGCTATCTCCATGAGGCCGGCTTAGAAACAAAGGATTTTTCAAAACATCCCCAAATCCCCTTAAATAATGGACTGATCATTCACAGACTCACCTGAACCTCCTCTAAACCTATTTAATCTTTTCCCTAGGGTTAAATCTTGTGGGTATGATGCGCCCCCTGGGGGTCTCTGTGCTGGGCTCATTTCTTCCTGCTCTAGGTCCAAAGGTCCTCCCTTCTTAGCAGCCAGGAGTAGTGGCAGCACTCTGTTCCCTGCAGAGTATTAATGCAGATGGAATACATTGAAATAAATCCCTTTCAATGTCACTAAAGTTCTATAAATAATTATGAACCAATGGCTTGATGTCTCATGAGAAATGCAGTGAAAATTTTTTTTTTAACTGGCAGGATTCATGTTATAAGTTGACAATCTGGGCCAAGCAAAAATCTTTTTAAAACATCTCCTTATCTACCAGCAAGACTGAATTCCAAAAGTTAGGCATCCTTTATTTTGGTGGTCGGAGAAGGCAATGGCACCCCACTCCAGTACTCTCGCCTGGAAAATCCCATGGACGGAGGAGCCTGGTAGGCTGCAGTCCATGGGGTCACTAAGAGTCGGACACGACTGAGCAACTTCACTTTCATTTTTCACTTTCATGCATTGGAGAAGGAAATGGCAACCCACTCCAGTGTTCTTGCCTGGAGAATCCCAGGGACGGCGGAGCCTGGTGGGCTGCCGTCTATGGGATCGCACAGAGTCGGACACGACTGAAGCGACTTAGCAGCAGCAGCATTTTGGTGGTGGTGGTCGGGGAAGGTGGTCTGTTATCACCCACTGCTTGGGCTTACCCAGCCCTGAGTGTAATTGCAACCTTCCTGTTTATCTACCAATTGTGGCCATAATTAAGATTCCCTGGAGGGTCAAGTCCCTGGAAGGACTTCCCTGATGGTGCAGTGGATAGGAATCTACCTCCCAATGCAGGAGACACGGGTTTGATCCCTGGTCTGGAAAGATCGACCCCACATGCCTCAGAGCAACTAGACCCATGTGCCGAAACTACTCAAGCTTGCGCAACCTGGAGCCTGTGCTCCGCAACAAGATACTAGCCCCTGCTTGCCACAACTAGAGAAAGCCCTGGTTCAGCAGCGAAGACCCAGCACAGCCAAAATAAATAAATAAAAAGGGTTCCTGGAATTCCCTTGTGGTCCAGTGGTTAGGACTTGGCATACTTTCACTGCCAAGGGTCTGGGGTCAATCCCTGGTTGGGGAACTAAGAGTCAGGTAATTAATATCCCACAAGCCAATAGTTTTGGCAAAAAGGAAAAAAATTCCTGAGCCTTCATTTTTCCGTTTGTAAAATGGGGATTATTCAATTGTCCTTCTGAGAATGGACGATAATGTGTCCTTTCTTCTCACTGGGTAATCAGAGAACTAAAATACAACCATCTTGGAGAACTCCTTTGAGCTTTTCAGAAAACAAGTGCTGCAGGGGTAGGGGTGAGGGCGCCTCCTGAGAGCCACAGTCCAGCACCTGATTTGAAGTCTCTCTCCGGCTGAGCCTGGCAGGGTATAGCGGCTACCGCTCGCTCTCTCCTTTAGCACCAACCAGACGGTAGGTACAGACTGCTTCCTAGGGATGAGCGCCCAGTCAGCTGGGCCTGAGCCTGAATGCATGGACAGCCAGCCACAGTCCAGCCTGTACCAGTCTCATCTATCCCTTCTTTGCAGGGGAAGCTGAAAGCCAGGTGCAGGACAGTGGGTGGGGTGGCTTTAGTGTGACCTCAAGTGATATCCCACCCTGCCAGTGCCCCCTTCTTGGAGATGGGCTGGGACCTCCTGGGCTCATGCTGTGTCCCTCAGAGGGAATGAATTCCCTGGGAGCCTTTCTGTCTCCTCTGGGGTTTTCAGTTTCCTCCTAGTCAAACAGGGACTTGGTGCCGAATCTCATATTCTAATTATGCCCTGGGGCAGCCTCTTCCCGCCAGTGTGTTTAGCACATGCCAGGAATCGATTAAGGCAAGAGTGATTAAATTAAAGGCTGGAGTTGACTTTGATGGTGTAATATTCTAATGGCTATTTGGTGGTAAGAGGCATGGTGCAGGCTCATTAATTGAACACTTGCAGTTGGAATTTGAATTGAGCTGGAGCTGGGCTGCTGTCTATTTGCTTTTGCCCTGGGAATGGAGGATTTTTTTTTTTCATGCAAATAGACTGGGAAGTATGGATATTTCCAGGCTGGTATGTTGCCCCCACCCTGACAACAGCCTGGCTTCTCTAATGAGTGGCTGGCCTTGACCATACTTAGTGTCCCTACATCATCTGCCTTTGTTTGCTGTCCCCAAAACTGTCCTCACTACGCCATTGTCCCATCCACTTTGCTCCTTGGAACCCCCTCATCCTCCAGTCCCCGTATGGCAATCCATGGAGTCTTAACACTCTTCTTCCCGCCATATCCTGGAACAGACTTAACCATCAGTTCCTTCCTCTACATCTCTTGGATCTGCTCTCCTTTTCCAATCCCTCTGCACCAGTGCTAAAAGAAACGTCCGCCTTTGTCACTTCACCCCTGGATCATTGTGAAAATGATAATGAATTGCTCTCGAGTTCAGTTCTGAAACTGACGCCCAATCCCTTTGGCAGGCCATTGTCAAACTCCTCTTCCCAGAGCAGCCCTGTCATCTGCCCTGCCCCCATCCAAGCATGAGTCCACGATTGCCTCTTCTGTCCCTTGCTGAGCCAGGCCCCACCTCTCACTGCCTGCCCGCCTCCACATGCCACAACTTGGCCTCCCTGTCTAGTCCTACTGGTCCAGCCCCACCTCGGGCCAGCCTGCCTCTCGGCTCCTTCGTACACATCATGCCCTTTCTGCTTCTAGCTCACCCATGGTACCTTTGTTGAGAATGTCCCCTCTCCCTTCCGCTCCCCCTCTTTAAGTCACCCTGACCTTCCCTGATCACCGTCTTCCCTGAAAATCACCTCCAGCTACTGCGCTCCACAAGATCCCAACAGCAACACATTTCATTTCTCAGCAGTCCTCAGCACCGCAGTGGTTGACTTAATTATTTTCCCTCTTGTCTGTGCTGCTCTCATCTTTCCACAGGTGGTATGTCCTCTGAGGGCGAGTCTTGTGTCTTGTGTGGCTTTCCTGCTCCCCTGGGTGTCTTGCCCAGTCACAGAGCTGGGCACATGCAAAGCTCAAAATAATCACTCTTGATTCATGTAGCTGGATACTAATAAGTCAAACAGGCTGATGTCAGATGAGTTTTATCTGTTTAAAGTACCTTCTCCACCTCCTAGTTCATGGTTCTGTTGTTCTACAGACTTGAAAATAAAAGTCATACTTCCTTTGAAATATTCTAAAATTTCCACTTTGCCTTACTTCATTCAGGCCAACTTAATTGTTAGTCCATTATTTTGCTATACAAAGATGCTGATAATAATGGTAGGAGCAGGTGGCTTTTATTAAAAATATTGCTGCATTTAACCTTCACTCCTCTGTGAGGCAGGGCTTACCATCCTCATTTTGCAGAGGAGCAAACCAAGGTTCAGAGAGTTCACAGCTGGGGAGGCAGCCAGATGGTGCCCCAGTCCAGGACCTTGTCTTGCTCCCTCCAGGTCCTCAGAGCCCTCGACCCTCCGCCTCTGATTCCATTCTCCATGCCAACAGACATGTCTTTAGTGCTAATGACCGAAGAAGCCGTGCCTTCCAGCCTCCGTGATCCAGTCATATGTAACATGAGCCCAGAGAAAATATTTAAGACTAAAAGCCAGTCTCTAAACTGGGCTGTTGCTTCATGACTCCGGTGACGGCAGAACCAAATTTAGTGTCGTGGGCAGGTCCACACTTACCAAATAGTGAAGCTCATTTTTCTTCCAGCTTGAAAAATGTTCACACTCACCATTTCCATGGAGGGGTAGGTGGGACCAAAAGACTGGAAAATGTGGTCCCAGAGGAACCCTGGTGTATAGACTCAGGAGGGAAAATGACATTCAGGTTCCCAGGCAGTGACCCCAGGGACGAATTTAACTGAATGTGGGTGGTTTCCCTGGGCAGACAAAGCAAGTCCCCTGCTGTTAGGAAAAAGGGTCCCAGTGGTGGGGGGGAGGCAAACCTATATCCCAAGCCACCCAGGGGTACTGCCCGATCCCCCTTAGTCAGCAATCCACTTTATTTCCCCCCAGGTCTCCACTGTGGCTCAGACAGTAAAAAATCCACCTGCAATGAGGGAGACCTGGGTTTGATCCCTGGGTTGGGAAGATCCCCTGGAGAAGGGAATGGCTAACCACTCCAGTATTCTTGCCTGGAGAATTCCATAGACAGAGGAGTCTGGCAGGCTACAGTCCATGGGGTCACAAAGAGTTGGACACAACTGAGGGACTGAGCACACACACAGGTCTCCGCGGTGGCTCTCACTCTAGAACCAGGAAAAGGGAGGGGAACCAGAGACGGGAGGGACACACACCAATGAGGTTGGGGTCACATGTACGGCATTATTTAGCATCTGCAACCTCACCAGGCACTTTGATGATGTTGAAATACATTCCCCACAGCCACCCTTCCATCTATGACAGGAATCAGTTCTCAGTTCTGTTCTTGCCTCCCACCTTCTCCCCTAAATTAAAAAAAAAAGTCACTAGCTATAAAGCCAAGATACCATAGGTGAGATCCCGCTCTAGTTTCTGTTCTGTTGTTTTTCTTTTTTCCCCAGGGGAGGGAAAGGGATCATTTCAGTCTATAAGTTGTTTTCAGGGTGAGTAGTAAATATTTCTTCAAGAAAGTTCTTAAAGGGACTTCCCTGGTGATCCAGTGGCTAAGACTCTGCTCTCCCAATGCAGGGGACCCGGGTTCAATTCAGGGTCAGGAAACTAGATCCCACATGACACAACTAAGAGTTTGCATGTTACAAGTAAAGATCTTGAATGTGGCAATGAAGATGGAAGATCATGTGTGCTGCAACTAAGACCTGGTGCAGCCAAATAAACAACATAAAAAATATTTTTTGAGAGAAAGAAAATTATTAAAAGGACCCCGAACTGAAAGATGGAGTACATGGTGGTACTCAGCACTGGACCCAGACCTGGGTAGTTCCGTGGTTCTGGGCAGAAGCTGAGGGATGTGGCCCCTTTGCAAATGGCTCTGGATGAAAAGCTAGGAGCACAGGAATGCTTGGACAGCCCAGGGCATGCTGGTCATATCTCTGTCCCCAGGTTCAAGGACCTCATCCTCAAAGGCTGTGGCCACGTAATGGGCACCAGACCCTACATCACTGGGTCTCCCCTGCCGAGACCCCTGGAACAGCCACCTTTGAGCGGAACAAACCCCGACCCCAAAGGGCTCAGTGTTTGCAAAGAACATTGGGTTGACCTGGCTTTCTGGATACACTAATATTGTTCTGATTTGGATGACTTCAGGAATGGTCAATCTCAGTTAAAAATCTGACTTATTTTCGGGCAGAGAAAGACAAATATTGTATATCAGTTATATGTGGAATCTAACAAAATAACACGAATCAACTAATTTACAAAACAGAAACAGACTCACAGATATAGAAAACAAACTTATGTTTACCAAAGGGGAATAGAGAGGAGAGGGGTTAAATTAGGAGTATAGAATTAATAGATACCCAGCACTATAATCAGGCAGAGTTCAGGAGAGTTCAGTGACACCTGAAATCACATGGCTAGTTTGGGCTGACAAGGGATTTGAACCCAGGACTTCTGTTTCTCAACCCTGGGCTGCTGCTGTTAAGATCAAGCCTCACCCTGACTTATTCATTCACTGACTGAGTCTGAGGGGACCTGCCAGTTAGTTCAACTGCCAGTGCCTGGGCAGAAGGGAAAGAAGAGACACTGCTTTTCCCCCAGCAGGGACAAAGAAAAAGTTCTTTAAAATGTATTTTATAGAAGTATAGTTGATTTACAATGTTGTGTTAATTTCTGCTGTACAGCAAATTGGTTTAGTTATACATATACATTCTTTTTCATATTCTTTGCATTATGATTTATCACATATGTATTGGGGCTTCCCAGGTGGCACTAGTAGTAAAGAACCCACCTACCAATTCAAGAGACATAAGAGACACATGTTTGATCCCTGGATCTGGAAGATCCCCTGGAGGAGAGCATGGCAACCCATTCCAATATTCTTGCCTGGAGAATGCTATGGACAGAGGAGCCTGGTGGGCTGCTGTCCATAGCGTCGCACAGAGTCAGACACGACTGAAGCAACTTAGCATGCACACATGCATTGGGTATATTAATAGTTCCGTGTGCTATAGAGTAGAACCTTGTATATATGCATTATATATATACTTATATATATGCATTATATTCTATATATATAATAGTTTGCATCTGCTAATCCCAAACTCTCAATCCATCTTTCCCTCACCCCCAGAAAAAGTTTTTGATTTCTTTTTTTAATAGGGTAGAGACCTGGAATTTCAGTTTGAGGGCTTGTGCCTTGCCATGAATAGATGAACAGATTGCTTTTTTCCTCTTATAAAAAAAATCCTGTTTATCATAAGAAGCGTTTGGGGGATGGGCATAATTTATCCCCCAGTGTGCTCCTGCCCCAGTTAATAGGGAGCAGGAGGCAGCTGCAGGTGAAGGGTGACATCACCAAGTCTGTGCAACCCGAAGCAGAGCCCATGATGGCAGGGTTGAGGCCAGAGGATCTGCCTCACAGTCACCCATGTTTCTGGGATCCGAAAAACATGGAAAGAGGAAACAGCTCCATCATGTTCAGACAGCCCTGGCTAAGTAACACATCTTATAATACAAGTTATTTCCCCCCAAACTAAAGTCTAAAAATAGTCACTTGAATTTAAAGATAATTAGTAAATTAATTGGGTTTCTTTCTACCACTTGTTTTGAAGCAAACATTAAAATTTTCTGCTTTCGCATTACTGGGGTCCATTATTTTGTGTTTAATTTCCACAACTTTGTCTGATTCTATTTTGAGGGGCTTCCCTGGGGACCAGGCTCCCTAATGCATTCATCTCTCAGGTGATGTTTTATTCATCTTTGTATCTTCAGTGCCTGGCACAGTACATGGCACAGAGTAAATGCTCAGTCACTGTTTAGTGAATGAATAAATAGATGACTAAGTGAATTCAACACTGATTAAAACTTAAGATTTCTTTTAAAAAGACTTGAGACCTGGGAATTCCTTGGCTGTCCAGTGATTAGGAGTTGGTGCTTTCACTGCTGAGGCCCGGATTCAATGCCTGGTCGAGGAGCTAAGATTCCACAAGCCAAGCAGTGTAGCCAGAGAGAAAAGACTTGAGAACAGAAAGAACAGAACATATAACAGAAATATAACTTGTGTATTTGTTCATCCTTTTACCTTTCTGGAGGATGGAGGGGTACGCATCTGCATTTGGTGTTTTGAGTGCTAAAAGTGGAACTACATGTACTATGCCATAATCTTTTTAAAAGTTAAATCGTTATATTAATCTAAGCCTTTGGATTGTCTGTGCTATTTCCTCCTCCAGGGGATCTTCTCCACCCAGGTATTGAACCCAAGTCTCTTACATCTCCTGAATTGGCAGGCGAGTTCTTTACCACTAGCGCCACCTGGGAAGCTTAAGCCGTTGGATCCTCTTGGAAACCAGAATGCCGCCATAAACCATGAGCCCTACTTTAATGACCAGCCACAACCCCACAAGCATAGCAAGAAGGGCAGTGAGCCGTTCAAGACAAACCACTTAAATCTCTGCCATTTCATGAGCAGAGGCTCCAGCCCAGGTAGGGCTGTCAGCATTAGCATATTAAGACACAGCATGCTTAGTTAAATTTGGATTTCAGATAAACAACCATTTTTAAAAAATATAAGTGCGCTAGGCTACATAATGCTCCTCCTCTAGGAGATATCAGATCCTAGGCTGCAGAACCTGTGATTATGACCTTGTTTGGGAAAAGGATCTTTGCAGCTGTGATTAAATTAAGGACCTTGCAATGAGATTGTCCGGTATCATCTGGGTCCTAAATACAATTGCATGTGTTTTATAAGAGCCAGGCAGAGAGAGATTAAAAACACGGAAGAAAAGATGATGTAATGATGGCGGCAGAGATGAGGGCATTATGGATGCCTGCAGCCACCAGCAGCTACAAGAAACAAGCAAGGGATTTTCTCCTAGAGGGAGCATGGCCCTGCCAACCCCTTGCTTTCAGCCCAGTGAGACTGAGTTTGGACTTCCGGCATTCACACTTACAAGTGAATAAATACCTGTTGTTTTAAGCCACTATTTGTGGCTTAAGCCGTGGTTTGTGGTCATTGGTTACAGCAGCCACAGAAAACCAATACAATTAAGTATGTCCCATGCAAGATTTGGGACATACTAAAAAAAAAATTATTTGTTGTTTATCTGAAATTCAAATTTAACTAGGCATCCTATATTTTAGACGGCAATCCTCACTCCCAGGACCAAAGAAAGGGGCTTTTGAATTTGCAAGAAAGCTGGTTGAGGCTGTCAGGAAGTGGACCTCCCTATGCTGGGAGTCTTTGTAAGCACAGTTCAATTGAACCAATTTGAACTTTTATTAACTACCCTCTGGACAAAAGAGGGGGGAGCAATTAGACAGGTGTTAATGATTTATTTTTTCAACAGTCATTTGAGCACTTCCTATAAAACAGAAGCTCTGTGTTTAAGGGTGAAGGAGTTAGCCATTAATCTGGTGCATCTAGGCTAAGTTACAAACCATTCCAGCTACATCACATGACACATGGCCATTAGCAGAGCTCGAGTGATGTTGCAATGTGCCGCTGACACTTGAGCCACCCCTGGGAATCTTGCACCCTTTCATTGTTGGATGGGTGGGGGGCGGCGCCAAGCAGAACAGCTGGGTAAATCCCGGTTGCTGAAAGAGAGGACTTCACAGGCAGATCTGAAATGGAGGGAAGCGGGTGGATGTTGCAGGAACAAGCTGGCTCTGGGTTCCCAGAAAGAACTCTCAATGGAAGTAGATACAAAATATCTCCATCATCTTCTGTGCCCTCACATCCTAAGGTGAGTTAAAGACACACTGGCCCGTTCTCCCATGCAGAGAGGGCCACCCCAACCAGGATTGGACATCAGTGTTCAGAGGCTCAGGCTCAGGCTCATGGCTGGGCTTCTCCAGCTTACTGTCAGGCTCTCTGAAACCTGAACAGTCCCTGGACCCCAGACTTTTAAAGATGCTCCGAGAATCCACAGTGTTAGAGCTTCAAGGAGCCTTGGGTCGTCCAGAATAGGCAGGGGGGTCCTAGGATACCTCAGAATTGCCCCAGATGCTTTACCAAAATACCCATGCCTAGGAAAAGAGAAAAACATATGGTTTACAGGAGGAAAAAAAAAGTGGGGGATGTAGAGTGTGTTAGTCTCTCAATCATATCTGACTCTTTTGCGACCCCATGGACTATAGCCCACTAGGATCCTCTGTCCTTGGGATTCTCCAGGCAGGAATACTAAAATGGGTCACTATTCCCTTCTCCAGAGGATCTTGTTGAACCCAGGAATCGAACCTAGTTATGCATTGCAGGCAGATTCTTTACCGTCTGAGCCACAAACATGAAAAAGATGCTTGACCTGACCCATAATTAAAGGACTGCTGATAAAACCATAATGAGATGCCACTGTTACATGGATGAGATGGCCATGATCCAGAGGGGTTGGAAAACCATCCCTTCTGGAGAGAAGTGTGACCGTTGATTAGATGTCCTTTGGCAGAGCATCGCTCCTTCTGAGAATCTAGTCGTTCTATACAAGCAAAGACTTATATGTGGGGGTTCATTGGGGAATTATCTGTTATGCAAAAGTCTGAAAATAGTCAGGATGCAACTGGTTAAATAAACCGTGGTCCCTGGAGAAATGCACTGGATCCAGAGGTGTGGCTCTGGCTACTCCCTCAGACACCTTGTTAAGCAGGGAGCAAGGCGGGCATTGTGTGTTGCTGTTTGTGTTTAAGGTTGGATGGTGAATGAGTCACCTATATGGAACCTGACTCTGGGAAGAAAGATGAAAATTAGGCTTTGATGGAAGCCTCTGGGGGGAGAAACTGTGGGTGGGGGTAGAAGACATCATTTTCACTATTGTCTTTTATCTTGTGTACACATTACCTTTTTTTTTTAAGATAAATTTATGGGGACTTCTCTGGCAGTCCAGTGGTTAAGACTCTTGAGCTTCCAATTCAGGGGACACACATTCGATTCCAGAACGGGCAACTAAGATCCCACTTGGAGCTGCGGTGCAGCCAAAAGAAAAAAGATAAATTTATATATATGCTCAGGCCCCAGCTCACTTCAAAAGGGTAAGCTCATCCATAAGAAGGTTCTTTCAGAGCCTCCCCAGGTGATGCATGACACCCCCTGGTGGAGAAGCTCTGATCTGTCCTTACCCTCATTTCCCAGAAGGGCAGAAACTCTATTAGCTGGCCTGCCAGCCTGGGCACTGCATGCATCCTACAGGGGAGCCTTCCAGATGAGCTAAACGAGTAGGAGTTAGCAGAAACACTGTGTGTGTGTGTGTGTGTGTGTGTGTGTGTGTGTGTGTGTGTGTGTGAAGAGCCTTCCAGATGAGCTGAAGGAGCAGGACTTAGCAGGAGCACAGTGTGTGTGTGTGCGTGCACCTGTGTGAAGCATATACAAAGTGTGTAATGGAACACAGACAGCACCTTCTAGAATGTTCCCTTGGAAGTAGAGGAAGACAAGGGGAGGTGGGCTCCCGTGTTATGAAAGTGACTAATCCTTGTGGTTTCTGACAACGCAGAGTAGCCCCGAGAGGTCCCCGGAGCGCCTGGTGGCCTGCGTTCCAAGTGATACCCCCGAAAACAAGTTCCCTGAGGCCAAGATGAGTGATGGGCCACTTCAAAATGTCCCATCCTTTTATATCAAAAGCAACCTCAGTGCTATTTTTTCTCTTTGTGCTTTAGACAGAAATGATCTCATTTCATCCTCCCAGCCATTCCAGGCTGGGTGGCACTTCCTGTCGGGGAAAGGAAGAAACGGAACCTCAGTCAGGGAGACGGGGTGAGGGGTTTCGGGCCGGGCCGGTCTCTTCCAGAGTGACTTCCGTGGTGCAGTTCCCAGAGTTTCTCCAGAATCCCCCCTCACTCCCTGAAGGATGCAAAGCTCAGCCCGAGACCCTGCTCCTTGGGAACGCCTCCCACGCCCAGGGAAGCCAAAAGTCAGGGCTGGTCTCTTTCAGACACAGAACTGCAGTCCAGCCAATCCTCTGAGGGCCTCGTTTCAGTTTTAATTAGCATGTTGTCCTGTGGTTCTCTCCAGAGAAGCTGTCCGTGGCACAGCCATGGCTAGAATGTAAATCTCCTGACCCCAAGGCCCGAGCACCTCCTATTGTTGGTTAGTGAAGGGTCCCTCTGCCTGGCCTGGGGAACCTGGACCTCCCAGAACCACGGAGGTGGAAGAACCCCCAGAGCCCACCGGGCTCCCCCTCCTACCCACCACCCAAACTCCTCTGCCTTCCCGACAGAGTCACCCCAGCTTTGCTGTGAAGGCTGCTCATAGCCTGATGAGGGGGCTGGCGGGGAGGAGAAAGAAGGGGCTAGAAGAGGACAATGAAAGGGTTGGGAGCAGCCTCCAAGCAGGTGACATTCTGAGAGTGGGTCGCCACCTTCCCTTCAGCTGTTCCTGATCCTGTGGGGACCTCCCTTCCCCCTACCTCCCCGCTTTCTGTGGTTATACTGAGAAAAACCAACAGAGGCTCCAGCACAAGGTGTTGAGGACCACAATTTAACAGATACCAGAGCCACTTGAGAAATGAGGTAACAGCCCAGAGTTGTGAAGTGACCCCCCCAGAGTCACACAGTGAGTTCATGGCAAAGCTGGACTAGCCCAGGTCTCTTACTCTTGCCCTGTCCCCCTTCTCCTCCCGGGCCCCATCTCGCCTCACTCCTAGGGCTGTGGTGGTCAGAGAAGGACCCTCAGACGCAACTGGCCAGCAGGACAGACCCATGACTGAGGCCTGACTGGGAAACAACAGTATTTGAGATCCCAGGAAGTGAAGGAGGAGCCTCTCAGATGGTGGAGGCCAGTCTCTGGGACACACAGTCTGGTTTACAGATGCGTCCCTCTGGCAGCAGCTTTCTGGAACATTCCCACTTTCTTCCATAGTATGAAGACCTCTTCTCCTGCAATGTCCTGCTTCTCTCCTCCTGAGGATCCCTTGTTTCACTGACTTTTTTTGGTCATGCCATGCAGCATGTGAGATCTTAGTACCCTGACCAGGGATTGAACCCTTGTCCCCTGAAGGGGGAGCTCTGGAGTCTTAATCACTGGACCATCAGCGAAGGTGGTGTTTCACTGATTTTAATGAACAATTTCACTCCACAGCGAGTATGAGCTTTAAAGGGTTACATGAGCCTGTGTTGACTAACCAACCCTAAGGCCAGGTAGTTACCCCTCAGAAGAGCAAGGGCGGCAGCTAGAGTGGATTATGCCTGGTGACTGGGACTTGCCTTCAGGGTGAAAAATAAAACAAAAACAACAACAAAAAGATGGCTCTGGAGGACTGGCTCTGAGTCAGGGTTGTGTCCTTTCACTAGAGTGGCCAGGCTGAACTGTCTTCATTCCTTTAAAAATGGTAAGCATATACCTGACTTAAAAAGAAATTCTGGACTTCTCTGGTGACACAGTGGATAGGAATCCACCTGCTAATGCAAGGGACACAAGTTCAATCCCTGATCCGGGAAGATTCCACATGCCTCGGAGCAACTAAGCCCATGGGCCACAACTACTCTGTCCACATCCTGCAACGACAGAAGCCTGTGGCCCTAGAGCCTGTGCTCCGCAACAAGAGAAGCCACCACAACAGCACTGCAGTGAAGGGGAGCCCCCACTCGCCACAGTTAGAGAAAGCTTGTATGCAATAACAAAGACCCAGCGCAGGAGAGGGTGTGGAAAAAAGGGAACCCTCTTACACTGTTGGTGCGAATGCAAACTAGTACAGCCACTGTGGAGAACAGTGTGGAGATTCCTTACAAAACTGGAAATAGAACTGCCATACAACCCAGCAATCTCACTGCTGGGCATACACACCGAGGAAACCAGAATTGGAAGAGATATGTGTACTCCAATGTTCATCGCAGCACTGTTTATAGTAGCCAGGACATGGAAGCAACCTAGATGTCCATTGGTAGAGGAATGGATAAGAAAGCTGTGGTACATATACACAATGGAATATTACTCAGCTGTTAAAAAGGACACATTTGAGTCAGTTCTAATGAGGTAGATGAAACTGGAACCTATTATACAGAGTGAAGTAAGTCAGAAAAACACCAACACAGTATATTAACACATATATATGGAATTTAGAAAGATGGTAATGAGTACCCTATGTGCAAGACAGTAAAAGAGGCACAGATACAAAAAACAGACTTTTGGATCTGTGGGAGGAGCCGAGGGTGGGATGATTTGAGAAACATGTATTGAAACATGTCGATTACCATATGTGAAATAGATGACCAGTCCAAGTTTGATGCATGAAACAGGACACTCAAAGCGGGTGTACTGGGATGACCCAGAGATAAGGGATGGGGAGGGAGGTGGGAGAAGGGTTTGGGATGAGCGGACACATGTACACCCATGGCTGATTCATGTCAATGTATGGCAAAAACTGCCACAACATTGTAAAGTAATTAGACTCCAATTAAAATAAATTAATAATAATAAAAAAGACCCAGTGCAGCCAAAAATAAATACATAAAATTAAAAATGTTAATTTTCCTAGAGAACATCCACCATTCTTGGAAGATGCATGGGTGTCCCAAGTGGAACAGCCCCTGCTGTTGAAGTAATAGAAGCAACATTTGTTGTTGGAAAATATTAGTTAGGTTTATGAGGTTTTCCTTGCCCACGGAAATGAAGTAGTTCCCAATAATGGACGCTCCGTAATGGGAAAGAAAGGCAGAACTGCCAGGTCACTCAGCCCACCCATGGGGTGAGCCGCAGGAGACCCTGGGCGGTCTGATTCCAGAGCCCTTGCTTTTTCCATCCCTTTTGGTCATTTCTTCCCTTACTGTCTCCTGGAGCCAATCTTCCTTTCCAAAATCAGCCCATCTCACTATTGGCACAAAAGCTAAGGGGGCTCCTCAGTGGTCGTCTCTTTCTGCACTTACCTGGCCTGTTCCCCAAGTGTTGTTTTAATTGTTATGTCATTACTATGACTTACTTAAGAAATGGACATGAGATGCAGTTTACCCACCTTTCCGTGCCATCCCTGATTGTAGATGAAATGTGATAGGAAGAGCCCAAGCCTTGGAGGAGGGCTGACAGGGGTTGACTTTTGGCTGTTTCCTGCTAGCTGTGTGACCTTGGGTAAGTAGTTCAACCTCTCTGAGCCTGGTTCCTCATCTGAAAAACATGAATAGTAGCACCTCTCTTTCCAGGCTGCTCTAAGGAGAGGCAGTGATGTCTGTAGACCACAAAGCACAATAAGTGACTGGCCCTTAGCCACACTACTGAATACCTACCATGCTAACCAGTCGTCACGATAGACCCATAGGTTGTTATTGTTCAGTTTCTAAGTTGTGTCTGACTCTTTTTGACCCCATGGACTGTAGCACATCAGGCTCCTCTGTCCATGGGGATTTTTCAGGCAGAATTACTGGAGTGGGTTGCCATTTCCTTCCCCAGGGGGTCTTCCTGGATCAGAGATCGAACCTGTGTCTCCTGCACTGACAGGCACATCCTTTACTACTGAGCCACCATGGAAGCCAGACCCATAGGTGGTGACCTGGAAACATGCCCAGCTTTGATAAGCTTTTGGAGGGTGGTTGTAGAACTGAATGGGGGTTACAGAAGCCTGTCGCTTTCTACTTTCTGCACTTTTTTTCCCTTAAATTCAGTAGGTCCATATTTCTTTTGTTTGTGTGTTGAGGAATTTTTTTAATATTACATAAGTAGTGCATGAATATATTCCCATCAGCAATTCAGACAGCAGCATGAATTACTTTTATCATCAGGAAGAAACATACAAATAACATTTTGAAAAGCTCCATCTCATCAACTCCACTTTCCACCCTTCCCATGTCATGTCTTTGCTGCTCCCTCCACCTACCAGCAACAAGCACCTCTCAAGCCCTGCCTCTTAACCCTCTCCAGCTCCAGCTGGGCTATATACCTCCCTCCAACTGCCTGCAGGGTCTCCCTGGAGATGTTTCTTCCTGGGGAGGCTGTGTGTCCTCTTACATCCAGCATGCCAGGACTCACAGAACTGGAGGAAGGAAAGGATGCTCTCCTCCCAGGGAATCCTCACCCCAGCCGAGGACACAGCCCTCATCCTGGCCCCTCACCTGCCGCTTCCTGCAGCAGGTGGAAGCCCTGGCACCGAGGGCTCTGCTCACGCTTAGTTCCCACGACTGGACCCACAGTCAATCTTGTGGGAAACAGTGGGTTCGTCACCAGAGCTGGCTCTCATTCCTCTGCCTGGTTGCGTTTCTTTCCCCTACCCCTCCGACTGCTAGGCTCAGCTGGAGGCAGGTGGGCCTTAAAGCTCCAAAGCATTTAAAGGGGCTCAGGATGGGCCCAGCAGCTCAAAGACACTAAGCTCCATCTCAGACACATGCCTGTGTTACTAGGTCTTTGTGGGCTGGCCTGCGCACCTGGCTGCCTGAGACAGAAGAACCTTTCACATGAGCTGCGGGCAGAGAACACAGGTTCCAGTAATGTGCCTGTGCACACCTGTAACACGCCGGGCAGCACTCTGGCTCTGTGCAGATCCTAGGCCTCAGGTTTATTTGTTTATTTATTTATTGTATGTGGGAGGATGGATTTGGCTTTTCCCCCCAGCCCTCTGCTCCCCTGCCACCCATCTGGCACTTGAAGCTGTTGACCAGCTGCCGGGCCAGAGCTGACCGTGACAAGGGCAACAGAAGAGTAATGGCTGGTGTCTTCCTGCTTCATCACATTTCATCACTGTCACCTACTGAATTTGCAGATTCCACCTCCATTTTTTCCCCTGGGGAAACTGAGGCTCAGAGCGGCGAGGTAATCTTCCCAGATGGTTTCTCAGCTCTCAGGGGCCACTCTCAGCAGCACAGCCCGGAGGACCCTCCGCTGGAGCCTTGCTGCCCCGAGGGGCCTCCTCTCCCCAGGTGTGGGCTTCCTGCCTGCCTGGTGGCTCCATCATCCTGCTCACTTTCGAGGGCTCAGCTCTGGCCCCTGACCCTCCCCTGTCCCACAGGGACACCAGACTGGAGCGCTCTGGCAAAGTAAGGGGTGGCTGCCCAGTGCCTGGATTCCCACAGACACACCCTCCTCAGTCTCCCACCAACTCACAGGGGACACATCTGAAGTCACTGAAATGGCGAGGGTGGCTCTCCAGGAACGCTAGGGGCAAAGCTGAGCGGTTCTGTTAACAGCTGACTGGCGACAAGGAGCCTTCATCCTGTCCTGCCCCTCGTCTGGCGGTTAGCACCTGGCACACCACGGGTACTTAATAATAATTAAAGTCATAATGAACGTCAGAAAGGCCAGCATGTGGTAAATGTATGCATCTTTGCACAATTGTTATACAGCATAATGAGCAAGCCATTAATGGTTAATCAGGAATAAAAATGAATGTGAGAAACATCTGATTGCAGAGATTTTTTTCACTCCTTCCTTCCCTCCCCAGATTTTTAAATGAAAGTTTAGGGATCATTTCTTTTCAATTGTCCTTGTAGTAGGATTTATCATGAAAAGAACTAGGATGAAAATCTTTATGCACTTCTTCATGTAGATCTGGGCGAAATTTGGAGTGTTCCTCACTGGTGAGGGCTGATAACAGAGCAGGCCTGGGGAAGATTTCTGGAATGGGCAGTCAACATCCCTTGCAGAAAATTTCTATTCCTGGGACCCAGATCCCATGATCTGGCAGCCATCTTGAGGGCGTGTCCTCTAAGATCACAGGGGGTCAGAGAGCCTCACAGCCCACACATGCTGCAGCCCCTCTTTGCCTTAACCACCCCATCAGGGACTTCCCTGCTGGTCCAGCAGCTAAGTCTCTGTGCTCCCAATTCAGGGGGCCTGGGTTTGATCCTTGGTCGGGCAACTAGAGCCCACACGCTGCAACTAAAAGATCCTGCATTCCACAATTAAGACCCGGCACAGATAAATAAATAAAAATAAATTTTAAAAAAACCCACAGAATTTTCATAAAAAAACAAGACAAGCAAACAAAAAAATAATCCCATTGGGACAGCTTGCCCTGGAGGAAGCTTGGTGCCTGGCCTGGGTTCATCAGGCTTGCAGGGAAAGCTGAGGGGTTCACAGATTGCTTAGTTAAATGGGTGGCAACAGATCACTTGTTACCCCAAGGGACAAGGGGTAAAGAGCCCAGGCAAGCATCCTGTCACCCAATGTCATTGTAGGAGGGGGGCCTGGGGAGACACCAGTCAGTGATGGTGTCTTGTGGGCATGTGGACCATTCCTGGCCAGGTCATTCCAGCTTTTCAAGATACATCAGAAATTGTCCTTTGATTAAATGTTTTCAAGTGTGACTTATTAAATCCATTTAACTCTGTGATATAATCCTGGGCTGTTGGTCTGGTTTAAACTCTGTCTGGAGTAGTTCAAGCTAGACAGCAGGAAGAACTTCCTGGGGTGGAGTTTTGAGACCTTGGGGAAAAAGGGGTGTGTCTTTGGAGTGTTCTGACACTATCCTGCTGGCAGTAAGGGTTAGAGACTAGAAGATTCCTCAAGGAGGTTCAGAGCACTTAGCCCAGGACCACTGGCAAATGTTTTTTGACAGATAGACACTCCTTGAGTCCTCTCTCTGACTCTGCATAATGGACGCTTTGGGCAGGTGTGTGACTCTCATCCAAAGGCCTTGTGTTTTGCTTTTTGAGGATTCCTTTCATCTGATGCCTGTTGATCACCATCTTTTAACTTTCAAGGTCAAGGGATGTTGTATCAAAATTCCCAAAGTGTCCAGACAAATTATACCTTAAAATTTGAGAAGGCCCAACATGTCGGTTTGGATGCCTGCTGTGTGCAAGGCACCGGGCTACTTGGGAATCACTCAGTCCTGATCCTTGAGAAGTTCAGAGTCTAGCTAGTGTACACACACATATACACACACACATTGTGGTTTTATAAGTCAGTTCAACATGTACAATAAAGGTGTTATTATGTTGAGGCATCTTGATATACAGATTCTCTTAAAAGAGAATACTCCTAGAACTGGTGTTACCTGAAGCTTTCCTCCACCATTGGTTGTGATCTATCATGACTCAGATTTTTCACTAACGGGATCAGAATGTGGTCCAAAGGTGGGGCCGACGTTGGGACTGGATCTCCACGAGGATGTCGGGCCAAGCTAGGGCAGATTCCCCCGAACCCAGCACGATACAGCAGCCCCTTCATGTCTGGTTTAGCTTAGCAATCCCACAGAGCTTACTCCTGGTTTAAGAGCACGAGACATGGGCAGCAAAGGACAGCCTGAATGTGGTCTGGCTGTCCCAGGTTGACTTGTGGGCACTTGGCCAAATGCCCAGGGCCAGCCAGCCTCCATTTCAAGGCTCTGTGTCATTCTGAGTTGGTCCCGTAAAAGGTAACCACGGTCTTTCTTATGAGAGCCTTCCTCACTCTGCAGCTCATGATGGGACTGCAGCTGTCATTGACTCAGCCAGTTTCACGTTTCATGAGACCTTGATCTCTGCACACACTGTGGAGCCAGGTGGCCTGGATTCAAATCCTAGCTCTGCGGTGTTCTAGCGGTATGAACTCAGCCAGGTCATTCAGCCCCTCTGCCTGAGTTTCCTCCTAGAAAATCAGAATAATGATAATACCTACCTCATAGGGTTTGAAAGAGAATTAAATAAACTAAGATTTGTAAAGTGCATAGAATGAGCCTTGCAGGTAGCAACTATTAGCTAAGAATTTAGATTTAAGAGATCTTTGGTACTTCCCTGGTGGTCCAGTGGTTAAGAATCAGCCTTCCAATGCAGAGGATGACAGTTCGATCCTTGATCAGGGAACTAAGATCCCACATGCCCTGAGGCAACTAAGCTCAAGTGCCACAACAAGAGAAGCCCGCCAGCCTCAACGAAGACCCAGTGCAGCCAAAAAAAAAAAAAAGAACTTGGCTTTAAAAATAAATAGCTTAAGAAAATAAATAAATAAAAGATCCTTAAGTACATCCTCTGTGGATTCACAAGCCCTTTATTTTGCATTTCACATCCAAGTCTGCTCTCCCATGGGATCTAGCCCAAGATCTGCTTCACAGCTGTGCAACAGGCCCAGCAGGTGTGCACAAAGAGGAGAGAAAGCAGCCCCTCGTCCAGATGGTGAAACCAGGGTACAGCGTTCTTACCACCCAACAGGGGCTCAAAGTGTGGAGTCTCCAAAACCAAAACCCACCTCAAATGCAGGTGTTGAGCTTGTGAGTGTGAGTCGTCTGTTCTCCAAAGGCTGCTTTGCTCCATGCATCACCATTATCAGGTTCTGGGGAGTGGTGGGGTGCTTATTGGAGCGCAATGGGCTAGATCCCAGCCCCCCTCCACACCACTCCTCTTTGCCTGGTCTTCCATCACTTCCTCTTTGCAGGTAAATAAACAAGGCCCCAAAACTGCACAAAGTAGGATAAGAAAGGCCCCAGAGCCCCATGACTTTACAGACCTGGCTTTTCTCCCAGGGTGACTGTGATGTCACACCTGCCCTCTCTGACCACTCAGCCCTTGAGGGGCACAGCTGGTTAGTTCCATCACACGTGTGCCTGTGTGCCCGTCTGTGCCCACAGCCTCCCTGCAGGCCTCGCTCAGGCCATCTCCGCCAATACGGATTGCTCCCACTTGTTTAGACAACCAGGAGTTGCTTATGGAAAACCGTTCCAATGGAGGGATAGCTCTTCGGCTGCAAACCACTGGGCTGGGAAGCTGCCTTTCCTCTGTGTAGCTGAGGCCCATTTTGTCAACCAGCTCCCAGCAGAGAAGGAGGTACGAAAGACCCCACTGTTACCTTAGGTAACGTCGCTGCCCTTTAATACACCCCTGACTCTTTGTCCTGCATCTTCTTAGCTGCATGGTTTGGGAGCTGAGTGAGATTGGAGCTTGTCTTGTGGGGAAGGGAGGACTACAGATGATCAGCCTAAGCAGAGATCAGCCTGTCCTAAGAAAACTTGCCGTATTGCCTGCCTGTGGGGTGGGTTTCGTTTTGACTCTTGTGTGTCCCACTGGCGTGGTTCACCCCGGAAACCCTCACTATTTTCTTTTCTTTGTCTCTTGTGCTGGACACGTGATGGGAATGCAGAAATACATGTTTGTGGATTTGTTTATTCATGGAGCAATGGTGTCTCAAGTGTCTGCAGTGGGCCAGGCACAATGGGAGGCCCGAGGAGACTGGGGTTTCTCCACCCCCTCTCCTGGTTTACTCTGTGAAAGGTGATTTGTGATCCATTCTCCTCTTGGGGGCCACCCCTCTCCCAGCTGTGCCTGGGCCCCTTCCCGACTCAACAATAGCATTTACTCAAGTCTGGCTAGTGGGAGTAAAAGTTTGGACCAGTTTCCAAGAAGCCGTTTGGCAGGATGTAAAGAGAGGCTATAAAATATTGCTGCCCTGTGACCCAGAATATTGCTTCTAGGAATCTGTCTTAAGGAAATAATGAGAAATACAAAAAGAATGAAAACACTAAGATGTTCATCAAGTGTGTTAATCATCAAGAGTGTGTCCCACTCTTTGCGACCCCATGGACTGAAGCCCGCCAGGCTCCTCTGTCCATGGAATTCTCCAGGCTAGAATACTGGAGGGGCTGGCATTCCCTTCTCCAATGTTCATCAAAAAGTTGTTAATAATAGGAAATCTCAGAAGCAGGCTACACATCCAATCTCTGGGAAACAGTTACATAGAATAGTAGGTAGCCATTAGAAAGTGATGTCTATGGAATTTTAAATTATCAAGAGAATACATCTGACAAAAGAGTAGGGTATAAATTGCATATTCAAAATAATCTTGACTATTTTTGAAAATGCATGGGGAAAACCGGAAAGAAAATATGTGAATATATTGATAGTGATGTTTCTGGTGTTAGGATTATAGGTAAGTACTTTATACTTTGCTGTACTAGATTACACATACATGTTGCTTTTTTTTGGCTTATGGGATCCTAGTTTCCCGACCAGGGATCAAACCTTGGCCCTTGGCAGTGAGAGCACAGAGTCCTAAACACTGGTCCACCAGGAAAGTCCCCACATGTTGATTTTACAGTAAGAAAAATATTGTTTAAATTAAGTTTTATGGGACTTTTCTGGCAGTCAAGTGGCTAATACTCCGTGCTCCCAATGTAGGGGGCCCAGGTTGGATCCCTAGTCAGCGAACTAGATCCCACATGCTGCAATGAAAATCAAAGATCCTGCTTGTTGCCACTAAGACCCAGCTCAGCCAAAGAAAGAAAATTTCAAAATAAATAAAATTAAGTTTTGTATATAGTTATACATGGATAGGCAGAGAGTGACAGAGAAAGAAAATGTCGCATATACTAACAGTTGGTGAGTCTAGGAAAAGAATATAGAGGTGCTGACTGTGTCATTTGTACAATTTTTCTGTAAGTTTGAAATTTTTCAAAGTAAAAGATTGGGGGAGGGGAGAGTACAGACCACCTTTGAGCTCTCTTTTGAAATACTGGAAATATAACCAATGCGATTTGACAGTTTCATTTGTTTTCTGTTGTAGGAAAATGGTCTTTGAATGTTGGGGCGGGGTATACTGGGTTTTGGCAGTTTTAGGAAGGACCCCCAGGGGTCAGGGCCTTTTGCAGGGCTGACCTGTGCCGGTGGCCCAAGCATCTTACATGCTAGTTCAGCACCGTTGTGTTCCCAGCCAGAGTTCGCTTGGTGCACCTCTCCTGCAGCTCGTGGGTGACTTTGCTAAGGCCAGGCCCTCCCCAACCCCATGCCCTGGATTCCATTCATCCACCTCGCCATCATTCAGGAAGCTTGCTTAGCTTTTATTTCCCCCTTCTCCTGTTCCTGTCCTCTCCTCCTCTCCTGATTCCTTCCTGTCGGCGTTCAGGAGGTTTAAGTGAGTCCCCTCTTTAAAGCAAAACAAATGCCCCCCCCAGTCCATCACTCTATTTCTGTCCTCCTCTTCCCAGACAGACTTTTTTTAAAGCATCATTGGCACTTTTCCATTTTCTCCCCACATACCTGCTCTCCTTAGCTGAATCCAAGCTGGACTCCACCCACTGTCTTTCAACTAAAATCCATGTATTAGTCAATGAGGCCAGGTTTATTCTGCAGTAGCAAAAAAGTCCCAAATTCCAGTGGCTTCACCCCTCTGGCACTACAGCTTCTCTCATCTTCCAGCCTTATGGGTCATCTTTTAGTTCCTTGAAAATTCTCTGCAGTTTCCTGCCTCAGGGCCTTTGCATGCACTATTCCCTCTGCATGGAATGTTCCTTCCTACCCTCTCCCTTCACTTTGCTCACTTGTACTTGTCCCTTATGTCTCAGTATAAGCATCATTTTTTCAGGGAAGTTTTCTTCAACCCCCACCCCCAAGACTAACAAGTGCCCGTCTTAGACTCATATGACCTGCCATCGTTTCCTTGTGACACTTGGATTGCCGACTGTCTCCTTTGTGAGGCGCCTTCGCAAAAGTGGGGTCATGTCTGTGTCACTGCTATGGTCCCAGACGCTGCACTCAGATTGCCCACCTTAATTACACATGAGAATCACCCGAGGAGCTTTTATTTATTTATTTGTCTGTGCTGGGTCTTAGTGGCAGCATGCGGGCTCTTCCATCTTCACTGCAGCATACGGGATCTCTAGCTGCGGCATTAGTTGTAGCATGTGGGCTCTAGTTGCCTGACTAGGGATCGAATCTGGGTCCCCTGCATTGGAAGTTTGGAATCTTAGCCACTGGACTACCAAGAAAGTCCCGAGAATCACCTGAGGAGCTTTTAAAACTCATCATGGCCAGGCCCTACCCCAGGCCATATGAATTCCAATTTGATGTGGGCCCCGCCAGCAATAGGTATCTTTGTACAGCACCATAGGGAATTTTAATGCACAAGCTTGAACCACCGACCTGCATTGTGCTTAACACTCAACTTTTCTTGAATGAGTATATCAATCTCTAAAAATTTAATCTCCCCAAACTCCTCCAGAAGACAGGAAGCTAAGGATATTTAGCTAGATTATAATATGTTAACATCATATTTCATGAAATTTCATATTTAATTTCAACCAAACGTCATTATGCCCCTACATGGGACAGGCCCAGTGACTGGGAAGGGTGTGATTTATATCCACTATACAGACAAGAAGTTACTATAGGTAACTTTAGGTTTGCATGCATGCTAAGTCACTTCAGTTGTATCCAACTCTTTGCAACCCTATGGATCATAGCCTGCCAGGCTCCTCTGTCCATGGGATTCTCCAGCCAAGAATACTGGAGTGGTTTGCCACGCCCTCCTCCAGGGGATCTTCCTGACCCAGGGATCAAGCCCACGTCTCTTATGTCTTCTGCATTGGCAGATGAATTCTTTACCACTAGAGCTACCTGGGAAGCCCAACTTGAGGTAGAGGGAGGCATTAGAGGATTTCAGGTTTGAGCCAGGGTGTATTTTTCTTTCAATTGCAAACGTCTAAAGCCCAAAGAAACTGACATAAACAAAAAAGATAGTTTATTGGTTTTCAGATTTTAAAAAGTCAGGGATAGATCTCACAGGTATGACTGGATCCAGTCATCCAAATGAAATCAACAAGAACCTGGAATGCACCCTCTCTTGACTCTACTTTCTCTGAATAGCCTTCCCCAGTCTTCAGTGAAAGTTGCTCAGTTGTGTCCAACTCTTTGCAACCCCATGGACTATACAGTCCATGGAATTCTCCGGCCAGAATACTGGAGTGGGTAGCCATTCCCTTCTCCAGGGGATCTTCCCAACCCAGGGATCAAACCCATGTCTCCCGCAATGCAGGTGGATTCTTTACCAGCTGAGGCACCAAGGAAGCCCAAGAATACTGGAGTGGATAGCCTATCCCTTCTCCAAGGGTTCTTCCCAACCCAGGAATCGACCCGGGGGTCTTAGCTTTCCCCAGGTAGTGGTAAAAATGGCCATCGGTACCTCTAGTCTTGTGTCCTGTTTAGTAGGGATTTATAGAGAGATCTCAATAAATGTTCTACCAGAAAACAAAAACAAAACCTTCATTATTTTTAAATCGCAGCTTAGACCTTCCTTCTTTCCTTATTATTCTCTCCCACCTGCAATCCAGTCTCCTAATCCTAGGTATAGAGTGTTCTGGTGATTTATCCTTCATTACCCACAGTTTGTGCATGTTTATTTAAAAGGCCAGGATTGCCTGGCCTTTGTTAGCTGCTGATATATCTCTGAAGTCCGGGCTCCCAGGGGAAATGGTAATAGGTACTCAGTCCCTACTGGCAGGCTATCCACTTTCTGGCAAGCAAGTTTCTTCTTGGATAAAGTTTGACATACTCTTCACTCCCAAAGAGGTTTCTTTGCCTGATCATCAGGCAGCCCTGAAGTGGGATGCCTAGGCCCTACCAGACTTTGGCTCTGTCTGTAGAGTATTTTATGTCATCATTGAAAACTGAAGGAGAGAGAACTAAGATGGTACCCAGTACTCAGAAAACAGAGGTTTGGCTTCATCTTGGGTCAGCCTCTAGAGGTGGGGTTATATATGCCCCACATTATGGATAAGGAAGCTGAAGCTCAGAATGACTGTCACTTGCTCAAGATCACACAGCCAATAAACTGCAGAACCAGATTTGAGCCCAGATCTTTCAGTTTCAAAGCCTGTTAATTCTATGACCCCCCTGATTAATTTTTTAATTTCCAAGTTTAAACTCTTCCTCTCTCCATGACACCTGCCCCCCATCCCCAGAAAAAGTTGCACACTGCTCAGACTTTTTTTTTTAGCACGGGCTCACTTCAAATCCACTTAATTTTGCTTCGTCATGGCTGCCCGGTTCTCAGCTGATAGACTGGGAAGTAGGTCATGGCTGCAGGGACCACAGGCTCTGGCTGCTGTGAGGGCCAGCCTCTGGTTTTGGGGCTGGACAGGGGCCAGACCTCACTGGGAGCATCACCCTATGCTGGCCCTGCTTGGATTTCTCATCCCTGGCCCTGAGAAGCCATCACAAACCTTCATATCATTGCCTTAGATTCTAGAATTCACTGTTACTGTGGCTGCTGTGTGAGGTGGTATTTAGAGAAAGAAACATCAGGGTTAGGGTTAGGGCAGAAATTAATCTTCCCTCTCTTGTAGATCTGTGGGTGATTGGAGCTAGTTGATTGAAGGGGTTTGCCCACCATCATATGCCACTTTTCAGAAGAGAGGAACCAAGCCCCTTGACACCTAGCCATTTAACTGTCTCCTCCTTTATGTGACAAAATTATCTTTAGAAATAATCATGAACTAATTAAAAAAAAAAAGAAAGAATCATGAAGGGAAGCAATCATAATGGCCAGAAAAGAAACACAGATAATAAAATATGTCTTGAACTCTGTACATATAATAATTATGCCAGGATTTTTTGTTTGTTTTTGGCCACACCTCATGGCTTGTATGATCATAGTTCCCCGACCAAGGATTGAACCTGGGAACTCAGTGGTAACAGTGCAGAGTCCTAACCACTGAACCACCAGGGACGTCCCACCATGATTTTTTAAATAAAAGTAAATACTATAGTACAAAAAAATGGAGGGGAAAAAAGCACAACTATTTATTAAAAATTTGTTTTATCTAATGAGTTTTGATTCTTTGGTTGTAGCCTAATATAATGATATTTTATGTAAATTATCATTTGTTACTAATAGGTGAACTTTAATAAAGCAAGACATCTGTAAAAGTTGTCTATACTTTAAAAACTATTAATACTTAGTCGTACCACTGATACACTGCTTTATTTTCTTGCTTAACTCTTTAGTTTTAAAAGTTACAACTCACAATTTTAAAAGACTAAATTTCCATTAAAAAATACTCTACAAATGCAATAAAATATGTCACATATGGAGTAAACATTGTATGTACTAAGCAAAAATAATACACTTTGCTGTTCACATTCAGTCTCACTGCTTTCAATTTTATTGACTTATTTTTTTGAGATATATTCATTTTATTTTTTGTCTGTGGTGGGTCTTGTTGCTGCATGTGGCTTTCTCTAGTTGCAGTGTAGGGGCTTCTTACTGTGGGGGCTTCTCTTGTAGACCCACAGGCTCTAGAGTGCAGGCTTCCGTAGTTGTGAACCACGGACCCAGTTGCTCCGTGGCATGTGGGATCTTCCCGGACCAGGGATCAAACCGATGTTCCTTGCATTGAAAGGTGGATTCTTAACCACTGGATCACCAGGGAAACCCTCACTGTTTTCAGTTTTAAACACAAAATCTCCAAGTGGCCGCATGGAATGACAGAATTGAAGTAATTCAGCTTCTTTATGATCATGGTGCTACCACTGTTCAAATTTACAACCTACTGCTTAAATGCAGACATATTTAAGGTTGGAAACGCAAAAGTTGCCTGAAACAGGCTTGAAATGCTGAACTGTTAAGGATTTCTTCCCAACAGCCGTATGGAGCCGACTCCGAATATGCTGGGGCTGACTGAGTAACTAGGAATTCTCCAAATGACTTCCACGGAGAAGAAAGGACTCATTTTTACATGTCCGAATTTGAACATACATATGTATTATTGACACTCAAGAGCATTGGCACCAGTTGTTCATAGCCTAGAGCATAAAGACATTTTTCAGGGAGGAGAATGTTATCACTGATGTTGTTGAGGATTTCCAACACGTGATGCTCGTAGGAAGCAGGCGGACTTCTCATCAGTTTTATTATTGTTTTCGAACTCTCTACAGTCAGTCCACCCTTTTCTAGCTTGTCATGTGCAGCCCTCCCTCCACCCCAGACTTGGTCCCAGGATCATATCCAGGCCCTGGTCCTCCTGGTGGAGCTGAAGGGAGATGATAGAACATCTCAGGCAATCCTCCTAGGACTGAGGAAACTGAGGCAATGCTGGTGTGTTCAGAAAAGGTTAGTCTGCTTGCTAGATCCCAGGTCCCTAGAGCTTCTCTCTGGACAGGACCAGCTCTCCTCGTGCTCCTAAGAGTCTCTGCATCCTAACATGTTTCTGATGGAACTTTTGCACTGTTATGTGTATTTCCTTTTGTGTGTGTGTGTGTGGTTTGAGGGTTTTTTTTTTTTAATTTCCTTTTTTTTAAAAAAGTATTTATTTATTTGGCTGTACCAGGTCTTAGTTACGGTATGTGGGATCTTTAGTTGTGGCATGTGGGATCTAGCTTCCTGACTAGGGATCGAACCCTGGGCCCCCTGCATTGGGAGCTAGGGGTCTGCCACCAGACCAGCAGGGAAGCCCCTGTGTGCGTGCATGTGTCACTTCAGTCATATCTGACTCTTTGCAACCCCATGGACTGTAGCCTTGTCCATGGGATTCTCCAGGCGATAATACTGGAGTGGGTTGCCATGCCCTCCTCTGGAAGATCTTTCCAACCCAGGATCGAACCCGTGTGTCTCTTGTATTGTAGGCAGATGCTTTACCACTGAGCCACTGGGGAAGTCCAGTCCCTGTGGATTTCCTTAAAAAAAAAAAAAAGACAAACAATAAAATGTTAGGTTTGAGAAGGTTGACGTGAGCAATTGAGCTACAAAATGAGCTTGAACTAAATCCTAGCAGATTTTTCTTAGGAATAATATTATCATCTCCAGCCACTTGCAGTAGATTTATTCTGAATTCAGAGAGAGGTTTCATTTGTTGTTTATACTTTGCATTATTCATTTGTTTCTTTAATTTATGAGCCTTGGTGCTCATTAGGATATTTCAGTGGGGTGTGTTGGATCTAATGATGCATGTATTCTTTTCTGCAGAGTAGTTTATATTTTGGGTTTTACTTTAACTTAAAAAAAAACAACCCTTTTCTTGGACAATTGCCCAAATGATACCAGACATATAGTTGAGAATGTGAGGCCTATAGGTGCCTCCTAACCTTTTGCTTGCTGACAGCCGCCGGCTAGAGATTGCAGGCAGCACAGAACAAGCATGGCTGGAGCACATCTCCGTTGATATAAAGTCAATCTGGAAACTTCTGGAAAATGGACAGCTGCTTTCTGAGCCTGTGGAGCCAAAGGAGCTCTCTACTAAATTAAAACAATGTCAGAGGCAGAAGCTAATGTCTTGCCTTACTTGGCCATTGACCAGCCAGGTGACTTTGGGCAACTTGCTCAGCTTCTCTTTTGCCTCCTCTGCAAAGTGGAATCATCTCTTTACCAGACAGAAGATGGACCCTGAGCCCGAGGCTGACTGTTTTCACCCTCTTAGAAGGACTGCTGATCCTTCCAGATATTTAACAATCACAGGTTAATAATTGGGAAAAGCAGGGCTTCCTGGGTGGGTCAGTGGTAAAGAATCCATCTGCCAATGTAGGAGATGCAAGAGACACAGGTTCAATCCCTGGGTCAGGAAGATGCTCTGGAGGAGTGCATGGCAACCCACTCCAGTATTCTTGCCTGGAGAACCCCATGAACAGAGGAGCCTGGTAGGCTACAGTCCATGGGGTTGCAAAGAGTTGGGCACAACTGAGCACACACAAAAAAAGAAAAAAATAATAATAATTGGGAAAAACAGAGAGAACACTTCTATTTAGATAATTATGCATGTTTTTCTGCTTTTCTTGTTGGAAAGATGTAAGTGAGAGTGAGGAGGTAACTGCGTGCAGTGGCAGCCTCCCAGGGCTGACCTCTCTAGGGAAGGTCACTGTGCTCAGGACCCCTTTACCAGAATTTGAAAACTAATTGTTGTAGGGTTTGCTGACCTGCTTATTTATTTATTTACTTTATTTTTGTCCATGCCCTGCAACTTATACTATTTTAATTCCCTGGCCAAGGATGGAATCTGGGTCCTCCCCTCAGCAGTGAGAGCACGCAGTCCTAACCACTGGACCATCAAAGAATCCCCTAGGGTCTGCTGACCTTAACAACTAATGATGTGCTGAGCCCTGTCTCTTCAGAAAGGCATTCCATTCCCTGCACCATGATGCTGTCTCCTGTCTCAACCCCCCACCCCAACTGTTCCCTCTCCTTCTGGCCCCAACCCCCTCATTTTCCTCACAAACCTTTTTGCTGCTGCAGCCTTTTCTAATGAGGAGGTTATGGCCAAGGCCTCTCCATGGCTTGGTTATGTAACCTGCTGCTGCTTGTGGTCCAGGGATCACCCTGGAAGGGGGTCAGAGGTGGGCACACAGCCAGGGCCAGTCTACTTACCACCCCCTTGGAACTTAGACGCAGTGCAGGAATTTGGACTCGGCAGGAATTAACAGCTCCAACACTTTCCCCAGAGCCAAATGTGCAGGATGCATGCTTTTTGTTCCTTGTTAAATTCCAACTAGCAAGGCTGCCTCAGAGAAGCCTGTTGGGAGCTGTTCCTCTGATGTTGGCTCCTAGTTAGCTTCTGGCCTCAAGTCTCTCAGAGCTGGGCTCCCCCAAAATGTCTTGTCTCTGAAGCATCACCCCTTTGATCAATGATGTCCCTTTGCCCGCTGATGACCCCCACTTTGCCTGGTAATAACCCAGTCTCTACCACTCACCAGCCCAGAGGAAGGAGTTTGTCCCTCTAAGCCTGCCTTCCCTTCAAGTCTTAGCTCAAGCTCACCTTTTACTAAAAGATATTTTTTGATGTGGACCATTTTTAAAGTCTTTATTGAATCTGTTACAAGATTGCTTCTGTTTTATGTTTTAGTTTTTTGGCCCGGAGGCATGTGGGGTTTAACTCCCTGCCAGGGATTGAACCCTCACCCCCTTCATTGGAAGGCGAAGTCTTAACCACTGGACCTCCAGGGAAGTCCTTCAAGCCCACATTCTTTCCAGAGCTTCCTCAAGCCTTCTCGACCCCCATCTCTTTTCAGGTGCTACAGCTTTGTCTGTGGCACCTATTCCATTCTCAGCTCACAGAATCACAGACTCTTGGGACACAAGGCAATTTGCCTTCTCTCTTCTGACCCATGGCCTTGATCTGTATTTATCTTTGTCTCCCCTCCCAAACTAGACCTCAAGAAGTCTTCTATCCCTTTGTCCAGCCTGGAGCCCCCACCCATAGGAGGCAGCATTCCAAAAATGGAACTGACCATATAGTTGCTCTGAAATTATCCTTGTGTCACTCAGTATTTGCCTATGTATCTCTGTGGCCAGACTGAGTATATCCAAGGGCAGGGGCCACCTCTGCTCCCTGGTGGGGGCTGGTACCTGCCTTTCTCATAATCTGCCCACTACCCTGGTCCCTGAGTTTCCCCTAACTGCTCACCCATGGCTGGGCCAGTAGGATGTCTCTGTCCTGTTTAGAGCATCCTCTCCCTGCCTGACTCACCCTCCTGCCCAAAAGTATGCCTTTGGGACTGCAGTGCATATGTACACATGCATGGGCATGGTGCTGATAGACACAGCCCCTGAGCTCAGCATCAGTAATGCATTTTATACACTGAAAGCTGCTATAAACTTTATTTATGACACAGCTGACATGTCTGAATTGGCTCCCAAATCCACCACCAAGCATGTGGTGATTGGTGAGCCTGACACTTGGCCCACTTTGCTCTCTTCTTACAGCCTCAGCTTGATAGCTTTGATTTAAACGTCATCTTAAACCAAGGAGACTAATGGATGGGTCTGAATGTGTGCCTTTTAAGCACAAAGCGTTGCTCTTAATTAACTGGATTCTGTCCTTTGGTTGGAACAGGCTCTCCCCTCCTTGCATCATTAACTATCCACATTTGTGCCCAGAGCAAATCTCAGGTGTGTTACCTGAATGCTCAGGAGGCAGCGAGAGCCACCTGGTTACACGGGACATGCGTGTTTGGGGTTGTCTAGTGGGTGTGAGACGTCCAGAGAGATGGTTTCGATTCCATCTCTCCCCACTTGAGAGACGAGCGTTCTTCCATCCAATCCACCGTTCAGAGTGGAAAAGGAGCTTTCCTTGTCCCATGCATGCCCACTCCTAGTCTGCAAATATGTGCGTGGTATGACAGCTCCTCCAGGGGCTGTCATCAGTGTGTCTTATGGGTCAGACTCTGCCCCTGCGGTTACCTCCTCCCTCCAGCACAGACCACAGTGCATTGTACTACTTCTGTCTCTGTGCTTCTCCACAGTGCAGAGGGTGGGGCCATGGAAGGACCAGAGCTGTGGGGAGAAGCCCCCTCCACCTCTGCCCTGGTCTCCAACCTCAGTCCCTCTGGGAAGGTGATGGGTGCTGACAGGGAAGAGAGAAGGGAGGAGGAGCCCCGCAAGGCACGTGGAGAGGATGTGGCCACCACACTAGGGCATCCATGTGTACAGTCGGACAGAGCAGGCCCCGTGGGCTTTTGTACCCTTTAACTTGAGTCGAAAGGAAGGTGATACCATGAAATAGAAAGCACTCTTTGGGACATTCCTGCTGGTCCAGTGGTTATGAATCCATGCTTTCACTTCAGTGGGGTTTGAGTTCGGTCCCTGGTCCGGGAGCCAGGATCCTGGATGCCACACAGCATGGCCAAAAAAAAAAAAAAAACAGAAAGTGTTCTGGAGGCAAGCAAACCTGGTTCACACCCTGGCTCCACCACTTTACCAGCTGAACTGTTAGACAGCACCTTAACCTCCCGGAGGTTCATAGCCATTGTCTGCACGCTGGAGCTGTCAGTGCTGACCTGGCCCGAGGGTGGGGGAGACCATGTGGTAGTCCGTGCCACAGGGCCTGGCGTGATGCCTGCCACATGGCAGGTGCGCCGTCCATGTCCATTTCTTTCCTCCATTTTCCCCGAATCAAGTTGTTATGAATGTGCTGGTCCACATTAATGAGCAGACTTACAGAAATTAACTGACAGTTTTCTGTTTGCTTTGGTAACAAACTACCACAGACTTAGTGGCTTAAACTAAGTTATTTTATCTGTCAGATGAACACAGTTATTTTATCTGACAGTTGTGGAGGTGTCAGAGGTCTGACAAGGGTGTTACAGGGCTAAAATCAAGGTGATGGCAGGCTGCATTCTTTCTGGAAGGTCTAGGGAAGAATTTCTTGCCTTTTCCAACTTCCTTGGCTCATGGCCCCTTCCATCTTCAAAGTCAGCTTGACTGGTTGGTTGATTCTCAAGTTCCATCACTCTGACACCACTCCCCTACCTCCATCTTTCACATGGGCCCTTGTGATTACATTGGGCCCAGCTGGATAATCCAGAATAATCTTAAAGTCAACTGATTAGCAACCTTAATTCCATCTGCAACCTTAATCCTGCATAAAGCTTGCTGCATAAAGTAACAAGGGGATTAGGACGTGGATGTGGACATCTTTAAGATGCCTTTATTCTGTCTAACATGTTAACTAAATGTAAACACATATTTTTACTTAATAGAAGATTACTAACTCATCTTTTTAAACAAGATCTGAAAGAGATGGGATAAATATTTAAATTAAGATGCAAGTAATCTGAGTTATATCTATAATATCCTTAGTTTCATTGCACTTTTTTTAAAACTAGATTTTCCTAAATAAAATCAGATCCTTTGCATCCCTTTTGCAGTATCCCATCTTGTATTCTTTCACCTAGAACAAGCCTTTAAATCACTGGCTTAAGGTGCTTAGACATTCTTTGTCCCTGGGATATTGCTTATCAATCAACATTTCATGGCTCACTGGAAAATATTGTCTAAACAATAAGCCACAGGATAAAAAGGAAAGCACAGTGCTCTTTAATTGCAAATGGTCTTTTACAAGGAGGTTTCAAATTACTTTTGCTTTTTCTCTTGAGCTGAGGAATTGAAGTGTTGGTGACAGAGAATCGTATGATGTGGCTTCATCCTGAGCATCTTGGACCCTGTCACAGGGCAGAGATACCCATTCCCAAAATGTCCCTGGGGCCACACCTGAAGAGAACCCTGGATTTCGTGCACAGCCTGCATTAACGAGGGTTCCTCTGAGTATGTTTCAGACTCTGGTGTCCTTTGTTTCTTCAGTGGAAAGAGGTGTTCACTGATCTTTACTCTGTTCTCAGTGACCTCATTTTCTTGTGTATTTGTTCATCCTGTGTGTAACTTGGAGGAATCAGATTATTTTCCTCCTCCCCAAAAGGTGGCCCGGTGGTAAAAGAATCCACCTGCCAACGCAGGAGATGCCTGTTCAATCCCTGGGTCGGGAAGGTCCCCTGGAAGAGGAAATGGCAACCCACTCCAGTATTCTTACCTGGAGAACCCCATGGACAGAGGAGCCTGGCGGGATACACTCCATGGGGTCTCAAAGAGTTAGATATGACCGAGCGACAGAGCACACAGGACAGGAAGCACAGATGAGATGTCCTAGACTTGTAGTAGGGACTCTCGGAGAACAGAGAGTAGAAAAACCTATGAAAAGGGATAAAGATGGCCTCTAGACCACAAGTTCCTAATTTGATGGCAAAAACATTGTGGTATTTTCTACATAAACAGAACTGCACTTGACTTGTATTATCAAATGCACAGATCTGATGTGTGGAAAACAATGTTTATGTCTTGGGGTGTCTTCAGTGGAATGTGCTACTGACAGGTTTGAATCCTGGCTTCACCCCTGCCTAACTGTGTGACTTAGAGCAAGTTACTTCACCCCTCTGTGCTACTGTGGGGCTCTTTCTTTCTTTTTTGGCTGCACTGGGGCTTTGTTGTTGCTCATGGCCTTTCTCTAGTTGCAGCAAGCAGGGGCTACTCTTCAGTTGCAGTGTGCTGGCTTCTCATTGCAGTGGTTACTCCTGTTGCAGAACACGGGCTCTAGAGCTCAAGGGTTCAGTAGTTGTGGCCCATGGGCTTAGTTGCTCTGTGTCATGTGGGATCTTCCCGGACCAGGGATCGAACCTGCATCCCCTGCTTTGGCAAGCAGATTCTTAACCACTGAACCACCAGGGAAGTCCCTGTGGGGCTCTTTCTTTAAGGTCCATTGCAAGCTTAGAATCCAGGATTCTGTGATTCTAACCTAGTCAAGCAGGGACCCCCAGACAGATGCTGAAGAACAAATCCGTTTTGCAGGAGGAGAAGGAACCAGAGTAGGAGAGACCTTGATGACAAAGATGACAAACTCAAGGTCATTCCTGGTTAACTAACACCCTGCTGACACGGCAGTTATATCTCATTTATTTTGGTCCCTTGAGGTTTACAAAGAGGGGAGAGAGTTTGAGGCTCTTCCCCCATCACAGAGGAATATGCTCTCCAACGAGGTATGAGAGAGAGTTATCCAGGGAGCTGGGGTGGCCTACGCAAGAGAGCAGGTCAGCTGTCAGATCTGCAACTGACTGAGCTTGGGAAGTGTCATCTATTAACGTTGTCTCCTTCTCCATCCCACCAAAACCCTCTCCCGCCCCTGAACTCCTTGGTTCAGCAGCATTACTGGGGCCATACTCCTGCCAGGTATGAGGCCAGGTGCTGAAGACATGATGGTGGAGGGGGTGGCTATGGCCCTTCCATCCTAAGAGCATCAACATCCCAGAGGATTACAGCACAAGGTGAATGTTTGTGAGGGGCGCACGTGAAGGAGTTTGGCAGAGTCAGGAAGGGCTTCTAGAAGCAATGACTGCTTTGATGGAGCCTAAAGCTTGAGTAGGAGTTAGCCAGACAAAGGGGAAGAGGCACAGAAGAGAGGATTCTCCTGACAGAGAGACCAGATGGAGCAAAGGCCTGGGGGTGAGAACGTGCAGCACTTAGGGTTGCACATGGAGGGCTTTCAATCCATCCATCGGGGAAGATATATTGAGCACAGACTCCATACCGAGCTCTACACTATGTCCTGAGTTGTTTGTATTCAGTCACTCAGTCATGCCTGACTCTTTGCCACCCCATGGACTGTAGCCCACCAGGCTCCTCTGACTATGGGATTTCCCAGGCAAGAATACTGGAGTGGGTTGCCATTTCCTCCTCCAGGGGATCTTCCCAACCCAGGGATTGAACCTGAGTCTCCTGCATTGGCAGGTGGATTGTTTACCACTGAGACACTGGGGAAGCCCACTGAATTGTTTACAGTAGTTTAAAAAAAATAAGTACAGGAGTCTTCACCCTCCAGGAGTTTTCATTCTAATGGAGAGACTAAATGGGTACAATTAGAATATGATATGACAGGTACAACAGGAAAGACCAGCTCAAATGTTAAGTGGAAGAAGGCCAGGTAGGTAATAGATTCCTACCCACGTCTTGAGAACGCATGTTTCCAGCCTAATCTCAGGGGTGAGGTCAGGGAGATGTACCTGGTGAATTCTTTGCAGGTGAGGGAGTTGTGATGTTTCTGTTTCCCCAAGTCACCTAGTGTGTGAGTGTGTGTGTGTGTGTGTGTGTGTGTGTATGTGTGTCTGTGTCCTGCCTCTCATCCTCCGCTCGCCCTGAGCTTTGCAAGGATGGGATGGTGAATGCTGCCTGGGCTCATTGAGCTAGAGGGGTCCCTCAGACACCCACTCTCCATATCTGTAGCACAACAGCTTCCCCAGGCAAGCAGTTCATTCATTCATTTTCCCACTTTTTTTTAAGATTTTTTTTTTTAATATGGACCATTTTAGAAGTCTTTATTGAATTTGTTACAATACTGCTTCTGTTTTATGTTTTGGTTTTTTGGCTGTGAGGCATGTGGGGTCTTAGCTCCTCGACCAGGGATCAAACCCTCACCCCCTGCATTGGAAGGCAAAGGCTTAACCACTGGACTGCCAGGGAAGTTCATTTTTCCTCTTTCTGCTGTGTGTTTCCAACTCTGGGTTTTAACGGGGAGGACTTTGCAGCTCCCCTGTGAAGATGTGTTGACCTCCCACCCCTGACAGCCTGCCTGCCCCCCTGGGAAGGGGCCCTTTGGGCAAGTGCTTTCCGTGGTGCCCCTCTGCATCCATGACCCCTCATTCTATGGAGACTAGGACCATTGAAAGTCACTCAGTCGTGTCTGACTCTTTGCCCATGAAATTCTCCAGGCCAGAATACTGAAGTGGGTAGCCTTTCCCTTCTCCAGGGAATCTTCCCAACCCAGGGATCAAACCCAGGTCTCCCACGTTGCAGGCAGATTCTTTACCAGCTAAGCCACAAGGAAAGCCCAGGGAAAGGCTACCCACTCCAGTACTCTGGCCTGGAGAATTCCATGGACTGTATAGTCCATGGGGTTGCAAAGAGTCAGACACAACTGAGCAGCTTACACTTTCATGATCACTGAATGGGGGGCGGGAAAGGTTGTTGCCCACCAGAAGGTAAAGCTTCTCAGACCATACAAACACTGCAAGGCCACCTACATGGTTTACCCCAGACTCCCCCCGGGGGGTTAGATTTGGGCCAAAGCTGGATGGCCCAGCAGAGAGAAGGTTTGTGCACACGCTGCTTCATCTTGGCCTTTGCTCAGAGAGACCCTCTTGTTACCCAACCTGGTAGAGGGCTCTACCTCCTTATGGGAAGATTGGAGGGCAAATGAATTTTTATATTTAGCAAAAGAAAATAAATTTGACCTTGAACCTCTTCTGTAATGTTTTAAAAACATCTTTATTGCGATGATGTTTCAAATACTGTAAAAACCACCCATTTAAAGTTACAATGCAGTGGGTTTTAGTATTCCTGTACAATTTCGATTTTGATGGCAATTTATGAGACTCTAAGAGACCTAGGAGCAACTCAGAAGAGGGCGGGGCGACAGCTCTGAGTCAGCCCTGTTCTCTGCCTCATGACTGGCAGGCCCGCAGGGGCCCCTGGGCCTCTGCCCCCAGGTGTAGCGTTTTCTCCTTTTCCAAGAAGGATTTTGTTTCCTCTTATGTTTCTAAGTTCTTAGTTCTTCTTTCTCGCCAGCCTTTTCTCTCTCATATGCTCGTTCTGTCTTCCCTCCCTGACTGTAATTTCTATTTCTGGACAGAAACGATGTCCTGGTCTTTCTGTTGAATAATGGGTGTTTTGCAACCAACCTAGGCTGCCTTTTCTGTGCTTTTTTCTGAAATACATACCTGGGGGGCCCAGAGCTTAAATATGTGACCTTGGTCTCATTGCCTGTTTCTCCCGGATCTGAATTTCTCATGTGTCCATTTTAATTGATCCAGATATGTGTACGCCTGGACTGGCTCTGGTTCCAAAGCTGTGTTGAAATTCTTTCTTTCAAGATCATTTCTTCACTCCATACAACTTTCTGTTTTCCACTGTACTCCATTTTGTCAAGCTCAGTTATTTTATCCAAATAAGAGAGCATGCCCCAGGGTCCCATGCTGGATAATATTTTCATTTTCTTATTTTAATTTCAATGAGAAGTTTTATTGACAAATATTGAAACGACTTTCCCAACCTCAGTAGATGTGGCAAAATTGCCTGGTTTTCCCCTTTATCTAAAGAGCCTTTATTTTTGTATTCTTACGTGGCCATGGACACTTACTCACACATTGCATTTGGAACTTACATTTTCTAGGGCTCATAAGGCTGTACCTTCAGCTTTGGTGGGTCTCCTCACTTCCCTGCTTTTCTAGAACACCTTTTGGAACAAGGTAGATGAAAATACCGGAGAAGGCAATGGCACCCCACTCCAGTGTTCTTGCCTGGAGAATCCCAAGGACGGGGGAGCCTGGTGGGCTGCCATCTATGGGGTCGCACAGAGTCGGCCACGACTGAAGAGACTTAGCAGCAGCAGCAGATAAAAATACAGGCTTCCCCAGGTGGTTCAGCAGTAAAGAATCCGCCTACCAATGCAGGAGACACAGGTTCAATCCCTGGGTCGGGAAAATCCCCTGGAGAAGGAAATGGCAACCCACTCCAGTATTCTTGCCTGGGAAATCACATGGTCAGAGGAGCCTGGCTACAGTCCATGGGGTCAAAAAGAGTCAGACACAACTTAGTGACTAAACAACGACAGCAGATGTTAGTAGATCAACAACTACAGCTCCCCAGTGTGTTCAGACATGTCACTAGATCTCAGAGAATTAGGCTTGTGATAGGCAAGGGTTTGTGACAGAGTGCTGTGTCCAGGTGTCCCTGGTTCTCTGCATTAAATGTGTACCTGAAAGACTGCATGTCAGCTGCTAGCGGAGCCTGTCTCTTTGTGTCATGACTTTCCTTCCAGCGTGTGACGCTTCCCCATCCAGGGGCCCCCGCTGGCCCTGTAGGCCTTCCCCAATGCCCCTCACCCCCTCATCAGGCACCTCTGGTGGTGGTTCTCCGGCCCCAGGTAAGAACACCCCCACACAGTGTCCCCCTAAGCAGCCTCTGACTTTGTGATTGATCACAGATATGATTAATCACGTCATACTGATGCCTAGAACCAGTGTTAAGCCTCTTATTCACCTTGAGCCGTCAGCCAGGCCGGTGGCTAGAGGCAATTTGTGATTTGTGCATAAAAGGAGTAGCACAGGGACTTCTCTGGTGATCCAGTGGCCAAGATTCCTCACTCCCAATGCAGGGGGCCTGGGTTCAATCCCCGGTCAGGGAACTAGATCCCACAAGCTGCAACTAAGACCTGGCACAGCCACATAAATAAATAAATTTTTAAAAAATAATAAATTTATTTTTTAAAGGAGCAGCACACTGTGGGACAAACCCTTGACTTTGTCACAGGGTGCTTTATTTTGCCAAAAGGAGAATGTATTTGTTGCTTTTCATCAGATTTAAAACATAATGCATGTCTGGAAAACAGTGTAATAAAACCAAAATGTATACAACAACAAGAGAAAGCCTCCCTGATTCCACCTCCCTTCCCAGAGCATATAATCCTTTATGATTTCTGGTTTGCACATATGCCTATCTGCGCTATTTTCTTGTTTATAAACATTCTGTGCGTGCACATTTCCAAAACGGCTTTTTCCCCTTGGTGATACAGGATGAAGTGCTCTCTATGCCAGTGTGTTTGTTTTCTCCCCTGTCCTCCTCCTCACACAGGGGTCAGCTTCACACAGGGTGCCCTGGGACACGGTTTTGGCCCGGTCTCCAGGCGTCACGGGATCCGGGAATGATCTCACTGGGCACACCATCTGCCCTGCCTGGCCAGAGGCTGCCTCGGGGACGGCCAAGGGGGCACCACGTGTTGTTGGATCCAAAGTGGGGTGGGGCTCTGAGCCCTGAGATGCTGTTTAGTCTGAAAATGCTAACAGGATACAGGAAGGTTTGGCTCAGATAATAGTTGATAAGGTTGTCCTGATAATAACCACAGCTGGCACATCAATCACGTTTACTGTTAGCCGGTGATGGTCCTAAGCACTTGATATAAACCAACTCAGTTAATCCCCACATTTTATAGATGAGGCAGCAGAGGCTCTGAGAGGTTGAGAGACTTACCCAAGGTCACCCGGCTGGGAACCCAGACAGCCTGGCCCCAGTGTGTGTGTGCTCCCTGCCCCCACACTGCCCTATTGTTCAGTCCGGCCCTGATGCCATGTGGGCACCCCTGTCAAGGAGGCGATTTCAGGGACAGTATTCTTGACCTGGTGGCATATCTTATGTGTGTTCTGAAGACACTGTTTATTTTCCGTCCTTCGAGCCGTGCTGAGTTCAGGTTGCTCATTACTGAGGGACAGTGCTGATTAGAGACAGTCTCCACCATCCCTCTGTGCCCCGAGTTCTTCAGGGTGTGTCCTCAGACTCAAAAAATAGAAATGAAAACATCCTCAGAATGATCACCTCCCTGTCCTCACTTCCTTACCCCTCCATTTCTTCCTTGTTGTTCCATCTAATGAAATGTTGTGGCACAAAGAGCCAGTTTCTGGTCATTCCAGATGGCCTCTCAAACCCCCGCCTCCCTCGCTGCCGAGCCTGGTGCGGATGGTTCATCTCTCCCTGCATCACCTCCCCAGCATCACCTCCCGCATCATCTCCTTGGCATCACCTCCCTCACCATCTCCCCTGTCTTCTCATGCTCCAGGCGCCAGTGCTGGGAGGGGCAGGGAGCAGAGACCCCGCAGTTCTTCCCTAACACCTTCATTCCATTACCTCCGAGGCCCTCTGAGACCCTCAGTCTTCTCCTCTCCCGGGGCTGACCCAGAGCTGCCTCTCGCACCTTCATGCTGTTCCTCTTCCTCCTTCAGGGCAGAAGCACACAGGCTCTTGTATTGACCCCAGTTTTTATCCCTTCAGGTTGGGCCTCCACTTCCCCAACCTCAAATATCTTCCCCTTGCTCAAAACCCACGTGTCATGAAAACCATACCAAACATTAGTCTAGAACATCACAGTTCGAATGCTCTCACATGCATTTTTCCAGTGAACCTCACAGCCACCCTGCGACACAGGTGTCCTCATGCCCGGGTTACAAATGAAGAATCTGTGGTTCGGAGAGGGCAAGTGGCTGGCCCAGCATCGACCAGCCAGAGAGTGGTCCCTATTACGCCTTGAACCCAGTGCTTTGGACTCCACACCACGTGTCCTTTCTACCCACATCCATCTGAACTGGGAACAAGGGTCCAGTTCCTCAAGATATGGAGCCAGTGCCTACACCTTGGGGCTTCCCAGGTGGCTCAGTGGTAAAGAATCTGCCTGCCAAGGCAGGAGACTCGGGTTCGATCCCTAGGTCGAGAAGATCCCCTGGAGGAGGAAATGGCAACCCACTCCAGTATTCTTGCCTAGGAAATCCCATGGACAGAGAAGCCTGGAAGGTTACAGTCCACAGGGTCGCAAAGAGTTGGACACGACTTAGCAATTGAGCATGCACGTGCACGCCCACACCTTGGAAACCGAGGGCTCAAGGAGTCCAGCTACTCATGCAGCTGACAAGGCTGAACTTGGTGCATTCCTGGAGGGGAGTTAGAGCTGAGCGGCCTCTAAAGGGGTCGCTGCAGGATCATGAGACCTCGTTTCACGGGAGAGCCCCAGGGTCAAGGGAAAGCGAAGCCAGGGACCCTCCAAGCTCACCTTGGGTGCCAGATGGAGGTGCCTCCCCAGCCCCTGCTGTGAGGGGAAGGCCGTGCAGTGCTCTCGAAGGGCCTTGAGAGGAGGCAGCCCAAGCGCTATTCATCAGTCCCAGGAATGGCTGATGAGGGGCAGGTGCTTCTGAGAACCCATAATGCTCTTTGGCAAATGGCCCGAGGTGCCTCTGAGAGGCCTCCCAGCGCCCGATGTGCCGCTGAGGCAAGATCCTGGCCTCAGGGGTCCATTCATCATCAGATACAGCCGTGTCCTCACGTCTGTGACATCTCCCACCCCGTGTTCTTTCCCAGCGACTTCCCATCCCTAAGCTGAGCTTCCCGGCAAATCACTGCACACCAGACTCTGTCCCCAACTCTGGCATGACCTCTAAGTCCACTTGGGCCTCTCTGTGCCTCAGTTTCTCCAGCTTCAAAATGGGGCTAAGATGACCCATGCATGTGAAGAGACGTGGTTAGAATGCCTCCTCTTACTTCATAGCTTTGGAGTGGGGCTTCGTAATTTATCGGTAAAGATGTCCAAAGACCCACCCTGTGTCAGACTGGAGGCTGAGACTGCAGATTCAAAGCCATGACATGCCCTCCCTCAACGTGGGCTACTGAGCATCAGTGTATAAGATGGGAAAATAAGATAATAACATACCCTCCCTTTACATAGGTTGTTATGAGCACTAATGGGATGTAATATGTGTTAACAGTATCCCATTAATAAATGGGAAGATTATGGGTGGCTAAAAAAAGGTGGAGGGACTTCAAAGGCCCCCTCACCCCAGCACTTTGTAAGTGTAATCTTCTGTTGGGTCGTGAACCACTTGCTGCCTGTCAGAGCCGGAGAGCAGAGATACAACAGCAAAGCTAGAAATTGTATCCATTGGAGATCAACCAGAAATTAAGATAAAGCTTATAAATGTCAGCATATTTATTAAGCAAATAAAGTAGGCTACAGAACTATTGGTATATTATGGTCTCATTTAGGGAAAATTATATGTGTGTATAGGAGAGGTGGTTGCAAGGAAGTTCCCTAGAATGTTAACAGTGGTTATTTTGCTTCCTTTTTTCACGTTTTTGTATTTGACGTTTTAATAATGACTATGAATCACTCTGGGGTTTCCTGGTGGCTCAGTAGTAAAGAATCTGCCTGCAATGCAGGAGACATAGGAGACATGGGTTCGATCCCTGGGTTGAGAAGATCCTTTGGAGGAGGGCATGGCAACCCACTCCAGTATTCTTGCCTGGAGAATCTCATGGACAGAGGAGCCTGGCCAGCTACAGTCCATAGGGTCGCAAAGAGTCAGACATGACTGAAGGGACTGAGTACAGCATGGCATGAATCACTTTCATAAAACAATAAATTCTCTCCTCTCTCTCTCTCTCAGTTAAGGGTGGCTTGCCCAAGGGGGAAAAAAAAGCCATTTTTTTGCTCTGATTTTCTTGGCTTTGACATCAGAAGAGATTCCTTTTTATCCATTTGGTGCTCTGAGTTCAGGGGATTCATCTCAGCATGAAAGTGGTGACCAGGGCCCCTGGCAGTCTCTGAATGGGACAGGGGCAGAGGCCACCTCCACATGTGGCAGTGGTGTCCTCATTGAAGGCTAACTGATCAGTCATTTATCAGAAAGGGGTTTGGAGGGAAAACTACTGCAGTTCTGAAAACAAAGGCCACCCAAGCATGCTGTATCACCCTAATAGACGCTACAGCACTGTTTAGCTACACCAGCAGTTACAAAGGAGTTGAAAAAAAGAAAACAGAAACTTTGAGCTTAAGACCAGAATTGTCCTCTCCAACACAGTCTGTGGGTTTTCTGAGTGGTGGACATGAGCCAGCTGACATCAGCCATGACACATCGTGTGTGCACGGCAGCACCACCTCCCCCCAGAAAGCAGCTTCATTCATGCTTTCGTACAATTGTTGATTGTTCTCTTTGGATTGAGGCCCGGGATTATTCCAGTTTCTTCTCACCAACCTAAGTCTTTCCTCTCTCTGGGCTCCTTCATCTTCTCTCCACTTAATTTGGCGATTCTGCTTGAAATCCAGGAATTATCATTATCGGTATTGTTGGTCAGGTTTGGTTCTAGAACATTCTCTGGTACCCTGTGATGGGATGTGAGCACAGCTCACACTTTAGAGTTCCTTTGAGGATTGCCAGGCCGTATTCCCTCCAGCAAGTCTTCTGAGAACTTCTCTGTGCTGCGGGGGCGCTGGATGCCACCTGTCTGCCGGGGGCGTGAGAGGAAGGCAGCAACACAGAGACGCAGCTCCCAGTTGGGACCAGCTGTCAGGGAAGAGCATCTGAAGCATCAGAGCTGCCACGAGCCAGCCCAGTGTTTACTTGAACCCCAGAGACTCTTTCTCTTTCTTTCATGCAGTTGGCTTCCCGCTTCCTAAGCAGAGGGATTTCCTGCTGACCTGGAGCCCAGACTTCACCTCCCCCAGGGGGACTACTATGCCTGCCCTTCACTCATCTTAAATGTAAATATCTTAAAGTAAAACAATTGGACCGTAAATATTAAAGAATAAAGTGTAATGGGTTACCAGGTAGTCCAGTGGCTAAGACTCTGCGCTCCCAATGCAGGGGGCCTGGGTTCAATCCCTGGTCAGGGAACTAGATCCCATATGGTGCAACTAAAGATCCCATGTGCTGCTACTAAGATGTGGCATGGCCAAATAAATATTTTTTAAAAAATAGAATGTAAATAAAAGAGAAAATTTTCAGAAGAAAAGCTTTTGCTCAGTTGAGCAGATCCTGATGTTCCTAAAATGGGTTATCTCTATCACTGCTTGATTGAATCACTGTTGTCAGTTGGCTTCACAAAGTCTGATTCTGGGGCCAGGCTGCTTGGCACCAGAGCCGTGACTCCATTACATGTCTGCTGTGTAACCCTGGCTGAGTTACTCAACCTCTCTGTGCCTCAGTTTCCCCACCTGTAGAAGTAGACATAATAATAGAGGCAGTTGTGTGAATTGAATAAGCCAATACTTGAAAATGCTTGAAACATGGCTCCTGTCATTATGAGGAATCCTGTTTTTCACCAGAACACACAGCAAATTCATGAAGGAGCAGAAAAGGGACCAGAGCAAAGGAAACAGGGGATGAAGGGGCCAAAAATAACCCTGGAGAACCAAGTTCATTATAAGGTTATTTTTAGATTTCTCCCTACTTGATCTTCCACTATCTGAGAGCTCCATTTAGGGTGTTTGTTTTTTTATAACAGCTTTACCGAGATATGTCACATGCCATAAAATCCACCCTTTGAAGTGTATAATTCAGTGACTTCAGTATAGTCCCAAAGTTGTCCAGTATCACTACTCTGGAATTCCAGTTGAGTTTTTTATCTGAGGGGGTCTAAGGGCGATCGTCCTTTTTTTGGATGGCGCTACCGGACCTCGTGGCAGTAATTCCGCTGAGTCACGGCAGCGGCCCAGAGCCTGCGGTGCTGCCTCCCGGAGAAGCTGGGCGGCCGGCTGGGCTGCAGCAAGCGGGCACCGCGACCCTGGCACGTGCTGCCCCCTAGCGAGGGCTGCAGCCACGCCGGACACGGACCACACGGCGCCTCCAGGGAGGGGGACTCTTGGACACAAAAAAGCTCCTCCTGGGCATGGACTGCAAGGACAGTGCATCCTGCATGGAGCCCAGTGAGCCAGGGTGCCGGACCAGCCCCTGACACAGGCTTTTTTCTTCCCTCCTTGACTCTTAACTTTATCCAGCAGGGACAAGATCATTTACATGGGTACAGCAGAGGAGAAAAGGGCTGTTTTTAAACTCTTTGTTGGGAAGGCAATAATATGATACAGTATCTGAAAGATGGGTTTAGCATCAGAAGATCAGAGTTCACATCCTATCCTACTCTGCCTCTTACCAGCTGTGTGACCCTCAGTAGGTTCCTGAACCTCTCTGAGGCTGTTTCCTCATCCAGAAAGTGGGGAGAACAATTCCTCTCATGGGACTGTTGTATTAGAGATTCCATTTCTCTCTCTCCCCTGCTTCCTCCCTTCCTCTGAAGCCTCTGCGACTGGCTTATAGTCAGGACTCTAATAAACAGATGTTGTTCATATTCCAAAGCGAGCAATGGTGTCCACTGTTGCCCTGGCTTACTCCAGGAGCTTTCTAGAATCAGAATGCATTGCTGTGGGTAAGACAATTAGAAGGAATAGGAAGAATGGCAGTAGGCATAGGAAGGCTATTTGGTCTTCATCTCCTTCAGGGAGATACGGCCCCAGGTCAGCTGAAACCCGCAGACCCCCTTGGAGAACTGGGTAGGAGCAGAGGCCTGGGACCGAAAACAGAGAGAGGCATCTGAAATGCCAGAAGTCTATATTCCAGAGGGAAGTCAGGTCTCAGGCTGCCCTGGTGGTCTCAGGCAAGTCACTTAGGCTCTTGGGGCCCTTTACCTGGCTGGCGTTTGCATCCTGCCCATCTCACAGGTTTGTGGTGAGCCTACAAATGTTTTGTCATGGGAAAGTGTCCAGGAAAATGCAGGTGTACTTCAAATAGTGAGCAGGGTCTCTTGGTGATGCTGCAGAAGTCACCTCTGAGCTGGGCTGGGTGCCTGGGGTTCCGTCATCCACCTCTGCATGCCTCAGAGGGTGGCCTGGAATGATCAAAAAAAAAGCTGCCTCTGCAGCTAAGCAGAGCTTAGCATGCAGAGCACATAAACTCTACCAAGTGGAAAATTTATCCATCGTGCAGCCTGGGAAAGCTCTGTGCCTCAGGAGCAAAAGGGACCCGAGGTCTCACCTGCACATGCCTGTGCCCCTGAGGGTCGAGGGGCCGGGGGAAGCCTTGGCAAGATGAGGAAGAAGCTGAGGTTTATTTGAGGGACCTTGTCATCCCCCTCTTCCACCTTCCCACCCCTTCCTGCCCTCACCTTTTCTCTCCCTCCAACCTGGTTTTACCATTATCAGACAAATGTCACACTAAAAAAAGCTCTATATTATCTTGTTTCCAAACTTAAAAGACTGTGGGTAATCATCATTGGATACATGGATAAGCAAAATGTGGTGCATTCATACAATGAAATATCATTTGAGGAATGAAGCCCTGACACGTGCTACAACGCGAGTGAATCCTAAAGACATCACGCTAAGCGAAGGAAGCAAGACACAGAAGCCCAGATATTAGATGATTCCATTTATGTGTAATCTCCAAAACTGGTAAATCCACAGAGACAGAAAATAGATTAGTGGTTGGCAGGGCATGGGGGATGGAGGAGGATGAGGAAGTGCTTAATGGACACAGGGTTTCTTTCTGGGGTGATGAAAGTGTTTCGGAACGAGATAGAGGTGATGGTTGTTCACTTTAAAATGATGACTTGTGCAGACTTCCATGGTGGTCCAGTGGTTAAGACTCCAAGCTTCCACTGGAGGGGGTGCCGGTTCAATCCCTGGTCGGGGAACTAAGATCCACATGCTGCAAAGTGTGGCCACAAAGAAAAAACGTAAAAATGACTTATGTGTTGTGTGGATTTTACTTCAATCAGAAAAATTAAATAAAAAGACTGGGTTGGGGTTTTCCTGGTGGCTCAGTAGTAAAGAATTCACCTGCCAATGCAGGAGACACGAATTGGATTCCTGGACCGGGACCAAAGAGCAGCTAAGCCCATGCACTGTAATTATTGAGCCTGTGCTCTAGAGCCTGTGACCGGCAACTACTGAAGCCTGCCTGCCCTAGAGCCTGTCCTCCGCAACAGGAGAAGCAATCGCAGTGAGAAGCCCGTGCACCGCAACTAGAGTAACCCCTGCTCGCCGCAACTTAGAGAGAAGTCCACACAGCAACAAAGACCCAGCACAGCCAAAATAATTAATTATTTTTAAAAAGCAAGCACTATGCCTCATTCATAGGAAGAGCTCAATAGATAGGTGCTAAAAAAAGAAAGAAAAAAAAAAGCTCAACCTAAAAGTTGAGAATTGTTTTAAAAAAAAAAAAAGACTGGCCTGCAGCAGTCATGTTTGATTCAGGGGGTTCCTACATCCCTTTGCCTTCGGCCCCTTCCCCTCTCCCTTAGCCTCTCATCACCTGCATTGTCCGCTTTGTTCCTCTGTCTCCCCTTCTCAGCCCTGCAGACACTTCTCTGCCTTTTCCTGACCTCCCCCACTGCCCCCAAGCCCCCATTGGGTCTAGGGGGTTGTGATCCTATAGGACCAAACACCATGAACAGCTCAACAAGCCCCTTCCCCATCACGGGACTCAGGTTACCAGCTACAAAATGACACACAGAGACTCCAGGACCCTCTGGTTCTTGCTCTCTCTTGTCAGGTGGCTGTGCTTTTCCAAGGGTCCCTAAAAAACGGGGCCCGTTTTCATTTCCTAGTTTAACTTAACTTTTGTGCCGCCGCTCTAAAATTTCTTCCTTACCTTCCACCCCAGCGCCTCTGGGTCACTGCCTGGGAAAACAGAACGGAGGAGATCAGAGAGATTGAGAAAGAGATGGGTTGATTTAGAAGAATAAGAAAGCAGAGCATGGCCTTAGGACAACAGCTCTTGGCATGTTTACTTTCCTGTCTGCGCGTCTCTTAGATTATAGGGATCTGTGAGGGGGTGGTGACCACAGCTTGTCTGGGTTGTGTACCCACCTCAGGGTCATGCTTATTTTTGTCTTTTCAGTCTGCTGTCTTTGTCGTGCATCTGTACCATTTGTCAGTTGGTTTATGTGTTCTTTGTCCAGTTCTCCCAGAGAAGTCATTCTGCCCTTGGATCTCACAGAGGAAGACGCCAGGGATCAGTGACAGTGGGAAAGGAGGGAGGCAGGGCTGGGCGTACAGACCCTCGGCTGGGATGCCAGGGCCTCCCGCCTCTCAACCAGGCCTGGGCTAGAGACTCCTGCTGTCCTGTGATCGACCTTCCTAGGGCTCCCAAGACGGAGGACGCAGGCCTGGTCAATTCACTTAGAATAAAATGTTGGAGCAGGAAAGGCGCTCGGGGTCACCGGGTGACAGGCAGGAGGCTGGGAGAAGTGACTAAGTCACAGCTTCGGGGTGTGAGCCCTGGATGGTGCTGCTTTCACACCCCAGACCTGTGCTGCCACGACGGGAAACTGGGGGCCGTCTGATAGTCCTGGCCAGAAGAACCGGCAGTGAGGGCTGCTGAGTGCTCTGTCAGGACACAGGCTTTGAATCCTGGCATCGCCTCTTCCTGGCTGTGTGACCTTGGGTGGGTTACCTTCCAGATTCCTCACCTGTTCGCAAGTGACCCAGACAGGTCCCACCCGACGGCACTTGCCTTCTCGTGCTCAGCATCTGTCCTGAGACTCAGAAGAGCTACTTCATTTTACTTTCAGAGGACATCCTCCTCTGGGTTCTATTTTCTGCTTATGTCTAGAGCCTCCAAACAGATGCTCTAGAACTCAGACTTGTCTTTTTTTTTTGATTGAGATGGGTGTTCGCTGCGGCACGCGGGCCTCTCTAGTTGTGGCACGTGGGATTTGTTGCCCTGAGGCCTGTGGGATCTCAGTTCCTCGTGCAGGTGAAAGTGTTAGTTGCTCAGTGGTGTCTGACCCTTTGTGACCCCATGGACTGTAGCCCGCTACAGTCTCCTCTAGTCCAGGGAATTCTCCAGGCGAGAATACCGGAGCGAGGACTTCCCTGGTGGTCCAGTGGCTAAGACTCCAAGCTCACAATGCAGGATACCTGGGTTCGATCCCTGGTCAGGGAACTAGATCCCATATGCTGCAACTAAGACCAGGTACAGCCAGATAAATAAATAAATAAGAATACTGGAGTGGGCTGCCATTCCCTTCTCAAGGGGATCTTCCCAACCCAGGGATTGAACCAATCAAACCCATGCCCCCTGCATTGGAAGGCAGATTCTTTATCCCAGACCACCAGGGAAGTCCCCTGGACTTGTCTTTCTTAATATGACCTGTTGGTACCAAAGCATTCGCAAGGAGAAAGTGGCCCAGCCCAGATGAGTTGGAGAGACAGCTCTAGTGGCCTCACTGAATCAGGAGGTCCATGAACCTAAGGCCACTTGCTGTCCTGGAGTTGGCAGGAGGGGCAGGGGTGGGGTGCCTCCCTCCTTTAGAGAGGTCTTCCCATGCATTCCACTTTTTATCCCAAAGGAAAATATTGGCACTTGAGACTCCCAGTTTATTTTGCATACTGAATAGTAGCCTGTTTTTAAGAATGATTTCATTTCTGCTTGAAATTCCTTCAACTTCCTTTTAGTGCTTCTGACTTTCTCCAGCCTTGCTGGGTGGTGTTGGTGGTAGGGAAGTGGGGGATCATTGGAACCAGGGTAGTGAGACCCACTGCCTTGTCATTTGCTCTGTGGAGCTAAAGCAGCCTGGCTCATAATACGGGCTTATTCCACAGATGCTGTCCCCAGTCTCCAGAACAGTGGGGCACTTCCTCAAGCCCCAGAATGACCCTTAGTTCTCCTGCTCCTGCCCTGACACCTCTGGAAGCAGCTGAAGAAAAATCAACATCAGGGGGCTTCCCTGGTGGTCCAGTGGTTAAGAATCTGTCTACCAATGCAAGGGACACCAGTTTGGGAAGGTCCCTGGTCTGGGAAGATCCCATATGCCACAGGGCAACTAGGCCCATGTGCCACAACTACTGAGTCCACACTCTATTGCCCACGAACTGCAGCTACTGAGCCCGTGTGCTGCAGCTACTGAAGCCCCCATGCCCTAGAACCTGTGCTTCACCGCAAAAGAAACTACTGAAATGAGAAGCCCTCAAACCTCAACTAGAGAATAGCCCCCACTTGCCGCAACTAGAGAAAGCCCACTCATCAGCAAAGACCCAGTGCAGCCAAAAATAGATAATTAATTTAAAAAACAATACTATTTATAAAAACAAGCAAACAAAAAAACAACATCACTCCAAAAATCCACACTGAGAAAATAGGAGGAGACCAAAATGTACAATGTTAAAAAACTTCACTATATATATATATATAGAGAGAGAGAGAGAGAGAGAGGAGAATAAGTACTGGAAAAGCCAGAAGCAGGAGTCTATAAACTATGGTCCGCAGGCCAAGTCTGGTGTTAGCTAAGGATGGTGTTTACATTTTCAAATGGTGACAAAAAAGAAGAGAAAAATATTTTGTGACACACGATATTTTATGCAACTCAAATTTCAGTGTCTGTAAATAAACTTTAATTGAGACACAGCCATGCTTATTCATTTATACATCTATTACCAATGTCTGCTCCCCTGCTGCAGAGGTAGGTAGTTGTAACAGAAGGCACGGCCCACAAACCTAAAATATTTACTATCTGGTCCTTTGGGGAAACAAATTGCTGACTCTTGACCTGAAACTAAAGTGGAATACTGTTCTGTTGTAAATCCATTTGTTTCAAATCCATAGTGAGTGTTCTCAGTCATGTCCAGTCCACCAGGGTCCTCTGTCCGTGGAATTTTCCACATAAAGGATACTAGAGTGGGGTGCCATTTCCTACTCCAAGGCATCTTCCCGACCCAGGGGTCAAACCGGCGTCTCTTGTGTCTCTTGCATTGGCAGGCAGATTCTTTATCCCTAGCACCACCTGGGAAGCCTTTCAAATCCCATAACAATTTCAAATTATAAGGACTTCCCTGGCTGCCCAATGGTTAGGACTCTGCACTTCTACTGCAAGGGGCATGAGTTCAATCCCTGGTCAGGGAACTAAGATCCCACATGCTATGCAGCAAGGTCAAAAAATATTTTTAAATAAATAAATAGAAATAAAACTTGACTACTTAAAAAAATTAAATTATAATGGAAATCAAGAGGGAGAGCAGAATCTATTTTCTAGAGCTTATTAAATCAAATCAATCATGAGTTAGTAAAATGAGGTGTGGGGGATTCTTCTGAGCAGTGATATTTTACAGACAGAACCCACTCTTGTTGACCAGCTGTTTTAGCCCCTGATGTTGTTCCCTCTGACTGTGTCTCTCCCTCCCTCTTTCCCAGCCATCCAAGCCCCCACCTCTAGTGTAATTCTGGACTCTGATCTCTCTCTCTGACGAAACCCAGTTTAATGTTGTCTAAAATACACTTCTTGGATCTATCACTTCCTTTCCATGCCCTCTGCCTACAGTCCGGTTCCGGCCTCTTTGCTGTTTGCCTGGACCAGCGCAGTCACCTCCCTGCCAACAGTCCTTTCTTACCTGTCCAATTGGCCCTGTCAACCACTGCCCAAGTGACCTTTGAGAGCCTCTTTGATGCTTTCCTGCTCATGCCTGTGAACAAAGTCCACACTGGCCACCTTGCCCACCTCCAAACTCATCCGAGTGAAAAGCAGCCACCACGTCACATGTGACATCCCATCCGTTGTGCAGATGGGCAGGGAAGGGACCAGGGCAGCCACAGGACAAGCAGCCTCTCTGAGCTGGACATAAGCCAGGGGGGTGGGAATCACCTTGGAAAATAGAGTGGAAGCCCAAAGGGAAAGTGGTTCACGCTGCACAAACACTGCTTCGACTTTCACTGATGCCAAGTTTGCCTATTAAGTACCATCTCGATCCCTTTGAGGTCACTGGGGTCTACTTGTAGTTCATGCTTATTATCAGACCTGTGTTGATTCTGGCTGCCACCTGGTGCATTTTGCCGTCCTCACTTCGTGCAAAGGAATGAGCTGACAGATGGAGACACCAGTGCTTGGGCTGTGGGGAAGCTCTGCAGGAGGGCTGGGGTGGCAGCACTGAGTAATCAGAAGACAACGTTCATCAGTGAGCCCGTCTTTTCAGGCATAGCTAGAGTATGGGCTTTGGGACTTAGTGATGAGCAGAGGGTGGTGAGCTACTGCGTGTGTGGGTCCCTAGCTCCTCACACCTCCCAGGCTTCATGGGAAGAGCTGCTTTCTCCAAAATCCATGTTTTTTAAGTTTGTCTTTTTTTTTTTTTAATGTGGACCATTTTTAAAAATTTATTTTTAATTGGAATGTAATTGTTTTACAATATTGGTTTCTGCTGTACAACGTGAATCAACTTTAAGTATACATATTGATGTGGGCCATTTTTTAAGTCTTTATTGAATTTGCTACAATATTGCTTCTTGTTTTATGTGTTTTGGTTTTGGGGCTTCGAGACATGTAGGACCTTATTTCCCTGACCGGGGATCGAACACACATGCCCTGCACTGGAAGGCGAAGTTTTAACCACTAGACTGCCAGCGAAGTCCCCAAAACCCATGATTTTAAAATATGAGCAACCATCTCTTATGTCTCCTGTTTACTGGCAGGCGGGTTCTTTACCACTAGCACCACCTGGAGTATTCACTAAAACCAGCTGCAGGTTGAACAGGATGACCTGATTTGGTTGGCCTGGCTCACCTGGGCCAGGGGAAGCATCTCCAGCCAGTTTGGGAGGCCTCGTGCTTCTGGGCTGTCGTCACTGTTCCCAGGTGGGGCTCCTGGTGAGTCAGCAGACGAGGTGACTCGTGGATCAGTCTCGGGGACTAGCAGTTGGGCAGTGATCAGGCAGGTCCTGAGACAGACTTCGTTAAGAGGCGGTGAGGGAAGTGTTGCTTCCTAGGGTTGGGTGGGGAGCAACACTTGACTCCTTGGGTAATAAAACTGGCTCCTCTTAGCACAGGGGTTCTTATGTTTGAGGGCTTTCTAGGGGAAACAGACCATCAGAATATCTCAGGGTAGAGAATATCACCACCAAATCCTAAGTCTTGAAGGATGAATGAGGACTTGGATCTTCCCAGGATAACATCCTGCTCGTCCTTGGGGAGATATCAAAGGCTTGGAGATGTTCAGCCTCAGGAGCCTCCCCCAAGAGCTCCTTGAGGGTCAGGGACCTCAGTCAGAATGAAAAGGCACCCCTTCTCTATAGACAGCAGCTGCCAAAGCGGGGCCAGGCCTCCCACCCTCTGCCTCACCCAGAAGAGGTCTCACTGACCTCATTCTTAGAACCCTCCTAAGCCATCCCAGCTTCTTATCCTACATAATGGAGGGAGAAGGGAGCTCAGACACCCACACCAGCGTGTCCTGCCTAGAAGGGAGAGACATGGAGCTGGACGTGAATATGCCAGCGGCCAACTGGTGTAAACACAGTGTCAGAAGCCTGGCTGTCCCCTCCACCCACGTCAGTCAAGCGTTAGGTGGAAGGTCGGCCCCAGGTGGACCCTCCCACCCTGTAGCCCAAGATTGTGCAATACTTGTCAGAGGTGAGAACATTCTGCAACTCATAATACATTTAGACAGTACATGACATCACGTCCACCCTCCACACCTTGCCCGTGGCAGACTTCACTCACTGATCACAGAAGCCAGAGCAAGTATAGTGGAGGCAGGAAGGAGAAGGGCCCTGCCCTTACCAGCTTGTGTTACCAGCTCAATCACGGCCACTGAAAAACAGCTGTGGAATTAGATCAGAAATGTGAGAGGGTAACTATTAACAAATTATAACAGAAAACTAGAGATTTAAAGTAAAGAATGCAGGGGTTTCCCTGTCGATCCAGTGGTTAAGACTGTGCTTCTGCTCTCTGCGCTTCTGCTGCAGGGGATGTGAAATCAGTCCCTGGTCAGAGAATTAATATCCCACCAGCTGTGTGGCACAGTCAAAAAATAAAAATAAAGAATGTAAACAAAGTTAGAAGGTAAGAACAAATGAAAACAAAGAAAGGGAAATGGCAGCCCAAACTTTAAAAATAAAAATTAAAGATTAGATTTAGGTTAAAATTATGAAAAATGATAAAAGTTACAATTATAAAAAGGAGAGATTTTTTTTTTAAAGTCACCTGAAAGATTAGAAAAATGGAAGATAACAGGGAAATACATTTTAAATAGATTACAAAGGCTAACGACCCTCTGGGGAACTTCTACAATCTTTCTATAAGTCTAAAATTATCTAAAAAAGTTAACATAAAAAGTGAAACACTAACATGAATCTGGAGTGAAAATTCAAAGTAAAAAAATGAAACAATGTAAGGATTTAAATAAATATATGTACAATAAATCAATACAATAAATAAATAAATAATACAATAAATAAATACATATAAATAAATGGTTGTTTAGATATGTTTTATTACATGTATTTTAATACATACATGTATTACATGTCTTTATATGTATATATGTAATAAAATAAATATATGTAATAAATCAAATAAACATGTAAAATAAATCAAAACACAGCTGAGATTTTTAAAAGAATTTTTTAAATCTTTAAATTTTAAAGGATTAAAATTATAAAAGTTTAAAGGCAGGAAGTAAAAGCAACTAGAACAGGGGAGTTTCAAATATGATAAATATAGTAGAAAATAAATAATATGAAATAATTAGATAATTTAAAAGGAAGATATCAAAGTAAAAGAAGACTCAAGTTACAAGAGATAAAAGTGTAAAACCTGGAATAATCCACCAGAGTAGCATGAATGTACCAAAGCAAAATGGCATACTCAAAAATTCAGAAATTCAAGTTTATGAGTTATTTTAAGATAAAGAATAAAATATTCTTAGTAAAGATGAGGGCAGGGAATTCCCTGGCAGTCCAGTGGTTGGGACTCTGAGCTCTTATTGCTGGTGGCCTGGGTTCAATCCCTGGTCTAGGAACTAAGTCCTGCAAGTCATGGGTCACAGAAAAAAAAAGCCAATGAGGGCAGAGTATGATTAAATGATTGTTTCTGATCCAAGAACATGGTTTATCTCTCCATCTGTTAGGGTCATCTTTGATTTGTTTCATCAGTGTCATATAGTTTTCTGCACACAGGTCTCTTGCCTCCTAAGTTTATTTGCAGGTATTTTACTCTTTTTGTTGCAATGGTAAAAGGGATTGCTTCCTTAATTTCTCTTTCTGATCTTTCATTGTTAGTGTATAGGAATGCAAGACTAAGAATAGTACAGGGAACTCTGCTTAGGTGACCTGAATGGGAAGGAAGACCAAAAGGGCGGGGATAAATGTATATGTATAACTGATTCACCTTGCCGCATAGTAGTAACTAACACAACATAGTGAATCAACTGCTGCTGCTGCTAAGTCGCTTCAGTCATGTCCGACTCTGTGCGACCCCATAGACGACAGCTCACCAGGCTCCGCTGTCCCTAGGATTCTCCAGGCAAGAATACTGGAGTGGGTTGCCATTTCCTCCTCCAATGCATGAAAGGGAAAAGTGAAAGTGAAGTCGCTCAGTCATGTCTGACTCTCAGCGACCCCATGGACTGTAGCCTACCAGGCTCCTCCGTCCATGGGATTTTCCAGGCAAGAGTACTGGAGTGGGGTGCCATTGCCTTCTCCGCGTGAATCAACTATACTCCATTAAAAATTAATTTTAAGAAATTGTTTCTGGTGGGCTCTGTTGAGCTGAAGCTGAGTATAGGCTGGGGCTGAGTATAGGCTAGGCTGCTGCTCTTTAGCCCCAAATTCACACCTCCCACTGTGCCCTGTTAGGGACTTAGCCCAGCCCTTGGAATGCACACATAAGGGTTCTGATGGGACCCAATGAGGTGAGTGGAAGCCCCACTCTGACTCCTAGTGGGGCCACCTGGCTCAGAGCTGGGGCGTCAGGACACCTGGGTGTGATTGAGCAATCACGTTGCTTCTCTGCACCTCCTTTTCCTTACCAGCACTGCCCAGCCGATGCCTTCCCTCTCTGTAAAAATCAAAAACATAAAACCATCAAAGTACTGGTCAGCAGCATTTAGTCTATAATGAAGTAGAAAGAACATTGGGCATAGAAACAAATCAAGCCCCTTGAACCTGCCCGCCTGGTGGTTTTCGATATGAACTGATGTGATGTTAGTGAATGAAAAGTGCACACACACATGTTAATAACACTTGGGCAGAGCTACCCCTCCACAGATGAGGTTGGGTACTCTTACCTGTTGGAGAACGGAAAGGAGAGGTAGAAATCTGCCTCCCATGAAGTGGGGAGGGGCACCTCTGTCTCCCTGTGCCCCCTCACCCTGCCCCAGCACTTAGCCTGAGCACAGCATCCAGCCCTCACATCCCACCTTCTTTCCCCAGGTGGGTCTTGAACCAGGATGGCTGAGCCCCGCCAGGAGTTCGAAGTGATGGAAGATCACGCTCAGGGGGACTACACCCTGCAAGACCAGGAGGGTGACATGGACCCCGGCCTGAAAGGTTAGTGCACAGCCCTGCCTAGTGGGCCAGGCACCCTGGGGATCACAGCCAACCCTACTGCTTTGGAAAGGGCTGGCAGGAAGGGTTTGCATCCTGATATTTAAAGGAGTTTTAAATACTTTATTATTTTAGATTATCCATAGATTTGAAACCTCATTCATTTAAATGAGCTAACAGAACTCAAAATGTGAGGCTATTTGAAAATCTGCCTTTGCAAAGCAGAGTTTGCCACAATGTATGGATGTATTGTGACAAAGACTGCAGGGGGCTTGTTAGTCTAATTAATACAAGGGCAATCTGTTGAGTCTTTAGCCACACTCATGAACCTATAAATCAGCAGAATTCATTAGCATCCAAAATACATAACTTTAGGGCCTTCCCTGGTGGCCCAGTGGCTAAGACTCCTTGCTCCCAGTGCAGAGGGCCTGAGTTCGATCCCAGGTCAGGGAACTAGATCCCACATGCACAACTAAGAACTGGCACAGCCAAATCAATAAAAATAAATAAATATATATTTTAAAATGCATGACTTTATACATTTTTTTTTCTCTTCCTGAATAGGCCTGTAATGTCCCTATTTGGCCATAGTTGATTAGATCTGGGTTTCCTATTACTGTACCTATAGTACTAAACCATATCAACTTCTAAATGTTCTATAATACAGTCTTTTGGCTAAATTGGCTTGGCTTCTTCTCTGCCTCTCATCCCCACCTAGTTTGGGGAGCCCTGTGGGGCACACAGAGCCCTCTTTCCAGCTCTGAATGCCAATCCTTATGTTGGTGCCTGGAGCCGCAGGCCGGCCCGTGGAGCACTGGGTTGTGCTGCAAGGAACCCTTCTCCCCACAGTGTCCCTGGTGGCCAGTGCTCCCTGGAGCAGCCCTTAGAGCAGGGTAAGAAAGACTAGGTCCCTGTCCTCCAAACCCATTTCTAAGGAGACAAAATGGCAGTATACTTTTCTCTTTAAATGCTGCAAGTAATAAAAACACTTTGCAGCCTGGGTGTGGAAGTGGTGAAGTTCCAAGGTGGGAGGGAACCTCTTCCAGGTACATCCATCAGAGAAGGGTCCCTGGAAGAGGCAGGGTCACCAGGAGGAGCCCTGGGTTGGGGAAGCACGCAGAGCTATCATTCCCACCTTGGAGATGTTTCAGGACTCACTGGGGACCCTTGTTTCAAAGGCTAACTTCTCTGTACCTGTTTAAGCAGAGAACACACCGGAGGCAGAGCTTGGAAATCAGACAAATGGGCTCCAAGTTGGGGGAGGTGAAGGAAGGCATGGACTGTCCTGGGAGCTCAGAGGCTGCCCTCTGGCCTTCTTGGGAGCCCCCAGCCTGAAGCTCTGGGTGAGGGGCTTGGAGGGGAAAATGCCTGCTCCACCTAGCGGTCCCAATTGGCCCAAACCTCCCTTCCCAGTGTCAGGAACCAAATGGTGGCAAGAATTACTTTCTGACCTCTCCTGGGCCGCAACCTGACTCAGGCCAGAGCTGCTACTTTTCAGCTCCCCATGGAGGGTGGGGGGCAGCTGGGCCCTGAGATCTCCCTCAGCAGAGGACTTGAGCCCACTATCTCTCAGTTTGTCTCTTCTGCCTCATTAGCAGTATTGCTGCTTTCACTTTCAAGTGTCCTGATTTGGGTGGTAAAGAATATAACTACCCTACTTATGGGGCTTCCTGGGTGGCTCAGTGGTAAAGAATCTGCTTGCCAGTGCAGGAGACATGGGTTCGATCCCTGGGTGGGGAGGATCCCCTGGAGGAGGAAATGGCAATGCACTCTAGTATTCTTGCCTGGAGAATCCCATGGACAGAAGAGCCTGGCGGGCTACAGTCCATAGAGTCGCAAAGAGTGGGACACGACTGACCACAAGCATGAGCCACCCTACTTATAATGGGACTTGCTTAAAATGACGATTCAGACATTTTTGTAAAACTCTAAAAAGCTGGCAAAGGGCTTCAGCCAACAACATCTTGTGCGCTGCTCACAGTAACCAGTGAGGATGGAGGTTACCTTCCCTAGTTTACAGATGACAATTGTCTCTCTGAGGTCACGAGGTAGTATAGCCTTCCACTCCACATCAGCTGTTTCTGCCTCTGGTCACTCTCAGCCAAGTCCTCCTGGAACTTCAGTTACTGAAGTCTTCATGTGTGCTAAGTTGCCTTCAGTTGTGTCCAATTCTTTGCGATCCCATGGACTGTAGTCCACCAGGCTTCTGTCCATGGAATTCTCCAGGCAGAAATACTGGAGTGGGTTACCATTTCCTTCTCCAGGGAATATTCCTGACCCAAGGACTGAACTTGTGTCTCCTGCATTGGCAGGCAGGTTCTTTACCACTAGCGTGGGAGAGCATCCAACTTAGGATCCTAACATATTGAATTCTGCCCCAGGTGAATTAATTGTGCCAGTGAAAAATTATGCTCTGTTTAGGGTGACCTGGCTTAAAAATTAAGTTAAAAAATATATATCATGTTGAAACAAATGTACCATAATAATGTAGGATGTTATTAACTAGGGAAACTAGCAGTGGGGTATCCTCTGTTCTATCTTTGCAATTTTTCTGTAAATCTAAAACTGATCTCAAATAAAAACTTCAATTTTTTTAAAGTCCAAAAAAAAAGTGGTTTTTAACCACTTTTATTTTTTGAAGGGGAAACTAAATTCAATTTATAAAGTAAGAACAAGTTTACCAAGTTATTTTGTGCCTTAGAGGTGCTTAAAGTAAGGTTGCTGAAATTCCTCAGTTCTTTTAACATAAAACGTCATTGGAAGTTCTATGCTAAAACAGATACATGTGTAAATATATTATATATATATATATATATATATATATATGCAGATTTGAAGATGAGATGGTTGGATGGCATCACCAACTCAATGGACGTTAGTCTGAGTAAACTCCGGGAGTTGGTGATGGACAGGGAGGCCTGGCATGCTGCAGTTCATGGGGTCGCAAAGAGTTGGACACGACTGAGCGACTGAACTGAACTGAACTGAATGCAGATTTTAAGTTGTTAACATTTTTGTCACTGCTGTGAAAGTGTTTGAAGATAGTTTAAACAAACTTACCCAAACAATATACTTGCCAAGAAAGCAAGTGATACCTAAGAGATTTTCAGAGTTCTCCTCAAATTTGTTCTTGCTTCTAAGGATTTAGAATGAATTGTTTTTATATGGAGAGTGAAAGGTGTGACTTGACAGAAGGTGTCACTTTACAAGCAACATTTCAGATAGGCGACAGAGACTTTTTTGAATAATGACAAGAAACCACATGTAAAATACTAGAACAGAGAGCATCTGAGTAGATGCTAAAAGTTGGAATAGGATTAGATGGAGCCAAAGAGAGCTGCGTAGTGGGTGAAAGTTGGTTAACTGATAAAACAATGCACCCACATGCATTAAAAGGTGTTAATGAGTTAACTTGTTAGACCTTCCAACTAAGACAGTCAGAAGAGGCTTCTTCCACCTTTCCTCCCTCCATCCAAAAAATTTAACATGGATAATGCGGATGATCACAGTGGCAGGCTGGGGATGGACTGGGAGAGGGGTGTTTGGGGGGCAAGTGCTTGAGGCACCATCACACCCATAGGCTCCTGTGCTTTGGCAGTCGAGGCTGGTGAGTAATAAGACCCAGCAGACAAAACCAAAACTGCCATGAGATACCACTTCATATTTACTAAGATGGCTATAACATTAAAAATGGAAAATAACAAGTGTCAGTGAGGATATGGAGAAATTGGACCTCTTGTATATTGCAGGTGGGAGTGTAAAATGATGCAGCAGCTGTAGCAAACAATTTGATGGTTTTCTAAAAAATTGCACATAGAACTACCACACGATCCAGCAATTTCACTCCTAAGGGTATATCCAAAAGGATCGAAACTAGGAACTAGAACACATATTTGTACACCACTGTTCATAGCAGCATTATTCAAAATAGCCAAAAGGCTGGAGCAATCCAAGTGTCCATCAACAGATGAACGGATAAACAAAAGATGGTATATACATATGATGAAATGTTATTCAACCAGGAAAAGAAATGACACTGTGGTAGATGCTAGATGGATGGACCCTGAAAATATTATGCTTTGTGAAATAAGCCAGGTATAAGAGGACAAATGTTGTACAGTTTTATAGGATATCTAGAAGAGGCAAATTCATAGAGACAGAAAGTAGATAGAGGCTTCCAGGGGTTGGGAGGGAGGGAGAGAGAGTTATTGCTTAATAGGTACAGAGTTTTGTTGGGGAAGATGAAAAAGTTTTAGAATATAGATAGTGGTGATGGTTACACAGCTGGTGAATGTATTTAATGCCACTGAATTGTGGTTAAAGTGATAGATGTGAAGTTGTGATTTTATACCAATAAAAGAATCTCAGCTCACACACACAAAAAGAGACCCAGCAGACAGTCTGCGTGATGATTCCTCACCATGTGTTCAAAGCCTGCTTGAGGGAGTTGGCAGGTTTTCCCAAGCTTCAGGACCAGAAGCTTCTTTAGAATCAGTCCTTCTTTGGCTGTATCAGTGCAGCCAGGGTGGGTGTCCAGGGATGGCATTCCAGCAGAGGATTCAAGATGTCTGATCCCAAAGTGTACTAAAACACCCCTTGCCTCTTTTCATCTCTGGGGTCTGCTTCGTGCAGAACCAGTTCCCTGTCCTCTACCTCCAAGGCTCCCCAACCCCACCCCACCCCCACTCCCCTGCCAGGTAGTGTGGCTTTTGCAGAGTCCATCAGAGATACCCTGGCTTTGGATTCTGATCTGGCAGTTTTCCTGTAAATAGTGATGACTGACATTTCAGGTATAACTCAAGGTTTGTTGGGCAGGACTGGGAGACACAACCCAATGTCCGGTTAGAAGTAGGCCCTGTGTCTGCCCTGAGCTAATTTCTCTGCAGAGGAAGCAATTTGATTTCTGAGTGTTTTCCCAGGTGTTGCTTGTCATGAATTCATGGCAATGATCTCCTGTGAACCTCTCCAGTAAGGAAAGACAAAGCCCCAAGTTTACTTGTGGCTTAGCTCTCTGGTGTCTGCTGCCCATTTGTCAATATCAGAGCCTTTGTCTCAGTTGGAACCACAAGCTAATTAAAAGGCAATTTCTCTTCTTGCCCCAGAACAGGTAAACATCACCTGCGTCTTTCCTGATGACCCTGGTGTGGGGGCCCAGTTGTGGGGTGGGGGTGGGGTTGGTCCCCTTCGTGGTTTTATCACGAGACCACAGACCATCTATCTGGGGTCCATACTGGGTGATTTTGGCTCCAAAAGACACTGTTCCCCAGTTCCTCTGAGGTCGAAATTGGGATGGAGCGAGGCAGCCATTCTGAGGGGTTCATTGTGTATGTTCCAGAGTCTCCCCTGCAGACCCCGGCCGATGATGGATCTGAGGAACCAGGCTCTGAAACCTCTGATGCTAAGAGCACTCCGACGGCGGAAGGTGGGGCCCCCTCCTCTTACAGCTTCATTCAAACAGCTCCTTCCATGCTCCAGCCTGCGCTTAGCCACGTTTTGAGCTCATACGTGCCACCCTTCCTGGCTGCACTTGCCGCTGCCCCTGGCTGAGAGATATGCCTGCTCAGTGCTTTGCGGATGGGCTTGGGCCCCAAATGTTGTTGGAGCCATGCTCTGTCTTCATGCCTTGCTCGCTAGTGCCAGGGACGGGCAGCTTCGTCATGTGTGAGCTTCAAAGCAGCCACACTTGAACAGTCTGGGATGTGTGGCAGGGCAGGGCCTGATCTCAGTTCCACAAAGCCCCTGCTCCTTGTCCATTGTCCTCTCCACACTTCTCCCATGAGCCACCAGGTCCCCGAGCAGTGGTTTGGTTCAGGAAAGGGCAGGTCAGTGCACATCTCCAAGCTCACACTTTGGGACTGCTCTTGGTTTAGTATCCTTCATTTCTTGAGCTGGGCCTGGGCCTCTGGGCTTTGGCCATGGTGTTAGCTCCAGCCCATCTTTTCTAACCTTTCCTCTGTAGACATTTGGTATCTAGGTTATTATTATAAAGCTTCTGATGTATTTCCTGAAGTGTTCCTTGGTCCTGACCATCTTCTCTTGCTTCCCATCTATATCAATCAAGACTATGTTTGAGGAACTTCCCTGGTGGTCTAGTTGTAAAAATTCTGCCTGCCAATGTAAGAGACATGGGTTCAATCCCTGGTCCGGGAAGATCCCATACAGGACAACTAAGCCTGTGTGCCACAAGTACTGAAGCCCCCACGCTTCAGGGCCCGTGAGCCGCAACAAGAGAAGCTACCATAATGAGAAGCCCGTGTACTGCAATTAGAGAGTAGCCCTGGCTCACGGCAACTAGAAAAAGCCCCCGTGCATCAAGGAAGACCCAGCACAGCCAAAAAAAAAAGACTGTGTTTGATCACAGGTAACAGAAAACCTAACTAACTGTGGCATATGAAGAGGTTTATTTGTCTCACATAATAAAACATCTGGACTCGAGTAGCAGCTCCTCAGTGTCATCAGTGCTCTTCTGTCTTTATCTTCTTCCATCTTTAATGGCTGAATTATTGCCTCATGGTCACAGAATGACTGCTGCACCTCCAGGCATCACATCTACCTCAAAGCAAGGAGAAAGTAGCAAAGCAAAGTGACCGAAAGAGCCCGGAATCCAAATATATTCCCTTTTTATTAGGAAAACAAGGGTTTTTCTACATGCCCCACCTGACCAACTTCCATCTATGTCTCATTGGCTGGAACTGGGTTTTCTGACACCTTCTGGCTGTAAGGGAGGCTACAACATTGAGTATTGTGCCTTTCAGCTTCCTTCATAGGAAAAATCAAGGGAGAGGGGCATTGAGAATGGCTTTTGTGTAACTAGTCTGCAGAGTATGCCCCTCCATCTTTCCATCCTCTCCAAGATTCTATTCTCAGCACTTCCCTGGGCCCCGCTCATGACTTTGGTGAGAACCTGGCCCCAGCATCTCCCCAGGTGTCCACCTTTGGATGAATTCAAAAAGTGGCTGTCAAGTTCCTTGCCAATTGATGGTATAAGGATATAGTGGATGTGGCCCTTCCCCTCTCTCCCCTCCCTGCCTCCTCCAAGGTTCTCAGCCTACTAGTGAGGAGAAAACCAGACCAAATGCTCCTTGCTCTCCTTCTTAGAACCAGTGATGCAAGACATAGCCTGCTGATCCTGTTCAGACAGTTTTACAGGTTGCCTAGTGCCCTGAGAAAATCCTGAAGCACTCATGCCAGATTTTAGGCCAGCCTTCCAAATCTACTTTATTCTGGGAAAATCTTCCCACCACATCTTGCTACACTCTGGACCCTGTCCGTGTGAGGGTCCCAAGAGCTTCAGCTCTCATGGCTTGGGGAATGACGGGGAGCTGCTGGGGTGGAGCTCTGCCAGGCTGCTCCTGAGACAACCACAATAAAAAGGACTCCAATTGACGAACCTGACTCAGGCTCTTGGAAAGTGTTTAAAGCTGACACCTCCTCCTGTTTGCCCAGAACAGTTTGGTAGTATGCCAGCGCATTGCTCGGGGAGGAATGCTAATCTGGAAGTGTTCACCTTGATGAGAGACCGACAGCAACTCCTGGTGGTGAATCTTTCCCTCTGGCCTTTGCTCTGAAGGTGGATCCATCTGTCAGCCTGTTGTCAAGCACCTGACCTCAGACAGAGCTGGCCTGTTCATTGCCACCCAGGGGAGTCTGTGCTTTTATCACCAAGGGTCATGGGCTCCAGGAGACAAGGGAATTGATGATGTTGTTCAGTCGCTCAGTCGTGTCTGACTCTCTGCGACCCCATGGACTGCAGCACACCAGGCTTGCCTGTCCTTCATCTCCTAGAGCTTGCTCAAACTCACGTCCATTGAGTTGTTGATGCCATCCAACCATCTCACCCTTCTCCTCCTGCCTTCCATCTTTCCCAGAATCAGAGTCTTTTCTAACGGGTCGACTCTTTGCATCAGGTGGACAAAGTATTGGAGCTTCAGTTTCAGCATAAGTCTTTCAAATGAATATTCAGGGTTGATTTCCTTTAGGATTGACTGGTTTGATCTCCTTGCTGTCCAAAGGACTCTCAAGAGTCTTCTCCAACACCAACAGTTCAAAAGCATCAATTCTTCGGTGCTCAGCCTTCTTTCTGGTCCTACTCTCACATCTATACATGACTGCTGGGGGATTAGAACTGGAAGAAAACTTGGAGGTCAAGGCACCTCCCATTTTGCAGATGAGGAAACCGAGACCCTAAGAGGACAAAGGACTTGCCCAAAGCTGGTCTCCCAGCAGAACCATAGCCTTCAGCCCTGACTGCAGAGTTTGCCTTCTCCTGTTCTGCGCTGCTGTAAGGATCAAACATCTGTGACCAGTCACCTGATTTTCAATGTTTCTTCCTTAAAAATACTGGCGACCATCCCCAGCAGTCCCTTTCACTGCAGTGTTTAGAGGAGGGCTGTTCTGGCTTTCCTGGTAGAGGGCCCGGTTGTGTCATAAGCAGTTGCCTCTTGGACAGAGTATTCATGTTTTCTGGGGAGATTTCAAGCGGGAGCACGGCTCTGGGCCCTGCTTTGTGGGGTTGCTTTTTTGCATGCGGCTAAGTCCCCTTCCTGCCTCCCCATTCCTGCACCTTTGCATCCCCAAAGAGCACAAGGTGAGGGGCGTGGCACAGCACATCCCAGCCCCTAAGGTGGTTTCCACTCTTGGTGGTTTCCAGACGTGACAGCACCCTTAGTGGATGAGGGAGCCCCTGGTGAGCAGGCGGCCGCTCAGGCCCCCACGGAGATCCCAGAAGGAACCACAGGTGAGGGTGACTCCCGGGCTGGGTGCTGGGCTCCCCAACTGTACGATGGGAGCACGTGGGGTTCTGCCCATCTCCAAATGAGGTGGGAATGCGGGTGGATGCCAGCCTCCCGAAATCTCGGGTTATTCTGAGCTTGATGCCCAGTTGTCTCCATGGCTGCCTGCCCATCTCCTGGAGGACAGAGAACCTTCTGGATTCCTTGCAGCCTCTCCTGTCCTTGTCTTAGCTCCGGAGAGTTCTTGGAGGCAGGCTGGCGGCCAAGGTCAGTCCACGGTCCTGCTGGGACTCTGCCCAGTGACAGGGTCACTTCCTAGGGGGTAAACAGCTCCCTGGGGGGAGCACCTGAGCGTGTCACAGCATCCAGATGGCCCACCCACATCTTTGGAGGATCGTAACTGGATAACCCCCCAGGAACTCAGTGATGCACTCTAGCATCCAATTTTAGGACGATCTTTTCAAACATATCAGCATAGAACAGACGTGATGAGACTGTCCTGTCAACATCAATGATGGTGAGCAGCCCAGACAGGGCACTGACCAGGAATAGCACTGAACTCGGGGCCACCAGAGTCACCGTAAGCTGCCCGGGCCCTTAGGAAACAGCAAGCAGAGCCCAGAGCTCTGGATGTCACTTCCTTCACGTCCACCTCCCTGGGCTAGGCATGACTCCAGCCATTGGCTTGGCAATGGGGACGGTGCTCAGCAAGAAATGCAGGACAAGCTCTGGATGGTGTTTCAGCAGCAGTGGAGAGTGGGGAAATGTCCCCCGGCAGGAGTTCTTTTCCTTCCTAAAGGCGGGACTCAATGGCAGCCGTTTGGGAAGTCTGCAGCCTTGTCCCCAGTCGTATGGGTTAAGGATGCTGGGCAGGGGCCAAGCAGAGCCACACACTTCTCCAAGTAGTTTCCAGTCCGCAAGTTGCTCTCCAGAGATGGATGGAGGGGGATGTTCTGGGTACTGACAGGCCTCATCCTTGACAGTGAAAGTCATTTGAAGGCCATGGAACCAACAACTTGTGGGATGAGATTACGGTAGCTTGACTTTTGTCTCTCACTGTCCCTTTATAACTTTTCAGTGGGCAAAGCTCTTCTTCTGCCTGGGACAAAAACTCTAAGGAACTCTTGACTTTTCACCACTCCTGGGTTATCGAGTGTTTTAGTCTCCACTGACACACAACGCAGTCTGTAAATGCTGATGAGAATGTGCAGTCTGGGACTTCCCATGTGATCCAGTGGCTAAGAAACCCCCGTGCCAATGCAGGGGACACAGTTCAACCCCTGATCTGGGAAGATTCCCACGTGCCTTGGAGCAACTAAGCCCATGCCCTGAGCCTGTGCTCTAGAGCCGCCACTACTGAGTCCTTGCTCTGCAGCCAGAGAAGCCACCACAATGAGAAGCCCAAGCCCCACAATTAGAGAGTAGCCCCCAGCCCCTGGCCACAACTAGAGAAAAACTGCACGCAGCAACGAAGACCCAGAGCAGCCAAAAAATAATCAATTAATTTTTAAAAAAGGAATGTCCAGTCAGGGTAACACTCAAGGCTGCAGGTCCATCCTCCTCTCTGGGACTGGAGTGGGGCAAGAACCAGGAGTGGGGCAGGGAAATTATTCCTGCACTGGGGCTGCTGTGAGCTGGCTCCATGCAGTTTCTGCAGGCGTTGCAAGTTGAGTCTTTCCCTGTGGGTTTTTTTTAATTCTTCCAGATGCCCCCCCTCCCCCACCATCCCCATCGTCCTCCTGAAGTTCCCTCCCTCTGCTCTCAATTCCAGTAGACATTCCTCTCTCTTGGGTCCCTTGGGGTCTGAAGATCCGTCTCATCTCTCCTCTGCCAAGGTCGGCTTGCTCACATCGGTGGCCCTGCTGGACGTGGCCTGAGGTGCCCCCTCCACTATGGCTGCCCTGTGCCCACCACAGGTCCACGGGGGACATGGGTGTTCCTTGCCTGAACAAACCACGCATATGCAGACAGCCCACGGGCTTTGCTCCGCCACCGAGGTGGGGCCAGTCTGCCTGTCCTCCTTGAGTTTTCCCAGGTGGAGTTCTGACAGCCCTCCACCGTGTCCCCAACCCTAGGGGACACACACCACCTGTCTCCACTTGATGCCTTGAAACCCTTTCAGTGGGCCTGAGATGGGAGGCGGCCAGGCAGCCAGCACCCCACCCACCCAAGCTGCTCTCTCTAAAGAAATCCTTCTTAAAAGTTCTCTCCCCCTCCACCCTTTTACATCCTGAATGAAGTGGGAGGTTTTAGAGTTGAGGGGACATTTTTTCCGGCTGGTGGCTTTAACAATAGGTACCTTAGTTTCGGGCTTCCCTGTTGGCTCAGACGGTAAAGAATCTGCCTGCAATGTGGGAGACCCAGGTTCAGTCCCTGGGTCGGGAAGATCCCCTGGAGAAGGGAATGGTTACCCACTCCACTATTCTTGCCTAGAGAATTCCATGGACAGAAGAGCCTGGTGGGTTACAGTCTGTGGGGTCGCAAAGAGTCAGACACGACTGAGCGACTAACACGCCTTACTTAGTCAAGCACCTGACTTGGGCACATGTCTTTGTTTGTATCTTGGTTCTCCTGTGAAACTTCCCATTTGAGGTCCATTTGGGAGTGCAGTGTGGCCATCCCCCTGCAGATGTCCCTGCATGGAGCCGTCCTGGGGCTCCAGGGAGTCAGAGAAGCCATATAGGCTGGTGATGGCCCAACCACTGGCTCACACCCTCCCTCTCTCTGGCGTCTCTGAGCATCTCTCTTGCTGGGATCAAGGGGTGTCAGAGATACCAGCAGCCTGCAGTTTCTAATTTGCATCAGGACCAGCGTATCATGACACTGCATTGGTGTGTGAAAGCGATGGGCTTCCCAGAGCCATGGCAGTGATGTCATCACCACGGCGCCTTGTGTCTTGTCTTCGGGACTCCATGCCATGTAGCTGGATTTGCTGATTTGCTGTCTCCCTGGACCTCTCTTCTGTAACCTCGTCAGAAACTCAGACCAAGCCTATGCTCGGAGCAGTGCTTCCCTGACAGACATCTGTTGTCAAGTGACATGGAGCTATCACCGTTAGACCTCATGGGCTGTACAGCATCAGCGTGCAGGGCACCCAGAGGTGTTCGTGCCTAGGAACTACCATTGGGGAAGCTGCCGAGCCCCTTGCCAGCCCCCTGTCCCTCGCCACAATGGCCCTGGGCCAGCCAGTGGGCTGGGCATCTTATCAGGCCGTCATACATCTGTCCAGCGACCCAGAGAGTCTTTCCTTTGCTTCCTCCGTGTTCTCTGTTGTGAGCCTGCATGGCAAGTGGTGCTAACTTGGCATTTCTGATTTAGTTGTAGAGACTGAGTCATCACAGGTCTGGAAGAAAAAAACTGGCGGCCCAGCCAGCCACTGGTGGGCGTTTCTCAGGCTGGTGGCCTCCCTGTCCCTGTCCATCAGGGCACATTGGCCCTCCTGGGGTGTGGGGTCACACCCACGTCAGTGTGTGACCAACTTGCCTTAGAGGGTCTTTCTTCTGGACAGTCATACCCTTTGTCCTGCAGTGATATCCCCATTTCTTCATGATGCAGAAATTGGCATTGTATGAAAGCTTACCGACTTTGGTACCATTGATGACGTGATCAGGAGTTTGTCTCAATCTTTTTTTGTTCGGGAGGGACGGGAGGGACAGTGGGCTCCCTAAGTGGGAGCCCAAGATACCCCAAAAGCTGCTCACTGACACTGCCACCCCCCTTTAATCAGAAGGCACCTATTCTTAGCAGGCAGTTGAAGGAGTTTGCCCAGTAGTTTGGAGGAAAGAAACTGAACCTCTAGGGGGCTCCTACCATGTACCAGACACTTTGGTGAACGCATGCACACAGTTTCATAGGAACCCTCACTGCTCTCCTACAAGACAGGCTGGTGTTATCACTTTGGGGTTCTAGAGATGGAAAGCTAAAGCTCAGAGAGGCTAAGTAATGGTGGCACCTGAGCTTGAACCCCAGCCGGACTCCACAGCCCACACACCTAGTCCTTCCTGCACCTTCGGCTCCCCCAGGAGCGCTGGCGGCACTGGGAGGGCGGCCTCCACTAGGACACAGCTCCACAGCAGTGGCTGAGCAGCAGAGTGCTTCTCCGACCTCACCTGCCCTGTGTCTTTGTCGAGGGGGGACTGAGGACCCAGGGCCCACGGTGGGGAAGGTCTCTTTCCTACTGGACTGTGTTGCCCGAAGGTGTGTGGGTGTGTGTGTGTGGGGGTTGTTTAGTAGACTGTTTTCATCCATATCCCCAGCAGTCACCTTTGCCAGAGGTGCAGCACTTCAGAAAACTGTTGGGAGGGGCACGGAGCTCTGTTTCTGGCAAACAATAACCGTGTCTGCTTTTTACCCTCTTCATTTGCTGACGTACAAACCAGCTGAAGAAGCAGGCATTGGCGACACCTCCAACCTGGAAGACCAAGCTGCTGGACATGTGACCCAAGGTCAGTGGGCTAGTATTGCCTGCCACACATTGACGTGGGGGGTTGGGAAGAGGGGGTGGCAACACTCAAGTGAACCGTACCCTGAGAAGAGAATTTGGACCGGGGCCTTAATTCCAGGGTCCAGATCTTTAGGAGTTGATTTTTCATCAAAGGTGGGCTCTTCAGGTAGAGAAAGAGCTTTAGGTCTTTCTAGTCATTTCTGAGTCCTTCCCAACGTGTTTGTTCTGAAAGAAGCTGGCCTTGCCCAGCTTGGGAACTCGAGAATCAGTGACCAACAGAAACACAAATGTGTACGATGAGTGATCCTCCCTGTCGGCGGCCCTCTGGCCCATCCCAGGAGCAAAGCCTCAACTCGGTCGCCACCAAACTATTTCTTCTGTTCAGCCTTCAAATTTTATTGTGATTTTCTTCTCAGGGACCAAAATTATTGTGCTCAAGAAAAACAACTTCGTATAAACACTGAGCATAAATGTTTCTAAGAACTTAAATTGTAAAGCCTAGAGATTCCTTATCTTTGGAAATGGAGACCTCCAACACAACCCAGCTGAGTTATGTTTTCTGTCATTGGCTGCATAAATGACCTTGAGAGTCTGCTGTATAATGTGGAAGCTTTTAGACTGTGAGAGAGCCGGGAAGTACTGGTCTTTTCCCCACAAAGTGATTTGGGATTTGTTCATTGTTTAGCACGGCCACTGGGCCATCTGGCTTTAGGGAGACTCTGGGCCCTGAAGAAATGCCTCCTTGAGGGTGCTTGGAAGCCTAACTACACATTTCTGTCTCCCAGGGTTCCCTGCCGCATAGTGCGCTAGTGTTTCTCGTCTCACACAGCAGGGAAAGACATGTTCTCATTCTTAGGTTTACAAAGAGCTTCAAAAAAATATTAGAAGCAATGATCATTATAAATGGGGAATCTCAGTCTATGTGTTAAATAACTAGAATCTTGCCTCCTATTTCTTTTAGGTCATGATTTCTAGCTTTTAGGTAAAATGAGAGGTTTTTATAACCTCTGGAAATGACCATCTATTTCCATAAAAAGAAGTGAATTTGAGTTTTTCTTACAAATTTTTATTGTAGGCTATGTCTCCATACCCCTGAAACATATTCCATGGAACAAAAAGATCAGGCCAGCAGCTTTCCTAGAAACCTTCCTTTGGGGCTAACTGGATTTTTAACTTTCCCAGCACTGGCTTAGTATCATAGAGCTGTATAGACGAACACCAGGTAGCATCTGCAATGGGACACTGGCACCAAATCTGTGAACCTGTGGAGGTTTCTACCTCTGTGCTGCCCAGGCCAGTGTTTCATGTCTCATCTGGAGCTGCTGATCCAAATGGCCAAGCCCAGCTCCCTGCAGTGGGGCCTTGGGCAATCCAGACACCCTGGCGATCCACAGACACGTTGCATTGCCACAGACCTGCAGTCTGTTCTGTGCTAAAGCGATCAGATTTAGGAAGAACCATGTACACAGAAGCACAGCTGTTATCTCTTCCTTGTTTTCCTGCGGCAGAAGGAAAACCTCTGGCAGCCTGTGTTCATGAAGGACTAAGAGAGCAAAGATGTTTCAGGATGGAGCTACGAGGAGCTAAGAGGAGCAGGGTGTGGGGAGGGCCCGGCCCACCACACCCTGCTCACACCAGGAGTAGACCTTTCTTCTGGGAGTGTCACCAGGACCAGGCCTCCTGGGGAGTGTGGGGACACAATTCATCTGCACTACTGAGGCCACCCAGCTGTGTTTCCCCAGATATTGCTTACCTTGGATCCAGCCCCGATGATTACTACCTTTAGTACCTTTAGTATTGACTTGAAAAATACTGGATATTTTTCACGCTATCCATAAGATAGTATGAAAAAAAACCAAATGAACTTTTTGGCCAACTCAGTAGTTACTGAGCACTTTTCAGTCTTCTGGGAGCTGAATAGAATGTTCTCCCGGCCCAGCTCCTTCCTCCAGGAGAGTAACAGCATGATGGCAGGTTCCACACACACACGCATGCTTGCGAGCACACACACACACACACACACACACACACATGCTGTACTATCCTATATTGATAGCTTTTCAGGGTATGTTTAATACGCAAGTTTGGTGCCCTGGTCTCTTTTTCAGTGAGGGTCTTTTAAAGCCCTGCAGTATAACAGTAACATCCACATCACAAGCAATTTCTAGGGAGCTCTGGGAGGAAAGATTTTTCCAGAAAGTGCTGGAGACCCTATACCTGATGAGAGGTATAGGGACCAGCAGCTGCTGCCACTTCTGGTCTGTTGAGTGGTGGGTTGGGAAGAAGTTGGGGTGAGGAGAAGATTGCTCAGGTTGCCTCTTGCCAGCTGGTTTCTTGCATCTCTGTCATTTGGTCTGTTCATCCCCAAGATTCACCAAGAGCCCCAGAGAGTCTCCTGCAGACCCCTCGGAAGGCAGAAATCAGCTCGTTTCCCTGATGACATCATGTGTAGCTCTGGCCACATGGCAGGCTCTGGGGCTATGCTAGGAACACAAGATAACTGAGACCGTGAGCTCAAGGCCCCAGCATAGGGGTGGGAGGTGAGAGAGCTGGCCTCTTGATAAGGGGCTGCTGGGCAGCTCCACAGACTCTGAGTAGAGCTGGGACTAGAGGGACCATCATGTGTTAGCCATGTGTGTGGACCCCTGTGTTCTCCCACCCCTCCCCTCATCCAGTCTCTTTCTCTTCCAAGACCCTCAATCCTTTGGGGTTCCAGGGTTTATTTAGAGGAGAGCTGCAAAGTTGTCCTGGAACTAGGCAGGATGTTTGAAGAGTTGGGAGTTAGAAAAAATACAGGATATTAGGAGAACCAACAGAAAAAAAATCTCCTGTCCTCAATACACAGATATTTTAAGGAGGGATTCATGTGAATGTGGCTTTTCTGGTGGCTCAGATGGTAAAGAATCTACCTGCCATGCAGGAGACCCAGGTTTGATCCCTGGGTCAGGAAGATCCCTTGGAGAAGGAAATGGTTCCATGGACAAAGGAGCCTGGTGGGCTACAGTCCATGGGGTCACAGAAAGTCAGACATGATTGAGCGACTAACACGTCACGTGAATACGGCATGAATGAAGCAGAAAAAAAGGGAAGTGTGCCCTCTATCCACTGGGCTGGCACACGAGAGGTAGTGTGACAGGGGTGAAGCAGTCATCCCGCAGGGCTGGCCGCGTCTTTGCTGTGCAGACCACCTTAACTGCCATGGTGGTCACCTCACCTCGTGCAGAAGGCTGTTCATAATCCCCAATATGGACAAATCTGAACCGTGTTTCTGTTTGTAGAGGTCTCATGGCAGGTCAGTTAGGAAAGACTGAGCCCTGATTATGATGCATTTGGGGTTTTCCAAGTCAGGGTGGGTTTGTAGGTACCTGCTGGTTTTATTGGGCAGAAAGGGGGGCCAGAGAGAGAAGGAGAGGAAAGGAGACCCTCCCTGCACCCCAACCAGGTCCCAGCTAGAGGCCAGAGTCTTCAGGAGGCTCACAGTCCCTGGAGAGGAGGACAAGTTTCTGCTGCTGGTGGAGTTAGCCTAAGGCAGCCCGGGATATGGCAGGATGCTCGGAGCCCAGCCAGACCCAACATAGGCAGAAGACGAACACCAGCACTAGACGGGGTCTTGATCTAAGCTCCCCTTTTACAGATAAGAAAACTGAGGCTCAAAGACAGGAGGTGCTCACCCACGGTCACCCAGCTAATTGTTGGCAGATTGACCAAGAGCCGTTTCATTCTGAGCAAAGAAAAGCAACACGGGTGAGCTCAGAGTGTGGGCTCCTTTTCCTTTGTTAGGTGGGCTTGAGATGCCATTTAAATGTCCTTTTTTTCTTTCAAACGTGTGTCCCTCTCTTAAAACACCTAACTCGCTCTTGCTAACCTTTTGCCGCTGCTGCCTCTTCAAACCTAGAGGAGAGGAGAGTTCCGGGTCAGCAGAGGGAAGCGTCTGAGAGGCCTCTGGCCCATGGGCTTAGGTCTCAGGTCCAGCTTGCACACGGCCAAGAAGCTTCTGGGGTCTCCGAGCTGCCTCTGGGGGAGAAAGAGCCCGAAGCTCCTGTCCTGGTGACCTCTCGCCCTTCCCAGCATCACCCTGTCTGCCAAGTGCCTCCTCCACCAGGAGGCCCTCAGGAGCCCCACTGGGAGTGGGGACCAAAACCAGGGCAGCGGGCTGAGGAGGGCCTGGCCTTTCCGAAGCCCCCCTCCCCTGGACGTCAGCAGACGGAGCCTGGGAGTGCCGAGGTTGTCCAGGCAAGCTTCCTCGGGGAGCCGGGCCACCATCGAGGTGAGGCTGTGGAGCCGAGGACCTCAGGTCTGACCCGCCAGCACGCATCTGACATGTTTGGGGCCCCCACCCTGCTTGCAGGCCCCAGAGAGGCCACATGCCAGCCTTTGGGGACAGGACCTGAGGTTGCAGAGGGCAGCCGCTGCGGCTCTGAGCTGCCAGAGTTCCAGCTTTGGGGAGGCCTGCCCCAGGAGGGGCCACCTCTGAAGGGGGCACAGGGCAAAGAGAGGCAGGGGGGTGAGGAGGTGGATGAAGACCGGGACATTGATGAGTCCTCGCCCCAGGGCTCCCCGCCCTCCCAGATCTCCCCTACCCGAGGCGGGCCAGCCCCGCAGGCAGTTTCCGGAGAAGCCCCTGGAACCCCGGGGTCCCCAGCCAGGAGTGCCATCCCGCTTCCTGTCGATTTCCTCTCTAAAGCATCTGCAGAGACCCGAGTCCCAGAGCCCGACGGGCCCAGCGAGGGGCCCCCGGGAGAAGGGCATGTTGGGTCCCCCGAGTTCACATTCCACGTGGAAATCACAGCCAACCTGCAGAAGGAGCAGGGACCCCCCTCGGAGGTGGATTTGGAAGGGACTGCACTTCCCGGGGCTCCTGGAGAGGAGCAAGAGCCCCGGAGCCCCTCTGAGGCCGAGGACACAAAAAAGACTGATCTTCCAGAACCTTCTGGAAAGCAGCCTGCAGCTGGTCTGCCAGGGAAGCCCGTCAGCAGGGTGCCTCAACTCAAAGGTCTGTGTCTTAAGCCCCTTCGCTCCCGCCTGGCGACCTCGTGTGCCACCCAGGCTGCGGGCACTGCCACTCAGCTTCCGGCTCCTCCTTGGCTCCTGCCGCTTCTGAGGCCCCCAGGGACAGCACCAACCAGCCACCTGGGCCTTTGCTCACCCTCCCAGCCACCTCCTGTCCCTCAGGCATTGGTAGCTCATGCTCCTCTCACGCTTGCCCACCGTCGTGCATGTCACCAACGCCCCCGCCCAGTGCTTTCTGCCCCGTTCACTCCTCTGGCCCCTTGACTTATCTGCAAGGCTCTTCAGCCCAGTGGAGGCTGGTGGGCTGCACTCCACAAAGAACATAGCAGCTGCTCCCACTTCGGAGGGCTCACTATGTGTCTCAAATTGGTGGTCTAGGGCCCTCCCGACCTTCCCAAGTGGACATAATTAGCCCTGATTTGCAGATGAGAAAACTGAGGCTCCAAGCGGTAGAGTATCTTGCTGAAAGTCATTGAGTAGTAGGCAATGGAACCAGGTGTGGAACCCAAGTAGGTCTGCTTTGTCAGGCACTTCCATCTACCCTGCAAGTGCCTTCCAGGAGGTCCTGCCTGAGGTGTGCCCTCCTAGCCCAGAGACTCAGAGGACACATGTCTGTCCTCTGCGACTGTGTCAGTGGACAGCACTTCACATGTAGCAGGCCACACACATACACACACACAAGCATTTGGAGGTGACCCAGAGCCCATGCTGAACTTTTGGCCCAACAACCGCTCCACCCTATTCTGTCTGCCTTGTGGCAGAAGAGACAGTGAGCAGAAACAAAATCTCCTCGTGGAAGGAAGCCCTTCTTCTTCCCTTGGCAGAGCTGGGGCAAGTCCCCCTGATGGGATCGCAGGGAGGGATCTTAGCCCCATACCCGTCTCGAGCCCTGGGAAGCGTGACCACAGCAGCCTTTCAGGGGCTGAAGAGATGGGAAGGGAGGTTCCCAAGGTTGGGGGTCTCTGTGTCCTGTTTTGGGGAGGACAGTTTATACCCCAGAGGAGGCCTCATGGCCACATATCAGCCGTATTCATATGTTTAGGTCCTGTAGCATTTTAAAATTATTTGCGGGGCCCAGAAATTGATGCTACTTAAACTGTTAATCGCAGACATCTGTTAAATGTTGTCACGAAAACTTTGAAATGTTATAGATGAAGGAACCTGTATTTTAAAATTTAAGACAGAAAAAGAATCCTACTTTAAAATCTCCTAAACTCCAAACTAATATGGGACACGTAACTGTGACTCGACAGATGACAACATGTTTCCTGAAATGTTGTTTTGTATTGAATGCTGATCCACTAGATGTTGATAGATGTGTCCAGGGAAAAAAGAGTTCCATGATCTAGTTAGTTTGGGGGGAAAAAAACAGGTAAAACAAAGTTAAATGGGGTTTGCTACTGGGGAACTTGTCAGAGCCTTTAATATTCTAATGTACATTCTGACCCTCTGAGAAGGATACATAGTAGCCATTTCTCCAATTTGGGAAATGCTGATCTAGCAAATGCTTTTGTTGTGACATAGATGATGATGGCCGTTGGGGCAAAGGATGTGAATCAGGTCCACCCGGGGCTCTCATTAAAATGCAAGTTCCCCACCTTAGGCTTACTGTCTCAGAGTGAACCTGGGATTCTGTATTTCAAGAATCTGTCCTACTGGTTCTGCTGCATAACAAAGTTTGAAAATCTCTGGGCTAGATCATCAGTGCTGGTCACTCTAGAAATCCGGTCTCCAGAAATCAGTGAGATGCTTCCACTGTCCTTGGAGAAATATGATATTGAAGCCACAGATGAAAACCTATGATCAGTTTTCAATAATGAATGCCAATAGCAGGAAAGAGTGAGTGAGAAGTTATGCTGGTAGAAAAGCAGATTGGTTTCACCAAGGGGTGTGGCTTTCCAAACACAAAAGCTATCAATGGTTTGGTCCTAAAATCCAGAGATTATCTATAGCAGGGGTCTCTAACCTCCAGGCTACAGCTCAATACCTCCTGTCAGATCGGTGATGGCATTAGATTTAAAGTGCACAATAAATGTAATGTACTTGAATCATCCTGAAACCATCCCCTCCCCACCCCCAGTCCATGGAAAATCATCTTCCATGAAATAAAGAGTTTGGGGACTGCTGATCTATAGGATATTTGATGGCAGCTAGTTTGTTGCTAATTTGGAGAAAGGAAAAGCATTAGTCCTCCTTGGGAGAGTCTGTAAGTGGTGAGAAGACCCTCCAGGGTTGGGTCAGGAGTGGCTTGGACTTGTCAGAGAGCCAGCTAGGACTGGTCACCCAAGCCCCCATGAGTGAGGGGCAGGTTCTGGGAAAGCGGCCCACTCCCCCTGGCCCTTGGGTGACAATGTGAGCAAGGGGTCCTGCAGGGGCCAGAGCCTGGCTGACCTGCCCTGCCCATGGCCCTGGGGCTTCCAAATGCCCCTCCTCGGAGCGGGGTTGGCCCCAGTCAGGGGAGGCTGACCCCAGCAGAGCCTGTGAGAGGTGGTCCTGCACCGTCTACCTTCCCTGACCACCCCTGTACCAACACATGCCCATAACAGTTTCCTCTGCGTCCCCTCTGCATGTCCCCGCCCTTGGCCAGCCTGCTGCCCCCTCTTGTCAGGATGTTGCAAGCAACGACCCCAGTGTGCTGTGTTGATACTAACAACGAGACACCTAACAGATTCAAGGGGAAAGAAATCAACTGGGTTTCCACTGGCCCAACTGAACAAGACACATTCCAGTTTCTGAGAAACCATTTTCCCTCCATCAGGCTCTCATGAGCTGTGCTGATGGGTGTAACATGCATTCTCATTTTGTATTTTATCAGCTCGCATGGTCAGTAAAGGCAAAGATGGGACTGGACCCGATGACAAAAAAACCAAGGTAAGCTGAGAAAACCATGGCACCTCTCTGCTGCCATCAAGTTCACCAAGAAGCCATGCTTTGTATCTGAATAAATCTGTATATGAGACGTGGAAATCATTGGTCCCCGAGGTACAGCTGTCATTCAAAGTGCTTTGTGTTTTCATGCAAACGTTTAAAATTCCAGCATTTGTCCTTGGATACTTCTGCCAGGGAAGGGCAGTCAGCAGGTTAATGAATGAATGAATGCTCCTAATTATAGTTGTACCAGCATTGTTTGAATTAAGATTTCCATGGTAAATGAAGGTATGTTTGAATTTTCTGCAGTGAAGTTTGAATTTTATGCTTCCTGCTACAGGTCTAGGCACAGCAAAGATATATGTGTATATACACAGAGAGATATATTTAAGATCTGTCTAGAAAATACCATTTACTTAAGGGGCTGAGGGAGTGTTGAGCAAAAATGGGACATCCAACCTAAAGTGGAGGGTTCTGGAAAGCCCTAGAGGAGAGGACCTGTGAGGCAGGCCGAGAAGGAGAGATGAAGTGGGGTTGGTGAATAGGGGTGAGAAGAGACATTCTGAGGAGTAAGATCAGTGGAGGTAAAGGGAGGGTGGGGGAACAGGAGGAGGAGACAAATCACGTGTTTGGGAGTTCTGAGCAAATCGGCTCAGTTGCTGCCAAGCTCGGAGTAGGGCTGAGGCAGGCCAGAGGAGGGAAGCCTGATACACACCCTACATGCTGAGTGGACACGTGGGCTGTGGTGCCCTAGAGGCTGTCCTGAAATCCTGCCAGCCAGTCTTAAGATCCTCCCCCACCAAGGACCAGAACGCCGAGCAGCCTGCTCACCACCCAAACTGCACCCAGGACCGCACAGTCCTTCTCACGCTCCCTGTCACTCTCCTCCATAAGGGGGCGTCTTGGAGAAAGCTCCCATAGCTGCACAGTAGTGTTTTTTCAGGAAAACCTCGCTGGGGCCCCAGACGAAGACCTGTTTTTCTTATAGGCGTCCAAGAGGCCACCTATCTATGCTGCCTGAAACGCCTGGGTGTTCATCAGTCCTGGAGGCCTGATGGAGTCCCCAAATGCAGAATCAAGCCCTAGGGTTTGGTCTTGTGTGTTGAGGGTGGCTGCCCAAAGTGCCTGCCCTGGAGGAAGTCAGGGTTCGCCATCACAGGACCCCAGTGGGGCAGCTGAGGGTACTTACTGCAGGGACTTGGCTGGGGCGGGAGGGCGGTTGCAATAGCTCCTTGCCAACTGCAGTGCCCATTCAGGGGAATCCTGTCCTCATGCCCATGTGCATTTGGTTCATTCATCCATTCGTAAGCTGTCCCTGCCCTGGAGTTGCTCACAGCCTTGCAGCAAGAGGTGAGATCTGTCACAAACCTAGGCCACTTGGCCAGGTAGGGAGCAATGCCAGCGGAGGGGGACCTTGTGAAGCTGGGGAAGGAGGGCTTGCCAGGACCCACCCTCATCTTTTCTTGCTAGCAGCCCCAGGGCCTCAGCCCGCATCGCTCCCCTCATACCCCTGCTCCATCCCTCTTGCACTCCTTCCCAAGGCTGGGTGCAGAGACAGCCTCAGTCACCTTAGTGGCGAATCTCAATAACGAAGTGGTCTCTGGTCAGGACTCTCCTGTGTAGCTCTGACTCCCTCTTTGGAACACCTTTGGACTTGGCCTCTTGGTTTTATTCCTGAAGGCGTGGCCCTTCTCGCTCTCAGACCAGCCTCCTCCACCAGGGCCATGGATCCCAGTCCAAGGTCCCCAGAGGTGGTCCAGACAAACCACAGGTGCTGTCCAGCCTCCTTCATGCGCTCTCATCTCCATGAGGTCGTCCACCTGACAGACACCTTCCCACTGGCTGCCCACACCACCCAGGCTACTTCATTAGGTAGATGGTACTCAAGAGTAACCACTGGCCTGATTAAGATTGATCAGACATTGGGAGATTGGGATAGACATAATACACTATTGATACTATGTATAAAGTAACTAGTGCAAACCCTACGGTATAGCTTCCCTGGTGGCTCGGATGGTAAAGAATTTGCCTGCGATGCAGGAGGTCCAGGTTTGATCCCTGGGTCAGGAAGATTCCCTGGAGAAGGAAAATAGCAACCCACTCCAGTGTTCTTGCCTGGAGAATTCCTTGGACAGAGGAGGCTGGCGGGCTAACAGTCCACAGGATCACAAAGAGTCGGACAAGACTGATCAACTAACAGTTTCACTGTGTGGCTCAGGGATCTCTACTCAGTGCTCTGTGGTGACCTAAATGGGAAGGAAATCCAAAAAAGAGGGGATATATGTATACATATACTTGATTCACTGTGCTGTACAGTAGAAACAATACTGCAAAGCAACTACACTCCAAGAAAACTTAATTTTAAAAATATTAGGGAAAAAAATTTAAAAAAATAAGTAAAATAAAAATAAAAATATTGGGGGGAGATTTACCAGACAGTTTAGTTTTGAGACTTTAATCAGAAAGTAAGGGTGTGTGTGTGTGTGTTCTAAGTGGTGTCAGACAGAATCTTCAAGACCTGCCTAATCAGGTACAGTCCTGATGTTGGCAAGGACGATTCTATCAGTGTAGTGGAAGAGGGAGAGGGGTTAGGGGGCCAGCATGAGACCCCCACCTGGAATTGAGCAGAACCAGGGGCACTTCTGACCCATGACACACTAGAGATGTTTTCTTGAGAAACATTCTAAGAATCATATACTTTTGGCAATCTCCATTGACTCTCTGGGTGCGAGCCACCTTTTAACCAGTGGTCTCCAAAGTGCGGAGCTGAAATAGATCCAGTGGGCTGGAGAAAGAACATAGCAACACGCCTATCATTTTCTCCAGCTCTGCCATATGTAAGTTTCATAATGCACATCATATGCTAGCATTGTAGTAAATGCATTAGCTGATGAATAACTACAAGTTCATGGTCACTTTCTGGTCTTCCTGATAATGACTGTTAAGGGTAAATGATCCACATGGTTTGGAGATCATGCCTTTAAACCATTACCTGCCTTATTTGTTTTTAGTTACTGTCCTTTTTCAGTTTGTACCTTTGTCCCATGTGCTGACTTTTATTTTGATTTTATTTATGTTTATGTTTAAGCCATCCACACCTTCTTCCGCTAAAACCCTGAAAAATAGGCCTTGCCTTAGCCCCAAACGCCCCACTCCTGGTAGCTCAGACCCTTTGATCAAACCCTCCAGCCCTGCCGTGTGCTCAGAGCCATCTTCCTCTCCTAAACACGTCTCTTCTGTCACACCCCGAACTGGCAGTTCTGGAGCAAAGGAGATGAAAGTCAAGGTAAGAGGAACCCACCTTTGGAAAGAATCAGGCTGTTCTGCTGTAGTTTTCAAAAGCATGCTTTTCTAGTCGCAAAGACCTTTCTTTAGATAAGCTCTCACCTAGAAGCACCATGTAGAACAGTTAAAACTCTCTGGTTAAAACAGGGGAAAGGAGGCACAGTATCGTCCTTTTCAACTCCCCTTCATCCCCTAAGGCACGGGAGGGGACCCTGGTTTGAAAATCACTGTGGGTTTCCTTGGTCTGTTCCTGGCTTTAGTAACTCGGGGATGCTCCCGGGTTGCCTTCATTTGGGTTGGACAGCATCCCTTGCACCCACACCTGTCCCAGTAGCTCACTCCCTCCTGAACCATCCCGTGGTCCCCGGTTCACGTCAGTCTCTTTTTTGAGTTTGTGTTATGTGTCAAAGTCACTGCCCCCAGTCAGCTGACCGTGCTTGTGCACCTGAGCTCCACCTTTGGCCCATCTGCTAACTGATGCTGGTGTCACCCGCCAAGGGCTGTTAGCACACCTGAGGTGTTACTGAACCCCGAGACCTGTTTGAGAGCAAATGGAAGGATAGGACTAGCTCTCTTAGCATTCTCGGTCAGGTTCAACAAACTGTGTCTCCACGTGCCTCTGAAACCAACCACCACCAGGCAGATAAACCCCGCTAAGAGAGTCAGAGAATGGTGTAGGAAGTCTTCAGACATCCTGCCTGCAAACACTGGTGGATGTTGACCTCGATCGTTGCTATGAGCTCTGTTGACTTTTTATGAAATATATTGGCTCCACTTGTGCAGACAACTCATGTAAACAGTTCGTCCAGGAGGAAATGGTACTCAGGAGTTTAGGAGGGGCTGTGGATTTGTGTGTCTTTGTCATGGTAAAGGACACTTGTATGTGGCTGGCAGAGCGTCACCCCAATCTTAGCCCCATTTTGAGTTAAGCTGGTAGAGTGGAGCTGGCACTGATGCCAGGTGGCAGAAACCTTTCCCAGCTGTAAAAAAATAACACTCTACTGTGCATTGGTTTACAGGGGGCGGATGGTAAGCCTGGAACGAAGATTGCCACACCCCGGGGAGCAGCCCCTCCGGGCCAGAAAGGCCAGGCCAACGCCACCCGGATTCCAGCAAAAACAACTCCCACCCCGAAGACCTCGCCAGGCACTGGTGAGAAGGGCTTTCTCTGGAATCCTAGTTGGGGGGTGGGATGGGGAGAGCTCGCCATGGAGGCCCTGACGGTTAACCTCTGGTAGCCAACTGATGCCTGTGGTTCAGGAAGCACCAAATGTTCATTTTCTAATTCTTTTAATTTTCTGAGCTAGATACTGAATTCCCACTTTCTACCGTGAAGAAATCGAGGCTCTGAGAGTTTGCATGACTAAGTCTAACCAGCCTTTTAAGCATGAGGAAAATACAGCCATAAGTCTAATAACTGATGGAGAAGGGGCTTCTCTGAGCTTCTCGAATCCCATGACGCCCACCCCACCGGGAGGTATTTTTCAGCCCCCAAATGAGGGGTGGGTCACTATGGGTGACCTCACACAGGGGGCAGCCCCTGCTAACTTGCTGAGATGTTAGGGACCTTCTGACAGAACCTAAGGGTCTTAGCTGAGCACTCACAGGCTGGGCCCATCTCCTGGGCTCCTGTGAGTAAAACACACTGAGTTCTGAGTACCAGCTTTAGTCGAGCCATTTTGCTTCCAGTGGGGACAGCCAGGCTGGGTCCACCCTTCCCACTGCCCTGATGACTGTCCCAGGCACCTGGGTTTAGACTGTGCATGACTCGGGGTGTCTGATCCAGGGCAGCGCTCCAGGGGCCTGTGGATCTTATATGGGCTCTGTGTGAGGCCTGGGCCGGCACCACAGGGTCTCTGCTGCTCCAGGGATGGCTGCCCAGAGTCCTGGTCTCCTGCATGTCTTGGCCGTGGTGTTTAGTGAGGTTGCCATAGGGTGGGGCCTGCATGCATACCCGCTCACTAAGGCCCGTTGGTTGACTTTCTCCCATAGGATTCATTTTATTTATTTTTTAAAATGATTATTTATTTATATTTTCGCTGCACTGGGTCTTCATTGCTGCACTCGGACTTTCTCTACTTGCAGCAAGTGGGGGCTACTCTAGTTGTGGTGTATGCACTTCTCCTTGCGGTGGCTTCTCTTGTTGCAGAGCATGGGCTTATTTGCTCAGCAGCATGCAGGATCTTTCTGGACCAGGGGTCAAACCTGTGTCCCCTGCATTGACCAGGAGGATTCTTCACCACTGGACCTCCAGGGAAGCCCGGGTTTCTCCTCATGTATAGAGTACATATGATACAAGGGGAATTCACGGACTCCTGACTGGATTTCATATATGATTTTGATCCTGCTTTTCTTCACTTGACATTATGCCAGTTGATTCATGCAACTGCAGTCATAACTGGAAGCAAGAACCTGTGTTTCTCTCTGGATCTTAACTGCTCTCGAGTGGACAGACCTCCCCTAAGTTGACCTTGCTTCCTGCCAGCCGGTGCCCGTGCTCCCTAACCCCATTCCCCACCCATCCCCCACCCCACTGACCCGCTGCATAAAAAACAAACTCTCATTGAGGCCTTTTCAACCTTGATAATAATGAGGCTTTCTGTGGATTTTTCTTTTTAAGCGACCATGCAAGTGCAGAAAAAACCACCCCCTGCAGGGGCAAAATCTGAGAGAGGTAATTCTGAGCCTGCCTCGCCCAGCTGGGGTCATGCCTTTTGCACGTGCAGCTTGTTGGTTGGCTGTGGGGGAGGGAGGTGGTTAGAGCCGGGAAGACCTGCTTTTGAAAAGTAGGCTTACCACATTGGGCCTGAAGTTGGAACAGGCAGAATTCCTGCTCCTCTTCTCGCGTGGTTTGTGCAGATGTGTCTGTCCAATGGGCTTTCTAATCCTGCGTGTTCTCAGCGTCAGCCGGGGGCTCTGGGTGGGGCCAGGGGAGCAGGTGCCTCGAGCTGATGCGGGTGCTGGAGTCAGGACCGGCCCTAACCAGGTGAGGGGAAGGTTGCACTGGCAAGTGATAGGGACCCTGTCCTGTGGGCTCCGGCCGCTGGCCCCGTTCTCCAGATGAGCACACAGGCTTAGGGAGGGAGGTCGAGGGACTTGCCTGAGGTCGTTCTGTAGTTCAGTGGCGCAGAAGGGGTGCGAAGCCACCACCAGGTCCACCAGGCAGCCTGTGTGCCAGGGGGCAGAGGGCGGGGGGGGCAGGAGGGGAGGGGAAGGTTGCACTGGCAAGTGATAGGGACCCTGTCCTGTGGGCTCCGGCCGCTGGCCCCGTTCTCCAGATGAGCACACAGGCTTAGGGAGGGAGGTCGAGGGACTTGCCTGAGGTCGTTCTGTAGTTCAGTGGCGCAGAAGGGGTGCGAAGCCACCACCAGGTCCACCAGGCAGCCTGTGTGCCAGGGGGCAGAGGGCGGGGGGGGCAGGAGGGGGGTGGCGCTGAGCCTGGAGGCTTTACTCATCCTGTTGCTGCAGAGCTTGACTCCTTGAGGAATTTCCAACAGATACTGAGATTCAACCAAGAACCTCGTGCTCATCCTCCCTTTGACAAGAGAAGACACTGCTCCCCACAGAGAGCTGCCCTTTTCTGCTTGGGGCCCAGTAGGTCCCCGTTTGGTACACATGGTTCCTGGGTGGTGGGGGGCATCGGCCACCCTCAGAAATGGAGGGGAGCAAGGCCGCCACTTGGGCACAGTGTCCAGCCGGGTGGCTCTCAGACTCAAGAATCCTGCTTAAGAATCAAGAATCAGGAGTCTGCTTTAGAATCCCTGGGAGCAAGGGAACCACCAGTTTTGCAGGCCCAGCCCCTAGAGATTCTATCCTATCCGGTCTAGATGGGGCCCCGGAATCTGTATCTTACAGGTCCCACCTCCTCCCCACCCCTCCCCCAAGGCCACCGCCACGGTGGTGGTGGCGGCTCTGGAGATCCCGACGCAGAAGTGCCTGGGCCACATTTGGTGAAACACGGATCCAAGAGGCAGACAGAATAGCCAACCAGGAAGAGTGATGGGGGGTTGAAGAGTGCAGGAAGAGACCCGTGTTAGGAGCCCAGGGCTGGTCAGCTGGGAGAGGGGCGGTGTCCGCAGCCTTCCTGGAGGGCGTGGCCTCCGCCCTGTGCCCGGAAAGGCTCACTGCTATTTGCGGAGCAGCGCCTTTTCGGAGAGGGCGTTCCTGGGGAGGGCAGGGAGGCTGTGAAGCGGCATGGTTTGTTTGGAAAGCCAGGGACTGATGCACACGATGCAGGCATACCATTCTGGAACCCAGGTACCAGAGAGGAGTCGGGAGGTTGGATAGGGGTCTAGCAGGGAAGGGGCCTGGAACTTGATGAAAACGGCTCAAAATCCACCCTGTGGTTAGAGTCCAGTGGAACCATGTGTAAAATAGATAGCTAGTGGGAAGCTGCTATAGCACAGGGAGCTCAGCTCAGTGCTCTGGGATGACCTAGAGGGGAAGGATGTGGGGTGGGAGGGAGGCTCAAGAGGGCGGGGATACAGGTATTTTGTTTTTTCCTATGCTTATAGCTATTTCCGGAGAAGGCAATGGCAGCCCACTCCAGTACTCTTGCCTGAAAAATCCCATGGACGGAGGAGCCTGGCAAGCTGCAGTCCATGGGGTCGCAAAGAGTCGGACACGACTGAGCGACTTCACTTTCACTTTTCACTTTCATGCACTGGAGAAGGAAATGGCAACCCACTCCAGTGTTCTTGCCTGGAGAATCCCAGGGACGGGGGAGCCTGGTGGGCTGCCGTCTATGGGGTCGCACAGAGTCGGACACGACTGAAGCGACTTAGCAGCAGCACCATCACATTACCCTTATTCAGGGCAAAGGCCACCTATCCCTGCCCAGCCTCTGTGAGTCGGCATTATATTTATTTCCTCTGAGCTCAGAGAAGGAAAGTGACTTGTCTGAGATCACTCAGCTGGCTGGAGCCGCTCCCGACCCCAGGGCCACTGGGCAGAGTTGCTCCCCTCTGGGAAGTAGTCCTGAGTGGTCCTTGGCGACCACTCTGTTGCTTCCCTGGGAAGCAGGATATTTTTGTCCCAAAGCAATGAGGCTGGGAAGAGGGGACATTTCTCTAGAAATGGAGGCAAGGGCAGCCTCCCGCCGGATTGACTGAGCTTCCGACCTTGTTCCCACCGGCCTGGTCCAGCCCTGACTCTGGGAATGGACCGCAGGACAGAGACCCTTTTTCTGACTCCCGCCCCGCTGGGCCCTGGTCTCACGCCCGCCTTCCTTTCCAGGTGAATCTGGGAAATCCGGGGACCGCAGCGGCTACAGCAGCCCCGGCTCCCCAGGCACTCCCGGTAGCCGCTCCCGCACCCCCTCCCTGCCGACCCCTCCCACCCGGGAGCCCAAGAAGGTGGCGGTGGTCCGCACTCCCCCCAAGTCGCCATCTGCAGCCAAGAGCCGCCTGCAGGCCGCCCCCGGGCCCATGCCAGACCTGAAGAACGTCAAGTCCAAAATCGGCTCCACGGAAAACCTGAAGCACCAGCCAGGAGGCGGCAAGGTAAGGGCGTGTGGGAGACGGGCTGTGCGTGTGTCCGCCCCGGGGCGCCCGGAGCGGGCGTGGCGGGGGTGGGCGTGGGGCAGGGGGCAGGGGGAGGTACACCTGGGGCGGAGGCGGGGGAGCCCCTCTGCTCCCACCACCAGCCTGGATCCCGCCCCCGCCCCATAGCACAGGCCCCTCCCCGACCTCTTGAAGGAAAGACGGTGGGTTAGGGTTCTGTTCTGTGCTGGGGTCACCAGCAGGCTGTGAGTGCCATCTCAGAGGAGAGACGTCACTTCGCTCGGTCACCTCAGCGCCTGCTGATGGATCGATCACAGGTGACAGCGTGGTAGCCCCACGACTGGGGGGTTCTCAAAGTGGGTGCCTGCAGGGGGTTCCCCAGCTGCCTTGTGGTTGAGACCATGAGACAACCAGTGTACAGGTGGGTGTCTCTGGCATTGGTTGAACATTTGTTAGGTCCCAATTCTGGGGAAATTCGTGATACCATTTTGAACAACTGATTCTTCCAGGGACAAATGGGTGCTCACGTCATCTCTGGGTCTCCCAAAGGTGGAGAAAATGAACTTCCAGGAGTCTGGGTGGAGGAATGTGGGCACAGCCTGGACCCCTCCCCCTCTCTTTGACCACCTCCCCCCGTCGTGTGAGTTTCCTAGGGTTGACATACAAAATGCCACCGACTGGGGACTTGCCTGGTGGTCCAGTGGTTAACACCTCACATTTCTGCTGCAGAGGGCATGGGTTTGATCCCTGGTCGTGGGAACTTTGGGTCCCACCAAAAAAAAAAAAAAAACTAACACGGACTGGGTGGCTTATACAACAGAGATGTAATTCCTCCTAGCGCCCAGAAGTCCAAGGTCAAGGTGTTGGTTTCCTCTGAGGCCTGTCTCATGTGCCTGCAGGTGCTGCTTTCCCCTCATGTCCTCGCTGGTCCCTCTCTGGATGTCACTATGTCCCAGTCCCACCTCCTGTAAGGACACAAGTTCTATTGGCTTAGGGCCCACCCCAGTGAGCTCATTTTAACTTAATGACCTCTTTAGAGACCCTATTCCAAACACAGTCCCGTTGGGAGGTACTGGGAGTTAGGACTGCAGCCTGTGGATTTGGGGAACACAGTTCAGACCATGACAGCGCTCCCCGCCCCCAAGCACCGGGGGAGGGGGATGGAGCAGAGAGAAGAGGGTGCGGTGGGGAGCAGAGGACAAGGACACCCCACCACCTCTTGTGTTGGGCCTTCCCAGCTGGACTGTTTTGGGAGCAGAGCGCCTCCTGGTGGGCAAGGGTCAACATTTCCCTTCCGTCCAGAGCACTCCCCCACCCCCACCCGCGAGCCCGGCCTCTGCACTCGATTTTATTAATCGCGCTTGCCTGGGGCCTGGGTCACCGTGGAGGGAGGGGTCTCATAGACCTTTGGTCCAAGTCAGTGGCCTTTGCCTGAAACGCTACCCTTTGCTCCCCGTGGAGCTTCAGGACCTCCTGCTGGCCTTTCCCATCCTTGGGGCCCAAAGGGTCCTGCCCAGCAGGGAGGTCTGGGTGCCTCTTGGGGTCTTTGGGCCACAGGGCTGGGCCTGAGCAGTGTTGAGCCCCCTGCAGTGTTTGCTGTGCTACTTAAAGACACAATGCCTGTCTCCTTATGGAGGGGACTCTGTTGCAGCTGGCTTGAAGCTGACCCCCTGGTGAGGCTTCGGGGGAGGGGGGCAGAGGGACCCCCAGGGAGAGGGTTTCCAAGGTGATGGGATGTTTCCCACTGGCATTCGCACCCCTCCCCCAGCGCTGTGGCTGTCCCGCGTGTGTCCTGTTTTCATGGCACAGAGTGTTCGCCTCTGTTTTGAAAGCTGAAAAACAAAATCACTGAGAAGACTGTGGGGCTATGACCAGCAGGCTCACGGCGAGAGGAAACTTGTGACGGGCAGCGTCTCCCAGCCTGCGGGGCTCTGTCACACACCGGCTCCCCCCAGCCCAGGCTGCACCCCGTCAGCCCTGAGTTCACCCCAGGTCGGCTGGGAGGGTTTGGGCACCATTTGGCCCTGTTCTCGAAACCCTACTGAGAGCCGCAGTGACAGGGCTGAGCAGGGAGGACCCCACCCCTCGCACCTGAGCTGCCCAGGCCCAGTGGCTTGGGGAGAGGAGTCCAGTGGCCTGAGGGCCAGTGACTCGATGCTTAGGATGGAAAGCGAGAGGTTGCCCCCAGGTTATGGCTGTACCACGTGGGCGCAGATGTGTGTCCACAGCTACAGACTTGATGGTTAAAGGAGAAAGGTGACTTTTCTCGGGGTTTATTGGGGAAGGAGATGTGGGGAAGTGGCCAAGAGGGGAGTAATAGCATCCTTGTAAATTCCATGCAAAACTTAGAAAACTGTGTGAAACAAAGAAAACCTGAGCCATAACAACAAAGATCAACACATTAATCTCTGGGGAAAACAAAAACAAAGTAGATAAATTAAAAAAAAAAAAGAAAAGAAAAGGGAAAAAAGGTCCCTGGGATCCATGCAGAAGGCCTCTTGAGGTGACTCGAATGGGGACTTCACCGGTGGTCCAGTGGTTAAGAATCCACCTTCCAAAGGCTTCCCTGGTGGCTCAGATGGTAAAGAGTCTGCCTGCAGTGTGGGAGACCCAGGTTCGATCCCTGGGTCAGGAAGATCCCCTGGAGAAGGAAATGACAACCCACTCCAGTATCCTTGCCTGGAAAATTCCGTGGACAGAGGAGCCTTGCGGGCTACACTCCATGGACTCGCAAAGAGTCAAACATGACTGAGCAACTTCACTTTCGAATGCAGAGGATCCCTGGTCCGGGGACTTAGATCCCACATGTTTCGGGGCAGCTAAGCCTGTGTGCCTCAACTACTGAGCCAGTGCACCCTAGAGCCTGTGCCCTGTAACACAAGCAGCCCACACATGGCAACAGAAGAGGCCTGCGTGCCACAGCGAAGACCGAGATCAGCCAAAATTAAAAAGAGAAAAATGACTGGACTGAAGGTCCCTGGAGGTCCTTGTGAGATCTCTGGGTCCCTGTGGCCTCTCATTTGGCCCAGCATATATAGTAAAAGGGACAACACTTCAAGAGTCTGAAGAATAACCCAACTTTCTGAGTAGGTGACATGCTGAAGAAGGAGGAGCAGGACAGGTTTGTAAACCTGCAGAGACTGAAAACCGCACACCAGTCTAACTTGTTGGTTGGAAAAAAAATGTAAAACGTCCGTTTTCTGCTTCGTACTCTTCTCTGATTTCATGATTTGCTACAGTGAACATGAGGAGTCCAAAACAAAATTACTTTGAAAGAAAAATACAAATAATCACTTGGCCACTTTAACCTAACCAGCTGGATCCACCAGAAGTGGGAAGGGGAGGAAGGAGCAGCAGTTCTCCTGTGACTGCAAAGGAGAATCACCTGGGGTAGGGAAGGGGAAGGATTCTTTTAAAAATCCTAATGCCTAGACTACCCTGGTGTTACAGTGGATAAGAGTCTACCTGCCAAAGCAGGGGACATGGGTACTGATCCCTGGTCTGGGAAGATCTCACATACTAGGGAGCAGCTAAGCCCGTGTGCCCAGAGCCTGTGCACCACAGGGAAGAATAGCCCCCCCCAGCCCTGTTCGCAGCAACAAAGACCCAGTGCAACCTAAAATAAAATTAAAAAGGAAACAGAACTTGTGTTTTTAAAAAATCCTAGTGCCATGGTCTTACCCTGAACCTTGAGAATCTTGAGGGGGCCACCCCAGGGGTTCCCAGGAGTTCAGCAGTCCAGGCTGAAACCCCATGTCCCTGAATTCTTACCTACTGACCTCTGGTCTCAACCTTGACTGCTAGAGCCTCTCACGAGCCCTGGATCTGGGACTGATTTTTTTTCCTCTTCTGGTCCTGCCCCTGCCCCTATTTTCAGATTCCAAGCACCTGGCTCCTGAGACAACTCAGGTCAGGCCCTAGGTCCTGCACCCCCTCCCCAAGAGTTTTTCCCAGTCCTGTTAGGGGGATCGTGGAGGGGGGAGTTCAGACACGAAGAACCAGCGTTTAAAACACCTGAAAAAACGAAAACAAAAAGGACCCACTGCAGGTGTAAGCGATACAAAATTGACATCCTTCTATCCTGATGAGGGTGTGAATCTCTGCAGTCCTTTTGGATATAATAAAGGATTATTCATAGTTTTCACAGTTTAATTCTGCTAAATCAATGGTCTGTTGAAGGATCTCATGTTCCCTTCCTCTGGACTAGATTGAAGGTCACCTTGAGATCTTTGTGTCCCTCTGGCTTCACACTTGATGTACAGTAAATGCTGTATACTCAAAATCAAGGAAAGAAGTCTCTAAATTCAGAAAAAGTTTCATGCACAAAAATGCACATTGTGCTTTATTAATAATTGCAAAACAAAACAACTCATAAGTCTAAGTTAGAAATAATAGTGATGCCATACTATAAAATATTTGCAGTCATTAATAATTATCTTTGAAAATAATTTTTACAATTATAAAAAACATAAATAAGTTAAAAATAAAATTGTATAAATTTTGTAAGTTATATCTACCACCTGTACAAAAGCCATGTATAGAAGACAAATATGACAAAACGCTAATAGTGGCTCAGGGAAATTGTGACTGATTCTTTTTCTCTATTTTTCCCTTTCTTCCTAAATTTTTTATAGTGAAACCATTTCTAATTAGAAAAAAAAAAATGGAGGGACTTCCCTGGTGGTCCGGTGTTAAGACTTTGTGCTTCCACTGGTCTGGGAACTAAGATCTCAAATGCCATTCAGTGTAATCAAAAAGAATTAAAAAAAAAAACTGGATAGAAATACAGTTGTGACTGGAAGTGTCACAGTAGATATTAGTAAAATATCTATGTTTTTATTAGTAAAACAAAAACAATAAAAGGACCTAGTTCATATAATTGAAAAGGAAAAATAAATATGAGGAATCAAACTGTAGGGAAAGGGTTTAACTGTTAAGAGTTTAGATGTGTCAATAATCTATTTAGTCCAGAAAGAAAAATACCTATAGAGAAGCAGAAATTGCTTCTCATTTTTAACCTCAGTGTGATACACGAACTTCATTGTATGCATATTGTTAACATAACCACAAATACTCAAAAATCAAATTTTCCTTTGTCACTGCTCATTCAGCTTAGAAATGAAAATGCCTTTTCCAAGCGTCTTTGTTACAAATGCCATAAATTATGTGACAATGCCCCCAAATTATACTTAGAAGGAATTCATCATTTTAAATGCTTTACTTTTTTAAAAAATTGACTGCAGCATATAAATTATGTTCTTATTGGTGGGGAAAAAGAATACAAGCAAAGAAATAATACACAAAGAGAAGACAGAAATAAATTTAGAAAATGGAGCATACAATACTATCAAAAACTGATTCCTTCCTTCTTTCCTTTATTCATTCATGCAGCATTTCTGGGGTACCTTTGAGCGCCAGGCCCAGGCAGGAGAGAGAGACACTGAGCTGATTAAGCAGAGGCAAAAGGAGAGGTTGGCCAGGGAAGCTAATGCAGGAGGGAGCAGCCTGCACCACTGAGGGTTCCACACACTGAGGGTCACCTGTGTTGTGGAGTGTTGCACACAATTGTCACCAACAAAGCAGAGAAGACAAGACAGATCCTTGTTTGGGACCATCATCAAGTCTTTAAAAGGACAGTTCCCGTGCCCATGCCCCCACCCCCCACACACATATACTGCTGGGGACGCAGACCGAGAAAGACTCGTGGGAAACTGCACCTGGAGATACTGAGAAGGAAAGCAAAATAAAGCTCAAACTGGCACCAGCTGGGGTGGCAGAGCGGTGTGGGTTAGGGTGGAGCTTTGTTTGTTTACATGTGAGCTTTGGAGAGTTAACAGCTGATAGGAGGAGGTCCCTGCTGGGTCTCTTGTGTGCAGATAGGACAGCACAGGGTAGAGAAGACAAAGGGAGAGTGGAGGGCACCCTCCGCAGAGCCTCAGGCTCCACAGTCAGTCGTGTAGAGGGTGTTGAATAAGAGGGTGAGTGTGGGCCCAGCCGAGGTTAAAGCAGCACCAACCTCAACAGCCTCCCTGTGGGGTCAGTGGACAGCAGAGGTCCCAGGTACCTCCCAGAATGAGAGAGGAGTCCATCGGGGCTGAGGCGGCCAGGTAAGGTGAACTGGGGGGGATCTTTGTGGTTTCCAAGGTGAAAAGGGACATGCAGAGTCATGACCAGAGAGTGGGACGTGATCTGGTTGGCTTTGAGCGGATGGAGCTAAAGTCACTTCCTCTGAGAATGTGCAGGCCAGGAGCTGGGATGCAAAGGTCCCCCCGGGCAGGACTGAAACCCACCCGAGCTGCGGGGCTTGGAAAGGCTTGGGCTGCGATATTCCAGATGGCCACAAGATGGCAATAGCACGCTGTAAGTGTCTGGCTCCGGAGCCCTGAAGTGTTTTAAAAATTTGTTACATTTGTTGACAAAGTTTCAAGTCTGGTTTTTAAAAGTACAAGTGTAGAACATCTATGCGGAGTAAATAAAGTCAGTCTGTACCTAGGATAGTTTGCTTGTCCTGGATCAGGGCCGGAGACTCAACTGAACTTGACCTGAGGTGTTGGGCTGTGCAGAGCCAGGCGGGGCCCCTCCTGGGGGACAGCCTTGTAACTCGGAGACCCTCTGGACATCTCTTCCCGTACACAGCATCTGTGTTTATGAAAAAAAAAATCTTGTGTAAATTCCATCATTTTAAAGATTCTTGGATCAGTCACTGTTTAAAGGAACAGTATAAACAGTTGTAAAGAGGTGCTCTGTGTGCTAAGTCGTGTCCCACTCTTTGCAACCCTCTGGACTGTAGCCCGCCAAGCTCGTTTGTCTATGGAATCGACTCCCCTAATATTTGATCTCTAGTGTCAGTTCTCAAGCTGACCATTTTGGACTTGAAGAGAAGGCTTGCTGTGGGTGTCCAGTGCTCACCCCAGGTTAGATTCCCTCCAGAACATCCCAGCCCCCAGTCCTCAGCATTGGGCCTGTTGACCCTAGTGAGGCCAAGCCGGGCTCAGCACAAGACAGTGTAGGAGACAGGCCTCTCCAGGGGCGGCCCAAGGACACTTGGCCAGCCTGGGAGCTGCTGAGGGTGGAGGGAGGGCTGGGCCATCTGGAGCACCTCGAGAAATCTGAGCCCAAACAGAACCAGAACAAGATCTGCTGTGGGTTTGGAACCATTTCGGGTTCTCCAGGAAATGGATTAAACCGAAATGGACCTGCTCCCAGCCTCATGCCACCCCAACCTCTCCTCCAGGGTCAAACCCTGACCACAGGAATTTGTCCCTTGCCTGGTGGTCTCCTGGATCAAAATCTGAAGCTTCCAAAACATTGCTTTTCCCTTTGGCTATTTGCAGTGTCCGCCCGGAGCTGAGGCTCAATGTCACACATTTACTCTAGTTGAGAAATTAAGTTTCAGGATTCCAATTTCATAATGCCAACCATTGCCCTTTTTATTTTTCCTTTCTGTAAATCTACCATTCTGTAAAGGGTGTTGACTTAATTTGAGGACTAACAGTAATTCAGGTCTGCTTACTAAGTATCCTTATGTCTCTTGCCAAATCCCACAAAAGTTTGTTGCCTTTTTTGTGGGAACAAGAAGAAGCCTGGAGAAAACATTTCTGTGTGTCTGTTGCATGTTGTGGTATTGCCTCATGTCTCTTCGAGTCATTTGATGACTTTCTTGAATGGATTAGTACAGAAAACAAGGCTATCCTTCTTGAAAAACTGGTCAGTGTTCTTCGTCAGATTAGAGAGTTATGTAACCCATCATGTTTCCCTTTTTGCTTTGACTTCCTGGAAGCTCAGAGCTAAATGTTGTTTAGTCGCTAAGTCGTGTCTGACTCTTTTGTGACCCCATGTATTGTAGCCTACCAGGCTCCTCTGTCCATGGAATTTCCTAGGCAAGAATACTGGAGTGAGTTGCCATTTCCTTCTCCACAGAGCTGAATGTAACGATCAGTCTTATAACTCTCAGTCCTGATGACCTCCCCTTCTCTTAACTGTCTTTTCAATTTTCTTATTTTCTTATTTTGTCTGTGTATGTATGTGCTTTCTAATTCTAAACTGCTCCAGTTCTCTTGTGAAAGTAGGCAAGTCTGCTTCTGGAACTTATTCGGTGGAAAGTTATGAATAAAAAATGATCCCCAAAGCAGGAGTGCATGTGGGACTCCTTGAAATTTGAGGGTGGGACAAAACGATTCAAAGACATTATGCAGACAGTGACAGCAACTCCCTATGAAGCAGGTGAGAAAATCTGTTCTACCGCCTCGTCTCAGCTGCAACCTGGGCTGAGGTGCCGCCTACTGTCTCCTTGCTGGGAGGAGAGACATCACCGTTCACCTAGAGAGAGTCTTGTTTCTATTTAGTTTATGCGACAACAGGCTTGAGGACAACTCAGGCGAACTGTTGTTGTTACATAGGTGTCCATGGCCGCAGAAACACCCAGATCTCGATTCCTGTGTGGATTCTGTTGCTGATTTGAGAAAGTCACTGAACTTCTCTGGGTTTTAAATGGCCTCTTCATCAGTAAGGTGACAGGTTAAAAGGGTGACATGGAATTAGGTATTTATGCAGCCTCTAAATGAGGGATGATTTTTACACTTAAAAACCAGATAAGTTGGACTTCCCTGGTGGTTCAGTGGTTACGACTCTACGCATCCAATGCAGGGGGCCCAGGCTTGATCCCTGGTTGGAGACCTAAGATCCCAGGTGCCCCGTGACACGACCCAAAAAAACAACAGAGAAGTTACAGAGGAAGAAATGTTACAAGGGAAGTATATTAAAATGTCAGCATTTGTATGCTAGAAATATAAATACAACAAATACAACTACTAACAAAAAAAGGAAAAAGGACAAAGGAACAATTTTAATAATAATCAAAGAAATGCAGAATAAGCCAGCAATACAAATCTATTTATTTTAATCAAGAAAATAAGAAAAACAATTTCTTTTAATTGCACAATGCTGGTGTCAATATAGTGAAACTTTCTCAACAGTGCTCACAGGAGAAATTAATCCGACTCTTTAAAAAGCCATTTGGAGGATTGTGTGGAGGGTTTTTAGAGTATTTACAACTTTGGCCCAGAAATTGTATTTCTGGGACTTTGTGTCTGAAAATAATCCACAGAATGGGAAAAACTTGCAGAACGATGTCCACAGTTTGTATTATTAAAAATGAAATCAATATAAATATCTGACAGCACAGATAACACAAAATGGAATGGGACATTTTTTAAATTAATGCTTCTGATGACTGTAGAACACGGCAAATACTTGGTAAAGCAAGATATAAAATAGTATTCATACATTGGTATGTCTACAATGGTAGTTTCATTTTTATATATGAGAGTTCAAGAGTATAAGAAAATGTAGTAGTGACTGTGTTAGAGTAGCAAGAAAACTTTTTCTTGAACCTCTGTTTTTCAAAAATGTTACTTAATGAAAAAAATACACAGCTTTTTACTTTAAAAGGACATAAAAGAAAACAAAGATGTGGGTTAGATATGTATTTCCCAGGTTTTTCAATCCAGATCAATGAAATTAAGGAAAACAGGGAGCCTAAATTACTTTAGTTTGCCAGGTTAATGATATCTAAAAATAAATATTATCTATTACCAATGTAATTTAATAATTAACAATTTAATAAAGGGAAAGCCATTTTATTTTATTTATCTTATTGGAGGAAAAGGCCATTTTAAGATCAGAAGGTAGGATGGATAACTTTTGTTATCACGTCCTTATTTCCTCCATTGGCTGAGGACCTGTGGACCCCTGATGGCCGGCTCTGGGGTCAGATTTGGGACCCTTCTCCCGAGATGGGTCAGGCCCAGGCTCTGACCATCCCCTGGCCTCAGGGTTAGTGGGCCTCCTGGCAGCAACTGAGGTCTTGCTGCCATTTCCAGAATTTTAGAGGGTGTGCTGGTACTTCATTGGGAACTTCAGTTGGCAGTTGTTCATACCTGTGATTGATAAAAACTAAGGCCTGCTGTTTGCAAATAGTGAGCCTCCTGATGAGGGACACCTGGTGATGATGGATCGCCGCTCTCGCAGACAAATAGTGGAGTTCTTCAGCTCCTCTCCTCTGTGTATTTCATACACAGACGAATTGGATAAAAATCATCCCCCCCGCCCAATGTTAATAGCCTCACACTTTTTCCCACGGTGCCTGGAAAAAAAGAAGCCTCGCAGAAATACAGTGTGGTCTCTACCATCCCCACACCTGCTCGGGAAAACTTAGGGAAGGTTGCCTGGGAGCGCTGTTCCCTCTGAGCGCCTGGGGGTTCATGGATGAGGACCAGCTGATGGATGGAAGGGCAGGCACTCACCCTGCCTTCCAAGAGACACAGGCCTTCCCTGAAGGGCTCTGGATTTACCTTCTCTGTAAATCTACCCGTGTCCTCCCCATGAAGTCCGGGATTCTTGAACCAGAACGAAACACCAGGGGAGCTTTTCAGAAGCCCGAGATTCTAAGGTCAGAAGTGGGATCTGGGATTTTAACAATATACCTGCAGGTGATTTCAATGCCTAACAGACTTGAGAACAGCCAGGTAAAGGTCTCGGTGAATGTTCAGATGTGTCTGGTAGGTATATGAATGAGGCCACAGTGGGGACCTTTTATTCATTCATTTAATAATGTGAGCACATTTGGCTCCATCCCAACTAGGTGGCCCCCCACCTCTGAGGTGGTCTCTGACGGGGGAGGCCTCCCTACTGCAGTCCTCCCGGGAAGGGAAGAGCCGCTTCTGATGGCTGTGTTTTGTAAGCCCAGGGCTGTAAGGTGGGGTCCATCTCCAACCACTCACAGTTCTGGAATGCTCCCTGGGGAGATGTGAATCAGCCTGCCCTCCTCTCCCCCGGCCTGCAGCCAAGCGGCGAGTGTGTTTGTGCGGGGCAGTCGCGTCTGGGTGTGGTGTGTCACTCATCCTTTTTTCTGGCTGTCAAAGGTGCAGATAATTAATAAGAAGCTGGATCTTAGCAACGTCCAGTCCAAGTGTGGCTCAAAGGATAATATCAAACACGTGCCAGGAGGCGGCAGTGTGAGTACCGTCACACTTTCCAGCTGTGGTTCCGGGTTTGAGAAGTGGCATGAGTGTTTGTACTTGGGAGACATTGCATAGCATAAACCACGCTCAGGCTCGGAGTCTATCCAGGTCCCCAAGGAAACGCAGCCCAGACTCCCCGCACCCACGGGTCCAGGAGGGGTGCCCTGTTGCATGGGCAGATCGAGTGACTGGCCCTCCGACCCACTCCTGGAAGCAGGGTCCTCCCAGCCCCATCATCGTGCTTGCTCACGGGGAGCCCCGCAGCCCATCTGAGTTAGAGCTGAAGGTGGTGGCACCTGAGACTGGGCTCTGACACCACCTCCTCCATCAGCTGGGTAGGTTCACTTTAAGGGGCTCCACTGGGAACAGCTGGCCCACACCAAGGTCTTTACAGTCCTGCCTCGGGACAAACAGAGGCCAGCCAGCCTCTGCTCCCGTTTGTCTTCTGCGTCTGCGAGGGATGAGCTGATTCGTAAGCCTCTTGGCTCTTGTTTGAAACCAGTTTCACCCCTGGCGGAAGCTCCAGATGCGAAAGAGCCCAACAAAAGTACACCAGGGGGCGGCCTGCAGCCTGCTTGGAGCCCTTTGAAATTTGGCCGCCTCCAGGTGTCCCTGGGGACTCCCTGAGTCCCCACTGGATGCATCTCTGAGATTTGGGGCTGGCATCCTCATTCTCGCCTGCCCACTTGATCAGCTCTACCAGTATCTTCTAAGTGACCAAACTGGGTGCAGATTCGGCATCCTGAGGCTCGGCCCCCCTTCTCCACAGCCCCCTTGCTCCCCCAGCTTCTCTTGGTCGGCCGTAGGCAAATATTGAAACATTCTGGGGAGCAGGAGATTCAAGCCCCTTTGAGGTCCACCCCTGGGGAGGAGGATGGCTTGTGAGAGCAGGCATCTGGTCCCCAGCTGGCAGCGCTGGGGAGGGGGGTGGTTTATATGACAGTGGAAGCCCTGGGGGTGTGCTCCCTGTCCAGAAAGTGCCCAGCCTCTACCCATACATCATCCACATCCAGACCTGAGGGTTTATTCTTGCAATGTGCTGCTGCCTCCTGCCCTGAGCACCTGGGGCAGGCTCTGCCACTGACTCCTTGTTGCCCCCGGAGTGGTGGGCACTCACCCCGAGGCTGCTGCATGGTGCTTCACTAACGCTTCCTCACCAGTGTCTGCTCAGTGTCCCCCCCACCGGTGCCCCCCCGTCCCTGCTCTCCTGTCCCACTGCCACCTTGTCTTCTGCCAAGAGAAGAGGTGAAGACCACCCGCACCCGCTCCCGGCCTGACCGCAGGCTCTGGGTGACATTGCTGTTTAAGCTTTGACTCCTGGCTTCCCTGCCAACAGCGGGCTTCAGCCAGAGCAGGAAAGACATGTGCTTTCCGGTTTAACTCGTGTCTGGTCGGCTGATGGGAGGTTGTGCTGCTGGGGCTGGAGCCGTGGGGTCCAGTGGCCACAGTCAGCAGACCGCTCCTTCCAGCGGAAGCTTGGGGGAGGGGGTACATGCCTGCTGCTGGGAGGGCAGTGCCTACGACCTCAAGGGACTTCCCCAGGAGCACTCTGCAGGCTGGTGGACGAGCCTGGGACCCGGCAGAGAGCCACAGGATGTTGGCTCGTGACCGCTGCAGTAGGAGTTGTCATAGCTCTTCTGGTGAAAAGTGGCTGAGGGTGATAAGTCCCTGCGCAATGTCAGCCTCAGGCGCTTGTGCAGCGGTGGGCCCCTGGCCTGGCAGGGTGCCCCTCCTCAGCTTAGATGTAACTCCCCAGCAGGCAGGCCCTGCTCCTTCCTGAGGTTCTCCCTGCCTCCTGATTGACTCCCGGCTTTACTCCGGAGCCTGGCTTCCTCCCTCCCCAGCCTCAACGGCCTGAGCACCTCCTGGTCCTGGCTCCCATCCTCCCCTCCTCTTCACTCCCCCTCCATCATACCTCCCCCCTTCCTCCCGGCCAATCCAGGCTCTCCCTTCTACACAGCGCCACCCTCCTCCTGGCAACTGGTTACACCCCCCCCCCCCAAACTGAGGCTGAAAAGAGAGGGAAGCCTGGCACACACCAGCCTTTGCTTTCATCTTGCTCCTGCGAGGAAAGAGGGGGTAGTTTCCACAGCCCTCTCGCCCCCCATCTCCAGCACCCCACCTGGAGCGCAGGCTCAGAACCCCTCATTAACCCACCCACCCCCACAGGCGCGGGCTCCCCGCGCCTCCCTCCCCACACCTACGCACACAGGCTACCTCCCCTTGTCAGCCTCCATCAGCTCTCTGCCAGTAATTGACAAACGCCAACATGATTTTGATGAACGTGATTGGGATTATTCCAGATGATTTAGACCTAAGTAAAAACTGCTTGATGTGCTTGTTAAACCCATTCTTGGGCACGAGGCCATGCCTCTCTCCAGGTAACTCCAGGGCGGGGAGCAGGAGCCCACTGGCTCAGTGGTGATTGGCCTGTGTCCTCAGGTGACCTCACACAAGGGACGTGTCACCCCGTAACCATCGGGGGCCCCCACAGTCATGGCTTTGTGGAGACTTCCTCAAGGAGACCCCCTCTGCTGACGCTGGGTCCCTGTGGGGTGTCTCCTCCAGGCGGCCGGGGGGTGGCTGTGTGGCTGGGCCACATGCTGGACCCTCAGGCCGGCTCTGAGCCCTGGGGCCCTTAGGCCTCCCCGCGTGTGTCTGCTGACCCTCCCTGAGACACTAAACCCGTGATTCCTGCTGTGCCGCCTGACCGTCCTGCTCGCGTTGCTTTGCTCTTTTCGGTAAAGAACCAAACCGTCCAGGACGTTGTGTGCCCAGAGCGCCGCTTGGCGCTTCACTCCTCTCGGGTCGCCGAAGTGCTCTGGGCCCCGCTCGCTGACCATCGTTGTTCTGCTGTAGGGGTGCTGGGGTTCGTGGGGTTCCTGGGAGAAGGTGCTCCTAACCACCCCACCCCGCCCTCTGCTCTGAGAGGCCCAGCAGACTCTTGCTTTGCCAAGATTTTTCAGATGCTGCACACACGGACCCCTTTTTTCTTTCTGTCTTCACTGAATGCGATCTATCGATTTCATGTCAGGAAAGAGAATGACCTTTTCACGTGTGTCTGCCAAACCAGTGGCATGGGCCCTGCCCCAGTGGGGAGGTAGCCCTGTATTTCTCTGAGGGTCCTTGTCCTATGGGATCGAAGCCACTCCATTTATTTCAGTCCCAGGGCAGGGTTGGCAGAATTCCAACACATTTTCCCATCAGTACTAGGATGTGTTCCTCCTGGCAGACCGGAAATGCTGTCCGAGCAGGGCCTGCTGCTTTTCACTGTTTTAATCCCAACAAAATAATCCTGTTTTATTCTCTCTCGTTCTTTCTCCCCTCCAGGTGCAAATAGTCTACAAACCAGTGGATCTGAGCAAGGTGACCTCCAAGTGTGGCTCATTAGGCAACATCCATCATAAGCCAGGTAGCCCTAGTAGAAGGCAAGACGGGGCGGGGTGGTCAGGGGGCGGGACCGGATGGGGCGGTGCCTTCTCCGGAAGTGGCTGGGAAGGACGGACGGGATGGGCCATCAAGGAGAGTGTTGGGGGTGGAGCTTACTGGTGGGAGGTGTGGCTCTGTGTGTAGCTCCTGAGTGGGACCAGGCTGCCCAAGACAAGGTAAGAAGGGAGGGCAGATGCTGATCTAAACCCTGACCTGCGGCTCTCCAAGCTGGCTGCGCACAGGGCCTCTGAAGCTGAGGAAGGACCTGATCTGGCCCGCAAAGACTGCCTCCATGGATTTGGTCCCCAGTTTGGTCCTCAGCCAACAGGAGGGACATTTCACCCTCCAGCTACAACATGGGACTCCTGGGTCATGGCCATGTCTCTGCCGAAATGATACTGTGGAACTCTCCGTGCGCACCCTTCCCCTCTCTATCTCATGCCATGCAGAAATTGGTGCTGCCTGTAGATCTTTCTGCAACAGTGAAAACGTTCTGTACCTGTCCTGTTCACTGTGGTAGCCATTCACCATATACGGCTGCTGAGCATTTGAAATGTGGCCGGTGCAGTTGAGGAAATGAACCAATTTTATTTAATGAAATTTGGGAAATTCCCTGGCCGTCCAAAGGTTAGGTCTTGGCGCTTTCACTGCCGGTTCCAGGTTCGTTCCCTGATCCGGGAACTAAGATCCCACAAGCCGTGCGGTGCAGCCAAAAAAATTAAAATTTAAAAATAAATAAAATTTAAGTAGCCACAGGCTACCATCTTGGAGAGCCCAGACCTAGATTCTAACTCCCGCCTGAGAGTCCAGAGCAGGGCTTCTGCCTTAGGTCCTCCCTGGGGCTTGAACCGTTACAGCAGGAAGAGAGATGGTCAGAAGTATAGTCTAGAATGTCATTATTTTCTGTCTCCCTTGGACATTTTGGGGGAGTTGAGTCTCTATGTCTCTCGTGGGGCCACCATCCCATCACGCTGTGGAGCAATTTTGTTGAGTGGCTTTATCCTTCCAAAAAAAGTAATGTAGTTCATCTCTTCCTCAGGTCATGTCTCCCACACTTGGACAGGGCATCGACTGTCTGAGGAGGGAGAAAGTGTCAGGGCCCTTCCTTATGAAGGGTGCATTTTGCCCTTTAGTTTAATTCTGAGATCTTACAGGATGTTGGCATAGAAAGGCTCGAGTCCTTGGAAGCCGACTAATTTAGAATTTAGAATAATTTTTCCTGAACTGAGCTGTCCTTTACCTTTGCACTAAGGAGGAAGAGTTTGCTGAGTAGATATTTGATGTACACCCCGATTAGTGAGATAAAAAGAAAAAAATGAAGATGAAGCAAATTGTTTTCAAGCCGTTTGGAAGTACCTACTTGTTCCAAACCACACTCTAAATAAAAACTGGTCTTAGCTCCTCCTCAAGGTTGGCGTCTGCATGCAGTCACCGGGTTAGCCCTCACTCAAGCCTCAGTGCCCTGTGTGTGTTGTGTTCCAGGAGGTGGCCAAGTGGAAGTAAAATCTGAGAAGCTGGACTTCAAGGATAGAGTCCAGTCGAAGATTGGGTCCCTGGATAATATCACGCACGTCCCTGGCGGAGGGCATAAAAAGGTAAAGGGGCGGAGCAAAGGCTGTAACAGAGTCCAGTGTCCCAGAGCAGGAGAGCTGAGGGTCTCGTATTGACTGGCTTGATGTGGATTCTCAACTACTTGCGGGGCTCCACCTGGGCTGCCCTTTGCCGTCCTTGGGAGCTTTAACAGCCTTGATGCCAGGCCCCACCTTGGAGATTCTGACTAGTTTGTCTCAGGAGCCATCTGGGTACCTGGAGTGGAGCTTTTAAATCCCCCAGGTGACTCTTCAGTGCAGTTAAAGGTGAGAGCTACTGCCCTCGGCCCCGTGGTTGGCCAGCACCCCCAAAAGGAAGTAGCCATAGCCAAAGCCAGCCTCAGTCACCAAGAGCCAGTCATGGGAACATAACCTAATTTTCTAAATAGGTCACTAGGCAGTTAGAGCCAAACAGTGATGCTGGAATCCAGGTTTCAACAAAGCTTCTGCAGGTGTCCATGAGGAGGCACTGGACCGAGAACCTGGGTGTTCCCCATGGTTCCTAGAAGCCCTGGGTCTGGATGTCTGTGTGCAGTGGGGGCTGGGGAACCCCAGTGCCTCCCTCTGGGCTCATCACAGAATTCTGTCATGTGGTGACGCTTTTTCTCCTCATAAATTCAGCGAAATGCCCTCTGGGGTTTCCTGCCCATGCCTGCCCTGAAGTTCTGCAAGTGGTTCAGTACCTCCCAGCAGCTGACTGAGGAGGATGGGAGAAGGAAGGGCCAACCCAGCAGTGCGGTGCAAAGGGGCCCACTAGTTGGAAGTGGCAGCTGGGCCAAGCTTGGCAGGAGCCGGGGTCCCCATGCAGTCACCTCCCTCCCCCCCAACCTGCCCACCACCGCCTCCTCCTCTGGTCTGGACCGACAGACACACTCCACCTTTGCGGTGAAAGCCTGACTGCGTGGTTTCTGAGTGGCACTTGCTGGACTGTGTGTGCTTAAAGCAGCGGTTGGCACTGAGACCTCGGGGCTGCCCTGATGACCAGTGATGGAGTCCCGCGAAGGCTGAGGGGAGGGTGGGGTCCAGGCTCCCCACAGGTCTCCCTGACCATCACGCTTTTACATACAGGGTGCCTGAGTCTCCCATCAGACATGAGACCCAGGGAGGTGAGAAGGTTTTTTTTTGCAAAAGGCCAGCTTGTTTCCATCGCTGGCCCCCACCCTGTTTAACACAGGGCCTCCCTGCCCTGGGGAGCTTAATGAAACTTCGTCCCACCCTGGAGAGTCTGACTGATTATATATGGAATGAGTGGGTAGGGCTGGGTGTTGGTGATTCCGGGTGAAGGAAGGCCTCTACCCGACTCTGGAAGCTTCTCTTTCTGGGGGAAAGCTCTGGGCTTGACTCTGCTTGGAGGCGTGACCCAGGGAAGCTCCGTGAGCCCTCTCAGCCTCGGGTTCTCCTTCAGCAAAACAGACGGAAACATCCCCGTCCCCGGGTGAGGCAGGGTTCAGGGGGCTGCCTGGAGCTCTGTAGTCATCAAACAACAGGAGTTAGATGTAAATCCAGGTCTGGACTTCTGTTTTCACTCATCTCTGTGATGCCTCAGAAAGGGAGGGCCCTGCCCATTGCCTGCAAGACATTGTCCTGGTCCCAGAGGGTTTCCTTGTGTTCAGTCCCATTTCCCTCTGTGATGAGCAACACTGCTGACAAGCAGTGGAGTACAGGAACCCCACCACCCGAGTTCCTTTCAGCTTGGGGAGTTTGGGGACATTCCCAGGAGGCTGTCACATTTTTTTTTAACATAAACGTACGACAAAATGGTCTTTCAGTTACAGTAATAAGGAAGAGTCCTTTTTTCAAAGCAGTCACCCCAAATAAGCATATAGCTTAGATGGGAGCCTGATTTTTCTCTACATTCAATGCCCCTACTATAGGGGCTCTTTTCTTGGGATCCAGGGACTTCTGAACTTGTGGGGAGAAGTTGTCATATGTGTGTGAGAGCAGGCAGGCAGGTGTATACATTTTCCTGGTCTCATCAGATGCTCATGAAGGTCTTGTGTTTGTGCTAAGTCACTTCAGTTGTGTCGGACTCTTTGTGACTCTACGGACCGTAGCCCACCAGGCTCCTCTGTCCATGGGATTTTCCAGGCAAGAATACTGGAGTGGGTTCCCATGCTCTCCTCCAGGGGATCTTTCTGATCTAGGGATCGAACCTGTGTCTCTCAAATCTCCTGCACTGGCAGGCAGACCCTTTATCACTAGCGCCACCTGGGAAGCCCCCAAGGAGGTCCTAAGACCCTCAAAAGTTTGAGGATTACTGTGTCCACCACTTCAAAGCTCATCAGGAGAGAATAACTATGTACTGCTTGGCATCTGCAGCTAAACTGTCTGCTTCTGAGCTTTCCAGGTATCGTTTGGAGCTAAGACCTCCAGGTCAAGGATGCTCTACATATTTTTTTCTTTATTTTTAAATTGAAGTCTAGTTGATTTACAGTGTCATGTTAGTTTCATGTGTAGAGCACAGTGATTTAGTTATACATACATACATATATTCTTTTTTGGATTCTTTTCCTTTATAGGTTATTGCAAAGTATTGACTATAGTTAGTTCCCTGTGCTAGGTTCTTGTTGCTTATCTATTTTATATGTAGTAGGGTATATGTTGATCGTAACCTCCTGATTTATCCCCTTCCCCTTTGGTAACCATAAGTTTGTTTTCTGTCTGTGAGTCTCTTTCTGTTTTGGAAAGAAGTTCATTTGTATCTTTTTTTTTTTAATTGCAAATCATGATCTTGTGCCAATCAATCTATGCTGTATAGCAAAATGACTCAGTTATATACATACATCCTTTTTTTATTGTATTCCTTTCCGTTATGGTTTATCACAGGATACTGAATAGAATTCCCTATGCCATACAGAAGGACCTTGTTGTTTATCCATTCTATATATACTAGTTTGCACCCGCTAATCCCAAACCCCCAATCCATCCCTCCCCCACACCTTCTTGGTAACCACAAGTCTGATCTGTGTCTGTGAGTCTGTTTCTGTCTGTGAGTCTGTTTCTGTTTTGTAGATGGGTTCATTTGTGCCATATTTTAAATTCCACATACAAATGATATATATAGTATTTGTCTCTTTCTGACTTACTTCACTTAGTATGATACTCTCTAGTTGCATCCATGTTGCTGCAAATGGCAATATTTCATTCTTTTTGTGGCTGAATTCAGTTCCCATATCTTCTTTATTCATTTGTCAATGGACATTGAGGTTGTTTCCACGTTTTGGCTATTGTGAATAGTGCTGCTGTGAACATAGGACTGCTGGATCATATGGCAACTCTTATTTGTAGACTTTTTGTTGATGGCCATTATAACTAGAGTGAGGTGATACCTCGTGTGGCTTTTGACTTGCATTTCTCTAATAATTAGCCATGTTGAGCACCTTTTCACGTGCTTTTTGGCCATCCTTGTCTTCTTTAGAGAAATGTCTTTTTAGATCATCTGCCTAATTTTTGACTGAGTTGTTTGCTTTTTTGATAACGAGTTGTATGAGCTGTTAGTATATTTCAAAACAATGCACTGCTTTGAACAGGGCTCCATTGCATCATGCTTTCTGGTACACCTGCCAGCGCTGCCCACAGCAGCTGCCACCTCCAGGGTCCTCATCAGTCATTGGCAAAGGGGAGGAATGTGTTCGGCTCACAACTGGATGGCTGGGGATCTGGGCCCCCCTCCCTGTATCTCCTCCAGCTTCTCTTTCCACACTTTCATCTGCTATCTGGCAAAGGGTGTGTGCACATCAACGTGAAATGTGCATGCCTTTTGACCTACTAGCAATCCCACTTCTAGGAGACACGGTACATATGTGAAATGATGTGAGTACAAGGTTATTCAACATTTTTCATACACAGCATTGTCTGTGAGAGCAAAAGATTGAAACAACCTGAATATCCACCCACAGGGGAGTAGATACATTTTGGTACATCTGCTGTGATGGGAAAGCACACAGCCTCAACAAGCGGTGAGGGAGCTATGTAGGGACAATGCAAGGTATTAAGCCTAAACACCAGAGTGCAAAGCATGTGGATACTGTTGCCATATATATGCATATATGTACATGTATATGTATTTTTTTCTCTACTCACACATACACATGTTTGCATGTGTGGGCTATTCCTAGAAGGGTACAGAAGAAATCCACAATGGTCACTGCTTCTGGAGAGGGGACCTGGGGGGCTGGCTGGCAGGTGATTAGGATGCTGCAGCTTAGCTGTTGGGAAGCCATAAACCATTGTGGCCACCACGGCTCCCTCCCTCCCAAGGCCAGCGGGCCGTCACCTGACCCAGCTCTCCTCCTTACCCTGCCTGCTCTTCTCTTACAGATTGAAACCCACAAGCTGACCTTCCGCGAGAATGCCAAAGCCAAGACCGACCATGGGGCAGAGATCGTGTACAAGTCACCTGTGGTGTCGGGGGACACTTCCCCCCGGCACCTCAGCAACGTGTCCTCCACCGGCAGCATCGACATGGTGGACTCGCCGCAGCTCGCCACCCTCGCTGACGAGGTGTCTGCCTCCCTGGCCAAGCAGGGTTTGTGATCAGGCCCCGGGGCAGTCAATAATCGTGGAGAGGAGAGAATGAGAGAGTGTGGAAAAAAAAAGAATAATGCTCTGGCCCTTCGCCCTCTGCCCTCCCCCAGCTGCTCCTCACAGATCGGTTCATCGGTTAATCACTAACCTGCTTGTCGCTCAGCTCTGGCTCGGGGCTTCCAAATCAGTGACCGGAACAGAGCCAAGTTCAGCTTTCCAAATTGATGGGTGGGCCAATCATAATAAAGTATTTTTAAAAACACTCCAAAAGAGGGCCCCACCCAGAACTTCCTTGGGCAGTTACTTTTGATTCTTTTTTTTTCCCCCTCTGAGTGGAAGAGGGAGAAGGGAGGCTCTGAAAGCTGCTTCCGGGGGCTCTCCAGGCCTGGGGGATGTGCCCCATTCTGGGGGTGTCCCCGAGGCAGCAGTGGCAGCAAGGGACTTGAAACTTGGCATATTGGTGGAGCCACAGACGCACGGGGCCACCTTTGGAGCAGGATGGGGTGGGCGGGGGGAGGGGAGGGAAGCAGAAAGGGCCTGCGGGGGGGTGGGGGGGTGCGGAGGCCTGCCTGGAGGGCAGCGGGCGGGGCACAGCCTCCACCACCCACCGAAAACTCTGGACCAAGCGGCTTCCCGTTCTTGGCGGCTCAGATTGGCTGAGGTCCCTACCCTCTGCAGGGAGAAGGGACAGGGCAGGAGAAGTAAGGTGATGGGAAGGTGTGGGTCACCTCCTTGGAAAAGACCACCGACCGCTGGCCTCTTCCTTGCTTCTCGCAGGGTGGGTGGGGGCTCCTGAGCTGAGGGGCTTCCCTCAACCCCCTGGAAGCCCCGTTTTATTGAGTTCTGAAGGTGGGAACTACAGCCACGTTTTTGGCCACCTCACAGATCTGGGACTTAGGGCTAACCAGTTCTCTTTGTAAGGACTTGTGTGCCTCTTGGGAGCACCTGCCTGTTCCCAAGCTTGGGCCTCCGGTCCTAAACCTCTCCTCCTTCCCACGGCCACGCAGCCCCCCGTCTGCCCCCACCACGCCTGTGTGTCTGCCGTGCGGAGCCTGGTCACTGCCTGTCCCCTCACTACATCACGCTGTCCCGAGTTCCCCGCCTCACCACCCACCCCTTCTCGGTCATGGACATTGTTCCGAGGGGGAGACACCTGCTCTATACCAAGGGGAGTCAAGGAGGGTGAGGTCTGGACCCTGGGGACCATCCATCTCTCTGAGTTATAGGCATCCAGCTGTGTCCCTCACAGTGGACCCCGCCACCATCACAGTAACAAGCCAGGGTGGGATTCGCAGTGACCCTGGATGTTCATGCCTTGTCTGGGTCTGGTCCCCGTCCAGTGCCGAGCTGGCAGCAGGCTGGCCGTCCCGGATGCCAGCAATGGCACTGGGGCAGGCAGGCAAGGCCCCCCAGGGCAGGGCCACGCCCTCGTCCCCCACTTCTGCCCCAGCTTGTGACTGCCAGCCTCTCAGAGGCCAGCCGCACCCCGAAAAGGGAAACATGCCCCCTCGGAACTGGTTCTTCCCCCCGTCCCAGCGGGAAGCAAGGTGGTCTGTCCTGGAGCAGCTGAACGTATACATAGATGTCACCCTTCCCTCCCCGTCCACACCCTGTCGCCTTGTAGTCGGATTTGTCTGTTTATGCTTGGATTCACCGGAGTGACTATGATAGTGAAAAGAAAAAAAAAAAGGACGCATGTATCTTGAAATGCTTGTAAAGAGGTTTCTAACCCGCCCTCGTGGGAGTCCTAGGTGTCTCTCAGCCCCCAGTGGGGACTCAGATCCAGAAGGCCCATGTGGCTCTCCCCTGGGGGGCCCTCCCAGTTGATGAAAGATTTCCGTCCACATTGGGGACCCAACAGAGACCAGATCCTGACATTGGAGAACCCTTGGCCGTGAAGACCTGAAGCCCAGGAGAGGACAGCAGCTCCGGTACCCCCTCCCTGACCCAGGGCTCCCTTCTGTCAGGCAGAGGGCATGTGCCTTGCGGTGAAGATGGCCCCAGAGAAGCCCCATAGCAGCCCTGAAAGAGGGTCGGACAGCTCCCCGCATCACGAGTGACCACTGGGGCAAGGTCTGCAGCCCACCCCTCAGCTCTAAGCTCTCCCTCAGGAAGGATGGTCCAGCCGCCCACCCGGGGCCCTACGGCCACAGCAGGGCCTGGGACGAACGACTGGCCCCAGGGGCCCCAGCTTCCTGACACGGTAACAAGTCAGGAAACGCTTGCCGACTCTCTCCTGCCACGGGGACAAGGGAAGCAGCCTTTGTCAAAATCTGCTGTTTAAAGGAAATCTCAGCCTCGGTCCAGGTCTGCCACTTTTGGTGTGGGGACAAAGGCAACCCTGTGGGGCTAGGAGGGTCGGAGTCTGGGACCGGCTGTTCCATTTGCAGGCAGAGCGTTCCATGCCAGGGATCATGTGGGCCCCAGATGTCCCCCTGCGAGGCTCTCCTCGGTCCTCGGAGTCCCAGCTGGTCTTGGAAGGGTTCTGAGAAAGGAGGAGAAAACATGGTGTAAAGATGTGAGAGATGTGGCCCCTCCTTACTGCCACCGATTTTGGCCGCATTCCTTGCACCCCTCCTTGCAGTCTTGTGTCCAGCTTTCCAAGTACTTCCTTCCCAGAGGGCTCTGGAATCGCCTGTGTTGGATCAGCCTGAAGATCGTGGTTTAGGTGATCAGGTTAGTTGCTGGCAGGGAGTCTGCGAAGGGATGCTGGCTTGTAACCTTAAATGAGGACAATCCCCCCAGAGCTGGCACACCCCTACCCAAATTTCCTCCGGAGTCAGTGTTCCTCATCCACCTGGTCCCCTCAAGCTCTCCACTCACTTTATCAATAGTTCCATTTAAACTGACTTCAGTGGTGAGACCGTATCCTGTTTGCGATTGCTTGTTGTGTTCGAGGGGGGAGGGGGGAGGAACCTGTAAGATAGTTAAACCACTGGGCAAAGGGGTGCAGTAGTCCAAAGCCTAGTAACCCTTTTCTTCGTGACTTCAACCACGGGTGCCAGAAGTCGCTTGGGATTTCGCCTTTCCACTGACAGGTGCCGCAGGCTGCCAGCTAGTTCTCCTTCCTGGCCAGGTGGTGAGGTTTGTGGAGGAATCAAGATATGGCTGCTCTGTCCTGCTGCTCTTTTGCAGGTCCCGAGCCCACAGGGACCCCACAATCCTGACTCCCAAAGCCGCTTTGAGGCATCCTTCCCTCAAAGTTATTGGCACCTCTGTGTCACCTTTCCCACCAGCTCGAGATACACAGCCTGTACTTTTAACAATTGCTAAGATCTTGTCACCCTTTGATCTCTGTCCTTGGAGGAGGGCAGAGGTGGAGGTCATCGGCCTGTCCTCTCTACAGAAGTGTGGCTTCAAGAGACTTCTGGTTTCAGTTTTGAAAAGGGTTTACCCTGGGCGCCGACACTGTCTCACCTCCTACCGGACTGAGCCCCGTGAATTTGCAGTGTGGGGCAAGACAATTTCTGGCACTTGCAAGTCCCATGATTTCTTTGTTAATTTTGAGGGTGGGGGGAGGGACATGAAACCATCTTAGCTTAGCTTCCTGTCTGTGAACGTCCATATCGTGTATTGTGTGTTTTAACAAATGATTTACACTCTGTTGCTGTAAAAGTGAATTTGGAAAATAAAGTTATTACTCTGATTAAATAAGGCCTTTGTATGTGGATTCAAAGGACCAGAAAACGATGTTACAGTTTCTAAGTCCCTTCCCAGCCTTTGGGAGCTTAGCTCAGGAAATGACAATACTGTTGAAACCTGGACATGAGGATTTACCAGCCGGCTCTGGGGCCCTGAAGGTGAAAGGACTCTCAGGCGTTCATTTCCAGTCGATTTTCTCCTTCTGGTGCTGGCAAACCATCCTGGTCCAACTCAAAGGGCAATAAATACCTTTGTGGCTCAGCTCACAAGACTTAGCCTGTAAAACACCCAAACCACTGTATTCAGACCTGAGAAGGCAGGGGTATCTCTGTGGTATCTCTTGATCCCTGGGAATGAGCGGAGAGGCCTGGGGCTGAAGCAGGACACTGACTGGGCCAGTCAGTGGAATGAGGGGCTCTGGTTCCTTCCAGGATCAGAGCTGCTCTCCTCTGAGCCTCATCTCTGATGGAGAGTGCTAGATCTCAATTAGGGAACCCAAATAGCCCCTGGTGAGGCTACAGAGGAAAAGAAAAGCAGAGAAGAACCCATCGTATTAATTATTGTTCCTTAGTGATTATGTCAAGGTCATAATGCTCAGGCCTTTGATTTTTTCAGTTTCAAATAAATTATCACTTTTTTCAGCTTTTCCTGACATGCTTTAGCCATTGCAGACAGAAGCTTAAGTACAGCAGATCTTAACTGCCAACTACAGGAGCAGCAACAGGGCAGCCAAAGAGAAATGCTACTTCAGAACTCAGGTGAAAAAAAGACCAAAAAAAAAATTTATATAAAACACTCAGGCAGCTTCACTGGCTGTGTCGACCTGACTGCTGTGAAAAGGGAAAAAGGAAGCAGCGAGAGAACCAGGCCCGCCCACTTACTCATCTTCTACAAAGAGAATCAAAACTTTTCTTCTTTCCTCAGAAGAAAGCTGCTGAGAACCAGCTCAGGCTCTGTGCAAAGTATATTAAATCCTCAGTGATCTCAACCCCAGAGGAGGTCAAAGGTGAGATGTGAAATCTCCACTAGGGAGCAATTTATTTTCTTTACAATTGTATTATTTTTGCTGTGCTGGGTCTTCGTTGCTATGCGTGGGCTTACTGCGGCGGCTTCTCTTGCCGCAGAGCACTGGCTCCAGGGTGCTGCTGAGGCTTCAGTAGTTGTGGTGCATGGGCTTAGTTGCCACTCAGCATGTGGGATCTTCCTGGATCAAGAATGAACCCATGTCTCCTGTATTGGCAGGTGGATTCTTTGTCTAACAGCCACCTGAGAACCCTAGAGAGCAATTTAGAATAGATTAAAAAAAAAACCAAAAAAGCCACCCTGCCGGCTGGCCTCACTAGAGGTAGGAACATTAAAGCCCGAGTATAGAAATGAAGAGCCTGCGCACCACAATGAAGACCCAGCACAGCCAAAAAACAAAAAAAGAGGGCAATGGGTCAATTATTTACATACAACCACCACCACCTTTCCTCCTGACATCTCTTACCCCCCACACCCCCTCTATGGTGGCCGTCAGAGCAGCCCGCCTATGCCCGGAAAATGGCACGGAGCCTTCCCAAGGTTCGGTGCCAGTCAGAGGAACTCCCCCAGGAGGGCAGGTCCTTACCACCACCATTACCACGTCCAGTGACAAGAAAGGCCTGGCATACTACGTTCTGTAACTTTTTATTATTTTTTTCAGTTTTTCCTTCCTTTTTTTTTTTTTTAAGCACTAGTCTGTGCTTTGCGAACAGAATCAAGACATTAACAAAGATCAGCTTCTCTGAAGAAAAGCATTTCTATAGAACAAAGACAGCTACATGTTTCGCTGCCAATACACAGCTCAAAGCAGGAAAAGAAAATATTTACAAAATACAAGTTTTTTTTTTTCCATTTTTGATTTTTTTTTTTTTACAATGCTAAAAGGGTTATTCAGAATTTTCAACCTTATAAATAGAAGAAGCACTTTATGCATAGGGATATGGTGCATTATTGTTTTTTTTAAAGAAACAATGACAAACCCTTTAACTTGCAAACAGAATCAAAAAAAAAAAAAATCACTAATGTTGAAAATTGTGAAAAAACCCCAACATTAAGCAGTTTGTCTACTATTTTTATACGATTACAAAATGGCAAAAAAAAAAAAAAAGTCTTTATTGCCCCCCTTTTGGTGATGTGATCATAGATGAGACAGGCACGTGGTTGACCCAGGGGGTGACGGGGAGTGACAGGAACCACAGCAAGGACCAGACAGTGTTCCACAGGCAAAGGAGCTCGAGAGAGGAAGGGCTGACAGACACCGACAGGGAACTGGATTGGCAGAGGAGGGGGATACGACCAAATGACTCCGAGTGACTCCACCAGTGGAAACAGAACTATAGAGGGGAGATGGCTGCTCATTTCCCAGACTCCCTACGGTCTCAGAGGAGTGGGAAGACCCTACACTTCCACAGACCAGGTTAAGTGGAAAAAATGTTCCAAGGGGAAGGACCACGTGTGTGGGTGTGTGTCTGGCGTGGGGGAGCAGACGAGGGGACTGGGAAGGATGGGGACCCGAGCAGCCACAGCCAGGTTACTGCAGTTAAGGAGTTAAGACAGGGACGACTGAACGCAGAGGAAACCCTGGTAGGTCTCCAAGATCTGAGGGACAAGGGGATGCCATTCTGTCAGCTGAGGGCTGAGTGGGAATAGCTGGCAGGGCCGGTCAAGAGGTTCTGGTTGGGGTGCTCCAGCACAGACGACCAAGGGGACCCAGCTGGGGGGGCCAGAGCTGAGCCAAGCCCCAGAGGGGCAGGCCAGCAAAAGCCCAGAGCACACTGCTCTCCCCAACCCTCACCTCAGGGGGCGACACTGAGCTGGAGAGTCCTTCCCCTCTGCCCACCTGGCTGTCCCACCCTGCCCACTGGGGCGAAGGAGAGGGCTGACCATCCGACATGGCTAAGTCCAGTGATTCAACAGTGCAGAGGAGGTGCCGGGACCAGGCCAGCAGGCTCTTATCCTGAACTTCTGTTTGCCAACTGGAGGAAGTGCTCAGGTGTGTGACAAGAAAACATGGAAACCAAAACAGAACAAAAATCAAAACAAGAAAAAAAAAATACCAAAGTAGAATCTAAATTCCTTAAATTCACTAAAAACTGTGAAAATTTTCGGCATATGATGTTTGAATATCAAACGCAGAGATTTCTGAAGCTTTAATGCCAATAGTTAGTGAGTCTGTTTAGATTCTCATATCCCACTCATCTGTGAGTTGGACGCTGAGCTGTGACTGTGGCCGTCAGATGCCGACTCTTGAGGGGAACGACAGGAGGTGAGGTGGGCGCCACCTCTGTCTCCCGGCCAGTCTTGCTGCCCGAGGTGCGCCGAGTGCAGCGGGACGCCCGTTCCTGTGCATCCAGTTGGTCCTCACTCTCTGCCTGAGGGCTGTACGCCAGGGGGAAGGTCCGCCGCTCCCATGGCTGGACGGACTGTGGGCAGACAAGATGCCATGGTGAGGACCAGCCCCAGGTCTGTGAGCTCTGGGGCAGGCTTGGGGACGATTCTCAGAACAGGCATCCTTGTTTACAAGGGCCAGTGTTCCATGGCACCTTCAGAAGGTCTTCAAGTACAGTCCCTTGTCCCCTTCAAACTGGGGACGGGGGGGAGGGGGTGGTCCATAAAATCAAAGTCCGTCTTGAGCAGGTACTATCCCCACAACTGCCCCATCTGCCGCCCTCAATCCCACGGAAAGGTGTTGCTGCTCACCTGCTCGTCCAGCCCCAGCTCTGGTGTGGAACAGCGTGTGTCTTCGCTGGCCAGGTGTCGGAGGGTGTCCCGAGCCACGGGAGTGAGGGGGGCTGAGTGCAGCTCTGGGCTAATAGGGCTCCTGGGGGACTGCCCATGGGAGAACTCCGACAAGGAGTGACTGCTGCTGACGTCCGGGGAGGCGGGCTGGGGGGTGGAGGGGTTGGCACTGCCCAGTTGGGGTGTTGTCCGTCCATCTGATGACCGGTAAGACCTGTACCCCAAGAAGTGCAATCTGAGTGCCTGGTGACAGGGAGTTTCTCGTATATTCATTTTTGGGGTTGGGGAGGTGGCAAGCTTTTGTCATGCCAAAAAAGGTAGCATGTCATGTCATGCATGACAAAAGCCTCCCAGCCAGCAGAGCTGAGGCAGATGGACGCCAGCAGTTCTCTCCTTGGAACCACAAACCCTCGCTTCCCCCATCACGGTGCACAAGGGCAGGCACACGCTATGGGCAAAAAGCAAAAACAAGAGCCCTAAACCCTTCTACCTGAGAACCCTGAGGGCTGCTCACTGTAACACTAAAGGAGAGAGGGTAGGACAGTTCTCCCAAGTCAAGGGAGACCACAGAGCTGTGCACACTCCACTGTCCACAGAAGGGGAGCTGGTTCCAATTGTATCACCACACCCCCCGATCGGCCTTCAACTTCCCAGATGGCCTACTCCTGGAGTTGGGAGACCACCACAGTGTGTCATAACCGGACAGTAACCACTCAGCGAGGACCCAGCCTTTGACTCCTTATACCCGCACTGGTCTCAACAAACATCAAGGAACTTGTGCATTCTCCACCACTGCCAGTGAGGAATACGAAGAGCAACTAAGTGATGACCGACGGACACAGCTTGGGCCCGAGCTCCCCGCCGCCCCTCCCCTCCACAGGCCCTGGGGACCTGCGCTTGCCCCTTCACCTGCTGCCTCGCCGCTGAGGTGGCACACTCGTGGTCCACAGCCACCGAGCCCTCTCCATCTCCTCACATTTGGCATGCAGAGCGGCGAAGGCTGCGTCAGAAAGGTCCTCGATCTACAAAAGAGCACCTTTGTGGACCCCCTCTTTCCGCCAGGAAGTCACGTTTAAGGGGCGGTAGATCAGTTCTAGAAGCAGCACACCGTCCCCCCTCCCCCGCATACTAGGCTCTTCCTGGTAAGGACAAGAATACAATGAAGCCTGCACTTGACCCCCACAGGTCTTGAAGTATCTGCAGTGTGTGTGCTCTTCTGAGAGGACCGACCATGCCATTACCTCCTCGTTCTCCTCGTCAGGACTCCCCTTCAGAGACCGAAGATCAACCTCCCGCCAGCTGCAAAACCAAGAAGGCAGAATTGTGAGAATGCAGGCAGTCGAGCCAGAAAAACACACGCGCGAGGGAACGAGTGCTCGCCACCTGCTCTCACTGGGTCTTCTCAGCTCCGGGGGACTCTTTCCATCAGAAGCCTCACACTTGATGCCCACAAGGGCCAGAAACAGGGAAAGCAAGCTGAGGGTGGCAGCAGAGCTGGGGGACCGACAAACTCAAACAGAAGAACCTGTTTAAAGGGGACCAACGCTACTCAGCACCAACTGGTTGCTACCACATGGGGATGCATAGACGGGGTTGCCCAAATTTTTGATTTGTCAACAAAAGCTGGAAATAAAGATTCCTATGTGAAATCTTGCTTTGATGCTGACAACAAATTCAGTATTTTAAAACACATTTGTATGCATCAAACAAAAGATGTCTATAGCCAGTTTGTGGCCTGTGGTCTGGTTGGTGCACATATAATGAAGAAAATTATATATAGAAATAATTTCACTCCGATCCCTTCTCTTAATGACAAAAGCCAAGGCTAGGCCCCACAACGCAGTGACTAGGGGACAGGGAAATGGCAGTAACAGGGAGACCAAAGAGCAGAGCCGCTAGTGCAGGGCTTCTACCTGGGGGTAAGGATTTCCTTGTACTGGAGCTTCTCTACACGCGTGGTTGCAGCGACTGACATTGGGATGACAATGTTGTTAATATCAAAGGAGCTCTCTCCCCTTCTCCTCCTTACTGGCTGCTGTAAGACAAAGGCAAGTTTAAAAGGGAGGAACAATTCTACACACATCAAATCCTAAACCTGAGATTTAAAACAGGATCACCAATAACCACCTTTAACAACCCTCCCCCCAAACCTCCTGTTTTCCCCCTTTTATCTCTATGACACAGACCCACGGTGGAAAAAGCAATGCTTAAGCCTAGAGGTAACTCTCTGGACTAAAAAGATGAACTCTTCCATCCTGAAAGATGCCCCATGGGAGGCTGAACTCAGTGGATCTGCTAACCTTGTTTGCCATGAAAGCACTTTCTTCTCACAGATCTGAACTCTTCAGCTAAATCTGTGCCCACCATCTGCTGAACCCTTATGTGATTTCCCCTTTCTGGCTATTATTCTCAGGGAAAAAGCTGAGAGTGTTCTAGCTGTATCAATGGAGAGGAGTGGAGGGAAATGGATGAAGAGGCCTTGGCTGTAGAGCTCACACTCCTGGAGAAAGGAGATTCACTCCTACAGGAAGTTAAGATCAAACTCCTGGGAAAAAACAATAAGGATCCGATATTAGGGAGTAGGGGCGGGGCCTTCTGCAGCAGTTGGGAGACCGGAAGAGGAATCGAGCAGGGAGCCAAGGGGCACGGTTTCTTAGATGGAGGGGCCTGTGTCCAGATAGCAAACACCCTGCCCTGAAACAGAGACTGGCAACTGAGCTGTGAGAGGCCAGAGGCAAACAGTGGGATGACAAACATGCTGCCATGGTGACAACACAGCTGCAAACACCTAAGAGGCTGCATTCAAACTCAAACCAGCAAGTGTGGTCAGCCCAGAGGGAAGGGGTCAGTGAGGGGGGATAGGAGGAAGAGGCCGTTTCCCTTTATTTCCTGTTCCTGGAAGGGGATCCATCCGATCATTTCAGGACCTTCTCAGAGAATGCCGAAAGGCAGTATTTCCCAGGCCAGGATCTTAGCAGCTGTCACCTATGATTTCAGGTTATCACAATGTCTTTTTCACCTCAGTCTCCTCTGCTATCAATGAGAACAGACTGGCACTGGCTTCACGAATTCAGGGTAACTGGCTGCCCAGAACAGCTGAAGAGACTTGCAAGCCTTGCCTGGCTGAGGTTCAGTGGACTCACCCCCACAGGCCTCTGCCACATGTCTGTTGAACTCACACACCCCACTGCAGGAAGTGTACCCGAAGGAACCTCAATAGACAGCTTTCCCTGGATCGTGGTCAAGAACAAGTGTGAAACTGCTGGCAGAAGCAGGTATGTATTTTCCCTGAATCTCCTTGGGCCTTCTGTCAGTACCTTCAAGGCAGGGAGACAGGAGCGGGCTGTGGGGTTCAACAGGCTCAGCCCTCACCCCACATGTAGATGCCCCAATTCCAGAAGACACTCACTTGGTCTAACCTAAGTTCTCCTGTTTAGGACCGAGGTGGAGGGCAGGTGATGAGAATGAAAAGTGGTTCCCAAATCTGACTGCCAGAAGGTGAGGCACAAGATGATATTTAAAAGAGAAAAAATAGGTTCAGGGCCCCATCTCTTCAAACTATCAAATCAGAATATCCAGGGAGTCCAAGAAGAAAAAACCAAAGAAAAAAAGACCACAGAGGTGATTCTGCTGCACACGTCGGCGGCTCCTGTGGCTTTCCGCGGCAAGCGTGCGCACACAGCCCATCCCCCTCCTCCCCACCCCTCTCCAGTGTCCTGTCGCCTCTCACCTTATCTGGCCCATCACTCTTCCTGCTATTAAATAAATCCAGATTCTTTGGAAAAATCTGGCAACGAGAGCCTTAAGGGTCAGCACAGTAGTATATACAAAATACATGCTCATTAGATAGTAAGTAAAAATTTCAAGTGATTCGGGCCTAAGTTTACATTTTCCAGGCATGAGAAAGCAGCATGTGAAAAAACACTGAAGTTTCATCAAGTCCTGGATCTGAGAGAAGACTTCCATAAGAATTAGTCTCTGTAAAATCGTTTGTTTTTCTGAGATTCCCTGCTAATGGATACCTGGGCTTACCACAGAGACTACACAGCTATGGAGATAAAACCTGTGGGTGTGGGAGGGGATGAAGAGGGGAGGAACAAGGTCATCTGGGAAAGACTGTCTGATTTTTAAGAGCGAAGACAGAAGGATGTGAATTCCCACCTGATCGCAGAGCCTAGTGAGCACATTTTGTGGGCTTAAGCTTCTTGATGTAGCTCTGAAGGGGCATCAGAGCCCCTGCCTAAGTCACCTTCGCTGTGCCCCAACCCAGGGTTCACTCTGCGCTGCACAACTCAAGAGAGCTGGCTCTGTGGCCAGACTGCCTGGGTTGGAATCCCAACGGTAACCCTGGTAGGTCGCCTAACCTTATGCTATTTACTTAACCTTGGAAAGCCTCAGTTTTCCTGCCAACAAGATGGGAATCTTCTATACCACCCGCACCTTAAAGTGTGTTACAGGTTGAATGCGGTAACACATATGTCCCTAGCACGGATACAGTAAACATCATAGCAGCAGCACTCTATTATCACCACCTCCATTATGATTACGATGATTACTATATAAGGGATGCTTTTGGGGGGCACAAAGCAGCTACAGGTATGTGTTCAAGGAGGCACGTTCTGAGGAATGAAAACATCAGAGAGTATTAATGTGACTGTGTGTCTGGAATGGCCGTGCAAACTGCTTTCGGGGTGGAGAGTGGTACTGCAAAAGCTGATCAGGAGTCAGCCTGCCACTATGAGCGCACATGTCGGTCCTGCCAGTGTGGCCTACTGATCTGTAATTCTGCTCTGCACACCTAAAAAACAGGCTCCATATCAACCTTCCCTTCCAAGCACCCAGTGTTTATTCCCAGCACTCCAGCTCCACTTCCCAGGAGATTAAAAACAAGGACATCAAACGTCTCTAAGGCCCACAGACACCTCTTTTGCATCCCTCCTCTCATGTTTACTTCTCAGGCCGACGGAGTTAAGAGTCATGGTAGTGTGGCGCTCTGTGTGAAGCTCATTCCCATGTATCTTGAACACAGATAACCCAAGAGTTTGTCTCTGCCTCAAGCTTTCTATGGCTGGCTCAGCTCAGATCCATTTCTACTAAGAACAACTCAAGGAAAACAATGTAATGGAGGATTAAATAGCACCACTTTGACTTAAAAAAGACACACACACAAGTCAGGATGAGCTAAGTCCCCATAACTGCCCTGGCCCTCACGACCCTCTTTTCACACTGTCCTCCAGACCAACTGGAGGGAGCTGTCACTGCAGAGGGGCTGTCCAGCCCACTCCACGCGGGTACTTACAGTCGTGCTGGATGTGACCTGCGGGCTAGAGCTGGTGGGTGCAGAGGTGTCTGAGGAGGTGGAAAGCTGTCGCACCAAGGGACTGTGTGGTGGATGGTGGGTGGCCGCCAAGTAGCTTGAACTGCTCATGTCCGTGTGATGCTTCAACACTGCAGAGGTCAACAGAAAAGAGGAATACGTGGCTACCTCAACCTGCTCTACTTCCAGCACAAGTTAGGAAGGCCAGCAATACTCAGTAAAGGCAAAAATGCTTTCTAAGCCTAGAGTTTAAAAAGATGAAGCAAACTGGCTGATGGGAGGCAGGGGGTGGAGCAGAGGTTGCCATAGCAGTTAAGAGTGACCTACACTTAGAAGCGGTCGGACCCCTCTACTCTGCCTTCCTAGCAAGTGAAGGACACAGCCAGGGGCAGTTACAGGAAGCCCAGCTGCCCCAGAAAGCCCTGCGCAGGTGCAAATGCAGGTGGAGGTGCCGGGCCTGGCCCTACCTTCACTTCTCTCAGATGAATGGTCTCGCAATCTCATTTTGCTGTGGTTTGGGTCATGCACGGGTGGCGGCGGATTGAGCAAGCGCTCTGCTTTTGGCGCTGTCACTCGTTCCACCATAGGCACGGCCCCCACATCGTCTAAGTGCTGCCTGTGGGTCCTGTCAGGCCGGGTTTGGTGATGGGACAGCTCTGAAGAGGGGAACAGAAAAAGAGCTGTGAAATATCTTCTCTCAACCTTTTCTTATTTGAGTTCCAAGCTCTTGAGTTCTCTCTAGGTCAATGACAGACACCCAGGGCAGCAGGACAGTCCTCTGGGACTGAAGCTGCTAGCAAGCAACACACTGGCCAGAACAGGCCAGGGAGCCCACCAGGCTCTTAACTGGAGAAAAATGTGACACCACACTACAAAAGACAGCCGGCTCACAGATGCACCCGATACCATGCCCCACTTGGCTGTTCACTGAGCCCCAGAACATCTGATGTCTGGAACAGCTTTCACAGTCCATTCCAGAGCACCCAAGGTGAGCAGAAAAGACTGTGGGCTGAACTTCCATCTGTCAACTGCCTCTCCCAACCCCATCACACTGCCATGGCCATACCAGTAACTGGAGAACATCAGAGGAATAGAAAAGTAATTGGAGGACTCTATGGACCCCTGAAACTTACTGGCTGTTGTTAGGAAGGAGTTGACCAACTTGTGCCTGTCTTTACGAGTTGGATCTGGCAGACTGCCTGGTATGGGTGCTCTGTGCTTAAGTGAAAACTTTTTTGGAGGTTTGATTTTGTCAAAAGGCTTGTTCTGCCATTGAGATTTCAGCATGCTCTGGAAGTGCAGGCTTGTGGGGACATCTGCAAGAAACACAAAATGCCACCATCAGTCCAGACCCCTGGGCTCCGGCTCTCCAGGGAGCGAGACCCACCTCACACCCTTCTCTTATGTGCTCAGTGGCAGGATGACTGTGAGGAACAAGCACTGTCATGGGGAAGATCTGTTTATTGGAACATCACTGAAGGTCACTCTTCTAACTCACAGGGAAGTCACCGCTGACATTTATTTTCAAGTTCCAAACAAATCCAAAATCTATGATGGTCTTTTCTTTGTTCCTGTGTTCCATTAAATCTGTTAAACTCTATTGGTTTGAAAGACTGATAAACATCCTGTTCTTATTTTTCTAGAAACTGAAACATTTCAAGGTATTTTTTTCTTTCAACATAAAGTTAATCAGGATATATATTCCTTCAACAACTATTTATTGTCTGCTACTTTATCAGACACTGGACTGGGCACTGCATCTTTCCCTAATAAGAACTAGATCATTTTCCCTTCCTTCCTCCAGACCCCCACGACCTCCCTATCTGGGGATTATCTAGGTTTTTAAGTGGATGAGCTAATATTGAATATTACAGATTAAATCTTTTAGACTTAATTATAACTTCTACCTTTTGGGGGGGGGGTTCATTACTCTTTCTTGCATCTTTCCGTTTTGTTAGTTTCCTTATTTTCCTAAGAATGCGAACATGAGTTTAGCATTTCAAGATTAAAACCAGTTCTCTCTCAGATCCTTAAAGCTATCACTACAGCGTCACCAATAAGATGGAATTTTACTCAGTCATTTGTAGGTGCTCTGCTTCTTCTTTTAAACTTTTGGTGGAAAAAAAGCTTGTTGTGGTATTATATTGACTCGGCCAATTTGGGGAGAACTCCAATACCAGGTCTTCCAATCTGTGAACATGGTATCTCTCTCCATTTATTTAGGATTTCTTTTATTTCCTCTCATCAGTGTTGGTTGGTTTTCATTGTACAGTTCTTATACACCTTTTGTTAAATTTGAGTACTTCATATTTCTGATGACTTACAAATGATAATGTCATCATTACCACTTTAAAAAATTTCTGTTTATAATTGCTTACTGCTAGTATGTAGGAATATAGTAATTTTTAATATAGTGGCCTGTATCCTGTGATCTTCTTAAATCTATTATTAAGTTTTGTTAGCTGTTGCGGAATCCTTAGAATTTTCTACACACACAAGTACATCATTTACAAAAAGCTGCTTTACTTTCTTTCCAATTTGTATGCCTTTATTTCTACATCTTGCCCTATTACTCTGGCTAGAACCTCGAGTTGCAATTTGAACTTTACATTTTCCTTTTCTAGTCTCAATCTGAAACTTCACCACCAGGGATACAGGTGGGTCTTTCTTCAGGGTTCTGAAAAACTTCTCATGGTCCTTTTACATCTGAAGATCAGCACATCTCACTTTAGCTCTCAGTTCCTCCTGGGATTCAATCATTAACCACCTGAGACATACTCAAAAGTCCCAGTCCCTGAGTCCATACTCAATACTGTAGCATAGAATGAAACATCACTGCATTATGGAAAAGGGTTAAAATCTAACCTAGCTATATTTCAGAACAAGTCCAGATCTATTACCCAAATGCCCAGGTCCCATTCCTGTTTTTCTGTCCTTTTTCAGTGTGGGTAAAGAACCATCCCCCTACCAGCTGCTACCTGATAAGAGTTTCCTCAAAAGCATAGGCTTTGGGCTCCATTTTTCTCGTTTTATTTCTCCATAGTTATCTTGCTTTCCATCATTCAAAAATCATTGCAACCTCTGGCATGCCTTCTTTTTCCAGAATTACTTAATATTTATTATATTTAATGTACTTAGGACTTCCCTGGTGGCTCAGATGGTCAAGTGTCTGCCTACAATGCGGGAGACCCTGGGTCGGGAAGATGCTCTGGAGAAGGAAATGGCAACCCACTCTAGTACTCGTGCCTGGAAAATCCCATGGATGGAGGAGCGTGGTAGGCTACAGTCCATGGGGTCGCAAAGAGTCGGACACGACTGAGCGACTTCACTTCACTTCAAACATTAATGGGTTTCTGGCTCCCAGGGAGAGTAGATGTGCTCAATCTGAACTAGGAGTGGGAGGCAAAGAAGAGGGGAGGAGTGAACATTTAAAAAACCCGTTATTATTGTGGCTGGTGCTGTGTATAACTTCACCTTCATAACAATTCCATGATGAATTTCTATGCTCCTTTTAATGACAGAAAACAGATTTAGAAAGGTGAGTTAACTGTCAAGGTTACACAGTTTAGTAACTAACACAGTGTGCAAGCTCAGTTGTGTCTGACTCTTTGAGACCCCATGGGCTTCAGCCTGTCAGGCTCCTCTCAGCCCATGGGATTTTCCAGGCAAGACTACTGGACTGGGTTGCCATTTCCTCCTTCAGGGGTTAGAAATGAACAAGCAACATTCAAACTCAAGTCTGTAAAATCCTAAAACTCATACTCTTAGCCACTACAACATGAAATTATTCTTTGGCCCAAAGAATTAATGCTTAAGTGTGTTAGCTGCTCAGTCGTGTGCAACTCTTTGTGATCCCATAGACTACAGCCTGCCAGGCTCCTTTGTCCATGGCATTCTCCAGGGTACCTTCCCAACCCAGGGATCAAACCTGGATCTCTTGCACTGTAGGCAAATTCTTTACCATCTGAGACACCAGGGAAATCCAGAGAAGGGAGCAGTTTAATTCTGAGGTGGAATCTGATAGTTCTCAAATTATTCCCAAGGAAGTGGAGAGTATAGAATATTTTTCAAAAGAGTTCTGCAGTATAACAAATCTTAACTCTTTCCTATAGCACAGACTATGTATTTCATGACACTTCAAAGAATAAGACACATCTCTGGGAACAGCGTTCTCTTGTGAAACTTTTTCTATAATCATTCTTTCTTTTACACACTAAAAAACAAATTCACATACCATAACCCTTAAAATAAATGATCAGCTTTCAGCCAGGCCAAGGAAATCAGAGCTCACTGTACTCCTAGCCCTTACAGCCCGCCTAAGCCCCTCAATAAAATGGCTGATTATCCCACACCCCAAAGGTCAAATGTTAAAAAAAAAAAAAATCTCCCACGTAAGAATTGAGTTTAGAGGTATTAATCAAATTTAATTAAATTTAGGGGAATTTTAATTAATTAAAAATTCTTTGCTCTTTCTAACTCAGAGTGGTTGGGGGAAAGGGTGTACTGGAAATAAAGCACTGTCTACAGAAATTCTGAAAGCTGGGCTGAGTTCGAAGGTATAAAGAAGGCTCAAGAAGTGGGGAACACCTCTTCTATATCCCAGGACATCCCCTGTGTCAGCAGGAGAGTTACTCCCACTTGGCAAAGGCTGGTTTTTCTTAAGTTATTTGGTCTTTTGGGGGGCTGTACCACATGGCATGTGGGATCTTCCCTAACCAGGGATCAAACCCATGCCCCCTGCATTGGGAGCGTGCATCTTAACCACTGGACCCTGAGGGAAATCTGCATAGGCTGTTTAATGGGACTACAAAAGCATATGTGATTTTATTCCTCTCGCTCTTTTATAGTGCATATAAGTAATCCTGGACACAGGTCCTGGTTCCATCACTGAGTAGGAGGATAGAACAAGAACAAATCACTTGTCTGGGCTTCAGCATCTTCACCTGTAAACTGAGGCAGCAAGATCTGATAAGGGCTGGAGATATCCTAGCACACATGCTCTAACTCTCTCTCACCTCTTCTGTCTGCTGTAGGCACAGGCTCATGGCAGTACTCTCTGTTGTACCCCAAGACCTTACACCTGTCTCAAATAATTATAATTAATCTAATTATAAATCAATCTCACTAAGCACAAGAGAGAAAAAACATTTATGTTATTGCTAGACTAGATGACTACTGCGCCTCTCAACTCTAACACATTAAATTAATGACTTTTCAACTAAAACTCCACTCCTAACCCTCTCCCCACTTCCATTTAAATGCTCAGAAGTAAAAACTGGCACAAATGTAGACCATTACCTTGTGCTCTGGAGTTGGGTATTAAGAAGAACCAAGAGCAACTTCGCCTATAAAACTCGCTGAATAAGCTGCTGGGGTAACAATAAACTGTTTATGGGACTCGAGCTACTATACATTGCTACAAGTTTGCTATGTTTTAGCAGCTTTCGTATAAAAGTGAAGAGAAACTCAGTTAAATCCCCCAAAATCAGTGAACAAAAATGATCTCCTAGGAATTGCTAGTCTGAGTTCACGCTCTGAGTAATAACACCTGGGATCCACACAGAGCTACAACTCTGAAAATAGACACAGAGGACCTGAAAGTAAGCAAAGAAGAGTTATAAAAATGGAAGAGAACAATAGTTCAGCTAGAGGACTCCACACATTTCACACCTGCATAGGCAATGGCCATTAAAGTGGTATTAACCGGACAGGAGGGTACAGATCCTTAACCAGGTCAATGACAAGAAACATCACCTTAGGTTACTATTTCTTCAAACAAAAAGAAGAGTTTAGCTTCAGGCCCACCAGAGTCTGACATTCCATGATTCACCATTTTCTCAAGCACACTTTCTCATGGTGTTCAGTCACGCTCACTTCCTCCTCCTGCTGCTAAGTTGCGTAGCCTCAAGGATACAGCTAGTTGTCCTGGCAAGCTCTTCAAGGCCAGCAGGTGGTGCTCTTATTAAGCACAAACCTAAGTCAACATGCTTTTCCCCAAGGTTATACATCCTCTATTTCAAGCTAAGGTTTAGCTGCCTTGATTAAATGAGGTAATAAGGAAACAAGGTCCTCTTTCTGGAATACTAAAGGGTTGAGTGAGTGAAGTCGCTCAGTCATGTCCGACTCTTTGCAACCCCACAGACTGTAGCCCACCAGGCTCCTGTGTCCATAGGATTTTCTAGGCAAGAGTACTGTAGTGGGTTGCCATTCTCCAGGGGATCTTCCTGACCCAGGGATCTAACCCAGGTCTCCAACATGGCAGGCAGACACTTTACCTCTGAGCCACCAGGGTGGTACTAAAGGGTTATCACACCCTAATGTCTCCACCTTCCAACCAAGGGAGCAGTTCCTAAAATGAATGGGAGTGGCTAAGGTGTGGTAAGATGGGAGATGAACTCTAGGATTAAGAGCTGCAATTGGTTCCCATCCCAACAAAGTACACAGACTGGCTAGGGAACATCAGTAAAACTATAGAAAAATGAAAAGTTGGAAGTCCTGCCATCTTTAAATGTATTCTACAGAAGAACGGGGTGGCCCAGAGGTCAGGTTTGACCCACACAGTATGCCTGCTGCTAGTCTTCACTATTACTTACTATTCTACACAAAAAGATCTGGGGAATCTCAATACTTCAGGAGGCACTAGTCACATCTTTGTGGCCGTGACAATCTTCCAGTTTACAAATGTGGCATTCTGTATTCTGAGTGTGGCAGTTGTCTGAATCAAGTAAAAAATCCCAATAGTCACAATATTAGACACAATAATTAGGTCCCTGGTTCAAGCCACAGAAAGTCTACTGTATTCATAGGCAGATATGTTAATGCTCGACTTGAGAAAGTATATATATTATATATATATACTTAGTATAGTATATATATTATACTATTCTCCTTTACTGTCTCATAAAGAGAATTTAACGACCATCTCTCTTGTCCAAACCCCAATGTCATAATTAGGATATGTGTGTGTGTTTGTGTGTGACTGACAGAAGGGAGAGAGCAGGGAAGGGCAAGAGTGGGGAAAGGGTGGAGGTGGGGAGAGAAGACAGAGACAGACAGGAAAATAAAGACCCCAGGGACTACAGAATGATGGAACAGGAGATGTCAGGCAGTTGTCTTGGGTATATTTAGGTGATGGGAGAGAGAATTCACAACTATACAAGGTAATACTGTGGACAAAGCAATGATCAACATATTTATCAGCTGATAATGATTCAACAGGCAAAAGATCTTATCAGAATCTCAATATAACTATATAGGCTTCAGGCTTCTTTATTCAAATACGAGACCATGCAATTCAACACTGTAATCTTAAGAGAATAACTCAACAAATGTTCTGGAGTCATCTTAGTGTCTCTGCCTGAAGCTGCAGTCTGAAAATGGGCAGAAATCTGACTTCTCTTAATAACCTGGCTGGGGAGAATCATGAATTATAGTGAAAAGAAGGACAGGAATCAGATTACTTGGGTTTAAATTTTGGAGCCTGCTACATAAGCTATGTAGCATGAGAAAAACCACAACCTCTCTAAGCCTATTTCTTGATATGTAAAACTGAAGTAACTTTACAAGATTACTGAGAAAACCAAATGAGACAAGAATAAGAGAAGTGCATATAAACTATAAATGCTATACTAATATTAAGTTACATGAGCCATAATCCAAATGGCAGGAGAGGATAAAAGTCAATGACTCTGGAATCTGAAGCACAGAGGAAAATGTTTCAGTGTTTTCCATTCATTATGTTCTAAAGTGTATTTACTGCTCCATCACTCCTGATCTAAACCCTTGCCTAGTTTACTGTTCATAATGTTTCAAGTTTTCTAAGTATTTTCACTCTTACGAGAAGTCACATGGCAGCAAGACTATTACACCATGCTCTTTCTTACAGTTGGAGGGAGTCTTAATAATAAGGCTTGGGGTAGCTAACAGATTTAGATGACCAAGAAAGAATTCAATCATTTGAAGAACAGATAAGAAATCTGAGGGGATTACGGTCATCTAATGTTTGATCAACTGTCAATTAGAAGAGGGGATATTCTAGGATAGTTTATCAGCAATGACTGCTTTTATAAATAAAGCTTTATTTAAACAGTCACACCCACCTCCTTATACATAGTCTACATATTGGTTTTGTGCTACAAAGGCAGAGCTGCCTAGTTCCAACACAGACTAAACCTAGATAATATGATCCAAGCCCAAATTATGTGTCCCTTTAAGAAAAAGATAACGTATCACTCATGCTAAAAACCTGATTTTCTTTGCATACCACTAAGTAAATTTTACATCCAACATATTCTCATTCCCCAGACCCCAATTTTGGTTACCCTCCTTTCAAAAACGTGTACAGACTATCTGTAAGGTGCTATGAAGGACAGAGTAGGGAGAGAAACATAGTCCCTTATTCTCAGAGAACTTAAGTATTCTGGAGGTTGGGACCAGATGGGGAGATTATTTGCAAACCAATGAAACCAATCCAAATTATGAAAACACTGGCTTCTGTAGTCTATAGAGTAGTTTTCAACATTTTTGCTCATGAACTCCTCACCATTTGAAATGTAATTTTTCTTTATTTAGATTTTTTTTCTGGCTTGTGGGATCTCAGTTCCCTGACCAGGGACTAAACCTAGGCCCTTGGCAAGTGAAAGAGCAGAGTCCTAACCACTGGACTGCCAGGGAATTCCAAAATGTAATTTTTAGAAAAATTATAAACTCAGGGCAATTATAGGCTTCTCTGGTGGCTCAGTGGTAAAGAATCTGCAGGAGACACAGGTTCAATCCCTGGTCTGAGAAGATCCCACATGCCACAGAGCAATGAAGCCCCCCATGTGCCACAACTATTGAGCCTGAGCGCTAGAGCCCAGGAGCTTAACTACTGAAGCCCAAGCTGCTCTAGAGCCCGTTCTCTGCAACAGGAGAAGCCACTGCAATGAGAAGCCCGCATAACACAATGAAGAGTAACACCTGCTCACAGCAACTAGGGAAAAGCCCATACACGCAGCAACAAAGACCCAGTGCAGCCAAAACATATAAATAAGTTATATATAAAAAAGAAAAAGACAGTTTTTATATATAAAAAAAGGAACTAAAACATTAAAAATATTTTATACCAACACACTGGCATATTAAAATCTATTTCTTCAATCAGACTTCAGTCACAGTAAAATCTAATTTCAGTTATCAACTATTTTTAAAATTTAAATACTGTATAGTTGATGTGCAATGTTAGTTTCACATGTAAGTTATTAATTCTAAATCTAAGTTATTATTCTAAAGTAACAGAAAAGGTAGAGGATCTTGCCATACGTTATATACAAAAAAAATACTGTACCTCCATCTTCATTATTTATTCAAATTTCCTTTTACTTAACTCCCACAGGATTCTTCTTCAGGAGCCATGAACTCTGAGATGGTTCCTTTGGTGTCCCTACTGCCCAACGTTTTTATACTCTGGGGGATGGGCAAGACCCACAGCAAGACTCAATATGGATAAGAGGAGTGACTTTCTTTTGTGAGGTAGGAGAAAAGCAATTATGAAAAGGGAGGTGGAAGAGAAAATCGGCAGACACAGAAGTTTATCAGGTAGATAAACTAAAAAAAAAAAAAAAAAAAAAAACCAAAACCCAGCACATGCCAACTCTGAGGATCTGTGCTTGCATACACCTGAGAAAGCAGTCACGTAACCACAGTATGTACACCCCCGGTATGAAGACCTTCTCCCCAAACAGTGCTGCCCATGCTGTTTTACATCATAACACACACAGACAATACATTTTTAAAGGTATTCTGGGGGTGTTAACAGACCAGGCTTCGTATATTGTGGCTGGAGGCAACTGTCTCACCCTCACCACCTGAAGCCTTAGGGTGAAATCTCTTAGCAAGCGGTAATGTTTTAGTGGCACATTCTGGTCTAGGGGATCTGTTGTGCATGATGTGCAAAATCCGAAGAGAAGATTCTGTTGAGAGTAAAACCGGGACAGTACCTGGACTGTACCAGAATCTTGGCCAACTGTCTTTCACTTTGAACCCTTTAAGTCTCACTCATTAGACTTCATGGAGCCTTTCTTACCATCTGGAAATGCTAGAACCGGGTGAACACAGGAGTCCAACTGGGAAAGGCGTTCCAACAGAGGGGCTTCGTAGTGGATTTCTGGAGGCATGGTGCTGGCGCTGCCTGAGCCGCACAGCGCGCAGGAAGGGTTCACATCACAGCCAGAACGCACTGTGCTGTTCCGGTGAACCTGGGAAAAGCCAGATAATACTCGATTCAGGGTCTGATAAAAACTCAGCTCCCCATTCAGTATCCCAAAGATTCAAAATTCCCTCTCTCTAGATACATATATGACACAGTTAACAAAAAGTTTGATCAGTTTGTTAAAAGATTTCCGTTTCTCCAACACACTAACCTTCAAAGTAATTAAGTAAATCCACTTCTCCAATGAAGAGATTTAATTATGTGAAGCCCATTAAGTGCTTACTGAGAACACTTTACAATACCTGTATGTTTCTACCACCATGATGCTTTTCCACCATCTGCTACAGTGAATAGCTGGCTCCAGATTTCTAGGTAGAACATGACTTGCCCTCTTCAGCAACTTCATCCACCAAAGAGCCTTACTAATGAATAACCAACCACACCTTTCCTGAATTCCAGGAGGCCTGAAACAACATGGCAAATTTCCCTGGACTACACTCAATTCATTAGCTGCTCTTTAACCTAGCCTAAAATCTACTGTTATAAAGCTCATATTTAAGTAATGAAAATGAATTTGGTATAGTGAGTGTTCATATCCATAGTCTTTGTGTTAGATTAGATTAATTCCAAGGAGATAAAAATCATTTTCATTAAACTTCTTTTGTATACACGTGAGCAGGATAAGAAATAACCTCCCTAGTTAAGTCCACAGTGAAAAATAATCTAAGTCTTCAAAGATGTAATTCTGTTTTGTTTTTAAATGATAGGATTTTTATAATTTTATGCTTTAAACTTCAGGTCATGCTAAATGCAGGATCCCTAGGTTCTAGTGTTAGGATTTGCCAAATCATGATCATGAGAAGTCACCTGGGCAGCATGCAGTCCTAGAAGAAATGACTTGCCTGTGGAACGATACTATGACATGGGATGCTAGGAACAAGGGAGTATCAGAATAAAGACAAAAGGGTAGCACTGAAACTCTGTAACGACTGTGAGAAGTACATCTAGTTTCAGCACAGGCATCTCCTGAAAGCTGTTTGCCTTCACAGACATGCACAGAAGAAAGATAAATATGAGAACAATTCAGTCTTTATCAACTTTCCTCAACTGCCTCCTCCTTGCAGCGACATAGGTGCGTGGTATTCAAATAAGACCCTGTGAAGGTCAAACTGGACAACTTACACTAAAGTAAAAGAATTCTAGTAAGCGACAATTGTTGTCTCTGAAAGGAAACGACACCAACTAAACATGCACTTTTGGTAGACAACATTAACTGGTACTGTTTTGGAAAAAATACCTCTTGCAACCTATTTAAATCAGGGCTGGATTTCTGGGGGACATAACACTTTGAGGTAGAGAAAGAGGGACCTACATTACCAGGGACAAAAACCGGAGATCACCAGTAGATGAATGGGAGAATTTAGGTAATTAGAATCCAAAAACTGCACCAAAACTTTAAATATTGACTAGATTAGAAACATACATAAAAATCAAAACAAGAAATCTTAAAAGGGAGGTATATTTTCTCCTCATGAAGTAAACCATTACATGAACTAGCTTTCCAAGTGGGCAATGAACAACTTTCCATTTTTTTATGCCCAGAGTGTATCCCTTAAGTCTTAATTAAGAGACTGGATGTAGAGTAAAAAGAATACGGCAAGAAAAACAAACTAAGAAAAAAATTAAAGTAAAAGCTGAAATTACCAAAAGAAAAAAATACATGATAGAAACAGCAAATTCAAGAACTGCTCTTTTGGAGTTCCCCCTTGCTCTTTCCAAACCCACCTCAAGAAAGGGGTAGACAGGATAGAGCAATTAATTACATAAACGGTAAGACTGGCCTAATGAAGAGAAAAAGGGAAAGATGTAAACATGTAAGAACTTAAGAAAAGCACTAGCCCAGTGATAAATCACGTAACCCAGTGGATCAGCAGGGAAGTCCGCTAGTATAATTTATTCAGAGAAAATTTGGGGAATTTTTTGAAGGGTAGTTTGGGCAACTTTAAACACACACACAGAAAACAAGATGTCAAATTATACACATGAAATTTATTTATTAAAAAAAAAACCCACTAAAAAGAAAAACAACCCACCATGAGCAAGTGTGATTTACTCCTGGACATCGAAACTATTTGACATTAGTGTATCAATTAACACAATTTCATGCTGGCCATTCAACATTTCTGCTTAGATGTCTTAAGAGGCAACCAAAGTTAAGTTAAGCGAGTTCAAAACCGTGCTCCTAACTCTTCTCTATTTTCAGTAGCTCAGTCTTAAAATCCCTGGACTCATCATAAACTCCATTCCCTTCTCATACCCCAAAACCAGTCACGAAATCCTGTCACCTCTGCCTTCTAAAAGCATCCAAGATCTGACCACTTTATACCACCCTCAACTGCAGCTCTCATTTGGGTTTCTTAAATAGTCTCCTAATTGGTGTTCCTGCTTGGCCCCCCCTTCAACTACGGTGTAATCTTGTTTCACAACCTTAATCAAACCATGAGGCAGTTCTCTGCTCAAAACCTTCTGATGGCTCCTCATACCGCGAGGAGTGGCGCCCACCGAGCCCCACGCCATGGGTCCCCTCCGCCCCTTCTCTGACTTCCTTTCCCTTCCCTGCTGTTCTCCTAGCTCAGGCTACCAGCTCCTCTGACTTCCCTGCTACTTCCCCAAAATGGCAGCAAATTTCCAGATCACAGACCTTTACACTTGGCCCTTCTATTAGCTCCAAGGTTATTCCCTCACCTTAGGTCTTTTTCTCAAATGGCATCCTCTTAAAAAACAACTTTTATTTAGAAACATACAACTGAGAGAAGAGTCTCTATTCTTGACTGTGACCAAAAAAACACATTCTGGAATAAGTTTAACAGAATTTTAGGCACAAAGCTTAAAGCTATTAATTTTTAATATGCTACAAATTAATCTACAATCAAATTCAATAGGCTTTTGGTACCGAAGGGAGAAGAGGCAAATGGAATTTAAACCAACTACAAACCAGAAGAATAAATGCTAAGGGGGAAAGTTCCCAGAAAATTTCTGATAAGCAAAGGCAGAAGGGAGTGATTTGCTGACCACATGCTAAAAGTATGAATCAGGGATATCAAAAGGTGGGGTGAGGGAAGAAGCTGGACTCCTACTTCACATCAAAATAAATCCCAAAGGTATTAAAAAGATTTAAATTATGTTTATTAAGTTGTTTTAAATTATTTATTAAATTATGTTTAAACTGTAAAAAAAAAGGGGGGGGGGGCAACATCCAGCAGTTAAGTGTGAGCAGTGGGGCCAGGCTGTTTGAGCCCTAACTCGGCTACTGAGTTGTATAAACTTAAGACAAGTTACTTAATGGCTCCGTTCAAAATAACAGCTGCTTATCTGACAAGGCTGTTGTGAAAATAAAAATCATTTAGAACAGTGTCTGGTCTCAACTCTGTTACTTGTATAGTCATACAAAATACACTATTCTCATTTATAATTGAAGAAGGGAAAAAAAGGACATCAACCATAAAGATCATTGATATTAAATCCTAGCTTTCATGTTACTTGTGTGACCCCTCAAATTTATTCATCTGTTAATAAAGGATCAAAAATGCCATTTTCATGGGACTGTGAGAAATATGATTTTGCAAGCTGTTAAAATACTACCCAAGTGCTAACTAAATTAACGTATGTCAAAGTTTCTCACAAAAGCTCTACTGACACTTAGAGTCTGTTCACTGTTTGTTGTGAGGAGCTGTCCTGTGCACTGAAGATAAGCAGCAGCTTCCCTGGCCTCTACTCACAGTGCAGGCAATACCCTCCCCCTCCAACCTCTGTGACAACCAGCACTGACCACAAGGGCAAACGTTTCCTAGGGTGGGCAGGCGGCTCAAGTTACGATATCATTCTTAGTAAAATTCAAAGCACAGGCACACATTAAATATTAATAGTGAGAAAGAAGAAATGCCTCAAGACTACATCAGTCAAGGCAAAAGGACTCAACAGCAAGTGTAAAGAGGCTTCCATGAAACAAAATGGTAACTGGAACATAGAAAATAATTTCAATGGTTTGAATAACTTAAATATGTTTAAATTGATGACTTCATAATCACACACATCACCCCCTCCATAAAGACTTTACTGACTGTCCTTGGAAGACTGCAGGAAATCAACTTATTACTTGAAAATTGGTAGATAAAAGGATAGCAACACGAATCATGCTTCCCCCCCGCCCCCGCCCCACAGACTGTACTTAAGGATAAACCAATAGTAGAAAAGGGCATTTTTCTCTTTAAAGAGATAGTCTAGCTAATAAATAAAGAATAAATGGTATGAGCAGAACCTAACTTCAACTCCTGATGCAACAAGAGGGTCCAGGCAATGGCCACTACTGACTAATAACACAAGAGAGACAAGATATTACATGTCTTCTCATGCGAGTGCCCTTACCAAAACAAAAACCTAGATTTAAGTTTCTATATGCAGACTTTAATGCACTAAAAGTAAGAAATTAAGGAATATACAGAGGGATGGATATAATGGTAAAATGTGGTCAATGCTAACAGTAGAATCTAGGGGATACAGCTGCTCACTGCAAAATTCACACAATGATACTGTTTGAATAATATCATAATGAAATTTTGGAAAAGAAAACAACGACCCTGCAGAATTTCTCCTGGCCATGGTGGATTAAGAATGATCATGCTTATCTTTTAGCCATAAACTAGAAAAGCAGGCAACACACAGCTTAAGACAGAAACAAACGAGGTGGCCTGTGACGGTCCTGGCTTTCTGCCTGGAGGCACAACACAGACTGCTCAGCAGGTGAGGGGTTCCAGGCAGAGAGGGATGGTTCTACTGAGTTGAGGAAACAAACTCCCAGAGAATGAAGTGTAGAGGCTCAGGTGACGGGTAACTATGAGGCAGAATTCTTCACAAGAGGAAGCCATACAGAAAAAGAGCTCCAGAAATCATCATGAGATTCCCTCAAGTGTTCATGGAATACTAAGAATCCCACGTACAGAGTTAAACTTCATCAGGTCAGGCGAAGATCCACCAAGGAGCTATGCACTGAAGAGTCCCCAGAGCTCACAGTGGCAGAGAGACTACCCCACTGTGACCGGTCAAGTGGCATGGAACATTCAGAAAAGACCCCAGAAGACCTGGGTTACTCTACACTCTCCCTAATAAAGGAAAAACGGAATCTCAAATAACTTAGCTGCCAACAAAATAAAGCCTCTTTAAAGGAAGATAATATAATCTCTATGCTTCAGTCATGTAAAATCAAATGTCTAACATCCAAAAAAACAGATATGCCAAGAGTGAGAAAGTTACACCACAGGGATACAATCAGAAAACTGTAAGTCACAGGATAAATAACTGGAATAACCCAGTTTTCTCAACGAATAAATTGCAAGGCAAGGGGGTATGATGGATAGCTTACAGCAAATCAACACTCTTACTGAGATTTGGAACAGCCAGATTTAAAAAGAAAAAAAGCAAATGTAACTTTAAGATATGAGAGAAATGTTAAAACAATGACAACACTGAGGAGCCAGGATTCCAGAGGGAGAAGAACCACTGAAGTGTTGAATTGCTTCTTCTTGGGGACAATGGGTGATTTTTGAGTGATGCTTAGAATCTGGTGCCCTGATGGAGGGTCCCTTCTGGGTACAGAGAAATGAGCAGAGGTTCTGATGATTTTGTAGGGCTGAAGGGACAACTTTAGAGACTTCCAAAGCCAAATTCCCAGTGAAAAGAAAGGACAAGAAACTACAAATGACATGTCAGGTGCTCCCATCCCTAAGGCATTTGGAGAATTCTGAAGCTGTGATGGGTAGGAGGCTAAAAAGCTAAGCAGAAAGCCTCTGGACAGCAGAGTTTCTGGCAGGTTCACTGAGGAGGAGACTACAATTAAGAGTTCATGATACAGGCGAGGGCACTGTTCATTGAATCAGCTGGAAATGGGAATAAGAAACAAGGCTGTGCCTTAAGAAAGAACCATTTTTTATGTGGCATCTAAAATGCCAAGTACACTGGTATTAAGAAGTATATGCAACATAAAAATCAAGTGCATGTGCACAGCAATTAAAACAGTAAGTGCAAGCACATCAAATATTGGAAGAAAATGTACAATCGTCTGACTAACCTTTTCTTAGTTTATTTTCCTACAACCTTATGTAGACTGCTTGAAAACAAAATGGCATCAGTAAATCAATGTTGTGAATAAAGTCTCCATATTTTATAATTATTTCAGCATACTTAAATAAAAACATCTACTTCACCTACTCATGATTTTAGAATGAGATGTTAGGAAATGGAAAATGTTGGTCGGTAAAGGCTTCATTTTCAATTTCAGTATTGCCAAGTATCCAAACATCACCTACAAAGATATTACAGAACAGAAAGCAGATGTTCTGAAATGATTCTCTTGGAATCACTGTAATTCATGCACATGCTTAATCAGGATTACTTTACCAAGGTTCTCTTTATCAAGTAAGTTGGCGAAACAAAATAAGATATTCTTTTAAACAGAAGACTTCTAAGTCTTCAATGTCTTTTATGAATCTCTGAGTGGAAGATACGGCATGAAGCGCTCTCTGAATTGATTCACCCATCACATTACAGTGGGGGCAGATACCTCAAACTATCTACGAGCTCATCACTATTCTGAAATCAAGACAGTTACTACACCTGCTGCTAAATCTTGTTATTTAGGAGATCCAACCAGTCAATCTTAAAGGAAATCAGTCCTGAATGTTCACTGGAAGAACTGATGCTGAAGCTGAAACTCCAATAATTTGGTTCTGGCCACCTGATGTGAAGAACTGACTCATTGGAAAAGATTCTGTTGCTGGGAAAGATTGAAGGCAGGAGGAGAAGGGGATGACAGAAGATGAGATGGTTGGATGGCATCAGTGATGCAATGGACATGAGTTTGAGTAGGCTCCGGGAGTTGGTGGACAGGAAAGCCTGCAGTCCATGGGGTCACAAAGAGTCGGACATGACTGAGCGACTGAACTGAAGAAATTTATAAACTACAAAATTTAACAACTGTTTCAACATACTTGGTTTCCCCTATAAGCTAATGTCTTTTATTCTGTGCATTAAAAAAAAATTTATTCTGATAAAATTCCACAGACTTTATCACACTGCCAAAGGCTTGATCAGCTGTAAGAAATTCCGAGATGCAAGAAACAGAAAAGAATTCAACGCCAAGGATGGTCTTGGGATACCTGCCAGAGAAGTGGTAAGGAAGTTTAAAATCTACTCCAGTATTTTGGTGGAAAAAGCCAACTGGAAGAAACTGAAAGCCCAGTCCCAACCTACGTTCATGTAAGAGGTCCAAATTCACCTCAATTCTGGAAGTCTCTTCAGAAGCTAATGGAAAAACTGTAGTTTAAGGACACTTCCACAGTCCAGGGATCACAAGACTCCTACAGAAAACATGCTTCCCTGGCTATGGCCCCATACGAGCTGTGGAAGATACTGTAAATCATACAAGAACACACTGTTAAAAGGAAGTTACTCCATGTAGAAATGGGAAGAAACGGTCCTCAGTGAACTAGAAATAGAAAAATTAGAAAACAACTTTTAAAATAAGTATATTAAAATTTTTCATAGTGATAGAGAGGAATACAAGTCATGAGACAAGTACAGGATTAAAAAAAAGTTTCTAAAAGTACTTAAGATGATGTTTCTAAAAGTAACCGATTCTAAGGGAAAAAGTACACACTGAAATAAAAAACCCAACTGGTAAACAAAGCTAAAGAAATCAAGCAATATGGAACAGAGAATGAAGATCAACAACAATACACAGACATTTATATTTAAAAAGAGAGAAAAGAAAAGGAAAAATCAGAAGAAATAATGATTAGAAAAATTTCAAAACTCAAGCCAAATAAGAACTCTCAGAATGAGGGTGCAAAAACCAAGACCTAGTGGCTAAAAACCAATTCATACATCTAAATATGTCCCTTGATATTGCAAAACATAAAAACAAAACACACACACACACACACACACCCCCCAAAAGTAAGGGATTGGGGTAAGAGAGAAGATACAGATAATCTATAAAGAAACAGTTAAACTGATACCAGAATTTTCAACAACAACAGTAAGTACTGGAAGGCAATGAAAGTATCTTCAAAGTGCTGAATACAAAAGTTTACATGTAGTTAAGTCATTATTCAAGAATAAAGGCAAAATATAACTGTGTATTCACAAATACATATATATATACACATTTCACATATAAATGTTAATTCTGTATGTTTTTAATATATAAAGACTTTACAACTCATACCACTATTGGAAGGCTACCACATGTAGTCATTAAGAATGGAATGGGATGTAAGAAGCAACAGTGAACAAGAATGGCAAAAGTGTTGGTAAATGTAAGTAAGTAATTAAGTATGAACTTAATGACTAATTTGGGAGGGACTGAAAAGCGAGATAACTAAAATAATAGATCTTGAAAACACAATACTGAATTAAAACACACACACATCCAGACCAAAAACACACACCAAAAAAACCAAAACCAACTTGCAGAATATGTACAACATGACAGCATTACTGCATTTTGTGCTCTTTGGTTACCTCTTTCTAGTGTCAAGAAAGAAGATAAAGGAGATAAAAGAAAATAAAATGACCACTGGTTATCTATAACTTTCTTTTAATACTAAAAAAAAAACATGAAGTAAAAATAAAAATACTAGCATTTACAATGGTGCATACATCAATGTTTGTTACATCGGTCTTTATACATCACAGAATTAAAATCATCAGGGAAGGAGGCAGGTAAACCTGTAATTTTTTCTATACAAAGAGAACTTAAGTTCTTCACATAATAAATTTAATAGTACAGAAGAGTGCTAGAAAACTGGCAGGGGTAATAAAAGAAAGTTCAAATATTAATATTTCAGAGCAAAGGTATATTAAGTTTTGAAAACTGCTGAAATCCAAGAATCAAATTGGGAACAGCACTGATCAGTTTGTCTTCTAGATTTAGAAGTGAGAAAAGGATTCAACTATCTTATGAGCAGCCAAGACAAGGACCAATGGCCAGTGTAATAAGAATAGCGACCCCTTCCCAGATCCTATCTCCAAATTCATGCCTGCTCAGAACCACAGAACGTGACCTCTAATTGTAAATTGGGTCTTTGAATATGCAATTAGTTTAATATGAAGTACTACCGGATTTGTTGCTGTTTAGTCACTAAGTCACGTCCCACTCTTTGTGACCCCAAGGACTGTAGCCCACTAGGCTCTTCTGTCCATGGGATTTCCCAGGCAAGAATACTGGAGCGGGTTGCCATTTCCTTTTCCAGAGGATCTTCCCAACCTAGGGATCGAATCCACATCTCCTGCATTGCAGGTGGATTCTTTACCACTGAGCAACCAAGCCTTAAATCCTGAAATCCAAGCCTTAAATGACAGGCATCCTTATAAGGCTACATGAGAACACAGACACACTGGGAAGGTGATCATGTGACGATGGAAGCAGAGACAGGAACTATGATGCTTCAAGTCAAAGGATGCTAAGGCTGCCTGCAGAAAGTGGCAAGAAAGGATTCTTCCCTGGAGCTTTCAGAGGCCAGGCAAGGGCTGACATTGATTTCAATGTCAGACTTCTAGCCTCCAGGACTGGGACAGGAAACTAATTCAGTCAGCTGCTAAGTTTTTCCTAATGATAAATATAAAGTCTAGATAGATAAAAAAAATTTTTAATGATGAAATAAAAACAAAACCCTTTGCGTGGGGACTACAAGTAGAACACTGTAGAACAAAGGAAAAGAAAGCAAATCTGAGAAATTCAGAAAAAACATACTTGGAAAAATATTAAAAAGAGTATAAGATAACACAGCCTCTATTATAAAGTAAGAGAGTAAAGTAAAAGGACAACAAGATGACACAATAAATATAAACTTAACTGTCATTCCTTTGCACTATGGGAGAACCAAAGGGCTGAAGACAGTGAGAGAAAAGTTAACAGCTAGCTAACATCTGAATACTTGTTATTTGTGTTCAAAATATGCCAGTCACTTCAGGAATCTAACTTAATGATCACAACAGTGTTGTAGAGCAGGTAGTAAGAGGTAGAAAAAAAAGAAAAAGGAATGATAACACACTGATAATTGGTATACTTAAGAGAGGCAACTACAAACTTAAGAGAATAAAAAAACCCAAGTGTCACCACATTTCTTCTATAATAACAGAAAGAAACAGAGGTACATAAAAAACACTCTGAAGCACAGTCTGGTGCAGTGCTGCAATGGTAAAAATATTCTGTATTAGTGCAACTAAATATGTTAGCACTAGTCATAGTGACAGTGAAGTCGCTCAGTCGTGTCCGACTCTTAGCGACCCCATGGACTGCAGCCTACCAGGCTCCTCTGTCCATGAGATTTTCCAGGCAAGAGTACTGGAGTGGGGTGCCATTGCCTTCTCCAAGCACTAGTCATATGACTACTCAATACTTGAAATGGGACTGGTGTGGGTGAGGTACTGAATTTTTTAATTCTAATTTTAAATAGCTACATGTGGACAGTGGATACCATATTGGACAGCATAGAGTAAAATCAGTTACCAATAAAAAGGAAAGAAACTAAGACTGGCCAAAACAAAACACAATAAACAGTTGTTCTCTTCTGCCTATCAAAAGACACAAGAAAGAGTTTTAAGGGACAAAAATTATGATCTAAGAACCTGAAATGCAAACTGTTGCTCAAATCACTTAAGAACCACAAACCCAAATTCAAAACTCACACAAAGAAATTTCCTCCTGGTCCACTGGGTAAAGACTCCAAGATTCCAATGCAGGGGGCCCAGGTTTGATCCTGCAACTAAGACCCAGTGCAGCCAAAAAAAAAAAGGTATATGAAGATATTCAAAACACACTGAAATGTTATAATTACAATCACCCTAAATAAGTATACTTTTATGTTATTTCAAAAACCATATAGAAAACAAAACATTAAATTTATTTAAATTTAATGAGAAAAATGTATACAACTAAATGAGAAAAATGAATACAACTGAACATTAGTATAAAGAAAAGTAAAATGAAAGACAAAAAACTACTGGAGACAGGAGTCAGTCACAAAGAGGATATAAATTTATTAAACTGTACTAGACAGTTTTCTAAAAAATCAACACAACAGACCACAAACATAAGCAGAAACTATAGAAACATTCTGACCAAAATGCTATAAGAATTAATAATTAATAACAAACACTGAAAAAGAAAAACTAACAATTTAGAATCGAAACATGCAATTCTTAACTCCTGGGAAAAAACCTAAAAAACTCAAAGGCAACTTACAAATAGCAGAAAAAACACTTCCTTCACACATCAAAGGCTGTGGAATGCTATCCAAAACTACACTCAGAAGAAAATTCAAAAAGTTAAAAGCTTTTGTTCTTATGTAACAAAGAACAGAAAATAAATTAACCAAGCATCTGAATAAAGGCAGAGAGGGTGAGAAAAACCAAGACCACAGGAAGAAGGAGTTAACAGCAAAGAACTGATCTTTGAAATGACCAATAAAATAGAAAAACTGCTGACAAGACTGATCAAGAAAGAGAAGACAAATATAATGAAGACTGAGAAATGGGTATTAACTACAGATAGAAGGATAGAAAAAGAATGCTTAATAAGAATCTGTATGAGTAAATCTGAAAGTATCTGAGAGATGGATAATCGTCTACAGAATAGATGCCAATCTCAGTTTCACCTTGAGTTCTAACAAATTTTAAAGAAACTGATCCTTCCTTTAAAATCTTTAAACATTTCCAAAACACAGCAAACAATAAATGCTGTAGGTGTTCCAATTCATGTTCAGCTGTCCTACATCAAAATTGATAGTGACCTTCTAAAAGTATTGCCATTCAAACCAGAAATGTCTCACTACAACCAATTATTTCTTAACACAGTTCTAAGAGTGAATCCAGACAAGGAAAAGGAGTAAGAAGTATATAAGAAGGTGTCATATTGCATGATGACAGAAAGCCAACCTAGAAAACAGAACAATCAAACAAAAGACACTGGTAGGAAGAGTTCAGAAAAGTGTTCAATTACAAGATGGAATACCTAAAAATCAACATCATTTATAAAATCATTTATAAAATAACACTAACAGAAAAGATCGCATTTCACATGACCAAAATATCAAGAATATAGATAACATGAATGAAGAGATAAAATACTTGGATACATAAAGAAATTCTGTGTTCCCTTAACATTGTAACAGCATTAATTCTCTATGAAGGATTTCCCATTACAAATCCAATGCAATGGTTATGGAGGAAGTCCACTATCAAAGAAAGGCTCTATTCACCATTATCTGTTAATCACAGAATATCAGTTCAAAGTATTAAAAAAAAATTCTTTTGGCTTGAGGACAGTTGGTAAATAAATTAGAGCTTCTACTTATTTTATCTCAGCCTTCCAAAATTTTGTATGTGCTTTATAATCCCACAGAAGTTTAGAGGCTATTGTTCGAAGCACTGGGTGATTTCTGAACACTCTGCCACTAGAAAGTAAGCTCCCTAAGAGCAATGACTTTTGTTCACCAAGGAAGCCCAGGTGTCCTGGAACACAGAGCGGACCCAAAACTGCTGAATAAATTTGCTTGGCAAATTCATCATCTCAAAATGAGAGAGGGCAAGATACTTGCTCAGTATCACTAATCAAGGATCCATTGGAGATACAGTGAACAACTAAGATAGAGAGAATGGCCTTTGTCTCCAACTACGGCAGAACTCCAGCCTAACTGCTAAAATCAGCAGATGGTTTATTTCCCAAACAAAAACTACTTCTTTGTCTTATTTTCCATGTAGCTTACTTCTGCATATGTCAGGAAGATTCTGTTTTAGACACTGGCACTGGAACCAAAGGGCCTTTAATATGCTTTGTATGTTTCCCCCTAATTTTAAATACATGTATGTACCTTCAAAAGTACATCAGTTTTTAGGCATGAACGGGAAGAAAACTACTGTCAATAGCAACAAGAAGCCTTGCTACTTCACAGATACAAGAGTCCAGGAAGCTATCCTACAACTTCAGAGAAAGAACACTATTTCTCCACGAGGCAGTGTTGGTAGGTTTTGTTTGTTTTTGTTAAAAGCATCAAGGGCATGGCCATAAACTACTTTCTTATACTTAACAGTAATATACTGTTTTCTTTGATTTTCCAATATCAATTCTTCAGCCTTTCAGAAAATAATTTAATTTATACAACTATTAATAAAAAACTGACTCAAATGTCAACATGAGAAACCCATCAAATTCTTTTCTAGTACTTTGGTAATGCAGGCAGTCTGAGGAAGAGACGAGAGAAACGTTACAGCCTGATAGGCAATTTTCACTAATGATACTTTCCTTTTAAAAAGATCACAGCAAAGATATACAGTCCAAATACATACTATAACAAAACAAGTCAAGCACTGAAAATCTACTGTCCAAATAGTAATCGTTTCAACAACTACCCGCCTCTTCCTTGTCCTCAGTTTTCCCACTGACAAATATACTGCAATAGCAGTATCTTAAGAAACATTCCCCTCAAACAGGCTATTTCTCTATTCTCCTTTACAGAAACATTCTTTGAAAGTGGTATCCCTCAGTTGATGATTCCCTCAATTCCTTCCCTCCCATTCTCTCCAGAACCTAATCCAATCAGAATTTCACAAAACTGTTTACAAAGGTCCCAGGCAACCTTGGCCCCACAAAACTGAACGGTCAAGTCTCAGTCTCAGTCTTCATCTAATTTGATTTGTCTGCAGCATCTAACACAGATGATCATGCCTTCCTTTCTGAAACATTTTCTTCACTTGCTTCTACATACCACACTCTCCTTGTTTTCCTTCTATCAATACTTCACTAGTCATTCCTTCCCAGTCTCCTTTCACATCTCCAAGGCTTAGAATGAAAAAATGCCTCAAGGCTGAATTCCAACTGAGTTTCCCAGCATTTCCTATTCTCTTCCTCTGCTGCATTTTTCTCCTCAGCACTTAACACTATTGAAAGTGAAAGTTGCTCAGTTGTGTCCGACTCTTTGCGACCCCATGGACTATACAGTCCATGGAAATCTCCAGGCCAGATAACGGAGTGGGTAGCCTTTCCCTTCTCCAGAGGATCTTCCCAGCCCAGGGACTGAACCCAGGTCTCCTGACTGCAGGCGGATTCTTTACCAGCTGAGCCACAGGGAAGCCAAATTTAACACTACAGAACATGCCATATACTTCATCTATTGTTTTATTTACAAAAATTCTTGCCCTAGTGAAATAATCTAGTGGGTAGAAACAGAAAATAAAACAATAGATGTTCATGTATTATTTTCTGTTTCTACCCTTTAGATTATTTCACAAGGATAAGAATTTTTGTATGGTTTATTTTTAGTGTTGTACCCTCAGTGCACAGAGCTCTATAACAGCTTACTGGAGGAGCTCAAAATTTGTTGTTGTTGTTGAATAAATGAATTAATAAAAATAAAAGTGTTAACACCATCAGACACCATGTACTAGTAAAACTTATCAGCCAGATACCCTCAAAGCAAATTACATACATACATTTCATTTAATCTTCACACAACCCTATGAGATCTCTGAAGCATTCTGGGGTGGAGTGGGGTGTTAACATGCTCCATCTAAGTGGCAGTGCCACATTTCAACCCAAAATTTGTCCTCTTCAAAGTTAATCCTCTTAATCATTTGTTTTTTTTTTTTTTTACTGGAGTACTATTTCACTGGTTTTAGAATAAATCCAACCCTGCTATTTGAAGAGTCAGCAATCGAAAGTTTCCTGTAAATGCAAAATAATTTCCATTTTGTCTGTGAAGACAAACATTTGTTTAGTATCATCAACTTAAGAGATTTTAATGGAGATTCTTAATTAAAAGTAAAGCATTCCACACTGCCATTTTCAGTAAAAACAGTAAGAAGACACACTGCTCTCCTTCATGTAATTGATGGCAGAACTCACAACTGCTCTCTCCCATTTCTATTAAAAATCCCAAGCCAACTGTTTCCAAACCTGGCTGAGGAGTCACCTAGGAGCTTTCTAGCTTTTTGACCCAACTTCAGAGCAAATCGAACCAGAATCTCTAGGAAACAGGGCTCGGGAACCTAGTATCTTAAAGCTCTGCGGGAAGTCTTATTAGTTAGCCAAGTGTGGAAAACACTGGTTAAATGAACCAAAGTTGGCAAGGACTAGTACCTCTACCTGAGTATCTGGCTCACTTTAACAAGGACCAAGTCTCACTGGTACTGACCTTCTTGGAAAGAGGCACAATGCTGCTGGGTCGAACAAGTCTCCGTTTCTTACAGCTCAGCACAGGACGGGTTCGGGCTGCCACACAGGTGCCATCAGTTGATGAAGAAACTAGATTCAGTCGTTGCTTTTTATGCAACTGTTCCTCAGCATCAGAGTTGTCACCTGGAATGTGGTCTGCCAAGACAGGCTGAAGACTACACAAGGGGAAGGAAGAATATTTACTTCATAGAAGACAGAAAGAAACAAAGCCTCTAATATTGGTTCAACCACCTCTACTTGCAAATGTTTACAGACACTCCAGTACTGTGTTCTAGAGCACACAGAGATCACCTCTTGATGCTGCTGTCTGCTAATCTAAATGGGGATGCAATGTCTGTGCTTATTTGTAAGACTCTTAGTGGATGTTACTCTATCGTGTCTCGAAAATGCAAAGGTCAGTAAGTGAACGCAGGAGGTTCTAAGTGATTTCAGCTTTCTTCAACAACAAAAACATAAATTTTTAAAAGTCTAGAAAATTACAACTGGTAAGAAAATGACAAACTTTTGCAAATGTTAATAAGCTGCCTGAGAACCAGTTCTACTGGTGAATCTTGCCTATTAGGGATGTGTACTCACTGTTCACTTGGAGAAGGATTCCTTATCTTTCAAAAATACAGATTTACAGACTTTAGGACTCTAATCTGTTCTACAGTAGAGGATTTTACTTCTACAAAGACAGAGCTAATCACAACAATTCATAATAACTTTAGGACTTTCAATTTTTCTCCATACTGTGACGATTTTAGGCCACAGTAAGTAACAGGAAAATACATTAGCATGCTACTTAAAATATACTTGCTACAGGTGGAGGCATGCACAATATTACGAAATAATAAGGTTTCTGCTTCTTTAAAGCAGGGTTAGTCCTGGCTGGAGATAACTAAGCCTCAAATTCATCTTTTATAAGCCTGATGAGCATATAGAAGTATGCAGAAGAGATAAACTTACGTATTAATAACTCCATTGACAGGTCTCAACGCTCCACACGATTTAGCAGACAGTGACTCTGAAGGATGACCAGAGGCACCGTGGTTTTCCAGTGGCTGAGAAACAGATTCGATCTTAATAGAAGAAAAACAAAAATACATCATCAACATTTAACAGCATTAGCCTGAAAAGCAGCACCATTTCACTTAAATGAAACACCTAAAATTTCTCCCGAGCAGCTTGACAAACAACTCATTTGTGGAACACAATTTCAGTATTTCTTGGATTTGTGACTCCTGGGCTGAAGTCTTAACAAATTCCAAATGAATGCATTTTCCGGCCTTAAAAAAAAAACCCCTCGTATGACTGAGGGGAAAAAAAAATTAAGAGAATCAGGTTTTGCTTTGTAGAGGAGAGGTGAGGAATTAAAATATTTAACAGACTAAAACTGAGAGGGAAATGGCCTAATGATTCCATGGAATGGAAGCACAGCAAAACAATTACATAGTAACAAGAGTCTTCAAGTTTTCAACCTAAAAGTCAAGAAGGGTATATAATTTCAGTAGCAAGACAATTAAGAGTATATTTAAATATAGTTAATACCTGCTTAACCTCACAGAGTATGTTGGAAGCTTGTTTCTAGAAAACTATACTAAATATATATATAATAAAAGAAATAATTAATAAAATGTCAATGAGTAACTAATAACTAATGCTACCAGGTAGGAACTACTGTCTGGATTATACAAATCAAATTCAGTTGACTTTAAAACAATTTTTGAATCTGAACTGCATGGGTCCATTTATACGTGGCTATTTTTAAACAGTAAATATTACATTACTACACAGTACACACTCCAGCTGGTTGAATTTGGTGATGTGGAGGAACCATGGATAGAGTGGGCCGACTACACACTACAAGTGGATTAAATCCAGTGTTGTTCAAGAGTCAATGGTATACGCTTAGAATTTTAAATATAAAATGAAAAAAGGAAGGTGGGGGAAAAAATTCTGCAAAATTTTGAATTTCGCTATTTCAAAACAAATGATATTTACTAGGCTAAAAGGGGCTATCCAAGTAGCACAAGTGGTAAAGAATCTGCTACCAACGTAGGAGACCCAGGGTTCGATCCCTGGGTCAGGAAGATCCCCCGGAGTAGGAAACGACAACCTGCTTCAGTATTCTTGCCTGGAAAATTCCATGGACAGAGGAGCCTGTCGGGCTAGAGTCCAAGGAGTCACAAAGAGTTGGATGCAACTGAGTGACTGAACACACACCACAGGTTAAAAGGGGTAGGGGCAGCCATGAGATGTCAATCACATGGAGCATCTGAGGTACTGGCAATAAAGCCACAGTTCAGTTATCCGAGGGCTATCAGAAAATGGCTGTGGTCCCTGTCTCCTCCTTACATTCAAACTGACTTTGGGGTGTTTTGATGTTCCCTTTCCTGTAACTGCTATCAGGATGTAACAAAGCCAATATTTTGATGCTGAAATTCTACTTATCAGTATTGTTGAATTTCTTTTTTGATCTTTATACCTACAAGGAGAAAAAAACGGAAGGATCTGAAGACCTGAGAGCAATCTCAAGAAAGAACAAGAGATTGGGAAGCTAATTTTAAAAATGTAATACAAATTATCCAAAAATCTAGATCAAGGAATACAGACAGACAAGACACATGAGTAAATCACAATGAGTAAACACTGGGAAAGTGTTCTGTCTTCCTTGTTGATTCCCTATACTTTTACTGTTGTACCTTGAACAATTAATTGTATTAGTCAACGACACCAAAATCATGGTACATTTGGCTCACGTACTCACTGCCTTAAAAGTCACACTGATTTCCTCCTGGAAAGTATGTGTAAGAGTTGTACTTTGGTTACCTGATGTGAAGAGCTGATTCACTGGAAAAGACCCAGATGTTGGCAAAGATAGAAGGCAGGAGGGAAAGGGGGCGACAGAGGATAAGATGGTTGAATGGCATTACCAACTTAATGGACATGAGTCTGAGCAAACTCCAGGAGACAGTGAAGGACAGGGAGACCTGGACTGCTGCAGTCCGTGAGGTTGCAAAGAGTCAGATGTGACTTAGCAACTGAACAACAACGAGTTGCAAAGATGTTTGTATCTTCTGACAAAGTATTTTACTCCCTCTTAAAGTCTATCTTAAAGAAATAACAAAACGTCCCCCAAAATCTTATACATAACGGCAGTCACTGCAATGATATGGATCAATAAGCTAAATACTCAACACCCGAGGCACAGTTACAAAATGTGGTATACAAAATAAGAATATTGAAAATAATCATAAGGGTTAAATCCAAAATATTTTTAATACAATTGTGTTGACTAAAAATGTAATACAGAAAACGACAAGGTAAAAATAGTGTTACAGAGGCAGAATAAGACGAATACTGAAGTTTTCTTTATATTTAGATATTTTTACAAAAAAAAAAAAAGAGAGAGAGAGTGAGCGAGATAGAGATAAACCCAAATATCCTCCTGAATGCTAGTGAGGATTTACTATTCAGGGAACACCTCAAAAGGCCCAAACAAATATTAACATTATGGTACAACAAAGAACAAATGATTTAAAAATTCAGGCTGGTATTAACCAGCAGATGTGTAACACCAGCCATGTTACAGCTTTCCTAGATTTCAAAAGTTCTGCTTTAGATGAAAAAAGTCTCCTGCCAACGTGAAAATGCTATCTATGACTATGAACTTTCTGGTACTGATCTAAAGAATGTGTCAACTTTATATTCACTTAAAACAATAGCTTTTAGCATTAAATTGCAACAGAGATCTGGTTTATGTATCTACATGTTTTCACAAGGTCCCACGTTTAAGTAATAGGTTGACTCTCCATTTGATTAAGATTTACTTTCTAGGGACTATGGAGAACTAACCACCAACCAAGACACCTGTCAAGACAAAATGTTGCCATTCTTTAACAAAATCTCATTTCAAAACAAGTTTACCTTTCTTATAATTAACCTATTGTTTTTCATGACTACAGGTGTATAGTAAATGTAAAGGTCATTAGTCCTCAATGTGCATTTTATTGTTTTTCTTAGAGAAACCTGAACTTTCCTGGGGGTAATTCACTCCCTAAATTAAAACAGAAGTCAACAGGCAAAACATTTAGCACAGAAATGTTAGTCAAGGATACAGAAGCACACAGCAATTAAGTGCAAGAAAGTCAGAGAGGAAATGTGCTTGGATTTCAGTTTCAACCATGTAAGTAGGCATTGAATATTTATAAGGGATCTGCTTAAAAACCCTGGGATATTCTACGTGTTAATCACCCTCAAGTCCAAAAGCAGGGCACTGGGGCAACTAGGTTCATCATCCATTCTCAAATTCAAAGAGCTTAAAATATTAACCCCAATCCTCTAATAGTGTTTCATCTAGAAAAATACAACTCACTGCTGCTACTGCTAAGTCACCTCAGTTGTGTCCGACTCTGTGCGACCCCACAGATGGCAGCCCACCAGGCTCCGCCGTCCCTGGGATTCTCCAGGCAAGAACACTGGAGTGGGTTGCCATTTCCTTCTCCAATGTATGAAAGTGAAAAGTGAAAGTGAAGTCGCTCAGTCGTGTCCGACTCTTAGCGACCCCATGGATTGCAGCCTACCAGGCTCCTCCGTCCATGAGATTTTCCAGGCAAGAGTACCGGAGTGGAGTGTCATTGCATGGTCACACGTAATTTTACTTAGCGCTTCTTAAATGCATTCACATTGCCTTAAGAAAAAGTGAACACCCCTTATCTTGCAGTCCAAAAGGCTTCAAAGACAGGGTAGAGAAATAGCTTGACTGTTACTATTGCAGTGGTTTACATCATTAGTATTTTCAGGACACTAAAGCATGACTCAGATACTTGTCATCCAATGGGAAAGTGTAAACAGGAGTTGTTACAGAGCTTCTCTCAAGCTTTACGTGATATTCAGATACACTCTGAGGGTACATGCATCTGACACCAGGGAGAGTAGAAAACCCGAAGTGGTATACAGAGTACTTCCGTAAACCCCCTTTTTTCTAAAGTAGAGCCCCAGGAGATTACCTTCTGGGGCTATCTTAAAGGTAGCAAGGAGGGTTACTGAAGTGATTTTTCCCCCTGATTGAAAGGGTCAGATGTACGGCATGAAATGATTAACACAGCAGTGAGATTTCATTTTGTTATTCCTATAAAAACAGGCATCTGTTTGATTCATTGCTCTATCCTCTTGGCCAGATCAATGAAGTGTGACAAAGAGCCCTTAAAGAAAAAATAGATTAAATTAAGGTTTATTGGGGATAGGTTTTTCTGGGGTCTAAGAACTCATGTCCACTAAAATTCTTTTACTAAAAAGTAGAGAAAGTAAAAGGGTAAAAAATCAAAACGCACACAACTTAAAAACACACAATGAATCTCTAAATGTGTAATGCAAGACATGTGTATGTATCTTTACTTTAGTCATTTAAGTAATGCCATGCCATCATTGCTTGAAATACCATTTTTCTTTGTTTGTCTAGAAAAATGAACAGTTCTGTTCTGGTTCGATATTGCTTTCTGACAAATGTTATCAAAATGGAAAGAAAAGGCTACCTGGATAGAGAATTCAATTTTCATTCCTGGGTTAAAATGCTCTCTATCTCAATGATATCCAGCATAGTTTTGCTTAAAATAAACAAAATATTGTTGGTCCACAAAGAGTACACCAGTCACTTTCATGAACTAGCACCATGGTCAAGAAATTGTGCTAAAGTGAAAATGGAACTTTCCACCAAGCTACTTATCGAGGCTTCAACTTCTGTATATGTAAAATGGGACTATGTGCCTCACTTTCCTGTCTCTATACTGAGGTTAAAATATAAACTATAATTATATTAAAACAACCTTGAACTATTCATTTCTAAAAATTAAACCAGCATAATACAAGTCCAAAGACTACTAAATCTAATATCTATATTTACCAACACTGTTGAAAATCTTTCTACTGAACAGTAAGAATTTATAAGACTTTTTGCAATTACATATTTATCCACAGCCCAATATGCACTAGTGGTAAAGAATCCACCTGCCAATGAAGGAAACATAAGAGATACAAGCTTTGATCTGGGTCGGCAGACCTTCAATCTGGAAGGGCATTGCAACTCACTCCAGTATTCTTGCCTGGAGAACCCCATGGACAGAGGAGCCTGGTGAACAACAACAGTTCAGGGGGTCACAAAGAGTCAGACACAACTGAAGAAACTTAGCATGCATGCAACTTATTTTAAAAGTCCTAATGTGTTACCAATGGTAGGAAGATTATACCTTGCACACTTAAAAAGAAAAAGTAACAGTTTAGATTTTTGCATGCTTTAAGTAAGGAAAGGATAAAAGAATGAGACTTATTTTGCAAATAGAAGCAAACAAACAATGACTGCATTGTCAAAAGCCACAGAAGCAATCCTTTTGGTAAAACAAAAAACTCAAACCTAGTCTTTTAAAAAATATTTACCCAGTAATTAGCTTTCCTGTAAGAAAGGAGATATAAGGAAATACACATGTATCTGCTTATTTGTGCAGCAGAAATATAGGAAGGAAGGACAGTGCAAAAACTAATGAAACTGGAAGAAGGTGGGAACACAATGGAAAAAAGGTGGAAACAGGAACAGGGCTACAGTCTTTTGTATAGCTTTAACTCTTAGCACCGTAGTATGTTTCACATACTCAAAAACTAATAAATATCAACTACTGTGTGTGTGGGCAACAAGAAGTGAAATACTATAGTAACAAAAGAACCTAACTGTATTACAAAATAATTGCATACTCATACTGAAAGATGTGAAGAGGAAAAGAACTAACATAAGTATAACTTCAGGAAATAGTTATTTTGACTGTATATCATTGAGCTAACGTACTGTATACAATATTGTACTCTGGTTAGTAAAGATATTTCTCACAGGAGTATAAGATGGCAATTCTGAAACTACTTTCTATGGTACTAGGACTGAACAAATAGCTATCAGTAAGGAAGGAGAAAGAGACTGGTGTTAGGTCGGTATGGTAAAAAAGGAGGAAGGGATTAGTGTTAGACTGGTATGGTAAGAAAGGAGGAAGGGATTGGTGTTAGATTGGTATTAGTATAAACTCATGGTTTTGAGTGCTTATATACAGATGGGTAGATAACAAAATAAATATGTGTGTTTAATGTATTTCCTAGCTGTGTTGAGAAGTCTCAGATAGAAGCAATAATATCAAGTAGCAGTGAGCTCCAGTACTCTTGCCTGGAAAATCCCATGGACAAAGGAGCCTGGTAGGCTGCAGTCCATGGGGTCGCTGAGAGTCAGACATGACTGAGCGACTTCACTTTCACTTTTCACTTTCATACATTGGAGAAGGAAATGGCAACCCACTCCAGTGTTCTTGCCTGGAGAATCCCAGGGACAGCAGAGCCTGGTGGGCTGCCGTCTATGGGGTCGCACAGAGTCGGACACGACTGAAGTGACTTAGCAGCAGCAGTGAGCGTAACAAGTATCCAGATTGTAGTCTCAAACATCTGGTCTCCAATAAAAAAGAACCAGGGCTGGATTAAGTACAATACAAGATGACTCTGGGATATTTTTGGGTGGAGAAAGTGAATACTCAAAATGCAACGAGGGTACATTGAAAGGACATGGGCACCAATCTGAGAAAAGAGGTCCCAATGCCAAAAGGTGGGACACTTGGAAGTGAGCAATGAAAAACAGTAGTAGTTAATAATCCATAAAATAAAATTAACAACCATAAAAACATTTCTGAAATAAACAACTGACTCAGTTGAGTCGCTCAGTCGTGTCTGACTCTTTGCGACCCCATGAATTGCAGCACACCAGACCTCTCTGTCCATCACCAACTCTAGGAGTCTACCCAAACCCATGTCCATCGAGTCAGTGATGCCATCCAACCATCTCCTCCTCTGTCGTCCCCTTCTCCTCCTGCCCCCAATCCTTCCCAGCATTAGGGTCTTTTCCAATGAGTCAACTCTTTGCATCAGGTGGCCAAAGTATTGGAGTTTCAGCTTCAACATCAGTCCTTCCAATGAACACCCAGGATTGATCTCCTTTAGGATGGACTGGTTGGATCTCCTTGCAGTCCAAGGGACTCTCAAGAGTCTTCTCCAACACCACAGTTCAAAAGCATCAACTCTTCAGCATTCAGCTTTCTTCACCGTCCAACTCTCACATCCATACATGATCACTGGAAAAACCATAGCCTTGACTAGACGGACCTTTGCTGGCAAAGTAATGTCTCTGCTTTTAAATACGCTATCTAGGTTGGCCATAACCTTCCTTCCAAGGAGTAAGCGTCTTTTAATTTCATGGCTGCAATCACCATCAGCAGTGATTTGGGAGTCCAAAAAAATAAAGTCTGACACTGTTTCCCCATCTATTTCCCATGAACTGATGAGACCAGATGCCATGATCTTAGTTTTCTGAACGTTGAGCTTTAAGCCAACTTTTTCACTCTCCTCTTTCACTTTCATCAAGAGGCTCTTTAGCTCTTCTTCACTTTCTGCCATAAGGGTGGTGTCATCTGCATATCTGAGGTTATTGATATTTCTCCCAGCAATCTTGATTCCAGCTTGTGTTTCTTCCAGCCCAGCGTTTCTCATGATGTACTCTGCATATAAGTTAAATAAGCAGGGTGACAATATACAGCCTTGACGTACTCCTTTTCCTATTTGGAACCAGTCTGTTGTTCCATGTCCAGTTCTAACTGTCGCTTCCTGACCTGCATACAGGTTTCTCAAGAGACAGGTCAGGTGGTCTGGTATTCCCATCTCTTTCAGAATTTTCCACAGTTTATTGTGATCCACACAGTCAAAGGCTTTGGCATAGTCATTAAAGCAGAAATAGATGTTTTTCTGGAACTCTCTTGCTTTTTTGATGATCCAGCAGATATTGGCAATTTGATCTCTGGTTCTTCTGCCTTTTCTAAAACCAGCTTGAACATCTGGAAGTTCACGGTTCATGTATTGCTGAAGCCTGGCTTGGAAAATTTTGAGCATTACTTTACTAGCGTGTGAGATGAGTGCAACTGTGCAGTAGTTTGAGCATTCTTTGGCATTGCCTTTGGGACTGGAACGAAAACTGACCTTTTCCAGTCCTGTGGCCACTGCTGAGTTTTCCAAATTTGCTGGCATATCGAGTGCAGCATTTTCACAACAACTGACTAACCAACTAAATAAACAAAAGAGGGAGAAAAGACAGCTCCTCCTAGCAGAATTCCAATGAGCAAATGTGGAAAACAGAAAATCACCATTTAGTCAACACCACAGTAATAATCACTGCAGTAATTTTGCAGGTAAAATCTGTGGATTAAAATATAATAAGCAACAGAAAAATGCACAGCGTCCCTCCATGACATAGTCGTTAATTATAAAGGAAACAATACTAATTTTACTGGCATGTTATCACCTTAACCAAGTGAAAAAGCTATCACCACCATCATGTACCCCTAGTATGGTATACTGAGAAGGGGACAATATCACTTCAATGGTATTACTGCAAAAAAAAAAAAAAAAAAAAAAAAAAGGGCATAACCTTTAATGGAAAAACATCTGGTGACTCCAATCTAAGCAGTATTACACGAAATAACTTACCAGCACGGTTGTGTCAAGGTCACGATAGACAAAAACTGAGGTGTTCTCACACACTGGATGAGATATAACAACGATACGGAATGTGGGATTTTGGACCAATATGGGGGGGAGGGGGGTCGTGCACACATGTGCACGTAAGTGAGAAAATGAGTGAAAGGGGAATAAAATCTGTAGTCTGTATGCAAGTTAATTCCTGGTTTTGACATTGAACAATGGCTATGTTAGCTGTTAACACTAGGGGAAGTTGGGCGAAGAAAGAGTACGCAGGGACCCTGTACTGCTTCTGCAACTTTTCTGTAAGTCTAAACTGAATTTCATTCATATACATACCTATTTGTTTTCCTTAGATCAAATAAAAAACAAGACATGGGGAAAATCTTAAAAATGAAAGAAATTAAAGTGGTCTTGGAATTCAGAAGGAAAAATTAATTTTGGTGTTGGGAGAAACAGAAAAAGGGAAGGAATCATTAAGATGGAGGTTTGACCTAGGCTCTAAAGATACAAAAGATTATGAAAAAACGATGGCTTCATCTTCACTACAGAATTAAAGGGGTAATTCAGACAGGATTTTCAACATCTTTGTAAGTTAAATTTCCAGTTACCTTAGTTGTCAAAGGCATCAGAGCCACACGGTCTCCTAATTTCCAGTAATGTTCCATAATGTCGTACCTGCTCTGGCTGCAATGTCTTGAGAGTTAGAAGGGCTTTTAAAATTTTAAAGTTGGCTACACAAATGCATGAGGGACCCTGTGCTGCCCTTTCAGGAATTCAGAGTTTAAGTGATAAAAGGGATACAGTCACCCTCCTTCAGCCACTGTAAAGATCCTATTACAGAGAATAAACTGTGCTGAAGCTATACCGCAAATTCTCAGCTCATTTCCCCCTTTCTGTCTTTTATACTTACCAATTTCTCATTCCCGTGATCTGTCTTCACCTCAGAACTAAGTGGAAGAATTAAGTCTGTTGTTGTGTGCTCTGAGGGAGGCGCCTCTCCAAGAACTATCAACCCCTGCAGGGCAGAGAGAAAAACAGCTTAAGTGGTGTAAGTTACAAATTAAATTGGAGTTAACATCAAGAGTTAGGGGCAGGGGATTGGTTTATCAGAGGCCCTTCCTTTATCCTGTGGTTCTGAAACAAAATAGACCACCAGCACAGCTTTGCTCTCCCAAGAGTGACTTCAACAGAAGCCTAGAAGTAGCCATGAGGAAGGCCTTAGACTCAAACCCAAGCTTCCTCTTTCTTCCAAATGAATGTTTGAACCAACATGGCTTGTAGCATCTTTCCAGATCTGGAGTCTTTTTGAGAATATGGTATCTTATCCTGTATCACCAACCAGACTATACCATATTAACAGCAGCAATGCAGTTTTTCTAGTTAACTTGATCACAAATGTGGCTAAAGGATGACAGAACTAGAAGTACTACAATGACGAGCTAAACCAACAATATTTGAGCAACCACACCCCCTGCATGAAACAAAGGTGTAACAGTCTCTACAGTAAGTATATTGGAAACCAAAAACTTAGAAAGTTGTTCCAAACACACATTTCTCACAAGCATAAGTATCACTCTAGATTAGGTTCTTGCTCCACAATTTCAAGTTCAGATTTTACATTCATCCCAGATAATAAAAAATATAAAAAGAAATTTTAAATGACTCCATAAATCCTCTCCACAGCCAGCATGGGCCCAGCTTGGTTTTAAAGGCAGAAGTTATTTGGTTGGTACAAAAGTAATTGCTGTTTTGCATTGTTGAACTTTGCCATTTGATACTGGAAAACATTCTTAAAATAAATGTGGTTACATTATACATCATTTTAATGTGCATTTCTCACTTTATGTTTTCTTGCTAATGACTTATCACTTTCTATTTATTTTATATTTATTTTAGGCTTATAGAAATGATTTTAGGTAAAAAGCAAATTCAAGCGATTTTCTTATTTGAGTTCAAAATGGGTTGTAAAGCAGCCAAGACAACTTGCAACATCAACAACGCATTTGGCCTAGGAGCTACTAATGAAAGTACAGTGCAGTGAGAGTTCAATAAGTTTTACAAAGGAAAGCTTTGAAGATGAAGAGCATAGTGGTCAGTCATCGGAAGGAGACAATGACCAGCTGAGAGGATCATCTAACCTAATCCTCTTAGGAGTAAGAACTCAACATTGACCATTCTACAGTTGTTCAGCATTTGAAGGAAGTTGGAAAGGTGAAAAGGCTTGTAAGTGGGTGCCTCATGAGCTAACTGAGAATAAAAAAAATCATCGTTTTTGAAATGTCATCTCCTCTTATTCTATGCAACAAAACATTTCTTGATTGGATTGTGACATGTGATGAAAAGTGGGTTGTATATGACAACTGGTGATGACCAGTTCAGTGGCTGGACCAAGAAGAAGCTCCAAAGCACTTCCCAAAGCCAAACTTGCACCAAAAAAAGGTCATGGTCACTGTTTGGTGGTCTGCTGCCCATCTGATCCACTACAGCTTTCTGAATCCCAGTGAAACCATTACATCTGAGAAGTATGCTCAGCAAATCGAAGAGATGCAATGAAAACTGCAATGCCTGAAGCTAGCATTGGTCAACAGAATGGGCCCAATTGCACATGGCACAACCAATGCTTCAGAAGTTGAACAAAATGGGCTACAAAGTTTTGCCTCATCTGCCATATTCACCACGTGACCTCTTGCCAACCAAGTACCACTTCTTCGAGCATCTCAATAACTTTTTGCAGGGAAAACGCTTCCACAACCAGCAGGAGGCAGAAAATGCTTCCCAAGAGTTCACTAAATCCAAAAACATGGATTTTTACATTACAGGAATAAATTTATTTCTTGTTGGCAAAATCGTATTGATTATAATGGTTCCCATTTTGAGTAATAAAGATTTGAGCCTAGTTATAATGATTTAAAATTCATGGTCTGAAACCACAGTACTTTTGTACCAACCAGCTTACTTCGAAAAACAAACGAAACAACACAAATGAATCTTCCATGAATGCAAGTAGAGGCAGGCAAAATCAGGTTATGACAATGTGTAACAGAAAGACTGGATTGCAAGAGACAAGGCTTTGTGTCTTTGGTTCTCTAGTTGAGAAAATAAGGAGATCTGACTGATTAAGAGGCTCTAAGTGGAAAGTTTGCATTAGAATCACCTGGAGGAAACCTTATTAAACTATAGCTGCCCAGATCCAACATCAAATCAACTAAGAGTCTCTGGGGTAAGGAGCTGGGTATTCTGTTTTTAAAAAGCTTCCCTGTAAGTCCTAGTGCAAGCTCTGAACTGAAAAATACTAGACTCAATCATTTGACTCAGCATCAAAATCTCCTAGAGAACATCCTAAAATATAGATTTTAGGGCCTAAAGATTTTGACTGTATCAAGTGGAGCTCCTCAGGTCATTATGACATAGGCTCTTGTGAGCCAATGAACCAGATGATCCTGTCCCTGGGGTTCTCCCTAACGCAAAAGTCTCTATGAAATAGATGTAAAGACAATGGTAGGAGTTGGAGGGATCGGGTGTTGGTTAGCCTATAAAGAACAATGGAATTTTACCTCAGCTTGAAAGGAAAGGAAAACAGAACCCCCAGCCCCCATCTCCAGTAAGAGAAACAATAGTTTCCTATTCTGGAGTAAGACTATATCTAGCCTATACAGAGTATGGGGTACAGACTTCTCAGAAAGAGGGAGAGGTTATTAATAAAGCAAGAAATATTGGCCCTAGCCTTCAGAATGGGGTTTCTCTGGTTAAAAACTTCTCCTGCAAAATATTTTCTTGTTTTAATCACAAGCATAAAATAGACTTCACAAACTTTACCATTTCAAAGTAAAAACTGTTTGTAAAAAAAAAAGCAGCTATTTTTATTTTGCACAACATTCCCTTCTCAAAATACAGCATTCAACATCTTTGCTGCTTAAAAGCCCAAACCACCTCCCCATTTCCTATATAAAGCTAGCCCAAACTCATCTTGATATTTAAAGTCCTCCAAAATCTGTCCCTACCTTATTTAGCTATCTCCAACTACTTTCACAGTTGAACACTAATCACATTATCTCCTAGAAAATGTCTGAATATATATGAAGTTGCTGGTGTTGAGAGGTGGGGCTTATTACAAAGTAGTAGGTAAATATACCTATTCACTACCTGTTCTTATGTCTTTGTTCATGCTGATTTCTGCCTTTTTCTTACATTTATCTATCCCAAATATCATGCATCCTTTCAAAGAGCCTGTCAAAGCCGAGTCTCATCTCCTTCCAAGAAAATGTCCCTGGTTAACCAAGCCCCTTATTTTCTTTATCCACACTGCCAGACTTTTTAAGGCTTCATGATTTTATCTTTACATCCTGTATATTTAAATCTCACTTCCGAGCAGAACCTTAGGCTAAATTATTTATTTCATTTTTTGTTGCCTCAATTTGCTGTTTAAATGTTAACTAATTGGTAAGATCCTTGAAGACTTAGATAAAATACAAGTATTTTCATATCTCCCATATTCCCTAGCAGAGTTATACACCAAGAAAGGAAATGCAATATAATTTTTTTTTTTAGTTTTAAGTTAAAAGCTCTCCCCCATTTAGTGAGAAAATATTAAATTATTAATTAAAGCTAGAAGCCTAAATGAATCTATTAGATATAAAGTTACAACATAATTTTTTCTTAGGTGAGAAGGTAAGTCAAGATAAAACAGACAATATTTTTCAAAGGGAATTTTTTCCCCTTAAACTACCAAATCATTTCCAAAAAGCATCTGAGCGACTACAAAGACATCCTCCAGTGAAAGCTTTAAAAATCCTAGAAGGGACTATTTATTCTCCATCATTTTAAAGACCCAGGGAGGATGCAGGTTGAAGGTCATGTCAATAGGCCAATGTAAGGCAGAACTAAGGATACAAGCTGGGTTAGTTAGATCCAGCAGAGACATTACTTTGCCACCAAAGGTCCATCTAATCAAAGCTATGGGTTTTCCAGTAGTCATGTACGGATGTGAGAACTGGACCATAAAGAAGACTGAGTGCCAAAGAATCGATGCCTTTGATCTGTGGTGTTGGAGAAGACTCTTGAGAGTCCCTTGGGCTGTGAGGAGGTCAAACCAGCCAATTCTAAAGGAAAATCAGTCCTGAATATTCACTGGAAGGACTGATGATGAAGCTTCAATACTTTGGCCACCTGATACGAAGAGTCAACTCACTAGAAACGACCCTGATGTTGGGAAAGATTGAAGACAGGAAGAGAAGGGGATGACAAGAGGATAAGATGGTTGGATGGCATCACTGACTCAATGGATGTGAATATGAACAAGCTCTGAGAGATGGTGAAGGACAGGGAAGCCTGGCGTGCTGCAGTCCATGAGGTCCCAAAGAGTCAAACATGACTGAGTGACTGACCAACAAAGTTAGAACCAGTTACTCTTTGTTCTTGCTTTCATTCATTCAAATCAAGCCATCATTTCTCCATTCATCAACATTTTTTAGGTGCTGGGGGTACGGGAAGAAAGACATATTCTTCTCCCCATGCCCACCCCTGCCCAAACTCATCTCTCAAAGTGCTTAGAATTCTAATACTGGGACAAAGACAATCAACAATATGTGAGTAAATAAAATTTACATAGCCTACTGGTGGTGTTTAGTCGCTAAGTCCTGACTCTTGTGATCCCAGGGACTGTATGTAGCCTGCCCATGGGATTTCTCAGACAAGAATACTGGAGTAGGTTGCCATGTCCTTCTCCAGGCATTCTTCCCAATCTAGGAATCAAATATGCATCTCCTGCATTTGCAGGGAGATTCTTTACCAATGAGCCACCAGGGAAGCCAATTCACGTGGCCTATTAGAAAGTGTTAAAATGCTAAAAAACTAAAGAATAGTGAGAAAATTAAAAAGTGGCAATACACACTCTTTCATATTAGGCAGTCTGGGTAAAATGACCTGAAAAAGTGATTATTTGAAAGAGAAGGAACAAACTTTGGGAATATCTGGAGGAAGAGCAAATGCAACAGTTTCAAGGCTGGAGTCACCTTGGTAAGTTTAAGGACTGTAAGGAATTTTGTATGGCTGAAGTAAAATGAAAGAGTGGAGTTACTGAGTTTAGCTTAAGTTAGAAGAGTAAGTGGGGGTGGGGTGGTGCAGGGCCTTGAGAGTATTTCAGCTTTTACATTCTGATGGTAAATCACTGGAGTTTCAAGCAAAAGTGGGAAATGATCTGACTTACAGTTTAAAAGGATCAGTTTGCTACTGTGTTGACACAAAAATGAGTGGCTAGCAAACAGAGAAGCAGAAAAAACAACTGCTTAGACCAAAGTTACTGGATTCTGGATATATATATTTGAAGACAGAATCAATCAGTTATGCAAATATGATTCCTGAGATGGGATGGAAGGGAGTCAGAGACTCAATTCAAAGTTTCAAGCCTCTGCCACAGCAATAGAGTTCCTACCTGTTGAGAAGTCTTTTCAACACACATTAGTTTTAATCAAATCTATTTCTGTAAATATGTACTCAAGTGCTATGCTGATGTAGATACCCTTCATATATGCATTCTTTGTCTGACCACCAAATCTATGTATGTTCACTATAGCATACAAAACCAACCATTAAATCTTTGCACTGTATCTCAAACCAAAAAGGATAAAAGCAACTAAAAGGAAGATGGGTAAATAAAAAGTATACAAATAGCTAAAATCTTTTCACTCAGTGAAATAAATGAATAAATGAAAAAATAATGAAATAAATTTCATTCAGACATCTATTGGGTGTCTACAATGTGTTGGGTGGTGTGAAACCTTAAGAAAATAAATAAAATACATTCCACTCATAAGGAGTTTACCTTCATCTACCTCAGACAGACAGGAAGGCAAAGTATTACAATGACAGTGCTCTGCTGCTAAGTCGCTTCAGTCGTGTCCGACTCTGTGCGACCCAGAGACGGCAGCCCACCAGGCTCCCCCGTCCCTGGGATTCTCCAGGCAAGAACACTGCAGTGGGTTGCCATTTCCTTCTCCAATGCATGAAAGTGAAAACTGAAAGTGAAGTCACTCAGTCGTGTCCGACTCTTAGCGACCCCATGGATTGCAGCCTACCAGGCTCCTCTGTCCATGGGATTCTCCAGGCAAGAGTACTGGAGTGGACTGCCAGTTGAAAAAGAACAAAATGGTAGCAGAAACTGTGCTAAGTCTGATTACAAAACAGGGAAAAAACAAGCAAGCAAAAAGGAAAGAAAAGAAAAAACTAATTTGTATTAAAAAACAAAAAAACCAACCCCACAAAACCAAAACACCTCTTCATCTGTAAAACAAAATTAAGATGCAATTTTACATACTTACTTTCCTGCCTATCTTAGATAGATCAGTGGGCACACTGTAGACCAGCTCCAAAAGATTGTCTTGGGCTATGTAAAGATCATCTTGGGCTATGCAAGCAAGACATGGCTAACCACAAGGCCTTAGATCTCCATTAAGATGGAATTGCAACTGTTTTACCTCAATTCTGAAGACAAGTATTCCAGGTTATTCCCATTCAGCAGCTTATCTATCATAAGTTTTATAGTTCTTCTACCTCTCATTCCCAATTAACCCTTTCATCCTTAGCAAGGCTGTGGAATCTGACAGATCAGTCAAAAGAAGGGTTAAAAAAAGACAATATTTCGTACTAGAAGTGAATGTTGAAGATTGTGTATTAAGAAAGAAGTCTCCTTTACCAATAGAATCTGCATGGTCCCTGTGCATTCACCTTCAATTAAACCAGGTATGAAATTTCAATAAATATGCTTAAGAGATATGATGAGAAGGATACAACAGCAGAATGCATTAGACAGGAAATGCTTTGGGGTCAGATAAATTTAGAGCCCTGAGTTCAAATTCAGCTCTGCTTCTTACAAGCCTGTAAGCTGTTGCTTTCTGCATTAAGTAACACACATGAATGTACTTGTATATAGTATGCACTCATGGTACAGATGCTATTTTCCTTTCTCATTCTAATATATGGGAGTATCTTTTTAAAAAAATTAAAAAGCTGTGAAAGTTAAGACATAATAGTATGGAGAAGAGCATAGTAACTGTACCCACTCTCCAAAGAGCAGAAGGAATCACTATTCTCAAAAACCTTACCCTCCAGTTCCCCATCCAAAGACAAACTATAACTGTACAGTTGACCACCAAACATAGATTTCATGAAAACGCCTGTATAACTCTGGCTAATCTTGGACAATGGGAAAGGAGAACACCAATCTTTTTACTAGAACACAGGAGTTAAAAAATCTCCTATTCCAGTAACTCATAAAATAGTCAAGCATTTAAGCCAAGTGCTAATCTGAACAACAGAGTCAGAATCTCAAATCTCAGCTCTGCACTCACTTAGCTGTATGACCATGAAGAAACCACTTGATCTCTTTGATCCTTTATCTTTAAATTTGTGAATAACAGCAAAATGTTTAGTACAGTGTTCAGCACACAGAAATGTTGAAAGACTTCTGTCACTATAGTGATACATGAAGATCAGACACAAGTTAATTATCTTTGGGGGAAATTCTACTGCTTGCCCCCAAAAATCTGACACCTGGAACCTATGAATGTGACCTGATTTGGAAACAGGGTCTTTGCAATCATCAAGCTAAAATGAAGATAAAAAGAGGAACAAAGAACCGTTTAGTATGGGCCTTAAATCCCAATTTGATTGGTTTCCTTTTAAGAGGGAAATTTGGAGACATAGACACACTAAGAGAGAAGATGGAGAAAGAAATTGGAGTGATGCAGCTATAAACAAGAGGAACACCAAAGACTGCCAGCAACCACCAGAAGCTTATGAAAAGCCAAGGAAATTTTTTCTCTCAGATCTTCAAAAGGAGCAGAGTCCTGCCTACATCTTGATTTAATTCTAGCCTCCAGAACTCCGAGAAAATAAATGTCTGTTGTTTTAAGTTTACCATCCAATTTGTGCAACCTTGTACGGCAGCCCCAGGAAACTAATACATTTGTTTCCAAAAGACATCATATAAATATTTAATAAAGCCGTAAATGTTCCTGATATATTATTTCGATTATTGTTCTACTTTTATTCTTCCTGTCAGAATTTTTAAGATGTATATTCATACTGTAGACCAAAAAAAAATGGACTATAATCTAGACTGTCTTGTTATAAATCATGAAACTAATGCTAGTATGTGTTTAGTGAATTTTCTTCCCAAGGTTAGGACAGGTAAGTCAGAACTAGAATCAAAAATGGTATACCAAGTCCAGGTCTGGTGTAATAACATTATGCCCTGAATGATAAAAAACTCATGGATAATCAATATATACACAAAACTTCAAATCAATCACTTTCCAGATATTCAGAGATAGCTAAGACTTTTGATACAGTTTGAGGGCAAAAGGAGAAGGGGGCAATAGATGATGAGATGGTTGGATAGCATCACCGACTCAACGGACACAAATTTGAGCTACGGGAGATACTGAAGGCCAGGGAAGCCTAGAGTGCTGCAGTCCATGGGGATGCCACAGAGTCGGACACGACTTAGCAACTGAACAACAATAAGAAGATTTTTGACAATTTCACAAAACTGCTGTCATTATTACTGAGTTATAAGCTAAAGAATAAAGCAGGAACCAAAAGTGAGAATCTTCCCACACAGGTAGTGAGACTGTAAACTGAGGCACATGGCCAAAACACTTCTCTGAAGTATGCATCAAAAACATAGAAGAATCCATGCTGTGACTCTGGTAAAGATACTTATATGGCAACAAAGGTCTGTCTAGTTAAGGCTATGGTTTTTCCAGTAGTCACGTATGGATGTGAGAGTTGGACTGTAAAGAAAGCTGAGCGGTGAAGAATTGATGCTTTTGAACTGCGGTGTTGGAGAAGACTCTTGAGAGTCCCTTGGACTGCAAGGAGATCCAACCAGTCCATCCTAAAGGGAAGCAGTCCTGAATATTCATTGGAAGGACTGATGCTGAAGCTGAAACTCCAATACTTTGGCCACCTGATGCGAAGAACTGACTCATCTGAAGAGACCCTGATGCTGGGAAAGATTGAGGGCAGGAGGAGAAGGGGATGACAGAGGATGAGATGGTTGGATGGCATCACCGACGAGATGGACATGAGTTTGAGTAGGCTCTGGGAGTTGGTGATGGAGCCTTCCCTACCCTGATGGACAGGGAAGCCTGGTGTACTTCAGTTCATGGGGTCACAAAGAGTTGGACATGACTGAGCAACTGAACTGAAGGCATCTTTATCATATAATTTTAATAAAAAGCATAACCGAAATGGGTCAACCAGAAAAGCTAACAGAATGTAGCCAACAAAAAATAATGTTTTCTCAAGAAACAATAGGAAAATATTCACGATGCACATGTAACATGACGATGTTTAAAGAAATTATCTATGTGCACAGGAAACAAAAAGCTATGGAAGAAAATAACGCCCAAATGTTCATAGTAGGTTAATTCTGAGTTTGGGTTTTGGTGGGTTTTTTTTGGGGTGTGTGTGTGTGGGGAGTTTGAAAAAGATTCATTCATTGATTTCTAAAGCAGTTTTAACAGCAAAATTGAGATTAAGGTACAGAGATACCCCATGATATTTTTGTTTCTCTTTTTATACTTCAATTTTCTCAGTTTCTCAAGAATTTGATATACAGTATTTCATCAATTCTAAGATATACTTTTTCGCATCTCAACATCTTCTCGGAGAAGGCAATGGCAACCCATTCCAGTACTCTTGCCTGGAAAATCCCATGGATGGAGGAATCTGGTAGGCTTCAGTCCATGGGGTCGCAAAGAGTCGGACACGACTAAGCAACTTTACTTTCACTTTTCACTTTCATGCATTGGAGAAGGAAATGGCAACCCACTCCAGTGTTCTTGCCCGGAGAATCCCAGGGATGGGGGAGCCTGGTGGGCTGCCATCTGTGGGGTCGCAAAGAGTCAGACACGACTGAAGCAACTTAGAAGCAGCAGCAGCAGCAGCAACATCTTCTAAATTAGTGTGCATCTTACAACGGACAGTATGTAAATGAAATAATTTTAGTGGCACATAACATAATGGTCCGTCTAGTCATTTAGACAGCACACAACATACTAACAAAGGTCCGTCTAGTCAAAGCTATGGTTTTTCCAGTAGTCATGCATGGATGTGAGCGTTGGACTATAAAGAAAGCTGAGAGCAGAAGAATTGATGCTTTTGAACTGTGGTGCTGGAGAAGACTCTTGAGAGTCCCTTGGACTGCAAGGAGATCCAACCAGTCAATCCTAAAGGGAATCAGTCTTGAATATTCATTGGAAGGACTGATGCTGAAGCTGAAACTCCAATACTTTGGCCACCTGATGCAAAGAACTGACTCATCTGAAGAGACCCTGATGCTGGGAAAGATTGAGGGCAGGAGGAGAAGGGGATGACAGAGGATGAGATGGTTGGATGGCATCACCGACCTGATGGACAAGAGTTTGAGTAGGCTCCAGGAGTTGGTGATGGAGCCTTCCCTGCCCTGATGGACAGGGAAGCTTGGTGTACTGCAGTTCATGGGGTCGCAAAGAGTCAGACATGACTGAGAGACTGAAATGTAACTGTCACATAATGGTGCCACTTACAATCAATAGCATCTTTGAGTTTATTAGATATAGTAGTTTTATAATGAGGACCGTATATACACACAATACATACAGTTGTATACAAATGTAATAGATACAGCAACAAATATGACTGACTACTATTCTAATAATCTCAGTTATTACTAAGAGGCTCCAGTTCTCAAATATAAAAATTCTCACTTAATTACTGGCTATAAAAGTCTTGACACAGACAGTGATGAGGTGTCCCTAAACTGAGCAAGAATGTTTTTCTCTTCAGGACAGGCATATTCAGCCATCTCCTAGATATTTTTTTTAGTGACCATTCCAGCTGATGTCCTGCAAATCTCACTTAATTTTGTGAAAAAGAGCTAAGGAAAGCATAACATTTACCATCCTCTGTGAATATTTTTAGGTTTAATTCCTCATTTGCTCTAATTTTTAAAGTTAGTTAGGATTTAACATGTTCCCTATCCTAAGGGAACCCATTATTATTATTATTATTTTTTTTTTAAAAAGGTTAAATCCTCTGGACTTTGCTCTCAATTATATTATGTTCCAATGAACTTCTGGATAATTACATGTAACTCTATCTGGGGAAGAAGCTCAAAGAACACTCCAGTATAATGTTTGGAATAAAAGCTTATATAATATATTAGGGAGGCTGCAGAACTTTTACTTCAAACTCTCACTCTTTTGTTCATCTTGGCAGTTAGTCACCCTTTAACTTCTGGCCTACTAATTAATTTAATGCATGCAGTTCACAATTGCAGTATATAGCAATTTTCTTAAGGCTTTGACCAGCACTAAGACAGGACAAAAAAGTGTCATGACACTTATTTTTAGGAGCAGAAGATGCTTCATCTAGACCCACATGTTCAGTAAGGGAGTTTACTGCATCAAACTAATACCAAAAGTACCTTGCAAGAAATTCAGCACTATGAAAGGAGGATTTTTATTTGTCCCCGTGCTGCCACTAAGGAGAACAGTGCTGGTACACAGGAGGCACTCAACTATTTACTGAATGGATTTCTTTTCCATGAACATCGATCCCCCAGTCAAACCCCAAATAAGCAGAGGACATTTTTATAACTTGATTTTTCAGGAGAAAAACTATACAAGCATCACTGTTAAAGACAAAAGCAGTATGGTAAGAGTCAATCCACCACAAGCAGGACAAGGGAAAAATGAAATCACCAGAGTCTAATCTTGCCTGAATTATCTTTCAGAAAAAAATCCACTTTTCCTCAAGAAAGCAATGGAAGCTAAGCAGCAAAACAGAAACACATTTAAGTTAAAAAAAAATAATTAAAAGAAAAAAGATGAAAACCCTCAGTCATCACCACCTTTTCATATATCTAACAATTATGCAGATACGGCCAATGGCTTACCTTAAATCGTGCCCCACCCTCCTTTTAATTGTTCCCTGCTAGCCCAGATATACACACAGTTTTGTTCTAAACCCATATTCTAATCTAACATTATATTCTAACAGAGTTGTCTGCATTATGCTAAGTAACACCAGGCTCTTAAACAAATTAAACCACTATATCAGATCACATTAAATCATTCTCTTTGACATAGTTAAGAGTTATTGAGGGATGGGGAAAAGGGGATAATGATAGTTTTTAGCTGGGCTGAAAAAGACCAGACACTTATCCCTTACCTTATTAGCACGTATCTGTTTGTAAATATCTGTTTGCTGCCGAATTCGATATTCCAAGTCAGAAACATGAGCCTGAAGCCAGTTCCAGCGGCTGACAATAGCTGCTCGGTCTGCAGCCCATCTCCATTCTGACCTGCGCCTCCTAAAAGGAAATAAACTGAGTGAAATCCAAGAGTAGCAGTAACATTTACGCTAAATGGGAGTGGGAAGTTTTTAACGTCTAAATGCCCTTATACAGACCAACATGAATGTCAAGAAAAACTCAAGACTATGTGTATATATGTCACAGGCCACATGGATAATAAAACTCTTTGCATATAGATACATCCCAAATTAACTAGCTGAAACTGCCTTCCAAGTATCCTGATCTGGCGGCAAACAATTTTTCTGAATTTTTAAAATTTCTCAGGAGACAGAAATATTTTCTACTTCAAGACATATAAAGAATAAAGACTACAGATCTACACAGAAAATCCAAGACACCACCAATTATAAACTAACCAAGGCTTCAGCAAAGTTGCTGAGTAAAGATCAACATACCCAAATTAACAATGTTTCCAAAAGCCAACAAGTAGAAAATACTCACTTTTTAAAAAAGCACTATTTACAACACTAACAACTGCTAACATTATATACCAAATATCTTTGCATAGAATGTAATAAAACCAAGAGACCTACTTAAATGGTCAGATAGATTTTTTAAGACAACAATTTTCATATCTATCTACAGAGTCAAATAAGCTCCAATCAAATTCCCCATAGGGCTTTTTGTTTCTTTTTTATACTGGCCACATGGCTTGTGGGATTTCAGTTCCGCAACCAGGGGCTGAATCTGGGCCTTTGGCAGGGAGAGGGCAAATTCCTAACCACTGGATTACCAGGGAATTACCACCCTCATGGGGTTTTTAATGGACGCTTACAAACATTCATTCAAAAATTCACATTAAAAAAAAAAAAAAAAAAAAGACCAGCACTAGCGACTTAGCAGCAGCAGCAGAGAAATTCTAAAGAAAGTTCTATGAACACTCACACTGCAGATGTAAGATAAAGCTATGATGATTAAGGCAGTCTAGAAAGACAAAGACAGTGGGACAGAATACAGAACTCCTAAACTTAGAACTGGATACATGTAAGAGATGGGCAGTCAGAGCAGTGAGGCAAGACTGAATTATTCAATAAATGGCATTGAGATGCCAGTTTTTTACATGAAAAAAGTAAAATTACTTCCTTTCTTTATGATATAATTCCCTAGTCTTGGAATTCCTAAATCCAAAAAGCTGAACTTAACAAGATTATCTTTGGAACTTCAGAGCAGGGAAGAATTTCTTAAATCTCTTAAAAAAAAAATTGAGCTAACTTTCAACAGACTGCAAAAGATTTAATAAAGTTAAAGGCAAGCAACTGGTTGGCAGAAGATATCTGCAACACACAAAACTAAAAATAAAATGACAGAATATATAACAGAACTCCAACAAAGAGGTTTAAGAAGATAATCTAACAAAAGATAAATATATTAAAAATTCACATAAGACAAATCCCAATGGCCAATAAATAAATACATAAAAATATGCCATGTCTTGTTCGATTTTGGTTAAAATATTAGAAATATTAAGACGTCATTTCAAACCCAGATTGGAAAAACCAAGTGTTGGTAGATGTGGAAAACAGTAATTCATACATGGCCAACAACAATAAAAACTAGCACCACCATTTTTAAAGAGTAATCTGGAAATATTTGGCAAGGTGGAAAATGTGTATACTCAGCCATCGTGAAATTCTATTTCTGACAATATAACTTGCACATCTGCATAAAGAAATAGGTTCACTGCAATAGTTTGTAACAACTAAAAATTAGTTACAATTTAATTTGCTAAAATAGGAAAATAGATAAACTAATTTACTCCTTTTAGGGATTTTTCTATAGTAACAGAAACAAATTAACTAGAGCTATCTGTATCAACCTGACTGTATCTCAAGACAATGCTAAATGGAAAACTATAAAAACTAATAATAAACAAAATAAGTACTTTTGTGGATACACACAAGTAGTTTAAGGAATTTAATGGAATATTGTTCATCAATTTAATTATAACTATACGTATCAACATGACTAAATCTCAACAACGTGGAATGGAAAAACTATATAAAAACTAAACAAAACAAACAAAAACCAAGCAAACAAACAAACAAAAAGCACCTAAAAGATCCCGCATACCACATGGAAGATCAAAGATCCTGAGTGCCCCAACTAAGACCCAGCACAGCCCACCCCACCCATGAAAAAAGATGAAGAATAAGACACAATGATAAGACTCGCTGCTGCTGCTGCTAAGTCACTTCAGTCGTGTCCGACTCTGCGTGACCCCATAGACGGCAGCCCACCAGGCTCCCCTGTCCCCGGGATTCTCCAGGCAAGAATACTGAAGTGGGTTGCCATTTCCTTCTCCAATGCATGAAAGTGAAAAGTAAAAGTGAAGTCGCTCAGTTGTGTCCGACTCCTAGCGACCCCATGGACTGCAGCCTACCAAGCTCCTCTGATCATGGGATTCTCCAGGCAAGAGTACTGGAGTGGGTTGCCATTGCCTTCTCCGATAAGACTTGTTACCAATACATAAATAGTAAATGCATGAAAACATGTACAGTGCTGATAAACAGCAAATTCAGGATCAAGGTCCTCCTTAGCTCTGGGAAGGGGAAAAGAGAAGTTAGATTTTAGCTGTATCTGTTACATAATGTTCAACTTCTCTTTAAAAACCAAAAGTCTGATAGAAAACGGCAACTTTAATATGAGAGGAAGTACCCGGCTGGCATCTGGCACACTCTGTAACCAAATTATTTTACGATCTTCCACAAAATTCTATTTCAAGAAAGTAGTAGTCATACTGCCCTTAGCCCCATCTCCAATCAGGTTATATATACTCATTACCAAAACATTTTAAGTGTTTAACACTTTAACACAGTCCACTGGTAGAGTGAAATAGGCATTTTATAGCTCCCTAATCTTGATAGAATAAGCACAAGATACAGAGATACTTTCTTCTTTAGTACAATTATCTGGTTCAATGTTGGCTGCAGGTCCAGGTCTAGCCCAATTCAGAAAAAGAACCTCAAGACATCAAGTGCAACCTTTGGATCATTCTTGCACTATAAAAATGTTCCCCTTCTCGAAAAGAAGTAAAACTAGTCAACCCTCATGTCCTATTTCCAGCTTTCACTACTCTTCAAGGTTCATAACCTTCCTATCTTATAAAATCTCTTGGTTTCACAGGTTTATTCCTGAAGCTGCCACAGTACCAATCCCCAGCATCCACCACCACCAAGATACTCCAGTAACTCCTCAGCTACCACTCCTAACATGAACCACATTAATACTATTCTTAAATAAAATCTCCTCAAACCTTATTTCTTCCTGTCACTGTCATGCGTAAGAAACCACAGTTTTTATCTGCTTCTTTACAAATCCTAAGTCTTTAAGGAAACAAAGTAGAAGGGGAGTCAAATACAATAAAAGGCAGCACTTCAAAGCCAAAAAATGATTAGTAAAATTAACAAAACAACCACTTAATGACAGGTTTATTCTCGGACAAATGTGTTTTAACAACTGACAGTGACTAGCCAAAATGATACTCTTAACGTTGAAAACCAAAGCAGGGAAAGATGATTTCTTGGCTAATTTACAGCACTTCTTCCTTAGTCACCCTTGGTGGACAAATAATCCTGGCAGTCTCTCCCAATGATCCTGAACTCAGCTCAGAAGCCTTCTCACCAAAGTGTTCCAACAGCAAGCACTCTGAATTGGCAGGAAAGAGGAAATTTATTATTTCTGAATTTTGACATATCTTAACAAAAGAATTTTTTTTTCTGTTCTTTCTTGTTTGAGGTCAAGGAAAAAGTAAGAAGGAAATGAAAACACTTAAACTATGTGAAAACTTAAAAATACAAAAGGAAAAGAAAATTCCTTAAAACATTTTTCAGTTCCTAAGAACTGTGGTGGATAAACACTTTTCCTCCAAATATTAAGGAACAGCCCCTTTCAATTTTCTTATTGTCAAAATGAACAGCGTGATAAATATTACTCTAAATACTAGCGCAAAACCTAATTCCTGGTGATTTTTTTTTTTTGGAAGCCTGACTAATAAGCTAATTACAGACAAGGAATGTTAAGGGAGGGCCACAACCCCTAATTATGAACATATTTCAATTCTACAAATACATTTGTCATATGACAGTTTATAACCAGATATAATTTTCAGTAGGAAGTTGTCATGTTGTAATTAATGAAAAATGGAAAACCCCACCTTAAGTATCCAAAAAGTATCTTGTGTTCAAAATACCAGCAACATGGCCAGAAAGCTGAATTGTTAACAAAGGTGGGAGGTGTACAGTTAGCAAGCCTGAGGTGAGCTGTGAAGATGTTACGACACTCCAATGGCAAATCAGAACACAAAACATAGTGTAAGAACAACAGCTTCAAGCACAGAGTTTATGTTTTTCTTAATAAAAACAACATGCTACAGAAATTCAGTTTATCAGAGGCAGAGGTAGATTTCATCCCTAATATTCAAAATGTAAAGTATTACTCTTAATAATTTACAGCTCAAAACAAGAGACAGTGATTTAAAAGCAGGGTCATGCTTTAAAAATAATATGTGACTCAGGCTTCAGCAATACGTGAACCGTGAACTTCCAGATGTTCAAGCTGGTTTTAGAAAAGGCAGAAGAACCAGAGATCAAATTGCCAATATCCGCTGGATCATCGAAAAAGCAAGAGAGTTCCAGAAAAACATCTATTTCTGCTTTATTGACTATGCCAAAGCCTTTGACTCTGTGGATCACAATAAACTGTGGAAAATTCTGAAAGAGATGGGAATACCAGGCCATCTGACTTGTCTCTTGAGAAACCTGTATGCAGGTCAGGAAGCGACAGTTAGAACTGGACATGGAACAACAGACTGGTTCCAAATAGGAAAAGGAGTACGTCAAAGCTGTATATTGTCACCCTGCTTATTTAACTTCTATGCAGAGTCCATCATGAGAAATGCTGGGCTGGAAGAAACACAAGCTGGAATCAAGACTGCCGGGAGAAATATCAATAACCTCAGATATGCAGATGACACCACCCTTAGGGCAAGAAAGTGAAGAAGAACTAAAGAGCCTCTTGATGAAGGTGAAAGAGGAGAGTGAAAAAGTTGGCTTCAAGCTCAACATTCAGAAAACTAAGATCATGGCATCTGGTCTCATCAGTTCATGGGAAATAGATGGGGAAACAGTGGGAACAGTGTCAGACTTTATTTTTTTGGGCTCCAAAATCACTGCTGATGGTGATTGCAGCCATGAAATTAAAAGACGCTTACTCCTTGGAAGGAAGGTTATGGCCAACCTAGATAGCATATTTAAAAGCAGAGACATTACTTTGCCAACAAAGGTCCGTCTAGTCAAGGCTATGGTTTTTCCAGTGGTCATGTATGGATGTGAGAGTTGGACGGTGAAGAAAGCTGAGCGCCGAAGAATTGATGCTTTTGAACTGTGGTGTTGGAGAAGACTCTTGAGAGTCCCTTGGACTGCAAGGAGATCCAACCAGTCCTTCCTAAAGGAGATCAGTCCTGGGTGTTCACTGGAAGGACTGATGTTGAAGCTGAAACTCCAATACTTTGGCCACCTGATGCAAAGAGTTGACTCATTGGAAAAGACCCTAATGCTGGGAAGGAATTGGGGGCAGGAGGAGAAGGGGACGACAGAGGATGAGATGGTTGGATGGCATCACCGACTCGATGGACATGGGTTTTGGTAAACTCCAGGACTTGGTGATGGACAGGGAGGTCTGGCGTGCTGCGATTCATGGGGTCGCCAAGAGTCGGACACGACTGAGCGACTGAACTGAAGGCTGCAGAGTGATACTTATGTAAATACAATGATGAACTGGTTTCTACTGTTGTCATTATCAATAATGAAGGAAAATAATGTGGATTCTAACATTGAGAAGTCTTTTAACTCTTTCCTGTTGCTTACTCTGTGCTAATAATTAGTAAAATAATTGCCCTGTTTTTGTGCAGGACTCGAGGATGCCTCCTAAGGTGTTGTTTGCTGTGAACTTTTATCTCACTTTGTACCAAAATACTTTGTCTACATGCACTGGACTACCACCTGAGTGGGAAGTCATTTTAACTAATATTTTGTTCCTTGCTTTTATTAAACATTTTACTGGTAAATTTCCTTTGCCTACATATGTGGGATAAAGATCCATTAAACTTTTACACAATGAATTGCTTTTTGGAGTCCCTAAACATGGAAAGATACAATACCAAATAACTGCTTCTGTAATATCATATGACTACTAAACTATAACATTGCCAGCTATATTACCAGTATTTATTTGTATAAAATAGTGTATGTTCTATAAATAGATTTATTTTTTTAGCTATGTGAACCTATATAGCTTTAATAGTTTTGTTTTTTTTTAAAACAGGGTTAGAGTATTACCACATATTGAGAACTTAAGATGCTCTATGGGATCTAAGATTAATTATTTACTTGAACAAAAAAATCATTTCCTCTAAGAAAGCTCTGGTATTTATAAACACTTGAAAGCTAAATAGTGGAAAGTACTAGAAAATTTAGAGTTCAAGTTACATGTTGGTCAACAGAGAAAACAAGAAAGGGATTAAGTTTTGTTTTTAATTCTCTAAAATCCTCTTGAATGATAACGTTAGTGGTAATATTTTATCAGTCGAGGACAAACAGATCAATATGGGGACTCTGATGTAAGGAGATTAAACTTCTCTTAGGGGATGAAAGAGGACAAGATGGTTGGATGGCATCACCGACTCAATGGACATGAGTTTGAGCAAACTCTGGGAGATGGTGATGGACAGAGAGGCCTGGTGTGCTGCAGTTCATAGGATTACAGAGTCGAACATGACTGAGCAACTGGACAAGAGAAGAAATGTAAGGACTAAGTTTATCCACTGAATCTTCAAAAGTGTGAATGATAAAACCTTTTTTTTTTTTTTTACTACATCTTAAGAATAACTTAACTTAGAAGTGGTTACCATAACTTAACTACCACTAAGAAAAGCAACACGGAAAGCAATTCCTACTCACACAGAGAAAAGACTGCCAACTGACTGTAAAAGAGATTACTAATACAACTCTGTAACTGATAAACCCTATCTTCACTGCCTACAGTGCTGCCACAGACAGCAGTGGCAGATACTGCACTTTCCTTTTTTCTCAAAGATAAACCGCAGTAAAAGCTGCTTTATCTAAAAGTAATACCAAAGTTAGGCACTGAACCATCTCAAACACCTGACCTAGGGCTGCCTTTGACCAAGTAAGTCACCTAGTTCTAGTCCAGGATGGGAAATCTTTAAGTCCAGTAGAACAGTGCTGGTGGATTATACTTTTTCCTGATCTGGAAATGTAACAAAATAAAAGTAAAATGATTATCCACATCAAGTTACACAGTACCATGTTCTATCAAAAACTATTCAACAGTTATGTGCTACTTCCAGAAGTGCAAAATTTCTGAAACATCAACATTCTGAAGTCTCTAGGTTCTTTAGATGACTTATAAAACCAATAAAACAGACTACGTGAAATTGAGATCATTATCGAATGTCAGAGCACACAGCTGCTAGATTCACAGTATCCAGGGTAAGGGTTAGGGTCAATACAGGAAAGAACAGAAAATCTTAACATTATTAAGAGCAGCATCAAAAAATGTGTATACAAGTATTAACTACCAAGCTCAAGAGCAATGTGAAAAGTGTATGTTTAGAGCAGGAAGATAGGTTTAAGCCAAGTTCTCACTTTTATTTATTTTGTATGATCCTAGACATGTGTAAATTGACGTCTAGAAATAATAGCAACGTCAGCCTCACAGGATGTGGTACTCACAAAATGATATAATCTTAACTGTAAAGTACAATATGTATATCAGTTCAGTTCAGTTCAGTCGCTCAGTCATGTCTGACTCTTTGCGACCCCATGAATTGCAGCACGCCAGGCCTCCGTGTCCATCACTAACTCCAGAAAAGAACAATTACTAAATAAATATAAACTCTGGATTTTAATTCCGTAGCATAAAAGGTACAAAAGAGGACAAGAGATGAAATCTCTAAGAGGCATACATAATCAGGAAATAGGTGTTTTCAATTAGCAACAGAATTCTCAGAGTGTCTTGAGTGTTGAGCTTCAAAGACATCTAAAGCAGTTCTACTCTAAATATAAAATCCAGAGTAGTTCATTAAAACAGACACTGTATTCAGTCAGAACTTCAATGACATTATCCCTGTGGCCCCAAATTTACAGAGATGAGGGAAATAAAGTGTGTGGGGCGGGGGGAAGGGGGGAAGGCAGGGAAGGAAAACCAAACTGTCTAGTGCCAAATATCCCACATTTTAGCTACAAAACTCATAGGTGAGAATGGGTTAAGACACCATGGCTGTCACTCTAGGTTATATCAGCTTTCTAGAGCTGTTGTGTAGCAACGGGAAGTAAATGTTCCAGAGCCAATTCATCCTGGTAAGATTCGGGGTTGAACACTTAACCCTTCTGTCTCACTGCTTAAATTAGATTACCTCTGAAACCAAAATAAGATTTGTGTATTTTGGCAGATTATTTCAGCCAAGCTTTCAATCCATCAGGAACTCTTCCCCCCTTCTCCCCTCCATTTAACAAATACTTAAGACCTATTATTTTATTTACCAGGGATTATACTAGGTGCTGGGGACACAATAATAACAAACAAAAACGCTGACTCAGAGAGTTTAGGGGAAGACAAATGGTAATAATCACACAAAATGTGAGATAAAAGATAATAACCATGACATCAGATTTAGACTGGGGGATCTGGAAAATAACCTGAGCGCCAAAGAGTAACCTAGGACTTGAACAAGCAAACTTGTTGAGGTAAGGGGTAGAGGTTATGGAGTTGACACTGGATATAGGTAGGTAGGGTCAAATCCCATAGGACTCTAATCTATGTTAACATTATGAAACAGTATAAGCAATCCTGACCTTGGTCCATGTTCTTTTATTTATCTTGGAACTCTTATTTTAAATGAAAAACATTTTAATACTGCTGCTGCTGCTAAGTCGCTTCAGTCGTGTCCGACTCTGTGCGACCCCATAGACGGCAGCCCACCAGGCTCCGTCGTCCCTAGGATTCTCTAGGCAAGAATACTGGAGTGGGTTGCCATTTCCTTCTCCAGTGCATGAAAGGGAAAAGTGAAAGTGAAGTCGCTCAGTCATGTCCGACTCTTAGCGACCCCATGGACTGCAGCCTACCGGGCTCCTCTGTCCATGGGATTCTTCAGGCAAGAGTACTGGAGTGGGGTGCCATTGCCTTCTCCGTTAGCTAAGGGATAATGAACTCCCATATAACCATCAACTAGCTTAAACTATCAACTCTTGGCCAATTTTACCACATCCAAAACATCTATCCCTCCTCCTTACAAATTGATTTTGAAGAAAATTCTCATGATCAGATCATTACATCTGGCATATATTTTCATATGTGTCTCCAAAAGGTAAATTTACTTTACATATATACTTTTATATTTAAAAAAAACAAAAATGCCTTAATGTCAAATATCTAGTAGTTGTTCAAATTTCCTCAACTGGTCAGCCCAAATCAAAGTCAAGTAAGATCCACACACACTGTGTTTGGTTAAAACACCTCATATTTTAAGTTTTCCTCTTTTTTTCTCCCCCCTCACCATTTATTTGTGGAAGAAATAGAGCTAGCTATCTGTCCTTTAGAATTTCCCATAATTGTGAATTCTGCTGATTGTACTCTTGTCACAAAGCCCACAGCTTTAAACTTTGTAAACTGACACCTCTGAACAACCTTTAGTTTGTTATTTATTACTCTGTAGATCAGCAGATAAATTACTTGTACATTCCATTTTTTCATGTTTAAGACTGAGATATATGCTTAAAAAAAAAAAACCACACCCAACCTTTAAAGAATTATATAAGGTACTTCAAACTGCTCTCAATGCCCATCTGTCATGCTCTTTATTAAACATGGTAACATATACATAATATATAACCTGCCAGGCACAATAAAAGAATGAAACATAATAATTCTCCAGTAGACTCTCAGCAGTCCTCAGGCCACTGTGTTTGTTCTATGCAAGTCTACAACCAGGAAATATCTATTAACATCTTTTATTCCTAAAAACCACCTCCCTCTTGGAGTCTTTCCTGCTGACCTGTATCTAATAATTCATTACTTTGTATTCTTCAAGCTTAGTGTGGTCCCCTTATTTTGTTACTTATGTATTCTATATTTCCAAGTCTTCAAATGATTGGTCTTCAACTAGATTATCCATGCCTTTTTATAGGCACTACTTACTGTGCGCTTTAGCTGCTAATCAATCTTCAATGTTATCTGCATCTATGTATTATAATTTATGAATAAGGAATTCTCAGGAAATATAAAAAAATGAGACTTATATTGACTCTGCTTAATTTTCAAACTCAAAAACACCTAAATTAATTCTGAAAGACCTGAATGCCTTAGACACACTAAGTGCCTTATGGAGGAAAATAAAGCCTTACAAAGAAGGATGGAAATGGTTTACAGTTCTTTGTGGCTGGTTGAGAACTAGACATTGAACTGGATGATGAAGATTCAGAACAAACCACTGGCTTAGTTACTGTGCCTTTTTTTAGAGTGTAGGAATCTGCTATGTTTCCAAAAGAAAGGAAAATGACAAAGTTAGTACTGAAAAGATCTCAGCTATTAAAATAACTGCTAATCCAGAATGGCTTCTCCAGAGTGAACCAATCAAGTTTCTGTCTACTGTTCTGCCTAGAGAATCCATCGCTTTATAAAAGTGATTCCATTTTAGAATCTTTCAATAATCAAACTGAGGCTAGAATATTCAGATTCTGTATGTAATACTATTTCTCCTATGAAAATCCTAAATAGTTAAATAATCCCATTCACTCAAAAGCCATAAATTAACGTGTAAGAGTATTAATATTAAATTGCTATTATTTGATCTAGCTCACTCACCAAAGCAAAAGACTGACTAGGATCACACCTTATAACTTAAAGTACCTATCACAAGCAGCACGGGATTTAGAAGCTTCTCATAAACATCACACTACTCCCCAGCCTGGGTTCCTTAAAGGAGAGTCAACAGTACAGTGTGTGGACAAGGAAGCAGCAGGGGAGGGAGGCCATCAGCATCTGTTATTCCATGGGGAGGACTTGTCTCTGGCTGTCTCTAGAATGATCAAAAATTCTCACAGAGAAACATTTTCTTCGCACTTTAAAACCAAAATACAGTTTATTGGGAAGAGCACAGTGTTTAGAGTCAGCGGAACACTCAATTCCAAATCCGAGGCCCGCCACCAACTCTGAGCCAGCTGCTGAAAAGATGAAAAGAACAAAAGCTCTTATCAGTGTTCAAGCTCTAGGAATGTTGTTCCATCATATGCATGAAGTGTGTAAAAACATACTTTCGAAAATATTACTCAGAGCTACAGAGGTTTAGGAATAAATGATACATCTTCAAGAAAATGAAGTTGAATCAAAAATCAATTTGTTAGTTAACTTTCCAGTTTCTTAAAAGAAGCATTAATAGAAGAACTTCTGGTCCAGCTAATATGATTTAGACTCTTCTTCCAGCTCACCCTTGCTAAACACAACTATAAACCCTGGAAATAATGCAAAAGGTAACCTAAGAAAAACTCTGAAAAGATTGAAAAGAGGAAAGTGGATTAGTGACCTCAGGACTAGAATAATAATATAGTGACAGGGCATGTAAAAAATTACATTTGACAAAAAGGGGCCCAGATAGGTTCATTCCTCTGGTGGGTGGAAGGGGAGTACCACTCAGGATGGCAGGCCAGCCCTACAGCAAGCTCACAATAAGAGGCCAGGGAAATCATTATTATCCTATTTCTCTCTTACCTTTTTGCAACAAATATTCACTGTGTCTAATCTCTCTCTCCCCATTACCATTCTCTCTTAAATCCAAGCTCTCACCCCAGCTACTGCTAGTAAAGATCACCAGCATCTCCACTGTGCTAAACCCGACTTCCAATACTCAGTCTTTATCATCATTACCCTATCAGCATCTAATACAGGTGATCACTTGCTCCTCCTCAAACTCCTTTCTTCACTTGTCTTTCAAAACTAGTATTAATCTGGTTTTTCTCTTGCCTTTTAAAAAAAATTCCTTCTAAGACTCCAACTGCCCACACCTATAAATCTTGTTTTCTACACTCACTTCCTAGGTGATGTTATCCAGTCTCATAGCTTTAAGTAGTATCATCTGTGTTTCTGATCCTCAAGTTCTTATCTCTAGCCAAGACTGCCCCTCCCTCCAGATTCCAGATTCTGACACCCACCTGTTTTCACCACCTCCCTGTGAATCTCTAAGAAAATCTCAAACTTAACTGTATTCAAAACCCATCCCAACCCCTGCCACTTCCCCATCCCTTACACCACTCCAAACCCCCTTGACGTGGATGGATCTGTTCACGTCAAACGTCCGTGTCATTCTTAACTTCAAATCCCTCGCCCCTCTTTCGTTCTCTCACACAGCCCACAAACACGCTCCATATCCAGTCCATCAACAAACACACTGGCACCAGCTTCAAAATACATCTAGTATTCAACCACTTCTTGCCACCTCACCAACACTACTCTGGATAAAACAGCCCAGATTATTACAAAAGCCTTCTACATGGTCTGGCTCTCATCCCTGACTGCATTCCCACTATTTAGCATGAACCTAGCAGCCAGTGATACTCTATAAAAGGACAAGTTAGAACGTGTTACTCCTCTCTCCATAATCTACTCTAGCTGCTCCCTATCTCTGAGTAAAAGCCCCCAAGTCCGTACAATTGCCCCAAACGGTCATGTGGCACCCCACCTGCACCCGTGCCATCCTTGCTACTTCTCTGGTCTTGTCTCCTGTTCTCCTCCTGGCTCATGGCACTCAGTCACTGCTTTCACTGCTGTTCACTGCACATGCCAGGCAAGCCAGCAACCAGAGGGCCCTTTCATTGCTATTCCCAAGACAGACTCCTTCACTTTCTCCAGGTATTTTCCTCAAAAGTCACTTCATTGAAGCCTTCATCTAAAAATGACAAGCCTTCACCCTCACATGCAGCCTTTTCTATTCTATTCATCCTCCTGGTTTTATAATTTGCACTTACATGTGAAATATTTTAATCATACTTTCTATCTTATTGTCTTTTTCTCCCTTTAGAATTCTCTCCAGGAGAGCAGGGATTTTTGTCTTGTCCACCCTCACATCCCTGGTATCTTGAACAATGTCTGGCACATGAAAAGTAGTCAAAATTTGTTCAAAGGGAGGGAGGAAAACAGGAAGGGAGACAGGGGAGAGGATAGAGGTTAGAACTACGATCCTTTTCCTTCCAACAGATAAAAGCCAATGTAACCTTAGAGTGAAGCTAACCCCTTTCTCCTTTGGTGCCAGATCTCGGAAACCACTCTGGCTAGTCTCTTTTGCCAGAGGGAGACATGAAATTACAGTCTATACTCTCACTCTAAACCTACCCAGACCGGAAAAATAAAGCTATATTACAAAGCTATATTCTTAATATCAACCATACACAACCTGAATGGATGCTTACAGAGGGTCCTGTGAACGTTCTGGATGCTTTTACACACAGTAAAACAGAATTCGCACATCATCTCCACATTACCATGCTCTTTCATACCATTTACTAACAGAATCTTGAATTATATGATACAAGATATTGTATCTCAAAGTTTTCTTGGCATCTTTTGAACATTGTTTCCCTATGAACTTGAAAATTATTCTGTCAAAGTTCTTGTTTACTACACAGTACATAAAGGCACTCTCCACCCCACCTCCCACAAAACCTTTAAGAAAGCATTTTAATGACCTAGCGAGCCCTCAGAGATCAAACTAGCTTGCAGTGCAGAATGACTGAAGGCACAGAGACACGTCGCTGTCGGAACAACTGGGCGACAAAAGCAAGTGGTGATCTGCATCACAGTGCCAACGAATGCCTAGCATTGTGGCAAGTCCTCAGCAAGTGGTAGCTGCTGCTGTTCTAACTACCATACCCAGCTGAACTAACCCAGCTCCTGTTAAGGCACTCTGTGCCCTTCCATCCAATGACAAATATTTGTTTTGGTAAATGTGTATTCCTTAAACACACTTGAGAAACAGGGAACCTGAGACCAAATATCTTTTGTTTTGAATCGAGTTCCAACACGCTTGGCAGGATATGTAATGAGGGCTGGAGGGTGATGAGGAAGACGGCTTCACAGGCCAATTATTCTGTAGTGGTCCCTTTCACTAAAAATAAAAGTGATGAAGATAAACTTATCCACAAATTCAAGATCACTGAGAAGTAACCACAGTAATTATTCCCAACTCATTAAGAACCAGTTCCTGGAACTTCGCGGGTGGTCCAGTAGCTAAGACTCCATGCTCCCAATACAGGGGGCCTGGGTTTGATCCCTGGTCAGGGAACTAAATCCCACATGCCACAAGTAAGAGTTTGCACACTGCAATAAAGGTTGAAGATCCCACATGCCGCGAACTAAGACCCAGCACAGCCAAATATAAACAAAATAAATAAATTGTAAAATGTCAATTCGAGTTGAGTTTGGGAAACTCTGCTCTATAAGGCAGACCTTAAAACCACTACTCAGTTCTCGTATCTATAAAACTTGTGAGCTGGACTAAAAAAAAAAAAACTTACAAGGTGCTTTCTTTATAAGATGTGATGAATATATGACCATCGGCATGAAGTACATCCCGTATGTACAGCTGTAATTTATACTAGGGGGAAGAAGATATTATTTATAACTAGATAGGTATCTGCAAGGCTCAATTCACTCCAGATGCTGCAACAAAATTCTTTCCCTTAGTTACAAGATTCATATAGACTTTGTAAGTCCTGGGACCAAACAATGATGCCAAGTTTAAATCTAAATCATCAGCAGGGGCTCAGGGCCGGGGCAATGGGATGGCCCGGAGGGATGGGATGGGGAGGGAGGTGGGTGGGGGGTCCAGGAAGGGGAGCACATGTGGACCCGTGGCTGATTCATGTCAATGTATGGCAGGGACTGTTGCAATATTGTGAAGTGGTTGGCCCCCAACTAAAATAAATAAATTTATTTAAAAAATAAATAAATAAATAAATAAAAGAGGGAAAAAAAAATCTAAATCATCCTCTCAAAACATGCCCCAAACTTTAAAACTGAAAGAAAATGTAGTATCTCTAAACATCTCAATTTTTAAATGGTCAAAATGAGACCCAAAAGAGTAAATGACTTTCCCAGAGTCAGAAGTCAATTCAGTCTTTCAAGCTCTTAAAGCAAACGTCAGGAAAAGATGCTCAGATGAGTACAGTACACCATCATCGGATAAGAGTCAACTTTCTGATTTTAAAAATTACTTTGGCTTCTGTAACTGGGTATAGGTAACAGTGATGCAAATGCTGTCTTTTAAAAATTTAACACCTACTTTATGGATTCAGAAATAGGACTACCTGATCAGTGCTACCATATTTGACATTTTATATAAAATTCAGCCTGATGATCTATTCTTAGAAATAAGCAAAACCATATAAATAATAGGAAAACATACACCAATCATCTAAATGGCAACATGTTTTAAAAAAAAGGAAAAAAGGAAAGAATTTCACTATTAAAGGAAATCAAGCCCCCAATCTATTCTATATTTGCATGGCCATCAAGTCTCCTCACTTGATTGATTATTAAGGTCCTTATAGCTCCAAAATTCTACCCCTGTTTGCTCCTAAGTGACACACTGCAAATAAGCAGGAGACTCAAAATCTTCCTCAGTTTTTAGATATGTTCCTATAAACAAGGTTGTTGTTGTTGTTCAGTCGCTCAGTCGTGTCCGACTCTTTGCGACCCCATGGACTGCAGCACGCACAGGAATAAAGGACAATTTCATCTCTCATAACAGAAATGTTATGAGAAGTGTTAGACTAGAATTTTTATTGATGTATAGTTGACTTACAATATTGTGTTAGTTTCAAGTATACAGCAAAGTGACTCAGTTATATACATACATACATATTTTCAGATTGTTTTCCATTGTTGATTATTGTAAGATATTGAATATTCTTTCCTGTGCTATTCAGTAAGTCCTTGCCGTTTATTTATTTTGTGTAAAGTACTTTGTATCTGTTAACCCCATGCTCCCTCCTCCCTGACTTTCCCCTTTGGTAGACAAAAGTTTGTTTTTTCTGTCTGTGAGTCCGTTTCTATTTTCTGTATAGTGCTATTTGTATTCTTTTTTAGAGTCCACATAGTGATATCAGTTAATCTATTATAAAGGAGGCAAGAAAACACAATGGAAAAAGACAATCTCTTTAGTAAGTTGTTTTGGGAAAAGTGAGCTGCTACATGTAAATTAATGAAATTACAACATGCCATTATACTGTATACAAAACTAAACTCAAAATGGTCTAAAAAACTAAGTCTAAGACATGAGACTACAAAACTCCTAGAAGAGAATACAGGCATACATCCTCAGACACAAATCATAGGAATAAATATTGTCTTGGATCAGTATCCTAAGGCCAAAGAAATAAAAGCAAAATAAACAAATGGGACCTAATGTTAAGTTTTTTGCATAACAAAGAAAACCACGAACAAATGGAAAAATAACCTACAGAATGGCAGAAAGTATCTGCAAAGGATGCAATGACATTTGCAGTGACTGTTGTTTCAAACAGAATGAGATGTCCTTTGTGGAAGTAGGATCAAACTACAGAAAATAGTCAAGCAGAGCCTGAATAAGTCAGAGATATATGGAGATAAAATCTGCATTGGGGAGAGCACTGACCTTCAAAGTCCAATACCTCAGGTTCTTTGAAAGCTAAGATCACATCATGCAAAATGCCGGACAAGATGAAGCACAAGCTGGAATCAAGATCACCCAGAGAAATATCAATAACCTCAGATCTGCAGATGATACCACACTTATGGCAGAAAGTGAAGAGGAACTAAAGAGCCTCTTGATGAAGGTGAAAGATGAGTGAAAAAGCTGGCTTAAAATTCAATCTTCAAAACATGCAGATCATGGCATCTGGTCCCATCACTTCATGGCAAATAGATTGGGAAACAGTGTAAACAGTGACAGACTATTTTCTTGGATTAAAAAATCACTGCAGACGGTGACTGCAGTGATGAAATTAAAAGATGCTTGCTCCTTGGAAGAGAAGCTGTGACCAACCTCGACAGCATATTAAAAAGCAGAGACATTACTTTGCCGACAAAGGTCCGTCTAGTCAAAGCTATGGTTTTTCCAGTGGTCATGTATGGATGTGAGAGTTGGGCCATAAAGAAGCCAAGTGCTGAAGAATTGATGCTTTTGAACTGTGGTGTTGGAGAAGACGCTTGGGAATCCCTTGGACTGCAAGGAGATCAAACCAGTCAATCCTAAAGGAAATCAGTCCTGAATATTCATTGGAAGGACTGATGCTGAAGCTGAAGCTCCAATACTTTGGCTGCCTAATCCAAAGAGCTGACTCATTAGAAAAGACCCTGATGCTGGGAAAGATTGAAGGCAGGAGAAGGGGATGACAGAGGATGAGATAGTTGGATGGCATCACCAACTCGACGGACATGAGTTTGAGCAAGATTCGGGAAATTGTGAAGGACAGGGAGGCCTGGCGTGCTATAAACAAGGTACCAACCAGTTAATAATGCACTAAAACTGACAGACAACGCGGTGATTTAAGTAACTAAATTCCCCAAACTAGGCTTAATCCCGGTAAAGTTAATCAAACTGCTTCAGCATTTTAACAGAAACGTCAATTTCTTTCCAGAAGATCACATGTCACACAGAAAGATTCCGTCCAGATAAGGTTTGGAACAAGTTTCTTTCCAGTCTATCCTTCTGATTTAGGCACCCTCTAAAGATCTGACTAGGTAAAGGTTCATCTCTCTGAAATTGCTCCAGTTTTTCTTTCACAACACTCAGCTGTTTTTATACATAAGACAAGCATAATTACTTTGAAGAACAAAAGGAGGTTAAAACTGTTTTTCTTTCTCCTCTGCTGCATTAGAGCAAACAGTACAAAGCTACACAGTTCAACAGCACTACCCTCCCTACACACCAATCATACAGCTCCTAAAAGCTAAACAGAAATCCTAGGAAAAATACACACTCTAGAGATGAAAATAATGTTCCAGGTGTATCACATGGCAGCACGCATGTACAACTTTTCAGAACTACATGTAAATTCAAACTAAAGACAAAAACTTCACTATGACATGATAAAAGAGAAAGTTCATTTGTACAACAATCTCACTCTCACCAAAAAGTGTGTTTGAACAATCCAAACAGCTCTGCTGCTAAGCCGCTTCAGTCGTGTCCGACTCTGTGTGACCCCACAGACGGCAGCCCACCAGGCTCCACCGTCCCTAGGATTCTCCATTCAAGAATACTGGAGTGGGTTGCCATTTCCTTCTCCAGTGCATGAAAGGGAAAAGTGAAAGTGAAGTTGCTCAGTTGTGTCCGACTCTCAGCGACCCCATGGACTGTAGCCTACCAGGCTCCTCCGTCCATGGGATTTTCCAGGCAAGAGTACTGGAGTGGGGTGCCATTGCCCAAACAGCTCCAGGAAAGGCAATAAATATCATCTTTGTGAAGGGTAGAAGTGCTAAGGCAACTACAAAATAAGCACATGCAACTTTTAATGTTTCCCCAGAGATAGCTAGGGTCACCATAGAGGGTGACTGTAAAATGCTTAAGCTGCTCATAGACACCTGTTGAATGCCACCTGACTGCTGCAGTGAGTTACCCACCCTACTCCCCGGGGTAGTATCCAACAAGATGAATTGAGAGGGAGCCTGAAAAATATAATAGAAACAGTTTGATGCATTTCACATTTTGTGATTAGTTTAAAACTCACATCACTAATCACAGAAGAAAAGAAAGACTCCAGGAACTAAGTCTCTTAATGAAAAGGATAAAGTGACTGATCTGCTACGACTTATGAGAGATTAAGAACTAGACCCCCAACTTCCAACTACATACACGAGACCCCCAACGACACACACAACTTTCTACCACACAAATTTAAAACATTCAGTAATTTAGATTTTGCTAGAAATATCCAGTTACATATATTCCTCAAAGGATAAACAATGATAAAATAAAAATAATCTAATAAAACTATTAGATTCTTTCCTACAAAGGCACAGAACATTTAAAGCAGATCAAGAAGAATAGTAACCCACTTCCGTTTCGTCCTATGACTTCCTATTCAGCTTCCATCAGTGGCTCCCCTCACTCCTAAGTACAACGCGATCTCAACTCAACCACTGAATGGCCTTCATTAGTAGTCCTCCAACAACTTCGTTTCAACTCTCCAAAGAATTCAAAATTTTTTCTAACAGCAAGTAAAAGTTTCATCGTTTTTCCTTTCATAGTTGGTACTGGGGAATTGCTTTATACACAGAACAAAACTCCACAGGCCTACAGCTACTAGGGGCTTTCTAGATGGCTCAGGGGTAAAGAATCCACCTGCCAATGTAGGAGATGCTGGAGACTCGTGCTCGATCCCTGGGTTGGAAAGATTCCCATTCCCATCTTCTTGCCTGGAGAATCCCATGGACAGAGGAGCCTGGCAGGATGCATTTCATGGGATCGCAAAGAGTTGGATGTGACTGAGCACGCACGCAGGCACGTCGCTTCTAGACGAGTGCTTGAAATGTCTTTTAAGCAGCAAAACAATCAATAGTAATCTGTAATAATATTTAAAATGACATTTTTAAAAACTATAAACTGGCACATCTAGCTCTGGAAAAAACTGTTATTATGGTGGTTTTAAAATCTAGTTGCAAATTCTTTGACACTCCTCCCATTAAAAGATGGGGTTCTGTCTCTTCCCTCTGTACCTGAGAGGGTTTGTGACCACTTCAGACAATAGAATATGATGGAAGTGATGCTAGGTGACTTCCCAGGCCAGTTTTAAATGAACAGGAAGCTTCCACCCTGGTTTGCTAAACAAAGAGATGACATGTAAGAGGTCTGACCTGAGGCTGTCACACTAAAGAGGCCACTGTCCCTCAGCAAACCATCCAGGAATCCCTAACAGGGCGCCACACGTGGGAGTGAAGGAGCCGTCTCAGAAATGGTCCTCTAGTCCCAGGTATTTTGGCCCCCAGCCTTTGTGTCTTGTCAAGCGGAAGCCCCACACATCATGTATTTGAAACAGGCCACTCCAACTGTATTCTGAATTCTGATCCAGAGAATCTACAAGAATAAAATAAACACTGTTTCATGCCATTCAGTCTGAGGTGGCTTGTTAGGTAGCAATAACAGAAACAGTCATTATCCAATAAAGTTGAACATCTGCATACTTTACCGCCTAGCAATTCTAATTCATGGATATACACTGTCCCCTCACCCAACCCTTAGCACACATATAGCAGGAGGCATGTTCAAGAATGTTCAGAGTAATAGCATTGGACATATTTTATAAAATAAGATAACCCGAGGGAAGACCCAAATGCACACCAAGAGAAGAATGGATAAATAACAGTATTATTTGCTCAGTAGAGCAGTGAAAATGAATGAACTACAGCTATATGAAAAAAATCACAGATGTTTAAATGTTAGTAACATAATGTTGAAAACCCACGTCCCAATAAGACAACTTATACCCTCCTTTGTCAAGTTTAAATTAAGATAAGCAAAAGTAACATAGGGATCCCTGGGGAAGCTTTAAAGGCTGTGTGTGCATGTTTTACAACTATCTTAGCATTTCTGCCCCTCCAACAAACATTCTATTCAGTCAGTGTTAGTCATTTAGTCGTGTCCAACTTCTTGAGACTCCATGGACTGTAACCCACCAGGCTCTCTGTCCATGGAATTCTCCAGGCAAGAAATCTGGAGTAGGTTGCCATTTCCTCTTCCAGGGGATCTTCCCAACCCAGGGATCCAATCCAGGTCTCCTGTACTGGCAGCAGGTGGATTCTTTGGCATCTGACCCACCAGGGAAGCCCTACTGTAACTGTTTATTGGCCTCTCCAAAATATTTTGGGCAAACAGGTATGACTTGGGCAGTAGTGTCACAGGTGTATACCATTTTTAAACTAAAGTCAAGCATACAGTAACAACAGTGTCCTAAGTTCAGAAATCCAATTAAAAAGAAACACACACACAAATGCGAGTACATAAAATGGAAGGATATGTTGTATGATAAGAGTATCCACATTACCATAGCATTAAGAAAAATGCTTTTTCCAGTTTTAGATAGTAAATGCTTACTGAAAGCCAACCTGCACTCCAACAACTTCCTCTTAAAAACTCATGAAAATTAGACTTTTAAAGTTTCATAGAGCTAAGAATATTGGCTAATCTCTGGATAGATATTTCTAAAAACCAAAGCTTAGAAGGATTAATTCAAAAAAAGTAGGAACATATGAGAAAAGATAAATTTCTATTTCCAATCACTGTATCACATAATTTCTAATAATCAAAGATAGTGAAAGAATTTATTGCCAATCCCTTCCAAACTTAAAAAATAAAAAGCTCATTTCTTTACTGTGTTACAAATTTCAAATAATGAAATGAAAAGCTAGATGAAAGTGGATAGAAAATTGTATTTGATATCAAAGGATATTTAGTTGGCAATGAGAAGAAGTTAGAGCTGCTAAAATGATGGAAAATGGTATTTACTGTCTGTCTAGCAAGGAAAAGAATAAGTATTACATCAGATTAATCAAGCAGCAACATTACTCAAAAAGGCAGTGTGACATAAGCACACAGAATACCCCTCCTCAGCCCACACATCTGAATACCATCAGGAAGTTGGCCGGAGGCTGCACCCAGTAACTCTTATAAAGCTGAAAGCAGGAATTCAAAGGCAACAAGGTGGACACTGAGAGAAATCATTCCTCAAGCTGTTTACCTGCAAACACCAAGCCCTTTCCTCCCAGACAATACTGTCTATCTTAAAGTCCCTTAGAGAGTCAATACTCTGTAGTGACTTATACGGGGACAGGATCTAAAAGGGGTGGATATATGTATATGCATAACTGATTCGCTTTACTGTACAGCACAAACACATTATAAATCAACTACTCCAATGTAAGTTAATTTTTAAAAATCCCTCAGAGAAAAAAACAGGGGAACAGTTGGAAGCAGAGTTCACTATAAAATAAAGGCTACAAAATTGGCCAGATACAAAATAAGTGTTCCCAAACTAAAATTCTCACATCCTTCCAAAAATCTGTTTTTGATAGTCCCCTCCTCTTCTGTTAAAAAAAAAAAAAAAAGAAAGAAAAAAGTTTCTTCCAGTATTCTCAAGCTGAAAAACTTATTATCCTCAATTCCTCTTTCTCTCACAACCATATCTAATCCATGAGAAATTTTTTTGGCTCAATCTTCAAAATACACCTAATCTCAGACCACTTCAACCACGCAACCACTGTCTCTCACATGGAAATGGCATCAGCCTCCTGAGTGGTTCTCATGCCTTGAACCTACTCGCTATTTTAACCTGGAGTAAAAGCCAAAGCTCCTACAAGGCTTCTTACTAATTCTCATCCTCCATTCTCTGACTTTATAGATGTTGTCTTGGAACACTTTCTTCTCCCAGTTATCCTTGGGCAATGCTTCTGTATTTTCATGGAGTCACTTTATCAAAGAAGCCTACTCTGGCCAACACAAAATAGTAAAGCTGCTGCTGCTACCCTCCCTTGACCATGCTTTGTTTCCATAGTACCTACCACCTGATATATGTTTATTCATTTATTGATTGCCTCAGTTCTTCGAGCAATGTCAGTTCCCTGTTTTATTCACTCACGTATCACAAGGAGTTTTTGTTTTATTCACTAATGTAGTCCTACAAACTAAATACAGTAAGTCCCCTACACACAAACCTTCAAGTTGCAAACTCTGAAAGATGCAAAAATGTGTTTGTGTGTCCCATCACATAAGTTAGTTCATGTGTCTAGCATACGTTGTCCCGTGTCATCTAACAAGAAAAAAAGAGCTACTACCCATACATCACTGGATCATTTTTTCAAGAGAGTAGATAGAACTGAATCCAGCAAGGAACCACCAGAACCTGTGCCATCAACATCAGGTGTGAGTGACATTGCTGCTTGCCCTCTGTCTCCTATTGCCAATGATCCTTCAGCTCTACCATCTCCCACCTCCTCTCTCTCCTCCAGTCAGTAACTCTTCCTGCCTGTTCACTCGATGCCAGCCCCTGGTGGCCAGTTGTATTGTACTACTGTATTTTAAGGTACTGTAAGATTAAAAATGCTTTATTTCATTGCTTTGTATGTATTATTTGTTTGACAAGTATTATAAACCTATTAGAGTACAGTACTACACAGTCAGTTGTGTTAATTGGGTACCTAGGCCAACTTTGTTGGACTTATGAACGAACTGGACTATGAACATGCTCCTGGAATGGAATGCCTTTGTATGCAGGGGTCTTACTGTAAACTCCTCACACGCAGTAAGCCTTCACTAAATGTATGCTAAATGAATGAACACTGGTGATGGTGGAGGTGAGGAAGGGAGTATCTTACCCACAGTGGTTCACAGTAGCCTGTGAACAACTGGGAAGGCAGCCACAAATTTTTAATGAAGGTTATTAGTTTATAAATTTGATCTAATTCCAATGAAAATCCCAATGGGATTCTTTGAGAGAATTTGACAAGATTGATGGATTTGACTACAACAAATTCAAAACTTCTATAATTCAAGAAGCATACAAATTAAAAGGCAAACAGAAAGCTGGGGAAACCAATTTGCACTTACAAATCAATTCAAAAGGACACAAGCAAATGACTATGGAAGATTTATTTATATAAAAATACAAATGGGGGTAAAATGTATTTATATAAAAATACAAATGGCCAATAAATACAAAGCACGGGTTAAACTACATTAGTAAATAAAAGCAAAATTTGAAGCATGCCCCCTGACTGGTCAAATTTTAAAAGTCATGAAAAAAAATAGTATCTAAAGTCTGCTAGGTTTCATGAAAACACTGCTGATGAAACAGCAGTTTCATTCTAGAGAACAATATAACCTTTATCAAAAACCTTAAAACTGTCCTTATCCCATGACCAAAAAAATTTCCACATCAGAAATTTAATTTAAAATAATGACCTGTGAAATGAAGCAAGTTTTACACACAACAAAACTCCCACATAAGAGATCACAAACTACGGTCACATTCCTGAAGTTGGTTTTATTTGCTTATAGTTGAATTTTCTTTGACCTTCGTAAAGGTATCAAAATTTTTTCAACTTGTTGCCAGCACTTTAAAATCTATTAAATACAAAGACGAGATCCACTAGTGGTCTCTTAATGACTATTAGCTAAACAGCAGCTGATCCCTTTAGCTGTGGCACATGACTCTCAGTTCAAAATTTTCCCCATCCGGAAGGTGTTGTTCGTTTATATTATATGCTCAACTCTTCTTATGTTACCTGAGTTGGAAACTACACTAGAAGTCAAATGTTAAGCATGCAGGTTGTCTGAACTATAGGGTCCTGCCCCCAGAGTTTCTGATTCAGTAAGTCTGAGGTGGGGGGTTCCAGAATTTACATTTCTTAACAAGTTCCAATGTGATGCTAATACTACTGGTCCAAAGATGACATTTTGAGACACTTAAGACTGATGAAGCTTCCTCAATGAGGCCGGAGGGGGGTCCCAGGAATTACACAATTGTAGGATACCTGAAAAATATTGAGGATTCCATTAAAGGGGTTGGGGTGAGGGTGCTAAGAAAAGCTGATGGATCAAAAGCCAATAGTCACTGCAGATATCAGAGCACTGATTTCCCCCAATTATTGGAAATAGAAAATCATTGCCCTACAATAAATTTAGGAATAATCCTAGATTAAATTCTCAGTCCTATTCTTTTAAATTCTGTATTCTTCCTCGTGGGTTTTATCTATTCTCAAAGTTTTAAGGACCTCTTCTACACCTTATATATAATATGAGTTGCAAATAAAAACTGTTGTAAAAGACACTTTAGCATGCCAATATTTCATCACCAACAAATGTGTTTTTACCAGCTCTAGTATTTTCTACTGAAATTGCTTTCTTCAGCTGGAAAGTATATAAAGTAGCTAACATTTGTGGAATGTTTCCTTTGTTCTGGGCATTGCTACACTTTACATGAATTTCATCATTTAATCACTATAACTACCCTCAGAGACAGCACCCCCTCTCCCCATACTGAAGATGGACAATCTGAGGCACCGAGGGATTAGGTCATTTGCGCAGAGAAGAAAAAGCAAGATGTACATCTGACTCCACAGCCATTAATTTTAATCACTTCACTACAGTGCCTCTATCCTCACTACCTGTGTGAAAGACAAGCTTAGTAAACAGGGAATTCAACTCAAGGTCTTTACCTACCTGTCTCTTGGACCCATTTTTCTCCTGTTTCCACATACAGATAAGAACTTTATTTAAAACAGTCCAACACATATGAAGAACTTTCCTTATTTATGAGGGAGAAGAAGGAGGGATGAAAGCGGAAAACTTCACGGAGAAACTATGTTCACCCTTTAAAAAAGTATTTCTCCCATTCTGAAAAAAAGCGTAAGGCCACAAGCTTTGACACCAGAGCGTTCAAACGTCAAACGCCTCATCCATGAAGCATTTAAAAATTTTGGAAGAATCTTTTTAAACTTACATAATGTTTTATGTCAGTTATATTTCAATAAAGCTGGGGAGGGAAAAAAAAAAAAAGAATACTTCAACTGTGAAAGTAAAAGTTGCTCAGTTGTGTCCAACTCTTTGCGACCCCATGGATTATACAATGTAATTCTCCAGGCCAGAATACTGGAGTGGGTAGGTAGCCTTTCCCTTCTCCAGGCGATCTTCCCAACCCAGGCATCGAACCCAGGTCTTCCGCATTGCAGGCAGATTCTTTACCAGCTGAGCCACCAGCGAAGCCCCACTTCAACTGTGGAGGCATATATAATGAAATTTGAATAACCAAACGGGTTTCCCTCTAAGGTCAGGGGAAGACTTCAGTTCTTGAAACAAAGTTTTGGAGACCCTGTACAAACCTCTCATTTAAAAGAAAGAATTGCAAGCTGTGTGTTAACAAAGAAATTATCTTTTAGCCTGAATGAAAGCAGCACAAGCTCCTGAAGTATATTTATATAAGCCATACAGTTCCACACAATAAACAGTCTACCATCGTGATTCTGAACAGTCAGATCTAGTCAGATGCCATCAGCTATCCTTAAAGGTAATCTAACAGATATGTACCTTAAATAGACAAAATGTGAGAGACAACACTTTAGAAGAGCAAAGGTGAAACTAGACTACTAATCTTTGCTCCAATAGTTACATGTGACCCTGGGCAAGCCCACTGTCGACCCCAATACTGAGCCCCAGTTTCTGTAAAAAACTATCTAACATCAAATAATTGATACAGTAATTTAAAGAGATTGTATGTTTATAAGGCATGACATGTATAATAGCATTATACTTTATCCTATCTTTATAATATTTATTTTTATAATTATTTATAATTCTCTTTATCATTATTCCTTATTTATTTCTATTCCTTACCCTATCATCTAATGTGTTAGTGTTAAATGGGCAATCGGACTATCAATAATTTACTGTTTTGCTTATGTTTTTAAATGCTTTAATAAAAATTTGTATAATATTGTATAAATAGAAAATTTTAAGCAATTTTATTAGAAAAAATAAAATCTCAAATGCTATAGAGTTTTTCTTTCTTAACATTTTTCCTGTCACCACAACATATGCTTTCACGATAAATTCTCACTTTAGGTCTCTCATCACAAAAATCAACTTTCCACTAGAAATAAGCTAAATATTCACAATATTGCCATCATTTCTACCCCCCACATACTGTGATTGCTGAAAATCACTTACTGAAAAGTAACATTTTATATTTTAAAAAATCTTTGAAATTTTTGTAGTGCTATCTCTCAATTATAAAAGGAAGCACAGACACTCCACTTTAACAGTATTAATAAAGTTGTGTGATTTTGTGTTATACAAGGGCCTTCTTGGTGGCTCAGAGGGTAAAGCATCTGCCTGCAGTGCAGGAGACCCGGGTTCAATCCCTGGATCAGGAAGATCCCCTGGAGAAGCAAATGGCAACCCACTCCAGTATTCTTGCCTGGAGAATCCCATGGATGGAAGAGCCTGATAGGCTACAGTCCACAGGGTCGCAAAGAGTTGAACATGACTGAGCGAGTTCACTTGTGTTATACACAAAATTTAAACATATAAGTGCCTGCCCTTAAGATACAGCATGTGAAACAAAATGATATCCAATTCACTCTAAACTCAGTCTCCACAAAGAAAGGCATAAAGATATAAAGGCAAGCTCCAATACTTTGGCCACCTGATGCAAAGACCCAACTCACTAGAAAAGACCCTGGTGCTGGGAAAGATTGAAGGCAGGAGGAGAAGGGGATGACGGCGGATGAGATGGTTGGATGGCATCACAGTGTCAGTGGATGTGAGTTTGAGCAAGCTCTGGGAGATGGTGAAGGACAGGGAAGCCTGGCATGCTGCAGGCCATGGTGTTGCAGAGTTTGACACGACTGAGCAACTGAACAATAACAATGACCACATATGGTTCTGCTTCTCTTGTGTTCATCACTTACTATTAAAAACCACTGCAATATATTGGTGATGTCTAAGACAAATATTATGGCAATAATATTTACTTAGATTAAGGAAAGAATTCAGAAGTAAACGAGCAGCTAAATAAAATGGAAAAGAGGTCTACTCTGGGCATCTAATTGGTATGAAATTATGTTAGAAACAGATCTGAGTTAGAAGGGAAAGGCAATTTGACATGCTATCACAAAAGAAGGAAGAAAACTGGTCTCAGCAATGAACCAAAGACATAGATCAGAGAAAACATGATTGCTTTTTAAAAACTAGTAAGACATTGTTTCTTACAATAGTTTTAGGTTTATAAGAAAAACTGACTGAAAAATAGAGATTTCCCATGTTATTCTCCACCCCCCCCCACAGTTACCTCTATGATCAACATTCTGCATTAGTGGTAGTGCATTTGTTACAGTTGATGAACCAATTGATTGATAGATTGTTGGTTAGTTACTAAGTCAGTCTGACTCTATGCAACCCCATAAAATGTAGGTTCCTCTGTCCATGAGATTTCCAAGGCAAGAATAATGCAATGGATTGCCATTTCCTTCTCCAGGGCATCTTTCCAACCCAGGGATCGAACCGCCATCTCAGGCACTGGCAGGCAAATTCTTTACCACTGAGCCATGGTGAAGCCCCAAAATGATTATAAAGTCCATAGCTTATACAATAGGGTTTACTCTAGTCTGGAGTTTTGACAAATGTATAATGACAGACATCCAATTTTTAATATGTAATGCCAAATTCAAAGAGATATGTCCTAGCTCTCATTGTCTTATCATAGTAACATAAATTGAACTTCTGATCTTCCCCTCCTCACCTACTTTTCACACTCTTCCCCATCTCGGTAAAGAGCAACACCTTCCTTCTACTGGCTGAGACCGAAAAACTCTTTCTCAATCCACGTAGCCAACCCATCAGCAAATCCTACCTGCTCTACTTTCAAAATATATCCAGAATAAAACATTACTTCTCACAAACTTTACCACCACCACCCTGACCCACCATCCTCTGGCACTAGGATATTACCATAGCCCCCAGCACAGAAGCCCCTGCTCCTATCCACAACAGTCCGCTTTTCTTTCAAGCTAGGTCAGATCACGTCATCCCTCTACTCAAAGGTGATACTGGCTTTTCAAATCAAGAGTAAAAGCTAAAGTCCTTACAGTAATCAACCAGCTTCCAAACACCCTACCTCCACCTACTCCATTTCCCTTTACCCCCTACTAGTTCCCTCTCACTACTGAAGCTACACTGCCATCACAAAGACAAAGATGCATTTAGCCATTAGTGCTTAAAGGTAAACAAGTATTCACACTGTGAAACAGAACATTTCCTATCATATTCATAATAAAAGTGCTGTATTATTAAGTGGCTGCAAAATGGGAGAGGGAGGATCTCCTATCAAATAACAAGGATGCTTAGAAACAGTGACTTAATCCATCCTGATAAGCAACTTACTTATTAAGTATCAAGCTTTAATGTGAATCAAGTACTTCTCCTAAATCTAGAAATCTAGATCCTAAATACATCTGCCTATACAGGGTATCACCCATGGACCTGGAGGGTGGGAGTGAGAGTGGGGAGGGCAGAACCATACAGCATCATACATATAATAGTAACACATCTGGTTACTCTCTATTCTCTGCAAGAGAGCTACACCCAAAGGAACCCTCTTATAAAAATGGACAGAATAAGGTAATCCTCCTGCTGATTAATACAATAAAACCAAGCTTTACATAGGAAAAGATAAGTTAAAGAACATAATTGATTTGTAATAACTTAAATGGGAAAAGAATTTGAAAAATAGATACATGTACACATGTATAACGGAATCATTTTGTTGTACACCTGAAACTAACACAACACTATTAATCAACTACAATATAAAACAAAAATTAAACAATGTACTTGAACTAATAATTTCAGTTTTGCAGATTAACCTGTGTGGTTGTGTTCAGGAGTATCAGATTTTATTATCACTATTGTCCACTTTCAGTTCAGTTCCCAGACTTTAAAATCCCAAAGACAGAAAGAGATGCGTATACTACATGACAGTATTAGTAATATTAAAGTGTTCCACTTACTGAAAACTAACGGGCCAGGTACTTGACATACACCACTTTCTAATCTTGATTACAACTTGTATTCCAAGGCTAATGAGACTGAGCAATTTTGACAAAGTCACACAACTAATCAGTGTCCACAGAAATTCAAACTCAGGTTGAACGGAAAAGTCTGTGTTCTAAAATATACCTCAATAAAGCTGTTTTCAAAAAATGCTTTCTTTCCAGTAGACCACAGGCTTTTCTTATTCAAAACTGAAATCCTTAACAACATATAAAGTACACTGGGTTGTGAACAACAGCAAGGAGTCTTATCGGAATATTTTAGCAAAATAAAGGTAAAGGGGCTTAAAGTCTGAAAATATTTACCCAACAAGAACTGTAAGTTTTTTGCCCAACTTCAAATTAAATGAGTTTTAGGACTCAGGTTTCCACAGTCCTTTCCTCCAAGACATCTGAACACCCTAAAAATGCATACATAAATAGCCTGGGTATTTATTTCCTTTGACAAATGGGAAAAACTAACATGAAAATGTTTCTGGATATACTACTCAACAAAAAAACTGCCCACCAATATGGACTTTTTCAAAAATTGGTCATGGTCATTAACCAATCTCTAAGCAGCAATACATTCAACTGGATTATCAAGCTAATAAGAGAAAAGAGAGAGAAGCCACAGGAAATTCAAGAGGTAATTTAAAATTGGCTCTCATCAGACTCACAGACTGGGTCTAATCAGAGGCCAGGTGATACAGTGGAATTACGGTAGCCAGAAACAATGTCTTTTACAGAACACCACCACTTTCCCCATCAGAGAGTTCAAAAGGTTATTTTCACTCCTCACAGTTATATTAAGGATGAGAAGGCCAGTCACGGCTCAGAGTAGACAGATCTTCTAAATAGGAATTCAGTTCTGTAATCTCTTCAGTATCTTTCTTTCCCAATGATGGGAACACAAAATTTCATGCATAAATCAAATTGAAAGAAAATAGAAAATTAAAATGAACTGTAAAATCTATGCTCATCATCTGCAAAACTACTATGAATAATAAATAGGAAGAAAAATTAAAATGTTAATGACCAAACACAGCACCTCTCAGTAAATTATCCACTACAAAGCATTTCCCAATTCAGCTACCAGTTCAAATACACGATAAAAGAACTGAAAGCTGGCTTCACACTTCACCCTCAACTAACCATGAGTTTAAAACACCACCACAATGCCTGCATCAAAGATAGGGGGAAGGAAGACAAGCCCTTCCCTAATTCTTAACAAGGATCAAAAAGGTCCTGCTTGATCTGGCTCTGCCCACAGCATCATCTCAAAGAATCACTCTCCAAACCTCTCCTGGCTCTTTATTGCTCTGGCCACACTGGCAGAGACTAAAGGAGTATTCCTTGGCAGTCCTTCTCACAGATCTATTTGTCCTTTGCTATACTCATAATTAAAAAATACTCAGTTGATTCAAGGATTTTTTTTTTAATGGTTATTATATTTCAAGATACTTGTGTTATACTGGTGAATCCCTAACAGGAGGAAATTTACATTTCAGAGGAAGAGAAAAATAAGCTAGTAAGCAAAGGGTGTGGGGGTGTGTGTGTGCATTAAAATAGCATTTGTGATGTTAAGTTGTCCTTTTACCGCTGGTGGTCAACAATATTTCTTTTAAAAGTGGCAGAGACCTCAACAGGATGAAGAACTAAACTCAGCTGACAGGAAATCTGTAGAGAAGCTTTCAGGAAGAGGGAGCAGTAAAATGTACAGGTAAGAACGCACTTAGCTTAAGAGTAGGAAGACTGGTGTGGTTGGAGCACAGTGAACCAAGGGAAACATGATACCAAGGTGGAATACAAAAGCAGACCCTAGATCCAGCAGGGCCTTGGGAGGCCACAATAAGGAGTTTGACTTTTAGTCTACTTTTAGTCTAAGTGTGTCATGAAGCCTTTTAGCACATTTGAGCAGGGGCACAAGGTATTATTATTTACATTTTTAAGCTCACTCTTGCTGTTGTGTGAACATACTACAGGAGATCAATAATAGGAGACAAATTAGGAGGCTTCTAAGGATGTCCAGTCAAAAGATAATAGGCTGGTGATAGCATTTGAAATGGGGAGCAGGTATTCAGACTCAGAATGTAATCTGAAAGTGGAGCCAGCAAGATTTGCCAATGTAATAGAATATGGATATGAAAGAGAAAAATTTGACACCTGTGTCTCCCCCCGAGACTGTACCTGACTGCAGTGAAAGTAGGGGCCACACACAACTTACTCAGGTCCTCAAGACGCAGGAGCAGTTAAGTGTGTTCTAGTTGAATGAATTAATGAACAGCCTATTACATTTCTCAAAAGAATAAAAATATAGGCATTTACTTTGGCTGTCAAATACTGGTAGGGTGTCAGGCACAGAAATTTAACACCTTAGGTAAAGAAAGGTGAGTTAAAAGATATCCAAATAGAAGAAACCAGAGACCCATATTTCAATGAACTTGCAAACTCACCTCAAAGTACCACCTGTCTGAAAATGGACACACACACTCGGAGGAGTACTTTTTTTGTGTGAACTGCAAGACTGGCTGTATACTATCTGACAAGATAATTTAAATTGACAGACTTGCTTCACCAAGTAGAACTAGATGTCCCTGGAGTCCTGTGATATCAAGAATCTGGTAAACCAGTCATAAATCAGTGTTGAATTTTTTTTTTTTTTTAAAACAAAGACAAAACAAGTTTAGCAAGCAAAGTTTCTTAAAGAGGAGACTGGCAATTACTCTGAAAACAACTCAAAGCCTACTCCATGTGTTTGCAAAATTAAAGGATTAAATTTCTATGCTTTTATATAAGATTCAGATTTGATATTTTTAATTTTCCTCTGTAGAAAGTACAGAGGATTGCGATGGGGATAGTCAGGAGGTGGGGATACACATGATGACTCTATTTTTCCTCAAGAAAGATACTCGAGTCTGTAAAAACAGAACTTAGAGCAGTATTTCTTAATGCTGGCCATGTATTAGAATTGTCTGGGGAGGCCTGAAAAACATGAATGCTAAAGACACACTCCAGATCAATTAAATCAAAATTTAACTGGGGGGAGGGCCTGGAACTTTTCCTTAAATGTTTCCCAGGTGATTCCATTCAGCAGCCAAAGTTCCAAACCACCAACCCATAGCAATAAAGATTAAAGTAGAGGGATTTAAACAAAAACTCTTAAAGAAACTCAACATTTTCTGAGTCAACAAAGTTGAGCCCTCATATTAACTGATGGCTCACAGTGAGCATTTTTGGAGGACAGATAAAAGGACTTGTCTTGGAATAAAAAGATTCATTAATATATACTTCAACAGCTCAGGTAAAGACAGAACAGAAACACAAACCCTGGTTAACCCCAATCACATTCTTTCCCAAGGCCTGCATTTTTTAATTATAACATTATCACTGCAGCAAAACTAGTCAATTCAAGATGTCTTCTTCCTGTAATGCTGCTTTAAATCTCTACAGAACAGCAGTTAATGCTGCATAGCTAAATGCGTTTCAGCTGAAGAAACTACCTAGAAAAAAGAAAGTAACACCCCAGCTTGTCCCTCCCATATCCCCTCATCAGCAGCTAACTCTGAGCAAAGAGTCTGTGGACACACTGTATCATTATATGAAGACAGCAGAGTGAAATTTCTGGTCCTCAACTGCAAAATAAATACATTTAAGAAATTCTATAGAGCACAAGAGTAAAACAAAATCTTAGTACACACAGTCCCACCCTCCTGAATGCACGAAGGCTGCCATAATTTCCCAGTTGTACACTCCAACTCTGTCCTAGCTTTAAAGCACAAGCAGATCTTCTCATTATAGGTGTTCAAATATCAGAGAAATGCAAAATCCCTATCTATGATCAATGATAAAAGATACAGGGATAAAAGAGAAGGGAAATTTAGTCTGGTTTTTACACGTGATTTAGACCCTTCTAGAATTAATTCATAGTTCATACTGACAGGTGGACAGGACTACAAATAAAATATGGAAAGCAATTTAAGGCATAGTTTTCAGCTGAAAGGATGTAAACAGCTTTTCTTAAACATTCAGTTCCTAGAAATCTGAAATCAGAACACAGGGCTTTTCACTTCAGATTTCTATTTCATGTTCAGCTAACTGATTAAGTATTTTTCTCAATAAAATTAATTAATGTACTCTTTTATTTTAATCATGTAAATACAGCAAAGTAGTAAGGAATCTGAATGCCACAATATGAATACTCAAAATCAATTGGTATATTCCATGCATTAAACCTGAATGCCTAATATATACCTTTCAAAATGATTACAATGACAACCCTCCATTATCATTTGAACCATTACAATGTGAACTGCATTCTGTTGGGCACTATACAATAATCAAAAGACATGGTCCACAGCCTCAAGAAAGTCTGTAAATCTGAGGAGATAAGGTTGACAAGCAATATAGCAATAAACACATAATAAGGGCTTAAAATCAGGCAGTAAAAACTAAGTATGAACAGCAGTTCCCAGACTGGAGTCTCAGACATAGCAACCAAAAAACATGCTGGTAAGCCAAATAGAGAAATAGAAATAGGGAAAGAAAAGAAATAGAGAAAGCAAGGGAATTTCAGAAAATCATCTACCTCCGTTTCATCGCCTACACTAAAATCTGTGACTGTGTGCACCATTAAGAAACTGTAGAAAGCTCTTACTAAAGAGATGGGAATACTAGACCATCTTACCTGTCTCCTGAGAGTCAAGTAGCAACAGTTGTTAGAACACTGTATGGAACTGGTTCAGGATTGAGAAAGGAGTATGACAAGGCTGTTTATTGTCACCTTGTTTATTTAATTTATATGCAGGGCACATCATGCAAAATGCCACATCACCCATTCTGCAGGCTGGATGAGTTACAAGCTGGAATCAAGATTGCCAGGAGAAATAACAACAACCTCAGATACGCGGATGATACCACTCTAATGGCAGAAAGCGAAGAGGAACTAAAGAGCCTCTTTGTGAGGGTGAAGGAGGAGAGTGAAAAGGCCAGCTTAAAACTCAATATTAAAAAACACTAAGATGATGGCTTCCGGTCCCATCACTTCATAGCAAACAGGGAAGCAGTGACAGATTTCCTCTTCCTGGGTTCTAAAATCACTGCGGATGCTGACAGCAGCCATGAAATTAGAAGACAACTGCTTCTTGGCAGAAAAGCTATGACAAACCTAGACAGTGTGTTAAAAAGCAAAGACATCACTTTGCCAACAAAGGTCCATACAGTCAAGGCTATGGTCTTCCCAGTAGTCATGTACGGATATGAGAGCTGGACAACAAAGAAGGCAAAGCTCCGAAGAATTGATGCTTTTGAACTGTGGTGTTGGAGAAGACTCTTGAGAGTCCCTTGGAAAGCAAGGAGATCAAACCAGTCAATCAATCTTAAAGGAAATCAACCCTGAATACTCTTTGGAAGGATTGACGCTGAAGCTCCAGTACTTTGGCCACCTGATGCAAACAGTTGACTCATCAGAAAAGACCCTGATGCTGGGAAAGACTGAAGGCAGAAGAAGAGGGCAACAGAGGATGAGATGACTGGATGGCATCACCGATTCAATGGGCATGAACTTGGGCAAACTCCAGGAGATGGTGAGGGACAGGGAAGTCTAGCATGCTGCAGTCCATGGGGTCACAGAGTCAAGACATGACTTGGGAGACTGAACAACAAGCAAAAAAAAGCCAAATAAGAAGTCAAACTGTACATGGAATCCTAAATATGTAAGAAGCCAAGGTTGGAAGTCACTCCTTCGGTCAAGAGAAATAGGATCTGTGTCTTTGAGAAAGATCAGAGTAGTCTTAACTTTGCTATTTACTATGCAAATGGCATTTCATTATAGTGGTCTGATCTAAGGCAAAGGTGGACTCCTAGAGTTTATAACATACTGTGTATGATAGGGGGCAGAGTGGGAATGTGAAATGGGAGTGTGATTGAGAGGATGTTGATCACAGAGACAAGACAAATCAAGAACTGCATTTTAAGCACATTAAATCTGAAGTACTTACAAGACAGACAATTGCATATGAACCTCAACTTCAGAAAAAGATAAAGCTGGGCTGAGGATAATATAAATTTGGAATTGTTGGAATACGGATGATACTCAAAGGACAGGACTAAAGATCACTAATGAAGAATATAGATAGGGGGTGGTGGGGGTGCTGAAAACTAAACCAAGAGGAACTTGTAACATTCAAAGGGCAGGGAGAGAAGCCATAAATCTGCATGGCAGCATGTGAGGGCGGGGGTGGGGTGGGTGGACGGACAGATGTTCGAAGTGCTGTCTTCTGATATTTAAATAAATTCTAGCTGATATTCCTTTTATGGTCTGGGTCTACCCAATCCTCTTCTCTCCTGAAAATCAAGTATCAGCTGGACCTAATTTCTACTCTGTCCTACATATGCAGTCTTTATCTCATTCTTCCACATCTCTTTCAACAAGAATACTTTTTAAAAAGGAAAGTTGGGGTGGGGGGTGGCCAGCAAAAGCACTTTTTTTTTAGAGAAAAATTCTGAAATATTTACAGATAAAGTAATGTGCTGTACGGAACTGATTTTGGAATAACTAAAGGATATTGTATGTGCGTGCTGGTAATGGGGTTGTGGGGGCGGGGTCTAGACAAAAACCCGAATAGCTATGAGTTGATGTACTGTTCTCTCCACTTGTATGTAAGCTTGCATTTTCTACAACAAAACATAAGAGGGAGAGAGAAGGGGGGCTGGCAAACACCAGACCAAGAGAAACCTCTCGATTTTATCCAGAGTAATGACAGCTACAACCAAAATCCACAGGGTTGACCCAGACATTCCAGAAGATTAAAGGCACATTTTAAGACTTTAAAGGTAAAAGATTTTTTTCCTAACTATATATTTTTATTCAAAAAGTCTCAAAGACGCTTGCTTAAGTCAGGCACAAATTTACCAAACCAGTGACTCAACAATTCTCCCAAGGGCTTGGGCTACCTAGTCTTTACTGAACACTTTCATTTCTTAAGACATCTAATTTAATTCAAGTGAACTGCCTGAGTGAACTTGGTGAACTTACTTGAGTTCACCATTGAGAATCTCCTACATCAGCATGGGACTACAGAAACATCCACACTTAACTGAGTAGGGATCAAGTGATCTCACGCTAGTTTTTTTTTTTTTTAAATCACTTATCACACTCATCATACATACATTCCGTGAGATGCACTAGGTTCAACAGTTGTTAACCAGTGAGAAGTTGGGCACCGTCTGCTCTCTCCTGATCATAATAGTATTCTGTCAGGATACTGTCTTCACATTCTTTATAAAGCATTACTTTCTTCTAAACACAGTATAGGCTGGTGTACCTTTTCTTGCAAGCTTTCTTTTCCGGAATATGAGTTATTTTTAACTGATCATCAAGTTCAGGTTAATTTTATTTTACATATACACATATATGTTCACATCCCCATGATTATCCTTCTTAGTAATAGAGATAAATCAAGTCTCTACCTTCTTCTGCTAAACTAAAAATTTTCCACAGAAATGCTGAGGACTGAAACGACCCATGTAAAGCAAAACTTTGGCAATATCAGCACTTATATTTAAACCAAAATCCTCAATGATAAAGCACATAACCATAAATGCACTAAATAAGACTGGCTGCCCAGGGTACAATCTGTCATTTCTTAACCAAATTCACAGAACTTTCTCACTGCCCACCCACTCAAGGTCTCTGATTTGGGAAGAACCAAAAAAGGGAAGGGGAATCTTTTATTAAATTTACATGGTATCTTTTCTCCCAGAATTTGAAATTAAAGAAAACCAGAAGGCAAAAGCACTAACAATCTAGAAATCAACACACAAGTGCAATTTAACTGCTATTATGGACCAAATTACAAAAGAGTACAGTAGTCCCAGAATAAGTTTAAAAACAAATCAAAATGTTTAAGGTCGAGTTTGTTGTCACTACTTTTATTTTCTAGACTATTGGCAGTTGACCCCCACAAAGAGTATGAAACTTAAATATTAACTATAATATCACAATTCTTCAATTATTTCCATATTAAAATACTCCTAAACACTTGTTATTTGCATGTGTGCATATTAAGTCACTTCAGTTGTGTCCAACTCTTTGGGACCCTATGGACTGCAGCCCACCAGGCCCCTCTGTCCGTGGGGATTCTCCAAGAATACTGGAGTGGGTTGCCATGCCCTCCTCCAGGAGATCTTCCCGACCCAGGGATCAAAGCCGCATCTCTTCCACCTCCTGCATTGGCAGGCGGGTTCTTGACCACTAGCGCCACCTGGGAAGCCCCCTTACACTGAATAGAAAGTAGATGTTACACAGTCAAGTGTCAACCCTTCTAAAATACTGTACTTCAGGACTGATGGATACACACTATTGATACTATGTACAAAATAAGTAACTAATGAGAATCTACTGTATAACACAGGGAACTCTACTCAATGCTCTGTAGTGTACTATATACGAAGAAACTCCAAAAAAGAGGGGATATATGTATACATATAGCGCATAGTTGATTCATTTTGCTGTATAGCAGAAACTAGCACAATGTTGTAAAGTGACTCCAGTAAAATTTTGTTTCTAATTTTTAATAAAATAAATACAACACTGCTTACCTCTGGGCTTATGTTCATACTTACTCCCTTGGCCTACTTCTGTCCCCTGCACCTGCTTCTTCCCCTTTTTACTCTACTTACTTATTCTCTACCAACCCCTCCTCTCTAATATCTGACGGTCAAAATAATATTTCATGCTAAGGCATTCTCTGAAATATTTCCAGATATTCCAAATATCCTCTCCTCCATTCTTTAAACCTTAGAGGTTTATTAATTTTTTAGAGTGCATGCTTATTTCTGCCCTCTATTTATCAGAAAGAAATCACACATCTGATTTCACATTCTTAGTCTAACATGTTATCCTCATAACCCAGCAAAAATCCTTGTAAAAAGAAAGCACTCAATATTTATTGAGGGGTGTGTGGGAATTCACCTCCCTAGATACAAACAACTGTCAGAAAAGTTTTCAGTGTGCACTTAAAACAATTTGATAATGTGGCTTCCATCTTACTGTTTTGAAAACTGTTTCACAAGAATGATTCATCCTTCAGTGGAAAAAAAAATCCCAATGAAAAGGTAGCTGAAGTGTGTTATAATCAGCTCCCTAGCCTCTAGTTGCCCTCAGAATGGCTAGCTAACTGCAGCTAAGGTGCAACGATCTGCCTTAGGTACAGCAAGCCATCCAGGAATAGAACTCACATTTCCTGACTTCTGACTTGATTTCAGGAGAACACTTCCCCCGCACATGCAAAGTAAATACTAGTCTTCAGCTCCCTAAACCAAGAGCAAGTCAGGTTGTTTAGATATATTTTTTGTTTAAAGATTCAAAGATCTTTAAAACTATGAAATTCCATACAAAGATGAGGCAGTATTTTTCACTTGCTGCAAAAGCTTCACCTGACAGCAAGAATTGGAGATCAAGGATCATGACAATAACCTACCAACATACTCACAAAGTTAGAACTCACAACAGAAATGCACACCTCCCACAAATTTAACCTCTAAACAGGAATCCTGGATAGAATTCACTAAACTTATTCACATCCAACTGCCTGTAGTGGCTCAAGAATCAATTCTAAAGAATCCAGAAATTCAAATATCACAAGTTTCTAATGTGCTATGAAGTCTTAAGTTTTCAGTAGAAACTGTCATTTCAGCAAAAGAGAAAGCTAAAAAAAAGAAAAGAAAATTAGATGTCTTTCTTAACTGCTCTATTCCCAAACTCAGAGCAATACTTGTAACATCAAAGGAATGTAATGTTTCTTTACTAAATAAATGAAAGAAAAACCCCTCTTGATCTTTATTAAAGTAAACTCACATTATTCCCATTATTTTTCTGTCCTTGTACAGCATTTCACCAAATTTTCTGAATCGAGTTTAAAATGTTTCATTGGCAGAGAAATGTATAATGCCTAACATGCTTTGGGTACCGTGACAAATACAATACTTGCTCTCATCAAAAGTCCTAGTTCCCTCAAGTCACTTTACAATTTCCATTATTAACCTTCTTTTCTCTTTAATATCTATTTCTCCATCAGAAGTCCTCCCACCAGTATATCACTCATCCACCTATAAGCACATGCTTATCCAAACATTCAATGAATTGCTTACTCATGTACTAGTCAGCACAGAGAAACACAGAGAAAACCTACGCTTTGGAGTGACACAACCCTGATTCTAGTTCGTGCTCTTATAACCAATTACTAAGCCGTGTGACAGCATAAGTCACTTGTTATGTCTAGTACTCATTTTTCTATCTGTGGAAATGTGAAGAATTAATATGTATACAAAAGCACAGTGTCAATGATAGGCACTAAGTGAGTGTTAAGTTTCCTTCCCTCTTCTGTAATAGCACCCTGACTTTGGAAACTATCACTCCAGGAAAAGAAAGTATTCTTTGAAAACACTGTCCTAAAAACACCCCAAAATACTAAAATTAAACAAAGCACCTTTGTCCCTAGTCTAAAAGCTGCCATATCAATTTAAGTAAATCAGCCTAATGAAGAGAGACGAGAATTATCTCCTACTTTTGTAATTAAAAAAAAGTCATACTACATTTTAAAATTATTAAAATAATAAATGAAATCCATAGTTGATGCTTCCTCCATTCCCATCTCATCCTTCAGAAATAATCACTGTTATATTCTGGTGTGTGTATATATAACTGTTTGCTTTCAAAGTTCTGTTACAGGTACTTGATAAATAAATAATAACAATACAAAGAAGAAAGTGCCACCTATACAGCCATCAAAATTTTAAACAAGTACATTTCCATCTTAAAATTATATTCATTTCTATTTTTACAACACATGTTAAGAAGGGAAAGAATAGCCTTTTTAATTAATAATGCCATGACAATATGCAGAAGAATGAATGTGGACCACTACCTCACTTCACAAACAAAATTAACTCAAAGTGGGTCATAAGCTGAAATGTAAGAGCTTAAACTATAAAACTCCTAGAATAAAACATAGGAATAAATTTTTTGTGACCTTGGGTTAATTTAAGCAACAGTGTCATATGCTGTGACACAAAAGGCAAAAGGAACAAAAGAAAAAAAATTAAATGGACTATAACAAAATTAAAAACTTTTGTGCACTGGACATATCCAGGAAGTGCAAACAATCCGTGGAAGGGAAGAAAATACCTGCAAGTCACATATCTGACAAGAGATTTGTATTCAGAATATACAAAACACTTACAATTCAACGATTAAAAACAACAAATAACCTACTCCAAAATGGGCAGAGGATCTGAATTAACATTTTTCCAAAGAAGATATATAAGTGATAAGCACCTGAGATACACAGGTGAATCAACATCATTAGTCACTAGGGAAATGTAAATCAAACCAGTGATACCACTCCACAGCCATTAACATGGCTATAATTAAAAAGACAATAAAAAAAAGTATTGACAAAGATGAGGAGCAACTGGAGCCCTCAACCACTGCTGATGAGAATGTAAAATGGTACAGCATCTTTGAAACACAATTTGTTGGCTCCTCAAAAAATTAAACATAGAGCTACCAAACGACCCAGCAAGTCTACTCCTAAGGTACACACCTGAGAACTAAAACTTGTACATGAATGGTCACAGTAGAATTATCCATAATAACCAAAAAGGTGGAAATGACCCAAAGTTCATCAATAGATGAATGAATCAAGAAAATGTGGTACAGCCATACAATGGAATTTGTCCATAAAAAAAGAACAAAGTACTGACAGATGTTATATCATGTATAAACCTTGAAAATACTGCAATAAATGAAAAAGTTGGATGCTGATGATTATACATTGTATGATTCCATTTATATGAAATGTCTAGCACAGGGAAATCCATAGAAGATTAGTGGGTGCAAGGGGCTGGTGAAAAGGAGCAAGAGGAGAATTAAGTGACTATATTGATGGTAACGGGGTTTCTTTGGGGGATGATGAAAATGTTCTAAAATTAGACAGTGATGGTAGCTGCACAATTTTGCGAATACATTAACAATCACTGAATTGCATACTTTTCAAACATAAATCTTATGGTACATTAATTATATCTCAATTTTTAAAAAATAAAAATCTTTACTAGAATCTTTCAGTTTATAAAAAGCAGGATTCTACAAAGACATTTAAAGTAACTGCAAATGACAGTACATTAACGCATATATATGGAATTTAGAAAGATGGTTAATGATGACCCTATATGCGAGATAGCAAGAGATACAGATGTAAAGAACAGACTTTTGGACTCTGTGGGAGAAGGCAAGGGTGGGATGATTTGAGAGAGTAGAATTGAAACATGTATATTACCATATGTGAAACAGATCGCCAGCCCAGGTTTGATGCATGAGACAGGGTGCTCAGGGCTGGTGCACTGGGATGACCCTGAGGAATGGGATGGGGAGGGAGGTGGGAAGGAGGTTAAGGATGGGGAAACACATGTACACCGGTGGTGGATACATGTCAATGTATGGCAAAGACCACTACAATACTGTAATTAACCTCCAATTAAAATAAACAAACTAATTAAAAAAAATAAAATAATTGCAAATGAAGCATATTTTAACTTGTTTCTTTTTTACAATTTAACTGTGGTAAAACACAACATGAAATTTACCATCTAAACTATTTAAGTGTACAGTTCAATGGTGTTAAGCATATTCACACTGTTGTGCGACCATTGCTGCCACACATTTCCAGAACTCTTTCCATCTTGCAACTGAAACCTCTGTATTCCTGATTTCCTCCTTCCCCCCACATCCTGGCAAACATCATTCCACTTTGTATTATCAATGAATTTGACTACTCTAGATCCTCGTATAAGTGGAATCATACCATATATTTTTGTGTGTATTTTATATTTTGTATTTCATTCAGCATAATGTCCTCAAGATCCATTCATGTTGTAACACATGTCAGAACTACCTTCCTTATAAAACAAGAAGGACCTACTATACAGCACAGGGAAATCCACTCAATGTTCTATAATAATGTAAATGGTAAAAGGATTTGAAGAAGACTATATGTAATTGAATCACTTTGCTATACACCTGAAACTAACACTGTTGATCAACTACACTCTGATAGAATAGAATAACCTTCCTTTTTAAGGCTGAATAACATTCCATTTTCTGTCTATGTCTTGTTTTGTTTATCCATCTGTTGGAGGACATCTGAGTTGCTTTCACTGACTTTGAAATTCTTATGTGATCAATATCTGGAGTAAATCAACTTGTTAGGGAAAATTATTAATAATTAAGTTAATATTTGCAACTCTGTTAATATACTAAAAGCTAATGAATTATATACTTTAAATGAATGAATTAGATAATATATGGATTATAATTCAATAAAGTGGTTAAAACCACGAAAGCTCTCTCTCATGAACATATAAAAATAGTGTTAGCTGCCCACCCACATAATCAGTGTGAAGTATTTCCATTGCCAATACACTGGAAACATCTGCTACCATTTTATATTTCCTCTAGTCAATATTCTGAATTTGACTAGGAATGAAAATATTTAACAAGTGATTCTGCCAGAGATTCCATTAAGTAAGGTCCATTCAGGTGACCTTATTGCCAAATTAAGACTTAAATTGAAGAAAGTAGGGAAAACCACTAGACCATTCATGTATGACCTAAATCAAATCCCATATGATTATACAGTGGAAGTGAGAAATCGATTTAAGGGACTAGATCTGATAGACAGAGTGCCTGATGAATTATAGATGGAGGTTCGTGACATTGTTCTGGAGACAGGGATCAAGACCATCCCCATGGAAAAGAAACGCACAAAAGCAAAATGGCTGTCTGAGGAGGGCTTACAAATAGCTGGGAAAAGAAGAGAAGCGAAAAGCAAAGGAGAAAAGGAAAGATATTCCCATTTGAATGCAGAGTTCCAAAGAATAGCAAGGAGAGATAAAAAAGCCTTCCTCAGTGATCAATGCAAAGAAATGGAGGAAAACAACAGAATGGGAAAAGACTAGAGATCTCTTCAAGAACATCAGAGATACCAAGGGAACATATCATGCAAAGATGGGCTCCATAAAGGAAAGAAATGGTATGGACCTAACAGAAGCAGAAGATATTAAGAAGAGGTGGCAAGAATACACAGAAGAACTGTACAAAAAAGATCTTCACGACCCAGATAATCATGATGGTGTGATCACTCACCTAGAGCCAGACATCCTGGATTGTGAAGTCCAGTGGGCCTTAGAAAGCATCACTACGAACAAAGCTAGTGGAGGTGATGGAATTCCAGTTGAGCTATTTCAAATCCTGAAACATGATGCTGTGAAAGTGCTGCACTCAACAAGCCAGCAAATTTGGAAAACTCAGCAGTGGCCACAGGACTGGAAAAGGTCAGTTTTCATTTCAATCCCAAAGAAAGGTAATGCCAAAGAATGCTCGAACTACCGCAAAACTGCACTCATCTCACACACTAGCAAAGTAATGCTTAAAATTCTCCACGCCAGGCTTCAGCAATACATGAACCGCAAACTTCCAGATGTTCAAGCTGGTTTTAGAAAAGGCAGAGGAACCAGAGATCAAATCGCCAACATCTGCTGGAACATCGAAAAAGCAAGAGAGTTCCAGAAAAACATCTATTTCTGCTTTATTGACTATGCCAAAGCCTGTGTGGATCACAATAAACTGTGGAGAAATCTGAAAGAGATGGGAATACCAGACCATCTGACCTGTCTCTTGAGAAACCTGTATGCAGATCAGGAAGCAACAGTTAGAACTGGACATGGAACAACAGACTGGTTCCAAATAGGAAAAGGAGTACGTCAAAGCTGTATATTGTCACCCTGCTTATTTAACTTATATGCAGAGTACATCATGAGAAACACTGGGCTGGAAGAAGCACAATCTGGAATCAAGATTGCCAGGAGAAATATCAATAACCTCACATATGCAGATGACGCCACCCTTATGGCAGAAAGTGAAGAGGAACTAAAGAGCCTCTTGATGAAAGTGAAAGAGGAGAGTGAAAAAGTTGGCTTAAAGCTCAACATTCAGAAAACTTAAGATCATGGCATCTGGTCCCATCACTTCTTGGCAAATAGATGGGGTAACAGTGTCAGACTTTATTTTGGGGGGCTCCAATATCACTGCAGATGGTGCTTGCAGCCATGAAATTAAAAGACGCTTACTCCCTGGAAGGAAAGTTATGACCAACCTAGATGGCATATTAAAAAGCAGAGACGTTACTTTGCCAACAAAGGTCCGTCTAGTCAAGGCTATGGTTTTTCCAGTAGTCTGTATGGATGTGAGAGTTGGACTGTGAAGAAAGCTGAGCGCCGAAGAATTGATGCTTTTGAACTGTGGTGTTGGAGAAGACTCTCGAAGAGTCCCTTGGACTGCAAGGAGATCCAACCAGTCCATCCTAAAGGAGATTGGTCCTGGGTATTCATTGGAAGGACTGATGTTAAAGCTGAAACTCCAATACTTTGGCCACCTCATGCGAAGAGTTGACTCAATGGAAAGGACCCTGATGCTGGGAAGGATTGGGGGCAGGAGGAGAAGGGGACGACAGAGGATGAGATGGCTGGATGGCATCACCGATTCGATGGACATGAGTCTGAGTAAACTTCAGGAGTTGGTGATGGACAGGGAGGCCTGGCGTGCTGCGATTCATGGGGTCACAAAGAGTCGGACACGACTGCGTGACTGAACTGATTCAGGTGACAAAAATCATCTCAAACTTAATCTTCCTTCATCAATGGTGACAGTAAATTGTTCTGACAGTCTAAAATTATTTTTGTAGTTTAAGAGAAATAAAGAACAATAATAGTCTTCACACTAGCAATGAAAGTAACCTACCAAGTTATAATTATCCATTAACTATATACCCTATCCCACTCCTTCCTTTCTGAATTTCATATTCCTAAATAATTCAGAGGAAAGAAATGACACTCTTTCTTTGCTTTAAATTAATGGTTCTCAAACCTTGGTCTTGGTATCAGAATTACCTGAAGGGCTTACTTGTGGAAGTACAGACTGTTAGGCCTCAATCCCATAGTTCTAATTAAGGAGGCCTGGGGTGTGGTCTGAGAATTTGCATTTCTAAATTAAATGAAGGATTTCCAACCAGGAATTTAAATTCCTGAGTCTTGCTCATTCTGCTGGTCTGTGGATCACATTTTGAGAGCCACTGTTGGAAGTTTAAAGGCAAATTTAAAGGTCTGGATTAAATTGAAAATATCTGTATTTTATTATGGCACTGTAGTGAATATTTGGGGTGGAGAGTAAAAGGATGAAATTAAATGATTCTGCCTGTGTTTTGTTGTTAATTTTTTTTTGTTTAGAATTAAATCATGCAGCTCAGTACATGGTTGAAAAGAAACTTAACTTAGTCTTTGAGAATTTCTAACTTTGATTATAACTTTGAAAGAAACAGTTCTCATTGGTATCCATCCTTTAAAAAGGTCTCATACATAGTAACAATTGATACTAACAGTTCTCACTAGCAAAGTATTTCAAAGAAAATCAAAGAGGAATGCAGCGGGGCCTAACATTAAGGGACATTGGCAATTTTAGTTTGGGATAAAGTAGCTTATTATTTTGAGTGTTACCACAATGAACTGAATACTGTCGGCCCTTCGTATTCCAGGGTTCCACATCCTGGGAATCAACCAACTTGGAATACAAAAGGCTGACTGTACTACCCCAGTTTATGTAACGGACTTGAGTATCCATGAATCTTGCTATCTGCAGGGTGAGCAGACTCATGCTCCTGGAACTATCCCCACCCGCACGGCCATACTGAAAGAAAGCTGTATTCGCCAAATGGTTTTTTAACTGTCTTCAGCCTCTCCCTTTTCTAATAAGTGCATATACATCTGTAAGTCTTCATCTTAAAACATCAATTCCATCATGTCAGAACCCTGAGTGCAACATCTTTATTGCTTAAACAAAAGAACCCTAAACTCTTTTTCCCACGCTTTCCCAACCCTTCACAATTGCTACAATCCAGGTGTTTCAAGTAAGCTCTGTGATGCCCTCCCTCAGTTCAATAATGGCCAGCTCTGCAAGCTGGCAATTAACATTACCGTGCCATGCCAAGGACCAATACCACAGATCACTAGCAACACATAGTTGGACTAGGAAAAAGAAAATATAGTTCCACACCATAAGAATATTTGCATTTACTGGTTAAACTAAGCTAAGTCAAGTAGGTGGGTTATTAGGCATGAGGTATGAACGAGACATCGTGCAGTTTCTGGTCACATTCCATTTCCTCGCAGATGGTTAAGCATGCCCTTGTTGATTAAAACCTATCCTCCCTCACACTGGGGATCTAAGCCAGTTCAACTTTCAAATTACAAATCTACCTCTCAAGACCAATAGGTCTTAAAGTAGGAGACAGCCACACTTGAATTCAGACATTATCCTATGGAACAGGGTCCAAACTGAAGTTCTGCCACTATTGCAATCACTTCACAGAAGCCTAGATTTAGAGACAAGAAAGCAGCTAAAGTGCCCTTCTCTTACCTCCAAGATGTCTTCACATCTAAATTGAGTTCACCGGAAGGAGGAAAGAGGGAATATTTAAGGGTCTCAGGTAAATAAGACTTCCATGCAGTATCCAGAGTTGATAAAAGGGCTTTGTTGCACTAAGTTCAAAACATTCCACTGAGCTAATGAGGAAATACCGGGTGCAAAATGAGAAAAAAAAATTTCAGCTTAAGAGTCTCAAATAATGGAATACAACCACAACTGTGGCTCTTTATTATTAGGGCTTTTGCTGTTGTTTTCATTTTCTTTTTTTTTTTTTCTGACTGTGCTGTAAGGTATGCCAGTTCTTAGTTCCCTGACCAGGGATTGAACCCATGCCTCCTTCAATGAAAAGCATGGAGTCTTAACCACTGAACTACCAGGAGAATCCCTGTTGTTTTTCAAACTACAATGGGAATTCCCTGGTGGTCCAGTGGTTAGGACTCCCTGCCCTCACCCAACAAACTGGGTGGCCAAAAAATTTAAAAGTCTGTAAAAAAAAGAAAAAAAAACTACATGAAGTATCAAAAAAAAAGTAAGCTCTAACAGTCAAACATCGCCTTCCAACCTTCCCAGACCCCTTTATGGACTATGACCTCCCAACTAAATTAAAATTTGAAGAGAATGCAAACTCTTCAGACCACCAAGCAGGTCATCACAACTTCACTCTCTCCTAGAAAGACGATGATAATAACCAGTTAAAGAAAAAATAAACTAAACAATTACAAACACATCATACTAAAGCAGAGTCTCCATTTTAGAGTTTATAGATAATCTGTGTTTCTGCAGTTGGGATCAAAAAGCCACCTGTACAAAGACAAAATGGGGAAGACCGTGTGTGAGAAAAACAAATGTTTAAAGTTGACAGCAGGCCAGGTTAAGACTGTTGGAGCAGCTGAATCTGTTAATAAAAGTATTGTTACCAGAACAGGGCTTAGTGACAAGACCACCAGACACTGTAATATTAATCAAGCCACCAGAAAGTTGTCTCACAAAGAGATCCAAACAGAAGGACACAGAGAAGTAATAAGGGTAGTCTGTGTGATCAAAAAATGGTTAAAAGAAAGCTATATTTAGACAGAAAAGCACATGACATTCATTAAATGAAATTACCCAGGTTAAAAAGTATTTTTTTAAAAAATATCGTAAGCTGATCCGTGCATAGGTAAACAGCGGCTTTCAAATGCTCCAGGAGCTATCATGAGAAGACACTATATGGGGGGAGGAGAAGGAACAAAATTAACATCCACACAGATGATGCAGGAAGAAATTTTTTCTTCCAATGATGTGTAAAAGCGTTCCCTGTTGTCCAAGAAAGTGATGATGTCTTCATTCAAACCAAGTATAGATATCCTTTTTCAGAGACTTACTATAAAGGGACATATGAGTAAGACTCCTAGTCTGTCACAAACAAGCTGCGAGACCACAGTAAATTTGTCTAGAACTCAGTTTCTCTATTTATGAAATTAAGAAGGCAGCCCAAGAACCATCTAAAGACTTAACACTCACAGCAAAATTCCATGACTCTAAGATCATTACTTTTGTAAAGAAGAAAAACAAAAAAAATTTGCATTACAGCACATGGACTGCCTAGATTTCATTTTCATGCCACAGACCTATCACCCCAAGAAAACAGTGGCAGTATCTTGATATGCATGCATAAATTCTACCAAAAGGAATCACTCATAAAAGTCTTATTCTAAGAGAGGCACTAACATTAGTGCCTACTAGATGGTAGGCAGTGATTTTTACTTCTATTATCTTATTCAACATTTTAAAGATGTGCGAAGTCATTATTATCTCTTTTTCAGAATTCAGAAGAATTTAAACCACCACGATAGCTTTACTTTAAAATATCATTTATCCTGCCATTATTCTTTCAACTTACTGGAGAAAGACAGGAGGAGGCAGGCACATATACAATTATAACGTGTTTATCAAAAATGAATTATTTCCTAATATTACTTGCATTTATTTCTAGACTTTTAAAGCAGGTAAGAAACCAGATAAAAAGATGGAAAAATTTTTTTCATGTTTAGCATTTTCTATTTGCCAGCAATAAAAATAATGAGATCCTATTGAGAAAAGCATTTTTTAAAAGTACAAAATGCTCAAAAATACTCTTTTAAGGCTAAATGAATATAAAGAAACTTAACAACCCATATTTTGGATGGAAAGATATTTTTTCAAATTAACATGTGGATTTAATGCAACTTCAACAGTTCTAAAGAAAAGTAATGTAAGAATAAAGAGTTTTGAGTCATTAGTTATTTCTTTGGGAAATGTGGCAGGGAGGACTTAGGTAGATCCTCATAGCATGGAACAAAACATGTTTTGATGGATTAAACGGCTAGTTTTTAAAAAATAAAACCACTAGAAATATCTAGAAGAAAACAGTAAAAAATTCTCCTATTAATACTGGAGGGATAAAGGATATCTACTATCTTAGGTTGAAGAAGAAAACTCAAAAGATCAACAGACAAAAAATTTAACTATATATAAATTATAGCTTATCTAGGTTTGACTTCCAGTATTATCAACAAAGGATTAATAGCTCCGCTACAAAGAATCACAAAAATGGGTAAGACTTTTTGCAAAGATTAATTAAAACATGAGAATGTCCAACCTCACTAAAAACTTTTAAATGCAAATTTAAGTCAAGATGCTATTTTTTACTCATAAGTTTAGCAAACATTAAATGATCATTCTCCCTGCTAACTGGAATATGGTTAAACAACTTGATACACTGCCAGTATAAATGAATACAACTGAAAGAATCTCTTTGGAAAGCAAACTAACAAGATACATTAATACCTGAGTTTTTTGAATTGTTCAAACTCATAAGATTCTGAGAACCTAATAATATTAATACAAAAAGAGCTTTTATGCATACCAAACACCAGAAAAGTCCATCAATAGAATAGTAAAACAAGAATGTAGTAAAAGGAATTATTTTACACCTTCCTTATTCAATTAAGTGGATATCCAAAAATCACACACTGATAAAAATCCAACTCCGTATGTAACTGTAAAACCAAATATATGCATATAGCTATAGTATACCCAAATCAAAAAGTCCTCAAATACCATGAGACAAACTAAAAATATGGGGCCTTCAGATGAAATGGGAGGGAAAAGGAAAAAGTAGGGTGAGAATATTCATTTAATAGCCAAATACCGTATTATGTGCTCACACATTAAAATTCTCACAGCAATTTTGTGAGGTTATTGTCTTCCCAGAAGAAATGTGCATACCTGAAGGTCCACAGTGGTTGAATGTTCTGCTCAGCATCACAGAGGTAGTAAAACCATCGAGTTGAAACTTGAAGTCTATCTGATTCCAAATCATATGTGCTCTACACTACCCCAATGAAGGCAGTATTTTCTACAGGGGCATCACAACAGACCAAGTAACCTAGTTTTGTAAACACTTATGTTTTACATATCTGTGGTTCTTTGCTTTTTATAAAGAATTTTTAATACTTTGTCATGGGGGGTAATGTTAAAATTACATAACTATCATTTTGAAGAAAAAGTTTACTTTCCAAGTCCTTTCAAAATCCCTTTTAGTCACAATAGCAGGTGTAGATTGTACAATTCTAGATTTTCCATGGTGTGCCAAAACTCTAGGGACAATCAAGAAATGTTTGTTGAATGAATAAATGACAAACACCAATCTAGAACAGAACAAGAAATTCCAGATTTCCACCTCAGCATGAGGTCTACAACAAACTTCTGAAATACCAGAAGACTACTAATTACATATTCAAATTTAAATCGAAGACAAGTTGAACCAACTCTGACAATTTCTATGGCTATGTAAATGAACTCAATACAAAAATACATACTCAGACTCAGTGTTCTAATTATTTATGAAAATAAAAAGCACATACAGACAAGTTCTGGTGAACCTTTATAAACAGCCATGATTACAGGTATAGGTTGCCAAGTAAATAACCCATATTTGACAATTTGTTTATGAGGAACACCATCTAGAAAGAGCTCCCTTAAAATATGGCCAGGGGAATACTACACAGCAAAAAATTCCAAGAAAGAAATTAAGACCCTTTAAGTGCACCTAACTTTCTATCTGAAAAGAGAATATCAAGCCCCCTAAGCCAAATTTATTACTGATTTGTCTTTTCCCACACGAGATGAATGGTACTTCTTCTAACTCCCTAGATTATTGAAAATTATTTGTATGGAACATAGTAAATGATGTATCAAGATAACTACTTATTTGTTTTAAAGTTCAACAGAAGCTGCATACTCTAAATTAGGTTTCCAATTCTAAGGTCAAAGTCTATTCAGTGGTAAAAAGTATTTGGCTAAAAATAGATCTTTTAGGACATCATCTCATCAAAAGACCTGCTTCTCAAAGTCTGCTTTAAACCCACTCAATACCAAGAGATGGCCCAAGCAGCGATTCTGCATGAAAATAAAGGTCTTTTATAATACGACTTAAGAGCACTGGTGAACTCAAGAGTCCACAATGAGGTAGCTGTTATGTTCCAACTCACCCTGTATGGGCCCATCTCATATTTCAAATACAGACACCACCTCCTGGCCTTTCCTATTTCGTAAGATTCTTAGGAAGACAAATCTACTGATTTATGCAACACATTTTCTATTTCTACTTAACCATTTGATAATGTAATATCTGGATATAGTTCTAAATTCCCCAAACCTGTCATGAGGAATTTAAAAAATACTGTAGCTACCCAGGAGAGTTATCTTTATGACGAACACAACTGTGCTATGCTGAAACTCAGCCTTAGTTCTCAGGGAAAAGCAACTATTTAGGTCTGAATTTCCATGCAATAAATAGCTCCAAAAGATTTTTTTTTAAACTAAAGAGCACAAATTGTCAGGTTAGTACAGCTTAAAAAACTCTTTCAGTTATGAACTACAAAATCAAACTACAAAACTTACCTAGAGTGTGTCTAAAATAACATAATAAGCTCTAAGTGAAATGATGAGCATGGAGGTGCTCCATCCTTATTATCTTCTCAAAGCCTTTTGTTCTTCATTCTAGCCAGCTAAAAGCATCTCCTAAAGAGATAATTAGTGTACCTCCACAGAACCCCTCAGTAAGCACTCGCTGTTACGAGACTAAGTTGTGAACAGCACTAAAATAAATGCTTCATTCATCCACAGGCTTCTGAAAATACCACTACCTCATATTTGAATAGGCTTTCAGTTTTCACAGGAACTTTCACATACTCTTTTGATCAAAACAGCAGAAAACAAGGCATGCCATCAATCTACTGTACAGATAGGGAAACTGATTAAGAAAGGTTATATGGCATTACCAAGGTCAAATAACTGGTCAAGTTGTACAGTCTCGATGATGCAGCACTCTTTCCTCTATATTGAATCTAAAGTGCAAAGTTGAAAAATATCACAGAAATTTGACAGGCCTAAGATTTTTACATCTACATAACGTTTCTTCTTTTAAAAAGATGAAAGATCCAATCAACTAAGTAATGTATTGCTTCAAATTAGGATGACCTGGAAAAGCCACAATATTTGCATGCAAAAACATTATCCAACTGGAAATTAAATATGCTCAAAATGCAACAGAGAAGAAAACAATATATTTTGTACATATTTAAAAATTCTAAATTTGTTTTAAAGAGAGGAAGGTCAAAATCCTCAGCTGGTAAGATACTACATAATCACATTATCTCCTGCTTGACTAAATTAACAAATATTTCAAAATGTTTACAAAAAGCAAATTCCTGAGTCTGTATGGGAACAGGAGTAAAAGTAGTTGTTTCCCACATGAAGCAATATCCGGTAACAGAAGTCTGTACATATGGCAGTGTTTTCTCCAAGTCTGATGCAAGGATCACAAATGATAGAATTACCTATGAGGCAAATCCCTGACATAGAGGCCCAGGAACACGTTCTTTGTTGTTGTTGTTTTTTGAAGTGCTGGGGTGACTCTAATGAACATAAAATTTAACAACTACCAGAGTACAAGCTGAGGGCAAGTTTAGGGCAACAATAACCTTGGCCTTGCTAGCTGTGTAACTTAATTATCTTCCTGGAGCCTGGTTTTCTCACTGCTACAATAGAATGGTAGGGACACATCATCCCATCTCAGAAAAAAGTTCTAAAGCATTAAAGATGGTTTATAGAAAGTACTTAGCACATGGTTTTTATACACAGTAAGTGATAAATAGCAGTTAACTGGTGAAAAGCTTCATGTATTTATAAATATTTAACACTTTTGACATTAGCAAATAGTGTAATAAGTTTTATACATGGCTATGTCATTACACTCCTTTCCTTACAACTCCCAAAAGAAAGCAGCATTTCAAAAATGAGAGGCACTCATTTGATCTCCAGAGAACTGGGGGAGAGGGGAGCACGGTAAATAAACATCCTTTCCCTGAAGTTTTAAGGACAGCTAGAGAGTTTTGTCACATTTTAAGGATTAGAATTTAAATGTCAGACACAATTTGTTTTATGGTCACAAGTATGACCACCACCTTGTTAGACCCTGAGAAAAACCCACTCCTAATCATGAACAGGGAGGAAATATTTACCACAAGCAGGAAAAATTCATACTTCCCAAGATTACAGCTCTAAAGCATATTTAACATAAAATATGCTTTTCATTCTCTTTTTAAAGAATGAAACATAACTTACAATTAAAAGCCTATTCTATCCCAAAACAACACTCTCAAGTCACTTAAGACTTTTTAAAAAATGTTGATTCCTTCCTCTTCCTAGACTCTTAAATCTAAGCAATTGCCAAATTCAATAAATTCTTCTCTCTCCTTCACTCTCTCCTTTTTCTACTAGGCCTGCGGCAATCCGGCCTTCATTTCATTTGTCATGAAGGCACAGAGTTAGACCCTAGCCATAACAATGCTGAATAGGATTTCTGCCTCCACCTCTATAATCCAGGAGTTGGCAGATTTCTGTACAGGACCAGATAGTAAAAATGGCAGACTTTGCAGAATATAAAGTCTCTGTTTCAATTACTCAATTCTGCCACTGTATAACCAAAGCAGCCATAGATGGTATACAAATGAATGAGGATGACTGTGTTCCAATAAAACTTCATTTATAAAAACTAACCTCAAGCCACTACAAGCCAATTTGCTGGCCCATATTAATCCAACCAACTAACATCAACTTCCACCACAGACCATGTGATTGATCAAGATGTCCCTTTTCTCACAAATACTCCTTGGCCTGATACACAAATGCTTCTGAATAGGTGTAATCTTCATTACCCAAAAGTTGTATTTCCTTTCCCCCACCCTATACTACAAACAAATTGATTTCCACCTTCCCTGATGTGGCTCCTTACATGCCCCCAATTCTAAGCTTTTGCTAATCCTGTATGTAGAATAATCTTCCTTTTGCTCTCTCCCTCTAGAACCCCTAACACCCCTCTTTGTTCTCCCCATCCCAATCTAGATCTAAATCCTATCTATCCTCCCAAATGTCCTCTTCCATGTACCAAAAAACTCTTCCTCAGCAGAACTTCCACGGCACTTTGTATCTATTCTGACAATGATTGCTTTGTATCTTATACAACATGATTTATGTAATACCTTAGCTCTGCTAAGCCTGTGGATCTATTTATGACTCATGTCTGCACCTCCCATAGTATGAATACTTTACACTCAACAAATATTTAAGATAAGAAATTATTAATATTTCAAGAAAATATCCCTACAATTAAAATCTTTCACATACACAGTATTTTTAAGGTAATACGTCTAAGGCCCTCTTGTTCTGTATTAATAAACAAAAACTCATGACACTGGCTCAACAGATTATGCCTTCAAAAATCACCCTCAATCTCATTACTCAGAAGGCAGCACAATAAAGTGCAAAGAGTCAAAAAGGCCCGGATTCAAATCCTGGTTCTGCCACGGTCGTTGAGTCTGTTTCTTCCTTTATAACACACAGGCATACCTCATTTAATTCACTTTCACAGATTTTGTGTTTTTACAAATTGAAGGTCCTGTGGCAACCCTGAGTTGACATTTTACCAATATCATTTATTCACTTGTGTTTCTGTGTCAATTTTGTTAATTCCCACAATCCTTCAAACTTTTCATCACTTCTGCATTTTTAATAGTGATCTGTAATCAGTGATCTTTGATGCTACTATTGCAAAACAGATTACAACTCCCTGAAGGTTTAGATTATGGTTAACATTTTTTAACAATCAAGTATTTTTCAATCAAAGTATGTACATTTTTTAGGCATAATGCTATTGCACATTTAATAGACTACAATAGCATACACTTTTATGTGCAATAGGAAAACAAAAAATTAATGTGACTCACTTTATTGTGATGTTCACTTTATTGTAGTGGTCTGGAACCAAACCTGAAATATCTCGAAGGGATTCCATATCTACCTAAGGGGACTGGGAATGACTATGAGCACATAGCAGGCATCCAGTAAATTAATATGCATTAGAACTTGTATGTAAATTTACAAGCACTTGTCTAAGTTGACTGCAAGGTCCCTTGTAATCTGTCAGCAAAAACTGTTGAACATCATCTGTGCAGAGCAATATGAATATAAAGAAGACATGGATGGTCCCTCATCAAAAAAACAGCCTGGTTGAGATTCTTTTCCAGATAAGTAGCACAACACATTGAGTGCTAACCTTCCACTGAATTCAAAATAACTGAAAGCTGAAGATTATTTTGAAAATATTTTAGGCATGAAGTTAAACGTTAACAATAGTGTTATAATCAAATCGAAATTACAATGTCAAGCTTCTTACAAGGGCCTTACAAGGATTTCTGATTTCATCTCCTGACACTTATTCTACACCTGGATGACCATATGTGCTCCTGCCACCTGGCTTTCCTACTTAAAATTCAACAAGCCTAGCTCAGTCCCACCTTAGGGGCCTTTGTACTTGTTCTTCACTGGAAACACTTCTTCATTCAAGATCTTCACACAACTTCCTCTCTCACTTCATTTACATCTCAGAGATAATGCCATCCCCACCACCCTATTTAAAATAACCAACCACCTCCCTCAGCCAACTATCACTTACAATCTCCCTATGCTGCTGGTATTTCTCATTTTAGCAACAGTTAAGTGACCTTGGATCATTTACTCATCATCTTCCTTACACATTAGGATAAAATCTCATGGAAACAGCAATTTTATATTGGCAGCTGTATCCTGAGCAACTACAAGAGAGCCTGGAAAAACCTGAGTACCTGATATACATTTGTTATTTGTTAAATGAATGACTTGTTTACGAGTGATGAAGAATATTCCTTCATCATTACAAATTACCTAACTTCTTATACTCAACTGGCTCCAATTAAATCTAGCAAGTAAAGGCTACTTCTAGGACAGGGGTTCTTAATTTGAGGCTTCCAGAAGCCTTTATACTCATTTTTCTGGAAAGAACGTCTATAGTTTTTTTTGTTTTTTTTAAAGGGTCCCTAAATCACAAAAACATCCAAGCAGCAGACTCACAACTTTGGTTACGCCGTGGAATCTCCTGGAGAATTTTGAAAATACAGATGCCTCGATTTCATCCTAGAGATTGTTTTACTTGGTCTGCAGTATAACCTTAGTATCAGGATTTTTTGTTTGTTTTAGTTACCCAGGTGATTATAGTATATAGCAAAAGTCGAGAATCATGCCCACCTTAGAAGGAAAAGATGTTGAATGGATCAGATTTCTTAAAAATCACTTACACATGGAAGGAAATAAAATTTAAAAGCTAAGAATTCTGAAAGAATTAGCATCTTTTGGCAAACAGACCAATTTACAAGTGCCTAAGTAATTCTATATGACAAACATTTTAAAGATTATACGTCTACCTCTACTTAAAATACGTATCTGATATTGGTATTTTAGAACTTACTCCCAGATCACAATCATTTTTCATTTAAAACACTACCATTTCATCCAAAAGTTCACTTGTTAATAATTTACTAGATTACAAAATCTAAACACATCAAGAGAACAACAAAATACTCCTCAAAGACCAATCAAGGAGTACATTACAACTATGAAGTCTTTTGTAGTTCTATTGCTAAAAACCTCCTGGAAGCAATGTATGTCACCAATTAAAGTCCTCAGCCTCAACTATTACACAGAATGACAGAGGGTTTAAGTGAAACTAACACTGACAACACACACAAAAGGAGAAAGAGAGAGGGGGGATTTCAGAAATTTGTTTAGATCATGCCAAAAAGGATTTGAAAAGAGCAGGTGTCAGAATAACACCAGGTGGTAGGACTTTTTTTTTTTTAAGTCCAGCAAGCAAACATTGTGTAATGAGTCAATTCACGTTACCAATCTAAAGTATCATCGGTTACTGGTTTTTACATCCTCACCTAAGTCTGCTGCTGCTAAGTAGCCCTCTTTAAAAAAGTGACTGGCAGGGTAAGAGACCAAAGCAGCAAAATGCTAAATATTTGTTTAAAAACAAAAACAAACTAAGTCCAGAGATGCTAAAGTCCCCTGTGATAAATCATTTTTAAATGTTAGGATACTTGGAACCTCTAAGGAACTCATTCCACCTACCCATCTGTCTGGACTCTGGACTGGATGGAGATACCTGCTGACACAGAAGCACCAGGCATGAGCCCACCTGACACAGAACAACAGAAACTTAGAGCAGGTTTCTAAATCTACAAGAGCTTTGGGAAAGCAAGTCAGACTCCTAACTATGAAGTCTTCCTGGCTTACTTTTTTGGTCATACTGCAATTTTATCCTAAGCATTATTCACTTTCCTTGTCAAGTAAGAGAAGTAAATTTAATGAGAAAGTCCAAGCAAAGAGATACATGCAGGCACACAACTCGCCAACCCATTTTAGTTGAGACTGGAGAGAGATGGAGCTTGAAATGCATAGGAAACATGAATAAATGTAAAGCTATCAGACATGGAAAGTTCCTCTTTAAATTTCTTTTCTACTAAGATAGGCACAGGGACAGCTTTAGTTTGCAATGTCATTTTACTCTACATAAAATAGTGTTCTCTTATTATTAACTTTCTCTTTTATCATAAGCCTATGCAAATAAATGTTCTGGAATTAACAAGCAAATTGATAAATGAAGCCACAGACACATTCCCAAAATGTGGGCTGGAAATGAAACAAAGCAGCACAGGGTATGAACTGAACTCCACTGGCTGTTTACAAAATGTTTTCATATACACGAGTCTCACTTGACAGGAAAAGAACACCAGTAATAGGGAAGGACAACACTACATGAAAAGGCTATCTGGAAACACAGGAGTTGAACACCTCATGAAACATCAAGAGACCAGGTTGTTTATTCAGTAGTAGGTTCGCAACCCAGAAAGCTTGCAATCCACTCACTCCTCTTAATACTAATACAAGAAAAAAGAAAATTATCAGTGCTAAGGAGAGAGAGAAGCTAAGAAAATTGAATCCAAAAGGAGCTCTAAGGTGGGGAGAAACCCAGCCCCAGGAGTTATTTGCCCAAGTCAGCAAAGGTCAGAGAACAAAAAAGGCTGACCAGTAAAACACAATGTTTCATGAACTTCAATGTCAGATGCCTCAACAGGCAAAGGCTTTAAAGAGAGAAATCTCCTCTCTTTAGCAACTGCTTCAAGTGCCATGTTTATCTTACGGCCAGATATTACTGCATCATCTGTGACACCTCTAAATCAAATGCAGCATTTTGAAATCAGCCCCAATACCCTTAACTCAACTCTGAAGGAGAGAGGAATGAGCCTAACTGGACAAAAGGATATTCTGTTCTTGGGTGTTTTTTTTTTTTTGATGGGGGGAGGAAGGTATAAAATAGCGAAGAGGAAGAGAAAAGTAGGGAAAAAACGGGGGTGGGGGGGACTGAAAGAACAAAGCAATGGTTCACAACCTACCTCAACTGAGAAAGTCTGACTGGCATAATATATCCATGTTTGAATCAAAGGCAACTGGAAATGGGGGAGGGGAGCTAACTGATTCTGATTCTTAGGTACACATTCCTCCTGACAGTCCTTAGAGAATTTCTCCTTTAAAGGTACAGTCTGACTCATCAATGTCCATCTTCATTGCAAAACCTTAAACACTACCCAAATACAGGTAAAGTACATTCTTTTCTTAGGGCTGGTGACAAAGAAATATGAGGGTGGGATATGGGAAGGAGTAAACGGTAAGGGAAGCAATCAATAGAACTATAAGTATTATACGGTTTATAAGATGCCTTCTCAAGATTTTATCTCAATTTTAGATTTTTCATTGGTAGGTAGACACAACTGGACAACGTTATACAAAGTGAAATAAAGGGCATTCTTCACATTCGGAATGACATTAGTGCCCTTTCCTCTCCAAGGAGACATAAGGAAGACTAATCCAGAGGTTCTCTATCAAGGGTGATTTTGTACTTCTTGGACACATGTGGTAAATGTCTGGAGACATATTTGGTCGTCACAGCTGGTGGGGAGAGTGCTATTGGCTTTTGGTAGGTTAAGAGACCAGAGATGCTGTTAAGCATCCTACAATGGACAGGGCAGCCACTCAGAACAAAGAGCTATCTGGCCCCAAATAGCAATAGGGCGTACGATAGGAAACACTTAAACAAATTCATTTCTGGAAAAACCACACAAATTGGAGGGAAAGAGAGTCTGTAGTTCCTACAGTCTGTAAGAAGCCTATTTAGAAGGCAGTTTAAAAACAATCCTATCTTATGCCAGCTGTTACTCAAATCACAAATGTCAGGAGAAAGAAAAAACATGTAAATGCCAGAAAAATCTTTTGTCTTCCCAAGTATTTAAAAATGTAGGTAAAGAATCATTGAGAACCTATTATATTCATTTTTCTAAATAACAGTAGTAACATTCAAGCTTGATGTTAAACCGGAACACTTGTTTATCAATGACAGCAGACTAAAGAGATACAACTCTCTTAGAAAGCAAGGGGGGTGGGAGTGGGCAGGGGGAATATCCATCTAAATGATATCCTTTGATCACAGAACCCAATTTAAAAGAAAGAACACAATGTACAAAAGGACTCGCTACACAGAAAAACTGACAATAGTGTTTGATGATGGATACACACTCAAAATCTAAATATCAGTACTGTTATTTATGTGCCAGGCACTGAAATAGGACATAAGATAGAGGAAATAATGTATGTAAAAAGCCCAAGAAAAATCCCATTAGGTAAGTGTTATTTTAATAAGTTTTATGTTACAGAAGAAACTGCTGCTGCTGCTGCTAAGTTGCTTCAGTCGTGTCCGACTCTGCGCGACCCCACAGACGGCAGCCCACCAGGCTCCCCCGTCCATGGGATTCTCCAGGCAAGAATACTGGAGTGGGTTGCCATTTCCTTCTCCAATGCATGAAAGTGAAAAGTAAAAGTGAAGTCGCTCAGTCGTGTCCGACTCCTAGCGACCCCATGGACTGCAGCCTACCAGGCTCCTCCGTCCATGGGATTCTCCAGGCAAGAGTACTGGAGTGGGTTGCCATTGCCTTCTAAGATGCAACAATCACAGGGCTAGCAGTCAGAAATACTAAAGCTCTCTAAAGCTTTCTTCACCCACAGTGCAATGCTGAATGCAATGAGTAACTGAGGTAAATAAAACTTTGATGGAGAGGTATGAATCTAGTAAAAATAATCATGACTACTTATTTATATCCAGAACTTTATATTTAAACTCAAACTAACATATACTTTTCAAATACCCATAAAAGGATTAACGGCGGACCCTGTAATGGGTCTCAAATTCAAAAATCAGAAAGCACACAGGCCACATTCTTTAACACAATGCAACAAAATTAGAAAAAAAATAAATTTTAAAGGACTCCGTTAAAAAAAAAAAGACTGGAAAATTGAACACATCTTTCTAAATAATTACACTGAAGAGAAACTAAAATTGCTCTATTTTACAAAATTATAATAAAGCTGTGACAAACTCTTAGAATTTGGCCAAAGAACTCACTCAGAGAAAATGTTAGAGACTTAAATGCTAATTTAAGAAAATAAGGCAAAATGAAAATAAATGACCTAAAACTTAAACTTTTTTTTAGAATCCAAAGAAGTGACTATAAAAACAAAAGTAAGGAAATAGAAGAGCTTACTGATAAACTAGAAAACTGGATGCAAAAAGAAGAAAAAAATAAATTCGAGTTAAAGCAATACAAATAATAATCTATGGGGAGATTTTAAGACATTACTAGGCAGAATTTCATACCAACAAATCTGAAAATTTAGGCAAAATGAGTGATTTTCAGGGAAAATGTACAGCTAAAATTTGGTCTTGAAAGAGATTAAAAACCTTAAACCAACAACCACAGAAGAAATTTAAAATATAAGCAAAGACTTATCCATAAGTATAACAGCAACTAATTCAAGATATTTAACAGTCAAGTTCTATCAAAAAACATTAATGAGTGAACAGATCATCCTTGTCAAAGGATTTGACAGCATCAAAAAGTAAACTACAGGTCATTCCAAGTTACAAACATGGAGGGAAAGCAAGCCCTTCTCTTCAAACAAACAAACGAACCATAATATTTAATGAATCCCATTTGACATATGCTAAAATAATAATCCAGGTCATCCATACAGTCAATAACTGATAATATCTGGCCTCAGAACATTCCCCACTAGAATATACACTCAAGAGACAGCAAAGATTTTTGTCTATTTTGCTCACTGCTCTATCTCAGGGCTTTGAAGAGCCCCTGGCAAATACCAGGCACACAATAAACATTTGCTAAATGAATTCAAGGGTCAATCAACATCAGGAAATCATTTAAAAGCTCTAAAAGAAAAAAAAATATATATATATATATACACACACATATATAAAACTACTGCCACAGATACTAAAGAGGCATTGGTAGTATTTAATAGTTGTAACAAAAATCCTTATTGCATTAGAAATTAAAAGAACTGTGCCTGACCTAACAAAAGAGAATTATTACAAACCCATAGCACAAATCACACACACTCAATGACAAAACATAACTTCACTAATAATAAAGTCGGGACCCAGACAAAAAAGTCCCCATACCTCCGGTACTACCCAACCATGTACTGGAGGGGTCTAGTTCATGCAATTGGACAGGAAAAAGAAACACAAAACAACTGAAAAAGAGAAAACAAAAATGTCATCATCAAGCTTCTAAATGACTACCCACCTAGTAAAATCAAATAGAAAGAATTGAAAGAATTGCTAAGAGGAGTGACTCTGTAAGGTAGCCAGACAAACAAAATCAACATATATAAAGAGTTTGCCCACCTAACCAACAAGAAATAAGCTCACGCTTAACAGCATTAAAATCTGTAAAATAAATAGAAATAAACACAACTGAAAACATGCAAGGCCTATAGAAAGCAAAGTATAAATTTTACTCTAGACATGAAGTACTTCACAGAGAAAAATATCACAACTTTAGGAGACTTAATGTTGCCAAGATGTCATATCTCCAAATTAATGTACAGTCACAATCCACGTGGCAACATGATTTAAAGGAAGCTGATAAACTGATGTAAAATCCATACGGAAGAAGATAATAAACATGGATAGTGCCCTCACAAATACATGTATATAATTTGTGTGGTTATTCTATCAGATATTTAAACCCATGGCAAATAATGTATATTATAGATAGTATGCAGAATAACACTGTATCACGTAAACTAATGCAGGCACAGACACTGGAGAGATAAAACAGAAGACAACATGCTAACAGACATTTATATGAATTTAGTTTACAATCACAGCAGAATTTCTAAAAGAATGGTTTACTCAATATACTGGTTAGGGACAACTGGTTATCCATGGTGGGGCTGGGAGTGGTGGTGGTAAAGGGGTTAAAGTCTTACTTCAAACCATACACAAAAAAGAGCTGCATAAACAACAGATTGGTGCTTGCCAGAGGCAGGTGGTGGGGGTTTAAGTAAACTGGATAAAGGGAATCAAAAGGTATAAGTTTCTAGTTATAAAATAAGTTATGGGGGTGTAATGTATAGCACTGGCAACTATAGTTATTAATACTGTATTACACATTTGAAAGTTGCTAACTTAGTAAATCTTAAAAGTTCTCATTACAAGAAAAAAAAATTCTGTAACTATGTAGATGTTAACCAGACTTACTGTGGTGATCATTTCACAACACCTACAAATTGAATCATGTTCTACAACTGAAACTATATAATGTATATCAGTGTACGCATGGACTGTAGCCCACCAAACTCCTCTGTCCATGGAATTTTCCAAGCAAGAATATTATTAGAGTGGGTCGCCATTTCTTCCTCCAGGGGATCTTCCTGACCAGGGAGTAAAGCCATGTCCCTGTGTCTCCTGCACTGGCAGGCATATTCTTTACCACTGCGCCACCTGCTTTGATTTTAAAAATTTTAATAAAAAAAACTTTAAGAGATAAACATAAAAGCTAAACACAGACATTCCTCTTAGGGAAACTCTTCTCCAACAAAACACCTCTCACTCCAAATAATTTCATTTCATTTCTTTCCATCCCGAAACACTGGCAAGCTCTTCTTGCCTCTGTGAGTTACATCAATCTTCTGCCAATTTTCAAGGGTCAAAATCCAGTCACTTCATCAAGTTTCCTAAAGTGTGTAATCAGTGAAGTATGTTAGATCTGGAGTAAGAACTCTAGCAGAACCCTGACTCTTAACATAATAATCTTCAGCACAGTCACTTGATCTCTTTTTCCCTAGGTATCTTATTTGTAAATAACAAATCTGTGCTTCTCTACAAAGTCTCTATTTCATTAATCTTGCATCTGGACCTTTCTTTTCATTCTATGTTCATAACCCTGGTTCAAGACTTACTTGCAGCTAGGCTACTGGCTTTTAAGTCTTGCCCTATCCTACACCTCCAATCCACCCAGTCCACATCAACTCTCAAAGACACCTTTATGAGAGCACTTTAATCATGCCTTTCATTCTACATTAGTGATTCTCCACTGTTCTTAGGATAAAATCAAAATGTACTAGTTTGGCATTCAAAAGCAATGCGACCCCAGCTTTCTCTTCCAACCTCATGTTCTGCTTCTTGAACCTTTTATCTCTGGCAGACAGCTCTCTTCCTTGTTACCCAACACAACTTCCTCCATTTGAGGCTTCTCATCCTTGAACCTGAAACATCCTATTTCCTCTTGGAAACCTAAGTGCCCATTCTTGATCCAAACTAAAATTCCATTTTTTCTCAGGTCTTCTGATCACCTTACTTATTATAAGCCCAGAGTAATCTCCCTCCTTCCTCCTACATTTTAGCATTTAATGTCAGTTCCATGTATCTAGTCCTGAGTAAACACTGTGTAATTCTAACACTTCCTCTTCTACTTGAATATGGAAGGGTGGGTGCAGTCGGTCACATAAATTATTTCTTGAAGACAGGAACCTAGTTCCCAATTCTGCTTCAGTACTTTCACCATTCCTTATTCTTCTATCAGAGAAGTCTTTCCTTGCCCTTTGGGGGCAAGGTTTATCTTGATGATACACAATATTGAAAGGCTCGTTTCCAAATAACTACAAGTTAACTTGAGATTTTTTATATTTAATTATCCTTTGCTCAGAGAATTCTGGTTCTCCTTTTCTGGGACTGCCACAGGGACACTTAGGACACTTCTGTTGTTGAGATGACTGACATAACTTAGTTTCTACTCAGAAGATCAACTCTGGTAACTCCTCTGATCACTACTGAAAGGCTCTCTTAAAGGACTATAAACTGTAGCTCCTTGAATGCTGGCCTACTATGAAACATCCAAGGGCAGTACTGTTTTTTATCTTTCCATTAAGTTTGTCAGCTAATCTTACTGTTTATGGATGAAATTAAGGAAATTTATCTCATCTGGGAAGGTCATCACAGTATTTAGGGAAAACCATGGAATTATAAGAGAGCTCCCCTGGTGGTGCAGAGGGTAAAGAGTCTACCTACAACGCAGGAGACCCATGTTCAATCCCTAGGTCGGGAAGATCTCCTGCAGACCTGGAGAAGGAAATGGCAACCCACTCCAGTATTCTTGCCTGGAAAATCCCATGGATGGAGGAACCTGGTAGGCTACAGTCCATGGGGTCCCAAAGAATCGGACACGACTGAGCGACTTCACTTCACTATGGAATTATAAACAATCTAACACTGCTGCAGACATTAATGCCTCCCACCCCTAATAAAATGTGAAACCAAGTATTTACATATCATGTCACCATCTTGAATGCACACTTCTCAACTCTTGGGTCTGAGACCTACTTATTATCAAGTTATCAGTAAGAGCAAATCAAGAGAATTTTCATTTGAGAGGACAATCAGCACACCAAACTTTCTGCAAATACAAAGTTAGCCTTTCCACTTAAACTTTCAAGTCAAATTATTTCTGTGAATGCTTGAATGTATTTGCATAAAAGGTCGATTTCAAATAAAGCTGGGTGGAAGCAAATTGAGTCTGAAGCAAGCCTCATTCTGTTTTTATTTTTACAAAGAGAAGATTGGCCCGTCTTCAGCCTTGTGAATAAAGATCTTACAAAATTCACTAGACATAGGGTGTGCTCAAAGAATACTTGCTGGAAAAATATGCTGGGGAAGTGCCAATTTAAAAAGAAAAACATTTTCACTCAGTTGGCAATCTAGAGAAACGGGTTACAGGCAACTCAGCTGAAAACTCTGAAGAAAAATACTATTTAGAAAAATCCCACATCTTTTCATTCTAAGTAAACGTCTATGAAAAGCAACTAAATTAATCAGTGAAGGATTCAACTATTTTTAATTTTATGCATCTAAAGAACAGTAATCGAAATTCTGCCTGTGATATGTGGCTGTGTGAAAAGGCAACAAGTCTATCTCTTCTATATAAAGAAATTTTACAATCTGTGATAGTTTTTAAACAATTGTTTCTGAGAAAGAAACAGGGACAAGAGAACTTTTTATTGTTTTGTTTATTTTAGGGGAAGAAGAGACATCGATGTTTTTCATTAGGCATATTTATCTTCAAAGCGTACACTCCAAAAACAGCTTTATTAAGTGAAAAAGACACCTTCCTGGTAAAGGCCCTTCGTCTTCATTCTCACTATACACCCCATCCTCAGGGTCTATACTTTGTCAACTTACTTTCAGATTTCTTCACTGTCACAAGTGGAATACACACACACAAACAATAATGAAACAACAGCTACACACAGGTGCACACACTGGTAACAGGTTGCCTCATGACTAGAAACAAGCGCACAGACTACTGCAGCTCCACCATGAACTCTCTGATGGGACCCAGTCAGTCTGGGGACTCCCTAAGGAAACATAGGCTACACAGAGGGTTGCCTGGACGGTCAACATAACCTCAGAAAACAGGACGGTCCGGCTAACAGTGATAAAGGCCTTTCCCATCCCTGCCTGGGTCTCATTACAAAACAAAAAGGAACATTTTTCAAAAAGGTATAATGGAGATTTTACATGTGAGGAACTTAAGCCAAGAAGATTAAAAGACAAAACTAAAACTAACAATTCTCATAATAGTCTAAAATTCTCTCTACTGTATTATTCCCTCGTTAGTACTAATCCCACAAATGCTAATAAAAATACTAACTCCTAGTTCATCCTCCAGGTTGTCTGGTGATAATCAAATAAGAAATCAAATGTTAATGATAAACCTTATACTCAGACAAGGAAATGACAAATTTTGTATAAGTGGGCGGAAAACCAATCAGGATATTCTTCAGTTGCTACTTCATACCTTTTAAGTTCTTACAGTAGCCAGATTTACCAGAGATTTCTTGAGGAAAATACTTTCATAAACACTAAGTACATGCTTATAATTCATGTATCAGTTGTAAGCACAGGGAAAAAGAACATAAAATACCTTCATATCTTAAAAGACTTATTTTTCCAGCAACTGGGGAAAAATAAGATGATTTTTCCAATTAGTGAAAATACAAATCATCCCTATAAAATATCAAAAATGTTTACTTTACCCTTTGATGGGAAAAAGTTGTAAAACAGGCACTTCCCTAGGTTATATATTATAGTAGACGGAAACTATCTAACCTTCCCATCATCCCTAATGGCCAATGCCATGTGTCCATCAGTGTAATATGCTGTCAGAGAGGCATCTGAAGAGCTATGTCCCTTCAGGTTGCTCTGTTTCTTCAAACAGAACCATCTTTCTGCTCTGGCCAAATCAGTTCCAGGAGAAAAATTCAACAGTAAGGGAGCAGTAAGGAAGAACTAGCTTTTATCATCTCCATGAGCTCAAGCAAATTATTCAACATATCTTTAGTCTTGGGTCTCAACTTAAAATGAAGGTGTCACGTTCATCATATTAATCAAAGATTTACCAAATGCAGACCACCTAGCAGATAGAAGGTGTGATCAATACATATTAATTCTCGTTTCCTTCCTATTCTTTTTCTAGACACACCACGCGGCTTGTGGGATCTTATTTCCCTAACCAGGGACTGAACACAGGCCACTGCAGTGAAAGCACCTAGTCCTAACCACTGGACAACCAGGGAATTCCTTCCTTTAAAAAGAAAAAAAAAAAAACACTCCAGCCACTTCCCAGATGATGCCCCACCCAAACCATCCAACTCCTATTCCACAAAACAAATGAGTATCAGGACTGTAGGTTAAGAGATATATTTGGTATGCCTTTTCTCAAAATACACCATCAAATTACTTAATATCACTTGTTTCTTGAATATAAAGTGCCATATTTTACATGATGTTTGGTAAATCTCTTTTCATCAATGAAATCCAAAGGACAATTTGTTTTGTTCATGCCCAGGCTGTGGGTAAACAGCCTAGATTAATACAGTCGGCCCTCTTTAACTGTGGGTTTCCCTCCTAAGGTTGGTTGAATCTGCAGGTATGGAGGGCTGGCTATACGAGGTCATTTTATATAAGGGACCTGAGCACCCTCGCGGTTTTGGTATCTGCAGGGCTCCTGGAATCAACCCCCTGGGGACACTGAGGGATAGCTGTATCCTGATTTCTTACTAGCTATGTGACACTAAGCAAGTTACCTGAACTTTTCATTCTTCAGTATGAGTCTGTAAAACTAAGATAATATCACTGTGAGGAATAAATACATTAATGCATGTAAAGAACGTCTAACATTATCTAAACCTCAAAACATTCCACAAATGTAGGTTATTTTTTTCCCTATCAGTATGTCTCAAACTATGCTGTCTGATTAGGCAAAGTTGGTTTTAAAAGTTTCCTAGCTCAACCAAATCAGTTCAGTCAAAATCTTCCTGGTGTCTTGGGTTTCAGATTAGTTTAATCCCAACAGCCCTCAGCTCCATCTCCTTCGGTTTGTATCTTACCAGGATGCTTCTCTCAAGTACCACAAGAACAAACAGTAAAGAGGGATTGAGGGTGAACAAGAAAATGGTCACACACACAAAAGCTATCATTCAGTTCCCTGGCTCATGCCCTTTATTCTATTAAAACGTTAAGAAAATGATTTAAAACGGAATTGAACCCCTCTTCCTGGTTGCCACACCTCAATGTCCACTCCTCATCCCCCTCAACATAATATTCTCCACAAATCCTCTTACCTGAGTAATCAATACAATCTATATGGTTGCTGCACTGCTACTAACTAGGTTGCCAGAGTAACCCACAGCATTTACAATTTAACAACAAGTTTTCCAGTATATTCTGTTTGCGGAATGGACTTTCCAGATATTTTTTATTGCTAGGTTGAAACTGATCTCAAAGCAATCTTGTTTACCACTTTGGTACAAAACTTTTCATACAAGTTTTGTACCAAATATAAACATAAATATAAAATACAAATATATACAAATATACAAACACAAAATCAAACTGTTAGGGGGACTACCCTGGTGGTCCAGTGGTTAAGGCTCTGAGCTTCCAATGCAGGGGGTGCAGGTTCAATCCCTGGTCAGGGAACTAGTATCCCAAATGTCTCAAGGCATGACCAAAAACATATTTTTAAAAAATTATTCCTACAGGGACTTCCCTAAAAGTCCAGTGGTTAAGACTCCATGTGCTCTCATTACAGGAGGCACAGGTTCAATCCCTGGTTGGGGAGTTAAAATCCAGCATGCCACACAGAGAGGCCAAAAAATAAAAAATAAAATAAAATAGGTTAAAGGTTATCACAAAGCCTTAGTTAATGAGAATCAAAATTATTAAGATTTACTCTTTGTATTTATTATATACTAAATCCCTTGGTTCAAACAGCATAATTTTTCCCAGATACAAAATGGAAAACAGGAAAAAGACAATGAACTGGAGTCATAAAAGGAGATGACCTTAGGCATGGATTTCTGCCTAGCTTGGAAAATATCGAAGTCCCTCGGTATGCCAGGACAACTGGTTCCAGACTCTTCTCCCCATCCCTTACTAAAATCTTCAGATGCTCAACTCTGCAGATATAAAATGGGGTAGTATTTGCATATAACCTATGTACATCATTCTGTATACTTTAAAAATCATCTCTAGATTACTTAAAATACCTAACACAATGTTAATGCTATATAAAAAGTTGCCAGAGAACTGCAAATTAAAATTCTGCTTTTTTAAGCTTCTGGGATTTTTCCCCACAAATGTCTTCAGTTGGTTGAACCCACCAATGTGGAACCTGCAGATCCAGAGGGCTGACTGTAACTTAATCCATGTTGGTCTTTGCTCAGGGAGAGGACAGAGAAACTAAGTACTATTCATTTGAAATATAATGTGACTCCAAGCTTTCTCTCTTCTAGTAAAACAATTTTACCTAGCTGATGGAATTTAACAAGGTGCTCTGCAAATGACACTGAAATCTCTGGGTATGTCCAACAGCCAAAAATGTTTAGATAAAAATTAGTAAAGGTGCACCGCCATTTAGTAACATCCTCCCATCTGCTCCTTCTCCATCCCAACAGCTCCATCCAATCCAGCTACACCTGTCACAAACCTAGGAATCACCCATAATTACTTTCCCTCTCTCTCAACATCCATTCATTGCATCCAATCAATCACAAGTCCTAGTCACCCGACCTCCAAAGTACACAGCGCTCTCCTTCTTCCCTCCAAAGGCTGAGTCCCCACTGTCTCACCGAGCTTACCACATGGCTCTAACTGATTTCCCAAAGTCCACATCCACTCTCCTCTTACAAACAGTAAGAGGGAATCTTAAAAAAAAAAAAAAACAATGATAAGTAAGCTGTCAACGGTGTCACAATAGAATTTTAAACTAGAGATCACCTACAAGCCTACTTGTATGACCAAGCCTCTAGCAACCTCTCTGGTCTCATTTCTCTCTCCTCTGCTCACATTTTGCACTGTTTTCAAAGGTCTCAAGCACCCTCCATTTCCAAAGCCCTAGCACAGGCTGTTTTCTCTCTCTGTTACACATCTCTTCTCCTCTTCACCACCAATTCCTTCTCATCATTCAGGTCTCAAGTTACACGCAACTGGACTTCAAGATACTTGCTAGGACATCCCCACCCATCTTAATTAGATGTTCTTAATATGCACCATCTCAGCACTCCAAACTTGGCTTCTATGGCACCCACAACCATAATAAATATACCATTAACTATATGATCACTTGCTTAAATATTTAATTAATCATTCTTTCTAACCAGTCTGCCCAAGAGGACAGGGCAGCGATTGTGTTTCTCTTACTCACTACTATATATCCCTAGGACCTCAGCACAGAGTAGGCATTCAGTACCTCTAATAAACAAATTAATCAATTTCCAAAGTCTCCAAGGTAAGGCTTCGAGGCCTCTCTGCATAGCTCAGTCCCTCCTTCTCTGTTTATATAGGACTGCTTGGAAGGCCATTTCCTGATTTTTAAGTTGCTAGAACTTATAAGGAATACAGAAACCTTCGTTTTTAAGACCCTAGTAAAGAACTTGGATCCTCATGAGCTATAAGGGTTATTCTATAAGTTGTGTTCTCATAGTCAGTCACCCAAGCTTGAAACTTCAATTATCTATGATGATCCCTCCCTGTTTTACCCATACGGCCTTTGTTATTAATCCTATTAAATCCATTTCTGCACCATCCTCTGGAATCTTCTCTTTTTGTTTTTACACTATTATTACACTTAACCTGTACTACTAGATCTCTAAAATGTCTCCACTCTAGCCACCAAAAAGCCCTTAGCGATTCAGCCTCTCTCCTCTCTTATTATGCCATGCCTTCCTCCTGTACTGACCTACCTCATTAGGCCATAACCAAAAGACAACCTTCTATCAAAATCCTAGCCAGCCTTCAAGGCTCATTTCTACTATCCTTTCTTTCCAGTTCCATCAACCAGGTGTGATCTCTTCCTATCTCATTTCTATCATCCAACATTTACTACGTATTAGTACATGCCAGGCACTGTTCTAAGTATTCATCTTTATCTCCCATGTCTCCAATACACATCAAAATTATATACTTTTTGTGCACAGAAATTCAGTTTATTTACCTGTCACATCTCTGAGCTCTTACATGTTTGTTCATAAGTACTTACATATGACCATTTTAAAAGAATACAGTTGACCCTTAAACAACACGGGTTTAAACTATGCACATTCACTTAGACGCAGATTTTTTCCAACAGTTACTACGATCTGTGGTTGGTTGAATCCAGATACAGAGGGAGAGGCTGGGCATCACTAACCCCATTGTTGTTCAAGGGTCAACTGTACATCACTCAATTTTACGGAATGAAAACACCAATCCGAAGGCAACAGGAAATACCTGGAGCATCTAGATCTGCAGCAAATGAGTAGCCCCCAAATTCCTGCTGCCTAACTTCCTGCCTTCAGAATCACACAAGCAGCACCAAGAATAATTCTTACTACCTATGTAACTTCTCAGAAAAAAAGGGGGAAAGGGGAGGAGAAGATGGAGAAAACACACAAATTCCTATTTCAGCCACTGGATGTCATATTCATGCTAGCAGAAAAACCTGGGGCATTCAATCAAAGGTGATTAGATTAGAACCAAGTGTTCGGCAAGTCAAAGTTCACTTAGCTCCAAAGTAACTTCTCTGAGAACACGACAGAATTATTCCCACATTCACACCCAGTAAGATATACAATAATCATTTTAATGGATTATGGGGTGGCAAGGGCTGGGGGAACATAAGGTAGTAAAAGAATCAAAGCTCCAAGTCAAAGTCAAGAAAGCCATTTTGTTTCAAGGTATCCCAGTGACTCACAGGGAACTTTGCCTCAGATTCCCCAAATTCAAAAAAAAGATGATGATGAGAAAAGCTCCATCGATATTAGAAGACAGAGTTGTCACAATTCAAAGCAGTTTAAGCCTTAGAGATCAATTTTCTCATTTTTATTAGGAAAGTGGTAACAAAGCTAGTCTACAGTAAAGAAGGGTTAGATGTGAGGCTTCCAGCTAATAGATCTCTTACTCTCATCATTCTGTGAGAGGAGATGGAACATGAAAATAAGGACAAATCAAGTTGACTTCCATCCTTGGCAACATCATCTCTGTATACTTAAATTCAAGCAGGAGCTACAACACAAAGCATTCCATAGTACTTAAAATGCAAAACCTACGAACACGCTAGTAATTTATGATACTGTGAAGTCTGCATAAACAACTCCAAAAGGATGAAATTCCTCAGAAATAAAGCAGTCACTGCAATCAAGACAATCCAAAATTCAAATAACTTCTTTCACTAAACTGAACATCTAGTTTACTTTTACTCAACTCTGATCAGAACAGACTTCAGGAAGCTATCACACAAATGAAATAAAGTTTAGAATAAATTAGGCAAACAAACGAAAAACCCATGAAAATAAAACAAGAACAGGGAGAACAAAATGAAGCCAAGAATGAGGCTTAAAAACAAAACTACAAGAGCAAGAACCCACAAGCTGTTGATCTAAAAACACATTTAGTATCAGGAAAAATTTTTTTTCTTTACAGGTACTTACTACAAAAGTTTTTAAGTACAAGGGTAAGAAAATGAAAACTAAACTGAGCAAAATTAAAAATGGGTCCAGGAATTCATAACAAAATAGCAGTACAAAACTTAGATATGAAAAGGAGAAATACAAAGAAAAACTCAAGTGAAGAAGAGTGTGGGAGCACAAGCACACACTCAACAGTTCTATTATATAACACATGAGGTAACTAAACGCTTTTATTTCTACTTCCACAAATGAGAACCAAACACTGAGGTGTTTATTGAAACATACAGCTTCCTTTCTAGTCCCTCATTCAAGATGATGATGTTTTTAAAAAGAATAAAATAATGCCATTTGCAGCAATGTGGACAGACCTAGAGATTATTCACATTAAGTAAAGTCAGATGAGAAAGACAAATATCATATATCATTTATATGTGGGATCTTAAAATAAGATACAAATGAATTTACAAAACAACTCAACTGTGTAGAAAACAAACATGATTCCAAAGGGGAAAGGGGGTGGGAGAGGGATAAATTACGAGTCTGCGATTAGCAGATACAAATACTACATATAAAATAGATTTTTTAAAAAAGTCTTACTGTTGTATAGCACAAGGAACTAGATTCAATACCCTATAATCATCCATAATGAAAAAAATATGAAAAAATACATATGTATAATGTTATGTATAATGGAATATGTATGTATCATGGAATCACTTTGGTGTATACCAGAAATTAACACATTATAAATCAAAGAATTTATACCTCAATAAAAAGAATTTAAGATGATGTTTTAAGTCCTGCTCATTCCATAGTGATGTTACTAAACAATAATACAGGTCAAACCCAATGTAGTGCAGAATTTCCAAAGAAGTAGGTACATGTACCAAGACAGAAGATATATAACATTTTCAGATGATCTTCTAAAAAGCTTAAAACAAAAAGGTATAACAATTTTAAACTAAACATAAAATCAGTAAACCAGAAAAAGTTAAATCAAGGAAAAATAAAATACTTCTCTTCTGCTGTCTCATCCAGCTATATCAGAATTTACTAATTGTAAAAAAAAAACAATGATAAACATGTAATTCTCGACAACATATAAAATCAATCATTCTGCTACTGGATAGCAAGTGCCTAGGACTTACAATGAATTACAGATTTTTCCTCTTTTAAAAAGTTAGGAAAAACACAAATGAATTCTTGGTGAAAGCTTGTAATTTTCAGAGAATCACCCACTTGTAATTTAAGCAATATCACTTAAAAACAATTCAAGTCTTCTCTACTAAATATTTTCATTATGGCCACCAGACTAAATCTAGTGACTTTATCTCTGACAGTACTTCAACAAGGGAGTGAAATACTAGACAGGCTATTCGAAGAGGAAAAGTTGAAATTCACCAGCTGGGTCAAGCCCCTGAAGACTTAACTAACTTCTTATTCCAGGACTCAAGAATTATAAATGCAGTTATGAGATTTGGGAGGGACTTTAAATCACAAAGAAAAGGTTTCTCTGCATCCAAAGAACAACTTCTTTTTCTTTTTTAATCAAAGCGCTGTCTCCACTTTCACTGGCCAGTTGTTGAAAACCTTTAAAATACTAAGGTGGTCAACAAATAGCCTGGCTAAATACCAGTCTTGGGAGTCAATCTGGTGACCTTGCTTAAAACAGGAAGTTAAAAGTATTTGCACTTTACTAGTGGCTTTAATTTAAATTCATATGTATCATAATTTGCAAAAGCATATTTACTTGACAGTACTTTTAACGCCCGAATATCCTTACTTTAATATGATCTGAAGCATGTAAATTCAACTTTTAAAAGCATTATTAAACTGATCCCAAGAAGTTTCCTAAAATAATCCCTTTGGTGTCTTTTTAATTTGCATCCTTCCAATCAACAAACCATTGTGAGAAGAATGCCCAAATCTAAGCAGGTGGACTAAGAGGTCTTTTGAAGTCAACAGACTACTACATGATGTAAAAAAAGTTCTCTCATAGGCATTCTGATTTCACTGGGTTGGAATGTTACCCACAACATTACCAAAACTTAGAAATGTTGCCAATACAATGTCTCTTGAAAACATTAAGATTATAGATTCTAGATGTTTTTCTTCAAATACATAAAATAAGTACAGGAAACTTTAAAGGCTTCAACTACACTATCTTACACAAAATTACTCAAAACAGAATATTCAACTGTTGTTGACAAGGTTTCTTAAAACTGCGGTTTACGTAGCGAAGTCAGTGGGGATAATGCCACAAATATTGGCAAGCTGACTGAAGCTACTAATCCATTTAAGGAAAGGTAACTATGTTACAGCAATGTTCTGAAATTTATTTGCTTTAGACCTGAATATAGAAGTGGACTCTTGAGCACAGTAAGCTTACAAGTGACAACGGCACTTGGTCTACAAGGGAAAAAAATCAGCAAGATTATCCAGATTTATTTCACTCAAAACAGAAACAAACCCAAATTTCATACTCAGATAGAGTGTTATCCATGTTTATAACAAACTGGGGGGAAAAAAAGGAAATCTACTTATGCTTAGAAGCATAGCTGTCTCAACAAAGTCTCCAGTGAAAATCTTAAGTCACCTTTTTATTACAGGCAAGGGACAGTCAACTATTCCAACACAGCCACCTACTTCAGTCTTCTCTAGCAATCCAAACTTTACAACATTTCCACCCAAAGAGGATCTACTAGTCAACTCACCCGCCCTCTTTTCCAGCTACTCTTGTTTCCCTCTCTCATGAAGTCCAGATAAATGCAGATCTATCTTTAAGGAGATATACTGTACTTTCTTATCTTAAGAGCTGAATGCAGGGCCAGGAGGTAAAGCATGTATGTCTCTACCAGGTCCATGTAAAGTGCCACAAAGAGCTTATGGAGAATTTTCCTCAACCCAACAGATTTTGAAAATCCAGTAAGAATTTATCCCAAATATGTCAATACATTTAACTTAGTTGAAAGAAAATAAAACCCAAACCTGATAAAGGTTTCTTTTAGGAAGAGAATCAGGTTGTGACAGCATATCACGCTTGGAGACAACCTATAAAATACTCTGAAGCACTTTCTGATTAGTCCTTATTTTTTTTTTTATAAGGAAACCTCAAATGTCAAAATTGAAAACCAGGTACATTCTCTGCTGAAAGCTCAATCAAAAGCAACCATAAATTCCAGAGAACTTAACTAGGTCAACTAAACTTTTGCCCCACTTACTAGAAACAACAATCTGAAGTCAAGCCTCAGAAACTTACAAAACATCCTACATATGGTTTCAAAAGAAATCTAATTATTCACTGTGAAAGAAGAATGGGTAGTTTTACAAACTGGAAGTCTTCTAGTTTTCTCTTAATAAGATTTCAATGGGAAATTATCAGCTTTTACCCTACAGCAACACAACACCAAAAATACCTTTCATTTCTTCACTCGCAGGTATATATGGACCCCCCTACCTAAAATTAGTAAAAAGACAAACAGATTCTAGGCACCCATCAAACAAAGAAGTCCTGTCTTCCCATGATGGGAATTCACCAAGTCATTCTCCCTTGTGCAAACGTTTCTGAAAAATGACATTATGCATGATTCTACTCACAGGGGTATGTGGCGCTGCTCAGGGTCAGCTCTGGTCAGTTCTTCCTCTTCGATATCAGATTCTCCTCCTGAACTACTGTCTGTGATGTCTGAATCAAATGCTCGTTCACTGCACCTCAAGTTGGCTATACCACTGGCTGTAAATCTCTCCAATTCTTCTGAAATCGAATCACTTTTCAGGAAGTTGCTAAGTCCCTCTGAAGCAGCAGTCTCACTGGCAGCTTTTCTCAATGCAGCTTCGGCCTTTCGAGTCAGCATCAACTGGCTCCGGGGCCTCAAGGATTCCAAGTTTGGCAGCTTGCTTAAAGTTTTCTCTAAAAATCCACCCAGCTGATGCTGTATGTGCCTCTCCACCTGCTTGGCTTGCACAACCTGTAAGCGCTTCTGTAACCTGCGGGCCCGGCTCTCAATGTCAGCCTGCCGCCGCAGTAAAGCTGTTATCCTGGTGTCAGAATCTAAAGCACTGAAAAGGATGGAAGACACGGGAGACTTTTTACCCTCTAACTTGACACCCCCCACGTTAGAACTGGAATCTGTGTCAGGTGATAACCTACTGCTTCCTTGAAGTGCCGGCTGTTCCATGGAATTTACAGAAGATTTGTTTGCAGTGCTGTTATTGCTAAATGCAGTTGTATGTTCTACCTCAAGGCTTCTATGTGGAAGAGTGCAATTGGTCATGCCCCCTTTCAAGTCCCCAGATTCAGATGCCACCACTTCACCCCCATGAAAAGATGAAGTGAGAGCCCGTTTTCCCCCATTAAGGGGACTGGAATTGTCATGATCAGAATGTGTTGAACTTTTAGTCAATTTCTTCGACAACCCATTTACAGGTGCTTGTGGCAGAGCTGTCTGACCACTTGTATTCATGGTTCTAAGATTTTCTAAGGAAAACTCCAAAACTGGCTGTCTTCCCAACAGCTCAGCTCGGAGTTCATAGGACTGAGATAAGAGAGGGTGAGATTTGAGTACTGTCTGCTTGCTGAAGACACCTTGCAACTTCAGTGATTCCTTTGAGGGAACAGATGTTACATCGGAGCAGAGATAAGATGCCACCAGTGGTTGCAGCTTTCCCAAGTCTTCCTTGGTAGGATTATTTCGGAAGTCTAGACTGGGATCCTCTGCAGCAATGGCTTTTCTTTTGGTTCCGTTGGCAGCAATAAGGATGTTGGCGTTGCCGTTATTCTCGGCACTGCCAGGGGACAAAGTGGAGGATGGGGGAGCCAGTTTGAACCGGATATGGTGTGTTTCAGCTGCTGCGTCAGTGAGAGCGGGCGCCATCGCAGCCATTCAGCACAGAGAGACAGGAAGTCCAGCCTCTCCCGGTGCCGAGGCCAGCTCCACAGCCCCTTACCGCCTCCCCAGAGAACAGACTAGAAGAGAAAGAAGAAAAGCAAGTTAGAAATACAAACACATTAGAAAACAACACACATGTTTTTAATACAAACATCATGGAGGCTGTTAACCAAACTCTGTCTTCAGAAAGAAAACACTCAAACCAAAAGGGGAGGGTGTTGGGGCGGGGCCACAACTCTTCTACAAAAGAAAGAATTCCATCCTTCCTTTTAGTCACTTGTCATCATAAACTGAAAGTAGTCACAGACTGTTCAAGTCAAATCATCTGCATTTAAAAGAAAAATAGCTTTAAAACTTCTTGAAATGAGTGAATTTAAAGCAAATGTATCAAACTAAACACCAGGAATCAAACAGAAAAGAATTAGTAAGAACTCCTCACTCCCTACCCAAAGTCTCTATGCCAAATGTCTGTACATTTCTGGCCAAAGGATCCAATGTTTGTCAGCTTCCCACTTCTCTATAAGATAGATCGTACTAAAAGCTTTACTGTATCACATCTGTAATGCCAGTTTATTTCATCAATTTTCTTTTCTTTCCACTGTCCTCAGTATGGCCCACCTCTCAAAGTAATTGCCCAGTGTGTCTCTTTTCTTCACAACTTCTTGAAAGAATAGTTATAAATAGCTGCCTCTGCCCTCCTCACTCTTCTGTAATCTGCCTTCTACTCCTACTGCTCTGGCAAAGGTCACAAGCAATCTCATTATCAAATCCCATGCTCAAGTCTCAGTCCTCATTCTATCTGACTTCTCTGAAGCATTAGTGCTGACCACTCCACTTTTCTGGAAATTCTTCTTTCCCGATGTCCTTGACAGCAAGGTCCCTTCTGCCCTCTTCTCTCTCAACTCACTTCCTTGGCAACAATCTTGATAGCAGCGTGTAAGTCCTCTGGTAGCTCAGAAAAACACGTTCAGCTGCACTAAACAATATCCTCACCTCTATGTACCTCAAGCCCCCTGAAGCTCAAAACTGAATTTCTTTTTACTTCTCACCCAGTTCTATCATCTCAGGAAATTGCTTTCACGGAGCAACCCCAGCTAAAAACCTCAGCAGTGTACCTCTTCTTCACCCCATTTGATTTATCTGGTCTGAGAGTAAAAGGACATCTATGTAAAGAACTAAGCCAGCAGGTACTAAAATGTGGCCTACAAACTTCTTGAGAGCTCAAAGACCATTTCAGAGGTCCACAAGATCAAACTTTTCATAATAATATTAAACATTATTTGCCTTTTTCCACAGTGTTGACATTTGCGATAAGGATGCAAAGACAAGTCTGAGCAAAACTGCTGGTACCTTAGCAAAAATCAGAGCAGAGGTACCTAACTGTACTAATAGCCTGTGGTCACCGTATTCTTTACTCATTTAGTTAAAAAATAAAAAAAAATTTAAAAGGTTATTATAATGACCTTTGATACCCTTGATGAAATATGGAAATTATGAACTTTATTAAATCTCCACTCAAGTCTTCAGTGCATGTGTATACGTGTATCTAAATATTCTGTGCGATGAAAGGGAAAGTACACGTAAAGCACTTCTACTGCTTTAAGAAAACTGAGTTACAAGTTGAACTAGAAGCTTCTTCCATGTAACACTATTTTTACTTGGCAGAACAACTGACAAACTATGATTATACAGACTTGAATACTGAGCAGACATTTTCTTGCAAATGAACAAAGTAAACCTGTCACTTCACGGAAACCCAATATGAGGTTTGTTGCCAGTGGTAAAATTCAAGTTTTTACGCAAAAATAAGTATTTTGAAAATGTTTATCCATCACCATGAACTTGGAACATTTCCCCAATACGTAAAGTCATTTCTGATTAAACAGACTACTGCTGATATTAGTGAACGAGAAATGGATACCACATAATGAAATGTGTCAACCTTTGGAAGATCTGCCTAACTCTGTTAATGACCAAATGACCCATGCTCCTTAGAAACTAGTGCATGGGTAAAAGTAAGTGCAAGACAGACCAAATGGATTAATCTGACAGAGTATGAAAAGCTCACTGATACGGCTTTAGATTCCACAGTGCAGCTAACCTTTATGAAGTTTGGACAGTGTCAAAGGATATGTACACTTTAAAAGGCTACTAAATACTTGTCTCTTTTCCAAACTACACATTTGTATGAGGTCAGATTTTCTGCACATACTTTCAAAACAACATTATCACAACAGAATGAATGCAGGAGATATGAGAACCCAGCTGTTTTCTATTAAGCCAGACATTAGAAAGATTTGCAAAAATGTAAAATAATGCCATTACCACTTAATTTTTGTTGTTCTGATAATAAGTTCTTATCCATAATATGTAACAGGTTGATCATTTTTAAATGAATTACTAAATTTTTTTTCCTTTAATTTGTGGCCACACTGCCCAGCTTGTAGGATCACAGTCCCCCCACCAGGGATTGAACCCGTGCCCTAGGCAGTGAAAGCAGAGTCCTAATCACTGGATCGCCAGGAAGTCCCAGTAAATAATTATTCTTTAAATTTCTCGAAGTTTCTAATCAAGTACTGATAATAACCCACCAAAGTTCTTTGTGGTTTTCGACATTTTTAAAAGTGAAAAGGGGCCTTGAGAACAAAAAGTTTGTGCATCACTGAACTAAAAGCAACCTCCTCCTCCCTCAAAAAAATGAGGACAACTACCAGTTTGGTCAAACATTTTATCTTTAGATAAAAATCAAAACAGGATGGTAAGCCGTGTAGTACTACACTGACTCTTTACAGTATGACAACTCAAATCATTAATATCAAAATATTTAAGTAAATGACAGAATAGTGTTAGTCATTCAGTCGTGTCCAACTCTTTGATATTCATGGACTGTAGCCCACCAGGCCCCTCTATCCATGGGATTCTCCAGGCAAGAATACTGAAGTGGATTGCCATTCCCTTCTCTAGGGGATCTTCCCAAACCAGGGATCGAACCTCAGTCTCCTGTACTGCAGGCAGATTCTTCACTGTCTGAGCTACCAATACACTTACAGGTCAAACATGTCTACCGCTCTATGTAATTGCCAAAATATTCTCAATCTAAGCTTACAATGCCTTTAACAAACATCCTATATTCATTAAACTAGACCTTCTGAGGATTAGAGTTTTACCCGTATGGACTTGCTGGCATACAGCATTCTGTGTAACTAACTGTTCTATGTCCACTTTTCCTAATTTTGATTTTAAATTTAAAAAATAGCTGTATTATTACATTGGTTCAATTGACAGATGAACCAACATAATAAGCTCTTTATTCAAAATATCTTGTCAATTTTATAATGGGAAAAGCATTTTCTACCATAAACAAAAACCACTATCTGATCTTTCCAATCAACTCAACATCCTCTTTCGCGAACTGATAACAATATACAGTTGGTACTAGCCATGCAAATGGCAACCCACTCCAATACTCTTGCCTGGAGAATCCCATGGACACAGGAGCTGGTAGGCTACAGTCCATAAGGGTGCAAAGAGTTGGACATGACTGAAGCAACTTAGCAATATCTGTGCAAGGAGGCACATTATCACTGTCAGATGATTAATACAATGAGTGAGAGGAGTAGATGGAGCCTACTGCCCAAAAACACTACAGTCTGTCTCAGCAATGGCAGGAAGCAGCCTCCCTCTGGGACCCGAGCAAGGACACAGACGTTACACAGCTTCCACAAAACGTATGGAAAACCCATACTCACCCAGCACACATAAAAAGTGGGTTGTAATTAACATCACACCACAGAAGGTACTTGTGCAATCAACATTCCCAAGTTATTTCAGAACTATTTAGTTCTTTAAAATTTGCAACTTAAATAAAAATCTGCTGACTCAAATTCCACCTCTTTCAAGATTTTTCTGACCCTCTGAAAGCACATCTGAGAACTTGACATTAATCATATACGCCTCAAAGGCAAATGTATTTTGCTCACTTCCTCCTCGGTCTCAAAATCCCCATGGAGTGCAATGAAAAGAGTAGTTACTAAACAATTTGTCTCAATAAACAGGGAAGGGGAAAAGTGACATCTTCAGAAGAAACTCCATTCCTAACTCCTAAATCTTTATCTTTCTATATCAAAACTGCTAAAAATATGTATATATACTGGACTCTACACCCGCCTCCCTTCATTGACTTGAAATGCTGTGCCGAAATGCACTATCACTCCCCACCCCACCCCCACCCACACCCCCATTCACAGGTAACAGGAGCAGGCCCAGGCTCACATCTGGCTCCACCCATATTTAAATCATTTAACTATTTTGTTCCCTCAACTTCTTCATCTGCAAATAACAGAGCTGACCTCAGAAGGCTGCAGAAATGATTACATAAAATACTTTCAATTACTTAACCGAGTGCCTGACACAAGAGCCCATTATTTGCACTATTATAACAACCTATGGAGAAAATGCAAATATTACAAAACAAAAAACTGTGAAGTAGAAAAAAAGGTGTTAAAAAATAAAAATATACACTATGACCTCATTTCAGTTTTAAAAAGTAGGTGATAAGATTCTTTTGTTTTTTTATTTTCTGGCTTATGTAATGTCTCCACCATAAACACAAATTGCTTGTATAATACAAGGGAAGAAGGCAAAAGTAATGTAAATTCTTAAAGAGTCAAAAAATGTGAATAAGGCAAAATATCACAAAAATGTTCTTAAATTTAACATAATGAGCAAAATGTTGATTGGAACAATTCCCATCCCACTTAAATCCCAAAAACGTTGTAGTGACTCAACAATTTAGAGCAGAGAGAAACTGTCAAATTTAAGGAGTGTTACAAAAACAGCACAACAGCTTTTGATAAATTACCCTTCTCCAAAGAATACAAAGCATTAAAAGCTGTAAGTAACTTATTAATCCTCATTACAAGCTAAGTGGTAGGTTTCTGGCTGCGATTTTAATTTCCAATTCACTGGTGTGGACAGATAGTAAAGTTACATTGTACATTCAGAATAAAGAAACCTAAAATATTCCAACTTTTAGTTCATCCAATAAACCACAATCTGACCAAAAAAAAAAAAGATGGACCTAATGCACCTGCAGCCACCAACATAAGTTATGATTCAGCACTAAGCTTAAGAGACAAAAGAAGGGCTATCTTATCAAGGTCCTTTAAAAGGCTATGAAAATTTGAGCTAGCTAATAACAGTTCCATTCCAGTCCCAAGGAAGCATTTTGGGGACTGGAATATGTCAAATGGGTTCAGCAGGCAAACACAGGAAAAACTTCTCTGATGAGATTCACAATGCACTTCATTATACTGACTGCTGCTCAAATATTCACACCTGTAACAAATAAACATCTTTTCCCAAATTGTGCAGAATACTGTTCTGAGGAATATAAGTTAAAGTTCAAATACACGACCTCTAAGGCCACTTCCTGTATATATGATTTTCTTATTATAAACAGCAATAGAGATTCAAGAACAAACTTCCACCTCACACAAGTAACACTTTGGAAGCCAGAGTATACCCCTAGGACAGTTTCTCAATCTCAGCACTACTGACTTGTGCCCAGTAATTTCTTGCTGTGGGGAATGGGGTCTCTCCTGTGCCTTTGCAGGTGGTCTAGCAGCATCCCTGGCCTAGATGCCAGCTGCACCCTCCTAGAAATTATGACAACCAAAAATGCCCCCAGACACGCCAAATGTCCCCAAGGGGGCAAAATCACACCCCCCAATTGAGAGCCACTCTCTAGAGATAGATTCTGTATCTACAGATGTATACACATACATATATATTTCTAAACATAAATTCCCAGAAAGCATACATATCTGGCTGCTTCAAATAGTGCAAGTCACAAACTAACTCCACACCTACAAACGAAAGCCACACCTTACTCCCTTGTAAATTCCCAAGACAGGACTCCGGTTACACAAGAATAAATTGGCAGCATCCACCTTGCAAAAATGTTGATTAGCTGCCAAGGCCCAAAGGGAAGGGTCTGGGCATTTGGGTGGCCAACAACCACACTTATACTGAAAACAGAAGCAAAAATGAGAAGGGGAAGAAAAACCTGCCCATAACGTGGCTTCTACTAACCTCGTTCCACCATTACCTCATTACTCTGTACAAAGGGATAAAAGACAGGAAGGATAGTTAGAGAAGGGTGTGTGAAGTTATCAAAATTTAAGCTGAAACTTGAAAATTAGCTAAAATTTCATTATGTAAAAGGCTGAGGCAAAGAAGGTAATGGGGCATTCCAGTGAGAGGAAAAGGTATGGGAAAAGCAGACATGCTGGAGGTTAGAAGAAATGATCAACTTGTTTGAATTATAAAGCATATTTTAGCAAGAGGAAACACTATAGGAAAAGGTGAAAAGGCAGTCTGAAGCCAGATCATTAATGGACAACCTTCAAAAGCCAGTTTTTACTTAGACTTAAAGGCAGCAGAAAGTCATTAAAGGTTTTTCATATGTGGAGTGACACATGAGAACTGTGCTTCAGAGACCAGTTGTATAGGATGGATTAAAAGAAGTAAAAAGTCAAAGGCCAGTGAAGAAGCTATTGCAATAATCTAGACAGGATACAACAAGAACTTACAACTAAGGCGGTCACCACAGCAGAATTGTCAAAGTCTCCTCCAGGCTTCGGAAGCGCCTGAAGTCTGCAGAAGAGCCAAGTAAGTGACACGAATAGGAAAGCTCTTAAGAAAATAGAAGGCTGTCATTTCCTTCATAATTTCAGCTTCTTTAAAATAAAATCCTCCCATTTATTTCTCATAAAGCTGTTCAGGTTCAGAGGGAGGGGGAACCATTTAGGTTTGGTATCCTCTCCATTCCTAACAGTACCAATCCAAACTCAGCCCGGGTGCATCAGCTCACACCTAAATGATCTTAACAACTTCCTGACTGAAGTCTCAGTCCTCTAATCCAGCAGTCCCCAACCTATTGGTCAACAAGAACTGATTTTGAGGAAGACAATTTTTCCACGGACCAGGCGTGGGGGCAGGGGATGGCTTCAATATGATTCAAACACATTACACTTACTGCGCACTTTTATTTGTGATCTAAGGCTGCCACTGATCTGGCAGGAGCACAGCCCGGAGGTAGGGGCTCCCTCGTCTAATCCATTCCGTACCTTTTTATCACTTCACTTCTCTACTCCGGAATAGCTCCTAGTACATTTCTCACGAGTCCAAATTCTCCAAGGTGAAATTTAACATCGAAACAAGTGCATCAATTGGCATGGACCTAGAAACCGCCCCCGATTCAACTCATCATTTTTGCCTATGCTGTTGCCTCTAACTGAAGGCCCTTTTACCCTTTAAGCCCCAAACTTAATACGTCAATACATAACATCTCCACAAAAACTTTTCCAGACTATTCAGACTCACAGAACTTCTTCTTGCTTAAATTGTACAAGTGCACTTAAAGTCACCACTCAATTAAAATTATCTGAATGTTCCCCTAGCTGTCAACTTGTTAACTCTATTTCAAGACTGGCAAAGTCCCTTAATATCTTTCTTTGCATGCACATCAACGTTACTGAGATAGAGTACCTGGGACATAGTAAGCACTGTGAGCACTTACTGACAGGCTTACAGTAGTCAAAGAAGACCCAGAGCTGGGCTTTTCAAGCATAAGATTCTGGTAAGCAGAGAAAGATGAGGAAAAACCAATCAAGAAACTGACACAATTGAAATAATAGGGTAGGATCTGGGAGATGGTCCACAGAACAACTTGAATGAACCAGGTGGTTGGTACATGCACAGCTTCTTGAGAAAGAGAGGGAAAAAGCAGCTTTGCGATCAAGTACCAAAAGTTACATTACGGAACACATTGGAAAGTTTTTCTTTTACAAATGTAGATTTGTTACAGAATACAAGAGGGAGTGGGAGGCAAATTTTTTTTCATAAAACAAAGAAATAAGGTGGACCTCACCATCCCAGTTCCTAGCACTTTTCGATGCCAACAGGGCAGGGTTTCTTAAGTTTTATTATTACTCAGGGAATCACAGCTCTGGCTGGAGAATAGATTGTTATTATGACTGCTGTTCACTAACATTAACTGACCTTTTACGGTGTCAGTCACTGTGCTAAGTGTTTTACATATGCATCCTCATTTAATTATCACAGTAACAGTATAAGATGAGTATGTGCTCAGACGTAGCATGCCCAAGACCACACCACTACTAAGCAGCTACGGAAGCAGGATTCCAATCGAAATCTGTAAGTGAAAAGTGAAGGTCACTCAGCTGTGTCTGACTCTTTGCAACCCCATGACTATACATACAGTTCATGGAATTCTCTAGACCAGAATACTGGGAGGGTAGCCGTTCCCTTCTCCAGGGGATCTTCCCAACACAGGGATCAAACCCAGGTCTCTCGCACTGCAGGTGGATTCTTTACCAGCTCAGTCACCAGGGAAGCCCAAGAATACCCGAGTGGGTAGCCTATCCCTTCTCCAGCGGATCTTCCCCACCCAAGAATCAAACATCTCCTGCACTACAGACAGATTCTTTACCCTCTGAGCTACCAGGGAAGACCCATGCTTTTTTAGTTTCTTTTTTATTGAAGTATAGTTGAATTACAATGTTGCATTGGTTTAGTTGCTAAGTCATGTCCTCCTCTTAACAACCCCACGAACTGTAGCCTGCCAGGCTCCTCTGTCCATGGGATTCTCCAGGCAAGAATACTGCAGTGGATTGCCATGCCCTCCTCCAGGGGATATTCCCGACGCAGGAATTGAACTCAGGTCTCCTGCATTACAGGCAGAGTCTTTACCGACTGAGCCACCAGGGAAGCCCCGTGTATTATCACTATACATAAGGCTAACTTTAAACTGGAAGGGACTTAACTGCTAGACACAAGGATTTTAAATTTTAGTCTTTAGAGGAAAGTCAATGAGAAATCCAAAAAACATTTTATTAAAATGCCTACAGCATTCAAAGCTCCACACCAAGTGTCTATGAGGATGACATGAACCAGTAAAGACACTCACTGTGATCAGGGAATCCTAGGGGGACCCTCACACAGTTGTGAGAGCTGGACCGTAAAGAAGGCAGAGCACCAAATAATTGATGCCTTCAAAATGTGATGCTGGAGGAGACTCCTGAGAGTCCCTTGGACTACAAGAAGATCAAACCAGTCAATCTTAAGGGAAACCAACCCTGAATACTCATTGGAAGGACTGATGCTGAAGCTCCAGTATTATGGTCACCTGAAGTGAACAGCCAACTCATTAGAAAAGTCCCTGATGCTGGGAAAGATTGAGGGCAGAGGATGAGATGGCTGGACAGCATCACTGATGCAATGGACATGAACAAGTGGCAAACTTCAGGAGATGGTGAAGGACAGGGAGGCCTGGCATGCTGTAGTCCATGGGGTCACAAAGAGTCAGACACGACTGGAGGACTGAACAACAACATACAGGCTGAGAGTGGGTGCGGGGGTCACAGAAGGCTTCCCAGGGGGGAAAACATCTTAACTTGAAACCTGAAAGGATAGGAAGGGTCCTGCATTGGGCTTCCCTGGTGGCTCAGACGGTAAAGAATCTACCTGCAATGCCAGAGACCTGGGTGCAATCCCTGGGTCAGAAAAATCCCCTGGAGAAGGGAACGGCTACCCACTCCAGTATTCTTGCCTGGAGAATTCCATGGACAGAGGAGTCTGGAGGGCTACAGTCCATGGGTTGCAAAGAGTCGGACACCACTGAGTGGCTAACACTTCCACTTTTAGCATCTCCCATACAGCTACTTCCAACACCTCTGCCCCCAATACCAAGTTCAAAACCTTCCGGCCCTTCAACATTCCCTATGTGAATGAATCCTGATCCCAATCTCTGGTTTACAATCTACTATAGATATCTAACTTAAACATACACTAATATCAGACAGGAATAACAGACTACAGTATACTCTAATGCTGGAGACACTAAGAACCATAGCAGTGTCATCAATGCCAAAGACAAGACAGAAATGAGGTGTGAAGGTAAACCTAGATGACAAAGCACTGTTTTGCCTGAAGGGATCAGGGGAGGCTTCCAGAAAGAGATGATATTCTGACTAAACACCAAGGTTAAACAGGGAGGGTTCAATAGACAGAATGATAGCCAGTCACTCCATCCTTAATACCACTGCCTTAGTTCAGAATCTCTTAGGCCTTACCCTAACCCAGAACAGCAATAATCTCCCAACTGTTCCTTCTTCCTGTCTCAGCAAGCCTTCAACCTAGTGTCCACTACCAAAATGATTACTAGAAGAGGAGAAAAGAGGGGAAAAAAAGAGAGGGAACATAAATTCAACCATGCTGTGCTCCTGCTTAAAATCTTTCCATGAGGCTATGGTAAGGATGAACCCAAACTCCCACACAGCATTTATCTGCTCCCTTTTACACTAAGCCTCATTTTCCACCTGTCCCCAGTCTAGCCACTGCAATCTTATTTATTTACACTTCCAGGTTCTTCCATGCCCTTGCACCTTTGCTTCTCAAATTTTAGCTCAAGATCACATGCTCTTTAAAGTATTTCCCACTCATTCCAGGTAGAGTTAAGGGTCTCTTCCTCTCTAGGATCTAATAAGCAGTCGCATGACATCCTGGTCATAATGTAAAATAAACACCCAATTTTGTCACCCCCACTGACTGTATATTTCTTAAAAGGAAACTTATGGCTTGTTTCCTTTTCCTTGAATCCGCCTGCCATGCAGGAGACCCTGATTTGATTCCTGAGTTGGGAAGATGTGCTGGAGAAGGGATAGGCTACCCACTCCAGTCTTCTTGGGCTTCCAGTGTGGCTCAGCTGGTAAAGAATCCGCCTGCAACGCAGGAGACCTGGGTTTGATCCCTGGGTTGGGAAGATCCCCTGGAGAGGAGAAAGGCTACCCACTCCAGTAATTCCATGGACTACATAAGTCCATGGGGTCACAAAGAGTCAGACATGACTGAGCAATTTTAACTTAATGGCTTGTTTTATTTCTAACCCTTACAGGTAGCACTATGCCTGACAGACAGTGGACCAATATATATGTTAGTTAACCTGCGTATTCTACAGTGAATGCATCAGATGGAGATCCATTATGAACTTAATGGGGATGTCTGATAATAAACTGAAAATCTAACGGGAAGCAGGAACCAACTGAATCTAGGACAGACTTTGTCTACCTCAAGTTCTGGTCATTTACATTGCCAAGCACATGCACTCAGACTGACAAACTTTTAAAGTATACTTTTAAACTATTAAATTTGGCTATGTAAGCCTTTTGAAGGCATTATCAAAATTTTAAATGCAACTACTCAAACTTTTACCCAGTAACTGCACTTCTAGGAACCTATTCAACAGAAATATTCTCAGATACCTAAGAATATATGCACAATTCTTTTACTGAAGAATTGTAATACAAAAAAAAAAAGAGCAAACTTAAGATACCATAGAATATTATGAAGCTATTAAAAAAAACTTTGTTGACGTGAAAAATCTCTAATATATAACTAAGTGGGGAAAAAAAAAAGACCAAGCTACAAAACAGGTAAGATCACATTTGTGTTTACTTATCACTGAATTCATTTCCTATCAGTCTACCTCACAAAAGGCAAAGAAGGAAAAATGGACTTTTATCTCATCTCTAACAACTCTAATAATACAAGTGTTTCTGAACAAAACTAAAATCGAAGATTTCTCGAAGGGTCCAAGCAATTCAAAAGCAAATATGTTCTTCTTAGGGTGTTGGGGTGAGGCGAAGGTCCCTGACCCAACTCCAGAGATCTCACTGAAATCGACCCTATCCCTTCAGAATACTGAATTAAAGATTAACTGAAACACACACACACACACACAAACCCTGAAAAACAGCAATCCAGTATCTTTTGAAATATGGTAAGCTCTTCAAACATCCTCAGTGCTCCATGGTAACATATGAACAGTTTAATGAAACTTTCCTGACAGTTCAACTTATCAGACCAGTATTTCTACAAAGCCTCTATGCTACCAAAAAGCAGAAGCTGAACTAATTAGCTTTTCACCTCTAACCCTTCATACCCTCCAGTGGAGGTGCTAATAAGCAGTCACAAAGGCCAAATAGCAAATGAAAGCCTAGATATCAGTTTTTAGCAATTTTTCATTTAATACTCTAACAACAAAATTGTGATTCATCTTTTTTATTCCTGAACACTTCCCCTCCAACTGAATTTAACCAGATCTGACCTTAAGCTGCTCCCTTTTTACAGAGAAATTAAAAGGTGAGGGACTCCATTAAGTTTGATGCCACTTAAGCAACTTTTTCCAAACAAGGGCAGAATCTGCTGTACTTAAAATTCAGAGTGAGATCTCATTTGGGATTCCTGGTTCAAGTAACAAGAACCAGAGTTTTTGATAACATTTAGATAAAACTGCGCTGAATTTACCTCTGCCTTATACTTCCCTCACTCTTAAAAGCTTGGGGAGAAATTGTAATTTTTAAAAAGTTAGAACTAGAAGGGGGAAAAAAAGGCAAGTTTACAACAGTCAACAACAATAGAACACAAAGTGAAGTAATTCCGTGGGGGCTACGGCCTTCCAATGTTAAAATTGTATAGAGCTAGCTGAAAAGCTTAGACAAGCAAGCCTTGCAGAAGGTAACTAACATGTATTAAGCAGCTGTCAGTTCCCAGACACCACTACCCATGGGAGACAAGAATCTAAAAGGTGTCTACCTTGAAGGGCTTCTTGATGTAATGTTTTAAAATATTCATATACAATCTTTAAGTTTCTCTTTCAGACTACTCAAATTTGTTTCTTATCCATAAACATGAATTGCACTATCTCCTTTGAAATCAGTTTCCTCACACCCTCCATTTTTGCTTTACCTTTATTTGATGAAAGACAACAAAAGCTTACCACACAAACCAAAAAAACACATCTATCTCAGTCTTTCTGGAATCCAGGCTTTTTGATAGATCAAACCTGTCGGCTCATTTTCTCCTATACATTTTACCCTACGTCCTAAAAGACTGGCAACGCACCATAAGGTAGGAACAAATGATACCTAAACCCACCGCGCCCCTCCCCCGTCCACACACTCACCCTTCCCTGTGACCCCCACTGCTCTCCACAAGATGCAAGTGACCCCCAAGGACACCCCTCTCTCTTCTCCGGCCTTCAAGTGTCGGTGACCTCCACCACAGTGGAATGTTTGTCTTTTACATTCATATTGTCTGTTTCAACCATTACTAAGTTTTGATCTCACATTTCAAGGAATGGGAAGTACTGATAACTCTCGCTTTGTGTCATGAATTACTACATTTTGGCATGAATATTTCTACGCAACTTTTACTATGCCCAGAGGCTAATATGCAATTTATTATGATGGGAACTACAATTTAAACACACATCTTTAGAAGCAACATGAAGCCTCAAAACCAGTCTTAATATAGACTTCCAAGAAATAGTTAAAAGTCTTATTTTAGGAAAAGGACATGATCCCAGTGCTCTTTGCACACAGTAAGAAGGCCAGGTGTCTGGGCCGTTTTATTTGAGACACCTGCACCTGTACTTTTTCATAAAGTGATCAATTAAAAGGGCCCTAAGGTAAAACATGCTTCCGGACACCTAGAACAACCTAACCAAAAGGCAGAAACTTACTTAAAATAGAACAAGCCGCCAAAGAAAAGGTGCTTTAAAACCAAAAAAACCACTCAATAGTAAGATATGCTCTGGGCCAATCAACTGAAGATGAACCACATACTCAGTCTGCACTAGTCCTTCCTTTCCAAATTCAAGGCAATGGAAAGACGTTGGAGGTCAAAAAAAGAAAAAAAAATCAATTATTTAAAAAAAAAAAAAAAAATTCCTCTCTCTCCAGGAAGGAAATCACCTAATTTCTGTATCTAATGACTTCACCAAGAAGAAAAATAATAACTCCTACTGAACTCCCCTCTCAAGGAAGCTGACAAATACAAAGAATAAGCATTACTCTTTAAACACACGATCTTCAATGATTATTTAGAAAATGCAATATGAATTAGTATGTTTCTTCACAGAATTAAAAAAATTGCTTTCCTAGTACTACAACAAGGTAACTAAGCTTTCCTCAGAAAAGTTCCTCTAACTAGAACCACTGGATACTAAAATAACTTCTCAAATCAGCATCATCAACCAAAAGGGCCCCATGTTTACAGATTACATGAGTTAGTTTGTATCAAACAGAACAAATCTATCAGCTGTTATTCACTTTAAAATACAATTAAAATCTGTGGTCAAACTAATAAAATCCAGAGAAAGTACAGACACTGGCTACAGTGTAGCATGACTAGAAATGGAAGGGTACTGGCAGTGTTTGAAGAAGAAAAAAAGAGAGTTGTTTTCCTTTCTTCTCACCTTCATAAAAGTCCAAAAGTGAACTAAGGTATACTCATGTTCTAGCTTCCAGAATTTTCCTCAACAGGATAATGATAAGTCATCCAACAATGAAACTGTGCTCTGCAGGTTTAACCATAGAAACAACATGTATAGGCAGGAAGAAAATCATACAAAGATTGAACATCTCACCTGCTGTAAAGCACAAAACTCAAATGCTAAAACTCTGAATGCTAAAACTTTCAGGAAAGATGCAGGGAACACTTCTAAATACTTCACTTAAATGGACTCACAAAGGTGAAAGGGCCAAAAACCCCACCATACCTCAAGACTCTCTCAATACTTTAACTGATCACTCTTTTACCTGTCCACAGACATAAATTAAAAATACTTCTTAAATATATATTTAAATACAGCAGTCGTCAGAGACCATTCATTTTCACCATAATATAGGCAGTAAGACTCTTTGTCACATCTGTTTCCCTCCAAGTGGTGCACGCTTGAAAATTAAAAAATGAACCACCTCAAGTCATGAGATCGCTAACAAATATATCAAATATGCTAACGGTCAAAGGAATTGCAGACTTTGTTGGATAAACCTAAAGGAAATCGAAATCAGAATTCCATGACTGAGGACAGTTATCTCACATTTATAATACATTTTTTAAATTCCCAAGGGATGAGCATTTTTACCTTGCCTTATTTTTAGGACTACACATCACACTGCACGTATCACATGACATGATGCAACTGTTAGCAAAGAAAATGGCCCAAAACCATAAAAAAATATACATGGTAGAGGAAACCGATCAATGTACACTTAAGAACCACTACATTTCATATTTAGTTTTTGAAATGTTTTTAAACTCACGACAGATCTTTTTTTCTAATTGAGAAAGTGGTTAGTAACCTCCGTAGAAACAACAGAGAATGTATTTGGCATTTTATACAATAGGAATTTACCCAACTAATAGGAAAACTGACATGAAGAAACAGATAACAGAACAACATTCTTCTAAATCTATAGGATTAACACTAAAAATACTCGGGATCAAAAACGCAACAGAAATGTAATGAAATATCTTTAGTTAGAAAACAAATTACTCAAAAGTGTTCACTATGGTTATAAGAAAAGAAAAATAGCTTTAAATGACAAGCCTGCAGACAATTGAAAATTTCTAAATTGTCAGATAGTACACTGGAAAAGGAACCAAGTATAGCCTATAGAAGGGGGGAGGGGAAAACACACCCACTTAAACCCTTGTAAATAGTGGTTACTTTGAACGACCCAAAAAGCAGGGAAAATACTACAGGCTATTCTTAGCGATGGAAAACATATTCCAATGTTCTACTTTTCATACTTGAAAGTGCTTTAGAAAAGAAGTTCAGTAACAATGTATAACTATATCATGATTATGCAAGGCAAAGATTATGTAATTTTATCGTTTATTTTAAATGTTATCCGACGGTAAAACTTAAAAAACTAAAACGTTTTGATCTTTCTAATGGGGAGGGGGCAAGTTCTTCTGGGCTACAATTTAAAAATATAAACACACACCCCAAAACAAACAAAAAAACACAATGATTGCTAGCCACGTGACAAAGGAGATGGCAACACCAGGATTGTGAATGGAGGTGAGGAAGGCAAGGCAGGACTAGGAAGGTTTCTCGGAACTTTGAGGACCTCAGGATTTGAGTCTCCCGACCCTTAAGGAAACCAAACTCTAGCCCGACTAGTTGTGTTGTTAACGCTCTCAAGTAGTTTATTAATAGGTCACGAAAACTGCTCCAGTGACCTCCAGAATAAAGGGGGGAAAAACCCGAGGAGGAGGAAAGAGAGCAATTTAAAGTGGCGCCATCATGTCACCCCTTCTCCCCTGAGGCAATCAATAAGCAATAGTTAAGTAACGTGTTTCTCCAAAAAACCACACTGGAATCCCGACAACGGAAAACAATAGAATTTTTAAGTAAAATATGCGGGTAGGGCTGGTTATCCTGTGGAAAACAATCAAACTATTTGCTGAGAATCAAAAGACCGTCAGCCGGAAAACAGGCCCCCCATACTCACTTAAAAGCAAGTAACTGTCTCTTCCTCTTTAGTTAAAAAAAAAAAAAAAAACACGTCCGCCTGAAGGAGTCTACATCGGAAAACGTAAGTGACCTCAATTTACAGGCAACAAAATAACAAATAAATGAAACAAATAACCATCTCACTAAACAATCAGAGTTGTGATACACACCGTGAAACGCGCAAGATGTGTGTTTCGAACCGAGAAAGGCCTTTTGCAGTCAAGAGAAGTTCAAGGCGAGAGCGAGAGTTTGTTTGGGGTTTTTTGGTGTTTTTTTTTTTTTAACTGGAATAAATCGTGTTCTTAAGGCCGCATTTTTAAATAGAACGCCAAAGGAAAAGCTGGCGAACGAGGCGGCAGCTGGTGGGGAAGGGCCCCCGCACACCCCCGCCCTTGGGGCGACTCCCAGCCCCGGACCCGCAGCGGGGAAGCCCGGAGAGGCCATTTAAAGTTCCGGGGATTTTTCCTGCCCTGCCCTGCCTTTCCAGTTACAACTAACAAAGAGAGGGAGAAATGGGAGCCACAGGGAGAGCGAGGAGAAGGAGAAAGGGCAGCGGGAGGAGGAGGAGGAGAGGAGCAGCAGCACCAGCACCTACCACGTGATGGAAGAGCGTTGCCCGGGCGGATTCAGCCCCACAAAATGGGCGCAGTTTGCAAACAGCCCCCGGCCTGGGCGCCGAGGGCCGGCGGCGGGCGGGGGCGCGCAGCGGCGGCTCCGGCCCGGGCCCGCCGCTCTCCTCCACCCCGGCGCCCGGAGCCGCCCTGACTTTCCGGGCGGGGGGGGGCGAGGCGGAGGGGGAGGGGAAGGCGGCGGCGGCGGGGAGCGGCCGCTTTTTCTTCTCTTTCGGGCCCTTTCTCCGGCCTTCCTCGGCTCCGGCGGGGCCTGGGCACGGCCGGGGACCACAGCCCGGCCGGGAGGACGGGCGGGCGGGGGCAAAGGGTGAAGCCGCCCCCCCGCCCCGCACAAACAAGCGCCGCCGTCTGCAGCCCGAGCCCGCACCCCGGCCGCCGCCCCCGGACGCCTCTTCCCGGCCGGGGAGCGCGCTCCGGCCGCCCCCCGCACCGCCGCGGCGAGACGAGTTGGCTTCGCTACGGTGCTCGGGTCTCCCGCCGGCTCGGCGAGCGGTGGTGGCGGTGGCGGCGGCACTGGGAAAATGGCGGCCGAGCTTCTTTTCCCTCCCCCCCTTTAATCTGAAGCGGAGGGAGAATGGAGCGAGCGAGCGGGCGAGCGCCGGGGACACGGGGAGGAGGGACAGCAGCGCCTCCGCCGGCTGCGGCTGCGGCGGCGAAGGCCCGCTCCGCCCCGGCGGGCCGCCAGGGGGCGCCCGCCGCGCCGCCCCCGCGAGCCGCCAGGAGGCGCGGCCGCCGCCGCCTCAGTCATGGCTCCTCGCCGCGGACGCTGTTTCTGCGCCTCCAGCTGCGGAGGCCGCGGCGCCGGGACCCCGCCGCTCCCAGACATGCGGCTGCGGCACGCGGCACGCGGCACTGCGGCAGGCGGGAGCGGGCCTTCGCTCTGGCCGGGGTGAGGCTAACCTGAGGCACTGACGCCGTCACATTCCCTCCACGCTAGGGCTGGCGGGGCCGCGCGCCGGCTGAGGGGCAAGGAAGGCTGACGCGACAGAGCAAGAGGACGTGAGCCAGGAACTGTTTGTACTGGGTAGTAAATAGGCTTATGTCTTGGGCACCACACTATTCCAGGGCTAAACGTGCGCTGAGTCGGGTGGGGAGCTCCCTGACCGGTGAAGCGCTTCCCGCCGCCCTTTGTCCTAGCAGCCTGCCTCCCTACACTGCAGCACGCCTGGGCAGTAGCCCGGGCGCCGCGCTCCGCAGCCGCCGGGGTTAAAAAAAAAAAAAAGCGCACGTTCTCATTGCGCAGGCGCGAGCGGAGCCCGCGTCGGACCAGCCCGGGAAGGGCCAGCCCGGAGCGAGAAGGGGAAGTGATGGCCCACCAGCGCCGGGCCCGCTGGGAACTGTAGTTTTCGCTAAGAAGCACGCGTCTGGTTTTCGGTGTCACGGCTTGGCAGATCCGCCAAAGCAGGCAAATGGCATTACACAATGAGTATTTATGCTTCCTGTCTCCACCAAAAGGAAGTTCAGTGCTATGCTACAAGTTTAACAAAGAACTCCATAGAGAAACCCAAATCTCAGAACAAAAAGCAAACTTCCACTTGGTTTAAAGTGGTGGCACTTTATCATTTCTCATGACCAGTCTGTCAGTATGGTATTTTAGTCCTTTTCCAAAATAGGGCCTTAAAATAACGGAACTTTTTCTAGATTAAAAAAATGTAGGAATACAATGCGAAGTGTCACATTTACACAAACTATAAGCCACTACCCTTTAAAACTAAAGAAAAAGTTGCCAAAAGATGAATCCAGTACTTAGAGACTTAAAAAAGGAACTCTGGTATTCATCAAAATATTACTTTAAATGACATAACAACAACAACAAAAATGTTTCCAACAATTAAATCGTCAAATGCAGCAGATGAGAAAGGTATGCTCTACAACCAAAAAGGAAGATGAGAAATGCTCAGTACTGTTTTGTGGCTTACCAGAACCAATATCCGGTGGTATGTGTCACTTCTGTTAGTCAAAAAACAGCCTGATAGTTTATCCTCCCACAAAGTTACACTCCAACACCAGCTCCTACACATTTACACCTAAACTTCCATGAGTTCCCATTTGTACCCTTAAAATCACACTCTCAATCATGGTCATGGTTCTTAAATACCAAAAGAAAGTTGCAGGGTCAAATTATACAAAGAATTTTTTTAATGTATACAAATCTGTATATACCTCTGAAAGAGATCCTAGTCTTGACTTTTTAATTTACAATCCCAGGGGGGTGGAGAGGTGGATTAATTTTTTTTTAAATGTATAAACACGTATCTCTGCATACATAATAATTCCACAAAATACAGCAAAAGGTGTTAAACACAATTCTAAAACCAACAGATGGCGAACTAGAGCCCTAATCTGAGGATTCTGAAATCTAAATGAGCAGAAATGAAAAACACCAAATAAGGCATAGCCCTCTGCAGTGTATACTTAAATATTATGTTCAAAGATACCCACCACAAAATCATTTTACTGTTGCTTTGATTCTAAAAACTCAAGTATCAGATTTAATTAGGCCTCCAAATAACCAAGCTTATAAAATACATTCTTTTCAATGATTAAGAAAAAAGTGGAAATGCTAATTTTTAAACATGCATTTTGGGTAAAAATAAATTCCCACTTTCCCCTTCTCTCATTGCTTAGCCCAAGAGTGAGCCTGTTTAAGTGTTTATGGCACCTAAGTCAGTGAGTTTGTTTTACATTATCTCAAATCAGATGTCTTTCTGCTCAGACACCAATTTTTACAAATAGGGAAATTCAAAGGTGAGCCACTACAGACACAAAAATCTTAGAGAAATATATTTTCTTAAAATTTCCCCCCAAAACACAATGGGTGTCAAGACTGATTAAACACACACATATACTATTCATTTTCCAAATCATTCTTGAAATACTCATTGTGGTTGGCTTCCTCCAATATCCACTCTATCTCAGTGAAATTAGTTTTAACCCTTTCTCTTTGCCAGAGATTGGTTGGAAATGGGCAAGAAATGTAATCCTGATCAATGGGACATGAGTGGAAGCCCACTGGAATACAGAATTGTAAGAAAGCTTCTTCCATCCTAAAATAAGATGAGGAAGAAACAGCCCCTCTTCAGGTAATGCTGAACATGCCACTTCATACCACTCCAGTCACCTTACATCAAGTCTGAAGACGCCACCAACATCAAAGAGCGCAGAATGGAGAGTTGGCTAGAACCCTGGTTCTTGGTGACAGCATTAAATGATTATATTGAACAATCCTGACATCTGCAAGACTTCTGGACTTCCAGCTACATGAGACCAATGTAACAACAAACATATATTACACCAATTTGCAATAGGTTGTCTATCCCTAAAGTCAAAAACATAATTATAACTTTCTCATATTTTAGAGTATCTGTATTATAATACTTTACTTATATTTTACATAACTCCCTCTTATATACAACTCTTTACCCATCCATTCTTTATCTATGTGTTATTTCTGCCGTGTAAAACAGGACCATCCCTCCTCACCACCAATCCTTGTTCATTCCTCTCCTTCAATCCACCTCTAACTTATCTTCCCTTCCAGAAAACAGTAATAAAGGAATTCCCAGACTTCCCTGGTGGTCCGGTGGTTAAGAATCCACCTGCCAATACAGGGGACACATGTTCAATCCCTGCTTTGCGGAAATTTCATATGTCGTCAAGCAACTAAGCCCAAGTGCCCTAGAGCCTGTGCACCGCAAAAAGAGAAGCCACTGCAACAAGAAGCCCACGCACCACATTGAAGAGTATCCCCCACTTGCCACAGTTAGAGAAGGCCCACGCAAAGCAACGAAGACCCAGCATAGCCAAAATTAAAATAAATTTTTTTAAAATTCAGTATTTCAAATGGAAAACTAATCTCAAGGGATTATTTTGTTCTGTACTTAAAAAAAGCAATTATTAAAATAATTCAGGAGAAAGTCCTAAAGCCTAAACCATCTAGTTTCAAAAGAACAGGGACGCCCCCATTTCTGTTATTTGCTATTGCATCCTAGGAACCTAGTCCGGATATCAAAGAAATGAACATATCAGACTATTTAAAATATTAAAATTATATCATGAAAGAAAGATCTTTCAACTGAAATTGGTGCATGCTCTCATGTTAATATTCAGCAAGCTAAATATTAAGTAGAAAGCCAGGATAAACTGAACCGTTCTGGTTCAGTTTAAATTTCTGGGAAATTTAAAGAATTTTGGATATCAGAAAGAATATGAAAGACCATCTAGTTCAACCTCCAGATTTTATTATCAGAAAGCCAAGAAAAAAACAGCAGGGAGACTGCCCAAAGCCAAAGCTGGAACACAGACTGGAATCCGTGTGTCAGTCTCCAATTTTCACTTTCCCCACCACATCACCTGCGTTCCAGAATTACAGCTTCCCACCGGAAACATGCTACTCACCAACTGGCAAATAAGAAGTGCAAACATGATGCAGGTAAACCTGAACAATACTACGAATTCAGTTTGACAAGTATCAAGATTTGGCCAAAGGTAAGTAAGAGAAAATCCTCACATTGATTACAATGACTATAGAGCTCAGAGACTGTTTTCATTAAATGAAGGTCTCAGCTAATCCAGAATATCATATACTCTTATGTACTCAGCCCAATAGCAACAAATTTTGCAGTAAGATTAAGCAATTTAAGGCATTTGAAAAACCTGTCAGTGACCAAGTATTATAAGAATGCATGGTATTCCTTACTTTCAATCCCATCTAAAAACAAGATAATTTTCTTCCTCATACTAAAGACATAAACTCTGGAATTTACACAAAGATATCATCTTACCATCTTACCACAAAGTGAAAGTGAAGTCGCTCAGTCGTGTCCGACTCTTTGCGACCCCGTGGACTGCAGCCCACCAGGCTCCTCTGTCCATGGGATTTTCCAGGCAAGAATACTGGAGTGGATTGCCATTTCCTTCTCCAGGGGATCTTCCCAACCCAGGGATCGAACCCAGGTCTCCCGCATTGCAGGCAGACGCTTTAACCTCTGAGCCACCAGGGAAGCATCTTACCACAGAAGTGATCCAATAACTCATTGAGAACAAATCCTAATCATAGGCAGCCTCATGATTTAACCATTAGTAATGAAAACAGTGCCTTCCCTGGTGGCTCAGACAGTAAAGAGTCTGCCTACAGCGTGGGAGATGCAGGTTTGATCCCTGGGTCAGGAAGATCCCCTGGAGAAAGAAATGGCAACCGACTGGTATTCTTGCCTGGAAAATTCCATGGATGGAGGAGCCCACCAGGCTACAGTCCATGGATTTGGGAACAGTCCATGGAATGAGAACAGTAACTAAAGTTACAGGTTAACCCTGAATGCACTCCTAAATCAGGAAATAATTTACTGGGGGATATTGAGGAAGACAGTACTAAAATGCAAATGTATGCAACTGTATCACTTAAAGAAACAAGTCATGTTCTCCCAAGGCCATCAGCTATGTTAAGACTTAACATCAAAGATAGATGGTTTTCTCCTCCGCAGTATCAGATTTCAAAGTAGCTACACAAACATCAATTTCCAATATATGCAGTCTAACCAGAACTTTACAAGAATATTTTAATCAAGTTTCTCAAGGAGTTAAATTAAACAAATAAAAAAATTACTGATTAAATAAACTGGTTAGGTAAATTATAGTTAATTCTAATTATTTGAACTTCAGTAGAGAACATTCTTAAATTCTCAAAGAATTAACCAAAGAAGTTTGTTGACCAAACATAACAAAAGGAGTATTTTAATATACTAATTTTGCACATGAGGCAACATCAAATGAAGCAATCTGCCTAGAACCTACACATTGTATCACATAATAAATGTTAGAACATGCCCCAAAGTTACCAAAAGATTGCCTGGCTTCTTTTCCAAATGATTCATAAAGGTTAACATGCAAAACTCCAGGGCAGCTGTGAGCAGCCAAGTTGTGGAGGGCCTGATACAAAGTCAGAAGGAGAAAAAAAAATATTCAAAGAGAAAAGGGGGCAACATGTGTAGAAGGCAAAAGGCATTTTAAAAAAAAGTTTTTTTAAGTGAGTTGCTGAGTCTAAAGTTAGATGCAACTTCTGGAGTCCTGGTCTGCTGGCGCAGCAAACCTAGGGATTACGGAAACAGCACACCACACCTGTTCCCTCCAATTGAGAGGCATATCATTCTTGGAAAGAAACATTACTTTTTAATTCACTGATTCCTGGATGCCTGAACTGGGTTCTCAGGGACAGTGCGGAGCATACAGCTATGGACTAGGAAGTAACTGAAGCCACTCAATAGGCAGGAGACACATTGCTGGAGTGGTGATTTAATCAAAGGCTGTAGTAAAATCAGATATACTCTTGTTAAAATAAACACAAATATATTTAGAGTGAAATTCTCATTTTTTTGAGATAGAGAATGAGTCCTTCAGAGAAATGCCCTTTTTGTGACAAGCTGCTCTGGACAACCCCAGACCTTGAGGGTATTTTAGGAGAAGCACTGCTTTAGATCATTTATAGATAAATATGCATACCTGAATACAGTCCCCTTATACAGATGATGAAACCTGAAAACATCTAATGTAAAAACTGTTGTGGGTACAAAATTATAGATGAGACCATAAACTACTGAGAGAATGTGACTGGAATTCAGGAAATGCTAAAGTCCCTCTTTTATCTCTGTCATTCATTTACTAAGAAATCATATATAATTTTCTTAATAGCAAACTTTTTCATTTCTGAATCAGACAAAAAGAACATAATATTCAGTATTTTCAGCCATACTCCAAATTAATTCTCGCAATCAAATTTAGAAACAAATTTATCTAACAAAATTTGTCTCAAATGATCTAGCTCTAACTTGAACCAGTAGAACCAAAAAAATAAAATAACCTAATGAAACTGTATCTTTTGTGGTATAAAGAAGAAAAAAATCCAGGACTTCCCTGGTGGCCCAGTGGATAAGACTTCATGTTCCCAATGCAGGAGGCCTGGGTTCCATCCCTGGTCAGAGTACTAGATTCCACATGCCGTGACTAAAGATCAATGACCTGGCTCACTGCACTAAAACCCAGTGCAGCCAAATAAATAATTTTTCTTTTTTTAAAGAGGAAAAAAATCCTTCTGTGTAGAGGAGGGAAAAAGCTACTCACACGTCCTAGAATCTCTATGGCAACAATATCAAAATGTGATCTTGCTGGTAACATTTAGGCTACAGCATTTAATTTTTATAACATGACAACTGTTAACACTTGTATTCCTGCCCTGAATAACTTTCTTTGATTTTCAATAAAACTAGATATCCCCTTAAAGTCTTATTATTAATTACCAATCATTCATAAACATTTACTGAGTGTCTACTGGATGTTAAACACTATAGTACCTCTGGAAAAAAATACTAAGTCACCATCATAAGCTATGTGGTGGCCAAAAAAAAAAAACAAAACAAAAATCTCTTCTATTCATTGATATTTTAAATAGTTACTAATTCAAAGCAAAGAAGTAGTAAGAGATCAACAAAATTTTAGTGCTTTATGCTTTCCATTCAACTCTCTTCTGGCCCTTTTGGGAAGCTTGAATAGAATCCTCCAAGAATGCCAAAATTAGGTGTTCTTTATGGCGTAACTAGAATGAGGTAACAAAACAAGTACTCCAAAACAAAACTAAGAGAAGAGGTTCAGGGAACCAAGTAGGAGACAAAGACCTAAAGTGCCAAACTTGAAATCTCTACCCTAAATGTCTCAAGACAGGGAAAAGGTCAAGAAAAATGAAAATTTGTGATCTAGTCCAACTATCGGAGAAGGCAATGGCACCCCACTCCAGTACTCTTGCCTGGAAAATCCCATGGATGGAGGAGCCTGGTAGGCTACAGTCCATGGGGTCGCTAAGAGTCGGACACGACTGAGCGACTTCACTTTCACTTTTCCCTTTCATGCACTGGAGAAGGAAATGGCAACCCACTCCAGTATTCTTGCCTGGAGAATCCCAGGGATGGCGGAGCCTGGTAGGCTGCCATCTATGGGGTCGCACAGAGTCGGACACAACTGAAGCGACTTAGCAGCAGTAGTAGCAGCAGTCCAACTATAGTTAATTGTACATCTCCCTTTCGTTCTCAAATATTTGGTACTGCCCTATGGGAAGGCTTCTACATTTCTTGTAATCGCCACAAATTCAGTAACTCATCATTTCTTAAACATTGGTCAGAGAAGGCAATGGCAACCCACTCCAGTTCTCTTGCCTGGAAAATCCCATGGATGGAGGAGCCTGGTAGGCTACAGTCCATGGGGTCGCTAAGAGTCGGACATGACTGAGCGACTTCACTTTCACTTTTCCCTTTCATGCACTGGAGAAGGAAATGGCAACCCACTCCAGTATTCTTGCCTGGAGAATCCCAGGGACGGCGGAGCCTGGTTGGGCTGCCATCTATGGGGTCGCACAGAGTCAGACACGACTGACGCGACTTAGCAGCAGCAGTCGGTATTAACTATTATCTTCATTAGTAATGAGGAAATTAAAATTTACTGTTGCTAAATGAATGTGCAAAATTAAGCCAAAACTGGACTTGTCTGGTGGTCCAGTGGTTAAAAATTCACCTGCCAATGCAGGAGACACAGGTTTCATCCCTGGTCCAGGAAGATTCCACATGCTGTGAGGCAACTAAGCCCATGAGCCACACTACTGAGTGAGCAGTGCCACACCAGTTGCAATGAGAAGCCAGAGGCCAGCACCTAGAGAGTTAAGACTAGAGAAAGTCCTCCCGCAGCAACAAAGACCCAAGTGAAAGTGAAAGTTGCTCAGTCATGTTCAACTCTTTGCGACCCCGTGGACTATATATTCCATGAAATTCTCCAGGCCAGATTGCTGGAGTGTGTAGCCTTTCCCTTCTCCAGGGGATCCTCCCAACCCAGGGATCAAACCCAGGTCTCCCACATAGCAGGAGGATTCTTTACCAGCTGAGCCACAAGGGAAGCCCAAGAATACTGGAGTGGGTAGCTTAACCCTTCTCCAGGGGATCTTCCTGACCCAAGAATTGAACTGGGGTCTCCTGCATTGCAGGTGGATTCTTTACCAATTGAGCTATCAGGGAAGCCCCAACAAAGCCCCAGCACAGTCAAACTTTTAAAAATAAATAATTTTTTTTTAATTAAGGCAAAATTATTTCAAGATAAAGTCAAAATACATCTCAACTCATTTAATATGGCTGTTATTACCCGACACCAAAACCAGACAAAGATATCATAAAAAAAAAACTAGACCAGTATCGTTTATGGACATAGATGTAAAACTCCTCAACAAAACACTAGCAGGTGAATCCAGCAACATATAAAAAGTACTGTACACCTTTGCTAAGTATGGTTAATTCTAGGAATTCAAGATTGGTTTAATATCTGAAAGTCAATTAATGTACTACGAAATCCAACACTCTTTCATGACAAAAACACACAGGAATTGAAGGAAACTTTCTTAACCTGAAAAAGTTATCTATGAAAAACCCACAGTCAACATCATATTTAATGGAGAAAGACTGAATACTTTCTCCCTAAAGTCAGGAACAAAACAAGGAATGTCTGTTCTTACCACTTCTATTCAATAATGTACTAGAAATTCTAGCCAGGGCAATTAGGCAAGAAAAAGAAATTAGAAACATTCAGGTTACAAAGAAAGAAGTAAAATACTTCTACGTGTATGTGACATAATCTTGTAAAATCTTGCAAAAAAAAAAACAACCCACAAATAAACTATTAGAGCTAATAAACATATCCATCAATGTTACAGAATTCAAGATCACTATACAAATAAATATCAACTGTATTTTGATACAATAGCAACAAACAATCTGAAATGAAATTAAGAAAACTTCATTTACAATAGCATCAAAAAATATTTAGAAATAAATTTAACAGAAAAAGTATAAAACTTAAAATCTGAAAACTATAAAAACTGTCTCAAGAAGTTAAAGAAGTACTAATTAAGTGGAAAGACATCCCATGTTCAGGGACCAGAAGATGTACCCTTGTTAAGATGGCAATACTTCCTAAATTGATCTACAAATTCAATTCAATTCCAGAATATCTAAAACAATCTTGAAAAGGAAGAATAAAGTTGAAGGACTCACACTTCCTGATTTCAAAACCTAATTCAAAGCTATAGAAATCAAAACAGTGTGGTACTGGCATAAGAACAGACATATAAATTAATGGAATATAAACCAGAAATAAACCCTCACACTTATAGTCAACTGATTTTTGACATGGGTGCCAAAACAATTCAGTGAGAGGCAGGAGAGGTAGAAGTTGAGGTTGGATAGTCTTCTTAACAAAAGGTCCTGGGGCAACTGGATATTCACATGCAGCTGAATAAAGTTGGATCCTTATTTCACACGATACACAAAAATTAACTCAAAATGAATCACAGACTTAAATGTTAAGAGTTAAAACCATAAAACTCCTAGGGAAAAAAAAGTGAATTTTCATTATCTTGAGTTACACAATGATTTTTAGACATGGCGCCAAAAGCACAAATGACAAGAAAAAATAGATGGATTGAACTTCCTCAAAATTGTAAAATTTTGTACATTAAAGGAGCCTATCAAGAAAGGAAAACAAGCCATGAAATGAAAGAAAATATTTGAAATTCATATGTGACAAGGAACTTGTATCCAGAATATATAAAGAACTCCTAGAATTCAACAATAAAAGACAATCCAGTTTAAAAATGGCAAAGACTATAATACAAACAGACATTTCTCCAAAGATACACAAATGGCTAATAAGCATATGAAAAGACCTTATCATCATTTGCTATCAACAGTGGTATGAGATACCACTTCACACCCACTAGCATGACTATAATCAAAATGACAGACAATTACAAGTATTGAGAAAAATCTGGAGAAACTAGAACCCTCACACACTGCTGGTGGAAATGTAAAACAGTATAGCTGCTTTGGAAAATAGTTTGGTTCCTCAAAAAGTCAAAGTTACCATATAACCTAGCAATTCTACTCCTAGGTATATTTCCAAGAGAATTGAAAAGAAGTGTCTAAACAAAAACTTGTACAAGAGGACCTCCTTGGTGGTCCAGTGGTTAAGAATCCACTTGCCAGTGCAGGAGATACAGGTTCAATCCCTGGTCTAGGAAGACCCCACATGCTGTGGAGCAACTAAGCTGGCTGCTCCACATGCCACAGGGCAACCAGGATCTGTGTGCTACAACTGTTGATTGAGCCCGCTCGCCACAACTACTGAAGCCTGCACACTCTAGAGCCCACAAGCCGAAACTACTGAAGCCCTCAAGCCCTAGGGCCAGTGCCCCGCAAAAAGAGAAGCCACCACAATGAGAAGCCCACATACTACCACTGAGAATAGCCCCTGCTCGCTGCAACTAGAGAGCAGCAACAAAGACACAGCAACAAACCAACAGAGCACACACGACAACAAAGACCCATCACAGCCAAAAATAAATAAATACATTTTTTTTAACTTGTACAAGAATGGCTACAGCAGCATTATTAATAATAGCCTATTATTAAGATGTAAACAATTGAAACATCTATCACCTAATCATTGGATAAGCAAAATGGGGTATATCCATATAATGGAATATTATTCAGCCATAAAAGGAATGAAGTGCTGATACACAACACAAACGGACCTTGAAAACCTGCTAAGTGAAAGAAGCTAGTCACAAAAGAGCCCGTACTGTTTGATTCCATTTGTATGCTATGTCCAGCATAGGCAAATCATAGAGACAGAAAGCAGATTAGTGGCTGCCAGGGGCTAGGGGACAAAAGGAAACAGAGACTGACTACTAAAAGATACAGGGTTTCTTTTAAGGGTGTTCTAAAATTAGTTTGTGGTGATGGATGCACAACTCTGTGAGTACACTAAAAAAAATTATATATATTTTAAACAGGTACATTTCATGATATGTGAAATGAATAATCAGTAAAGCTGTTTAAAAAAAAAGGATGAAGCCAAAATAACAATTTCTAAACAATTTCGATGTGCAAAAAAAAAAAAAAAAAAAATATATATATATATATGTTATACTACTTGTAAAAACATCAGGAGAAGACGACAAGCCGTAATTTTTCCATTTACTTCCCCTTGAGAGATTACTTCAGAGGACTAATATGCCTTCATGTTAGATCTGCAACTTTATTGCCAGTAGTATATATAAGCAAAAGTTAGGTTCTCATCATATTCAAGTTATTCTAAAATATTCTATGTGGGAATGAAATGAGGAAGATACAACAGGTCATAGATAAAAACCAGTCATCTACAGGAATGATACAAACTAGGACATCAGTACATCAATGAAGAGTTTAAAGAGTACAAAATCCTATTCCTGGAAGGGTTATCTTCAGTGAGATAGGATTGGAATGTACTATTATTTCAAAAGCTTAAACAAAAGAAGCAGTATTATACCCTGCTCAAAGAATATTATAACAGATGGTTGGCAAGGCTTCTGTAAAAGGGTAGTTCAAAGAGAAAAATCTTGGCATTGTCATCCCCAGTTCTACCCAGAGTATAAAGTAAAACACCCTGGTCCACAAATACAGGATCTGAGAGGAAGAGTATGTGCTGAACAGGAAAAAAGATGCTGATCAGGCTACACATTCGGAACCAGACTGATCCGATCATTTTATTTTTGCCCCATAAATCAATTTTTTTGTTTGTATATGGTCCAATATATTACAGATGTGATTAGAGGAGTCTATCCCCTAGCAATCAACAGACTTGTATAATTAATGCTAGACTGGGATTCAACTTCCAGTTCTAACACCACATAGCTATGTAACTTTGGACAAGTGACTTCACTGCTCTCAGTTGCCTCACGTAGAAAACAAGAGAGGGGCTTCTCTGGTGGCTCAGTGGTTAAGAATCCGCCTGCCAATGCAGGAGACGGGGGTGTGATCCCTGATCCAGGAAGATCCCACGTGCTGTGGGGCAACTAAGCCTATACACCGCAACTATTGAGCCTGTGCTCTAGAGCCTGGAGCATGACCACTGAATCCACACGCCACAACTACCGAAGCCTATGCACTCTGGAGCCGGTCCTCCCCAACAAAAGTAGCCACGGCAATGAGAAGACTGAGCACCGCAACCAGAGAGCAGCCTGTGCTTCCGCAACTAGAGAAAACCCATGCACAGCAACAAAGACCAAGTGCAGCCAAAACGAAATTAATGCATAAAGCACATGTTTAACACAAAGCATAGAGTGGACTGTAAAAATACCTGACTGTAAGAAAGCAGAGAAGCCAGATGCTCAACCAAAATGTTTAAATCCTTAAGTAGCATGAAGGGAAGAAGGGAGGGAGGTGGGGAGAGAGGAGGAGAATAACCTGGCTCAAAATAGACAACAACAAGTGAGGAAAAGCAACAAAATATCATAAACTGTAGCTGATCAGGAGCACTAAGGTCTGTGTAGGCAAAACAACAATTAAAATCTTGCAAGAAAATGCAAAGCCACAGAGAGGTGGTTTAAATATGTAAAAAGCCAGATGCTGAATAAACACTGATGGAGCACTTGATAAACAGGGTATAAACAGTAACAACAGCAAGACAGCTGACAGACCTAACTGGAATTAGTTTCAACCTAGTGAGGAAGATATGAGGAAAAAATCTACTTCTAAATTACTCTTTAAAGTCCAAAAATCACTGAGAATGAATCAAATTCATCATTAAACAAACAAGATGCTTCCAAACTAATATATCAGATGTTAGGTAGTCATGGAACCCCAAAGTATTCTCTGCATTTTAGAAGTATTCTCTGGTGACTTCCCTGGCAGTCTAACAATTAACGATCTGCCTTGCAGGACTTCCCTGGTGGTACGGTGAATCAGAATCCGCTTGCCAGTGCAGGGGACATGGGTTTGATCCCTGGTCCGGGAAGATTCCACATGCCTGGGAGCAACTAAGCCCACACACCACAACTACGGAGCCTGAGTACTGCAACTACTGAAGCCCAAGCACTCTAGAGCCTGTGTTCTGCAACAAGAGAAGCCACTGCAATGAGAAGCTGCCACAAAGAGTAGCCCTACCTGCCACAACTAGAGAAAGCCCACATGCACAACAAAAAGCCAGCACAACCAAAAATAAATTTAAAAACATAAAAAAAAAAAAGAATCCACCTTGCAATGCAGGGGACGTGGGTTCAATCCCTGGTTGGGGAACTAAGATCCCACACGCTATGGGGCAACTAAGACTGCACACCATGACAACTGAGCCCAAGCTCCACAGTTAGAAAAGCCAAATAAATAAAGTATGTACAGATATACAGATATAGATAGATATAACTCCCATCTACTCAAGAGTAGGGCTCTTGCTGTAAGCTTCAATTCAGTCAAACTGGTAAAATCTCTACTAGAGGATGAGATTAGAAGACATATCAGCATAAATAACCTTCTGAGGAAAAGACAAACGGCTTCTGAAAGATGAAATCACACCACACCAGTCAATCCAAATTCTCTGAGGAGAAAGTATTGAATATAATTTATTTAGGCTTTTACAAGTCTCGGTAAGATTCTAAATAAAAAGCTATTTTTAAAAAGCCTGAGTGACCACACAGTTGAGAATATTTACCATAGAAGGGCGTGATTTATGAGACTGACACACCACCTACTGCACTAAGGAGGCAAGTCTAGATTGGGTGAGACACAGAAATTACCGGTGAATCGATGTTGAGGTACTTCCCCATATGAAGTACAAGCACTGATCTTAGGTAATGTTTTCAAAAGGCTATATTTAACATTTTCATAAACTATATGAAAGATACAGAATTTCCCATTTTGCAGATGGAGTGATGAGCTTCCTGATAGTGAAATACTGCAATGAATTGGAAAAATAAGGGAACTGAGAGGTGGAAAGGATTTGTGTTATCAAATGAGAAACATCTGCAAAAACTAAGATTTATTTTTAGTTGAGAGAACACTCTGCAAGCATGAAAGCTGTCTAAATATCTTTCTGCAGGGCTTTCCAGCAGAAGAGAAACTAGAGGTGCTCCAGGCAGTTCCTGTGTAGACAAAATTAGGCCCAGAGTGGAAACTGCAGAGGGACACATTTCAGCTAACAAAATGACAAGCTTTCTAAGCTCCAGACCAGAAGTAACTGAAAGGGTGATTCTTACTCTGAATTACCTCTAAGAGCCCTCTGAGATACAAGCGGCTAAAATACTACAGACAGGAAAATGGCAGGTATTAACAGTGCAGCATTAAAAAGTGAAAAGTAAAGCATTTACAGGAAAAAAAACTAAGTTATACTTAAAGGATGCATGGTTTCCAGTCAAAAAAGAAATCTCTGAATAATTAGAATGTTGCCTAAAGACAATGGGATTTTTGCATGCAAAGAGGGGTGAGACTGCAAATTCTATTGGCAACAAGGAAACGACTATGAATAGAAAATATTTTCCTATCCTCCTAATAAATCATAATTAAGCTCTATCTGAAATGCAATTCTGATTGGTTACCGTAAATCTAGAAAAACAACGCAATGCTGACAAAGATCCCGAGAAGTGTACGTAAATGGAATGACTAAGAGACTGAAGGCAATTTCACTGCAGATTACATTTTAAAATCAATCATCTTCAGCTGAAAAACATGAAATGAAAGCCCAGGGGCACTATGATCAAAATCAGAAAGTATACCAATATTAAATAATAATTTATTCACCAAATCTTGGTACCATATATTAGGCTTTTAAACTTGAAAAGGAAGATCTTTTTTTTTCCACCAAAGATGAAAAGAAAGTTATGGAATGCTTTATCACCAAGTGGTATTCAGGGATAAGAATACTCAAGAAGTATATAAGTTCATGTATATTAAGTCCCTTCTGAGGTCCTACCAGATAGAAATGACATCTGAGGCCTTAAGTTTCTGAGGTTAACATTTTCTTTTTATTTTAAACATTTCATTATGATGTTTCAAATGTACACAAAAATAGAGTAGTTTAACGAACTCCATATACCCATCACCCAATGAGGTTAACACCTTCTAAGATAACTGCCTCACCTCAAAACATCCCCTGGTGCCAACTAAGACATGACAATTGGCTGACAGCCCCTAAGAGACTCAGTAAGGCTTGCTGGTATAGTTCTTTTATTCTTTTACCTATGTATGTACAGCTGACCCTTGAACAACACAGGTTTGAACTGGTCCACTTACACTCGGATTTTTCCCAATCAATACTTACTACACAATGCTCAGCTGAATCCCTGGATGTAGAGCTGCAGATACAGAGGATCTACTCTAAAATTATACGTGTATTTTCTATTGCATGGAGGTCAGCACCCCTAACTCTGCATGGTTCCGTGTGTAATTACACATATATATCCTTTATCTTTTATATATTTAGAATCTGCCTTATATATCTCTATATCCTGAATTTTTCATTTATCATATACTCAACGTTCTTGCCTGGAAAATCCCATGGACAGAGGAGTTTGGCAGGCTACAGTCCATGGGGGTTGCAAAAGAGTTGGACCCGACTGAGCAACTGAACACATACACAACACACCCAACGTTCTAAGATACTGAAATTTCTTTTAAAATATTGTTTAATGGCTGTATAATAATTCACCCTTAAATATGCCATAATTTACCCACTAATCTCACTGCTCATTCAAGTTTATTCCTAATTCTTACTTGTATAAATAATGCTAGAATGAATATCTTTGTTCACAAATTTTTCTATCTCTATTTTTCCCCTCTTAAGATAAATTCCTAGGAGTACAATTACTGAATTAAAGGACAATTTAATGTTTTTTGATATGTACTGGCAAAATACCTCCCAGAAAACTCAGGCCCAATGCACTTCCATTAGCAGTTTTAGAGACCACCACCTTACTATTTGATAGGTTAAAAAAAAGTAGTATATTATTTTAATCTGAATTCCTTTGATTATGCATCAGAATAAAAATGTTTCTTATATGCTTCTTGGTCATTTGTATTTCTTCTTTGTGAACTCTAACCATGATCTTTGTCAGAAAGGCTTTTTCACTTTCTTTGGGCCTTGATGAAACTGAAAACCAGCTTAGATGGAGCCGCGTATCAGTGACTTCAGCTCCCTCTCCTGGCCAAAAAATTACTACCACGATCCGGTTATTGTTATTCAGCCGCCCAGTCATGTTCAACTCGGCGACCTCATGGATTGCAGCATACCATGATCCGGACCTAGATTTAAATACCTGTGTGCATGTGCTCAGTCGCTAAATCATGTCCAACTCTTCTTCGACCACATGGACTGTAGCCCATCAGGTTCCTCTGTCCTTTAAAAGCTTGCCATTTCCTAGGTTGTTGCTACAAACACAATTTATACACGGTAATAAAAGATAAAACATTATGTGTCTAAACCCATACTTAACAGAGATGTGATGGAAAAGGAGAAAGGGAACATCTGATCACTTATATTTAATAATTAATGTCACCAAAAATGTTTAAATTATAATCAGGTCACTGCCAAGTTACTTACTGGATGGAACATTACAAGCCTAAAACTCATTTCTCTATATTTTCTTTTTAATGGCAGCACTGTGTGGGCACTTAAGGGATCTTCATTCCCTGACCAGGGACTGAACCTGGGGCCATAGCAGTGAAAGCATCTAGTTCTAACCCTTGGACTGCCAAAGAAATCCCTATAACTTTATTCTAATAATGTAAAACATTCTAGTTGCCAGATGACACTGGGCTGTCAGCACACTGGTTATCTTCTCTTTTTTTAAAGCAAAAATAAGAGAACAAAAATATCTACATGCCCTTCATCATTTAATGAAGGATTTAAAAAACAAAAAACAAAAACACTCTTTGTAATCCTTATTCCAAAGCTACAAAGCTGCTCACACTAAACAGACTGGGTCCTACAGTTCCAAAGGGTAAGGCCAGGATTCGTGAATGGATGTAGCTAACTCAACTTCTCCACTGATAACCTCCAAGATGCAACTCACAGGTTGGGCAGTGCAGTGCTCAGACCATTCATTCATTCAACACACATTTATTAAGTGCCATCACTTTTCCAGCAGTGATGATGACAGGACACAGCTCCTACTCTCAGAGAACTGGGAAACTAGCTGTCTGGAGAAGGCAAAGCCTGGGTACTGTCTATGTCAGTTACTGCTCTTACTACACCTCCCTGCTATTAAAGAATCAGGAAGAGTATGTTTCTACAACAGGGCGGCACTTTAACATGTGGTAATTTTAAACAGTGGCAGCTGTTTATGTGAAGATTTAGAGGCAAAAGAACAACAAGCTGTCCAGAAGGAACTGCAGGCAGTTCAGTGCTAATGAGCACAGAGCTCAGGAAGGAGTACAGGAGATGACTTGGGCCAAGGGCCTGGGCGCTTGGTTTGAACTCCACCTTGAAAGCCAAGTAAGCGATGGGGAGGAGACATACGGTCCTATGAGGAGACCATTTAGCTCTGGGGAAAATCCACTTGCAAATCATAGGTATATGGATGTGAGACTCATACAGTGTGAGACATAAACTTACCTAAGTTTCCCTCAGGAACTACATAGGCTAAGAGGAGAGAAGGCAAGACAAGGCAAACACTGACTGAAAGAGACAAATGTCTGCACAGAAAACTAAGAATAGCCAGAGGCAACAGCGATGACAGAAAGAGCCAGCACTCAGACCGTTTGTACTTCCCTGTGTGTCAGGCACTCACCTACATCCTTTTCATGTATTAATTCATTTCCTCTTCATGACAGTCCTGGAAGGTTAAGTGCCATCATTTTTATTATCTTCCCATTTTTCAGATGAGGTAACTGAGGCACAGAGAGAGGCACAAAGTATGTGCAGAGCTAAAATCTGAATCTAAAGGACTCACTCCAGAGACCATGTTCTGTATCATGGCTCTACAATGTCTTTCACAAATGACAACAAGAAGCAGGAAGGACCACCACCACCACAGTCAGGGAGAACAATGGTCCATGGAGTCAAAAACCAGGAGGCCTCAGAAAGTAAGGACAGAAAGGGATGCCTCCGTAAGGGCAGATACAGTGGAACACACAGGAAGAAGCTAGACAAATACTTCCACTGGCAAAGAGACCAGTGGTTGCAGTTTAAGAGTTTTGTGTTTGTCAAAAGTGAGAGACTTGAGCGTGTTTAGAAGCTGATGGACAAGAGCCAACAGGGAATGGGAGGGTAAAAATAGGCTGGGAAAAGGGACAAATGACAGACAGAGGTCTCTATGAGGAGGAAGAAAATAGCTCAAGAGACCAGAGAGGTGGCCTAGTATGAGAAGAAACAAAGACAGGGCTAGGGTGTGCCCAAGAAGGGTCTCTTCCCCACAGGCTCTGTGGAAAGGGGTTTTCTCTGTAAGCAAGGGAGCTGCTTAACTTCTGAAGAACCCTCCACAGTTAAGATGCTTTTAGAATTGTAGCATTATATTCTTTGATTCTTTTACTCCTCTTTTCACTCTTATCCAGCTGTCTCATTAAACTATGATCTAGGTGGCAAACAGGTCACAAGATGATTTCTAAGGAAGAAAAAAATCTAGCGAAAACTAAAATCACTAGACTGTTCAGAACAAAAATATAATTCTTTAAAAAGATAGTATTTTTCTATTTCTTCAAGTCAAGTATGTAAGTATATTCTCTGAACTTCCAGAACTTACTATGGCTATCCCCTTTGTCCTCAATGCCCAGAGCTGCTCTCCTGCTCATGCCTTGACTTCTCTTCCCAGCTCTGGCTCAGCATGGTCAGCACTCTCTCTGGCCTAGTCAAACGGCCCTTCCTCCCACAGTCCAAACAATTACCCAACACTTCCTTTCACGACAGGTAGATAGGAGAAGGAATTTGGGAACTAGCCTCCGATGACAATTAACAAAGCAATTTCATAGCACGTATTTATCAAAAGCAGTCCTGGAACACTGTAAAAAGCTGAGGAAAGTAATGGACTCTTCCTCTCCATAAAATGCACACAAGCAAAACCACACAATTTGCATTAGATGGTCAAAAAGCCGTCATTTTTCACATATTTTATCCACAAAATACTCAGCTGGATAAATACTGGAGTAAGATGGCTCGCTCTAGCCATCATCAAAGGTCTATTCACCTTCCCTGGCAAATAATTTATGCAAGTTTAGTTTGCTGATATCCTAACCTCCCAGAGAAAGAAGGTATTAAAAAAGAGGGGAGAGCTGCTGGAAGTTGGAGCAAGGCCAATAACAGCCGAATACTAAGGTAGGCGATCAAGAAAGGAGACACAAGAGTGTGAAGACTGGCCCAAGAGTATGAAATATATGCACACACTACTCCATGAATACAGTTTACCTTATGACCTGCAAAGACACATTACATCTCAGCACAGTACAGTTAGGATGTACATAGGGAGAATCTTCTAATTCTGAATTATTAGTTAAGATAAAATTTTGTACAGGGTGCTTTCTTAACGAGGCAGAAAAGCACGTAATATCTATTAGAAATTTTTTCAAAACTTTCACAGTATTAACATGAGTTTCATGAGAGGAAACCATCAAACAAAAGGGTGTAACTGGCCTGCAGAGAAAGATTTTGAAACAAAACAGTAGCCAGACCATCATGTGTCTATACGCTGTGTCAGAAAGGTTGAACTTTACCCTCAAGACAAACAAGAGGGGACTGGAAGCAGAGGGAGGGCCATATCAGCTGCGCCACAGGAGGAACTTCCTCAAGGCCCTGCTCTCTCTGGAATGACCTATACTGTCCACCCCCAAAAGAAGTCAAATGTTGGAGGATCATCATGTCTGCTTCTTCAAATATGGCATCTGACTGAAGATAAAATATCTCTCTATTCACACAGACAAGGAGGTGTTAATTTGAGACAGGTATCTGGGCCTAATTTTTACGTAGTAAGGAAATCCCTGAACTTCCCTGGTGGCTCAGACGGTAAAGCGTCTGCCTACAATACAGGAGACCCAGGTTCAGTCCCTGGGTTGGGAAGATCTCTTGGAGAAGGAAACGGCAACCCACTCCAGTACTCTCTTGGCTGGAAAATCCCACAGACGGAGAAGCCTGGTAGGCTACAGTCCATGGGGTCGCCAAGAGTCGGACACGACTGAGCGAGTTCACTCACTCAAGGAAATCCCAAGGTTTCATCAATTTCCACAAAGGACGAGACATGGAGAGCAGACTGTAATGTTGACCTTAATCTTTCAAATCAGAATTTTACCGATAGCTAAACAAAAAGAATATTACCACCTTCTAAAGTGTCAATTTCATATAAATCTAAAGTCTCAACAACAAAAATCTAGACATTAAAGACAAATAAGATAAACAAGGTCCTACTCTATAGCACAGGGCACTATATATCCAATACTTTGCAATATTAATGGAAAAAAAATCTGAAAAAGTGATTCAGTTATATATCACTTTGCTGTACACCAGAAACTAACACAACCTTGTAAATAAACTATACTTCAATAAAAATAAATAAATTTAAAAGGACAAATACATGAGACACCTAAAGAAATAATCTACTTCTTTAAATCACATGACCAATTTGCACCCAAATTTTCATTTCCTATGTATAAGTGTTGGAGGTCTGCTACCCTTGATGAGTAACATTCGTCTATGGGACTGTCAAAGCTAAACGATGCTGTTATGAGTTTAACGGTGTTCCCCAACCTCAAGAAGATATTTTGGACTCCTAACCCTGCGTACCTCAGAATATGACCATAGTTGGAGAAAGAGTCTTTACAGAGATAACCGAGTTAAAATGAGGTGATTAGAATGCGCCCTAATCCAATATGACTGCTGTCCTTTTAAAAAGGAGAATTTTTGAACAAAAGAGATACATACACAGAGAGAACTCTGTGCAAAGACTGGAGTTATGTGGCTAAAAGCCAAAGATCTACCAGATGCTAAAGGAAAGGCCTGGGAGACACCCTGCCCAAGGGCCCTCAGATGGGAGAATGCCCCTGCCCTCAGACTTCTAGCCTGCAGAACTGAGAGACAATACACGTCTGTTGTTTAAGCCACTTCGTGCCACTTTGTTATGGCAGCCCTAGCAAACAGATGTCATGAAGAAAATTAGTAGCTCATGTTTATTGAGCACGTACCAAGTGTTATTCTAAGCACTTCACATCAACAAACTCATCTAGTCATTACAAAATTCACCCCAGGATCTAGATACTATGACTATACCCTTTCCACAGATGAAGACACCAAGTCTCTAAGAGGATAAAAAACTTGCCCAACAGCAGACAGAGCCCCCAGTATGACCACTAGCTATAAGGAACTATGATTTATAGCAATTATTTTAATAACAGTGGTAGTCACTAAGCCAAACACTATGTACTTCACAGATTAATATACACAGCAATCGTCTGAAGTACACGTTCATTTTTGTTTCCAATACAAAGAGAAGCCTGAATCTCCAAGAGATTTTCTTAAAATTTCTTAAAATTGCCCCGTATCTCACAACCAAGAGTGTGACAGTGAATCTAACTGACAACTTGAGGAAATAAACAATGAAAATCCTTTTTCACTAACACTTTAAGTGCAAGTGAAAATTTTTAATGTCTGACCTTGCAATTCAATACTAGAAGTCTAAATCTATAAATTCAAAATCCTTCAAGATCCCAGGAGAAAATAGGCCCTAGATTATAGTATCCCTTGTCTACACATCCATCCCTTCAACTGTTCAAGGGCTGTCTGCTCTCTCGTCTGTGATCCCTTGACTTTTCTCTGACTTCCAGACACAGGAGAAGAAAAGATGTAAGGACTGAGATGCTGCTTTTTAAGTTGGTTTTTTTTACATTTGTATTTAATTTTTAAATTTTGATACAGACATCAGAAAGTGTGAAAAAATAGAATACAGTGAGAAGTTTCCTTTCCACTCTGTCCTCCACCTACCCAGCTCCTGGACATAACAGGTAACCAAGGTCACCATTTTCTTGTTTACTCTTCTAAAGTGATTTTTTATGCATATACAACAAGCCAATATAAATTTTCTTTCCTCCCTTTTTTTTCAAAAAAAACCCACACAAAACGTATCATACACACTGTTCTGCATCTTGCTTTTATCAACTGTGTATCTTTAGATCTTGTAGATCTTTACATAGCCTTTTGAATCATTTTAATTGCATCCTTTTGTCTGTGAAGAATACTTTTTACTTGCATTCGTTATAGTTCAGTCTAGTACACAAAGCACCAGCACACAAGGCTACCAGCAGTCCCTGAGAGGTACCTGAAATGACTGATGGTGGACCCATGTCACACACCAAAGGCCTTGTGTCTCTTCAATCCATCTCATCTTCACTTTTCTCCAACTTGCCCAATCCTCCTCCTCCCTGCTCTTCCATTTCACCCATGCCCTAACCCTGACAACTGGACCTGAAAACATCAAATATCACTGATACTGCTTAGTCATGGCTAGCACTGAAAAAGCTGCAGACCCCTGATAGAAAGAGAACGGGATAAATAATTTCCATGGGAACTAATTAACAAGAGTGCCTTCAATTGAGGAGTTTTTTGGGGAGTTACATTTCCTTTATGATATTTATGTTTCCTTTGGTGCTTTGGTTATTAAAAAAGGGTAAACATTAGCACTATTTTCTACTAGCCTGGGAACATAAATAAATACACACTGGGGTCTACCGTTTGAGTAATGCCTACAGAACTCGAGTTCATTTTGAAATAAAATAATCAGAAACAAAGTGTTAAGAATTATAGAAAATCAATATTTTGGCTCCAAAGTATATATACATTTTAATTAACCCACTTTTTACTTTAAAATAAGTAATTGCAATCTGAAAACACATCTCAGAAACATTTTAAAGCTATTCACAACTGAAAAAAAGAATAAGGTTCTCTCTCCCTTTTTTATTTTCCGTCCTGCAAATTCAATGATATCCTGTTCTCCCCCCAAAGAAAGTGCCTTTTTCCCCCTGCCCAGCTCAAACACCACAGTTTTTAAGGTTCTTTTAAAGTCATAAGAGGAGGAGGAAAATGTTAACAAATAAATTTGTTCAGACTCAGAACAGATCTTCAACTGATCAAAGGATTAAATTAAGGCAGTCACATAACTACATTCTTAAGTAGTTAACAGGTGGTAACTCAGTCTGGAGTACTGACTTCACTCTCTATTCCTATCATGCCAGAGGCCTTTGGTGCAACTTCAAGGATTACTGTAGAACTTACCCAGGTTCCGAGACTTAGAGGTAAAATGTCATATGTAAAAAAGCAGGCCTCTGCGTATCTAATCCATTTTTAGAACCAAAATGACTATGAAATAAAAATCTAATATATTGATCCCCAGTTTCTCGGGTTTCTAGTTGTTCTTGAGTCGCTAAGTTGTGTCCAACTCTGCGACTTCAGGGACTATACGTAGTCCGCCAGCCTCCTCTGTTCATGGAATTTCCCAGTATTCTTATACTGGAGTGGGCTGCCATTTCCTTCTCCAGGGGATCTTCTTTACCCAGAGATGGAACCCGAGTCTCCTGCATTGGCAGGTGGATTCTTTACCAATGAGCTACTAGTGAAGTCCAGGGAACTAGTACCTGTTGATATCCCCTTGTCTGCTTCCTAAAGATAACAGAAGCCACTGGTTCCTGGCACTAAATACTCAATACCAAAGAGAAATATTCTTGTACAAGGTCCTCCAGTTCCTATGGGTTCAGGACTTCTGGCTGAGTTCCCCATGCAATGCCACCAACTCTACAGGGAGAATGGCTGGAAAAACTGAGTCCCTCTGACTTCCTTTACACCAATATAAGCACTCCTCAGCCAACAATAGCAGCTGAAACATAAATGAAGATGAGAACTCAGTCTACATTTACCTAAAGATTTCCCGCAATCCAAGTATTTAGTTTACACAGACTGCATTAATATCTGACGTAGTCACTGCATTAATTTGGAATTCCACAGGGCAGGTTAACAGACAATTATCTAACTACAATAGTATTTAGCTCTGAAGGAAGCAACCTGTACCATCCAGTGAAGCTAGTGGGGGGCTTCTGTTACTCCTTATCTTTTCCCATCCTTTCTCCCATTTTTCTCCCTGCATATATCTTAAGCTTTATCCTCTGTTTAGTCTTTCTTAATGGAGAGAGTTTTCTGGCCATTTATGTACAAGAAACTGGAAGTAGCCAAGAGAAAGGAGAACTACCACATCACTGAGAGCTTTTTCATATAAAGATCATGTTCTCACACTGCCCCCAAAGAGGTTTATCTTGTGAGATGAAACATGGCACAAAGTGCTACCTGTTGAGAAAAATAGTACAAACTCACACGCAAAGGATTAGGGAATAGCAGGAAAACTCCCACAAAGCTATACATATAAACAAACAGGTCTTAGAATGTTCTAAACATACTAAATCAAGTTTCAGAGTAAATAAATGGCTAGTGACACATCTTCTATAACACATGAATCAGCTACAGATTTGCAAGAGTGGGACACACCCTAGCACCTACGATAACACTAAAGGACCTGTTTGAAAGTGGACCCGGCTGTCTGAATTGCAAGTCCATCCTACTGAGACTGGAACAGAACTTTACAACTGTGTGGGGTTGTCATAATTTAAAGCTAAAAAATAAATACATCATTATCATGGAAGTTAATTTGAGAACTTCATTAATATTTTAACACCAATAATTAAGAACAGGAGCAATACAAAGGAGTAACCAATCAGTTCTAGGAGGCAAACACAAGGGAAAGGAATGTCAGGTAAGATGGCTGAAGAATGGCAAAGTCAAGAACTAAAAAAAACCTCAATTCTAAAAAAAATAATAATAAAATGAGACCTTTATAATTAAAAAAAAAACCAACACATCTTACCTTAAGAGGCATCCAAGTAGCATTCATAGTGTCAGGAGTAGTTCAGACAATAATACTCAGAAACGAGCAAGAATGGAGTCTTAGTAATTCCCCAGCCACCAAGTATGAGCAGGTAGGAAAATTTTTTGTTTCAAGAAGGTATCTGAAAAAAGAGAGGACTTTCATTTAGACTAAAAATAATCCAAAAATAAGCATATAGTTTAAACTATCCAGACAGAGATTCAAAGTACTATTTGCCTCACCGTCTTAAAAAGATGTAGAAAATAACTGTTCCCTTTGGAAAAGGACAAATTTGTGTGGTGTATGTTTCTCCACAGGTATGAAAAAATATATTTTTCCATAAAATTGGATTAAATGTGTAACACATATTTTAGATAATATAAAATTGCTTATTAGATAGAATTCTCAGATAGAAAAATGATTGTCCAGGGTTACTTCATAAGCACTATTAAAAAGTGATTTTTTTATCTGATCACTAAAAAATGCCCTTGCCACATTTAGTTTTAATAAATTAAACCCTCCCTGATCATTGTGATTGTCTTAAATTTTCTTAAGTTGCAGAGCCCATTCTATGTGAAAAATAATAGCCATTCTTGACTGAAGTGCTACAAATAAAAGACCCTTCATTCCTAGAAATCTTTAATAACAGGCCAAACAACTTAATTTTGAGCCAAGTTTGTGTGGAGGTAGGAGGATGGATTAAATGACCTCTTGTAGGATTCGTGCTCTCATCCTAGGCCTGAATGAAAATTTCAGCTTAACTAGTTACTGCTTCGCTTAAAATGGAGGCTTGCCCGATTAGGGACAAAAATAACAGCATCCACCTCTGTAAAATGAATTTTAAAAAATTCAAAGCCTACAGTAACCTCATTTTTAAGAAAAATTAAAAATAAAAACCTCTGGAGTGGATTTGTTCTTGCTATGCGTTTGTCACTTCGGCGTCGAAGACTTGGCATCACTTTCCTTACGCTCGTCGGATTTTTTTTTTTTGGTGGGGGGAGGGTTGGGGGGAGTTTGACTTCTGACCCAAGTCCGGGGAGGGTTTAAGAGCCCCTCCATAATCCCCAACGCAAGAGCTAAGAGGCGAAGAGAAAGGGGAGAGCCCGAGTTCCCACCCCTCCCCCCACCCTGGACCCCAGTCCCAAACCGACCCCCTTCCCGCAGTGAGGCGACTCCTTCTGCCCCAAACCCATTGTTAGGGAGGGGGCAAAAGGGAGAGGGGGCTGAGGGCAGGGCGCCGGCGGCCGTTGCTCCGCTAGCTTCTGGAAGGGGGCGGCCCGCGGGATGCAGCTTCCCTTCCTCTCCGCGTCGGTCCGTCCCACCTCGGCTCGGCCTGGCGCCCCGGGCTGTGCTCGGTGCCCCAGGCCCCGGGCCCGGCCCAGCCCGACCCCCGAGTACCAGGCCCCCGACCCCTCTGCCCGAAGCCCGAGGCCCAGGCCTGCGGGTGGGCGCGGGGCGGGGGTCCCTATGCCCCACACATGCGTCCCCGCTCCCCCAGCCCAGTCGCTTCCAGGGCCCTCGGCGGCGCCCGCTCCCCGGGCCCGTCGGTCCCCCGCCTCCCGGCCGGGCCGCCCCCTCGGGCTCCCGCCGTTGGGGCCGCCTCCTCTTCCCCACCATCACCCCTACCGACTCGTGCCCCCACCCCCCGGGGCACCAGTGCCCACGGCGGTTCCCCCGGCCCCCGGACCTACCTGCACAGCTCAACCAAGCCTAGAAGTGGGGGCGGGGAATCTTCCGCCCTCCTCTATCTCTCATTGGCCCTTCCGGGGGATATCGGGATCTCTATTGGCTGGCGGCGAATGTCCGTCAGAGCGGTGGGGCGGGACAGAAGGGGAGAGGGATGCTGGTGCCTTGGCTTCTCTGTCTCTGTGTATCTCGCTGTCTCTGTCTCGGAGCTTGGAAATGAGAGACATTTGGATGAGAGAACTGGAAATGGGCCTCAGGTGGCAGGAATAGAAATAGGAGTCCTGGCAGAGCTTCCCGCAACTCTGTCACTCCGAACCCCCTACCTAAGTCCCCTTTAGATCCTCTTCCCCATCACCCCCAACCCCGGCCCCTCACCCTTGTAGGTTCTTCATCCAGGAAGCGATGTGAAGAAAACTCGAGGCCGGAAGGCCACAGAGGGAGATTTTATATATGTATATAAAATACACACATACAAATACTTATACAGAAAGTCAACCAGATATAAGGTCACAAGGGCCTGGAGAGTAAAGGACACACATCTCACAGACAAGGAAGGACTTGAGATATAGCCAAAATAAAGAATCAAAAATCACTGTAAGAGCTGGTAACGTCGTTTCCTTCTGGGAGGGGAGCTGAGGGGGTCAGGTGTGAGGAAGACTTACATTTCACTATATATCCTTTTGTATCTTTTGATTTTAAAGATTTCCATTTTTTCCATTTCTTTTGAAATTACGTGGCTTAAATTTAAAAATAACTATAAGGTGGCAAAACCAGGGGGACAGTTAAAATGGTGGTCCGAACAAAGAGGGACAGCGTGTAGATTTGGTGAGGAATTTTAGTTTTTAGTATGTTCATTTCCAGGGGTAAAACCAAGTAAAAGTGTTCAGGGACAACTGGAGTTATGGAATTCAGGAGGGGGTGGATAATCTGGGGAGATGATAAGAGTTCTTCACATAAATATGGTGATCAGTGACATGCTAAAGATGAACTTCCTATAGAAATAGAAAAAGACATCCACAGTAATGTAAGAAGTGTGAACAGAAACAGAAAGAGGGTTGGTGAGATAAGAAAAACAAATAGTGAAGAAGTATGAAAGTTAAGGGAGGAAGGGTCTCTGGAAAAATAAAACAATAAAACTATGAGAACCTCACAGATGGTACAACTCATTTCAGGGACCCTCTTTAGCCTCATGCAATAAGAATGGGAGCTTGCTATACACCTGAAACTAACAACATTGTAAATCAACTATACTTCAATTTAAAAAAAATTTTTTTAATTAAAAAACCAAGAGCGAAAGCCAAGAGAACACTAAAAAAGCAGAGTTCTTAACTTTTTCACACCATGTACCCTTCTTGGAATGTTTTTAAATGTATAACAAATATACACAGACATTCAAAGGAACAAGTTACATTAAAATACAATTTTCAGAATATTTTAAAAGTATAACAGTACTGTATGTGCTTTATACTAAATCCATTAAATATTAAGATTTGGTGGTGAGCCTAAAGACCACCATAATTCTGAGGTAGTAAATGAGTAAAAATAATATTTCAAGATATCCACAAAATCCATCATAAGAAAATACCTGTGATTTCTACTGGTGACAAGATCACTGCTAACACTGCTTGGTTTGTTATCTCCATTTATAGTTGAGGGAAATACTAACTTTCTGTTAGACTTGAGCAAAAATAAAGGTATATTACTTTTCCTTACCCAAGTTCATGGATTTCCTAATCTATGGACTTCAGGTTAAGAAACAATTTGAAAGAAATCATCCTTTCTACCCTCCACACACCCACACAGGGATGTGACCTTGCTTTCCCTTTCCCCACCTCTGGGTCTCTCTTACCCTACCCAACTTGCTCCAAGCACCCTCTAGTTCCCAGTCCTGCCTGAAGATATCTGACATCTAGGAATAGAGGTGGTGAAGGAGGGTTGCAGGAAAGATATACGTATACACTTTGTCTTCAAAAAAAAGAGAGAGAAAGCTCTGAGGTATATTGCGGGTCCAAAAAGATGGGGAAAACGGTATCATTCATTACCAAGAGGAAAAACAAATTATAAAAAGAAAACATCTTTTTATCAATTAAGAAAGAATCTTTGAATTTATTAATATTGTTCAAGTCAATCCTAGAAAACATCTGCAATTCAATATCTTATTCGATAATTCTGTAAAATGAGGCAAAAAACAGTACCTACCTCCTAGGGGTTTTGTGAGGAATAACTTAGTTAATACATATAATGAATTGAAAATAGTGCCTGACACAGGCTAAACACTCAATTTTAAACTATCTTTATTATTACATTTGATGTTTTATTTTCCAGAACATTCCATGAAAATTTCTGGTAAGATTATTTGTATTAATGACTTACATAATAGCAAATTAAGAGTGATAAGGAGGTTAGCCCAGACTTGCTTTTCATTTAAATGCTGCAAAGTTAGAATATTCCACTTTTTCCAGTTACATTTTCATCCCTCTAGGGGGAAATAGCCTCAGTGCCTCTTTAAAGGGATTATAAACTTGAGAAAAAAAGGTCTGGCAACTCATATTACAAAGGGCTAATTTCCATAATGCTGTTTATAAAGACTTCCTACAAATGAATAAATAAAGCCTAACAATCCTTATACACTGCTGGTGGGAGTGTAAACTGGTACAGCAACTTTGGAAAAGACTTTGATATAATCTAATAAAAGTTAAGATATACATACTCTATGGGAACAGTTCGTCTACTACATGCATATTTAGGAAATGCAGAATTTTAAGGGTCAGGATGACTGCACAAGAATATTCATAGCAGCGTTGTTCCTCAGTGACCCAGAGAAAGGAAACATCCCAAATGTCTACCAATCATAAAATGACTAAATTGCAATATATTTGTACAATAAAAACTAATAAATTATGGTTACATTCAACAACATGAATAATTTTTTACAAAGGTAATATTGAACACACAAAAAAGCAAGATGCTATACATACATATATATATATATATATATATATATATATATACTCTTACTCCATTTATATTGAGTTTAAAAGCAGGCAAAACTAAACTATATTCTTTAGGGGTACATAGATAGGAGGTAAAATAAAGAAAAAGAAGGAAATGAACACAAAAGTCAAGAGAGCAAGTAAGGGGCAGAAGGAATTTTGTTTGATTGGGAGTAGGGGGCTGTTTTTCGGGGCTGGCAGTGTTCTTTTTGATCAGGTGATGGGTACACAAGTATTTGCTCTGTAACTATTTATTTAACAGTACTCCCAAACTTATATATATATATATATATATATATATATATATATTGTTTTTTTTTTTTCTGATTGCATGTTATATTTCACAAAGGAAATGTCAAGAGGGAGGGGCCATATGTATACCTATGGCTGACTCATGTTGATGTTTGGTAGAAACCAACACAATTCTGTAAAGCAATTATCCTTCAGTTAAGAAAAAAATTTTTTTAAATATCTGTAGAAAAAAATGGATAAAGAATATGATAGAAATTTCACAAAAAGGAAAATAAAAATGGCTCTTAAATAAATGAAAAGTTGCTCAACTTTATGAAAAGACAGAAAAACTCCACTGAGGTAATCCCTAGCAGTACAATGGTTAGGACTCCAAGCTTTCACTGCAGGGGCCGAGGTTCAGTCCCTGGTTGGGGAACTAAGATCCCACAAGCCACATGGCATGGCTGAAAAGACAAAACAAAAAAACTCCACTGAGATACAAACAGGTCATGATGATAATGCTAACACATTGTGTTAGCAATGGAGAGGAGAAATACATTTTTTGTATCACTGGAGAAAATATAAGTTGTTCCAATATCTATGGAGGGCAATTAGGTAATAGCCATCAAAATTATAAATGCAAATAACCTTTAATTTAGCAATTCCATCCCTAGGAATTCATTCATTCCTCAAATATTTTTTGAGCACCTACTATGTGGCAGGCACTGTTTCATGCTCTAGAATTTATCTTCTCCATTCTATGAAAAGTCTGGGAACATAGGGCTGTTTATCATTTTTTAATATTTATTTACTTATTTATTTTTTGACTGCATTGGATCTTATTTGCATCACGCAGGATCTTTCATTGCCACGTACAGACTCTCTAATTGTGGGGTGCAGGCTCAGTAGTTGCAGCATGTGGGCTCTCTAGTTGCTCTGTGGCACATGGGATCTTAGTTCCCTGGCTAGGGATCAAACCTGCGTCCCCTGCCTTGCATGGAGGGTTCTTAACCACTAGATCACCAGGGAAGACCCAGGGGCTGTTTATTATTACTGTGGAATTGCTAATGAGAAAGAAGGCTTGCATCTCAATGAGATAATAAAGATTATGTCAGAGCACATTAAACAAAATGAAAAAAGTATAACAAACATGTCCCTACTTACACATTTTTAGATAATCTGCATATACATGGTTATTGGTCTGTTTGTTTTTGAAACACTGTTTGTAATAGAAAGATGAGGGGAATAAAACTTAAATGCACATCATTATAGGAGTGGTTGAATAAATTATGATTGGTATCTGCTTCCTCACCAGGGCTATCTTCATGGGCATGTGACCTGTGCAGTCACACAGGGCCCCACACTCAAAAGGGCCCCATGCTTTCGTGAAGTCTGATGCGGCAATGAAGCCAATGCATGAGCAGAGGAGCTCAGAGCAGTTGGGTGTCACAATTCCTTGTCACCTCACTCACAAATAGCATCTGTGATGTTCCATGAGCACACAGAATTCTGGAGAGCTTGCGGTACGTGAGACGTTTGGCCGATGAGTACAAGGTATACAAGATAAGTGTGTTACATGTATGACTGAATAAGCCCTGAGAGGTGACTGAATAAGCCTTGAGAGGCCATGCTTTCCATTTGACCTAGAACTTGCTCTGAAGCCAGAAAGCAGATAATGGTTTTCTTTTATAAGCTTTGTTTTTGGCCACACATGTGGAATCTTAGTTCCCCAACTAGGGATCAAACCTGCACCCTCTCCATTGGAATTGGACCACCAGGGAAGTCCCGAAAGTGGTTTTCTAAGAAACATGGAAGATCAAAGAACCACATCATATCATTTCTTACTTGTGTTACTTCTCCATATTAGCCAATCACTTATGCTAAAAGTGATGACCTAGAAGGAAGTGACAGACAAGGCAACCAAGAGTTCCTTTTCCTTTTGCTCCTTCCTTGCTCATCAGGAAGCTGAAAGTTAAGTGTTGGTAGAAGGTGCATGTATCAAGAAGTGAGATCAAAACATTTGAGTTCATTTATCCAGAGTTTCCCATTGTTCTGGTAAGAACAAAATGCAATGTGCAAGTACAAGCTACAGAATACAAATTGTATAATTTTGGTGATTCAACATCCACGTTAAATGCTCTTTAAAACTGGCATTGCACAATGTAAGATGGTAAATTTCATAATAACAATTTAAATTTTTAAGTTTTCTTTACTTAGACGACATTGAACAGCAAATAAAAAGCAGTATGGCAAATCAAGATAGAGACCATGAAAGAAAGAGAAAAGCTTTATCTTTTAGTAACTTTAATTGTACTTTCTCCCCTGCTTTCTGAATAAGGGATTCACATTTTCATTTTTCACCAGGCCTCTCAAATTAGATAGCTTGTCTTGGTCATCATTTATGAATTTTGTGACATTGGGCAATTTATTTAAACCCCAGTGCCTCAGTTTTTCATCTCTGCAAAATGGGAAGAATACTTATACTTAGCTCATACTATTGTTGAGAGGATTAAATATGCTAATATAAATAAAACTCTTAGAGTTTAGCTCATATATTTCTGGACTTCCATGGTGGCTCAGATGGTAAAGAATTTGCCTGCAATACAGGAGACCTGGGTTTGATCCCTGGGTTGGGAAGATCCCCTGGAGAAGGGAATGGCTACCTACTCTGGTATTCTTGCCTGGACAATTCCATGGACAGAGGAGCCTAGCAGGCTACAGTCCATGGGGTCACAAAGAGTCAGACACGACTGAGCCACTAACACTATATATTTATTATTATCATTAGTGCTGTGTTGCTATTATCAAATAGACAATAGAAGGGTATCCAGCCATTAAAGAAGAAAGAGGAAGTTTTTCATATACTTCACATACATAAATATATGAGAGTGATCGCCAAAATATAGCAAGTGAAAAAACAAAACAGATAATATGTCAAACAATGTCTCTGACATGCTTTCATTTATTTAAGGAAGGAAAGAAAAAATGTCTTACGTATGTACTTGAAAAGTGAAAATGAAGTCACTCAGTCATGTCCAACTCTTTGCAACCCCATGGACTGTAGCATGCCAGTCTCCTCTGTCCATGGGATTCTCCAGGCAAGAATACTGGCGTGGGTTGCCATTTCCTTCTCCAGGGGATCTTCCCAATCCAGGGACCGAACCCAGGTCTCCTGCATTGCAGGCAAACTCTTTACCATCTGAGCCACCTAGGAAGTCACATATGTACTTGCATACACTTACAACATGTTTCTGGGAGAAGTTGTGACCTCTTAAACAATACGGGTTGTTTTCAGGGAAGGGAAACAAGCAACTGGAAGATGAGGTGAGAAGGGAATTTTTCTTTCTTCAAACTTTTGAACCATGTCAAAGTTTCTTTTATCAAAAAAAGAAATTAAATTTTTTAAAATAAATTTATTTATTTTAGTTGGGGGCTAATTACTTTACAATATTGTAGTAGTTTTTGCCATACATTGACATGAATCAGCCATGGGTTTACATGTGTTCCCCATCCTGAACTCCCCTCCCACCAGAAACTAAATATTTTAAACATCTTTTACATTTTCTTTTACACAGTGCACTGCCAGGCACAGCAGCCTAAATAAATAATTGTTGGCCAACCAAGGATATTTCTTTAAAATTTAAAAGGGGTAAGATCAGTTTTAAGTTCTTTTTTCTCAATCAGATGCACAGGTGTCTGATGTGAACATTCCAAAGAAATTACAGTAACCACAGTAGCTAAAGTAAACTTGCACTTGTTTGTCTCCATTCATAGACCCCAGTGTGGTACTTTAGAGAGAAACTAGAGAAAATCTTGGTGATTAGACAGACCAGATAAGGTTAAGGAGCTTGTGTTAGTCCCAAATGGGCTTGGTTGGTGATAGAAGACAGGAGGAGAAGGGGGCGACAGAGAATGAGATGGTTGGATGGCATCATGGACTCAACGGACATGAGTTTGAGCAAACTCTGGGAGATAGTGAAGGGCCGAGAAGCCCAGCATGCTGCAGTCCATGGGGTCGCAAAGAGTCGGACATGACTTAGTGACCGAACAGCAATAACCACGAGGCAGGTGCTATACTGGAACGGCAGCTGTGAACAGGAAAACCGAATTCCATCTATATCAAGTAATTACAACAGACTGTGATGACAGAGTAATGGAGGCTCCTGTGACCACCAGTGCACATATTAGAAGGGCAAGCAAATTCTGTCCCCCAGTTTTTGTTTGTTTTGGCTATAGCATGTGGGAACTTAGTTCCACAACCAGGGATCGAACCCCTGCCCGCTGCAATGGAAGCTCAGAGTCTCAATCACAGGCCTGCCAGGGAAGTCCCCCCTCCCCCATTTTTACTTATCGCCCCAACAATTGTGGTGAGATCTTATAATAACAACTTGTGTGTTCTAGTCAAAGATGACACACTCAAACCATTTTCCAAAAGACCTCTCCCTTGAGTTTGGGTGATCTGTGTACCTGCACCTATAGGTCTCATGTGCAGCATGTGAAGATTAAGGGTGGGGATGTAATTTGGGGCCATGTAACTCACAAACAGTAAATGCCAGTAACAGTGGTTTTAGTGTATAAGATCTTAAGCAAATATATAATGACTCTGTTTCTCAGTTTTCTCAATAAAAATACCTACCTCCTAGGGTTGTTGTGAATATTAACCCAGGTAAAGTCTTGCACAGAGTAGATGCTCAATAAAGCTGGACTGATGCTATCGTTGTTATTGTTCAACAAGTCCTTAGGACTCTGGCTTTCTGGATTAAAATATGAGAAGAGATGAGATCCTGAGTTGTATGCACTGCTCTCATATCCATTCATTGGTATTGATTTTCTTCACAATATCCTGTTTATCACTTCCTTTCCTTCCCACTGTCATCAACTTACTTAAGAGATCACTGGGCAGTGATATTCAGGAGGGCTGGAATAAAATGCTAGTAGGTATATGTTAACTCTATTCTTAAGTAATAGCACAGGACACTGGTTCTCCCTCATGAATCTCAGTAGCTGAATGTTCCTTGCTTTTAGCAATTAGGTTTCTGTCCCTCTCAAACTCAAGTCATTAAGAAAATAGTTATTGAGCACCTGGCAAGACCCTAAAGATGCGATGATGATTAAGGTGGTGGCTTTGCCTTCAAAGTTTACATGACAGTGGGGAAGACAGACAAAAACAGACAAAAGCCTTACAATGGAATAAAGGCTGAGACAGAGGAAAGCATCTAGGGGAGGTGGGGGAAGGGGAGAAGCACAGGGGGAACAGCACAGGGGGAGCAAAGCCCACAAGATGAGAGACAGCAACCACTTTTCAGAAATTGATAGTTCACTATGGCTGAAGCATGGGGTCCAAGAAAGAAAGCCCAAAGACATTAATTAATCTGGAATCACGGTCTCAAACTTCCATGTTCATTGAATCCACTCTTGTTAAAACAGCCTCCTGGGCTCCATCCCTGGAGATTCTGATTTAGTGGATAGGAGTGACCAGTGTGGTCAGTCTGAAGGCCACATTCTGAGAACCATTGATCTGGAGAAGACATGATCAACCTGCAGATAGCCAGATAGCCTTGAACATTATACTGAGAGGTGTATACTTCACCCTTGGGTGCATGGAGGACTTTTTAAAAAAATTTATTTTATTGAAATATAGTTGATTTATAATGTTGTGTTGATTTCTGCTGTACAGCAAAGTGATTCAGTTGCACATATGTGTTTGTGTGTGTGTGCTCAGTCGTGTCCAACTCTTTGCAACCCCACGTACTGTAGCCCACCAGGCTCCTCTGTCCATGGGATTTTCCAGGCAAGAATATTAGAGTGGGTTGCCATTTCTTCCTCCAGGGGATCTTCCTGACCCACAGATAGAAACTGCATCTCTTGTGTCTACTGCATTGGCAGGAAGATTCTTTACCACTGAGCCACCTGGGAAACCCCATATGTGTTTACGTATATATTTATTATTTATATATAATACATATATTAAAGTGGAGATATATATAAATATATACATATATTTACATTCTTTTTCAAAAATATGGAACCTTTTGCAAATTTGCATGTCACCCTTGTGCAGGGGCCCATGTGGAGAGCTTTTGAGGAGTTTAAGCTTGCAAGATATACAGTCACATTTACATTTTTAGAAAAATCACTCTGGATGCCATATGAAAAATTGTTCAGAGAGGCAAGGCTGGGATCCCAGGAGAACAGTTTGGAGGCTGCTGCAGAAACCCCCTGAGAAATCACAAGGACCTGAACTAAAATAATGTCTTATTTGTCCCGGATTGTCATTTGACCTGGGTGGCAGAGGCTAATCCATTTGTCTTTAAATGTTTTTGGGTAACATCTCCTGGATAGCTGCTTCCACTTTGGGAGCATTGTAAATCAACTATACTACAATAAAAATTAAAAAACAAACAACCACAGTTTATATATATATATATATATACACACATAATGTTAAAAAACCAATTCTCTATTTATCTAGTTTTTGACCTTACAACACAGCACGTGGGATGTTAGTTCCCTGACCAGGGATTGAACCCACACCCCCTGTAATGGAAGTGTGGAGTCTTTTTTTTTTAATTGGACTTTAAAAAAAAAATTATGTATTTGTTTGGTTGTTCCAGGTCCTTACTGTGGCCTAGTGGGATCTGGTTCTCTGACCAGGGATCAAACCCAGGCCTCCTGCATTTGGGAGTATGGAGTCTTAACCACTGGACCACCAGGGCAGTCCCACAACCACAGTTCTTTGAGAAGTTTCATTCTTCTCCCTTTGCTACTAGGAACCTATACTGGGAATGTAAGCCGTTGTTTTCCAGACCAATGCTGAGCTGGAGACAGAAAGACAGGACTAGAGTAAGTTGAAACACCACAAAACTCTCTTACCAAGATTCCTGTTTTTTTCTTCATTACTCACTTCCTTGGTTGTTGTGAACTTTTAGTTTTCAGAGTTTCAGTGAGGTTGAATCTGAAAGTTTCTGCCAGTTTGTTCACTGCTTTTGTGGAGGATCAAACTGTTAGAATTTGCTACTGCCATCTTTGCTGATATTTTGTCATTTTCAGTGAATAAATCCAACACTTCTTTGGTTAAATTTATTTCCTAAGGTTCGTTGTTGTTGTTTGCTGCTACTGTAAATGAAATTGTTTTCTTAATTTAATTTCCAGGTATTCATTGCTAGAGCATAGAAACAGAATTGATTTTTGTATATGGATCTGATATCCTACCACCTGGCTAAACTCGTTTATTAGTTCTAGCAGTTCTAGGATTTCTTCCATGTCATCTGCAAATAAAGATAATTTTATCTCCTCCTTTCCAACTTTGATGCCTTTTCATTCTCTTTCACATCAATTTCCCTGACTGGGAATTCCAGTACAATATAGAATAGAAGCAGTAAGAGTGGACAGCTTCGTTTTGTACCTGGATTTAGAAGAAAAATGTTTAGTCTTTCACCACAAAATATGCTGTTAGCTGTGAGTTTTCATTAGATGCTCCTTACTGAGTTGACAATTTTATTCTATTCAGATATTGAGTATACATGATTTTGTTTCATGTATTTATTCTAAAATATTTTATGCATCTAAAATGTTAGTTTAAGAAGAGGTTCATAGGCCTAGTGAGATTGTCAAAGCATTCCATGGCACAGTTATTATTAAGGGCCTCTGCTATTTGGCAACATCTTCCGGGTTTGAGTGACAACTATAGACCAGGCTTATACTTCTCTAGTGTGTCACAGTCCCTACTGCCCCCTGGAACATTTTTTAAAAAATTATTTCTAAAATTTTATTTATTTTTGGCTGTGCTGAGTGTTGCATGCTGTCTTTCTCTAGTTGTGGTGTATAGGCTTCTCATTGTGGTGACTTCTCTTGCTGCAGAGCACCAGCTCTAGAAGTGTGGGCTTTAGTAGTTGTGGCTCTGAGGGCTCTAGATGCAGGCTCAGTAGTTGTCCTGAGGCATGTGGGATCTTTCTGGATCAGGGATTGAATCTGTGTCTGCTGCATTAGCAGGCAGATTCTTAACCACTGGACCACCAGGAAATTCTCCTGTAACATCTTTGATACCTAGGTGCTATGGATTGAATTGCATCTCTCCAAGATTCATGGTGAAGCCCCAACCCCCATGGTGACTGCATTTGGAGACAAGAGTCTCTTTTTGGAAATAATTAAGGTTAAATGGAGTCATAAAGGTAGGTCCCTGATCCCATAGGTTTAGAGTCCTTCTAAGAAGAAACACCAGAGGGCACACTCTCTGTCTCTCCCTCTCTCTCTCTTCATTTCCCTTCCCGTGCCTTGTGAGGACATAGCAGGAAGGTGCCATCTACAAGCCAGGAAGAGAGTCCTCACCAGAAACAAAACATAACAGAATCTTGATCTTGGATTTTCCAGCCTCCAGAACTGTGAGTAAATAAGCTTCTGTTGTTTAAGCCACCCAGCCTATGATATTTGACATGGAAGCCTAAGCAGATTAAGACACTGGGTCTGTATCACTTGAGTTTTTGAGGCCTTCTAGTTTGTGACACCACTCCACAACTCCACCCAGATTAAATGATCTTAAAGCAAAGATCCAAGATTAGTTAGGAAGGAATCAAACTCAAGATGAGTTTTAAAAAAAATTAATAGGATTTTGCCTCTAGACATGGAAGAACTGAGGAAATGGAAGAAAGCTAGAAGGGGTTAAGTAAGGTTCCAAATCAGAGAACTGAATCCTAGAGTGGGACTCTGAGAGATGAAGCAGGTCCACAGCTGGGGAAGCTCCCTTTCTCTGTCGTAGGTGGAAGTTGCTATAGATGGTGAAGGTGATTCAAGTTGAAGAAAGGAAGGGAAGATGAGGCATATGTGCTTAAGCTAGCTGGGCTGATGGAAAGAAAGACACAAGTCTATGTGTCCAAACCATAAGTTAACACGGAGGAATGGCTGGAAGGTTGCTGAATGATGAGTTGAGGTGGAGAGCAGGGTCTCCTGGCTGGATGACATGAACTTCAAAAGGAAGAGATTATACATGAAGATGGAGTAGAACAGCAGGGGAAGCTGTGAGAATTCTAGCTCCCTTCAGTATTGTCTCCATCTGCACAAACCTCATAATCTAACAAATAGTGTCCCCTAAAGCAAGAATGTCTGTCTTGTTCTTCTTTAATTTTTTTTATTAAAAAAAAAAACTTTAAAAAAATACATGAAGATGGAATAGAACAGCAGGGGAAGCTGTGAGAATTCTAGCTTCCCCCAGTATTGTCTCTGACCACACAAACTTTACAATCTAATAAATAGTGTCCTCTAAAGCAAGGACAACTTCTGTCGCATTCTTATTTTTTTTACTAAAAATTAAAAAAAAAATTTTTTTTTGGCTATTGCCACATGGCATGTGGAATCTTAGTTTCCCGACCAGGAATCGAACCTGTGCCCCTCGCATTGGAAACTCAGAGCCTTAATCACCAGACCTCCAAGGAACTATCATGTTCTTTTTCGTGTGCTTAACAAAGGTCCATAAGTTAAACATGACTATGGTTTTCCCAGTAGTCGTGTACAGATGTGAGAGCTGGACCATAAAGAAAGCTGAGCACCAAAGAATTGATGCTTTCTAATTATCGTGCTGGAGAAGACTCTTGAGAGTCCCTTGGACTGCAAGGAGATCAAAGCAGTCAATCCTAAAGGAAATCAGTCCTGAATAACCATTGGAAGGACTCAGGCTGAAGCTCCAATACTTTGGCCACCTGATGTGAAGAGCGGACTCATTGGAAAAGACCCTAATTCTGGGAAACGTTGAAGGCAGGAACAGAAGGAACGACAGAGGATGAGATGGTTGATGGCTTCACCGACTCGATGGACATGAGTTTGAGCAAGCTCTGGGAGTTGGTAATGCACAGTGAAGCCTGGTGTGCTGCAGTCCATGGGGTCACAGGGTCGGACACGACTGAGTGACTGAGAGCAGGACTAATCTAAGAGACTCAGTGGAGTTTGCAAGAAGATGTAGTTTTCTAGAAGCTGAACAAGGCAATGTAACAAGGGTTTTTTTTTTTTTTTATCTCAGCTGAGCTTGACCCAGGTGTGCTTTTTGTTATTGTTGTTCAGTTGTTCAGTCGTGTCCAACTCTTTGCAACACCATGGATGGCAGCATGCCAGCTTACCCTGTCCTTCACCATCTCCCAGAGTTTGCTCAAATTCATGTCCATTGAGTCAGTGATGCTGCCCCCACCTTGTAAAAATAACGGATATCTCTGACATTGCAGTTGTCTTTTACTTTGGTCTCCTGGGTAACCATGACTCTTATTCTCTCTCACATCTGGCTCTAGGTTAACTCACTAGATGAACTATAAGCTGACTAACCTAATTAACCTAATTATCAATTCACCAAAATATTTTTAAAATTAAATATAATTGACTAATAACATTTAAATTAGTTATAATATATTATAAACATATTCATTTTATAAAATTGATAAATTAAAACATATTAATTTTATAAATTAAAGATATGTGCTATAATTTTCTTTCTCTCCACACACGTAACATTTTTTTTTCAGAACTGTTTCAGAACAAATTGCAGATATAATGTCCCTTTACCCCTAAATACTTGTTTTTCCTATAAATAAGCCTATTCTCTTCTATCATAGGACAGTTATTTTTACCAAAATCAAGAAGTTAATATTGACAGCGTTTTTAATCCATTGACCTTATTCAAATTTTGCCATTGTCTCATGAATGTGCTTTACAGAAAAATAATATTAAAAAAAAAAAGCAAAAACAAAAAAACCTTCTGCACCAGTATCCAATCCAGCATCACACATTGCCTTTCCTTATCAATTTAGTCTCCATTAATCTAGAAGAATTCTTTAGTCTGTCTTTATCTTTCATAACCTTGATACTTTTGAAGATTACATGTTACTTACTATGTACAATGTCCCTCAGAATGAGTTTGTCTGGTATTTCCTCATAATTGCATTCAGGTAATGAATTTTTGGCAGGAATGTCATACCCAGAAATGATGCTGTTAGGAAGCACATGGTATCTACACGACCCATCACTGATGTTATTTTATTTTTTGGCCACACACTGTAGCTTGTGGAATCTTAGTTTCCCCACCAGGAATTGAACCTACTTCTCCTGCAGTGAAAGCACATGGTCTTAACCACAGAACTGCCAGGGAAGTCCAACTGATACTAATTTTGATCACATGGTTAAGGTGACATCTGCCAAGATTCTCCACTCTAAAGTTGTTAATTGTGAGGGAAAAGTGATATGTCTAGTGGGAAGGGACTTTGAGACTCTGCACATAGCCTGTTTCTCATCGAACTTCTGCCTGTTAGTTTTAGCACTCATTTATCATTCTGGCCCCAAATAATTATCACTGTGGTGGTTCCCAAATGATGCTATATGTATTGTAATGTTTACTTCTTTGTTTGTAAAATTTATCTATATTTTTGTGTCTAATTCTAGTTTATACCACTTCATTGTTTGAATTATATCATCATTTATTTATAATTTTATTGGTGATAAGACATTTGGGATGTTTATCAGTCAGTCAGTTCAGTCGCTCAGTTGTGTCCGACTCTTTGCGACCCCATGAACAGCAGCACATCAGGCCTCCCTGTCCACCACCAACTCCTGGAGTTAACTCAAACTCATGTCCATTGAGTCAGTGATGCCATCCAACCATCTCATCTTCTGTCATCCCCTTCTCCTCCTGCCCCCAATCTTCCCCAGCATCAGGGTCTTTTCCAATGAGTCAGCTCTTCGCATCAGGTGGCCAAAGTATTGGAGTTTCAGCTTCAACATCAGTCCTTCCAGTGAATATTCAGGACCGATCTCCTTTAGGATGGACTGGTTGGATCTCCTTGCAATCCAAGGGACTCTCAAGAGTCTTCTCCAACACCAGGATCAAAAGCATCAATTCTTCAGCACTCAGCTTTCTTTATAGTCCAACTCTCACATCCATACATGACCACTGGAAAAACCATAGCCTTGACTAGACGGACCTTTGTTGGCAAAGTAATGTCTCTGCTTTTTAATATGCTGTCTAGGTTGGTCATAACTTTCCTTCCAAGGAGTAAGTGTCTTTTAATTTCATGGCTGCAATCACCATCTGCAGTGATTTTGGAGCCCCAAAAAATAAAGTCTGACACTGTTTCCACTGTTTCTCCATCTATTTGCCATGAAGTGATGGGACTGGATGCCATGATCTTGTTTTCTGAACGTTGAGCTTTAAGCCAGCTTTTTCACTTTCCTCTTTCATCAAGAGGCTCTTTAGTAGTTCTTCACTTTCTGCCATAAGGGTGGTGTCATCTGCATATCTGAGGTTATTGATATTTCTCCCAAAAATCTTGATTCCAGCTTGTGTTTCTTCCAGCCCAGCGCTTCTCATGATATACTCTGCATATAAGTTAAATAAGCACGGTGACGATATACAACCTTGACTTACTCCTTTTCCTATTTGGAACCAGTCTGTTGTTCCATGTCCAGTTCAAACTGTTGCTTCCTGACCTGCACACAGATTCTCAAGAGGCAGGTCAGGTGGTTTGGTATTCCCATCTCTTTCAGAATTTTTGACAATTTGTTGTGATCCACACAGTCAAAGGCTTTGGTGTAGTCAATAAAGCAGAAATAGATGTTTTTCTGGAACTCTCTTGCTTTTTCAATGATCCAGCAGATGTTGGCAATTTGATCTCTGGTTCCTCTGCCTTTTCTAAAACCAGCTTGAACATCTGGAAGTTCACGGTTCACGTATTGCTGAAGCCTGGCTTGCAGAATTTTAAGCATTACTTTACTAGTGTGTGAGATAAGTGCAATTGTGTGGTAGTTTGAGCATTCTTTGGCATTGCCTTTCTTTGGGATTGGAATGAAAACTGACCTTTTCCAGTCCTGTGGCCACTGCTGAGTTTTCCAAATTTACTGACATATTGAATGCAGCACTTTCACAGCATCATCTTTTAGGATTCGCAATAGCTCAACTGGAATTCCATCACCTCACAAGCTTTGTTCGTAGTGATGCTTCCTAAGACCCACTTGACTTCACATTCCAGGATGTCTGGTTCTAGGTGAGTGATCACACCATCGTGATGATGTTTATACTTTTAGGTAATTTAAAGAATCTATAATGGGTCTTCCCTGGTAGTCCAGTGGTTAAGAATCTGCCTGCCACAACTAGAAAGCCTGTGCACAGCAACAAATACCCAGTGCATTCAAAAATAAATAAGTTTTAAATCTATAATTTACATTTTGTACATAGATCCTGGTACATATAAGAACACACCTGTCTAGGGCTGTACTGTCAAATATTGTAGCCACTAGCCACATGTATCTGCTGAGTATTTCAAGTGTGGTTAGTCCAAATTGCATTGTGCTGTAAGTGTAAAACATATACCACATTTTAAAGACTTAACATGGAAATAAGGAAAATATTTTATTCATGTTTATGCTGATTATATGTTCATATGATATTCTGGATTTTGTGGTTAAACAAAATGTACAAAATCCCTTTACAAGGATGAAAAAGACTTGCTTCATCCAAGAACATTTTCCCTTTCTGGGCAAGTATCCAATGCATCCAATCCAACGTGAGGGTATGAAGTCCTGTCTCCATGTCCCAACTCAGGACCACTATACAATACAAGTAAATACAAATAAAGTAGCAAAATGATAACATATATTCATCTACCCAATACAATGCTTATAAATACTTTTAATGTTTATTCCTTACCCTAAAAGTGAACTTGTTTTGAGTTTTTCCTCTTCATTTTGTCAAAGTGTAAACATGTTCTTTATAGATGTCATAATTATGTAAAACTTGTTTGTGAATATATGTATTTTAATATTTATTTTTTTAAAATTATGGAACTGTGATAGCACGTTTACAGGAAACTTGGAAAAAAAAGAACAAAGTTAAACATAGTTACACTACATATTACAATCATTTTTTAAGTAGGTGAAATAAGAATTTTAGCTGGAGTTTCAATATCAAACTCTCAAAATTAAATAGAATGAATAGAAAAAAAACTAGAAGGATATAGCAGACCTGAGCAGCACTATGAACCAATTCCATGTAATTAAGATTTATACAATTTTCACACAACAGCAGGATACAAATTCAAATTCCCATAGACTATAAACCAAGATGTTTTTTAATACATTTTTGAAAAAAGTTTCTAAAAGGTGGAAGATATGTTTTTACCTGGAAATTGAGTAAACAAGGTGTTTGTGCTCATAAGAAAGCCTATAGAATTACTCACAGGATCTATGCTGATTATGCTAACTCCAAAGCTCTAGTTAACGTTTTGGTACAAATGCCAGATCTCCAGAGAGGTTTCCAGCATTGAGCAAAGCATCAGGCTCCCATCGTCTCCAGTGGAGAGTGACAAGTTGTGAGCTTTCTGCAGGAAACTGCAACATCGAGACCAGATTGTTAGGTGGCCCCAAACTTCTCAGATTGGAGGAAGAAAATTTCATTAGCAAGAGGCCACAGACATATTGGCTAGGAGTCTGCAGTGGCTGAGATAGAGTCGGATTGTGTCTTCAGATAAGACTATGTGTCCCTAGGCTTCCCTGGTCACTCAGTGGTGAAGAATTCGCCTGCCAATGCAGGAGACACAGGTTCAATCCCTGATCCAGGAAGATCCCACACACTGCCAAGAAACTAAGCCCGTGGGCCACAACCATTGAGCCTGTGCACTGGAGCCCAGGAGCCACAGCTAACGAGACCTACACACCCTAGAGCCTGTGCTCCGGCACAAGAGAAAGAAACCACGGTAATGAAAAGCCTGCTCACCTGACACCAGAGGAGCCCCCGCTTCTCGCAACTAGAGAAAAGCCCGCCCACCACAATGGAGACCCAGAACAGCCAAGAGTAAATAAATAAACAAAATTATTAAAAAAAATTATGCGTCCCTTTCATTCATACCCTTCTCTATTCGCTTGCTCCCTGATATAACTTATGGAAGGAAAAAACAATTATCAATTTGCGTTAAACAAGTATGGTGCTTTCAGTAACTTCTCGTTTTGCCTACCTCTTGACATCGTGAACCAGAGGGTCTTAAGTTTAACCTTGAATTAATACTCAAATAACTCCAAACTTTCAAAAAGTAGCAAAATGATAACATATATTCATGTATCTTTATATTAAATATATATGTATGTATAGAGTTATATGTGTATATATATATATCTTTCTTTTTCTGAAACTTTTATGAGTAAATTATTACCATAGCCCTTTACCACCTAAACACTTCAGTGGTCATTTCCTAAAAATAGGAATATTCTCTCACATACCAACAGCACATAAATTTACAGTTCATAAGTTTATAATTCTTTAATCTACCATCCATATTCCAAATTTGTCAGTTAACTTCAGTTCAGTCGTCATTCAGTTGTGTCCGACTCTTTGTGACGCCATAACTGCAGCACGCCAGGCTTCCCTGTCCATCACCAACTCCCAGAGTCCACCCAAACCCATGTCCATTGAGTAGGCGATGCCATCCAACCATCTCATCCTATGTCGTCCCCTTCTCCTCCTGCCCTCAATCTTTCCCAGCATCAGGGTCTTTTCAAATGAGTCAGCTCTTCGCACGAGATGGCCAAAGTATTGGAGTTTCAGCTTCAACATCAGTCCTTCCAATGAACACCCAGGACTGATCTCTTTTAGGATGGACTGGTTGATCTCCTTGCAGTTCAAGGGACTCTCCAGAGTCTTCTCCAACACCACAGTTCAAAAGCATCAATTCTTTGGTGCTCAGCATTCTTTATAGTCCAACTCTCACATCCATACATGACCACTGGAAAAACCATAGCCCTGACTAGACGGACCTTTGTTGACAAAGTAATGTTTCTGCTTTTTAATATGCTGTCTAGGTTGGTCATAACTTTCCTTCCAAGGAGTAAGCGTCTTTTCATTTCATGGCTGCAGTCACCATCTGCAGTGATTTTGGAGCCCCCCAAAATAAAGTCTGACACTGTTTCCACTGTTTCTCTATCTATTTGCCAAGAAGTGATAGGACCAGATGCCATGATCTTGTTTTCTGAATGTTGAGCTTTAAATCAACTTTTTCACTCTCCTCTTTCACTTTCATCAAGAGGCTCTTTAGTTCTTAGCTTTCTGCCATAAGGGTGGTGTCAGCTGCATATCTGAGGTTATTGGTATTTCTCCTTGCCATCTTGATTCCAGCTTGTGGTTCCTCCAGCCCAGCGTTTCTCATGATGTACTCTGCATATAAGTCAGTTAACTTAGTGATATTCTTTACAGCTTTTTTCTCTCTCCAAGACAAGATCTAGCCTAGGGTCAGGTATTTCATTCAATTGTCATGTAGTCAGCCTCCTTTAATTGGGAATATTTCCACTGACATCTTTTACGACATTAACATTCTATTTATTTTATTCGTTTATTTTTGGCGACACTGGGTCTTTGTTGCTTCACGTGGGCTTTCTCTAGCTGCAGTGAGTGGGGACTACTCTCTAGTTGTGGTGCATGGGCTTCTCACTGCGGTGGCTTCTCTTGTTGCAGAGCATGGGCTCTAGAGTGTGGGCTCAGTAGTTGTGACACTTGGCCTTAGTTGCTAGCACTCAGCCTTCTTTATGATCAACTCTCACATCTGTACATGACAACTGGAAAAACCATAGCTTTGACTATATGGACCTTTGTTGGCAAAGTGATGTCTCTGCTTTTTATTATGATGTCTAGGTTTATCATAGCACTTTTTCCAAGGATTGTCTCCATGCTTTTATGCAAATTGAAATTGTTATTAAATAATGGTTACCAGGTGGCACTGGTGGTAAAGAACCCACCTGCCAGTGCAGGAGACATGACATAGGTTTAATCCCTGGGCCAGGAAGATCTCCTGGAGGAGGGCACGGCAACCCACTCCAGTATTTTTGCCTGAAGAATCCCATGGACAGAGGAGCCTGGCAGCCTACAGTCCATAGGGTCACAAAGAGTTGGATATGACTGAAGTGACTTAGCACCCAACCCACCACCCTCTTGCTCTACAATCACAGGCTTATGGTGATAGCAGGATCCCTACAGGAAATCTTTCTCTTCTTATAGGTAATTTGAAGTTACAGTATTTTCTTAATAATGAAGACATGAACCCTGTATAGTTTTGTTTTACTTCATTTTATGGTTGTTTTGGGAGATGGACAGACTTGTCATCAGCTAAGTATCATTGTTTTCCAGCCCTAGGAGTCTCAATATACTTATCAGACATACATTTTAGCACCCAATCACAATTAAATTGATGAGAAAAAAAAGGTTTAATTGTTCAGAGTCACACAACTAAGGGGCAAAGTCTACACTTCTTAGATATCAGCTTAGTGCTTTTTAAAAATACATGATTAGAAATCTTAATTCTACTTCATTGTTCTTTGCTCCGTTACTTACTCATTTCTTATTCCAATTCCAGTGAAGCATTACGCATTTGGATTTTCTTCTCAAATACAGCTTTTAGCCCCAAACTGAAAATTCCATCTTCAGAGTGTTGAATAAAAAGAATGTTTGTGTTAGGGGAAATTGGTAATTAAAAAAATGTAAGAATAGAAATAAAATTGAGGATTTAAAATTTCTACTTTAAAGCAAATTCTAGTCACTCAAGAAAGGGATATTGCTTTCAATTTCAGTGTGAGAATTACAGAGACAGGATATATATATATCAAAGCCTGATCAAAGGATTAAACATTTAACAGATTTTAATCTATGGTTAGTAATAAAGTTACCTCTGTAAAACCGGAACTTCTATGATACTCAATTTCAAAATGCTAGGAAGGACACTTGACAGTTAACATTAGCATGATCTCAAACTGCCAGAGAAGTCCAAAAGTAAACGTTCTGAAGATACACTAATGCCAAGTGTCCAGCTCTGCCACGTATAGCTCAGAGTCTTTTTCTTTTGTAAAATCAAGTAGCACTTACCATATAGGGTTGAGGACTGAAAACACTGTACACAAGGCAAGTGACACAGGACACATGACTAGAACTCACTAAACACAGCTGTTTAGCCAAGTCTGCATTTCTGAACCTTCATGAAACCATTAATTACAGGCTAAACAAACCAAAGAATACTTCCTACTTAGATTTCTAGTTATCCCTGTCCTACTGACAGCAAATGGCCAGTCCTAGGGAAGGTTATGGTCTGAGTCATCCCCTAATCTGCCCAGCACACCTCACTTTATGTCTTTTTCCCTACTGCTACCCTTTCTTTAAGTCTGAGCAAAACCCTTCAGCCCTCTACAAGATACCAAGCTAGAGTAAAATTTGCTCTCTATATCCTACTTCTTTCAGATCCTGATATTTAAAATGGATTCTAATTAGAAAAGAGCTGTGTCCCTTTTAAAGGAATTTTAGAAAGCACACGATTGAGAAATAAGCAGTTGACTTGCAGAGTAGCTGCTGCTGGCAAAGGGCTTTTGTAGCTTGGGAAAAATACATTCTAAAGTTACCAATTTTTGTCACAATATTTATTTTGAAATTCCAAATAATACTAAAAAAAAAAAGGGTGTGAGTTTTAAAATAAATATATATATATATTAATGAGAGTGTAAGTAAAAAAATAGAGAAGCATTACCCTAGACTCCTGTGGAACATCAAACTATAATCTTGCACTCTTTTGCTGTGCCTCACTATCAAAATACAGATGGCACAGCTCTGATATAGCTTTAATGACTTGATTATGAATTGCTTTCAAAAGTAATTTATTTGGATTTTCCATATCCTTTAATGAATTGCAAATATATTAACAGAAAAGACTTTCCCCCCCAAGACTGTACAATTTCTGAAATAAGTCAGGAAAAGCAAAAAAAGAAGACACAAAATTACATTGTTTCAATGCATATATAACACACACATCACACCCACACTTGCATTTTCCCAGGTTTTCACAAAGAAAACAGGTCACCATATTTCTCTTGAAGACCCATATTATACTCTGGCTAAACAGAGACTTGCAAACTTTTTTCTTCAAAAAGAGCATTTTTAATAGACTAAATACTGGTTATCACTGAGTTTTTGTTTAAGGTACAACAGCAGCATGGTTCAAATGTTACTTGCAGTTCTTGGAAAAAAATAAGAATTTTAAAGTAATGAAATACAGAAAAAGTAGGACCACCTTTCATTATTTTGAGTACCATTGTTCTCTTGAAAAAATATTTCCAACCTTCTAAAATCCCAGAGTTAAGAACCATTTCCAAGGGGGAAAAATATCCAATGCCACAACATAACTTCTGAACAAGAGTGTGTGTGTGTGTGTGTGTATACACACGTGTGAAAGGCTTAAAGAGAAAAAATAATGTTGAAGTACTTAGTATTTCTGATTTCCTTCAAAATACTTCTGAAATTTGAAGCAAACATTTTGCTTGATTAAAATGCGTATCTTCTTTGATCCCCATACTACGCAAAAAAGAAAGAAGAGAAAGCCAGAAACAGTAAATAGGTAGGAAATGCTTCGAACAGCTAAATGACTTTGAAAGTAGAGGTGTGAGGAAAATGCAATCAGATCAATCCTGGGCTGATTATCGATCAACCAACCATCGCCATGCTCTGCCTTCCACAACTATCCTTTTATTCTTGGTCTCAAAATTAGTACCAGAAAGACTTACTTCTGGCACAGGACATAAATTCCTACTACAAAACATAACTAATTATACATCAGCAAATTGTTTTCTGAGCACAGCTTTCTCCAAGCTTTGTAACATAGAGCTCAGATCAAAGCTTTCTATGAAACTCTATATTTGATACTGTTACACAGCTGGCTTATGATTTGCCAATTAAAAAATAAAAGAATATAAAATTAATATTACAGAACTAATGGATAATAAAATGGAATATTTGTTAGAATTCAAGTGCTAGCCTTGGGGAATCTTTAATGATATTCATTTACTCCCAATCTTTCCTTTTTCTTATAAATTATTTTTTTAGGCAGCACATAAACAGATTTAGGTAGGAAATTTTGTTAAATACCTCTCTGGCACCCCAATACCCAACCTAACACTCTGACTTGAATTAGTTTATAATGGAATTTAATCCATATTCAAATAAGCAGATCAATAGTAAATGATAGAAAATTACTGAGACTATGGGCTAAAATTTTTTCACATCTTCTGTAATCCATCTCATTTTCACAGCTTAACTAACAAAATACAGGTAACCAGTAGATAAGTTTGTCCTTCATCAAATAATCCACAACAATAACTGTAGGCCTGTCATTTGTAAGAAACTATAAATTTGTTATATTCGGACATTGGCACTTAATAAAATGTTAACAACTGAAGTTTCTCTAAAAATTTCAAACATTACAATAAAGGAGATACACAATTTAAAACTTTAAATCAGTTACTGTGAAATTCCAATAATTCTCATTTTATTATGCATAATTAGATCTTTAAAATTGTGGTCATTCCCCAAAGACATCAATCTATATTATGATAAACTCAAGAGAGAACTCATCTCCTTCGAAAGAGTGGGTGGTTTTTTGTTTTTATTTTTGCAGCTAAACTTTTCTAATATTCTAAACCCAGTCACTCTCAGTACATGTTTTGGTGACTCACACTACTGGAAATAATCTGAAGCAGAGAGCAGAAAAGAATGGAAATGATCTCACCAAAGGTAACCACACTTTCTTGCACCTTGCTTAAACATTTAAGGAAAGTCAAAGGGATACTGTCTTGAACAAATATAAATTCAAGGTTATGGTAGGATTCTGATTGTATTAAGGCTTTCACTATCATGATCTCTTTAAGTCTTTCCATTTAGTGTTCTCATTTTGATTCTTCCGGTGAACTTAAATGGTTATTAAGAGCCTTGTTTTGGCTTTTCAGTGGGCAACCCCTCTATCATCTCTGAATGTTAAAGGTGATCCCACAGACCTCAAAGAGAAGAGGAAAAATGTTAAGGACCAATTTTAAAGTTTGTAATACCAAGATAACAATGATCAACACTTTGAGGCAAGATGAATAAATTAAAATTCTTGGTTAGACATTAAAGTATTCTTGCCAAGAATAAGTGTACACTGTATGGAGGGATATTGATGCCTACATATGAGTCCCTAATATGCTCATTACATTTGTTTATGGGAGACACTGAAGTTTAAGGTAATTTACATTCCTTGGCAATCAGGTTACTCTGTTATAGGCAATGTCTTTTATTGTTCCATCTGGCACTTGCTAACACCATTCTTGAAGAACCTAGAAATGAAGGTCAGTCACTTTGTTTATCAGGAACAGAACCAAGTAAAAACAAATTTTTGGAAAAACGACCAAGAGATTCTGGTTCATCGCCATTTTCCATATCCAATGGTTCCTTCAGGATAAAGCATAACTCTTCCTTCCATGATAGCTTTCCAACAAAGGGAGATTAAAGAAAAAAAAAAAGAAAGAAAAAGAAAGTTTCCCACCCTATCCCCTCTAAACTGTCATTCATACTGGTGAAAGAGCCAGTTTTGTTAGCAGCTAAATATTGCACTGCCTTTCATTCTGTGTACAGTCAGGGTCCAATGAAAGTGGCACACTCAGGATATAAGTGATGGATGATGACAATGCTGGCTCAAGAGTGAAGACTCAGTACATGGAAGGACAAGAAACATGTCAGCACGAGTCACACATCCAGTTGCAAAGGTCTGATTTCCAAAAGTTAAAATTCATCACTTTCAGCTGCATGAAGTTGTGTGTCATCCGCATCTGTCATGCTGCTCTCCTGGGATTCATCTGTTCCCACTTCAAAAATAAAAAAAGTCTACAGTAAGGTATCTGAAAAATATTTTTTTTTAGTTCATGAAAATAAGTAAAGAAAACTATTATAGTCAGAGAGATAAGACCTTAAACAAAAGCCCTTAAAAATCCTGATATCCTTCAATAAAATGCAATTCAAGTTTCTTATTTTACAGCATGTCTAAGATTATTTTATTGCATTTAACCATTAAGAGTTTTAACTACTAAAACTGCCTCTCCCTAATGAATTCTTATTTGCTAACCTAAGAATTGGGCTTCCCAGGTGGTGCTAGTGGTAAAGAACCAGCCTGCCAATGCAGGAGACTTAAGAGATGTGGGTTTGATCTCTAGGTCGGGAAGATCTCCTGGAGGAGGGCACGGCAACCCATTCCAATCTTCTTACCTGGAGGATCCCACGGACAGGGGAGCCTGGCGGGCTACAGTCCATAGGGTTGCAAAGAGTTGGACACAACTGAAGCACTTACTCAACCTAAGAATTAGAACTATTCTCTAAAACATTAAAAAAGACTGACATTCCACCCAACTGTTGACTTCACTTTGGGGATAGTCCCTATTAGTTCACAAAAATATAAAACATATTTCTGCAACAAAGGCATCTTAGTTTACCTCATCAGAGGTCTCTCAATTCTCTTATTAAAAAATATTAATGTATTAAGTCTTAGTTCTCACTAGTTATTTTAAGACATGTACTCAAGGGACCGAGTGTGTGTGAGTGTGTATATATTTATCTGCCTTTTAATTAATTGATGTATAGCTGACTTATAATATTATATTAGTTTCAAATGTACAATATTTAGATTTTAGATATGTGAAAGTTACACAGAATTTGAACAGCCACTACTACAGATCTGTCAATACTTTAAAATGTGCACAAATTTATTATTCACTCACCTAGCACTTACAATACAACATAGTCACATCTATCATCTTTTCTCCCCCTACCACATTTCTAGGAAGCAGATAAGCCAGGCATTAGTTACATAGGTTGAAGCTCAGGTAAAAATCAGCAATGGATTTGTCAAAATCACACAGCAAATTAGATCCAGAACTGAAACTAGTTACCTGGCTCCATATGCACACTGTTGTTATATTATCCTGTTCAATTTCCCTAAAATTTCATTTGGTATAAAAAATCTATTGTGTTTAGAAATAAAATTCTTATGCAAAAGGCAGCTTCCTGAATATTCAAAAAATTTTCCACATTTATTCTGTGCCATAAAGAAGTATCTGTTTCATCTGATATGGTGTTTCACTAGCTTTCTGGTTTGAATAACCACATATAGACCAAAGTCATACGGAGGATACTCACTGATCTGTTCTTCTTGGGTTATTGGCTCCTCATCATCTGGAAGGTAGCGCTTATCAATTGCCTCTTTAATCTGGTTATTGGCTCCTTTAGGATCTAAATCCATAGCCCAAGAGAAATTCATCAGGGCGAGGTGCGTTTGACCTAACTTCTTGTAAACCTAGAAATAAACAGCAGCACTACATTTTTCATTAAGTTGTAAGCTTCATCTATAAAATCCTAAACATTTTAAATTTAAATTAGGTTCCTGATTGATGTGTTATAAGTTCATTCTGAAGAGTAGGACATTTTCATCCTATAGAAGAATTCATACCAACTTTTGAGTTCCTTTTAATATATTCAGCTATTATTTTCAGAATTCCTTGCCTGTATCTCTCAGGTAGTGAGCTTCCAATACATCTCACTCTGGAACAATGACAGTGGACTATAAATTGCTTGATTAGTACTCATTTACACTGATTTTAAATGGAGTTATAGCAACTCTCCCCTGATGGCTCAGTGGTAAAGAATCCAACTGCAATGTAGAAGTCACAGGAGACCTAGGTTCGATCCCTGGGTTGGGAAGATTTCCCTGGAGGAGGAAATGGCAACCCACTCCAGTATTCTTGTCTGAAAAATCCCATGGACAGAGAAGCCTGGCTAGTTACAGTCCAAAGGTCACAAAGAGTCAGACACAACTGAGCGTGTGGTAACCATACATACAAAGCAACTCTCACCACTGTCCACCATCCTCAGTTACTTTAAGCAATAGGCTTCTGGGGACCCAGTGTGTAAAGTCCTGACTAGTCTTGCCTCAGAAATTCTGAAAGCCATTTTTTTGAACTAAGACAACACCATGGTATTATTTTTCTTCTTTTGGGAGACATTTGAGTATTTTATTGATAACTGGAAGCTAAGGGCTTTCCTTGAGGTAGTCTCAGTTATGAACTCATTATCAGTCACAAGGCTGAAAGTGCTGATATACTTCTAAAACTATAGCAAGATTACAAAGTGTGTGCTCTTGTTTCTTCATTAGGATATCTATCACCTTCTTAAATGTTAATAAAAACTAAATCCATGATTTATTTCCAGAGTACATAGTTCAGAGATCTAGCTGAATTTGCTCAATTGATGGTACACAATAAAACATTATATTTATTTTTCAAAAGTTAGTATCTGTTATGATAGAGTTTAGAACCAGGGCCCCGATTTTTACCTTTCCTATTAAGAAGTAAACGAGGGATTCTTTGGGAACAATTTGTTTCAATTCTTCAAGTTCTTGTAAAGCAGACTGAAAAAAGCAAAGAAAAACACAGTAGCAAAATTTTTACAGTTTTGACTAAGCAAGTGATTTTATTTAATTTCCCAAATCATCTTAACTAAAGCGTATTAGATCTTAATCAATGTCCTACCTTGCTTCATTAATCCTTGTAAAAATGCAAGAAAAATACTTATTACAACAAGAAGTAAGAAATGGCAGGAACTCAATCAAATTCACTGAAAATATACACAATTCTTTGTGAAATATGGAGGTGATAACCCTAGCTTTTGTCATCATTTTATTTAAAACAGCTAAATTCAATCCCATTGTGTATAAAGATGTTTTAAAAACTAAGTTGCAAAACACTTCTCAAGTTCTGTTAATATACCTTCTCCCTGACACAAGCACTAGCTTTGAATACCATCCTGCCATTTTAACTAATGATGAAGAACCTAAAATTGAGTTAAGATTATCTAGTAATCTTTTGACCACTGCTGAGTTGAGCTTGTCTAGTAATCTTCTGACTACCGCTAAAGGGGTTCAGGAGATTGAGAAGACAGATAGGAAAATTGTATGTGTATTTAAAAGAAAGATATGATTAAAAATAAACAGCTCCCCAAATGAAATAGTCAATTTTTCACCTAGTAAATAGATAAAAATTAAAAGTTTGATATTACATAAAGTTACCATGAGGGAGGAAAGACAGGTATTCTCATCACTGAGGGCAGAACTGCAAATTGATGCAAACTCTGTGTGAGGACAACTTAACATTATCTATTAAGTTAAAAACTACATGTAAACACTGATTCAGCAATCCATTTGTTAGGAATTTGGCCTCGTTATGTCAACTAACATATTTTTCTAATCAGAACAACAAAAGGTCAGTGAGAAGAGTGACATTGCTTAAAGTTTTTGCAAATCTCTGGTTAAGAGAAGACAGCTGGACTCATCTGCTTTTGCATTCAATCTGTTATGATGTCACATCAAGTAGCTTTTAGAACACCCCACTGTACACTGGTGAGAGAATCAAAGTGAAAAAGGCAAATAACATCTAAATATTATTATGAAAATAGTTCTCCCCTTGTGGACTTCCTGAAAAGATTTTTGGTAACCCCCCAGAAGTGCCCAGACTATACTTTAGAATCACTGCTTTGAATACATTTTCATCAAGATGTTGTACCCCAAAAACATCTATACTGCTACACCACACACAGTTTAGAACTAATATGTTTTCTATGACTGCAGGTTACAATTGTTATCAAAATTTCATGCATTTATCATGCTGCAACCCCCCCCCCCCCCCCCCCCGCATAATCTACTTGGAAACTCTGAAAACAGTTTCTAACACAGACACAGTATAGTATCCAACAGGGCAGGAGAGCTCTCTTTTTCACCCTAGAAGAGGTAAACAATTACACACTGATACAATACATTAAACAGGGTGGTGTCTAGTAATGGTTTTTGCCACAGAGAGATTGAAATGGCCCTCTAACACAGTTTGGTTTTCATTTCGGAGGCAAGACATTGCAGAAGCAGTCAGTAACTTTTCTTATGCCCCTTTTCTAACCTACACCTAATCATGCATCAAAGTAAGCCTGATAATTTGGCCGAGCCCTAAGCTGGTACTCAAAAATGACTATAACCATTTTGGCCTGGACAATGGGTCAGATTAGAACATGGGTTTCTTGAAGCAAGTATAGGCTTGATTTACATGGCATTCCTGGTAGGTGAGGTGGCTTATGCCTTTAAGATTAATAAATAAAATCCTTCAACTGAAGAACCTGACCACATATCAGATTAAATAAAAACTTTTTAAATTTTTGTACAATGAAGCAAAAACAGGAAAACAAATGCTGAATTACAATTATAGTACACTTCAAAGAGCGAGTTAAAAATTGTTAAATGTTTATTAGATTTAAAGGACATTGTAAAAGGCAGAACAGTAAGATTAGACATCCACTTCTTCATAAAGAAAATCAGACCAAGACTCCATGGGGTCGCAGAGTTGGACACGATTGAGTGACTAATCTCCCTCTAGGGGAGTACTAGATGGTAAGCTGTTCAAAGGCAGGAAATATGGTTGCTTCATTTGCCACTATATTCCTAGTGTCTGACATATATTAATAAGAGGCATTCAAACAAATACTTGTTGAATAATGCACATATATTCATTTATTCTGTTCACATATCTTGGTCGTAATATGATAGGAAATCTTTTTAAAGAATAAACTTATATTCCTAAATATATACACACCCATCCTTCCTATGAGTATTTCATGAAGAAATATAGGCAAAAAAAGACATAGCTTTTAAAAATGGGGAAATAAACTATTTAAGATAAAAATTCAAGTATAAATAACTTTTAGTTTATTTAAAAAGTGGCAAAGCTTAAATAGTACTATGTTGAAGACTGTTAAACTACATATACATATATATACATATATATCTATATATATCCATACATATATATATATATATCTTACCTTATATTTTTCATTTGCAAATAAAACTGAGGCTCTGTGAAATTTGCATAGAGGGTTCTTAGGATCAATAACAATGGCTTTGTTTAGGGTATCCAAAGCCTTCTCAGATTTTTTCAGTGCATGCTGAACCTATAAGAAATGAAGATTCTATTAATGTTTCCTTATTTGTGAGGAAAGGTAAAAACCAAATAGTGTGACTCAAAAACAACACAGCTTCCAATTCACCATTACTCTCCATAATGATAATCAAGATTCTATCTTTAGAGTAGATATTTGGTTACCTTTAAGTCTAAAAGACAAGAAAAACCTTGGTCTTTCTTCACAAGAAAATCTGTACTATTTTGTTAGATAATACATTTTAACAGACTTATTATGGTCCTCTAAATATTAGACTTCTCAAAATTTTTCAAGAACCCCTAGGGGATTTGGCTCTGAAACTTACCAACCTTGTTTTGCTCAGAACAATTACACTTTTATCTATTTTAGGAATTTGTTTTAAAAATAATTCTTCTGCTTTACATATCTGAAAACCATTGATCTGTAATTCTGGGTAGTAAGTAATTTATTTCAAATAACTTAAAAAAAAAAAAACAAAAGCAAACCCAACCAAGTCTCATTATTTATTCATGTGTACTCATATTGCTATGTTCATTCTTAGATGAATTATATATTAAAAATAAATTTTAACAGGCTCAGAGACATAGAAAACAAACTGACAGTTACAAAAGAGGAAAGGGGGGTGAAGGAGGGATAAATTAGGAATTTAGGATTAACAGATACAGATGACTATATACAAAATACATGAACAACAAGGACCTACTATATAGCATAGGGAACTATATTCAATATCTCATAATAACCTATAATGGGAAAGAAATCTGAAAATGAATATATATGTATATATAACTGAATCACCTTGATGAAAGTCTGAAACACAACACTGTAAATCAACTATACTCAAAATACAAAAACAAAAACAGGGAAACTATAGCAGAGAAGTAACTTTTCCAGGTCTTAGAACCCACAGATTACACAATGCTGGACTATGGCCTTTAAGAAAGCCTGCTTTAAAAATGTTCAACTTCACTGAAAGGTAGCAAGAGATATTCAAGTTTGGTTTAAGTAAAGTGACGGAAAAAAAAATCTTTGACGTATTTTCCCTATATTTTTTGTACAGTATCTAACTATAAAAGTTACCATGTCAATTCTTAAGAAAATCATTATAAAGAGCTAGAATTCTGCCCCTAAAATGAACAGTGAAATTCCAAACTCATATAATTTTCCTTATACTGTATGCTTGTTCCCACAAAAGTCAAACTTGCCAAGAGAAAGAAAAGAGGGAGGGAAAGAGGGAAAGGGGAGAATGGTGAAAGGACAAGGAGAAGAACTTAAAAAATGTTCCAAGCTTTCAGAGAAGTTAGTGAATAAGATTTTAAAAAACCCAACATACATGTTCTCCTATCCTATCAAAGTATAACTTATTATCACATACAGTAAAAAAAAATATAAACATAAAATTGACCATTCTCACCACTTTATAAGAATTTTAATTAGTTCTGACATATCTATACCACTCAGAGGCTAAAATACAGGGAATCATTTGCCTTAAATTATTAATTAACTTAATTTAGGAGCTAAATATTAACATGGAAAACTGCTTTCAAAAATATCAAGTATCTCATATGAGTGTTATAATAACCCTATGAGGTAGGCAAGATGGCATTATTTGTCATTCACAAAATAGAAGCTCAGAGAAATTAAGTAACTTGCCCAAGGAATGAGGGTACTCCAGTGATTTCTCTTTATGCCAAGCAAAAAGGCGATATTTTTGGCTGTAAAAGAATCCAGGATATTGTTTCAAGAATAACAATAACAAAAAACCCTAATTTTCATTACAGCAATTAAGCCAATAACAAACATTCCAAAAGGGATTAACTGAACAATACTTAGAAAGCTACTTACTACTCCAATGTGGCAAAGCAAAACTGAACTTTGAGGGTTGATGTCAAGTGCTTTCTGGAAATGCATTTCTGCAAGGCTGAATTTTTCTTGCTTGTAATAAATCATTCCTAAACCATACCTGAGAGTTTAAAATAAAATACAATTTTAGGGATATGAAATGCTAATTTAGTTTAACTAATAAAAGGATATGTATGGAATGTGGCATTTTAATAAACCAGTAGAAAAATACTGATGTGTAATTTGTGATGGTCTTAGGGTAGGCAAAATCTGTCATGATAAAAAACTGCCCAAGTGTTTTAGACAAGTCAATTTTATAAGTGAAAACAATCCAATCAATCAAACAATCAACCAAATAAAACTATAACAACTAGAAAAAAAGAAACCACATCCTTAGACCTACCACTACAATCTCGATTTAATAGCTAATTTTTACTGCGTGATTATCATGTGTCTGCCGATAATTTTATTAAATTCTTTGTTTGATTTACCTTATTTAATCCTAAATGGAACCAAGGAGATAGGTACTGTTATCAATCACATTTTAAAATAAAGAAACTATGGAGTAGGAAATGGCAACCCACTCCAGTATTCTTGCCTGGAAAATTCCATGGACAGAGGAGTCTGGTGGGCTATAGCCCATGGGGTCGCAAAGAATCATACACCACTGAATGACTCAGGACACACACAGAGATCAAGTCATGAAAACTAGCCTTTTTGTTTGCTTACTTTATAAATTACAGTCCTGAGTATCTTTCTTGGACCAAAAAAAATAATGAATAGAAAATTCTATTTTCATTTTAATAAAATTTGTAATTTTGGGATGTAGGTATGGTTTTTTTAATAAAATTTTCAGTTTGTAAATAAAAAAAAAATTTAAAAAAAATAAATAAAATAAAATAAAGAAACTAAAGCATAGAGAAGTTAAATAACTTGCTCAAAGTTATACAGCTAATAAGGGCAGGTAAAGTATCAGCCTGCAATACAGGAGATGCAAGAGACCTAGGGTTGATCCCTGGGTTGGGAAGATCCCCTGGAGGAGGAAATGGCAACTCACTCCAGTATTTTTGCCTGGAAAACTCATGGACAGAGGAGCCTGGTGGGCTACATACAGTCCACAGGGTAGTGATGAGTCAGACATGACTCAGTGACTAAACACACACACAAGGATTCTATTCAGATCCTCCCTCAATGATTCTAGACCCTAAACTCCTAATAATGCTACTCCCATATTATCCTTCAAAACTTACAGACTTCAAAATTATAATTTTTAAAGGCTTCACACCGGAGAAGGCAATGGCACCCCACTCCAGTATTCTTGCCTGGAAAATCCCATGGACAGAAGAGCCTGGTAGGCTGCAGTCCATGGGGTCTCGAAGAGTCGGACATGACTGAGTGACTTCACTTTCACTTTTCACTTTCATGCATTGGAGAAGGAAATGGCAACCCACTCCAGTGTTCTTGCCTGGAGAATCCCAGGGACAGGGGAGCCTGGTGGGCTGCCGTCTATGGGGTCGCACAGAGTCGGACACGAGTGAAGCGACTTAGCAGCAGCAGCAAAGGCTTCACACAGATATCAAAATCACACATTTTAAAGACTATGCAACAGTATATTAAGTTGATATACAGGTATGTTTCCTGAATTTTCAAAACATCAAATATATTGTGACCAATTTACATTAAGGATCCCTCTTGGTGAACCTAGATAATAATGAAGGGGAATAATCAACAAATGATTAAGAAAAAAGCACAACAATATACTGTTTATTATTATAATTGTGTTAGAGGTCAAGAAAAGGTATGAAAAGTTCTGTGCTAATAATGGTGAAAATGGAGATAACCAAAGAAAGACCACTCACCTGGGGGTAGGAAAAATAAATTTGCTTAGTTTAATTAAATACTTACAGTTACCTGAATAACTCAATATTGAACGTCTTCCCAGTAAAAGCTTGCTAGTCTGAATATACCTCCTTTTCTCTAATTGCAACAATTATTTTTATAACAATTTTGATATGGTAAATTTTATTAAAAATGCAACTACTGAAATATGGCAGAACAGATAACTACACATTTAAGAAACAACTCAAGTCCTATTAAGAACTGAGCTCTGAAAATATCACAGAGAACTTTATGTGAATGTTGGCAAGCTTGACTGTTTAACTGGTTAGCAGAAGCTAGTACTCATCAGGCCATCTTTCAGGCAATGTAACTACTTAGAATGAGATAAAATTCATTAAAAAACACATATACAGTCAAAAAATATATTTCAGTAATCTAGTGCTTCAGATTTAGAAACTGCTATAATGATTAACCCAGTCATTAATAGATTAACCTTCCTATTCATCTACTTACCCACAAGTATAAAAAAGTAAAACAGGTATTACTTAAACTGGAACATTCTTGATAAACTTAATAAACTAGAACTAATACTTAATAAATCTGCCAGAGCAACACCTAATGGATAGTTTTCTATGTTTATTTTCTATTATCCAAAAGGTAGCAGAAATTATCTACTGGATAATAGAAAAGAAGAATTATACTGTTATTATAATTATGATAGAGAAAATTATACTGTTCTTCTCCACAGTCCCAACCATTCTCTATTTTCATCACCATTTTAGTGCTCTAACAAAAAGTAACAAATCAAAGTAATAATACCAGATATTAATACTTGCAAATGTTTAGTAGGAGAAAAAGTAGAAACTGTTCAATATAAGGATCTGGAATTCTACTGGCATTAGTTAAGAGTTTGTTAAAGGTATAAATTTCACATAAAAAACCACTTAGGTTAGAAGCTACCAACCAGTATGTACCATTCTTCAAATTCATGACAACAAAGAAATAATCTCACTAGAAAAATTACTGGGACCAGCCCCATTAATAAGACATTGTCTTTGCACTTTGTTAGCACTTACCATGCATTATAATGTCTAGGATTGACTCTGATAGCATTTCGAAAACAAGCTAATGCTTTGTCTAATTCTTCAGTTAACACAAACTCATGCCCTAATAGAGTATAGGCATAAGCATAATTTGGATCAACCTGGATAGCTCTCTGGAAGAATTTAATTGCAATATCATGTTCCCGCTGCAAACTGAAACAGTTCCCTGCAGCACACCAGGCCTTAAAAAAAAAGAAACAAAAACCAAATGCATAATTAAAATTTTGATTTATTTTTTTCTAACAAAAGCAAATCTATGACTAAAATCAAGACTCAGATCTTACGTAGAACAGAAAGACAACAATTAAAGAGCTTTAATAGATACAGTCAATCTTCATTATTCAAGGATTCCATATTTGCAAATCTGTCTACTTTCTAAAATTAACCTGTAAAACCAAAATCAATACTTGCAGTGCTTTAGTGATCATTGGTGGACCCACATGTGATATATGTGTGTATGGTTCAGTATTTGTCAATTTAGTGTTCATGGAAACTATAGACCTAACTACCAGGAATAATGAGAACTGACTCTTAAATTCTAAGCTTCAATATGTTACAAAAGGACCACTATATATTCTTGAGATGCAAGGAAATAAAACCCTTACAGGACTGAAACATGTAAATAAACTGCCTATGCCTTAAAATGACAGTTAAAATTATTATTTTAATTTAAAATGAGCACTTTAAAAATCTCTATTTCTGTTTAATGAACTCTGCTCTTGGTGACAACAGCAAGTATAACCAAATCTTGATTAATCCCGAATGAAATACCTGCTTTAAGACTTTTCTATTTGTGAATCTGTACCATATATTCTAGGATTTCCCCTTCTCTGAGTCTCAGCCTATAGAGAAGAATGTAAAAATAAACGTGGGTGAAACTAAATTAATGATTTGGGTCATTCCCATTTGGTAAAGACAATCAAAAAATAGTTTCAGGGAATTCCCTGGTGGTCCAGTGGTTAGGACTCCTCACTGTTACTGTCGAGGGCCTGGGTTCAATCCCTGGTTGGGGAACTAAAATCCCACAAGCTATGCCGATGCAGCGAAAAAAAGAAAAGAAAAATGTACATGAACAAAGTGCTTCAGTTAATTTACCTCTGGTGAATTTTTATCCATATCTGTTAAGTCTTTTGAAAGAACTGAAAGAGCAACATCTTTTTGAAGATGCCAAAGTGTTGTAGAGTAGATCTCCATGCCTTCGACTCTGTAATTCTCAATTCTTCTAACCTCTGAGAATATTCTTTCAGCCTGAAATACAAAAATTAGTAAGAGGAAAACAAGCTGATACAATTTACATATATACTGGGAGAGTGCTGGGCACTGTTCTCATAGGACCTAAATGTTGCCTTATTTTACACGTGAATTTTATGTGAATTAGCACCAACACATGGCCAAAATGAGTAACCTTCTATGGTAGGTCAAATATTGATGCAATCATATTCATACTTAACCTAGTTTTTATACACAAGTCATGATAGGAATATAAATTCTGAAAAAAAAAATTGTTTCCACCAAAAATAAAGAAGATCTAGACAAAGTTAGTAATTAAAAAAGTCAATTATTTTATTTTCAAAAAACACTATTCCAAGTTTTTATAACAGCTTTATAGAATAACTCTCTGGAAAGGTGAGAGACGAGTGACCTCTGCAATAGAAAATCTATTTTTGTACATTTATTAAGAGGTTAAGTTGAAGACTTTAGGGGAAAAATAGGCTTGGGTGGCCACTAACCCTATGACATACTGAGCACTGAATATTTCCATCAGTGTCATAACTGCTAGGAACTACAGTCCCTGCCTAATATAAATTCCCTTTTCTTCTGCAGCACTCTCTTGACTTTAGGGTCCTTTCTCAGCTACCATGTCAAAGTTTTTTCCTTACCACACTCATAGCTTCCAGAACTGTGCTTCTCTCCCCTGAAGTTTGAGACTTGGGGCTATATGAAACTAGTTAGCTCCCTAGTTTATCAATTCGTTAAAAATTCTGAAAGTCAAACTTAGTTTAGAATAAGGAATATCAGGTCTATTTTTAATGAAATGAAGATGACAAGATAAGGAAATAGCATTCATAAAAACTAGAAAAATAGGAATGCTTAGGTATGGCCTTAAGAATAGGAATTCTTATGATATGGCCATACACCATCTAGAATTAGCTTAGATTTGTGACTCCCCTGAAATTCCTTAAAAGTTATACAGTAAAGTTTTTCATTTTTTCAAACACACACTGGTTACAAGAAAACAGACCTAACCACCTGTCAAATACAGGTTTTAGAAAACTGGTTTAAAATTTTTCAGAATCTACTGTTTCTTCTGAAAAATGATTATGCCACAGAAAAAAAGGAAAATTGGAACAAAACAAAAAATTAAGTTGAAACAAAGATTTCCTTTAAATATCTGGGTCTAAATCTGCTCTATGATTAGGGGGTAACAAAAAAATTCATGCTAAGAACCTACGAAACAAATAATTTTGAAAAGGCTTGCCAAACACCACTTCTACCTATGTACCAATTAAAAAAATCACAATCCAGCAATGAAAAAGGCTGTCTACAACTCTTTTTTATTACTCAAAATTACAAGAATAGGTATCTTCTGGATTTATTCTCTACCTGGAAGAATACTACACCCCTAGAACTCTGCATGGCTCCTTAAAGGAGCAATAATCTACTTTCTCTGAGCATGTTTTTTTAAAAAAATAGTACCATACTTCACTGTTCCCCAATCTCCTTACCATGCTTCATTTTTCCTTCATATGACTTATTGCTACATGTCCTTATACATTTATTGGCTTGTAATCTCTCTTATTAGAAAGGGGGCTTCCCAGGTTGTGCTAGTGGTAAAGAACCTGCTTGCCAATGCAGCAGATTTAAGAGACATGGGTTCAATCCCTGGATCAGAAAGATCCCCTGGAGGAGGGCACAGCAACCCACTCCAGTATTCTTGCCTAGAGAATCCCACGGACAGAGGAGCCTGGTGGGCTACAGTCCATAGGGCTGCAAAGAGTCGGACACAACTGAAGCAACTTAGCACATGCACACTTGCTAGAAAGTAAGCTCTATGAAGGCAAGCAATTATCTGTCTAGCTATATTATAGTATATTACAGTATAGAAGAGAGTCTAGGATATAATATGCACTCAAATACATGCTGAATGTAAAAAGGGCAAACAAGTGATCTTATTATCAACTTTAATTTATATTAGGTGTCTTAAAGCTTTTTTTTTTTTTCTTAAAGCTTTTTTTAAACGTTTTTCTAACTTAAGTTTAGAGGTGGGGGGAGGAAGTGCTTTGAAAGAACTGGGGAGTAAATTAGAATTTTCTTTGGCTTTAGGTTAATCATCCTCTCCTTTCCTGATATAAACAGATAACTTAAGCAACAAATATAATTAAAATTAAAATGATAAAACCTTACAACAAAAACATTATATTCTCAATTACTTACAACTTTCTTCATTGCATTAAGTTTATAAAACATACTACGTGCCAAAAATTCATCCCAGTAAGCTCTCTATATAGTAGAAAGAATTTTGATTATAAATGTCTATTACACAGTAAATACATATTTTCAGATCCAAGTAAGTAGAGTACAAATGTTCCATGAAAGAATGACTTCAGTTCTCTACAAATCTATCTCAAGTAATCCCAAAGAATTCAAGTTACCCTTAACACAAGAAAGAACTGCACTGGTAAGTTACTAATATTTAAAAAATAAAGACATTACATAATAAATATTGACCCTTTAGATCTAGCCTTCTCAAACATAATTTTAATTAAATTTAAATTATCTCTAGAAAGGCATATGCAACTTTTTTAATACTTACTTGCATGTACTCTGAAAGTTCGAAATAGGCCCTTCCAATTTGGCACAGCACCCAACCAGTATTGTAGTGGTGAGAAGGTAGGTGGCTCAAGATATTAATAGCTTCTTTGCAGTTGTATGAACACAAAGCTAAATAACCTTTCCCCATTTCACGAAGAAGGCTCATCAAACCTTCTGGGAGAAAATAATGTAGTAAACAAAGGGAAAAAGAACACAATAAAGCTGCCTGGTTTTCTTGGAAGGCTAATTAAAAAGTATTTCATTAAACATTCCAACACTGGGCTTCCCTGGTGGCCCAGTGGAAAAGAATCTGCCTGCCAATGCAGGAGACACAGGATCAATATCTATCTAGTCCAGGAAGATCCCACATGCCGCAGAGCGACTAAGCCCGTGCGCCATAACTATTGAATCTGAGCTCTGGAGCGTGGGAGCTGCAACAAGTGAGCCCACATGCTACAACTACTGAAGCCCATGGACCTAGAGCCTGTGCTCCATAACAAGAGATGCCACTGCAGTGAGAAGCCCACGTACCACAGCTAGAGAGTAGCCCCTGAGAAAAAGCCCACACAGCAGCAATGAAGACCCAGCACAGACAAAACTAAAAATGAATAAATAGTAAAATGAATAAAAAAGAAGAAGAAAAATATTACAACATCTACCCAGAAAAAAACATTTCTTTAATGAAAATAAATAAACTTAGTTAAAACAAGTGAATAAAATATAAAGAAGATTTTAAGCTTTAAAAACAGACCTGCTGCTGCTTTCTGTAGATTAAATGCCTGGATCTGAGGTGTAATTGTGGAGATTTTTCCTTCTGAAATGATTGAAGAATCTAATTTTGTGATTTCCAGGCTATCATTTATGTTAGGTTGAGTTATTCCTCCTTTATTAGTTTTACTTTTTGTTTTTCTGTTTGGGATTTTAGGTGGAAACTTCATTTTTAATTTTTTGCTATTCTCCTGTAACAAGAAGGAAAATTCCATACTTGTTATACTCATGTATTTTAAACATCTATCTAACCCTTTTTCTCAAGTATTAGATATAAAATAAACATATGGTTTTGACTGCTCTATATTTTTCTCAGAAGAAATTTTATAAAAACAAAAGTCTTCAAAGTCACTTAATTTGAAACGCAACAATTCTGAAAATAAATCATATTAACTAACTAGTATTTAAGGTACATTAGCTTTAAGCATTTCTCTTTATTCAAAGTATATCACTTTCATTTATTAATTAAAAATAAGAAAGTAAGGAGATACAACAACTACCTAATTGTCTCAGAGCACTGAAATCTGTAAGGTATAAAACTGCTGATCTATATATGTCACCAAGACTGACCATAATATTTGTCAATGGATGAAGGAAATTTACCAAATGTATAAAACTCTCCAGCTATCCAAAGAAATGTGCAAAGAAAACAAAAAATTTTCATTCACTCTTCCCACAATCTTTCCCAGTGGAAACATTTTACATAACCACAGTATACCATCAAATCCAGGAAACTGGAATTGGTGTAATACTAGCAACTAAAACTATAGATCTTACTTGTATTTCATCAGTTTTCACATGGACCTTTTAAAAAATTTTGGTGTGTACAGTTCTGTGAAATTGTGTTACATGTATGGATTTATTTAATCAACTACCACGATAAAGATTCAGGACTATTCTATCACTACAAAAAGAAATTCCTTTGTACTATGCTATAAAAGTCACATCTTCCCCTCAGTCCTAACCCCTAGTAACTATTGATCTCCTCTCCATCTCTATAATTTTGTAATTTTAACATTAAAAAAATTTTAAATAGTCTCCTAATGTATTCATTAGAGACTGAGCCATCGATGAACAGAAATTTCAGAGGAGGAAGTATTAAATAAATGTGACATACAGAAATTTTTAAATTACCTTGGTTGTAGAGCTGTCACTAGTAAAAAGTCGCGAACTTCTTCGAGGCAGTGCATTTGGGGGAGATGTGATAGTGGGGCTCAATACCTGAGGTGTTGTACTAAAAAATTATAAAAGTAGACATTTAAAAAAACCTCAGTTTATGACCATTAACTATTATTTCAAGTATATTAAAAATAGGCACTCAGCATGTTTGTATTCTAAAATTGATGAGATCAATCCTTTCCTCACCCCCCTATGAAACGCATTTAAAGAACTATTCTTGTTACCATACAGTGATATAAATCATAGCATAGATCTTCACTCTATTTGAAATTGCTAATTTGAACATAAAACAATCCACATAAAAGTTCTGGGTCAATAAATAGTAAACATCTATAAACCAATTATCTTTAGTCTTTATTTGCAACTATAGCAAGTTAAAGATAAAGAAAGCTGGACATAGTCTAAATGTGGGATATTTGCTAAATAAATATTACTAGAACAATTGATACCTGAGAAGTTATTACCCTGTAAGTTCAAACAGCCACATCAAGGGATTATTCTGCAGAATGAGAGAGGGGGACATGGACAGTAAAAGTATTTGAAGAGATAATGGCCAAAAATTAGCTAAATCTGATGAAAACTATCAACTAACAGATCCAAGGAACTCAATGAATTTGAAGCCCAAGAAAGGAGAAAACACACTAGAGCACATCATAATCAAATGGATTAATATCAATGATAAAGAAAAAATCTTAACAGTCAGAGAAAATAGACAGATTACATACACAGAGAAACAAAAATAAGGATGGCAAGAGGTTTCTTATCAGAAACAATGCAAGCACGAAGACAGTAAAACAATGTAAAGAAAAAAACCTGTCAATTAGAATTCCACACTATGAAAATATCTTTCAAAAATAAAAACAAAGGTGAAATTAAAACTTTCTTTTGAACATACAAAGGCTGAAAAAATTCATTACCAACAGACGTAGACTACAGGAAATGTTAATCACTCTGTAGAAGTAAAATATATGACAATAGCATAGAGACTGAGAAGACGAGTATTAGAATATACGTTACAAGGTTTTATACTCTAAGTGACGTGGTACAGTGTTACTTGAAGGTAGACTTTGATAAGTTAAATGTGTGATATAAACCCTAAAACAACTTCTAAAACAATAAGATAAAGAGTAATTGTTAATAAGGCAATGCTATGGGTTGAATTGTGTCTCCCAAAGGAATACGATGAAGTCCTAACCTCCAGTACTGTTAATGTGAACTTTTTGGGAAATATGGTCTTTGTGGATGTAATGAAGTTAAGAAGAGGTCATCAGGGTGGGTGCTAATTCAATATCACAGATGTCCTAACAAGAAAAAGGAAATTTGAATACAGAGGCACACAGGGAAGATGGCTATGTGGAGACAGAGGGAAATACCGAGTTGCCTACTACAAAATAAGGAATGCCTGGGGCAACCAGAAGCTGGAAGAGATAAGGATCCTCCCCTAGTGACTTCAGAGGAAGTATGGCCCTAGCGATACCTTGATTTCAGATAGAATTGAGTGAATCAATTTCTGTTGTTTTAAGCCACCCAGCTTAAAACTTTGCTAGGGCAGCTGTTGGAAACTAAAACAGGCAATAAAGAAGGTACAGTGGTGCACATCAACTATACATCAACTAAGAAAAGAAGATAAAATGGAATTATAATACAAAGAAGGCAAAATTAATGTAATTCATGTGTATTACAGTTAGTACATTTGTTTAAATGAAATGCATAATTCAGTAAATTATGTTTATATATTCTTGAAGACTAGCATATATTTGGCCTATCAATGTGCTCTGCAGGAGGCTCAGGCTCCTTCTTATCACTGAGCCCTAGGCAATCACTGCCACCTACCTGAGAGTTGGCACTCATAATGAGACTTACCACCCAGGCATTTTAGAAATATTGAGGCCTTTTATATAGTCAAGGAATATGCACATGTGTACCTATTTTAAGACTTACGGTACATGTTCACTATTTTAGGAGGTAAAGTTGTAGCTTTCTCTTAATATATTAGCTATAATTTATTTTTGAGGCCTTGAATAGGAAAAGAAATCCTATTTAACACCATTTCTGTGTGGAAATGGATTCATCATTTGAAGATTTATTGGAAGATTCATACTATGATCTACTTATAGAAATGCATAATAGGGGAAGGGGAGAATAATCTTAATCTTGACCAGTGGAGAAGGTTATATTAAAAAAAAAAGAAAATTATTTTGGAGGAGGGCTAAGAATATCTAGTTTAAAGAAACTCATGATGCAATTAGAATAAAAAGATACTTTAGCTAACTCTTGTCTTGATTTGCATTGTAATACTCAAAAATTAAATTTGCTTTTTCAGCAAGTTGGAAATTCCAAATTTAACATATCCAAAATTTACAGTAGTCATTCTAGAATTCTTGGAACAGTCAAAACCTGCCTAAACTGAAGAACTGTTTCACAACAAGAAAAGCTAAACAATATCAAATGCTGCTGCTGCTGCTGCTGCTACTGCTACTGCTAAGTCACTGCAGTCGTGTCCGACTCTGAGCAACCCCATGGACTGCAGCTTACCAGGCTCCTCCGTCCATGGGATTTTCCAGGCAAGAGTACTGGAGTGGGGTGCCATTGCCTTCTCCGATCAAATAATGAGACCAAATAAATACCTTGTTTGTGGGCCAGAACTTTGTGTCTGTGCAACAAGAATTGGAGTTACTTCTCGACTATTTCCACTCTGTGAGAAGACAGACTTTGTTCCAGTTTGGCCGATTCTGGCAACAGACTGTAAAACACAAAAAGTCTAAAGTTTATGAATTATAAATTGCATTGTGAGTGGTAAAAGACATCATGATGTACCCATCTACATTTTCCCAATACAAGATTTCATATTATATATTGTCTGTCATCTGAAAACACAAACTATTAATGTCATTATTGATGTCATTTTAAGTTAATTAATTATTGTTATATTAGAATGAACATCATCCTATTTCCTCATATTAAGCTCAGTATTTTTACCCTTATACTATCCTTTTACCTCTCGACTTCAGTTATCAAGGAAAGGCTTAAGATTCCTAGAAGCCATTTATTATGTAACTTTACCAGTTGGGGCTAAGTGCTAAAAAATTTTATGACAGCTACTATTCTCAAGATTTATGATCTAACTTAGTATACATAAAAAATAATACACAAAGATTTTATATCCCTTCTTTGGCACTTAATAAAGACAGTCTTAGAGTAATTCAGATTAGTAGACTAAAAAACAAAAATCACTGGGTTATTTTCCAAATTCTAAGAATATTGCACTGAATTAGTATTTCTTTTTGATGTGTTCAATCTTCTGGTCTGTGCTTTCCCCTTCTCTCTTCTCTAATTTATCATCTTATTTCTATTTATTTTCATCACTTAACTTTTTTATAAAGCGATCTCTGTGTCAGTGGATATTGAAAAAAAAACATTTTACAATGAAATAAATTTCTCCAAAAATTAGTTACTGTGATAGTCACTGTACATAATTCTGAAATTGCACATTATAAATAATCACTAATAACAACTTTCTCACCATATATGAAAGCCTTATTTTGACCGTCTCAACATTTAACATCATTGATCATGCCCACCTGCCTCGCCCTTCTGAAACTTTGTGTAATTTCTAAAATGTTTAGTGTAGTATCTTGATTATTTGTTCTACCACTTCATTTGCTGGCCCCTCTTTCTTCCACTGTTTTAAATTAAGTTCCTTAGCAACTCTCTCTTTCTTTAGGAGAGCATGGTCATTTTAACTCTTTAATTATTATATCACTTGGTCATATTCTTTCCTCTATAACTAACTATCCACTGAATATTTTCACCTATTTTCTGGCCATTCCTTATTTAACAAAGAACTATCTGCTGAACTCACTACTTGGTTTGATATTTTTAGTTGATACTGCAGGCAGATCTGGAAGTATAGCTTTTTCAGGAATGTCTTGTAATAGAGTAAAAGAACAGAGGCAGAAGAGGCTTAGATTGGGCAATGAAATCATATACGCGTTCACTGCCTAACTTGTCCTTCATTACTCTGACTCATGGTTTTGGCCTACTTCCCCTGGCATGCTAACCACTATCCTATTATGCCTTCTCATAATTGTAATAAACTAATTTCCACATATATATGACACTCTCATAATAATACAACAGCAGGTAGTTGCCAACTTTTAAAAAAATCAATTTAAAACACAATCCCCATATTAAATACTTTTAGTCCACTTTTACCACTCTTGAAGTTCCTATTATCACTCATTAAGAAGCTATCATAGAAAAAAACTTTGCTAAAGTTCAGGAGTAAAAGAGTAAAAACAAAACAAGAAGAAACATGTTTCTCTGAGGGTAAAAGGGCTATCTCAGTCATTCGCATACCAGTATGACTCATTTAGCTTTCATTTCTTAAATATCCATTACGCACAGCAACAGGTATTTACATATATAACCTAATTTAATTCTCACATAAGATACCCTGCACCACAGATATGTTTTAAATAAACCTCACTTTGGCCTCTACTGCCACAGACAGTAAAAGAACATTATAAAAAGAGTCACAGTTGCAACGCAGTCTTGTTGCAGTATTTACTATAAAGATACTATGAAATATTTTTCATTTTACAACACTTTTACTCCACACCTGAGGATCCACCAGGTGGATAATAAAAAATTTTTATTATCACAAAGAGCTAGCTTTATGTGAGTCATCTTTTTTCATGTTAATATTAGTACAACTAAAAAACAAATATACTGGTAGGGACAAGCAAAAACCATGGCAGATATAATTTCCATTATTTACATTCAAAGTGATCGTTTTAATTTTGTTTTTTAAAAAAAGGAACTTAAAAGTAAAAATCTGAATATGCTTAATTAGCTATATGCTGAAATAAACTATACTTGTGAGTTACAAACTTACGTGGTCAAAAAAGCAACCAGTTTTGTGTCTCCTACTATAACCAGGAGGCTATGATAATGATGACCTTCTTCTACATTTAGATAACTTCTCTAAGGCAACAGCAATTCACTGTATTTTACACGAAAAATACCTTTTTTGAAGGGGCTCCGGTGGGTGGCACGTCAATTACAGAAGATGTATTAGTGTAGTTTTGTAAATAGGATCCATCTCCAGGACTTGGGGTTTCTAATGGCAAAATCCCAAAACTGAGAAGAGGTTGAAATCAAGGTGTCAAAAAGTCATCAAGGCATATATAAAGCAGCAGTATACTTAAATTAGAAGGTCTAAAAGGAAGAGAATGGCAAATCAGTCTTGGGGGCATTGAGGATCTAAGGGGCAGATTAAAAATAAGCTGTGAATATAGACTATTCCACCCACCAAAACTAAAATTGAAAAAAAAAAAAATCAAATAAGGAACTAAACTGAGCAGTAACTACTGATCTCAGGAGATTTATTAGAAATAAAAAAGAGTAGCTTTGTAAAAGCTAAGATCCAAATCATCAAATTACTTCAAATTCTTGGAATTTATGTGATTTAGACACTATTACAAAGAAAATGTCCTTAGAGACCAATGAACACATCTGTGGATTCAATGAGTTTTGTAATCTCATGGTGATACTACTTAAGTAGTTTCCTGGCCCTGGGACCCAATTCACAGTCTGTTCTAGCTTATAATTTTTATTTTGATTCTTTTGGAAATGCATCCTCTGGCTTGGGTTCCTGTATTTATACATACATATATTTCTAAAAATTTTCACAAAATATTTCATATATTGATAGGTGTCAATCCTTTCCCATTTTGGAATATAGCACTTTAACCATTGCTATCACTGATTATAAGCATCCCAACATTTTAAGAGGTTCATTGCTATTCAATGACGCATAGTCATAAACACAGTATCTTTTAATGCATACAACAGCTGAATAAGGAATGCTTAAGTTTTAAAATTTTATCCAACACTTAATATGAAATTCTTATCACAGATACTGTATTTCTATTACTTCATTTTCTGAAAATGGAATAGACACATTATTGACTTATTAAATATCTCTATTTCCATAATGATTTAGAAGCTGCTATTCATTAATTTATATCACTAATATAAGGAATTACTCTAAGATCATTTAATATTACAGCACATTTTAAAGTATCTTTTATTTATCTTACCTTGGGGTTAATGGGCTAAGAGCAGCTGGTCCTCCTAATAAACTTCGACCAGTTTTTGGTTTATTTTGAACCTGTTTAGATAATATGGAAGTTCCTGTTCCAAGAGGGACAGTATCTGGTGAAATTACAGCTGAATCAATATAAGACACTGAAGAATCTGTATTCAACGAGTACTTTGAATTGGAAGATTCTAAATTCAGTCTGTTTAATTCCTGAAACAGAAAATTTCTACCATGTCATTTACAATACATTATTTAGCTCAGATCACTGTTTTTCATTTTCACAATATTTTTAACACTAGTGTATAATACACTTACAATTGTGTCCTGGGGTGTTTCTGTAAGAACTGTCTCAGGCTGTCTGTGAGATAAACTATGATTAGATACTAGTGTTGTGCAAGAGTTGGGTAGACAGCTGCTAAAATTCTGTAAAGATGTTAATTTAAATGTTTGGTCAGGATCTGGCTTTTCACCTGTGAAAGGGGAAAAAAAAAAGTTTGCTTCTCAGGAAATGAAGGTTAAATTAAAAAAAAAAAATGCATAAGCCAGCAAAAATAAAGCCTTATCCAGAGTTTTAAAGTTCTATATATTTCAGTGAATCAGATTTATCTCCCAAAAGCTCATCCCTCAGTTTACTGTAAACATGTACACCAAAGATAAAGCTGTACATTTAGGAAATAAATTGAACCACAATGAAACTGACTTTAAATATAATAAATAAATCACAGGAAAGTACAGATTTCTGTGTTTTAAAGCAGAAAGCAACTAGATCTCATTTCGCTCAAGGTAAGGAATGAGGGTGGAGAGGTGAAACCTTCTAGAAATCAAAGCAGAATTTTAAGCACTTACATGTATATCAACACAACATTTTAAAATGATCCTTCATGCCTCCTAGAGCATATATACTGTGACAACTCCCCACCCCATATTATCCAGGTCTCTGGGTATTCTACTAATTTCTTTTCTTATCCAGAATGCTATTTTGGCTAACTGTACTCACAACACAACTCATTCCTTGAGGACACACGAAAGGACACATTATTCCTGAAACATATGATTCTACCTTACTTCTTGTTCTCAAGTTTAAAAGCCTTTAGCTTTGAAAAATATTTGTCTTGTGCATATATAATTTGTATCACTTTTCAAAAATTAAGCAGGGGGGAAAAAAGGAAGAAGAAATGGGAGAACCCTCTCCTAACCACCTCTACAAACTTACCTATTTCACATAATGATTCAAAGGGGGACCAGAGGAAAGGATTTAAACTAAGGCTCTTTTGGTAACATTCTGATCCTTTGGCAAGCCGATCTGTCTTGCTGTAAAGACAAACAAATAGATCAGACAATAAAACCTAAAACATCTATTACAAAGAAAATTTGATATAGAAAATTAGGTAAATCTTATGTAAGTTCTGCGCATTCTCTTCTAAATTCTTCCTTAAATGATCAATTTCTCCTTCTTACCATCCTCCAATCTCTATTATTTAGGGTATTTCAAGTCAAAAGTCAGGTGAAAGCAAATAGAACATGAATTGAAAGGCATGTTAACAAAACAAACAAGCTATCATTGCTTTCTTAGATACTATAATTGCTTTTCATTTCCTTTTGGACATTACAGTTAATGAGGAGATATGGGAAACACGCAAATATTTCAGTGTTATTCTTGATTTTAAATATAAATCCCAGTGGTAATTTTGAAAGTGACTTAAATGCTTTAAGTATAGCATATTTAAATGAGAAGATATTTTAACAAAGTAGAAGTGGCAGCTCTGAACAAAAAGGAAAATTCATGTTTCTTTCTAAATTGGGTGTATGAAGGCTTACATTCAAAATATGGACAACATTCTTAGGACTCTATATACTTGAACCAATCTGGAAATTATTAGAATAGCATTGTGGCCTCCCTAGCTTTTAAATGGGAGAGAAGACGAGATTGAGGGTTAGTAAGACTTGTATGGTTTTTCCAGCAGTCATGTATGGATGTGAGAGTTGGACTGTAAAGAAAGCTGAGCGCCGAAGAATTGATGCTTTTGAGCTGTGGTGTTGGAGAAGACTCTTGAGAGTCCTTTGGACTGCAAGGAGATCCCACCAGTCCATCCTAAAGGAGATCAGTCCTGGGTGTTCATTGGAAGGACTGATGTTGAAGCTGAAATTCCAATACTTTGGCCACCTGATGCGAAGAGCTGACTCATTTGAAAAGGCCCTGATGCTGGGAAAGATTGAGGGCAGGAGAAGAAGGGGATGACAGAGGATGAGATGGTTGGATGGCATCACCGACTCAATGGACATGGGTTTGGGTGGACTCTGGAAGTTGCTTGCTGCAGTTCATGGGGTCACAAAGAGTCGGACATGACTGAGCGACTGAACTGAACTGAAGACTTGTAGAGCTTTCAGGTTAAAAAACACTACTGACCTGGTTTAAGACTGAAATTCTTCATTATCTAAAGGAAAAAAATTAAGATACAGCAATTTTCCCAAAACCCCGTGGTTTTATAAAGGACCAGATGGCATTGAACTAAGATGTTCAAAACAACCCTCAAATGAAACTATCAGTTAAAACACATAATCTGTTTATGTGCTGTCAGTATACATCAGTGAAATGAAAAAAAGATCCCCTTGGGGAACTAGATATTAATGTGCCTTACTCGCAAATTTTGCAAGTGAGTAGAAACTAGAATAAATGATGTAATAAAGACAAAAAGTACCACTAGTTGAAGCTTATTTAGCTTCCCACATTTGTCTAATTTGACCCAAGAAACACATGGACACAGAAAGAAACAGGGGAAGGAGACAAACTTTCAGAAAAATGTAAGTTTTATCCAAGTCTGTATCTAAGGATTGCTTAGATGAAATTTCTTAAAGGAACAATAATTGTAACAAGAATGATATATTCATTTACCATGTATAGCAGGGTAACTTAAAAACAGGAAACAAAGACATAAGAGTATTTTTGAAAAGTAAAAATTAGGAGTGGAAAGTGGAAAATGAATGCTTGGGAACTTTTGATATAAGGCCAGGAAAAGAAAAATACAGTGAAAACTCAATGTTTGAAGATTATACAAAAACTAACTTATGTTACACAGCCCCTCACCGTGTATATACCTAAGTACGGTTTGCCTATTTACTTATCTTTCATGTGCTCTCTTACAATTGATTATAAGCTTTCTGAGAATAGGAAACTAGATTTCTCATGATCTGATTAACAGACCATAAAATAAATGTAAAACAAAATGTCTACTAAGAAGAGATTAGATACACACACACATACACACACATGGATAGATACTGGTATGTATAAATAATAAAAAAGTTAATTGGGATTGGGACAACTCAACACCAGAAAAATAAACAACCCAATCAAAAAGTGGGAAAAAGACCTAAACAGACATTTCTCCAAAGAAGACATACAGATGGCTAACAAACACATGAAAGATGCTCAACATCAATCATTATTAGAGAAATGAAAATCAAAACTACAATGAGATATCACCTCACACTGGTCAGAAAGGCCATCATCAAAAAGTCTACAAACAATAAATGCTGGAGAGGATGTGGAGAAAAGGGACCACTCTTGCACTGTTGGTGGAAATGTAAATTGATACATTAAATATAATTTAAATTATATTCAATGTAAATTGATACAGCCACTATGGAAGATAGTGTGGAGATTCCTTAAAAAACTAGGAATAAAACCACCATATGACCCAGCAATCCCACTCCTAGGCATATACCCTGAGGAAACCAAAATTGAAAAAGACACATTTATCCTATTGTTCACTGCAGCACTATTTACAATAATTAGAACATGGAGGCAACCTAGATGTCCATTGACAGATGAATGGATAAAGAAGTTGTGGTACATATACACAATGGAATATTACTCAGCCATAAAAAGGAACACACCAGTCAGTTCTCATGAGGTGGATGAATCTAGAGCCTATTATACAGAGTAAAGTAAGTCAGAAAGAGAAAGACAAATATCGTATGCTGCTGCTGCTGCTAAGTCGCTTCAGTCATGTCCGACTCTGTGCAACCCTATAGACGGCAGCCCACCAGGCTCCACTGTCCCTGGGATTCTCCAGGCAAGAATACTGGAGTGGGTTGCCATTTCCTTCTCAAGTGCATGAAAGGGAAAAGTGAAAGTGAAGTTACTCAGTGGTCTGACTCTTAGCGACCCCATGGACTGTAGCCTACCAGGCTCCTCTGTCCATGGGATTTTCCAGGCAAGAGTACTGGAGTGGGGTGCCATTGCCTTCTCCGAAATATCGTATACTAATGCATATATACAAATCTAGAAAAATGGTACTGAAGAGTTTATTTGCAGGGCAGCAATGTAGAAAGAGACATAGAGAACAGACTTATGGACATGGGGAGAGGGGAGGAGCAGGTGAGATGTATGGAGAGAGTAACACGGAAACTTACATTACCATATGTAAAATAGATAGCCAACAGGAATTTCCTGTATGGCTCAGGAAACTCAAACAGGGGTTCTCTATCAACCTAGAGGAGTGGGATGGGTAGGGAGATTCAAAAGGGAAGGGGTATATGTATACCTATGGCTGATTCGTGTTGAGGTTTGACAGAAAACAACAAAATTCTGTGAAGTAATTATCCTTCAATTAAAAAAAATTAATTGGGGAAGGAGCCAGATGTGGAGTTATAATAGTCACATCTGGGAGACAGATCTATAATTACTCAATAGAGAGATAAAAGGAGGAAAAGATTTAATAAAATTAAGCTGCCTGGAGTGCCCCAACTTTAGATGAATTTTTTTAAAAACTAAAACTCAGAGAGGAGTTTTCCAAAGGATTGGGGTTAAAAATAACTATTTAAATGGCACTGGGAAGAAACAGGTTAATCTAAGAACCAGACTTAAATCAGTTGTGTCCTAAAGATGCAAGTCTCATGTGCTACTGTAGACAAAAAGACCAATGAAGTGTCTATATCAAAAGTACTGGAGATAAAAGATAACAAGCTGTAGCTTCAAAACTATAACAAGGAGGTTTCTAGATTACTGGGTGCAACTTTGGTCACAACAGGCATATGATGGTTGAAATGAAAAGCCAGTTTTTGGAGCAGGGTTGTGCCCTATTGGATACCTGACCTTTTAATCTTTACAATAAATAAAAATAATTATTTCTCTGAAAAAGAGGAAAAACCTTCCTTCATGGTTAGGACTTGATACAAATGTACCTTCAAAAATTTTAAACAAGTGATCTTGTTTTAAAATAACTAGTAATACATATACAGCATTTCTGTGATTTAACACTTTCCCTTTATTTTATTAAACTTTATTTTGATATAATTTTAGACTCACATAGAAGTTGAAAAAATAGTATAGAATTCCCTACACCCAGCTTCCCTTAATAATAGCTTTCAACATAACCACAGTACAATTATCAAAGCTGAGAAACTGATAGTAATATAATACAGTAAGGGCTTCCCTGGTAGCTCAGCTGGTAAAGAATCCATCTGCAATGCAGGAGACTCCAGTTCAATTCCTGGGGTTGGGAAGACCACCCCAGAGAAGGGATATAGGCAATCCACTCCATACCTTGCCTGTAGAATCCCCATGGACAGAGGAGCCTGGCTGGCTGCAGTCCATGGGGTTGCAAAGAGTCGGACAAGATGGAGCGACTAAGCATAATAATATGGTAAACTAAACCACAGGATTTAATTTGGATTCAGCAGTTTTTACATGCACTTATTTGTTTGTGTATAGTTTTTATGAAGTTTTATCACATGCATATATTTGGGTAACTACCACTACAATCAGGATATAGAACTATTCCAAAGTCCCAAAGAAACTCCTTTAGCTACCTCTCTATAGCCCCAGTACTCTTGCCCCAATTCTCATGTCTGAGAACCACTGATCTGTCTCTATCACTGTAATTGTGTCATAACAATAATGTTCATTAATGCTGTCACAGAATATGTAAATTTTTGAAATTAGCCTTTTTTCACTTGCCATAATGCTCTTGAAATCCATCCAAATTATCATGTTTATCAATAGTTTGTTCATCTTTATCACGGAGTAGTAGTTCATTCTAATATTGCAAACAATTTTCTGGTAATTTGAATTATTCTTACTTACCAATATACATGTCCCAACAATGAAAGAGTAAAGCAAGCTGAATCACCAAACTCAGTAACAATATCATCATGGCTTTTTTGCTTATTAAACACTCCACCAGATAAGATCTGTTCCCCTTCTGCAAGCCTTTAAAACACACATTTACAGGTTTAAAAAAAAGTCAATATAAAAAGCACAGTGTGTAAAGACATTCTTCATTACCAATGTACCTCTTACTATGGAGATACAGTAAAAAGTTCACGGTACCTTTAGAATAGCAATAAACATGTATGAAGAATCATTTGGGAGATTGGGAATTTACCATCTTAAAATTTCAGTCTTACCCTTTAAAAACAGAACTAGTTACCTTTAGTCTGTATGTGCAAATCTAGTCTGAGCAACATACACATTATTCACATCAAAAGAAATGGAAGACTGTTATGCTGGGGAAAAGTATGAACAGCTCTTCATTAACAGATGTGGTGGTCCTTCTTAGTTCTATAATTCCTTGAAGTAGGGATTTGCAAGCAGGTTAAACAAGACTAACATTTTAATTAAAAATTGCATACTTAATAGCCTCAATTATTTTTAGGTTTATAATTGAAATGTGAATAGCACTTCATCTCTTTTTATCAATTATGTTTTCTTGATATAAAAATTACAAATATTTCCCAAAGGGAAAAAAATTTGCCTGATTTCACTATATATTTTTAGCATATCAGTTTGTAATTGTTTGTTTTTTAAAGTTTTTTCCAAATCATCACGTGGAAAACTCTCAAGTAAGCTTATATATCCTAAACATAAAATGTGATATCTAAAGATTTTTTTACTATCAGTGGGATGTTTTAAAAACTATAAATATTTATAAACGGGATAAGAAAGTCTAAGGTAAGAACTGGCTTAAGAAACTGGCAAATTAAGTAAGTATATTTTAAAGAATTCAAAATTAGAATCTTCAGAGTAGAAGTAATTCAATAGCAAACGTCTCAGAAATTTTATATATATATTTTAGCTTTAATTTAAAAGTCATCAATTAGACACTGGACAAATAAAATACTTACCAGACTATGGAGACTTTATGGAGTTTATTTATATCCTTTCACTGTATACCTATAAACTAAATGGGGTTTATTTGTATCCTTTGACTGTATACCTATAAACTAAATACACAGGCTTTACAGTTATCTGTTTAGTCACCTTTACCACTATTCCATTTCTCACAGCACAAAAAAAAGTCTGACAGAACATAACTACCTAAATCTCTAGCTGCCTCCAGATTCAGAATATGGACAGCTGACTTGGTTGAACTGTCGTATGCCAAAGAAGTGTTCTCCTAAATCTGTCCCCTTGCTTAAAAGGAGTAATGGTTCCCCAAAAGAATGATTTTGAAGGGCAAATAACTAAATTACACAACTGTCTAGACACAAGGGAGCATTAATTTCAGATGAACTGGGAAGTTAGGTTTTCAGGCTTATTACAATTAATCTAGCAATGAAAGCAAAAGAAACAACACAGGATCATTTTACAAAATCATAGGAATTAGTTACAACTTAGGTTTCTCCAGATTTAAATTCTATTCATACCATAACAATAAAATCTCTTCATAACAAAATAATGCTGCTGCTAAGTTGCTTCAGTTGTGTCCGACTCTGTGTGACCCCATAGATGGCAGCCCACCAGGCTCCCCCGTCCCAGGGATTCTCCAGGCAAGAATACTGGAGTGAGTATTTCCTTCTCCAGTGCATGAAAGGGAAAAGTGGAAGTGAAGTCGCTCAGTCGTGTCCAACTCTTAGCGACCCCATGGACTGTAGCCTACCAGGCTCCTCTGTCCATGGGATTTTCCAGGCAGGAGTACTGGAGTGGGGTGCCATTGCCTTCTCCGAACAAAATAATAGGCAGCAGCATTTCAAAAGCTACTGAAATAGACAAAACTCTACTACCAGGAGGGGAGAAAGGGAGTCAGAGTCTAATCCATCAAAAGAATTTTATCCAGAATTCTACAGTTAAGTAGAACAAAATTAGGTAGAAAAGATTTAGAAACTTACTTGCTGAGATCAACACAACATTTTGCAAGCAGGTATTTACATTGCGGTGTAGTACAACTGTGTCCTTTCAAAAGTCTATATGCTTTATATGCTTTTCCTGAGCGGTAATAACAGGTTGCCAGTAAAAACAAGGCTTCTTCTGAGTGTACTAAGAACAAATACACGCAAAAAATTGGCTGTTATTCAGTATGTTGAATGGTAATTATTGTTTATCTAGCAATACGTAAACAAGTTTAGCAATAACGAAAAAAATGAGGCATGTTATTCAATACAAAAAACAATTTATTAATTCAAATTTCAATTAAGGAGAAATACTTTCCTGATACAAAAGTTAGTTCCCCAAGTCCTGACTACCTTCTTTCCAGAAGAAAAAAAGGAAATACAATGAAGACAACTGTAGTATTCTCTGTAAATCCTTAAGAAAATCAAACACAGGCACACAACTGCCCTTAAATAGACTACCAGAAAAGCTTCTTGTTTTTATGCAGTATTTTTCTGAGAGATCCTTTGAGAGGATAGAAGTCAAATTTCATGAGAGGGAAATTCAGGGTTATAAACCTAATTATCAATCTGAAAATTTCTACATTAAAAAAAGACCAAACTGGAAAACAAACAAAACTCTCTTATTTCTAATACCACCATATACATAGTAGATTATATTCAAGATAATTTAAGATAAAGGAAAAAAAATTCTAAATTGTGAATACCCACACTATATAAACATTCAATTGACAGACTTGACACTTGTCCAGTAACAATAATTAAACTGCTCTTTAATGGCAAGAGCTGAATTATTTATCAACCTCTTTCCTTTTAACATTAGGAAATGCCTTGTTAATGAAATGTAGCATTCTTCTCCTTTATTTACTCTCTCCCAAACTGACCATCACCCCACTTCTATCCTCACAACCTCCCAACCAATTCAGATGAGAGTCTATTTTTTTTTTCTTTTCTTTTTGGCCACTATGCACAACACGTGGGATCTTAGTTCCCTTACCAGGATCAAACCCTCGCCAACTGTAGTAGAAGCACAGAGTCTTAACTACCAGGGAAGTCCCCAGATGAGAGTCTATAGAGGTAAGGATAGAAAGAGGGAAAAGCTTAGGTTCTATACTTCTAAAAATGGGTTATGTAATAATATCAGGAGACTGAGGGACCATTTAAGCCTGTGATTCCCCAAGTGTGGTCCCTATACAAGCATCAACATGACTTTGGAGCTTGTGAGAAATGAAGTTCTTGGGCCCCATCTCAGCTCAGACCCACTAAAATCAGTAATTCTGGGAGTGGGGACCAGCAATCTGTGTGGTAACAGACCCTTCAAGTGATACTGATGCATGTTAAACTTTGCGAATCACTAAATTTAAAGTACAGATAAACTTGCCACATCTTTCTGCAAAGCTAGCTCAAAGATGTGGGATAAAAAAAGTAGCTTGAAATTTTCCTTTCATAAAGGTTATTTTTTTTCTTTCCTGTTGCAGTATGCCATATATGCACAAGCAAAAACCAACAGAACTCTTCTTCTCTGGTCCATCTTATGATTTTTCATGAAACCCTACTATAAAAAACAATGTACAATAAGATGTCGGGTAGTAAATGATATGAATTTTAGCGTACATGTGTTAATAGGATCTACAGTAGTATCATTCAGAAGTAAAAAAATGGGGACCTCTACTGCAATGGAAGCAAATTGTTAATTTCATTCACCTACAAGTGCTAATTCACATAAGTTAGAAAGTGTGATTTCTTCTAGATTTTGCAAATGCCTGGTTTCTTGTCATCTAATAAATTAAGCTTTTAAAAACTAATTATTATACCAAAACACAATGGCTCTCCAAAGCTAGTTCAATTTTGAGCCATAAAAATGCTTCACCAAATGTTTGTTTACAAACACTGAGTATTATCTAGGTTAATTTTTCACTGTGCTAAAATTCCATAATAACATAAAGATGCCAAATATTGTGTGTATGATTTTAGTGTCATAGTGCAATTACTTTTTTGAAGTATGATGACTTAAAAACTATGTTTAATTGAGATTATGGATTGGAGGTTTAATCAAACCTTAAGCTTAATGAAACTATAAGATAGTGAAGTAAATTGAGAACAACTGGAAAGATCGTGAAATATATGGACTAAAAGGGGTGGCTTTTTGAAGCTTCCCAGAAATAAAATGACAGTCCAAACATAGCTAGTGAACCAGCAGTGAGTGGCTATAATAAACCTAAAAAGGACAGAGTATTGACAAATAGATTTCATCTGGAACAGGAACTTCAAATGACTGACAGTGGCTGCCTCAAGTGCAAAACTCAGAAAAACTCTAAGGCTGATCATGGCTTTGCTAGTATAAGTGTGCAGGGATCATAATAACAGGACCTGGAAATAGCTATAAATGTCTGCATGACATTTATTTGCCATCCTTTATTAAGAGCCTTAACCAAAATGTGATTGGGAATTATATGGTCCATAATACACAGTTGACCCTCTGGAGCTGAGCTCTGCATCTGCAGTTGGTTGCATCTGCAGATGCAAAACCCATGGGTAGTCCTGAGATGACTGTATTCTATAATCAGGAATAAAGTAAACACTGATTCCACAAAGTCACTCTTAATACTGATAAATCAATCACGTATGAGTTAAATCAAGGCACATCCATATGACTAAACACAGTTCAAAAAAAACCTGAATTTTTTCAGAATGCATTGTCAGGTGAAAAAAATGAGTTACAGAACAATACTTGAAACTCCTCTTCTTACAAACAGGATAGGGTAGGTCATTTAATATAAGCTCAAAATAATTAAGAGGAGCTTAAGCTTGCATCCTTCAGACACACTGCTATCAAATGGGAAGATGAATTAGCTTCTCAGTGCTTTTAAACCAGATAGAGACCTCTTCTTCATGTTGATTTATATGTAGCCTTTTCCAAAATGGACGGGTTTTGGTAAGACTTAAATGTTTGTTGAGGTGAGTGCTCTTTATCTAGCCTTGATAAACTCTAAATACCACAGAGAACTCCTTAGAAGTTAGAGTACCGTGCTTGCTGCCCTGTCACAAACACTTAAGTTTTAAGTATTCAAAGAACATAACACCTATGGAATCATTTATGATTTGTGATACACATTTCATCTTGATTATCTTTTAAGTTCTCACATCACCTACAGACAGTACAGCACTCGGATTAGAGTAATGACACTAGAGCCAAACTGCTTCTTTAGTTTGGATTTCCACACTATCACTTATTAGCTATGTGACTCAGGGCAAGTGAACTTCTCCGATCCTCAGTTTTTTCACCTGTAAAATAAGGACACAGTGATACCTACCTCTAAGTACTTAGTGCTGTTAGAATTAAATGAGTTAATATATAAGAACTTTGGATAGTGTCTGATATATAATAAGAGCTGTATGTGCTATTATTAAATTATTATTATTGACCTCCTAAATTTACAACATCTGACTAGTCATCTGATATTTACATGGGGTATACATATATCCCACAATCTCAAGTGATTCCATTTTAATCACTTTTTTGCTGACTGATTTCAAATGCCTGGGTGCTATACTTTACATATGATGCAAGATTCATTCCACCCTTTTCGGAGTCATTTCTGTTGTTGAACACTTCATCTATATATACAACTTCAGTATTTTAATACCATTCTGAATTTTTATTTTCCTCATGCTTGTTCACACCCTAAATTTCAGTACTAACTGGTTCTATACTTGTTGTAGATGATGAGGGTTAATAATATTTTTAAATACTTTGAAAACATGATTGGTGTAAATACACCACAGGTAAGAAGGCTGGAGGAAATTTTAAAAGGAAATGGCAATACATAGGGAGAAAGCAGACAGCCATATCATACAGGTCTTTGCAAGCTGTGTAAAGATTTAGGGATAAATTTTTATAGCTATTATTATACATCTCTAAAAGGTTTTACAAAGTAAAAAGAACGGGGTTGATTTTGGAAGGGGGAATTCAAAGCAGCAGGAAAGAGTAAACATGGGAAAATTAATAAGAAGGCTTTTCTACTAAGACACAGTGGTGTTTTAGAATAGGGTGGGAACATTATGAATCCAGTTCTGCATGAATTGAGTTTGATATATGTGATATTTATGTGAAACATCTGATCGATGCAATGAAATAGTTGAGCCTTGGATTTAAAAAGATCATTGGGAAGACCAGAGTCTTAGTTCACTAACACATAATGAAAATGAAAACTATAATGATTAAAAAAAAATAGCATTAGGAGTTCCCTGGTGCCTAGTGGTTAGGATTCTGGGCTTTCACTGTTGTGGTCTAGGGTTCAATCCCCGATTAGGGAACCGAGATCCTGCAAGTGGCATGGCATGGCCAATAAATGAATAAAAATAAAAGAATGTTTTTTAAAAGTAGTATCATCTTTTTCATCAGTAATAATTTAACTATGACAGTAAAAGAATAGGCTAATGGGCCAGATATCCTTTTTGTCCCCCCATATGACAAAGTGACTTGAATTTCTAGTGACAAGATATATTTATAAAATTTTCCACTAGTAATGGCCTAAAAATGATACAATATGTCATATTTTTAGTAGTATTTGGACAACTTCCTTCAATGATGACCTTAACATAACTGGAAATAATTTTTTTTTTTAATGTTGCCATTTGCAGTCACATATTTCTGTGAGTTTGGGCTCTCACTATAATGGCTAAGACAGAGAAGAGAATCAGATGCTGAATCTTTTACTCTGATTAAGTTCTCTTCAGCTAAGCTAAATTTACGGAAAGCGCTATACTCAATGCAATTTCCACACCTGGCCCATTAATCATTAAAACCGGTAAAAAGCTGTTGAACAATGGTCTTAGTTTCTTCATTTCTAAAATGGTAATAGCAATGTCTATTTTATAGAGTTGTTGAAGACTAAATAAAGAATAAGTATTAAGTACTCAGAATACCTAGTACACAGTAAGAAATCCATAAATAGTAGAAGGGCTTATTATTGAGCTGGAATAGTATCTGCTCCCATTGCACTCCCATTGGACCTCAAGGAAATACAGTGAAGAGTAGTTAGGTTTCATATTGAGAGAAACGAACAATGAGCAACTTTCCTCGAGTTAAGCACTGTATCAGAAACAGATAGAAAGTGGATTAAACAGTTTTATGTGGATTAATCTGGAATCCTGCCTCAACTCTATGGGAAAATCCGATCATCTAAATTTGAAACCACTTATTAGCAAACTTTTGGAAACTAACTATAATAACTAGAAACTGCCTAACATTAACAAACTAAAAAAGAAAAAGTATAAGTCAGGAAACATGAGGGCTGCTTAGGTATCAATGAAAATATATGTAAGTAGATTATCCACAATAAACCTTGCTTTTATTTGCAGAGTTGGGCAATCTGTTGTATTACCTTCTTTGTAACGCTCTCACTTTTCTCAGTCTTTTCATTTGGACCTAAGACTTCTGCTCCATAGATCTTCCCAACTTTCCTCAAGAGCTCCTATTCTTCCCTGAGGACCTGACAGCACTATCAAAGGGATGCTAATTCCCTCCTATCCCAAGGTAAGCTTGGTTTCCTCCTTGCTTCTCCCAACTATTTTATTTCCAAGTACCATCCTTTGCTCTTTTGTGAAATCCCCTGCTGGTGACATTCATATCTTCTCCTTTTAACTCTTGGTTACCAAATTCAAGACATTCTGCTTCATTAATAAAAGAATTCTGCACCTCATTCACAGTCTTCCTCTATGTTATTTCCATACATCTACCAACTCAACTTCATCTGGATTTCCCGTACCTCTCCTAAATCATCTTATTTATCAATCCCTATGTTAACTTTTCCTCTGTAGTTTACATTTCCTGATCCACACCTTGCCTATATTCTTAATGTTCTTATCCCCTGTCCTTTTTTGACACATGTCTAGCAAACCCCTAATATCTACTTTCTATGCCTGCAGTTCAGTTACTAAGCACTTTATTAGAATAAAATTATGTAACTGAGCAGAAAGTTTCCATTACTAGTTCATGCAGACACACAAAAATAAAACTTACCTACAATCATGAAAAAACTTTTGGTAAGTAATCCAATGGGAGGTTACTCAATAAGTGGGAAAATTGAGTTAAACACTGGAGTAAAAAGAAGGCAGCACTGTTTCTAGTTAAGACAGTTATAGTATAGTAAGATAATAATACTTCCTAAATTAATTCATAGACTTATATGGTTTCAGGAGAGCACTGATCAAAATATTTGTGAAATTTCAAAACATTAATAAAATACATATGTAAAATGAAAGAATTAAAAGGGTATTCCTACCAAAGAATGAAATGGCGGGAGACAGGCATTATTAGGTGTTAAAAGACAATATAAAGTGTTAATAATAAAGTAGTATGATATTGAGTTAAAAATAGAAAATCAACTAGTGAAAGAGAGGAAAGGTTCTGGGAACAGAGTAGATCATTTTAAAAAAAAATTTAACACAAAGCCACGTAAAATACCATGTGGGAGGGAAAAAAGCATTTAATAAATGACACTGACTAAATTAAGTAATAACACTATGATACATTTTTTAAAACTTTTTAAATTACCAAAAACGATATATTTCTTGAGTTATAGAAAAATGACAATTTTTCCAGCTACTGGAGCAATTGTAGAAAGTTTAAATGATAAAGCTACTAAATAAAATTTAAAAGATTAGATTATAAAAATCAACAGAATTAAGATTAAAAAGCAAACAATCTGGGGCAAATATGCAATAAACAAAGATAAGAGTCGACAGAAACAGGAATAAATGTAAAACTAACACTTGAGAAAATACCCAGCATCCTTCAGAATTATAAAAAGGAAGACAAAATACTTCACAATTTTCTAGTAAGCAAAAACACATTATAATGGTAAATCTGATACTGATAGGGCTACGAACGAAGTCTTATACTATTGGTGACACAGTGATTATCACAACTCTCTCTGCTGGGTTATCAACCAGGCAAAAGTAATTTGTTGTAGAGGTGCTCACGCATTTTGACTTGTATGGGGCTTTCCTACTGCCTCAGTGGGTAAAGAACCCACTTGCCAATGCAGGGACACGGGTTCGATCCCTGGGTCAGGAATATCCCCTGGAGAAGGAAATGGCAACCCACTCCAGTATTCTTGCCTGGAAATCCCATGGACAAAGGAGCCCGACAGGCTATACAGTCCACGGAGTTGCAAAGAGTCAGACATGACTTAGCGACTAAATGACAACCACCACCTACTTTGACTTGTAAATTCTATGCTAGAGTATATAACACAAGGAAAATGACAAAGCTGTACATAATTATCTTAGCATTCTTGCTAACGTGCTAAGTCATTTCAGTTGTGTCTGACTCTGAGACCCATGGACTGTAGAATCCGTGGGATTCTTCAGGCAAGAGTACTGGAGCGGGCTGCCATTTCTTCCTCCAGCGGATCTTCCTAACCCGGGGATCAGACCCACATCTCTTATGTCTCCTGCATAGGCAGGCAGGTTCTTTACCACTAGTACCACCCAGGAAGCATCTTAGGAAGATTGTAATAATCAATGACACACAAAAAACCCCACTAATATCAGCTGATGTTGAATTTATTACAGTGCCAGAAGGCCGTGCCAAGTGCTTTAAATATATTATTTCGTTTTTCAATTCCATGAGACAATAATTACCTTTATTTTATAGATGAAAAATCTGAAATACTCAAACGTTAAGTAGATTGCCCAAGGTATACTACAGCATGTTTAAGGGTTAAGGTTTGTACTAAGGCTGAAGGCTCAAAATCCATGCTCTAAACTACAGAATATAGACTCTAAAAAAAAAAAAAGAAAAAAATACCTAAAGACTGGAACATGATTAAGTAAACCATAGGGTAAAACCCAAAGCAAGTCTACACAGTTACTAAAAGTAGCATATAAAAAGCTACACAGATACTGGGAAAAAATTTTTATGAGCTAGTGTCAATCATAAAGATAAAACAAGAGTAATACCCACGGGACTTTCCTGGCGGTCCAGTGGTTAAAACTCTGTGCTTTCAATGCAGGGGGCGTGGTTCCATCCCTGGTTGGGGAACTAAGATCCCACATGCCTTGAGGCAGAGCCGGAAAAAAAAAAAGTGATACCTAGAATCTTGTTACAGTCATAAGAAGTGATGGAATTCCATGTATTTTATTCTTTTATAGTTCTTGGAAAGGAATAGATTACAAACCTTCTGCATACAGTCGCTCTGCTAGGAAAACTGCATCTCTGTAAGCATAGTGGTTTAGTGCTTGCCATATAGCAGCCTGTAAGTAGAGGAAAAAGAACATAAATATACAGAGTTTCACAGTAACTCTTAGCACAGAGCCTTGCATATAATACTTAAATTAACACATCTAATTTAAGTAATAAAACCTCAATATCCACGGTGTAAACTCTGTAACCTATTAGATGAGGCTCTTCACAGTATGGCTCCTAACAACTGAATTTACTCACTTAATTCTCCATGAACTTTTAGGCCTCTGTGTCTTTGTATTTCCTTTTCCTTCACTGGGGAATGTGGGCTCCTTCATCTATCTTCTCTTATAAATTGCACATCCTTGTAGACCCAGCTTTAATAATATCAACTTCATAGAGCTTTCTAAACTGGAGGCCTCTGTGTGCATGCTAAGTTGCTTCAGTCATGTCTGACTCTGTGCAACTCTATGGACCATAGCTTGCCAGGCTCCTCTGTCCATGGGATTCTTCAGGAAAGAATACTCCTGGGGTGCCATGCCTTCCTCCAGGGGATCTTCTGGATCCAGGGATTGAACCTGTACCCCTTACATCTCCTTCATTGGCAGGCAGATTCTTTACCACTAGTGCCATCTTGGAAGCCCATACAAGGTCTTATATGTTGGGTAAGCATATATGAAATAACTATTGAACTGGTAATTCAATTTAGGTTCATTATGGATTTAAAAGATTTTAATGGTCTGGTTAGTGAATTTAACCGTCATTTACAGAACTGTACATAAAGAAAAGTACCTAGGGTCTTATCCCCTTTTTTTCTAGTCCCAGTCTGTAACTGAACCTTCTTTCCTCTAAACTTGTAGTTCCCTAAGTGGTCTTCCTGCCTACAGGCTGTAACGTAATCCATCCTATTCTGAAATCCTGAGTTTGGACATGAGCTCAAATTCATGTTCCATGACTTACTAGTTCTGTGTCTTGGGCAGGTAACAATGTTTCCTAAATCTTAGTTTCTTCATTTACAACATAAGACTCCAATAAAGTACACAATGGTTCCTTGCATATACCTAATAACTAGTCAATAAATTTCAGATGCTGCCATCATCATTTTCATGTCTTCAGCCCTGATCGAAACTTCCTTATGATTCCTCCTGGATGGTCCGACAAAGTTTACACAATAAACAGCTACAGAATAAAGTACAAACTCCTTAGTAAACCATTCAAATCCCTTTGGGCCTTAATCATCCCTTTTCAGCTGTTGCTCATCTCTCACCAAAGCTGCCTATGGTCTAGAACCAGAAAAGGCCTCCATCAGTGCCTAAACATCAGCTGTACTTTCACATTTCAAAGTACTGTTTGGGCTGTCCTTTAACTTCTACCTTGTGAAATGTGTCTTCTTCAAAATTCAGCTTACATGCTATCTTCCTTTCACTGATCTATCCCATGCAATATTAATGACTCCATCCTATGAGGTCCCAGAAAATTCTGTCTCTACTTCAAAAACATATATCAAGCTGTTTATTAGATTTGGTCATATATATTGTTTGGTTAACTAGGCTGCAACTTCGTGTGGGTAAAAGTCAGATTCTGTTTTTCTCTATAATTCCCTGGTTATCCTACTTAACTAGTTGTTTCCCTAATTATCCTAGATAACTGTCTTTAAACATAGCGAATGCTCAATAAATGCCTGCTGAATAAATGTTTTAAAACTCTGAATCTAATTTCCACTTACTGACCTACAAACTTTTAGTAACCCAATATGGAGGTAAAATATAAAATATTGCTACTATAATTAAATTTACTAACATGATTAAAACATTATTATTGGCAATATAAAACAATATAAAGTAACATCTAGTGGTTTCTTTCTTGATAACAGGTAAGCAAGACATTATAAAGGAATGAAGAATCTGGTAAGGAGATACGGGTCAGTCCAACTGAGCAGATTTTGGGGCAATAAAATTTTAGTGGTGTGACCTCTAAATACCTGAAAGATAACCAGATTCTTCTGGTTAATAGTAGCCTAGATCACGTTATATGCAGAGTACATCATGAGAAACACTGGGCTAGATGAAGCACAAGCTGGAATCAAGATTGCCAAGAGAAATATCAATAACTTCAGATATGCAGATGACACCACCCTTATGGCAGAAAGCAAAGAACTAAAGAGCTTCTTGATGAAAGTGAAAGACGAGAGTGAAAAAGTTGGCTTAAAACTCAACATTCAAAAAACTAAGACCATGGCATCTGGTCCCATCACTTCATGGCAAATAGATGGGGAAACAATGGAAACAGTGACAGACTATTTTTTTGGGCTCCAAAATCGCTGCAGATGTTGACTGCAGCAGTGAAATTAAAAGATGCTTACTCCTTGGAAGAGAAGTTATGACCAACCTAGACAGCATATTAAAAAGCAGAAACATTACTTTGTCAACAAAGGTCCATCTAGTCAAGGCTATGGTTTTTCCAGTGGTCATGTATGGATGTGAGAGTTGGACTATAAAGAAAGCTGAGCGCAGAAGAATTGATGCTTTTGAACTGTGGTGTTGGAGAAGACTTGAGAGTCCCTTGGACTGCAAGGAGATCCAATCAGTCCATTCTAAAGGAAATCAGTCCTGAATATTCATTAAAAGGACTAATGCTGAAGCTGAAACTCTAATACTTTGGCCACCTGATGCAAAGAACTGACTCATCTGAAAAGACCCTGGATGCTGGGAAAGATTGAAGGTGGGAGGAGAAGGGGACAACAGAGGATGAGATGGTTGGATGGCATCACTGACTCAATGGACACGAGTTTGAGCAAGCTCCGGGAGTCGGTGATAAGACAGGGAAGCCTAGTGTGCTGCAGTCCATGGGGTCGCAGAGTCAGATGTGACTGAACTGAACTGAACTGAGATCATGTTTCCATACTACTTAGATTGTTTTCCTTATCATCTTATTCAATATGCCTACCACTTTTTGAAACACAGTATTCATCCATTTGGTAAATATTTACTGATCATTTACTTTGTTTGGTATATGATCCTGATTGCAGTAAAAAATAAATAACATAAAAATTTAACCAATTTGAGAAAATCAAGTTCTTTGGGTTGGCTGCACAAAGCCTTAACATTTTGAATTTTCAGGTCTCTACTGACAATGAGAAATTATGAATAAGTCAGGTATTATTCTATAGGCAAGTATATGGTCATTGTCATCATGCTTTTGTTTTTTTATCAAATAGTTGGGAAGCTGAGCCTTAGAACAAAAATATGTGGCATTAGCAAGGAGTGAACAAAATAACAGGTTTTAAACGTACTACAGAATCACTGCTATCTAATTTACTTTTCCTCTATACTACAACACAGCAAAGATAGTTAAAAGGCATTCAAAAAACAACAGTTAAAAAGATATTTAAATTTACTTTGACTCAATTATTTATTGAATGTTTAATATGATCCCCACACCTCAATCTAAGGCAGATAAAAAGATTCCTCTGACACTAATCTAGATGACTAAGTCATTCTCTGAGGTTTAGCTTTAATCATCTGTAAAATAAGAATAAAAACACTTACCTCTGAGATAAGCTTAGCACAATGCCTGGTTAAATTCTAAACCCCCTAAAGAACTAATCTGGCCTTTTGGTGTTTTACCAGACCATATATGACCTAGGGTTCTGGAACTATGCCTAATAGTTATCTTTCAAATATACTCATTTACATTAGGAAACTGTAATAATAGTGAAAGAAAGAAACTCAATAAACATTTACTTTTAAAGGCAGACCATTTTTTCCCTGGATTACTTTAACAGTGTTTTATTTAGCCCCTCTGAATTCTTTTCTACCCTATGATTCATTTTCTCTTCCTATGAGTTTTTCACAAGTCAGATCTGATCTTTACTTAAAATCCTTCAGTGGCTTCTAACTGTCCTTGGCAATAAAAGGCAAAGCCACCAAACTGATCAGTGTGCTACAGTCTGTACCTCCCTCCCTCTTCAGTTCATCTTGTATCATGTTTTCTCATGCTGTCCATGTTAGCACAATGCCGTTCTTTCAGCTCCTCAAACCTGCCATGTTATCCTTCTGCCACAGGTCCTTTATACACAGTTCATTTTGCCTGGCACACTCCGTCCTTTCTTTCAATCTATGCTAATTCTAGTCATCCTTTGGACTTCCTTCTTTTCCAGGGAAGGTTTTTTATAGGACACCCAGATGAGGTTAGGCATTCTTATACACTCTGATAACACCAAGTACCTTTCCTTTGCAGTATTTCTCGCTGTTGTAATTTTACACAGATTTAGGAGAGTATATGAGTAATATCTTCCTCACTATAATATAAACTCTAGAAAGGTAGGGACTACATCTGGTTTTGCTCACTGGATACTCCCAGCATTTGTTATATACCGTTTAAGTAGGTGCTTAACTAACATATGATAAATGAATAAACAAATGATCTTTGACTTTTTGCTGTCCTCCCATTGCTAGCATTTTACACGTTAGTCTTAAATTTTTCTATATTATTATACATCCAATAGTTAAGGATCTCTGAAAATCTTGAAAGAAACTCTGTGGTACATAGAACTATGTTTCTAATACAAATAATTACCACCCAAGTACTCCTTTATAAAATATGGGGATTTCCTAAGAACCTACTGAAAGAACACTACCAGTAGAAAGAACAGATCCACAATTTGATATTGGAGACCTGTGTTCAAACTTGTGCTCCAGGACTTCAGCAGTGAGACTTTGGGGAATTATTTAACTTTTTTCAGCCTCAATTTTCTCATCTGAAAAGTAGAACTCTATTTTTGGACTTGTGTAGATTAAATGAAATGATATGGTGCTTATAGTATATTGACTGGCACACATTAGGTACTTAAAAACCTTTTCCTTTTCCAGCTTTTAAGATGAACAAATTCTACAGATATAATCGATAGTTTGTATTATATAATGTCCCCCATATATGCCACAATTGTTGATTTTGTAACACATAATCCACAAAAGACCCAATGATTGATTCACCAGCTCCATCATCATCATCGCTACTGCTTACCAGGAAAATCTGGCACATAAATACTATGGGCCAAAAAGTTCTAGAACTTTTGAGTTTCTTTCTTTTTAAAATTAAAGAAGTGAAAGTATCATATTCAAGAGTTCTATCCATTTCTGATTTAAAATCAAGTTTTGCCTTTATCACCAATTCTTAAGGGGGTCAGAAAGGGATAGTGAAGGCAGCCAATAAAAACTCCCACACATCCTGGAAATGAAACTTGACACATATAGCTCCCATTGCACTCTGCTCAAGCATGTGAGTGACAGTATGTATCTTCTGGGGGAATGGAGTGGGGAATGAACTATTCTCTAAAGCATGACAAATTGGTAGCTGATGACAGGCAGGGTTAAGATTAGCGACTAACCCCCCCCACCCCATTCATCCCCTCCGTTGCTCAGCTGCTGGTGTAAACCTGCCTCTAAAAAAGAAAACAGCACTCAGTGCATTGATTCAAGTGCTCTACAAATTAAAGCCAGATGGAAGAAATGCTGCTAAAGATTGTGAAGCCAACCTGAGCAACACCACCGAGCCCCCAAAAAAGGTTAAAAGAGAAATTTTGCTGATTAAACTAATGAGTGAGCTCTAGGCCACATTGACTTTTAAAGATAATTAAATCAACACCATAGAAATTAAATGGCAAAGTTCCTTCTCCTTGTTGCTCTTCTTAAATATGAAATATTATTTTAAATATAAACCTCTGTAAATTGTACAACTAACTCAGACTTAAATATGACCACCTAGATTGTGTCGTTCTTCAAAAAAGAAAATAGGTGTCTTCTTCTAGACCATTAAAAAAATGGACAACATAAGAAGGTATGAAGAAAAAAAATCACTTTGGAATTTTCCTACTATACATTCCAATGTAATTTCTTGAACTCTAATTTACTTCAGGTCTACATCAATGGTTCTCAGTCTGGGCAATTTTGTCCCACAAAGGACATGCAGTAATGTCTAGGGGGCATTTTGTTTGTCACAAATGGAGTGGGCATAGACGGCAAAGACACTGCAAAACACGGGACAATATCCCCACAACAAAAAATTAGCTTGCTGAAAACATCAGTAGTGCCAAGACTGATAAACCCTGATGTCCACTACTGTGTAACTTACTAGCCTGTACATCTCCCTAAATCTTGTCTTGTCACACCTTCCCAATAGCACCAGATTAATTTTTTCCCAAGTAGTGCTTTCATTATAATTTTTCTGTTCAAAAACCTATAATGGCTATTTATTACCAACAAATTAAATCTAAATTCCTCAGTCTGGATGTTAAGTCCCCTTGTAACCTGATTCTATGTGGCTAGCAAAACCTTATCTTTTCTGTTCTCAATTCCCATTCTAGACAAGGCCATAATTTTTATTGTTTTCTTGTTCCTGAGCACCAGTCTCAACTTTGGGCTTTTGCTCATGCCATTCTGTGCCAAGCATATTCTCCTCTACCAATTCAAACCCTTTTTACTTTCTAAAGCTTTAAGTTCTACTCCTTCCAGAAACCTTTTCCATCTTTCCAATCCACAAGGATCTCTCTTTACTGAATTTATTATTATCTGTGCAAACAAATACATACTGACTTGTAACATTATTCAGTTGTTCCCGTTAAGCATATTTATCTTCCCAAAAAGACTGGACCCCTCAAAAGATGAGAAGTTATATATCTACATTTCTACTGGTTGGTTTCACAAATATCTTAATTTGTTCACAACATAATTCTTAATGGTCCTCTTTCAAATTTGTTTTCCCTGCAAAGAATTCTCCATTTATTAAACATTACCCCCAAAATGAAATCTAGGTAGCTGTTCTTGATTCCCTCACAAATGATCAATTTCCATGACGCATTGATTCTACCTCCAAAATATCTCTTGAACTTATCTACCTCTTTCCTATTCCACTGCTACCACTTTAGTATAGGTTACCGTCATCTTAAGACTGTTTTTATTCTTGCCTCCTTCTTCCCTGACCTTTCACATACAGCAGCCAGAGATCTTAACATCTATATCAGATTATGTCAGCCCCCAGCTGAAAATTCATCAATGATTCCCCATTACACTCAGAATGAAAAATGAACTCCTTACAATGGCCTTACATTACTATGCAACTCCAGCCACATTGGCCTTCTTTCAGGTCTTCCAATGCCAAGTTGTACTATGTCTCAGGGACTTTGCACATGCTGTTTTCTCTGCTTATAATTCTCTTCAAATTGTTTGTATCTCAAACTTTGAACTCAGCTACAATGTTATTTGCTCAAAAGAAACTTTCCTAACATCCTTTTTAGAGAAGGTTTTAGAATGTCTTTTATCTGCACTTGACACATAGCAGGTGCATAACATTCTTTCCAATTTGACTATTTCATTGAGGTTGCTTCTCAACTTTGATGGTCCAACTGCAAACCTGACTGAAGTCAGGACCCTCTTATTAGGTCTCTCTCCTAATACCCTACTTATAGTACCCTTCTTATCACAATTTATAATTATTAATTCGTGATTATTTGTCTCATGTTTCTCTCTATATAAGCACAAAGGCTGTATCAGGGCACTAGTCCATAAAGGAATTATCACATATTTGTAATGATTTCCTTCTCTATCTCCCCACTCCAAACCACATCCTCTCAGTTCAGGTACTATGTAGCACTGTCTTCAAAATACTGTATTGTACCTAAATATAAGAATCTGTTTTTTAAAAGAAAATTTCATAAACAAATGTATTTCAGCTAACTTGAATACATTTTTTGAATGAAGACCAAACAGTCAAATGCTATTATCAATTTAGCTACATATATATGTGTGTGTGTGTGTATATATATATGTATATATATGTATACATTTTTACAATCATAAAATCTATTTAGGAATTTCTTTTTTTCTACTCTACTGAATAGAACAATTTATTAAAAAGCCTTTTTTTGGGAGAGGGGTAATCATCTAACACAATTTTCCTGAATACACCATCTTCAATTCTAAGTTATTTGAAAATGGTACCCTTTGAATCTGTGTTAGATGCTGTCCCTGTACTTCTTATACCAAGCCAAAAGTATTTCTTCACTATCTAATGATCTCTAAAACAATATTATGTGTAAAAGCAACCAGTTACTATACTGTTATTAAGACGATTTTTCCAAGGCTTTTTTTTTTTTTACAACTTCATTCAACACTTCTGTGATGTCTTACCCCCAGGAATAATTGACAAATCTATATAAAATTGACTTTTAAAAAAATCAATTTCATCAGGTGGATTTTATACACATCCAAATTAGCACTGATTCAAGTCACTTAGGCTAGCGATTATTCTTCCCCAAACAGTTATTTTAAAAATTAAATAAATGACAGAATTTCTGCCTCATAATAGGAGAGATTTTTGAAGACTCAAAGTAACACTTTTTTATAAGAGATAATTTGGAGGAAGCACTTATATTTAGGCTTACATGGTATATCAAACTGGGTATCCCACAAGCTTTAAAAAAAGAAAAAGCAAAAATCAGTTGCTCATCTTTTCTCTCAAATTTTTTCCATGCCTAATAACTCCTCCAACCCTGAGACATCCCACAAAAGGACATGCCTTTCCAACTTACTCTCATTCCTTTACAAATACAAGCAATCACTTATTATAGTTTAAATAGCCAAAGTTGCTTGTTCTCCTACTGCTCCAGATCCCTTCTTGAATGGCTTCTTATACTAAAAATTAGAACCAAAATTCTCACCTAATTATATCCTAAAACTTGTTACCACTGTCAGTGGGTTGTGTGTGGGGAGTAGACAAATTTAACTCTTGAGCCTTAAAAATATCTAAATGCATTACTGCTAAGAGTACTGGAAGAGTACTTTAATGAAAAACAGAAAACTTGATCTGTTTATCACACAAGGAATATCTTTATCAAGAAATTGGCTACATATTTCTCTCCATGCTTTTATGCAAATTAGGTGGCCCTGGTAATAAAGAACCTGTCAATGCAGGAGATGTAAGAGACACAGGTTTGATCCCTGGGTCGGGAAGATCCCCTGGAGGAGGGCATGGCAATCCATTCCAGTACTCTTGCCTGGAGAATCCCATGGACAGAGGAGCCTGGCAGGCTACAGTCAACAGGGTCGCAGAGTCAGACACGACTGAAGTGACTTGGCACAGATGCATAGGCTATCCATAAAACTAGTTTATCATCTTAGATGCCATATCTATAAGGCAAATGTATCATTAATTGCTAAGACAAAATAACAAAAATATGAAACAGAAATTAAACAACTTGAATAATCTGCTTATCCATTTTAGAAGGTATAGATAGCAACTTCTAATTTCATGTTAGGCCTCAAAAAAAACACAAACATTAAAAAGGGACTCTTTACTAGTAAATCTGGATGGAAAGAAACAGCTTTGAAAGCACCAGTATAATGTACAAACAGAATTGTTTGTACAATTCTGTACAGAAGACAGAATCCCACATTACACTAATTAAAAAATTAATAGCTGCTACATGTAAACAGCTAGAGAAAGAGCCAACTAGGAGAAATTGGTATTTCATCCTGTGATGAAAAAATAAAAGAAATATGGAAGGAGTGATGTATTAAAATATTTTACTATTTGATATCACAGGTCTTTAAGAGCAACATGAAGCAATTTCTCAAATCGGTTTGCTTTCAAAATAAAGTGCATGACTCAATGACAGCAGTTGATAGAGGTCAACTCTTCTAATCAAGTCAAAGGTCATACGATAGGGTAAAAAGTCTCCCAGACCTGGTGCATCACCAAGGGACAAAAGATTTAGTTTCTTCAGATGGCAGGAGGGGGAAATGACTTGGCACCGCATCACACCCTTAAAATCCAATAGGGTTTCTTCCATGCCAACAGAGCACTGTGCGTCAAAGCAAACCTTGGTGTAGTATGGATGGAAAAACCATGATTTGTCTTTCATTTCCTGAACGCCTTATAAACATGCACAGTAAAACACTCTTGATCCCCATCACAGGTCATGGAAAAAAACCAATTTGCCGTTTCCACCCCCTCCCCTTGTATAGGTGCTTGCGCCTCTGCACTGGGCCTTGGGGTTCTCTTCGCATATCATTGTCCGGAGGGAAACTGAGTGAGCGAGAAAAAGCAACGTGGGCTAGACAGTTTGTCACCAAAATAGAAATCAGTATTAAAAACACCGATCCTACCCTCCTTCCACTTTCTCCTGGAAAACAAAAACAAAACCTACACTCGCCCCGCAAACTTGCCCCACCATTATGAAGATCGTACAGGCGCTGATCAAACGTGCGTCCCAACCATCCTTAGGCAAGAGAGCACCTGGGGCGAGTTTTCGGCCCCTCACCGCTCACCCCGGCGCGGGCCCAGCCCCTGGGCTGACAGGAGGGGCTCGCCCGACACTGGCCCGGAGGGAAAAGGAGGGATTATCGCCGAACTCCGCTCACACTCGGGGAAGAAGTAACGTAGGGCCAGAGGGAACGCGGCTGGGGCTGCGGGCAAGGCCTCGGAACTGACGAGAAGACAGGCAGGAGCCGGCGTGAGGTGAGGCGGGAGAAGCAGCCGGGCCTAGGCCGCACCAGGCCGCGAAGTGGCCATACGCCGCTTCCCGACCGAGGCTGCGAGCCAAGCCTCAGGGAAGAGGGTTACCATTACCTGGACGGGTTCCTGCAGCACCGTCATCCTGGAGGTTTAGGCCCACTTTCTGCAGTGCCTCAGGCCCCCCCCGTAGCGACTCCGGCCCGGCCAGCCCCGGCTCATTTAAACTCACCAGCGACCGTTACCGGGGGATGGGGGAGGCCGAGCGAGAGCCGAGTACCTCCGAGCGGGACACGGAGAAACCCGAAGCAGAGAGACGCGCGCGGGAGCCAGACGGAAAGGTCCGAAGGAGACCGGAAATACCCGAGGTGAATCGGCGGAGGAGAACACCGTTGCCGGAAGTTGTCGGGGAGTAGCGGAGAGGACCGAGCGTGATCCAAAGCGTCTATTCCTCTTCTCTGCCAAGCCTTCTCTCACGCACGCCACGCCCCGTCGGCCCTTAGGCAGGGGCACGCCCAATCGGTAACCAATGGGCTGGGCATGGCGTGCGGGAGTCGGCAGGAGGCGTTAAGTGGACGAACTTCAATCTTAATTCACCGTTCAAGCTTGCTGGATTAACTGGTGCGCGGTGGATTAAGCAGAGGGTTAAACTCAAGAGTTTGGGGCTAATTTTAATTAATCAAGAGGTATCTGTCTGTTAAGTTTAGGTCGTTCATCCATTCCATTCATGGCTCAAAGGGAAATAGGAAATTGGAAAGACTGTCACTATTTAAAGATTCAATTTGACCGCCGTCCTCAGATTACGGTTTGTTTAACGGAAAAGTAACGTAACAAAGAATGTTATATTATGTGGTGCCCGTTATAAGTGATGTAAAAATCCAGAAGAGAGGAAAGGGAAATTAATTAGCATTAAGATGAGAAATAAAGTCTCTTTATTTAAAGAGACTTTATTTTGGGGGGCTCCAAAATCGCTGCAGATGGTGACTGCAGCCATGAAATTAAAAGATGCTTGCTCCTTGGAAGAAAAGCTATGACTAACCTAGACAGCATATGAAAAAGCAGAGACATTACTTTGCCAACAAAGATCCGTCTCATCAAGGCTATGGTTTTTCCAGTAGTCATGTATGGATGTGAGAGTTGAACCACTAAGAGTTGAGCCCGGAAGAATTGATGCTTTTGAACAGTGCTGTTGGAGAAGTCTACTGAGAGTCCCTTGGACTGCAAGGAGATCTAACCAGTCAGTTCTAAGGAAAATCAGTCCTGAATATTCATTGGGAAGACTGAAGCTAAAGCTGAAACTCCAGTATTTTGGCCACCTGATTAGAAGAACTGACTGACTAATTTGAAAAGACCCTGATGCTGGGAAAGATTGAAGGCAGGAGGAGAAGGGGACAATAGGGGAAGAGATGGTTGGATGGCATCACTGACTCAATAGACATGAGTCTGAGCAAGCTCCGGGAGCTGATGAACAGGGAAGCCTGGCGTGCTGCAGTCCATGGGGTCACAAAGAGTCGAACATGACTGAGGGACTGAACTGAAGATAAGAAAAGTTTCAGATGCAAGCCAGATTTTGAAGGATAGGTAGAATTAGAAGAAAAGAAAGGAGAAAGTGAAAGGGAACAGAATGAGATCAATCTGGTAAGAGATACGACATTAACTGGAAGTGATTATTTAGGTGGACAGATCGTGGAAAATCTCAGAAACAGGGCAGAAATGTTTATTCTTAATAGGAGAGGCATTGTGATGTATTGGGAAATCGGGAAGTTAGATTTCAATTTTGTCTCTGGCACTATTAGCTGTAGGTCCTTAGGCAAGTCACAACCTCACTGAACTTGTATTTCTTTAGTTTAAAAACAATCATTAAGAGGATGAAATGCATTAATGTATGTGACTGTCTAACACACATAGGAAGCTCTCAAATTTCCTTCCTATTACCTCTCCCCCTGAAGTGTGTGAACGGGGAACTATTAAAATTTTGGGTTTTGGTAGATGAGAAAAACAGTCTTTGCAATATTTTTAAAACTGAAGTATAGTTGATTTACAATATTGTGTTATTTTCAGGTGTATAGCAAAGTGATTCAGATATATATTTTTTCAGATTATTTTTCCACTATAGATTATGCAAGATATTTTTTATAGTTCCCTGTGCTATATGGTAAATCATAGTTGCTTATCTATTTCATCTATAGTAGTTTGTATCCATTAATCTCATGTTCTTAGTTTATCTTTCTTTCCCTCCCTGTTCCCTTCTGTGTCCATAAGGTTGAAGAAAACACTTTTTGAAGGTTGACTTCCTAATCAGGGCATTTCCAGGCTAGATGTGGGACTTCAATTTAAAAAATATTGCAAAAACTGTTTTTCTCAATAGTATATTCCATTTGTGTGGATATTTCTCTTTCTGGTTCTAACATTTTATGTAGATGAAATCAGTTTAGAATGGGTCACTCCCTTCCTTTGGGTGTTGTTGAGGGGGGGCATGGGTGTTTTGTTTTGTCGACAGAGCTATAACCTTTACTGGCAGCCATCTCTAGTCACTGCTTGTATGCTTGTAGCCCCAGAAAGGGTAAGGTGATCTTATGCTGCCCTGTGCCTTGTTCTGTTAGCAGGGTTGGGCTGGGTGAATTAGGGTGGGAATAGTGTCCAAAGTGGTAGTCACTAGCTAAAGTTTAGTTAAAATCAAGTGAAATTTAAAATGAAGCTCTTCAGATGTCCTAGCCCCATTCCAAGGATTCAGTAGAGACATGTAGCTGGTGATTCCCATACTGGATAGCACAGGTACAGATTATTACCATCATTGGCTTGATTAGGACTGCAAGATCCAAGATGACTTCACTCACATGTTTGGGGCCTTGGTGCTGGTTGTTGGCTGAGCCCCTTATTCTCTTCCACGTGACTTCACATCAGTCAGTCGTCTGACCCTAACTTCTTGACTTGGCACCTGGCAACCAAGAAGGCAAAAACGGAAGCTGTGAGGCCCCTTAAGGCCCAGGTCTGTAAGTCAAGCTCCGTCACTTCTTGTTGGTCAAATTAAGACACAGAGGCTGACTGGATTCAACTGGAGGAGAAATAAGAGTCTACCTCTAGATGGGAAGAGTGGCAAAGCAACACTGCAAAAGGCGCGTGCCATGGGAAGGATTGATCATCTTTGAAAACACTCTACCAGGTTTGAGATGCCAGATGAGAGAATCTGGTAGGGGGAATGGAAAGAAAGGGGGGAGGTAATTACTCCTAAACTGTGACACAATATTACTCTTAAAATGTGATGCTTTAACTGACCACAGCACTCCAGATTTATTCCAATGAATTCAGAATACAATAGGACTCTTGCTTTTATTATCTGGATGACTTCTGTTAAAGTGGGCTCAAGTTTTATTTACATAACTCTGATCCTGCTAAGCTTTTGGTCATTTTACACACACACAGCACTTTTTCACACAACAGGCTTCCAAGTCATGTACCTGAGCATGTGATTCTTGTAAACTTCAATGTAGAAACTTACAACATAGGATATATAAAGATGATTTTTGTGTGTGTGAAAATGTGTGTCTAGACTCAGCATTTAGAGATTCTGTGATGTTTGGCAGTCTGGCTCTTAAGCTTAGAATTTGCCTAAAGTCCCACCTCGCCCCCCATACCCTTTTTTTCTTTTTTCTGAAAAAGAGCATCTCTTTTCTGACCGTTGTTCATGGGCTGACTCATCTGTTGCGGTTTTGTGCTCATTCACAACAAGACCACATTGTTTGAAGTTGTGCTTCGATGGACTCTTCTAGAGCACTTTTACTTCCTTTTCTATTCCTGACTGACCTACTTAAACTCACCATCCAGCAACTACTTGGGCATCCTGCTGTCACTGATCCACGTATATTTAGCTGGCGAGTGGACTTAGATTACAGTAAGCATTATTCCAAACATGATAATTTTCCCTTTTTCTTAGCCTACCTCTTGTTCTGTTTCATGTGCAATCAGATTGGAGGTCAGGGTTTAGGGAACTGTTCAAGAAGCTAGACATGGTACCATAGACAAGGTACAGGCCCTCTGAGATAGCCCAGAGAAAGCTCACTCTTCTCAATTTCTTGAGTCCTCCTTATCTGTACCCTTCTTTTGTCCCTGTTGTACACTGCCTCTTATCCTCTTTATATTACCTACTGTGAGGCTCCATCCCTCTCTCCCCACCCCACATATCTTTGCTCCCCCTCCTCATCAAATCAACCCCTTGAGACTTCCCTGGTGGTCCAGGGCCTCAGACTCCAATCTCCCAACGCAGGTGGCCCTGGCTCGATCCCTGGGCAGGGTATTAAATCCCACATGCTGCATCCAAGACCCAGCACAACCAAGTAAATACATGATAAAAAAAAATATTTTTTAAAAAAACAATACATACCATGTTAGTATTGCATTAAAAAAACTCATCCCTTTACTTTGGCGTCTCTGATCACAGTTTCCTGGTTTTCTTTCTACTGCTCTGTTTCTTATCAGGTTCCTTTACAGAATTTCTAATATCAGAATGCTTCACAGGGTGAGTTCTAGGCCTTCTCGCTCTATATGTTCTTCCAAGGTGAACTTATTCTCATGGTTTCAGTTTTTTTTTTTATTGAAAATTGCTCCATAATCTGTATCTCCAGCCTGGCTCTTCTTAGAACTCCAGGCCTAAATGCCTAGCTGTCAGCTGGATATCTCTCTCTGGGTGTCTCACAGGTACTTTGTTCAGAATGGAACTCCTCACTCTTCTATTTGAATTATTATCTGTCCCAGTTTCTCCATTGCCCAAACCTGAAACCACTCTTTTTCTTTAATAACCCTAATATCTGGTCTCAAAGCCCTGCTGATTTTACCTCCTAAATGTACCTTCATGTCTCTTCTGCCTCAAGTCTCACCTACCTCCCAAAACAAGTCTAATCATGTCAGGACTGTCCTCCCTAAGCCTCTCCACTGTTGACCTGAAACAGACTGCCAGTTATTGCTTTAGCATAAAAATGGGTTTATTTGGGACAGCGAAGAAGTGCAGGGTCTGCAACCATGGCAAGTCACCAGCAAAAAAATGGAGAAAGAGAACTCTTTTATGGCAGGGAAAAGGAAATTGGGAGGGCTATAATAAATAAAAAGTCTATGACTCTTCTTTGGCTGAGTTGTGTCAGTCTCCCATTGACTGAGCTCTTGCAGGAAAAAAGAGGAAGTCTTTCTTCTTCCTGTTGGACTCTCTTATTGTCTGGGGGTGTGAGAGCTCCCTCTTCTGGTCTCCCAACTCTATTTTAATTGAAGTTTCTGTTGATTAACTTTTTTTTTTTTAAACATTTATTTGTCTGCACCAGGTCTTAGTTGAGGCACATGGGGTCTTTGATCTTTGTTGGGGCATGGGGGATCTTTAGTTGAGGCATGTGAATTCTCTTTTTTTTTTCTTTTTATTTATTTTTAATTGAAGGATAGTTACAATATTGTGTTGGTTTCTGCCATACATCAACATGGATCAGCCGTAGGTATACATATGTTCCCTCCCTCATGAGCTTCCCTCCCACCTCCCACCCCATCCCACATCTCTAGGTTGTCACAGAGCCCTGATTTGAGTTCTCTAAGTCATACAGCAAATTCCCACTGGTTGTCTCTTTTACATATGTTAGTATATGTTTCCAGAGGCATGTGAACTCTTAGCTGCGGCAGGTAGGATCTAGTTCCATGACCAGGGGATCGAACCCGCCTCCCTAACATTGGGAGCGAGAAGTCTTAGCCACTGGAACACCGGGGCAGTCCCCTGATTAACTTTTTACATGCCCCACTTCAGGATTTCCCATTGGTCTCAGGATATAGTCCAAAACCTTTAACTAGTCTTAACAGGGCCATCCAAGGTCTAGTCTCTGCTTCCTTATTCAGCCTTATCTCACTTGTTTCTCTCTTATACTATATATTCCAGTGAAGGAGATCAGAAAATGCCACTTTGGCATGAAGATTATCTTGGACTGAAAGCAAGGCAACAAATATAGATATTTTTGCCCACCCACCCCCAGCTGCCTAAAAGCAGACATAAATTCTCCTCTGTGAAGGTATTTCCTCTCCCCTCTCCTGTAAAGGAAAGAGGAAAGCAACCATTATCACTGGAAACAGAGCTGGCACTGAGTTGGTTCTGTGCCAAAAAACCTTATTAAAATAACCTTTATCTTCCATTAGTTTCCCCATATATTACCTTTCCATAATATACCACCCCTAAAAGCCCAAACACTATTTCTTTGTCTTGTTACTTCTCCACATATGTGGAGAATCATCTATGCTAAGATGATAGGTAAGTCCCAGGTTCTAACCACCTCTTAAAGTTATTTATCACTGAATTCTCCTGTGTGTATGCACATTGCATGAGTAAATAAAATCTTGTCTTTAAAATTCTGGTAATCTGTCTTTTGTCAATTTAATTTGCAGGGCACTGAGACTGAACTTATGAGGATAGAGGGAAAAGTCCCTGCCCTCCCCCCTCCACCCCCACCGTACTAGCTACATGGAACTTCTTAACCCACTTTCTTGTCCCAGAGACATTGTATGTATTGCTATCTCTGTCCACATACTCTAGTTCAACTCTTCACTTGGCTATCTCTACCCATCCTCCAAATTTCACTTCTTTAGTTTTTTTCTGACCTATTGGAATACAGGGATAGTTTGGCTATCCCTGCTTTTCCTTGAGTGCTAAGGTACTTGCCATTACTCTTATCACCCTTTACTGTGACAACTTCTTTAATTGTCCTCTTCCTATCTAACCCATAAGCTTCCTGAGGAAAGAAGCCCTGTTTGCCTGTTCCAGGATGTATTCTCCACACTTAGTATAGCACCAGGTACAGGCAAACCTTGGAGACATTGTGACTTCTAATCCAGACCATCACAACAAAGCAAACATCAAAACAAAGCAAGTCACATGAATTTTTAGGGCTCCCAGTACATATAAAAGTTATAGTATACTATAGACTATTAAATCTGCAACAGTATTATGTTCAAAAATGTATATACCTTAGTTTAAAAATACTTCAGCAAGTAATAGTAGTAACAGCAAAGATCACGGGTCACAGATCACCATGTCTGTGTGTACTAAGTTGCATCAGTCACGTCGGACTCTTTGCAACCCTATGGACTGTAGCCCACCAGGCTCCTCTGTCCATGGGATTCTCCAGGCAAGAATACTGGAGTGGGTTGCCATGCCTTCCTCCAGGGGATATTCCAGACCCAGGGATTGAATCCACATCTCTCACATTGGCAGGGAAATTCTTCACCACTAGTGCCACCTGGGAAGCCCCCAGATAGATCACCATAACAAGTATATTAATAATGAAAAATTTGAAATATTGTGAGAATTACCAAAAATGTGACATAAAATGAGCAAATGCTGTTGGAAAAATGGTGCCAATAGATTTTCTTGATGCAGGGTTGCCACGAACTTTCAATTAGTAGAAAACACAATATCTGTGAAGTGTAACAAAGCAAAAGTAATAAGATGAGGTATGTCTGTGTTGTTGTTGTTTAGTCTCTTAGTCATGTCCAACTCTTTTTCGACCCCACGGACTGCAGCTTGCCAGGCTCCTCTGTCCATACAATTTTCCAGGCAAGAATACTAGAGTGGGTTGCCATTTCCTACTCCAGGGTATCTTCCCAACTGAAGGATCGAACCCGAATCATATGCATTGGCAGGCAGATTCTTTACCACTGAGTCACCGGGGAAGCCCTGTATACCTGCAGAAGATGGGTATTCATTTTTTTATTTGTTTAGTGAATAAGTAGAATAAACTCATTCTGTTCATACTATTAATTTTTGTCTATTGATTGGTGTTATGTATGGAATGTTTGTGTTTCCCCCACTCCCAATTCATATGTTGAAGCTCCAACCCCCGGTGTGGCTGTGTTTGCAGAGGAGACATCTAAGGTTAATGAGATCATAAAAGTGGGGCCCTGATCCAATAGGATTAGTGTCCTTTTAAGAAGAGACACCCGAGAACTCACTCTCTTTCTCTACCACTCTCCCCTTTGTATGTGCATGCACCATGGAAAGGTCCTATGAGGACATAGAGAGAAGGCAGCCATCTACGAAGTTAGGAAGAGAGCTCTTACCAGAAACCGGATTTGCTAGCACTTTAATATATATATATAGATAGATATCTATACATATATCTCTCTCTATATATGTTTGGCTGCATTGGGGTCTCAGTTTTGGCATGCAGGATCTTCATTGCATCACATGGGACCTTTCGTTGCGGTGCGCAGACCATCTAGTTCTGGTACAGGCTATGGAGCATGTGGGCTCAGTGATTTCCTAGGTTTTAGTTGCTCTGGTAGCTCAGATGGTAAAGCGTCTGCCTGCAATGCAGGAGACCTGGGTTCGATCCTGGGATTGAGAAGATCCCCTGGAGAAGGAAATGGCAATCCACTCCAGTACTCTTGCCTAGAAAATTCCATGGATGGAGGAGCCTGGTAGGCTACAGTCCATGGGATCGCAAAGAGTCGGACATGACTGAGCAACTTCACTGGTTCAGTTGCTCTGCAGCGGGTGGGATCTTAGTTCCCTAACCAGGGATTGAACCTGCATCCCCTGCATTGTAAGGCAGATTCTTAACTACCTGACCACCAGGGAAGTCCCTGCTAGCATCTTGATTGTATACTTCTAGCCTCCAGACTGTGAGAAAATAAATTTCTATTGTTTAAGACACCTGGTTTGTGGTAGTTTGTTACAGCATCCTGAGCAGACTAATACAGTTGCTTATTCTATTTGAGTCTTATCGCCCTAAAGGAAGGCCAGGTCGTATAGTTCTCTATCTTGTTCTTTGAAAAACATTACATATTTAATAGATGCTTAAAAAATATTGACTGAGTGATTAAAGTGGAAGCCTTTACAAATATTTGTTGTTATTTAGTCGCTCAGTTGTATCCAGCTCTTTTGGAGCCCCATGGAATGTAGCCCGCCAGGCTCCCGTGTCCATGGGATTTCCCAGGCTAGAGTACTGGAGTGGGTTGCTATTTCCTTCTCCAGGAATTGAACCCGTGTCTCCTGCATTTCAGGTGATTCTTTACCATTGAGCCACATGGAAAGTCCCTACAAAAATATTCTTCCTAACATATTTTTCCCTTTTTCTTTAGGTAAATTCTAGTCATCCTTCAGGACTTGGCTTTAATATCACTTCCTCAGAATATTCCATATACCACCTAATCTAAATTATTAGCTCCATCCCATTTTTTCTTCTTTAAAAATTGAAGTGTAGTTGATTAATTATTATATTAGTTTCAGGGGTACAGCAAAGTGATTCAGCCATGCATATATGTATATTTTTTCCAGATTCTTTTTCATTATAGGTTATTACAAGAGTTGAACATAGTTCCCTGTGCCATACAGCAAATTCTTATTTTCTATTTTATATATAGTAGTGTGTGTCTGTTAATCAGATACTCCTGATTTATCACTCCCTCTCTCCTTTTACCTTTGGTAACCATAAATTTGTTTTCTATGCCCGTGAGTCCATTTCTGTTTTGTAAATAAATTCATCAGCATTATTTTTTAACTTTCACATGTAAGGGATGTAATATAATAATATTTGTCTCTCTGTCTGACTTACTTCACTTAGTATGATATTCTCTAGGTCCAGCCATGTTGCAAATGGTAATATTTCATTATGGCTGAGTAATATTCATATATATATATATGACTTTTTTATCCATTAATCTGTTGATAGAGACTTAGGTAGTTTCCCTGTGTTGGATATTGTAACTAGTGCTGTTCTGGACTTCCCTGGTGGTCCAGTGGTTAAAACTCTGCACTTCCAATGCTGTGGGCATAGGTTCAATCCTTGGTCAGGGAACTAAGATCCCACATACCAAGTGGTGTGGCCAAAAAAAAAAAATCGTTTGTTATGAACACTGGGGTATCTGTATTATCTTTTAGAATTAGCTCCATCCTATTCTCTCTCACAGAATCACAGTTGTTTTCCTTCATATTCTGAATGGAAATTTTGATTATATTTGTCTACTGTAAGTTTATATTTGTTTACTATAAGTTGTTTACTATAAACGGGTCAAGAAGCAACAGTTAGAACCCTGTATGGAATAACTGGAGAAGGAAATGGCAACCCACTCCAGTACTCTTGCCTGGAGAATCCCATGGACGGAGGGGCCTGGTGGGCTACAGTCTATGGGGTTGCAAAGAGTTGCATACGACTAAGCAACTAACACACACACACAGGGAATAACTGATTGTTTCAAGATCGAGAAAGGAGTACGTCAGGGCTGTATGCTGTCACCCTGTTTGTTTAACCTATACATTGAGCACATCATGAAAAATGCTGGCCTGGGTGAGTTACAAGCTGGAATCAAGATAGGCAGGAGAAACATCAACAACCTCAGATATGCAGATGATACCACTCTAATGGCAGAAAGCGAAGAAGCAAAGAGAAACTAAAGAACTCTTGATGAGGGTGAAGGAGGAGAGTGAAAGAGCCAGCTTAAGACTAAATACGAAAAAATCTAAGATCATGGCATGCAGCCCCACTACTGCATGGCAAATGGAAGGGGGAAAGGTGGAAGTAGTGACAGATTTTCTCTTCTTGGGCTCCAAAATCACTGCAGATGGTGACTGCAGTCATGAAATCAGAAGATGATTGCTGTTTGACAGGAGAGCGATGACAAACCTAGACAGTGTGTTGAAAAGCAGAGACATTACTTTGCCGACAAAGGTTCACGTAGTCAAGGCTCTGGTCTTCCCAGTGGTCTAGTACAGTTGTGAGAGCTGGACCGTAAAGAAGGCAGAATGCCAAAGAATTGATTCCTTCAAACTGTGGTGCTAGAGAAGACTCCTGAAAGTCACTTGAACCGCAAGGAGATCAAACCAGTCAATCTTAAGGGAGATCAACCCTGAATATTTGCTGGAAGGACTGATGCTGAAGCTGACGCCCCGGTCTTTTGGTAATCTGATGCGGACAGACGACTCATTGGCAAAGTCCCCGATGCTGGGAAAGATCAAGCGCAGAAGGATAAGAGGGCGTCAGAGGATGAGATGGCTGGACGGTATCACCAATGCAATGAACATGAACTCAGGCAAACTCTGGGAGATGGTGGGGGACAGGGAGGCCTGGTGTGCTGCAGTCCATGGGGTTGCAAAGAGTCAGACATGACTGGGAGACTGAACAACAATGACAATAAGTTCCATGAAGGCAGGGACTTTGGCTTCTCATGATACCCCCATCACCTAGCAGAGTGCCCTGTACAAATATGAATAGATTTTAAAATGTTATAAACCTATGAACATTTTAAAATATCTGATAATCGAAAGGCTTGACCACTTAATTTATCTCTTACTGATCATAATTTGATGCTTTTTTTTTTTTGTCTCCACCAAGCAGCACGCGGGATCTTTAGTTCCCCGACCAGCGATCGCACCCCCTGCAGGGGAAGCATAGATTCTTAACCACTGACCCTCCAGGAAAGTCCCTTGATGCTTTTGAAAAAAAATTTTTTTATATGGACCATGTTAAAGTCTTTACTAAATTTTTTACAATATTGCTTCTCTGCTTTTTAAGTTTTTTTGGGCGCTGAGGCATGTGGGATCTGAGCTCTTGACTAGGGACTGAACATGCATCCCCTGCAATGGAAGGTGAAGTCTTAACCACTGAATAGTCAAGGAAGTCCCCTTTGATGCTTTTTTGACTCCCCCTCTCTGGACATTGGGCTTCCCTGGTGGCTCAGATGGTGAAGAATCCACCTGCAATGCAGGAGACTGGGGTTTGATCCCTGGGTCGGGAAGATCCCCTAGAGAAGAGAATGGCTACCCACTCCAGAATTATTGCCTGGAGAATTCTGTGGACAGAGAAGCCTGACAGACTACATCCATGGGGTTGCAAAGAGTTGCACACAACTGAGCAACTAACACTTTCCCTTCTCTGGATATAGAGGGCCTTGTCCCTCTATATGCTGGCCTTGTCCACGTGTTCTTGAGGTATTCAAAGTCAAGGTAGTGTCTGAAGTGTTGAGGCTCATCAGAATATGGAAAGAGATACATGGCAGGCAAATTAACTTGTCTGGAGTGAAGGCTATGTAAGCTTGGTTGAAATGGTGATGCTGGGGACAGTTGATAAGCTCTGGGTTCCAGGCTGATGACTTTAGACTGATAAAATAGACCAAGAGAGCTGCCAGGGGTGACAGAGCTGGGGAATGACCTCATGAGAATGGAATCGGAGAAAGATTATGTTAACAGCTGAGGATTATGTGAATTGGAGAAGAGAGTAGGGGCTGGGAATGCAGCAAAGAGGCTCCTAGGGAGTGTAGGCAAGTCTCAGTTTCTATTATGGTAGGATCCTAGATGGTTGATGGAAATGGAAATGGTTCTGAGTTACTCATTTATAGTGAGAAATATTCTTATATAATTCCTTCTCCTTACGGCATTAAGATTCTAACCAGAAGGCAGCTTGATGAGTAAAGACTTTGAACCAAAAGAGTGAATTGGATGATCTTACTGGCTATTATCTCCTTTTCCTCGGAAGGGGCATATATGTCTGACTGCTAGGTGGTGCAGTGGTGAAGAATCCGCCTGCCAATGCAGGAGACACAAGAGATGTGGTCTGATCCCTTGGTTGGGAAGATCCCCTGAAGTACGAAATGGCAACCCACTCCAGTATTCTTGCCTGAAGAATTTCATGGACGGGGGGGCCTGGTGTGCTACAGTCCATGGGGGTCTCAAAGAGTCAGATACGACCGAGCACACATGCTAGACAAAAAATATCTGTATCATTTGGAGAGGACACCAACCGAATCATAGATTCTTTGCTTCTCCCTTTTCTAGGTTCTAGGGAGGCTTTCATTTTTCTCTAAATAAATTGCACAGCAATGGTTTAAACACAGACTTGATGGATTCCAGTCTTGGGTATACACCATGGTTGTCTTAAATAGACGTTGTTATTATTGTTTATCTGTTTTTATGTCACAAATATGTGATATGAGAGATGGGTGATCAGCTAGGTTTAAAACATACTGAGTTTGAAGTGCCTCAGGTGAGAAATGTCCAAAGGTCAATTGAAAATGTGAAGCTTGAACAATTTAGGAAGGAAACTGGGACTTGAGATATTTTTCAGGTAGGATTCTAAGTGCTTTCTTTTTGGGGGTTATGTTACACCTTATAAAACTTAGTGAGGCTATTTATCATTATATTAAAACTGTATTGATTTATACATCTGCATCCTCTATACCAAAAGGAAAAGGGGAGTGGCAGAGGATGAGATGGTTAGATAGCATCACTGACTCAATGACATGAATTTGAGCAAACTCCAGGAGACAGTGGAGGACAGAGGAGCTTGGCATGCTGTAGTCCACGAGGTTGCAAAGAGTGGGACACGACTTAGTGACTGAGTAACAACAGTCCTCCGTATCAGACAGTGAGCTCCCTGGGGTCAGGGATGGCCTCTTACTCATCTTAGTCAAAGTACCTGCCTACTGTGGGTGCTCATTAAGTGTTGAATGAGTGAATGAGAGTAGTCTTGGATAAAGGAGATGAAGGAAAAGAGGGTCAGTGACAACTTTAGTGCTGTAAGTACAGCAGAGAAGGCCTTGAGGTATCTAAGACCATAGATCTAGCCACAGACCAGTCGTCCATGGAGCGCTAGGGAGGAAGTCAGAATTCAAGAAGTAAAAGAAGCTGGTGTAAAGGGAAACCGAGAAAAGAGAATCATCTTTAGTACTGAAAGCACATGCTGAGAATAAGTGCCTGCTAGGAGTCTGAGTGGAGAAGGCAATGGCACCCCACTCCAGTACTCTTGCCTGGAAAATCCCATGGACGGAGGAGCCTGGTAGGCTATAGTCCATGGGGTCACCAAGAGTCGGTCATGACTGAGCGACTTCACTTTCACTTTTCCTTTTCATGCACTGGAGAAGGAAATGGCAACCCACTCCAGTATTCTTGCCTGGAGAACCTAGGGACGGCAGAGCCTGGAGGGCTGCCGTCTGTGGGATCGCACAGAGTCGGACACGACTGAAGCGACTTAGCAGCAGCAGCAGGAGTCTGAGTCACTTCCTCCTTACTTAGAGCCATCCATACTCTGGGTGCCAGGCCAGCTCTTCCACTGATGCCTTCTTGCTTCCATGCTCCCTGGAGCAGGGGCAGCAGGCCTCCCCTAGAGGGAAACCCCATCAGCAATTTCAGCTCCTATCGTTGCTATGGTGTCCTAGCTTCTTGTCCCACGTCTGCCATGACTTACAGTGTGACCTTGGGCAAGTCGTCCCCTTTCCTCTGGGCCTCTAAAGTCCCTTGCAGCTGTCAGGATGTCTGGGAGAACACAGTTTGGATGACTGGTGAGAATTCCAACTTGCCCTTTGCTGCGTTTCCTCTATAAGTCGCCTTGCCAAACACCAGCTGTCCTGGGCTCTGCTTTTGGTCCTCAGGCTGACTCTCACCCACCTGTTGCTTGGCCCCTCCCGGCGTCCTTCACCCGCAGTGCAGTTCACACATACGTCACTAGGCGGCACTGCCTTGACCTCAGCACAGAAATTAGCTTCAACCATTGAGGCCAACTATTGAGTGGTGAGGTCAAGCATATGTAGCATTTTCCATCTGAACTAAAATAGCCGAGGAAATGAAGTTTGAGGAAACGATTTAAGTGCTCTGAGAGCCGGTGCTAACATAATTCCCTGAAATTTTGATTTTAGACGCCTTTCTACTTGTTTTCTGCTTTTACCTCAGGTGCCCTGGGCCTTAAGACTTCAGGTGACTCATTGCTTTTTTTCTCTTTCCTTGATGGCAAGGAATCTTATATACAGTTCAGTTCAGTTCAGTTCAGTCGCTCAGTCGTGTCCGACTCTTTGCGACCCCATGAATTGCAGCACACCAGGCCTCTCTGTCCATCACCAACTCCTGGACTCTACCCAAACCCATGTCCATCGAATCAATGATGCCATCCAACCATCTCATCCTCTGTTGTCCCCTTCTCCTCCTGCCCCAAATCCTACCCAGCATCAGAGTCTTTTCCAATGAGTCAACTCTTCGCATGAGGTGGCCAAAGTATTGGAGTTTCAGCTTCAACATCAGTCCTTCCAATGAACACCCAGGATTGATCTCCTTTAGGATGGATTGACTGGATTTCCTTGCAGTCCAAGGGACTCTCAAGAGTTTTCTCCAACACCACAGTTCAAAAGCATCAATTCTTCGGCGCTCAGCTTTCTTCATCGTCCAACTCTCACATCTATACATGACCACTGGAAAAACCATAGCCTTGACTAGATGGACTTTTGTTGGCAAAGTAATGTCTCTGCTTTTAAATATGCTATCTAGGTTGGCCATAACCTTCCTTCCAAGTAGTAAGCGTCTTTTAATTTCATGGCTGCAGTCACCATCAGCAGTGATTCTGGAGCCCCAAAAAATAAAGTCTGACACTGTTTCCACTGTTTCCCCATCTATTTGCCATGAAGTGATGGGACCAGATGCCATGATCTTAGTTTTCTGAATGTTGAGCTTTAAGCCAACTTTTTCACTCTCCTCTTTCACTTTCATCAAGAGGCTCTTTAGTTCTTCTTCACTTTATGCCATAAGGGTGATGTAATTTGCATATCTGAGGTTATTGATATTTCTCCCGGCAATCTTGATTCCAGCTTGTGTTTCTTCCAGCCCAGCGTTTCTCATGATGTACTCTGCATAAAAGTTAAATAAGCAGGGTGACAATATACAGCCTTGACGTACTCCTTTTCCTATTTGGAACCAGTCTGTTGTTCCATGTCCAGTTCTAACTGTTGCTTCCTGACCTGCATACAGGTTTCTCAAGAGACAGGTCAGATGGTCTGGTATTCCCATCTCTTTCAGAATTTTCCACAGTTTATTGTGATCCACACAGTCAAAGGCATTGGCATAGTCAATAAAGCAGAAATAGATGTTTTTCTGGAACTCTCTTGCTTTTTCGATGATCCAGCGGATATTGGCAATTTGATCTCTGGTTCCTCTGCCTTTTCTAAAACCAGCTTGAACATCTGGAAGTTCACGGTTCACGTATTGCTGAAGCCTGGCTTGGAGAATTTTGAGCATTACTTTACTAGCATGTGAGATGAGTGCAATTGTGTGGTAGTTTGAGCATTCTTTGGCATTGCCTTTCTTTGGGATTGGAACAAAAACTGACCTTTTCCAGTCCCGTGGCCACTGCTGAGTTTTCCAAATTTGCTGGCATATCAAGTGCAGCACTTTCACAGCATCGTCTTCCAGGATTTGAAATAGCTCAACTGGAATTCCATCACCTCCACTAGCTTTGTTCATAGTGATGCTTTCTAAGGCCCACTTGACTTCACATTCCAGGATGTCTGGCTCTAGGTGAGTGATCACACCATCATGATTATCTGGGTCGTGAAGATCTTTTTTGTATAGTTCTTCTGTGTATTCTTGCCACCTCTTCTTAATAGCTTCTGCTTCTGTTAGGTCCGTACCATTTCTGTCCTTTATCGAGCCTATCTTTGCATGAAATGTTCCTTTGGTATCTTTAATTTTCTTGAAGAGATCTCTAGTCTTTCCCAATCTGTTGTTTTCCTCTATTTGTTTGCACTGATTGCTGAGGAAGGCTTTCTTATCTCTCCTTGCTATTCTTTGGAACTCTGCAGTCAGATGGGACTATCTTTCCTTTTCTCCTTTGCTTTTCACTTCTCTTCTCTTCCCAGCTACCTGTAAGGCCTCCTCAGACAGCCATTTTGCTTTTTTGCATTTCTTTTCCATGGGGATTTTCTTGATCCCTGTCTCCTGTACAATGTCACGAACCTCTGTCCATAGTTCATCAGGCATTCTGTCTATCAGGCCTAGTCCCTTAAATCTATTTGTCACTTCTACTGTATACTCATAAGGGATTTGCTCTAGGTCATACCTGAATGGACTAGTGGTTTTCCCTACTTTCTTCAATTTAAGTCTGAATTTGGCAATAAGCAGTTCATAATCTGAGCCACAGTCTGCTCCCGGTCTTGTTTTTGCTTGTTTTGTACAGAGCTTCTCCATCTTTGGCTGCAAACAATATAATGGATCTGATTTCGGTGTTGACCATATGGTGACGTCCATATGTAGAGTCTTCTCTTGTGTTGTTGGAAGAGGGTGTTTGCTATGACCAGTGCGTTCTCTTGGCAAAACTCTATTAGCCTTTGCCCTGCTTCATTCTGTACTCCAAGGCCAAACTTGCCTGTTACGCCAGGTGTTTCTTGACTTCCTACTTTTGCATTCCAGTCCCCTATAATGAAAAGGACGTCTTTTTTGGGTGTTAGTTCTAGAAGGTCTTGTAGATCTTCACAGAACCATTCAACTTCAGCTTCTTCGGCGTTACTGGTCCGGGCATAGACTTGGATTACTGTGATACTGAATGGTTTGCCTTGGAAACGAACAGAGATCATTCTATCGTTTTTGAGATTGCATCCAAGTACTGCCTTTCAGACTCTTTTGTTGACCATGATGGCTACTCCATTTCTTCTAAGGGATTCTTGCCCACAGTAGTAGATATAATGGTCATCTGAGTTAAATTCACCCATTCCAGTCCATCTTAGTTCGCTGATTCCTAGAATGTCGACGTTCACTCTTGCCATCTCCTGTTTGACCACTTCCAATTTGCCTTGATTCATGGACCTAACATTCCAGGTTCCTATGCAATATTGCTCTTTACAGCATCAGACTTTGCTTCTATCACCAGTCACATCCACAGCTGGGTATTGTTTTTGCTTTGGCTCCATCCCATCATTCTTTCTGGAGTTATTTCTCCACTGATCTCCAGTAGCATACTGGGCACTTACTGACCTGGGGAGTTCATCTTTCAGTGTCCTATCTTTTTGCCTTTTCATACTGTTCATGGGGTTCTCAAGGCAAGAATACTGAAGTGGTTTGCCATGTCCTTCTCCAGTGGACCACATTCTGTCAGAGGACTTATATACAGAGAACTGGGTTAATCACTCTCCTTGACTTATAGCCTTCTTTCATCAATGGTTCATATAAAGCCTCTCTTGTTTAATTGATTATTCATTCCCTCTTATCTCATTACCCCTTCCATCTAAACTACACTCAACATTATAGCGTTAGGCAAACATCAGATATTTTTAATGTATATTTCTTTTGTTTATGTGTGTTCTTGAATAATAGGTAATGCTTCTAGTATGTATGTATTTTAAACTTTTTCATGTATTTTATTCCACCCGGTGTACCCAAAATTTTATCTCAAGATGTAATCAATATAAAAATTACTAAATAAATAAAAAAAAAAAAAAAATTACTAATGAGATATATTACATTCTTTTTTGTCTTCAAAATCCGCTGTGTGTTGTACTCTTACAGTGTACCTCAATTTGGATGCTAAATTTTCATCAGAAATACTTGAACTGTTTTTAGACCATAAAATTCACAGTTGAAAAGTAGATTCATGTACATGAGTTGTTCCAAGCATGCTTTAAAATTTTCCAGTAACTGAATCAAATACCAAGAAAAATCACTTTCTTTTAATATCTGCATCCAAATTGACAAAATTGCTTCATTTTATAGTTGATTTAACTTTGAAGCAAAAGCATATATCAGGTTCAAAACTATGTCTAAGATAAGTAAATTTACCAACTCTCCTGTCAATCAGTATTATTCACATGAAATTCAAAGAGATATTGCATAAATTGAAAAGCTACTCTAAGATGTACTAATACCAACATTTAAACTTTCTTGTTGTTTTTGCAGCCAATTTACATAATACTATTGATTACAATGAAAATCTCCCACATATTTATGTTAGAAAACTTTGCACTAATTTGCACTATGAGAAATTTCAATTTTAGCGTAAATTCTCACATCTGTCTAGCTAATTTGCAAATAAGCATTTTCTTTCCTTGAAACTTCAGTTTTAGCTCCTTCATAACCAATATGGTATCAGTAAGATTGCATGTACATTTTTTTTCCCAATTTTAATTACTTCCTCTACTTCTTTTTCCTTATTGAAGTATAATTGCTTTACAATGTTCTGTTAGTTTTTGCTGTTCAACAAAGTGAATCAGATATATGCATATACATATCCACTTCCTCTTGAGCCTCGTTCCCACCCCACCCCAACCATCGGGATCATCCCAGAGCACTGAGCTGAGCTCCCTGTGCTATGCAGAAACTTCCCACTAGCTATCTATTTTACACATGGTAGTGCATATATATATATATATATATATATATATATGCATATATTTTTTAATTTATAGACGTGTTATCATGGCTCACATCTCATTCAGTTTCTCACTTATCACTATGATTCTTTTGTGTCTACATCTAATCCTTTGCTTTAACTGCTACATACTCTTTCATGGTGCCTGTGCCCCTTACCCAGGGATTCCTAGTGATGGAGACCCAGATTGCTTCCAAGTCCCGCCACCACAAATCATGGTAAGGTGAATATCCTGTTCATGTCCCTTATGATCTTATGTGAGGATTTTTTCAGATGTATGCTTAGCTTGATTGCTCTTCTAACCACGAAGCGCTACTGCTTCTATCCCTCATATTTATTAGCTTTTTTGTTTCTTTGTCTTTCTTTTCTTCTTCTGGGATATATTCTCTCTTTTGTCTTTCAATTCCCTAATACATTTCCCAGCTGTGTCCATTCCACTGATTTTCAAGTCTACAGTGTGCTCAGTTTTAGTTATTCATTTCTTTATGCCTAACATTGCTTATTTTATTAAAGTTGTTTTCCTTATTTCAACTATTATACTTTTCTATATGTGATATTTCTGTTTGATTCTTCTTTATGTTTTTTCATCCTGGTGTCATATTGGTAATATTTGCCTTGATCTCTTTTGAAAGTGAAAGTGTTAGTCAATCAGTCACGTGCAACTCTTTGTGACCCCATGGACTGTAGCTCGCCAGGCTCCTTGACCGCAGAACTCTCCACGCAATACGGGAGAGGGAAATCATTCCCTTCTCCAGGGATCCTGAACGAGGGATAGAACCTGAGTCTCCTGCATCACAGGCAGATCTTTTACTGTTTGAACCACCTTTAACACGTTTATTAACCTAATTTTAAAATCTTGATCTGTCCTGGTCATCTTTCTACTTAAGGGACAGTCTGTAATCAAGTGGGTTATATCCATCTGAATTAGTTGTTCTCTTCACCTGCGTTGTTATTTTGCCCGTGGGTACATAGGTTGCCCTGTTCAACAATGTGTACCAGTGCCATTTAGCTCAGGGGGTGAGGGTCAGGGGTGGATGAGTCCTGAGACTGAGAACCCCAGGCATCAAAACTCCCAAGTCAGTCAGACCCAACCCCACAAAATAACTCCTCATGTCAGGCATCCCCCTTTGCCCCGCACCTCCCATGGGAGAAGCAACCTTAGGGGGAAGTGCTTTTTAGTTTGCAATTCATTTGCTTGGAGAGTTGAGGGGATGAGGAGAGGAAGCAACTGTCCACAGTTCAGTTCCCCCTCCTGTTTTTTATTGGCTCCTCATAAGCACAGTGCATCTTCAATGCCCCGCTGTTACCCTTACCAGCACCTGGATCAGTGTTTTTTGTTTGTTTGTTTCACAGAATTTTGCTGGGGAATCACTGACGTACAAGAATAGGCACATACATTAATTTGTACAGTTTGATAAATTGTGACATTTGTGTACACTCCCTAAACTAATGGCCCAATCAAAATAGTGCATTTATCTAACCATCCACCCTGAAAGCTTTCCACAAAGTGATAGGTAGAAGGCTACATTTTAACGCTCCAGGGCACAAAAAGTTCATTGATAACTTTTTATTTTTAAATATATTAATTTGATTTTGAAGTATTTGATACTTATAAAAGGATATATGTAATGTTTATGTAAGTTGTGAAGCATAAAACTAGTAACCATGAACCCATCTCCCACTTTAAGAATTATAACATAAAAGATCATTGTATTTTAAACATGTTTTTATTGTAGTAAAAGTCACATAACATAAAACATACTATTTTTAAAAAAATTATTTGTTTATAACTGCATTGGACTTAGTTGGGGCTCTCAGGCATCTCTCTAGTCATGATATGAGGGCTCTGGAGCATGTGGGTTCTGTAGTTGCCCCAACGCAGATAGAATCTTAATTTCTGGACCAGGGATTGAACCCATGTACCCTGCATTGGTTTGGCCTTGGAGCACAGAATGAAGCAGGGCAAAGGCTAATAGAGTTTTGCCACAAGAATGCACTGGTAATAGCAAACACCCTATTCCAACAACACAAGAGAAGACTCTACACGTGGACATCACCAGATGGTCAACACCGAAATCAGATTGATTATATTCTTTGCAGCCAAAGATGGAGAAGCTCTATACAGTCAGCAAAAACAAGACCGGGAGCAGACTGTGGCTCAGATCATGAACTGCTTATTGCCAAATTCAGACTCAAATTGAATAAAGTAGGGAAAACCACTAGACCATTCAGGTATGACCTAGATCAAATCCCTTATGAGTATACAGTGGAAGTGACAAATAGATTTAAGGGACTAGGCCTGATAGACAGAATGCCTGATGAACTATGGACAGAGGTTCGTGACATTGTACAGGAGACAGGGATCAAGAAAATCCCCATGGAAAAGAAATGCAAAAAAGCAAAATGGCTGTCTGAGGAGGCCTTACAGATAGCTGGGAAGAGAAGAGAAGCGAAAAGCAAAGGAGAAAAGGAAAGATATTCTCATCTGAATGCAGAGTTCCAAAGAATAGCAAGGAGAGATAAGAAAGCCTTCCTCAGCAATCAGTGCAAACAAATAGAGGAAAACAATAGATTGGGAAAGACTAGAGACCTCTTCAAGAAAATTAGAGATACCAAGGGAACATTTCACGCAAAGATAGGCTCAATAAAGGACAGAAATGGTATGGACCTAACAGAAGCAGAAGCTATTAAGAAGAGGTGGCAAGAATACACAGAAGAACTGTACAAAAAAGATCTTCACGACACAGATAATCACGATGGTGTGATCACTCACCTAGAGCCAGACATCTTGGAATGTGAAGTCAAGTGGGCCTTAGAAAGCATCACTATGAACAAAGCTAGTGGAGGTGATGGAATTCCAGTTGAGCTATTTCAAATCCTCAAAGGTGATGCTGTGAAAGTACTGCACTCGATATGCCAGCAAATTTGGAAAACTCAGCAGTGGCCACAGGACTGGAAAAGGTCAGTCTTTGTTCCAATCCCAAAGAAAGGCAATGCCAAAGAATGCTCAAACTACCACACAATTGCACTCATCTCACATGCTAGTAAAGTAATGCTCAAAATTCTCCAAGCCAGGCTTCAGCAATACGTGAACCGTGAACTTCCAGATGTTCAAGCTGGTTTTAGAAAAGGCAGAGGAACCAGAGATCAAATTGCCAATATCCGCTGGATCATCAAAAAAGCAAGAGAGTTCCAGAAAAACATCTATTTCTGCTTTATTGACTATGCCAAAGCCTTTGACTGTGTGGATCACAATAAACTGTGGAAAATTCTGAAAGAGATGGGAATACCAGACCATCTGACCTGTCTCTTGAGAAACCTGTATGCAGGTCAGGAAGCAACAGTCAGAACTGGACATGGAACAACAGCCTGGTTCCAAATAGGAAAAGGAGTACATCAAGGCTGTATATTGTCACCCTGCTTATTTAACTTATATGCAGAGTACATCATGAGAAACGCTGGGCTGGAAGAAACAAGCTGGAATCAAGATTGCCGGGAGAAATATCAATAACCTCAGATATGCGGATGACACCACCCTTATGGCAGAAAGTGAAGAAGAACTAAAGAGCCTCTTGATGAAAGTGAAGGAGGAGAGTGAAAAAGTTGGCTTAAAGCTCAACGTTCAGAAAACTAAGATCATGGCATCTGGTCCCATCACTTCATGGCAAATAGATGGGGAAACAGTGGCAACAGTGTCAGACTTTACTTTTTTGGGCTCCAGAATCACTGCTGATGGTGACTGCAGCCATGAAATTAAAAGACGCTTACTACTTGGAAGGAAGGTTATGGCCAACCTAGATAGCATGTTTAAAAGCAGAGACATTACTTTGCCAACAAAAGTCCGTCTAGTCAAGACTATGGTTTTTCCAGTGGTCATGTATAGATGTGAGAGTTGGACGGTGAAGAAAGCTGAGCGCCAAAGAATTGATGCTTTTGAACTGTGGTGTTGGAGAAGACTCTTGAGAGTTTCTTGGACTGCAAGGAGATCCAATCAATCCATCCTAAAAGAGATCAATCCTGGGTGTTCATTGGAAGGTCTGATGTTGAAACTGAAGCTCCAATACTTTGGCCACCTCATGCGAAGGGTTGACTCATTGGAAAAGACCCTAATGCTGGGTAGGATTGGGGGCGGGAGGAGAAGGGGACGACAGAGGATGAGATGGTTGGATGGCATCACCGACTCGATGAACATGGGTTTGTGTAGACTCCGGGAGTTGGTGATGGACAGAGAGGCCTGGCGTGCTGCAATTCATGGGGTCGCAGAGAGTCGGACACAACTGAGTGACTGAACTGAACTGAACCCTGCATTGGAAGGTGGATTCTTAACCACTAGAGCACCAGAGAAGTCCTGAAAACATACTATTTTAACTGTATTTAACCATTACAGTTCAGTGGCACTAAGTATATTCACATTGTTATGTGAACCAGCAGTTTGAATCCTGAAGGTGATGTCGCATCACTGTCCTAAGAAATTGCAGGGAAGAGCGATGAAAACCTCAGACACAATCTTTTTTTTTTCTCTCATTCCACAGCCATGCCTGGCCACCTCCTGCCATAAACCAAAGCCACCCCTCACTCTCACCAGTTCAGAGTGGGGTCTCCTTCACCCAAGGAGTATCTCACAATTTTCTTCATTTCTTGGTACTTTCTGTTTATGATTCTTCCACACTTGACCTTGGTTGGGGGTGGGGGGGCGATGCACCAGTCACACTGGTTCAATCAAGTTTAAGGATTTTGAGCACTTGCTCTGTGCTAGGCACTGCTCTAAGCATTATGACCTGTGTTAACTCACTTAATCCTCACAGTCACAGGTTATATTAGTAGTCCCATTTTACAGATGGGAAAACTGAGATATAAAGAAGTTAACTAAGGGGACTTCCCTGGTGGTCCAGTGGCTAAGACTCCGTGCTCCCAATACAGGGGTCTTGGGTTTGATCCCTGGTCAGGGGACTAGATTCCACATGCACAACTAAGAGTTCGCATGCCACAACTAAAGATCCTGCATGTTGCAACTTAAAAAAAAATCCCACAGGCTTCAAGAAAGACAGAAGGTCCTATGTGTTGCAACTAACATCTGATACAGCCAAATAAATAAATAAAATAAGTTAACTAGTTGTCTAATTGGCAAATTAATCAGGACTCTAACCCAGGACTCTAACTCCTGAGTGGGTCCTTGTGGCAGAGACTGGTTTGTCCAGTGCCCTCTATGGGGACAGATAAAAGCAGTGTTGGGTTCGATGCATGATACAGGGCACTCGGGGCTGGTGCACTGGGATGACCCGGAGGGATGGGATGGGGAGTGAGGTGGGAGGGGGGTTCTGGAAGGGGAAAACATGTACACCCATGGTGGATTCATGGCAATGTATGGCAAAACAAATACAATATTGTAAAGTTAAAAAATAGATAAATAAACTAATTTAAAAAAAACGTACATTTCAATGATGATGGGTTGAGAATAAAAGGAGAAAATTTATATTTATTAAAAACATAAAAATAAAAATAATAAAAGCAATGTTGGCCAGGGTTTGCCCCATGATGTCCAGCTGATGAGATACTGGCTGGAAGAGAGGAGGGGGTGGTGACAAGAACAAGGCATTAACAGCCATGCTTGTTGTCAGCAGCGTTTGATCCCGGGCAGGAGGCTCTAATTGGTCTCTCTCAGGGCAGGACACAGGTGCTGGGTGGTCAGAGGCGAAGGGAGGAGGATGTGTGAGTGTGTGTCAGCCTAGCCCAGTTGGTCCTGGTGGTCTCCGTCCTCCCCTGTGCGTTTGTCCAGATTCGACATGTGGTGTAAGCTGATTGGTGTGAACTGTTCTGCGTTTTCCATCTCCTCCTTCTGGTGGCAGCATGTGAGTGGCTGGACCCACTCTGGCTGGGGACTATGTGATGCCTCCCCGGAGGCAGTAGTCAGGCTGCCCATTCTTGCTACCTCTTCTTTCCTTTGCTCTTCCTTTCCTTTGCTTTGATTGGTCAACATGTATTGAAGGATCATAGGCCCCCTGAAGGGTACTCTCAGGAGTATGTGTGTGCTCAATGGTGTCTGACTCTTTGGAATCCCATGGACTATAACCTGCCAGGCTCCTCTGTCCATGGGATTCTCCAGGCAAGAATACTGGAGTGGGTTGCTATGCCCTCCTCCAGGGGATCTTCCCAACCCAGGGATTGAACCCACATCTCTTGCATTTCCTGGAAAGTGGATTCTTTACCACTGTGTCACCTGGGAAGCCTTAAGGGTACTCTAGGTGGATGAAATTGGAAGCAAAAGTCAGTGACTGTGAGACAGAATGAGGACCACAAGAAAGTGGAACATTTCTTACCAACTCACTAACTGTGAGCATCACGGAGTTTGAGTGATAACAAGGCTAGTGTCAGGTATCTTGATTCCTGATGTGTGTCTCTTCCTGGGAAACCATAGCTCCCCTCTAGTCACTTCTGAAGCGCTAGCCACTTTGTTTTTAGCTGGGGTTGCTTAAAGAGAGTCAGAAATTGATTTGAGGAGCATCTCCTTCCCCACTGAGGTTTCAGGCAGGCAGGTTCCTGGTCTGAGTGTCGCTGACAGGCAGGCTGCCTGGCCCCAGGGAGCTGCTACGTGCTTTCTGAGCCACAGATATTTTACTCTGTGGATACCCAGCGGCCGCCCTTCCCCTCTCCCATTCCCTTCCACCTCTTTCTCGTTCCTAAATCCACACCTTACAGTCATGTTACCCACTGCCACCTTAGTCATCCCTCCCTCCTGTGGGCCCCTCTCCTGGCTCTCTTTCTGGGAAACCTGAGAAACCAGAGCCCACCCCTAGCTTCCCCTGCCTCAGAAAGCAAAGTGAAATTGACAACTCATTGTTTCCTCTGTGCCAGAGATGGTTTGTGGTGCCTAACTAATATTTCATACAAATCTCACAACAGCTTGAGAAGAAAATGGTTACTGTTGAGCATCCTGAGGGTACTGGGCCCAAGATTTAAGAAATGGCAAAATCAGGATTCAGACCTGTGCCTGTCTGCCTCCAAAGCCCACGCCTTTTCTGTGTTTCCAGATCCCCGAGCCTAATTCAGTGTTCTCAGCTTTATAACCTCAGATCTCTGTTCCCAAGCAGTCTGGACACTTTGCGTTGCCTTAGAATCGAAAACAATTTAAAAAATGTAAAAGGATAAATAAAAGAGGAGAAAGAAGAAAAAGAAAGGAAAAGACAGCCTTCCAGCTGCCTGTCTTTTGGTGATCATACTTCTTCCCAGAATGATTAGAATAACTTGTTCTTCTATTCAACTGGTTATTTTTAAACTTTTAAACCATAGAACTATATCCTAGGAAATGACTGTGGGGCCTCCAGCATATAAACAGGCAGGAGTCATACTGATTGAAGTGGCAGGGGTATGGCCCTTACAGCCGGAAGCAAGTTAAGGAAGCCTTACGTATCTGTTGACCACTGAAAGCTCCTGATTCTCTCTCATTTTAGAGATAAGGAAACTGGGGCCTAGACGGGGAAGTGGCTGGCAGTCAGGCCTAGTAATGTCCGGCTCTTATAGCTTCTGGCCTGCAGCTTTCTTTCTTTCTATTTTTTAAATAATTTTTATTTATGTATTTGTTTTGGTTGCACTGGGTCTTTGTTGCTGTGCAGGCTTTCTCTAGTTGTAACAAGAGGGGTGTACTCTTTGTTGTGGTGTGTGGTTTCTCACTGCGGTGGCTTCTCTTGTTGCGGAGCATGGGCTCTAGAGCTCAGGGACTTCAGTAGTTGTAGCGTGTGGGTTAGTAGCCGTGGCTCCCGGGCTCTAGAGCACAGCCTCAGTAGTTATTGCTGTGATGCTGTGTTGCTCCAGGGCATGTGGGGTCCTCTCGGACCAGGGATCGAACCTGTGTCTCCTGCATTGGCAGGCAGACTCCAGTCCTCCACTGCGCCATCAGGGAAGCCCCTGGCCTGCAGCTTTCTACAGTGCGGCTCTCTCTGCAGCTCGTCCAGGAAGGGAACGTGAGCAGGGGCAGAGAGAGAAGGAGAGACTGGGCTTCCTCCTCCCTCCTTCCTCATCACCAACAACTTGAGCTCCCAGCACCCTTGGAGGAGGTAGTCAGGGAGATGACAGCTGGGGAATACTGAAGGGTGCTAGCAGGTGACAAGGAGTCAGAAGGACGATAGAAGGCAGAAGGGGTGGGGGGAGGAGCAAAGAGCCCAGGAGCTGCCATGCCAGCCCAGGACAGGACTGGCCTAGGGTTTGGGCTCTAGTCTTGCTCTAGGATCCCTTGGATGAGTCCTGGTCCCCTTTCCTGCCTCAGTATCTCTTTTCTTTTTAAATATGCATTTATCTATTTGACTGTGTGGGGTCTTAGTTGTGGCACAGGGCCTCTCTAGTTGTGGCATCAGGCTTAGTTGCTAGAGCCCACATCCCCTGCATTGTAAGGCAGATTCTTATCCGCTGGACCACCAGGGAAGTCTCCTGCCTGTTTTCCTTGGAGGCTTCTCTGCTTACCGATGGAGGGAGCACGTACAGGGTACAAGAGGGGCAGGTAGTATAGGAGCACCATGTGGACACAGGGAGCTGGGATTAGCTGGCCCAGCTCTGCCTATGAACAGCTGAAGGTCTCATGGCAGCTCTGAAGTCTCCTGGGCCTCAGGTTCCTCATCAAACCAGGTGGGATAAGATGATCTCCATGGGCTCTTTTGATTCTGATGATGTAGGACCTGGAGCCTGTGCTGAGGGAGCCCAGAGAATGGGCAGATGTGGGCTCTGGGGCACCAGGTGTTAGGTGCTCTAGGAATCTTGTTTTATAGGAAAGGAAACTGGGCCTAGAAAGGCTCAGTGACTTTTCTGCTTCTCTCAGCTTTATTTCTCTTCACCCTCTGAACTGTAGAGCTGTAAGATTCAACTCAAAGCAATTCTGTGCAGTGGATAAGCTTTTTTATTATTGTTTTTCTGAACTTTTTTTTTAACTTTCAACTTTTTTTTTTTTTTTTACAAAAACAGTACATGCTCGTTGTAAAAATTTCCATGAATACATGAAGTGAAAAAACTAAAAACTGAAAATTGCTGTCATCCTCCTGTCCTTACCCTTCAAGTCCCCAGGGCAGTCTCCTGTTGACAGTTTGGCGTGTATCCATCCTGACCTTTCTGATGAACCACAAACATACGTGTCCCCCACTCTATGAGATTATAGTATCAATTATTCAAGCATAAGTCTTCCCATGTGGCACAGTGGTAAAGAATCAGCCTGCCAATGCAGGAGACTCTGGTTTAATCCCTGGGTTGGGAAGATCCCCTGGAGTGGGAAATGGCAACCCACTTCAGTATTCTTCCCTGGAAAATTCTATGGACAGAGGAGGCTGATAGGCTACAGTCTATGGGTTGCAAAGAGTTGGACACAACTGAACATTCATGTACTGCATTCAAGCATAAACTTTAGAATCAAACACACCTTTGTTCTAATCCTAGTTTATAGCTCATTAGCTGAATGGCCTTGCTATTTGACTAGTTTTAGTCTCATTCTCCTCATGTACAAAATGGGAGTAATAATAATATCTACCTTATAGGATTGTAGTGAAGATTTAAGGAAATTTTGTATGAATGACAGTTAACTATAGGTGCCTGATACATAGTAAGCAGTACACACACACACACACACGCACGCACGCACGCACACACGCACGCACGCACGCACACACACACACTCACACTTCCAGGGGGCACAGAGTGAGTTACAGGTATAGTAAAAATGAGACTCAAGTTTTCTGACCTCTAGTCTCATTGACTTTCAGCCAAACTGTCTGCTTCTCACTCTGGTCCTGCTGGGCAGAAGTTACATGCTCCATTTTTGTTGAATGAATGAAGCTGTAGGGGGTGGACCCAGGGATCTGAGGTCTGTGGAGTTCCTGGGGAGCCAGCTCTGAGAGATGGAGGGTTTTACCCTGTGGATTGGGAGAGTGTGAGACAGTGCGGGTTGGCCCGACCAGCTGTTGCTCCCGGGCTCAGGCGGGAGAGTTGAACCTCAGGGCAGAGCCGAGGCCCCAGAGTGGCTCTCGGCTTAAAGGATCTTGGCTTAAAAGGAATGTGCAGTGGGCTGCCTCTGCTCAGGAGGGGCTAAAAAAAGCCTGGCCCTCCCCTGGGCTTTGTGTGAGGGTTATCAGCTGCTCAAGTCAGCTCATCTCTCTGGCTGGACTCTGGCATTTTTGAAAGGCTCTGTTTCCCTGGCCCCTCTGGGTGTCCACCAATTGACAGGAAGGGGTCAGCCTTCCTGTCCCCGAGGTGGAGGCCATGGGGAGTGTGAGGTGTGGGGGGAAGGGCTGGGGGAGGGGGCTGGTAGCCCCAAACCTGGTGACAATACACAGTTGTCAGCTGTACCCTGCTGGTGTTTCTTCCTTTTATAGTCAGCAGCAGTTGCTCTCGCTCTCACCCAGCCCCTCTCTGGGGGCTCCTGCCCAAGATAAAAGGGGCAGGAGGCAGCCCAGGCTCCCGTCTCATCTCCCCGGCGCTCCGCATCTCTTGATTCCTTCCTAGGTCGGAAGAGCCTGACAGGACAAAATGCCTCCCAAGAAGCCTGAGCCTAAGAAGGAGGTGGCCAAGCCAGCCACAGCCCTGGCCCCGTCTCCTGCCCCACCTCCTGAGGCCCTCAAGGAACCTGCCTTTGACCCCAAGAGTGTAAAGGTGAGTGAGCCTCAGCCACTGGGATGGGGGTGAGGGTGACGTTCAGGGTTCTCTTGGCCCTGGAGCTCAGAGATCTGCTTCACCAAGGCTGGACCGGGGTGAGGGCTGAGGTGTCCGCGCCCCCCCAGATCATAGTCCCAGGGGTGATGGAGAAGGTGCTGGGGAGCGCTCTTTTGGTTAGTAGGCTGTTCTTTTTCCTCAAGAACAGCTTTCCAGCCTGACTGAGGAAGCCCTGCTCTGTTATCCCACATTTGCTCAGTAAAGTCAGAAATGGCAGGGAGGCACGACCAACCACCCACCCAAACTATTTTTCAGGCACCATAGTGAAGAAAAAAGACTGTGTGATACCTTTAAGAGAAAAGACGCAGAATAATCACTTCCAGTTTACTGCAGAGTAGGTGATGTCAACAGCGAGGGAGCATGATCTCTGTGTGCTGGGGTCTGGGAAAGCCTTCACTTGCAAAGACCCTTGCAGTGGATGGGTGGTAGGGGCAAGGAGACCCCAGGTAAGGAGAGAAGAGCCAGCTTGCCTCTCCTTTTCCCCACTCAGGTGGACCCCTCCTGCGTGTGGGTTCTAGAATCATTCGGTGTTTCTCTTTCTCCCTCACTTGGAGCCCTCACTTCACAAGAGGTGTTGAGAGAGTTTTAGAGGTTGCGTTGTTTGACAGGCCGTCAGTTGTGGCCCAGTGGTCAGGAGGCTGGTGTTCGACTCTCAGCCCACGTAGTCTCCTTCCTCCTCATCTGTGCCCTTACCCTGGGCTCCTGCTTGGAGTATGCAGTGGCCTGGCCCATCCCAGTCTGAGACCCTCTGTCTCAGCAGGTGTGGGGGCTGGGCCAGGCTTCCTTGGCTGCCCCAGCCCTGTTCCCTCTCTACCTCGTTCTGCTCCCCTCACATTGGAAGGCTCCCCTCCTTGGAGCTGGGGTAGACCCTGCCTGCTGATTCAGTCGTTTTAGGCCTCTCAGATCTCTGGCCCAGCTGCTTAAGGAATGGAACTGGGAGGGGATGGGCCAAGGAAGGAGGGGGTCAGAGCCCCCTGGAGACTGAAGCAGTTTTAAACATTGGCACTAGAATGTAAGAGGTCAAGTGTCTACTGGTATGAAAAGCTATTAATAACTGGTTGGGAATGGTGGGCCCTTGGGGATCTCAGCCTCAGGGCAGAGCTGGAGGGTTGGTGAGGAATCAGATCAAAATTACAGCTCGGGGCCTGGTTCTGTGACAAAGAGGCCAGGAAACTAGCCCCCAGAACTCTAACTGGATGACCCTTCTTGGCCCTCCCAGGGTTCTTCCTAGTGCCCACAGCCCTGGGGTCCTGCCACTGTGCCCAGAACTGTAGGGTTAACCTATGGTCATTCCAACAAGAGAGGAGTTAAGCAGAACTGGTTTGGCCAAGAGATGGAGGCAGTTGCCCCACCCCTGGGCTTGGTTATGGGACATTCTGGGGAAACCGAGGCAAAGGAAAAGACCTTGAAAGTGCCTGAAGCTTTTCTAGGTCAGACACCACTCCCTCTATGAGCAGAGCCTAGCAAGAAAAGCTGACTGTCTCCCCCTTTAGGAAAGCTGTATTTCTGATTAGTTCTGATAACTTACTGTTCCTGTGGGTCAACCTAGTCTGGACAAGAGCTGCCTGTTGGTATCAACGGAGTGCCTTCTCTTTGGCCTATCGCTCCCCCTCCATCACCCACCTTCCCAAATTTCTTGCCTCTGGTTGCAATTGTCTTCTCCATGTCTGGGTCTTCCAGTTCTAGGAGTTGTTGAAGTTGCTTTAAAGTGGAAAAAAAAATTAGGTGTCTTTCATGAGGGTCATGTCCCCTCTTATACTTACCCAGTCCCTTTGCTTAGAAGGTTCTTTGCTCAAAGAGCAAAAGTATAAATGAAATAAACCAGACAAAGACAAATACCGCGTGGTAGCACATGCCTGTGGAATTTAAATAAAAATAAAAAGTCAAACTGTAGAAACAGAGAGTAGAAAAGTTGTTGCCAGGGGCCAGTCTGAGGATCTAATGTAAAATGTGGTGACTATGATCAGTAATACTGTATTGTATAATTGAAATTTGCTAACAGAGTAGAGGGCTTCCCAGGTGACACTAGTGGTAAAAAACCTACCTGCCAACGCAGGGGACATGAGAGACACTGGTTTGATCTCTGGGTCGGGAAGATCCCCCGGAGAAGGGAAAGGCAACCCACCCCAGTGTTCTTGCCTGGAAAATCTCATAGACAGAGGAGTCCGGCGGGCTACAGTTCATGGGGTCACAAAGAGTCAGACATGACTGAAGTGACTTAGCATAGCGCAATAGAGTAGAACCTAAGTGTTCTCACAAAAATAAAATAGCAAATAAATAAATAAGGTGAACACGTGTATCAGTTAACACATGAGAGGAATCCTTTCACAATGTATACATATATTAAATCATCACAATGTACACTTTCAATATCTTACAATTTTGTCAATTATACTCAATAAAGTAGAAAAAATTTTAAAAAAAGATAAAGCAAAAGTGAAAAGTCCAATGTGTGTGGTTATGACTATATATTCTGATGTTATGTTTTTATATTAATATCTCTTACGTGTTTACTCCTGGGACCTAAAGCATTGCAAAGTAAGGTAAGTGGCACCATTCCTCAGAGGGTTCATTCAAGGCATCCTTTACCCCACTTAGGGGGTTTCTTTAACTTTCTGACCACCCTCACCTACACCTCTGGCAAAGTCCATCCTGGGCATAGCCAGTTCTTTCCCAACACAGTGTGTAACCCCTCTCCTGCTCTCCTAGCTCATTCTGGCCACCTTCAGGGGTTCTCATTAATGAGGCCAGCTTCGGATGGGCACAGAGCAGCAGAACCAGAACCAGGAAGAAGAAGAAGAAGATTCTCCAGGATTGGTTTCCACCACCAGTGGAGAGCAGATTTGAGGGGGTGGTGGTGGTGGTGGATAAAGACCATAAAGGAACACACGAGATGCTAAATTAAAATAATGACTCATGCTTGTTCATTGTCATTCATCCTCAGGGCTTTCCACCTTCTTCTTTTGTACTCAGATTTGAATTTAAGGGAGGAAAACCCAAAATTTACTCCTTCTCGCAACAAATAATTTTTGAGTACCTACTCTGTGTTGGGTTTTTTCTTTCAAATTCCCTGCCCTGTGGGGACCCTGGTTTTAAGGAGCCGCGGTACACACAAAGGCAGGACTGGAAAACAGGAAGCATCCAGGGCTCGCCCACACTAGGCTCCCTGCCCCAGGGTGCCTGGGAGGGATGTGTGCTGAAGGAGGGGCTGGAGTGGGAGGGGGCGAGGGAAGGCTTCGTTGAAGGAGGTAGATTGAAAGTCAGTGTCAAGTAGAAACGGGAGAAACCATTTACAGCTGCTAGGATGGAATTTACATTCAACCCAAAGGAATTATAATAGGGAGTTGTGTGGGTTCCAGAGTTATTCAGAGCACTTCTCTTTCCCTGTCACTTGGAGCCATCAGTTCACAAGTGGTGTGGAGAGAGCTTTGGAGGCTGCGGTATTTGACAGGCTGTCAGCTGTGGCTTGGTCATCAGGAGGCCCGTGTTTGAGTCTCAGCCCATAATCTCCTTCCCTCCTCATCTGTGTCTGCGGCGGGTGACCCAGCAGCCCCGGAAGCCGTTTCTGCTTCTCACTGGAAGCTGTTAGCAGTCCCAGCCCTCATTCCTCTGTGTTTCTCTCCACAGATAGACTTCACTGCTGACCAGATCGAGGGTGAGTACTAATAACTCCAACACCCCCACCACATCCTCTCCGCTGTGCCTCCTGGGGGAGGGGTTGTCATCATCACCGTAATAGTGATCATCGCTGTCACCGTCATCACCATCATCACCACCATCATCATCATCACTAGCATCACCATCATCACCACCATTACCATCATTTCATCACCATCATTGGTGCAAACCTGTGTTTGAGTCAGGATACACAAAGGCATGACTGGAAAACAGTTATGCAAAATAGCAAGTACAGGGAATTCCCTGGTGGCATAATGGTTAGGATTCTGGGCTTTCACTGTCAGTGTTCAATCCCTTATCAGGGAACGGAGATCCCCAGTGTGGCCGAGAAAACAATCCAAAAAGCACCGCCACCACAAACAAACAAACAAAAATGAAACAGCAAGTATGGGTTTGCTCTGTTTTAACTGTTATTACTTAAGCACTTTACATGGATTAATTTATTTAATTCTCACCACAACCCTATGAGGTAGGGACTATCACCACCCCACTTTACAGGTGATAAAACCGAGGCACAAAGAGGCTGGGTGGTCTGCTCAGTCTCACACAGACAGTTGGTGGTGGAGCCATGATTCCAACTAAGGCAATCTGATTCCAGACTTAAGTTCTGAACAGCTCTGCCAGACGGCCTGGAACATAACAGATGCACAGCCAAAAAAAAATTTTTTTTCTTTTCTCTACCCTAAAATCCAAGATATTTAAAAGCCATCATTTCTGTTCCTGTTATTGAAAAGCCCTCCTTAGGCTACCAGCTGTCTCCCTTCGCATCATAAAGTCTGCCAAGATGCTCAACCCCCTAATGGGGGCAGGGCCAGCGGTGTCTTGGGGGTACCCTAGTCTACCTGTGGTCTTCATCAGCTCTTCTCTATCTTTGATGAAGACAATTTGCTTTCTCAATGTTATATAAATATTATTAAGTGTAGCTTCTAGACAAGCCCCTCAGCCCTTCTTTTGTAGGATTCTGGTGTTTTGAGAATGAAATATTTCATCTACTTTAGAGCCTCACCCTCATTGCAATTTATCCCTCCGTTTCCCCCATCAAATCACTCTTGGACAGAAAATCATACGAACTGGAAGGGAGCTTAAAAGGTCACCCGATCAAACCCCTTGATTTTAAGCACAGGCTGTATTTGAAAAATTAAACTAACACAAGCACATGATAAAAATTAGTACACTACTTAAAAATAAGGAATGAAAATAAAAATATTTTCCCCTTGCTTTCCCTTCATGGTGATCTGCTCTCCCCAAAACAATCATTGTTAACAGGTCTACGTATCCTTTGATAAAAATATATCATGTTATACTAGTATGTATGTATGTATGTGTAAAGTTTACACAGATTGAGTCCTATGGTACATACTGTCCTGCATCTTTCATTTAATATACATTTGGGTTCAACAATATATAACATGGTATATATTATTTAATAATCTACTTAAATATCTTTTTTATATTTAACACAAAAACAGTTCTATCTCATTCTTTTAAACCATTGTATAGATTCTCACACATGGATGTACTTTTTAATCCAATTATCTCATATTGCCAGACCTTCGGATTATCCCCAGCTGGGGGAAAAATCATCATGCTTTCCCCAGGAGACTTTCCTAGCAATGAGTCAAAGGATATGTGCATTTTATTTTTTTTATTTTAAAAAATTAATTAATTAGGCTGCCTTGGGTCTCTGGGGCATGCAGAGTCTTCACCATGTGATGAAGGATCTTACATGACAGCTCACAGATTCTCTAGTTGTGGAGAGTGGGCTTAGCTGCTCCTTGGCATATGAGATCTTGGGGCTTCCCAGGTGGTACTAGTGGTAAAGAACCTGCCTGCCAATGCAAGAGACATAGGAGATGCCAGTTTGATCCCTGGGTTGGGAAGATTCCCCTGGAGAAGGAAATGGCAACTCACTCCAGTATTCTTGCCTGGAGAATCCCATGGACAGGGAAGCCTGGTGGGCTACATTCCATGGGTTCGCAGAGTCGGACACGACTGAGTGACTAAGCACACACACATGAGATCTTAGTTTCCTGACCGGGGATGGAACCGGCGTCCTGCATGGCAAGGCGGATTCTTAAGCACTGGACCACCAGGGAAGTGTCAAGTCTATGTGCATTTAAAATTGTAATAGTTATTGTCAAGTTTCCCCTCCCAAAAAGCCAGTTACTCACAAAAAGGGCGTGATGATGGCAGATGCATTTTGAATCTAGTGAACTAAATCTGACTCCATTTTTGCATTATTCTGTTGACACTCACTTTCTGTCAATACTCTGGAGTGCTGTGAAATTCTTAAATTAATTTTAATGCATTTTAGTTACATATATGGACTTCCTAGGTGGCTCAGTGGTAAAGAATCTGCCTGCCAAAGTAGAAGACACATGTTTGATCCCTCGATCAGGAAGATCCCCTGGAAATGGAAATGGCATCCCACTCCACTATTCTTGCCTGGGAAATCCCACGAACAGAGGAGTCTGGCGGGCTACAGTCCATGGGGTTGCAAAAGAGTCAGAAATGACTTAGCGACTAAACAATAACAACAAGTTAAATTTATACTCATTGTATATACAAACACAGTGGTACCCAGGAAGACTAGAAAATCAATGATAAAAATTTTTCATTTCCCAACTGAGAATCCTGGTCAAAGCCAACTGGGACAGCTGGCTGCCTCTTTTCTCCATGAAGATTTTCAGGGCTGGGACTTAACTGATACCAGGCTTTCATCTCTCTGACTTTGAAAGCATTGTTCCTTAGGTTGGATTTGAATTGTTTCTGTTTTGATTTTACTCCCATCTTTTCCTTTGCTCCTTGGTGAAGTTGAAGATGATTTTCTTCTGTTTTGCTGGAAAGAACATGATTTGGAACCAGGAGACTTGGCTATTAGCCCTAAATCTGCCTCTGGTGGCCAGGAGACTTAGGGCAAGTTACTTCTTCAAACCTGAATTTTCTCTTCGGCAAAGTGAGGGTATTCAATTCTCTTCAATTCAGAAATTCTGTGATTCTTTTCAGCATTCACTAGATAACCTCCATCTATTTGAGGATAGTCATCAAATCTTTTCTTAACTTTGTAGTCTCCAGGTGATATAGCCCCAATTTCTTTTATGTTTTTTTTTTCCTCATAGGAGCTAGTTTCTAACTCCTGACTTCCTTCTCTGGTCCCTCTCCAGATTTCCATATCCCTTTGGAAAGGGATCATCAGCACTGCTCATTGGTCTAGCAGGCAGCTCACTACTATAGAACTTTGAGAAAAAGTTTCTTCAGAGACCATGAGTGTCATCTCTCATATACCTTGAGATCACTGGGCTAGTTTTCCCCCTAGATGCAATCCTGGACTTCAGTGTTGGGTTTTTATGTGTGCGCCAGCCTTCCCAGCAGGCAGGAACATTCACTGGGATAACAGGCCATGTCCTCCTCCTCCTCTCTCCTCACTTGTTTTCCTTAATAGTTGGCTGGAAGTCACATCTGCAGTGGCCTATAAATGAGGATAATAATATCTATAGTGTAAAGTTTTTGTAAATATGGATGGGGTAATTCATGCAAAGTTATCAACTCAGAGGCTGGCCCACGATAAGTGCTCGAACCATAGGTCATCATTCTTATTATTTTTCTCTTGATCATTCTTCCTGTTAAATATCATTCTTTTATGTGGAGACTGAATCTTTGAGTTTGCCCTCACTCTTCTGAACTAATTAGGAGATCCAAAAGCCTGAGTGCAGATTCAACTACCATATTTATTGGACAATGAATTTGTGCCAGAAGCCATGCTAATAGCTTTACATGTTAAGAATTAAATTCTTGTAACAAAGCTGTGCAGAGAAGGCAATGGCACCCCATTCCAGTACTCTTGCCTGGAAAATCCTATGGATGGAGGAGCCTGGCAGGCTGCAGTCCATGGGGTCGCGAAGAGTTGGACACGACTGAGTGACTTCACTTTCACTTTTCACTTTCGTGCATTGGAGAAGGAAATGGCAACCCACTCCAATGTTCTTGCCTGGAGAATCCCAGGGACGGGGGAGCCTGGTGAGCTACTGTTTATGGGGTCTCACAGAGTTGGACACGACTGAAGCGACTTAGCAGCAGCAACAAAGCTGTGAGCTCGGTGCTATTCCTTTTGACAGAGGAGGAAACCAAGGTTCAGTGTGATTATGTGGCTTGGCTAAGATCACACAGTGTTAAAATTGAGATTAAAGTCAGTGAGAGATTACTAACAGTATTGTTGGGGAACTGACAGAGTTAAGATTTTTTACATCCACTATTGTATTTTATTTGAATGTAATTTAAGGATCCTGTGAGGTAGATGCCATTTATAAAAGAAGAGGTTTATAGAGGTTAAATATTTACTTACCCGAGGTCACATAACTAGTAAGCAATGGAAATGGAATTTGAGCTCAATTATTTAGTAATTTGAAAGACATGTGGTTTTATCTCTTTGCAATTCATACAAAGCCTAATAAAGAGCTGCAGGTAAACGTCTTGGGGAACCTGTTTTGATATGTGGAATGATTTGTAAATAATCCATATGCCGCCTCTAAGGAAGTAAGTGTTTCTAAAGTACTTAGAGAGGATTAAAAACAGCTTCTCTCCTAAGTAGTTCACACATTCTTCTTAGGGTTATATTGTTAATCCACTTTAAAAACCGCTTCATGGGTAGCACAAGGGTACTTCAATGCCATACCCAGTCCAAATTATCCCCGGTAATGAGCTGGTTGAACCCAAATTGATGAGGAATTAAGGTTGTTTGCAAAGGGCCCAGGAGTGCCTTCATTCAGCCGGGCGCCTTGGACTCCTGCACTGGTATCTTCTGGGAGTCTGGCTTCAGAACTAGAAATATAATAATAACTGCTTGCCTGCTTCCCTGGTGGCACAGGTGGTAAAGAATCCACCTGCCAATGCAGGAAATGCAAGAGACGTGGGTTTGATCCCTGGATTGGGAAGATCCCCCGGAGAAGGGCATAGCAACCCACTCCATTATTCTTGACTGGTAAATCCCATAGACAGAGGAGACTGATGGGCGATAGTCCATGGGGTTGCAAAGAGTTGAATGTGATTGACCCCACAAGCGTGTGCGCGCACACACAAGTACACTGTTAGCTAAGTCACTTACCACGTGCTAGACACCACGCTAGGAGGGCTTTGTCATCCCCCCGTAGCCCCAGCAGTGCACACTGCCCCCCCGCCCCTTAGAGCTGAGAGACAGAGGGCCCATGGAAGTTAGGAGTTTGCCCAAGGCCACCTGTGGGTCAGTGGCAGAGCTGGGGTGGGTTGAGTGTCCAACCTTGTCACCTTGTCCAACCTGAAAGCTCCCTTTCAGCCAGGGACAAGCATTACTGTTACTGGCTGACTTCTGAACAGGTCTTATCACTTTGCAAAGTGGCTCCACCCACTGCCCCCTCCTTTGACACTCAACTGGGAGGGTCAGGTGAGGACTGACACTTGGTGTGTTTGCTTAAGGAAACTGAGACCCAGCCCAGCTTATTCTACATTGATTGGCAGAGCCAGGAGGAGAACCCAGGAGTCCTGACTCCTGAGCCAGTGCTCTTTTTACTTTCCTGCTTTTTCTCACCATCAGGCACCTCACCTGCAGAGGGAAAGATGAGTGGATGGGAAGGGCAGAGGCAGGGGAGACATCAAATGATGTGATAAGTGGTTGCTGGAAGAGATCCCAGGCCCGATGCTGGAACAGGTCATGGGGGCTCCAGGATACTTCTTTAGTTGTCAGAGATGGGGTGGGCATGGGTTCCAGGGAGGGGCTGGCGTGCTGGCTGTAGAGAAATATTTTATCAACCCCATTGACCTGCTCTTCAACGAGGGTAGAAGCTGATCAGCCCCTAGTCACGGCCTTCGCTTGGCCCCAGGGGGCCGCAGTCAGTCTTTTCTCTGCAGAGTTCAAAGAGGCCTTTTCGTTGTTTGACCGGACCCCGGCTGGAGAGCTGAAGATCACCTATGGGCAGTGTGGGGACGTGCTGCGAGCCCTGGGCCAGAACCCCACCAATGCCGAGGTGCTGCGTGTCCTGGGCAAGCCCAAGCCGGAAGGTCAGCCTCCCCTCTCCACCCCTGGGGCTCTCTCCCTTCAAGGCCAACCTGCCCTTCCCAGGTTACTTGCCTCACATTGCTAGAATTACCCGGAAACACTTGGTCAGTCCTCAAAAGAGTGTGAGCTGGGCTTGTTCTTATTTTCTTGTGAGGGTGGGAACTCCTGGGGAGCAGGTGCAACTTTCTACGGCTTCAGTGTCTTCCTTTGATGCACAGGGTGCCTGGAACACGGGGCAGGGGGGCTGGGAGGGAAACTGGGAACTGCCCACCGCCCCCGCCTCCACCAGAGATTGTGGGTGAGGTGTTACAGCACTGAGATGTCCTGTGACCACCATGAGTTGTATCATGGATAATGTGTTTCTGATAACACAGCACTGAGATTGCAAATTATTCATTTAATATAAATTAGAACAGACTCAGGCTCAGCTTTATAATGATGCCTGTTTCAATGGTTTGCATTAGATTGGTTTTGGTGAATGAGGGTTTAGAAAGTGGTGCAAGGGGTCCCATTTGTGAATGTCATCTGTCACTGCAGCAGTCAGGCTAACAGCTGCCCTAACACGAGTCCTTCTGAGGGGCCGGGGCTGGGCAGACCTGGGCAGGAGCCCTTAGCCGGGGTGGATCATTTCTAGAGATTTCCTGGGCCCTATATTGGGGCCTTCCTGCCCTCTTCCTTGGTTCTGGGTCCTTCCCCTCCTACTCTTGCTGGGGAAGACACCAGCAATGGTGAAGGATGTGGGTCAGAAAGGACCAGAGGACCAGGAGCCTGCCTGTGTCAGTAGAGCTTCTCAGAGGGCAAAAGATATTTGGGTCTTTCCATTGTGGGAGGTTTCTGGGTTATAAAAGAAAGCAGTGCCAGACTTGGGATATTTAAAAATGGTTTTACCTCTATGAAAGTAAAGGTTTTTTTTTTTTTTTAAACTTTGGTAAATATTCAAGAGTTTTTATTCTGGGTTTCTCGTCTTTTCCTTACTGTTCAGTAGGAATTCTTTAAATAATTACCTATTGCAATCTGTAGCTTAATAACAGAAATTGTCTTTTGCCAATTTCTTCCTGCAGTTTATAGCTTGTCAAAAACACAAAAGTAAATTAAAGCTTTTAACACAGGACAATGTGGGAGAAAGGGGCTAGTCATTATTTATTCAGACTTACTCAAGGCGGTGGGGACTAGTGAGGGCACCCAAATTTGGAGTTGTGCGAAGTTTTCTTTTTGCGGTCTTGTCAGTTTACCCTTGAGACTGGGAGTCTGTCCCGTGTCTGAAGTCTAAGTTGTGAATGTGAGAATTTGGGGCCGCTCACCTCCCTGCCCCCCCGGCCGCCTGGAGTTCAGAGGTCAGGGTGGAGTCACAGGTCCCAGGTCCTTTCACTGAGAAGAGTGCCCAGAGCCAGCTCCTGCCAGGCTCCCGGGGCTTTGTGCCCTCCAGGATTCCTGACTGGGGGCCCCACCCAGAAGTGACGGCAGCTGAGCTCCGGGCTAGCCTGGCAGAGCCGGATGAGACCCTTCCCGAGCCTCTGCTCCTCTCGAGTTCACGTCGAATTCTTTTCCTTGCCGGTCCCCGCCGGAAGAGATGAATTCCAAGATGCTGGACTTTGAGACCTTCCTGCCCATCCTGCAGCACATCTCCCGAAACAAGGAGCAGGGCACCTACGAGGACTTCGTGGAGGGGCTGCGCGTGTTCGACAAGGAGAGCAATGGCACGGTCATGGGCGCTGAGCTTCGCCACGTCCTTGCCACCCTGGGTATGTACGCCAGCCAGGCAGGGGCGGAGCCCAAGGGAGAGGAACAGAGGGTGAGAAGCGCCTGAGAGGCGTATGTTGGGGAGACGTGGGGCTCCCTGCGTCGTGAGTCTCACGTTCTGGTCCAAGCACATCTTCCTGGGTTCTGTAGGTACCATTGTCCCCAACTGGGTTTGCTCAGCAGGGTTGGAAGGGAGAGCAAGCTGGCAGAGCAGGGGTGAGGCCTGAGAGGTGGGACCCAGGGCCCCGTCCCTGTCTTTGCCTCTGCCTCTAGGGCCTCGGTCTGCTCACCCACTGGTGGCTGTAGGCAGAGGGAGAGACCTTGGGGGCTAGGAAGGGTCTTAAGACCTTGACTCCACCTTCCAGACCCTTGGGGGGAGGTTTGGTTTGACCACTTCCTCGATCCAGGAAGTCCTGGACCATCAGACTCAAGGGGGTGTTTGGGTTTGGCTGGCCCTCCTTCGCCCATCTGTCGTTAAGTGCCCACTGTCTCCCACCCCAGGAGAGAAGATGAGCGAGGCTGAAGTGGAGCAGCTGTTAGCAGGTCAGGAGGATGCCAATGGCTGCATCAATTACGAAGGTATCAGCTCATTCCACACTTCCTCGGGCAGCCAGGGAGGGGGTAGGGTGGGGTGGGCACAGTTCAGGCCAGGAGGGGCTGCAGAACAGAACAGATGCAGGAGCTAGAGAATATGTGTACCCCGCGGTCTTTGGTGAGCTCCCCGTGGATATTGTTCTTTTTCCTCCTGGGAGTGAACATCACTGCGTAATGGAAGGAGCATGGATTTTGGAGATAGCTCTGTGATATACCAGCTGTGTGATCTTAAGCAAGTCGCTTACCTTCTCTTAACATTGGTTAACATTTTCTCATCTGAGCAATGGGGTGATGCTGGCCCCTTTCCCAGGGTTGCAGGGATTGGCAGAGTTAAGGTAGCTTATTTCATCCATGTCTGGTATCAGCACGGAGAGTGGACACAGAGCAGTGGTTAGTTCTCTTCTTTTCTTCCACCTTCTCCCCATCAACCCCAAACAGGAAAAGGAATCATCGTCTGAAGAAAGGGTGGTGGGAAGGTTTGCAGTCAGGTGGTATAAACCAGGGAGGAGGGGTCTAAGGGGCCGAGAGAGGCCATGTAATGTGGCTGTTTTCCATTTTCTTTCCCAGCCTTTGTCAAGCACATCATGTCTGGGTGAAGCAGACCCCTGCAGGGTGAGTGCAGCCCACGCCCCTGGGGGGTGCCCAGAGCCACACCACATGCCCTAGAGCCCTTCTCTTCTGGTTTGACCCCCTTCGAGGACACTGCACAACCCCACTCATCGCCCCTGCCTTCTTAGTGCTCCTGTCACCTCCCCTTCATCCCGTCCTGCCCTGCCCCCACCCTCTTTGGTCTTTGCACCCAATCTTGACCCATCCTCCTGCCTCTTCCAGGGTCTCTCAAGGCCAGACGAATCCCTCAGATGGGGCTTCCTCCATAGGCTTCTGGCTGTGAGGAGCCAGGTTGCAGGTGGAAGAGAATGTCCCAGGCCTATGCCCTTGACCCTGATCTTCTTCACCCCCTTCCCTGAGCCCCTCCGGCCTTGGTGCCAGCTGGTGGGGGTGGGGTCATCATCAGGAGCTGGGGTGGGGAGGGGGAAGTAGAACCCTTTCCATCTCATGCTCTCTTTCAGGTGCCTGGCCCAGGGCCTTAGCCCAGGTGAGTTACTGAGAGGCCAAGAGTGACTGAGCCGGAGCTGGAGTCCTGGACTTTCCACTGCATGGCAGGCCCAGGGACTTCAAGGGCCCACAGTCCTCCCCATAAATAAACAGCTTCAGCAAGGCTGGGCCGAGGTCCCAACCAGCCTCTGAGTTGTTTTTTAAAGCCAATTAATTTGTTGAGTTGGGTTTTTGTGAGTGTGTGTGATAATGTCACCTGAGGCCTCATGCATATTCCTCAGAAGAATGAGCAGTATCTTGGAGCTGGGGGACATGGGCCAGGGCCCAGGGAGCTAGAAACAGGAGGGTCAGATCGTGAGCAGAGAGTTTTGGAAGGGTCTGCAGGAGCTGTGATCAGGAGGAGCTTCATTTCCTTCCAAGGCTCACTCTACCTTAGGTCTGTCCAGGTGACAAGCAGAAAGAGGGCCACCAGGAGCCCTGGGGATACCAAGGGATCCTCAAATGGTCCTTGCTCCCTCCTCTTCTTTTAAAAAAAATTGTGGGAAAATGCACATAACATACAGAACTTCCCTAGTGGCTCAGACAGTAAAGAATCTGCCTGCAATAGAGCAGACCCAGATTCAATCCCTGGGTTGGGAAGATCCCCTGGAGAAGGAAATGGCAACACACTCCAGTATTCTTGCAGCATATAATATAAAATTTTCCATCTTAACAATTTTTAAGTGTTCGGTTCCGTAGTGTTAAGTGTGTTCACATTGGTGTGTAGCAAGTCTCCAGAACTTTTTCATCTTATAAAACTGAAACTCTATATCCATTAAACAATAAATCCCCATTTCTCCCTCTCTCCAATCCCTGGCGACCACCATTCTCCTTCCTGTGTCTATGAATTTGACTACTCTAGGTAGCTCATATGAGTGGAGTCTGTGTATTTGTCTTTTTGTGAGTGGTTTATCTCACTTCACGCAATGTCTTCAAGGTTCATTTGTGTTGTAGTAAGTGTCCGAATCTTCTTCTTTTTTAAGGAGGAATAGTGTTCTGCTGTGTGTGTGCAGGTACCACATTTTGTTTATGGTTCTCGTAACTTTTTTTCTGATCACGCCACACGGCATGTGGGGTCCTGGTTCCCGGACTGGAGATCGAACCCGCACCTGTCCCCTGCATTGGAAACTCAGAGTCTTAACCATCGGACCACCAGGGAAGCCCCAGTCCTTATATCTTCATATGGGCCCTTTAGGTGTCTCTTCCCCTGAGAGCAAGGCCCCTGATGCCTGATTCAGCCCTGCTTGTTCTGGGCATCTCACTGACTCCCTGGCCACACCCAGGACTCCATTCAGGACTCTGCATCAGGGAGAGCATCAGGGCTTCAGAGGGAGCACAGACCTGAGGCTGGGCAGGCAGGGGTGTGGCGGGAGGCAACTGGGAAAAGCAGAGACAAGAAACCAGAGATTGAAAAGAAGGGGACAGACCAGGTCATGAAATTAAAGACACACGTATGAGCAGAACGCTCACATGAGCATGAGAACACGTATGAGCAGAACCCCTCCGGATGGGGGTCCCCACATCCCTGAGAGCCCCCCAAGGTGGATTAGATCCTCCTCTCACAGTCTTTCTGCTGCCTTCTCAAGGCATCCAGCTGCAGAACTTTATGAAACATCCTTTATGAATCCAGCCAAGGCTGAGATTCCATGAGCCCAAAAGGGAAGTTGTCATGGGAAGCTGAGAACCATGAGCCCAAACTCAGCCTTCTCAGAATTTAACCACTGGTTGGGAAGATGAGACCAAGGGACATGTGTACCTCGTCTTCTGTGAGGAAGGCGCTCCAGCTATGGGAGAGACCTGTTGAATCATAAAACTTGAGATCTTTATGTAGTTGTGATAGGGGTCATTGACTCCAGTAGTTTTCAAACGTGGTTGTAGCTCCATAGCCTTTTAAACAATTGTTTATTTATTTATTTAGCTGTGCTGGGTCGTAGTTGTGGCTATTACCATTCGTGGGCTCTTAGCTGCGGCATATAGGATGTAGTTCTCAGACCAGGGATTGAACCCAGGCCCCTTACATTGGGAGCAGAGTCTTAAACCACTGAACCACCAGGGAACTCTTGGCTCCATAGCCTTTTACTCAAACTAAATTCTGTGCAGAAGCCAATGCATGAACTGAAGAGAGCAGAGATTCTCCAGCTGAGGAGGTGAGGGCTGGATGCCTGTGTCTTAAGCCTCTACCTGGGCTCCTTAGAGCACAACCAGAAGAGCACTGACTGAGTCAGACCTGCTAATTGTAAAAGTAAGGAAATGGCTCCTTAGGGGAGACTTGACTCACCCAGGTCACAGCTAATGACCCATGAACCCAGGTCCCCAGAATCCCACATTTTCCCATTTTTCGACACACATCAATCTGCCTTTGAAATTTTTTTCAAGTTAGGCTCTTGGGAGCTTCTCTCTTGTATTATCCCTACCATTCTGCTTGATCGTTTTTGGCCTTACTTATTTTTCCTTTTTATTTTTATTTATTTTATTGCTGGATCTCAGATTCCCAACCAGGGATTGAACCCATGCCATGGCAGTGAAAGCCTGGAAACCTAGCCACTCGGCTACCAGGGAACACCCCATTATTTCTCCTTTTCAATTAATTAATTAAGATTTTTATGTGGACCATTTTTAAAGTCGTTATTGAACTTGTTACAATACTGCTTCTGTTTTATGTTTTGGCTTTTTGGCCATGAGACATGTGGGATTTTAGCTCCCCAACCAGGGATCAAACCCACACGCCCTGCATTGGAAGGTGGAGTTTTAACCACTGGACTGCCAGGGAAGTCTCTATTTCTCCTTTTTGAAATGCCAGCATTCCTCCTCAGTGTTAGGGCCTTGTTGGGTTTTCCTTACTCGCTTTTCCTTTCTTCCCTCCTACCTTCCCTCCCTCCCTTTCTTTCTCCATGAAGTATTTATTGTCCACCGTAAACATTTAGGAGGAATTGGGGCCAAGCTCCCAATGGTTAAAAACTGAAAGTGTTTTCCCCTCCAAAGTCGATTACCATCCACTTAAGCAAGGACATAAGCATCCAGGGACTAACCACAGGATGATCACCACACAGCACAACACCAGCAGGACAGCATCTTTCGTGTCACACACACTGTAGTTTCCAAGGGCCCTGCACCAAGAGGAAGTGAGATGTGACTGGGATGATCTTTCTTAATGGGCTTTAAGTGAGACCTTAGTGGAAAAGATGACACAAGGCTGGTACTCAGGTTCAGGGAGGAAAAGGGCAGGAAAGGGGGTCACAGACTTATCTGACAGACACTTACTGAGTGCCAGCTGTGTGTATGGCACTGGCTTGGGTCTTGAGGATACACTGAACTGGGCAGACACAGTCCCTGCCCTCATGGAGCTTACAATCCAGTGGGAAGACAGACTTTAAATAGTTGTGATCATGTGACAGATAACAGCCAACACTTATTGAATGCAATATCAGTTATGATTATCTTTGGCTGTGGGTTACGGAGACTAAAAGACAGTGGCTTAAAAGACACGAAAGTGTGTTTTCCCCTCCTGCTGAAGTCCAGAGATTGGCTGTCCAGGGCTGGTATGGCAGCCATTCTGCACAAAGTTCTCAGCCCCAGACTCCTTTTATCTTGTGACATTGCACTGTGACCTCTACTCACAGTCCCAATGGCTGCTCTGGATCAGCCACCTCAGCTCCTGAGGGAATAGTTCTGGAAGCATTTCCTACTTGGTGAACCTCCTCAGGAACTGGTATAGCTGACCGGGCTCTTTATGGTATTCAGCTTACTCATTTGAAGACAAAAGAACCCTTGTACTCTTAGTCACCTTTTCCCTGCCCCAGCCTCCTCCTTAGCTTCCCTCGTGGCCCAGATGGTAAAGAATCCACCTGCAATGCAGGAGACCCAGGTTCAATCCCTGGATTGGGAAGATCCCTTGGTGAAAGGAATGGCAATCCACTCCAGCATTCTTGCCTGGAGAATTTCATGGGAGAGCCTAGCAGGCTACAGTCCATGGGGTTGCAGAGTCAGGCACGACTAAGCACACACACACAACCTCCTCCTGGCTGGCCCATCAGTAAGGCTCAGCACTCGTCCCATCTCGGAAGAGGTATGGGTAAAACTGACCCATCTGCAAGATTTGCTTTGAATGGACTGACTTCCAATACTTCAAACCAGGACTCAGACCATGGCTTGGCCTGCTTGGGTTGCTAGGACAAAACACCACAGACTGGGTGGCTTCAATAACAGACATTGATTTCTTACAGATTTGGAGGCTTGGAGTCTGAGATCAAAGTGCAAGCATGATTGGGTTCTGGTAAGGCCTCCAGGTGGCTAATTCCCTGCTGAATTCTAACAGAGAGAGAGAGAGAGAGAGAGAGAGAGAGAGAGAGAGAGAGAGAGAGAGAGAGAGAGAGAGAGAGAGAGAGAGAGAGAGAGAGAGAACGCAAGAAAGAAAGAGACAGAGACAGAGAGACAGACTAGTCTCATTGTGAGGGCTCCACTCTCATGACTTCACCAAAACATAATTACCAAAGGCTTTACCTCCAAGTACATCACACCGGAGACTAGGGGCTTTACCATATCAATTTTGGGGGACACAATTCAGTCCCATGGCAGACCAGGTAACTTACAGGCATAGGAATGCACCCTTTGTGGTTCCTTCTCTCACCTTGCAGGCTGGCTGACTGTGGACTTGAGAGGGTGGCACCACAGGAGGTTGAGCAAGGGTGGGAGGAGGAAGGAAGGGGTGTCCTAGCTCTTGGGTGAATTGAAAGAAGGCTCCAGCCTGGAGCTAGACATGGCACCATCCTGACAGGGTGATGGCAAGTGATGGACATGGGAAAATCGCTTTTGTGGGGCACAGAGGATGACTGAATGTACCCATAGGCTGGGCATCGTGCCTCCCAGAGATTGGTACAGGAAACACAGCCCCCAGTGCAATTACCTTCCCACCCTAAACCCTGCAGACAGGTGCTGAGGAGAGTTTTACGCTTCAGGTCAGAGAGGATGGGGAGTTTCCTTTAAAGTTCCCATTGCTGGAGGGAACGAGCCAAGGCAAGGTTAGGGAGGAGACTTAATGCTTTCTTCACTCAGCTGCATTCGTCTGCAGCGTTTATTAATAGTAAAGTGCCATCAGGTGTTTGGTTGGTGGTGCAATACCTACATCACACCACCAGATGGCACAATTGCAGCAGCCATGCTTCCAAAGGACGCCCAAGAGTGAGAATTACAGGAAAACTGATTCCCACCCTGGGCTGGAAGGAACCCTCAGAATTCACTTAGTCCATCTCTATGTTTTCAGAAAAATGGAGGTTTTATTCATTTTCAAAGACTCACAACTATTAGTGAGCTTCCTTCAGGACCCCCTCAAAGGTTTTGCAGCGAGGGGGCAGAGAGAGGACTCTGTTTTGGACACGTGGAAACCTGGCATCTAGACCAGTTTGGCTCCTGAGACACACACACCCTCGGCTTCCGATCCACAGGTTGCAAAATAAGGAAGTAGATTAGATCATCTTTAACGTCCTTTCCAGCTCTCTGATTCAGATCATTTGGAATGCACCCAACTACTTGCTATATTCAACTCTAGTCCAACTCTAGATCACCTCTAGTCTTGTTTATTTTCACCCTCACTGTGTATATGTGTTTAGAACCTTAAGTGGCAGAAAGCATTCATTCAAAATAACTGCAGAGTACACAGCTGCAGGTGCTTTGGAAGTCACCTTCCAAAAAGGTGGTTCCAAAAGCAAAGTCACTCATAGTCTTTCACTCCATGAGTTTATAACCTACTGAAGTGAGAATGATTTACAGGTGAAAAGTTATAAGACAAAAATAGAAGAAAGGACACCAGGCAGTGTATATCTAAGGACTGAGGGAGGGGTATGGTATCATAGCACTTGGATCTCAGGGAATGGCCAGGGAGGGCTTCATGGAGGAGGTGTGGCAAGCCTGGATGGGATATAAATAGACAAGGACCTGGAGAGTGGGATTCCTGACAGGATGCCTTCTTTTTTGCCAGCTATAATCACGTGCATGTGTGCTCAGTCGCTCAGTTGTGTCAACTCTTTGCTACCCTATGGACTGTAGCCCACCAGGCTCCTCCGTCCATGGGATTGTCCAGGCAAGAATATTGGAGTGGGTTGCCATGCTCTCGTCCAGGGGATCTTCCCAACCCAGGGATCAAACCTGAGTCTCTTGCATCTCCTGCATTGGCAGGTAGATTCTTTACCACTGTGCCACCTGGGAATACCACAGTCTCTGCCTTTTAAGATTTGCATAAAAATAAATAAAGAAGGATACAAGAAGAGTGAGAAAAGTAACTGGAGGGGATAAGAGGCAGGGAGAAGGAAGAAAGACTGAGAAAGGGGGGAAGGGTGAGCAGGGATCACACTGGTGTGAGGGGCAGCTGTTCAGAGATGGAGAAGCAAAGTTAAGAAAATCTAAAACTAAGCTGGGAAAGTACTCATTCTTTTCTCCCCTGATCTTTTAGGGTCACAGAATCATAAGTTTTCAAGGTTAGACGAGATCTCTATTCCAAACCCTTCCATAAAAGCCCTGTAAAAGTCGTCCAGTGTTCACTTGGATACCTACTATGACAGGAGACTTGCTACCACCCATGATAGCCCACTCCATTTGGGAAAAACTCTAATTGATAGTCTTCTTAGTAGGAATCTTACATTTACATCCCTGAAATTTCCATCCACTTGTCCTGGATTTGTCTTCCAAAGTGACCTAGAAAAGACCTAGAACTATTCCCCGTGATAGAAGTTGGCATTTCCTCTTTCCTCAGCTCGGCATCTCCCAGCTGGTGCTTGTTCCACACTGAGATTCTCAAATCCATTTCATGTGGCCAGTTGCTGTCTAATGTGTTCTATCCTGGGGTTGAGTTCCCTCTTAGCAGTGTAGTTTGCCACTTCAGAGCTGGAAATTAATCTTCTTGACAGAAAAGATGGAACTGAGGTCAAACAGAGGTTGGTGAGCTCTGCTAATGTCACTCATGTAGCACCGAAGACTGTGACCTTTCTGTACTTCTTGCTCAGAACTTTAGTGTAGCAGGTTTTTGTTAATTTTGACATTACAAAAATTTCAGGGACTTCCCTGATGACCCAGTGGTAAAGAATCCACCCGGCAATGCAGGAGACACGGGTTCAATCCCTGGTACGGCAAAATCGCACATGGCCACAGAGCAATTAGGCCGCTGGGCCACAGCTCCTAAGCCAGGGCTCTAGAGCCGGGGAGCCACAGCTCCTGAAGTCCATGTGCCCTCGAGCCCACATTCCACAGCAAGAGAAGCCACCGCAGTGAGACACTCACGCACTGCGACTAGAGAGTAGCCCCTGCTCAGTGCAGCTAGAGAAAAACACTTGCAGGAACAAAGAGCCAGCACAGCCGAAAAAAGAGAATTCCGGTCACTTGGGACTTACGGCTTCTTGGCCTCGTGGTCACAGCCCCGTGTGAGAACTTTATGTTCATAATAAGCCCTTGGTTGCCCCTCCTTCCATCTATTCTGGATAAGAACCCTGGAGAACACTCTTTCCTCAGCTCCACCAGCCTCTTCAGAGCCCCTTCCCCACCTGTTTCCTTACCGAGTTGTTCATAGTTCTCTTTTGAAGACTGTCCATTCCTCTGGTGATAGGAACAGAGATTCTTTTTTTTTAAGCTGTTAATGTGACATATTTTTTCATCTTAATGACATTTATTGTTCTCTAATTTTACAAGCAATACATGTTCATTTCAGACAACTAGAAATACATAAAAAGAATAAAGTGAAAAATAACCATCACCCATAATCTCCAACCCTCAGAGAAACCACCATTAGTATTTTGATGTGTTTATTTCAGGGTCTCTCTCTCTGTCTCTGTCTCTCTGTCTCTGTCTGTCTGTCGGTCTCTCTCTCTCTATATATGCATCCAATGTCTATCTATTGACTTACAACACTGTGTTAAGGAACAGAGATTCTTAATCATAAAAGACACTTGTGAGCACATTTACACTCTCTTTCCGAGAACTTATACTTTTCATCACATTTCCAAAAAGGTCAGAGACCCAAAAAAGGCTAAGAATTGCCATTTGGGAGCCTTTGTGTGATTCTGTTTATCTTTCCTCTGAATGCTTTGATATTGCATCTGCTTTGGGCAGCCTTCCTCCAGGCTACCACGAGCTCTAAAATAGCACATCTCTTTCTCTCAGGACCTGCTTCACTTCCTCCTCTCCCCCAGCCATTCTCTGGGTCACACTTAGGTTTAGAGAGACAGTTCAACCTTTTACTTTTACTTCCTCTGTGGCCCTGCCTTTTGCTGAGTTAGCATTCCTACTACACCCCTCTGAGTCTTGCTCCAGACCCTGCTGAACCCGTGTGAGTGTCCACCACTCCCCATCCTCCCCCCCACCCCCTTCAGCTGGTGCCTCGGGTTCACAGGCTCATTGCATCCCCATGGTCCCTTCGGTTCCACTTTCCTTGATCAGGCTCCGATGGCCTCTGCTGGACTTTCTCCCTTAGACAGATGTGTTCCCTGTGATGTGAATCTTCTTGACGGTCAGCACTCACATGCCTGCTCTCCTAGCAGTTTTATTTTTCCTAGAACAGAGTCCATTGTTGAATGGAGATGATTCCCATCTCACAAATCTATGGTCACACCCAAGACAGTATGTGCACTTCCTAAAAAATCTTCACCATTTTACATTTACATAAGTCTCCTGGGATGTTAGTTATTAGGGGCTGACATGTCATTTCATAACAAAGGGACGTGGTCAGTGTAAGGACAGGCTGATGAGAGTGTCCTGAGAGTCTTAGTTTGTCTTTGTGCAGGGTGAGGCTTTGGTCTGGGCATTTGAGGACGTGAAACAGTGCATCTGGCCGTGCTGGTCTCAGGGATCCCTCCGTTCCCAGCCCTTGGGCTTCAAAGGAAATTTAAAAAATGATCGTGTTATCCCTACCCTTTCTCCCGTTTCATCCCACCCACACTTCAGCTCTCATTGCAGCCCTTCTGTGCCCTACATGTTGAGGAATAGCCAGAGGTTAAAGATCTAGCGTTTAAAAGCTTAGTTACAAGCTGGAATGTGGAGAGCCCTCTTGTGTGGTTAGTTTCATAATCATTTATTTAATGCACTTTATTACTGGTACTGCAAGTTTTTGTTTTTAGAATTTAGTCTTTGTGATATTTTGCCAGTGTCTAGTTTCTGACAGTGGCAGCCGGAGTTTTGTCAGGCCTTTGAGGTTTAGAAAATTGCAGAGGACCTGGTTGTTGCACTCAGAACTGGTAGGTAAGTTAAGACACAGTTTTGTGCCTGTGCTCAGTTGTGTCTGACTCTTTGAGGCCCCATGGACTGGAGCCTGCTAGTCTCCTCTGTTCATGGGGTTTTCCAGACAAGAATACTGGAGTGGGTAATGAAGACATATATGGTATACAAACACAAAAATATCAAGTGGAAGGCAAAGGCTGTAAGATAGATACTAACAAAGAAGTGGGGGGATTTTAAAGGGAAAAGCAGCACTATTTCTAGTGGAGGAGGAGGGGCTAGCACTGAAACTGTAGAGGATGCAGGTGACTTGATACGTGCTCTTAGAAGAGAGCCGTGGTTAAGAGTATAGTCTCAGGGTCACGATGGGTCTACACTCATGTGACCCTGGGCAAGGTTTTCAACCTCTCCAAGCCTCAATTTCCTAGTTTATAAAATGGGGATAATAGTAGTACTGATCTCATTTGGTTATTACAAGGATCCAGTGAGTTGATCAATGTAAAGCACTTAAAACAGCATTTGTATATGTATAACTGATTCAATTTGCTGTACACCTGAAACTAATACAGTATTGTAAATCAACTGTACTCCAATAAATTAAAAAAAAATCCAAAAAAACCCACCCAAAACAAAACAGCATTTGTAACCTAGTAAGAACATCACTTCATGGCAGATAGATGGGGAAACAGTGGAAATAGTGTCAGACTTTATTTTTCTGGGCTCCAAAATCACTGCAGATGGTGACTGCAGCCATGAAATTAAAAGACACTTACTCCTTGGAAGGAAAGTTATGACCAACCTAGACGGCATATTAAAAAGCAGAGACATTACTTTGCCAACAAAGGTCCATCTAGGCAAGGCTATGGTTTTTCCATTGGTCATGTATGGATGTGAGAGTTGGTCTATAAAGAAAGCTGAGCGCCGAAAAATTGATGCTTTTGAACTGTGGTGTTGGAGAAGTCTCTTAAGAGTCCCTTGGACTGTAAGAAGATCCAACCAGTCCATCCTAAAGGAGATCAGTCCTGGGTGTTCATTGGAAGGACTGATGTTGAAGCTGAAACTCCAATACTTTGGCCGCCTGATGTGAAGAGCTGACTCATTGGAGAAGACCCTGATGTTGGGAAAGATTGAAGGCAGGAGGAGAAGGGGACAACAGCAGATGAGATGGCTGGATGGCATCACCCACTCGATGGACACGGGTTTGGGTTGACTTAGGGAGTTAGTGATGGACAGGGAGGCCTGGCGTGCTGCGATTCATGGGATTGCAAAGAGTCGGACATGATTGAGCAACTGAACTGAACTGAACGGAAGAACTCAGTTATTAACTCCATAGGCAGAGGGGTATTCTAGGCAGCACATACAGTTCTAGCAAAAGAAGGAAAATGAAAGAATTCTTATTCTTTTGGGAAATCCCCAAATAACAGAAATACCTGGGAAACAAGAGGAGAGAGAAACAGCGCTCATCATAATAGTGGTCAAGAACCCACCTGCCTAAGAGGTGTCTCCTGCATTGACAGATGGGTTCTTTACCACGACGCCACCTGGGAAGCCTGCAATTAAGGTGGACATGTTACTAAATTTTTTTTTTCTGGGAATTTGGACTTGTTAGGAGTAGTCTTGTGTGATAATCACTCTCATATTTTTTATTTGCTTTTGTTTTACAGCTTGATAAAAAAAATACAATTAAAAATTTGCTACAGATAAACAGGGGAGAGACTTAACGTCTCCAGTCGGTGTAGCTAATTTCATGTACCTTTGGCAATTTATCATGTGCTTCTCCTCCATCTTCTGCCATGCTGCAATTAGTTTTTGAGTGTCTCTAAGAGTTCTGTCTTCCAGCCTCAAAGGACACTTATGGTCACCTGCCTCAGTGTCCCAAATGTCCATTATTATTTATTTTTTGGCCTTACCCCATAGCACACGGGATCTTAGCTCCCCAACCAAGGATTGAACCTGTGCCTCCTGCATTGGAAGCACAGAGTCTTAACCACTGGACTGCCAGGGAAGTCCCTATGAAGTATTTAGTACACTGCCAGGCAAATAATAAGCCCTTGATAATTGTTACCTTTGAAGTTGTCATCACTCTGTCATCTTACCTAAATGGATTGCTTGGTAGAGTTCTGAGGCAGTAGGAAATAGAGGTTCATTTTGTGACCTGGGCAGAAGAAAGCTCTAGAAAACTAGGATGCTCCCAGTCTGAAGATACTACTGCAAAATTGTCAGAGAACTTAGGGGATGGCTAGAGTGTAGGGTTTCCAAGGAAGAATCAAAGACACAGGGTCAGGAAGACAGATGAGTGGTGGTTGCAAGTAACTATCCACGGATGGGGAACATAGCCCTCGGGGTAATCATGGGTGACTGAGCTCCAGAGGGGAGGAGAAGAGCAAAGGAGGAGGGGGAACCCGGGCGGTCAGGGTGTTCTCCTGCCAGGGGTCGTGGTTGGACTGCTATAGGTATGGGTTTTCCCCTTCCACTCCTTCCTCAGACCTTGGGGCTCCCAAGTCCTTACTGCAGGCCTTATTGGGTTGGAAGCAGCCAGAGCCTTGGGGAAGTGAGGCATACCACCGATCATACACCCAGCTCACAGTCACCCCTCTCTGTGTCATCCTTTCAGGGAAAAGCTGAATCCCAGGGGCTCTCTGTTCAGCCCAGAACTTGGTCTAATGCCCAGGTTTTTCCGGTGTACTTGTCATATCTCAGGAGTCAGGCGGGCATGGCTGGTAACTTCTTGTAATAGTTAAGAAAGGAAGTGGTCAGGACCTGGAAATGGAGTGGGGCTAGGGAGTGGGAGGGTAAGGAAAAGGTTTTTTCTGGAGAAAATGTTCTGTGTGCTTTCTTGGGCTGGGAGCACAGAATTCCCGGTCTTGGCCTGGGCGGCAGGGACCCTCGGGGAAACTTCTTTATGGACCTCCTGACTTAATTTCTTGCTTTATTCCAGTAGGAATTTCTCTCATGCACATAGCAAGGCCCACTTGAAACATTAGACAGTATCGGGCAACCTGTAGCCCCACTTCTAGTTAGGGAGAAGTGGGGTGTAGAGTCAGAGGGACCTGCTTTCTTAGTCCCTGCTTTGTCACTTACTACCTAGGCACTCTTTTTTAAAAAATAATAATTAACTAGGCTTCACTGGGTCTTAGTTGTGGCATGTGGGATCTAGCTACCTGACCAGGGATTGAACCCAGGCCCCCTGCATTGGGGGTGCAGAGTCTTAGCCACCGGACCACCAGGGAAGTCCCCCAAGGTGCTCTTCAGCTAACTATCCCACTTCTCTGAGCCTCTATTCTTTCACTTGTAAGATCAGGATTCCCATGCCTATTTTGTGCTGATTAAATAAAGTATGAAAAAATTCTTAGCACAATATTTTAGATATAAAAATTACAAAATAAATGGGAGCTAATATAATAACAATAATAATAATAATAATTGTCCTGTCACCCTACCTAACCTCAGTTTCTACTCCTGTAAAATAAGTTATTGTGAGGATTAAGGGAGATGATCAACATTTATAAAGAAAGTGGTGTATAAAAAGAAAGATATGTATTTATTTATCAAAGAAATGCGCTCAAATTCTAGTTCTTCTCGTTGGAGGAAAATCACACTTAGGGGAAAGGGCCTGGGTCAGCAGCTTATGACAGTGAGGGGACATGGGGGGTTGGGGGGAGAGGCCATTTTCTGGCTGGAGAAGATCTGGAGAAATAACACTCCCTCTCGGGTGGAACTGGGTTGAGGGATTGGGGAGTAGATTCAGGCAGATTTGGGGTGACCCAGTGACTGGGCCCTGTTTCTTGGAGTGAGGACAGGGACCTGTGGATACTGTTGACATTGAGCTTTTCTGAGTCCTCAGTGGCCCAGAAGAAGGCCTTCCAGCCTCATGGACTAGGGCTAGACTCTAGGGCTCCCCCATCCCAAAGTGATCGTTCTTAACACATGGATCACAGACCATTTAGGAAGCTAGTGAAACCTAAGGACCATTTCTGTAGAAAACACAAACTTCTGGCTATCAGAGGGGGTTCACAGATGTTTTGAAACTCATCCAAGGACTTGTGGTGAAGAAACCCTGTCCCTGGCTTCAGAAGAGCCCTGATGCTTTAGGTGTTGGCAAGAAGAGTGGTCCATGAACTTGGAACAATCTGAGACTTGTCCTAGCAGCACTGATTATACTAAAGATCTTCCAGGGGTTGGAATAGGGACAGGGACCTGACCCAGGAGCTCCATCAGACGATGGTCAGGTTGAACAGCAAGGACCCGCCCCATAGCCTGTAACATCCCCCTGCCTCAATTAATCAGCTCACCTCAACTAGCCCAGGGGTCCAGTAGTTAGTGCTTCATGGGCTTTGGTCCATGTGGGCGTGTGTTTGCTCCCTCATCAGGGAACTCAGATCCCACAAGCTGAGAAGGAAGGCCAAAAAAACAAAAAAGAGAGAAAGAAAAATGAGTATAGAGAGGATTTGGATTGTTTTTAGATTACTTAATCATTAAGAGGTGGGGCAAGAATGTGAACCTAGGGACCTTCTGACTCTAAGTACAAAGGGGAAATAAACATGACCTCGAAGGAAAGAGATCCAGGAAATGGCCACAGAAGTGTTTCCTCCAACTTACAGTGGTGACAATGAGCAACTGGATGGAGTGGGGCTTCCCAAGGGGGCTGACTATTGATCAGAGCAGAGGGAAAGGTTCCCTATCTTGGTGTCAGCCTGGCCAAGGTCAGTCAAGGAACAAGATAATCCAATTCCTGCATCTTAAATGGATCTTGGGGAAGATCTACCTGCCATGCATTGGATGCCCCTCCATGGTCCTATCCATTGGGGAATATGACATTTGGGCAAATCATGGAATAGACACTCAGATCCCCCAACATCACTGCTTGATTAACAATTTATTAACATTAACCATCTAAAGCTGCTAAGAAGGTAAAAAGTAGGAAGAAATTCTTTTATTTACCGAGAGTCTACTGAGTAATATAAAGATAAAAAGCTACTGTCCCTGTGCTCAAGGATCTCACTGTCTACCAGAGAGAGGTGATGGTGGGAGAGGCAGAGATGGATAAATAATCACGGAACTTCTGCTGCTGACTATGATGAAGTGACTGGTATGGAACTCGCTTTCCCACAGTAAACAAGAAGACATTCAGGCAAAATACTTGAGAAACTGCTTTAGACATTGAATATGGCTAGCAGAATTATAATCCTTGTGGGAAGGGAAACATAAGAGGTGAGGAGCTCTACATTTGCCGAGCTTTCGGCCTGGAGGAGCTTTCTGGAATGCAGTGCGAGAAGGTGGAGCCTAATAAGGGCATGGTGGTCTCACTGGTGTGAAAAGTGTAGATTAGAGTTTAGGGCCACTGAGGAAGCTGTAATTTGTGGGAAAGGCTTTTAGAGAGGAGGAAGCTGAACAGAGGGGTGCCCCAGAAGTCTGCATGGGTGATCTCTATGGTCTTTGGACAAAGGCCAAGCTGCATATGCACATAATGAGACTCTACAAGGCTGAGCGGAGAGCTGAACACTAGAGGAGGCACATGGCTTAGAGCTGGAGTTTTAGCCCAGACAGAATGAAAAGATCTCACTAAACAACTTGGTGATATAGCTTAGGTGATACAGAACACCTTAGGAGTAAGGACCACGTTCTCTACAGACACACACATATAAACACACTCTCTAAGATTAAGGATAGAGTTTGAAATGACCAGCCCTCCCTGAAAAAGAATAAAACCATCCTGTCAAGATAACCTGCCAGTAATTTGTCTAATAGAACTAAACTCAGTTCTCCTCAAGGGAAGACAACATAAACTCTGAAATGAATAAGTCACAACGTTAATATACAATCTAATATTACTATACATGTGAAGAAGCAGGAACTTGAGACCCACCATCTTTTTTAAAAGCAATAAAGATATATAGTTCCTGAGATGAGCTAGAATTAGTGTTATAGCCACGCGTTCCGGGAAACAAGCTCACTCAGAAGGACGATGCAGATAGTGAAGTGCAGTTTATTACACTGGCGGGCCCAAGGCAGAGTATCCTCTTAGCCAAGGACCCCGACCAGCATTTGTGAAAATCTTTTATACCCCATGTGTATGTGTCTGAACCCACGACCCAATTTCCTTGTGACTTACATAAACAAAGGAAAGGTAAATACAATCACAATAACTCCATCATTCATGTGTTATGTGTTCAAACAGTCGATAATCAATAAGCCTGAGGTTACATTCCAAACAGTCAATAATCAATAAGCCTGAGGTTACAGATAAAAATTTATGACCTGTCCGAGGGGTCTTATCCTTCTATTGTCATTTCCACAGGCACTAAGCACAGAGTTCAGAGTCCATTAGAGAGGTGGCTGAGCATGATCAGCACGAACAGGCCTAAGAAGGAGTCCAGGCCCTATGAATTCCTTCTTCTTTAGCAGATTGGAATTTTAGAATATTGGTTATAATCACGTTTAAGGCCATAAAGGAAAATATAGACATAATTATTGAAGATATGGGGAATCTCTGCAGAGAAAGTGAAACTGTGAAAGAGAAGCATGGGAAAATGCTAGAACTTAAAACACAATGGGCTTAACAGCATAATAGAGACTGCAAAAGGGTTGGGAAACTTAAACAGAGATTACTATTTAATCAAAAAGCAAACAATTAAAGTGATTTAAAAAACCTGAAGTCTCAGTGACCTGTGGGATAATTTATTTTAGATGATATCTAAAATATGTGTGGGCTTCTCTGGTGGCTCAGTGGTAAAGAATCTGCCTGCAATGCTGGAGATGCACGTTTGACCCCTGGGTCGGGATGATCCCCTGGGGAAGGAAATGGCAACCCACTCCCGTATCCTTGCCTGGGAAATCTCATGGACAGATGAGCCTGGTGGGTTACAGTCCATAGGGTTGCAAGAGTCGGACTCGACTTAGTGACCAAACAACAACAAAACATGTGTAACTGGAGTTTCAGAAGGTAAGGAGAGAGAGAATGGGCAGAAAAAATATTGGAAGACATAATTGCTAAGGAGTTACTATATTTGGTGAGAAATAAACCACTTACAATGGTTTCCCTGGTGGCTCAGATGGTAAAGCATCTGCCTGCAATGTGGGAGACCTGGGTTCGATCCCTAGGTCAGGAAGATTCCCTAGAGAAGGAAATGGCAACCCACTCCAGTACTCTTGCCTGGAAAATCCCATGGATGGAAGAGCCTGATAGGCTACAGTCCATGGGGTTGCAAAGAGTCGGACATGACTGAGCGACTTCTTTTCTTTCTCTTTCTACATAAGCAGAAGAGGGTGGCAGAGGATGAGATGGTTGGATAGCATCACTAATTCAATGGACATGAACTTGGACAAATTCTGGGAGAGAGTGAGGGGCAGGGAAGCCTGGCATGCTGCAGTCCATGGGGTCACAAAGAGTCGGACATGACTTAGCGGCTGAATAACAACAACAAAAACCACTTATATATCCATTCAAGAGTCCACCAACCTCAAATAGCATAAATATGAAGAAAAGCACCTATTCATCTTACAATCAAACTGCTAAAAACTGATAAAGAGTTAACTTAAAAGCAGCTATAAACAAATCTGAGACAATCTGGGCAACAAAATAAGTTATGATACTTTTGTATTATAATTCATAGAATAAAATAAATATCTACAAATTCACACTGAATTTTAAAAATGAGAGAGAAGAGAGCAGATCTTCCTCACTGCGGAATGCTAATTAACAGCTATAGAAGGAAAAATGGAAATAAAAAACCACTAGTAACCAACTATCACACTAATTAACTGCAATCAAGAACCATTGATGGATGCTGAAATTAGTGGGTGAAAGTAGGAAGAGAAACAGGATATTTGCATAGAATTGAAGTATCTCCCCAGAAAATATTGATTAATTACAAAGAGCAAAATCGTTATTTTATGGTGAAGAAACCTGGCAGACATCACCTTCACCATGTGATCAAAGTTAACATTGTAAGTAATAAGAGGCATTGTTATGTTGAACACGACTTAATGACTAAACACCTGCCTCCCCCTACACATGCATACACACACACCACCTGGTATAAGGTAATGACAAGGCCCATATTTTTGTGATATTTTTGCTTAGAAAGCCTCAATACAATCATGAGAAAACACCAGACAAACCCAAAGTGAGGGCCATACCCGTCTACGTGTGTGTGTTTAGTCACTCTCTCAGTTGTGGCCGACTCCTTGTGACCCCACGAACTGTAGCCCCCCAGGCTCCTCTGTCCAGGTGATACTCCAGGCAAGAATACTACACCATGACTGGCCTAACAACTGACCCCAAAATGTCAAGGTGATGAAAGAAAAGAAAGACTGAGAAAATGTCATAGGTTGAAGGAAACTAAGGAAACATGGTAACAATACAATATGGGATCCTGGACTGGATCTTAGAACAGAAAAAGGACATTAGTGGAATATCGGCAAAATTCAAATATCGTGTCTAGATTAGTTAATAGTATCATACTGAGCTTCCTGTGTTCAATAATTACAATATTGTAATATAAAATGTTGACAGTAGGAGAAACTGAGTGAAGAATAAAAGGGAACTGAATATTTTGAAACTCTTCTGTAAGTGTAAATGGTTAAAAAACAAAACAACAACAACCAGAGGGAAAAGACAAGGAAACAAGAATATAAATGATGGGAATTCCTTGGTAGTCTAGTGGTTAAGACTCCATGCTTTCACTGACTAGGACCCTGGTTTGATCCCTGGTTGGGGAACTAAAATTCCACAAGCCTCATGCTGAAGCCAGACGAATAAATAAATAAAATAAGAAACAATGGCTTCTCATCAGAAACAATGGAGCCAGAAAACAGTTGGACAACATCTATAAAGTACTGAAAGAAAAAATAACCCTGTTAACCTAAAAATCTCTATATAAGAAATATCATTAAAAATGAGGAAGGAACGGAGGAAAGTTGAGCATTTTGTTTTTTAGTCGCAAAGTCGTGTCCAAATCTTTGCAACCCCATGCGCTGTAGCCCACCAGGCCTCCTCTGTCCACGGGATTCCTGGCAAGAACACTGGAGTGGTAGCCATTTTCTTCTCTCGGGGATCTTCCCAACCCAGGGATCCAACCTGGGTCTCTTGAGTCTCCTGCGTTTACAGGTAGATTCTTTACCACTGAGCATATTTGTTGCCTTTAAAGTCTGCTAAAGAAAGTTCTTCAGGCTGAAGGGATGGGAAACTTGGACTGCATATTTGCTGGACCAGTGTCCACCCCAAGTGGTTGGTCCCAGCAGAGATAGGCTGGGGAGACACCTAGGTGAATGGGAGATGGTTTATATACATGCTGCTGCTGCTAAGTTGCTTTATTCGTGTCCAACTCTGTGCAACCCCATAGACGGCAGCCCACCAGGCTCCCCCGTCCCTGAGATTCTCCAGGCAAGAATACTGGAGTGGGTTGCCATTTCCTTCTCCAATGCACGAAAGTAAAAAGTGAAAGTGAAGTCGCTTCAGTCGTGTCTGACTCTGACTGACCCCATGGACTGCAGCCTACCAGGCTCCTCGTCCATGGGACTTTCTAGGCAAGAGTACTGGAGTGGGGTGCCATTGCCTTCTCCTTATATACATGAGAATGAAGCAAATAAGTAAACATCTAGGCAGAGATGAAACCTGTGTGATCTGGATTTTGATCCAGGGCAATGGCAACACTGTTAAAATGGCTTCTGACCTAGAGGCCTTCCAGCAGTTAGGAAAAGTGTATGGAGCTCAGGTCAGGAAGCCCAGCGACCCTTTGTGGGTGGCTTCTCCCCTGCCCCCTTGCAAATCACTAGTGACACTTCTACTGATGTGTGCTCTTCTTTTTCCTAGTGTTTGGGAGGCCTGAGGAGGAAATGCCCATCTCTGCTGAGGGTGGGGCAGAAGGAAGTGGGGGGGAATCAGACATGATTATATGGAAGAGGTGACATCTGAGATGTTCTTTCTGTAAGATAAGTGGAATTTTCCAGGTGGAAAAAGGAAGTAAGATCAGTCAGACAGAAAGGCGAGGAGTGTTTGGGAATGTTACATATCTTTTTGAGCTAGGATGGGAGGTGAGGCTGGAGACCTGAGGCAGGGCCGGTTTCCAGGTATCTTGTGCATCTCAGGAGAGGGCTTAGGGAAGCCCAAGGACAGCCTGGAAGGCTTTGGAGGAGCCCAACAGCTGGAGAGACTCCAAGTCCTGCCTGATGCCTCAGGACGTTTTCTTTTCTTTTCTTTGTGTTTTAAAATTTGGGGGCCGCTCTGGGTCACAGCTCTTTGTTGCTGAGTATGGCTATCCCAAGCTGCAGTTTTAGCAAGAGGGGGCTACTCTCTAGTTGCATTGTGTGGGCTTCTCATTGTGGTGGCTTCTCCTGTTGCAGAACCAACACTCTAGGGCTCCAGGGCTCAGTCATTGCCCGGTACCGGCTTAGCAGCATGTGGGAACTTGGTTCCTGGAACAGAGAACCAGAGAACGAACCCAGGTCCCCTGCAATGGCAAGTGAAAGTGAAAGTCGCTCAGTCGTGTCTGACTCTTTGAGACTCCATGGACTGAGGACTATACAGTCCATGGAATTCTCCAGGCAAGAATACTGGAGTGGGTAGCATTTCCCTTCTCCGGGGGATCTTCCCAACCCAGGGTTTGAACTCAGGTCTCCCACTTTGTAGGCAGATCTGTATCAGTTGAGCCACCAGGGAAGCCCCTGCATTGGCAAGCAGATTCCTAACCACTGGACCACCAGGGAAGTCCTCAGGCCTTGTTTTCAATTATCCTTAAAGCTTCCTATTGAGGCAGCCTGCACCAGCCCTTATCTGTGGTGGCCTCCTGCTCACAGTCCTAGCATTGTCCCCTTTGAGCTTCCCGAAGTTTCTAGTTTGTGGAGGACCCAGAGACTCGTAAGTAGGAATCCAGGGAGGCAGGAGGCCTTTGAAGAGAATAAGATACAGCTCCAAAGCCTGTGAGTTTGAGTGCAGGCAGTCAACATGACTGTCTTGAAATGTTTATCAGATACTGTGCTTACTCCGTGCAAGCACCTATTTGCAGAGAAAGGTCCTTTATGGACATCAAGTGCTTACACAAGCTTGAGATTCGGTCTTGTCTTCAAGAGGCTTACTGTTTACTGGAAAACCAAACTAACCCAAGATAAATATTAGTGAATAATAAAGGACTAAACCGGTGCCTGGCACAGAGGAGGCGTTCAGCAGGTTTGTCAATTAAATGAATGAACGTATCAATGACCAAAAGTCAAGGTACAGAGGGCAGGTGCCCGAGGATCTCTAGGGAAAGAGAAAGCCGTGTGGGTGTCTTCGAAGAGAGGCACCACAGGCTCCTGGCTTTCCTAAGCATACCAAGTGCCCGATGCGGACCCTGGGGCCAGGATATCCTCGGAGGATGCGCCCTCGACCTTCCTGGGGTCTGAGTCTTGCCTTGCGTACCCGCAGGCGATCCTCGCGGGCTGAGCCTCAGCGGCAGAGGAGCGGCGGTTTCCCACTTCCCGCCCTGCGGTGGAGGGTCCGCAGAAGGGCCCGAGGGGAGGGAGCGCCAGTCCACGGCCCGCCCCGTTGCGTCCCACCCACCGCGTCCCCTCCCCTCCGGCCCCGGGAAAAGCGGCCGCGGGCGCCGCCGCCCGCTGTGGGGCGGGAGGACGCTGCCGAGACGGAGAGCGGCGGCGGGCGGACGAGATGCGGGCGCGGCGGCTCTGGGCCGCGGTGCTGGTGGTGGGGGCGCTGGCGGGCGTCGGCGTCGGAGGTGAGTGGGGCTCCCGCGCGGTGGACACCCAAGTCTCGGGTGAGCCGCGCCGCGCGTCCTGCCGCAGCCGAGTGTACAGAGCAGACGTGGAGCGGGCAAGCCGGTCGGGTGGATCCTGCGCCCCTGCGCTCAGAGTGCGTGGGGCCAGGCTGGAGCCATCGGAGCTGGGAGCTGGGGACCTTGCGGGCTCCGCTGCGGCCAGGGCGAGCCGCTACCTAGGGGCGGGTCCACCGGGACACACAACTAACTCTTAAGCCGAGTTAGGCGCCTGTCCCCGGCGATCTCCACGTGAGCGGCGTGGGGGGCGCATCTCTGAGCCCGGAGTTCAGTCCCGGCCGCGCGCCTCGCAGGTGGTCCCGGCCGTGCGAAGGCAGAGTGGCTCCTGGAACCCGGGCGAGCTTCCCGGGGCTGTTCCCCCGCGTTGGCGGAGGGATGTGGTTGTCGCTTCTCAAATTGAGAGAGTGTGCGCGCAGACTTACCGGTTACTCGACATTTCTTTCTCTTTGTGTACACTTTCTCCCAATTTTTTTTGTTTGTCTTGTCTCCCAAGTTTGTTTAGTTTTTATCTGGAGGCGCCCCGCGGGAGCGGTTCGGAGGAGGACGAGGGCTCTACCTCCTACAGTGTCCCGGGGTGGCGGCAGTAGCCTCCGCTTCCGGGACAAAGCCACCATCCGAACACTCTCCACTGTGTGCGAACAGCCACGCCAGGGGTCCCCGGAGCTGGCTTAGCTCCCTGGCTTTGTCCCTCCTGCTGCTGCACACGCACTATGAGCTGCCAGGGCAGTTGGCATTCGGCCTCATTGGTGCTGGGAGGGGCACAGCCCAGGTTGCTGCCAGTGGTCTTTCTGGTACCCGGGTGACCCTCCCAGGAAGAACTCTGTCTCTTGGTCCACTGCGGCGTTTCTCTGCAGAGGACGTACAAGTGTGCATATACCTACTTTTAGTGAAAAGAGTAGTACTCATGGTAAGTAGTCCGCCTGCAATGCGGGACACCCCTTTCGATTCCTGGGTCTTGAAGATCCGCTTGAAGATCCTGGAGAAGGGACAGGCTACCCACTCCAATTTTCTTGGGCTTCCCTTGTGGCTCAGCTGGTAAAGAATCTGACTGCAATGTGGGAGACCTGGTTTCCATCCCTGGGTTGGGAAGGTCCCCTGGAGAAGGGAAAGGCTACCCACTCCAGTATTCTGGCCTGGAGAATTCCATGGACTGTATAGTCCATGAGGTCGCAAAGACTGACTTTCAATTTCACTTTTTCATGGTAAGACAATTTAGATCCTACAGAAGATTAAGATTTATTGCTAAATCTGTCAGGAAATACTCGATGACTTCCTTTAAGACTCGTCGTGTATGTATAACATATTGTCCAGGATAGGGCAACAGTATCTTTAAAAAAACAACACTTTATTGAGGTAAGATCCACATTTTAAAAGCTGTATATATTTAATGTATATGACTTGAATTTTGAGATAAATATATACTCATGAGATCATCACCACAATTTTTGATCCATAACTTGATGAAGGAGTTACAGATAATATATAGGGGGCTGTTTAAGTTATTGCTGCAGAAGCTTCCCATGTAGTAGATGCTCAAACAAGTCAACTGATATCTTTAGCCTGAAGTGAGTGGCCTGATGACTATGGCCCAGAATTATGAATCTCCAGCATTCAACCCTGGGAGAGGTTAGAGCCTTGGTTCAGATGCTGTCTGAATGGAGAAGTCTGGAGGCAACTCGGCGTTCTCCTGCAGCGATGCCTGCTTCTGTGAACTTAAAACATTTTTTGCCTGCTTTTCACGTCTACAGTTTTCTGAATTTCTGAATGATTTCTGAATCTAATCATTATATATTTTTACAGTTTTAGAAGTAAGATAATATGAGATAGAGTCTAGCATGGTGCTTGGTTCAGCTGGTGAAGATGAAGAGTGCATTTGTTATTTTGCTGTCTCTCTCTCCACCCCTCACTTCTAGTATACTTTTTGTTGATCTGGTTTACACAGTTGTAATGATCTGTATAGGATTCTACTGCACCGACATACCTAAGTTTGCATGAATTATTCTCTTGGGAATCTGTTCACAGGTTCATCATTGTGATTGGAGTGATTCCAGAGTGGTGATGGGCTATGCTGAGCTAACTAGCCCCAGAGAACCATAGAGAGGCAGGGTAGAGTCATATTTAAGAGTATGGGCTTGGGACTTCCCTGGTGGTCCAGTGGCTGACTTTGGGTTCCCATTGCAAGGGGCACAGATTTGATCCCTGGTCGGGGAACTAGATCCCACATGCTGCGATTAAGAGTTCACTTGCCACAACTAAATATCCTACATACCTCAAGTAAGACCCAGTGCAGCCAAATAAATAAATTAAATTAAAAAAAGAGGAAGGGCTCTAAGCGACTTCCCTGATAGTCCAGGGGTTAAGACTCCACCCTTCCACTGCAGTGGGTTCTGGTCTGGAAGATTTGCTGGTCCGGGAAGTTCCCCATGCTTCGAGGTGTGGCCAAAACAACCCATAAAAACAAACAAACAAAACAAAAACAACAACAACAAAAGTCAAAAACAAAGGACAAAAGATCATGGACTCTAGAGAAGACCTCAAAAATAATAAACCCCCAGTAATAGTGGCTTCCTCAATGTCTCAGTGGGTAAAGAATACACCTGCAATGCAGGAAACAAAGGAGATGCAGGTTTGGTCCCTGGATTGGGAAGATTCCCCTGGAGATGGAAATGGCAACCCACTCTAGTATTCTTGCCTGAAAAATCCCATGGACAGAGGAGCCTGGCAGGCTATAGTCCAAAGGGTTGCAAAGACTCAGACACGACTGAACAGAGCAGAGAGCAAAAGCAGTTTCAGTTATATTTCACACCCCCCTCATTCCAGTGTTTATGACTGGGTTGCAGGGATCATCAGATCCCTGGGAGGCAGATATAGGATGAAAGTAGGAGAGCTCTGTTGGAACACAGTGTTGAAGGGACACAGACTGGATGGGGATGTCACAGAAAGGCTGTCCCAGCGTGGGAGAGTCTGGTAAGGGGAGAAGAGAAGTTGCTTGGTGGTAAACTTGAGTTTTGGAATTCATATGCAAAGATTATCCTTTTAACTTCACTCAAGAAATATTGGGTTTTGTGGCTTCCCCAAATATGGGTCTTTATTCTAACCCAAGACCTATTGAGTAACAGGTTTGTTTGCTATCTAATTTGATTAATTCTGAGCTTAGGTGCTGATTTCTCCTCCTGAATTTATAATCTAAAATTCTCCAGCTGAAAGGAGCTCTCAGAGCCTGGAGAGACATAGCAGGGGGCTTTCTGGCTGGGGAAAGGGACAGCTGTGGTTTGCACGTGTGAGTGCTAAGTCACTTCAGTCATAGCTGACTCTTTGCAACTCTATGGACTGTAGCCCGTCAGGCTCCTCTGTCCATGGGATTCTCCAGGTAAGAATACTGGAGTGGGTTGCCATGCCCTCCTCCAGGGAATCTTCTTGACCCATGGATCAAACCTGCATTTCTTATACCTCCTACATTGGCAGGTGAGTTCTTTACCATTAGTGCCACTTGGTAAGCCCAGCTATGGTTTAAAGCCAATCAAATGTGAGTTTAATTCTTCTTTTTTTTTTTTTAACATTAAATTTGTATTGGAGCATAGCTGCTTAACAATGTTGTGATAGTTTCAAATGGACAGCAAAGGGACTTAAACGTATACATGTATCCCTTCTTCCCCAAACCCCCCTCTCATCCAGGCTGCCACTAGATGTGGGTGTAGTTCTTAATTTTGCCTCATTATCTGTTTTACCTTGGGCAAGTGACTTAATCTCTTAGGTCCTCTGTTTCCTCCTCTATAGAGTGGAGGAATTAGTACTTCTACAATTGTACTAATTAAATGAAATAAAGGCACAAAATAAGTTTTCAATAAATGGTAACTACTCCTGTCATTATTTTTCTTGTCCATGGTAACTACAGTGTTTTGGAGGTTAGACTGTTGGTGCTTCATCCATGCATACAATTCAAGTTCCTAGGATGAGACCCATGGGGTCCCTCTTCCCATGCTTATGTGATAGGTGCATGCATACGTGCTAAGTTGCTTCGATCTTGTCCGACGCTTTTTGACCCTATGGACCGTAGCCTGCCAAGCTCCTCTGTCCATGGAATTTTCCAGGCAAGAATACTGAAATGCATTGCTATGCCCTCCTCCGGGCACTCTTCCTTATTTCAACCCATTCTGCATTGGTATATCTCAGTTGCTCTGACCCAGCAAGAGCTCCCAGAAGAGCCCAAGGAGGAGTGAGGGGTCTCTCCCCATACATTTGCTTTATTCACAAGAAAACTTTAAATCCTGTCCCTGGGAAAAGAGGAAAGTAAAATACATTCGCAGAATTTGAGGAGAAGGATGTGTCTACTTTGTTCAGTACTCTATGTACAGTGGTTAGAACACAAGTGCAAAATATATACCTATGGAAAGGCATCTTGAGGAGATATGCCTCACCTTAAAATATCCAGTATTTGAATATCTGCATTCATTCGTAGACGATCCTCCAATGCTCCCTCTGGGCATTCTGGAGGATGTTAGAATACAGTCGAGACCATGAGTTTTTTGAGCACTTGGACCCCTACACTCTCGTGCCATTTAGACCTCTGCTCTGAAGGTCCTGGAAACTCAGGGGATCATCTGTGAAGTGTCTGCCTTCTGGGAGAATATGCATGGGAGGGCAACATTCTCCTTTCCACCTTTCAAAATTGTGAATGTGAGTGGCAGAGGTCCCCTGGGGACAGCATAAATGAGACAAGGAGGCAGAGTGAGGAGGGGGAGTTAGGCTATGACTCTGGACTTTCCTAGTAGAAATTCCTCCTCTGCAACTCCCCACCCAACTCAGGATCTCTGGTTATCATTCCCTCTCAGACCCAAGACTGCTTCTGTCCTTTTTGGCAGGAATAGCCAGGAAGCATGCCTGCAGGAACCACAACTCATGAATCAGCAGACAGATAATTAACTGGGGGAATGACTGAGCAGCTTTGGGGATCGACCGCTTGGTTTGAGACATCCCCCTCTGCTGCCCACAGAGCTGGCCTGCTGCTTCACTCCTGACCCCTGGCCCTTTCTGAGTGGAATGGTTATCGTGGCTGATGGAGCTCAGGTCACGAGTGGAAAAGCAAGTGGAAGCAGAGGAATGAGGCTGCCTGTCCTTCCTGGGAGTAAACTGCTGGTGTTTTTTTAAATGGGAGACTCTGCAGCAAATAATTTATAAAATCTGCCTTTCTCTCCATGCACAGTATTACCAGGAACACTCTTTTTTTTTTTTTTAAGTTTATTGAAGTATAATTTATGTACAGTGAAGCACGTTCTTTGTGGGTGTTCAGTTCTTATGCGTTTTGATAAACACACACAGTGGCTCAGTGGTAAAGAATCCGCCTGTCAATGCAGGAGATGCAGGAGACTCTGGTTGGATCCCTGAGTCCAGAAGATCCCCTGGAGTAGGGAATGGCAACCCATTCCAGAATTCTTGGCTGGGAAATCCCATGGGCAAAGGAGCCTGGCAAGTTACATTGCAGGGGTTGCAAAGAGTCTGACACGACTGAGTGACTGATGCACGCACCAGAGCAGGAGGGGAGTGTGGTGTCTCCTTCCAGGACTCCTACAGGTTGAGAACAGACCACACTCTCTCCTGGGAGTTTCCTGAGGATTGTGGGAATGGGCTGGACCGAGTTTCTTCTGGAGTTCCCCTTGAGCTTTGGGATTCCAAGAGGTTTACCAGGTTTTGACGCTGAAGGTGCTCATTTGTATAGAGCCTGGCATGCTCTGGGGAACATACATTTAAATGAATGCAAATCTAGGGACAGAGGCAGAACAGAGGATATGTAAAAATAGCTTTATATATATATATGTGTGTGTGTGTATTATTTTTTTTTTAGCTTATAAAAATAGTTCAACTTTTTGTGGCAAAAAAAAAAGTCAGTGGAATTCCCTGTCCGTCCAGTGGTTAGGACTCAGGGCTTTCATGGCGGTGGTCCAGGTTTAATCCCTTGTCAGAGAACTAAGATCCTGCAAACCTCGCTCCGTGACCAAAAAATAAATTAAAAAAAAAGTTAAGCAGTGCAAAAATAGAATAATGTAAAAAGTACAAGTCCCTTGTAGTCTTGTCCTTACAGATAACCACTTAAAAAAATTTTTTTTTGAATTATAGTTTTTTATTTTTTAAATTATGATAACATATTTACAGGAGACTTGGAAAATAGAACAAGGTTACATATAGTTCCACTGTATATTGCACTTATTTTTTTTTTTTTATAAATTTATTTATTTTAGTTGGGGGCTAATTACTTTACAATATTGTAATAGTTTTTGCCGTACATTGACATGAATGCACTTATTTTTTAAGTAGATAAATTAAGATTTTTAGTTGGAGTTTCATATCAAACTCTCAAAAATTAATGGAATGAATAAACAGAGAAGTAGAAGCAGTCCTGAAAAGCACTATGAACCAATTCAACATAATTCAGATTTATACAGACAGAAAAAAACAAAATTCTGTAAAGCAATTATCCTTCAATTAAAAAATAAATTTTAAAAATTAAAAAAAGAGATTTATACAATTTTCACACAACAGCAGGGTACAAATTCTAGTCAAGTTCCCATAGACTATAAACCAGGAGACACTGAAACATATCCAGAGACATAAGATCAGGTACAAACATTTCAGGTCTATAAGTATTGAAATCATACAGGGTCTGTTCTTTTATTATTGTGGAATTATGTTAGAGATCAATATCAAGAGATATTTGAAGATAGCCCACATGTTTTCAAGTGCAGTGGGACATTTACCAAGAGAGATCCTTGACTTAGCTATTGAAAGCTTCGATAAAGTTAGAAGACTAAAGAGACACAGAGGGTGATTGCAGAGAAGAAAGCATTTAAATGAGAAACTAATATCAAAGATACTTTAAAAATCCCATGTATTTGGGAATTAAATGTCCACTTTTAAATGATGGGTGTAAGATAACCACTGTTGGCAGTTACTCCAGAATTCTTTCCTGTGTATATGGAAATTTTATTTCCATAAATAAATTTTTAAGGAAATATTTTCCCATGTATATTTCCACTGTATATAATTATTTATCTTTATTGTTGTTTCTCAAGCAGGATCATTCACAGTAGCATCATTGTCACTTAATAATATACCATGGGCATCTTTTTATATCAGTTTATGGCTTTCTATTACTGTTTATTCCAAGAGCTGTCATTCTAGCCCAAACGCATATTATTATTTGGATATATCTGAATTTTCTTAACCAAGTCCCTGTTGGTAGTCACTGGGATCACCCCCAATTATCTGCTACTACAGATAAAGCTGCAGGGGACATCCTTGTTCATTATTATGCACCTTTGTTCAAGTATCTCTACAGGCTGAATTTCTTAAACTAAAACTCCTACGTCAAAGGACACGAATATTTTAAATTTAAATTTTTATAGCTTTTCCAAATTGTCCTCAAAATAGTGGGACCAATTTGCCTTCCTACCAAGACAGGCTGGCAGCAAGGGCTGGTGACACCAGATATGAGCAGCAGATATGACCACAAGATATGAGCTAGAGGAAGAAAAGCAATGGAACTGAACAGTCAAATGCCAAGTGAAGGGAAGTGAAAGTCATTCAGTCGTGTCCGACTCTTTGTGTCCCCATGGACTATACAGTTCACGGAATTTTCCAGGCTAAAATACTGGAGTGGGTAGCCTTTCCCTTCTCCAGGGGATCTTCCCGACCCAGGGATCGAACCCACATCTCCCACGTTGCAGGCAGATTCTTTACCAGCTGAGCCACCAGGGAAGCTAAGGAGGTCACCCAAAGGGCACTGCTTGGCTGGGCCTCAAACAGAACTTGGTACAGGCTTGCCTCTTTTCTATATTGAATGAGTCAGATAGGAAGTGGGTCTTGTGCTGATAAAATTTTCCAGAACTTGAAATGCAGCATTTGAATGAAATGTTAGTTAGGACATTAGGAAGAAATAGACATGTGTATAAAATTAAAGGGATCTTGGGCCCTGGGATGCTAGGCTTCCTAGAGTGTTAGCCTACTGATATTTTCTGCCTGGAAGATATACTTTCAGGGCTGGCTGCACTGTGAAAATCACTAATTTAGTCCCGTTTGTTTTACAGAGAAGCAGAAAGGGAGGTCCTGAGAGGCGAAGTGACTTGCTCAAGATCATACAGCTAGTTTAGTGGCATTGGAGGAGTCTAGCCCTGAGGGCTCCTGTCTCCTGGCCAGTGATTCTTCACTGTATCCCGTAGAGACCAAGGGCCCTCTCTCATCTGCCCCTGAGGTGGGTGGGGAATGTGTGGGGATGGGCATTCCTAGTGTAAGAAGTGATTGGCATGAAGGTAAAGAGGAAGGAAACCAACATTTACTGAGCATCCACTAATTTTTTTTTCTATTTTTTAAATTGGAGTATAATTGCTTTACATTGTTGAGTCAGTTTCTGCTATATGACGACGTGAATCAGCTATGTGTGTACGTATATCCCTTCCCTCTTGAGCCTCCCTCCCAATCCATCCCATCCCTTTAGGTCATCACAGAGTGCTGAGCTGAGCTCCCTATGCTATTCAGTGGCTTCCCACTGGCTATCTATTTTACACATGGTAGTGTGGGTCGGGAAGGTCCCCTGGAGAAGGAAATGCCAACTCGCTCAAGTACTCTTGCCTGGAGGATCCCATGTACAGAGGAGCCTGGTGGGCTACAGTCCATGGGATCGCAAAAGAGTCAGACACGACTTAACAACTGAACAACAACAACAGCTAAGTGTATATATATCAACGCTACTCTCTCAATTCATCCTCCCACTTCCCTGCTGTGTCCACAAATCTTTTCTCTATGTCTGTGCCCGAGCATCCACTACTGATGGTTCATGTTATCTCATTTAATCCTAACGACTCTTGAAGTAAGTATTATGCCCATATTTGGGAGTGTGGGGGAAAGGAAGCGGTTGTTGAGGGTCACAGTGCTTGGCTGATGTGGTTGGGTTAGACCTGTTAAACACAAGGGAACAATGATAAGTTCTTGAATAGGGATGTGACAGAGACTCAGAGTCACTGGACCTTAGAGAGAGCACCAGAGAGACGAGGGGATGTGCTTGAGGTCACATGGCCAGTGGAGTGGTTACGGGTCTCCTGCCTGCTCCCTGCATGCTTCTCTCACCACATCCACTGTTACACAATATTAGCTTTCATTGCTTTTTAAGTTGGAGTTTAGTTGCTTTACAACGTTGTGTTAGTTTCTGCTGTACAGCAAAGTGAATCAGCTATACATATACATGTATCTTCTTTTTGTCACACACACACAAAAAATGTTCATTGCTTTCTCCTCCTGCCCTCAGGGTGTTTTCCAGGGGTCAGGTGTTAATTTTAGGAGGCCAGTGCCTTATCCATTAGGTGACTGGGGCTGCTCGGGTGTTAATTTTAGATGGCGATTACATGGAAGACAGGACTCTGTCCTTTTTTGCGGTGTTCAGCGCATGGCTACCTAATTATACCAGTTGGAGATGATAAGCAGACATGATCTGCTGCTGCTGCTGCTAAGTCGCTTCAGTCGTGTCCGACTCTATGCGACCCCGTAGATGGCAGCCCACCAGGCTCCCCCGTCCCTGGGATTCTCCAGGCAAGAACTGGCTTCACTTGTAAGGACGGGGACCACTGGCTGAAGAAGGGTCAGTGAAAGGGCATGGCCAGTGGTCAACACGTTTGAACTTTGTCCAAAGGAATCTACTTGCTCATGGCAAAATCTTTCCTGTTTTTGGGTCTTGCCCCTCATGCCATTGGATCAGCAAATCCTCAGAGTACATCTAAGGTCTAACCACGCCGTGGACACCACTACCATCCAAATCCAATCCCCTGCCCTCTGCTGCCTGGATTACTATTTAAAAATTTTTTTTATTTATTTAATTTTGGCTGCGCTGGGTCTTTGCTGCTGCAAGCAGGCTTTCTCAAGTTGCAGCCTGCGGGGGCTACTTTTTGTCAAGATGCATGGCCTTCTCATGGTGGTGGCTTCTCTTGTAGCGGAGCACCAGCTCTAGGCACATGGGCTCAGTAGCTGTGGCAGCAGGCTCAGTCGTCCTGGGGCATATGGGATCTTCCCGGATCAGGGATCGAACCTGTGTCCCCAGCATGGGCAGGTGGGTTCTTAACCACTGGAGCCTGAATTATTGTAATGCTTCCTAACTGGTCTCTTTCTTGTCTTGCTTCCCGACTGTCTGCCCTCCTTTCAGTGGCCAGGATGATCTTTTTCTGCTCATCTCTGCTCACAGTCTGCCAGCGGCTTCCCACCACATGGAGAATGATGGCCACATTCCATTACCGTGGCTACCGCTTCCCAGTATTATGGTTTCTGACTGCATTTCCAACCACCTCTCCACCTAGCTCCTCTTCCCTCTCTCTCAGTACTGTTTCCTAAAGAGGCTGAGGTCCATCTAGCTGTTGCGGGTTTTTTCTGGAGTACTTGTCCTCTAGATCTTCCTATGATTCACTCCTTCGTGATTTTGAAATGTCACTCAGAGAGGCCTTTCTTGCCTTTTTAAAAAGAATTATTTATCTATTTAGCTGCGTCAGGTCTTAGTTGCAGCACTCAGAATCCTCGTTGCATCATGCGGGACTTTTCCTTGTAGTGCCCTGGCTTAGTTTGTCCTGTAGCATGTAGGATCTTAGTTTCCAGATCAAGGATTGAACCCGAGTCTCCTGCATTGCCAGGTGGATTCTTAACCACTGGACCACCAGAGAAGTCCCTTGACCACTTGACATCCTCGCCTCACTGATGCTTTATCCTGCCCTATTTTATTTTTTAAAATAAATTTATTTACTTTTAATCGAAGGGTAATTGATTCACAATATTGTGTCGGCCTCTGCTATACATCATCATGAGTCAGCCCTAGTCTGTTTTCTTAATGCATTTGAAATTGTACTTTTCGCTCGTGTATGTTTTGGTTTTCTGTTGAGCATCTTCGATTTTCTAAGTTCCACGAGAGTAGGGCGGTTGTTTAATTCATCAGTGTGGCCTCCAGTGCTTAGCAGAGTGCTGGACACAGATAGGTACTCAGTGAGTTTGTTGGGTATGAGTAGGTGAATAAATGGCAACATCATTAACACATCTTAGTATAAAAGTATATAAGTCAAGTGACCACTTTTCTGTTATCCACAGGTGGATTAACCATTGCAAAATGTTCAGTATAGGCTGGCTTTTCTCAATCATGCAAATTATTTCAGGTCAGTGTTCCTCAAAATCATGTCATATATGCTGCTGCTGCTACTGCTGCTAAGTCGCTTCAGTCGTGTCTGACTCTGCACGACCCCATAGACGGCAGCCCACCAGGCTCCCCCGTCCCTGGGATTCTCCAGGCAAGAACACTGGAGTGCGTTGCCATTTCCTTCTCCAATGCATGAAAGTGAAAAGTGAAAGTGAAGTCGCTCAGTCGTGTCCGACTCTTTGCGACCCCATGGACTGCAGCCTACCAGGCTCCTCCGTCCATGGGATTTTCCAGGCAAGAGTACTGGACTGGGGTGCCATCGCCTTCTCTGGTCATATATGCTACGGAAATGCAAATCCATTTTATATTAGCTTCTTAGGGCTGCTGTAACTGGGTGACTTAAAACAACAGAAGTTTATTCTCTAGAGGCTAAAAATCTGAAATCAGGGTGTCAACAGGGCCATGCTCCCTCTGAGACACTGGGATGGACTCTTTCCTGGTATCTTCCTAGCTTTTGGTGGTAGCTGGAAATGCTTGGTGTTCCTTGTCTTCCAGCTATATCACTCCAACCTCTGCCTCTGTCTTAACACGGCGGCATTCTCTCTCTGTCTTCACCTGATGTTTTCTTCTTATGAGGACATCAGTCATATTGGATTAGTGTCCACCCTCATGACCTCATTTTGATTACATATGCAAAGACCCTATTTCTAAATAAGGTTGTAGGCGTAGGTCCTGGGAATTAGGACTTCAATATGTCTTTTGTGAGGACGCAATTCAACCTATAACACATTTTAATATTGGTTAAGACAAATTGTGCATAAATGCCTTCAGATGTTAAGTACCATATTTAATTATCTCTGATACACTTTTAAAAAAATTGGAAAATCTCTGAAATCAGGATACTTTCTGTATGGTTGGGCTTCCCAGGTGGCTCAGTGGTAAAGAATCTGTCTGCCAGTGCAGGGAATGCAGGTTCGATGCCTGGGTCGGAAAGGTCCCCTAAAGTAGGAAATGGCAACCCACTCTAGTACTCTTGCCTGGGAAATCCCAAGGACAGAGAAGCCTGGTGGGCTACAGTCCATGGGATAGCAAAGAGTCGGACTTGACTGATGCACTAAGCACGCACACACGCACCTGTATGGTAATTTGGACTCCCTGCTGCTTTGGGTGATGCTTACTGGAGCTTTCTGTTCAGAGCACTGTGTGACCTTGAACTCCACCTTCCTGTCTTCTTCCCCTTCCTCGGCTCACTGAGCTGCTGTTACATGTAATGAAAGAACCAAAATAAAATAAACTTTCTTAACAACTTGCTCCAGAGAAACCACTTGTTGCACGCACACTGCTGTTAGGGTATGTTTTGTTCTTGGATGACTCACTCAGCTAGGTGACTGCAATGGAAGATCAGGCACCTCCTGAGTCACCCAGCGTCCCCGTGAACCTGTTTAGGAAGTCACCAGTCAAAGGTCACTGGCAGGGCCAGAACTCTTCCCTGGCAGACAGTAGGAGAGTTATCTGTAGTGTTTGCAGTGTGGATCACCCTCTCTTCCCACTGAACACCTCTCCCTCTGGCTGAGCCCTCTCGGAGGGCTCATGAGGGTGGCCTGTTCCTGAATGCTGACATCCTGTCTCATTGGACAACATATCCTCAAAATAGCTCTCATTGACGCGTTAATAACTTCCACTGGTTCCAACTCCCTTCCTTGTTCCTCTTTTTTTTCCTCTTTTTTTCCCATTCTTTGTCTCTCTTCTGGTTCTGTGAGTTGATCTGATGTGTCAAACCACAGCCTTCTACTTCTACTTTCCAGGCAACATTCTTGGCTAATCTCGTCTATCTTTTCTAATTGGCGTTCTTGATCATCCCTTCTAGACTGGATTTTTGATCACCTGCCTTCTACTGCTTGGGACTCAGGATAAAAACATGAACAACAAAAACAATAGCGTCAGATAGATAACCAACGAGGACCTGCTGCATAGCACAGGGAACTCTGCTCAGTGTTATGTGGCAGCCTGGATGGGAGGAGAGTTTGGGAGAGAATGGATACATGCATATGTATGACGGGATTCCTTTGCTGTCCACCGGAAACTATTACAACATTATTAATCAGCTATACACCGACACAAAATAAACAAATAGCAACCATAGCAGCAGCAGCCTCTGTAGGGTGCTTCTGTTTTTGCCAGTTGCTGTGCTCAGAGTGTGACAGGGGTTGATTCACTTATAACTACCCTGGGAGGAATGGGACCAGTCTGACCTTGTTGCCTTGCTCTGGCTAAGCTGTCCGAAGAAATGGGTGTTGGGAGTTGTTAACTCATTTCAGGGACAAAGTTCTAATGAAGGCCCCTCATTCTCCAGCAGGGCTGAATCTGACCCTCTGAGACTGAGTAAGAAAAGAGGCCTTATGAATGACTGGAAACAGAGGCCTAAACTCCTTCCACATGTTTGGGGGTGAGGGGTGGCCTCAAAGCAGCAGCTCACTGAATCAGCACAGTCAGGAGCAGGGACTTCTGATGAGTCAGCTGCTTTCAGCCACTGCGTTCCAGGGAACCTGCCCTTGGTGGCAGGTCTTGGTGGGGGGCATTCTGGGGAGAGGGGGGAATCATTGCTCTCATGAAATCAACCTGTGAGTCATTACACAGAGGATGGGTAAGGGGAACTGGGTAACCATGACTTCCCAGGCATGACTTCCTAAAGAACTGCCCCTGGCAGCTCATCTCATTCTCTGGGTTCAGGGACCGCCCGTTCACTGGGAGGGGGCCTGCTGTTGTTTATTTCACATCTGGTAAGGCGTTCTTTTGTGGCAACAAGTCAAGGATTCATGGGAAATGCTAATTTGAGAATGAATGGAGGGCTAAATGGATAGACCAGGAAAAGTTTTCAAAAAATAATTTGACGGCGTGCACACCTCCCTCGGTCGGTCCTCTTCTCTCTTCTAACTTGTCCCTCATCTCCCTACTGGAAATCCGTGGTACTTATGTCCAGAATTACTCCCCTGGATGCTAGTTCTCATGAAAACTTCAAAAAGGGATGCCTAAAATAATGCAGGCTATGTTTTTCTCAAAACTCTTCCAATAAGGCAGTAAGGGGAACTGAGTTCACATTTGGCTGAGAAAAGAGCTAAGAGAAGGCCAGGCAGCCTTGGCAGGGAGAGGCCTCCTGGATGCATTGTGGGTTTTGAACACTCTGTCATTCTGACTCTGGCAGCTCTGGGAAGAATGGCTGCTTTTCTCCCATTAGAGTCAGTACACGGCTGAGGGCTGTCCCAACTCAGAGATGGCCTTGATGCCTTAGGGCCAGACCTGGAACTACTGCTGTAATTTCCACCTTGCAGCCTTTGTATCACACACTTAGGCTGGAATCAGTCAGAGGCTGGAGTCATAGAGGTTACGCGTGAGCTTACAGTGGCATGTGACTTGCAGAATTTTCGAGTTGAGAAAGGCCTTTGAAGTTAGACAGACTCAGGGCTCTGAGGAAACATGGGGCTTCCAGGAGGCGCTTCAAAGATTCCACATATAATCTAGTGTTTGTCAGAGAACAATGAAAATTTCAATTGTCCAAGGAACTGTATCAACCCATTTGTGTGTTTTATATTGAAATTCTAGGCATAATTTGGAGAAATGAGCTCAGTTGCTTAAAAAACAATACAAAGCTGACCTAGTCCAGTACTTTGCAATTTGCTCTGTATGTATGTGTGTGTGCTCAGTCGTGTCCAACTCTTTGTGACCCCACGGACTGTAGCCCGCCAGGCTCCTCTGTCCTTGGGATTCTCCAAGCAAGAATACTGGAGTGGGTTGCCATTTCCTACTCCAGGGGATCTACCTGACCCAGGGATGAAACCCACTTCTCCTGCGTCTCCTGCATTGGGAGGTGGATTCTTTTACCAGTGAGACACCTAGGAAGCCCCATTAAATGACTCATTGAAGACTATGTTGTTAGTGGGTGACTCAGAACCACAACGTATTGATTGTGTGTGTACCTTTTCTGTTAGGTCACTCTGTCCTGAGCTGGATACTGTTGCAGTGTAATTTTTAGAGTTGAAAGTATGATTCTGGTACAACTATAAAATGAAGTGAAAGTCAAAGCTGCTCAGTTGTATCCGATTCTTTGTGACCTCCTGGACTGTAGCCCACCAGGTTCCTCTATCCATGGAATTCTCCAGACAAGAATACTGGAGTGGGTTACCCCTTCTCCAGGGGATCTTCCTGACCAGGGATAGAATCTAGGTCTCCCACGTTCCAGGCAGATTTTTTTTTACCATCTGAGCCACCAGGGAAGTCCAATAAAATGAACACGTGTCAAAGATTTCATTCAACTTAATGAGAGAACCAGTAAGGTGTTGACTAATTTAAAAGAGAATTCAAAGAAGGGAATTACAGTCAGTCAGTCAATGGAACGCTGAAATCAGTTGCCCAATAGATTCAAGATTGGTTAATGTTCTACAAAGCAATAAACCTTAACCTCTGGTGGTTATCTTTGCTACTAGTCAGAAATCATTTGCATTGCTGTTGAATAAGAATCATATACATCATTCTCTTCAAGAATTATATCCATTGTTATTGATTTTCTACAGGCCAGCCTCTACTCTTATAGGACTGTAAGATATCCTAATCAATAGAGATCAAACAAAGGTACACATCCCTGAAATTATATAACCCCTTAGCATGGTGAGGCTACTGGTCAACCCCTTGCATTACCTTGAAAAGTCACCCAGTACTCCCTTTGCCTATTTCCACATTTTGGATAATTTCTTTTAATAATATCGTGTGTACATGTGTATGTGCACATTTTCTGTTCCCTTCCCCGCCCCCCCCAACCAGATATTGAAAGGGAGTTCAGTCACAGTATTATAAAGTGGCCTGAGATACTCAGCTCTGTAAGAAGTTTCAGAGACACCGGGGAAACATCCCAATGATGAGGACGATTTTCCCTCAAATATATTTGCTGGTCTTACCAGCTAAGGACAAGGGACCACTTCAGAAGATTGGATAAAGGAATTGTCAGGATAATTGAGTCATATCAGGAAGGGGTCTGGGCTTCCCAGGTGGCACTAGTGGTAAAGAACCCACCTGCCAATACAGGAGACATAAGAGATTTGGGTTTGATCCCTGGGTCAGGAATCAGGAGGGCATGGCAACCTGCTCCAGTATTCGTGCCTAGAGAATCCCATGGACATAGGAGCCTGGAGGGCTACAGTCCTTGGGGTCACACAGAGTCAGACGTAACTGAAGCGACTTAGCATGCACGCACAGAAAGGGAGTCTCCCTCATTCTATTCTTTGCACAGTTGTTCCTTGGGATCTGCAGGGGATTTATTCCAGGTTCCCTTGACCACCAAAATCTGAGGATGCTTAAGTCCCTTATAAAAATAGTTTAGTGTTGGTGTATAACACACATACTCTTGTATTCTATAAATCATCCTTCGTTCCTTAAAATGTGAATGCTATGTAAATAGTTGTAAATCCAATGTAGATAAATAGTTGCTGCCACGTGGCGAATTCAAGTTTTGCTTGTTGGCACTTTCTGGAATTTTTTTTTTCTGTATATATTTTGACCCTTGGTTATTTGAATCTGTTTATGCGGAACCCATGGATATGGAGGGCTGACTATACTGGAAAAGGCATTCCTGGGAGCCCTGGAGGAAGAAAAGGTTTACCTGACCGAGGCCAGGAAGGCTAAGCTGTGGGGAACACAGAGGATGGGGGCTTCTGTCCAGGTGAATGTCTGTGGTTTACTTCCTGGCTGGACTTCTTAGGACTCTTTTCATCTCTCTGGGTTGTCTCTGCTCCTCCCTCAACTTTTTCTGCGTCCTTCGACAGTTTGAAGACTGTTTACAGTCTTCATCTGAACTGAGACAATTTGGAACCAGTTCTCAGAATTCTAATGTAATCATACTTGAGGAATCTTTACCCTTCCATGTTACTGGAATCCAGTAACGATTTACTGAGCATCTACTGCTTTCTAGGCACTGCAAATGTAGTGATAAAAAGTCAAGGTCTCTATGATTAAAATCAGAGATTTCTTCAAAAAAGGAATGTTAGGTTCTCTTCTGGTGTTCCAGAAAGGTTCGATCCATCTCTTGTACCTTCTATGTCAGTAGTCCTGAGCAAGGACATTTAACCTTTACAGTGTTATTTTGAATGGCACTTTGTAGTGTACCCAATGCTTCTCCTTTACCTCACTGAATTCCTTGCGTACATCCTGTGAGATAGATATTATCAGCTTCATGGAGGTTCACCAGGTTGACTGAGGTCATGACATGTCCAGTTAGAAAAGCATTCAGAATTCAAATACAGGCTTTCCAACTCCAAAATTCCATGTTCTACCAGTTTTATAACTGGTTAACTTTTACTAGTATTTCTTTAGTTCTCCCTAAAGCATTCTGTGCTTGCATCCCAAGATATATGTATTGGGAAGCTTGAGAAGATTTCAGAAGATTTGCTTTCCCCTCACGGGCCAGTAGGACACTGCCAAGGCTGTCACCCCCCCACCCCCATATTTAGGCTGTGTGTTAATATTAGTTCATCCAGGCTCTGAATTCCCTGTGTAGTGGCTGTGAATAAACCAATAAAGTAATTACCGTGGCTCTGGGCCTCAGATTTTTATTTGTACAATGTAGGTGTTAAATCAGTTGTTAAAGCCTTTCTTTATTAAATCTATTTTTTTGTGTGTTTCGTTTTTTTTTTTTTTGAATATTTATTTATTTGGCTACATCCAGTCTTAGCTATGGCACCATGAGATCTTTCGTTGTGGTGTGCTTGCTTCTCTCTAGTTGTGGTATGCAGGCTCTGGAGGGCTTGGGCTCAGTAGTGGTGGTGTGTTGGCTTAGCTGCCCTGTGGGATGTGAGATCTTAGTTCCCTCACCAGGGATCAAACCCATACGCTTGCATTGGAAGGCAGATTCTTAACCACTGAACCACCAGGGAAGTCCCAAAGAAAGCCTTTCCATCAGTTATGATCTGACACTTGCTCCATCACTTGCTGTCATCATGGCCTTATCAGTTAAGAGCAGTGATGAGTTTCTCTTGACTTTCCTCATTCTCCTTCTCTTTTCCCAAACAATCTATGTTGGGTAAGCATCTATGGGCTGGTGAAGGTGTATTTGTGTGCACCTGAGAGCTGTAAACTTGGGCATTTGGGAAAGCTGGGCAAGGATGAGGCAGGCCAGTTACTGTGTCAAGTGAAATTGGATGCTAATACCTCTGTCTTTCTGTTTCAGGGCCCAACATCTGTGCCACACGAGGCGTGAGCTCCTGCCAGCAATGTCTGGCAGTGAGTCCCATGTGTGCCTGGTGCTCAGATGAGGTAAGGACCAGATATCTCACTTTATTTCTTTCCCAGACTTAGCTGCCTTTGTGTAGAAACAGACCCGTGGGGCTATCTCCTCCCTCCTAAGTACACAAGCCCTTGTCCCTTCTGAGCAAAACTAGGGAGAAGCCTTCCCATGGATGGATGTTGCAGGCAGCTGTCATGCGCTGTTGCCGGGAATGCCATCCAGAGTGTGTTGCATGGCCCTGGCCTTAGGCTAGTAGGCTAGTAGGCCTCTTGGCCTCCCCTGTGGCCATTTTACCATACTTCGCTTGTTTTTGTTGGGGTGCAACAACCCTGGGAGGCTGGGCCTCAGGTCGCAAAAAGGGAGGCAAAACGGGGTTATAGGTACAGAGTGGATGCTGGCTTATGAACATTCCAGAATTTTTAAAAGGCAAATGACAAGACAGATCTTGCGCTTGCATGTGGGGTTGTTTAGTCAGAGGACCTTTTCTCTCCCCTTTTCCTGACCATTGGGCCCCCACGGCTTTACCTTCTCTCTCTTTCTCTCCTTCTCTTCTCTTGGGAAGGTGTTGATGAGAGAAGGAGCTGGGCCAGTTTGGTGAGGCCAGGAGGGTGACAGGAAAGGGTTAGCTGTGTCTAGGCAGTGGATTTGTTGTGTCTGGGGCCCTGGGGAATGAGTGTGTCTGAGGGGATGGTTGTGTTTGTGGCTAAGATGGGAATTTGGAGCTGGCAAGGGCTGGGCGTGAGTGTGGCTGAAGAGGGTCCAGTGATTACAGAGTGTGAGGCTGAGTCACCGGCCTCGTCCCCGGCAGGTGGTTACCTGACCTCCTGGCCTGGCTGGGTGTCAGCCTCCTGAGGTGCCCTCTGTCAGGACAGCCTGTCCCCGTGCTCCGTGGCTCTGTGAAGTGCTCTAAACCGAGCCCTGGTTCTGTCTGTCCGGCTCCTCTCCCCTATCTGCTGAGTTTCCTAAAAAGGCAACCTCCCTGGCAGGCTGGTGAGGGGAGGGGCAGTGGGAGCCGCGAGGCGGTGTTTATCAACGAGAGGGAGGCTGGGACGGCCGAGGCCAGCCCAACACAATGCCTTGGCCTCTGTGCAGTTCAGCACGAGAACGGCTTCCAGAGGCAGCTGCCCAACATCTGGGCCACACTGACTTCATTTAGCAAATGAAACATTCCCTGGGGCCGGGAGTTGGGGGTGGGGCATTGAGTGAGTCCTTCCCCTCCACCCCCGCAGGTTCTCCACCCCTCTGGGCTGAACTCAAGTGTGATGTAGCCTCTCCCTTCTCATTTGCCATATCTTCCTTCCCTTGATCATCATCATGATACTATTAAGCTTCTTTTACAAGGAAATTGGAATTCTGTGGCTCAATCCTCGAAGAAGGGAGAGCTGGATGGGGAGGGTGCTGGATTGGAGGGCGTCTAGCTGGCTGGAGCAGAAGGGTAGTCAGGGGGAGAAGCCCTAGGATAGCTCAAAGGATGCTCCTCCCTCTGCTTTCCCCCCTTTGCAACCCAAAGCAAGACAAAAGGGAGAAACTGTGGTTCAGAGGAATCTGGGGGAAAAGAAAACCATTCTTGGAATGTCTGTCACCTCGCTTGATTGGCACAGGGACAAACCAGGTAATAGATATGCTGAGCCCCCACCAGACAAAGCCCTTAGGTCATGTGACCAGATTTTAGAAAAAAGTGTAGAATATTTAATGGTGGCCATGGTGAATTTTGTCCAATCCGAGGTGGGAGGAGGAAAGAAAGAGGGGAAGAAATGTACAGGATAGGATCAAAGCTTAATGTAGGACAAGCCTAGGGATGGGGGTTTGGAGTCAAAGAGAAGAGGTGTGTGTGTGCTTGAGTGCGTGTGTGCCCAATCATGTCTGATTCTTTGTGACCCTATGGACTGTAGCCCGCTAGACTCCTCTGTCCATGGGATTTTCCAGGCAAGAATACTGGAGTGGGTTGCCATTTCTTACTCTAGGTGATCTTCCCGACCCAGGGATCGAACCTGTGTCTCTTGTGTCTCCAGCATTGGCAAGTGGATTCTTTACCACTGTGCCTCTTGGGGTGTATCTGGGACCAAAGAAATCTAATGAGAGGAGGTAGATGGTCCAATAAGATATTTTCTGGGAGGATGGAATTTAAACAGGAAAGTGTTTGTTTGTTTTGAATGACAAAGTCAGATTTATTGCTCCGGATTGAATCAATGAAGACAGGACCTAGGGACCGGAAGGCGGAGACAGGAAGTTGGTGAAGCACCCTTTTGGCCTTCATCAGTCTCCTGGGAAAGCTGGGGGTGTGGTGTGGTGTGGAGGCCAAGGGATTAGTGAATGACTACAACTATCTCTTGAGGACGGAGGAGGGGAGGCGGGATAGCAGAGGAGGCCAGCATGGGGCAATGTTTGTCAACCAGGGAGAATGGAAGCACGGCCTGTAACTTGAACATGACTGCCATTTTTATTTGTTTCCCTGAGGGCTTCCCCTGCACTGACCAAGTGTAACTGCTGAAAGTGTCTTGGCTGTTGATTTTAAAAACCAGAATGAACCATCTGGGCCATTTTGCCTGTGATTTGTTGAATAAACGACCCTGGAAAACCTTTGGCTTCTGCTTCTCCTACCTTGGCTGTTATAGGCAGGGTTGGCAGTGCCTGCAAAAACAACTGGTTGGGCTGAGCTTTCCCTGGTCCTGCCGGACAGCAGCTCTGGGTGTGGATAGCAAGCACTTGGCTGGGTCTTAGGAAAACATAGCCAATGTGGATGAGTGCAGACTTTTCGGCCCATCTGCATAGGGTGTGTTCTTGGGGGGCTGGATGCTGATATGGGTTGGGGTGGTGTGCTGTCTCTGGACTCTGAATCTAGCAGAGAAGTTGGCCTCACACTGAGATTCAGCTTGTGGTCTTGGCCTTGGTGGCATCATGTAGGGAATTAGAACCTTCCAAACTTGCTTGCTGGTAAGAATCACCTTGGGTGCTTGTTAAATATAAGGATGTCCAGGATGGACCCTGAACCTATTGCATTAGCATGGGTTGTTATTGAATATCAATAACAATAAACTAAAATGCTTTCCTTTTCCGCTCCTTCTTTCTATTCCCTCCACACCTCTCTCTGTATGTTCAATTTCTTGTCCTCATCAGATGTCAATCAAGAGAACAATTTATTATTGTTAGTTATTGTTAACTTATTTGGAGGCGTTTGTTAGCTCTCTAGGAGAGGGGAAAGTTACATGATGTATTGTTCCTTGCCCTCCAAGAAAAAAGTATGCAGTAATAGTAGTAGTGGGGATTTTCCTGGTGGTGCAGTGGCTAAGATACCACATTCCCAATGCAGGGGGCCTGGGTTTGATCCTTGGTCAGGAAACTAGATCCCACATGCTGCAACTACAGATCTCACATGCCGCAAGGAAGTTCGGAGATCCCATTTGCTGCAACTCTGACCCAGCACAGCCAAATCAATAAATATCTAAAAAATAGTAGTTAAAATAACAACAGTAGAAAAGAGTTACCTATTTGAATTTATTGTTTCTGTGTGCTAAGTTGGTTTAGTTGTGCCCAACTCTGTGGACTGATGCTGAAGCTGAAGCTCCAACATTTTGGCCACCTGATGGGAAGAACTGACTCATTGGAAAAGACCCTGATGCTGGGAAAGATTGAAGGCAGGGAGAGAAGGGGACAACAGAGGATGACATGGTTGGATGGTATCACCGACTCGATGGACATGAGTTTGAGCAAGCTCTGGGAGTTGGTGATGGACAGGGAAGCCAGGTATGCTGCAGTCCATGGGGTCGCAGAGTCGGACACGACTGAGTGACTGAACTGAACTGAACTGTGCAACCCTATGGACTGTAGCCTGCCAGGCTCCTCTGTTCAAGGGATTCTCCAGGCAAGAATACTGAAGTGGGTTGCCATGCCCTCCTCTAGGGGATCTTCCTGACCCATAGATTGAACCCGAGTCTCTTCCATCGCCTGCATTGGCAGGCCGGTTCTTTACCACTAGCACCACCTGGAAAGCCCTTGTTTATATCAGATCAAAAAGACTTGAGTATTTAGGACTTACATTGAGATTTTTACATCTTGAAAGTGTTTCCTGTTCACAGTTTTATTTTATCCCCTGACCAGCCCTGTGAAATAAGTAGAATAATGACAGTTATTCAAACTGTGGTTCTCCAGTTTCTAAAATGGGATTAATGGAGAATGGGACTAACAGCATGTGTCATTCTCCCAGGAGAGGGTGGGAATTCAGCTCACACAGAACGTGGGCTGGAGCCTCCCACCTCTGTGCTCCAACCCTGTCCCTGGGTCTGGGTTATTTTTGCCCTTTTTGTGTAACATCTGGCTTCACTAGGAACTGGAACTTGACCACTCCTCTCCGCTTCCTTCCAGCTTTCTGAGTCACCTGCACTCATTCCTTCTACCTGCTCAGCCTGGGTTATTAGGACAGGGAATGGAGCCCAAGTGTGTTGAGGTCAGTGCCTTGGTGTGCTTCTGGGACAGCAAGCTCTCAGGGAGAGTGTGGCCAAGGAGCAGGCCTGTTAGGTTCCTGACCTCTGATGTCAGCAACCACGGAGGGAGAGGAGGAGACGGTTTTTGTTTCTTAGTGTTTAGATTTCTAAGGAAATTCATAACAAACCATAAGCACTGTCAGCAAGGCTTAATACTTCAAACTTTCTTCTACTAAACACTGCCTCGTTAGAAAATGGGGATCAGGAAACCCCCTGCAAAACATTCTCTCCCTTTGTGATGCAGCTTGAAGGTACTCGACAGCCTTACTGTTCTCATTGTTTCCTGGGCTCTCCCTTCCCCCTGTCTCTTTCAGCATCTGTCTTAGTCCTGGAAAGGATCAGCAACAGGGCATCTTGGTCCATCCAGTCATTGCCTTTTTTGGAAGGTTTTCTGCCTGGGGCTTTGTGGGCAGCTGGAATCAGAGGTACAGTAGGGAGTTTTGTGAGCAAGAAAGAGACTGCTTACTGCGTCCTGAGGGAGAAGGGTTGGGAGAGACGGGCAGGAGCAGGAAGAATTTTTTTTTTTTTTAATAAATTTATTTATTTTAGTTGGGGGCTAATTACTTTACAATATTGTAGTGGTTTTTGCCATACATTGACATGAATCAGCCATGGGTTTGAACACAAAAACACTAAATGCTCGTGAGTTCTCCTCTCTGCCGTTCTGTTCCCGGCTGAGCTAGGGGAGTGGGGCAGGATTTTCATCTGTCTGAGACTTGGAAGAGCAGTGATGTCCTGTGAGGATCTTTTGAACCAGGAAGGTTAAGTCTCATGCGCCGTTTCCCGTTGCTGATGCCGTTTCTCTACCGCGGACCCGTGAAACTGAGAGAGTAAGAACGACGCTGCTGGCTTCTGGAAGCTCTCTCCGTGTTTTGCCTGGGCCAGGTTGGTGCCTGTGCCGTTTGCCTTAGTCTCTTCAGGCTGCTGTAACAAAAATGCCATAGCCACGGTGGCTTCACAATCAACATTTATTTCTGCCTATTCTGGAGGCTAGAAAGTCTAAGATTGAGTGAGGTATCAGCAAATTCAGCATCTCCTCACTATGTCCTCAAATGGCAAAAGGCGACAGGGAACTCTTTTTTTTTTCCCTTTAATTTTTGGCCACACCTCACAGCTTGTGGGATCTTAGTTTCCCGACCAGGGATCAAACCTACACCCCCCTGCTTTGGAAGGTGGAGTCTTAACCACTGGACCGCCTGGGAAGTCCTCCAGGGAGCACTCTTGGGCCTCTTTTATAAGGGCACAATACCTTTCATGAGGGCTCCCCATCATGATCTATCACCTCCCAAGCTCCCCACCTCCTAATACCATCACATTGGTGGTAAGGGTTTGGTGTATGAATTCTGGGGGAGTGCAGACATTCAGTCTGTAGCACTGTTGGTGTTCATGGTCCCATCCATGTGGGGAAGCCCTTCTGCCTATCAGAGGAGGGCTGGGCAGGAGAGTTCGGTTCAGTTCATTCGCTCAGTCATGTCCGACTCTTTGTGACCCAATGAACTGCAGCACGCCAGGCCTCCCTGTCCGTCACCAACTCCCGGAGTTTACCTAAACTCATGTCCATTGAGTCCGTGATGCCATCCAACCGTCTCATCCTCTGCCAACCCCTTCTCCTCCTGCTCTCAATCTTTCCCAGCATCAGGGTCTTTTCCAATGAGTCAACTCTTCGCATCAGGTGGCCAAAGTATTGGAGTTTCAGCTTCAACTTCAATCCTTCCAATGAACACCCAGGACTGATCTCCTTTAGGATGGACTGGTTGGATCTCCTTGCAGTCCAAGGGACTCTCAAGAGTCTTCTCCAACACCACAGTTCAAAAGCATCAATTCTTCTGTGCTCAGCTTTCTTTATAGCCCAACTCTCACATCCATACATGACTACTGGAAAAACCATAGCCTTGACTAGACAGACCTTTGTTGACAAAATAATGTCTCTGCTTTTTAATATGCTATCTAGGTTGGTCATAACTTTCTTTCCAAGGAATAAGCATCTTTTAATTTCATGGCTGCAATCACCATCTACAGTGATTTTGGAGCCCAAAAAAATAAAGTCAGCCACTGTTTCCCCATCTATTTGCCATGAAGTGATGGGACCGGATGCCATGATCTTAGTTTTCTGAATGTTGAGCTTTAAGCCAACTTTTTCACTCTCCTCTTTCACTTTCATCAGGAGGCTCTTTAGTTCTTCTTTACTTTCTGCCATAAGGGTGGTGTCATCTGCATATCTGAGGTTGTTGATATTTTTTTCGTCAATCTTTTTTTTTTAAATTAATTTATTTATTTTAGTTGGAGGCTAATTACTTTACAATATTGTAGTGGTTTTTGCCATACATTGACATGAATCAGCCATGGGTTTACATGTGTTCCCCATCCTGAACACCCCTCCCACCTCCCTTCCCATCCCATCCCTCTGGGTCATCCCATTACACCAGCCCTGAGCACTTGCCTCATGCATTGAACCTGGACTGGCATTCTGTTTCACATATGATAATATACATGTTTCAATGCTACTTTCTCAGATCACCCCACCCTTACCTTCTCCCACAGAGTCCATAAGACTGTTCTATGCATCTGTGTCTCTTTTTCTGTCTCGCATATAGGGTTATTGTTATAGTATACTAATGCATATATATGGAATTTGAAAGATGGTTAGCATCTTTCAAATTCCATATATATGCATTAGTATACTGTATTGGTGTTTTTTTTTCCTGGCTTACTTCACTCTGTATAATGGGCTCCAGTTTCATCCATCTCAATAGAACTGATTCATATGTATTCTTTTTAATGGCTGAGCAGTATTCCATTGTGTATATGTACCACAGCTTCCTTATCCATTCGTCTGCTGATGGACATCTAGGTTGCTTCCATGTCCTGGCTATTATCAACAGTGCTGCGATGAACATTGTCTCCTGGCAATCTTGATTACAGCTTGTGCTTCTTCCAGCCCAGCATTTCTCATGATGTACTCTGCATATAAGTTAAATAAGCAGGGTGACAATATACAGCCTTGACGTACTCCTTTTCCTATTTGGAACCAGTCTGTTGTTCCATGTCCAGTTCTAACTGTTACTTCCTGACCTGCATACAGATTTCTCAAGAGACAGGTCAGATGGTCTGGTATTCCCACCTCTTTCAGAATTTTCCATAGTTTATTGTGATCCACACAGTCAAAGGCTTTGGCATAGTCAATAAAGCAGAAATAGATGTTTTTCTGGAACTCTCTTGCTTTTTTGATGATCCAGTGAATGTTGGCAATTTGATCTCTGGTTCCTCTGCCTTTTCTAAAACCAGCTTGAATATCTGGCAGTTCATGGTTCATGTATTGCTGAAGCCTGGCTTGGAGAATTTTGAGCATTACTTTACTAGCGTGTGAGATGAGTGCAATTGTGCGGTAGTTTGAGCATTCTTTGGCATTGCCTTTCTTTGGGACTGGAATGAAAACTGACCTTTTCCAGTCCTGTGGCCACTGCTGAGTTTTCCAAATTTGCTGACATATTGAGTACAGCCTTTTCACAGCGTCATCTTTCAGGATTTGAAATAGCTCAACTGGCATTCCATCACCTCCACTAGCTTTGTTTGTAGTGATGCTTCCTAAGGCCCACTTGACTTCACATTCCAGGATGTCTGGCTCTAGTGAGTGATCACACCATCGTGATTATCTGAGTCATGAAGATGTTTTTTGTACAGTTCTTCTGTGTATTCTTGCCACCTCTTCTTAATATCTTCTGCTTCTGTTAGGTCCCTACCATTTCTGTCCTTTATCGAGCCCATCTTTGCATGAAATGTTCCGTTGGTATCTCTAATGTTCTTGAAGAGATCTCTAGTCTTTCCCAATCTGTTGTTTTCCTCTATTTCTTTGCACTGATCGCCGAGGAAGGCTTTCTTATCTCTCCTTGCTGTTCTTTGGAACTCTGCATTCAAATGGGTATATCTTTCCTTTTCTCCTTTGCTTTTCGCTTCTCTTCTTTTCAGAGCTATTTGTAAGGCCTCCTCAGGCAGGAGAGGGAGAAGGACTTCAAGCATCAGGAGAGGTTTTAGGCTACAGATTCAGAATTTTCTGAGTATGGATAGCTCTTTGTGGTTCAGTCTCTCTCCTGGAAATATGGCTTCCAGTCCCCTGAGGGACCAGGAAGACAGGATGTTACCTATCCATCCCACACCTCCCGTATCCCCATCTAGCATTCTGTTCCCTACTGGGGGCATTCTCAAGTGTGGCTCTTCCCAGGACACTCTCTTCCATAGTCCTGATTCTCTGCCTTGAGTCCCAGTCTACATGGAATGTAACACAATTTACTATTTTATCAGGTTAATCACAGTCAGGCCACCTAGTCAGCATCTCATGTCTGCCCCTTCTGAGCTCTGCAACTGTGGGCAAATTACCTAATTTCTCCAAACCTTTGATTTCTTACTTGTTAAGATTGGGTTCCTCATTTGTGAAACCTCCAAGCCTCAGGTTTGTAATTTGTAAAAAAGCAGTAGTTCCAGCATTATAGAACTGTAATCAGAAGGACTGCGATATTCCACGTACAATGCTTCTTACAGTGCCTGACATGCAGTATGTGTGTGTGTGTGTTAGTCAGTCGTGTCTGACTCTTTGTGACCCCATGGACTGTAGCCTCGCTGTCCATGGGATTCTCTAGGCAAGAATACTGGAGTGGGTCGCCATTTCCTTCTCCAGGGGATCTTCCGGACCCAGGGATCGAACCCAGGTCTCCCACACTGCTGGCAGATCCTTTACTGTCTGCGCCACCACGAAAGTTACAGGTCAAAGAGTTTGTGTTGTGTGGTTGTCACTTTGAAACACACAGTGAAGACCGTCGAGAAGCAAGGCCACTGTTTCTTCTGCAGAGGCCATGGCCTGGCTCAGAGGACGTCCCTCCTCTCACGAGTGCGCACCCAGCCCCGGACAGCCACGGGACAAGGGCCTCAGCCCTAGAGGTGGAGGCTGAGGGTGAGCTCGGTGGTGTCGTGGTTCCGTGTGAAAGAGATCAGGTTTCGCTCATTTTAAGAGGTTAATGACATGCAGTACACACTCTGTAATGTTAACACGAGTTATTCTGGGATGTCGGTGTGGGTTATTCAGCTGCCTTCTGAAAGGGGTTGTGAGAGGGGGTGGCTGGGGGTGTGGGGGATTGTTGGACTGCAGGCCTAGATGTTGTGAAATAGGTCTCAGGAGAGGTTTTCTAGCTTTCCAGGCAGTCCCCTCACAAGGCTGGCAAGAAGCCCTCATGGGCTTGTGTCCACACAGTGCTGGCTAAGTTTGCTGAATGTCAGAGGAGGAAGGGACTGAAAGCATCTTGTCATCTAAGCCCTCTGACAAGGGTGAATGGGAGAGGAAACTGAGGCTCAGTGGAGTGAAATGACTTATCTGAGGTCACATGGCTGGTTAGTGGCAGACCTAGGATCGAACCCGTTTACTGATTTCTAGTGTCTTTTCCAACACAGCGTGTCCCCCTGTTCAGTGCTTGGGTGGAAACACACGGAGCTCCAGAGGGTGGTGGGACACGTGCCAGGGTGTTTGGAAGGGTGCTCAGCCTGCCCTTTGGCCAGCGTGGGGGAGGAAGCTGGAAGTGATAGAAGAGGCTCTGGTTAGTGGCCTGACATCATGGGATTTGCCCAAGCTTGTGAAGTTTATTCACAATTAATTTATCCAGGAACTATTTATAGAACCTCTTACAATAATAGCTAACATTTGTCGAGCACTTACCCTATGGCAGGCGCCGTACCCTGTGTTTTACAGGTACTGCCTTATATTGTTGTCCTGTAGAACATGCTTGTGAAGGTGGGGCTGTTATTATTTTCATGTTCTATATGATGAAGCAAGGCCTGGAGAGTTTAGGTCACTTGCCCTAGTAACTAGCTAGTAAGAGGCAATGCTGAGCTGTGGTCTCAGCCAATCTGTGCTCTTAGCTGCTCCTCTCTGTTCTCTCCCTGTATCCTCCCCTATCACCATGGTGGCCAGCCTCAGATTGGGTGCTGGGAATAGAGGAGAAAGGAGATACACATAATCCCTGCTCTCGTGGGTCTCACACCCCAGCAGTGTCTTAACACGGTGGCTCCCAAACTGTTTTGACCCTGACTTACAGAAAGAAGTACATCATCTTCCTTTCTTTCTTTTTTATTGGCGTATAATTACTTTACAATGTTGTGTTAGTTTTTGCTGTACAACGAAGTGAATCAGTTATATATATACATATCTCCCTTCTCTCTTGGCCTCCCTCCCACCCATCCCTCATTAAAAAGCACTGGGTTGAGCTTCCTGTGCTTTATGGGTTCCCACTAGCTATCTGTTTTACACATGGTAGTGTATATGTCAATCCTACTCTCCCAATTTGTCCCACCCTCTGCTTCCCCAACTGTGTCCACATGTCTGTTTTCTATGTTTGCATCTCTATTCCTGCCCTGGAAATTGGTTCATCTGTACCATTTTTCTAGATTCTACATATACGCATTGATATATGATATTTGTTTTTCTCTTACTTCACTCTGTATGACAGGCTCTAGGTCCATCCATATCCCTACAAATAACCCAGTTTTGTTTCTTTTTATGTCTGAGTAATATTCCACAGTGTATGTATACCATATTTATTATACAATTTATACCCCACTTCCCAATATATAAACCTTTCACAAAATAATATTTACTTTTACTACTTATATACTTTGATACTTTTTATTTTGTTATTTTGTTGTTGTTGTTTAGTTGCTAAGTTGTTTCTGACTCTTTTGGGACACAATGGACTGTAGCCCACCAGGCTCCTCTATCCATGGGATTTCCCAGCAGGAATGCTGGAGTGGGTCACTGTTTCATTCTCCAGAGGATCTTCCTGACCTAGTAATTAAACTCCTGTATTGCAGGCAGATTCTTTATCACTGAGCCACCTGGGAAGCCTTTCTATTATGTTGCATTTTACTTAATTAATGGGTGATTGAAACCTACTGTGTTGATTTTTCCAACCCACAGGTAGGTTGCATTTTACAGTTTGAAAAACTGCCCAATAGGCATCTTATTGTATTGCCCCTCTTCTTACCTGCCAATCCAAGAACAGACACTCACCTAACCTTTCTGATGCCTCAATTTCCCCATTCTGTACAACAGGCCTAGGTACTGTCTTAGGAAGGACCACACACGTTCATTGATGTTGGTTTAGCTCCAAAGTGTTGGGTAAGCTCTAGGCAGTTGGGATGTGGCAGAGGCTGCAGGAAGCAGAGAGCCACTGGTCTGATCACAGGACTTGCCCCTGGGCCTCTGTCTTACAGTTACTGCCTCCAGGCTCACCCCGCTGTAACCTGAAGGAGAACCTGCTGAAGGATAACTGCGCCCCGGAGTCCATTGAGTTCCCGATCAGTGAGGCCACAATCCTGGAGGCCAGGCCCCTCAGTGACAAGGGCACTGGAGACAGCTCCCAGATTACCCAAGTCAGTCCCCAGAGGATTGCCCTCCGCCTACGGCCAGGTAGGGAGCCTGTGGATGTGGCTCACGAGGAAATTGTGGTGGGAAGAGAAGGATGTGGGGGGAGGTGCGACCAGGAAAATGGAAGAAAATGGAAGGCTTGGGGACCTGGAATCCGAAGATGGGAGTTTGAATCTTGACTTTTCCATAGATTAGCTATTTGACCTTGGGAAAGTTATTTAACCCTGCTAACATTGTGATGTTTAGTCGCTAGGTCATGTCCCACTCTTTATGACCCCATGTAGCCCACCAGGCTCCTGTGTCCATGGGATTTTCCAGGCAAGAGTACTGGAGTGGATTGCCATAAAAATGTCTGTTTCTTCTTTTCCCCAATGCCTGTTTTACCCAGTATATAGCTTTCTCTTGGGGCTCAAATGATATATGAGATGAGGAAGCAGTTTATAAGCCTCGTTTCCATGTGAGATTGAGGCAGGGCCACGTATAGGGGCAGAGAAAATAGGGGCAGAAGACCTTCAGATGGGGTAAGGATTAGGCTAAGAGACAGGCTTTTCGAAGCACTGATGTTGACTTTCCAATTAAATCAAGAATTTAAGAAAGAACGTTTTATGTGCAAGCCATGTATTGGGTACTGTGCGATTCAGAGAAGAGTGGAACATAGTTCCTCCCTTTACAGAGTCCGGAGTGTAGTAACTGCCAACACTTCTGTGATCCTGGGTGGTAAACCCTTGGGACCCAGGGATTAGACAAATGGGGATTTAGAGACAGTGAAGACTTTTAGAATGGAAAAGAAGAGGTTAAAAATAGGAGAGTTAAGAGATTGAAAGAGTAATAGAATTGCAAGGGGGAGAGGAAGAGGAACCAGGGCTTTCAAGTTTGGTTTGCTCAAGAAGTTACTTCAGGGAATTCCCTGGTGGTCCAGTGGTTAGGACTTGTCACTTTTACTGTGGTGGCCTGGGTTCAGTCCCTGGTGAGGGAACTAAGATCCCATAAGCCACATGGCACAGCAAAAAAAAAGAAAAAAAATTGCTTCATTCTAAATATGTCCAAGGGCTTCCCTGATAGCTCAGCTAGTAAAGAATCCACCTGCAATGCAGGAGACTCCAGTTCAATTCCTGGGTCAGGAAGATCCCCTGGAGAAGGGATAGGCTACCCACTCCAGTATTCATGGGCTTCCCTGGTGGCTTAGATGGTAAAGAATCTGCCTGTGGGAGACCTGGGTTTGATTTCTGGGTTGGGAAGATCCCCTGGAAGAGGACACAGCAACCCACTCCAGTATTCTTGCCTGGAGAATCTCATGGGCAGAGGATCCTGGCAGGCTACAGTCCACGGGGTGGCAAAGAGTTGGACACGACTGAGCGACTAAGCACAGCCCAGCCCAGCAAATATGTCCAAATCTGCTTAAGTCTTAGAGGAAGAAGAGGAGAAGACTTAATGACCTTCTGCCTTACAGATGATTCGAAGATTTTCTCCGTCCAAGTTCGGCAGGTGGAAGATTACCCTGTGGACATCTACTACTTAATGGACTTGTCTTACTCCATGAAGGATGACCTGCGGAACATCCAGAACCTGGGTACCAAGCTGGCCTCCCAGATGCGTAAGCTCACCAGTAACCTGCGGATTGGCTTCGGGGCCTTTGTGGACAAGCCTGTGTCACCATACATGTATATCTCGCCACCAGAGGCCATCAGAAACCCTTGCTATGAGTAAGTCTCTCCTGTAGAAGCCAGGATAGTATCTCTTCCTATTGCCCCAGATATGCCCAAGTCCTGCTTCTTATTTCTACCTCCAGGTTGGCTTTGTTCGCTGCCTTCTGGCCAAATTGTTTCTTCTCTTTACCAAGGTCTCCCTGTCTGGCAAGTGGGCCAAGCCACTTACTGTGTTAAGAGTTAATAATAAACCAAAATTGTTAATAATAAACAAAGCTGTTTGGAGACCTAGAAAGGAAATTCATTAGCTTCCTGATCTAGGTCACAAATAAATAGTAGACAAGAGAGAATAAAGAGAAATGAGACCACACATAGAGAGAGAACCTTATGGATAAATAAATAGAGGAGTTATGATTTCAGAATGATTGATTCCATTGTTGTTGTCCTCCTTATCTAGAAGATGGGTCCTACAGAGTTAAAATGCAAGGAATTAAGTCCTAGAGGAATATAAAAGAGTGGAAATGATATTTATTGAACAATCTAGCATAAATTGATGTGTCCCTACTTTGAGACTTTGGTTTACAACTGAATGGTTTATTTATTTAATTGGTGGAGAGACTATGCAAATTCATGAATTATAATTTAAAATGATGGTTATCAAGTCTGACAGGGTACGGCTTTACTTTTTAGATTTGAGAGTTATGTGGGTTGTAAGTTTACCCAGTAAGGATGTCAACCATGAGTTAAAGAAATAAACCAATGGACTGGGGACAGAAATGCTCCTGTTTGACACAGATCTATCAATTTATTGAGAGTTCAGAGACATAAAGTTATTGATGAACTTTTACTTATTGTTATGTTAATGTTACTTTAGAAAAGTGTTGAGTATAAGGTGTTAGCAATAGCAACCAGAGCCTCACTCTGATCTGAGAACCTTCCCCATGTTAACTCACTTAAACCTCACAACTAAAAACTGCTTGCTCCTTGGAAGAAAAGCTATGACAAACCCAGACAGTGTATTAAAAAGCAGAGACATTACTTGGCCAACAAAGGTCCGTCTAGTCAAAAAAGTCTGTATGATCAAAGCTATGGTTTTTCCAGTAGTCATGTATGGATGTGAGAGTTGGTCCATGAAGAAGGCTGAGTGCCAAAGAATTGATGCTTTCAAACTGTGGTGTTGGAGAAGACTCTTGAGAGTCCTTTGGACAGCAAGGAGATCAAACCAGTCAATCCTAAAGGAAATCAGTCCTGAATATTCATTGGAAGGACTGATGCTGAAGCTCCAATACTTTGGCCACATGATGCGAAGAACTGACTCATTGGAAAAGACTGTGATTCTGGGAAAGATTGAAGGCAGAAGGAGAAGGGGACAACAGGGGATTTGATGGTTGGATGGCATCACTGAGTCAATGGATATGAGTTTGAGCAAGCTCTGAGAGTTGGTGGTGGACCGGGAAGCCTGGTGTGCTGCAGTCCATGGGGTTGCAAAGAGTTGGACACAACTGAGCAACTGAACAACAAGGCTTCACAACAACCCTTACTAGCTATCATGTCCCCATTTGTTTTATAGGTTAGGTATAGAGAAGCTTGCCTAGGGTTCCATGACTAGTAAGTCAAGGAACTGGGATTTGAATCAAGGCAGTCTGGTTCCACAGTTCACTCTGTTATCCTCTGAGCTAGGTGAAGGTTAGTTCAATGTGATGCTTAGATAATTTGAAGGGTTTAGAGTCTAAACTCTCTGGATAATTCTAGCTGCATAGAACTGGACTGGGCATAACACTTTCCACATCTCTCTCCTTGTTTTCCCTCCCACTCCTCAGGCAGTCTTTTCTCTACCCCTATCCCTGGCTACACTGCATGGCATGTGGGACCCCTTAGTTCCCTGACCAGGGATCGAACCTGCATTTCGTTTATTGGAAGCATTGGACTGCCAGGGAAGTCCCCCTCCCTGCAATCTTTTCTGTCAGATGTCTGTTTAAATCATCTCCTTCCCTCCCCAGTATGAAGGCTACCTGTTTGCCCATGTTTGGCTACAAACATGTGCTGACACTAACTGACCAGGTGTCCCGCTTCAATGAGGAGGTGAAGAAGCAGAGTGTGTCACGGAACCGAGATGCCCCAGAGGGTGGTTTTGATGCCATCATGCAGGCTACCGTCTGTGATGTGAGTTTGGAGGCTGTGGAGTGCCAGGTGTGGTTGGTGCAGATCAAAATGGGGAGGAAGTGGCTCAACGGTGGGGATTTCTGGGTGAAATACAAGATAGGAACTAAGCAGAGCTTTGTACAGTATGAGCAACACGTTGCTGCTGATAAACAACCTCTGCTTACACTTGCCCCCTGGCCAGAGCTGATAATTTTTTGAACCTTAGGGGCCCCAGATGCTTACTGGGGAGAGCATCTCCCCACCTTCTCTGGAAGTGTATCTGAGTCCAGGCTGGGTTCACTTAACCTCAGCAAAGTGGGCAGATGTTCAGGCAAGATTTCTTCTAGCCCAGCCCAGATCTGCAGATGCAGGTGGGTTTCTGGATGGGCCGTGTGATTCTCATTGAAGAAGTTCTATTTGGAGATGAAGTAGGTGTCTTTCAGTTGCTTGAGCTAACGAGCTCTGAGACTGTTTTTCTAAGAGAACAGAAACCGCTGAGTTGGAAAGCTCCAGCTTGTGTTCCAAGGACTGGGACTGAGGCCATTCTCCAGCCCATGTCTAGCCCTTCAGATTGGGAACTCCTTGGGTCTTTGCTTTGTACCACTGACATAGCTAAAGTTGCTGTCTTTCACCTTTTTTTTTAAATTTAAACAGGAGAAGATTGGCTGGAGGAATGATGCCTCCCACTTGCTGGTGTTTACCACTGATGCCAAGACCCATATAGCTCTGGATGGAAGGCTGGCAGGCATCGTCCAGCCCAATGATGGGCAGTGTCATGTGGGCAGTGACAACCATTATTCTGCTTCCACCACCATGGTGAGATTCTTTTTTCCACCTATGGTTCCTATTCACTATGGCCAGGACTGCCCTAACTCAGACAGTCTTTGTGTGAATATGAAAATGACAGGCCTTCCTCTGGGCAAGATGCAGGGCTCTTTGCAGCCTGTCTTCATCCAGGGTACAACCTGCACAACCATTAAAGATGGTCCTGGCTGGGGTCAGTGTTACTGCTACCCCCACTGCCTCCAGCACCAGCTGCAGCATCATGGCATCCAGAATGGACCCAGAAGACTTTTACATGTTCAGCTGGAAAGCAGGGCCATCCTATCATTGTGTACAAATTAGCCCCTTCTTGGAGCACCATGCTCTCTGTGGTTACTGGACGAAGACAGAGGAAAAAGAGACAAAGACTGGCCAACCATGGTGAGCCAGTCCTGTGAGGAAAGGATAAAGGGCTCAGAGTCATTTAGCTGGAATACAAGGGCTAAAGGATGGTTTAGCTGATACATGAGAAGACTTTTTAAAGTTAAAAACTAAAAAAAATTTATTATTATTTTTTAGTATGGAAAACCCTTAAAGATATTTTATTTGTTTATTTGACTGCATTGGGTCTTAGTTGCAGCACTTAGGATCTTCGATTTTCATTGCGGCATATGAACTCTTAGTTGCAACATGTGAGATCTTAGTTCCCTGACCAGGGTTTGAACCTGGGCCCCCTGCATGGAGAGCCTGGAGTCTTAGCCACTGAACCACCAGGGAAGTCCCAAGAAGACTTTTTAAAAAATTATTATTTTTTTTGAGGTAATGTTGGTTTGTAACATTATATGTTTCATGGTGTAGATCAGTATCTTTCTACTTCTGCATACTCACCATGAGTATACTCACCATACTACACCATGCTCACCACCCCAAATTTAGTTTCCATCTGTCACCGTACAGTTGATCCTCTTTACCCATTTCATCCTCCTCCATCCCTTCCCCTCTGGTAACCACTACTCTGTATGAGAAGACTTCTTAGAAATTGTTGTCTATGTCCACAGAAGGTAAAACAAAGGAAAGGAGTTTACATGGAAACAGGAGAAATTGCAGTAACCATAAAGAAAATGTACAGACCTGCAGAATACTGATACTCTGAGTATCTAGGGGGAGATGTGAACTCTTCATTTCTTAAAGACAATATAGCAACTACCCCATCTAGGTGGCTTAAATGTACACCTGTGTAAAGGCAGGAACCTGAGTTTCATGATCTCATGAGCTCCCTGAAAGGTCTAGGATTCCAGAGACATGTTCATAATTCGTCAGCACTGCCTTTTGGCTTGAGTTTTTGGTATCAGCCATATGCAGGTTGAGCACTACCAAGCAATGGGTGAGTCTATAATGACTGACACCTAGTCTATGCAGGGCCTTGGGGCTTCCCCAGTGTCTCAGCAGTAAAGAACCCGCCTGCAATGCAGGAGACGCAGGAGACGTGGGTTCGATCCCTGGATTGGGAAGATCCCTTGGAGGAGAGTATGGCAACCCACTCCAGTATTCTTGCCTGGAGAATTCCATGGATGGAGGAGCCTGGCGGGCTATGGTCCATGGGGTAGCAAAGAATTAGACACAACTGAAGTGACTGAACACACACACACTAGCATGCCCTCACCAGGGTTGGAGAATGTTAACAAGACTATATAATGTTCTCCTCTTAAAGAGTGTTTGCTTTAGTCAAGAAGATATGGTATCAACAACAGAAGATGCATGATTAATGCTAACTAGGTGAAACAGTTGATAAAGGCTTTAGGTATTCAAAAGAAGAAAGCTTATCATGAACTGGGGTAGTCAAGGAAGGCCTCCTGGAGAAGGTGAGACCTGAGCTGGATCCTAAGGAAGGAAGAAGATTAACAAAAAGAAGTCCACTTCAGGTGGGAGAAAGACAGGGGGCCAGATCAGTGGTGAGTGAAAGGGGGAGAGAGATTGCATGATGACTGGAAAGGAAGGTTGAGATCACATGGCAGAGTACTGTGAGCACCAAGCCAAGACATTTTTCAGGAGCCACAAAACAGGAGTAAGCTTCGAAACGACGAGGCCTGGCAGTCCCTGGTCCAGGAAGCTGCTCCTTGGTGTGGCTGCTTCAAATCTGAGTAGGAAGAAAGAGGTGTTTAGTTTTGATACTACAAGCCTGTATCTCTTCTCCTGTCCCTGGAGTTCACATCTGAGTTTGTGTTTGCCTCTCATTGTCATGGGGTGAAAAAGTTAAAGCCCCACCACTGTCTGGGCCATGGCCCAAATCAACCAAGTCCTAAGGTTTAGAATCCAGGGAGGTATGTGAATAGACTTCTTACTTCTCAACTAATCTCCACATCCTCCCTTTTTACAGGATTATCCCTCCTTGGGGCTGATGACTGAGAAGCTATCCCAGAAAAACATCAATTTGATCTTTGCAGTGACTGAAAGTGTAGTCAATCTCTACCAGGTAATTATACCTTTGGGGCTTCCTGGAGTGGGAGTGGGGCCTGTGATGGGTGGACCTAGCTCAGGGAACCAACCCAGACTACGTTTGGCCAGGGTCCCCAATCAGGAAAGACCTGGGAGCTAATGATTACTTTTGGTGAACCTCTCTCCTCCAACCTTGAACGTAGCAGGATGGGTATGTTGATGTTTGCAGTGGTGGAGGGGAGTAATTTAGTGGGAAGAGGGGTGTGAGAGGTTCTCTGTAATTTTTCTCAGGGCTGAAAAACTGCTAGATATATTCCTGGCAGTGATAAGTAAAATATCCCATCCCTCTCTCAATGTTCATTTCAAGACCCTCCATCTATTTGGGGAGGGCTTTTGGAGACCACCACCTTTATCAGTCATCCTTAGACATCTTTGTCTTCTTTTCTAGAACTATAGTGAGCTAATCCCAGGGACCACAGTGGGGGTTCTGTCTACTGATTCCAGCAATGTTCTCCAGCTCATTGTGGATGCTTATGGGGTAAGCCTCTTACACTGGGAATGGACCTGCTAAGAGTTCACTGCACTTGGCATTACCTGGGAGGCCTCAGATTTGGGAGTCCTGGCAGCTAGTCCACCATGCAGCCTTGACTGCCTTCTTCTTGTTCTTGCAGAGGCTACGTGATAGGCAGCACTGGGAGGAATGCAGCCTTCTGCAACAGAAATGGCTCAGGAGGGCATGGAGGGAGCCATAGGAACAACAGGGGAATTGCTTAGAGAAGGTGAAATGGAAAGAGACAATGGGGATGATGTTAAGAAGCAGGGCTCTGAAACTGGGAGTGGGTACAGACTGAGGGAGAGCTGGGCTCCAACAACAGAGGAAAGAGGGAGCTGAATTATGGGGAATGTGAGGCTGATGAAAAATGAGGTAGAAAGTGGTACTACCCAAGGCGACCAATATCAGCACTCATTTCTTGCAAGTCCTTGAGGCCTGCAGGAGGGCACAGCTGGTTTAGATTTCACCCAGACTCACCTAGACACAAGTGGAGAAAGAGTGAGAGCAGGTCTTGGGCTGGAAGGTTAGTAGGATACAGGCTCCTAGGGATACTGTGGCAGCTGGCAGGTGGACCTCAGCATTTAGCAGGGCAGGTGAGTCCAGGACCACCTGGTGGCTTTTGCTTGGGATGTAATTGGCCCATACTTATGTCCTCTCAGCCCATTTTCTTGCCTTCTTTTGTCCTTTCTTTCTCAGAAAATCCGCTCTAAAGTAGAGCTGGAAGTGCGTGACCTCCCCGAGGAGTTGTCCTTATCCTTCAACGCCACATGTCTCAACAACGAAGTCATCCCAGGCCTGAAGTCTTGTGTCGGACTCAAGATTGGGGACACGGTGAGGTGGGCTAGGCAGGGGCTGATGCTGCGGTTCTCACCTTGGCCTATGCCCCGGAACCTCTGTGGGCGCCCACCCCTTCCTTCCCTGTACTTTCTTCCTGAACGTCCTTACAAGTCAGAGGTAACAGAGATGCCAGCCTTTGCCTCCGAGGCTTCTGTTGCCTAAACTTTCTCCGTTAAGTAACTTCCCTGTCAGGATTTTTAAAAACTTGCATTTAGGTGACCGTTTATGCACAGTTGATTGCAAATGATAATATTTCTTGCCTTCAGCCCCTTACCGGTCTCTACCCTCCCCTAAGGTAATGCCTGTCTTTGCTTCACAACGTAAAATGGAAATGTCATCTGTAAATATTTATTGGCACAAATATTTATTTGTGCCAGGCATTGTCCTAGCTGCTGAAGATCTGGCAGCAAACAGAATAGGCAAAAATACCCACCATCATGGAATTTCAGAATGCAAATGTTCATTTTGCCTCCTTAGTCCCTCTGCGGCTTTCCTTCCCTAGTGGTTGGTTCTCCTCGGCTTCTGCCTTAGGGGAGAGGGATGGTGAAAGGGGTGGAAAGAGAAGAGGGGCTTATCTATAGTTATGTCATCCATGTCTGTATCATTTAATGTCTATATGTCTATCTCCATCCATCCATCCTTCTTTCTGTCTATATTCTAGGCACGTGTGCACACACCCTAGTAAGAAATATTGGCCTGAAACATGTTTGATTGCACAAGTGATGAAATGTTATATGGAAATTGAACAGGGACCTCCCTGGTGGTCTAGTGGTTACCACTCTGTGCTTCCACTGCAGGGCGCACAGTTTTGATCCCTGGTTGGGGAATTAAGATCTTACATGCTGCAAGGCGGGACTGAAAAAAAAAAAAAACTATAAAGAAATTGAACAGTAGACCTTGAGCCTGTGGTTGGCCACTCTGTGACACTGTATGGGTTAGGGTGAGGGTTACCATTCTTGTTGTTTAGTCGCTGTCATGTCTGACTCTTTTGTGACCCCACTGACTGTAGCCCGCCAGACTCCTCTGTCCATGGGATTTCCCAGGCAAGAATACTGAAGTGGGTTGCCATTTCCTTCTCCAGGGGATCTTCTCCACCCAGGGATTGAACCCATGTCTCTTGCATCTCCTGTATTGGCAGGCAGATTCTTCACCACTGAGCCACCGGAGAAGCCCCAGGGTTACCATACAATGCCACAAAAGAGTGCTTTGTGTACCTTGATATTATGTAATCAGCTAGCTTAGTTAGCCAAGGCAGAGTGTTTATAAGATCATAGGTTCTGCTCTGCTTGAACTGGTTTATTTTATTTTTTTTAAAAAGCTATCTCATGATGGTAAGCCATGTCTACACCCAGCCAGCAGGTCACAATGGCACAACTGTCCCCAGGCTCTTGCTTTGGCTTTGCAGACCCTGGTAGTGGCAAAGCTGAGGAACTTTGGCTTGCAGGGGACAGGACACCCAGTTTGAGTATTCCTGGGCAAGGCAGGGAACAGCTTCTTCCCCTCCAGGGCTGGAGTGTCAACTGGGTCCCCTGTGTCTGAACACGATCTTACTTTCTGTCCAGGTGAGCTTCAGCATTGAGGCCAAAGTGCGTGGCTGCCCCCAGAAGAAGGAGAAGTCCTTCACCATCAAGCCTGTGGGCTTCAAAGACAGCCTCACTGTGCAGGTCACTTTCGACTGTGACTGTGCCTGCCAGGCCGAGGCTGAGCCTTATAGCCACCGCTGCAACAATGGCAATGGGACTTTTGAGTGTGGGGTGTGCCGCTGTGGGCCTGGCTGGCTGGGGTCCCAGTGCGAGTGCTCAGAAGAGGACTACCGCCCCTCGCAGCAGGACGAGTGCAGCCCCCGGGAGGGCCAACCCATCTGCAGCCAGCGGGGCGAGTGTCTCTGTGGCCAGTGCGTCTGCCACAGCAGTGACTTTGGCAAGATCACGGGCAAGTACTGCGAGTGTGATGACTTCTCCTGTGTCCGCTACAAAGGGGAGATGTGCTCCGGTGAGTAGAACTGCACATGCCTTGCATCCTGGCGCCCACACACATTCGCGCATCTGCAGCCTCTGGAAATGGATGCGGGCTAGGGCTTGAGGTGGGTACAGGGTGGCTCAGGGGCAGAGGGAGCCGATGGTGTTCCACCCCAAGGGCAGGAAACAGAAGCGAGGTTCTCTTTAACTCCCCTCAGCTCCCTCTGTCCTTTCTCGAGTGACACAAGGAAGGAAATGAGTGTCTGCTTTCAGGGGGCTTCTCTCTTAAAAGAGGGTGGGAAAGAGTGGGGAAAATTGAAAGTGAAGATAGTTTTTTTCTTTTCTCTCATCTGCCCTTCTGCTCACATTTTAAGTCACTGGTTTCTAATCTTTTTGAGGATATGAATCAACCCCTTTTTTAAATTAAAGAAGTTTTTTTTTTTTGGCCACACCATGAGGTAACTTCGTTTTTAGTTCCTTGACTAGGGGTCGAAACTTGCCCCCTCCCCCACATTGGAAGGGTGGAGTCTTAACCACTGGATAACCAGGAAAGTCCTCCAACCCTTTTTTTACTTAAAAAAAAAAAAACCACTGACTAATGACAATTAAAATTTTAGTATATATAGATTTGGAAACTACACAGTCAGAATATGTAGTGAAGTTAATAATGATTATTTTACATGAATTTATTTTTTCATCACTTAATATGTGGAAAACAGTAGTGTCTTTGCAACATATTGGAGCACATTTAATGAGCCAGTACACTTAGGAGAGTGACTGAAAAATAGTAAGCTCTTGTTAAGTGTTGGTACTATTTTATTATCACTATTGGTATATTATTACTTTTTGTACTCTAGATATCTACTGTCCAAAATGGTGGCTATTTAAATTTAAATGAATCAAGTTTAATTAAAGGTTAAGTACAAAGTTTAAATCAAATTAAATAAAAACAATTAGTTTCTGTGCTCCTCAGGAGCCATGTGTGGGTAGTTGCCACCCTATTGCACAGCACAGGTGTTTTTTGGGGGTGCTGCCACAGAGAGTCCCAGACTGCAGGCTGGGGGTTATGAGTTTGAATCCTCCTACCTGCAGGATACTGAATGGTTGTCTACCTCATTACAAAATTCAGTAAAATCTTGAGGCCCATGATAATCTCAAGCTGGTTTCTCCTTACCCCAAAGCCCACTCCTGGGGTACTTCCCCAGCTAGAAGTCGTCCAACCAAGTTAACATGATCCTTATCAGCAGACACACTGACAACACTCCCAGAGGCAGTTAGGCAGTCTGAGTTGTTCCTGGGCACTAGGGCTACATTTTTGCTGGGCTTTAGTCACTGTGGCTTAATCCCCATTGTGAGAGATAGACTGAAGATATCTGCACATTGGTTGGGACCAGTTTGCTGTTGTATTGTGTGGCCAATCGGACAGAGATTATCATTGGCTTCTGGGGTGGTCACACCTATGACCCAGATTGGCTTCAGTTGCACTGGGGTTTTAACCAGTGGAGCTAATTTACCCAGGTGTTCACTTTAACATTGGCCTTTAGGAAAGCTCGATGAGAAAGGTAAATGTGCGTCATTCTAAAGCATACCCAAGTAATACAAAAATGGCTTCTATGTATTACCTACAACATTGTTTACTCAAGTCAACAAAATTTGAGAGAGAGATTAGAGAAAAATGATATCAGAGAAAAGGAATACTGTTCCTAGAATGTTAAAATCTTCAAAATGCTGTAATATTTTATAGCATTTGAGACTGATCAAATTAAATATCTTCTATAACAAAAAAATGATATAGAGAGATTAGGGGAAAGAGAGATCAGATATGCATGGTCACACAGACACACAGCAATTTGAATTCAGGAGTGAGGCAGGAGTTTCAGTTCCTTCTCACACGGGTTCCCAACATACGGGATCTAATGCCTGATAATCTGAGGTGGAGCTGATGGAATAATAATAGAAATAAAGGGCAGAATAAGTGGAATGCGCTTGAATCATCCTCAAGCCGTCCCCCCCTACCCCAGTCCATGGAAAAATTGTCTTCTGTGAAACCCATCCCTGGTGCCAAAAAGATTGGGGACTGCTGCTTTCTAATATTTAATAGTATTTATGTCATATTCAGGGCTTCCCCGGTGGCTCAGACAGTAAAGAATCCACCTGCAAGGCGGGAGCCCTGGGTTCAATCCCTGGGTTGGGAAGATCCCCTGGAGAAGGGCATGGCAACACACTCCAGTATTCTTGCCTGGAGAATCCCATGGACAGAGGAGCCTAGTGGGCTACAGACCATGGGGTTGCAAACAGTCGGACACAACTGAGCGACTAAGCACACACACACACACGTCATATTCAAGGCACCAAAAGGAATGGTTAAGTTTGACGTGGGAGACACATGAGGAGAAGGTTGGAACTGAGGGAAAGAAAGTTCTCCCTAGGAGAGGCTTACACATAGACCATGACAGCACCAGGGTGGGAGGGAGGCCCGCTGCTACTCTATGGGCTGATTGTTCCTGGTCTGATCTGGGGCATGTGGGAGGGATCCCAGCCAGAGTGTGTTTCCTTTGGCTGCCCGCCCCACTGAAGCCACAGAACAAAGGCCCCAGGTCAGCAGCCCTGATTCCTTCCTCTCAGCCACACAGGAACAGCTCGTCCCCAGTGAGCTCCAGCCCATCACACAAGGGAAGCCCAAGCAGCCACTGCAGCGCTGAGGCCTCCCTCTCCCTTCCTGCCAGGGTGTTGGGGTGTCTGCTGGCCTCAGGTCTGGACCCTCTGGTGCCATCATCACATCTTCCAGGGACACATGCTTGTTGAACACCTGCTCTGTGCCAGGCCCTCGGTCCATATGGGTGCACAGGGGTCATGTGTGTTTCCTGACCTGGTGGGGCTTATAGCCCAGCTCATCCTTATCCTTCCCTGCCCAGAGCTGCTGGCATGGTCTGTTCTTTGCTTAAGCAGGGGGTCGGGAGCTCAATGACTTGGCCATGGTCCCAGCCCCTGGCTATCCTCTCCTCCCCACTGGAGGCATGGTCTTTGTGGTTGTATGGTATCAGCACCCCTCAAACATCAGGGCGTGCATCCTTGTCCTCAAAGGATTCTTCCCTGTCACATCAAGGTTTTTTTTCCAGAAACTGTCCTCAAGCAGGATACATTATTGTTATGTAATCCTAAAGAATGTAGAGGGAAAAAATGTTTGTCCTTTCCTCCTCCTTGAGAATTCCAGACCCGTCTCTCCTTGGGGACCCCCGGACTTCTTATCAGCCTGCCTAGGAATTGACTCTCTCACATGAACACTGATCAGGCGCCCATGGGAGCCAGATTCTGTGCTGTGTGCCATAGTGTTGTGGGATAGAGAGGCATGAATAAGGGACTTCCTTGGTGGTTCAGTTGTTAAGACTCCAAACTCCCAATGCAGGGCAGCCCAGGTTCGATCCCTGGTCAGGGAACTAGATTCCGCATGCCACAACTAAGAGTCTTCATGCTGCAACTATGACCTGGCACAGCCAAGAAAAGAAAAAGAGAGAGAGAAGCATGAATAAGACAGTTTTGTCGTAAACTTACCCAAGGAGAATTCACAGCACGAGGCAGAACCTGCCAGATCCCAGAAGTGAAATGTACTCAGTGAGTGTTATAGAGAGACTCACTGTGGACAGGGGAGCCCTGGAGGGCTTCATGGAGGATGTGGGAAGTCAGAGGAAGGGCTGGCCCATAGAGGAGGGCAGTGGAGTGCTGTGTCAGCCAAGAAGGTCAAACTGTATGGGGGAGTGGCTGCCTGACCTCTGACCTGAGACCCCTGCTCCTCCCTCTCCTTCCCCTCCCCGACACCCCCTGGGCCACCTTCTTCTCTACCTCCCTCCTCTTTCTCAGGTTTTCTCTTCATTTCCCACCCTCCTCCCCTGACTTTCCTGTGAACCCCTTTTGCTGGAGGGATGCCAGTCCTGTGACATTACCACATTGTGGTTTCCTTTTAAAACTTGACCCTGCCGGAGCCTTGGAGTCAGCCTGCTGGCGCTGGCCTGCCGCGTTCCACTCCCAACCTCACTCCTGGGCTGGCCTGCGGGCCGTCTTCTCAAAGATCACTTTGTTTAGCCTCACAAAGGAAACACTATGAGACAAGGGTTTCTGAGGAGACTGAGGCCTCCGAGTACTGCCAGGCCTCTGTGGTGTCCACTTCTCCTTATCCAAGAGGCATGGTCAAAAGCTGGGTGTAGTGGACACTGTGGGGGTCCCACTCTGCTGGCCGGCCCACCCATCCCCCTGCCACTGGTAGGGCTGCTGAGAATACCTCACAACTGTACCTTCTCTGGAGAATTATTTTCAGCTGACAAGAGCTGGATGGCCCTCAGACCTTGGCTAATGACTGGTGGACAAGGGGTTACACAAGGCCAGTCCCTTTGCTTCAAGGTTGCTGTGGTGCTGGTCATGCCCATCAGCCTGCCCTGGGATCAAGCTGAGGGGAGTTGTCACGCTGAGACCACATTCCTGCCAGCTTTTTTTTTTTTTGATGTGGACCATTTTTAAAGTCTTTATTGACCTTGTTACAATATTGCCTTTTGGTTTTTTGGCCACGGGGCATGTGGGATCTTAGCTCCCCAACCGGAGATTGAACCTGCTCTCCCTGCGTTGGAAGGCGATATCTTAACCACTGGACCACCAGGGAAGTCCCCCTGCCATTGTTTGACTCCTGCCCTGTCCTGTCATTTCCCTGCTTCTCTTTTGTGTCCCCAGGAAGTCGCTGGGACAAGAATCCTCACAAGTCACAGTTATAGGGAACCCAACCTCAAAATGCAGTCTATCTTCTTTCTTCATCCTTCTACCAGCCCAGTATCTCTACTCTCTAGATCAGGGGTCCCCGATCTTCGGGATCTAAGGCCTGATGATCTCAGGTGGAGCTGATGTAATAATATTAGAAATAAAGTGCAGAATAAGTGTACCAGGCTTGGATCATCATGAAACCATCCTTCTACTCCAGCCTGTGGAAAAATTGTCTTCCACGAAACTGGTGCCAAAAAGATTGGGGACAGCTGCTCTAGATGTATTAGGTTGGCCGAAGGTTCATTTGGGTTTTTACCATAAGATGATATGGAAAAACCCCAGTGAGCTTTTTGGCCAACCCAATATTTGGCAGCTGGGGTCATTGAGGTTATGTTTCCCATCCTTCTTGGGAAACAGACACACACAGTGAAGGTGTGTCTGAGCCTTGAATGCCAGTGTGGTTCCTAGAGGATTATGCTGGTATCGCTCATCCTTTAGTGGGTGATACCATCCAGAGGGACCTATAGTGGCCGAGAGATATTAATCAGACCCACTGGGTCACTGGTAGCAGGGGTTGTGCCAGCTCATTGCTATTTGAGCCTGGCTGTGTACCATCCTCTCCTCCACTACCTTGGGGCCCATCTGCTCACAATGGCTTGGTTTTCAGATCAATTCATGTTACTTCCCCTTGCTCCCTGCCTTTCCTCTGATTAACAATCAGATTTTTATTATTCATCCACTTCTTCCTGATTCAGAGTCCTGGAGAATGAGTCACCTTTCTGCAGGATTTAGGAGCCAAGTTTTAAAGCCTTGGTAAATGAATATTAGGGGAATGTAGTGTTGAGAGTTAATGCCTGCATTTAAGCAGTCTAACCCCTACCCTCACCCCATCTCTCTTTCCTGTTCCTATACTCAGGTAGGGAAGCAAATAAGTCTTTCCTAGTAAGGCTGATGGCTCTTTGCAAACTATGATAATACAATGAAGGGCATATGTTGGTGAAGGTTTGTGTGTCTCTAGGAATTTAACTAGAGGAGGTAAGATCTATGATAGTAGGGATCTTGCCTGTCTTATTCACTGTTGAGTCCCCAGTGCTCAAGACGTGGTATGAGCTCAGTAAATATTTGTTGATTGAATAGATAAATAAGAAATTGCATTAGTTGTACACCTACTGTGTATCAGATTTTATACTAATCACTGTTGATGGAAAAATGAATATAATATGTGCTCCCCCATCAGGGAGCTCACAATCCAGAAAGAAACAGATAAGCAAGCAAATGGGCTGAACATCAGGGTTGAAATAAAGGTATCTATAAGTACTGGGAGAGTACATGGGCAGACAGTTGATTTGGCCTGGGGAGGTCAGAAAAAGTTACAGAGGGGAAGGAACATTTGAGTTGGGCTTTAAAGGATGAGTAGAAGTTCGGTAGTGGTCTCAGGATGAAAGGGCATCTAAGCAGAGGGAACAGCAGGCAGAGAAGCGTGAGGCTATGAGCACAGTGTAGAAGATGGTGAATGGCTCAGTGTGGAAGCAAAAGTGTGGTGATGTGAAGAGGGTGATGAGGGGTAAAGCCCCGAATACTGTCCTGGAGTGGGGGCCTCACTGACTGGTCTGCCCCCTTGGGCTGTGTGTTTTCAGGCCATGGCCAGTGCAGCTGTGGGGACTGCCTGTGTGACTCCGACTGGACCGGCTACTACTGCAACTGTACCACACGCACAGATACCTGCATGTCCAGCAACGGGTTGCTGTGCAGTGGGCGGGGCGAGTGCGTGTGCGGCAGCTGTGTCTGCATCCAGCGTGGCTCCTATGGGGACACCTGTGAGAAGTGTCCCACCTGCCCTGATGCCTGCACCTTTAAGAAGTGAGTGGGCTGAGCTGTGAGTTGGAGAGAGTTGGGTGTCTGGGATGGGGGAGAGGGTCCCCCACACTGTGCAGGTTCTGTCTCTTACTCACCAGAGCTTTAGAGAGAGGGGAGTCTGTTGCAGCAAATGACTAGCTTTCATCTTTCCATTGAACACTTGAGGGAAAGCTGGAGATAGAGCCAGGGGTAAAGGGAACAGAGTGGTACCAGCTGGACTGCAGTTGGAGAAACCTCTTGTTTAGGCGGGATCCTGAATCCCTGAGTTGGGAGGAAGGCTAAACCAGATAACTCCTGGGGAATGTTCCAGTGCTGAGGTTCTGATTTTGTGGAGGATGCGGGGCTGGAATTATGAAGGCTACTGTGTGAAACAGGAGTCATTCACCACTACAAACATCACTCATCTGGGGGCAGAGGAAGCCCCATCAACCCAAGTTCATGGCCCCACTGTTTCTCTTACTGCTTTAGCCGGGCTGGACTCATGGGTGTGCAGCCTGCACATTTGTACAGCACCCTGTGTTTAGAAGGGCCTCACATTTTGTTTAATGCTCTGCTACCACTGTTTTGAAATTCTTCCTAATTAAAAAAAAATTATTTATTTATTTATGGCCGCACTGGGTCTTCATTGCTGCACAAGGGCTTTCTCTAGTTGTGGTGAGCAGGGACTACTCCTCAGTTGTGGTGTGCAGGCTTTTCATTGCAGTGCCTTCTCTTGTTTCAGAGCACAGGCTCTAGGGTGCACAGGCTCCAGCAGTTGCAGCAGGCGGGCTCAGTTGTTGTGGCGCAAGGACTTAGCTGCCTCGTATTATGTGGGTTCTTCCCGGACCAAGGATTGAACCTGTGTCCCTTGCGTTGTCAGCAGACTCCCAACCACTGGACCACCAGGGAAGCCCCCTACTAATTTTTGAATAAGGGACTGACATTTTTGTTTTGCGCCAGGCCCCCAAATTATGAGACCGGTCCTGACTTTAGGGCTCCCAGAAGTGGCATAGGGTTCACCCTCCTGTCACAGTCTTGGATGGGACATAAAGAAGTTTAATAAAGTTCCTGGAGGCCTCTGCCTACCTAGCCTTACCTATCAGTTAGGAGGGCAGTCCCACCCCTGAACTCCAGATGTGATTTTCTGGATCCCCCAGGGTTGTCTTACAAATGTTTTTATTTCTGTGTCTGTTTTTTTGGGGGGGTCAGCTTTCTGGGTATATGGCAGGCAGAGCCAGACTGTAGCACACTTAGGGTTCTTCCTTCCCTGCCTTCACCCCTGTGTCCCCTCTCTTTTAGGGAGTGTGTGGAATGTAAGAAGTTTAACCGGGGAGCCTTCAACGAGGAAAATACCTGCAACCGTTACTGTCGTGATGAGATTGAGCCTGTGAAGGAACTTAGTAAGTTCAGCAAGCCATAGAGTTACGCACACCCACGTTCTACGTTTTTCCAGTTTAACCCCCGAAACTATCCAACTCTCATCTGTAAAATGGAAGAGTAATTCCTACCTCAAAGGTATACTGTGCAGGCCTGATAGGTCCTTTCTAAAAACTAGCTTTGCTGAGATTCTTTCTGCATCTCTGCTAATTTGTTCAGCAGTCCCCTCCCCTTTTACTTCCTAGAGCCCATGGGCTCAGCAAAATCCTGCAAAGAACTTTTAAAGTATATATAAATCCAGCAACCCTAGCTTTACCACTTCAAGGAAAGAAAGATAGTGTACCCCATTTTACAGGTGAAGAAACTGAGGCACAGAGTGAAGAAGTAGTTGCCCATGATAATCTTAGTTTAGTAGACCAGTAAGCATTTACTAAGGGGTTTCCAGGTGGCTCAGTAGTAAAGAATCTGCCTGCCAATGCAGGAGATGCAAGACACATGGGTTCGATTCCTGGGTTGGGAAGATCCTCTGGAATAGGAAATGGCAACTCACTCCAGTATTCTTGCCTGGAAAATTCCATGGACAGAGGAGCCTGGTGGGCTACAGTCCATGGGGCCACAAAGAGTGGGACACGACCGAACGACTGAACACACGTTTACTTTAGAGTGTTAAGCAAGGTCCAGCATACAGCTCTGCAGATATAAAGGGAAACCTTCACCTTTATGGATTTGGAGCCAAAATTATTAGCCTGACGCCCTTTTGGCTCTTGGGAGCCCCTCCTGGCATAAGACAGAAATACACTGAGGAACAAAACTCTCCTGCAATTATTCTGGTTTGTACTTCATCTTGACTTAAAAGGAGTTGCTCTTTGCTGCTGTCACATATCTGATTTAGTTATCTAGGTCAGTTAGACATTGGGTGATGCTGAGAGATAGTGATCTCCCATGAAGGAAGGAAGCACATGTTCAGTAAGAGCCACAGGAAGACACAGCTAGCCAGCCAGCTTCAGGGTGGGGGTGCTTTGGGAAAGAGTCATATCTCTGGATCCTTTGGCTAATGTCTGAAGTGGGTCTGGAGTAATAGTGATTTGAGAATTGAGTTTGAAGAGGCAGTTTTTCCACTGGAGGAGACTAGGCTTGCTATGATTAGCTTAGATGGAAGAGGCTGCTGACAGGAGAGATTTTTATCATCTAGCCCAGATGAGTATCACAAGTTAGTTGATAAATACCCCCATCCTCCACCACAATAATCATAAAAATAAATGCTTCTTTGTATGGAATTTTATAACTTATACAAAGGACAAAAGTATCTTTTTGTGCACATTATCTTATTCTTCTCCTAACAACCTAGTAAAGTAGAACTTAGTACTATTGTTAACTTCATTTTTGAGGATAAGAAAATTGAATCTCAAGAAAGTTGTCACTTTCACAAAGCAAATTAATGGTGAGTTAAGGTTGGAACTAAATCCTGAAATCCTTACTCTTTGCATTGTCCTGTAATACCACTGATTTATTTGAAGGCTCTGTAGGATGTGCTTTGAGACTCATGTCCTAGTCCTGCTGCATCACTTATTTGCTGTGTGACCTTGGTACATTTGCTTAATCTCATCTTGTGTCATATTTATCCATCTCGTAAAGCTGGTGGAGGGCATGGTGCAGTTGGTGGAGGGTAACCCATAGTATCACAGTCAGAATAACAGGTTTTAAAATTGGAAGGGATGAAGCCAACAAGACATGATGAGAGTCAGAGAAAAAGAGATGGCTCTGGGGAGGAACACTGGATAGGAAGCAGAAATAGAAGAAATGTAAGGGTTGAGTAAACAAACGATTGGGAATCATTGAGCAAACAGAGAAAGGAAAGAGAGGAAAGGGAACACCACTGTGTGTTAGGTGGTTTATGCTGTTTGATTCTCAACCATCCTTGTGAGTGAAGGTATCTTTTCTGCTATAGAAGAAGAAAGAGATTCGATGAGATCAGGTAACTTACCCAAGATCACACAGCTGGGGGGTGGATAGAGCCAGGCTTTGAATCAGACTGGAATACTGTTATGTCATATCCCTTCCAGAGGAAGGAATAAGAACCAAAAAGTACTTTGTGAGAGAAAGTGCTAACACAGCGGTGAGAGTCATCTAGAAGCAACTGCCAGGCACGACGGCCATCTCCGAGCATATTGCCTAATGTCAGACGTAGGGTTTTCTGTCACATGCTTAACCCAGAAGTCTCAAGACTGGATTTGGGGGTGGCTCCATCTTTCAGGGATGGACCTGTTTTTCATTCTCCCATCTTTCCTCCTCTCCCAGAGGACACTGGCAAGGATGCTGTGAATTGTACCTACAAGAATGAGGATGACTGTGTTGTCAGATTCCAGTACTACGAAGACTTCAGTGGAAAGTCCATTTTGTATGTGGTGGAAGAGCCAGGTGAGTGAACCCTGAGGGTCCCGACCCTTCCCCAAGGGAGAGTGAGACCAATATTAGACAGTTAGTTCCATCCATCACCCCTCTTAAACAGAACATCCAGGTGAAACCTGACCTTACAAGTGATAGGTCAGGGCTGGTCATCTGAGTGTGGGGTATATAAATACAGACATTAGCAAGAAAATGCCCTGCTAATTGAGGAGACAGAAGAATAAGAAGGTGGGTAAGGAGAGGAAGAGGGTAGGTGTGGAGCTCATCAAGGAACAGATGATAGCCTGGTGTTTTTTGAGGTGACAATGTAAGGAAGAAGTAAGGAATTTAAATTCTAGCACTTTTCAGCACAAGGCATCTGCTCTACTAAGAGTTAAATGGTTGCCAGGAACAACCTGCTTGCTGCTTCAGAGGAAGGCCTGAGGTTTGAGGTCTTCACCTTACCAGCTTTACCATGTGATGTGGTGAAGGATTTGAGGCTGCCTCCAACACTGGAAAGTTAATGCTTGCTCTCAGGACCCTCTGGAGGCAGGAGAGCCCATTGTGTCATACACACACCCACCACAGGTTTGTCACCATCCGGCGCAGTAGATTTGCTTGTTTCCCCTTATTTTCTTTATCTCCTTTCTTTCCCTTAAACAGCAGATGAAGGTATGAATCATTAGACTTTCTTTTTTTTCACCACACCACTCAGCATGTGGGATCTTAATTCCCTGACCAGGGATCGAACTTGTGCCCCCTACATTGGAAGGTGGAGTCTTAACCACTGGACTGCTGGAGAAGTCCCAATCACTAGACAGTATTTTGAGTACTTATTATACATCAGGCATGGGCTAGGTGCTGGGGATGTAATAGTAAATAAGGCAGGTGTGGTACTCACAGGCCATGGATGAGAGAGGCATGTAAAGCAGTCATGACACTGCAGGGGATAAGGGCTATGGTATGGTGGGCATGGGGGATGGGAGGGGTGGGCTAGAACTTTCTGGAATGAAGGAACAATCTCTGAAGGCAGAAGCTAAATCAGTTGGTCAGTTGACATTCTTTACAGCTGTAGGAGTTTCTTCAAATCATTCTTTAGACCAGGGGCCAGCAAACTTTTTCTGTAAAGGGCCAGATGTTAAATATTTTAGGGTTTGTGGACCAGATGGTCTCTGCGGTGACTACTCAACTCTGACACAGTAGCAAGAAAGCAGCCATAGACTACATGCAAATGAAGGCATCTGACTGTGTTTACCAAAACAGGTGGCCAGCCGCATTTGGCTCACTGGGGCTGTTGTTTGCTGGTCCCTGCTTGAGGGCAGTGGTTCTTGAACTTTTGTATGTATGTTCCCTTGTTAAAAAATCCAGAGTTCTGAACCCTGTGTTACTTCTACAAGCCAATGCCTCTCTGTTCCTTGTTAGTGCTCCTGGTAATTGCGATATATTCCCTGATGTTTTAGGCATACCACTTCCCAGATGAGCCATCACAGACCTCCTCCAGCATCTATTCTGATGATTAGATTTGGTACACATCTTTGATTCTCAGAGCAGCTGTGCTTCCCCACCCCCACCTTTCTTTTTTTAAGTTTTTTTGGTGTAGACCATTTTGAAAGTCTTTATTGAATTTGCTACAATATTGCTTCTGTTTTATGTTTTGTTTTTTTTAGCTACCAAGCATGTGGGATCTTGGTTCCCGGACCAGGCATCGAACACGCACCCCTTGCATTGGGTCGCTGTGCTTCCCTTTAGACTGGCTAAGTTGTTATATTGCTTCTTTAGGGAATTCTCTGGTGGTCCAGTGGTTAAAACTCTGTGCTTCCACTGCCCAGGACCCAGGTTCGGTCCCTGGTTGGGTAACTAAGATCCCACAAACCTCAGTCAAAGAGAAAAATTGCTTCTTTAATCTCGTGTCTTCTTCAGGTGACTATATGTTCCTTGAACACAGGAATTGTGTCTGTCTTATCTATTGTTATAATATCCCTATACCTGGCTCAGTTATTTACAGAGAAGATACTTCATACACAGTTTTTGAATGAATGAATAGGATGCATTATGCCCAGGAGACAGGCAGACTCATATACATCTTAGTATCTGTTGAGAGAATTTTGGCTGCTTAAAGACAGGAGTGGTTGAAAGTGGGAAAAGGGCTGCATCTATGTCACTGGGGGTGTTGTCCTTCCCATGGTAGAGGAGAGCATGGGGTCTCCATTTGTGATATTGTTTATCAGTCTCTCCAGAGCTCTCATCCTTTATAAGGGAGAAGAAAGGTAAAGAAAGGGCATCACCTTAGTTTATTTTGTGACTCAAGGGAACACTGACATGGGGAAGTGGAGAGGAAAGAGTCTGGGTATGTACTGGGTTGGCCAAAAAATTCATTCAGGATTTCCCATAGGATGGTATGGAAAAAATCCGAACGAACTTTTTGGCCAACCCATTACCTCTGGGGAAGCAGATGTAGGTTAGTTTCAGCATGACTTCTTCATATTTTCTCATCCACCTGTGTTAATGCATTAAATGGATTTTCCACACCCACACTATCTGTACTTTTGTCCTTTCTCATCTCAAAAGTGCAGTGTGCTTTTGCTTTGGGGTTTAACATTACCTCATCTCTTTGCTATAACAATCTGTCTGGTGCTCCTGCTATAGCACTGACAAAAGTCATTTGACCTGGTATTCTGAGACTGAAATCTATTGCCCGGAGTCTTGGGGAACAAAGATGATGATAACTGGGATGATGACACATCTCTAGTTATCAGAGTGGAGGGTAACTTTTTAGGCTTACTGTCAGTATAGCTCTTCCTTCACATTAGGAGATAGGTCCCCAGACCTACGTTTCTTACCTTGTTGCCTTGAATTCCAAGTTCTGCCTCTCCTCTCACCCTGGCCTCCAGTCATTTTCAGGGACTCTGGCTTTGAGTAAAAGGTAACATCTGGGGCCCTCGGTCTAGGGGGAGATTATTCTCATTTGCTTCCCTAACTCTTGCCCTTGCAGATGTTCTCTTTGAAGGGCTGAGCCACTATGGGGCTGTGAAGAGGGCACCACTAAAGAGTTTGACATTAGCCAAGTGGTCAGGGAATAAGCTCCTTGAGCTGGGCCCTCATCACTTCCAGATAGGGTTGTCTGATAAAATACGGTATGTCTGCCATTGGACATTTAGGTTGTTTCCGTGTCCTGGCTATTGAAAATAGTGCTGCAGTGAGCACTGGGGTACATGTGTCCTTTTGAATTACAGTTTTCTTAGGGAGAAGATACGGTACATATGTAAAATGGAATATTACTCAGCCACAAAAAGGAATGAAATTGGGTCATTTGTAGAGATATGGATGGACCTAGAGTCTGTCATACAGAGTGAAGTAAGTCAGAAAGAGAAAAACAAATATTGTATATGAGCACATATATGTAGAATCTAGAAAAGTGGTACAGATGAACCTATTTCCAGGACAGGAATAGAGATATAGACATAGAGAATGGACATGTTGACATGAGGGGGAGGGTGAGGGTGAGATGAATTGGGAGACTAGGATTGACATATTAATATACACACTACCAGGCATAAAATAGATAGCTAGTAGGAAGCTGCTTTATAGCACAGGGAGCTCAGCTCAGTGCTCTGTGATGACCTAGAGGGGTGAGATGTGGGTTGGGTGGAAGGGAGGGCAAGAGGGAGGAGATATATGTATACATATAGCTGATTTCACTTTGCTGTACAGCAGAAACTAACACAACATTGTAAAGTAATTATACTTCTATAAAAAAATACAATATGTCCCATGCAAGATGTGGTACATACTTAAAAAGTTATTTGTGATTTATCTGAAATTCTAATTTAACTGGACTTCCTGTACTTTTGTGTGTCAGTTCTGCTAACCTTCCCCAGTCGTTCCTGACTTTAGATCATCAGCCATCATGGGTCATCATCACTGTGGCTGGGAAGGCACTTCAGAGACCATCTGTTCTTGCATCTGTTTCCAAGAAACCTGCCATCCACCCCTTTTAGGACAGATGGTTAACAGGTTTAATTTTTCCCCTGAAGATCTGGCTTTCTGCCTGTCTTGGCCATACTGACATGTAAAACTGAAGCGATTCCACTTTGAGGCTGAGGGTCAGCCCTACCTCAGTCTTCCAGAGAATTCATAACTGCTTTTCCCAGAAGAACTGGGACCCTTCATCCCTGGGAACTCAGACAGTGGGACCTCATAGCCTCTTTCCAGACATTCCTTTAATTATAGACAGGTTGTAATTTGGTGGGATAGGAAATAGCCAGCTTGGGTTGTGGTGGTGGTTGTTTTGGGGTCATGTGTGGTGAGCATAGTGTGTATGTTTAGAGAAGAAGGTGGGAGACAGTGTGGAAAGTAGGTGTGACATCTCTTTAGACCCATCAATACTCAGATATACAAACACCTAATTATATAACACCTGAGAAGTTACTGGAGTGAGGTCACTCATCAGACGTCTGTGGTTTATGGGAAATGGAGCTGTTCAGAGCATATTCAGCTTGGCCCTCAGAGGGCTGACGTCATACCTCTGTTTATGTTGGTTGTTGACTGGAGTTGAACAGGAAGTTGGTTCTCAATAGGGTGAGGATTTTAGATGACTAAATATTTTGGGAAGAAACCCAAAATATTGTCTTGGTTGGCAGACCTCCTAGTTTCAAAGTATGTTTAAAAAGGTCATTAGGTTCCCGCCCTCAGGGGTTGTAAATAGCTGAACTAGGGTAACTAACTCAAACACCCAGCTCAAACTCAAGGAGGAGCTGGGTAAATAAATTAGGGAAAATAGCTTTGGATAACAGGGATACCAGTAATAACAGTAGCTGATTTTTATTGAGCACTGACTCTGTGCCAGGCACTGTTCTGAGTTCCTTAAATATATTTAACTTATATATTCCTTTTTTAAGATTTAAAAATTTTTTGTTTTATTTATTTATTTTGGTTGCACTGGGCGAGTCTTCATTGCTGTGCATGGGCTTTCTCCAGTTGCAGCAAGTGGGGGCTACTCTCCAGTTTTAGTGTTTGGGCTTTTCATTGTGGTGGCTTCTTGCTGAGCACAGGCTCTGGGCATGCAGGCTCAGTAGTTGTGGTGCGTGCACTTTTTAGTTGCCCACGGCATGTGGAATCTTCCTGGACTTGGGATCAAACTCATGTTGCCTGCATTGGCAAGTGTATTCTTATCCACCGTACCACCAGAGAAGTCCTTAATTATTCCTTAACTATTACTCATAATACATTTTTGAAATCAGGGCTATTACTGTTAGAGATGGGGAAACGGAAAACAGAAACCCAGAAAGGTGAAATCATTTATCAAAGGTCACATAGCCAGGATTTACTCCCAGGCAGTCTGGCTCCAGAGTCCACAGGGGCACAGACTCAGTGACAAGTCACACTTTGCCTCTGTTTAGTGCAGAAAGGAAAGAGTGGTGAGGAGTCTGGCAAACTAAAAAAAGTGTGTTCCAACTAAAAGGGGCAGCTACTCCTCAGCCCTAGCTGTTTGAAACCCTATAAAAGTCTAAGTTCAGTGTTTCTAGATATTTTGACTTCTTTTTTTTTTTTTTCTGAAGAGAAGAATAATCTGAAATTTTAGGGGAAGAATCTCCTGGATTAATGTTGCCAGCGAAATCAAACGTTTTCTTTATTTGGCTGCGCCAGGTCTTCGTTGCAACCTGTGGGATCTTTAGTTGCGGCTTGCGAATTCCTAGTTGCAGCATGTGGGCTCTAGTTCCCTGGTTGGGAATCGAATCTGGGCTCCTGCGTTGGGAGCGTGGAGCCTTAATCACCATTGAACCACCAGGAAACTCCCCAAACCGAATTTTTAATGAATATTTTAATGAATTAATGAATTTTTAATGAATATTTTTAATGAACTCTCACCAAGTAGGCTAGACTCTGCTTGTGGATGACCAGCTAATGACTTTTGATTTAAACCACTCAGGACAGATGATTGCTGCTCTAAGGATTTTACCCCCCTCCTCTTAAAAATTAATAGGCTTATTTTGTAAGTTCTGTTTCCTTTGGAGAACACTCCAGTACTATATTCCTTTGTCGAGAAGATCTTATTTGTAACCAATTTAAATGATTCCTACTCCATTCCCAACTACCCTGCTCTGCGCTCTCTCCTGATAGAGTGTCCCAAGGGCCCTGACATCCTGGTGGTCTTGCTATCCGTGATGGGGGCCATTCTGCTCATCGGCCTTGCGACTCTGCTCATCTGGAAGCTCCTCATCACCATCCATGACCGGAAGGAGTTTGCTAAATTTGAAGAAGAGAGAGCCAGAGCCAAATGGGACACTGTAAGAGGCTGGGCTGGGCATTTTCTTAAGTTGTTGGTTCAAGAGTCTGAAGTGGAAGTAGTAGATACTTATTTAGGGTAGGCCAGGTTCAGCCAGCACCATAGTTTCCCAGTTAGCCTTTGTTCTGGAAGTTGGGAGATGGACTAACTGTCCTATTGTCATTAGGCTTCCTGGAAACCATCTGATTCTTTCTCTATGACATCGGTGAGCACCAACTGAGCACAGATAGGGCTCAGCTCTGCCCTGGAAGCAGGGAAAAGGAAACTTACTCTCCAAGTGAGTAAGATAAGACAGACTTGAGAATCCTACATTGAGGACATATATTAATCCACTATATTCTGATGAAGTCCAAAGCATTAAACATAAACAGAAACAAATGATAACAGCTAACATTTACTGAAGATTTACCATATACCAGAAACTGTCCTAAATGCTTTTTATGTATTAACTTATTTCCTTCCTGTAACAGCCCTATGTGATAGATAACATTATTATCCCCACTTTATAGATAAAGAAACTGAATATAGAGAAATTTAGCAGCTTCCTTGATTATGGGAGGGAACTAGGTTATGATAGGAATTACTTTTTGTATCAGCCTCTTTAAAGAATGCTCCCTGCAGTTTACCCTGATTGAATTTAATCAAACAAGCTTTTAATTGAGAAACTTCTATATACTTAAGCTTACTACTCTCCTTTGGCTCATGTTCCACATTCTAACTTTTTCCTGGACTTCCAAGTGAATGACTTCGCTGAATATCCCAGGTTAGGTTGAAAGTTTGTTCCGATCTGATGGTGACCTCAGGCCTTTGAACTCAAGGATTTCTAAGAAGTTGAGTTGTTTCTGTTCAGACAGTGTAGAAATCCTGACCCTCTGAGGCACATGAGAATGTGTTGTGTTTCTTGAGGCTACCTACCACTAAGGACTAGTAGACTTAATGGGATTTGTCACTTTGTTTTAGAAAATAATCTGGGAAACCTAGTGAGGGTCTCTTTACTGATAATGTGACAGTTTGTGGGCAAGGCTTGAGGGATAAGATGAATACAGATTAAGAATCATTTGAGCAAAAGTGGTCCTCTGTATTCCAACCATCACCTGCTACACCTATCTTCTCCGCCTGCGCCCCCTATCACAGTCCCAACAAAGAAAAAAAGGGGGGCAAAAGGGAGAAAGAGAGTTCAGAAGAGAAGGAGGAAAATAGGAGATATTGGCTAAAAGCTAATCTTGAAGGGTTTTGGGATCCCCAAGAGTGATGGGCTGAATTTAACCCCTCAGGAATGGTGGAAGGATGGCATGCCATTTTCTCTCTCTTATTTCCTACCTATTCCCTCTGTAAGAGCAAATGTATGAGATTACAAGCATCACACTGTTCATCGATGGTATATCTCAGAGAAGAGTGGCGTGGGTAAACTTCTCAGATAACAAGTAAACCCCCAGGATAGGCAAGAATTGAGGAATTTGCTATAAGACACTTTTCTGTTCTCTCTGCAGGCCAACAATCCACTGTATAAAGAGGCCACGTCCACCTTCACCAACATCACCTACCGGGGCACTTAACGAGCAGTCATCCCAGGATCACTCTTGGACTGTCCAGGATTGTGGATGTCTCTGCTGTCATGTTTACAGGGGGCAGTACCTGTGGGGCGGGATTGAAGGCTTGGAGTGGGGTGGGTTAGAAGAATGTGGGTCTGTGTGTGTGTGTGTATGTGTGAGTGTGATACATGTGGGGGAGTGTATAATTTAAAACCTGTGTCCCAGATGAGCGAAGCTCCTCAGTCTTTGTCCTCAGAATGCCTCCTTCCTTCAGGGAGTTTTCCTGCTTAACCTGAGGGTGACCTACATCGCTGAGCAGGTGTTCCTTATTACCTCAGTGGGAAGCCAGCTTTCCTTCTCAGGACAGTCTCTTGAAGAGGAGGGCAGGGCCGAGGACTCTCGTTCCAGAGAGAGACCTTGGTTTACGGTGTATTTCTGGCTCTCGGGCCTGACTCTCAGCAGCTCTGGTGGGAGCTGCCGGGTTTTGAGGCCTTGTTGTGTCATTCGAGCCTCCGTCTCCTGTCCCTTCCCTCAGGCTGAGGGAGACATTAGGGGAAAGCTGAACCATCAGACCTGCCTGTCTTTGCCATCACCTCAACGCAGCATAGTTCTCTACTAAGGGAAGTCCTTGCTGTCTAGTCTTCGATCTTTTGGGAGATAGGCTGGTGGTGGTGGGGGGGACATGCATGACCTGGGGTTAAGGTGCCCGGTCTCCCCCATTCCTGATCATAACCCTTCAGATTTGCCTTATTGGCAGCTCCACCCTAGAGGTTCCTTTAGAAGTTGTGTGTCACCCTTAGCCAGCATCACCTCTTTGGCTCCCATCCCATCCTTTCACTGCTATAGACATTTGCTATGTACTGGGAGGGGCTTCTCAGGTGGCTCAGCGGGTATGGAATCTGCCTGCAATGCAGGAGACGCAGAAGGCGTGGGTTCGATCCCTGAGTCAGGAAGATCCCTTGGAGGAGGGCATGGCAATCCACTCCAGTATTCTTGCCTGGAGAATCCCATGGACAGAGGAGCCTGGCACCCTACAGTCCACGGAGTCATGGAGTCAAACACGACTGAAGTGACCAAGCACGCATGCTCGCACATATACTGGGAATTTCTCTCATGACCAAAGGCTTTTCCTTCTAGGGAGAGTGCTATGGTTAGAGTCAGAGGTCTGGCCTCACCCTTCAGGCCTTCTGTCCTATCTCCAAGGCACCTCCACACACCCAATTCTGTGCTTCTGTGTGCTACACCCACCCATGGGGCTGATTGCATTTATCTACCTCTTGGGTATCTTGTGAAAGAATCATTCCCATGGGTCTCTGAGTCTGCTGGGCATAGGTGCCAGGGTGGAAGGATGGGCCAGGTGTATCGGCACGTGTGGGCCATCCTCCTGTGGGCTGGGCAACCTCATTTGAACTCAATCTTTAATTTGAGAGGCCACAAGTGGAATTTTGTTTTTCTCATTGGGACACCTGAAATCAGGATGAGGCTTGCTGAATCTAAAGGAGCATATATATAAACACACTTGCATTATATTTTTAATCTTATTTGATGATGAGGAAGAAAAGGATGAAAAGCCACACCAACTTGGGCTGGGTGCAGACACTCCCACTTGGCATTATTCATAAGAAGTCGCTACCCTGTTGCTGCGTCTGTAAGGGCTCTCTCATTCTGGGAGCCTGCAGGGTTGGACACATGGACATGCTGGACCTCTCCCAAGGAGGAGGAAGAAAATGGGCTGTGCTTTTTTTTCTTTCCTAGCAAAAGCAGTTGCTCCATTGGTGTTTACATTTGTTCAACATTAACCACCACCACCACTCCCCGTGAAAAAGGGAAGGGCCTATAAAAACAGGGGTCTGGTGATCAGAAAATCTAGGTCCTGACCTCAGTGTTACAGCTAAGGAGCTTTAACCTTAATTAAGGCAAGTCTTCTCCCTGGGGCTCAGTTTTCTAGTTTGAAAAATGATGGATTTGGCCTAGACAATCTAGGAGGTCTCTGTCAGTATCCACATTCCACAATGCTGGGACTTACTGTGGCATCAAATAGGCAGTCAAGATTCTGTGGGATGTTGAAACTGTTTTTTCATTTGGGAGTTCTGGCTCTGGCAAGAGCAGGTGGCATCTCATATCACCTTTCTCAGTGAAAAAAGCCTCATTCTACCTTCTCTGAGAACACCCTTTTCCAACTTTTGTTAGCAGTTACGTCTCCTGATGTAGCACTTAAACTCCACTTAGTTATTATTTCTTTGTTCACTTTGCACATGGTTTAATCCACGTATTGGGGAAGAGGAATCCATAAGAACTAGATGAAATGTGTGTTCTGTATCCATGTGTTAACATTGAGAATAAACCTTGGGATTAGGAATGGGGCAGATATCTGAGCCCGGTGTCACTCATGGATTACTCTTTCCCATAGGGAATGGTAATGTTGTAGAGAGATAAATGGGAAGAGATGATTATAAATCCAGGAAGTTTAGAATCTAATTCTAACTGTTGGTTACTGAGAAAAGACTCCATTGAAGTAGCAGTCATTTTCTTTAGATAAGCTGGTTTATATGAAGAAACAGTACTAAAGGAGGAGGAAACTGTATCCTAAGGAGGAAAAAATTAGTAGGAATCTTGTCTGAGCTTCTGGAATGAGGCTTACAGGCTTTGAAGATCAGTATGTTTGTATGTGGGGAGAAACCATAGCTGTGTTCATGAGCTAGCAAATAGCAGTCAGTTTTGGCGTCATGTAGGGTGAACCCCTAAATAGTATTTTAGCATCAGAAAACACAGCCCAAAGAAGTTATCTGTGCTGAGCTCTTTTGGAGATATTTTACGTTCAACCTCAGGGTCTGGGACAAAAATGGGAAACTTTGAACATTCCTGACAAGTTGTCACCTAAGGAATCAAGTTCTTTATCTCTCAGATATTCCTAGACCATCCATGATTTCAAGATATTTCTCTTTATTAAGTATTCCTGGTTGACCTAAATGCCTTCCTGACTTCCTAACCACCTCCTCTGTTTGAGTTGTGCAACAGTGAATTAAATGTGCTTTCCAAAAAGAACTGGCCTAAGGCTCCCCAGCGCTTCCTGTGCTGCTATTCCTGTTTCCTTTGGGTGAATAGACACTGCCTCACAAATGATTATTTTAGAGCAAACATGTTTCCAAATGTAACAGAATGATGAGGACTCCAGGAACTGAAGTAAATTTTGGAATTTAGAGCTTTTGTTTAGACTTGAATCACATTTTCAAAATGAGTAGGTTTTTACTGGTCTAAGAGAGTTTTTTGATTTTGGGGTTTTTTTGGGGGGGATTTTTTTTTTTAATTGGGGATTTCTTAGAACCTTGTATAACTTCAACAGAAGGGACTGTCAATTTAGTCTAAGTTTTGTTTGCAGGAGGCATAAATTAGTAAAGTAAGGGCTTAATGGCAAATTATTTACAGGACCATGTAAATGCCCAACTTTAAGACAATGAGTCTCAAAGTGTCGGCCCTAGGACCAGAGGAGGTAATCCCTCTGGTGATTCTGTTGCATGGTCAAGTTTGAGAACTACTGATTTAAGGAATCACATACTTACCCTTTCTGGCTTAGAAAGAAATTTACAATAAGTCAGCTCCGCTGCTACAAGATTAAGAACATACCTTGGCTGATAGATTAAGAAAACCAAGTTTGTACTCACAGAAAACGAGTCTACTTTCAATCCATTTTCCAAGTTAAATAGTCACAGGCTTGTTGGGTTCACTCACAGCCACAAATTCCCATGAAAAACTAAAAGAAGTAATAGATCAGAATCTCAGAGGGAAAAACAGCTAACAGAATACTTGGCAGGCATCAAAGAAAACCTTTTGTGTACCAAGCTGAAACAAGAAAGTACTCTTAGATATACCTATGGCTGATTCATGTTGATGTATGGCAGAAACAAACACAGTATCATAAAGCAATTATCCCTCAATTAAAAATAAGTAAATTTAAAAATAGAATACTCTTACAGCATTTGTTTGTAGGAGGTAGGATCAAAATCTTAAATATTATCATCCTATAGGATGTCAGAATAAGACTTTAGAACTTGTAACTTTACTTTTTGCTATTTAAAATTTATTGAGCATTGACAGTATGGCATTGAAATACTTTACAGAACACTTATAATCCTTGCCTTTGACTTTTACATTCCTTACTTGAAAAAAAAGCACAATACAGTACATGACATCATTAAAAGATTATGTGAACCTAGACTGAGTCCTTTTATAGTGAAATTTTGTAAGATTCACTGTGTTTTAATTACGCCATGCTAACTGATGACTAAGTGTCTGGATGAAAATGGAGGACTTTATGTGAAAATGAACTGGGTAGCAATATGTCAAATCATGTATAAACCTTGACCTCTGTAGCCTGAATTATTTGATAATAACCATCTAATGACTACTGGGACCAATCACAAGCAGATTGTCTTGGAATTACAATACCCTCATTGTTCACAATGATGTAAGGAAACAATAATATATGCTTTGCAAGTAAGCCATTTAATACTTGAAAACTAATTTCTCTTTGGTTTTGTAATGTATTTCTGGATATGTTTCCCTAATTTGTTTTAGTTTGACTCTTGCACACAAGGAGGCAGTTTTAAATGTTTTGATTGGGGTTAACCATATTGTTAAATAAAATTTTAAAAATCCACTACTGTGGGTATCCAAGAATGGATTGTATGTGAAAGGAAAACTATAGATCAGGAACATGATGGTGTTCCTTGCAGTTCCTAATGTCATAGTGATGTCTCCAACCTCTTATACAGAAAAAATATTTTTTGTTAGCTCTGTACTTTCTGACAGTACACCAAGGAATGAAGAATATAAATATTGGGTTGGCCAAAATGTTCATTCAGCTTTTTTGGATTTATGGAAAAACCCAAACAAACTTTTTAGCCAACTCAATGTCTAGAGAGCAACATTTAGGAGATTTAAGAGCCCTTAGGCAAAACCACCGTTGTAAATTATTCTCTAGCAGTATCCCTGAAAAGAACTTTGAAAGGAAAAGGCTTTACAATTCACTGTGTTTTACCCAACATATCAGTTGGATTTTCTTGTGACTCACACCATTGGCATGATTCTTTAGAGAGGTCAAAGTGATGCCTGTATAAATATCATTTGTTGGCTGATGGAAATACTTTGTTAAATAATAGGAAAAATGTTGACAGATATATGCTAGACTTTACTTTTCCTGACCCTTATAATCATCCATTGTGACAGAGATTGCTACTTGGTGCCCATTATCTGTTATCACCATTCTCACATTGTATTAGGATTCTTAATTTTTAGTCGGACACATGGGTACTCACAATAAATACAGCTGGGTGTGCAATGGTCATCTCTTTGGCAGTGAGATGTTAATGAAGGGGGTACACACAACTTTCAGCAAGTGCTGTTTAAGGGAGGGAGCGTGCCTTTCTTCTCTTCCTTCTTCCTGCAGGCTGATATGTAGAGATGATAGCAAGACTAAGCAGACATCATGGATCAACATGTGACCTAGGAATTATATTAGTTATCTATTGCTGCATAACAAATGATCACACGATTTTAGCAGCGTAAAACAACAAACATTATGTTAAAGTTTCTGCGTTCAGAAATTCAAGAATGGCTTAGCTGGGTGGTCCTCGCTCAGAGTCTTGAGATTTTAGCCAAGCTGTTGGCCAGAGCTACAGTCAACTGAACACTCAAAGGGGCTGCAGGATCCATTTCCAAGATGGCTTATTCACATGGCTGTTGGCAGGAGGCATTGGTTCCATGCTGGCTATTGACAATAGGACATTTCCATAGGACTGCTTGAGGGTTCACATGATATGCCATCTGGCTTCTCCACAAGTGAGTAATCCAAGAGAAAGCATGGAGAAAGCTGCAGTGTCTTTTATTACCCTCTCTTTGTAAATGTCACATAATCACTTCTGCCATACTCTTCATTATAAATAGCTTACTAAATCTAGCCCACGTTCAAGGGGAGGGAAGTAGATGCCACTTCTTTATTTACTTATTTGGCTGCATCAGGTCTTAGCTGCAGTATGTGGCATCCTTGCTGTGTGATGTGGGATCTTCTGTTGTATGTGAACTCCAGGTGGTGCTGGTGGTAAAGAACCTGCCTGCTAGTGCCGGAGACATTCCTGGGTTGGGAACGCTTGATCCCTGGTTTGGGAAGATCCCTGGAAGAGGGCATGGCAGCCCACTGCAGTATTCTTGCCTGGAGAATCCCCATGGACAGAGGAGCCTGGTGGGCTACAGTCCATAGGGTCACAAAGAGTCAGACATGACAGAAGTGACTTAGCACACACATGAACTCTCTAGTTGCAGTGGCAAGCTTAGTTGCTCCGTGGCATGTGGAATTCAGCTTCCCAAAGTCCCTATATGCCACTTCTTGAACAGAAGAGTATTGTGGTAAACAAAACCATTGCCTATGACCACTCCCACCCCCAGCCAAAAATATCCTTATCTTAATCTCCAGAACCAGTGAATATGCTACTTTTCATGCAATAAACTTTTAAGGTTCTGGCAGGTGGGTGCAGAGACCTACTTGTCTTGTAGCCACCAAGATAAGTCTTGTATGTAAGTTCCCTTGCTTATTAAACTTTCCATCTACCAAGGTGGAGTGGTCTGCCTCTTTCTTTGGTCTCTTCCTACCCTTCATGTAAGAGAGCTGGTTTCAGATTTCACCTGGGACGCTCTCAAGGTTGCAAACTATCAAGCATCAGCTCAAGTCCATAGTCTTAGCCTTTAAATACATCCAGGGACAGATAGGCTTCTTGGGTGAATTCCTTCTATACTTGAGTACAATAATTCTCAATCTGAAGTCCTGTGAACCAAAGAAAAAAGCTATATGCTTCCTTCATACAACAACCAATGTAAAATGGTGGGACAGGTGGGATAACTGCTACAGTCACTCCTGTTCCAACAGGCAGAAAAGAGGAGATGCACAGATGTCCATAGCAATTCTGAAATTCATTCAGGTACATGTCTGCAGATACACCTTCAAGGCCTCAGAACAATTCTCCATGGCTTGATGTTTTACCCTCTAGGCTGTCAATTGTTATTGTTCAGTTGCTCAGTCATGTCTGACTCTTTGCAACCCCATAAACTGCAGCTCACCAGGCTTCCCCGTCCTTCACTATCTCCTGGTATTTGCTCACTCATGTTCATTGAGTCAATGATACTACCCAACCATCTCATCCTCTGTCTCCCCCTTCTCCTTCTGCCCTCAATCTTTCCCAGCATCAGGGTCTTTTCCAATGAGTTGACTCCTCGAATCAGGTGGTCAAAGTACTGGGGCTTTAATTTCAGCATCAGCCCTTCCAATGAATATTCAGGGTTGATGTCCTTTTGGATTGACTGGTTTGATCTCCTTGCTGTCCAAGGGACTCTCAAGAGTCTTCTCCAGCACCATAGTTCAAAAGCATCAATTCTTGGGTACTCAGCCTTCTTTATGGTGCAACTCTCACATCTGTATATGACTACTGGAAAAACCACAGCTTTGACTATATATATGAACCTTTGTCAGCAAAGTAATCTCTGCTTTTTAATATGCTGCCTAGGTTGGTCATAGCTTTTCTTCCAAGGAGCAAGCGTCTTTTAATTTCATGGCTGCAGTCACCATCCACAGTGATTTTTGTCTTGTTTAGTCAACTATTATTCAGGAATTTTCTGTTACTGGCAAAGGAATCTAATCCTAACTAATATATACTTGGTGCTATTTAAAGTCTATGAAACTGACTAATACAGTATCTAACTAGCTCATCAATAGATTTAGTGCTAAAAAACCTACAAGTGTTCAAGATTTTTTAAATATTCATAGTCTGTTGATCAGCATACAGATTGAAGCCATTGCAATTCTTACAAATTAGAAATTGAATCTTTATGAATAAGCGGAAAATGGGATGAGTCATTAACAGAGGTGACTGTAAACAATGTGGGTGGTGGGGAAGAGGGAATGGAGAGTTTACAAAAATAAAAAACATGGTCTCAGCACTCAGATTACATATAGACTATTTAGAGAGATAAACTGTATACACTTTAAAGTACTAAAGAATGATATTCCATTGTATATGTATATCACATCATCTTTATCCATTCCTCTGCTGATGGACATTTAGGTTGCTTCCATGTCCTGGCTGTTGTAACTAGTGCTACAATGGACACTGGGGTGCACGCATCTTTTGAAATTATGTTTTTTTCTGGGTATATGCCCAAGAGTGGAACTGCTGGGACATATGGCAGTTTGAACCATAAAATGGAACAAAATTATGCCATTTGCAGAGATGTGGATGGACCTAGCGATTGGCAGAGCAAAGTAAGTCAGAAAAACAAATATATATTAATGCATATATGTGGAAATGAGAAAAATGGTACAGATGAACCTATCTACAAGGCAGAAATAGAGACACAGACACAGAGGAAAAAAATGTATGGACACCAAGGGGGAAAAGGGAGGGTGGGATGAATTGGGAGGTTGGAATTGACATATATACACCACTATTTATAACACAGATAACTAATGAGAAGCTACTGTATAGCACAGGGAACTCTACTCAATGCTCTGTGGTGACCTAAATGGGATGAAAATCCAAAAAAGTGGGGATATGTATATACGTACTGTTGACTCATTTTGCTGTACAGCAGAAAATAACACTGTAAAGAAACTATATTCCAATAAAATTTTTTAAAAAGAAGTACTAAAGAATGCCTACAGAGCAGAGTTTAAGACACAAATGAGCATAGCAGTATCACTGAAGGAATTAATTATGGTAACATACGGACTACTACATATGTTTTTGAATTATCATGATCCTAGGAAAACTGAGGCTTAGACAGCATGGGCAATTTGCCCCACTGCATACAGTAAATAAGTAAGACTTGAATTTGGACAGATCTGTCTCTAAAGCTCATGATGTTCACCACATGTAAATAATGCAAAGCTCAAGTTGGAGCAATGTGAACAATTTTACCTAAATGTTTGTAAAGAAAGATACTTTAAATCGTGGGTTTTTTGTGTTTTTAAAAACACTCTTTGCTTGACAGCATTTACAACTATAGTTTAACAAACCTTAAAAATGATTAATTTCATCCAATTGGATTTACAAAACGTTTTAGGGACTAACTGAGGAAAGCCAGGAACAGAGGACTAATGCTGCTTTGCGTCATTTTTTTCACCAATTATCATCTGCAGTGTGCATAAAAAGTTGATTTTCGTAGAAAAACAAAGTATCTCTTCCAAAAGCAGGGTTAGTCCTTTGAAGGGCAGGCTGGAACAAACTTCAGTAAGGTTGTGGGACAACAGCTTCGAGCCACTGTCCACTAATAAGTAGTAGAAACAAAGTTGGATGGAACATTTTAGCAGAAAGGGAGGGCCGGAGGTATTCAAAGCATGGACAGAAGATAACATTGAAATGGGACCAGGTTGGGTGGGACAGCACAACAGAGAATGAACGGAACTGCCTGAAGAGCACAGTGCGTGCAGGATGGAGGGAGAAATCCAGGCTCTTGGTATGCAGAGATGAGCCCCGCCACTCTTGTCCAGGCCACGGACCCCTGTCCGGGTGAGGTCACAGGCCCTTATGAAGGTCACAGGCCCTTATGAGGTGGGGCAGACGGGTGCGGCCGCAAGGCTGTCCTGTCCGCGCTAAGGCGGCTGCCATCAGCCGCTCTCTGGAGCCCCGGAGCTGCTGCAAAGTGGCGGCGGCAGTGGCAGCCGAGGTAACCTGGGTCTCGCGATTGCTCAGCGCGGGCGGCTCAGTGGGCGGAGCAGCGAGCGCTGTCAGGTGACCCAGAGGCGGGGCCTGGCTGCAAGGGGGCTCGGGAAGGGAGGCGGAGCTAGAGCGTCGTGCTGAGCTAGGGCTGAGGGGCGGAGGGATCTGCGTGGGACCGGGCGGATAGCTGAGGGAACGAGGGACAGATTGGGGAGCCATAGAGGGTGACGGTGAGACCTTCAGGGGACAGAGGTGGGGAGAGGAGACCTGCTGAGGCGATGGGAAGGAAGGGCCTCTGAGGCTGAGGGAGAGAAGAGTGTCCCATGGTGCGAGGGACAAAGTAGAACCGTTCCAGAGATGGGCGAAAGTTCCAGAAAGGGCAGTGAGGAACGAGCTGGATAGTCTAGGTGCAGAGTGAGGGGTGACTGGGCCGGAGCCTGCGGCCCCTCAGCAATGGTGGTGGTTCAGGAAGGGTGGCGGTCACTGTGGTGGGGGACTTTAATGCTTCTTCGCAGACTGTCGGCCTCCGTTGGAGCACTTGTTTCCGTCTTGCGGGGTGATTTTCTTCTCTACTCGTTTGCTTACTTTATTCCTAGAGAAGTAGTAAACTTCGCAAGAGCAGGACCTGTTAGAATCCTCTACAGCGCTGGGTTCTGCATGAAGTGGATTTTCACTTAATGTTTGTTATAAACAAAGGCGGCTAGTGGGTGAGGTGGTGATAGAAATTTTCATGTTAGTAGCGGTAGATGCAGTGACGTGGTTGTAAGATTGCAGTTAATGGACGTGTGCCGTCAACAAAACGTAAAGAGGGAGCGAGTGAGTGAGGCGTCTCGTGAGAGGGGCGGTGTGAAAGGAAAGAGTGGAAGGTACTATGTGAGGGGTTGACACCCTTAGAAGCAGCCAGTTCCTATGTGAAGGTGGTGGTAATTGACCAAGGGAGAACGTGCAACGGTGGAAGCGCAATGTCAACCTAAAGGCACGAAACAAAATTAAGCCTTGTTTTGGACTTGTGGAGTCAGAATCTTTTTGTTTTCTGCCTCAGCTCTGCTTCTGGGTTTACTGAGAAGCAATGGAATTTTGTAAAACTATCCCTGGACTTTGGTTTCCCGGATGGCTCAGTGGCAAAGAACCTGCCTGGCAATGCAACAGATGCGGGTTCGATGTCTGGATGTGCAAGAGCCTCTGGGTCACAAAAGAATTGGACACCATGTAGTGGCTAAATAACAACACAATATTCGTGAACTTGCGAGTCAGAGATCTGAAGTTTGCTAGTATGTATTTTCTTCTGTACTTTGTGTGGGCAAATCAATCTCTCTGTGCGTTAGTTTCATCATGTGTAATTAATAATTAAGGGATTAGACTGGAAAGGCTTGTTAAGTTCATTCTAGCAGTGTTAGGGATTCTGTGATTTCATGTAACATTATTTGCCCCCAAGCCCTTAACCATATGTGTTCCCCCCCCCCGCATTTCCATTAAAATATTTATTTTATTGACAATATTTTACAGAGATAAGAGCAGTTTTTCTTTAATACAGATAGGTATATTTATCTATTTATATTTCTCTTTTTACAAAATTGAAGCATATCAAATTGTTTTCCCTAAAACTATAGAGCAAAAAGGAATACTAGGAAACAGAACTAAATACTGAAATATGTTCATCATTAAATTATAACCAAGGGCCTTCTGAATCTCAGCAAGGTATATGATTTGGAGAAAGAACATGAGATTTGGAGCCAGGAGACCTGGTCTGCACTGTTTACTTGCTTTGTGTCATAGGCATATTTCTCAATATCTCTGAATCTCAGTTCTCCACCTTGAAAACAGGAATGATGTTGATTAGTGTTTTCATTTTCTTAGGACACGTACCCAGCAGTGGAATTGCTGGATTGTATTATATTTTTATGTAGGGAACTTCATATTGTTTTCCGTAGTGGCTGTACCAATTTACAATACCAGAAACAGTGTACTTGGGTACCCTTTTCTCCACATGCTCACCAACATTTGTTATTTGTAAACTTTGATGACAGTCATTCAGACAGGTATGAGGTGACTGGGCTATAATCACTTCTTCCACTCTGCTAAATGATTATTTTATAATAATGCCACTCTCCTCAAACCTCCAGCTCACCATCTCATCCTCATTCTCTGTTGAGTACCTTGCTTCCTGTTTCACTAAGAAGACCAAAACAGAGATGATTTCCACAAGCTCCCATTACCAGATCTACTCACTTATTCTACATGCAATTATGCTCCATTACTCTGCATTCTTACTATTATGAATATGTTCTTAGCTAAGGCCAAATCCTCCCTTACATCCTAAATCCTGTCTCTTTTCTTCTACTTGAGAATATTGTTCCAGTAATTCCCCCCTCCTATATGATCAGTTTTTGCTTCTCTGCTAGGTTATTTCCATCAGCATATGAACATGCCTTTATTTTTCCCCGTCTTAAAACCTCATAGCCATGCTTACCCCTCAGCTGCTACCTCATTTCTCTTTCCCTTTATAGAATAACTCCTAGAGTTGTCTCATATTTCTCTCCCCCATTCTCTCAACTGACTCCAAGGATATTATTTCCTTATCATAACACCCAAATGGCTCCTCTTAGGGTAGTTGGTGTCCTCTATGTTGCAAGATCTAGTGAATCATTCAGTACTCATCTTACTTGACCTAGCGGCAGCAGTTGTCACAGCTGATTACTCATTCTTCTTTTGGACTACTGTTTTTCATTTGGCTTTTAGGAACCCAAGACCCACCAGATTTTCTTACTTGTAGAATCCAGCGTGATCCTTTTAGAAAGGACTTTAGGTCATGTTATTTCTCTACTCAAAATTCTCCTATGGCTTCCTATCTTCTCAGAGTACAGGCCAAAGTTCCTGCTATAATCCAGGAGCCCTTCATGATCTGCCTCCCTTCCTTCACCACTCTGATCCCCTCTCTCCCTCCTTTCTTTCCCCTTTGCAGTGTTTCAGCCTCATGGGTCTTCCTACCATTTCAGAACATTCAAACTCGTTCTTGCTTTGGAGCCTTTTTATTTACTTTTTCTCTGACTGAAATGCACTTCCCTAAGTTATGCATTGGCTCCCCACTTTAACTCCTTCAGGTGTGTACTTTTAAGTCTCCTGCTCAGTAAGGTCTTCCTTGGCTATTACATCTGCTCTTTGTATCTCTTCCCCAACACCACGCTTAATATTCCTCTCACTGTTTTACATTTTCCCCTTAGTACTTGTCACAGATATTATGCTATATATTTTATTTATTTATTTTATTGTTTCTCTCCCTGGTTAGAATGTAAGCTCCATGAGGTCATTTTTTTTTTTTTTCCCCCTGTTTTGTTCACTGCTTTATCCCCAGAGCCTGCAAGAAAGCCTTGCAGATAGTAAGTGTGCAATGTATGTGTGCTGAATTTTTGGATGAAGGGATGGAATGGATTGGAGAAAAGGGGTACAACTCTTTTTATTTTTCTTGGTTTGCCCTTGCAAGTTCACGTATCTGTCATAAGATTCAAAGAGTTGAGAAACAATTGTGTTGTCACAGTTATGGGGAGGAGACTTCCTGTGCTATCTTTTCTCTTAGCTTGGAGAGAGTTATGTGGTATCCAGTTCAGATTGAGACCTGGTAACTTTTTGGTAATGTGATCAATAATTATGAAACATTTCTTCCTTTCAAAGTTTATTTGTCATGCTTACTCTGCTTAATTAAGTACTTTGATGACCTAAGAGTTCTTGGTATGTAAGCTCAGAAGGGACTGAATTCCTTCCTTGCTCCCTCTTTCCTTCCCTTTTTACCTCCCTCCTTCCCTCCCTCCCTTCTTTCACTCTTTCCTCCTTCCTTCCCTCCCTCTCTTCTTCTCTGCTTCTCTCCTTCCCTCCCTTCTTTCCTACCACCATTTTTTCTTTCCTTCTTTTGCAGTGCCTTTATAGCATTGTGCTTGGTTCTGTGGGAAATAATGCAAAGAATGATGAGATACCAGCCCATTCCTTAGAAATTTAGACTTTAATTGGTGTAAGAGTTATACATGTGATAATTAAATAAAAATACAAGGCAAATGATTAATGCAAGTTGAATAATGAAGACAATAGGAATACTGAAGACAGTAAGTGCTATGCTAAAAAGTTTAAAGGTGAAGATTGGACTGGTTAGAAAAGTTTTAGAAGAGGTTACATAGCGTGGTTTGCTGGGGAGACCTATAAAACCTCTAATGTCTTCTGAGATGCATATTTTTAATGTGGTTTCATTTTCTTTTTTGGAGAAGGCAATGGCACCCCACTCCAGTACTCTTGCCTGGAAAATCCCATGGATGGAGGAGCCTGGTGGGCTGCAGTCCATGGGGTCGCTAAGAGTTGGACGCGACTGAGCAACTTCACTTGCACTTTTCCCTTTCATGCACTGGAGAAGGAAATGGCAACCCACTCCAGTGTTCTTGCCTGGAGAATCCCAGGGACGGCAGAGCCTGGTGGGTTGCTGTCTATGGGGTTGCACAGAGTCGGACACGACTGAAGCGACTTAGCAGCAGCAGCAGCAGCAGCAGCATTTTCTTTTTAACATGTTTTGAATTCCAGGAATTTTGGACATACCACATTGAACAGTAATTACAATTATATATTATAGAAATATTTAAAAATACTGTCTATTACGGAGAAGGCAATGGCACTCCACTCCAGTACTCTTGCCTGGAAAATCCCATGGATGGAGGAGCCTGGTAGGCTACAGTCCCTGGGGTCGCTAACAGTCAGACACGACTGAGCGACTTCACTTTCACTTTTCACTTTCATGCATTGGAGAAGGAAATGGCAACCCACTCCAGAGTTCTTGCCTGGAGAATCTCAGGGACAGGGGAGCCTGGTGGGCTGCCGTCTATGGGGTCTCAGAGTTGGACACGACTGAAGCGACTTAGCAGCAGCAGCAGCATTAGAATATTAATACTTACAGGTAAATTTTACAATATGAAAAGGACACTAATAATTGCAACTAACAATGTAATGTAGCTAGCAATGTAATAAACCATGACTCAGATATGAGTATTGGGTTGGTGGCTCAGACAGTAAAGAACCTGCCTGCAATGCAAGAGACCTGGGCTCGAAACCTGGGTCAGGAAGATCCCCTGGAGAAGCGAATGGCTACCCATTCAAGTGTTCTTGTCTGCAGAATTCCGTGGTCAGAGGAGCCTGGCAGGTTACAGTTCATGGGGTCATGAAGAGTCGGGCATGACTGAGCGACTAACATGCTTGGATCAGATATGATTAAAATATATTGTGAAAAATTTGGGAAATTTCTAAAGTTGGTTATCACATTTACATAGTGTGGAACTGGATAAAGCATTTTTTGTTTGCAATAATATTGTTTTGAGAGTCAGTGTTGTGTGATGCTGAAGACCTCAGGCTGTTAGGCTTCCTGAATTCAAAATCTGATACTACTGTTTGTTGGCTGTGGAATCTTGGGCGATTTGATCTAAATTTTTATTTTCCTCATCTGTAAAATAGAGATAATGGTAATTCTTTGAAAGGTAATTGTGAGGAATAAATGAAATAATGCAGGTTGAAGTGTTTATCATAATGTCTGATAGACAGTAAATATTAAATAATGTTATCAATTACTACCTATGTTAGTTCTGCTTAACTGGGTTTATTTAAATAAATAAATGTTATTGGACTTTCTGCTTTTCATGCCATTCAAATTTGGATTTGTCTACTCCTCCTTATACCACAAAGTTAAGGGACTGGATGATCTCCTGTGATTTATGATCTATTAACTGCTTTTTCTAGCTTTTGTATATGTATCTGAGTTAGGAAATGTCTATTAGGTATTGTGCTATAAGTGAGTATTACATTGGAATAATAGCTTCAGGTAGTTTAATTACTTACATCTCCTAAACAAGGATATGATCTTTTATTTTTCTTTTTTTGGCAGGAAACAATTTTGTGCTATTGTTCATTCATACTTGTTCATCAAGTTCTTTGAGTCTTCAAGGGCAGAATTTACCTCTAAACAGAAAGATGGAAACTAAAGGTCATTTATTTTGCCAGGTATTTTTCAAAACTGTTTGTAAAGATTCCTTCCTTTTCTTCCTTAAAAATTTGTTTACATTACTTCATATCTATAATCAATAAGCAGATTCATAGCAACATAGTCATACGATCTTGCTTAAAAACTGAGGTGACTTTTGAATGTTTTAGTGGAAATATATTGAACTCTCATCCCAGCAACCCATGTAGTATCAAGAGATCTGTAATGTATGATAAAATTAATTTTGGGGGGAAGGGACAGACACAGTTTTTCTGGAGACCAAAGCATTTAAACCTATGTGAGAGATTGTGAACAATGTAATTAATAACATGGCAGTCTAACCAAAAGCTAAAAGATAATTTAAAAGATGGGGCTTCGCAGGTGGCTCAGTAGTAAAGAATCTGCCTGCCAAAGCAGGAGATGCAGATTTGATCCCTGGGTGGGGGAGATCCCCTGGAGCAGGAAATTGCAACCCACTCCAGTGTTCTTGCCTGGAAGATTCCACAGACAGAGGAGCCTGGCGGGCTACAGTCCACGGAGTCTCAAAAGAGTCAAATATGACTTAGCCACTAAACAACAACAACAATTTAAAAGATGCCAAGTGTCTCTAGTCTTCTTATCGGTGATTCAGGGGATATTCTTATCTATTGGCCAGTATCATGTCAATAAAAAACCAAATCTGGACTTATTATTGAGAGACTTTGTTCAAAAGGATTATTGTAAGGGAGGAAAGAGACTACTGAAATAGAAGGAGGGGGGGACTAACTGAAATAGGGACCACAAGATCTGCAAGCATCTCAAGGACTAGGCAAAACATTTTCTTTTTTAAGTTTTATTTTATTATTTAATTTTTTTATTGTGTATTGGAGTATAGTTGATTGATGTTCTATTAGTTTCAGGTGTACAACAAAGTGATTAAAAGAATGTTCTTTTTTTGAGAATGTAAACAATGCTAGGTGCTAGAGGTAAAGAATCCACCTGCCAATGCAGGAGAATTGGGTTTGATCCTTGGGTTGGGAAGGGGATCCTTGGAGAAGGAAATGGCAGCCTTCTCCAGTATTCTTTCCTGGAAAATTACATGGACAGAGGAACCTGGCAGGCTACAGTCCACGGAGTCACAAACAGTTGGACACTACTAAGTGAAGAAGAAGAAGGCTAGGAAGAATTGGTTATGGGGAAATGGGATGATAGAGTAGCATGATCAGATAAAGAGATCAGAGAAAGAGGCCAGCCTGTTCTCTAGACGGGCTGCCTGCTCACTGGCTCAGGGTGGTGGTGGTGGTGTTCATTCGCTCAGTTGTATCCAACTCTGCGACCCCACGGACTGCAGCATGCTAGGCTTCTCTGTCCTTCACCATCTCCCAGAGCTTGTTCAAACTCATGTCCGTTGAGTCGGTGATGCCATCCAACCGTCTCATTCTCTTTCGAGATAGCTCAGGGTGAGGCTAGGCCAAAGTTCAGGGGCTTGGAGGAAGGAGAGAAGCTTAACCAAACCTTGCTTAATAAATGTTTTGTCCTGATAAATTGGTGGGGATAAGACAATTCAGCTAATCATTTATGAGGCAAAGAAAGGAAAATTTGAAGATGTTTGGCCTTGTCATAGGTAAACATGAGGGGTATGTGGTAAGTCTTACCAAAATCATTTGAGGAATAGTGATTCTTTGCAGCCAGCTGTTATCCAGAACACAAAGGAGTGAGGGAATTCTTTTAAATTTCATTGTTTTTTCAGAAGCACAAGGCTCAGGTGAAATTTAACATTGTCAATTGAGAGTCTTAATCTTTTAAATTCATTGTTTTAGTGGATCTGGTGCCACCATATAAGACATGTACCTATACAGTAATCCAAAATATAATTTCAGAACTTCTTGCTAATTACTGAAGGCTGGATATGTCTAGACCTTTAGGCTCAGGTGGTAAAGAATCTGCCTGTAATGTGGGAGACATTACATTCAGTCTTTGGGTAGGGAAGATCCCCTGGAGAAGGAAATGGCAACCCACTCCAGTATTCTTGCCTGGAGGATTCCATGGACAGAGGAGCCTGGTGGGCTACAGTACAGTCCATGTGGTTGAAAAGAGTTGGACACGACTGAGCGACTAACACATCACTTTGGCTAATTACTGAGACATGTAATATATACATTGTTGATGGTTCCCTTATAAACTGATTTTGAAGATAAATTCTTAAATATTAAAAAATTAACAATATCAAAATATCATACCAGTTTATTTCCTTAAGCTATATAGTTTGTATTTTTCAGATGGTTCACCTTTAACAGTAAAGTTTTAGAGATTCTTTTCTTCCTCTGTTAAAGTTTCTACTTACTGTCTCTTTCTGTTCATATGAACTTTAATAACAGATTTTTGTTCCCCTCTGTCTTAAAAATTTTTTTTTTAATTAATTAATTTCTGGCTATGCTGGGTCTTCATTGCTGCATGAGGGCTTCCTCTAGTTGTGGCGAGCAGGGGCTACTCTCTAGTTGTGGCGTGCAGGTTTCTCATTACGATGCTTCTGTTGTGGAGCATGGGCTCTAGGCGCTCAGGCTCAGTAGTTGTAGCATGTGGGCTCTAGAGTGTAGAGGCTTCAGTAGTTGTGGCACACAGGCTTAATTGTCCCATGGCATATGGTACCTTCTCAGACCAGGGATTGAAACCATGTCCCCTGCACTGGCAGGTAGAACCCATGTCCTGCACTGAACCACCAGGGAAGTGCTAGAATTGATTCTTGATGTTGTACATTCTATGGGATTGGACAAATGTGTGATGACATGCAGCCACTATTAAAATGTTATATAGAATATTAATAGTTTCACTGCCCTAAAAGCCTCTGTGCTTTGCCTATTTATCTCTTCTCACCCCACCTACTCCCACTAGCAACCGCTGATCTTTTCATTGTCCCCAAAGTTTTGCCTTTTCCAGAATGTCATATAGTTGGAATCATACAGTATGTAGCTTTTACAGATTGGCTGCTTTCACTTAGAAGTGTACATTTAAGATTCCACCATGTCTTTTCATGGCTTGATAGCTCATTTCTTTCTAGCACTGAATAGTATTCTATGATTTGAATGTACCACAGTTTATCTATCCTTTGATCTACTGAAGAACATCTTAGTTTTTTACAAGTTTTGGCCATTATGAACAAACCTATAAATGTCTGTGTTCAGGTTTTTGTGTGGATATACGTTTTCAACTCCTCAGGGTAAATATGGAAAAGTGCAATTGCTGAATTGTATGGTAAGAGTATGTTTAGTTTTGTAAGACACTGTCAAATTGTCTTTCAAAATAGCTATGCCATTTTACATTACCACCAGCAATGAATGGGAGTTCCTCTTGCTTCACATTCTTGTCATCACTTGGTATTGTCTATGTTTTTGATTTTGGCCATTCTAATAGATGTGCAGTGGTATCTTGATGTTTCAATTTGTGATTCCCTAATGATGTGATGTTGAATATCTTTTCATGTGCTTGTTTGCCATCTGTATATCTTCTTTGGTGAGGTGTCTGTTAAGATCTTTTGCCTATTTTTTAATTGGATTGTTTTTTTTTCTTGTAGTTGAGCTTTAAGAGTTCTTTGTATAGTTTTGAATATACAAAATAAACATACTTTGAATACAGTCCCTTATCAGGTATGTCTTTTGCAAATATTTTCTCCCAGCCTATGGGTTGTCCTTTCATCCTCTTGACAGTGTCTTTTGCAAAGCAGAAGTTTTAATTAATGAAGTTAAGTTCATATCTGGTGCTGTAAGAACTAGATTCAGTGAGTGTTAGATATATTCATGAATGCTGCACATTTGTAGCTGCATAGTGCACTAAGGAAAGTTGGAATCATTTAGAATATATACCTAATCCAAATTAATGCATTAAGTAGCTCTTTTCAACAAAATTCTTCTTGGTAGCACCATTTTGGAGAGAGTATTGATCTAGAGTGAATGATTTGACCAGAATGTCATATTTAATTTATGTATGCAAAGAGAACATGGCTGACAGTGGCTTTTGATTGCTCTCCAGGAGGAAGAAAATACTGATTCATCAGATGATGACTGTAATTCTTTTGGAGCTGACTTATTATCAAGAGATATTGACAGCAAAAAGTACATCAAGTTTTCTAAAACAACAGAGAAGAGAATTTCACCTGAAATTAGGGGTTTGATCCCAGAACACACAAAAAAGTAAGTTGAACTGTGAACTTACTTAATTGAATTATACTTTTTCCAGTTTAAGAGAACCAAAAATGTAACTCATGTGTTCTCGTAATGTACTAGGTATAGAGGATCATGCATATTGCTGACCATTCTTTTAGGAGCATGGTTTTAATTCCTAAGTAACTTCTCTTATTTTTCTCACTTCTCTCACAGCCATGTGGAGGCCTATAAGCTATCATAATTTTCCAGTAATGAGGCCATTATGCATATATCTGTCTGTTTTTTTTTTGACAAAATTGTAATTTATTTAAATATATGGTGTGGTGATTTAATGTATGTATACATTGTAAAATGATTACCCCCATTGAATTAGTTAGCACATTCATCACCTCACATATTTACATCATCATCATCATCCTCATCATTATTATTTTGGTGAGAACAGAAGTTCTGATCTCAGCAAATTTTAGTTATACAGTACAGGATTACTAACTAGTCACCTTGTGACTTTTTTTTTTTAATAATGTATAAGTGATATAGCATTTGTCTTTCTCTGTTTGACTTATTTCACTTGGTATAATGCCATCAAGGTCCATCCATGTTATTTCTTTCTTTCTCATGGCTAAATAGTATTCCACTGTTTATATTTACCACATCTTCGTTATTTGGAGAAGGAAATGGTAATCCACTGCAGTACTCTTGCCTGAAGAATTTCAATGACAGAGGAGCCTGGCAGGCTACAGTCCATGGGATCTCAAAGAGTTGTACATGACTGTGCAACTAACTTTCACTGTCACTTTTCTTTAACTGTTAATATATTGACAGACACTTATATGTAGTTTTCATATCTTGGCTATTGTGGATAATACTGCAATGAACATGGGAATGCATATATCTCTTTGAGATCTTGTTTTCATTTCTTTTGGATATATACCCAGAAATAGAATTGCTGGATCATATTATAGTTCTGTGTTTAATTTTTTAAAAAATTTTATTTATTTATTATTTATTTCTGGCTGTACTGGGTCTTTGTTGGTGCATGGGCTTTTCTCTAGTTGCAGTGTGTGGGTTTCTATTTAGAGTGGGTTTTCTTGTTGTGGAACATGCATTCTAGAGTGTGTGGGCTTCGGTAGTTGCAGCATGTAGGCTCAGTGGTTGTGGTTCCCTGGCTCTAGAGCACAGGCTTAATAGTTGTGGCACATGAACTTAGTTGCTCTGTGGCTTGTGGGATCTTCCTGACCCAGGGATCGAACCCCTGTCTCCTGCATTGGCAGGCAGATTCTTTACTGCTGAGCCACCAGGGAGGCCCTGTGTTTAAATTTTTTTAAGGAACCTCTCCATACTGTTTTCTATAGTGACTGTACCAACTAATATTCCCACCAACAGTGTACAAGGTTCTCATTTCTCCACATCCTTGCCAACTCTAGTTATCTCCTGTCTTTGTGATGATGACCATTCTAACAGGTGTGAGGTGATACCTCACAGTGATTTTGATGTTAATTTCTCTGATGATGAGTGATGTCGAGCACCTTTTCATGTATTTGTTGGTCATTGGTATGTCTTCTTTGGAGAAATGTCTATTCAAGTCTTTGTCCATTTTTAATTGGGTCATTTCTTCATTTGCTTTTGGGTTATATGAGTTGCTTATGTATTTTGAACATTAACTCATCAGATATATGGTTTGCAAATATTTTCTCTCATTCCCTAGGTTACCTTTTCATTTTGCTAATATTTTCCTTTGCTGAGGAGAAACTTTTTAGTTTGATATAGTCCCACTTGTTTATTTTGCTTCTTTTGCTTTTGTTTTTGGTATCAATTAAAAAATCATTGCTAAGACTGACGTCAAAGACATTTGTTTTCTTCTAGGAGTTACACAGTTTCTTTACCAAATTGTTTTAGCTTTTTGACGTCTTCTGTAGTTCCATACAGATTTTAGGATTGTTTGTTTTATTTCTGTGAAAAGTGGCATTGGAATTTGGATGAGAATTGCTTTGAATTCACAGTTGACTTTAGATAATAATGACATTTTAACAATATTAGTACTTCTAAACCATGAACACAGAATATCTTGCCATTATTTGTAATCTTCTTCAATGTCTTTCATTAGTGTTTATAGTTTTCAGTGTACGGATCTTTCACCTCCTTGGTTAAATTTATTCCTAAGTGTTTTAGTCCTTTTGATTATGTAAATAAGGTTGCTTTCTTAATTTCTCTTTCTGATACTTCATTGTTAGTGGATAGAAGTACAATTGATTTTGTATATTAATTTTATATTTTGCAACTTTATTGAATTTGTGTGTTAGTTATAGCAGTTTTGTTTTTGGTGGAGTCTTTAAGGTTTTTCTATTTATAAAATCATGCTGTCTGAAAGTACAATTTAACTTCCTTTTCTGATTTGAATATCTTTTTTTTTCTTGCCTAATTGCTCTGGCTAGGACTTTCAGTTGCATAAAAGTGGTGAGACAGGGCACCCTTGTCTTGTTTCTGATCTTAGAGCAAAAGCTTTCAACTTTTCACTTTCAACATCACAGTATGATGTTAGCTCTGGGCTTGTCATATATGGCTTTATTATGTTGAGGTACGTTCCTTCTAAACCTATTTTGTTGAGAGTTTTTATCATAAGTGAATGTTGAGTTTTGTCAAATTTCTGCATCCATTGAGATGATCATGTAATTACTATCCTTCATTTTATTAATGTGGTTGTGTTAGGAAAAGCCTAAGTTCTCCTGTTTATCTCCTTTACTTTCATGCTACTACCACACTAACACTTCTGACACCAGATGTGTGGATTTTCTCCCACACCAAGAAATTCAGTGATACCAGCTGGGTATCCTACAATTTAACTCAATTCTGATGCTATCTACCTGCAGATAGTGCCAGATCCCACAGGTTAAGGGTTCAGAGCCATGAGATTGCCCCACCTCCACTTCATCTTACAGTCTCAAGTGGTAGGTCCTCAGGTTACTTCTGTCTGACTTGGCTATAAATCAGAGGTCCCTGTGACCCCTCCTCAGGTTTGATTAATTTCTAGAATAGCTCAGAAAGCTCAGGGAAACACTTAACTTACATTTACCAGTTTATTAAAAAAAACATGATAGAAGATACAGATGAATAGCCAGATAAAGAGATACATTGGGAGAGGTCTGGGAGGGTCTCAGATGAAGGAGCTCTGTCCTCATGGAGTTGGAGTGTATCATCTTCCCAGTATATGGATATGTTCAAGAACCTATAAAGCTCTCCAGAGAGGGTAGAGGACTATAAATGGAGTTAATAATTGATCATGCCTACATGTTCAGTTCAGTTCAGTCGCTCAGTTGTGTCCAACTCTTTGCGACCCCATGAACCGCAGCATGCCAGCCCTCTCTGTCCATCACCAACTCCCAGAGTCCACCCAAACCCATGTCTATCGAGTTGATGATGCCATCCAGCCATCTCATCCTCTGTCGTCCCCTTCTCCTCCCGCCCTCAATCTTTCCCAGCATCAGGGTCTTTTCAAATGAGTCAGCTCTTTGCATCAGGTGGCCAAAGTATTGTAGCTTCAGCTTCAACATCAGTCCTTCCAGTGAACACCCAGGCCTGATCTCCTTTAGGATGGACTGGTTGGATCTCCTTGCAGACCTCTAAAAAACTCCCAATAGTATGGGGTTCAGAGATCTTTCAGATTGGTGAACACATCCACACAACAGGAAGGGTAAAGCACTCTAACTCCATGGGAACTTAATTTCCTGCACCTATGATCCTTTAAGACCTTATCTTATATATCTCTTCATCTGGCTGTTCATCTGTATCATTTTTCATGTCCTTTAAAAAACTGGTAAGCCTACGTAACTGTTCTGAGTTCTTGAGTCCCTCAAGCAAAATAATGAAACCCAAGGAATGGCTTGTGAGAACCTCTGATTTATAGCCAGTTGGTTAGAAGCACAGGTGAAATATGGGCCTGCAGTTGATATCTGAGGAAGGGTAGGGAAGTCTTGTGGAACTGAGCCCTTACCCTGTGAAATCCGAAAGTGTCTCCAGGTACTTAGTGTCAGGATTGAGTTAACTTATAGGACACCCATCTGGTGTCACAGAGAATTGCTTGGTGGGGGCAAACCCCACACACATTTGGGGTCAGATGTGAGTGTGATTGTAGTGTGAGAATAAAGGAGAAACAGAAGGAAGACTGATTTTTCCCTACATAGTTGTGTATCACATTTATTGATTTTCCTATCTTGAACCATCCTTGTGTCCTGGGAATAAATCCCACTTGATCATGGTGTCTCATCTTTTTAATGCACAGTTGAATGTGGTTTACAGATATTTTGTTGAGAGTTTTTGCATCTGTGTTCATCAGAAATATTAACCTGATATTCTTTTCTTGTAGTGTCCTTGTCTGGCTTTGATATTGGTAATGCATGCTCCTTCGCTTTAGTCGTGTCCTACTCTTTGCGACCCTATGGACTGTAGCCTGCCAGGCTCCTCTGTCCATGGGATTTTCCAAGCAAGAATACTGGAGTGGGTTGTCATGCATTCAACATCAGTCCTTCCAATGAACACCCAGGACTGATCTCCTTTAGGATGGACTGGTTGGATCTCCTTGCAGTCCAAGGGACTCTCAGGAGTCTTCTCCAACACCACAGTTCAAAAGCATCAATTCTTCGGCGCTCAGCTTTCTTCACCGTCCAACTCTCACATCCATACACGACCACTGGAAAAACCATAGCCTTGACTAGACGGACCTTTGTTGGCAAAGTAATGTCTCTGCTTTTAAATATGCTATCTAGGTTGGTCATAACCCTCCTTCCAAAGAGTAAGTGTCTTTTAATTTCATGGCTGCAATCACCATCAGCAGTGATTTTGGAGCCCCAAAAAATAACGTCTGACACTGTTTCCACTGTTTCCCCATCTATTTCCCATTGGCCACCTCATGCGAAGAGTTGACTCATTGGAAAAGACCCTAATGCTGGGAAGGATTGGGGGCAGGAGGAGAAGGGGACGACAGAGAATGAGATGGTTGGATGGCATCACCAACTTGATGGACAAGGGTTTGGGTAAACTCCTGGAGTTGGTGATGGACAGGGAGGCCTGGCGTGCTGTGATTCATGGGGTCGCAAAGAGTCGGACACGACTGAGCGACTGAACTGAACTGTCATGCCTTTCTCCAGGGAATCTTCCCTGACCTAGGGATCGAATCTACATCTCCAGCTTCTCCTGCATTGCAAACGGATTCTTTACTGCTGAGCCACTGGGAAAGCCCATTGGTAATGCTGTCCTCATAAAATGAGTTTGAAAGTGTTCCATCCTCTTCAGTTTTTGGAAAGAGCTTGAGAAGAATTGGCATTAATTCTTCGTTAAATCTTTAGTAGAATGCACGAGTAAAGCTAACTGATTCTGGACTTTGTTGAAAGGTTTTTGATTACTTATTTAATATCTTTACTAATAATTGGCGTTCAGATTTTGTACTTCTTCATAATTCAATCTTGGTAGGCTGTATTATTTTAGGAATTTATCCATTTCTTCTAGGTTATCTAATTTATTGATATATAATTGTTCATGGTAGTTTCTTATGATCTTTACTATTTCTCTGTTATCAGTTGTAATACCTCCTTTTTCATTTCTTATTTCACTTATTTGAGTTTATCTCTCAGCACCCCCTACCCCATTTTGTTTTTGATGTCACAGTTTACATCTTTTTATATTATATGCTGCTGCTGCTAAGTCACTTCAGTTGTGTCCGACACTGTGCGACCCCATAGACGGCAGCCCACCAGGCTCCACCGTCCCTGGGATTCTCCAGGCAAGAACACTGGAGTGGGTTGCCATTTCCTTCTCCAATACATGAAAGTGAAGTTGCTCAGTTGTGTCTGACTCTGAGTGACCCCGTGGACTGCAGCCTACCAGGCTCCTCCATCATGGGATTTTCCAGGCAAGAGTACTGGAGTGGATTGCCATTGCTTTATATTATATATCTATAAGCAAATTGTTGTGGTTATAGTTATTATTAATACTTTTGTCTTTTAACGTTTATACTAAAGTTGTATGTGATTTACCTCCCCCATTACAATAGTGGTACACCATTATACACCTTGGATTTCTCAGGTGGCTCAGTGGTAAAGAATCCACTTGGCAGTGTAGGAGATGCAGGAGGCCTGGGTTCAGTCCCTGGGTTGGGAAGATTCTCTGGAGGAGGAAATGACAACTCACTCCAGTATTCTTGCCTGGAGCATCCCATGGACAGAGGAGTCTGGCGGTCTACAGTCCATAGGGTTGCAAAGAGTCAGACATGACTGAGTGACTGAGTACATTACAATATTAGAGTATTCTGGATTTGACTATATATATATATATATTTACCTTTGCCAGTAAAATTTTTATTTTCATATGTTTTCATGGTACTAATTAGCATACTTTCTTATTAGCTTGCAGAACTCCCTTTAACATTTCTTATAAGGTCAGTCTAGTGGTGATGAACTCTTTCAGCTTTTGTTTGCCTATAAAATTCTTTATTTCTCCTTCAGTTCTGAATACAACTTTATGGGGTAGAGTATTGTTGGTTTTTTTTTTTTTCTTTCAGCACTTTGAATATATCATGTCTCTCCCTCCTGGCCTGAAAGATTCCTGCTGACAAATTTGCTGATAATCATGTGGGAGTTCCCACTATTCCATTAGGAATAGAGGAAATGAGTTAGAGGAAAAAGATGAGACAGTCATTTCTAGGCCTCCCAGGTGCTGCTAGTGGTAAAGAATCTACCTGCCAATACAGGAGACCTAAGAGATGTGGGTTCAATCTCTGGGTCAGGATGGTCCCCTGGAGGAGGGCATGGCACCCCACTCCAGTATTTTTGCCTGGAGAATTCCATGGACAGAAAAGCCTGGTGGGCTATAGTCCATAGGGTCGCAAAGAGTCAAATGTGACTGAGGTGATCTAGCATGTGTGTAGCACACCACAATAAAGCTTGTTACCTAGGAAGAAATGGAACGTAGGAGTGTTTCTTTCCTTTCTTTCATTGGTATTGTTTAAAATGGTTAATACCTGGGGAGACACAATCCACCTAAGGAATGCAGTATGAAACAAATGTTTTTAGTTATTTGTTATTTATATTAAATCATTCCTATTCCCTAAAATATTTGAGTTATCTTGTAATTAAAAGAACACAGTTATACTTTTAAAAATGATAAAACATAAAAGGTGATGTAATGAGGTAGAAGTCATAATTATTCTAGAAATATGAAAATCAGTTTCAGTAAGGATGGATATATGGAAGGAGATGGAGGATATAAAGCAGCAGTATGCTGTAGGTTGTAATTAATTCATGTGTCATGAAATCAACTTAAGAGGTAGCTACTAGTAGTTTTCTAAAAAGAGAATAGAATTGAAAACATTATAGTGCTTCTCATATAAGGATAAGTATTCTTTTGTGAAATTGTTTCATTTTTCTCTCTCTTTGTATATGGGTGTTACATCTCACTAGAAAATGTATTTTATACTCTGGGACATAGTTAAAGTAAAGTCATTGCCTTGTGAGGGGAGGACTGTCGAAGGGACTGACCACAGGGCATCTTCAGTGAGTATAAGAGCAAGGTAATAGGGCTCTCAGGGTAGACATTTAGGGATTGGATTTAAAGGGGTATAATGTCAAAAAGGGGCTTCCCAGGTGGTGCATTGTAAAAAATCTGCCTGCCAATGCAGGAGATTCAGGAGACATCAGTTTGATCCCTGGGTCTGGAAGATCCTTTGGAGGAGAAAATGGCAACCCACTTCAGTATTCTTGCCTGGAAAATTGCTTGGACAGAGGAGCCTGATGGGTTGCAGTCCATGGGGTCACAAAGAGTCGGACACAATTGAGTCACTGAGCTTGCTCTCAATGTCAAAAGATTAAGGTACCTACTAAGAAAGGGGAGTAGGCTGCATGATAAAAATTTCCCTTATTTCACAGTTTTGCTTAGTGTTAAGTTTATCTAAAGATGTTGTAGACTCAATCTAGTCATTTTTCTATGTATCACCTAAGCAGCCCTTGCATAGAAGATTACTCTAAAAGGAAGGAATCATTTCCGCTGAAGAGTTTTTAGTTTTACATACAAGGAAGAATAAGGTGTTACTTCTAAAGTACTAGATTACAGCCCAGTTGATATGAGTTCTGGGTAGAAACAAGCCTACAAGGTATTGCCTTAGTGATTCTCAATTTATTCTCTGTGTTAGAATCTAGTATCTTTAAAAAAAAAATCTAGTATCTTTAAAAAATTCCAAATATCAGCTCAGTCTCCAAAATAATTAAATCACAATTTTGGGGGATTGGACACAGGCATCAGAATTTTTTGAAGCTCTCAGGTGATTCCATTGTGCAGACAAGTTTGGGATCTAGTTTATCTCAGAAACATTCTTAGTCTACAAGATCCCAGAGCACAGAATAATTTTAGGATTGTCCTTGAAATTTAGATCTGCTTTGGATTACTTAAAGCAAAGTATGAAATTTCCAAAAGCTCTTCTTTTTCAAATTCATTTCAAGGTTATTTTATTGATCTCACTATTGTATAGTTTATGGAGTATATATTTGTGTTACAAAAGTTCTTGACAGTTCAATAAGAAGAGGAGGGAAGGAGGCATAAACAGAGAAAACCAAGAAATAAGAAAGCAGTGTAATTGCTAAAAAGTAGTTCAGAATCTAGCTTGGACTTTAAAGTACCATTTCTTATTGAAAGGAACCATTTCTTTGGAGAAATGTGTGATAGCAGGTCTGGGAAAGGAAGTGTACAGATGAGCTTGGAGCACCTTGTCTTCCAGAAATGAGGAAACTAACAAAGACTGCTACCAGAGATGGATCAAGAGCCCACTTGAAAAGGCTGTCACCCCTTCCCAACCCACATTAGAAAATTAGAGCATCAATAAGGAAAAAATTGCAGGGAATTAAAGTGAATTTAATATATTTAAATTAGTGTTCACAATGATATAAAAATCATTTTGTCATTGTTGAAGGTTCAGTTCAGTTCAGTCCAGTCGCTCAATTGTGTCTGACTCTTTGCGACCCCATGGGCTGAAGCACGCCAAGCCTCCCTGTCCTGGAGTTTAACCAAACTCATAGAGTTAACCGAAACTCATGTCCATTGAGTCGGTGATACCATCCAACCATCTCATCCTCTATTGTCCCCTTCTCCTGCCTTCAATCTTTCCCAGCATCAGGGTCTTTTCAAATGAGTCAGTTTCTCTCATCAGGTGGCCAAAGTATTGGAGTTTCAGCTTCAGCATCAGTCCTTCCAATGAACACTCAGGACTGATCTCCTTTAGGATGGACAGGTTGGATCTCCTTGCAGTCCAAGGGACTCTCAAGAGTCTTCTCCAACACCACAGCTCAAAAGCATCAATTCTTCGGTGCTCAGCTTTCTTTATAGTCCAACTCTCATATCCATACATGACTACTGGAAAAACCATAGCCTTGACTAGACGGACCTTTGTTGGCAAAGTAATTTCTCTGCTTTTTAATATTGAAGGTTACAGGTGAGCAAAGTCACTGTCACGGAAAGTGATAAATAAGGGAAAAGCAATGAATGATCTTGCCTTTCTGAACTGTACCAAAGGCTAAGCAAATAGTACATGAGAGAAAATTTCTGTTTATGGAAATATTTTAGCTAATGAGTGAAGAAGGAATGATATTAGATTTAGAATATAACCATTTTGCAGTCCCTGATGATTTACTGTAGATAGTTACTAGTAGCTGCTAATATCACAAATAGAGAGTCATTTGGACATTATATGCTTCCTCATGGGAAAATACCATCACCTATATAACCCCTTCCAACTACCCTCTAAAAAAGTAGAATGTTAATCACATCAAGTCTTTAAACTCCTACAATCTTGGCAATAAAATCAGCAAAATCTAGACTGTGAAAAATCTATACGACAACTGGCGATAATGATGATAATGATAATAAAAGACATGGGGGAAGAACCTATAGGTGGAAAAAGATCTAAAAGACATGTCAGCCAACTGTAATGTGGGGACCTTATTGAATCCCGATGTAAAGTGTTAAAAAATTTTGACACTTATGAGACAATTGGAAAGTTGAATACAGGTTCAGGTGTATTTGATGATATTAAGACATTATTGGGGATTTTTGGTTTCATAACTGTGTTTTAAATATGTTTTTAAAAGAAAAAACACCTTGAAGAAATACATGTAAAAATCCTATGGATGAAACAATATGATACTGGAATTTGTTTTAAAGTAATAAGGAATGAGAGCAGGGATAAGAATGTAGATGAAGTAAGATTGTTCATTATTGAAGCTGGGTGATTGGTCATTACTGAAACATGGGGAGATCATCACATTATTCTGTCTACTTTTGTCTGTGTTTGAAAATTTCCATAAATGACGAAGAAGAATCAAGAAAAAAAAATCAATTCAGGAATTACTCCAATTTTCTGTGCAATTTAGGCATGAAACATCAGTGTTCCTACTCGGAGAAGAAAAATCCTCTGATTTTTCAGGAGAAAAAAAAGGCAGGAGGAAGAAGAGTTTACAAGTACAATTGCGTACTGAAAGTACTGAGGTAAATAAACATTTGCAACTATTTTTGCTTTGCTTTCAAGTGTTTTCTTTAGCCCTCAAATATTCCATTACATTTTAGTCCAAGTATTGAAATGTCATAATCTTAAATATTTCTTCTTCCAGCTCCTTTCCCCTATTCCTCCTGCACTTTCCCCTCTTTCTTTTCTTCCTCCTTTACAAATATCAATAGAATGTGGAACCTTTCGAGAAGAATATTAATTTTTCCCCTTTTTTATCCATTAGACCAGTATTTTTTATTATTATGCTCTCTGTTAACATTTCTGCTGTTGTAGCAATGACTCTGGCATTCCTTGGCATTTGGCAGCATAAATTCAGTCTTGGCCTTCATGTTGCTCTTCATATGGCCTTCTCCCCAGTGTCTATAGTTCAGACTTTTCTCTTATAAGCACATCATTGTATATTTCATCTTGAGGTCTTTAACTTGAGATTACACTGTAAAGACCATTTCTGCAAATAAGGTCACATTCACATGTTCCAGGGATTAGGATATAGACATCTCTTGGTGGGGTTATGCAACCTACTACATTCACTGTATGATATATTTAAGTATATATTCCTTTGTTTCGTTATTTGTTTGCTTCCTGAGGCTGAGCAAATTTGGAAAACTCAGCAGTGGCCGCAGGAATTTGGTGAGCGACAGGGAGGCCTGGTGTGCTGTGGTCCATGGGGTCGCGAAGAGTCGGACACGACTGAGCGACTGAACTGAACTGAGGCTGAGAACATATGTCTTCAACTCTGGAAAATTCGAATCCATTATCTTTAGACTATTTTCCCCCCTCGCATCTCTTTATTCTGTCCTTCTGTATCATCTGTTAGATGTATGTTAGACCTTATTGTTTTGTTTTCTGTGTTTTTTAACATTGCTTCATATTTTTTTATCTTTCTATTTTGTTCTTAGTAATTTCTCCCATCTACTTGCTTGTTTACTTTTATTTTTTCCAGCCGAATATAATCTGCAGTTTAACCTATCTATTGAAATTTTAATGTCTATACATTTTACTTTTTGAAATTTTATTTAATTCTTAAAATTTGCCTTATATTATTTGCTTATGTCTCATAATTATTTCAGGATTGATATCTGATAAATCTAGATATGAAGTCATTGGGGGATTGAAATCTTCTGTTTGTTGTTTTGTTTGATTCTCACTCATTAACTCATATTCTTGTCAGTTTTGTATGGTTTGAGAGTCTTCTCTGCATCCTGCATGGTCTTTAAAAGTCAATGCTCTAGTGAATTCCTTGGAGGTCCAGTGGTTAGTAACTGGGCTTACACTGAGATTCAAATCCTGATTGGGGAACTAAGATCCTGTAACCTGAGCAGTGCACCAAAAAAAAAAAAAAACCAGTCAAGGCTCTAGGTTCTTTCCATAGAGCCATGTGAAATCGAAGACACCTAGAATTCAGTTCTTATTTTCTAAAGTGACATTTTTCTATCTACCTAAGCTGTTTGCCATTTTTGAATTATGTTTATACATGCAGTGTTATTTTTATCAATGTTTATGGTAGTTTTCTTAACCATAAGAATAATTTAAAGCAAACTTACCTGTATTATTTAAATAACTGTGTTTATTCTTCACATTACTTTACTTATATAGTCAAAACTTGTATATGTAGCCCAGAGTTTGATACTCTTGTCTTCACTATACCATAGATTTGCCATCTTTTGTAAAATACATTACTGTCAATTGGCACAGTATTAATTATGAAATGATGTTGCATACTTAAGAAAAATGTGGCTTTGCCAAAGAATATGATGTAGTTTATTTAAAATTTTAGTATTATAAACTGTAATTTAGTTACAAAAAGTAATTATATATTAGAAGTATAGTTAAGTGAGGAGCCTAGGTATGATTAATTATCTTTTAAGGGGTTTATTGTTCAAGAATGCCAGTTTACCAATGGTATCTGAGACACAGATATTCTCGTATTTGGCTCTAGGTTGCCCCTTTGTCTGTGAAGAGGATGACTAGAAAAGAAAGCTCTTTATGCAAGTTGCCAAGTCAGTACAGCATTCACAAGACTTTGTCACCTCTTGATAGATCTTCCTCAGTTATTCGGTATTTAAATCATTGTATTCTTTTTAAATGTTGGATTCAGATTTGGGATTTTTCTTCAACATTCATTTCTCCCTTCTACAGAACGTATGCCAAATAGTTTGTGCTAACTAAGACTGCTCTTAGGAAGGATGGTGTGGAACTAAGAGCCTTGCATGTGGAATTGAAAGACTTCGACTCCACATGCTGGTTTAAACTCTTATAGAATTCACTTTGTATTTCTGGGCCTCAGTTTCCACATCTATATAAGAATCTTGTACTATATGGACTCTTAACATTTTTTCCAACACCAGCATTCTGTGATTTCCATGTTATGGAATCAGATGAGTCATCTTTTTAATATGTTTTTATCAACAGGTTATGGGATCTGAGATTCTTTGACTGTTTAAAGATATTCTCATTTATCTTATAACGTTGTTGTTGTTAAATCATATACGACTCTTTTGTGACCCCATGGACTGTAGCCCACCAGGCTCCTCTGTCCTTGGAATTTCCTAGGCAAGAATACTGGATTGGTTTGCCATTTCCTTCTCCAGGAGATCTTTCCCACCCAGGGATCGAACTTGCATTTCCTTTGTCTTCTGCATTACAGGCAAATTCTTTACCTGCTGAGCCACTCGGGAAATCTTATAATAACTTTCTGTAAAATTTGCTCTAAGTTGAATTAGCAATAGGAAAAAGTGGACCACAGCCAAGAAATATTATGTATTGACTAGGGTAAATCTGCTCCATAGAGATGTACCTAAAAGAAATAAGTGAGAATTCTAGGGTGAAGAATATGTAATAACTGATTATCACTTGGACAGTTTTTAAAGAAAGGTTCTTACGGAGTATAAGAGATTGGAGAATTTCAGGCTAAGTTTTAATGACAAAGTATTATATATCGCAAAGTGACATAAATGTTTTGTGGGTTTTTTGTTTTATTTTTGTTTTCTTGCTTTCTGATGTGGCTGTTTCTTTGACAGGAAAGATGAAAGGCTTTCTAACCTTTACCAGACACTATATGATGAAATACCTGAAGGACGCTTTTACTCAGAAGAATTAAGCGGTAATAATAAGTTTCAAAATTTCTTGAATAAATTTCCTGATTATGTGTTCTGTGTTCTCAAAGAGACAATTTTAAGTTTTTTCTTTCCAATTTTGATGGCTTTCTAAAGGGATAGGTTTCTTTGCTTGATAGTTTTTTTTTTTTTTTCTTTCAGTATTTTGAGTATATCATCACATTCTCTCCCGGTCTGAAAAGTTTCTGTTGAGAAATTTGCCAATGGCCTTATGGGATTCTCTTGTCTCTTTTCTCTCTTTGCTTTCAAAGTTCTTTCTTTGTTTTTGACTTTTGACAGTTTAATTATAAAGTGTCTTTGTGTAACCTTATTTGGGTTCAAACTATTTTGGAATCCTTTAGGCCTCTTGGATTTGAATGTCCATTTATCTTCCCAAGTTTGGGATATTTTCAGCCATTGTTGTTTTAAATATATTTTCTGTTTCTTTCTCTTGGTCTTCTCTTCCTAGAATTCCTGTAATGCAGATATTGTTTCTTTTGGTTTTGTCCCATTAGTCCTATAGGATCTCTTTGCTCTTTGTTCCTTTTTTTTGTTTTTTTTGTCTGGGTAATTTTAAATGTTCTTTCTTTTAGATTCTTCCTTCTATGTGGTTCAGTTTGTTTTTAAAGCTATTTAATTTTTCTGTTCAATTCACTGTATTTTTCAGTTCTAGGATTTCTTTTTCTTTTCTTTTTAAAAGTATTTTCTGTTTCTTTGTTGAGCTTATTGTTTTTTGGCTGACAGTTAATAGATTTCCATTTCTTCAGGGCCAGTTATTGAAACTTTATTAGTTTTCTTTGGTAATGTCACATTTACATAATTTTTCATTATCTTTGATTCCTTATGTTGGCATCTACATTTGAGTAAGTGACCTCCTTTTCCAGATATTACTGGTTTGCTTTAGCAGAGACAGTTTTTCACCAGTCAGCTTAGTTTCTGTTTCTGGATGTGTTAACTGATAATGTCCTTGGGAAGGTGGGTCTTGCTATCAGAGTCTATTTTGGGGCTAGGCCGCTGCTCATGTTCTAAGATTGGGGAGGGGATGCACTGGTTGAGAAAAGCTGGCTAGAACTGCTGGTTTGTCCCCTAAATGAAGCTATAGGAAAGGTTTTGTGTTGCCTGGGTTCTCTGGTCAGTCAGGACTGGGTACTATACTCAGCAGTAGGCAGGGCTATGAATTAACTTTTGAGCTTTGCAGGGCAGTAGAACTGGTCCCAAAGGAATGCACTGCTTATTGTTTGGAACTCTGAATCAGGCTAGACAGCACTGAGTTTCCTAGTTAGATGCCCCAGTTTTGCTCTGTAGACAGGGAAAACCCTGGGCTGGGCTATCTGTTCAACTGTTACTGTAAAGAGGGCTATAGGATGGGTTATACAGCTCCCCGTGTGCTCTGGTTAAGCCCCCTGGTTGGGCAGGCTAAAGGCTGTGTTCAGCAGTGTGTGGGAATATGAATTAGTTTCCTTGCTGAGCAAGGCACCATACAGGCCCTAAGACCTGCAAGGTTTGTTTGGGTATCAAGTTGGGCAGAAATATGCACCAAGTTCCCTGGTCTACTGATCTACTGTCCTATCTGCAGACAGGTAGGGCCAGCAGTGGGGTTTTCCACTCCAGTGCCATTGTAATTGGAGTTGCAAGACGGTGTATACAGATTCTCAGGAGTTATGGTTAGGCTTCTTGGTCAAATTGGACTAGAGCCTTTATTCAGTTTTCAATGGGGCTATAAATTACCTTTCCTGCCTGGTTGGGACTGAAGGACAGGTCCCCAGGGCTGGCAAAGCTCTTCGTTTGGGAATTAAATCAGACAGATCTCTGCACCAAACTCCCTGGACAGACAAGGCCACCATCTTGGCTTTGCAGATACAGAGTTGCTGGTTGGGTTTTCTGCTCAAATGCCAATGTAATAGAGGCTTCAGGGTGGGCTACTGAGATTCCCAGGAGCTCTGTTTAGGATTCCTAGTTAATAGGATTGGAGTTTATATTCAGCAGAACAGGCTCCAAGGCTGATAAGACTCTTGTTTGGGGAGCTAATCAGGTAGATCTGTGCACCCTGGCCAGATGCAGTTGCTGGCTTGTTTCTGCAAGCAGACAGACCCACTAGCCAGGCTATCTTCCCAAGTACTGCTGGACCAAGTCATTTCCCAGGTGTTCAGGCCAGGCTTCCTGATCAGGCGGGGCCAGAAGCTCCATTCAGCAGTGCACTGGGCTGTGAATTACTTCCTCTCTCTGGGTAAGTGGGAGAACCAGCTCCAAGGCTAGAAAGGCTTTTTGTTTGTGGTCTTGACTCAAGCAGACCTGTGTCCCAAATTCCCTGGCTAAAGTAGGGCACTGACTTTGCTCTGTGGATGACCAGTTCTGCTTGCCGGACTCTCCATTCGCGGATTGCTGGGCTGCATAGCTTCCTGGGTGTTTTGGCCAGGCTTTCTGGTCAGGCAGAACCAGGAGCTACAGCTCAGCATTGAATGGAGATGTGAATCAGCTCCCTTGTCTAGATGGAGTATTAGAGCTGACCCCAAGTAGCTTTCCAGGTATTCTGGTCAGTCTTTCTGGAGAGGCAGGGCCACATATCTTTGGTGTCTTTAAAGACATCTATAGTGTCCAAGTGGTTGATTCATGTAATACTTATACAATACTTTTTAAAACTAATTATTTTACTTCAGTTTCTCTCACCAACCCTGATGTCCACAATTTGATCATTGTTATAATGTTGAAACCTCAGACTTGAATGTCTTATTCTCTGTTCACAGTCTCTTATACTTGCAGTTCTTTTTATTTTGCAATTTTATTTCACAGACTACCTCATTTGGTGCCCCGGTGAATATATGGTTTCCAACCTGAGCTGCCTTTGGCCCCAGTTGGTATTCCCTTTTGTTTTGATCAGATCCCTCTCCTGTTTCTTCCTGTACTTATTTCACATCTTCATTGCTCTCTTCAAATCTTCAATCCTATCACCTAGTCCTTCAATTCTTAAGAATTTTTTTTTCATTGCTTTTTCATAGCGAGTTAATAAAGACTGTTTGGCAGAATCTTCCTGAACTCCTTGCCTATAAACGAAATCCATAGCCTTCTGTATTGTCTCATTGAGAAAGAGTCGCTTTCACAAGACCGATCCTTTCACTTCTCTTTTTTTCAATTTTATTTTCTTCTGCTTCCTTAGGGACAATGCTTTGTCAGCTTTATACTCTTTCAGAGAAGCTTATTGAAAAAGCTGTTTTCATTAATTATTGTTTACTTCCTGTTGTTGTTCAGTTGCCCTGTTGTGTCTGACTCTTTGCAACCGCATGGACTGCAGCATGCCAGGCCTCCCTGTCCTTCACCATCTCCTGAAGTTTGCCCAAGTTCATGTCCATGGCGTTGGTTATTACTTCATCCGCTGAAGTAATGGAACTGGATGCCATGATGTTAGTTGTTTTTAATATTTAGTTTTAAGCCAACTCTTTCACTCTCTTCTTTCACCCTCATCAAGAGACTCTTTATTTCCTCTTCGCTTTCTGCCATTGAGTGCCATCTGCATATCTGAAGTTGTTGATGTTTCTCCTGCCTATCTTGATTCCAGCTTGAAACTCATCCAGCCTGGCATTTCTCATGATGTACTTAGCTTATAGGTTAAATAAACAGCAGACAGCCCTGTCATACTCCTTCTCAGTTTGGAACCAGTTTGCTGTTCCATGTCCGGTTCTGACTGTTGCTTCTTGACCCAGATACAGATTTCTCAGGAGACAGATAAGATGGTCTGGTATTCCCATCTCTTTAAGAGCTTTCCACAGTTGGTAATGATCCACACAGTCAAAGGCTTTAGCACCGTCGATGAAACAGAGGTAGATATTTTTCTGGAATTCCCTTGCTTTCTCTATGATACAGAGAATGTTGGCAATTTGCTCTCTGGTTCCTCTGCCTTTTCTAAACCCAGCTTGGACGTCTGGAAGTTCTTGGTTCACATAATGCTGAAGCCTAGCATGCAAGATTTTAAGCATGATAATACTAACACAGGAGATGAGTGCAAATGTCCACAGGTTTGAACATTTTTTAGTACTGCTTTAGTATTTACTTCCTACTTCACTGAAATCTGGTTTCTACTTCCAATACTTTAGTGAAACTTCTATTAGTAAAGTCATTAGTGTCTTTTTTAAAGTCTTTTTCTGGTATTTATCACCGTTATCTGTTGCCTCTTTTTCTGAAAACAGGGTGAATTCAACCCAATTTAGTTCAGTAGACATTTTTTAAGAATCTGTTCTGAATTGGATTATGGGACTTGAAGAATGAAAAATCTTGCCCTCTATTAGCTGACAGTTTAACTGAAGGATACTGACATGCAAGTAGTCAGAATACCAAGAGCTTTGACTGATACACACACAAGTTATAAGGAAGCAGAGAAGGGTTTAACATGCCCAGGAAAAGTTGTGGAAGCCTTTGCTTCTGTGAGCCTTGCATGAGTTTTCTGATAGTTTCTGAGAATTCTTCAGAAACTCATAGGCTTAGAGGTCACTGGCTCCAGACATACCTAAATCAATTTTGAGATTGATGTTAAAGCAAAGAGTTGGAACACAAAGATTTGCTCCTCTTTTTTCTTTAGTGATTGTCCCCCACTGCCCTTCAGCCCCGACCCCAGAGAGGGTGGGAAGAATAAATGATTATTCACTTGAATTAATTAACTGTTTTGTTATGTGTATTCAGCACTTCAGAAAGCCTGTAAAATTTTCAGTAAAATTCGAGGTGGTAAGATTTATGTGAATGATCTGCCAATGATCCATCGCATCTTGAAGATCTCTATAAGTGACACAGAAATGCGAAAGGCACTGAAGACTATTGATATTGATGGTAAGTTTTTATGTTTTCATTGTTAGTTTAGGGGGTCTACAGTCATGGACATAAGTTATATGTTGTTGTTCAGTCACTCAGTTGGTTTCAACTCTTTGCAACCCCATGGACTGCAGCACACCAGGCTTCCCTGTCTCTCACCATATCCCAGAGTTTGCTCAAACTCATGTTCATTGAGTCAGTGATGCTATCCAACCATCTCGCCCTCTGTCGTCCCCTTCTCCTGCCTTCAATCTTTCCCAGCCTCAGGGTCTTTTCTAATAAGCTGGCTCTTCGTATCTGGTGGCCAAAGTATTGGAGCTTCGGCATCAGTCCTTCAAGGAATATTCAGGACTGATTTCCTTTAGGATTGACTGGTTTGATCTCCTTGTAGTCCAAGGGACTCTCAAGAGTCTCTTCCAGCACCACAGTTTGAAGGCATAAATTCTTCGGCATTCAGCCTTATTTATGGTTCAACTCTAACATCCATACATGACTATTGGAAAAACCATAGTTTTGACTATATGGGCCTTTGTCAACAAAGTAATGTCTCTGCTTTTTAATACACTGTCTAGGTTTGCCATGGTCAGATTAATTACAAATGATAGAAAAGCTAAACTTTAAAATGTTATAAAAAAAAATCTGTGCACATTTACAATAATGATATTAAAAAATTGGGCCTTAGATACACATGACTGGATTGATTGATTACTAGGTTGGGTTATGACATGCTGTCATCAACGTTGATATTCTTAGACTTTTAATTTTTGCTCATTGCCTTAGTATGAAATGGCATGGGATAGGGAAAATTTCTTAAGGCAAAAAATGTTTGAGATTAATATATTTAATTATATTAAAATTTGTTGCCTGGGTTGGGAAGATCCCCTGGAGGAGGGCATGGCAACTGACTCCAATATTCTTGCTTGGAGAATCCCATGGACAGAGGAGCCTGGTAGGCTACAGTCCATTGGGTTGCAAAGAGTCAGATATGACTGAAGCAACTTAGCATGCACATTTAAAAAGACACCTGAAAGTGAAAAGACAGGTTATAAACTTGGAGATATTTGCAATTCACACAAGTGATAAATGATTAGTTTCCAAAATGTGTAAAGAATTCATACAAATCGATAACAAATAATGAAATAGAAAAGAGGGCAAAACACATGGACAAGTATTTTACATAAAATATAACACATATAGTCAATAATATATACAAATAGGTTCGACATCACTCTTGTTCAAGGACATAAAAATAAAATGCTAATAAATTACACTTCAAGTAGCTAGAGAAATTGGACATGACTGGACTATTGAACGACAACAGAAACCTGGAATAATATATATTTTTGCACTCAATGTTTGATACTTGAATCAAAGAAGTAGATAATAGAGAATGCATTACATTTACAGACCATTCAAAGCTTGTTATTAAGGGAACCACAGGTCATAATGGCCATCATCAAAAAGTGCATAAACAATAAATGCTGGATAAGATGTGGAAAAAGGGAACCCTCCTACCTCATTGATGGGAATGTAAATTGGTACAAGCACTATGGAGAACAGTATGGAGATTCCTTAAAAACTAAAAATAGAACTACCACATGAATGCTCTTATGTATAGACTATGGTATTCCTATGTCAGTTAATTCTAGTCACATTTTTAGCTTGTACTTTAATCTTACATGCTTAGTGAATCCGCTGATAAATTTGCTAATGGAGTTTCTTTCCTTTTCTGAATCATTTCTTATAGTTAATGGAATGCTGGATTTTTCAGATTTCCTTAAGGCTGTGAATGATGTCTGTTATTTGGTCTCTCAGGATCCAGGTAAAAAGATGTTTCTTCAGAATTATAGAAGAAAATTATTTTTGATAGTAACTGATTTAAGGGTGGGGTGGTTATACAAATTCATGTTTTTTCAGAATTTCTTAACTCCTTTTTGCCCTAGTAGTCCAGGTTGAGAAAAATTAGACTTGGGCTATTCTATAAAAGGTACTAAAAAACCTGGATCACTGCTATGGTATCCTAATTTTCTGTCCTCAATTTCCACTTTGTTCTGTACACAACTATGAGACCAATTTTCTTAAAACACAATTTTTGTCATATCATTATCTCAAAAATTTAGCTGATCTTCTTAGTCCAAACTCTTATGCTTTGTGTCCTCACTTCTTCATAATTTTGCTTGCTGCTCTTCCTTTCCATAACTCTTTCCCAGGCAAGAACCCCATGCTCCAGTTCAGTTCAGTCACTTAGTTGTGTCCGACTCTTTGTGACCCCACGGACTGCAGCATGCCAGGCTTCCCTGTCTATCACCAACAACTGGGGCTTACTGAAACTCATGTCCATAGAGTTGGTGATGCCATCCAACAATCTCATCTTCTGTCGTCCCCTTCTCCTTCTGCCTTCAGTCTTTCCCAGCATCAGGGTCTTTTCTAATGAACCAGCTCTTCACATCAGGTGGGCAAAGTATTGGAGTTTCAGCTTCACCATCAGTCTTTCCAATGAATATTCAGGACTGATTTCCTTTAGGATGGACTGGTTGGATCTCCTTGCAGTCCAAGGGACTCTCAAGAGTCTTCTCCAACACCACAGTTCAAAAGCATCAATTCTTCTGTGCTCAGCTTTCTTTATAGTCCAACTCTCACATCCATACATGACCACTGGAAAAACCATAGCTTTGACTAGACGGACCTTTGTTGGCAAAGTAATGTCTCTGCTTTTTAATATGCTGTCTAGGTTGGTCATAGCTTTTCTTCCCAGGAGCAAGCGTCTTTTAATTTCATGGCTGCAGTTATCATCTGCAGTGATTTTGGAGCCCAAGAAAATAGTCTGTCACGTTTCCATTGTTTCCCCATCTATTTGCCATGAAGTGATAGGACCAGATGCCATGATCTTAGTTTTCTGAATGTTGAGTTTTAAGCCAACTTTTTCACTCTCCTTTTTCACTTTCATCCAGAGGCTCTTTAGTTCTTCTTCGCTTTCTGCCATAAGGGTGGTGTCATCTACATATCTGAGGTTATTGATATTTCCTGGCAGTCTTGATTCCAGCTTGTGCTTCATCCAGCCTGGTATGTCAAATGATGTACTCTGCATATAAGTTAAATAAGCAGGGTGACAATATACAGCCTTGACATACTCGTTTCCTGATTTAGAACCGGTCTGTTGTTCCATGTCCAGTTCTAACTGTTGCTTCTTGACCTGCATACAGATTTCTCAGGAGGCAGGTCAGGTGGTCTGGTATTCCTATCTCTTTAAGAATTTTCCCAGTTTGTTGTGATCCACACAGTCAAAGGCTTTGGTGTAGTCAATAAAGCAGAAATAGATGTTTTTCTGGAACTCTCTTGCTTTTTTGATGATCCAGCAGATGTTGGCAATTTGATCTCTGGTTCCTCTGCATTTTCTCAACTCAGCTTGAACATCTGGAAGTTCACAGTTCACATACTGTTGAAGCCTGGCTTGGAGAATTTTGAGCATTACTTTTCTAGCATGTGAGATGAGTGCAATTGTGTGGTAGTTTGAACATTTGGCATTGCCTTTCTTTGGGATTGACTTTTTCCAATTCTGTGGACACTGTTGAGTTTTCCAAATGTGCTGATGTATTGTGTTCAATGCTGTTAAACAGCATTATCTTTTAGGATTTGAAATAGCTTAGCTCAGCTGAAATTCCATCACCTCCATTAGCTTTGTTCATAGTGATGCTTCCTAAGGACCGCTTGACTTCACATTCCAGGATGTCTGTCTCTAGATGAGTGATCACACCATCGTGATTATCTGGGTTGTGAAGATCTTTTTTGTACAGTTCTTCTGTGTATTCAGAAAACTAAGATCATAGCATCTGGTCCCATCACTTCATGGGAAATATATGGGGAAACAGTGGAAACAGTGTCAGACTTTATTTTTTTGGGCTCCAGAATCACTGCTGATGGTGACTGCAGCCATGAAATTAAAAGACGCTTACTCCTTGAAAGGAAGGTTATGGCCAACCTAGATAGCATGTTTAAAAGCAGAGACATTACTTTGCCAGCAAAAGTCCGTCTAGTCAAGTCTATGGTTTTTCCAGTGGTCATGTATGGATGTGAGAGTTGGACGGTGAAGAAAGCTGAGCGCCGAAGAATTGATGCTTTTGAACTGTGGTGTTGGAGAAGACTCTTGAGAGTCCCTTGGACTGCAAGGAGATCCAATCAATCCATCCTAAAAGAGATCAATCCTGGGTGTTCATTGGAAGGTCTGATGTTGAAGCTGAAACTCCAATACTTTGGCCACCTCATGCGAATGGTTGACTCATTGGGAAAGACCCTAATGCTGGGTAGGATTGGGGGCAGGAGGAGAAGGGGACGACAGAGGATGAGATGGTTGGATGGCATCACCGGCTCGATGGACATGGGTTTGGGTAGACTCCGGGAGTTGGTGATGGACAGAGAGGCCTGGCGTGCTGCAATTCATGGGGTCGCAGAGAGTCGGACACGACTGAACAACTGAACTGAACTGAACTCTGTGTATTCTTGCCACCTCTTCTTAATATCGTCTGCCTCTGTTAGCTCCATACCATTTCTGTTCTTTATTGAGCCCATCTTTACATGAAATGTTCCCTTGGTATCTCTAATGTTCTTGAAGAGATCTCTAGTCTTTCCCATTCTATTGTTTTCCTCTATTTCTTTGCACTGATCATTGAGGAAGGCTTTCTATCTCTCTTCGCCATTCTTTGGAACTCTGCATTCAAATGAGTATATCTTTTCTTTTCTCCTTTGCCTTTAGCTTCTATTCTTTTCTCAGTTACTTGTAAGGTCTCCTCAGACAACCATTTTGCCTTTTTTCCCCATGCTCCAGTTAATCATAAATCTCCATACTTGCTAATTTCATTCTTACTTCATGCCTTAGTGCATTTTTTTCCCCTTTTGTTGAAGACTCATATATGTTTTCTTGTCTGCCCTTGACAGTTCTTTCCCATTGCCTGGGAATCATTTCCCATTACCTAAAGTTTTCAGATACTGAATTGTCTCCTAATAACTTTTAGCTTGCACTACATATAAATTGTAAAGAAAATAGTTGAAAGGACTATTCATGTTAATGATAGAAATAGTGCTTCCAAAGGTCTGCAGTCTCTGGTGTTCATGATCTAATTTTAGTAGTCCTTTTGTTTTTTCCTTAGGCAAGATCAAGTTTCTGTGCTTATACAAGATTACATATATTGAGATTATATATATTTATTGTCAGCCAAACTGTATTTTCTTAGAATCAAGGATACATGAATGTGATAGTCAATATTCCTGAGTAAGCAAACAAGAGGCAAGAAAAACTCTTTAAAGTTTACTTATTCATTAATGTAATAAATGTTATTAAATGGCTACCATATGAAGCCGTAATTTTTGTTTTGTTTTGTTTTTTGGGACAATTTTAATTTAATTTAATTTATTTATTTAAATAAATTTATATATTTTAGTTGGGGGCTAATTACTTTACAATATTGTAGTGGTTTTAGCCATACATTGACATGAATCAGCCATGGGTTTACATGTGTTCCCCATCCTGAACCCCCCTCCCACCTCCCTCCCCATCCCATCCCTCTGGGTCATCCCATTGCCCCAGCCCTGAGCATTTGTCTCATGCATTGAACCTGGAATGGTGTTCTGTTTCACATATGATAATATACATGTTTCAATGCTATTGTCCCAGAATGTCCCACCCTCACCTTCTCCCTCAGAGTCCATAAGACTGTTCTATGCATCTGTGTCTCTTATTCTGTCTCGCATATAGGGTTATCGTTACCATCTTGCAAATTCCATATATATGCATTAGTATACTGTATTAATACTGTATACTGTATATTGTATACTGTCGGAGAAGGCAATGGCACCCCACTCCAGTACTCTTGCCTGGAAAATCCCATGGATGGAGGAGCCTGGTAGGCTACAGTCCATGGCGTCGCTAAGAGTCGGACATGACGGAGCGACTTCACTTTCACTTTTCCCTTTCATGCACCGGAGAAGGAAATGGCAACCCCTTCCAGTATTCTTGCCTGGAGAATCCCAGGGACGGGGGAGCCTGATGGGCTGCCGTCTATGGGGTCGCACAGAGTCGGACACGACTGAAGCGACTTAGCAGCAGCAGCATACTGTATTAGTGTTTTTCTTTCTGGCTTACTTCACTCTGTATAATGGGCTCCAGTTTCATCCATCTCAATAGAACCGACTCAAATGTATTCTTTTTAATGGCTGAGTAATATTCCATTGTGTATATGTACCACAGCTTCCTTATCCATTCATCTGCTGATGGACATCTAGGTTGCTTCCATGTCCTGGCTATTATAAACAGTGCTGTGATGAACATTGGGGTACACGCGTCTCTTTCAATTCTGGTTTCCTCGGTGTGTATGCCCAGCAGTGGGATTGCTGGATCATATGGCAGTTCTATTTCCAGTTTTTTAAGGAATCTCCACACTGTTCTCCATGGTGGCTCTACTAGTTTGCATTCCCACCAACAGTGTAAGAGGGTTCCCTTTTCTCCACACCCTATCCAGCATTTATTGCTTGTAGACTTTTGGATAGCAGCCATTCTGACTGGTGTGAAATGGTACCTCATTGTGGTTTTGATTTGCATTTCTCTAATAATGAGTGATGTTGAGCATCTTTTCATGTGTTTGTTATCCATCTGTATGTCTTCTTTGGAGAAATGTCTGTTTAGTTCTTTGGCCCATTTTTTGATTGGTTCGTTTATTTTTCTGGAATTCAGCTGCAGGAGTTGCTTGTATATCTTTGAGATTAACTGTTTGTCTATTGCTTCGTTTGCTATTATTTTCTCCCATTCTGAAGGCTGTCTTTTCACCTTGCTTATAGTTTCCTTTGTTGTGCAAAAGCTTTTAATTTTAATTAGGTCCCATTTATTTATTTTTGCTTTTATTTCCAATATTCTGGGAGGTGGGTCATGGAGGATCCTGCTGTGATTTATGTCGGAGAGTGTTTTGCCTATGTTTTCCTCTAGGAGTTTTATAGTTTCTGGTCTTACGTTTAGATCTTTAATCCATCTTGAGTTTATTTTTGTGTATGGTGTTAGAAAGTGTTCTAGTTTCATTCTTTTACAAGTGGTTGACCAGTTTTCCCAGCACCACTTGTTAAAGAGTTTATTTTTGTGTATGGTGTTAGAAAGTGTTCTAGTTTCATTCTTTTACAAGTGGTTGACCAGTTTTCCCAGCACCACTTGTTAAAGAGATTGTCTTTTCTCCATTGTATATTCTTGCCTCCTTTGTCGAAGATAAGGTGTCCATATGTGCGTGGGTTTATCTCTGGGCTTTCTATTTTGTTCCATTGATCTATCTTTCTATCTTTGTGCCAGTACCATACTGTCTTGATGACTGTGGCTTTGTAGTAGAGCCTGAAGTCAGGCAGGTTGATTCCTCCAGTTTCATTCTTCTTTCTCAAGATTGCTTTGGCTATTCGAGGTTTCTTATATTTCCATACAAATTGTGAAATGATTTGTTCTAGTTCTGTGAAAAATACCATTGGTAGCTTCATAGGGATTGCATTGAATCTATAGATTGCTTTGGGTAGTATACTCATTTTCACTAGATTAATTCTTCCAACCCATGCACATGGTATATTTCTCCATCTGTTTGTGCCCTCTTTGATTTCTTTCATCAGTGTTTTATAGTTTTCTTTATATAAGTCTTTTGTTTCTTTAGGTAGATATATTCCTAAGTATTTTATTCTTTTTGTTGCAATGGTGAATGGTATTGTTTCCTTAATTTCTCTTTCTGTTTTCTCATTATTGGTGTATAGGAATGCAAGGGATTTCTGTGTGTTAATTTTATATCCTGCAACTTTACTATATTCATTGCTTAGCTCTAGTAATTTTCTGGTAGAATCTTTAGAGTTTTCTATGTAGAGGATACTGTCATCTGCAAACAGTGAGAGTTTTACTTGTTCTTTTCCTATCTGTATTCCTTTTATTTCTTTTTCCGCCCTGATTGCTGTGGCCAAAACTTCCAAAACTATGTTGAATAGTAGTGGTGAGAGTGGGCACCCTTGCCTTGTTCCTGACTTTAGGGGAAATGCTTTCAATTTTTCACCATTGAGGATAATGTTTGCTGTGGATTTGTCATATGTAGCTTTTATTATGTTGAGGTATGTTCCTTCTATTCCTGTTTTCTGGAGGGTTTTTATCATAAATGGATGTTGAATTTTGTCAAAGGCTTTTTCTGCATCTATTGAGATAATCATGGTTTTTATCTTTCAATTTGTTAATGTGGTGTATTACATTGATTGATTTGTGGATGTTAAAAAAACCTTGCATTCCTGGGATAAAGCCCACTTGGTCATGATGTATGATCTTTTTAATATGATGTTGGATTCTGTTTGCTAGAATTTTATTAAGGATTTTTGCATCTATGTTCATCAGTGATATTGGCCTGTAGTTTTCTTTTTTTGTGGCATCTTTGTCTGGTTTTGGAATTAGGGTGATGGTGGCCTCATAGAATGAGTTTGGAAGTTTACCATGTTCTGCAATTTTCTGGAAGAGTTTGAGTAGGATAGGTGTTAGTTCTTCTCTAAATTTTTGGTAGAATTCCTCTGTGAAGCCGTCTGGTCCTGGGCTTTTGTTTGCTGGAAGATTTTTGATTACAGTTTCAATTTCCGTGCTTGTGATGGGTCTGTTAAGATCTTCTATTTCTTCCTGGTTCAGTTTTGGAAAGTTATACTTTTCTAAGAATTTGTCCATTTCTTCCAAGTTGTCCATTGTATTGGCATATAGCTGTTGGTAGTAGTCTCTTATGATCCTTTGTATTTCTGTGTAGTCTGTTGTGATCTCTCCATTTTCATTTCTAATTTTGTTGATCTGATTCTTCTCCCTTTGTTTCTTGATAAGTCTGGCTAATGGCTTGTCAATTTTGTTTATCTTCTCGAAAAACCAGCTTTTAGTTTTGTTGATTTTTGCTATGGTCTCTTTTGTTTCTTTAACATTTATTTCTGCCCTAATTTTTAAGATTTCTTTCCTTCTACTAACCCTGGGGTTCTTCATTTCTTCCTTCTCTAGTTGCTTTAGGTGTAGAGTTAGGTTATTTATTTGATTTTTTTCTTGTTTCTTGAGGTACACCTGTATTGCTATGAACCTTCCCCTTAGCATTGCTTTTACAGTGTCCTATAGGTTTTGGGTTGTTGTGTTTTCATTTTCATTCATTTCTATGCATAATTTGATTTCTTCTGTGATTTGTCGGTTATTCAGAAGCGTGTTGTTTAGCCTCCATATGTTGGAATTTTTAATAGTTTTTTTCCTGTAATTAAAGTCTAATCTTACTGCATTGTGGTCAGAGAAGATGACTGGGGAGATTTCAGTTTTTTGGAATTTACCAAGGCTAGATTTATGGCCCAGGATGTGATCTATCCTGGAGAAAGTTCCGTGTGCACTTGAGAAAAAGGTGAAATTGATTGTTTTGGGGTGGAAAGTCCTGTAAATATCAATGAAATCTAACTTGTCTGTTGTATCATTTAAAGTTTGTGTTTCCTTGTTAATTTTCTGTTTAGTTGATCTATCCATATGTGTGAGTGGAGTATTAAAGTCTCCCACTATTATTGTGTTATTGTTAATTTCCCCTTTCATACTTGTTAGTATTTGCCTTATATATTGTGGTGCTCCTATGTTGGGTGCATATATATTTATAATTGTTATATCTTCTTCTTGGATTGATCCTTTGATCATTATGTAGTGTCCTTCTTTGTCTCTTTTCACAGCCTTTATTTTAAAGTATATTTTATCTGAAATGAGTATTGCGACTCCTGCTTTCTTTTGGTCTCCATTTGCATGAAATATGTTTTTCCATCCCTTCACTTTCAGTCTGTATGTGTCCCTAGTTTTGAGGTGGCTCTCTTGTAGACGGCATATATAGGGGTCTTGTTTTTGTATCCATTCAGCCAGTCTTTATCTTTTGGTTGGGGCATTCAACTCATTTACATTTAAGGTAATTATTGATAAGTATGATCCCGTTGCCATTTACTTTGTTGTTTTGAGTTCATGTTTAAACATCCTTTCTGTGTTTCCTGTTTAGAGAAGATCCTTTAGCATTTGTTGGAGAGCTGGTTTGGTGGTGCTGAATTCCCTCAGCTCTTGTTTGTCTGTAAAGCTTTTGAGTTCTCCTTCATATCTGAATGAGATCCTTGCTGGGTACAGTAATCTGGGTTGTAGATTATTCTCTTTCATTACTTTAAGTATGTCCTGCCATTCCCTTCTAGCCTGAAGAATCTTGAAAGATCAGCTGTTATCCTTATGGGGATCCCCTTGTGTGTTATTTGTTGTTTTTCCCTTGCTGCTTTTAATATTTGTTCTTTGTGTTTGATCTTTGTTAATTTGATTAATATGTGTCTTGGGGTGTTTCGCCTTGGGTTTATCCTGTTTGGGACTCTCTGGGTTTCTTGGACTTCTGTGACTATTTCCTTCCCCATTTTAGGGAAATTTTCAACTATTATCTCCTCGAGTATTTTTTCATGGCCTTTCCTTTTATCTTCTTCTTCTGGGACTCCTATGATTCGAATGTTGGGGCGTTTCATATTGTCCCAGAGGTCCCTGAGGTTTTCCTCATTTCTTTTGATTCTTTTTTCTTTTCTGCTCTCTGCTTCGTTTATTTCCACCATTCTATCTTCTACCTCACTTATCCTATCCTCTGCCTCCATTATTCTACTGTTGGTTCCCTCCAGAGTGTCTTTTATCTCCTTTATTTCATTATTCATTATATATTGACTCCTTTTTATTTCTTCTAGGTCCTTGATAAATATTTCTTGCATCTTCTCAATCCTTGTCTCCAGGCTATTTATCTGTAACTCCATTTTTTTTCAAGATTTTAGATCATTTTTATTATCATTATTCTAAATTCTTTTTCAGATAGATTCCCTATCTCCTCCTCTTTTGTTTGGTTTGGTGGGCATTTATCATTTTCCTTTACTTGCTGAGTATTTCTCTGCCTTTTCATCTTGTTTAGATTGCTGTGTTTGGCGTGGCCTTTCTGTATTCTGGTAGATTGAAGTTCCTCTTTATTGTGGAGGTTCCTCACTGTGGGTGCGTTTGAACGAGTGGCTTGTCAAGGTTTCCTGGTTGGGGGAGCTTGTGTCGGTGTTCTGGTGGGTGTAGCTGGATCTCTTCTCTCTAGAGTGCAGTGGAGTGTCCAGTATTGAGTTTTGAGATGTCTATGGATTTGGTATGCCTCTGGGCAGCCTGTATATTGATGCTCAGGGCTATGTTCCTGTGTTGCTGGAGAATTTGTGTGGTATGTCTTACTCTGAAACTTATTGGCTCTTGGGTGGAGCTTGGTTTCAGTGTATATGTGGAGGCTTTTGGATGATCTGTTATTAATTAATGTTTCCTCTGGCTTTCAGTCTTATTCTGGCAGTAGCCTCAAGACTTCTCCATCCATACAGCATCGATAATAAAACTTTTAGGTTAATGGTGAAAAAATTCTCCACAGTGAGGGATACCCAGAGAGGTTCACTGAGTTACATGGAGAGATGAAGTGGGGGGGGGGTTTGAGGTGACCAGGAGGGGAAGAGGGGGACTCAAACGTGGAGAGAGAAGTCTAGCCAGTAAGCATTTCCCTCTGTGCTTTCCACAGTCTGGAACCCTCAGAGAGGTTCACAGAGATACATAGAGAGGGGGGAGGAAGGTAATAGAGGTGAGCATGAGTAGAAAGGGAGGAATCGAGAGGGGAGAGAGAGATCTGGGCAGTATTCTGTTCCCAAAGTGTTCTCCGGTGCCCAGAACACCCTCAGAGTTTCACAGGGTTGAGAAGAGAAGGAGGAGGGTGGGAGATAGAGGTTCCCTGGGGGAGAAGAAAGAGCGTCAATAGGGGGAGAGAGTAATCAAGCCAGTAATCACACTCCTGAGTAAAAATGGGTACTAAAGATTGGGTTCTTAAATGTACAAAATTGATATCAAATATGTAAAACAAAGATTAAAAATCTAGAGTAGAGGTTAGACTCTTAAAAAAATACAATATAAAAAAAAAAACAAAATCACAAGAAGTATACAATATATGTATGCAGTTTGCTTTAAAAATAGGGTTTTTTTTTTTGCAAGGTAATAGTGGGTTATAAAAATGAAAATTAAAGATGTAATATAGGACTTAAAGAAAAAAGTAACAAAAAAAATTTTTTTTAATTAAAAAGGAAAAAAAAAGATAATAGTAAAAATATATCCAGGACTTTCTCTGGAGCTGTTGTGAGCAGTGTGAGGTCTGTTCAGTTTCAGATAGATCCTTGTTCCTGCTTATACTTTTCAAGATCTATAGGCCCCTTTAATGCAGTTGGTGATAACTACAGGGATTTTAATTTGTTGGCCTGTCACTTCCAAAGCACTTCCCTCTGTTTATTTGGCTTCTGTTTGCAGGTCTCCTCAGTGTCTAATTTCCGCCCTGCCACGAAGGGGTGGAGGTGGTCTCTTTAGGTTCGCTTGTTCAGTCGTGCTGTGGGGAGGGAGGAACACTGCAAACCTATATCACTGGCGTGTGTGTGGAGAGCTCGCAGTGTCTCCGCCGCACTGGGTTCGCCCCCACTCACGGCGTGTGTGCTTTCCCAGTCTACCCTGCTCAGGCTTCAGGTTACTCGGCTGGGGAGTGGGCCCTGAGATGCGTGCACTTCCCGGGTCTAAGCCGCTCAGGTTCAGGTTCCCGGGTACTCCACAAAGGCGCATACTCGGTTGGGCCCGCGGTTTGTGCCGATAGCCATCAGAGCAGCTCAGGCAGCCAGGAGTTTGGTGAGCGCACTCTCCCTTGTTGAGGCAGTGTGGCTTATCACCTCCCTGTTCCCCGCCTTGGTTTATGGGCGCACCCGGCTGCGGTGTGCTTTGTGTTAGTTCTGGGGAGCTGGTCTCTGGCTGCGACCCTCCCGGCGGCTGGCGACCCTCCTGGCGGCTGGCAACCCTCCGGGATCTCAGGCAGTCTTTGCTTAGAAACTGGAAGCCTGTTTGCAGTTTGGTAGGGGGTGCCTTCTCTGGGGCCGAGTTTGCCCCTTTCCGGCTCTGGCTGGTCCCACCTGCCCGCTGTGTCCGGCGGGGGATGGGGTGGTCCGCAGCCGGCTAGCTCTCCTCTGGTATTGCTCAGTCCTTTGTTCTGTTAGCGGGCCGACAGTGCCTTAGAGTTGGGCTTTTCGAGGGATAGTTCTCTCTCTCTGGCTGTCCCACAGTTTAGATTACTATCTCACGTTAGCCCCCTCAGATTGCCCTCAGGGCATTCGGCCCGGTCCTTACCCTAAGCAGTGCTGCCTGCTCTTCTCCGTTCAGCCCCCACTTGCTGGTGGCGGATGCGAGTGTCTGGGGTTCTTTGCTGGGAGTTGCCTTTAGGCACGTAATCTGTGGGTTTTATTTATTTTTTTCTCCCGGTTATGTTGCCCTCCGAGATTCGAAATCTTCCCCCAAACCCGCCGGTGAGCGGGTTTCCTGGTGTTTGGAAACTTCTCCTCTTTCACGACTCCCTCCCCGGGACGGGTCTCCATGCCTAACTCTTTTGCCTCTCTTTTTATCTTTTATATTTTCTCCTACCTCCTTTCGAAGATAATGCGCTGTTTTTCTGGATGCCTGATGTCCTCTGCCAGCGTTCAGAAGTTGTTTTGTGAAGTTTGCTCAGCGTTCATATGTTCTTTCGATAAATTTGTGGGGGAGAGAGTGGTCTCCCTGTCCTATTCCTCCGCCATCTTAGCCCTCATCTCCTTAATATTCTTACTTTGTGTTTAGTTTTTGTTAGTTTGATTAGTATGTGTCTTGGTGTGTTTTTCCTTGGGCTTATTCTGTATGGGACTCTTTGTGCCTCTTGGACTTCATTGACTATTTCCTTTTCCATGTTGGGGAAGTTTTCAACCATAATCTCTTCAAAAATTTTCTCATACCTTTTCTTTTTCTCTTCTTCTGGGACCCCTATAATTTGAATGTTGGTGTGTTTGATATGGTTCCAGAGGTCTCTGAGATTGTCCTCGGCTCTTTTCATTCTTTTTACTTTATTCTGCACTTCAGAAGTTATTTCTACCATTTTATCTTCCATCTCACTGATTCGTTCTGCTTCAGATATTCTGCTATTGATTCCTTCTAGAGTGTTTTTAATTTCAGTAATTGTGTTGTTTGTCTCTATATGTTTATTGTTTTAATTCTTCTAGGTCTTTGTTAATTGATTCTTGCAGTTTCTCCATTTTGTTTTCAAGTTTTTTGATCATCTTTACTATCATTATTCTGAATTCTTTTTCAGGTAGTTTGCCTACTTCCTCATTTATTTGGACTTCAGTGCTTCTAGTTTGTTCTTTCATTTGTGCCATATTTCTCTGCCTTTTCATTATTATTATTATTTTTTAGGTTATTGTGTTTGAGGTCTCCTTTCCCAGGCTTCAAGGAAAGTTGAATTCTTTCCTTGAAGAAGGTTGAATTCTTTCTTCCTTTTGGTTTCTGTGCTTCTAAGATTGGTCCTGTGGTTTGTGTGAGCTTCGTATAGGGTGAGATTTGTGCTGAGTTTTTGTTTGTTTGTTTGTTTTTCCTCTGATGGGAAAGGCTAAGTGAGGTGTGGTAATCCTGTCTGCTGATGATTGGGTTTGTATTTTTGCTTTGTTTGTTGTTTAGATGAGGCGTCCTGAACAGGGTGCTACTGGTGGTTGGGTGATGCCGGGTCTTGTATTCCAGTGGTTTCCTTTGTGTGAGTTCTCACTGTTTGATACTCCCTAGGGTTAGTTCTTGGGTAGTCTAGGTCTTGGAGTCAGTGCTCCTACTCCAAAGGCCCAGGGCTTGATCTGTGGTCAGGAATGAAGATTCCACAAGTGGTTTGTTATGGCATTAGGTGAGATTAAAGCAAATATCCAAAAACAAGAAACCAAAGATAAACCCCAGACGAATGGCAGTTACAAAATCAAGCAAATAATAATTAAAATAATGGAATATACACATATACATATACACCCATGAGCAAAGTGAAAACAGTCCAACAAAAATAAAGTACAGTAGACTGATCTGGTGAACAAAGGAAATAAAAAATTATATTTACCAGTTAAGAACAAAACTAACAAGTACAAATTCAAAAACAAAACTAAAGCAAGGTGCCAACTGGGGAATAAAGCAATGAAAATAAAACTAACAAATATGTTGAGAGGGAATGAGAGAAAGAAAAGAAAGAAAGAATAGATATGCAAAGTTAAATAGAGGTAGATAAAGAAGATTTATATAAGTTAAAGATTAACTGCAAGGGGAAAAAACAGGAAAAGCAAACAAAGGAATAAATGTAGAAAAAATAATAATGGGTTTAAAAAATTAAAATTAAAAAAAGAGAAAACAAAAAAAAGGAGGAAAACTCCACAGAACTGCAAAAACCCGACATAGAGGCAGAGGTTTATGACAACAATAAAAAATGAGACTGAGAAAAAAAAAAGCTCAAAAGCTTAATTGGATTTCTTAGTGCCAATAAAATCAACAACTACAACAGAGGAAGGAAAAAAGGGGAAAAAAAAGAAAACAAAGTCCACAAGTATCTACAGAAAAAGTAAAAAAAATAAGAATAATAAATGTTTTTCTTGAGCCACTGCTGTCAGAGTCCTTTCCCTTGCTGGGAGTCACAGTCCGCCTTACCTCCCTAGGATGCCCTCCGACACTATGCTGATCTATGGACCTGCAGTGGGGGCAACTCAGATTCTAATCTGGTCCTACTCCTGTGTGTTCTTGCTTCCAATGTCCACAGCTATCAGAACTAGTGCATTATTTTTTATGGGAGCTCTCAATGGCCTTTTATATATTCCATTGAAACAGAGTCTGCTTAGTTGATCTTGTGGATTTAATCTGCAGCTTGTACAGATGGTGGGAAGGTTTGGGGTCTTATTCCTTAGCCACACTGCCCCTGGGTTTCAGTTGTGGTTTTATTTCCACCTCTACATGTGGGTCATCTGCTGGGGTTTAGCTCCTGAGGCTGCCCTGGAGGGCTTGGGTTTGCATCCGTGAAGGCTAGGTGTGGAGGTGGTGCAGCTGCTTGGGTCACAGGAGTTCTGGCAGCACTAGGTACTCAGGGGGGTTGGTGGCTAGGGAAGCAGGAAATATAGTGCTCTAGAAGGGTATGGCAACCAGTATTGGCCCAATATGCTCCAGTATTCTTGCCTAAGAACCCCACCATCCTGACAGAGAAGCCTGGCAGGCCACAGTCTGCAGGGTTGCAAAGAGTTGAACATGACCGAAGCGACTCTGCGTGCATAGATGCAAGACTTTTTTTTTTGCCCGTGGTAGCTCTGCCCCAATGAGACTTGAGAGTGAAGGTGGTACAGCTGCTTGGCTTGCAGGGACCCTGGCGGCACCAAGTGTGCAGGGACATGGACTGCCTCTGCTGCAGGAGTTATGGCCCTATCAGAGTCTTTTTTTCCGAGCCTCTTGTAGCTGGCAATCAGAAGGCCTCTTTGGTCAGTCTTTCTCTGTAGCTCCGCCCATTCAGGCACTTAGAGGGCTCCCTTGCTTGGGGTCCTTCTCTGTTGTTTGGCATGTCAGGCACATAGAGGGGCCCCCCTGGCTGGGGTCCTACTTTGTAGTTCAGTGCATCAGGCATTTGATGGGCCAAGCCTCTCTATGGTTCAGCTGCCAGTGCTGGCGTGTGGGGAGAGAGAGGCTATGATGATGGCTCCACCACCTACACATGACTCAGCAGTATCGCCTTGCTTCCATGGTTGCCTCGCTTTCCTCCACCAGCATTTCCCACCGCGATCTCCCTCACATCCTCTCAGTCTGTCTCTCCGAAGTCAATAGCAGCCCTTGGCCCTGGGATTGCTCCACAATCTCTATAAACTCCAGCTCCCAGCTGCTGCGCCTTCCAGGAGACCAGCGTTCCTGTCTGGGGTGTGTATGGCTGTGGCAAGGACCTTCTGATTGTCATTCCATTTAGGCTGCCACAGATCAGCTGTTTCACTCTCAGCCTTAAATCTTTCTTCCCTGACTCAGACAATTGCCCCACTGTGGGGATCAGACCCCTGCTTCAGTTCCCCCACTTGCTGAAGGCAGGTCCAGTCCTGCTAACACTCCTGTTTTCCCCCCTAGATCCTTCCTCCTACCGAGTTTTGCATGGTTCTATATATTCTTTTCCACTGGTCAGGTACTCCTGTCTGCTCTCAGCTAGTGTTCTGCACGCACTTCTGTGTCTGAAGGTGTATTCCTGATGTATCCTTGGAGAGAAGTGTACTCCAGGGTCCACCTACTCCTCCGCCATCTTGTTCTCCTTCCTCTGCTGTTTTTGCTCACTTGATTAATAACTACTAGCTGAATGAATAGTGCTCAGTTCTTCCTCTTCTACTGTGCTTATCTAAGGACTTGCAGATCATTGTTTACTATATGCTGAATTCCAAGGAAATCTAGTCTGACTACAAAGTTGTTTGCACTCTGGAATTATTTGAATTGTGTTTCCTTATCAAGATAAATTAAGGGATACAGTGGTCTAAATTACACTTAAATATCTTAAATGTAGCATTTGGATACAGATAACTGTTTAGCTTTTAAGGAAGCCTTCTTTTGGGAGAAAATTCTCTTCATTATTATGTTTACTTTCTTTTAACCATGTTCTTCCCAGTTCACTTTTGATATCAAGGACAGTTAAGTTTCTATGGATAAATGGACATTTTAATAGTGGTTAAACCATTGTCAAATTCTTTGTAGTATATAAAAAAATCTGAAGAAAAATTCTGTATTTACACCATTCTTCTCTCTTTTACAGTATCTTTCCTAAATTACACTTTAAAGTAATTAATAACTGCCCCCAACTTTGGATTAAGGTGTCTTGCTATTGTAGATTATACTACTGGTAAGAAATTGTTATAGCTAAAAGTTTTAACTAATAGGTGAGTATAGTATAATGATTAAGAGCGAACATTTTGGATTAGAATTCTGTTTTTTCCATATACTTACAGTGCAATCATAAGGGACTTTCTGAGCCTTAGTTTCCTTATCTGTAATGTAGGGGTAATGAAAAATTTTATTTTATAGGCTGATGGTGATAATGGATTTATATAGCCCATGATTTTTAGCACAGTTACTGGCACATAGACATTCAGTAAAAACCAGCTATTATTGATAATATTATTTTAGCAGTATAATAGTATAATAGCAAGCATTACATTTTATACTAAGAATATGGCTAGAATTGGGCAAATGCCTACTTTCAGGTAAATTTTTAGAAATCCCTTAATTTACTTTTCACAGATCAAAATCTGCTCTTCCAGCGAAAGATGTTGATTGTCATCATACAGTAATTTCTTTGTTTATTGTACTTTTGCAGCATTTCAGAATGCCTTGAAGATTTTTCACAGGATAAAAGGTGGTCGAGTTTCAGCTTCTGAAGTGGATGAAGTGTTGGATAGCATGGATATCTTGGTAGTCCCTGAAACTTTGCAGGAAGTGATAAAATATGCTGATATCAACAGTGAGTTATTTGAATCGATGTATATGTATTTCTGTCTTGGCTACCAATTTTTCTGACTCATCCTTTACTTCTCCTTTTCCTACTTGATTCTTGCCCTTTGCCATGACACTGCTTACTGGTGTCTATGATAAAAGATGGTCTAGAAAAATTAAGTGAGAAATTTCTAATTGTTTTATTTTGGTATGTTTGGCAAAAATATACGAGAAAAATGGAATTTTTTTCTTTTCGATGTTATCTCTCTTTTCCAATAGTCATTTCTTGTCTTTGTGGAGAGGTAGTTTCTGTGGTATCAAGAGATTGACTCCACAAGTTAGGAGACCTAAATTTCTTAAATTTCCAACTTTGTTTTGTAGCTTTGATTACAAAATCTTCCTGTGCTATACAATTACATTCTCTTTAAACAGTATATTTAGCATATGTTTTATATTAGGTGTTTACATGTGACCAAGAGATGTCCTATAATAATGGATTGATTAGTGATTGATTAATTGATATATCCATTCATTTAATGAGTCAGATAGTCATTTAATATCTACTGTGCCTGAAACTTTGGTAGGTGATACACAGATGAATAAAGCATATTTATTGTTCTGAAGGAGCTTGCATTCTGATGTATAAAAAGGCAAATAAGCTGAAAATTATGATAATATATGTAGCAAATGCTATTATAGAGTGTATATATGCATATTGGAAGCACTAGAGAAAGAGTATTAGAGGAGGTGATGTCTGAGCTAAATGTTGAAGGATTTGTAGGAGTTAGTTGCAGATGGTGGTGGAGGGTGAAACTTTTTAGACTGAGGGAACAGTTTGTGTAAATGTGGCAGGAAAATAATCAGACATGGTATTCTTTCTGGTGAGATTCTACTGGATTTTGTCATTTGGTAGTGGTGGCTTTATAGTGGGCCTTTGGTTGGTGAAATGTAGTCTGGAGGTAGAAGCAGGCTGCATGCAGTTTCAGTAGGTAATCATTTATGGTGGGCTCTTGGGTAATAGACATGAGTGGAGAGAGATGAATTAGAGCATGAAGATGTATATAAATAGAAATTTTAAAGACTAGTCTCAAGTCGTGTTATTAAATAGCCTTCAGGGCATGCTCTACCAGGAGCAACAGAGATCATATATGAAACGACTGCAGTGCTTTGCTTTTTGGCTTATGAAATTCTACTCTGGGCTTCTAGGTCACCCATTTTATTTGGAGACATGGATTAGACAAATAACACTAATTTCATTGCATTATTGTAGGATGTAGATATAAAAATTTATCACTGTTTGGCACCTAGAACAGGCCCAAGAAATGTGAAGCAGAAACCTAAGAATCATCCTTGACAGCTATGTTTTCTATGTTTTCCTTGTGAAATTATTATGAAGTACTATTATTTTAAAATCCTACATATCTCTTAAATCTTTCTGTTTTCTAGCATTACTTCATTTTTTCTTAGGACAATTGGAAGTCTACCCATATTCTAACAAGTCTACTCATATCCGGGCTTCCCTGATAGCTCAGTTGGTAAAGAAGCTGCCTGCAATGCAGGAGACCCCGGTTCGATTCCTGGGTCTGGAAGATCTGCTGGAGAAGGGATAGGCTACCCACTCCAGTATTCTTGGCCTTCCCTTGTGGCTCAGCTGGTAAAGAATCTGCCTGCAATGCAGGAGACCTGGGTTTAATCCCTGGGTTGGGAAGCTCCCCTTGAGAAGGGAAAGGCTACCTACTCCAGTATTCTGGCCTAGAGAATTCCATGGAGTCACAAAGAGGTGGACATGACTGAGCAACTTTCACTTTTCACTTTCACCCATATCCAGTCTTAAGCTCTCTTTACACTGTAACCAGAAAGATCTTTTCAAAAGAAACATCTGGTCATGTTACCTTCTTTGTATAAAATCTAATAATACTTCTTTAATGTACAAGGCTTTGCAAAGTCTAGCCTTTACCTTGATCTTAGCTTTATCTCAGACCACATTCTCCCTTACTGTCTGTGCCTTTTTAGAGTTTCAACCTTATACTGCTCTCCTCCTGCCTCAGTCATTACACATATTATGTTCTTTTCCTGGAATATTCCTCTCCTCCTAGTTATTCCTGTTTATATTTGAAAAGTGAAAGTGAAAGCCGCTCTGTCATGTCTGACTCTTTGTGACCCCATGGACTATACAGTCCATGGAATTCTCCAGGCCAGAATACTGGAGTGGGTAGCCTTTCCCTTCTCCAGGAGATCTACCCAATCCAGGGATCGAACCCAGGTCTCCCACATTGCAGGAAGATTTTTACCAGCTGAGCCACAAGGGAAGGCCAAGAATACTGGAATGGGTAGCCTATCCCTTCTCCAGCGGATCTTCCTGACCCAGGAATCAAACTGTGGTCTCCTGCATTGCAGGCGGATTCTTTACCAACTGAACTATCAGGGAATTATTTATTTATTTTTTAAAATTATTTATTTTTAATTGAAAGATAATTGCTTTATAATATTGTATTGGTGCCTGCCATACATCAACATGAATCAGCCATAAGTATACATATATCTACTCCCTTTAACCTCCCTCCCACCTCCCACCCCACCCCACCTCTCTAGGTTGTCACAGAGCACAGGTTTGAGCTCCCTGAGTCAGACAGCAAATTCCCACTGGCTATCTGTTTTACATATGGTAATGTAAATGTTTCCATGCTACTCTCTCCATTTGTCCCACGCTTTCTTTCACCCCATGTCCACAAGTCTGTTCTCTATGTCTGCATCTCCACCGTTACCCTGCGTATACGTTCATCTGCGTTCTAGATTGCATATGTATGTATTAGTATACAATATTTATTTTTATCTTTCTGACTTACTTCATTTTATATAATAGGCTCTAGATTTGTCCACGTCATGTGAGCCAACACAAGTGCATTCCTTTTAATAGCTGAATAATATTCCATTGTGTATATGTACCACAACTTCTTCATCCGTTCATCTGTTGATGGACATCTAGGTTGTTTCTATGTTTTACTACTATTGTAAGTAGTGCTGCAATGAACATTGGGGTACATATATCTTTTTAAATTATGGTTTCCTCAGGGTCCTGCTTAATACTTTAAATCTAAACTATACTCTGTTTCTTAGAGATGTTTCTCTGACCTCTCTGACAATGTCATATTCTCATATTGTACACTTTCACAGGATTGATCTCAGTTGTAATTTACATTTTAAACTGTTTGATTAAGGTTTGTGTATTAATTAAGACTAGTTAAGCATCAGAAGAGCAGATATCATGTCTACTTTTGCTCAATATTGTATCCTCAGTATATAGCACAGTGAATGTGGCAGATATTAACTGCTGAAACAGTGTTGAAAGAATTAATAATTCTCACTCCTTATTCCATCTCCCCCAGTCAGGAAGAACAAGATTTCTTCATTTTGTCATATTAATGAAGTCTTATGTTTCAGTGTATACTGAATTACTAATTCATAATTCCAGATATTGTTCAAAGCCCATAATAGCTGGCCTTTTGTTCCTACTTGCACATATTTATGTGGTGTTTTAATTTTAGAATAAGATAGCAGCTATATTGTGTTCAAAAGGAAATACAGTATCTAAACTCAGAAATTCTTTGTATTACAGGTAATCAAATGGTGGATATTGGGGATATTATATTTACTTTGGATGAACTACGGCAAGATTATGAGAATATTTGTAAGTGATCTCTTGTTGCTATAGCAAGTTTTGTTTATAAATTGTCTTTAAGTACTAATTTATAGATTTTATTCTATGAGTTTTGAAAGACTTCTTTAAACCCTTTACTCTCTTAAATCAGAGAGATGAAAATTAATATAGTACCCAGGGAGGCCTGGACTTAGCGACTGAGCAACAAATACCAGCAGGGCTCGCACTCCCTTAACCTTGTCTCAGGTGGTTGGTCTCCTAATCTTGATGAGTTTCTATGATCCCTTTAGTCTTGCCTCTGATAGTTACTTGGCTGCTTCTCCCTTGATTGTTATTCAATCACTCAGTCATGTCCAACTCTTTGCAGCCCCATGAACTGCAGCATACCAGACTTCCATGTCCTTCACCATCTCCCGAAGTTTGCTCAAACTCATGTCCATCAAATCCATGACACCATCCAACAATCTCATCCTCTTTTGTCCCCTTCTCCTCCTGCCTTCTATCTTCCCCAGCATCAGGGTCTTTTCCCTTGAGTCAGTGCTTCGCATCAGATGACCAAGTACTGGAGCTTCAGCTTCAGCATCACTTCTTCCAGTGAATATTCAAGGTTGATTTTCTTTAGGATTGACTGGTTTGATCTCCTTGCTGTCCAAGGGACTCTCAAAAGTCTTTTCCAGCATCACAGTTTGAAGGCATCAATTCTTTGGCACTCAGCCTTTTGCTCTCACATCCGTACATGATTACTGGAAAAACCATAGCTTAGACTATACAGACCTTTGTCAGCAAAGTAATGTCTCTGCTTTTTAATACACTGTCTAGGTTTCAGGGTAGGTCACGGAGGCTGGAGTCTTGCCTGTGAGAAACGGGGAACACAAGGGCCTCCATGCCTGGGAGTCCCACAGAGCCTCATTTGGTTTTACTATTGAAAATAAGAATTTAGTTCTGTTTCATTTTCCCTGTCTACACCACAACCACCTACTCTTCCTGGACCTATTAAGAAGAGGTAGCAAGAATACACAGAAGAACTATACAAAAAAGATATTCATGACCCAGATAACCACAAATGGGCAATTACTCATCTAGAGCCAGACAGCCTGGAGTGCAAAGTCAAGTGGGCCTTAGGAAGCATCACTACGAACAAAGCTAGTGGAGGTGATGGCATTCCAGCTGAGCTAAGCTATTTCAAATCCTAATAGATGATGCTGTTAAAGTGCTGCACTCAATATGTCAGCACATTTGGAAAACTCAGCAGTGGCCACAGGACTGGAAAAGGTCAGTTTTCATGCCAATCCCAAAGAAAGGCAATGCGAAAGAATGTTCTAACTACCTCACAATTGCACTCATCTCACACACTAGCAAAGTAATGCTGAAAATTCTCCAAGCAAGGCTTCAACAGTACGTGAACCAAGAACTTCCAGATGTTCAAGGTGGATTTAGAAAAGGCAGAGGAACCAGAGATCAAATTGCCAACATCCATTGGATCATAGAAAAAGCAAGAGAATTCCAGAAAAAAACATCTACTTCTGCTTCATTGACTACGCTAAAGTCTTTGTGTAGATCACAACAAATTGTAGAAAATTCTTAAAGAGATGGGATTACCAGACCACCTTAACTGCCTCCTGAGAAATCTGTATGCAGGTCAAGAAGCAACAGTTAGAACTGGACATGGAACAATAGACTGGTTCCAAATCGGGAAAGGAATATGTCAAGGCTGTATATTGTCACCCTGCTTATTTAACTTATATGCAGAATACATCATACAAAGTGCTGGGTTGGATGAAGCACAGCTGGAATCAGGACTGCGGGAGAAATATCAATAACCTCAGATGTGCAGATGACACCAGGGTTATGGCAGAAAGTGAAGAGGAACTAAAGAGCCTCTTGATGAAAGTGAAAGACGACACTGAAAAAGTTGACTTAAAACTTAACATTCAAAAAATGAAGATCGTGGCATCCTGTCCCACCACTTCATGGCAAATAAGTGGGGAAACAATGGAAACAGTGACAGACTTGGTTTTCTTGGACTCCAAAATCACTGCAGATGGTGACTGCAGCCATGAAATTGGAAAGATGCTTGCTCCTTGGAAGAAAAGCTGTGACCAACCTAGACAGCATATTAAAAAGCAGAGGCATTACTTTGCTGACAATGGTCCATCTAGTCAAAGCTATGGTTTTTCCACTAGTCATGTATGGATGTGAGAGTTGGACTATAAAGAAAGCTGAGCGCAGAAGAATTGGTGCTTTTGAACTGTGGTGTTGGAGAAGACTCTTGAAAGTCCCTTGGACTGCAAGGAAGTCCAACCAGTCAATCCTAAAGGAAATCAGTCCTGAATATTCATTGGAAGAACTGATGCTGAAACTGAACCCCAGTACTTGGTCACCTGATGCAAAGCACTGACTCATTGGAAAGACCCTGATGCTGGGAAAGATTGAAGGTGGGAGGGGAAGGGGATGACAGAGAATGAGATTGTTGGATGGCATCACGGACCTGATGGACATGAGTTTGAGCAAGCTCTGGAAGTTGGTGATAGACAGGGAAGGCTGACATGCTGCAGTCCATGGGGTCACTAAGAGTCGGAAACGACTGAGCGCCTTCACTTTCACGCATTGGAGAAAGAAATGGCAACCCACTTCAGTGTTCTTGCCTGGAGAATCCCATGGACGGGGGAGCCTGGTGGGCTGCCGTCTATGGGGTCGCACAGAGTCGGACACGACTAAAGTGACTTAGCAGCAGCAGTAGCAGCATATTCCTGGAATCTCTCTTTGTTAACATTCTGGAAGATTTTTCACTTCTTTCCCCTGTATCAGATTCTGTACTCATGTTTGATTGGCAGTTTAAGTATAGAATTCTAGGTTGGAAATAAATTTCCTTAGAATTTTTCTGTTTTCCAGTTTTCAGTGTTGCTGTCAAATCCACAGTTCTTTTGATTCCTGACTTTTTGTATGTAACTGATTTTTTCTTTGAGATTTTATAGAATAATTTCTTTACCTTTAGTGTTCTGAAGTTTCATGATTATGTGCCTTGAAATAGATTGTTTTGGCAACAGTTGTGTTGGGTACAGTATAATGTGATTCTGGGAAATTTAAGCAATTTGTTGCTGATTTCCTTTTCTCTCTGAAACTTTTATTACTTGGATACCTGACATCCTGAATGGATTCTCCTTTTTTTTAAAAAAAATCTTTTTCTCTGTTATTTTTTGGTGAGATGTACTTAACTTTATCTTCCAACTCATATGTTTACGCTTTCATTTGTACTTTTAAGATTTCCAAGAATTTTTTTTCCGTTCTGAAAATATGTTCTTTTGACATCTTCTTGTTATATGGATATTCCTATTGTTCCATGAACATAATATCTTCTGTTGTGCTAAGGATGATGTTTTAAAATTTTTCTTTTTCATTCATATTGTTTTCTCCAAGTTATTTTTATCTTATTTGGCCTTCATTTTAGAGGCATTCTCCAAATGTCTGGTGATGTTTGGTTGTCTGTTTTTTTTGTTTTTTTTAATTTTTTTTATAAATTTATTTATTTTAGTTGGGGGCTAATTACTTTACAATATTGTAATAGTTTTTGCCATACATTGACATGAATCAGCCATGGGTTTACATGTGTTCCCCTTCCTGGACCCTCCACCCACCTCCCTCCCCATCCCATCCCTCTGGGTCATCCCATTGCCCCGGCCCTGAGCCCTTGTCTCATGCATCGAACATGGAATGGTGTTCTCTTTCACATATGATAATATACATGTTTCAATGCTATTCCCCCAGAATGTCCCACCCTCACCTTCTCCCTCAGAGTCCACAAAATTGTTCTATGCATCTGTGTCTCTTATTCTGTCTCGCATATAGGGTTATCGTTACCATCTTTCAAATTCCATATATATGCATTAGTATACTGTATTGTTGTTTTTCTTTCTGGCTTACTTCACTCTGTATAATGGGCTCCAGTTTCATCCATCTCAGTAGAACCGATTCAAATGTATTTTTTTTAATGGCTGAGTAATATTCCATTGTGTATATGTACCACAGCTTCCTTATCCATTCGTCTGCTGATGGACATCTAGGTTGCTTCCATGTCCTGGCTATTGTAAACAGTGCTGCGATGAACATTGGGGTACACGCGTCTCTTTCAATTTTATTGTTGTCTGTTTATGTTTGAGAATGATGAACTCAAAAGCTGTTTGGAAACTCTGAGACTGGAAGTAGAAGTAGTTGACTATGGACTGAACACTCGAGAGGAGTGGTTCTTAACCGGAAGTGATTTTGGTTATCACTCTCCCACAGGAACATTTGGCAACATGTGGAGATGCTTTTTGGTCATTAAAACATGTGTTACTGGCATTGAGTGATTAGAGGCCAGGGATGCTTCTGTTGACTTAAAAAAAAAAAAGCACAACCTGCAAGTTGAGAATTGTGTTTTATTTGGGGCATTAATGAGGACTTAAGCCTGGGATACAGCCTCTCAGAAAGCTCTGAGGGACTGTTCCAAAGAGATAAGGGAGGAGCCAGGATATATAGGAGTTTTTGCAAAACTCCTATAGAATTCATGTAATCAAATATCAAAACATTACTGCTCATTAAAGAAAATCCAGACATCTAAAGTTAATGAGTCTACTGCTTTTCTATGTATGGGAAGATGGAAGAGTCTGGGCTTAATGAAATTATTCCTTTGATATGCCCTTTAACTATGTAGAGCCAATATTCTGTTTTTCTCCATCCTGAACCCACTCAGGATGCACCATGGGGGTGACTGCAGTGGCTGATGGCTTGATGGCATGAACATCTTTTGTTTACTGATATGGGTGACATTCTTTGTATGCACTTGTACTCTTTTTTTTTTTTGGCTGTGTGGCATGTGGGATCCTAGTTCCCTGATCTGCAATTGAACCCATGCCCCCTGCTTTGGAAGTTCAGAGTCTTGCAAAGTCTTCAAAGTCCACTGGACCTTCAGGGAAGTCCCTGCACACATTTCTAGATATCCTACAATGCATGGGACTACACGCCACCCCACCCCCACCCCCCGCCACCTTAATAAGAATTGAAGTGAAATGAAGTCGCTCAGTCATGTCCGACTCTTTGCAACTCCATCGACTGTAGCCTACCAGGCTTCTCCGTCTATGGGATTTTCCAGGCAAGAGTGAGGAATTATGTGTTCCCAAATGCCAATACTGCTGAGGTCAGGGCATCATGCTGTAGGCACTCTGGTTGAATTTTTACCTCGAAGACCCTTGATATCACCATCTTTAGGGTCTTTTTCCTTTTAAGATGGTCAGTGTTTTCAAAGAAGCAGCTTCTAGTTTCCTTCTTGGAGGCTGTAAGTTTTCTTGCCAGAGTTTCAGGTGTTTAATGAGACAAAAGAACTGGAGTTCTTTTTATTCAGTGGAAATTGTCATGTAACCCTCCCTTTTCATTATCCAGATAATACCCTTACTCTCCTCTATGTTTTGTATTCCCTAACCCAGAGACCTTGTGTTTAACCCTCTCTGGTGTATTGTTAGTCTTCTGCTGGAGTGGGAGGAGATCAGTACATGGCCATGAGAAAATATATGACTGTGTGAAGGTTATCTGGAGAAGGCAATGGCAACCCACTCCAGTATTCTTGCCTGGAGAATCCCAGGGACAGGGGAGCCTGGTGGGCTGCTGTCTATGGGGTCGCACAGAGTCGGACACGACTGAAGTGACTTAGCAGTAGCAGTGAAGGTTATCTAGATATCTGATTACTGCTTAAACAGACTTTTAAACAATCGTTTATTTCCAATTTTACTCTTTCCTTCACTTTCAGGAGTAACTTGATGCCACTAATTTATGAGCCTTTGGAGGTTTTGTGTTATGAATTGGGTTGTTGGCTTTTTCCTTCTGGTTTAGGATTCAGCCTTTCCCCATCTACTAAGTTCATGCAGTTGTTTCTTTTCCTGTTCTTCTTCTTATGGATTTATGATATTTTAAGAATAATTATAATGGGATTTTTGAAAGCTGTTCAATTTGCCATCATTACCTGAAAGTTTCAAAGTTTATTTTGAATTCTAATTTTGTCTCTGGTATACAAGTTTTATGTTTATTTTTCTTTGCCTGCATAGATATTACTGATAATCACATACTCACTCCCATGCATGATTCTCATCATTTATAACTTTTTCTGAATCTTTGCTGATTTTCTATTAGTTCTGTTACTGTGAAAGGAGAATAGTATTGAAATATATAATTGTGGATTTGTTTATTTCTCCTTTCATTTTTGTTGGGCTTTGATTCATGCATCTTGAAGCTCTGTTAGTTTCATTCACATTTAGGATAGTTGTATCTTCTTGGCAAACTGGCTCTTTTATCATTATATAATGTGTATGTAATCAATGGTAATTTTCTTTGCTCTGCAATTTACTTTTTAAAATATTAATAAAACTACTTCAGCTTTCTTTTAATTAGTGTTAACATGTATAGATTTTCTATCCTTTTCTTTTTGCCTTCTTATATCATCATATTTGGGCTTCCCAGGTAGCTCAGTGGTAAAGAATCCACCTACCAAGCAGGAGCTGTGAGTTCGATCCCTGGATCAGGAATATCCCCTGGAGAAAAAAATGGCAATCCACTCCAATATCTTTGCCGGAAATCCCATGGACAGAGGAGCCTGGTGGTCTTTAGTCCATGGGGTTGCAAAAGAGTCAGACACGACTTAGTGACTAGCAACAACAACTGTCCTCATATTTTAGATATTTTGTAAACCATGTAGAGTTGGGTGAACGTGAATGTGAAAGTCGCTCAGTTGTGTCTGACTCTTTTCGACCCCATGGACTATACAGTCCATGGAATTCTCCAGGCCAGAATACTGGAGTGGGTAGCCTTTCCCTTCTCCAGGGAATCTTCCAACCCAGGGATTGAACCCAGGGTCTCCCGCATTGCAATCGGATTCTTTACTAGCTGAGCCACAAGGGAAGTCCAAGAATATTGGAGTGGGTAGTCTATCCCTTCTCCAGCAGATCTTCCTGATCCAGAAATTGAGCTGGGGTCCTCTGCATTGCAGGTGGATTCTTTACCAACTGAGCTATCAGAGAAACCTCGTAGAGTTGGGTGATGCTTTTATATTCATTCTTATAATTCCTGTTTTTTAATTGGAGTATCTAGGTCATATTTACTTAATGTGATTAATTATATCAGATATAGGTAACCGTGTTATTTCTTTTCTATTTTTTCCTCTCTTTTTCAACCTTCTCTACCTTCTTTTTTAGAAGTTTTTAAAAAATTATTTAAAAAAATTTACATATATATTTTTTCACCATATGTCTGCATTTTCCAGTAATTATTCTAAGGATTATAACATACATATTTAACCTTCAGTTCAGTCAGTTAGTTCAGTTGCTCAGTTGTGTCTGACTCTTTGCGACCCCATGGACTGCAGCACGCCAAGCTTCCCTGTTCATCACCAACTCCTGGAGCTTACTCCAACTTATGTCCGTTGAGTCGGTGATGCCATCCAACCATCTCTTCCCCTGTCGTCCCCTTCTCCTCCCACCTTCAATCTTTCCCAGTATCAGGGTCTTTTCCAATGAGTCAGTTCTTTGCATCAGGTGGCCAAAGTATTGGAGTTTCAGCTTCAGCATCAGTCCTTCCAATGAATATGCAGGACTGATTTCCTTTAGGATTGACTGGTTGGATCTCCTTGCAGTCCAAGGGACTCTCAAGAGTCTTCTCCAAAACCATAGTTCAAAAGCATCGATTCTTCTGTGCTCAGCTTTCTTTATAGTCCACCTGTCACATCCATAATTAACTACTGGAAAAACCATAGCTTTGACTAGACAGACATTTGTTAGCAAAGTAATGTCTCTGCTTTTTAACTTGCTGTCTAAGTTGGTCATAGCTTTTCTTCCAAGGAACAAGCGTCTTTTAATTTCATGGCTGCAGTGATTTTGGAGCCCAAGAAAATAAAGTCTCTCACTGTTTCCATTGTTTCCCCATCTATTTGCCATGAAGTGATGGGACCAGATGCCATGATCTTAGTTTTCTGAATGTTGAGTTTTGAGTCAGCTTTTTCACTCTCCTCTCACTTTCATCAAGAGGCTCTTTAGTTCTTCTTCGCTTTCTGCCATAAGGGTGGTGTCATCTGTGTATCTGAGGTTATTGATATTTCTCCCAGCAGTCCTGATTCCAGTTTGTGCTTCATCCAGCCTTGCATTTTGCATGATGTACTCTGCATATAAATTTAATAAGCAGTGTATCTTTATTTAACCTTAAAGTATACTAAAATAAGTATTTTACCACTTCCAAGTAAAATATAGAAATTTTACCATTGTGTAGGTCTTTTTACCTTCTGATTTTATGTTCTGATTTTCTTATGTATTACAACTACATTCTTGGAAAGCATACCAGATAATATAATATTTTGCTTTCAATGATTAAACGTATTTTAAACTCTCAAGAGGAGAGGAATAGTCTTATATTTAACCAAATCTTTGCCATTATATATTTTTCTTCTTTCGTATTGACTGCCTACACGTCTTTTGAATATCATTCTTTTAATAATTTTAAAGGATTAAGCTTCTGTATGAAAAACTTCTTTTAATCATTTTTTGAAAGAGCAGATCTACTAAAAATGAATTAGCTTAATTTTTCTTCATCTGAGAATATCTTTATTTTCTCTACTTTCTGAAGGATATTTTTACTGGATATAGGATTCTGAGTTGACAGTTATTTTCTTTCAACACTTTAAAATGTTGTTCTTATAAAAAAATAAAATAAAATAAAATGTTGCTCTTTTTACTTTTGACTTCCACAGTTTCTGAAGAGAAATCTGATGTTATCGAAATAATAAAATACACTGTTTTTCTCTGGCTGTTTTCAAAATAGTTTCTTTTTTCTTTAGCTTTTAGCCATTTGATTATGATGCATTGGGAGTGGTTTTTTTTTGAGTTTATCCTGTTGGGGTTCACTGAGCTTCTTGGATCTATCTTTCCATACTTGCAATCTTTTGTCATAGTAACTTCAAATACTTGTTCTGCACCACATTTTCTCCCCTGTCTTCTTGAGACTGCAATGACACAAATGTTAGCCCTTTTTTGATGTTGTCCCACAGATCCTCGACACTGTGTTAATTTTGTTTTCATTCTTATTTACCTCTACTGTTCAGATTGAATCATTTCAATTAATGTGTCTTCAGTTTCATAAACTATCCCTCTGATATCTCCATTATGTTGCTGAACCTATCTGATTTTTTTTTTTACTTTAATTATTATATTTTTAAGTTTTAAATTTCCAAATTTGGTTCTTCTTTATATCTTTTGTTTTCTGAGACTTTCTATCTTTCTATTTTGAGTGTTTTTTTTCGCTGTAATTTAGAGCATTTTTAGAATAGATGCTTAGAAGTATATGTATTTGGCTGTGTTGGGTCTTAGTTGCAGCATGCAGGAACTTCGTTGCATCATGCAGGATCTTTCATTGCGGTGCATGGGCTCTCTAGTTATGATGCTTAGGCTCAGTAGTTGTGGTGCCTGGGCTTAGTTGCTCTGGTGTATGTGGGATCTTAGTTCCCAGGGATTGAGCCTGTGTCCCGTGCATTGCAAGGCAGATTCTTAATCCCTGGGCCACCTGGGAACTCCTTGCTTGGAAGTTTTTATAAGGCAATTTCAACGTCTTTTTCAACTTGGTCTTGACATCAGTTGCTTATCTTTTCCCATGACATCAGTTGCTTGTCTTTTCCCATGCAAACTGAGATTTTCTTTTTTTTTTTTTTAATATATTTTTATTTATTTATTTACTTTACAATATGGTATTGGTTTTGCCATACATTGACATAAATCCGCCATGGGTGTACATGTGTTCTTCACATGTGAAGTGGTTTTGAATTATAACCTGGACATTTTGAAGATTAAGTTGTGAGACTGTGGGTCTAAAATTCTATGGAAATTCTATGGAAAATGTTGAAATCTTGTTTTGGCAGGAATTTGACTCAATTTGGTTTCGGCCCAAATTTCCATTAATTTTCTGTGTTTTTCAGTTTCAATATCAGTTTGTTTTTCATAGCCTTTGCAGCGCTATTCAAATCTGTGTGTCATCCAGAGCCAAAGTGGAACCTCGATAGTGGTCTATCCTGAAGTTTAGTTCTCAGAGTTATAGTGTACTGTTTAGGGCCAAATTCATGCATGTGCAGATCAGGGGTGAGTGCAGGAGTTTATAAGCAGCTTTATGAGATTATTTTCCTGAGCTACTACCTCTCCACAATCTATTTAGTGCTTTTTTAATCTCAGAGAGCTCTCATTTTTGTTTCTCTAGCTGAGAACAGTGATTTACCTTCAACACTCTGCTACACAGTTCTATATCAATGCTCATGTCTAAGGCCAAGTGGCCGAAGGACACAGAATAAAAGCAACTTGCTAATATATTCCCCTACTTTTTTGAATATATAAAATATGCTAATAATTACTGTGTTAATGGATTTGTGTGATAGTTTTATGAGCTCTTCCATTTCTGAACCAGTTTCTATCAATTGATTTTTCTGCTGATTGTGGCTTACATTTTCCTATTATTTTGGATGCCTAGTAGTTTTTGATGGGATACTATATATTGTGAAGTTTATGTTATTTGCTGAATTTTGTAGCATTCCTTTAAATAGTGTTGGATTTTGTTCTGATGCAGTTGAGTTACTTGGAATCAGTTAGGTCCTTTGAAAGCTTGTTTTCTAAAGTTTTTTAAGGGTGATCTCAGAGCAGCTTTTAATGCTAATTTAGCTCCACTACTAAGGTAGCATTCTTCGGATGATTCTACTAGGTGTCCCATATATTATAAGATCTTTCTGCTTTGTTTGGTGAGATCATAAATCATTCTTAGTTCTCAGTGAGATACAAGAATTGTTCTACCTATAATTTTCTGGTAATTCTTTCCTTGTTATTAGGTCATGTTCTCTCATGTTATGTGGAGATCAATACTCAGCCAAAGTGTCAAGCAGACCACTTCACTGATATCCAGAGCTTAGCAGTTCTGTTTTCTCTCTGCTCTCAAATTCTAGCCTCTTTGGCCTTCCTAATCTCTTATCTCTACTCATTCAGACCAGTGGGCTCTATTTAGGTTTTACTTTGCTGTGCTGTGGAAACTGTCCAGACAGTAAGCTAGTGCAGTGGTAGGGCTCAGCTCATTTGTTACCCTTCTTTAAAGGATTACTGTCCTAGGCTACCTGTTGTCTAATGTCTGAAAACTGTTCTTTTTCACATATCTTGTCCAGTTTTTTAGTTGCTTAAAGTCGGAGGGTAAAGTTAGTTCCCATTATAGTGTCTTGGCCAATAGCAGAAATGTCAAAGATTTTATTTTTTTACCCTATTCCTTTTTGAGAGGTAGCACTTAGAGGTCAATGTCTTTATCTTTAAGGATTTCTAGACTTTTTATACATAAAACTAATATAATGTTATATGTCAATTACAAAAAAAAAATAATAATAATAAAATAATTTTAAGTTTCTAAATTTTTAAAATCTGAACACTTCCCTTCAATTGTTCATTGTAATACACCCTAAGCTAAGAAACTTTTCTTTTTCTCTAAATGAAATGTCTTCATAATCAATATTGTATTGCTACTCTATTAGAAGTCTCTTGTTTTCTTTGGTTTTATAGGGACTTGATGCTCTCATGGAATTATTTTGAGGGTCAAGTGTTATGACATTTGAAATATTTTAAAATGTATTATTCAAATGCAAGATACTATTCTGAACCATGAGATGGATTTTGTAAATGAAGCCCCAATTGGGATATTATATTTTTATTTTTCTAAAAATTTTATTTTATCTATGAAGTTACTGCTGCTGCTTCTGCTAAGTCGCTTCAGTCGTGTCCAACTCTGTGTGACCTCATAGACGGCAGCCCACCAGGCTTCTCCATTCCTGGGATTCTCCAGGCAAGAACACTGGAGTGGGTTGCCATTTCCTTCTCCAATGCCTGAAAGTGAAAAGGGAAAGTGAAGTCGCTCAGTCGTGTCCGACTCTTAGCGACCCCCTGGACTGCAGCCTACCAGGCTCCTCCGTCCATGGGATTTTCCAGGCAAGAGTACTGGAGTGGAGTGCCATTGCCTCACTTCCTGCAAATGCTGCAAATTTTTAGGAGGGTAATTATTTTACTGTCTTACTTTAGGAGAGTATCATTTTATTTATAAAGTGTTCTAACTTTGTAAATATTTAAAAATTTCCCTTTACAACTTCTTCATATTTTTGTACCCTCGTAACTAAGGGATTTGTATCTGCATTGGCTTATTAGTCTATTATCTTTCTGAATTGGGAAAGAGTAGGGAATGAGAATGATGTCCTTCAGTAGGCTTTCGCTTTAGATACAGTGTTGCTATGAATAGTGTTGGATGGAAGTATTTAACTATATTAAACTAGTAGATTATATTTAACCTAGTCAATAGTTAACCTTTTGGTCATCAGCTTTGTTAGTTATTAATCTCATCTGATGTATTTAAGCAAATGATAATTTCTTGAACAGTTTTCATGAGGACTTAAGTATTATTTTTTAAAAGGCATTACAAATTGTACAGATAAATGAATTAATGGAATATGTTTCTCTTGCTTAGCAATTATGGAAGGAACAGCCTCCGATGAAGCTACTTCAAGAAAGTTATCAAATGTATCAGGATGTTATCCACAATATAGGAAGAAAAGCATTTTATCTTCTGGACTGACTGAATCATCATTATTCCAAAAGTTAAATACAAAAAGCCTCCAAAATCATAAAATTATGAGCGAGAATGATTACTATGAATTTAAAAGACCAAAAAATATTTTGAAAATAAGAAAATTCCAGGATGAGGTTGATAGCAGTGATATAGAGTTCCAGGAACCATATTCAAAGGATGGCATGAACTTTAAGAAAAGTTCAGAGAAAGCTGAAATTCATGACTCACAGTCTAAACCACAAGATTTGAAGCATGTTACAGGCCTCAAAAAGTCCCTGGATAAAAGTGATATTTTTAGTATCCCAAAACTTCAGAAGCCAGCTGTGAGAAGGAGCTCTAGCCTTCTAAAACAAGTTTCATCTAAGGAAAAAACTGCAGTTAATGTTCTGGGTCAGTATCATATATGTAAGACAACATCTAGGCCCTTGAGTTGTTATAGAAATGAGCTGAAGTAAGCAGTTATTAGATAGCTGTAGGCATTTCAATTGTCAATACTCTGGATAACCATCACTTTTGGAATTTAGGCCGATGGATACAATACTGTGGTTTTGATAGCAGTTCCTTTCCAGATGCTCCATTTTGGGGGGAGCTAACTTGGGCTGAGAAGTTTATTCAGTGATTAATTGGAATCACTCAAGTTCAGAGGATGAGATGGTTGGATGGCATCACTGACTCAATGGACATGAGTTTGAGTAAATTCCAGGAGATGGTGAAGGATAGGGAAGCCTGGTGTGCTGCAGTCCATGGGGTTGCAAAGAGTTGGACATGACTTAGCGACTAAACAAGTTCCCGAGAAAGTAGAGGGCCTGTTTTCCTTTGGAAATGCTTTTTTTTGGTCATTTATTTAACCAAGTATATATGAAGTCTATGTGAAATTTTTGCTCAGAGTTCCATAATTTAAATTTAGGACATCCATAGTATTTCAGGTATTCTTTCTTTTTTTTTTTTTTTAATTGGAGGCTAATTACTTTACAATATTGTGGTGGTTTTTGCCATACATTCACATGAATCAGCCATGGGTGTGCAGTGTGTTCCCCATCTTGAACCCCCCTCCCACCTCCCTCCCCATCCCATCCCTCAGGGTCATCCCAGTGCACTAGCCCTGAGCACCCTGTCTCATGCATCGAACCTGGACTGGCGATCTATTTCACACATGATAATATACATGTTTCAATGCTATTCTCTCAAATCATCCCACCCTTGCCTTTTCCCACAGAGTCCAACAGTCTGTTCTTTACATCTGTGTCTCTTTTGCTGTCTTGCATGGTCATTGTTACCGTTTTTCTAAATTCCATATATATATGTTAATATACCGTATTGGTGTCTTTCTTTCTGACTCACTTCACTCTGTATAATAGGCTCTAGTTTCATCCACCTCATTAGAACTGATTCAAATGCATGCATTCTTTTTAATAGCTGAGTAATATTCCATTGTGTATATGTACCACAGCTTTCTTATCCATTCATCTGCTGATGGGCATCTAGGTTGCTTCCATGTCCTGGCTATTATAAACAGTGCTGCAGTGAACATTGGGGTATACGTGTCTCTTTCAATTCTGGTTTCCTTGATGTGTATGCCCAGCAGTGGGATTGCTGGATCATATGGCAGTTCTATTTCCAGTTTTTTAAGGAATCTCCACACTGTTCAGGTATTATTTCTTATGGATGTGGGAATATCAAGAGAAAATAATTAATACTATACATCTCAGATCCCTAAGGCTTTATGATATTCCTCAAAGATGAGCAGTGACTTCCCAACCAGTATATGTTTTTCCCTTATATACTATTTATATCATAGAAGTATTGTATATGGGGATACATGCTTAGTCACTTCAGTTGTGTCCAACTCTTTGCAATACTATGGACCATAACGCACCAGGCTTCTCTGTCCATGGGCTTCACCAAGGAAGAATACTGGAGTGGGTTGCCATACCCTTCTCCAGGGACATATTGTGTAAGGAACCCAATTAAACACTTCTTTCTGTAGGCCTCAGCTGGAGTTACTTAATTTATATTTATTTTATTTCAAGAAGTTTACCAGCCTTTAAAAATTGTATTTAGTACTGAGTGTAATTGTTAAGATGAATGCTTTGTGAATCATTACTGATTCTTATTCCCTGGTGGCTCAGATGTTAACAAATCTTCCTGCAATGCAGGAGACCTGGGTTTGATCCCTGGGTCAGAAAGATCCCCTGGAGAAGGGAATGGCAACCCACTCCAGTATTCTTGCCTGGAGAACTCCATGGACAGAGGAGTCTGGTGGGCTACCATCCACAGGGTCGCAAAGAGTTGGACATGATGGAGCGACTAACACACACACATACACTAATGCATACTTCAAATAACTCAGTTGAAAAAGGAGTGTGATCTATTAAGGAGCATGAAGATGTTTATTCTGATTCCTTTACTGATGCACTGCTTTTATGCCATGCCTCATTTCTGTCTCTGAGTTTTTCTGTGTTTCATTAAGAATTAAAGCTCTGATTAAAGGAATAATGGAGTAGTAGGCATTTAGCCAGTGGGTAGAATAGGATTGTGGTAGAAAGTGGTTATCTACCTTGCTGGTATCACTAAAATCAAATGATTTCACCTACCACTGTCATACTTAACATTCTGTATTTGGAAAAGTATAAAATAGTTTATCTCATACAACTTCTCCAAATAAACTGATGATGATTGAGCATCGGTGAAATGTGACTGCCATTTGATTTACATTTAAAAAACATAAAAAATTTTTCATTATTAAATAATTTAAAATTCATAAGAATTACATAGAAATGAAAACATGTCTACATACTCTTCATCTAATGTTCCCATGTATTAATATCTGATATAACCACAGTATAATGATCTAAACTGAAAAATTAACACTGATACCACAATATGTACTAATATAGGACTTTATTAAAAATTTGACTGTTTTTCTGTGAATGTCCTTTTTCTGATCCAGGATCTCATGCAGGATCACATGTTACACTTAGTTGTCATGTGTCCTAGTCTCCTTCAATCTGGGATGGTTTTTCAATATTTCATGACCTTGATACTTTGGAAGAGTATTGACTAGTTCTTTTGTGTAATGTCCCTCATTTTGGGTTTTCTTATATTTCTTCATGAATAAATTCAGGGTATACATTTTTGCCAGAATACAACAGAGGTGATATTTTCCCCATTTCAGTACATTATATTAGGAGGCTCGTTATGGTCATGTGTGTCTGCTAGAATTTTATAATTTTGAAGTTTGTGAACTGAAAACATGGTAGGTAAAGTGATAGGATGGGAAAGAACTCAATTTTTGTCTGAAATCTTGAAATTTAAACATGACACATTGATGTTTTGATCTCTTGGACTCCATTATATTTTAATCAGAAACAAGCTGCAGGTAATTCTCTGGCAGTCCAGTGGTTGGGACTCTACTTTCACAGCTAAGTGTCTGGGTTCATTCCCTGTTTGGGGAACTAAGATCCACAAGCTGTGTGACATGGCCAAAAAAAAAAAAATAATCAAACTTCATTGGCTGGGCCACTGGAACAGATTGATCCTCCAAACAAGTAGTTTATAAATGTTCACAGAATTTCAAGACAGTTTTGTGTTTGAGCTGTAAGAGAAAGATTAGGTATAATGTAAGATACAACAGAAATATGAAGAGTTTTAAGGTGGTATTAAGTAAGTAAAACTTGATTTCTGATTACAAGAAAAAGATTTTAGCTGCCAATTATTTCTAAGACATATAAATTATGTTGCTGAATAGTCTTCTGCATTTTGTATATTTAGGAAATGTCTGTGAAACTATCAAAAAACTCCAAGAAAATTACACTGATGCAGAAAAACTTCAGTCCATTTTGCCTTCAATAGGAATTACTTTATCAGATAAAGAGTTCAAGAAGATTGTGACCGACACTGCTAAAAATGGTGAGAGACTGATAATATCAAACTTTTTGAAAAAAAATTAGATACTTTTACATGATAGTATTAAATGTTGGAGTAAGATCTCTCAACTTGGAATGGAATGGGTCATCCTAAAGAAGATTCAGAAAGAACAAACAAAAATTGGAAGTAGTTATATATAAAATAGATAGCTAATAAGGACCTACTGTATAGCATAGGGAACTTTACTCAGTACTCTGTAATGACCTATATGGGAAAAGAATCTAAAAAAGAGTGGATATATGTATTACTAATTCACCTTACTGTAGAGCAAAAACTATTAATAACACAAGATTGCAAATCAACTATACACCTATATATATATATATATTTTAACTGAGAGTAGTAAAAAATGATTTCTGTGAAGTTTGATGTAATAGATTGGTTTGGAGGGTCTAGGTAGGTCTTTTGTATTTCAGAATTCTTTCTGTAAGGTTCTTCATCACTATTCCTAGCTGTGCCTTCTAGTGTGGGACAGGTCCTGGGGAAAGCTTATCTAGTTGTAGAAGAAAGGTTCAAGTAGCAAGACTATGATACTCCAGAGGTTCAAAAATCTCTCAGTAAATAGCCTAGGGAGTCCAAGGAGAAATAATTGGAGATTCTAAAATGTAGAGGGAGTACTGTAGCTAGGAATTTAGGGCTAGTGGTACTTAATCAAGACAAGCAGTTATTAAATAGCATCTAGAAATAAAATAGCGCATCTCACTCACCAGCCTAAGTTTAGGGCCGAGTTTGAGTTTCTAAGAAAGATTTTTGTGTTAGAGAAGTTGCTTTATCATTAAGTAAGAATTTTCCACAGCAAAAGTTCAGTTGAAGAGAGGGCAGAGGCAACATTTTGGGAAAAGACTGACAGAAATAACATTAGGAGTGAATGATTAGACCTTGAGCAAAACTGTTAGTTAAGGCAAATAAGAAAGAAGTTTTGATTTAAAAAAAAATCTAGGAATAGCGATCAGAGTAAATGGTTACCAGAGGGATAAGTGTTGGGGGTGGAACAAAATGGGTAAAAGGGACCAATTGTATGACAGATGGAAACTAAGTTTTTGGTAGTGAGCACACTGTAGCATATATTGAAGTAGAAATATACTGTTGTACACATGAAGCATGCAATGCTATAGATGAGTGTTACCTCAATACAAAATAAATTTTAAAATATCTAAAGAGTAGAAGCTACTAAATTTTTTCAGCCTTTTTTCTGCTTATCAGGATTAGTATGAACACTGTGGAGGGTTTGTAACTTAAAATAGGTGTTGTTTGGACTCACTGGATACCGGGGGCAGGGATGGGGATATGTGGGTCTGTTAGGGCTGGTTAGCACTGTCAAGGTATCAATGGATAGCATATTGGTTGACTGGGTTTTCATAATTATGTGAAATAGACTCATTAGCTTTCTCATGGTCCATCTCTTTGGGCACCTTTCCTTTTTCCTGTATCTGTCAAGAACTGAGTACCTAACCCTGTCCTTTGCACTTGATAATAAACATTGAAAAAGCATGGACTGTGTCTTACTTACTTTTGTGTCCTTGGTGCCTAGCATAGTTCTTGGCACTAATATACTCTCAGTAATTGTTGAAATGAAATGAACTGACCTAATTTAGAAAGACTCATCTAGGGAGACAGGCTATGTAGAAGAAATAAGCTGATGATTAAGTGAAGGGTAAGTATTTTTTTCATAGTTGTATTAAAGTGTGAATTTATACAAAAGTGTAATAGAATGTATCATCTCAACTTTTTATTTTACAGAAAATGGAATGGTGAAATTAGATGACTTTGTGAGTGCTGTCTCTAAAGAGCAAAATCTTCCTGAATATGATGGTAGGTAGGAAATTTATTTTAAAGTCATTTGAGTAAAGAACCGTTAGGTTGAGGAGAATTAGGTTCAACTGAACTGAATTTGCTTTTTTTATGTACTAATAGTTCCAAAACCCTTTGACAAGCCATTTGGCAGTTTTTTAAAAACTTTATGTATCAGGGTACTAAGAACTAACTTGCTTACTTCACGGAATTGTTATGTGGATTTTATGAACTGGAGAGTGCTATACCCATGTACAGTAATGGTAATGATAATGAGGAGATCAAATAGGTAATTATCTCCATTATTAGCTATTGATGAATGATTTACTTTTTTAAAGAGGAACTTGTTTGAATCACATACTTTGGTTTATCTTTGTTTTAGAACATTAAAAAAGAAACAGTTCTATTGAGGTAAAATTTTCATACATAAAATCTCCCATGCACTGATTTACAAATTTATAAAGTCACACCACAATCCAGTTTTTTATTATTTGCAATGTTTTAATTTTTTATATAAATAATTAATTTTTTTTCCTGTGAGATTAAAAAGCAATGAAAGTTACGAAGGCATGCTGTTTTATTTCCTTCTGTTTATTCATATGCTTAAAAAGAAGTGAACTTTCTGTTTCTTCCTAAAAGATTTCTCAGATAAGAAAAAATTAACCCAGAGGAAGAAACTTCCTTTTATACCTAGATGAAGAATCTCACGTTAAAAGCTATGTTATCATTTGTCATTTCTGATGAATGTAAGTGCTTAAATCTCTGGATTCCTTGAAGATGCTATTAGTAAATCGATTTCTTGAATGCTTCACCATGCAATCATTCATTCACAAACTCAGTTATTCTTTCATTGCTATTTTGTGAAGTAGTGTCTGTCTTGGTCACTTCTAGCTCTTTGCTCTGAGTCTTTGTTGTGGAGCACAGGCTTTTTTTGTTGTGACAAGCGGGCTTCTTTTGTTGTGGTGCGTGGGCTTTCTCTAGTTGCAGTGCACGTGGGTTTAGTTGCTCCATAGCATATGGGATCTTAGTTCCCTGACCAGCGATTGAACCTGTATCTCCTTCACTGGAAGGCAGATTCTTAGCCACTGGACCACCAGGTAAGTCTCACCATCTTAGCCATTTTTAAATGTGCTGCTGCTGCTGCTAAGTCGCTTCAGTTGTGTCCGACTTAAATGTACATTTCAGTAATTTTAGTGTTACGTGCATTTATATTGTTGTGCAACCAATCTCCAGAGCTTTTTATCTTACAAAATTGAAACTCTTATCAGTTCATTTCAGTTCAGTTCAGTTGCTCAGTCGTGTCTGATTCTTTGCAACCCCATGGCTGCAGCACACCAGGCTTTCCTGTCCATCACCAACTCCCAGACTTTACTCAAACTCATGTGCATTGAGTCGGTGATGCTACCCAACCATCTCATCCTCTATTGTCCCCTTCTTCTCCTGCCTTCAATCTTTCCTAGCATCAGGGTCTTTTCAAATAAATCAGTTCTTCACATCAGGTGGCTAAAGTATTGGAGTTTCAGTTTCAGCATCAGTCCTTCCAATGAATATTCAGGACTGATTTCCTGTAGGACTGACTGGTTGGATCTCCTTGAAGTCCAAGGGACTCTCAAGAGTCTTCTCCAACACCACAGTTCAAAAGCATCAATTCTTCTGTGCTCAGCTTTCTTTATAGTCCAACTCACATCCATACATGACTACTGGAAAAACCATAGCTTTGACCAGATGGACCTTTGTTGGCAAAGTAATATCTCTGCTTGTTAATATGCTGTCTAGTTTAGTCATAGCTTTTCTTCCAAGGAGCAAGTGTCTTTTAATTTCATGGCTGCAGTCACCATCTGCAGTGACTTGGAGCCCAAGAAAATAAAATCTCTTACTGTTTCCATTGTTTCCCCATCTATTTGCCATGAAGTGATGAGACTAGAGGCTGTGATCTTAGTTTTCTGAATGTTGAGTTTTGAGCCAACTTTTTCACTCTCCTTTTTCACTTTCATCAAGAGGCTCTTTAGTTCTTCGCTTTCTGCCGTAAGGGTGGTATCATCTGTGTATCTGAGGTTATTAATATTTCTCCTGGCAATCTTGATTCCAGCTTGTGCTTCATCTATATAGCAGTTATACCTCTATACCTATACCAGTTAAATAAAAATTACCCATCCTTGACCCTCCAGCTCTGGAAATCATCATTCTACAATACTTTCTGTTTCTGTGAATTGTTCACTTGAGATACCCTAGTAGAATCATACAGCATTTGTGTTTCTGTGACTGGCTTATTTTGTTTATCATAATGCCCTCAAGATCTGTGTTGTAGCATGTGTCAGAATTTCCTTCCTTTTTCATGCTGAATAATATTTCATTGTATGTGTACACCACATTTTGCTTATTCATTCATCAGTGCACATGTGTGTTTCTTCCACCATTTGGCTGTTGTGAATAGTGGTGCTATACAAATGGGCATGCAAATATTTCTTTAGGCTGCTACTGTGATTCTTTTAGCTATATATCCAGAAGTAGACACAATCCAGTTTGTAACATTTCTATCAGTCCTGAAAATTCTCTCATGCCCATTTGTAATTAATCTTCATCCCATCCCTAGACAACCAGTAATTTACTTTCAGGCTCTATGATTGTGCCTATTTTTGACAGTTAATACAAATTAAATCATAAAACATGTCTTTTATATTTGACTTCCTTCATTTTGCATAATGTTTTTAAGGTTAATTCATGTTGTAGTAAGTATCAATAGTTCATTCCTTTTTATAGATAAATTCATATTACAGTTTATAGATATACTCTGTTTTGTTGATGGTTGACAAGTTCATAGACATTTGACTTTTTCAATTTGTGACTTTTATCAGTAGTAATGAAATTAATATTTGCATACATGTCTTTCTGTGGACATATGCTTTTATTTCTCATGGGTAAATTCCTAGGAGAAAGATTGTTAGTCTGTATAGTAAATTTATGTTTAGGTTTTTAACAAATTGCCAAACTGTTTTCCAAAGTGGCTATAACATTTTCTTTCTCAGCAGCAATGTATAAAGATTCTAGTTTCTTCACATCTTTGTCAACACTTGGTTTTTTTAAATTTTAACTGTTATAATAAGTGTGTAGTGGTATCTCATTTTGCTTTTAATTTTCATTTCCCTAATGACTAATAATGTTGAGTATTTTTGTATATGCTTGCTAGCCATTCAGGTATCTTTGGTGAAATATATATTCAAATCTTTTGCCCATTTTTAGAATTCCATTTTGATTTATCTATATTATTTTAGAGTATATCTCTTTTTGGTGGTTGCTTCAGGTATTATATATACATAACTTATCACAGTCTACTGATGTCATTATTTTACCAATCAAATGAAGTATAGAAATATTGTCTATCCTTATGTCCTTTTATCCTCCCCATGTATGATATAATTGTCTAAATATATCCTTTACATATATTTAAAAGAATATTGAACAGTTTTATAATTTTTGCTTCAACCATCAAATGTGATTTAAAAACTTAAGGGAAGGAAAGCCTACTATATTACCCATATTTTGGCTTACCAGTTTTTATTCTTCCTTCCTGATACTCCAGAGTTCTTTGTTTTATCCTTTTCTTTCTGTTTAAACATCTTCCATTTAACCATTCATTGGTTTAGTGTCAACAGATTCTCTTCATTTTCTTCCATCTGAGAACATCTTGATTTTCCCTTCATTCCTGAAGGATATTTTTTTTCAAAGTATGAATTTGGGGTTGACAGTTCTTTTCTTTCAGCAGTTGAAAAATATGGTGCCACTTCTTTCTGGTGTCCATGGTTTCTGAGGGAAATCTTCATTAGGTTTTTTTCCCCCCTTATAGGTAAGGTGTCATTTTTCTTTAACTACTTTTAAATTTTTTTCTCTGTGTTTAATTATGATGTGTCTTGACATGGATTTCTTTGGCTTTATCCTGTGAGTTTCACTTATTTTCTTGGGTCTGTAGGTTAATATCTGTTGCTAAAAATTTGGAAATTGTTTGGCCATTATTTCTTTGAGTACCTTTTTAGCCATGCTGTGTCTCTTTTCTTCTGAGACTCTGATTTTACAATGTTAGATCATTTTTTTATACTGCTACAGGTCCCTGAAACTCTATTCTTTTTTATTTCAATCTATTTTCTTTGTGTTGTTCATTGGGTGATTTCAGTTCATTGATTCTTTCTTCTTTTTTCTCCACATATTTTATACTTTGATTTTATAACTTATTAATGTTCATATAATTAAATATTCTGGCAATGCTTTTCATATATATCATTTGTGAAATTTTTAATATTTCGTTGGTATGTTAAAACCAAAATTCATCTTACTATTGGTGTTTTCTTTGAACACTTGCCTTCAAAATTTAGGAGTTTACCTTTCTAAGCCAGAATTTCAGAAGATCACAGAGTTGACTGAAGCTGGTGGTTAGTGACATATTTTCAGGAAAACTGGGTTGATATGCCCTCCTCCAGGGGATCTTCCCAACCCAGGGATCGAACCCAGGTGTCCCTCATTGCAGGTGGATTCTTTACCGTCTGAGCTACCAGGGTATCAAATATAATAAAATAAAAGAGCAGAATTTATTGCTGTAGAAAATTTATATGTTCCTGTCAGGGAATGTAAATCTTAATTAACTCTGAATTCCCCCAGAATTTTTCAAGGTCTCACTTCTTTTGTCTCAAAAAATTTGGCTAAGAATGTAAAGTGATTTGGTGCTGTTTGAACTAAACTACTCAAGGATATTTAATCTTGAAAATGGAAAGTATACTGTGCTGTATTTTTTATAGTGTATTAGAATTTTTTTTTCTCAGTGGGGTAAGCAAAGGACTAGGATTATCAAAAAACTCACCATATTTATGTAAAACCTTTATATCTGGCCTTGGAAAATTCTTAGAAATGTTTTATTCATTATCATTGGGATACTATGAAGAATTTTTAAGGTATAAAGTGACTATTAAAATGTTTAATTGTTTCAGTAGCATGCTTGAGTAAAGATATTAGTATGAATGTTAGCCTGATGTAGAAGAAGCCAAGAGTCAAGAGAGCTCTCTTCTAATTCCTGACTTTGTATTATCTGTTGTGAAATCATATCATATATGCATGTTTTTTTAACATGTATAAACAGCATATTAATTCTTTGCCCACATACTTACTGAGCTGTTGCAAGGTTAAGTCAAGATAATACAAGTTTAAAGTTAAAAACGTTGTACATTTGTGACTAGAAGAATTTTTGATAAGTTTTCTTGGTGTTTTCAGGGCTTAGTTTTTGCATGTAAATTGAACTGCTTTCTCACCTTATACCCATATATCTTTAGTGGTTAGTATTAGCTGATGGATATAATTATGTTATCTCCCTGAATATATAACTTATTTTACATAATTTAGTATTTATCACAATAAATCTTCAAGTTAATACTGAAGAAAATGTGTTCTTTTCCCTTTAGAAACAAAAAAAGTGAATTTTAAAGAATTTGTTGGTACTATGATGAGCAACACAGAACGCTTCTCTGAAAAATTAGGTAAGAATTTGTACTTTTTGTGGATTAAATAGTTTGACAGATTTTAGAAAAGTGTAATACACTAAAAGAGCTAGGCATCCTGAAGATCATCAAGCAAATAAGTAGTTGGCTTACTGCTATGTTTGACCTTAATCATCTCTGTTACTGATTCCTAAATCTAGAAGACCTTCCATATGGAAATGAATTGAAAGCTATCATAATCTTACTACTCAACCTCACACTTCATTATATAGAGCTAGAACCATATATATGAAATTCATATTTTGGGACGATTTTAAATGTTTTATTACTTTGGGAAAGTGATGCCATCTAGTGATCATAGCCGAGCACTATAATACAAAATTTCTGGTTTCAGCTGTTCATATCTTTTTCATCTTTCAGTTTATTCGATAACATTTGTTGAGCCATTACTATGTATCAGATTATATGTTAAGCTGTGAGAGTGCTAAAGACACTGTTTGAAAATGAAAAAGACAGTCTTTGTTACTAAGAAGCCCGCTATAAAAAAAATGTAAGGTCATATATGTATATTTTAAATGGAATGAAATTAGTACCTTAAAAATTGGTGCTAAAAGTAGGATTGTGTTATTTTGTGCCATATATTAGGAAATAGTGCACTTTAAGTAACAGCCATTTTTACCTTATATATCAAGTTAATTTGTTTCCTCTACAAGGAAGCCCAATTGATTAGTTGGATGAAAGTATTATTTGCTTGTCACACTTTTCCTAGGAATTTCATTTTTAGATTATTTCCTTTCTAATTCTTTTTCTTCAAGTACTTTTAAAATTAAAGTAAATGCCAAGAGAAAATAATTTTAGTAAAACCATCTCAAGCACATTCAGTGACTGGATGTATATTTTTACATTGTGTACTCATTCAGATTTTATGTAAGCCACTTGATCATTCTGTGTGGCTGCTATAGAATTTATTTTAGTTTTTATTCTTTTATCTTGATTTTTATTCATTTATTTTTTGTATTTTACAAGATGATAGCTATAATTCCCTGTGCTATACGGTGTATCTTAGTTGCTATCTATTTTATGCATTGAAGTTTGTATCTCTTAATCCCATACAGCTATTTTGTCTCTTCCCTCTGTTCTTTTCTCTCCCCACTGGTAACCACTAATTTGTTTTCTATATATGTGAGTCTGGTTCTGTTTACTGTATACATTCATTTGTTTTATTTTCTTAGATTCCACGTAAAAGTGATATCATACAGTATTTTTCTTTATCTGACTTATTTCACTAAGCATAGTATTCTCTAGGTGCATCCAAATCACTGCAGTGGCAGAATTTGGTTCTTTTTATGGCTGAGTAATATTCCATTTTGTCAGAACTCTCCACTGTGACGCATCTGTCTTGGGTGGCCCTACACAGCATGGCTCATAGTTTCATTGAGTTAGAAGAGGCTGTGGTCCATGTGATCAGATTGCCACACAATTGCACTCACCTCACACTCTAGCAAAGTAATGCTCAAAATTCTCCAATCCAGTCTTCAACAGTACATGAACTGTGAACTTCCAGATGTTCAAGCTGGATTTAGAAAAGGCAGAGGAGCAAGAGATAAATTGCCAACTTCCATTGGATCATAGAAAAAGCAAGAGAGTTCCAGAAAAAGATCTACTTCTGCTTTATTGGCTATGCCCAAAGCCTTTGTGTGGATCACAACAAACCGTGGAAAATTCTTAAAGAGATGGGAATACCAGACCTCTTGATCATCCTCCTGAGAGATCTGTGTGCAGGTCAAGAAGCAGCAGTCAGAACTGCACGTGAAACAGCAGACTGGTTTCAAATCGGGAAAGGCTGTATATTGTCACCCTGCTTATTTAACTTATATGCAGAGTACATTATGAGAAATGCCAGGCTGGCTGAAGCACAAGCTGGATTCAAGATTGGCGAAAGAAATGTCAATAACCTCAAGTGTGCAGATGACACCACACTTATGGCAGAAAGCGAAGAAGAACTAAAGAGCCTCTTGATGAAAGTGAAAAAGGAGAGTGAAAAAGTTGGCTTAAAACTCAACATTCAGAAAACTAAGATCATGGCATCTGGTCCCATCACTTCATGGCAGATAGATGGGGAAACAATGGAAGCAGTGAGAGACTTTATTTTCTTGGGCTCCAAAATCACTGCAGATGGTGACTGCAGCCATAAAATTAAAAGACGCTTGTTCCTTGGAAGAAAAGTTATGATCAACCTAGACAGCATATTTTTTAATATGCTGATACATTACATTTTAGAAGTTACATTACTTTGCAAACAAAGGTCTGTCTAGTCAAAGCTGTGGTTTTTCCAGTAGTCATGTATGGATGTGAGAGTTGGACTATACAGAAAGCTGAGTGCTGAAGAATTGATGCTTTTGAACTGTGGTGTTGGAGAAGACTCCTGAGAGTCCCTTGGACTTCAAGGAGATCCAACCAGTCAGTCCTAAAGGAAATCAGTCCTGAATATTCATTGGAAGGACTGATGCTGAAGCTGAAACTCCAATACTTTGGCCACCTGATGCGAAGAACTGATTCATTTGAAAAGGCCCTGATACTGGGAAAGATTGAAGGCAGGAGAAGAAGGGGACAACAGAGGATGAGATGGTTGGATAGCATCACCGACTCAATGGACATGAATTTAAGTAAACTCTGGGAGTTGGTGATGGACAGGGATGCTTGGTGTGCTGCAGTCCATGGGGTCGCAAAGAGTCAGACACTACTGAACGACTGAAATGAATTGAACTGAATATTCCATTGTGTGTGTGTGTGTATGTATATTTGTGTGTGTGTATGTATATATATTGGAGACGGAAATGGCAACCCACTCCAGTACTCTTGCCTAGAGAATTCCGTGGACAGAGGAGCCTGATGGGGTGCTGTCCATGGGGTCGCACAGAGTCAGACATGACTGAAGTGACTTAGCCTGCATGCATGCATGCATGTGTGTATGTGTATATATATATATATGCCATTTTTTCCTTTACAAATTCATATGTTGATGAACACTTAGGTTGCTTCCATATCTTGGCTATTATAAGTAGTGTTGTTATGAACATTGAGGTGCATCTATCTTTTGAAATTAGTGTTTTTGGTTTTTCCAAATATATACCCAGGAGTGAAATTGCCGGACATATGGTTGTTCTGTTTTTAGCTTTTTGAAGAACCTTCTTACTGTTTTCCACAGTAGCTGCAATAAATTACCTCCCCACCAACAGTGTTCAAGGGTTCCCATTTCTCTACATCGTTGCTGATGTTTGTTATTTATGGACTTTTTGCTGATAGCCATTCTGACACGTGGGAGGTGATATCTCATTGTGGTTTTGATTTGTATTTCTCTAATAATTAGTGATATTGAGCTTCTTTTCACATACTCTTAGCCATCTGTATGTCTTCTTTGGAGAAATGTCTAGTTAGCGTGTATCAGGGGTGAGCTATGGTGGAGTGGCCACCCTCAAAGAACTGGGCTGCTTCTCATGTTGATAAATAAGCTTCAGCAAATACATTATTTATGGATATTCTTAATTTAGCATTAAGATATGTTTTATGTTTGAGGTCGAAGGGCAGTCTGGCTGTTCTCAGTCTACCATGTTGCCAGTTCTCTCTCTAAAAGCACCATTCAGATTTTTGACCTTGCCACGCCACACTGCATGTGTGCTCAGTTTCTTAGCCGTGTCTGACTCTGCAACCCTGTAGACTGTAGCCCATCAGCCTCCTACTGTCCATGGAATTTTCCAGGCAAGAATACTGGAGCAGGTTGCCATTTCCTACTCCAGGTTATCTTCCTGGGATAACCTGGAAGGATAACCAGGGATCAAACCCGAGTCTTCTATGTCTCCTGCATTGGCAGGTGAATTTTTTTTACTGCTGAACCACCTGGGAAGCCCTGCCCCTCCATACTAGCTTTTTACAAAAAGTTAAATCTTGTCTTGCTAAATGCAGTGGTCAATTTTCTGTCTTTATCTTATTTACCTCTAGCAGGTTTTAACATGTTTTTCTTGAAAATTTCTCTCCCCCTATCTTCTGTGACACTGTAGTCTCCTAATTTCCTTCTCATCTAACTGGCTTTTCCTTTTTCAAAAATTGAGATATAATTGACATATTGTGTAAGTTTAAGGTGTGCAATGTGTTGATTTTGTATACTTTTTGCAGTATGATTACCACCATAGTGTTAACTAACACCTCCATCACATCACATTATTATTTCTTTTTTGTGGTGAGAACATGTAAGATTTAGTCTCTTAACAACTTTCAAGTATACAATACAGTATTGTTAACTACAATCACTATGCTGTTCATTAGATCCCCAGGGCATACTAATCTTCTAATTGCAAGCTAGTATCCTTTGACCAACATCTCCCTAGTTCCCCGACTCCTCAAGCTGTGGTAGCCACCATCCCATTTTCTGTTTCTATGAGTTCTGCTTTTTTAGACTTCACATATAAGTGAGATCTTCTAGTATTTGTCTTCTCTGTCTGACTTACCTCACTTAATACCCTCAAGGTTGCAAATGGCAGAATTTTCTAGTCACTGAATAATATTCCATTGTATATGTCCCTTCCTCTTTTGTTTTGTTGGCTGGCTGCTTCTTTTCTGGCTGACTTTTAAATGTTAGTGTGATCCCAGATTCCATTCTGTGTCTCATTCTCTAAGGCTTTCCCTGAGTGATCCTACTGCTTTAAGTAATACCTGTATCCTTTTGACTCCCTATTTATCTCAAACTTAATGTGTATGGAAAAGAATTCTTGTTTTCCAGCAAGCTTATTCTTTCCCTAGTCTTTCCTATCTCAGCTAGTGGTCCTACTCTCCACCCAGCTGCTCAGGTCTCAAACCTAGAAGTTCTTCATGGTCCCAGCCCCCTTAGACTGTCATTCAGTTCATCATTAAATACTCTCTCAGCTTTATGCTCAAAATATATCCTATGTTTGTTCATTTCTCATCATCTCTACCATTTTCACCCTTGTTGATGCCACTGTTATTTTTTCTGTGAACTGCTGCCACTGACATTTTTTAAAAGCTTCCTAACTGCCTGATCTTCAGAAAGTTCATTGTCTGCATAGCAGTAGAATAATCTTTTGTACTTGTATAATAATTTCACTGCCCTGTTAAAACCTTACAAAGGTTTTCTGTTGGAATTTTAATAAAACAAAATTTCCTTCCATAGTCTGCAGTGGTATAGTGAAGAGGAAATAGTTATCCAGAAAAGGATTTTGTGGGGAGATACAGAGCAAAAGCTATTTAATTCATGGTTTTATCAGTTGGACATGTTTGTGAATTCAGGCTTTTGTAAATCTATAGTTCAATGAAAGTTATTCTTTATAATGATGATTTAGGGGTGCTTAGTTATTTCTAAGTTTCCTTATATAGGGAACTATAAGTTCTTGAAATATTTTAGAATCTTCAAACATACACTTAATTTTATGTTATTTTATTGTATTTTAATATTTGGAAGTTGGCAATTAAGTTATACTCTATTTATCATTCTTCTTAACCATAAAAATCTCACTTCCTAACTATTCCAGATAATAGTTTGCTGTATTAATTTCTTGAACAAGAATGTTGTAAAACATGTGTTTTATGTACCTTTTAGTATTGCATGATACTATTGAAAACCTCCACAATTTCAGCAAAGAAAAGATGAGTGCTCCTGACCTGTGGAATACTCTGTCTAATTTGAACAATAATTTAAACAAGGATGAATTCCTAACTGCACTGAAATTAGCAACCGCTGATGGTGAGTATTCCAAATACTAAAATTAAAAGATATATGGTTTTATCTTCTGCCAATCTTTATTTATCCTTGTATCTTGTATTAGGTCGATATGCCAGTATATACATTTAGGAAATACAAAGAAAGCTCATATTATTTGGCTGTCCTATAGAAAATAATTAATATCTAATATATTATTGCTCTACATTGATCAAATATTGATCTATAATATATTTGATCGGTTACATTGACTGTAAGTGGATGAGCCCAAACTGAATCCAAGTTTGGGTACTTGTTACTTGAAAGGCCAATAGTCAGGAGAAAAGTGTTGGTGGAAATGGAAGAAGTTGCTTTATTCAGGCCGGCAACCTGGAAAGATGGTAGACCAATGTCCTAAGACCATTTCCAAGTTGCCAGTTAGGAGTCAAAGGTTTTAACGGCAGTGTGAGGGAAGGGCCTACAGGGTGCATGAACAGCTTGTGCATGATTCTCAGATTGGTTGGTATTGATTGATTAGGTTAACTTGATCAGCATAGCATTTCAGGAATCATCAACTCTCTGACTTTAACCTATCTGGGGTCTACATGCTTATGGTCAGCAATTTTCATTTGATGAAGTCTACTTCTTGTAAAAACTACTTGAGAATGTGTGTTAGACCCTGATCTATTAATATATCTTTCTGGGAACTGGGAGTTCAGTGACTCTGCTGTGTGACTGGTTTGTAGTTTAAATTTGTTACCAGTTTCCTGGCCCAACAGCTAGCTGTGCTTTGTTTTTGTATTTTCACATTTCATAATCATTTACTCTTGAGCCAGCCTTTGAGGCCTAGGAGAGTAAAGCTTTTCTACACATCAAAGGCAAGTGGAGGATATGGAGGTGGTGGTCTGTCCTGGGAAGGCAGGAGGCCTGATTAGGGTCCTGCTTCGTTACTTGACTACTTTCAAGTTCCATAATATGTTAATGGAAAATGGAATATCCCAGTGAACACAGGGAGTTAGGAAATGGTTTATATCCCAGTTTTATTAATACTACCTGGGATAGTCGTGTTGTTTGGTTGAAACAGGCTTTTATTTAATTTGCTAGGAAAATGCAGTTGCTGGTGGCTATAACCTGTCCCTCATTAGGAATTGAAAAAAGATTCACACAAAACAAAAAAAGTTCACAAAAATACTATAAAAAAAGACAATAGATTAAAATTTTAAAATAAATACTCCATTATATACTGCTGATATTCTGCATTTAGGAAAGAAAGAGTCCATAGCTACATGTGATCATTTCTACTCTCTCATATTCTTAGTACCCTGAAGTTACGAATGTATTTTTATTCTCTTTTGTGTGGAATGTTTATGCAGGACTAGCCTAGTACATAAGCATGCTGTCTGGGGTCTTAATCAAAAATTGTCATGCTGTTATTATCCCCCTTTTCTCCTTTAATTTTAAGAGGCTGGTAATTTTAGACTTTAGGCATGTGGATTGTTTTCTTTATTGGGATATATGAGGTGAGAAGGGTTGATTTAAACAGAAGGGTAATTTTCTGGTAGTAGAGATATTTTTCCCCCTCTCTTTCCTCTGTGGCAAAGTTTAAGGTTCTTTTGATACAGTGAATGGAAGTTGTGGGCAACAGGTACCAGAGAAAATATTATATAGCATTTATTTTAATCAGACCAATAAACCATTTTATGCATTATAAAAATAACTCAGCTATCTATAAAACCACTTATTGTGGTAATAAAGCTCCATATATTGTATCCTATTCATTATCATATACTTGTGAAGCAAAAATATAGTATGTAAAATGTAGATTATTTTACCATCTAAATCCAAATATATACAAGATATTGAAAACTATATGTGGACTTCATCTGTCATACTGTTTCTTCTTTTAACTTTAATCCTTTTATACAAAGTCATTTGGTTCTTATTTTAGTGTACATGGGTGCTAAGTCGCTTCAGTCGTGTCTGACTCTTTTGACCCTGTGGACTATAACCTGAGAGGCTCCTCTCTCCATGGGATTCTCTAGGCAAGAGTACTGGAGCAGATTGCTGCGCACTTCTCCAAGGGATCATCCCAGGCCAGGGACTGAACCTGCGTCTCTTATGTCTGCTGCATTGGCAGATGGGTTCTTTACCACTAGTGACATCGTGGTTTGCAAAGTTTTGAAATTCTTTATCTTTGGTTTTTGTTTATATTTGGTGCTGTTAAAGCAGTAGAATTCTTTTGTTCCAAATGAAGTCTTGCAGAGTACCCCAATGTATAAAACATAAAAGTTGAGTTCCTCTGACCAAAGTAGGTAAAATGACCAAGTGAACTGCTAAAGCATCTCAACATATCCTTAGAAATATGAGAAAGAACTTAAGAATTATTGCCCTGAAAAAATCATTTGACCAGGGTATGTTAAAAAAAAAAAAAAAAAAACAGGTTTAGGTTCCCTCTAAGTGAATTACTTCCTGGCTGTTGGTGGTATTCCATATTGACTCCTCAGTATTTTAAAGTATATTTAAAATGAAAAAATTAATTTTTAGATGATTAGAAAAAGGCATTGAAAAGTAGAAAAGGTGTGTATCATTTGGCAAATTCAGAAATGCTTCCCAAATATCAAGTTATATAGCTTTTGAGTCCCTCCCTGTTTCTGATGAAAGACCTAAATGAAAAGAGTTGAGGTTGAGCCAAAATATGTCAAGATGATGTGGAAAATAGTTAAGGGGAATGTGAGAGACTGAATCCATAGACTAGGAATTACATGGAGGAAATCATTGTAGTTGTAGCCAAGCATAAAGACTTCAGATACTCTCTTCTCTTCTGGTTTCTCCAGCTTTACTTGTTTTAGGTTTTTAAACTTAAACTGAGATGTATTTGTTCTCTTTCTCCTGACTCAGACCTCTGATGGGATTGAAATTAGCTAAATAATTTTCTTTTCTTTTGGGCTTGACAACCGGATTCAGAACATGTCTTTGTGATATTGCTATTTTCGTTTATACTTGTTCAAGTTAGGTCTGAATATTTATTTCAGGCTTTAACTTTGAAACCTGGTAATTGTGGTTAACCTTGTGTTGGTAGTTTAGCAAAGAATGAGCACCAAATTCCAAAATCTACCCACGTGTCTTTTCATAGAACATATTTAAATGTACCCAAGGAAACTTTTCTAAAACCTGTGGTTGCTTTTCTGTTTCAGCATAGGTAAGAACTTAAGGACCAAATGGAATTATAGGTCATAGAGATTTGTGTCCGTTGGTAAACAGGCCCAACCCTAGATGCAGATTTTGTTAGAGCACCTGCTAGTGTTATTGGCACCTGGTGCCCTCAGATGCTCCTTGTTTGTTTGCTTTTTTCCTTTCTTTCTTTTAGAATTCTAAATGCCTGAATTTAGTTGTGTTTGAATATATGTCCTGCATTCAGAGGGATCTCCACTTAGGTGACTGAGCCGCAATGCCTACTGCTTACTTTAAGCTGGTCTTTAAGCTGCTATAAATTGAAGACACTTAATTGAGAAGGTCTTTTTGTAACCAATCTTAGAAAATTTGATTATCTTGCCTTGCTGGTTGATATGAGGCTGGTAGGAGATTACCCAGAGTAACAATATAAAAGAATCATGGGAAATGGGATATACAAACTCTTTGTATCCTTTTCTACCCTGTCTTCCCACATCAGAGAGATACCTGACATATTTAAGCCAGAGCTCTTATAGTTAGGGAGATGTAGGGCCCTACTAAGGGGCTTCCCTGGTGGCTCAGAGATCAAGAATCTGCCTACAGTGTGGGAGCCACAGGAGACTATTTGTTGTCACAAATAGCAGAATTTCCTTCTTTTTTATGGCTAAATAATAGTCCATCATGTATATATAATAAAAAAAAGGGAAATGATTGGATCATGTGGTAGTTCTATATTTAATTTTTTGAGGAACCACTGTGCTTTAAAAATAATGACTGTACCAGTTTACATTCCAATCAAGTGTATAAGGGTTCCTTTTCCTCTATATCCTCACCAGTATCTGTTATTTCTTTTTGATAATAGCCACCCTAACAGATGTGAGATGATATCTCGTGGTTTTGATTTGTATTTTGCTGATGATTAGTGATATTAAACACCTTTTAATTTACCTTTTGGCCTTTGTAGCTATATATTTAAGCTCTAGGCAAGGTCTTATCTGCTGTTGATACACTTTCTGCTTATACTATATTCTAGTCTATGATCATTAACTATAGTAATTCTAAATCCTTGGATTAATTTTCCCTGTTCCAGACTCAGAAAACAAAGTGTTTGTCACTTTGACTTTGTAATCTAGTACTTATGTAATTTTGTGTAAGAAATAGGTGTAAACATCAATCAGAAATTCTAGCTACAGAACCATCTGACTTTGGAAAAAGTTTTACATCTGCTACAGTATTTTTATCTTCAAACATTTGAAAGGCTAAAATTAAATTGAGATTTGTCTCTTAGTTTTATTTCTAGTGATATGGATTGCATAGTTTCTCTTGACTATTGGAAATGAAAAACTCAGCCTGATTTCTGCAGCCATAAGATTTATTCATTCCATAAAATTTATCTTTGGTCACTCAACAATATACAAAGGAAATATAATTCTTATGAGTACATCAAATAATTTACATTTTCAAAAATTGCTTTATTGGATCCAACTTTTGCCTAGTGAGGCTGATTTATTTAAAATGTTTTTCTTATAGAAGATGACAAAGTACAAATTGAAGAATTTGCAAAAGTGGTAAAGGAAATGCATGATACCTCCAAGTTAGAAGGTAAGTACTGGATTATTTGTGACTGTTAAATTTATTTTTATTGAAGGGATGCCTTTGGTTTTGTTTTTTACCTTTTCTGGGTGTGCTAATTTCTCGTTAACATATTGGCATTGATCTATTTATAGGTAGGCAGAGCTTGGTTTTGATTAAAAGTTGACAGGTTTCTTAATGAAATAAAAAAGGTTTTTTTGTAGAAAGGGATCCGCTTAAACCTATTTTTAACTCTTTTTGTTTTTAGGATTTTATATGTAGAGTCAGCTACTGGCCTTAAAATTTTTCCATATATGAAAATTCTGTATATCATTTTAAGCCTCAGACTTAGTGCTCCATCCTGTGTATAGGCTTCTATATTATATAATTTCTCATAAATCTTTTACTTCTTTAATAGACACTTCTCATGTTCCTTTCTTTAGTTTTTGTTAAATATCAGACAGACCATGCAGTTCAGTGGCACAGGTTTTCTATTATTTGACTTCCATTTTGGTTTAAAAGTTAAAGATGTAGGACTGAAACCAATGAAGATAGTACTTGTGGAGTCTATGTCCTTTTTTGTTTGGAAAATATGTTTAAAACAGTATTACTAACCATTCAAATGACTATTTGCTCAGTGAGCACTCTTGTGAAAAGAACGACAACTCAGACAAATGCTAGGGAAACAATGCAGAGTCATTTCTGTGTGCAAAGAAGTAGACAGTATACCTTATAGATTTTCAATACATAGGCATTCTTGGCATATGAAATACCCACCACTAGAGCTCTCTTTTAGGTTAAGAAATGTATTTAATATTTTCTTGTTTACATATAAGTATTTTACCTGGGTCATGACATAATTAGCATCAACATAGTGTAGTAGTTAATTAGATTAGCTGAGCAATAGGAAACTGCATAGTAGTAGAAAAGAGCATGGGCTGTGGAGTACGCTAAGAGACGGGTGTGTGGTTTTTTGACTTATTAGCTGCCTACTCCGGAGAAGGAAATGGCATCCCACTCCAGTACTCTTGCCTGGAAAATCCCATGGACGGAGGAGTCTGGTGGGCTGCAGTCCATAGGTTCGCTAAGGGTCGGACATGACTGAGCAACTTCACTTTCACTTTTCACTTTCATGCATTGGAGAAGGAAATGGCAACCCACTTCAGTGTTCTTGCCTGGAGGATCCCAGGGACAGGGGAGCCTGGTGGGCTACCATCTATGGGGTCGCACAGAGTCGGACACGACTGAAGCGACTTAGCAGCAGCAGCAGCTGCCTACTCACTATAGGCCATTCTGATTTCTTCATCTTTAAAGCAAGGATGCTGAAAACATTGTGTTTCTCATAGAGTTGCCAGGATCAACTGCAAAAATACATATAAAGCATAGTTATTAGATACATATTACCTGCTTAGCAAATGGTAGTTAACTTTGAAATCAGAGAGCAGGGCTCAGATGGTAAGAAAAAAATGTTGAAATTAAGCCATTGAGAAAGGAGAACAGATAGATTCAGGTTAGGTACCTGAATCTTGGGAATGGTCACAGGGACTAGGGAAGTGGCATTGGAATCTGCCAGTCAGTGCAATATAAGACCAATAACTACAGGGAAGGGTAAACAAGGGCTACCCAAGAAGAAAAGAGTTAACATAGCAGGCCCTCCATTACTAGCTGATCAGGCTAGTTCACTGTGTCTCGACTGTCCACTCGTGAACTTGGAGGGGCCTGCAGAGGAGGCATAATGTGCAAAGTTCTGTACTTCCCTTCAACAAAGACACATATAGTCTTAAAGGATTATGGTCAGTGTCTGGTCTTGTAGTTTAGGATATTAGGGGTGAGGCAGGCAATGCTAGGTAATGATGAGGATTAAGAATAGCCATTGGTGTGGATGACTTTGGAAGAAAGTGAAGGTTTGTTGGCAGTTAAGAAGTCATGGTGCTCTGTTAGGATCATCCTTATTGTCATTGGATGATAAATAGGATATAGGATTGAGGAAATACTATGATCGATGTGCCAAAATCCTTACAGACTATGAAGGAGTGATCAGAAAGTAATAGAGAATGGTGTCAGAGGGGTGGCATAGTTGAATATCAGGCTTGAACCTTAAAGGGGAGCGATAAATTTTGATTGAAGTTGGACTAAAATAGGCTCAAAACAGCAGCAGAAAACCAGGAGAATGGTGCTCTGTTCCTGGTCTGATGATATATGGAACATGAGAGGATGAATAGACTGTACTCAAGATGATTATGCAAGGAAACAGTATTTTAAAGGAAACTAAATTTTGGTTAAGACAAAGAAGAGCTGATACAGGTTTTTAGGTGTTGGCAAAACTCAAATTGCCATCTGCAGTTGTCTCCTAATAATGTTAGGGGGACAGGAAGTGAGGCAGGATCTAAGGCACTAAGAAGCTGTGATTACCATTTGTAGCCAGTTCCTGTTGGTTTTAATAATATAAAAATAGCAATTATTTTTATTGCTGTTAATAATGACACTTAATAAACCCTTGGTATATGGTTGGACCGCATCACCAACTCGATGAACATGAGTTTGAGCAAGCTCCGGGAGTTGGTGATGGACAGGGAAGCCTGGCATGCTGTAGTCCATTGGATCACAGAGAGTCAGACACGACTGAGTGACTGAACTGACTGAACTGATATGTCTAACACTGTTTTAAATGTTTTTCAGTATATTTTCATATTTAATCTCCACATCAACCTTGTGAGGTAGATACTATTACAATTTCATTTTACATATAAGACAACTGAGCTTTATAGAGGGGCTAAGCAGTAAAAATTTGCTCAAGGTCACAGAGTTCCAAGTCACAAATTCCAGGGTCAGGATTTGAATGCAGATGTATCTGACTTAACACTGCCTCCTTTGAAAAGGCTGGACATGAAGCAAGATTCCAGATGCTAGAGTACAATTAACTCTTGGTAGAATTGAAGAGAAAAGATGAATGAGCCCTTGTGATACTGTGTTTCATATTTTACAGTTTTCATTCTGAAATTTATTTCACCTCAATAAATAAAGTTAATTTTGCTTGCTACTATTAGAACTCCATATGTCTGACTCTGCGACCCCATGGACTGTAGCCCACCAGGCTCCTCTTTCCAGGCAAGAATACTGGAGTGGGTAGCCATTCCCTTTTCCAGGGGAATCTTCCTGGCCCAGGGATTGAACCCAGGTTACATGCATTGCAGGCAGATTCTTTACCACTGAGCCATCAGGGAAGCCCGGTAAAATAACTCTTCTGTGTAACTGTAGTGAAAAATTCAGCTATATGAATCATTTTGGTTATGCCAATTTTATATTAGCACCAGAGAAATGTGATCAAGAACTCTTTGCATATTATACTGGTGGACATAGCATTTCCTGAAGGCTGGATTCTTCATTGAGATTTCTTATTCCTTAATTCAGGATGTGATAATAAACCATGGGTTGCCACTGACAAAAGCCTTTAATGATGGGTACTGCTTTTAAATTCAGAGGCTAGATCAGTTACTAAATAACTTCTTTTTGTTTCTAGAGTCACAGGAGACTATCTTAGCTGTTGATTTGCCTGAAGATGACATGATACCTGGGAAGAACTTAGAAGGTTTTCTAGGAAATATTGGAATTAAGTCACCTAACAAAGAGGTAGAGAAAATCCTTCAGTCAGATTTTGTTTCTGGTAAGCATTTAAATACTTCTATCAGGTTTTTTGTTTGTCTCATTTTGGTTTTGGTAGGACATTCTTTATAAAGAAAGTGCAAGATCTTTGTTTAAGTAAATTCAGTTCCTTTGTTGAGCAAATATCTATAGGTATTTGCTTGTTATTTTAAATATTATCTTTGAAAAGAAGTGTTTCCTCATTTGCAGTTAGAATAATTTTAACAAGCTGGTTGAAATTTTGTGGAGAGTGGGCTTGTTGTAATCCTCTCTCCTCAGATATATCTTAATTTAGTGACTGAAGAGTAGTTTGAATTCAGAACTTGTGAGTAGAAATCCTAGCTTTGTTGCTTTGGGCAGAGTGAAGTTACTGGACTTTAAAAGTTTCTTGGTATTTTAGTTTTTTTGCACAGAGCTGATGTATCTACAGTCTTATCACAAGGCATTTTGGATGAAAATGAATCCAAAGTATCTGGTAAATAAAACTTTCAAGAATAAATTAAAGCTTTAAAAGTTTCAATATAAAAGTATGCTGATTTTGATATTTTATATATATACACATACATATGTGCATATATATATATATACCCTTAAATTAATAAATTTATTCTTGGCTGAACTGGGTCTTGGTTGCTGTGCCTAGGTTTTTTCTAGTTGCATCAAGCAGGGGCTGCTTTCTAGTTGCAGTGTACAGGCTTGTCAGTCGCTTCTCGTTGTAGAGCATGGGCTAAAGGCTCTTGGGCTTCAGTAGTTGTGGCGTGGGGGCTCAGTAGCTGCAGCTGGTGAGCTCTAGAGCACAGGCTCAGTAGTTGTGGTGCACGGGCTTAGTTGTCCCACATCTTGTGGAATATCCCAGATCAGGGATCCCCTGAGTTGGCAAGTGGATTCTTAACCACTAGACAACCATATTCTTAACTACTGAACAACCAGAGAAGTCTGATACTGTATTTTTAATATTACTTTGTCCACTAATTCTTGCTTGTGACTTCTCTTTCTTTTCCTTCCAGAAGACTACATGGTGAATGTTAAAGATTATATGAAGACTTTGAGTGACACCCAGAAATTTTCCAATTTTATTGGTAAGATCTTTACGGTAAACTGTTAAAAAGCAACTCAGGACTCATTCAGCGGTCATCTAGTCAAACACTATGCTGGATGCTTAATCTTATCTGTGGTATCTGTGACAAATGTTTGTTTCATGTATATTTGAGCACTTCCAATTATGATAAACTTTACTATTTTTTTTTTCATTTAAGAATTGTGCATTTGTGATGGAAAAGACTAGGAAAAAATAAGGTCTTGATCTTTTTCATAGTCAAAATAAGAAAATTGTATTATATACTAAAGGCAATATTTTAAATGTTATAATTTTAATGACTAGAAATGTAAGAAATACAAAGTGTAGCCTCTGTAATGTCACTATCTGGAAAACTCCTGTTAATATTTGGTAAATATCCTTTTAGGCTTTTTCCTTTAGATAAGTTAATATTTGTGTATTCCAAATTATTATTTTAAAATTAGATCACTTTGATCCAGTATTCTTGGGCTTCTCTGGTGGCTCAGATGGTAAAGAATCTGCTTGCAATGTAGGAGACCTGGGTTCAGTCTCATGCCCATAATATTCCATGTGTGTGTGTGTGCTAAGTCGCTTCAGTTGTGTCCAACTCTTTGCAACCCCATGAACTGTAGCCCATGAGGCTCCCCTGTCCATGGGGATTCTCCAGGTGAGAATACTGGAGTGGGTTGCCATGCCCTCTCCAGGGGATCTTCCCTACTGAGGGATTGAACCCAGCTCTCCTGCATTGGTGGGTGGGCTCTTCACTACTTGCAACCTGTGGGAAGCCCATAATATTCCATAATTTGCTTTAAAAAATTAACAGTGTATCTTAGATACTGTTCCATATTTTATTGTATTCTATAAGCTACCTCATTCTTTTTTTCTTCTGGTTTTATAGAGGTATAATTGATATAGAGCACTATATAAGTTTAAGGTGTATTGCATAGTGATTTAATTTATATACATCAAGTAATTATCACTGTAAGTTTAGTGAACATTCATGTCTCATATAGACACAAAATTAAAGAAATAGAAATAATATTTTTTTGTGATGAGAACTCATAGGGTTTACTGTCAACAACTTTCATATATAACATACAGCATTAATTATATTTATCATGATGCACATCACATCCCTAGTGCTTATTTATCTTATAACTGGAAGTTTGTACCTTTAACTACCCTCCACCCTCCATCTCTGGTAACCACAAATCTGATATCCTTTTCTATGAGTTTGTTTTTAAGTATAATTGACCTACAACACAATGTTAATTCCTATTACATGACATGGTGATTTGATATTTCTAAATATTTCAAATTGATTACCACAGTGATTCTAATTACCCTATCACCACACAAAGATACTATATAGTTATTGACTATGTTCCGCTCACTGTACATTTCATACTCATGACTCATTTCTTTAATAACTGTAGGTTTGTACCTCTTAATTCCCCTCACCTATATTCTTCTCTTCCCCACAACTTTCCCCTCTGGCAAATACTTATTTGTTCCCTGTATCTAAAAATCTGTTTATATTTTTGTGATTTTTGTTTATTTCTCTTGTTTGTTTTTTTTAGATTTCACATATAATTAAAATCATACAGTTTTGTATTTCTCTGTATGACTTAGTTCATTTGGCATAATACCATCTAGGTCCATCCATATTGCAGCAGATTACAAGAGTTTATTCTTTTTTTATGGCTGAGTAATATTGCATTGTACATATACACCACATCTACTTTGTCTATTCATATATTGCTGGGCACTTAGGTTGCTTCCGTATCTTGGATATTATAAATAATGCTCCAGTAAACAAAGGAATGAATATGTCTTTCCTAATTAATGTTTTTGTTTTCTTTGGCTATATGCCCAGGAGTGGAGTTGCTGAGTCATAATGGTAGCACTGTTTTTAGTTTTTTGAGAACCCTCCATACTGTTTTCCATAGTGGTTGCATCAAATTACATACTGACAGTGCAGAAGATTTCCCTTTTCTCCACATCCTTGCCAAAACTTATTTGTTGTCTTTTTAAAAAATAATATTTGGTCTTCATTTTTTATTATTTATTTACTTTTTGGCTGTGCTGGCTCTTCGTTGCTGAGAGGGCTTTTTTCTAGTTGCAGCAAGCAGGGGCTACTCTCTGTTGTAGTGTGTGGGCTTTTCATTGTGGTGGCTTCTCTTGTTGCGGAGCACAGGCTCTAGGGTGTACAGGCTTCAGCAGTTCCCACACGTGGGCTCAGTGGTTGTGGTTCCTGAGCTCTGGAGCACAAGCTCAACAGTTGTGGTGCATGGCTTAGTTGCTCCACAGCATATGGGATCTTCCTGGACCAGGGATTGAGCCTGTGTCTCCTGCATTGGACAGATTCTTTACCACTGTGCCACCAGGGAAGCCCCTATTTGTTGTCTTTTTGATAACAGCCATTCTGACAGGTGTGAGGTGATATCTCATTGTGGGTTTGATTTGCATTTCTCTGATGATTAGTGATGTTGAACATCTTTTCATCTGCCTATTGGTCATCTGGATGTCTTCCATGGAAAAATATGTATTGATATCCTCTGCTTGTTCTTTAATGAGTTTGCTTATATTTTTGGCATTGAGTCATACCAGTTCTTTGTGTACTTTGGATACCCTTATTGGATACATTAATATTACTTGCAAATATCACCTGACATTCAGTAGGTAGCTTTTTCATTTTGTTGATAGCTTCCTTCACTGTGCAAAAAGATTTTAGTTTAGTTTGAGTTAGTCCCATTTGCTTATTTTTGCTTTCATTTCCCTTGCATAAGGAGACATGTCCAAAAAAAATTACAAAGACTTATGTCAAAGAACATCCTAACTATGTTTTTCCTAGAAGCTTCATGGTTTTGGATCTTACATTTAAGTATTTAATTCATTTTGAATTTATTTTTTTGCATCATGTGAGGGGAGTCCAGTTTGATTTCTTACATATAGCTTCTCAGTTTTCACAACACCATTTAGTGAAGAGGGTGTCTTTTCCCTATTGTGTATTCTCCCACCTTTGTCATAGATTAATTGCCCACATAAATGTGGGTTCATTTTTGGGCTCTCTATTCTGTTCCATTGAATTATGTCTGTTTTGTACTAGTACCATACTATTTTGATTACTATTACTTTGTTCAGTTCAGTCGCTCAGTCGTGTCCGACTCTTTGCGACCCCATGAATCGCAGCACGCGAGGCCTCCCTGTCCATCACCAACTCCCGGAGATTATCCAAACCCATGTCCATCGAGTCGGTGATGCCATCCAACCATCTCATCCTCTGTCGTCCCCTTCTCCTCCTGCCCCCAATCCTTCCCAGCATCAGGGTCTTTTCCAGTGAGTCAACTCTTCAGATGAGGTGGCCAAAGTATTAGAGTTTCAGCTTCAGCATCAGTCCTTCCAGTGAACACCCAGGACTGATCTCCTTTAGGATAGACTGGTTGAATCTCCTTGCAGTCCAAGGGACTCTCAAGAGTCTTCTCCAACACCACAGTTCAAAAGCATCAATTCTTTGGCGCTCAAGTTTCTTTATAGTCCAACTCTTACATCCATACATGACCACTGGAAAAACCATAGCCTTGACTAGATGGACCTTTGTTGGCAAAGTAATGTCTCTGCTTTTAAATATGCTATCTAGGTTGGTCATAACCTCCCTTCCAAGGAGTAAGCATCTTTTAATTTCATGGCTGCAGTCATCATCAGCAGTGATTTTGGAGCCCAAAAAAATAAAGCCTGACACTGTTTCCACTGTTTCCCCATCTATTTCCCATGAACTGATGGGACCAGATGCCATGATCTTAGTTTTCTGAATGTTGAGCTTTAAGCCAACTTTTTCACTCTCCTCTTTCACTTTCATCAAGAGGCTCTTCAGTTCTTCATTTTCTGTCATAAGGGTGGTGTCATCTGCATATCTGAGATTATTGATATTTCTCCTGGCAATCTTGATTCTAGCTTGTGTTTCTTCCTACCCAGCGTTTCTCATGATGTACTCTGCATATAAGTTAAATAAGCAGGGTGACAATATACAGCCTTGATGTACTCCTTTTCCTATTTGGAACCAGGCTGTTGTTCCATGTCCAGTTCTAACTGTTACTTCCTCACCTGTATACAGGTTTCTCAAGAGACAGGTCAGATGGTCTGGTATTCCCATCTCTTTCAGAATTTTCCACAGTTTATTGTGATCCACACAGTCGAAGACTTTGGCATAGTCAATAAAGCAGAAATAGATGTTTTTCTGGAACTCTCTTGCTTTTTCAATGATCCAGCGGATGTTGGGAATTTGATCTCTGGTTCCTCTGCCTTTTCTAAAACCAGCTTGAACATCTGGAAGTTCACAGTTCACATATTGCTGAAGCCTGGCTTGGAGAATTTTGAGCATTATTTTACTAGCATGTGAGATGAGTGCAGTTGTGCGGTAGTTTGAGCATTCTTTGGCATTGCCTTTCTTTGGGATTGGAATGAAAACTGACCTCTTCCAGTCCTGTGGCCACTGCTGAGTTTTCCAGATTTGCTGGCATATCGAGTGCAGCACTTTCACAGCATCATCTTTGAGGATTTGAAATAGCTCAACTGGAATTCCATCACCTCCACTAGCTTTGTTCGTAGTATTACTTTGTAGTATAGTTTAAAATCAGAAATTGTGATGTCTCCAGTTTTATTCTTCTTTATCAGGATTGTTTTGGCTGTTTGAAGGGTCTTTTGCATTTCCCCACAACTTTTAGAATTATTTGTTTTAGTTCTGTGAAAAATACCATTGGTATTTTGATAAGAATTGCACTGAATCTGTCTTTTTCTGGTTTTGTTATCAGGGCAATGGTGGCTGTATAGAATGAGTTTGGTAGAGTTCCTTTCTCTGCAATATTTTGAAATAGTGATAGGTATTAACTCGTCTCTCACTGTTCAGTAGAATTCACCTGTGAAGCCATCCAATCCTGGACTTTTGTTTGTTGGGAGTTTTTAAAATTACAGATTCAATTTTTTACTGGAAATAGATATGTTCATATTTTCCATTTCTTCCTCATTCAGTCTTGGGAGATTATAGGTTTCTAGAAATGTATACAGTTCTTCTAGGTTGCCCATTTTATTGGCACATAATTTTCCATACAGTAAAATCATGATCCTTTATATTGCTGTGGCTTCAGTTGTAACTTCTTTTTCATTTCTGATTTTATTGATTTGGGCCCTCTTCCCCCTTTTTTTTCCTTGGTGTGTTTAGAAAGGGAAAGATTGGTATTTATTGGTATTTATTTTGGAATATTATGGGTCTATGAATAGCCAAGGCCATTTTGAAAATAGAATAATTTAGGTTGCTTTACATATTAAAATACTATTGTAATGAAGTGTTACAAGTAGTCCAATGCATCACAGTATAGATATCCAGCAGAGACCCCTATTTATAGAAACTTGACACATGATAGAGATGACATCAAGATAGTGAGGGACAGAGCAGCCTGGTGTGGTGCAGTGCATGGGGTTGCAAAGAGTCAGACATGACTGGGCAATTGAACAACAACAACATGGGAAAACTGGCTCACTGTATGGAAGAAAATGAAGTTGGATTACTACTTCATACCATATATAAAATAATCTTCAAATGAATTAATCTAAAAGGTAAAGCATTAAAGCTGATGAAGAAAATATTCTGCCTATGGTTGTGAATAATTTATTATAAATAATATTCCCAAAAGTGTAGCCATGAGTAAAAAAGATTTGATTATATCACGATGAAGCATTTATGATAATAAAATGAAGGACTGTAAAAAATTATCTGATATGTAATAGGTTGGAAGAAGATAATTACAACTTTTAGGACTAACAAAAAATTAAAATCTTGAATATATAAGAAATTCTGTGACTCAGTATTAGAAAGAAAAATATTCGTTGGAAAATAAGTATATAAGAAGTCAGTATACAGAAGGAGAAACCCAAGTGGCTAAATATGTATATGAAGAGAGGTGGGAATACTCAAGAATTGCTGTTGGGTAGGTAAAATAGTGTATAGTGAGTCATTCTGCATAGCAAGCTGGAAGTACTTGTCAAATTAAGTATGGATATTTCTTAGGACTCAATAATTCTGTCTTAGGTAAATAGCCCAGAGAAGTCTCCTGTAAAGAGATGTACAAGAATGCTCATTGTAACATTGTTTATGGGAGGAAAAATGAAAGTAACCTAGTGTCCATCACTAGGGGAATGGTTAAATAAAATATAGTCTATACAAACACAAAATCATAAACAATAAATTAGATTTATATTCATACCATAAAAAGATAGAAGAAATACAATAAATTTGTAGCATAAAATGCTTTATAAAAGTTAGACTTATTATAATGCCTGTAGGACAACACCATATATATATACACATACACTTTCAGCTGAACACATAAATCTTCAGAGAAAGATGAGAGATAGATTGAAAGAGACTGAGATTAAAGTAACAATATTAACAAATTTTATTTAAGAAACAGACATAGTACTTCATATCCTAAACACATTCTCTTTAAATGCCTATGGAACATTCATGAAAATAGGTGATATTTAAGCTGCAAAGAAAAATTTCAATGAATTCTAAATATCAGTAGTCATTCAGACCACATAGACTCACCATTAGGTAGTAACAAAAATTATTTTTGAAAGAATATGGAAAATTTTTGCTTTTAAGACTGCAAACAAATGCTCTAAGTAATTCTTTGGTTAAAAATAAATGTATGTGTGCTCAGTTGTGTCCAACTCTTTGCAACCCCATGGACGTAAACTACCAGGCTCCTCTGTCCATGGGATTATCTCAGCAAGAATACGGGAGTGGGCTGCCATTTTCTCTTCCAGAGTATCTTCCTGACGCAGGGATCAAACTCATGTTCTGCATTGGCAGGTAGATTCTTTACCACTGAGCCACCTGGGAAGCTCAAGGTGGCTTTGGGCTAAATAAATTAAAGTAGAAATTTAAAAAATTTTAGAAATGAATGACAGTGAAAACAAAATATATCAAAATACAAAATGTGATAAAAAACAGTCTTGCAGGAAATTTGATATCATTAAATGCTTTTATTAAAAATAAGAAAATTAAGAATAATTTATCTTAAATGTTCAACCCATGCAGCTAACCAGCAGCATAAACAAAACAGCAAAACAATCACCCTCTCCCCAGTATAGTAGTCAGAAACTAATGAAACCGAAAATAGAAGTTAGCAATATAGAACACACTCATACACAGATTATTCACATAACCAAAAAAGTGAATAATACTTTAGTTTAATAAAATATCAATTTATTAGCATCTTACCAACATCACCATTATTCTTTCCAAACACTGCATAAGGAGAAAAAGGGCTTTTTTCCCCCCCAATTATAGCATTACTTTCCTTGGGTTCACTTTGCTGTTTTGTTGTTTTTGTTGTTTAGCTTCATGGGTTGAACTAAAAAGGTGAAGTACTGTGATGTTTCTTGTTTTCTAATATAAACATTTAGACCTATAAATTTTGTGGAGCTTTCGGTTTGAAGGATATTGCAGACACAAAAACCTCAAGACTTGGATTTCTAGAAAGTGAATATATTTTACCCAAATCAAGTTGTTATGTGCTTATTTGAACGGACTAACCAATTAAATATCTTCACATTTTGTCGTCTTTCTCTTTCTCTCTAGGAACGGAAGATTCTTGGAACATTGTTAATAGTGTCTCTGATGGGAAAGTTGCAGTTAAAGACTTTTTATCTACCTTGGAGAAACCTTTGAGTAAAAAACAACTTAGAAACTCCACAACAGATGGTGAGTACTTCAGTTACCTCTCAGGTTTCCTTTTTTAGAGTATATCTGTTCACACTGCCTAAATTTTTTAAAAAGGAATGAGAATACTGTATGTTTAGGGAGGTTGTTATGAAACTATATTGATATATTGGTCACTGTGAATTGTTGGAACTTTTTCAGAAAATGTATGGATATTCTTTATTTGGAGAAGAGTAACAGAAACAAGTAATCTTGTCCATGTTTTAAAAGCAGATGCTTGTTTATTGGAGTGAATGGTCACAATAATACATATGATAGAGCCCTACTCTCCTACTTTCCCAACCTTGAATTCCAGAGATAGGGTATTTCTTATAGAAAGAGCTTCACAAACAAGTGTGAATTTGGTGTGGGTTTTTTCATAAATACCATTCACCAGTCTAAGGAAATTGCCCTCTATTCCTTTTTTTGCTAAAAAGATTGAATTTATATTTATTTGGTTTATCATGAATTTTCCAAACAATTCTTATGTTTCTCTTAAGGTAAGTCATCTGAGTTTTCTCTTTTAATCTCTTAGTGTGGTGAATTACAAGAGTTGAGTTTTATAATATTAAATGAAACCTGGATTTTTGGATTAGACCCATGTTGGTCATGATACATTATTATTTTAATTTTTCTAATAGAAATTTTTATTTTTTTAAACTTTGTTTACAATTTATTAATCCCTATTTATGAGTGAGACTAACAATAGCTTTGTTTTCTCATACTGGCATTGTCAGGCTTCAATGTCAAATTATCCTTATAATTTGAAAAGTATTCTTTCTTTTTCTAAATCCTGAAATAGCTTATGTAACATTGGAGTTGCATATTTCTTTCATGTCTAGTGGTATTCACAAAAGAAGCCATCAGAGCCTTATAGTTCTTTTTGGGCAGGTTTTTGATTACTAATTAATCTTTCATGTTATATGATTATTAGTTTTTATTTTATTCTTGAAGTCAATTTTGGTAAATTTTTCCCTAGGAGTTTGTCTTTTTTATATAAAATTTATTGCTATAATGCTATAAAGTTTTAAACAATAAACTCTTAATATTTTTGTAGTTATTTATAACATCTACAGTAACACTTCCATTTCATTCTTCATTTTGGCTATTTTTGTTTTCCTTTTTAAGATCATTTATGCTAGTGGTTTCCCAAAAGAATTGAAAACACATTTTTTCTCTTCCTTTGTTGTTTTTGTTCAGTAAAGCATCTCTGTAGGGAGTTGTTGTTCAATTGAGAAGTCATTGTCAGACTCTTTGCAACCCCGTGAACTATAACACATGCAGATGGTAAAGAATCTGGCTGTATGCAGAAGATCTGGGTTCCACTTCCTAACTCATTTCACAGAGCCAGGATCACCCTGATACCAAAACCAGATCAGTTCAGTTCAGTTCAGCTCAGTTCAGTCGCTCAGTTTCGACTCTTTGCGACCCCATGGACTGACTGCAGCACACCAGGCCTCCCTGTCCATCACTGACTCCTGGAGCTTGCTCAAACTCATGTCCATGGAGTCGGTTATGCCATCCAACCATCCAGTCCTCTGTTGTCCCCTTCTCCTCTTGCCATCAATCTTTCCCAGCATCAGGGTCTTTTCCTGTGAGTCAGTCCTTCACATCAGCAGGTGAAAGTATTAGAGCATCAGTTTCAGCATCAGTCCTTCCAGTGAATATTCAGGGCTGATTTCCTTTAGGATGGACTGGTTTGATCTTGCAGTCCAAGGGACTCTCAAGAGTCTTCTCCAACACCACAGTTCAAAAGCATAAGTTCTTTGGCATTCAACTTTCTTTATGGTGCAACCCTCACATCCATACATGACTACTGGAAAAACAGTAGCGTTGACTAGACAGACCATTGTCGGCAAAGTAATGTCTCTGCTTTTTAATATGCTGTCTAGTTTGGTCATAGCTTTTCTTCCAAGGAGCAAGCGTCTTTTAATTTCATGGCTGCAGTCACCATCTGCAGTGATTTTGGAGCCCAAGAAAATAAAGTCTCTCTCTGTTTCCATTGTTTCTCCATTTGTTTGCCATGAAGTGATAGGACCAGATGCCATGATCTTAGTTTTCTGAATGTTGAGGTGTTTTTTTTTTAAAGAAGACAAACCTTTTATTTTATTTTATTTTTTTTAATAAATTTATTTATTTTAGTTGGGGGCTAATTACTTTACAATATTGTAGTGGTTTTTGCCATACATTGACATGAATCAGCCATGGGTTTACACGTGTTCCCCATCCTGAACCCCCCTCCCACCTCCCTCCCCATCCCATCCCTCTGGGTCATTCCATTGCCCAAACCCTGAGCATTTGTCTCATGCATTGAACCTGGAATGGTGTTCTGTTTCACATATGATAATAAATATGTTTCAATGCTATTCTCTCAGAACGTCCCACCCTCACCTTCTCCCTCAGAGTCCATAAGACTGTTTATGCATCTGTGTCTCTTATTCTGTCTCGCATATAGGGTTATCGTTACCATCTTTCAAATTCCATATATATGCGTTAGTATACTGTATTGGTGGTTTTCTTTCTGGCTTACTTCAGTCTGTATAATGAGCTCCAGTTTCATCCATCTCAATAGAACTGATTCAAATGTATTCCTTTTAATGGCTGAGTAATATTCCATTGTGTATATGTACCACAGCTTCCTTATCCATTCATCTGCTGATGGACATCTAGGTTGTTTCCATGTCCTGGCTATTGTAAACAGTGCTGCGATGAACATTGGGGTACACGCGTCTCTTTCAATTCTGGTTTCCTCGGTGTGTATGCCCAGCAATGGGATTGCTGGGTCGTATGGCAGTTCTATTCCCAGTTTTTTAAGGAATCTTCACACTGTTCTCCACAGTGGCTGTACTAGTTTGCATTCCCACCAACAGTGTAAGAGGGTTCCCTTTTCTCCACACCCTATCCAGCATTTATTGCTTGTAGACTTTTGGATAGCAGCCATTCCGACTGGCGTGAAATGGTACCTCATTGTGGTTTTGATTTGCATTTCTCTAATAATGAGTGATGTTGAGCATCTTTTCATGTGTTTGTTAGCCATCTGTATGTCTTTGGAGAAATGTCTGTTTAGTTCTTTGGCCCACTTTTTGATTGGTTCGTTTATTTTTCTGGAATTCAGCTGCAGGAGTTGCTTGTATATCTTTGAGATTAATTGTTTGTCTGTTGCTTCGTTTGCTATTATTTTCTCCCATTCTGAAGGCTGTCTTTTCACCTTGCTTATAGTTTCCTTTGTTGTGCAAAAGCTTTTAATTTTAATTAGGTCCCATTTGTTTATTTTTGCTTTTATTTCCAATATTCTGGGAGGTGGGTCATAGAGGATCCTGCTGTGATTTCTGTCGGAGAGTGTTTTGCCTATGTTTTCCTCTAGGAGTTTTAGAGTTTCTGGTGTTACATTTAGATCTTTAATCCATTTTGAGTTTATTTTTGTGTATGGTGTAAGAAAGTGTGTATGGTGAAAAATTGGAAGCATCTCTCTTAATTAAAGTTAGGAACAAGGCAAGGGTGCCCACTTTCACCACTACTATTCAACATAGTTTTGGAAGTTTTGGCCACAGCAATCAGAGCTGAAAAAGAAATAAAAGGAATCCAGATAGGAAAAGAACAAGTAAAACTCTCACTGTTTGCAGATGACATGATCCTCTACATAGAAAACCCTAAAGATTCTACCAGAAAATTACTAGAGCTAATCAATGAATATAGTAAAGTTGCAGGATATAAAATTAACACAGAGAAATCCCTTGCATTCCTATGCACCAATAATGAGAAAACAGAAAGAGAAATTAAGGAAACAATACCGTTTACCATTACAACAAAAAGAATAAAATACTTAGGAATATATCTACCTAAAGAAACAAAAGACTTATATACAGAAAACTATTAAACACTGATGAAAGAAATCAAAGAGGACACAAACAGATGGAGAAATATACTGTGTTCATGGGTTGGAAGAATTAATATAGTGAAAATGAGTATACTACCCAAAGCAATCTATAGATTCAATGCAATCCCTATCAAGCTACCAACGGTATTTTTCACAGAACTAGAACAAATCATTTCACAATTTGTATGGAAATGTAAGAAACCTCGAATAGCCAAAGCAATCTTGAGAAAGACGAATGGAACTGGAGGAATCAACCTGCCTGACTTCAGGCTCTACTACAAAGCCACAGTCATCAAGACAGTATGGTACTGGCACAAAGATAGAAAGATAGATCAATGGAACAAAATAGAAAGCCCGGAGATAAATCCACGCACCTATGGACACCTTATCTTTGACAAAAGAGGCAAGAATATACAATGGAGAAAAGACAATCTCTTTAACAAGTGGTGCTGGGAAAACTGGTCAACCACTTGTAAAAGAATGAATGTTGAGTTTTAAGCCAACTTTTTCACTCTCGTTTTTCACTTTCATCAAAAGGCTCTTTAGTTCTTCTTTGCTTTCTGCCATAAGAGTGGTATCATCTGTGTTTTGATATTTCTCCTGGCAGTCTTGACTCCAGCTTGTGCTTCGTCCAGCCCAGCATTTCCCATGATGTACTATGCATATAAGTTAAATAATCAGGATGACAATATACAGCCTTGACGTACTCCTTTCCCTATATGGAATCAGTCTGTTGTACCATGTCCAGTTCTAACTGTTGCTTCTTGACCTGCATACAGATTTCTCAGGAGGCAGGTCAGGTGGTCTGGTATTCCCATCTCTTTAAGAATTTTCCAGTTTGTCATGATCCACACAGTCAAAGGCTTTTGCATAGTCAATAAAGCTATAGCAATTAGGCAAGAAATAAATAAAAGGCATCCATATTGGAAAGAAAGAAGTAAAACAGTCACTATTTGAGGATGATATGATTTTATATATAGAAAACCATAAATACTCTACCAAAAAACTATTAGAAATAATATATTGGCAGGGTACAAAACCAATATGCAAAAAAGTCTAAAATTTTCAAACCCAGGAGTCCAACTCTACACAGTGATCTAGTAACACTGGTCACAAACAGTGAAAAACAAAGGAGCAAGAACATACATTGGAGAATGGGTAGTTTCCTCTTCAATAAATGCTGTTGGAAAAACTGGACAGCCACACACACACACACAAATAAAACTAGACAACTATCTCACACAACAGAAAAATATGGTTTTAAGTCCTAAAGCTATAAAAACTCCTAGAAGAAAACATAGGCAGTTCATTCTTTGACATGTCTTAGCAATATCTTTTTGGATATGTGTTCCTAGGCAAGAAAAACAAAAGCGAAAATGAACTAATAGGGCAACCTCAGACTAAAAAGGTTCTTCACAGCAAAGGAAACCATCATATAACAAAAAGAACCTACCAAATGGGAGTAGATATTTGTAGATGCTACATCTGATAAGGAGTTAATATCCAAAATATATAAGTAACTTTATACAACTCAACAATAACAAAAACTGATTTGAAAAATGGGAGAGAAGTCAAATAGACATTTTTCCAAAGAAAACAGACAAGTAGCCAAGAGGCACATGAAAAATATGCCTTATGTTCAGCATCACTAATTATTAGGAAAATGTAAATCAAAACCTCTCACCTGTTAGAATACCCATTATAAAAAGACAAGAAATAAAAAGTGTCAATGAGAAAGTGGTGAAATATTGGTGGTGCAGCCACTGAGGAGAAAAAGTATGAAGATTCCTCAAAAAAATAAATAATGGAACTACTATACGATCCAGCTGTACCACTTCTGGGTATTTATTCAAAGTATATAAAAACTAATTCACAAAGGTATATGCATCCCCTGAGTTCATCACAGCATATTTAAATTAGCCAAGATATGAAAACAACTCAAATGCCCATCAATGGATGAATGGATAAAGAATGTGTGATACATGTAAACACACACACACACACACACACACACACACACACACACACAGTGGAATACTACTCAGCCATAAAAAAGAAGAATAATGCCATTTTGCAACATGGATGGACCTTGAGATTATCATACTAAGTGAAGTGAGTCAGAAAGAGAAAGACTAATATCACATGATATCACTTATATGTGGAAGCTAAAAAAATAATACAAATAAACTTATTTACAAAATTTAAATAAATTCACAGGCATAGAAAAGTAGCATGGTTACTGAAGAGGAGGTAGGGGATAAATTAGGAGTTTTAGATTAAAATATGCCCACTGCTATATATAAAATAGATAACCAACAAGGATCTACTGTATAGTATAGGGAACTAAACTCAATATCTTATAATAACCTATGAGGGAAAAGAATGTATAAAAGCAATGTATGTATATTTATTGAATAAAAGTGGGTTTTTACAAAAATTTTGCAGAAACCTAACTTTTGCCCAACTAGTGATGCTGGGCTTTCCTGGTAGCTCAGCTGGTAAAGAATCTTCCTGCAATGCAGGAGACCCTGCTTTGATTCCTGGGTCAGGAAGATCCCCTGGAGAAAGCATAGGCTACCCACTCCAGTATTCTTGGGCTTTTCTGGTGGCTCAGGTGGTAAAGAATCCACCTGCAATGCGGGAGACCTGGTTTCAATCTCTGGGTTGGGATGATCCTCTGGAGGAGGTCATGGCAACCCACTCCAGTATTCTTGCCTGGAGAATCTCTATGGACAGAGGAGCCTGGCGGGCTACAGTCCATGGGGTCACAAAGAGTTGGACATGACTGAGCGACTAAGCACAGCACAGTGATGTTAAATTTTGCTTATTGATTAATTGGCTTCTGAAAGCAAAGCCCATTGATATGTTTAAAAAACTTTTTTTAACTCAGAATTTCTTCTGTAATACACAAGCTCTGTGCAAGCTAGGATGTTAACTCTTTACACAAACTTCATCATCTGTTCTCTGTTCTTCATGTGTTTACACATTAACATAAAGAGATTACAACTCTTGAAAAGATCAGAAGTGATAAGATGCCTATAAATGAACTGAGCTCCCAACTCTTGAGTGCTGGAGTTCCATTAAGCAGCGAGGCATTCCAGGAGATTCTGAATGAAACATCTACTGATGGTGAGTTTTTTGAAAGAACAATCTGTGCTGAGCTTTATGAAGCCTTAGTTTTACTGTGTACATGGGATATCTGTTGTGTATTTGTGTTTTAGATAAACTAGGTCTTAGAAATATAATGAGAACATAGGCATATCGAAAACTAATTAAAATTAGCTTTTTATGGAAACATTTTCTGGAAATATTTTAAAGATATATCTGTTTATCTGGCATCAAATCTGTAAAATGTATACATCAATATTTATTTGTTTAAGCTGAATAAATTAATATAAGTAAATTTTTCCCCTTCCTTTGAGAGAACAGATTATGGGTAAAAGTATTTTAAATTAATTGGTTTTTATCCAACTACTTTTCAGAAATTATAAAATTTGCTCACCTACCTCTCTCTGTCATGGTTATTTAATAATTACTAGCATTTACAATTTGCCATTTCATAACCCTTATACTTGACTTTTTAGAAACTGGTGAAGTAAATATCAAACAAATTTTGGAAACTTTTAACACAAGTAAGCCAGTTTCTGAATTTAAAGGTGAGTCAATAACTCTTTCCTTTTAGACATTTGTCAGAGTTTGCATTGTATTTTGTCATTATTGTTGCTTTTAAGTGCCATTGTGAGTTATAAATGGCATACAAATGAACTGTATATTTTTATGATTAAAGTGTACAATTTGATAAGTTTTGACATTTACATATGCTTATGAAACTGTCATCACAATCAGTAATGAGCACATTCAACCCCTAAACTTCCCCATGTCATTTTGTAATCTCTCCTGCCTTTCCATATCCTTCTTCTCCCCATCCCCAGGCAAGCACTGATGTACTTTCTGTAAGTAGAGATTTGTTAGCATACCCAGAGTTTTATACAAATGGAGTACTCTTTTTTTAAAAAAACAAAAAAATATTTATTTATTTTGGCTGCTCTGCATCTTCGTTGCTGCTTGCAACCCTTCTCTAGTTGCCATAAGTAGGGGTTACTCTTTGTTGTGTATTAAGGGCTTCTCACTGTGGTGGCTTCTCGTTGCGGAATATGGGCTCTGGGACACGCAGGCTTCAGTAGTTGCAGCATGTGGCTCAGTAATTGTGGTTCCTGGACTCTAGAGCACACGTTCAGTAGTTGTGGTGCATGGGCTCACTTGCTCCATAACATGTAGGATCTTTCCAGGCCAGAGATCATCAAACCCTTGTCTCCTGTGTTGGCAGGCATATTCTTTACCACTTAGCTATCAGGAAAGACCAATGGTTATACTCTTTTTTTTTTCTGAATTCTTTCACTAAGAGTAATTATTTTGAGATTAATTCATGTTGTACCATGTATCAATAGTTTATTCTTGTTTATGACTGTATTGTACTCCATTTTATAGATATAACATGATTTATTTACTTACCTACTGATACACATTAGGTTGTTTCCAATTTTTGCCTTTTACAAATAAAGTTTATGTTTGTGTAAGTTGTTATATAGACATATGCTTTAATTCTCTTGGGTAATTGCCAATTATTGATTGGATACTAGATAAGAAACTGCCAATTTCCAAAGTGTTTACACCATTTTACATTCCTACCAGCAATGCAAGAGAGTTCCACTTCTTTCAGATTTTTGCCAATGCTGGATATAGTCTGTCTTTTAAATTTTAATCATTCTAATAAGTGTATAGCTGTATCCATTGTGGTTTTAGTTTGCATTTCCTTAATGACTAATGCTGTTGAGCATCTTCTCATGTGCTTACTTTCTATATGTATGTCTTCTTTGGTAAGATATCCGTTCAGAGCTTTTGCCCGCTTTTTAAGTTGGATTTTTAAAAAATTTCTGTGAATATTCTGGGTACAAATCTAGTATCAGATGTGTACCTAGCAAATATTTTCTCTGAGTCTTTTGCTTATCTCTGTATTTTCATTTTCTTACTGTCTTTAGAAGAGCATTAATTTTGATGAAGTCTAATCAAGTTTTTTCTTTTATGCATTGTGCTTTTGGCTTTATGTATATGAAATCTTTGCCTTACCAGAGGTTAAAAAGGCTTTTTGGTGTGTTTTACTTTAAAATTTTATGGGTTTTAGTTTTGCATATTAGGCATATGATCTATTTTTAGTTAAATTTTGTATATGAAGTTTGAATCAAATTTCTTTTATTTTTTTGCATATGGATAGCCATTTGTTCCAGTACCATTGTTGAAAAGACTATGCTTTTTCCACTGATTTGTCTTTGTACTTTTATAGCAAATCACACACACACACATAAACACACACACACATACACACATATATCTATACACACACACAGTTGACCATTGAGCAACACAGGTTTGAATGGGTTGGGTCGATCACAATAAACTGTGGAAAATTCTTAAAGAGATGGGAATACCAGACCATCTGACCTGTCTCTTGAGAAACCTGTATGCAGGTCAGGAAGCAACAGTTAGAACTGGACATGGAACAATAGACTGGTTCCAAATAGGAAAAGGAGTACGTCAAGGCTGTATATTGTCACCCTGCTTATTTAACTTATATGCAGAGTACATCATGAGAAACGCTGGGCTGGAAGAAACACAAGTTGGAATCAAGATTGCTGGGAGAAATATCAATAACCTCAGATATGCAGATGACACCACCCTTAGGGCAGAAAGTGAACTAAAGAGCCTCTTGATGAAAATGAAAGAGGAGAGTGAAAAAGTTGGCTTAAAGCTCCACATTAGGAAAACTAAGATCATGGCATCTTCTCCTATCACTCCATGGGAAATAGATGGGGAAACAGTGGAAACAGTGTCAGACTTTATTTTTTGGGGCTCCAAAATCACTGCTGATGGTGATTGCAGCCATGAAATTAAAAGACGCTTACTCCTTGGAAGGAAGCTTATGACCAACCTAGATAGCATATTTAAAAGCAGAGACATTACTTTGCCAACAAAGGTCCGTCTAGTCAAGGCTATGGTTTTTCCAGTAGTCATGTATGGATGTGGAGAAGGCAATGGCACCCCACTCCAGTACTCTTGCCTGGAAAATTCTATGGATGGAGGAGCCTGGTAGGCTGCAGTCCATGGGGTCGCTAGGAATCAGAGACGACTGAGTGACTTCACTTTCACTTTTCACTTTCATGCATTGGAGAAGGAAATGGCAACCCACTCCAGTGTTCTTGCCTGGAGAATCCCAGGGACGGCGGAGCCTGGTGAGCTGCTGTCTGTGGGGTTGCGCAGAGTCGGACACGACTGAAGCGGCTTAGCAGCAGCAGCAGCAGCATGTATGAATGTGAGAGTTGGATAGTGAAGAAAGCTGAGCGCCGAAGAATTGATACTTTTGAACTGTGGTGTTGGAGAAGACTCTTAAGAGTCATTTGGACTGCAAGAAGATCCAGCCAGTCCATCCTAAAGGAGATCAGTCCTGGGTGTTCGTTCATTGGAAGGACTGATGTTGAAGCTGAAACTCCCAATACTTTGGCCACCTCATGCGAAGAGTTGACTCATTGGAAAAGCCCCTAATGCTGGGAAGAATTGGGGGCAGGAGGAGAAGAGGACGACAGAGGATGAGATTGCTGGATGGCCTCACCGACTCGATGGACATGGGTTTGGGTAGACTCCAGGAGTTGGTGATGGACAGGGAGGCCTGGCGTGCTGCGATTCGTGGGGTCGCAAGAGTCAGACACAGCTGAGCAACTGAACTGAACTGAACTGATACATGGATTATTTTGAATAAATGTGTACTATAGTAGTATACAATCCAAAGTTGATTGAATTGCCGATGTAGAACTGTGAATATGGGAGACCAACCATGAAGTTATATGTGGATTTTTGACTATACAGATGTCAGTGCCTCAAACCTCACATTGTTCAAAAGTCAAATGTCAGTTCAGTCGCTCAGTCGTGTCCGACTCTTTGCGACCCCATGAATTGCAGCACGCCAGGCCTCTCTGTCCATCACCAACTCCCGGAGTCTACCCAAACCCATGTTCATCGAGTCGGTGATGCCATCCAACCATCTCATCCTCTGTCATCCCCTTCTCCTCCTGCCCCCAATCCTCCCCAGCATCAGGGTCTTTTCCAATGAGTCAACCCTTCGCATGAGGTGGCCAAAGTATTGGAGTTTCATCTTCAACATCAGACCTTCCAATGAACACCCAGGACTGATCTCTTTTAGGATGGATTGATTGGATCTCCTTGCAGTCCAAGGGACCCTCAAGAGTCTTCTCCAACACCATAGCTCAAAAGCATCAATTCTGCGGCGCTCAGCTTTCTTCACCGTCCAACTCTCACATCCATACGTGACCACTGGAAAAACCATAGCCTTGACTAGATGGACTTTCGTTGGCAAAGTAATGTCTCTGCTTTTAAATATGCTATCTAGGTTGGCCATAACCTTCCTTCCAAGGAATAAGCGTCTTTTAATTTCATGGCTGCAGTCACCATCAGCAGTGATTCTGGAGCCCAAAAAAAATAAAGTCTGACACTGTTTCCACTGTTTCCCCATCTATTTCCCATGGAGTGATGTCAAAAGTCAAATATATGTATATATATATATATGGCTTCCACAGTGCCTCAGATGGCAAAGGATCTGCCTGTAATGCAGGTCCAAGTTAGATCCCTGTATTGGGAAGATCCTCTGGAGAAGGGAATGACTTACCCAATACAGTATTCTTGCCTGGAGAATGCCATGGACAGAGGAGCCTGGCGGGCTACAGTCCATAGAGTTGCAGATAATCAGGTATAACTGAGCAACTAACACACACACATACCACACATATAAATATATGTATATGTATATATTCCCAGATTCTCTGTTCTGTTTTATTGATCTTTTGTCTGTCTTTACACTAATAACAACATTGCCTAATTACTATAACTTTCTAATAAACATTGAACTCCATTAGGTTGTATCAGTTCTCCAACTTTTCAAAAGTTGTTTTGGCTACTCTAGGTCTTTTTACATCGCCATACGAATTTTAGAACCAGTTTGTAAATTTCTACAGAAAAGCCTACTGGAATTTATTGGAGAAATTAAGGAGCTCATGAATTAAGATTTGTTGGAATTTTTTCTTATATAATAAATTAATCCTGCAACTTTTTTGTGTATTTGTATTTTGCCTCCTTGAAAATTTTTTCCTACAGTCTCTTAGGAAGCTAGGGATTCTGATCCAAATAGTGACCTTGAGTGTATGATGATTTGTATAACTTAGTGATAAAGCAGTTAGAGATATGGGTCTAATCCTGAGGATCCTGTTTAGAGGAGAAAACTCCTAGAGGTTTAGCTAAGACCCAGAGGAAAGCAGAGTGCTTTAGCTTGAAAGAACCTCTACCATTTTTATTTTCCTCAGAGAAAAACCCTTTTATCTATTTCCTATAATCTTGAAACTTTTCAGTCTGTATTTCATCTACATTTGTGGTATTTGACCCTTGTATATAGGTATCTTTTAAGTTAAAAAGTAAAGGCCATTTCTACTTTTAGGCACAATATATTTCTAAAAACACTACTCCCACAGTTTTGGGGTACTTTTAAAAGAGAGTAAAAGTTATGAGGACTAAGCAAAAAAAAGAAGCAGGAAAATATTATTTTTAAATAGAAAATACAGGGATAATAGCTTTATATTCTGAAATTTGAATAGTTTCTTAGAAATAAGCCCTGAAATCTCTCTCACCAAAAAAATTTAACATGTCCTTACAAGATGCAGTAATGGGTATATTTAGATTTTTAAAAATTGTTTGTTTTATTCAGCTAAATTAGAAAAACTCAGTCAACTTTTTTTGTATTGAGTCAAAAATAACTGGTTTCTCAAGGAAATTCTTGAAATAAAAGATTATTTTTGTCTTATCAATTTTGGAATCATAGAGATAAAGTTAATTGAGATACATGTTTGGACAATAGACTAGAATTTTAGGTACATTACTGTTCAGAAGTTTCCAAAGTATATTAAGAATATATAACTTACAGAATCCCCTTTTGCTTTCAGATATACACACTGCCCTCAATACTGTCAGTTTGATGAACTGCAACAGAATTCAAGCTAATGCCTTAAAAGATGCTTTTGATGAACTCAGTGTTTCTGTAAAGCCTGAAGAACATCAGATGTTAGAGAAAACCCTTGACATTGATGGTATATATAACAAGTATAAGTTGGTTTTCTGGATAAAGTGATATAATTTTTTAAATTTCCCTTCCTTATCTTCCACTCATCACTTCCCAACAACTTTCTTTTTATTATTCTGATGGGGAAAAAAAACACTCTTAACAGAGCAACTCTACTGAGGTCATAAATTTATCTTGATAAAAAATATTTGAATAAAATTAGTAAGGTTTTTTAAAGCCTATATAGCCCCATCAAATATTCCGTGTTGACTCCAATAGGGTATATTTATTTGTTTGTGTGATTTTAGCACCAACAGCACTATAGAAATCAGGAAAGGTAAAGTAATTGAGAAGGTTGTGCCAATGTGAAACTGCTTTTAGTCAGGAAACTATTAGAAGAGGACTTTACCCCCTCTTCATGAGATATTTATGGCATTCCAATATTTTGACCACCTCATGCGAAGAGTTGACTCATTGGAAAAGACCCTAATGCTGGGAAGGATTGGGGGCAGGAGGAGAAGGGGACGACAGAAGATGAGATGGTTGGATGGCATCACCGACTCAATGGACATGGGTTTGGGTAGACTCTGGGAGTTGGTGATGGACAGGGAGGCCTAGCGTGCTGGATTCACGGGGTCGCAAAGAGTCGGACACGACTGAGCGACTGAACTGAACTGAACTGAAGGTTGATTAATGTGAATCCTAAGAGCTTTCAAAGAAAATTGTATATAATGTTCAAATTTTGAAAATTATTATGTTTTTAAAATTGACTTAAAATCAATTTCTAAAAATGTTTTCTTTTTTACATTATTAAATGAGTTTTTGACTTGCTTCACCAGTCATATTGACTGGGGCTAATGTATGGCACAGCTTCTGGGGCACATTGTCATCTGTGTACACAGGATTCCTTGGTGTTGTACAGTGCCTGTCCTGAATGACTAAGTGTGGCAGACCTGATCTTGAGTGCCTATTATATGTAAGGTGTCACGTAATATGTAATCAAACAAATATGAAATATTTATATTTAGGAATCTTTTGGTCTAGTTAGTAAGGCAAGATATAAACAACAAAAGAGTATATTACAATACAGAATATAAAAGTTCAGTGAATGTATAATGTTAATGTGACAGAATTTGAATAATTGTCAGGAAAATTGATGTGATATTGTTATTTATAATAAGAAATATGTATTTAGTCTCTGCCCTCATTTCTGGCACAGAGCTCCTAAAACTCTTATAAATTCTGAAGTGATAAGAGCACTAGGAGCATCTTTTGTTCTAATGAGGCAGCTCTGGTGGGGCTCCTGGATGTGGGCTGAATGGGGGCTGGTTACCCTAAAGACCAAGCCAAGATTGCTGCTGCTGCTGCTAAGTTGCTTCAGCCAAGATTAGAAGTTTAGAATTTTCAGCCCATCCCAACCCTGCTCCCAAGATGAAAGAGGGACTGGAAATTGAGTGAATAATTGATCATGCTTTTGTGAGGAAGCCTTACTTGAGACCCTCCCAGACAACACCTTATATATCTCTTCATCTGGCTGTTCATCTGTATACTTTATCATATCCTTTAATAAACTGGCACACATAGCTAACTGTTGCCCTAAGTTTTGTGAAGTGCTCTAGCAAATAACCCAGCCCAAGTGGGAGGAGGTCATAAGAACACTTAGTTTGTAGCCAAGTTGAACAGAAGTTGTGGGTAGCCTGAAGTCCTCCCACTTACAATTGGCATCTGAAGTGGGGGTGAGGTACCTCGTGGGGCTGAACTCTTAACCTATGGATGCTATTTCTGGTAGATAGTGTCAGAATTGAGTTAAATTATAGGACATGTGGCTGGTGTTGCAGAGAATTGCTTGGTGTGGGAACTCTTCCCCCATCAAACTGGTGTTAAAAGTATTGTGAGTGTGGTGATAGTGTGAAAGTAAAGGAGAAACATGTAAAGAAAGACTGAATTTTTCTCATACAGGTGATACTGTGTTGTGTGAGTTCAGAGGAAAGCTATTTTATTTATTCAGTGAAACTTTATTGAGCACCTATTGCTTGCTGGGCACTAAATATAAAGATAAAAAGGCTTACAGTATATTGAGATGACAACAAGAACACCAATTAAATACTATGATACTATACCAGTCGAATACCATATAGGTAAACATTCATTGAGTGTTATGGAAAGCACACACAATATTTACCTAACCCACACAAGGTTGGATAGGGTAGTCAGAAGATTCTTCCTAGAGGAGATGACATTGGAGTTGAGTTTTGAAATATGAGTAGGAAGTAGTCAAGAATTGGGAGTTCAGGGAAGGGGACTAGACGGAGTTAGAAGGGAATGCTGAGAAATCAACGGAGCTCTAAGTAGCCCAGTAGAACTTACACCAGTGGATCTTAGACTGATTTATATCAGTATTACTTAGGGAATTTGTTAAACCCAGATGCTTTGATCTCATTCTAGATCTCTTGCTTCAGAGATATCTGCATCAGATCCAAGGCACACATGTGTGTATGTGTCTGTTTTTCAACAAGCTTTACAATTCATGTTGAAATCATGAAATCAAAGTATGACCATTGACTTGGTGGTGCATAGTTGTTGGGAGTAAGGTCAAGAGCAGATAAAGAAGGGTTTTATTTTTGTTTTTTTCTGAGCAGAAGAGTTAGAACTTTACCCTGAAGGCTCTAGTGAAAGTCCCTCAGTCGTGTCCAACTCTTTGCAACCCCATGGACTATACAGTCCGTGGAATTACCCAGGCCAGAATACTGGAGTGGGTAGCCTTTTCCTTCTCCAGGGGATCTTCCCAACCCAGAGATCGAACCCAGGTCTCCCACACTGCACTTGGATTCTTTACCAGCTGAGCCACAAGGGAGTCATTGAAAATTCAGCATTGAAAAGTGACATGATTAATTTTGCACTTTGTAATACACATTTTGATAGTGGTATTGAGAAAGGACTAAAGATTATGACAACATAGATGGACCTAGAAGGTGTTATACTAAGTGAGATAAGTCAGAGGAGGACAAATACCATAAATTTCTTTTATATGTAAAATCTAATAAAACAAAGGAACAAATGTAACAAAACCTAAACAGAGTCGCAGATACAGAGGATAAACAGATAATTGCCAAAGGGGAATGGGGGTGGTGAGAGAAATAGGTGAGGAAGATTAAGAGGTGAAAACAGTAATAATGTAATATCTTTGTATGATGACAGATGGTAGCCATACTTACCATGGTGACTATTTTGTAATGTAAAGAAATACTGAATCATGTACGTATCGTGTTGTAGGAACTAACACAGTGTTGTAGGTCAGTTATACATCTAAAACCCCACAGATTTATAGATAAAGAGATCGGATTTGTGGTTACCAGAGGGGGCTTGGGAGAGGGGGAATTGGATGAAAGTGGTCAAAAGGTACAAACTTCTGGTTATAAGATAAATAAGTACTAAGGATGTAATGTACAGCATGATAGATATAATTAACACTGCTGTGTGTTATATATGAAAGTTGTTAAAAAAGTAAATCCTAAGAATCCTCATCACAAGGAAAAACATTTTTTCTTTAATTTTGTATCTGTATCAGATGATGGATGTTCACTAAACTTATGGTAATCATTTCACAACATATGCAAATCAAATCATTATGCTGTACATCTTAAATTTATATAGTGCTGTATGTCAATTATATCTCGGAAAAAATGGAATTAAAAAAAGAGGATAAGTTTGAAAGTAGGGAGACATTTGAAAAGTCATAGTTAGCTTGGTTAGAAATCATGAGTGTTGAACTAAGGCATTGGCTCAAGGGATGGAAAGAAGGGAACAAATATGATATCTAGGAGGCAGAACATCATTGTTGTTTAAGTTAGGGAAGACAGGAGAGGAATTAGGATGAAAAACAGATTTCTGGCTTGGGAGACTTACTTCATGATGATGCTTTCTAATAAGATAGGGAATGTAGGATGAGGATCAGGTTTTAGTGCAAAAATGAGGATAACATTGTGTCTGAGATGCTCGTGAAAGTAGAATTGAAGATATGCAGTAGATAGTCTAGGCTAGAAATAGAAATTTGAGAGTCATCAACATGTTGGTTGTAGTTAAATTCAGAGAAAGTTTATAGAGTATAATAGAGAGCCAAGGATAGAGGGCTGGGGCATGCTAACATTTAAGTAATGGTGAAGAAAGAGTAGTTTATAAAGGACATTAAGAAGAAGTAAGCAGAATGGTAGGAGGGAGCCCATGAGAAAGCTGTAACCACAAAACAAAGAGAAAAAAAAGTTTCAAGGAGGAAAGTGTTGTATGAAAAAAAAAATTAAATGTGTTCATCAGTTTGGCAGTAAATAGTTAACTGGAAAACTTGGTAAAAGCAGTTTCAGGAGAAGTGAAAGTCAGATAGCAGCAGTTTGAGGTGTGAATGAGGAAATGATAAAATATGAATAAAAATATTTCTTTTCAGGGATTAGGTTATGAGGAAAGGAAAGAAAGGAGCAATAGCTGGAGGGCAATATAGGCTTTCTTTTTTTTTAATTTTTAAATTTTTTTTATTTTAAATTAGTTTATCTATTTTTTAACTTTACAATATTGTATTTGTTTTGCCATACATTGACATGAATCCACCATTGGTGTACGTGTTTTCCCCTTCCAGAACCGCCCTCCCTCCTCCCTCCCCATCCCATCCCTCTGGGTCATCCCGGTGCACCAGCCCCAAGCACCCTGTATCATGCATTGAACCTGGACTGATGATTCATTTCACATTGATAATTTACATGCTTCAATGCCATTCTCCCATGTCATCCCGCCCTCGCCCTCTCCCATAGAGTCCATAATACTGTTCTATTTATCTGTGTCTCTTTTGGTGTCTCGCATACAGGGTTATCTTTACTGATTAACTAAATACCATATATATGAGTTAATATACTATATTGGTGTTTTTCTTTCTGGCTTACTTCACTCTGTATAATAGGCTCCAGTTTCATCCACCTCATTAGAACTGATTTGAATGTATTCTTTTTAATGGCTGAGTAATATTCCATTGTGTGTATGTACCACAGCTTCCTTATCCATTCGTCTGCTGATGGGTATCTAGGCTGCTTCCATGTCCTGGCTAATATAAACAGTGCTGCAATGAACATTGGGGTACATGTGTCTCTTTCAATTCTGGTTTCCTCAGTGTGTATGCCCAGCAGTGGGATTGCTAGGTCATATGGCAGTTCTATTTCCAGTTTTTTTGAGGAATCTCCACACTGTTCACCATAGTGGCTGTACTAGTTTGCATTCCCACCATCAGTGTAAGAGGGTTCCCTTTTCTCCACACCCTCTCCAGCATTTATTGCTTGTAGTCTTTTGGATAGCAGCCATTCTGACAGGTGTGAAATGATACCTCATTGTGGTTTTGATTTGCATTTCTCTGATAATGAGTGATATTGAGCATCTTTGCATGTGTTTGTTATCCATCTGTATGTCTTCTTTGGAGAAGTGTCTGTTTAGTTCTTTGGCTCACTTTTTGATTGGTTCGTTTATTTTTCTGGAATTGAGTTGCAGGAGTTGCTTGTATATTTTTGAGATTAATTGTTTGTCTGTTGCTTCATTTGCTATTATTTTCTCCCACCTGAAGGCTGTCTTTTCACCTTGCTTATAGTTTCCTTTGTTGTGCAAAAGCTTTTAATTTTCATTAGGTCCCATTTGTTTATTTTTGCTTTTATTTCCAATATTCTGGGAGGTAGGCCATAGAGGATCCTGCTGTGGTTTATGTCGTAGAGTGTTTTGCCTATGTTTTCCTCTAGGAGTTTTATAGTTTCTGGTCTTACATTTAGATCTTTAATCCATTTTGAGTTTATTTTTGTGTATGATGTTAGAAAGTGTTCTAGTTTCTTTCTTTTATAAATGATTGACCAGTTTTCCCAGCACCACTTGTTAAAGAGATTGTCTTTTCTCCATTGTATATTCTTGCCTCCTTTGTCAAAGATAAGGTGTCCATAGGTGCGTGGATTTATCTCTGGGCTTTCAGTTTTGTTCCTTGATCTATATTTCTGTCCTTGTGCCAGTACCATACTCTCTTGATGACTGTGGCTTTATAGTATAGCCTGAAGTCAGGCAGGTTGATTCCTCCAGTTCCATTCTTCTTTCTCAAGATTGCTTTGGCTATTTGAGGTTTTTTTTATTTCCATACAGATTGTGAACTTATTTGTTCTAGTTCTCTGAAGAATACCGTTGGAAGCTTGATAGGGATTGCATTGAATCTATAGATTGCTTTGGGTAGTATACTCATTTTCACTGTATTGATTCTTCTGATCCATGAACACGGTATATTTCTCCACCTATCTGTGTCCTCTTTGATTTCTTTCACGAGTGTTTTATATTTTTCTATGTATATGTCTTTTGTTTCTTTAGGTAGATATATTCCTAAGTATTTATTCTTTTCATTGCGATGGTGAATGGAATTGTTTCCTTAATTTCTCTTTCTGTTTTCTCGTTGTTGGTGTATAGGAATGCAAGGGATTTCTGTGTGTTAATTTTATATTCTGAAACTTTACTATATTCATTGATTAGCTCTAGTAATTTTATGGTGGAATCTTTAGTGTTTTCTATGTAAAGGATCATGTCATCTGCAAACAGTGAGAATTTTACTTCTTCTTTTCCAATCTGGGTCCCTCTGGGTCCCTTTTATTTCTTTTTCCGCTCTGATTGCTGTGGCCAAAACTTCCAAAACTATGTTGAATAGTAGTGGTGAGAGTGGGCACCCTTGTCTTGTTCCTGACTTTAGGGGAAATGCTTTCAGTTTTTCACCATTTAGGATAATGTTTGCTGTGGGTTTGTCATATATAGCTCAAGGGAAGGCTTTCTTGAAACCGACTTATGATCTGGTTTTGACATGAATAAGATCTGGTTAAGTACAGAATGGATACCTTTCTGGACAAAAGTTTACAGAGGTAGAAACTCATAAGCTACTTTAAGGGAACCAGTGTAACTCATTGTGGAAGTCCTTTATGTTTCTTGAATTGATCAATTTATCTTTGTACCGTTTTTGTCTTTACAGAAAAGGGGCATGTTTCCCTGAAGTCTGCCCTATTAGCATTGAAGAGCAGTAAGCGTTTTCAAGATTTTGGGGGTGAGATAATTAGGAATTTTTATACACATTTCAAACATAGGTAATACTTACCATAATTGTTGAAAAGTGATGGGCCACTTACATAAAATCATAAATAACACACTACAAAATTAAATGAGTGGTATACATTTAGTATTTTAGGAGTTCAGATGAAGGTGAAGTTCGAATGTTCACTAGTTTAACTTTTAATATTACCTATAAGCTTATATGCCAGCAATATGCCAGCAAATCTGGAAAACTCAGCAGTGGCCACAGGACTGGAAAAGGTCGGTTTTCGTTCCAATCCCAAAGAAAGGCAATGCCAAAGAATGCTCAAACTACCGCACAATTGCACTCATCTCACATGCTAGTAAAGTAATGCTCAAAATTCTCCAAGCCAGGCTTCAGCAATACGTGAACCGTGAACTTCCAGATGTTCAAGCTGGTTTTAGAAAAGGCAGAGGAACCAGAGATCAAATTGCCAACATCCGCTGGATCATCGAAAAAGCAAGAGAGTTCCAGAAAAACATCTATTTCTGCTTTATTGACTATGCCAAAGCCTTTGACTGTGTGGATCACAATAAACCGTGGAAAATTCTGAAAGAGATGGGAATACCAGACCATCTGACCTGTCTCTTGAGAAACCTGTATGCAGGTCAGGAAGCAACAGTTAGAACTGGACATGGAACAACACACTGGTTCCAAATAGGAAAAGGAGTACGTCAAGGCTGTATATTGTCACCCTGCTTATTTAACTTATATGCAGAGTACATCATGAGAAACGCTGGGCTGGAAGAAACACAAGCTGGAATCAAGATTGCCAGGAGAAATATCAATAACCTCAGATATGCAGATGACACCACCCTTATGGCAGAGAGTGAAGAAGAACTAAAGAGCCTCTTGATGAAGGTGAAGGAGGAGAGTGAAAAAGTTGGCTTAAAGCTCAACGTTCAGAAAACTAAGATCATGGCATCTGGTCCCATCACTTCATGGGAAATAGATGGGGAAACAGTGGAAACAGTGTCAGACTTTATTTTTTTGGGCTCCAGAATCACTGCTGATGGTGATTGCAGCCATGAAATTAAAAGACGCTTACTCCTTGGCAGGAAGGTTATGGCCAACCTAGATAACGTATTTAAAAGCAGAGACATTACTTTGCCAACAAAAGTCTGTCTAGTCAAGGCTATGGTTTTTCCAGTGGTCATGTATAGATGTGAGAGTTGGACGGTGAAGAAAGCTGAGCGCCGCAGAATTGATGCTTTTGAGCTGTGGTGTTGGAGAAGACTCTTGAGAGTCCCTTGGACTGCAAGGAGATCCAATCAATCCATCCTAAAAGAGATCAATCCTGGGTGTTCATTGGAAGGTCTGATGTTGAAGCTGAAACTCCAATACTTTGGGCACCTCATGCGAAGGGTTGACTCATTGCAAAAGACCCTAATGCTGGGTAGGATTGGGGGCGGGAGGAGAAGGGGATGACAGAGGATGAGATGGTTGGATGGCATCACCGACTCGATGAACATGGGTTTGGGTAGACTCCGGGAGTTGGTGATGGACAGAGAGGCCTGGCGTGCTGCAATTCATGGGGTCGCAAAGAGTCGGACACGACTGAGCGACTGAACTGAACTGAATAAGCTTACAATTGAAGCAAGTAGTATGCCTTCTATCAAGGATGCCAACAATATGTGACCTTAAAAATTCTTTAGTTAATTAAGTTTTTTGGTTAGGTAGCATGTTCAACAGATCATAAATTAAAAAGTATATAAAGAGCCAGAGGAGATCAAGATGGTGGAGTAGGAGGATGCTGAGCTCATCTCCCACAAACACATCAAAAATACATCTGCATGGGGAGTAAATCTCACTTAAAGGAAACTGGAGACTGGGAGACACAACGGAGACTTTAAAGAAAAATCCCCATGAAGTTGGGTAGGAAGGCAGATAAAGTGATCAGGTCAAGACCTGTACCCCTAGCAAGGGACACAGCAGAGGAGAGGGATATTAACGGCTCAGAGATACTTGCTGGGGAGTGAGCATTTGAAATCACATATTGGGCATCCCAGCCCTGTGATTTGACATTGGGAAGATGAGTCCCCTCAGCTGGTTTGAAAACCAGTGGGACTAACAGGCTTTTGTTCAGTTGCTAAGTCATTTCTGACTCTTTATGACCCTATGAACTGCAGCACGCCAGGCTTCCCTGTCCTTCACTATCTCCCAGAGTTTGCTCAGATTCATGTCCATTGAGTCAGTGATGCTGCCTAACCATCTCCTCCTCTGCTGAGCCTTTCTCGTCTTGCCCTCGGGCTTTCCCAGCACGAGGGTCTTTTCCAATGAGTCAGCTCTTCGCAACAGGAGGCCAAAGTATTGGCGCTTCAGCATCAGTCCTTCCAATGAATATTCAGGGTTGATTTCCTTTAAGATTCACTAGTTTGATCTCCTTGCAGTACAAGGGACTCTCAAGAGTCTTCTCCAGCACCACTATTTGAAAGTATCATTCTTTGGCGTTCAGCCTTTTTTATGGTGCATCTCTCACATCCATACATGACTACTGGAAAAAACATAACTTTGACTATATGGACCTTTGTTGGCAAAGTGGTGAAGGGCTGTAAGAAACTTAGACCCTGCTTGTGAAAAGCATACACATGCTTGCTTATTCCTTGGAACAAGGCAAAGGAAGCAGATTGAAACTGCCTGGGACTCGGGCTAGTTTCCTGTGACCACTCCAGTGCAAACTCTGGCCCATGCTGAGAACCTGCTCTGGCCCCTCTGACTCTGGTGCATTTCTGCTCTAGGGAGAGGGTTGCCATTGCTGAGGAGAGTGCACACTTGTGACAGAAGGAACCAGCATAGCATCTGAATGGGGTGAGGGCAGCCATTATTGGTGTTCACAGAGGCAGCAGATTGGGAGGGGTCTGGAGCTCTGACTGAGCATATGAGAAGCTCTGGTTCACACCTGGCTCTGGCTCTAGCCCCTCCATTCCCAGTGACACCTCACACCAGGGTGATAACTGCTAGCACACGGTTGGGGAAGACATGACCCTTGCTCACATCTTCTAGCTCTTCTACCAAAGCCACATGTGAACTGCATCGGGGCACTCTCATACAAGGACGCCCCTTCAAGTCTGAAATAGGTAACTGTTTCACCTAAATTCATAAAGACAGAGAATGTTAAGCAAAATGAGAAGACAGAGAAATTTGTTTCAAACAAAAGAATAAGAACCCCTCCCCCCAAAAAAAACAAGGTGCTAGGTGCTCAGATGCTTAGTCATGTCCCACTCTTTGTGACCGCATGTACTGTAGCCTGCCAGGTTTCTCTCTCCATGGGATTTCCCAGGCAAGAATACTGGAGTGGGGTGCCATTTCCTCTTCCAGGGGATTTTCCAACACGGATTGAACCCTCATCTTCTATATCTCCTGCATTGTCAGACAGATTCTTTACCACCAGCACCACTTGGGCTGCTGCTGCTAAGTCGCTTCAGTCGTGTCCGACTCTGTGCGACCCTATAGACGGCAGCCCACCAGGCTCCGCCGTCCCTAGGATTCTCCAGGCAAGAATACTGGAGTGGGTTGCCATTTCCTTCTCCAGTGCATGAAAGGGAAAAGTGAAAGTGAAGTCGCTCAGTCGTGTCCGACTCTTAGCGACCTCATGGACTGTGGCCTACCAGGCTCCTCCGTCCATGGGATTTTCCAGGCAAGAGTACTGGAGTGGGGTGCCATTGCCTTCTCTGCACCACTTGGGAAGCCCCCCTAAAAACAAAGCAACAGGCAAAAAGTTTATCAGATAAAGTATTCACAGCATTAGTAATCAGAATACTGTCTGAACTGGGAAAAGAATAATGAACATAGGGAGAATTTTAACAGGGAATTGGAAATTAAAGAACCAGCCAGGGCTGAAGAATATAATACTAGAAATGAAAAACACACTAGAAGGAATTGACAGCAGATGAGGTGATAGAGAAGAATGCATAAGTGACCTGGAAGATAAAATAATGGAAACCACCAATTCAGAACAGCAAAAAGAAAACAAAAAAATCGACAGTTTAAGAGTCTTTTAGGACAACATCAAGCATACTAATATTCACGTTTTAGGGGTTCTAGAGGAGAAGAGAGATAAAGGGATGGAAGATATGTTTGATGAAACTATGGCTGAAAAATTCTTGAACCTGAAGAAGGAAATAGGGAGAACCTTTGCAATTGTGATTATCCTCTGTTTTTGTTCCTTCTTATTAAAAAAAATTTTTTTTGACTACTCATAAGCTGCTTAAAAAAACATTTGTTTATTTATTTGACTGTGCTAGGACTTAGTTCAGCTTGCCTGGTCTTTTTTTCTAGTTGCAACAGGCAAACTCTTAGGTGGGGCATGTAGGATCTAGTACCCTAATCAGAGATAGAACCTGGTCCCCCTGCATTGAGAGCATGGAGTTTTAGCCATTGGACCACCAGGGAAGTCCTGGTTCCTTTTTTATATCTTTAGTTGTGGCAAATCTTTTCTTCTAGTCTTCAGATCATTCTCATAGATGGTTGCTCTGTAAATAGTTGTAATTTTGGTGTGTCTGTGGGAGGAGGTAATCTCAGACTCTTCCTACTCTGCCATGTTGACCACATAAACCCCCTCAAAAGTAAACAAATTCTATTAGCATATTAATTAGCTATTGCCATATGTACCATACCTACGTTCTCAACCCTAAGTAAAAGAGAGTCAGTATAAGTTTTAATAAAAAATGGGAAAGAAGCAGACTGAGGTGGCAGTAACTGGAAGCAGCAAAGAGAACACGACATATAAGGCAAGGATGTGGAAAGAATGGGAAGCAGAAATGGATGTACAGAGCTTAATTCTTACGATGAGTTTGCCTTGTAATTGATCTTCTATTTTATGTGTTTGAAATAAGAGTTACCTCAAGAGAGTATTTAAAATGAATGCTATATTATCTTTAAAGAAAAAAAAAAATGCTGGGTATTTAAGCTAATTTCTTGAAATATGGTTAAAGTTAATTATTAGAGTTTGTATTTAAACTGAAAATATTTTCTTTTTATAGAGGTTAATAAACTTGCAAATGCCTTAGACAAAGTCACCAATGATAAAGTTGATGTTGATGATATACAACCTATACTGAATGGCCTGGGGGTTTATTTTCCAGAGGAAGAATTACAAGAGATACTTTCATCAGTTTCTGTTGATAGTAAGTATTTTCTTTTCTAAGGCATTTATTATATGTAAAACTTGTGTCTATTTTCACTCATAAACCCACAGAGCTGAGTGGTAGGGAATAAAATATGAGTTCAGCAACATTAAAATTTCCCTATAGGCTTGGGTGAGATTTTGTTCTGGATTATCTTCATATTGAGTTATCCTAGAAAAGCATAATCTTCCTCTCTTCTTCTCCTCTCCCCCCCTTTTTTTTTGCTTCCTGAGGTTTGAATCATGGCTTATTGGTTAGGAACTGTGAAGTTGTCTTGTGCCCATGAAACAAAGGCCTAAGCTTTAGTATGATGATACATTCTACCAGTATGATTTCCTTACAATCCTAAACAGGCTATACTGCTGTTTTGGAGTTCTGCCAGTGGAATGTTTAGCTTACACGTACAGCCTTGTAGTGTTCTTTTTCTTCTTAAGTTCCAAGTATATTACTGATAGAAAGCCAATTACTATGTAGTTCCTGTATTAATATATCTTTGCTCATAAGTATATGTAGTTTTCTTTAAATATTATAGCTCATTTGGTTTATGATACTTATCTTTTAGTGGATAAATTATATTCTGTGAAGACATAGGTAATTATCCTTGGGTTTGTAATGCTGAAAAATTACAGGAATATAGCATCAGAGAGGAAATGTGAAAACAGTGATTCCAATTGGTTAAGATATGTGTAAAATCCATAAAATATTCATTGGCTCTATAGAGCAAAAAAGATCACAAGAGTCATCGTAATCATGTTCCTTTTTATAATTAGACTGAGATAGTTTATTAGAATCAGTGTCAGAAAAACATAGGACTAACTGGTTTTGAAGATTTAGTAGGCATGCATATCTTTTTACTTCATACTTTTGTATCTTTGGACCAAAGACCATTCATTCCTTTATGTTTCATTTTCAGATGAAGGAAAAGTGGACTTAAAAGATTTCCTGATTAGGTTGTCACAAACTCCATATTTTACAAAAGGTTCAAGTAAGTGAGAACTTTTTAACAATAATTTTGAGTGGAATTGTTTAGTTTTGATTATATGCATTTATGCAGTTTTCTGATGCTGTAAAGCATGTCATACGTATAACAAATGTACTTTGAATGAAGAACCAGTAGGGGATTCTAGTCCTAACCTTTTCTTCACTTATAGTTTCTGGAGTTATAGTATATTTATTCATCACCCAAAAGGGGTAAATATACAAAATCTATCTGGATGATTCATCCTAGTGGTTGAGTTTGTGATCCAAGATGGCTGCCATCAGTTGGCAATGTCTTGGCCATTTTACTGAAATTCTGGGAAGAAGGTCAATATTCCTTCTTCTTTTTCTATACTGTTATATACTTATTTAAATGAGATTTTATCATGGGAATATTAACTATTGAAACATATAGGAACATGTTGAAACATAGAGGCTTCCTCCATGGTATTTTTTGCATTACTCCACTTCCTTAGACATGAGATATTGGGTGTAATCTGGTTTTAATGTATTCAGTTAGCTGCCATCTCCAACTGATAGAGGTGTCTGTGGGAACTTCTGCATCTCCTTGAAATTTAGGCTAAATAAGCCTCAATTAGTAAATTCACAACTGTTTTGGATTCCTTGAGTCTCTTTGCAGCCACCCATTTTTTTGAGGTTAATTGAAATGGCTTATTTTCCGTTAGATGCTTTCTAAAGTTGAAACTAAACTAAATTCAAAAGGCTTAATTTAAATAGTTACAAAATGAAGTTGTTTTCCAGAGCCTAAGTGTTTAGGATGTGACCAAAATGGTATGTTTTTTCAATTGACAAAAGATTTTGTCCTTAATCTTTGTCTTTCTGCATGGGATCTTATAAAACTCTCCCACATATATGGTTTATAAGCAATTCTTTTATAGGGTTAATGTTTGTGACAGTATTTATCATAATACAACATTAAAATTTTTTTCTTACTTGAATTAATAATTTATATATAATACTTTCAAAAATAAATATTAACATTTTTTGTATTGATATAGCAGTGCCAATCTTTCCATTGTTGGGGGGATATTTTTGGTGTATGTGTTGGCATGTACAGGTATCCACTGAGTGAAAAAAATTGAGGCCAGTCACATCAAGTTATGACCAGTTATACAATTTTTGACAAGAGGATTACTTTTATGATTATTTACCATAGCTTTTTTGGGGTTTCTCTGGTGGCTCAAATAGTAATGAATCTGCCCACAATACAGGAGACCTGGGTTCGATCCCTGGGTTGGGAAGATCCCCTAGAAGAGGAAATGGCTACCCACTCCAGTATTCTTGCCTGAAAATTCCCATGGACAGAGGAGCCTGACTGGCTACAGTCTATGGGGTCACAAAGAGTCGGACACTACTGAGCGACTTTCAGTACCTTAGCTTTAGTGGAATTGCATTATTTATGGTGTAGATAAGTATATGTTCTGAGTTTCGTGTGTGTGATCATCCTTAAGTCTCAAATTTAAACATTTGCAAGAGTCTTGGGTTAGCATGCTAGCTAAACATTCTGCCTAAGAAATCAGATACCCTGCACTTCAGACTTGGCTTCACTTTTAATCACTAAGTATCCTTAGACACCTCTTCATGCATCACAGCCTTGTTGTGGCAGAGGGACTTGCATAACTCAGTGAAGTTATGAGCCATAATATGCAGGGCCACCCAAGACAGATGGATCATAGTGAAGAGTTCTGACAAAACATGGTCCACTGAAGGAAGAAATGGCAACCCACACCAATATTCTTGACTGGAGAACCTCATGAACAGTATGAAAAAGCAAAAAGATATGACACTAGAAGAGAGTCCCCCAGGTCAGAAGGTGTCCAATATGCTACTGGGGAAAAGCAGAAGGCAATTACTAATAGCTTCAGAAAGAATAAAGCACCTGGGCCAAACCCGAAACAACACTCAGTTGTGGATGTATCTGGTGGTGAAAGTAAAGTCCAATGCTGTAAAGAACAGTATTGCATAGGAATTTGTAATGTTAGGTCCATGAATCAAGGTAAATTGGATGTGGTCAAGCAGGAGATGGCAAGAATGTACATCAGCATCTTAGGAATCAGTGAACTAAAATGGACTGGAATGGGTGAATTTAATTCAGATGACTATTACATCTACCACTGTGGTCAAGAATCCCATAGAAGAAATGGAGTAGCCCTCATAGTCAACAGAAGAGTCCAAAATCCAATACTTGGGTGCAGCCTCAAATATGAAAGCATTATCTCAGTTCATTTCCAAGGCAAACCACTAAACATCACAGTAATCCAAGTCCGTGCCCCAACCTCTCATGCCAAAGAAGCTGAAGTTGACTGGTTCTACGAATATCTACAAGACCTTCTAGAACTAACACCAAAAAAGATGTCCTTTTCATCATAGGGGACTGGAATGCAAGCATAGGAAGTCAAGAGATAACTGGAGTAACAGGCAAGTTTGGCCTTGGAGTACAAAATGAAGCAGGACAAAGGCTAACAGAATTTTGTCAAGAGAACACATTGGTCATAGCAAACACCCTCTTACACCAACACAAGAGACTACTCTACACATGGAAATCACTAGATGGTCAATACTGAAATCAGATTGATTATGTTCTTTGCAGCCAAAGATGGAGAAGCTCTATACAGTCAGCAAAAACAAGACCGGGAGCAGACTGTGGCTCAGATCATGAACTCCTTGTTGCCAAATTCAGGCTTAAATTGAAGAAAGTGGAGAAAACCACTAGACCATTCAGATATGACCTAAATCAAATCCCTTATGATTATACAGTGGAAGTGACAAATAGGTTCAAGGGATTAGATTTGGTAGACAGAGTGCCTGAAAAGCTATGGACGGAGGATTGTAACATTGTACAGGAGGCAGTGATCAAAACCATCCCAAAGAAAAAGATGCAAGAAGGCAAAGTGGTTGTCTGAAGAGGCTTTATAAATAGCTGAGAAAAAAAGGGAAAAATAAGTCCAAATGAATGCAGAGTTCCAGAGAAGAGCAAGGAGAGATAAGAAGAGCAAGGAAAGATAAGAAGACCTTCCTAAATGAACAATGCAAATAACTAGAGGAAAACAATATAATCAGAAAGACTAGAGATCTCATCAAGAAAATTGAAGATATTAAGGGAACATTTCATGCAAGGATGGGGACAATAAATGACAGAAATGGTAAGGATCTAACAGAAGTAGAAGAAGTTAAGAAGAGGTGGAGAGGATACACAGAAGAACTATACAAGAAAGATCTTAATAACCTGGATAAACATGATGGTGTGGTCACTTACCTAGAGCCAGACATCCTGCAGTGTGAAGTCAAATGGGCCTTAGGAAGCATTACTACAAACAAAGCTAGTGGAGATAACGGAATTCCAGCTAAGCTATTTAAAATCCTAAAAGATGATGCTGTTAAGGTGCTTCACTCAATATGTCAGCAAATTTGGAAAACTCAGTAGTGGCCACAGGTCTGGAAAAGATCAATTTTCATTTCAATCTCAAAGAAGACCAATTCCAGAGAATGTTCAGAGTCATATAATTGTGCTCATTTCACATCCTTGCGAAGTTATGCTTAAAATCCTTCAAGTTAGGCTTTAGCAGTATGTGAATTGAGCACTACCAATGTACAAGCTGGGTTTTGAAGAGGCAGAGGAACCAGAGAGCAAATTTCCAACATTTGTTGGATCATGGAGAAAATAAGGGAGTTCCAGAAAAACATCCAATTCTGCTTCATTGACTATGCTAAAACCTTTGACTGTGTGGATCACAACGAACTGTGGGAAATTCCTAAAGAGATGGGCGTACCAGACCACCTTACCTGTCTCTTGAGAAATCTGTATGCAAGTCAAGAAGCAACAGTTAGAACCGAACATAGAACAATGAACTGGTTCAAATTGGGAAAGGAGTACATCAAGGCTGTATATTGTCACTCTGCTTATTTAACTTATGTGCAGAGTACATCATGCAAAATGCTGGACTGGATGAATCACAAGCTGGAATCAAGATTGCTGGAAGCACTATCAACAACCTCAGATATGCAGATGATACAACTAATGGCAGAAAGTGAAGAGGAACTAAAGAGCCTCTTGATGAGGGTGAAAGGAGAGAGTGAAAAAGCTGGCTTAGACCTCAACATTTGAAAAACTAAGATCGTGGCATCCAGTCCCATCACTTCATGGCAAATAGAAGGGGGAAAAGTGGAAACAGTGACAGATTTTATTTTCTTGGACTCCAAAATCACTGCAGATGGTGATTGCAACCATGAAATTAAAAGATACTCGCTCCTTGGAAGAAAAGCTATGACAAACCTCAGTTCAGTTCAGTTAGTTGCTCAGTCGTGTCCGACTCTTTGCGACCCCATGGACTGCAGCATGCCAGGCCTCCCTGTCCATCACCAATTCCCAGAGTTACTCAAGCTCATGTCCATCGAGTTGGTGATGCTATCCAACCATCTTATCCTCTGTCATCCCCTTCTACTCCTGCCCTCAATCTTTCCCAGCATCAGGGTCTTTTCAAATGAAATCAGTTCTTTGCACCAGGTGGCTGAAGTATTGGAATTTCAGCTTCAGCATCAGTCCTTCCAATGAATATTCAGGACTGATTTCCTTTAGTATGGACTGGTTGGATCTCCTTGCAGTCCAAGGGACTCTCAAGAGTCTCCTCCAACACCACAGTTCAAAAACATCAATTCTTCAGCACTCAGCTTTCTTTATAGTTCAACTCTCATGTCCATACGTGACTGCTGGAAAAACCGTAGCTTTGACTAGATCGACCCTTGCAAAATAATGTCTCTGCTTTTTAATATGCTATCTAGGTTGGTCATAGCTTTTTTTCCAAGAAGCAAGCGTCTGTTAATTTCATGGCTGCAGTCACCATCTGCAGTGATTTTGGAGCCCCCAAAATAAAGTCTGTCACTGTTTCCATTGCTTACCTATCTATTTGCCATGAAATGATGAGACCGGATGCCATGATCTTAGTTTTTTGACTGTTGAGTTTTAAGCCAGCTTTTTCACTCTCCTCTTTCACTTTCATAAAGAGGCTCTTTAGTTCTTCTTTGCTTTCTGCCATAAGGGTGCATATTGATATTTCTCCAAGAAATCTTGATTCCAGCTTGTGCTTCATCCAGCCCAGCATTTCTCATGATGTACTCTGCATATAAGTTAAATAAGCAGGGTGACTATATACAGCCTTGGCGTACTCCTTTCTCTATGGAACCAGTCCGTTGCTCCATGTCTGGTTCTAACTGTTGCTTCTTAACCTGCATACAGATTTCTCAGAAGGCAGGTAAGGTGGCTTGCTATTCCCATCTCTTTAAGTATTTTCCACAGTTTATTGTGATCCACACAGTCAAAGGCTTTGGCGTAATCAATAAAGCAGATGTAGATGTTTTTCTGGAACTCTCTTGCTTTTTTTATGATCCAATGGATGTCAGCAAAGCCTTCCTCAGTGATCAATGCAAAGAAATAGGGGAATTACAAACCTAGACAGCTTATTATAAAGCAAAGACACTACTTTGCTGACAAAGCTCTGTATAGTCAAAGCGATGGTTTTTCCAGTAGTCATGTGTGGGTGTGAGAGTCGGACCTTAAAGAAGGCTGAGTGCCAAAGAACTGATGCTTTTGGATTGTGGTGCTGGAGAAGATTCTTGAGAGTACTTTGGACTGCAAGGAGCTCAAACCAGTCAATCCTAAGGAAATCAACCCTGAATATTCATTGGAAGGACTGATGCTGAAGCTGAAACTCCAATACTTTGGCCACCTGATATGAAGAGCCAACTCATTTGAAAAGACCCTGATGCTTGGAAAGACTGAAGGCAAGAGGAGAGGAGGGAGACAGAGGATGAGTTGGTTAGAAAGCTTTACCGATTCAATGGACATGAATTTGAGCAAACTTGGGGAGATAGCGGAGGACAGAGGAGGCTGTCGTACTGCTGTCCATGGGGTCGAAAAAAGGTGGACCCGACTTAGTGACTCAAAACAAATGCTTTAGACTGAATACCTTCTCTAATGCTAGGTATATTTATCTGTTAATTAAGGAAAATACTAGTACCAATTTTCCAAAGGTTTTTTGAGATTAAATGAGATGGCATATATAAAGGACTGAGCATTATGCCTAGCAAGCTGAGATTGGTAAGTGCCGATAAGTGGCAATAGTAATGGGGATAGTAGCAATAGCAGTAGTAGTAGTAGCAGCAATAGCAGCTGGTGGAGTAGTAATCATTAGCCAGTACCTACTAGTGATATTTGGGTGTTTTTAAAAACATGAAACATTGTATATTTTTGAATATAGAACTAAAAGGTCCCATGAAAGCTCTGGCCTCCATTAGGAAAAATATGGCAAATCCTGATGACCTAGGTTCCATGATGAAAAATATAGGAGTTCCATTACCCCAAGATGTGATTGAAAGTGCACTGAAGAATGTGACTATCATGGGTAAGTATGTAATATGTTTCTAGGATCTTTTATCTTAGCTGACATGCATCTGTTTGAATTTTTCAAGAGTTGTTAAAGGGTTTATCTACTTCATGGATTATCCAAGACTTTTATACCTACCACCTAGTTAGTTTCTAGTTATTTTCAACAGATCATACCAAGGAAGGATCTATAGAGGATGAGTGTGTGTGTGTGTGTGCGCCTGAATGATATGCATTAATCTGTCTTTCTGATTGAATATATATTCAATATGACTGAATATAGGTTGTATTTAAGTATATTTCAAGGTCAAATCCATAAATTATTTTTCAGTATAGCAGTTGTACTATAGTTGCCTACCTCTTATCTCTGGTCATTTATCTTTCCCATGTCCCTTGACATGTATGTTTCTTTCAGATGATAGGATAGTGAATTTAGAAGAGTTTATGGGCAATTTGGTCAATTCAGGATTTTCATCTCCACCTGAAAGTGAGTAAGAATTTTCATTTGAATTGAGGTAGAAAATGTGTGTATTGTGGATCTCTTGGGAAAACCCCAGATAGGCTTTTAAGATGGTCCTCAGCTGCTCTAAAACTGGCAGAATATTCCAATATCATTGTTCCACACATGTCAAATGTGTAGCACAACTGAAAAACACCGTGAGTTTTAGAAAGAACTAGTTCTCTCTGCTGCCTGAGGGCTTCCCTGATGGCTCAGTGGTAAAGAAGCTGCCTGCAGTGCAGGAGTTGCTGGAGACACAGGTTTGATCCCTGAGTTGGGAAGATAGCAACCCATTCCAGTACTCTTGGCTGAAAAATCCCATGGACAGGGGAACCTAGTGGGCTATAGTCCAAAACAGTCACAGAGGGTCAGACACAACTGAGAGTCTGAGCACAGCACAGCTACCTCTGCTGTCTAGTCTGAGCACTAGTGTCTTGACTGTGGTTGTCTTTCACCAAGGGCCTTTTGAAAACAGGAATTATGTTAAGTTAAATATTATTGAACCAGCACTTGGAATGAGGCTGTTTGTAAGTTATTCTTTTACTAAAGTGTAATAGCATGAGACATATTAACATATAATAAATAATGGGTTTCCGATACTAATTTATAACTCTTCACTAAGAAACTGATGGAAACCCTTACTGTTACTATTTGGAGAATTTTTGTTCAGGTTTGAATTTCTCTTCTTCTATTATTCGAAGTTTGTTTGCTTTGGATGTTTCCTTGAATGGCTTACCCCTTTTTCCAATCTTTCCTTATACATGAACTCAAAGTTTAATTTTAGTACTATGTTTGTCAACTATATTGTTAAAAATCCTTTTCTTCTTTTGGTTTGCACAGTATATTTGCAATCTTAAGCCTCTGTGTTTTCTGATGAGCTGCCCTTTTTTTGTCACTATGGTATTGGAAAGGAAAGAATGCTTTATATTTTGTATATTTAGGTGGGAAGAATAATTCTGACTTCAAGCCAAAACTGTATCAACTTTCACATCATTTCATATTGTACATCTTAACATAGTTTTTATGGTTGCAGAAGCTCAGGGTATACTTCTTTGGTCATTTCCACATACTTTTGGATAGGTACATATGTATGGTCTTGATATTTATGGAGTGATATTTTGCAGAAATGTCTTCTTTGGAGAAACTTTCTAATAAAATATCTCATCTGTTTTTGAGAAATGGCGTTAAAACAACCATCTCAAATAATAATGTAATACCTTTTTATGATGATAACTGGTAACGAGACTTATCATGGTGATCATTTTATAATGTATAAAAATATTGAATCACTATGTTATATACCAGAAATTAACATAGTGTGCAGTTGTACTTCCAAAACAACTCTTTTTCTTTTTCATAGAAAAAGAGATCAGATTTGTGGTTACCAGAGATGAGAGGGGGAGATATTGGAAGAAAGGGGTCATAAGACTAGAGAAGGAAATGGCAACCCACTCTGGTATTCTTGCCTGGAGAACCCCATAGACAGAGGAGCCTGGTGGGCTACAGTCCATGAGGTTTCAGAGTTGCACACAACTGAAGCAACTTAGCAATGGGTCATAAGGTACAAACTTCCAGTTATAAGATAAATAAGTACTACGGTGCTATACATTATACATGAAAGTTAAGAGTGTAAATCCTAAGAGTTCTTATCCCAAGGAAAAAAATTTTGTCTTTTTCATTTAATTTTTATGAGATGATGGATGTTTATTAAACTTATTATGATGATCATTTCATGATGTATATAAGTCAAATCATTATGCGATGTACCTTAAGCTTATACAGTGCTGTATGTCAAGTATATCTCAGTAAAACTGGAAGAAAAAAAAATATCAAAAATGCCACTGTATCTTCAGAAGAGATTGTTCATTATGCTATTCAGTGATGAATGTGAAAAGTGTCTCTTGAAATTTGGTATCAGAAGAAACTTTCTCCCAAAGACCAGTATGCTCCTTTGTATAAATGATAACCTGAGTTCCCATTTGAATGCAGAGTTCCAAGGAATAGCAAGGAGAGATAAGAAAGCCTTCCTCAGCAATCAATGCAAAGAAATAGAGGAAAACAATAGAATGGGAAAGACTAGAGATCTCTTCAAGAAAATTGCAGATACCAAGGGAACATTTCATGCAAAGATGGGCTCAATAAAGGACAGAAATGGTAGGGACCTAACAGAAGCAGAAAATATTAAGAAGAGGTAGCAAGAATACACAGAAGAATTGTACAAAAAAGTTCTTCACGACCCAGACAATCACGATGGTGTGGTCACTCACCTAGAGCCAGACATCCTGGAATGTGAAGTCAAGTGGGCCTTAGAAAGCATCACTACGAACAAAGCTAGTGGAGGTGATGGAATTCCAGTTGAGCTATTTCAAATCCTTAAAGATGACACTGTGAAAGTGCTGCACTCAATATGCCAGCAAATCTGGAAAACTCAGCAGTGGCCACAGGACTGGAAAAGGTCAGTTTTCATTCCAATCCCAAAGAAAGGCAATGCCAAAGAATGCTCAAACTACCACACAATTGCAGTCGTCTCACACACTAGTAAAGTAATGCTTAAAATTCTCCAAGCCAGGCTTCAGCAGTACGTGAACCGTGAACTTCCAGATGTTCAAGCTGGATTTAGAAAAGGCAGAGGAACCAGAGATCAAATTGCCAACATCCGCTGGATCATCGAAAAAGCAAGAGAGTACCAGAAAAACATCTATTTCTGCTTTATTGACTATGCCAAAGCCTTTGACTGTGTGGATCACAATAAACTGTGGAAAATTCTTAAAGAGATGGGAATATCAGACCACCTGACCTGCCTCTTGAGAAACCTGTATGCAGGTCAGGAAGCAACAGTTAGAACTGGACATGGAACAATAGACTGGTTCCAAGTAGGAAAAGGAGTACGTCAAGCCCGTATATTGTCACTCTACTTATTTAACTTATATGCAGAGTTCATCATGAGAAATGCTGGGCTGGATGAAGCACAAGCTGGAATCAAGATTGCCGGGAGAAATATCAATAACCTCAGATATGCAGATGACACCACCCTTAGGGCAGAAAGTGAAGAAGAACTAAAGAGCCTCTGGATGAAAGTGAAAGTGGAGAGTGAAAAAGTGGCTTAAAGCTCCACATTCAGAAAACTAAGATCATGGCATCTGGTCCCATCACTTCATGGCGGATAGATGGGTAAACAGTGGCTGACTTTATTTTTCTGGGCTCCAAAATCACTGCAGATGGTGATTGCAGCCATGAAATTAAAAGACGCTTACTCCTTGGAAGGAAAGTTATGACCAACCTAGACAGCATATTGAAAAGCAGAGACATTACTTTGCCAGTAGTCATGGCTATGGTTTTTCCAGTGGTCATGTATGGATGTGAGAGTTAAACTATAAAGAAAGCTGACAAAAGAAATACAATATTGTAAAGTTAAAAAATAGATAAATAAACTAATTTAAAGAAAAGAAAGCTGAGTGCTGAAGAATTGATGCTTTTGAACTGTGGTGTTGGAGAAGACTCTTGAGAGTCCCTTGGACTGCAAGGAGATCCATCCTAAAGGAGATCAGTCCTGGATGTTCATTGGAAGGACTGATGTTGAAGCTGAAACTCCAATACTTTGGCCACCTCATGTGAAGAGCTGATTCATTTGAAAAGACCCTGATGCTGGGAAAGATTGAGGGCAGGAGGAGAAGGGGACACAGAGGATGAGATGGCTGGATGGCATCAGTGACTCAATGGACATGGGTTTGGGTGGACTTAGGGAGTTAGTGATGGACAGGGAGGCATGGCGTGCTGTGGTTCATGGGGTGGCAAAGAGTTGGACACGACTGAGCGACTGAACTGAACTGAACCGTGTTCCCTTTTACACCTTAATTACCAGAAAGTTCAGATTTAAATTTAATTTTTATTAATTGTAACTATATTGGTTTTATTATTTACTATCTTCCTCTCGTGTATTTTGAATTTTTATTTCTATCTTAAATACATGTACTTTTCATTTAATAATTCCTCAAATTATTTTAGGAAGTGATTGGATATAAATTATAACATAGCATATCAAAAACTGCTGTGAATCCTGATCCATGGGATATTAATTAGTATGTCATAAAAGAGAGATCAGTGGCTAAACTTGGAAAACACTGAAGTAGAAACCAAAGTTTAACAAAATTCTCTGCTGCTAGACTATTAGATGATTTCTCAGTTGGCACAGTGGTAAAGAATCTGCCTGCCAAGCAGAAGATGCAGATTTGATCCCTGGGTCAGAAAGATCCCCTGGAGAAGGAAAAGACAACCCAATCCAGTATTCTTGCCTGGGAAATCCCATGGACAGAGGAGCCTGGTGGATTACAGTCCATGGAGTCGCAAAGAGTCAGACAAAACTGTGCGACTGAGTGACTGAGCATGCACACACACACAAAGCCCCATCAACCATTCTCAATCTTACTATCTTTACTAACATACTCGTTTGTCAAGGGTTACCTCAAGTTGGTACAGAATCCTTTATGTCACACATACTGTTTTTTTCTGTGTTCTTCAGAAGACAATTTGGAAATGCTGCTTTGAAGAATAAAATGGAACAATTGTTTGTTGCTGATATGATAAAATAGAATCTGCTGCTGCTGCTAAGTCGCTTCAGTCATGTCCGACTCTGTGTGACCCCATAGATGGCAGCCCACCAGCCTCCTCCGTCCCTGGGGTTCTCCAGGCAAGAACACTGGAGTGGGTTGCCATTTCCTTCTCCAATGCATGAAAGTGAAAAGGGAAAGTGAAGTCGCTCAGTTGTGTCCAACTCTTAGTGACCCCATGGACTGCAGCCTACCAGGCTCCTCCATCCATGGGATTTTCCAGGCAAGAGTACTGGAGTGGGGTGCCATCGCCTTCTCCGAAAATAGAATCTACTTATGCATTAATATATAACTCTTGTGCCCTGTGTCTAAATTCTTTTATTAGTCCTGGTGATTTGGTAGATTCTTTAGGATTTTCTATGTAAACAATTATGTAATCTGCAAGTAGATACAGTTTTACTTTTTTCTTCCCATTTTCCATGCCTTTTATTTCTTTTTCTTGTTCTTCCTTGTTTTATTGTCTAACTCCTTCAATATAATGTTGAACAGAATTGTTGAGAGTGGGCATCTTGCTTTATTCTGATCTTAGGGGTAAAACATTCAGTCTTTGACCCTTAAATATGTTAGCTGTAGGTTTTTTTTTTTTAAGGCTCTGTTTGAAGACATTCCCTTACTCTTTACAGTTTACTGACAGGTTTTTTTTTTTTATCATAAATGATTGATAATTTTGTGAAATTCCTTTTCTGTCTTCTAAGATGATAGTTTTGATTTTGTCCTTTATTCTGTTAACATGGTGAATTAAAATGCCTGATTGTTAAATGTTTGTAAATTGTATTTAAAAAATACAAGTTTTATTTTGCGGAGTAAAAAGAGCAGAATTTTCAAACTTAAATAGAAAAACATTTTATGCATAGTGATACAGTGCATTCTTGTTGAAATTGTGGAAAAACCCAACCATTAGCAATTTGTTTACCTTTTTTTTTAAGCAGAATTCTCTTGTATGAACTTTTCTATTTATTTATCTATGCCTGTGCTGGGTCTTCGTTGCTGTGTGCAGAGTGGGGGCTACCCTCTGGTTGTGGTGTGTGGGCTTCTCATTGCAGTGGCTTCTCTTGTTGTGGAGCATGGGCTCGAAGACACACAGGCTTCAGTAGTTACAGCAAGTGGACTCAGTAGTTGCAGCTCCCGGGCTCTAGAGCACAGGCTCAGTAGTTGTGGTGCATGGGCTTAGTTGCTCCAAGGCGTATGCGATCTTCCTGACCCAGGGATCGAACCCATGTCTCCTGCTCTGGCAGGTGGATTCTTTACCACTGAGGCACTAGGGAAGTCCCTGTCTACTATTTTTGTATCATTACAAAATGTGAAAAAAAGTGGAGCCTGGCATGCTGCCATCCATGGGGTTGCAAAGAGTCGGTCACAACTTAGTGACTGAACAGTATATTTCATACTCGTGCATTATGAGGACATTAACTTCTAGAATCTCTCTGAGTATGATAGAGGTCTTTATTAGTTTAGGCAATGGCACCCCACTCCAGTACTCTTGCCTGGAAAATCCCATGGATGGAGGAGCCTGGTAGGCTACAGTCCATGGGGTCGCTAAGAGTCGAACACGACTGAGCGACTTCACTTTCACTTTTCCCTTTCATGCACTGGAGAAGGAAATGGCAACCCACTCCAGTATTCTTGCCTGGAGAATCCCAGGGACAGCAGAGCCTGGTGGGCTGCTGTCTGTCTATGGAGTCGCACAGAGTCGGACACGACTGAAGTGACTTAGCAGCAGCAGTATCTTTCCTTTTCTGTGTGATCTGTTTCTACAGTTAAGAATTGAGAGACTGAACTAATCATGCTTGATAGCTGGTATAAATTTGTTTTATTTTTGTGTATGGAAATTGATTGACCTCTTTTGGTTTCTCAGATGAGTGACTAAGAACCCTGTGTGTATGAATGAAATATTCTACTTGGCAAGCCTTGTTTTAGAAGGAGCTGGCGGAGAGGCTTCTTAAATGGCAGAATAAATTAAGCTTTAGTTTCAGTCACCAAAATTCACCTTGACAGCTGTGGTTTTCTTTCTCTTACTGGAGAGTTCTCCAATATTTACGCCAGGAAGCAGGTGCTGAACTGCCTGTTCCTCCGTGACTCAGGGATTTTGGAAAATGAGAAGGGAGTGACTTACTGATACAAATAAATGCTCTCTAGATAGGCTTTTGGTTAATCCCTTTATTTTCTGATTCTACCTCCCTGCTGCCACCTTACTTCTCCCCTCAGTATCTGCTAAACTTGAGCATTGAGCTTTTCGGGGAGTTTTTCTGGGCAAATAAGTTTCTTTCATACTTTTTCCTTTAACTACTTAGAACCTCCTCCTTTGTAAATTATAAACTGTAATTTCCTCTACTCATTTTATTTATCACATTTATTTGTTTGCTTTTTTACTATATATCTCCCCAAAGTAGCGTGTGAACTATTGATAGGAACTTTCTCTGTTGTGCTCACTGCCGTTATCACTAGCATGTAGGCTAGTGTCCATCACATAAAAGGACTTAAACAAATGTTTAATGAATAAATAGATGAATTAAAATACTTTGTTCTCTTTCATAAATATTAAACTTTTATTCTACTTTTTCTTACTTATTTTTTCCACATATTCTTTTTGTTGTTATGAGTTTATTCCCTTCTCCCATCATTTTAATCTGTTTAATTGGGTCTCTGAAAGAAGAGGAGAAAAACATGTCTTCATTGCCAGACTTTAGGGTATTTATGAGAATATTTTTCATGGGAAAAAATGTCTTGCATTTTGGGTAAAACAATCTATTTAAAAAATTTTGAAACTTTTATTATTATTTGGTGAATATAATCAATGGTAATAATTAATTTAAGAATTAAGTGTCAAATCAAACCACTGCCTTCAAGTTATATTTATATGGCCCAATTGTCCATGTTACACTAATAATACCCAACAGTTTTTACTTTGTCTTTAGCTCATTTATCAGGAGCTACTGAGGCACTTCTATTTTAACTATCTATGTTCTACTGAACAGCTCTCTCTGTGAAGTGTGGTATTTCATATTTAAAATCATTAGAAAATCTCAATTTCATATTATTCACTTTCCATGTTTTTGAAGAAAAAAATCGAGATCCATAACCTGGATAATTTCATGGATGATATGGGAATTGAACTTACATGTAAAGAACATAAAGAGCTGGTAAATCATCTCTCAACTAGTGGTGGGCATTTCAATTATTTTGGTATCTTGCAAAGAATGCTTTTAGGCTTAATTATAATAATAAATATTCATATTTCCCTTTAAAGTACTATAAAAGTACACAGAAATATCTAATACCAAAGGTGTGAATGTATATGTGTACTTATTATTATTGTGATTTTTGAAATGAACATTCAGGCTTTAAGTGAATATTAAGATTGTTATGCAGAAAGTATTAATATCTGGGCCCTAAATGTCACCATCTAAGCTAGGTAGTCTCCTGAGGTACTAAACTAGGTAATCTCATCATCAAGGTCAGTGAAAGACCAGACCATAAGCAGGGAAAAGTAGAAAATCAGGGGAGATGGAATGTGAAAATGAAGAGTAAGAAAAGAAAACTAGTTCATGTTCTGCCTCCTAAGCTAGTAAGAATAGCCAATAGCCTATGGCAGAAGTGTCATGAATTTCTAATTTTATTTAGGTTTATTTAACCTAATAATAATAACCTCATAGTCATAAAGGTAGATTTCATTCATACTGCTATGTATCAGGGACTAAACCTCCTCCACAGGATTATTCCAAGAATTAAAGAAATAACATAAGTAATTTAAAAATAAATATTAGGGTTTTTTCCCCTCTTTTATATTGAAATAGTGTCTAAATATATATATATATATGTATATATATATATTTATGTATGTATGTATGTAAAGGGCTTTCCAGGTGGCACTAGTGGTCAAGAACCCACCTGCCAATGCAGGAGATGTAAAAGATGTGGGTTCAATCTCTGGGTTGGGATGATCCCCTGCAGGAAGGCATGGCAACCCACTCCAGTATTCTTGCCTGGAGAATCCCAGGGACGTCGGAGCCCGGTGGCTGCCGTCTATGGGGTCGCACAGAGTCGGACACGACTGAAGCGACTTAGCAGCAGCAGCATAGTCTTTAATGAGGAAGAAATAGGTATAATCCCTTGTGATTTATTTTTAATTTTCTCATTTATTTATACAACAAACATTTATTAAGAACCTTGTATGTGCCAGATAAAGATGAATTAGGTCTGTTCATCCCAGTAAGGAATTTACAGTTTATTTGGGGACAGGAGACAAGTATGAAGAAAAAATGCAAATTAAAGTTCTAAAAGGTCTACATTATTGAGAATAAATGGACAACATTTTCCCTGGAGGAGGAAATGACAACCAATCATGTTACTCTTGCCAAGAAAATCCAGTGGACAGAGGAGCCTGGCTGGCTATAATCCATGGGGTTGTAAAAGAGGCAAATATGAATCAAAGACTGAGCACACACAGAGATAATATTTGGGAAAGGATGAAAAGATGGAAGGAGGAAGGGAATAATGATTGCTTTAAAACAACTGAATCTGTTGTGGTCGTTTAGGAAAAAAAGAGCTGATGTAAGGGAGGCAAGGTTGTGTTATAGAGGGCCTGTTCTTTATCCTACAGGTAATACTGCAGGGGGAGCCACTGCAGTTTTTCTTATTTGAGAGTGGTATCATGTTTTGTTCTCTACTCCCAAAAGTTACTAGGCAAAAGACTATAGAAAATAACTCAAAAGCTATCTTAAATTCTAAAATGTATCTTTTCACATATTGGTCACTTTTACATTCCATAAAAATAGCTATACTGTATTCCATTTGGCTTCCCTCATAGCTTAGTCATTATAGAATTTGCCTGCAATGAAGGAGACAGCGTTCGATTTCTGGATGGGGAAGATCCCCTGGGTATTCCATTTGAGAAAGCAAATAATTTTTAAAAGATTTGCTTTTCATACTGGTTTTTATAACTTCAAATATTATGCCTTTTTATGACTTCCCATATCAATTATTGCTTCTGTTTAAAACTTTGTATCTATCTTACAGCTGATGAGAAGATAAATCAGCTCAAATTGATGGATACTGTGAATACTCTTAAAGGTGAGTGAGTAATAAGAAGACATAAAACTAAAATCTTGAACCTTTGCAATAATATTTTAATGAAGTGTATTGAGGTTTTGTTTATGCATGTTCACAATAAAAAATCTTGGAGAATATGAGGGAAGCATAGAGAGGGGCAAAAAAATAAAAATCACCCTTAGTTTATAATCAAAGACAAAGATAACCATCTTTTGGTATCAGTTCTGGCAATTCACTCTAGTATGGTTGCCTGGAGGATCCCATGGACTGTAGCCTGCCAGGCTCCTCTGTCCATGGTGTTGCAAGAGTCGGACACGACTTAGCAACTAAATCAGCTAAACCACAGTTCAGTTCAGTCGCTCAGTCGTGTCCAACTCTTTGCGATCCCATGGACTGCAGCATGCCAGGCTTCCCTGTCCATTACCAACTCCTGGAGCTTGCTCAAACTCATGTCCATCAAGTCAGTGATGCCATCCAACCATCTCATTCTCCGTCGTCCCCTTCTCCTCCTGCCTTCAGTCTTTCCCAGCATCAGGGTCTTTTCTAATGGGTCAGTTCTTTGTAACAGGTGGCCAAAGTATTGGAGCTTTGGCTTCAGCATCAGTCCTTCCAATGAATATTCAGGACTGATTTCCTTTAGGATTGACTGGTTTGATCTTCTTGCTGTCCAAGGGACTCGCAAGAGTCTTCTCCAACACCCCAGTTCAAAAGCATCAATTCTTTGGTGCTGAACCTTCTTTATAGTTCAACTCTCACATCCATACATGACCACTGGAAAAAATAACTTGCATTGAATTTTTTGGCTTTGACTTTTATTCGTATTATTTCATGAATAGTAAAATGCTAATCATATTTTATTGATTGATGGATAATTTGCATCTATTAAAACTGAGTTTTATGGACAGTGAATGGTGTTATTATTATTGTAACAGTGAACAGTCTACATGATTTATATATATATATATATATATATGTATTTTCTAAATAATGTAATTTACTCTGGCTTTCTTAAAGTGGTCATGTTCTTGACCTGCATGGAAACAATGATGTTATAAATCTGAAATAAATAAATCAAATTACTTCAGTGAATAAATAACTAGTTAAAAATCTAGAAGAGTGGGATGAAGTAGAAAGAAACAAATCCTGCTCCTAGTATAGGTGGTAACTAGTGGCAAAAATAATTGAATTATTGGGAAAATTTCAAATCTTCTCTACTCTTTTAGAGAGAAATGCAAATCCTTATTGCACAAATGGAAAAACTTTGGTGTATATGAGAATGACTTCTCTCATTGCCAAAGATAATAGCATAGTTCCTATCAAGCGTAGGTTTAATTTCAAAATTGTAGTTTGTGTGATTTACATTTATGATATAAAAATTTGTGTCTCTCCATGGAAAATAGATGTACTTAACAATTTGAACTATGTAACCACACAGACCTGTGTTCAAATACTGGCTCTAGAAGCTACTAGCTGTGCAACTCTAGGCAGGTAACACTTCTCTCAGCCTCAGTCACACCATTTGTGAAACTGAAATATTGTGGATACCTAATTTATGTTATTTTGAGGATAGACTGAAATGGTGCAAATATAGCATATAAAAATAATTAAATTATTATCTACTTGGTGAAATTTAGTGGGCAGTTACCAACTTTGCATTTTTAAAATTTGGTTTAGGCTTGTCATCACAGGTGTAGTTGGTTGTTATATAAGGATTAATGATATCAGGTTTTATTTTGATTTTGTTATTTATTTTATATTAATTTTGGAACAAACTTTATTCTGCGTATTTGTTTTTTACATTGAGACTGCGAAATACAAAGTACAGAAATAGTGTCCTTATCCCAGACATGATATATGTATGAAATATATATTTATATAAGAAATATATATTTATGTATAATATATATTATATTTGTTGTTGTTTAGTCTCTCACTTGTGTCTGACTCTTTGTGACCCCATGGACTACAGCAATCCAGCCTTCCCTGTCCTTCACTATCTCCTGGAATTTGCTCAAACTCATGTCTGTTGAGTCAGTGATGCCATCCAACCATCTCATCCTCTGTTGCCCTCTTCTCCTCCTGCTCTCAGTCTTTCCCAGTATCAGGGTCTTTTCCAGTGAGTCAGTTCTTCGCATCAGATGACCAAAGTATTGATGTTTCAGCTTCAGCATCAGTCCTTCCACTGAATATTCAGGGTTGATTTCCTTTAGGATGGACTGGTTGATCTTCTTGCAGTCCAAGGGACTCTCAAGAGTCTTCTCCAGCACCACGATTCAAAAGCAGCCATTTTTCAGCACTCAGCCTTCTTTATGGTCCAACTCTCATGTCTGTACATGACTACTGGAAAAACCATAGCTTTAACTATACGGACTTTTGTTGGCAAAGTGATATCTCTGCTTTTAAATACACTGTTTAGGTTTGCCTCTGGGATACCAGCCCCCTGATCACGGCTTTTCTTTGAAATAGAATCTTAGGTTATTAATCTTTTCATCTTTTCTACTGTATACATTTAAGTGTATAAATTTCCTTCTCAGCACACCTTTACTTTATCCCACAAGTTTTTTATGTACTATTATTATTGTTATTTAATTCAAAATATATTCAAATTCCAGTGTGATTTTTGACATATGATTTATTTAGAAAAACTTTCTTTAATTTCCAAACATATGGGAGTTTTCTAATATCTTTTGCCCTTGATTTGTAGCTTAATTCCATACTGTATACTGCACAGTTATTTGTACCCATCATCTTTTATTATTCTAATAATTTTAAAATTATATGAGCCTTACTGATTGTATGAAATATTACTTTATAACCACCATTATGGGAGCATCTCTTTTGCTAGAGTTAAAGAAATACTGTTTATTCTCTGTATCTGCAATTGATTGCTTATTGTTTAGCAGGTGTCATTATGCCTTATTTTACTTTCATAATTTGAAATTATAATGTTTAAAAAAATCTCATCTTTCTCTACTTCTTTTGTTTTGAAGAAGGAGAAGTTGACCTCAGTGACTTGGATAATGTCATGCAAAATATGGGAATAGAGCTCACAGCTAGAGAACACTTGGAGCTAGTGAATTTACTTCCAATTTATGATGAGCATTTCAAATATCAGCATAGCTTTCAGGAGAGTTAATATTACCTTTAAGAGAGTTAGTATAGTCATCAGAAAAGTTATTCAGTTTTTCAAGCAATAGTTGGCTTTTGAGGAGATAATGATATCCTTAAAAAGCCATTTTATCCAATACCCAGGGTTTATTATAAATTATAAATTAGAGATAATTAGACATATCCAAATTTTAGAGATAATATTTTGAACATTTAAGAATTTATAAATTGTCATTTAAAAAATATATGTCAATAGCAAGCCTTGTCATATGCAATATATGTCATAAATCTTGACATCAGGACTGAGGAATGTTGATAGTTATCTTTCATTCCATTGAGATGCCTATAGAAAATAGGAGAAGAGGAGAGATATAAAGCTATACTAGTAGAATGGAAAAGAGATAGAGTCAGAAAAAATATAAAATAAGGAAATGTTTTTACCTTAGCATAGTAGGTATTAATAATTGTCTCAGGTGCTAAAGAATTGATAGATTTACCATATTAAGAATTTTTCTTACATTTGTTTTATCATTTCTAGAAGATATTAAGTAAATTTTAGGAGCAAATTATTTTATGGTCTATATTTCTGAACTTGGATATTTAGTATTGCTTTAGTATATCTAGTTCTTTTTTCTGTGACCTAAATTATGTTATTTTCTTACAGCTACATCTGATGGAAAAAAGAATAGGTTGTTGAACTGTTTGAAAGCTACAAAAGGTGAGTGAAGATACAAGCTGAAAAGTCAGATTGACTCTATTGTCAATCTTGTCTTTTCCTTGTCATTAAATATTGCTTGCTGTCATTCTCATATATATGTATATATTTCCATAATTACTTCTAATACATATATATGTGTTTTGTGCCAGTCTCAGCCTAGCAATAACCAGTGTTGTGGTTGGATTGGCCCTTGTGATTATTGTTACAAATGCAAGATACCCTTCAATATTAATCATCAGGAAACTTTGAAAAAACAAAGGCTTATTACTTACCTGGAAATTACTCAGTACACCTGGGGTCACATAGTGAGATTGCAAGGAGAGAGAGAGTGTGTGTGTGCATGGGCCTAGAGTTCCACTTTTATTAAGGTTGAGGGTGGGAGCCTAGCGTTTTGTGTTCTCACTCTTTACTGGTGAATTTAGAACATAAGAGTGGAAGTTTAAAGCTTGGAAAGAGAATAAGTGGTTCAAATGATTGGAATCTGAATCAACCAAGATCTCTAAAACAAAGGAGCTTCAGTGCTGGGAGGTGTGTGACAGTCAATGTATTCATCCAAGATAACCATCTCTGAAGTGAGTGCACTTGAATTACAAAAAGGAAAAAAAAACACTGTCAGGATTTACACTGCTGTTCATATTGATTAAATAATCTCCTGTTTTATTTTAAAGAGATGTTCGAACAATTTATATTACCTCAATTTTGGCTGTGGATGTATTAAAATTTAAGGCTATTATATATTGAGATGGGCTTCCCTGGTAGCTTAGTTGGTAAAGAATCCACCTGCAATGCAGGAGACCTTGATTCGATTCCTGGGTCGGGAAGATCCTCTGGAGAAGGGATAGGTTACCCACTCCAATATTCTTGGGCTTCCCTGGTGGCTCAGATGGTAAAATAATCACCTGCAATGCAGGAGACCTGAGTTCGATCCCTGTGTTGGGAAGATTCCCTGAAGGAGAGCATGGCAACCCACTCCAGTATTCTTTCCTGGAGAATCCCAGTGGACGGAGGAGCCTGGAGGGCTACAGTCCATGGGGTCGCAGAGTCAGACATGACTGAGCGACTAAGCACAGCATGTATTGAAATACAGTGACCAAACTGAACATAGTTACTTGTGTAAATGTTTATATTAAAAACTGTTATGTTTATTTTTTTCTGCTAAAATTAACCTGAGTGTTTTCTCAATCTTCTTTCAATATGTTGTGTTATTTAAATTAATAGATTAGTTTTAGTTCATTAATGACCTTCTTTAAACACTTACATGTCCTTGACCTCTTTTTTATGATGAAATTAATAACCATAGTACATAGACATTAATATTTATTATATTCTGAATTTTATTTCAATTTCCTCATGTGTTTCTCTTTTTAAGGATTGCAAGTTGATGTTCAGAATCTTGACACTATTCTTGGAAACATGGCAGTCAAACTTACAGCTGAGGAACCTATTGACCTAACTCCATATATACCAGTTGATGGTAAGTGCCTTAGACATCATTGTGCCCTAATAAGAATTTGAGGTTTGGGGCTGATATTTTTGATAGTACTTATTTGGCTTAAATAAGAATGATTTTTTCCTCTTAATATATTAAAATTTCCCAAAGAAAGGCAATGCCAAAGAATGCTCAAACTACCGCACAATTGCACTCATCTCACATGCTAGTAAAGTAATGCTCAAAATTCTCCAAGCCAGGCTTCAACAGTACATGAACCATGAACTTCCAGATGTTTAAGCTGGTTTTAGAAAAGGCAGAGGAACCAGAAATCAAATTGCCAACATCCATTGGGTTATAGAAAAAGCAAGAGAGTTCCGGAAAAACATTATTTCTGCTTTATTGACTATGCAAAAGCCTTTGACTGTGTGGATCACAACAAACTGTGGAAAATTCTGAAAGAGATGGGAATACCAGACCACCTAACCTGCCTCTTGAGAAATCTGTATGCAGGTCAGGAAGCAACAGTTAGAACTGGACATGAAACAACAGACTGGTTCCAAATCAGAAAGGGAGTACGTCAAGGCTGTATATTGTCACCCTGCTTATTTAACTTATATGCAGAGTACATCATGAGAAACGCTGGGCTGGATGAAGCACAAGCTGGAATCAAGATTGCTGGGAGAAATATCAATAAGATATTGATATGCAGATGACATCTCAGATATGCAGATGACACCACCACCACCACTTCTTTGGCAGAAAGCAAAGAAGAACTAAAGAGCCTCTTGATGAAAGTGAAAGAGGAGAGTGAAAAAGTTGGCTTAAAACTCAACATTCAGAAGACTAAGATCATGGCATCTGGTCCCATCACTTCGTGGCAAATAGATGGGGAAACAGTGGAAACAGTGTCAGACTTTAGTTTTTTTGGCTCCAAAATCACTGCAGATGGTGATTGCAGCCATGAAATTAAAAGACGCTTGTTCCTTGGAAGAAAAGTTATGACCAACCTAGACAACATATTAAAAAGCAGAGACATTACTTTGCCAACACAGGTCCATCTAGTCAAGGCTATGGTTTTTCCAGTAGTCATGTATGGATGTGAGAGTTGGACTATAAAGAAAGCTGAGCACAGAAGAATTGATGCTTTTGAACTGTGGTGTTGGGGAAGACTCTTGAGAGTCCCATGGACAGCAAGAAGATCAAACCAGTCAACCCTAAAGGAAATCAGTCCTGAATATTCATTGGAAGGGCTGATGTTGAAGCTGAGACTCCAATACTTTGGCCACCTGATGCGAAGAACTGATTCATTTGAAAAGACCCTGATGCTGGGAAAGATTGAAGGCGGGAGCAGAGGGGGATGACAGAGGATGAGATGGTTGGATGGCATCACCGACTCAATGGACATGAGTTTGAGTAAACTCTGGGAGTTGGTGATGGGCGGGGAGGCCTGGTGTGCTGCAATCCATGAGGTCGCAAGGAGTCAGACATGATTGAGTGACTGAAATGACTGATTGACTGATATTAAAATTGGTACTTTTTTTTTTAACCATTTATTCATTCAGTAAATATTACTGAGCATCGCATATTGGATGTTTTGCTAAGTGCTAAGATGACAATAGTGAGTAAAAACAACCATAGTCCTTGACCTAAGCAGCTTAATATCTATTACGTCACAATTCTTTATGTACTAGTAGAAGCTGAATTAGAAGTAGAGAATTCAGACAATACTGCAAAGCTACAGTAATCAAAGCAGTGTGGTATTGGCACAAAACCAAACATGAATCAATGGAACAGAATAGAGAGCCCAAATAAACCCACACACCTACAGTCAAATAATCTTCTGACAAAGGACACAAGAATATAGAGTGGGAAAAAGACAGTCTCTTTAGCAAAATGTGTTTGGAAAGTTGGACAGCTGCTTGTAAATCAATGAAGTTAGCACACATGCCCTCACCATACACAGTAATTAACTCAAAATGGCTTAATGACTTAAATATAAGACATGACACCATAAAATACCAGAAGAGAACATAGGTAAAACATTCTCTGACATGCATGTACCAATGTGTTCCTAGATCAGTCTCCCAAGGCAATTGAAATAAAAATGAAAATAAACAAATGGGATCTAATCAAACTTACAAGCTTTTGCACAGCAAAGGAAACAATAAACAAAAAGACAATCTACAGAATGTGAGAAAATATTTGCAAATGATGTGATTGACAGTGGCTTTCCAAAATATAACAATAGCCCATACAACTCAATAACAAAGAAACAGGCAACCCAATAAAAAAATGGGCAGAAGACCTAAAGAGACATTTCTCAAAACAAGATGTGCAAATGGTCAACAGACATGTGAAAAGATGCTCAACATTGCTAATTATTAGAGAATTGTGAATCAAAACCTCAGTGAGGTACCACTTCACACCAGTCAGAATGGCTATCATTAAAAGTCTACAAATAACAAATGCTGGATGTTGAGGAAAGGGAACCCTCCTACACTGTTGGTGGGAATGTAAGTTTGTGTCACCACTGTGGAAAATAGTATGCAGGTTCCTCAGCAAAAATAAAATTACCATATGGTCTATCAATCCCACTCCTGGGCATATTTCCAGACAAAGCTTTAATTCAAAAAGATATGGGCACCCCTATGTTTGTAGCAGCACTATTCACAATAGCCAAGATATGGCTGTATAGCTTGGGGAATATATTCAATATCCTGTAATAAGCTGTAATGAAAAAGAATATGAAAAACATATATACACATATATATATTATTACTGAGTGACTTTGCTTTACAGCAAATAATGAACACAACATTGAGATTCAACTATACTTCAATAAAAAATAAATTTAAACAAAGAGGAAAGGGTTCCATGGTGGCTTAGTGGAAAATAATTTGCCTACCACCACATGCCATGTGGCAACTAAGCCCATGTGGCACGATTGCTGAGCCTGTGCTCTAGAGCCGGGAAGCTGCAACTACTGAAGTCCTGTGCCCTAGAGCTGGCACACCACAGTAAAGAGTAGCTCCTGCTCACCGCAACTAAAGAAATCCCATGACAACAATGAAGACCCAGTACAGCTAAAATAATGAATTAATTTAAAGAAAAGAGGGAGATGCTACTAACAAGCTACGAACTGAATTCTTTCCACTAAATTATGATTAAGTGCTCTTTCCACATTATGATTATATGGGCGTTTAAAATCTATTACCCTCATACTCCTTAAAAAAAGATTTAAGTATAAATGCCTAGAGTTAGATACTGAAATACTAGAACTTTTAGCAATAAAACTTCACTGTACTTGGTTGTTTGCAAAGTAATTATCTGGACTCCTTGCCAATAATTAGCATACCTTCTCTTATATGATGGGAAAGCTGAATTTTAGTTCAGCACAGCAAATGGTGAAGAAAAGTTTCGGTAAAATTAGAGTTGCTGTCATAATAAAGCAAGTACTTGCTAATAAAACTTATTTTATATCAGCAATCTATATCATCCTAATTTACTACAAAGTTATTCTCATAATTACTTGTTTTGTTGCCTTGATTATCATTCAGAGATTATACTAGAATTAACGAGAAAGTTTTTATCTGAAGTGCCAATGGCCTATTTGTTAGGTCAGGTACCTGTTTATCCTGCAGTTGGTTGTAATGCTGCAAAGACAGTTTGTTTTTTTAATTATATCGAATCATGGAATTATTCACAATAATACCATAAGTCTCCATTTCTTTTGCTCTGAAGGAGGGGTTGTTGTCAATCACATGAAAAAAGTTCCTGGAAACATAGGAGTAGAACTCAAAGAAAAGAAACATGAGGAGTTGGTGAACAACATGCCAATTAATGGTAAGAATTTCTGTAACTATTCTGCTTCCCATCTAGGTGAAAAACAAAAACTGTCCAAAAAACCTTTAGAAGGCAATATTGTTTTATCTTAAGAAGAAACACCAATTCTGTCATCTCATTTTTAGTTTGGGAATCAGTAGACTCTAGTTATAAATCCCGTGACCATGGATGAGAAATACTGGTTCTTATTTTTTTAATCCATTTTAAGTCCTAAAGTTTAAAATGAGAATTAAGTGGAAAAAGGAAGGCATTGAAAAGTATTGGAATGAAAATAAATGATACATTCCAAAAAATAAATGGGGAAGGGGCTTCTGCATGCTAAAGTCCAGGCAATAACTACCATAGATGCCAATGAGTGAAAAGGGGCCTTCTTAACAGTTTACTCCATTTCATATTTTATAAAAAATTATTGAGAGTAAATTTGTACTTTGTAGGGAAATCTAAGTTCTGACTTTGTGAAATGGTGGCTTCTATACTGCTTGATGAATCTTTATATCACTTTTGTGAGATTTCGATTAGTGTATTTCTTAAAGCCCATGGAAAGATCAATCAGAATAGGACGATGGATGGTATGAAGGCCTTTAAAGATAAGCAAAAAAAAAAAAAAATAGGATATTGAATCTTGATAGCTGCACGCTTCTAATATATTGATGGCATGTTTATGCTTCTTTTAATCCATCTGTACTTTTGCAGATAATCTGCATTATATGTTAGAGAGAACATGTCATAATTTGTTGAAAGTTTATGGAAAAGAAGTACTGTCAAGTCTGAAGAGTGATTAAGAAACAAAAAAGTAGTAATTGCTAAGAAATTTACTCAGAAAAAGAAAAATTTCTCTGGGTGTAAGCCAAAAAAAAAAAATCATGATTATTGGGTAGAAGTATGAAATTTGTTTTCCCCCCTGCTGTATTTCACTAAGCAGTTCATCAACTTCTTTTAAAACTTTCTGCTATGTGGAGTGGCATCTTTTAAACAATTGAACAGAATTTATTTAGCCATGGTCTTTGTACTAAAACCTATAACCATATTATGCAGGAATTAATAGTTTTTGGTTACATTTAGGAATCACTAAATTTTGGGTTTATTCCTCTCAGTTTCTTAAAGGGAAGGGGATGACTGTATCAACAAGTTATATACTTTCCTGTAAAACGTGAAGCTGAATCTCATAGGCAAAAAACTTTAAAATCTGAAATCTTAAAATTAATAACTGAGCATTTAATATAGCAGTGAACCACTCAAGATGTCTTGGGTTTATGAAATGCTGAAATGAATCTCTAAAGCTACTAATCTGGCACCAAGAAGACATTTTAAAACCTCATAAATTCCGTCTTTAAGACTTATATTGAGTTTGTTATATCAGAAACTTCTTTCACTGTGAATCATAAACAATGCTGAAGTTTCTGAAGACCACAAAAGACCAGAGAAGAGTCAGGGAAAAGAGAACAAATTGGGATAAGGAGAGTGGAAATAGATGAAAACATTTTAATTGAAAAATCAAATCTAGGTCTACATAGCAAACATTGAAGTGAAGGATTAGCAATTACTCAGCAGAAATGATCTGGGAGTTCAAGCAAATGAGAATGGCCCCTTGTTATTGTTTGGGAAGATGAGCTCTGTGGTCTATAGCAACAGGTGCTAAACTACCTTGGGCACATTTTGCTGTTTCAGGTTGTCCCCAAGAAAAGGTAATAGGAAATAGGTTCTAGATTCATCTATCCTATTGAATTTTTCTGGACATTGGAAATTAGTCTCGATAGCCCTATTAAAAGTGTTAAATGATAGTACAGAGACATGAATTATATTTTCTCTTTTTTTATATCAGTAACACAAGCTAATTAGTAATACACAGACATGAATGTATTGTTAATATTTTGGAAACATTCTATTTTTGTCATTTTCCACTCCTACTGCTTTCCTAAGGAGGGAAGGTTAACGTGAGTAGTTTGGACAGCATTCTGGGAGAAATGAGGATTAAACTCATAGAAAAGGAAAAGGAAAAACTGACAGAAAACCTGCTAGCTAATGGTGAGTATTGTAGAAATAACTGTGCCTTTGATGGGAATTTGTGTTTGTAAATATGAGTATGAGAATTTCTAAAACTAGTGACATTTAGTACCCAAAAGGTATTTTGTAAATCTTGAGAAGAATTAATTTCTTATGTAGAGGTAAGTCCTATTTCTTCATGTCTATAAATCCCAGGGAGCAGAAAACAGTTGTCTTCAGTTTATTGTTCTGTTCAACACTCTCTCACAAAAACTTAATTTTCCCTATAATTCCTGAAAATGTCCATGTTTATATCTTTGGACCAATTTTCTCACCCAAATACTGAATTGATATATTTTAATTTCTATAGGACATTTTTATGCTGTCCCTCAGACATCGTGGATTTTGTCAGTAACTGATTTCATAATTACCATTGTGGTACTTTATGAAAGTAGCCACATGGGGCTTTTAGAAATATATTGGGGGCATGTTTGGTTGTCACCGGTGATTTTAAGATTGGGTACTATTAGTATTAAATTCCCTGAGCACTTCCCAGGTGGCACAGTGGTAAAGAATCCGTCTGCCAGTGCAGGAGATGCAAGAGACGTGGGTTTGCTCCCTGGGTCGGGAAGATCCCCTGGAGATGGGCATGCAACCCACTCCAGTATTCTTGCCTGGAGAATCCCATGGACAGAGGAGCTTGGCGGGCTGTACTCCATGAGGTGAGGTCACAAAGAGTTGGACACGACTGAGCACGCATGCATGTGTGCCAGGGATGCTAAGTGCTCTACAATTTATGGGACTTTTCAACACACTGAAGAATTGTTGCACAGATAATACCACTAGCATGTCCAGTAATTGAGAAACTCTGGACCCTAACTTGACTCATATTTCCATACTTTTTCACTATTATGGTACCATAATTATTATCTTAGTAATATAAGCTGGAATCCTGAAAGTTAACCTTCACTCAACTCTAACTCTGGAGAAGGCAATGGCACCCCACTCCAGTGCTCTTGCCCGGAAAAATCCCATGGACGGAGGAGCCTGGTAGGCTGCAGTCTGTGGGGTCGCTAAGAGTTGGACACGAATTCACTTTCACTTTTCACTTTCATGTATTGGAAAAGGAAATGGCAACCCACTGCAGTGTTCTTGCCTGGAGAATCCCAGGGATGTGGGAGCCTGGTGGGCTACCGTCTATGGGGTCGCACAGAGTCGGACACGACTGAAGCGACTTAGCAGCAGCAGCAGCAACTCTAACTCATTGTATTACAAATGAGTACCATTCGTCTATAAAATGTGAGCTTCTTTTGCCAGAGACCATACCTGGATCTTCATTTTGCGTCTTTATCCCTCCCTCATCTTAGTACTTTTCACATATTATAATAAATATTTAATGAAAGAATTAGAATAAATAAGTTTCTATTCAAAATGAGGGAAAAACAAAAAGAGTGCTAGTGGCTGGTACTTACAGTAGCCTCTTGACAGATGCCTCAACTATTTGCTTACTGTTATGCTCTTCATACCAATTATTAATACCACAGTGTTGTCATAGTTATCCCACACAGAGTTAACTGCCTTCTATTCTTGTAAGAAATGTTTGGTCTTACTTGCATTTAGGAGCCCGTGTTCTCAGGGAAGCTTATAATCTATTGCAGTCTAGTCAGTTCTCAATGACATAATGGGAAAACAGTTTTATATACAAAACATAAAGATTTTTACTTTATTCCAGTTTCTTTTCTGTCATCTCTTCATTCTACCCTCATGTCCTTCTAATGTGAGCCAGTGGGTGTCCCTTTTGAGATTATAGTTTACTTTATTGTGACTAACTACAATTACATTATAGTTAGTAGAGTTATCAAAGGACTTTGTGAATACCCAGATCACCCCAAAAAGAAATCTTGTGCCCTTTAGCTATCACCCTACAAGCTCTATATATTTGCTAATCTATTTTCTGTCTCTGTAGATTTGCCTTACCACTTCAAATAAGTGGTATAATATGTGGGTTTTGTGACTAGCTTATTTCACTTAGTATGTACAGGTTTATCTGTATTGTAGTATGTATCAGTTAATTCATTCTTGTTTTTTGCCTTTTTTTTCAATTTTTTTATTGTGATAAAATACAATAACATAAAATTTACTGTCTTAATCATTTTAAAGTATACAGTTCAGTGGTATTAAGTCCATTGATATTATTGTACAACCATTCAGTTCAGTTCAGTTGCTCAGTCATGTCCGACTCTTTGCAACCCCATGGACCGCAGCATGCCAGGCCTCCCAGTCCATCACCAACTCCCAGAGTTTGCCCAAACTGAATTGTTCACTTCAAAATGGTTAATTTTATGTTATGTGAATTTCACCTCAAAAAAATTACAGTGAGAGTCTACTTATACTTTTAAAGTTACCTCATAATTTTTACTTTATTATAATATATTAATTAATTAGCTAGTTAATTAATTAGATCCCTGGCATCAAAGCCCATTCTATTCCTTATGATGTATGTTGTAATAAATCCTATAGTGTATCCTTTCATGGGCTATTTATAGTACAGGCTTCTACCTAAGTTAAAGTTTAAAAGAAGAGATGTTAATTATGATTTTTTTCTATTGATTACTTGGTGCTTTTAGATAATAATCACATAAGTACATTTCTTGTTTTCAAAACCATTTATAATAATGGTAAAGCAAACATAGTCAGATAATAATTCTCGTGCAAAATATTTTTAATATTTTAAACTCATTTTTTTCGTGTACCACTCCTATATGTTTCCTAAGGAGGAAAGTTTAAGGCCAATAACTTAGACACCATCCTTGAACACCCGGGAATCAAGCTCACAGAAGAGGAACATGAAGATGTAAAAGAACACCTGCCACTTAGTGGTGAGTATTGTAAATACTGCTGTACCATAGGGGAGAGTTTTTACATCTGTATATGAGATTTTCTAGAATAGTTTTACATGGTGTTAAAACAGCATTTGATCTCTGGTTCCTCTGCCTTTTCTAAACCCAGCTTATATATCTGTACATTGCTAGATGAAAGCAACACACAGGGCAAGGTATGTGGAATGGGGCACAGAGCATCTGTGCCCTCTCTGCCCTCCGGGTACTTCCATGTGTGTACCAACTTGGAAGCTCTCCAAACTCTCTCAGCTAGATTTTTATGTAGGCTTCATTGTGTAGGCATTATGGATGAAGTCCTTGGCCATTGGTGATTAACTCAACCTCCAGTGCCCCATTTCTTCCCAGAGATTCAAGAATAGGACTGAAAGTTCCAATCACATGGTTTGTTCTTCTGGCAACTAGCCCCCCATATTGTGGTTATCATCTAGGGGCTTTCCCAAAGCACCTCATTAGCATACCATAAACTCAGGTGTGGTTGAAAGGGCCTTTTTAAGAATACTGAAAGACATTCTTTTCACCTTTAGTGATCTGAAGCTATTTTAGGAACTGAGGACAAAAGACCAAATATTATAACAAAGGATGTTCCCATCACTTTTATCACTGAGGAAATTACAAGGGTTTTAGGAGCTGGTTGGTACAGAGGTAAAGACCAAACATATATTTCTTATATCATAAATCATAATGTCACATCTTTTAGTTCAGGAAACAAGAACAACATCTTCCTATTGGCAGAAGTATGTGACATATTTTCTCTAATTCTGTAAACGGTCTAGAAGTTATGCCATAATCTTTAAAAGCTAATTATATAGACTATTCCCCAAAAAAGGTCCAAGGGAAAAAATTTTAATTCCTCTTCATTACTGACACTTTTTGTACAACTAAATGTACTTCATTGTGCGTCAATATCTATAATATACAGTAATTCATTGCTTTTTGTCACACTCAAAGTTTATTACATTTTGCTTATTTTCCTCTCTTTTTCCTAAGGAGGGGTCATTGATGTCAGTAAACTGGACACTGTTTTGCAAAACATGGGAATGAAACTTACAGGAACAGAAAGTAAAGACTTACTAATGAATCTGCCCGTTGATGGTGAGTGCTTACATTTTTTGCACTGTTGAAGATAACCTGAGATGTGAGTATCTATAAAATCACTTCTGGAAAAGAATTTACTTGCCATTAAGAAGACATTTATAAAAGCTTAGAAATGAACTAAATAAAGAAAATAAGAAAATATTCTTTCTCATCATTTTATTAACATAAGCCAACAACTCCTTTAATTTTGGATCTAAAGGAATCATGAAAAAGAAGACAGAACTGTTATTAGGACTATAAAAAGTGAGGCAAGAGAAAAGCAATTGAGGGCAAAGTTGCATGAAAAACGGTCTGGAAATAGGTTAATGCAAAAATATAGAAAAGAGTAGGTCAGAGGTGAGAGAGTATTGGCATGTGGAACACATTCCATAGCTGTATGGTATGCTCACTCCCTTTCTCAGAGTCATGGACCATCGGACATTCTGGTCATTATGTATGAAATGCTTCCCTATTTCCCTGTTTGCACATTCCTACACCAGACTCCATGATCCAAGGACTGTATTCTTAGGCTTACCCCCTTTATGATCTAGAAATAAACTCTTAAATACAGTTAAAACTGAATTAAGGCTGAAGTGCCTTGGATCAATGAAAATATTACGCTAAGTATAAGAAGTCAATCATAAGAGATCACATATTGTATGATTCATCTATCTGAGATGTCTATGTTTGGCAAACCTATAGAGACAGAGAATAGACAATATTTCCTAGTACTAGGGATGGTAGAGAGGGATGGACTAGGCTTAATGGATAATAGGTTTAGGGTGACAAAAATGTTTTAATGTTAGATTGTGGTGATGATTGCTCAGGTCTCTGTGTATATACTAAGAAACATGCAGCTGTACATTTTTAAATTGACCATAATATGTGAAAAATATTCACACTTGTTCAATAAATCTGGTAAAAAATTAATAATGTCCTACTTGAGATTTTAAATAGAGGAGACAAAAATTCCTCTCAGCCTAGATTTAGAATCACTGTGGACAATTCATACTTCCTTCTGACCACTTTCTATTATTCATAGGTGATCAGTAAAAGCTGTTAAATTATTGGGAATATTTTTAAATTATGTTATTATCTCTGATATTATTATTGAGTTTATCAGTAACATGAAATTTGTATTTAAATGTTTGTCATCCCCAGTTATGCAAAATTAAATATTTACTCAAGAGAATTTTTTTCATTTTTTTACCTAATAAAGAAATATATCCTCAATTTATGAGTTAATTCTACCTCTGTAACATACTTTCATTTTAATGTATATTTAAAATTTTTTTTTTACAAATACAGATACTGAGCTTCTGCTTTATATAATATGCTAATCACTGGAATGATTATTAATCATTTATGGAAAACAAAGGAGTAAGAGAAACTGTATCTGGCAAAGTCCAGAACTCCTTAGTGTAAACTTATCACGTAGGATATAATTTCTAAAATTGAAATTGAACTTTAATATGTACTACCTACAAATTGTAAATCTTGTTCCTTGTGCTTGTTGAAAACAGTAGAGAATTTTCTAAGGCATAGACGCCATGAACCAAACCACATGGAAAAAAATGACAATTCTGTATTTCACCCTTGACTGTTGGAGATTTAATTTCCTATTGCGTAATGAATCAAAGCACTAGTAATCATTTTCCAGAACTTGTGCCTTATGATAGGGATAAATATAAGATAAAATTGTGGTGTGTATACATCTTATTTCTTTTTTACTTTGAATTTTAATTAATGTCAATGTTATGTCTGTGTTTGACTTACATGTCTCCTTAATAGTTAATCAGAAGATTGAAATGAAAAAGTTAATGGATTCATTAAAAGCTTTTACTGGTGAGTAGCAAGTTACTATAAAACTATATTAAATTTTTAAATGTTTTCTCAATTTACCCAAATTGGCATATTTTGTCTCACTTACTTTTTTGTCAAGCATTTCCTCTTACAGTCTTATTTGATCTTACCTCTTATCTAGATTTAATAATATAATTAAAATTCTGTGTTTGGTAAGTAATTTGGAGAAAATACTTTTAATAAATCAATAATATTATTTACTTCAACAAACCTAAATACCTCATTACTTTGATAGGCATAGCAAATAGCAACCTAAAGCTTTAATAAGGAAGGAATCAAAATATCAGTGCCCGTTGTGAAGAGAATAATCACATAATTTATAATCTCCCTCCTGATGCTAATTTGTTATGCCAAAATTATAAATTTCCATTTTTCTAATTTTCTGGATAATCTTAAAAGAAAACTTACTACTCTGCTGCATGCATGTGTGCTAAGTTGCTTCAGTCGTGTCCAACTCTTTACAGTCCCATGCCCGCCAGGCTCCTCTGTCCGTGGGATTCTCCAGGCAAGAATGCTGGAGTGGGTTGCCATTTCCTCCTCCAGGAGATCTTCCCAACCCAGGGATCAAACCTACATCTCTTCCATCTCCTGCATTGGCATGTGGGTTCTTTACCACTAGCGCCAACTGGGAAGCCTACTCTGCTACGCAATGCACACATCCATATCACTAAGAGCGTATTTCTTCTATGACCTTAAGGGAATGTCTTCTGTTTGTGGTTTCCCTGTAACTCTGTGTAGTTGTATGTGTTTCATTATACCTATTTACTACTTTAAGTTGAAGATAATACAACACAGGTGGCAGTTTTTTCATTATTTGGAATACTTAGATGATGCCCCAATCTCTCAAGCACCAATGGTCCTATCTTTTGAAAGGGAAAAAAATTGATGCCAATGATCTGCTAAAAGTTCTGGGAAACATGGGGAACAAGTTCACTGAAAGTGAACTTGTGAAGCTGCAGCGAACAGATGGTGAGCCATATAAATATCATTATAGCCTTTCCAGGGAGCTGGGTCTTGAGGGTTAATGTAAGCAGTTCTAAAATGTTGCCTTTGTATTTCTCCTAAAAAGTGATGAAAATGATTAGGAAAGGTAAATTCAATTATTTAATCTGAGAGTCACCAAGCTCTTCAACCATAAACTCTGCCTTCAGAACTGATACAATTGTAATAGTGTTAACCATCCTGGCTGCCAAAAGGCCTAGATGATAAGAAGGAAAATGGAAGGAAACCAAGGAAAGTGCTGCTGCTGCTGCTAAGTCACTTCAGTCGTGTCCGACTCTGTGCGACCTCATAGACGGCAGCCCACCAAGCTCCGCCATCCCTGGGATTCTCCAGGCAAGAATACTGGAGTGGGTTGCCATTTCCTTCTCCAGTGCATGAAAGGGAAAAGTGAAAGTGAAGTCGCTCAGTCATGTCCCACTCTCAGCGACCCCATGGACTATAGCCTACCAGGCTCCTCCATCCATGGGATTTTCCAGACAAGAGTACTGGAGTGGGGTGCCATTGCCTTCTCCGCCAAGGAAAGTGAGAGACTAGTAAAAGGAAGAGTAATGAGAAGAAAAAGGGATACAAAAGAGTTGTGTTTGTTTTCTGCATAGTAGAGTCTCCCTAGCAGTTTTTGCTGTTGCCAAACACTGTATACACTTTGTCACCAAGACGCTTTTCTTTTTCCTAAAATAATTTTTATCTAATGCAAAGATAGGACAGATTTCTCAGGGAAAGAATGGAAAGCTCTCTTACTGGAATTACCAGTTATCCAATACTGCCAGACATGGCCACACAATGTAGTGTGACTGCATTCTTTTCCTTCAGTTATAAATTGTGCCTTTTTGTAAATAGCTGCTGGAAAGGTATATCAGAACAGATTGTTGGATAGTGTGAAGTCTACACAATTAGCAGAAAAGTCTGCTAAATATCAACACACATCTATACCACTAGGTTTTCAATCATGTCTATATTCCTATATTTAGGTTTCTTACTTCATTGCATAGTACTTTAATATAAGTGCCCGTGTTCATTCTATCTTGAATATTTCTAATACCAACCCCAAAGAATCATTTGAAATCTAATTTATACAGCAGATAATGTGGAAAACATGAGACAGTTTTTCTGGGAATTTGCCCAACAACAAGTTATTATACAAAGGATTTTGGAGTGATTTTTTAAAACATTTTGATTTATTTCTTTTTTTGATATAGTATCTTTTTAAAATTAATTTATTTATTTTAATTGGAGGCTAATTACAATATTGTAGTGGTTTTTGCCATACATTGACATGAATCATCCATGTTTCTTTTTAATTGAAGAATAACTACTTTACAATATTGTGTTGGTTTCTGCCAAGGTTTTTAAAATATAATCTTATTGCATGAATAAAGCTATTTTCTATAATATATTCTTTCCCAAAGGCCAGTTAATTATTTTTTTTTAATGTGAAAAAGAGGGATGGCTTAGGTGGTTTGCTCACCCCTCTGATGTTGAGTACAGGGGGCATACATAGTACTTTTGTTTTTCCTCTTGGATCCTCAGAAGTGGAAGTTGGATTTTTGGTCTTTTTGTATCTTGTTGTCCATAATTTGCCCCAACTACACTGTGCATGCATCTATTTTTAGTCCCTTATAGTGTCTTTGTATTTTGTTGCTCAAGGAGATGATTGTTCAGGTAGAGGCAAGGCAGTAAAGGTTCCCAGGTCCCAGCCTGGCTCCCTAAGGAACAGGGGTTATGGTTTATGAAATCAGCTCCCCTCTTGTCTTTTGATTATAGATTTGCTGCATTGTGGCCCTTACTTTTATTTTGTTTGGGGATTGACAGTGTGCAACCAGTGTAGTTAGTTGGAATGAGTCTCAAAGTCAGAAGAGTGTGGTGCTTAGAGTTTAATTCTCTGTATTTGCCCTCGTGAGAATCTTCATCATTTCATTTTTGCATCTGCATTTCCTGATCAAAGCCAATGGGAAACTAGAGCGTGACTGGGACTTGGCACCTCAGCTCAGGCATGTACAACCACTCCATACCCCAGGTACCCCAGAGTTCCCTTTCATCTCCCCTGCCCAGCAACCTCTGCCTTCCTTCATCCTCAGCAGGGTCCTGGACACAAGTGCAGGGAGGGCTGGCATAAGGCACCTGCACCTGAAGGCATTTTTTGCCAAGACCTGGCCAGAGCAGCCATCCCTCTCTAGGCTGACAGCCATCCCCTTCCAGGTACCAGGTACCTACCTTTTGTCACATAAAGGATGCATTACTCTTGGGAGTCACCAGTTTGCCATGAGTTCAGGTGGCCAGTGATTCAGCTTCCAAGTGTGGAGGTGTGACAGCAGCAGGAAGAGGGAATCTTGCTGCTAATGAACCTCACGCACGCTGAGTAGTGGGACTCCGCACAGGGTGCCTGTGAGGTTCTGCACTCGCCTTGAGAAATTCCATGCCCCAACAGAGTATAGTAGATTTAGGAAACAAACAAAAACACCATAATATTTCAAGAGTGAAATACTTCAGAAGAAAGGAGAAAGCTTTTTTCAGGCTTTTTGAATGAAGATTCCCACACTTTCATTTTGCACTTGGACTAGTAAAATGGAGGAAGCATTAGGGAGTTAATTAGCCCTTCCTGATAGTGAAACAGTACCATATTTCTATAATTCTTTAGCTAATAATTTCTTTTCCCCAAGAAATTAGAAATAGAAAGGTAGCAAGGTAAAAATATTTACTTAAACTTTATATATATGTTGGTAATAAAAGATTGAGAATACATTTCACTAGCCATTCCAAGTCAGTAGTTGTAATAACTGAAGAAAACTATTAATATTAGTAAAGATAGAACATAAGAAAAGGTGTCTCTTCTGCAACATAAATCTTGTGAAGAACTTTGTGTTTGCACCAAAATAGAGACCAAACCAACATTATTAGCCATTCTAGTATTCCTGGAAGAATAAGACTTAGAGGAAGTTTTTTGGAGCCAACCCTCTATCTACCATAAAATGAATTCTTTTTAATCCATTACATATAAATTTTTGGTTGGTTGAGATTAAATTGTGGGTAAAATCCATTTCTTAGTTCCTTTACCCTTCTTATAATAGTGCCATATTCTGATTTTTCTTAACAGCTAACGGGAAGACTGATCTCAATGAATTGATGGAAGTGTCAAAATCTATTACAGGTTAATTAGAAGTTACTATAAATCTAAAGTCTTACTTCTTTATATTAAAGTATATTTTTGTGTAGTCCCATTATCCCTCTATTGCCTTTTTTATTCTATCTACTTTTCTTCTATATTGATGAATATTTGTATTTAATTGCCTAACATTGAACTTTAGAGTTTCTGCATTTTAGCCTAATTTTTCAGTGCAAAGTTCTGGTAGCAAATTCTTTATTTCTGGGCTATTTTTCAGTAATAGTCACTGTTCTTCATTTTGAAAGCCAAAGCTTAAATTAGCAGAGCAAATGATATAGCAGATGTTTGTATAAAGATAAAAATTCTCATATCATTAAAAGACTAGGGGAGAAATAGTATCTGGACAAAAATAAATTATGCCTACAGTATCCTAATTTACATTATGTAAACTGCGTTAGTATGTCTTATTATTTTCTAAGAGTAAGGAAGAAATTCTATTTCTATCACAATTAATGATAGTAGTGAATCTTTAGCATATTTGTGTATGTGTGATCATACAACTATTGTAGCTGAAGCTGAATAGGCATTGCCATGTTTTGGGAGGTAGTAGATCTTTCTCTACACTAATCTGTGACCATTTTGATTACACTTAAGGAGGAGAGATTGATGTCAGTGATGTGGGAAATGTTCTGAGGAAAATGGGAGTAACTGTCACAGATAAGGAACTTGTAGAGCCGGTGAAAAATCTGCCAGTTGATGGTAAGCATTTAAAATATAAATATGGTCTTGTGGAAGTATGTATGTCTTATGTTGTGAGAATGTCTATAAACTTTCTAATATGAAAATACCCATGGCTGATTCATGTCAATGTATGGTGAAGACTACTACAATATTGTAAAGTAATTGGCCCCCAACTAAAATAAATAAATTTATTTTTTAAAAAAAAAGAAAATATAGGAAAATACTTTCAAAAAGTATTTAGCATGAATTATTTCATGCTCATGTAATAGATATAGACAATATAAAAATATATTCAGGTTTGTTAACATGAGTTACCTTGGGGCTTGTGGCTGCACCTATAGACTTAGAAGGAAGAAGGGGAGCAAGGATTTAATCAAATCTGTAAGCAAAGTATCTCAATGTTGAATTTTTAAATAATTTCCCCTATATGACAGAAAAGAAAATAACAAAGTCTGTATCAGAACAGTGAAGTCAAAGGGAAAATGCATGAGTATTTTAGTTATGAGTTGAAACAGCAGCTCTAATAAAGTAAGCAAAAATGAGTCCACTTATTAGTGAGAAGATGAAATTATTTTTTCTGTTGCTATGAGTTGTTAAATAGTAACTCAAGCCCTTTTGAAGTTTATGGTTCATAAACCTATCACCATGATCCTACTAAGGAAAGAGATTCTGTTATGGAACTCCATTATTGACCCATTTACTATGTATCCTTGATATTCCTACTGAAAATGATAACTCTAATATACAGAAATGAAGAGCTTTGGATATATCAGATTTTGCTCATGTAGTTTTGTTTTTCCAAGGAGGGATTATTAATGTGAATAAACTTGATTCAGATTTGAAACCTATGAGATATGACTTCACAGAAGAACAAATCAAGGTTCTCAAACATAACGTGCCCACTGATGGTAAACATATAAGATATTTTGAAGTTCCTCAAGAAAACCTGGGAATTTCCACAAGTGTCAATTAGTCAATCCACTAATATTTTTAAGCATGTATGTGCTCAAATGCTCAGTCGTGTCCGACTCTTTGTGACCCCATGGACTGTAGCCCACCACGGTCCTCTGTCTATGTGATTCTCCAGGCAGGAATACTGGAGTGGGTTGCCATTTTCTACTCCAGGGGATCTTTCCAACCCAGGGATCAAACCCGCATCTCTTAGCATCACCAACTCAATGGACATGAGTTGACCAAACTCCGGGAGATAGTGAAGGACAGGGAAGCCTGGCATGCTGCAGTCCATGGGGTCACAAAGTCGAACACGACTTAGTGATTGAACAACAAGTGATTAAGAATCCACCTGCCAGTGCAGGAGACGCAAGAGATGTGGGTATTATCCCTTGGTTGAGAAGATCCCCTGGAGTAGGAAATGGCAACCCACTCCAGTATTCTTTATCGCTAGTGCCACTATAAGCAGCAAGCATATAAACTGTATAGCATGGCCATTATATACTTATAGCCATTATCTTTATATTATATATGTTCAAAAATTTCAAAGATTCAGACATGACCGAGTGAGGGAGTGACTTACCTATTTTATAAATAGTAATTTGTGTCTCTTGATCCCACATTCCTAATTTGTTCTGACCTCCTTCCCTCACCCTTTAGTACCCACTAGTTGACTATACAGCTGTGAATCTATTTCTATTCTGCTATATACATTCATTTGTTTTATATTTTAGATTCTGCATGTATGTGATATTATAGAGTGTTTCAGATATCTTTATTTGACTTATTTCACTAAGCATAATGTTCTTCAGGTCCATCCATGTTGATGCCAATGGCAAAATTTCATACTTCTTTATGGCTGAGTAGTATTCCATCGTGTGTGTGTGTGTGTGTGTGTGTGTGTGTGTGTATACACAATATCTTCTTTTTCCATTCATCTGTTGATGGACACTTAGGTTGTTGCTTCCATATCTTGGCTATTGTTAATAATACTGCTATGGATATTGTGGTGCATTTGTCTCTTCAAATGAGTGTTTTTGTTTTTTTCTGACGTATACCCAGGAATGGAGTTGTAGGGTCATACAGTAGATTTAGTTTTAATTTTTTGAGAAACCTCCACAGTGACTGTGCCAATTTATAGTCCTACCAACAGTATACAAGTTTTCTGTAAGTTTGTTATACCTTTAACCAAATTTGGGACATTTTCAACCATTATTTCTTCAAATCTTTTTTTTTCTCCTGTCTCAATCTCTTTTTTTCCATTTGGAACTCCAATGGCATGTATGTTAGACCCCTTGATATCTCTCGCAGTCCCCTGATGTTTGCATTTTTTCCTGTGTTCCTTAGATTGGATCATTTCTATTGAACTATCTTCAAGTTCAGTGTTTTCTCTATAATCCTCATTCTGCTGTTGATCCCATCCATTAAAATTTTATTTCAGCTATTGTATTTTTCAGTTCTGAACTTTCTCTCTGGTTCTTCTCTATAGTTCCTATTTCTTGGCTGATAATTTCTACCTTGCCATTCAAATGTGTTTACCTTTACCTCATGGAACATAGGCTTAAAAGCTGATTTAAAGCCTGTTTCTGATAACAATAATGGCTCCTCTCCTCTCCAGCTTGTAACATAAAGTGAATCTCAGAAACTAAAAGAACATAGTGTCTCTGGTGAATGCCATGATCTAGGGCAGGGTTGAGCAGGGTTGAGCAAAGTCCAGATAATGAATATTTTAGGCTTTGCAGTCTATGTGATCTCTGTCATAACTACTCAATAAAAAAAGTGCAAAAGCAGCCAAAACAATGAGTAAAACAAGAGTGTATTTTTGTTCCAGTAAAACTTTATTTGTAAACTAAAATTTAAGTTTCATGTAATTTTTATGTGTCACAAATAATATTCTTCTTTGGAGGTTTTCAACCATTTAAAAGTGCAAATACAATCCTTAGCTCATGAGCTATATAAAAATGGGTGGTGGACTGGATTTGGCCAACAGATCATAGTTTGCCAACCTCTGATCTAGGTAATAGGGCACATCTTCTAATATAGAATCTCTGAAAATCAGGGTTTATAAGTTGAAGATTGACATGGGGCACAATGGGAAAGGATGGACTTTCACAATATAAGAGTTTCATTCTGAGTCTGAGTCATTTTATTATTCTTACTTTTACCTTTTACAACTCATGGGAAAGTTGATCTTGATAAGTTGATGGATAGAGTGAAAGCTCTTACAGGTGAAAAGTTAGTATAAATTTAAGAGTATAAATTTTACTCAAAATTATATTTTAAAGATTTTTAATTTTTCTTTGACAAATTTTTAAATTTAATTTAGTTAATTTCTTAGAGTTAGACTTTTGATTGTCTAAGTTTTAGTAATGAAATTTCAGTTCTGTATCTTAGTAGTGACTTCTTTGTCTTTGGACTTGACATTATTATATCACCTTTCTTATGTTGGGGAGAAAACCCTAAATTATAGATTAAATCAATGAATGGTAAAAGTAAAGTTCTGATAAAGATATGTGACTGTATTATTTAAAGATGATCAGAAATATTACTTGATCTGATGACAGAATATTTAGATTAGTCCTAATAAAATCCTAGTTCACTAGAAAATTATGTGTTTGTGCTCATTTTCTTGTGTTGATAGTCTATTTTTGTAACTACTATTTCTATGAATATGACATGGATCATTTTACTATAGTTAAGGAATCTATTTACATGGATGCTGTTATTGTATGTTTAGGTATGTCAGACTCTGAATTTGCTCTTCATTGAGTAGTGACGTTCATGTGAAATAGGCTGAGATTATTTTTTTTAATGTTTTGAAATTGGTTCATCCTTAAAATTTTCATCTGATTGCATTTTGTATTTTTGAAGGAGGGGAGATTAATGCCAGTGATGTGGAAAATGTTGTGAGAAACATGGGGATGGAGCTTACAGAAGAGGAATGGTTAAACCTGCTGAAAAATCTGCCAGTAGAAGGTGAGAATTATAAATTCTAGTATAGCCTTTAAGGAAACTTCAGTTCAGTTCAGTCGCTCAGTGGTGACCGACTCTTTGAGACCCCATGAATCGCAGCACGCCAAGCCTCCCTGTCCATCACCAACTCCCGGAGTCTACCCAAACCCATGTCCATCGAGTCGGTGATGCCATCCAGCCATCTCATCCTCTGTCGTCCCCTTCTCTTCCTGCCCCCAATCCTTCCCAACATTAGGGTCTTTTCCAATGAGTCAACTCTTCACATGAGGTGGCCAAAGTATTGGAGTTTCAGCTTCAGCATCAGTCCTTCCAATGAACACCCAGGACTGATCTCTTTAGGATGGACTGGTTGGATCTTCTTACAGTCCAAGGGACTCTTAAGAGACTTCTCCAACACCACAGTTCAAAAGCATCAATTCTTCGGCACTCAGCTTTCTTCACCGTCCAACTCTCACATCCATACATGACTACTGGAAAAACCATAGCCTTGACTGGACGGACCTTTGTTGGCAAAGTAATGTCTCTGCTTTTTAATATGCTATCTAGGTTGGTCATGACCTTCCTTCCAAGGAGTAAGCGTCTTTTAATTTCATGACTACAGTCACCATCTGCAGTGATTTTGGAGCCCAGAAAAATAAAGTCAGCCACTGTTTCCACTGTTACCCCATCTATCTGCCATGAAGTGATGGGACCGGATGCCATGATCTTAGTTTTCTGAATGTTGAGTTTTAAGCCAGCTTTTTCACTCTCCTCTTTCACTTTCATCAAAAGACTCTTTAGTTCTTCTTCACTTTCTGCCATAAGGGTGGTGTCATCTGCATATCTGAGGTTATTGATATTTCTCCCAGCAATCTTGATTCCAGCTTGTGTTTCTTCCAGCCCAGTGTTTCTCATGATGTACTCTGCATATAAGTTAAATAATCAGGGTGACAATATACAGCCTTGACATACTCTTTTTCCTATTTGGAACCAGTGTGTTGTTCCATGTCCAGGTCTAACTGTTGCTTCCTGACCTGCATACAGGTTTCTCAAGAGGCAGGTCAAGTGGTCTGGTATTCCCATCTCTTTCAGAATTTTCCACAGTTTATTGTGATCCACACAGTCAAAGGCTTTGGCATAGTCAATGAAGCGGAAATAGATGTTTTTCTGATACTCTCTTGCTTTTTCAATGATCCATCGGATGTTGGCAATTTGATCTCTGGTTCCTCTGCCTTTTCTAAATCCAGCTTGAACATCTGGAAGTTCACAGTTCACATATTGCTGATGCCTGGCTTGGAGAATTTTAAGCATTACTAACTACCTAATCACTAACTTTTAAAAGTATGGAGTTTTAACTTATCACTGTTAAGATATTTGTAGCTGTTTCACTCAGACGTTAGATAGTTTCGACTTAACCATAGATTAAAAGGCTATATCTTACTAGCATGTTTCACTCTGTAGTTTATTTTCTAAGAATACTATTTAGTATACAGAATCCTTTCTTCAAAATTCAGATAGGCACACTAAATAGATAAAATTGCTGTCCTTGTCATTGTGAAAAACTTATCACATAATTCAGTTCAGTTCAGTTGCTCAGTCGTGTCCGACTCTTTGCAACCCCATGAACCGCAGCACGCCAGGCCTCCCTGTCCATCACCAACTCCCTGAGTCCATCCAAACCCATGTCCATTGAGTCGATGATGCCATCCAGCCATCTCATCCTCTGTCATCCCCTTCTCTTCTTGCCCTCTATCTTTCCCAGCATCAGGGTCTTTTCCAATGAGTCAGCTCTTCGCATCCGTATAGTTTTAGATGATTTTAAATAATTAGCTTGGTCCTTAACATTTTACCTATGACTATTCCATCTTTTCAAAGGAGAAAAAATTGATTCCAGTGACCTACAAAATGTTCTAAAAGACACAGGGATTGAGCTTACAGATAAGGAGCTTGAGCAACTGATGAAAACACTGCCCATTGATGGTAAGCCACGAGAATGTACCATGCCTCCCAGGGAACTTGATCTTATGGGTCAGCGTGAGCAGCTCCTAATCTTTTAATAGTACAGTTTTGCCCCAAAATGCCATAAATTAATAGAAAGGCACTTTTGACTTGAGAATAAATTTCATCATCTCCTCAAACACAACTTGAGTCATCTCTAAGTGACTAATACTGTCCCTCAGGTCAGCATTAGGTTCGCAATGTGAACAATGAAAAATAATAAAAAAGAAAGGAATAGAATATCAGTAGAATAAAACAAAAATATTTTTATGTATTTTGTAGAGTTGCACTGTAGGAGAGTTAAGCTAATAAATGTCTCTAATACCAAAGAATGGATAAGTTTGCCATTGTGAAAGGTATTTATATTCTTAAATGTCAATATTGTGGCTATGAAATAGACTAAATTTTAAAGCAAATCATTAAAATGTAACTTTTTGTAATCATACAGTTTATAATGTTTCAGTGAATTTTTATGTCAATTTTCCAGAGATCCGAATTGTGCCTTTTCTTACAGCTCATGGAAAGGTATTTCAAAACAGATTGCTGAAGGATGTGAGGAGTAACAAAAGTAAGCAAACATGGTTAGGCCCATGAAATATCCTCAAGTGTTTAATTCATATCAAGAAACTATAATACTTTATTTTGCTTCTTGTTTTGCTTCTCACATTTGTGTTTTTTCCTAGTAAAAATCTTTAGCTTAGGAGGACATTTTCTGTTAGATTGCATTTTTCCAACTTTTTCTGAAAAAAAATTTATATAAACAAATAAAAGAAAGATGAAAGGAAGAGATGAAGGAAAGGAAGGAGGGAGGGAGCAGGAGAAGTAGGAAGGAAGGCAAGAGGGAGAGAGGGAAAAGTTTTGCCGTTTATTCCAGATGTGACCAAGAATAGAGAAAACAATCTGAGAGTAAGCATTGAGGGGGAAAAAATAAAATCTCTACTTTGTGAAGAGTACTGATTAGTGCTGTCTCCTTTTAGTTGCTTAACTCCTTTCCCACCTAACATTTTCCTGAGCAGGTGTGCTTAAGGTTTGAGGAGAGAAGTTCTAACTCTTGCTTTAAACTCTTTAAATTCTAACTCTGCTTGTAAAGAGCTGGAAAAATCTATTGTAGTTTTGTTCTTTGCTTGAAAATATTAGCAGTTATACCAGGTTATGATGTCATTCTCTTTTATCAGTGTATATTCATGTAACAGTAATACCTGTTACTGTCTCAAAGAGATATCTGCCTTCTTGTGTTTATTGCAGCGTTATTTACCATAACCAAGATATGGTATGATGGCTGAAGGAATAAATAAAATGAAAATGTGGTGTGTGAGTGTGTGTGTATACATGCAATGAAGCCCGCTCACAGAACAAAGGACTGAGCGATAGCAGAGGAGAGCTAGCCGGCTGCGGACCACCCCATCCCCCGCCGGACACAGCGGGCAGGCGGGGCCCGCCAGAGCCAGAAAGGGGCAAACTCGGCCCCAGAGAGGGCACCCCCTACCAAACTGCAAACAGGCTCCCAGTTTCTAAGCAAAGACTGCCTGAGATCCCGGAGGGTCGACAGCCGCCGGGAGGGTCGCAGCCAGAGACCAGCTCCCCAGAACCGACACAAAGCACACCGGAGCCGGGCGCGCCCGTAAACCGAGGCGGGGACCAGGGAGGTGATAAGCCGCACCGCCCCAACAGGGGAGAGCGCGCTCGCCAAACTCCTGGCCGCCTGAGCAGCTCCGACCGGGAACGGCACAAGCCGTGGGCGAAACCGAATCTGCGCCTTTGTGGAGTAACCGGGAGCCTGAACCTGAGCGGCTTAGACCTGGGAAGTGCACGCATCTCAGGGCCCACTCCCCGGCCCGCTCCCCGGCTGAGTAACCTGAAGCCTGAGCAGGGTAGACGAGGAAAGCACACACGCCGTGAGCGGGGGCGAACCCAGTGCGGCCGAGACACTGCGAGCTCACCACACACTCGCCAGGTTTGCAGTGTTCCTCCCTCCCCACAGCACGATTGAACAAGCGAACCTAAAGAGACCACCTCCACCCCTTTGTTGCAGGGCGGAAATTAGATACTGAAGAGATCTCCAAACAGAAGCCAAATAAACAGAAGGAAGCGCTTTGGAAGTGACAGGCCAACAGATTAAAATCCCGGTAGTTAATACCGACTGCATTGAAAAGGACCTATAGATCTTGAAAAGTATAAGCAGGAACAAGGATCTATCTGAAACTGAGCAGACCCCACACTGCTCACAACAGCTCCAGAGAAAGTCCGGGATATATATTTTTTACTATTATTATTTTTTTTTTTTTAACATTTTTTTAATTAAAAAAATTTTTTTTTCTCCTTTCCTTTTTCTTCAAGTCCTCTATTACACCTTTAAGTTTCATTTTCATAACCCACTGTTAACTTGCAAAAAAAAAAAAAACCCTATTTTTGAAGCAAACTGCATACTTATACCTTTTGTGTTTTCTTTTTTTACTGTTTCTTTTTTTACTGTTTTACTGTTTTTTTTTTCTTTTTACACTGTTTCCTTTTTTCCTTTTTTTTTTTATATTGTAAGTTTTATAAGAGTCTAACCTCTACTCTAGATTTTTAATCTTTGTTTTACATATTTGATATCAATTTTGTACATTTAAGAAAACAATCTTTAGGACCCACTTTTACTCAGGAGTGTGATCACTGGCCTGATTACTCTCTCCCCCTATTGATGCTCTTTCTTCTCCCCCAGGGAGCCTCTATCTCCCACCCTCCTCCTTCTCTTCTCAACCCAATTCTGTGAATCTCTGAGGGTGTTCTGGGTACCGGAGAACACTTCGGGAACAGAATACTGCCCAGATCTCTCTCTCCCCTCCTGATTCCCCCCTATCTACTCATGCTCACCTCTATTACCTTCCTCCCCCCTCTCTATGTATCTCTGTGAACCACTCTGAGGGTTCCAAACTGTGGAAAGCACAGAGGGAAGTGCTTACTGGCTAGATTGCTCTTTCCACATTTGAATTCCCCTCTTCCCCTCCTGGTCACCTCAACCCCCCCGCCCCCACCTCATCTCTCCGTGTAACTCAGTGAACCTTTCTGGGTATCCCTCACTGTGGAGAATCTTTTCACCATTAACCTAAAAGTTTTATTATTGATGCTGTATGGAAGGAGAAGTCTTGAAGCTACTGCAAGAATAAGACTGAAAGCCAGGGGAAACATTAATTAATAAGAGACCATCCAATAGCCTCCACATATACACTGAAACCAAGCTCCACCCAAGAGCCAATAAGTTCCAGAGCTAGACATACCACGCAAATTCTCCAGCAACGCAGGAACATAGCCCTGAGCATCAATATACAGGCTGCCCAGAGGCACACCAAATCCATAGACATCTCAAAATTAATACTGGACACTCCATTGCACTCTAGAGAGCAGAAATCCAGCTCCACCCACCAGAACACCGACACAAGCTCCCCCAACCAGGAAGCCTTGACAAGCCACCTGTCCAACCCCAACCACAGTGAGGAACCTCCACAATAAAGAGGAACTTCATACTACCAGAATACAGAAAGGCCACGCCTAACACAGCAATCTAAACAAGATGAAAATGCAGAGAAATACTCAGCAAGTAAAGGAAAATGAGAAATGCCCACAAAACCAAACAAAGGAGGAGGAGATAGGGAATCTATCTGAAAAAGAATTTAGAATAATGATAATAAAAATGATCCAAAATCTTGAAAGCAAAATGGAGTTACAGATAAACAGCCTGGAGACAAGGATTGAGAAGATGCAAGAAATGTTTATCAAGGACTTAGAAGAAATAAAAAGGAGTCAATATAGAATGAATAATGAAATAAAGGAGATAAAAGACACTCTGGAGGGAACCAACAGTAGAATAACGGAGGCAGAAGATAGGATAAGTGAGGTAGAAGATAGAATGATGGAAATATACATGCAATGGAATATTATTCAGCCATTAAAATAGAAAGAAATCTTACCATCTGCAACACTATAAATAGAAGGTATAAGTAAATAAGTCATAGAGAAAAAGATGGGCACTTTATGATCTCACTTACATGTGATATCAAAAAACTGAACTCATAGAAATAGAAAATTGGTAGTTGCCAGAGGTTTGGTGGTGGGGAGGGGAGTGGGTGAAGGTAATCAAAGGATACAAATTTCCAGTTGGAAGATGAATAAGTTTTAGAGATGTAATGTACAGCACAATGACTATTATTAACAATATTGTTAATACTGTATATATTTTTGAAAGTTAATAAAAGTGTAAATCTTAACAAAAGTTCTCACCTCAAAATTATTAACTATCCTTATTTTGGTAATCATTTTGCAGTATATACATATGTCAAATCATTACGTTTTACACCTTAAACTTGTACAATGTTGTATGTTAACTATTAATATATCTTAATAAACCTGAATGGGGGGAACCAATAATATCTGTTAGTTGAAGATAGTAAAATATTTATGAATTTTTAAAATATTTTAGAATCATTCCATTTGTCTTCCTTTCTCCCTTTCCTTTCATGTTTTCAAGGAGGAAAGGTTCATGTAAGTAACCTGGATACTGTGTTAGAAGTCATGGAGGTCAATCTTACGGAAGAGGAACTTGATCACCTGAAGGATCTTCTGAGTGGTGAGAATTGTGGAAAACGTGTGATTTTAAATAGAGGTTGAGCTTGCAGGACTAATTATGACTGTTTCAAAGGTTTGAATTATTTGTTACCCCCCCCCAAAAAAAAACCTTTGAATAGCTTTCAGGAGAACAACAACGTGGCTGTTAGTTTTTGTCCAGTTAAAACTTGTAATCTATTTCTTTACACATTTTGGGCTGGGAGTGAGTGCTAGTGAAAGAGAGAGGGGTTTCTTCTCTGGTTTTACAAAATAAGATATGCAGTGTGTTTTTTTCACTGATATTTATATTACTGACATCATTTTGGGCTTTAACACAATTTGTCCAGCCATTGATTCATGCATTCTTTTTTGGTCACTGTAGCAAAAAATTATAAAATAATATGTATAGTGTTATTAATTTTCTAAAAAGATATGTAGTATACTTTTGTAAACTAAGAAAAAGTCTGGAAAAATATATGGAAAGCAGTTATTAATGGTGAGGTATGGTAATGACAGTGAGAAGAAGTAAAAAGAAGAACTATTTATATGCTTATGTATTTTTTTAATTTGTTACAAAAAGTATGTTTAAATTTCTTTAACTCAGTTTATTCTGTTTTTAATTTGAGATGGATGCAAATGATGTGTCAAGTGATAGGGCTTTGGCTGAGTTCTTATCCACCATTTAGTTTCAAGAGATTCACTAAACTGTCCACTTACATAATTCAGTTCAGTTCAGTCACTCAGTCGTGTTCGACTCTTTGCGCCAGGCCTCCCTGTCCATCAGCAACTCCCAGAATTTACCCAAACTCATGTCCGTTGAGTTGGTGATGCCATCTAACCACCTCATCCTTTGTCGTCCCCTTCTCCCGCCTTCAATCTTTCCTAGCATCAAGGTCTTTTCAAAGTCAGCTCTTAGCATCAGATGGCCCCTAGCAAACATTCCTTACAGATTAGCACTAGTCTCCATCTGCCCACTGCATCAACACGTGGCAACACAAGGTATCAATCCTTACAAATATTAGAAAAGATGTATAATTTCAAGAAATAAGTGAAAATAAAGCTGAAGGACTGCTTCAATCACACAGAGCCACTAACAAATGTAGACTTGGCAGAGTTAGACCATTTCATAATTGAGGAAGAAAACTTTTACATGAATAATAATGATAGGCCATTTGAAATAGAATAATTTGGGTTTCAAAGTATTTAAAGGAACCCTTAAAAAGCAGTTATTTTTCCAAAATTTATTTTTTATATATCTTTTTTGCAGAGTTTAAAGGAGTCCATGTTGTTGTTGTTGCTCTTGTTGTTCAGTTGCTAAGTTGTGTCCAGCTTTTTGCGACCCCAAGAACTGCAGCATGCCAGGCTTCCCTGTCCTTCACTATCTCCCTGAGTTTGCTGAAACTCAGGTCCATTGAGTCAGTGATGCCATCCAGCTATCTCATCCTTTGTCGCTCCCTTTTCCCCTTGCCCTCAATCTTTCCCAGCATCAGATTCTTTTCCAATGAGTCAACTCTTCGCATCAGGTGGCCAAAGTATTGGAGCTTCAGCTTCAGCATCAGTCCTTCCAAAGAACATTATTCAGGGTTGATTTCCTTTAGGATTGACTAGTTTAATCTCCTTGCTGTCCAAGAGGGACTCTCAAGAGTCTTTTCCAGCACCACAGTTTGAAAGCATGAATTCTTCAGCGCTCAGCCTTCTTTTATGGTCCAACTCTCATATCCATACATGACTACTGGAAAAACCATAGCCTTAACTATGTGGAACTTTGTCAGCAAAGTGATGTCTCTGCTTTTTAATACACTGTCTAGGTTTGTCATAGCTTTTCTTCCAAGGAGCAAGTGTCTTGATTTCATGGCTGCAGTCACCATCTGCAGTGATTTTGGAGCCCAAGAAAATGAAGGAAGCCATAGTGTGCAATAGTCTCATTTTTTCTCAGAAAATAACATCCCAATACATTTTTAAAAGTCAGCATTGATTCTATGGACTAGTTATAACCTGAATTTTCTTGAATATTAGGTAAAATAAACATATTCATAACTCAAATTTTTATTTTTCAGTAATACCTTTTGTATGTTATCTTTATTCATTGTTTACTGTTAAATCTTCATTTTAAGTGTATATATTTTCCTTGGTCATTTTATAGTAATAATAACTCTTAGGTAAAAACACCTCCTATTCTATGGGTTTTTTCCTGAGTCCTTATTATTGTTTTCCCCTAATTAAACTGTGTTTTACAGCTTTTAAGAAGGTTGATCTGATAAAAGTGATGGATAGAATAGAAGATGTTACAGGTGAGGATGAAGTTACCAGGTACATATGATTCTGATTCTTTATACAATTTTGTATTTTTTCCTGTTACCTTCTATTTCTTTTTAAATTGTTATTTTCTAGTAAAATGATTATGATTTGATTTCTTAGACTTTGACTTTGGTTTATCAATGTTTTAACAACAAAACATAGTGCCATATTTTGTTAGGCCCTATGATCTAATTTTTTCCAAATTAATCTAAAATATTTACTAAAAATATATGTTAAAGGAATAAAAATAGAGTTTCATTACTTTGCTGGTAATCCTCCAAATAGAAAATTATGAAAATCCATTACCATGTAGCGTGTTCTTTTGTGTCTACTATTAATAAAGTTAAAGAAATAAACACTTCAATTTTCTGCTATAACTGTAGCCAGACAGGACTCACTCAACTTAATAAAGTCATTGATTAGTTAGGGCTAATAATTAAACAATAATAGATTTCATTATTATATAGAATAATTAAATAGTTCTTTAAAATTTCACATGTTACCATTTCTATTTTTTTTGTTTTGAAGGAGAGGAAGTTGATGTCAATGACATGGAAACAGTTCTAGGAAATATGGAAATAGAGCTCACAGATAAAGAACTATCAGGACTGGTGAATAATCTGCCAGTTGATAGTGAGTATTTCTAATAAACTGTAGTCATCTAGGGAATATTATTGTTAAATTGTGAAAATTTCTGAAATTACCTCTACTTTATTGCTTATCAAAAATAATGTTTGAATCTGTGTTACATAATTTTAAATGGTGCTGTTATATCCTAAAATATTATCTGTGCCATTAAGTTTTAGTTTGAGGATCAACAATTGCATCATCATGACTCCTATTATCAGGGTTCAATTATATCTTTTATTACTTTTGATTATACCAACAGATCCAAAATTTAAGTGAGAATGAATTAGAAAAAGAAAAAGAAGGGAATGATCCAATAGGGGAAAATGAAAATGTCGCAAAAGAAAAGGAAAAGATGTGTTTCGCCATAGTAGAGTACCAGTATCCTCACTTTATGTAATTTCATTATTTGTCAGTAAATCAGAAAATGTCTAAGTCAATTCACAAAATATGTCTTACTGAATTACTGGTTTCATACTGTCTAGGAAACTCCACATTGCTCTTCTGTGATTTGAACAGTGCTTTCTCTTACAGAGGGAAAGGTCTATCGAAAAAGGTTGCTGAATGGTATAAAGTTTCTTAAAGGTGAGTGAGAAACCTAATAAAATGCACATCAATCTGAGATCATCATGTTTGACATTTATACTGTTTCCTTGTGATTAAACGGTAAACCCTGCCACTCAACACTTGTAATATTTATTTCATAGATCAACCTGTTCTTCAGGAGATAATTTCTTATGGTGTAACCTGGAAAGAATATCCATGCTCTCTTGGAATTTTCCAAATTTTGACATAGGAAGAAATTATCAGAGCCCAAGTTGACAAAAGTAAAGGGAAAATTAGGACATCCTCAGTTAAATCAGCAGCAGATCCTACTAATCTGACATTCAGACAAAACAAAAAAACACCAAAAACCTAGAAAGTCTCTGAGGAAGTGAGGGGACCATAAAACTGAAAGAGATGGACAGGAAGCAGGCCAGGATGGAGATCAGATCTAAGCAAGATTCCCACTCTTCCATCATTACATACCTCCTTCACGATATCTGTCAAATCCATACAACATTCCTACTACTATTAATATTTTTATTTTAAATGATTTACTTTTTAACCTGTTTTTTAAAAAATGTTAATTGTAATGGAAAATCAGCATCCCTTAACGTGACTAGAAGTTGACTCTTAAACACAGTGAAAACAAGACAGTATTAGTAACATTGGAATTATTGTCACCTTGCTAAAATTTTCTGAAAAGTTATTCAATCACCTTTAAATATTTATACTGGATATACTTCTCATAAAGATTAAGATTAAGACAGTGAACTCTAATCCTAACTCCATTATTGATTCTTTGTACTCTTGAACAGTATGAAAAGGCAAAAAGATAGGACACTGAAAGATGAACTGCCTAGATCAGTAGGTGCCCAATATACTAATGGAGATCAGTGGAGAAATAACTCCAGAAAGAATGATGGGATGGAGCCAAAGCAAAAACGATACCCAACTGTGGATGTGACTGGTGACAGACGCAAAGTCCGATGCTGTAAAGAGCAATATTGCATAGGAACCTGGAATGTTAGGTCCATGAATCAAGGCAAATTGGAAGTGGTCAAACAGGAGATGGCAAGAGTGAACATCGACATTCTAGGAATCAGCAAACTAAGATGGACTGGAATGGGTGAATTTAACTCAGATGACCATTATATTTACTACTGTGGGCAAGAATCCCTTAGAATAAATGGAGTAGCCATCATGGTCAACAAAAGAGTCCGAAATGCAGTACTTGGATGCAATCTCAGAAACGATAGAATGATCTCTGTTCGTTTCCAATGCAAACCATTCAATATCACGGTAATCCAAGTCTATGCCCCAACCAGTAATGCCGAAGAAGCTGAAGTTGAATGATTCTATGAAGACCTGCAAGACCTTTTAGAACTAACACCCAAAAAAGATGTCCTTTTCATTATAGGGGACTGGAATGCAAAAGTAGGAAGTCAAGAAACACCTGGCGTAACAGGAAAATTTGGCCTTGGAGTACAGAATGAAGCAGGGCAAAGGCTAATAAGAGTTTTGCCAAGAGAATGCACTGGTCATAGCAAACACCCTATTCCAACAACACAAGAGAAGACTCTACACGTGGACATCACCAGATGGTCAACACCGAAATCAGATTGATTATATTCTTTGCAGCCAAAGATGAAGAAGCTCTATACAGTCAGCAAAAACAAGACCAGGAGCAGACTGTGGCTCGGATCATGAACTGCTTATTGCCAAATTCAGACTTAAATTGAAGAAAGTAGGGAAAACCACTAGACCATTCAGGTATGACCTAGATCAAATCCCTTATGAGTATACAGTGGAAGTGACAAATAGATTTAAGGGACTAGACCTGATAGACAGAGTGCCTGATGAACTATGGACAGAGGTTCGTGACATTGTACAGGAGACAGGGATCAAGAAAATCCCCATGGAAAAGAAATGCAAAAAAGCAAAATGGCTCTCTGAGGAGGCCTTACAGATAGCTGGGAAGAGAAGAGAAGCGAAAAGCAAAGGAGAAAAGGAAAGATATTCCCATCTGAATGCAGAGTTCCAAAGAATAGCAAGGAGAGATAAGAAAGCCTTCCTCAGCAATCAGTGCAAAGAAATAGAGGAAAACAACAGATTGGGAAAGACTAGAGATCTCTTCAAGAAAATTAGAGGTACCAAAGGAACATTTCATGCAAAGATAGGCTCAATAAAGGACAGAAATGGTATGGACCTAACAGAAGCAGAAGATATTAAGAAGAGGTGGCAAGAATACCCAGAAGAACTGTACAAAAAAGATCTTCACAACCCAGATAATCACGATGGTGTGATCACTCACCTAGAGCCAGACATCCTGGAATGTGAAGTCAAGTGGGCCTTAGAAAGCATCACTACGAACAAAGCTAGTGGAGGTGATGGAATTCCAGTTGAGCTATTTCAAATCCTCAAAGGTGATGCTGTGAAAGTGCTGCACTCGATATGCCAGCAAATTTGGAAAACTCAGCAGTGGCCACAGGACTGGAAGAGGTCACTGTTCGTTCCAATCCCAAAGAAAGGCAATGCCAAAGAATGCTCAAACTACCGCACAATTGCACTTATCTCACATGCTAGTAAAGTAATGCTCAAAATTCTCCAAGCCAGGCTTCAGCAATACGTGAACCGTGAACTTCCAGATGTTCAAGCTGGTTTTAGAAAAGGCAGAGGAACCAGGGATCAAATTGCCAATATCCGTTGGATCATCGAAAAAGCAAGAGAGTGCCAGAAAAACATCTATTTCTGCTTTATTGACTATGCCAAAGCCTTTGACTGTGTGGATCACAATAAACTGTGGAAAATTCTGAAAGAGATGGGAATACCAGACCATCTGACCCGTCTCTTGAGAAACCTGTATGCAGGTAAGGAAGCAACAGTTAGAACTGGACATGGAACAACAGACTGGTTCCAAATAGGAAAAGGAGTCCGTCAAGGCTGTATATTGTCACCCTGCTTATTTAACTTATATGCAGAGTACATCATGAGAAACGCTGGGCTGGAAGAAACACAAGCTGGAATCAAGATTGCCGGGAGAAATATCAGTAACCTCAGATATGTGGATGACACCACCCTTATGGCAGAAAGTGAAGAAGAACTAAAGAGCCTCGTGATGAAAGTGAAAGAGGAGAGTGAAAAAGTTGGCTTAAAGCTCAACGTTCAGAAAACTAAGATCATGGCATCTGGTCCCATCACTTCATGGCAAATAGATGGGGAAACAGTGGAAACAGTGTCAGACTTTATTTTTTGGGCTCCAAAATCACTGCTGATGGTGATTGCAGCCATGAAATTAAAAGACGCTTACTCCTTGGAAGGAAGGTTATGGCCAACCTAGATAGCATATTTAAAAGCAGAGACATTACTTTGCCAACAGAAGTCCATCTAGTCAAGGCTATGGTTTTTCCAGTGGTCATGTATGGATGTGAGAGTTGGACGGTGAAGAAAGCTGAGCGCCTTAGAATTGATGCTTTTGAACTGTGATGTTGGAGAAGACTCTTGAGAGTCCCTTGGACTGCAAGGAGATCCAATCAATCCATCTTAAAAGAGATCAATCCTGGGTGTTCATTGGAAGGTCTGATGTTGAAGCTGAAACTCCAATACTTTGGGCACCTCATGCGAAGGGTTGACTCATTGGAAAAGACCCTAATGCTGGGTAGGATTGGGGGCAGGAGAAGAAGGGACGACAGAGGATGAGATGGTTGGATGGCATCACCGACTCGATGAACATGGGTTTAGGTAGACTCTGGGAGTTAGTGATGGACAGAGAGGCCTGGTGTGCTGCAATTCATGGGGTCACAAAGAGTCGGACACGACTGAGCGACTGAACTGAACTCTTGTAAAGATCTCATTAGACTTTGGTCTTTTGGATAAAAATGATAATCATAATATTACCTCAGGAATTGTTCATTGCTCAAAATTCACATTTTAGAGACATTAATTTTTTCTTATATATCTCTTTTTATAAGGAGGGACGATTGATTCTAGTGAAGTGTACACTGTTTTGGAAAACATGGGCATGAACCTCACTGTAAAGGAACTCAAAGATCTAACACAAAATCTGCCAGTTGATGGTGAGCATTTTAGATATCACTGAACCCTACATAAAAAATAGTCTTATATGTCTGTTTCTCACAGTCGTTTAAAATGCTTGTTTGACATCAAGAAATATTATGAAAAGCTTAGAAGAAAAACTCAGATTGAAAGAAAGGACACATGCTGACTCTTGCTAGTGTCATGTGCAAATTAGAGAAAGATTTCAAGGTATCTCTCTCTGCTCTTTTTACTCAGTCTTTCCTGGATGGATAGGTTTCACTTAAATCACAGTCCACCTCTTTAGCCACATTTGCTAATGCATAGCATCAGTATTTATTGAGAGGGTACTTAATATCAGTATGGCTAGCTTTCGTTTTATCTCTTTTAGTTCAGCTAGAATAGAGCTGTTTTCCAGTGGCAGCCATCACCATGCCTATTTACAAAATGTTTTTCTTTGATGAGATCTTTTAAGATCTATTCTTTTGGCAACTCTCAAATATGCTATACAGTATTGCTAACTATAATCACTATACTGTACATCACATCATCATAGCTTATTTATTTTATAACTAGAAATTTGTATTTATTTGTAACTAGAAATTCACTCCAGGAGATAGAGAAGGACAGGGAAGTCCGGTATGCTGCAGTCCATGGAGTCGCAGAGAGTCAGACGTGACTCAGCATCTGAAAAACAACAAAGAAATTTGTACTTTTGAAAAGCTAGCTTTTCTGCAACAAATGCATGCATGCATGCTAAGTCATTTCAGTTGTGTCCAACTCTGTGCAACCCTGTGGAGTGTAACCTGCCAGGCTCCTCTCTCCATGGGATTCTCCAGGCAAGAATACTGGAGTGGGTTGCCATGCCCTCCTCCAGGGGATCTTCCTAACCCAGGGATTGAACCCAAGCCTCTTAAGTCTCCTGCATTGCAGGTGGATTCTTTACCACTAGTGCCACCTGGGAAGCCCTCTACAGCAAGTAAATGCTGCTAAATTCATTTGCTGTATACACCATCATCTTCTTACACTCCTTGTCGTATTTCTGTCTAATTTATTCCTTTTCTTACAGTTAATGGTAAAGTTGATTTGGAAAAGGTGATGAATGAAGTGAAACTTTTTTCAGGTGAGTAAGACATTAGTGAAAGTGAAAGTGAAGTCGCTCAGTCGTATCCGACTCTTTGCGAACCCGTGGACTGTAGCCTACCAGGCTCCTCCATCCGTGGGGCTCTCCAGGCAAGGATACTGGAGTGGGTTGCCATTTCCTTCTCCAGGGGATCTTCCCGACCCAGGGATTGACCCAGGTCTCCCACATTGCAGACAGACACTTTACCCTCTGAGCCACCAGGGATAGTAAAACATATTAAATTGAATTCCTACCCTGTATTATATTTTGCATAGTGTTTTCTCAGTATTACAAAATAAACTTATTAATGTTGATACTTTACATATTTATTATGAAATATGTACAACTTAACTTTTCTTCTTCTTTGACTTCGAATTATCTAGGATTCAGCCATGAAAATAAGTGGTGATGTTTGAATAATAAACTATGTTTTCTGTTATTTCCAGTTATATTATGCTAGTTTTAACCAGTGTTTAAATCAGTAGTCACAAATTAGACACCCATGAGTTTAATTCAATCTGTAGTCAAGTTTTATAAGATCTGAATTCCCTCACAATAGCTGGCATGTTTTCTTTTTGGACAAGGCATGTGCTGTCCACTTCACTATAGCCAGTTTCACTCATTTTTTCTATCTCCAGGCTCCTGCAAGCTTTTGAGTTAATAACTGCTAGTTTACATAGCCAGAATATAGGAAGGCAGATATTTTTAGAATATTTAATTTAGGATTAAATAGGATAGGATTGCCATAATAATCTAATGATTCAGCGTTAAAAACAAAAAAGACTAGATACTTTAAATTACTAACCTATTGCATAATCTAATTTTCTTCTATGATGTCTTGTCATTAGGCTTAGGAGACTACTCTCTTTATGAAGAATAAAGGAATAATTTTTGATTCACTCTCTGTAAACACTGTTCAAATATGTGAAAATGTGGAAGTGAGGATAACATTAAATGAGCCAGTTTTTAAATTTTTTAGATAATTATGATGTCCTAAAATTGCTATCTGTTAACAATCCTTTTTTTCTTTCAAAGGAGACAAAGTTGATACTGGTAAACTTGAAAGTGTTTTGGGAAACTTGGGGATTAAGCTCACATCTAATGAATGCTTGAATTTGCTGGAGACACTGCCAGTAAATGGTAAGATTCGTGGGTACTATCTGGTTTTTTTAGGAAGTTGATTTTGTGGAACTATTTGAAAAATTCCAAAATAAAGTGAAAGTGCTTGGAAACTGTTAAAAAGTTAATGCTAGTACAAATAAACAATTCATTGCTTAGATTTGTATTTAAAGATCATCAATCTAACCCTTGCAGCTATAAATTATAAGTTTTGCCTTTGCTATCAAAGACAAAGTTCATCCCTGAGCCCTCAGGTCGTTAATCAGCTGGATTTGTAAAACAGGTTTTTTTTTTTTAAAGAAGAAGGGTACTTCCCAGGTGGCTGAATTGGTAAAGAATCTGCCTGCCAAGGCAGAAGACACAAGAGTGTTGGTTCGATCCCTGGGTCAGCAAGATCCCCCAGAGGGAGAAATGGCAACCCATGGAAAATTCCACGGACAGAGGAGCCTGGTGGTAGTCAGATATGACTGAACACACACATACCACCACCACCAAAAGGAAGAAGAAAGAAGGAGCAAGAGAAACAGGAGTAAAGAGAAGATAAAAAACAACAACAAAAAACAGCTATGTGTATTTCTGTAGCATAAAATATATATTTTACCAATAAGTGGATAATTTTGTACATTCCGAAAAAAACTGCAGTTCTTATATATCTAATTAAATGAAAATTTAAAATTTAGGAAAATAAAAAATGTTTTTAATTTCATAACACAAAGATAACCACTATTAATATTTTGAAACCTTTCCTTCTAGAGCTTTTAAGATAGATAGCTAGATACATACATTCATACATAATATTGTAAGTATATAAATTTATTTATAACTCTTATTTCTTCACAATTTAATATGTCTTCCTCATAGAAACCTTGATAATGCAAGTAAGCAAAAACAAAACCATCTCTCTTCCTACCTCAAAGCAGTAAATAATGTCAAAAATCTGAGGTTTATTTTTCCAGTTCTCCATCTATAAATAGACATCCTTTTTATTTTTGGCAACCTTGTAGATAAATTTTGGCAAACATCCTAAAATTTAGTGAGATTATATTCCTTTAAATAGAGTTGCAAAATGGAAAATATTTTATTTTGCCACATTTCCTTCCAGAATATCGTAATTTGAACTCCCACAAACAGTATTTGAGAATGTTATTTTCCTTACATTGTCAATACAGTAAAAAAATAACATCTCATTATTATGATTAGCTTTGTACTTCTTTACCACTGTGAGTGAACATTTTGGTATATCTGTTATCTATTTGCATTTGAAATGTTCTTCAGGCAAAATTTTATAAATTCTTTCTTTCTGAAATTAAGAGATGTGTACTATCTTTCTGATTCCATTTCTAAAATATCTTGGTTTTTTTATAGCTGATGGAAAAGTGTATCAGAAAAGGTTGATGAAGGGCATAAAATCTCTCAAACGTGAGTAAGAAGCATGCTAAAAAGACTTAATCTGAAACCTTTATTTTCATTGTCTGTCAAAATATGAATCTCCTTTCCTACCTAATTGAATCTTTATTTAAGCTTCTTTCAGTAGATCTGCATTTTGCCAGTTATTTACCAAGTACTTTTCTGTACTAAGATTTGACAGGAAACTTTCTTAAATTTTCCTAACTCAACCCCAGAGAAATAAAATTCATTTAAAAATGCAAACAAAAGGTGAGGAATGAAGGCTGTCAGATTAAGATTTAGGTCTAAAACAGAAACAATTTGACATTATAGGCAACAAAAGTAACGACTGTTTTGCAGAATATTATGTCAGTCACCTCTAGCTCTAGCTTTTCTATATTCCCAACACAAAATTGGAGGTAATTCATTCTAATTTTTATTGTATTAGCTGGACAAGACTGACATTTTGGTTTTTTTCTTGAAAATGTTAACAATACTACTAAGAAATGAATGAAGTATTTTTATTGTAATAAAATACATGCTCAGTAAAGATGAATATTAATATAGAGTGAATGTGTTTTAGAATCCTTCAATTTTACTATATTTCTTTCCTATCCTCTATTTAGGAGGCAATATTGATGTCAATAAGCTGGACTCTTTTTTAGAAAGCATGGGAATCAAGATCACAGAAGAAGAATTCATGGATTTGATAGAAAAACTACCATATGATGGTGAGCACTGTAATCACTCTTATACTTTTTCAGGCTTATTGAGTCTTTTTTTTCTGTCCATCTTTACTGAGATATAATTGATGCACAACATTGTGTAAGTTTAAGGTGCACAATCTGTTGAATTGCTAGACATATATTGCGAAATGACTATCACCGTAGTGTTAGCTAACACCTCCAACACATCACATTATTGTAATTCTTTTCTATGGTGAGAACATTTAAGATCTGGTCTCCAAGCAGATTTCAAGTATACACTTAGTATCATTAACTATAGTCTTTACCATATAAAATGTAGCGTTCTGTACATTCAATTCAGTTCAGTCGCTCAGTTGTGTCTGACTCTCTGTGACCCCATGAACCGCAGCACGCCAGGCCTCCCTGTCCATCACCAACTCCTGGAGTCCACTCAAACCCATGTCCATTGAGTTGACGATGCCATCCAACCATCTCATCCTCCATTGTCCCCTTCTCCTCCTGCCCTCAATCTTTCCTAGCATCAGGGTCTTTTCAAATGAGTCAGTTCTTCGCATCAGGTGGCCAAAGTATTGGAGTTTCAGCTTCAACATCATTCCTTTCAATGAACACCCAGGACTGATCTCCTTTAGGATGGACTAGTTGGATCTCCTTGCAGTCCAAGGGACTCTCAGGAGTCTTCTCCAACACCACAGTTCAAAAGCATCAATTCTTTGGTGCTCAGCTTTCTTTGTAGTCCAACTCTCACATCCATACATGACCGCTGGAAAAACCATAGCCTTGACTAAACGGGCCTTTGTAGGCAAAGTAATGTCTCTGCTTTTTAATACACTGTCTAAGTTGGTCATAACTTCCCTTCCAAGGAGTAAGCGTCTTAATTTCATGGCTGCAATCACCATCTGCAGTGATTTTGGAGCCCAGAAAAATAAAGTCAGCCACTGTTTCCACTGTTTGCCCATCTATCTGCCATGAAATGATGGGACCGGATGCCATGATCTTAGTTTTCTGAATGTTGAGCTTTAAGCCAACTTTTTCACTCTCCTCTTTCACTTTCATCCAGAGGCTCTTTAGTTCTTCTTCACTTTCTGCCATAAGGGTGGTGTCATCTGCATATCTGAGGTTATTGATATTTCTCCCAGCAATCTTGATTCCAGCTTGTGTTTCTTCCAGCCCAGCGTTTCTCATGATGTACTCTGCATATAAGTTAAATAACCAGGGTGACAGTATACAGCCTTGATGTATTCCTTTTCCTATTTGGAACCAGTGTGTTGTTCCATGTCCAGTTCTAACTGTTGCTTCCTGACCTGCATACAGGTTTCTCAAGAGGCAAGTCAGGTGGTCTGGTATGCCCATCTCTTTCAGAATTAGATACTCAGAATTTGTTCACCTTATAACTGGAAGTTTGTACCCTTTGACCAACATCTCCCCATTTCTCCACCCCCCAGTCCCCGGTAACTCTCATTCTGCTCTCTGTTTCTGTGGGCTCAGCTTTTATATGTATGTATGTTTGTGTGGATGGTATCATATTAGTCTCTTGGTCTGATTTGTTGCAGTTAGCATAATGCACTCAGAGTCCATCCATGTTATCACAAATGGGAAGATATCCTTGATTGTCATGACTGAATAACTCTTCATTGTATATAATACATCACATCTTCTTTATTCATCCATTGACAGATACTTAGTTTGTTATCATATCTTGACTATTGTGAATAATGCTGTAATAAACATGGAAGCACATATGTCTCTTTGAAATTCTGTTTTCATTTGCTTTGTATATATACCCACAAGTGAGATTGTTGGATCATACGGTCAGTTCAGTTGCTCAGTCGTGTCCAGCTCTTTGCGACCCCATGGACTGTAGCATGCCAGGCCTCTCTGTCCATCACCACCTCCCAGAGCCTGCTTAAACTCATGTCCATTGAGTCAGTGATGCCAACCAACTCATCTCATCCTCTCATTCTCTGTTGTCCCCCTCTCCTTCTGCCTTCAGTCTTTCCCAGCATCAGGGTCTTTTCCAATGAGTCAGTTCTTTGCATCAGGTGGCAAAGTATTGGAGCTTCAGCTTCAGCATCAGTCCTTCCAATGGATATTCATGACTGATTTCCTTTAGGATTGAGTGGTTTTGATCTCTTTGGAGTCCAAAGATCATTTGGTACATCTGTTATTAATTTCTTGAGGAACTTCCATGCTATTTTCCATAATGGCTGTACCAATTTACAGTGAACAAAGGTTCCCTCTTCTCCACATCCTCCCCAGCATTTATCTCTTGACTTTTGTTAGAATGATAATAGTCATTCTTACAGTTGTGAAGTGAGAGTTTATCTTTATTTTTGTTACCTATAATTTCAAGTTGTTTCTGCTTTAGACCTAAATCTTAATCTGACAGCCTTCATTCTTCACCTTTTGCTTTGTATTTTAAAATGAATTTTATTTCCAAGAAAGTTTTCTGCCAAATCTTAGTACAGAAAACTACTTGGTAAATACTTGGCAAAACGCATATCTACTGAAGGAAGCATAAATAAAGACTCAGTCCCAACAAACTCAACTATCCCAACTCAAAATGCTCATTTTGGTTTTTAATGCTCATTAAAAATGCTCATTTTTAATTCTCTGATAATTAGTGACATTGAACTTCTTTTCATGTACATGATGGCCGTTGTATGTCTTCTTTGACATACAAAGATGGCTGTTCAGTTCCTCTGCCCATTTTTTAATTGAATCATTTTTATATTGAGTATACATTTTGAATATTATATATTTCATATTAATTCCTTATTAGATATGTGGTTTGCAAATATTTTCTCCCATTCCATAGCTTGCCTTTTCATTTTGCTTATTGTTTCTTTTGCTGTGCAGAAACCTTTTGGTTTGATGTCATCTCACTGGTTTATTTTTGCTTTTGTTGCTTGTACTTTTGGTGTCATATTTAAAAAAATCATTGTCAAGATTCACATCAAGGAGATTTTCCCTTTGTTTTCTTTCAGGAGTTTTACGGGTTCAGATGTTACATTTAACTGTATAATCCATTTTGACCCTGTTTTTGTGAGTGGTGTAGAATAAGTAGTCCAGTTTCATTATTTTGCATGTGGTTATCCAGTTTTCTGAACTCTGTTTATTAAAGAGACTGTCATTTTCCTATTGAGTATTCTTGGATGCCTTGTTGGCGGTTAACTGTTTATCTTATACCTGTACTTATTCTATGCATTTCAGTCTAGGACAGTCTTTTTATCTAGCATGACAAGGTCAAGTGGTTGGTCAGATAATCTAAAAATCCAGCTAAAATAAAGAATCATAAAAATGATATTTACATACTTTAAACATTTTATTTGACTGAAAAAAATTGAGTCAATGTCATTTTTATTTAATGTAGTTATGCTTTGGGGGGATTTTCTTACACAAACATACCCATTTATCATCTACTCTTCCATTTTTAGTTTCTCTTAAGTGAAGCAAAGTGATTTTTTTTTTAGGTTGAGCAGAAATCTCTGAGTCCACCTAGATTTTAATGCTTTCTTCACTCTTTCTACGGTTACCTTATCCACACCAAATTCAACAGAACTATTTTTTAGTAAACTTGCCTTCACATAAACTTTCCAAATTATTCAAATTTGTTTTTATGATAACTCCTTTTTCTATTTATAGTTCATCAGTTTATATAATGATTAAGTTATCACCAATTTAATGAGTATAACTATTTATAAACAAGTCTAGAAATAAACTCAAAAACTCAACCCATAAGAACACAAATGCACTGGCTTACTAAAGCATAACCTACTAGATATGAAAGTTGTGGCATTCTATCAGTTCAGTTCATTTCATTTCAGTCGCTCAGTCGTGTCCAACTCTTTGCGACCCCATGAACTGCAGCACGCCAGGCCTCTTTGTCCATCACCAGCTCCCGGAGTCTAACCAAACCCATGTCCATCGAGTCAGTGATGCCATCCAACCATCTCATCCTCTGTTGTCCCCTTCTCCTCCTGCCCCCAATCCTACCAGCATTAGGGTCTTTTCCAATGAGTCAACTCTTCACATGAGGTGGCCAAAGTATTGGAGTTTCAGCTTCAACATCAGTCCTTCCAATGAACACTCAGGACTGATCTCCTTTAGGATGGATTGATTGGATCTCCTTGCAGTCCAAGGGACTCTCAAGAGTCTTCTCCAACATCACAGTTCAAAAGCATCAATTCTGCGGCGCTCAGCTTTCTTCACCGTCCAACTCTCACATCCATACATGACCACTGGAAAAACCATAGCCTTGACTAGATGGACTTTTGTTGGCAAAGTAATATCTCTGCTTTTAAATATGCTACCTAGGTTGTCCATAACCTTCCTTCCAAGGAGTAAGTGTCTTTTAATTTCATGGTTGCAATCACCATCAGCAGTGATTTTGGAGCCCCCAAAAAATAAAGTCTGACACTGTTTCCACTGTTTCCCCATCTATTTGCCATGAAGTGATGGGACCAGATGCCATGATCTTAGTTTTCTGAACGTTGAGCTTTAAGCCAACTTTTTCACTCTCCTCTTTCACTTTCATCAAGAGGGCCACCCAAGACGGATGGGTCATGGTGGAGAGGTCTGACAGAATGTGGTCCACTGGAGAAGGGCATGGCAAACCACTTCAGTATTCTTGCCTTCAGAACCCCATGAACAGTATGAAAAGGCAAAAAGGATACTGAAAGATGAACTCCCCAGGTCAGTAGGTGACCAATATGCTACTGGAGATCAGTGGAGAAATAACTCCAGAAAGAATGATGGGATGGAGCCAAAGCTTCCAAAGCCACAATACCCAGCTATGGATGTGACTGGTGATAGAAGCAATGTCCGATGCTGTAAAGAGCAATATTGCATAGGAACCTGGAATGTTAGGTACATGAATCAAGGCAAATTGGAAGTGGTCAAACAGGAGATGGCAAGAGTGAATGTCGACATTCTAGGAATCAGCGAACTAAGATGGACTGGAAGGGTGAATTTAACTCAGATGACCATTATATCTACTACTGTGGGCAAGAATCCCTTAGAAGAAATGGAGTAGCCATCATGGTCAACGAAAGAGTCCGAAATGCAGTACTTGGATGCAATCTCAAAAACGACAGACTGATCTCTGTTCGTTTCCAATGCAAACCATTCAGTATCACAGTAATCCATGTTTATGCCCCGACCAGTAACGCCGAAGAAGCTGAAGTTGAACGGTTCTATGAAGACCTACAAGACCTTTTAGAACTAACACCCAAAAAAGATGTCCTTTTCATTATAGGGGACTGGAATGCAAAAGTAAGAAGTCAGGAAACGCCTGGCATAACACGCAAATTTGGCCTTGGAGTACAGAATGAAGCAGGGCAAAGGCTAATAGAGTTTTGCTAAGAGAATGCGCTGGTCATAGCAAACACCCTCTTCCAACAACACAAGAGAAAACTCTACACATGGGCATCACCAGGTGGTCAACACCGAAGTCAGATTGATTATATTCTTTGCAGCCAAAGATGGAGAAACTCTATACAGTCAGCAAAAACAAGACCGGGAGCAGACTGTGGCTCAGATCATGAACTCCTTGTTGCCAAATTCAGACTTAAATTGAAGAAAGTAGGGAAAACCACTAGTCCATTCAGATATGACCTAGAGCAAATCCCTTATGAGTATACAGTAGAAGTGACAAATAGATTTAAGGGACTAGACCTGATAGACAGAGTGCCTGATGAACTATGGACAGAGGTTCGTGACATTGTACAGGAGACAGGGATCAAGAAAATCCCCATGGAAAAGAAATGCAAAAAAGCAAAATGGCTCTCTGAGGAGGCCTTACAGATAGCTGGGAAGAGAAGAGAAGCGAAAAGCAAAGGAGAAAAGGAAAGATATTCCCATCTGAATGCAGAGTTCCAAAGAATAGCAAGGAGAGATAAGAAAGCCTTCCTCAGCAATCAGTGCAAAGAAATAGAGGAAAACAACAGATTGGGAAAGACTAGAGATCTCTTCAAGAAAATTAGTGATATTAAGGGAAAATTTCATGCAAAGATGGGCACTATAAAGGACAGAAATGGTATGGACCTAACAGAAGCAGAAGATATTAAGAAGAGGTGGCAAGAATACACAGAAGAACTGTTCAAAAAAGATCTTCATGACCCAGATAATCACGATGGTGTGATCACTCACCTAGAGCCAGACATCCTGGAATGTGAAGTCAAGTGGGCCTTAGAAAGCATCACTACGAACAAAGCTAGTGGAGGTGATGGAATTCCAGTTGAGCTATTTCAAATCCTGAAAGATGATGCTGTGAAAGTGCTGCACTCGATATGCCAGCAAATCTGGAAAACTCAGCAGTGGCCACAGGACTGGAAAAGGTCAGTTTTCATCCCAATCCCAGAGAAAGGCAATGCCAAAGAATGCTCAAACTACCGCACAATTGCACTTATCTCACATGCTAGTAAAGTAATGCTCAAAATTCTCCAAGCCAGGCTTCAGCAATACGTGAACCGTGAACTTCCAGATGTTCAAGCTGGTTTTAGAAAAGGCAGAGGAACCAGAGATCAAATTGCCATTATCTGCTGGATCACCGAAAAAGCAAGAGAGTTCCAGAGAAACATCTATTTCTGCTTTATTGACTATGCCAAAGCCTTTGACTGTGTGGATCACAATAAACTGTGGAAAATTCTGAAAGAGATGGGAATACCAGACCATCTGACCCGTCTCTTGAGAAACCTGTATGCAGGTCAGGAAGCAACAGTTAGAACTGGACATAGAACAACAGACTGGTTCCAAATAGAAAGAGGAGTACGTCAAGGCTATATATTGTCACCCTGCTTATTTAACTTATATGCAGAGTACATCATGAGGAACACTGGGCTCGAAGAAGCACAAGCTGGAATCAAAATTGCTTGGAGAAATATCAATAACCTCAGATATGCAGATGACACCACCCTTATGGCATTCTATCAGCATCAATCTAAATATTTTGCAGTAAGAATGAAGTTCAGACTGTCAGACTGTTTAAATACAGGTCAATTAAGAGATCTTCTCTTGTATCAATAAATCTCTATTGAGACATAGATTGTCCACTGGCAATCTCAACATAAAAAAAAGTAACTATTCTCCATATTAAATTCATTTCTAATTCTTGGGGGGAGGTCAGTTTGTATGTGTGTCTGTGCTTTGTGTATGTGTGTGTGTGTATTTTTGTCAAAGCTATGGTTTTTCCAGTAGTCATGTACAGATGTGAGTTGGACCATATAGGAGGCTGAGCACTGAAGTATCGATGCTTTTGAACTGTGGTGTTGGAGGAGACTCTTGAGAGTCCCTTGGACAGGAAGGAGATCAGACCAGTCAGTCCTAAAGGAAATCAGTCCTGAATATTCATTGGAAGGACTGATGCTGAAGCTGAAGTGCCAAACTTTGGCCACCTGATATGAAGAACTGACTCATTGGAGAAGACCCTCATGCTGGGAAAGATAGAAGGTAGGAGGGGAAGGGAATGACAGAGGAAGAGATGGTTGGATGGCATCACTGACTAAATGGACATGAGTTTGAGCAAGCTCTGGGAGATGCCGAAGGACAGGGAAGCCTGGTGTGCTGCAGTTCATGGGGTCACAAAGAGTCAGACATGACTGAGTGACTGAACAGCAACATTTCTGTGTCCCTATAATCCACCACAATTATCTGTGAAAGAATCCACAAATTATCTTTGACTTACACTCCCTCCTCTTTTTCCCTTAAAACAAAATCTCAATTTTATCTCTGCTACTTAATTCAAAACTCATCATCTTGGCTAATACTACTACAGAAGCCTCCTGACTAGTCTGTCAGCCATATTATTGCCTTAAGTTCATTTTGATCACACTAGCCATGATGACTTAATAACTAAGGTAAAAATCTGACCTCAGATTAAAAATCAGTGATCGCCTCATAGCTTATATATGTTGTTTTCCAATATGCCAGACAGTGCTAAGCATTTTTATCAATTTTCTCATTCAATTTATTCATTCATGTATCATATCTATTGAACACCTAACACCCAGCATTGTCTGCTTCAGCCTTAGAGATACAGCCATTGTTGTTGTTCAGTCATGAAGTTGTGTCCTGCTCCTTACAGCTCCATGGACTGCAACATGCCAGGCTTCCTTGTCCTACACTGTCTCCTGGAATTTACTCAAATTCATGTCGATTGAGTTGGTGATGCCATCCAACTATCTAATCTTCTGTCACCCTCTTCTCCTTTTGCCTTCAATCTTTGGGCTTCCCTTGTGGTTCAGCTGTTTAAAAATCTGCCTGCAATGTGGGAGACCTGGGTTTGATCCCTGGGTTGGGAAGCTCCCCTGAAGAAGGGAAAGGCTACCCACTTCAGTATTGTGGCCTTGTGAATTCCATGGACTATACATACAGTCCGTAGGGTTGTAAAGATTCAGACATGACTGAAAGACTTTCACTTTCACTTTTGCTAGTACCAAGGTGTTTTCCAATGGGTTGGCTCTTCGTATCAGGTAGCCAAAGTTTTGGAGCTTCAGCTTCAGCATCAATCCTTCCAATGAATATTCAGGGTTAACTTCCTTTAGGATTAACTAGTTTGATCTCTTTGCGGTCCAAGGGTCTCTCAAGAGTCTTCTCCAGCACCACAATTTAAAAGCATCAGTTCTTTGGCACTCAGTTTTCTTTATGGACCAACTCTCACATCTGTACATGACTACTGGAAAAACTGTAGCTTTGACTATAGAGACTTCTGTCAGCAAAGTGATGTCTCTGCTTTTTAATATGCTGTCTAGGTTTGTCATAGCTTTCCTTTGAAGGAGCAAGAGTCTTTTAATTTAATGGCTGCAGTCTCTGTCCACAGTGATTTTGGAGCCCAAGAAAATAAAATCTGCCATTGCTTCCACTTTTTCCTCTTATATTTGCCATAAAGTCTTGGCACCAGGGGCTTCCCACGTGGCTCAGTGGGTAAATAATCCCTCTGTAATACAAGAGATGCAGGCAGATGCAGGTTCCGTCCTCAAGTTGGGAAGATCCCTTGGAGGAGGGCATTTCAGCTTACTCTGGCATTCTTGCCTGGAGAATCCCATGGACAGAGAAGCCTGGTGGACTACAGTCCACAGGGCAGCAAAGAGTCAGACATGACTGATGTAACTAAGTACACACTCACACATGATGGACCAGACGCCATGATCTTAGTTTTATAAATGTTGAGGTTTAAGCCAGTTTTTTCACTCTTTTTCACCCTCATCAAGAGGCTGTTAGTTCCTCTTCTGCCATTTAGAATGGTATCATCTGCATATCTGAGGTTGCTGAAATTTTTTCCAGCAATCTTGATTCCAGCTTGTGATTCATCCAGCCCTGCATTTCACATGATGTGCTCTGCATATAAGTTAAATAAGCAGGGTGGCAATATACAGCCTTGTCATACTCCTTTTCCAATTTTGGACCAGTCATTTGTTCCCCTACATGGATCACAACCTCATCGTGGCAAAGGGGCTTTGTATAACTCAGTGAAGCTACTATGATCCATGGTGTGCAGGGCCATGCAAGAGGAATGGGTCATAATGAAATGTTCTGACAAAACATGGTCTACTGGAGAAGGGATTGGCAAACCCACTCTAGTATTCTTGCCACGAGAACCACATGAACAGTATGAAATGGTAAAAAGATATGATACCAGAGGGATTCCCCAATGGCTCAGATGGTAAAGAATCTGCCTGCAATTCAGGAGACCTGGGTTCGATTCCTGGGTCAGGAAGATTCCCTGGAGAAGGGAATAGCAACCCACTCCAGTATTCTTGCCCAGAGAATCCCATGGACAGAGGAGGCTGGTGAGCTACAGTCCCTGGGGTCACACAGAGTCAGACATAACTGAGTGACTAACACACACACACACATACACACACACACACACATACATGATACTGGAAGATGAGCCCCCCAGGTTGGAAGGTGTCCAATATGCTACTAGGCAAGAGTGGAAGACAATTACTAATAGCTCCAGGAAGAATGAAGTGGCTGGGCCAAAAAGGAAAAAGCACTTAATTGTGGATATGTCTAGTGGTGAAAGTAAAGTCTGATGCTGTAAAGAACGATATTGCATAGGGACCTGAAATGTTAGGTCCATGAATCAAGGTAAATTGGACATGGTTAAGTAGGAGATGGGAAGAGTGAACATCAACATCTTAGGAATCAGTGAACTAAAATGGATAGGAATGGGTAAGATTACTTCAGATGACCATTATATCTACTACTGCAGGCAAGAATTCCTTAGAAGAAATGGAGTAGCCCTCATAGTCAACAAGAGTCCAAAATGCAGTACTTGGGTGCAGCCTCAAAAATGAAAGAATGATCTCAGTTCATTTCCAAGGCAAACCATTCAACATCGCAGTAATCCAAGTCTATGCCCCAACCATTAATGCTGAAGAAGCTGAAGTTGACAGGTTTTATGAACACCTACAAGACCTTCCAGAACTAACAGCAACAAAAGATGTCCTTTCATCATAGGGAATTGGAATGCAAAAGAGATACGGTCATAAACAAAACAAATTAATATAAAGTTTGTGGAGCCAGAATTTTCATCTTTTTTTCACTGTTGTTTTCCCAAATCCAGGCAGTCTGATGTCAAAGTCTAAACTGTTAACTCCAACCAGCCTTTTCTGCCTCATCTTCCCATTCTCTACATGGCATTTTTCCCTTAGGCAAAGTTTAAAAACTTTAGTTCACCACACAATATGCTCTTCATTGCTCCTTTTCCTGGCATTCTTTGTCTTTTTCCAATTATTTAAAATGACATAATGCCATAAAAAAATAGCCTTAAATGTATACCAGTCATATATTATCAGCCATTACTAGGGAAATACGGAGTTAGAAACAGAATGAGTCCAAGAGACTTAGAAAACATTTTGCCTAAGATAGACTTTATGATTTAAGCAGTCTTAATCCCTGTTGTAGATAATGGAGCTATCCTTTAAATTCCAGGAATCATAAATTTTAAAAGGACAGAATATAGTCAATAGCCTTCATCTAGGCTTGACTTCTTAATTTAAGAACTTTGTAGTTTTTGCTTTTTTTCTGAGTTTGGATTTATCAGTGTCTAAATTTTACTGTGTCTTATAGATGAAGAGAAGATCAAAGTAGATACAGTGGTGAAAGAATTGAGTACTATTTTAGGTAAGTAAAATATTTCTTAATTCTTAGCTGTGTTTTAATGATATTTCTCCCATCCCTTCATTCCGTTAATTTGCTATTCTAACCTTTCATTAACTAAACATTCTCATTTGTCTGCTATGATTATCCATGCTTTTGCAACAGAGGTACTAGGAAGATAGGTATGCAAGACAAGAATTTCAAAATTTGGGCAATAACTGCGATACTGTATATAGACATAATTATTTGAATCGGTCATCAACATCACAATTTTCTGAACAATTATATTAGCCTCATATCATTATATGTAGAATTTTTCCCAACATTGTGAGAATGTGTCTTTTATTATAAGAGACAATGTTATATTTCTAAATCTGGTATTTATTCTGTATAATTCAATAAGTGTCCTTAGGGTCTTGTTTTTCTAGCAATAAAGTGTGCTGCTGTACAAACATGTGTTTTGTTTATTTTTCGTAATTTGGATTCATTTGATAATGTTCCATTGCTTGGCAACAGCCTTTTCTTAATAGTGTGGAAATATTTGTAGCCCTACTTCCACAATTTGATCCTCTATCAACCAAGGCCACAAGAAAGACAATTAGGAACTGTCCAGACTTTCTCCTATTCTCTGAATAGGACATGGACTGTATTATATACTAGGTCAGCCAAGGTGAGACTCAATTTTTTTTTATTCCCATGAATGAAATGCATTATGCTTGGGAATCTGTTCCATGAGGTATTAGTTATTTCCCCAGAAAAGTTTCTATCCCTTTGGACTCTTTATAAAGAGACAAGATCTACTGAGACTGTTGAAAAGACATGCACTTAGAATCGTCTCTATAAAAGCTGGCTTAAAACTCAGCATTCAAAACACTAATATCACAGCATCAAGTACCATCACTTCATGGCAAATAGGTGGAGAAAAAGTGGAAGCAGTGGCAGATTTTATTTTCTTGGGCTGCAAAATCACTACAGATGGTGACTGCAGCCACGAAATTAGAGATGCATGCTCACTGGAAGAAAAGCTATGACTAACCTAGATAGCATATTAAAAAGCAGAGACATCACTTTGTTAACAAATATCTGTATAGTCAAAGCTATGGTTTTCCAGTAGTCATGTACGGATGTGAGAGTTGGCCCATAAAGAAGGCTGAGTGCCAAAGAACTGATGCTTTCAAACTGTGGTGCTGGAGAGGACTCTTGAGAGTTCCTTGGTCAGCAAAGAGATCAAACCAGTCAGTCCTAAAGGAAGTCAACCCTGAATATTCATTGGAAGGACGGATGCTGAAGCTGAAGCTCCAGTACTTTGGAAATCTGATGCAAAGAGCCAACTCATTGGAAAAGACCCTGATACTGGGAAAGACTGAGCGAGGAGAAGGGGGCGACAGAAGATGAGATGGCTAAATGGCATCACTGACTCAATGGACATTGGTCTGAGCAAACTCTGGGAAACAGTGAAGGACAGGGAAGCCTGACGTGCTGTAGTCCATTGGGGTCACAAGGAGTAAGGACATGACTTAGCAACTGAACAACAACAAGAACATAACCAGAATTCTTTAAGTTCACTTGCCAGTAAAAAGCTGAATTATAAAGTTAGGGTTGTCCTAACTCTAGTAAAGTGATTGTCTCTAATAAAATTAAACTTCAATTTTTTATTAGTAGTAAGGGAGATTATGATTGGCTAAGTCAGAAGTGTATGAAATTAAACAAGTTAAAAGAAAAACATGACAAAATAAGAATAAAAATGTATGAAAAATATACAGTGCACTGACAGTCAGTGTTTTCTTATTCTAATGGTCTTGGGTGGAAGCTTTCTACTTCATGTAATTTTTGTTTCTGTGGAGCTTGGATCTTGGGTCAGCAAGTGACTTACATGAAAAAGTGAAAATGCAAGTGTTAGTCACTCAGACATTTCCAACTCTTTGCAACTCCATGGACTGTAGCCCTCCAGGCTCCTCTATCCATGGAATTCTCCGGCAAGAATGCTAGAGTGGGTTGCCATTCCCCTCTCCAGGGAATCTTCCCGACCTAGCAATTAAACCTGGGTCTCCATCATTTCATGCAGATTCTTTACTGTCTGAACCACCAAGGAAGCAGCAACCTGCTTATTGAAGCTCTCAGCGGTTTTCAATGATGTAACATTACAGTTCTGATGTCTCTTCTATTTTACCAGAGGTTTTGGTATTCAAAAGACAATGAAGTTTCTAAATATTATGCAGAGTATCTTATATAATCATGAATGATTACCAAAATAAAGTGAATTCTCTAAAGTTGAATAGATAAGTTGGAGTGTCCTAAGTAGGTATAGTAGGGTAGTGTATCTACAAGTTTGTTAACCAGTCTGAGTGTTATGAATTTTTGACAAGAGAATGTTAAAAATACATCCAGGAGGCTTCCCTGGTGGTCCAGTGGTTAAGAAAAGCACTTTCTAATGCAAGGAACATGAATTCGATCCCTGGTCCCTGGTCAGGGAACCAAGATCCTTCATGCCGTGGGGCGCCTAGGCCCATGTGTCGCAGTTACTGAGCTCGTGAACTCTAGAGCCCACACACCCACAATGAAAGATCCCTCATAGTGCAACTAAGACCTGAGGCAGCCATAAATAAATAAATAGTTTTTAAAAAACCACCCAGAAAATAAACATACTATTAGTACATGTTCATAATTCAGTAGCAACTGTATAAAACCCTTTTGGATATGTTCAAAAGGTCCCTTAAGGTGTGGTTCTAATCAAAGTCTCACAGTTACAGATTTTCTAAAATTATTCTAGTTTCGGAGGTGGTGTGAATTTGCCATGTACTCTGATATAATGCACAATGTCCTAATCAGTGTTTAATAATGTGGCTAATTTATGTCTGTAGCAGTCCATTGTTTTATATAGGGTTTTAGCAAATATCCATTTGAAATTTTATCTGGTGCAACTAAGGAGCAATCCTAACTTTGCCAGACACTATCCTCATTGATATTGTAACCTGATCATTCCAATAGCTTCCTTACAAAATTAGGTAGAATTTTGTGCTTTTAAATGGAATCTTTGAACCTGATCCTACACTTGTTTTTCTGATCTATAAGAGGTCCTTCCAAAAGGACTTTAGTGCTTTTTTCTTCTCAATAGTTATGTGAATCCTTAAAGTGAACAATGAAGGAAAAATGAATCCACTTCTGTTCCTCATATATGCATAGTTGGACCCCTGGGCATGAGAGAGGGGTCATCACTACGAAAGCTGCATCAAGTTACCCTGCTCTACCTACTCCATGGAGTGGGCTCCATTGCTCCCTGACCGTACCCTATTTAGGCTTCTGTTTGACCCAGTTGTGTGGAAATGATGGTAGGAGTGCTCCAGCTTGTTTCATTAACAGCAAAGAAGATCCAATAATAAATGAAATAGAAAAGGCCATTTTTATCATAAAAATTCAATAATATATCTTTCCCAAGCTCTGAAGCTGCTCATTGGAAAAGACCCTAATGCTGGGTAGGATTGGGGGCGGGAGGAGAAGGGGATGACAGAGGATGAGATGGTTGGATGGCATCACCGACTCGATGGACATGGGTTTGGGTAGACTCCGGGAGTTGGTGATGGACAGAGAGGCCTGGCGTGCTGCAATTCATGGGGTCGCAAAGAGTTGGACACAACTGAGCGACTGAACTGAGCTGAACTGAACTGAAGCTGACATAATCAGAGGAAACTCATTTATCTCTGGAATTACAAAGGAATAGCCATATAAAATAACTACTGTTCATTACAGAGAAATGGGAAGGAGTAGAACAAAAGAAAAGGTGTGAGCTCAGTAGAACACAAACAAGTATATAGCTACCCATATACACTTTTCACATACGTTCTGAGAATACTCCCATTTCTAATAGCGTGGTGTACTATGTGCCTGGATGTTGAAAACAACTAATAATGCAGATAGAATCTAATTTTAAAAGGATTCTTAAATGTTTCCATAAATGTGTATACTATAAGAAACATTCATACCAAAATCCTGGAACCCAAAGAAGAAGAGCCCTGAAGCCACATTTCACTCTCTAAGCATTGGCTGAACTAAATGAATCTAAGCAGTTTTGACTGTCTGCCAGAACTCAGTGGAAAGAAAGCAAAATCCAGAGCCTGCCCAAAGTAGGAAATATGGTGGGTTTGATCCGTGGGTCGGGAAGATCCACTGGAGAAAAAAATGGCAACCCACTCCATTATTCTAGCCTGGAGAATTCCATAGACAGAGGATCCTGGTGGGCTACAGTCCATAGTATTGCAAAGAGTGGGTCACTACTGAGCAACTAAGCACACCTGCCCTAAAGCTAAGACTTGTAAAGCTACATATAAGAGCGAATTAGAAATATGTCTCTGGACTGCAAGGAAGACTGTCTAACTCAATTTATAAACACAAGATGACCTTTACACAGGCTTACTTATCAAATTTGCACTAACTTAGGCCGAGAATTTAGTTTGAAGTAATCCTGAAAGTAATTTTTAACTGTGGTGTTGGAGAAGACTCTTGAGAGTCCCTTGGACTGCAAGGAGATCAAACTAGTCAGCCTAAAGGAAATCAGTCCTGAATTCATTGGAAGGACTGATGCTGCAGCTGAAACTCCAATACTTTGGCCACCTGATGTGAAGAACTGACTCATTGGGAAACACCCTGATGCTGGGAAAGATTGAAGGAAGGAGGAGAAGGGGATGACAGAGGATGAGATGGTTGGATCACCAACTCAATAGACATGAGTTTGAGCAAGCTCCAGAAGTTGGTGAAGGACAGGGAAGCCTGGCATGCTGGCATGCTGCAGTCCATGGGGTTGCAAAGAGTCAGACATGACTGATCGACTGAACTGAACTGAATTCTGAAAGACTAATGCCCCAGGCAACTGACATAAGCAAATTCTGATCCTCCTCTGAAGTATTCCTGTTCTGAAGGATACTCATCTTCTCAAAACAAATAATTTTGCATACACAGAAGTTCCTGGTCTAAAATTACTAAACACATTAGCATGATGAGTAACTAAGCATGGCATGATAAGGAACAGCCATCATAAATAACATATGGCAGAATCAGATTTAGATTTTGGAATTATCAGACAAAAAAATGTTAAATAAACATTCTTAATATACTTTAAGAATTAAAAAAGAGGCCTTGAATATGTGAATGAAGAGCAAACAGATTTGATAAAGAACCAAAGAGATCTTCAAGAAATAAAAACAATAGAAATTTAAAACGTTAGATGGACTGAATGGTAACTTTTTAAAAGCTGAAGAAAGAACTAAGGAACTTAAGAAGTTATAAAGTATGGAGCACAGAAAGACCAAAAAATGGAAAATGTGAAAGAATGATTAAGAGATATACAGAATAATAAGAAAATTAACGTATTTTTAACTGGAATGCCAGGAAGAAGAGAGAGAATGAGACAGAATCAATATTTGAAGAGAACTTTCCGGAAGAGAGAAAGGGTGTCAATTTAAAGAAGCCAAGTGAATCCCAAGCAGAATAATTAAAAAGAAATCTGTACTGAATATACATACTTGAAATATGCAACATATCTAATTTATTGACTAAAAGTTTTGGATTCTAGACTTTATAGACAGTAAGCTTTCAGAGATTCATTTTCTGCTGATTTAAACCAAAAGACTTAACTAAACCAAAATTGTTTTTGCTTGCAAAGTATAAAAGTAATAATCAAAAGGTTACTTACCATACAAACAGTGCAAAACAAAAATTATTATGGAAGCCTGAGGCCCTGTTTTTTTAAACATGCTTTCTAACAAGTATCAACTATACATGTTTTTATATACAGTATGCTACTGCTGCTGCTGCTGCTAAGTCGCTTCAGTCGTGTCCGACTCTGTGTGACCCCATAGACGGCAGCCTACCAGGCTCCGCCGTCCCTGGGATTCTCCAGGCAAGAATACTGGAGTGGGTTGCCATTTCCTTCTCCAGTGCATGAAAGGGAAAAGTGAAAGTGAAGTCGCTCAGTCGTGTCCGACTCTTAGCGACCCCATGGGCTGCAGCCTACCAGGCTCCTCCGTCCATGGGATTTTCCAGGCAAGAGTACTGGAGTGGGATGCCATTATATTAATTAGTTAATATAAGACATATAATTTATATGCCTTTCTAGATGAAATTTATGTACCTAAGATTGCATTTCTCTTAACATAATGCTAATTTCAAAACTATCAGGAGAAATACTTAAATTTCTATTTAGTGTAGAAAAGAACCAATGTTTTCGCTTTTTTTTTTTTTTACCACTTACATAATCAGGGTGGTCATAAATGTTAGTTTTTTGTTTGTTTGTTTGTTTATAACACATTAAGTACCCACAAAATGCATGAGTGAAAATGTTGCTAGTTAGCAGCTTTTGTTGTAATAACTCACTGATTTTTATCCTTCTAAAATTCTTTTTATCACCATTTCTGTCTCTTCTAGGAAAACAGATAGATGTCATTGACCTAAAAAATGCTCTGAAAGACATGAAAGTAGAAGTCACAGATAAGGAATACTTGAATTTAATAAAAACGCTACCAGTTGATGGTAAGGATTTTAAAATTATGTGTGTATTCTTCAAATGGCTTTAGAGTGCTTGACTGTATAGTTTTCTTCTAAAATAACTCCGTATTGCTAGCAAGTTGTTATTTTTTTCTTTTTGTAATCATTTTGGAAAACTTTTAGCACTTGATTTTTGCTGGGTCATTTAATTTATATTATGGTAGGCAATAGCTATTTCACTTATTCCTACCAAAAAATTGTATGTATTACTGTCCTTGATTCCACTAATATGCCTGATAGTAAGTAAACGGGTGTGAAAATGGAAGAGTAAAGGATACAAAGGAAGAAGTCAGAGATAAAAGAAAATCAAATGGGATATACAAGGTTTAGGGCTTCCTCAGTAGCTCAACTGATAAGGAATCTGCCTGCAGTGTGGGAGACCTGGGTTCCATCCCTGGGTTGGGAAGATCCCCTGGAGAAGGGAACAGCTACCCACTCCAGTATTCTGGCCTAGAGAATTCCATGGACTGTATAGTCCATGGGGTCCCAGAGAGTTGGACAAGACAGAGAGAGCAACTTTCACTTTTATACAAGGTTTAAACCAATAATCATTGTTTTTATCCAAGAGCTAATAGATTTGCCTCATTAAAGTCTTTCTCCAAACAAATTTTATTAGTATTTGAGAGCAAATAGGTACATTTCAGGAGAAAAGAATTACTAAAATTCTCTTTTTGAAATTATAGGATTAGGGGAAGAATTGCAGAAATGTTTTTTAGGTGAATCCCCACTTTATTTTTTCTCTGACATGAATTATGCCTTTTCTTACAGTTGAAGGAAAGGTGTTTCAAAAAAGGTTGCTAGACAGTGTGAAGAATCTTAAAAGTGAGTGAAAAGTATGATGAGAAATAAAATAAATCTGAGATATTATTGTATATTTTCATATATGCTAACTTATTTTTTATTACATTAAAAATCCCGTATGTGTATTTTCTCAATATTTATGCATGTGTTATATGTTATGCCATAAACCCCTGGAATATTACCCAGTCCTTTTAAAATTTGCACTTTGTTGACTGAATGAAAGATAAAGTCAAATTATGAGTTGATCCTCCTTGTACCCTTGACTGGGTGTTACTGTACCTTAATGTCTTCTTGATTAAAGTGTTAACTATAATGCATATGAATTAATACAGATTTTTCTCACATCTTGGTATCTTTCTTGCCTCTTCTAAGGAGGAAAGGTTGATATGATTAACCTGGACACATTTTTGAAAAATATGGGGATTGAGCTTTCACATAAAGAGCTTGAAGATTTTTCACAAAACCTACCAGTTGATGGTGAGCATTGTAGATAAAAATTTACTCCCTGTAAGACATCTTGGGTTTGAGAGCATCTGTAAATTAATGATAGTACTTATTTGGTATTAACAGGGCATTTTGAAAAGCTTGTAGCCAAACTCAGGTCTCAAATGAAAACACATCCTTACAATATTGTAAAGTTAAAAAATAGATAAATAAACTAATTTAAAAACTTCAAAAAAAAAGAAAACACATCCTTGTCTCTTCATTAATCCAAGACCAACAAATGTTTTCCACTGTGAATAATAAAAATTCGTGAGAATGCTAACATATCAAAAAATGAAGAAGAGGAAGGAAGATAGAATGAGAACGATTTTAAAGAAACATTAAATAATAAGTCAGAAGAAAAAAACAACCTATAACGAGGAGTAATTAAAATTGACTAATGGTTGTTTCCAGTGTGTATGCCTCAGTTGTTCAGGAGACAGAAAAACACTAAGAATTTTAAAAGAGGTATATAACTCCAGATAGTGAGCATAATGATACTCACTGTTGTGTATAATGTGGGATTAGGGTATGAACATTTTTCCAGGGTAAAATAAATTAGTTACCAATATTAATCAAAGAAGAAGTGAAAATATAAATAGACCAATAATGATAGTTGGAAAAAACTATCAAATAAGTATACTTATCAACTACCACCCATAACTCTAACAAAAAGGTGACAGACCTGGAGAGTTTTGAGAATAAATTGCTTCAAATTTTCAAGGAGTTGTTTATTTTAATGCTAGCTAAACTGGTCCAGAGGACTCCAGTTCAAGATGATGAAAAAAACAAAATCCATTTAGTTTTTATTTCCTCCAATACCTAACAAAGGAGCAACAAAAATGAAAAAGTAAAAAATCCACAAAGGAAATTTAACATCAATCAAATAATAAAAAAAGACCAATCTAATGCCGTAAATATTTAAAGGAGACAACCAGGGAACCTATTTGTAGGGAAGGAATGGAGACGCATACACATAGAGAGAATGGACTTCTGGACACGGGGCGAAGGAGAAGATGGGACGATTTGAGGAAGTAGCATTGACATATATACACTATCATGTGTAAAATAGACAGGTAGTACGAAGCTGCTGTATAACACAGGGAGCCCAGACTGGTGCTCTATGAGAACCTATAGGAGTGGGATGGGGGAGGAGAGGAAGGAGGCTTAAGAGGGAGGGAATATATATGTAATTATGACTGATTCGCATCGTTGTATGGCAGAAACAAATGCAACATTGTGAAGCAATTTTCCTCCAATTAAAAGATTCTAAAGTAGAAACTACTGCAACAGAGCTAGGCTGCTCTGAGCCTCTCTCCTCCCTCAGAAATTAAGTTGGTGAAATCCAGAGAGTTATCACTAAAATGCCCAGATCTGGGGTGAAGCAAACTGGGTACATAACTTTTTTCTCTGTCCATTTATGAGGAAGAAGTAGAAACAGTTGTTGGGGAGAAATGGCTACAACAGAGAAAATGAATGATTGGAATCACTCATTGATAGAAGTAAAAGCTTCAGAGCTATAGGCTGAATCGGGGGTCTAATCTGTAGCCCAAGAATACCATCCCATAGGCAGATCTGGGGTTTGGTGAAATGTCTTTACCAGAGTCTCAGAGCAATGACCCCTGTTGGGACATTTAACCAAAGTTCAGATACGAGAGCAGGGCTCAAGTATAAGACCACATGACATACCTCACTCCACCCTTAGATTACAATAAGAGTGGGTAGAATAATTTTCTTCAAATGCCATCTCACTGAAGAAAGCGAACTGGTCTCAGATGCTGTAGAAAGGGCTGTTAAAAGATACATTAAATCCTGAGAATAAAATGAAGTTTTGGACAGAGTTGCTGAAGCATATGCAAGATGAAAAAAAAAGGATATAGTGACAATTCCAGAATTAACACAGTGAAGAAAAACAGAAAAGTGAAAAGGGAAGGTAGAAAGATAGGATGAAGGAAGATAGCATGCAAAAGACAAATAATCCATCAAGTAGAAAATATAATCTAAGAAAATAAAAAAGAGGTTGTTGACAATTAATTCATATTACAGGACAACTTTAATGGATTCAATAAAACTAAAGCTCAAAAATGAGATGGTACCATAACATATAAATATTAAAAAGGGAAATTGCAGAACTAAAAAAAAATTAAGTACAAAAAGTCATTATAGAATTATTAAACAAATTCAGTTCAGTTCAGTTCAGTCGCTCAGTCGTGTCCGACTCTTTGTGACCCCATGAACCGCAGCACGCCAGGCCTCCCTGTCCATCACCAACTCTCTGAGTCCACCCAAACCCATGTCCATCAAGTTGATGATGCCATCCAGCCATCTCATCCTCTGTTGTCCCCTTCTCCTCCTGCCCTCAATCTTTCCCAACATCAGAGTCTTTTCCAGTGAGTCAGCTCTTCGCGTGAGGTGGCCAAAGTATTGGAGTTTCAGCTTCAACATCAGTCCTTCCAGTGAACACCCAGGACTGATCTCCTTTAGGATGGACTGGTTGGATCTCCTTGCAGTCCAAGGGACGTTCAAGAGTCTTCTCCAACACCACAGTTCAAAAGCATCAATTCTTCAGTGCTCAGGTTTCTTTATAGTCCAACTCTTACATCCATACATGACCACTGGAAAAACCATAGCCTTGATTAGATGGACCTTTGTTGGCAAAGTAATGTCTCTGCTTTTTAATATGCTATCTAGGTTGGTCATAACTTTCCTTCCAAGGAGTAAGCGTCTTTTAATTTCATGGCTGCAGTCACCAATAAAGCGCTAAAAATCATATTACAGTATGAGCAGACTTGGTACAGTAAATACAGAGAAAAAAAGATTAAAGTTGTCAAAAATCTAGTAGATATGGATGATTCACAAAGGCATCCACCATAAGAATATCAAATATCTTTAGAAGAGAGTATAACAATTAAAACTTTTTGATAAATAATAGTTTTTCAAAAATGTCACACCAGGCTCCAGAAAATGTTGATCCAGAGTGCCCTACAGTGAAATATTTTCTAGTTTGCTTACTGAACTTTAAGGAAAAATGAGAATTTTTCAGACACACAGATGATAGAAAGGAGGTAACAGATGAGGAGAGGAAGTGATGGGTTTCCAAAGCAACATTCAACTCCAGAAAAGAATGTCAAAGTATCTGCAAAGGTGAAAAAGAAAGTGTGACAAAGAATATTATGTACAACTATAATGTCATTCAAATATACATAAAAATTTTATATATAAATATTCCAACTTTTAATAACATGGGAAAAACTAAATGAATTCAGCACCTCTTGAAACAAAGATGATGAAATAAAGTTAAGAAATAACTGAAAATTGAGCAAAAGGAAACAATAGTGAAAAGACTGGTGGTGACCTGTAAATCTGTTTGAATACAGAGCAAGTACTAGACAATTGTGGGGATGATAGATATAAAATAACATGTTTATGTTTCAGTGTAACAATGATAGCATAACTAATAAAAACATGAAAGTGAGGGGGGAAATGGGAAAAAGTGAGAAAATGCTTTTCATAGCAGGAAATCAGGTGATAGTTTTTAAAATTGAAAGATTAAGTTTGAAAATATGGCTTCACCTCTGTTTTTCATATTCTTTTAAAATTAACTGGATATCTTCATAAATATCTCTTGTAATGAGGTATATTTATTAGAAATTGAAGATTTTTATTTTTAAAACCATATATATAGTACTTTTTGAAAATAATTCTCTATATCTGTCTTACTTGTGCAACTTCATAGATAAGAGTCTGTGGAATGACTGGTGATTGTCTCTATGAGAGATAGGATTTGGAGTAATGTCTTTCCTTTTCCTAGTACATAGAGAAATATATAATACATAGAGAAAAGTGTGTAAAACATGAATTTCTTCTGTAACTAGTGGTTATAAAATAAACAGCTGTATACTCTCCACCAACATCTAAAATCCACCATGTGTTCTCTTTCCCAACACTGCCCACTCAATTTAATCACCACCATGATCCTTATAGTAATCATTACTTCAGTTTTATTCATATTTTACCACATAAATATGCATCTCAAATTTTATAGTTCACCCATATTTTGAACTTTATATAAATGGAATCACACAGCAAGGAACTTTTTGTCACTGGCTTCTTTTTAGTGAGTATAGGGGTAATTTACTGAAGGTTAAGTTTATATTTTTCTGATTACTAATGAGGTTGAGACCTTTTTATATATCTATTAATTATTTCCATATCCTCTTTTGTGGACTGCCCTTTCAATTATATTGCCTGTCTTTCTACTGTGATTTTTTCTTATTGAACTTTGGAAGTTCTTTATATATTCTCTCTATAGGCACTTTGAGGCTAATTTGCAATGCAAATAACTGTCTCTTTGGCTTGCTTTTTCATTCTTTTAATGGTGTCTTCCAGTGAACAGAAGTTCTTAAATTAAATGTAGTCAAATATATCAATCTTTTCCCTGATGGTTATTATGTTTTATACCGTATAAAAGAAATCTTTTCCTATCCTAAGGTCATTAAAGTATTGTCCCACATTATCTTTTTAAAATTTGTTTTGCATCTCAAATTTAACTAACAATCCACCTGGACATGATTTTTGTATATGGATTGCCGTGGGAGTTAAGTTTCTTTTCTTTCCCATATGAATATCAAATTTTTCAATAGCATATTTGAAAATAGCATCAGTACTATCTTTTCTTGCTATAGTGCCAACTTTCTACAGTCAAATAACATGGATCTCAGAGCAGAGTATGAATTCATGTAGTATAAGGTAGGGGAGAGGGGTAGAGTCTGAGTTCTGCCCTACCTAGCTTACAGTGTGAGTATGGACAAAAGCCTTTCAGTTTCCCTGGGGATTTGCCTCTTCAAGTATAGAATAGAGGAGGGTGAGCTAGATGGCTTTTAAGTGACCTGTCAACTAAAAGAATCTAAGTCAGCTTGAGATCCCATCTTTGAGCAGACATTTAGGTGACAAAGAAATAAATTATTTCTGCCCTAATTTTTAAGATTTCTTTCCTTCTACTGACCCTGGGGTTTTTCATTTCTTCCTTCTCTAGTTGCTTTAGGTGTAGAGTTAGTTGATTTATTTGATTTTTTTCTTGTTTCTTGAGGTACGCCTGTATTGCTATGAACCTTCCCCTTAGTATTGCTTTTACAGTGTCCCATAGGTTTTGGGTTGTTGTGTTTTCATTTTCATTCGTTTCTATGCATAATTTTATTTCTTTTTTGATTTCTTCTGTGATTTGTTGGTTATTCAGAAGCGTGTTGTTTAGCCTCCATATGTTGGAACTTTTAATAGTTTTTTTCCTGTAATTGAGGTCTAATCTTACTGCATTGTGGTCAGAGAAGATGGCTGGGATGATTTCAATTTTTTTGAATTTACCAAGGCTAGATTTATGGCCCAGGATGTGATCTATCCTGGAGAAAGTTCCATGTGCACTTGAGAAAAAGGTAAAATTGATTGTTTTGGGGTGGAAACTCCTGTAAATATCAATTAAATCTAATTTGTCTATTGTATCATTTAAAGTTTGTGTTTCCTTGTTAATTTTCTGTTTAGTTGATCTATCCATATGCGTGAGTGGAGTATTAAAGTCTCCCACTATTATTGTGTTATTGTTAATTTCCCCTTTCATACTTGTTAGTATTTGCCTTATATATTGTGGTGCTCCTATGTTGGGTGCATATATATTTATGATTGTTACGTCTTCTTCTTGAATTGATCCTTTGATCTTTATGTAGTGTCCTTCTTTGTCCCTTTTCACATCCTTTATTTTAAAGTCTATTTTATCTGAAATGAGTATTGCGACTCCTGCTTTCTTTTGGTCTCCGTTTGCATGGAATATGTTTTTCCATCCTTTCACTTTCAGCCTGTGTGTGTCCCTAGTTTTGAGGTGGGTCTCTTGTAGACAGCATATATAGGGGTCTTGTTTTTGTATCCATTCAGCAACCCTTTGCCGTTTGGTTGGGGCATTCAACCCATTTACATTTAAGGTAATTATTGATAAGTATGATCCCGTTGCCATTTACTTTGTTGTTTTGAGTTCGTGTTGAAACATCCTTTCTGTGTTTCCTGTTTAGAGAAGATCCTTTAGCATTTGCTGGAGAGCTGGTTTGGCCTTTGACAAAATTCAGAATCCATTTATGATTAAAACCCTCCAGAAAGCAGGAATAGAAGGAACATATCTCAACATAATAAAAGCTATATATGACAAACCCACAGCAAACATTATCCTCAATGGTGAAAAATTGAAAGCATTTCCCCTAAAGTCAGGAACAAGGCAAGGATGCCCACTTTCACCACTACTATTCAACATAGTTTTGGAAGTTTTGGCCACAGCAATCAGAGCTGAAAAAGAAATAAAAGGAATACAGATAGGAAAAGAAGAAGTAAAACTCTCACTGTTTGCAGATGACATGATCCTCTACATAGAAAACCCTAAAGACTCTACTAGAAAATTACTAGAGTTGATCAATGAATATAGTAAAGTTGCAGGATATAAAATTAACACACAGAAATCCCTTGCATTCCTATACTCCAATAATGAGAAAACAGAAAGAGAAATTAAGGAAACAATACCATTCACCATTGCATCAAAAAGAATAAAATACTTAGGAATATATCTACCTAAAGAAACAAAAGACTTATATATAGAAAACTATAAAACACTGATGAAAGAAATCAAAGAGGACACAAACAGATGGAGAAATATACCGTGTTCATGGATTGGAAGAATTAATATAGTGAAAATGAGTATTCTACCCAAAGCAATCTACAGATTCAATGCAATCCCTATCAAGCTACCAATGGTATTTTTCACAGAACTAGAACAAATCATCTCACAATTTGTATGGAAATATAAGAAACCTCGAATAGCCAAAGCAATCTTGAGGAAGAAGAATGGAACTGGAGGAATCAACCTGCCTGACTTCAGACTCTACTACAAAGCCACAGTCATCAAGACAGTATGGTACTGGCACAAAGATAGAAATATAGATCAATGGAACAAAATAGAAAGCCCAGAGATAAACCCACGCACTTATGGACACCTTATCTTCGACAAAGGAGGCAAGAATATACAATGGAGAAAAGACAACCTCTTTAACAAGTGGTGCTGGGAAAACTGGTCAACCACTTGTAAAAGAATGAAACTAGAACACTTCCTAACACCGTACACAAAAATAAACTCAAAATGGATTAAAGATCTAAACGTAAGACCAGAAACAATAAAACTCCTAGAGGAAAACATAGGCAAAACACTCTCCGACATAAATCACAGCAGGATCCTCCATGACCCACCTCCCAGAATATTGGAAATAAAAGCAAAAATAAACAAATGGGACCTAATTAAAATTAAAAGCTTTTGCACAACAAAGGAAACTATAAACAAGGTGAAAAGACAGCCTTCAGAATGGGAGAAAATAATAGCAAATGAAGCAACAGACAAACAATTAATCTCAAAAATATACAAGCAACTTCTGCAGCTGAATTCCCGAAAAATAAATGACCCAATCAAAAAATGGGCCAAAGAACTAAACAGACATTTCTCCAAAGAAGACATACAGATGGCTAACAAACACATGAAAAGATGCTCAACATCACTCATTATTAGAGAAATGCAAATCAAAACCACAATGAGGTATCATTTCACACCAGTCAGAATGGCTGCTATCCAAAAGTCTACAAGCAATAAATGCTGGAGAGGGTGTGGAGAAAAGGGAACCCTCTTACACTGTTGGTGGGAATGCAAACTAGTACAGCCACTATGGAGAACAGTGTGGAGATTCCTTAAAAAACTGGGAATAGAACTGCCATATGACCCAGCAATCCCACTGCTGGGCATATACACCGAGGAAACCAGAATTGAAAGAGACGCGTGTACCCCAATGTTCATCGCAGCACTGTTTACAATAGCCAGGACATGGAAGCAACCTAGATGTCCATCAGCAGATGAATGGATAAGGAAGCTGTGGTACATATACACAATGGAATATTACTCAGCCATTAAAAAAAATACATTTGAACCGGTTCTACTGAGATGGATGAAACTGGAGCCCATTATACAGAGTGAAGTAAGCCAGAAAGAAAAACAACAATACAGTATACTAATGCATATATATGGAATCTGAAAGATGGTAACGATAACCCTATATGCGGGACAGAATGAGAGACACAGATGCATGGAACAATTTTATGGACTCTGAGGGAGAAGGTGAGGGTGGGTCGTTCTGGGAGAATGGCATTGAGACATGTGTATTGTCATATGTGAAACAGAGCACCATTCCATGTTCGATGCATGTGACAAGGGCTCGGGGCCGGGGCAGTGGGATGATCCAGAGGGATGGGAGGGGGAGGGAGGTGGGTGGGGGGTTCGGGAAGGGGAACACATGTAAACCCATGGCTGATTCTTGTCAATGTATGGCAAAAACTATTACAATATTGTAAAGTAATTATCCCCCAAGTAAAATAAATAAATTTATTAAAAAAAAAAAAAAAAGAAATAAATTAAAAAACGAGTTAGGCATTTATTTTTGTCGCCATCACTCAGAACTTTTCTGCACCACAGTGCAAGGAAATTGTTGCCTGATACTTTATCTAATAGTTGGTAATATTAAAGGTTGAGCAAATGAGGCATCAGACAATGAAAATTTTATAAAAATGTGAAAAATATCAGGCCAATTTTGGGTTTAGAAACAGTGCATAACTTGCAGTCAGGGCTTCTTGCCCCTGAGTTTTAAAAGCCATCAACCTGGTCAGAAAAAAATGCCACGCCATTTTCAAGCCATTCAGCAGAGATCCAATGACAGCACCCCTATTAGATGTACATTTCCTAAAATCCTCCCAGAAAGGCAATTTTAATGAAATTAGTCCTAATGAAAGGATACTAGCGAGTTCAGTGAGAAATAGAATTTTTTTTTTTTTTTTTTATATAGCAGAAAATTGACACAAAGAGAGATGGCTTCTGGTTTTCTGGCCCCTAAAAAGAATACAAATGTCACTTCTGGAATCTAATATACAGGCTTAATTTTCAAAATATATAATTTTATTTTCTTCATAAGGTAGCCATACCTAATAAACCCTAAGCACAAAACAGTCACAAACTTTTTCCATAAACCTGGACTTATTGAAGGCTTCCACTAGTCTCCAGAAGCTTACAGCCAGATTAGTCCTGATGTTTCAAATAATCAAGCTTTCTCCACAGCCAAAATTCTTTTTATGTTTGGGCTGTTGAACACAAGCTCAGGAGATAATTTGTCTTCAACATAGTCCATCTCTGTTCCTAAAGGAATTGCTGTGCTTTCTTTTCAATAAAGACTGACTCCATCTCAAACAACTTCTTCATCAGAGTCTCCTTTTGTCTTCATATCTTCTAGAATATAAGAAAAGCCATTTCAGCTGTTGGTTTGGACACAAACTTTGACACCACTGTGTTCAGGGTTCAGGCTTATCTTTAAGAAGTTCTTTACTGCAATGTGTCAGGATGAGGGTAGCCTTGGGCTTGCAGCTTTCTCTTGCTCAGAGCCCCAACCGTGGCCAGGACTAACAAAGGCTAACTCATTTTTAATGTCAAAGGGAAATAACTCCATATTTCACCAGCAAATATTACTTTGTTTAAGGTTTTTTGTGATCTGGGGTTTTTTACATAACCTTTAGTAAATTAAAGGAGTTCTCTTCTATTCCTGTTTTTGTTTTGGATGTTGACATTTATCCGATTCATTTTTTCTATACCTAATCATTGCATGTAATGAAGTGATTATATAATATTTCTCCTTAAATATATTAATCTGGGGTACTACATTGATTTTTGCATATTAAAAAACCTTGCATTCCTGGAATATATTGATCATGATGGATTATCACTGTTTTATATTATTGGATTCAGATTGCTAATATTTTATTGAAGATTTTTGCATTCATGTTTATAAGAGATTTTCCTTATTTGTGCAGTCTTCATTAAATTTTACTAGCAAAGTTAAAATAACATGTTGAAGAGTATTTCTTGTTTGAATTCTCTGGAAGAGTTTTTTAAAGTGGCATTATTTCATTCTTAAATGTTTGGTGGGATTAAACAATGAAGACATCTTGGGTCTGAATTATTATTTTATTGTTGTTTGTGTTGTTGGAATTTTTTAACTTCCAATTAATAAGACTGTTTCTTCTTGTGTCAGTTTAGTAAACTGTGGTTTTCTAGGAATTTGTCAATTTTATATGAATTTTTAATGTATTTAAATAAAATTATTTAATAACTATCTTTTTAATGTTTGCAAGATTAGTATGGGAATCTTGCTCATTTCTAATATTGGTTATTTATGCCTTTCCTCTTTTTTTCTTGGTTAGTCTTACCAAGGGTCTAACAAGTATTAAAAGTCATTCCAAACAACCAACTTTTCGCTTTGTTAAACCTCTACATTCTTAATTCTTTTTTGTTTCATTAATTTCTGCCCTTTGTAATTTTCTTTAATTTCATTTGCTATTCTTTTTCTAACTTAAGGTGCATGCTTAGCTTATTAATTTTTAATTTTTTTCTTTTCTAATATATTTTGAATTTTGATATATGATTTTTTTTAGTTATTCAGTTTAAAATATTTCTTATTTCTATTGTGACTTATTCTCAACCCTCATGAGTGTGTACTATTGCTTCAGTCGTGTTCAGCTCTTTGGGACCCCATGGACTGTAGCCTGCTAGGCAAGAATACTGGAATGGGTTGCCATTTCCTCCTCCAGGGGGTCGTCCCAAACCAGGGATGAATTTTGATACATGATATATTTTTTAGTTATTCAGTTTAAGATATTTCTTAGTTTTGTTGTGATTTATTCTCAACCTTCAGATACTCCCATGTGCTTTATTTCTAGGTTAATTGCATTGTAGTCAAAGAACCTACTCTGATTTTAATCCTTTTATGTTTTATTGTATTTTATTTTTCAGCAACTTTATTGATATATAATTTACATACCATACAATTTGCCCATCTGAAGTATTCAATTCAACAGGTTTTAGCATATTCATAGACTTACGTGAGCATCACCATAATAGATTTTAGAACGTTGTTGTTGTTATTGTTCAGTCACCCCATCATGTTCGACTCTTTGTGACTCCATAGACTGCATCACACCAAGCTTTCCTGTCCCTCACCATCTCCCAAAGTTTGCCCAAGTTCATGTCCGTTGCATTGGTGATGCTGTCCATCCATCTTTCCTTCTGCCCTCAGTCTTTCCCAGCATCATGGACTTTTCCAATGAGTCAGCTGTTTGCATGTGACCAAAATACTGGAGCTTCAGCTTCAGCATAAGTCCTTCCAATGAGTATTTAGGGTTGATTTCCCTTAAGATTGACTAGTTTGATCTCCTTGCTGTCCAAGGGACTCTCAGGAGTCTTCTCCAGCACTACAGTTCAAAGGTATCAATTCTTTGGTGCTCTTTCTTCTTTATGGTCCAGCTCTCACAACCATACATGACCACTGGGAAGACCATAGCCTTGACCATACAGACCTTTGTCGGCAGAGTAATGTCTCTGCTTTTCAACACACCGTCTAGGTTTGTCATAGTGTTCCTGCCAAGAAGCAATCATCTTCTGATTTCATGACTGCAGTCACTATCTGCAGTGATTTTAGAACCCAAGAAGAGGAAATCTGTCACTACTTACACATTTTCCCCTTCTAATTGTCATGAAGTAATGGGGCTGGAGGAGAAGGCAATGGCACCCCACTCCAGTACTCTTGCCTGGAAAATCCCATGGACGGAGGATCCTGGTAGGCTATAGTCCATGGGGTCACTAAGAGTCGGACACGACTGAGCGACTTCACTTTAACTTTTCCCTTTCATGCACTGGAGAAGGAAATGGCAACCCACTCCAGTATTCTTGCCTGGAGAATCCTAGGGATGGCGGAGCCTGGTAGGCTGCCGTCTATAGGGTCGCACAGAGTCAGACACGACTGAAGCGACTTAGCAGCAGCAGCAGCAGCAATGGGGCTGGATGCCATGATCTTAGTTTTTTTTGATGTTTAGTTTTAAGCCAGCTCTTTCATTCTCCTCCTTCACCTGTCATCAATATGCTCTTTAGTTCCTCTTTGCTTTCTGCCATTAGAGTGACATCATCTGCATATCTGAGGTTGTTGATGCTTCTCCTGCCTATCTTAATTCCAGCTTGTAACTCATGCAGCCCAGCATTTCTCATGATGTGCTCAGCGTATAGGTTAAATAAACAGGGTGACAGGAAACAGCCCTGGGGTACTCTTTTCTCAATCCTGAACCAGTCAGTTGTTCCATACAGGCTCTAACTGTTGCTTCTTGACCCACATACAGGCTTCTTAGGAGACAGGTAAGATGGTTTGATGTTCCCATCTCTTCCCACAGTCTGTTATGATCCACACAGTCAAAGGCTTTAGTATAGCTGATGAAACAAAGGTTGACAGTTTTCTGGAATTCCCTTGCTTTCTCTATGATCCAGCGAATGTTAGCAATTTGATCTCTGGTTCCTCTGCCTTTTCTAAACCCAACTTGGACTCTGGAACATTACCAAACCCCAAAAGGAAACCTCTTACCCACTAACAGTCACTCCCTACTCTCCTCTTCTTCTCAGCCTCTAGTAACCATTAATCTGCTTTTCATCTCTACTGGTTTGCCTGTTCTGGAGATTTCATGTGAATGGAATCATAAGTGACTGGTTTCTTTCATATAGCATAATGTTTTCAAGGCTCATCCATTTTGTATCATGTATCACCACTTCATTCATTTTTGTTGCCAAGCAATCTTCCATTATATGGATATACCACATTTTGTTTCTTCATTCATAAGTCTATGAACATTTGGGGTTTGTTTCCACATTTTGGCTATTATGAATAATGCTGCTATGAATAGTCCCATGTAAATTTTTATGGATACATGTTTTCATTATTCTTGGGCATATCCTTAGGAGTGGAAATGCTGGAACATATGATAACTCTATGTTTAACATTTTGGGAAATTTAAATTATTTTACAAAGCAATTGTATCATTTTTACATTTCCATCAGCAACCTGTGAGGGTTCCAATTTCTTCACATCCTTGTCACTACTTGTTATTATCTCTCTTTTTCATTATAGTCATCATCCTAGTGGTGTGAAGTGGTAGTTTTAATTTTTACTTATTTTATGTCTAATGATGTTGCACATCTCTTTATGTACTTGTTGGCTATTCATATATTTCCATTAGAGAAACATCTATTCAGATTCTTTACCTATTTTTCAATTGGATTGTCTTTTTGTTATTGAGTTATAAGAATTCTTTATATATTCTATATAAAACTCCCTTATCATATGCATGATTTTCAAATACTTTCTCCTGTTCTGTGAGTTCCTCACTTCCTTGATGGTGTCCTTTGAAGCACAAATGCTTTTAATTTTTATGAAGTCCAATTTATCTATTTTCTTTTGTCACCTATGCTTTTGGTGTCATATCTAAGAATGTCTTGCCTAATCCACAATAAAAATGATTTATTCTTATATTTCTTTCTAAAGTTTTTATAGTTTTAGCTCTTAATTTTGAATCTATGATACATTGGAAATTATTTCTGTGTATGGTATGAAGAAGGGATCTAACTTCAGTCTTTTGCATGTGGGTGTATAGTTGTCTCAGCACCATTTGTTGAAAAGTCTCCTCTTCTTCATTGAACTGTTATGGTACCCTTGTCAAAAATCAATTAATAGTAAATACAGTTATTTATTTCTGAACTCTCAGTTCCTCTCCATTGATCCATATATCTAACTTTTTGCTGGTACTTCACTACATTGATTACTATCACTTTTTACTAAGTTTTGAAATTGGAAAGTGTACGTCTTCCAACTTTGTTCTTTTCTGAGATTGTTTTGGCTATTCAAGATACCTTGCATTTACATATGAATTTTAGGATTGGCTCTTAAAATTTGGCAAAAAGGCCAGCTAAAATTTGATAAAAATTTTCTTGTGTTTCTAGATCAATTCAGCATGTGAGAGAGGGTAGGGGATAGTCACAGAGAATATACCATCGTTTCAATATTAAGTGTTCTGATCTATGATCATGGGATGTCTTTCCATTTATTTAAGTCAGTCGATTTCTTGCAATAATGTTTTATAGTGTTTGAAGTATGAGTTTTGTCCCTTTTTTTGTAAATTTATTCCTCAGTGATAGGTGATTTGTCCTTTCAATGTTACTATAGATGGAACTGTTTTCTTAATATTATTTTGGACTGTTTATTGTCATTACTTTTATTTTTAAAGATTTATTTATTTGGCTATGCCAGTTCTTACTTGAGGCATGCAGAATCTTCAATCTTCATTGAGTCATGCAGGACCTTTAGTTGCGGTATGGGAACTCTTAGTTGCGTCATGTGGGGTCTAGTTTCCTGACGAAGGGTCAAACCCAGGCCTCCTGCATTGGGACCATAGAAGCTTAGCCACTGGATCACTAGGAAAGCCCCTCATTACTTTTAAACTTTTTTATATTTGGCTTTACAATGCAATATATGATCATTTTTGTAAATGCTCCCTATATGAAAGGAAATATGCATTCTGAAATTATTGAGTACAGTGTTGTCTATATGTCTATTAAATCAAGTTTGTTAAATTTGTAGTTCAAATTTCCTGTAGTCTTAATGCTTTTTTTCTGCTTATTTTGTTAACTACTAAATGAAATATATTAAAATATCCAATCATAATTTAGAACTTTTCTATTTCTCATTCTCACTTTGCAATTTTTATGTATTTGTGGTCATGTTGTTTGGTGTCAATATAACTACACTACTTTGCTTTTGCTTAGTATTTGTATGGTCTGTATCTACCCATCTTCTTACTTTCAACTTCTCTGAATCATTATATTTCAGGTATTTTAAATTCTTAAGTTTTAGATGGTTAGATCACTTCCTTGATGAATTTTATCTAACATGTATATAAGATGTAATAACCTTCTTAATCAACTATTCAAAGAACACAGAAACCAGAAACACTTCTGGTTTGATTTATGAAACTATCTTAATCTTGATACCCAAACTTGATGAAGAAAACACAAAAAAGGAAGATCGCTAACCAGTCTCTCTCATAAACAAATGTGCAAAAATCCTAAACAAAATATTAGCAATATGAATCTATCGTTTTTATTTTTGCATTACTAATAGCAGTTATGATATTACTAACATATTTGTGTTTAAATCTACTTTTACTCAATGCCTATATTTGTACCATCTGTTCAACATTCTGTTTTCTTCCATTCTTGCTTTGCTTTTGGATTTCTATTCTTTTTCTTATTAGTTTGGACTTTTTAAAGATTATTTCAGAAATTACAATATGCGTCCTTAATTTATCTTACTCCAAGTTTGTATTGGGCTTTTATCCTCATTCAAGACAGTGCAAGATTCTTGGACTACTTTAATTTTGTTAATCCCCCTTCCCAACTTATTGTTTTGTTTTACACACTGTGTTCCTCTAGAATTACTCATACATTATCATTTCATTTCTTCATATTCTTTCCTGCAGTCCTAAATTGAAACGGGCCATTGAATGCTAAGCAGGATTAAAATTTTTCAACTTATTCCTAAAAAATTCTTGTAAAATTTTATAACATTGAGAACAAAGAGGAATTTATAAGTAGGATTAAAAAAAAGACTTATACATAAAGAATAAAAGTATGAATACAGGAGGAAATAGTGGGACGCATGAAACAAAGTAGCTGCTGCTGCTGCTGCTAAGTCGCTTCAGTCGTGTCTGACTCTGTGCGACCCCATAGATGGCAGCCCACCAGGCTCCGCCGTCCCTGGTATTCTCCAGGCAGGAATACTGGAGTGGATTGCCATTTCCTTCTCCAGTGCATGAAAGGGAAAAGTGAAAGTGAAGTCGCTCAGTCGTGTCTGACTCTTAGCGACCCCATGTACTGTAGCCTACCAGGATCCTCCGTCCATGGGATTTTCCAGGCAAGAGTACTGGAGTGGGGTGCCATTGCCTTCTCTGGAAACAAAGTAGAGGAAAGGACTAAAACAATTTTTCTTATGTCTAAGTAAGTATTTATTATATAAAATATAATAGAATAGTCTAGAACTAAAATGTAAGATGATATCAACATTCTAGTTGAGGGCAGGAGTCATAGGTTGAGAAAGCATAAGGAACAGTCTCATTGTTATATATCACTGCTCTGTGTCTTACAGTGGATGGGAAGGTTGATCTAAAAAATGTGACACTGAGAATGAAAGATTTTACTGGTGAGTTACTATGACACTGAAATCATAGTGCTTTATAATAAATCATATTTTAGATGCTCTTGTCTATTAGTCTATTGTTCATATTAATTTTGACATTTATCCAGTTATCATTAAAGATTTCTACCTGAAAAAATTCACTCAATCTCTGGTTGTCTATGTATTAAAACGAAACCAGACTTTGTTTTCATAACAAGTTCTGTCTGTGATAGAGATACTATATAGGTCTGTCTTTGCCTGCATGTAAATAGTTAAATTTTAGGTAAGCATGTGAAAAAATAAGGCAAAGCTTTGGAAAGTGCAAGATAATATGGTGTTTTTTGGTGTGTGTGAACAGTTACACAAGTCTGTATAATAGCTCCTCCCATAATTATTTCTTTTGGCAATTCATTATCCAATCTGATAACTAGATTTCATTCTGCATATTATTCCCAACTTTAAGAGAGCCCTTCACTATCTCAATATTATAAGAGCAAATTTACTTTGACTTCTATTGACACGCTAAATTTCCATATCCCATTTTGCCTTTGCTTTTTAACCACAGACTGGAAATGATACCATATAAATTATTATAAATGTATCTTTAAAAATACATACAGCATAGGCTAATATCATGTTCTAGTGAACTGATTTAAAACATTGAATAATTAGTTTCTAGAGTTTTCATCTATAAACACTCTGTCTTTTTAAAGGAGAAAAGATTAATGCCAGTGATCTGAAAAATGTTCTTGGAGACATGGGGATAGAAGTCAATGATAAGGAATGTCTGGAACTGCTAAAATCACTGCCAGTTGATGGTGAGCTGCATTTGTGTTACTGTGACCTCCAAAGCATTGAGTTTTATGGTTCTATTTATGATGTTTATACTTTAAAGTGTCACGTGTTCATATTTACCTGCCCCTACTCCACAGCTCTTGCTTTCTTATGAACAGTGTCTCTATTTCTCTGTGCCAACTCAAGGACAGAGATCAACTGTCAAAAGAATCCTCTTCCAAAAAATCAATGTTGAGGAGGTAAGATGTTACTGATGATTTTTGAAAAAGGGAGGAAGGAGTGGAATTTACATTTTGTCTCTCTCAGTAAGCATCACAAAAGTCCTCAGAAGAAAGTTTCTTTCTTCCTTTAAGTACAAAAGCTCAACATCTTCCTGATATCTTCTCAACAAAGTTCTATGTATCCCTGTAAGTAAATCTTGTACCAGCTGCCAAGAAATTAGCATTTTCTGTATTATTATATCAGTTCAGAAGTTAACAACACCTTCCAGCATGAGCTTTGTAGCAGCCAGTACCAGCAACTGCATCATGAAGAAGAGCCTGAAGAAACCTGAAGAGGCTGCAGGTGACAGTCTTCCACCTCAAAGCAGCATCTCTGCAGAGAGTGCAGAAAAATTTGAGTACAAAGATGAGTCTGAGTTTGCAAAGCCTCCATGTTATTATATCACCTGGCTACAACACTACCTAGTTATGATGAAGGCAAGAGAATCAAGGATGAAGCTGCTACCCCTTCAGTTTCTGGAAGAGATGAGTATTTTGTGGGTCAGGATGACTTCGATAATGCTGACCAACTTAGTTTAGGCAACAACAGGATTTTCATGTTAACTTTTTTATGGCATTCTTCTTTAAAACTAGATTGGGTATTTCCTGTCTGCTTTGCTGACCACTTCAACTGCAGGAAAGTATGAGGCCACTTCAGGATTTAGCCTCTCTCTAATCCAGCAGATCCTTGTTGTCAAGTTTTCCACCAATTTCCCTGGATATTTTGATGGTCAGAATTGCCTCTGGTGGGTGTTTCTAGTTTTAGGTTTTCTCCTGTTTCTCAGAGGATTTGTTAATTATGCAAAAGTTTGGAAGATACAAAAACTCAAATTTTTGCAGGGCAGAGTTGTCTTTATTTAGTGAAGACGTTTTCTGGCAAAGGCCTTCCTGCGTTTATGATTCCTTTCTCAAGAAACAAGAGAACATCTGCAGGAAGTGAATTGAGATGCAGAACACAGAGGAATAACCACCTGCTTGAACTTCCCTGGTAGCACAGGTGGTAAAGCATCTGCCTACAATGTGGAAGGCCTGGGTTCAAACCCTGGGTCGGGAAGATCCTCTGGAGAAGGCAATGGCAACCCACTCCAGTACTCTTGCCTGGAAAATCCCATGGACGGAGGGGAGCCTGGTAGGCTACAGTCCAAGGGGTCGCAAAGAGTCGGACACGACTGAGCGACTTCACTTTAGAGAAGAAAGTGCTATTGAAAAAGAGAAAATAAGTTGAAGCAAATTCCTGCTGTTACTCATTAGGCCACTGACATGTCAAACTTGAGCTGCAAGAAGTGAAGAAAACAGAATGGAAGTGTGATAGAAACAAGGAATGAAAAGAATTGAAAATAAAATAGGAAAAGATGGTGAGTTTTAGCTCTGTAGCATATAAACCAGTAGTTGCCGTGGATGTGAAAGAGTAAGCAGATCTATTAATAATAACAGAATTTATTATGATGAGCCAAGTTCTGTCCTCACCACACACAATGATGACACCTTATCCCTATTTTACAGTGGAGAAAACTGAGGCATAGAAAGGGTAAGTAATGGATAGATTTATAAAGTCAATCACGAAGAAGAAAGTCTGATCCTTAAGTTCTATCTGTGAGTCATTCTGTGTCTTGAACTATGCCTTTTCTTACAGGTGATAAGAAAGTTTTTCAGAATAGATTGCTAGCAGCTTTGAAGTCTTTTAAAGGTGGGTAATAATGTAATGAGAAAGTACACAAAACTGAGATTCTCAATCTTTGTATTTACTTTTTTCTAGTTATTAGATCATGATTCCTCTGCCACCCCTTTTAAATATTGATGCTATAGTTTTGTTTTTGTTTTGTTTTTTGAGTGTATGCTGTGTAGACTTGATCCCAAGGTCAGATTCAAAGGTACCAGTCCTAAGTATCTCCACAGTTCTCTTTTTTTTGTACTCTTGAGTAGGTCAAGTTAGAGTTTTAGCTTTCATAGTGCTGAAAATAACCATCACAATGCACAACTATGAACTGTTAGTTTTCCTTTATTTTTTCAATATAAAAGGTGTCACATTCCCAGTAAATATAAAAATTAAAGAAAAAATCATCACTCATATTGCTACTGCTGAATCATTACCACTCTTTATATTTTGAAGCCCTTGATGTTAAAATAGCAAAAATCTCATATAGTCAAAATTGCTCTGAAATCTCATTGGAAGACTCCATAAAAGACACCAACATACTAGTCTTGGTAAGTCCGGTATAGTCACTTGTTCTTCCAATGATATGAAATAGATTGTTATTCCTACGGTTAAGCAATTAGCTGAAGTAGCTGACTTGCCTAAGAGCCATAATATATAAAAATATATCTCATGCTAGAATCTCATCGAGTTAAGATGCTCATAGTATGATAGGCTAGTGGAATTTAGTCCCTCTGATGAAACAGTAAGTTGATGTTCATCTGGAGTTTTCTCTACTCAAGTGCTTGCTGCCCCTGGAATGTCAGGGAGAATCACATGAATTATTTCATTGTTCATTTATACTAGGCATGTGATTTTAATTCATATAAGTTAAATGATTGTTTGATATAATTACACCCTATTAAAACAGCATTTTTTTCCTATGGTACCCATTTTTTGTAACACCTATAGCTATGTAATTTTCTGCAGGATGAAAATACAATGGTTTACTTCACAATATCTCTTATCATTAGATATTTAAATTCAGGGTATTTTTTTCTTTTTCCACTTATTATAAGTAAGATTATAATAAACATTTACCTCTCCCCTTTGACATGAGATTTTTCTGTATTTCCAAAAGTTAAATTAGTGGGATAAGAGTTATGAACATTTTAAAGAATTGTGATGGTTATTGCCAAACCACTTTCCAATAAGGTAATTCCAGTTAACACTCTTACCAGCAGCCAGATCTATTGAGAGCTGAGAGCTGGTTTAACTCATCAGGACAAGAAGTGTTTTTCTTATTGTATCTTTATTGAGTTTTTCTCACATTTATATCTTTTTCCTAAGGTGGAAAAGTTGATGTCAATAATCTGAATCCAGTTCTGGGGAGCATGGGGATCAAGCTCAGAAATAAGGAACTTAAAAGTGTAGTGGAAAAGCAACATATTGATGGTAAGCAATGAATTTCTAAAACTAGACTGATTTGAGGAGTTAAAGACATTTTTAAGAATCATGAAGAACTGGTCTTAAACTAAGAAGAAATCCTGTCTTTTGTCATTTTTATTCATCTGAAATTGTCATCCTGCTCAACTATCAGTAGTTTTGAGGGGATGTTCACAGTGGTTTTATCAGCTCAGAGAATGGCTGGGAGAAACAAACTTGGGAGCAGGGATTAATGAATGAATGAATACAGAGAGAGCCAGAAATGAATGAGAGAAATATATCCATAAGGGGGAGTAGCTAACATCCTTAATATTTCTTCAAGTATCTAAGAACCACATGTCATCACCATTTAGAGACAGATAAATAAGTTGAAAACATTAAAGGAAAGCTGATTGAAAATAGATGGAAGATTCAAAACCCCTAACTCAGTATCAGTGCCAGATGTAAGGTTCACCAAAAAACAAACAAAAACCCTGACTCTTTATAAATGGCATTTTTACCACACTTGTAAGAAAGCATCTGAAGACCTAAGAACTGGATAATACATTTGTCATGGTCAGACACTGTGTTCGAAGGACATGGGACAAACACTATTGTTCTTCTTACTAATAATGAATCAAGCAGTCAAATCAGGAAATATAAATTTAAGGTGAACACAAATAATTTAGTAGAATATATAGACTTTCACTGGGGTCTAGGTCACAGTTTTTCTAAGTTCTGGGTCTGAACTTTTATGCTTTGTATTACAGCTGATGGAAATGCTCCTCTGAAAAAAGTGATGAGTGATATCAAAGCAGTTACAGGCAAGTTAAAAGTTATAAGATTAACATCCTAACTCCCCTATTCCATCACCCTGCCTTCCCACTTTTTGAGATAGATATATCCTAAATTTTATATTGCTTATTCTTCTTTTGAAAAATCATAGCTTTATTATCTAGGTGATAATGCAACAGACATAGTGTTTTCATTTTGCTTCATTCGACACTATAAAAATGCTGTCATAAGTATGCAATATTCCCTAATACTAACCCTAATAATGTTCTAACCCTAAAACAAGTTCTATATTTCATTTTTTACTTAAAGATAATTATGTATTTATGATTTTGTAGTTTATTATTGTAGTTTATTTCTTTTCATTGTTATATAAATGTTCTATTTGCAAATATGCCATAATTTATTTACCCAGTCTCTTGTATATGAATATTTACATTGTTAGGCAGGAAAATGAAATTAAAAGGGATCCCAATTGGAAAGGAAGAAGTAAAATTGTCTCTCTTTGCTGATGAGGTGATCTTATTAATATATATTATATATATATATATGTATTAAACCACGAAGACTCCACCAAAAACTGTTAGAACTAATAAATTCAGTAAAGTTGCAGGATACAAAATCAACATATAAAAATCAGTTACATTTGGAGTTTGATATCACCAAGATGATAAAGTAGGGGACCACACTCTCCATCCCTCCACGAAGATCAACAATTAATTAGATATCCACCAACAGAGCCGTTCTAGGAGAGTTCAAGAGTCCACTTAAGAAACTAAGCAAGCCAGTGGAGTTTAAACCTGAGAATAACTATGTTAAAGGGGTAAGAACAACTTGATTTTGCCTGTATCAGCACATCCCCTTGGTGACACTGTCAGCACATAGAGGGAACTCCCCAGATAGAAAGAGTTCTCCTAGCAGGAAGAGAAGAATGGGATAAATGACTAGCTTCTCCATCCTTTCAGGGAACTTCACAAAGGACCTGCTTTGAGGACTTTCCTGGCAGTCCAGTGGTTAAGACTTCAGGCTTCCACTGCATGTTTGATCCCTTTTCAGGAACTAAGATCCCACATGCCACATGGTTTGGCCACAAAAACAAATGAACAAAAATCACAGGACTTGCTTTGGTTTCACTCCACCCAGAGACCCAGACAGGTGCAAAGCTGAGACATGCAGAGACAGCTAGGAATAAGGAAGAAGAGTAGGGCTTACCACTAACAGCAACACAACAGGATCAGCTTCAGTCCAGTGCAGAGGACTCCTACTTCCAAACACAGTCACATTACAAGGCACTAAGAATTAGAACATCAACATATAAATACTAAATGGACACAATTTGGCTCATAAAATGAAATATTATTTAGCTTCAAAAAGACACGAGGACTTCTGTGGTGGTCCAGTGGTTAAGAATCTGCCTGCCAGTGCAGGGGATACGTATTCAATCCCTGGTCCAGGAAGATCCCACATACCACGGAGCAACTAAGCCTGTGCACCACACTATTGAGCCCACATGCCTAGAGCCCATGCTCTGCAACAGAAGAGGCCACTGCAATGGAAAGCCCATGCACCACAACTAAAGAGTAACCAATGTTCACAGCAACTAGAGAAAGCCCGCACACAGCAACGAAGACCTAGAGCAGCCAAAAAATAAAAAAATGTTTTTAACTTAAAAAGATGAACACATCTGTTGTATCAGTCTCTTTTTAAAAATAAAAAGAAATTAAGTACTGATATATTTTATAATGTAGATTAACCTCAAAAACATTATGCTAAGGAGTATAATCCAGACATAAAAGATCACATATTGTATGATTCCATTAATAGGGTCAGAAAGTAGGCTCATGATTGTTAGGAACTGACAGGAGGGTACAGTGGGTAATGATTATTTATTGAACATGGGGTTTCCTTTCCAGGCAATAAAAATATCTGAAACTAGAGAGAGTTGATTCACAACATTGTGAATGTACTAAGTGCCACTGAATTGCACACTTTAAAATAGTTAATTTTACATTATGAGAATTTCATCTCAATTAAAAAAAATCAACCAGCCACAAAAGTGGCATACAAAGATGGGAAGATGCAGTGGAAACAATCTAGTCTAGTAGGCTAGAGTACTTACAATGACATTATTTGAAATGCGAGCCTGAAGTGATAGTAAAAGGTAGACTTATTTTTAATTGGTGTTATTATTATTTCTAAGTTCTCTACAAATAATATACCCCCTATGACGTGTTCCCCAGAAAAGGCAATGGCACCCCACTCCAGTCCTCTTGCCTGGAAAATCCCATGGACGCAGGAGTCTGGTAGGCTGCGGTCCATGGAGTCGCAAAGAGTCAGACACGACTGAGAGGCTTCACTTTCACTTTTAACTTTCATGCTTTGGAGAAGAAAATGGCAACCCACTCCGGTGTTCTTACCTGGAGAATCCCAGGGACGGGGGAGCCTGGTGGGCTGCCGTCTATGGGGTCGCACAGAGTTGGACACAACTGAAGCGACTCAGCAGCAGCAGCAGCATGACGTGTTCCCAGGGTGGACCTCTCCTACAGCCCCTATCCTCCCAATATGTCAGTGATAATAATACATGTATGATTTCATTTATAAGATTTGAAAAGAAGCAGAGCTAAATGACAGTGATTAAGCATGCCAACTAGATGATAAATGTATAAAGAAAAGCAAGAAATCATTGTCCAACTCTGTAATGACCTATATGGGAAAATAATCTAAAAAAGAGTGGATATATGTATAACTGATTCACTTTGCCATACAACAGAAAGTAATAAAACACTGCAAATCAACTACACTCCAATAAAAAAATTTAAAGTACATAAATAGCTCCAAAAATTTTTTTTGTATTATAGTTAGTATAGCATAATGCAGTTATTCCCATTAATTTCAAAGACATTGGAATATCTAGAAAAATACTAAACTATATTTAGTAGCCTCCATTTAAGAAAGTATGGGACTATGTGCTACATAATAGTACTTATGACTGTCTACATCAAACCAAGTTTGGGGAAAACGATTAAAGGTGAATAGTTTTAACCTGGTTCTGGAACTTTCATGTTTCCTTCCAAATTGATTTGTAGGTTTAGGTATAGATAAATAATATTATAACTGAAACCCGAACCATCATTTTATCTTTGCACAAAAGTTCTTTTGAGTTCATTTTCAGAGACCATCCTAAAAATCTCTCATATACTATACAATTAAAGAAAATATTTCTCTAAATAGAAATGGCTTCAAAATGTTCACGATTTGTGTAAATAAACTTATCAGTGCTTTGATGTTAAACAAAAGAAAAATGAAACCATTGTCCAAAAACTAAGGCTATAATTACCTCTTAAGTAATACTGTAAATAGGTTTTGAGAAAAATAGACTTCTAGAGTGCTATCAGTGTTCTATTTCTTTACCTAGATGGTAGTTACAAGGGTGTTGTTACAGGTGTTTGTGTCTAATTGTCCAGAGTCAGTCTGTATTATCAGTATTAATTTTTTTTCATTTCTTAATAGCAATTCCTATATCTTCTAAAATATTTTCTAATAATAATGTACTTCAGATCTTCACCACTGAAAAGTAAAAAATCAGTATCAGGGATAAACAAACTACTGCCCATAAACAAACTACTAGACCAAATCTAGCCCTCTGTTTATAAAGAAAGTTTTGCTAGAACACAGTCACAGTCTTCTTTTATCTATTATCTATGGCTATTTTAGTGCTACAACAGCAGAAGCGAGTAGCTTATATAGTCTCTGTTGCAGCTACTGAATTCTGCTTTTGTAGCACTAAAATAGCCATTGTGTGAAATGATAAAAATTAGGATAATGGTCAAACACTTTAGCAATTTTGGGAAAAGCAGAGCAAAATTAGGTTAACTTTCCATTCTAGTTTACAAAGCGACTATCTAAATCCTCAGTTTACGGAGAACTGTGGTTTCTTATTCTCAGTGTTATGAAAGCAGGTCTTTCCTTAGGGCTTTAAGTTCTAATTCTCTGCCCACTCTTGACTCCACTAGGCAGATTTTATTGTGCCTTTATCTTTTACCTAGCAGCTGGGGATAGTTATGTATAAACATGAACAATTTTGTTTCATATCTTTAAGTAGTTAGATAGTTATTAATATTGTCAACTATACTCACCATTTCTGTTTTTGAAGGAGAAAAAATTAATGTAGAAGATCTGGAAAATATTCTGGAAGGCTTCGGGATAGAATTCACACCTAAAGAATACTCAGAATTGGTGAAAAATCTGCCAGTTGGTGGTAAGCATTTCAAACAAGATTAGAACTTTTGAGAAAGGTTAGTCTTGGGTGTTTAAAACAACTTTAAAAAAAAAAAACTATACCTACTAGATATCCTAATTTAAAAACCACAGCAAAAAGAATGTAAGAAATTTTAGTGTGACTTTGTCCTTCCTTTGGAAAGTGTAATTCTTTCTTTGGGAAACTCTAAATGCCAACTCTATTTTCTTGAATCCTGCCATTGGATACAAAAATTCCTTTTATTGTATTTGGTTCCACCCTCAGAACTAAAAGTTAAACTGAGAGGTGTAAGGAAGAAAGTGACGATGGGAGAAATAGAAGAGTAGGAGAACGAAGAAAAAAGTCAAAGAAAAGTGAAGAAAAGACATGTTCGTGTTCCAGTTAAGGTGTTTGCCGCTAATTATTGGTTCTACAGTCAGACACAGCACCCTGAGAGTTCTCTTCTGTCCATAGTTTCAAAATCACTGGAGGGCAATAATCAAAATTATTTCTAAGACAAATCATGTTAAAGCATTTTTGTGAAATTATACCTTTGTATTGTCTCTCTTCAGTTTCTATATCCCTTTATCTGTAATGTCAATTGTGCCTTTTCTTACAGATGATGGGAATATATATGAAAATAGATTGCTAGATGGTGTGAAATCTTTCAATGGTAAGAAGCATGATGAGAAGAAAGCTAAATAAGATTCTTCTGCCTTACATTTGCGTTAATAGTGTTGTCTAATTATTCTCTTGTGGATCTTACCACCTCTCACATGAATTGATTCTTTATTTTTTATTTGTTTTGAATGTAGGTGCTTTTTTCAAATAGTCTTCCCTGCTTAGTAAACTTTGGCTTTTTTTAAATTTATTTGCAAAGCAAATCTAAAGCTGGGTCTATATAGAAAATGTGAAGTAAAGAATTGGCAGTAGTTCTGGGCATTCCATCATTGTAACTCACTGGAGAATGAATTTGTACTTTGTTAAGATTGTCCTCAAGACCATGCAGAAATTACAATTCTAATTCTATTTTGTTCACATTGTGCACTTGAACATTTTAGATCAGTGATATTTTTGCTGATAGTCCTGGTTGTATGGAAATTGACTGAAATTTTCCCTATTGGAGAAGTCATTAAATTTCCCTTTTGCTCCCTACTGTTTCCTTAGGTGGGAAGGTTGATGTCAGTAATCTGGAAAACGTTTTGGGAAACATGAAAATCAGATTCCCAGATAACAAGTTCAAAGATTTGTCACAAAACCTACCAGTTGATGGTGAGCATCACAGATGATATTAGACCTTTTAAAGAAATTTAGGCTTACAAGCTTATGTATGAAAATTTCTGACACTAGATCTGTTTCAGTGATAATATCACTTTTTAAATCTTCGAAAAGAGCCCAGTCCTAACATAAGAGACTATTTTGACTTAGTGTGTTTTCAGTGATCTCAGCATGCATGATGGTACATGTGCTACAGTGAGTTATAGGAGTTTATCCCTTTACTTGAAAGAAGCTGAAGAAGGGCTCATTACCCACAGAGAAGAGGTTGCTAATTTCAGATTAAGTATATGATTTAAATTTATTTTAAAAATCATGTCACCCAGCTATACATTCCTGTTGGAGGGGGTAATTGAGAGAAGGTGACTGCCAGTTGACCTGCAAACTGGACTCAAGGCAATTGGAGGATCCTCACTGCCTCCCTTGTGCTTAGAACATGCACCGTGTCCATTGTTCCCACAGTGAGAGTTGTGTTCAAGGAAAGAGCCTTGAGAGAGCGATGTGCTGCTGAATCCCATTTGGATGGTATACATGACTGCTGCTGCTGCTGCTAAGTCACTTCAGTCGTGTCCGACTCTGTGCGACCCCATAGACGGCAGCCCACCAGGCTCCTCCGTCCCTGGGATTCTCCAGGCAAGAACACTGGAGTGGATTGCCATTTCCTTCTCCAGCACATGCATGCATGCTAAGTCGCTTCAGTTGTCTCCGACTCTGTGCGACCCTATGGACACAACTAAACCTAGTTAAAGTCTCTATATAAACTTTTAAGATTCTGGTGGGCAGTACAGAGATCTACTTGTCTTGTGGTCACCAAAGGCAAGCCTCATATGTAAGTTTCCTTGCTTAGAAACCTTTCAGCCACCCATCTGTAGTGGTCTGCTCTTGCTTTGGTCTTCCCCTGCCCTCAGGGTACAGGTGGCTGGTTTCAGATTTTACCTGGGAAGCTCCTTAGGTTTCAAACCAACAATTCCTTTATACACTTGCAAATTACCAACTTCCTTATTCCTTCACCTGTGTTTTGGCACGCGCTCACATTATTCATTCCTGACCTTATCTCTGTCTACATTAAGAACCTTAAACAGCAATATTTTATCTTCCTTTATTTTATTTATTTATTTGTTGCTGTGCTGGGTCTTTGTTGCTGTGCGCAGACTTTCTCTAGTTGCTGTGAGCAGGAGCTTCTCTGTTATGGTGCGCAGGCTTCTCATTGCAGTGGCTACTCTTTTTGAGCACCGCAGGCTCTCTAGAGCACCGTCTCAGTAGTTGTAGCTTGTGGGCTCAGTTCCTCATGGCATGTGGGATCTTCCCAGACCAGGGATCAAACTCATATCCCCTGCATTGGGAGGTGGATTCTTTATCACTGGACCACCAGGGAAGTACTCTTTTATTTATTTTTTTAATGAAGGATAATTCTTCACAACGTTCTTTTGGTTTCTGCTGTACAACAGCATGAATCAAGCATGCGTGTGCTTAGTAGCTTAATCGTGTCTGACTATTTGTGACCCCATGGACTGTAGCCCACCAGGCTCCTCTGTCCGTGGGGATTCTCCAGGCAAGAATACTGGAGTGGGTTGCCGTGCCTTCCTCCAGGGGATCTTCCCCACCCAGAGATCGAACCCAGGTCTCCCACATTGTAGGCAGATTCTTTACTGTCTAAGCCATCAGGGAAGCCCAAGAATTTTGCAGTGGGTAGCCTATCCCTTCTCCAGGGGATCTTCCCAACCCAGGAATCAAACCAAGGTCTCCTCCCAACCCAGGAGTCAAACCAAGGTCTCCTGCATTGCAGCCAGATTCTTTACCAGCTGAGCTACCAGGGAAGCCCCAGTCAAGCATAAGTGTACATATATCTTCTCCCTCTTGAGCCTCCCTCCCTCCCACTTCAGTTTATTAACATTCATATAATGCCCCATTTTAACCCTCTTAGCTAACATTTACTGTGCCTACCTTCCCAGAGTCCAGAACTTCTCTGTGTCCATGTCTCCAGAGAATAAATTTCTGGTTTTTAGGGAATGGGCAGGGGGGTGAGAGGAGAAGTGATGGTGGAATGGAATTTGGACAAAATGGAAATAAAGGAAAGGGTAATAACTAGCAGAGGAGGGGAAGTTGGTTAACTTGCCTGTGTGTACTGACTTGCTAGCAGTCCTCTTGATGTTTATTCCTACACCTTACCCGATACCTTGTTCTTCTTTGTGAAGTGTGCCACTTTTCATTAGTGTCCTCTCATAGGCTTTTACGTTCTAGTTTCCTCAGCTCTACTGAATTAGTTACCACTCTCCTACTTGCTTTCTAATTTTCAAATGTTTGTGAAGTCTCTTGTTCATGAGGATTTCGTCGCCCATATTGTTGTCTTTTGAGTACATTTGTTATTACTTTCCTGTCATTTTAGTGAGGTTCTCAAGGAGAGGAGGAAATAAATACTTGTGGGTAGTAAAAGCATTTTGAAAAGCTACCCTAGTTAATTTAATTGATCAAATTTAAATAACTGAAACGAGGCTGAGATTCACATTTAAAAATCGGAAGGCATAAAGCTTTTTAATCCTCAGGCTAGAGATACCCTCATTATGTACATAAAGAGCAAAGATAAGCATTTGTAAACCCAGATAGTATTCTACTTTCTTCGATGAATCACATTATCTTTCTATACATGATTAGCTATTATACCTTTGGTGTTGAATCTGTGAAACCAGAACAGATTTTCCTTGCTATCTCTGATAGGAAAACTAAAAGAAAAAGCAAAAGCTTTTTCTCACCTAGACTTAGTGAAATCAGTAATAAGTGAAGGCTCTGTGAGGACAGGAACCATGTCTATGCTGCTCACTGTTGTGTGTGTGTGTGTGTGTGTGTGTGTGTGTGTACTCAGTCGTGTCTGATTCTTTGCAACCCCATGGGCTGTTGTATCCCTCAGTAACTAGCGCAATGAGTGCAGATCTTTGACACCTATAAATACTTGTTGAGTGAATGAGAAATAGAATTAACTAGATAATATGTTAATTTAGCAACTACTCAAGACTCTCAGCAAGAACTTTCAGTTGTGTTAATCAATAAGTGTTAGCTGATCGTTATCACCAACATGGAAATTTAATGTAAAATTACATTGTGCTATATGTAGCAAGAAACCCCAAAGCATAAATCTGATGACTAAATGTATGGGGAGAATGTACTGGAAACTACTCCAAAGGAAGAATAAGATTCCATAATAATAAATAGTATACTGTTTTTTTGGTAAGAAAATACCAATAATGTGCATAGTTTCTCTTTTTTTTTCTTGACCTAAAACGTACTACATCTGAAATTCTGGGAAATTATACTGATTGAAGAGATAACTCTCATTATGTTCCATTCTACTGTTTAATTTTAAAGTGTTTAATATTACTATGTGCAACCCTAACTTGTCTGGATGGGATACAGAATAAATAGACATGTTTTTTAATTTAAAGACACTCATAATCTTTGATTATGTAATGAACATTACTACTAGAAAAAAATACAGTAGATTAAGCTAACTTGGGGGTGATAGTATGGGATAGTGTTAAGTGGGGAAATAGGTAGACTTAAAGTTCCAAACTGAAAGTTTTTACTCTTGTTGCTGGAATCTGATATAGTAGATTGTGTAAAGCCACGAGAACAAACATGAGGAGGGAAATTTTCATATGCATGCATGCAGAGACTGAGATACTAAGAGGAAGAAGAGAATAAATAATGAAATTAATGCTTAAATATTTTAATAATCTTTTTGAATCAGTCTACAATTGTGTCTGTTAAATTGTGGCTTATTTTTAGTGTTTGGCAAGACTGGTCTGCATAAACTGCTAAAAGAAATAAAGAAAATAACAGGTGAGCAATACATTTTGTGAAAAGATATAAAACTAAAATGCAAATACCCCATGTTTACATATAGATGTAAAGCTGTTTTCTTATTTTGTCATTGATTTTTAACTTCTGTTTTTGTAACAATTAAATTGACTCTAATGACATGAATATTACATTGGATTATTTATGTTTTGGCAAAACATATCACTATTTCTCTATAACAAGTTCTGTATTCCCTGAAACTTTTATTTTGTGATTTACTTCAATGGCCAACTCACCTATTCATTCATTCAAAATACTTATCTCACATCTACTGTAACCTAGTAAATGTTAAAGTAGAGTTTTGATAGAAATACAAATAATGTGGTCAATGAGGATAATTCATCTTATAATTCAGACAAATTGCTGCTGCTGCTGCTGCTAAGTCGCTTCAGTCGTGTCCGACTCTGTGCAACCCCATAGACGGCAGCCCACCGGGCTCCCCTGTCCCTGGGATTCTCTAGGCAAGAACACTGGAGTGGGTTGCCATTTCCTTCTCCAATGCATGAAAGGGAAAAGTGAAAGTGAAGTCGCTCAGTCGTGTCTGACTCTTAGCGACCCCCTGGACTACAGCCCACCAGGCTCCTCCGTTCATGGGATTTTCCAGACAAGAGTACTGTAGTGGGTTGCCATTGCCTTCTCCGCAGACAAATTGAGAGAGTAACACAAATTCTACCTGACGATTAATACAATTTAGATTAGGTAGCTGCCTGTACATAACTTAGATCACTTTGCCTCTTATATATCCCTTTACCATGATCTGGGTTAACTTCTTTGAGGTCCTTAAGAGCATTAGAAATAAGTATTTTGTTTAGATTTAAAGAAATAACTTCCGAAAACTGTAGAAAACCCTGTACAAGCTTTAGACACTTCATCATTTGGAGTCGGTAAGCAATTCTCATCTGTAACCTTTCCCATCTTTTAAAGGAGAAAAAGTTGAAGCCAAGGACATACGCAAAACACTAAGAAATCTGGGGATAGAGCTCACAAATAGGGACATCTTGGAGCTGTTGAAAATGTTGCCGTTTGCTGGTAGGTATTTGATGTATGTATCTGTATATGTATCTCTGTGCTTGTATACTTCATTGTGAGAACGTCATAAAAATGGGCCCTTCTGGTTTTGTATAAAAATCTAAAACACAAAAATACCAATCTTTAGCTGTAAAGAAATTAGGCCTTTAATATTTAGGTTTATTGTTTTGAAAGCTATATCATCAAACCTGAGTCCTGCCATTAAGTGAAATAAATCAGAAAAAGTAAGACAAATACCATATGACATCACTAATGTGTGGAATCTAAAATATAACACAAATGAACGTATCTACGAACGTAGACATAGAGAGCAAACTGTGGTTGCCAAGGGTGAGGGGGCAAAGGCGAAAGGATGGACTGGGAGTTTGGGATTAGCAGAGGCAAACTATTACATACAGAATGGATAAGCAACAAGGTCCTACAGTACAGCACAGGAAAATATATTCAATATCCCGTAATAAATGATAATGGAGAAGAATATGAAAAAGAATATATATATATATATATATGTACAACTGAATCACTTTGTTCTACAGCAGAAATTATCACATTTTAAATCAACTATACTTCAATAAAATTTTTAAAAATTATTACTCAGAAATGAATCATGCATTAATAGGGCAATGTGAAAGAAAAGTCTAAATTAGCAAGAAGGTAGTGCTTGTGGTAAAGAACCCACCTACCAATGCAGGAGACTCAGGAGGCATGGGTTGGATTCCTAGGTCAGAAAGATCCCCTGGAGGAGGGCATAGGAACCCACTCCAGTATTCTTGCCTGGAGAATCCCATGGACAGAGGAGCCTAGCAGACTACAGTCCATAGGGTCGCAAAGAGTCAGACATGACTGAAGTGACTTAGCATGCACAGAGAAAGAAAAAGGAGAACTCAGAGTGGGGAAAGAGGTAACCTCTGTTTCAGTGAAAAAGAACATGAAAGTAGAAAATGTAGCAATATAACTTAAGACAAATTTTTAAAGTATGTAATTATGTTCTTACTACCTTTTTTTTTTTTTTACTGTCCATGTAACTATATTTTACCTTAAATGTGCCTTATTTTACAGATGATAAAAAGATAGAGAAAAATGATTTGCTTGATCACATCAAGGTTTTTCCTGGTAAGTGAGAATCACAATAAGAAGGAAAGTAAAACTAAGACTTGCAGACTTTACCTTAATTTTTAAAAGGCTTATCATTCCACAATAATTAGATCATTGATCTTATTATCCCATTAACCTATAGGTCTCCTTTAGATGCAATTACATCTAATGTGATCATTTATAGTTCTCTGACACAATAAGTTTCATATATACATATCAACTTATAATACATAAAAATAGCATTTGGGATTAATATATAAATAAAATTGTATATAATTTACATAATATATAATTAAGTTCCTTCTAAATACACCTTTCTTGAAAACTATAGAAAGGGCTCCTGAAATGAGCCACAAATATATTCTTGACTTTCACAGTAAGTCTTTATTGTGGAAAGTGTTGAAGACATTCCACATGTAACCCTAAACAGTTTTCTTTTTTTTTAGTCATTATGCAATGGATTTGTTTCATCTAGTTGCAATTGGTGCATGAATATAACCAGCATTTTTTTTTAATAGCAGTTCCTATTTTTTATCACTTCATTCTTTCCTAAGGTGGGAAGTGTCATGTCTCTAAACTGGAAACCACCCTGGAAAACTTGGGTTATGACCTGGAGAATGAGGAAGTTGAGGACCTGAGGAACCACCTGCCAGTTGATGGTGAGCACGTTGTCATGGCTTTAGGGAAACTGAGCTCCTCTAATAAAACTTCCAGATGTGTTCATCTGGGAAAATTTATTATCTCAGACTATTGATGTTTAAATCAAAGATCAGTAATCTCTTAAACAGTGATTTCCACCTGAAGGGCTAAATTTTGATGGCAATGAGAAAATTGACAGACCTAAGAAGCAGGTAGAGAAATGAAACAGAGGAGCACTTCAAAGAAAAAAAAAAGCCAAGGAAGAAATTTAAAAACTAGTTAGGAAAAAAAAAAATGTAAAAATCACCATAAAGTTGCAAGAGAATTTCAGAAAATCATCTACTTTTGCTTCATTAGGGCTTCCCTGGTGGCTCCGACAGTAAAGAATCTGCCCGCAATGTGGGAGACCCAGGTTCAATCCCTAGGTTGGGAAGATCCTCTGGAGAACAAAACAGCAACCCATTCCAATATTCTTGTCTGGAAAATCCCAAGGGCAGAGGAGCCTGGCAGGCTACAGTCCATGGGGTAGCAAAGAGTCGGACACAACTTAGTGACTGACACTTTCACTTTTCACTTTCCATTTCATTTGACTACACTAAAGCCTTTGACTGTGTTGATCACAACAAACTTTGGAAAATTCTTAAAGAGATAGGAATACCAGACCACCTCACCTGCCTCCTGAGAAACCTATATGCAGATAAGAAGCAACAGTTAGAACCGGATATGGAACGACAGACTGGTTCAAAATTGGAAAAGTAATATGTCAAGGCTGTATATTGTTGCCCTTCTTATTTAACTTATATGCAAAGTACCACATGAGAAATGCCAGGCTGGAGGAAGCACAAGCTGGAATCAAGATTGCCAGGAGAAATAGCAATAACCTCAGATCTGTAGATGATACCACCCTTATGGCAGAAAGTGAAGAAGAACTAAAGAGCCTCATGGTAAGTGAAAGGGGGGAATGAAAAAGCTGGCTAAAACTCAGCATTGAGAAAACTGGTCCCATCACTTCATGGCAAATAGATGGGGAGAAAAATGGAAACAGTGACAGACTTTATTATGTTTATTTTGGCTCCAAAATCACTGCAGATGGTGACTGAAGCCATGAAATTAAAAGACTCTTGCTCCTTGGAAGAAAAGCTATGACAAACCTAGACAGCATATTAAAAAGCAGAGAGACTTTGCCAACAAAAGTCCATAGAGTCAAAGCTATGGCTTTCCCAGTAGTCATGTACGGATGTGAGAGTTGGACCATAATGAAAACTGAGAGCCAAAGAATTGACGCATTTGAACTGTGGTGTTGGAGAAGACTCTAGAGAGTCTCTTGGACTGCAAGGAGATCAAACCTGCCAATCCTAAAGGAAATCAGTCCTGAATATTCATTGGAAGGATTGATGCTGAAGCTGAAGCTCCAGTACTTTGGCTACCTGATGCGAAGAGCTGACTCATTGGAAAAGACCCTTATGCTAGGAAAGATTGAAGGTAGAGGAGCAGGGGACGACAGAGGATGAGATAGTTGGATGGCATCACTGACTCAATGAACATAAGTTTGAGCAAACTACAGGAGATGGTGAAGGACAGCAAAGCCTGGCATGCAGTCCATGGGATCACAGAGAGTCGAACACAACTGAATGACTGAACAACTACAAAAGTACCCAAATTAGATGAGGGAGTCAGCAAAGATTGGAAGTTCTGGTGGGTATAGAGTTGGAAACATGAAGAAAGTGCTGTGTAAGGGTTGCATGTGTAACAATATTTTAGGCAGGTGAATACATTGATATTACAGTTTATATTGTGTATGAATCCTGTAATATTAATAGTAAGGTGGTCGAGCATCATAGTACTCCTAGATTCTAAAGTAGAACAGGCCAACTGGAAAGTAAGTCAAGCAGTGTTTTTAAAACTTCCTATCACCATTGTGTATAGGATTTAATATTTTATACTATAATTTTGTCTTCTATTCTATATATTTATCATTTATAGAACTTAATTCTTCAATTCCATACCCAGCTGGGGTTTATTTATATAACAACTCAGGGTGAACTTCTGAATTTCAGTGTTTTGTTCCACAATATAAGGTCTTTGTAACATTTTCTGGGTCTAATGAAAAATCTGTGTCTTACTTGTACTTTATCCTACAGATGAAAAGATTAAACCAAATATTCTCATGGAAAATGTTGAGTCATTCAAAGGTGAGTGAAAGTTTATACAGAAAAATCATTATAACAATATGCTGATGCTTTTCTGTTTTGCTTTTAAATATTCCTATCATACTGACATTGTTAGTTCTTTTAGTATATTAATGGTATCTTTCATTCTGTGATCCACATTAGTTTGGGGTATATACTTTTTTTTTTTTTTTTTTTTTTTTTTTTTGGGGTATATACTTTTTAGTACAACTATTACTTATCATGTCTTGGTAAAATATCTTGTATTCTCTGAATTTTTTCAATAATGCATATCACTTTTCCATTGTTTAAATAGCCAAAAATCTATGTTACCACAATAAGTGGCAGAAAAAAACATTGGCATAAATCATTTTATGAATAACATCACACAGGAACTTCCCTGGTGGCTCAGACAGTCAAGAATCTGCCTACAATGCAGGAGACCCAGATTCAATTCCTGGGTCAGAAAAATCCCCTGGAGAAGGAAATGGCTACCCCTCTAGTATTCTTGCCTGGAGAATTCCATGAGCAGAAGGGTCTGGTGGGCTACAGTCCATGCAGTTGCACATAATTGGACATGACTAAGCAGCTAACACTTTAACTTTTTTTTTTATCACATGGGCAAATGAAAAGTAATATGAACACTGTCATTACAGAATTATTTCTATAGCCATTTATATTAGTTGTTTTAGGCCTCTATACAGCTACCATTTCAGAGTGTTGATTTATCCCATTTTTATTAGTGTATTCAAAAAATTTTTCTCTCTAGAATTAAGATTTGAGTTCTATCTGATATTTCCTTAGTTTTGACTTAGCTTTGGCCAACCCTGTTCTTAATCTTGCAATTAAACTTAGATGATGTTCGTAATTTAGGCTCATTCATCACACTTCAGTTTTTCATCAGTCATTATTTTCATCTTTTCCGAGGAGCCAAGATTAATGCTGATGAAGTAGATGGTGTTTTGAAAAACATAGGGATAGAACTCACACCTAAGGAACGCTGGAAGCTGCTTAAAACTCTGCCACTTACTTGTGAGTATTTATGATACTGTTTTTGTCTTCAGAGGAACTTAGTGTGAGTGTATTTATTGTTGGGGTAGGTAGGAATCATTAAACATTTATTCAGTGTATATTTATATTCAACATGTTTAATAAACACTTCTTAGGTTATAGGATTAAAGACAAAAGTTCTTGCCTTCATGGAGGCTATTGTCAGAGATAGAGCTTACTCTGTTGGGATTGAGCTTAAGAACATCATAAATGAATAAAGATTTTTTAATTGATTTTTTAAATTTAATTTAGGATTTTAATCTTGAAATGTCTAATAGAGAAATAAGGGGGAAAAAAGTGGAAATCAGGTTAAAAAGGGTCAAATCAGAGAGACTGAAAGTTTCAGCCTAGTAAAGAAAGTTTAGAGCTTTCTCTACCCTTTCACTTTATTCTTGAAACCAAGGAAGATAAGGATGTGTGAATGAGAAATCAGATAAATCTAAAAGGCAAATCATGTAACATTATTGTCTTTATAAAGTAATCTATTCTCTTCTTATGAATTGCTGTATCACATTTCTGTGCTAACAATAATGACTTCTCTTGTAGATGACAGAAAGTACTATCAAAACCGGTTGCTACAGGGTTTAAAGACTTTCCAAGGTGAGTGTTAAGAATAATAAGTCAAGTGAAAATGAAGTTTGTTTTTGACCTTTGTATTTCCTTTTGGAAATCCTTTTAATTACTTAATGGTAGTAATAGCTAATTTCTCTTGAGTGTAGTGCCAAGCACTGTTCTAAATACTTTACATCTACTAACTCACTTAAGCCTCACAGAAATCTGTAAGTTAGCTTCTTTGGGACTTTCCAGGTAGCTCAGTGGTAAAGAGATGCGGGAAGTGCAGATTCAATCCCTAGGCTGGGACAATCCCTACAGGTGGAAATGGCAACCCATTCCAGTATTCTTGCCTGGAGAATCCCATGGACAGAGGAACCTGAAGGGCTACAGTCCATGGGGTTGCAAAGAGTTAGATCCAATGAGTGACTGAGCGCACACACTAGGTACTTTTCCTAAGTTAGGTACCGTTTTACAGATGCGAGATGCTAACTCACTTGCCAAGGGTCATTCCATTTGAACTTGGGAGGACCATGATTTGAACCTACATTCTTAACTGTTCTATTATTTTGAACAGTTAGGTTATTAATCTTTTTTATTCCCCTTTATGACTTATAGTTCAAGTTCAGATAACCTGTAGGTTATTTCCTGGGAGATAATTTATTGTTATGACAAGTTTCAAACTCAGTAGCCAGAATTGTGGCTATCATTTCAGACATGTTTCTCTATTATTGATAATAAATGAATGATAATAAATAAATGAGTGACTAATAAGTCTCATTCATTTGCTTTAGATGTCTATGACAAATTTTAGCAGAGTGCCTTGTAACATGTAAAGGAGATGTTTTTTTCTTCACAGTCCCCACCCCTGCTACCTTGGTTTTCTATTTTCCTTGAAACATCTGCATTGCAACTTTGCTTTTCTCCCTCCCATTAGGGTTTGGTGTGTAACACTTAACTAAATTATTTTTATTTTAGGCATAATTTTAATCTTTTCTCATTTCATCTCTTACTCAAGGAGGAAATGTTTTAGAAAATAAACTAGGAACCACTTTGACAAACCTGAACTATGAACTTGAAAATAAAGAATTAAATGATCTACGTAACTATTTGGAAATTGACGGTGAGTATTTAATTTACCACCTGTGACTCCTTTCAGAAGAGCCTTTGAAGTCTTCTTGTAGCCTCCCAGAGTATACTTGTTCAATTTCATTTAGAAAGTAAGAAATTCTTATAGAGTTATAATTTTCAAGGAGGAGAAATATGGCTTCTGATTATTATTCTCAGTATTGTCAGAGATCCAGTAAGGGCATTGGTAGATTAAGATTCAACTAGGGAAAACAAAGAAACACTTCAGGAAAAAAATAGCAGAAGCTACTGAAATAGATGTTGAAAAGGGTCGGAGATTGACAAAGTAAGAAGGTAAACAAGATTTGGAATTGTTTAACAGGTAATATACAAAGAGAGATGATCATATTTCCATTTAGCAAATACGAGTATCAGGTTGAAATAGTCAGTGATATCTGTAAGTGTAAGTAAGTGTTAGTCCCTCAGTCGTGCCCGACTCTTTGTGACCCCATGGACTACAGCCCACCAGGATCCTCTGTCCATGAGATTTTCCAGGCAAGGATACTGGAGTGGGTTGCCATTTCCTTCTCCAGGGGATCTTCCCAACCCAGGGATCGAACCCGGGTCTCCTGCACTTCAGGGAGATTCTTTACCGACTGAGCTACAAGGGAAGCCCGCAGTGATATCTGATTTGAGACCAACAATATGGCAGCAGAGAGATATCTTTTAGGTGAAAAGGACTATTTAGGAAAAGCATTAAAGATCTGATCTTTAATCAGCACCTTCTTTAGAATTCTATAAGATAGTTGGAAATAAGAAAAACATTCAAAAATCAACAAAAGTTTCTCTTTGTAAAAAATGACAACTTAGAAAATTTCATGGAAAAAAAGTGATCCCAATCCTAATAGCAATAAATATTTCTTCTGTATCTGATTATCCTTTGTATTTCAGATAATGGAAAAGTTCCTCTGAACTCCTTAATGAATATAGCAAGTTTATTTTCTGGTGAGTGAGAAGTGATGATGAAAAGATATAAAATCAAGATCTTTTGTCATATATACATATCATATTTTAATTATATATTCCAATATTCTGAAATTACACACATCTCATTTTACCAATATATTGATGTTTGTTTTTAAGTATATATATTTTTTATTATCTACAGTTTTAGAAGTATCATTTTTTTAAAAGAAGTCTATTTTATTATAAGCTGGCTGGCTTGTTCTCATTGTTTTAAGAGCACTAATTGAAGCATTCTTTTGGCAAGGCTTAAAGGAAACATCTGGAGAAGGCAATGGCACCCCACTCCAGTACTCTTGCCTGGAAAATCCCATGGACAGAGGAGCCTCATAGGCTACAGTCCATTTGGTCGCTAAGAGTCAGACACAACTGAGTGACTTCACTTCCACTTTTCCCTTTCATGCACTGGAGAAGGAAATGGCAACCCACTCCAGTATTCTTGCCTGGAGAATCCCAGGGACGGCGGAGCCTGGTGGGCTGCCGTCTATGGGGTCGCACAGAGTCGGACACGACTGAAGCGACTTAGCAGCAGCAAAGGAAACATCTACTTTAATTCCTTCTTGTGATGCTCTGCAGTTACAAAAGCTTCATTGCATCCTTTCTCCTCTGCAGTTACATCTGTAGCAAGTTAAGATACTGTTGTTTTATTATAATTTTTTAATTTACAATTGTTATATATGAAAATGTTCACTTATCATGTCTCCCATCTTTTTAAAGGTAATAAGATTAATGCCAAGGACACACAACTTTATCTGAAAAATATAGGTATTGAATTAACAAATAGCGAAAGTGAGGAGCTATTGAACACACTGCCATTGGATGGTAAGCATTTCAGACATTGCAGTGAATTTTGGAGAATCGTAGGCTTATGCATTATGTGCATTAAATTCTAGAAGTATAATTGTTTAACATATTAAAAGTTAAGAGGTGGCATCAGCAATGTGGCATGTAAATCATTCCTCCTTTTTATCTCCCCTTTTTAATCAATGAATTAGACATCCACGCATGAACCAAAATGCCTTTGTAGGCATTTTGGCACCTAGCACCTCACTGCCAAGGACCCTGGAAGAGTCTTGCCCATTGCACAACCTCTTTCTGGGCCATAGAACCAACATAACCAGCAAAACTGCCTAGACCCCTCTCACCACTGTCAAAATTGGGCAAAAATCGGGTGAGTGTCGAGCTGTGCAGGCACACATACAGGAGCGTACTTGCAGAAGTTTCGCTTTCCAGAAGGGAAACCCCAGCACATCACTGGATAGAGAAAAAAAAAAAGCTTTGTGTGGGCACCTGGCTACTCCAGCAAGGCAGGACCACCAGACAAATCCACTATTCCCCACTAGACCCACTAGTACTAAGCAGGAGCTCTATGACTCTGGGGAAGGATATTGGGGAAAAGGCAAAAAAGTTTCAAAAATTAAAGAGTTGAGCTCAGGAGGAAGTCTACCCATGAGCCTCTGGGAGTACCACACCCAGGAATCTCTCTACGAGGTTCTCAGGCATCCCCAAGATCTAATTGCTAAAGCCTCCCCCTACCCCTAGTCTGCTGCCGGCTTCTAGTGCAGTGAAGGAAGGTGGTCCCCAGTGGGACCAGGAACCACAGCTTGTGAGCAAAGGAGAAACCACAAGAGCTATAACGGCACCTCCTGGGAAACAGAAGATTTACAGTAGCCGGCCCGGTGAATTTTAAGATTTAAAAGCTTAAAATTAGGCCACAAGAGGGAAGCCTGCATACCTTCACAAAGATAATGGAAAAACTCAGATGGTAACACCATAGAACATAATACCCCATCTGAAGGTAACAAGGAAAGTTAAGGAGGTATCTCCTACTTCAAATGCAAAGGCAGCAACACATAACTACAAGGATAATGAAAAATCAAGGGAATATAGCTTTACAAAGAAAAATGGTAATTCTCCAGCAGCCAAGCTCAAAACCATGAATATTGCAATCTAATTGATTAAGAATTAAAAATAGTTATTTTGAAGAAAGTCATACAAAAAAACTCAGAAAGAAAATTCAATGACATCAGCAATCAAATATATGAACAAAATAAGCTCTTTACCAAGAAGAAATTATAAAAAAGAACCAAACAAATTCTGGAGCTGAAGAATTCTGTGAATGAGGTGAAGAAAGCAGTAGGGAGCATCAGTTGCATGGCAGACCAGATGGAGAAAAGGAAAAAAATGACTTGGAGGACAGGAATTTTGAAATAACACAGAAGAGAAGATAGAACAGACTTTAAAAGAGCAAGGAAAGCCTATGTGAGCTATGGAATTCCATCAAAAGACAAATATTAGAATAATCAGGACTCCAGAAGGAGAAAAAAAAGGAGAAAGAGACAATTTATTTAAAGAAATAATAGCTGAGAACCTTCCTAAACCTGGAGAAAGACTTCGACATACAAGTCCACAAAGCTAATAGACCACCCTATCATCTCACTGCAGAGAGACTTTCTCCAAGCAACATATTGAAACTATCAGAAATAATGATATTAACTAGACTTATTGTGATGATCTTTTCACAGTAGAGTTGACTCTTGAACAATATGAGGGTTACGGGCACCAACTCTCCATGCAGTTGAAAATCTGTGTATAATTTATAATCAGCCCCCCATATATGCAGAGGACTCAATCACCATGGATCATGTAGTTCTATAATATTTACTATTGAAAAAAATCCACATGTAGGATCTTTTGATATTGATTTCTAACAATTCCACAGTGATAAGAGAACAGACTCTGAATGATTTCAATACCTTTAGACTATGAAATTTTTGCGCCTTGTTTTATGTCCCTGGTTATGTTCCAGTGTCTCCTGGTTTTATAGCCTGTGGGAACTTGAATAGAATTTGTATCCTGCTATTGTGTGAAAACTGTGTAAATCTTAATTATGTTGAATTGGCTCATAATGCTTTTTAGATCTACTGTATCCTATTTTTCTGTGTATTCATTCTATTTTTTGAGAGTTTGATATTGAAACTCCAACTAAAAATCCTAATTTATCTACTTAAAAATAATTATATAGTGGGACTATATGTAACTTTTTTCTATATTTTTCAAGTCTCCTATAAATGTGTTATCATACTTTCACAATTTAAAAAATAAAGAAGAAATAAATCCACATTTAAGTTCATCTGGGCAGTTCAGGTTCTTCTCAGATAGCTCAGTGGTAAAGAATCCACCTGCCTATGCAGGAGACATAAGAAACATGGGTTCAGTCCTTGAGTGGGGAAGATCCCCTGGAGAAGGAAATGGCAACCCACTCTGGTATTCTTGCCTGGAAAATTCCATGGACAGAGGAGCCTGACAGGCTATAGTCCATGGGGTTGCAAAGAGTCAGACACGACTGAGCAGCTGAGCTTGCACACATGTGCAATTCAAACCCATGTTGTTCAATGGTCAGCTGTATATACAATTATCAAATTAGGTTATACACATAAAACTAATATAAATTTCTGTCAATTATATCTCAGTTTTTTTAATGATAAAGAAAAAATCTTAAAGGCAGTAGGAAAAATCTAAAAAGGAACCCCCCTCCCATTAGGCTATCAGTGAATTTCACAGCAGAAGCTACAGCCAAGAGAGGGTAGAATGACATATGCAAAGTGTTGAAAGATAAAAATTTTCAGCCAAGGATACTTTATCTGGTTAAGTTATCCTTCACACATAAAGGAGGAATAAAGGCTTTCCCAGATAAACGAAAGCTGAGGGAGTCCATCACCACTAAACCTGCCTTGCAAGTAATGCTAACAGGAGTTCTTCAAGCTGAAATGAAAAAACACTACTCAGTGCCATGAAAACACACAAATGTACACAACACACTAAGGTGAAAAATATTCAGTCAGACTTAGAAAACCAGTTCTTCAAAATAGCATGGTGTGTTAAGCACTGCACTATAGTAAAAAGGTTAAAAGAAAGCGTAGTTCACAATAACTATGCTGTGCTTGTGCTTAGTTGCTCAGTTGTGTCCAGCTCTTTGCAACCCCATGGACTCTAGCCCACCAGGCTCCTCTGTCCATGGGGATTCTCCAGGCAAGAATACTAGAGTGGGTTGCCATACCCTCCCCCAGGGGATCCTCCCAACCCAGGGATGGAAGCCAGGTCTTCCACATTGCAGGCAGATTCTTTACCATCTGAGCCACCAGGGAAGCCCCCCCAAAATAACTATAGCTACTATAAATTGTTAACAAATATACATATTTTAAAGGAGGTAAATTATGACATCAATAATGTAAAAGAGAAAATGAAATGTAAAAGGTTGCAGTCTTTGCAGACAATCAGAAGTAAGTTGCTGAGAGTCAAAAATGAACTGTTATCTATAAGATGTTTTATGGAAGTCTCATGGTAACTACAAAGCAAAAACCTAGAGTAGACCGGTGAAAGACAGTCAAAGGGGAAACAGAGCATATCACTACAGAAAATAACCTATTTTAAAAGGTAGGCAGAAACAGAGGGGAAAAAAAATGGACTGCAAAATAGCCAGAAAACAAATGAATAAGATGGCATTAGTAAATCCTTACATATCAATAATTACTCTAAATGTAAATGGACTGAATTCACCATTAAGAGGTAAAGTGTAGCTGAATGGATTAAAAACAAAATCCAACTGTTTGCTTCCTACATGAGACTCACTTTCAGACACACATAGACTGAAAGTAAAGAAATGGAAAAAGATATTCCATGCAAATAGAAACCAAAAGAAAGTGGGGGTAGCCATACTTGTATCAGACAAAATAGACTTTAAGCCAAAACCGATAACAAGAGATGAAGGAAGTCATGATGCATAATTGAGGTAAATTCATTAAGAAGATATAACAATCAGAAATATGTATACATCCAGCATCAGAGCACCGAAATATATTAACCAAATACCAAGAGATCTGAAAAGAGAAATAGACAGTAATACTACTAATACATTATGGGACTTGAATGCCTTGCTTTAAACAATGGGTAGATATTCAGAGTGATGATCATCCATAGTGAAAACCAAAAAGGAAACAATGGATTTGAACCAAATAGACATCTATGGAGCATTCTGTCAAACAACAGCAGAATACATATTCTTCTTAAGTGCATATGGAACGTTCTCAAGGTTAAATTGTATGATTGAACACAAAACAATTCTTAAAATTTAAGATGATTGTGATTCTAGCAAATGCACTGTATAGACGCTATGATAGGAAACTAAAAAGTGACAACAGGAGGAGGTGGAAGATCTACAAATATGTAGAAACTAAACAACATATTCTTGAGTCAAAGAAGAAATCAAAAGGGAAATCAAAGAATATATTGAAATAAGTGAAAATGGAAACACTACATCCTAAAACCTTTTGTTAGGGAAGTTTAGAATGATAGATGCATATAATAAGAAATTACAAAGATCACAAATAAGCAACCTAGATTTACGCCTCAAGAAACTAGGGAAAAAATAACAAATTAAGCCCAAAGTTAACAAAAGGGAGAAAATAAGAGAGATCACAGTGAAAAAATGAAATGGAGACGATAAAAACAATAAAAAAGATTAATGAAACTGAGTTAGATTTTCAAAAGATAAACAAAAATCAGTAAAACTTTAGCAAATCTAAGAAAAATTGAAAGACATCTCATAAAAAAGAAATGAAAAAGGAGAAATTGCAACTGACACTACAGAAATACATAGGATCATGAGAAACTACCAGAAGCAAATTACACACAACAAATTAGATACCCTAGAAGAAATGGATAACTTCTTAGACTCATACAACTTACCAAGATTGAATCAAGAAGAAATATTGAATAGAAAATCCAAACAGACTAATAACAAGTAAAACTACTGAATCAGTAGTGAGAAAACTTTGCAAAAAAGAAAACCACAAGCCCAGATGGTTTCACTAGCAAATTCTACAAAATATTTAAAGAAGAATTAACACCAATTCTTCTCAATTGCTGCCTGAAAAATTGAAGCGGAAGGAAGACAAAAAGTCATCCTACAAGGCCAGCATCATGATAGCAAAGCCATATAAAGACATTACAGTAAAAGAAAACTATAGGCCAATATCCCTGATGAATATGCTAGAGCAATCAGGTGAGACAAGGAAATAAAAGGCATCCAAATAAGATAGAAAGAAATAAAATTATTATTTATAGGTAATATTATCATATATATATATATACACACATACATACAGTTGACCCTTGAGCAACATGGCAGTTAGGAACACCAACCCTCCCCACAGTTGAAAAATCTAATTTACAGGTGGTCATATAAACCCACAGTTCCAATCCTCAGTTTTAACCAGTTGTGGATTATGTAGTATTGTAGTACACGTGTGTTGTTTTACTGTTGTTCAGTCGCTAAGTCATGTCTGAATCTTTGTGACCCCCATAGACTGTAGCCCACCAGGCTCCTCTGTCCATGGGATTTCCCAGGCAAGAATACTGGAGAAGAATACATGGAGAAGATCCTTCTCCATGGGATCTTCCTGACCCAGGGACTGGACCCATGTCTCCTGCATTGACAAGCAGTCTTTACACTGAGCCAGTAGGGAAGCACGAGTTTGAAAGAAGAAAAATTCACATGTAAGTGGACCCATGCAGTTCAAACTTGTATTTTTCAAGGATCCAGTGTATTGAAAATCCCAACTAAATCTCAACTAAAAGACTGTTGAATTTAATCAATGAATTCAGTGAAGTTTCGGGATATAAAATCAATATACAGATATCAATTGCACTTCTAAACACTAATGGCAAAACATCTGGAAAAGAAGTAAAGAGAACTATCCCACTCATGAATAGCATCAAAAACAATCAAATACTTAAGAATAAATTTATCCAAGAACATGAAAATTTTGTACAATAAATACTGCAAGACTTCATTGAAAGAAATCAAAGAAGACATAAACAAATGGAAAGACATCCTGTGTTCATGGATTGGAAGTTAATATTGTTAAAAATTCCATGCTACCCAAAGCCATCTATAGATTAAATGTAATTCCCATCAAAATTCCAATGAAATTGAAATTTCTATTCCACAGAAATAGAAAAAAAAAAGTTCTAAATATTATATGGAACTACAGAAGACCCCAAATAGCCAAAGCAATCATAAGAGAGAAAAACATAATTGGAGACATCACACTTCGTGACCACTAGCTATACCACAAAGCTAAGGTAATTAAAGCAGTATGGTACTGGCATAAAAATAGACATATATATGAAACAGGATAGAGAGCCCAATACTAAACTTTTGCATATATAGTCAACTAATATTTAATTAGAGAGCCAAGAACATCAAATGGGGAAAGGATTGTCTTGTCAACAAATGATGTTGGGAAAAACTGGATAACCACATACAGTAGAATTAAATTGGACCTCAACCTTACACACTTCACAAAATTAAATTGAGATGGGTCAGATAATGAAATATTAAAACCTAATACCATAAAATTCATAGAAGAAAACCTAGGGAGGAAGTTCCTCAGCATTGCTCCTGGCAAGGATTTTTTTGGATATGACACCAAAAGCGCAAACAACAAAAGAAAAACTCAGCAAATGGGGCTATGTCAGATTTAAAAGTTTCTGCACTTAAAGAGAAGCAATCAACAAAATGAAAAGGCAGCCTGTGAAATGGGAGAAAATATTTGCAAACCATGTATCATATAGGGGTTAATATCCAAAATACATAAAGAGTTCATACAACTCAATAACAAAAAAGAAATCCAACTTTAAAGTGGACAGAGAATCTGATTGGGAAAGAGAATCTGATTGGACATTTTTCCAAAGAGGACATACAGATGGCCAACAGGTACATGAAAAAGTGGTAATCATCACTAATCAGGAAAATGCAAATCAAATCCACAATGAGATATTACCTCACACCTATAAGAATGGCTTATATCAAGAAGACAAGAGACAACAAGTGTGTTCAAGGATGTAGAGAAAGGGAACCCTGTACATTGTTGGTGGGATTATAAACTGGTTCAGCCACTATGGATACCAATATGAAGTTCCTCAACAAAGTAAAAATAGAACTGTCATATGATTCAGCAACCCCACTTCTGGGCATATATCCAAAGGAAATGAAAACAGCTTATCAAAGAGATATATATGCACTGCCATGCTTACTGCACATTATTCACAATATCTAAGATATGGAAACAACTTAAGTGGTCATCAGTGAATAAATGTATAAAGGAAATATAGTATATTATATACAATGGAGTACTATTCAGTCATGAGTAAAGAGGAAATCTTGCCATTTGTAACAACACAGACTCTGAAGATACTATGCTAAGTGAGATTAAGTCTGAGAAATGCAAATACTGGATGATAATCTCTTCTATGTGAAATCTTTGGAAAAACTAACTCAAAAAAAGAGCAAGTAGAATGGTGATTACCAGAGGCTGGTCAGGGGGGAAGGATGAGAGAGATATTATTTAAGGATACATACTTGAAACCAGTAGATAAATAAGTCCTGGAGGTCTAATACACGGTATAGTGATTATAGACAACAAAACTGTATTATAAAAAAGATCTTAATTGTTCCCAGCACAAGAAGAAATGATAACTATGTGAAATGACAGAGGTGTTAGCTAATGATACAATGGCCCTCATATTGCAATATGAATGTATCAGATCAATATGATTCATGCCTTAAAATTACACAATGCCCTATTTCATTTATATCTCATTTTTTAATAGAAAAATTAATGTCAAAAGTACCAATTCTGATATATTCAGTTCTTACCATTTAAATCCTTATTTGGAATGTAGTGCTGTTTTGCGGGGTACTACTGTTACGGAATGGAGAAGGAAATGGCAACCCACTCCAGTACTCTTGCCTGGAGAATCCCAGGGACGGAGGAGCCTGGTGAGCTGCCGTCTATGGGGTCGCACAGAGTCGGACACGACTGACGCGACTTAGCAGCAGCAGCAGCACTGTTACGGAAAAATAGCTTTAAATGTTGAAACCAACATCTATAACAACTCTAAAACTAAAAGTAGGGAAAGGTGGTAATCAGAAGAGTTGAGGAAAGGAAGGAAGGTACACTGTAGAAAAAAATAAAAAAAAAATCTGTCTTACATGTTAGAGTTTCACTAAAAGTACATCAGATGCCAGAGAATATATAGTTAACCTTGAGAATCTTATTCATTTTGTTTCCTTCTTGGGATTTTAACTAATTAAAAATTTATAAAAATATACAAACAATTAAATAGCACTTTCTGAGTCGCCACTTATTGGTGAACTAAATTGACTCTTATCTTACAGAAAATCAAATGGTGTATAAAAACAGGTTGATGGATGGAGTGAAGAAATACAGAGGTGAGTGAGAAGACTGCCAAGAAAGAAAAAATAGATCTTCAAGCTTTTGCATTTATTTTTCTACAGTCTCTTTTATTTCTCACTGATTGGCTTGCTAACTGTATTAGTCTAGTTTTTTAATGAGCTGACATTCTTATTTGTACACAATCTAAAGAAATAGCTACATTATTTTGTCGGTGTGGCAAACTTCGAATTTTACTAAATGGTAATAGTATGTGCATTGTCTCTGCTATAATTCGTTATACTCACCTCTTTCTTCTAGGTAAATTCACTTTGTAAATTAACTGTAACAGTGTTTCCTGGAACACTGAAAAGAATTTTTCTATTTTAATTCCTCAACTAATTCTTTTTAATCACTTCAAGAGTTTTATGGTGTCATTGCTTTTTCCTTCCATTTATGTTGATTGATTGATATGACTAGGCATTTTTTCCCCTTTGGCATATTCACAAATTTCTTTTATTCTTATCCCTTTTTTTTCATAAGGAGGAAAGGTTAATATCAATAAAATAGATGATGCTCTTAACAACATGGGATTCCCACTTGATGAGGAAGACATTGAGGAACTATGCAGTCACCTGCCAATTGATGGTAAGCACTTCAAGTACCCACTGCCCTGTAAAAAAATTTTTTATTTCTCTGTAGAAATATCTGAAGTATACTTGTTAATTTCTTGGAAAAAGCCAGAAGCCTATAGAGAGCAAATCTTAAAAAACAGAGATATATTGTTTAAAAAAAAACCATTTATTTATTTGGCTGTGCTGGGTCTTAGTTGTAGCAGGCAGGATCTTTAGTTATGGCATGCAGGATCTAGTCCTGACCAGGAATGGAACCTTGGACCCGCTGCATTGGGAGCTCAGAGTCTCAGTCACTAGACCACCAGGGAAGTCCCAGCAGTGCTGTTTTTAAAACAAGAAACTAATCATGTTGTTTCTCCTGCCTAAATTTCTCCAGGAAATGTCTTTCAGCTGTAAGATAAATAAGATCAGTGGATCTAATGTAAAACATGGTAACGGTAGTTGATAACAGAGTGTTGCTTAGTTGAAATTTACTAGGAGAATAGAATTAAATATTCTCACCAAAAACATATAGATAGATAGGTAATTAATAGATGAATAGATTGTATAGTGAGAGATATTAATTAACTAGATGGGGGCAACTTTTCACAATGTATACATATATAAAATAATCACAGTGTACAGTTTTAATATCTTACAATTTCATCACCTATAAAGCTGAAATAGAAAACAAGACAAAACTAGGAAAGAATTTCTTTTTTTCTCTCCCAGTCTAATGAGTGAGGAACACAAAAACTAAAAGGTGAATAAATGGAATAAATGTGTTCGTCATACTTAGAGTCTTTTTTTCCCCCAAGCTTATGCTTATGTAGGGCTTCCCAGGTGGCACTAGTGGTAAAGAACTCATCTGCCAATGCAGGAGACATAGAGACATGGGTTCAATCCCTGGGTTGGAAAGATCCCCTGGAGGAGGTCATGGCAGCTCACTCCGATATTCTTACTGGGAAAATGCCACAAAGGAGCCTTGTGGGCTACAGTCCATAGGAATGCAAAGAGTCAAATAAAACATCTAACTAGAAGGAAAAAAAAAACTCTCGGCAACTGCAAAATTCTTACATTTTACTCCACAGTTTAAGAATATATAATTGGGACCTGTATTAGTCTGCTCAGGCTGCCATAACAAAACACCATAGTCTGTGTGACTTAAGAGAAATTTATTTTCTCCAAGTTCTGGATGCAAGGAAATCCAAGATCACCACATCATTTGATTTGGTTTCTGGTGAAGGTTTTCTTCCTAGCTTGCAGACAGCTGCCTTCTCACTGTGTCTTCACAAGGCACGGGGGAGAGAAAAAAAAAAAAATCTTCCTCTTATAAGGCCACAGTCCTATTGGATTAGGGCTCCACCCTTATAACCTCATTTAACCTTAATTACCTCCTAAAGACTTTATTTCCAAATACAGTCACACTGGGGAATAGGGCTTCAACATATGAAATTAAGGGGACATGATTTAGGTCATAGCAGGATTATATGTAAATTTTGTTTTATTTTGTAGTTGAGAGAAAAGTTAAACTGGATAGACTTCTAGATGAAGTACAAGAACTTCTAGGTGAGTGAGAAGAAATAATAAGGACTAATTTTTAAAATCTGAATACTTAACAAAAGAAGTTATTTTTTTAATTAATTTATTTATTTTAGTTGGAGGCTAATTACATAGAGTGAAGTAAGCCAGAAAGAAAAACACCAATACAGTATACTAATGCATATATATGGAATTTAGAAAGATGGTAACTATAACCCTATATGAGAGACAGAAAAAGAGACACAGACACAAAGAAGTTATTTTTAAAGTATTTTCTGTTAGCCTGTCCATGACATATTAATCCTGCTACTATATCTGTTTTAATTGGTAATGTGTACATAACTGAAAAGATAGCTTTATAAGCTAAATGTTATTCATTATTGTAATTAATTGTTACCTACTTCTTCTTTTAAAGGCTACAGTATAATGCCTCAATAATAAACCCTTTATGCTTTGATATTTCTCAATAATATTATTATTTTCCTGCTACTCTAAAAGCAAAATGGCAAAGAAAAATACACATGTAAGTAATATGACCACTGAGAAGAAGCTTATAATTCAGGCAAAAATAAAACAATAGAGCAAATATTACATGCTGGCAGAATTATTTGCACCAGAAAATTTAATGAGCTGTTACAGAAATACCGATTTTCTGTGTGCTGTGTTTGTTACTTGTTCCCAACATTGAAGAACTCCATTGTACCAAAAGAAACTCTATTTTGAATCCCCCTTCTAATTCTAAGTAATTAAACAATACTTAATATTTCTATTGCTTTTTATCCTATATTTGTGGATGATGCCACACAAAGTTGATATTAGTAGTAGTAGTAGTATTGGTATTATTTGTATTTTTATTACTATTATTATTATTTAAAGTTTGACCTTTTATCATTGTTTTATTTTTTAAGGGGAGGTACTTGACCATAACGATCTGGGAAATCTTCTGAAAGACATAGGGTTAAGAGACCAACTGAAGGAGAATTCTGTGTTGAGGAAGAGTTTGCCACTCGATGGTGAGCATTTAATTTGCCAATGAAGTATTCATCCATTCAGCGAAAGTGAATTGGTTGCCATTAGATACTAGACATTATAATAGGCTCTGAGTCACAGAGATGAATAAAACGAAGTCCAACTCCTAAAGGTACTCAAGGTAGAGACAGCACATACCCCCCCAAAAATAAAACAAAGAAAAGAAACAAATAGTATACACAATGGTAAGTGCTCTATGTTGGTAAGTATGTACTGCTGTGGAAGTACAAAGGAAATTTTGAACAACTATTCTTGGAGACTCTTCACAGTGTGTATATCAGTTCAAACAAGTGCTGAAAGGTTTGACAGTAGAAGGTAACAAAATCTAAAAGTGCTGAAGAGAACAAAGAGGCACAACCGACCATGTAAAATCCCACGTTGATATAATATAGAAAACACAGTGTATTCACATTATGTGGAGAAATACTTTGTTAATTTGGCTAACTCAAATCAATAATACAGATATAATCCATCTGTACAATGATGATGGTAAATATAAACAAAATGATGGATGTGAAAATATGAAAATGCTTTAAAATATTTAAAATATATAATAAAGATGGTAGTTATTAGATTTTTAATTAGTGAAATGCAAGTCAGAACTACAGAGAGGTACCACTTGACATAGGTCAGAATGACCATCATTATAAGTCTACAAATAACAAATGCTGGAGAGGATGTGAAGAAAAGGGAACCCTCCTACACTGTTGGTGGGAATGTCAGTTGGTGAAGCTACTGTGGAAAACACTATAGAGGCTCGTTAAAAAACTGAAAATAGAATTTTGCTATATGATCCTACAATCCTGCTCCTGGGCATATATCCAGAAAAGATGAAGACTCTAACTTGAAAAGATACATGCATCACAGAGTTCATAGCAGCACTATTTATTACAATAGCCAAGGTGTGGAAGCAGGCTAAATGTCCACTCACAGATGAATGGATGAAGAAGATGTAGTGTGTGTATATATATATATATATATATATATATATATATATACATGATAGAATATTATTCAACCATAAAAAAGAATAATGCCATTTGCAGCAACATGGATGGAACTAGAGATTATCATACTGAGTAAAGTAAGTCAGACATAGGACCAATCATATCACATATATAGAATATTTTTAAATTATGCAAATGAACATATTTACAAAGCAGAAATAGACTCACAGACAAAGAGCAAACTTGTGGTTACCAAGGGGAAAGGGAAAGGAAAGGATAAATTGGAAATTTGGGATTAAGAGATACACACTGCTATATATAAAATATATAAACAGCAAGGACCTACTGAATAGCACAAGGAACTATATTTAATATATTGTAATAACCTAAAAAAGAAAAAAATCTGGGAAGAATATATAAGTATATACGTATGCAAACTGAATCACTTTGCTGTACACCTGAAACATTCAGCTCAGTTCAGTCGCTCTGTCGTGTCCGACTCTTTGCGACCCCATGAACCGCAGCACGCCAGGCCTCCTTGTCCATCACCAACTCCCTGAGTCAACCCAAACCATGTCCATTGAGTCGGTGATGCCATCCAACCATCTCATCCTCTGTCGTCCCCTTCTCCTCCCACCCCCAATCCTACCCAGCATTAGGGTCTTTTCCAATGAGTCAACCCTTCACATGAGATGGCCAAAGTATTGGAGTTTCAGCTTCAACATCAGTCCTTCCAATGAACACCCAGGACTGATCTCCTTTAGGATGGACTGGTTGGATCTTCTTGCAGTCCAAGGGACTCTCAAGAGTCTTCTCCAACACCAGGTTCAAAAGCATGAATTCTTCGGCACTCAGCTTTCTTTATAGTCCAACTCTCACATCCATACATGACCACTGGAAAAACCATAGCCTTGACTAGATGGACCTTTGTTGACAAAGTAACGTCTCTGCTTTTTAATATTCTGTCTAGGTTGGTCATAACTTTCCTTCCAAGGAGTAAGCGTCTTTTAATTTCATGGCTGCAATCACCATCTGCAGTGATTTTGGAGCCCCGAAAAATAAAGTCAGCCACTGTTTCCGCTGTTTCCCCATCTATTTGCCACGGAGTGATGGGACCGGATGCCATGATCTTAGTTTTCTGAACGTTGAGCTTTAAGCCAACTTTTTCACTCTCCTCTTTCACTTTCATCAGGAGGCTCTTTAGTTCTTCTTCACTTTCTGCCCTAAGGATGGTGTCATCTGCATATCTGAGGTTATTGATATTTCTCCCGGCAATCTTGATTCCAGCTTATGCTTCCTCCAGCCCAGTGTTTCTCATAATGTACTCTGCATATAAGTTAAATAAGCAGGGTGACAATCTACAGCCTTGACGTACTCCTTTTCTTATTTGGAACCAGTCTGTTGTTCCATGTCCAGTTCTAACTGTTGCTTCCTGACCTGCATACAGGTTTCTCAAGAGGCAGGTCAGGTGGTTTGGTATTCCCATCTCTTTAAGAATTTCCCACAGTGTGTTGTGATCCACACAGTCAAAGGCTTTGGTGTAGTCAATAAAGCAGAAGTAGATATTTTTCAGGAATTCTCTTGCTTTTTCGATGATCCAGAGGATGTTGGCAATTTGATCTCTGGTTCCTCTGCCGTTTATAAAACCAGCTTGAACATCTGGAAGTTCGCGGTTCATGTATTGTTGAAGCCTGACTTGGAGAATTGTGAGCATCACTTTGCTAGCATGTGAGATGAGTGCAATTGTGTGGTAGTTTGAGCATTCTTTGGCATTGCTTTTCTTTGGGATTGGAATGAAAACTGACCTTTTCCAGTCCTATGGCCACTGCTGAGTTTTCCAAATTTGCTGACATATTGAGTGCAGTACTTTCACAGCATCATCTTCCAGGATTTGAAATAGCTCAACTGGAATTCCATCACCTCCACTAGCTTTGTTTGTAGTGATTCTTCCTAAGGCCCACTTGACTTCACATTCCAGGAAGTCTGGTTCTAGGTGAGTGATCACACCATCGTGATTATCTGGGTTGTGAGGACCTTTTTTGTACAGTTCTTCTGTGTATTCTTGCCACCTCTTCTTAATATCTTCTGCTTCTGTTAGGTCCCTACCATTTCTGTCCTTTATTGAGCCCATCTTTGCATGAAATGTTCCCTTGGTATCTCTAATATTCTTGAAGAGATCTCTAGTCTTTCCCATTCTATTGTTTTCCTCTATTTCTTTGCATTGATTGCTGAGGAAGTCTTTCTTATCTCTCCTAGCTATTCTTTGGAACTCTGCATTCAGATGGGTATATCTTTCCTTTTCTCCTTTGCTTTTCGCTTCTCTTCTTTTCACAGCTATTTGTAAGGCCTCCTCAGACAGCCATTTTGCTTTTTTGCATCTCTTTTTCTTGGGGATGTTCTTGATTCCTGTCTCCTGTACAATGTCACAAACCTCCGTTGATTGTTCATCAGGCACTCTGTCTGTCAGATCTAGTCCCTTAAATCTATTTCTCACTTCTACTGTATAGTCATAAGGGATTTGATTTAGGTCATACCTGAATGGTCTAGTGGTTTTCTCCACTTTCTTCAATTTCAGTCTGAATTTGGCAATAAGGAGTTCATGATCTGAGCCACAGTCCGTTTCCCAGTCTTGTTTTTGCTGACTGTATAGAGCTTCTCCATCTTTGGCTGAAAAGAATATAATCAGTCTGATTTCAGTGTTGACCATCTGGTGATGTCCATGTGTAGAGTCTTCTCTTGTGTTGTTGGAAGAGGGTGTTTGCTTTGACCAGTGCATTCTCTTGGCAGAACTCTATTAGCCTTTGCCCTGCTTCATTCTGTACTCCACGGCCAAATTTGCCTGTTACTCCAGGTGTTTCTTGACTTCCTACTTTTGCATTCCAGTCCCCTATAATGAAAAGGACATCTTTTTTAGGTGTTAGTTCTAGAAGGTCTTGTAGGTCTTCATAGAACTGTTCAACTTCAGCCTCTTCAGCGTTACTGGTTGGGACATAGACTTGGATTACCGTGATATTGAATGGTTTGCCTTGGAAATGAACAGAGATCATTCTGTCATTTTTGAGATTGCATCCAAGTGCTCCATTTCGGACTCTTTTGATGACTATGATGGCTACTCCATTTCTTCTAAGGGATTCTTGCCCACAGTAGTAGATATATTGGTCATCTGAGTTAAATTCACCCATTCTAGTCCACCTTAGTTCGCTGATTCCTGAAACATTATAAAGCAATTATATGTCAATTTGAAAAATAATAAAAGAAAATATTTTGCTGAAACAAGTATAAAAAAGAGTGAAATTAAGACAGTTTTCGGGAAAATGATAAAGGAAAATCTCAACATAACAGCTATGCATTGAGATTAGAGAGAGTATAAAATAGATAACTAAAGAGAACCTACAGAATAGTTCAGGGATCTCTACTCAGTGCTTTGTAGTGACCTAAATGGGAAGGAGGAAATCCAAAAAAGAGAAGGTATATGTATACATACAGTTGATTCACTTTGCTGCACAATAGAAACTAACACAACATGATAAAGCAGATATACTCCAATAAAAATTAATTTTTAAAAAAGGTGAAGGAAATTGTTTAAGTTAGAGCAGAAGAATATTGTCTCCAAAAAAAGTGATAGTCTAGGAACTGGTAGAATATCTAACATTATTTTAACATATTGAGAGGAGATTTTTCAGTTCTGTTTGAGAGTTAGAGATTAATTAACTACATAGACAGGTTGGAAACTAAGCAAAATAAGACATTGTTACTAAAGAACTTATTTGCAGGGTAGAAATAGAGACACAGTAGTAGAGAACAGATTTGTGGACACAGCGAGGGGCGGAGGGGGCGGGGAATGGGAAGATGGGACAAATTGGAAGAGTGGCATTGACATATTTACACCACCCTGTGTAAAGTAGATAGCTAGTGGGAAGCTGCCGTATAGCACAGGGAGCTCAGCCCAGTGTTCTGTGATGACCTAGGTGGGTGAAATGAGGGGTGGGAGGGAGGCCCAAGAGGGAAAAAATATATGTATACCTATAGCTGATTCACTTTGTTGTACAGCAGACACTAACACAACATTGTAAATTAATCTTACGCCAATAAAAAAACTGGAAAAAAGTCAATCGTTAACCGCAAGAAAGATAAAAATTTCAATATGAAAGGAAATGTATTAATAGTTATAACCTATTATGGAATGGGAAGTATCCATTATGTGGCTTAGTTATAATATTTATATAGTCATAATAACGAGCAGTTAATCTTAATTACCAACCCCCAAAAGTGTGATATAATCATAATGGAAAAACAAGAAAGGGCAAAGTTATGGGGGGAAGAGAAAAAATCTCACATTTCACAGAAGAAAGACCATTGGGTAATATCAAAGGCTAGTGACTGATTCTCATGCGAAAGTCTAAAAACAAGAAACTGAGCGGAAAAACAAATATCGTGTATTAATGCATATGTACAGTATCTAGAAAGATGGTACAGATGAACCTATTTGCAAGGCAGCAGTGGAGACTCAGACATAGAGATCAGACTTGTGGACACAGTAGGGGTGGGAAGGAGAGGATGGGACAAATGAAGAGAGTAGCATGGAAAAATAGGCACTACCGTATGTAAAAATAGATAGCCAGTGGGAATTTGCTGTATGAATCAGGGAGCTCAAACCAGTGCTCTGTGACAACCTAGATGGGTGGGATGGGGTGAGAGGTGGGAGGGAGGTTCAAGGAGGAGGGAACGTATGTATACCTATGGCTGATTCATGTTGATGTATGGCAGAAGCCAACACAATATTGGAAAGCAATTATCCTTCAATTAAAAATAAATAAATTGAAAAAAAATAAGAAGCAGACTCAGGTCATCAGTAATGACAAAGCAAAGAGAGAAAGGCTTGTCTGAAGTTCCTTGTACTTTCAAGATTTCGGGTTTTTTTGTTTTTTTGTTTTTTTTACTTTTTTGAGGTTTTGTGAGGTAAGGACACAGAGTTTTTTTCATGGACTGAGTGAAAGATGTACACTCTTGTCTTCTTGAGGTATGTCTAATGTTTAGCAATTCTTTTGTTATTAAATTTTAATTTTATTATATTATGGTCAGAAAATACATTATGTGTGATATTGATCCCTTGGGAATTTTTCTAGGCTACCTTTATTACTGAAAACATGGTCTGTTTTCTTTAGTATTCTATGTGTTCTCCCAAAAAATATACATTCTGTTAGTAAGTGTGCTTAAACATTAATTGTATTGTTCAAATCTTCAATATGTATTTTATTTTTGTTGGCTTGATATGTGTTTCTAAATAGGGATGTAAAAAATCTCCAATTATAATTATACTATTTCTCCTTGCAGTTGTCAGTTGCTGCTTTATATATTAATAGTTGCAGGCCTCATTATTAGGTACATACGTATTTATGGTGAAAATATATTTTGTTCTATTGATCCTTTTATAGATAAATAACATCCTTCTTTATCCTTTGATGTATTTTGCCATAATTCCTATTTAGGTAATAGGATTGCTACCCCAGCTTTCTCTTGGTTCATATCCATGCTGTTATCAACTTTTCTATGTCTTTTTACTCTGTGTCTCTTCTAGACAACATATTATTTGATTTTGTTTTTCAGTATATCTGACAGTTTATATTTTGTAATTGTTGAGTTGAACTCATTTATAATTATTATAATTACTATAACATAGGACATAGTTCTGCTATCATATTTTGTAGTTTGCAGTATTTCTGTTACTTTTTTCAACCTTTATAATTTCCACTATATTCCTTGAATCTTCTTCTGGAAGTTGAAAAGTTATAGTGGTTGTCCTTATTGAGACATATTCATGGCCATTTACCCTAATTATTCCTTAAACTTGTCAATCTATATCTTCCCCCAGTTAAGACAAGGATTTTAGCACACTTTCATGACTGATTTGTCAACTTAACTTGTTTCCTATCCCAGTCATATTGATATTTATCCAGGATGCAAGAGTCAGTTATTATGGATAATATCCTTTCTCTTTTTCTTCTGTACCTAGCTGCGTTTAGTTGCTTAGTCATGTCTGACTCTTTACAACCCCATGGACTGTAGCCCACCAGGCTGTTCTGCCCATGAGGATTCTCCAGGCAAGAATACTGGAGTGGGTTGCCATTTCCTCCTCCAGGGGAATCTTCACAACCCAGGGATCGAACCCAGGTCTCTGGCATTGCAGGCAGATTCTTTACCATCTGAGCCACCAGGGAAGCAATCTGTACCTAGACTTTTTGTAAATCTGCAATGGACTTAACCAAAATATCTGAACATTTTTTCTTGCCATAACTCTTGTATTCTCTCCTACATTTGCTTTACTTATTGAGAGCTTACTTTAAAAGAGTATTTTCAATATGAGTCTCTGTGTGATTAATACTAAACATTGAATACCTGAGAATATTTTTTATTATGCCCTTATACTTAAATAACATTTTGTATGTAAGTTCAAAGTTCTTTCAAATAATAACTGCTCCATTGCCTTTCAGCAATGTTGAGAAACTGTTGAGAAATCTGGTTTTTCTTCCTTTATAGATGAATTACTTTTCTCTTTGAAGAATTTTAGAATTTTACCTTTTTATTCTGTATTTTTAAAGTCACTCTTATGTGTTCAGGTTAGGGCTTTCTTTATCTCCTCTATTTTAACCTATATGAGCCCTTCTAATATATGGTCTTTAATCTCTCTCTGATCCTGGAAATTTTAATTCATTACTTCTTCAAATAATTTCTCTTTGCTATTTTTATTATCTCTTCTTTGGAATGCCCATTACCCAAAGATTAACACTCTTACTTCTATACTCATATCTTGTAACTTTCCATTTTCTACTTTTTTATCCTTCTTTGCTATCTTCTGAGGGTTCCTCAATCTGGTCGGACAGCCCACTAATTAATTTTTCAGCTCTTTTCACTGTACTCTATCTCATCTGGGCTTCCCTGGTGGCTCAGATGGTAAAGCATCTGCCTACAATGCGGGAGACCCGGGTTCAATCCCTGGGTCGGGAAGATCTCCTGGAGAAGGAAATGGTAACCCACTCCAATATTCTTGGCTCGAAAATCCCATGGATGGAGGAGCCTGGTAGGCTACAGTCTGTGGGGTCTCAAAGAGTCGGACACGACTGAGCAACTTCACTTTCTATCTCATCTACTATATTTCTGTATTTAAATGTTTTATACCTAATCTTTTATAACTAGTATTTCCATTGATTCTTTTTATACTTTCTTATTCTTATTACATTATCTAATATCTTTTAATGTTTCACCCATTGGTCCTTTAACTGTGACCTCTAGTAAGCCTTCCAATGTAGGCTGTAAAACCACACACACACGCACACCAGTACAGTTTTCCATTTTCCAAGAGATTTTGCTGTGACTTTTCATTTAGTTCCTAAAATCCAGTTTTCACTCTTATTTCAGTTTCCTCCAGGGCTGATTTCTAGAGAGGGAGTCAAATATCCATGCTAGTTCTCCATCTAAAATAGAAATCAATCTTTGAATTTCTGTAAAATATGAAGCCTGTGATGATAACAGATGACATTTCACTAAGGGATTTCTTTGCAAAAGAGTTTATTCTCATGGGCTTGTCAATGAAAATATCTAAAACAATATCCATTTGATGTCACATGAAAATATGGAGAAATGTTCAGTACCACCATTCCAAGACAACCTGTCATCATCAGTTGTTTTAGCTCAGGAATCAGCTACTATTCATTCATTCATGAGTCTCACAATATCTGATGCTATCCTTGGGAACATTAATATGCTTGAGCTTAAGCAGAGGAGTAGAAAAGGAAAAATCAGATGAAAAAAGAGAGTGAGAGATGATAAAGGTGTGGCAAGGTACCACTAATAATTGTTTCATTTGTCAAAAAAAAAGTGAGTCGATTTACTATCTTAATAGTTTTCCCCCATTTGTCTCTTAGTTGGCATATAAATAGAAAAAATGAGTAAAATTATAAGAATGTTCTTTTTTTAAATTTCCGGGATTTTGAATTATTTCAGCTAATTTCATCAATTACTGTATTGTTCCTTATGTTCCAGCTGCTGGAAAGTTGTACAAACATAAGCTGCTGGATGGCATAAAGTCTCTCAAAGGTGAGCGAAATTGAGACTCCTCATGTTTTGCACTTGCTTTTTTAAAAAATCATGTATTTTTTTGGTGGTGAAAAATTGTCAGTATAACATGTTCATTTATTAAGTGTTTTTGTCTCATCATTTACTGGTTTGAACATAACCAGCTTTGAAGAAATTATTTTTGTTTCTATCATTGCATTTTAAGTTCTATTTTCTGAATATAACTATAAAGGCAGTTTCTTACCAGAATTCACCAGACTTGCCTAATTTTTTAGTTTCTTCCTTATAAATGTTGCATAAGAACAATAATCAAATCCTCTGGACAAAAATGAGGAATAAGTTCTGTTCTTGATTCTTGAATAACTTTCTTGTTCCTTTGATTTTTCACTCTCTAATTAATGGCATGGATATGTCTAGCACTTTTCACTTAGTCATTATTGTTTGTTTTTCTCATTCCCATTTTATTTTTACCTAAGGAGTGGATCTTAATGTTAATAAGCTGGACTCCTTCATGGAAAATATGGGCTTTAAGATTGAAGAAGAAGAACATAAAGACCTGGTAAACAACTTGCCCGTGGATGGTGAGCTGCTCCTGGTGAAATTTTTGATTCATATATGAGAATTGCTGAGAGTATGTTTGAAATTGTGCAGATATACTAAAAAACAAGAGATAAGGGCCCAGTCCTCAAGAACGCATCAATTTGTGCAGTGGACCTTATTGAGTGCCTAATATACATAAGCTATTAAAAATATAAAAATGAAGGATGATATACATAAGCTACTAGAAATATAAAAGTGACAGTGTCCTCTAAAAGTTCACAGTCTAGTAAAAAGGTTTGCGTGTTAACAAGTCCTCATAATGGCTATGTGGTTGTGTTATAATAATAAAAATATTTTCATTAAGATTCTAAAGGAGGGAAAAGCTAAGTTTGCCAAGAAAAGGATCAGAGAAAATTTTATCAGGTATGTAGAAGTTCTTCATTAAAAAAAAAAATCCTAGATGAGGAAAGCAGTGCATGAAAAAGCATAAAATCATGCAAAATCACATGGTTATGGAACTAGCAAGAATTTCTCTATGGCTAGAATATACATTTCATGTCATAAAGTTGCAGAAAACAAGCTGAAAAGGAAGGCTGCCAAGACTAGAACCTTAAACCAGACGTTAGAGCTTTAGCCTTCTTTCTGTTATTTTGGTAATTTGTGCCTTTTCTAGGAATTTGCCCATTTCATCTAAATTGTCTAATTTGTTGACATGAAGTTATTCATAGTATGTGTTTATAATCCTGTTAATTTCTGTAAAGTTAGTATTGGTTTCCTGATTTTAATCTGTCTTATCTCTTTTTATTTGGTTAGTCTAGCTAAGAGTTTGACAATTTTGTTGATCTTTCCAAAGAGCCAACATCAATTTTCCCTGATTTTCTGCTTTCCATTTTATGGATTTCACTTCTAATCTCTATTATTTCCTTCTTTCAGTTTACATTGGATTTAGTTTGCTCTTTGTTTTATAGATTCTTAAAATGAAAATTTAGATTATTAATTTCAGATTTTTCTTCTTTTCTAACATAATTATTTTCAACTGTAATCCAAAAATTTTGATATGGTTTCCTCTTCATTCAACTAGAAATACTTTCTAATTTCCCATTGTAATTTCTTTTTTTGATCCATGGGTTATCTTAAAATGTGTTTTTAATTTCCAAATATTTGTGTATTTCTTAAATTTCCTTCTACTACTGATTTTGAATTAATTCCACTGTAGTCAGAGAACATACTTCCTGTGATCTCAGAACTGAATGAGACTTTTTTATGACCTAGCATAATGGTATATCCTGGAGGATGTTTTATGGTTGATAATATTGTCTGTTTTCTTTATTCTACTGTTTTTCTATTTAGGTGTTCTAGCCATTATCAAAAATTTGATATTGAACTCTCCAATTATTTGTCTGTTTCTCCCTTCAATTTTAGTCTTCATTCTATAGGCAGTAGTGTATCTAGAATATTTCACTTTTGGAAGTCAGTGCTAATGGCAACATAGAGGGCACTATTGAAAAGAAAGACTCAAATTTAAAACATATTGCAGTGTTCCAACAAGAGATGATAAGGGCCTGTGCAAGTGAAGTGAACTTAGTGATGGATTAGTCATCATGGACTGATTTGGGAAACATTTTAGAATTAAAATGAATAGGACTTAAGTGACTGATTACATGTGAGTTATGAAAAAGAAGAAAAATTTTAGAGTCTTCCCTGGAGGTCCAGTGGTCAAGACTCTACACTTCTAATGCAGGGTCCATGGGTTCTATCCCTGACCAGGAACAAAGATCCCACATACCATGTGGCCAAAACTAATAATAAAGTTTAGCTTTAAAACATTTTTTTTAGGAAGCAGACATTTCCTTGTGACTAAATCATAAATTGTATCATAGCCAATTTGAGAATTCAGGAAAGATTCAGGTTATAATATCAAAAGAATAGTTTTAGTTTTACACATTTTGAATTTGAGATATCTATACAACTTTGAACTAGAAATATCTATAAGATGTTTGGAAATGAATACTCTAATAATTTATCTTACTTGTCTTTCCCTAGGAAGTTAGCTGTCCACAGATTTAGCAAAGTTTAGCATTGTGCCAGAGCACTGAAAAGATTATTAGCAGACCAAAAGGAGAAGCAAAATAAATAAATAAATAAATGGAGGGAATATTTGATAAGGAAAGTTTGAAAATAAGCAAATAGAATGAGGAGGAAAGTAGTCTTAAGAAAAAGACAGGGAAAAATTTAGCTAGGATGAATTCTTAACTACCAGAAACAAGTTCAAAATGAAGAAATAATTCCAAAATAATTTTCCTTTATAACTATCACACCTAGCATATGTTAGAGTAACTTCTAATAGTGAGACCCACAAGTATCCACTAGGAAGTTTTCAAGATAACAAACCCCTTTGAGAAAAACAGTAAAAACCTGGGCTTTATCCCACTGGCTCTACTGATTATATGGCATTATGGAAAGAATTTGAAATTTGGAATAAGATACAGACTTAAATCTCAGCTCTGTCTGTGCAAGATTGTTCAAATTAATCCCTCTGAGTCTTAGTTTCTTAAAAAAAGAAGAAAAATGTAATAGCTACCTTTCCTAAATGTTGTACATTTCTAGGATAAGGCCTAACACATAGTAGGCATTTAATAGTAGATTTTGTTACTAGTAATTATAATGACCCATATATATTCATGCCGACACAATGCCACTTAACTATGCTTTTGCTCTGGCCAGAGAAATGGAAATTTTCCACAGAATAGTTTTTTCTTTATTACTGGAAATAGATAGTTTCCCAGTATTTTTGATCTGCCTATAAAAGGATGTAGATATATTTTATTATCATATTTTCCAGGTATTTTAAACATTACTAGAATGCCACAACAGTGATTTTGGTCATGGGCATATCAGCCAACCCCTGGAGTACCAATTCTAGGTCAATGAGCCCACGGGAAATAACATTAGAGACCTGTTTCAGGCTATTCATGAGTCTTCCGTAGGACTAACTGAAATACATGAGAACAGACAGCTTCCTGTGAGACACTGATCATCCATCAGGCTGTTCCCTCTAAATACCTAAATACCCCCATTTAAAAGGAAAATACAAATAAAGATTTTTAAACTGCTTATTAAAGTTTAGTCAGATTGATCAAAGCTCTTTTTTTTTAATACTGAGTATGGGTAGTGCCTGAACACAGCTAAGTGTTACCTGTGGATTGAGCAAAAAAAGTAAGTTGTTTTGGTTTGGTTTGTTTTGGCCACGTTGCATTGCATGCAGGATCTTAGTTCCCCAACCAGGTATCAAACCCATGCAGTGGAAGCATGGAGTCTTAACCACTGGGCTGCCAGGAAAGTCCCCCAAAATAGATATTTTCAATTTTCCAAGTCAAATCTTTCCTACTTGAGCATTTGCCCCTTTTAAGATGCCTATCAACCTTATCATCAATAAAAAAAAAAGAATTTTTCCAGATCTGAAAGTAGAGAGGGTGACTTTTTAAATGTCAGTCCAGCATTCTACCATGTAGAGTTTGTCTTAATAGAATAAAAGTGAAGTTGGAAGTGTGAGTTAAGTATCCTCTTTATAATCAAGAGGTTTGTCTTTCCACACTTTCCATTTGGAATGAAAATAGGATAAAACTCGAAAGCAAACCATAACATTTGCTGAATTTCATGTTTTTCTTCAGAGTATAACTTATATCTGTCTTCTATTTCTCTCTTTTATTGTCTTTATGCATAAAAATCTGTCTTCTCTTACAGATGAGGGGAAAGTAGATATGAGTGTGGTAATGGATGAAGGAAACTTTTTTACAGGTAGGTTAGATTTTTATTAACTCATTGTTAAGCATCTACTGTATTCCAAGTGTGGATCCATAAAAACCAACCTTACAGGAGCTTATGTAGTTGGGGCAAGGAAAAAACTATAAATCAATGCAATAAAATGCTATAGGCGCTTTGTTTAAAACCTATACAAAGCAAAGAAAGAGCAGAATGGTTGCTTGAACCTGAGGAGGAGAAACTAGTGAGCGCTTTACTAGTACGGGCAGCAGTGAGCTGATCCTGAAAGGTGAGTCACTTTCGCCAGACAGACAGAGTGGGATGGGCAGAACTTGTGGCTGTTGCCTTACGTGGCAAAAGACCAGGAATGTGGAAATGTGATTAAGGATGATCTGGAGATGGAGAAAATATCCTTGATTATCCAGCTGACCCTAAATGTAATCAGAAATATCCTTAGAAGAAGGAAGCAAAGTGAAATTGATGACAGAAAAAGTAGAAGGCAACGCAGCAATGGAAACTATATGCTATACTGCTGACTTTAAAGATGGAAGAGGGGTCATGAACCAAGGAAAGTGGCCTCTACACATGGAAAATGCAAGGGAACGGATTCTCTCTCTAGAGCCCCCTGAAGGAGCCAGCCTTGCTGATACCTTGATGTTACCCCAATGGGACTGACTCAGACCTCTGACCCCCAGAACTGCACAAGAAACAAATCCATGTTGTTTTAGGTCACCAAGATTTTGGTAATTTGTAACATACCCACACAATTGCACTCATCTCACATGCTAGTAAAGTAATGCTCAAAATTCTCCAAGCCAGGCTTCAGCAATACGTGAACCGTGAACTTCCAGATGTTCAAGCTGGTTTTAGAAAAGGCAGAGGAACCAGAGATCAAATTGCCAATATCCTCTGGATCATCGAAAAAGCAAGAGAGTTCCAGAGAAACATCTATTTCTGCTTTATTGACTATGCCAAAGCCTTTGACTGTGTGGATCACAATAAACTGTGGAAAATTCTGAAAGAGATGGGAATACCAGACTATCTGACCTGTCTCTTGAGAAACCTGTATGCAGGTCAGGAAGCAACAGTTAGAACTGGACATGGAACAACAGACTGGTTCCAAATAGGAAAAGGAGCACGTCAAGGCTGTATATTGTCACCCTGCTTATTTAACTTCTATGCAGAGTACATCATGAGAAACGCTGGGCTGGAAGAAACACAAGCTGGAATCAAGATTGCCAGGAGAAATATCAATAACCTCAGATATGCAGATGACACCACCCTTATGGCAGAGAGTGAAGAAGAACTAAAGAGCCTCTTGATGAAAGTGAAAGAGGAGAGTGAAAAAGTTGGCTTAAAGCTCAACATTCAGAAAACTAAGATCATGGCATCTGGTTCCATCACTTCATGGGAAATAGATGGGGGAAAAGTGGAAACAGTGTCAGACTTTATTTTTTTGGGCTCCAAAATCACTGCAGATGGTGATTGCAGCCATGAAATTAAAAGATGCTTACTCCTTGGAAGGAAGGTTATGGCCAACCTAGATAGCATATTTAAAAGCAGAGACATTACTTTGCCAACAAAAGTCCATCTAGTCAAGGCTATGGTTTTTCCAGTGGTCATGTATGGATGTGAGAGTTGGACGGTGAAGAAAGCTGAGCGCCGCAGAATTGATGCTTTTGAACCTGGTGTTGGAGAAGACTCTTGAGAGTCCCTTGGACTGTAAGGAGATCCAATCAATCCATCCTAAAGGAGATCAGTCCTGGGTGTTCATTGGAAGGACTGATGTTGAAGCTGAATCTCCAATACTTTGGCCACCTGATGCAAAGAGTTGACTCATTGGAAAAGACCCTAATGCTGGGAAGGATTGGGGGCAGGAGGAGAAGGGGCCGGCAGAGGATGAGATGGTTGGATGGCATCACTGACTCGATGGACATGGGTTTGGGTAGACTCCAGGAGTTTGTGATGGACAGAGAGGCCTGGCGTGCTGCAATTCATGGGGTCGCAAAGAGTCGGACACGACTGAGCGACTGAACTGAACTGAACATACAGCAACATCAGGAAACTAATATATAGGAGACAAATTATGGAGGACCTTGGATACCAAAGGAGTGTAAATTTCATTCTGTGCTGAGTGGGGAGTCATTACAGGGTTTTAAACAGGGGACTATGTGATTAGATGTGCAAATTAGAAAGATTACTCAAGCTGCAGTATAAATGATGGATGGAGATTTGTGTGCTAGAATAGAGTCAGGGAGACTAGTTACGAAGCAGATTGTAACTGTTCAGGCAAAAGACAATAAAGGGCAGAACTAAGCCATTATTTATGAGACTTGAAAGAAAGGGGCATATGTAAGAGATGTTACTGATGTAGAATCTATAGGATTTGGCTACTCATGAGCTATGGAAATAGAGCAAAAGGATGGGGTGAAGGATGACTCCTTAGTTTCTGAGTTGGGTAGTTGGGTAGGTGATAACGACGTTTACCAAAATAAAGACTTCAGCAAAACAGACTTAGGAACCAAGATATAGTCTTCATTTTGGTCATATTGAGTTTGGGGCTCCTGTGAGAAATTTCCTGTGGGAAATTGAATGCTAGGCGGTTGAATATGTGGATAAAAATCTGAAACCACATCTTTTCTCTGAGTCAGTCAGACCTCAAGTCAGGAAAAGAATCTGTGTAAATGTGAAGTTAAATTCAGAAGAATTTACCTCAAAGCTTCAGTTTTCTCCATGAAGTGGAAAGCAGAATCATCTACTGAAAAAAAAAAAAAGGCACAGTAATGGGGTAGGGAACTTCAAAAAAAAGTATTGCTGATTTTGGGCTTTCCAGGTGGCACTAGTGGGAAAGAACCCACCTGCCAATGAAGGAGACATAAGAGATGTGAGTTTGATCTCTGGGTTGGGAAGATCCCCCGGAGGATGACATGGCAACCCACTCCAGTATTCTTGCCTGGAGAGTCCCATGGACAGAGGAGACTGGCGGGCTACATTCCACAGGGTCGCAGAGTCAGACACAACTGAAACGACTTAGCATGCATGGACATTGCTGGTTTCAGATTACTTTGGTAGAAAATAGGAACTAGAGAAATATATGAAAGCACCGTGGAGAAGTGCCAAGAGTCAAACAAGGTCAGTTATCATAAATAACTTTTCCCATGATTATGGTATTCTTCAGGTGGACCAAGTTAGGAGTTTCTCAAGACTGATGTGCCAAAAGAATGAAAGCATAAAGACATGAAAGGTGTAGTCAAGAGAGTGGTTAAGTGGTCGAGTATGGGCAGATAGGGAAGGAAGTGAAGTTATAATGGAAATTATGAACTTAGAGAAAAGTGAGGGGGTGGAATGAAGGGCTCTACAGAGACTGTAACATGTGTGGTAGGAGTAAGGAAGTAAATGAAGTGGGAAAATATGAAGTTCTGGCCAGGAGCAGGCATGTTAGAATTGAAGATTTTAACAAGCACTTCTAGGTGATAACAAAGTCAAGGGTATGTCCATGTTGGTTAACTAGTATAGAATTTATGAGATAAGTCTGAGGATAAGGAGGTCAGAGATCTGAAGAATAAGTTGTTGAATGAGCCCTCCAAATAAAGACTGGAATTCACTGTAACAATGCCAGGAGTTTGAATGCAGAGGAAGACTGTGAGTAATAGGATATAAGCTCCTGACACAACCAAGAAATCAATTAAGAGACAATAAAAAGAAAGCATTTCATAAATCTCAAAAGAGGAAAGATTTGAGCATAGTTGGAAAGCAGCAACTGGAATCCAGGAGAATGCCAAGCCCTAAGACAATGGGATGTAGAATGATGAGCAGTTTTCTCTAAATAAAAAATTAAATAATAATAATAATAGAAAAGTCTATTAAGAGAAGGTGAAATTAACTTAATAAAGAAGGTAAGAGTCTGCAAAGAGATTGACAATATAGAGAAATTGAAATTTAATGACATATGAGTCCAAAAGGGCACTATAGGAAGGGTTGAAAAGAAAGCTGGCAATGGGAAGAAAAATTGGAGTGGTAAAACAGAATATAGAGAGGGTAGACATCTTTAAGATCCTTACCTTTTGAGAAAGGAAATGATCCAAATAAAAGATATGGTTAGAATAATAACCTTGAGGCAGAAGGTGGTTCATGTCTGTCAAAAGCTTGATGAAGTTAGCAGACTGAGGAAACCAAAATTGAAAAAGACACATGTATCCCATTGTTCATTGCAGCACTATTTACAATAGCTAGAACATGAAAGCAACCTAGATGCCCATCGACAGATGAATGGATAAAGAAGTTGTGGTACATATACACAATGGAATGTTACTCAGCCATAAAAAAGGAACACATTTGAGTCAGTTCTAATGAGGTGGATGAACCTAGAGCTTATTATACAGAGTGAAGTAAGTCAGAAAGAGAAAGATAAATATCATACACTAATGCATATATACAGAATCTAGAAAGATGATTCTGAAGAATTTATTTGCAGGGCAGCAATGGAGAAACAGACATAGAGAACAGACTTGGACATGGGAAAAGGGAGGAAAGGGTGAGATGTATGGAGAGAGCAACATGGAAACTTTTATTACCATGTGTAAAATAGCTAGCCATCAGGAATTTTCTGTATGTCTCAGGAAACTCAAACAGGGGCTCTGTATCAACCTAGAGGGGTAGGATAGAGAGGTAGAAGCAGGGGGAGGTTCAAGAGGGAGGGGATATATGTATACCTATGGCTGATTCATGTTGAGGTTTGACAGAAAACAACAAAATTCTGTAAAGCAATTGTCCTTCAATTAAAAATAAATAATTTTTTTAAAAAAGAAAGAAGGCCCTGGAGAAAAGCCCAGTATAGTTCCATGACACATGATCAAAAAGACTGCAAAACCGGGATTTTAATGCATGCACAAAATTTTATTTTAATAGCAGTTATTTCCTTATTGATATAGTCTCTCGCTCTACCTATTTAATGATGAATGTTTCCATCTACTGACCCACAGCCTAACTTTGATCACCTTTGTTTAGCCACAACACTCTAAGATCATGTGTTAGCATTGTAGTTTGCATTCTTGCCAGGTTTGCTTCATTACTAAATTGACAAAGACAATATAGGGATTTTTTTTAATAATAAAGAATCATCATTCTTCAAATTGTCAACCATTACCATGTTTTACTTTTTGAAGGTGAGAAAGTTGATACTAGTAACCTGGAAAATTTTCTGGAAAATATGGGGATAGAGCTCACAGAAGATAAAGGCATGGAACTGCTGAACGATCTTCCAGTTGATGGTGAGAATTAAAAATATCACAGCGGGGAAAGAAATCACAGTGGCCTTCAAGGAAACTTGAGACTATGGACTTACATGACTAATACACGCTATTTAAGGAATGTCTCATGCCCTCCCCACCAAAATGATTTTACCAAGTTGAGAGCTGTTTCCATTCCTGAGTTTTATTCTTTTAAGTGAAATAATAAAAATGTCTAGAATAAAACATGCAAGTCTTTGTATTTCTAAAATTATGCACGTTTTATCCTATTTTAAAATATCTACACTGCTGTCTGAGACTTGGATTTTTTTCTTTCTTGCAGCCAAAAGAAGGGTGTATATGAACAGGTTGATGAAAGAATTGCGGTCTCTTGAAGGTGAGTGAGAAGTATGATGAAAAGGCAATTATAACTGAAGACATTGAGCTTTGTTGTTATTTTCAAAAACTCTGTTTTAAATATTTCAGATTATTAATCCTGCTGTCCCAGTTATTAATTCAGTATTTATTTTTTATATGCCTTAGGTACTGTACATTCACCAAAATTGTTTAACTACAGTAAACCCAAAAGCTTTGGTTCCCAAATAAAGTTGTATATCAGAGTAACTGGGGAAGAGGGAAAGATTTAGCATTCAGATTACTGGGCCTCTTTCAGTCATATTGATACTGACTTTCCAGAGATAGTACCTAGAAATGTGTGTTATTAAATGTATAAGATTATGATAGAGTAAATCCATGGACAGGATGGATGGATGGATGGATGGATGGATAGTTCTCCATTAATTTAGCAAGTTTCAAATCCTACTGTAGAGACATGTTTATAAAGGTTAATTTTAGTCTTTGTCATGACTTATCAGATACCTCCTGGAAGGAAATGGCAACCCACTCAAGTACTCTTGCCTGGAAAATTCCATGGCTAGAGAAGCCTGGTAGGCTACAGTCCATGGGGTCGCAAAGAATCCGACACGACTGAGTGACTTCACTTTCTTTCTTTCTATAGTTCCTTTTGGAGAAGGAAGTGGCAACCCACTCCAGTGTTCTTGCCTGGAGAATCCCATGTATGGAGGGGCCTGGTAGGCTGCAGTCTATGGGGTTGCAAAGAATCAGACACGACTAAGCAACTAACACACACACACACATCAGATACCTCCAACCCCTCAGTTTCTTCTCTTAAAAGTTTTCCAAATCCCAGAGATCAAGGTTTAGGAATTTCTGACTTAGACACCAAGACCATGTTTACTTCAGCCATTTGTTCTTTGCTCTTTATTCTCTATAAATATTGATGCCTCAGTATGAGCTAAAATGATCCACTCTTTATATCACTAGAAATATTTCTCATATCCATCCCTTTCTTTCCTAAGGGACAAAGGTATCTTCTGATAAAGTGGCCATTTGCCTTAAAAACATGAGAATTGATCTCACAGAGGAAGAAATCCAGGAACTAAAGGACCACCTACCAATTGATGGTGAGAGTTTTGATATCAGTATACCCCTTAGCAAAACTTTGGATATGAGGCCAGTGTCAGGGCTGAAATGACTGAAGATATGATGTATAATATATGAAAAGAAGAAAAATAATGAGGCCTTCAGCACAGCTGAAGCCAAGTAACTATCACTCAGGGAAGATTACCAAGAAGGCTGCCCAATATAGATGACAAGTGTCACTCTCCGTAGGAAATGCCAACGTCTAACAAGAATATTCAAGTCTTTAATCATTAGGTTGTTGTGGTTTTTTTTAAGAATGTGGAGGATTTATTGAACTAGAGATTTTGTAGATTTCAGAGACCTAGTGTCAAGACTTCAATCCTTGAGTCCGTACTGTTAATCTAGCATTAAATAGCAGTGTGCAACACCTACATAGTCCTGACATGTGCAAGGCACTGTTCTAAAAAGTTTACTATATCATTTAATCTTCCAAACTACTCTATAAGTTCCATTTTAATGCTTAATTTATATATCAGGAAACTAAGGCACAGAGAAAACAAGTAGCTTGCCTCGAGTCAGAGAGCTAGTGGTAGACAGGCAATCTGGCTCTAGAAACTGTCTTTCAACCACTCTGCTAATATCGCCACGAACTACAGAATTACTGATCTTAAGAAGATGTATAGTGAAGTTACCAGTTGGCATTAAATTTGGCATGTATTAGACTTTTCTAATACTAGTCGAGTTGAGAAAAGTTAATCAGGAAATTTTGAGGGGCACTTGCCCCCTTGAGGAAGTAGTAAAAATGGAAGCTTGACCATAGTCAATGAATATGGGTTTTTCCAAATAAGTGGTACCTTCATTCTTTTTTCTTTTGTTTAAATTGAATGGAATTTTTAAAAAAATTCTATGGTGCTTTACAGTTTTCAAAAGTTTTGCATAAATGATTTCATAATCTCACAATAACCCTTTTCCCCCCATCCTTACTTCCCTTTCCCCAGTACCTTTCATTATTTCAGTCCATAAACTTTAATTGAATGCCTATGATGTGTCAGGCACTGTTCTAGGCTCTTGGGGCCTTTGACTTAATAAGAAGCAGGCAATTTTTCCAAAAATGATTTTATCTCTGCTTTTTTAAACCCTTTCAATTCAGTTCAGTTCAGTCACTCAGTCATGTCTGACTCTTTGCGACCCCATGGAATGCAGCATGCCAGGTTTCCCAGTCCATCACCAACTCCCAGAGCTTGCTCAAACTCATGTCCATTAAGTTGGTGATGCCATCCAACCATCTTATCCTCTATTGTCCCCTTCTCTTCCTGCCTTCAATCTTTCCCAGCATCAGTTCAGTTCTGTCGCTCAGTTGTGTCCGACTCTTTGCAACCCCATGAACCACAGCATGCCAGGCCTCCCTGTCCATCACCAACTCCTGGAATCCACCCAAACCCATGTCCATTGAGTCAGTGATGCCATCCAACCATTTCATCCTCTGTCGTCCCCTTCTCCTCCTGCCCTCAATCTCTCCCAGCATCAGGGTCTTTTCAAACAAATCAGCTCTTCGCATCTGGGGGTCTTAAACCCTTTCAGAACTCTTTTAATCTACCAATGCAGTAAATTTAGATATTTTTGGCTACCCTGTTTTCTTAATATCCTGAAACATGATAAAAAATACCGCCACAGTAATTTAAAGTGTAGAGTTATTAATCTCATTCTGGTGGACTGCCTTGTACATCTGTGAAATCATCTGAGATAGAATGGTAAACAGTTTCCATGGCCCAGCAAGTCTCAATGGAGTAAATTAGAGGCATGCAAAGTAAAGGAAATGATGGCATCTGTCTTCTATAGAAACAAACTTTAATCCCAAAAGATTCTTCTTTATCTTATTTAAAATAATTATAATAGTACTCATATTAATAACAATAAAATACTATAAAGGATAAAGGATACCAATAAAAGATTATCATAATTTAAAATACATTTTAAAAAGAACAAGCAAGGATAAATTTCACACCTAAGAACCTGGAATATATACTATTTTTAAAGCTAATTCATTCTATATAATATGCTTGCATTTTGCTAGAATTTTATTATTCAGGAAACATTTGTGGGGGCTTTCCTGGTAGCTCAGATGGTAAAGAATCTGCCTATAATGCAAAAGACCGGGATTCAATCCCTGGGTCGGGAAGATCCCCTGGAAAAGGGAATGGTTACCCACTCCAGTATTTTGCCTGGAAAATTCCATGGACAGAGGATTCTGGGAAAGATTAAGGGCAAGAGGAGAAGTGGGCAACAGAGGATGAGATGGCTGGATGGCATCACCGACTCAATGGACATAAATTTCAGCAAACTCTGTGAGATAGTGAAGGACAGGGCAGCCTGGTGTGCTGCAGTCCATGAGGTCGCAAAGAGTTGGACATGACTGAGTGACTGAACAACAGCAAAGCATTTATGGAACATCACTCTTGAACAAACCATTAAACTGGTATCTCACCCTTGGGGGAACTTAAAATCTGAGGAATATTAAAAATAATACAAGAATGCAAACACATTTGAGCAGTGATGAATTGGCACCCTTGACCAAGTCATGAGTGGAGAATGAGCTTGTCCATGGACAGCTTTAAGGTTGCAAACTGAATCTTGCCTATTAGTGTAATAGCATCTTTTTACTATTAAGGGCAAGAGGAGAAGGGGGCAACAGAGGATGAAATGGTTGGATGGCATCACCCACTCAATGGACATGAGTTTAAGCAAATTCTAGGAGATAATGAAGGACAGGGAAACCTGGTGTGCTTCAGTTCATGGGGGTCCCAAAGAGTCAGATACAACTTAGCAACTGAACAACAATAATCCTTTAATTACTATTGTAACCTCCCAATTTAGTGTTTCTCAACTTGCAGTTTTATAAACTCATTAAAATGTATCTATTGATATCCAATAGCTTCTGATTTTATTTTGAGAAATGCTGACTAAAGAAACTAAGTTAATGGTCTATGAAAAAGTCTTTCCATTGAGAATGGGTACTGCAAAACAAAAATTTTGTCAGTAAACAGAAGAAATATAACTTGGAGGTTTAACCAAATACATCAACATGATGATGATTGTGTTAGCAAGCTAAGAGCACCAGACATGCATACCAGCAGTCTGTCCTTTAAGGGTATCACTTGGTGCCAAGGTGAACATAGGCCCGAAGGTAAAGTCAACACTGGTGAAATGGAGACATAATTTTTAAACAAAATTTTTTAATTCTCAGTAAGTTTCAAACTCCTGTCTGAGAAAGACAAACCTAATAAAAGACTGTCTCAAAGGAAAGGAGAGTACTTTAAACCTTGCTCATGCGTTGTGCTGTGTGGATTTTGATAGAGTAAAATGCAGGAACTGTTTTAATTACAGTCATGATCTCTGACATGAAAACTAATAAACTTCCAGGGAAATGTTTTCAAATGTTTGAATTTGGGGATTTTGCTTCACAATTTAAGGATTTAATATCATTTTTCTAAAAATTTTTTTTATTTTTTTATATTCAAGATAATGAGAAGATTGATTTAAATGTGTTGATGGATAAAGTTAAAAATATTACAGGTGAGTGAGATGTTACAATTATTATTTGGTCTTGAAGTTTTATATGGAACTGTATTTATAATATAATAGTTTTTCCTTTCTTTATTCATTCAACAACTATTTATTCAGCACTTACTACATGCCAGGCATTGTTTGAGGCATTTACAGTACATCAGTGAACAGAACAAATATAACTTCCCCCACAGAGCTTACATTCTAGCAGAGGAAATAAGCAGTAAACAATAAACATAATAAATAAGTGCATTATATAGTATGTTTGAAAGTGGTAAATTCTATAGAGAAGAATGAAAAGTAGACTACAGTAAAGGAGACTGGGAGAGCAAGTATATTGGGAAAAGGAGCAGTTATGGTCTTAAACAGAGAATTGGGTCTCTTTAAGATGGTGACATTTGAGCAAATACCTGAAGAAGTTATGAGTTTCAGCCATGTGGGGACTTCTTGAAAAAGAGTGTTGCAGGCAAAGGGAATAAGTACTAAGGCCCAAAGGTGGGAGCATATCAGGGGTATTCAAGAAACAGCAAGAAGTTCAATGTAGCTGAAGTTGAGTAAGTAAGGAAAACAGTAGTAGGAGATGAGAAAAGAGACGTGATGGGTACAAGATCAGCCATCACCATGAAAGCCCTGCCAGGTCTTGGGCTTTTTTCTAAGAGAAATGGAAAGCCATTGAAGGATTTAGAGCTGAGGCATGATATAATCTGACCTAATCTTTCACCAGATCTTTTTGGATTCTATGTGAGCAAATGGTGTGGTGAAGCAGTGGAGGTAGGGGAAGTGGAGAAAAGAAACCAAGAATAGAAACAAGGAAACCATTTAAGAGGATTTTAGAGTAATCCACGTTAGAAATGATGGTTTTTAATACCAGGTTAGATAACAATAACGTGGTGAAAAATAGGGATTTTTCTGGAAGTCCAGTGGTTAAGATTCTGGGCTTCAACTGCAGGGGACACGGATTTGACACCTGGTCTTGGGTGAGATGAGAACTAGATCCCCCACTTGACTGGAGTCACTGCCAAAAAAAAAAAAAAAAGTAATTGGATTGTGATATATTTTAAAAGGAGCCACTGTAATGGATGTTAACTAGACTTATTGTGGTGATCATTTTGTAACACAACATACACAAAGAAATCCTTCAGACAAAGAGATACAGGCAATTAAAAGTTGGGCTAGTGTGCATTGAAACAGCAAAAGTTAAAGAGATTTTTGGTCAGTGCATCTGTAGCATCTGCTATAGATGCTATCAGATTAGCGGGCAAATCAACAGAATTAAATGCTGCTGATAATCCAAGTAAGATAAGGGCTGAGAATTGACAATTGTGTATAGCCACATGGAGATCACTGTTAATATCAAAAAAAGAAGTTAAAAGAGAGAGAGAGAGAAGTTGTAGGTGGTGAGAGTGGAAAGAAGCCTAACTGAAGGGTGTTTAAGAGAAATTGAGAGGATAAGATTTAGAAACAGTGTGAAGAGGGAATTTCGTGGTGGTCGGTGATGAGGACTTCTTTCAGTTCAGTTCGGTTCAGCTGCTCAGTCATGTCCAGCTCTTTGCAACCCCATGGACTGCAGCACGCCAGGCTTCCCTGTCCATCACCAACTCCTGGAACTTACTCAAACTCATGCCCATCAAGTTGGTGATGCCATCCAACCATCTCATCCTCTGTCGTCCCCTTCTCCTCCCACCTTCAATCTTTCCCAGCATCAGGGTCTTTTCAAATGAGTCAGTTCTTTGCATCATGTGGCCAAAGTTTTGGAGTTTCAGCTTCAGCATCAGTCCTTCCAATGAATATTCAGGACTGATTTCATTTAGGATTGACAGATTGGATCTCCTTGCAGTCCAAGGGACTCTCAAGAGTCTTCTTCAACACCACAGTTCAAAAGCATCAATTCGTTGGCGCTCAGCCTTCTTTATAGTCCCACTCTCATGCCCATGCATGACTACTGGAAAAACCATAGCTTTGACTAGATGGACTTTTGCTGGCAGAGTGATGTCTCTGCTTTTTAATATGCTGTCTAGGTTGGTACTAGCTTTTCTTCCAAGGAGCAAGCGTCTTTTAATTTCATGGCTGCAGTCACCATCTGCAGTGATTTTGGAGCCCAAAAAAATAAAGTCTTTCACTTTTTCCATTATTTTCCCATCTATTTGCCATGAAGTAATGGGACAAGATGCCATGATCTTAGTTTTCTGAATGTTGAGTTTTAAGCCAACTTTTTCACTCTCCTCTTTTACCTTCATCAAGAGGCTCTTTAGTTTTATTCTTCAGTTTATGCCATAAGGACTTCTTTAATTAGAGAGATAAAAGAAGTTGTGATTAAATAGAGAAGGAAGTGGTGGTTTGAAAGAGAAATGATGTGAAGCAGTCAACAAGAAGAGTGGGAAAGTTAGTGGACCAGCTGAGTATAATGTGATTGCCCAGCAGACATAAGGACCTACTTGACCTTCATGATCATCAGTTTAAAGTGAAAACAGCATAGTTAACTTCAACTCTAGTGCAGCTGCATGGCTGCACACACAGAAAAAGCAGACACTTCTTTTAACCAGGAATGGAGTTTTACCAAGTGAGTATATTAAAAGCAAGAGCAGAGCAATTTAAATGCAGCCTTCCACAAAATTTAAACATGCTTATCACTTTCTTTGCTCACCATTGTTTCTTCAGTTCAGTTCAGTTCAGTTGCTCAGTCGTGTCCGACTCTTTGCGACCCCATGAATTGCAGCGCGCCAGGCCTCTCTGTCCATCACCAACTCCCAGAGTCTACCCAAACCCATGTCCATCGAGTCGGTTATGCCATCCAACCATCTCATCCTCTGTCGTCCCCTTCTCCTCCCACCCCCAATCCTACCCAGCATTAGGGTCTTTTCCAATGAGTCAACCCTTCACATGAGGTGGCCAAAGTATTGGAGTTTCAGGTTCAACATCAGACCTTCCAATGAACACCCAGGATTGATCTCTTTTAGGATGGATTAATTAGATCTCTTTGCAGTCCAAGGGACTCTCAAGAGTCTTCTCCAACACCACAGTTCAAAAGCATCAATTCTTCGGCGCTCAGCTTTCTTCACCGTCCAACTCTCACATCCATACATGACCACTGGAAAAACCATAGCCTTGACTAGACGGACTTTTGTTGGCAAAGTAATGTCTCTGCTTTTAAATATGCTATCTAGGTTGGCCATAACCTTCCTTCCAAGGAGTAAGCGTCTTTTAATTTCATGGCTGCAATCACCATCAGCAGTGATTCTGGAGCCCAAAAAAATAAAGTCTGACACTGTTTCCACTGTTTCCCCATCTATTTCCCATGAAGTGATGGGACCAGATGCCATGATCTTAGTTTTATGAATGTTGAGCTTTAAGCCAACTTTTTCACTCTCCTCTTTCACCTCATCAAGAGCTCTTTAGTTCTTCTTCACTCTCTGCCATAAGGGTGGTGTCATCTGCATATCTGAGGTTATTGATATTTCTCCCAGCAATCTTGATTCCAGCTTGTGTTTCTTCCAGCCCAGCGTTTCTCATGATGTACTCTGCATATAAGTTAAATAAGCAGGGTGACAGTATACAGCCTTGACGTACTCCTTTTCCTATTTGGAACCAGTCTGTTGTTCCATGTCCAGTTCTAACTGTTGCTTCCTGACCTGCATACAGGTTTCTCAAGAGACAGGTCAGGTGGTCTGGTATTCCCATCTCTTTCAGAATTTTCCACAGTTTATTGTGATCCACACAGTCAAAGGCTTTGGCATAGTCAACAAACCAGAAATAGATGTTTTTCTGGAGCTCTCTTGCTTTTTCGATGATCCAGCGGATATTGGCAATTTGATCTCTGGTTCCTCTGCCTTTTCTAAAACCAGCTTGAACATCTGGAAGTTCACGGTTCACGTATTGCTGAAGCCTGGCTTGGAGAACTTTGAGCATTTCTTTACTAGCATGTGAGATGAGTGCAATTGTGTGGTAGTTTGAGCATTCTTTGTCATTGCCTTTCTTTGGGATTGGAACGAACACTGACCTTTTCCAGTCCCGTGGCCACTGCTGAGTTTTCCAAATTTGCTGGCATATCGAGTGCAGCACTTTCACAGCATCACCTTTGAGGATTTGAAATAGCTCAACTGAAATTCCATCATCTCCACTAGCTTTGTTTGTAGTGATGCTTTCTAAGGCCCATTTGACTTCACATTCCAGGATGTCTGTCTCTAGGTGAGTGATCACACCATCGTGATTATCTGGGTTGTGAAGATCTTTTTTGTACAGTTCTTCTGGGTATTCTTGCCACCTCTTCTTAATATCTTCTGCTTCTGTTAGGTCCGTACCATTTCTGTCCTTTATCGAGCCTATCTTTGCATGAAATGTTCCTTTGGTATCTCTAATTTTCTTGAAGAGATCTCTAGTCTTTCCTAATCTGTTGTTTTCCTCTATTTCTTTGCACTGATCGCTGAGGAAGGCTTTCTTATCTCTTCTTGCTCTTCTTTGGAACTCTGCATTCAGATGGGAATATCTTTCCTTTTCTCCTTTGCTTTTCGCTTCTCGTCTCTTCCCAGCTATCTGTAAGGCCTCCTCAGACAGCCATTTTGCTTTTTTGCATTTCTTTTCCATGGGGATTTTCTTGATCCCTGTCTCCTGTACAATGTCACGAACCTCTGTCCATAGTTCATCAGGCACTCTGTCTATCAGGTCTAGTCCCTTAAATCTATTTGTCACTTCCACTGTATACTCATAAGGGATTTGATCTAGGTCATACCTGAATGGTCTAGTGGTTTTCCCTACTTTCTTCAATTTAAGTCTGAATTTGGCAATAAGCAGTTCATGATCCGAGCCACAGTCTGCTCCCGGTCTTGTTTTTGCTGACTTGTATAGAGCTTCTCCATCTTTGGCTGCAAAGAATATAATCAATCTGATTTTGGTGTTGACCATCTGGTGATGTCCACGTGTAGAGTCTTCTCTTGTGTTGTTGGAATAGGGTGTTTGCTATTACCAGTGCGTTCTCGTGGCAAAACTCTATTAGCCTTTGCCCTGCTTCATTCTGTACTCCAAGGCCAAATTTTCCTGTTACGCCAGGTGTTTCTTGACTTCCTACTTTTGCATTCCAGTCCCCTATAATGAAAAGGACATCTTTTTTGGGTGTTAGTTCTAGAAGGTCTTGTAGGTCTTCATAGAATCATTCAACTTCAGCTTCTTTGGCGTTACTGGTCGGGGCATAGACTTGGATTACCGTGATATTGAATGGTTTGCCTTGGAAACGAACAGAGATCATTCTATCGTTTTTGAGATTGCATCCAAGTACTGCCTTTCAGACTCTTTTGTTGACCATGATGGCTACTCCATTTCTTCTAAGGGATTCTTGCCCACAGTAGTAGATATAATGGTCATCTGAGTTAAATTCTCCCATTCCAGTCCATCGTAGTTCGCTGATTTCTAGAATGTCAACGTTCACTCTTGCCATCTCCTGCTTGACCACTTCCAATTTGCCTTGATTCATGGACCTAACATTCCAGGTTCCTATGCAATATTGCTCTTTACAGCATCGGACCGTGTGTCCATCACCAGTCGCATCCATAGTTGGGTATTGTTTTTGCTTTGGCTCCATCCCATCATTCTTTCTGGAGTTATTTCTCCACTAATCTCCATTAGTATATTGGGCACCTACCAACCTGGGGAGTTCATCTTTCAGTGTCCTATCTGTTTGCCTTTACACGCACGCACGCACGCACGCACGCACACACACACACAACCAGAATACAGAAGGGTAGGACCGGAACACTGAGAATTAGTTCCTAAATCTCCTCTTGACTACTCAGCTACAGACTTTTCTACATACATTTGAATTTAGCTTCCATAGAAAACAACGAAAAACCTTTCTTAGTTTCCAACTAGTCAGATGCAGCTATCCTTCATACAAGTGAAAGTTGTCTTCACTCTCTCCCCAGAATAAGAAGCAGCAGAGTTCCAACAGTCTATCTCTCGGAGACAGTCGCACTATCTCTGGGTCATGTTAATTACTTCCCAAATTTAGCTACAGCCCCATTTGAACATTGTTCCTTAGAGATTAAGCTGTAAAGTTAGCCTATAATAAAATTTGTATTTTAATTTAAAAGGGGAAAAAGAGATAGAAGAACATACATACATACATAGATAAAATGGGTAGACTCATATGCACTGTTTTCTGGCCCTGTTTTTTGCTATTAAAAAATCAACTATAAGTCTTCATTGCTTTTTGATAGTTAATCTCTTTTTCTCTTGTAACTCTTAAGATTATCTCTATCTTTGAAGTTCTCATTATCATGTGGCCAAGTGTAGACTTCTTTACATTTTTCCTGCTTGGAACTTCTGATTCCTGAAACTGAACATTTATGACTTTCAAGTCTGAAAACCCTCAGTCCTTATGTTTCAGTATTACCTTACCTCTCTTTTCTCTTTTTTCACTTTTGGAAGCTCCTATTTTATTATATGTTAGACCTTCTTATTTGGTTTTTCATATCTTTCTTTCAGCTTGCAATACATTAATAATTGTATAAATATAACTTTATTCAAGGTGGAAATTTTTATAAGTCAACTTTTGTTATCATTATTAAAGCTAGTTCTATAATTCAGGCAACAGAAGAAAAGAAAGATGAAGAAGAGAGAGGTCTAGAGGAGGGGACAGAAAAGGAAGAAGAGAAAAAATAAATAAAATAATACAACTGTTATGTGATTGAATTATTTATATTAGCCATCAAACAGTATCTAAGTTACTGAGATTATACAATTCCTATTTTACTTTTTATGCATATTACTGTCTTATCATTATAAGAGGTTCTGTTTACTTAGGTTGAAAGAAAAATGTCTGACTCTCCTCCTTGATTCTAAAGAGCTGAACAAGGCCTCATTGTACCTTATTCTTTCCCCTGTACCTGGTAAGGAAGTTTAATATGTACACGTTTCCTTTTCTAAAGGAGAGAAGATTCACACTGAGGACCTGAAAAATGTTCTTAAAAACATGGGAATAGAGATCACAAATAAGGAACACAAAAAGCTTATTAAAATTCTGCCCATTTCTGGTAAGCACTTAAGTCTGTTCTATATCACTGAAGTCTAAAAATGTATTCCTTCAACAAACATTTACTGAAGCTTTGTTTTGTACATAGCACTGTACTAAACTCTGCTGGGCAGGTACCTTGACTGTGGGAAGCACATTTCCTCAAGTTCCTGCCCTCCTAAACAGAACTTCGGGAAAGGTTAATTGTAGGGTTTTGTATAAGAAATTCTAACATTTGAAACATTTTCTGTCAATTAAAAATATTGTTTAAAGGTTTGATATTAGCATTTTTTTTTTTGAAATCCTGTTCTTTTCATTTAGATTTTGGTTTAGGAAACTGGGACCTCTTTAGACAGATGTCCCATATAGGACACACATGTTCTCTCATCTCTTTGGGAGAAATCCAAAGTCTAAGCTGTAAGAAAAGAAAAGAAAAGGGAAGGAGGGTAGGAAAATGAAGAAAGAAAAATAAAGCCAAATTAGAGAGGAGAAATGGTAAAGAAAAAGCTACCTGTGTTTCAGCAAAGTAGGATGCCACTAGCAGGAGTCTTCTATTCTGTCTAGTGGATAGATTCACTACACTTAATTTTCTAAGTACTTTTTATTTCATTGAGAATGAACTTTGATAAATTTAAGTTTTCCCTTTCTGAAAGTAAATACTGATTCTTATGAATCATCAAAAAACTCAATCATGGTTTTTTTGTTTGTTTGTTTACAGCTGATAAAAAGGTGTTTAGGAAAGAATTACTGAGGAGTGTGAAGTCTTTCAAAGGTGAGTGGAAAAGAAGACATGTGTGTCTGTGTGTGCCCAGTCACCACCATATCATTGAAAAATTATTTGTAAGCATCATTTTTAAGACTCTATCATTGTGTTGTATTATAATTTACTTGATTATTCTTTTCTCTTTTTAAAATTTATTTATTTTCTTATTGAAGGATAATTGCTTTACAGAATTTCATTGTTTTCTCAAACCTGAACATGAATCAGCCATAGGTATACATATATCCCCTCCCTCCTGAACCCCCCTCCCACCTCCCGCCCCATCTCACCCCTCCAGGTTGACACAGAACCCCTGTTTGAATTTCCTGAGCCATACAGCAAATTCCTGTTGGAATTTTACACATGGTAATGTAAGTTCCCATGTTACTCTTTCCATACATCTCACCCTCTCCTCCTCTCTCCCCATGTCCCTAAGTCTATTCTCTATATTGGTTTCTCCATTGCTGCCCTGTACATAAATTCTTCAGTAACATTTTTCTATATTCCGTATATATGTGTTAGAATATGATATTTATCTTTCTCTTTCTGACTTACTTCACTGTGTATGATAGGTTCTAGGTTCATCCACCTCATCAGAACTGACTCAAAGGTGTTCCTTTTTATGGCTGAATAATATTCCATTGTGTATATGTACCACAACTTCTTTATCCATTCATCTGTCAATGGACATCTAGGTTGCTTCCATGTTCTAGCTATTGTAATTAGTGCTGCAGTGAACAATGGGATATGTGTTTTTTTCAATTTTGGTTTCCTCAGGGTGTATGCCTAGGAGTGGGATTGCTGGGTTACATGGTGGTTTTATTCCTAGTTCTTCAAGGAATCTCCATACCATCTTCCATAGTGGCTGAATCAATTTACATTACCACCAACAGTGTAAGAGCATTCCCTTTTCTCTACACCCTTTCCAGCATTCATTGTTTGTAGACTTTTTGATGATGCAGTGTAAGGTGATATCTCATTGTAATTTTAATTTGCATTTCTCTAATAATGAGCAATGTTGAGCATCTTTTCATGTGTTTGTTAGCCATCTGTATACCTTCCTTGGAGAAATGTCTGTTTAGGTCTTTTCCCCACTTTTTGATTGGGTTGTTTGTTTTTCTGGTATTGAGTTATATGGGCTGCTTGTATATTTTGGAAATTAATCCTTTGTCAGTTGTTTCATTTGCTATTATTTTCTCCCATTCTGAGGACTGTCTTTTCACCTTGCTTATAGTTTCCTTTGCTGTGCAAAAGCTTTTAAGTTTAATCAGGTCCCACTTGTTTACTTTTGGTTTTATTCCCATTACTCTAGGCGGTGGGTCATAGAGGATCTTGCTTTGATTTATGTCATTGAGTGTTCTGCCTATGTTTTCCTATAAGGGTTTGATAGTTTCTGGTCTTCCACTTAGGTCTTTAATCCATTTTCATTTTATCTTTGTGTATGGTATTAGAAAGTGTTCTAATTTCATTCTTTTACATGTAGCTGTCCAGTTTTCCCAGCACCATTTATTGAAGAGGCTGTCTTGCCTCATTGCATATTCTTGCCTCCTTTGTCAAAAATAAGGTACCCATAGGTGTGTGGGTTTATTTTGGGGCTTTCTATCTTGTTCCACTGGTCTATATTTCTGTTTTTGTGCCAGTACCATACTGTCTTGATGACTGTAGCTTTGTAGTGTACTCTGAAGTCAGGAAGGTTGATTCCTCCAGCTCCATTCTTCTTTCTCAAGACTGCTTTGGCTATTCGGAGTCTTTTGTGTTTCCATATGAATTGTGAAATTTTTTGTTCTAGTTCTGTGGAAAATGTCATTGGTAATTTGATAGGGATCACATTGAATCTGTAAGATTGCATTTGGTAATATAGACATTTTTACAATATTGACTCTTCCTACCCAGGAACATGGAATATCTCTCCATCTGTTTATGTTGTCTTTGATTTCTTTCATTAGTGTCTTATAATTTTCTATGTACAGTTTTTTTTCTCTCCTTAGGTAAGTTTATTCCTAGATATTTAATTCTTTTTGTTGCAATGGTAAATGGGATTGATTCCTTAATTTCTCTTTCTGATTTTTCATTGTTAGTATATAGAAATGCAAGTGATTTCTGTGTTATTGATTTGGGTGCTGAATTTTGTCAAAAGCTTTTTCTGCATCTATTGAGATAATCATATGTGGTTTTTATCTTTCAATTTGTTAATATGGTGTATCACATTGATTGATTTGAATATATTGAAGAATCCTTGCATCCCTGGAAGAAACCCAACTTGATCATGGTGTATGAGCTGTGTGATGTGCTGAATTCTGTTTGCTAGAATTTTGTTGAGGATTTTTGCATCTATGTTCATCAAAGATATTGGCCTATAGTTTTCTTTTTTTGTGTTGTTTTTGTCTGGTTTTGGTATCAGGGTGATGGTGGCCTCGTAGAATGAGTTTGGAAGTGTTCCTTCCTCTGCAATTTTTTGAAAGAATTTTAGAAGGATAGGCAATATCTCTTCTCTAAATGTTTGATAGAACTCTCCTGTGAAGCTATCTGGTCCTGGGCTTTTGTTTTTGGGAGATTTGATCCCAGCTTCAATTTCAGTGCTTGTAATTGGGTTGTTCGTAATTTCTATTTCTTCCTGGTTCAGTCGTGGAAGATTGAACTTTTCTAAGTATCTGTTCATTTCTTCCAGGTTATCCATTTTATTGCCATATAGTTGTTCATAATAGTCTCTTATAATCCTCTGTATTTCTGTATTGTCTGTTGTAACCTTTCCTTTTTCATTTCTAATTTTGTTGATTTGATTCTTCTCTCTTTTTTCTTGATGAGTCTAAAGGCTTGTCAATTTTGTTTATCTTCTCAAAGAACCAGCTTTTAGTTTTATTAATCTTTACTATTGTTTCTTTCATTTCTTTTTCATTTATTTCTGCTTGGATCTTTATGATTTCTTTCCTTCTACTAATTTTGGAGGTTTTTTGTTATTCTTTTTCCAGTTGTTTTAGGTGTAAAGTTTGGTTGTCTATTCAGTGTTTTTCTTGTTTCTTGAGGTAGGATTGTATTGCTATAAACTTCCCTCTTAAAACTGCTTTTGCTGTATCCCATAGGTTTTGAGTTGTTGTGTTTTCATTGTCATTTGTTTCTAGAAATATTTTTATTTTCCTTTTGATTTCTTTAGTAACCTGTTGGCTATTTAGAAACATGTTGTTTAATCTCCATGTGTTTCTGTTTCTTATATTTTTTTCTTGTAATTGATATCTAGTCTCATAGTGCTGTGGTCAGAGAAGATGCTTGATATGATTTCAGTTTTCTTAAATTTGCTGAAGTTTGATTTGTGACCCAAGATGTGGTCTATCCTGGAGAATGTTTCATGTGCACTTGAGAAGGTGTATTCTTCTGCATTTGGATGGAATGTCCTGAAGATATCAATGAGATCCATCTCATCTAATGTATCATTTAAGACTTGTGTTTCCTTATTAATTTTCTGTTTGATGATCTGTCCATTGGTGTCAGTGGGGTGTTAAAGTCCCTTACTATTATTATGTTACTGTCAATTTCTCCTTTTATGTCTGTTAGTGTTTGTCTTATGTATTGAGGTGCTCCTATGTTGGGTGCATAGATATTTACAATTGTTATGTCTTCCTCCTGGATTGATCCCTTGATCATTATGTAGTGTCCTTCCTTATCTCTTGTAATATTCTTTACTTTAAGGTCTATTTTGTCTGATATGAGGATTGCTACTCCAGCTTTCTTTTGCTTCCCATTTTCATGGAATATATTTTTCCATCCTCTCATATTCAGTCTATGTGTGTCGTTAGGTCCGAAGTGGGTTTTCTGTAGACAGCATAGATATTGGTCTTGTTTTTGTATCCATTCAGCCAGTCTGTGTCTTTTGGTTGGAACATTTAATCCATTTACATTTAAAATAATTATTGATATGTATGTTCCTATTGCCGTTTTCTTAATTGTTTGGGGTTGATTTTGTAGATCTTTTTTCTTCTCTTGTATTTCTTGACTATGTAAGTCTCTTTAACATTTGTTGTAAAGCGAGTTTGATTTTTCTTTTCTCATTGAACATTTAGGTAGTCTCTAATGCTTTCCTGTTATACATCTGTCATCTTTATGCATAAATATTTATTCAACTTTAAAATCATTTTTAGATAGAGTTTTCCAACTAGAATTACTAGGTCAAAGGATCTCAACTCTTTGATGTATATAAATGAATAAGAGTCCGCTTTACTGTTATGTGCTGGCCACTATATATTGTTTCACATTTTTTGAGCCTTGCTAATTTGACAGATGAAAAATGGAGTCTGTATTTTTTTATTGGTGAAGTTGAAAATGGTTTATATCATTATATCTTTCAGTCTTTTAATTATTTGTCTGGCCTCTTGGCCATTATCCTATGGCATCTTTGCATTTTTCCTATTAACTTCAATGACTTCTTTATAAGGATATTAGCACATTGTCATGTCTATAGGAAACATTTTTCCATTTGGTTGTTTGCATTTTTATTTTATTATGTTGTAGTTTTTAACAACAGTTTTATTAAAATACGATTTATAAACCTTGTAATTCAGCCATTTAAAATGTACAATTCAATGCATTTTAGTATAGTAACAGAGTTGTACAACCATCACTACAATCAATTTAGAACATTTTCATCACCAAAAAGAAACTGCACTAATTAGCAGTCACTACCCATTCCCTATAACTCGTGCAGACCTAGGCAGCCACCAATTTACTTTCTGTCCACTATGTTGTAGTTCAGTATACAGACATTTTTCATTTTTATGTGTTTATATCAGTCATTCCTTCTGTGATTTCTTCATGTCATTTTGTATTTAGAAAGTCTGCCTCATTAAATAGTTTTTCTGTAGTATAAATTACATTAAGAAGCTAATTTATTGTTACTGTAGGAAGTTTCAGATCTTACTTTTTGACCATAATGACATGATTTGGTTGTTGTCATTGTCTAATTTACCAGAGTTGCCAAACTCTTTCTTTACTTTTTTTCTCCCCAATATAAACTTCTGCCAATTAGTTTTGGGATCATATTTTGTTTCTTATTCCACACAACTTGCTGTAAAGCTCTTTTGTGCTTTTATTCCTAGGTAAGGGTTGGCAGTCTGAATTTTTCATTTCGTGACATTCTTATCTATTTTCTCTTGTTTTTATTAAGGAGGCAAGGTTACTGTCAGTGACCTAAGTAATGTTCTACAAAACACTGGATTCAAACTTGAAGCAAAGGAAATCCAGTACTTGCAGACCCACCTACCAATTACTGGTGAGCCTTTAGGGTGCTTTTATCTTGTAGACGATGACTCAGCTCACTCTGAAAGCAGTGAGGAGAGACATGTTCGGAAGAGAAAACTGAAAGCAGAGATACAGTGTAGAGGCTGTTGCTGAAGTCCAGATGATAGAGCCTTATAAAATCCAGATAATATGGGTCTTATTTAGGGAGCCACACTGGTAATATATTGGGAAGATCTGATGTGGTAGGTGAAAGGGAGGTAGAGAATAAAAGTGTAAATCAGAAGACTGTGGATCATGGGATTGCCTCAGAACAAAAAACAGGGTGGGAGGAAACAGAACAGAGAGAAAAATCATTTTTAGGACAGAATTGAAGTAATTACAGGAAATTTAGATACAAGGTATAAGCCAACTGAGTAAGATAAGGAAGAAAGATAAAGGAAAGTTAAGAAGAAAGAAGTAGGAAAAGATAATATAAAGATACATACATATGAATATAGACTGATCATTTTTTTTTAAATAGTGTAACTGGGATGGAATCAGGGCTAAGATGAAAGGACTCAGACTGAAGAAAAGGAGGGGAGTAGTCTCTGCTTTCTTCACTGGAGAATCTTGCCTGGCATGAGGGCTGATTTCAAGTTTCTTTTGTAATAGCATGGAACTCCAAGGACTAGAAAGAAGATCTTTTACTAGAGCAAGACTTCATTGTTCAAGGATGATGGTCATGAGTTTTAAATACATTTATTTCTTTAATTAATTCATTCAGCAAGTATTTATTGAGTACCAACAATATGCCAGCATTGTGTTGTATTGCTTTATTTACTTGACAACTGCTTATACTATTCCTGTGCAATGTATTTATTATTAATAAAAACAGACTAGATAGTAACCCCTTACTAGAGATATATTTGTAGATATCTTCTTCCATTCAGTAGGTTGCCTTCTCATTTTGTTGATGGTTTCTTTTTATGTTCAAAAGCATTTTAGTTTAATGTAATTCCATTTGAATATTTATGCTTTTGTTTCCCTCGCCTAAGGAGACACATCCAAAATATATATATATTTCTAATTCCAATGTTTAAGAGCTTACTGCCTATGTTTTTTTCTAGGAGATTTATGGTTTCAGGCCTTACATTCAAGTCTTTAATCCATTTTGAGCTTATTTTGGTATGTGGTTTAAGAAAATGGTTCAGATTTCCCAAACTACTTATTGAAGAGACTTGTGTATTTAATTTTTCAATTATCTTTGTTAATGATACCTTATTATCTTTGTTATTGTTGTTGTTTAGTCTCTAAGTCCTGTCCAACTCTTTTGTGACCCCATGGCCTGCAGCCCACCAGGCTCCTCTGTCCGTGGGATTTCCCAGGCAAGAATACTGGAGTGGGTTGCCATTGCCTTCTCCAGGGAATCACCCAACCCAGGGATCGAACCTGTGTCTCCTGAATTGGCAGGTGGATTCTTTACCACTGAGCCACTTAGCATACATACCTGAGTCTAAATTCTGAATTTTTTACAGAAGATGAAAAGGTTGGCTTGGATGTGTTGATGGATGCAGCAAACACTTTTACAGGTAAGTAAGAATTTGTATCAGATGTTATAAAATTGAGATCTTGATGTTTTATGGAGAATTACTTACTTACAGCAATAGTTTACTCTGTCCAGTCATTAGTAGGTTCACTCTGCTCTTTTATCTATTTATTGATAATTTTGACTTATTGACAATAGTTTAGATTATTAGAGATTTAGAGAAAGTGTGGGCAGTCTCCATAAGGAATATTAACTTGTCCAGTGTTTTGGCCAGTAATGTGCTCTCATTTCTCTAGTGTTTAAAAAAATCAAAATATAGGTGAATACAGTGAATCTTAATGTGAAGTTTTTGCATCAGGAAATGTGATCTCTTTGAACAGTCAGTTCTATAATTCAGGTTAAGAAGCAGTAACAGAGATATTACTTGCCTGCAGACTCTACTTACCATCACGACTCATTGTGCTATTATTCTGCTTCCGTGTTATTCTATGCCACATCGACCCATACATAGGATAGAAATGTTACCAATCTTCTTATTTGAATTTAAAAAGCCTTTTCAAGTAATGGATTTCACAATAATTCTGTGTAAGTGAAGTCAGCTCATGTATTTAAACTTTATCCTGCAGTTAAAAGTAAGGTTGTAGTGGATTATTTTTTTATAATTTAGAATAATTAGACCTCTTAATATTATCACCTGAAACAATTCCTGTCTATTCAAAGGAGACAAGGTAGAAGCCAGTGACTTTAAAACTGTGCTGGGAAACATGGGACTCGAGCTCACTGAAAAAGAACAGTCTCTGCTGTCAAAAACTCTGCCAATCTCTAGTGAGTAGTGTACATCCTGTCATGGTGCTCAGGGAAATGTGATATTGTGGGATTTGGGGTGAGAATTGTCCAGTGCCCTGAGAAACCCCCTAAGAAAAATGCAGATCAGACATTAGAAACTTTGTTACTGTCACTTATGTTTTCATTTGGAAGTGAGAGACTTCTCTCTTTTCTATTCAGCCAGCGGTTAAATATTTTTTTTATTTTAATAGCTACACAGCTAAATTGTTAGGTAGTCCTCTGAAAATGCACCCCACATCCTCAATTCCTCCCCAGTAGCCCTCCCACAGTCCAGCAACTAAATTGTAAACATGTAAGAGCCAGGGATTCTGGATGGAATTCCAGTTGAGCTATTTCAAATCCTGAAAGATGATGCTGTGAAAGTGCTACACTCAATATGCCAGCAAATTTGGAAAACTCAGCAGTGGCCACAGGACTGGAAAAGGTCAGTTTTCATTCCAATCCCAAAGAAAGGCAATGCCAAAGAATGCTCAAACTACCGCACAATTGCACTCATCTCTCACGCTAGTAATGCTCAAAATTCTCCAAGCCAGGCTTCAGCAATACGTGAACCGTGAACTTCCAGATGTTCAAGCTGGTTTTAGAAAAGGCAGAGGAACCAGAGATCAAATTGCCAACATCTGCTGGATCATTGAAAAAGCAAGAGTGTTCCAGAAAAACATCTACTTCTGCTTTATTGACTATGCCAAAGCCTTTGACTGTGTGGATCACAATAAACTGTGGAAAATACTGAAAGAGATGGGACTACCAGACCACCTGACTTGTCTCTTGAGAAACCTGTATGCAGGTCAGGAAGCAACAGTTAGAACTGGACATGGAACAACAGACTGGTTCCAAATAGGAAAGGGAGTACGTTAAGGCTGTATATTGTCACCCTACTTATTTAACTTATATGCAGAGTACATCATGAGAAACTCTGGGCTGGATGAAGGACAAGCTGGAATCAAGATTGCCAGGAGAAATATCAATAACCTCAGATATGCAGATGACACCACCCTTATGGCAGAGAGTGAAGAAGAACTAAAGAGCCTCTTGATGAAAGTGAAAGAGGAGAGTGAAAAAGTTGGCTTAAAGCTCAACATTCAGAAAACTAAGATCATGGCATCCAGTCCCATCACTTCATGGCAAATAGATAGGGAAACAGTGGAAACAGTGTCAGACTTTATTTTTCTGGGCTCCAAAATCACTGCAGATGGTCATTGCAGCCATGAAATTAAAAGACACTTACTCCTTGGAAGGAAAGTTATGACCAACCTAGACAGAATATTAAAAAGCAGAGACATTACTTTGTCAACAAAGGTCCATCTAGTCAAGGCTATGGTTTTTCCAGTGGTCATGTATGGATGTGAGAGTTGGACTATAAAGAAAGCTGAGTGCCGAAGAATTCATGCTTTTGAACCTGGTGTTGGAGAAGACTCTTGAGAGTCCCTTGGACTGCAAGAAGATCCAACCAGTCCATCCTAAAGGAGATCAGTCCTGGGTGTTCATTGGAAGGACTGATGTTGAAGCTGAAACTCCAATACTTTGGCCACCTCATGTGAAGGGTTGACTCATTGGAAAAGACCCTAATGCTGGGTAGGATTGGGGGTGGGAGGAGAAGGGGACGACAGAGGATGAGATGGTTGGATGGCATCACCGACTCAGTGGACGTGGGTTTGGGTGAACTCCAGGAGTTGGTGATAGACAGGGAGGCCTGGCATGCTGCAGTCCATGGGGTCGCAAAGAGTTGGACATGATTGAAGGACTGAACTGACTGACTGAAGAGCCAGGGACAGAGAAGGCGATGGCACCCCACTCCAGTTCTCTTGCCTGGAAAATCCCATGGACGGAGGAGCCTGGTAGGCTGCAGTACATGGGGTCGCTAAGAGTCAGACACAACTGAGCGACTTCCCTTTCACTTTTCACTTTCACGCATTGGAGAAGAAAATGGCAACCCACTCCAGTGTTCCTGCTTGGAGAATCCCAGGGACGGGTGAGCCTGGTGGGCTGCCGTCTATGGGGTCGCACAGAGTCGGACACAACTGAAGCAACTTAGCAGCAGCAGCAGCAGCAGCAGCAGCAGCAAGAGCCAGGGAACCTTTTGGACCATGTGCTTATGTTGTCAGTACCCATTCTGATTGGTCAGTGTCCCAGTGAGTTAGTTCCTCAAAACTTTCACCTCCTGGGCACCTGCATAGACTCACCCACAGAGACCCTAGAGGCCAGCCTGTGCTTCACCTGTACCTCCTGCCTAATTCCAGAGACCTAAACATATAGACATTCTTCCCCTGCCCCATAGTTCCCATCCCTCATTGTTCTCCAGGTAAGAGAGAGCCTCAGTTCAGTTCAGTCACTCAGTCATGTCCGATTCTTTGTGACCCCATGGACTGCAGCACACCAGGCCTCCCTGTCCGTCACCAACTCCCAGAGCTACTCAAACTCATATCCATCGAGTCAGTGATGCCATCCAACCATCATCCTCTGTCATCCCCTTCTCCTCCTGCTTTCAATCTTTCCCAGCTTCAGGGTCTTTTCTAATGAATCAGTTGTTCACATCAGGTGGCCAAAGTATTGGAGCTTCAGCTTCAGCATCAGTCCTTCCAATGAATATTCAGGACTGATTTCCTTTAGAATGGACTGGTTGGATCTCCTTGCAGTCCAAGGGACTCTCAAGAGTCTTCTCCAACACCACATTTCAAAAGCATCGATTCTTAGGCGTTCAGCTTTCTTTATGGTCCAATGTTCACATCCATACATGACTACTGGAAAAAACCATACCTTTCACTAGGCAGACCTTTTTGGCAAAGTAATGTCTCTGCTTTTTAATATGCTGTCTAGGTTTGTCATAGCTTTTTTTCCAAGGAGCAAGTGTCTTTTAATTTCATGGCTGCAGTCACCACCTGCAGTGATTTTGGAGCCCAAGAAAATAAAGTCTGTCCCTGTGATAAAGCCTACACATCACTAAGGAAGTTAGTGACCTTAGTGGCAGAATTGGCAACCTGGGCAGCAAATGCTCAGTGCCTCCTGTGAATCCTCCCCACATACACCTGAGGCTATGACTACTCACTGTGTATAGCATCCCCCTGCCCAACTGCTCTCACGGGGCCAGTTGTGAGAAATGCAACATTCTTAGGATATTGGCTCCAAGAAAGCAGGATAGAGATGCAGAAAGAAGCAGATGGACTGTAATGGAGATGACTGCCTGCATATGCCAGGTGCTGAGGGTTCTGTCCACTCTGCAGACACTCCTGCCACAGAATGGAGGCCTCTCCCCAGAGGCAGATAACACCTGTGGGGATGAGTTAGGCTGGTATGTGTCCCTTGTTCTCTGTCTCTGTTGAATTTCACCTCCATTTATGAAAAGATTTTGTTTGGAGACCAATTTTTTTCATTTCAGTATTGTTTTATGTTACTGCTTGGGTTGCTACCTGTCTTTAATGTCATCCCTTTTTAGGATCTACCATTATATCTAAACATATACTTGTAGCAATACATCCTGGGCCTAGAGCATAGGCAAGGAAAAAAGAAAAAGGCAGAGGAGTCAAAGTGCCATTAAAGAAGAGAAGAATGAGAAGAAAGAATCGTGTGTGTGTGTGTCTGTGTGTGTGTAGCCTGCATCAACTACTGCTGTGTGTTCCACATAAAGGATAGATTGAGAACAGTCCTTACCTTTTGTTATAATTTGAAAGTGAAATAGAATAATTTTCTAGGTGAATTGTGTAAAATGTCTTATAAAATGACAAGAGTTTGTTCTTTTTCTTTTGACTTGAATTTTACCATATCTTTCAGGTGATGGAAAGGTACATAAGAAAAGATTACTGAATAGTGTGAAATCTCTCAAAGGTAAGAATCATGAGAATAGTATCTAAATTTTATTGTGTTTTGCATCTGCTTTTTAAAATGTCTGATTAGAATTTTGCTCTTTCAATGTTCCACTGATGTCCTGATACTGAATTTAGGCCTGGTAACCTACTATTCTTCTTTGGGTATAAGTACATTTGAAGAAGTCATTGTTAGTAACATGTAGCAAGTTTGAAATTTTTATTTCATTAGGTTGACTATCTTTATCACAGTTCATCATATTTATCTAATTCTTCTTTTTCACCCATGATTACTTCAATTAAAAGCTACAGCACAGTGTTAAAAGAGCATTTTCTCTTCTTGACTCCAGTACTAACTCTATAGGTTCACTTAAATGGCCAGTGCTTCACCCTCCACTTAGGGTGAAACTCAAAGATAGAATCCACTTAAAGACATAATCTTCCACTTCTTGGACTTGCTTGTATTTCTTATGTACATCCTCTTCTTCCTAAGGGAAAAAAATCAGTGTCAATAAACTGGACACTCTAATGAAGAACATGGGAATTCAGCCTGAGAAAGAGGACTATGAAGATTTTCTGACCCACCTGCCAGTTGGTGGTAAGTGTTTCAGATACCACTGTACCTAGGGGGAACCTTAGGGTTTCTGCATAAGAGCTTCTGAAAGTAAACCTCTTTTTTAATCTCTTTTGAAAACTTATGAAATATTTCAAACATATATAAAAATAGAGACCAATATAACAAATACAGGCTAAAGTTAACAGATGTTATCATTTTGCATGCATTTTCCTTCCCTCATTCTCTCCCTCCCATGTATACCTTCTCTTAAGTAAGTTAAAGTTTCATTAATGACCCAATAAGACAAATTAACCTTGATAAAAGTGTCAAAAAGGCAAAGTTAGGATAATTCATTAGGGAGAAATTGCTAAGGGATGAGCCCCAGTCTAAGATTCCCTTATTAGAGTCTAACAAAGCCAGTGGCTTTGAATTTTAAAAAAAAAAGCTAATAAAAAACAAGTTGATGTAGGAAAACTAGATAGCACATCTTTCAGCAGAGCCAGTACATGCCAATCAAAGTGAACAAATTGCTCCTCTTCCTTCAGTGTTCTGTCCTCAGCTAGGGCTTGGCAAGTGTTGCTAAGGTAGGCTGCTACTACCAGTGAACATCTTCTACATGACGCTTACCTGTATCTGCCCTAACAGAGGGAGCAGCTTCAGCCTAACTTCTGCCCTTAACAGAGGGAGCAGCTTCAGCCTAGCTTCTGGCCTTAACAGAGGAAACAGTTTTAGCCTAGCTTGTAGTTTAAAACTTCACTCTCTCTCGGTTTAATAATGCTGGTAATCATGGTCCCTACATATTAGCTAGGAGTCCTCAAAATGCTTCCTACCAGAAAAGATATTATTACCAATAAACTATTTTTAGGATCCTTGATTCAATAACACAGACAAAATTTTTTTCTAATCCAAAAGTGTGACTATTTCTGCACCATTGAAATTCATTTGTCTAGCTACCACGAACTATATGCAAAACCCTGAATGATAGACAAATTATACTGGTAGTATAAAGGAAATTAAGGGATGGTCCCTGCTTTCATGTAGTTTACAGTCCTGAAGGTTGGTGGTGGGGAACATAAGCAAAATTTAGAGAGTGGGAAGATAGCATACTGTTAAGCTTTAAGAGTCAGATGCTTATGTAAATAAATGACTTCAAGGTTTCAGATTCTATCTTGACCATTGAAATATGTTCCAGTTACTGGGTTTGAAAAAAGGGAGAGACCTCTTTTAATAGTATAGATTTAGATTTATACTATTTATATAAATAGATTTAATATTAATCCCTCTATTAGAAGGAATTGCTATTAAGCTTGCTTCTTTACATTAAGGATTATTTGATACTAAACAGAAAGTGATATTAAATGAATGCTCATGCTAACATTTTGATCTTCTTTCCTGTTTCTTGTGTATTTTGAGTTAAAAGAGTTACTAAAGAAAATCATGAAAAATAGATGAATTCCAATACTTTACAACTTAATTGTTTACAACTTAAAAACTTAAATGTTTTATAACATTTTTCTCTAAGTTTTTTCTGTGCCTGAATTGTCTTTTTTTACAGAGAATCAAATGGTTGATTTGGATGTTGCGATGGATGATGCAAAAGCTTTCATTGGTGTGTAAGCAGTTAGGGGAAAAGGGAATTCATTATTAAGTAAGAACTTAATGCTTTATTTTTTCAAAAAAGATGTTTTTAAACAGTCATTTTTTCTTTGGGCTATTATTGACATGCTAAATTGACAAAAGACCCTGATGCTGGGAAAGATTGAAGGCAGGAGGAGAAGAGGACAACAGAGGACGAGATGGTTGGATGGCATCACCAAGTCGATGGACATGAGTTTGAGCAGGCTCCGAGAGTTGGTGATGGACAGGGAAGCCTGGCATGCTGAGTCCATGGGGTCACAAGAGTTGGACATGACTGAGCTGAAATTGACTCCCTACAAATTTAATGTTAAATGTTTCTTTTATAATCTGATGTGGGATTTTCCCTGAATAGAGCTATTTTATGTGATGTTTTTATCAATAACGTTTTCCACTTCACCATTGCTTAACCAACCAAAAACCCAGGTCTCCTGCATTGCAGGCAGATTCTTTACCAGTTGAGCCAACAAGGAAGCCCAAAATATAGGTCAACACTGTCCAATCTCAAGGTAAATTTTTGTAGGGTAGCTAGGAAATTCAGTTACTGTGTCTAAAGACCCAGTAGTTCAGGAAATTTAATGGCTTTTAACTTATATCTGAAATTATAAAAACTTTTCTTTTGCTTGGTTTAGAAGTATGAATTCTATTTCTGACTCAATCCACCCACCCACATGTCCTTTGAATCTACATAGTTTAACAAATTTCATAGTCAGTTTGCTTGTCTAATTATAGATGATGCCACATAGGTAATCTTTTTCATAGTTTGAAATCTTTAGTCCATTCCTAAAATTGCTGTTGTTGTCATTCATTCGCCAAGTTGTGTCTGACTCTTTGCAGCCCCATAGACTGCAGCATGCCAGGCTCCTCTGTCCTCCACAATCTCTCACAGTTTGCTCACATTCATGCTGGTAATGCTGTCTAACCATCTCATTCTCTGCCGCCCCCTCCCCTTTTGTTTTCAATCTTTCCCAGCATCAGTCTTTTCCAAGTGAGTCCTAAAATTGTTACATGTTAACAATTCCCATCTTTCCAAAGGAGAGAAGGTTAATGTCAGCGATCTGGACAATGTGATGAGGAGAATGGGGCTAGCACTCACTACTGAGGAGCAGAAGGAGCTGCTGAAAACTCTGCCAGTTCATGGTAAGGATTTAGTTCAGCCTGGGAAACTTAGAGTCATGGGCTTGTGTGTGAAAACTGGTGAAATTATATATGTGTATTGTCCAATAAAACCTAAATTGTAAAACACAATCCTCACACGAGAAGAAATCTTGTTGCTTACATTTTAATACAGAAAATTGACAACATCTTTTGTTGTTCAGTTGCTAAGTCCTACTCCATGGACTGCAACATACCAGGCTTTCCTGTCCTTCACTGTCTCCCAGAGTTTGCTCAGAGTCAGGTCCATTGAGTCAGTGATGCTATCTTTCACCAGTCTCCTACCATAAGGGCTAAATTATCCTGTCTCTCTGGGAGCACTGCCTAATCTAAATCATGACCAAGTCAAAAAGGGAAGTCAAAGGAGAAAAGAAGGAAGGGAAAAGGAAGAAACAAAGAAGCAAGACTATTTTTAATTCAATGAATCAGTTCAGTTCAGTCGCTCAGCCATGTCCGACTCTTTGCAACCCCATGAACCACAGCACGCCAGGTCTCCCTGTCCATCACCAACTCCTGGACTTTACCCAAACTCATGTCCATTGAGTCGGTGATGCCATCCAACCATCTCATCCTCTGTCATCCCCTTCTCCTCCTGCCCTCAGCCTTTCCCAGCATCAGGGTCTTTTCCAATGAGTCAGTTCTTTGTATCAGGTAGCCAAAGTATTGGAGTTTCAGCTTCAACATCAGTCCTTCCAATGAACTAAAGGACTGATCTCCTTTAGGATGGACTGGTTGGATCTCCTTGCAGTCCAAGGGACTCTCAAGAGTCTTCTCCAACACCACAGTTCAAAAGCATCACTTCTTTGGCGCTCAGCTTTCTTTATAGTCCAGCTCTCACATCCATACATGACTACTGGAAAAACCATAGCCTTGACTAGACAGACCTTTGTTGACAACATCTCTGCTTTTTTAATATGCTGTCTAGGTTGGTCATAACTTTCCTTCAAAGGAGTAAGCATCTTTTAATTTCATGGCTGCAATCACCATCTGCAGTGATTTTGGAGCCCCAAAAAAATAAAGTCAGCCATTGTTTCCATCCCCACCTATTTCCCATGAATAGGTGAATTTATATCATTAAAAGCTTCCTTCAGCTTTGGTTTCATTCTTACTTGAGGATAAAACAGAATAACATCTAAACAAATCAGAAAGGAGTTTTTTTTTTCTCCTGAAATTATGGCTGTTATGTTGTCTCTGTGCTTTGTTAATCTTTCCATCATTTAACCTATATTCTTAATTGTGTCTTATATTACAGCTGATGGAAAAGTATTTAAGAATAGATTGCTAAAAAGTGTGAAAGCCCTCAAAGGTGAGTGAAAAGTATGATGAAAGAACAAGTAAAAATAAAATCCTCAGCATTTTCTTTTAAATATTCCAAGTTTGCTCCCTGCCAATTTATTGATCCATTGTTATGAAATATCATTCTTCTTTGGGTGCACTGCCCTTTAAGATACAAGTTGAAGTATATTACTGTAGGAAGTTTCTAACACTGTTTTCTGGATAGAACCATATAAGTTGGTGGTTATTTCAATCACAAATCATTAGACTTACCTGAAAGTGAAAGTGTAAGTCGCTCAGTCACATCTGACTCTTTTGACCCTGTGAACTATATAGCCCACCAGGCTCCTCCAGATTTTCTAGTCAAGAATACTGGAGTGCATACCCATTCCCTTCTCCATGGGATCTTCCCAACCCAGGGATCAAACCCAGGTCTCCTGCATAGCAGGCAGATTCTTTACCATCTGAGGCACCAGGGAAGCCCCAGACTTACCTATTCCTCTCTAAATGACCTCTCATGGAAAACAAAACAGAATCCTCTGGATAGACATTAAGGAAGATATCCTATTTCCACTTTCTATACTAATTCAATGTAAACAATTATATTTTTAATTTTTAATTAGAAAAAATATTTTTAAACACAAAATACTACAAGAAAATTAATTCTACCACTTACAAAAATTGATATAAAGAAGTGAAAGTCAAGTCACAAGGATGTAATGTACAACATGGTGACTGTGGTGAAGAATACCTTATTTTATATTTAAAAGTTGCTAAGAAAGTAGATCTTAAAAGTTCTTACCACAAGGGGGAAAAATATGTAACTATGTGTGGTGATGGAGGTGAACTAAATTTATTGTGGTGATCATTTTACAATATATACAAATATTGAATAATTACATTATACACCTGAAATTAATATGTTATATGCCAATTATATCTCAATTTTTTAAAGTGAAAGTCTCCCACTTCCCACTGATCTAACCCCTTTCCATAAAGATAAATACTGTTTACTATTTAGCTTTGTCTCAATGGTTACCTTTCTCAGTTTTTTCTTACTTTCAAATCTAAATCTTACAGACAAATCTAAATTTTGGGAGAGATATATGTTAATAGTTTCTTTGTGCCCTTGTGCTTTATTGTCCTATGAGGTTTCTGATGCATGGTCATGATTGGCATTTTTCACACTTAAGTATCAATACTCTTGTTTTTATTCCATGCCCTTCTTTCCAAAGCACCAAGGGTCAGAATTAAAAAACTGGAATCTTTTGTGGAAAACATGGGAATTAGACTCAAAGATGAGGAACTTGAGGAACTAATAACCCAACTGTCAGCTGATGGTGAGTGTCAGACATCTTTATGTTCTTCAGAGAAGCATTGAGCCCTTGTATTAGAACTGCTGTAAGTAGCCTTTTTAGTACCATAATGCAGTAAGTATAAATAGAAAGGACTTGATCTTGACTCATGAAGAAATATCATCTCCAAAAACACTTTTGAAAAAATACATTGGGAATGTTGGTTTCAGGACTCAGCCATACCTGGGAATACCACACACTTAAGGAGTTAAAGAAAAATGAATTTTTAAATTTCATTCATAAGGGAACATTTAAGAAAGTCAAAAGTCAGATGATGAACTAGGAGAAAATGGTAAGGTCCCTAAGGCAGAAAAAGCCCTCATACATTGATTAAAACATACTGACAGTAGAAAAATAGGCAAATATTCATAAAAGAGGAAATCTAAAAGTCTAATAACATATGAAAAGATATTTAACCTCACCAGTAATCATGAAAATACAAAATAAAGCAAGGCATGGAAATATTTTCAGGTCTCAGGCAAAAATTAATAAGGCTGAGAACATTTAGTTCTGGTGACAGTAAGAGGAAAGGGACTTACTGATACATTTGGGTGAAAGTTGCCACTGCTCTTGGAAAAATCATTTGGCAGTACTTTGGGGGGAAAAAAATCCCTTTTCCCTAGTGAATCTAGCCTACATGCTTCATCTGTAATATATGGTGTTTCTTTTTGCTGAGGTCTGGTCCCTATTCCGTCACTAACTTGCTGACAGTTTAACCCTACTGAATCTATGTTTCTTCACATGTAAAACAAGAGGTTGAATTAAATTATTTTCTATGGTAATTTCTTGCCCTGAAATAATTTAGATAATGCATATAAAGGTCTTACTTCGGTGTCTAGAATACTCAGTAAATGTTGGTCATGATGACAGTGGTAGTGGTGAAGATGACAGGGAAGATGGAGAAAATGTTGAAGAAGAAAAGGAAATTCTATGATCTATGAATCAATTTTGCCTGTTATATAAATATAAGTCCTAAAAGAATAAATATTTGTTACAAATTATGACCTTCATATAAATACATAAGGTAAAAATACAACTTAGAACATTTTACATGAAATAGCACTGAGCTCACTGGCTTCCTTCTCCACTACTCCTGTCCTTATTCTTGGCAACTTTAATATCCTCTGTATAGATCAGAGGCCATAGACCATTTCCACAGTCTGATGAATCAGACCCCTTCTGAAAAATAATATTCTTAAATGCATAAAATGAAATACATAAGATTACCAAGAAGCTAATTATATTAAAATACAATTTATCAAAACATTAATGAAATAAAGTATTAGTACTTATTAATACATTTAACAATTTCTGGTGTGATCACTCACCTAGAGCCAGACATCCTGGAATGTGAAGTCAAATGGGCTTTAGGAAGTATCACTACGAGCAAAGCTAGTAGAGGTGATAGAACTCCAGTTGAGCTATTTCAAATCCTAAAAGATGATGCTGTGAAAGTACTGCACTCAATATGCCAGCAAATTTGGAAAGCTCATCAGTAGCCACAGGACTGGAAAAGGTCAGTTTTCATTTCAATCCCAAAGAAAGGCAGTGCCAAAGAATGCTCAAACTACTGCACAATTGCACTCATCTCATACACTACAAAGTAATGCTCAAAATTCTCCAAGCCAGGCTTCAACAGTATGTGAGCCGTGAAATTCCAGATGTTCAAGCTGGTTTTAGAAAAGACAGAGGAACCAGAGATCAAATTGCCATCATCCACTGGATCATTAAAAAAACAAGAGAGTTCCAGAAAAACATCTATTTCTGCTTTATTGACTATGCCAAAGCCTTTGAGTGTGTGGATCAGAACAAACTGGAAAATTCTTCAAGAGATGGGAATACCAGACCACTTGACCTGCCTCCGGAGAAATCTGTATGCAGGTCAAGAAGCAACAGTTAGAACTGGACATGGAACAACAGACTGGTTCCAAATCGGGAAAGGAGTACGTTAAGGCTGTATATTGTCACCCTGCTTATTTAACTTATATGCAGAGTACATCATGAGAAACACTGGACTGCAGGAAGCACAAGCTGGAATCAAGATAGCCAGGAGAAATATCAATAACCTCAAATATGCAGATGACACCACCCTTAGGGCAGAAAGTGAAGAAGAACTAAAGAGCCTCTTGATAAAAGTGAAAGAGGAAAGTGAAAAAGTTGGCTTAAAACTCAACATTCAGAAAACTAAGATCCTGGCATCCGGTCCCATCACTTCATGGCAAATAGATGGGGAAACAGTGAAAACAGTGGCTGACTTTATTTTTTGGACTCCAAAATCACTGCAGATGATGATTGCAGCCATGAAATTAAAAGACGCTTGCTCCTGGGAAGAAAAACTATGACCAACCTAGACAGCATATTAAAAGGCAGAGACATTACTTTGCCACCAAAGATCTGTCTAGTCAAAGCTATGGTTTTTCCAGTAGTCATGTATGGATGTGAGAGTGGGACTATAAAGAAAGCTGAGTGCCAAAGAATTGATGCTTTTGAACCATGGTGTTGGAGAAGACTCTTGAGAGTCCCTTGGACAGCAAGGAGATCCAACCAGTCCATCCCAAAGGAAATCAGTCCTGGATATTCACTGGAAGGACTGAGGCTGAAGCTGAAACTCCCATACTTTGGCCACCTGATGCAAAGAACTGACTCATTGGAAAAGACCCTGATGCTGGGAAAGATTGAAGGTGGGAGAAGGGGATGACAGAGGATGAGATGGTTGGATGGCATCACTGACTCAATGGACATGAGTTTGAGTAAATTCCAGAGATAGTGAAGGACAGGGAGGCCTGGCATGCTGCAGTCCTTGGGGTCACAAAGAGTTGGACACGACTGAGCGACTGAACTGAACTGAACAAGTTCTAGTACCAGGTCTAATAATTATTGTCATTTTAAAGTAGTGAAGAGCATAAGTAACTTTTTGATATATTTGCATCTTCTGTCATGTGATATGAAAATGGTAGTGATTTATATTATCAATAGTAACAAAGTCACAGGTTCTTCTACTACTACTATGGTTTGTGGACTACATGAATAATTAAAGAAAATGCTAAATTTAAGTTAGTGATTAGTGAAAATAAAGATGTATTTTACAGGGAGTCCTTCAGCTTGAATGGAAAAAAATCTATAAATACGGGATCCACGGACCCCAGATTAAGACTCTTGTTATGGGATTTCCCTGGCAGTCCAGTGGGTTAGATTATATGCTTTCATTGCAGGGGACACAGGTTAGACCTCTGTCAGGAAGCTAAGATCCCACATGCCACAGGGTGCAGCCAAAAAGAACCAAAAAAACAAAATTTAAAGAAAGAACTCCTGATATAGATCACCCATCCAACATCCTGACCTGCTGCTCCTTGACCTCTTTAACTTCAATCATCTTTTCCTTTGATGACCTGAATCTTGTCCTTGCCTAATGCTTCATCACCCTGAAAATATTTATTTTATGTATCCACTGTCTAGCCATTATCCTTCAGTTACTATCCAAGCTCTTCTACCATAACACAATGTAGGAATGCTGGAGAACTCTCCCATTCTGTGAAAGTACACTGAAGTAACTGAGCTTATGGGGGAAACTCAGAAAGCCCATTCAAAATCTATGCCACTTTGTAAGCAGAGCACTAACAAAAGCAGCAGTTGATACTGTGTGAAGAAGTTTGAAAAGCCCAGGTAAATAGCTCAGAGTAGCTGGAAGCCATTAAAAAATACACACATACACACAACCCAAAAAAAGAGTTGGAAAGCTGACATGCAGCTCTGAAATAATGTAGATGGAAGTAGAATTCTGAGCCAGTGAATCTGATTCCCCCTCATACATTACTGGCACTTATTTTTTAATTTTATTAAAATAGAGCTGAGAGGGCCCTGCTAGGGCCAGTCCAGGTTTTTGGTTTTTTTTTTTTCTTTTCCTGCTGAGGTTTATAATTCTGACTCTCTTACTTAGGAAAAATTATGTATGAACTAATGCAAGTTCCACATTATTGTGACATTATTCCATTTACCAATTGAATATCAAGAATTGGTACTATTGAACATGTAGCAGAACAGAATGTAGAAATCCAACTCCAGCTACTCTCCATCCTCATGGAGGCCTTCAGTGCCTTAACTCAACCAGTCTTTCATTATTCAGTTTCTCCCCATATGTCCTTGTTTGCTTCCTTAAATTAGATTCAATATTTCAACACTATATAACCTTAAAAACTCTCAAAACTCCTAACAAACTTGCTTGGCAAAAACCCAGGCATCGCCTTACTCTATGCTTGCTCCTGAAAAGCTTTAACATTGCTGAAGAAAATCACAAAACTGTACTACTAGAACTCACTTGGACACATTGGCCATGAATATCAAGTCAATCCTTAATGAGGCCAAAGTCCCTACTACCTTTTCCAACTAAATTCACTTTTCTCACTCTCAGAGATAATTTCACCCCTTCTCTCTTCAAATTTCCAGTACCTCCTCATCTCAGACTTCATAGAGAAAAAAGATTCAGTTAGATAAGAATAACCTCATTTTCCTCCTTGATGTCTATGAACCTACCTATATCTATGCTCACATACCCTGCTCTCATCTTGTTATAAAGGAATCCCTGCTCCCACTGTGAGCCAACCTTTCCATTTGTGCCCTGCATCTCATTTCCACTTACCTTTTCAAAGACTTAACTCCTGTAATTTTGCTCTTTCTCTCCTGCATCATCAGTTTCTCCCTTTCTACTAGATCTCTGTATTCCATTGACAGGGAGCTATGTCTCTTATTCCCCTTGTCCCTGGCCAGCTACTACTAGATCAGTTCCTCTTCACAGCAGAACCCCTCAAAAAGCTGTCATTACTTATTATCTTTACTTCCTAACCTCCCATTCACTCTCCATTGCATGCTTCCCTGCAACCAACTCTCAATCATCAGTGACCTATCTCTTAACAAGCGTCATGATCAATTTTCTGTTCTTATTTACTTGATATCTCAGCTTTTGACATAGTGACTATCCTCTCTTTATTGAAACATTTTTTTCTTCAGACTTTGAAAGCTCCATATCTATCTGATTTTCTTCTTTTTTCACTGACAGCTTCGTCTCAGGTTTTTTTTGTTTTTTTTTTTTTGACTCTTCCTCCCCTTCAAGATCGCTGCATAATGAAGTGCCCGGGGGCTAGACCCTTAGCTGTCCTTTTAAAAAAATCTGCATTCTCTTTTTATGAGATTGCATCTAGTCTCATTGGGCGACATACTGTCTTTGAGCTGGTAAAAGCAAATTTATGTCTCCAGGGCAAGCTCCCTAAGTCAGGAATGGTATATCAAACTAGTTATTTATTTGATATCTCCACTTGGATGTCCAAAAGGCACCACAGATTTAATGGACTTATTTAATTCCCCTAAAAAGTCTCAAGCCCTCTCCCCCACACCCATTTCAGTAATGTCATTTCATCTATCCTGCTGCCATTTTTGGAGGGAAGGAGGAGGAAAGACTAGATTTCATTTCTTTTTTCCCCTCTTATTCCACATTCAAATCTAGGCTGTACTTGAAAAATAGGTCCCGAATCTATCCATTATCACCATCTTTACTGCTGCAACCATAGGCCTAGCCACTATCATCTCTTTCCTGGGCCACTAAAACAGACTACTATCTAGTCCTGATTCCTCCAATTTCCCCATCCTGCATACACCAGCCAAAGTGATCCTTTGAAAGCTGAAATCAGATCAAATTACTCACCTTCTTCTAGGCCTCCAGACATTCATTGCAGCCAGAATAAAATCCAAGCTTTATCATCATGGCCTACAAGGCCCTGCATAATTTGGCACCTTTCACACTGGCTTTTTCTCTATCTCTCAATAATGTCAAATTCATTCCCATTTTAGGCCTATCACACATACCGTTTTTCTACTTGGAATGTTCTCTCAGTTCTTCACATGACTCTCCTCATCATTCAGGCCTCAACCCAAATAGATACACATCAGAGAGGGCTTTCCTCAGCTGCCTGTCTAAAGCAATCCCACCCACTATTAACTCTTTACGAATATTGCCCTGTTTCATCTTTTTTAAAACTTTCTTTCTTTTTAGCTTTTTTTGTTGTTGCTTTTTATTTTGCGCTGTTTCATCTTTGATAACATCTTAACAATACCTCAAAAAACACAGTACCTTTCTGCTCATTTGTTTACATGCTCATTGTCTGTTTCCCTCTACCAGACTGTACACTCCGTATCAGCAAGAACTCTGCCAATGTGTTTACTTTTATATCCCCAAAGCCTAGCCAAGTGCCTTGCACACAGAAGGTACTCCTAAGTGCTTGTTGTTGTTTAGTCACCAAGTCATGCCTGACTCTTTTGTGACCCCATGGCCTGAACTGTAGCCCATGAGGCTCCTCTGTCCATAGGATTTCCCAGGTAAGAATACTGGAATGGGTTGCCATTTCCTTCTCCAGAGCTTCCCAATGCAGGAATCGAACCTGCATCTCTTGTATTGGCAGTTAGATTCTTTTCCACTGAGCCACTAAGGAAGCAAAGTGTTTGTTGACTAATACAAAATACTCAGGGTTAGGTTTATTTGTCCTGTCTCCCTACACTTACTTGTAACCAAACACGTCTTTTTCAATTTTTATTTATTTTATTTTATTTATTGTTGGCTACGCTGGGAGCTACTCTTCCTTGTGGTGCTTGGGCTTCTCATTGCAGTGGCTTCTCTTGTTGTGGAGCACAGGCTCTAGGCTCATAGTCTCAGTAGTTGTGTCACATGGGCTTAGTTGTTCCACGGCATAGAATCTTCCCGGACCAGGGGTCTAACCCATATCCCCTGCACTAGCAGGTGGATTCTTAACCACTGTGCCACCAGGGAAGTCCTACCAATCACTTATTAATTTAACTTTATTCTAGTAGCTTCTAAAAGCAAATAGGAAAATACAAGAATGATTTATTACAGGCTACAAGCTTTGTTTCTAAGATAATACTGTTATCTCTAAGGATAAGTTCATGAAACCCTAAGAAAAATTAGAAAAAAAGATTACTGAATTCATAATTTCAGAACTTTATGCATCCTAAGTGTTGTGAATCTCAGTAACATTAGCTTCTCTGATTGTGAAGTTTATTTCCCTTTCCTTACAGGTGATGATACAGTTGGTCTGAATGATTTGATGGATGCTATCAGTTATGTCAAGGGTGAGTTGAAAGCTATGATGAAAATATATTATAAATAGCATCTTAATATTTTGCAATTGGTGAAGAAAAAGATATTCCCTTATAAATGTTTAAATTGTTCCATATGTGTTCCATTTTTGTGGATGCTGCTGAAATTCAGTAAATAACATTTAATATGGGCTTATATGTCAGTTATTAAATTCTCTGAAATTTCTCCCCAAGAATTCTTCAACATAGTTATAGATCTCAGGAGCCACAGAACTATTCCTTTTCCCCATTAGCCCCCATCCTAGAAATGTATCCTCTGGAAATAATTTAATTGAATAAAAGAAAAAAAAATCTCTTCTTAAAGACCTTCAGAGAAATTTGAAACAGCCTAAATATCTAACAGTTATGGGAATTACCACATCAACCATGGTAAGTCAGGCTTATGGGATATCATGTGTTGAAATGTTAACTGTAAAAATTATGTAACAACTTGGAAACAAGTTTATGAAGTAATTAAATTACATTAGGTTGGAAAAGCAGAATACAAGGTTGTATGTATGTTAGATTTCCACATTATGAAAGTATAGCTTTATTGTTAAAGACCAGAAATGGAATATGAAAAACTAAAAATGGTTTTGTGGTAGGGTGGTGTAATTATATTTTTCCCATATTAAAATAATCTTAAATGTTATTACATTATTTTTACAATGAATGAGAAAAAAATTACTTCTATGTTGAGATGAATGAAATCCTTGAAATGCCAAGTACTCAGAGAAGCAAACTATAGGCAAACATTTCCTTTTTTCCCTATCAAGGTCATTCTACGTTAACTTTTTTTTTAATTGGAGGATAATTGCTTTACAATGTTGTGTTGGTTTCTGCCATACAACAACATGAATCAGCCATAAAGTATACATATATCCCCTTCTCTTAAACTTCCCTCCCACCACCCCCATCTACTCCACCCCCTTCCCCCGTAAATCACAGAGCACTGGGTTGTTACATAAAAACTTCTCAAGCTTTTTTTTTAATGAATTAAAAACTGGTCTATAGAAGAAACTTAATTTTCCAGTAGGGTGAGAGGGAGAAAAAAAAAAAACCTATATGTAGCTTAATTTGCTACATTCAATTTTGCAATAACTCATCAGTGAATTCTTTTTTGTAACCAATTTCTGATTGATTTTCTGAACCAGAACTTAAAACAAGATTTTTTTCTGATCCTTCTGATTATTCTGGATACACATAGGTAATGTTATATATAAGCACAAATGGTGTTTTTCATCTTTTGTAGATAGTTATGTAATATTTCTGCAACTTATTTCTCACCTTTTCTAAGGAGAGGTGATTGATATCCCAGACTTAGACAACTTTCTAGCAAATGAGGGGATTGACCTCAATGAAGAAGAAATGAAGAAACTGATGCCTCATTTGACATTCAATGGTGAGTTGTTTTTTTTTTTTAATTCTGTTGTCTTCCTAGAAGTTATCTTTGTTATCTTGTATGTAAGATCCTTAGAAATGATCCTTATCTTTTGTATCACTTAGGACAATGCTTCTCAAACTTGAATGTGCATATGAATCACCTGGGCATCTGTTAAAATGCAGATTGTGATTCAGGTCTGAAGTATAGCCTAAGAAATCCTGCATTTCTAACAAGCTCCCAGATAGTGGCAACATGGCTGGTCCAAGGTCCACACTTTGCCTGTCAAGGACCTAAAAGATGGAAAAATGATATATTAAGATTGTGCCTGGCCTTTCATTTCTTAAGTCACAAGTACAACCAATATATTATGTGCCCAAGGGCATGATTCCATCCCCAAAACAAGAAGGAAAAATATTAGAGTAATTGAAATTAGCAAATAAAAATGAATATTAGGGAGAGACACACAGGAAAAGCAGGGGACTTAGGGATTGGTTGGTTTGCTTATTGATTTTTATTTTTGCTTATTGAGTCTAGTTGCATTATTTATCTGCTGGCTTTGCGTTTTATAATTACTTTAGCTTAGTCTTTTTACTTCTATTACTCTCTTTGTTGTTCTGATACAAATTAAGAAAAACAAAGATGATCTAGGAGCATTTGGGGAGTAGCAGTTCTAACTAGAATGATGTTGCTGGAAAGCTTATGCACAGCTCTGGCCTTGAATGCAAAGATTGTATATCGATTTATTCAAATAACAAACATTATTTGATCACTGACTATGTCCTAGAACTAAAATGGTAAAGAAGGGAGTAAATGTGCTAAGCCCATCTGACAATAGGAAATAAAACACATTATAAAATAGATTATATTTGGCAAAAAAAAAAAAAAAGGAAATAAAACACAACCAGTATGTTCTCAAACAATGGTTTTAACACATTTGAACCTATTCATTGCAAACATCTCTAGTTTCTATTTTTTCCAGTTTATCATTTCTTCTTATTCAGGAAGATACACTATCTCCCTCTCTTCTCTTCAGTTGAAGAGGTTCTTCTTACCCCTTCCAAATCCATTCCTCTTGACCTGATTTTCTCGCACTTCTTCAAAAACTATTTTTTATAGAGAGATAGTTGGTATATTGTATTAGTTTCAGGTGTACAATATAATGATGCAATATTTGTAGAAAAGTTATTTATTTCATAATTCAACACTTTCAGTTTCATCTATTTCTCTCCACTCTACTTATAAAGTAGCATATACACTTCCATTCCTTTTAAAAACTAACCTTGATTTGGTTCTGGTTCTTCTGCCTTATAATTATGATCATTCATCCCTCATTTCTTTCAGCCCACTTCCTAAGTTGTCTTGAGGTGCTGTTTCTGTTTCCAAACTTTACATTCTGTCTTTGAATCATTGCAAATGGCTTCCCCTCTCATGTAATCCCCAACTCTACTGAAACAGCTCTCAGAATCAGAAATCATCAATGACTTCCTTTGCCAGCTCCACTTATTCTAACTTCCTAATGTAGAAACAATCCAGGGTTTATTTTTCAGTCTTCTCAGTTTTAATTCCTTCCCTCCCTTGACCATACTTGACCATTACTTGAGCTATCAACTCTCCAGGCTAGCAGTTCTCAAATCATAATCCAGGAACACTTCTGTCTTTCAGGGGGTCCATGAGATCACAACTATTTTTAAAATAAAAATAAAACAATATTTGCCTTTATCAAAGAGTCAGACACAACTGAGCAACTAACACTTTCACTTTCTTTTCACTTTTCCCACTAAATTTTTTAGGAAACTGATTTCTATTTTTAATTTTCAATTGATACATATTTTTCACTAAAAAGTATGTTATTATATTCAGAATTTTTTAAGAATATAAAGAGGTTCTGAGACCAAAATGTCTGAGAACCTTTGCTGTCTGGGTTATTTGTTGTCGCTACTGTTGTAGTGTTTCCAGCTGACTGCTACATCTTTCTTCCTTTGTATCTTACCAAGACCTTAGACTTCTTTTGCAGAAGAGTGAACTTTTTTTTAAATATCAGATGCGCACAGTTGAGGTAATCAAATTCATCAGTATAGCACAGTATCACCATTGTTCCATGAAAGGACCTTTGTGTTTTATTACAGTTAAGTTCCCTACGTATGACCAAGTTCCATTCTGAGAGCGTGTTTATACGTCCAATTTGTTTGTAAGTCCTACAAAGTTAGCCTAGGTGCCCAGCTAACACAATTGGCTATATGGTATTGTACTGTAATAGGTTTATAATACTTTTCACATAAATAATATATAGAAAACAAGCAAACACAAAAAAAATAAAGAAAATATTTTTAATCTTATATACACTACCTGGAAAAGTATAGTACAGTACTAGCTACATCACAATTGCTTTTATGCTTGCTTCCAGACATGCTGGATTTGAAATAAAGATACTATACTACTGTACTCTGTCCAGTACTATACAATAAAGTACACAAAAACACAGCCACTTGTAGAGGACGTGTGCATGTGACGCCAGACCCGTGAACTAACTTACATAATTGGACATTTGAACTCATATTCAAATCTTTGAAAGTTTGCAAATTGAAGGTTTGTATGTAAGGGACTTACTATATTTTTCCCTTTACCTCCTGTTTCCACTTCTATTTCTTTTCCCCCATCATAAGTCCATTCTCTATTATATCTAATATTTATCCTTCCTCAGGTTTAACTTTCCTCAGGTTTATTTAAATATATGCATATCCCTTTAAAAATTCAATGGGTGTGGTATTTATTTAAGTGGTATTGTGTTATAAAACTATTTCTTTTTATCACTCAACATTTGTAATTCTTTATTGAGATATAGTTCACATAATATACACCTCATTCACTGAAAGTGTACAATTCAGTGGTTTTTAATATTCACAGATATGTGCAGCTGTCACCACAATTATTCTCAAACAAACATCCTCATCACCTCCAAAAGGAGCACTGTACCCTTTAGCTTTCACTCCCTATCATTCCATCACTAAGCAATCATTAATCTACATTCTATGTCTATAGATTTGCTTTTCTGGACATCTCATATAAATGAAATCATATGATATCTGGTCTTTTGTGACTGGCTTCTTTTGCTTAGCATATTTTCAAAATTCATGCATGTTGTAGCATTTATCAGTACTTTATTCCTTTTAATGGCCAAATAATATTCTACTGTATGGATATGTCTCATCTCATTTATCCACTCATCAGTTGATAGACATTTGGATTTTTTCCACCTTTTGGCTATTATGGACAACGTTGCTATAAACATTTGTGTGCAACTTTTGGTGTGGATGTATTTCATTTCTCTTGGGTATATACCTAGGAGTGAAACTGATAGGTCATGAAATAACTGTACATTTAACCATTTGAGGAACAGACTGTTTTCCAAAGTGGCTGCATCATTTTGCATTCCCACCAGAAATGTAAAAAGATTCTGATTCTTCCACTCCCAAATCAATACTTGTTACTATCTGACTTTTTTATTCTAGCCATCCTAGTGGATGTGAATCAGCACTATGTTTTTGAGGGACTTCCCTGTTGGTCCAGTGGTAAAGAATCCACCTTGCAATGCATGGGACATGGGTTCAATCCCTGGTTGGGGAACTAAGATCCCACATGTGGCAGAGCAACTAAGCCTGTGCACCACAACTACTGAGCCCATGAGCCACAACTAGAGAGTCTATGGGCTGAAATGCAAAATCCCTCATGACGCAATGAAGAACTGATGCAGACAAATAATTTTTATAAAAATTTTTAATGATTTTTTTGAGACTTACCCATGTTTCTATAAATCAGTCTAATTCTGGCTGTTGCAAAATATCCCTTCAATACAATTACTGTAATTTACCTACTCACTTCCTCAATAACGAACACCAAATTTGCCAACACTTCATTTTTTTGGTTTTTCACTACTTCTACTAACTATATGGTTTTACCTGTCACATTTAGATCTTTAATTCATCTATATACCACCTCTGCATATGGTAAGACAAGGATCCAATTTGGGGTTTTTTCCCACATAGCAAACAACTTTTCCAACACTGAACCAATTTGTGATACTATCATGTATAGAGTAAACCCAGAAATTCTCCTATATCTAGGGACTCTTGGGTAGGTTAGGGGAAGGACACATATTTCTCCTACTAACCAATAGTTCTGACTTGCTACTTTGAATTCTCTGCTTTGCATTCCTTCTACTATGCTCTTGTCTTTTTTTCATTCTGTTACTCCACTGAATGTTAATTCCATCATTTCTCAACTCAAGGCTGGGTGGTAGCTTAATTTACTGAAACTGCTTAAAATTAAATAATAGGTCCTTATTCTCATAGATTCTGCTACTATTCCTGCTTTAGGGGAATTTTCACTTTTGTTTCTGTTCCTCAAGTTCCAGCCTCCCATTTTGTTGCTGAGGAGGGAAGACTGAAAATATATTCAGAGTTTTGGAGAGAGGAAGAGAGAAAGAGATATATGCTGTTAGTCTTGAAACAAGAGTATGTAATATTTTACAGACACCAAAAATTACTTCCTTGTCAGAATTCTTGAAGGTGCCACTCAGGGTTTCTTTATGCCCCTTCTCATACGGGATGACATCATGAAAGAAAGATTCAGTCCCACTTGTCTCACAGCTGCTCTTCTTCTAGCTTATTTTTAGTCTTTTCTCGTGCAAGTGCTATTCTGTCCTAGATACAATATTTAAATCTCCAGATTTCTCATGCATTTGCATTAACTTCTCAGGTATCAACCACTGTCTTCCTGTTTTTCTGGTCCTCTTCCCCTCCACATTTCCATCAGTGCCCTCCACTACTCAGACTGATTCCTCCTTAGCACTCTTTCTTAGGTCAAACTTATACTATCTCCCAACAAATTGTTAAGTTGTTAAAGGAAGGGATCCTATGTGCTAGGCTCTATGCCAAGTGCTAAAGACACAAAGATGAATGAGTCAAAGCCTTTGTCTTCAAAGAGCTTATGGTCCAACAGAAGAGACAGGCACATAAAATGATTTTGATATAATGTGATAAATGTATGCAGAAGGTGCTAAAGGAGCATTTAGTCAGGACTGGGTTTTCCTGGAGAAGACCCTAAGGTTGAATAAGTGTGAGAAGATCATTCAAATTAGAGAAGCATACCAAACACACCATCATCTCAAATGGGTTGATTCTCAAGAAATACCTGTCAGAACAAAAAACAGAGGAAGTCCTTCTTTCCCTATTCCAACTCTGAGCATTTGCCAACATAGTTTCTTCATACATTTTTAAAAAAATGTCATCAATCTGAGTTTGAAAAGCATACTGCCAGACTCAAGCCCTGGTTCTTTCTGTAATATCCCTTTTCCCATGTATCACCTTTGAAGTTTAATACCTTGAAACATAGAAAAGAAAAACTGCATTAAGGAAGTTGAGATAGTTCTCTCATTGATCTATACTTTTCTCCATCATACTCACTTGAGAGAAAATCCAATTCCAAGGCAAAACAGTATCTCTAGTTCTTCTAATTCATGGAAGAAGTTCCAACCTGCCATGTTATTTTAATAATTTCATAACTTTTATCTGCTTTAATAATGGCTTTTACATGGCTTCTTCTGTATCTGATTCAAAATGTTTTGTAGAACATGGGAAGGTTAAAGTGCATTCAATAATGGAGGGCCTGAAGAAGATTAAACGTGAGTAGAAATTTTTTATTAATAATTGATAATCTGATGCTGTGCATTTATTTTTATGTTTTTTTCTTGGTTATAAAACTAATACATAATATGTATACCTATGGCTGATTCATGCTGAGGTTTGACAGAAAACAAAATTCTGTAAAGCAATTATCCTTCAATTAAAAATAAATTAATTTAAAAAACTAATACATAGAATAGAAAATTTCTATATTCACAAAATGAAAGAATGAAAAATATTTGAATAATCCTTAATTCTATCACCAGTGATAATCTATAATCTCACCACACCAAATTTATTCCTTATACATACACAACTTTTGTGTTCATTTAACTTTAAAGTCTCACTTTCAATGAACTTTCCCATTTTCTTATTAATATTAAAATCTTACCTATTGATGGGTATGTCTAATGGCCTAAAATTTCTTCTTGGATGCCTCTGAAATTTAATACATAATCTCAGTACTTTTAATTTGCAGGCCTTTTATCACGTTTATGTCTAAAATAATTTTCCCAATGCCACAATACTATGTTCTAAAAAAATGAATGGAAAGTTTGAAAATTATACTGTGAAACTGATCAGTAGAGGCAAGTAAAACTTGTCTTCTGCCCTCTTTTCCTCAACACACACACAACCTCAATCTGTACTTGATTATTAAGTAATTTTAATTTGCTCTCTGCACCAGCATTTTTCAATGAGTATGATTTTTAAAAATTGAATTGTCTCTGAAAACCTGATTGTGTTTCAAAAAGAAGGATTGAAAAGTAACTTAAGGTACTTTATGTAAGTATCTATAAAATGAATCTTAGAGAATATAAGTTTAAATTCTCAGTACCCACATTTAAACTTTCCAAGTGAGGGCTGTTGTATTTTACTATTTGTAAAAGAAAAAAAAAACATCTCTTTGAATAAGTCCACTTTATCTCATCTATTGCTGCTTCTGTAGCTGGTGCCAGAAAACTTTCAGAAATGTCTACTTGGTAGCCTTTAACCATGCATTGAAAATCATGCTGCTGAATTTAGGGATACTAGAAGCAATCCTCCATGGCCATGTATAAGATCAGAATTCATTAATAAGCATTTACTGAGTACGCAAGCAACTATAAAAATGAAAGTTCAAAAATTAAGAAGAGACAAGCAAAGTTCCTGCTCTCAGCAAGGCTCAGTTTTTGAGTACATAGTATATGCTCAATAAGTGCTTATTGACTAACTAATAGAGGTTCTAGTCTCCTGCTTTCAAATAATTAAACACTCACTAACCCAAGCAGTTGCATCACAGTTATTCTTGAGCTAACCCTCCCAATCCAGGCCATTCAGAAGAAACAGTTATGTGAGTCATAAGTGAGCCACCAAAATCAGAATCAATTGTTTAAAAAAGCATTTACAAAGCAGAGACAGCACAATTTTACAGTTGTGTCTGCTTACCTTTCCATCGCTCTTCTTCTTCCTCTTTCACTTCTTCTTTTTTTCTTTTTAAATTATAAATTTGTGATAACACATTTACAGGAGACTTGGAAAATACAGAACAAAGTTACATGTAGTCCACTATATATTACAGTTATTTTTTAAGTAGATAAATTAAGATTTTTAGTTGGAGTTTAAATATCAAACTCTCAAAAATTAATAGAATGAAAAGACAGAAAAGTAGAAGGATGTAGCAGACATGAAAAACACTATCAACCAATTCAGCATAATTAATATTTATACAGTTTTCACACAACAGCAGGATACAGATTCTTCTCAAGTTCACATAGACTATAAACCAGAAGACACTGGAACATATCTATGGACATAAAACAAGGTACAAAAATTTTCCATTTCTTTTTCCCTATTTTTTTAACTTTTCCATATTTCTATTAGTAAATTATTTTTCTTTCACTCATACTTCCCTGATTTTCCTAGTGGTGTTGTATTTTTGTTTTTTTCTTTCCATTCCAGATTCTATCAAACATACACATCTCACACACTCACCCTGTTCACCCACTTGCTTTTGTCACTACAAAAGCCCCATTCCACTTGCTGTCACCAAAATATGTTTTATTCTGTGAAGTCTATAGTGCATTAAAGAAAATTTAGACATTTAAAAGTATATTTCAGTATTTTTTAGAAATTTCAAACAGTAGTGTCTGTTCCACAAGCTCACCAAATAATATTCAATTTCCCCTTATTAAGTTTTCTGTATGAAAGTGAAAGTGTTAGTCGCTCAGTCATGTCCAACTTTGCAACCCCATGGACTGTAGCCTGCCAGGCTCGTCTCTCCATAGAATTACCTAGGCAAGAATACTGGAGTAGGTAGCCATTCCCTTTTCCAGGGGATCTTCCTGACCCAGGGATCAAATCCAGGTCTCCTGCACTGCAGGTGGATTCTTTACCATCTGAGCCACCAAGGAAGCCCAAGATTTCTGTATAGATATAGGTATTGAGGAAACAGATTTTATTTCTGAATACTGCATTGACTTTTTTGTGCATTCGAACATGTACTACTATGATTTAAGTTTTCACCCTCAAATTTCAGATGACTAGACAGTTACTTTTTAGACAATAACATTTTTCACATTAAAAATCTTTCCTGCTAATTCCTACTTCACCATTGCTATTTTTCTAAGTCATAAAGGTAGATTTCAGTTGCCTAGGCACAAACATGAAAATGACATGTCTACATGAACAACTTCAAGACCTGCTAATATTTATGTCATTTGATAATGAACATTCAAAATTCCATTCTGACCTTCAGTGGTGCTTGGGTTGTGGTGTTCTATATGAGAATTTTTTAAATCACACTTATTAGGAATATAGAGAAACTTTACTATATATTTAGAAAAAAATAGAGTAGAAAAATAAGGTCTGCTTCTTGTCAGGATCAGATATCTTCCAAGTCACATTCCTAGTCAGAATTGTTGAGTTCCATGCAGTCCCCCAAAATGGTATAAGATGTCTCTAAGCAAACTAATGTCTAGGCAGGGAGAAGAGCCTGAGAGGAGTGAGAGAAGAATGAGAGAATGAGGTAGGGGAGAGGGGAGGGGAAAGAAATAAAAGGTGTTTGATAAGCTCTTCTTAATTCTACAAATTATGTTTTTTGTGGCAACCTACTCTAGTATGCTTGCCTGGGAAATTCCATGGACAGAGGAGCCTCATGGTCCACCGTTCATGGGGTCGCAGAGTCGGACATGACTGAGCGACTAACACACACACACACACACACACACACACACACACACACACACGTATTAGTATTACTATCTCCCCTCCCATAAAGAAAATATATCTATTTTATGTGTACTCCTTCTGCATGACACATTACCCTGTACAAACTTCACAGCTTAAAGTTACCACAGAATTTTCCGTGTTTCCGTAACCTGCCCCTGTCTTTTCTTGATATTATAACAGTAGATTATTGACTTTATCTAGCCAAATTAGACCAAACTTAAGTAACTGAGCCCTTTTTTTCCTGAGAGTTAATCTCACATTAAGAAAACCAAACCGCCCCACATTTTGAGAGGAAAAAGACTTGAATCAGTACTTTTAAGGTATTTGAGGGTTATTTTTCTGGCCATGGGATGGAGTACACTGAGGGAAGGAGATTCTATAGTTAATATTATGACATATATTGTACCCACACATTCCACAGAAGTATTCACTAGAAAGAAATATCTATATCATTAAAAGGTGTATATATTAGTCAAGGGTTCATAACCAAAGCACTAATGAAAATGAAATGCATAGCAGATCATCTTTCTCTTGAGTCAAAAACAGGTTTCCAAAATTACTTCACTTCTTTACATCCTAAGAGATGTACATGAATAGTCTTGACCTCAATGGTGACTCTATGATGCTTTTCAAAAAAATTTGCTTTTGGAGTTTGATACATTAAAGCAGGAAAGAAAGCAATTTTAATTAAGATGTATATCAGACACAACTGACACTTTCTTCAGCTTCCCTCTCATCTAAGGAAAAATTAATATAAAATTACATCTTCCTATTCTACTTTTCGTTCACTTCAGAAATTTGTATAATTTTGACTCTGAATCTTGTCTTTAATCAAAAGGAATGGGGTCTCTAGAGAAATTGATGAAAATCACAGATGATACCAAAGGTGAGTGAAACCTGATGGCATCAGGCAAAGGCATTGTAATGATGGAGTTTAATATTTTGACTTACATTTCTTACTCCATGGTTATTTTCCTTAATTGTTTTGTCAGTTACTACCCTCTGTCTACTTGTTGACAGGTAACTGAACACCATTATTTCCCCAATTGTTTTTCTGAGTTCCTTTTGCCTTTTTATTGGGTTGGTCAAAAAGTTCATTCGGGTTTTTCCATTATATCTTAAGGAAAAACCCAAATGACTTTTTGGCCAACCTAATAGTACATGCCACAATGCATCTCATATGATAATAGGTATTTCATATTGTTTTCCAATGGTTTCAGCTTTGATGAATTGTTCTCATCTCTAATTACATTTTAACCTATTTGATGCAATTTACAGTACAGTTATACAAAGCAGATGTTCTTAACTCTGCCACTAAAGAAATTAATTCAACTCATTGGGCTTTAGTGTCCTTATCTATAAATTGAAAAGAGTAAATTAGATGAATGATCTATCAGTTCTCTTTCAGCTTTAAAATTCTAGGACTAACTTTTATGGTTGACAAGTCTTCACTGTCAAGAGAGTAAGAAAAACAACCCACAGAATAGGAGAAAATATTTGTAAATGATATATCTGATAAAGGTCTAATATCTAAAACATATAAAGAAACCTTGTTAGCTCAACCAGAAAAAGACTAATAACCCAATTTTAATAATGAGCAAAGTAAATTTCTATTTTGATAAATAGAAATTTATCAAAAGAAGATATAAAAATGACTAGTAAGCACATAAAAAAATGTTCAAAATCATTAGTCTTTAGAGAAATGAAAATCAAAACCATGAGAGACTACTTTACACCCATTAGGATGATTATAATTTTATAAAAGACAGTAACAAGTGTTGATAAGAATGTGGAAAAATTGGAATCCTCATGCAATGCATTGCTGATGGGAATATAAAATGGTACAGCTACTGTGTAAAACAGTTTTGCAGTTCCCAAAATGTGAAACGTAGTCCCCAAAATGTGAAACATAGTCCCCAAAATGGAATGACCAAGCAATTCCATTCTTAGCAATATGCCAAAGAGAAGTGAAAACATATGTCCAAATATCCATCAAATTATGAATGGATAAACAAAATGTGGCATACACATAAATGGAATATTAATCAGCCATAAAAAGGAATAAAGTACTGATACATGCCATAGTATATATGCACTTTGAAAGCGTTATGCTAAGAGAAAGAAGACAGACTCAAAAGGCCATACATCTCATAATGCTACTTATATATAGGTAAGTGTCCAGAATAGGTCAATCTATGCAGTCAAAAGACAGATTAGTGGTTTCCAGGAGACAACCACTGTGGGAGGAGAGAATGGGGAGTGGCCATTAGTGGGTACAGGGTTTCTTTTTGGCTGATGGAACTGCCCTGAAAGTAGGTAGTGGTAATGGTTGCACAACTTTGTAAATATACTAAAACCCACAAAATTGTACACTTTCAAAAGTGTGAATTTTATGGTATGTGAATTATAGTTTACTTTCTTTTGTAATTCCAGGACTGACCCAAAAACATATTTGCTAAAAAACAAAACAAAAACTACAAGTACTGTTTGCTTGTCAGGCTCCGTAAGTGGAAATAATATACAATAGGCTGGCCCGAAACATAAGTCCTAACCCCAAAGCACCTTCCATCTATACAGTGCCTCAAGCTGTGGAACCCAGCTTATGTCCTGGGACCATCAACCCTACAGATAAATACCATACCAATCCTCCAGTTTTAAACTATGGAAGATACAACCCCCAGTAAATTAAGTGAAATGACTATTGATGTAGCTAAATTATAATACACATCTACTCCCCAGAATGATTTAGTTCCTTATGTATTCCGCCCTACTAATTTCAATGATTACTGTCACCACTATTCACTCACAGATTATAGAAACCTGAATTTGGATGAAACTGTCCCACTTCCCTGTCAGCTACTTTAGGATAGGCATGCCATCTCTTTTTGTTTTTTGAGGTATAGGTGGTTTACAATATTATATTAGTTTCAAGTGCACAACACAGTGAACCAAAATTTTATAGATTATACTCCATTTATAGTTATTATAAAGTATTGGCTATATTCCCTGTGTTTTACAATGTATCCTTATTTATTTTATACATAGTAGTTTTTACCTCTTAATCCCCTACCCAGACATCCCATCTTATAAGTCTTTTTATTCTTTGTACCTGCAGTTAGCAGGTGTCTGCTGAAGAGATGAAGGGATGTGTGTGTCCATTCACATAACATCAGTAAGAGTCTAGCATGTGCCAAGTATTAGTCCAGGTGCTTGGGACAAAGCTCACTGCTCTCGTGGATCTTACTTTCTAGTGAAGAGATATACACAATAAACAAATATGTTTATTGTATGGCCGAGATTACAGAGAAAATAAAGCAAAGAAAATGAATATAGGAGATACTGTAAAAGGAGGAAGGTAATCAAGAAAGACCTCACTGATAAAGATCATTTAAGCAAAAAGCTAAGGAGATTGGGGAGCAGAATCCTGGAGCAAGAGCACTCCATGCAGAAGGAAGAGCAAGGGCAAAAGTGCTCATGCAACAGCATGCTCGGAATACTTAAGAAAGAGCAAAGAGGCCATTGTGGCTGGAACAGAGTGAGCAAGGGCAATGTAGGAGGAGATGAGGTCTTGAAGGGAATAGGACCACCACATTCAGCCACATAGGCTATGCACTGTACAGTTCCAGGATTGTGCAGTGAGATGTCCCTTGTTGGAGGAAAGGGGTGATACAGGTGTGGGCAGTAGCCCTGAAGGCTATTGTAAAGGTTCCATTTTTGCTAATACCCTGAGTAACACAGGAAACTGAGGACTTGAACAGAAACTTCACATGATCTGACTTAGTTTTTAGAAGATTGTCCTGGTTCCTGTGTGTAGAACAAACTTGGCAGGGGTAGATGCAGTAAGAGCAGAAGCAGGGAGACCAGTTAGGAGGTCTTTGCAGTAATCCAGAGCAGGAAGTAGAGGTTGAGGTGGTAAGAGTGTTATAGTGATGAAAGCAGGGTCCTGAAAAGAGATGTGAACACCAGTGTGTCACAGCAGCATTATTTATGACAGCTGAAAGATGGAAGCAACCCAAATGTTCATCAACAGATAAATAAGTAAAAGTGTGATACATATAATGGAATATTGTGCATGTGCATGCATGCAAAGTCTCTTCAGTCATGTCCAGCTCTTTGCAACCCTATGGACTGTAGCCTGCCAGGCTCTTCTGTCCATGGGATTCTCCAGGCAGGAATACTGGAGTGGGTTGCCATGTCCTCCTCCAGGGGATCTTCCCAACCAAAGGATCAAATCTGAGTCTCTTACGTCTCCTGCACTGGAGATGGGTTCTTTTTCACTAGCACTGCCTGGGAAGCCCTATAATGAAATATTATTCATCCTTAAAAGGAAGGAAGTTCTGATACATTGTACAACATAGATGTACCTTGAGGATATTATGCTAAGTGAAATAAGCCAGTCACAAATACTGTATGATTCCACTTATGAGATTTCTAGATTAGTCAAATTCATAGAAACAGAAAGTACAATGGTGGTTTTAAATCTTGGTAGCCCCTAACATAGTAGGCCTTAGTTAAATATTTGTTTAATTTATAAATTGAACCTTGTCCTTCTTTCCCTCTGTATGCCTAGCTAGAATGAAAAGCAATGTACCAAATTTGGAAAGACTAGGGAAAAGCCAAATTGTGCACGTAATAAATGAATCCCCCAGAGCAGGAAAAGAAACTCTCTAGAACTGCAGCCAACAAGTGAAGCCTGAAACAATTTGAGGGGCTCAAGCTAAGCCTTTGCCAGAGGTATCTGTGCTTAGCCATTGTGAAAACTAGGGACACTTCCAACTTCTCTGCTTAGATGATTTAAATGCCAAGACCTGTTGGATCTTGAATACTAAAGTTAAAACAATTATAATTCTTTAATTGCTCTTTTAAAATCACTCTTTTCAGTAATACCATAGACTACAAGTCTATGAGAGTTTGATTTTGTCCTTCTTTTCTGGATATAAACAATTAATGAAATGGTTCTTAATCATAATTCAACCAAAGCAATTGGTTACAATTTTTTACTTGAACAACTTTCAATTCACCAGTGTTTAGTGTGAAAATATGTTAATACAGAATTTAAAAAAAACAACAACTCCCCCTTCCCTGAAATTCCACCAGTGTCAAAATATTCTGACTCTGTTACATACCCACACATACCCTACTGGTGCTAAATGAACCACATTGAATTGAAATCACAGTTACTCTGAAGCTAGAAGGAGCTTTTGGGTCATTCTCACCTGGGCCTGAGCCTGAGAAGTGAATGAGGTCACAGTTGTGTGATGGAACAAACCCTTTATTGGATTCTTGATCTGATTGAAGCCCAGAAGTTGTAAGTAGCACCACTTAGAAGTAGGTGAATATCCAGATTTTATAGGAATCTATGAGGAGTCCTTTTTTTTTTTAAGTCTATCATCTCAGTGAGAGATTGAAGGTAGTTTTTTAAAGTAATGGTTATTTTGAGCCGTGAGGATGATTTCACAGCACCTTTCAACTGCCTAAATTGTCAAGCCTCTCCAGAGTTCACAGCTCTGTGGTAGGTTTCTGGATTTTGAGCACATGTAGTTGAGTTATTTAGAAACAACAGTTTTCCAGAGAATGAGATAAAAACTTTGGAAAATTGAACTCTAACCAAACATTAGAGACTTTTTCTTCATGGTTTAATAGTATATGATAGTCTACTATTCCTAAGTCAACACTCTATATTAAAAAGAGGAAAAGATCAACAATAAAAGGGGGAAACCCTACCAACACAGCTTCTGATCCACAGGTCCTGATTTTTAAGCTATGCAGAAGTAGAAAGGAAGGACTAGGAAGGCCATAGTGGTTGAGAGTCCATTCAGGAGGGTCTAGGGTAGCAAAACGGTATTATATCCCACACCTGTTCTTACTTTTAATAAAGACCAGTGGGTTCATAAGAATTGATTGCACAGGCCTGGACCAGAAGGAACCTCTGGGAAAAACCTCTTGGATACTACCAGGTAGCTATCTATGACACAATTAACAAATTGCAAGTGCTATAATGTCTTGAGATGAAAAATAAATTTTGTCTTTAAATAATTTTTTCTACATATTTCCAGGATGCTGTACCACTTATTTTTTTTTTTTTTTTTTTTTTGCTGTGGCATGTGGGATCTTTTTTTTTTTTTATAAATTTATTTATTTTAGTTGGGGGCTAATTACTTTACAATATTGTAATAGTTTTTGCCATACATTGACATGAATCAGCCATGGGTTTACATGTGTTCCCCTTATTTTTATATAAGATCAGAATAATACTAATATATGCAGGAGGCTTCCCTGACAGATCAGTTGGTAAAGAATCCACCTGCAATGCAGGAGACCTTGGTTTGATTCCTGGGTCAGGAAGATCTGCTGGAGAAGGGATAGGCTACCCACTCCAGTATCCTTGGGCTTCCCTTGTGGCTCAGCTGGTGAAGAATCAGCCTGCAATGTGGGAGACCTGGGTTTGATCCCTGGGTTGGGAAGATCCCCTGGAGAAGGGAACAGCTACCCACTCCAGTATTCTGGCCTGGAGAATTCCATGTATATACAGTCCATGGGGTCGCAAAAAGTTGGACACAACTGAGCAACTTTCGCTTCACTATGAAGGGGGAGCAATGGCAAGAAATTTTGCTTAGAGATTTTGGGATACTAAAAGGGCCCATCCACATGGCCTTCCAACTCCCAACATGCACATACCTCTAACTTGCATTTGCACATATTATCATTCTTTGAGGCCCAGGACTTCAAACTCCAGGTCTTGAGCTGGGAAAGTTGTAAAAGTATATAAAGAAATTAATCTGTGATTTGATCCTTAATGGTATCCTCTGAATTCCAGACAGAGTTACTGGCCACATGGCAGTTTCTGAAATTAAAGCAAAATTTAAACTGAATCCTTTAACAAAAGTACCCAACTTCCACAGTAGGAGGTAAGTTATGAATTTATTAAGGTGATCTATATATTAAGATAAAGAATTATTAAGGTGATGAATATATTAAATACATAAAGGCTATAATGAAACAAGTGAAAAACCTCCTCAGAGATCCATTCTGTGATAAAGTTAATTATAAAACAAAACATCTGAATTGAAGATAAATATTTTTTATGAAAAGAAATATATATCCTTTTGACTAGAGAAACAAAGAGGGAGAATTCCTTAGTGGTCCAGTGGTTAGGACTCGGTGCTCTCACTGCTGAGGGGCCCTTGTTCGATCTCTGGTCAGGGAACTGAGATCCCACAAGCTATGTGGTTCAGCAAAAAAATAAGAGAAACAAAGAGTTCTCCCAAACAAGAGACTATTTTTGTGTGCGGGGACAGAATTCTCCAGAGGGCTAGAGGTTGTCAGTTACACATTAAGACATATTAAGTATCAGTTTAAAGGAGAACAAATTTAGAGGATAATAAACTCGTAAGCGTCTGAATACAGAAAAAGAGTATGTAGCTCAAAAATGGCCAGTAAAATTAAATCTGGTAAATTAACTATGACTAACCTTGGGCTGGAGAAGGCACTGGCAACCCACTCCAGTACTCTTGCCTGGAAAATCCCATGGATGGAGGAGTCTGGTAGGCTGCAGTCCATGGGGTCGCTAAGAGTCAGACACGACTGAGCGACTTCACTTTCCCTTTTCCCTTTCATGCATTGGAGAAGAAAATGGCAACCCACTCCAGGCAGCGTTCTTGCCTGGAGAATCCCAGGGATGGGGGAGCCTGGTGGGCTGCCATCTATGGGGTCGCACAGAGTCGCACACGACTGAAGCGACTTAGCAGCAGCAGCAGCAGCAGCAACCTTGGGCTAAAGTTGGGATGGGGACTTCCCTGATGGTCCACTGGTTAAGATTCTGAGGGGGTTCAATCCCTGATCAGGGAACTAAGATCCCAAATGCCAAGTGGCTCAACCAAAATATAAAAAATAAAGTGAAATTTTAAAAATAAAATTGGGAAGGGAGGTTTGCCTGTGACATTAACAATAGCTTTTTCTTAATCTGATAACTACAAATTCCAATAAACAGTAACCACTAATGACTGAAAGTAAAAGCCTGGTGCAAATTTTATCAGATCATAAGTCGAGAAGCCTCTCTTCTCTCTCACAATTATCTATTTTCATTGTCACTTTGAGAGTATTTCTCCTAATGTCCTTAACCGTGCCTTTGCTACAGGAATATATTACTAACTTTCTTTATTGGGACATGGGTAAGACAACCTTGTATGTGTGTATGCATGCACACATGCGCACACACACACACGCTCATTTGTGAACAACACTTTGTGACCCCATGAACTGTAGTCTGGCTGTCCATGGAATTTTCCAGGCAAGAATACTGGAGTAGGTTGCCATTTCCTTCTCCCGGTTATCTTCCCAACCCAGGGATTGAACCTGAGTCTCTTGAATCTCCTGCATTGGCAGTCAGGTTCTTTACCAGCCGAACCACCAGGGAAGCCCCCAAAACCTTAGAGCAGCCAGATCCCTTGATCTCATTGTTCCTTTACCCTTCATTACAAACGGCCTTTTGAAGTGGTGACTTCCTTGTCACTGAAAGTAGTCAAGGAAAGATTAGATAATATCACATGTAGAGGGAGTTCCTACATAAGATGAGAAGCAATACTAGGTTCATTCCAAATCTAAAGTTTTTTGAACCTTCAAAACACTGTAAAATAAAATAATTTTTTAAGTAAAACAAAAAACCTATTTCTCATGTTTGATCCAAGATAAGGTTTGGAATTCTGCCAAGAGTATGGTTTATTTTTTTTTTAATGTAGTTAATAAAGACTTGAGATGATTCCCTTGAGGAGGGCCTGACAACCCACTCCAGTATTCTTGCCTGGAAAATTTCAAGGACAGAGGAGGCTGGTGGCCCTCAATCCATGGGGTCTCAAAGAGTTGGACACGACTGAGTGACAGGGCACAATAAGACTTGCATTGCCTGGCCTTCTACTTTCCTCTTGCTTCTTGAGAACTTCATATTTCTCCATCTACTGCATCATTTATATCATGCGAAAGTAATCTGTTTATATTTAGAAATATAAACAATGAATATAAAATAACCTGAGTAAAGGTATCAAGTCAGTAATAAAAAGCAAACACCAGAAGAAATCAGTGTTAGTAAAAGCTGAGAAAATAAGACTAATTAGATCAAATTCCACGTCAAAAATGTTGAGATTGGTGCATTTTGAGACCTTATCACTTTCTTTTTTCCCAGGTCCCTCTTTAAAAATGAGCTGAATTAACTAGATACCTTAGAGGATGCTAAATTCATAAACCATAATTTTTAAATCTAACTTCCATGTTTATATTTCTTCTAGTTTTACTTTTTAAATTTATTATTATAAAAGCACAAAAACTAAGAGATTACATATTTCTTAAAACCTTTAATTCTACTAGTATAAAAACTAAATGTTGGGAGGGGATATATGTATACTTATGGTAGATTCATATAGTTGTTCAGCAGAAACTAACATAATGTTGTAAAGCAATTATCCTCCAATTAAAAATATATTTTTAAAAAATACAAAAAAAATTTAAAAACCAGATGTATTTTAAATAAAATATATCCATAAAATAGTGTTTATTATAAATTTATTATTAAATGACCATATTATTAAAAATCCAATTTTGCATAATACATTTTTATGTTCCTAAAATAATAATACATTACTGCAGATATATATAAAATATACCCAAAGTATTAATCTCCTTTTTTTCAGATCTTATTTTCTGAGGAAACAAAAGGTCATCCAGGGTTCCAAACTTTCCACAACTGTTCTCTCTTGATGAGAGATGTTAATTTAGATAGATACAGTTGACATGAGACACTGAGTAGCAGAGGGGGTGGGAGATCGGCAGAAATCAATCTACTGCTATCTCCCCATATGCTGCTAAAAGCACAGTTTGGCAAAGTTGTAAAATAAACATGAAAACAAAAAGTTTTGCTATAAGTATATTCATCATAATGAGATTATTTAAACATCAAAAATTTGAAACAACTTAGATTTCTAACAATAGGAATCATGTAAGGCTTATATTCTTCAGTACTGGAGTCAAATAAACCTGGATTTGAATCCCAGCGCTTCCATTTATTATCTTTCTGACTCAGGACAAGTTATTTAATCCCTCTGAGCCTCGGTTTCCTCTTGTAAAATGGAAGAAATCAAAAATTTTAAGGGGTTAGGGTGATGGGCAAGTCTAGGGCAGAAGAGGACCTCCATGGCCAGTATCACTGCCCGTCCTGTAGCTATTGGCAATTGACAGTAACAGGTCCCTTAGGTAGTGTGACTCGATATATTTTGATACTTACAGCCACTCCAGTCAGCAAAAACTGATGAATGGAACTAATATTTGCTGGTTTCAACACACATCTCTTTTCTCAGGGATAAAGATTTACCAGGACTTCTGCCATGTCAATTACAGCACAAAGAAAGGAAGTTGAGCCCTTCACAAATTCGAGGTAATGAGAACCATGCTCTAATTAGTTTGAATCAACAATTAATGTAAACATCTAACTAGTATAAACAACTATGCAATAAGTTGTTTCATACAGGTATAGATGAACAATTCTAAAACTATTGTATACATAGGTTGAATATGTAAGTGACTGAAGGGTAGATGGTGGGATCCAGGTTTCTCTCTGTTGGAGTGAGAGGTTTCAGATAAACAAGGGGAGAAGGCTAAAGTGAAACAGTGGAACTGGATTAGAGTGAGATGTCAGTATAAACTCATGTTTAGCTTAATATGTATGCAGATGGATAGATCAAGAAATAATTAGAGATATGTGTATGTACATGGGTTAGTATATGTGCATATACTTGCTAGCTCTGTTTGCTAGGAAGACAGAAGCAGTGACACCCCCATAGCCACAAGCATACCTAGCACCCAGATCTTGATTTCCAGTGCCAGTCTCCTGTCAAAGAACCAGAGTTCCTTGGACAAATGGCTGATTCGAGGGCTTGGACAGAGAATATACAAGATGAACATGGAATATCTTGCAGTGCCAGAAAGTTAGGAGATGCTCAAAATACAAAAGAACAGGAGCACGTCAAAGGGATACAGAAACCAACCTGAAAGAGCTCACAACAGCCAGAGCTGGAACAGTTTGAACAATAAAAATGAATAGTATTGGATTATCACTCAAAGCATAAAAAAAAAATTGATGTCCCTAATGACAAAATAAATGATTGAGTTTTTTAAATGAAGAAGATACCAATCTCTCTTACAAAAGTAATCCAAATAATGTATTAATAGATACTACCTCTTTCAGGAGGTGGAGCTTAATTCCCCATTCCCCTGGGCCCTCTGTCCCTTTAACCTGGACTACCTTTAGAGACTTGCTTCCAAAGAGTAGAATATGAAAAATAAAGGAAAGAAATTTACCCTGGAAAAATCTGACAAACATTACCTCATCAGTGATAAGTCATGTTGATAGCCTTGACATAATGATGAGAACACCACTTCACTTCTGTGGTTTTCCTCCCCCAAACCCATAATCTCAGGCTAACCATGAGAAAAACAGCAGAAAAACCCAAATTGAAGGACTTCCACAAAACACCTGAATAACACTCCTCAAAACTGGCAAGAGTGTCAGCAAAAAAAAAAAGGAAAGACTGATAAACTGTTAGAGAGAAGAGGCCAAAAAAACATGACAACTAAATGTAATAATGTAATGTGGACAGGATCCTGGAACAGGAAAAGAGTGGAGGGAAGAACCAGTAAAATCCAAATAATGTGTGCAGTTTAGTTGCTAGTACTACACTAATGTTGGCTTCGTGATGTAACAAATGTACTATGATAATGTTAGATGTTAATGATACAGGAATCTACAGGAACTCTCTGTGCTCTCTTTTCAACTACATCTAAAACCAATCTGAAATAAAATCAAAAATAAATTTTTAAACATAACCCCACACAACATCACCTCTCTGACCTCTCCTACTCCTTTCCTCCTGCTCACTCTGCTCCAGCCACACTAGCATCCTTGCTGTTCCTGGAATGTGCTGGGCCCATTCCCCTAGGATTTTTGTTCCAGCTCTTCCCTCTGCCTAGTCCTCTCTTCCCTTCCTCTAGATACCTACTGTCTCACCTTTCAAGTCTTTGCTCAAATCTTACCTTTTAATACAAGCAACCTATCCTTCGATCCCTAGAAATCCCAAACCTCCGACCCTGTTACTTTTTTTTTCCATAGCACTTACCACCTTCTAACCTGCTCTCTAACTTAACCTATTTATTACATTTGTATAAGGGCAGAATCTTTGTTTAGTGCCCTAATGTATCCTAGGCACTTAGAGCAGCACCTGGCACATAGAAGGCATGTAGTGAGTGTTTGTTGATTAAGCTTCATGAATGCCTACTACATGCCAGAAATACTGGGAGAAGAAAAAGAAACACATCAGAGATAGTTCCAGCCCTTGAGAAGCCTGCCTTATATCAAAAGAGAAAGATGTTAATTTTTCACATAACTATAGGGCAGTAATTTCTATAGATTTAATCACTCTTGTACATACAAGCACTAAAACTCGAATGCAATATGAAATCTTTTATTCTGGTGCCACTTAGGGACTACCTTGTTCTGGATTTACCCCCTCATTGACTAATTTTGGGCTTTCCTGATGGCTCAGATGGTATAAAGTTCGCCAGCAAGGCTGGAGACCTGAGTTCCATCCCTGGGTTGGGAAGATCCCCTGAAGAGGGCAGTGGCTACCCCCTCCAGTATTCTTGCCTGGAGAATTCCATGGACAGAGGAGCCTGGCGGGCTATAGCCCATGGGGTCTCAAAGAGTCAAACAGGACTGAACAACTAACACTTTACTAATTTTAGAAAATATATATCTAATTTTGACTCCAGTTAATGCCTTGAGTATTTCTTTGAAAAAACTTTGAATCTATACAGAACATTCAGACCTCACAGTTCTATGTAAGTCAGAAATCAGATGGGCTCTCCTGGTTCCTCTTCGCTGGAGTCTTACAAGGCCAAAGTGAAGGTGTTAGCCAGCCTGGCCTTTTATCTGGAGGCTCTGGAGGAGCATCCACATAGCAGCTTGTTCAGGTTTTTGGCAGAATGCAGTTCCTTGCAGTCATAGGGCTCAGGTCCCAACTTCCTTGCTGGCTGATACCCAGAAGTCTCTCTCAGTCCCTTAAGTCTACCCGAATTCCACATCACCTGCCCTCTCCATCTTCAAACCAGCAATAACCTGTCAAATCCAGCTGCTTTGAATCTCTCACTTCTGCCACATCTCTCTTGCTTCATAAAGGATCCATTCATATAATCTAGGATAATCTACCTTAATTACATCTGCAAAATCCCTTCTGTCATATAAAGTAATACATTCACAGGTTCCAGGAATTAAGGTGTGAACATTTTTCAAAAGCCATTTTTGCCTACATTTTGCTTTTCCACCAACTAGTTTAATCTAGTTCAAATGTCACGGAAGGACACTGTCCTTTATAAGAAATGCGTATTAAGTACACAGATTTCTCTAAATGTGTTTTCAGAACATGACCTCCAATCAACAGTATTGTCTGTCCCAATTCCATTAGAATATGTGTTTATTCTTAAATAACTGTCCTAACTTAATTCTATTTCCCCAGCTTTCCAAGATGCCTACAATTTCTTTAACAAGGATAAAACTGGCTGTATTGATTTACATGGAATGATGTGCACTTTAGCTAAATTGGGAATGAATCTAACGAAGCACGATGTCTATAATGAATTAAGATGTGCAGATATTGATCGTGAGTACTTTGACTTGTCATTTTTTTTATAGAAGATTTTTATAAATACATTTTTTCTCAAACTATATAAACATGAGAAGTAAGCCTCACTTATTTGCCAAAAGTACATATATGTATTTCTCTTTAAAGTTATCAGTGAGGTATGTGTACAAGTTATGAAATTGAATTAAAGCTACAAAATGAGCTAGTTTTTGAAAAAGCCTGTGTGGAAACCAAAAGTGACTGTTGTATTTAATATCAAATTCAGATTACCTGTCATAATATACATTTTGGAGAGTACCTTGAAATAACAGAAAGACATTGACAATTTCAAAAATAACCTGTTACTGTTACCCAAAAACTGGACTCGCCTCTTATTGGGCGTTGAACCAAAAGAAACAATCAAGCCTAAGAGCAGAAGGGAGGATTCATTACTTGCAATAAATAAGGAGAACACTGAGGATATTTCCCAAAGCAATGTCTCCCCAACAGCAATACTGGAGAGGTTTTAAGCTAAGGTTTCATACCTATTCATGGAGGGGCTTGAGCAAAGGAGAATACAGCATAGAATTGGGGCAAAGGTCAAACAGAGCCCAGGCTCTAGTTGATGGAGGTCATAATAGTCAGCAAAGGTCAGCATCTACGATCCTGAGGCTCTAGGTAGTCTTGTGGTTTAGAGCTCCAGGCGGGTTGGATCCTGTGAAACAGCTCAAGAATGTTCTTCGGGCTAATCTTTACCTTAGAAACTGAACTGGGAGTCTTTACAACTGATATATTATCTCCTGGTAATACCTGTTTGTTCTTACATTCTTCATTCCTTTAAAATAATTAACTATGTAACTCAGCTGGTAAAGAATTGCCTGCAATGCGGGAGACTTGGGTTCGATCCCTGGGTTGGGAAGAACCCCTGGAGAATGGGAAGGCTACTCCAGTAGCCTCACTCCAGTATTCTGGCCTGAGAATTCCATGGACTGAATGGTCCATGGAGTCGCAAAGAATCGGACATGACTGAGTGACTTTCACTCACTTCACTCACTCATATAGCATTTTCTTCTACAAGGACAAGCACTGTGGCCAGATTTAGATGACAAAATGGCTTAAGCCTAAAGTGACTTCTCTTATGTCAAGATAGTTAAGTCTAGTTTTCTTCTTCCCAGAATCCTCTACCATATCTGCCTGCATTACCAAGAACATCCTAGCCCTTTGTTTCTGTTTGAATCATAATAGTACAAATCTTCCTTAAATGCCACAGCAAATCTTAAAGGCCACAGCATTTTTATTGATATTTTTTAAAGCATGTAAGTAGTGTTTTCTTTGAATACTAGTGATTAGTAGCCCAAGCTGGTATGTTGTGTGGAATAAGTATTCAGCACAGTACCTTTTCCCACCACACCCCACTCACCTGCCAGTGTCCCAGTCAAATCAGCAGCACCCTTCATGGGAGTCAGTCACCATTTAATCAAAGTGTCACTTGTTTCCACTAACTCTGCCCAAATTTTTATCCTTTCATTGAAACACACTCTAATAGCACTTGTTATCCTTTAATTTTAGAGGAAAGGGGTGCAATTCAGGGATAGTCTAATAATAAAATATAGAGGTAGATGTGAAATGGGAAGGTGAATATAGCCTTGTTCTGATCCTTGGATCTCTGTTGCAGAGGATGGGAAGGTGAACTTCTCAGACTTTTTAAAGGTGCTAACAGATAAGAGCCTCTTCCTTAAGGCTGTGGGTAAGTATGTCGCTGAATAGATGGCAGTGGAGTAGTTGCAATTCACTGCATAGTAAATATTGTTCCTTTAGATCTCCAATCAGGGAGGTGTAGTCTGGGATGTGATTTACTTTTGTACTGCTTCTCTTAAAACAAATTTTGCTAAGGAAATTGATACAGTTTTAGAATTTTAACTTAAATCCATCAAGTCCTTCTGCAGGACACACTGCCTTTTGGACTTCAGTGAAAGCAGTCAGGCAGTAGTGTAGAAAATTTTGGTCACCTTTTATATTTATATACCACTCCAGTATTCTTGCCTGGAGAATTCCATGAACAGAGGAGCCTGGCAGGCTATGGTCCGTGGACTTGCAGAGATAGACACAACTGAGCGACCAACACTTTATATTACTTTAATTCTTTACCAAATGCATGTACTACTTTGGGAGGTACTACTCTTACAAAAGAAAAATGTATACATATGGCACTCTAAACATTTGGGGCTTCCCCAGTGGCTCAGGCAGTAAAGAATCTGCCTGCAATGCAGGAGACCTGGGTTCGATCCCTGAGTTGGGAAGATCCCCTGGAGGAGGAAATGGAAACCCACTCCAGTATTCTTGCCTGAAGAATTCCATGGACAAAGGAGCCTGGTGGGATGCAGTCCATGGACTAAGTGACCAACACTTTCACTTCATATATTTTTAGAAAAATGCTGTCTCTCTCATGCATATTTGGGATAGATAATTCACTATTCCTGAAAAAAATCTTCCTCCCAATAAACCTCTGCCCTCAGTGTGAGAGCAGGAGAGTCTGCTGGAGGTTCCAGAACATGTTCTCACACAAGGTTTAAACGACTTGAAGATACATTTGAATTATTGCTATTAGTCCTCTAATGGTTTGTTTACGAGTTTAACAAGCTGCCTTGGAAAATCTGACCTTATTCATATCATGTTTTCCAGATAAATACATTCCAAATTCCAAATACTGTATACAGTTTTAAAAAAGACCTCCTTTCATAAGCTATGAACTGTCTTAGTATAAACAGAAGTTACTGTTTCAAGTATCGCTATAGTAACAAGGATTTGCCTGCACACCAGAGTTATGTTTATCAACAGTTCCCTTTCATAGACGAACAGAACAATAGTCGTTAACACATAATTCATGTTTATGTTAAATGTATTACTACATTTACGTAGAAGTCACTGAACTGAAAGTATTCCATTTTAAATCTCATGATGATTTTGTCTGTTCAGTAATCAAAATGACCTTCCTGCCAAACAGAACGGACTTTGAATGTTCGTCTATAATTCTTTAGTTTTTGACTTGGTTTTAATATTGTATATACAGTAAAATGACTGTCACTTTAACACTTTTTATGATAATTTTTTTTCAGAAGGCATTTTGAATCTTTTTCTTTTCCCTCCATAGTTCCAGAAAAGGAGACCTATTTAGATTTAGCTGGCAACCCAGGGATCCTGTTGTTTGAAATCCTATCAAAGCTTGTAGAGACTTCAGCCTTACCCAAAAAGGCAATATCAGAAATAGTAAGGTAGGTGGCAAAGGAACAAAAATTACCTCAGCAACACTTAGGAGGACTTTGCAAGGCAACTACCTCTCCCTGACATCCCAACATCTCCACAGATCTGCCCCAAAACAAGGAGAAGGTGTACAGGCAGCTAGCTACTCATGTGCCGCAACATGAGACCTCACAGCACTGCCTAGTTCTGAAACGGCAAGGCTGATTCAGACCATTTCAGGATCCCAATGAGAGCATAAGATAGCCCAGAAAGTTCAGCTTCAGAAGTTCCCTGGTGGCCTGGTGGTTAAGATTCCAGGCTTTCAGTGCGGTGACCCAGGTTCAATCCCTGATAAGGGAATTGAGATCCTGCAAGCCCAGCAGCATGACCAAAAAAAAAAAAAAAATGTTCAGCTTCTCCTACTCTAGGCTAGAAAATTGCAGAGGAATAAGACTGTTTTGGAATGATTTGGGGTGAGCTTGGAAACTGAGTTTGAATATAAGATACTCCCATTCACACTAGATCTCTCAGGAGCTCTGAAAAAGTCCTTTGGGACAAAGTACAGCAATGTCATACCTCCCAAAGTAGTGTTTGCACTGGAGCAGAGCCAAAATTAGACTTTAGAATAGGATAAGGAAACATTCTCACACCCAAATGTGTTTATTCCAGCAAATGTCACTTAAGATACATTTCCTCAGTATAGTTCTATCATGGTATTGCAAAAATTAAATGTTGCCATTATCAGTCTTTTCAAAGCATTCTACTTTGAAAAGCATTACTCTTTCAAAGCATTCTACGATCCCACGTAAAGAGATTTAAAATACAGAATACCACCAACAATGTAAAATATCCTCTGCTCCTCAACAGGTAATCTCTTTATACTGTCCCACACCTCGATCAGATGTAGAACAGAGGGTGCACAACATTCTACACTTCATTCCAAGTCAAATACATTTGTTAAATCCCTGATATTGGTACACAAATGTATCACATTCTTAACCTCTCAGCCTCAGTTTCCTCATCCGTAGAATGAGAATAATAATACCTATAACACAATTATAGGGCAATTGTAAGGACATCTGGTAATGCAGGTACAGTGCTTAGCAAACATAAGACCTCAATGAAGGTTAACTGTTATCATTATGTGTTCTGTATATGGGCTTCCTTGGTGGCTCAGAAGGTAAAGAGTCTACCTGCAATGCAGAAGCCCTGGGTTCAATCCCTGGGTTGAGAAAATCCCCTGGAAAAGGCAATGGCTACCCACTCCAGTATTCTTGCCTGAATTCCATGGACAGAAGAGCCTGGCAGGCTACAGTCCGTGGAGTTGCAAAGAGTCGGACACGACTATGCAACTAACACTTTCACTTTCAACTATGTGTGTAAGCATAGAATATACATATTATCTATTTTAATCCTCACATACAAGGCAACAAAGATCCCATATGCTGCAACTAAGACCCAGCACAGCCAAATTGAAAAAAAGGAGAATCAGGATAGTAAGGAATCAAGAAACCAAGGTCATGGAGAAATTCAACAGGATAGGTTTTACACCAGTATTAAATACTAAAGTGAGGCCAGGTAAAATGAGGACTGAATGGATGGAATTAGCTTTGGTAGTTTAAGAAATCATAAGTGAACTTCAGTTCCAAAAGGATGATGGGAAGAAAGCCAAGTTTTAGAGGGTTAAAAAATAGCAGTCACGTTAAATATACTAGAATAAGTGCATGTTTTAACTTTTTCTCCCTCCTGAAATTGCACTAAAATAACAGCAAAAGCATTTTAGAGAGCATAAAAACAGGAAGAAGAGCTGAAAAATGGTATCAACATAATTGGACACTGGACAGGAAATGAATGACTGTTTACAGGCTAGTGAGATCAGAAAAAGCTGAAACTTGAATGGCTTCAGTAGAGAAGGTCAAGAAGCAAGCCAGTTCTCACTGCACAACACTTGAAATACTCAGGAATTGAGATACTAGGAACCTCTAAAGGCAGCAGAGGTGTAGGGACCCTAAAATAGAAATACTAGTTAAAAGTAGCATTGAGAAGCAGGTTGACCCTTAGATTCCTCTCTCTAACCCCACACAACCAAGTGACTGCTTGGCAGTTAACTCTCTGAAGAGGTTGTACCAGAAAGATTGTTTGGGCTCAGGGAGATCAGACATAACTGAGGATGAGGGTATCAGTGAAAACAGGGTTACATGAAAGTTCACTTACTGAATGGTGGGACTCTACCAGCCACCTTCCCCTTCCCTAAATCCCATTAACAGCTAGACTTTTTACCACTCAGATAAAATATTATAGGACCCCTCTCTGGAGAAATTGACTAGACAACCACAGAGAGAAAAAACCCAGACAACCACAATTAAAAGACCCTTAATGAAACAAGGCTCCAACCAGTTACCTGACAGTAAAGTTCCTACTCAATAAGACCCGCCACACCAGAGCTTCCAGTTGGCCTTAAAGAGTATTTATTCTCACTCTTAAGTATGAATAGACATCCAAAGATCAAGAGATAGTTAAGGAAAACCTGTGTTAGTGAAGAAAGATTGAAACAGGAAAAAAGGAAGGAAAGAAGGGAAGGAGGGAAGAAAGGAAACAGTTGTAAACATAACCTGGTATATAATTATCAGACAAAGATTAGAGTTTCAGAGAAGGGAGAGGGTAGACTAGAACAGCAGTATTCAAACTTGGGCATGCATCAAGATCACCTAGAGTGATTGTCAGACCACACCAGTGGACTCCAGGGTTTCTGATTCAGGAGGTTTGTGTGAGGCCCAAGAATTCATATTTCTAGGAAGTTCCCAGTGCTGCTGCTGCTGGTTTGAGGACCACACCAGAGCCATCAAGCCTGTAGGGATTCCTTTGAAAGAAAAGAAAGATGAGCCTTAAAGAACCTGGTAGGGATTAAATTACACTGAGAGAAACAAGCATTATTCTATATTCAGAGGCAAGTGAGAACATTGTGGATGGATGGATTCAAGACTAGGAAAGGAAGTACAAGTGGCTCAACATCAAAAAAACAAACAACCCTGCACTTCCCTGGTGGCTCAGTGGTAAAGAAACCACCTGCCAATGCAGGAGACACAGGTTTGATTCCTGATCCAGGAAGATCTCACATGCTACAGAGTAGCTAAGCCCACGCACCACAGCTGTTGAGCCTGTGCTGTAGAGCCCAGAAGCAGCAACTACTGAGCCCATCTGCCACAGTTACTGAAGCCCACATGTCCTAGAGCCTGTGCTCAGCAACAAGAGAAGCCACCACAACAAGAAGACTGTGTACCACAACAAGAGTAGCCCCTGCTTTCCTCAACTAGAGAAAAGCTTGTGCAGCAATGAAGACCCAGCACAACCCAAAATAAATAAATAAATTTTTAAAACATCACCCCAACCAAAAAAACCTGTGAAGTAGTGAGAAGCAAGGTCCTGTATCTTGTTCTCTGGGACACTCCTCCACTCACTTCTTTTTCTTTCTGTCCAACAGTCAGGCACTTTTTAACCATCTCTGAATTACCTTTTTTTCCTAGCTATTTCCAAAGAAAATTCTGGGAATCCACCTCAGGAATGGCGTGGAGCCCCGATACTACGGGTTATGGAAAAAGGAGATTTAAGCCAGACATATGCACACCTCCAAGCTCAAGCACAGCTGCCTTCGCTAATGCTGCTCGGATTGCAATAATGAAAGAAAAGGATTTATTTAAATTTCTTGATGAACTCAAGAGTAAGGGTCATTTGTCCTCTCCCCACTGTTGTAAAGGATGTATGTGTATATTACTGGTCAGGAATAAATACTAGATGCCAAGTGCTTTAAGAGTAGAGTCACAGCCTATTCTGAGTGACTGGTCTGTCACACAGATATCATTTTAAACAAATGTACACTTTACCTGAATCCCTAGACACCTGGATGAAGCTGAAAGTCTGTGGATGGGTGGGGTGGTGGGAGCAGGAGAATGAAGAAGAGGTGGCAGGGCCACGGAGGAGATGAATAGGCAAGGAGCAAATTAGGCACCACATTTATGTCTTCTATGGGAATTTCTTCTTACATTTTTTTCATGATACCAGTTTTTATCTTTTCAGAATGCAATCCTCCTTCAGATAGCCCATATTCAAAAATACCCATCTTTCCACTGTTTCCTAATGTGGATGGAGTGGTAATGGGAAAGCCATTCAAAGACATACAGAAATTAGAAATGCTGAAGAGAAAGGAGCCTCTGAATTTCTTTGAGAACTATTTTTTCCATAAAAAAGACTGGAAAACACAGGTGAGATTCAGATTATGTCATATCGGTTCAATATTTAGGTTTTTAAGTTCTACCTTAACAGAACTAGTAATGTGCTTATTAATGACAGATATTTTCAGTCATGATATTTCAAACCAGACTCCATAGCCATGTTCCTAAATTTAAAGCCCAGGTATAAATATTTCAAGGCTTCCCTCATAGCTCAGTGGTAAAGAATCCACCTGCCAATGCAGAAGACACAGGTTTGATCCCTGGGTCAGGAAGATCCCCTGTAAAAGGAAATGACAACCCACTCCAATATTCTTGCCTGGAAAATCCCATGGAGAGTGGAGCCTGGCAGGCTATAGTCTATGGGATCACAAGAGTTGGACATGACTTAGCAACTAAACAACAACAATGAATATTTCATTTAATTTAAACAAATCATTAAAATTGCTGAAAATGTATAATACTATAATTCTAATCTAGCCTATTATAACATCTAATCTAATGTACTATAAATGTTGATTAGAAACCAAGGAATGAAACTCAAGTTTCAGGGACTTCCCTAGCAGTCCAGTGGTTAAGACAACATACTTCTTCTGCAAAGGTCATGGGTTCAATCCCTGGTTGGGGAACTAAGATTCTGCATGTTGTGTGGCACAGTTGAAAAATAAAAAATAATTTTAAAATTCTACATGGCAAAAAAAGTCACATTTGCAACTCATAATACAAAGAGCTAACTTCTCTAATGCATCAGAGAGCTTCAAAGTGATTAGAAAAAACTAACCTATATACAAATGAGCAAAAGATATGGGCAGACAGTTCTCAGAAACATAAAAAGGTACTCAGTCTCACTCTTTGTAAAAGGTCCAAATTAAAGCTACCCTGAGACATTATCTTTCCATATTAGATTGCCCACAACCAAAAAGCTGGAAAACACATGGGACATAAGACATAAGAGAGAGAAAAGAGAGAAAAGCATACACATTTTATTAAATTGTACATATACCTGGGAAAATGAGAACCCAAAGAAGCAATTAGAATTAAACATTTATATACTGAAATAAAAAAAGAAGTACTGGTTTGGAGAGTATCAGACAATAAGAACTAAAATACTACACTATGGTAACATGGAAGATGAGTAGGGTGGTGCTCAGAATGAAAGCTAAGTTCTTTTTATTGTTTGGGGAGAGGCATATGATATTGATTAAATCTATAATTTGTTGCATTAATTGTAAATGTTAAAAATGTGAAGATAATCAGTAAAAACTAAAATGAATATTGCCAAACCATAGAGGAATAAGAAAAAAGAGAGAACATGGGAAAATAGAAAATACAAAACAAAATAGGCAGAAAAATCCAAATATATCAGTACCACAAGAAACAATTAAAGACACCGGTTTAAAAAAAATAATAAGGGGAAGGGAGGGAGGAAGGAAGAAAGAATTATTTTCAAGTTTAAAAGAAAGGGTGCTGATTTATTTTTTTTAAGTAGTTTTAAGATATATATCCTTTTACCTAAATTATGACACAGAAACTTGAAAATAGAGACAGAAGAAGATATATCAGGCAAATACAAATCAAAATAAGCTGTTATCCATATGTTGGGGGGGAAAATTTAAGGAAAATATAAAGATAAAGATGCTATTAAATTGTTTTTAATAATTAGGAGAATCTTAAAAATAAAACAGACACAGATTCACAGATACAGAAAACAAACTGTTTACCAGGAGGGAGAAGGATGAGGACAGGAGCGAAATAGGTAAAGGAGATTAAGAGGTACAAACCACTAGATATAAAATAAGTTACAAGGATGTAGTGTACAATATAGGGAGTATAGCTAATACTTTATGGTAACTTTGTATGGAGTATAATCTATTAAAATGTTGAATTACTGTTTGTACATTTGAAACTAATATAGAAAGTCAACTATACTTCAATTTAAAAATTTTTTTGATCATCAAGAAGATAAAACTATTCTGAATCTGTATGTACCTAACAAATTGACAGATAAGGTGATATTTAACAGAATTATCAGGATTAGCTTTAGACTTTTTAAGGCATTATATGTGGTAAAAATAAATATTAAATGAATAAGCAAATCCATAATCACAGTGGAAGACTTTTATCATGCCTCTTCAGAAACTGATAATACAAAGGAGCAGTGGGGAGGGGGGATCAAATCCTCTTACAAAAATTTAACTGTTTTTGTAACAGGAAGAGAAACATGAAACTATAGCTTGATGGAGAATTGGAGTCTATAAAAATATGTTTCAGGATGTAAGAGATGAGCACTTTTGTAGCCAGGAGGAAGAACCCTTAGAACTCTGGTTCTCAATCTTGGTTGCACAACAGAACTCCTAGGGAGAGCTTTTACAGTCCTGCTGCCCTGGCCACAACTGTCTAGTTAAATCAGATCTCTGGAAATGGGGCCCTGGCCTCAGGATTTTTTAAAGTTCCACTATGCAGCCAAAGCTGAAAACCACTGCTTAAAGAGAAAGGGAAGATGTTTGAAGATGTAGGAGAGAGGCAAGACTGGCTACATGACTGGCTAGGCCCAGTGCAAAATGAAAATGTAGGGCCCCTTGTCCAAAAATAGTTAAAAATTTAAAAACAGCGATGTAAAACATTAAACCAAACTCAGGGCCCTGTGTAATTACACAGATCATACACCCATGAAACCAGTGCTGGAAAGAAGTAAATTGAAGGGAGGTAAATAAATAAAGATACACAAAGAGACTTTGAAAATTAGGAAAAACTCTCATATATAAGAGGGAAGGAGGAAAAAATGAGTTAAAGGATGGAGAAATCCTAAGGTGGAAAGAAGAGCAAAAAGAATTCATGTTAGATAGGCTTGAATAGACAAGATCATTAGCTAAGGGAGTTTGAAGGTTTGGTTTTCCAGCAGCCTCTGTGAGAGCTGTAAGAGCTGCAAATGAAGAAAAGTAATGCCAAGCAGTACTGAGGACCTGAATGAGCCTGGGGTCATACACATTTTCACAGAAAGAAATCTGCATATTTATATGATTTCCATCAACACTGTTCAGCAGCCCAGGAACAGGGAAAAACAGATGGCTGGTTCCCTGTGAGAATTTTGAAAGTAGTACAGGTTGTGCTCTGTGGAGGGCACAGTCATTTTCAATGCTTTGGAAGTTTGAGTGAGGGTGGAGTTGGTGCCTCTCTACTCCTACATCCATCCCAAACATACACCATCCTCTGGTCTATACTTGTCTTATGACTAGGCTTTACTATTAAGAAAGAGAGTTTGCTCGATGCCCATTTACACATGGCACTATACCAGGTGCCCTGAAACAACTGACAAGTGGTATGGAAATAATCTTACAAATCATATACACACCCTTTCATAGTACAGTATATTTCTGTGTATTTTGTTTTTGTTATACAATTCAACTAAAATATGTCACTAACCTTCTTTTTTAAATATTTATAAAGGCAGCAAATATAAAACCTGTTGACCCTACCTCAGGCTCCCCGACTGATATCCTCGCCATTGATCAAACACTCAAGAGAAAGCAGAACTGGACAGTGGCCAATGCAGCTGCTATTAAACCACACGTGAGTATTCACTGTTGAATGCCTTCCCATAAACCATTGACAAAAATGTTTTCCACTTCATTACTACAACAGTAGGGCTTCCCTGGTGGCTCAGCGGTAAAGAATCTGCCTGCAATGCAGGACACAGAAGACACCAGTTTGATCCTTGGAGGGGGTCAGGCAGATCCCCTGGAGGAGGAGATGGGAACCCACTCCAGTATTCTTGCCTAGAAAATCTCATGGACAGAGGAGCCTGGCAGTGGGCATGGACCCATGGACATGGGGTTGCAGTGGGTTGGACATGACTGAGCACATACACACTATAACCATAAAACCAACAGATTTTTTTTCTGTTCTCTGTCTTTAAGACCAGATCATTTCTCATTTTCATCCATTGTAATGATATTTCTTGCTCTATAACCAAATGGATTCAATGTTAACGTCTATAATTCATCTTGCTAATCACCTTTGGGGGCTTCCCACACGGTTCAGTGGTAAAGAATCCCAATGCAGGGTTTGATCCCTGGGTGGGGAAGATCCCCTGGAAAAGAAAATGGCAACCCACTGCAGTGTTCTTGCCTGGGAAATCCCATGGACAGAGGTTCCTGGTGGGCTACAGTGCATGGGGTCCACAAAAGAGTCAGACACGACTGAGCGACTAAACAACAATCGCCTTTGGAGTTGCACCCAGCATCATTTCTGGGGCATTCATTTGTTTCATGCTGGAGACAGAAACTAGTTAAGGTAGTAAACCAGCAGTCACAGTGAGGGGTGTACTCAGGGAGGGAACTGTGATGAGTGACTGCATCTTTATTATGGCAGCTAAAAGAATAATAGTAATGGTAGTTTAACTATGCTTCGTAGGTGCCAGGCAGTGTGCTGTATAGGTACTCTACAAGTACTCTACAGGTACTAATTCATTTACTTACCACAACAAACCTTTGAGTTAGGCACTGTTACTCCCTGTCATTTTCGGAGAAGGCAATGGCACCCCACTCCAGTACTCTTGCCTGGAAAATCCTATGGATGGAGGAGCCTGGTAGGCTACAGTCCGTGGGGTCGCTAAGAGTGAGACATGACTGAGCAACTTCACTTTCACTTTTCCCTTTCATGCACTGGAGAAGGAAATGGCAACCCACTCCAGTATTCTTGCCTGGAGAATCCCGGGGACGGCGGAGCCTGGTGGGCTGCCATCTATGGGGTCGCACAGAGTCGGACCCGACTGAAGTGACTTAGCAGCAGCAACTCCCTGTCATTTTACCGATATGCACAGAGAGGTTAAGTGATTTGCCCAAAGGCACACAGCTAGAAAGTAATAGAACCAGAATTATAAGCATGGGTAACTTGGATTCTGAAGAATCCACACTTTAACCACAACTCTGTGCTGCGAGTCTGCTTTTGTGCCCTCACTTCTTAACAACTTTTGTCCCCCAGAAAGAGACTGTGGTGTATTTATTTTATGCCAGCTCCCTTCTGCATTTGATACTAATGATCAAGCTCTCCAAGACACTTTCTACTTCCTTAGCCTTTACAATGGGCCTTCCCTGGTGGCTCAGATGGGAAAGAACTGGAAGAAGGAAATGGCTACCCACTCCTAGTATTCTTGCCTGGAGAATACCGTGGACAGAGAAGCCTGGTGGGCTACAGTCCAAGAGGTTGCAAAGAGTCAGACACAACTGAGCAACTAACACTTTCACTTTTTTAGCCTTTACTATACTGCATCTTCAATTCTCTGTGTATCTCTGTGTCTTTCCTCTCTCTTCTCTTTCCTGAGGTTCACCCTTTTTTTCTATAGTTGAAGTACAGTTGATTTACAGTGTTTGAGGTATACATCAAAGTGATTCAGTTATGCATATACATATAAATATATTCTTTTTCAGATTATTTTCCATTATAGGTTATTATAAGATATTGATTATATTCCCTATGCTATAAAATAGGTCCTTGTTTTTTATCTATTTTATATATAGTAGTATATATCTGTTAATCCCAAATTCCTAATTTACCCCTCCCCCTTCAATCAAACTTTGGTAACCATAAGCTTGTTTTCTATGTCTGTGAGCCTATTCTTATTTTGTGATTAAGTTAATCCAAATCATCTTTTTAGATTCCACATATAAGTGATAACATATAATATTTGTCTTTCTCTGTCTAACTTATTTCACTCAGTATTATAATCTCTAGGTCCATCCATGTTGCTGCAGATGCCCTTATTTCATTCTTTTCTATGGTTGAGTAGTATTCCACTGTATATATATATAAACCCACATCTTCTTTATCCATTCATCTGTCAGTGGACATTTAAGTTTCTTAAGTCTTGATATTTCCTAGTTTTCTAGTCTAATCTTACTGCTCTTATTATACACATTCATTTGTTCAGTAAATATTTATCCAGTGTTAACAAAGTTCTGAGATTAGGAGATACCACAGAATAAAAAAACACCGTTCCTACCCTCAGTCTTCCTATGCTCTGATTCTCCTTGTTTCAGCTGCCACCTATACACCTGATCAGTCTTAACTGTCACTGGCCTAGACGTCTTTCCAGTACTGCCTCATCTCACTGATCACCTGCTGAGCATGTTTTCCCTGCTGTCTCACAGCATATCAAGCTGGACACATCCAAAACCAAAATCATCATCGTATACATCAAACTGGCTCTTCCTTGAGGATTCTTTACTACCACCTCCCTAGGCACTGAGACTTGAAGGCCAGGAGCCATCCTTAAGTTATGCTTTTTCCTCATTCCCCACATCTACCAATCACCAAATCTGGCTACTCTCATTCTCCCAAAGATTTTTCAAATCTGTCCCCTTCATTCCATCCTATTGCTGTTGCCTACACTGAAGCCCTCCTTAGGCTTTACCTGGACAAAAACTTCCAACTTGCTATCCCTTCCTCGCAGCTCCACCCGTTCTCCACACAGCTGCTGTGGAGAATGGGTCCTAAGAAGATCCAACCTGTCACTGTCGTGCTTAAGAAATGAATGCTTCCCTCTCGGCAATGGCAGCATGTTTCAACTGTGTTTTCTGTTCCACACAACTGAGGGACTCATCATACTTCCCACAGAAAAGTGTCCTACTACAGCATGACTTTCCCTGACAAAAGGGCTCTCCCCAACCTCACTGAGAACAAGTCTTAGGGCTTGATTATGGCAACAACAGCTGACTTGCCTCTCCTCAGAGTTAACTCTTAAGTGATACCCTAGGGCCTGGACTCCCCTACCAGCTCTGGGATGAACTGCCTTGGAGCATTTGTTATCCTGTCTCCTCTCCCTGGAATACTTTCCCACGGCCACCTACTCCCTAGATTTAATCAAATCCTTGTGGACCTCCAGGCTTCCCTGGTGGCTCAGACAGTAAAGAATCCGCCTGCAATGCTGAAGACCTGAGTTTGATCCCTGGGTTGGGGAGATCCCCTAGAGAAGGGAACAGCTACCCACTCTAGTATTCTGGCCTGGAGAATTACATGGACAGAGGAGCCTGGAGGGCTACAGTCCATGGGATCTCAAAGAGTTGAACACCACTGAGCTATTTTCATTTCATTTTTTCATTTCAGGTCCATTTTGTGGACCTTCTTAGCTCAGCATCTTCTCTCTTTCTGTCCTAGGCTGGACAGACTGCCATCCTTGGCACTTCCGTCATACTAAGAGCCCATCTCCATCCCACATTTTCTTCTTGTTTTAGTCTACCATGTTTTTAAATTCTTATAAAATTTCTTAATATCTCACTACTCCCAAGTAATACATTTTCATTGTCCATCAACTCCTAACTCATGTGTCCTCAAGAAGCACTACCCAATATATAAATTCAGTGACTTTCAAGTAACCTTGAAAAAATAACCTTTCGGGGTATCTAGAACTGTGGTCCAGAAACCAAAGATATTTTGAGGTAACTACTATAAACTACTGCTCTCTCACTGCAGGTAAAGAGAGCTACAGACGCCTATAACTTGGGGATTGCCCTTGAGCACCGGAAACAAATGCTAAACCTCTGGCGGAAGATTCGAGGGGATTTGATTGGAATAGAGAGTAAAAATGAGTCCTTTTATGACACCTTTTCTACTTATACATGGTCCTGGAATGTCTGTCAAGAATTACTTTCCCCAAAGGACCTAAAGTTATATGATGCCCACGTGAACAGAAATGCCTTCCACAACTCTGTATTCTCATCCTCTTCAGATATCAGTGAATGTGACACAGACACAGGAAGAAAAAGAAAACGGAAAGGCTTCAAGGGCTTTCGACAATGAAATTTCTGTTTTCTGAACAGCTCATCGCAAACTACTTTTTCATAGATATCAAAATTATTCTTGCTTTTGTCTAATACATCCTTAGCAGCTGGAAATGTTGACATCTTTTGAATTTTGACCAGTAAAAAAGTTTAAGTCATAGTATGGTTTCCCTTTCCTAATTCTTAACTGGTAAATAGATGCCTTGGGGTGATTTCTGTAGCAACCAGCCACACTCTGCTGCCCCCACCTGGGGCACCTCAAAGCTGCCTGGGCCTCAGCAGGAAGGAAAAAAGCAAAGATGGTACTTAACACAGGGCTGCCCTCTGACCTCCTAACAACCCTCTCAGCAATAAGCATCTGAGTTTATGTGACTCAAGTAGCATTCGTTTTTTGTTTTGTTTTTTTTTAATTGTTTGTGAAAGAGGCCAAAAGCAGCAGATGACAATGACCTTTCAGTTTCAGGGAATAATTTTGCAGTCCTCCAAGGAACCTTGATTAGATCTGGGTTTTCCTAAGGATCCTAATCCTGATCCCCTGGATTACTCAGAAAAACAGCTGATCTCACACCCTCTTTCTTGGTGAAGGGTTGCGATTTTTTATTGTGGAAAAATATAAATACCATAACATTTATTATTTTAACATATTTAAGTGTACATAATACATTACTTTTTCTCTTTTAGAAAAAGGAAAATACATGTTCCACACTGATGGAGACAGTGGCTTATAATGTAAAATTATAACATGGCAGGAAAAAGTAATGAAGATAGCAAAGGCTCCCAAAACTGTTCAATGAAATAAGCCTGAAGTAATTTTGTGTTACCTTGAGTATTCAAAACTGTCTAAAAATATTTGCCATTCTTTATAATTTTTATGATTGGGACAAAAATAAATAACATTTTCTATCCAAAAAACAAAACTTACAGTTTGACAAGAGATTTTTTTTTTTGGTATGCTGTGTGAGTACAACAGGAAAACCTAAGAGATTTAATTTGGATGCCAAAATATTAGAATTCCTAGAATATTTCCTTGGATCAAAGGGATAATGTGACAGAATATTTTTAAGTAGATCTGTCCTGGAAAATCTAGAGTATGCAGAAATGCATTCTATTAAATTATCACACACTGTTGACAACAGCGTAAGTTGGCATCTTTCTGATAGAATGCAGTATAGCAACAGGTACTCAGCCAGTTCACCAGTTATTTCCTGAGTTGCATACTGTGTGCTGGATCCTGTTCTCAGACCTAGATGTGTAACCGTGAACAGACAGATAAAATGCTCTAACCAAAGACTGAGGGCAGGAGAAGGGGGCGACAGAGAATGAGATGATTAGAGAGCATCACCAAATCAATGGATGTGAGTCTGAGCAAACTCCAGGAGATAGCAAAGGACAGGAAAGCCTGGCATGCTGCATCCATGGGGTCATAAAGAGTCAGACATGACTTAGTAACTGAACAACATAGAGCTTCGTAACAGAGCTAATTATAACCATTGACTCAGCACTTCCACTTCTAGAAATTAATCCTAAAGAAATAATAATGAACGTATAAAATGATTTAGTTATAAGGATTTTTCTTATGGTGAATTTTTAGTAGTAAGAAACAAAGTAGCCTAATTGTCCAATACATCATGGTATAACTATACAAAACAATACCAGGGTCATTAAAATGATGTTGTAAAAGATACTTCAAATAAAAGAATAATATTCACAATTGCAAGGCAGACTACAGCTCCTAGAAGGAATGAAAGAACTTTATAGAGTTGTTCTAAAACTTAATTATGATTGAACCCAGGTCTCCAGAATTGTAGGCAGACTCTTTACCATGTTAGCCACCAGAGAAGCCCTTAACTATGATGGTGTTGCACAAACACATATTTTTATGAAAACTCTTCAACTTGTACATTTTAAATGGATGAATTTAATGGTATGTCCATTTTACCTCAATGAAACTGTAAAAAAGCAGGGAGGGGCACAAAGTAGTTTGTTCTAAAACTATTTAACTTAAAAATTATTTCTATAAAGAAACACTGGAAGGATATAAATCAAAGTGTCTAATGGGCTAAACTAAGGGTGGGGTATGATATTTTTCTTTTCTTGTCTTATCTATATTTTCTAAATGTTCTACAGTAATCATATATTTATTTGCAATAAGGAAAAATCACAAAAGCTGTTTTAAATTTAACATTGTTAAACCAACTTATTCAATATATAGGACTGCTACAAAGGCTGTCCAGGGTCAATGAAATGTTAAAGAGAGCAAATTAGGACAGTAGCACCCTTCACCAGTCTTCAGTTCCAGAGCACATGATTTTACACAGCCCAGAACCTTCCACTGTTTGGAACTGAAAGAAAAGCCTGAAACAATTAACTACCTCAGTCCAGGGTTAACACTCAAGGCCATAATCCAGAATGAAATTTCTCAACCTTTCCCTGCTTTGAACCCCTGCCTCCCACTGAGCTGGGAGAATTCTCATTACTCACCAGCAGAGGGACCTTTAGCTCCTCTGAAAGGTAGTTGTTGCTGACTCTACAGTCTGATACCACGAAGGACTCCCAGACCGTCTTCCAAATTCCTTCTGAAATATTATTGTAGGTGCTTCAAAAGATGGAGAAAAATGAGTTTTACAGGCCAACCAAAGATAATTGTATAAAAGTTAAGATTAGGATACTTTATCACATCTTATTTAAAGGCCCAACTTGCTTGACACTTTAAATGACTCTAATTATTGGAACTAATATAGCAAGTAACTTCAAGTGAAGACAGAGTGAGCTATCTGGAAGAAAATATGCAATAGGACTGTTGATCAGCACCACACATCTTTTGGTGTGGGGAGAGAGAAAAAAAAGAAACCTGTAGATGACAGAACAAGATATCAAGAAGAAATATGAACCAACCAACTTATCTACAAACAAGTGACCTTGAGAAAAGATAGAAATCCTTGTACTTGCTTTTTCGAAAGGAGCTTTTGTTCAAAATGTTTCAAAAGACCATGAGAATGGCAAAACAATGTTGTTTTCAAATAAACTACAAGTTCTTTACTATCTTATCTTTTTGATTCACTCCTGTATTTTTCTTTGTGATTTAGGGTTTGTTTCCATTTTTTTGGTGGGCGAGTTATAGAATCATTGCTCCCTTTGGTTTTGCCTGTGGAAAGACTTGGGTTTCCCTGGTGGCTCAGTTGGTAAAGAATCCTCCTGCAATGCAGACGCAGGTTCAATCCGTGGGTGGGGAAAATCCCCTGGAAAACGGAATGGCTACCCACTCCAGTATTCTTGCCTGGAAAATCCCACCGACAGTGGAGCCTGGTGGGCTACAGCCCATGTGGTCGCAAAAGAGTGAGACACAATTTAGCTACTAAACCACCACCACCATGGAAAGATTCAGCAGTAAACTATCACTGGTTACCAGTGTGTTAAACCTAGAACTATATTACTTTAACTAATCCCTTCTCTTCTTCCAAATGGTAGTCATCACTCTCTGGAAATCTTCTCAAGTAACTATCTTATATTGACAGCATACTTTCTTCTTTTGTAAGTTTGTAGCAATTATCAAAACAAATTAAGGCTGAAAATGTATTAATATAACTATATATGTGTATGTATTACAATTCTGATTGTGCAAATAAGCTTTCATATGGATAATTCAAAAAGGTGGTGGGGTTATACTTTTAAACTTGTCCTTATATATTTGATTTGACAATTAAACCTCGTGTTCTCGAAATTCATTTCATATCCTCCCCCAGAAAAACAGTGTGGGGATACACAACACACACACACACAACACACTTTTTTCTTTCCTTTTTCACACTGTGAAAAGCTGGAAAACTGCCCTATTTCCTCACCCTGCTTGCTATTTTCCTCAATTATTTTGGGCATTGCTCTACAGTAAAACTAGGTACTCTTAATTATTAAAGTGATTCAAAATTTTTCCTATCTTACAACTTAAGAGAAACTGGGAACCTGTTAGAGCATCCTAGAATTAAAAGGAGGCTCAAGTGGAACGCCTACCACTTTCTCGCTCGCCTGCTGAAGGACTAAAGACTCTGGGGCGAAAACCCGCTGACTCTCCTTCCCAAATAGCTCCGTCTCACCAGGCAGAGCCCGAGCACCCCCGCGAGTCGCGGGGGACTTCACGGTTGCCCCACCCGGCCTCCGTGTTTTCCCGCCCAGACCCCACGATTTCCGGAAGGGGTGTGGCCTGCAGAGCGTTCGCGCGTGAGGGGAAGTAGGTGTTTCCGGTTCCGGTGTCATGGACGGCTCCTTCCCTGAAGGCGATCCTTCCGCGGTTTGCGGAAAGAGGCAGCAGTTCGGGAGTCGGTTTCTGAGCGACCCCGCTCGCATCTTTCACCACAATGCCTGGTAAGTGCCCTACTCTTCGTCCGGCCTGCGGCTCGACCTCAGTCCCAGCGCCGCAGAGCACTCTGAGAAGGCCCTGACCGCCGGCCAGAGTCCTGCGGCCCTACTCTTGGCGCTCGCCTCCCACGGAAGAGGCGCTGCGGGGCCAGCGACTCCCTGCCCGCGGCGAAAACCCGAGGCGCCTAAGCTGCCCGTTTGATTTTCCCAGGGACAATGTGGAGTGGTCGGAAGAGCAGGCCGCAGAGGCAGAGAGGAAAGTCCAGGAGAACAGCACTCAGCGGGTGTGCCAGGAGAAGCAAGGTGCGCCCAAGTGGACCCTAAGTGGTATTGACATCCTGCGTACTGCTGGACGTGCTCTCCGGAGAGGCCAGAGAACCGAGGCCCCGAGAGCATTTTTTACTGGACTGATACAGAACTCTGGGATAGAAGGAGAAGGGGAGGGGTTGGGCAAGGATGGGAAAGGGCTGTATCTTGACATTTTGTTAGGACATAAAGGGTGTTTTGGTTTTCTTTTTTGTTTGGAAGAGGATAACTGTATCTCGATAGCATTTTCTAGTGACTTAAGTCTTTAATTATGTTGACTAGACCCATATCAATATGACTGACCTGTAGCAACCATGTGGTCACATGATTGTCTTAGAGGATATACTTTCTACATCATTACATTTTGCCCGAGGAAATGTTGCCGTTAAAGCTGGATTCAGGTGGTCAGATTCTAAATAATGGAGGGTGGGAGGGGCGGCTGGCTAATGAATGGTGAGTTATATGTCTTTTCCTTGTGTGGTGGCTAGGGTTAGGGTTAGGGTTATGAGGTGGTAAGGCTTCTGCAGAGGAAGGATGGATGAAGCAGAGTGGAAATAAGTCTGGCCAAAGAAAAAGAGGCCTTTTCTGAAGAGGTGGATGATTTCACTGAAAAATACCCCTAGTTGGTAAAACTAGGACTGGTTGGGCCTGTTTTAAGTGACAGTTGAAGGTGGCACTAGAAATTGCAGAGTAGTACCCGCTGAAATAGTTCTGAACAAGTAGAAGAGTCCAGTTATGAAATATTAACCTTACATAGTTTGACAAAGACAGATCAAAGCAAATTAAGGTTGAGAGGGATTTTGAAAATCATATGGTCCAATATCCTCTTTTTACAGTTAAAGAAACTTGGACTTCAAGACATTAAGTGCCTTGCCCAGAGGTAAGCAGTTTAGTTAGTAGTGGTGGAATTGAGATCCAATTTCTTAGGTTTTTATTCTTCTACTACACTAGTCAAGGCCCTGTATTGGCAAAGAGCAGAAAGCTAAAATCTAGTTATAAGCCAGTGTTATCTCAAAAATAAATAAGTAAAACTGAAATCTAGGACTGCCTCGATCACCTTGAACAACACAGGTTTCTTCTAAGTAGTCCATACTTTAGTCTATCCTGTCCTCTATCATCAGATCTCTTCTCATCGGAACACTTCTCTCTTGTCATCATTTTCTATTTCCATGCTTAGTATCTTGTTAGTGAATTCACTTCTGGGCTCCACACTAAAGAACCACAGACATAGGAATATAATGTAAAGAAGATACAGTATCATACCTGTATCATAACCATTGACTTCACATGGGGAATATCTGAAGAAACTGGGACATTTAGCTTGTAAAAGAGGTTTTAGAAAGGGAAATAATTGCCCTCAGATATGAAAGAGCTGTTGTGTATGGCCCTGAGAGATAGTAGGACCTTTTGACCAGAAATGATTAGACAGGTTTTTTGCTTAATATTAGAATTTTCTAATAGTTACAAGCCATGTAAAGATGTGGGAGCAGAATTGATAGGTAGTAAGTTTTCTGGCAGAAGTTGAACTCCCTGGAAGGACAAGATACTGAGCAAATTCAAGAGTGATAGGACCAAATGACCACCAGCTCTGAGACTGAGGCTCTATTTGAGTATAACTTTTCGTATAAAATTTGGTGAAGCAGGGTGATAATTTATATTGTATACAAATAAAATTGAGAGATGGTTCTTAATATTCTTTCTTAAATATTTACAGTTGATTATGAGATCAATGCCAACAAATATTGGAACGACTTCTACAAAATCCACGAAAACGGATTTTTCAAGGATAGACATTGGCTTTTTACTGAATTCCCAGAGCTGGCACCTAGCCAAAATCACTTGAAGAATTTGCTCTCAGAGACTAAGAGGAGTGAAGTATATGAATACCATAGAAGTGGTGAGGATGGATCTGATTTAATAATAGAAGAACAGCACAGTTGTTCTTCTGTCAGCCTTGGAGATAAGACACAGCCACCTCTTAGGGAAGACAGTGTAACTCAGAAACTCCATCACCTGAAAATCTGTGCTAATGAGTTTCCTGGATCCTCAGCCACCTACCGAATACTCGAGGTAACCGCCCTTTATTGTCCCAACAGTGGGGTTAGTGAGGCTGTCTTATGCACAGAGGGTGGCAATAGAGAGGCTGAGCCCCAAAGTAACTTCTGATGATGAAATTGACTAGACTTATCTCTTTTATGTTGGTCTGGAATCACCTGCATTTTTGAGGTATTGAAATGTTCTAGATGCAGACCTGTCCTAGATGCAGACCAGATGCCTTGGTCATGACAAACAAAGATAGATCACCTGAGGTGCTACCTGGGAACATTATGTTCTGTCCAAAAGTTGTAGTGTCCTGCTATATCTGCCATCTAGTCGAGAGTCCCAGGTCAGAAGACAACTTCTGTTACTTCTGATTCAATTATGAGATGGAGAGGTTAGTTAGAATGGTGCCTGCTTTTCAGGTGTGGGAGATTTCTTGTCTTCTCAGTCTGGATGTGTGGTAGAGGCTTGGCTAGACCTGAAAAAAAAAGTGTGCTCTGTAAAATGAATATTCACAGAAGTGACTACACACTCCACCAGAAGCTGATTAGTTTTGGGACTGAGTTCTCTGACATGACTTTGTGCTAGTCCCTGATCCTCCCCAAGTGGAATGGGACTTCTGTCTCATAGTTATTACTGGGGTTAATTGAGATAATGTATATCTAATGGCTGAGGATCGTGTCTGACACATAGTAAGCCCTTAGTAAATGGTGGTATTTTCATTATTACCACACCCAGCACTGAATTTAGGACAGTGTTGCCATGGTTCCCCTCCTGACTTTTTCAACCCAGTCTACTAGAAACGTTTTTCCAATAATGGTATAGTGGAGCTCAGTAAGAAAATACTCTGTCTACAGGACCATTTGCCCAAACTCAAAAAGTAAAAGCAGCCCATGCCCTTTTTCCCAGACCAGGTCCCATCCTGCTAATAAAAGCCCATATTCTTATCTACTGTGGCTACCTCTTTAAGGGTTCCTAAGGTCACGGGCACAGAATGTCATGATTACTCTAGCTCTGGTCACTACACCTTTCCTGATAGAGTAAGACAAATAGTCTATTGTTGATTATTAATTTACTTTAGGGAATTAATTCTTTGGGAATTCTGTGATTAACAGTTCATTTTTGATTTCTTCTACAGGTTGGTTGTGGTGTGGGAAACACAGTCTTCCCAATTCTACAAACTAACAAGTAAGGTTTGTTGTAAAGTTTAACAGCATGTCAGCAAAGAAAAAAGGGGTGCATTGTTTTTCTTGGAACTCTTACTATATTCAAATGGTAACAGCAATTATTGGGAACTGTGGGTTACAGGAGATTAGATGTCTACATTATCCATTTACGGATTGTTTTGACCTAATTGACTTATAAGTTATCTTTGTTATCAGGGAAAGTAGTGAGTGTTAAACCTGTTACTTTGTTAACATATGGTGCCTTTGATATTTTAACTCTGCTGCATAGTAAAGAGAATCAACATAATCCAGTTTGTAATCTAATTCCTCTGCTGTGTTTTTTTTCCTGCCCATTTCAGTGACCCAAGCCTCTTTGTTTACTGTTGTGATTTTTCTTCCACAGCTGTAGAACTGGTCCAGGTAAGTCCAGTGCTCCTATCAGTCATTTTCACTGACTTAAGGGGGAAAGGGCCTCATAAAAATCAAGGTCTCTAACTATTTGCTTATTGTGCTGTGGTCTGAAATAGCCTGGAGTAGAGGAAATGGCCAAATGTGATGATGGAACCTGCTGCTTTCCTGCTGTGGAACTTTGGGCAGGTCTCTTGACCTTCCTAAAGTCATGTTTTAAGGATTGAAATGAAATGATTATTTCATTTAGGATTGAGTTACAAGTTACAGAAACTTGTAGACAAACACAGCTAATTAAAGGGAATGTCATAGATCTCAAGGGCATATGGTGTAGCCAGGACTAAAACTCAGCCCTGACAAAGTGTCAGGTACCAAAGGCACCCTGGTGAGATGCTGCCACCCACTTCTGTCATAGCGCCTCCCTCAGGGTCACGGGGTTGTCCCTCTCATTGGCCATTTGCCTTTTGCTTGCTTTTTTTCTTTGCAGCCCAGTTTTCTCTGATAGGTTTTTCCTGGTTTTATACATGGCCCAATATACTTGCCCCTCTCAGTCCCTTATAAGTCTCCCCTCTTCAGGTATTCCCAGAACCTCACCTAAATGACAGTGTCTTGATTCCACAGTCCCCAGAAAGTCTGATTGACTCAGCTCAGCTGACCATCTACTTGCCCTGTTAATTAGCTGTGACCAGTGAGGAACAAAATCACATTTTTGGAGAAGAGAGATGTAGATAGGGAATTTACCCTAAAATGTGTGTTACAATCATGTATGATGCTCCTAGCATAGAAGCTCAGGGATTGGTAGTATTTCTGGTTGGGTTTTTTTTTTTTGTCTTGCCACTCGACTTGCGGAATCTAAGTTTCATGACCAGGGATTAAACCTGGGTCCCTGGCAGTAGAAGTGCCAAGTTCTAACCACTGGACCACCAGGGAGTTTCTAATTCTGAAACTATTCTTAAGGGCCTATACCAGATGAATATTGACACTTTTTAAAATTATAATAAATTGTAGGTTAAATCTTCCACATCTGGAGAGAGAGATTTTCGTAGAGAATTCTATGATCTGTGTAATATGCTGTAGTGGGAGTTGCTTTAAATCATGCTTTTTCAGTATGTTTTGTTTTCCTCCTTATGAGGTTTCTCTTTGCCCTTTTGGTCACTTACCTTCCTCATCATTTTTTTCCAGTCCTCAGATCTGACTCCTCATCAGAATAAAGACTAGAAGTAAAGGAGTCAGGAATGTACCATTTTAAGCATACTAGTTAGATTCCGCAGCCTCCTAGAGTTGTTCCTGGTTCTTACCCTAAGAGTAACAATGTTTGCTGTAGACAAATGGATAAGGAAGCTGTGGTACATATACACAATGGAATATTACTCAGCCATTAAAAAAAATACATTTGAATCGGTTCTATTGAGATGGATGAAACTGGAGCCCATTATACAGAGTGAAGTAAGCCAGAAAGAAAAACACCAATACAGTATACTAATGCATATATATGGAATTTGAAAGATGGTAACGATAACCCCATATGCGAGACAGAATAAGAGACACAAATGCATAGAACAGTCTTATGGACTCTGAGGGAGAAGGTGAGGGTGGGACGTTCTGGGAGAATAGCATTGAAACATGTATATTATCATATGTGAAACAACACCATTCCATGTTTGATGCATGAGACAAATGCTCAGGGCTGGGGCAATGGGATGACCCAGAGGGATGGGATGGGGAGGGAGGTGGGAGGGGGGCCCAGGAAGGGGAACACATGTAAACCCATGGCTGATTCATGTCAATGTATGGCAAAAACTACTACAATATTGTAAAGTAATTAGCCCCCAACTAAAATAAATAAATTTATTAAAAAAAAAAAAAGTAACAATGTTTGCTGTAATGGCAAGAGCTATCTCCTTCAGTGGGAAGCAGTAGGGATTATGTTTAAAGCAAGATGGTTTTTCTTGAGGCTATATGAACATTGTCTAATCTCTCTTCCATCTGTCTGCAGACAAATTCAGCATATGACCCTTCTCGGTGTTTTGCCTTTGTTCATGATCTGTGTGATGAAGCTAAGAGTTACCCAATGCCTGAGAATAGTCTTGATGTCATTATCCTCATATTTGTTCTCTCAGCAGTCATTCCAGACAAGTAAGTTTTTAAGTCCCTTAACCAGTAGCATAGCAAAAACAAAGCTTTGATCGGGGACCTTGATCTCAGAGTTGGAACCTTCATAAAAAGGATTTTATTAATGTTCTGATAGACAGGAAGAAGCTATTTCATCCTAAGTGATAGAAGCTTCTCAACCACTTTTCTAAGTTTGTCTTGGAGTCCAGGTTGAACTAAACCTCTGCCTGTTGACTGCAGTGGTCTGTTCCTCTTATGATAATGATTTAACATCCCCAAAGAATGAGGGAGTCATCTTAGTGGGTATGTGGAGAAATTTCCTGTTTATGATCACATAGCATGATATCTTAGAACTGTGAATGCCACAGCTATTTGAGAACATCCCATTGTTGGCTTTTTAAATGCTTTAAATAAACCAGGCTTATTAACAGCACAAAATATACAGTGAAGCTTAACTCATCAAATGTTCTCTGATATTTAAGTTCTTTGGAAAACTTCTCTAGTAAGGAGAATTCCATAAAATCAAGATTAAAGGAAAGTAGATTGGTTTACCTGAAAAGATAGCATTAAAGGCTCCTGGACATAGGCAGCCAGTCATCCCAACGAAGATGAAATGCTGTCTCAAGGAAGCGGCATCAGTCGGGGTTCTTTGAGGGGTGGGGTGTGATTGACTTTCTCTAGCCCACATTTCCTCTAGAATAGCACTGTGTCACTTGACCTGATAGAAATACTGTGAGTGTGAAATAAGGGCAGATGGAGGACAGCCCAAACAGCCTGGCATGGTTTTAAACATTAATTGCAGAAGCTTATATGCTATAAACTTTATATAGTTTCATTTATTTATATATTGGCTGTACTGGGTCTTTGTTGCTGCTTGCACTTTTCTCTAGTTGCACAGAGCAGGGGCTACTCCATAGTTGCAGTATACGGGCTTCTCATTGCAATGACTTCTCTAGTTGCAGAGCACGGGTTCTAGAGCACAGGCTCAATAGTTGTGGTGCATGGGCTTGGATGCTTCGTGGCATGTGCGATCTTCCCGAACCAGGGATCAAACTCATGTCTCTTGCACTGGCAGGCGGATTCTTTACCACTGAGCCACCAAGGAAGCCACCAAGTTTTAAACTGACATGGTCTGAAACAAAACATTAAAATTAAAAACATTATTCAAAAAAATTCATTATTCAGTATTTAAATAGACTTTCATGTGGTTTTTGTAAGTTCAGAGCATGTATACTTCAACAGTTAAAGCTGAAACCTACACTGAGACTCTATATATGGAAAATGCAGTCGGAAGTGTGGAGCACTCTGCCCAGAGCACTCATTTGCATACAGATTGTGTCACCTTGTAAAGTTCTTGAAATTCAGTCCTGTGTAGCAGATGGAAAGAGACAGGCTACATTCAAAGATCTTGGGCTTAGTGGGCAGGTATAGGTGGGTCAACTAGCAGTCCCCTCACTGAGTGGTCTGGGGTCCTCTCAAAGATCCATGGGAACCCAGTGTAGGGATGACTTCCCCCTGAGGAGTGTGAAGTGAGCCAGGCAGAGAGCATGTAACTTCCCCCATGGTGGAACCCTGCTGAAAGAGCAGGCCTCTTCATGCTGAAGGCAGTGGATAGAAGCCACGGTTGTGAGCAAACAGCAGAAGGTACGTCAGACGTTTGGGTGTGTGCTCAGGTTATAACTGAAATGAGCATAGGAGCTAAGATTTCAGGGCTGATATGTCAGCATTAGGAAGTCCACTGGCTTTTTGGAATACGCTGTAGAGAAAAGGGACCTGTTCCTTTTTTGCAGGGGGGAGAGGGTGTTAGGAGGGGACTCTGTTCTTAAAGAGATCTGATCTTCGTTCCCTGCTGCCCCGCAGGATGCAGAATGCTATCAACAGGCTGAGCAGGCTCCTGAAGCCCGGGGGGATAATGCTTCTGCGAGATTATGGCCGCTACGACATGGCTCAGCTTCGGTTTAAAAAAGGTATTTTTCCCACTAGAACCAAAACGATGACTTTGCCATCAGAATAGTCTCACAAATTAGTGGAACAAAATAGAGACTCTCGAATTATATAGCTCCATACAGAGGGCCATTTAATACATGATAAGAGTGGTATGTTTTAAGTGTGATATGGCAAGAGATGCCATTAAAAAGTTAAAAGACAAATGACAGATTGAGGACAAATATTTCAGGTAATAGAACAGGAAAGACTTAATATCTATGCTGTTCAAATAGGGCTATTGGCAAATTGATAAGGGAAAAGATCAGTGACCCATCCAGAAAACAGAGAAATGTTTTAGAGTTGATTTACTGAAGAGCCTATCCAAATGACCGAAAACAAAACTTCAAGAAAATGGAAACAGCAATGAGATACCTATTGCTGGCTGACTCACAGAGAGCGATGTTCCTCCATGAAAGGTAGAAATAGGAGTAGTTGTGCCCATTTTTTTTTTAAAGCACCATGGTGTTATCTATTCAATCCAACAATCCTTTGGGGATTTATTCAGGAACCAGCACATAATATGTGTGTAATAAGCAAAACCTTGGAAACAAAGTGGCTGCCTCTGCATAGGGTAATGTGTGTTATCACATGGGGTAGACCCCATACCACTGGTCTCGTGGGGTATGGACTTGGCTGTGTGACCAAGTGAGAAAAGCATTTCGCAGGTTGGTATTTTACACTTAATCCTGTGTTTAACAATAGCTAGGGAAAAATAAATAGGATTACTTTGACATTCAAAAGGTGTGGAAGGATTGATTACACATCAGGTTGTTAAACTGAGAAGGTCAGGGGGCTTAGCTGCGGAAAGGGAAGTGTGTCCTTGATAAAAACAGTATGTATGGGATCCTATTTATGAGTGTCCATGTGGATACCATGGAGAGACATACAAAAGGACAGTCACTGAAATGGGAATAGTGACTGTCTCAGATTTCCTTAAACTTAGCTATATTCCTTAAATTTTTACTATGTGTTTTTAAAGGGGCAGAAAGCCACTTAAAAGTTGCTTTTGTTTTTAAACAAAGTGTATATGTTATTTATTTAATGGGGGAGAAAGGGAGAAAACAAGCTATTTCATCCTGAAGCAGAACTGTAGACTAGGGGGCTGAGAATTGCATATGTTCACTGACACTGAAGTTTGATTATTCCCCTGGAGCTGGTCTTCTGCAAAGCATCATTCCTTTGTAGGAGAGAGACTGCAGATTCCTATAAAGTACCAAGGTAGCCTAGAAAAGGATCTGTTCTCTGCCCAAGAAATTGATATCTTGATGCACATTTAATTGGCCATGAAATTCACAGAAATGCTTTAAAGTTTCTCCAGTGTTTACCACATTACTCTGCAGGTCAGTGTCTGTCTGAAAATTTCTATGTGAGAGGCGATGGCACCAGAGTGTACTTCTTCACACAAGGTACGGCACGAAAGCACTTGTCTTTGTGCTGACAGCCCCCCTCCCCTGCCCCCAGGACTGACTTCCATATTCCTCGGTGCTTTCAGAAGTGATGTCATCTGGCCCCTCCTACCTTTTGGATCCTCTTCCCTGCCCTTCCCCACCCCTCAGCCTACCTCCAGCTACCTGGAACTACTCAATGTTCTCCCAGTAGGCTCAGCTTATATGAGCCTTTGGTCCCTGCCTTGTTCTGCTGCCTGCTCTTCCTCTCCATCACTTTGTCCAAAAACAGGACACATGCTCATTTTGCAAGACTGCACTGTAGCTGTTGCAGCCTCTAAGCTGGGTTGTACCTTAGGTGCACCCGAGTTTAAGTGAACCCATTGCTCCCTGGGTTCCAGGTGTAACTCAGAGCTGCTTTCCTCTGCTGCTTGACCTGCTGTCAGTTTTCGCCTCCACCAGTGCCTTATGAATACTTTGTCCCTGGGCCGTCTGTCAGGTCACATACTTTTCTGAGCCTTTAGTGAGCGATGAAACCTCTCCCCTTAAAAAAAACAAAAAGAAATGGCTTTGACATAACATGTCAATTTTTGCATATGATTGTAAGATGTACGCAGAACCCTAGAAAATTCTTTCCCATCAGCTGACTCTTAGAAAGGCTTTCCCGATGCGTTCCAGGCTGCCTTTCACATGTGGTTTGCCTTCCTCTGCCTAAACAAGGACTTGCTGCTACCAAGCCACTACTGATAAATCCTACTGCCCAAACCACTTAAAGTCTATGAGGAAGGACAGCAGTCTCACAGAGTACCATTTAGCATGGGGAGTGGTAGACGTGGTGCTTTTTCTTCAGGGGAAGATATATAAACATCTCTTTCCAAACTAGATGAACTGGACACACTTTTCACTACTGCTGGACTGCAAAAGGTTCAGAACCTGGTGGATCGCCGGTTGCAAGTGAATCGAGGAAAACAACTGACAATGTACCGAGTTTGGATTCAGTGCAAATATCGCAAGCCTCTTGTGTCTAGCACTGGCTGAGAGGCAGGCACCACCTGCTCCTGACTGACAGGCTCATTGAGCTTTTTAAAAAGAACATTCACAAATGATGTCTTGTTGTTGTTGAACCATTCAAAGATTCAAAACAGACTTGAACCTGGGAAGAATTATTTTATATCAAGATTCTAACTGTTGTGCTTCGTATTTGTGAAGCCCTGTGATACACTTTTCTCAAGTTTTTTTCTTATGTGGAGATCTCAAAGAATCTTTCTTGCCATTTTGTAACTTAATAATTGAAATGTTATTCATGGGAATCAGCAATTTATATCCATGTGAAAGTATCATATGATAAAGTGAATGACTGAGTTGCATTAAATTATCTGAGGATTCAGGTATGTGGACTAAGCAGTTGATGCATGGAAAGATAAATAAAAGTCTCAGTGATCATCAAGGAAGCAAGCTGGGAAGAATTGCCTATCTTTGGATGTTTTCCTGGCTCAGAAAAGCGGCATCAATATAGGGTGTCCCTGTTAAGTATTTGGTTATGGTCTCTGCTTAACATTAGTTCCTTGGAATTTTAAGTACTGTTCTCCCCCCACCCCCTGCCCCCATCTTAAGTAACCTGTGTCTAAAAACATTAAAAAGATCTTCACTTTTAGCAAATTGTCTTTTGTGTGTGTGTGTGCTCTTAAATTTTTGACACAAAATAAATTGGGAGAATTTTAGGCGTTTCACTCTGAATGTGATCCTTCCATCCCTGTTACTTTTTTAATGTGATTGCTGCCCTCCCCCACCCCCTTGATTTATTTTTTTGTTCTTTTTTAAAGAAAATATTTATTTGGCTGCTCTGGGTCTTAGTTGCGGCACGCAGGATCTTCCATCTTCATTGCAGCATGTAGGATCTTTTTTAGTTACAGCATGTGGGGTCTAGTTCCCTGACTAGGGATCAAACCCAGGGCCCCTTCAGTGGAAGCACAGTCTTAACCACTGGACCACCAGGGAATTCTGCCCTGAATCATTTTTAAGAGTAAGTTGCAGGATGATGTCCCAACACTACTGTATATCTTATGTAATAGTTTATAATGTGTGGTTCCTGTAACTGAAGACACTCTCCTGTATCAACAGATATATCCATCAGAAGTAGAAATTAACATGGAAACACTGCCAGCCTCAGATAACCAAGTTTTCCCAATGGTCCTAATAACATCCTTTATCATCAAAAAAGAAAAAAGCCATTGTGTTGGATTCAGTAATCATGTCTCAGTTTCCTTCAGCCTGGAACAGTCCTTGAAGTTTGTTTTCATGACCTTGACATTTGAAGATTAAAGCCTTTGCAGACTGCCCTCAAATTGGGTTTGTTGATGCCTTCCTCATGATTTGGTTTTAGTTACGTATTGTTTGCAGGAATATCGTAAGTGTTGCTGTTGTGGTATGTGATTTTGAACTATCTTAAATTGTTGATGTTAACTTCTATCACTTAATTGAAGTGGTGCCTGCTGGGTTTCTCCACTGAAAAGTTCCTAAGAAGTATTTTGTAAGGTAGTGCTTTGAGACTAAATATCCCATTCCTCTTTAAACTTTACCCCATTGTTTAAGCATCTGTTGCTGTTTCTTGGCTAAATTATTATCATGATGGTAGCCAGGTAGTGTGTTTGAATCCCACATCCTTCCTACACTTATTGGTTGGCATTCTGCATAAGGAAGGCTTCCTTTTCTCTATTCATTTACTTACAGATTCTTGGGTTTCTATTTTACTCTGTGCTTATTATACACTGCTATTATTTTGATACTTTGATTTTTATGCTCATTGTCCCAGATTTGGCCATTGGGAGCCCCTTCGTGTGCTTCTGTGACCCTTTGTCATATGCAGAAAGGAGGCAAAGACTCCATTTTTTAAGGTGCAGAGCACAAGACAGGAGCCGGGAAGATGGAATAAAAACTGTTATAAATGCTTCAGAGATGCCGAAGGGAATCGTTTAGTATTTCTAGTCTTCATTCCAAAGGACAAATGAACTACCATTCCAGCACTTCAAGCACAAATTGTTCCAGGCTCATCGTGTACCTTCTCTATCTCAGTCTGAACCAGCCATGTCCCCCAAGGAGTTCTAGTTTCATTCAGAAGAGCAGGGTGTTTAGAAACCAAGCTAAGGGTGCTCATTGCTATTGGGTGCCTGTTTCCTGGCCCCCTCAGTGGCTGAAGCATAGGGATATATGTATATATACATACTTGAATCTGTATTTCTCTACTTAAATATGTATTGAAAACCATCAGCTCAGACCTTTGATTCCAGTCCAACACCACAGGATTTATTCTAGTTTTTATTTTGTCTCTGTACTTGTTCTCTCTTCCAACAATCACCAGTGCCCATAATCCTAAACATAATGGGCTAATCCCCTCACATATAACCATTTTTTTATGTGTCACCTACACCCAGCCAGCCAAGGGGGCGCCTGCAACAAGGTTATCATCCACACGGCAGTCACAGGACTCTCCATGGAGGAGATTTTCTGCCACAGTGCTGGCTAGCATCAACTCCGCCACGACAAGCTGGTGGTGGCAGATGCTGTGATTGAGAAATTTGCTCCAATGAAGAGTGAAACAAGATGAACAAGGACCACTTAGGGTTTTTTAAGGTGTGTTGGAAAAAGCCAAAGAATTGGCATATCTGTGTGGCAAGAAGTGAAAACATTTGGTGGACTTTAAGAAGTTTCAACTAGTTATAAAAAGGCTTTTATTTGTGGTATGCACACTCCAATAGAGGCAACTTTTCTCACAAGAGTAAAATTATAGTTTGGAGACACTTAATTTAGTACACCTGATCATTGGCTTTTTAAATTTTTCTGGCTCAGATGGTAAAGAATCCACCTGCAATGCAGGTGTTTGATCCCTGGGTCAGGAAGATCCCCTGCAGAAGGGAATGGCTACTCAATCCAGTATTCTTGCCTGGAAAATTCCATGGACAGAAGGAACCTGGCAGGCTACAGTCCATGGGGTCGCAAAGAGTCAGACGCGACTGAGCAACTATTTCCTTTACTTTTAAAATAATTCTGTTAATTTATTTTATCTTTGGCTGTGCTGCGTCTTCACTCCTGTGCAGGCTTTTTCTCTAGTACCGGCAGGCAGGGGCTATTCTCTTGTGGAGCACAGGCTCTAGGGTGCAGGGGCTTCAGTAGTTGTGTCACCTGAGCTCTAGAGCACAGGCTCAAAAGTTGTGGTGCAAAGGCTTAGTTACTCCATGGCATGTGGAGTCTTCCCAGATCAGTGATCAAATGTGTGTCTCGCGTTGGCAGGCGGATTCTTTACTGCTGAGCCACCAGGGAAGCCCAGAAACAGTTTTTATTCCCTTATCCCAGTACCTGCCTGTGCTTTGTGTTTAGGTATACAAAAGCTGAGCCTTTATCTTTCCTTCCTACCCACTCCCACCCACCCCCATCCCTTTACCACTTAGCCACATGCCAAGCTCTCTTTTTATCTGTCAAGCTAACTTGAACTCTGTAAGGGACTTTGCATAATTTGTCAGCCTTGGACTCACTAATGAGGGGCAGCAGACAATTAAACATGGTCAGGGTAGATTAAAGTATGACCTCTGTGCCACTCAGAAAAACACAGGCTGCCTGGGCTTTCAGTCTGACTCTCTTGACCCTCTTCAGTCAAGAAAAGTGATGTGTTGGCTGGGAAGGTAGCTCCACATATGAAACTGCTCAGGAAGTGTGGTTTAGATTTGAGTCTAGCACAGTAGTGTTTCTGAAACTCACTGATCTTCCTAAGTGATGTTAATTTGGCTGAGGAGACAAATTCAACATTGTTTAAAAAATGAGGGACAGTTTGATCTGAGATGGGTGCACCAGAGCTATCAGAGAGGAGCTGTGTTCCTGACGGCATCGCCCAGGGTCAGGTTGTGACACTATTTCCTGGAGACCTTGGGTTCTTATGGCTCAGAAGTGATTCATCTCCTGATTGTGCGTGCTTCATCTTGAACCTGGCCTTTGCTGATGCTGTCAAACCTATTGCTTTGCAATGGGTCCACTATCTGCCTTCACGTGAGTTCATACTCTCCTGGGTTCTGGCTGGGAAATTAGGACCTTGGAAACTCAGCAGGAAAAAGGAAAATCTAATGTGCCAGGACACACTACTTTCCTCTAATTGATTCCTGTCTTTGATTAAAGGTGTTACTTTAGCAGTGGGGGGTGGAGGGCTTATATCTGTGACTTAAAAGATGAACTCAGGACTAACAGCTTCTTTCACTCTGTTCACAAAGGCCTGTTCTTTGGTTTGTGGCTGCAGCTGCTATTTTCAGAGCCGAGCTGCATTGATGCATTGCACGTTTTTATATGCTTCTTAATTCGGTAATTTGGGAACCTGGGTTGAGGAGTCGGAGGAGTGCGGGTGACAAATTTTGCCAGTGAAAAAGCCAAAATGGTGTGTCATGGCTACCTCTCTTTATTCCAATGAATTTCTTGATTCAAGATTGTGTATGGATTGTCTCTTGACTGTAGTCAGTGGGATGTACTGCATGACCAAGTTAGGGGACCAACAGCCACAGTCAGATTCCACCCTCTGGGACTGCCCCCTGAGACACAGTAGCCAGTAACCTTGACCAAGGGTGCAAACTTGGCCTCTTCACCTTGAGGGAAGCCTCAGGTTGCATACCTGGAGAATCCTCATGGACAAAGAAGCCTGGTAGGCTACAGCCAATGGGGTTGTCAAGAGTCAGACACAACTGAGTAACTAAGCACATACATTCATTCCCCACCTTCCTTTCTCTGGGTTTGGATTTCTTCATTAAACCTTAAATATCACCTCCCTTCTCTGCCAAAAATGAAAGAAAGAAAAAAAATATATATCCTTAGAAGGAACCATACTTGAAACTTTTAAGACAGCAATAGCTTGTTAGAGAAATGCCTCCACGGGGAAGAGCAGGATGGAAGAAAAGCCCTCTGATGCACTGTGCTGCCAGTGAACCCCCCACATCCTCCTCAGCCTTGCTTCCCATTATTCAACATTTATTGGGCAATTAAGACTGACACTCAGTGGAGCCCACCAAATGATGAATTTCTTGGGGGAGCTTTGTATTCTCAACACTTAGCCAAGTGGCAAACACCTGACCCACAGTCGTGCAGAGATACGTGAAGACTGAATAAATAGCTTCTTCCTGCCATGCCCTCGTCCCCCTCAACAGACATGCATCAACACCCAGTTTGTATTTAACTGCAGAAGACTGTAGTGTACAGGGCTTTGATTGCAAGCACCAGCAGCTCAAGCTAGCTTAGGGAGAAAACAGAAGGTAGAAGGACATGGGGTGTCTCATGAACCCCCAGGCAGAAAGGTAGAGGGGCCTCGGGAGCCCTAGGAAGTGTGTACTCCCCAGAACCCTCCAGTCTGGCTAAGGACCTTCCCTGCTGTTTGGCAGAGAGTGTGTGTGTGTGTGTGTGTGTGTGTGTGTGTGTGTGTGTGTGTGTGTGTGTGTCTGGCTAAGGACCTTCCCTGCTGTTTGGCAGAGAGTGTGTGTGTGTGTGTGTGTGTGTGTGTGTGTGTGTGTGTGTGTGTATACAGTTGCCAGAATGGGATTACAGATCAAGCAGAGTCCCTAAAAGTCTTTCACAGAACACCATTTTTGTGACATGTGGGCACCACCATTATTTACTTGATCTTTTTAAATTACTTACAGTTTTAAACTTATTTTTAAAGGAAACTTTATATCACTATGATAAATGTAAAATAAGTATCATTCATCATGAGCAAAAGTCTTTTTAAAAAGTAAATACAATGAAAACAAAAGAACAGTATAAGTTCTTTCTGGATCCGACTGCTGGTGAAAGGCCCTGAGCCCCAGGCCTGGAAACCCCACAGTGAACAGAGCAGAGTCACAGCTCTCTCAGAGCTCATGTTTAGATGGGGTGATCCCAACAATATAAACCCATAAAACATGAACCAGGTGGGCATGTACCAGGAAGAGTCAAACAGAGTAGGAAGGATACAGAGGTGGCAGGGAGTGGGGGAAAGGGCCCTCTGAGGTGGGGTGGGCAGGAGGAGGTGACATCCTTCATGGGATGTGTGAGGACAGAGCCTTCAAGACCAAAGGAACAGCCACTGCACCTCCACCCCTCAGTGTGAGCAACACTGCATCACAGAGAGAAGCTTCCGGGACCATTGCTCACTCTTGTAATAAATGTATCTGCCTTCAGCACATTTTAATAAGAGTATTACCCAAACTGACTAAGCAACGAGTAAGAATAATTACTTGTCTCCTTCAGAACCCTCAGGTCCAGGATCTGGATTCTTTCTTCTCAGTTCATTTAGGGAATATTAAAATTATGCAGGCAGCCCAACTCACAAGAGTCCAGTACATAAATGAGGATTATTGATTTGTGATCTGAGGCATGACTGACAAGCCAAGGGGATCTCCCCAGGAAAGAAAGCTGCTGCTTGAAAAACTGAAGATCAGAAGTTGATTGTTAAAAATACACTAGAAAACAGGAAAAAAATAAAGAATACACCAGAGTCTAGGAGTCAGTGCTACAAAGAGAAGCTCCCATCCAGCCGTGGCACTGTCCACACCGGTGAGGCAACAATGGAGCAGATCTGTAGTAACACTACCTAGCATCTGTTTAAACCTTAATACTCTTTAAAAAGGTTTTTCATATGTTTAATCCTCACAGCACCCCTGTGAAGTATCAGTATAATCATCACCTTTTTACAGATGAGGAAATCTGAAGTTCAAAGTGAATAAACGGTTTACCAAGGTCAGACAACTAGTGTTAATCATTAAGGTAATTAGCCTAAGATTAAGGAGGGGAGGTTTGCTATAAATGATATTTGACGTAATATAGGGGTTTAAACATTCTCGGCTCCAACCAGCTGTGCCTGCCTGGGAACATGGCACACCTGCTCAGAGGTTAATCCTGTGCCCTGCCATGTGGGGAGCATGAGGAGGAGAGAGGCACCGCCCAAAACCCCCAGCCCCCGCCAAGCCTTCCAGGGGAAAGGAGAACACTGCAACTGTCAGAAGTGTAATACCAATACAGCTCTCAAAAGTCCATGAAATCAGCTACATTATGTTGGTTGTGCAACACTGTACAATTTTCAACTTTTTCATCAAAATAGAAAACTTTTAATCTACTGCATTTACGCTGTGTCTTGGGGCCCTGCTGGCAAGGCTCGGCCTGGGGTGAAGGGAGGAGCCCTTCATCTTCCCAAGGCTGTCTGCTGGGCTGGGGCCAGTGTCATGGGCTGTGTCCTATGGTGTGGCACCAGGCCCGCTGCTCAGAAGGGCCCACGCCAAGTTCGATGCTCTGCTGTCGCCATCTTGAAATTCTTAACAATTTTTAAGCAAGGGCCCCAGTCCTGCTGCTGCTTCTGTCTTGCTTTTTCTTCCTCCCTCTTCCTCCTTCCTCAGTAAAAAGGGGTCTTCTCTTTTCTTTTTTGGCCACACTGAGAGGCACGCAGAACTATCCCAACCCAGGCCCCCTGCAGTGGAAGCATGGAGTCTTAACCACTGGACCACCAGGGAAGTCCAAAAGGGGTCTCCTCGGCTTATTTTTTCCCTTCCCATGTTGTTAGCTATCCTTGGTAGCCCTAGGTTGGGTCTTCTCACCCAGGGAGGACCCCTGCACACCGTGGCTCTTTCTGCCTTTCCGAGCCCCTCTCTTCCCTCCTGTCAGTTGGGCCTTCCAGACACGCCCAGCCTGGACACCTCAGACTCACTGCTCCTGGAAGGACTCTATACACGCTCCATCTCCTCATGACTGCTGCCTTCTTCTCATTCAGGGCTCAGCTCCAACATTCCCCTCTGAGGTTCCTTTCCCACCAGTGACCTTGCCCTGTGTCACTGCCACTCCTAAGAGCCCTCTGCTGCCCTCACTTACACCACATTATGAGGCTTGATCATTTTCATGACACCTGGAACCATTATTTATTTATTGTCTGCCTCCTGCCTCTAGACTATAAGCTCCTTGGATTCAAGAGACTTTGTCTGCTTTGTTCACAGTGGTATCCTCAGTACCTGCAATAGTGTCCTGCACATAGTTGGCACTCAATATTTACTGGTTGGATGAGTACAGAGAATGTCACCCAGGTGCCGGGTCCCTATAGAGATCAGGCATCAAAGCAAAGAAAGTCAAGTTCTAGCATCTAATCCAGCAAGAAATAGTGGAGGGCTCCTCTGACAGTCCAGTGGTTGGGACCCTGGGCTTCCACTGCAGGCAGGGGGCGTGGGTTCGATCCCTGATCAGGGAACTCCACATGCTGTGCAGTGCACCAAAAAAAGTAGTGGGACTGGAGGTGGAAGCCCATGCTGGTAGCCCAAGGACTGTGGACAGAAGGTTCCCCATAAATGTTTCTCAGGAGCCAGACATACCTGGAAGAGAGCAGGGGCAAGAACCCACAAGACAGCAAAGCTGCCAGCTCCCTGAGGAGGAGGCCCACTCAGGGTGGTTTCATGATAACAGAGGCTGCAACAGAGTGAACAAGCTGTTCCACTCTGAATCTTTAAATGCCACCAGCACTCGGATAATTCCCAAATCTATGTCACAAGCTAAGGATCTCCCTTGAGCCTTGAACTAGTTTATCTAAATGCCTCCTGACATCTCTTTCCCCTAGAAGACCCTCAGGTACCACAAACTCAGTCTGTCCAAAGCACAGACCAGGATTGAACTCCTGGGATCACTGTTTCATTTGTTCTCTGCATCATCTTGGCCCTGTTACTGGGTTCTCAGTTTCCTTAACTGTCAGTCAGGTATAAAAAATAATCCAGCAGCCTGAGCAGCCCCCTATAACTTAGCAGCCCCCTATAGTGGCCCCCACTATAACTTGCAGAGAACAGCTTTGAAAGCCAACCTCTGTAGGCTATTCTGTATTTACAAGACTAATTTGTGTAAGACACACTTTATCATATATTGTATATTTAGCAGTTATATAGGTGGTATGTCCCCAGGTAACTTTTGCCTGGAGAGAATAATCATGTGTTAGTGAGTGAGTCTGTAGCAGAAAGCACTGATCTACATTTCTTCTCTAAAGTCCCAGAGAGTAGTGAAGAGGAGATAAAACCTTCAAGCTTTTAATGAGTCTCAGGTTGTTGCCTTCAGCCAGGGTCAGCTTCTTCACAAGGCATGGGGCACAGTCTCCTTTGCAGTGCAGTGACTTGGGCCCAATCATACTTTTAGGGGCTTTTGAAAATGTTTTTAATTTTGGTTTATTTTAAAACCAGAAGAGGGGAATTCCCTGGTGGTCCAGTGGTCAGGACTCTGAGCTTTTACTGCTGAGGGCCAAGGTTTGATCCCTGATCAGGGAACTAAGATCCCACAACCCCACAAGCTGCACCGTGCAGCCAAAGGTTAAGTCTTTTTTAAAATATATTAAAAAAACAAAACCAGAAAGAAAAAATGAATAGGATGATAATGAACATATGATAATGTAGCTTAGACAGTAAAGAATCTACCTGCATTGGAGGAGACCTGGGTTCGATCCCTGGGTTGGGAAGATCCCCTGGAGAAGGGAATGGCAACCCACTCTAGTATTCTTGCCTGGAGAATTCCATGGACCGAGGGGCCTGGTGGGTACAGTCCATGGGGTTGCAAAGAGTCAGTCATGATAATGAAGGCAGCCTCAATTATGTTTGTTTTTATACCAATCAGTTCAGTTCAGTCGCTCAGTCATGTCCGACTCTTTGCGACCCCATGGACTGCAGCACGCCAGGCCTCCCTGTCCATCACCAACTCCCGGAGTTTACTCAAACTCATGTCCATTGAGTCGGTGATGCCATCCGACCATGTCATCCTCTGTCATCCCCTTCTCCTCCTGCCTTCAATCTTTCCCAGCATCAGGGTCTTTTCAAATGAGTCAGGCCTGATTTCCTTTAGGACGGACTGGTTGGATCTCCTTGCAGTCCAAGGGACTCTTGAGAGTCTTTTCCAACACCACAGTTCAAAAGCATCAATTCTTCAGTGCTCGGCTTTCTTTATAGTCCAACTCGCACATCCATACATGACTCCTGGAAAAACCATAGCTTTGACTTGATGGACCTTTGTTGGCAAAGTAATGTCGCTGCTTTTTAATATGCTGTCTAGGTTGGTCATAACTTTTCTTAGGACTGACTGGTTTGACCTCCATGCTGTCCAAGGGACTCTCAAGAGTCTTCTCCAACACCACAATTCAAAAGCATCAATTCTTCAGCTCTGCCATGGGCATTGTTGAGACCCAGGGTAAGGGTGTAGCAGCCAGAGGTAAGAACCTGGAGAAACAAAAGCCCTGAGGTGGGGAGTCTTAGGCATTTAAAGAGCTAAAGGGAGGTGGGGATAGGGTCACCAGAAAGAATTGTGGAGGAAGTTGGAAAGAGGACTAGACTACCAAGCGCCTCATAAACCCTGCTGAGTTAGGATGTTTTCTTATTACATGGAGAAGGTGTGGGAGAGTTTTAGGAGAGGGAGTGGTCTGACCTGAATTACAGTTTAAAAAGATTAGTGTTTAGCTTTGCTGGAAAATATCCTGTGGGGGATGGGACTATCAGAGGGAGCAGTTTGGAGGCTCCCGGGTGATACAGGCAGCTAAGGGTGTACTAAACATCAGAGGTGGCTAGGAAGATGGAGGGATGGCGGTTCAGAGGGGAACTAGTAGTTGGGGGGCTGCTGAGTGGGGAGTGGAATCAGAACAGATGATAGATGAGATGAGGGTTGTTGTTGTTGGTCACTCAGTTGTGTCCCATTCTTTCATGGACTGCAGCATGCCAGGCCTCCCTGGCCTTCACCATCTCCCGGAGCTTGCTCAAACCCATGTCCTTTGAGTCAGTGATGCCATCCAACCGTCTCATCTGTCGCCCCCTTCTCCTGACTTCAATCTTTTCCAGCATCAGGTTCTTTTCTAATGAGTCAGCTCTTCACATCAGGTGACCAAAGTATTGGAGCTTCAGCTTCAGCATCAGTCCTTCCAATGGATATTCAGGATTGATTTCCTTTAGGATTGACTGGTTTGATCTCCTTGCAGTCCAAGGGACTCTCAAGAGTCTTCTCCAACACCACAGTTCGAAAGCATCAATTCTTCAGCAGGATAGAGGTGCTCAGCTTTTTTTATGGTCCAAATACAGACCTTTGTTGGCAAAGTAATGTCTCTGCTTTTTAATAAGCTGTCTAGGTTTGTCATAGCTTTTCTTCCAAGGAGCAATAAGTGTCTTTTAATTTCATGGCTGCAGTCACCATCTGCAGTGATTTGGGGGCTCAAGAAAATAAAATCTCTCACTGTTTCCATTGTTTCTCCTTCTGTTTATCATGAAGTGATGGGACTGGATGCCATGATCTTAGTTTTTTGAATGTCGAGTTTTAAACTAGTTTTTTCACTCTCCTCTTTCACTTTCATCAAGAGGTGCTTTAGTTCCTCTTCACTTTTTACCATAGAGGAGGTTTCATCTGCATATCTGAGGTTATTGATATTTCTCCTGGCAGTCTTGATTCCAGCCTGGCATTTCTTATGGTGTACTCTGCATATAAGTTAAATAAACACCTTGAGCAGAGGTGAGGGGGCGCTGTTTTTGAATGAGAAAGAAGACCTCTTTAAGACTTCTGTTTGGATGTGTTAAGTTGGTGTGTTGATGGCATGTCACAGGGGAGATGCTGAGAAGAAAGTAGAGGAGTACCTGGAGCTGGGGCTTCCCTGGTGGCTCAGGTGGTAAAGAATCTTCCTGCAATGCAGGAGACCTGGTTTTGATCCCTGGGTTGGGACAATTCCCTGAAGAAGAAAATGGCAACCCACTCCAGTGTTCTTTCCTGGGAAATCCCATGGATAGACCTGGTGAGCTACAGTCCATGGGGTCGCAAAGAGTCAGACCCAACTGAGCTACTAACATATATACATGGGGTTGGATTTGGGGGATGTCAGAGCTTCGATGCTGGAAGTATGGGTGGCATCAGCATGCAGCTGGTAATAAAGCCACCAGCCTAGAGGAGACCACCTGGGAACTGAAGAGGAAGGGCCCAGAACAAAGGCCTGGGTTCCCCCAACACTCATAGGACTGGTGGAAGGGATGTGTGGTGAGGCAGAAGTCCAGCGGAGACTGCCGTGAGTGACCCCCGGCCAAGGCCAGAGAAGGTCTTTTAGGTTTGGTGAAGAAGTCACCCTGACTGTGGACAGTCTGAGTGGAGTGGTGGAAATGGAAGTTAAATTTGGGCAGGCCTCTTCCTTGCCTGAAATCTGGATTAAAAAGTAGCTATGGAGGACCTTTGGGGGTCAAATGAGGAAATATGAAATGGACTTTAGATTATTGTATCAGCGTTCGATTTCTTGGATGTGATAATAGTCTGCAGTTACGATACAGGAGGGAAGAGGGCAGGGCACAACCTTTAAAGGAATGACATAACTACTGAGGATACAACAAAAACTAGTTAGAACTGATTAGGCCCAAGATGGTGGAAGACTCGACTTCCAGTGGACCTTGAGCTTTGTTATACCCTCACTGTGATATGTTGTTGTTCAGTCACTCAATCATGTCCAATCTTTGCAGCCCCATGGACTGCAGCACACCACGCTTCCCTGTCCTTCACCATCTCACAGAGCTTGCTCAAACTCATGTCTATTGAGTCAGTGATACCATCCAATCATCTCATCCTCTGTTGTCCCCATATATGACACACTCAGACTTCCTGGGTGGTCCAGTGGTTAGGACTCTTCACTTTCAGTGCCATGGCCAGGGTTGAATCACTGGTCAGGGAATTAAGATCTTGCAAGCCAAGCAGCATGACAAAAAAAAAAAAAACCTACCCCATATTTTGGGTCACTCTTGCCTTTTGAGGTGGATGGCATTCTGTCTGTGGAAGGTGTATCTCTAAATATCCTCTTCTTACCTATGACATTACTTCTGCACTAAGACATTAAGAACCTAAGCTTTGTTAAATCCTGAGACTAGATGTGCAATCTCAGTTAAAAGACAGTGGGCTCAAGTCCCAGTCTGAGTTTTGGCTGGGTTGGAGTCCCATCTGAGTTGTACGGTTTCAGTTATGTAAGAGAGGTTTGATTCTTAGGAGATGCACGTTTTAGTGTTTATTGGAATATTTAGGGAGCAAAATGCCTGAAACTTTCAAGTGGTTCAACAATAACAACAAATTATACATGTATACTGGAGAAGGAGATGGAAACCCACTCCAGTGTTCTTGCCTCTAGAAGTCCATGGACAGAGAAGCCTGGCAGGCTACAGTCCATGGGCTCACAAAGAGTCAGACATGACTGAGTGACTAACACATATATGTATATGTATGTATTATATATATAAATTGTTTGTATGTTATATATGGGCTTCCCAGGTAGCTCTAGTGGTAAAGAACTCACTTGCCAATGCAGGAGACCTAAGAGACTCAGGTTCAATCCCTGGGTCGGGAAGATGCCCCTGGAGGAGGGCATGGCAACCCATTCATTATTCTTGCCTGGAGAATCCCATGCATAGAGGAGCCTGGCAGGCTACTGTCCACAGGGTCACAAAGAGTCAGACATGACTGAAATGACTTAGCACGCACACTCGCATGTTACATATAGGTATGTGTATAGGTGTATTATTTATTAGAAAGAGATAGCATATGTGGCAGAATGTTAATTGGAAAATCTAGGTGAGGGGTAGTTCAATAGTTTTTCAACATTTCTGTAGGTTTTAAGTTTTACTTAAAACAATTAATGAGCTGGCAGGGCTGTGTTGCAACCCTGTGGGTTGTTTGACCTGAGGCATCCAGCCCAGGTGCCTGCAGGCTGTGGGGTGGGGCCAGGTCTTGGTACCTCCAGGAGAGCTCATGCAGGCCAGTGTTCCCAGTACATTTGCCATCAGTCTCCTGGTCCCCACAATGAGCCTCGGTTGCCCCTCCTGACACACCCACAACCCCTGCCCCCCACCCCCAGGAGACCCTCCATGACCGGAAGTTTTTGAAGAGCTGGATGATCCAAGTAGCAGGTCATTTTCTCTCAAATAATCTCTTTGATTTCGGATATGAAGTTCAGCCACAGTGGGAGTCTCATGACCAGACACTATCTGACCATCAGAATTTGGGATCTCAACAAGGAAAACCGCCCCGTTGAGACTTACCTGGTTCACAACTACCTCTGTAGTAAGCTATGCTCCACCTTGGAAGACGACTGGATTTTCGAGTTGAGTGTGTGTGCAATGGGTCAGACAGTCTCATCACGACAGCTACTACAACAACTTGAGAATATTTGACTGAGACACCAACCACGATGTTACGCTTAAGGCCTCAAGGGAAAATAGCAAACCCAAAGCTATAGTAAAAAACAAGCCTGGGAGGCAAGCAGAGAAAAGACATCAGTGTCAACTTTAGCAAAAAGTTCCTGGACTCTAGCAAAAAAAGATCTTGCTTACAGCTCAGCATCCTTCAGAAAATATTGTAGCAGTGACAAATAACCTATATGTATTCCAGTTATTACTTAATAATCTAACTTACTGAATACTAGTTAAACATGTTCTTAAATGTTTCTTTGGATGTTCATTTGATGTATCAGCCTTATCTTCCCTCTGCTGGAAACAGTTGGGAAAAAATTCAGTGGAGTTCAACTTTTCCAAATCCCCAGCTCTAAGAAGCTTTGTCAAACCCAACAGGTTCTGGGACATTTCTGTTTAGAATTGAGAACTTCCAGCTAACAGTAATTATTTCATAGCTGACTTGAGTTTCTGATGCTTTTATTGCCCTGTTTTCTCTGGTGGATCCACTGTTTTATTTCTAGGTGTCTGCAGAGATAAAAATGAGATCATAGTGTTTAAAGAGAAAAAATATGGAAGTTTTTTTGAATTAAGCAATTCCATTTGATTGGAAAATTTCAACAAAAAATAAATACCCATTTACTCTTAAAAAAAAAAAAAAGTGAACAGCAGGTGAAGAAGAAGTGGAAACAGCCAAGTTGTCAAGGAGAGTTGTCCAGGTAATAGTACCTGTAGAGGATAGTGAGGTCAAGAGAGGGTTTTATACAAAAATGTTTAAAATGAGAGCCAGCATAGTTGTTGACAGGAATGCTCCAGCGGAAAGGGAGAAATTGATATGAGAAGGGGGTGGAAGATTTGGGGTAAAATCTTTGGGAAGGCAGGTGGGTGGCCCCAGGCTTGGAGGGGGCACTGTGCTGAAGGGCTGTGCTGGGGTCAGCGGTGGGGGGCATCCTTTTCTGCAGGAAATAGGGTCTGAGGCTCTCGGCTGACAAGAATTAGGAGGGGCAAGTAGCTGTTTCAAGAAGATTGGGCACAGAGCCAAGAAAAAATGGACACATTTGTTGTTTTGTGTTTAAGATCTGAAGGGAGCCAACAGAGGAGAGCGGTAAGTCCGCACACCTGTGCTACTCAGTTTTTCTATCTGTAACATGAGGGGAACTGAACCAGGGGCTCTCAAAGGATGCTGCAAACTCCTGTTCATACAAGGTCGCTTTTGACCCCTGATGGGCTGCTTTTACTGAGTAGCACGTGTTTGGCTGGTTTAAAGATTCAAGATGGCTAGTAAAAATTGGACACTTGCCTAAGAGGTTTCTAATTGAGGGTAAAAGCCAAGAGGTAAGAGAGACACTTGAAAGCTACTTAAGGCTTGAGGGCACCCCGGGGGAACAAGAGGGTGGCCCAGAGGTCGCTGGGGCTCTGAGATGCCTTGACAACGTGTCGGTAAACTCAGTACGAAGTCCCTTGGAGAGTAAATTCTGCTGTCTCCGGGCTCTCACGGAAGCTGGCATCGCACAGCGTGAAATGAAACAGCACATTAATGTGATTAACACTGAATAAACCTCCGTGTGTGAGCAAATATAGCATGAAGTGGGTTTAAGAATTTTAAAATACCTATTATTAAAGACAGCCTGCAGGGCTGCAGTGGCATCCGATGACAAGCCAGAGGCTGCTACCAGCATCTAACGTTCCCATAGTCCTTTCCTTCGGCAAAGTGCGTTTGCAGGCTTCTGTGCCAGGCTCTTCCCTGATCCTCCCAGGGGGTTATCACCACTACCCATTTTATAGATGAAGAAACTAAACGCATTGTCAGCAGTAGGTCTCTCAGAACGTGGAAAGCAGAGACCATGGAGATCATCATCAGCTCCCCAGTGGCTGGCAGAGCATCAGGAAGGGAAGGAGCCCCCAGCCCCTGAGAGCCGGCCCAGCAAACCGTGAGCTCTGTGCTGGGACCTGCACGTCTGGCTGGCGGCTGAGCATCAGGCCCCGGGCTGCAAGCCTTGCGCAGATGGTCTCACTTAGTCCTGATGACAACCCTTGGCAGTGGGTATTATTAACCCCAAGAGGAAACTGAGGGCAGACAGGTTAAATAACTTGCCAAAGGTCACCTGGCAGAATTAGGGTTCAAGTTCAGATTCGTCTGAACCGAAGTGAGTGCTCTTGACTGCCAAACTGGACGCTGTCTTCCAGGAGGGCACAGTGTGGACTTGGGGATTCTCGAGGCCCCTGTGCTAGAGAGTGGTTAGCACAGAGCTGAGCTCAGGTAATAGGATAGCACCAATGTCAGTGACTATTGACTGAGGGGCTGACAGTCTAAACGGTTGTACAAGTAGAGATGTGAATTACTGTCTTGTGGGGTCTTCCTCTTCCAATTGACGATTTCCCCAAAGCTTATGAATGCTTAATCTAATCAAGGCAAAAAGGCATCAGAGAATCGCAAGGCCTTTCCTTTATTAACTGTCAAGTCCAATCTGTAGGCTGTTTACGTGCCAAGGTCAGAGATCAGACTTCAGCTGCTCACCTTTCATTCATCTGGCAAAGCCCGGAACATAAAGTTTATTGATGCAAAACTGATTGGCAGGCAGTGGTAACGACGTGGCCGGGACAGGGAATATCTGAAGGAGTCCTAAGCCACTCGGGTCAGTCCTACTTCCCAGCGGTGCTAACTTCACAGGCTCCAGGTGACTGGCCGTAGCTCAGAGCTTTCCACACCACAGTCTAGATGAGTAGCACATGTCTGGACCATGGGCAGAGTTCACAGGGCCAGGCAAGATGGGGAGGGAAGGAGTCCCTTCTGCCTGTCTGTTAGTTTGGGAAGGAGATAGTGAAGCATGGAAGGTGAGGTATAGAAGGTCTTGAAGCCACACATATTCAAGGAATTCCTGTGTCAGCCTCCACTGGAGAGGCCTGGGAATTGGGAAGAGGGAGGCATTGTCACACCTGCAGCTTTTGGCCAGCCCTGGACTAAGTGGCTCCCTGTCTCTGGGGAGCTCCTGCTGGGGTCTCCTCTGTGCCCATCAGCAAGGGGAGGTGGGGAAGTACACATGAGTCCATGCCTGACTCTCTACTTGCAGTGTCCTCAGGATAAAAACCAGGGGGAAGGCACTAAGTTCCAAAAGAGGGTACTGGACCCAGGAATTGGTGCTCATGCCACTCAAGATGGGGAAAGGTCTCAAATATTATTTGTTCTTTTTAAAATATATTTCTTTGCTTATTTATTTAGCTGTGTGGGGTCTTAGTTGTGGCACATGGAATCTTTCGTTGCGATGTGTCAACTTCTCTTTAGTTGATGTGCCCTGGTTCAGTAGTTGCAGTGAGGGCTTAGTTGCCCCGAGGCATGTTAGTTCACTGACCAGAGATCAAACCTTCATGCCCTGCATTCTTAACCACTGGATCGTGGAGTGAAAGTGAAACTGAAGTCGCTCAGTTGTGTCCAACCCTTTGCGACCCCGTGGACTGTAGCCCGCCAGACTCCAGTGGGATTTTCCAGGCAAGAATACTGGAGTGGGTTGCCATTTCCTTCTCCAGGGGATCTTCCCAGGGATCGAACCCAGGGATCGATTCCCAACCCAGGAATCAAACCCGAGTCTCCCACATTGCAGGCAGACTCCTTACCATCTGAGCCACCAGGGAAGTCAGATCATGGAGGGAGTCCCTCAAATATTACTCATTTTTATCAGGACCAAACTGAATTTTGCATCATCTGAGAAAAAGACCTGACTACAGGTGATTTTAAAAGATTTCTTAATCTCTGCAATTCAGTTAATAGTGGTTTTCCACAGCACTCAGCTGTCTGGATTTAACCCCCCAACACTCACACATCACAAAGCAAAAAAAATAACAAAATTAAACAAACCAAATCCCCAGGCCTTGTTTTATTTCTATTTCAGGTTCAAGGTCTAGTCTGAGCAGCAAATGCCTCCTCTCCTGGTCTGTTTCTGGACAGGCAGGGGGGCAAAGTCCCTCTTCCTCTTCTCCATGACAGGGCCGGGCCTGGGTTGTACAAAGCTCCAGAGAGAAGTGCCCACCGAGGAGCAGGGCTGGGCCAGGGCTCCAGTGGCCATGACCTCCCTCGATTTCTGTCAGTGAATGATGAGCAATTGCTACCGTCGGGCACTGGGACAGGAAGATGATTAACACAGGATCCCAGAGACCCACACACAAACCACTAACCATAGTAAAAAACCAATAAACGCTCTCTTTGTAGTAGGAATAAAATGTTTCAGGTGCACAGAGAAAGAAGGGAGAGGGAAAAGCTTCAGTGGTTCTCAAAGTGGTTCCCAGACCAGCAACCTCAGTGTCACCCAGAAGTTGTTAGAAATGCAAATACAAGGCCCAGCCCAGACCAGAGAGTCAGAAACACTAGGGGTAGGGTCCAGCAAGGTGTGTTGCAAGATACCCCCTAGGTGATCCTGGTGTGAGCTGCAATTGGAGAGTCATGCACGGGCTGGCAAACTGCCTATTTTTGCAAATAAAGTTTAACTGGAACATGGCCACAGTCGTTCCATTCCGTGTCATCAGTGACCATCTTCCTGCCATGCTGGCAGGGTGAGACTCACGAAAGAGACAAGGACCGCGAAGCCTAAGGGCCTCTGGCAGCCATGCTTCAGTCAGCTCTGTGCTGGGACCCAGCTCTAGTTTGAGGACTTCCTGAAAACACTAAACAGTCTATTTTAAGTGTGAGGAATATATATTAGTCACCACGGTTAGAAAGATAGGTTTTTAAAAAATCAAATGAGCAAGAGAAGAAATAATAATTCTAGGGAAGCCCTCAGTTAGACTCCTTGTTCCACTCAGTGCTGTGCTGCATGCTTTAGGAAGCCTAACTACCCCTCTAAGATGGGCATCATTTCCCCCTCCCTTTAAAAAAATTTTATTTATTTTTCGCTATGCTGAGTCTTTATTGCAGTGTGGACTTTTCTTTAGCTGCAGTGCGTGGACTTCTCATTGCAGTGGCTTCTCTGGTTGCAGAGCACAGGCTCTATGGCACACAGGCTTCAATTGTTGTGGTACGTGGGCTCAGTAGTTGTGGCACCTGGGCTCTAGAGCAAAGGCTCAATAGTTGTGGTACACAGGCTTAGTTGCTCCGCAGCATGTGGGATCTTCCCCGATCGGAGGTCAAACCCATGTCTAAGGCATTGGCGGCAGAGTCTTTACCACTGAGCCACCTGGGAGGTCTCATCATATCCCCTTTAATAGATGAGAAAGGGGAGCTGGGAAGGTGAAGTAAACAGCTCAAACTCACGGAGCCCAGGGGAGGAGAGCTTGGACTGGCCCCTGGATCAGCTTAGCTCCCAGGTCAGGCTCTCTGCCTCACACCTACCACCTCTCTTTTCCCAGTTATAAGATGGAAACTCCCTCAGGGGCAATGGGGGCCCTTCATAGGAACATGTTAACATAACAGGCACAAATTTCATACTTTTTCCAGTGGAGGAGATGAGTCGCCAGGGGCTGGAGAACTAGACCCAGGGCTACTTCCTGAGGGTTCCAATCCTGTGGGGAGCACAGCAAGTGGAAGGCAGGAGCTGTAGAGTCCACAAGGGTGCAGGACCAGCTCTCACCTGTTCTAGCCGAACAGGGCAGGTGAGACCATGCAAGTGCTGAATGAGTGCCAGGTGGGATGCAGCCTCTGGGCAGTGTGACTACCGAAGGCCTCCCAGTGCTGCCCCTGCCCCACAGACCAACACGGAGGTGCTTCTGTCCAGCTCCTGGATCGTCAGGGTGGGGGTGTGTATAAAGGGTGCCCCAGGGGAGGACTTGGTAACTGAGGTGAGTCTTGTATCTGTGAGAGGAGAAAAGAACCTATCAGAGTATTTCCTGCTCTGATACAGGAATGGAGTTGATCAGCTGGTCAGTGAGATGCCAAGTCCCTAATCAGATTGGGGAACCTATTACGATGTGATGTCCTCGCTGGTGACTGAAAGAGCAAAAGTAAAATCTTGCCCTGCTACCACTGAATAAATGCGGGAGCTAAAACACCATTGTCTGGGTGGCTCAAACAGTGACCAAGCAAGTCTGTCCCCCACCCACCCACACAGTATCTATTTTGGTTTCCAAATATTTTGTTAGAATAGGACAGCAAAAAACATTCTTGACAAACAAAAGAGCTTGGTATGTGAGGCAAAGGTGATGAAGGCAAGCATTTTGAGAAGACTAGTGACCAACTGCTTTCTCTAATCAAATCAGTGCAGTTCGGTTGTTTTAAACAAGCATCGTCAGAGTGTCTTCTGCATGCCAGGCACTACACTAATCTTTCTGTTTCTTTTAAAGTAGCATTTTTTCCTATCTTTTCTCTATTATGCATTGCATTAAGATCAGAGCTATTTACTTATTTAGTTCTTTTTCTTTTTGGGGGGGCCTCAATGAGCCACTTGTGGGGTCTTATTTACCTGATCAGGGATCAAACCTGGGCCCTCAGCAGTGAAAGTGTACAGTCCTAACCACTGTACCACCAGGGAATTCCCCACACTAACCTTTCTGAACCTCGGTTACCTCATCCCATCCTCACATCAACTCTGAGGGGCAGGTCATGTGAGCAGCCCTATTTTATGGGGTGAGGGAGGGGCTCAGGCAGGACACTTGGCTGAGCCTCACTAGCACACATGGCAGAGCCAAGTTTTGAACCCAAGGCTCGTGACTCTGCATCTTGTATTCCTTTGACAGCATCACATTTACTCTGTAAGTAAAAACTAAATCTGGACAGAGCACAGGGAGACCGGGAAAACACAGTACCCAGAGACTGTGGATGGCTTCACACTGAGACAGCATTTATTCAGGCTCTGGTTCTTGGAGCTGATGGAACCACACTCCCACTAATCCATAGATAAGGGCTACTGGGCCGCTGTGTGAAGAAGCATCGTGGAAATAGGCCATGTGCTGGGCCAGCTGTACCATAACCCTGTTTCTTTGCTGCCTATTGTTTCAGGGGAAAGTTGCCTCGAAAGAATAATTTCATTTTGCATTTACAAATGGCACTTTTTTTTCTTCAAATTTCAGAAGACTCTAGAGTGTTAACTGACTTAATCCCTAGAGCAACCCTGAGAGGAGAATTAGGTGTTAGTTCCCAGTTTGATAGAAGAGGAAGTTGAAGTAATTTTCCAAAAGTCTTACGCTAATGAATACTAAAGTAGAGTTTTTAAATGTGAGGCTTCACCAGGACACCTGCAAAACCAGAGACCACCACTTGGGAGACTCCGTGATGATGGACGAAATCAACTACCAATGTACCTATGAAGCTGCAGGGTTGGCTAAAAATGGGTGATCAAAATTTCTAAGGAAATGTAAGCCTAAATATAAATTGTAAGCCTATATATAGACTGTGGTTTCAGGAGAGGTGAGTCCAAGAGAAGGAAATCAAGAAAGCAGGGTTTTGATGTAATTTCATGAGAGGGGACAGACCTAGCATCCTGTCCTTTTAGAAGACACTATTTCAAGGAATTGAGAACAGCAGCTGTCTTCAGCTGGCATCCAGGGTTGTGTACCGTTCTCAGAGTTTTGATGACTTTCTTTGGGAACCGGATTAACTCTGGGGCCGGGGGACCTAAAGACCTGAGAACCAGATTCTGGGTGATGATGAGTTTGATAAGAGTCTTGCCTAAGTGACTAACCAACTGCCCAAGTCTACACTTCCAGAGTAGGCGGAAACTAACAGCCAGGTAGGAAAGTTGTAGAATACAATAAATACGGGGTAAGAAGCAAGAAACCAGAACAAGATGACAGGAATTTAAGTGTTAGCAGAAGCAAACTCAAGGAGCAGGTGGAACCTGGAGTTGGACAGGAGGGGCAGAATTGAGCGCCCTGGCCCAGCCATACACGGCAGAGCAAGGGGCAGAGGGCACAGGTCCCGGAGGCAGATCAGCTTTCAGAGAATTCTCGCACCTCCTCTCCACTTCTCCTCCTCCTCTGTATGGTGGGCTCCCTCAAGGTGGGAAGGATTAAAAGTGATCATGAACATGCTCTCATTCCAGTGCCTGCCTCGTAAATGCTCAATAAGTGCTTTTTGCTATAATCCCTGCCCTTTGGGATCAAGCATTAAACACAGGCTCAAGACACTGAATCTCCCTGCAGCATAAAAGCACCTATTTTACCGAAACCTTGGTGAGATTGTGGCCTATGCACGTGTCAGCTCAGCAGCAAGCATCTTCTCACCCTGTCACAAAAGGCCCATAAGGCCCAGATATGCTGCAGCTCTGCCTGACAAGTGATCCAGCTGCCAACATGTCAGTTCTGGCCCAGGGCCATTTTCACTCACTGTTCTCTCTGCCTGCAAGGCTCTTCCCCAAGACAGTGACAAGGTTTGCACCTTCATTCCATTTAGGCCCCTGCTCAGATGTCAGGTGATCAGAGAACAGCCGTCCCTGACCTACCTCCCTCTGTGACGTAGCATCTCCACCACCACTGGGGTCCAGCCCTTGGTCCTCGTCCCTGCTCCCTATTTCTCCTGGCACTCCATGCCTCTGATGTAGAATTTTCTGATGTAGAATTTTGCATTATTGTCCATTTCTCTCAGTGGCATACACCTAAGAGCGAGGATTTAGTTTTGGGCTTTTTAAAAAATTGTTTTGTTTTTGTTTCTTCCAGTTTTATTGAGACACAGTTGACATACAGCACTATAGGCTTAAGATATACAGCATGATGACTTAGGTAAGTCACTAAAGTGACCGTCTCAGTAAGTTTAGTGAACAGCCATCATCTCATATAGACAGAAAATTAAAGAAATAGAAAAAAAATGTTGTTTTCCTTGTGATGAGATAGCCTTTCTTTTCAAACTGTCTTTCTCACTTCTTTCTACTGAGAAACCTAGCCTGGAGGTTTTTCTCACTCTATCATGGAAAGGCAGTTACTGGCCAGCTCCGTATCACTATCGCACAGACGCAGAAGATAATGCACAGTCCATGCAATGTAACGTGGCCACACCTGCTAGGTGTCTGGTGGAAAGTGTTCCAGGTGGATGGAGGGAAAGTGCAAAAGCCTTGAGGTGGGAGCAGGCTGGTGAGGCTGGAGTGGAAGTGCTGGGGATAAGGATGTAAGAGAGGATGATTTCAGAGTTTTTGAAGTAATGAAAGAATGGAATTGACATTTGCTAATATGAGTTAAACGGGCTTCCCTGGTAGCTCAGTGGTAAAGAACCTGCCTGCAATGTAGGAGACACGGATCTGATCTCTGGGTCAGGAAGATCCCCTGGAGAAGGAAATGGCAACCCACTCCAGTATTCTTGCCTGGGAAGTCCCGTGGACAGAAGAAACTGGCAGGTTACAGATTCCACGGCATCACAAAGAGTTGGGCATGACTTGTTGACTAAACAATAGCATGAGTTAGGTAGGGAGGCAGGTTTTGCCTGTAAGTTTTATGATGATTTCAGGTTGGAAGCACCTGGCAGGGATCCAGCTGTAACCCAGGTGCTTTATATATATTATCTCCATGGCACAGATAAGGAAATGGAGGCTCCAAAAGTCAGGTGTTCTTGGGTCTCAGAAGACCTTTTACACATTTCTCACGTATGCAGAAGTGTTGAGATTTGAATCCAAGCTGCTTTTTCCAAGGGTTTGTCACTGAAGAAGGAGCTGAGAGAGGATTTGCCTGAAGGTGGAAAAGTCAATACTGTTTTAGATAAGGTGAACTCAGACCTCCTTTCCAAATACTGGAACACCAGGACACAGAGGTTCCTTCTGTAGCTGGACTGGTAAGCTTAGGGCCAATAAGAGGAAGCACCATGTCACAAGAACATTCGGCTGCAATCCCTTTGGCCTCAGCCAGGAGGACAGCAAATCCATTTCCACGTCTGTTCAGGCTGTCACATGCCAAAACAATGGAATGAAATGTGGAAGATTCGATTGGGGTTATTTTCATGGGTTGCACTCCATTTTTTTTCATATTTTAAAAGATTTGCTCACTGTACATACAAAGTCTTCACATAAGGCATTTACTACTAATATAACTGACATGCCTTTGAGAGCCTTGACCCCTCTCAGTGTGGTCTGCAGACCCACAGCAGCAGCATCACCTGAGGGCTGACAGAAAAGCAGACTCTTAGGTCCTGTCCAAGATGCACTTTAGCAAGATGCCTGAGGGATTCATGAAGTGAAAGTGTTAGTCACTCAGTCATGTTCAACTCTTTGCGACCCAGCGGACTGTAGCCCACCAGGCTCCTCTGTCCATGGAAGTCTCCAGGCAAGAATACTGGAATGGGTAGCCATTCCCTTCTCCAGGGAATCTTCCCAACCCAGGGATTAAACCCAGATCTCCTGCATTGCAGGCGGATTCTTAACCATCTGAGCCATCAGGGAAGCCCAGGATACATCTGCTCTGTCTAATCTGAGAAGCCCTGGCCTAGAGCAGGAGTTGACAAACTTTTTCTGTCAAGGATCAGATAGTAAATGTTTTAGGCTTTGCCTGCCTGTCACTACTACTCAGTTCTGCCATATGTAGCGCAAATTCAGCCATAGATAGTATGTAAAGAAATTAGTGTGGCTGTGGGTTGTTGTTTTTTTTTTTCAATTTTACTTCTTGATGTGGACCATTTTTAAGGTCTTTTTTGATTTGTTACAATATTGCTTCTGTTTTATGTTTTAGTTCCCCAACCGGCTATTGAACCTGAACCCCCTGCATTGGAAAGCAAAGTCCTAACTACTGGACTGCCAGGGAAGTCCCAGTGTGGCTGTGTTCTAAATGAAACTTTATTTATGGACACAAAATTAGATTTTATATCATTTTCAAGTCATGAAATACTATTCTTCTTTTGATTTTCTTTCAACCATTAAAAAGAAATGGACAAAGGTCCATATAGTCAAAGTGACGGTTTTTCCAGTAGTCATGTACGGATGTGATAATTGGACCATAAAGAAGGCTGAGCACTGAAGAATTGATGCTTTCGAACTGTGGTCCTGGAGAAGACGGAGAGTCCCTTGGACTGCAAGGAGATCCACCCGGTCACTCCTAAAGGAAATCAGCCCTGAATATTCATTGGAAGGCCTGATGCTGAAGCTGAAGCTCCAATACTTTGGCCACCTGATGCCAAGAGCCAACTCATTGGAAAAGACCCTGACGCTGGGAAAGATTGAGAAGAGGGTGACAGAGAATGGCTGGATGACATCACCATCACCGACTCAATGGACATGAGTTTGAGCAAACTCTGGGAGACAGTGAAGGACAAGGAAGCCTGGTGTGCTGCAGTCCCTGGGGTTGCAAGAGTTGGACACAACTTAGCCACTGAACAACAATTAAAAAAGAAAACTCAACCCTTCCCCACCACCAAAAGAAAAAAAACCCCACTTCATTCTTGTCATTCAGAGGCCATTCAAAAACCACACACATCTTCTGACTCACCTTTCTGGGCTGACTATGCCCAAGTCTCCTGCCACTAGCTGAATGATCCTCTTTTTTCTTCTCTGTGAGTTCAGGGCTGAGGTCCCCTTTCCCTCGCAACCTGTGTCAGTGTGTCTGAAGGTTGCTTACTTCAGCCTAATACGAAAGGTCAATGGAAGGAAGATTGATAAAATATATTTTGCTAGTGTCCACAGATGCAGGGTGTTTGCTGTTGTTTCCTATCTTGAGGTTTTCTGAGAAAGACCAAAATGGAGGATTCAGTAGCTCAGGAGGGGGCTTGTTACACTTAAGGAGCTTGTTACACTTAAGTGGGCATTCATTCTTGTTGCAGTTGCTGGGAAGGAGGCACACACAAGGCAGGAAAGACAAGTATTAAAAAGTAACATTTGGGGAGGGAGTTGAAAGAGGAAATTAGAGAAGGGAGGGGCTCTCTAGGAGAATAAGAACATTATTCCAGCATCACTGGGCTGTGAGGAAGACAGCATGACTTGATAAATAAACTGTGTCAAGGAGACTTGCCCAGGAAGAGCTTCTGAAGCAAGTTGGGCAGCAGGAGGGTATAAAAACCAGAGACAGGGGAGAGACTGGCGGAGAGTCCTGTGAAGGCTGAGACGTGAGACGTGAATTTCTTTCATCCATAGAGCATCTGCCTGGCTGCCAGGTGCTTTTCCATTTTGTTAGAAATGGGGAGTCTGGAGGAAATAACCCTGACCAAATGTCCACTATATGTCAGGCGCAGTTAGAAGGCATTTCCCATCACTATTTCAACTTTATTTTTTTAAAAAATATTTTCCTTGTTTATTTATTTGGCTGAGCTGGGTCTCAGTTGTGGCATGTGAACTCTTAGTTGTGGCTTGTGGGATCTAGTTCCCTGACCAGGGATCAAACCTGGGTCCCCTGCATTGGTAGTAGAGTCTCAGCCACTGGACCACCAGGCTAGTCCCACTATTTCAACTTTCATTAAAGCCACCCATGGGATTAGGTGTGTAGGCCACAGTTTTCAGATGAAGAAGCTAAGAGGTGAAGAGATGAGGTTCGAACCTAGTTCTGTGTGACCACCACTGCTCTGACGTTCTACATGGCCTTGCCCACCAGAATTTCTGGTGGAAATACTGCCTTCACAAAATCTCTTATTTCTTCACACCATTAGAAACCCTCAAGGGTAGGGGAAGAACATAAACAGACCAGGTGACTCTAGATTTTTGTCTACTGGGCCCTCCTCTCCCCCCAACAAATGTAGTGCTTTCTTTACAGAGACATTTTTCCTGTTATCAAGTCCTTTTTCTGTTATGAAGAAAATAGCCCCACGAACGACTCAGTACATTGGCAGCCTGATTTCTGAAGTTAAACTGTGTACCGCCAAAACAATCTAATGACAAATGTAGACATCCTTGGTAGAAACATGAGGTTTGAGGACCATTTATTCAGGGATTATTCTGTCAGGCATACACATCATCTCATTTTGTCCTCCAACAGCCCTGTGAGGTTTTTTTAAATTTTTTTCTCCCCTCGTCTATGGAGCTAATTCAATTAGAACCAAATAGTTGTATTTTTCAATAATTGTGTGTATGCTCAGCTGTGTCCAACTCTTTGTAAAGACAACATGGACTATGATCCGTCAGGCTCTCCTGGCCATGGAGTTTTCCAGGCAAGAATACTGGAGTTGCCATTTCCTCCTACAGGGCTTGTGAAGTTTTTAACACCATTTGATGGGTAAAGAAACTGAGGCTTAGAGAAGGTAAATATCTTGCCTAAGGCAAACTAGCTGGTAAGAGGGAGGGCCAAGATGAAAACCAGGGCCCTGGACCAAGAGTTTGTCCTCTTAGCCATCATAATGCAGGCTCCTTTTAGAAAAGGTGCACGTGAAGGTCCCCTGCTTGGTAAAACATGCCACAGTCTTTTTGCTGAAGATGGTGGATATTATGAAGCATTTAAGAAAACTGTGGACATTCATTAGTGTAGTACAGGTGAAAGGGCAAAGATGAGCTAAAACTAGTTTTCTCCAGTGTCTTTCTCAAAGTATCTCCCATGAGTATTGGAAACCACCAACCAACCAAAAAAATTACCAGGGTAGTGGTTCCAAAAATCAAATTAGAAACCAGTGAATACCCCAACCCCCCTCCTGGAGATTGTCTTGTGTGTATTATACATTTTAGGTTCTAAGAAGTACTGAAATAAAGGATTCCACTTAACTTTAACCTAGAGTCCTGAGGACCAACGTACATCTACTCCCTTTAAAGCATTTAACCTATTGAGACCTGCAGAGCACAGCTTGGGGAATGCCAGCTCCCTTGTCCCTTCTGTGACTATGAACACGGACCTGGAGGACTTGTCATATGCTACCCTGAAGGCAGGATCAATGGGAACATCTAGATAAATCCATGTTTGAGCCTTCTGATAGCAATTGGGCTTTTGCATGGGGAGTGTCACCATTTGCCAGCCTTTGACAAGCTGAGTTTCACACAGTTGCTCTGTGAGCCAACACACTTTAAGCAAGTGGGTTCATGAACCCAAGGTTAAATTATATTGTGAGAACCACTGGACAACAAAATCATCCATCTATTGTTTCTTTTTTCTGATGGTTAGTATTTGATATTTTCATTTACATGCTTATGTGTGTTAGTTGTTCAGTTGTGTCCAACTCTTTGTGACCTCAGGGAGTGTAGCCCGCCAGACTCCTCTGTCCATGGAATTTTCCAGGCAAGGATACTGGAGTGGGTTGTGTTTCCTTCTCCAGGGGATCTTCCCGACCCAGGGATTGAACCCAGGTCTCCTGCATTGCAGGCAGATGTTTTACCATCTGAGCTACTAGGGAAGCCTAGTAGTATATATGCTTATAAACAGAAGCATATAAGAGGGTATCAGAGGATGAGATGGCTGGATGGCATCACTGAGGCAATGGACATGAACGTGGGCAAACTTGATGGAGATGGTGAGTGACAGAGAGGCTTGGCATGCTGTAGCCCATGGGGTTGCAAAGAGCTGGACAGGACTGGGCGACTGAACAACAAACAGAAGCACACCGTTTTTGTGGTAAGCAAATTTATGAAATTCCTATGAGCAATTCCTCTTGGGATGAATGTTAGATGTGGAGTGGGCTGTGAACAGACCTATGATAGTGTCAGTTTTCTGACATGCAGGGAAAAACACACTAGGCAATGTGAAACAAAATCTCATCTTTTCCTGAATTTCAATGACTAGTCTTATTTTTATTTTTTCATAGTTACCTCAAAAAATGGAATTATAGCCCTTTATACCTAGGAAGGACTCTGGGAATCCTCTGGTCCAAACTCCTTCACAGATGAGGTTGGGGAAACTTGAAAGGTTAGGTAACGGGCCCAAGCAGTTTGTCTGTGGAGGAGCTGGCCGGAGCTCAGCTCCAACTCTGTCCAGTGTTCTTTCTCTTAAACTCTTCTCTTTTGAGATGTTCCAGTGTCATTTTAAGGAGTTACTTTTTTGATCATTCACTGTAAGGACAGAACTTGTCTTCTGTGCTTTACTTTTTTGAGTTGTAGAGGGACATACTGTTGGTTCTCCTGCTCCCTTGATAGTCCTTTACCTTGCCCTTTTTCCTACCCTCTGCCTGGAACTCGCTCTCCCCCTCCCCTTCAAACACTGTTATCTATCGAAATATGTGTGTGCAAGGTCCAACCTGGCTGGGATTTGAAGCAAGGTGACTCTTGGCTGAATGGATTTTTTTTCTACAGTGCTTGAATGTGTCCAAGGGTTTGGAAGGCTGGACAACTAATAAGTAAACTGCCATCCTTTGCCCTTTCAGAAGGTCTGTGTTCCATGAATATAGGAAGAATTAAGAGTAAGGAAGAAAGAAAGGCAGAAACATCACCTGAAGTACTTGCCTACCCCCTGGAAAAGTTCAAGGCTCTTGCTCATTTTATGAAGTTCCCCCAAGCCACTCACTTGTTGTCACACATCTTCAGACATCTGATCAAGGAAGCATCAGAGGAAAATAAAACGTTGGGTATCTGCGTTGAAGTCAGTGTCCTGGCTCATAGATGTCGGTGGAGAATGTGATTTTTTCTCTGGTGCTGGGTGATCAGAATGGGAGCCTTGTGTGTAGGAAGTCGCCTAGCTTAAAGAGCTGCTTGCACCCTTGCCTATTTCCCATTCCTCGGTAGACACTGAGGGGCAGGCCTGTTTTCCCCATTCTAGCACTTATTCTTAGAGCCCCCTAAGTACCCAGGAGAGCCTTGTTTTTAATCAGAGGTTGAAATGGAACCTCCCCCAGGGCGCACCGAGAGAGTCCCTTTGGGGCAGCGCCCCCCCGCCCCACCTTCCGAAGGGCAGCACTGTGGTGGGGGTGGGGGCTCAGCCTTGATCCCAGAGCACCTCTTGACCCTAAAGACGCCCTGACAACCAGGTACGTGGAGGTGAAGCTCTTCCGCTTTCCAAGGCGCAAACGTGGATTTGGGGAGCAGGACGGTGGGTTTGCAGCGTGGCGGGGGGTGGGAGCTAGCCAACAAGGGGGGACACAGCCAACTCACTAACTGGGCGTCTCCGGGGGAGTTCGGGCGGGGTTCGTCGGCTCACGACTTTCTTCCTCTAAAATCCATCCTGGGCAGAGCAACCCCACTTCTTACCCAAACTCGTGGAGACCAGGGATTAGGCGGGCGCGGGGTTCGGCGAGGCGGATCCGGGAAGCGCCCGGGCCAGGCAGCGAGGCCCCTCCAGCGCTGGTCCGCGACCCAGGGCGCCGGCCCAACCGCTCGGCTGGGGCCGGTCCCGCGGGGCGGGGGACGATTTTACGAAGACGGCTGCGGGGGCTCCGGGACTCCGGCCCAGCCGGGTCAGACCTCCCCTCGCGTCGCGGTGCGTCCGTCGGCGCCGCCCGTCAGCCCGCCCTCAGCCGCCCGGCGAGGCGGCGGCCTCCTTTGCCGGCGCGGGGTCCCCTGGTTAACCCCTGCCCGGCAGGCCGGCCGCTGATTGGAGGAGGCGGGGCGCCGGGGCAGCGGGGACCCCCCCACCTTCCTCGTCCCCTCCCCCTCCTCCCCCACTGTCGGCACTTCCCCCACCCCCCCAGGACCCCCCCTGCCTCCCAGCCGTGCAAATCTCGCGAGGAAACACGCGGTTTCACTAGTGTGTTTACACCGATCACTACTAATCCGGACCGAACCGATCCGGATTAAGGGGCCGGAGGCGGGTCCTGGGCTCCAGCGGTTCCGACCCCCCCGCCTTCCGCGCCGCACCCGAGTGGCCCCTAGCCGAGCGGGCCCCCACCTCCCGGCCGGGCCTGGGCCCTTCTGCGCCTCCCTTGGCCTTTGTCCGGCGCCAGGAGACCGGTCCCGCGCCCCCCGCGGCCGCCCGGGCCCGGGCCCGCGTCAGGCGCCTGGCTCTGTACGCGAGCCCGGGGATCTGCGGCCTCCGAGGCCCCCTTCCCCCGCCCGCCCTCTCGTGGAGCCCGGCGCCGGCGGCGGCTGCCCGGGCGGGGGTTTGCGGCGCTCAGGAGAGGCCCCGGCTCCGCCCCGGGCCTGCCCAGGGGGTGAGCAGAGCGATCCGCAGCCGGGTCGGGTCGGGGCCCCTCCCGGGAGGAGTGTGGAGCGGCGGCGGCGGCAGCGGCGGCGGCAGGTGAGAGGCTGAGCCCCGGGCGGGGGACGGCGCCGGGCCTGAGGTATTAACCGTCCGGGCGACCCCCTCTGCTGAGGAGGCTAAGGCCCGGGCCCACCCGGGGGCCGGCGCCGGGCCGCAGCTCCCCGGGGCTGAGGCGGGAGGGGCTTCCCGAAGGCTGCGGGTCGCTGAGGGGCCGGGTCGAAGATGGGAGAGGCCCCGGCGGCCCCGGCCTGGGAGTGGGGCTGGCGGCCGGCGGGGAGAAGGGGGCACCCGGGCAGCTGGAGGCCCCAGCAGCCTCCCGGGCGCCCCCGAGAGCTGGCCCGCCCTCCCTCCGTGACAGGTGGGCCTGGAGTTGGGGAAAGTTTGGAGCCGGCGGGAGACGAGGGGCGCCGGGACCAGGCCCCATCGGTCCTGCTTCCCGGCTGTGGGCTACAGGGAGGATCCCAGTTCAAGGCCCCGCTGGAATGAGACTGAGTGGATCTTTCCTTAACATGAGTTGACATTAAATGGAATAACCGCTGGGGCGTCATTTTCCGGGCCAGGCCTGGGGATGGAGGTTTAGGAAACGTGCCGAGAGACCCTGGGACTTGAAGGGAGGCTGCAACCTCAGCCATTCCGGCCTCGATTAGGGCAGGGCGAGACTCGAGGAAGGCCACTTAGGGAAACACTCTCTCAATCTCTCTTTTTTTTTTTCTTTTTCTCTTTTCTTTTCTAAGATGCCTTTCTACCCTTCTGAGAATTTCCTGATTCCCTCTCTAACCTGCACTTGTCTGTGTGGCTGAAACTTTAATTTGCCACCCTTTCATTCCCCTTTGCCCCAGGCTCTCAATCCAGGAAGGGAAATGAACCTGAAGGACTTTGTAGGGGTTGTTACTGAAAATCGTGGAGTTGTTAGATTGCAGAGGGGCATGTTTAATTCATGTTTTCAGTGGACTTTTAAATCATGCCAATCATTCCAATAGCTATTTAGTAATATGTTCAAAGGGGTTGTAGGTAATGGTATATGCACCTTTTCTACTTTTAATATTTGGGCGGTTTCCAGTGCGTTCTGCAAGAGTTGATTTCTTGCAAACGATGGAGGTATTTGCTAAGAGTAGCCTGTGCATTAATTGGTCGTGGAAGGAGTTTAAAAATGGTGTCCTCTTGCCCCTCCCTGCTTGGAAGGAGTGCTAAAAGCAGATGTCTAGAGCAACCTACTGCTCCAGGGAGTGGCAGAGAAAGATTTTGTAAAGGGGTGGTTATGGAGCCATACTAATTTCCTGAGTGGATGCAGGTTGATGGTTTTACCATGGGTTCTCTATTAAAATGAAGTGATTAATTCCTTTTTGCATGCTCCTCAGAGAAAGGAGGCATATAATAGCGTTATTTGAAGTTATTAGTAGCTTCTGATTCATGCTGTATTATTTTGAAGTTATTATTAATCATTCATATTTTTAGTTTAAGAACTAGTTCCTGTGTGTTTGGGAAGGAAATATCCTTAAGTACTTACCTAAATTCAAAGGTTGATAGAAGAAATTTTCTTTTTTTGTAAGCTAGGCTTTGCTCAGCTTTTACAGCGGTTATATGAAAGGTTTGAGGGGTTGTTTTTGCTGTTAAAGTCAAATCAGAACTAGTTAAGAATAAGTGACCCTCAGAAGAAGGCTTTTGAGCCATTTTGTAACTTTAAATGTATTACTATTTGATATAGCACCTTGTAGTTTATTCCTTGTATGCTATATTTATTTGAGGTTTACCTGTATGTGAATATTCTGCGAAATAGTTACTATGCATTTTGTTGTTGGTTCTTCATATTTTAGCTTTTATGGTCTCACAACCTACTTTTTCTTTTTCAGTAGAAATGATGGAAGAATTGCATAGCCTGGACCCCCGACGGCAGGAATTATTAGAGGCCAGGTTTACTGGAGTTGGTGTTAGTAAGGTGAGTAAAATGATGATAATGAACACTGCTCATAGTCAACTTTTAAACACATTTAAAAACAAAGAGCAAGCTGGATGGATCATACAGATACATTGAAGGGGAGAAGATCTGGCTCACAGTTCCAGTGAACTTTTAAATCCTATCAATTGTTCCACTCATTTAACAGTACGCTTGAAGGTACTCTGTATGGAAATATATACTTCTTTTTACCCTCTAATTTGGGAGAGGTTTCCCATGGATCTATTGCAAGGATACTAACAGGATGTGTCTCGATTCTATGCCACATTTTGTCAAAACTCAGTTACTCAGACAAAAACTGTTAATGAAAACGTATTGGCTTAGCTTCATTACACTGGGCTTTTTGTATGGTTATGTGTAGAGTTTTGAAAAACGTGCCCCTGCTATGTCACCTCTCCAGATTTTCAGTTCAGCAGATTCCTCATGACTGTACTGCAGACTCCTTTTCCTTTCCTCCTTTTTTTCCTTCTTGTTCACTGTTTTTGTTCCAGTAGCATAAGATCAGGCCCCATTCTTGGGCAGTGTTATGGCTTCCTGTGCATCTTTATGAAACTGCTGCCTCACCCCTCTACTCTGATAGGAGGGCTTTAGAACAAAGTATAAAACCTATTTATGTTTTTAGTACAATATGTAAGATATATTTGTGATGTTTTATTTAAAATCTTCACCAATCCAAGATGTTGTTTACTTGGACCTGAGACTGGAGAATTTTTTATCTTTGACTTCTTCCTGTACTTTCCAAGAAATGTTATTTCTCATGGCAACTTGGATCTTAGTCTCATGCTTTGGTCAGTAGCTTCTTAAAGGAGAAGATGTTTGTCAAAGTTTAGTTAGAAAAACTGCTTTGATGAATGTCCTAATTTTGGTGGGCTGGAATAACTTGATAGTCTTTGTTCATTCAACAGATATTGAATACCTGATACATACTAGGCATTGTGCAGGATGTTGGGGATGACACCTCAGTAGAGTGCTTCCAAGCCCTTACTGTAGCGGGGAGCATGGTATGCTGCTGCTGCTAAGTCGCTTCAGTCGTGTCCGACTCTGTGCGACCCCATAGATGGCAGCCCACTGGGCTCCCCTGTCCCTGGGATTCTCCAGGCAAGAATACTGGAGTGGGTTGCCATTTCCTTCTCCAATGCACGAAAGTGAAAAGTGAAAGTGAAGTCGCTCAGTCGTGTCCGACTCCTAGTGACCCCATAGACTGCAGCCTACTAGGCTCCTCCATCCATGGGATTTTCCAGGCAAGAGTACTGGAGTGGGTTGCCATTGCCTTCTCGTATAGCATGGTATAGATAGATGGCAACTGGGATGGGAGCTGTATTAGACCTGTGGTGAGGTGCTCTAGGAACACAGGATTTGTTACACATTTTGTAATTCTTGGTTTCTTGGCCTCTTTAATTAAGTGATTGACTTTTGTGGCACTTTAGAGCAGCTGTGCTCCTGACTGTTGCTATATATTAGTTACATGTCTAAATTCTCTGATCTAGGTGAAGTAGCTTCAACTGTACTTGAGCAATATATTTGAGTGTTAAATTGATCTCTGATTCAGTTGATTGCCTAATAATGACTTTTGCTGGTAATTCAGTAAAAGTCTTCTATCCAAATCTGTCTGTTCAAATGCTCACCCACTGTGTAAGTGTAAGTTTGTATTCAAATTGTATACAGTTTAAACTAATTGGGCTTTGTTAGAATGCTTTTCTTTCCCTCTGTTTTTAGGTTCCTGGTAGCTGTATCCAAGTATACTTTCCATGGGGTAGAGCATAAGTTATGGGAATGAGTAACATTGTGGATTCTGCTGCCCAGGCCCAGCTAAAATCATGTAACTGAGGTGTCAAAAAACTTAATCTGTTTAATAGGAGTTCTCCTTTAATATATAGAAAGAAGTTAATTTTTATCCAAATGTTTTTGTATCATTAATTGTATGTTATTTTGAAGTTTCCGGTCATGATAAGTATATTGATTACAGTAAATCTGTTATTCTTGGACCACTAGGAGAGTTTTTACCCATAGCAAAGAAACTTGGGGGGAAAAAAAGCAAGTAATTATCCTGTAGTTTTGTGTAGTTAGAAAGAGAAAAAAGAAAATCTCCATTTTGTAGGACTTCTTATGCCTGCAAGCCATTGTTTCTCTCAGACTGCTTATTTGAAATAGGAGCAGGGAGGGAGCCATGGTACTGGGAAAAAAGGTGCTTTTGGATAGACGCTTCCTTCTAGCCTGGAACTCCTCACTATGGGTCATCATTTCTCAGTGAGGATGTCGCTGTGTTGATGACAGCTTTCAGTTTTGCAGAGATCATGAGTGCTTTCAGCCCTTGGAAGTGGGAGAGCAGAGTGGCTTTCCTGTGACAGTGCCATCTAGTGGCGCTGGTGCAGCCGCATGGCTGTCTCTTGAGTTTCTCCTAACTATTCATACCATTTTCAGTACTTTTTGATGTCCATAGAAGGAAGAAAGTTGGTGCCACTGTGGATTCTTTCCTAGTGGACAGGATGTTTTAAGTAGCTGCAATCTTTGAACTTCCCGGTGATTGTAGATCTTCTGTCATGTTGCCTTGAGTGTTTTGCACCTGCAAATTAGATATACAAAACTTAGGCTAGAAGAAAATGGCCATGCCGCCACATTTATTGCTTGCAGTATTTAAGTTGCTCTTTGCTTATATTTAGGTTATTTGCAAATTAAAATTTTTCTTTCACATTGCATTTATGCACATTAATTTTATATCTATTATTTATAATAACTGGTAAACCAAAAGCATTTGTTATGCACTTTGGGATGTGCCATGTGGTTTTGTTTAAGAGACTGATGTTTTCTGTCATCAGTGAGTGGGTAATAGAGGGAAGGAACCTGACGTGCACTGTGAAGCTATAATTGACTTTCCTCCTCTACTCTAGCTGCAACTTTTTGGGACGACCCGTAACCGTTCTCTTAGCATTTTTGAGATGATAGGTTAATTGGGTTATGAACCTAATTCTTCATGTCTTACTGACTTGGCATGTGAGCACTTTTTCTTTTTTTTTTAAGATCTCTTCCTTTAAGTACTAGGTAATCCACTTCCAGTAATGTGAAACTGACTGTACCTTGTATTCATGTGTTTTCAATGAGAACTTAGCGAAGTTTATATTCCCTACTCTCTTCCCTTTTGACTACTTAAATACAGGTAGTCTCATCTCTGTGATTCTGGAGACTGTAAAGTAGGTGGCATTCTGCCCTTGCATGTACTATTTATCTGTACCTAGTTGAACTTTAGTGCTAATATAGTAACAAATACTTCCATAGTATTTTCTGTTTGCCAGATACTGTCCCAAGTACAAAAAAGCAGTAAGTGAATTTAGATCTTTCCTAACAGGGATACTAGTCTTCATAAACATTCCTTCTCCTTTTATAAGACATGCTAACTGATGCCCAGCGCACTGCTCCCACCAGGTGATTTATAGGCTTACCAAGGTCCACGTTATGACCACTTGCACTTGTGTTACAATTATATGGCTCAATACAAAGTTGTGATAACCATTGACATATAATTATAAAATGAAAGAATTGCTGATTCTGTGATAACTAAGTTATCTACCTTGGAAAGACTGAATATAAAATGAGGCAATAAGGAGATAACTATAAAAATTTATTAAAAGAATTTTTTTTTTAATTTGGAAGAATTCTTCATTTAGATACTTGGCAAGTATCTTAAAAGTTCTTGCTTCACTTTTAAAGAAATCGAAACTGGAAATAGTAGATGATGCATTATGGGTGTGGTTTGTGTAAGACAGTGTGAAACTACAGTCAGTAGATCTGTAACTCAACAGGCCTGTATCAAAAGACTGGCAACAGAATAAGCGTTTCTATACTTTAAGTTCAAAGAAAACGTTTGTATTTATTTTTTTAAGATTCCTCACTATAACTTACTTTTTCGATTAATGTCCTTGGTTTCAGTTGTATCGAATAAAATGTATTGAATGAAAAGTGTGTTGATGGTGTTGAAAGGAAGAGCGAAATGAGAACCATGAAAAGTGGGACTCCCTCTTTTGGTACAATAAGAAACTCATTTCCTATCTTTTATAAATTTGTGACTGATACATGATCATTTTAAATGATCACATCTGACTTCTGAAAAGATCTTGAACCAGCTGATACCTTTCTCCTATCATGTAGTAAATTGTATCAATTAGAAGGTGTCAGTTATGGATACTTAGTGTTAGCTATTTCACATGCCAGTGCAGGAAATTTTTAAAAATATGTTTAGGTGTTTACACTTAGTACATAGTTAGATGGTCAGTAAGCATAAATGCTGAAAAATAGTCTACATTTATACCAGTTTTAAGAGAAACCATTCTTAAATTTATTATATTTGCCTTTATGTTCTCTTCTTTTCATTTACAAGTCTTCCTTGACTTACGTCCTGATAAACCCATCGTAAGTTGAAAATATCGGAAGTTGAAAATACATTTAACATACCTAACCTATCATAGCTTAGCCTAGCCTACCTTAAACATGCTCAGAACACTTAGGTTAACCTATGGTTGGGTAAACGCATCTAACACAGAGCCTGTTTTATGATAAAGTGTTGAATATCTCATGTCATTTATTGAATTTTGTTCCGAAAGTGAAAAGCAGAATGCTTGGGTACAGAACGGTTGAAAGTGTATTGGTTCTCTTACCCTCATGATGGCATGGCTGGCTGGGAGCCGTGCTGCCCTCACTACTGGGCAGCGTGAGGGAGGATTGTGTATGACTAGCCCAGGAAAAGATCAACATTCAAGACTGACGTATGGTTCCCACTGCATGTGTATCATTTTTGCACCATCATAAAGTTGAAAAATCGTTGAATGGAACGATTGTAAGGCAGGGACCATCTGTACTTTAAAATTTTTTTAATTCTACCCTCATTTCACATGTAGTCAAGTATCAGCTTATTTCTCTCCTTTCTCTAGCATTTGTCTGCCCCACTGCTACTGCCTTAATCCAGACCTTCCTCATTCATAACTGTAGCAGTTAGTATCTCCCACCTCATTCATCTTTTTGTAAACTGCTACCAGTTATATTTCTAAAAATACCGGTAGTATTGTTTTACTCCCTTACTTTAAGGCTTCACATTGTCTCCTGGATGGAGTTAAAACTCCTGACTTGTCAACTTCATGGATTGCTGTCTACTCCCCCACTGCTGGGTGCTGCTGGCTGAAACCATGACTGGTCTCCTGACCTGTAGTGCTATCTCCTCTACTGCTCCTTTTCATTGGTCACATGAACTTTCAGTTTACTCTTCAAAGCATAATTCAGATATCCCTTCTGTATAGCTTTTCTGGATAGCCTCACCAATCTAGTTGTATTACCTTATTAGCACCTGATGACCTGTCTTTATTATAACACATTTGTTCTCCCTGTTAGTCTCCTTGAGAACATGGATGTTGCCTTTATTTCTGACTGTTCAAAGGCTCAGCACATTGTATATACTGAATAAATCTTTGTCAAATTGGGAAAGAGTTGAATTAAAAATAGTTGTCATCCAAATAGGCATGTTTCTTGTCTTACTGTAGTTTCTAAACTCTTGGCTGAAATTGTATTTAATGTAATGATATATTTGTATTGTTGTTTAGTCACTCAGTCATGTCCAACTTTTTGCGACCTCATGGACTGTATGTAGCCCGCAAGGCTCCTCTGTCCGTGGGATTTTCCAGGCAAGAATACTGAAGTGAGTTGTCATTTCCTACTGCAGGGTATCTTCTTGACTCAGGGATGGAACTCGTATCTCCTGCAAGTCTCCTACATTGCAGGCAGATTCTTTACTGCTGAGCCACTGGGGAAGTATTTGGGCTTAAATTTTTCTTAGGTTTCTTTTAAAGTCTCTCTTATGATTCTTCTGCTTTCTGTTGAAATTTTTTTCATTTATTAATTGTCTACAATGAAAGATAAAAATTTCTCATTCTATTTTCCCCATCTTCAAGATTTTGCCAGCTATTTGTTTTTTAACATTCCATTTTTCCTCTCTTCTAGTTTGAAAGTTATGTACTCCTTTATTAGGTACCACAGAAATTACAGTATGGATCCTTTATATCAAGGATTGATGTTAATCAATACTTCTGCCCTCCTTTTTGTCAATTTAAGGGCCTTGAACCTTTAACTTCATTATTCCTCTCCCACTTCACATGCTGCTGTTCTATATTTAATTGTATATGTATGTATATTTAATTAGTAGACTTTATTTTACAGAAAATTGAGCAATTAGTACAGAGTTGTCATATACTACTATCCTATCTCTCCAGTTTCCCCATTATTAACATGTTACTTTAATATGGTAGACTTGTTACAGTTGACCAATGAGTATTGATACCTTTATTATTAAGGAAAGTCCTTAGTTTAACATTAGGATTTACTCTTTGTGTTGTATAGTTCTATGGGTTTTGATAAATGAAAGAGTCATGTGTTAACCATTTGTATATATATGTTTTTAAGAACACACAGATTTTTATTGAATCTGTTTTATAGTTATGTTCATTTAGCCTAAAAGTGAAAGTGAAGTCGCTCAGTCATGTCCGGCTCTTTGCGACCCCATGGACTGTAGCCTACCAGGCTCCTCTGTCTGTCCATGGGATTTTCCAGGCAAGAGTACTGGAGTGAGTTGCCATTTCCTTCTCCAGAGGGATCTTTCCGACCCAGGGATCAAACCCCGGTCTCCCGCATTGCAGGCAGACGCTTTTACCATCTGAGCCACAAGGGAAGTCCATTTAGCCTAACCTACATGTTTATCTGTGTTGTGTTTACCACTTCCTTTGTTGTTTGTTCCTTTTCACATCTCTGACTTTCCATCTGGAATACTTTTTCTTTTGCTGAAATACATCCTTTGGAATTTCTCTAGCGTGGGTCTACCAGTAATTGTCTTCCCATTGTGTCTGCTTTAAAATGTCTATTTTGAAAAATAAATAAATAAATAAAATGTCTATTTTGGGTTTTATTCTTGAATGGTGGTATTTTGCTAGGTTTAGGATTCTAGGTTGGCTTACTATGTTCTTTTAGTACATTGTTTACTGTTGTCCACTGATTTCCTTGATCTCATTTTACTTTTATTATCATTACCATTCTGTTGCACATAATCTATCTTATCTTTGCCTGTTTTTGAGATTTTCTCTTTGTCTTTGATTTTCTGCACTACAATGTAGAGATGAGAGATATGTCTAGATTGGATTATTTACACCTGAATATTTTGGAGGAACCTGAACATACACATAAAATAAGTAGATTTTAGTTTTTAGAGCAGTTTTAGGCTCACAACAAAATGGAATGGAAGGTATGGAGACTTCCCAGATACTCCTGCCTCTGCACATTTTGATAGGTGATGAACCTGCATTGACACGTTACCATCCAAAGCCCATAGCATACGTTAGGGTTCACTCTTGGTATTGTATATTCTATGGATTTGGTCAAGTATATAATGATATGTATTTATTATAGTATCATACAAAGTTTTACTGGTGTAAAATCCTCTGTGCTCCAACTGTTCATCCCTACCTCCTTCCCTAGCCCACTACTGATCTTTTTACTGTCCCCATAGTTTTCTCTTTCCTGGAATGTCATATAGTTGGAAGTAGTTAGAATCATACAATATGTAGCCTTTTAAGATTGGCTTCTTTCACTTAGTAATATTCATTTGCATTTTCTCTGTGTCTTTTCATGGTTTGTAGGCTCTTTTTTGTTTTTTAAGCCCTGGATAGTATTTCACTGTCTGGCTGCTGCTGTTGTTCAGTCGCTAAGTTGTGTCCAACTGTTTGCGACCCCGTGGACTGCAGCATGCCTCTAGTTTAAAGGTTTATTTACTTACATGTCTGCGTCAGGTCTTAATTTTGGCATGCAGGATTGTCCTTGTGTCAGGTGGATCTTGCATTGCAGCGCAGGGACCCGCTAGTTATGCTGCTCAGGCTTAGTTGCTTTGAGGCACATGGGATCTTAGTTCCCTAACCAGGGATCAAATCTGCATGCCTGCATTGCAAGATAGATTCTTACCCACTGGACCACCAGGGAAGTCCCTGTGCCACATCTTATTTGTCCATTCACCTACTAAAGGATTTCTTGGTTGCTTCCAAGTTTTAGCGTTACGAATAAAGCTGCTATAAACATCTCTATGCATATTTCTGTGAGTGGTTGAATTATTTTGATTTATTCTGCTCGGAATTTATTGGATGTCTTAAACATGTGGGTTGCTGGTTTTTATCAGTTTTAGAATTCTCAGCCATTGTCTTTGCATATATTGCCTCTGCCTTACTCTCTGTCTTCTTCTTGCACTCTATTTAAACATATGTTAGACTTTCTTACTTTATTTTCTCTGCCTTTTACCCTGTCTTCTGTATTGCTGGTCTTTTATTTCCCAGGGTTGAATACTGAGTAGGTTTGTTCTGAAATTTCCTTCCGCTTTTTTATTTCTTCTTATACCTTACCCTTACTTATTTTCTCTTTAAATTTGTCTAATCTGCATGCTTCTATCCATTGAGTTTTGTTGCAGGCTGGTTTATTTTTAGGTGGCTCTCTTATCCTCAAAGGATAGCCCTGTGCTCCTTGTTTAAAGTAGAAGGTAAATTTCCCAGAAATCACCTCATTGGGCAGGTCCTGGGCTTTGTGGTTTCCTTTACTGAGCTTCACTCTCTTTAAAATTGTAGTAAATGAGTTCTTTTTGTTGAGTTGCTAAGTCACGCCCACCTCTTTGCCACCCCGTGGTCGGCTGCAGCACGCCAGGCTCCTCTGTCCTCCAGTGTTTCCTGGAATTTGCTCAAATTCATGTCCATTGAGTTGCTGATGCTGTCTAACCATCTCATCCTGTGCTGCCCCCTTCTTTTGCCTTCAGTCATTCCTAGCATTAGGGTCTTTTCTAGTGAGTCGGCTCTTGGTATCACGTGGCCAAAGTATTGGAGCTTCAGCTTCCGCATCAGTCCTTCCAATGAATATTCAGGGTTGATTTCCTTTAGGATTGACTGGTTTGATCTCCTTTTAATCCGAGGGACTCTCAAAAGTCTTCCACAGTACCACAGTTTGAAAGCATCAGTTCTTCGGTGCTTGGCCTTCTTTATGGTCCAACTCTAACATTTGTACACAACTATTGGAAAACCATGGCTTTGACTATATGAATCTTTATCAGCAAAGTGATATTTCTGTCTTTAATATGCTGTCTAGGTTTGTCATAGCTTTCCTTCCAAGAAGCAAGTGTCTGAATTTCATGGCTGCAGTCACCATCTGCAGTGATTTTGGAGCCCAAGAAAATAAAATCTGTCACTGCTTCCACTTTTTACCCTTCTGTTAATATTTGCCATGAAGTGATGGGACCGGATGCCATGATCTTAGTTTTTTAAATGTTGAGTTTCAAGCCAGCTTTCTCACTCTCCTCTGTCACCCTCATCAAGAGGCTCTTTAGTTCCTCTTCACTTTCTGCCATCAGAGTGGTTCTAGAAGCTGTGGTAGGTCTTACTAGAACCGGTCAGCTTCAACTTATTTGGCATCAATAGTTGGGGCATAGACTTGGATTGCTGTGATGTTGAATGATTTGCCTTGGAAATGAACTGAGATCATTCTTTTGTTTTTGAGGTTGCACCCAAGTATGCTGTATTTCAGAGTCTTTTGTTGACTGTGAGGGCTACTTGATATCGTCTAAAGGATTCTTGCCCACGTAGTAGGTATAATGGTCATCTGAATTAAAATTACTCATTCCTGTCCATGTTAGTTCCCTGATTGCTAAGCTGTTGATATTCAGTCTTGCCATCTCCTGCTTGACCACATCCAATTTACCTTGATTCATGGACCTAACGTTCCAGGTTCCTGTGCAATATTGTTCTATACAGCATTGGACTTTACTGTGTTCACCACCAGACATATCCACAACTGAGCATCATTTCCACTGTGTCCCAGCCACTTCATTCTTTCTAGAGTTATTGGTAATTGCCCTCCACTCTTCCCCAGCAGCCTACTGGACACCTTCTGACCTGGAGAGCTCATCTTCCAGTGTTATATCTTTTTGCCTTTTCATACTGTTCATGGAGTTCTCCAGGCAAGAATACTGGAGTGGGTTGATATTTCCTTCTCCAGTGGACCACATTTTGTCAGAACGCTTCACTATGACCCATCTGTCTTGGGTGGCCCCACATGACATGGCTCATAACTTAATTGAGTTATGCAAGCCCCTTTGCCATGACAAGGCTGTGATCCTGAAGGGAGTAGTAAATATATACATTAAAAAATTTACTATTCTAACCATTTCTGAATATATAGTACATTCACTTTGTTTTGCAACCATCATTGTGATCCCTCTCAAGAACTTCTTCATCTTGCAAAAATGAAACTATACTCATTAAACAATAACTCCACATTTAGGCCTCCCCTTAGTCCTTGGCAACAGTCATTCTACTTTCTGTTTACATGAATGTGACTGCTCTAGAAATCTCATATAAGTGGACTCATACAATATTTGTCTTTTTTGTAACTGGCTTAGTTCATTTAGCATAATATTCCTCAAGATTCATCCATGTTGTAGCATCAGAATTTCCTCCCTTTTTAAGGCTGAGTAATATTACACATACCATATTTTATTCATCTGTGTATCTGTCATTGGTCACTTTGGTTGCTTCTACCTTTTGGTTACTGTGAATAATGCTGCTGTGAACATGGGTGTACAAATACTGTTTGAGTTCCTGCTTTCAGTTATTCTGAGGGTATGTGTAGAAGAGGAATGATTGGATCTTAATTAAACTCTTTGTTGAAGCCTGACCTCCTCTCATCCTATTGTCGATAAAGTACAGTCAGAAAATTGTGATTGTTTTTCTTTTAGTCTACCCTTAGCAAAAGCCTTAGAAGTCTTAAAAATTTTGTTAGCTTCTACAGAGGGACTGGTAATAATACTCAAATTGCAGTTATTTTTTGCAAATAGTATTATTGGCCCAAGAAGTTGAAGAACTAAGTAACTTGGTGAGTTACATAGGATAGCTTTTTGTTTTAACCAAACCATAGTTTAATTTTAAAATGATAACAGCAAGTGGCTATCCAGATTTGCTGTACTAGGATTTTTAAAAAATAGATGACTTTATTTATTTAAATATTTATTTATAAGGCTTCACAGGGTCTTAGTTGCGGCACGTGAACTTTTAGATGTGGCATGTGGGATCTAGTTCCCTGACCAGGGATCGAAGCCAGGCCCTCTACATTGGGAGCACAGAGTCTTAGCCACTGGACCACCAGCTGTATTGGAATTTAATAGCGTGTGCATGCTCAGTCATTCAGTCATGTCTGATTCTTTGCGACACCGTGGACATGGCCCATCAGACTTCTCTGTCCGTGGGATTATCCCAGCAAAAATACTGGAGTGGGTTGCCATTTCCTCTTCCAGGGAATCTTCCCATCCCAGGGATCGAACCTGTGTCTTGTGCTGCTGCTGCATTGGCAGGTGGATTCTTTACCACTGAGTCACTTGGGAAGCCCATTTTAACCAGTTTTGTCCTATGAAGACTGTTAACGTTGCTTATATAAAGATAACAAGGTGATGGTATCTGTTCTAATAGTTGTGACCTGTGTGACTGATAACTTTGCTTTTATAAAGAGTAAATATGTGACTTGCATGGAGAAGGAAATGGCAACCCACTCCAGTATTCTTGCCTGAAAAATCCCATGGACTGAGGAGTCTGGCAGGCTCTACAGTTCATGGGGTCACAAAGAGACATGACTTTGAGAGATATTGCAAGGTAGCAAATGAAGGGGCTTCTCTTGTTGCAGTTCGTATTGTGTTCAATTGATGACAAAGCTTCCAGGAGCACACAGAAGGCCCACTATCATTTGCTCTTCAGCAAGCTTTCTCAGCATACCCATGGACCCCAGCTGCAGCCCAGGGCACCTAGTGAACTTCTTTGCCACCAGCAACCAAGCCATAGTCTCTCCAATATGTCTGAATCTCAGCCTTCCGGGAGGGAGTACCCCTGATGTGGTTTCAGTCTCCTGACTAGACCCAGGCTGATACATAGTATCAACTATTTCCCTTCCTGCCTCCTTTCTAGAGAAGCTTCTAAAAGATACAGTCCATAAACACCAGACAGAAAATCATAAAAGAGAAAGGCAGCATATTAAGGAAGCAGATGATCCAACAAAGGAGAAAAGTCAAGAAAATTTTTAGGACAAGGCCTAGAGAGCCAACAGCCCAGAGTGTTGTAGAGGGACAGAACACCTGAGAGGACTTATGTCTCCAGAGAGGGGAAAATGGAGCCTGATATGTCGCCTGATGCATTTGAAATAAGCATTAATTCCAGGAAACGGTACCCTTTTTGGTTTAGTGGTCAAAACAATGCAAATATTACTGTGACATAGAATGTTCATTTATAAGAAATTTTTATTTATTTTAAATTTAAATTAAATTAATTAAAAATAAGATATATAAGTAAATTAAATAAATAAAATTGATTTAAATTCTGTTAAAAAAAAAAAAGAGTAAACATGTGACTTTCATTGCATAGACTGTTGCCAGAGTTGGTGTTCATTTTAATTCCTGTTTTGTCTGTCTCCAGAGGAATACTAAGGATTAATGGTGAAATTAAAATATAATCTGAAAGCCTAGCTAATCTCAGGAGATGATGCCTCTAGTTCAGGATATGTTTTGTTACATTAATTAACTTTAGCAGGCAGATTTAATGTCCAAATTTGGTAGAAACCACTAGCATTAAACCAAAACTCACTTGTCCAGTTTCCGTTATAGAATCAAGGCACAAAGTATTCCATCAACTTCTTCTGAAAAGCTGTTTGACCTGCTGTGTGATAATCTGGATGAGGTGAAGGAAAAGGGACATAATAGCTATATTGAAATTTTAGTGCCCCCATTTTTCAGCAGTTGAATTCTGCTCTTTATTTATTTACTGTTTTTTTGTGTTGTTTTTTTTTTTTTTTAGTTCAGCTGACTCTTAATAAGTCTGTACCATGTGTAGATGTTACAGAGGATAAAAAAGAAAATCAACCAGATGCACTGCATACACTTGGGGCACTTACATAATAAGGCAGGAATGGACCCATATGTCTGTAGCACACAGCTGATGGTGGATATAGAGACATGAAGGTGTTATGAGCCTAAAAGAAGGGACACAAGTACATATGTATATTCACTCCCTCCATTAAAAACAATATGATGATATGAAGGCATTATGAGCCTAAAAGAATAGAGCTTAGTAAATAATTTGCTCAGGGGTCAGATTGTGTGTGGAAGGATGAAAGTTTTTGTTTTGCAGTAAGATCACTGTAGCTAAACAACCTAAGAAAAATTCTGATAAAATATTATGAATAGGTTGCAGAATGATAGTGTAGAATAGCTTGGTTTTAAAGCTTAGCAAAACTGCTTAGAATCTAAGGCAGAGTTTGTTTTTTTTTTTTTAAGAGTTAATTTCGATTGGGTGATATGTTTACATAGTACAATATTCAAAAGATTTTAAAGGTACACAGTGAAACATCTCTGCTACCCTTTTCCTTTTTTTTCTGGTCACACCCTGCAGCATGGGTGATCTTAGTTGCTCGACCAGGGATGGAACCTGTGCTCCCTGCAGTGGAAGCGTGGAGTCTTAACCACTGGACCACCAGGGAAGTCCCTGCTATGGTTTTCTTATATCCATTTGGTTTTCTTCCCTGGAGACAACTGTTAGCAGTTTCTTGTATTTTATTTATGTGTGTGTATATATCATGCATGATGATATATTATCCATGTGTGTACATGTGCAAATATGTATATTCACCCCTCTTTTTAAAAAAAATACAAAGATGAGTATGATATATATATTGTTGTACATTTTCCTTTTTGTGTTTAAAATATTTTAGAAATTGTTTTAGTACATATAGAGCTTCCTTCTCTTTTTTCAAGGCTGTTAAATATTCCATTGTACAGCTGAACCATAATTTAACCCTTTTCTTGTCTATGGACACTTAGATGAAAAACAGTGTTTTACTGACATACACAGTGCTTCAGTGAATAGCCTTGTACAGAATGTCATTTCACACGTTTACTGGATAAGTCCCTAGAAGTAGAATTACTGGGTCAAAGGATATGAACATTTGTAATTTTTGTAGTTATAGCCACAGTCCTCTCCATAGAGAATAGGAATGTAACTATATTCCCCCATCAATGAATGAAAACATTTGTTCCCCATAGTTAAGTATGTTAAGGGAGTTATTTAAAGGAGTATGTGAACAGATGCTAGGGTTCTTGAACCTTGTAAAATAATAGGTAAAAATTTGTTTGTGTGTGTTTATGGCTGTGTCTTGTTCCCAGAAGACAGGTCCACATTTTTTGCTGCATTCTTAAAAAGTTCAGTGATTCAAAATAGGGTTAAAAAGCATTATCTGGCAGTTAGTTGTTTCAAATTAGAACACGTTGCTTTGTATGATATTTCTCTTTTATGGAAATACTTGAGTAGAAGCATGTAAGTAATCGTTAGAGATGTTGTATGGAAAGTTACTGTGTAGGAGAATGGTCTAAATCCAATTCCCAATCATTTATTATTCTTCGTTTCACTCCCTGGGAGGCCATGTTTTAAAAAGCCTATTTTCTATTAAACTGAATTTATTAAGCAATACCTTATTTCCCCAATTTTGTTCATTAGAGCTTGAGAACAGTATGAGGTCAGTTTTACTACATAGAATTAATCTTTTCATCTGTAGTGAGTTGATGAAATTTTAACTAAAGTTCAGTCAATTTGGCATTTTAAATAGGCTGTATAGGTGAACAATAGTTCAGGACCCCAATTATCATCTTTGGGACTTAACTAAGAAACAGATCTCTACTCTACATCAGATAGCTTCCAAGAGTCTTTTGAGTTCTGTGTGTCAACAGTACATATTCAGAGATTTTGTTGAGGACCAGTATTAAGTTCTGCCGCAAGTTTTGTTACAAGTAAATGCTCACCATAACAGATTCCTTAGAGCTTTTGTATTATGAGATAATGGAATTAATTTGCAATTATAGTATACATATTACTGAAAGCACAATTCTGTATGTCCCGGAGAAAAAAACAGGAGGTCTCCATATGTATTTGAAAGTTAAAAGATTTAATTTAGAGATAGTTGGTGATGTTATGTAAAATCCTTTTTTTTGATTCTATATTGTTATTTGGTGGCTTGTTTTGAAAGAGGATTTTAGGGATGATTTAAAATATTTCATGTAGGGGAAAGTATGGTGAACCTATATATCATGCTAGACACTGGAGCAAGAGTTAAAAGATCTTGCCTGTTAGTAGCACTCAATTAGGAAACTTTTTTTAAAAATTGTTACATATTCTGGAATAAAACCTGAGGAGCTGTTTGTTGTATAGAATTATTTGTTGTAGATACCTTATTTTATCTAGTTCTTCAAAGTTTTCTTTATTTCTGAAATAGAAATTTAGAACAAAACTTTTATTATGGGCTGTCCTTATAGAACTTTTTATAGTGATATTTGCTATAAATGGGAATTTGCTTTTACTAACAAATCTTTGACAGTGAATTTGTTTCTTTTTAAATTTTTTTATTGGAGTATGGTTGATTTTCAATGTTTTGTTAGTTTCAGAAGTATAGCAAAGTGAATCACTTATATTAATACATATACATATATCCTCTGTGTTTTAGATTCTTTTCCCATAGACTATGTGGAAGTTGACTATGATAAGTTAAATGTGTATACCACTAAGAAAATAACAAAACAGATAATAGCTAATGATAAAATAGATTAAATGAAATACTTGAAACAAATATGTTTCACAGTTCTAAAGAAAGGTGGGGAAGAGGAAAAGAAAAGCTAGGGAAAAAGTAACATAGTATGTTTTAACTCAAATGTACAATAGTTAAATATATTATAAATGGTCTAGCACTTCAATTAAGAGTGCCAGGTTAGATCACTGTGATCTAACCAGTTAGATCTATGTTATCCAGCTATGTGCTATCTACAAGAAACCTACCTTATTTGTAACCTGTATTTTTATATTTAAAAGGATGGAAAAAGATACTGTATAAACAGTAAATATAAAAGTATTGGAGTGTCTATATTGTATTAGACAAAGGAGACTTCAGAACAAGGAAAATATTACAAGGGGTAAAAGGGCATTTCATAATGAAAAAAGGATCAATTCATTGAGAAAACTCAGCAGTTGTAAATGTTATGCATCCAATAACAGAGTGAAGTAAAAACTGACAGTTGAAAGGAGCAATGGGCAAATCCACAGTTTTAGTTGGAAATTACAATATTCTCAATAATTGATAGAACAAGCAGGCAAGAAAAAATCAAGAAGGATATAAAAGGTTTAGACAACACTATGAGTGAACTGTACCTAACTGACATTTACAGAGCACTGTACCCACATGCTTTTCAAGCGCACATGGAAGATTTACCAAAAGAGACTGTGTCCTGGGATATAAAACATATTTCAACACATTTAAAAGGATTAAAATTATATAGAGAGTACTCTGACTACAATGAAATTAAAAAGATACCTGGAAAATCTCCCAAGTATTTGCAAGTTAAGTAACATACTTCAAAATAAACTAAAGAATTCACAAGGGAAACTAGAAAATCTTTGACTTGATTGAAAATGAAACCCAGTCTATCAAAACTTGTGGTATGCAGCTAAAGCAGTGCATTAGGAGGAAACATACAACTGCCAAGGGAATGTCTAAAGTCAATGACCCAAGCTTCCCCCTTAAGAAGTTAGAAAAACAACAAACTCAGTAGGAGAGAAATAAAGAGTTGAAATAAATGAAATAGAAAGCAACTCTGAATAACTCTGTATTCATTTAAAAAAAAAATTGGGTTTATAATTAAAAGCATTTCCACAAAGAGAAGTCCAGGCTCATGTGGCTTTATTGGTGAATTCTATCAAACATTTAAGGCAGAAATAATAACAGAATTTTCACAAATTTTAGAAAACACGCCACCAGCATTACCTTGATACCAAACCAGGCAAAAATGTTATGAAAAAAGAAACTCAGTATTCCTCATGAATATATATGTAAAACTCATTAACAAAATATTAGTAAATTGAATCTAACTCTTTATATGTTTTATCCTGTATGATACATCATGACCAATTGGGCTTAACCCCAGTCGCAAGGTAGATTGAACATTAAAAGTAGTGTTATCTACCATATTAATGAAATAAAGGCAAAAAGCTAAATAATCTTACAAAAGGTGCATAAAAAGCACTTGAAAAAAGTTTAGCACTAATTTGTGATAAAAGCTCTCAGCTGGCTATGAATAGAAGGGAACTTTGTCAATCTGATAAAAGGTGTCTATTAAAAACCTACATTGAACTTAAATGGTGGAAGATTGAGTGCTTCCAACCCAATGTCCAGAACAAGTCAATTCACAACTTCTTTACAGCGTTTTCTGAAGGTCCTAGCCAGGTGCAGTAAGGCAAATAAAAATATAAGCAAATAAAAAGCTTATAGATTGGAAAGGAAAAGTAAAATTATGTTTATTTTTAGATGTCTTACAGATGACATGATTATGCATGTAGAATGTTCTGGTAACTGATATAAAAAAATGGCTAGAGTTTAAGTTTAGCTAGACTACAAGTTGAATTTGTGCAACATATCAATTGTGTTTCTTTACACTTGCAACGTATAATTGGCAATTGAAATTTGAAAAACAATACAATTTGCAGTAGCATCAAATAGTATGAATACAGAAACATTCCACAAGAACAGAAGAGTGAGAATATTTCTTAGAGATCCTTGTAATAGAAATTGTTTTGTATTGCCATTTCATTAAGGTACAAAGGACTAAAGAACATTCATTTGTTTATGAGCCATCTTCATTAAATACCTTTTATGTGGAGAAGGAAATGGCTGCCCACTCCAGTATTCTTGCCTGAGAAATCCCATGGACAGAGGAGCCTGGTGGACTATAGTCCATGTGGTTTCAAAGAGTTGGATACGACTTAGCAACTAAACAGCAGCAACAAATTGCATTTTATAGTTATTTTTTCACACCTAGTGTTTTTTAAAACATGTTTTATTATTAAAAAACTTTGTATAAAAGCATAACAGAATAAGTAAATACCTATTATGTAATAGTAAAGAACAGGGGAGCCTGGTGTGCTGCAGTCTATGGGGTTGCAGAGTTGGATTCGATTTAGTGACTGAACAACAATAACAAATATAATAGATACTGTGCTAGGGACATTGTGTGTGTGTGTGTGTGTGTGTGTGTGTGTGTTCATTAGCTCAGTTGTGTCTGACTGTCTGAGGCCCATGAAGTGTAGCCTACCAGGCTCCTCTGTCTATGGAGTTTTCCAGGCAGGAATACTGGAGTGGGCTGCCATTTCCTACTCCAGGGGATCTTCCAGACCCAGGGATCAAACCACATATCTTGCGTCTCCTGCATTGGCAGACAGGTTCTTTACCACAAGCGCCACCTAGGAAGTCCAGGGACATAGTACTGCTGCTGCTGCTAAGTCGCTTCAGTCGTGTCCAACTCTGTGCGACCCCATAGACGGCAGCCCACCAGGCTCTGCTGTCCCTGGGATTCTCCAGGCAAGAATACTGGAGTGGGTTGCCATTTCCTTCTCCAGTGCATGAAAGGTAAAAGTGAAAGTGAAGTCGCTCAGTCGTGTCCGACTCTTAGCGACCCCATGGACTGTAGCCTACCAGGCTTCTCCATCCACGGGATTTTCCAGGCAAGAGTACTGGAGTGGGGTGCCATTGCCTTCTCTGGGGACATAGTACAGTAGTGAATAAAAGATTATCTCTTAACTCATGGAGATTAAAATCCAGTGGAGACTGAAGGGAGAAATAGATTTAGGGTGCTGAGTTACTAGCATTGGTTTAGCATTTTTTATTTAGATCATGTTCAAAACCTTTTGCCTTTTAGTTAGAACTTCAATATTGTGACTTGCTGAATAATCGGGCCTCTTTGGGGGCAAACTATTTTGTTGTAGGAGGGTAGTTAAAACTTGTTGGTTTGGTTGGGTGAAGTTCAGTATTAAGGATGGTCCGTTCATATCTTCCCATACTCCCATTGAGCACCAACTTTATTTCAGGCACTACTTTACCCACCTCTCCAATATATACTATTATTTTATTTAATCCTTACAATATCTCTAAGATGGGTGGTTTTTCCTTTTTTATCACAGATGAGAAGACCAGAGCTCATAGAGCTTAAGTGATTTGCCTAGTTCCATACAGGGATTCAGTGATTCAGTCCCATACTGGTCTGATTTTAAACTGTCGGTATCAGCTGTTCTCAGTCATTTTTCTATTGGTCACACCACTAGGCCATCCCATTCTTTCCTATTCAGGAAATGCAGGTAAGTGAGATTAATTTTTATAGTGCTAAGTTTGAGTCTGTTCTATGTTTTACTTCAAAAGTAAATCAGAAAAAAAGCAAACTATTAAGTAATATAGTTTTTGGTACTCTTCACAGATGATATCAAGATACCATTTTTATATTGGCTTTAATATACTTTAATGGAAGGCACAGTCCGTTTAAATTTTGGTATTTAATTCTGAGCCATGGGCTGTGTGCCTTGGAAAATAATGTGTTTTAGGGATATAAGTAACAGTAACCTAGCTAAGTCTTTTACATGGGTTTTACCAAAGGTTAGTATTGTGATTTTTGGAATTGAAAGGTAAGCAGATAAGATTGCCAGGCCTTGGTGGGAAAACCTCCAACTCTCTTTCCCCAATCAGATAGGTGGAAATTTGAAGCAGCTAAGATCTGTGTGTGTAGGAGGTAGGGCGATTGACTTAAAATTACTCTCTTAAATTCTAGCCCTTGATGGGGCATAAAGGGCATTAGTGATGTCTGCCTGGCCTTTTTTTTTTTTTTTTTTGGCTATGCTGTGCAGGATTTTAGTTCCTGGCCAGGGATTGAACCTGTGCCCCCTGCAGTGGAAGCTCGGAGTCCTAACCACTAGACTACCAGGGAGTTCCCTGCCTGGCTTTTTACAGATGAATAAACTGAAGATCAGGGAATTCCCTGGTGGTCTAGTGGTTAGGACTCCGAGCTTCCAGTGCAGGGGTACACATTCAGTCCCTGGTTGGGGAAGTAAAATCCCACAAGCTGTGTGTAGCATGGCCAAAAATAACGTGAAGATCAGATAGAGCACTAACTTGCTGATGATTGTGCCACAATCAGTAAATGACAGAACTGGAATTTAGACATCTGCCTCCTATCATTATACCAATATATTGGGCTCTGCAATAACAGTTTTGTTATACTGGTTCCTGTAGGTGAGGATTTGTTTCTTACCAATTAATTAATTATCTCTTCAAAACAGTAAAAGTCAGGAACCTTATATTTATTGCTCATCAAACTTTCTTTAGAGTTACATACCTCTTGGGCATTTTAATTCTGGATTATGCTGATATTTTTATTTTTGTTCTTAGGATGATTTCTTCTGTGTTATCTCTACTGTAAATGTGCCCCATGATTTTGTTCAGAGTTTACTTTTTCTATCTAAATATCTGTAAATATCGAATTTGTAGTTTTTAGTCAAAAAAGGAGAGTTTTTTTTTTTTAACATGAGTAAGGTTAAAAGCTAAATTGTAAGGTTTATAATAAGCTATATTGTTCATATACTGTTGCTTGTATGTGTATGGAAATTATATTTCTTTCCCTTAGGATTAGTTTTTTTTTTAAATGATTAATTTTCAGAATACGTGCATACTTTAATAATAGAACTATAATTGTTAGGAGAAGCTGGGGTATGTATCCACCTAGATTTTAAAAATACTGTACTTATCCACTTGCATGCATATTTACCTGTAGAAAGCATACGTATTGATTTTTATGACTTTTACAAAAGTTGAATCATACTATAATTACTGCAGAACTTATTTTTCACACACATAATTTTGAGATCTGCCATAAAGATGTTATATATAGACTTAGTTTGGATAACTATTTAAATAATCATCCTATAAACACATTTGTAGAATGGTCTTTTGTCACTTACCTAAAGAAATATTACATGAGATAAGAGATTCAGAAATGACAGAAAGAAAACGGTACCCTGATCCTTTTCATAGATGATTAGGGAGCTGTGGAGGCCAGGATTGTTGCTCTTCTGTATCCAATAACAGTGTATGCAATAGCAGTACAGTCCCATGCTTGTAAGTACTTCCTGTATTGAGCAAGAGTACGCTGGAATTTTTAAACAGCCTTATTGAGATATAATTCTCACAACAGACAATTTACTCAATTAAGATATGCAGTTCAGTGACTCCAGGTGTATTTATAGAAATGTGAAACCATTACCACTGTCAGTTTTCGAACATTTTCATTACCTCAAAAAACCCTTACCCCTTAGCTTTCACCCTCAAAATTCAACCTCTTCTCTCGGAGCTTATTGTTTAGTTGCTAAGTGGGTCTGACTCTTTGCAACCCCAGGCTCCTCTGTCCATGGAATTTCCCAGGCAAGAATACTGAAATGGGTTGCCATTTCCTTCTCCAGGGGATCTTCCCTACCCAGAGTTCGAACCCACGTCTCCTGCATCACAGGTGGGTTCTTTATCACTGAGCCACCTGGGAAGCCCTCTTTCAGTGCCAGGCAACCATTAATCTACTTTTTGTCTCAATTATATTTCACCAATTCTGAACATTTAGTATAAATGGAATCTTTCATTCATACAGTATGTGGTCCTTTGTGATTGGCTTCTTTCACTTGGCATCTTGTTTATAAGGTTCATTCCTATATCTGACCTGTTAGAACTGGACATGGAACAACAGACTGGTTCCAGACAGGAAAAGGAATATGTCAAGGCTGTATGTTGTCACCCTGCTTATTTAACTTATATGCAGAGTACATCATGAGAAACGCTGGGCTGGAGGAAGCACAAGCTGGAGTCAAGATTGCCGGGAGAAATATCAATAACCTCAGATATGCAGATGACACCACCCTTAGGGCAGAAAGAGAAGAAGAACTAAAGAGCCTCCTGATGAAAGTGAAAGAGGATAGTGAAAAAGTTGGCTTAAAGCTCAACGTTCAGAAAACTAAGATCATGGCATCCGGTCCCATCACTTCATGGCAAATAGATGGGGAAACAGTGGAAACAGTGTCAGACTTGATTTTTTGGGGCTCCAAAATCACTGCTGATGGTGATTGCAACCATGAAATTAAAAGACGCTTACTCCTTGGAAAGAAAGTTATGACAAACCTAGACAGCTTATTAAAAAGCAGAGACATTACTTTGTCAACAAAGGTCTGTCTAGTCAAGACTATGGTTTTTCCAGTAGTCATGTATGGATGTGGGAGTTGGACTATAAAGAAAGCTGAGCGCAGAAGAATTGATGCTTTTGAACTGTGGTGTTGGAGAAGACTCTTGAGAGTCCCTTGGACTGCAAGGAGATCCAACCAGTCCATCCTAAAGGAGATCAGTCCTGGGTGTTCATTGGAAGGACTGATGTTGAAGCTGAAACTCCAATATTTTAGCCACCTGATTGATGCGAAGAGCTGACTCATTTGAAAAGACCCTAATGCTGGGAAAGATTGAAGGCAGGAGGAGAAAGGGACGACAGAGGATGAGATGGTTAGATGGCATCACCGACTCAGTGAGTTTGGGTGGACTCCGGGAGTTGGTGATGGACAGGGAGGCCTGGCGTGCTGTGGTTCATGGGATTGCAAAGAGTCAGACATGACTGAGTGACTGAACTGAACCTGTATCTGAACTTCATTTCTTTTTATTGTCAAATAATTTTTCATTGTATGGATATACTTCATTTTGTCTGTTCATTCTTTCAGTTGATGGACGTTTGGGTTATTTCTGTTTTTTAGCTATTATGAATAGTGTGCCATGAACATTCATGTACATGTTTTCGTTTCTCTTGGGTATATTCCTTGGAGTGAAATTGCTGGATTTTATGGTTAAGAGATAGTCCATTAAGGGATTAATATAAGACTTAAGAATCTATTTTTTTTTAAGTCGTTAGTTTAACCATTAGGGGAACTGCCAGACTGTTTTCCAAAGTGGCTCTGCCTTTTACCTCTTCACCTGCAGTGTGTGAGGGTTAAACTTTCTCCATATCCTTGTCTGTCTTGTTGGTTATATGTACCAGACTTCCATAGGAAGGTTGTCCAGGAGGAAAGATAGTTAAAGGATTTTTTTGTTGTTTTATTGTTGGATGTGCTTGTCTGAAAATGGATGTTAATAAATTACATGGTTAGGATTTTGCCATTTATTTAGGACTGAAATGCTTCTAAAAATCATGAATATTAGTTAAGGATTTTCCTGACAGTGTACTGTAATATTTTATTTGCTTGTCAAAACACAGTTATTCATTTAAAATCACCCCACTGATTTGACTGTGCTTGGTGTGAAAAGGTGGTTCTACTAATAACTAAGAAAGGTGCGGTTTTAATTCTTTATTAGGTCTACTCTTTAATGGAGTATCCTTTAGTTACCTCAGATAGTTTGACCCTGTAGTCAGCTGTGCTCTTTTATACTTAAACTTTTGTCTGCTGTTCTCAATCCCTTTTAAGATGCCAATTTAGTTCAAGGAGGAAATGAAGACTTTAGAAAACTCAACAAATGTTGACATTTAAACTTTTACAAGAGTGAAAGATTAACCTTCGGCCCCTATTTCTACAAGGTTCATACAGGCTTCATTCACCTGCGAAAGACTGGTTGTCAGCATTTGTATTTTAACCTTGGTTTTTGTAAGTTTACAACTTATCCACAAGGCTTTCTTTAGGCTTGAAACTGAAGTATTTTTAACCCCCCCAAAAGTTCATTTAGGTATATTAGAAGTGTGTTTTACTTTGTTTTGGGAGCCTTGCTTCTTATAAACGAGAAACTTGACTCTTATCTATTTTTTAAACTGTCCGTTTGATGTTTTGCTTAAAAAATCATTAGGATACAGGATAATCAAAGGTAATCAAAGGGTCGCAAAGAGTCAGACACAACTTAGCGATTGAACAACAACAGGATCATCAGCTTAAATGTTAGCATAGAAAATAGGGCTTTCACTGAGGAATGTTAACTTATTATCATGCATTGTTTTAAAATTCTTTTTTTCCCTTTATCCTTATGTAAAAAAACAAACTGTTGTGTCAAAGACTGACTTTCAGTAGATTGAAGATTAGGAACTAGTAAATCTAGAGTTGGAAAATTAGAAAGCAAAGGGAGAAATGGAGAAAGTAAATGGGATATGACAAAAGATAGTGAGGACTTACACAGAAAGAGAAACGTGGAAGTGAGTGCTGTTAGTTTTATGATGTCGTTCAGTCGCTAAATCCCGTCCGACTCTTTGTGACCCCATGGACTGCGGCATGTCAGGCTTCCCTGTCTTTCGCTATCTCCCAGAGTTTGCGCACACTCGTGTCCATTGAGTCACTGATGCCATCCAACCCTCTCATCCTCTGTCCTCCCCCTTTTCCTGCCCTCAATCTTTTTCAGCATCAGGATCTTTACCAATGAATTGGCTCTTCACATTAGGTGGCCAAAGTATCGGAGCTTCAGCCTCAGTGTCAGTCCTCCCAATGAGTATTCAGGGTTGATTTCCTTTAGAATTGACTAGTTTGATCTTGTTGTCCAAGGGACTCTCAAGAGTCTTCTCCAGCACCACATTGCAAAAGCTTCATTTCTTTGGTGCTCAGCCTTCTTTATGATCCAGCACTCACATCTGTACATGACTACTGGAAAAACCATAGCTTTGACTATACAGACCTTTGTTGTCAAAGTTATATCTGATTTTTAATATGTTGTCTAGGTTTGTCATAGCTTTCCTTCTAAGGAGCAAGCACTTTTAATTTCATGGCTGCAGTCACTGTCCACAGTGATTTTGAAGCCTAAGAAAATAAAGTCTGTCACTGTTTCCGTGTTTTTTCTCCATCTATTTGCCATGAAGCGATGGGACCAAATACCATGATCTTCGTTTTTTGAATGTTGAGTTTTAAGCCAGCTCTTTCACTCCCCTCTTTCACCCCCATCAAGAAGCTCTTTATAAAGTTCCTCTTCTCTTTCTACCATTAGAGTGGTATAATCTACATATCTGAGGCTGTTAGTATTTTTTTGGGCAGTCCTGATTCCACCTTGTGGTTCATCCAGCCTGGCATTTCTCATGATGTACTCTGCGTATAAGTTAAGTAAACCGGGTAACAGTATACAGATTGAAATACTCCTTTCCCAATTTTGAACCAGTCCGTTATTCCATGTCTGGTTCTAACTGTCACTTCTTAACATTCATAGAGGTTTCTAAGAAGACAGATAAAGTGGTCTGGTATTCTCCTCTCTTTAAGGATTTTCCAGTGTCTTGTTGTGATCCACACAGTCAGTCTTTTGTGTAGTCAGTAAAGCAGAAGTAGATGCTTTTCTGGAATTTCTTTGCTTTCTCTGTGACCCAACAAATGTGGGCAATTTGATCTCTGGTTCCTCTGCCTTTTCTAAATCCAGCTTGTATATCTGGAAGTTCTCGGTTTACATACTGTTGAAGCCTAGCTTGAAGGATTTTGAGCATTACCTTGGTAGCATATGAAATGAGCATAATTGTACAGTAGTTTGAACATTCTTTGGCATTGCCTTTCTTTGAAATTGAAATGAAGACTGACCTTTTCCATTCCTGTGGCCACTGCTGGCATAATGAGTGCAGCGTTTTAACACCATCATCTTTTAGGATTTGAAATAGCTCAGCTGGAATTCTGTCACCTCTACTAGCTTTGTTCATAGTAATGCTTCCTAAGGCCCACTTGACTTCACATTCCAGGATGTTGGCTCTAGGTGAGTGACTACACCATTGTGGTTATCTGCTCAGTTGTGTCTAACTCTTTGAGACCCCATGGACTATACAATCCATGGAAATCTCCAGGCCAGAATACTGGAGTGGGTATTTGATTCCCTTCTCCAGGGGATCTTCCCAACCTAGGGATGGAACCCAGGTCTCCCACATTGCAGACAGATTCTTTACCAGCTGAGCCATGAGGGGAGCCTTTATCCAGGTCATTGAGACCTTTTTTGTATAATTGTTTTGGGTATTCTTGCCATCTCTTCTACTTCTGTTAGGTCCTTGCCACTTCCGTTCTTTATCGTGCCCGTCTTTGCATGAAATGTTCCCTTGGTATCTCCAGTTTTCTTGAAGAGATCTCTAGTCTTTCCCATTCTACTGTTTTATTTCTTTGCATTGTTCACTTAAGAAAGCTTTTTCATCTCTCCTTGCTGTACTCTGGAACTCTGTATTCAGATTGGTATTATCTTTTCCTTTCTCCTTTACCTTTCGCTTCTCTTCTTTTCTCAGCTGTTGGTAAGGACTCCTCAGACAACCATTTTTGCCTTCTTGCATTTCTTTTCCTTGGAGATGGTTTTGGTCACTGCCTCCTGTACAATGTTATGAATCTCCATCCATAGTTCTTCAGGTGCTCTATCAGATCTAATCCCTTGAATCTATTTCTCACTTCCAATATATAATCATAAGGGATTTGATTTAGGTCATATGTGAATGGCCTAGTGATTTTCCCTCCTTTCTTCAGTTTAAGCCTGAATTTTGCAATAAGGAGCTCATGGTCTGAGTCACAGTCAGCTCCACGTCTTGTTTTTGCTGACTATATAGAGCTTCTCCATCTTCGGCTGCAAAGAATATAATCAGTCTGATTTTGGTATTGACCATCTGGTGATGTCCACGTGTAGTCGTCTTTGTGTTGTTGGAACCGGGTGTTTGCTATCACCGGTGTGTTCTCTTGGCAAAACTTTTTAGCCTTTACCTTGCTTCATTTTGTACTCCAAAGCCAAACTTGCCTGTTATTCCAGGTATCTCTTGACTTCCTACTTTTGCCTTCCAGTCCCCTATGAGGAAAAGGGCATCTTTTCTTTTTGGAGAAGGCAATGGCAACCCACTCCAATACTCTTGCCTGGAAAATCCTGTGGACGGAGGAGCCTGGTAGGCTGCAGTCCATGGGGTCGCTAAGAGTCGGACATGACTGAGCGACTTCACTTTCACTTTTCACTTTCAAGCATTGGAGAAGGAAATGGCAGCCCACTCCAGTGTTCTTGCCTGGAGAATCCCAGGGACGGCGGAGCCTGGTGGGCTGCCGTCTATGGGGTCGCACAGAGTCGGACACGACTGAAGCAACTTAGCAGCAGCAGCAGCTATAACGTCTTGTAGGTTTTCCTAGAACCATTCAACTTCTGCTTCTTCAGCATTAGTGGTTGGGGCATAGACTTGAATTACTGTGATATTGAATGGTTTCCTTGGAAACGAACAAAGATCATTTTGTTGTTTTTGAGATTGCACCCAAGTACTGCATTTTGGACTCTTTTGTTTCTTACGAAGTTACAAGTTACGTGATGTTAATATGAAAATCTTAGTGAAAGTAGTAATTTCCATCCAAGATAGTAGATATTAATATTGACAAAAATAGGATGTAAAAATCAGAATAGACTCGTATAACCAAGGAAAAATCAAAGTGATTACAAAATTATTTCCTCCTCCTCCTCCTCCTCTTCCTCCTACTCCTTTGAAGCAGTGTGAAAAAACCACTCCCTAGTTAGTAGTGGTCTCTCCTAACCTTTTAAGAAATAAATAATTCTCATGTTAAATAATAACATAGGTATAAATAAACTCTGTTAACAAAACCTGACACATATGAGGAAGTCAAAGTATAACCTAATCTCATTTATGAATATATGTATATATGTTTAAGTTCAAGTAAAAATATTTGCATAATGGCCAATTATTTTGTTTCAGGGAGTTTATCTGAAGAATGTCTGACAAATTCAGTATTTTTAAAATATATCACTGAATGTAGAGATGACTCTATACCAATATATCTAGAGTACAGCTAAATCACAGTAGCACAGTATATGAATATATCTAGGATATAGCTGAATGACAGTAGTACATATTTTGAAGCCAGGTTGCTTAGGTCTGGATCCTGGCACTGCTTCTTGGTAGCTGGGTGACCTTGGGAAGTTTACTAAACTTCTTTTACAGTTCCCTCATCTAATAATAAGACTGCTAATAGCTATCATATAAGGTTGTCATCAGTTTTCTAGGGCTGCTGTAACATAGAGTGGCTTAAACAGCAGAAATTTATTTTCTCACAAATGCTGGAGGCTAGAAGTTCAAGATCAAAGTGTCAAGAGGATTGATTCCTTTGAGGTTTTCTCTCCTTGGCTTGCAGATGGCCCTCTTCTCATTGTGTCTTTATATGGTCTTTCTTCTGTGCATGCATGTCTGGTGTTTCTGTGTCCTAATTTCCACTTTGTATAAGGACATCAGTCATATTGGAATAGTATCCACCCTACTGACACATTTTAGCGTAATTACCCCTTGAAAGGTCATGTCTCTAAACACATTCTGAAGTTTTGGGGTTAGGACTTGAGTATATAAATTTAAGGAGGACACAGTTGAGTCCATAACAGGTTTCTAGGAGGATTAAATGCACTAATATAGAGTATCTGACCATGTAGCAAGCTCTCCCTAAGTATTGTTTACCATTATTGCTTAACCACAGCAAGTAGTTATATAATACATATAAATAATAAAAATAATCGTACATTAAAAAGCTTAAAAGTACTTATAGATTCAAAGAAAGTTGCAAAAAAAAAGTACAAGGAGGCTCCATGTACCCCTTTTTTCCCCTAGTGTGAGCAACTTATGTAATTATAGTACAGTATTAAAACCAAGAAGTTGACATTGGTGAAATCCACAGAGCTTATTCAGATTTCTCGTTGCACACACATCATTTGTATCTGTGTGTGTACAGGTACTTCTGTGAAATTTTATTGCTTCTGTAGCTTACTGTATCCACCATCCCAGTCAAGATGCAGAACTGCTCCATCTCAGAACTCTCTCCCACTACTCCTTTGTAGCCACCCCGACTCCTTCCCTTGAAACCCTAACTCCTGACATCCATTCATCTGCTATTCATCTCTATAAATACTATCATTTCAAGAATTGTATGTGTTTTATATATATATCCTTTTTCATTTGGCATAATTTCCTTGGAGCCCATTAAAGTTGTTGCGTATATAAATAGTTCATCCTTCTTTATTGCTGAGTAGTACTCCATGGTGTGGATATATCACAATATAAAGGCTATTTGGTTTGTTTCTAATTTTTTGGTTATTACTAATAAAGCCACTGTGAACGTGAGTGTACAGGTTTTTGCATGAACATTATTTTTCTGGAGCTAATGTGTCTATACAGTCAGCAAAAACAAGACCGGGAACATACTGTGGCTCAGATCATGAACTCCTTATTGCCAAATTCAGACTTAAATTGAAGAAAGTAGGGAAAGCCACTAGTCCATTCAGGTATGACCTAGATCAAATCCCTTATGAGTATACAGTAGAAGTGACAAATAGATTTAAGGGACTAGATATGATAGACAGAGTGCCTGATGAACTATGGACAGAGGTTTGTGACATTGTACAGGAGACAGGGATCAAGACCATCCCCGTGGAAAAGAAATGCAAAAAATACAAAAAAGCAAAATGGCTGTCTGAGGAGGCCTTACAGATAGCTGGGAAGAGAAGAGAAGTGAAAAGCAAAGGAGAAAGGGAAAGATATTCCCATGTGAATGCAGAGTGCCAAAGAATAGCAAGGAGAGATAAGAAAGCCTTCCTCAGCAATCAATGCAAAGAAATAGAGGAAAACAACAGAATGGGAAACACTAGAGATCTCATCAAGAAAATTAGAGATACCAAGGGAACATTTCATGCAAAGATGGGCTCGATAAAGGACAGAAATGGTATGGACCTAACAGAAGCAGAAGATATTAAGAAGAGGTGGCAAGAATACACAGACTGCTAACTGCTACTGCTAAGTCGCTTCAGTCGTGTCCGACTCTGTGCGACCCCACAGACGGCAGCCCACCAGGCTCCGCTGTCCACAGGAGTCTCTAGGCAGGAATACTGGAGTGGGTTGCCATTTCCTTCTCCAGTGCCTGAAAGGGTAAAGTGAAAGTGAAGTCGCTCAGTCGTGTCCGACTCTTAGCGACCCCATGGACTGTAGCCTACTAGGCTCCTCCGTCCATGGGATTTTCCAGGCAAGAGTACTGGAGTGGGGTGCCATTGCCTTCTCCAGAATACACAGAAGAACTGTACGAAAAAGATCTTCACGACCCAGATAATCACGATGTTGTGATCACTCACCTAGAACCAGACATCCTGGAATGTGAAGTCAAGTGGGCCTTAGCATCACTACGAACAAAGCTAGTGGAGGTGATGGAATTCCAGTTGAGCTATTTCAAATCCTGAAACATGATGCTGTGAAAGTGCTACACTCGATATGCCAGCAAATTTGGAAAACTCAGCAGTGGCCATAGGACTGGAAAAGGTCTGTTTTCATCCCAATCCCAAAGAAAGACAATGCCAAAGAATGCTCAAACTACCGCACAATTGCACTCATCTCACATGCTAGTAAAGTAATGCTCAAAATTCTCCAAGCCAGGCTTCAGCAATACGTGAACCGTGAACTTCCAGATGTTCAAGCTGGTTTTAGAAAAGGCAGAGGAACCAGAAATCAAATTGCCAATATCCGCTGGATCATCGAAAAAGCAAGAGAGTTCCAGAAAAACATCTCTTTCTGCTTTATTGACTATGCCAAAGCCTTTGACTGTGTGGATCACAATAAACTATGGAAAATTCTGAAAGAGATGGGAATATCAGACCATCTGACCTGTCTCTTGAGAAACCTGTATGCAGGTCAGGAAGCAACAGTTAGACCTGGAGATGGAACAACAGACTGGTTCCAAATAGGAAAAGGAGTCCGTCAAGGCTGTATATTGTCACCCTGCTTATTTAACTTATATGCAGAGTACATCATGAGAAACGCTGGGCTGGAAGAAACACAAGCTGGAATCAAGATTTTTGGGAGAAATATCAATAACCTCAGATATGCAGATGACACCACCCTTAGGGCAGAAAGTGAAGAAGAACTAAAGAGCCTCTTGATGAAAGTGAAAGAGGAGAGTGAAAAAGTTGGCTTAAAGCTCAACGTTCAGAAAACTAAGATCATGGCATCTGGTCCCATCACTTCATGGGAAATAGATGGGGAAACAGTGGAAACAGTGTCCGACTTGATGTTTTTGGGCTCCAAAACCACTGCTGATGGTGATTGCAGCCATGAAATTAAAAGACGCTTACTCCTTGGAAGGAAGGTTATGGCCAACCTAGATAGCATATTGAAAAGCAGAGACGTTACTTTGCCAACAAAAGTCCGTCTGGTCAAGGCTATGGTTTTTCCAGTGGTCATGTATGAATGTGAGAGTTGGGCGGTGAAGAAAGCTGAGTGCCATAGAATTGATGCTTTTGAACTGTGATGTTGGAGAAGACTCTTGAGAGTCCCTTGGACTGCAAGGAGATCCAGTCAATCCATCCTAAAGGAGATCAGTCCTGGGTGTTCATTGGAAGGACTGATGTTGAAGCTGAAACTCCAATACTTTGGCCACCTCATGCGAAGAGTTGACTCATTGGAAAAGACCCTAATGCTGGGTAGGATTGGGGGCAGGAGGAGAAGGGGATGACAGAGGATGAGATGGTTGGATGGCATCACTGACTCGATGGACATGGGTCTGGGTAAACTCCGGGAGTTGGTGATGGACAGGGAGGCCTGGCGTGCTGCAGTTCATGGGGTTGCAAAGAGTCGGACACGACTGAGCGACTGAACTGAACTGAATGTGTCTATGATTTGTCTCTTCATCTTACTGTGGGATCGTTTGCTGAGTAAAAGTTTTTAATTTTGGTAAGGTTCCATTTGTTAATGTTTCCTTTTATGGATCAAGCTTTTGGTGTCGTGTCTAAGACCTTCATCTAGTCCTGGGTTCTGACGACTTCCTTCCTTTTTTCTCCCCCTAAATGTTTTCTGTGGGTTTATTTTCACTTGTTGTGAGAATCAAATATGCTAATATAGAATATTCAGCCCATAGAAGTACACATGTGTTGGCTATTGCAATAGCAAACAGGTTTTTGTAAATAACAATTTTATATCATTTTTTTAAGATTCCATATAATGAGAGAGATCATATGATATTTATCTTTCTTTGTCTGAGTGACTTCACTTGATAATCTCTAGGTCATCCATGTCCTGCAAGTGGCGTTATTTCATCTTTTTGTGGCTGGGCAGTATTCCATTGTATATAAATAACACATCATCTTTATCCGTTAAGCTGTCCGTGGACATTTGCTTCCACATCCTGGTTGTTGAAAACAGCGCTGCAGTGAACACTGGGGTGCATGAATCTTTTCAAATTATGAGTTTCTCCTGGTATGTGCCCAGGAATGGGGTTTCTGGATTATATAGTAGGTCTATTTTTAGTTTTTCAAGGCATCTCTATACTGTTCTCTATAGTGGTGTACCAGTTTACATTCCCACAACAGTGTAGGAGAGTTCCCTTTTTTCCACACCCTCTCCAGCATTTATTGTTTGTTGACTTTTTGATGGTAGACATTCTAAGTGTTGTGAAATGATACCTCATTATAGTTTTGATATAGAAATTCAATAGAAATGCAAATTTTAGTGAGCAATGTACTTTTTTGGCCATCTATGTCTTCTTTTTTAAAAAACATTTTTATTTATTTGTTTTTGACTGTGCTAGGTCATTGTTGCTGGCCTCAGGTTTTCTCTAGTTGAAACAAGCAGGGGCTACTCTCCAGTTGCAGTGGCTTCTCTTGTTATAGAGCATGGGCTCCAGGGCATGCTGGCTTCAGTAGTTGTGGTGCACAGACTTAGTTGCCCCGTGGCACGTGGAATCATCCTGGACCAGGAATCAAACCTGTGTTCTTTGCATTGGCAGGCAGATTTTTAACCACTGGACTATCAGTGAAGTCTTATGTAAGTCTTCTTTGGAGAAATATCTGTTTAGATCTTCTGCCCATTTTTTAATTGCGTTTTTTTTTTTTTTGACATACAGCTGCACGTTGGTTGCTTTGTTTGCAAATACTTTCTTCCATTCTGTGAGTTGTCTTTTCATTTTCTTTATGGTTTCTTTTGCTGTGCAGAAGCTTTCAAGTTTATTTAGGTCCCATTTGTTTGTTTTTATTTTTATTTTCATTATTCTAGGAGGTGAATCAAGAAAGATATTGCTGCAATTTATGTCAAAGAGTATTCTGCCTATGTTTTCCTCTAAGAATTTTATGGTGTCCAGCCTTACATTTAAGTCTTTGATCCATTTCGAGTTTATTTTTGTTTATGGTGTTAGCAATGTTCTGATTTCATTTTTCACATGTAGCTGTTCAGTTTACCCAGTACCATTTATTGAAGATACTGTCTTTCTCCATTGTATATTTTTCTTGCTTCCTTTGTTGTAAATTAGTCGACCATAGGTGCGTGAGTTTATCTCTGGGCTTTCTGTCCTCTTGTGTTGATCTGTTTTTCTGTTTTCGTGCCAATGCCATGCTGTTTTTTAGCCACACAACATGGCATGTGAGATCTTAGTTCCCTGAGCAGGGATCAAACTGTAGCCCCTGCATTGCAAGTGCAGAGTCTTAACCACTGGACTGCCAGTGAAGTTCAGTACCATACTGCTTTGATTATTGTAGCTTTGTTAGTCTGAAGTCAAGGAGTCTGATTATTCAAGCTCCGTTTTTCTTTTTCAAGATTGCTTTGGCTGTTTGGAGTTTTTTGTGTTTCCATATAAATTTTAGATTTCTTTTGTTCTAGTTATGTGAAAAATGCTATTGGTAATTTGATGGGGATTTCTTTGAATTTGTAGATTGCCTTGGGTCATGTATTCATTTTGACAATATTGATTCTCTAATCCAAGAGCATGGTATATCTTTCACCTATATGTCTGTCTTTATGCCAGTGCCATACTGTTTTGATTGCTGTGGCTTTATAATAAGTGGATTTGGGACACCTCCAACTTTATCTTTTACAAGACTGTTTGGTTCTTTGCAGTCTTATTACAGTTTTTAATGTAAAAGCACTACAGTAAATTACAGTAAAGCACTAGAGGAGTTACTTTGAAAAAGAAGGACACAACAGTGATTTTTAAAAAAATATAATTTCATTTTATTATTTATTTTTGGCTGTGCTGGGTCTTCGTTGCTGTGAGGGCTTTTCTCTAGCTGCAGTGTGCAGGGGCTACTTTCTAGTTGTGGTGCATGGGTTTCTCATTGCATTGTCTTCTCTTGTTGCAGAACAGATGCTCTAAGGCATGCAGGCGTCAATAGTTAACAGCACGTGGAGTCAGTAGTGGTGACTCCCAGGCTCTAGAGTATAGGCTCAATAGTTGTGATGCACAGGCTTAGTTGCTCTTTGGCATGTGAGATCTTCCCAGATCAGGGATCAAACCTGTGTCTCTTACATTGGCGGGTGGATTCTTTACCACTGTGCTACCAGGGAAGCCCAACAGTGTTCTTTATGGTGATTATTTATGTTGTTTTATTCAAAGCACTAAAATGAGAAACAAGAGGTATAAATTATGGAAAGGTGAAAGTGAAGTTGCTCAGTTGTGTCCGACTCTTTGCAACCCCATGGACTGTGGCTACCATGCTTCTCCATCCATGGGATTGTCCAGGCAAGAATACTGGAGTGGATTGCCATTTCCTTCTCCAAGGGATCTTCCCGACCCAGGGATCCAACCCAGGTCTCCCGCATTGCAGGCAGACACTTTACCCTCTGAGCCACCAGGAATACATAGACTTATTATTTATAACTACTATGATTTATATCTGGACGAGGAAGTCAAGAGGAACAAACAGATGATTAGGATGAATAACAATTCAGTAATTGGCTAAATGAAATATATGAAAATTATATAATTCCTGAATGTCAGCAGTATGAGGAAAATAGGAAAAATTGAACCCTAGTTATTCTAACTTGGGAGAGATGAAGACGAAGATGTCACAGTGGTGAATGAGAGTTAAACTTTAGTAACCCATAAGCTTTTATGTCTTTGGGCTTAATTTTTCCCTAGGGATAATAATTGAAGCCAGAGGCTTGAACTGGAACTGTCTAAAGCTGGGGATTGGGAAGGGGCACACTTGTCAATGAATTAGGACTAATAAAACTGTCCACCAGTCCAGGACATAGGATGGAAGATAACTGCTTAACTTTGGCTTGTGGCTGTTAAAAGCCACAGGAAATGGAAACTCCAGCTTTGTGTGGAAATCCTGGGCCGGACAATTAATGTATGAATATATTTGGAAATGGTGAATGTTGTAGGGCATTAGCAGAGGTGACCATTAAAATTCCCTTGGGATTGATTGCTCCTTAACCCCTGAGACGTGGAGGACGCCCCCAAAGCTGTATATGTACTCATACAAAACTCACAAAACACCTTAGTAAAAAGATCCAACAAATGAGAGAGTTTACAGTTGAGGGGCAGATAATAATAGACTGGAACTTAATTATCCAATATATAGTCCATATTCAATTTCTGCCTTTGTCCCAATAGTGTCCTTTATTTGGTTTTGCTTTTGCTTTGTTTTACCATCCAGAGTCAAATCAAGGATCATACATTGAATTTTGTCATGCCTTTTTACCCTTCTCTAGTTTAGTTCAGTTTTTTCCTGCCTTTTTTTGTTGGGCTTTTAATGATAGCTCCATTTTTGAAAGATAACATTGTTTACCTAAAAGCCTTTGGTTAGCTCTGTTACTAGACAGTAAGCTGTTTTAGAACAGGGAATGTGTGTCATTTATCCCTGCTAATTACACTTAATCTAATGATTTGATAATAATTTAGGATGCTGTGCTTCAGAAAAGGACAGGGAAAGGGAGGATTAAATGATTCTTAATCCTGTTTTTCTTTTGGTTAGCCACACATACTCAAGGAACCACAAGAATCCTTGGGCCTATTGCATTGATATTTCAAACACTACAGTGTACACCACTGTTATGTACATTTTACAGTTTATATCATAATTGCTAAAAAAAAAAATCGGTTCTTCAGTTCTTTTTTGCCTGTATTCAACCCATTTGCTGTTGCTTTTTGAAAGTGAGAGATAGTTGGTGGGTAAAATGAATGGTTAAAATACGTTAATAGTATATGATTTTATTATAATCCAAGCGAGGTAAAATACTTCTTGACAGTTACAATAAAGATAATTCATAAACAGAATATTTTTAACATTTAGGCATAGAAAGATTCAATTTAAATTATTATAGAATTCTTATTTAGGTAAAGCATTTTTTAAACATCATGGAACTCTGTTATATCATTAAAGGAATAAGTCCTTGATTGATTTATGTCACTGGGAATACTTGATTTTATTTTATTTCTTATTCCTAGTTTCCTTTTATTTTTTTTCTTCACAGTTTTACAAGCATCTCACTATGACGCTCTCTGGTATATTGTGTTGATTACAATTTAAAAATAGTACTTTAAGGATACAGTGGAAAGAATACCCTGAAATGAATGTAAATTGACTCTAAGCCTAGTAACTATCATTTTTTTAAATAGCCTTATTGAGATGTTATTCATATGCCATACAGTTGACCCATTTAAATTGCACAATTCATTGGTTATTAGTATATTTAGAGATATATACAACCGTCAACACAGTCAGCTTTAGAATATTTTTACCACCTCAAAAAAAAATCCCATACCCTTTAGCTAGCACCCTATGTCCCTCAACCCTTCCCCTAAGCAACTATGCTTTACTTTCCATCTTAGATTTCCCTGTTCTGAATCTTCACATGAGTAGAATCTTTTGATATGTGGTCTATTGTAACTGGCTTCTTTAACTCAGCAAAATGTTTTCAAGGTTCATTTATACTGTAGCACGTATCAGTGCTTGATTCCATTATATGGTCAAATAATATTCCATTGTATGGATATATCATATTTCATGTATCCATTTATTAGTTGATGGATATCTGAATTGGTTTCACCTTTTGACTTTTGTGAGTAATGCTGCTGTGAAAATTTGTGTTCAAGTTTGTGGGCGTACGTGTTTTTATTTCTTTTCAATATGTTTCTAGGCGTAGCATTCTGGGTCATATGTAACTCTGTGTTTAATTGAGTAACTGCCCAACTGCTTTTGAAAGCAGCTGCACCATTTTATGTTCCTACCAGCGGTGTTTGTGGGTTCCAGTTTCTCCACATTCTTGCCAGCACTTCTTGTTGTCTTGGTGAATCTAGCCATCCTAGTAGTGTGAAGTGGTACCACATTTTGGTTTTGATTTTTGTTTCCTCATTGGTTAATGATGTTGAGCTTCTCTTCATGTGCTTGTTGGCCGTTTGTATCTCATCTTTGGAGAAATGTCTGTTTAGACCTTTTGCCCATTTTGTATTGGATTATCTGTCTTTATTTCTGAACTGTAAGAGTTCTTTATATAGCATACCAGTACCTTTTCAAATATATGATTTGCAAATATCTTCTTCCATTTTGTAGGTTCTTTGTTGATAGTGTCCTTTCAACCATATGTGTGCTCAGTCCCTTCAGTCGTGTCCAACTCTTTGTGACCCTGTGGACTATAACCCACCAGGCTTCTCTGTCCATGGAATTTTCCAGGCAAGAATACTGGAGTGAGCTGCCATGCCCTCCTCTGGGGGATCTTCCTGACCCAGGGACCAAATCCACATCTCATTACATTGTCTGCATTGGCAGGCGGGTTCTTTACCACTAGTGCCACCTGGGAAGCCCCACAAACATTTTTAATTTTGAAAAAGTCCAATTTATCTTTTTTTTTCTTTTGTTGTTGGCACTTTTAAGTGTCATATCTAAGAATTCTTTGCCGAGTTTGAGGTTGTGAAGATTTACCCCTTTCATCTAAGAATTGTATGGTTTTAGCTATTGGTTTAAGTGCTTGAACCAATTTGAGTTAATTTTTATATGGTGTGAAGTAGGAGTTTGTCTTCATTGTTTTGCCTGTGGCTATCCAGTTGTCTCAGCACCCTTTGTTAAAAAGGCTATTCTTTCCCCCATTGAATGGTGTTGGCTCCTTTGTCAATAATCATTTGACCATAGATTATGGATTTATCTCTGGACTCTCACTTCTTTTCCATTGGTCCATCTTTATGTCAGTACTACACTGTCTTGATTAGTTTTGTTTGTAGTAAGTCTTGAAGTCAGGAAATGTGAGTTCACCTTCTTTTTCAGGGTTATTTTGGTCTTTTATAATTCCTTTTTTTTTTTTTTTGAGGGCAGGGGGCACACAACACAGCATGTAGAATCTTAGTTCCCTGACCAGGGGTGGAATCTGTGTCCCTTGTAGTGGAAGTGTGGAGTCTTAACTACTGGACTTCCCAGAAAGTCCCCATTCTTTATGCATTTTAGAATCAGCTTAGTTTATACAAAGAAGTCAGCTGGATTTCTACTGAGGATTCCATTGAATCTATAGATCAGCTGAGAGAGAACTGCCATCCTGACAGTGTTAAGCCTTCCACTTCATGAACATGGGATGTTTTTCCATTTATTTAGATCTTTAATTTCTTGCAATAATTTTTTAGGTAGTTTTTAGAGTATATGTTTTGTATTTCTTTTGTTTATATCTAGGTAGTTTATTCTCTTTGATGCTAATGTGCATGGAGTTGTTTTCTTAACTTCATTGCAGATTATTCATTGCAGGATTATAGAAATAAAATAGATTTTTGAATATTGATCTTGTATCCTACAATCTTTATGAACTTGTTAGTTTAGGTAGGATTTTAGTGGATCCTTTTTGGTTTTATATACACAATAGTGTATCTGCTGGGAATAGCATAGTTTTAATTCTTCCTTTTCAATCTGAATGCCTTATTTATTACTATTATTGCTTTTTTTTTTTTTTTTTTGGTATAATTGCCTGCCTAGAACTTCTAGTATAATGTTGAATATGTGGGTGAGAACAAACATCCTTGTCTTGTTTCGGGTCTTAGGAGAAAGCTTCCAGTCTTTAACTGTTAATTATGATGTGAACTGTAGGGTTTGTTTGTTTGTTTTTTTCTGTAGTTGCCCTTTTGTCGGGTTGAGGAAGTTTCTTTTTTTATCTGAGAAGTCTTTCCTTTGCTTTCATTTTGAAAGAACACTTTGCCCAATGTAAGAGTCTTGGTTGACACAACACTCCCTGCCTCCACACCTGACACTGTGACTATATTATCCAGCTGCCTTTTGGCCATGATTGTTTTTGCTCAGAAATCAACTGTTAATCTTACTGGGATTCCCTTGTAAGTGATGTGTGACATTTCTGCTTTCAAGATTTTCTCTTTTTCTTTACCTTCCTTCGAGTATTTTTCCTACAGTATGTTTGTTTATGAGGCTTTTTGTTTATCCTACTTGGAGTTCATCAAGCTTCTTGTATCAGTAAGTTATTATTATTATTTTTTTTAATGAATTTCAGAAAATTTCAGACGGTTTCTTCATAAAATTTTTCTGCTCCTTTCTTGCTCTCCTCTCCTTCTGGTATCCCAATTATGGTGATGTACTTAACAGTTTTCCACATTTCTTTGAAGCTCTGTTCATTTTTCTTCTGTTTTTTTTTCCATTTGTTTATTTTTCAGCTTGCATAATCTCTATTGCTCTGTCTTCTGATTTGCTAATTACTTCTTCTGCCAGTTCACTTCTTCTCATAAGCCCCTCTCAGTTCAGTTCAGTTCAGTTGCTCAGTTGTGTCCAGCTCTTTGCGACCCCATGAATCACAGCACACCAGGCCTCCCTGTCCATCACCAATTCCCGGAGTTTACACAAACTCATGTCCATTGAGTCGGTGATGCCATCCAACCATCTCATCCTCTGTCATCCCTTTCTCCTCCCACCTTCAATCTTTCCCAGCATCAGGGTCTTTTCAAATGAGTCAGCTCTTGGCATCAGGTGGCCAAAGTATTGGAGTTTCAGCTTCAACATCAGTCCTTCCATTGAATATTCAGGGCTAATTTCCTTTAGGATTAACTGGTTGGATCTCCTTGCAGTCCAAGAGACTCTCAAGAGTCTTCTCCAACACCACAGTTCAAAAGCATCAAATCTTCGGTGCTCAGCTTTCTTTATAGTCCAACTCTCACATCCATACATGACTACTGGAAAAACCATAGCCTTGACTGGATGGACTTTTGTTGGTAAAGTAATATCTCTGCTTTTTAATATGCTGTCTAGGTTGGTCATAACTTTTCTTCCATGGAGTGTCTTTTAATTTCATGGTTGCAATCACCATCTGCAGTGATTTTGGAACCCCCAAAAATAAAGTCTGAAACTGTTTCCACTGTTTCTCCATCTATTTGCCATGAAGCGATGGGACCAAATGACATGATCTTAGTTTTCTGAATGTTGAGCTTTAAGCCAACTTTTTCACTCTCCTCTTTCACTTTCATCAAGAGGCTCTTTAGTTCTTCGCTTTCTGCCCTAAGGGTGGTGTCATCTGCTTATCTAAGGTTATTGATATTTCTCCCAGCAATCTTGATTCCAGTTTGTGCTTCATCCAGCCCAGTGTTTCTCATGATGTACTCTGCATATAAGTTAAATAAGCAGGGTGACAATATACAGCCTTGATGTACTCCTTTCCCTATTTGGAACCAATCTCTTGTTCCACATCTAGTTCTGTTACTTCCTGACCTGCATACAGATTTCTCAACAGGAAGGTCAGGTGATGTGGTATTCCCATCTCCTTAAGAATTTTCCACAGTTTATGGTGATCCGCACAGTTAATGGCTTTGGCACAGTCAATAAAACATTAATAGATGTTTTTCTGGAACTGTCTTGCTTTTTTGATGATCCAGCAGATGTTGGCAATTTGATCTCTGGTTCCTCTGCCTTTTCTTAAACCAGCTTGAACATCTGGAAGTTCACGGTTCACATACTCTTGAAGCTTCACTTGGAGAATTTTGAGCATTACTTTACTAGCGTGTGAGATGAGTGCAATTGTGCGGTAGTTTGAGTATTCTTTGACATTGCCTTTCTTTGGGATTGGAACGAAAACTGACCTTTTCCGGTCCTGTGGCCACTGCTGAGTTTTGCAAATTTGCTGACAGCATCATCTTTTAGGATTTGAAATAGCTCAACTGGAATTCCCTCACCTCCACTAGCTTTGTTCGTAGTGATGCTTCCTAAGGTCCACTTGACTTCACATTCCAGGATGTCTGGTTCTAGGTGAGTGATCACACACACCGTTGTGATTATCTGGGTCGTGAAGATCTTTTTGTATAGTTCTTTTGTGTATTCTTGCCGCTTCTTCTTAATATCTTCTGCTTCTGTTAAGTCCATACCATTTCTGTCCTTTATTGAGCCTATCTTTGCATGAAATGTTCCCTTGGAACATTCTCCCTTGGAACATTCTCTAATTTTCTAAAAGAAAGCTCATCTTTCCCATTCTATTGTTTTCCTCTATTTTTTGCACAGATCACTGAGGAAGACTTTCTTATCTCTCCTTGCTATTCTTTGGAACTCTGCATTCAAATGGGTATATCTTTCATTTTTTGCTTTGCTTTTCGCTTCTCTTCTTTTCACAGCTATTTGTAAGGCCTCCTCAGACAGCCATTTTGCTTTTTTGCATTTCTTTTTCTTGGGGATGGTCTTGAGCCCTGTCTTCTGTATAATGTCACAAACCTCCGTCCATAGTTCATCAGGCTCTCTTGTCTATCAGATCTAATCCCTTGAATCTATTTCTCACTTCCACTGTATAATCGTAAGGGATTTGATTTAAGTCATACCTGTTTGACGAATGTTTGCTGTTTATTCTGACTGCAGGATGACTCCTCCCTGGTGGTACCTTATTCCTTGGTTCTCTCTTGCTAACTAACTGACCTACAGTCTAGGCTGTATCTTTGTTACACAAATATTTTCCTACTTGTCTTTCACCACAGTCTCCATTGAATATCTGTAGATTTAAAGTTGTCCACACTCTGTTGCGAATGAAGTCAGGTCCTTTGGGAAGAGATTTGGTACTATATGTTCCAGCGTTTTACCCCCAGCAAAATATCTAAGCCAGGGTTCTGGTGTTGGGGGTGGGGACAATGAGGAACGCTTTTCTGTGAGTAACGTTCAGCCTCTAGGAACTGAATGCCAGGAGTGGAGGTACAGATGGGGTGCACACAGCAGCTTGTCTCTTGTGATGTTGAACCACTACCTTACGAGCTGAGCGAGAGGCCTGTTGGAGTCCCAGTATTTTCAGCGTACCAAGCTAAGGCAGAGCCTCCCTTCTACAAGTCGGTGTTAGGCAGAAGGAAGCCTCCTGTCTTCAATGTACTTGGCTGGGACTTAGCTTCAGTGACAGAATGCTGGGGATGGAATGAGAAGCCTGAAGTCCTGCTCCTCTCAGGAAGAAAGCCCTTGACTGAGAGTTGGGGGAAGGAGGGGACTTGTGCTCTTGGGTGCAGCAGTCTGGAACCCTGCTGAGATGGGAGGGTGGGATATGGGAAGAAAAGCATGATCTTGGTTCAGGTACCACAGACTTTTACCTTGCAGGCTAAATTTTTCATAGATTTTATTGAATCGTTGTTTCTTCATTAGCTCTTTGCCCTTAGGGACCATTGTCAGAGGCTTTGAATGGTGGTTTTAAAAAATAATTTTCATCAGTTTCTCTGAGCAGCGGGCTAGCAGAGATCCTCAGGATGTTAGGCTTAGAGGTCAGTCTTTCGTAACTGTTTTTTGAGCTGGCAGTCTCTTTAAAGCATGATTCGAAAAAGTTTTTCCTTCATTATGGTCTCTGACCGCCCCCTCATGAGGAACCCTTGACATACCCTTAACATCTCAACTTTCAGATAGCGACTGTAAGATACAAGAATCACGAGAATTGTTTTTCCCTTGCTTATTTTCCTTAAAGAATGAACTTGCTCCATGTGGAAGTACTCTAGAAGGGGAAAGTGCACAGGAGTTCAGAGTTTATAAAGGAAATGAAAATAACATCAGGTAGAGAATTTTAACATGAGTGCCCTCTACTATATGATGGATGGAGTTCTTTTCAAGTTGGCTCAGAGGTGTTGCAGTTAATTCTTGGTTTCTCTGACCTGACATATATATCACAATCACATGGCTTCTTTCTCATTTTTGCTGTCATCTTAGTTTCTTTTGATTCCTTTTTGTCTTTTTCTTTTCAGGGGCCACTCAATAGTGAATCTTCCAACCAGAGCTTGTGCAGCGTGGGGTCCTTGAGTGATAAAGAAGTAGAGGTAAGAAAAGACTTTTCTTGCAAGACTTTCATTGCAAGACTTCTCATATTCCTACACTTTAGATCTGGGTTAAACCATAGCACTGCAGACTCGGGGTCCCATTAGGGTCTGTGTGAATGATTCCCCTTAGAGTTGTGTGCTCTTTGTGTCTGCACAGTTGTCATGTGGCCCTGATGGGTTTTTATTACTATAATCATAATAATCAGTAAAAGGTAGAAATTTCCAGTTGTAGCTGAATTAGTCTAGGTGTCCTTGAATTTTAGCACTTCTTAGTACTTTAGCAGAGTGAGTCAGTGTGGCCTGACAGACTTCAGTAACAAAATTTGAAGTTTTTTGTATTTTAAAGGTGAATAATCTAGCTGAATATATAACCGCTTACTTTGCACTTAGATAAGACTGAAGAGAATAGTCAGTTGACTGATCATGCAGATATTTCCTTTTTGGAAAAAATTGTTAGATTTAAGCTCTTTTAAAGTAGAAATATTGGGATTCCCTGGTGGTCCAGTGGTTAGGACTCAGCGCTTTCACTGCTGGGGTCTGGATTTTCCATCCCTGGTCAGGGAACTACTCTCCCACCAGTTGTTTGGCGTGGCCTCAAAAAGAAAAAAAATATTGTAACAGCTGCTATTTGAGAGCCTACTATATGCTAGATGCTTGTACTACATTTGTGCTTTATAAAATAGCTCATTTAAGCCTTTGCAGCAACCGTGATTTACAGATAAGTAAATTAAAGCTCTGATATTTCAAGCAGTTGGCCAAAAATTGTATAAATGGTTTGATTCCAGATCTTATATTCTTTCCATGACCCAGCTCTAAGAGTAGGACAGTCATTTAGGACTTGTGAGCCAGTTAAATCTCCTTATAAATTTGATATTATTTACATACACTCTAATTTTCATAACGTGAAAAATTGAACAAAATGCTAATTGTGCTGTATATGATATTTAACAGACTCCTGAGAAAAAACAGAATGACCAGCGAAACCGGAAAAGAAAAGCTGAACCATATGAAACTAGCCAAGGTAGTAATAATTTCACACCAGTAAAAATATAAATTCTTCTGTATTTAGGTATAAAACTTCCAGCTCACACTAATTAGTTTGCGTACAGGGATTCCTAACAATGTAGATTTGCATTCCTTAAGGGAATATCGGGCTGTTTATGATGATACACACTTGACAAAACAGTGTCGGTTCTGTGGGGACTCTAGTTTTCCCTGTTGTAAGTAATAGTCTTCTCGCCATGGATTTGTCTTCAGACTAAGCATTTATGGTACAGAAAAGAGATTGCATAGCAGTTTTAACTATGGCTTGCACTAGATCAGTGGTTTGTTAATAATAGGCAAGCAGAAATGGTTTCATTTACATGGCTGTCCTTTTACCTACCCTTCTTCCATGTCAGTTACGCAATTGAATAATTGGCTCCTAGTGGAATAAATCTGTAAGTACAATGGTCGTAATGCCAGATTTCTTTAAATAATTAAAGAAAGAATAAATGAAATGGAAGAGCTTCTGAGAAATGAAAGGCCCCCTCTCCCCATTTTGTATTCTTTTAATCTGCAAATCATTTTTTACTTTTGTGGGAGAAAATTTTCTCAAAGTAACAAGGTCATATAAAGTTACTTGTGAAATAGAATAAATCATTTAGTTCTAATGAATTTTTTTTGAATTTTTTTATCCTCTTAGTTGGGGGTGTAGTTTATAATTTAGTTTTATTTTGATTTACAGTTGTGGCATAAGCTTTGTTAGTGTACTTGTAAAAGAAGGAGGAGTGAATCTTAAAGGAAAGCAAGCTGTGAAAAGGTCTTTCTTTCACTGCTTATTACAGTGTTTTATTTTGTGGCAAAACTGTCTTCTGTTCTTAGGAAACAGGTATTTTGGCTCATTTGTTAAAAGTAAAGTTGACTTTTGAATTGGTAACAGCATAGGCAGTCATTGACTACATAATACACTTTAGAAAATGATGGTTTACTTGTGTTACTGGAAAAACTATACTTACTTTGGTTTTATTTTCAGGGAAAGGCACTCCTAGGGGACATAAAATTAGTGATTACTTTGAGGTAAGTTAAATTTTTGGAAAAAGAAATTCTATAGTGACTTTCTTTTTTAAAAAAAGAACCTAAATCCTTTCATTCATTTAAGGCTTTAGAAAGGAATATATTGCCTCTACTGTGCTCTCCTCCCCTTCCTCCCCACCTTCATCAACCAGATGTTGCCCCATCTCTATAAGAGGAAACAGCTGCTGACTTCCTAAATTTAAATTTGTTCATGATGTGTCTTGTCTGTGATGATATAAAAATTCACAAATGAGGTGATCGTTTCTTGGCCAGACTAGGTTTTGTGTCTTACAGAGGTTGAAGTGGAATGACTAGGACTCTTCTTTTGTCCTCTACCTGTAGTCCAGTGGATCCCGTAGTAAGCTCGCTGACCCATCCTTAGTGGTTACTGAAGGGGACACTAACATACACTGTACCACTGTATTCCTGCTTCATGTATTTTGAGACAAGAAGGGAAAACATTCTTCTCTTATGTCTTTTCAAAATCATGGATACCTTCAGGTTTCTAGCCATGTTTTCCTTATATCTTGGTACATTTCTGCTGGAGCTTCTCGTTAAAATCTCGTTGAAAAGATAGCAGAATTTGACTTACATGGCATTTTCTCTCTAGAATAAAATGTGTAAACTTAAAGGGACCGTGTATAATTAAGACCTGTTTGTGTATTAATCTTTTACTCTCCTTATCTGAAGCATAGTACTGTTGTGAATTATTCATATCCATTTTTCCCTGTTGGCCAGTTTGCTGGGGGAAGCGGGCCAGGAACCAGCCCTGGCAGAAGTGTTCCACCAGTTGCACGATCCTCACCGCAACATTCCTTATCCAATCCCTTACCGGTAAGCATTCACCTGGAGAAATGTGACACCTGTTGTAGGAGACCAAGAAGCCCAGGAACACTCATGCAAAGTTTCTCTTCCATTAATTTCCCAAGGGGAGTGAAGTCTTAAGGAGAAACGTTCATAGCATTACCTGTGAATCACTTAACTTAGATTCAAGTCTGTACCAGTCAGTTTACATTTTATAAGAGCTGACCCTGTTCTCCCAGTATAAATTGATTACTTCTAGGCCTGCAGCTCATTGTTCTATCAGGAAAGGGGTTTCCCGTCCAAACATTAGGTTTTTATCCTGGCCAGACTTACATATTCCTGTAGTTAAATTCCTTTGAAAAAATTTTGGTCAGCTCCTGGTATTTGAATTAATTTTATGGCTTGCTCAGTGATGTAGTAGAAAAGCTAATGCTGCACAGATTTGGGATAGGTTTGTTTTCTGAGTGAGATCTGAAACTCTATAAAAACATCACAGCCAAGTTAGTGGTTCTCAGGCCAGGGTAGTTTATCCCCTCAGGGAACATTTGGTAATGTTGAAGTAATTTTTGGTCAGCACTAGAGGGTGGGTGGAATGATGCCATAGGCATCTGCTGGGCGGAGGCCAGGGATGCTGGTGTACATCCTGCCATGCACAGGACAGGTGCCCACAACAAAGAATGATCCAGTCCAGAATGATACTAGTGCCAAAGTTGAGACTCCCTGAACCAGCTCATGTAGGATTTTGTGTCAGTTCACTCAAGTGCCTTTGGCTGATTTGTTGATACCATATGGGAACCCTGTACCTAAGAGTGTATTATGTCCCTTGATGCCTCAGGTATTGCTATGGGATCTTAGGGAAAAGGGAGACCAGGAGTTTTCATCCTAGGTCTCTGTTTCAGAAAGTTGCTTTTCTCTGCCTCAGCAGACTTGATTAATATTGCTTTTTTCCTTAAGTGATTTAGTCTCTGTATTGTTAAACTATTTAAAAATATCCTTCTTTCCCTCTTCTGTCTCATGAAAACATGCGTTCATTAGGGTGATTATAATTAGTAAGGCACTTAGGAAAATGTATTCAACTGAAATTTTTTCTGTTACTTTGTCATCATTGCCGTATTTAAAAATATTATAAATGTTCAATGAGTAGATTGGTTTGGTTAGGTTGAGATTTGTTAGATAACTTTTGAGGAGACATAGATCTGTTTTTTCATTGTTTTAAACCAGTTACAAGTTTTAAAATGTTAAGTGAGATTGCAGAATTATCTATTTGGGACAAATATGATTTGTAGAATTTTGTTGTCTTACTACTCTTTTCTTCCTGAAAAAGATTTTTTTTTTTCATTTGGTTTTCAGTAATGTGACCACCCATCTATCATGTGTCCATTTAAGTCAGGTCTTAAATGAAGACAAGAGAGGTACTCAAGTGACCCACAGACAGTCCTGCCACCCCTGTGAATGGTGGCTGGGCCTCATTATCGTGCAAATCTAAGTGTGTCTTGGGTTTTAAATAGAAACCAACCGTAATTTCCTTTTTCCATTGCATTTTATCCTCCTATCTTAGATTCTGTGCTTCATTGTTATAATCACTGACTTGTGTATACCCTTCAGTTTCCCTTTCCCCACTCTCTCCATCATACTTGCCTGAAAAAAAACTCAGCCCTGATTAAATCTAATTTTCCACCTTTTCCTTGCCTTTATCTAAGTGGCTCAGCCTGGTTAGAGGAAAGCACATAGACCCATGCTGACTGATCTCACTTTAAGTTCGTGACCACCAGCCTCATGAGCCTCTGAGTTGCTGCCAATCCTATTATATTTCCATAGTTAGCTCATTCCCCTAGATGAATATTTCATATTTTTGTCATTTCCTGCAATCTTCCAGCAGCAATTCCTTCCCCTCCACTCTCTCAACTGATGGCTTTACTTTTTTATTTTGCTAGGAAAATAGAAGCAATCAAAAGAGAACTTTCCCATGTGCCTCTGCCAGATCTACCAGGTTACTTGTGTCCTTATCCATATCTGCCTTTTAGGATGCATGAACTGGCCAGCCCTTTACTTGGGCATCGATTTCCCTGAAAATTACATGCACCTCTCCTTGATATTTCTGCTTATATAACTAAATGAGCAGCTTAAAAAATGTCTGTAGGACTTCCCTGGTGGTCCAGTAGTTGGGAATCTGCCTGCCAGTGCAGGGAACATGGGTTCGATCCCTGGTCTGGGAAGATTCCACGTGCCCCAGAGCAACTAAGGTCGTGCGCCACAACTACTGAGCCCGCGCACCCTAGAGCCTATGCTCTGCAACAAGAGAAGCCACCTCAATAAGAAGCCTGCAGCAATGAAGACCCAGCCAAAAATAAATTGATAAATAAATAATTTTTTAAAAAATCCACAGAGGAACTCTTGCTCACTAGCACAACAACAAATTGCTCTTTTTGCAGTCTACCCTGTCCCTGTAGATAACAGTTTACTGTGTCCAGTTTTTCAGATCATAACTTCATGCCCCATATCTAATCCATCAAAATCCTATTTTCTTTTTTAAAAATACCTGAATCCACCCTCTTTTCTATTCTTTTGGTTCTCTACATCAGTCTCCAAAGTAGTCTCCTTGTTTCTGCCTGTGTCTCACCTATTTTCAATATAGTAAGTAGCCAGAATGATTCTGTGAAAAATTTAAGTCAGATCCTGTTCAGAACTGACCAGGGGCTTGTCCAGACTGTTCTAGGCTTACATGGTCTAAAAGCTCCTACATAATCTTTGCTCCCCACATCCACCTGACTCCATCTGCTCCCCTTCTCCCTCATGCCACTCAAGCCGCACTGGCCTCCTGGAAGTTCTGTGAACACCCTGAAGCACTCTTTACTTCAGCACCTTTGTACCTGCTATTTCCTCTTCCTAGAATAGCATGATGAGCAGTCCTTCATCCGACTGTTGCTCAAAAATGACCTTGTCAACAGAGGTCTCTCCTGGCCATCTTCTTTGAATAACAGTCCCTCTCACCTTGTAACTCTGTCCCTAATCCTGCTTTAATTCTTGGTTATTACTATCTGGCATATGTATTTAAAATTTGATATATATATTTAAATTTTTATTGGTTCATATTTATACATATAAAAGAGTATACATGTACATCTACAGCTTAATGAATTTTCACCAACTGTACTAGCACAAGAAACAAAATACCAGCCCCTCCAGAAAGTCCCTTATGTTTCCTTTCAGTTGTTAGCCCCCTCCCTGCCATTGGGGATAGCTACTGTCCTGACTTCTAATAGTAGAATAGATGAGTTTTTTTTGTTTTTATACAGTGTATAAAAGGAGTCATACAGTATATAATATACTCTGGTGTCTAGTTTCTTTCATTCAACAGTACTTTTGTGAAAGTCATCCATGTTGTGTGTTGTAGATCATTCACTGTCATCATTGTGTGGCATAATTTTAATATTTTTATTTAATTTACATATCTTAATTTTTAACTATACAGTTAGTTTGTTGCCCATCATCTTCCACCAGAATGTTAATCCCAAGAGAACTGGACCTTTGTTTTATTTACTACTGTTTCCATCCCTTACACTGTTTGTTACATAAAAGTGGAATAATTTTAACTATTTCCCTCACTCCTTGACATAGAAGAGAGATCTTGTTCAGTTTTTAGTCTCTAACACCCAAAACAGTGTTGGGTACACAGTGGGAACTCAAGACTATTTGTTGAAAGAGAAGAATAGAAGAACAGATAAAGAATTATTTTAGCTTTTTCCCTCCTAAGTTATTCTTCTATATTTTTTGTTAAATACAAAAAAGTACACAAACCCTGAGCCTTTGATTTCAGGAGTTGGTAAACTACAGCCTACAATTGGCAGGCCGAGAATGATTTTTAGATTTTTTGAGTTGTAGAGACAAAGAAGAATATGTCACAGAGTTATGTTGCCTGGAAAGCCTAAAATATTTCCGTCTGGTCCTTCACAAAAAATGTTTCCAGGCAGTCATTATGAAGTTAACTCCATTAATCATTACTTAGGTCAGAAAGTAAAATATTTCCAGCACCCTGGAAACCTCGCCTGATCACAACTCCCTCCCAATACTCGAGAAACAACCACTGTTCTAATTTTTGTGATTATCATTTGCTTTTCTTTATAGTGTTGTCATTATGACAGTTTTGTTAATCATGACATTTAATCACCATGTTTAAATCTTCTGTATTCTGACTTTCGGCTGTTTGTTCTGTCAGTTACTAAGAGAGGTATATTCATGACTGTCATGATTGTGGGTGTACTTTGTTTCTTTCTGTATTTATATTTTTGCTGTATGTATTACTAAGTGATTCTCTTTATTTCTCGTGATACTTTTTGCTCTTAATGCAGTTTATCTGATATTAGTATATTCAAATCACTGTATAAATATTTCTGTTTTTATATTGTCAGCTTTTCATTATTATGTTTTCAGTATATCTGACAAATACATAGTTGAAATTTTTTTCTTTGTTCAGTCTAAAATCTTTTGTAAGGGAAATTACCTAGTGGTCCAGTGGTTAGGAGTCAGCACTTTCACTGCTGGGGCCTAGGTTCGATCCCTGGTTGGGGGATTAAGATCCTGCAAGCTGTGTGGCATGGTCAAAAAAAAAAAAACTTTTTTAAACTTCAGTATTTATTCTGTTTACACTAATAAACATCATTATACTGGTTTTAAATATTCCGGCTTTTAATGGTGTCTGTCGTTGCCTATTTCTTGCCTGTTCTATGTTACTGTTTCCTTCAATGCTTGTTTTCATTTGGATTAAAAAATGATTTCATACTTTTCTCCTCCACTAGGTAGGTCCTGTGTGATGTTTCTCTTAGAAGTTACCACAGGTATCTTTAATATGCCAAAGTTTGATGTTAACAGTAGCCTAGTTATGTGATAACTTTGATTCCATTTCTGTGCTACTGCCTTGGTGGTGGTGGTGTAGGTTTATATTTTGCCTTTAAAATATATATATGTGTGTGTGTGTATATACATATATATATATCTCATAGAACATTATTATGCTGTCAGTGTTCATTTAGATTCATCCATGTACTTATTTACTTCTTTCTTTTTTCTTCTTCCCTTTTTACGTATTACACCTTCCACTTTAGGGAAGAAGTGGAAGTGGAAGAGTGAACTACTTCTGCCTTCCATAGTCCTTTAGTACAGTATTTATCTGCTGGGGGTTAACTCTCTAGGTTTTTTTGTTTGCTGAAATAACTTTATTTTGCCCTTATTCTTGAAAGATATTTATGCTGTGTATATATCTAGATTGTTTTTTGGGTTTTTTTCTCCACACAGTTAAGTATATCATTACCATTTTTTTGGTTCCCTTTGTTACAGTTGAGAAAATAGTTTTCATTTACTTGTTATTTCTTTGAAAGAAACTGCTCTGCTTCCCCTACCCACACCTACCCTTCTCCCCCCAACCCCCAGGCTACTTTTACTTTGTGGTATTGTGCAGTTTTACTGTGAGACATCCTTTTATTTCTCTTCCGTGTAATTTTTTAATCTAGTAGACATAGTTGTTTTATAATCTGTTAATTTTTGTATTTGAAGTTTTAAAAAATCTGTTTCTGCTTTGGTTTTTTGTCTATGTGCTGTTCATTGTACTTAAAAAATTATCTGTGAAATTTCTTTGAGGTCTAAGATGAAGATATGTTTCTCCAGGGAGAATTTTTATTTGCTTCTCTCAAGTGTCTAGAGATTCTACCAGTCTCTACAAATTACTGAATTCATGGCTTGCTTTGTTTGTTTGATTTGCTAGTTTGTTTCTTTCAACCAGCCAAGCAGTATTGATTTGGATTGTATTAACATTTCTCAGGGGAGCCCACACCCCCTGCATGGCCAAAGCAACTGTTGCAGCTCCCTGAGGGCGAGAGAACTATTTCTTCTGGCTTACATTTTCCCTGAGGTTTTAACCCTTTGAAAGTACAGCTGAAAGTGTGAAGGGTTTCATATTCAGCGTCCTATGCTGGATGGGCTTTGGCCTGTGATTATCCACTTGGCAACATGGTGCCCAGGGATTGGAAAGTCAAGATCTTAGGGTGTTCTTAGGGCAAATGTGACTTTGATGCTTCTTTTACTACCTGTTTTGTGTTCCTTATTTCCGTTAGGTTTTGCCATGACACATCCCTACTATTTTGTCAACTTTGCAATGTTTTTAATATCTTTTTAAAAAAACATTTTGTCCTGTCTTTATAGTTGTTTTCTAAGGGAATGTTGGTACAAACATCCCAACCTGCTATATTTTCAGAGATATTTAAAGATCTTTTAAGCCCTTGGCAAATAATTATTGAATGTATGACAGAATGATTTGTTTTAATATTGTAGCTTCAGTGATACCGTGTGCCAGGTAGTGAGATTATTGTTGTGAAGTATTAATTCTGGAGCCTGCATTTAAATTTATTGGGTGGGGTAGAAGTGTTGTTTTTAAGGAGGTGTGGCTTCTACTCATAGATTTTTTTAAAAAACTATAAATTCTTTTTTCCAGATCACTTTGATTAGTCTGTTTTACTTATATTTTCTAAAGTGTAAATGTTAGTTTTCCCTGATAAAGACATACATGCTGATTATGAAAGTCCAATAATTCAGAATTGGTAAATATAAAGTCCTTTCCACAAGAGCTATTACTAAAGAGTTTAGTGGGCGTATATGTATACATGTATGTTCATATAGCAGATTCCCTCATTTCCATTGTATGAATCTATTTAGACAATAGACTTGTATTCTCTAAGTAATGCTGTAATGAATATCCTTGTGTATACATCTGTGCTTATGCATTTGTTTCCTTTGGATAAATTCCCAAAGAGTTAGTTCCCGAGTCAAAGAATATGCTCACTTTAAAATGTCATCACTAGTGGATAAAGAAGATGTGGTGTGTGTACATACATACACACACACACTGGAATATTGCTCAGCCATTAAAAAAAATGAAACAGTGCCATTTGCAGCAACAGGAAAGGACCTAGAGATTATCATACTAAATGAAGCAAGCCAGATGGAGAAAGACAAATATCATATGATATCACTTATATTGGAATCTTAAAAAATGATACAAATAAACTTATTTATAAAATAGAAATAGACCCACAGACATAGAAAACAAAGTTACGGTTATAAAGGGGAAAGGGTGGATGTATAAATTATGAATTTGGAATTAACATATTAATACACACACTACTATATATAAAATAATAACCAACAGGGACTTACTAATAACCACCAAGGACTTACTGTATAGAATAGGAAACTGTATTCATATTTTATAATAACTTATAAGGGAAAAGAATCTGAGAAAGAAAATATGTGTTCAGTTTCATATATATAACTAAATCACTTTTCTGTATACCTGAAACTAACATAACATTATAAATCAACTATGCATCAATTTAAAATAAAATTAAAGAAAATGAAATATCATCACGTAATTGCTAGCAGGTCATCAGCAGTTTGAGAGTCCCAATTTCTTCCTATCCTTCTAATACTGAATTTTACATTATAGTCTTTGCCAGTGAGAAAAATATCTTGTTTAAAGTTGCATTTTAATATCTTTTCATATGTTTAGTGGCCTTTTGGACTTCTCTTTTAATGCTTATTCAGTTCCTTTGCCTATTTATTTATTCGAGCATTTGCTTTGTCTTGCTGATGGGTAGGAGCACATTATTTATTAAGATTGTTAGCTCATTGTCACTTATAGTGTAAATATTTTCTGCCTCTTTATAATTTGTTTTTTAACTTGTTTATGTCCACTTTCACCGTTCAGAAGTCAAAAAATTAGAAGTGATCAAATTTATCAATGTTTTTCTTTTCATGACTTATTACTAGTTTTGTCTTATTCTTGGATGTTCCTATGTGGTTTGTGTTTTTAATGTCATGTTTAAAAAGCGCTTCACCACTGGAAAGTCATAATAGCATTTGTTTATATTTTCTTATAATTTTTATGTATACTATAAGGAAGTAATGAACTTTTCCTTTTTTCTAATATCTATGTACATATCCTGTCATCTTTGTAATAAAATTCCCACTAATTAGAAATGCAATATAATCACAAATTATACATCCATTTTATATGGGTCTTTTTCTGATTTTTCTGTGCCACTGATTAGTCTGCTTGTTCCTTTACCAGCATTATGCTTATTTGGTTAATGTTGCTTTGTTGTTGTTGTTTAGTCGCTAAGTCACGTCCGACTCTTTGCAACCCCATTGGACTGGAGCCCACCGGGCTCTCCTGTGTCCATGGGGTTTCCCAGGCAAGAATATTGGAGTGAGTTGTCATTTTCTTCTCCAGGGGATCATCCCAAGCCAGGGTTGTCTCCTGCACTGGCAGGTGGATTCTTAAACACTGAGCCACCAGAGAGGCCAGTGTTGATTTGTAATAAGTTTTAATAGCTGGTCAGGTTTCCTTGGTATCCGCTATCAGAAATTACGTGGCTAATTTTGATTATTTTTCCAAGTGGACCTCAGAACTAAAATGTGAAAATCCACAGAAACTGTCTCCCCAAAGAGCAGAGGAGAATCTAGATGATCGCTATACTACCACAACACCCTTTCTTGCAAAAAGAGAAACAAAAATACACAAAAAGCCCTAAGCACTGGCTTTTAGAGAAATTTGACATATATAAAATTTGAACTCAGGAGCATAGTATTTTGCCATTTAACGTAGGTCGTCTTTTATATTTGTCAGTGAACTATAGTTTTTGTTTTACGTGTAACTGCATATTGTTTCCTTCTAAGTATTTTACAGATAATTTTGAATCTGCTTTTTCTTCTGATGCTACTTGTTCTGATTATAATCAGTTGTTGATAAATGGGGAAGTTATTGATTTTTGTGTATTTATTTTATATTTGGCCATCTTACTGAACTCTTATTTGTTGTTTTTCAGTTGATTTGTTTGGTTTCCTTTGTGAATAGTTATATCATCCAAAATTGACACTTTCTAATGTTTGATATTTTCCAGTGTTTATACCTCATATTGTTTTCCTTATCACTTTGGCTAAAAATTCTATGATAATGTTGAATGATTGAATGACTGTGATATTAATGTGTTAACCCCTGTCTAGCTCCTAATTTTAATGACGGTGTCTCAAGTATAGCACCATTAATTATAGTTATATTCATTTCTGAAAAAATAACTCTGTTGAATTATAAATGGATACTTACAGTTTTTTTTTAAAAAAGTATTGCCCAACAGTGTGCAAATCTTTTTGCATCTAAAGGAAAGAATCTTGATTCTCTGCCCTCCCCCACCAACATTAATGTAGTGAATTACATTAGTAGATAGAATAATAAACTATCCTTACATTTCTGGAATAAGCCATACATAATTGTGATGTATTATTCTTTTGTTTGTATTTATTTTATATTTTGCATATAGGTATAATATGGTAATAGAATAGAGAGTGAAGTAGGGGCCAAATGCCTCAATCTTAATTAACCTAGAGGTTAGAAATAGCATTTCCTTGTAAAATTGAGGGTATAATGAAGTTGTTTGTTGAACTCTACAAAGTAACCTGCAAATTCAGAGTTCTGTAAATATAGACCCATTAAAATGTACTAACTCAGGTTTATAGATAGGTCACAATCCAGTGATAATGTTACTATACTCTCCATATTTGTTTTCAGAGGGTTTTTTGTTTTTTGATTTAAAGTCCTTCTTATATCTGATAACTGTTTTAATCTGTTGCATGGTTTGGCAGTATCAGATGTTTTCTTTGTCATATAATTTGTGTGTTTTCTTTAATGTTTTCCAGCGGCGAGTAGAACAGCCTCTCTATGGTTTAGATGGCAGCGCTGCAAAGGAGGTGTCAGAGGAGCAGTCTGCCCTGCCAACGCTTATGTCAGTGATGCTGGCAAAACCTCGGCTTGACACAGAGCAGATGGCACAGAGGGGAGCTGGCCTCTGCTTCACTTTTGTCTCAGTGAGTACTGAGGCTGCATTTATGCACATCCTTGTTTTCCTGGAGCTCCAAGATGGAGTTTAAGTAAGGATTTTGGTAGAGGGATGATGATTTCTAACTCTGTGTTACCTCTAAAGGTGTGTGCTTGTGCTCAGCCCCGCTTGGATCAAGGCGCTGAGAGAGACTGCTCTATCAAAGTCTGAGTGTCCTGTGGGACGGAAAACACAACCTTAGGTTGACAAAGAACAGAAAATACAGATTAAGTTCCATTACAATTAAAAATAAAATCTCCAGACTCCAACCATCACTTACTTGAAGTAATATTCAAGTTAATAAAATATTAGTGTGGGGCAGGCATGCTTCCTAGTCATTTTCCCCTCTCTGGTATCTGGACAGCCTGCATGCTTGCTTTCTCTCATTTCTTCGGAGTATTAGCACAGTTGCTTTTCCAAGACTATTTGGCTACCTGTTTGTTCCTTTCAGCTTACTTTGTTCTTCTTCCTTGAAGAACAGGAATTTGATTATTATGAACGTTTGACCCCATTTTTTATTTGCCAAATTATAATGCAGTTTGACTTAAAAGTTGTTGCTTTTCTTGGTTTCTTTGCCCTGCCAAGTACCTGTTTGTTGTCAGTGATGCAATAAAGCAACAGAAAGCCCCATCACCCTATCCCTCCATTTTTAGGGGCCTCCTTCAGAGCTAACATTACCATTGATCAACGTTTCTTTCTCTCTCACTGGTTCATTTTCTCTGGTGATCTGTTTCCTCCTTATTTGCTCCATGGTTTCTGAGCAAATAAATCTCTATAATCTCTGGGATTAACCCATGTGCAGTTGTATTAAAAAAGGCCATGAAATGGTGGGTGTCTTAAGGAAAGGAGATAAAAATAATAAAATAATTAGATAGGGATCATTGTGTATTATTTGAATCCCTTCTGCCCTTCCTTCCTTCTCTCTTTCTTTCCTTCCTCTGCTTAAAACAGTACCCATGATTTACCTCACAGTTCTTTAAGTTTGGGGGTAATTTGTTGCTGAACAGTAGAGAACTAATACACGTGGCTTTATCTTTAATGCCTCCTTTTTTCCTCATATTCTACATCTAATCTACCAGAAAACATACTTACATCTAGAATCTGACCATCTCTCACCGTCTCCACTGCCACCATGATGGCCCAGCATCTCTCTGCTTTGGAATGCTTTCTTGTAGAGGAGTAGTACGGTAATCACATCTGAAGAAGGAACATGGAAACAGTATAAAAACCCAAGGCCTAGAAGCTTTGGTATAGTTCTATTTCTCTTTGCTTCTCTGCAGTTCCAACTGGGATATAAACTTAATGAGATAAAAAAGGAGAAAAGCAAAAAAGTTAGCATTAATATATAACAAATGTTGGTTAATAGAGACAAGCAGTTTCCTTTAAAAAAAATAAAAGGCAAAGGCTATGAACAGGCAGTTTTAACAGGGGAAAAAAGGACAAATGTCTAACAATGTGAAAAATTAGTTAACTTCAGCCATAGAGAAATGCAAAATAAATAACTTATCAAATTGATAAGGACTAATAAATTTGGTGATTCTTGGTACACATACAGTGCTATGTGTATATATAAATTGGTACAGTCATTTGGACAGGTTGGTAGTGTATCTCAGTGTTAAGTTTACATATCCTTGGGTCCAGAAATTCCATTCCCATGAACTACACAAAGATGTTTATTGTATTGTTTATAAATTGCAAAAATCTGGAAGCAGTGTGCCTCCACAGTGTTCCAGAGGAACTTCTAACAAGAATACCTGTTATCTCCACGTTGCTAAGTCCGGCAATCAGTTCTCAGAACTTATTCAGTATAATTCATTAGCTGCAGTTGATCAGTCCCTTCTTCTCTAAGCACATGGTCTTTTCTTTGCTTCTGCCTTTTTGATTCTTCTTCATTTCCTGGATTTCCAAATATTGGAGTGCCCCAGGGCTCAGTCTTAGTCCTCTTGTCTACCATCTTTCGGTAAGAAGAATCTCGTTTAGTTTCTTACTTTCAGTCATCACCTATACTCAGAAGACTTCCAAATTTACATCTCCAGCCCAGAGCCCTTACCTGAATTCCAGACCTATGTAGTCAGTTGTCTATGTCTAATAGGCATAACAAATTTAACACAACCGAAGCTGAATTCTTCACTTTGTTCCCCCATTCCTTCCACATCTCAGTAATTTTCAGCTCTCGGCTTACAATTGTTCAAAAATCCTGGAGTCATTCTAGTCTTATCTCTTTATTTTATATCTTAATTCTGAATCCATCAGCAAGTCGACTGATTTTACCTTCAAAATATGTTCAGAATCCTGCCACTTCCCCTGCCGTTAACGGTGACCACTCAAATCTCGTCTCCCACTGAGATCATGGTGGCAGCCTCCTAACTGAACTGTTAGCTTCTGCCTTTGTTCTCAGCAGGTCAGAGTGATCCCATTGGAACTTAAGTCCAGGCGTGCCACTCTCCTGCTCACAAGTGTTTATAATGGCACGTAACACCTCGCATGGCCTGTTGCCCACCACTGTGACATCTGTTAATGCTGCCTCCCTCCCTCATCAAGTTCCCTCCTCACTGGCTGCCTTTCTTCTTCAAATACTACCTGGGTGTCTCTCACCTCAGGGCCTTTACCTTAACATTCTTCCTCTAGATATCACCTTGCCTTGTCCCCTCGGTTCTCTCTAGTCTCTGCTTAAATCGACAAGCTATTAGAAAGGCTGTAGTATATAAGATAGCACTCCTTCCTGCTCGCCCCAAACATTATATAGCTGCTGTGCCCTAATTTTTCTTCTTAGCCTTATCACCAGCTTACCTGCTATAATTTACTTCTTCGTCTCACTCCCCACCCCCATCCTAACTCCCCTCCACTGAAATGTAAGCGACATCAGATCAAGGACTTCACTTTGTTCACTTCTGCACCGCCAATGCTGGAACAGGATCTGCTCTCATATACACTCAGTTTAATTATATGTTGTATGAATTAATAAAGGCATCTTGCATATAAGGACTAGTTAAATATAGTATGTATATACAATATACAATGGGATGCTCTACAGTTGACCAATGAAGTGAGATAGATTTTATGTAGTTTGTAGTTTCTTTTGGCCATGGGATCCCTTGCATTTCCATATGAATTTTAGGATCAGCTTTTCAATTTCTGTAAACCAGACCAGATGGAATTTATAGCAGTTGTGCTGACTCTGCAGATTAATTTGGGGGAGTATTGCCCTCATTAAAAAAAAGTGAGGTATATGTGCTAGCAATGAAAGACCTATAGATCGATACTAATAAATAAAAATAGGTGGCAGAATATTATAAGTAAGTCTGATCCTTTGAATGTTTGATCCCATGGACATCCATGGCATTCTCTAGGCCAGAATACTGGAGTGGGTAGACTTTCCCTTCTCCAAGGGATCTTCCCAACCTAGGGATCGAATCCAGGTCTCCCGCATTGCAGGCGGATTCTTTACCAGCTGAACCACAAGGGAAACTTGTTTAAAATCATACTGCTACATAATTTTATGTATTTCAACATAGGAAATTTGATGTTTAACATTATAAACATATAATTTTCTAAATTGTAAAAATAGTATATGCACATGACCTATGAATAATTGAAGTGATGGAGAAGAGTAAAATTCTTTCCTTTGTATTCATGAGATAACCACTGTTAAGAGTTTGTTTTAGATTTTGTACTGAATACCATTTTAACTTCAAATTATCTTTTATGTAATCAACACTCCCCATTGTGAGAGAGGTTTAAGGTACCCAGCTTCCTATTTCATCTTTCAGCTTTTTAGTTATTGTTACATTGTTTGTGATATTTAGTTTGTTATTTTAACTATAATTGAATTGTTACTGCTTTATAAATTATTCTAAAAATTGAAAACGTTTAAGGAGCATTTACAATATTATGGTTGTTTCATTATTGTGCACTGTAAAACCAAGTGATTTTCTTGGATTCACTGAGAAGAAAACAGTCCTAGTCACTGAATTAGTTTTGATTGAATGAGACAGTTATAGTTGTCAAGGTCTACAAGGTTTTTTTTTAATATATATATGAGGTCTGTTATTTCTTCAAAAGCTACATCTTTTAACATTATATAAGATGTTCTTAAACGCTTTAATTTTTTAAAATGTAGTTTGCAGACTTTTTTGGCTGTGGGATCACTTGTATTTCCATATGAATTTTAGGATCAGCTTTTCAGTTTCAGTAAACAGACCAGATGGAATTTATAGCAGTTGTGCTGACTCTGCAGACTAATTTGGGGGAGTATTGACTTCATAAAAATATTGTTTTCCAGTCCGTGAATATGAGATATCTTTCCATTTATTTAGGACATGGGTTTGGGTAGACTCCAGGAGTTGTTGATGCACAGGGAGGCCTGGTGTGCTGCGGTTCATGGGGTCGCAAAGGGTCGGACACGACTGAGCGACTGAACTGAACTGACTGAATTTCTTTTTATTAATAATAAAATTTGGAATTCTTGGTATGTAGATTTTGCCCTTGTTTTGTTCAAATTATTTCTAAGAGTTTATTCTTTTTCATGTTATTGCAAATGTTTTTCAGAGATGGCCTTTTTTGGTATTGAAAAAGTTCCCTTCTATTCTGAGTTCATTGAGTTCATCATGAAAGGGTATTCGATGCTTTCTCTACATCTGTTGAGATCGTATGGTATCCTTTTGTTCTTGAGGTCTATCCACTATTTGTCTTGTCCTTGTCATGTCGTAGCCTTTTTTTTAGTCTTAAAAAACCTTTTACCTCAGAGAAGCTTTATTTTACTATTCTTAGATTTTTCTTTCCCTCTGCTCTTTTCCTCCTAAAAGCCTGATAGATAGTTTTGAAGCCTCTTCCTGTTCATGTTTCTTAACTTTTCTTTCATGCTACTTGACTTTGTTTCTTCCTCTGGGAGATTTTCTTGACGTTGTCTTTCAGATTTTCTGTGTTCAGCTCTGTGCATTTTGTTACTTAGCTCACCCATTCACTTTTTGGAATATTGATACTCTTATCTTGTCACATTTGTTTTTCATGTTCTTTACAGCTTTTTCATTTTTATAGATGTACTATCCTTTTAACCCTCTCTGAACATATTTTATTTTTAAAGTTGTTTTTATTGAATTCTCTGTTTTCTCTTGGATCAGGTTTTGTTTTTTCATATTGGATCTTCACTTTGTGCTGTTGGTTTTCTTGAAAAATGTATTTTGCTTTAGTTGAATGCAGTACTGTTAGGGTGATTTAGCATAGGTTATTGGCATGGATTTTTCCCTGCAGTGGCATTGTACTGCTTCTCAGATAGCCCTCCATTGGTGTGTGTGTGTGAGTGTTATCTCTGTGTAAGCGTGTGGTCAGCTCTCTGCAGAAAAACCAGCTCCTTTACAAACATGGAAATAAGGAGGGCGTTGTTTTGCTAGGTAACTGTTTAACTCTTAGCAGTGTATTCCACATATTCCTCCATTCTGTCAGTTATAGGGGGCAGGGATACTGTACTTTCTTTGCTTTTTTCCTTAGGACACAATATTCACAGCAGAAGCCCCTCCCCCTGGACTTGCTCATTTTCTATTTTAAATATTTATATGTTTGTTTTTTTTATTTAAGAGACCAATTCTTGTGCTTTACCCTTGGTTCAGAAGCAGTAGTATCCATGGCTCTCATTATGCAAGGGAGAGATCAAGAGGGGACCCTGCTGGACTATATAGGTTTTAAATGTCTGATAGTTGTTCCATGGGTCACTCCTGGTAAAAGTAAATCTCAGTGTGGGGCTTTGGAGGAGTTCCCTTGAAAAGAACCATCCTGTTTTACTGCTGATGTTTTCAGCTGTGAATTTATTTTACTTTCTCTATCAGTCTGATCCCAGATGCTTTTGAATGTTTCTTAAAATTTAAAGTTTTTTAAAATTTCTGATTCTTAACTCTTCTTTGTTTCTTAATGCTATTAGGATTTCATTTAGAAAGAAAATCTTCTGAGTATCAGTAGGACTTTGGGAAATCTAGCCTGAAATCATGAATTAGAAGGCAATACTACTTCTCTAATTGGAACGAAGAACACGGAAGTCTGGGAAGAATGTTTTGCCGAGTAAGGGTTGGACTAAATTTACAACTACAGTGGTCTGCTTAGCAAGGCCATCAGCTTCTCATTTCTTGAGAACGTGATCCTGTAACTGTGGACTCAGGAGACTAAGCTCTCTTTGTTTTCCAGTGTTGCATTTCTAGTGTTTAACACAGGACCAGGCACAGAGGTTCATAATTAATACTGAATGAATGATAAGAATTAGAGCATTTTCATGGATTCACTTGTCACAGTGCTGCTAAGTCACTTCAGTCGTGTCCGACTCTGTGCGACCCCATAGATGGCAGCCCACCAGGCTCCCCTGTCCCTGGGATTCTCCAGGCAAGAACACTGGAGTGGGTTGCCATTTCCTTCTCCAATACACAAAAGTGAAAAGTGAAAGTGAAGTCGCTCAGTCGTGTCCGATTCTTAGTGACCCCATGGACTGAAGCCTGCCAGGCTCCTCTGTCCATGGGATTTTCCAGGCAAGAGTACTGGAGTGGGGTGCCATTGCCTTCTCCGACTTGTCACAGTAGGTCCTTATATTTTTGTAGTTCTCCTATCTTTTGTAAGTATTATTTTCATTTTTATGAGGATTTGCTACCTCCTTACTTCTGAACCACTGACTCAGTTAACTTTCTGCAGTTTTACTTCTTATCATGGGGCTATTTATATATACATTTTTACAGAGAGCTTTAATTTGGAAACATCTCCTTGAATGACATTCTGGTACCCTTTGTTTGCTGAAAGATAACTTAGAAATGAGCACATGTTAAAAAAGGAAAAGGCATTAAAAAAATAAAAAACCCATATATCAAAATCTAGAAGTTCATAGAAAGAACCTTTTAGCCTGTCATGTGATTGTTGTTGTTGTTTATTATAAAAGCAGCTCAGTCATGTTTATTTAGAGATAGATTTTAAAAGGATAGGATTTTAAGAGCAATCTAATGATAACTGAAGGAGATAATGGTTGTATCACAGTGCGGTATAGTATGTGAGTTTTACAATCATAACCCTTCATCAGTAAGACGAGGTTAGGTTTGCCACATTTTAGGAAGAGTAGGGAACATGATCAGTTGTTTAGACTCTCCTAAACCTGGCTCTAATCACTGCTCTGACTTACAGGCTGGGTGCATTGTTCTATCTCTTTGAGACTGACTCCTCAGTTTTTACTTTCTGATTCCCACAACAGTTCTCTCTCTTCCCCTTGGGTTCTTGTATGAAATGTGAGAACCTGGAATGACCCTATCGTCTCTTCTCTTTGACTGCTTATTTCCTTCAAATTTTAACTCTGATATTATTTTATCAAGAAATTCACCCTCAATTCATTAAGTTAGGTTAGGTACCTTGTTGTGTATGCTTATAGCACATATCCTTAATTGCAAGTTTGTATTTATTATATGATTGTTTAACAGTTTCTGTCAACAACTATTTATCCAGTGCTTAACACATCTTTTCTTGGTTTATGAGTTTTATAAGGCAGAGTGATGACTGGGCTTTTAAGTTTTGTTTCTGTTTTCCTTGGCCATTGTGTCCCGAGCACCTAACATGATACTTAGATGAGGATGTTCTAAGTGAGTACTTGATGAATGAATAAATAAAAATGGAGATGATATTACCACCTACCTTACAAGACTGTTGTGAGCCTTCAGTTTAGTTGTGTGTATGAAGTGCTTAGCTTGCTTGTGGCCTGTTCACAGCAGTACCCATAATGGCTAACGTGAGATAGTCAGTGTACTGTGCTCATTGAGATCGGTTACTGTGGATGCAGATAGCCCTCAATTCTTATTCCCCCACTGACTAGCTCTGTGACCCCACGTAGGTGCTTAATATCTCAGATTTGCATTTTCTTTATCTATAAATGGAAATAGCAGCACCTCCTTATAGGGTTTTGTAAGGTAATCCAAGTCTACGCCCTGACCAGTAATGCTGAAATAGCTGAAGTTGAACGGTTCTATGAAGACCTACAAGACCTTTTAGAACTAACACCCAAAAAAGATGTCCTTTTCATTATAGGGAACTGGAATGCAAAAGTAGGAAGTCAAGAAACACCTGGAGTAACAGGCAAATTTGACCTTGGAGTACAGAATGAAGCAAGGCAAAGGCTAGTAGAGTTTTGCCAAAAGAACGCACTGGTCATAGCAAACACCCTCTTCCAACAACACAAGAGAAGATTCTACACATGGACATCACCAGACGGTCAATACCGAAATCAGATTGATTATATTCTTTGCAGCCGAAGATGGAGAAGCTCTATACAGTCAGCAAAAACAAGACCGGGAGCTGACTGTGGCTCAGATCATGAACTCTTTTTTGCCAAATTCAGACTTAAATTGAAGAAAGTAGGGAAAACCACTAGACCATTCAGGTATGACCTAAATCAAATCCCTTATGATTATACAGTGAAAATGACAAATAGATTTAAGGGACTAGACAGAGTGCCTGAAGAACTATGGACATTGTTCATATGGACAATGTTCATGACATTGTACAGGAGGCAGGGATCAAGACCATCCCCAAGAAAAAGAAATGCAAAAAGCAAAATGGCTGTATGAGGAGGCCTTACAAATAGCTGTGAAAAGAAGAGACGCAAAAAGCAAAGGAGAAAAGGAAAGATATACCCATTTGAATGCAGAGTTCCAAAGAATAGCAAGGAGAGATAAGAAAGCCTTCCTCAGTGATCAATGCAAAGAAATAGAGGAAAACAATAGAATGGGAAAGACTAGAGATCTCTTCAAGAAAATTAGAGATACCAAGGGAACATTTCATGCAAAGATGGGCTCAATAAAGGACAGAAATGGTAGGGACCTAACAGAAGCAGAAGATATTAAGAAGAGGTGGCAAGAATACACAGAAGAACTATACAAAAAGATCTTTATAACCCAGATAATCACGATGGTATGATCACTCACCTAGAACCAGACATCCTGGAATGTGAAGTCAAGTGGGCCTTAGGAAGCATCACTACAAACAAAGCTAGTGGAGGTGATAGAATTCCAGTTGAGCTATTTCAAATCCTAAAAGATGATGCTGTGAAAGTGCTGCACTCAATATGCCAGCAAATTTGGAAAACTCAGCAGTGGCGACACAGGATTGGAATAGGTCAGTTTTCATTCCAATCCCAAAGAAAAGCAATGCCAAAGAATGCTCAGACTACTGCACAATTGCACTCATCTCACGCTAGTAAAGGAATGCTCAAAATTCTCTAAGCCAGGCTTCAGCAATACATGAACCATGAACTTCAGATATTCAAGCTGGTTTTAGAAAAGGCAGAGGAACCAGGGATCAAATTGCCAACATCTGCTGGATCATCAGAAAAGCAAGAGAGTTCCAGAAAAGCATCTATTTCTGTTTTATTGACTATGTGAAAGCCTTGACTGTGTGGATCACCACAAACGTTGGAAAATTCTTAAAGAGATGGGAATACCACACCATCTGACCTGTCTCTTGAGAAACCTGTATGCAGGTCAGGAAGCAACAGTTAGAACTGGACATAGAACAACAGACTGGTTCCAAATAGGAAAAGGAGTATGTCAAGGCTATATATTGTCACCCTGCTTATTTAACTTATATGCAGAGTGCATCATGAGAAACGCTGGGCTGGATGAAGCACAAGCTGGAATCAAGATTGCTGGGGAAAATATCAGTAACCTCAGATATGCAGATGACACTACCCTTATGGCAGAAAGTGAAGAACTAAAGAGCCTCTTGATGAAAGTGAAAGAGGAGAGTGAAAAAGTTGACTTAAAGCTCAACATTCAGAACTAAGATCATGGTATCCAGTCCCATCACTTCATGGCAAATAGATGGGGAAACAGCGGCTGACTTTATTTTTCGGGGCTCCAAAATCACTGCAGATGGTGACTGCAGCCATGAAATTAAAAGACGCTTACTCCTTAGAAGAAAAGTTATTACCAACCTAGACCGCATATTAAAAAGCAGAGACATTACCAACAAAAGTCCGTCTAGTCAAGGCTATGGTTTTTCCAGCAGTCATGTATGGATGTGAGAGTTGGACTATAAAGAAAGCTGAGCACTGAAGAATTGATGCTTTTGAACTGTGGTGTTGGAGAAGACTCTTGAGAGTCCCTTGGACTGCAAGGAGATCCAACCAGTCCATCCTAAAGGAGATCAGTCCTGGGTGTTCATTGGAAGGACTGATGCTGAAGCTGAAACTCCAATACTTTGGCCACCTGATGCGAAGAGTTGACTCATTTGAAAAGACCCTGATGCTGGGAAAGATTGAAGGCGAGAGGAGAAGGGGACGACAGAGGATGAGATGGTTGGATGGCATCACCGACTCAATGGACATGAGTTTGGGTAAACTCCGGGAGTTGGTGAAGGACAGGGAGGCCTGGCGTGCTGCAGTTCATGGGGTCACAAAGAGTCGAACACAACTGAGTGACTGAACTGAACTGAACTGATACATTGTTTTAATGTTAACAAATAAATAATTAAAGGAATAATTAGGAAGTATCAGCTGGAACTTAAATTATGTGGAAACACTGTATTCTCTGATGAGATGATATTTCCATTAGCCCATAATCCCCAGAATATCCAGTATTTTGTAATTATGTCTATGATAGGTTGTACTATGTTGAGTGCAATTTTGTTTTTAAAAGGACTCTTTGGAGTAAAGGTCTTCCTTGACTTATGATGGGATTAGGTCCTGATAAACATGTCACAAGTTGAAAATATCATTTGTAAATCAAATGTATTTAATATACCTCACCTACCAGACCTTGATGCTGGGAAAGATTGAGGGCAGGAGGAGAAGGGGATGACAGAAGATGAGATGATTGGATGGCATCACCGACTCGATGGACATGGGTTTGGGTGGACTCTGGGAGTTGGTGATGAACAGGGAGGCCTGGCGTGCTGCGGTTCATGGAATCACAAAGAGTCGGACACGACTGAGCGACTGAACTGAACTGAACCAAATATATCATAGCTAAACCTTGCTTACCTTAAATGTGCTCAGAACATGTACATTAGCCTGCAATCACCTAACACAATGTCTATTTTATAATACAGTGGTGAATGTCCTGTAATTTATTAAATACTGAAAGTAAAAATCAGTATGATTGTCTGGGTATATGGCTGTCAGTGTATCGAGTTGTTTACCTTCATGACTCTGTGGTTGACTGGGAGCTGTGGCCTGCTGCTGCTGCCTGGCATCGTGAGAGAGTACTGTTTCACATGTTACTAACCCAGGACAAGGTCAGAATTCAAACTTTGAAGTACCATTTCTACTGAATGTATTGCTTTCACACCATCATAGAGTTGAAAATTTGTTAAGTGGAACCGTTGTTAAGTTGGTGACCATCTACATAATGATCACATATTCTTGAACAGTTGAATTATATTAAGTCCACAGTTGAATTATATTAAGTCCTAAACCTTCTAAATTTGAAAGTGCCTCAGAATGCCCCATCATTTATGTGTAAAATGTCACAGTAAACAAGTGACAATATTGTAAATCAGCCAGGATTTTTGGCCCACTGTGTGTTTCTGGGTGAAGTTTGAGGGTCTTAGATGCTCTTCTGAATAGAAGTTCCCAGTCGTTTCTGCCTGGAGTCATGAGTGTCCCCTGTGCCTGAGTGCTTTACCAGCTTGTCCTGTGAAATCACATTTACAGTCGACTCTTAAGACATGTGGGTTTGGACTGACTACTCTGGTCCACTTTGATGTGGAATTTTTTAATAGATCCATACTATGTGCTACACCATTTGAGACTGGTTAATCAGCAGATTCAGAACCGTGGATCCAGAGGGCCACCTGTAAATTTACCTGTGGATTTTTGACTGCATGGTGGGGAGAGGGGGTGGGTGGTCAGCACCCTTAACCCATGTGTTGTTCAAGCATCAATTGTACAGTGAAAAGGACATTTACATACTTAATTTCCATATTTTAAAAATTCATTTGTAAGCATTTGGTGCTTTAAACTATTTACAGTAACATGGTCTAAGCCACCACGTCAAGCCCTTACTTTTCATATGAATTGAGTATACTTTCATCTTGGCTCCATGGCCCTGAGTCTTGGCTTTCATCAGGAATTATTTGTTTTATGTAATTGTTTGTATCCATATAAATGCTCTTGGAGAAGATGGAAAACTTCTTGTGATTGGTGGTACACCTTTATTCCAGGCTCAGCAAAACAGTCCCTCATCTACGGGATCTGGCAACACAGAGCATTCGTGCAGCTCCCAAAAACAGATCTCCATCCAGCACAGACAGACCCAGGTAGGTCAGTGGTTGATAAACAGGGAGGGAAAGAACTGCTTCAGAGTAAATGCTAACACTACATGTAAAATCTGGGTCTTCTCTCTCCCTTTATTTCTCTGACTTTGTCTCATTTATTTGTGTGTGTTGTATCAGAACTTGCATTATGAATATTTCAAGTCTTTTGGAAGGTGCTTTTAACTTTTTGAGGTGTTTCTTTGCCTTTCTGATGTATTCGGAAAGATTATAGACAGAAATGATTATATTGCAGCGTGGTGTTAAGGAAAAAGCACTTGTTTTGGAGAACTCAAGACCCTGATTCAGGTTCTAGCTCTGCAACTTATGCTTTATCTTTTGGGGCCTCAGATTTCTTCAGTTCAAATTATCTATAAAATGTGGTTGATTATCATCATCTTAAGTGTCTACAAAACACTTGTTGGGACAGTACTTACGGTAGGCGTCAGTGAATCTTTTTTATTGAAGTATAGTTGATTTAGAATATTGTGTTAATTTCACCTGCATAGCAAAGTGATTGGTTATACATGTATATATGTATGTGTCTATATTCTTTTTTTTCTGATTCTTTTTCCCTTATGATTTATTACAAACTATTGAATATAGTTCCGTGTGATACACAGTAAACCCTTGTTGTTTTAAACTTCTGTAACATGTGGCACACCAACATAATTCTTCCTTAAACGGTCTTCAGAAACTCCTTAATTTAGGGAATGTTGTGAATATTCAAAGATAATATCTGCGAAAAAGGATAGTGGATATATCCTCCATTTTGTTGTGTTGAGCTCACCAAGTATTATACCTTGTTTTCTTGAAGTCTGTTGGTACCTTGTTGCCTTCAAGACAGGATGCCTGGCAATCTAGGAGAATTTCTTAAGTTACAAGAGCTAAACAGGCCTTAGGAGCAGATTTTAATTTTATTTGAATTAAACTTTTGAATAGTTGAACAGACTTAGGTAGTTGAGCATTCATCTCTTCTTCTCGTCGCTCTGTTTCCACTAGGTGGCATGTTTGTTCTTTAGAGATTTGGGTCCTTTCTCCTCTGATGACCTTTTCTATTCAAAGTTAGTTTCATTTCTAGTAGTATGTTTCTGTAGTGTTCAGTGCACAATATTTTGAGAATTCATATATTCCAGAGTTAATATATTTTTGAAGGCCAAGTAAAGCAGAACGTAATGCTTAAAGAATGAGATGAGAAAGGCAGATTTAATTTCTTGAGCCATGTGATTCCAGGCTAGTTGTGTCATCAAGTGCTTTTTTTCAGAAAAGTAATGAGAAAAATGTGATGACATGTAATATTTTGAGACTAATCCTAAATTTGTTTTCTGCTTATCTCTGTAGTCTGACCTCACAATAGAAAAAATATCTGCACTAGAAAACAGTAAGAATTCTGACTTAGAGAAGAAGGAAGGAAGAATAGATGATTTATTAAGAGTAAGTATTAAAATGTCATAAGAGATTTTATAACAAGCACTGATTGATTTATATATAGTTATATGTGTGAATTACATGCATATCATAGAGAGAATTACTGTAACCAAATAATAAAGTTAAAATGTAGACATTTGGATATTTTCCTTTAATCTGAGGGAATCTGAGTAGGTAACGAGGATCAAACTGTATTCCAAACAGTATCTTTAAATTGGACATCTTAATTGTAGAATTTTAGTATTTAAACATATACTAGAGGAATATATCTGTGGAGAGTTGAAGCTGTGAGAATATGTATAGAGTGTTGTTTTCCCATTTCAGGGAAATTTTTTTTTAATGTTTTGAATTTTTAAAAATTTTATTGATATTTTTTAATTGGAATATAATTGCTGTGTTGTATTAGTTTCTGCTGTACAATGAAGTGAATCAGCTATATGCATACATATATCCCTTCCCTCTTGGACCGCCCCTCTCCACCCCCCATCCCACCCCTCTTGGTCATCACCGAACACCAAGCTGAGCTTCCTGTGCTTTACAGCAGCTTCCCATTAGCAGTCTGTTTGACACATGGTAGTGTATATGTGTCAATTCCAGTCTCCCAGTTTGTCTCACCCTCCCATTCTCCTCACCCCCAACACCCCACCCCCCATCCACATATCTGTCCTCCATGTCTGTGTCTCTATTCCTGCCCTGGAAATAGGTTCATCTCTACCATTTTTCTAGATTCCACATATATGTGTTAGTATTTGAATTTTAAAAACTATTTCACAAGTACTTTTCAGTCCTGGTTTTACATTTTATATCTTTTATAACCTAGTCATCTAAAGTGTTTTGTGCTTATAAGAGAAACTTTAAAAGTAGCTATATGGAGTTAAAAATATACCTCTAGAAAATATACAACAATTATTTAAAAAATTTTTAATTTTATTGGAGTATAGTTGATTTACATTGTTACATTTCAGATGTATAGCAAAGTAATTCAGTTATAGATATATTCATTCTTTTTTAGATTGTTTTCTCATATAGATTATCACAGAATATTGAGTAGAGTTCCTTGTGCTATACAGTGATACCATGATATTTTCTGAAATAAGTTTTTAATATACAGTTTGGCGTATTGACTGACCCTTTAAAAAAAATTTTTAAAGGTTTATTGTTTTCTTATTGTAAAAAGCAATACATACTCTTCATAATAAATTTAGAGAATAGTAAAAAAAAATAAAATGACACCCATAATTCCATTAACTGAGATTAAAACATTTGGTAATTTTTGAGCTATTTATAGCATATATAAAATTTTTTAAAGAAATTGTTTATTTTTATTTTTTGGCCATATCATGCAGCATACAGGATCTCAGTTCCCCAGTCAGGGATTCCCATGTAGTGGAAGCGCGAAATCTTAACTGTTGGACTGCCAGTGAAGTCCCTGTAGCATGTACATAAATGCATCTATACATAAATACTACCAATTTGTAAATAAAATTGGCTAACATTTTAATCTCCAATGTTTTTATTGTTCTCAAGCTGATGTTCCCTTTCCTATTCAGAAACATTTTTCCTTAGGCGTGGTGGTTTTGTTTCTTAGTTTGCTTTTCTCCATCCTTCAGTGAGAAGAGCCATGTTTAGACTCAGTATCTATTTTCCATCTTTCATTGTTAACATGCATACTTGCTTGGTGTTGCTCTTAACCGCTCTTCTTTTCACTTGGGTGCTCGTTGAATTGCCAAGGTTTATAATGAGATATTGTGTGTTTATAGAACTCCTAATCTAGTTGTCTAATCTAAACCAAAAAATTACGATTTTTGTCCAGGGTAGCTCTGCTGAGCTAATAAAAGGATCATGGGCTTGTCTTCTTCCTTCATCATCTGATTTTCTTAAGATTGAGAAGATGGAGTATGTGAAAAACTGACCCTAACTTAGGACTCTTTTGGGGGGTTTTAAAAAATGGTTTTATTTCCCAGGAAGCGGTATGTACTCTTTACCATTCCCGTCTTTCTAATCCCTTGTTTTCTGAAGATTGTAGTCTTTCTTTGGATCTAGAACAGTGCCAATGGAATGATTATGTCAAAAAAGAAGACACAAAGGAGAGATGCCATTTTTTCAAATTGATGAGAGCTTGTGTTTCTGATTCGGGGACAGGGGAATGACCACTACTCTTTATGTCTCCTTTCAGACAGGCATGGACCATTGATTGAGTTTTTCCATTTTAGTTAGATGCTTGGGTAAGGCTGCATCAGGAGCTGCTAGTCAGGTGCTATTTTAAACCTGAACACAAAATCATTAGTGTTAGAAACCACAAAAATTTAGAGTTCTTACAATTTAAAATAAACTGCCAGAGATTGATTGATTCCATAAATTTGATTACAGATTTTAAGGGATGTTCACCTTCCAAAAGTAGATTGAATTTCATATATACACATTACATGATCTTTGGCTTGCAGATTTTTAAAGTATGAATTAGTCATATTTAACCAAATGTCCTTGTACTTGGCCTTTGGTAACGTGGTCCATAGAATTCACAAGCTCTCTTAGAAGAACTAATAGGAAGAAATTATGAGGAAAGTAGATACTTGGAGATGGAAACTGTTGCACAATGGTCTCTTTAAAATGAAGCTTCAAAGTCTCAAAAATTGAGTGTGCTATAGTATCATTTATTTGCCAAAAGAGTAGATATCTTTTGTTTAACACAAGAGTAAACTCAGGAGTTGCAAGTCAAAATTGACCTGGGGTTAGTGGTTCTTCGCTTCTCTCTTATTGTAGGAGTCTTGCATTTTTCAAAGTATTTAGCCCACCCTTCTGACCACAGCTAAATCAACTGTGTATTTACATTCTGGTTTTCTTGAACTAAGACCTTGTATTCAGCTTGTTTGTTAGTTCTGTCTTATGTGGGCATGGGTGTGCCTGGCTTCTCTGGTAAGAAACATTTATGTAAATCCATGTCTCTTCTTTGGAAGGAAGAACAGAAGAGCAACAATTGAACATAAAGAACATTATGTATTGTTTTTTTGGTAGTGCTTATTCACCCTTTGTAAGTATTTAATCTATAAATGCTTCAGAGTGCTATTTATATGAATTCTAAACATCTCGTTCATGATAGATTTTTTCTTTTATTTTGTGACAGTATTAGCATGTGTGGGGTACTGGATTTATCTGTAACTGGCTTTGGGGAGGAGTAAAGTATGACCAGTAGAAAAATGTCTTACTTCTAGTAACAGAATTCATCTTTAATAAATGATAAGTTTATTAAAAGAAAATCAAGCAACAAAGTATTTACCTTCTTTTATTAAAGACATAGTTACTCTTACCTCTTTAAATCTCAATTTTGCTTATAATTTAACAAAAGAAATGCTTTTCAGACTCCCTAGAAACTGCTTCTGTATTAATCTGTCTTCCTTTGAGCTAATTAAAAGTTTTTTTTTCCATTGAAGGCCAACTGTGATTTGAGACGGCAGATTGATGAACAGCAAAAGATGTTAGAGAAATACAAAGAACGATTAAATCGATGTGTGACAATGAGCAAGAAACTGCTTATAGAAAAGGTAAGTGATTAGTAGTGGCCTCAACTCTGTATCCCAAGATGCTTAGGGTGTGCCATTGTTGTGACTTCTAACTTTTTACCTGAAATGAAAGTATTTCTAATTAGGAAAGGACTGACCACAGCTTAGTTCTCTGTCTTATGTGGGCATGGGTGTGCCTGGCTTCTCTGGTAAGAAACATTTATGTAAATCCATGTCTCTTCTTTGGAAAGAAGAATGAAAAACCAACAAAGGGTTTTTGCGGTTAGAAAAGGGATACTAGATGGTAACGATAACCCTATATGCGAGACAGAATAAGAGACACAGATGCATAGAACAATTTTATGGACTCTGAGGGAGAAGGTGAGGGTGGGACGTTCTGGGAGAATAGCATTGAAACATGTATATTATCATATGTGAAACAGAACACCATTCCATGTTCGATGCATGAGACAAGGGCTCAGGGCCGGGGCAATGGGATGACCCAGAGGGATGGGATGGGGAGGGAGGTGGGTGGGGGGTCCAGGAAGGGGAACACATGTAAACCCATGGCTGATTCATGTCAATGTATGGCAAAAACTATTACAATATTGTAAAGTAATTAGCCCCCAACTAAAATAAATAAATTTATTAAAAAAAAAAGAAAAGAAAGAAAAGGGATACTGGGGTTGCTGTAGTGTTAAAGACCCCACCTGCCAAATGCCAATGCAGAAGACTCAAGAGATTTGATCCCTGGATTGGGAAGATCCCCTGGAGTAGGAAATGGCAACCAACTTCAGTATTCTTGCCTGGAAAATTCCATGGGCAGAGGGGCCTGGCGGGCAGTAGTCTGCGGGGCTACAAAGAAGCAGACACGACTGAGTGACTGAGCACACAGCACATCCTATTACTAATACAGACATTTAGCAATAGTTTTATGTCCATTTTAGATATGGTATTGGGAGTAACTTATGTATATAATAATGTGATAGTTAAGTGTTTTGTGTTTTAAAAAACTAGTTGGCAATTACTTGTATGTGACTATTTAATTGGCTGATGCCTCCTTTATTATATTAATAGTAACTGACTAGTTGCAATTTGCCTTTAATAATTATTTCTTATAACTATTATAATAAATATTTAAATAATTATTTATTATATAATATAAATAATTAATGTCTTAAAAATTTGTAAAACATATCTCCAGTACTTATTTATCTTACAGTGAAAGTTTTAAGATGACAGTACTTCCTAATGAAATTATTATAAGCTAGAGGTTTGAGACAGACTAGTGGTTTGTTTTTTCACTGAAATCTTTGAAATGCTATTAAAGGGACAGGTAACACTGAGAAAAAGTGAAATGAATTATTTTATTCATGTCAAAGATAGTGAGGAGAACTTTGCTTCATCTCTTAATTCATTAATTTTATAGAAGAGAAATTCCACATTTATAACAGAAATGTATATGTTAGTATATGTTAATGTAGAATGTTTATGGGTTACATAAAATGTTTATAGCTTTAGAGTACTTCCTAAAATCAGTGCAGATTCAGCCAGTTGTCCTAAACTTTGAGCAGTATAGTATAAAAAATAAACATAGTGCTGCATCTGAGTTCTCATAGGAAAATACAATTATTTTCTATTTGTCCTTTTCCCCTAAGTCAAAACAAGAGAAGATGGCATGTAGAGATAAAAGCATGCAAGATCGCTTGAGACTGGGCCACTTTACCACTGTCCGACACGGGGCTTCGTTCACTGAACAGTGGACAGATGGTTATGCTTTCCAGAACCTTATCAAGTAAGTGAATATAAAGTTGAGAATTGAAAAGTTGGTTTGGATTTTTAAATTTTTTTGTAATTGTAGTCATTAATGTCTTAGTAGTCATATTTTCATTCAGTTTTGTCTCCACATGTGTAAAGAATTGTAGGGAATGAGATAAAGTCCTGAAAAAATGGCAAATAATCAGAGGAATAAAAAACAAGTTCTATGTTAAAGCTTAAAAAAATCAGAATTACCAAAACTAAGGAAGAAAAAGCTAAGACTTGATTTGATATCATTTTAATTATGTAATAGATTTTCATGAGGAGTCAGCCCACTCCCAGCATTTATTCTGGGTCCACAGAAGATTGAAATAGGCAAAGACCCAAGGAAGGATTTCCTAAGTTTGGTGTAAAACAAAACCTTGGAAGAACATACAGGACATGTTCCTGGGGCTCTTTAAGGGGAGAGTATCCAGTCAGCAGAGGTAGTCACTATCTTGAAGGTGATCACAGAGCCAGTGGTCAGGCTGGTGACCAGCCCCACTGCCTGTGCCTGTCAGCAACTTGGAATCTTGAGCCCTCCTTCACTTTATTATAACTTTGGTTTAAAACATTCATGTATTTACTCCAAGGAGGGAATTAACATTTAAAATCCTAAAATTCCAATTGCATAAATAGCTAATATCAGCTCAGGACTTTAAAAAAGAAATCTTAAAAGTTGCAGTACCTTTTGGTGTGTCTTACTTATTTTGATTTTATAGATCATTTCCGTTTGAGGCTGGGTTGTGGTGGGTGGCACATTGTATTTTTAATTATGGGCTCTCACACTTCTGATCTGTAGTTTACTGTAGGTTCAAGGGTTCCATAGACTGCCTATCCTACCTTTTTTTTCTTGGTGAAATAACATATTGGGCATTGATTGAAGAGGATAGAACTACTTTTGAATACTAATGAAACATAAATAACAAATATGTCTGAAAGAAAAGTACAGATACTGATATTATTAATAATATTTTGTTAATGAGAATTCCTTGGCAATCTTGTGGTTAGGACTCAGTGCTTTCACTGCCAGAGCCCAGGTTTGATCCCTGGTTGAGGAACGAAGATCCTGCAAGCCCCATGTGTCATGGCCAAATTAAAACAAACAAACAAACTGTGGAAACCTACCTCTGGATTATAGTCAGTGCTTTATGTGTGATACACGTGGTATCCACGGTGAGCTCTCTGTGCTCAGGTGATAGCTCAGGTTAACAGAGTTGCACTAGGGCAGTATAAACAGCTGCTGCGTAGAGGCATGATGTCTATTCCTCAATACCCTGACTGTGATGAGCAAATTGCCCTGGAAGTGGCACTCCATCCAATTTTGTCAGAATGGGACGGAAGATAAAACATATCCCCCATGATTGCCCAAAGCCACTTAATGCTCGCACTGAGTCCCAGATGTGATAATGACTCCTACTAGTCCGTGACAATGGTTACTCCTCAAATGGCAGTTTTTAAAATGTCTAAAGACTTAAACTTGAGTGGTTAGTGGATTTGTTTAGAGATACAGAATGTAATTACTTTTAAGACGTGATTGTAGTTTTTGCTGATAGTAGCAAGTATTTATCTTTTTACTCTGTAAGCAGCCTGTTGCCCAGAAGGTTCTGGAAATCGTATATAGTTAGAGTACAAAAGGATGACTTTGCTGTAGAGCCATCGGACGAGAGAATTTGGTATTATCTACATGAGATCCCTAACCAGAGTTGTTTCTCCAAAGTGGATAGTATTTTTTTGATGATTTTAAGTAACATAAATTGCAGACTGTCCATCTCTTCTCTTGGGAAGCTGTTTCTGGCTGATACCTTTTTTATTTGCTTGTTTGTTTTTTGGCCACACTGCACAGCTTGTGGGATCTTAATTCCCTGACTAAGAACTGAACCTCGTCAGTAAAAGTGCTAAGTCTTAACCACTGGACCACCAGGAAAGTCCCCTGGCTGATATCTATTAATTTTAGGTATTTTAATAATACCTTCTAAAGTTGTGCTTTAATAAACCAATTTCTTTTCTTAATTTTAATGTGGAGTTGAAGTTCTTTAGCTGTAGAAGGCTGTAGCTGATATCCTTACAAATGATAATTATCTGTGTATAAGAAGCTCTGTGACACATAATTTGGTAGGTAAGGTACCTGAACACCAGGTTGCAGTACTAGTTTTTATACAAAGAACAAACCTCTTGACATTAAAAATTTAATCAAGTGATCAAATATAGTCTGAACAGGAGCCTCAACACAGTTCTTTTGTTCTTAGTTTGTACCTTGGCTCTATGTTGAGTGATCTTTATTAAGATCCTAAAACAGATTGCTCTCTAATAAAAAAAGATCATAACAGATTTCTAATGATTTTTGACCAGGTTGGTAAGTTTTTCTAAAAGGTATTTTTGAACCTGCTGAAAAAGTAACATATTTTATAGTTCTGAGAAGTTAGTTACAATAAATACTGTTATTATTCAGTACGTAACTTTTTTATTTAAACAAGTCTTGAAGTCTCAAATAGTCAATGGCAAGGCAATAAAAAAATTATTATTAAGATTTGCTTTATATTGACATAAACAACATTAAAGTAAATACAGGGATTTGACCTGTATACAAAACTGTGGCTGTTTAAGAAGTGGATCATCAGAGGGAGTAAATGAAATTTTATAGCATCATTGTCCTAGTCCACGAATATATTCTGGTGTATAAGGAATTATAGAATTCCATTTTAAAGTGATTTCATGTGAACCATCTGATTCTTGGCAATATGACCCATAATAAGTGATAAAGCTTTTTTTGTTTTAATTTTTTTATTGAAGTATAGTTGATTTACAGTATTCCAGATGTACAGCAAAGTGATTCAGTTATAGTTATATATATGCATTTGTTTTCAGATTCTTTTCTATTGTGGGTTATTACAAGATATTTACTATAATTCGCGGTGCTATACTGTAGATTCTTGTTGTTTATCTATTTTATATATAGTAGTGTGTATCTGTTAACCTCAAATCCCAAGTTTACCCCCCCATCCTTCCCTTTTGGTAGCCATAAGTTTGTTTTCTATGTCTGTGAGTCTATTTCTGTTTTGTAAATAAGTTCATTTGTATCATTTTTAAAAAATTCTACATATAAGTGATATTGTATGATATTTAGAGAGAAAACTCTTTTGATTCTATAAGTATCAGTTCTCCCTTGGGTATATACCAGTTTCCAGTAGACACAGAACATGAAATTCTGGGATTCTTTAAAAATTCTTACCTGGGATATTCAGGTACTATCTGTAGATCACCACTAAAATTACTTTGGTCAAAATAATATCTGCAAATAATGTGCATTTGTTTTTTTAACACCTGTTCTAGTTATGGTACAGTTCTGCTATGGAGGGTACATACAATTGTTTCCTGGGCTTCCCTAGTGGCTCAGAAGGTAAAGAATCTGCCTGCAATGCAGGAGACTTGGGTTCGATTCCCTGGAGAAGGTAATGGCTTCCCACTCCAGTATTCTTCCATGGAGAATTCCATGGACAGAGGACCCTGGTGGACTGCAGTGCATGGGGTGGCAAAGAGTTGAACAGGACTGAGTTACACTTTCATTTTCATAATAATTTCCTAGGGCTACTATCACTAAATACCATAAACTGGATGGTTTAAAACAACATAAATTTAATTCTCTCACAGTTTAAGAAGTCAGAAACCTTAAATCAAGGTGTTGGCAGGGCCGCTCCTTCTGTGGCCTCTAGGGAGGATCCTTGTTTAGTGTTCAGTGGCTTGCAGCAGCATAGCTCCATCTGCGTCTGGCTTCACATGGTGTTCCCCTGCGTTTCTTCTTTTTTCTGGAGGACACCAGTCAAATTGGGTTAAGGGTCCACCCTACTCCAGGATGACCTTATTTTAACTAATTACATCTTCAGTGACCCTATGTCCAAAGGTTATAATCTGAGGTACTGAGGATTAGCACTTTAACATGTCTTTTTGGGTGGCACAGTTCAACTGATAATGGTATCTAAGACTGATTGTCTTGTTATTATAACTGACAGATAATGGCTTGCTGTTTGTTTATTTGGCTGCGCTGGTTCTTCATTGTGGCATGTGGAATCTGTTGTAGTTCCCTGGCCAGGGATTGAGCCCAGGCCCTCTGCATTGGGAGCTCAGAGTCTTAGCCACTGGGTTACCAGGAAAGTCTCAATAATGACTTTTTAGAGTTACTTAGATTTGAGTGAGATAAATTTATCGGGTCATCAATACTTTTGTAAAAGATAGTACAAATGTTCTTTCTGTGGGTGGTAAAGGGTGAGCATTCCCTAAAATTGATGAAATGGAAGAAACATATAACAGTCAGGTCTATAAAAGGCACTGTGGAGAGAACAAAATGACAGAGGAGTAGGTGGACGTAGAGTACATCTGTCTCCACGGATATATCAGGAATACACCTTCAGACACAGAAGTGCATGCAGAACACCAGCTGAGAGCGAACAGGAGTACCTAACCAGAGGAAAAGAATATATAGAACCACACAAAACTTGGTAGGATGCAGGAACTGGGGCGAAAAACAAGAGTGTTTGTAGGACTGGACCTGCCCTTGGCTGGTGGGGGAACTGAAGCAGGAGTCTGATCCCCACATTGGGGCAGTTGTCTGAGTCAGAGGAGAAATATTTATGGCTGAGAGTGAAACAGCTGATCTGTGGCAGCATAAATGGAATGAGAATCAGACAGTCCTTGCCGCAGCCATACATATCCCGGACAGAGACGTGGGTCCCCTCGAAGGCGCAGCAGCTGGGAGCTGGAGTTTAGGGGTTGTGGAGCAATCCCAGGGCGAGGGCTGCCGTTGACTGTGGAGAGACGGATTTGGGGGGATGCGGGGGAGGAGATTATGGTGGGAAATGCGTGTGGAGGAAAGCCGTGCAGCCATGGAAGCCAGGTGATGCTGCTGAGTCATGCATAGTGGGTGGAGCCATTGCCATAGCCTCTCTCCCCACACGCCAGCATCAGCAGCTTAACAATAGAGAGGCTGGCCCGTCAAACCCTGACGCACTGAACTACAGACCTGGATCCCACCCAGGGTGCCCCTTTAAGTGGCTGATGCACTGATCTACAGAGTAGGACCCCAGCCAGGCGGCCCCTCTCTGCCTGACGTGCTGAGAAACAGAGAAGGACCCCAGGCAAGGGAGCCCTCTTAGTGCCTGAACCGGCAGAGCTAGGGAGAAAGACTGGCCAAAGAGACCTTCTGATCACCAGCTACAAGAGGCTCAAAAAAAGACTCTGATGGGGCCATAACTCTTGGGGCAGAAGCAGTCCATGTCTCTGCACACTTTGCACCGCTGGGTGCAAGCCAAGCAGCTGCACCACCTTCACGCTCAACTCTCACTGGGGTAGAGCTGCCACAGGCAAAAAAAATCTTGCGTCTATGTGCGCAAGGTCACTTCAGTCATGTCCAATGCTTTTCGACCCTGTAGACTGTGGCCTGCCAGGCTTCTCTGTCAGGATGGTGGGGTTCTCCAGGCAAGAATACTGGAGCATATTGGTCAATACTGATTGCCATACCCTTCTAGACACTATATTTCCTGCTGCTCTAGCCTCCATCTCCCCTGAGTACGTGGTGCTGCCAGAACCCCTGTGACGCAAGCAGCTGCACCACCTCCACACCAGGCCCTCACAGGGGCAAACCCAAGTCCTCCAGGGCAGCCTCGGGCAAACCCCAGTAGACGACCCACGTGCAGAAGTGGAAATAAAACCACAATTGAAACCCAAGGACAGTGTGGCTAAGGAAGACCCAAAACCTTCCTACCAGCTGTACAAGCTGCAGATTAAATCCACACAATCAACTAGGCAGACTCTGTCTATGGAATATATAAAAGGTCATTGAGAGTTCCCACAAAAGAAAACACACTAGCTCTGATAGCTGTGGACATTGGAGGCAAAAACACCCAGGAGTAAGATCAGATTAGAATCTGAGCTGCCCCCACAGCAGGTCCAGAGATCAGCACAGTGTTGGAGGGCATCCTAGGGAGGTGAGGTGGCCTGTGACTCCCAGCGAGGGAAAGGACCCTGACAGCAGTGACTCAAGAAAAATATTATTCTTATCTTTTGACTTGTTCTGTAGATTCTTTTGGATTTTTTTTTCTTTTTGTTTCCCCTTTTTACCCCTCTCGGTTGTAGTTGTTGATTTTATTGGCACTAGGAAATCTAATTAAGCTTTTGCGTTTCCTCAGTCACATTTTTTATTGTTGTTATAAACCTCTGCCTCTACACTGGGCTTTTTCAGTTCTGTGGAGTTTTCCTTTTTTTTATTTCTTCTTCCTGTTTTTTTTCTTCCATTTTTCTTTTCTCTTTTTTATAATTTTAATTTTTTTAAACCTGTTATTTTTTTTGCATTTATTCCTTTGTTTGCCTTTCCAACTGTTCTTTTCCCATTGCAGTTAATCTTTATATAAATCTTCTTCATCTACCTCTATTTAACTTTGCATATCCTTTCTTTCTTTTCTTTCTTCCCTTTCCTCTCAACATATTTGTTCATTTGTTTTCATTGCTTTATTCCCCACTTGGCACCTTGCTTTAGTTTTGTTTTCCAGTTTGTGCTTTAGTTAGTTTTATTCTTAACTGGTAAATATAATTTTTGATTTCCTTTGTTTGCTGGGTCAATCTACTGTACTTTATTTTTGTTGGACTGTTTTGACTTTGCTTGTGGGTGTATATGTATATTCCAATATTTTAATTATTATTTGCCTGATTTTGTAACTACCATTTGTCTGGGGTTCATCTTTGGTTTCTCGTTTTGGATATTTGTTTTAATCTCACTTAATGCCATAACAAACTACTTGTGGAATCTTCATTCCTGACCAGAGATCAAGCCCTGAGCCTTTGGAGTGGGAGCATTGACTCCAAGACCCTAGACTACCTGAGAACTAACCCTAGGGAGTATCAGATAGAGAGAACTCACACAAAGGAAACCACTTGAATACAAACAAACCAGATCATCAGCAGACAGGATTACCATTTCACTCAGCCTTGCCCATCAGAGGAAAAACAAACAAACAAAAACTCAGCACAAATCTCACCCTATAAGAAGCTTACACAAACCACTGGACCAACCTTAGGAGGGCAGAACCCAAAAGGAAGAAAGAATTCAGCCTTGAAACCTGGGGAAAAGGAGACCTCAAACACAATAAGTTAAAAAGAAAATAATGAAAAGACAGAGAAATACTACACAAATGAAGGAACAAACTAGAAACACAAAAGTCCAAATAAATGAAGAGGAAATAGGCAAACTACCTGAAAAAGAATGCAGAATAATGATAGTAAAGATGATCAAAAACCTTGAAAACAAAATGAATAAAATGTAAGAATCAATTAAAAAAGACCTAGAAGAATTAACAAATAAATATACAGAGACAAACAATACAATTACTGAAATTAAAAATACTCTAGATGGAATCAACAACAAAATATCTGAAGCAGAAGAACAAATCTGTGAGCTGGAAGATGAAATGGTGGAAATAGCTTCTGAAGAGCAGAATAAAGTAAAAAGAATGAAAAGAACTCAGGATAGTCTCAGAGCCCTCTGGGACAATATCAAACCACCAACATTCGAGTTATAGGGGTCCAAGAAGAAGGAAAAAAGAAAGGGTATGAGAAAACTTTTGAAGAGATTATAGTTGAAAATTTCCCCAACATGGAAAAGGAAATAGTCACTCAAGACCAAGAGACACAGAGTCCCACACAGGATAAACCCAAGGAGAAACATGCCAAGACACATACTAATCAAAGTAACAAGAGTAAACACAATATTAAAAGCAGCAAGGGAGAAGCAACGAGTAAAATACAAGGGAGACCCCATATGAATAATAGCTGATCTTTCAGCAGAAACCACAGGCCAGAAGGGGATGGCAGTATATATTTAAAGTACTAAAAGGGAAAAATCTACAACCAAGATTACTGCACCTGGCAAGGATCTCATTCAAAATTGATGGAGAAATAAAAAGCATTTCAGACAAGCAAAAGTTAAGAGAATTCAGTATCACCAAATCAGCTTTTCAACAAATGTTAAAGGGACTTATATAGCCAAGAAATACAAGAAAAGAAAAAAGATCGAGAAAATCAATGCCAAATAATTAAGAAAATGGCAATAGGAATATATATATATCAATAATTACTTTAAATGTAAACGGATTAAATGCTGCATCCAAAAGACACAGACTGGCTATACGGATGCAAAAACAAGACCCATATATATGCTGTCTACAAGAAACCCCCTATATGTGTCTAAAGACACATAGAGACTGAAAGTGAGAGGATGGAAAAATACATTCCATGCCAATGGGAAGCAAAAGAAAGCTGGAGTAGCAATCCTCATATCAGACAAAATAGACCTTAAAATAAAGATTACAAGAGATAAGGAAGGACACTACATAATGACCAAGGAATCAATCCAAGAGGAAGACATAACAATTGTAAATATCTATGCACCCAACATAGGAGCACCTCAATACATAAGACAAACACTAACAGACAGAAATGGAGAAACTGACATTAACACAATAATAGTGGGAGATTTTAACACCCCACTTATACCAATGGACAGATCATTAAGACAGAAAATTGATAAGGAAACACAAATCTTAAATGATACATTAGATGAGATGGATCTCATTGATATCTTCAGGACATTCCATCCAAATGCAGAAGAATACACCTTCTCAAGTGCACATGAAACATTCTCCAGGATAGACCACATCTTGGGTCACAAATCAAACCTCAGTAAATTTAAGAAAACTGAAATCATATCAAGCATCTTCTCTGACCACAGCACTATGAGACTAGATATCAATTACAAGAAAAAAAATATAAGAAACAGAAACACATGGAGATTAAACAACACATTTCTAAATAGCCAGCAGGTTACTAAAGAAATCAAAAGGGAAATCAAAAAATATCTAGAAACAAATGACAATGAAAACATGACAACTCAAAACCTACGGGATGCAGGAAAAGCAGTTCTAAGAGGGAAGTTTATAGCAATACAATCCTACCTCAAGAAACAAAAACATTGAATAGACAACCTAACTTTACACCTAAATCAACTGGAAAAAGAACCAAAAAACCGACAAAATTAGTAGAAGGAAAGAAATCATAAAGATCCAAGCAGAAATAAATGAAAAAGAAATGAAAGAAACAATAGTAAAGATTAATAAAACTAATAGCTGGTTCTTTGAGAAGATAAACAAAATTGACAAGCCTTTAGCCAGACTCATCAAGACAAAAAGAGAGAAGAATCAAATCAACAAAATTAGAAATGAAAAAGGAGAAGTTACAACAGACAATGCAGAAATACAAAGGATTATAAGAGACTATTTGAACAACTATGTGGAAATAAAATGGATAACCTGGAATAAATGGACAGATTCTTAGAAAAGTTCAATCTTCCAAGACTGAACCAGAAGAAATAGAAATTATGAACAACCCGATTACAAGCACTGAAATTGAAGCTGTGATCAAAAATCTCCCAAAACACAAAAGCCCAGGATCAGATGGTTTCACAGGAGAATTCTATCAAACATTTAGAGAAGAGCTAATGCATATCATTGTAAAACTCTTTCAAAAAATTGCAGAGGAAGGAACACTTCCAAACTCATTCTACGAGGCCACCATCACCCTGATACCAAAACCAGACAAAAACAACACAAAAAAAGAAAACTATAGGCCAATATCATTGATGAACCTAGATGCAAAAATCCTCAACAAAATTCTAGCAAACAGAATTCAGCACATCACACAGCTCATACACCATGATCAAGTTGGGTTTATTCCAGGGATGCAAGGATTCTTCAGTATACGCAAATCAATCAGTGTGACACACCATATTAACAAACTGAAAGATAAAAACCATATGATGCAGAAATCTCAATAGATGCAGAAAAAGCCTTTGACAAAATTCAGCACCCATTAATGATCAAAGCTCTTTAAAGAATGGGCATAGAAGGAACCTACCTCAACATAGTAAAGACCGTATATGATAAACGTAGAGCAAACCTTATTCTCGATGGTTAAAAACTGAAAGCATTCCCCCTAAGATCAGGAACAAGACGGGGGTGCCCACTTTCAACACTGTTTTCAACATAGTTCTGGAAGTCCTAGATACAGCAATCAGAGAAGAAAAAGAAATAAAAGGAATCCAGATCGGAAAAGAAGAAGTAAAGCTCTCATTGTTTGTAGATGACATGATACTGTACATAGAAAACCCTAAAGATAGTATCAGAAAATTACTAGAGCTAATCAGTGAATTTAGCAAAGTTGCAGGATACAAAATCAATACCCAGAAATCACTTGCATTTCTATATACTAACAATGAAAAATCAGAGAAATTAAGGAATGAATTCTATTCACCATTGCAACAAAAAGAAATATCTAGGAATAAACTTACCTAAGGAGACAAAAGAACTGTACACAGAAAATTATAAGACACTAATGAAAGAAATGAAAGATGACATAAACAGATGGAGAGATATTCCATGTTCCAGGGTAGTAATTATCAACATTGTGAAAATTACTATACTACCCAATGCAATCTACAGATTCTATGCAATCCCTATCAAATTACCAATGGCATTTTTCACAGAACTGAAACCAAAAATTTCACAATTCATGTGGAAACACAAGAGACCCCGAATAGCCAAAGCAGTCTTGAGAAAGAAGAATGGAGCTGAAAGAATCAACCTTCCTGACTTCAGAGTATACTACAAAGCTACAGTCATCAAGACAGTACGGTACTGGCACAAAAACAGAAATATAGACCAATGGAGCAAGATAGAAAGCCCAGAAATAAACCCATGCATCTATGGGTACCTTATTTTTGACAAAGGAGGCAAGAATATACAAAGGGGCAAAGACAGCCTCTTCAATAAATGGTGCTGGGAAAACTGGACAGCTACATGTAAAAGAATGAAATTAGAACACTTCCTAACACCATACACAAAGATAAACTCAAAATGGATTAAAGACTTAAATGTAAGACCAGAAACTATAAAACTCTTGAAGGAAAACAGGCAGAACACTCAATAACATAAGTCAAAGCAAGATCCTCTATGACCCACCTCCTAGAGTAATGAAAATAAAAACAAAAGTAAACAAGTGAGACCTGATTAAACTTAAAAGCTTTTGCACAGCAAAGAAAACTATAAGCCAAGGTAAAAAGACAACCCTCAGAATGGGAGAAAATAATAGCAAATGAAACAACTGACAAAGGATTAATTTCTAAAATATACAAGCAGCTCATACAACTCAATACCAGAAAAACAAACAACCCAATCAAAAAGCGAAAGAAACCCTAAACAGACTTTTCTCCAAAGAATAGATACAGATGACTAACTAACACATGAAAGGATTCTCAACGTCACTCATTTGAGAAATGCAAATCAAAACTACAATGAGATATCACCTCACACTGGTCAGAATGGCCATCATCAAAAAGTCTACAAACAATAAATGCTGGAGAGGGTGTGGAGAAAAGGGAACATTCTTGCACTGTTAGTGGGAATATAAATTGATACAGCCACTGTGGAAGACAGTATGGAGATTCCTTGATAAACTAGGAATAAAACCACCATATAACCCAGCAATCCCACTCCTAGGCATATACCCTGAGGAAACCGAAATTGAAAAAGACACCTGTATCCCATTGTTCATTGCAGCACTCTTTACAATAGCTAGAATATGGAAGCAACCTAGATATCCATCAATAGATGAATGGATAAAGAAGTTTAGGTACATATACACAAGGGAATATTACTCAGCCATAAAAAGGGACACCTTTGAGTCAGTTCTCATGAGGTGGATGAACCTAGAACCTATTATACAGAGTGAAATAAGTCAGAAAGAGAAAGATAAATATCGTATTCTAACACATATATACAGAATATAGAAAAATGGTACTGAAGAATTTATGTACAGTACAGCAGTGGAGAAACAGACATAGAGAATAGACTTATGGACATGGGGAGAGGGGAAGAGAGGGTGAGATGTATGGAAAGAGTAACATGGAAACTTATGTCACCATATGTAAAATAGATAGCCAATGGGAATTTGCTGTATGGCTGAGGAAACTCAAATAGGGGCTCTGTATAAATCCAGAGGGGTGGGATGGGGCAGGAGATGGGCGAGAGGTTCAAAAGGGAGGGGATATATGTACCCTTGGCTGATTTATGTTGAGGTTTGACAGAAAACAATAAAGTTCTGTAAAGCAATTATCCTTCAATTAAAAAAAAAAACAAACAATGTCATATGTGTTGGTGATATAAGGATTAATAAGACATAGTTCTTGTTCTTAGAGACGACTACTTTAGATGACTTTTATAAGTATAAATGACTAACAGTTTCAACAACATCAAGAATTAATGTAGAAATCCATATTACATACAACAGTTGATCTTCGGCATATCAATTTTCATGTCCAATCAAGCTCACTTATTCTCAGAATGTACAGTTGAAGATGTTCCCAAGGTGTTTTGGCACCAGAGTACCCTTTGCTTATGATTTGTATATAATGGCTATGGGGCTCCTTTCTTTGTGAATTTGGAAATTAAATGTGTAGATTCTCCCTGAAAACAATAGGAAATAAGTTTTATTTATACTTAATAAGGGTAATTGTTAAAATAACCTTCCAAAGCAGTTAGTCTTCAGTAGATAAAATGTTGTGGTACTCCTCTGGTACACTGTGGATTATAATTAAACTGTATATTGTATGGTTACCTTCAGAGAGTTCAGAGTGCTTTGAACTTCTTCCCCTGAAGGGGTAGAAATGAGCTTAAAGATATTTTATCAATTTTTTTGACTGGGAAACTCATATTCAGAGAAGATACATGTTTTCCTCAAGGACATTCATTGAGTGAGAAGGAAGATTGTGATTTTACCTAAGGATTCTGTGTCTAATCCAGAATTCTTTCAATCATGAATTATTCATAAACATATATTTTTGGAGGGAAAGGCATATCTCTAATAGTTGAAAGATTTTTTTAGACAAGCAGACAATGCTTGAATTAAAATTTCTACTGTCCCATTAAATTGACATCTAATCTGTAAGTCAGCTTATCTTGAAGCCAAGAAAATGGTATTATCAAAAGAATGGATATTTCTCTGCAGTACTCTGATTAGGTTAACCTTGCTTACTTACAGTGTTGCCCTTTTAGATGTGGCAGCATAAGTTGTATTATGGGGGTCTGCTCTGGGGTATAGGCTTGTTTTTCTGGTTGGCGTTCTTGTAAGAAAGGTATCCTGAATCTGTAAATAGTGTAGAAGCTGACAACTGGTGTTCAGAGAAGAGGTAGACTTCATTTGAGAATATAGGTTTAAAAAGTTAGATTCTATCGTTCTGCAAAAGTGAAATTTGGATCAAGAAAAGGAAATGGGGGGATAAAAGCATGGTGGAAAGAGAAGAGGACAGGAGCCAGCCTCTGAGTGTCAACTATGCTGAGTGATTTAAAGATTTTAGTCTGTTAAATGGTTAATCTCAAATCTTGGTGTGCTCTTATATACCTGGTCTAGAAACCTCAGTATCTGTCAGGCAGCAGGATTCATGAGAGAAAGTGGAGTGCTTACATTGATATTTGTATTGACTCTTAGTTTGTAAACTTCTTTTATTTTAAAAAATTAGACATTATTAGGAAATACTCTAATAGAAATGGTGTTAAATATCCTGAGTCTTTTATATATCTTTTATTAATTCATTTTGTGTGCTATTTCCTGAGGAGTTTTTTTACTTGTTGAAAGACTTCTTTCTGCTTTCTCTAAATGCTCATCCTTATTCTTAAAAAACTTAGTTTGGGTTTCTACCATATTAGTGTTTGGGAATGACTTGGGAGTGGTAATGGCTCACTTGATTAGAATAAATGATAGATTCAGAAGGAAAATATTTTTTACTTTGTTTAACATTCCTCAAATTTGGTATCTTTTTAGATAGATTTTGAGGAAACTATAATCCAATTAAAAAATAAAAAGGCACTTGGAACCCCCCCCCCTTTTTTTTTTTAACATATGGAGTTATTTAGTGGGTTCATTACTAGGAGTTGTTTTCTTAACTGTTGAAAAGCGATAAGAAAAAAAAAAAGGCAGTCAAGAAAAAGAAGCAATCAAAGTTTTTCCTTTTGAGTTGGAAAATTAGGTCACAATAGAAATTTGATATTGTTTCTTCCTGCCCACTTTTCTGCTCTGAGAATTATTGTAATTAGTGTATTAAAAGTACAGATTCATTACCAAAAACAGCTCTATCACCAGATATTTGGTTCTTCAAACCTGAAGTTAAAATCAAATCTCTACTTAGGTGTATTTTTCTGAAGTCTATCAAATATGCAAGTGACAAGAATATTTATGTTTATTCCTTAGCCATGTTCAAACAGTTTTGACCTTCCTCTGTGCAACATCTTTTGTATCTCTAGGCAACAGGAAAGGATAAATTCACAGAGGGAAGAGATAGAAAGACAACGAAAAATGTTAGCAAAGCGGAAACCTCCTGCCATGGGACAGGCCCCTCCAGCAACCAATGAGCAGAAACAGCGGAAAAGCAAGACCAACGGAGCTGAGAATGAAACGTATGTTCTTTATTAATGTGAACTGAGATACCGTGTTCTCCCCTGAGATACAAACCTCTTGTTGAGTGCCACTGGAAGAAATGATAAATTGTGGCGATTTCTAGAGCTTAATCTTTCTTTTTAGTTACATTAATAGATTTGCTCAACTCATATAAAAGTTGTACACAATTAACTCATTTTCTTAGTCCCAATCTTATATAATAAGTTTCAAATGAGAGGGAGAAAAAAAACGCCCTGATCCTTGGCCACTCTTAAAACAAATGTGATGTCATTAGGTGTTCAAATGATATAATTGCTTATGTGTGCTTCCAGGTTGTGGTATGTTGGTATCACCTTAAGGGAATCTGGCTCTATTTCAGACTGAAGAACACGCAACTGAAGAATGCTATTTAGTAGTCTGAAGAACACTAGTTACCACTCACAAATTTAGATGTAACCTAAGAAAACATAAGTATTATTTTAGGAAAAGAACATTTTTCCAGTAAGCCAAATCTTGACATTCCCAGTTGTTGTTTACTTATTTATTTTTTTTTCTGTTCTGGGAACCTAAGGAAACACCAGTATCCTCAGTTGCAGTGTAGTCATCTTTTTCACTGCTAGTCAACAATTATTCCATAGTTACCATGAATAGGAGCAGTAGAATATTCAGAGTACAGATGTCTTCTTTCTTCACTCCCGCCCCATATCAAATTTCCCTAATTGACTTTTGAATTCTTGACCACTAAGAGAATCTTCTGCTAGGACAGGCAGCGGCAAACTTTTTCTCCGCTGGGCCAGATAGTAAACACTTCAGGCTTTGCACACTAGAGGGTCTCTGTTGCCACTACTCCACTCTACTGTTCCAGCTTGAAAGAATTCATAGGCAGCACATAAGTGAATGGATGTGGCTATTTCCAGAACAGATTACGAGCTGAATGGCCCACAGGTTGTAGTTTGCCAAGTAGGCAGGACTGCTGAACAGTTAGAATTGGCATGGGAAATAAAACCAGCAAATTACTTACCTATTTAAAAAATTTCTTATTCATGCTCATTGCCTCTGTCTTTAAGAGGCTTTCCAATTAAAAGGGAAGAAGAGATCTATAAATGTGTAGAAAATCTCTACAGAATTAATGGTAGCCATAAAGTCAGTTTCTGAATTAGATGTTTGAATGTCTGAAATATAAAACATATTTTTCATAGAAACATTCATTGGTATTATAATCAGTATTTCCTTAATGGCTACATTGGTTTTTCAAGGGAAAAAGAAATCTTTTTAAAGCTGTCCTTGTGGGATTTAATGGTAGCTACAAAGGAGAGCTAATGATACCATGTCATTAGCTAATGACTAATTTGTCTTTTGCCTTTAGTGTCTTCATGTTAGTTCACAAAAATGTATTAACCCATAATCCACTTCAAGTATAAAAATACGTATTACCATTGTTAAAAAGTTCATGCCATCCCAGAAATGTATCTTTCTTCATTCCAGTGAGAAAGCTGGCTTAACACCAGTCCTCACCCAATACATACCTGATGTGTTGGGGAGCCTTTTCCTTGACACTAATTTAGTAAGTCTTTGTTAAATGCTTATTATATGTTCGGCCCTGTTCTGGACACCAGGGTGCAGGGCTGAAGGAGACAGCCCAGCCTTAGGACTCACAGTTTATTAAGGGAAAATGAACAGATAATAAACTAATTGTTACTTTAAGTATTGTGATAAAGGTATGCACAGGGATTAAGTTTGGAAAACGTCTTCACTTCACATATTTTAAAACTAGATTCTAAGCAATATCCCCTTTCAAAAAGTCCAAGTGGGAGACTTTCCTGCTGAACCAGTGACTAAGGCCCCATGCTCCCAATGCAGGGGACCCGGGTTTGATCCCTGATCAGGGAACTAGATCCCACATGCTACAACTAAGAGTTCTCATGCCACAACTAAAGATCCCAAATGCTGCAACTAAGACCTGGAGCAGCCAAATAGATAAAAATATTAAAAAAGTCCAAGTAGGAACCCAGTTTTGAAGAATTCTTTAGGCAAAAGTTGTGCACATTACTCTGATTATTGTCTTCTTTCATAACTCCTACATTTACTTTGTGAAGGAACTCTCCTTCCAGTATTACTTGAAAATTATTTCATGCCAATGAATAAAACCATTGGCTTAGAAGTAGTCAAGTGGGCACAGGTTCTTTTTTTTTGCCATAGAATAATAATTAGAATTCAGTCTAAGCCAGTAGAGTGTAAGTAAGCAGGTGCCATCTGGAGTCCTGAGTAAAATCCAAGCTGGAAGGCCTTTGGTCTAGTCTTTGATAATTAAAGTATCTGTGGCTCAGTCCCTTGGCCAGAAGCCAAAGATATTCCTCTTGTGTTGAAATGGGTTTTATTATCCTTTCCTGGTACTTAACGTGTTTTAGGTAGAGAGAATTCTAAGCTATGTTTTTTTTCATTTCTCCCTTTTTTACTGGTATGATATGGGATAATAGATGTAAGTATTTCTGCAACTATGAAAAGATAGGTGTGTGAACCCTAATGGGAGTATTTCTTGCTATTTTTACCTTCTTTTAGTCAGACCTCAGCGACTTTATTTTGTAGCTCTTCCTGGTTGATAGGATAGCTGTTTCTTCTTTCTCCTGCTATTTAGAATATATCTAAACAGTGACATCTAAAACTTTGAAGTATATGTGTGTGCTTCTAGAATGTGAAGAGGGTGAAGATGGAGGAGTAAGCTATCACTTCTTACATGCTCATTCTTGAGATATGAGGATGCGATCAGGGTAGGTAGAACATGAAATGATTACCCATGAAGTCAGCCCTTTGAGAACTGTGTTGAGTAGTATTTCACAAAGTATAGATTCCTTTCATATTCTCATTGTAATAATCACAACAGCTTTTTTAGATAGATATCATTGCTTGCTGTGTTTTTAGCAAATTGCAGTCAAAGTTGCTTGCCCAAGGTCACATGGTCAGAATTGTGAACCCTAGTCCTCAGACTCCAGATCCTGGACTCTGTCCTCTAGGTTCTTCTCCTTGTATCAAAGTCCAAGAGTTATCAAAAATAACCAAATATGTTGGCTTATTAATATCCCCTTTAAAAAACTTTTAGACATATAATTTGGCTACCTCTTCCAATGGATTTTCATCTGAATAAGGTATATGACCAAACTCATTTCATAAGTAATGTAAAAATAGAGGTCATTTATTTTTCTCATTTTTTTTTTTTTTTTAATAAATTAGACTTCCAGCTTTGAAGTCCTTTGTTCACATCACATCTGATAAATCACAGAAGTTTTCTCTTGTCAAAGAACTGCAAGATAATCTATCTTTTGGTCATTTTAACTAGGTTAAAATGAATATACTGTATAGTATTCTTTGGCATTTCTCTTTAAATAGGTACATTATGATTTCAAATAATTTACTGAAATTTCTGTCATTATTTTCCAGGTTAACATTAGCAGAATACCATGAACAAGAAGAAATCTTCAAACTCAGATTAGGTCATCTTAAAAAGGTAAGTATAATGAGAAAATGTGTCTGAAGAAATGCAATTTTTAGTTTACATTTGGTGTTGAAGTTGTTTGGTCATTTGGGCAAATAATAGCTTCACATACCTGTGGAAATCATTAGTAGTTACTTTGTGTCACATCTGTATTCTAATGGCAGAGTTCGTGTCTTTCAACTTGCAAGTCAGCTCCAAGCCCCCAGTGAGAGTGCCTTTTCCACCAATGATATGCCGATACTTCATTCTGTATACCTCATAGGGCGCCACAAGTAATTATCTTTTTAGTAAAAAAAAATAAATATAAAGTAAGAGCAGATGGTTTTGATGTTGAAGTTATTGTGATGTTGTAAATCACATAGCAGCTCTTATCTCTTACCTAAACTGGCTAAGAAAAGAAGATGGTGCAACAACCATATTGTAACACAAAGGTACCCACATAGAATTTGTTGTTGACAGTGTTAACAGAAGTATCTTTGATGTAGATCCCTCCTCTCTTAAATTCAGCAGCGTGTGCTTTTTGGTGGGTGCTGCTTATCAGGAGGATGATCAATAAGTATTTAATAGATTGCTCTTGAGGTGTGCTTGTCATCTCTCCCTGCCCTTCTCAGATCTTGTTAAATCAGTGGAATTTAAAAGCACTAAGTAGAATTGCAGTTATAGAACAGAACAGTTAGAGAACCTGGTTTTTAAAACCTGATTTGTGTTTTTTAAAAAAAGAAAAAAAGATCGCATGCCTGTATGGATACATACAAAACATCCCTGGAAACGTACACAAGGAACCTAACAGTGATTGTTACCTGAGGAGTGGGCATGGAGAGGGCGGGAGCTTTTGACTTTTCCTACTGTTCTCTGTATGGGTTGAGGTTTGTTTATTATTTTGCTGTGGGATCATTTTTATGATTAAAATTGTAGTTCTTAAAAAAAAATCTTTTTCAATGCAAAACATCTCAGCTTTTCATAAGAGGAATGTGTGCTTTTGTTTTTGAAATGAGAGTCTAAAAAGATAAAGTATCCTGTGTTCTAAGCTGTTTCTTTCCTTTTCACTTTAGGAGGAAGCAGAGATCCAGGCAGAGCTGGAAAGGCTAGAAAGGGTTAGAAATCTACATATCAGGGAACTAAAAAGGATACATAATGAAGATAATTCACAGTAAGCAACTTGGGGGTATGTTGGGTTGGAGATTGCTGAATGCTTTCTGACATGAATTATCTACAATGATATTTTTGCTTATTGTAAATTTGATAAACCATTCCATGGTGTATTTAACTCTATTGTAGGTGTAATAATACATTTTGTGAACAAAATTATGATTTCCATTGGTTTAAATACATGTAAATATACTAGGTTTATATATTAAGTATTTATTTATACATACAGCATTTTTACACACATAGAGGTCATTAAAGCAGTGTAACTTTGCAGTCGCAAATGGTTTAGGTACACTGTGTACTCAGATTCACCCTCCTATCCTTACTGAAGGAGGAAGCATTAGGGTGACAGTGGGGTGGTGTGGAAAGACTATTGGGTTGAAAATGACACTCAGTTTCTGAATGACCTTTATAGGTCATTAAAGTGTTGAGATTTTTTAAGAAAGACTCAAGTTCAGTACATTAATTGTAGATAAATGCTCATCTCTGTAAGTCATTTAAGGAATTAAAACTGAAAAGTAGATTGTAAGTGGCAAGTGGCTTCTAACCATAATCCTTTTATTCCTCCCACATTTTTCTAATTCTGAAACATGGAGGTTTTGGCATAGCTACAGCTTGTATATTTTTGTTTGGCCAGAGTGAGCCGTGGACTTTGCTTTCTATAAGTGGCAGCAACAGTAGCTACCATTACTGTGCACTGTCTGTGTCAGGCAGAGTGCTAAGTGCCCCTGCGTTCTGTCATTTAATTGTCACAGTAGCCCATTGCAGTAGGTCATCTTCAATACATAGATCTGGAAAGTGGCTTCGAGAAATTAAGTTGACTTGTCTAGGGACTAGTGTGACCAAACAAAGAGTTGACATGTGGCTCCGACTCCACAGAGACATCCCATGCAGTGATGTCACCTCTCTCCACAGGTGTGCCACTGTCTCAAAATCAAAATAAAGTACTTTCAGGATTATTAGTAGGGCTGATGAGGAACTAGGTAGAAACACCTCAAAGTTATTTTTGCCAGAATCTCTCATTTCTTTATCTTATTGCTAGAAAATGATACAAGATGGAATCCTATATGGGGAAAACAGTTACATCATGAAGACGTAAAGAGAGAAAATACATGCACGTAGAACATGTGACTCACTTTATAATGAGATCTGTTTTTAAGGCCACCTAAACTATCTTGGGATTTTATTGTATGTTTTTGAATGGAGGGGACGTGTGGTTCTTGAGTGGTTTGCAGGAAATCCGTGGTCCAGTGTACAGCCCTGCACCCCCCTGCTTTATGGCAGGGCAGAAAGAGAGGGAAGTCAACAAGGGTCACTAGTCTAATTGTGGCTGTGCGGCAGCTGGCACCTGGGTCTCACGACTCCACAGCTAATGTTGTTCATCATAGTTTGGCTATCTCTTTGAACCGTAGAGTTTTTCCTGTGCTCAGAATTAGCTCTACTGTAATGATTGCCAAACTGTTGGCAGCATCTGTAATTGTATGTATAACACGTCAGACATTCTGGAAATTTCACAAACATGGAAAATTGTGTAGTCCTTGACCTCAGAATGTTGTTGTTTTATATTCTGTTTCCACAGATTTAAAGATCATCCAACGCTAAATGACAGATATTTGTTGTTACATCTTTTGGGTAGAGGAGGTTTCAGTGAAGTTTACAAGGTAAGTATGAGGAACTGGGTATAGAGACTGAGAGTTAAGTTATTGGTTATTACAAACTTAGAAAACATTTAAAATAGTGATAGAATTGTGACTGATATCTACTGGCCAAAATTCCAAACTGTTAAGAACCTGTGTATCGAAATGATCCCTTAAAGAAGGAGATGGCAACCCACTCCAGTATTCTTGCCTGGGAAATCCCATGGTCAGAGGAGCCTGGTGGGCTATGGTCCACGTGGTCGCAAAAGAATCAGATACAACTTAGAGTCTAAACAACACAATCTTTGGGAGAACTGCTTCTAGTAAACTTGTGACTAAGCAGGAGTCAATATTTTACCCTGTTTATCAAGTTTGAAGACTAATTACAGATTGAAAAAACAAAACAAAACAGAGAAAACAGCACCATTTCTGGGTAATGGAATAGTGGTGATTTTTAGTCTAGTTTTGTACTTTCTGCCTCATCTGTATTTGTTAGAGATGAGTGCTACTTTTATTCTAATAAGATTTATATATATATATATATATATATATATATAAAATGTTTAAAATAGATGTACTAAAAAGTTAATTCTTTGAAAACCTGGGTTTTGCTTTTAAAGTGTTGGCATCTCCCACGTCAGAGTGTTTAGTAACACTGGTTTTGCTGAAGGATTGTCCTGGCTTAGAGTGCTTCAGTTGGCCCAGCAAAGTCGAGGCTACTGTGCCCCCCAGTTGATTTTCCGTGAATGAGAAATTCTGCCTGTTTTAAATACAGCTGTAGACATATAACACGCTCACCAGCCACAGCCTCCTTAAATTTCTCTGTTTTTGGCACCTGGCATTTAAATGCCCTAGAGAAGGCAATGGCACCCCACTCCAGTACTCTTGCCTGGAAAATCCCATGGACGGAGGAGCCTGGTGGGCTACAGTCCATGGGGTCACACAGAGTCAGACACGACTGAAGCAACTTAGCAGCAGTAGCAGCAGCAGCATTTAAATGCCCAATTAATTTATTCATTGGTCTTTACTGCATGACCCTAGTAATTCCCTCTTTTCTAAGTTGTAGCCTATACTGTTAATGATTTATGTTATGCCCATATGAATTTTTATATAGAAAATCGTTTGAGTAAAATGCTTATTTCAGATAAAAACATTAGTTTTTCTTTTTTCTCTTTTTTAATGTTCATTTTTTATTGTGGTAATGTATACATGACACCCACCATTTTAACCATTTTTCAGTATACAATTCAGTGGCATTACGTATACAGTGTTGTGAAAGTGTCATCACTTCCCCATTTCTAGAATTATGATAGTATTTCTAGTGTACTGCTGGGTTTAATTTTCTAGTATTTTGCTCATATTTTTAATCTGTGATCATAAGTGGTATTGGCTTACAGTTGTTTTTTATGTGCAGGCAGCATTGTCTATCTTTGATGTCATAGTTATTCCAGAAGGAGTTGTGAAATTTCTTTTTTCCCATGTTCTGGAATGCTTTGCATTACATGTTGGCTATGTGGAAGTTGTTAGTGCTAAATCATAAAATCAGCTGGGTAGTTGTCATTTTAGAGGAAAATAGCCTTTTCGGTTTCTTCTACAAATATTGACCTATTCAGACTTTCTTCCCTTTCTTAAGTCAGTTTTGATAATTCATTTTTCCTGGAAAATCATCCTATTTCATCTTGATTTCCATACTTTATAAGTTATTTCTCTTACGAAATGTTTATTTTTGTATCTCTTGATTAATAGGCCAGAGGTTAGTTAGTGTTTCTTTTTTCCTCTGGAGATTAACTTTTTGTTGATCAGATCTACTATTTGATTTGTTTTGTTTTCATTGACTTTTGCTTTCAAATCTTCCTTCTGTTTAGTTTTCATTCTTGAGTCATATACTTAGTTTATTATTTATTTGGGATAATTTTAAAAGTTGTGATAAAAAATACATAGCATAAAAATTACTAACTTAACCTTTTTTAAGTGTTTATTTGTTTCTGTTCAGTCACTCAGTCATGTCCAACTCTTTGTGACCCCATGGATTGCAGCACGCCAGGCTTCCTTTTCCTTCACTATCTCTGGGAGTTTGCTCAAACTCATGTCCATTGAGTTGATGATGCCATCCAACCATCTTATCCTTTGTTGTCCTCTTCTCCTCCTGCCTTCAGTCTTTTCCAGCATCAAGGTTTTTTCCAATGAGTCAGCTCTTTGCATCACGTGGCCAAAGTATTGGAGCTTCAGCATCAGTCCTTCTAGTGAATATTCAAGGTTGATTTCCTTTAGGATTGACTAGTTTGGATTCCTTGCTGTCCATGGGGCTCTCAAGAGTCTTCTCAGTTCAGTAGTGTTAGATATATTCATGTTGTTCTGAAACAGATCGTCAGAACTTTCTCATCTTGCAGAACAGGAGCTCTACTCACTAATCAGCAGCTGTCCTTTTCCTTCTCTCTCTAGCTGCTGGTAACCACAGTTCTACTTTATATTTTTATTAATTTGATTCTTTTTCAGTAGCTCATGTGAGGAATCACACAGTGTTTGTCTTTTTGTGACTGGTTTATTTCATTTACCATTATGTTCTCAAAGTTTATCCATGTTAAAGCATGTGACAAGATTTTCTTCTTTTCAGACTTGGATAACCCCAAGATTGTGTATATATATACCTCATTTTCTTTATCCATTCATCTGTCAGTTGACATTTGCGTTGCTTCCTTCTCTTATCTATTGTGAATAGTACTGCTTTGAGTACGCACGTGCAAATATCTCTTTGCGACTTTGCTTTCAGTTCTACTGGCTGTATACCCAGAAGTGGGACTATTTCTTTTTAAAATCATCAAAATTGGTTCTTGGTGCTTCACTTGTTAGTGATTTACTTCTTAAATCTAAATGCTTCTTACAACAATATGTACATTAATGTATTCTTTTGCTGTTTTCCATATAGCCCTTCTTAGATCATTGGTGTACCACAGTGTCTTGAACTCAGAAATAGGTGTTGTTTTTTTTTTTTAGAAATAGGTTTTGATAAGAGGAAAAAATGACACTTGTAGTTCATTAGTGCTCTTACAAATTAGGTGATGTTTAATCTGGCTTTTAATGGCTTGAAATGGTTCTCTCCTATAAAGCCATGATGAATACATGCATACAGGTGGACTTTAGACTCTGTAAGAAAAATAGAGTTCAAAAGTTTCCACTTCTGTGAAATCAGATATTCTGTTTGAATTGAATGGTTTTTGTATTTTAAAAATACTGGTTTAAATTTGGTATATATTAGAAGTTTCTTTTATAAGCAGGCCTCTCTTGTATCCTGTGCTTTCCTAGAGGTAGCTTGTCTTTTAAAAGATCTGTAGAACAGTAACCACCACTCTTCATGGACTGTATATCCTCTGCCTATTGTCTTCATCTGTTCATGCGTTTGTGGAAACTGGCAGATAGGTGGTAATAGCATTGGAACTGAAGCAGTAAGTTTTTAATTTGGACTTTAAAGCCAAATTCATTCTAAAAAAGTCCCTCAAAAAATTGTATTGGGGAAATCTGTTGTAAAATGCTACTTTTTCAAATTGTGATGTACACCAGGCATCCTTGAAAATCTGTTACCTTTTTTTACCCCACAGTCTAGCACCACTGAGCTGATCTGGAACTTGGGCCAACAGTGGTGGCCTTTGGGGAAAGCACATCCCTCTTTTTGGACAGTGCTGGATAAGTGACTAGCTTCCGACATTGTTGAGATCCAAAATTACTTTTTATTTATCCAGGATGTAGGGGTGTGACTAAACAAACTTAGCAAAGAGGTGTGTCCTGTTTCTTAAGGAGGCAGATAGTCTATGTCCCTAGCATTTCAAAAGTGGCAGGACCTCTGAACCTAAAACTGCTCTAAAAATAAAGCCTATTAAAAAATATTTACAAAAAGGGGGAAAAAAAGTGGCAGGACTTACTGTTGAAGAATGTCAAGTCCCAGAACCAGCTGAGGGACAAGAGCCAAGAGGGGAGAAAGGTCCCAAATAGGGTAGATGATATCCAGAAAGAGAGTTGTTTAGAAGTGACTGTTAAAGCATGGACTGTTTTTCTGTTTGTGGCATATGCTAGGTTTTATTTTCTAAACCCCTTGGTGCCAGTGTATCTGGAGACTTCTCAATTGTCTCATCACAAGTTTCAAGAAAGATGATTACAACTCTGAAGGAAGGGTGCTGTCCACCGCCCTTGTTATTTAATAATGCATTTTGGACTTTTGAGTACGTTGGTCTGTTAAACAGAAGCTTCTGGTCAGTTGCCTGTAATTCTTGTTAGCATTATCCACAATATAATTTATTCCTTTTCTTTATAGGCATTTGATCTAACAGAACAAAGATACGTAGCTGTGAAAATTCACCAGTTAAATAAAAACTGGAGAGATGAGAAAAAGGAGAATTACCACAAGTAAGTGATACCAGAGTATCTGATTTTTCAAAATTCAGTGATAATAGCTGTAGTTTGAGCACTGTGTTAAGAGCTTTACATGCATTGCTGTTGTTTCATTTAATCCTCATAACTGCCCTTGGAGAGTAAATAAATCTTCCATCTTACTGATAAGGAAATTAATACTTACAGAATTGAGTAACAGCTAAGAAATGGCTGAGCCTGTATTTAAATCCACACTTGCCTTAATCCAGGCCCATGTCTTTAACCCTCCCCTTCCATTGTGCGTCTGAAAGTAGCTATAATAAACAAGTAAAGCCTCATAAATCATTGTTGCTTGTCTGTAGAAAACATGAGAGCGTTCTTTAGTGGTCTAGGGACCCTGGGGAGCATGGGGCGGGGCTTTCTCTGCTGCTTCAGTCATCTAGTCGCGGAGGAGGCCATGTGGCACCTGGTGCCCCTCTGTCTTTGGTCCTCGGTGCTGGACCCTCCTCCCGCATCACAGGCTTCCCGGCTCAGAGTGCTTGTCTGCAGTGTCCCACCTGCTGTGCTTGCCCCCTTCTAGATGCCATCATGGCAGCCCTCATCTGTACTTGGGGCGCAGGATGGGAGGATGACTCTTTAGAATGAACAGTTTTTACACGTGCAGCTGTGAATGTCTTTCTTCCACTAACGTCAGGCCTCGCCTGTCTCTGCCCTGAGCTTCGAAGACTGTGGTGACTGCCCAAGGGGGTTGTGCTCACCGTAGCCCTTTGAAGCAGTGAGGGATGGATACCAGGACCTCCTTGACACACTAGGCAAGCTGTTTGAGTCCTGGTGGGTGTGGATGGGGTCTCCTTTCCCATTTGTCTGCCAGATGGAGTCGCAGAGCAAATGAAGAGGGTAGTCTCGTGTCTGAGTTCTTAGAAGTTCAGCTCCAGCTCACAGTGCTGCCTTCCTATTCTTTGCTTCCTCACCAAGTCAGGAATCATGACTCCTGAGCACCTTCTGTGGAGCCATGTGGGCAGGAGTCATTTCCCAGTTGATAGACACACTGGTGGAGGGGCGGGTGGTGCAAACTTTTTGTGACCTCTGTTCATCCTTGTGGGAAAATTCTTACAGCACTTCCACCTTTCTTGGAAAGATTTTGCTCGTCTAGTGATAATAAATCATACAGAGGAATTTTAGGCTATAAATAATAGTGAATTAGCAATATGGCATTAACTCCTTTGAACTGAAATTAAGGAGGCATATCAGGCACTGAACAGATTTTAGAGAGTGCTTCAAAAATTCAGTGTGAAACTGAAAAGGAGTACATTTCAGTGTTGTGGTCACATTATAAAATATAAAAATACTACTGTTACCTGCATATAGTAAGATCTTCTGCCTGCTTTTTCCTTCATGGGGATGACTTCCCAGCCCCACCTAGAATCAGAACATGTATTTGGGTGAAAAAGAAAGAAAAATTCAAAGAAGATAAAAGGCTGTTGTATTGTTTATTTTTGAGTTCTATTTTGCACCCCCTTTCCTCTCCTTTCTCTGCAAAGTAATAGAAGTAAACTGATTGCTTTACTTTTGCATTATTAAGCATTAATAGGCATTACTTGATTTCTTTAACCTCCCAAAATAGATATTAAGAAATTTATGGTAGGAAAAATTTCATATAAAGCTATCCACAGAAATAACTGTATCTGTACTCTTGTATGATACTCTTTTCTAATTTTTTAGGATATAATTACTGAAAGTCTAAATATATATCTACTTATAAGAGAGTAGAAGACTAAGTGGATCAGTTTCTTATTTGTTTCCTTATTTATAGTGCATTAGTCCCTTGGATGTTTAGTTGAAATTTGAGCGTATGAAGGATGTAAGACTATAAGGAGAAGCTCTGTCTTGCCTGGTCAACTGTAGCAAATGGCCTTAGAGCCTGACATGATGTTGAGGGGGGTCCTTTCAGTGACACACAGGAAGTTTCCTTAGTTGGCAAGGACTTGTGACACTTTCTTTAATTTATAATTTTTTCTTCCTTTATTTTCCTCAGTTTTTTATACCTCCATGGAGATATTGGTCTCTACTCTGAAATGCACAAAATCAAAAAGTTAAAAGGGCAGAGAACAATAGATTTCTAGTGTGTGAGAATAAGAAACGACTTAACAGTAATCTGTTTAGACCATAGGTTTCTGAACTTGTTTTTTTAGAAACAGTACCACCTTTATTTTACCAAATGAAATGAGGTGTTACATGATTTTTTTTTTTTCTTTTTGTCCATGCTACGAGGCATGTGGAATCTTAGTTCCCCACCAGGGATCAAACCTGCTTACCCTGCATTGGAAGCGTGGTGCTGCTCCGACTCAATGCTGACAAGTTTTTCTTTTCAGAAAGACATAAAAGATACTGATGGGGACTTCCCTGGTGGTCCAGTGGTTAAGAATCTGCCTGCCAATGCAGGGGACATGGGTTTGATCCCTGGTCCTGGAAGATTCCACATGCCACCGAGCAGCTAATAAGCCTGTGCATCAAAACTACTAAACCCACGTTCTGGAGCCCGTGCTCTGCAACAAGAGAAGCCACCGCAACTAGAGAGTAGCCCCCACTCACCACAGCTAGAGAAAGCCTGTGCACAGCAACAAAGACTCAGTGCAGCCAAAAATTCTTTAAAAATTAAAAAAAAAAATGCTGATGAAATAAAGCATCAGAAGAAGCAAAACTGCCCAAAATGGCCACTTGAAAAATAAACCTAATCAAACAATGTTTTCTTTGGGGGAGAACATTTAATCACTTTTAGATTCCTGTTCTTCCCCTCCTTCTTCCCCTAGTTGTTCCTCAGTTTTTCTTCGATTGAGTACTTTCTGTGTATTTTTGACATGCTGGAATACATTTCAGAAAACATCACTTTTGGGGGGTTTTATTTTATCATACTATGGAATGTTTTCCTTTTTTGACTCTTACAACAAAGTGCCCCAAACTAAATGGTGCTAGATTATTTAAAATATAATATCCTAAAATATATATATAATAACATCCTATTATTCTTTTTAAGTAAGAACTAAATTTTATTCTTTAAAATTCAGCATATGAATACGTCATTATATAGTACATTTTTCTTTCTTATCTTACTAAAGAAAAAAGACATATGTGTGAAAAAACATCTTTCTTATTCTAAGAAAACTAAGGTTCCCATAGTTTCAAACTATTTATCAAATTAGCATTTTCTTAGAAAGTAATGCTGGTAGTCCTTTAAATTCTTTTTTGTAAAGAGTAGGATTGAAAAACAAATCCAATGCATTTGTAATTGCCTTATCTTACCAGCAGTCCTTTTATTCAGTGAGTTTACATGCCAAAATTGATCCCTGTGATGGAACCCCAGGGTATAAACATTTGTAGATAGAAAGTATCAGCTTCAGAGAAAAGAAAAAAAGTGCTGTCTTTATCATTTTTAAACCTCTGCTGTTTGGGTATCAATATAAAAGAGGTAAGGTTATCACAGAATGAACTTGCAAAGGAAAAAGGTTAGTGCCTACTGTTTTCCCAACAACTTGGCAGAGACCTGTGGAGAAAACAGGATGAAGAAAGGCTAGAGGACTAGATGGACTTGATTGGAGTGAATGTGCAGGAACAATGGAGAAGTGTGAGAGTAAATTAGGAGGATCCTGGAAAAGTTCTGAAAGACAGGCCAAAACACAAAATGTTAATTTTCCCTTTTGTTCACAGGCATGCATGTAGGGAATACCGGATTCACAAAGAACTGGATCATCCCCGAATAGTTAAGCTGTATGATTACTTTTCACTGGACACTGACTCGTAAGTAGTATGCTGTTTCTGGCTTAGCAGAGAATATTATTTTCTTGCAGTGTGTTGATAGACTCATGGAATGGAATTTAAATCTGGCTCCAGAAAATACTGTCTGAGGGGGCCAAATGTATTTATGAGCAAATGATTGTATTTGAATTCAGATTGAGGCCAGCAAGACATACATTTCTCGGCCACAGGATGGGTGCAGTTGTGTGCTGGTCGGTGTTTAACAACCAGCCTGGAGGGAAGAGGCATAGGACTCATGTGTACTGTTCGCCAGTTTCTGTGGAATAATACTCTGAACATGTCCAATTTTTTAAAAAAGGAGGCGGGGGGCAGCTTTATTGAGATAGGTTTATATATCATACGGTTCACTCATTTAAAAGTACACAGTATTCAGTTTTCATAGGTATATTGCGGCCATGACTGTAGTCAGTTTTAGAACATTTTCTCCACCTCAAAAAGAAATCCTGTACCTTATTCTATCATCCCCCTTTTCCTCCACTCCACTCCTGCTGTAAGCAACCACCTATCTGCTTTTTGTGTCTATAGATCAGCTATTCTGGGACTTTCATAGGATGGATCATGTAGTGTGTGAACTTTTGTGGCTGGCTTCCTTCACTTAGCATGGTGTTCTTTTAAGATTCTTCTTGTGTCATTTATCAGTACTTCATTCCTTTTTATGACTAAATATATTCTACTGTATGGAAATACTACCTTTTGTTTATCCATTTATCCTACCAGTGGCTTAAAAACTAGCTCACAAGATTTCTGAGAACTTAACTCTCAGCTCTCAGAAACTGGTATAAATTGGTGCTGGCATACCACAGACAAGTAACAGTCAAATGAGGCTGATGAACACTGATGGGCCTTTTGAAGTTCTAGCAGTATGACTTCATCAAAGAATTAGAATGAAATGTGGCGGAGCCTGGTGCTACATCTGAAAATATAGTTTGGTTCAGAGGCTTACAGGGATTTCAGTCCAGCCTTCTCACTTTGTAGGTGGAGAGTTGAGGACCAGAGAAGTTACATGACTTGTCTGAGATCTTTAATAATCGTAGGCATTGCTGCATTTCATTACTTGGTATAGGTAAGCTCTCAATTTTTTGGTTTATCCAGGAGTTTAGAAATAGTTCAGCATTTGGAAACATCTTCTCTGTTGGAATCTGAACTGAATCAGGAAAGCATGCTTAGGCCTGGCCCGCAGGGGTTTCCTTCCGCCTCCCAGCGTGTTCGGCCTCTTCCAGATGGCAGCTGTCTCAGAGCTTGCTGTGCGAGAGCCCATCCACATTTAGAAATGGCCCCAAAGGGAGACCATAATTCCATTTGGAAGCATCCACTCTGGGATTTCGACTTTCCAGTCAAGTGCAGTCAGCACAGTGCTGTGTGTGATGTGGAGTGGGGTTCAGAAACACAGTGAGTTAAAAGGCAGGTTTCCACAGGGTGGCTTTATTGTTTTGCTTTCAACAAGTTCCTTGACTACTAGGAAGGACACACATACACCCCAAATATAAGCACAAAAATCATTTCAAAAATAAATACAATGACTTGGATTATCTGCTGTTTTGAGTAGTACACACACTTTTAACTAATCTGAGAAATTGAATTGATTTTGCACTATTCTTGAGTTGTTTACTTTGTTCTTCCTGTTTGTGTGTATGGTGAGTTTTTCCCCAAAATAAGTCAAATCATTGTTTTAGAAAATTTTCTGAGAGTCAAGTATTAAAAATGAGATTTTATTTTCAGCTTGCATTGGGTCTAAAATGAATTCACTAAGCCTGAAAGTCTATGCCTCAGATTTCAGCATATCAGATCAGAGAAATCGATACACTTTAGGCCTATTTTCTCAAATAGAATGCTAGCATGTTGGAACATGCTATGTTTTGTAAGAAGCATGAGCTGTTGGTAGTTTGGAGGTCCCTTGGGACTGTGTGTGTCCACATTTTGTTGCTTTGCTTCCTGAAGGTCTTTAGTGGCCCATAGGCCCTGAGTGCGAGTCCTGAGTCTGTTTGATCTTAGATGAGTTGGCGCTTGTAGGCTATGTTCACCAGGCTCCTTTGTCAGTTGCTGTTCAGTGGGATTCATTCAATGGGGAGACAGAAGTGGTGGTGGATGGAGACTCCTCCCCACATGGTTCCAGGTTCCCTTGGTGACCCTGGTTCTGATTGCACCATCTCCACTCTCTGGCCTTAGAGTGCTAATGACTTCCTGCTCTAGATGATTTCTAGGGTGCTCATTGGCCACTTTGTCTTCTCAGCTCTTCCATCATCTATGTGATTAGTTCTCTGAATTAAAGCCTCTCCGTTTTAAATACTCCAGTAATTTTTATTTCCCAGCAAGACCCTGAGTAATTTAGCCACATTGTCACAGCTTAGACTAGTTTAAAAGGTATTCATCTCTCAGGAAGCCTTACTTCAGCTTAGGACTGCCTTGGAAGACAGACACATGACCCTTCATACCATGAATGCTGTGTAGTTTTAGATTTGGGTCTGTGTGACATACTGGTATAAGTGAAAGAAAAAACTCATATAATGATACATTTAGAACTACAGATACTGTCCTTTAAAAAGCTCTTTTATACCTTGTGTATTTAGCAAAGAAAAATCATAGTGTGTGCAGTCTGCTAGGAGCAGTAGTATGCAGTCTGCCTTGGGGACCTGGGCAAACCCTAAATTCTTCCTTACTGTCAGCACCTGGGGTCATATAAAATGTTTGCAGTGAGGATTGTGTATTTGATCATAACATACTTGTTTAGAAATGGAGCATCCTGTGGATAGTAGAGTAAGTGTCTAGCTTAAATACATGACAGTTCCTGTTAGTATTCCTAAAGTCTGACTCAAGAAGCGGTGTGCCATGGGTGAACTTTAGCAAAGCAGGTTCCAACGTGAAGGGTGCAGACATTCTTCACTAAGAGAGTTGGCAGTTTACTTCCTCTAAACTGCTAATACTGAATAAAGAATAGAAGAGTATTTTAAAGAGCAAAGAAGAAGGAAGTGAGAAGCTATCTACCTCAGCGGTCCCCAACCTTTTGGGCAACAGGGACCGATTGTGTATGTGGAAGACAATTTTTCCACAGGGAGGGCAGGGGATGGGGGATGACTTTGGGATGATTCAAGCTCATTACATTTATTATGCACTTTATTTCTATTATTATCACAGAAGCTCCACCTCAGATCATCAGCATTAGATCCCAGAGGTTGGGGACCCCTGAATTACCTGATGGTTTCACTGGGGCTTGTTTAGTTAGATTTAATCTGCTTGCTTTTATCCCATGATCAAGTGTTGGTTTATTTGTCTTTAGGTTTTGTACAGTACTAGAATACTGTGAGGGAAATGATCTGGACTTCTACCTGAAACAGCACAAATTAATGTCGGAGAAAGAAGCCCGATCCATTATCATGCAGATTGTGAATGCTTTAAAGTACTTAAATGAAATAAAACCTCCTATCATACACTATGACCTCAAACCAGGTATGTCTAATTTTTAGGAGACAGTATTGGTGGTATTTCTTTGGTCTTATAAGTAACTTTCAATTTTATAAAGTTATGGGATTTGGTGGGGGCCAAAAAGGCCTAATAAAATCTGACTCTAAATTGCCTGGGTAGGTGTGGGAATAAGAGAGTCCTGGCCACGCAGCACGGGGTTTAGGAGGTTGGGTCGTATTCAGTGCTCTGGAGAAACAATGCCCTTGTCTTTAGAGCCAGGGCAGTTCATGATGTCAGTCCAATTAAGAAAGAACTGCTCTGGCAAGCTTGGTTTTGTTTTTTCCCATTACTCACACTATACAGCAATCCTTCTACCCCAAGTCTCTTTGATAAGTGCCCTCACATTAGCAAATTATGTTCCATGTATGCTCCCCATTTCATTAAATTCTGAGCAGAGTTTTCCATCTTTTTGTATGGTTACTATCTAACTTTGATAGTTGTTGGCAGGGGAGAGAGCGGTTTGACTTCTGTCTGTTGTCATCCTCAGCTGTTGCTTAGAAGTCTGCCTGTGTGCTCTTTAGACAGCTCGATCCAGCTGAGCTTAGGTGTTGGGAAGAGTTTCCTTTACCTCCTGGTGGGGACAGTTAACTTTGCCATCCTCTTCTGATAGCTACATATTAAATCTCACTATTCTTTAATGACTAAAGTGAAAGTGAAAGTTGCTCAGTCGTGTCTGACTCTTTGCGACCCCATGGACCATACAGTCCATGAAATTCTTCAGGCCAGAATACTGGAGTGGGTAGCCTTTCCCTTTTCCAGGGGATCCTCCCAACTCAGGAATCGAATGCAGGTCTCCCTTATTGCAGGCAGATTCTTTACCAGCTAAGTCACAAGGGAAGCCCCTTTAATGACTAAAAAATTCATTACAAGGAAGTGATTTTTTAAAAGATGGCTGCTGTGTGATTGGGTTTTCTATTACTGAATCCATTATATTTTCCTGCCCCAAGAGCTGTAGGTGGCACTGTGGTACTAACTTAGATTCCCCTGTATATTTTCTTTGATTCCACACCACCCTCCCCAAACTACTGTTCCAAATAGGGTGGTTTAGAGATCCTTACTGAAAGTTCAGATGAAAGTTTCCCACTATTTTTGACCAACCATACAAATGATATTTTACTTTGGCTAGTTAATTATTTTTTTCCACTGCTCATAGTGCTGATTTTGGCACATTAAGCAGGTAATTCTTGGAAAAGAGAAATTTGCAGCCAGACACTTACGACTCTGCTCTAGCATCCAGCGTCCAGATTGTTTTATTCCAGAGATTTAAATGTTTGCTATTATGTGTAAGAGTTGGAGTCCAGTTGTCCTCTTTTTGTCTGTTATTACCTTGGCTTTTCCTAGTAAGTCTCTTTTTTATTCATGAAGATTTTTATCTTTTTAGGTAATATTCTTTTAGTAAATGGTACAGCGTGTGGAGAGATAAAAATCACAGATTTTGGTCTTTCCAAGATAATGGATGATGATAGCTACAATTCAGTGGATGGCATGGAGCTAACATCACAAGGTGCTGGTACTTACTGGTAGGTATCTGAGAGATCTGTCCAGTTGGCTGGAGATGTGACTGTGCTATGCTGAAGTGTTGGTGATTGTTCATTAGACTACATTCTGTCTGCTTAGGCAGAAATGCTGTATACCATAGTAGACTTTCCTCTCCAAATATTTGCTGTCTTGTCAGCAGTTTGACTCTTTGTATTTACATGAATTTGTCTTAATTTTTCTTTTTATTCTTAAAAACCATTGAGAGAGGGATTACGCGTGACCAGGTGTTTTGAGTTGTGTGTTTGCTCCGTAGGTCAGGCCCTACTGAGTACATAGAGAATGAGGTTACTCGTGTATGTAAAGAATGGCCCTCACTTCTTTTTTTTTTTTTTATAAATTTATTTATTTTAGTTGGGGACTAATTACTTTACAATATTGTAATAGTTTTTGCCATACATTGACATGAATCAGCCATGGGTTTACATGTGTTCCCCTTCCTGGAACCCCCACCCACCTCCCTCCCCATCCCATCCCTCTGGGTCATCCCATTGCCCCGGCCCTGAGCCCTTGTCTCATGCATCGAACATGGAATGGTGTTCTGTTTCACATATGATAATATACATGTTTCAATGCTATTCTCCCAGAACGTCCCACCCTCACCTTCTCCCTCAGAGTCCATAAAATTGTTCTATGCATCTGTGTCTCTTATTCTGTCTCGCATATAGGGTTATCGTTACCATCTTTCAAATTCCATATATATGCATTAGTATACTGTATTGTTGTTTTTCTTTGGCCCTCACTTCTTTTCAGAATTTCAAGTGCAGGTCTCTTCCTGAGTTGATGGGATGAGGAAGTTCTTTCTATAGTTGCCTGAAGATGGTGGACTGAAGAACTCAGGAGTTATGAAGATTAGGATGTAAAATAAGCACAGCATCCCTTGAAATCTAAACAGGAAAGAGTGAGCATGGTTTGCCAAGAATTGTATCCATTTCTGGCAGCCATGTTCCGAAAGATCTTGAGCCACGTTTCTTCCCATCTGTCGTCACTCGTCCACCCCCAACCACTCTACCCAGCTGGCTCTGCCTGCCTGTTCTGTGCCCTGTCTTACTCTGTCTCGTACTCCTTTTGACAGTGAGCACCATAAAAGATACCTGCAGCTCAGACATTTGACTTTGTGATTGTAAAGGTATTAACAGAGCTTACTTTTCACTTCTGAGGTGGTAACACAAAGCCACACATTGGAATATTTGATTCTGAACATGGAGAAGCCTCCTGTAGCATTAAGGGAGGGGAAATGCATGCAGTTAAATCCCAAGGTCAGTTGGCCAGATCACGGATGTTTGAGACTGGAGGACCCTGGCCCTTAGCCAGTTAGTGACTGTCTGGGAATGAGGGTGTTGATGGGAAGCAGACAGAGAAGAGGGGGACATCAACTCTGTTCTCATCACCCCCACCACATTGGAGAATTGATCCTATCCTGCTAAAAGCACCATGTACATAGAATTTCAACTTTCCCTTGTTCCTTATTGTTTGTGGAGATGGTACCTATAGTGAAAATCAGTCCCTAAATTAAAACTTTGAGATTCTAGGTTTAAAATAGAAGCTACACTTACAGTGTTTATTCACTTGGTGGTTTTTGTGGGTTCCTGTCAGTAAATGATACAAAAATATCTGCTGTTGGAAATTCTGGAAGCAGGTCTATACCTCTGCTTTATAAATTCACCAGAACTTGGATTTGAGCTTTTCATTTGATAGCTTGTTCTTTTTTAAAGGTGAAGATTTTTCACATTTAAATTAGTTATCTCATTGCTGCTTGTTGCTGTATTTGCTAAGCTATAAAATTCAGTAGTTTGGCATTTACATAAAAGTATGTAATGTTTGGGATTTGCTTCAAAGGAATATGTTTGGGGGAGATTAAGAGGGGTGTACATGAACAAAGATTTGCCATGTTGACAGTTACTGAAGCTGGATGATGTTTACTTGGGGGTTCATTTTATGATGTTTTTCTACTTTAGATTATATTTGAAGACTGTTTTTTTTCATGATAAGAGTAAGGTAGAAAGGAAGCTACTGAGAAAATTAAATTGAGTTTCTGTGAAGGTTTAAAAAGTAAAAATTCTCCATATTGGTGTTTATAATCACCATCCTCAGTGTTATCCTCATATTATGTCCCAGAAAGATACAGATAGAATGTGAGGCCATAACAAATTTTAAGTGATCATTTGCAGAATTTGGTTGTTCCAGAATTCTTCTACATGGAATACTGCTTTTAAACAAGTAACCTGTAGACTAGGCCTTGAGAATCATTTTTCTCCACGAGGATTTTATCATGATGGCATATGCAATTATGTTTGTTTTTTAAACACAATTTAGTGCAATATCTTAGAACTCTCTTTTATTCTCCCTCCAAAAGTCCTCGATAGGGATTTAGAATGCTTATTATGTGGGTGAAAAACTAGTTTGTTTCTTCATTTACAGTTGGGTAAACTGAGACCTAGAAAGTGATATGCTAAACTTACACTATTAAGGGACGGCATCTTCTGTATTCTCATTATTTGACCAAATTATTACTTTGCATTTGGATAAGCGCTCAGAGTTGGACACGACTGAGCGACTTCACTTTCACTTTTCACTTTCATGCATTGGAGAAGGAAATGGCAACCCACTCCAGTATTCTTGCCTGGAGACTCCCAGGGACAGGGGAGCCTGGTGGGCTGCCGTCTATGGGGTCACACAGAGTCGGACACGACTGAAGTGACTTAGCAGCAGCAAGTGCAGCAACCTCCGTTTTTCCTCACCACAAACAAGAACTTACTTCTTCCCCACCATTCCACAAAAAAGTTATAATAAGTACATTAAAAGATCATTTTAGAATCAAGATTTTGTTATTTATCCAAGCTCATATTTAAATTATGTATATTAAAGAATCAAGAGCCGTGAAAACCTGGGATTCAGGGAGGTTTTAGTGGCATTTGGATGAGCAGTTCTTTTTATAGATTCTTTCATCTATATTTTTATTTCTTTACCTTTCTCTCCCCATGCTCCCCTTGTGAATTTTCTGTCTATATTTTCATTTTTCAGTGTGTGTTTTGGCTAGACACTTTCATTGTGAAATAATCTAGGTCAGTGGTCTTAATAATTTTAAAATGACTATTAAAAATAAAAGAAATAATGTAAAACTAAACTTCTTTAAAAAAAAAAGCCCATCATCTGAACATTTTCTGCCTCTCAATTCTTGTGATCCCCTTTCAGCTATACATTTAGGTTTTTACATCAGAAGCACAGCAGGGTTTAAAATAGTTTTTCAAAAATTGATTTTGCCAGCATGAAATCTTCAGAGGTCGATCTGTTATCTTTAGAATTCTGCCTTCCAGCTGTGCCATGGCTAAGACTCCAAGCAGTGAGGAGAGCCATATTATTTGGTTTCCTAAATGCTAAGAGGCACTTACCTTCCACACCATGCAATTTGGTGTGGTTGGCTGTCCAGCTAGTCTTTTTAGAGGTCAGGAGTGGGTGGGGAGGGAAGGAATTCAAATGAGGATTGCATTGGGCCAACAGCTAGAAGTTTATTTGACTTTTAGGAACTATTTGTTAGTCTTCCATAAGGCCCTGATCATCCTTAAAGTAGCAAATATAAAATGTCCCTTCATAATTTGAACTTTAATGTCACTATTGATTATAATTGTAGTCAGTCTAGATTTCCAGAAGAGGCTACCTTAAGAAGACACTTAATAGCCACTCCCCTCAGAGATTTATACTGGATCCTGAATTCATTTGGATTTTTAACAGAGTTATTTTATTTTAGAGACTGTTTCTTCTTCTGTCACAATGAAAGGAAATCACACCACTTGTATTTTAATGTTTGTTGCTACAGCTATCATAAAAGGAAATGCACTTCTGTGATCCGCCCTCCTTTTAAACACTTGCTGAATGACATTTTACACTAGGCACAGCCCTGGAAAAGGATGCTGGGGTGGGTAAAGTAGGAACTAGGGAGAATATTTACCTCTCTCAGTAAATAAGAAATAGGACATGACCACCTCCTTAACTTCAGTTCAGTTCAGTTCAGTTCAGTCGCTCAGTCGTGTCCGACTCTCTGCGACCCCATGAATTGCAGCACGCCAGGCCTCTCTGTCCATCACCAACTCCCGGAGTCTACCTAAAACCCATGTTCATCGAGTCGGTGATGCCATCCAACCATCTCATCCTCTGTCGTCCCCTTCTCCTCCCGCCCCCCAATCCTACCCAGCATTAGGGTCTTTTCCAATGAGTCAACCCTTCGCCTGAGGTGGCCAAAGTATTGGAGCTTCAGCTTCAACATCAGACCTTCCAGTGAACAGCCAGGATTGATCTCTTTTAGGATGGATTGATTGGATCTCCTTGCAGTCCAAGGGACTCTCAAGAGTCTTCTCCAACACCACAGTTCAAAAGCATCAATTCTGCGGCGCTCAGCTTTCTTCACCGTCCAACTCTCACATCCATACATGACCACTGGAAAAACCATAGCCTTGACTAGACGGACTTTTGTTGGCAAAGTAATGTCTCTGCTTTTAAACATGCTATCTAGGTTGGCCGTAACCTTCCTTCCAAGGAGTAAGCGTCTTTTAATTTCATGGCTGCAGTCACCATCAGCAGTGATTCTGGAGCCCAAAAAAGTAAAGTCTGACACTGTTTCCCCATCTATTTCCCATGGAGTGATGGGACCAGATGCCATGATCTTAGTTTTCTGAACGTTGAGCTTTAAGCCAACTTTTTCACTCTCCTCCTTCACCTTCATCAAGAGGCTCTTTAGTTCTTCTTCACTTTCTGCCATAAGGGTGGTGTCATCTGCATATCTGAGGTTATTGATATTTCTCCCGGCAATCTTGATTCCAGCTTGTGTTTCTTCCAGTCCAGCATTTCTCATGATGTACTCTGCATATAAGTTAAATAAGCAGGGTGACAATATACAGCCTTGACATACTCCTTTTCCTATTTGGAACCAGTCTGTTGTTCCATGTCCAGTTCTAACTGTTGCTTCCTCACCTGCATACAGGTTTCTCAAGAGACAGGTCAGATGGTCTGGTATTCCCATCTCTTTCAGAATTGTCCACAGTTTATTGTGATCCACACAGTCAAAGGCTTTGGCATAGTCAATAAAGCAGAAATAGATGTTTTTCTGGAACTCTATTGCTTTTTCGATGATCCAGCGGATATTGGCAATTTGATCCCTGGTTCCTCTGCCTTTTCTAAAACCAGCTTGAACATCTGGAAGTTCACGGTTCACGTATTGCTGAAGCCTGGCTTGGAGAATTTTGAGCATTACTTTGCTAGCATGTGAGATGAGTGCAATTGTGCGGTAGTTTGAGCATTCTTTGGCATTGCCTTTCTTTGGGATTGGAATGAAAACTGACCTTTTCCAGTCCTGTGGCCACTGCTGAGTTTTCCAAATTTGCTGGCATATCGAGTGCAGCACTTTCACAGCATCACCTTTGAGGATTTGAAATAGCTCAACTGGAATTCCATCACCTCCACTAGCTTTGTTCGTAGTGATGCTTTCTAAGGCCCACTTGACTTCACATTCCAGGATGTCTGGCTCTAGGTGAGTGATCACACCATCATGATTATCTGGGTCGTGAAGATCTTTTTTGTACAGTTCTTCTGTGTATTCTTGCCACCTCTTCTTAATATCTTCTGCTTCTGTTAGGTCCATACCATTTCTGTCCTTTATCGAGCCTATCTTTGCATGAAATGTTCCTTTGGTATCTCTAATTTTCTTGAAGAGATCTCTAGTCTTTCCCAATCTGTTGTTTTCCTCTATTTGTTTGCACTGATCCCTGAGGAAGGCTTTCTTATCTCTCCTTGCTATTCTTTGGAACTCTGCATTCAGATGAGAATATCTTTCCTTTTCTCCTTTGCTTTTCGCTTCTCTTCTCTTCCCAGCTATCTGTAAGGCCTCCTCAGGCAGCCATTTTGCTTTTTTGCATTTCTTTTCCATGGGGATTTTCTTGATCCCTGTCTCCTGTACAGTGTCACCAACCTCTGTCCATAGTTCATCAGACACTCTGTCTATCAGGTCTAGTCCCTTAAATCTATTTGTCACTTCCACTGTATACTCATAAGGGATTTGATCTAGGTCATACCTGAATGGTCTAGTGGTTTTCCCTACTTTCTTCAATTTAAGTCTGAATTTGGCAATAAGCAGTTCATGATCTGAGCCACAGTCTGCTCCTGGTCTTGTTTTTGCTGACTGTATAGAGCTTCTCCATCTTTGGCTGCAAAGAATATAATCAATCTGATTTCAGTGTTGACCATCTGGTGATGTCCACGTGTAGAGTCTTCTCTTGTGTTGTTGGAAGAGGGTGTTTGCTATTACCAGTGCGTTCTCGTGGCAAAACTCTTATTAGCCTTTGCCCTGCTTCATTCTGTACTCCAAGGCCAAACTTGCCTGTTACGCCAGGTGTTTCTTGACTTCCTACTTTTGCATTCCAGTCCCCTATAATGAAAAGGATATCTTTTTGGGGTGTTAGTTCTAGAAGGTCTTGTAGGTCTTCATAGAACCGTTCAACTTCAGCTTCTTCGGCGTTACTGGTCGGGGCATAGACTTGGATTACCGTGATATTGAATGGTTTGCCTTGGAAACGAACAGAGATCATTGTATCGTTTTTGAGATTGCATCCAAGTACTGCATTTTGGACTCTTTTGCTGACCATGATGGCTACTCCATTTCTTCTAAGGGATTCTTGCCCACAGTAGTAGATATAATGGTCATCTGAGTTAAATTCACCCATTCCAGTCCATCTTAGTTCGCTGATTCCTAGAATGTCGATGTTCACTCTTGCCAGCTCCTGTTTGACCACTTCCAGTTTGCCTTGATTCATGGATCTAACATTCCAGGTTCCTATGCAATATTGCTCTTTACAGCATCGGACTTTGCGTCTATCACCAGTCACATCCACAGTTGGGTATCGTTTTTGCTTTGGCTCCATCCCATCATTCTTTCTGGAGTTATTTCTCCGCTGATCTCCATCAGCATATTGGGCACCTACTGACCTGGGGAGTTCATCTTTCAGTGTCCTATCCTTTTGCCTTTTCATACTGTTCATGGGGTTCTCAAGGCAAGAATACTGAAGTGGTTTGCTATGCCCTTCTCCAGTGGACCACAATCTGTCAGACCTCTCCACCATGACCCATCCGTCTTGGGTGGCCCCACACGGCATGGCTTAGTTTCATTGAGATAGACAAGGCTGTGGTCCGTGTGATCAGATTATCTAGTTTTCTGTAGTTTTAGTTTTAGTGTGTCTGCCCTCTGATGCCCTCTCGCAACACTTACCGTCTTACTTGGGTTTCTCTTACCTTGGGCCTTGGGTAATTCCTCTTGCCGCCGCCGCCGCCGCCGCCGCCGGCCCGGCCTAGGCCCTGTCAGCCGCTGCCCCGGGCCCCGGCCCGGCCTAGCCCCTGTCGGCCGCCGCCCCCGGCCCCCGGCCCCCAGCCCGGCCTAGGCCTTCTCGGCCCGCCGCCCCCGGCCCGGGCCCCAGCCCGGCCTAGCCCCTGTCGGCCGCCGCCCCCGGCCCCCGGCCCGGCCTAGCCCCTGTCGGCCGCCGCCCCCGGCCCCCGGCCCCCGGCCCCCGGCCCGGCCTAGCCCCTGTCGGCCGCCGCTCCCGGCCACCGGCCCCCGGCCCCCGGCCCAGCCTAGCCCCTCTCGGTTGCCGCCCCCGGCTCCCGGCCACCGGCCACCGGCCCCCGGCCCGGCCTAGCTCCTCTCGGCCACGCTTCTGCGCCGAGCCGTCGCAGCCGCCTCGCTTCTGCGCCTCGCTTCTTTCGGGGAATATTAGTTCATGAAAACTAAAATAAAAACTCTTTCACTCTGAACAGTCAAAAAAAAAGGCAAGTTATTTGTCCCACGGCGTCTGATCTGGAAAGTCTGTTAGCCACGGGGCCTTTCCTCCTTAACTTAGAGTGTCTTTATCAGCTAGGTCTAAGTTGGCTTTCAGATGTTAAGATTCAGATATTTTTATTTCCATCAAAGTCTTTAGTTTGCCTTTTTGTATATGTCTTAGATTTATACAGTTGTTTTTCTGAGAATTTTTATTTCCCTTTTGTCCAGGTATTTACCACCAGAGTGTTTTGTGGTTGGGAAAGAACCACCAAAGATCTCAAATAAAGTTGACGTCTGGTCAGTGGGTGTGATCTTCTACCAGTGTCTTTATGGAAGGAAGGTAATGAAGACGGCTGGATGTGGCGGCTTCTGTCTTGGTGGTGCATGTACACAGTGGCACTGTGTAGATGATCCCCTTGGAATTAATCTTTGGGTTATACAGAATGGAATCCTGAAAGTTGTGGTTTGAAGAAAATACAGACTTAATTATAGAAGCTTTATGCATATAAGCAGAAATTTTCAGTTCCAGAGCATCTAATGAATTCTGCTGGGCTGTTGAAGACATCCTTTTTTTGCCGTTCACATTTAGATATAGAGAGCCCTTGCACCACAACTAGAGAGTCCATACACCACAACTAGAGAGTCCCAATGCAGCCAAATAAATAAATATTTTATATATATATATACACACACACACACACACGCATACACACAATCTTCCCAAGAGCCATTCTTAAGGGTCTCGAGAACTGAAACTTGAAATACTTGCAAGGCTCCTTATTCCCAGCCACCCCATTAGCATAAAGTATGCTTTGTATTTCTATATTGGGGAACTAGTGCCAGAAAGTACTTATTTTCTGTTACTTCTAATAAAGGTAATATATTATTTGAGTAAGTGAAAACCTAGGTAGTAAACTACACATAATGAATTTTCACATGTATGTTTTCCTTGTGAGCATAATATCTTGTAAATGTGTATACTGGGATCCAGTTGTATATTTATTTCCTGTTTCTGCTACCAGTGCATTTGTATGTTTCAGCGTTCCCCCTTGGGCTGTGGGTATAAACCATTTGGGGGTTCTGCAACTCACTTAGATTCCAATACTTTGATTACAATCCCCAGACCAAACTCTTAATTCAGATTTCAGCTGAGTCTTTAACTTCACTTTGGTCTTTGTTTCTTTATCGTACCTATCTAACATTCAGAAACTATTCAGAACTAATGGGGTTAATTATTATTTATACTCTGATATTGTGGAAGTGCTGCTGATAATGGTGGCAGAGGTTATCTAGCAAGAACTGTGATCTCAGTAGAAACACTATAGAGATGACACTAGGTGTGAACATCTTTCTTAGGAGTTTATTAGAAAATAGCGATTTGTGGCACAGATGAAGCCACTCACTGAGTAGCCCCAGCTCTTTTTTTTTCCCCCCACTGTCCTGATCCTTCTTCTCTTTCACTTCCTTCCCATCTTTTTATCTGAGTCTTGGGTCCATCCGTGGCACACATACATATTACTTATCACTTCGGGCAAAAGAGGTTGCTGGTTCCTGTTCTGAATCTTCCTTATCTTTGCTATAAGCAAAGCTTAGCAGAAGCACTGTGCTATAGCAAATGCTGCTTCTGGTCCCAGCTCTGCATTAACCTAGATGTTGGATCTTGAGCAAATTACTTCAAAAGCAAGTTACTTCAAATCCACCCCTTTCCATCCTTTATCTATAAAATGAGAGAATTAGAGGAGATCATCTCTAAAGTTCCTTCCAGCAATTCTTGTGGAAATATATGTTTACCTTTCCCTTCTCTTTGCTTTTGAATTGTGTTCTCTTTAATTTTAACCAGAGGCCTACCTTTGTTTGTTTTGTTTTTATATGATAGCCTTTTGGCCATAATCAGTCCCAGCAAGACATTCTACAAGAAAATACTATCCTCAAAGCTACTGAAGTGCAGTTCCCGCCAAAGCCAGTAGTAACACCTGAAGCAAAGGTAAGTTTTGACCCATTGACCAGCAGAAATGTCTGCTTTGCTTTCTCTATTATTTCTCTGGGTAATTTCTCCAACCTCTATCTTCTTCTCCCCGTATCTTCCCACAACAAATATCTATTAGGTACCTAGTATTAGATAACTTCCCAGGTAGCACAGTGGTAAAGAATCTGCGTGCCAATGCAGGAGAAGAGGGAGACGTGGGTTCAGTCCCTGAGTGGGGAAGATCCCCTGGAGTAGGAAATGGTAACCCATTCCAGTATTCTTGCATGGAAAATTCCATGGGCAGAGGAGCCTGGCGGGCCACAGTCCATGGGGTCACAAAGAGTTGGACATGACTGAGCGACTAACCACAAGTGGAAGTACTAGACACTGTTCTGGGTAGTGGAAAGAGCTGTGACTGTATCGCAGTGAACTACATAGACAAGGTCTCTGCCCTTATAAAGTGTATGTTTTACTAGGTGAGATAAACAGTAACTAAAAATGAATACCTTTCAGATGGTGATAAATATTATAAAGAAAAGAAATCAGACTAACGGAAAGGGAGAGGTGGGAACTCCTTTTTTGATGTCATGGTAGAGAAGGTCTCAATGATGAAGTGACTTTTTTCAACAATCTTGATAGATGTGAAGGTGGGAGCTATGTGTAGATTTGGGAGAATATTCTGAACAGAGAGGAGAGAACGAAGCTCAGATGTGAGTGTGAGCTTAGCTAGTCCCCAGAGCAGGCAGAGCAGAGGAGAGCGGAGAGAGGCAGCAGGATGGACTTAAGCTTATGAGAGGCAGTGGAAGCTTTTCGTCCGGCCAGCCATGTAATCTGATGGCTCTTTCAAAAGCCTACCCTGGCAGCTGTGTAGAGGGAAGATTCAAGGCAAAAGGAGTATATTTGAGTTGGCATCCAAGCCAAGAAAACCTTTCAGCTCCAGATATCTCACTAAGGAAGCTTCATTTTTAAAGGTCAAGGATCACTATGTTCATTTCTATGAATTTGTTATCTTCCAAATGCTTTAATAAAGCAACTGCATATAGATTTCGGTGCTTTTGAAAAACCAGGAATTTTATCAATTAAACATGGAAAACAGAAAATCAGTAGTTCATTTTATGTTTTTAGATATATTAGACTTTACTTTTTAGAGCAGTTTTAGACTCACAGCAAAACTGAATGAAAAGTAAACATTTCCATATACTTCTTGCTGCTGCAACCCCTCTCCCCTTGCCCTGGCACACTCCCCCAGTGCACAGCCTCCTCCACCAGGATGTCAGCAACCTGCACCAGAATGGTACATCTGTTACAATCAATGGACCTACATCCAGGCATCATTATCACCCTAACGCAAAGTATAGACTTTGGATGATACTATTTTAGAAATAAAAAAACTGATTCAGCTGTTTAAATAATTGTATTTAAGGTTTTATTAAATAGAGCTGTCTGGTTAAAAAATAGGAAAAGACAGATAATGTATGTAAGGCCCTCTGCCAATCCCTGGTCCGGGTAGATCCTACATGCTGTGGGGCAGCTAAGCCTATGTGTCACAACTACTGAGCTCACGTACCTAGACCCTGTACTCTGCAACAAGAGAAGCCTCTTTCGTGAGAGAAGCCTGTGCACCGCAACTAGAGAGTAGTCCCTGCTCGCTGCAACTAAAGAAAGCCCTTGCACAGCAATAAAGACCAAGTATAACCATAAATAAATAAAATAAAAAATAATTGTAGAAACTGAGGCTATGTAGCTCTTCATACCCAGCACAAAGGAAACATCAATGTTGGTAGTAAATTAGGAATCCAAATCAAACCCCACTCACAGTAAGCTTGTATATTTGCAGAACTCTTGGGGAGACAAGTCCTGGTCAGATTTTCCTTTACTTAGATGTGTGCCTGATCATTTGCTTAACGACTTCTCAAGGGAGAATAAGATACACCAAGAAAGCACTTACCAGCATGTGACACACGGCAGTGTTAGTGTCGTCTCATCACCTTTCATGTGGTGATAGTTTGTCACTACAGTTTTCACTTCCTCAGGAAGTTCACATGAGACCAGATGCAGAACTACGAGGTTAGGCTGTGCCCATGCACACCAGCCAAGGCAGAGAGAGATTTTTCTTTTGGTCTTTGTGCTCTGGGGACAGAGATCTGTAGGGGTCATGCCCCGTTCCCCCTCGGGAATGGCTCAGGCACCTGAGCTGGAGAAGGAGTCAGTGGCCACAGAGCAGCGCTGCATCTGGCACGTCTTTTCTGGGTCTGCCTGGTGGTTTCCGGGCAAGGCTCTAAGTCCCTTCTCTTTAGGAGACTTGCTCTGGGCCCTGGCAGCTGCTACAGAACCTCCTGGGTTCCCTCTTGGGGTGCCAAGATTATCTGCTTCAGGCTTCTTCAAGAAACTCTCCTTTCAGGCGTTTATCCGACGATGCTTGGCCTACCGAAAGGAGGACCGCATCGACGTCCAGCAGCTGGCCTGTGACCCCTACTTGCTTCCTCACATCCGAAAGTCGGTCTCCACGAGTAGCCCTGCTGGAGCTGCTATTGCATCAACCTCGGGGGCGTCCAATAACAGTTCTTCGAATTGAGACCCACTCCTAGCCACAGACTGTTCGACACACACAGAGTGGACAAATGGCGTTCAGCAGCGGGTTTGGAACATAGCGAATCCAAATGGATCTCATGAAACCTGTACCAGGTGCTTTTATTTTCTTGCTTTTTTCCCATCCATAGAGCATGACAGCATCGATTCTCATTGAGGAGAAACCTCGGGCAGCTCCGGCCAGGCCTCGTAGGAAAAGGCCCCGCCCAAGGTTCTGGCGTCAACGGCCACTGCGTGTGGCTGCTCTGAGTGAGGAAAAAATTAAAAAGAAAAACTGGTTCCATGTACTGTGAACTTGAAAACATGCAGACTCAGGGGGGTCCCTGATGCAGTGCTTCAGATGAAGAATGTGGACTTGAAAATACAGACTGGGCTAGTCCAGTGTCTATATTTAAACTTGTTCTTTTCTTTTAATAAAGTTTAGGTAACATCTCCTGAAAAGCTTGTAGCACAAAGGCTCGGCTGGGGATGGTGTTTGACTTCGGAGGAAAAAAGTTGCTATTGCCCGTTAAAGGCACTAGAGTTAGTGTTTTATCCCTAAATAATTTCAATTTTTAAAAAAAATGCAGCTTCCCTCCCCCCTTTTTTATTTTTGAAAGAATACATTTGGTCATAAAGTGAAACCCGTATTAGCAAGTACGTGGCAATGTTCATTCCAATCAGATGCAGCTTTCTCCTCCGTCTGGTCTCCTGTTTGCAATTGCTTCCCTCATCTCAGTAGGGAAAAAATTGAGTGGGAGTACTGAGATGTGTGGGGTTTTGCCATTGGACAAAGAATGAGGTTAGAACTCTGCAGCTTGGAGTCTCTCTAGGTTTTCAACTATTTCTTCACAATTTGAACACTTGACGGTTGTCCCTTTTAATTTATTTGAAGTGCTATTTTTTTAAATAAAGGTTCATCTGTCCATGCAGTCCTCTTGGATTCTCTGAATGTAGTAACCACTGAAACAGTTTCAAAGGTAGGCAGAACACAGGCTGGGAAGCCAGTGCTCCAGGGAGCAGGAGTTCCCACCCACAGACCCCGTGCACTTGCTGAACAGTGTACATGTCTTGTTAACGATGACATTAAAACTTGATCAGCATATAAGCTTTCCTTTGTTAGATCTTTTAACAGGAAACAACCTCCAACCACCTGAATTATGTGGGTGTGTGCTGGTGTGTGTGTCTGTGTGTGCGTGCATGCACACACACAGACACGCACACACTTTGTCTAACTCACTTTAATAGATTCATTGAGTGAAGTTAAAAAATAATCTCAAAGGAAACAGGTATTTCAAATATGAACATTCTTTTGGAACTTTTTTTTTTTAATGTGGTTGTTTCTGAGATGGATGATCAGCTGAAGATGGAGCTGAAATGGGAGCTGCGTGGCCCTACCATGCCCTTGAAACAGCAGAACGCTCAACAGTAGAGGGGGGAAGGAGGCCAGAGTCTGAACATGTGGTAGCCAGCTTGGAATGTTACTGACATATGTGGCAAGAGGGCTCAGCCAGAAATATTTAAAGATGCAGCACTCAGGCATGCGAGTTGCCTGGGCAAGGGGCTGGCTGGGGGTGGTGGCAGCAGTCAGGAAAGGTAGAGAGCACTTAAATGACTCACGACTGGTGTTTCTTTTACATGTGAAAAATGCCAGTAGTGACATGTTCTCCAGGACCTTTATGGACCTGCCCCATTCCCCAGTGTCAGGCGATCTTAAGGGAGGATGGAGTGTTCCAGATTAGAGAGAGGTTCGTGTTGTCCTGTGGAACTCTGAAGGGAAGGAAGTCAGCTCCTGAGTGCTTGTTGCCCTCCAGCTTTCCAAAGCAATCTTACTACAATATATATATATTTACACACGTGTGTATAGTATCTTTTTCTTCTTTAACCATTACTTTCAAGCTGCTAAGCAGAGTACCCATGGGGTCTCAAAGGTTGAGCACAACACTGTAAGGATGGTGTCTATATAGGTGAAGAGATGGATGAAGTTGAGACCATGTTTAAACTTACTCAAGATAATTAAGTTCTGTTCCTCTTTTCTTCTCTCTCATTCAGTAATCTTGAAGAGTTGTGTTTTGTTTAATTTCTGACTTTCTTCATGTTAAAAGAATGCTGCATCTTTAAGCCTTCCCTCTAATTTCCTGCCTCCTTTCCCCCAGGTTCTTATGAGCCAAGGTGTAGGACTGTATTTGGTGATCTATCTTTTCTGCCCTCATCCTGAAGAAGGGATGCCCTCTCTTTGTGCTCTTATTGGGCCTAGGGCTTGGATGGAACTGCCTGGGCTTGGTTGAGGCTGGGCATGGCCTCTTTCCACTGTATGGATAAGCCCAAGGAAACAGGCAGAATGGTGACCTTTTCTAGACTTGTAAGTAGCCAGTGAAATCACTAAGTGGAGTTCTTCCATGACATATTTTGTTAATATGGGTTTCACTTTTTCCAAGGATAATCCCTTATTGCCACAATGTTGATTTCCTTAAAACAATGACCAAAAAAAAAAAAAAAATGTGTATTAATTTGTAATTAAACCCAGCCAGACTGTTGTGGCCTTTCCCAATTTGGGGGGTGGGGAGGATATTAAAATAAGTTTTAAGAAGTGACTTTCCTAGCCTCTTGATTTTACTCTAGTTCAATTGGGGCCCTCACCACCTAGGGTATAGCTAGAGGACTCCTGGCAGCTGGCAGAGTCCCAGTGTATGTCACAGTCGTGATGGGAATGTGTGGGTTCATGTGACATGTCACCCTGATGTGCCAACAACTAGAGTTGTGGGTGGGAATACCCACAGTGAGCAGAATGGGGAAGGCCCGGCCGTGACCATGAACTCACAATTCACGGCTGAAGGAACTGGGCTCTCCATCTTCCATCAGGCACAGGCAGCTTTAAATGGAGTCTCGCCAGTCAGAAACGTACGATCCCCACTTGTGTGGCTGGCCTGGATGGGTCTGCTGTCTTTTTTAGAGGGCTTATTTTTTGCTTGCCTTCTAGTCCAGGAAGAACAGCTTTTCCTCCAGCTGCGAAGACTAGCAGTCAAGGAGCTCTTGAGTTTCTTAATTTAGAAAATAACTCCCTTTAAACATAGTTATCTCCTAGAATCCTAAAGCTAGCAGCAAGCTTTGGTCTAGCTCCTTGCCCCTAAGAAGGCGAAGGTTACAACTAACTTGATTCACCTTTGGCAGTCTTTTGCTTTCTGAGAATCTTTCCTTCTCTCTAGCACGCATCATTCCCGTCACTCAAGCCCTCTTCGCCTGTAGTTAAAATCCACCTGGGATAAGTGGGGGAGAGACAGGATGCACAAACTAGCTATTCTGTTTTAGTTTCTGAAGGCGGAAGTTAAGAGCCTCACCTAGAGGTTAAGAGCCTGGGTTTTAGAATTAGGTCTGGTTCAAGCCCCGCCTCCACTGGCTTCAAGAATTTCTCCTTGCGGGGTTAGAGTAAGGAGTAGAAATGAGGTATTTAAAGTACCTGGCACACAAGGGGGGAATCAAAAAGTGTGATTTAAAAAAGATCACAAGATTTAGTGAGAGACCAAGACTGCTGGTTGAGGCCCAGAGCCTTTCTACTCTCCATGTTGTCAGGAGGTTTTTCCCAGGGTTAGGATGCAGACCTTGGGGAGCCTTCCTCTCAGTCTTGAGATTCACTGTCAACCTCTGTCCTGCAAGGTCAGCAGTCTTCTCTTACCCTGCATTCAAGACTGCTCTGGCTGAGCATGGGAGGAGGCATCTTACAGGCCAATGTGGTCCTTAGGCCAGCAGCAGCAGTATCACCTGGGAACCTGTTAGGAATGTACATTCTCAGCCACCCTCTCCCCTTATCTGTCTCTCAGATGGCATGAGCACTGAAGGTCCCAAACCCTGCTGACCTTCTCATCCACCCCAGCCAGGGGGCAGCCGAAGGGTGGCTCTCATGGCTTGTTAAACTCACCAGCTGGAAGACAGAGATGGCTTTGTTTTGCTTTTTTTTTTTTTTAATAAATTTATTTATTTTAGTTGGGGGCTAATTACTTTACAATATTGTAGTAGTTTTTGCCATACATTGACATGAATCAGCCATGGTGTTTTACTTTTTGCGTTGGGGATAAAAATCTGCTTTAAGCTCCAGGCTGTCCCAGGACCAAACATCATACTGCTAATCATACTTCTATAACCTTTTACAGGTGCCTTGCTACCTAACAGTATTCTCAAGAGTCATTCATTCATTCTGGCAAAGCTTCTTACCTTTGGCCTTCTCTTTAAAAAAAAAAAAATATATATATATATATATATATTTATATATGTGTGTGTGTGTGTATATAAACTCATCCTTCTTGTGAGTTAGTTTGTCACATTTTTCTCTTTACCTAAGGTTCCAGGGCTGCTGGATGATTGAGATCTGGGTCTGCTTGTGAGTCCAGCCAGGCAGTCGGAATCTGGGCCGAGGCAAGTAGGGCTGAGCTACAGTTCCTTGGAAGGGGCTTGGGAAGGAGCGAGCTGCAGAGAGGTCGTGGGAAGAGAAGGGGGGCTCTGTGGGTGGTTTGGGGGAACCTGCCAGAGGCTGGCAAAACAGGCAGGCCTGGGAGCAGGTCTGGGATATGGTGAGGGCAAGGAATAAAGAGACCTATTGTGCTGGGGAAGCTCGCAGGGCTGGAGACAGGCTGGAGTCAGCAGAGGGGGTGTGTGTGGTCTTGGGCAGGAGACCCCATGTGTGAAGGGGTCAAAGAGCTACAGGCTGGCTGACTGAGCCCCACTCATCCCTGGCCACCAGGCAGGCCTCCTGGGTGTGTTGGGAAGTGCCCGGCAGAGAACTGTGGGAACCTCAACCTCCTTGGCCTCCAGGCACAGCCTGCAGCTGCAGTGGCATCCAGTGCTGTCCCAGCCTTTTCACCCTGAAGGCAGCTTGGGGTGGGGTGCCGAGGGCAGGATCCACAGAGGGAAGGGGCTCTCATGCTTCTGCTTGGCAGAGAAGTTCCTCAGCTGTGTGGCTTCCCAGCCTAGGGTGGGCAAGGTAGAAGCATCTCGCTAATTCTATGTATGAGGAAACCAAAGCCCAGATAGATTTGGTGACTGCTAGGAAGTAGAGCGGGCTTCCCAGGTGGCTCAGTGGTGAAGAACCCGCCTGCCAGTGCTGGAGATGGTGGAGATGCGGGTTTGATCCCTGAGTAAGGAAGATCCCCTAGAGGAGGGCACGCCTGGCAAGCTACAGTCCATGGCGTCACAAAGAGTTGGGCATGATTGAGCACTGTGCAGTAGGTAGAGGACTGAAGGGGAGGGACTGCCGGCTTGAAAATTTTAAGAGGTGGTTTCTCTGAGTGCCATCCTTGGGCAGAGTGCACCAGAGGTGAAGGCTGCACCTGGGCTCCCAGCCAGAGGCATATGTTGCTCTAATTTTGGGCTCCCCTCACCCCACCTGCTGCCTCCTTTACTGGGTCCTCCTGCTCCCTCAGGGCCAGCCCTTAGAATGGAGACTCAGCTGGCCTGGGCAGCAGCCCTGCCCTCTGCCGTCCTGAGCTAGAACCGAAGTTAGGTGGGAAGATGGGGCCATGGTTTCACAGAAGATTCCTGCCTCAGGTTCCCAAGCCCTCTCATTGTGTCAACTCGCTTTACAGATGGAGTAAAAAATCCTGTCTCACTCCACCTCTCCCTTATTTCTTTGCTTGCTTGCGCACATGTGTGTGTATGTGTGTGTGTGTCAGATGCAAGTCTTTTGTCCAGGAGTGAGCAGGACTGGGCAGGGACAGCCAGGGACCCTGTGTAGCTGGTTCCAGGTCTTCAACAGCAGTGTTTTCCAAACTTTTTTCATGGCAGCATCTCAACCCAATGCACATTTTGAGACTAGAATTTTTAGCTCATGTGCAGTGCACTGATATTTACTCTTTTACTTCATCTTAAAAATGTTGGTCACTGGGACTTCCCTGGTGGTCCAGTGGTTAAGACTCCGTGCTTCCATTGCCGGGGGCACGGGTTCAATCCCTAGTTGGGGAACTAAAATCCCACATGTCCCCATGGTGCAGTTAAAAAAAAAGTGTTGGTCATCGGCCACTGGTGCCCCCGTCCACTTCATGCTGCGTCACTGGGGGCTGTGAAAGGTCTGGCAAGTCTCTTGAAGCTGGAATACAGACAGTGAGCCAGCCAGATGCAGCTGCCTGCATCCGGGGCTCGATTCTACCAGGGGAGGCTCTGTCTCCGGCCAGGGTCCTTGAGGGTCCCACAAGACTGGGCAGGAACTGGGCCCAGCCCTGCACTCAGAAGGTCAAATTCTGAGACTAGAGAAAACCTCATGCTGCCTGTCCTTCATGAGTTAGGAATTGGGAGTCGGGACCTCCCTCTTGAAACTTCAGGTGACCTCTTGAACAGAGGCATGCAGAAGCTGCCGACCCAGCCAGAGCTGTGGACCAGAGCAAGCCTCGACTCCTGGCTTGGCCAGCCCTCAGTGCAAGGACAGGCTCAGAGGACCCTGTAGAGCAGCAGGGTGAGGCGACATCACTCCCTGCCTGCCCTGGCCCCAGCTGGGTGGGGCAGCAGAAGGATGGTTCTGGGAACTGCATCCCATCCAATCGCAGCTGGTTCTGCCCCTCAGCTCTGTTGCCCTCTTTGCCTCGGGCCAGCCTCTGTCCCTCTCTCAACCGCCATTGGCCAGCTTGTTTCTGACCTGCTAAAGCCCAAGTAGAGATAGGAACCAGTGAAGATTGCCCTACTCTGAGCTTGCTCTGGGGCCCTGCTGATAGCTGTGGGCATCGCTCTGGTGACTCCTCCAACTGGGGAGGACACATCCAAACTCTGGACGCACGCTAGACACACAGGGAGAAGATCTGCGTGTCCTGCTTCCTGGAAGGAAGAGTCCTGAAGTAACTATCTCCTGTTCCCTGGGGACAACAAAGCTTCCCTTCAAAGGAAGTCTTCTTATCCCCTCCTCGGGCTGAAAATGAGTGGATACAAACCCAGTGGTCCTTCTGGGAGTGGGGAGCCCTGCTGGGTGTGCTCCAACAAGAAGGGAGTAAGGGGCAGAACCTGGGGAAGGTGGGCAGACTTGTTTTTGGTTGTATTTTTGGCCATGATGGGTAGACCAGTCAGGAGAAGACAGCCATCCATCAAATTCCCCAGTAATGTAGATGTGGGAGAATTAGTTATCTCAGGTTAACTGTCGCAAGATCACACAACCTGGAAGAGGTGGAGCCAACCCTTGAAACTTGGGTCCATCTAAACCCCAAGGCTGCCTCTTTTTTCCGTCTTAGGTCCTCAGTGCTGCGGACAAGTGGGGGCTACAAGGGCAGATTGCCTGAGTGGAGGGTCAAGGGCAGCAGTCCAGAGAGAGGGCGGAGGGGATGGGATCCACCCAGAACAGCCCATGTTTGGCCAGACTTTTCCCCTGGCAAAGAAACGTGCGAGTGCCCCTTGGGATTCATACCCTCTTGTCTAGTCACCACAGGTAACGACTGACCTCGTCTTTCCCTAACTTACGTTCTCCTGTTCTACCTGGCCGTCCAGTGGCACTCTCCCTGCCTTGTGTTCCTCTTCCCTAAGCTTTCATTGTAGGCCCAGCTGCCAGAGTGTCCACGAGCTCTGCTCCCCTGGGCACCCCCTGGCTGGAGAGGCTGCTGAGCTCCAGAGCCAGGGAGGAGGAGACTGATGCGAGAAGAGCCCTAAGCACGGTGAGTAATGATATGAAAACTTGGACATCAAGGGGCCCCCGAGACTCAGAAGGGAAGTGACCTGCTGGAGGCACATGGATAGTGGATGGCTGAGCTGGAATTCCAGTTCAACTCGGTGCCCTGTCCCTTCTTCCACTACTTACAGACATGCGTTCATTAGCCTGCAGAAGGAAGCAGAGAGCTGCTTCTACCTGGCTTACTTTACACTTCAGAACACCATTTTTGTGTACAGTTAAACATGGAGATGTTGAAAGCAGGAGGGGAGGTTGTATTGTTGGCTCAGGCAAAGGAAAACACCCAGAGTTGCAGTCCTCATAAAACTGACCTGTGCAGATCTTATGGTCGGTAGGGTGGGGTGGAGAGGCAGGCAGAGCGCAGGGTAGGAAGTATGGGAGACACCTGATGTCCACACAACAAAGGATGATGGGAAGCAGGGAGGGAACTTGCATTCCCTGAACATCTTTATCCAGGGGCCGTGCCTCCCTTTGCACAAAATATTTCATTCTCGGGACAAGATAGGAATTGTTGCCCTGTTTACCAATAGGAACTGTAACCTCAGTGAGAGCTTCAGTAACTCACTGCATGTCACAAACAGGTGAGTGGGAAATCGAGATTCTAACTCAGGTCTCTCTGGAGTCTGCGCATCTTCCTCTAAACTGGTTCTGATGAAATCAGCAGACCTACAGCAACTTTGCTGGCTCACAATGTCAGAAGGAGAGCCACTTCTCAGTATAGACTCCATTACAGTGAATATCTTGGCAAAAATCCCCTGGACTGGCTAAGTCCCCAGCACCTAGCCTGATGTCTGACACATAGTAGGCCCTCAATAAATGGCTGTTGGAGCTTTAACAAGAACGGAGGAGGCAGTAGGCACAGAGGACACTGACCCTTCTTTGGAAGTAGATGAGGTTCTGATGAGGGGCTCCCCAGGAAAGCCCCAACCTCCTCGCAACACCCAGCACTCCTGCAGACTGTGACCACCTTCCGCTGACAACTGACCCTGCACATGGTCTTTAAGCAGCAGGGGACTGGGCTGTACTCTCCACAGGGAGAATTGCCTGCCCTGCGAGCTCAAGATCTAAGACAGTTGGTGGCTGCGGATGTGACCTGGACATTGCACAGAATACAATGCGTAACCCCTGGCCCACTGGATAGAGCGGGAGGCCTCACCCTTGGCAGAGACTAGAACAGGGCTTCAGACACTGAGACAAACAGCTGTCCCTGCTAGCGGAGCGCACTTCCGTGCTCCTTAGCCCTTTCGTGGCAGCTTCTCTGCCTGGAATGTGGCAAAAATTGTGTCATCTTCCCCACTGAACAAAACCTCCCCTAGGATCATGACTCTGCTCCTCTTTGTTCCCCCAGAAGCTAGCCCAGCGCTAGCCACCAGGGCTTTTGAAAGGCTGAACGAAGAAACAAGAGCATTTCCTATGGACTGGGCGCTCAGGGCACTGTGCTGGCAAGTGGTGGACTTTCTAGACTCACATGATTCACTGTCAGCTTGTCAGTTTCTGCCCTGCTGATGGGAGGAATGCCCAAACCACTTGGGCTGGTGGGGGAGGGATATCCAACCCTGTTTCAGAACCTGGAGGGTGCCTTGGGAGCCCTGCCTGAGTTCCCTTCCAGAGGCCAGGGGGCTCCTTGGTGAGAACTGTGGCCGGCACATCCAGGGATAGGCAAGCAGATAGAAGCCTGTGAGACGACTTTGAGAAGAAGCATCCTGTGTTTTGGCTGCTCAGACAGGAACAGAGAGAGGGCAGCTTAGCTGAAGCTGGCGGATCCTGAACCTCCTTGAAAATGATGTGAGAAAGGGGAGGCCAAGCGAAGGATCTCTGAGGCAGCTCAGTGTGGTCAGAACTCTGGGATCCCAGTGAAGGAAGTCACCAGCAGGGACTTAGCTCTGTCAAGCAGCTAGCTGTGGGGTGCCAGGGACTTTGCTGGCCTGACTGCTAACCATATTTTAGGGCCAAAGGGTGGATAGTGGGACTCATTCTAGGAGACTCTAGGGGATTTTATGGGGGCTCACTTTGGGGTCCTGCAGCTTCTGAATTGATACTTGGTAAGAATCTCAGCTCAGCAGAGATGAAAAGTGCCAAGTGAGCATCTCTGGCCCCATACCCTCCTTGCAGCAATGGGGAAAGATTTACCCAAAGCAAGGGTAGTAAAAAAGGAGAAAACATTGAATTTGTTATTTCCCAAAACAGCACTGAGGTGGACAGCACAGGAAACAATAAAATTTATATTACCGTTTCATAGTGTTTTTATTTGATTACTCATGGTGGCAGAACGTGAATCTTCTTTGCGTTAGAGTCTAAATGTCTCCGTCCAGCTCTGAGCCCAGACGTCCCAAGTAACTTTTCTAAGGTCGCTCAGGAAAGGAGAGATGGACATGGGCCTGGACTCTAACACCCTCTCAGTCCAGTGCTCTGTGCTGCGGTGACCTGTTGCATAATAAGGAATAACTGTGGCTTGTCTTCTCTTTTATGAAATTTCCATTTGATCCTCTCAGATCCGCCAGCAGTCCGGTTGCTGGTGAGAGCGATGCTGTCTTCTGGAACGTCCAGGGACAGATTTTCCCTTGCTTTCTGGATACAGCCCCCATCTAGCAAAATCACGACACCCCTCTGCGACAGGGACGCTGACACGAGGTTCACGCAAATGCTGAAACAAGACTTGCAAACGTTGGCGCTCCGCACCAGGCACGGGGGCCCTGCCTCCCCTCCCCCATCTTTGCCCGGGTGGCTGAGCCCTGGGCTCCGCCCCTTCCCCACCCGGCCGGGGGAGGGGTCCTGCTCCGCGTGGAGGTAGCGGCGGCTGGAGACGTTGGCCTAAAGAGGCGGGACGCAGGGGGCGCCAATGGCCCGGGTCTGGCCGCCTGGGTCAGCCGCGCGCCCCCGCCCCGCCACGCGGTGAAGTTTGCGGAAAGTTTTGCACAGCCAGCCGGGGAGTTGTGACGCAGCGTCTGGGGCTCCAAGCCCGGACCGAGAAGAGAGGGGAGGCGAGGCGGGGAGAGAGGGAAGCGGAGAGCGAGAGAAAAGGAGTGCACGCCGGGGTCCTCCTCGACCCCGTAGATCCTCCTCTCCCGCTTCCCCTTCTCCCTCCCGGGCCCCGCGCCCGCCCGCTCTTCCTCCCCTTCCCCTCCCACGCTGCCCGCTTCCCTTCCCCGCTGCCCCTCCAACCCTCCTCCCCGGGTCTGCGCTCCTCCCTCCGCCCTCCCTCCGCCCGGCCTGCCTCCTTCCCTCCTCCTCCTCCCCTTCTCTCCCCGGGAGGCATCACTTCGTCCCGACCCGGAGGAAGACGCGAGCCCCTCGCGGGCGGTCACCACAGCCCAGCGCCCCTGCAGCCATCGCGCGCCGCGCCCGCGCTCCCTCGGTCCACGCATCCCCCGAGCGCCACGCTGCGGGCATGGGGCCCGGCCGGCCGGCCCTCGCACCCTGGCCTCATCACCTGCTGCGCTGCGCTTTGCTCTTCGGGGGTCTGCACCTCGGACGCCCCGCCGCCGCCGCCGCTGCCCTCCCGGGTAAGGCGCTTCCAACTTGGTCAACTTCGGGGGCCGGGCGGGGGGAGCGCCGGGGAGCGGGCTTATCTCGACTTTTCCCTCCTTTTTTTTTTTTTCTCCCTTTGCAGGATGTGTGTGCGTGTGTGTGTGTATGTGTGTGACTGGGTTTTAAAAAATCGTCTCCGCTTTTCTGAAAGTGGGGCGGGGGGGGGACGGGGTGAGGGAGGAGGAGCGCGCCTGGAGATGGGGGAGGACCTGAGTGGAACCAGATGTGGCGGGCGGCGGGGGAGGGGAGCCCGGGGGTCTCGAGCCGCCTCGGAGGAAGAGGGCGGGCCCCGGGAGGACCCCCGCACCCGCCCTCTAGGACCACCCGGCGCCTGCCCTGCGCTGGGCCCGGGGACCTGCAGGGCGCGTCCGGGGAAACCAGCGGAGACTCCAGGCCGGGCTCCTTGCTTTGCTTCGGGACCAAAGCGTTATTGTTGTTTTTGAATTATTCGTGAGGGCTTGGTTGCCCTTCCCGGCACGTCGGGGGTGTTGGTATTTTCTTTTCCACACTTGGTCTTCAAAGGACAGCCCGTGGCAGGCGGCATCCGCATCAATTGAACGGAGCTCTGTGGGGCAGTTTTGTGTCATCAGAAGGATGTAGCAGGCTTCGGCAAGGGTGTGTGTGTTTGTGTGTGTGTAGTGAAGAGAGTTTGTGTGGGCGGCTCTGACCCAACTGGCACCCCTCCAGAGTGGACAGATCTTGGACGGCCAAAGAGCTGCTAACGATGCACAAACCCGACCAGCAGAAAACAAAAACCCAAAGCTGTGTCTTCTCTTCCTGCTGCTCTTTCAAAGGGTGACAGTGAAGTGTGGGGACAGACAGACCCCCTCAGCGGTAATCCCAGGGGGAAAGGGGAAGATCTGCTTGGGGAGGGGGCGTACGCAGGAGTCAGAGCTGGAACTGCTCTTGGGAGTGTGGTTATTACAGCCCAGGTGCTGGGCCTATGAAAAAGGCTTGGTCTTGTTTCATGTTTAATTTGGGGATGAGGCTGAGTGAAAGGGGACAGTCAGTGCAGCGTGTGTAGTTTTGTCCAAAGCCCAGACAGCCTCCTGGAGGATCCGGGACCTCTAGCCATGGCGGGTGCTTGCTGAGTGTGCCTACCCGCCCGTAGGGGACCGAGAGACCGAGACTCGTATCTGCCCAGACTGTGCCCTGCCACTGCGTGAGGTGGGGGCCGGGGTGACGCATAATCATGCTGAGCAGACCCTGCCTGCTGAATTCCAGACCCACCTGAAACTGAATGTCAGACAAACAGAATCCAGGCAGTAACTCCCCACCCACTGCAGGTCAAGGCACCCAGGCTACCCTCTGCCTTGCTGCTCTCCTGCCTGCAGTTTTGCCCCCTGTGAAGGTAGGCCCTGTGGGAGGGGTGGAGGAGCCATTCCCAGAGCCCCAGAGCACGTTGTAAAGCCAGGCAGGCCCTGGGAGGGTTGTGGCCAGAGTGCTGACTCGGCCTTTTCCCCTGTGGCGCCTTTGACAGAGTGAGCTGGAAATGCCTGGGGAGAGGCTGGGTCAGGGGGACCGCCTGGAGTGGCCCTCTGCCTCTGGGTCTCCTCCTGGCCCCCCTTTGCCGTTCCTCGGGCTGTGTCCCTGGGTTTGTAGCCCCCATAGCCTTGGAGGGGCCTGTCCCCAGTGGCACTGCATTGGTCACTCTCAAAGAAGCTTAGGTGTGAGCAGGGGTGGGTGGAGGGGACATGGGGTGGGGATGGCCTGGTCCCCAGAGCAGCACTTGAGCAAGACGTTGCAGTCCTTCCCTGCTGTGTTCCCTCTGCCCAGAATACTCCTCTTCCAGCAAATTCCTTCTTCATCCCCCTCTACCTGACAAATTAGGTGGTCCCTGGGAAGAATTTACCAGCACCAGGATCCGAATGGCCCCAGGAAATGCTTGTGGGAGATAGGATTTGGTTTGGCAGGCCAGCGCTGCTGGGGGCAGGGTGCTTCCTGACCACCAGGAGGGGAAAGGATGGGACGCCGCAGAGCCCCTTGGTGTGGGATGGCAGAATCCATCTTTTCTCCACCATCCCCTGTGGAGTACCCAGAGAAGTACCCACACAGCTTGTGGCTGGAAGACTTTCAGTTAATTGCAGTATTGATGCATTTTTGCAGCTTTTACTGCTCAGTGCTGAGCCAAATACTTGGGGAGGAAGGAAGGTACAGAGGAGTTTAAGTTGCATCCTCAGAGAAAGAAAATTTTGTTGGTGGCAGAAGAAACTGTGTGAGGCAAGGGGTCACCAAGGCCCCCAGGAGGGAGACCGGGAAGGCAGGCTGGGCTGTGCTGGAGAGGCTGTGGAAGCTGGCCGGGCTGGGGTGGAGAGATCCTGAGTAGGGTGGGGGAGAAGCTCGACTGAAGAGGAAACTGGCCAGGTTTCCAAGAGGCCAGAGTGGGGGAGCGACTTGCTGGCTGGCAGTGGGGAGTCCTGGTGAACCCCTGGGAGTTTCTGAGCAGAAGAATGAGGTGCAGATTAGAAAGAGGGCTGCTGGGAGCCCCGGGGATCGGGTATCCAGGTGCAGGAGCGAGCAGACCTTGGGAAATCTTTCTATGGGGACAGACTCTGCTGTCTAAAGGACAGGGAGGGAGGCATTCCTTTGGAAAGGCATCAGATACTTACTGCTACTGCCGAAGTCAGCCAGACAGATCGCCTGCACTTCCGGCCCAGGTCCTGGTGAGTCATGGAGTTCAGAGCCTTCTTACTGCCCCCTTCCGCCCATCCACCCACAAAAGTCAGTCTTCCTTGCTCCCCCGACCACTCGCCTTCTGTGAGCTGCCAGGGCTGAGACAGTGCCCAGCTGAGCTGTGGTTAGTGCTGAGATCCGGCCCTCCCCTGGGGTGACGTGAAGAAGGTGAGGGCGTAGACAGAAGAGGAGGAAGCGGCCAGGGTCTTGGTCCCTATTGCGCACGGTAGAGAAATCTCAGCTTTCTGAGGCCTGCAGGGTGCAGTTGATTTGGGCCAATGAGAGGATTTCAGAAGCCCCATGAAGTTCTCAGAAGAGCATTCACTTGGATTCACCACTAATTTAAACTTTGAATAGGAGCCCCATTGCGCCCTTCAGCAGGGTGAAGTGGTATCGCAGTGGCTACCATTCTTCAAGCATCGGGCGCTGTGCTGCATGCGTGTTGTACGGGCAAGGGTTCCTCCAGGTCTCATAACCTCTCACATGCTGGCTGTCAACAGCTGAAAGATGTTAGGTTGTTTGCACAAGACCCTACCTCCACGCTGCTAGAACGTAGTGAAAGTGAGATTCGAACCCAGGTGTGGCTAGTGAGCCTGAGCACTTCAGTACCGAACCTCACTGAGAGTCTGAAATATGTATGTTAGGAAAGGCTGGAAAATTCTGTGGTAGAGGGTACCCCCCAGAGCTCCAAGTCCTCTGGAACATCCTCTTCACGTGTCCTCCAGAGGGGAGTCCCAGGAAGGGGTGGTGGGCATCCTCTGTTACCCCCCAGCTGCCTGGGCACTGGTCTCTCCCCCCCGCCCCGTCCCGGGGACTCCAAACACAGGACCGAGCCCCCCTTGGTGTCCTCAGGGGGTCTGAGGTACCTGCTCCCGAGGGACTGAAGGAGTCCGATGGAGTAAGAGGCCCACTACCCCGAGGTCAGGGGTTCATGTTCATTCAGCCACTCTGTCAGAGGAAGTTTACTGAGCCTGGGCGGTACTGCAAGCAGGAATGACCTCCGCCTGTTTTTGTGAGCCCACCTCCCCTGCACCCCCAGTGGGGGTCCGTGGGCTTGGAGGGCCTGGGCATTGCCGACAGGAAGTGTCCTTCCTGTTCAGTCCGTTATGAGATGAGGGGTGGGGGGGTGGCCACTTTCCCATAACTGGATCCTATAAATCTGGGTGGGGTGGGCCATCGAGCGGTGACGCAGCTCTTGGACCTCACCCTGGGCCCTGCAGATCCTAGTTACTCCTCAGCGGGAGCTGTGTGGTCAACAAGCAGGCGGGATGAAGGCTGCGCAGTGGCATCAGCCAGCTCCAGCTCCTCGGAGGACAGGCTGGGTTGGGCCCCCACACGCGGCCCCGCGTGGAGCTCCAGTGGTTAGTTAGGTTCCTTCCTGCCCTTCCCCCTCTTTGGATCCTCTGTCCCGTCTTCTGAGACCCTTGACCATGTATACCCCTCCCATCCTGCCTGGCTAGGCCCATGCTTGCTGCCTCTCCTCAGCTCTGCCCTCCCCCAACTTGAGCTCCTTTGACTGTGCGTCCTGTTCCCACCCCAAAAAAAGCTCTGGTTGTGTTGCTAGATGGTGGCTAGGAACCCTCAGCTTCTTCTCAGTCCCCCTACACATTCTCCTTGCTCTCCTCCTTCTTCCCTGAATCTTCGCCCCCCACCTCATCCCCTGCCACCTTCAGGCCTTTGCACACACCCTTCCCTCTGCCTGGCATGCCCTCCCCCTCTTCCGGCCTGACTGCCACTGTCCCTCCTTCAAGACTCAGGATTCTCAGAAGGACCCCGAGGGGGTCCTGGTCACTGCCTCTTGGGCTTACCTGGGCTAAGGAGACAAGCTCACAGAGGGCGAACACAGGGATAAACGCCAGAATGGAGGGGTGGCCTTTTTTCTCTTTTTCTTGGGGGTCATCTCTAGAAGGACACGGTGAGAAGCTGCTATGATGGGCTTGGAACACCTACAAGGAAAAACAGGAAGCCCATTGCCCAGCCTCTCCCAACATCCTCAGAAAGTGTGTGGAATGGGGGCAGACACAGCTCACCCCAAGGTAGACTGAGGCGGGAGGAGGTTGGCTGGGAGCAGCCCGCCCCTGCTTCCTCTTAGGTGTAAATCAGCACAGCTCTGTGAACTCTGGCAGAGGCTGCCACTTCTTCATCTGTAAAATAAAATAATAGTCCCTCGTAGGGGTGTCGTAAGAAATGACATAATAGATGTATGAAATATATGGAACAGTGCTGGACAGTCACGTCTTAGCAAGTAATATTAAATTAGTGCTATTTTTTATTATGGGGAGAGAAACATGAAAAAACACAATCCTCAACAAAGTTCTAAATAACTGCAGCCACTTTTTTAATCAAAGTAGGTCTTTGATTATCCATTACTGCTTGGTGACACTTTGCTAACTACCGTTAAGTGCCTAAAAGTAACCATACTTTTTCTGAAAGTAAATTTAAATCCTAAAGAAAATAAAATACCCATCCTCAGTTGTCTTTACCCCTTAAGCCCCTCAATTTACTCCCCTCTTGCTGCTTCTCTTTATAATGAAGCTTCTTCAGCTAAACTTCCCTTGGAGCCAAATTCCTTGGACTCTGCCCTTTCAGCCAGCGGTCATCCCACCTCTTCTAGCCTTCCTCCTAAGAAGCTGCCTCCCAGGGATTCTGGTAATTAGGCTTCCTAATTACTAAATCCCGTACCCCTGCGCAGGCCTCACCTTGTGGCATGCGTGCTGCTGATAGCCTGTTTTATAATGCATGCTTTGTGGAAAATGGTCAGCCATACAGGGGTAAAGTTTAAAAGATTTGAGGTCCTCACTTCCCTTCACCCGCAGCCTAACAGTAGTCACTGTCAGTAGCTGGGGTGATCTTCCCTTTTTTATGCATATACACACACATACAAATACTCCTTTTACACAAACAGGACCACGTTTTATGCTGTAGAATACAATAAATTTTATTTCGTAATATTCGTGGCTTTTCCATGACAGGGTTCAGAGCTGTGTCACTCTTAACGGTGCTCAGTAGTCCATTGGAAGGATGTACTGTCGTGTTTTTTTTTTTGCTGCTTCCCTGTTGATGGGCACTGTTGGGAAGTTCTCTCTCCCTCTGGCCTCTGCGATGCGGTTTGCATCCGCGGTCTCCGCCTCCTGGCTTCTAACCTCAGTCCAGAGTCCACCTCGTTGCCAGACTTATGATTCAAAAGGGCCGCTTTAATCGCCAGTCTCAACTTTCTGAACTGAGAATTTGAGGCCTTCCACGGTCAGGTTCTAGCCTTCAAACCCTTGAGCAAGTCGAGTTCGGATGCCCTGAATCCTGCCTGTGAAGCCCCTGCTTCTCTCCGCCGCCAGGAGGGCGTGGCTCCGCAGGTGTGGCTCTGACCCGCAGCTTCAGCCTTCTAGAAGGAGCGTTTCTCCTGTCTCCTTTCGCAATTCATCGCCGCCGCCCGCCAGGTAGAGACTCTTCTTCCCTCTTCGCCGATTGGAAGCACCTCCGGGGCAAGGCTTTGTCAACCCGACACAGCTTCCAACCTTGGACACGGTGTCCTTTAGTAAATATTAATTGAATCAAACAAGGCAGACAAGTGTTCCAAAGAGGTCCCCGCACAGGTTTTATTGAGTGTAATTGACATATAACATTGTATTAAATTTAAGGTGTACACATAATGATTTGATGTTTGTGTATATTGCAAAATGGGGCTTCCCAGATGGTGCAGTGATAAAGAATCCGCCTGCTAATACAAGAGACTCAGAGATGTGGGTTCCATCCCTGGGTGGAGAAGATCTGGAGCAGGAAATGGCAACCCCCTCCGGTATTCTTGCCTGGAAAATTCCGTGGATAGAGGAGCCTGGCTGGGCTACAGTCCATGGGATTGCAAAGAGTCCGATACACTGAGCAACTAAGTACACACATATTGGAAAGTGATCTCCACGTAAGTTTAGTTATCATACTGTCCATCACCTCACATGATTATAAATTTATTCCTGTGATGCGAATTTTGTTTGTAGTAGTAGAAAGGCCGGAGAAGGCAATGGCACCCCACTCCAGTACTCTTGCCTGGAAAATCCCATGGATGGAGGAGCCTTGTAGGCTACAGTCCATGGGGTCGCTAAGAGTCAGACATGACTGAGCGACTTCACTTTCACTTTTCCCTTTCATGCACTGGAGAAGGAAATGGCAACCCACTCCAGTATTCTTGCCTGGAGAATCCCGGGGACGGCGGAGCCTGGTGGGCTGCCATCTATGGGGTCGCACAGAGTCGGACACGACTGCAGCGACTTAGCAGCAGCAGCAGCAGTAGAAAGGCAATGAAGAGAGTTGCCCTTCCAGAGCTTTAGGTGATGTCACAATCGTGAGAAACATATGGCATTGAATTAAACAGAAAAAAGTCCAGTGGACCGGAGTAAATTTCAAACATAGACCTAGACTGTTATAAGAACTAATGTGAGACGTGCCAGAAACAACACACTGATATGAAAAGGAGTCTGTGCTTGTAAATGGTATGGGACAACTGGATTATAATTTCAAAATTTTAGTTTCAATTTCTAGCTGATTGCAACTGAGAAAATTCAGCTGGCAAGTTAGTCATGTAGAAAGTGCAAAGATCACTAGAAATTAACTTTCAAAAATACGTAATTAAGCTAGTGAAAACAGAAAACCTAATCATGATAGATCTGTGAGGAAACTCATCTGTATGACTGGGTCATGTAAATTAGTTCAGTTTTTCTGGATTCAGTCTTTCAGACAAGATGTAAGAAACTAGATAAGTAAGACTTCATATCCTTTGATCTCATAATTCCACTTGGGGAATGTGTACGTCATTAACCTCAAAGAGGAAAAAAAAATGTTCATAGAAGTACTATTTGTAGTAGCAAAACAAATTGGAAACCATCTAGAGGCCCAACAGCAAGAGCATAGCTAATCAAACCAAGATATCTTAACGCAGTGGACAACTTATGTAGTTCTAAACAACAAATATAGAACTAATGCCAGTATGTGGAAATATATCTAAGAAGGAAACTTCTCATGACCACAAAACAAGCTTACGAAATAATTTGTAATTAACACTGGTAGTAATTAAGTGAAGATACATACCTGATCCCTGACAAGCAGTTTCTCATTCATTTGGTTAACGGTTTTGTTTTTGTTTTCCTGAGCACTGACAATGTGCTGTGTGTAGTATTTGATGCTGAGGACACCATGGTGAACAAACCAGGCATGGCTCCTGCCTTCCTGAAGCTTATATTTTAAGAGCAACACCCCACCCCCAGTGTAGAGCAACGTTCCAGAAGCAAAGGTGCACTGATTTCATTTTGGTGCAATTTTAAGTTTGTTAGAAGAAAGATGGAAGCAATAGACTGCTCAGAAATCTCAGACACAGGGTCAGGAACCTGTCTGACCACAAAGAGAACAGCCCTGAGTCAGACTAGCCTGGTCAAGTAGGAATTCAACAGGAAATGGCCTTGTAGTCAGTCTTGGTCCCCAAGGAAAGGATTTCCTAACTTCACAGATGCTTAACCTCATTTCTGAGGATCTGAGGGGATAAGAGTGGTTTAGAAGCACTATTTTACAGTAGCCAAAACAAAAATAAAAATGCACCTTGAAAGAAATATGGATAGTTATAGAGTATAAACACACAATGAAATATAATGCAGTAGTGAACTGACGGACCTCAATACATGCATCAACATGAGTGATTCCTAGAGACAAAATGTTGAGTGGGGAAAAAACTCAGAGGACTACATTGGTATTACACTCGGTCTCAAACGACTAGAAGAGTTGGAGGGGAAATGCAGTGAGCATTCGTATACTCTCCACCCAGAAGTACCAATGGTTTACGTTGGGCTACATGCGCTTTACCTCACTGTGTGTGTGTGCTGAAGCTTTGCATTAGTTGTAAACATGACATTTCACTGCAGTATTTCACCATGTATCAACTAAAAACAAAGACATTCTATAAAACCATAATTACATCCAAGAAAGATAACAGATGCAACAGTTTTTTTTTCTAATATGCAGTTTGTGTTTGAATTTCTCCAGTTGTCCCCATGATATCAGCTGTTATTTAAGTCCAGGACTCAATTTGATGTCATGTCTCTCAGTCTCTTTTAATCTAAAATAGTTGGTCTTTTTTTCTTTTATGACATTGCATATTTATTTATTTGGCTGTGCCAGGCCTTAGTTGTGGGACGTGGGACCTTCAATCTTCATTGTGGCATGTGGAATCTAGTTCCTCGACCAGGGATCGAACCCAGGCCCCCTTCATTGGGAGCTTGGAGTCTTAGCCACTGGACTGCTAGGGAAGTCCCTATAACATTCCATTTTTGATGACTTCAGGCCAGCTGTTTGATAGAATGTTAGCAGTCATTTTATCTGATTGTTTAATCATTCAATGAATGTTAAACATTTTGGGGAGGAAAACCACAGATGTGGGACACAAATATGTTCTTTCCATTGTGTCATGTTAGGTTAGTTCTCTTATTGGTGATGCTGACTTTGATCACTTGGTTCAGGTGGTGTCTACCAGATTTCTCCACTAAAAAGATACCTTTTCTCCTTTTATTTAGTAGATAATCTAAGAAACTAAACAATATTCTTTAAAAAGCAAAGTTGCTCCTAGCAGCACTATTCATAATAGCCCCAAACTGAAAACTACCCAAATGCCCATCAACAATGGAATGGTTAAGTTGTGGTGGCTCCACACAGTTCAGTAGTATACAGCAATGAGAATGAACAACCTACAACACATGTGACAGTGTGGATGAAGCTCACAAAACTGTTGAACCAGATGCAAGGCATTCATACCATATGATCCCGTGTATGTGAAGTAGAAGAAAGAGGGTAACACTGACCTATGCTGCTGCTTGAAGTCAGACAGTGGTTACCCCTAGTGGAAGAAGTTATAACCAGAAGGTGTCCCAGATAACATTTAAAAGAAAAACAGGAGATATCTGGAAAATTTATGGCAAGAAGCTTATATAAGCCAATGAGAAAAACACAGGAACCTCCACAAGTTTTTTTTCTAATTATTTTTGAATTTATTTATTTTGGCTATGCTGGGTCTTCATTGCAGAGCATGGGCTCTAGAGTGATGCAAGGGCTTAGTTGCCCCTTAGTATGTGGGATCTTAGTTCCTGGACCAGGGATTGAACCCATGTCCCCTGCATTGGCAGGTGGATTCTTAGCTACTGGACCACCAGGGAAGTTCCTCCACTTGTTTTAAGGCATTTAAGATGAGCCAATAAAGGCTGGGAACAGAGTTCCCGAAGAAGAAATACTGATGTCCAGTATGCTTTGGAGAATGTTTTAAATCACTAGCAATAAAAAAAAGATACCCTTCTCAGAGTACCATCAGAGTACCAACAAAGAGTGATGTAACAATACGTTCAATGTAATACTATAATTGAGGAGAATCCGCTTACAAATTGAAGAACACTAATAGCTAGAGAATTAGTAAATGAAATGTATGCTGTCATGGAATAGCATACAGCCGTTAAAATGGTTTTTACAAAATTAAAAGACGCATTACAGTCCTTTTTCTAAAATGTTAAGTGCAAAACAAGACTCCGAAGCATTTGTTTGGGAGTGTGTGTATGTAGTATATATCAATAAATGAACATAACTTGTATTTGAAGTAAGTAGGCAAGATAAAATTGGTAAAGATCATACCAAAATTTAGCAGAAGTTATATGTGTCACATTCTGCTCTGTTATGTATTTATATTTATAGTTTATTTATTTATTTTATTTACTTTATTTTTGGTTGCACTGGGTCTTGGTTTCTGTGCCCTGGCTTTCTCTAGTTGTGGTTCCTGGACTTTTCATTATGGTGGCTTTTCTTGTTGCAGAGCACAGACTCTAGAAACGCTGGCTTCAGTAGTTGTGGCTTGTGGACCCTAGAGCTGGGGCTCAGTAGTTGTGCTGCATGGGCTTAGTTGCTCTGGGGCAGGTGGAATCCTCCCAGACCAGGGACCAAACTTGTGTCCCCTGCGTTGACGGGCAGATAATTATCCACTTGGGAAGTCCTCTCTTGTGTACTGATTATATGACAGAGGTGATTTTTTTTTCTTTTAGCATGTCTATAATTGGCAGCAATGGGGTGGTGAAGGACAGCCTTCTCCCTGTCCTACCGGGAGATTCCAGTCACACCCATGCCCATTCCCAACTCCTAACAGGGCCACACCCACAGCACGTGACTCCATGGGGCCAATTAGAATCTCCTTGGAGGGGGCGATCTCCCAGTGCTAAGGGAGCCTTGAGAGTCCCTTGGACTGCAAGGAGATCCAACCAGTCCATCCTAAAGGAAGTCAGTCCTGAATATTCATTGGAGGGACTGATGTTGAAGCTGAAACTCCAATACTTTGGCCACCTGATGCAAAGAACTGACTCATTTGAAAAGACCCTGATGCTGGGAAAGATTGAAGGCGGAAGGAGAAGAGGATGACAGAGGATGAGATGGTTGGATGGCATCACTGACTCAATGGACATGAGTTTGAGTAAGCTCCGGGAGTTGGTGATGGACAGGGAGGCCTGGTGTGCCACGGTCCATGGGGTCACAAAGAGTCGGAGGCGACTGAGCAACTGAACTGAACTGAAGGGAGCCTTGTCGGGTGGGTCCAGCACAGAGGGGACCACCCGGCTGCAGAAGGGAAGAGTGGACACTGGGTGTGGGGTGGGTGGCCCCAGGGACTGAGACCCAGCTGGCTGGCACCTTGGTTAGTTTTCCCAAGCCACTCCCCAGCTGCCCCTCTTAGTTTTTTTTTTTTTTTTTTAATGATGAGTTGGAGCTGGGCTTCACCTACTGGCCTGCAAGGAGGCCAGTGTAGGAGGGTCACCCTCTGAGCTGGCTTCCTGAAGGTGCACTCAGGACGCTCACGAGCAAGAGCTGGACGATGGGTGAGGCACCGGCCTCAAGCTGTTTCCATTAACAGACCCTCAAACTTGAACCCCTTGTTCTTGGCGCTCATCAACTTGAGTGTTTACGCAAGGGACAACTGGAGAGAAGGCAAACTCAGTAATACATGTACGAAGTGGTGGTCCTTACGGACAAGATTGGAGTGCGTATCAGATAAGTGCCAGTCAGGCGACGGGTTTCGGGTTTTTGGAAGGCTTCCTCCTTTTTGAAATCTTTATGACGTTTCTATACAACATTGTGTAACAAATGAGAGAAATGGAAACCAGGTTAATACTGAGCACGTCTAATCTGCCAAGGTCAGGATTAGGCAATTGCACATGCACCATATTTTTAATCCTCACATTCCTCCATTTCATGGATAAGGAAATTGAGCCAGCAAGGCTGTGAGCCAGGATCATGCATGTTGTGAGTGGCAGAGCAGAGGACGCGGTCTATGTCCGTTTGGGTTCCTGCATGGTCTTGTTTTATTTTTGTAAACAAGTAAGTATGCGTTATAATATAACGGACATTAGGCAAGACAGAGAGAGAACTTTGTAGTACTTACATTTACCCATGTACTTCTCTCTCTCAAGCTGTTCCTCCCACCCAGCTTCTTATTTTGTGTTTTCTATGCTTTGCTCTTAAAGTTTTTCATTCTTGGTGTACTATATAAATACAGGAAGGTGAACGCCATAAATGTTCAGCTCAATGAATTTTCACAGACTGAACACACCCACGTAGCCAAGGATTGGAGCCAGCAAATAATAACATTACCAGTATTACCAGTGCTTTCAAATGCTTTTACACATTTTTCTGTAACTTCATTAGATGTGTATATTTCTTCTTCATAAACTGCCTGTTCAGACATATTCTTCATCATCTCATGTCTTCAGGTCTTAGGGGCTTAAAATTACTGGGTCTCTATATTTTTCTAATTGGCTTATATGATCTTCTTGCCGTGCTTGTTAGAAATATTTTTCCCCTGTTGGTTGTTCATTTAAAATTTTTATTTTGGGGGGAATTCTCTGGTGGTCCAGTGGTTAGGGCTCCAGGCTTTCACTGCCAAGGGCCTGAGTTCAATCCCTGGTCCGGTAAATAGAGTCCCTCAAGCCATGTAGTGCATACAGTACGTGTGTGTGTGTGTGTGTATGTGTGTGTGTGTGTGTGTGTATCTTTTTTTAAACCCCTCCACACACCCCCTTTTTTTAAAGTAAAGTTTACAAAACCCTTGGGGGTCAGACTGGATTCTCTTCTTCACTGGAAGGCTTCATCCTCTTATGCACCCACACCTTTCTGTTGCCCTCACCCTCACTCCCTCAGGACCCCCAGCAGCTCATCTGAACTTGTGGGCAGCTTCAGTTAGCAAACCTGAATAAGGCTGCAGAAGGACAATGTTACATATATATTTTTTCAGGATCAGAATACATTTTGGTGATTGTAAACAAATAGTACACAATTCAAAAGTTGAAAAAGTTACAAAAAAAAGACAGGTTACCTAAAATTTCACAGATAAGAAACAGCCACTATTAACAGTTTAGAGACTATGCTGCCAAACTGTCTCCTCTCCTCTCCTTCCCTCTTTCTGTATAAAACTTGACATAAAGGTTTTAGTGTTGACTTGTAACATTCTTTCATATGCCAATATGTCATCAATGTATTTCCACCCAGTACTTCCATTGACTGTGTAAGATTCCATTGTACAGATGTACCATAACTAGCCCATGTTATACATTCAGGTCATATCTCTTTTTAATTTCCAAACACGTAAATTGTGGAAAATACAAAGAAGAAAATAAAAATCACCAGCTATCCCATACGTCAGTAATAACCACTGTTAACACTTAGGCATGTACAGTGGTTCTGAGATTCTAGTGAGCCTCAGAATCACCTGGGAGTCTTATTTACAATACAGATATTCCTTCTTTCTGAGCTTCTAATTCAGTAGGTCGGCTGTAGGGCTGGGGCTTTCCAGGTGGTGCTAGTGGTAAAGAACCTGCCTGCCAAAGCAGAAGAGACTTGGGTTCGATCCCTGGGTCCAGAAGGTCCCCTGGAGGAGGGCACAGCAATCCACTTCAGTATTCTTGCCTGGAGAATCCCATGAGTAGAGGAGCCTGGCGGGCTACAATCCATAGGATTGCAAAAAGTCTGGAGTGAAGTGACTTAGCATGCACACACGCTGTAGGGCTGGGCGCTTACTCTGTAAACAAACACGCCTGGAGATTTGGACTCCCAAGTTTAATAAATAGCATGCACAAAGGTCTTTTCAGACTTGACTTGATTTAAAAGTAAATAGAAATAAGGTCATATTATATACTCAGTTTTTAAAAATCAGTTCCAGTGTGAATGTCTATTCATGTCAGAATACTCCTACAAGTTGATTAGTGTTGTCTGCATAGTTTCCCATTGCATGAATGTATTTCATTTGACTCTGTCAATGCTGTATTGTTGGACATTAATTTTCACCCAGTCATTGTTATCAGTAATGCTGTGTAGCAAAATCTTTGCATAGATTCTTTTAAAAATTTTATTTATTTTTAATTGGAGGATAATTGCTTTACAGTGTTGTGTTGTGTGGTTTCTGCCACACATCACCATGAATCAGCTGTAGGTATACATACGTCCTCTCCCTCTGTGTTCCCACCCCATCCCACCCTCTAGGTTCTCACAGAGCACTTGGTTGAGCTCCCTGCATCATACAGCAAATTCCCACTGGCTATCTAATTTACATATGGTAATATATATGTTTCAATGCTACTAGTCTCTTAGTTCATCCCACCCTCTCCTTCCCCTGCTGTGTCCACAAGTCTGGTAAACCTAGACAGCGCATTGAAAAGCAGAGACATTACTTTGCCAACAAAGGTCCGTTTAGTCAAAGCTATGGTTTTTCCAATAGTCATGTATGGATGTGAGTGTTGGACCATAAAAAAGGCTGAGCACCAAAGAATTGATGCTTTCAAACTGTGGTGTTTGAGAAGACTCTTGAGAATCCCTTGGACTGCAAGGAGATTAAACCAGTCAGTCCTAAAGGAAATCAATCCTGAATATTCATTGGAAGGACTGATGCTGAAGCTTGAATACTTTGGCCACTTGATTCAAAGAGCTGACTCATTGGAAAAAAACCCTCTGATGCCGGGAAAGATTGAGGGCAGGAGGAGAAGGGGCCAACAGGATGAGATGGTTGGATGGCATCACTGACTCACTGGACATGAGTTTGAGCAAATTCTTATATGGTGAAGGGCAGGGATGCCTGGCGTGGTGCAATCCATGAAGTTGCAGAGTCTGACACGACTGAGCGACTGAACAACAACAATAATGCTGACTAGTATGAGGTGATACCTCATTGTAGTTTTGATTTGCATTTTTCTAATAACAAATGCTGTTGAACATTTTTTCGTGTGTTTATTAGCCATCCATATTTGCATAGATTCTTAATTACTTCTTTAAGTTAAATTCCTAAGAAGTGAACTCTGGGTCAAATGTCTGTATTTTTGAAGACTTTGGACACATGGTGCCAATTTCTTCTCCAGAAGTGTTGCCTCCAGGGCTACTGCCACCATGAGCTCACTTGTGTGGGACAGCGAGGTGAGTCAGACATTCTGTCCCTCGTCTCAGCGAGTCCTGCCAGCCGTCCAGTGGGCAGCACCAGCATAGCTCCTGGCATATTCCAGGTGCTCAGTACTTGTTCTGTGCAGTAAACAGGAGTATGGACACTGAAGGATGAAGAGGTCGAATGACTAGTTCAGGAGCAAGAATTCAAACCCAGTGATGACCCCAGAGGCTGAGCTCTCTTAACCATGCTGTTGATTTTTAATTAATATCAGAGAGGGAGGAAATGTGATGGTTGTGGGAGGAGTATTCTTCTTAAAAATATGGTCCTAAAAATATACAGTTAGAACTGGACATGGAACAACAGACTGGTTCCAAATAGGAAAAGGAGTATGTCAAGGCTATGTATTGTCACTCTACTTATTTAACTTATAGGCAGAGTACATCATGAGAAACGCTGGGCTGGAAGAAGCACAAGCTGGAATCAAGATTGCCGGGAGAAATATCAATAACCTCAGATATGCAGATGACACTACCCTTATGGCAGAAAGTGAAGAAAAACTTAAGAGCCTCTTGATGAAAGTGAAAGAGGAGAGTGAAAAAGTTGGCTTAAAGCTCAACATTCAGAAAACTAAGATCATGGCATCTGGTCCCATCACTTCATGGCAAATAGATGGGGAAACAGTGGCTGACTTTATTTTTCTGGGCTCCAAAATCACTGCGGATGGTGACTGCAGCCATGAAATTAAAAGATGTTTACTCCTTGGAAGGAAAGTTATGACCAACCTAGACAGCATATTAAAAAGCAGAGACATTACTTTGCCAACAAAGGTCCGTCTGGTCAAGACTATGGTTTATCCAGTGGTCATGTATGGATGTGAGAGTTGGACTATAAAGAAAGCTGAGTGCCAAAGAATTGATGCTTTTGAACTGTGGTGTTGGAGAAAACTCCTGAGAGTCCCTTGGACTGCAAGGAGATCCAACCAGTCCATCCTAAAGGAGATCAGTCCTGGGTGTTCATTGGAAGGACTGATGCTGAAGCTGAAACTCCAGTACTTTGGCCACCTGATGCAGAGAGCTGACTCATTTGAAAAGACCCTGATGCTGGGAAAGATTGAGGGCGGGAGAAGGGGATGACAGAGGATGAGATGGTTGGATGGCATCACCAACACATTGGATGGCATCACCAACACAATCAACATGGGTTTGGGTGGACTCCGGGAGTTGGGGATGGACAGGGAGGCCTGGCGTGCTGCAGTTCATGGGGTCGCAAAGAGTCGGACATGACTGAGCGACTGAACTGAACTGAACTGAAAAATACACTGACAGAATCAGAAAAAGGGAGTGAAAGGGTTGGGAGGGAGACCGGTTTGGAGGGCCCTCACAGACATTCCTCTGTCGGTCAAGCCTGTTGTGTCATTGGAGGTCTGGGTGCTGTCACGGTGGTGGTCATGTGTGTATATATGGTGGTCTTGCGTATGTATATGAACCTTTGTAGCTTCCAGGGCAAAGCAAGTCAAACTCCCCAAACACAGAGCACTGAGTCGGGTTCTGTGGGAAATGCAGAGAGGTTTGGTTCCTTCAAAGATCTTAAGATGTCCACTGTGTCTCTCTTCCCTCAGTTTTATTTACTTTAGAAACATTATAATAATATAATAGAAAGTTATACATGATCCCAACCTCCTGGCAGTGTAGAAAAATACTTCTTTTGCCATCAGGCCCCAATTCCAAAGTTCACAATAACATGTTTCCTTGCACTTTCAGAGCTGTGTAAAGATACTCCTGGGACACATTGTATCATTCCATGAGAAAAGAGGTCAGGGGAAAGTGTTCTGTGAGTGTTGACTGCCATACATGTTACCCTGATTAGGTGAAACAGTACTGTCACACAACAGATAATTTCATGTTTCCCTTATTGTCTTCTATTCATTGTCCATACATGATCTTTTCAAAATTACTATTATTTACTTATTTTTGGCTGCCCTGGGTCCCCATTGCTGCACTCGGGCTTTCTCTAGTTGCAGTGAGTGGGGGCTACTCTCTAGTTGGGGTGCACGGGCTTCTCATTGCGGTGGCTTCTCTTGTTGTGGAGCACAGGCTCTAGGGCACGTGGGCACAGTAGTTGTGGCACACAGGCTTAGTTGCCCTGCAGCATGTGGGATCTTCCCAGACCAGGGATCAAACCGGTGTCTCCTGCATTGGCAGGCAGATTCTTAACCACTGGGCAACTAAGGAAGTCCGAGATCTTCTTTTAAGGGAGGATGTAAATTCAGAGAATGTTAAAACTTTGCCTGTGGGACACAGGGCAGCTTGCCTTTCCACTTCCCCTAATCCAGCTCATTCAACACACATGTATTGAGCACCTATTGTATGCCCCAAACCAAGGGGATGGATGGATAAGACACAGCTCCTGCTCTGCAGGAGCCATTTAGTGGGGAATAGAGACTCTGAAAGAATCATGTCAATATCTGCATATATCTCTCCCTGGAGGTCTCCCCAGGAGCCTATGGAGAGGCAGGGAAGGTGTTATTGAATTCAGTCCACAGGTAAGAAAACCGAGTCCCCTCAGTTGATTTACACTGTAATGGCAGAATCCGAGCCAGAACTCCTAGATTCTCAGCCTGTGCTGCCCCAACCCTTTCCTCTCATTCTTTTTTTAAAAAGTATTTATTTATTTATTCACGTATTTGGCTGTGCTGGGTCTTAGTTACCGCCTGGGGGATCTTTAGTTGATCTTTAGTTGAGGCATGTGGGATCTAGTTCCCTGACCAGGGATGGAACCTGGGCCCCCTGCACTGGGGGCTCAGAATCTTAGCCACTGGATCACCAGGGATGCCCCTCTCCTCCCATCCTTGGAGCCCCACCGCCATGTGATTGCTTGAGTCCCAGCGAGGGTCCCGTGCAGACTCTGTCCACTGCCACGCCAAGTAGTGGGGGCCCTACGCCACCTCCTTCCACACTCCCTTCCAGCTGCATTTTGTGACCTCATTTTCCCTTTACGGCTGCATTTGGATTCTATTTCTGCAGCACCAGAATGAGGTGGGGAGAGCACCCCGCCCCATGCTGCCCCGACCTCCCCAGAAATCCCCCTTCTTCCCTCATCGCATTGTTCACAGTCTCTTCTCCTTACATCTCCCTTCCAGGCGCACCTGAGGAGGGTCCCCAAAACTCAGAGGTCAGAAACAAACAATAGTTGCCAGGGACCCACCCCATGGGAACTTGGGGAGGATTCTGCATCTGGACAGTGGATTTATTTTTCTTTTAATTCTTCTGAAGAGCAGCTTAAGCACTGGAGTCCTTGGCTTTATTTATTCTTATCATTTCCTCTTATCCAGATTGCAGCGTCTGCTGAGGCCTGGTTCCCAGGCTCTCTGCTGTGAAACAAACAGATTCTGGAGCTCACGGCCCCCACCAGGGCAGAGGCTCCTCAATGTCAAAAAACAGTAATGGCTTTCCATTACCAAGGGCTAAAGGTACGGAACATCTTTATGCATCCTCTTGCTTAATCTTCCCAGAAACTCATGGGATGGGTGATATTGGTGTCTTCCCCACCGTGAGGCTTGCAGATGGCCCCAGAAGGGACTGGGACCTAGGTGGGTCCAGATTCCAGAGTCACCCTCCTAAGCCCTTCTCCAGGCTTCTGGAGGAGATGTGGGTAAGGAAGGTTCCATGGGTCTGTCACTGCAGAAGTCAGTGAGTGTTTACTCTTTGGCATACAGTTTTAGGGAGCTCCTAAAGGTTCCTGAGCGAAAGAGATTCTGAGTTCATTTAACTTCTGTGTTGAGAAGCTGGAGCTGCTATGTTCGTTAAGGATATGCGGGTTAGAGGAGGCACAAGCCACCCACGTGGATTGGGGTCGGTTGGCAGGTATTTCCTCATCCACTGAACTCCCACTGTGGGGAAGTGAAAACCCTGGGGTTGTGTGGGTTGAAGGGACAATTTCAGTAAACCAACACAGAGGAAGAAAAAACTAACAATTTGGTGCTTTTTGATCCCAGAAACAGGGTGAGGGGCAGGGGGTTGGTGGCCCAGTGGGCCAAGGGAAGGGCAGCCCTCAGATGCAGGGGGCAAGACAGAGAGCAGGTAGGAGGCACCTAGTACTTACAAGGTGGTTTGGGCAGAGGTCAAGGGTTTCTCAAGGGCTCAACTCTAAATGGTTATTTTAAAAAGAGCCCCCTGGAACTTCCCTGGTGGTCAAGTGGTTAAGACTCTGTGCCGCCAATGCAAGGGGCACAGGTTCGATCCCTGGTCAGGAAACTAGATCCCACATGCTGCATGGTGTGGCACAGCCACAAGATAAAAAATAAAAAATGAAAGTTACCCCTCAAAAGCAAAGCAGGAACTTATGGTGGGAATCCCAAACGCAGGCCCTTATCTAAATGTCCAGACTCTGGGTGTGAGCAGGCTTGTCACACTGTAAAAGGCTGAGGCAGCTTCTCAAAAGGGTTGTTTTTCTCATCACAGCTTTTTAAAACAGAGTGCCATGGCTTGCTTGGAGAACCAAACAAGTCCTCCTTGAATGTTGCCATGTCAGAAAGTCATGGCACTGCCAGTGAGTGGAGCAAAAGCTTGTCATGCGACGTGTCACAATTTCTCAGAATCATATCATGGTGTGCTTCAGACACGTCTCAGTAAAGGGATGCTGCCTGTCACAGGGACATTGTGGTTGCGGGGCAGTGGAGCCTAATTTAGAGGGACCCCCCCTCCCAACACATTTTTTTTTTTCCAGTTTTGAAATAGGCACAGCCCTCTGGTCGTTTTTATAGAGACCGGAATATTGAAGAATGTTTCTCCACTCTCCTTAAAACAGTAGTTCAAACATGATAACATATGGCCATCCCCATTCCACTTCAGTGTTGGGATGGGGGTGCACAAAGGGTGGGGAGGAGCTGTGGCAAACTGGTAAGCCCCCTCTCAGATGGGCAGCAACCCCGGAAAATGCAACTGGCTCCCCACAGGTACACTGGCTCAACATGGACAGGCCTCCCACTGCTTCTGAGAGACACTGAAGATGCAGATTTTTACGTGCAATCTCTCCTGTTTTCAATGTTGCCTCACTTTACTTTCACATACTGTGAAGGCTGTGTGTGATTTGCCTGTGGGTTATCAGTTTAAAGTACCTGGAGTAGTTGTTTCGCGTTCAGCTCTGGAACTGACCGGTCTCCCTGGTCTCCCGTCTCTGGACTGCCCCTTACTAGCTGTGTTTTCAAGAGGATTGATCTCTGAGGTATTTAATACCTCAGTTTCCTTATCTGTCAAATGGAGATAAGAATTTTACCTACTTCTGAGCAGAGCTGTGAGGATTAGAGAGAAAGCCTGGGAAGCCAGTGCCTGGTACCTAGCAAGGACATGGTGAACAGTCACTTGTATCATTATTTGTGGTCTCTTTCGTAAGCGCTGGGTGACCATGTGTCTTAGTTTGCCAGGGACAGCCGTGACTCAAGCTTGTTGTGCTATACTGATTACTACCTCCCCTTTTCATTCTCAATATGAGACAGTAAACTCTATGGTCAGCTTACATAAGCAAATATTGGTTGATGCTGTTCAAGGCTTAGAATAAGGTTTAGTCTCAATGGAAATGTCATGGTTCCAGTTGTTTGAACGTTCTTGGACAAGTCACTTAACCTTTCCGTGTTTCTGTTTCCACATTCTAAGGGATTGACACGATGACTTCTAAGACTTTCTGGTTCATATTCATTCTGTCCTTTGGCAGACATTTACCATGAGGCCAGACTATGCCAGACAAATGCCCAGGACATGGAGAGACCAGGGATACAAGCTGGGCCCCCAAGGGGCACTTAGCCAATGACAAAGTTATTGTGTTGTGTGAGTGGGGGTGGGGATCCTACCCCCTTTTTCTATATTTGAAAAACTTAGCTAGAAAGTGTTCATAAAATATTTCTTGTGAATCCAAAGTTTATGTTTGAAATATCAATTTCTCGCAAACAAATAATTACACTTCAGTTTAATTTTCCACACGTTTCTTTTATTGTTGTTGGAAAAAGTTTCACTATGGAAAAGGCAGAAAGGCCTGAAGGAGATTCTTTCTTTCTTTCTGTGGACTCTGCAGTAAGCAGTTACTGTGCCTGCATGGGCAGTCCTGTCCAACTCTTTGGGACCCCATGGACTGTAGTCCACCAGGCTCCTCTGTTCATGGAATTTTCCAGACAAGAATACTGGAGTGGGTTGCCCTTTCCTACTCCAGGGGCTCTTCTCTGACCCCCTACCCCCCCACCCCAGGTCTGTGCCTGTATCTTCTGCATTCAGTGGCAGGGGGCAGGTGGATTCTTTACCACTGCCCTGCCCTGCGGGGGGTGGGGCAGTTCTAATATTTTACCCTTGAGTTACTGTCTGCACCCCTACACTTATGCAGCCATTTTGTCGAAATTTGAAACAATTTTTCTTTCTTTTTTTTTGTTTTTCTGGCCAGCTGTGGCTTGAGGGATCTTAGTTTGCAGACCAGGGATTGATTCCACCCTAACACCGGCCCTATCCCCGCTATATTAGGATGGAGTCCTGACCCCTGGACTGCCAGGGAATTCCCAAAACTAAGTTTTTTAAAAGTTGCTCGCTCTCAGTCTGTCAGGATGTCTGTTCATAACTCCTCTCCTTATTAGCTTATTCCTCCTCAGCCAACAAGGTAGGGAGCGTCTAATCTGGTGCTGCGGCTGGGCTCTCCGCGCTCCTGTCCGTGATTTTATGAAATAATCTGCTGACGACTCCCACAGATAAATAAGACAAGTGTGGCCCCTCAGAGGCCATCGGGCCTGCGTCCACCAGTAGGTGGGCACTGCTCTCCGGGCTGTGATAGTGGAGAGGGGCCGGTGATTGCTGGGCCTCTTCTGGAGCCGCCCTCGCCCACGCGCGCTCCATCCAGGCGCAAATGCGCAGCTGGGCCCGGCTCCAGCCCCGGGTCCTGAATCCTGCCCTTCGCTGGCCGGTCAGTAAGGTTGGGTTGTGCTGGCCCAGAAAGCCACTTCCTGCCGCGACCGGAGCCGGCCGTTGTTGTGAAAGTTGCCCCCCGGGGGAGGAAGTGGCTTTGGGCTGTTTATTTTGGCTGCGGTCAAGCAGACGGCGCCGCCGGGGGCCGCGGACCCAGGGTTCGCAGAGCGGGGCTGGGGAGCCGGGCGGACCTCGGGGCCGTGCGGGGCGGGGTGGGGGCGTGTGGTGGGGAGGTCAGCGCCCAAACGCCCGGGACGCGCGGCGGAGATGAGGGCGCGGGCATGGGTCGGGGGCGCATAACGGAGGGAGGGCGCACGGCCTAGAGGGGGTGCACTGCAGGGGCGGGAGGGCGCCTCGCAGAGCCCGGGTTTAGGGAAGGAGGGGTGCAGCGGCCGGAGACCCGCAACTCCGAGGACGGGCAGGGCCCAGCATCTCCGGTCCTGGAAGCGGCTGTGGGGGAGGACGGGGTCCAGATGACCCACCCCTGGGATGCTCCGGTGAGGAAGAGACGTGGGGACCAGGCAGGGGAGCCAGAGCCCGGGAGCTGCCCGTGAGCAGAGGGTGCCCGGTCTTCCCAAGAGGTTATGGGCGAAATTGGGCTCGGCAACCTCCGCCCTTGCTAGCCTTCCTACAAGACGGGGCCTGGGAAAGGATAAGCTGAAGAGATCCTGATGCTTCCGTCGGAGAAGACAAAACCAGCGGGGGATGAGATCAAACATCTCTACATCGCCGCGGGAGGGTGGAGGTGGGGTAGTGGGGTGGGGAGGTTAGGGCGGGTGAGGATTTACGTCCCAGGGCCAGCCCCACTCAGCTGGCATCGCCGCCGCCGCCGGGAGCGGGAGTGGGGGGCACCCAGGCAGGGCCATGGGAGGGTGAAAGTTGCCTTTACAAAATTTACCTGAATTCCTATCCCCTCTTCACTGTGCACCATTCTCCTGCATTTATTTATTTAGGTGACAAACCCATCTATTAACCCATCTTCTGCCAGAGTCTGCTTTAACATCTTCGTAGAACACAGTTTGGCCCTTCAGAGTGGCTCGGTGTAAAGAATCTGCCTGCAGTGCAGGAACCCTGCATGCTGGGGGTTCAATCCCCGGGTAGGGAGGATTCCCTGGGAGGAGGGAATGGCAACCCGCTGGAGTAGTCTTGCCTGGAGAATCCCATGGACAGAGGAGCTTGGTGGGCTACAGTCCATGGGGTTGCACAGAGTTGGACACAACTGAAGCAACCAAGCACACATGCAAAGCGGTGTATCCCATTGGGGAACACAGGCATTTTAAGGGAAGAGAAGAGAGTGTCTAGAAATGAATTATAGAGGAAGCTCCCCTTGGGTGGAGGGACTGAGAGAGAGAGACATTGCATGACATTGTACACACACACACACACACACACACACACATGAGGGACTGAGAGAGAGACATTGCATGACATTGTACACACACACACACACACACACACACACACACACACACGGGTGCATGTCAGCAGAGCCTGGGGTGGGGTGGGAGTGCTGCTGTGTGTGTTTAGTTCTGTCACAGGCTCTGTAAGCAGTGGAAGGCCAGCACTTTGGCCTGGCTGGAGTGGAGGAGGTGGGCGGGAGGATGGAGAGTGTGAAAAGCCTGGAGGGTGGACGGTCGGTTGGGAGAAGTCCGCATTAATCCCAGGATTTGGGTGGGGCTGTTGCACCGCTGGGCAGGGTGGTGGAACTCAAAGTCACGTGACTCTCCTGCCCTCCATGGAAGGAATGTGTTGCCTCCCACCACCCTCAGGTCCAGTGTGCGAGCAGGGACCTGGACACGGCCTCTAGTAGAGGGTGGCGCAGGGTGGGGTGCCCAGGTCCCCAGGGCTGGCCCCTCAGCAGGGCGGGGCAGGCAGCTTGTGCTGACTCAGACATTTCCAGGCCTGGCCTCAGGGCCCAGCGGCTCATTGAAAACAGCTGCTCCTTTTGGCGGGCGGCCCCGCGAGCGGGCGGCCCCTGGCTCTCCCTGGGATGACCCCTGGCCTTTGCGTGGCCTGGAGAGGGGTACTGATGGGGGAGAGAGGGGTGAGGCTCTGTGGCCGGAGACCCCCCTGCCATGCCCACTGGGACCAAATCTGGTCAGTTTCCCCCAGCCCGCCACCTGGTCCCTGGTCCCCAGCTCTCTAGGAGCTGAGCCAGGCTGGTCACTGGGTCCCCAGTCTTTGCTCCTCCATGCCCCAGCTTGGAACCTTCTCCGTGTCCTTGTCTCTGCATGTGCCTTTCAGGGTTTTGTTTGACATGCCTCTCATTCAGTAGATATTTCTGGAGAGCCTGCTGCGTGCCAGGCCTTGTGCTAGAATGAACTTCCCCTCCGCTTCCTTCAGCATGATGTCTTCAGCTTGTAATGGGGAGCAGCCGTCTTATCCGAGGTCAGACCTCTGGCTGCCTCCACTGCTGGGCTGAGTCCCGGAGGCTGTTGGGACAGCTGGGAGGCTTGCTCCTGAGAGAGAGACAGTGTGAGCCTCTGCGCTCAGCCTCAGGACCAGCCCATTGTGTGTACTTTGCAGCAGAGGGGAAAGGAAAGGAGGCCACGGTGACCCTCATCCTGGAGGGAGGAGATGGAGTTACTCAATGTAGGGCAAGTAGCTCTGAAGCCCAGTTACCTCTGAGTACAGAAGTAAACTTCCAGGGTGATGCCCTGGATGTCTGAGAAGCAGAGACTCCACGCCAGAAAGATTCCATCAGCTACCTGGAAAATCATTTCTATCCACTTTAATTGATGCTTTTGAACTATGGTGCTGGAGAAGACTCTTGAGAGTCCCTTGGACAGCGTGGAGATCGAACCAGTCAATCCTAAAGGAAATCAACCGTGAATATTCATTGGAAGGACTGATCCTGAAGCTCCAATACTTTGGCCATCTGATGCAAAGAGCTGACTCATTGGAAAAGACCCTGATGCTGGGAAAGATTGAAGGCTGGAGGAGAAGGGGATGACAGAGGATGAGATGGTTGGATGGCATCACGGACTCAATGGACAAGAGTTTGAACAAACTTCAGGAGATAGTGAAGGACAGGGAAGACTGACGTGCTGTAGTTCATGGGGCTGCAGAGAGTCAAACACGACTTAGCAACCAAACAACAAGAACGACCCAAACCATGCAGTATGAATTAGATCAGATGGTTTTGCACACGCTATATTGCTTGTTTTTCATGACTTGGTTTGTGAGTTCTGCCTTTCCAGGTTCACTGTAAACATCTTGAGGGCAGAACCATATCCTTAATTTCCCTGTAGTACCTCGTTTAGTGCTTCACAAAAACTTGTCATTGTCACAAATGAGAAAACCTCTGGGGGAGCAGCCAGAAAGGTGGTCAGGAGGATGGGGTGGGTCCAGCCTCCAAGCACCTCCTGTGACGTGGCCCAGATGCAGCCACCGGCCCAAGCAGCCCATCACTGTTCTGACGGTCAGAGGGGACCCAGGCACCATGCCTCCAGGGGAGTCAGGAGCATGGACCGGTGTTCCAGACTGGGAGAAAGACTCTGGCTCCAGGAGCTAGGGCTGTGTGTTTATCAGGATTCTTTGGTTACAAGGACAAAATCCTGATGCAAACCAGCTCAGCAAAAAAAAGAAAAGAGAGAGAAATGTGGCTGCAAATGATCCTGAATGATGCACGGAGCAGAGGAAGAGCTGCAAGAACTCAGGGACGGGCTGGACATTCTGCACCCTGGGCACTCTCTCCCCCTCCTTCCATCTCTCAGCTCCGCGTCTCTTCACATAGTCTCCCTTCCTTGCCTACAGCAGAAAGGTCTTTTCCTCGTGGTAGGAGACATGGCCGTTGGCAGCCCTGGTTTAGAGAGGGGACATCAGTGTTCCAGGAGGGACTCGGGTCAGCCCTGTTTAAGTGCCAGTCGTTGTGGCCTGAGGATGGGCATGATTATTGGCCAGTAATGAGCCTCGTGGGCTTCCCTGGTAACTCAGTTGGTAAAGAATCCGCCTGCAATGCAGGAGACGCCGGTTCGACTCGTGGGTCAGGAAGATCCCCTGGAGAAGGGATAGGCTGCCCACTCCACTATTCTTAGGCTTCCCTGGTGGTTCAGACAGTAAAGAATCCTCCTGCTGTGCAAGAGACGGGTTAGATCCCTGGGTTGGGAAGATCCCCTGGAGGAGGTCATGGCAACCCACTCCAGTATTCTTGCCTTGGAGAATCCCCATGGACAGGGGAGCCCAGCAGACTACAGCCCATGGGGTTGCAAAGATTCGGACACAATTGAAGCGACTTAGCACAGCATAGCACAATGAGCCTGGTGCCCACTCAGCCAGAGATACAGGAAAATTCTTTATAAATAAGAAGGGGAAGAGGACGGGAAGTTTGCTGGGCAGACAAAACAAAGACCAGAGACTGTGGGCGGCTCCAAAAGCTCAGGGATTCTGTTACCCTCTCCATATCTTTCACACAGAGCCCAGCCCCTACCAGCCGGTATGGCAACAGAGGCTGGGTTGTATCTGTGTGGCTCAGTCCTGCACCCTCAGTGCCTGGCACCCTGCCCGGCACCCGTGAGATTCTCAGGGAATATTTGTTGAACAAACGAATGCATGACGTGAAGTTGACGCTCGATGCATGGTTACCTGCCTGGCTTCATTCATTTGTTCGCTGCCTGAACAAGTGCATTGTGATCCACACCTGGGTGCCTGGTGTGGTGGTGTTGGTGTGGTTGTCATCCAGATGCAGGGGCTTGTCTTTGTCCTCACTGAGGACCCTACAAGGTCCCAGCGAGGGCCACTTCTGCTCCGTGCACAGCCACCCGAGGCTCTCAGGCGAGAGGGCTGGGTAAGGGTGGAGGGGGCCTTCTTGGGATGGGGAAGACTTCTCATGTTGGGGGGCATCAGGTCTTCGCTTTGAGTTCCTCCTGCCACCTCCCGTGTGCCTGTAGAGAGCAGAGCTCGGGTGACGGTACAGAGTCAGTTTCCAAAATGTCTGGTTTCCTTCCTGTCCCTTGAGCATCTTTAGCTCGGCCAAGCCTGGGCCTCATCTCTGCTTCCATTGGCCCCGGGAGAAACAGCTTTCTTTCTGGGAGGACCCAGACCCACCCCTCAACTCTGGGTGGAAAATGCTCTCCCCAGAGGCCCCCAGCCCCCTCCTTGGCAAAGCCCCAGGGTTCCACTGCTGAGAATTCCCCTCGGCCTCCCCGCTGCTCCCAAATTCCTTTTCCTTTTCTCATTTGCTGCCAAGGCAGTTCTGTGACCCGCATCCCTCACCTTCTGCCTCCTCCGGATCCTCAGTGACTTCAGAGTCCGAAGGCTCAGCTCCCTCCGCTGCCCCCAGACACCTGGACTTCAAGGGCTTATTTGCCCTTGTCTTCTGCTGTGTCCAGACCCACTGTCTCTGCCTGGATGGTGCTGTGTGTTTTCTCGTGTTCCTGGCATTGCCTGGGACATCTGCAGGGAGAGATGGGTCGTTGAACCCAGGACCTCGGACGGCAGAGGGAGGAGGGACTTGCAGCGGTGACCCGGGTGACAGGAGGAAGCTGAGGCCTTGACAGGTGCTGTGCTTGAGCATCCTGCTCTCTTCCCCTCTGGGCCTCAGTTTCCTCATCTGTCCGGTGGTGGGAAGGTGGCATCTCCCGACCACATGGGCCTCTTTTGGACCTTTACTTGCCCCTTGTTACAACTGCATGCCTGCTGAAGTTATGTCGCGTGCCTGGGTTTTCTGGTTGGGGAGGAAGGGAAGATTCTGGCCCCTGGGCTGCTGTAGGCTCCTGCGAGTCCAGCCTTGTCTCAAAGATCACCTATAGAAGCAAGTGCTGCTTTCTCCCTTTTCCAGTCCTGGACCCTTTCCCTCCCCCTGCCCAGGGTTACTTTCTGTTGCTGACTGTCCTCGCTGGAGTGGAGTTTCTGAGAAACAAATGCCCAATTCAGTCAAACGCTCGGGCATGCCCGGATGGAGTCCTGGGCCAGTTTGTGGTTCCTGGAGAGGAGCTGGAAGGGAAGGAGCAGGTTAGGCCAGGGGGTGACGGGGAAGGCTTCGCCGTGGTGGTCACGCTTGCTGGTCCTTCAGGAAGTCCCCTGTGTCTTGCCCAAAGAGGACCCCCATCCTGGTGTCATCAAAGAAGAGAGTGACCGGTGTCCCTCCCCACCAGCCTTCCCACTCTGGAGTTTCTTTCTTTTTGTAATTCTAACGTATCTTTTTAAAAAGTGTTTTATTATTTATTTATCTGGCTGCACCAGGTCTTAGTTGCATCTCTCAGGACCTTTGATCTTCGTTACAGCATGAGAACTCTTAGTTACAGCATGTGGGGTCTAGTTCCCTGACCAGGGGTCAAACCTGGGCCCCTTGCAATAGCAACGTGGAGTTTTAGCCACTGGACCGCCAGGGAAGCCGCCCACTGTGGAGTTTCAACATGCAGTGACAGGAGCTGTGGGTGCTCTGTTTGAGTGAAATTGATTTGGCAGCTGGGAGGAGAAGCAGAAAGTTAGGTTGGTTGTGATTGTTATCTAGGCATGAAATTCATTCATTCATTCTTCATTTGTTCATTTGTTATTTTATTAAGCAGTACTGTCTGTCGGGCAAAGTTACAGGTACTGAGGATACAGTGTGAAGATGAAGTCTTGGAAACTTCTGAACAAGAGGGGAGACAGAAAATAAACAAAACCGTGTTAGTTCATGAGCTCTGTTTCTGGAAATGGAAGGTTCAGCTTTTATCAGTCTGGTTCTCTGGCCAAAAGCCCTTATCGGTTAATGATAAAATGTAAAATACAGTGGTTCAGGAGCAGTCAAAACCAGGCAGAGGCCAAGGAGGAAACAGTCCTTGAGAGAAAAGATGAAGTGAGTGGTTCATTTAAGCAGCTTTTTGGCTTCCCTGGTGGCTCAGATGGTAAGGAATCTGTCCGCAATGCAGGAGACCAGCTTTCAATCCCTGGGTGGGTAAGATCCCCTGGAGAAGAGAATTGCTGCCTGCTCCAGTATTTTTTCCTGGAGAATTCCATGGACAGAGGAGCCTGGTGGGCTACAGTCCATGGAGTCGAAAACAGTTGGATATGACTGAGCAACTAACACTTTCACTTTTTCACTTTCCTCCTGAGAACACTGCCCAGTTTGAGGAGCTCCAACAGAACGGGGCAGCTTTACTGGTCAGAGTGTGGGGCTACCAGAAAAGCTAAAACTCCAAAGGGAAAATCCTAGAAAGACAAGAGATATCCTCATACAAATTCTCCTCAAATATTTGGCAGCTCGAAACTATGCATGGGCAGAGGGACGCTTTAGGGAACCCAGCAAGAAACAGCAGTGGGGAAGAAATTTCAGTTGCTGCCTGACGCCAAGAAAACAGGAGTTTGGAATTCAAGTTCCATTGAGTTAGAGGACCTTGGTAATTGCTTAAAGTTTTCTTTTGAAATGCTGGAAGGGCCTCACCTTATGATTAAACCCAAGGTTAAGGGCCACACCTTAAGACTAAACTAAAAACCCAAACAGTCCCACCCTAGCAAAACCAAGCCCCTGCAGAATCAGGATGATCTACCAGCAATTTAACTGCCTACCACAACAAAATTCTACATTCTTTTAAGGAAGATAATGCATCCATACTCTCTATAACGTGTCATCCACAAGTCCAACATGCAATAATAATAATAATAATAAGGAAACAGGCTCCTGGTAACATTATCCACTGTGTCCAGTATGTAATAAAAGTTACTAGAAAAAATAGCAGACCCAGACTCACAGATAGCCCAGATGTTGGAAAAATGTCAGATAACAATAAATGCTGGGGAGAGAATTATGCTAGAGAGTAACTGTGACTACTTTAGATAGGAAAGTCAGAGAGGGCCTCTCTAAAGATGTGACTTTTTAAATACCAATCTCAGGCCAATTAAATCCGTCTCTGGAGTGGTACCTGGGCACCTGCATTTTTTATTTTTTGCAGCACCGTGTGGCATGCAGGAGCATGTGGGATCTTAGTTCCCCGACCAGGGATTGAACCCATGCCCCCTGCGTTGGGAATGCAGAGTCTTAACCAGTGGACTACCAGGGAAGTCCCCTAGATGTGACTTTTTTTCCTGAAATGTGAAATGCCAGACAGAGGAAACAGTGCAAAGGCCCTGAGGCAGGAAAGAATCAGGCCTGTTCAAGGAAGGGCACGGAGGTCCCTGCGACTTAGCAAGGGAGAGTAGGGTGATCTGAGATTAGACTGGTCAGCAGGACCAGAACACATGGGATCTGATGGCTCATAGCAAGGAGTTTGAATTTCATTTATAGAATGATGAATCGCCTTTGAAGGCAGGAGAGAGACTTACATGACATATTGCTTTTTCTTTTGCTTTGAGAGAACTGTCATTTCAAATATTTAACAGCCAATTACATTTCATTTGTTTTAGCTGTGTATACATATCTTTTACTCATTTTCTACTATATTGGTGCCATTTTACTCCTAATTTATTATATTTTTTTGTAGAAGCTGTTTTCATTTTAGGGAATAAACTATTTGCCTCTAGTAAGTTACACATATTTTTGTCACTTGAATTCTGATTGTTTTTATGGCATTTTTCATGCCATGAAAAAAATCATGTTACTGAACTTACCACTGTTTTCTTTATGACTTTCAACATGCCGATATTATTATTATTTTAAATATTTATTTGACTGCTCCAGGGCATAGTTGCAGCATGTGGGATCTAGTTCCCTGACCAGAGATTGAACCTGGGCCCCCTGCATTGCAAGCACAGAACACTCCAATATTATTTAAAAAAAAAAATTTTTGTTTTAGAACTTATTTATCTTTAGAAGATCGTGCTGCTTGGCCATGATGAATGGCTTATAGAGGGAGGATAAGGCCTGTGTGATGGAACAGAAAGGTCTTGGGGTTTGGACTCCAAAGACTGGCGGCGCGATTTCAGTCTCAAGACTGGTCAAACTGTTAATATTACCCATAGTCAAATTCTTTGCCTATAGTATGAAATCATCATTATCAGTAACGTTTATGGTGCTCTTACTATGTGCTGGACCCTGTTCCAACACTTTCCATGTATTATCTCATTTAACCTTTACAATAGTTTCATGATGAGGAAACTAAACAATGCACCCAACTCACACATTAAATGGCATAGCTGGGATCTGAACCCTGGCAGTTAGACTCATGCTTTCGAGGCATGAAAATTATCCTGAAGAGCCAGTGGCCAGTGGATGCAGAAGTGCTTTGGAGCCTGGGATGTGCTGTGTGTGTGTGTTGTTGTACTCAGTGGCAGCTAGGGCACAAAACGTGATGTCACAGAGACCTGGGTTTGCTTCCTGGCTGTGTGATACCATGACTGGGTCACTTTGTGGCTCAAACGCATGTCAGTTTCTTCCTTTCTTTCTCCCTTTCTCTCTCTCAAAACCTTAAAGATATAATAAAAGCTTTGAGATACAATTCACATCTCATAAAACTCACCCATTTAAAATATGCCTTTAATTGGGTTTTAGTATGTTCACTGGAGAAGGAAATGGCAACCCACTCCAGTATTCTTGCCTGGAGAATCCTAGGGACGGCAGAGCCTGGTGAGCTGCCATCTATGGGGTCGCACAGAGTCGGACACGACTGGAGTGACTTAGCTGTTCACAGACTTGTGCAACTATCATGACAATCTAATTTTATTTTTTAAATGATTGGGTTTATTTATTTATTTGTCTGCGCTGGATCTTAGTTGAGCAAGAGGGATCTTCAGTCTTCGCCGTGGCATGCAAACTCTTAGTTGCAGCATGTGGGATCTAGTTCCCTTGACCAGGGATCAAACCTGGGCCCCCTGCACGGGGAGCGCAGAGTCTTAGCCACTGGACCACCAGGGAAGTTCCATGGCAATTTGATTTTAGAACATTTTCATTACCCCCTAAAGGAACCCTGTGCTTTTTCTTAGCCACTCCCCATTCCCATTACCCAACCTGGCCCCAGGGAACCAGTGATCTACCTCCTATAAATTTAAGTCTTGATTTCTTCATCAGTGTTTGGCAGGGGGCAGGTTGGATTTCAGTGTCTTTCATAGAGTGTCTGCTTATCGAGGTGATGGGTGAGAAGATGTGAGACAGGGGAAGGCAGAGAGCTAGGTGCTGTCTAAAATCTCAGGAGTGAGGTGGTTATGGGATCTGAATGGTTGGGTTTGCCGGGGGCGGGCATGGCGAGTGGTTTGGGAAGATCCTAAATGAGAGGAAAAGATGGAGCCAGTGAATGTGAGGAGCAGGGGGGAAGAGTGAGACAAAGCAGTTTCAGGCTGGAGAACTTTGGTGGAAAAATAACGCCAGAGGTTGGGATAAAGGCTGCAGTGTGGTGTGTGATATAAACACCTTCCCCCTCCTCCTAAGATCTTCATAAAAGTAAACAGTCCCCAACTTGCCGTGTGAATTTGGTTTGCTTTGGGGGAGGCAGGATGGAAGGCTGAGTCCTCCTCCAGGTGTTGTGGGACCAGGGCAGAGGCTGGCCATGTGGGCTCTGCCTTGACTGGGTACAGGGGGCCAGCCATGCCTCTCGCCACCCCACCCAAAGGGCGTGATTTATCATAGGAGAGAAGGCTCACAACCCAGTTCCAGGGTCAATGTCTGCAGGCAGCCTGGCCATCAGCAGCAGCCGGGAGACCCCTGTGATGGTCTTGTGTCCTGCTTTCCCTTCCAGAGCCCAATGTCTTCGTCATCTTCAGCCATGGACTGCAGGGCTGCCTGGAGGCCCAGGGTGGGCAGGTCCGAGTCTCCCCAGCCTGCAATGCCAGCCTTCCTGCCCAGCGCTGGAAGTGGGTCTCTCGAAACCGGCTCTTCAACCTGGGCACCATGCAGTGCCTGGGCACAGGCTGGCCGGGCACCAATACCACCGCCTCCCTGGGCATGTACGAGTGTGACCGCGAGGCACTGAATCTTCGCTGGAACTGTCGCACCCTGGGCGACCAGCTGTCCCTGCTCCTCGGGGGCCGTTCTGGCAACACATCCAAGGCTGGCACCCCCGAGCGCGGTGACCAGACCCGCAGCGGCCAGTGGCGCATCTATGGCAGCGATGAGGACCTGTGTGCACGGCCCTACTATGGTGAGAGGCTGTCCCTGGTGTCAGGGGCCTGGAGCCACGAGGGAGAGACGCAGGGGAGACAAAACCTTGGCCTCCACGGGCCTCTGACAGTCAACTCTTTCATCGTCATGGGAAGCATCTGGGGATCATGGAGAAAATGAACTTTAGAGCATATAATTTGCCTTAAAAGAAGTACAAAACCTGATACACTCTTGTAAAGACCTCGGTCAGTTCAAAAGTGTATAACATACAACTAAGAGAGAAATCCCTTTTCTCCCGGGCCCACTCTTCAAGGGAGACCCCAGGGTCACCGTCCACAGTGTCTCCATCCCCCTTTTGCAGGGATGAATGGGGACCAGAGTCACCCAGTGAGAGGCCTTTCCTGGTGGGCAGCTCCATCCTGGGAGCCCTTTCCCGGGATCCCACCTAGAGTGCCAAGATGAAACTTGGCATGCAAGGCAGCTGGATTTTGGACAGGTGTTAGGGGCCCTAGGGGACCCCCTTTCCCAGCCCGATGGGATAAGTGGCGGGACCTCTCCCAGGCTCCTGGGCTGACCTGAGGGCAGAGGCAGCCTTCCGGCCACTGTCTGGCGTCGCTGCCCCCACCCTCTCTCTGCTGACCCCTGCCCACCCTGGCTCCCAGGGCTGTAGGGGATTTTCCCTGAGGGATGAGCGGGCTGGGCAGCCTCTGGGGTCCAGATGCCAAGGGCCTGGCTCCCCTCTCCTGCAGAGGTCTACACCATCCAGGGAAACTCCCACGGGAAGCCATGCACCATCCCCTTCAAGTATGACAACCAGTGGTTTCACGGCTGCACGAGCACCGGCCGTGAAGACGGGCACCTGTGGTGCGCCACCACCCAGGACTACGGCAAGGACGAGCGCTGGGGCTTCTGCCCCGTCAAGGGTGAGGGCTGGCGGGCGGGCAGGAGGCCAGCCCTGGGGTGAGCGCCGGGCGTGGGTGGCAGAACTTTCCGGACTCGAGTGAGAAGTGCCCCCCCCCCACCTCCGTAGGGTCTCTGCATATTCCTTGAAGGACCTCCCCTTGGACCCCGCAGAGCGGGCCGGGGCGGGACCCACACTTGGCTGTCATGGTGGCAGGTAACGACTGCGAGACCTTCTGGGACAAGGACCAGTTGACCGACAGCTGCTATCAGTTCAACTTCCAGTCCACGCTGTCCTGGAGGGAGGCCTGGGCCAGCTGCGAGCAGCAGGGGGCGGACCTGCTGAGCATCACGGAGATCCACGAACAGACCTACATCAATGGTGAGGCAGGGGGAGGGGGAGCGGGCAGGACCCCGAGACCTGTCCCCACCTTTGGAGGGGGCCCTGAGCCCTTTCTCCTGCTGCTGGAGGGCAGGATGCAGCTGGTGGGGCAGCGAGTGGAGGACTGGGGTTGGGACCACCACCCCCTTCTCACTATCGCCCTCTTGTGGTCAGGGCTCCTCACTGGCTACAGCTCCACGCTGTGGATTGGCCTCAACGACCTGGACACTAGTGGAGGCTGGCAGTGGTCAGACAACTCGCCTCTCAAGTACCTCAACTGGGAGAGTGGTGAGGCACCGGGTGTGGGATGCAGGGCGGCCTGGGGATCCCACAGGCACTTGGCCTCCTAGGGACTCCTTCTCTGGTACCCTACTCCAGACCAGCAGATTTCCACCCACTCCGGATTGGGTGCCGATGGTCCGTGCAGCGCGTTGTCTCAGTTAGGAATGATGCCCTTTCCTGGGGGCACTGGGCCTGGGAGGTGGACTGGATTTCATCCCCACATACCCCTTCAGCCACGGGCACCGGGGCCCTCAACGCTTCAGCAGTCTGGCCAGGGAGAGTGGGCACGGTTGGCCCAGACAGAGGGTCAAGGACCACGTGAGCCCCGGGGAGGAGGCAGGAGAGCCGAAGGCAGCGCTGGGCATCTGAGCGGGCTCAGGCTCCTGGGGAAGCGTGAGACTCGGGGGAGGGCTCCCGGGCCAGGGGGTGAGTTCCTCTCCCCTGGGGCGCTGGCGCCCTGCGCTCCCCACAGATCAGCCGGACAACCCAAGCGAGGAGAACTGCGGGGTGATCCGCACGGAGTCGTCGGGCGGCTGGCAGAACCGCGACTGCAGCATGGCGCTGCCCTACGTCTGCAAGAAGAAGCCCAATGCCACGGCCGCCGAGCCCCCGCCTCCCGGTGAGCAGGGTGGACTGGGGTGGGGTTGGGGGGCTCGTCAGGCTGCAGCCACCGCCCAACCACCCTCACAGCATAGGGGGCTCTGATCCTCCCTCTTCTTAAATGGTTCTGCTGAAATCTGAACAAATTGAAATGTGCTATTAATTCATTCCGGGATGTTTGTTAGGAACTGTGTTAAATGCTTCACGACCCATCGTGTCCTCCTGGTGGTCACAGTCTGCTGCAGGTGATGGACATGTCAACACACAAACGGAATATCCCAAGTTATTATAAAAAATAGAATATATATTAGAGGGCTTCGAGAGGAAATTGATCAAGCTCCTGAGAGCTAAGGAGGGTTTCCAGGAAGTGACATTGGATTTGGGCCTTTCAAGTGAAGTGTAAGTTTAAAAAGGCATAAAGAGGTGTGGGGGAAGTGCATGACTGGCAGAGTGAAGGGCAGGTACAAAGGCACGGAGGCCTGGAAGGTCACAGAAGCTCTAAGGTCAGTGAGGATTGCACCCTGAAGGTTAGAATACAGATGGACGCTACTTAAAAGTGTGGTCCCCATCCCAGCTGCCACCATGAAGGCCGTGGTGCTGCGCGTCACCCAGGCCAGCATCACAGTTGGGGGACAGCAGATAGGCGCCATCAGATGGGTCATCAGTGTGTTGCTGGCTATTTCCCTGGAAGATACACAAAAGGAACTGGAGCACGTGGTCTGGAAGATCTTAAACCTGCATGTGTTTGAGGACAAAAGTGGGAAACACTGGTTGAAGACCGTGATGGACAAGCAGTACGATGAGCTGTGCATCAGCCAGTCCTCCCTGCAGCGCGTCCTCAAGGGCAACGAGCCCAACTTCCACCTGGCCATGCCCGCAGGGCAGGCTGAGGCCTTTTACAAGGGCTTCCTGGAGCCGCTGTGCAAGGCGTAGAGGCCAGATCTCATCAAAGATGGCAAGTTCAGTGCCTACCTGCAAGTCCACATTCAGAACGACGGGCCTGTGACCATAGAACTGGAATCTCCAGCCCCTGGCGCTGTTGCCTCTGATCCAGAACACCTGTCGAAGCTTGAAAAGCAACAACAGAGGACAGAAAAAGCCAGAGCCAAAGGGCCTTCCGAATCAAGCAAGAAGAGAAGTGCTCCTCGCAAGGAAGACCACAAAACCTGCAGCGGGCCCGAGGGGGATGTGTCCTCCGAGCAGGAACCCATAGGTGGGCCGGGCGCAGTGCATTATCATTCAGCAGAACTGGATCCTGAAAAATTCATGAAAGATGCTAGACTGCTAGACACCTACACTGCTTTAAGAATTTGGAGCCGAATTCTGAAAAGAAAGATGGAAATAAAAAACTGGGAACCTACAAAAACAAAACAAAACACCGGAGCACTACCGTTTTCTGTTCCTGCTGTGGTTTAATAGAGGAGATGGGTGTTGCCAGCGTGGGCAAGGTGCTCCCCCCTGCCCCAGAGCAGCAAGGAACACACCCAAGGGTCCCCTCAGGGAGCCGTGTTGGTTCCCCTGATTCTCTGCTTGCTTTTGGAACAGGCTGGCCCAACATCACTTGTCATCGAATCCTCCTTTCACACTATGGTGTATTTCTAAGTGTCTGTGATGGGTCCCAAATGCATTTACGCTGTCCATATTTTTCCAGAACAGTCGTCTATAATAATACATCATGTGAGAACTTAAAAAAAAATAAGTGTGGTCCCTGGACCAACAGCACCTTCCTAAGTGATGTTATAAGTGCTTATTAGAAATGCAGACTCTCAGGTGCCTCTCCCCTCCTCCCCCCCAGTTAACTGAACTAGAACCTTCATTTCACAAGATCTTAGGTGATTGGTGTGGAGTTTGAGAAGTACTGGCTTAGAGTGTACGGGGACATGAACAGTTCAGAAAGGCAGGTTGCAGCCAGTCCCTAAAGGATTTTGGCTTCCGGGTGAAATTCAGGTGGAGCCAGGTAGGCTGTGGGAGCCTTTGCAAGCTTTTAAGGCAGGGAGTGTCTTGCTCACATTTGTGATTCACCCAGGTAGCTCTAGGAGCAGGGTGCGTTGGGGTGTGGCCTTCGTCCAGCAGCTTAGTCTCAGAGGTGCCGATTGAGGGTAAACTCATATCCCCTGCAGGGTTGCTGAAAGGTTGGAGACCTGGCCTGGCTCAGAGGAGCATCTCCATGGGCTAGAGGGGCTCCTGCAGGAGTCTGGTCACCATGGGGTGAAGAGGGGATTTATATAAAGAAAATACAGCAAGTCAAAACAAAAAATTCACAAAACACAGAAAGTGAAGAGCTAACAGAGCAGACTTTTGCTTCTGACCATTAAAGTGTTGCCAAAGGTTGATTCAGGGCCATTGGCCACTGTTCTCTCCTCTCATCCCCTAGGGGTCAGGAGCAAAGATTTAAAACACTGATCCCCACATCGAGGGCACCTCACCTCGCCCTGGGGGTGGACAAGGCAGAGCCTGGGGCCAGCGAAGAAAGGAGGGTCACGGGGCTGGTGTGGGTCGGCCTTGCCCCTGTGGTCCCCTTCAGGCCTGGCCCCTCACCAAGTCCTCTGTCCCCTGGATCTGCCCAGTGTGGCTGCTGTGGGGAGCCCTCCTCTGGGGCCTCACGGACCTGCAAATATGTCTCTAGCCTTGAATTTCCTCTTTCATCCTGTCCCACATCTCTTTGCGGGAGGCATATTTTCTTTTTTCCTTTTGGCTGCACTGCATGGCATATGGGATCTTAGTTTTCCAGTCTGGGATGGAGCCCACACCCCCCTGCAGTGGAGGCACAGGATCTTAACCACTGGACCGTCAGGGAAGTCCCAAGGTGTTATTTTCTAAGCAGTTTCTTGGGTGGGTCCTGCCTTCCAGCACTCATCACTCGAAGCATGTCATTTCAGAGGCAGGTGCCATCGGGCCCCCAAAGCGTCCACGTTTCCTGAGCTTCCTCCCTCCCACTAAACTCTTCTGTCCAGGTGGCGGCCTCGGGTCTTAGCTCAGCTGCTGACAAGAGATGATTGACAGGTCTTGAGCCACTGAGGGAGTCTGCTCAGGCTCTCAGCCCTCCCCACTTTGCCGGGTCTGCCAGAGACAGTATGGCTGGTCCTTGGAGCATCTCCCAGGATGGAGTGTATCCCAGTGGGACGATGCTTCAAGTGGATACATGCTTTCTTGCCCAGCCAGGCAGAATCCTGCCCGAGCCCGATGTTGTAGGTGGTTTGATGAAGTCCTGTTTTCTCTTGCCAAGGCCCAAGTGAGAGCTTGTTTGCATCAGGTGCCCTGGGACCCCAATCCCTAGAGGGTGAACTTGAAATGCACAGAGATGGGGGTGAGGAGGGGCCTAAGACCAATCGGTTTCTCAACCCTAGGGTTCAGGGAGAGGAAAAGGGGTGGTGGAGGGAATGAGAGGAAAAATTTCAACTAGCAGATGCCTGCTGGGCAGCAGTGACTTCATGAGCTGCTGACGTGGGAGGGGGGTGCGTTTCCCCACCTGCTTCATCCTGGACTGATGGGGCCCTGCTCCATAGGTGTTCTTTTCTTTCTTTTTTTTTTTTTTTTTTGGTATTTATTTATTTGGCTGTGCCAGATCTTAGTTGTGACAGGTGGGACCTTCAATCTTTGTTGTGGCATGTGGTTTTTTTTTTTTTTTTTTTAGTTGTGGCATTCCAACTCTTAGTTGCGGCATGTGGGATCTAGTTCCCTGACCAGGGAATGAACCCAGGCCCCCCTGCATTGGGAGCATGGAGTCTCAGCCACCAGACCACCAGGGAAGTCCCCATAGATGTCCTTTGAGATAGTGTTGGCGGTGTCATTTATTAAGTGAGGTGGACCCGAGCTAAGCTGGAATCTTACAGCAGGAAGCCCCATTTTATAGAGGAGGAAACTGAGGCTCCTGGGGCAGTTCTGTCCTGAGTCCCCATCCATCTTTCCCTCTGAGAGCTCCAGCTGGAGGGGCCATCCTATCTTGAGTGCAATCTGCCGCCACCTCCCGGGGCTCCAGCTGCCCTGAGGGTTCTGTCTTTTCAGCGTCCTTTGGCATTCAGACCTGTCTTGGTGGGAAGAGTGGATCTAGAACACGTTTGGGGAGGAGGTAGACTTCAAGGCCCTGTCTGCGTTGACACCCAGTGGGTCCAAGCCCATGCTGGGTGTCTCAGCCCCTGAGCCGTGGCCTCTCTGGTCTCTGCAGATGTGTGGGCCAACGTGAAGGTGGAGTGTGAGCCCAGCTGGCAGCCCTTCCAGGGCCACTGCTACCGCCTGCAGGCTGAGAAGCGCAGCTGGCAGGAGTCCAAGAAGATGTGTCTGCGGGGCGGGGGCGACTTGCTCAGCATCCACAGCATGGCAGAGCTGGAGTTCATCACCAAGCAGATCAAGCAGGGTGAGGGGCCGCCTCCCCCATGCCCGTCCCAGGGGCTCAGGCACTGTCCTCGCCTCTCCTGCCGGTGGAGAAGGCCGACCTCCTGATGTCCTGTCTCCCCTGCCGCACCCCCCCCAGAGGTGGAGGAGCTGTGGATTGGTCTCAACGACCTGAAACTTCAGATGAATTTTGAGTGGTCTGACGGGAGCCTCGTGAGCTTCACCCACTGGCACCCCTTTGAGCCCAACAACTTCCGGGACAGCCTGGAGGACTGTGTCACCATCTGGGGGCCGGTAAGTACCCTCTCTCCTTATCACAGGGCCCCCAGCCCCAGCTTCAGCCTCCTTGTGCCACCGCAGCTGAGGGATGTCCCGTCATTGGCTCCTGCTTGTGACACCACCCCGTTGCCTCTCGGAAGTCCCCTCTCCCCATCTTGTCTCCTTCCCTTCCACATGGAGAGATTGCCAGGGTTTGAATCTCCTCTCCACCTCCAACTAGCTGGGTCATCTTGGGCAAGTTACTTAACCTCTCTGAGCCTCAGTTTCCTTAGCCTCAGTTTTCCCAGCTGTCAGGGGAACTCTAAAGGTGCCAACCTCAGAGGGTCTTCAGCAGGACTAAAGGAGTTAAATGAAACCTTTGGACATTTGTTGCCTGGCAGCGATCTTGGTCTCCAGCAGGCTGCACTTCCCCGCCAGCAGGTGGTGTCAGAACCCACATTATGTGGACAAGCTCCCCAGGCAGGGCTGCTCCCTGCCAGCCCTGACCCAGCGCAGGGTCCTGTCCTCTCAAGAAATGGTGGCGTTGCGACTGTTTGCCATGGCTGTGGCTCAGACCGTGCGGGTGGATGAAGGAATTGATACAGGGTTTCAAACAGAGTTAAGTCTGTTCCTTAAAAGACAAAACTGTAAGACAGACTACCTACCTCAGAGACAGAGAGGACATCCTGCCTTGAGATACAGCCAACAGTGCCAGGGGCTCTAGAGGCATCTGGCTTAGAGGATGCTCTTTAAAAATTTATGAACAATTAGGAAGTGGCTACCCACTCCAGTATCCTTGCTGGGAAATCCCATGGACACAGGAGCCTGGTGGGCTATAGTCCATGCGGTCTCAAAGAGTTGGACACAACTGAGAATGCGTGATTTTATTGAGCATCTGCTAAATACTGCACATTTTCCTGGGGGCTAAGACACACAAACACCTCTGCCCTCCGGATGGTGCTCAAGGCAGACAAAAACTGCTGGCTGGATGCACTGAACACAGAAGCGCTAAGGCTGTCAGGAGGGTCTGAACTAAGTTCCTCTTTGGCTCCATCAACGAGGGGAGGGTCTGGGTACATAGCCTATGCTTGTCCTGGATCTGCAAGTACTGACTGGACGCCTTGCCAAACTGGGAATCTCATCTGTCTTGCTGATGGTCTTAGCCAGCTTGTCCTTGCTGTTTATGAAGTGAGCTAATTTAAAAGAGCACTTTTTCCATTTTGACAGTGCTTGTCCAAGTTTGGAGGCATCTGCCCAGCTACTCTCTGTGCTCGCATCAGCCTAGTGAGGCATATAGCACTAATCCCGCTCGTCCCCCATTTTCCACCATGGAGCACAGAGAGGTCAAGCTTCTTGCTCAGAATCACACAGCAAGTCAGAGGCAGGGCCAGGTTTGGGAGATTTGGGGCAGATAGACTGACACCGCCCCTCACCCTGTGTCCCTAGGAAGGTCGCTGGAACGACAGTCCCTGTAACCAGTCCCTGCCGTCCATTTGCAAGAAGGCGGGCCAGCTGAGCCAGGGGACCGCCGAGGAGGATCATGGCTGCCGGAAGGTGAGGGTGCTTCTGGAGCTGCCTCGGGTGGGGCCAGCCGGAGGGGTTTCCAGGGGCAGAAGGGCAGGAGGGATCCGCAGCCTCCTGTGGCACCCTCCCTTTCTCCCGCCCTCCAAACTGCTCCATCCAGAAGGAGTGATACAGGATGAGGTGGAGTGGGGGTGGAAGGCTGTTGGGAGGAAGCGGAGCTCCCCACCCCACCCCAGCCCTGAGCCCGCTCTCCACGGAAAGCCACAGAGAATCTGGAGGTGGGGGTGGGGGGGTGGGGGGGTGGGGGGGTGGGGGGGTGGGGGGGCCCCCCACCCCCAAGACTGGTCCAGTCATCACCTGCGTGGAGGCTGCTGGGGACCACCTGGGTCTCCTCTGTGTACCCTCCCTCCACCCTACCCCCCACTTTCCCACCTGTCTTTGCTGGCACGCACACCAGCCATAGACACAGCTTGTCTTTCTCCTGGGGGTGGGGGTGAGGGGAACCACCCTCCCCTCCCTGTGCTCCAGCCCTAAGGAGAGGAGGGATTAGGACTGAATGGGGGGAATGAATGAGTCGGGGAGAGAAGGTGTGAATGAGGGTGAGGGCGAGTGATTGACCCATTTCACCTCCTTCAGCCCCGCACCTCCCTCCCCGCCCACAGCCGCCACCCCGACAAGCAGGGATGTGAGCAGTGTGGACCATGTGAGCAGGCTGCTCATAAAGGCCACTTTGTGGTGTTTGGGCCCCTGGTGGCTCCCTCTGCCGAAGCCACCTTCCTCCTGCCAGCCCCTCACTGCCAGTCTGGTTCCTCACTCTGTTTTCCTTTGGATTAAGCCCCCTTATCACACCCACCCATCTGCACCCCAAACTCCCCCCTAGGGGGAGAGCAGGAAATGCCCACAGGCATGAGCTCCAGTGGGGAGGAAGAGAGAGCACACGGGGCCGGGCTGAAGTGTGGGGGCCAGCGTGGTCAGGGGCTGGCCGGGGCTCTGACCAGGCTGGGTGAGGCAGAGGGGCTATGACTAACTGCCCTGTGCCAGGGCCAGCCTGGAATGAATGGGGGTTGTTGAGCTGCCATGGTTAACACCCCAGGAGAGCCAGGGGTCTTAGCACAGTCCTGCTGGAATATGGGGATCTGTGCCCCACCCCCCCTACACATTTATACATACACGTGTAAACACACCTATATGAAAAGGAAGAGAAAGTGTTAGTCGCTCAGTCGTGTCCAGCTCTTTGTGACCCTTGGACTGTAGCCCGCCAGGCTCCTCTGTCCTTGGAATTCTCCGGGCAAGAATGCTAGAGTGGGTTGCCATTCCTTTCTCTAGGGGATCTTCCCAATCTAGGAATTGATCCCAGGTCTCCTGCATTGCAGGCAGATTCTTTATTGTCCAAGCCACCAGGGAAACTCCCCAAACACACACATATACCTACACACATAAACACACATATCCACACATACACATATTCATACACACATATACAATATGAACACACATACACATACACATATTCATACACACATACACAATATGCACATACACACACATAAACACACACATACACACAGGCTTCCCTCATGGCTCAGTGGTAAAGAATCCACCTGGCAATGCGAGAGATGTGGGTTCGATCCCTGGCTTGGGAAGCTCCCCTGGACTAGGAAATGGCAACCTACTCCAGTATTCTTCCCTGGAAAATCCCATGGAGAGAGGAGCCTGGTGGGCTACAGTTCATGGGGTCACAAAGAATTGGGCATGACTCAGAGACTAAACATCAATGATACATACACACATAAACACACATACACATACATACATGCATGCACATATACACACACATAAATATGACTAAACACATACATCTACATATACATAAACACACATATACACACACCAGCTTGTTCTGAACTGGCTCCTGCCCAGGGGGCTGTCCCCCTCCCCCCGCCTCACCTCTCTCCCGGGCTCCAGCCCCCACCCCCCAGGTATCCCACTCAAAGCCCTGCTGGAGGCAAAGACCCTGGTAGGCACCTGGGGTCATTTTAGGAGGAGCTGGGCTGTGGTGGGGATGGACGCAGTCTCTGTGGCATGGGTTCAGGCCTGAGCTCCACCTGTACTATCTGTACAAAATCAAGCCGTGTAATGTCTCAGAACCTCAGGTCCTCGTCTGCGAGGCAGGGGTGGAGAGGCCCTCAGGGCAACCCCAGGGGCCATGGGTTGGTGGGATAAAGCCTCCCTGGTCTCCTGGGGCAGGTGGGGGGCAGGTAGGGAGCCAGCCGTGAAGGAAGGGCGGTCTACTGCAACTTTGCTGCCCCTCACTGAGGGTTTGTTCTCCACCCCCACCGCCCTCAGGCAGGCACTGCCTCCATGCCATTACTCCAGCTTCTCTAGGCCCCTGAGGATCAACCATCCCCCTCCACTCGCTGGCCGCTCTCCCAGCTTTTCAGCTCTCATTTCCCAGCCAGCTGGCAGTTTTCCCAATACATCTCTTGGTTCAAATACCCAAGAGAGGAGTCCAGTGGGCCACTCATCTTTCTTGGCCAGGCCACAGGCCGGGTGACTGGCTGCCTCCCTTGGGCCACGCTTCTACTCCGAACCTGGCAGCTGTGGGTGATGGTGGGTGGGGCAGTGTGGCGTGGCACGGTGCAGACACAGCACAGGAAGAGCCAGCTCTGGTGTCAAACCAGCTCCCTCAGTCCTGTGCCCAAGCCTGCAGAAAATTCAGTGGTGCCACTGTTGGCATCCCCACCCCAGGATTTATGGGTGAGAGAGAAGAAGCCCTCCCCCAGACACCCCCTTTTCTGCCCATTCTCTTGAGCCAGGGTTGGACGTGGCACAGCCCCTCCTGCTACTGGCTGGGAGAGGACCAGGTGACCTATAGTGAGGCCCGGCGCCTGTGCACTGATCACGGCTCTCAGCTGGTCACCATCACCAACAGGTATGAGAGGGGGACCAGCCCGCCCCTACGTCCTAGTCAAATGCAGTCCCTCCACCAGAAGGGCCAGCATCCTGCCATCAAGTGTAGAGGGATTTGAGCTTTGAGTCCCTTTGAGTTTCAACTGGCTCCAGGGCCTTTTTCTAATATTATCAAAAGAATGGCTCTTGTTTATTAAGCGACCCCAGCATGGGGCAGTTCCTGGGCAGGGGCAGGAACAGGCCTCCTTGTGGGCTGGATGCCCCAAAGAGGCCTTGAAAAGTGAAAGTTAGTCGCAGAGTCTTGTCCGACTCTGCCATCCGGTGGACTGTAGCCCGCCATGCTCCTTTGTCCTTGGAATTCTCCAGGCAAGAGTTGGCTTGTGTCTGATTTTTCTCTCAGCAAGGCGTGGAGGTGCAGACAACAGCGGGGGTCAGCTGTGTCAGCTGCAGCTTCCCTAGGGGTCCCCACTTCCCTGAGCAAGTTTCCTATCGGGGTGCAGCTCCCAGAGGAGGACGTCTGGCCTGGGGCCTCAGGAGTGGTGGGGGTTGAGCTGCCTGCCTTGACCAGCCTCTCTCCCACAGGTTCGAGCAGGCCTTTGTCAGCAGCCTCATCTACAACTGGGATGGCGAGTACTTCTGGACGGCCCTGCAGGACCTCAACTTCACCGGCTCCTTCCGCTGGCTCAGCGGGGATGAGGTCATGTACACCCACTGGAACCGGGACCAGCCTGGTGAGCCCCTCGCTCAGTCCCCTTGGTGCCTTGGTGAAGCCGGGAGAGCGGCGGTGGACCACCCCTGCCATGCCTGAGACCCAAGGCTTCATAGGAGACAGCATTCATAGAGTGTAGTGATATGGTTAGAAGGATGGGCTCCAGAGCTGAAACGCCTGGCTCAGGTCCTGACTCTGCAGTTTATTAGTTGCCCATCTTTGAGCCTCGGTTTCCTCATCTGTCCAATGGGGATAATGGTACTTTCCTCACAGGGTTGACATGAGGCTAGAATGGGTTAATATATGTAAAGCCCTTGGAATAGTGAGCATAGAACTAGTTCTTGCTATTATGCCATTTCACATTTATCATCTTTAAAAAAAGTTTTTTTATAAATCTTTTATTTTTTTAATTTATTTTTTTGGCTGTGCTGGGTCTTCATCGCAGGCTCAGTGGTTGCAGTACACAGGCTTCTCTAGTTGCCTGACAGCATGTGGGATCTTAGTTCCCCAACCAGGGACTGAACCCACATCCCTTGGAAGGAAGATTCTTATCTGCAAGTCCACCAGGGAAGTCCCCTGTTATCTTTTTTAAGCCCTTTCAAAGATGGAGTAGGTGATGAAACAGGCTCAGAGAGGTCAAGCAACTTGCCTAAGATCTCACAGGAGCCAACGTAGAGTGAGGCCTCTGCCTCCATTTCCTTCCTGCTCTCCAGCCCCGCCGCCCCCGACCCCACAGTGCGTGTCCCTGCCGAGATGGCCAAGCTGGCTCCTGGTTCGGGGGCTATGGAGGTGCCCCTTGGGGACGTGAGGGAGGGCTCAGTGTGTGGGTCACCCCTCTCCCTCCTCCAGGGTACAGCCGTGGGGGCTGTGTGGCCCTGGCCACGGGCAGTGCCATGGGGCTGTGGGAGGTGAAGAATTGCACATCGTTCCGGGCTCGCTACATCTGCCGCCAGAGCCTGGGCACGCCCGTGACACCTGAGCTGCCCGGGCCAGACCCCACGCCCAGCCTCACCGGCACCTGTCCCCAAGGCTGGGGCTCAGATCCCAAACTTCGGCACTGCTATAAGGTAGGGAGCCTGTGGGCCTCGGGGTGGGGGGAGAGAAACGAGAGCAAAGAGACAGCATCCCTGGCGGGGGCAGAGGGGGGGTAGTCCCAGTGGGACCCAACCATGATCCAAGCAGGTGGGCCCTGGAGAAACTCTTCCCCTTAGGTCCTTTCTGTTGAAACTCTTGTCAGTGTCCTCTGAGGCCTGGTACATAGCAGGTGCTCAATAAATAATTGAGGAAAGACCCACAGAGACCATCAGTTTTAGAGACGCTCAAATGTTGGGGCCAGGCTGGCGGCTCTTTAGAATTGCCCAGGGAGCCTGATTTATATGTGATCCCTTATATGTGGAATCTAAATGTGACCCAGATGAACCTATCTATGACACAGAAACAAAAAAACAGATGTAGAGAAGAGACTGGTGGTTGCCAAGGGAAGGGGGTTGGGGGAAAAATGGAGTAGGAGGTTTGGGTTAGCAGATATAAGCTTTTATATATATAATAGATAAATAACAAGATCCTACTGTATAGCACAGAGAACTATATTCAATATTCTATGATAAATCATAATGGAAAAGAATATTAAAAAAGAATCTGTATATATTTATGGGCTTCCCAGGTAACACTAGTGGTAAAGAACCTGCCTGCCACTGCAGGAAACATAATGAGACTCGAATTCAATCCCTGGGTCAGGAAGATCCCCTGGAGGAGGGCATGGCAACCCACTCCAGTATTCTTGCCTGGAGAACCCCATGGACAGAGGAGCCTGGTGGGCTACAGTCCATAGGGTTGCAAAGAATAGGACATGGCTGAAGCGACTTAGCATGCACACATATATAACTGAATCACATTGCTGTACAGCAGTAATTAACACAGCATTGTAAATCAATGTTTTAAACTGAAGTACAGGAGTACTTCAGTTTAAAAAAATTTAAAAATCTTCCAAGCTGTCACTATAGAGATGGGGATTCAATGGGCTGTGGTGGGGCCTAGTAATCTGTGGTTTTAAACCTGGCTGGGTTTGGGAGCCACTGAGGTAGTCCAGAGTGTTTTATTATAGAAAGATGCTGAAGTCCAGGGAGCAGAGGGACTTGCCCACAGCAAACTGTGGCTCTGCTGGGATAAGAGCCCTGACTACCCCACTGGTCATAGGGACCATCTCTGGGAGATGCCTGTGCCAGTTTCCGCCCCCCCAGGGCTCCCCCTCTGATGAACAGGGCTGTCTTAACTAGCCTCGACTCCCTGTCCAGTGAAGCCCTAGCCCCCTCCCCACTCAAGTCATGGGAGGGCAGGTGTCCCACGGGGAGGTGGGCCAGAGGGACAGCTTGGACTCTGCCCCTGCAGGTGTTCAGCTCAGAGCGGCTACAGGACAAGAAGACCTGGGTCCAGGCCCAGGGGGCCTGCCAGGAGCTGGGGGCCCAGCTGCTGAGCCTGGCCAGCTATGAAGAGGAGCACTTTGTGGCCAATATGCTCAACAAGATCTTCGGGTACTAACCTTGGGGCGGTGGCCCGCGTGCACATGTGTGGGCTCTTGGTTTTGCTGGACACGGGGCAGTGGGCAGGGTGAAGGTGACCCCAGAGAGGTCTGTCCAGGGCTTGGAATGACCTGTGTGTCCGCTGCTAGTGCCAGGCCTGTCCTGTCCCCACTTAAGTAACCCTGGTCTCGCTGGAGTTGGAGACCCTGTGTTGCTCATTTGCGCCAATAGCACCCTCTCGGACTCTCAGATTACACAAACCTGACCCTAACCCTTAGGGGCTTCCCTGGTGGCTCAGCAGTAAAGAATCCTCCCACAGTGCAGTAGACACAGGAGACGCAGGTTCAATCCCTGGATCAGGAGGATTCCCCTGGAGAAGGGAATGGCAACTCAATCCAGTATTCTTGCCTCGGAAATCCCAAGGACAGAGGAGCCTGGTGGACTATAGTCCATGGGGTCACAAAGAATCAGACTTGACTGAGCACGCATACAACCCTAATCCTTACCATCTTTCCTTCTCCCTGCAAAATCTCCTATAAGCTTATCCAAGTGAGTGCCCCACTCCTGCAACCCTACACCATCCCATAATAACCTACAATTCTCAATAAACAGCTTTTCCTGAGAGACAGGACGAGAAAGGCTGCAAAAGTGAGCATTTACCCATGGGGGTCCCAGAACCCTGTCTCTGTCCCGTGGGTTCCTATGACACACAACCCCATCATCCCTTAGCCTTGGGAAACATCCAAATGGATCCAGGCTTCCTGAGATCTTAATTCCAGGGACGTCTCCTCCCAGCAAACAGCACAATGACATTATTTGACTAGTGACTATTATAGCCCATGTCGATCGCTTCTCGCTGTGTGCCAGGGGCTGCACTAAACACTGAACCCCTATTCAATGGTCTCCTCAACCCTACAAAGTAGACATCATCCCTTGTGGGCTGATCAAGAGGTTGGGTTATTTGCCCAAGGTCACAGAGCTGGTCCAGGGGTGACCTAGGACTGGAATCGAGGTGTAATTGATTCCACAGCCCCAGGTCTATGCACTGCCCCTGTCTACTTCCTAAAGTGAAAGTCTGCAGACTTGCTGGCAGGGCACACCCTACCCAAAGGGCAGCAGTGGAAGGGGCCAGGCCACCTGCCCTCAGTCAGTGAGCAGGGCGCCCGGCCCAGCTGGCCCAGTTCTCTCTGGGGAGGAGACTTTTTAGGGTGGCCTCAACAGTGTTTTGGAGAAGGCAATGGCACCCCACTCCAGTACTCTTGCCTGGAAAATCCCATGGACGGAGGAGCCTGGTAGGCTACAGTCCATGGGGTCGCTAAGAGTCGGACACGACTGAGCAACTTCACTTTCACTTTTCCCTTTCATGTACTGGAGAAGGAAATGGCAACCCACTCCAGTATGCTTGCCTGGAGAATCCCAGGGATGGCGGAGCCTGGTGGGCTGTCATCTGTGGGGTCGCACAGAGTCGGACACGACTGAAGCGACTTAGCAGCAGCAGCAGCAGCAGCAACAGTGTTTTCAGTGTGAACCCCAGATGGAGAGGCCCCAGGCCCCCGGGACTGCCCGAGTCACAGCTGCAGGGATTCCCTTAAAACTCTCACCCTCCCCATGCCTTCTGTCTCCACCCCCGGTTTGTGCTGAAGTGAATCAGAGCCCGAGATCCATGAACAGCATTGGTTCTGGATTGGCCTGAACCGTCGAGACCCCGGAGCCAGGCAGAGCTGGCGCTGGAGTGATGGACTTGGGGTGAGGGGGCCTGGAGGAGGCGGGGCGGGTGGACGGGGTGTGGGCGTGGCCTTTCGGAGTGGGCGTGGCCTTTCAAAGGTGTGAGAGGTTCAGTAGAGGCAGGGCCTATGACAAGGGCCGGCTGGTGAAGGAGAGGGTGGTGGGGGTGCCTAGCCCAGGTTGGGGGTGGGGGTGTCCCAGCTTATGCCAGGCCTCTCAGTCTGTTCTGGGGGTGAGGGCAGCCTGTGTCTGGTGCCTGAGGCCCCTCTCCCCCTCTGACGTCACCAGTTCTCTTACCACAATTTCGACCGGAGCCGGCACGATGATGACGACATCCGCAGCTGCACGGTGCTCGACCTGGCCTCCCTGCAGTGGGTGGCCATGCAGTGCGAGACGCAGCTGGACTGGATCTGCAAGATCCCTCGAGGTTGGTGGGGTGGCGCTGCTGGGCCTGGCAAGGGATGACGGGCGGCAGGGCCCGGGGTCCAAGGAAGGGTCTCCCTTCTCTGCAGCGTGTCTGTCCCTGTTGTCCCCGTAGGTACTGACGTGCGGGAGCCTGATGTCAGCCCGCAAGGTGAGGCTTCCTGTCCATTCCGCTCCCCGTGGCGGCCGGCCGGGGCAGGGCTTGACCAGGACAGAAGGAAGGGGTTTAGGGGTTTGAGCCGAAGGAAAAGGGGATCGGGGTACATTATTGGCCCAGGTCAGATGGGCTCGCAGGCCCACCTGCCCTGGCTACCCTGAACCCGTCTGGTCCTCCGTGGGCGGGGCGGGCAGGCAGCCGCAGCCTGGACTCCACCCCCACGCTGCCCCCGCAGGCCGGCGGGAATGGCTGCGTTTCCAGGAGGCTGAGTATAAGTTCTTCGAGCACCACTCCACGTGGGCGCAGGCGCAGCGCATCTGCACGTGGTTCCAGGCGGAACTGGTCTCAGTGCACAGCCAGGCCGAGCTGGACTTCCTGGGGCACAATATGCAGAAGGTGGGCATGCCAGCGAGCAGGGAGGGCAGCCCGGGAGCCAGGGAAAAGGCCCTGCCAATCCTCACCTGCCTGCCCGGCTTCCCCAGTTCTCTCGGGGCCAGGAGCAGCATTGGTGGATCGGCCTGCACACCTCAGAGAGCGACGGGCGCTTCAGGTGGGAGCCCTGGCCGGGGGTGGGTGTGGCTGGGCAGCGGGGCGCATGCGTGGGTGGCTGGCAGGGACCCAGGCTGGAAATAGAGAGGCAGCATAGCACACAAGAGACGGATTTGGTTTTGAATCCAGTTCTGCCCCTTGCGGGCTGTGTGGCCTTGAGCAAGTGACTTAACCTTGCTGGGCTTCCCTCGGTTTTCTCACCAGAAAATGAAATAATGAGGCCTGCCTGGTAGGGTTGTCCGTAGGATTAAAAATAAGGTGTCCGAATCCTTGCCGCTGCATCCAGCACATTGTTGTTGTAGTTGTTGTTTACTCACTCAGTCGTGTCTGACTCTTTGGGACCCCGTGGACTGTAGCCCGCCAGGCTCCTCTGTCCATGGGATTTCCCGGGCAAGAATACCAGAGTGGGTTGCCATTACCTACTCCAGGGGATCTTCCCAACCCAGGAATTGAAGCTGTGTCTCCTGCATTGGCAGGCGGATTCTTTACCACAGAGCCACCTGGGAAGCACATTATTGGGCACTAAATAACAGCAGTTCATATTGTGCTGGGGTCACTCATGAAAAAGGTCCGCTGCAGACGTGGGCAAGAACGCATGATGGTCCAAAGGGGCCTCTTCATGTTCAGGGCTCACCTACCAGGCATGAGGCACAGAAAGACCAGGAGGAGCACGTGGGTGTCTGAACACAGCCACTGGACTCCTGCTCTGGGATCCTTAGACTTCTTTTCTAGTTAGAGAGGTGGATGCCCAGAGAAGTGGATGCCCAGGAAGGCTGGGCCTTACCTGAAGGCACTGGGTCCTTGGGTTCCTGCTGCACTGAGCTCAGTAGCCTCGCTCCTCAGTCTGTGGCCCTGAGCCCCTAGACTTGGGCCCTAGTCTCTGCCCCCTCACTTCTGCATCCAGGGGAGGTCTAACCTGGTGCCCCGTACTGGGATCACTCCTGCTTGTGCCGTTGCAGGTGGACAGATGGTTCCGTTATAAACTTCATCTCCTGGGCCCCCGGCAAACCACGGCCCATCGGCAAGGACAAGAAGTGCGTGTACATGATGGCCAGCCGAGGTGAGGGCAGGGTAGGGCAGAGAGGGTGCAGAAGCCGAGGGGAGGGTTGGTGTTCAGGGCAGCGAGGTGAGCCCGGGCGGGAGCCCTCAGTCTCTTCTCATCCTTTCTGTTTGCCCAACCCAAGAAGGACTGGATCCAGAGAGGGGAGGGCCGGCGCCTGTCCAGCAGTCACAGAGGACTTGGGTTCAGAGCTGGACACAGGATCCGAGCCCCAGCCCTGCCTCCTCTCAGGGCGTGAGGCCAGGGTGCTGGCAGCCCGGCCCCACACTCGAGGTGACTGCTGCTCACTTTTCACAGAGGACTGGGGGGACCAGAGGTGTACGACAGCCTTGCCTTACATCTGCAAGCGCCGCAACAGCACCAGAGAGCAGCAGCCCCAAGACCCACCGCCCACAGGGGGCTGCCCCTCGGGCTGGAGCCAGTTCCTCAACAAGGTAGGGGGTAGGGAGGGGGCACCCGAGGGGAAGGCTGAGCCTCAGGAGTCCTGGCCTTCTGGCAATAACAGTCATGGCCTCTGGCCTGAACCCACCACCTTCTTCCCTACTCAGCCCCAGAACCAGGGCTAGACCCCTTGGACACTAACTCAGTGTAGTAACACCTTCCAGTTCATCAAGTAATAAGGTTGCTCATGTGGTTTGGTGAGTTTTCTAGATCCTTGGTCACCAAACATCTTGAAAATGAAGTCCTATTAAAACAAAATGTTGAACGTACAAAATATATGTGTGTGCCATACATATGTGTGCAAAAGTAAATATATGTATTTACTTCCATACTAATGTGACTGATGTCATATATAATAAAATATGCACAAGAACAAAACAATATAAAGCCTGAGCTAAAGATTTTAGAACAGTATTTTTAAGTTTTCAAAATTTTTCCTTTTAGTGGTATGAAAAAAATTTTGTGCTCTTAAATTTATCAATTATAATAATTATTACTATTTTAAATAATTTTGATAAGAGTAAAGTGATCACATACACTTCATTATTTTTATTTATTAATTTTTAATTTCTTTATTTATTTTTGGCTGCACTGGGTCTTCCTCTGCAGGACCTTTGCAGGCTTTCTCTAGTTGTGGCGAGTCGGGGCTATTCTTTGTTGTGGTACATGGGCTTAGTTGCTCCATAGCATGTGGGATTTTCCTTGACCAGGGATAGAACCTGTGTCCCCTGCATTGGCAGGCAGATTCTTAACCACTGGACCACCAGGGAAGTTCCTATACTTTATTATTTTAAAAAATCTAGGTCTGACACCGATTCAGACTTCACAGGCCTTGTTTGGAGTTCAGATTATTTTAGAACATGGATCGAATGGTTGTAGATGAAAAGATTGCTTTACAAATACAAACAGATGAAGATGAAGAAAGTTCATCCATCATTGGCTGGGCTTTCTAAGTCCTTCTCTCCATTTTTCAGTCCTTCTGCCAGTTAAATGCCAATTAAATTTTTCAGTCCTTCTGCCGATTTTTGTTTAAAAACTAGCTCATCAATTTTTGCATTTAAACGAATCTGCCTTATAAACTACTCAAAAGAACTGATTGAGAGGGTTTAAAAAAAGTCTCTGGAAGATTTTTTAAAAAACAACATTTAGAAAATTCTCTTTCCAACTATTTTGAGTGTGCAGCTAGGAGAGTTTGAGGCAATCAAAAGAATCAGGATGGATGTGCTTCTAAACGTATTTTCAAAATGTTCCTTCTAGATTGTGAGTTTCTTTCCAAGAGTGGTTAGTGACCCATGGGCTGATTCATCCAACCTGATTAGACCTTCATTTTTTTTATCTAGTGGCTGAAAGAGCTTACCCCAGGAAGGAAAGGGTGCTATTTCCTTGTGGTTTTCCCTGGCATCCTTAGTTTGAGCTTTGAATCATGCCTTCTTTGCCGGACACTGTAAGACTGCTTAACCGAATTGTGAGGATTAGATTAGTTCACACTATATAACACAATCCATAAATCTTTGTCATGCCCTGGAGTGCAGCCAGCTCATAGTGTCATGGAGCTCTCACTGTCTTCAGATTATTCAAGCAAATAATACACCTTTTCTGCCATAAAAAAAAAAACAAAAAGAGTAAGATGTATTATTCATATTTTGAAAAAAAAAACCTAAAACTCATCTATACTCTCCAGAGATAACCACTGTCAACATTTGTTACTCCACTTCCTGACTTTTTCCACATAATTGAGATCATACTAAATAGCACAATTTTGTAGCCAACTTTTTTTTCCTCAGTATTGTATTTTGAGTATTTCTCCATGTCACTGAATTGTTCCAAAAGCTTATTCTTATGGCTTCTTCCACCTAATCTAAAACAACATATTTTATATACGTAACCAGTCCCTTTCTTAATTTGTCAGCATCATTGTAATGATACCAATAATTCTTTTGAAAGCCTTCGAAGTATATGAAGCCAAGAACCAGACAGACGTTGTCCCCAGGTGTGGCCCAGGGGTTGCTGTCATAGGTAGTGGAGCATTTGGTGGCCCAGAGAAATTGTCCCACTTTAAAATTCCCCAGGTGTGGGCCAGTGTATGTGAATCTGCCGTGCCAGGTCGGGAGGGTATCGGGGCCTTGGTCAAGGAGACCCAGATGTCCTGTTTCTCCTGTTTTTCTCTCCCAGCCCCCAAAGCCTCCCCAGGGCCTGGCGCTGAGGGTTGGAGTTTCTGGGTGTGGGGGCCAGGGAGGTGGAGCTGGATGTCACACCTCCCCCTCTGCCCCGCAGTGCTTCCGAATTCAAGGCCAGGACCCCCAGGACCGGGTGAAGTGGTCAGAGGCACAGTTCTCCTGTGAACAGCAAGAGGCCCAACTGGTCACCATTGCAAACCCCTTAGAGCAAGGTAGGGCCAGCCCGGGGGAGGCCCCAGAATCCTCTAACACCGTCCCCCTAGACGACTAGAGCAGAGTGAGGAGGGGGCTGCTGCCCTGTGGCTCATCGCTCTCTCTTCTGGGGGACTGTAGCGTTCATCACAGCCAGCCTGCCCAATGTGACCTTTGACCTTTGGATTGGCCTCCATGCCTCGCAGAGGGACTTCCAGTGGGTGGAGCAGGAGCCTCTGCAGTATGCCAACTGGGCCCCCGGGGAGCCCTCTGGCCCTAGCCCTGCTCCCAGCGGCAACATACCGGTGAGGAAGCCCCTGCCCCATGCTCTCCTCTGCACCCGCTAACCCGCCCTGGCCCGCAGCACTTGTCTTCACGCCTGGGGACCCCCTTGCAGCCTCTTTGCTCATAGTACAGACTTTTGGGGGGTGGTGGCACAAGGCAGGCAGCTCTTGGGGCTCCCCTGAGCAGCTCCTTCCCCCCAGACCAGCTGTGCAGTGGTCCTGCATAGCCCCTCAACCCACTTCACTGGCCGCTGGGACGACCAGAGCTGTGCAGAGGAGACCCACGGCTTCATCTGCCAGAAGGCCACAGGTAGGTATCACCTGGGAGCCTGGAGACCTCAGCCCAGGGCTGGACACTGGGCCGAGCCAGGAGGAATGAGGCATGGTCCCTGACCTCAGGGGACCACTCTGCTTGGGAAGTAGATGGGCAGAAGGCCAGGCACCAATCAGAGGGACAGGCAGTGAGCACCCAGGGGTTGCAGGAGGAAGGTTTGGGGTTTGGAGGGCTGCCCAGGAAGAACTAAGACACTGGTCATGCGTTGTGGCAGGGACCCCAGTGGTTCTACATCTGAGGCTCCTGCAGCTCTGAGCAGGGGTCCCTCTGCCCTGGGTTCCTGGTCAGGCTCAAGGTTGCTCATCCCTTTACTAGTAAGAACCTATTATTAATAACAAAAGTGACTGACGGTTACTGCACCCAGAGGAGAGTTGGTCTCTGCCTGCTGTTCCCCCTTGGCCTCATGCCTGGGGATGGGGTGAGGGGAGCAGAGCCCGGCCTGAGTCCTGCCCCCTTCCCTGTAGACCCCTCCCTGAGCCCATCCCCAGCAGCATCGCCCCCTGCCCCGGGCGCTGAGCTCTCCTACCTCAACGGCACCTTCCGGCTGCTGCAGAAGCCGCTGCGCTGGCACGACGCCCTGTTGCTGTGTGAGAGCCGAAATGCCAGCCTGGCCCACGTGCCTGACCCCTACACCCAGGCCTTCCTCACTCAGGCCGCCCGAGGGCTGCGCACGCCACTCTGGATTGGGCTGGCCAGTGAGGAGGTGGGCACCGGGCTGGGTCCCCCTCCCCCCAGGTCCCTCCCTGTCTCCTCCTAACCCCCTGCCTTCCGTGGCCACACCCCTCCACCCCGCCCTGGCTGGTTCCCTTGCTCCTGCCCTGATGGCCCCCTGTGCCCAGGGCTCCCGGCGGTACTCTTGGGTCTCGGAGGAGCCGCTGAGCTACGTGAGCTGGCAGGACGGGGAGCCCCAGCTCCCGGGGGGCTGCGCCTACGTGGACACGGATGGCGCCTGGCGCACCACCAGCTGTGACACCAAGTTGCAGGGGGCTGTGTGTGGAGTTCACGGCGGTGAGTGCCCACCCGGCGGGGTGAGGGCTGGGCCAGGGAGAAGCCGACCCCAGGAGGACCCTGGGCCACTTCCTCAATCCTGCATTTGCCCCCTCACAGGGCCCCCTCCTCCGCGACAAATAAGCTACCACGGGAGCTGTCCCCAGGGGCTGGCGGACTCGGCATGGATTCCCTTCCGAGAGCACTGTTACTCCTTCCACATGGAGCTGCTGCTGGGCCACAAGGAGGCGCTGCAGCGCTGCCAGAGAGGTGGGCTGGGTGGGGCGAGCGCCCCCACCTGGGCGTTCCGGGTGGCGACCCCTCTCTAGGACGCTCAGAGACCCCACGAATGTGGTCCCCGTGCCGCACTCTGCTTGTCGGCTGCACTCACCACCTCTCAGTGCCCCTCACGGTCCAATCCACACAGACCATCTGGGACGGGACGTGGATGTAAATGTAGCCCTCCCCTTACACGCACGTCTTCACGCCATCCTCTACTCAGGCTGCCAGGGAAGAGGGCGGGGCCTCTCCGGGGGCTCTGCTACCCCCCAGGAGACTCAACTGCCCTGACGTCGGCCTCCTTTGTGTCCAGCGGGCGGCGCGGTCCTGTCCATCCTGGATGAGATGGAGAACGTGTTTGTCTGGGAGCATCTGCAGAGCTCTGAGGGCCAGAGTCGGGGCGCCTGGCTGGGCATGAACTTCAACCCCAAAGGTGGGTCCCCTGGGTATAGGGTCAGGAGGGGCAGGCCTCAGGCTGCAGGGGGTGGCCCTTCACTGGGGCTTGGCCGGTGGTGAGCGGTGGTGGGGGGGTGAGGGCCTGTGGGAGCGAGGTGAGGATCTGTGGGATGTGGGGGTTTTCTAGAACAGGCCTCTTCTCTCCCATCTGCTTCTGCTCCATGTCGCTGCCTCCCACATCCCCAGCAATGCCCCCCCAATGCCGCCTTTCCCACAGGGGGCACCCTGGTCTGGCAGGACAACACAGCTGTGAACTACTCCAACTGGGGGCCCCCAGGCCTGGGCCCCAGCATGCTGAGCCACAACAGCTGCTACTGGATCCAGAGTAGCAGTGGGCTGTGGCGCCCGGGCGCCTGCACCAACATCACCATGGGCGTCGTCTGCAAGCTCCCTCGAGGTGCGGGAGACATCTAGTGCTGGGGGGTGGGAGGCCCCTGGGCCACTGCTCATTCTGCAGGCCACACAGCGGATGGGAGGGAGTCAACAGGCCTGGGGCCGCTGGGATCCTCCTCTGGGATCAACTGGTCTGTACCAAGGACTGGTCCTTCCTGCAAATTGCCAGAGTAGACAGCAAACCTGTCATTTTGTCATGCTTAAAGGCAGGAATGTGGGGTTCAAGCCCAACCCAAACCGTTTGCCAACTCTGTGACCTTGGGTAAATTGCTTAAGCTCTCCAGCCTCGGTTTACTCATATGTAAAATGAGGGTAATAAAAGTACCTATGGGCTTCACAGGTGGCTCAGTGGTAAAGAATCTGCCTGCCAACGCAGGAGACACAGGTTTGATTCCTGGGTCAGGAAGATCCCCTGCAGGAGGAAATGTCAACCCACTCCAGTATTCTTGCCTGGGAAATTCCATGGCCAGAGGAGCCTGGCAGGCTACAGTCCAAGGGATTGCAGAAGAGTCAGACATGCTGCTGCTGCTGCTGCTAAGTCGCTTCAGTCGTGTCCGACTCTGTGCAATCCCATAGACGGCAGCCCACCAGGCTCCTTCATCTCTGGGATTCTCCAGGCAAGCATATTGGAGTGGGTTGCCATTTCCTTCTCCAGTGCATGAAAGTGAAAAGTGAAAGTGAAGTCGCTCAGTCATGTGTGACTCGTCGTGACCCCATGGGCTGCAGCCTACCAGCCTCCTCCGTCCATGGGGTTTCCCAGGCAAGAGTACTGGAGTGGGGTGCCATTGCCTTCTCCGGAGTCAGACATGACTCTGCGGCTAAACAACAACACAATGATAAGGGTACCTATGAGAGGATTAAATGAGCCAGTGAAGTGTCTGGCGCAACAGAAAATGTTCTTCATGTTTGCTGATTATTATTATATTGTTACTACCACTGTTACTAACTGGTCCCTCCTCCTCCACAGCTGAGGCAAGCAGCTTCTCCCCATCAGGTGAGTGGCAGGCAGGACTACCCCCCCCCCCAACCCGGTCCCAGTCATTCTGGGCAGCGGGCGGGCGTGGCAGGGCTTCTGACCAAGGGTCCTTCTGGCCGCAGCAGCCCTCCCAGAGAACCCTGCGGCCCTGGTGGTGGTGCTGATGGCGGTGCTCCTGCTCCTGGCCCTGCTGACCGCTGCCCTGATTCTCTACCGGCGGCGACAGAGCGTCGAGCGTGGGGCCTTTGAGGGCGCCCGCTACAGCCGCAGCTCCTCCGGCCCCAGCGAGGCCACCGAGAAGAACATCCTGGTGTCCGACATGGAAATGAACGAGCAGCAGGAGTAGAGCCGAGGGCGTGGGTGGGGCCAGTGGAGCTGGGCCCCCCACCAGCTGTGGTCCAGTCAGCCTATGGGGGGGGCGCCCTGGGAAGCCGCTGTGGGGAGCTGGGGCTGGCAGGGCCTGGGCTGGTGGGGTCCCTCCCTCCCATGAGGGCTGGGCTGAGGCCTGGCTGAGTGCAGCATGGCGTTTCCTTTTGGGGGGGCCCTAAGGTCTTGCCACCCGGACCTGTACCCCCATGGTCACTGGAGGCAGGACGGGAGCCTCTTTCTGCCTCTTTCTCCCTGCCCCCACCCCCCAGGCCTGTGCCCCAACCCTGGGACGCCCCCCCTTCTCGCTGCAGAGTCTGAGGAGCCTCCCCAAGCCCTCAGCCAGCCTCTGTCGCTTCTCCCCTATCCTGGCAGCTCAGCTCCTCACATCCTCCCTGCCCCCCCACCCCCGCCCTGCATCCCGCCTGCTCTCCCAGCCCTTCCTTCTGAGCCAGGGCCCCAGGGTCTGGGGAGCCCTCTTGCTGTTGGTGGGGGTCACAGGGGGGCTGAGCATGTGTCACTCGTGTGCCTGCTGGGGTGGCTGTAGGGCATGGCAGGAGGGTTCTGGGCCGGGACTGAGGACCGGAGCATCACTGTGGTATCAGCTGGGCTGGAGACAGGACCAGGAAGAGACCCCCTGACCTCCTGGGGATGACCGGGCTGGGCTGGGGTGTCATCTCCTGCCGGTCAGGGGAGGGCTCTGTCCCTATAAAGTCCCCTGTGGGGACCAAAGTAAGTTCCCTAAGGTTTCCAGGTCCTGGCTGTAGTTTGGAGAGAGAGGAGGTGGTTGGCCAGGGTCAGTGGAAGCTGGGGTGCGCCCTCTAAGGGGGCCCAGAGGAATGGCACCTGAACCCCCTGGAGTGGCCCCTGTGTGGGGGAGACGACCCACCCAGAACCTTTCCAAGAGGCCGGAACCCCAGTCAGAATCACCAGTCCTGGTGCCATGGCCCAGGACAATGTGAACACAGACCCAAGACATGGTCCTTTTTTGTAGTTCTTAATTTTTTTAATGTGCCATTATTGTTTTAAAAGAAAAAGATAAAAGAAAAGCAAACAAATAAAACACCTTTAAGAGGCTTGAGAGAGAAGGGTCCCCGCTTTGTCTTGTTGGGAGTCTTGTCCTTCATACCGCTTCAAAGATACATGTTGTTTTGAGGGGCTTGCATCCATTTTGCTTCTGTCTCGGGGCCACAGGACCCCAGCCTTCTCTCTGCTCCTGGGAATACGTGTGAGGGTGAGTGTTCGGAGCCAAAGGACAGTGGCGTGAGCTTGGGTAACTTGGCTCCCCTTTCAGAGTGTAAAATGGGAGAACAGGGTGCACCTCCCAGGCTCCTTTAAGGAGGTTGAGGATTAAGTGAGATCACCTGGGCAAAGCAGTCCACACAGGGTCTTGGCGCTGGAGCTGTAATTGTCCCATAAACGTCAGCTGGTACTGTTTGTCTCTGGGCTGGGGCTCCCAGGCCAGCGTGTGAGGTGCTCCTGCCAGACCAAGGTGGGAGCCCCACACCACCGTGCTTCCAAGGCAGACCTGCATTTGAGCTGCAAGAAAGTGAGTACACATTTGTCCCTGGGTAGTGTGGGCTCTGAAACCACCCTGAGGCAGGGGAGTGGATCGCAGGACCTCCCCCCCGCCCCCATTACCTCCATTCAGGATGTTTGAGCTGGAGTTAGAACTGCAAACAGAGAAGGCCTTGCCAGACAAGGATGGTCAACTGTACCAGGTTGCGCTGAGTGCAGTGAAAAGGCCTGAAGTAGGCCGAGGGGTGGGGAGCTGGTTTGGGCTGGGTGGTTGGGGTGGGTCTCTCCAGAGGCAGTGAGGCTGGAACCTGAAGGAGGTGGGTGGGAGGTGGTGCAAGCATCCGGTCCTGGGCTGGGGAATGGCAAGGGGATTGGGGCGGGTCCTGCCGCGGAGTCCCTGGTGCTTCAGATGACCAGTGGGGAGGCCAGGCTGGCTGGAGCGTGGCGGGGCCTGGTTGCCCAAGGCCTTGAAGGCAGGCCTAGAAAGTCTGAATGTGGATGTCAGGTCCAGCAGGAAATCAGTGGGAAGGGCTGGGCTAGTCTGACCTTTTCAGCCGGTATTTGGATCGTTTTGTCTGCGGCACCTGGTGAGGTTGTGTGCGCATGCATGTTTGGCCTTAGTGATTTTTAAACCCAAGTTTCTTGTTTTCTAAATCGGTAATCTTGTCACATGGTTCAAAGCCTAAGCCCATATGATAGGAAAAGATAGATACTGAGAAGTCCAAAGCGTCTGGCCTGCACGGTGGGGTAGACGAGGGGCCATATCTGAGTCTGGGAGCTCCTTTCCGGAGCCTTGGAAACCCAAGGGCCTCTTCCTACGCTCCTCTCTCTGTAGCAGCAGCAGGAAACACAGAGGGGCCCGCTCACTTCAGGGAGGGAGCCCCAATCCTGTGGGTGGGTGGGTGGAGTTCCTTAATGATTAATCCACTTCAGCCTGAAGTGATTAGCCCTCCACAGTGGGGAACAGCTCCCTTTGTGAGTTGAGTGCCGGGCCATTAGCCACAGCTCACAGATGGCTAGGCCAGGCTGAGCTGAAGCCCCTTGGGGAGCTGGCCGCTGACCCTTGCCCTGAGAGATAGCAAGAGCCTAGGGGTGAAGGCGGGGTCACAGGCTCCCAGTGGGGTTTGGGGATGGGAGGAGTAGCTGAAGGAATGAGGACCCAAATGCCCCAGGGCTACTTGTGGCCAGTGGCTGCTGTGTGTCCAGAGGTTTAAGTCAACAGTCCCCAGCCTTTTTAACACCAGGGACATATTTCATGGAAAACAATTTTTTCAGGGACCGGGAGGGAAGGGATGGTTTTTGGATAATTCGAGTGCCTTACATTTATTGCATACTTTATTTCTAATCTAATGCTGCCGCTGATCTGACAGGAGATACCAGTCCGTGGCCTGGAGGTTGGGGACCCCTGGTTTAAATCACTCCAGTAATACTTGTTCCCCACTCTTCTCTCCTTTCCTCGGGTGGCTTTAGTCCTTGCCAGAGCCCTGAACCCCCACCCAGAAGCATTTCAGACAGCTTTACGTGCACCTGGGGGCTCCCCAGAGACCTTGTTCTGCTTGGGGGCTCCTGCCTGCCCAGGGGAGGGCTGGGTGGCTCTCTGTGGGCAGGAGGAAGGCTTGGGACTGGGGTCATCTGCCTCTGGCCCCTGGCCAGTGCTGGTTCTGATAGGGTGCATGGTAGAAACTCCTTTCTTCTGCTCATTTCCATGCACTAGGCCTTCAGCCTCTCTACATTCCATCTATGATGCCCTGAGACCCAGCCCCTGGTGCCTGGGCAAAGGGCACTGAATCTAGGCTCCAAGCCCCGCTGGCACTGGTGGGATGAAAACCGGCTCAGCTCTGGCCACCTGGCCTCCAGGACAGCTCGCTGGATCCATGAATGAACGGGCAAACGGGCCGCTCTCCAGAGAGAGATGTCAGGTCTTCTCACAACCTCTTCTTGTCAAATCAGAGATGGCTTGCTCCCAGGTGTCCTGGCGGAGCTGGCCTGGCCCAGTGGGCAGCACTGCGAGGCCGCAGGGGTGAGGAGCCGGCCAGCCGCACCACATGGTTCTGTTGGAACAGAGCTGGCCAGGCCCTGCCAAGCTGCCTGGAGCACTAGGGCTGGAGTCCGGGGCAGGGACAAGGTCAAGAACTGCATCTGGAGGGAGAGGCAATTCCCAAGAAAGGTGGGGGCAGGAAGGGGGAAGAAAGGGAAAGGAGGTGGACGGAACATGGAGGGGCCTTGAGCGAGACTGGCGTGAGATGAAAGTGCTCGGATGTTCAGGCCTTTATCTCAGGGGTCAGGGCAGCCGGGAGGCCCAGTGAAGGCTGACTTTAGTCTCGACTCCCCCCAGAAGCGGCCCCGTTGGATCTGCAGATGGCAATCCTTGTCCAGCAAAGCAGCCAGGGAGGCCAGCCCTGGAGAAAGGAAAGGGACAAAGCAGCATGCAGGCATTTCCCCCTTGAAATGGATTTGTTGCTTGCAGTCAGTGCAGAAAATGGACTAGCTTCTGATAGTGGCTGATGGCAGAACTGTAGCCATTTCAGGGAAACCCTGTTTGGTTCAGGTTTTCTAGTCGTCTATTTTTTTTTCTTTCCTGCATGGTATCTCTTAAGTTCTGAGGTCCTGTGGCTTGTCTGGGGATCTGGCCCTCCTCGGTCATTGCACAGTCCTGCCAGCTTATGCAGAGAGGCCCGTCTGTATCTTTCTCTGGGACCTGAGAAACTTTTGGATGGTGCCTTTTCCTACTCTGGGGCTGCAGGGAACTCAGGGACATTGCCTCAGACAGGCCATTCCTCCATGATGATGGTAATGGTCGAGATACTTATTGATTATTTACTAGATATGGCCCTGTTCTAACTGCTTACCATGAATAAACTCATTTTATCCTCTCAACATATCATCAGCTGGTTGCGACTGTGCCCCTTGACAGATGAGGAAACAGAGGCACCGAGAGGGGAAGGACTTGGCTGGTCACTTCTCCACCCTCCCTGTTCTATAAAAAGGTTGGGGGACAGGATATAGGTGAGAATCCACTCCCACCCACCATGATCTTACAGGCAGACTCCGAGGCTCAAGAACTCTGTCTCAACTTGAGACATCTGTGCTGAGTTTCAGAAGCCTGTTTTGAGGGTAAGGGCTAAAAGTGGCCTCTCTCCTTTCCTTTTTCTCTGGCCTCCATTCCTGAGGCAGGGACACCTAACCAGGGATGCCTGGTTAGCCTGGGCTGGGGTTGGACATGGTACATAATGCACAGAACTTCATAGGATGGGGACTTCCCTGGTGGTCAGGTGGTGAAGACTCTGCTTCCACTGCAGGGGGCCCGGATTCGATCTCTGGTTGGGGAACTAAGATCCTGCATGCGGCACAGTGCAGCCAAAAAAGAAGGAGAATTGCATAGTATGTGTAGAAATGAAGTGGGGGCTTGGTGCATATATGAGACTTTGCACTATTATGGATATTTTATTATTTTTTAAAATTGGAGTGCAGTTGCTTTACAATGTTGTTAGTTTCCACTGTATAGCAAACTGAATCAGCTATTTGTATAAATATATCCTGTATTCCTTGGATTCCATTTTTGTCACCACAGAGTACTGAGTAGAGTTCCCTGCACTGTATACAGTCAGTTGCCATTAGTTACCTATTTTGTACATAGTAGTATATATAAATCACTGAGGATGGTAACTGCAGCCTCGAAATTAAAAGACCCTTGCTCCTTGGAAGAAAAGCTATGACAAACCTAGACAACATATTAGAAAGCAGAGACATCTCTTTGCCGACAAAGGTCCATATAGTCAAAGCCATGGTTTTTCCAATAGTTATGTATGGATATGAGAGTTGGACCATGAAGAAGACTGAGCACTGAAGAACTGATGCTTTAGAATTGTGGTGCTTCACTGGAAGGACTGATGCTGAAGCCGAAGCTCCAATATTTTGGCCACCTGATGTGAAGAGCTGACTCACTGGAAAAGACCCTGATCCTGGGAATGACTGAAGGCAGGAGGAGAACGGGGCAACAGAGGATGAGATGGTTGGATGGCATCACCAACTCAATGGACATGAGTCTGGGCAAACTCCGGGAGATAGTGAAGGACAGGGAAGCCTGACATGCTGTAGTGTCCTCTGCATTGGCAAGTGGATTCTTAACTGATGGACCACGAGTGAGGTCGAGAGATTAGCATTTGAATCAATAAACTGAGTAAAGAAGATCACTCTCCCCAGGGTGGGTGGGCTTTGTCCAATCCATTGAGGGCCTGAATAGAGCAAAAAAGGAGAGAAAGGACAGATTTTCTGTTGAGCTAGGACACCCATCTTCTGCTCTCGAGCATCAGCACTTCTGGTTCTCAAGCCTTCAGAGGCCAACCAGGGTTCACACTCTTGCCGCCCACCCCGCCCCCCACCCCCCACCTCCATGTTCCCAGGCCCAAGTTTGAATTGGAAGCGCATCACTGGCTTCCCTAGGTTCTTAGCTTGCAGATGGCAGACGGCGGGACTTCTCAGCCTCCATAATCCTGTGAGCCAATCCCTCACACTAAATCTCTTTCTATAGATCCTATTAGCTCTTTTTCTCTAGAGAACCCTAGTGTACATTTCTCCCCGTGTAACATGGGGTTACTAGTATCTGCCTCATAGGCGTATTGTGAGGATTAAAGATAAATGTAAAACGCTTACCCTCAGGCCCAGCTCCTAGGAAGTGCTCTGTAAGTGCAACCTGTGGGCTCCTGTCACCTCAGTATGATGATTTCTACGCATGTCCTGCTGCCCCAGTGAGAAGTGAGCTCCAAGAAGGTGGGCACTGTGCATTTTTTTTTCCCTGTGTCCTCACAACCGGCACACGATTGAAAAAAGTGAAAGCTGAGTCTGATTCCGCGACTCCATTGGCTGTAGCCTGCCAGGCTCCTCTGTCATGGAGTTCTCTGGACAAGAATACTGGAGTGGGTAGCCATTCCCTTCTCCAGGGGCTCTTCCCAACCCAAGGGTCTAACCCAGGTCTCCTGCAATGTGGATTCTTTACCATGGAAGCCACCAGGGAAGCACAAGTTGATAGTTGGTAAAAGCTGCCTGAAGAGCCAAAGGCATAGAAAAAACCCTGTATCCTGTCCAGCGTGCCTCAGGCTCGAGTAGGTTCTGCCAATATTTAGCCAGTTATAGAGGAGGGAGATAGCCCTTTTCATCATTCTTTTTTTTAAGTATTTTTGAAAGTTTATTTATATGGCTGTACTGGGTCTTAGTTGTAGCACCCGTTTTTTTTTTTTTTTTTTTTTAGTTGCAGCATGCAGGATTTACTTCTCTGGCCAGATCGAACCTGGGCTGCCTGCATTGGGAGTGTGGAGTCTTAACTGCTGGACCACCAGGGAAGTCCCCCATCATTGTCTTTTTTTTTAAATCACAAATAATGCATTTAATTGTTTAGCTTCTTGAAGTACTCCTGGGTCAGGAAGATCCACTGCAGAAGAGATAGGCTACCCACTCCAGTATTCTTGGGCTTCCCTTGTGGCTCAGCTGGTAAAGAATCTGCCTGCAATGCAGGAGACCTGGGTTCGATCCCTGGGTTAGGAAGATCTCCTGGAGAAGAGAAAGGCTACGCACTCCAGTATTCTGACCTGGAGAATTCCATGGACTGTCCATGGGGTCGCAAAGAGTCGGACACAACTGAGCAACTTTCACTTTCACTTCACACTTTCAGTACTCACATGACAGAAGCTTCCCGGGTGGCTCTGAGGGTAAAGAATCTGCCTGCAATGCAGGAGACCTGGCTTTGATCCCTGGGTCAGGAAGATTCTCTAAAGAAGGAAATGGCAACCCACTCCAGTATTCTTGCCTGGGTAATTCCATGGACAGAGGAGCCTGGCGGGCTACAGTCCATGGGGTTGCAAAGAGCTGGATACTACTGAGTGACTAACACACACATAACAGAAACTAACAAATCCATGTTGTTTAGTCGCTAAGTCGTGTCCGATTCTTGACACCCCATGGTTTCAAAAGCACCTCTTCCTCTTTTACCTTTTCCTCTCTCTTACCCTTTCTCTGTCCCTTCTTCCATTGGTTTAGAAAGTCTGTTGAGGCATATTTTACAATTATACCACAGAGTTTGCGTACGTTAAGCACACAGTTCAATAAGCTTTAGTAAATGCATCCAGTTGTGTGAACATAACCACAGACCAGCTTTCAGAAGCCCCTCATCACCCCACAAAGTCCCCTTGAGCTCGTGTGCAGTCCGTCTCCGCTCCCCTCCCCAACCCCCAGCAACCGCTGCTCTGTCTCTATAGTTTGCCTTTTCTAGAAATTGCATGTACATAGGATCATACAGTATGTAGTCTTTCATGACTGGCCTCTTTCACTTGCTGTAATGTTTTTGCAGGTATCAGTAGTTCATTCCCTCCATCTTTATTTTTTGACTTGGCTTTGTCTCTCTCTCTCTCATACACACACCTACCTCTTACTAAATTCTCTGCCTTTTTTTTTCATCCTAATTCTTGATCTGGCCTTTGGGTGATAAGGTGCAATTAGGAGCGAATTGTGGAGTAAATGTACCAAACCCTCCTAAGTGGGTATCTACAGGGGCAGCCGGCCAGCCTGTGGGGGCCTGACCCAGCCCCGTGGGGGCCCAGGCTGTGTCATCCCTCATGGCAGTGATGGTGGGGGGCAAGGAGAGGTGAGATGTGGGGACGAGTGAGGGGTGTGGGAGCTGCACTCCTCAGAGTTTCAGGCCCTGAGCCTTTGTCCAAGGGGACTGGAATGAGCACAAGACAAAGCTGGGTGAATAATGTCAGTTTACTGATTCCACTCAGGGTGGAGTGAGACCTGAAGGGGCGCCCTCCACAGAGGGACCCCAGGCCATGGGGCCCACTAAGGCCAATGGGTCCCTTGGACTTCTGGGTGGAGGGGCAACAGCTGGGCAGCTGGCGGGGGCTCAGCAAGCCCAGGTGTGGGACTGAGCAGGTCGCTGTTGCTGTCTGTGGATGCTCGAGCCAGACCCCAAAAAGAGCGTGGCAGAAGGTGAAAAAGATAACTGGGAACAGCGGTTTCCATTTCAGTGGCGAGGAGGAGGAAGAGAGGCTTGTGGGCACGGAGGAAGGATGGCCAGGAGGAGAGGCTTCTGCCCGGCCAGCTCCAGGGCCAGCTCCCTTGCTAGACAACTCGGCTGTTGCCTTCACAAATGCTGCTGTCACTCCCATCTCCCAGCTCGGAACCTGGAAAGCAAGAGGACACTCAGGCTGCAGGCTCTGTCGTGGAGGAGGATGGCATCGTTGCCCTTCCTGCCCGGCTCCCCCAAGCCTCTGCCCCAGCACCAGTGACCAGACACACATACAATACACAATAGACACACACAACATAAATGCTACACACATAAATGCTACAGTGCCTGGAACAGTGTGAGGAACAGAGACCCCGCAATCTTTCAGGGATCAAATTGGCTGGACACAGAGGGTCATGTGATGGGGAGGCTAGGGGGTACAGAGGCGGTGAGAAGCAGTGGAGTCAGAGTGGAGGAGGCGGGGTGGGGTGCTTTCTTTATTCTTGGGAAAGATTCTTATTCTCAATATTTCTTTCCTCATTAGCTAGAGTGAGTGCTCCCTATTTGGAAGCACGTTCTGACTGGTGAAGGGCAAGGGAACAAGAGTAATCGCCTCCCTCCATCCCTACCTGGACCCTCTCAGCTTCTTCCTCCACCACAACGCAGCCCCAGCTCCAAGAGCTGCCCACCTTCTTTCACCTTCCTCTTTCCCCCAAATCTTAAACCTGTATTGATGGCTGCTGGAAGCATGATTCCCCTCCCTGGACTTGGACTTGGCTGTGGTAACCATTATTCATGCCAGCCAAGAAGCAGCTGTCAGGGAGGCTGTGTGATAGTTTGTTAGACCCAGGCACACCCACCCAGGGACTCTCCCCAGCAGCCATTACCTCGGTGCCACCTGTAGCATTTTGTGTGCGGCCTCGGTTCCCAGGCGCCCAGGACGGGGTGCCCACCGAGAAGGTTGGCATGAGCCACAGAGATACTGGCATCTTTGTGTCACCTGCTGTGCCCTGATGTTTTGCCTTTTCCCTCCCTCTTTACCTGCATGGGGCTAGGGCGGCGGGTCACAGCTGTGACTCAGCTGTGGCAACCCATCTTCACAGAGCACTGCCAACCAGGTGAGGCCTGCCAGGCTGCGGGGGACCAGAGAAGCCATGGCCCCAGGGGGAGGGCGCAAGGCGTGTGGATCCGCCTTTGGCTGCCCTGGCTCTTGTCCTGATCAGGGCTCGGGCAGGAAGCCAGGCCCCGGCGGCGTCTGACCAGCGTGCCAGGACGGTCCCTCTGCACGGGGCTGCCCCTGCCAGTGCCTGGGGTGTACACAGGGCTGGGACAGGCGGAGAGGGCCTAGACCTGTTTCCAGCGGGGGAAATCTGAGGCCCCCACATTAGGACTCTACCGGGAGGGGGGTGGATCCTAGAGCTAGTCCCAGCTTCCTGAAGAGAGGTGGTTAGTGACATGGGGGGGGGGGGAGGCGTCTGCCTCGGAGCAACACAGGAGACAGGGTTCCCTCGGCGGAGACTCCTTTTTAAGCACCTCCCCGGGGGCGCGCTTCTCCCGTCCTCTAGAGATGCCACCCAAACCGGGGGCCCCAGGCCTGGATCCGCGGTGCCCCTTCCGCATCCCTAAGCGGGGGTGTGGAGGGAGGCTCTCCATCCCGCTCCGGGCCACCCCCCGCGGCAGGGCGGCAGCGGGCCCCGCTGGGCACTAGGGGTCGCCCCTGCCCAGCCAGATCCGCCCGGGCGCGCCCGCCGCGGCAGGTTTCCCCGAACCGGGAAGAGCGCGGGCGCCTCCGGGGCGGGAGCTGGGAAGGGGCGCGGCGCCGAGACCCTGCCCGGAGCCTCGGGCCACGGAGCCTTCCCGGCCGACGCACGGGGGGCCCTCTCTGGACGGAGCCGGCGCTCTCGCCAAAGGCCTGGGTGCGTGCGCCCGCACACAAAGGTCTTTCCTATAGCCCTCACCGCTCCCTGCCCGCCCTCCCTTCCCGGTGGCCCGAAGGGGAGCAGCTGCTCGGGGTCGGCCCGGGCAACGGCGCCGGGAGACCGGCCGCCCACCCCGAGTGGCCCTGGGACCTTGCGAGGGCGCGAAGGGGGCTCTGGGCCTTCACCCGGCTCGGCTGGACCCCCGCGGTGGCGCCCGGGGACTGGAACCCTGCGAGTTCCTTTTGTGAACGGAGGGGAGGGCCCGGGAGGGCCCTCCCCACTCTGAAAATGATCTGCCGGGTTCTCGGGACTCGGGACTACGTGCCCTGAATAATAGATTGGGTGCTCTAGGGCCGTCATCTGGGCCCCACCCTGTGGAGCTTTGGGCTGGTTCAGCCTCTGCGGGCGGGTCGGTTGCGGGGGTGGGGGTGGGGGCGGTCCCCAAAGCATTACCATGGCCGCTGCATCAGGGTCACCAGGGGCCCACCCCAGTGCCTGAATCGGTGTCTCTGGGAGGGATCCAGGACTCTGTATTTTTCTAAGTTTCCCAGGTGATTCTGATGGCAAAGCCTGCGTGGAAATCGCTGTTTCAAACCTTTTAAGGCAGGCAGTTGTGACATTTCTCTCTAGAACAGCCTCTGGGGATGGAATTGTCACCCCTGGAACCCCTTTCTTAGTTCACTGTAACGTTTATCCTCCCAGCTGATGGGGAAGTTCTTCCCTCATCTGACCACCAGCCTGCCTGCTTTAATTGAACACGTTTTCTTTAGTCGGGTTTTCTATGGGGTAATGAGCCTGCTTTGGAGACAGCTGACCTGGACTCCTTGGCCCTTTCCCGACACTTGTTTTCCTTGTTCAACTTCTGATTCCAGCAGGCCCACTGGCTTGGGCCAAACAGTGAGAAAATCCAGTAACTCCAGTACTAACTTGTGAATGATGGTGGTCCCTTTAGGTAATGGCTACACAGTGCCCTTCCAGGGTTTAGAAGAAAACCCAAGAGGTTCCCCCAAGTGCTGGATGCTGGAGAATCCCAGTAAAGGGAAAGGAAAAAAAACCTGCAGCGGGTCATCTTATGTCCCAGGAAGACTGATCTTCCCTTTGCCCGCCTTTCCTCTCGCTTTCAGCATGAGTTCAAACTCTTATCTCCTCTGCATCCAGCACACTTGGACTGCCTTGCTGACTGCTGCAGCTAGGGTTTCCCCAGCTTTGTGGGGTTATTTTTGCCTCTGGGGGCAGGGGGTGGTCGTTACTTCCTTCCATAGGATTAGGTTCAACACAGCCACAGAAAGACAGCAAATTGCCAAACACCCTCAATATGGCAGGACTGATCCCCACACCTACTTTCATTTTCTTCCGGTCTGGGTTGTGGGTAGTTTCTTGACAACTATGGGAAAGAAGACAATGAAAAATGAACCGTTTTTTCCCAAAGCAATTGTGAACAGATGTCTAATCCCCTAGTCGCGGGAATATTCTAGGAATTCCTGACATCACCTTAAAGGGGCAGAGAAGGAGGCGTGGAGGTGTGAGGGCAGTGTTGATGTTCAGCACCTGTGGGGCGTAGGCGCCTCCCAAAGACAGCGTCAGCGATAGCACAAGTCACCTTCGTCCTTTTAGGGTGTCTGAATTTGGCAGTGTGAACAGACCTGCGTCCTCTCAGCAATTGATCTGAGCAGCAGAACCCCATCCTGACAGTCCAGAGTCACATTTCCAGGCAGTGGGGGTGAAAGCCATGCTAATTGGCCACTTGCCTCACCACTGGCTTTTAAACAATTGGTTGTATTCTCTGCCCGGCAGGAAGCAGCAGGCCCATCAAGGCTCTGGGCTCCCTCTTTGTTCTGACTTTATGGCATTTTATGCCACAATGAGAAACACTGTGTACTCCGTGGGAGGCCATTGTGCCAGGCAGCGAGGATGTGGGCTCTGGGGCAGAGGGGCTTTTGCCCTTCCCCCCAGGGGGAGGAGGGTCTTTGTGACAGGCTGGGGGACAAAACAAGGGGTGCTGGACACTGTTACTGGGGTAACTGCCTGGCCAGTGTAGCCCCTGGGTCCCTCTCCCCAGAAGGCCGAGGGGAAGGGCAGGAGAAGGTTGGAATTTCTTCTAGAGGAGCGGTCCTGGTTACCTGGTAAATTATACGTGGGGCGGTGCTAGCCACGGCCTCCCTGTTCCCCAGGCTGCTAGGGCGACCTCATCCTGCCTCTAGATTCTGTGCCTGGAGATGGTGGCTATCTAATTATGGCCACCAGGGGGCGCAAACTTGGTGAGTAGGCAAGCTTTCCCAATAGTTGGCCAAGCCTGGGCCTTGCATAATTTTGGGTAAATTTGGTCTTCTGAGGCAAGGGTTCTCGGTTTTGTAGAAATGGTGTGAATAGGGAGAGCCTAGGGAAAGTCCATGGAGCCTCACACACAGATAGGCCAGTGGGATTTCAGAGCGACTTCAACACCCTCCCCTCTCCCTCCAGGTGAAGTGTGAAAGTAGCACACCTGTGGCAGAAGACAGGTGGGTACTTGTGCCAGGAGGGCATCGTGGAAGGTGTAGGGTTCTGTCTGCTCTCTGCCTTTTAGTGAACACACACACACACATGGATTCTTTCTATTTGATCTAGTTTAGCAAATTAGGTACTTGAGAGATGTAAGGAAGCTGCCATGGGCAGGCAGGGAGAGCAATTTTGGGTACAGGGTCATTTCATTGAGGGGGGATGGAGAGCGTGGCACAGACAAAACCCACAGCCAGGAGAAAGCCCAGGTTAGGGAACCCCAGAGGGTGCAGTCCCTAAATACTGGAGTGCCCCACGTGGGTGCTGAAAGGGAGAAGGAAGAGGGAAGGCATGTCCATTTAGCTTCACCATTTAGCTTCACCCTGCAGAACAGTCCTGTGTCCCCATGAGATTAAAGAGTGAGCCAAGTAGGTCAGGTGAGGCTGGTGGGGCCCCATGTTCTCTGGAGGTGCTCCCATTGTGAACAGCTGAAGAGAGAAAAGGCCAGTTTCCTGCTAGGCATTTGCAGAGCATAACAGTCACTGCCCCCTTCAGCCCATACCTCACTCTGTGCCCACTTAAATCTCGCCCCCCACCTCCAGTGCTCCCCACGTGGGCCCCCTCACCCTGCCCCAGTGCAGCAGCTGCCCAGCTGGGCTCTTCCCCCTTCAGCCCACCCTCTACATGGCAGCTCCTGTTCCCTCTCAGAAACATAGCTCTCCTGACCTGTCAGCCCCAGGCTAGAAAGCCTGCTGTGGCCTCCCAGAGCTGCACCCAACCCCATCACATCCTGCTCACTTCCGGCCAGCTCTGGCCACACTCAGCACCTTGACTTTCCCAGACAGGCAAGTCTTTTCCTTCCTGAGCCTTTGTGTTCCCTTCTGCGTGGATACCCTTCCCTCCCCACCAGCCCTGGTCCCAGCATCACCTCCTTAGCTGATTGGGTGACAGGAGCAATAACAGAAGCAGCTTTGCCACCAGGCTCCCAAAGCAGTGGGAGGACGGATGACAAAGAGTACAAGCTAACTGTGTTCACAGCAAAGCCCTCTGAAATGCTGGCTTGTGCCCCTCCTGCCTGGAGGGTCTGTCCTGGAGAAGGCAAGGAAGAAGCAGGGGTGAGGGAGGGGCAAGAACAGTGGCCCCTCCTGTCCTCTAACTCTGCCTTCTTCCACATCTGGCTCCATCTCCTGAAATAACACAAGGCACTTTTTTTTTTTTTTATACTCTTGGTTACCCATCTGTCCTTTAACTCTGAATCCCTTTTAGGCAAAGTGTGTCTTGATCATCTTTATATTTTCCAGGATCTAGTTTAGAACCCAAAGGCTTCACTGATGGCTCAGCGGTTAAAAAATCCACCTGCAATGTGGGAGACGCGGGTTCAATCCCTGAGTCAGGAAGATCCCCTGGAGGAGGAAATGGCAACCCACTCGAGTATTCATGCTTGGAAAATCCCATGGACAGAGGAGCCTGGGGGTCTACAGTCCATAGGGTCTCAAAGAGGTGGACATGACTGCGCAGACTGAGCCAAGTTTAGAACCTAGCATATAGTAGGCATGCAGAAAACCTCTGAATACTTAAATATACCTTGAACTTGAAAATGTTCCTTTACCTAGAATACCTTTTTCTCTCCATAAATTTATATTATAATTTTCTCCAAAACATAACTCAATACTCGCCTCTTAGCAGAAACACATATTGTTGACTTTTTCATTGCTTGAGCATCAGGAGGTTACTGAGTACCTAGTACGTGCCAGGCATTTTCAAGGCACTGGAGGACCATGGCGTACAAAAGAGATAAGTGTTCCTTGTTCCAACTTGCCAATGACCATATCCTCCCCCGGACCCACTCCTGCAACCCTTAGCAGACCACATCCTCTTCTGGCAGTAATTTAGCAAGTTTGTAACCACTCAATGCTCCTGGCATCCATAGTGCCTGGGACTTGGTCAGCAGTCAAATGTGGTTCATTGTGTGTCCAGCTTCAGGAAAAGGACAGATGTAGAAGGTTTGACTTTGCCTTAAAAAGGCTCACAGCCTCACTGGGGAGCCAAATTATTTGTTTATAAGATCACCGGAAACCCCAGGAAGCCACTGTCAGGGGAGATCTTGGGTTTTTTATTTCACAGCCTCTGGGAATTCACTGGATCTGTTGGTTCTCTTGATCAAGGGCTACTTTCTGATTATTTCCTGGTTTTCCCTATATGTGAGTCTCACCTTCCCTCTTGATTATTAACTCCTCAGAGAAAGGGACATCATGTCTGATAGCCACTTTCCCAGGTCCCCATCTCAGCACCTGATACAGGCCAGGGCATAAATGCAGGTGTGAATGAGTGATCACCACTGACAGGCCATCATCACTGTGTCTTATTGAGACACAGCAGGAGCCTGTTGTGAACGGCTTTTCAGGTTCTGGTCAGTAAAGAAGAGAGAAGGAGGCGTTCTTTCCCATCATAGTGACTCTCGTGCTAAATGTCACCCTTGGAATCTTCTGCAAGAAAATACTGGGACTCAAATCCAGAAGAGAATCAGTTTGACAAAAGCCACTTGTTATGGCAACCCACTCCAGTATTCTTGCCTGGAGAATCTCATGGACAGAGGAGCCTGGCAGGCTGCAGTCCTCGAGGTCACAAAGAGTCAGACATGACTGAGCAACTGAGCACATTCACACGCCTGTTTTCCTACTTCCATTTGGGCACCTCTTTAACTGGTTCTTAGTACTGGTTACTGCTTGGTGGTTTATATGGGTGAGAGCTACTGGGATGGCCAAAAAGTTCGTTTGAGTCTTTCTGCAAGATGGTACAAAAACCTGAAGAAACTTTTTGGCCCACCCAATATTTCAGGGGAATCTCAAATTACAAGTAAGCCTGTGATGAGAGACTTGTTGCCCTGTCCTTTCTGCTTCCTTCCCTGCTGGCTCCCGGCTTGCTCCTCACATCACCTGCTCCTTCTCTGGGATAGTTTTACCAGAACGTTCTCTGGAGTCAATGCTTTAAGGGCGCGAGCTTTTCATCCAGTGGGTTGTACTGTTTGTGGCCTTCCTGTGTGCGCTTTGCAGTCTCAGAGGCTAATGCCTCTTGCCTTTGTTTGTTGATGGTGTGGCCATCTAACCTATATCGAACCCCGGGTGCTTTGAAGTTCAATGTGCAATAAAACGTTCATTAAAAAAGATGTGGAATCATGAAAATAAGGTTACAGAAATGTTAACAAAGGATCACTTCCTGCTTCCTGTACTACTTAAAAAAAAAACATATTTCTCTAAGGAATTTATGTCACTATTAAAACTGTGGAAGAGTGAAAGGAAGGACAGGCCTGGGTCAGAGAGAGGGTGAGATGCCTGAGGAGATATCTTGGCGAAGACCCAGCCTGTTGTTTTAATTGAGAGCTTACGGTCTAAGGGCAGAATGGAAGCCAGAAAGATGTAGAGACAGATCTCGAATGCTTATGACTAATGGTTTGAACCCAGCATTTCTAGCGGCGTGCATGTGTGCTCAGTCATGTCCGACTCTGCAACCCCATGGACTGTAGCCCACCAGGCTCCTCCGTCCATGAGATTTCCCAGGCAAGGACACTCGAGTGGATTGCCATTTCCTCCTCCTAGGGGATCTTTCCGACCCAGGGATCAAACCCATGTCTCCTGCGTTGGCAGGTGGATTCTCTGCCACTGAGCCATGAGGGAAGCCCATTTCTAGCAGAGATGGCTCCATATGGAGTGCCAGTGGCCTCCAGTGGTGCAGGGACTGGGGCTGTGTGGGGAGCATTTGGAGTCGTTGGGTTTCAGCTTCAGACAGTGACTGGTGCTGGCAGGTGCCTCTTGTCCACGTGAGGTAGAAGAGGAGAGACAGAGAGACAGAGAGAGCCAAGGAGGTGAAGAGAAAGAGCTACGTGGGACACATAGCAGAGCATCACTAAAACTGCCTCGTGGTTCCACTGGTGGCTTGTCTGCTGCTACACTGGCTTGTTTTCCAGTGGTGACCATTTTTTTTTTTTTTTTTGGTCATGTGGCACTGTAGGTGGGATCTTAGTTCCTTGACCAGGGATCAAACCTGTATCCCCTGCATGGGAAGCACGGAGTCTTAACCACTGGACCACCAGGGATGTCCCTTCTGAACCTGGGAACTCTGTGGATCTGTGAATTCAGTCCCTTCTGAATTTCTGGTGACCTTCTGAAGTGAGAAGAAGGTCAAATTTCAAGCCTCATGGGGTGTCCTGGGAACCCCAAACACTAAAAGCATATCAGTGCCTGGCATGGCCTTCAGGTAAGGAAGGTGCCCCTGTCCTGCCAGTGCTCTTCCCTGGCCCGGCCACCGGGAGGCATTTAACCAGGAGGGCAGTCCCTTGGGGCTCAGGGTTCTGACTTGACAACAGCCAAGGGTATTTGTACATTTCAGAGGTTGCCCTGTTCTCCTGCATTTTGACCTGAGTAGTGGATCTAGGCTTCTCCGCCCACACCACGCAGTCTCCTAGAGGGCCCTGGTTCTTTTATTAAAGGAAGGGCAGCCACAGATGATCATTCCTGGTAAATACGCTGTCACTTCTCTAATGACAGATGGGACCCCATCAGCACCTTTGTTTCTTGGCATATACACACACACAGACGCTGGGATAACATACCCTGGGAGCCAAAGCAAAATAAACAGCTCCCTTGGCTGGGGGCAGGGAAGGTTCCTGTTTCTCATGGACCCTCCTTGCTTGGGCAGTGGACATCCACGTGTAATGCACACCCAGCCCCCACAGCCTTGCTGGGGCCAAATATTTTGGGCGCCAAATATCCCTAGAGACCCACTTGCTTATATAACCATTAATGACCATTTAATTACCACTCATATTTAATAGGACACAATTACATGACCTGATGACTCAGACGGTAAAGAATCTGCCTACAGTGCAAGGGACCCAGGTTCGATCCCTGGGTCAGGAAGATCCCCTGGAAGGGGGAATAGCTATTCATGCTGGTATTTTTGCCTGGGGAATCCCATGAACAGAGGAGCCTGGTGGGCTACAGTCCCTGGGGTTGCAAACAGTCAGACACGACTGAGCAACTAACACTCACACTTGACTGTCACTTTTCAGCCAGAGGGTCACTGTGCCTACACCTAGTAGCCATTAGTCTTGGTGCCAATGATGACAGTGTCATATCCCACCAGCTGAACACAGATACACATCTACGAAAGCACCCAGCAAGGTCAGTGACACTGCTGCTGACGGTCCAGGCAGGGCCCCACTCACCCTCGCTCTTGTGACATGGTTGTGGTTGAGTCTCATGAGTTCTGCAAACCTCTGTTCATAGAGATGAAGCAGCAGCACCAGGTACAAGCCTGAATTCATCAGCTCATTTTGTACCTACAGGTGGACAAGAAAGCCTTTAAGTTCATCTATAAAATATTCATGGTCTCAATCCCAGGGTGGAGGATGCTAGGCCGAGAGGGGACGAGAAGTAGGAACGAGAGCCCAAGCCCCAAGGCAAGGCCTGCTCTGGGCGGGGGGGGGCGGAGAACAGAGCAGAAGGGGACCCAGGGTGGAGCAGGATAGCCATCCTGGAATCCTTGACTGCCTAGTGGAGGATGCCTGAAGGAGCTCCCGGCCTGGTTCTGGGCTGTGGATACTCACTGAGTGGTTACCTGCCATGGCCTTGAGCTGAGTGTTGGAAGAACACAGGGCCAAAGGTCTCAGCTCCCTGCTGGGACCTCATTCTGTGACATGGGAGAGAGTGTGCCTCATTCATAGACAGCTCCAGTCCAGACACACCAGCAGGATGTGTCAAGGGCCACAAAGGAGTCATGAAGGGAAAGAAAGAGGCTGGTGGCATGTGACCTGGGAGACAGTGTCTCTGATGGTTACAAAAGGATGGGAGGGACTTTGGTAGGTGGCTCTGAGGGGGCATTCAGGGCCTTTCAGACAGAGGCACGGAATGGCAGCCTACACATGAGGGGGCAGAGTGTTTGTTGGGCGAAATTCTCTACTCACTGGTATGGCTGGAGTATATGGGGAGGGTGTTGGTTTTGAATTTTTTAAAAATCTCGGCATGGGCTGGAGAGATGGTAAGGTGGGACCATGTTAGGCAGAACGGAGGCAATTGGATGTCATGGTATGTGTACACATTTAGCTGCTGGCCGCTGAGAAGAGAAGTCAACAGGATGAGAATGTGTGACTCAGGAAGGCAGATGGGTCTGTTGGAGAATCTGGGACACAGGTGCCATGGCGGGAACATTTGATGTTCCTAGATCCCTCATTTGCTCAGGAAAAAGGCCTCAGGCCTTAGTTCTCTAAGTTTCTCCCTTCACAACTGGGCTTAGTGATGGTCGCACCTAGGGGCTCCCCGACTCCCCACCTTCCCCCGGCTGCCCTATTGTCATCTAAGCCCCAGAGAGCATGTGCCCTGCCGGGCCTTGGATGGCATGTGAACCTCAAGGCCTCTGCGCATGCTCTTTCTCACATGGTCTGTTGGCTTGTTTTTGTGCGTCTGTTTCTTTCTTTTGAAAATCTTTATTTAGCTGTGCAGGGTCTCAGTTGCAGCACTCTGAATCTTTGATCTTTAGTTAGGGCATGTGGGATCTTTAGCTGCAGCATGCAAACTCTTAGTTGCAGGAGGTGGGATCTAGTTCCTTGAGCAGAGATCGGAGCCAGACCCCCTGTACTGGGAGCATGGGGTCCCAGCCTCTGCACCACCAAGGAAGTCCCTTTGTGTCTCCGCTGTGAAATCTCCTCTGCCACTTTCCACCTTTCCAAGGCTGTGGCCATGACTTTCTTTACAGCCGTCACAAGGTCGCCTCCTTGCAGAAGTCTTCCTGATGAAACTCATTTTTTCCAGGCATTTCTCCCTGAGTCCTAAGCCTTCATCTTTGCTGTGTATGCTGCATCATGCAATGGCTAATGTCTTTGCTTTTTCTTGGTGGGTGGGTGGTGGTGTATTTTTCTCACTAGTGCTGACAACACTCGGAAGTTCCTCTAGGGAAGATCTGACCATCTGAGTGACCATGGCGCCTCTTACCTCAGCTCCTTTGGCGGTCTGTCCTGCAGAGCCTCGCCCCATGGACCTGCCTCGACCATCAATAAATTCTCGGATTTGTGATGACTCCTCCCCGTCTGCCGCTTTATTCCCCCATCTGTCCTCGGGTCAGATCGCCAGGATGGGAGGATCCCCAGGGGACTAGAAGCCCTGGCAGAGGGCATGGCCCTTGACATCACCGTTGGGAAAGGTCGAAACCGTGACTGCTTTCCCAGGAGAACTGAAGCTCGGCCTTGACACAGTAGCATCTCAGTGTCTCCTCCTTCCTTTCCCTGGAGGCCTGAGGCGCTTCACAGGCCCATCATCCTGTTCCCCTCCCGTGGAGGGCAGCGCAGGAAGCCAGCACAGAGCACACCCCTTCCAGGATGGACTGGCTGCCAGAGAAGGTGCCCAAGCTGAGCAAGGATCCTTGTGCTCTTCCCTTCTGCATCAGGGCCAGCTCTGAATCTTGGTGACCACTGGCCTCAAGGTCACTGCTTGAGCCCCCTCCACTGCCCTACAGACCTGCCTTCAAAGACTCCAGCCAACAGTCCTTAGCGGTTAGCCTATTTTTAGCCTTTCTCTTCTGACCTTGGCCTAGAACAGGCAGAGAGGAGATGGCTCATTTCTCTTTTTTCTGTGTTAAAGACCTCCTCCCACCTTCCCCAGGAGTCGGTGCCTCCTTTGCCGTCTGTCTCAGGAGCCACTGCCTCTGGGAAGCCTTCCCGGACTACCTGCCACACAGACTAAGCCTTGTCCCTCATTGACTTTTCCAGGTGGGGGGCCTCCCGTGAGCTGTCGATGGCTCTCTCCTGAGTGCTTGCTTCACCAGGAAGCCTTTCTGCTCCCAGACACTCCGATGCATAATGGCAAATCAATCAGCTAGAAAATGACTTGGAACTATCAGGTTTGTCAAAGCGTGCAGGGAAATCATTTACTTTTTATGACTCCATAAGACCCGGAGGCATGCAGATGGGAAAATATCCACTAATGTTTTCTGCAGATCATTTGAAAAGTCACTTCCAGCAGATTGTGTCTCTTCTCTGGTCTGTGGGAGGGAACCTGTCACTCGGTGCCATAAATCTCGCTGGCCCAGCTCCTTTATGTGTGCCCTTTGCAGAGCCTGTGATGCTGGATAAAAGGGGCCGGGCGGGCCAATCGGTGCAGGCGTTTCATAGTCAGCTTGGAGTCATCGTTTTTACCCTAAGCCACAAGTGGGAGGCGTTTGTTATCAGAGAGTTCCATCCGTCGTGTTTGGTCAGTAAGGGCAGGATGAGCTAATTTTTGGAGCATTATTTATTGGAGTTGCTCCCGACCTGATCCTCCTTGGCCCTTTTGCATCACACTTTGCTGCCCACGTGCAAGAGCAGAGATTGGGGTGGGGAGGCATGTGAAGCAGTGGGCAGGAGCTCAGGGGGGCACTCAGCCCACCTACCAGATGTTTTTCTTCCTTTTCTCCTGCCCTTTTATTTTGTTCAAATTCATTTCGGCAGAGAGATTTGTTATGGATGGAAATTCTCAATGTAATCTGCTTGAAGAAAGAAAGCCTGGCTAAGAGTTCTAGCAAGTCTTCAAATATGTTCCAAGGGTGCTCCCAGGTATGAGCGGGATTAAGTGGCTGCGTGTGTCCAGGGACATCTGTCCACACTGAGAGGGAGCATGGTCAGGCCTGTGCTTCCAAGCAATGACAGCCAGAGGCCCGCTGAGCCCCTCCTGTGTGGCAGGGGCCAGGATGGCAGGGGCCCTTCTCCATCACACAGCGAGCCTGGGACCCCAGAATGGGCAGCCTGGGACCACCATGCCCTGTGACGTTGGGTAAAGACTTTTTACTGTGCATGGACAAGGGGACTCCATTTATCAATGGGGAGAATTGTAGCCTCTACTCTGCCTCGTTTCCTCAAGGTGTTATGACAAAATGAGCTAATATGAGTGGACATGGTATTTCGCAAAACAGAAAACATCCTGCAAGAGACAAAAACTAAAGCTAGGATTCGAGGCAAGGACCACATGTGCCTTGCCTGCCCCTTTGCTCCTAGTGCCCGGCCCGTGCCTGGAATATGACTGCTCAATAAATACATGCATGGATCAAAGAATGAGGGGGAAAGTGTATAATTTTGGGTTAGTGATGACTTTTGACTCTAGTGTTCCCAACTTTAATACATGTCAGAATTACTGAAAGGGCCTTTTAAATGCAGTTCCTGGGCACTCCCTTTTCCCAGATGCTGATTCAGTGGGTCTGGGTGGGGCTCAAGAACGTGCTGCTGCTAAGTCACTTCAGTTGTGTCCGACTCTGTGCGACCCCATAGACAGCAGCCCACCAGGCTCTGCCATCCCTGGGATTCTCCAGGCAAGAATACTGGAGTGGGTTGTCATTTCCTTCTCCAGTGCATGAAAGGGAAAAGTGAAAGTGAAGTTGCTCAGTCGTGTCCGACTCTTAGCGACCCCATGGACTATAGCCTACCAGGCTCCTCCGTGCATTTCTAACAAATTCCCAGATGATGCTGTGGGCCCTGGTTTGGCAACCGCCCAACTTTGAGAGCCCCTGCTCTCAGCTAAGGATCAATAGTTGGTAGCCAGTAAGCAGAATCTGGCCTGTGGATGTGCTCTGGTTGAAAGGAAGGAGGGAAGGAAAGAAGGAAGGATGTGACCACCTTCCACTGGAGGGAGTATTCACCACCTTGCCACAGTTGCCACCACTCCCAGTGGATGGCACTTGGGAGATTCTGAACAGCTGTTAACCTGCCTGGTCTCTATGGCATTTGAGTGTGCAATCTCTGACCGCAGCTTTTCTTAAACTTCTTTTCTCCTGGTCCATTTTGGAACCTGGACTGTTCCTTGGAGCTCTACCTGTTGCCATCCAGGAGCTCTTCCTTCCGCTCAGAAACCCCATCAACCAACCCATCAATCAATCGTGAGTCCCACCTCCAGGTTCAAGAGCGTGCACGCGCACACATACACACACGATGATGTGGAGTTGCTTCACGAGCAACACTGCAGGGAAGTGGGCAGTGGGTGTGGAATGCCTGCTGGGCTTAATATTCAGGCATCTTTGAGTAAGGGTGGGAGCAAGTCGATGCCAGCCCTGGCAGGCCAATAAATGGACCACCTGATGCCTGCAGCCCAAGGTGCTTAGTTCAGGTCCTGGTCTCCCCTCCACCCCACCAGCTGCTTTAGCTTCATGGGGCCACTCCCCAGACAGCCTATAGGAGTTCCTAATCTAGCCACCTGGAGCCTGGTAAAAAGCCCTGACCCTATGGGGACCACCCAATGGCCAAGAAAAGGAGGGATAATCGCATTTCAGTGCCCTGTTAGAGGCCACGGTTAGCATTCCTGCTGGCCCTACTCAGGTGCATTGAACCAAACCAGGGAAACACACACTAATCCAAGCCCCTCAAAGATTATTGACAGTGCTGGCTGGGCACCTACTGGGCAAGTCCACAGTCTGTGGTCAGATGCTAAGTGAGGTATCTTAGGGGGCTTTGTCCTCAGTAGCCTGTGTGTGGAGGGCTCACTCTTTTTCCTCTCTGGTCTTTTCTTGGCTGTGCTGGATCTTAGTTGGGGCACACGGGATCTCTGATCTTCACTGAAGCCTGTGAGATCTAGTTCCCTGACTAGGGTTCGAAGCTGGGATTCCCTGCATTGAGAGCATGGAGTCTTAGCTACTGGACCACCAGGGAAGTCCCTCCTCACTATCTTTGTGCTAAATGACAGTTACTCCCATCTTCATGCATGGAGAGTTTCTGAACTTGTGGAAGTCACGCTTCCCTAGTGCCTCCAGTTTAACTCGGACTGTTAGCAAACAGACACTATTAAATTCACCACCAGCCATCGGATCAGTCGGAACTGCCATGAAAGTGTGAGCCCTCAGCTGCTTTCCATCGGCAGATAAATATTGCACGTTGGTTCTTGGGACCTTTGTTCTCCCACCAGGGTGGGTCTGTCAATCTAGTTTCTCCCTGTGATTATAATGAAGGGCATTTTCAAAAGGCTTTGATGGCCTGTCAAGTTCTCCTCGAAACTAATTTAAACTCTTTTCTGCTTCCATGTCATGTAATTAGTGTGCTGGATATTTTCCATCTTCCCCTCCAGATCCATTTTCCACCCTGCTCTGCAGCCGAGAGGCTGATCTCTATGGATTGCATGTACTTGGCCCCCTTGTCCTCTGGCTCCCCATTGTGTTCAGCCAATGGGAGGCCCTGGGAGGAGACCAGAGGGCAGGAGGAGAGAGGCTGGGGTAGTTATCCCCCGGTTCCCTCTCTGCAGGGCAGTGGGGTGGCCATGGCAGCTTTCCCCTACTCACAGGCTGGTGGGGACTCTTTCCTGGAGCCATAACCCAGGATTTAAAAAGGTAGCTATAGGACTGCCCAAACTCAGGGGAACCATTTTGACTCTGTTGTGCTTTTTGCACAAAAAAGGTCTGGATATAGTATATGGCTTCCCTGGTGGCTCAGCGGTAAAGAATCTACCTGCAGTCCAGGAGACACAGGAGACGTGGGTTATCAGGTTCAATTCCTGGGTCAGGAAGATCTTCTGGAGGAGGGCATGGCAACCCACTCCAGTATTCCTGCCTGGAGAATCCTATGGACAGAGGAGCCTGGCAGGCTATGGTCCATAGGGTCTGAGAGAGTCGGACACAACTGAACTGACTTGGCACGCACACATTGACAGGCCAATGATCTGAGAGCCAAAGCGACTCCTCTGAAGAGTGACATTTCAGTTGCTAACAATGATTTTATGATTTTTAAATTATGTCCTTTACAGTTGTGGTTATTAATCATTTTTTTCCCTAATTGCACGATGAGGGAGGTCAGTCTTGAATTATAATGGTAACGATGGGCTATTTTCATTTGAGATAAATATCTATTGGCTGCTTCTTGTTTGCCAGGCATCGTCCAGATCAGCACTACCCAATAGAAATACAATGTGAGCCACCAATGCAAACAACACATGTAACCTGAAAATTTCTAGGAGCCACAATAAAGAAATATAGAAAGAAACTGGTGAAATTATTAATAATTTTAATAATGTATTTTATTTGATCTGATATGTTTTAAATATCATTTGAACTGTAATATGGGCTTCCCTGGTGGCTCAGACAGTAAAGAATCCGCCTGCAATGCGAGAGACCTGGGTTCAATCCCTGGGTCGGGAAGATCCCCTGGGGAAGATAAGGGCAACCCATTCCAGCATTCTTGCCTGGAGAATCCCATGGACAGAGGAGCCTGGCAGGCTACATTCTATGGTGTTGCAGAGTCAGACACAAATGAGCAACTAACTTTATTTTTTTTAAGCTATAATATAAAATTATTTATGTGATATTTTACTCTTAGTTTGGACTTAGCCTTTGAAATTTTGTGTGTAACACAGCACACCTGGACTGGAAGTAGCCACTTGTTCATGAGCTAGCTGTGGCTTGTGGCTTCCATGTTGGGCAGCAGAGCTCTAAACAGAAGTGTTTGCCTGAGACTTGGGTAATGAACTATTATTCCGGGCATAAATTACCTTCCCACCTAAAGTTAACTCTTTCACAGTATTAGAATTGCAATCCAATGCCCCAAGAGAGTTAATTCACAAGGTGTTGGGTTTTTTTTTAAACACACAATAGGGAAATTCCCTGGTTGTCCAGCGCTTAGAACTAATTGCTTTCACTGTCTAGGACACAGGTTCAATCCCTGGTTGGGTGCAGTCAAAAAGCACAGAGTAAACGGGTAAACAGTAAATAGGTAAACAGGTGCTTACATGTTTTTAAACCCTGAGCAAAGCAGTTCCTCATTACCCCCCAAGATTACTTGATATATAAATTGGGAACTATTTCTCCAAGACCCTGATTTTTTTCTCTTGTGGCTATTCAACTTCAATTGTTTCAGCAAATATGGGTGTGGAGCTTGCCAGACTTTTCCTATTTCTGTGTATCTAGTCAGCTACTGCAGCTTCCTACTTTGTCCCTGACAGTAGTGGGACCTCAGCAGTGGGACTAAATCTTCTAATCCTCCAGTTGTCCAATTTGGGAACAGATTTTCTCAGAGAAGTGAGCTGAATTTGGAGCCTTGCATAGGACCTCCACACCCCACCCCCGCTACTATTCCTTGTATCAGAGAAAGAGTTCCTTCCTGCCTTATACCTCTACCCAACTCTAGCCTGTGGACCCAGCATGGGTAGGAGGTTCTCTTACCCGGGACTGTTGGTGCTTCTGGTAGAACTCAGTCACGTTGAAATCATCCAGGTTGACCAGTAGGCTTTGCTTACACATCTCACAGGTCTTTACAGCACTAAGATCCATTCCTTAAAATGAAAGAATTTTGTTACATGTAACCCTTTTGGTGTTGACATTTTGAGAATGAATTTGTATGTGTTAGGAATTCTGAGTTTCGGTGGCCTTCTTTTTAAAGTGGGTCATCTTCTGTAGAAAATGACCTTGAACCTGAGATCTGAAATTTCCTTTGTCATTGTTTTCATTATTATGCAAGCTTCCCATGAGAGAAATTCCCGTGACTTTTAAATAACAGGTCTTGCTCTCTGTTTAAATATAAACACATTGGTTCATAAAATTGGAATTACTACATGGAGGCTGAGAGTCTGTAACACAAGTGTTTGCCAGAAAAGTGAACATTGGGTCTATGTTATTGATGTTTTTCCTGGTAGATCTAACGCAAGTCCAAGCAAATGAATTAGTAAGGACCAAATTGATGGCAGAAGCTATCCTCGATTTATGGCTTAAAAATCTGCCTTTACTTCTGCCCACATAACTCCCCACTTGAGAAAAGTGAGGGACCAAAGGCCCACGTGTGGGATCTGGTATAGCAATACCTGGGGCAAACACTTGAGCCTGAGCTTAGCCTCATTTGGGAAAAGAAACAGGAGAAGGCTTCCTTTGTTCCTGGTTTTTTGTTTTGTTTTTTAATACATTTATTTATTTGACTGTGCCAGGCCTTAGTTGTGGCACATGGGATTCTGACCAGGGACTGAACCTGGGCCCCCTTGCACTGGGAGTACAGAGTCTTAGCCACTGGACTTCCCACCAGGGAAGTCCTCCTGTTTAGTTTTGTTTTTCAATGTGAATTCTAGATCAGCACGTTTCTCCCCCTTTATCCTATTCCTCAGTGCAAAGTGGAAGACGCAGATCTATGGTTGTTATGTCTAAGCAAACGTGATGCCATATGTCCTTTCTCCCTGGTGTAAGTGCTGTGTTTTGGTCAATGATGTACCGGTGTTTGTTTTATGCTTTAGAAAACAGAGGACTGGGAATTCCCTAGTGGTCCAGTGGTTAGGACTCTATGCTTCCAATGCAGAGGGCCCAGATTTGATCCCTGGTTGGGGAACTAAGGTCCCTCAGGCCACCAGGCACGGCCAAAAAAACAAAAGAATACAGAAGACTAATCAGTTACTTGAATGTATTTGGTAAAGATAGGGTTTGTACAGTTTTATAACCCAGTTCTACTTTTCCCCAGTGGAGATACAAAGAGGTAGTAAATAATAGAGAATTTCAAAAGCCAAGAATGAACACTGATCCCTCATCTGCATTTTGTTGAATTTTTTTTTTAAGCAGCATTCTGTAATACTTAAGGCTATGGATCGTCCCATGTGTCCTCCTGTCTAATCCTGCCTAGCACACCCAGGCCAGAATTGGCATTTACAAGCATTTAGCAGCACTTTCATCACACATCTCATGAGTAATTTTTTCTGTGCTAGATGTTTAATTGGCCCAAATTTCTAGCAAGATAAAGCATCACAGGGCAGGGTCATTAGCTGCTAAGATCCACTTGTTCTTTGCTCTCTGAAGGGCTAGGATCTCTGCTCTCTGTGCAAAGATGCATTTAAGAACTCAGGCTGCGGTTGCTACTATTCTCCTGCAGATGTGGAGAAAGGGCCCTGGGGAAAGAAGAGTTAACTGGTTCATCCCAAGTGTTCATTCCCTGATTAAATGGTGTGCTGTGCTTGGGTCATGGTGGAGAGGTCTGACAGATTGTGGTCCACTGGAGAAGGGCATAGCAAACCACTTCAGTATTCTTGCCTTGAGAACCCCATGAACAGTATGAAAAGGCAAAAAGATAGGACACTGAAAGATGAACTCCCCAGGTCAGTAGGTGCCCAATATACTAATGGAGATCAGTGGAGAAATAACTCCAGAAAGAATGATGGGATGGAGCCAAAGCAAAAACGATACCCAACTGTGGATGTGGCTGGTGATAGACGCAAAGTCCGATGCTGTAAAGAGCAATATTGCATAGGAACCTGGAATGTTAGGTCCATGAATCAAGGCAAATTGGAAGTGGTCAAACAGGAGATGGCAAGAGTGAATGTCGACATTCTAGGAATCAGCGAACTAAGATGGATTGGAATGGGTGAATTTAACTCAGATGACCATTATATCTACTACTGTGGGCAAGAATCCCTTAGAAGAAATGGAGTAGCCATCATGGTCAACAAAAGAGTCCAAAATGCAGTACTTGGATGCAATCTCAAAAACGATACAATGATCTCTGTTCGTTTCCAAGGCAAACCATTCAATATCACAGTAATCCAAGTCTATGCCCCGACCAGTAATGCCGAAGAAGCTGAAGTTGAACGATTCTATGAAGACCTACAAGACCTTCTAGAACTAACACCTGAAAAAGATGTCCTTTTCATTATAGGGGACTGGAATGCAAAAGTAGGAAGTCAAGAAACACCTGGCGTAACAGGCAAGTTTGGCCTTGGAGTACAGAATGAAGCAGGGCAAAGGCTAATAGAGTTTTGCCACAAGAACGCACTGGTAATAGCAAACACCCTATTCCAACAACACAAGAGAAGACTCTACACATGGACATCACCAGATGGTCAACACCAAAATCAGATTGATTATATTCTTTGCAGCCAAAGATGGAGAAGCTCTATACAGTCAGCAAAAACAAGACCGGGAGCAGACTGTGGCTCGGATCATGAACTGCTTATTGCCAAATCGGACTTAAATTGAAGAAAGTAGGGAAAACCACTAGACCATTCAGGTATGACCTAGATCAAATCCCTTATGAGTATACAGTGGAAGTGACAAATAGATTTAAGGGACTAGACCTGATAGACAGAGTGCCTGATGAACTATGGACAGAGGTTCGTGACACTGTACAGGAGACAGGGATCAAGAAAATCCCCATGGAAAAGAAATGCAAAAAAGCAAAATGGCTGTCTGAGGAGGCCTTACAGATAGCTGAGAAGAGAAGAGAAGCGAAAAGCAAAAGAGAAAAGGAAAGATATTCCCATCTGAATGCAGAGTTCCAAAGAACAGCAAGAAGAGATAAGAAAGCCTTCCTCAGCGATCAGTGCAAAGAAATAGAGGAAAACAACAGATTGGGAAAGACTAGAGATCTCTTCAAGAAAATTAGAGGTACCAAAGGAACATTTCATGCAAAGATAGGCTCGATAAAGGACAGAAATGATATGGACCTAACAGAAGCAGAAGATATTAAGAAGAGGTGGCAAGAATACACAGAAGAAGTATACAAAAAAGATCTTCACGACCCAGATAATCACGATGGTGTGATCACTCACCTAGAGCCAGACATCCTGGAATGTGAAGTCAAGTGGGCCTTAGAAAGCATCACTATGAACAAAGCTAGTGGAGGTGATGGAATTCCAGTTGAGCTATTTCAAATCCTCAAAGGTGATGCTGTCAAAGTGCTGCACTCGATATGCCAGCAAATTTGGAAAACTCAGCAGTGGCCACAGGACTAAAAGAGGTCAGTCTTCGTTCCAATCCCAAAGAAAGGCAATGCCAAAGAATGCTCAAACTACCGCACAATTGCACTCATCTCATATGCTAGTAAAGTAATGCTCAAAATTCTCCAAGCCAGGCTTCAGCAATACGTGAACCGTGAACTTCCAGATGTTCAAGCTGGTTTTAGAAAAGGCAGAGGAACCAGAGATCAAATTGCCAATATCCACTGGATCATCAAAAAAGCAAGAGAGTTCCAGAAAAACATCTATTTCTGCTTTATTGACTATGCCAAAGCCTTTGACTGTGTGGATCACAATAAACTGTGGAAAATTCTGAAAGAGATGGGAACACCAGACCATCTGACCTGTCTCTTGAGAAACCTGTATGCAGGTCAGGAAGCAACAGTTAGAACAGGACATGGAACAACAGACTGGTTCCAAATAGGAAAAGGAGTACGTCAAGGCTGTATATTGTCACCCTGCTTATTTAACTTCTATGCAGAGTACATCATGAGAAACGCTGGGCTGGAAGAAACACAAGCTGGAATCAAGATTGCCAGGAGAAATATCAATAACCTCAGATATGCGGATGACACTACCGTTATGGCAGAAAGTGAAGAAGAACTAAAGAGCCTCTTGATGAAGGTGAAGGAGGAGAGTGAAAAAGTTGGCTTAAAGCTCAATGTTCAGAAAACTAAGATCATGGCATCTGGTCCCATCACTTCATGGGAAATAGATGGGGAAACAGTGGAAACAGTGTCAGACTTTATTTTGGGGGGCTCCAAAATCACTGCTGATGGTGATTGCAGCCATGAAATTAAAAGACGCTTACTCCTTGGAAGGAAGGTTATGACCAACCTAGATAGCATATTTAAAAGCAGAGACATTACTTTGCCAACAAAAGTCCGTCTAGTCAAGGCTATGGTTTTTCCAGTGGTCATGTATGGATGTGAGAGTTGGACGGTGAAGATAGCTGAGCGCCGAAGAATTGATGCTTTTGAACTGTGGCATTGGAGAAGACTCTTGAGAGTCCCTTGGACTGCAAGGAGATCCAGTCAATCCATCCTGAAACAGATCAATCCTGGGTGTTCATTGGAAGGTCTGATGTTGAAGCTGAAACTCCAATACTTTGGCCACCGCATGCGAAGGGTTGACTCATTGGAAAAGACCCTAATGCTGGGTAGGATTGGGGGCGGAAGGAGAAGGGGACGACAGAAGATGAGATGGTTGGATGGCATAACTGACTCGATGGACATGGGTTTGGGGGGACTCCGGGAGTTGGTGATGGACAGAGAGGCCTGGCGTGGTGCAATTCATGGGGTTGCAAAGAGTCGGACACGACTGAGCGACTGAACTGAACTGAACTGTGCTTGGTGAGGGGGCCTGGCCACAACCCATGGGGACAGGGTCAAGTTCTAGGTCTCCTGGGTTGTCTAGCACAATGACAACCAAGGAGGAGAGCACGGAGGAGAGAAACAGCCTCTGGCCCTGGGGTAAAAAGTTTGCAGAGATGGGGACTCTGAAAGACATAGCAGGTCTTTTCAAAGTAAACTCTTCTCTGCATTGGCGTCCTTTTTTTTTTTTTTTTGTTCAAGTTGCTCTTGTTCATAAATATTTTAAAGAAACCTCTTGTTCTCTGCCAAGAAAACTACAGCCGACCTACTGACGTGGCTATATTTAGGTTATAACCTCCCTAGGGCGTTGAGAACGGGGACTTCACACCCAGTTACAAGCTCTGTTAAAGACAGAGCTGCCGAAATGAGCACAATGGGAATCTCTTTATCTAATGTGGGGCTAGAAAAATTAGATTGGTACCCTTTTCCTTCCCCTGTTCCAGAAAGGCAGCTTGGCTCAGTTTCTGGGTGTCAAACCTCTCCACACCTCCCACCCTCTCTCACAAGTGCAAGGAAGCAGGTCTTGCTGGGGGTCTACCAGCTGTCCTGACTGCTGGGTGCTTGTTGAGGTCCAACCGTGGGCCAGTTTGTAGTTTCTTTCTTCCTAAGAGGCAATCTTAGCATCTCTGCTCAGGCCTCAAGCAGGAGTAGAATCGAATAGCACATTCTAGGATTCATCCCTGAGCCTTGAAAAAAAAAACAAAAACCAAAACCAGCTCATTTCCCTCCCATAATTTGAAAGCAGCGTTTAGTCCTGATCCTGTCTGTCATGGGCCTGCCAGCAAGGGCCCTGGGCCAGTGCCCCCTTTCGCCTGTCGCGGGTCCCACACTGCGGCGCCTCGTGTTAATTACATATCGCTGCACGTGTGTCCTTCCGCCTCCCCCACCTACCTGATGTTATTTTCACTTTCAGCCATTTTTTCAGGCACTCCTGATGAACAAACTGCAGGCTTCCCACACAGCCGCACGGCTCCAGGAGAGGGTTGGTGAGGGAACCCCCAGCTATCTGACAGATGCGACACAAGTCTCCCTCCTCCTCGGAATCCTCCTCCAAGAGACTAAAAGGAAAACAAGCACTCGTCACCGGGAGGCTGCACGTCGGCAGTTTCCACAAATACTAGTTCCCAGAGCGTCCTTGGGGCGGGGGAGGAGGGTTGAGGGAGCACGGTCTCCACCGCTGCGCCTTCCTGGGGCTCACCCACTGCTCCCTCCGACCCCTGCAACATGGTTACTGATAATAGGTGCGTGGATTCTTAAGTCAGGCTTCTTTGCAGTTACCGATGGGTGCGACCTCACCAGGAGAACCCAGCGCTCCTATCACGCATCTAGAGACTGGGAAAGGACTCCAGAGGGAAACTGAGCCGGAGGCTAGGAGCCCCTCTCCACACCTCGGCCACTGTGGGGTTTAGCTGGTGTGGTGTGTTAGTGAGTGTGCGGGGGAGGTGAGCGTGGCGGGATTTGCGGTCAGCAGGCCTGGGTTTGAGGCTTCCTTGGGAAACTTCTGAGTTTGATGACATGCTGCCTAAGCTTCCCAGGTCTCCGTTTCCTCAAGTGTAAAGCCATGAGGATAATCTGACAACTGCCACCGCTTACAAGGGTGGTAGGGCAGCCTGGGTGCAGGTGATGGTGATAAAGTACATCTGGAGCCTGTTGAGCATTGGCAGGTGCAGACCACTCAGTAGCTACTGGTTGGGATGAATGATGAACCAGTGAACTTGGTCCTGAGCTCCCAGTACCCTTGCCAGTGAATTATGCCGACATTCCAGAATATAAGCTGCTGGCATGTGATGAAGATGGAATTAATGAAAGTGTAAGCAAAGATATTTGTATCTCATAAACAGTAAGTCAGGAATAGCTGGTAGATATTTCTGTAGGGAGGCTTTTGAGAAGCCTAAGGCTATTTTTTTTGTTCTTTAGAATCTTCATGGGCCTGGGGACTGTTCGCTCAAGGAAAGGAAAACTGGCTGGAGACTAAAATCAACAGAGAGGAAGAGATAGCCATTGCTCTGGATATAGGAGAGAATGCTCAGTTTCTTAAGAGAATTTTCTCCCCAAGAAAGGGATATTCAATGAAAAGGAACAGAATTACACTTTCTCATGATAGTCACCAACAAAAGAAGAAATATGCCATGTTTATCAAAAAAAGACTCCCCCAGATAATCTGTAGATTCAATGCAATTCCAATGAAAATCCCAACAAGCTGATGCTTAAATGTTTGTATAGTGAAAGATTCTTATGGAACAAAATGGAGAGGGAGGCTTTGCTCTGATAAATTTATAAAGCTGCAGTCATTGAGATGATGTTCTTTAGGGAAAAACAAAAAGGCCAATAGGACAGAACAGAGAGCCCTGAGACAAACTTACACACTTAAATTATATGACAGATGGGGCTCTGCAGGGGGAAGATCCTGGTTATTCACAATGCATACCTCACACCACACATTAAATGTCACACTTAAGTCCAAAATTCATTTCACAGTAAGTCCTAAGTATGCAAAGCAAAACTGTAGAGATTTTGGAAGAGAGTAGGAAGAATGTCACAATGACCCCAGGTTACAAAGGCTTTCTTAATTAAGACAGCAAGATACAAATCACAGTCCGTACAGAAGATGGATACAATTGACTACATTAAAATTAAGAATTTATTTTTGTTAAGAAAACATCAGTAAAGAGGAGATACCAACTATCAATACAAATTGAGAAAAGATATGTTCAAAATATAACTGTCAAAGGATCAGATTAGTTGCCAGAATATATAAAGGCTTCTTATATATATATATATATATATATGAAGGATTCTTAACATAAAAGAAAAATATTCTAAAAGAAAAATGGGCAGAAGACATAGGTAAGCATTTTATAAAAGAAGAAAGACAAAGGGCTGTTTAACATTTAAAAGAGTCAAGAGGGACTTCCCTGGTTGTTCCAGTAGTTGACTCATCTTGCAGGGGGCAAAGTTTCAATCCCTGGTCGGGAAGATCCCCTGGAGGAGGAAATGGCAAGCCACTCCAGTATTATTGTCTGGAGAATCCCATGGACAGAGGAGCCTGGCAGGTTTCAGTCCATGGAGTTGCAAAAGAGTCAGACACAACTGAAGTGACTTAGCATGCACTGTGCTAAGCATAACTATCGTTGAGACAGTACACATCGTACACATCACTGTACACATTGCTGAGACAGTATGTTAACTTGCACAGTGGAAGCTGTGCTACCCACCAGCCCAGCAAGCCCACTCTTACATAAATATCCCGGAGGACCCTTCACATGTATGCCAGGCAACGTTTACAAGAATGATCACACAGCACCGTGTACAGAAAACAGTAGAGGACGCAAACATCCATCGACTTGTGCTATATTCCTATGACGAAGTAGTCTGTAGTGGTGAAAGCAAATGCATTAAAGCCTGAAAATATCAACCAGGATGCATCTTCCTAATGATATAAGCGAGAAAAGCAAGTCACAGAAGAACAGCTATTCCATTTCTATGGAGTTCAAAAATAACAGTAACATTTCTACAGAATTCAAAGATACACAGTGTTGTTTAGGAATGCATATACTCATATGGTGAAGCCATAAGGCAAAAAGCTTCCAACAGCAACAAGATAAAAAGCAAAGGAATGATAAATTCAATGCAAGAATGGTTTCCAGGGGCAAAGAGTCAGATATGACTGAGCACCTAACACACACACACACACACACACACACACACACACACACACACAGGGTGTGTTAGGAGGGAGGAGATGAAGGGAGGATATGAGGAGGTAGGGTGGGTGAGGGGCTCACAAGCTCCAGAGAGTTTCTGTCTGCTGGAAGGTGGTCATACAGATGCCTAGGTTTTGTTCTAATTCTCTAGATGTGTGCAAATGTTATATACTTATTTGTATATATCTAACTGATGAAGGGAAAAGTTTAAAGAGTGCAAGTGGCATTGAGAAAACGGGCTTGAAGTCTTAAAATAAGGCATATTATAAAATATGATCATATTTACCAAAAACTGCATTTATATGCAAAGACCAAAGACTGGAACAAAGTTTTGCACAGTGCTTTTCTCTGGATTATAGAGTTATTGGTGTTTTTCTTTTAAGTTTGTATTTTTAATATTTTTCAAAATGAATGTTTTTCAAATAATTAGAACGGCATAAGGTTTATTATATACAGAAAAAGAGAGTGTCTGATAAACACAGCACACAAATAATAGCTGTTTAATGCATTACTACACCTAGATGTAGATGCATTTTTAACAGAAGTCATTTTTCACCCAAAGGCATTGCTTTGGGATGATGGAAGTCCAGATCCCTGACAAGAGGGTTTAAAACTGTGTTTTGGGGTAGGTGAGGATGGATTGGTGCTGAGATCTTTTGGCCCTTAACCCTGGGTCAGTCTTTTGGTACTTTGATATGAAAAAAAAAAAAAGTGCCACTAACAAGGAAGTTAACTTCATCCCTGCAGTTGGAGAACAGCTATAGGAGTGTGTGTACATTCTAAGTCTTATCTTTTCCTCCTTTTTGCATTCAAATTCACTGCCATGGAATTTTCTCACTTGCAAATGAATATTAATAAGATAATGGCCCAGTGAGCCATACTAACACACAAGAAAGAGGGCTTGCCTTCAAAGAACCACTTTCCAGATCAGTAAACCAACATCAGGGCATGGTAACACCTAGCAGGAGTGAAATGGTCGAATCCTGACATGATGCTTAATGATGGCTTTAGAAAGTATCGCATTTCATAGTTGTGAAATATCCCAAATCATCTCACAAGAAAGGAGAGATCAAAGAAAAGAGCAATTCAAAAAAGATCTGATTTCTCTCTTTCTCATGCATGAGAAACAGTACAGAAAATGGAAGCAGTGGTCACCCCAGCATGGCCCTTCAAAGAACTGAGGTAACTATGGTAACTGTTTGAGACTGGCCTTGTAGTTTGGAAGATTCAAATTCTAGAACTGTTGGTTGGATTTGCCCAGAGTCCCATGAGGGAGAGCTGGTGAACTTCAAGTGCTGAGTGGCTCCTTCTCTGGGGAGATAGCAACCTTTTCATAAAAATCTCTAATTGCTGGAGGTGGAGGGGTGGGTAAGGGCAAGACCTATGTAACAGTCAAAAACCCTTGGGACTTCCCTGGCTGTCCAGTGGTTAGGACTTGGTGCTTCTACTGCAGGCGGCATGAGTTCAATCCCTGGTTAGGAAAGTAAGTTACTGCAAGATATGCAATGCAGCCAAAAGACGTTATATCTGGCAAACTTGCCTTTCTTACAGTTACAGCATGCAAGGAAAAAAAACACTTTGGGAATACTGAAGACATTGGGCTAGAACACGGACTGTTTCTTTGTAAAGACATGTATTTTAAAAGTAACAAAATAGACAATTTTCTTGAAAGAAGTGAGCATTAAAATGTCAAGGAAGGGCTTACCTATGATTAATAATCCCATGAACCTTTTTCGGAAAGCACTCCTTTTTGGCATTAGAGAAATGGAATTTTAGAAATATAGATGCATATTCATATATTTATGAAAATTCCTCACCTTTCTTGTATTTTCTTGAGTTTCTCAGGATCCATCTTTGTTTTAGGGGCTCCCTTTGCACTGGTAAAGCCAGAGAACTCTATTCTGCTCCTATTCTCATTTTGGCTTGGGAACTCAGACACTGCAAGGAACATAAAAGGTATATTTTCTTGCAGAGACCGCGTCACGTGCAAGTGGCCTTGTACATTCATTCCTGATGGGGAGGAGCTGGAAGACTCCATCAAGGACATGTTGCCCTGAGGATTCGGCAAGAGATCGTCTGTGTATAATGGAGCCTCCTGAGACGGGCTTGTTGAAGTAACCTCTTCTGCTCCCCTGACATCAAGTTCATGTGCACTGTCTACTGGAAGGTAACTGCAATTTTCAGCACCAGCAAGTACATTCCTGTTTCTAATGGAGGACAGTGGTCGACGACCGTTAAACTTGGAACTTCCCTCCGAGTCTGAACTGGGAACTAAGGTAGATGATGGGGGCAGGTCTGCCAGAGTGTCATCTCTCAGAGTGAAATGTGTGACTGATCCAGGCATGTTAGGGGACGAATTCACTGATGATCTTGGGTCCGTTGATCTACCAGCAAGGAAAGAATCAAGAGGGTTACTAGACTCACTTAAATAGGCTTGCCAGTCTCTTTCATAAGCATGGGTTCCAGGCCTCTCTTCCACAGAGATACCATCATGGGATACATTTTCAGCATTGATGTCATCCTCCAGGCTGGGTTTGGATTGGGTGTCCCATGAATGAGAGGCCTTTTTCTCACTTTCACTGTCACTGCTGTCTTCCCCTTTAATAGATCCCCCATCAGACGGCCCAGGGTCTTGGGACATCCTTTGCCCGACAGAAGATTGCTCTGTCACTGGCTCCATTGCATTGCTGATTCTTAAGGAGCCATGGCTGGCCTCACTTCTCCTTATAGAGTTCACTCTGCAGTGTGCAGGATTTTCTTCAGAATTTTTATTTTTGGCCTGAGTGGCCAGCGACCCAAGGAATCTACTTCTCTTACGACCGGAAGGAGAACGAGGCTGGTGCATGGCGGCCATCAGAAGTTCTTCCTCCATGTGGGTTTCTTCTTCTGTGTCATCATTTTCTCCTCCAGGGTTTGAGGATAAAATGGAATAGAAGTCTTCGTCTCTGAACCGAAACATGGTTCTTCTCGGCCCTCCCAGGGTGCTGGCTGCAAGTGGTAGCCCCAAGGGCTCGCTCAACTCTTGGGGACTGCGTGTTCCTTGGAAGGCCTGGGGTAGGGCTGGATGTGGCTCAGTCTGGGAGAGCGCGCTTGGGTCTCCTTTTCTGGCCCGTTCAGCAGGGATGTTTTCCATCACCGTTATTACTTGTGAGGATGGGACCAAGTTTCTTCTCCCTCGAGTTGGCCTCTTCATCTTGGTGTCACTTGCCCATGTTGGGTGTTCTTGTTGAACTATTGGATCTGCATTGAGAAAAGACAAGCTTAATCATTTTGCTGTAGGTGCTCACGGATGTAAGACCTCTTAATACCGAGTGGGAGGGTCCTATAAGGCAACCAACAAGACCTGGACAAGAAAACCAGCATGGTTAAAATGGCTGGAGGTACTGAAGGTATACAGGAGAGTCAGCCTCCGTTTAAAAGTAAAATGTGAGTCACTCGGTCATGTCTGACTCTTTGCGATCCCACGGATTGTAGCCCCACCAGGCTCCTTGGCCTGTGGCCTCAGTTTACTGCCTGCGAATTCTGTTTTGCATACTTGTGGAGCTCAGGTTGGTCCTGGGGCAGCGGAGTGACCCTGAGGATACAGATCTTTTCTGCAGAAGCTCTTGGATGACTGTCCAGCCCCCACATCAGTCAGAGCTGATGATGATGAGTAAAAGCTCTCATTCAATATGAACATGATTTTCAAATTCATACCAGTATTTATTGAGAAGGAAAACCAGCACTCCAGGAATGACTATTACAGAAACTACCAGCGCTGTCCCATCCCAATTCATTCTACACATATTCAGGACACTCCTGCTTCACATGCAGCTTCACAGAACCTTAAGAAGTGCATGGTCCACTGTGGCAGGTTGGAGGAAGGCTCTAGAAACTGGTGCCCCATTAAACTGATGATTGTGGTTATGTTTACTATTCCATGCAGATAAAAATCATAATTCTCTCATGAAATCACAATCTCCCCTTTGTCACTTGCCCCTATTCAGTTTGTGACCTCTGGCTATGATAGAATTCCTCTCCATTGTCCCCTGAATCTAAAGTATGGGGAGATGTAGAAAGAGGAGAGGGTGAGTGCCCAAATGGGTGGCATCCTCTGTTGGTGAAATGGTTTGGTCAAAATTTACTGTAAAATTAATGAATAAGCACGACTTATTGAGGGCAGCTTGCTAACTGTGCTATATGCATTAGGAAGTCACATAACTTGCCAAGATCCTATTTCCAGTAAGTGATGGAGTGAACATTTGAATTCAGGTCTGCCTGATGCTACAGTTTGTCTTCATAACCACTACCCTGTGTTGCTCCTGAAGAAACAATTTCCCTGTGAAAATAAGAATCTACTTCATTCATCACGTGTGAACTGCTGAGCGGTTTTACCCTCGTAGTGTGGATAGAACACTGGACCTACTTCTCCGATTCCACTCACCTGTGTTCCCTCCTGCCATCAGCCCTCCTTCTGCCCACCTCCCCCCCCCCCCCGTTCCCCTCCCTGCTGTTTTGCAGGGTCTGGTGAGGCGCTGCTGTCCTTATCCTTTAGTTTCTAAAGCAATTCACCCTGTAGGGTGGCCAGGACTCCACATCTTCGGGAAGGCCTGTGTGGTAACAGCTCAGGCAGGCAAAATGCAAATCCTCTGAGTGTCTAGCTTAGCTAAAGGCCAAATCCATACAGACTTGCTTTAATAGAGGTGTCTCCCAGGGAGCACCAGTCCTGGTCCCTCTAATAAGCCTCTTTTTATTGTGAACCGCATGGGACACTCAGGGACGCAGTGAGGATCTTTACTCATTGGCTCTTCTGGAAATCAGTTAAGCTTTCCCATCAGGCTCCTCCTGAGTTTTATAAACCCCAGTAAGAGATGAAGCAGCAATTCTTGGATGCTCTGGGCATGTGGCTGTGGATATACAGGAGTGGAGATGTATGTCCACCCAAGCTGGGCTGATGGCTTTTTAAAGAACAAATGCTTCTATGTGGTGATCTGAATTCTCCTGATATATATATATCTGTTGTGCTCATGTTCAGTTGTGTCTGACTCTTCATGACCCCTGGACTATAGCCCACCAGGCTCCTCTGTCCTTGGGATTTCCTAGGCAAGAATATTGGAGTGGGTTACCATTTCCTTCTCCAAGGGATCTTCCCAACCCAGGGATCGAACTCACATCTCTTGTGTCTCCTGCATCAGCAGGCAGATTCTTTACCACTATGCCACCATATGTGTGTATGTATAAATATATATATATATATTACAAGTACACACTGCTGTATTTATTTGTTTTTATGTATTTTTGGCTGCACTGGGTCTTCACTGCTGCATGTGGGCCTTCTCTAGTTGTGGCAAGCAGGGGCTACTCTCTAGTTGCGGTGCGCAGAATTTTCATTGTGGTGGCTTCTCTTGTTGCAGAGCACATGCTCTAGGGCGCATGGGCTCAGTAGTTGTGGCACATGGGCTTAGTTGCTCAGTGCCATATGGAATCTTTCTGGACCAAGAATCAAACCGGTGTCCCCTGCATTGGCAAGCGGATTCTTATCCACTGTCCCACCAGGCAAGTCCATATATTTTTTTTTTTTTTTGAGAAAAATGTAATATGGAGGATTCAGAAGTATAGTCTTCAGTTGGTTACCTTCCATTTTGAATGTGACTGGAGAAGGAAATGGCAACCCACTCCAGTATTCTTGCCTGGATAACCCCTTGGACAAAGGAGCCTGGCAGGCTACAGTCCATGGGGTTGCAAAGAGTTGGACACGGACTAAAGTGACTGAGCGCAAGGGCCTCAGAGATTAGCTAGCAGGTGCTGAGACTGGAATCTTCTGGTTGTTCCCTGAACACACAGAGCCACTCCTCTGCCCTGAGTCTGTTTAGTTCAGGCTCTGGGAGACCCCCCGCCCCCTCAACAGGCTATCAGCTAGCTAGCTAGCTAGCTAACAAGAATCAGCTTGAGTGGCTTCTGAAACCCAGAAACTGGAAACAGCAGGAGCCACAGCTTATTTCACGGAAGCCGGAAGCCGCTGACACTGGCCTCTGGGGCAGGAGGAGTCGCAGTCTAAGTGCTGCCCTGCAGAGCGTGCAGATTCCAGCAACACCAGGAGTGCGTCTCCGCCCTTCCTCGTCATCCCAGCTGCCTTCCTTTTTAAAAATTCAGTCCCTGGTGTGTGTGGTGTGTGTGTGTTTCCCCTAAAGGTGGCAGACTGTGCTATTCTATGTTTATGCTATTTTAACCCTTTTTCTTGTGTCTATCAAATAAGGAGCAGATTTCATAGCTCCAGGCCTGGGATGACCCCTCGACTGGGTATGTCCAAGGATGTAGTCTTAGCAGATCAGGCCTTGCAGATGCTGCTGAGGCTTCTCTGAGGCCCCGCATGGGCTCCAGCTGTGAGCGGAGTACCTGCTGTTTCCAGGAGCCCAACTAGGTGCGACTGAATGTTGTAGGTGCAATGAGATGAAACCAGAAAAAGCACCTCTCTGCCCGAAGGCTGTGGCTTTGTTCTAGACTTCTACATGTGCTTGACCAACAGTTTCATCTGTTTTGATAGCCATAAACTTTTAACTGTTTTCCTCTGGTGAATAAAAGTGTTGATGTTTATTGTAGAAAACTTGGGAGACACACAAGAGGATGAAGAAGAAGTAAAAATCACCAAGTATCTGAAACTCAGAGGAACATCGCTACTGTTCTGGAATTCAGAGGTGGGTTGCAAACTCAAGACCCCGGGCTATTTTTATTTTGCAGTTGTCTGTTTGAACACTGAGTTACTTGTCTTCAGGTGGAGTGTGTCTGGTTGACTGCAAGCATCCTAGCCCTTGTTAGGTACTTCTCCTGCACTACTACCCTCCTGTTCCCTGAAGACATTTGAATTTACAACCCAGGGTTTGCTTATCTAGAAATACTGTTTTTAAAAACAAAATTGGGTATTTGGGTATATACAATTTTATGTCCTGCTTTCTTTCCCTAAACACTTTTATGGTGAGCATTATCTCCTGCCATTAATTATTCTTTAAGAACATGATAATGATTCTACTCTAAGGGTACATTATACAAATATATCATAATCTGTTTAACTCTTCCCCTGTTATTGGGTATATGGATTGTTTCCAGATTTTTGCTGCCACAAATCACACCGTGATAGCATCCTCACTCATACCTCCTTGACTGCAGGTCTTATTTTCTCAGAATGGATTCATAGGAGTGGAATTGCAAGCTCTCTAAAGACTAGGACACAGGTTGCCAAATTCCAGTTTGGACCAACTGACCCTCCAGGTAGGATATGAAAGCATCTCTCCTAACTGGGGTGGTTACTGGGAATGTATGCTGCAGGCGTGGCATAGCACCTGAGTGAGTATCTGTACCTGGGAAATGTTAGTCAGTAGTTTCACTATCAGTATTGAGCATTTTTTTAAAAATAATTTTGTTTATTATAGTTATTTATTTTTGTTTTTGGCTGTGCTGGGTATTCATTGCTGTGTAGGCTTTTCTCTAGTTGGGGTGAGCAGGGGCTACACTCTAGTGGGCAGCGCGTGGGCTTCTCTTGTTGCAGAGCACGTGCTCTAGGGTGCACGGGCTTCAGTAATTGTGGCACACTGGCTTAGTTGTTCTGCAGCATGTGGGATCCTCCCGGATCAGGGATCAAACGCATGTCTTCCGCATTGGCAGGCTAATTTTTCACCACTAAACTACCAGGGAAGTCGTTGAGCATTAGTCTAAAAAAAGACCTTAGCCGATTTGGTAGGCCAAATTTATCTCAGGTACATTTACATTTACTACTAAGTGAGCTTGAACTTTTTACCCCCCTCCCCAGATTTTATTAACCACCTGTATTATTTCTTCTGTGAAATTGTCTGCAGTGCCTCTTCCCCAGTTTTTCTGTTAGGTATTCATGTTTTCCTTATTGATTTGTAAGTGCTTTCAATATATTAGCTCTCTGTCACGTTTGCTTTGGATCTCTTGCTGACACAGTTCAAACATCTGGCTCCTACTCCAACTTATGCAAACTACTTTATTATATTTATTTATTTTTTTTACAAACTACTTTGGAATGTGGAAAAAAAAAGGACTAGAGGCAAGATAAGGAGTCGGGGGTATAACAGAAGATCAGGACAAATCCTCAGTGAATCTCAGGATAATGGAAGATATCTTCTGGGCACACGTGGAGGATTAGATGAGCCTCGTGGGTCAAGGAATGTTTGATGCATGAGGAACCTCACCTTCCAAACAGCAGTCTGGAGTTCACTGAGAACTGTTGGGGAGATGGCAGGAGAAACTAGCGGTAGTTGAGTGCCCGCTATATTCAAGTGCTGCTGAGAACAGCACTTCCTTTTGTTATTCTAGCAAGGCGATGAGGTAGATTTCGTTATCCTTATTTTAAAATCTGGGCACTGTAACCCAGACTGGCTTCTTGACCACCCCAGGCTACACCGCTGGGAGGAAGCAGGGCTGGAATTAGAAGTGAGATCCTCCCTTCCTGCCAGGAGGCATTAAATCACTGGGAGCCTGTGGATATTGAGTTGTTACAGAGTCACATGTGCTGTAATCGCCCCTAACTTCAAGCCATCCAAGTACATGTTCTATGTTTACATGTGTCCACCACAGTACATATCATACTTTTAAGTAAAGGCTCCTGCGTTCAGTGGGTGGTGAGGAAGTGTGATGCTCAGTGGCTCCCCCAAGGGGATGAAACAGGTGCTTGGCTGGCAAGGTGAGCTGTCAAGTGTGTCCCTTTCCTTGACTCCCAAGGGGGCTCCTTAGGACCTTTTCCTCCTTTCCTTTGCCACCGCAGGAGAGGACAGCGTGGTTAGCAGAGCTGCATGGCTCGGGCCTTGGGATGAATGCTCAGGACCAAAAGAGGAGGTGTCTGCCAAACCAGTGTTTTGAAATAAAGCCTATATCCGCCTCCACGTTATTTCTTACACGCTAAGATCTTCACACCTTGGATCAGAAGGGAGAAGACCTCTGGGGGAGGTGAGTTGTCTGCCATCCACAGCTCTCTATCCTCCCCTCCTGGGAGGTGGGTGGGGAACTGCGGTGGGGTGAGACATCCTCAGAGCTAGAAACTGCTTCTGTACCCTCCCCCTCCCCCAATCCACCTCGTACCTACCACCCACCACCCAAATACCCTCTCCAGAAGCCTAACGGTGGGCATCCACTCAAAACCTTGCATGGTCTCGCTTATGGAGTAATGGCAGAGAAAATGAAAACTCTCCCCACCCTGCCTTTCCTACCAGCCTCCTTTGGAGAAGGAAACTGGATCCAATAGTTTGCTTTTAAAACCTTTTAAGTGTCTCATTGTAAGGTACACTCTCTTCACATAAAAAGCACATGGAATTCACCATGTAACAGTGCAAATCAGTCTCTGAGATCAGAGATGTATGAGCATCCTTACCTATTCCCCTGAGGGCAGGTACCTTCCCAGGCCGCTGCAGTTTCTGTCTGCTTCTGTCCCCAGACAGTCGTGGGCTCTGCGTCTCTGGGCTGACTGTCAGTCTCCCCAGGTTTGGCCTCCTCTTCCTTGATAAAATCTGTGGTGCCTGGGCTGCTGAAAAGTGCAAAATCTTTTCAATAATTTTTTATAGGAAAACATCTCTGTAGAAAGACTGCTCAGAGGGCCTGTGGTAGGGAAGGCGGTTAAGGGAATTAAAAAAAAAAAAACCAGAAGGCGAGGGAGAAGCTGGATTTGAAACCTGGTTCTATGAGTTTGTAACCACGTGGGCTTGGACAGATCACTTCCAGGAGCCTCAGTTTTCCCCACCTGTGACATGGGGATAATAATACCTACTTCACAAGGCTGTGACCACCATTCATGAGCACCCCCTGACACCTGCCATGTGGAGTCTGAAGGGGGTCCTTCCTTTTGCTAAGAAGTTTCTAGCTTCCAGTTCAGAGATATGGGGATGGGCCTGTTGGTAAAACCATCAAGAGCCTTCTACCTTTGGGATGCTCAAAGCCCGGCTCCGCATGTTCTCATCCAAACTTGAATCACAGTCTGTTCTGCACCTACATACTCATATCCTCAGGTTGTTTATTAGCAACTAATATGGCCTTCCAGAAAGATTCCAAGCATCTGGGGACCTTTTTTTTCCTTTTTGCCTGTGTGTTAACCCACCACTGGGTGGGGTTGATAACATTCCCAGGAAGACAGTAACTGAAGTGCCACTTCGAATTGAGTTCCCAGTAATATATTTTTTTGAAGTCACATTTTGAATCAGGTTGCTAATTGGTATGAATAATCTCAAGTTTCCTCTTCACATGTATTAAGTCTCAGTGCATGTGAGCTTGGGGAAAGGGTTTTGTTGTTCTCCACGCATCTCTACAAGTTCTCAAGTTCACAGGCTGTTAGATTGTGAATTTCTAGATGTGTGAGAGAACAGCCTTCCTTGGCATGTGAAGACAACTGGATTTATGTCCCACAGTGTAAGTTGTGGTTATGTGGATCTTTTTAAATCAGATTGCGGAAAGGAATGGAAGTTCTCCTTGGCAGCCCGTGAAGCCTGGTTTAAAACAATGATTAGCTACAACCTACTTTCCCTGACAGGCCCTCATCGGGGAACTTGCTAGAAGGGAGAGCTGCCGGAGGCGTGGGTTCCAGTTTAGGGCACGTCGGTGGAGCCCAGAGAGGTTGTGGGCATGACCGGAAAGAGAATTTTCCAGAAAATGAGAATACATTCTTTGGAGGGTGTAGGATGGTGATTAGACAGGATCTCACTGACTGAGTTGGGAGAGAGGAGGGTGAGAGAGAGGGATGGAGGGCTTAACAGTAGGGGACCCTGCCCCCCTCCCGCCAGGAGCTGCATTCCTCTGGCCCATAGGCTTCTCCCCATCACTTGAGGCCTTATTCTTCTGCAGCTCTCAGAAGTCATCAACTGCCCCCTGCCTAGCACCTGAAAGATGGGTGTGGCAGGGTGAGGAAGCAGCAGGATCCTTCTTTACTGAGGAGGAAACAGGAGGAGGACCAGGGAAGGGGCAGGCTTGGGGCACAGGCCAAGTCCAGTGGGCATTCAGGACCTGGCTCAAAGGTCCTTTTTATGAGGATTTTACTTTGATTTCCAGCCGAATATTCAAATTTCCTTCACACCCCAGGCAGCAGCCCTCCTACTCCCCCACCCCATCCACACCCCTACTCCCCGCTGTGTCCCAGAGGGCCTTTTTTCTCCAGCCTGCACTAGCTTGCTCCAGCCAGCAGGTCCCTGGAGGTCTGTTTCCTGTTTTACCAGTCTGCTTTGGCCAGAACTTTCAGGGTCCTTAGGGCCTTTAGTATTTAAATATTCCAAGATTGTCTCAGAGGTGTGTCTTCTCTCTCCAACTAGACTGTAAGCTCCTTAAGGATGACGGCCCTGTCTTAGCCAGCCTGTGTGTTTTCTCAAACTCCCTTGCAGGACAAGCAGTAATCACTTAGTATGGTTTATAGGGCTTGAGAAGATGCATTCAGCTGAAAACTATGGGGAATTCCAAAAGTAGAACCATTTTTTTCCTTGTGCTGAACACCCAAGATAACTTAAGGCAACAGGTTAGTCTGTTTTATTCAAAAAAGTACTTTCTTCAAAGCATCGGATCTCTTAAGTGATTTCCAGAATGATTTCCATAACCATGTCTCCTCTAATTGAGTTCTCAGCAAACTAACGTAATAAAACTGAAAAAACGAGAGATTGTTTGACCAGGCCTGGCAGTGAAGAAAACACTGCTGGTAGTGAAGCCAGATTCCTCTGACTTTGGGCATTTTGAACCTCAGTATCTGCAACTGTAAAATGGGAATATTCTTATCCTGTTGAGTTATCGTGAAGTTTAGCAATAATGTAGGTAAATGGTCTAACTCAGTGTCTGGTGCTTATTAGCTGCTAAAAATGATAACTGCTGTTTCTACTATAAACAGTGATAATAATACTACTGATAATAATTGGAAATCTGAAGTCACTCCCCTGAGAGAACCAAATTTGACCAGAAATGTATTATTATGCAGGCTTTATAGGTTGAGAATAACTTATTCAGCACCCTTTATTCCTGTGTAATTCTTGCTGACTCTCTTCTTTAATCCTATTATAAAATCCAAAAGACAACTGGCAACTCTTTTTATTGTAAATTTGTTCAGCAAATGCCTTTTCTGTGTAATAATCCAAGGGCTCACAAAGATGAGTAAGACATTTTGGCCTAAAGATTATAATCTAACTTGGCTGCACCACTGACTTCTTCCCTGTGACACCCTTTAGGTTCTATGGAAAGCAATCTTATGAAATAGTCCTTCTTTTCCATCTGCATCTGCAGTTACAAATGAAGTGACCTAAGCTGCCTGCAGTGCAGGAGATCCAGGTTTGATCTGTGGGCTGGGAAGATCCCCTGGAGGAGGGACTGGCTACCCACTCCAGTATTCTTGCCTGGAAAATTCCATGGACAGAGGAGCCTGGTGGGCTACAGTCCATGGGATCACAAAGAGTTGGACAGGCTAGCAGCCTGTCCAGTGCCTAGTTTGTATGTATCAATACATGAATTCCAGTTCCTAATCACCTTACTCACATCCAAAGTGAACCAAACCTCAGGCCATGGGGGCCTTCCTAAGATAATCTTCATGGTAGCATGCTACATATATTAATTTTTAGGAAGACTAAATTATGCTGACACTAAAAGGTGAAATATAACTTCCTCTCCAGGTAGTAAGACAGAGCTTTTGCCTTACAGAGGATGGAGTAAGTTGTGTTCAGAAGTTTTATTGCCAGGCAACCTATCAATCTGAATTTTGTCAGTGAATTTTGGGAAGACTGTGGCTTGCTTTGGGCACCGTGAAACCCATTCCTTTCTAGTATCTGGGCAAAGGGATGCCTCCAGTAGCAAAGAAATCAAACAGCTGTTAACATAGAAGGTGTCTGCCTCCATTGTCTTGACATTGCTGGGACACTAATTGTTGACTGAATAGTTCTTAATTTGACCAGCAAAGGAAAAAAAAAAGTAGAAATATTTATACAAGACCTTGATGCCTGGAGATTAGTTCAAGATAGTGGAGAAGAAGGGTGTGCACTCACCTCCTCCTGTGAAAGCACTGAAATCATAACTAACTATTGAACAATCATTGACCAGAAGATGCTGGAACACACCAGAAAAAGATAACCCCATGTCCAAAGTCAAAGGAGAAGCCACAATGAGATGGTAGGAGGGGCACAATCATGATAAAATCAAGTCCCATACCCACTAGATGGGCGACCCAAAAACTGATGAACACTTATATCACAGAAGTTCTCCCACCATTGTGAAGGTTCTGAGCCCCATGTCAAGCGTTCCAGCCTGGGGATCTGGCAAAAGGACTAGGAATCCCCAGGGAATCTCTCTGTAAAAGTTTGCAGGATTTGATTGCAAGACTTCCACAGGACCAGGGGAAACAGAGTCTCCACTCTTGGAGGACATGCACAAAATTTTGTGTACACTAGGACTCAGAGAAGAAGCAGTGTGATCCCACAGGAGACTGAACCATACCTACCTGCTAGTGTTAGAGGGTCTTCTGCAGAGGCATGGGTTGGCAGTGGCTCACCATAGGGACAAAGGCACTGGCCACAGCAGTCATAGGAAGTACCCTTTGGCATGAGTCCTGGAGATCACCATTAGCTCTACCATATAGCCTGCAGATTCCAGGGATGGGTTGCTTCAGGTCAAAAAACTAACAGGGAGGGAACACAGACCCACCCACCAGCAGACAAGAAGATTAAAGTTTTACTGAGCACAGCCCTGCCCTCCAGAGCAATACTCAGTTCTACACACCACCAGTTCCTCATATCAGGAAGCTTGCACAAGCCTCTTAGATAGCCTCATCTATCAGAAGCAAGAAGAACTATAATCCTGCAGCCTCCAGAATGAAAATCACAGAAATGGAAAGGCAGAAGATTATGTCCCAGATGAAGGAACAAGATAAAACCCCAGAAAAACAATAAAGTGGAGATATGCAACCTTCCAGAAAAAGAATTCAGAACAATGATAGTGAAGATGATCTGGGATCTTGGGGAAAATAATGGAGTCAAATATTGAGAAGATGCAAGAAACATTTAATAAAGACCTGGAAGAACTAAAGAAACAAACAGAGATGAACAATACACTAGAAGGAATCAATAGCAGGATAACTGAGGGAAAGAGAATGGTGGAAGTCAATGCTGCAGGACAGAATAAAGAAAAAAGAATGAAATGAAGACAGCCTAAGAGACCTCTGGGATAACATTAAAAACACCAACATTATCATTATAGGGGCCCTAAAAGGACAAGAGAGAGGGAACCTGAGAAAATATTTGAAGATATAATAGCTGAAAACTTCCCTAACGTGAGAAAGGAAATGGAACTCCAACCAAGTCCAGGAAACTCAGGGAGTCCCAGGCAGGATAAACTGAAGCAGGAACACGCTGAAACACATACTAATCAAATTGACAAAAATTAAAGACAAAGATGTTAAAAGTAACAAGGGAAAATGATCAATAACATACAAGGGCTAACCCAGAAGGTTAACAGCTGATTTCTCAGCAGAAACTCTGTAAGCTAGAAGGGAATGGCATGATATATTTAAAGCAACAAGACAGAAGAAACTACAACCAAGAATCCTCTACCCAGTGAAGTGCTCATTCAGATTTGATGGAGAAATCAAAAGCTTTAAAAGTTAAGAGAATTCAGCACCTTCAAGTCAACTTTACAACAAATGCGGAAGAAACTTCTCTAGGCAGGAAACACAAGAGAAGGAAAAGACCTACAAAAACAACACCCCCCCTCCCCAAGGCCCCTGATGACTGAGAACTGAGTCCATTTAGTGGCGCATGTTAATTCCATGCACCTGATCATCCTTTAATTCCTCACATCACTGTATACTCAGATACAGTTCTGGATAGACAAAGTCGAAAAGAAAGGTGGAGAGAGAAATACAATTCCTGAACCTGTACCCATCCCCCACACTATCTCCACTTTAATGCCCAGTGCCTAGGATTGTGCCTGAGAGATGCCTTTTGAAAAGGTTTTATTGCTTCTTTTGGATCATGGGCAGAATTACAGCTTAACCGCAAGAGCCGATGTTGCCCTGGTGGAATAGGCAGCCTTCTGTACAGTCACAAATAATAGGCCGTGTCTGTTTGCTGGTCTGAGTGTGCTGGGAAATGTGTGTTGCCTCACATCCCCAGAGATCTTAATGAAAGCTTAACTATGAACCGTAAATGTGTTTTATTTAGGGACCCAGGAGGTGGGATTTTTTTGATTTGGAGAGATGTGGGGCCTAATAAGTAGTCAGGAAAGAAAACACAAACAGTGACTGAGCCCTGTCGCTTGTCCCTCCCTGGTGTGGTCCTGAACTGGCTCTCACATCCAGCCTGGACGCCCCCCACCCAGCCCTGTCCCTGTTGCCTCCCTCTTGGGGCCAGCTCGGCGTGCATGGTCACACCTCCAGGACCACGACCGGACACAGGGTGGGGGGCCTGCTGGGTTTCTGGTGATTATGATCCAAACTGTGCCAGACACAGGCGTGAAGAAATCAAACGAGTCTCGAGAGAGAGAGAGAGATTGAGAGAGGGAGGATGGGATTTTATTGGTCGCTCACTCCCTTAAGTGCTAGGAGAAGGCTGAGTGAAGTGGCCGCAGCTGTCTGGTCTTCCTGTGCCCCCGATGCACCACACCGGCCTGCCGGGGGCCCCCCCTCTTGTCCACCTGCCTTCTGGAAGCTTGAGGTTCCCCTCTTCTCCTCAGCTGCACTGTGCTATGCGTCCCACCCTGCCGAGGGCCACTTACCACATGAGGTAGATTTTACTGGGCCGTTGGGGGCCGGGCAGGCACAGCACAGGGGTCTCAATGGACCTGGGGCTGGAGATGGGGAAGTAGCAGAGGGCGGCTGGAGACTCGGGCACGGGGCCCAGGGAGGAAGGAGAGGGGCTCAGGGAGGTGGGAAAGGGGGCTGGGGGGAGGTGTGCTGGGGTGTCCTGGCCTGCCGCTGGGCAGGCAGGTGGCACCAGTGGCAGGAGGAGGCAGCAGTACTTGGTACCGGGCTGCAGGACGGGGGAGAAAGCAAAGACGGAGCAGTAAGGGGAATATTCAACACAGAACAGCGGGTGCTCACTGCTGTGACCTGCACAAAAGAAAAAGAGCAGTCAGGAGGTAACACTCGCCCGGGGGGAAGGACATTCAAAAGGCTGAGAATGAATCAAAACTCAAAAATCGTTCTTGAGGGGTGGACAGCGTCTCCGAGTGCCCGGCTCCTGCCCGGGAGGCACCTGGCTCGGGTCTCAGAGTCGCTGAAGAGTTAAGCAGGGCAGTGACATCACCATCACCCCCCTTTCCGGCCAGTGGTCTCCGGCGTCCCCGACAGATGCAGGAAAGTTCTTCCCCACTAAGTTCCCATGTGGAAGCTCACGGGCCCTTCTCCTCTCCCACAGCCAGTCTAATTAGCTGTTCTGGCAGCAACATATGGTGGTCCGCGGGGTCTCACTTAGGTAAGCCTCTCTCCCCCGATCTTCCAGCTGCCCACCTCGGTTGGGAGGTTGTGGTCATGCCCTAATCTGGCCTTTCTGTTGCAGAGGGGAGGCTTGGGGGAAAAGAGAAAGGAGTAGAGAGATCCTGGTGGGCTCACGGGCAGGGAGAGGGAGCAAGCAGGAAGAAGCAGGTGGACAGGAGGGAGGGGTCCAAGCGAAGTTAATGATTTGTTTGCTAACCTCACACTCAATCTGCCATCCTTGCTGGAGGCAGAATATGGGCGCCTGATGGAGTCACGATCCAGAGAGACCCCCCTCAGGCAGGACATATCTCTCCACTCTGGCGCTCACTGAGCTGGGTCACCTTGGATTGACGGCTTACTGCCTCAGAACCTGTTTCCTTGCCTGCAAAATGAGAGAGGTGTTCTCTCTGGCCCTGTTCCTGCCAGGGTGGTCCTGAGACCACAGCAGTGTGGCTGTCACCTGGCAGCTGCCTAGAGATGCAGACTTGCTGCCCACTCAAACCTACCGAATCATAACCGGTGGTTTACTGAGGTCCCCAGGTATTTCTGGAGAATTTTAAAGTTTGAGAAGCAAGGCTAGGAGACAGTGGCCCAAACTTATGATGAGAATCACCTGTAGAGCTTGTTAAAAAACCAGCTTTGCAGCCCCTTCATTGGAGAGACATGCTCTGATTCAGGACAGGCCCCAGGTGTGTGTGTAGAGCCATCCAAAGGCCGTTGTGCTGTGGGGGGTCTGGCACCCAGGTCCTAAGATGCTCCTGACCCCCAGTGCCAGGCTCATAGGAAGTAAAAGCCCTCGCCTGCCCTCTCTTCTCACCCAGAGTCTGGGCAGAGACCTCTGTTTCTTGTCTGGAGATACTGTGAGCCCCTAGACTCGTAGTTCCTCCATGTTTGTCTGTCTGTCTGTCCTGTCTCTCTTCTCCCTCTTCCTCATCCTCTCTTCCACACCTTTGTGTCCTCAGCACCTCCTGCTGGGTGCACCTTTCCTACTTTAATCTCTTGAGCTTTTTCGCTCAGTCCTATCTGACTCTTTGCGACCCCATGGACTGTAGGTCGCCAGGCTCCTCTGTCTATGGAATTTTCCAGGCAAGAATACTGGAGTGGGTTTCCCTTTCCTCCTCCAGGGGATCTTCCTGACCCAGGGATCAAACCTGTGTCTCCTGCATTGGCAGGCGGGTTCTTTATCCCTAGCCACCTGGGAAGCCACCTTCCTCCTCTGGCCCTGACTAAATCCCCTCCTTCAGGATTTTTTGCTCCTCGGGCCCCTCCCAACACATCCTTAGAACTTACCTTGGCTAGGGTGTGTTGGTGTCCCACCCTCCCACTAGGCTGTGAGCCCCTGGAAGGCAGATCCTGTGTTTTTGATTCGTGTATCCCCAGTATCTATGCGGTGCCTGGCAGATAAGCAGGCAGTAAGTGAATAGTGAAATGCTGAATGAATGCATGATGGACAGGAAAACCAAGGCCCTTTGTGCCATGCACTCTGAGATGGCAGGGGCAAGTTGAATGCGTTGCTAATATCCTATAGGTCCTGAAGGTATAGATGGATGACTTTATTGATAATCAAAGAGTTAAACATTTTAAATAATCAAGTTATGACTTGTCACATCTCAAACTAAAATATCTTTGGTTGAGCTATCCTCTTACAGAGATTCCAGCCTGGGAGCGGCCTATGGTGTTGGGAGCAGGCTTCATAAGTAGAGGGGGGGCTTTAGGATTAACCTTTACCTAACCTTTACCTAAAGCCCAGTCTATACCCAGGATTTTAGTCCTCACGTCTACCTTGTGGTGTTGGTAACAGCTCCATTTTACTGATGAGGAAACTGAGTTTGGAGAAGTTGCCAGTTTATATTTATAGGGTGAAGTAGACCAGAAATCCGGAGAAGGCAATGGCACCCCACTCCAGTACTCTTGCCTGGAAAATCCCATGGACGGAGGAGCCTGGTAGGCTGCAGTCCATGGGGTCGTGAAGAGTCGGACACGACTGAGTGACATCGTTTTCACTTTTCACTTTCACGCATTGGAGAAGGAAATGGCAACCCACTCCAGTGTTCTTCCCTGGAGAATCCCAGGGTCGGGGGAGCCTGGTGGGCTGCCGTCTATGGGGTCGCACAGAGTCGGACACGACTGAAGTGACTTAGCAGCAGCAGCAGACTAGAAATCTGAACCAGGACTTCAAATTCCAGGCTCTGTGATACCTGCGCCCCTCATTTAGGAGCATTACCATACATGGACTGAGAATTAGGATTCAGTCTATAAATATAGGAGCATTTGCTTATGTCAGTTGTTTTCTAACTTGGGCAGACAGCTTGGAAAGTTGTTGGACGCTGCTGGACTTGCCTGGAAACCCATTCATCTTGGCTTCTCAGAGGGAATCTTCAACAGAACTGACTTGCTAGGTAAGTTATGAAGATTTGGGATTTGCCCTCAAATTTTTCTTCCTGGCTGCCCTTCAAGTGAATATTTCCCAATCCAAAAGAGACCACAGTTGTCTTAGAGGTGTACCTTTTAACATATGAGTTTACTGCTTTTTCTTAGTTTTAGTCTCCATCATAAGCCCACTCTTAGGCTGACTAGGTCTTGCTACTCCTACAAATCTGTATCTGGTAATGACTAACACTGAACTCAATAAGAAGTGAGGAGAATATCAGAACATTTGGCTCTGTTTTAAAGGGCAAGATTTTGGAATCAGGCTCACCGGACTCCATCCAGATCTCTTTTCCTGGCACATAATGAGAGGGTCTCTGCCCGGGCTCTGGGTGAGAAGAGAGGGCAGGCAAGGGCTTTTACTTCCTATGAGCCTGGCATTGGGGGTCAGGAGCATCTTAGGACCCTGGGTGCCAGACCCCCCACAGCACAATGGCCTTTGGATGGCTCTACATGTCCTGGAAAGGAGAGGCGGCTCCTGTCCAAGTCAGGGTGGGGCTGGGAGGTGTTTTGGGAACAGGCAGGAATCCAGGAGCTGGTGGCCCCCACGGCTCCATGCACTCAGTGAGCCTGCTGTCTGGTCTGCTTCCCACTGGTTCATACAGGTCGATGGAAGGACTCAGATCCTGGGTACAGACTGGGCCTTTGGTAAAGGTTAATCCCCAAGCCTCCTCCCTCTGCTTCTGAAAGAAGAATATGTTAACTGGGCCAGGCTTATTTCTCACTCTGCATCCATATTCACCTTGATCATGAAACAGGATTTCTGAATTTCATGTCAGACCCAGCTGAGTCTTGACTTGCTGCCTGAGTTTTTCATGTCCTTCTGAAGGGAAAGCAAACCTCTGGCTTGGTGAAAGCTTTCTGATTGTTCATCTTTTTCCATTTGGTGTTTTGCTTTGGAAATTCAGGGTGTAGTAAAAGTGTCTGTGCCTGTGTTTGTGTTAGGTGTTTAAAAGTACAACTGATTTTTGGGAAGGGAAAGAAGACTGAGGAGAGGGGAGGAGTTAACATAAAGATAGAAAACAAAATTTTCTAGTCCATTCTCCTTATTGAATAAAGCTCTTGTGTGCAGAATACCTTAGTGAAGTGAAAGTGAAAGTCACTCAGTCGTGTTTGACTCTTTGAGACCCCATGGACTATACAGTCCATGGAATTTTCCAGGCCAGAATGCTGGAGTGGGTAGCCTATCCCTTTTCTAGGGGATCTTCCCGACCCAGGAATCAAACTGGGGTCTCCTACATTGCAAGCAGATTTTTTACCAACTGAGCTATCATACATGAGCTATCATATATGAGCTATGGTGCCGGAGGCCATTCTAATGGTTGAGAATATGTTTTATCAATTGAATCCTCACAGCTATGCTAGCAGGTAGGATCTGTTCTGACTCCCAGGCTCTTCCATTTTACAGATGAGGAAACTGAGGCACAGAGAAGTTACTTCTCAAAGGGACACACAGCAAATGAGAAACAGGGCCCAGATGCTAATCCAAGCATTTTGTCGCTAAAGCACTTGCCCACAACTGCACGGAAATAGGGGACAAGGAGAATCATAAGCCAACTCATTTAGAAACAGTTCCATGGAATATATGAATTAATTTAAAATGCATGAATTCCTCCTAACAGAGTGTGAAGTACAATGAAAATCTGAGACCTTCTTGGTTATAAATCTATTAGTAGTGGGTACTGGTGGTTCCTCTCTTGTAAATAGCCATTTTAGGGGTTCCAGATGATAATTCACATATAAGGATTATAATGGAATATCACTACATAGGTTTGCATGTAAGTCAAGCCACATTCCCCAGCTGGATTACTTTATCCAGGAAAAGTGTGGCATAACACAGTATGGAATGTTAGCCTATTGGGCAAAGGAATTCCACTGTCTTAATGGAATTAGTTTTGCGTAGAACTCAGGTCTGACATGGCAGGTTTTGGTAACTCACTGCAATCTTTGGGTGGCCCCCAAAATGCTTTAGAAAATTATTTCCCTACAGAGCTGAAGGAAAGCAGAAGTCTGTGAATTTACCCACTGAATTGGATGGATGTGTCCTAGATACTTTAGGTCCCCACACCTCTTTTTCTATTACAGCAGGGTATTTATCAGAATGTTCTGAGTTGTCACCACCACTGGACTCAACTTTTCCTGAATAAACTCAGCTTAGGTTATTGCCTTGTCCATGGGCTCTCATTTCACTGGACTGATAAAGGAATTCTGTGGGTGATATTACACATGTAAAACAAGTGGATCCCAACACACCAAGACTCTACCTTTAGTTCACCCGATTAACCCAATTTGCTGTAGAACTGAGTTGGCTTCTGCGTAACTAACATCAGTCAGCAGGGTTTTTATGCTCGCTGGTTGGCTGGGCCACAGTGGTCCTGCTCATGGTTGCATAGAGCTCGGACACAGTCTAGAGCTATAATGTGATAATAAAGCTGGTGTTTTAAAATTTATTTATTATTATTATTTTGAAGCTGGTGGATTTTTCTTTTTTTTAATCAAGATGGTTTTTAAAAGCTTTTATTCCAAGTGTTGCATGCTTAGTCTCTCAGTAGTGTCTAACTCTTTGCGACCCTTTGGACTGTAGCCCTCCAGGCTCCTCTGTCTGTGGGATTTTTCAGGCAAGAATACTGGATTGGGTTGCCCTTTCTTCCTCCAAGGGATCTTCTGACCCAAGGATCGAACCCATGTCTCCTCCATGGCAGGCAGATTCTTTACCTGCTGAGCCACTGGGGAAGTAACATCTCTTATTTGGTGAAATAATTATCCTTCTGCCAACTTGGCTCTCTTGCCTATACCTTGGTGCTTTCCAGTCTAGTAATTCCTCAAATTTGAGGTTTTATAGAATGGAAAGTGAGTTAATTTTCCTTTCCTGTCAGTGTTGTAAGTTCCATATGGAGTCTGCTCAGTTGGAAGAACATCTGTGTTAATCAGACAAACTAAACGTGGAATGGGCCTGAACTGCCCATTTGAATGATTTATCTCTGCAAAGGACAAAACACAGCATGTAAATGGCTACCCAGTTTTAGCAAGAAGGCTAAAAATTATAACGAGTGACTACAGTTCCATTATTGAAACTTAAATTCAATTTTTTAAAAGCCATTCTCAGTTCAATCCGTGACAGCATGTATTTTAAATATTTGAGGAGTGATCTTATCTGCCCTATTTCACTCTTAAACAGTTGAATTAAAAACATAATTCCTACTAAAACACTTCAAAATGAGCAGTTGTTAACTAGGAAGAAACAGGTCACTTCTGAGCATGAGATAGGTTTTCCACTTTCAGAGGAGATGTGGGCAAATTTTAATGATGGAGCCTAAGACAGTCATAGGCAAGAAGAACATTAGTGAGCATGTGACCGAACTTCTTCCACACACTTAGAATGGAGAAGCCTACTCACACATCTATTTTCAGCCAATGGGAAGGTAGGAAAGATGCTCTGGGCTAAGACAACCAGTATCTGTGGTTACAGCATCAGGAGCGGTAATAGTGTCCACTGCTACTGGTGAGTCTCTCCCCATCACCCTCAGCCAGAACTAGAATTTTTGCTTGCCCCAGGCGGTGGTGAATCCAGAGGAGTTGGTGAAGAGATTCTTAATTGGGTGGGGTGTGAAGCCATATCTATCCTTCCTTTACCCATTCATTGTACCTTTTGCTTTAAAAGCACCAACGGTGAAAGAAAATTTGGCCAATTAAATAGGAAGAGGAGTTGGGGCTTTGCCTGAAAGGACATCATTTCAGAAGTCAATTTTTTTCCCCAACTTCATTAAAGCTATAAAATATGCCTAGTTAATCTGAGAGCTGCCATTGTCTAAAAATGCATCCAGACTTAACTGGATGGGTGGTTGCAGAACAGGAGCTATTTAGGATTAGAAAGTCATTGTGCTTTTAAACAAATTGCATGCTGTTTACGAATTCTTGGGCAGTTAATCTGAACTGTTTCCATTCCATTGCAAGCAGAAGATGGGCCTTTCTGCCTGGCTATCCCAACTTCCACCTCAGTTCCCCAGAGGAATCAAGTTTGTCCTACAGATGTTGGCTCTAATGGAGATGAGCCTGAGGGACTCTAAACTTCCGGCTGCATTTATCCCCTCTCTGGATACTATTAAGCCGCTCCTGCCTGAAGCAGAGGATGGGTCTTTGCTTCAAAGGCAGCTAAAGAGTGAATTCTTTACCAAAGTGCACAAAGGGGAGGATTTATCAAGGCCCCCTTTTTTTCTCCCAGAGAGGACAACCACAGAACTAGAAGACTTTATTACTCTCTTTCTCAGCAGTAAATTATGCCATTCAGATGCATTTGAAAGCTTCCCTTCATGCTCTGGATTGAGTCATAAAACTTGATACCTGGGGCCAAATGCCTTTATCCTCCCAGAAGGGTGATCAAGGTGAAAGGGCAGCCATTCTAAGCCAGTGCCACACAAAGGAAGTGAGTGGGCAGAATGAGTGGGCAGTGGAGACCCTTACTCCGCCTACTTCACACCTCTTCAACCTGATGTTCTCCGAAATGAATCTGATCATTAGCGGAAGATCATCAAACCCTCCAAAACCTGCATGAGCCACATGGAAAACACTGGGTTGTCATTGGACCACCTATCTGATTGTTGTCCTTAGTGTGATGCTAGGCTTTAAAAAAACTTGTGAATTTCAAAACAAAACAGAAAACTGCCACTCACCTTTTAGATTTTGTGAATTTCGATAAACCTGCCACTCACCTTTTAGATTTTGTGAATTTCAATAAACCCGCCACTCGCCTTTTGGATTTTGTGAATTTCAATAAACCCGCCACTCACCTGAAGGGGGTCGGCTGGGACCCGCTTTCTCTGATTTCTTGGGAGTCATGGTACTCTTATGTTTCTGCTTGACGGAGGTTTGGTCAATTGCTGGAAGTCTAGGATCGATCTTACAAGCAGAACTCTTGGCAGATAATCTTGGTTCGGCTTGAGCATCCTCATCACCAGAATTCTACCGAAAATGAAACGTCAGATCTGAGTATCAGTGATCAATAGGTCCTCTTTGCTGGGCAGAGGAAAGAGACAAGCCAAATGCAGCAACCTCTCAACAGAGACGTCGGAGTGTCCTGCCAGCCCAATGTGCCCTTTTTGCCAGTCGGATTGTCATGGACTGGGCATAACAATTTAGAAATAATAGCAAAGTTAATGAGTCTATTTGGTAGGACATTATGAAAAGAATGAATTCCTGACCCTTAAGTAATTGGATGACCAATAAACAGCTCATGTTAAAAGCTGCATATGAAAGCATCCATGCATTTAAACTTCTTGATATTTGTTATTTGAACTACTCCAGGGTGGGTGAGGAAGAACTGTTCCTTATGTTAATCATACAGTTGACAATGTAAAGGAAATTTAGAGATGTGTGTTGGGACTGAATAAATGAGACATCAGTTTAATACTCTGAATTATCAGGTGCAACATAAGACAGATTAATCTTTTAAGAAAGCCCCTACTTGTCAGTCTTCTGTAAAGAAGTCAGTATAAATCTATGCATGGACAAATCATGACTCACGTGGTGTCAGAATATCTTAACACGGCCTTACAGACTGAATGAAATCGGCCTGCAGTGCAAGAGACCTGGGTTTGATCCCTGGGTTGGGAAGATCCCCTGGAGAAGGGAATGGCTACCCACTCCAGTATTCTTGCCTGAGAATTCCATGGACAGAGGAGCCTGGCAGGCTATAGTCCAAGGGGTGGCAAAAGAATTGGACACAACTGAGCAATTATGAGATGGCTGGATGGCATCTCCGACTCGAAGGACATGAGTTTGGGTAAACTCCGGGAGTTGGTGAGGGACAGGGAGGCCTGGCGTGCTGCGATTCATGGGGTCTCAAAGAGTCGGACACGACTGAGCGACTGAACTGAACTGAGCAATTATCATACTTTGCCACACTTAGAGTGAAAACAACATACATAATTAGGAGAAACTTGGTCTTGAAGGGGATTTAAGTCCTGCCTTACAGTCTTAGGTCCTGGTGTTTATACAGTTTGCTAGGTGATATGCTCCATGGCAAATAAAACCAAAGGATTGCCTCCCCTCCTCCCAGGGAAAGTGTCAGTAAATACTCCTACATTGCAAAATGGTCTGTATTGGCAAGTCCTCTGAAAGCGTATTCTTCTGTTGACACAGAGTGCTAAATTAATGCCCCCCACACCTCTCCAGTGGTGGCAATTTGCATTGATCTTGCTCCCTGTTCTTGCTGACAGTTGTGGCATTTTCATTTCAAGCCACCTGACTCAGGAAAATACTCTGAATAGCTTTGAATTATTGGGTGCAACGTAAGACAAACTCAGCTCTCAAAAAAGTCCCCTACCTGTCAGTCTTCTATAGGGAAGTCAGTACAAATCTACAGGTGGACAGATCATTCTTCTCTGGATTATAAATCATGTTTGGTAACTTAGAGCCTGGCGACAGCCTTCCAACAACAAATTAGTTTCTCTCTGCATTTTCAGAAAACAGACCACCCTCAGATAAAGGGACGAGAAGAAGGAAAGGACATAATGAGTTGCTTGTTCTCCCTTTTCCCTTGTGAATCTGGAACTTAATAGAAATCCTTGAAAATGATTCTGAAATGTCAAAGATGAAACATGAGGTCATTTCTGGGCATGAGATAGGCTTCCCATTCTCAGAGAAGGAAATGTGGGCAAATTTTAATGATGGTGCCTAAGACGGTCATCAGCAAGAAGAACGTCAGTGAGCATGTGACCAAACTTCCACACACTTACGTTAGTGAATGGAGAAGGCTGCTCACACATCTATTTTCAGCCAGTGGAAAGGCAGGAAAGATGCTCTGGGCTAAGACAACCAATATCCATGGTTACAGCATCAGGAGCAGTTAATAGTGTCCACTGCTACTGGTGGGTCTCTCCCCATCACCCTCAGCCAGAACTAGAATTTTTGCTTGCCCCAGTTGGTGGTGAATCCAGAGGAGTTGGTGAAGAGACTCTTAATTGGGTGGGATGTTAAGCCATGTTTATCCTTCCTTCACCCATTCATTTGTACCTCTTGCTTTAACAGCACCAAATGTGAAAGAAAGTTTGGCCAATTAAACCATGCCTAAAAGAGTTGGACACAACTTAGCAACTAAGCAACAAACAACAACAAAATTGGGTTTGGAATCATGCACTTGCCTTTCAAATACATCTTTCTCTGGTTCCTGGTTCTATCAACCTGATTTCCAGTTGTGAATCCCTCTTTTTTAATTTTTTTAACTTTTTATTTTATATTGGAATATGGCTGATAGTTTCAGGTGGACAGCAAAGGAACTCAGTCATACATATTACGAGTATGATACTCACTCTTGGGTCCAGAAATTACAGCTGAAAGTGAGTGTTTTGTCAGCTGGAAACTAAAACCACAATGGAAAGAACTGGAATACTTATAAATGCACTACTGGATCTTTTCCTGCTTGCTTCATTGACTAATCTTAAGCCAATCACTTCAACATTTTGTGTCTTCATTTGTGTCTTGTCATGTACTCAGCCATTCTCATGCATCCTCACTCCTGAAAGCCCATTGTATTATCCAAGGACGATGAGCCTTGGGTGAAAGTAGTTGTAGTAACTCATTCTGGCAATATAATGTAATATTGATATATAAGACTCTGTAGCCCAGCATCCTGGGAGTGAATCCCCACTGTTACATATAGTGACTGTGTGACATAGGGTTAGTTTTAGTTAGTTCACCTCCTTGCCTCTCAGGTTTTCTCACCTGTGGACAATAGTGCCTTCCTTTTGGTGGTTCTGTGAGGATGAAATGAGTTAAGATATGTTTATTGCGCTTAGAATACTGCCAGGCACTGAGCAAGTGCCATGCAAGTGTTGGCTTTTGCAATTAGCCATTGATGTTAAGCCATTTAAACAATTAACTAGCTAACTACTGAACATTAACTGCTTGCTGTTGAAACGAAAACCATAAGCCCCTCTGAGAAATTCTAATGGGTTTTCACGTATTTCAAAGAGCAATGGACAGCAAGGTGGGGCAGGTCCTACACCAGACTCTTGACTTCTTCCAAAGGCTATATAATTTATGATTGTGACATAAGTAGCCAATTGACATTTATCTAGCCTTAAGAAAAATACGGTTCAATTTCCCTTTCAGACAGTAAAGCTCTAATGGAAAATATTTAACATTTAAAGATTATCAGACGATAATAATTAAATTATACTGATTTAAAGATGATTTTAAAACGATGTCTCCTCCTCTTGCAATTTTAAAGAGTAATTACAATTTTCATTTCTTCTCCCTTATGTCCCTATGTTGAAATGTCACATGGAGGTGGAGGCGACAGCACATTGCTATTCCTTTAAGAGGAAGAAAACTAGCTCTGTCTTTCAAAATCAAAGCCTGAAACATTAAACAAAAACAAACAAACAAACAAAACTGAAAAGCCCACACTACATAATACACGTGTAGACATTAAATTCTCTCTTGGGAATTTGAAAAGCGTCCTAGGAAAGCCATGTTAACTAAAGAAACCATTGTTGAAATTAATATGTATATAGGGTATTATGATTTTTGTAATTAACATTTTTCAAAGATTCCCCAGCTTGCTCTTTGGGCATCGTCCATAATAAAGTTGAGATATTACCTTACTCAGAGCTAGAATCTCAAAAGTTCAGAAAGGGGCTTCCCTGGTGGTCCAGTGGCTAAGATTCCATGCTCCCAATGCAGGGGGCCTGGGTTCAACCCCTGGTCAGTGAACTAGATCTCACATGCTGCAACTAAGAGTTTGCATACTGCAACTAAGACCCACCACAGCCAAATAAATAAATGATATAAAAAAATTTAAATCAAACCAATTTAAAAAAAAGAAAAAAAATTCAGAGAAAAACTCATACAGGAAAAAGAAGGAATTTACCTTAGGGTATGTAAGTGGCACTGGGCACTGAAGTAGGACTTGGAAACATTATAATGGTTCTCGTTTAGACCTTCTGGAAGGTGGAGACCCAAGAGTTGGGAAGTGGGATACATTTTCTCAGGGATGTGCGAGTGACTAGATCTTTAAACAAGGACCTACTGATGTTGAGTCTGAAACGGCAAAGGTGACCCTGAACAGAGATGATCAAGGAGATGGCAGGGAGACAGAAGTAGTCAGGAACAGAAAAGATCAAGTCATTTTCCAGCTCTTGCCTGATGGCTCATTTCCAAGACCTAAGGAGCTGGTATGCCACCTCCCTCCCTCCCGTTGCTGAATTCTGATTGATGTGTGCAAATCCCATTGTAGTCACGTGATGGATGGAAGGCTGAGATGAGTGGATCTTATGACCTAGTGTAGAGATCAGGACATGACTTGCTGTGAATAAGAAAACAGGCAAAGAGCAGTGTCAGGCTGGTGCCAGAGAAAGCCAGTGTGGTTGTTACATTTGAAATCAAGCATTCTCACGAGATGGTGAAAGAGAAGGATCAAGGTCATGAGACTCGACACTCAAACAGTAACGACATGGGAAGGGTGGCCAGGGGACTGTGGGTGCAAATGTGTGTCTTCCGAGTGTTGTCCCCAAAGTCCACATTCCTACTGTGCCTCAAACACAAACACTGCCTTTGGAAATTGAGGGCAGCTTGGATAAATATAGCACTGGCCAAGAAGTTCATTCCGGTTTTTCTATTATGTCATATGGGAAACCCCAAATGAACTTTTTGGCCAACCCAATAGCATTCTGGACAGGATGGGTACCTTTATGAATTCAAGAAATATAAAGTTAGCAGGTTCTATGCAGTCTCATAAAGCTGGCTGAATGTTTTCTCTTCTAGGGGAAAAAAAAAACAAAACAACTGTCGGGGCAGCAATCCCTGGGTTGGGAAGATCCCCTGGAGAAGGGAATAGCAACCCACTCCAGTATTCTTGCCTGGAAAATCCCATGGACAGAGGACCCTGGTGGGCTACAGTCCATGGGGTCAAAAGAGTTGGACACGACTTAACAGCTAAACCACCACCAAGGGCAGCAAAGTGCTTCCCATGTGCAGGACAGTTTTGAAATTGCTTACCAGGATTGTAAACTTGAACAACAGTAAAGAATGGATTAGTAATTTTGGGGGGTGGGATTTGGACTTGGGTACCACTCACCTAAATCCCACTGCTTCTTCACCCCATTTGTATCTCCCACCTGAAGACGTGGCTGCCAGGTGGGGTTGGACGAGACCAGGCTCAGCAGGAGAAGCTTTTGGGAGTCAGCTGGGCTGTCATGTGCATGAATTTCATGAGCCGTTGTCTCTACCAATGACAGCTATAGAGAATGCACTCCTGTCTGCCATCTTTTCTCTGATTCTCATGCTAGCAAGTTGGAATGATCCCATCTGAAACACTGATCTGAGAGCAACAGTGGCCTTAGGGGTTAACATCTTCATAATCTCTGATCACCTTTAGGGGCTGCTCTCTGAAGGAGAGGCATTGTGGGACTTTAGTAGAACCTGCTTCTTGTTTACGAGACATCCCCCTGGGGAAGGGCCTCTGGGTGAAAGCTTTGCAAGCTACTGAAATGGCAAACATGACCTGTTTTATGACACTTGATAGTATTTCTTAAACCCAACTGAATCCCTCATGTGCTTCAGAAATCATGGTTGGTTTACATGGGTGGTAACCATATATTTTCATGCTTGGGGGACAAGCGAATGTAGTGTTCTCTGAGACGGAGTTCTGGGTGGTGGGCAGTGAGTGAGGAAGTGGCATGTGGCCAGGAAATTGTTGGATTTAAAAAATTTGATCACTCCAGTATAGTGTTCTGTAGCACACTGAGACTGCCTCTGTGAGAGCATCTGAAGAACGTGAAAGATGGCCCTTAAGTGGAGGTCATCCATGAAAATACCTCCTACTCGAGACAATAAGTCATAAAACATTTAGTTGAAAAGCATCATATGTACCTACTGGGTCTTCAGCCCCCACATACAAATAAGGTGCTTGCAATGAGTGCTTGCTCAGTCGTGTCCAGCTCTTTGCAACTCCATGGACTGCCTGGCTCCTCAGTCCGTGGGATTTCCCAGGCAAGAATACTGGAGTGGGTTGCCATTTCCTCCTCCAGGGGATCTTCCCAACCCAGGGACTGAACCTGCATCTCTTCCGTCTCTCACATTGGCAGGTGGATTCTTTGCCACTGCTCCATCTGGGAAGCCCGTGCTTGCAATGGGAGAGGTGCAATTTATACCATACTAGCAAAACTATGTTAAGTGATAAACTGCGTGGCACCAGTTCTAAATTTCAAAGGCATTCACAGCAAAAAAAGAAAAGGAGAAGTTAAGGGATGCTTCATGGAGGAGGTGGTATTTTCTAGGTGGTATTTGCTATGAAAGACTGATAGGAACTGGCTTTGGCTGGAGTCAGCAGGGGAGCCAAGGTGTGGACGGAGTGACACACGTGGTGTGATTCTCAGTGAGGCACGTGGCCAGAACAGAGGGCGTGGGGAAGAGAGGTAAGAAATATAGCTGGCTGGCACAGTCCCCCACACATTGTGGGGGTCTCTGAGATTCAAGCAAAGGATGGAGAATCAATGCATTGGACAATAGGGTCCAACTGAAGGGTTCTGAGTAGAAAGCTGTCATTTTAATGTGGTATTTGTGGTATTTAAGATTAGCTTGTATGTTTCTTTCAGGGCAAAAAAAAATGAAGCATCCAGCCAATTTGCCAGTGAAATGATGTTTTTGTAGTTTCAATGGCTTATTTTCATAAAATGTAAGTCTTTTCTTTATTGCAAGAAAAATGCATGTTCATAATGGAAAACTAAAGACAAAGAGAAATTTTAAAGCATTCAAAGCTCCATTAACCTTGGAATAAAAACTGCAAATCCCTTGGTCTGTGTTGTTTCAGCCCCCTTTTTAATGACTCTGTTGGAGACTGCTAGCTTTCCACTGAAATCCCTGCTCGAGTGATAAGAGCTGCAGCTGGGATGTGGTCACCCACCTTGAACTCAGTGACTCAGTTTCCCCTGCAACGAGGTGCTGCCCTGGGAGGAAAGTCTCCCTAATGGAGTGGGAGCAGGAGTGATGCGTGCAGCCTGCTTCAGAGATCATCCCTGGCCCTGCACCTCAGCTGGAAAGGCAACAGCTTTGAAAGTCAAAGCTGTTAAACAGCAACATCACAGGCCTGAATCCCTGTGAGTCCTAGTGGAGGAGAGATGCCTTCTGATCTGGTTCAGCCAACCTGGGCCGTCACAGGTGCAAGAGATAAACCTCTCTCTTGATTGAGTCATCACATTTTTTGGTCCCCTTGTTATAGCAGCTAACATTACCCTACACATATGTTTATGCATCTGCATAAATGTTTATATTCACAGAAATAGAATTGAACCACACTTACACTGTCGCTTAATAATACATTGCATCCATAGATACCTTTCTACAATTTTTTCAACCTTACTTTGAAAAATTTCAGATCTGTGGAGAAGTTGAAAGAATAATAGAAATAACATCCAGTACCCTTCACCTTGCCAATTTGCTCGCTTTCTTTCTCTCTCTCTCTCTCTATATATATATATATATGTATGTATATATATATATATGTATTCTTTTTCTGAACAATTTCAAAGTGACTGGACTTCATGATACTCTACCCCTAGATACTTCAACATGCATCTCCTATCAAAATAGCCATTCTCCTACAAAGCCACAAAACTGTTATTCTACCCAAGAGAATTTAATAGTTTCATAACATCACCTAATATGTAGAGCATATTCAAACCAAACTGTCACCAAAATGTTTGTTTTGATCTACCATCCAATGAAGATACACCAGTTGCATGGACTTGTTATGTCTCTTTAGTTCTTGGCCCTTTTTGCCTTTTCATGATTTTTACTGTTTGAAAAGTCTCAGCCTCATAGAAGTTCGTGTGTTTTGGATTTGTAAGCTTTCTCATAATAAAATTCAGGTTAATCGTTTTGGTAAGAATATTCCATAGGTGGTGGTATCCATCTTTGTAACATCACCTCAACACCAAACCACGCTGTTTGGTCCCTAGGGTAAGCAGCCGACCGCTAGATTTCTCCAATATAAAAGTGCATTTTTCCCTTTTGTAATTAGTAGGTAATCTATGGGATGATTCTTTGACACTAAATAGCCTATTAATTACACATTTTACCCAATAATTTTAGCATCTTTTGATGTGCTTTGCCTGAATTGATAATTACATCAAAATAGCAAAATGATGATTTTTTTTATCATTTCTTCTACAATTATTAGCTGGCATTCTTCTCTAAAGAAAGAACTTTCCTCCCTTCTTACTTGTTTGTTTACTTGTTTGTTACCATCATTGTGGTCTCATGGGCATATTTTATTATCTCATCACATTTTTTGAGGCTCAAATTATACTAGAAGTGGTGAATGGAAATTCATTCTAGTCTGCTGTTGACTTGAGTCTCTGAGCACTTCGCTTTCTGGTACAGTAAAATTTCATAGCCTAAACCTTGTACTTTACGTGGCTCAGACCTAGAATCAGTTGTTTTCCCAGTAAGCTCTGATTCCTTCTAGTTTAGAAAGCTATTTAGAAATCAATATCTGCTTGCCATGTGCATTCATTGCAAATAGAGGGACAGTGTTCCTAAGTCTTTTCAGTGGAATTAATTAGAAATATGTATTTTAAAAATTATGAGCTCGCAGAAATATTTAAAATTAAACACTTTATGGGGTTTTCCCTTCTTTTATTTTCTCTCTCATATTTAAAATCTTTATTCCTCAGTTATATTAAAACATTTATTAATTTGTTTTACTCTGCAATACACATGAAATAATTTCAGAATCACAATACAAATGTTACTCTAACAAACCCATTAAGTAAAGTTTATTCTTTCTTAACAGTTCTCTTTGTCTTTACAATATATTCACATTTTATGGCTCTGTCATAATTATTTCTCTTGGTCATTTAGGTTGCTTCCAACTTTTTCTATGGTAAATGATGCTATGATGAATATTCTTATGTATTTATGCACATCATCAATTATTTCTTTATTCTTGAAGTGGGAATTTATATTGGTAGATTAACAGTATCACAAAGATTTACAAATTTTTGTTCCCAAATTGTCTTCCAGAAATGCTGTATTAATTTACATTTCCAGATGTACATGCCAGAGTCTACAAATATTCTCCAACTACATATTATCTTTTAAAAAGAATCTTTGTCATCTTGGGAAAACACTGTAATTTATAACTTGTATGTAATTTTAATTATTAAATAGGTTCATTTATTTAGCTCATCTGTTTAGAATCTATATTCCACCTATTTCTAAAAAGGGTCTGAAATGACTTAAAAGCTGAACTGAAAAGAGTGTAAAAAAATGGGAAAAGGCAAAACTAATTTATGGTGAAAACACACAGAATAGTGGTTGCCTCTGAGAGGGATGGGGCAGGAATTGACTGGGAAGGGGCATGGATAATGGAAACTCAGTGGGGTTTCAGGTTGTATGGTTACAAGCATTTATCAAAACTCATGAAATACTACTCTTCAAATTTGTATAAGTCACTGCACATAATTTTTACCTCTAAAATTTAAAAAATGGGAAAAAATAGAACAAATCAAATCACAAAAACCGTAAACAAATATTCAGCTCTAGCTAATGATGTATGTGTGTGTTAGTCATTCAGTCGTTGTCTGACTCTCTGTGACCCCATGGACTGTAGCCCACCAGTCTCCTCTGTCCATGGAACTCTCCAGGCAAGAATACTAGAGTGGGTTGCCATTCCCTTCTCCAGAATGATGTATTGGGTTGGCCAAAAAGTTCGTTTGGGTTTTTCCATAACATCTTATGCTGAAGTTTTTTTCGGGGGGAAGTAGGTAGAGTACTGATGTCTGTAACTTACTTTGAAATGCACCAAAACACAAGATGGGTCAATGGATGGATAAGGGGCTAGACAGGTGATAAATCAACTACAGCAAAGTGTCAACACTGTAGCATCTAGGTGGTGGGGATGTGGATATTCATAGTACAGTTCTGTCAGCTTTTCCGAATGTTTACAAGCTCCTGGTAAAATAGTGGAGGGAAATGGAGCAACACTATAGATGTAGAAGTACAGGTGTTTTGGGGGCTGCTGGGATAAATGAGGTACTTTTGAGGAATGCTGCTGGTCTTCCATTGTACAGTTCATCATAGACATTCATTTCTTTAGATTAAAAATCTTGGCTGGGACTTCTTTGGTGGTCCAGTGGTTAAGAATTCACCTTCCAAGGCAGGGGACACAGGTTTGATCCCTGGTCTGGGAGGATCCCACAGGCCACAGAGCAACTAAGCCCGCACCCTGCAACTGCAGAAGCCCACAAGCCACAACTAGAGAACATGTATGCCGCAATGAAGGATCCTTCATGACGCAACAAAGATCAATATCTCAGACCCAACACAGCCAAATAAATAAATAAATGTTTAAAAAAAAATCTTTCCCTTCACAGTATCATCGGGTAACAATGAGAGATCAATGATCAATTCAGTAAAGTCAATGTAAGATAAATTTTAAAAGAAATGTCTTATCTTATACTTGGTACTTTAGGATGAGCATGCAGTTACACTAACAGGGGCCCTCCATGGAAAAGGCAACATAGCTACTTATGTTGGTAATATGAAAATAAGGAATCGAACAAAGACAGCCCTTACAGAGCTGACAGGGACTTCCCTGGTGGTCCAGTAGTTGTGACTCTGCATTTCTATGGCAGGGGGCATGGGTTCGATCCCTGGTTGATGAACTAAGATCTCACATGCTGTGTGGTGCAGCTAGGAGGAAAAACAAGAAGAGGAAGAAGGAAGGGCCAGGCTGGGAACTTTAGCACTGGGCCTGTTGATGGGCAGCCAGAGTGAAGTGGGTTACCCTGTGAGTAGGAAGTGCATCTTATTTTATGCATTTGAAAATATTGTGAGAAGAAGATCCAAAGAAGTCATTGTTATTGCCTAAGAAGCCTGTGACACAAAACCAGGATAAACTCCCAAGTGTAGAGTGAGAAGAGAAGCTAGCCTGGAGGAATCCCAGGACTGGAGAAGGGGGGAGCGGGAGAGGCCAGGAGAGAATCAGGAGACTGTGGCTTCGTAGAAGCTCAGGGACACAGCATTTCAAGGAAGGTGGAGTGGCCAGGTGAGTCAGAGCTGCCGAGAGGTCGAGCACAGTGAGGACCACAGGAGATCTTCTGCACCACAGACGTGGAAGGCATCTGGCCAAGAGCCATTTCTGTGGAACGATGTGCGTGGCAGCCAGGTTGGAGTGGGTTGCGTTGTGAGTAAGAGGTGGGGAAACGGAGTCAATCAGCGTAAATGGTTCTTCTAAGAACCTTGACTGTGAGGGAGAAGAAATAAGCGGAGGGGAATGCGGACTCAAGGAAGGTCTGTTCTGTTGTTTTCTTAAAGTTTTAGAGAGGAGAGCTTAGAGTTAGTTGCTCAATTGTAGTCTGACTCTTTGTGACCCCCTGGACTGTAGCCCTCCAGGCTCCTCTGTTCATGGGATTTCCCAGCAAGAATACTGGAGTGGGTTGCCATTTCCTCCTCCAGGGGATCTTCCTGACCCAGGGATCCAACCCAGGTCTCCCACATTGCAGGCAGATTCTTTGCCATCTGAGCCACCAGCGATGCCCTGAGAGCTTAGGTCATGATTAAACGCTGATGGGAAGGCTCTGGTACAGAGTTGGGAGATGATGTATGGATGGAGTGAGGAGGGTCCCGAGGAGAGAGCTAGGAGGTGGGCTCCTGAGCAGAGGTGGAGAGGTCGGCGGCTGAATGGCAATGAGGGGAGGGCGGTGCAGTTTTCAGTGGCCCGGGTACAGACCCAGAGACCATGGATGGGCAGGATTTTGCCAGAGAGGTATGGAAACAAAACAAAGGGCAAGGGAATGGTAAGAGGATCAAACACAGAACAGTCTGCTTGGGAAGGGAAGTTTAGCCCAGAGGGGGCAATAAGAGGACAAAGGGAGAGGAACCAGTGGACCAGAGGTTCCCCATGGGAAGAAGTGTCACAGTAGAAGTGGTTGAGCAGAAGAGCAGGAAGGCTGGTGGTGATCAGTAGTTTTTGAAGATGGAGAACTTTGATCTGATGATGCTGACTAGGATGTGGCATTGGGGAGGGTAGCAGAGAGGAATGGAGGGGGACCTTTAAGATGCTTGGGGAACTGAGAAGGCAGAGTGTGGCTGGATCACCCAGGCAGATGCTGAAGTCATCTAGGCCAGCGGTCCCCAGCCTCTGGACCACAGATCAGTACCTGCTGTCAGATCAGCGGTGGCATCAGATTAGAAATAAAGTGCACAATAAATGTAATGCACTTGAATCATCCCCAAACCATCCCCTGCCCCCTAGTCTGTGGAAAAATGGTCTTCCATGAAACCGGTCCCTGGTGCCAAAAAGGTTGGGGACTGCTGATCCATGTTTGTGGCCAGAGTTCAGGAGATGGGGTGGAGAGGAAGGGAGCCATGGCCGGTCCTCACTGAAGACGGGAGAGTGGCTGGGAGACAACAAGGATGATGGCAGGAGGGAATGGTGGGATAAAACAGCACAAGCCCCAGTGGACGGCGTGTCCAACACAGCCAGGGGAGCGGTGGTCTGAGAGCAGCATCAGGGAGCAAGAAGGGTGCCCTCCTGCCTCCTGATCCTGAGGAAGGGCTATTGAGGGGATGTGAACACCACCACCCCCTCCCCTGGGGGTGCTCTGATGCACATTTCCTGTACTGCGGGGAGACTGGCCAGCTTATCTGCTCCCCAGTGTGCCTCCCTTGACTCGGGCTGTTCCTTCTGCCTGTAAACTCTGCCCTACCTTGGCTCCCCACCCCTCACTCCCAGCTCCCCAGCACCTGCCCGTGTCTTAATATCCAACTGAAAATCAGCATCTCCAGGAAGGTTTCCCAGGTTTCTCTTGCCTTCTTATCACACTCATCAGATACTATCTTGACCTGCAGGCATTCGTGTGATGTCTTATTTTACCAACACTATGAACTACCCAAGGGCAGGAGCGAGGCACAGTTTATTCATCACTATCGCCCCATACCACCCAACACAGTGTCTTGGACACCAGTGATGTATAATTCTCTAAAAAGAAAGCAATGTAACAGTAAAACAAAAGGTTTTAGGATGAAATGCTGTAATTACAAACTATATTTAATGCAGGTATGCCTCTGAATAATCACATCTCACAACTGAAAATTTTTTTAATTTTGATATCTGAATTTTAATAGGTTTTTAACAAGTTTTTTGGTTTTAAAAAGCAGTTGGAATCTTTGTTTTTTTTTTAAGTACGGGATTTTAATAACGGAAACACACGGCACTACATAAAATGTGAAAAGAGCCACTTTATTATAATCTTTGCTCATGCAATTTCTGAGCTGCTCAGTCCAATTAACACGGGGGACTCTTGGGGTCAGAGGTCAGTAAGGCTCGGCACTGTGGATTTCACTGAGCGGGGATAACCAATTGGTGTTTGTCTGACCTGGCCATGTGGCAGAGTCGCCCTGTGGAAGGATTGACTCTAGGCTATCCTGCTTATCTGTTGAAAAGGCAGGATGATGCTCTGGAAGCAGCTGCAATTTAAACTGACAGTTGCCCCATTTTCCTGCCATGCCCTATTTTAAGATTACCTAGTGGAGCTCAGGCAAAGCATAGAAACAAAGGAGAAATGAGGCCCTGCTGGTTTTGCCCAGATGCAGTTATTTGCCTGTGCCACTGCTGCTCTGAAAGGTCTGTGGGCCCTGGGTGTGTCCAGAGGAGCCTGCACTCCAGGTCTTTCAATTACTCTGTAATCTGATCACAATCTTTGCATGAAATGTTCCTTTGGTATCTCTAATTTTCTTGAAGAGATTTCTAGTCTTTCCCATTCTACTGTTTTCCTCTATTTCTTTGCACTGATCACTGAGGAAGGCTTTCTTATCTCTCCTTGCTGTTCTTTGGAACTAGGTGGCAAGAATACACAGAAGAACTATACAAAAAAGATCTTCATGACCCAGATAACCATGATGGTGTGATCACTCAACTAGAGCCAGACATCCTGAAATGCGAAGTCAAGTGGGCCTTAGGAAGCATCACTATGAACAAAGCCGGTTTTGCCCAGCTTTGTTTGGAGGGGATGGAATTCCAGTTGAGCTATTTCAAATCCTAAAAGATGATGCTGTGAAAGTGCTGCATTCAATATGCCAGCAAATTTGGAAAACTCAGCCACAGGACTGGGAAAGTTCAATTTTCACTTGAATCCCAAAGAAAGGCAATGCCAAAGAATGTTCATACTACCGCACAATTACACTCATCTTATGCACTAGCAAAGTAATGCTCAAAATTCTCCAAGCCAGGCTTCAACAGTGTGTGAACCGTGAACTTCCAGATGTTCAAGCTGGATTTAGAAAAGGCAAAGGAAACAGAGATCAAATTGCCAACATCTGTTGGATCATCAAAAAAGCAAGAGTTCCAGAAAAATGTCTACTTTTGCTTTATTGACTACGCCAAAGCCTTTGACTGTATGGATCACAACAAACTGTGGGAAATTCTTAAAGACATGGGAATACCAGACCACTTAACCTGCCTCCTGAGAAATCTGTATGCAGGTCAAGATGCAACAGTTGGAACAGGACATGGAACAACTGACTGGTTCCAAATCGGGAAAGGAGTACGTCAAGGCTGTATATTGTCACCCTGCTTATTTAGCTAATATGCAGAGTACATCATGCAAAATGCCAGGCTGGATGAAGCACAAGCGGGAATCAAGATTGTTGGGAGAAATATCAGTAACCTCAGATATGCAGATGACACCACCCTTATGGCAGAAAGTGAAGAAGAACTAAAGAACCTCTTGATGAAAGTGAAAGAAGAGAGTGAAAAAGTTGGTTTAAAACTCAAAATTCAGAAAACTAAGATCATGGCATCCAGTCCCATCACTTCATGGCAAATAGATGGGGAAACAATGGAAACAGTGACAGACTTTATTTTTTGGGCTCCAAAATCACTGCAGATGCTGATTGCAGCCATGAAGTTAAAAGACGCTTGCTCTTTGGGAGAAAAGTTATGACCAACCTAGACAGCTTATTAAAAAGCAGAGACATTACTTTGTCAACAAAGGTCTGTCTAGTCAAAGCTATGATTTTTCCAGTAGTCATGTATGGATGTGAGAGTTGGACTATGAAGAAAGCTGAGCGCCGAAGAATTGATGCTTTTGAACTGTGGTGTTGGAGAAGACTCTTGAGAGTCCCTTGGACTGCAAGGAGATCCAACCAGTCAATCCTAAAGGAAATCAGTCCTGAATATTCATTGGAAGGACTGGTGCTAAAGCTGAAACTCCAATACTTTGGCCACCTGATGAGAAAAACTGACTCATTGGAAACGACCCTGATGCTGTGAAAGACTGAAGGCAGGAGGAGAAGGGGAAGACAGAGAATGAGATGGTTGGATGGCATCCCCGACTCAATGGACATGAGTTTGAGTAAGCTCCAGGAGTTGGTGATGGACAGGGAAGCCTGGCATGCTACAGTCCATTGGGTTGCAAAGAGTCGGAGACAACTGAGCGATTGAACTGAACTGAACTCATCACAAAGAAAACCTCCGGTTCAGCCTGCTGAGTTACCTGGTGGAACATTCAATCACACCAAGATGACCTCTTATAAAATACGAGTGAGTCCTGGGTCAACTTTGGGCTGTTCTGAGTTTCCTCTGTCCACAGAACTCCTTATGTCTTTTGTGTGTTTGTGTGTGTGTGTGAGTAGGAAAGAAAGATGCTTTCACCTGAAAAGCTGGCAGTCTGAGGCAATGGTGGACTCGTGTCCAGAGGTTAACTCCAAAGATTCTGCTCAGTCATGAGCTTTTTTTTTAACTTTTTAATTTTGTATTGGCATATAGCCGATTAACAGTGTTGTGATAGTTTCAGGTGCACAGCAGAGGGACTCAGCCATACATATACTAGTATCCATTCTCCCCCAAGGGGCTCCCCAGGTGGCTCAGCAGTAAAGAATCTGCCTGCCAATGCAGGAGATTTGGGTTTCATCCCTGGGTTGGGAAGACCCCCTGGAGAAGGGCATGGCAACCCACTCGAGTACTCTTGCCTGGATAAGCCCATGGACAGAGGAGCCTGGTGGGCTACAGTGTTTGGGGTCACAAAGAGTCAGACACGACTGAATACTCAGAGCAACAGCAGCACACTCTCCGCCAAACCTCCCTCCCATCCAGGCTGCCCCATAACCCTGAGCAGACTTCCCCGTGCTGAACGGCAGGAGAGAGCTTCTTAGGTCTCTGTGCTCTTGCCCACCTGGGACAAAAGGAACCCACTGACAGCTTTAAAGCAGCCACCTGTCCCTTGGTGGAGTGGTGAGCCAGGAAAAGAGGGCTCTCTGTAGCCTGGTTAGTCTGGTCATCAGCAGTGAGGTTGTTTCCAGATGGCTGATGGCAGTTTCAATCCTCAGAGCCAGACTGGCCCTTGTTCACTGCCTGCCTCACCAAACCACCCTCCTCTGGATGATTTCAAGCCAGGCCGGGCAGTGCTCACCACCCTGGTAACAGTACCCACTTTCTTCTCTCGCTCAGGGGAGGGGTCCTGCTCCGGCTATTGTGGCTGCATTGCTATGACCTCAACATGAGCATATTCCTACAATGGTCTTGTGACTGTCAGTCTTTAAGCATTCATGGAGCGTTTAGCATGTGGCAGGCACTGGAAATGGAGTAACCACCAGGGCCTGCTCCTGAGTGACCCCCAGCCTGAGGAGGAGACAGACACGTGTCCTAAGGTGGGCTTGAGCCTGGAGGGTGGTGTGGGGACACAGTGGAGGAATGAAAACCAAACTGCCGGACCCCCCAGGAGCTGCTCGGAAGCTCTTCCCAAAGGAGGTGCCTGCAGAGTTGAGGGTCAGGCTACCAATGGCCTTGAGGGCTATCAGGGCCATCAAACACTTTGCTAAGGTGTTTAAACTTGATCCCAAGACAATGGGGAGCCACTAGAGAACTTAAAAAAAAAAAAAATTTATTTATTTGGCTCCACCAGGTCTTAGTAGTGGCACATGGGACCTTTAGTTGCAGCATGTAGGACCTAGTTCCCTGACCAGGGATGGAACCTGGGCCCCTGCATTGGGAGCTCAGAGTCTTAGCCACTGGACCACCAGGAAGGTCCCCACTAAGGAACTTTTAATAGTGGAGCGACACAATCCAATTTGCTTTTAGAGGGATCGTTCTTACTGCTGCCTAGGACACTGGCCAGAAGGGTTGAGGTGAAGGTGAAATGACCAGGAAAATGGCTCCTACAATAATCCAGGCAAAAAGAAAAAAGGAAGACAGAACTGTGTAAAGGGAAGCACTGGTGGACACATCTCAAGACAGAGGAAGGTAAGACAGTCCAGCTCAGGTGTCTGACGGCGGTCAAATGTGAGAAGGAGAGGGAGGATGAGTCTGAGGATCTCCAGGATTCTCCTGGGCAGAAAGAAGTTCAGGCAAAACAAACTCAAGCGAAGATTCTCACAGGTGTGTACCCGGCAAACCGTGGGCTGTGCATTCCATCTCCATGACGTCCATGTCGGGTTTGAGATGTGGGGTGGAGATGTGTTGTCACTCAGGGGCACCTCGAGGGCGCAAAATCTGCGCTAGAGTCAAGGGGGCGGCGGCGACAACACCTGGCCAGGTGTTAGGGATGACTCACAGCCTTCCAGGGTGGGGCAGTTGGAACCAGCATGTGTATGTGTGTGTGTGTGTGTGTGTGTGTCTCTATGTGTGACCCACCTCAGCCACACACAGCCCCCAGGGCCAGAAGGATGGGAGGCCCAGCCCATGGGGAGTCTGGCAACACACAAGTAGAAGTTAGAGAAAATCAAAAGAATGAGTCACGGAACACATATGCCATGTGCTAAGCTGGCTTCTTCCGTGACTCCACCAAGGGTGTTGGTAGGTTGACACTGACAGATTAATGGGAGAAGAAACAACTCTCTGAGAGCTGTTTGAAAGAGGAGAAGCTCAAGGTTTTCACAGGCAGGAGAGGCTGAAGAGAAAGTAGTGAAAGGAGGCATGCAAATATACCCAGGTCAGAGGAAAACCCAAATGCAAAGCAAGCCAGCTGACTCATCATCTGAGAGTGAATGTTTGCAAGGAGCTGTCCTGGGCAAAACACTGTAGTTTGGATTATGCAGGGCCGATTTCTGGGAAACAAAACCCCTTTCTGGCCCATGAGATCTTATCTTTTGGACTTGACTGTAATCTGGTGCGCATCCCTAGTGGTTCAGTGGTGAAGAACCTGCCTGCAATGCAGGAGACTCAGGTTCAAACCTTGGATTGGGAAGATCCCCTGGAGAAGGAAATGGCAACCCACTCCAGTGTTTTTGCCTGGAAAACCTACAGACAGAGGAGCCAGGCAGGCTACAGTCTATGGGGTCAGACACAATTTAGCAACTAAACAACAACATAATCTGGAGCAGTGCTGTTCCATAGGAGTTTCTGCAACGATGTTAATGTCCTATAAGGCAGCCCTGGCCACAAGTGGCTACTGAGCCTGGAACTTCATTTACAATTTTATTTTAATTAATTTATATAGTCTCACGTCTATTGTATTAAACAGCACAGTTTTATGCTTTTGCTGCCTTCATGTATGAACGCACATTCTGACTTTTTAAGCCATTGCAGATTACTTGAAGAGGCTTTACTTTTCATTTCAACCTCTCAAGTTTGTGTGGATGATCATGAACAAAACAATTAAAAATGTTTGTGTTGGGGAGCCGCCACCACACTTGAGTTTACCTTGCTTTCTGGGAGGTTCAGGTGATCTCGTGGAGGTAAACATCCTGCTGAGCCAGGCCTGGGGCAGAGCCAGCTGCTGCTGGTGTCAGGTTCACTGCCTCCTTCCAATGTCACGTTGGGTCCTTGTGATGTGGGATCTAGACATAGAGCTGCTCAGTTGCTGATGGTGGGAGGACGATAATCCTATTCCTGTTAACAAAGGGTGCTCTTGAAAAACTGAGGGCTGGTCACCTTCTTTGCCGATATTGTAAATACTGTATTGTGTGCGTCCTCAAACCTTGACATTTGTGCTTTTGGAAATTCCTATCTGGCACAGATGCAGGGTCTTGGAAGATGAGAAGGGTCCATGATGACTTTCTTAATTGAAGGTTCCTGTCCCCCAATCAGTTTCACCATTTTCTGTGGGGAAATGGGGGCTCCTGACCCTTCTCTGTGAAGTCTTGAGAGGGCAAAATATCCTGGTGTCCCTGTCATCACAGCAGGCTCCTCTGGGCCATCATTGTCCTGGGGACACTGTTTCCTGTTTATATTGAGAGACTGCTTTGCTTTTTATATTCTTTTTTTTTTTTTTGACATGCATTATCTTAAAAGTCTTTATTGAGTTTGTTACAATATTGTTTCAGTTTTACGGCTTGGCTTTTTGGTGGCAAGAAATGTGGCATCTTAGCTCCACTGCCAGGGAATGAACCCACCCCTGCATTGGAAGCACCGTCTTCACCCCTGGACCGCCTCAGAAGTCCCCGCTTTGCCTTTTAATCTACTAACTCATCCAACGTCTTGTTGGTTCTGCGGAGCTGCTCTTTATTTCCCTGTTAAATTCTAATTTGATTTAAACAGCTCAGAAGGTTGTAGGTAACTTTGCAAAGGGTCTAAAATTAAGTTGCTACATTAGGTTGGCTTTTAGACATGTGGCCTGGGACCAGGCTGAGGGGAAAGAAGGCACTCTAGAAGCCTCAGGAGCTGCTCCTCCATAGATAAGTGTTGGAGCATCATTTGCAGAAATAACTGGACACCAAGGCAATTTATAATGAATCGAATGTTAGTATGACACTTGAGAGGCTCACTCATTCTTACAGTGATCCCATGAGATAATAGCATAATAATAAGGATCTCCTTGATGGGAAATTGAAGTACTTAGAAGTAAAGTGCTTTGTCTGAATTTGCACTGTAATGAGGGGCAGAGCTGGCCCTCGATGCTAAGTGTTCTTTGTACTGTGTCACATCACTAACTTAAATGTATTTAGGAGGAGCCACTTATTTATTTATTTTTTTGGTAATTTTTAAAAATTGAAGTGTAGTTGATTTACAATGCTGCATTAATTTCAGCTGCACAGCAAAGTGATTCAGTTATACGTATACAGACATTCTTTTGTATATTCTTTTCCATTATGGTTTATCACAGTATATTGAATATAGTTCACTGTTTTATACAGCAGGACCTTGTTGTTTATCCATTCTATTTATAGTAGCTTACATCTGTGAACCCCAACCTCCCACTCCATTCCTCCCTCAAACCTCTTCCCGTTGGCAACCATTAGTCTGTTCTTTATGTACGTGAGTCTGTTTCTGTTTCATAGATAAATTCATTTGTGTCATATTTTAGATTCCACATATAATAGATATCATATGGTATTTGTCTTTCTCTTTCTGACTTTATTTAGTATGATAGTCTCTGATTGTATCCATGTTGCTGCAAATGGCATTATTTCATTCTTTTAATGGCTCAGTAGTATTCCATCGTATATATGTACCATATCATTTTTATCCATTCATCTGTCGATGGATATTTAGGTTATTTCCATATCGTGGCTATTGTGAATAGTGCTGCTATGAGCATAGGCGTGCACGTGTATTTTTGAATTACAATTTTGTCTGGATAAATGCCCAGGAGTGGGATTGCTGGATCATATGGTTATTCTATTTTCAGTTTTCTAGGGAACCTCCATACTGTTTTCCATAGTGGCTGCACCAACTTCCGTTCCCATCAATAGTGTAGAAGCGTTCCCTTTTCTAGAGGTGCTGCTTTAAAGACCACCTCAGCACAGGCTTGGCGATGATTGCTTTATCTTGGATTTAGATTGAACACCATCTCTGCATAACCAGTGGATAAAGCCTCAGGAGTAGGGAGGTTGGGCCATAAGGGAAGGGCTACCATAACTGCGTATTTGGGGATCTGCCCACCCCCCAGGCAGGTGCTTGGAAATGATATCTTGATACTGGAGCTATTACTTAATGGCAAATACCTCACTTATTCCAGGCCCATCAGCATTGTGATGGCCTGAGACTGGGTTAAGGAATGAACGAGTAATAGAAATTGCAATACAAGTGTCAAAATGAGGTGGTGGCATGCCTTACCTCATGATTGTACAGTTGGAAAAATTTCCATGGATTAAGCCAGCCATTCTCACACAACCCACTCAATCGGGGAATGAACTTGCCTTCTCCAATCAGAGGTGAAACCTCCCCTTGAGTTTTCAGCCGTAGCCACCTACAGAAAGATGTTACTCAGGGGAGTGTTCTCCCAAGGAAGAGGGCTTGGATTGGGTTTATGCTATCTCATTGGACTGTATCTTTCTCCTGCCCCTTTCTTTGCTTTTTTTCTCTTAAAAATATTTGTTACATTCTTTTCCTTTTTAAAAATATTTGTTATATTCTTATTAAAAAATAATTTTATTTATTTATTTTTGGCTGTGCTGGGTCTTCGCTGCTGCTCGGGCTTTTCTCCAGTTACGGCGAGTGGAGCCACTCTTCGTTGCAGTGCACGGGCTTCTCATTGTGGTGGCTTCTCTTCTTGCGGATAACAGGCTCTAGGCATGTGTACACTAGCTGCAGCTTCAGGGGCTCTAGAGCTCAGGCTCAATAGCTGTGGCGCACGGGCTTAGTTGCTTTGCGGCACGTGGAATCTTCCTGGATCAGGGATCGAACCCGCATCTCCTGCATTGGCAGGTGGATTCTTTACCACTGAGCCACCAGGGAAGCCAGTTTCATCTGTATTTATAGCTGCTCCCCCCTGGGCTTGCATGACCGCCTGTGCTCCGCCTCCTGTCAGATCAGCAGCGGCATTAGACTCTCATGGGAGCATGAACCCTACAGTGAAATGCACATGCGGGGATCTAGATTGTGTGCAGAAGGAAATGGCAACCCACTCCAGTATTCTTGCCTGGAGAATCCCAGGGTCAGAGGAGCCTGGTGGGCTGCCATCTATGGGGTCACACAGAGTTGGACACGACTGAAGCAACTTAGCAGCAGCAGCAGGAGGTTGTACGCTCCTGATCAGAATCTAATGCCTGATGGTCTGAGGTGGAGCTGAGGTGGTGATGCTAGCTAGCGCTGGGGAAAGGCTGCAAATACAGATTATTATTAGCAGAGAGGTTTGACTGCACAGAGACCATAGTAAATCCCACCGATTCTGCATTATGGTGAGTTGTATAATTATTTCATTATACATCATAATGTAATGATAATAGAAAAAACGTGCATAATAAATGTAATATGCTTGACTCATCCCCCCAAACCATCCCCTTCCCCTGCATCCATGGAAAAATTGTCTTCTAAAAAACTGGTCCCTGGTACCAGAAAGGCTGGGGACTGCTAGCATAAGGGTTCTCTGGCTTCACTTGTACCAGGCAGAAGTCAAAAGATGGAGTGAGGAGTGATTAGCATTATGAGCACACAAGCCAGATGGCTGTTGAGAAGGATGCCTTGAGTGACATCTCCCCTCACCTTGCCCTACCTGCACTTTTGTATCCAGAGGCAAACCCCTCCAGGATCCCCCAAGGAATGTCTGTAATACAAGGAGCAAAGCAGAGGTGAAATTCACTGTGGAAAACTCGAATTTTGTCACTCTTTTTTTTTTAACCTTGTAAATCAACCCTTTAATTTTCCTTTAATTAAATACTACTTTGTAGGATAAAATGTTCCCACATTTATTACCAATCCAATGTTTTGTGATTAACGACTTAGAGAATCTCTTTTGGTTCTTAAGTCCTTATGGGTGTGCATGCTCAGTCGTGTCCGACTCTTTGCGACCCCATGGACTGTAGTCTGCCAGGCTCCTCTGTCCGTGGACTTCTCCAGGCAAGAAATACTGGAGTGGGTTGCCATTTCCTTCCTCACATAAGTCCTTAGCTTATTAATAAATAGGGTTATGACTATCCTCATTATTTATAATATGGATAAATTCAATAAAAAAATTGATATAATTTTATAGGTTTGTAAGAAATATTAATTGGGTTAACCACTATTATTTTTTCTGCTCTTAAAAAAATACTTTTTATTTTGTATTGGGGTATAGCCAATTAACAAACAATGTGATAGTTTCAGGTGAACAGCGAAGGGACTCAGTTATACATACACATGTATCCATTCCCTTCCAAACTCCCCTCCTATTCAGGCTGCCACACAATGTTGAGCAGAGTTCCATGTGCTTTACAGTAGGTCCTTGATTATCCATGTTAAATGTAGCCGTGCTTTGTCGCTCTTCCTGATAGAGAAAGTGCAGCCTGAAAGGCACTTGTTCAGTTCAGTTCAGTCGCTCAGTCGTGTCCGACTCTTTGTGACCCCATGAATCGCAGCACGCCAGGCCTCCCTGTCCATCACCAACTCCCGGAGTCCACCCAAACCCATGTCCATCGAGTCAGTGATGCCATCCAACCATCTCATCCTCTGTCGTCCCCTTCTCCTCCTGCCCCCAATCCTTCCCAGCATCAGGGTCTTTTCAAATGAGTCAGCTCTTCGCATCAATCAGGTGGCTAAAATGTTGGAGTTTCAGCTTCAACATCAGTCCTTCCAATGAACACCCAGGACTGATCTCCTTTAGGATGGACTGGTTGGATCTCCTTGCAGTCCAAGGGACTCGCAAGAGTCTTCTCCAACACCACAGTTCAAAAGCATCAATTCTGTGGCGCTCAGCTTTCTTCACCGTCCAACTCGCACATCCATACATGACCACTGGAAAAACCATAGCCTTGACTAGACAGACCTTTGTTGGCAAAGTAATGTCTCTGCTTTTTTTTTTTGTCTCTGCTTTTCAATATGCTATCTAGGTTGGTCATAACCTTCCTTCCAAGGAGTAAGTGTCTTTTAATTTCATGGCTGCAATCACCATCAGCAGTGATTTTGGAGCCCCAAAAAATAAAGTCTGACACTGTTTCCACTGTTTCCCCATCTATTTCCCATGAAGTGATGGGACCAGATGCCGTGATCTTAGTTTTCTGAATGTTGAGCTTTAAGCCAACTTTTTCACTCTCCTCTTTCACTTTCATCAAGAGGCTCTTTAGTTCTTCTTCACTTTCTGCCATAAGGGTGGTGTCATCTGCGTATCTGAGGTTATTGATATTTCTCCTGGCAATCTTGATTCCAGCTTGTGTTTCTTCCAGTCCAGCGTTTCTCATGATGTACTCTGCATATAAGTTAAATAAGCAGGGTGACAATATACAGCCTTGACATACTCTTTTTCCTATTTGGAACCAGTCTGTTGTTCCATGTCCAGCTCTAATTGTTGCTTCCTGACCTGCATACAGGTTTCTCAAGAGATAGGTCAGATGGTCTGGTATTCCCATCTCTTTCAGAATTTTCCACAGTTTATTGAAAATGTCAGTTGCATCTGACTCTTGGCAACCCCATGGACTGTAGCCCATCAGGCTTCCCTGTCCATGAAATTCTCCAAGCAAGAATACTGCAGTGGGTAGCCATTGCCTTCTCCAGGAGATCTTCCGACCCGGGGATAGAACCCGGGTCTCCTGCAATGCAGAAAGATTCTTTACTGTCTGAGCCATCAGGGCAGCCCTGGCACTTGTACAGTCAATACCCAAGCCCTTGGGACAGCATCATCTGGAAAAAATTGGGAGTATTCAGTCATGTTTTGGGTTCTCTGACATACTGAGGTGCCGTGACACAAAGCCAACATGAAAAATCCTGTCCTTGGGCTTTAGAAATCGCCGGTTTTATGCATTTCCCCACATATTTTTGTCTTTATTTCATAATTACTTTTATATGTACAACTGTGTCCTTTTTTAGATGTGGTCTGAGTATTTTGCAATGCTGTCTTAAAGCAGCAGTCCCCAATCTTTTTGGCACCAGGGACCAGTTTCGTGGAAGACAACTTTTCCACAAATCGGGGGTGGGGGGATGGTTTCAGGATGATTCAAGCTCATACATTTATTGTGCACTGATTTCTATTATTATTACATCAGCTCCACCTCAGATCATCAGGAATTAGATCCCGGAGGTTGGGGATGCCTGCCTTAAAGAATGAGTAATTTTTATAGCATGAAACTTCAAGTCCTAGAATATCCCAAATGCATGAGTGTTGCCGTGCAAAATGGCCAAGACTCTGCACGTGAGACTTTGCATGAAAATAGAAGAAGAACCCAGCTGCCTATTTGTTTAGTAATTCCAGTCTAGGAAGATTGCTACATGCTACTGTTTGACTGAAATTACGTTACTTTTTTTTTCATCTGTCCTTGATTTTTGTTTCTAAGTGCAAAACTGGGAGAATTTATCTTAATGCTAAAAATGTGTTGTTCTAGCCAAACTAGATTTAAGTTTTGGATTAATCTCACTCCATAAGTTTAATCAGCAGCACGCATTTTATTTAGTCCTTGACTAACAGGAAAAGATGGGCTTCCCTGGTGGCTCAGTGGAAAAGAATGTGCCTGCCAATGCAGGAGATGTGGGTTTGATCCCAGGTCGGGAAGAACCCCTGGAGGAGGAAATGGCAACCCACACCAGCATTCTTGCCTGGGAAATCCCATGGACAGAGGAGCCTGGTGCACCACCATGCATGGGGTTGCAAAAGAGTCAGACACAACTTAACGACTAAACAATAACAACAAACAGGAAAAGATGCAGGCAGCGTGTTCTCAGAGCTGCCAATATTGTGAGGTAGTTTCTTTCACCTTCGGGCTTTAGGTGGAACGTTTTATTGTGCAATTTTATGTTCCTTAATAGGGAGTATAGGTCTCTCCCAGGGATATATCCATAAACATCAATTACTGATGATTTTAAGGTGTCCTTTGAACATTAAATAACTGCTATGTGAATGTCCTAGATTAGAGATGAAATCCCAACAAGAACTTGATTGATATCAGGTATCCAGAATCTATCTCAGGGATCCACACCACCTATAGAAAAGACAGTCCATCCTCCAGAGTATATTTTAGGCATAAAATATTAAATAAGAATTCATAAAAGGCATATTACTCATCTTAAATCAGTTCTCCATACTAACCACCAGTATTGAATGCAGCCTGCGGTATTCAGTGCTTACCTAGGATAAGTAAAACCTTACACAGATAAGATCTTAAACATGAAATATGATCATACAGCTCAGTGGTTCAGAGCCACCCTCTTAAGGGTCAGACTGCCTAGAAAGGAATCTCTGTGTGTGTGTGTGTGTGTGTGTGTGTGTGTGTGTGAGTTGCTCAGTCGTGTCTGACTCTTTGTGACCCCATAGACTAGCTCATCAGGCTCTTCTGTCCATGGAATTCTCCAGGCAAAGATAGTGGAGTGGGTTGCCATTTCCTTCTCCAGTGGAAGAAGGATCTTCCTGACCTGAAGATCTGGGGGATCTTTCTGACCCAGGGGTCAAACTCGGGTCTCCTGCATTGCAGGTGGATTCTTTACTGTTTGAGCCACCAGAGCATACTGGCTGTGAAATCTTAGGTAAACTTTAATTTTTCTAAGGCTCAGTTTTCTCATCTATTAAATGAGGCTATAAACTGCAAAGAGATTTATGAGAATTAAATAAATGAATAGGTAAAAAACACCTAGCATGGTACTGGAACATTGTAATCACTCAAGTGATGGTAACTATTACTACTGCTGTTATCATTTTCATATTTCTATTATGTTGGGGTAGTCTAGTGGCTAAGTTGTGTCTGACTCTTTGCAACTCCATGGACTGTAGCCCACCAGGCTCCTCTGTCTATGTGATTTTCCAGGCAAGAATACTGGAGTGGGTTGCCATTTCCTAGTCCAGGGGATCTTCCCCACCCAGGGATTGGACCTGGGTCTCCTGCTTTGCAGGTAGATTCCTGATCTTATTTTTTAAAATTTTATTTATTTATGTTTATTTTTGGCTGCACTGGGTCTTTGTTGCAGTGCACAGGCTTCTCATTGCAGTGGGTTCTCTTGTGGAGCATAATAAGCTCTAGGTTCTCAGGCTTCAGGAGTTGCAGCACAAGGGCTGGGAGTTCTGGCACACAGGTTTTGTTGCCCTGAGGCATGTGGAGTCTTCCCGCACCAGGGATCAAACCCGTGTCCCCTGCTTTGGCAAGTGGATTCTTTACCACTGGACTACCAGGGAAGTTCCTATATTGGTCTTATTATTTATGAGTATCATCCAGACAAAAATATTTGAACAATTTCTAGTTATTATATGATGCAATTATTACTGCAGTTGACTCTGTTTGAAATAAAATCTATACTAAGCAATGCAATGGGTAATATCATAAGCCTGCATATATATATATGTATATATATATATATGTCTCTATATAGACAGATCAAGTAGGCATAGATATAGGTATATAGATATGATACTGCACTTTAGGAGGCCCAGTGCTTCCAACTCTTAAATGGTCGCAGCATTTCTGATTTGGATGGTGCCTCTCCACTGGACCCTTTACATATAGGAAAGAAGAGTGAGACTCAACAGGGTAAAGAGGGAGGGTCATACAGCAGAGGAGGAGCAGGCCTGGTGGGGGTGGTACCCAGGATGAGAGCTTCTGCTGCTGTCTCGCCCTGCCCTGCCCTTTGAAATTCTTAAACATCACACACACAGACACACACACACACACCCTCTGCAGCAAAAAAAAGTGTCTCCCAGAGTTCTAAGTACCTGTTTGGAAGATGACCCGCTTGAAAACCGGAATCTCTCAAAATTTGTCTCTTGCCCCCCAGATTGATCTCGTTTCTTCTCATTTGGGTCTCTTTTGTATTCCTGTCGTCTTAGACAAGCCTGCAGAATAACAAAAAAAATGTTTCTTTGGCTTAGGTCTACAACTAGCTCTGATAACTTTATGCTTGGAATTCCTATCACGAGGAATGCGCAATACAGACGTCCATCTCTAAGTGTTCACCAATACCTCCTATCAGGTGTAAAGATACCCAGGCATTATTTCCTCCTCTATTTGCCCCAAATGCCAGGTCAAGAATATTAGCTGCTGCCTTAGTAAATTCAAACAACAGAGGCATTTTGTCAAGTACTTACCCCAAAACTGCCTTTTAGAGGTAGGAAGTACCTAGTACACTGTATTTATTTCTCTTTCTGTTCTCAGCCTCCCTTTTTTAAAAACTGAAGTATGGTTAATTTACAATGTTGTGTTAGTTTCAGGTATACAGCAAAGTGATTCAGGTATACACACACACACACAGACACACACACATATTCTTTAGATTGTTTTCCATTATAGGTTATTACAAGATATTGAATATGGTTCCCTGAGCTATACAGCAGGTCCTTGTTGTTTATTTTATATATAGTAGTGTGTATCTGTTAATCCCCAAACTCCTAATTTATCCCTCCCCTCGTTCCTATTCTCTTCATACTCCTCATGCTCACCTCCATTGCTCTGTATCCCCTTGGGTCAGATTCCAACCTACAGGATAAGATTCTGTAGATTCCCAGCTACAGGATAAGAATTTTCACACATGAGAGCTTTAGCACATGCTGTTCCTTCCGCTTGGAATGCCTTTCACAGCATGCTCTCTTGGCAAACCCTGCTTATCTGCTGAGAGCCAGCTCATAGGGCGTCTCATCCCTGTAGTTTCTACCCTGACTCAGGGTATATTCTTCCTCAGGCCCTATTTTTGCTCCTGTATACATACGTGACTTGAATTATGCAACTTTTCCACTATTGTATTTAGTTGTTTTGTTTTTTGAGCCTGTTTCTCCTGCTGATCAGCAAGAAATCCTGAGGGTAAAGCCCACCTCTTATCTTTTGAATCCCCCAGCATCTAGCACTTAATGTTAGCTAAATCTCCTTTTTGTTTTGGAGGGGATTATCTATTCCCAAATGCAAAAATAAATAAATAAAACAACCGAAGAATTGTTCCATTTTTTTAAAACAAAATTTAGTACCAAAATATTTCTCTTCCAGTATTAGGACTGAACAAAACCCAAGGTTATTGTGTTCTATGGGCATGTCAATGGATTTTTTTGTGTTTTTTTGAGGTATAGTTGATGTACAATGTTGTGTTAGTTTCAGGTGTATGACAAAGTAATTCAGATGAATCACTTTTTTCAGATTCTTTTCCCATACAGGTTATTACAAAATACTGAGTATAGTTCCCTGTATACAGTAGGTACTTGTTGGTTATCTATTTTATATGTAGTAGTGTGTATATATTAATTCCAAACTCCTGATTTTTCCCTCCCCCGCTTCCCCTTTGGTAGCCATAAGTTTGTTTTCTATGTCTGTGGGTCTATTTCTGTTTTGTATATAAGTACATTTGTGTCATTTTTTTTAGATTCTACACATGAGCAATATCATATGATATTTATCTTTATCTGGCTTTTAAATTTTTATTTATTTTTGCATAGTGCTTTTGGTGTATCTAAAGACACTTTTCATAACCCAAGGTAGCAAAGGCTTTCGCCTATTTTTTTCCTAAAAGTTTTAGAGTTTTACATATAGATGTATAATCCATTTGGAATTAACTTTATATATGATATGAAGGGCTTTCCTGGTGGCTCAGTTGGTAAAGAATCTGCTTTCAGCCCAGGAGACCTGGGTTCAATCCCTGGGTCTGGAAGATCCCCTGGAGAAGAAAATGGCAACCCACTCCAGTATTCTTGCCTGGAAAATCCTGTGGACAGAGGAACCTGTTGGGCTACAGTCCATGGGGTTGCAAGAGTGAGACACGACTTAGTGACTAAACAACCACCATGACATGAAATATGCATGCTAAGTCACTTCAGTCGTGTCTGACTCTTTTCGATCTTATGGACTGTAGCCCACTAGGCTTCTCTATCCATGGGATTCTCCAGGCAAGAATACTGGAGTGGGTTGCCGTGCCCTTCTCCAGAGGACCTTCTCCAACCCAGGGATGGAACCCCCATATCCTGCATTGGCAGGTGGGTTCTTTACCACTAGTGCCGCCTGGGAAGCCCTATATGAAGTATGGACCCTGGTTTATTTCTCTTCTCTTCTCATCTCGTCCTCCTTCCCTTCCTCCCTTTGCATATGGTTTCCCTTCCAATTGTTTCATCATCACTTTTTTAAAATAACTTTACTTATTTATTTATTTATTTTTGGTTGTGCTGGATCTTCATTGCTGTGCTGGCTTTCTCTAGTTGCAGCGAGCAGGGGATACTCTCTAGTTGCAGTGCGCAGGCTTTTCATTGCAGTGGCTTCTATTGTTGCAGAGCATGGGCTCTAGGGCTCAAGGGTTCCTGGGCTCTAGAGCACAGGCTCAATAGTTGTGGTGCACCATCTTAGCTGCTCCACAGCACATGGGATCTTCCCCGATCAGGGATCAAACCCATGTCCCCTGTACTGGCAAGTGGATTCTTTACCACTGAGCTGCCAGGGAAGCCCTCAACTGACATTTTAAATACTGCAAAATAGCAAAACTTCTTGCTGAATTTCTATAGGTCCAATAACTGAACTCACCTTTGTCCTGCCAGAGCTGAATTATCCACTGCTACAGTAAAGAAATGCAGCATAAAGACAGACAATCTTATTTCTAAACTAGGCCTGACATCTCCCTTTTCCTGCCTGGGTTAAGAAAGGAAAGATTCCTTCCACATCTTTTTCCCTCTGTTAGAAAATGAATTTCCTTCCTTGAAGGATTTGCCAGAATTTCATGGCCAAGGGGAAAGCCAATATTCTGCCACAAGGTTAAGAGTAGAAATGACCTGATATTAACAAAACATTTACCACTTGGACTTGGGAACAGAGAATCAGTTACACCATGCTTCAAAACTGATTGGCAGGAGAAGCACTGGTCTCAGTGTTCATCTACAGCAGCCACGTGGTACCTGCAGCAAAGCGAATCCTGGATACTTAGGAGAAAGGTGTCATTTTACCCCATGCTTGGAAAGGGAGAACACTCCAAAATGGTGGAATTTTTCCCCCTTGTTGTTGTTCAATCGCCAAGTTGTGTCCAAAAGAGTATGCTCAAACTCTTGTCCATTGAGTTGATGATACCATTCAACCATCTCATCCTCTGTCGCCCCTTCTCCTCCTGCCCTCAGTCTTTCCCAGCATCAGGGTCTTTTCCAATGAGCTGGCTCTTTGCATCATGTGGCCAAAGTATTGGAACTTCAGCATTAGTTCCTTTCAGTGAATGTTCAGGGTTGATTTCCTTTAGGATGGACTGATTTGATCTCCTTGTTGTCCAAGGGACTCTCAAGCGTCTTCTCCAGCACCATAGTTCAAAAGCATCAATTCTTCAGCACTCAGCCTTCTTTATGGTCCAACTCTCACATCTTTACATGACTACTGGAAAAATCATAGCTTTGACTATATGGACCTTTGTCGGGAAAGTGATGTCTCTGCTTTTTAATACACTCTCTAGGTTTGTCATAGCTATTTTTCCAAGGAGCAAGCATCTTTTAATTTCGTGGATGCAGGCACCATCCGCAGTGATTTTGGAGCCCAAGAATATAAAATTTGTCACTGTTTCCACTATTTCCCCATCTATTTGCCATGAAGTGATGGGACTGGGTGCCATGATCTTAGTTTTCTGAATGTTGTGTTTTAAGCCAGCCTTTTCACTCTCCTCTTTCACCCTCATCAAGAGGCTCTTTAGTTCCTCTTTACTTTCTGCCATTAGAGTGGTATTTTCTGCTTATCTGATGTTGATATTTCTCTCAGCAATCTTGATTCCAGCCCTTGGTTTGTTATTTTCAAAAATGATGCCATATATTCAATAAATAGCAAACTTTTTAAATAATTCTGGACAGTGTTTGTTTTAATAAATAATTTAAATAAGTACACCCTCCTGATACTGAATAGTAACTATAATAAATTAAACAGACACCAAATGATAGAATAAACCAAGCTAAAACTAAAAAGAGTCAGCTGGAGAGTTCAGTAAAGTCCAACTAAATATGGGCCTCTTTTTCCCTATTTCTTTACGATGAGTTCAGGGTGGTGCTCCTGTTGGGGGCAGGGGAGCCCCAGCCTGTAGTATTGTTTCCTGGAGTCTCAGAGGTCTCTGTTACCCTAACCGACTTGTATTAGAGGCTGGGGAAGGAAATGCTGATGGGCTGAAAGTGGAGGAGCCCGTATTAGCAATTGCATGCAGGACCGAGGCAGATTTTGTGGGATGAACAGAATTCTTGTGGGCTGAGTGTTTTTTGAAACTTCTCTCCAAGAATGCATGTGACTTAAATATTTCTTTACTAAAAGGGGAGGAGGAATAGAATGATTTGCAATGTTGAAAAAAAAATGTTTTTCCCCTCTGTTTCCCACCCTGTCCCCGCCCCACCCCACCGCCCCCCACCCCGCCCTGCCCTTCTCTCATTGAGGAGCAGGAGAAGAAACCAGTAGCAAGGCAGGTACTTTCTAATTTTAATCTTGAAACAGCCAAGCAATCTTTCCATGTAAATCAAACACTAGTCCTCTCCAAGTTACAGTTTTGCTGAGAAGGCGACATGGGGACAGAGCTAAGTTCGGACTTCCAGTCCTAGAAACAGCAAGAATCTAGCCATACCCCCCAGCCCTACCCAGGAACCAGTTTTCTTGTTAGTTGTACATGTGAATGATTTTTTGTGGTTGTTATTTTCTGATGTTGATTCAGTTTCTGCTTGGAGGCTCCTGAAGGGATAGGGGCTGAGGAGTGTGAAATCCCCAGGATGGAGAGAAGGAACAGATTTGTAATTCATCTTCACCAGGGGCTCCCCTTACCCTGGGACTTTATTTCTCTTTCAGTTTCATGTGTCTGGAGCTAGATTGCTATAAATAAGTTTCTGTTCTTGTGACAAGAACTGGCTGAGTCTTGAAATGGAGGCTCCAGGTAACTGCTTGTTTCTTCTTTCTGGGGGAGAATTGGGGCTTCTTCCTTCACTCCTCCTTTGGTGTCGCACCCCCTGGACCCCCAAACCCATCCTTCTGACTGTAACATGTGCTGTCAGGCTGCCTTCTGTGCAGAAGCTACCACTGTGGGGCTGGAAAAGAAACTTACCTATGTGCCTGCAGGGGATGGCGTGGGTTTGGTGATTCACTGTAACTCAGTATGGGTAAACACGACAAGACCCAGCTCTGCCACCTTCTAGCACTGTGACCTTGGGCAAGCTGACTAACTCCATACATTCTTGCTTCTCTCATCTTTGGGATGGAGGTGTCTCTGTGCTGCAAGACTGCAGGGAGAGCCTGAGGGACTGTCGGTAAGACGCTTAGCAGAGTGATTGGCTCGCTGTAGCATTCAGTAAAACTCAGCATTATCACCATCTACCACCACCACCACCATCATCATCACCACTATCATCTTCATCATAGTCTTGATCAACCTCTAATTGTTTCCAACCCCAAGTCTGGGTGTACTCCTTTTTCTAAAGTCTGCTCTTGCCAAATAATGTAACTCCAATCTTGGCTGTGGAAGAAGAAAGACTCTTCTTGCAGGCCTGATGTTCATCCTTGTTTATCTGCCCCAGAAGTAGAGGTCTGCTTGCTAAGCCCGCCCATCCCCTCAGCAGCCAACGGAGGAGCTCCCAATCCCAGTCATGCAGGCTACCTCTGTAAACCATTTTCTTCAGAATTACAGCTCTCTGAACCCACAGGGATGCTCAAAGTTTCTTTTGTCCCTTTTATTACCAGCCCCATTCTTCTAGTCATCATCTGGGCTCCTGGTACCTTAAGAAGCCATGCACCCCAGGAACACTTTCCAGCTTTATAGTTCTGGTCTAAAAAGTATTGTAATGATGACCCAACTCTACATCTTCATCAGCAAGGTTATTGTTACTCAAACCCCACAAGCATTTTGAGAAGCAGGACTTGCTATGGCCTTCAGTTGCTTTTAATTGTTCTTATGATCCATCACAGGCTACCCTGGTGGCTCAGTGGTAAAGAATCTGCCTGCCAAGGCAGGAGACTCTAGTTTGATCCCTGGGTTGGGAAGATGCCCTGGAGGAGGGGATGGCTATCCACTTTAGTATTCTTGCCTGGAGAATCCCATGGCCAGAGGAGTCTGGTGGGCTATAGTCCATGGGGTCGCAGAGTCGGACACGACTGAGTGACTCAATAACAACAATCATCCAACATGCCTAACTCAGAGTTTGGGCTTTTAATTATCACTGAAGACATTATCAAAGTTCATCAGTTTTAAGAGGTTGAGAAATCAAAGGTGTAAAGACAGTTTGATATGCTATTCCCCTCAAATGAGTTTTTTTTGTTTGTTCTATGAAGAGTAGAGAAATGCACAAGTCACATATCCCTCCCCGTGACTCCTGCAGGAGAAAAAGTTGAATTATCTCTGTTCCCTCAGCTCGCCGAGTGGATAGTACCCAGACTTGTGCTGCCTGGTGCAGTGACCCATCACATCCTTAAACAAGTTTATATCATCATATTATTTGATCTGTACTTGAAAGAATCCGAATGAAAAATAAGCAACATGAAGTGAAACCCATTTGAACACATTTGGTAGAGTCTAGAAAATCATCCTGAAATGCCAGGTGTAATGTTTCTTTCTAGCTTTCAGTGGACGTTAATGGCTAAATTTTGCCACAAGCTAAATAAACACATTTGACCAAAAGAAGGGGAAATAAAAAGCCAAACAGCATGAACACCCTTGAAGAAATAGAGCCAAATTCTGAGATGGCATATAATTATGTACTAGCTACCAGATTCTGAAATAGCATGTAATATGCCAAATAGATGTTTATTTCCTCTTGGTTTTTCAAAAGTGTCCCACCCAACCACTGAGAGGAACAGCATCAGAGTAACTCAGGGTGGGTTTAACCTTCCTCTCCTGCTGCTGACAGACAGACCTGTAAAGGCACTGCTAATTTGGTGCATACCAGCCTGAAGAGTATTTTAGGCAGTCGCAGGAATAGTGTGTACAGCAGGTTTCTAAGGGCTTCAATTTGAGCCAGTTCATCAAAGGCAAGTCTAGCACAGGAAGGCATATGTGGCTAAGGTCTATGATTTGGGAGTCACATCTGGTTATTAGGCCTTACACTATTGTACACCCTGAAATGGGGAGTCCCTTGCACGTCACTGGGCTGCGAGTAAAAGCTGGGGTTTCCACAAGTAACTGGCCAAGCTCACTGATGCCCCAGAGTTTCAGTATCTACCCAGTGCAAAGTCTATCTAGTAAATTATCTAAATACACACAGGTTGTATATGGACCAGGTTATTGAGGGGGTCATTAAAGTCATGCAACTGATTCTTTTTTTTTTCCAATGTGGACCATTTTTAAAGTCTTTATTGAATTTGTTACAGTATTGTTTCTGTTTTATGGGGGTTTTTTGAGAGTTTTTTTCTTTTAGATGGCAAGGCATGTGGGCTCTTAGCTCTTCAACTGAGGATTGAACCCACAGCCCCTCCACTGGAAGGCGAAGTCTTGACCACTGGACCACCAGAGAAGTCCCATGCAACTGATTCTTAAATCCCTACGTTAAATCTTTTCTGGAAGAAGGAGAGGGACAGAGTCGATAATATAACTCATCACTATTCCCATCAAAGTAGTTTCTGTGAGTTGCTATATACTTAATTCGACAATCTTCAGAACATATTAAGGACAACCAAATTTATTTTTGTAGACCTTGTGGTGAGTGGTTTAGAAAATGCTCAATGAAGGTGGATTTGACTTTGAGGATTAGTTACAAATCAGCCGGACCTGTGTCTGATAAACATTGTTGGTGGTCAAGTTCACTAATGCTGGCTTTCATCAATGACAAGGCATTTGATTCAGTACAGGAAAGTGACTCCATCCTTCCCTGAAGAAGCTGTGGTCCAGTTTGATAGAAAGACATACAAAAGACAATTCCAATACAATTTCATCAACAATGAAAAAGAGGTATGAAGAGAGTGCTTTGGTACTGGAGTGATAGAAATGTTCTAAAACCAGATGATGGTGATGACAGTAAACTTGGTAAATTTAAACTTAAAACAGGTGAATTTTATGATATGTAAATTACACTTCAATAAGGTTTTGTTTTGTTTTGAAGAGGGTGCTATGGGAATACAGAGGTTCCCTCTAGTTCTAAGTGAAAACTATGGTCTTCACCACTCTTGCTGAGAGAATAAGGACTAGGGAAGGGAGGTCAGAGAAGTGGTGGATTGAGCTGTTCTTGCTGTGGTTCTTGGGTCTGGGACCTGCCTCTGTGTGAGGGGAAAATGATGGAATTGCATACTCAGTTCTCATTTTCCGTAAACTTCAACCTGAAAGGTGGCAAGGTTGCAGGCAGGGAGACCGGTTATGAGGATATTTTAATAAACTTGGAGATAAACCATGGAGGTTGAACCAGGGCAATGGCCACAGGATGAGAAGGGAGGCATACGTTCATGAGCTTTTAGGTAAACTCAGCAGGACTTGGTAACCGGCGGAGGGATGGGAGTGGATTGTGGGTGGTGACAGAGAGGAAGGAGTCGGGGAAGGTTTGGGCAACCATCTTCAGAGAGGGGGTACACAAGAGGATGATTGGGGATGGACCATGCTAAATTCACCATGGACACACTGAATTCGGTGTGCCTTTCCGACTCCTAGATGGAACCATCCAGCAAGCAGGTGTGTATGGGTTTCTGACACTTTGAGAAGACTCGGAACTACAGGTCATGAGTGTATGTTACTGCTGGTGTTTAGTCGCTAAGTCACGTCTGGCTCTTTTTGCAACCCCATGGACTGTAACCCTCCAGGCTCTTCTGTCCATGCGATTTCCCAGGCAAGAATGCTGGAGTGGGTTTCCATTTCCTTCAGGGGGATCTTCCAGGGACTGATCCCATGTCTCCTGCATTGGCAGTCAGGTTCTTTACCACTGAGCCACCTGGGAAGTCCCATCAGTGTATGAGTGGTAGTTTAAAACATAGGAAGGGATGAGATGGGCCACAGAAATTGGGAGTTAGGAGAAAACTGGGCTGATGGAAACCTAGGGGAATTAACATGTGATGCATTGAGAGAGGAATGTGAGTGAAACAGAAGGAAAACCAAGAGAACGTGATGTCAGGCAGCCAGAGAAGTAATGTTTCGAGAAAGAAAGAGTAATGGCCCCCAATGCAGATAAAGCTTCAGAAAACAAAGACTTAAAAATTATCCGCTATTTTCGCTACTGACCTTAGGAGACGGCCAGGCTAACAGGCCAGTAGGTAATGCGATGCGCCCGAGGGAGCAGGGAGTGGAGAGAAAAGTCTAGCTGACTGGGGACATACGGAAACTAGAAAGTGCCAGGGTTGTGGCTGGAAAAGGACACATGGTCCACAGACAGCTTTGTTCTTTTGTTTTCAGTGTGAGAGAGAGTTGAACATGTTTGTGGGCTGAGACAGTAAGAAGAGGAGCAATTCCAAGGATGCAGATGAGAGGTCCACGGATGGAGAGGGGCTGGGAACACAGGGGCGTGGACCAAGCTCTCAGGTCTGGCCCCAGCAGTGAGAGTGTCTTTCACCCCTCGAGACTTGAGGACTAGACGGGCATGCATCCTGGGATGGAAGGGGAAGAGCTGAGTGGCGTCCCACTTGTCGGCCTCAAGTTCTTTGGTTTCACGTGTGTGTAAAACAGGGAGAGATGGTCTTTGTTCAAAGTATAGGGATGGGAGGTTTGAAAAAATAAAGTTTAAACTGTGATAATGGAGGGAACTGATGGACAACGAAAATATTGGAGTTACCCTTCATCCCTCTTTATCCCTCTTTCCCTCCCTCTTTCTCCCCCTCTATCAGCAAGATGTCTGTGCGGCTTCTGTTGATATTTCCTGGGTCGGGCTGCTTCTCACCACCCCCACTGTCATCATGCTGGGCTCTCCTAAATTTTTATCAGTTTCCTTACAAGTTTCTCTGAAGCTTCTCTTGCCCTTTTCAGTCCTTTTCCCACACAGCAGCCACAGCGATCTTTTTTTTTTTTAATTCATTTATTTCTGGCTGCTCTGGGTCTTCATTGCTGCGCATGAGCTTTCTCTAGTTGCAGCGAGCGGGGAGCTACTCTCTAGTTGTGGTGTGCAGGCTTTTCGTTGTGGTGTATGCTTTTGTTGCGAAACACAGACTCTAGGCATGTGGGCTCAGTAGTTGTGGCTCACGGGCTCCAGAACTCAAGCTTGACAGTTGTGGTGCATGGGCTCAGTTACCCCAAAACATGCGGGATCCTCCCACACCAGGGTCAAACCGGTGTCTCCTGCGTTGCAAGGGAGATTCTTAGCTGCTGGACCACCAGGGAAGCCCCTTTTTAAAAAGGTAATCAGATCGTACCACTCTCCTGCTTTAAATTGCTCAATAATTCCCACCAGGATAAGAATAAACACCAAAGACCAAGCTTTGTCCTGAAAGACTCAACGTGATCTGGTCCTATCTACCTCTTCCACACCCTTCCTTAGTGTTTCCACTAAGCTGACCTTCTTTTGTTTGCCCCAAACAAGGCCTGCTGCAGGGCCTTTGCACCTGCTTCCTTGTTGCTCAGGATGCTCTGGTTGGCTCTTTCCCATCATTTTACCTTCAGGACCAAATGTTATTTCTTCAGAGAAGATGTCCTGCATGTGTAAAAGAGCATCACCCTACCCCTTGTACCTCTGTTTTATTGGCCTTGTTATATTTATCATATATTATATTGTCTTACATATTTACTTGTGTGTGTAGTTTGTTTCTCAGTCGTAGAATAAGAACTCGGGGAGAGAAGGGACTTTGTTCAGGACATTGTTGTTGTTTAGTCGCTCAGTCATGTCCAACTCTTTTCCGCCCCATGGACTGTAGCCAGCCACGTTCCTCTGTGCACAGGATTTCCCAGGCAAGAATACTGGAGTGGGTTACTATTTTCTTCTCCAGGGGGTCATCCCGACCCAGGGATCAAACCCAAGTCTCCTGCAATGGCAGGTGGACTTTTTACCACTTGAGCCACCAGGGAAGCCCTGTTCAGGACACAGTAGGCACTTAATAAATACTATTATTTATAAAGACAATGTTGAAAGTGTCCTTATTAATAAGGACAGTGTTGAAAGCCCAAATGAGATTAGAAAATAAAGCTGCAAGTGACTCCAAGCCGCGTGGTTGTGCAGTTTTCTTCAGAAGAGACCATCAAATAAAAAGATTGATTTTCTTATGTGTCTGTTCCAGAGACAATTTCAAGCAAGTATTTCCAAACTTGGGCTCTGTGGCAGAGGCATCTTTGTGGAAAGCAGAGGGCCTCCCAGTGTGACCAGTTCGGATGTTTACGTTCTTATTTATTTTATAGAAATCCCCTCAATTCTATAGCCTTGGAGGTGGATTGACAAGTGTAGGAGGCAATTGCTGACTTCATTTCCAGGCCCAGTGCTGAACTGTGTTACACAGGTGAAATCAGGTTACTGAGATCGGTCTGGTTTCCTTGGTGACATGGGAGGTTCGGTTATATTTGAAATTGCTAAGAAGGAGAAAAAGCTGATAATGACAGGTCTATGTTTTCCTTCGGGAAGGAGCATTTTTGGATCCTCAGCTGAAGCTAAGGATGTGCCTCCTTGATTGTTGAGGGGTGACCTCCGGCCAGCGGGCTGAGCGACACTTTCTAACTGCTCCCAGAATCCCACAAGCCAGTCTGGCAGGTTTGTCCCACGCCAGCTCTGGGTAATTACATCATGACTTCTCAGGCTCCCTGTCCGTTTTGTTTTTGCATGTAAACACTGTAACTAGGGTGACGAAGAGTTAGCTTGTTGTAGAATGTGTTAACCACCTTTCTTCTGGCAGCAGGACAACGGAAGGGTGTGTTGTTTGATAAATGCTAGGGTAACCCGGTTAACTCCTTGATGTCTTTTTTTCCTTGATTGCTGGTTTATCCAGTTTAAGCCCTGATGTCATTTGTTGATAAGGTTTGTGTGCCAAGCTCTGGGCTAAATACTTGAAAAACGTTATTTAATTTCCATGATCATATAATGGGATAATAGCGGCACTATTATCCCCATTATACAGATGAGGAAGCAGACTCTGAGAGGTTAAGTAGGTTTTCATTGGTCACACAGCTGTTAAGTGTGGGTTTTTGAGATTTTTTTTTTTTAACAGATTTTTTTTGTTGTTGCGGATCATTTTTAAAGTCTTTACTGAATTTGTTACCATATTGCTTCTGTTTTTTTAAAAATATATTTTTAATTAGAGGATAATTGCTTTACAATGTTGTGCTGGTTTCTGCTGTACAACCACCTGAATCAGCCATAAGTATACATATATCGTCCCCACCACCGCCCTCTTGAACCTCCCTCCTACCTCCCCATCCCCACTTCTCTAGGTTGTCCCAGAGCACCAGGTTGAGCTCCCTGTGATCTACAGGCAACTTCCCACCAGCTGTCTATTTCACACACGGTAATGTGCATGTTTCAATGCTACTCTCTCAATTCATCCCACCCTCTCCTTCCCCACACTGTCCACAAGTCTGTTCTCTATGTCTGCGTCTCATTGCTGCACTGCAAATAGGTTCATCAGTACCACTGTTCTAGATTCCACATATGTGCATTAATATACTGCTTCTGTTTTACTTTTTTTTTTTTTTTTTGGCTTTGAAGCATGTGGGATCTTAGTTCCCAGAGCAGGGATCAAACCTCCACCCCCTTCATTGGAAGGCGAAGTCTTAATCACTGGACTGCCAGGGAAGTCCCAAGTGTGGGGTTTGGATTTTGGAAACCTATTACTGCTTCTCATATACCAGTACTGTTTCCCTGATTCTCTCCTCATACTGTGGGTGGAAGAGAATTCTCATTTCCTGCTATTACCTGGTATTCTGAATCCCCCTTGTGCTGCATGTCCCGCAGATATTGAACATCACTGACGAACTTCTGCCTGTCCTTTGCTTCGTGTAACATGACTCTTAATCCCCGACCTGCGTATAGAAGATGAATAAAGGTGCTGTGATATAACCCTTTGTTGCTTTGCCATTTGGGGACTTCTCTTAGTATAATTGCTTTTATTCTCTTATTAATCTCATGTCCATTGTTGGAAGGGCACAGATGCTCCTTTCAGACTCAAAGGACTCTTTGTCTGGGTGTCGATGCCCTTACAGCCCTCTTGTTCCAGACATAAATAATGTAGCCACTTTCGTCAGCTGGCTTCAGCCAGCCCATCCCCGTTACTCAGAGGGAGTTAGACCGGCAGAAGCAGTTCGACCACACGACAAAAAAGAACCTAGCTCGATTAGCAATGACCGAAGCTCTGAGCCCTGTGGTCACATAAACTCATGGACTCTACAGTGATCACACCCCTATTCCAATTCAGGCACTCTGCTGGGCACAGGGGTCAGGTGGTCTGCAAGATGACATGGCCCTGGGCTCTGTGTTTCTCAATCTAGGGTGGAAGCCAGCACTGAATATGGTAGTCCCCCAACCCCTTCAGACTCCACATAGCTTTCTCACAAACTGCTCTTCCTCCCAAGTTTTCAGAAGGGAATGTTGGCATCGACCAGCTGGCTGCCTGAGCAAGTAACCTGGGTGGCTTCCTTCACCCTGCCCTCTCTTGGCCCATCCATATGAAAACCAAGTCCTGATGGTTTTCATCCCTGAGTATCCCTGGGATCCATCATGATTAGAGCATGGGCACTGGTGTGAGACTCTCTGGGTTCAAACCCCAAGTCTTGGAACACTGACAGTGGGCCCTGATGCTGATAAGTGCAATGGAGCAGAAACACGGGGGTCTCTGAGAAACTGTCATTGGGGGAGGGAGAGGCAAGGTTTTCCTTGGGGGAAGGACACTGGGTTTGCTAATGAGTGAGCTGGGCTGGAAATGGGACAGAAAGGATCTGGGACAGAAAGGAGAAAAAGTACAGAGGCTTCAGGGCAGGAAGGGGATGGGGCAGCTGGAACACGGGGAGGACAGGACAGCCACGGAAGGGCTGTGGGCCCAGCTCACGAGGGGCCTTGGAGGTTGGATTCAAAGAGTCGTATAAAGCCACTGGAAGGTTCCAATTGGGGGGGAGGACATGATTAGATCTGCATTTTTAAAGTTCCCTTCAGGGGATTCCCTGGTGGTCCAGGGGTTAGGACTCCATGTTCTCACTGCCAGGGGCCCGGGTTCAATCCCTGGTCGGGGAACTAAGATCCTACAAGCTGTAGCCAAAACCAAAACAAAGCAAAGGTCCCTCCAGCTGTAGGATAGAGATTGGATGGAGGGTGGGGGAGGAGGTAGAGGAAGAATGGAAGTGGACAGGCCACTGGGGACATGTTAGAGGAATCCAGATAAGATGGTGCCCAGACTTAGGTCACAACCGGAGGGAAAGAGGAAGAGGACGAGGAGCTCATAGCTACTGTTTATGGAGCCTCTGGAAGTGCTAAGTAGTGTTTGAAATATTTAAACATTCTAACTCATGCAATCTTCACGATTGTGGCAAGAATTACATCTCTTTGGCAGACGAGGAAACTGAGGCACAAAGGGATTAAGTAACTTGTCTAAGGTTACAGAACTGGTAAGCCCAAGGGTTGGGGTTTGAACCCAGGGAGTCTCATGCCAGTGCCCACGCTCTAATCATGATTGGTTCAAGGGACACTGAGGAGAGAAAAATCATCAGGTCTTGGTGATAATAAAAATGACACGATAATAAAAATGACATGATAATAAAAAAGATGGAGGTGTAAAGGCGGCTGCCCAGGTTACTGGCTCGGGCAGCCAGCTGGTCGATGCCAACATTCCCTTCAGAAAACTTGGAATGAGGAGCAGGTTTGTGAGAAAATAATGCGGATTTTGAAGGGGCTGGGGACAGCAAATGGAGATGTCAAGTAAGCAGTTAGATACACAGCTCTGGAGCTGATTAGAGAAGTGAAGACCGGGGCACTGCTGGCATTTTGGTAACAGCTGAAGTGGAAGGGAGGATGGGTATTGAAAAGAGAAGGATCACCCAGGACAAAATTCTGAGGACCACTGGATTTTAAGAACAGGAAAGGTAGCAGGAGAGAAACTGGAAAGAAGCCAGAGAGGCAGAAGGAAAACCGAGAATCAGGTGAGCGCAGTTTCATAGATGCTGAGAAGTGCCTGTTTCAAGGAGGAGATTATTAATAACCTCTGTGAGAGCATTTTAGTGGAGTGACAGGGCTGAAGACAGATTGCACTGAGTCGTGTAAATGTGAGGTAAGAAAGTGCAGACGATGCGTTCAAGAAGTTTGACTCTGACTGGTGTGGTCTAAATTTATGACATTGTATTAGTTAATGGCATAGTTCATAGTGAGTCTACTGGCTTTCATTTATAAGGTCATCAGGGGTCCCACACTATTTCTGCTTATTGACCAGTGAAGCTCTTTCACTTATTTTTACTTTTTTTTTTTTTTTTTTTTTTACTGAGATATAATTGACATATGGGCTTCCTTGGTGGCTCAGTGGTAAGGAACCTGCTTGCCAATGCAAGAGGCACAGGTTTGATCCCTGGGTTGGCAAGATCCCCTGGAGAAGGAAATGGCGATCCACTCCAGTATTCCTGCCTGGGAAATCCCATGGACAGAGAAGCCTGACATAACTTAGCAACTAAGCAACTACATAATTGACATATAACATCATATTAGTTTCAGGAGTACATTGGTATTTGTAGGTATTGCAAAAGGAACACCACCATGAGTCTAGTTAGTATCTGTCAGCCCATATCATTACAATTATTTTTGTTCTTGTGATGAGAACTTCTAAGATCTACTCTTTAGCAATGTTCACATACACTGTTATTAACTATAGTTACTATGTTGTACATTGCATCCTTAGTAATTATTTATTTAATAACAGGAAGTATGTACTCTTTAGCTGCCTTCACCATTTCACTCTCTTCCTACTCCATGCCTCTGGCAACCACCAATCTGTTCTGTATGCCCTCTGTATCCACGAGTTTAGTGGTTTCATTTTTTAGATTCCACATATGAGAGAGATCATGGTATTTTGTCTCTCTCTGACTTATTTCACTTAGCCCTCAAGGTCAATCATGTAGTCACAAATGCCAAGATTTCCTCCATTATATGTGTGTGTGTGTCCATGCGTGTGTGCATGCTCAGTCATGTCCAATTCTTTGTGACCCCATGGACAAGCCCTGCCAGGCCCCTCTGTCCATGGAATTTTCCAGACAAGAATTCCGGAGTGGATTGCCATTTCCTTCTCCAGGGGATCGTTATAGATACACCACGTTTTCTTTATCCATTCATCCATTGATAAGACATTTCAGTTGCTTCCATGTCTAGGTTATTGTAAATAATGCTGCAATGAACATAGGGGCACATATAGTAATATCTTTTTGAGTTAGTGTTTTCCTTTGGATTAAATACCCAGGAGTGAAATTGCTGTGTCAAATGTAGTTCTATTTTTAATTTTTTGGAGGAACCTCCATACTGTTTTCCATAATGGCTGTAACAATTTACATTCCCACGAACAGTGCACATGGGTTTCTTTTTCTCCTCATCCTTGCCAACACTTGTCATCAACACTTGTTTCTTATCTTTTTGATAGAAGCCATTCAAACACATGTGAAGTGATACCTCATTGTGGTTTTGATTTGCATTTCCCTGATGATTAGTGATGTTGAATACCTTTTCATGTACCTGTTGGCCACCTGTATGTCTTCTTTAGGAAAAAGTCCATTCAGATCGGCTCATTTAAAAAATCAGGTTGTTTGTTTATCTGCTATTGAGTTGTATGAGTTCTTTATATATTTTGTATATTAACCCCTTATTAGATATATGATTTGCAAATATTTTCTCCCATTCTGTGGGTCTGCTTTGTCATTTTGTTGATGGTTTTCTTTGCTGTGCAGAAGCCTTTTAGCTTGTTGGAGGCCCACTTGTTGATTTTTGCTTTTGTTGCCACATTTAAAAAATCTATTGTGAGGACCAATATTGAAGAATTTACTATCTTACTTCTTTTAGGAGTTTTATGATTTGGGGTCTTACGTTCAAGTTTTTAATCCATTTTGAGTTGATTTTTGTGTATGGTGTAAGACAGTGGTCCAGCTTCATTCTTTTGCATGTGACTGTCCAGTTTTCCCAACATTGTTTATTGAAGAGGCTATCTTTTCCCCACTGTATATTCTTGGTTCCTTTGTCATAAATTGATTGACCACATATGCATGGGTTTATTTCAGATTCTCTATTCTGTTCCATTCATCTATATGTCTATTTTTCTTCCAATATCATACTGTTTTGATTACTGTGGCACTGTAATATAGTTTGAAATCAAGAGGAGTGATGCCTCCAGCTTGGTTCTTCTTTCCTATATGTGTTTTTTTAATGACAGCCATGTGACAGATGCTGCTGTAGGCTCTGGGGAAACAGCAAGATAAGGCAGACAACATTCTTGACCTCAAGTGTCTATGGCTTTCCTTCCTTGTTTGGTTTGTTTTTCCAGTTGTGCAGATATTGGCAGAATCAGGTTGCCTCTGACTCATGGTGACCCAGTGTCTGGTCTGGTCTCTATGAAATTTTGCAAGATTTATCACTGAGCCCCAAACAATATCATCTAGGAACTAGTGCTGGTCCCTTGGGGCATATTTTCTATCGTTTATAGAAAGTTGATCTTTGTGAGTCAGAATCTAAAACTACAATCTGATAGGTAGTTCCACAGATGACACATAAAGCCTAAATTTTGTCTCTGAGCATTTTGATAGTCATTTATGGAAGTCTAATTTAAGAGACCACTTTTAACTTTTCGTATGAATTTGTACCTGCATAGAATAAACTTATGTTCCCACGCTTTTCAGAAAACAGTGGTGTTAAAACTGGCAGAAAGATGAATCCCTGCTGCCACTGATGGGAAGAAAAGCCTGTCTGAATATTAATCAGGCAGAGAACATAAGGATTCACAATGAAAATATGTTAATGGTCACTAAAAGAGTGCATCCCAGAATCCACTGGGATGATACATTTTGGTTACAAAATTAACCTGGAAAAGCCAGCTAATCTCTCCTGGCTTTAATGCCATGTTATTTTAAGGAGGCTTCTCAGTCAAGAGATATGAAATATTTTATCTAAAGAGGTGGGAAATAGCATTATCTGAATTACTCCATGCTAGGTTACCTCTGACTTCACAATCACCTACCAAATAATGGACTTTAAAATTGCCTACAAGTCTCTTTGTCCTCCCATAAACTCTCTATGACTAGACTCTACTATAAAATCAATATTTAGAAGCATCATGGTGCCACATTTAATCTCTTACCTAAATACAGCAATACTTCGTGAGATTAAACAAATACTCCAGGCCCCAAAGAAATGGATTATTAGAGATAGATCAAGGAGATGATGGGTAGGTCACCACAGTTTAGGTGAACATCCTCCACATTTCTGAAGTGGCACTTGAACTTCATACTGGACTTCGGGTTTGAAAAACTGACCAGGAGGAACCAGAAACGGAAATCACTATATGGAAATAAATCCACATGAGATCATGCTTCATGTGTGGATCTCAGCTTTGTGGGCCTACTCAACCAGATGGCCATTTGAAGCCTCATTTTTTTTTCTTAGCAAACACAGGCAGGTGGAGGGGAGGAGAGTGATGATAAGATGTGGGCAGGGTGCCTGTTTCTAAAACAGGATTCTGTATTCTCTGCTGCTTCTCACCTTTGAACTGCTTCTCAATTCAATATCCACTCATGGTTATGCACACTTCTGTTTTAAGTCTCCGGTGATAATGTGCCAGTTTGGGGCTTTAGAAATCCACAGGAGAAGCCATATTAAGTCAGGAGAGGGAGCAGGAAATGAGAGGAGGAGGCATGTGGGAGAGGAAGTCCTGCTTGGCTGAAAGCAAGAGTGAACAATTCTTCTTGGCCTCAAAATTCTACACGTCTGTGAAATTTCAGGGAGAAATATTCTAAGAACTTTGTGACATATGCCTTCCTCTCTAGTGTCAACTTCCAGTGAATTCAGACTTAATTTCCCTGACTAAGGAGAAACAAAGTCTGACTGCAGAATATATTTCTTCCAGGGCTCTAAAAAAAAATCACATGTGCTGTCTTTCTGTTCTGTGGTCACATTTCACAAAAAGGAATTGATGGGAAGGGAGTTCTTTTTATTGTTAATAATAATCAAGCCATTTCACTGTTTTCTTACGATGTTCTCATGTTATAAGTGTCACCAAAATGAATATGTTATTGGTTCACTCACAAAGAAAAATGTCAGTGTAAGCCCCTCTTTCAACTCAAGGTTCCTCTGAACCAAAACCTAAATGGCTATATTTATATTTATACTTGACCATCAGGTATACAGGCTTCCCTGGTGGCTCAGATGGTAAAGAATCTGCCTGGAATGCGGGAGACCTGGGTTCAATCACTGGGATGGGAAGGTGCCCTGGGGGAGAGCATGGCAACCCACTCCAGTATTCTTGCCTGGAGAATCCCCATGGACAGAGGAGCCTGGTGGGCTACAGTCTATGGGGTCGCAAAGAGTTGGACAGGACTGAGCGACTAAGAACAGCACATCAGGTTTATAAATCCCCCGCCTTTCCATAACTCAGTGCTGGGAAGAAGGATTGCAGAGGTCTGATTCATCTTCTTTACACAATTAATTTGTAATAACAAAGATTACAAAATTTGTTAAAATTTAACTTTCAAAAATCTTAAAACTTCAAAAAATCTGTAAAAAAAACTTAATAAAATCTTAACCTTACGAAAATATTTTAAGTATAGGTGACAAATATGAGTGATTTAGGCTCACTCTTCCTAACACTCCACTACTGCGAGAATAATACTATGACCGAAGAAAAAGACAGGGAATTGAGAGGGGCGAGGGTAAATGGTTCGACCCTTCCATCCAATTTGCCTAGGAGATCAGGGGCAGGGTTGGGGTGCAGTACTATAAATGGCTTATGAGAAAAGTTCTTTGGGGTTGACTTCCCTTTATTGTGAAACCGTGAAAGGGCCGGACGGTCATACACCGACCGTCAAGCCCAGAAAAGAGAGACTCAACGTGTAATTGGGAAACTCGGGCTGGGCGGGGATGTCACACGCTGGACCAGCAATTCAATGCTCTCAACAATACCAATAATTTCGCACTGAGGAGCCGGAAGGGCCGTGAGCCGTATACCTCTCTTGGCGTCTGTGGGGAAGTTATGTGGAAGCGAGGGAGCCTGCCAGAGTGCAAATACATGACCCCCAAACCGTGTCTGAGGCAGAAAAATGCGGGGGGTGTGGCCAGCTGGGAGGGAGTGACCAAATCCTCAGGATTTAGGCTGGATTCCGTACCCGCCTCCCCCCAATCCCGTCCGAGAATCGGAGTCGTCTCAAGGAGAAGTGGTCTCCCATCTCTTTCCCCCACTTCCTCGGAGGACCAGGGGCCGCGCGGTCGCGGGGGCGGCTGAGCCGGGCCGGGCCGGCCGTTACCTTGCTGGTCAGTCCTCTCCCCCTGCAGGGGGCTAAAGGGGCCGAGGGGCGGGGCAGGCGGGCCGGTCCAGGGCGGAGGAGCCGCCCATCAATCGCGCGGGGCCGTCCCGGGGCTTCTCTTCCTCCTCGCTCTTCTCCCCTCCCTCTACCGGCCCCTCTTCCTCCTTCTCCCGGGAGGCTGCTTTTAGCGGCGGCGGCCCGGCTTGCTAGGGGTGGAGGCGGTGGGGGCGGCTGCCTAGCGTCCTCCCGTTTCCTTGGCAACCCGGCCCCCTCCCTCCTCTCGCGGCCGTGGGGGCAGGGAGGGGCTGCGGCCGAGGAGGTCCTGAACCCGGACTTGGGCGCCCGGCCTGTTGCCGTGGGAACTAGTCGGGATGCTATCCGGAAGGCCACGCGGCGATGGCAACAAGCGAAGAAGAGATGCTGAAGAAGGAGTTGGATTGGCTTTGTCTTGATGTCCAAAGCCCAGACCTAGACATTGAGGCCTTCGCTCCTGCCCGGATTAGTGCTGAAGAATGAGATTAGAAAACCAGAGGGGAAAGTGTTTTTAATCAAATAAAATAATATTGAAGGCAACACAATGGTAGAGGGAAAGACAGCGCAGCCCTGCAGTCTGAGCTGTGCAGGGGATCTCTGAAATGTCTGAGCCAACATAAAAAGGAAGAAATAAATGATTAAGGGAGTCACCCCATCAGTGGTGGATAGGAGACAGGAATCCAGTTTTCTGTTGGTTATCAGTAATCTTGGCTGCTTTTCCCAAGGTAGGAGGCTCTTAGAGGTTTAGACTAGTGCCCACAGATTTGCAAAGAAGGCACCAGAGCCTGTGCTAGATACACCCTCTGCCAGGTTTATTTCTGTCTGTGGTTTTCATAGGCAAAGATGACTCTCTTCCATTTATTGTGCATATTTAGACACTTGATAACTTGCCAACTAATGTCAAGTTCTGGCATTTTTGATTGGGTAGAGAATAGGGAAAAGGGAGTATAGAAATACTTGGACCTTTCATCAGTGCTCAGAATCCTCAGGCGTCTGTCGTTTGGGTGTCTTCTCAGTAATCCCCCAAATCCAGTTGACCTCCATGTCTCCTGCAGCATCACATACCCTTCTTTCTATTCTCATCACCACCACCCTAGTTTTGGGCCCTGTGACCTTTTAACTAATCTTCCCAGGTGGCTCAGTGGTAAAGCATCCACCTGTCAATGCAGGAGGTGCAGGAGATGTGGATTCAATCCCTGGGTCAGGAAGATCCCCTGGAGAAGGGAATGGTAACCCATTCCAGTATTCTTGCCTGAAAAATCCCATGGATAGAGGAGCCTGGAGGGCTACAGTTCATGTGGTAGTAAAGAGTCGGACACGACTAAGCACCTTAGCACGCACACACAACCTTTTAACTGGAGTATTAGATGGGCCTCCTAACCACACCCTACACCCCTGTCTTCCACACCCTATGCCCACCATTTCCACTGTTCTAAAACCAGCGCAGATCCAGTGTCATTGAGCCACACATTAAGAAGCTCTCAAAACTCCTTACTCCCTGGGGAATGAAATCTCTTCCCCAGGGCTAACCTCCTTGCTTTTCCTCATTCAGCACTTCTTCAATCATATTTCAGCCAGATGCAGCTGTGTGTTACACACTGAACATTACACCCTGCCTTCATACCAACTCCTAAGGCACATCCTGAGCCTGGCAGAGCCCAGATCAAATGTATTGAGTTGGCCAAAAAATATGTTTGGGTTTTCTATACTCTTATGAAAAATTTGAATGAAATATTTGGCCAACCCAATACTTATGTGAAGTCTTTATTTTGGGCACTTTATCATCCAACCTTCATTGGTCCTTCAGCAATCCCTAATACCTGTCTGTCTCCAGTGGCATTGTTGTTGTTCAGTTGCTCAGTTGTGTCCAACTCTTTGGGACCCCATGGACTGCAGCACACCAGGCTTTCCTGTCCTTCACCATCTCCCAGAGCTTGCTCAAACTCATGTCCATTGAGTTGGTGATGCCATCTCATCCTCTGTCATCCCCTTCTCCTCCTGCCTTCAATCTTTCCCAACGTCAGAGTCTTTTTCAGTGAGTCGGCTCTTCCTGTCAGGTGGCCAAAGTACCGGAGCTTCAGCTTCAGCATCAGTCTTTCCAATGAATATTCAGAGTTGATTCCTTTAGTGTTGACTGGTTTGATCTTGCTGTCCAAGGGACTCTCAAGAGTCTTCTTCAACACCACAGTTCAAAAGCATCAATTTTTCTGCGCTCGGCCTCCTTTATGGTCCAACTCTCACATATACACATGACTAGCTGGAGAAACCATAACTCATAGCCTTGACTATACAGACCTCTGTCAGCAAGGTAATGTCTCTGCTTTTTAATATGCTGTCTAGGTCGGTCATAGCTTTTCTTCCAAGGAGCAAGCATCTTTAAATTTCATGGCTGCAGTCACCATCTGCAGTAATTTTGGAGCCCAAGAAATTAAAGTTTGTCACTGTTTCCCCATCTATTTGCCATGAAGTGATGGGACCAGATGCCATGATCTTAGTGTTCTGAATGTTAAGTTTTAAGCCAGATTTTTCACTCTCCTCTTTCACCTTCATTAAGAGGCTCATTAGTTCCTCTTCTCTTTCTTTTTATTTATTTATTTTTAAGATTTATTTATTTTTTTATTGAAGGATAATTGCTTTACAGAATTTTGCTCTTTTCTCTCAAACCTCAATATGAATCAGCCAGATATATATCCCCTCCCTTTTTAAACCTCCTTCCCAATCCCACTCCTCTAGGTTGATACAGAGCCCCTGTTTGAGTTTCCTGAGCCATACAGAAAATTCCTGTTGGCTATTTTACATATGGTAATGTAAGTTTCCATGTTACTCTGTCCATACATCTCACTCTCTCCTCCCCTCTCCCCATGTCCATAAGTCTATTCTCTATGTCTGTTTCTCCATTGTTGCCCTGTAAATAAATTCTTCAGTATGATTTTTCTAGATTCCATATATATGTGTTAGAATATGATATCTATCTTTCTCTTTCTGACTTACTTCACTCTATAATAGGTTCTAGGTTCATCCACCTCATTAGAACTGACTCAAATGTGTTTCTTTTTATGGCTGAGTAATATTCCCTTGTGTATATGTACCACAACTTCTTTATCCATTCATCTGTCGATGGACATCAGGTTGTTTCCATGTTCTAGCTATTGTAAATAGTGCTGCAATGAACAATGGGATACATGTGTCTCTTTCAATTTTGGTTTCCTTAGGGTATGTGCCTAGGAGTGGGATTGCTGGGTCATATGGTGGTTTTATTCCTAGTTTTTTAAGGAATCTCCATACCATCTTCCATAGTGGCTGTATCAATTTACATTCCCACTCCTCTTCTCTTTCTGCCATAAAGATGGTGTCATCTGCATATCTGAATTTATTGATATTTCTCCCAGCAGTCTTGATTCCAGCTTGTGCTTCATTCAGCCTGGTATTTTGCATGATGTACTCTGCATATAAGTTGTAGGGTGTAATGTAAATAAATAGGGTGACAATATAGAGCCTTGATGTACTCCTTTCCCAATTTGGAACAAGTCCATTGTTCCATGTTCGGTTCTAATTTTACTTCTTGACCTGCATACAGGTTTCTCAGGAAGCAGGTAAGGTAGTCTGGTATTCCCATCTCTTGAAGAATTTTCCATAGTTTGTTGTGATCCACACAGTCAAAGTCTTTAGTGTAGTCAATGAAGCAGAAGTAGATGTTTTTCTGGAATTTCATAGCCCAACCCATATTCTGTCCTTGTTGTCAGCTAGCTATCAAGTAATCCTTATTGAAGTATTAACTGATAATTGAAGCATTAACTGAGAAGTACTAACCTATAACCTCTCCCCACAGTTTGTGCTTTTTGAAAGGAGGTGCTTAAAGATGCAAAAGCTTTAAGACACACTGGATTGAAACTGTAATAGTGAAATGATGGGTAGCGAGTTTGTTCTGTTGGAGCTAGGACATCCCCCTCAAATAAAAATGATTATAATGATTAACAATGGAGGAAGTTGAAATCCAGATGAGATAGTCAAAGAGAAGTGACTTGCCTTAGGACACATGGCAAGTGGCTCAAAAGCAGGGCTTCCCATTCCTGATTCCCTGATAATACCTACTAGTAAGAAAAGCACCTTGGTACATATTGGACCCACATTTTTCTTCCAGTTCAACATCTATATGAAACAATAGTTTCTACCTCAAAAGATTTCTATGGGAATTTGAGAGTCAGGACAAGTGAAACACTTAACATCTAACTTTATATACAGTAAGTGCTCAATTGGGCTTCCACAATGGCTCAGGAGGTAAAGAATCTGCCCGCAATGCAGGAGACACAGAAGACATGGGTTCGATCTCTGGATTGGGAAGATCCCTTAGAGGAGGAAATGGCAACCCACTCCAGTATTCTTGCCTGGGAAATCCCATGGACAGAGGAGCCTCGAGGGCTATAGTCCATGGGGTCGCAAAGAGTTGGGTATGACTGAGCACTAGCATGCACTTAAGCACTCAATAATCAGTAGCTTTACTTTTTGAGGCCTATTTTATTTAATGTATATGCATGGCAACCATACATTTTTGAAGATTTCTAAATAACAAGGTTTGGAGATGTCACTTCATGTCTCAGTTTTAAACTCTTCTACATTTCAAGTGTTTCTGAAAATTAAGTTCTATGAAAAGAATCATGGTGCCTTTGAAAGAGGGCAAGAGTTCCAGAGGTCAACTTGCAAAAAACTTTTATCAAGCAACTCCTGTTACAGTATTTAATGAGTAAACTTGAGCTTTGTTGTTGTTGTTCAGTCACTAAGTTATGTCCAACTCTCTGCAACCCCATGAACTGCATCATGCCATGCTTCCCTGACCTTCACTATCTCCTGGAGTTTGCTCATGTAAATTACCAATAAGACTAGTTCTAGCCTTAAAGAGAAAAATGCAAAGAAAGTGAAATGTTAAAGTGAGAAAGAAACACAATTCCTGGTTGGAGAAAGGATCCTACTCTTCATTGCTCTTTGCATGGTGTCCCTGATGGATGATAAACAAATGAAGGGAAAAAACCAACTTAAGTAGATAGTAGGTTCTAATGACTGAGATATTTGGTGTTTGCAAATAAGCATCAAGAAGTTCTTTAGATTAATTTAAGGGTTCTGCAAAGGGCAACTTCAAGTATAAAATTTCAGAAGTAGACTGTGTATTAGGTTTTAGAAATCCCATGTTTTGAGGGAAATATTGAACTCAGCGCAAAGAGTAAGCTGTCTAGGGGTGTAGCCTGCTTTCTAAGCCCCCCAAGGGTTAGGCACCTCATGGAGACCTGGCCCAGCTACTTACTTGATCTGGAACAACCCATGCTCTCTTTGTTCACCTAGTATTTCCTCTTCCTAAGAGCGAGTCTAACTAGGTCACTTTGTCACTGTCTAGTCAGGAGCTCCCCTGATGGACATAGTGCTACATGCCAAGTAGCCCTACAAGGAGATGGGCTCCCTCAAAAACAAGATGGTCATTTTTTACCTTGGTTCTCACTGTGACTCATGGGTTCTGTTTTTCATTGGCTGAGGCCACCCAGGTGATGTTGCCTTCATTCAATGCATAGAAGGGTGTTTACAGATAGAATCTATAGGAGGGACTTCTCTGAGAAGGGGACTGTGGGCACAGTAGTCTTTTAAAGCTTCATGGGTTCTCCTCCAGCACCCCTTTGGGCAGGGGATTCATCTGATTAATTAAAAAATGTTTGTTGTTGCTCTTCAGTCCCTAAGTCATATCCAACTCTTTTCAACCCCATGGACCGCAGCATGCCAGGCTTCCATGCCCTTCACCATCTCCCAGAGTTTGCTTGGACTCATGCCCATTGAGTCAGTGATGCCATCCAACCATCTCATCCTCTGTCGTCCCCTTCTCCCACCTTCAATCTTTCCCAGCATCAGGGTCTTTTCCAATGAGTCAGCTCTTTGCATTGGGTGGCCAAAGTACTGGAGCTTCAGCTTCAGCATCAGTCCTTCCAATGAATATTTAGGGTTGATTTCTTTTAGGTTTGACTGGTTTGATCTCCTTGCTGTCCAAGGGACTCTCAAGAGTCTTCTCCAGCACCACAATTCAAAAGAATCAATTCTTTGGCGCTAAGTATAATTTACAGTGTTGTGTTAATTTCAAGTGCACAGCAAAGTGCTTCAGTTATACATATATATTTTTTTCAGATTCTTTTCCATTATAGGTTATTATAAGTTATGGATATAGTTCCCTGTGCTATACAGTAGATCTTTGTTGTTTATCTATTTTACATATAGTAGTGTATAGATGTTAATTCCAAACTTATAATTTATCTCTACCCTTCTCCCCATTACCCCCTTGGTAGCCATAAGTTTGTTTCATCTGATTAATTTTTAAAACTGGCTAGTGGATTATTGAATATGCCATGGAGTATTGTGACTTTCTGCATTCATCGCATAGAGATATTTGGCCAGACTGTGGATATGGAATGTTACCATCTCTTGATGTCACTCATTAAAAGCAGTCCTTTTTCAATGTCATTAAGATGGCTAGAGAAATTGGTAGGTTGTTTTGAGGTGTATCCTCTGGCCTATGTATACATTTTAAAAATTTTACTTATTATTTATTTATCGGCTGTGCTGGGTCTTAGTTGTGGCATGCAGTTTCTTTAGTTGTGGTGGGATCTAGTTCCCCAATCAGGGATTGAACTCAGGCCCCTGCACTGGGAACACAAGAGTCTTAGCTACTGGACCATCAGGGAAGACCTGGGGCTAGGTATACATTTTGGTGGAAGTCACTGAAGATCCAGGATTGAGTTCCTTGGGTTCGTAAGATCAGAAATGTCATTTTAGTTAATTCAGGGCTGATCTTTATAGGAACTGTGCTGTGTACTATGCTTAGTTGCTCAGTTGTGTCCGACTCTTTGCAACACCGTGGACTGTAGCCCATGAGGCTCCTCTGTCCTTTGGGATTCTCCAGGCAAGAATACTGGAGTGGGCTGCCATGCCTCCTCCAGGGCATCGTCCCCACCCAGGGATCAAACCCAGGTCTCCTGCATTGCAGGCAGATTCTTGACCATCTGAGCCACCAGGGAAGAATTATTGGGAACTAATTCCTAATAATTCTACTCAGTGGAGACTAAATGAGCTCCACCTGACTAAGCTGATGTTTTAGCCCAGAGACTAAAGCTGGCAGCTGACCATCCATGGTCACATACCCAAGGTCCTCCATCTTGGTGGAAAGGCATCCCTGGGAGATCAAATTAAAGATCCAAAGGTGTGTTTGGTGAAGACTGAATTAGATCAGAGGGAACTGAGTGTCCTTCAGGGATATCTCTAGCAGCTGAGGAGGCCCTGTGGAATAACCTTCCTTCCCTCCAGAGAGGTTTCAGTCTGGAGAGCTGATTTGGACTGTTCAAAGCTTTGGGAGGTTTTTTTTTAACCCCATCTTTGTTTCAGTTAACTGCCTTTTTGCTCAACTTTTCTGAACCATTTCTCTTCCACTTATACCACTGACAGCATGACTTGGAGTTGACAAGTCCCGGGTGGCCTGTATGATATGTGGTAAACAGGGCTTTCCTGGTGGCTCAGAAGTGAAGGATCTCTCTGCCTATTCAAGAGGCATGGGTTCGATCCCTGGGTCAGGAAGATCCCCTGGAGAAGGAATTGGCAACCCACTCCAATATTCTTGCCTGGAGAATTGTATGGACACAGGAGCCTGGTGGGCTATAGTCCATGGAGTCGCAAAAGAGTCAGACACGACTTAGTGACTAAACAAAAACACGTAGTAAACAATAAACAACTTTTATTCCTCTTCACACCTTGAGATCCGCATAGTTGCAATGGGAATAGCCCGAGCCTCCTCACTAGCTTGGTGTTAGGATTAATGAAACGTCAAGTGCAAAGTTTCTGGTCTTGAGCCTGTCACATGATAATTCTTCAACAAATGGTAGCTGTCATGACTATTTGCATAATGTAAATTTAATTCTCCTTGTTTAGGATATATCAAGGTACATACATCATGCAAGAGTTTATAAAACATCTCTAAAATAGTTATTTCTTGAAAATGTTCACCTTATGTTGCTAATATCATGGTGGTTAAGTTTAGATTGATTTTTTTTTATTCTGAATTTCAGAGAGTGACATTTTATGACTTCATACCTAATTGTGAGGGTGTATCCAATTTAAGACGCAGTCGTCCATGAACTATCTGAAATTTAGTAATGCTTATTGGGCTTTCATAGGTCAAATATTTGAGATCTGATTCTCTTGCAGGATAAAGTAGACTCTACTGGAGATTGGCAAACTCTACAATTAATTTTTAAAAAGCATATCCTTTGGGGGAATCCCTTAGAATTTCCCTCATTTCTAATTGTAGCGGGTCTGTTGTACTGTTTTACAAAGAGAGGGCAAACTCATTCAAGTTTGTTGGGATAGTTCTCAAAAGTTCAAACAGGCTTTGATTTCTTTATCCATTTTGGAAGCTTCAGACTTTTCAAAAACCCTTCATTATGGCAATTGATGCAGTTGATGTGATTATAAGAACTTTGAGAACAGAAAACATACTGCTTTTCTGAATTTCTGAGAAATTATTGCCAAAGGAAAGAATTTGACTTCTGTCCAGAAAGCATATCTGATTTGTTTGGATTTGGGATAAACTCAAGCTGTATATGTTTGGCCAAGAGTTCAATTTGTGGACCGATCACCAAGCTCTAAGCAAGACTCAGGTTTCAGAAAGCTATGACAACATCAGGGATCTCACATGATTATTAAACATGCTCTGGATAGATGAATATTCAGGCCAAACACAACAACAAAAAGTCCTTCTCATCAACAGGGCACTGAGCAACTCCTGGACCTTCAAGAAGTGGATGTTACTTGGTGATGTTTTGTTTGGATAGCAGGAGAGGGAGGGCCCAGAGCAACACAGAAGACAGCTTCCTAGAAGAGCAGCGGCAGCGCTGATTTGGGGGGAGCCCCCGTTCTAATCATATGTTTCCTGATCCTGGCAGTCATGGAGATTTTGCCCTCTGCACTCACAAGGAGGTATCTGAGGATCCCTCAATGACTGTGCCATGGGCTTCAAGGTGGCTCAGTGGTAAAGAATCCATCTGTCAATGCAGGAGACATAGGTTCTATCCCTGGGTCGGGAAGCTCCCCTGGAGAAGGAAATGGCAACCCACTCCAGTGTTCTTGCCTGGGAAATCACATGGACAGAGGAGCCTGGCGGGCTATCGTCCATGGGGTCACAAAAGAGTCGGACACGACTGAGTGACTAAACAGTAACAACAGGAGCATTCATCCCTGACATGGAATCTTTTTCTTCCTTCCTTTGCTGGGTCTTACTTGTGGCATGCGTGCATGCTAAGTCCCTTGAGTCGTGTCCTACTTTGTGCAACCCTATGGACTGTAGCCCTCGAGACTCCTCTGTCCGTGGGATTTCCCAGGCAAGAATACTGAAGCGAGTTGCCATTTCTTCCTCTGGAGGATCTTCCCAATCCAAGGATCGAACCCACGTCTCTTACACCTCCCGAATTGGCAGGTGGGTTCCTTACCACTAGTGCCACCTGGGAAGCCCCTTAGTTGTGGCATGTGGGATCTATTAATAGTTCTTTGACTAGGGATCAAATCTGGGCCCCCTGCATTGGGAGTCTTAGCCACTGGGTCACCAGGGTAGCCCCTGACATGGAATATTTCTAATGTCTGCATTTCTCTTCAGGAAGCTTTTATTTTTAAATTTTATTTATTTTTTTGTTGTTGTTGTTGCTATGCTGCAGGGCTTCCAGGATCTTAGTTCCCAAACCAGGGATTGAACCCAGGGTCATGCAGTGAAAGCACCAGGTCCTAACCACTGGACAGCCAGGAAATTCCCAGTACTCTTTCTTTTATGATTTGCTTTCTGTTTTTCTAATTGGGGCTTCCTTGGTGGCTCAGAAGGTAAAGAATCTGCCTGCAGTGCAGGAGACCCAGGTTTGAGCCCTGGATCAGGAAGATTCCCTGAAGAAGGGAATGGCTACCCACTCCAGTATTCTTGCCTGGAGAATTTCATGGACAGAGGAGCTTGGAGGGCTACAGTCCATGGGGTCGCAAAGAGTTGTACTTGACCGAGTGACTAAGCACAGCACAGCATAAGCATCAGATCAGTGGCTAACTAATTTTTGTTTTTTTAACCCTTTGTGACCCCTCACTGCCTTTGCCCCCACTAAGGACTGATGTTCCCCCCTCCAACTTGGGGGAGGCCCTCTCAGGGTGTCCACAGGCAGCAGGAACAGCTTCATGGCCTAGATAGGCACTAGGTGGGGACAACAGGGAGGAGGAAGAGTCAAGATGGGGGACTGCTGCTGGTGTTCAAAGCTGTGCATCCCAAACCAGTGAATCTAGAACATTCTGTCGATTCACTTAACAAGTCTTTGACTGATAGGTGTCAGGGACAATTTACATGTAGACAAATCAATAAATACATGCTGACAAATGGTAATTAGCACCTTGACAGGAATAGGGTGCAGTGACAGAGAATATCGTGATAGTGAAGGGGAGGGTGGGAACCTATTTAGACAAAGTAGTCAAAGACGGTCTCTGTGGGTGAGACCCAAAGGATGAAGAGGAGCCAGCTCTCGGAGGGCAGAGAAGGGGCACAGGTGGGACAAACAACGTTGGAAGAGTCTTGAGGTAAAAGAGAGCTCATGGGATTCAAGGAGCTGAGAGGAATCCAGCATGACTGGAAAACTGTTGTCAGGGAAGGCTGGTGAGGTTGCAAGATTTGGTGGTAGATTTTATTCCAAGTACAGTGGAAAACCATGGGTGGGAACTTCCTGGTGGCGCAGTGGTTAAGACTGTGCTCTCAGTACAGGGGGCCTGGGTTCGATCCTTGGTCAGGGAACTAGATCCCACATGCTGCAACTAAGATCCGGAGCAGCCAAAAAAGAGAAAGCCATGGGTGGTTTTAAAGCATGTTGTGTGTGCATGTGTGTGTGCGTATGTGTGTGTGCATGTCATATCACGTGGAGACCTGTGAGAAGGTTCCTCACCAGAACTGGGAGATGGGACCACTTGATCCCTATTCCAGCCATTAAGGAAACTTCAAAATGTCATTCAAGTACGTTCCTGGCCAGTGGCACAAGATAAGATGATTAGAGATGAATAATCAAAGCCCTTTCTCCTACTTCCAGGACATTGACAAGATCAGAGTTCCCATATTGCATAGCATATCCTGATTTTTAACTTCCAGCCTCTCATTTCAGTGTTTCATTGCCTGTCCCTTAGTGATGCCTTTCTGTCCCTCACTGAGTCCTGCTCCTTTTCCTCCCTGTCTCGCTCTCCTCCTCCCCTCCTTCCTCATCACCCCCCTGCCCTCCTCATCCCATTTCCCCCGCCACTTCTCCCCCTGCCTTTCTCATTAAGAGTCAGAGTAACTTGCCAAACCTCAGCTCTTAGATTCCTGTTTCCCCCCAAACATTTCTTGGCTGGTTCTCGCAGTCCCTGGTTCTCGCCTCTCTTTCCAGGCTGGAGCCTTCTCTGGTTCCCGGTCACCTCTCCCCTCTCTCAGTCAGCCCGACCCCAAGGTCACTCCGCTTTAAACATGTCAACAGGAAGAAGCGCTCTCGCTCTCACCCTGTGAAAAGAACGCGTGAAGGGATGGACCGTGGTGACATCAGTCCGCGGGCACCAAGACCACGGAAGGCAGTTCTTGAAAACCAGACGGGACAGAAGGTATCACTGGGCGGCCTCCCTTCTTGGCTCACGGCACCCTCTGAGTCAGGATAATGAGAGGACATTCTTAAAACATGACTTAACCACGCTCGGTCCTCAAACAAATTCCTGGTTGTGTGTGGAATATGCTCTACCAGCAAGCCCAAGCACAAACATGTGGGGCGGGCTTGTCAGCACGCTTCTCAGAGTTGCTACCTTTACAAAGCCACCTTCCGAGCCAGTTAGTGTGAGTTCAGTTTTTAAAACTTAAAAAAAAAAAAAAAAAAAGCCAGAGACACAGTGGGGTTTTTTATGGCTGCATTTTCAGAGTTTTGTATTGTGACTGGGTTTCTGTCTTAGGGGACTGGGAGAGGGGGTGCCCTTGACATCACACATTAGCAGGAAGACGTTATGGAAAAGTCTTTCAGAGATAGAAAAAAAAAGAAAACAAGATATTGTCCATTTCCAAAATCAAGCAGAGGGAGAAAGAATCCCAACTGGGGTGCAGTTTGTCCTTTAATTCACTTATACCTGGAGTGTGTGTGTGTGTGTGTGTGTGTGTTTAACACAGGCGGCTTATCCGAGTGGATTTTAAGAAATTAATTTAACTGAAAAATAATTAAATTACAAAGAGAGGAAAAAGCGTTTGGTTGGCATCGTACAGGGTCAGAGGCCATTGCTAATGCAATATTTCATCAATTGGCTCATTGCTATTCTTGCATTGATGTGATTTCATTTCTCAAATAGCTCTTATCGTGGCAGGCTTGCATTTAGGATACATTGTACAGATGCCTTATAATCATTTCAGTGTGTTTACTTAAAATTTTAAAAGCAATTAAGCAATTTAAAATATATTCGTGTGTGCGTTTGTGTGTGTGTGTGTGTACACACATCCACAGAGAGATTTTATAAATGTTCAGGCTAGGGTTCTAAGTGAACACTGGGGCAAGTGTTACATTTATACACTGTAGGGCCCTTCATGCATTTCAAAGAGCTTCATGCAGGCGAATGTTAAGCTTGTTTCATACCCATTGAATCTACCATTATCTTCCTTAATACACTGAAGAAGCCAGAGAACAAAGAGTCTCCCTGTGTCCCTTATCCAAGGCCACACAACTGTTACTGGAACCGTGAGCTTCCTGAGTGCCAGTCACTTGCTTGCTGCACATCACAAGTGCTGGAAAATGGTGATGAGTCAGTTTGTTAAAAAGTGTAATAATCTACTGGGGAGGGGGTGAAGGAGGGGAGGGTTTTGAGCTACCCTGCTTTTCATTTGTTTTGATGCAAAACAAGTTATAATAATGGTTTTTCTCATAAAAACAAACAAACAAACATCCTACTGAGATTGGGGGTGAAACAGTAACTTGTGTCCACAGGAAAGGGCCAAGCAACCTTCTGGCAGCATCTGAATAGATACATGTGTATCTAGGTGGTGGTATCTTCATGCCCCAACCTGTCCCACGCCTCTGCCCCTTCATCTTTGTTGCAGAATGTTATGTCCAGAGTTGAGAAAAACAGTTTGATGCAGGGGTTTGGAACTGAGTTCCACCAGCAGGATGATAGACCCTCCTGGGATCCTCCCACCTCGGGAGGCAGGGAGGTGCAGTCGTGTATTCATTCATCAAACACTTATTAAGCACTTAAGTGCCAAGTCCTGGGGACAGAGAGGAATAAGATGCAGTCTTTGTGCTTGTGGGGGAGGAAGGACGGTAAACAAGGATGGAGCAAGCCCTACAATAGAGGAGGGTGTGGGCCTGGGAGACCGGGAGGGGGAGATGGAAAGAGGCAAGGTTCTCACGGTGAGGAACGAAGTGCCTCCCAGCCTTGCTGGAGGCCCCACTCAGTACTGCCTGCTGGCGCGTCAGTTCCCCTCGGATGGAAGCATTTCTCACAGTGCCAAGCGCTGGCTCCATCTGAGCCAGATGACGTTGGCCGTCAGCTCTCCCCGCCTTCCGTCTCTGTCTGTTTCCTCCCTCCCCCACTTTCTTTTTGCTCCCAGTCTTATCAAATTCTACTCAGGGCAGCCACACGTGGTCCATCATTTATAGAATCAAACCGATCTGAAAAGCATTCACGTTAAAGTATGAATGACTAATATGGGGGACACCTGGGAACACCTGCGTTTACCAGGCTTCAAAGCCTTAAGCTTTGGCTGGCTATGGAAAAACCATTTTCCTTAGCATGCTGGAGTGCTACAGGCACCTCTGAATTCACATGGTCTGGATAGTTGCCGACTCTTTCTGCACTTAGAGCTGGCCTTGTTTCCATTCAGTCTTACGTGTTTTTCCCTCCCGGCCCTCTATTGTGGCTGCATGATAAGGCAAGGGTGGGGGCCCGATTACTACTAATCTGAGACGTTTTGGCTGGAAATCTCACAAGGCTGCAGAAACAACGGCTTTGAAACGTTTGAGACACCAGTGATGGAAAACAAAGTGGCTATAAGTAGGACCTTCAGATGCTGCCCCCTCCAAATGCGCTCACTCATTTAGTGCATTCTTCATTCTTTTTTTAATTATTTTATTTGGCTGTGCTGGGTCTGGGTTGCGGCACTTAGAACCTCTTAGTTGCGGCGTGTGGGATCTAGTTCCCTGACCAGGGCTGGAACCCAGACCCCTTGCAGGGGGAGCATAGAGTCTTAGTCACTGGACCACCAGGGAAGTCCCTAGTTCATTCTTTATCATTTGCATTTTTCCAGCTTCAGGACAGAACTGGCATAAGTGAGTGCATGAATGAGGAAAACATTGTGGGCTGGTAAATATAGTGAAATTATATTCCTAATGTTGGGTGGGAGGAAGGAGGACGTGACCAGTAACCTCTACAGCATTCTCCCTCGAAGTTTTCCACTAGGATTCTCCCAAGGGCCCTACTTGACTGTATAAAAGTGTCCTATTGCCATAGAGTACTGCTTTTGATTTTGTGCATCCCCATCCAGATGAAGTTGTGTAGTTTCAGTCATTCTATTAAAAATTGTCCCCTTGTCAGCTCTGTACCCTGTGACTACCTAGAGGGGTGGGAGGGGCAGGGGGTGAGAGGGAGGCTCAAGAAGGAGGGGGTGTATGTATACTTACAGCTGATTCATATTGTTGTACAGCAGAAACCAACACAACATTGTAAAGCAATTATCCTCCAATTAAAAAAAAAATCATCTTCTTGTAGGAGCCTGGGCAGCAAAGATTAGGCATCAAATGTTTTTCAAACTCCAACTTAGTTCATTCTGAGGAGCGATCTTCTTTAAACATTATAAACTTCAACAGAAGTTTCAGAAAGTGGACATGTCTCATTGGAACTGTCTAATAGCAATGAAATGGGAGAAAGCCTAAGTAATTTAAAATTCTCTAGTAACCATATTTAGAAAGGTAACAGCAAACAGGGAAATTTAATTTTAATAATATACACTTAATAATATATATATACATATATGTATATAAATTTGCCATGCCCTACGGCATGTGGGATATCAGTTCCCCCACCAGGAATTGAGCCCACACCCCCTGCAAGGGAAGCTTGGAATCTTAACCACTGGACCGCCAGGGAAGTCCCTACTAACATATTTTTTTAAACTCACTATAGTAAAATATTATTCAACATGGGATTGACATAAAAATTATTAATGAGATATTTTACTTTTTTGGTACTAAAGTTACATCATATATTTTTCAATCCCAGTGCATCTCCACTGGGACTTATCACATTCTAGGCATTCGTGCATAGGGTGTGGCTGGCAGTTACCTTTTAAATACTGTGACACTTTTAGTATCTTTTTGTTTGTTTTACTGAAGTACTGTTGATTTACAGTGTTGCATTAGTTTCAGGTGTATAGCAAAGTAATTCAGATCTATAGTTATCTATCCATCTGTATATTTTTCATATTCTTTTTCATTATAGGTTATTACAAGATACTGAATCTGTAGATTCATTCATGTTGCTGCAAATGACAATATTTCATTCTTTTTATGGCTAAGTAATATTCCATCATATATACATATTGCATCTTCTTATCCATTCACCTGCTGATGGTATTTAGGTTGTTTCTATGTCTTAGCACTGTGTAAATAGGGCTGCAATGAATATTGGGGTGCCTGTATCATTTTGAATTAAAATTTTCATCTTTTCTGGATATATGCCCAGGTGTGGAATTGCTGGATCATAGAGTAGTTCTATTTTTAGTTTTTTAAGGAACCTCCATGCTGTTCTCTATAGTGGTTAAATCTTGGTATTTTTGCTGCTGCTGCTAAGTCGCTTCAGTCGTGTCCGACTCTGCACGACTCCATAGACGGCAGCCCACCAGGCTCTGCCATCCCTGGGATTCTCCAGGCAAGAACACTGGAATGGGCTGCCATTTCCTTCTCCAATGCATGAAAGTGAAAAGTGAAAGTGAGGTCGCTCAGTTGTCTCCAACTCCTAGCGACCCCATGGACTGCAGCCTACCAGGCTCCTCCATCCATGGGATTTTCCAGGCAAGAGTACTGGAGTGGGGTGCCATTGCCTTCTCCGCTTGGTATCTTTAAATGGTAGCAATTTAGATACTTTCCCCAGGGTAAAAATATTTACAATGTGAGAATCAGTGCGCCCTGAAGAAGTGATGCCTGAATGTGGTTGTGGAGAGTTAATTTAAGGGAGTGGGTGTCAGAACTGGGGCTTCTAGTCTGGGCCTCTTTTAGTGATTTATTGAAAACAAATATTTTTAAAGTGTGAAATGTATAGCCTTTACCAGCAATCTGAAATAAAGGAGAAATTAACAGAACAAATGACTATTCTCCTGGCATCCACTCCTGAAGTGAAGTGTTATTTGCTCAGTCGTGCCCGACTCTTGGCGACCCCATGGACTGCAGCCCACCAGGCTCCTCTGTCCATGGGATTTTCCAGGCAAGAATACTGGAGTGGGTCACCATTTCCTTCTCCAGGGGAGCTTCCCAACCCAAGGATTGAACCCATATCTCCTGCATTGGCAGGCAGATTCTTTACCACTGAGCCACCAGGGAAGCCCTCTCATCTAGGGCAATGGCCCTAAATGCCTCTCATTTTAGGTTCAGTCAGGATCTGGAAACTTCATACTGAATATTGGGTTTTATTGGAAAGGATAGGGAGGAACCCTGAAGAAGCTAACACCTGAGTCTGATCCGGCTCATCCTCATTGACTCACAGCTGCAGCTAGTGGTTCATCCAGAGGGGCTTCATAGTCAGAATACCAAGCAGGAAGTGCGCGTGCGCAAAGTGGGGTTGGGGGAGGGCTTGGGGGGATGCTTGAGCCCCTGGGTGGAGAACAGCCAAGGCCTGTCTCCTGTCCCTCTGCACCCAGGGCACAGCGACGGAGGTCCTGTGTTGCCAGAACTGCTGATGGTCCACTTACTCCAGAAGACAGAAATGTAGGTCTGTGTTTGTTTCTGTTCTTGTGAAATACCCTGATTAGTGAATGCCGGCAAACAATCCAATTTTTAGAAAAACACAGGGTCAAGTAAAGCCCGCTCATGAGGTCTCTTCTACCTAGAAGTGTTCCACGTGCAAACTTTTAGTTAAATCTAAGACTTCTTCATGCTCAATATCGAGTTGTGTGGGTTTTCAAAATGGTGATATCATGCCTTCGTGTTTGATTTTTGCCCTGACCCTGTGAAGCTGATGAAAGCAGGTGGCAGTACCAGAAGGGAAAAATGGTAGAAAAGTCATATTGTTACTGAAAGTGGGGTCCGGCTGCTCACCACCCTGAAGTTTTAAGATAGAGGCCAGGCTGGTGGAAAAGAAAGGTTGCTTTATTTCTGAGGCCGGCGAGGGGTGGGGGAGCGAGGTGGGCGGTGGTGGTGACTCCTGTAGGCAGAGGGAGGGGGCTATATGTAGAAACAGCAGGGTCAGCTCTGACACTTATCTTGAAATTGGTCATGCAGTGGTCTGATGAGCGTCATCTTGATTGTTTTAAGTACAGTTAGTCTTCAGTTCCAGGGATGTTTTGTTCCCATTTCCTTGAGGCCAGTTCTCGGAGTGTTGGCAGCGTCTGTCATGGCTACAGTCTGGTCATCATGTAGTTAACGTCTTCCACCTGAAGGGGGTTTCAGTATCTATAATACGGCTTAAAGGAGAGGCTCAGAATATTATCCATAGCCCTTGAGGAGGAACTAAAGGTACTTGACTTTGCTTAATGACTAAGCTATTATTTTGTTCTCTTTGACTGCTTTTGTTTGCTTCTGTATTTTCTGATATCTCTGATTAAACTTATTCTCTGGCTAAAGTTTTTCTGGCTTCCCAGGTGGCTCAGCAGTAAAGAATCCTCCTACCAATGCAGGAGATTTGGGTTCAATCCCTGGGTTGTGACGATCCCCTGGAGAAGGAAATGGCGACCCACTCCAGTATTCTTGCCTGGAGAATCCCATGGACAGAGGAGCCTGGTGGGCTACAGTCCATGGGGTCGCAAAGAGTCGGATATGACTGAGCACACACCCATTGTATATGTATCAATGCTACTCTCTCAATTCATCCCACCTTCTCCTTCCCACTTAGCCTCACCCCAGGTCCACAAGTCTGTTCCTGAGTTTCTTTTAAAATTTTACTCATTTTCTCACTGTCCACGTTATTTTTTGGGGTTTGGCACTTGTGACATGTCATGTATTTTCAGTATAAAATTGAAAGTGAAGACCACTACAGTGCCTGAGTTCTGGCACTATTTATTTTTAACTTCTTTTTTAACATATAACAAATCAAGCTATTATTAGCATTGCCATGGATAGGCTAGTTGTTCTATATAGGTGTATATAAGGAAAAAATGTTTTCATTTACTGTGAAATGAAATGGAAATTTCCCTCGAAGTCCTGGGGCAACCTCTTTTTTTAATATATAATCTTTTTTAAACATCTGGTTTTATTTTATTTTTTAATTGAAGAATAATTGCTTTACAGAATCTTGTTTTCTGCCAAATATCAACATGAATCAGAAATAGGTACACATATGTCCCCTCCCTCTTGAACCTCCCTCCTCATCCCGCCTCTCCAGGTTGTTACAGAGCCCCTGTTTGAGTTCCCTGAGACAAACAGCAAATTCTGGGGCAACCTCTTAGCCAATGAAATGATAATCCAAATAAAAATTAGAATTACTCTTACCCACATTCTTTATTTCAAGAAAAAAGCATCCTGACTAAGTCATCAGTGTGACTTCGAGAGCCCTTGATTTCAAATAATCTAAGATATTAATAACACATAAAGCCTTTTTCATTAACAATGTAAGAATTGATGCTAAATTACCCTTTCATCCAAAGTACACTGTAAAAATAAGTGTAAGTTGTTTGTGCAGCATATTGGAGATGAATGTGAAATATGCATGGCATTTGTGTCTTGGCTCTTCTCCCTACACATAACCTTGAATTTCACCATGATTTTTTTTTTTTAATGTAAAAGGCTTAAAATTAGAATCTGTACTTGTATCTGTTTCAGGTATATTTCTGTGAACAGTTCCCCCTGTCCTCAGATAAACAGAGGTGGGTAACTGTTTCTGACAAAAGCTGTAGGGAACAAGATTAAGCAAGATTTAGAGTGATTATATTTTCTTATCTAAAACCTTCAAGTCTTTGGAAAACTGCTTGGTTTCTATTTTGAGTCATGCTGCCCACATATCTTAACGACAGAATTTTTGCATAGTTTTGCTCTTCCTCTTTTTCTCTCTGTTTGGGTGTATTTATTATTTCATATGTGATGTTGCAAAGCTCATTAAAAGGTCCATTTATATTCTTGTTATCTGCATGGGGATCTAGCCATTTCTCTAACTGTTTATAGAACCCACACTGTAATATTCAGATTTGCTGGCAATGGGCCCTTTCTAACACCGTATACATTCCATTCCCCTCTGTGACTCTATTTATGGGAGCTCCTGTGATTTATCCAAGACTAATAAAGACAGTGTAAAAGGATGGTCTGTGGGTTTATCCGTCGGTGGAATTTTAGCACTTTCAGAAGGAGGTTTGTCTTATGTTCTTTTTTTCCCCCCAATTTAATTAAAACAACAACCAAAAAAAGCGTCTGTCCAAGTGAGTGACAGTTGGCAGATCCACATTATTCAGCTGGAGGGACTCCAGCTTTTCTGATGCTTGGAGATGGACAAGTAATTACCTCCTGTCTGTGACTATTTTCTACCAGGCTAAGCTCAATGTTTATTGTAAACTATCTGCCATTAAAAGCTGTAATAGCAAGCCTTATGTTCCCACACCATAAATTTGACTGCACTGTTTTTTTATTTACCTTTGTGTTTTATTACATTCTTTGAAATGTTTCATTCTAAAGAAAGATAACAGAAGAATGAAAATTGAACAAATTCCAAATTCACGCTTGAAAAAAAGATATGCTTAGCATACATGTATATATATACATATTTTTGCATACGCCTGGACAGCCCTGATGGCCACTTTCTGGATATTGGCAGCTTCCATGTAACTATTAGATGCAGTTGCTATTAGTCCATCACTTGTTAAATGGTCCAGAAAACAGCCTAAAAATTAAAGTTTAACCAGACCATATAGGCCCAGGGCATCAGCTTCCAAACTTTTTATTCTCAGGACCCCTTTATACTCTTAAACTGTTTTTGAAGACCCCAATGAGCTTTTGGTTGTGTGGATTATATCTATCAATGTTTATTGTGTAAGAAATGTGAACGGAGACCATGTAAACATATTTTTTTAATAAGGATATGTATTTGTTTTAAAATAACTTAAAAATCCATTACATGTAACATTCATGACATTTCAAAAGAAAAATTGCTATTTTCTTTTAAAAAATGTAGTGCAAAGAGAGGGATTGTTTTTAGATTTTTTAATAGAAAAAAGACTCTCATATTTGCTACTTCATTCAACTTGTTATGATATTAATATGTTGCTTTGGTTAAAGTATGTGAAAAAAAATCTGGCCCTACCATATGCTGCTGCTGCTGCTGCTGCTGCTGCTAAGTCGCCTCAATCATGTCCGACTCTTAGCGACCCCATGGACTGCAGCCTACCAGGCTCCTCCATCCATGGGATTTTCCAGGCAAGAGTACTGGAGTAGGGTGCCATTGCTTCTTCGGGCCCTACCATATAGGTAGTTGGAAAAGAGTATTTTAACAGCCTTTTCAAGTAATTGTGAATATTCTTCTCTGTCTACCAAACCCGGACTCCACAGGTAGTAGCTTCTTAAAGGCTAGTTGCAATGAGGAATTGGAAATCCTATTAGTGGACGTTAATTTTTTTAAAAACTTAACAGACTTTTAGAGCAGTTTTAGCTTTACAAAAAATTGAGCAAGTGGTCCAGAGTTTCCATAAACGTTTGCCCTCTCAGTTTCTTCTGTTATTTATATCTTACATTAGTGTGGTATGTTTGTTAAAATTGATGAACCAGGGGACTTTCCTGGCTGTCCAGTGGTTAAGACTTCACCTTCTAACATAGGAGTGTGATCCTTGATCGCTGAGCAAGGCTCCTACATGCCTCAAGTCTAAAAAACCAAAACATAAAACAGAAGCAATATTGAAACAAATTCAGTAAAGACTTTAATAATAGTCTACATACTTTGGCCACCGGATGTGAAGGGCCAACTCATTGGAAAAGACCGTGATGTGAAAGATGGAGGGCAGAATAATAAGGGGTGACAGAGGATGAGATGGTTGGATAGTAGCACCAACTCAATGGACATGAGTTTGAGCAAACTTTCAGAGATAGTGAAGGACAGAGAAGCCTGGCATGCTACAGTCCATGGAGTAACAAAGAGCTGGACACGGCTTAGCAACTGAAAAACAACATACCATATATACCCCTTTCAGATTGACTTCTTTCACTAAAGCAATATGCATTTGATATTCCTTTATGCCTTTTCATGCCTTGATAGCTCTTTTCTTTTTGTAGCTGGGTAAAATTCCATTGATCAATGTGTTACAATTTGTTACCCATTCAGCTTTTGAGGACATCTTGGGTGTTTTTAGTTTTGGGAAATTATAACAAAGCTACTATAAACATCTGTGTGTGAGTTTTTGCAACTCAATTTGGGTAGGTGCTGAGGAGTGTGATAGCTGGGTGCTCTGATGGTTGTGGTTAGTCACTAAGTCATGTCCAACTCTTGCGACCCCATGGACATAGCCCGCCAGTCTCCTCTGACCATGAGATTTCCTACACAAGAAGACTGGAGTGGGTTGCCATTTCCTTCTCCAGGGAATCTTCTTAACCCAGGGATCGAACCCAACTCTCTTGCATTGCTGGTGATCTCCTGCACTGCAGGCAGATTCTTTACCAAATGAGCAACTAGGGTTCTCTGGTAAGACTGTGTTTATTTAAGGTTTGTAAGAAACTGTCAGACTGTCTTCCAAAGTGGTTATACCATTTTGCATTCCTAGCAGCAGTGAACGAGTTATCCTATTGTTCATATCCCTGTCAGCATTAGGTATTATCAGTTGTTGTCTTTTTCTTTTTTTTAAATTTTTGCCATCTAATAGGTATACAGTAGCATCTCATTGTTTTGATTTGCAACTACCTAATGGTGTCTGATGCTGAGCATCTGTCCACGTGCTCATTGCTATCTGTGTATTTTCTTTGAGTTGTCTGTTGAGATCTTTTACTCATTTTTTTAATTGGGTTATTACTGTTGAGTTTTAAGAGTTTTTTGTATATTTTGGATACTAGTCTTTAATCAAGTATGCATTTTGTAAATATTTTCTCCCAGTTGCTTATCTTTCTGTTCTCTAAAATCAGTGGACCTTTCATACTGGTACAGTTTTGTGCTACTGCTTTGATTTATACTAAGACACCAGCAATTTCATCCACCATTGTTTAACATCAGTGCAAATTTCAACACAGGGAAAGGCAAATAGTCTCTTAATAATCTATATAATTATAAAGTAGTTTTAATTTTGTGAGCACCCCTGGAAGGGTGTCAGAGATCCCCAGGGCCCATGGACCACATTTTGAGAACCACTAGCTTACAACAAACAAGTACAACCCATACTATTTAGTTCAAGCTTTGGAAAGACTAAATAGAAATCTGTTTCCCAAATGTGAAATGTTAACTTCATTTTCTGCAAAAATGATTTAGAAGGCACAAAAGAAATATTATGCACTGAAGTCAGTGTTCTAATTCATTGGGCAGAGTCAATTTTGTTTAGATTTTTTTTTTTCCCTCAATGGCTCTTGGCAGAATATCATTCTTATTTTTCAAGAAATATACTGTGTGTATGTATAAAGGTATTACCTAAAGTCTGTGAGCCAATGAATGTCTCTTTAATAACCAAAAAACTGATAGATGATGCCCAGTAATGGGCTTAGAATGTATTTGTATACATAGACAGTATATGGTGTCCTCAACTTTTTCTTCTTTTCCCACTCCTCCACTCGTGTATAAGCATAGAAACGGGGAGAAAACTCTAGTTTTGCAACCAGCAGACCTGGATTTGAATCTTGGCTATGTAATCTTATTTAACTTCTCTGAGCCTTTTGTTCTCCATCTGCAAAAGGGAAATGATATCATTGCCAAGACTGTGAAGATTATATTGAGTTGCCCAAAAAGTTCATTCTGGTTTTCCATTCCATGAAAACCCAAACCAACTCTTTGGCCACCCAATATAAGACAGTATATATAAAGCATCTAGAACCTCAGAGGTATCACTCAAATAACCAACATCATCATCAAAAGTCAACCCTTCCATTTTTAACAGATTCATAGTCTACGATCTTCTGGCTCAGATAATTATGCCTTAGCTAAGTTTACTGGAGAAAATACTAATGAGACTTAGTGTATCTCTGCAGGAATACTGTTTTCACAGGGACCAAAACCAGAGAAATAAATCCACTGTTGTCAACCCCCAGCAGGGGGACTAAACATGGGAATGAATATGAGAAGCAGCCAGAATAGAATGTAAGGATGGAACCAGAGGAGGTGTGATAAGGTGGCTCTTATTCCAAAGGCAAAGGTCTAGTAGTGGTCAAAAGTTAAGGATAGCACAGGGAGCTCAGCTCAGTGCTCAGTAGTAACCTGGAGGGGTGGAATGGGAGGGCAGGAAGGAGGTTTAGGAAAGAGGGGATATATGTATACTTGTGGCTGATCCACGATGTTGTTCAGCAGAAACTAACACAACATTGTAAAGCAATCATATTACCAAAAAAAGTTAAGGATGGGACTTCCCTGGGGGTCCAGTTGTTAAGAATCCACCTTGCAATGCAAGGGACACAGATTTGATCCCTCATCTGGGAGCTAAGATGCCACATACTGCTGGGCAGCTAAGGCCTCAGGCTGCAACTACTAAGCCCGCAAGACACAGCAAAGATCCTGCATAACGCAGCTAGACACAGCTAAACAAATTATGTGTGTGTGTGTGCTCAGTCACGTCTGACTATTTGAGACCTTATGGACCGTAGCTCACCAGGCTCCTCTGTCCGTGGAATTTTCCAGGCAAGAATACTGGAGTGGGTTGCTTTTTCCTTCTCCAGAGGATCTTCTTGACCCAGGGACTGAACCCATGTCTCTTGTGTCTGCTACATTGGCAGACAGACTCTTTACCACTAGCACCACCTGGGCAACCCCAAATAAAGTTAGGGGTGAAGGCAAATCATGGGGTGTGTTCCGCAAACAGCGGAAGAGGAAAATCGGTAGTGAGCCATCAGGGGCACACCATGGGGATGTACATGCCTGCACAGAATTCCCATGGGCAAGGTTTATTGCATCTCCCTTCATCCACAAACACCTCAATGCTGCTTCTGGCAAGCATGACAGATCAAGAAACAGCTGAACAAGGAAGTATTTTTAGGACAGAGGAGACCTCAACACCCTGGAAATTCAGAGTCTGGGTTCTGAAGCTTTGCTTCCTGTGCTTTGAATCCTGGTTCCTCTGTCTGCTCTTGTGTGACTGAGGGCAATCACAGAAGGCAGTCTTGCTTCCATCTTCTCATCTGTAAAAATGGAGTAGGTGTTTTTATGAGGACATTGCTTCATGTGAAGCATCCAGAACAGTACCTGACGTGAGGTAAAGCCTCAACAAAGCCCGGCTTTTGTCATTTGTCTGCCATCCATGTTGCTCACTCCTCTGACCAGCACTGGGTACAGCTGTGTGAAATTTCTGTGTGTTTATCTGTGGGCTCCCCTGGTGGCTCAGCAGGAAAGAACCTTCCTGGAGATGCAGGTTCGATGCCTGGGTTGGGAAGATCCCCTGGCAATTCACTCCAGTATTCTTGCCTGGGAAATCCCATGGACAGAAGAGCCTGGCGGGCAGACCCCAGCCTTTTTGGCACCAGGACCAGTTTCGTGGAAGACAGTTTTTCCATGGACCAGGGTTGGGGTTGGGAGATGTTTCAGGATGACTCAAGCACATTACGTTTATAGTGCCTTTTATTTCTGTTCTAATGTCACTGCTGATCTGACAGGAGGTACCAGCCCTTGGCCCAGAGGTTGGGGACCCCTGAGCTGCGATGCTATTGGTGGTCTGATGCATTTCACAGTAGGCTCCCATCTGTTTCCAAGTTCATGCAGGGCCAGCGTACCAGTAAATATACCCACAGCATGATGTTGTGTATGGGGACTCCAGACCCTCCACCAATGACTGCAGCTTCAGGCCATTGAGTTTTAAAAACTTTTAACTCTGAGTGCTTTTTATTGTGTTACTCTTTTCAGATACCAAGTGTGATCATTGTAGGAAACTTAGAACACACGGAAATGTAAATCACCCATAATCCCATTAGGAGTTAACACTGGTATTTTTTTTTTAATTTTTATTGAGGAGAGTTAACTTTACAATGTTGTTTTAGTATCTGCTGTACAGCAAAGTGAATCAGCTATATATTTACATATATCCCCTCCTTTTTGGACTTCCTTCCCCTTTATGTTGGGATTTTGTTTTGATGAATTTACTTCTAATCATGTTTGCGCCCATACAGAGAAAGCTAAGTTCTTTCAGTCATAAAGTGCAAATACTGATGGAGAAGGTATAAATCAAGTCTTTATCAATTAATAAGCTATTTTAAAAAATGAAGTATAATTGCTTTACAGTGTTGTGTTAGTTTCTGATGTATGATGAAGTAAGTCCGCTGTATGTATACATATATCCCCTTCCTCTCGGACCTCCCTCCCACCTCGCCTGAGACGTGCATTTTCAGTCAAATCAGTTCTAACTGTTGAGGTTTTTAAGTGATAAGAATCTCTGATGCATTTAAGTCCACACCAGGTAGAGAATGAAGCAGTTCAGTCACAATGCAGTTATTCATTCAATAAACATTTATTACTTACCTGCTATGTGGCTTGGCACTACTGAGCCCTGGTAATAGAGAAACGAAAAACAAGCAAACAGCCAACTAAACAGTCAACTCCATTGTTTATTGCAGTGTTGTTTTTAGTAGGAAAAAATGACATTTATTACCAATGCTAAATGTTCATCAGTAAGTTATGGCACAACCTTCCAACAGAGTTGTAAAAAGATTAAAGTGACAGGGAAGGTGGAGTAGGTATACTTCTCCCTGTTCTTTCCATTAAGTAAACCTGAAAACCCTGGACATTATATAGAAAATGAAAGAAGACTCTGAAATGTGGAGAAAAGGCAGAGTGGCTGGGGATGTCAGGACCTGAGGAACATCATGGCAGTCTCTTGGATTTTTTTGCCTCATATACCTCAAACCTGCAGCTGAAGAAGCCTGCAACCTGGAAATGCCAACAGGAGCAGACAAGAAAAGCTAAACAATAGCCTGCTGTCTCTTCCCAAAGGACTGGAAAAGGAACAGCCTAGGAAGACAGAAGACTTTTCAACAATGCTATGGGCTGTGTTCAGATGTTGAAAGCCTAACCCCCAATGTGTTAATATTTGGAGACGAGGTCTTTGGGAGATAATTAGGGTTAGATGAAGTCATGAAGGTGGGGTCCTTGTGATGGGATTAGTGGTTTTATAAGAAGTGTGAGTGAGAGATCGCTTGCTTTCTGCCATGTGAGGACAGAGTAAGAGATGGCAACACAGGGAGAGAGCCCTCATGAGATATTGACCTTGTCCTTTGACCTTAGACTTTCAGCCTCCAGAACTGTAGGAAAATAAGTTTTCATTAAGTCACCCAGGCTATGGTATATCTTTTGTTATAACAGCCCAAGTCCAAGAGCTTCCCAGGTGGCGCTGGTGGTAAAGAACCCACCTGCCAATGCAGGAGATGTAAGAAATGCAGGTTCAATCCCTGCGTTGAGAAGATCCCATGGAGGAGGGCGTGGCAACCCACTCTAGTATTCTTGCCTGGAAAATCGCCATGGACAGAGGAGCCTGATAGGCTACAGTGCATAGAGTCAGACACGACTGAAGTGACTTAGAACCCAAGCAGATTAAAACAGATTTTGGTACTGAGAAGTGGGATGCCGCTGTAACAACTGCTTGTATGTGCAGAAGCAGCTTTGAAACTGGGTAATGGGTAAAGCCTGGAGAAGGGCATGGCAACCCACTCCAGTACGCTCACCTGGAGAATCCCATGGACAGAGGGGCCTGGTGGGCTACAGTCCACAGGGTCATACAGAGTTGGACATGACTGAAGTGACTTAGCATGCATGCATGCAATGGGTAAAGGCTGGAAGAGTTTTGAGGTGCATGCTAGAACTATAGATGTTCAAAGTTATTTTGGTGAGGGACTCCCTTGGATGTCCAATGGTTAGGACTCTGCACTCTCACTGCTGAGGGCTCAGGTTCTATCCCTAGTCAGAGAACTAAAACCCCACAAACCACATGGTGTGGCCTAAACACAACAACAAAAAAAGTGATTTTGGTGAGATCTTGGACAGAAATGAGAAACAGGAGTTTGAATATTGGAGGAAAGGTGATCCTCATTATAATTTGGCAAAGAATTTAGCTGAAATATGTTCTAGTGTTTTGGGAAAGGTAGAATTGTGAATGATAAAGTTAGATACTTTGCTGAGATTTACAGAAGAAGAAACCATTGAAAGAGAAGTTTGGTTCCTCCTGAATACTTCAAGTAAAACGTGGAAGAGGAGAGATGAATTGAAGAAGGAATTAAGAAAAAGGAACCAGAACTTGAAGATTCAGAAAATTTTCAACCTATCCATATTGTTAAAAAAAAAAAATGAGAGCGAGAACTTCACAAGTGGTCAAGTGGTTAAGAATACACCTTCCAGTACAGGGGACACAGATTTGATCCCTGTTTGGGGAATTAAAATCCCACAGGCTGCAGGGCAGCTAAACCCATGCACCACAATTAGACAGCCCATACGTGGAAATAAACAGAGGCCAGAAACAGAGATGGGACTCTACCAGCAAAGACCCAGCCAATTTGAATTAAAGGGGACATAAAGAAAAGAGGTGAAATGAAGGAAGCCGCAGAAGTGGAATCACTGTCTTGGGGGATCCAGGAGGCAGAGCATGGGACCAAAGAGGATTCTTCTCAAGCCTTAAAATCCAGTGGAATTTGCCTTGCTAGGTTTTAGCTTTGCTTGTGACCCATCACCCTTTCCTTCTTTCCTGTTTCTCTCCTTTGGAATGGAAATGATCTATCCCAAGCCTTTGAGCATCTACAAAACACCTACGACAGTTAACATTATACTTGATGTGGAAAGACTGAAGCTTTTCCTCTAAGACTGAGGCCAGCCAAGGAGGTCCACTCTCACCATTCTTATTGAACATAGTGCTGGAAGGTTGAATCAGTATAATAAAGAAAGAATATGAAGTGCATATAAGTTGAGAAGGAAGGAATGCAGTTTCCTATTTGCAGATGACATGACCACATAAAAAATCCCCAAAAATCTGCTTTCCCCACCCAACAAAAAAACCAACAAAAACCAACTAAACCAACCAAACAAAACAATTGTGGAACTAATAAGTGAGCTCAAGGGTGTGTAATATAAGATCAAAATCCAAAAATCAATTATATTTCTGTATACCACCAATGAACATATGGATACAAAAATTAAAAATACTATACTATAAACAATCACTCCAAAAAAAAAATGCCCAGGTATAGATTTAACAAAACAAGAATAGGACTTGTATGTTGTAAATTCTACAATATGAGGAAAGATATCAAAGACTATCTAAATAAATGGAGAGATATTCCTTTTTCATGAATTGGAAGACTCAACACAGTAAAGATATCAATTCTGCCCAGATGGATACAAAAATTTAATTCCTATCAAAATTCCAGTAACTTTTTATAGATAGCGACAAGAATATTCTAAGCTTCACAGGGAAAATCAAAACAAAAAGCTAAAACAATTTTGAAAAGAATAAACTGGAAGTAATCAGTCTACTGGGCTCCCTTGGTGGCTCAGTGGTAAAGAGTCCACCTGCCAATTCAAGAGACGAGGATTGGGTCCCTGGGTTGAGAAGATCCGCTGAAGAAGGAAATGGCAAACCACTGCAGTATTCTTTCCTGGGAGACCCCATGGACAGAGGAGCCTGATGGGCTACGTCCATGGGGTCACAAAACAGCTGGACATGACTTAGTGACTAAACAACAAATCAGTCTACTAGATTTCAAGACTTACTCTATAGCTGTAGTCATTACGGCTGTATAGTGTTGGCAAAGAGATACTTTAGACATATTAATGGAACAAAAAAGAAAATCGAGAAACAGGCTCACACAAATATGCCCAATTGATTTTTGACAAATGTGTAAAACCAATTCAAAGGAGGAAAACCTCAAAAAATGGTGCTGAAGCAATTAGATATCTATCAGTTCAGTTGAGTTGCTCAGTCGTGTCCAACTCTTTGCAACCCCATGAATTGCAGCATGTCAGGCCTCCCTGTCCATCACGAACTCCCGGAGTTTACCCAAACCCATGTCCATCGAGTCGGTGATGCCATCCAACCATCTCATCCTCTGTCGTCCCCTTCTGCTCCTGCCCCCAAATCCTTCTCAGCTTTAGGGTCTTTTCCAATGAGCCAACTCTTTGCATGAGGTGGCCAAAGTATTGGAGTTTCAGCTTCAACATCAGTCCTTCCAATGAACACCCAGGACTGATCTCCTTTAGGATGGACTGGTTGGATCTCCTTGCAGTCCAAGGGACTCTCAAGAGTCTTCTCCAACACCACAGTTCAAAAGCATCAATTCTTCAGCGCTCAGCTTTCTTCACCGTCCAACTCTCACATCTATACATGACTACTGGAAAAACCATAGCCTTGACTAGACAGACCTTTGTTGGCAAAGTAATGTCTCTGCTTTTAAATATGCTATCTAGATTGGTCATAACCTTCCTTCCAAGGAGTAAGCGTCTTTTAATTTCATGGCTGAAATCACCATCAGCAGTGATTTTGGAGCCCAAAAAATAAAGTCTGACACTGTTTCCACTGTTTCCCCATCTATTTCCCATGAAGTGATGGGACCAGATGCCGTGATCTTAGTTTTCTGAATGTTGAGCTTTAAGCCAACTTTTTCACTCTCCTCTTTCACTTTCATCAAGAGGCTCTTTCTGCCATAACGGTGGTGTCATCTGCATATCTGAGGTTATTGATATTTCTCCCAGCAGTCCTGATTCCAGCTTGTGTTTCTTCCAGTCCAGCGTTTCTCATGATGTACTCTGCATAGAAGTTAAATAAGCAGGGTGACAATATACAGCCTTGACGTACTCCTTTTCCTATTTGGAACCAGTCTGTTGTTCCATGTCCAGTTCTAACTGTTGCTTCCTGACCTGCATACAGGTTTCTTAAGAGACAGGTCAGATGGTCTGGTATTCCCATCTCTTTCAGAATTTTCCACAGTTTATTGTGATCCACACAGTCAAAGACTTTGGCATAGTCAATAAAGCAGAAATAGATGTTTTTCTGGAACTCTCTTGCTTTTTTGATGATCCAGCGGATGTTGGCAATTTGATCTCTGGTTCCTCTGCCTTTTCTAAAACCAGCTTGAACATCTGGAAGTGCACGGTTCACGTATTGCTGAAGCATGGCTTGGAGAATTTTGAGCATTACTTTACTAGCGTGTGAGATGAGTGTAATTGTGCAGTAGTTTGAGCATTCTTTGGCATTGCCTTTCTTTGGGATTGGAATGAAAACTGACCTTTTCCAGTCCTGTGGCCACTGCTGAGTTTTCCAGATTTGCTGGCATATTGAGTGCAGCACTTTCACAGCATCATCTTTGAGGATTTGAATAGATTTCTATAGGCAAAAACAAATTTAAAAAAACTCAGTTGCTACAAAAAAGAAAACTCAAAAAGGGTCATAAACTTAACTATGAAATGCAAAACTGTAAGATAAAAAAAAATAGAAAATCTTTGCAACCTAGGGGTAGGAAAAGTCTTAGACCTGACACCAAAACAATAATGTCCATAAAAAGAAAAACTGATCAATGAGACTTCATCAAATTGAAATTTTTGTTCTGCAAAAGATTCTGTTAAGACAAAAAAAATAGCTCTGAACATGTTTCTCCAGAGAAAATATTTGCAAGCCACATATATGATACCCAGAATATCTAGAATATATAAAGAATTTTCAAAACTCAGCAATAAAATAGGCAAAAATCCAATTAGAAGATGGCCAAAAGACATGAAGATGCTATTAAAGATGGCAAAAAACCCATGAAAAGTTCAATATTAATTGGCGTTGTTGTTCAGTCACCTAATCGTGCCTGACTCTTTGCAACTCCACGGACTGCAACATGCCAGGCCTCTCTGTCCCTCATCATCTCCCAAAGTTTGCCCAAGTTCACGTCCATTGCATCAGTGATGCCATCCAGCCATCTCATCCTCTGACACCCTCTTCTCCTTCTGCCCTCAATTTTTTCGCAGTATCAGGGACTTTTCCAAAGAGTCAGCTGTTCACATCAGGTGACCAAAGTACTAGAGCTTCAGCATCAGTCCTTCTAATGAGTATTTAGGGTTGATTTCCCTTAAGATTGACTGGTTTGATCTCCTTGCTGTCCAAGGGATTCTCAGGAGTCTTCTCCAGCACCACAGTTCGAAGGCATCAGTTCTTCGGCGCTCTGCCTTCTTTATGGTCCAGCTCTCACAACCATATGTGACTACTGGGAAGACCATAGCCCTAATTATACGGACCTTTGTCAGCAGAGTAATGTCTCTGCTTTTCAACACACTGTCTAGGTTTGTCATTGCTTTCTTGCCAAGAAGCACTCGTCTTCTGATTTCATGGCTGCAGTTACCATCCACAGTGATTTTAGAGGCCAAGAAGAGGAAATCTGTCAGTACTTCCACCTTTTCCCCTTCTATTTGCCATGAAGTAATGGGGCCAGATGCTATGATCTTAGGTTTTTTAATATTTAGTTTTAAGCCAGCTCTTTCACTCTCCTCCTTCACCCTCATCAAGAGGCTCTTTAGTTCTTCTTTGCTATTGCCATTAGAGTGATATCATCCACATATCTGAGGTTGTTTATGTTTCTCCCACGTGTCTTGATTCCAGCTTATAACTCATCCAGCCTGGAATTTCTCATGATGTGCTCAGTGTATAGGTTAAATAGACAGGGTGACAGCAGACAGCCCTGTCGTACTCCTTTCTCAGTCCTGAACCAGTCAGTTGTTCCATACAGGGTTCTAATTATTGCTTCTTGACCTGCCTATAGGTTTCTCAGGAGACAGGTAAGATGATGTCTGGTATTCCCATCTCTTTAAGAGCTTTCCACAGTTTGTTATGATCCACACAGTCAAAGGTTTTAGCACAGTCAATGAAACAGAAGTAGATGTTTTTCTGGCATTCGCTTGCTTTCTCTATGATTCAGTAGATGTTGGTAATTTAATCTCTGGTCCCTCTGCTTTTTCCAAACCCAGCTTGGACATCTGGAAGTTCTTGGTTCACATAATGCTGAAGCCTAGCATGCAATATTTTAAGTGTGACCTTACTAGCATGAGAGATGAGTGCAATTGTCTGATGGTTTGAACATTCTTTAGTACTACCCTTATTGGGACCTGAAATGAGGATTGACCTTTTCCAGTCCTGTGACCACTGCTGGGTCTTCCAAATTTGCTGACATATTGAGTGCAGCACTTTGACAGCATCATCCTTTAGGGTTTTGAGTAGCTCTACTGGAATTCCATCGCATCCACTAACTTTATTGACAGCAGTGCTTCCTAAGGCTCACTTAACTTCACACCCCAGAATGGCTCTGGGTGACAGACCACACCATCATAGTTATCTGGTTCATTAACATCTTTTGTGTACAATTCTTCTGCGTGTTCTTTCCATCTCTTCTGAGTTGACTAGGTTTCTACCATTTCTGTCCTTTATTGTGGTCATCTTTGGGCGAAATGTTCCCTTGATATTTCCAATTTTCCTGAAGAGATCTCTAGTCTTTCCCCTTCTGTTATTTTCCTCTAGTTTTATGCACTGTTCATTGAAGAAGGCCTTCTTGTCTCTCCTTGCTATCCTTTCGAACTCTGCATTTAGTTGAATATAGCTTTTTTTTTCTCCCTTGCTTTTTGCTTCTCTTCTTTCTTCAGCTATTTGTAAAGCCTCCTCAGATAACCACCTTGCCTTCCTTTCTTTTTCTTTGGAATGGTTTTGTTCGCTGCCTCCTGTACAATATTTTGGACCTCTGCCCCTAGTTCTTCAGGCATACTGTTTACTGTATTTAATCTCTTGAATCTATTTGTCACCTTAAGTCATACCTGGCTGACCTAGTGGTTTTCCCCCACTTTCTTTAGTTTAAGCCTGAATTTTGCTACGAGAAGCTGACGATCTGAGCCACAGTCAGCTCCAGGTCTTGTTTTTGCTGACTGTATACAGTTTCTCCATCTTCAGTACAAAGAATGTAATCAATTTGATTTCGGTATTGACCATTTGGTGGAGTCCATGTGTAAAGTCGTCTCTTGTGTTGTTGAAAATGGGTGTTTGCTATGACCAGTGTGTTCTCTTGGCAGAATTCAGTTAGCCTTTGCCCAGCTTCATTTTGTTCTCCAAGGCCAAACTTGCCTGTTACTCCAGGTATCTCTTGACTTCCTACTTTTGCATTCCAATCCTCAGTAATGAATAGAACATCTTTTATTGGTGTTAGTTCCAGGAGGTCTTCTAGGTCTTCATAGAACTGATCAACTTCAGCTTCTTTAGCATTGGTAGTAGGGGCATAGACTTGAATTTCTGTGATGTTGAATGGCTTGCCTTGAAAATAAACTGAGATCATTCTATCATTTTTGAGGTTGTACCCAAGTACTGCATTGTTGACTCTTGTTGATTATGAGGGCTACTCCATTTCTTCTATAGGACCCTTACCCACGGTAGTAGATATAATGGTCTTCTGAATTAAATTTGCCCTTTCCCGTCCATGTCCATTTTAGTTCACTGATTCCTAGGATGTCGATGTTTATTCTTACCATCTCCTGTTTGACCATGTCCAATTTACCTTGATTCATGGACCTAACATTCCAGGTTCCTATGCAATACTATTCTTTGCAGCATCAGATTTTACTTTCATCACCAGACACATCCACAACTGAGCATCATTTCCACTTTGGCCCAGCTGCTTCATTCTTTCTGGGGCTTTTAGTAGTTGTCTTCTGCTCTTCTCCAGTAGCATATTGGAAACCTTCCAACCTGGGGGACTCATCTTTCAGTGTCATATCTTTTTGTCTTTTTATACAGTCCATGAGGTTCTCACGGCAAGTATACTGGGGTGGTTTGCCATTCCCTCCCCCCATTTGCCATTAGGGAAATCCAAATTAAAACCACAATGAGATACTGCTACTTGCCTGTCAGAAAAGCTAAAATAAGAAATAACTACAGTATCAAATTCCAGCAGTGATGCAGAGAAACTGGCTCACTCATATATTGCTGGCATGAAGGTAAAATGGTACAGCCACTCTGGAAGACAGTTCAACAATATCTTAAACTAAACACAGAATGACCAGGGAACCCAGAAATTACAATCTTGGACATTTGTTTCAGAAAAATGAAAACATATATTCAGTTCACATAAAAACCTACACAGATGTTAATTGCAGCTTTATCCATAGTAGCCCCAGACTAGAAAGAGCCTAGATGTCTTTCAACAGGTGAATGGTTAAATGGTGGCCCATCCAAAATACTATTCAACGATGTAAAGAAATGAATTATGCATACAACAACCTTTCCATGACTCTTTCAGAGAATTATGCCAAATGAATAAAGGCAATCCCAAGAGGTTATATACTATGTGATTCCATTTACAGGACACTTTTTGGTTGGTTGGTTTGGGTTTTTGTTTTTAATAAATTTATTTCTAATTTGAGGATAATTGTTTTACAATATTGTGTTAGTTTCTGCCATACATTAACATGGATCAGCCATAGGTATATATATGTCCCCTCCCTCTTGAACCTCCCTCCCTCCTTCTACCCCATCCCACGCTTCTATGTTGTTACAGAGCCCTGGGTTTGAGCTCCCTGCATACATGACACTCTCGAAATGATAAAATTATAGAAATAGATTAGTGGTTGCCAGGGGTTAGGAGTACATCAAGACTGTATATTTTCACCCTGCTTATTTAACTTATATGAAGAGTATGTTATGCAAAATGCCAGGCTGGATGAAACACAAGCTGGAATCAAGATTGCCAGGAGAAATATCAATACCCTCAGATACACAGATGACACCACTCTTATGGCAGAAAGTGAGAAGGGACTAAAGAACCTCTTGATGAGAGGGAAAGCTGGTTTAAAATTCAACATTCCAAAAACGAAGATCATGGCATCTGGTCCCATCCCTTCATGGCAAATAGATGGGGAAACAGTGGAAACAGTGAGAGACTTTATTTTCTTGGACTCCAAAATCACTTCAGATGGTGACTGCAGCCATGAAATCAAAAGATGCTTTCTCCTTGGAAGAAAAGCTATGACCAACCTAGACAGCATATTAAAAAGCAGAGACATTACTTTGCCAACAAAAGTCTGTCTTCTCAAAGCTATCCAGTAGTCATGTATGGATGTGAGAGTTGGACTATAAAGAAAGCTAAGTGTTGAAGAATTGTTGCTTTTGAACTGTGGTGTTGGAGAAAACCCTTGAGAGTCCCTTGGACTGCAAGGAGATCAAACTAGTCCAACCTAAAGGAAGTCAGTCCTGAATACTCACTGGAAGGACTGATGCTAAAGCTGAAGCTCCAATACTTTGGCCACCTGATGTGAAGAACTGACTCACTGGAAAAGACCCTGATGCTGGGAAAGATTGAAGGCAGGAGGAGAAGGGGACGACAGAGGATGAGACGGTTGGATGGCATCACTGACTCAATGGACATGAGTTTGAGCAAGCTCTGGGAGTTGGTGATGGACAGGAAAGCCAGGTATGCTGCAGTCCGTGGGGTTGCAAAGAGTCAGACACGACTGATCAACTGAACTGAACTGAAAGGTTAAGGAGTAGATGGGGTGGAAGAGAAGTACTTATAAAAAGGCAGCCTGGGAACTCTTGGTGGAGAAGGAAATGTTCTAAATCATGATTGTATCAGTGTCAATATTCTGATTGATAGTCCTACAGTTTCATAAGACTTACCATTGGAGGAAACTTGGTAAAGGATATACGGGATTTCTCTGAGTTATTTCACAACTGCATGTGAATCTGCAATGATCTCAAAATAAGACATTTAATTAAGAGAGTCAGGTAATATTTTTGCCACTTGAGATATGACAAATGTCCTATCCCAGCCCATCAAACCCTACTTGAAGCCCCCTCAGAATGACTGTTAACTGCTCATCTTCAGTGGTTTTCTCTGTCTAGAGCATTCCATTCAATGCTTCCTGCAACCCTATGAAGTGCCATCCCCAGCTCTCTGATGAGGAACCTGAGGTCAGTGAGGTCCCCTGACATGCCCCAGACCACACATGTACAGAGCCCAGTAGTCTCAGACTCTGAAGCCCATGCTGTAAAGCATCCTCAAGATGCATAAGATCACATTTTAATTCAAGTGGGGAAAGGGGTGGAGAAGAGAAATGAAATGCTTCAGGCTTTCAGAAAACTCAGATCAGATAGGAGCAAGTCCAATTATAGGTCTCCCACCCATCTTACTTTGATGGCCCTGCCCAAAAGCCACTCCCTCCGGGAGGCTTTTCTGGAATTTCCAACCCAGGGACATCTTTCCCCCTCCTCTGAGACTCCCAGAACCTCTGGGTCAGTGCCTTCCCCATGGCTTCCCAGTTAGCCTCAAGGAGATGTGTCTATTGGAGATGGCAAATTTCTGTATCTGTGGAAAACACACATCTTATATGGCAATGCTAGAGTCCAGAGGAGCCAGGTGCAGCCCAGGGGAGTGGGCACAGCAAGGTGAATCTTCCCAGATAGAAGCTCAAGACAGTGGGTCCAGGACTTCCCTGGGGGTCCAGTGGCTAAGGCTCCACACTCCCAATACAGGGGACTCAGGTTCAAACCCTGGTTAGGGAACTAGAATCCCACATGTCACAACTAAGAGTTTGAGTGCTACAACTGAGGCCCAGCGTAGCCAAATACATAAATATTAAAAAAAAAAAAAAAAAAGTGGATCCCCGGAACTATGGTTTCTCATCCCCAGAGCTCAAGAGTGGAGGGTAGGGACAGGAGAGTAGAGAGGTTGTTAGGGGCTGACTACACACTCGAATCACCTGGAGGGAAGGTGGGTTTAAAAATACTGACCTAGGGTCACTCTTAGAGATATGGAATTCAGCTTATCTACAGCAATTGTACCCCTGTGCTTCCAACATCATGGATGGTGTGGGTTGGTCCACAGGCTCTGAGTCTATCTAGTAGCTCCCATACCCAGCCCTGTATGAAATCGTGGCTACATTACTGTCAACAAGAAAGTCATTCCTTAGAGGGGCTTCCCTGGTGGTCCAGTGGCTAAGACTTTGTGCTTCCACTACAGGGAATGCAGTTTCGATCCCTGGTCAGGGAACTAAGATCCCACAGGCAGAACAGTGTGGCCAAAAAAAAAGTCATTACTTAGAGATACATACTGAAGGATTTACAGGTGGGACATCTTACAAAGAACAATGAATTCCATGCTAACAGATTTGGTTTCTATCTTGAAGGCTAAAGGCCTCTATTGGAAGAAGTCAAGTAGAGGTGGCTATAAAATGAGATTTGTAATCTTGGAAGACCATTGGGATTTCTTCCAGTTAAGACAAATCCTTGTCCTTTATAGCAAAAGAAAGTCCTGAATCACAGATTGCATTCTATGGTCACATCTCTTTAGCTACTCTAAATCTGAAATGCTTCCTCAGTGCTTTCACTGTCTCTCATGAACTTGACTTTTTTGAAGAATCAGTTACTGTTGCAGGATGTCTCCAGAGCTGGGTTTGTCTGATGGTTCACTGTGATGATATTCACATTATGCATTTTGACAGAAATACCCCAGAAGTAATGCTGTGTCCTTTTTAGTGCCTGATATCAGATGATGTGCACGTTAACTGTGCTGCTAATTTAGATCACTCGGTTAGGGTGGTGTCTGTCAAGAATTTTTGTTGGAAAGTTCTTATTTTTCCTTTTCTAATTTGTAAATTCCCTCTCTTTTTTGGAGAGAGATTCCGAGACAATTGTAAATAAGCTGTCATTCTCAAGTGTCTACCCTTTAGTAAAAATTAATGATTCTTGCTTGCATCAGTTATTACTATGATGGTTGCCAAGTGGCAGTTTTCTACTTGAATCATTTGTTCCTTACTTACTGGTTAGTTTTCTTCTGTAAGGCAGAAATTTCGCTTCTTCTCCATTTATTTATTTAAATACACACACACAGAGATTCATGTATTCTTATTTAGTGAATCCCTTGACTTTTTTTTAAAACAATTCTCAAGAACACTTTTTTGTTGTGGGTTTTTTTCTTTTGTCTCCCTTCCACCTTTTGGTGCTTTTTCCTATTGAAATATAGTTGATTTACAATATTGTGTTAGTTTCAGGTATAGAGTTATACACACACACATATATATTCTTTTTCAGATTCTTTTCTCTTATAATTTATTATGAAATACTGAGTATAGTTCCCTGTGCTATATAGTAGGTCCTTGCTGGTTATCTGTTTTATATATGACTGTGTGGATCACAATAAACTGTGGAAAATTCTGAAAGAGATGGGAATACCAGACCATCTGACCTGTCTCTTGAGAAACCTGTATGCAGGTCAGGAAGCAACAGTTAGGACTGGACATGGAACAACAGACTGGTTCCAAATAGGAAAAGGAGTACGTCAAGGCTGTATACTGTCACCCTGCTTATTTAACTTCTATGCAGAGTACATCATGAGAAACGCTGGACTGGAAGAAACACAAGCTGGAATCAAGATTGCCAGGAGAAATATCAACAACCTCAGATATGCAGATGACACCACCCTTATGGAAGAAAGTGAAGAGGAACTAAAAAGCCTCTTGATGAAAGTGAAAGAGGAGAGTGAAAAAGTTGGCTTAAAGCTCAACATTCAGAAAACTAAGATCATGGCATCTGGTCCCATCACTTCATGGGAAATAGATGGGGAAACGGTGGAAACAGTGTCAGACTTTATCTTTTTGGGCTCCAAAATCACTGCAGATGGTGATTGAAGCCATGAAATTAAAAGACGCTTACTCCTTGGAAGGAAATTTATGACCAACCTAGACAGCATATTAAAAAGCAGAGACATTACTTTGCCAACAAAGGTCTGTCTAGTCAAGGCTATGGTTTTTCCAGTGGTCATGTATGGATGTGAGAGTTGGACTGTGAAGAAAGCTGAGCACCAAAGAATTGATGGTTTTGAACTGTGGTGTTGGAGAAGACTCTTGAGAGTCCCTTGGACTGCAAGGAGATCCAACCACTCCATCCTAAAGGAGATCAGCTCTGGGTGTTCATTGGAAGGACTGATGTTGAAGCTGAAACTCCAATACTTTGGCCACCTCATGCGAAGAGTTGGCTCATTGGGAAAGACCCTGATGCTGGGAAGGATTAGGGGCAGGAGCAGAAGGGGACGACAGAGGATGAGATGGCTGGATGGCATCACTGACTCGATGGACATGAGTTTGGGTAAACTCCGGGAGTTGGTGATGGACAGGGAGGCCTGGTGTGCTGTGATTCATGGGGTCACAAAGAGTTGGACATGACTGAGCAACTGAACTGAACTGAAGTGTGATATATGCTAATCCCAAATGCCTAATTTATCCCTCCCCATCTTTCCCCTTTGGTAACCATAAATTTGTTTTCTATGTCTTTGGGTCTATTTTTGTTTTGTATACAAGTTAATTTGTATTGTTGTTTTTTTTTAGATTCCACATACAAGCAATAGCATATGATATTTGTCTTTCTCATCTGACTTACTTCACTTGGTATGATTATCTCTGAGTCCATCCATGTTGCCGCCAATGGCAATATTTCATTCTTTTTCTGTGGCTGAGTAATATTCCTTTGTGTGTGTGTGTACTACATCTTCTTTATCCGTTAATCTGTCAGTGGACTTTGTGCCGCTTCCATGTCCTGGCTCTTGCAAGCAGTGCTGCAGTGGACATCGGGGTGCACGTATCTTTGTCAATTACGGTTTTCTCTGGATATATGCCCAGGAATGGGATTGTCGGATCATATGGTAGCTCTGTTTTTAGTTTTTTGAGGAATCTCCATACTGCTCATCTTAGTGTCTGCACCAACTTACATTCCTACCAACAGTGTAGGAGTGAATCCCTTGACTTTTAGGCCTTCTGCATCATGTTTTAGGTATTTCTCTTAAAAACAGCACATGTATAGACTTTTTTTTTTCCCCCACACTGACTTTATAACCTTTAAGCAGTGAGTTTTATTCCTTTATATGAGTTGTGAAAATAGTATACATGGATTTATTTCTGTAAAAAAAGATGTAGATCTACACATATGGATGTAGAAAAATGTCTAAAATGTAGTTTTTAGGAAAAAAGCAAATTGCAGAAAAGTATGTACAGTTTGAGACCATCTGTTGGGGGAAAACATATTTGTATATATATTTCCATACTCATGAACATTTCTGGAAGGTTATACAAGAAGGAAGTTAACATTGGTTACTTATAAGTAGTTGGACTGGATGTGGGGCATGGGGTCTATTCGTAGTTCAATATATTAGTTAAATTTTAGCTTTGTGATCAGGTGTTCTTTTCTTTCTTTCTTTTTTTAAAAAAATATTTATCTGGCTGTTCCAGCTCTTAGCTGCAGATCTTCACTGTGGCATGCAGGATCTTGTTGTGTGTGTTTTTTTCATTTTTAGATTGCAGCATGTGGAATCTTTTAGTTGTGGCATGTGGGATCTAGCTCCATGACCAGGGATCAAACCCAGGCCTCCTGTACTGGGGGGCATCTTAGCCACTGGACCACTGGGCAAATCCCTTTTCTTTCCTTTTTTTTTAAAAAACAACTGTATTTATTTGGTTACTGGATGTGCCATATGGCATATGGGATCTTAATTCCCTGACCAGGGAACAAACCTGTGGCCCCTTCAGTGGAAGTGCAGAGACTTAACCACTGGACCATCAGGGAAGTCCTTTTTTAAATTAAAAGGCCCAATGTTTGCCCACTAGAAGCTCACAACCTAAGACAGTGAGCAACATTTCACTGTGTATTTTGGAGGCAGTTAGAGGGAAGCCCTGGTGGGGTGCTGTAAGAGCCAGGCCAGATGGGGGGAGGGGGAGGCCCCTGCAGAAGACAGCATCTGAGTGCAGTTCTGAAGCGGAGCATCTTGGCTTCATGGAAAGATTGTAGGCACTGGAATCAAGCAGGCCTGATCTGAGTTCCTGTTTAACTACTCATTAGCTGCACGCCTTTCACCAAATTCTGCAGGTCCCAGGGGATCATTGGGAGGATTAGAAATCATAAAATGTGCTTCCAACACCAAAATAGTACCCATGTCAGCATTTCATGTACTTTTGGAGAACACATAGGTGTGAAGCAAGGGAAAAGCGTGCTCAAGAGGGGAAGACCATCATTCAGAGGATAGCATGTGGTTTACCAGGACCAAGCTTTGGGTGCTGGCCTGGGGGAGTGGAGGGTGACATGGGACAGCTTAGGAAGAGCCTTAAATTCTGTGCTAAGGAGTCTGATTTGTATTTTGAGGGCAAGGGGCATCTATTGAAGGATTGTTTTTTTTTTTTTTTGGCTGTGCTGGGTCTTAGTTGTCACATGTGGGATCTCTTAGTTGCAGCATGTGGGATCTCTTAGTTGCAGCATGTGGGATCTAGTTCCCTGATTAGGGATGGAACCCAGACCCCTTGCATTGGGAGTGTGAAGTCTTAGCCCCTGGACCACCAGGGAAGTCCCTATTGAAGGACTTTCAGTGGAAATGGTTCTAAGACCAGATTTGTCATTTCCAAAGGTCATTGGCAACAGATTGAATGGAGAGGGGCTGAAAGTCCAGTGAGATTGCTGCAGTAATCCAGAAGGTAGATGAAGACACGAACGAAAGTGCTTGACTATGAGGGAGGTGGACTCATAAAGACCTTATCACCTTTTGGACGCGAGAGTGGAGAAGAAGGAAGAAGTCCAAATAACTTTGTCTTAAGCATGGTCTATGTGGTGGTATATGCAGGTAGACAGGTGGAAGAGTAGATCTGGAGGAAAGAAAAGTCTAGCTTTAGGCATGTTGAGTTTAAGGTGTCTCTGGTATGTGTCACTGGGTATGCGAGGCCAGAACTCAGAAGGGAAAGTCTGTGCTAGAATTAAACCCTACTTTGTTAGTACAAGAGAGGAAGGATGGCCAGAAAGGCAATGATTATTTTGAGTAAGGATCAAGCATAATAGGATAATGACTTGGTCACAATTACTTGGCCTTAAGGTTATTTATTTATTTATTTATTTATTTATTTATTTACCTGTACTTAAATTCATTTGGCTGCGCCGGGTCTCACTTGTGGCATGCAAACCCTTGGTTGTGGCACATGGGATATAGTTCCCTGACCAGGGATCAGACATGGGCCCCCTGCACTGGGAATGCAGAGTCTTTGCCACTGGATCACCAGGGAAGTCCTGGTCTTAAGGTTTTAAATAGAGGTTGATTAAAAGTGTCAGTATCAACAACTGTCAAGGCCTAAGGGAGTATGAGAGGCTTAATGATGATACCAGGAGGCTAGTGCTGTTAAAATAACCAAATAATATTAGATGTCTTCAGCAAAAGCCTCAATTGTTTGTGCTTTCAAGGGGAGCTATTAATACGACAAGTGTTGAAACACCTTTGGCGAGTGGTAGACTTCACCTGAATCTGACAATTACGTTATTTCTTCAGATTAGAGATCTAAAGATATGGATTGGAGAGTAGCTGATAAAGCCTATTAAATTAGATGAATCCTAAGCAAAACATTTGAAAGCCTGTGTCCAAAACTTTGGGTGTGGTTCACTGTGGTTCATCAAACCAGTCAATCCTAAAGGAAATCAACTCTAAATATTCACTGAAAGGACTGATGCTGAAGTCCAATGTTTTGGCCACCTGATGCGAAAAGCTGACTCATTGGAAAAGACCCTGATGCTGGAAAAGATTGAGGGAAGGAGGAGAAGTGAGTGACAGAGGATGAGATAGTTGGATGGCATCACCAACTCAATGGACGCGAATTTGAGCAAACGCTGGGAGATAGTGAAGGACAAGGAAGCCTGGCATGCTGCAGTCCATGGAGTCACAAAGAGTTAGACATGACTGAACAACACTAGGATTCACAGCAACATCCATATCAGTATAAGTAGGAAAAATCAGAGTCACATTAAATAAAAACGAGAGTTCCAGAATATTGGCTTCACAGCAGGCACCCTATGTAACTGATAGGGTAACCTAAGGTTGTTACTGTGAGGGAGGCCTCCCACGGATGTTTTCAACCTGGGTCCCTAGATGAGGGTCTTCACAGTTGACAGAGCCCTATGGATGGTTTGCAGAGTATTATCTGAATGTGTATAAGTGTACATTTTCTGGGAAGAAAGGCCTCCAAACCAGTATTATAGAAATTAATCCTTTTCTTTCTCTGATGTCCTTCTTCTTTTATTGATTTCCTATTATTTTCTTTTTTGTCCATGCCTGGGGCTTAATAGACCACAAAAGAAATCTGCTTACCCCACAGTCTAGCCCGGTTCATCCCACATATGGTTGAAATGACTGCTGACTCTTGGTCTAGAACAGCTATTTCAAGCATCCCACCTTGTTTTCTATAAAAATACATACTAGAACCTGCTCTGAATTATTTTGTTTTATCTAACAAAATCTTGCATGGAGACCAGTTTAGAAAACTGATTTTTTAAAAAAAACTTCTGTATGTACCCAAGTAGGGTAGTCTGGTCCCACCCACCAGGCCATCCCATAGATGTATATTTGGGGTATATTTTAAAACCACCAGTATTATGGAATCTAGAAAACATGGTATAGATGTACCTATTTGCAGGGCAGGAATAGAGCTGCAGACAGAGAAGGAACCTTTGGACACAGTGGGGAAAGGGGAGGGTGGGATGAATTAGGAGAGAAGCACTGACACACACACACACACACACACACACACACACACACACACACACACACACACACACACACACACACACACACACCCATGTGTAAAATAGATAGCTAGTGGAAAGCTGCTGTGTAACACAGGGAGCTCAGCTTGGTGTTCTGTGATGATCTAGAGGGGTGGGATGGGGGAGTGGGAGGGAGGGGATATACACATATTTAAGCAAGAGAGTTCCAGAAAAACATCTATTTCTGCTTTAGTGACTATACCAAAGCCTTTGACTGTGTGGATCACAATAAAGTGGAAAATTCTGAAAGAGATGGGAATACCAGACCACCTGACCTGCCTCTTGAGAAACCTGTATGCAGGTCAGGAAGCAACAGTTAGAACTGGACATGGAACAACAGACTGGTTCCAAATAGGAAAAGGAGTACGTCAAAGCTGTATATTGTCACCCTACTTATTTAACTTATGTGCAGAGTACATCATAAGAAACACTGGGCTGGAGGAAGCACAAGCTGGAATCAAGATTGCCGGGAAAAATATCAATAACCTCAGATATGCAGATGATCCCACCTTGTGGCAGAAAGTGAAGAGGAACTAAAAAGCCTCTTGATGGAAGTAAGAGAGGAGAGTGAAAAAGTTGGCTTAAAGCTCAACATTCAGAAAACTAAAATCGTGGTATCTGGTCCCATCACTTCATGGGAAATAGATGGGGAAACAGTGGAAACAGTGTCAGACTTTATTTTTGGGGGGTCTCCAAAATCACTGCAGATGGTGATTTGCAGCCATGAAATTAAAAGACGCTTACTCCTTGGAAGGAAAGTTATGACCAACCTAGATAGCATATTAAAAAGCAGAGACGTTACTTTGCCACCAAAGGTCTGTCTAGTCAAAGCTATGGTTTTTCCAGTGGTCATGTACGGATGTGAGAGTTGGACTATAAAGAAAGCTGAGAGCCGAAGAATTGATGCTGTTGAACTGTGGTGTTGGAGAAGACTCTTGAGAGTCCCTTGGACTGCAAGGAGATCCAACCAGTTCATCCTAAAGGAGATCAGTCCTGGGTGTTCATTGGAAGGACTGATGTTGAAGCTGAAACTCCAATACTTTGGCCACCTCATGCGAAGAGTTGGCTCATTGGGAAAGACCCTGATGCTGGGAAGGATTGGGGGCAGGAGCAGAAGGGGACGACAGAGGATGAGATGGCTGGATGGCATCACCGACTCAATGGACATGAGTTTGGGTAAACTCTGGGAGTTGGTGATGGACAGGGAGGCCTGGCGTGCTGCAGTTCATGGGGTCACAAAGAGTCAAACATGACTGAACGACTGAACTGAACTGAACTGATAGCTGATTCACTTGGTTGTACAGCAGAAACTGATACAACATTGTACAGCAATTATACGCCAATAAAAAATAAAACCACCAGAGTAAATCAGGGTATTGGGGTGGAGATCAACTCCATCAGAGTCCCTGTAGGGAAGCAGCATCACCCATAGTGCCAAGAAGCACAAGATAAGAATATTTCTGATCTGCTTAAAAGATTATCCTGATGGGGTGGCTCTTAAGGAGGGAAAGGAAGCCAGCCCTGGCCTGTCCTGGTTAGTTGAGCTGTCGAGGGTAATGTGAGTGAAACTGATGTTGCAAGCCTGATATCTTCATCAGTTCGATCAGCTCGATTTCATGCCTACAAGGCACACCCCAGGTTGCAGCTAAATTTCTCTGCAGAGAGTGGGATATTTGTAAGAGCCTTCGAGTAGGAGAGTTTAGAGGGCTACATGCAAATCCATCTTTAATCTGGAAAAAGAAAAAAAAAAACCACTTAACTCTTCTACTCCCCTGGACTTTTGGTGCCCATGTTGTAGACCTAGCTCCTGTGCTTCCCCATCCAGTTTTTAAAATTTTTTCTGTCTTTATTTATTCATTCATTTTTTACTGTGCTGGGTTTTTGTTGCTGTGCACAGGCTTTCACTAGTTGCGATGAGCTGGGGCTACTATCTAGTTTCGGTGCTTGGGCTTCTCATTGCAGTGGCTTCTCTTGTTGCGGAACACAGGCTGTATGTAGGGTGTGCGGGCTCAATATTTGTAGCACATGGGCTTAATTGCCCTTTAGCATGCAGGATCTTCCCAAGGATTGGACCCACATCCTCTGTATTGGCAGGCAGATTCTTTACCACTGGACCGCCAGGGAAGTCCCCACATCCAGTTCTTTGATGGAGTCCATTACACCTTGACCACGGTTTTCTAACTACCTGGGCTCAACTCTAAAGCTGTCTTCATTTAATGCTTTTATCCCCCTCCCTTCTCTACCCAGATATTTTTTTTTTAAGGTATATTTATTTGGTTGCACTGTGTCTTAGTTGCAACAGGTGAGTTCCTTAGTTGTGGCACACAAACTCTTAGTTGGAGCATGTGGCATCTCATTCCCTGACCAGGGATCGAACCTGGGCCCTCTGCATTGAGAGCACAGAGTCTTAACCATGGTTCCACCAGGGTTTTTATCCCTTGCCCAACTTGGCCTTGTTCCCTGCCACAGCCTCTCCCTGTTTCTTCCCCGTAGGAGCAGAAACAGCAGAGAGAATCACCTGGAGAGGCCATTGCTTTATTCCAGTGATGACACCACTGCCCAGTGATTTCTTTGTAACTCTTCTCTTAAAGCCCATGTCATGTTATTTTAAATATCTTCAGTGACTATATTTCAGGGATTGATGTTTCAAATGACCAGACATTATTCAAGTCCATGCACTGTAGCAAAGACTGGGACTGCTCTTTGGGTCACCAAAGTAAAAAGATTTTATTTTTCTCTCATAATTTGCAATCTGGGCTCCAAAAGATATTCCGTTAGACTCTAACTGTGAGGACAGGGTGTGTGTTTGTTCTGCTCATCACTTTATGCTCAGCTTGGAAGACTGTAGGTGCTTAAATAATATTTGCTGAGTGAATGAGTAGGACTTCCAAAACTGTTCGGAGCAGAAGCAGCATCCTTTGAACAAGTACATGATCTCTCGCGATGTCAGCCATCCTAGGACCCCACTGGCTGAGCACAGAAATCCTGACTCGTGTGTTCTCCTCTTATTCCCTCTGCTCACGTGGAGATATACTGCCGACGAGTCGTGAGCTCAGAGAGTCAGTAACAATTAAATCAGGAATGTAAACCTTGGGATCGTCTACATGTTGAAGCCACGTGTGCAGATGTTGTTCCCAAGGGAACCGCTGCCGAGGCTGCTGGTCAGCACCACGTGTCTAAGCCTTTCCATGATAAATCGTTATTACCAGAAATCTTCACAGAATGTTTTCAAGTACAGCTCAGTGCTTTAGATAGATTTGTTTTTCTCTTCATGTGGTGGAATCACATCTGGACATTAGTTAGATGTATTTCATCTAAAAATAGCATTTATCCAATTTACTGTCACTTGAGGAGAGAAACCTCTTTTTTTTCCTTCATTCTTTTTAAAGGCAGACTCCACTGATAATTCTCTGCAGGCTAACATGGCTCACTGCCATTTCATAGAGTTAAAAATAATAAAGGTATCAGGTTGTGTGTGTGTGAGTGGATAAATGGAAGTACAACAAAGTAATGGTTTTTATAGATGGAAAAAATATGACCACTGCCTTCTTATGGCCCTTTTCTTCATTTTTTTTTTTTTTCTTTAAAGTCGTCACTGATCTTCCTGGTTATGTGGTTAAGCCCTAAACTCAGCAGCGGGATGAACTACATCAGACTCTCCTGAGTAATCACACCAGGGCCACAGGACGTGACTTGGGGGATTTTTGTCTCAGGCTGTCTTCTTATCAGTGATCATTTCGTCTCATCAATCAGCCATTTGGGTTTTAGAAAGAAAGGTGGAGAGAAATGAGAAAGGATTCCAGAATAAGAGATGAAGGAAGAAAGAGTAGCAGGAGTTGAAGCACCAGGCTCCTGGAGCCCTCTGGAACACTTTGCACGTATTTGAAGGCAGAAACTGGAATTAAATATGACTAAAGAAAAATCCACACGCTGCTCCTTCCACCTAAGGTGCTGACCTCGAGTAAATCAGAGTGGGTTCGGGATGAGACTGTAAGGAAGGAAGCACTGACTAGTCAGTCCCAATTTCACCTCTGTCAAGGCCGTTGGTGGTTCTGGAAGTATATATCTTTAGGGACAGTTCTTGGACCTTTCTTCCCGTGTAACACTTGTCCTGTCTTCCTAAAGAGAACTCTGGCTGTTGTGCTATTTCTCTAAAGACACATGCTTATTCCCCACCCCACCCCCCCTTTACCAATGAAATCATTATTGTCGTCAGCATGATAGGATGATTTCTGTTTTTCTTTTCTTTCTTTTGTTCTGATGTGAATCATTTTTAAAGTCTTCATTGAATTTGTTACGGGACTTCCCTGGTGGCTCAGTGGTAAAGAATCTGCCTGCCAATGCAAGAGACGTGGGTTCTATCCCTGGGTCGGGAAGATCCCCTGGAGAAGGAAATGGCAACCCACTCCAGTATTCTTGCCTGGGAAATCCCATGGACAGAGGAACCTGGTGGGCTATAGTCCACCCGGCAGCAAAAGAATCTGACCCAACTTAGCAACTACACAACAACTGAATTTGTTACAGTGTTGCTTCTGTTTTATGATGTTTTGGTTTTTTGGCCAGGAAGCATATGGGATCTTAGCCTCATGGGATGGGCCTGCACCCCCTGCCTTGGAAGGTGAAGTCTTAACCGCTGGACTCTCAGGGAAGTCCCTGTTTTCCTTGTCAATGCACCTTCCAGCCAGAGTTCATGGGTCTGACCCATCACTCTTAGGAGGTGTTGTCCGTTGCCTGTCAGAGTGGCTTCCCTGGCCCTCTGTCAGTAGGCCCTGAGTTTGGAGTTCCTTTCCATGCAGCAGGGAAGGGTTTGACTGACTCTGACCACATCCTCTACCCTTCTCATTTGTGACCTCCCCTGGGTGGAGGTGTGAAATGGGAGGTGTTAGCACCACAGCCTGAGCTGTGGACTTGAGCCACATTGGCTGAGCTAAGTGGCAATTCAATCCTAGACCTTGACGTTGTTGGTACTGTGCAAGCCTGCAAATGATTTGCCCACTGGGACAGGCTTAAACACATCTGCTCGATTTTCTTCCAATGCATGAACACAGGGGCTTTCTAATTCCTAAGCATATCCAGCCTATAAAAACTTCTGCAGCAGCAACCCTGAGATTGGAACTGTTGAGCCATTTTCATTTCGTGAAGTATTTTTATAGAATTTTTTGCTTCAGATACATTTTGGCATAAATGAAACAACAGACTTAACATTTTAAGAGGAGACTCTCATTTGCCTTCAGTTAGTTGCAACCTTCATTTCTCAGCTATAAAAATTTAACAGATATGCAAGTATCACGGGTGGAATGAAATTAATTTTTACCACCCACAATAGTTCATTAGTGAAATAAGGAAAGTATTTAATGGATTTGTGCTTGGTGCACCTAAAATTATTTCACCGTAATGAAAGGTCTTGAAAGACTAAGAAAAAGTATGATGACAATTAAATTGCCTATCTGAACAGTATTACTGTAGAGAAGGAAAACAGACTCTTAAAATAGCTCATTGTAGAGTTGAAAAAGATGGAGAAATCCATAAAGGAAGCATAAAGATGTTGCAAATGGAAGGAGAATCTTTAAAAAAAAAATACCAACACGATTCTTGTTCTTTCTTTGCATGAAGTCCCAGATTTTTAGGATTTTCCATTTCGTTTTTTGGGTGGTGTGACTTGTTAGATTCCTAAGCAAGCTCTATTTTTCTGCCTTAAAAGGTAAACCTTCATTCTTCCCAAATGTACAAAAAAGCATAAACAACAACAACAAAAAACCCCAAACCAAATGTACAAAAAACTTTGTATTTTTCATGTTTGGAAACCTACTAATAAACAATTTGATACTCCTGGGACTTCCTTGCTGGTACAGTGGGTAATATTCTGAGTTCCCGATGCAGGGGGCTGGAGTTCGATCCCTAGTCAGGGAACTAGATCCCACATGTCACAACTAAGACCCAGTGCAGCCAAATAAATAAATGTTAAAAAAAAAAAAAAAAAAAAAAGAATTTGACACTTCTGATGGGAAAAAGGCCAACAGGGCAGAAAGACAATGGGAGGGAGTATTTAATAAACAAACTTGCCTCCAGCCCTTGCATAGTGTCCCCTCCTATATAATGTCAGAGGTGGAAGGGATCTTAGCAGCCATTTAGTCCAACATCCTTTTTTACAGATAAAGAAAGCATAGAGCAGGCAAGCGATTTGCTCAAGGGCACACAGTTAGTGGTTGAACAAGTAGAGAATTCAGTTCAGTGCCTTCTATCACGATAGATCAGGGCTTGCTAGCACTTCAGCACGAATCCGTTGTTATACCTATTGAAAGAAAGTGAAAGTTGCTCAGTTGTGTACGACTCGGTGACCCCCATGGACCATACAGTCCATGGAGTTCTTCAGGCCAGAATACTGGAGTGGGTAGCCATTCCCTTTTCCAGGAGATCTTCCCAACCCAGGGATAGAACCCAGGTCTCCTGCATTGCAGGTGGATTCTTTACCAGCTGAGCCACCACGGAAGCCCTATTATACTATTAGTTTTTATTTATGCACTTAATTGAAAGAAATAAAATTCCTTTGAAATGTCCTCTAATGCAGACTTTTCACAGATCCTGTTTTTTTTAATTTAAAAAATTGTAGTATAATTCCTTTACAATGTGTTAGTTTCTGCTGTAAAACAAAGTGAATCAACTGTAAGTACACATATACCCCCTCCCTCCCACCCCCGATCCCATTTCAATACTAAGTCCTTTATGCTCCATCCCAAGACAGGATGAATGGAGTCAGAAGGTTTTCCTGCAAATCCTGTCCCAAGCTAGGGGGTAATATGCATCCTTTGGTTTGTTAGGTCAAAGAGTGGTGACTTTCCTCAGACTTTGGGAATCCTCTTGGTTCCATGAAGCTTGTTTGTCTGCATCTTACCTCCCTCTGCTCCTCTTAAACAGAAAAAACTTTAAAGTTTATTTGTTTGGTTGCGCTGGGTCTTAGTTGTGGCATGCAAGATCTTCCATCTTCATTGTGGGTTGCGAGATTTTTTTGTTGTGGCATGCAGAATCTTTAGCTGCGGTAGGTGGGGTCCAGTTCCCTGACCAGGGATCAAACCTGTGTTCCCTGTGTTAGGAGCGTGGAGTCTTAGCCACTGGACTACCAGGGAAGTCCCCTTCTGCTTATCTTGACTCTAGAAGAAGAAAAAAGCAAGGAACAAACCCCAGATTTCTTCCTTGTTGTCTGATAACGTTGCACCAAAGCCACAGTTTTACCTTTCTGGTTTTCTAGCTGCTTGTGTTTTTATCATCTGAACTTAAAAATAATTTTAATGACAGATAGGTGTCTTCTGGAAGGTCAAGAGAAGGGTGGGTGTGAAATCTAGAATTCATTTTGTCTTGTCATTTTGTTCTAATACTTCAGTGCTTAACTGTGCTGGGCATTTGATGTGTAGAGGCCAAGATTGAAAAAAAAAAAAGACATGAGGGTCCCCATACACAAAGAATTGTTAGTCTGGGGGAACTAAAATAAAAAACTAGAAATTATAGGTGGGTTGAAAATGAAAAAGTGAAAGTGTTGGTCACTCAGTCATGTCTGACTCTGCGATCACATGGACTGTAGCCCACCAGGCTCCTCTGTCCATGGGATTCTCCAGGCAAAAATACTGGAGTGGGTCACCATTCCCTTCTCCAGGGGATCTTCCTGATTGACGGATCAAATCCGTGTCTCCTGCATTGGCAGGCAGATTCTTTACTGCCTGAGCCACCAGAGTGGGTTACCGATAATAAAATAACCACTACAGCTGGCCCTGGCCAACTTCATAGAATGAATCGCATTAGTCTCTTCTTTCTGCCCATCTGTGGAATCTCCCCTCCCTGATCACCCAGAGGGAGAGAGGGGCTAACAGGATTGGAAGTAGGGCAAGGCAAGTGAGGCGCTTGCCTTGGGCACACATTTAAGGGGGCATCAAAAATCCAGCTAAGTCAAGATTTTAAATAGTGCATTAAAATCCAAATTAATGCAAAAACCCCATGAACAAAATATCAATATTTAAATAGAGGACAAGTTCTACTGATTTTTCCTTTTTTTGCCACAGGCTCTAATATCGTTTGGCATGACATTTGGAGTTAATATCCAGAAATAAAGCAGAATGTGTGTGTATGTGAGAGAGAGAGAAGAAAGAGGGAGGGAGGGAGAGAGAGATGAATCATAAAGTCAGAAGAAACCTTAATGCCCCAAATTTAGTTCAGTCAAGTTTATAGGTGAGGAAACTGAGAAGCTAAAGTTTCACCTTAAGCCAATCACAGATATTTATTTTTTAAACTTTTTATTTTGTATTGGGGTATAGCTGATTAAGAATGCTGTAACAGTTTCAGGTGAACAGCCTGGGGACTCAGCCATACATATACATGTATCCATTCTCCCCCAAACTTCCCTCCCATTTAGGCTGCCACATAACATTGAGCAGAGTTCCCTGTTCTGTACAGTAGGTCCTTGTTGGCTATCCATTGTAAATCTATCAGTGTTTACATGTCCATCCCAAACCCTCTAATTATCCCTCCCTCGCATCATTCCCCCTGGCAACTGTAAGTTCCTTCTCTAAGTCTGTGAGTCTCTTTCTGTTTTGTAAGTTCATTTGTATCACTTCTTTTTAGATTCCACATAGAAAGGATGTTATACAATATTTCTCCTTCTCTGACTTACTTCACTCAATGTAACAGTCTCTAGGTCCATCCATATTGCCGCAAATGGCATTATTTCATTCTTTTTAATGGCTGAGTAATATTCTGTTGGGTATGTGTACCACATCTTTTTTATCCATTCCACTGTTAGTGGACATTTACGTTGCTTCTGTATCTTGGCTATTGTAAACAATGCTGCAATGAACATCGGGCTGCATGTACCTTTTGGATCATGTTTTTCTCCCTATGAGTGGGATTGCAGGGTCATATGGTAGCTCTATTTTTAGTTTTTTAAGGAAACTCCGTACTGTTCTCCATAGTGGCTGTACCAGTTTACATTCCCACCAACAGGGTAGGAGGGTTCCCTTCTCTCCACACCTCTCCAGCATTTATTGTTTGAATCAAAGATATCTTTTAAGAAATTATTTTTAATTGCAATGTGTGGTTGGTTTACAATGTTGTATTAGTTTCAGGTGTATAGCAAAGTGAATCAGTTATACATACTCTTATTTTTTTTAGATTCTTTTCCCATATAACAGATACCTTTAAAAACACCAAAGCTTGGGACTCTTAACCACCAGTACTGTGAATACTTACATACTTATACTTACACAGTAATGGCTTCCAAAGCAGAGGAAACTTGGCTCCCCCCAAAGAAGGCAAGCTCAATAAATTGGTCAAATCAGGGCATTTTAATGGGCTATAGACATAGAAGTTTTAAAATAGCTAAAGGTCCAGAGCACATGCACAGTCTCTTTGTATCCTTTGCATGTAAGGATTCCAGGAAAATAAGTCACGGCTTGAAGACTCAGCCACTGCCTGATTTTGGATGGCAGTGCTTACAAGGGGTTGAGGGGTAGGAGGGGTCTTGGTTTCAGGCTCAACTGATATTCCCCCTGCCCTGGCTAGGAGACCCACCCGACTTTGGCCATTAGGGCAAATACTCTTGCCCCCATGTACCCCTGCCTTCTTCTTTGTCTCTGCTCAAAGGGGACTTTGCTGGCATGGCTTTTCCTCACATTGGCATGGTTTGACCTTCAGGATTGCATATATGCTTTGCTTCTGACTCAGCTCTATGAATGATTTTGGCCAACTCACTGGAGTTTAACAGTAAGGGTTGGGGCCAAAGTGTCAGAGTAAGCATCCTTTTGCTGAACTTTGTCCTCAGCGAGTAGAGGTTCCCTGGTGACCTTGCAGGAAGGAGTGGATGGTGGAGGAAAGGAAGGTTTGAGTGTTCCAGGGCCATGGCCCAGTTCTGGACCAGAGATACGGTCCTCAACCTACAAATAACCATCAACATCCCATTTTGACAAGACTTAGAATACAGTCCAGTTACGTGGTGATGATGAAAATTCCTGTTCCTCCTTGCTCTTTCCCATCCAAGTCTCCAGGGAAACACTCTATCCTGTGCACACATGAGGGTTCTGACAGCAAGAGTTTTGAAAAACTGATCAACTTGTCCTGGGTTGCTTGAGACTTTCCCACTTTTAGCATCAAATACGCCAGAGTCCCAGGTGACCCCTCAGTCCCGGGCAAACCAGCACAGTTGGTCAGCTTCAGTGACCTGCAGCCAGTGGTCACTGGGCTGCACGGTGATCTCAAGAGTCATCACAGAGCTAGAGCATTTGGCCTTTTTTTAAAGAACAGGATGGAACCCCAAATGAGTGGAGTCAAGGGGCAGCTGAACTTGCTTTTCAAGTTCGGGCATGGGAACTCTAGTAAAACCCGTCCTTCAGCCTCTGATAAGAATCAGCTGCCTTTGGCCAGGATCAGTGCTGAGTGCTACACTTCCAAAGCAGTGAGAGTTTATTACTACCCTCATGGAACTTGGGCTGCAGGCCAGAGGTGTCTTGTGAGGACTCTTGGGTAATCGGCAAGCACTGACGCCAGCAGTACATTTGATCCCTTGTCACCATCAGAATCAGGGCAGAGGAAATGAAGGTAGGAGCTGCAGGACCCAAATCTCCAGGGACAGGCTTTCCAGCAGGATACACCCTCCTGTACGGTCAACGTCAAAGCATCTGCACAGGCACCAGGCTCAGCCTGACCTTGGCCAAGCCTATCTCCAGGGGCAGGGCTGATGGAGCTGTGTGAGCCCCTCAGCACCTGAGTGGTGTGTAGCAGTCTCGCACTTGGATGTTTCAGAGGCAGCTGAGGGCAGGAAGGCAAGAGAAGGAAGGAAGGCAGGACCATCAGAGTTACTGTTTCCTCTTTGGTACGTCTGTGCCTGCACGCACTCTCTCTCCAGTCTGATCAAAAAGCATGGAGAACTCTTATGGTCGGAATCAGAAATGTGAAGTCCCAGATGAAACCAGCAATGAGAGCAGAGTAAGTGTCTGTGTAGCAAAAGAGGTGAGGGTGCCAAGCAGATCAGGATGATTTTCGGTGTTCAGGGTCTTCCCTGGGGCATGTTCTAGGCATCAATTAACTCAGGATATCTTAAAGGCATCACCTAACCTCCAGTGATAACTTCCATCACACTGGAATACACAAAGGCTGCGGAAGTTCCAAAGAGATCACATGCTGTGGGACAAGAGAGTGTGGTTATGAAATGAGTAGCAGGAAAGCATGGGTAAGAATTAGAAAGATTGGGAGGAGTAACAGATGAGGGGTGGACAAAGGCTCTGATCAGGGAGCTGGAAGAGGTTTAAAGAACCTGTGCTGAAGGAGATAATAGTCTTCTTTTTAAAAAAAATTTTCATTGGAGTAGAGTTGATTTTCAATGTTGTGTTGTTTCTGGTGTATCACAAAGTGTATCACTTATACATATACATATATTCACTCTTTTTAAGATTCTTTTTCCCTTTCCTGGTGGCTAAGATGGTAAAGCGTCTGCCTACAATGCGGGAGACCCGGGTTCAATCCCTGGGTCGGGAAGATCTCCTGGAGAAGGAAATGGCAACCCACTCCAGTATTCTTGCCTGGAAAAACCCATGGAGGAAGAGCCTGATAGGCTACAGTCCACAGGGTCGCAAAGAGTCGGACACGACTGAGTGACTTCACTTTCACTTTTCCCATGTAGGTCATTACAGAGTATTGAGTGGAGTTCCTTGTGCTATACAGTAAGTTCTTTTAGATATCTATTTTATATATAGTAGTATGTATATATCAATCCCAATCTCCCAGTTTATCTTCCACCCTTTTACGCCCTGCCCTAGTAACCAGAAGTTTGTTTTCGACACTTGTGATTCTATTTCTGTTTTGTAAATATGTTCATTTGTACCATTTTTCTAGATTCCACATATAAGTAATATCATATGATATTTGTCTTTGTCTTTGACTAACTTCACTCTGTATGACAATTTCTAGGTCCATCCGTGTTGCTGCAAATGGCACCATTTCATTCTTTTTAATGGCTATTATTCCACCTATGTACCATATCTTCTTAATCCATTCGTCTGTCAGTGGACATTTAGGTTGTTTCCATGTCTTGCTGTTGCTGCTAAGTTGCTTCAGTCGTGTCCGACTCCGTGCGACCCCATAGACGGCAGCCCACCAGGCTCCCCTGTCCCTGGGATTCTCCAGGCAAGAACACTGGAGTGGGTTGCCATTTCCTTCTCCAATGCATGAAAGTGAAAAGGGAAAGTGAAGTCGCTCAGTCGTGTCTGACTGAGACCCCATGGACTGAGCCCGCCAGGCTCCCCCGTCATGTCTTGGCTACGGCAAACAGTGCTACAATCACACTGGAGTGTATGTATCTTTTCAAATTATGGTTTTCTCTGGGTATATGCCCAGGAGTGGGATTCCTGGATCATACAGGAGGTCTATTTTTAGTTTTTTAAGGAATCTCTATACTGTTCTTCATAGTGGCTGTACCTATTTGCATTCCCAATGACAATGTAGAAGGGTTCCTTTTCCACACTCGCTTGAATTTATTGTTTGTAGACTTTTTGATGATAGTCATTCTGAGTGCTATGTGGTGATACCTCATTGTCCTTTTGTTTTGCATTTCTCTAATAATTAGTCTTGATGAACATCTTTTCATGTGCTTTTTGGCCATCCATGTTTCTTGTTTGGAGAAATGTCTATTTAGATGTTTTGCCCATTTTTTTAATGAATTTTTTAAAAAATATTTGACTACATCGGGTCTTAGTTGTGGCCCATGAAATCTTTGTTGTGGTACACGGACTGTCTAATTGGGGCACATGAGTTTAGTTGCCCCAAGGCATGTGGGATCTTAGTTCCCAGACCAGGAATCAAACCCAAGTCCCCTTCACTGCAAGGTGGATTCCTAACCATTGGACCATCAGGGAAGTCCCCCACCCATTGTCTTTCTTTCTTTTTTTTTTTATTGAGCTGCATGGGCTGTTTGTATATTTTGGAGATTAATCCCTTGTCGGTCACTTCATTTGCAAATATTTTCTCCCATTTTGTGGGCTGTCTTTTTGTTTTGTTTATGGCATCCTTTCTGTAAAATAAATGCCATTGATATTTTTTGATAGGGATTGCACTGAATCTGTATATTGTTTTGGGAAGTATTGTTATTCTCACCATATTGATTCTTTCCATCTAAGAGCATGGTATATCTCTTAGTTTGTATCATCTTTGATTTCTTTCATCAATATCTTATAGGTTTATTCCTAGGTATTTTATTCTTTTTGATGTGATGGAAAATGGGATTGTTTCCTTAATTTCTCTTTCTGATCTTTCATTGTTAGTGTATAGAAATGCAAGAGATTTCTGTGTATTGATTTTGTATTCTGCAACTTTACCATATTCATTGATGAGCTCTAGTAGTTTTCTGGTAGCATCTTTAGGATTTTATACACATAGTATCATGTCATCTGCAAACAGTGACAGTTTTACTTCTTTTCCAATTTAGATTCCTTTTATTTCTTTTTCTTCTTGGATTGCCATGACTAGAACTTCCAAAACTATGTTGAATAAAAGTAGTGAGAGTAGACATCCTTGTCTGTTGCTGATCTTAGAGGAAATGCTTTCAGGTTTTCACTGCTGAGAATGATGTTTGCTGTGGATTTGTTGTATACGCCCTTATTGTGTTGAACCTTATAGGTTCCCTCTATACCCACTTTCTGTAGAGTTTTTACCATAAATGGGTGTTGAATTTTGTCAAAAGCTTTTTCTGCATCTATTGAGACGATTGTATGGTTTTTATTCTTCAGTTTGTTAATGTGGTGTATCAAATTGATTGATTTATTATATTGAAGAATCAATGCATCCCTGGGATAAATTCCGCTGGATCATGATATATGATCCTTTTAATGTATTGTTGGATTCTGTTTGCTAGTCTTTTGTTAAGGATCTTCGTGTCTATGTTCATCAGTGATATATGCCTGTAGTTTTCTTTTTTTGTGATATCTTTGGTTTTGGTACCAGGATGATGGTGGCCTTGTAGAATGAACTTGGGAGCATTCTTGCCTCTGCAGTTTTTTGGAAGAGTTTCAGAAGGATAGGTATTAACTCTAAATGTTTGACAGAATCCCCCTGTGAAGCTCTCTGGTACTGGATTTTTGTTTGTTGGAAGTTTTGTAATCATAGATTCAATTTCAGTACTTGTGATTGGCCTGTTTTTATTTTCTATTTCCTCCTGGTTCAGTTTTGGAAGGTTGTACCTTTCTAAGAATTTGTGCATTTCTTCTAGGTTGTCCATTTTATTGGCATAAACTTGTTTGAAGCAGTCTCTTATGATCTTTTGTATCTGTGGTGTCAGTTGTAACTTCTTTTTCTTTTCTAATTTTATGGATTTGAGTCATCTCCCTTTTATTCTTGATGAGTCTGATAAAGATTTATCATTTTTGTTTGTCTTTTCAAAGAATCAGCTTTTAGTTTCTTTGATCTTTTCTATTGTTTTCTTCATCTCTTTCATTTACTTCTGCTCTGATCTTTATGATTTCTTTCCTTCTGCTAACTTTGGGTTTTGTTTGTCTTTCTATAGCTGCTTAGGTATAAAGCTAGATTGTATGAGATTTTTCTTGTTTCCCAATATAAGATTGTATTGCTATAAACTTCCCTCTTAGAACTGCTTTTGCTGTGTCCCATAGGTTTTGGATTGTCATGTTTTTGTTGTCATTTGTCTCTAGGTATTTTTTTTTTTAATTTCCTTTTTGTTATCTTCAGTGATCCATTGATTGTTTAGTAACATATTGTTTAGTCTCCATGAAAAGTGAAAGTGTCAGTCACTCAGTCATGTCCTACTCTTTGTGACCCCAGGGACTGTAGCCTGCCAGGCTCCTCTGTCCATGGGATTCTCCAGGCAGGAATACTGGAGTGGGTAGCCAGTCCCTTCTCCAGGGGATCTTCCTGACCCAGGGATTGAACCCAGGTCTTCTACACTGTAGGCCGATTCTTTAACATATGAGCCACCAGGGAAGCCTCCATGTTTTGTGTTGTGTTTTTTTTCCCCCGTAATTGATTTCTAATCTCATAGCATTGTGGTCAGAAAAGATGCTTGATATGATTTCAATTCTCTTTAACTTACTGAGGCTTGATTTGTGCCCCAAGATGTGATCCTGGAGAATGTTTCATATGCACTTGAGAAGCAAAGTGTATTCTGCTGCTTTCAGATGGAATGTTTTATCAATATCAATTAAGTCTATCTGGTCTAAGCTGTCAACTAAGGCTGTTTCCTTATTAATTTTCTGTCTGGATGATCTGTCCATTGGTGGAAGTAAGGTGTTAAAGTCCCCCACTATTATTGTGTTACTGTCCATTTCCCCTTTTAAGATTAGCATTTGGCTTAACCAAATGTCCTTTTGGTTCGCATTTGAGGTGCTCCTTTATTGGGTGCATATATATTTGTAATTGTTATATCTTCTTCTTGGATTGATCCACTGATTATGCAGTGTCATTCCTTGTCTCTTGTAATAGTCTTTGTTTTCAAGTCTATTTGTCTGATATGAGTATTGCTATTCCAGCTTTCTTTTGGTTTCCATTTGCATGGAATACCTTTTTCTATTTCCCCACTTTCAGTCTGTATGTGTCCCTAATCTGAAGTGGGTCCCTTATAGACAGCATATATATGGGGTCTTGTTTTTGTATTCATTCAGCCAATCTGAATGAATTGGAGAAGGAAATGGCAACCCACTCCAGTATTCTTGCCTGGAGAATCCCAGGGACAGCAGAGCCTGGTGGGCTGCCATCTATGGGGTCGCACAGAGTCGGACACGACTGAAGCGACTTAGCAGCAGCAGCAGCCAATCTGTGTTTTTTGGTAGGCAGATTTAATCAATTTACATTCAAGGTAATTATTGATATATATGTTCCTATTGACATTTTCTTCATTGCTTTGGGTTTGTTTTTGTAGGTCTTATTTCTTCCCTTCCTCTTTTTTTTTCTGTTCTCTTGTGGTTTGATGACCATCTTTACTGTTGTGTTTCAGTTGCTTTTCCTTTTTTGTGTGTGTATCTCTTGTAGTTTTTTGGTTTGCGTTTCCTATAAGGTTTTAGTATAGCAATAACCAGGCTTCCCTGGTGGCTCAGATCGTAAAGAATCTGCCTGCAATGTGGGAGACCCAGGTTCAATCCTTGGGTCGGGAAGATCCCCTGGAGAAGGAATGGCAACTCCAGTATTCTTGCCTGGAGAAGCCCATGGAGCCTGGCAGGCTATAGTTCATGGCGTTGAAAACAGTCAGACACAACTGAGCAACTAACACTTTCTACACACACAAAGGTTAAGTTGCTGGTCTCAATTTCAAATGCAGTTCCCATTTTCTGTGCTTGTACTCTTCTCCTCCCACGCCCCGCATCCCACCCCACCCCTCTAGGTCATCACAGAGCAATGAGATTAGCTCCCTGTGCTATACAGCAGCTTCCCACTAGCTGGCTATCTTACACATGGTAGTGTATAAATGTCAGTTACTCTCCCAGTTCAACCCACCTTCCCTTCCCCACCCTGTGTTCACAAGTCAATTCCCTATGACTGCATCTCTATTCCTGCCCTGCTAATAGGTTCATCTGTGTCATTTTTCTAGATTCGATATGTGTATGCATTAATATACCATATGTTTTTCATTATCTGACTTTACTCTGTGTGACAGACACTAGGTCCATTTGCATCACTACAGATGACCCACTTTTGTTTCTTTTTATGGCTGAGTAGTATTCCATTATATATATATATATGTACCACATCTTCTTTATCCATCCATCTGTCAACAGACATTTAGGTTGCTTCTGTGTCCTGGCTGTTGTCTGATCCTTTCAATGAATACAACTTTCTTTAAAATTAGTTCATAAAAATCAGAATATAAACCATGTAAATCAGAATGACCAGTGTGGATCAATGAGGTCTTTGCAGTATCTTTGTAGTACTGAAAAGGCTAGTTCTACATTAGGGACAGCCGATCTTTGCCCCACACCTAGAAGGCAGGCTTTATTATTACTTGCAACAAGAAAGGAGGGCAATGGGGATGTTTCCCAAAGCAGTGTCTCTCCAAGGAGCAAACTGGGGAGAAGTCTTAACTGTGGGCACATGCATATTTGTGAAGGGGCTTGGACAGTAGGCAGAGTCCAAGTTCTAGTTGATTGAAGGGGACAGGCCGGCCTTTGGTGCCAGGGAGGTGCTGATTGCTGTCTGAAGCATTTGTTGATGACATTTCTTCACTGCTCAGTTAATGCGTACCTTCCTTTTTGTTTTGGTTCCTATCATGTAATTCCCCAGCTTCTATTCCTTTTTCTTCCTGTCTTCCTGTGTTAAGGGGACTAAGTGCCCACATGCCCATCCCCATGCTGCACACAGACCTGCCTGTCCTTTCCCCACCACCCCCCGAAGCTGCTGCCAGTCCCCGCACTCGTCGAGGCTTGATTGCTCAGCTTTTTCTCGGTGTCCATGGGATTATATAGCCATCACCTTCTTCCTTTAAGTAGGTTTCTGTTCTTGCAATCAAAGGTGTATCTTGAGCCCCTCTCTCTTCCTTCCTCTGTTGTATGTACACCTGCCAGTGGTACCCTGAGGAGTTGCTCAGCCTCCTTGGCATCCTCCAGGACATGGAAGACTACCAGGCCTGCGTGCTTGGAAGCATCAGAGTATTTAGAAATTGGCAGATGGTTGGTTGAATTTTTTACCTTTTGGGGGAACATTTCAGTACCTTGTGGACAAGGCTCTTGGGCTCCATTTAAGCACCTTGTTAAGACCATTGGATGAATGTTGTTGTGCAAAACAAGAATCCACATGGATACTGCTGCTGAGGCCTGCCTAGGCGATAGGCTTAGCTGGATAGAAAGTGGTCAGGGATTTCTTTAACTTTATTTAAGAATGAAAAACACAAAATTGGGAAGGAAAGTGGACTTCATCTCCCTAAACGGAATGACAGTAGAACAGAAAAACCTTTTTCTATCTCCAGAAGGGAATTGTGGCAGGAGAATAGGAGCTTTACGGGGAATTACTGGTATTATCAAAGGCTTTTCAAAATAGACTTGAAATGAATAGCTGTGCGCTCGTTTTATTACTGCCTTGTGAGTTTACATTTTGTTTTTGTACAGTGTTTTTCTTCCCCTTATGAGACGGTTGCTAGGGCTTGTGAGCAAATAACCTTTATTGTGTTGAATTTGGTTCTGAACATAATTATCTCATAATTTGGGTTCAGAGTGCCATTTTTGACAGTTGTATTATGAGCTTTTAGAGGAAAATTGAGGCCACATGCGGTAAGCTGCTTCCTATTCAGTTGTCCTTCAAGTTATGGTGTCTCAGCTTTCCCTTCCCCCACTACTCCACACCAGTGCAGCCTCAGGACCAGATGCTGCTGGAGGCAAAACATATGATCCAGTGTGGGTACCGCCAAGCTCCAGCACCGTCTCCTCTGAAAAGATGCTGGTCCCCCGTCAGTGCCTTTTCCTGGATGACTCTCTGGACGTGCATCTCCAGGGATGCCCCTACCAGGAAAGTTGTGAGTCAACAGAAGTTTTGTAAATTGCATCAGTGCTCCTAGCAACCTCCCTGACCATTTCAGAGATGCTTCATCTTCATTTCTGACTTGTCTGTCTTGTGGGTAGTACTTTTTACCTAATCTGTCGTACAGTATTTCTATAAAGGAGGGTAATGCACTGTGAACAAACTCATAAATGTACCAGGAGAGCACACTGCTTACAGAAATCCTTAAATAACAAGCTTTTTTTTTTTTTCTGTTCCTTCCTATTGCCTAGCAGAAGTGTGGATTCACCTAGAAGCAGGTCTCGAGAAAAGAGTTTAAGGGCAGATGGTTTATTAGAGAAGTCATGCCAGGAAACACCAGTTATTGTTGCTGTTCATTTGCTCCGTTGGGTTCGATTCTTTGTGACTGCAGCATGCCAGGTTTCCCTGTCCTTCACTGTTTCCCAGAGTTTGCTCAGATTCATGTCCATTGAGTCGGTGATGCCATCCGACACCAGTAGGAGAGGGGGAATTGATACAGGCAAGGGAAGGAAGTCAATACAAGGTGAATCTTGGAGCTGGTTACTACTTAGGTAAGGTAGTGGGGCTTGATCCTTCCGGGGAATCTCTAGGAAACAGTGTAAAGACACACCTCAGATCTGTGCCATGTGAGGGTGAGGAACCTAGGGTTATTTATATTTGGGCTCCTTCAGTCACTGGTGGAGGGCTGCTTCTGGGGGAGACAGTGGATGATATTTAATCATTTCCTAGCACTCTACCTTCTTCCCAGGCAGGGCTGTCGAAATCCAAGACAGCTCTTGGATGGTAAAATGCTGGCAAATGGAAGCCAAGCCAAATGTAAGTGGCTGTGGGCAGGACACCAGCGCATCTGCTACATTCAGCTTCTCCGTCATGCCTGGGAGTTACTACACCCACTCTCCTTCATTGTTAAGTGTCTTCTAGCAGAATTCTCTGCAAATCAGAAAAAGGTTCCTAGAGACTTATTATTAGGAAAGTGAAGTTTTCCTTCAAAATATTTTCTTTATATAGAAACACTAGGAAATGGAACCAGTGGCCACAACCAAGGCTTAATATCAAGCCTTTTCAAAATGCTCCATCCATCACTTGCAGTAGATGGAAGATATAGAAGCAAGTATAGACAGCCTTTATAGTCCAGATTGTTTTTATTCCACCATCAGGGGATTTCCATGATTAACAAAGACTTGCTTCTTAGATGCTTTTCTTAAAAAATTTTTTTTTTAATAGGATATAGTTGCTTTACAATGTTGTATTAGTTTCTGCTGTACAGCAAAGTGAATCAGCTGTATATATATCCACTCTTTTTGGATTTCCTTCTCATTAAGGTCACCACAGAGCATTGAGTCCCCTATGCTATATTCAGTTGTTGTTTAGTTGCTAAGTTATGTCCAACTCTTTTGCAACCCCATGGACTGTAGCCCACCAGGCTCCTCTGTCCATGGGATTTCCCAGGTAAGAATACTGGAGTGGGTTGCCATTTCATTCTCCAGGGGGTCTTCTTGACCCAGGGATTGAACCTGTGTCTCCTGCCTTGGCAGGCAGATCGTTTACTGCTGAGCCACCAGGGAAGCTGTGTTATACAGTAGGTTCTCATTAATTATCTGTGTTATACAAAGTAATGTATATATGTCAGTCCCAGTCTCCCAGTTCATCCCACCCCCTGCCCCTCCTTGGTATCCATATGTTTGTTTTCTATGTATCTTAGACACTTTTTGAAAGTGTGTGCATATCTCTGGGTACCTCATGAACCATGGTGTGGCAGGCAGACCATCTATAACTTGCCCAAGTAGGCAGGGGTCCAACAGAGGTATGGGATGCTGTCCTTTTGTCCTGGTTGTTCATTGGAAGGACTGATGTTGAAGCTGAAACTCCAATACTTTGGCCACCTCATGCGAAGAGTTGACTCATTGGAAAAGACCCTAATGCTGGGAAGGATTGGGGGCAGGAGGAGAAGCGGACGACAGAGGATGAGATGGTTGGATGGCATCACCGACTTGATGGACATGGGTTTGGGTAAACTCCGGGAGTTGGTGATGGACAGGGAGGCCTGGCATGCTGCGATTCATAGGGTCACAAAGAGTCAGACACGACTGAGCAACTGAACTGAACCAGCTCCAAACACTGACAACTGAAAAGAGTGATTAAACCCAGGCATCCTAGTTTTTGTATCTTGGAGGCCCTAGGTCCTTATGTTCCCGGTGAGTCCTGCTTTGTCTTTATCCCTAATGGCTCTCTGGCAGCTGAACAAATCATGCCTTGAGTGGTTTCCTACTATTTTGAGGGTTGAAGAGTCTAAGTTCCTAACATAGCATCAGATGGGGATCTTGGTGCTGAGAATTAAGCTCACGGAGTCTCTATTGCACGAGATACTACAAAAAATGTGGAGCTGAACTTCCCTCAAGAGGCACACTGATGGACTGGCATCTTGGCAAAATGGACTCCAGGTCAGTTCTGCATCAGATCTGCCTAAGTGGCAGCCTGTATCAGATCCAGGGACCATTTCTACTCTGACTCTTCATTCTAGTCCCTGATGTGTAATTTGTGAGGTTTCAGAGCTAGAAAAAAACTTCAAAGATCATCCAGCCAACCTGTCTATTTTGCTGATAAGAACCCTGCATTCCAGCGTGGTTGAGTCACTAAACCCAGAGTCAAACAGGGAGTCAAGAGCTGGGCTGAAGGGAGAGAAAGCTGGTCTCTTCTCACTTCCCATGCAGTTAATAAAGCGGCAGAATTTCTCAGTGGATTCAGGAGAAGTAAACGTTTGGTGCCACATTTATTTCTGGTATACCTGCTCATGACAGTGCAAGGCTGTCTGGGAATCTGAAGAATGAGACTCTCACACTGTCTGCTTGAGCTCTTGGCTTCCCAGCTCTCTTCCCCTACTTCTACTCCCAATTCATTCTCCATCCTTTTGTTTGTTTTTGGTGCCAAAACCCAGGAACTATTTTCTCTTTTAACTCTTGTCCATCATTCCAACTCCCTAACCTAATTCCCTTCCTCCACCATTTCTGTTCCCACTCTTCCAGGTTCTTTCTCTTCTCTACTACTATATTTCTCTTCCTCATATTTATCTATCACTTCTCTTAGCTGCCCTTTCCTAGGCTCCCTGGCTCTCCCCCTCTGCCATCTTGGATCCTGGAAGCATACTTGGTTATGGTGGTAGGCAGCTTCTGTGATAGCTAATGATCCCCAGCTGGTCTCCCTGCCCTCATGGAATCTCTTTCCTCTCGGTACAGGATAGACCTTGTATTAAATAACTCAATTCTAATGAATAAAATATGACCAAAATGATGGGACATCACTTGTAAGCTTAGGTTTAAAGAGGCTGTGGCTTCCATCTTTGACTATGAGGAAGCCGGCTGCCATGTTGTAAACTGTCCTACTGAGAGGCCCACGGAACAAGGAACTGAAATCTCCAGCGAGGATCTCAGGTCGGCTTACCGTCACATGAATGATCCTCCTCTTGTGGAGCCTGGAGACAACTGCAGCCCCTCTGATACCTTGATGGTAGCCTGTGAGAGACCTCCAAGTCTGAGGCCCCCAGCTGAGATGCTCTTGGATTCCTGACCCACAGAAACCGTAACACAATAAATTAAAAAAAAAATTTTAAGTACTGTTTGATTTACAATACTGAAATCTCTGCACCCCTTTGAACTGTACCCTTCCAGGCTCCTCTGTCCATGGGATTCTCCAGGCAAGAAAACTGGAGTGGGTTGCCATGCTCTCCTCCAGGGGATCTTCCCGGTCCAGGGATTGAACCCATATCTGTTACATCTCCTGCACTGGCAGGTGAGTTCTTTACCACTAGCACCACTTGGGAAGCCCCTTTGGGTTATTACAAAATATTGAATAGAGTTCCCTGTGATACACAGTAGGTCCTTGTTGATTAATAATAGTGAAGTGTTTGTTTTCATCTGCTAAGTTTGGGGGGCAATTGGTTATGCTGCAAAACTAACAATGCACAGTTGTCCTTTACAGACCTCCCCTCAGAAATGTCTGTGCTCTCTGACTTTCAGCAAATTGCTGTGCCGGTTGGGCCTCAGTCTCCCCATCTGTGAGCTTGGGGCTTAGAGTCTAGTGTCCCAAGTCTCCTGTCCATGAGGCTGTGTAGCCTGTGAGGTTGCAACAAGCCCTGTCTATTCTACTGTTCAGCAGAGGAAGCCTGGTTAAACCTGCACATCTTTGTACGTTAAGCTCCACATCTTTATATTTGCCTCAGATTTTTCATCCTATTATCTGAGGTCTGTTTCTAATTTCTGACAGAATCGCAGTGGCCCATTGTGTGCCTCGATCTGCCTGACACACCAGTTGAATTTTGGAGTCACGGCTATTGTCTTTTTCGCCGCTAATCTGTTGTTTTGCTAAATCCCAATAGAACCTGTGAACAGAGAGAGTTGCCCTGGTGCCTGATCCAGGCACTGTGTGGCCCCCAAACAGGGTTGGATGATAGACAGACAGACAGCCTGTCTGCCACCCAAGGCATCTTTTCTTGCTTAAAGACTTGCTCCCCAGATTGCAGACTCCCTTCTAACGCTAGCAAAGACTGGAACATATTAAATAAGAGGAGAGCTGAAATTGGATGGAATGTCTCAGCCACTTAGATTCAGACCTCTCTTTCTGCGGAGCACGTGAGAAGGGGCTGGATGGGTGAATAACGTAGAAGAAGATGTCTTCCATACCTGTCTCATACCATTCAAGCCTTCAGCAGTGTTAACATAGTTTTTCTTAAACGGCCTATAACCCAGGATCCATCACTTATATATAGTGTCCATGGCAACCAGGCAATGGTATGGGATCCCTTCTCACTGGGGAATTCCTTTTATGGCTCATTTCCGAAACCAGCATAGCCAGTACACGAGTCTGCAGTTTCCCAGTTGCTTAGCAACCAGCACCTATGCTCTAGTCACTGGGAACAGCAGACAGTTAAAAAACTGTTTGTCATCAGAATCATATGTTACATTCTCTCTACTTTGTCTCTTTAGAATCAAATAATTAGTGTGTGATAAGGATGCGGGAAAGGGCACCCACTCCCTGCAGTTAATGCCTCCACTGCTCCTGGCGGGCTGCTGCAGGCAGAGGGAGGGAGGAAAATGTTAGCACGCTTTCGGCTGGTAATTAAGCAGCACGAGCCATCTGCACATTGAAAGCTCTACATTTTTCACATCTCGTGGGGGCATCGAGTAAGTCCAGGGCCAGCAATCTGTGTACTGCGTTCCCTCCCCCAAAGCAGAAAAGCCAGGCCCCACTCACAGGTGTTCACTGGACCACCACTCCTTGGCTGACATACCTGGAAGGGGTGAGTTGGTTTGTTGGGTTTTTGGTGGAAAGGCAAGGCGGCCATGTGGCCCCCTTGAGTGACAGCCTTGGTTTTCAACCAAGGGTGATTTTGCCCCCTCTCTCTTTCAGGTGACATTTGGCAAGGTCTGCAGACATTTTTGGTTGTCATAACTGGTGGGGGAGGGGGATGTTATTGCTAACTAGCGGGTAGAGACCAGGGAGGTTGCTAACCATTCTATGATGTCTAGGCAAAGGACAGCCCCCAACAACAAAGTAGCCCACCCACAATGCCAGTGTGCCGAGGTTGAGAAACCTCAATGTTTAGAGAAATCAGAAGATCTATCCGCCTTGTTAAAAACCAACATGATAGCCGACTAGACAAGACAACTTGTCAAAATGTTGACAAGATAAGGATGGGACTGATGAACATCCATTCAATAGACAATTCCAGGGACTTCTCTGGTGGTTCAGTGGTTAAGACTTCACCTTCCACTGCAGGGGGCGAGGGTTCGATCCCTGGTCAAGGAGCTAAGACCCCACATGCCTCATGGCCACAAAACCAAAACATAAAGCAGAAGCAATATTAATAACAAATTCCATAAAGACTTTTGAAAAATAGACAATTCCAACTGGAATTTCTGTATGCACCGAACTCCTCTGCCCCTACCAGCACTCACATGGCAAGTGTAGAGCAAAGTCCCCCTGGAGTTTGTGGCAATGGAGGAACCTCTGAGGTTGCCTCCCTGTAGGAGAGAGAGAGAGAAGGGACGAAGCTTTGGCATTCGACAGATTGAGTTTCACATAATAAGTCCGTTGACTATGCACTGGGGGCTCTTAGTAAAAGACCTATGAAGACTGTCTTCTCAACTCCAAAATGGGTTTTGTGAGAACTACATGTCAGAACACATGAAATGCCTAACCCCTATCCAGCTCTTTTATTCCCTTTGTGTCTCAGCCCCAGGACCCCAATTGTTCTCTCTTGTACTTTGAACTTTTGAGGAATATGAACAAATGTGCTGATCTTATAATGGCCAAGGTCATTTTATTTAGCAATGAGTCAAGGACAAAAGCATCATTTGGAGGATTGTTGGCTGGCTGTGTGTGTGTGCACACACGTGCATGCTCAGTCATGTCCAAGTCTGTGACCCCATGGGCTGTAGCCCGCCAGGCTCCTCTGTCCATGGGGATTTTCCAGGCAAGATACAGGAGTGGGTTGCCATTTTGTTCTCCAAGGGATTGTCCCAACTCAACCCAGTATCAAACCTGTGTCTCTTGCTTTGGCAGGCAGATTCTTTACCACTGCACCACCTGGGAAGTCCAATGTTACCATTAAGAGTGTTCCATTGCCTCCATTTTACTGGTTCTGTGACCCGGAAGAGTTATTTAACCTATCTGAGCAATTTCTTGTCTATGAAATGGGGATAATTATTACCTCTTGTGTTATTGTAAAGATTAAAGATCATGTATAAAGTGCCTAGCCTGGTATCCAATAAAAGGTAGGCACTTGATAATATGACAATATACATACCATGCAGGCACATTACCTTATTTTTTTAAGTAAGATTGGCATGTGTAATTCTAACCCAAGATCTTTTCCACTGATGCTGAGAATAAAGCTAATGCTGTCTGTTAGGAAGACACAACTGGCCTCTTTATTTCATCTATGACAATCAGATTTCACTCAGTCATATATGGTAGTTCCAGTGGGCACAATATTATGTGAGCAGTTTGGAGGTTATTTCTATTTTCAGCCTGTGCTACCTCTTTGTAGGGGGTAATGAATGCCATACGTTTAGTAACCATTTTTTTACTTGCTTGAAATCTTGAGACTGTCTCAGAACACTTCCTAGTTCTAACAAGTGTATTTTGGCCTGTGTTCCTATTACCTGCACCTTTAGTAATTTTCTAGACTGTAGCACATCCCCTGTCACCCTCCACCCTGGCCTGGAACAGAAGCCTGTCCAGTCCCTGGGCCACTTGAAATGCCTCGTCACATTTCTTGAAATGTCTCGTCACATTTCTTGAAATGCATCCACCCAAGCTACACATTCCTTACAAAGGTAATGTTTTCTGTGTTTTTGTTCCTTATTCTTCCTAATAATTTCACAAAACACGTAGGCCTCTGTGGGCCCAGAGTCTGCATACTCTTGCAATGAATCCCAAGTCCTTTTTCTGGGTCACAACAGCTGGTTCATAATGGCAGTGTCATCTTTTATAGTTTGTACTCTCCCTCCCTGTCATGCCCTTATTCTCAGCAAAGTTTGTCTGCTAAGGTTTTGCCCACTCAACCAGCCTCATTTAATCTCACCCCTGTTGGCTTCTTGTTCAACACCCAACAGAGACAGTCTCAAGTCTCTAAACACTTTTAGAAATTCCACTGCTGCTTCTAGATGGTTGAGTGATCCCACCTAATCTTGCCCAATCGACTCAAGGATTACAGCTCTCACATGTCACTGCTAAGATTTTTCTCTTCCATGGGGGGGATAATCAGATGATAAATTTAGAGGTTGCTTGCTCATCTTTTCTGAGCAGAATGATAGAATCTCCCCTGGAAGCTGCAACAACCAGGAAAGGCAGAATGATATTTCTCAGATATGCATGAGCCCAGCTCCCCAGAATACAGCAAACAGGAGCCTCATTTCTGAACAAGTGACAGAAGCCAGATCCACAGTCACCCCATGGCTGTGAGTGGGGAAAGCTTGAGGTTTCCCAGGAGGACCAGAAGCACTCAAAATATGTGGCGATCAGAGCAGTGGCTAAGAAAGAGTCCAGGCAGGTTGGGGGCATCAGGGAGCTGAGTGCTGGCACCATGTTTGGGATCCAGGATGACAGGAGACTTAAAACAGGGTACTATCAGAGCTCTGAAACAAGGCAAGGTTTTATCAGGGGATGAATCTGAGCTCCAGGAATGAATAGTACAACTGATCCCAGCTGAAGACAGAGGCTTAAAACAATAAAGCACAAGGGTTAACAGAGAGGGAGGGAAGGGGTTGATGGCTTCTTCGGGGGCAAAGAATCTTCTCTGTATTCCTGTAGCACTAGTACAGGCTCCTAGAAGATCAGTTGATCAGTTAGCAGGTAATGTTGACTATGTACTCTGTGGGCATCATTCTTTGCATAAAGTTTCGGCAGAATGCTAACCTCATGAGGTGCCCAAGAAAAACATTCTACAATCACTAAGTTTTGGATTTTTGCAAACTGCAAGTGCCTCTTGGAAATCTACAGTGTATATAAGCATTTTAGAAGCTCAAACTTCTCTGTTATAGAAATCTATGTGTTTTATTCAATGTTTCTCCAACAGTTGACAACAGGATTCTTTTGTTACATGAAAATGATGAGCATCCTGTGGACACACTGTGAGAGAACATTGTTCTAGAGAATTCCTAACCTGGTGTTCCCAGGCCCTTCACAACCCAGGCCCACCCTTGTTTCCCAGCTTTACCTTCCTTTATTTTCCTACATTCCAACCACATTGAACTCTTCCCTTGTATCCGCCTGTTTCACATTTCCTTCTTTACCGTTACAGCAAGTGATTCATCATCTACCCCCAAAAAAGGAAAAAATGCTGAGCCTTTCTCACTTTAGCACACCCCCTGCACCATTTCTAGTTATCCTTTAAGGATCAACTCAAAAGAGACACTCTGCCCCAGCCTCCCTGTTTCTATAAATGATCCATTTTCTCCTCTGATCCTTTGTGTCACCGTATCTGTTACTTTTAGAGCACTCAGTACTTTTTGATTTGTATGGCCATTTATGCCTTTCTTACTAGAAGACAATCCATGACAGGTTCATTTTTATTTTCCTAGCCAAGAATACAGCTCACCTGAAGGATTGTTCAAGGGAACAGGAAGTAAAAACTATGAACAACAACAACAAATGATGTCCAAGGCAGAAGTCAGTTTCTCAATGCTCAGGCTAGAGATGGCAGCTCCTCTGGCTCACCTGTTGTCAATTCATACTCACCTTTGTGAACAGACTCATCTATCATCATGTGATGCCCCTGGGGCCCAGACTGCCCCCCCTCCCCAACCACCACCACCAGAATGCTTTTCAACACAGTGCTCTGGAGAGTCATAATCAACAGGTCAGGGTTGGCATGACAGAGGAAATCTAATTGTCATCACTGATTTGGGCTTTTCCATGAAGTGAAAGAGGAGAATTTAGCAGGCTGAACATTGGAGGTGTTAATAATTTGGATCAAGGACTGTCCATAACAGAAAAGAGCAATTAGCGAAACTATTCATTATACTTTCATGTTCATGTCTAGTCTCAAGGCTAATTATTTGTATAATTAACATGTTACCAAATGCAAACAATTGATGAGCCTGATCTCTTAGAATGGAACACGAGTCTTGTGAAATGTAAATAGCTGTGAATTACTAACAGTTTCCTTCACATAGCCTAATAGGGCAACGCCTGTAAAATTAAACCATTTTAGTCTAATCCCATGTATGCTAAAAGACTGACAAAGTAAAACAAGACGATGTATGCTTAAAGGCATTGAAAAAGCACAGGTTTTTAAATTCTCACTCTACTACTTTCTAGCTGTAACCTTGGGCAAGTTACTTAATCTCCGTTTACTCATGTTATTTATAAATCTCAGTTTCCGCACTTATGAAATGGGTGTAACAGTGGCCCCTAGTTCATAGGATTGTTGAGAATTAAATGAGGGTTGACTCATTTGTAAAGAGTGCACAATAAATGTGAGCCATTGTTTTCATTATTATACTTCGTGTTGTTTGGATTTTATACAGAAAGAAATATTAGAGGGATACATGTATATGTGTAGCTGAGTCCCTTCACTGTTCACTTGAAACTATCACAACACTGTTAATTGGCTATACTGCAATACAAAATAAAAAATTCAAAACAAAAAAAAATTAGAGGGAAAGGGAATGTATACAGATGTCCCTGCTACAACACCATCTATGTGTTCCTGTTAAGTTCCTATGGTCTACAGCATAGCCCATTGAAAAGAACTGGACTGCCTGGGGAAAAAAAAATAAGGTTGGGAAGACCACTCAAAAAAACTGATACAATTTCGTAACCCAAGCACTAACAAAAACAATGTCAGTACTAACAAAATATTAGCCCCACTAAACCTTAGCTTGAACATTGCACACTGCATTCCTTGAACTCAGGGACTGCTGGTGCTTCTTTTGAGATAAAAGTCCTGGAGAACATTCATTTCTAAGAGGGATCAGTTTAATCAAAATTAAACATGTGATTTAAGGAGTAGTGTTCTAGTTTAAAGGGAAATGTCTTCACAGATTCATCATTAGTACCCTGAACTTCTCTAGAAAGCACAACATGATGATAACAGGGATTCTTAAAGTCACTGAATCAGTTACCTTCTGCAGCTAAAAAAAATGCAGCTTTTCTTTAAGACTTCCATAGAGTGCTAAGGTTTTATTTTAAAGAGGTAGTTACTATAAGAAAGAGTGCCTCTGTGTCTCTGGTTGCTTCAAAATATTAACATGCTAAGAAAAATAATTGCACAGGAAACATGACTTCCATGTTTTATCAATTCCCTATTTACCTATGGCAGGTAAGGTAATTCACATGTAAAACACATGTTGTAGCAATATAGTTTGCATTGCCTATCTCCTACCAGTTGCTGTGATAGGAGCTAAATATAATCATATGATTTAATCTGCACATTAATCTAAGGTGGTGGGTATCCTTATCTCTGATAAGGCTCAGGGACATTAACTTGCCTGAGATCACAAATTCTTAAGTAGCAAAGCCAGAACTTCTCTTTGGAATCGAACTGATTCCCAAACTCACATTCTTTATGACATTCCACCCTTAAGAGTGGATGGAACAGGAAAGCAGACAGATACCTCTGGCTGTGGTGATGAGTAAAAGCCTGATTCCTAACCACAAGTCACTAACATTTAATCTCATTTAATTCTCACAACACCCCTCCTACTTAGTTATTCTTATCACCACTTTATAGATAAGAAAACTGAAACTCAGAGGAGTTACAACTGGCTGGTAGCCAAGCCAGGATTCAAAATTAGTCCTGCCCAGTTCCTAAACTGAGTTGTTTCTCCCTATGTCCTATATATGTCTTTATGTTTAAAGACAGCATTCGTAAATATCTTAGTGTGTCTGCCTGCTAGTTTTTTAAAAAGCTGAGTTATACATCCCCATTCTCCCAGTCTCTCAGTCAGCGAATTTCACTGTGCATGCATGTGCACACACATACAACTGGAAATTCTCACAGGTGCAATTTATCAAGCATGTTTCATAGCACAACCATAAAATACTAGCCTCTTTCAGTGTTTACTTTTCTTTTTGTGGTATTTAAATTTGCCTTTTAAACAGCCTAGAAGAGAACCTATAACTAGAAAACTGTTACCTACTTAGGATTCAAGAAAAGCAATTTGTTAAGCAGAACATCATTTATTGATTCTGTTAATGTATTTTTATTTTGTAATTCTTAAAAATAAAAACTACTATTGCCTTCTTGGTTAAAGGAGTGACAATGTATTTGATCAACAAATTAACAAATATAAGATTTCTTTGCCATAATAATGCTGTTCTTCATATGGAAATGTGATATCAATCTATTGATTGGAAAGCTAAGTGAAATTAGGAAAACTATGCATCAATGAAATGAGAAGTTCGAAGAAAATGGAAACCATCAAACCCCAAATATATACTAAAGCTGAAAAATACAATGACTGAACTGAAGAATTCAACAGAGTTTCAAAAGCAGACTCAATTCTGCAGAAGAATCAGTGACCTAGAAGACAGGACACTTGAAAGGTGAAGGAATGAAAGAGAGTGAAAAAAGCCTATAGAACCTGTGGGATATAATCAGTGGAAGCAGTATTTGCATTATGAGAATTCCAGAAAGAGAAGAGAAAAATGAACAAAGTACATTTAAGGCAATAATGGCTGGACTTCCAGTGGTTGAGAATCCACCTGCCAATGCAGAGGATCCCTGATCTGGGAATGCTGCAGAGCAACCAAGCCCATGTGCCACAACTACTGAGCTTGTGTTCTCGAGTGTGTGAGCCACTATTAAAGCCTGCATGCTGCAGGTACTGAAGTCCTCACACCTAGAGCCTGTGCTCCACAACAAGAGGAGCCACCACAATGAGAAGCCTGCATGACACAAAGAGTAGTCCCCACTCACTGAAACTAGAGAAAGCCCACACAGCAACAAAGACCCAGCACAGCCAAAAATATATTTTTTTTAATTTTTAAAAGTTTTAATAATGGCTGAAAACTTCACAAACCTGGGGAAAGAAATGGACATCTAGATCCATGAGGCCCAAAGGACCTCAAATAAGTTGACCTTAAATAGGGTTACACCAGGACACATCATCATTAAATTGTCAAAAGTCAAAGAATTTTGAAAGCAGAAAAAGAAAAGAGAAGGTATCTCACAAGTTTATCAGTAGATTTCTCAACAGGAACTCTTTAGGTCGGAAGAGAATGGAATGATGAATTCAAAATATTCTGAATGTCTTTTGATAGCAGTATGCTTTGATTTATCTTATTATTTTGTGTAACTTCTACAGGTTTCTCCCTTGTGGCTATCATGAGGCTTTTATAAAATAAGTTTAAATACCCTATTTTAAAGTGATAACTTCAATAGTATTCTCAGACTTTACACTTTTCATTCTCCACCCTCCCCCCCCATCTTTTAGATTATGTTGTTGGTTTATGTACAATTTATAGTGACAGGAAAAAAGAAACACCTCTCAACCAAGAATTCTATACCAGGCAAAGTTGTCCTTGAGAAATGAAGGAGAAATAAAGCCTTTCCCAAACAAACAAAAGGTGAAGGAGTTCATCATTAGACCATCCTTACCAGAAATGCTAAAAGGAGTTCTTTGAGTGGAAGTAAAAGAATGCCACTTAACATCATAAAAACAAAAGAAGGTAATGTAAAACTCACTGTTATTAGTAAACATATAGTCAAAGTTACATTCTGTAATATGATAATGGTAGTGTGTAATTCACTTACAACTCTAGTTTAAAAGTTAAAAAATGCTGCCGCTTCCTCTGACTGCACCAGTCCCAGTGGGTTGGTGCCCTGCCTGATGCCACTCCACCCCCACCCACCTGGGCAGGTGAGTGCACTCTGGGGCAGCCTCAGCAGCAGATGCTGGTGGGAGGCCCCCACATAGAGGTGGGGCTGAAACCACAGCTGAGCCTCAGAGGCTGTGCAGAAAGAGCTGAGAGATCTCCTTGCAGCTGTAGGAACCATAGATTTACACCCCTGCTCTTGGCTTTGTAAAGTCAGCACCTGGGGAACATCCAAATGGGGGATGGGTCTGGCTTTAGCAGATGTGGGCTTTGTAAGCAAGTACACATAGGGATTGGACCAGGCCAGAATCTGAGCTTCCTCTATAACTCCCATAGCGGGCCAGGTGCACAATTACAGCAGTCCAGGGACCTGACTTCGGTGAATCCGCACAAGTGGCCTGGTGAAAACAATGCCTGAGAGACATCAGGGCCAACTGCCAGCATACTCATGGTTAAGGTGGGGCTGAGAGCAGTCCCAATGACAATGTAATTTGTGAGCGCAATGGGAGAAAAGTGACATAGCAGAATACACTCACAGGTGAACAGCTCCAGAGGAGGAAAACTCAGTGACTTCTCTCTCAGTGAGAGTGCTCCAACCCTGCCTACCTCACACTGCAATCAGCCACACAGCTCAGAAACAGATCTGGGGCCCTCTATTCCAACAACTAGGGAGCAAACCCTACCCCTGACAGGGCAGTAACAACCACAGAACAAGGGGGAGGCCCCATTCATTATGCAGTGCAGACTCAAGTCACCACCACATCAGTCATACCTCCTATCAAGGGATAATGGCCAGTATACATTCAGAAGAGAGGTGGAAGACATTTATACTATAAACAGCCCTTGCATCAAAAAGTATGAAAGTCACACAGGCTACAGAGGGAAGTTCCCACATAAAAATTGCCCTCCAAGACAGTCTTGAGGGTCAGGCATTGGGAGGTAGAACTCCTAGAGCATTTGGCTTTGAAGGCCAGTGGAGACTGAGCGCAGGAGCTCCACGTGGCTGGGAGGAACAGAGGTTCCACTCTCGGAGGGTGTATTCAAGACCCCGTGTGTAGTGGGACCCAACACAAAGCAGTACCTCCATAGGAACTGGGGCTAGACCTAACTAGGGGTCTTGAAGGATCTTCTGTAGAGGCAGAGGTTGACTGGCTCACATTGGGGGCAAGGACACTGGTGGCAGAGACCCTAAGGAATATTGATCAGCATGAGCTCTCCAAACAGTCCCCATTTTGGCACCAAGACCAGGCCTCACCAACCATCTACAGGTTCCAGAGCTGGAATGCCTCAGGTCAAACAATGAGCAAGACAGGAACACAGCCCCACCCATTAGCAGACAGGCTGCCTTAAGTCATACTGAGCTCACAACTTCCTCAAAACACACCTTATGACACAGGTCTGTCCACCAAAGGGATAAGACCCAGCTCCACCCACCAGAGGGCAGGCACCAGTTCCTTCCACCAGGAAGTCCCCATAAGCCTCTGGACCAACCTCATCCACCATAGGGCAGACACCGGGCATAGCAATAATTATGATCCTCAGGCTGCAGACAGGTGACCACAAGCACAGAAAGATAAAATGAGATGAGAGAAATATGTTGCAAATAAAGAAACAAGGTAAAAATCCACAAGAACAACTAAATCCAAGAGGAGATAGGCAATCTACCTGAAAAAGAATTCAGAGTAATGATAGCAAAGATGATAAAAAAATCTCAGAAAAAGAATAGAGGCACAGCTTCCCTAGTGGCTCAGTTGGTAAAGAATTTGTCTGTAATGCAGGAGACCACTTGCCAATGCAGGAGACTCAGGTTCAGTCCCTGCGTCAGGACGATCCCCCGGAGAAGGAAATGGTGACCCAATCCAGTATTCTTGCCTGGGAAATCCCATGGACAGAGGAGCCTGATGGGCTACAAGAGTTAGACCCATGGGGTCACAAGAGTTAGACCCAATTTAGTGATGAAACCATCACCACAGATAAAGAAGATACAAGAAATGTTTAACCCTTGTTAAATATTTAGAACAAACAGAAATGAACAATAAAATAACTGAAATGAAAAATACACTGGAAGGAATCAAAAGCAAAATAAATGAGACAGAAGAACAAATAAGTGAGCTGAAAGATAGGATGGTAGAAATCACCGCCACAGAACAAAGGAAAAATAATGAAAAGAAATGAGATAGTCCCAGAGATTTCTGGGACAATATTAAGTGCACCAACATTAACATTACAGGAGTCCCAGAAGGAGAAAAGAAAGAGAAAAAGACCTTAGAAATATTTGAAGATATTATAGCTGAAAACTTCTCTAACATGAGAAAAGAAACACAAGTCCAGGAAGCAGAGTTCCATATAGGATGAACTCAAAGGGTAACACACTGAGACACATTAATCAAACAGACAAAAATTAAAGACAAAGAAAAAAAATAAAAACCAACAAGGGGAAAGCAACAAATAGCATACATGGAATTACCATCAGGTTACCAGCTAATTTTTCAGCAGAAACTCTGCAGACCAGAAGGAGGTGGCACAATATATCTCAAGTGATGAAAGGGGAAAATCTGCAAACAAGAATGTTCTACCAGCAAGGCTGTCATTCAAATTCAATGGAAAATCAAAAGCTTTACAGACAAGCAAAAGCTAAAAGAATTCAGTACTACCAAACCAGTTTAGGCTTCTCTGATAGCTCAGTTGGTAAAGAATCCGCCTGCAATGCAGGAGACCCTGGTTTGATTCCTGCGTCAGGAAGATATGATGGAGAATGGATAGGCTACCCACTCCAGGATTCTTGGGCTTCCCTTGTGGCTCTGCTAGTACAGAATCTGCCTGCAGTGGGGGAGACCTGGGTTCAATCCCTCAGTTGGGAAGATCCCCTGGAGAAGGGAAAGGCTACCCACTCCAGTATTCTAGCCTGGAGAATTCCATGGACTGTATAGTCCTTAGGGTCACAAACAGCTGGACATGACTGAGAGACTTTCACTTTCACACCAGCTTTACAACAAATGCTAAAGGAACTTCTCTAGGTGGGAAACAGACCAACAACTTAAAACAACCTGTGTGTGTGTGTGTGTGTGTGTGTGTGTGTGTGTGTGTGTGTGTGTGTGTGTGTGTGTGTGTGTGTGTGTGTAGACTGCTATATCAAAACCTCATTGGAACAGCAAACCAAAGGACTACAATAAATATATGCACAAAAAAGAAAATGCAATGGAAACACCACACTAAAGATAGTCATCAGATCACAAGAGAACAAAAGAAGGGAAGAAAAAAGACCTACCAAAACAAAAAAAACAAAACCACAAAGCAATTAAGAAACTGCTAATAAGAAAATATATATCAATAACTACATTACCTGTAAATAGATTAATCAAGAAGAAACAGAAATTATAAAAAACAGACTAATCACAAGTAATGAAATTGAAACTGTGATGGAAAAAAATCCCAATGAACATAAGTCCAGTACCAGCTGACTTCACAGGAGAATTCTATTAAACACTTAGGGAAGAGTTAACACCTATCCCACTGAAACTCTTACAAAAAATTGCAGAGGAAAGAAAACTCCCAAGCTCATTCTATGAGGCCACTATCACCCCAGTATAGGAACAAAATATACTACAAAAACAAAAAATCTATAGGTCAATATCACTGATGAACAAAAACACACAAATCTTCAACAAAAATACTAGCAAAGGGAATCTAACAACACATTAAAAGGATCATATACCATGAACTGGAGAAGGAAATGGCAACCCACTCCAGTACTCTTGCCTGGAAAATCCCCTGGACGGAGGAGCCGGTGGGCTGCAGTCCATGGGGTCGAGAAGAGTCGGACACGACTGAGTGACTTCACTTTCACTTTTCTCTTTCATGCACTGGAGAAGGAAATGGCAACCCACTCCAGTATTCTTGCCTGGAGAATCCCAGGGACAGCAGAGGCTGGTGGGCTGCCATCTATGGGGTCGCACAGAGTCGGACACGACTGAAGCGACTTAGCAGCAGCAGCAGCATACCATGAACCAGTGGAATTTATCCCAGGGATGCAAGGATTCTTCAGTATTTGTAAATCAATGTGATATACCACATTAACTGAATAAAAACCATATGATCATCTCAATAGATACAGAAAACACTTTTGACAAAATTCAATACCCACTTATTAAAAAAAAAAAAAACTCTCTGGAAAGTGGGAATGGAGGGAACCTGCCTCAACATAATAAGGGCCATATATAACAAACCCACAGGAAACATCATTCTCGATGGTGAAAAACTGAAAGCATGTCCTCTATTGTCAGGAACAAGACAAGGATGTCCACTCTTACCACTTTTATTCAACATAGTTATGGAAGTCCTAACCACAGCAGTCTAGAGTAGAAAAAGAAATAAAAGGAATCCAAATTGGAAAAAAACTGTTTGCACATGACCTAATACTACACATAGAAAATCCTAAAGATGCCACCAGAAAACTCTTGGTGCTAATCAATGAATTTAGTAAAGTTGCAGGATATAAAATTAATGCACAGACATTTCTTGCATTCGTACACAGTAGCAACTCCTTCATGGATCATAGCATTGTTGTAGTAAAGGGGCTTGCATAACTCAATGAAGCTATGAGCCATGCCATGCAAGGCAACCCAAGACAGACGGGTCACAGTGAAGAGTTCTGACAAAACGTGGTCCACTGGAGGAGGAAGTGGCAAACCATTCCAGTATTCTTGCTATGAGAACCCCATGAAAAATATGAAAAGGCAAAAAGATACAACAGTGGAAGATGAGCCCCCACAGGTCAGAAGGTGTCCAATATGCTACTGGGGAAGAGCAGAGAGCAATTACTAATAACTCTCGAAAGAGTGAAGTGGCTGGGCCAAAGCAAACAATGCTCAGTTGTGGACGTGTCTGGTGGTGAAAGTAAAATCCGATGTTATAAAGAGCCTGGAACCTGGAATGTTAGGTCCATGAATCAAGGTAAACTTGATGTGAGCAGGAAATGGCAAGAGTGAACATCAACACCTTAGGACTAAGTGACCAAAAATGGACATGGATGGGAATGGGCAAATTTTATTCAGATGAGCATTATATCTACTACTGTGGGCAAGAATCCCTTAGAAGAAATGGAGTAGCCCTCATAGTCAACAAAATTGTCAAAAATGCAGTACTTGGATACAACCTAAAAACAATAGAATAATCTCAGTTCACTTCCAAGGCAAACCATTCAACATCACAGCAATCCAAGTCTATGCCACAACCACTAATGCTGAAGAAGCTGAAGTAGACCAGTTCTATGAAGACCTACAACACCAAAAAAGATGTCATTTTCATCATAAGGGATTGGAATCCGAAAGTAGGAAGAGAAGAGATACCTGGAGTAACAGGCAACTCTGGCCTTGGAGTAGAATATGAAGCACGACAAAGGCTAACAGAGTTTTATCAAGAGAACTCAGGTCATAGCAAACATCTTTTTCCAACAACACAAGAGCCAACTCCACATGGCCATCAGCAAATGGTCAATATCAAAATCAGATTGATTATATTCTTTGCAGTCAAAGATGGAGAAGCTCTATACAGTCAGCAAAAACAAGATCTGGAGTTGACTGTGGCTCAGATCATCAGCTTCTCATAGCAAAATTCAGTCCTAAACTAAAGAAAGCAGGGAAAACCACTAGGCCAGCCAGGTATGACTTAAATCAAATCCCTATGAATATGAAGTGGAGGCAGCAAATAGATTCAAGGGATTAGATCTGGTAGACAGAGTACCTGAAGAATTATGGATGGAGGTTCATAACATTGTATAGGAGGCAATGACCTAAATCATCCCAAAGAACAAGAAATGCAAGAAGGCAAAGTGGTTGTCTAAGGAGGCTTCACAAATAGCTGAGGAAAGAAAAGAAATGAAAGACAAGGGAGAAAGGGAAAGTTATATCCAACTGAATGCAGAATTCCAGAGAATAGCAAGGAGAAATAAGAAGGCCTTGTTAAATGAGCGATGCAAAGAAATAGAGGGAAACAACAGGATGGGAAAGGCTAGAGATTTCTTCAAGAAAACTGGAGCTATCAAGGGAACATTTCATGCAAGGTTGGGCACAACAAAGGACAGAAACGATAAGGACCTAGTAGAAGAGATTAAGAAGTGACAAGAATACACAGAAGAATTATACAAAAGAGGTCTAATGATCCAGATAACAACGATGGTGTGGTCACTCACCTAGAGCCAGACATTCTGGAGTGTGAAGTCAAGTGGGCCTTTGGAAGCACTACTATGAACAAAGTGAGTGAAGGTGATGGAATTCCAGCTGAGCTATTTAAAATCCTAAAAGATGATGCTGTAAAAGTGCTGCACTCAATATGTCAGCAAATTTGGAAAACTCTGCAGTGGCCACAGGACTAGAAAAGGTCAGTTTTTCAATCTGAAAGAAGGACAAGGCCAAAGAATGCTCAAACTACCATACAATTGTGTTCATTTCACAAGCTAGCAAGGTAATACTCAAAATCCTTCAAGCTAGGTTTTTGCAGTTTATGAATTGAGAGCTAACGGATATACAAGCTGGGTTTAGAAAAGGCAGAGGAACCAGAGATCAAATTGCCAACGTTGCTGGATCATGGAGAAAGCAAGGGACTTCCAGAAAAACATCTACTTCTGCTTCACTGACTATGCCAAAGCCTTTGACTATGTGTGGATAACAACAAACTGTGGGAAAAGTCTTAAAGAGATAGGAATATCAGACCACCTTACCTGTCTCCTGAGAAATCTATAAGTAAGCCAAGAAGCAACAGTTAGAATCGGACATGGAACAATGGACTGGCTTAAAATTGGGAAAAGAGTACAACAAGGCTATATATTGTCACCCTGCTTATTTAACTTATATGCAGAGTATATCATGCAAAATGCCAGGCTGGATTAATCACAAGCTGGAATCAAGAATGCCGGGAGAAATAACCTCAGATATGCAGATGATACCACTTTCATGCAAAAAGTGAAGAGGAACTGAAGAGCCTCTTGATGAGGGTGAAAGAGGACAGTGAAAAAGCTGGCTTAAACTCAACATTCAAACACTAAGATCATGGCATCTGCCCCATCTCTTCATGGCAAATAGAAGGGAGAAAAGTGGAAGCAGTAACAGATTTTCTTTCCTTGGACTCCAAAATCACCACAGTTGATGACTGCAGCCATGAAATTAAAAGACGCTTTCTCCTTAGAAGGAAAGCTATGACAAACCTAGGCAGCATATAAAAAAGCAGAGACATCACTTTGCTGACAAAGGTCCAAATAGTCAAAGCTCTTTATATAGTAGTCATATATGGATGTGAGAGTTGGACCATAAAGAAGGCTGAGTGCCAAAGAATTGATGCTTTTGAATTGTGGTGCTGGGGAGTCACCTTGAGAGTCCCTTGGACAGCAAGGAGATAAAACCAGTCAATCCTAAAGGAAATCAACCCTGAAGATTCATTGGAAGGATTGATGCTGAAGCTCCAATACTTTGGCTACCCGATGCGAAGAACTGACTCATTGGAAAAGACCCTGATGCTGGGAAAGGCTGAAGGCAAAAAGAGAAAGAAGTGGCAGAGGGTGAGATGGTTAGATAGTATCACTGACTCAATGGACATGACTGACCAAACTCCAGGAGACTGTGAAGGACAGGGAAGCCTAGCGTACTGTAGTCCATGGGGTGGCAAAGAATCGGACACGTCTTAGTGACTGAACAACAACAAATATACCAGTGACACAGGACTAGAAGAAGAAATTGAGGAAATCCCACTCACCATTGTGTGAAAAAGAATAAAATATCTAGGACTAGGACTAAACCTTTACATAAGTCCTTACATAAAGTAAAGGAGATCAGTCCTGGGTGTTCATTGGAAGGACTGATGTTGAAGCTGAAACTCCAATACTTTGGCCACCTCATGCGAAGAGTTGGCTCATTGGGAAAGACCCTGATGCTGGGAAGGATTGGGGGCAGGAGGAGAAGGGGACGACAGAGGATGACATGACTGGATGGCATCACTGACTCGATGGACATGGGTTTGGGTAAACTCCGGGAATTGGTGATGGACAGGGAGGCCTGGTGTGCTGCGATTCATGGGGTCACAAAGAGTCGGACACGACTGAGCGACTGAACTGAACTGACTGAAACCTACTCAAGGAGGCAGAAGACCTGTACTCAGAAAACTATCAAATACTGATGAAAGAAATCAAAGATGACACAAACAGATGGAAAGAGATACCATGTTCTTGGATTGGAATAATCAATATGGTGAAAATGAAAATATTACCCAAAGCAATATACAGATTTAATTCAATCCCTATCAAATTACCAATGGCATTTTTCAAAGAATTAGAACAAAAAAAAATTACAGTTGGTATGGAAACACAAAAGGCCCTGAAGAGCCACAGCAATCTTGAGAAATGAAAATGGAACTGGAGGAATCAGGTCCCTGACTTCAGACTACATATACCACAAAAGATACAGTAATCAAGCCAGTATGGTTCTGACACACACACACAAAGAAATATGGATCAATGGAACAAGATAGAAAGCCCAGAGATAAACTCATGCACCTGTGGTCACCTAATCTATGACAAAGGAGGCAAGAATATACAATGGAGAAAAGACAGTCTCTTTAAAAAGTGTTGCTGGGAAAACTGAACAGCTGCATGAAAAAGAATGAAATTAGAACACTCCCTAACAGCATACAAACAATAAAAATCCTCAAAATGGATTTAGAGACCTAAATGTAACCCTATAAAACTCTTAAGAGGAAAAAATAGGCAGAACACTTTTTGACATAAATCACAGCAAGATCTTTTCTGACCTGCCTCCTAGAGTAATGAAAATAGAAACAAAAATAAACAAATGGGACCTAACTAAACTTAAAACCCTTTTCACATCATAGGAAACCATAAAAAAGAGGAAAAGACAACTCTCAGAATGAGTGAAAATATTTGCAAATGAAGTGACTGACAAGAGATTAATCTCCAAAATATACAAACAGCTCATGCTGATCGATATAAAAAAACCCAATCAAAAAATGGGTGGAAGACCTAAATAGACATTTCTCCAAAGAAGACATACAGATGTGCAAAAAGTACATGAAAAGATGCTCAACATCACTAATTATTAGAGAAATGAAAATCTACAAAACTATAAAGAGGTATTACTTCACACCAGTCAGAATGACCATCATGAAAAACTCTACAAATAAATGCTGGAGACAGTGTGGAGAAAACTGTTGGTGGGAATATTGGTATAGCCACTATGGAGAGCACTATGGAGGCTCCTTAAAACCTAAAGTTACCATATGATCCAGCAATCCCATTCCTGGACATATATCCAGAGAAAACCATAATTCAAAAAGACACGTGAACCCCGATGTTCACTGCAGCAGTATTTACAATAGCCAAGACATGGAACCAAACTAAAAGTCCATTGACAGATGAATAGATAAAGAAGATATGGTACATGTATACAATGGAATATTACTTAGCCATAAAAAACCAAAATAATGCCATTTGCAGCTACATGGATGGACCTAGAGATGGTGTTACTGAGTTAAGTACATCAGAGAAAGACAAATATCATATGATATCACTTATATGTGGAATCTAAAAAATGATACAGATGAACCTATTTTTTTTTTTTTTTTTTCAGATGAACCTATTTATAAGACAGATGTAGAAAACAATCTTATGGTTACCAGGGGGAAAAGGTGAGGTGAGAGGGGAGAGAGAAATTGGGAGATTGGGATTGAAATACACACACTGCTATATATAAAATAGATAACTAATAAGGACCTACTGTATAGCACACAGAACTCAATTCAATACTCTGTAATGACCTATATAAGAATCTAAAAAAAGTGGACATATTTATATGTAGAATTGATTCACTTTTCTGTACAGCAGAAATTAACACAACATTGTAAACCAACTATACTCCAATTTTTTTTTAAAGATAAGTTAAAAAATAGTAAAAAATAATAATAATAATAATAACTTCAGTAACCTACAATAATCTCTTATTGGTTTCACAATATAAAAAACATGTAAAGTATACCATCACAACCTAAAATGTGAGAGAGAAGAAAAGGACAAGTAAAAGTTTTGAAATGCTATTGAAGTTATCACTTTAAAATGGATGTTATTATTTTAATATACTTTATGTAAGCCTCATGGTACCCACAAGGGAGAATTACCTGTAGTAAGTACACAAAAGAACATAGTACAGAAGTTCTGATACATGATACTGATACAAAAAGATATGAAAACACACTCACAAACAGCAGCAGAAGAAGAAATAATGTATCTACAAAAGCCAGAACATATTAACAAAATGGCAGTCGTAAGTACTGACCTATCAATAATTACTTTACTTGTAAATGGATTAAATGCTCCCATCAAGAGATACAGAATGGCTGAATAAATATCAAAACAAGATCCAATGTTATACTGCCTATATGAGAGTCACTTTAGCCTTAAAACACACAGGCTGAAAGTAAAGGTATTTCAAGCAAAAGATTAAAAAAAAAATAGAGCTAGCTATCAGACTTACCAGACAAAGGAATAGAGGTAGCTATCAGATACTTAGACAAAACAGACTCAAAACTAAAAATGGTAAAAAGAGACAAAGGCCATTAATGATAAAGGAATCAACATATTAAGAAGATGTAACAATTGTAAATATTTGTGCGCCCACATGGAAGCACCTAAATATATAAAGGAGAAATTAAAATATCTAATAGGAGAAATAAACAGCAACATAATAGTAGTTGGGGATTTTAATACCACACTCTCAGCAGTGGAGAGATCATCCACAGAGACTCAATAAGGAAACAGTGGATGCGAACAACACGACAGAGCAAATGGGCCTGACAGACATACAGACTGCTGACAACAGCAGGATACAAATTCTCAGCCACACATGTAATACCTTCTAGGATAGACCATGCATTAGGCCACAAAACAAGTCCTAAAAACTTAAGACTGAGATCAGTCTAAGAATTAATATTTCTGACTATAATGATGTGCAACTAGAAATCGATAACAGAAGGAAAATTGGAAAACTCACAAATACATGGAAATTAAACATTCTCCTGAACAACCAATGCATCAAAGCATAAATTAAAAGGGAAATACTGTAGATTTCAGTTATATTTGGGCTTCCCAGGTAGTGCTAGGGGTAAAGAACCCACTTGCCAATGCAGAAGATGTAAGAGAGGGAGGTTCGACCCCTGGGTCAGGAAGATCCCTTGTAGAAAGGCATGGCAACCCACTCCAGTATTGTTGCCTGGAGAATTCCATGGACAGAGGACCCTGGAGGGCTACAGTCCATAGGGTCTCAAGATTTGGAATCTTTTAAAAAGGGCAGGGGGAGAAACATTCCCAAACTCATTTTACATAGCCAGCATTACCCTGATAACAAAGGCAGAAAAGGACAAAAGGGAAAGAACTACTGGCCATTATCCTGATAAAAACAGATACAAAAATTCTCAATGAAGTTTTAGCAAATGAAATTCAGTAGCATTCTTAAAGGGACCATTCACCGTATCAAGCATAAATCACCCCTGGAATACAAGGATGGTTCAACATAGCAAATCAATGTAATACATCATATTAATAGAATTAAAGAGAAAAATACAATCACCTCAAATGCAAGAAAAAAACTTGCATGAAATTCAACATCCATTCATGATAAAAACTCTTAACAAATTAGGTTTAGAAAGAATGTATCTCAACAATAATAAAGGCCATATATAGCTAGCATCATTCTCAGGGTGTTTTGTTAAACTGCTGATACTCCCAAAAGCCATCTATAGGTTAAATGTAATCCTTACCAAGAGTCCAACAGCATTTTTTTTTTTTAATTTAAGAAAAAGAGATCAGATTTGTGCCCCCATGAACTGTAGTCCACCAGGCTCTGTCTGTGGGAATTCCTAGGCAGGAACACTGGAGTGGGTTGCCATTTCCTTCTCCAGGGGATCTTCTTGACCCGGGGGTTGCACTTACATCTCCTGCATTGACAGGAGGATTCTTTACCACTGAAGCCACCAGGGAAACCCCCAAAAGGTGCATACTTACAGTTAAAAATAAATTCTGGGATGTAATGTACAGCATTGTAACTATACTTAACAAAACTATACTGTATATTTGCTAAGAGTAGATTTTGAAAGTTTTCATCACAAGTAAAAAAAACTTGTAACTGTGGTGATGAATGTTAACTAAAATTGTGGTAATCATTTCTCAGCAGATACATAAATCGAGTTATTATATTGTACCCCTAAAATCGACACAGCATTATATGTTAATTATATCTCAATAAAGAAAAAAATCTTTTTTCTTTCAGTGTTGGTTTGTATCTTCCAGTGTTGGTTTGAAATTGGAGATACCAGAATGAACAGAATGAACTTATGATTATATGTGTTTGTGTGTGTGTCTGCTTGCTGTGAGAGCCTAGAAACAATATCACACCAGTAGCAATCTGCACATTAAGAATTAAGATCTTGATTTCAAAATTCTGAAAGCAATCACTGGAGAAAAAGACTACTTCCAGGTCTGAAATGGGAAAAGTGTAAGATGAGCCTAGAAGATCTTGTTGCACTGGAGAGGGCTTGAAGATGCTCCTAGTTGCCAAATGTGAGAAAATATGAGCATCACAATAATGATAGTGACAGATAATAACCTGCTTAGCAAAATAGGAATCTATGAGCCCATACTGACAAAATATAAATGAAAAAATAAATGTGGGAGAGGAGAAAGCTCTTCTTTATAGTAGCAAGGCAATGAGTATAGAGGAAATGATAACGTTGGGTAGTCATCATTGGATGCTAAAATCTGTGGGTAAATTTTTTTTATGTGGAACAGCATATTTACATAGTCTCAAAGTAGTTCCCCAGATACTACTAATCACAAAGGGAAAAAGAATAACTTTATAGTGGAGGAACTGAGCAAACATTATTTAACCTACAGATCAAATTTAACATCACCAACACTGGGAAAAACCTCTACTCTGTGGCATGATGTTTTCAACTTATTTTCAGTTTGCTCAGAATCTGTATGTGTGTATAAATGCACACATATATACAGAATGATAAAAGCAAATGAGACAAACTAATTAACAGACACAGGGGTATAAGTGCTTTCCTTGAACTATTCTTGCTTGCAAATTAAGATTGAGGGTCTTGCTTGCAGCTTAAGATTGGGGGCTTCCCTGGTAGCTCAGACAGTAAAGAATCTGCCTGCAATGCAGGAGACCCTGGTTCAATCCTTGGGTCAGGAAGATCCCCTGGAGAAGGAAATGGCAATCCACTCCAGTATTCTTGCTTGGAGAATACTATGGACAGAGGACCCTGGTGGGCTACAGTCTACAGGTCACAAAGAGTCAGACACAACTGAGTGACTTTCAAGACTGAAGTTATGTCAAAATAAAAAGTTGTCCAAAAATGTTGGAAAAGATGCGAGGAGACAATTTTCCATGGGTTGTCTGTGTTTTCTTTTTCTTTCTTGTGAGCAGGGACACTGACAGCTTTTGTCCTAGCCTAACTTTTTACGGATGTTTGTATAGTTTAAGAGCCTTAGAAGAAAGAGATTGTATCCCCTACTGGAATTTACTGTCAAATATAATAATATAATGTCTCCCTACAGGGCAAAGTTTGAGCAGGATTATTTGCAGTCTATTTAAAAATTCAGATCACCTGAACTTAAGGTTCCTCAGCCTTGAGGCATATCTACTGTGTGCAGAAAATCCACCTAGAGCCCTCTCTATTGCTCTTTGAGACTTTGAGGGCAAGAGGAACCAATGGAATCATGAAGCTTATATTGCTGGATGTTCCAGGAGTAATAAAACCCTTTGTCTCTGACCTTAGAGTCTGACATCATCTGCCAGAAACCAGGAAACCATGACAGGCTAACTTGTTAGTTTGCATGTAGGGGGAAATCTCAGAACCATGATAGTTCTTGGCCAAAAAACAAAAGCAGTGAAAATGAGAACTGTCAACCAATTTGCCAGATGTTGATATGTATTGTTCTCTATCGTGCTGTGTGATTTAGCAGACACCTAAAGGAAGGCATGGGCTTCCCAGGTAGCTTAGTGGTAAAGAATCTGCCTGCCAATGCAGGAGACACAGGTTTGATCCCTGGGTTGTAAAGATCCCCTGGAGGAGGGGATCTTAATAAATGTTTATCATTAAAGAGGAAATATAAGAAAAATTAGATCACCTTCTTTATACAATCCAGAGAAAAATCACTGTTAATATTTTAGCTTATTTTCACTTTGTACAAAGTTTAAATTCTACTGTATATAACTTTCTATCTTGTTTAACTTAATATTATATTACACTATATTTACATCATTAAATTTTTTTTGAAAGCATGACTCTAGTGGCTGCGTAAGATTATATCTAATGAATCTACCATCATATATCTGTAATTGTTTTTCTGGGTTTTGTCATTTATACTGTTTTTAATTTTTTGCTTTTATGGGATAAACTCTGATTACTTGTTTAGGATTAATTTCCATCAGTGGGATTACTGGATGAAATCTTTGTCAATTAGCTTTCTAGAAAAGTTCTGCTACTTTGCCATTCCATATACAAACTTTCTGGTATGTATGTATTACCTAGCAAAATCAACCAAATTTAAGTAAAAACGTGTTTTAATTTATATCTATTATTAATGGTTTAAATTTTGGAATATAATTATTAACCAAAACAGTATGCTATTGGCATAAAAACAGACACATAGATGAATGGGGCAGAAGAGAGCCCAGAAATAAACTCATGCATATATGGTCTATGTATTTATGACAAAGGAGCCAAGAATATGGAAAAAGGACAGTCTCTTCAATAGATGCTGTTGTGAAAACTGGATAGCCATGTGCAAAATAATGAAACTGGACCTGGACCGCTATCTTATACAAAAGAATTGACTCAAAATGGATTAAAGACTTGAATGAAAGACCTGAAACCATAAAACTCTTAGAAGAAAACATTGGCAGTAAGCTCCTTGGCATTGGTCTTGATGATGACAATTTTTTAGATTTGACACCAAAAGCAAAGGCAACAAAAGCAAAAAAATAAAACCAAAAATCAAGTGGGACTACATCAAACTAAAAAGCTCCTACACTGCAAAGAAAACCATCAACAAAATGAAAAGGTAACATACCAAATGGGAGAAAATATTTGCTAGTCATATATCTTATAAGAGATTAATATCCAAAATGTACAAAGAACTCATACAACTCAATAGCAAACAACCTGATTGAAAAAATGAGCAGATCTGAACAGATCTTTTTCCAAAAAAGACATACAGATGGCCACAAGGTACATTTTTATGTGTTTCAGGTACATTTCAGGTGTTCAAAATCGCTAATCATCAAGGAAATGCAAATCAAAACCAAAATGAGATATCATTTCACCCTGGTTAGAATGACTTGTTACCAAGTCTTGTCAAACTTGTTACCAAAAAAAGAAAAGAAATTACAGATATCAGTGAAGATTTGGAGAAAAGGGAACCCTTGCATACTGTTGGTGGAAATATAAATTAGTTTAGCCCCTATGGAAAAGGGTATAGAGGTTCCTCACAAAATTAAACATAGAAATACTATATGATCCCGAAATTTCACTTCTCGGTATTTATCCAAAGAAAATGTAATCACTAGCTTGAAAGGATATACGCACCCTCTTCCACCATATTCACTGCAGCATTATTTACAGTAGTCAAGATATGGAAGCATCATAAGTGTCCATTGATGGATGAATGGATAAAGAAAATGTTACAGGAGGAGGGCATGGCAACCCACTCCAGTACTCTTGCCTGGAGAATCCCATGGACAGAAAAGCCTGGCAGGCTCCAGTCCACAGGGTCACAAAGAGTTGGACATGACTGAAGCAACTGAGCATGAATATATATACGGTGGAATATTACTTGCCTATAAAAAAAGAAGAAAATATTATCATTTGCAACAACATGGATGGACCTTGAGGGCATTATGCTAGATGAAGTAAGTCAGACAGAGAAAGACAAGTACTATATGATCTCACTTATGCTGGGAATTTAAAACAAAAAGTCAACTCATCGATATAGAAGAAATTGGTGGTTGCCAGATGTAGAAGGTGGAAATGGCTGGAATGGGTGAAGGAGGCCAAAAGGTTTAAGCTTCCAGTTATAAAATAAATTAATACTGAGGATGTAATGTATAGCATGGTGGTTATGTTTCTGAAAAATCACTACATTAGGAGTCACATAATCTATTGCATGTTATAAATTCTTATGCTTTATTAAGCTTCTTCTTACTAGGATAGCAATTCTAATTATATTAAATGGGCATGTTAATTTTTAAGGCATTTACATTTCCTTCATATTTAGATTTAATATCTTTATATGTCTTCCAGTAATATTGTATGCTTTTCTTCATATAGGTTATAACTTGAAACTTTATCCTACTAGGTCTTCATTTATTTTTGCCAGAATCCAAGTTTCACTCATTTTTGCCTTTTACTCATTCTCCCATCTAGCTAGGCTCTGTGATTTCAGTAATTTAATGTAAGGCAGCATAGTATAACTGGTTGCTCTCAAACTTTAGTGTGCATCAAATCATCTGAAGAGCTTGTTAAAACACAGATGTTCTGATTTAATAGTTCTAGAATTGGGTCCAAGAATTTGCATTTCTAACAAGTCCTCAGGTGATGCTAATGCTGCTGGTCCAGAGATTATACTTTGAGAACCACTATTTAGACCAATGCTTCTCAAAGCATTTGTATGTTTTAACGTGCATAGAAGTTTTCCGAACACCTTGTTAAATGCAAATTGGTTCTGATTTAGAAGGTCTTCAACAGGACTGTGTGGTTCTGCACTTCTAACAATCTCCCAGATAATTCTCCTGCTGGTTTACATATCATATTTGACTTTGAATTCAGGCAGAATTGAGTTTTTGTTGGTGGTGGTTTTTTGGTGGGTTTTTTTTTTTTTTGCCACATGGCATGTGGGACCTTAGTTCCCTGACCCAGGATGAAACTTGTGGCCCCTGCATTGGAAGCAGAGTCTGAACCACTGGACCACCAGGGAATTCCAAAGATTTTTGTTTTTCTTTTTCAGAACTGAGTTTGAATCCTGGTCTATACATACTAATTGATGACCTTGAAAAGAAGTTCTTTTTCTTCAGTTCAGTTGCTCAGTCAGGTCCGACTCTTTGTGACCCCATGGACTGCAGCATGCCAAGCTCCTCTGTCCTCCACTATCTCCCAGAGTGTGCGCAAATTCATTAGTAAAATACTTTATATCAAATCAAGAACATAAAATTATTTTATGAAATACTACTGCCTGGCACATAATAAGTACTTAATACAAAGTTGTTCTCTGTCTCATATCTCAGAAATACATCTGCCCTACAGAATATTCAGTACCAGAGTCAAACCAAAGTCCCAGAGCTTTTGTCTACAGATTAATCACAGACACCTTCACTTGAATCTCTAAGGTAGTATTACTCTGTGTTCTCTAGATGGTCTGTAGTGGTCTGTGATGAAACTTGGGAAACAATTCCATAGTTCATTTTACTCATCATGATGCACATGAACACATTTAAAAATTCTGCACTGAAGCAATCTGTATAATTTTAAGCTATTATATTTTTTGGTTGTAGAATTTCTATTTTTCTGTTGAGATTTCATATCTTTTCATTCATTGTGAGTTTATTTTCTCTTATAATCATTGAACTTAGTTATAATGGCTACTTAAATTTTTTAATTTATTGGGGCATAGTTTTTAATGGATTATTTATTTTTTTATATTTAGCTGTGCTGGGTCTTCATTGCTGCATGCAGGCTTTCTCCAGTTGCCACAAGTAGAGGCTACTCTCTAGCTGTGGTGTGCAGGCTTCTCATTGCAGTGGCTTTTGTTGTGGAGCACAGGCTCCAGGGTACACAGGCTTCAGTAGTTGTGGCACACAGGCTTAGTTGCCCTGTGGCATGTGGGATCTTCCCAAATCAGGGATGGAACCAGCATCTCCCACATTGCAAGGCAGATTCTTAACCACTGGACCACCAAGGAAGCCTTGGAGTATAGTTGATTTACAGTGTTGTGTTATTAATATTTCCAGGTGTACAGCAAAGTGAATCAGTTATACATAAACATATATCTACTTTTTTTTTAGCTTCTTTCCCCATATAGGCCTACTTTAAAATTACTGTTTGCAATCCCATTATCTGGGTCATCTAGAGGTTGGTCTCTGTTGATTATCTTCTCTCGAGTAGGAATCACATTTCTTTGTGTGCTGAATTTTGGATTGCATCCTGGACATTGAGAATAATACACTGTAGAAATCCTGAATTCTATTATGTTCCTTTAAAAAGTTTTCAGTTTGTTTGTTTGTTTTCTTAGTAGAAGGATCATGTGGCTGAACTCAAATTGTAAACTCTTCTCTTTTCTGAGAAGGGAATCAACTGAAATCTCAGTATACTTCTTTTAGGGTTGCTTGGAGTCTCTTTTAGGGTTGCTTGGAGTCTGTACCATACATGCATGGTATAAGTATCCGACAGATTTGAGCAGAATTTATACATAGAATGTGGACCTTCCCCTTTCTGGTTCTTCTGAAATTCCTTCCATTTTCTAGCTGCTGTGGTCACCCAAACTATGTCTTCTAGTTCTTCAGCTCAGTAATACTGAGTTTCTATTTGAGTTTTAGCCACCCTGCTTGGGGCAGCTCTCAGTAGGGGCCTGCTTTACATGAAGGCCAACAGCTGTAAGAATGGGAAGTTCATCCCATGCCATTCCCTTGTTCACTGTGTTGGCCGCATTCAGTATCTGCTTGCGTTCATTTTTTCCAGTTTTTGTTTATATTCAAGAATTACATTTTCTCTAGAATTTAGTTTTTCTCTGCAGAAGGGTTGGTCTAACATGAGCTCCTGGGCCATCACTGGAAGTGGAATCTGGGTAATTTTCTTTAATCTAGCATTCCCTAAAGAGATTCTTCTTTTGGTAGAACCTTATTAGTATATCACAGGCCTTAGTATTTCATAAAATTCATTTGGGGAGATGCCATTCTAAGATTTTTATCCTGGGAGACTTAAAAAATGGTGATAAAATTAACAGATTAGATAGTTAAAAAGCAAAATGGGTTTTCAGGGAAAGACGATGAGAAAGGCATTAAAAATGCAATCTCTCAATATTTTCTAAGGGACGTTCAGTGGGGAAGAGTGGTGGTTTTCCATGATAATGCTCTCAGAAATTATGGATGTACCCCCAAATCACTTAATTCTTTTAAATCTATTAGGCAGCTGAGATCTACAAATTTTTCTCAACCCTTCTCGAACCTGTTTATGTTGTCTACTATCATTCAAGGTCACAGTTAAAGAGAAAACAAGATGTTTGTTTGAGAGATTAAGGCCCATAATTTTGCCTAAAGTCTTTAGGCCCAAATGCTGAGAGCAGGCCATAATGGATCTACACAGTGAAGTAAATAATACCCAATACCATATGGAATCCACACAATCAATATTCTTAAATACTGGGTTGGCCAGAAAGTTCCTTTGGGTTTTTGTACACTCTCATGGAAAAACCTGAACAAACTTTCTGGACAACCAAATAATTACTTTTTTTTCCTGGCCTCTCATTTTATTATAAAAAGCAATCAATAATTTGATATTAGAATATGACATAGGATTGTATAGTTGCAGCCTAACCTATTCCTGTTTTATTTTTAATTATGATGGATGTAAAAGTAATAAGATAAAACTAAGCCTTGATAGCTGCTGTTTAGAAAAATAAAACTTGGAGATAAAGTGCCTTTTTGATCACAGTAGAAGAATGAGTTACTTTCATTATAATTTTACTGTCAAGTAAATTTTATTGTATTCTCTTCCTCAGAAAATTGGCAAACCATGTGCCATAATGGAATAGAGAGGGAATATCTCAAGCTTAGAAGCCAGACACCCTGGGGTTTAATAATTCTTCAGTGTTGTAAAAATTAAATTAGATAACATTTATGAAATATATACTGTATATAAAGTACCTAACATAATGCCTGACATTCAGTAAACTGTTGGTTTTCTTCTCCAATCTGGTTTTCTGGGACTGCAAAAAGGAAATTCTTTGATACCAAACATGGATAGGAATATTTTCCTATTATTATTTTAACTTTGGACAGGCAAAGGAATGAAAGAAATGAGTCTTTCTATTGATAGATCGACAGCCTAGATCCCAAATGAAACCAAAATTTCCAAAAGATGAACCTGATCTTCTAGCATTTTTAATCCAGTTTTTAATGTACTTCATGAGAATTTTTTCCCACTTATACCTTTATTCCCCAAACTGTCAAAATAGAATAATAGAAACTTCCTACTTAAGTTATATTTATACAAGCACATAAAGGGCTTTTTAAAAAATTAAATTCACTTTTGGTTGAATTAGATGGAATCTTTTAGAGGAAATAAATCATTCTTGTAACAGTGAGGAAGTTGACCTTGTGGACTCCTTACTGAGAAGGATGTTTCTTCAGTTCTGGATCAGGACTGCAAGACAAATCTTTTGGTGACTGCAAGACAAATTTGAGATCTGGAGACAATGAGCAATTTCTCTCATATCCACACTCCACAGGCTCTCTACCTGGGTCCTAATTTACCTTACCTTTGTTTTCATTCTTTGGCCTTGTTACATAGACTGATACATTTGAGATAAAAACCAATCCAAAGGTAGGAAGCCTTTAAAGATGACAATGAAGGAGGACTTCCCTGGAGATCCAGTGGCTAAGATTCTGAGATCCCAGTGCAGGGGGCCCAGGTCCCATCCCTGGTCGGGGAGCTAGATCCCACATGCTGCAACTAAAGATCCTACATGCTGCAACAAAGATGGAAGGTCTTGCATACAACAACTAAGACCCAGTGCGGCCAAATAAGTACATAAATATATACATATTTTTAAAGAGATGAAAATGAAAACGAAGCTGTTCACTATGGTCCATTGTGAAAGAGGTCCTTTGACTCTCATATCACAAACAGAGCAGAATAAAAGATAGGAGTAGTGGAGTGAGATGGAAGGGGGGTGGGGTAGGCAGAAATGATGAGACAGACAGTGAGGTCCTTGGTTTCTCAGCCCACAAATCCTGACTATGTTTAGATTTGGGTGCACAGACTTTCCAAAGATGGCTGGAGAAGAAGTCACCTGCTGACTGCATTCTGCCTGTTGGATTTGGAAGGAATAGGCTTTACCCAATACCTCATTTTTTTTTTTTTTTTTTTACTGCAGATACATGTGCCAGCCCCCGAGGAAACTGATGGTAACCAATTGTCTATATGCTTTTGTTAGTGCTTCTTTCCTGCTGTGCTGGGCTACGTAATTACTGGAGCCCTTGCAAACGCTGACTGTCAATGTGAGTAATTTCACATCCCATCCATTTAGTGAAAAGCTGTGAAAGTTGATCTTGGTTCTGCGGTAAGACTGGAACCAGACACAGGCTACCAATGCCTTGGAAATAAATATGTGCCCATCATTGTTTTCATTAGGTGTTGCTGTAACTCAGCCTCCAGGGAAATGAACTCAAGTCTGGCTGTCTTTCTGGAGAAGTTCAGATGTATTCTCAGTTTGGTGAAGTAGGCTGTCAGTTTCATTTATTGTTAAATTTTTGTAGTAGTTGTCAAGTGAGAGGTTGGCAGCCTCAAAGAACACAGCTCTCTGTCTTATCCATAGACAGGGGACATTGTAATTTGATACTTACTGGCAAAGAGGGATTCATCCTCCCAATTCGGATTATTGGGTTTTGTTTTGTTTTTTTTCATTACAGGCTTTTTATGATTTCAAAAGTTTTCTTAAAAGGGCAGCAAAATTAGCCTTAACTAGTATTTCTTGGATTGCTTTTAACAATGGCAATAAGGCCAAAGCTTCTAGTCTTGACAGAAGTGGTTTCTTTACAACTTGCTTTTATCTTGCCAGAATAAGAAACTTAAAAATGTGTTTTTGTTATAGCTAAAGACCATGTTTTAGCTGATATCTTCCACAAGGATTCTCTCTTTAGCTTTATGCTCCTGAGGCAAAAAGTAGGTTTGCTTATTTGTTTGCATTTTATAGAGGACTTCTGCTTCAATTAGCACGTTTAACATAACAAGAATTTACATGGCCATAAGTTCTGCACTTCACTGCAAGGAATCAGAGTTTTTAAACGACATTTATTTACCAAGAGCTGTAATCAAGATGAAAATTTTTTTCTTAAAAATTCACCTTGGAAACAGAGGCAAAAAAAAAAAAAGAAAAGCCTTAATAGAAACTATTTTTCAACTCTTTTTTTTTTTCCCCTTGCAGGTGACACTAGCTCCTCTTTGATCTACAGACATGATATCATCTACAGGGTGCACCCAGCGCCAAACTACTGCATTCTTTTGACCAAAACAGTGGTTTTGTACAGCCTTACAGATGCAGGCTGAATAGCTTCAGAGTTGGCCTGCATCTTCACAAACAGGTCAGAGCAGATTTGAGTTACACAACCCCTGCAGACAGAGCTGCTTTCCCCGCAGCCAGCTGGCGAGTTTACATTTGTCAATTACTTCCTTCAGGGCCTGGCTCAAGATTAATTTCCTCCAAGATTCCCTCTTTCACGAATTCACCTCACTCAGCCATTCCCTTCCACCGCATCTGCTGATTACTCATCTGATGCTCTTTGTTCTGCTCTGCCATGCACTGTTGTACTTTACCTCATGATCATTCTCTAGATTTTTACTTTATCCTTCGGCTAAATTAAAACTGCCTTGAAAGTAGGGCCTGTCTACTTCTTTTGTGTACTTCTATAGCACGTAAGTATAGTGCAATAGGTACATAGTTTCTTCATAAAAGAGAATGCTTTGTGGTTGTCTTGGGGCTGGGATCCTGCCTTTGCTTTCTGTGCCTGAAAACCAGACTTGCCGCTTCCACACCATGGGATGTCCCCAGTCTGCTCTGGTGATGGTATGCTGCCCTGGTGTATTCCTCTCTGCTCTGACCCCAGAAGCAAGTTTCTCACCTAACATCCCATGGATTTGATTTTTTCCAAAGGTTAGATTTTTCCATAATCAAGATAGTAAGGGTAGGGAGGCACAGAAAAGAGATCTACAAAGAATGATATTAAGTAGATAGTAGAGGATCCAAGAAGGAATAGAAGGGGACTTGCCTGGTGGCCCAGTGGCGAAGACTCCATGCTCCCAATGCAGGGAACTCAGGTTTGATCCCTGGTCAGGGAGCTGGATCCTGCAGGCTGAAACTAGGAGCCCACATGGCCACAACTAAAAAAGACCCCACATGTTTCAACGAAGATCTTGCACTTGGCGATGAAGATTCTGCGTGCCACAACTAAGACCCGGAGCAGCCAAGTAATTTTTCCTTTTTTAACTTATTAGCTTTGAAAAGAAGAAGGCAGCAGCATAGGAGGGGCTTCCCTGATGACTCAGTGGTAAAAAAATCTGCCTGCCAATGCAGGAGACACAGGTTCGATCCTGGGCCCGGGAAGATTCCACATGCTACGGAGCAACTAAGCCTGAGCCCACAACTACTGAGCCTGAGCTCTAGTGCCTGTGCTCCGCAACAAGGGAGACACTGCAGTGAGAGGCTCTCATATCGCAACTAGAGAAAAGCCCCAGCAGCAACAACCAAAAATAAACAAACAACAATAAAATATATATATATATAACAATAATATTAAATTATATATATGTGTGTGTGTGTGTGTATATATATATATATATAAAGAAAGAAGGCATGGGAGCAAACCTGTAAGTTTTGGGGAGAGTGGTGGGAAGAATAGGTAGCTGGAATAAGACACAGCAAAGAGCTTTTAAACTCTTCGAAGGCAACTCAGATTGGGGAGGGGCTGGGGAAATTTAAAGCAAAAGTGTTCTGAATCAATGCTGATTTGAAGACTAGTTAGAGATGCGGTTAAAGCATCTCTGAGATAAAGATTATAAGGCCTCACACATGCTTAGGGAATATGTGACAATGTGCGGGGGTAAATATGAAGCCACAGGATAAACAAGGCTCTTTTTCTGGAATGTCTATTTTACTAAACAATTGTTGAAATCTTTCCATCTCAAATGAACTAGCTTAAGCAAACCTACCTGCCTTTTATTGGCAGGACTCATTTATTTGGAAAGCCCATGCAAGTTCAGGTATGGCTGGATATACAGGTGCTCCAATGATGTTGTCAGAACTCTCTCCATCTATCTGCTCTGCTTGGCCCCCTTCTGTATGGAGGCTTTCTCCAACTTACACTTAAGCTGACTCTTGGCAACTCAGATCCTTATTTACCTTACTTAGCCAACCACAAGAAGGAAAAGAACTTCTTTTTCCTTATATCCATACACCTATGAAAAGACGGAGCTTCCTTGGTGGCTCAGACAGTAAAGAATCTGCCCGCAATGAGGGAGACCCCAGTTTGATCGCTGAGTTGGGAAGATCCCCTAGAGAAGGGAATGGCTACCCACTCCAGTATTCTTGCCTGGAGAATCCTATGCACAGAGGAGCCTAGCAGGCTACAGTCCATGGAGTTGCAAACAGTCAGACATGATTTGAACGACTAACACTTTCACTTATGAAGACACTGCAATTGTTCCTTGCTTGAGATATGTGCTATGCCAGTGGGGTGCCATGATCAGTACAGAACTGGTACCCTCCCTGGTCCATGCCAGCAGCTCAGGCCTGTGACTAGGGATCAAAGCCATTATGAACAATAGAGGAATAATGATGCAGTAAGTGGACAGTGATTTCCCTCAGGAAATGATGCTGGCAGACAAAACCATCACGTCCACTACATACAGTGTTAAATAATTTAAAACATTTTATATACAAATAAACCTACTTTGGGCTACCAGCAGGGTTGAGGGTACATGGTTTAACTTTTTCTGCTGGTATTGGAACTGATGAAAACATTTGAGGAGCACTGATCAATACACATGGCTTTTTAATGCCACAGCTACTGTGTTAGCTGTGACTGTCCTTATCACACTGGATGTTGTGCTTTTCAAATGGAAATCTGACACTGTCGATAGGTGTAAAATTGCAGGGCCTGCATTTCCAATTTCATAGCATCAATCTCCTTGCTCCAAAGGCTAGACAGACCTGGGGCTGTCAAGACTTGTGGGCAGCTTACAGTCATGGGTGTTGCCACCCGTTTTCACCCCAGAGGAATGGACACAATAGAAAGTGATAGGAGGGATGAAAGACGACTGGAAAAGTCACAGGAAAATGTGCATAAGTATAAAAAATAAAGACTAGCATGGGGAAGCACGTGGGGTCCTACTACCCCCATCTGATCTGCACATTCTTGACCCACCTAGCATTCAGCCTACCATGATTTCATGCTCCCCAAATGAGGCAGAACCCCAACAGTAGCAACAGACACATCAGTGCCCCACCCTTATGCCCTTGCCTTACCACTTCTGGTACAAGACGATTAGACTTGTGATCACCAGCTTTTGCATTTCCTTGCCTGAGAGTTTTTCTGGCCACTGCTAGTGTGGCTGGAAGTACTCAGATATTATCCTCCTGTGGCAGCCTTCAGACAGAGTGACTGTCCAGAGGTGAAGAAATACCCCAGTTCCCTGTCCCTTGGATGGGATTACTCTGAGGAACATTCAGCACTGGCTCTCAGCTCACCCAGTGTGATTGAGCTCCAGTTGTTTATAGTAGCTGACATGCAAGTGTGCACGCATGCTCAGTCATGTCCAACTCTTTGTGACCCCATGGGTTGTAGCCCACCAGGCTCCTCTGTCCATGGGATTTTTCAGGGGAGAATACTGGAGTGTGTTACCATTTCCTCCTCCAAGGGATCTTCCCGACCCAGGGATTGAACCCTGTGTCTCCTGCATTGGCAGGCAGATTCTTTACCACTTGAGCCCCCTGGGAAGGCCTAGCTGGTTTGGCAACACATCTTTTATTGTCTAATATCTGCTCCCTCCCTTATATCACCCACTCCCACACTTACACCACTTAAACTACTTCCACTTGAGTCCTTATCTCAATGTCAACTTGTGGAGGAAACCAAGCCAAGATGGAGGTTTCAGGTAAAGTTTCAGGAATTTTCTTGAGGCTAAGGAAGGCTTTCTGTGGTTTTGGATAGGAACAGTGGACCCATTATGCAAATATCCACTACTGTCTCTGTTGATTCATTTGGTTATTAATATTCGGTTACTATCATAAGGGTTAATATCATAACCCTTATGATATTAGGGCTATTCTGAGGTTGTAGAACTACCCGAGTCAATATGACCCCATAAGACCTCTATGGGTTAGTTGCTATTGCATAACAATAGTAATCCACCATAATAATAAAATTCTTTATTATTACAGTTGATGCATCTAGAGATTGGCTGATCTGGACTGAGTTTGCTCATTCATTGGCAGTCAGCTGAGGCTCTCTTGCAGACTGAGCTTAGCAGGGCAATTCTGCTCTGTATGTCTTTCCCTCTTCTCCGGGGACCAGCCAGTCAGCCTGGGCACATTCTTCTCTTGGCAGTGGCAGAGGTGGAAAAGTAAGATGTTCAATGGAGCAAGTCCTTCTTTAAGCCTCTATTTATACCATCCATATGAATGTTCCTTTGGCCCAAGTAAATCAGATGGCCAAACTCAGAGTCAAAGGTAGGAAAATCTATTCCTTCCCTCTTGGGGAGGATCTACAAAATCCCCTGGCAAGGGACATGAAGAGAGGAAGGGATTAGAAACTGAGGCCAAATCTACCCCACACCTATACATTTGTCCTCATAAACCTTCACCTTTCTACTTATCTGTCTCTTGGGAGAGTCCTGCAGGAAACACTTGACTGTCATCAATTTTTGTAACTTTTGTAAATTACATTCTGACTTGCTTAGGAAGGACGTTTATCTCTGTCTCTTGATAGTCAACAACCTGTTTTTACAATTTAAAGCAGTTGCAATAAAGGTGACCATCTGAACTTGCCTTAGTACAGAAGGAATGAATTTGAACTGAAATGTACATTTCAAAAGCTGAAGCAAGACGGGAAAAAGCAATTAGCAACCAGGCAGCACTGCTTCAAGACAACACACAGATTTCCAGAAGTGTTTAATTGAAGGGATTCCTTTTCATGATGATTCAGACAGTGTTATTTCTTAAACTTGACATAGACGATCCTCACGCCTTCCCCAGACATGCTGAAATGGCAGTGAAATGGAAACACCTATCATCAGTATTCGTTGCAGCCCCTTTTTTTGTCTTCTCTGTCCATCAGAGTTAAAAAAAAAAATTTATGACTCATTGTTTTTCAAGGATGCTGCTTCCTCTGCATTTTTTTAAGTTGTTTTTAGATAAGGTTTTTCTCCTTGTTTATACACTGCCCACTGAAGTTCTTTTTATATCCCAGGTTTGTATGTTTACAGGCCCATTAGGCAAACTTCGTAACACTGTTTTCTGCCCCTCAGTTGTCTCTGGTGCTTTGAAACACAGATGATACTCAAAAGAGAAAGAAAATGTGCCTTGATTCAGCCAGTGCCATGAAAAACAATTATATTGTTTGACCCTGTCCCTCTGATGATAACCTTTTATGAGAGCTCCGTTTCCTTAGATCTGCCTTTTGGGATTGCCTTTGTGCCACTTCTGAAGTCGTAGGTTTCTGAGGTCCTCCAGGGAATTGTCCCATTATCTGTGAGAGCACGGGAAGGAATTTTACAGTAACTCTGCTACAGTGAAACATTTGCCTTGAGGCCGGAATCGAAAATAGCAGCTGGAAGGACATTTGGAAAAGCGGGGAAGGAGGAGGTGTGGGAGTGCGAGAGAGGTGGAGGGGCAGAGTTTTTCACATTTGGATTAAAAACACTAGTTCCAAGGCAGAACTGAGACAGGCCTGGCATCTCCCACCCTTGAAACTATCCCAAACTCAATTCTCTGAGGGCTTGGCTCTCCAAGCCGGTGATTTCAGTGCCGAGCGTGCTGGCCGGGGTCAGCGCACCGCTCTTGGCGATGAACAGTGAGCACCAAGATTCCTGGATGTCGACCAGCATCCCTGGCCTCTCTTCCATCACACCAAGAGGCGCAGAAAGACTGCTGCTCCTCCCACAGCAAGTTAGCATCCAAAACAGAGAGCAGTTTCCTGGAGTAACGAGGAACTAAATGGCTAGTGTCAGCCTTCTGAACACTTGAGGGAGAGATACTCAGCTCTTGCCCATCAGTGCCCTTGCAGTAATGGACACAAGTTATAGAAAGTGCAGGCAAGAGCCTAAGAGAAATAAACAAAGGGATGTAAACTGGGAATAGAGGCACCTACATTATCATGATGTAAGAGGCCGTGGCAACTAGCCTGCAAATACGGCCCCCAGTGAACCATGCTTCTCAGTACTAGCCCTTTATGCCCTTATAAAATTTCCTCCCTTGAATGTGGCTTGCCTGTGACTTACTGATCACTAGTAGAATATGGCTTAAATGACAATGTGGGACTTCTGAGACTAGGTCATAAGAAGCCATGCAGCTTCTGCCTTGGTCTCCTGGGCCCGTGGTCCACAAACTTTTTGGCAGGAGGGACCAGTTTCATGGAAGACAATTTTTCCATGGACGGAGAATCAGGGAGTGTTGGTTTGGGGATGATTCAAGCGCATTACATTTATTGTGCACTTTATTTAGCTTCAGATCATCAGGCATTCGGAGAAGGCAATGGCACCCCACTCCAGTACCCTTGCCTGAAAAATCCCATGGACGGAGGAGCCTGGTAGGCTATAGTCCATGGGGTCGCTAAGAGTCGGACATGACTGAGCGACTTCACTTTCACTTTTCCCATTCATGCACTGGAGAAGGAAATGGCAATCCACTCCAGTATTCTTGCCTGGAGAATCCCAGGGACGGTGGAGCCTGGTGGGCTGCCGTCTATGGGGTCGCATAGAGTCGGACACGACTGAAGCGACTTAGCAGCAGCAGCAGCAGCATCAGGCATTAGACCCCAGAGGTTGGGGACCCCCTGTCCTAGACAAAAGGAGATACTTCTTTGGGACCCTCCTTCTCGAACCTGGCCACCAAGCCCAAGCCACATGGAGAATCCAGAGGTAGACATTCTAGTTGACAACCCAGCTCTGTTCCCTGTTGACAGCCTGCATTAACTGTCACTTCAGATGATTCTAGCCCCAGGTACGACCTGACGGCAACCACATGAGATACCTCAAGAGAAACTGCCCAGTTGAGAACTGTATACATAGAACACGAGATAATAAATTTGTGTTAAGCCATTAAATTGAGTGGTTTGTAATCCAGAAGAGGTAACCAGAAGTTACGCATTCACACACATGGACAGATACACTTATGGATGGATCTATCCACTGATGGATCAATTGAATAGTTTTTTATTTACTCATTTATTAATTTCTCCACAAACGTCTATGGAGCATACATATTCCAGGCACTGTACTAGTCTCTGGGAACTAATTAATTACAGTGCCTGACTCCAAGGAGCTTACAGTTTAGTGGGTAGGAGTGGGTGGGAGCTTGTGTGGTCAAGAAAGTTTCCTCTGAGGTGTGATTTTTATTTTTATTTCTTGGCCTTCCATAGTGGCATGTGGCATCTTAGTTCCCTGACCAAGGATTGAACCGGTGCCCCCTGCAGTAGAAGTACAGTCTTAACCACTGGACCACCAGGCAAGCCCTGAGGTGTGATTTTTTTTGTGAATAAACTTACTTATTTTTTAATTGAAGTATAATTGTTCTACAATATTTGTGTGATTTTTGCCAAATATCAACATGAATCAGCCGCAGGTATTCCTATGTCCCCTCACTCTTAAACCTCCCTCCCCATCCTACCTTTCCAGGTTGTTTCAGAGCCCTGGTTTGAGTTCCCTGAAGCACACAGCATATTCCCACTGGCTATCTATTTTACATATGGTAATGTATATGTTTCCATCTTACTCTCTCCTTCCTCCCCTTCCCTATACCCCCAACCCCTTGCCACGTCCGTCCGTCTGTAAGTCTGTTCTCTATTGTCTGTGTCCCGAGGTGTGATTTTAAAGTGGATATCTGAAATACGAGGAGTCAGCCATGTTAGGGGTTGGGGTAGGTACAAAGAACTTTCTAGAATAAGGGAATAAAGGGAATAGTTAGGACATAGCTGGATGGCATCATCGACACAACGGACAGGAGTCTGAGCAAACTCCAGGAGACAGTGAAGGACAGGGAAGCCTGGCGTGCTGTGGTCCATGAGGTCGCAAAGAGTAGGACATGACGTGGCAACTGAAGAAGAAGAAGAACCCGGAGGTGGTAAGGAGCATGGAGTACTGGAAGAACAGAGAAAGCCAGTGTACTTGAGCTGAAGGAACTCTAGGGGAGAAACACTGGAGAGGGAGACCTGGGCCACAGTGGGCAGTCTTGCAGGCCGTGATAAAGAGTCTGGATTTTCTTCTAAATGCAATGGAAAAGCGTGAAGGGCTTTTAAACAGAGAAGTGACAAGATCCAATTTACATTTTAAAAAGGTCACTCAGGCAGCCTGACTGGAAGAGGGCAAGAGGGGAACCAGGGAGGCAGTCATCCAGGTGAGGTGATGGAGGCCTATGAAACGCCAGTCAGAGCCTAAGAGGCACCGAAAGGCACCTGCTTCCCACTGTGTCACTAGGGCCACCGCTCTTCAAAGTGCCCCAGCAGCTTCTGTTCTAAGGTCTATGGCCTGTGCTTCCGACTGATGACAAATGCCACAACTCCATCAGTTCACATCCGGAAAATCTCTAATTGTTTCAGCCATGCAAACGGTCCCCCTTGTTCCAGCCTGATAAGACGAGCAAGGTTTACAGCTAACCCACCCTGATGAGGTTGTGTGTCAGGTGTGTTCAACAAGCCTGTTCCCCTCACCCTCCCCTCCCCATGCACCCTCATTTCACACAGGACGCCCACCACCCCCCAGTGCCTATTGGCAAGGAGCTACAGCAACATCACCATCCCCCACCTCCCCATCCCCACCCTGGAGCCAGCATCTTGGGACACTTTACTTTCCAAGTGCCAGCCCATCTGGTTGACCAGATTTACTGCCTGGGTGAAGCTGTCTTTCCTAACCAAGTTGGCTGTTGTTACTAGCAGATACCAGGTCCTTTTGCTGTCATTAAATTAGTTGTGAATAAAAGGGAACCAGAGTAACTAAAGCCTGCAGTCCTCGGAGGCTAGAGAAAACCTGTCAATAGTAATTATTCCTCAGGATTGTCATTACAAAGGTATTTAGCTCTGCAGGCTCACCTTCCCTCCAACTTTCTCAGGGTTCATAGACTGTATTTTCATAGAAACTGCCAGCCACATTTCTGACCAAAAAAAGCCAGTCTGCACATATATATGTGTGTGTATGTCGGGGGGGCAAGCACTGAATGGAACCCTGGCGGAAGAGATCTCATCACTTATCCCTTGCCTTCCCATCAAATCTGCTTCCCCCAGGTCTCCTGCCTCCTCCAGCACCATCTACCCACTGCCTGTCTGGTAGTCGGCCTTGACCCTCTCCCTCCCTCTCTCTACCTATTACCACTCACTGACTCTCTCCCCAAACCACTCACTTTTCTCCCTCTGCCCACTACTACCTTAGCCCAGGACACGTACGGCAGCAACCTCTCCAGTCTCCACATCCAGAGTCCTCCCATCCACTTTCTGCAGCTTTGTTCTTTTTTAAAAAATACTTATCTTATTTTGGACTTCCCCGTGAGTCAGTGGTAAAGAACCCACCTGCCAGTGCAGAAGACGTGGGTTCAATCCCTTGTCCAGGAAGATCCCACATGCTGCAGAACAAACAAGCCCCTGGACCACAGTGACTAGGCCTGTGCTCGAGATCTTGGAGTCACAATTACTGTGCCTACGTGCCCCCACTACTGAAGCCTGAACACTCTAGAGCCTGGGTTCCACAAGAAGAGAAGCCACCACAATGAGAAGCCCTTGTGCTGCAACTAGAGAGTAGACCCTGCTCACCGCCAACTAGAGAAAAGCCCATGCTGCAAGAAAGACTCAGCACAGCCAAATAAATAAATAAAATTCTAAAAAAGACTTCTTTTTGTTTATTTGGCTGCACGGGTCTCAGTTGTGGCATGCAGGATTTTTAGCTGCAGCTCACAAACTTCTTAGTTGCAAGATGTGGGACCTAGTCCCCCAAGAAGGAATTGAACCCGGGCCCCCCGCATTGGGGGCATGAAGTCTTAGCCACTGGACCACTAGGGAAGTCCCTGAAGCCTTGTTCTTAACTCCTCAGACTCCTCCCTCCCTGCTCCCACCCCATCCTCTCTGCAACAGCCGTCTTAATGGACTCTCAGCACCTCAAATAAGCTTTCTCTGAATTCTGGGCCTTCCCATTTACTAAGGAGATGGCAAACTAGGATCTGTGAGCCTGCTGCCTGTTTTGTAAATAAAGTCCTGTTGGAACACATCCACACCCATTCACTTATGTTTTGTCTACAATACACATAGCAACATATTTTTACATACAACAGCAGAGTTGAGTAGTTGCAACAGAGACTGTATGACTTGCAAAGGCTTAAATATTTACTATCTGGTCCTTTATAGAAAAACTTTGCTGCTGAGGGGAGTATGAGGGGGAATGTATGTGTATGTATGGCTGAGTCCCTTCCCTGTTTACCTGAAACTATCACAATGCTGTTAATCGGCTTTCCTCCAATACAAAATAAAAAGTTTGAAAAAAAAATACTATCCCTGCCATACACTATTCCTTCTGGCTGGAACTCTCATCCTGTGTCCTTTTCCCACTTCTGTTCGTTCCTGCTCTTGACCTAGTTAACAGCTAATTTATCCTTTAGCTCTAAGCCTAGAAATAGCTTCCTCCAGGAAGTCCTCCATGACCACATCCCATCCCCTGGTAACCTTTCCCTAGCACTCTATTTTACAACAACAATTACAACGGCCTACTAGTCTCTCCCTTTACACTATGAGCTCCTTAAGTACAAAGATTGGGTCTTACAGACCAGCTTCTCCATTTGAGGGCCCTGGGGCAAGAGTATAAATTCCCATGTATCATTTGTCTAAATATTAAGCATTATAAACTACAAGCTAGCAAACACTTAAATAAAATACCTTTAAACTCTTGTTACCCTGACAAGTAGTCCTTCATATGTGGTAAAAAGTACACATCAAGCTATTGTTTTGATATGATTAAAAGCTGGCAAAATTTTAAAGACAATTAGGAGTGAATGAGTATTCCACTGATGGACCACTGTTTATCTGAGTAATAAAAATGACACACAATTTAGGAACTACTGTATTATTTATTTTATAAAATTTATTTTTGTCTTCATTTTGGCTAAACCATGTTATATTATAATCTAGGTTTTCACATGACGTGTGTTCAATTGCTTGGAATAATCTAAAGGATTAAAAATGAAATTGTATTAGAAGTACAAAAAATTTGGATTACTTACAACCAAAAAGTAGAGTAAAAATAAGGAAAACATGATTTTATATATGCTATTTTTCTTCTAAGTTATTCAAAACCATGCATTAAAAAGGCAAAATAAGGAAATTCCCTGGCAGTCCAGTGGTTATGACAATGCACTTTCACTGCTGAGGGCCCAGGTTTGATACCTGGTAGGGGAACTAAGATCCCATACCATGCTGCTGCTGCTGCTGCTAAGTCGCTTCAGTCGTGTCCGACTCTGTGCGACCCCATGGACGGCAGCTCACCAGGCTCTGCCGTCCCTAGGATTCTCCAGGCAAGAATACTGGAGTGGGTTGCCATTTCCTTCTCCAGTGCATGAAAGGGAAAAGTGAAAGTGAAGTTGCTCAGTCGTGTCCGACTCGTAGCGACCCCATGGACTGTAGCCTACCAGGCTCCTCCATCCACGGGATTTTCTAGGCAAGAGTACTGGAGTGGGGTGCCATTGCCTTCTCCGCCCATACCATGCACAGCACAGCAAAAAAAAAATAAAAAGACAAAATAAAACATATAATGAATGGCAAAATTTTACATTGAAATTGTTTAAAGTTAAACGTTAAATTTAATTTTGTAAAGATTTAATGAAATCTTATTAAATAGATACATAAATAAAAGGATTTCAATTCTAGTGTGCAAAGCCTATTAGTTGACAATGTAAAGAATTGGCATCACTCTTCGTATAGTACATCTAGACCTGCAAATGCACAAATATAATACAAATGGTTAAATATAATTAATATCATATGATTTCATAAGTACTCTGAGAGACATAAATTGGAAGGGTACTAAGAAAAGAAAATGGACCCTCAGCCCCACTGCAAAATCATACATCGTTTTGCAACATTCTACTGCTGAAAGGAGGATTTGACCACATATTTAATTTGCCTTGTCTCTTACCTGGGACTTCCCTGGTGGCTCAGACGGTAAAGTGTCTGCCTGCAATGCTGGAGACCCAGATTCGATCCCTGGATTGGGAAGATACCCAGAGAGGGAAATGGCAACCCACTCTAGTACTCTTGCCTGGAAAATTCCATGGATGGAGGAGCCTGGTGGGCTATAGTCCATGGGGTCAACAAAGAGTCAGACAGAACTGAGCAACTTCACTGAGACCTCCCAGTGCTCAAATTCTCCCTGTGTGCCAAAGAAGTGTTTTTCTCCAATATCAGCGGTGGCGCAATCCACAAACCTCTGTGGCATTGACACAGTCATCTAGAATTTTGAGGACATACTGTCAGGGATGTAGTGAATCATCTTCCTGGGATCTGAATAAGCTGCCAAGAGTCATTGCTTAGAGTTATAGGTCATGCTCTGCCAATGCTCAGCATGAGGGTGCAAGTGACAGAAGCACCACGTATTCTTCCATAAATTTGTGTCTGTGTATATTTGTAATATGCGTGACTTTCTAAAGTGAGGAACCCCCGGTAGGGGTCCCTCTTGCTGGAGTATAAGGGCAAAATGGTTCTCTTGTCTATGATTGTATTCCTACTGCTTACTATAGAGTCTGGCACATAGTAGGTGCTCAGTAAATGCCAACTTGGTTCCACTGTGAAGGATTTTTATTCTTTTGGACCAGTGAGACACTAATATATAAATGACTGGTCTCTGGCCTCTATACCACCATTAGGTTATTGTCATCTACTACAGGGGTCAGCAAAGCTTTTCTGTAATGGGCCAAATAGTAAATAGTTTAGGCTTTGTAGGCTACTACTGTCTTTGTTGTAAATACTCATAGTGCAAAAACAGCCATAGACCATACAAAAACAAATGTGATTGTTCTCCAATAAAACTTTATAAAAACAAGTGGCTGACCATCATCTTGATAACAAAACCAGACAAAGACATCAACAAAAAAAGAAAACTAAAGGCCAATATCTTTGATGAATATAGAGGTAAAAATTCAAAAAAATATTATCAAATCTAACAGTACATAAGGAAGATCATACACCACAACCAAGCTGGACCACCCCAGGGTCACAAGGATGGTTCAGTGTATGAAAAATCAATATGATACACCACATCAACAAAAGAAAAGGCAAAAACCACCTGATCATCTCAATAGATGCAGAAAAAGCTTTGGATAAAAATTCAACAGCCATTCATGCTAAAAACTCTTATGGAAGTGGGTATAGAGGGAACATATCTCAACATAGTAAAAACTATGACAAACACACAGCCAATATAATATCCAACAGTGAAAAGCTGAAAGCCTTCCCACTGAAATCTGGAGCAAGACAAGGATGCCCACTCTCATCACTCCTCTTCAACACAGTACTGGAAGTCCTAGCCACAGCAATCGGACAAGAAATAAAAGGTATTCAGATTGATAGGGACGACAAGATACTATACATAGAAAACCCGAAAGACTTGAGACAAAAATTACTAGAACTAATAAATGAATTCAGCAAGGTAGCAGGATCCAAGATTAACATACAGAAATGGGTTTCATTTCTTTACACTAACAATGAAATATCAGAAAAGGAATGTAAACAATCTTTTTAAAAATCCCATCAAGAAAAATAAAATACTTAAGAATGTAAACCTCAAGGAGGTAAAAATTTATATGCTAAGAACTACAGAACATTAATAAAGGAAACTGAAGATAATTCAAAGAAATGGAAAGCTATCCCATGCTCTTGGATTGGAAGAAATAATACTATTAAAATAGTCATACTACACAAAGCAATCTACAGATTTAATGCAATTCCTATCAAAATACCCATGACTTTTTCTTTTACAGAACTAGAGCAAATAATCCTAAACTTTACATGAAGCCAGAAAAGATCCAGGATTGTCAAAAAAATTCTGATGAAAAAGTACAAAGCAGGAGGCATAACCCTCCTAGACTTCAGACAATACCACAATGCTACAGTAATCAAAATAGCATATAGCATAATATTGGCATAAAACAGACATACGGATCAGTGCACAGAATAGAGAGCCAGAAATAAACTTACACACCTATGGACAATTAATCTTTGACAAAGGAGGCAAGAACATACAATGGAGAAAAGACAGTCTCTTCAAGCAGTGCTGGGAAACTTGGACAGCTGCATGTAAATCAATGAAGTTAGAACACACCCTCACACCATACAAAAATAAACTCAAAATGTCTTAAAGACTTAAATGTAAGACACCATAAAGCTCCTAGAAGAGAACATAGGCAAAACATTCTCTGACATAAATAGAAATAAAAGCAAAAATAAACAAATGGGACTTAAGCTCATAAGCTTTTGCATGAAAAGGAAACCATAAACAAAATGAGAAGACAACCTACAAACTTGGAAGAAAATTTGCAATTGATGTGACTTAATTTCCAAAATATACAAATAGCTCAAACAATTCAAAAACAAAAAAAATCAAACCACCCCATTAAAAAATGGGCAGAAGACCTAGTTTCTCCAAAAAAGACATAAAGGCCAATAGGCACATACAAAGATGTTCATCATCACTAATATTAGAGAAATGCAAATCAAAACTACAATGAGGTATCACCTCACACCAGTCAGGATGGTCATTATCAAAAAGTCTACAAATAATAAATGCTGGAACAGGTGTGGGGAGAAAGGAACTCTCTTACACTGTTGGTGGGAATGTAAGTTGGTGCATCCACTATGGAAACCAGTATTGAGGCTCCCCATAAAACTAAAGATAGATTTGCCATATGATCCAGCATTTCCATTGCTGGGCATATACCCAGACAAAACTATAATTTGAAAAGATACATGCACTTCTATGTTCATAGCAGCACTATTTATAATAGCCAAGACATGGAAACAACCCAAATATCCATCAACAGACGAACGGATAATGAAGATGTGATATATCTAATGGAATATTACTTAGCCATTAAAAAGAATGAAATAATGCCATTTGCAGCAACATGGATGGGCCTAGAGATTATCATACTAAGCCAAGTAAGTCAGAAAGAGAAAGACAAACACCATATGATATCACTTATATGCAAAATCTAAAACAGGACACAAATGAACCTATCAACAAAATAGACTCACAGATACAGAGAACAGACTTGTGGTTGCCGAGGGGGAGAGAAGTATTGGGAGTCTGGGATTAGCAGATACAAATTATTATATATAGAATGGATAAACAACAAGGTCCTACTGTATAGTACAGGGAACTATATTCAATACCCTGTGATAAACCATAAGGAAAAGAATATGAAAAAGTATATATACGTATAAAAGAATCACTTTGCTGTTTAGCAGAAATTAATGGAACATTGTAAGTCAACTATACTTCAATAAAATTTAAAAAGAAACAACAAAAAAAAACCCAGATGGCTGGCCAGATTTGGCCCACAGGTCATGGTTTGCCAACCCCCATACTGGAGCATAGGAGGAAAGGGACAGTGCTGAAGGAGATGAGGAGGAGGAACTGGAAAATAGGTGGAATTATCAGGAGCTGATGACTGCTAAGAGCATGGCCACTCTACCCTGATCCCTTTAATTACTCTGCTGTGCCAGTGGAAGCCCAAGCTGAAACTGTGTCGAGATGTTAAAGGCCTCCCAGAGGCTGACTTTCCTTTATCTGGGCTGCTCCTCCTCCTTGGCTTCCCTGGTTAGTCCCTGCGTTTATCTTTTTATAGGTATCTCCAGTTTTCTGTCTGGCTCAGTGCTTCTCCAACCTGGCTTGTGCATTAGAATCACTCAGGGAGTTTATGAGAAAGATCCCTGTCTAGACTCTCTACCAGGTGTTTTAGTTTGCTTGGGATGCCTTAACAAAATACCACAGATGGGGTGGCTTAAACAAAAATTGAGTTTACTCAGTTCTCAAGGCTCAAAGTCCAAAATCAAGGTGCCGTCAGGGTTGGTTCTGGTGCAGTCTCTCCTAGGTTTGCAAAGGACCCCCTTCGTGTGTCCTCACATGGCCTCTCCTCTGTGCATGCTCTGGGAGAGAGTGCGAGGGAACTCCAGTGTCTCTCCTTTTTTTTTTTTTAATTGGGGTATAGTTGCCTTACAACATTGTGTTAGCTTCTGCTATACAACTAAGTGAGTTGGTTATATATATACATATATCCCTTCCCTCTTGAGCCTCTCTCCCAACCCATCCCCTTCCCATCCCAGCCATCCAGGTCATCACAGAACACAGAACTGAGCATCCTGTGTTATACAGCAGGATTTTTTTCTTATAAGGACACCAGTCCTAGGGCTCTATTGTTATGACCTCATTTAACCTTAATACCTCCTGAAAGGTTTTATCTCCAAATACAGTCACATTGCAGGTTAGCGCTTCAATATATGAATTTGTTGGGTGGGGGGGTTGGGGGGAGTTGGTGTGGGAGAGACAGAGTTCAGTCCTGTGATACTGTGATTTATAGTAAGAAATATATATTTGGTCTTTGTCCACTGTTCCTAGCACATAGTTCCTAAAAACCTTGTGAAGAACCATAGGGGCATCTTCTGTTACACTATGGAGCTTTGTGCTCAGTTCTTGAAATAGCTTCAGGCTAAAGCAGAAAGGTGAAATGGGTGTCTTTTGTTATTCATAACAAGCCCCTTTCAACCACACTAAGTTTATGCTAATGAGGTAACTTTGGGAAAGCTCCGGAGGATGGGGGCTGGCTGCCAGGGGAACCGACCACTTTTAGGGGGGGTGGAGCCTATAGTTCCACATCCCAGGCCCCCACCCCCATCTCTGGGGAGCAGGGAACTCCTGAGATTGAGTCCAGTTGTTAGGGGAACCACTGACTGAAACCACTTGCCCTGGTCAGATAGTAGCCACTTGCGTGAGTTGTCTTACAACAGGAGGTTCTGGGAAGGAATGTGGAAATAAGAAGCTACCACCTATGGAAGGAATTCAGGAAAGGTCAAAAGGAGAGAGGAGATCGATGCCAGTGCATATGTCCTACCAACCTCCTGGAATCCTCCTCGCTGGAATCCATCTTGTCTGAGCGATGCATGCATCACCAGGAAGGACCTTGGGTCAGAACGATTGGCCAGAGACAACCCAGAAACTACCTCCATCACCATAAAACCCGAGACTGCAAGCCACGTGGCAGAGCAGTTCTCCTGGTTCCCCGACCCCACTGCTCTCCTCCCAGGTGCCTCTTCCCAGCAAAGTCTCTTGCTTTGTCAGCATGTGTGTCTCCTTGGACATTTCATTTCTGAGTGTTAGACAAGAGCCCACTTTTGGGCCCTGGAAGGGGTCCCCCTTCCTGCAACACACTCACAATGACCTGTAATCAAATTGTAGCTATGTAATGAGCCTCCTATAAAACCCTAAAAGGACAGAATTTGGAGAGCTTCCAGGCTGATGAACAAGTAGGCACCCACGTGCTGGGAAATTGGCACATGAGGAGGCCTTACAAATAGCTGGGAAAAGAAGAGAAAGGAAAAGCAAAGGAGAAAAGGAAAGATATTCGCATCTGAATGCAGAGTTCCAAAGAATAGCAAGGAGAGATAAGAAAGCCTTCCTCAGTGATCAATGCAAAGGAATAGAGGAAAACAACAGATTGGGAAAGACTAGAGATCTCTTCAAGAAAATTAGAGATACCAAGGGAGCATTTCATGCAAAGATGGGCTCGATAAAGGACAGAAATGGTATGGACCTAACAGAAGTCGAAGATATTAAGAAGAGGTGGCAAGAATACACAGAAGAACTGTACAAAAAAGATCTTCACGACCCAGATAATCATGATGATGTGATCACTCACCTAGAGCCAGACATCCTGGAATGTGAAGTCCAGTGGGCCTTAGAAAGCATCACTACAAAGCTAGTGGAGGTGATGAAACTCCAGTTGAGCTAGTTCAAATCCTGAAAGATGCTGCTGTGAAAGTGCTGCACTCGATATGCCAGCAAATTTGGAAAACTCAGCAGTGGCCACAGGACTGGAAAAGGTCAGTTTTCATTCCAATCCCAAAGAAAGGCAATGCCAAAAAAAAGCTCAAACTACTGCACAATTGCACTCATCTCACACGCTAGTAAAGTAATGCTCAAAATTCTCCAAGCCAGCCTTCAGCAATACGTGAACCGTGAACTTCCAGATGTTCAAGCTGGTTTTAGAAAAGGAAGAGGAACCAGAGATCAAATTGCCAACATCTGCTGGATCATCGAAAAAGCAAGAGAGTTCCAGAAAAACATCTATTTCTGCTTTATTGACTACGCCAAAGCCTTTGACTGTGTGGATCACAATAAACTGTGGACAATTCTGAAAGAGATGGGAATACCAGACCATCTCACCTGTCTCTTGAGAAACCTGAATGCAGGTCAGGAAGCAACAGTTAGAACAGGACATGGAACAACAGACTGGTTCCAAATAGGAAAAGGAATACGTCAAGGCTGTATATTGTCACCCTGCTTATTTAACTTATATGCAGAGTACATCATGAGAAACGCTGGGCTGGAAGAAACACAAGCTGGAATCAAGATTGCCGGGAGAAATATCAATAACCTCAGATATGCAGATGACACCACCCTTATGGCAGAAAGTGAAGAAGAACTAAAGAGCCTCTTGATGAAAGTGAAAGAGGAGAGTGAAAAAGTTGGCTTAAAGCTCAATGTTCAGAAAACTAAGATCATGGTATCTGGTCCCATCACTTCATGGGAAATAGATGGGGAAACAGTGGAAACAGTGTCAGACTTTATTATTTTGGGTTCCAAAATCACTGCTGATGCTGATTGCAGCCATGAAATTAAAAGACGCTTACTCCTTGGAAGGAAGGTTATGACCAACCTAGATAGCATATTTAAAAGCAGAGATGTTACTTTGCCAACAAAGTTCTGTCTAGTCAAGGCTATGGTTTTTCCAGTAGTCATGTATGGATGTGAGAGTTGGACGGTGAAGAAAGCTGAGCGCCGAAGAATTGACGCTTTTGAACTGCGGTGTTGGAGAAGACTCTTGAGAGTCCCTTGGACTACAAGGAGATCCAACCAGTCCATCCTAAAGGAGATCAGTCCTGGGTGTTCATTGGAAGGACTGACGTTGAAGCTGAAACTCCAATACTTTGGCCACCTCATGCGAAGGGTTGACTCATTGGAAAAGACCCTAATGCTGGGTAGGATTGGGGGCAGGAGAAGGGGACGACAGAGGATGAGATGGCTGGATGGCATCACTAACTCGATGGACATGGGTTTGGGTGAACTCCGAGAGTTGGTGATGGACAGAGAGGCCTGGCGTGCTGCAGTTCATGGGGTCACAAAGAGTCGGATATGACTGAGTGACTGAACTGAACTGAAAACACCACTGGGACAGAAGCTCCTGTGCTCAGGACCCTCCCAGACCCTTCCCTACGTATGTCTTCATCTGGTTATTCATACCCTTTAATGTCCTTTGTAATAAACTGGTCATCTAGTAAGTAAACTTGTTTCCTAACTTCTGAGAGGCAAGCTAGCAAAGTAATCAAATGGGAGGAGGGGCCCCTGGGAAGCTCAGATTTACAGCTGGTCTGTCAGAAGCACAGGTGACAAGCTGAACCTGCACCCCTCCGTGTCTGCCACTGTCTCCAGTGTCTGAGTTAGGTTAAATCGTAGGACACTCAGCTGGTATCACAGAATTGATTGCAGTATGGAAAATCTACACATTTGGTTTCAGAAGTGATGTAGTCAAGAATCAGAAATAGAGGAGACACATGGGAAATGTGTTTTCTCTAAGTTCTTAACACCAGATTCTTGGATTAATTGGTTTTAGGTGAGGCCCAGTTACCTAGAAATGGTACTGATGCTCAACACAGTTGAGAGGCCGCGCAGATTGGATATCCTGGTTCGGGTCTTATTCTCCCAGCTCTGTCACTCCTCCAGGACAAATCCAATTAAAAGCTCATCATTTCTGCGCTTGAGCTCTACTTTGACCCAGTCTCCACTTCAAGGTGAAGAGAAGTGGACAGCATGTGGAAGGTAAGGAATTAGAGGAAGGAGATTTTAGGGTTTCTGCTCGGACAGTTGGCAGGGCCATTCACTTGGTGGGAACCATAAGGGGCAGGTCTATAGGAGAAGCCGATGTGTTTGGCTTTCCCATGCTGACTTTGAGAAGCCAGTGAGACAGCCCCGTGTTGCTGTCAATAAATAAGTCTGGAATTGAGATGAAAGGTCTTGGCTAGAGACAAAAGATTCAGTCTTTAATCAGCCAAGAGTCGTGAATTACACACATGGAGTGATTGAATGAAGGAAGAGCATCAGATAAGGACACGTGGAGAATTCTAACACTTGAGAGGGCTAATCTTGTTTCCAATGAACAAGACTAGCAAGGACCCATTTGAGTTAGTTGGGAAACGGAGCATAAAGGACAGAGTAAAAAGGAAGAGAACAAGTCAACTGTAAGTTACAACCAAGAAGCTAAGTTTAACAAAATCTACAGCATCTCCTGGATCTGACAATTAGCAGGCATTGGCAAACTTGGTGAGATATGGTGGGGCCTGTGGATACCTTCGGTTTGTCCCTGCTCTGAGCCCTGGGAGGTTGACCTGTATGGGTAGCGTCAGTGGATTTCCTGGCCCCATGGTTTCAGGCTGGGCTTGGCCGAAGGAAAGTATTGACAGGAAATCAGAGGAAGAGAGGAGAGGAAGGTGGAGGTCCATAATCTCTCCAGTTCCAGTTTGAGGAGGGTCACCCGAGACTGGCCACACTCTTTGATAAAGATCACCACTCCTATTGGGTGGTTCTCTCCACATAGTACTCTCTCAAGCTCTGCTCTTATAAAGGCTCCTTTACATTTTCCTTCAGGACAGTGACAGCTTCCTGCTGTTACCAGCCCCTGGGGTGCCATACTTGGCTTCCCTGTATCCTGTCAGCATCTTTGTAAATAATCCTTATATAAACTCCCCTAATGTTAACCAACCTAGATAGCATGTTAAAAAGCAGAGACATTACTTTGCCAACAAAGGTCTGTCTAGTCAAGGCTATGGTTTTTCCAGTAGTCATGTATGGATGTGAGAGTTGGACTGTGAAGAAAGCTGAGTGCCAAAGAACTGATGCTTTTGAACCTGGTGTTGGAGAAGACTCTTGAGAGTCCCTTGGACTGCAAGGAGATCCAGCCAGTCCATCCTAAAGGAGATCAGTCCTGGTTGTTCATTGGAAGGACTGATGTTGAAGCTGAAACTCCAATACTTTGGCCACCTCATGCGAAGAGTTGACTCATTGGAAAAGACCCTGATGCTGGGAAGGATTGGGGGCAGGAGGAGAAGGGGATGACAGAGGATGAGATGGCTGGATGGCATCACCGACTCGATGGACATGGGTTTGGGTAAACTCCGGGAGTTGGTGATGGACAGGGAGGCCTGGTGTGCTGTGGTTCCTGAGGTCACAGAGTCGGACACGACTGAACGACTGAACTGACTGAATGTCAACCAATTTGAGTGTGCCCTTTGTTTCCTGCTGGGATCCTGATGGATACAAGACACAATCCAGACTGTAGCTGGTTGGGGAACGAGTGGGAGATTAGGAATAAGAGAATATTATTTTGAGAAGGATCATAGAAAAGTACAGATAATATAAAACTACATCTAATACCAGAATGAAAAAAAGAGGATACTGGATCATTTTGACTCATATTTTTAGAAAAGAAAAAGTAAAAATGAAGTTTATTGTCTTCCATATCTCTTAACAGAGACCACTACTCTCATGAATTAGTTATGAACTCTTATACTTCCCCCCTTTTTAAAAATACTTTTAGTATGTGTTTTAGAATTTACCTAAATGCTGCCACACTGTATGTGTGACTCAGCAGCTCCTTTATTTTCTCAAGAATATGTTTTTGAGAATTATTCATGTTGACATTTATACAGTTAGGCCATTTAAATTGTTTATTATTTTTTTTTGAGTATAGTTGATGTACAATGTTGCATTAGTTTGAGGTGTACAGCAAAGTGAATCTGTAATACATATATGTCTATTTCATAAATAAGTTCATTTCTGTCATGTTTTAGATTCCACTCCATAGTATTTTATTTTTTATCAATTTACTTCCTAATAATGGACTTTTGTGATTCCAGTTCTTCTATTATAAACAATACTGTTATGAACATCTTTGTACCTTTCTCATGATGTATGAGTTTTTCTCCAGAGTATGTACATAGAAGAGGAATTGATGATGATCGAGTTTGTGCATTTTTAACTTTACTAGACATTACCAAACTGACACCCTTTTAATTCCCTGCAAGTAGTTTTATAAAGATCCATAAACAGTGGATACAAATTGTTGTCTTTTCATTTCATGGTCAACATTTTACGTTGTTAGAGTTTATAATTTTTTAAAACTCTGATGATTTTTAAATCACTAAACAAAAACCAGTATACAACTGTTGCTATTAAACATAAATATGCTTTTGGAGTAGAAAATGCATACAAAACATAAAATTCAGAAGGGACAAGAGCGTATATAGTAGAAAATAAATCTTCCCCCAAACCCCGTCCCTCAGCCACCTAACTCTCTGGCCTGTATTCTGTTTCTTGTGTGTTTTTCAGATATATGTAACCACGTAGAATGTATGAATTGGCCAAAAAGTTCATTCAGGTTTTCCCATAACATTGTGGAAAAACTCAAACGAACTTTTTGGCCAACCCAATACGTGATAAAACATTAAGACAATTCTTTCCATTGCACTTCGTCTCAGTAGGTTCTACACCTTTTATAAACTCAGTGTTAATTATTTCATTTCTACCATAAGCCCTGTTTCTATAGATCCCATAAGCATAGGTTTGGGTGACAACTTGAAGAGCTTCCATTCCCAAGGTCAAAGGCCTATCAATTCCAAAAGTCCCATCAAAACTGCTCTAAGGGGCTTCAGTTCAGTTCAGTTCAGTTGCTCAGTCGTGTCCGACTCTTTCTGACCCCATGAACCGCAGCATGCCAGGCCTCCCTGTCCATCACCAACTCCTGGAGTCCACCCAAACCCAGGTCCATTGAGTCGGTGATGCCATCCAACCATCTCATCCTCTGTCATCCCCTTCTTCTCCTGCCCTGAATCTTCCCCAGCATCAGGGTCTTTTCCAATGAGTCAGCTCTTCATATCAGGTGGCCAAAGTATTGGAGTTTCAGTTTCAGCATCAGTCCTTCCAATGAACACCCAGGACTGATCTCCTTTAGGATGGACTGGTTGGATCTCCTTGCAGTCCAAGGGACTCTCAAGAGTCTTCTCTTGGGGAACATTTATTAATATTTCAAGTGCTATTCTCCTACAGTTTCCAGTGGAAGCTTGTGGACTCAGTCCTATTATTATCTGTCATGGTACCATCAGGAAAACAGTCAGCACTCCAGGTATTTCAAATAGGAAGGGGTTTAACATAGGGAATTAGAGGCTTTCACAACTTTGGGAAAGTTGCAGGAAAGACAGTGGTTAGAATCTCTTTCAGGAAGTCTTATACAGGGATCACAAGAAAGCTACTGCCATTGTGCCATTTACTGCCATCTCAGCTGCCTGTAAAGCAGTGGGAGGATTCTCAGACCACCCACCTGAAAATTGTAGGCAAAGTCACAAGTCAGCCATCCCATCTGCTGCTGCCCATACTTTTGCCCATAACTGCCTCTAGAAGGGGCTTCCCTGGTGGCTCAGATGGTAAAGAATCTGCCTGCAATGCAGGAGACCTGGGTTCAATCCCTGGGTTGGGAAGATTTCTTGGAGGAGGGCATGGCAACCTCCTCCACTATTCTTGCCTGAAGAATCCCTATGGACAGAGGAACCTGGCAAGCTACAGTCCATGGGGTCACAAAGAGTCAGACATGACTGACCGAGTAACTAAGCACACAGCCTCTAGAAGACAATAGTTCTCCTCTTCCCTACCAGGTCTCATGCAAGTGCCTCTCATTAGTGGAGTCTAAGACAACCTGTTCTCCTGTGGGAAAAGACAGATACCGAACAGCCACAAACAGCAACTAAAAGGATTTTCAACATGCCCGAAACTCAGCTGAATAATTTGTGGTGGGCTTCCCAGGTGGCACTAATGTTAAAGAATCCACCTGCCAATTCAGGAGATGCAAGAGACCAGGGTTCGATCCCTGGGTCGGGAAGGTCCCCTGGAGTAGGAAATAGCACCCTATTCCTGTATTCTTGACTGGAAAATTCCATGGACAGAGGAGCCTGGCGAGCTACAGTCCATGGGGCCCCAAAGAGTCAGAATCGACTGAGAACTCTCCCTCTATACATAGGTGATTTTATTACTTAATTTTATAGTATTACATTCTGCCTCTGTTAGAGGCAGACCCCATGAGAATTGGTTGGATAGCTATGATTTACTTCATAAATTTTATATAGCGTAACAGTAATTAAAACACATTATTGATTGGAGGATTTTTGCAGAAACTGGCACCCCACTCCAGTACTCTTGCCTGGAGAATCCCAGGGACAAGGGAGCCTGGTGGGCTGCCGTCTATGGGGTCGCACAGAGTCGGACACGACTGAAGCAACTTAGCAGCAGCAGCAGCAGCAACACCTGTGGCCAGCTGTTTGTTATGTAAGTGAACATTGAAACATCTCTGGTCAATAATGCTGGGTAACAAAAGATGGATTAATACATCTCTGGTCATTAACTTGTTAAGCATCTATTTTACCATCCAAGATCACCAAGTATGTGAGACAGACTTTGGGAAGAATAATAGAAAAGGAAAAGACCGATTTCCTATTCTCAAGCAAGCAAGCTTCATTCTTTCAACAAACTTTGAGATCTTACTATACGTTCACATCAGAATCCTGAGGAAAGCAGAACTTGAAATGGACTTGTACATATGAAATCAAGGGATAAAAATCCGAATATGAAACAACTTATGGTTACCAAGGGGGAAAGGTGGGGGCGACAGACAAACTGGGAGTTTGAGATTGACATGTACACACTACTATATTTAAAATAGATAACCAACAAGGATCTACGGTATAGCACGGGAAACTCTGCTCAGTATTCTATAATAACCTAAATGGGAAAAGAATTTGAAAAAGAATAGATATATGTATATGTAATAACGGAATTGCTTCACTGTTCACCTGAAACACAACATTGTAAATCAACTATAGTCCAAAAAAAATAAAAATCAAAAAAAAATACTATTTCATAAGTACAAATTTCAAGATTGAGATACTTATGGGGAGAGTGGGGATATAGGCAGTTTAAACTGGATGAAATGTCTATGTTTGTATATTTTACTTTTACTTCTATTGTTCCCTCTGACTGAAATATTTCATAATAAAACAGACTAAGAATGTCAGAAACTGATGCTGGGCTGTGCTCGATCTTGGGTCAAAGAGTTTCTTGGGAACCAATCTTTGTGGAGCTAATCAACTAGATCAAGAAAAGAAATTATACATGCTGCAATAAAAGATAAATTTAGTGTTGGTATAAACTTTTCATTTTTAAATCAAGGTGTTCAACTTGAAATCTTTCTGGCTTTGGGAGGGAAGATAGAATAAAGTCCTACCTTTTTGTGATTCTACATCCAACAGAACACTCTACAGACCAAAAACGCAAGTATAAAGGGATATGAGGTAGGGTGGTGAGCAGCACGAGATGGGGTTTAGCACAGAAGAAGGAAAGGGAAAGAAAAGAAGGGGGGAAAAGGGCAAGCATTCAAAATTCACTTACAGTTAGGGCTATATATATATATATATACTAAATGCCCTGGAAAACTAAAAGGCAAGACATGTTCCCTGGCCTCAAGGGACCTAAGGCAGGATTTGCTCAAAGGCTCAGAGGTGCCTAGATGGAGAATAAGTTTGCCATGTGCTTTACAAGAATAGTCCCATTTTTTTAATTCACACACTAACCTCACAAGGCAAGCACTTCTGAGCTTATGTTTCAGGTAAGGAAACCAAGGCACAAAGAACTTCCATAACTTGCTCCCTTCCAGCAAGAACTAGCCAGGAGTTTATGTCGGCACCATTCTTCCTAGAATTTTTTTTTTTTTGCCGCACTGCACAGCATGTGGGATCTTAGTTCCCAGTCCAGGGATCGAACATGCATCCCCTGTGTTGGAAGCACAGAGAATTTTTTTTATTAAGACATTTTTTTTGGATGTAGACCATTTTTAAAGTCTTTATTGAATTTGTTACAATATTGTTTCTCTGTTTTATGTTTTGGTCATGAGGCATGTGGGATCTTAGCTCTCTAACCAGGGATCAAACCTACGTCTCCAGCACTGGAAGACAAAGTCTTAACCTCTGGACTGCCAGGGAACTCTGAGTGTCGGCATCATTCTTAACTGATGCCCTCCCTAGGGCAGAAAGACTCTGGTTGGCAGTGGAAGTGCTATCTCCTAGAAAAATGTGTCTCTGGAAGGTTGAAACATAACTCATTCATTTCTCAGCCCCCCTCTCCAGGTCCCACAGATATATTTTCTAACTCTGTATTATTTTTAAAAATCATATTTCTTTCTTCTCTTGCCTTTCCTAATTCCCTTTTCTCCAAGCTTATCTTCTCTTTCTGTCCCGCTGCTCTCCCAAAGCCTGAAATATACACATAACAAATGTAAGCTATGCTTTTAGTCTTTTCCAAATTGTCCTCTTTCTTTGGGTCTATGCTTGGAGGAGATGGAAGAGGTGACCCCTTAGACTATAATTTTCCCCTCTGTCCAGCATCATTCCCATTAGCTTACATAGTTTAACACTTTCATCTGAAAATATATAGGCTTTCCAAGTGGCTCAGCAGTAAGGAATCTGTTTGCAATGCAGGAGATCCAAGAGACACGGGTTTGATCCCCAGGTCAGGAAGATCCCCTGGAGGAGAGCATGGCTCCCCACTTCAGTATTCTTGCCTGGAGAATCCCATGGACAGAGGAACCTGGCGGGCTACGATCCATAGGTTCACAGAGTCAGACACAACTGAAACAACTGAGCATGAGAACTTAAAAAAGTATATATATACACAAGTATATATATATGCATATAAGCTATTTTTTTAATAAATTTATTTATTTTAGTTGGGGGCTAATTACTGTACAATATTGTAGTGGGTTTTGCCATACATTGACATGAATCAGCCATGGGTTTACATGTGTTCCATATAAGCTATTTTTAAGAAAATAGTCCTTGACCCCTCATGCTCCTGCAACTGTATTTTTCTATTCTCCACTTATGGTGCCACCTTATAAAAAGTTGTCTGTAGCTACTGTCTTCATTTCTCACCTTTTCATTCTCGCTTCAACCCACTTCATTGGCTCTTGTCTTACCCTCTATGCTGACATCTCTCAAATTTATATTTCCTGCTCCAACCTTCTTAACCAGCTGTCTGTGTACCTGCTCAGTCATGTCCAACTCTTTGTGACCCCTGTCTATTTCACACCTAATTTGGACGTTTAATTTCCAAATTAACATGCCCCCAAGGCAAAATCTCCTTTCCCCAGCCTGATCAATGCCTCTTCCAGCCTGAAGCCTCTCCTTATCTGGCAAACAGCTCTAACAGGAGCTCAGTGAGCCTGGGGGGATCATCCATTTTCTCCTCCCTCCACCTTGAACCCTCCACCAAAGCTATCTACTCTACCTCAAACACATCCCAAACCTATCTGCTTTTGTCCATTTTGATCCTGATCCAAGCCATCACTATCTCCTACTGAAATTGTTATAGACATTTTAAATAATCCATTCTCCATGTGGTAGCCAAAGTAATATTTTTATACTCAAGTAATATCATTTCTCTGCTTGAAACCCTTCAATGTCATTCCATCACGGTTAGTATAAATTCTGGCTTTCTCAGCTCTATACTGCTAGGTTTCTGGTCCTCCCTCTGACCAGATCACTCATTCTGCTGCTCTCCAAGCCCCAGCCATACTTACTATCCTTCTGTTCCTTGTGCAGGTTAAGGTTTGGAGCTTCTGTATTATTTGCTCCCTCTCCCTAGATTATCAACTCCCTTGATCTTCCATTGCTGACTTTTTCCCATACTCGGATCTCAATTCAAATGTCACTTTCTATGGACTTGCTTGGTGGTCCAGTGGTTAAGAATCTACTGCCAATGAAGGGGACACAAGTTCAATCCCTCTTCTGGGAGGATCCCACATGCTGAGAAGCAACCAAAAACGAGAGGCCACAACAACGGAGAGGCCACAACAGCGGAAAGCCAGGGCACTGCAACGAAGAGTAGCTGCCACTCATGGCAACTAGAGAGAGCCTGTGCAGAGCAAGGAAGACCCAGCATAGCCAAAACTAAATTAATTTAAATTAATTAAATTAAAACAAAAAACAAATGTAACCTTCTCAGAATGGCCTTCCCATATCACCCAATTTAAAACATTCACTCATCTGCTATCACCTAAATTATTTGATATTACTGGGGCTTCCCAGGTGGTGCTAGTGATAAAGAATCCGCCTGCCAATGTAGGAGATACAAGAGACATGGGTTCAATCCTTGGGTTGGGAAGATCCCCTGGAGTAGGAAATGGCAACCCACTCCAGCATTCTTGCCTGGAAAATTCCATGGGCAGAGGAGCCTGGTAGGTTGCAGTCCATGGGGCCATAAAGAGTCAGACATGACTGAGCGCGCAGGTAGGCACACACCCACACACACACACAGCACTTATTACTACTTGATGTTTCATTGCTTTGTGTGAGTCTATCCACATTAGAATGCAAGCTCTGTGAGAGCTAGAACCTTGTCTTTCTTGTGTTTTGCCATACACACAGAACCTAAAAGGGTGCCTAGCACATAGCAGGCACTCAACATTAAATAAATTAGTACAAGATATGATCTTTGAAATCTGGGACCATTATGACTCATAAACTTCTACATAATTTTCCCAATTGCCTAATGACATTGCTACATATCTTATGAGCTCTCAAAATATGATTCACGATGATGAAAGCATAGAAAATAAATTTCCTGTAAAAATTCTGGAGAGACAGGGAAAGAGAAGATCTTAATGTTTGCTTTTATCTTAATGAAAAGCAATTTTTTTCATTTTTTTTTGTTTTAGGGGGCATGAGGGGCCTCCAAATTAAGTTTCAGATTTCATTCATTACTTCTACTACTCTTGGTGAAATTTTCCAATGAAAATCTGTTATGATAAATCTAATAGTTACACTAACTGCAGTCCACCAAATATGGGATTCTCGTCTAGGTCTGGGGTTCAGACCTTTGAACCAATAAGTGGTTGATGAGTCCCAAGGGCAAAGCCTCCCTCACACCCTCAGTCTGTCATACTGATCCTCTCCCCCTTCTGCCCTGCGAACTATAGAAACAGTGAGTATTTACAACTATTTGAGAATTCTTCTCTTCCATCAAGAAACAATGTCAAGAATTCCACGCCCTGAAGAATTTTCTAGGGTTTTCGAGTCTCTATTATAAAACACTTTTCAAAATATAGGTTATAGGCGCTTTTCTATCCACTTTGTATAACTCAAATAGATTGTGTAATGCCTCATGAAGGGCCTGGATATGCACCACCCACATCTCCAGTCTAAAACTAGGTTATGAGTAAAATGAAAACTCTGCAAAAAAAAAAAAACCCTCTGTTTCTCATAAAGTCCTCAGCTCGATTCATATCTCACAGGCATGGAAATCCAGATCATGTAAAGAGGTCAAGAACCTAAATAATTATTCAGCTCGTGATGAACAGCAACAGACACTCCCTCTAAAATTGTGGAAATTCTCATTTCCACACTGAAGCCAAGAGAACACAGGCATGACGTCAGCAGGCAAGAAACTGAAAGGGTACTTTCCTTATTTACCTGATAGTTCTTGCCCTATTTCATCCTGAACAAAAGCAAGCCTGCCACACCTAGGGTTCAGGGAATTTTAGGGTGGAGGAGGGGTAGGATGGAATGGAGAGGCTTTATCTAGTCTGGGAAAGTGCCCAAGTGAAAACAATTGAATACCAAATCATTTTCCCATGAGGCTGGCAGAGTTCTCTATAGACTGTTAAGTTTCAACCATTCTGCAAACTCTATGAAGACATCTTTAAGGCTCTACTTTTTCCCCCTCTGGGGAAATGTCTTCACTCTAAGAGGTTAGCCCAGGAAGATAACATTATCTTCAGACCACAACAACAAAGCCCCTAGTCCCCTCATATTGAAATTCCTGTGCTCCACCCTAATTGAGTTTAGGAAACTGATAAGACAGCTGTGAAAATAGAGCGAAAAACATTCTCTCTCATTCAAATCAGCTGGCACAGTTTTCACTTTTGAAGAAAAGACCAGGAGGTTGTGTTTTTTTCCATTTTTTTAAAAAATTGGTAATGGACCAAAACACAGCTAAGCAACCACACTTATATTGTTGCAAAATCAATTTGTCAACGCATTAGCTCATACGTAGCTCATTTAAAACTGTATTATCAATATCTTAAAATGTCCACAAACATAGAGCGAATAATACAACAAACCCCACATACTCGATACCCAGCTTCAACGATTATTCACCTAAATTCATTCCATTTTAATGTTTGTATAATAAGACACACAATTCTGCTGTGAGAAATATGCCCATGTGTCTTATAGGTTATAACATGTGTTATGATACATAATAACTTCTTCAGAGTTTTGGGGCAAAAGAATAAAAATTCACAAATTCTGGCTAATTGGCTGCAACTCTGACTGAACTATTGAAAAAGCTCCCCTATACAATGTTTTAAAAGGCAGTTTTATCACTTCCAAGTTAAAGAGTATCATTAAAAACATCGGTCAAGGAGAGGTCTTAGCCTTCCTTTAATGAACAAACACACAAACGATAACTGTAAAATTATTAATTACCTTTAAATGCAAATAGGGACTTCTAAAGAAATGAAAGATACATTTATCAGCTCAGGTTACCATAACATCATAACTGGGTGGCTTAAATAACAGAAATTAATTTTCTTACAGTTTTGGTGGCTTCAAGTCTGAAATCAGGGCGCCGACGTGGTGGGGCTCGCTTCCTGGTTTGCAGACGACCCGGACTAGCTGGCTGCTCAAGGCAGAGTGAGAGCGCACAAGCTCACTGCTATCTCTTCTGATCAGACACTGACTCCCCTTATGGATCCCACCCTCCTGACCTCACCTGAACCTAATTATCTCTCAAAGGGCCTCCTTAAGTACCATTGCATTTGGGGTTGGGGCATCAACATACAAATTTCAGGGATATGCAATTCAGTTCATAGCACAAGATTTTTTTACCCCCTTCACCTTAAGCTCTTTTCTTTACAAGTTACAATTATGCAGACATTATTTATTTGCCTAGCAAATCCTTGTAATTCTGGTGCAAACACAAACTTTGGACAAGTTCAGAACAAACATCACAAATTCCACATTAGATAAATTTTATGGGAGAGGTTTTACAGCATGTGAAGTAACTAACCAGTTAGTACCTGTCAAACTGTTACTCTCCTCTTTGGGGAAACATTTTCCCCCAAATAAACTGATCAGTCCAGTTCAGTTCAGTTCAGTCGCTCAGTCGTGTCCAACTCTTTGCGATCCCATGAATCACAGCACACCAGGCCTCGGAGTTCACCCAAACCCTTGTCCATCGAGTTGGTGATGTCATCCAACCATCTCATCCTCTGTCGTCCCCTTCTCCTCCTGCCCCCAATCCTTCCCAGCATTAGGGTCTTTTCCAGTGAGTCAACTCTTCGCATGAGGTGGCCAAAGTATTGGAGTTTCAGCTTCAACATCAGTCCTTCCAATGAACAACCAGGACTGATCTCCTTTAGGAAATAAACTGATAAGGGGCAAAAATAATGAGCAGGTAGGGCTTCCCAGGTGGCTCAGTGGCAAAGAATCTGCCTGCCAATGCAGGAGATGTGGATTCGATCCCTGGGTCAGGAAGAACCCCTGGAAGAGGAAATGACAACCCACTCCATATTCTTGCCTGGAAAATTTCACGGACAGAGGAGCCTGGCAGGCTATAGTCCAAGGGGTCACAGAATCGGACACGACTGAGCAGAAGCACAAGCAAGCCGGCTTTCTGAGTGTGCTCCTGGACCTGAAGGTGGGGGCAGGGTGGGGAGGGAAAAGCCGATTTTACAACAAACAGGCTATTTTAGGGTTTATGGAGTTACTTATCAAAGATTACCTAATGATACTCAAAAGAAATACCAAGAGTTTCTAAACGCAGCCTGAATTTAAACCCTGCTTGTGCTTTTCTAACGAGCAGTAATTTTTTTATTAACTGAAACTAGGATGCTTACCAAGAACCTGGAAAAACACCAGGCTCTCAAAATTCCCCTTGAGTCTTCAAGTGGGCAATTCATTATTCTGTTCCTGTCCCGTGGATGCCCAGCTGTGGGTGGCTGAACTCTCCGGCAAAGGTGACCCCACTTGGAGAAGTGAAGTCCTGATTGCAGAGTGCCGCTGAGAGCTCACCTTGGGATGAAAAGGGGCATCAGTTCTCTTCACAAGGACTGTCTGACTACAGATGAAAGTGCTTTGGGGACTCAGGGCCAAACCTCATGAACTAAGTAGGGGGGGAAAAGGTACTTTGTGAAGGGTATTTGAGTTGCTGATACCATGCGATATAACTTAAGAATGATCTGTAACTGACCATAGTGAAACTTTGTCTTGACATTTTCCCAAAAATGGGAAGCAAATATTGAAAGTCACTACTGTGTATAAAATAGATAACTAATGAGAATCTACTGTATAGCATAGGGAACGCTACTCAATGCTCTGTGGTGACCTAAAGGGGAAGCAAGTCCAAGAAAAGAGGGATATATTAATCCATATGCAGGGAGCTGATTCACTTTGCTGTACAGCAGAAACTAACACAATGCTTGAAAGCAACAATGTTGTTCTTTAGTTGCTCAGTCCTGTCTGACTCTTTTGCAACCCCAGGGATTATAGCCCAGCAGACTCCTCTGTCCATGGGATTTCGTAGACAAGAATATTGGAGTGGGCTGCCATTTTCTTCTCCAGGGAATCTTCCTGACCCAGGGATCGAACTCATGTCTTCTGCTTGGTCAGCAGATTCTTTACCACTGAGCCACCTGGGAAGACCAAAAAGCAATGATACTCTAATTTAAAAAAAAAGAAAATCAGAATGCTTAGGTTGAGAAGTAACAACAAATTAAAACTTTAATATGGCTCATTATTATATATAGTCTTATTTTATTATTGTTTGCGAGGCTAAGAGTGTGGGCTTGGGATTTCATGAAGTTCTGAATTCAAATCTTGACTCCGACATTCAGCACCTACGTGACCTCAGACTAATTTCTAAGCCTCCCCGTTTCTCCTTTGTTTTTTTAAATCTATAAAATAGAGATAATACTACTACCTTCACTAAGTAAGGTAAGGAATAAATAAAATAATATATATAAACAGCTTGGCAAAGTATCTAGTATAGAATAAGAGCCAAATAAGTGACTACTATTATTAGTGTAGCATAATTGAACTTCAACAATTATAATTAATTCCACTTGCAAAAATCTGAGTAAAAGATGGCCTTACATACTTAACAACCAGAAACTTCTTCTCAAGGGGAGGGAAGTGAAGTTTAAAAACTCTTGTCAGTATTAGTTTGCATATCTTTGGGGGATACTGAAAGGTAGTAAGCAGGTCTTTTATTTTTAGCACTTTCTAGTATCCTTCTCGGAGAAGGCAATGGCACCCCACTCCAGTACTCTTGCCTGGAAAATTCCATGGACGGAGGAGCCTGGTAGGCTGCAGTCCATGGGGTCGCTAAGAGTCGGACACGACTGAGCGACTTCACTTTCACTTTTCCCTTTCATGCACTGGAGAAGGAAATGGCAACCCACTCCAGTATTCTTGCCTGGAGAATCCCAGGGATGGCGGAGCCTGCTGGGCTGCCGTCTATGGGGTCTCACAGAGTCGGACACGACTGAAGCGACTTAGCAGCAGCAGTATCCTTCTGGTTCATAGATTTGGGGAGCTTATTTGCCACTTACATAAGAAGCTGTGTCTTCTTGAAGTCTCATTTTGCAGCAAATAGTGGGAATATTTACCAAGCATTTTTCAAAAATAAGAGGTAAGAAATTCAAGGTTCTGGGGATACATATTCAGGGCAACAACATAAATAAGGAGTCTCAACATAATCGACAAAACCACTAAAAATAATAGTTTACTTCCCCAGTGATGTAGGAGTTGCCTGAATGGGCTTCTCTGATGACTACAATCACAGTGAAAAGACCAGCTTGAGCTGATGGTAACCCCTGGGGTGCGCCCAGCGAGACAGCCCAGCCTAGATAAGCCTGTTTCTCATGTATGGCGAGAAAAGCAGTGTTTGCCTCTGAGAGTGTGAAATTCATCTGCAGATTTCAAGGGGGAAGCTGGAGGCCGAGGATTAAGTGAGAAGACACGAAATCTTTTGGTAAAACATTGTGAAGTGGTAATATGAAAATGACACTCTCGAGTCCTATTTCCCATCCGTGAGGTGCTTGAGAATAGTTGCTTTGATGAAGACGAGGAAAAAAATATTCATGAGCCAGAAAATGAGAAGTGTAAGTCTGCTTTGTGGTCTCCTTCCTCACTACAAACATGTTCTGTGTACTAAGAACTATGAATGAGGTGGTGGAAAATTCAGCATTTAGGAATGGTGTAAATCAAGGTTCACGAAGGGAATTCTGGAACAGGGGGTGATTAGAATATTGTGCTTTGTCAGTGTGAAAGTCTTGCCACTGCTGCAGTTAGTCTTCTATTAATAGTGTATCTCTGGGTAGGGACTGGTGATCCAGTGGATAAGAATCCGCCTGCTAATTCAGGGGACATGGGTTCGATTCCCGGTCAGGGAAGATGCCACATGCCTCCGAGCAGCTAAGCTTGTGTGCCATGGCTACTGAGTCCACAGCCTAGAGCCCCTGAGCAGCAACTGCTGGAGACCATGTGCCTGGAGCCTGTGCCCTGCAACGAGAGGCCACCGCAATGAGAAGCCTGAGCACTGCAACACAGAGTAGCCCCCGTCTTTGCAACTAGAGAAAGCCCACGTGCAGCAATGGAGACCCGGTGCAGCCAAAAATAAATACATTTAAAAATACGTATAACATACATCCCTGGATAGAATTATGGCATACTGGTGCCAAGAGGGCTCTTGTTGTTGTTGTGAAAATCGCTCAGTTGTGTCCGACTCTTTGTGACCCCATGGACTATAGAGTCATAGAGTTCTCCAGGACAGAATACTGGAGTGGGTAGCCTTTTCCTTCTCCAGAGGATCCTCCCAACCCAGGTCTCTCACATTGCAAGTGGATTCGTTACCAGCTGAGCCACAAGGGAAGCCCAAGAATACTGGAGTGGATAGGCTATCCCTTCTTATATTTATTCTTATATTTATTTAAATTCAGTCAGTTCAGTCACTCAGTCGTGTCCAACTCTTTGTGACCCCATGGACTGCAGCATGCCAGGCTTCCCTGTCCATCACCAACTCCTGGAGCTTACTCAAACTCATGTCCATTGAGTTGGGGATGCCATCCAGCCATCTCATCCTCTGTCATCCCCTTCTCCTTCTGCCTTCAATCTTTCCCAGCATCAGGGTCTTTTCAAATGAGTCAGTTCTTTGCATCAGGTGGCCAAAGTAATGGAGTTTCAGCTTCAGCATCAGTCCTTCCAATGAATATTCAGGACTGATTTCCTTTACGATGGACTAGTTGGATCTCCTTGCAGTCCAAGGGACTCTCAAGAGTCTTCTTCAACACCATAGTTCAAAAGCATCAATTCTTCAGCACTCAGCTTTCTTTATAGCCAAACTCTCACATTCATAGATGACTACTGGAAAAACCATTGCTTTGACTATATGGACCTTTGTTCGCAAAATAATGTTCCTGCTTTTTCATATGCTATCTAGGTTGGTCATAGTTTTTCTTCCAAGGAGCAAGTGTCTTTTAATTTCATGGCTGCAGTTACCATCTGCAGTGATTTTGGAGCTCCCCCAAATAAAGTCTCTCACTGTTTCCATTGTTTCCCCATCTATTTGCCATGAAGTGATGGGACCAGATGCCATGATCTTAGGTTTTCTGAATGTTGAGTTTTAAGCCAACTTTTTCACTCTCCTCTTTCACTTTCATCAAGAGGCTCTTTAGTTCTTCTTCATTTTCTGCCATAAGGGTGGTGTCATCTGCATATCTGAGGTTACTGATATTTCTCCCAGCAATCTTGATTCCAGCTTGTGCTTCATCCAGCCCAGCATTTCACATGATGTACTCTGCATATAAGTTAAATAAGTTATTTAAATTATCCTTAGTATAAATGTTATCTTAATATGTGCACAAATGAAACTAGGTGCAGGTTTTCCCAGGTAGTTCAGTGGTTAAGAATTCGCCTTGCAATTCAAGGGACACCTGGTCTGGGAAGATCCCACGTACCGCGGAGCAACTAAACCCGTGGGCCACAACTACAGAGCCAGCAATCTGAAGCCCGTGAGTCACAGCTACTGAGCCCACGTGCTGCAACTACTGAAGCCCTAGAACCCGTGCTCTGCAACAAGAGAACCCATTGCAATGGGTAGCCAGCCCCTGCTTGCAGCAATCAGAGAAGGCCCATGTGCAGCAACAAAGACCCACCGCAGCCAAATAAAGAAATCTATAAAAAAAAAAAACTAGGTGCAAATTCCTAAAAGTTATAGTTCTTATAAACCAAAGGCGTTTTAAAATAATAAATTTAAATAAAACTAAGGAGCCAATGATATTTAAATAAACAGTACTAATTTAATGAGATGAATGATGCTATTTTGCAGCAACTCCATAACTGATTACAGAGTAAACAGGGTACTGATTGCCACAGGGCAGGCTCTTTTGATGTTGGTGCATTTATGAAATGATCTCTCCATTTTTCTTTATTTGAACTATTAGATTACCTTCATTAATACAGTGGTAATGCATTATTTCCATACTAAGGCCAACTCTATTCTTATTTGCCTGGGAAAATTAGGAATGCTATGTCATGCCAAAATGATCACAGACACAAAGCAAACAGGAGCAAAATCCTGAGACAGTACTCAGTGATAAAGTATTCATCTTACTCTTAATTAAAATGTTCTATATCTGCACTGTCCAACATGGCAGCCCTGGCCACATGTGACTATGGAGAACTTAAACGGGACTAGTGTAACCCAGGAAAGGAATTTTTATTCAATAATTAATTTTCATTTAAATAGACATATGTGGCTAGTGGCTACTGCATCGGACAGGGCAGCACCCTAGTTCACGTATTTATACTTTTTTTAGATTATCATTAAAATGAAATCACTAGTTGTTTGAGTAGGGCAATGTATTTAACCCCTCTCAACCTCACTGCCTTCTTCTATAAATTAGAGATAATGAGATATAATGCATGTAACACTTAGTACAGTGTTAGGAACAGAATCAACACTCAATCCCTAGAGATGTGAATGGGTGAGAGGCCAGGAGGAGGGTTGGCGTTTTTTCAAAGTCTCCATCACGGGCCCTTCAAGCCACCTCTGAGTGTGCTTATTCTTTGAAACATGCAGTTGGGACTTCCCTGGTGGTTCAGTGGCTAAGACTTCGTGCTCCCAAAGCAGGGGGCCAAGGCTCCCTCCCTGGTCGGGAAACTAGATCCCACACATTACAACTAAATATCCTGCATGCCACAATGAAGACCAGGTGCAGTCAAATAAATAAATAAAAATAAGTAATTTTAAAAAGAAATATGCAATTTTCTCCATTTTATGTGACATGCTAATGAAGGCATATTTAGACAGCATTACTATATTTATTCATCTATAACAGGCAAACTAAGCAAAACTAGAGAAAAAACAGTGTTTATTATGCACACGTAGCTTTGATTAGTCACCTACCTTCCAATTAGATTATCCTCCTGATCCCCTTCTGTATTGAAATTTTGAAGCTGCCAGTGATCTTAACTCATAGATGCATTGAATAGCCAAAGTGTTTAGACCTCACTTTTATTTCTTTGAAAAACAGGAAGCCCAAAGCCCTCTCAGGTTGTAGTGGACCATTATGAAATGGGTTACATCATACTACAGTACTTCCTGCCTCTCTTGCTGCTCCAACAGGGAATGCTCTTCCAATCCCCAGGCCCAGCTCACACCCCATGTGCACCTGGCAAACATTCAGCATCATTTTCCAAAATCTGCTCAAGCTTCACCTCATTCATACCACCTTTCCTGACTCTCCCAGGTAAAATTTATCTTCTCTATCTCTGCTATCACCATGTACTCGATACCGACTTCCATCATAGCAACCCTAAGTTTTCACATTCATTTCACATGTATTCTCACTTTGTGTTATGGACTGAATTGTGTTCCCCACGAAAAAGATGTGTCGAAGTCCCAACTCCTTGTACTTCAGAGTATGACCTTATTTGGAAATAGGGTTGTTGCAGATATAATTAGCTCAGAGAAGATGAGGTCATATTGGAGTAGGGTGGGCTCTGAATCTATTATGATTGGTATCCTTAATGGAAGAGAAAAAGAGAGACACAGACAAAAGAGGGGAGAATGCCATGTGATGATAGAGGCAAAAATTGAAGAGCTGCAGTTATAAGGCAGAGATTGCAGGCAAACCACCAGAAGCTAAAAGTCTGGGAAGGATTCTCCCATGTGAACTTCAGAGGGAGCATGGCCTGGCTCATACCTTGATTTCAGACTTCTAACCTCCAGGACTCTGAGATAACAACTTTCTGTGTGTGTGTGTGTTTTAAAATAATAGTGACAGGGCTTCCCTAGTGGCTTAGATGGTAAAGAACCTGCCTTCAGTGCAGAAGACCCAGGTTTGATCGCAAAGAGTCTGACATGAGAGATGATTTTCCTATTTAGTTTTTGGGCTGCATTAGGTCTTAGTTGCAGCACTTGAGATCTTTCATCTTTGATGTGCCACACGGGACCTTACATTGTGGTGCACAGACTCTCTAGTTGTGGCGTGTGGGCTCAGTAGCTGCCATGCATGGGCTAAGTTGCTCCATGGCACGTGGAATCTTAGTTCCCAGACCAGAGATCGAACCTGCGTCCCCTTGCGTTGCAAGGCTGCTAACTACTGGACCACAGGGGAAGTCTCAAATTTGTTTTTTTTTTAAGCCACTTAGTTTGTGGTACTTTGTTATGGCAGCTCTAGCAAACATCTTACTAAACCACAAGCTCCTTAAGGACAAGGATCTTATTTGATATATTATTGGCTGTTGTCACAGTGTCTGAACCAATATGTTGGATGTTTAAATAACTGAACACACAACCTATTCCTTGGCCCCTGGTGGCTCAGACGGTAAAGAATCCACCTGTAATGCAGGAAACCTGGGTCCAATCCCTGGGTTGGGAAGATCCCCTGGGGAAGGGAACAGCTACTCACTCCAGTATTCTTGTCTGGCAAATTCCATGGACAGAGGAGCCTGGCAGGCTATAGTCCATGGGGTCGCAAAGAGTCGGACATGATTGAGTGACTTTCACTTCACTTCTTCAATCTGGTCTCAGATTGGAACAGCAGAAAAACACTTTAAATACATTCAGTGCTGCTGCATATGGCCACACAGGCTAGGCACTGCATGGCTCCAGAGTTGTGTGATGTGGTGACCTTCAGTTGTTTATTATTGTATAACTAAATCTACATAAGGAAAGTCAATAGAGCTGTGAACCTCCAGGCCATCTGTTAGAAAAACACTACTATTGGGAGGTTCAGCTCTTACCCAGCCTAATAGGAGAAGCCATAAATAATTATCCTCTAGATAGGGAATCAGTGAACTACAAACTTGGGCCAAGTCCAGCCTGCTGTCTGCTTTTGTAAATAAAATTTTACTGGAACACAGCCACACTCATTGATATACATATTGTCTACGACTGTGTTAGTCCTACAAAGAGAGAGTTGAGTGGTTGTGATGGATAGTGGTTGTGATATAAAACCTAAAATAGTTCCTCTCTGGTTCCTTACAGAAAGAGTTTGCAGAGCCCTGCTCTAGATAATAGACATTGGTAGACTTTGCCAGAATATTTTATATTAAGTGGTAAAAAATCCCACCTTGAAACTGAAACCATTAATTTTATCACACTTTGAAAGATTCTACATTACTACTGTTAATATCAGCATGCCAGAAAGAAAGCTATGTGTAGAAAATAATTCATTTCTTCCTCAAAAATGGGATCCAAGGTTTTATATATATATAAGTGTATGAGCTTATTTATGTGTGTATGTGAATAGGGAGTGTGGGTGGAGTAAATTTTCAAGCAGCTACAACATATGCAACTTACAAAATTAGGTGCTCTATAAAGGGAATTTTTTGAACCATGTCCAGCTCCCCAAAAGGGAGAGAAGAGAGAAATGGATGGAGACCTGTCATGAAGTCCAGGAGGAGAAATGTTATTCCAATGTTTATGAGAACAGTCCTGCTTACAGTTTTATTCTTTCTGGAAAGTATTGTAAGAAGTCTTTGACATTTCTGAGAAGCCCCTTATGCATCAAGTACATGCCATATGACCCCATCACCCTGACCTCAGCTGATTGGGCCAAGGCTGGACACCTGATCCAAAGGTCAAAGACCAATGTAATGGCCTGATCTGAGGACTGTGTTCAATAGGGTTGAGTACTGGCCATACTAATCTCATGCTCACTCTTGGGGAGTTTAGAGACTTCTGGAGATAGTTAATCTATGTACCAAGATTAGCAACAGTGGACTTCCCTGGTGGGACAGTGGATAAGAGTCTGCCTGCCAATGCAGGGGACCCAGGTTTGATATCTGGTCTGGGAAGATTCCACATGCCATGGAGCAGCTAAACTGGTACGCCACAACTACTGAGCTCATGCTCTAGAGCCAGGGAGCCACAACAAGAGGAGACACTACGATGAGAAGCCTGAGCACCACAACGAAGAGTAGCCTCTACTCACCGAAACTAGAGAAAAAGCAAGCGCAAAGCAACAAAGATCCAGTGCGGTTCCCCCCTCTCCACAAAAAAAATTAAATAATTAAAGTAATATATATATATATAATAGCAAGGCAAAAATAGAGTGTATTTGTCACCACAATGACAGGACAATTGCTACCTAAGGGATAGGTAGAAAACCTGCTCACAACAGCAACACTGCATCCTGAGTGATGCTGCCATTTCTAGAGGTACCACTGGGGCGCTGTCATCAACCTTTGTCCAGTCTGTTCCATTTTCCTGTTACCACTTGAGGTTTAGTTCAATGGGTTTAGTTCAAGGTCAGCTCAACTTCTGTACTTCATCATTTCATCCACTCGCTTCCCATCCTCTGGACCCTTACCTGACTGTCCTTTATTTGTAACTGCCTTGCAAATGCTAACCCTCTACCAACCCAACTACGTACTTCTCTACTGTCTCTTTGTGAGTAGTTTAGGGCTTACTCAGCCCTAAATACATTACCTAGCCACCTAGTATTGGTGCATTATAAATCATAGTTTTCATCCTAGGCCTGTCTATTTGGAATTCCTTGTATGTATGCATATGTGACTCATTCTCCTATTCCTCAGAACTAATACTGCAAAGCTTCCATGCTTCCCAGGCTTCCAACTCCATTGCTCACCCTATATCCAAACACAGAGAAAACAAAGGTATCTGGCACCTATTTCCAGACTCTCCCCAATAACTGAAGTAAGCCTGTACCTTTTCTTTCCTGCTTTCCTGTTTTTAAGGAAGAAGTGAAGCTACTCTCATTCAAAGCTAATTCCTCTACCTGTGCTCCAAATCCCAAGACCTTCCATTCTTGATTCAAGCCTTGTTTCTACACATATTATTCCCTCTCATTCCTGATCTGTCATTTCTCCCTTGTCCACGGTCTCTCTCCTTGTGCATAGGTATATGCTCATCTCTCACCTCTAAAAAAATCCTTCATGACTCTTCATAACCTTCTAGCTAACATCTTATCAAGTCATTCATTTAAAGGCTATTCATCTTAAAAGGTATGGGAAATTCTGCTCAATATGGAGAATGGAGGTAATTTGAAAGAGCCCCATTTCCAAGTCCATGCACATAGAAATGCTGCTTAAAATATACTTAACCATTTTTTTTCTTAAACAAATGAGCTCAAATTGTGTAAGAAGTCAGGAGTAAGATCATAGTGATGTAGGGTGGGCCTCTAATCCAGTTTTTTTTTTTTCAGTATTTAATTCTTTCCACTTATAAAAAGAAATTTTTAGTGGAGTATAGATGCTTAACAATGTTGTGTCAGTTTCTACTGTACAGCAAAATGAATCAGCCATACGTATACATAAATCCTCTCCCGTTTGGACTTCCTTCCCATTCAGGTCACCACAGTGCATTCCATAGAGTTCCCTGTGCTATACAGTATGTTTTGATTAGTTATCTATTTTATACATACTTATCAATAGTATATATATATATATATATATATATATATATATATGTCAATCTCAGTCTCCCAATTCTTCCCACCCCTCCCCTTCCCCCTTGGTATCCATACACTTGTTCTCTACATCGGTGTCTCTATTTCTGCTTTGCAAATAAGATCATCTATATACCATTTTTCTAGATTCCATATATATGCATTAATGTACCATATTTGTTTTTCTTTTTCTGACTTACTTCCCTCTGTGTAACACTCTCTAGGTCCATCTGTGTCTCTACAAATGACTCAATTTCATTCCTTCTTATGGCTGAGTAATAAGTAGTCCATTGAATATATGTAACTGTAATCCAGTTTGTTGGGTGTCCTTGTGAAAAACGAGGTCATGTGACGAGGCATAGGGAGACCTCCACGTGACAATGCAGGATTGGAGTGATGTATCTACAAGCCAAGGAATAGAAAGGATTATAGGCAAACCAGGGTAAGCTAGGACTGGGCAAGCAAGGATTCACCAACAGGTTTCAGAAGAAGTATGATTTTGGATGTTATGTGAGAGTTGGACCATAAAGAAGGCAGAGTGTTAAAGGATTGATGCCTTTGAACTCTGGTGCTGGAGAAGACTCTTGAGAGTCCCTTGGACTGCAAGGAGATCCAACCAGTCTATCCTAAAGGAAATCAATCCTGAATATTCATTGGAAGGACTGATGCTAAAGCTGAAGCTCCAATACTTTGGCCACCTGATGGGAAGAGTCGACACATTGGAAAAGACCCTGATGCTGGGAAAGATTGAAGGCAGGAGAAGAGGGCATGAGATGGTTGGATGGCATCACAGATGGAATGGCCATGAACTTGGGCAAACTCTGGGAGATGGTGAGGCACAGGGAGGCCTGGTGTGCTGCAGACCGTGGGGTCACAAAGAGTCAGACACGATTTGGCAACTGAACAACAACAACAGCCTCCAGAACTGTGAGATAATAAATTTTTGTTGTTCTAAGTCACCTAATTTGTGGTTCTTTGTTATGGCAACTAACTAACTAGGAAACTAATGCAGATGGCAAAGCTATCTTTCCTCTCTGCCACACCAGTTTAAGATATTCAGGACAGAGTTGTCTTATGTGGGATGAGCGGAGAAAGAATGTGTGTGTAAAGGATCTGGAGGCTTCATGGGAAATTCCAAAATAGGTTCAGAAAGTCCCTCAACCATTCAATTCACATGATGATATCTATGCATGTGAAGAAGTAAGTTCCCCACTTGACAAGTTATGTCATCAGGTAGAGTACACCAGGGAAAATTACATGTTATGCTGGGCACCATCCCCAGTGGTTTGTCATTGTCCATCTCACCACCCCCAAATCCAGGGAGATACCTACAGACCTCCCTAATTATACCCAGGATGCTTTCTTCTTCTGTTCTTTGTTTTTATTTTTTAAAGACTTTTTTTTTTTTTTTAAAGATTTATTTATTTATTTTTGGCTTTGCTGAGTCTTTGTTGCTGTTCGTGGGCTTTCTCTAGTTGTGGCAAGTGGGGGCTACTCTGTTGCAGTGTGTGGGATTCTCATAGTGGTGGCTTCTCCTGTTGCAGAGCACAGGCTCTAAGCACTTTGGCTTAGTAGTCATGGCACACGGGCTTAGTAGCCCCGTGGCATGTGGGATCATCCCAGACCAGCGATTGAATCCATGTTCTCTGCATTAGTAGGTGGATTCTTAACCACTGGACCACCAGGGAAGCCCAAGTGTTTTGTTGTTTATTGATGTGGACCATTTTTAAAGCCTTTACTGAATTTGTTACAATATTGTTTCTGTCTTACATTTTGGATTTTTGGCCATGGAGCATGTGGGATCTTAGCTCCCTTACCTGGGATCAAACCTGCACGTCTGGATTAGAAGGTGATGTCTTAACCACCGGAAGGTCCTAGAATTGACTCTTGATGTTGCACAGTCTATGGGTTTGGACAAATACGTGGTGACATGTAGCCACTATTAAAATGTTACATAGAAGAGTTTCACTGCCCTGCAGTCCCCTGTGCTCTGCCTGTTCTTCTCTTCTCACCCCCTGGACCACCAGGAAAGTCCCTGTTCTTTGTTTTTCCTCCCTACTCCCTACCCTCAACAACTATTTTTCTTTCCCCTTTTGGCTTACTTTGGTTTTGCTTTAAAGCTGGCAGTGGCATCCAAAATAATTTCTTTAATGCCCTTGGAAGAAAACAGAGTACCAAAATATCTAATCCCTGCTCTAGCACTTTAATCCACATATATTCCTTTGAATAATATTAAAACTCTCCCTGGTGCTGCTGTCAAGACAGGGAGTTGGGGGGTGGGGAAGGCAGAGAGAGACAGGATCTGTGTTGCCAGGAGAAGAATAGAGAGGGTAAAAAGGAACATGAAAGTAGACATGGAGGTGGGTGACTAAAGGTCACCAGCCTTTCCTCCTGAAATGGATGTTCTGAAACCTCCTGACCCTTGGGAAAGAAGCGTTTTCCAATGCTTCCTCGCCTTCTGCTCTGAATCTCTGGTATTCTGATTTTTAGAAGTGAAAAAAATATTTTGATTTAAGCCATATGGCCTTTTTCTCCTTACACTGGAGCTGTAGAAAACTCAGAGGGGCAGGTGTGGAAAGCAATAGCAGCAGAGTGGGTGGGTACATAGGGTCTGCATGTCTATAGCTTGTGCAGCTCCGTAGCTATGGCAACTGTGTGCAATGCCACTCACATAGCATCATAACACGGCCCTAGAGTTACCCCTGGCTCCTCAACTATTCCTTTTCATTGCACTATCTGTGCTGCTGTTTCCTAGCTACCATAGCTCTGTTATAATTTTTTGAAGTCCTGCTTAAGTACTGTTTCTGTCTGTTATGCTTGTTGTCAGTACACCTCAGTTCATCTGGTAGGAAAACTAGATAGCCAAACCAGAAAGCTATTTCTTACAGATACTGTTAATTGTTAAAAAATTGTCTATACTAGATATAGGAAACAGATTTATAGTTACCAAAGAGGGAAGTTGGGAAGGGAGGGATAAATTAAGTGTTTGGGATTAACAGATATACATTACTATGTATAGACCAGATAAACAAGGACCTACTGTATAGCATAGGGAACTATACTCAATATCCTAGAATAACCTATAATGCAGAAAAATCTGAGAAAGAATACTTGAATATATATAGTGGTTCTCAGTGGCTCAGTCATGTCCGACTCTTTGGGAACCCCATGGACTGTAGCCTGCCAGGCGCCACTGTCCATGGGATTTCCCAGGCAGCAATACTCAGTGGGTTTCCATTTCCTTCTTCAGGGGATCTTCCCAACCCAGGGATAAAAACTGTGTCTCCTCTTGGCAGGCGGATTCTTTACTTCTGAGCCACTTGGGAAGCCTAGATACATATGAATCACCTTGCTGTAAACCTGAAACTAATACAACATTGTAAATCAACTATATTTAAATAAAAAAAATTGTTTGTACTTCAACACGTTGAGTTAGGTTCTGGAGGCAGAATGTAACTGGATTGTCCAGATTTCTGGTCTGTAAAAGAGACTTGATACTTTCTAGTTCTAAAAGTCCATGCTAGATTCTTTTTAGAGCTAATTAATGATAGTATTGAATGATTGCCCACCTACTAAAGATCAAAAATTTTTTTTCCAGTTGTTACAATTTCCTAAGTACAAGAGCCATAAAATTAAAATAAAATTTACAATATATGCAAATATATTATATCCTATGGAGCATGTATAAAGTAATTTATGCATATGTACCCCATAAATGGAAGCTGCACTGTGTTAATTCTAAGCATATATACACAAATGGTTTCTTTCATTTGTTCTTAAAAGCAATCCCCACATCCTCAGAAATATTTCAGCTGTAATTAAATTTAAAGGTTTTTTTTAAAAAAATTCATGTGAGTTGGCAATTTACTACATTCATATTTTAGCTTCCTTATGTTTGGTCATTAATTGTGGTATCCTAAACAGCTAAGATTTAAAGCCTTTAACCTTCTCAGACCCAAGCAGAAGCAAATGTCAACACCCATAAGTTATGAGCAGACTCCCAGAGGGACTGAAATACAAAATACACTTATAATTGAATTAACTCAGGAGAGGATTCTGGGAAGATGACAGCATCAGTAGCATATTTTTCATCCTCTCTGAATTCTTACATAAAAACAGACAGAACAAATGGATAGCAAAACCTAAAACCCATGAACAACATTTGCAACAAAACCAAGTGACAAGGTGTCTTCACCAACTCCAAAAATGCAAGCAGGGGGGTATCAACCATCAACAGCCCCAAGATCTTCATGGTATCATTTCCATGTGAAAGAAACAATAAGGAAGTTACACCTGATGGACCTGAGAACAGGAGACCCCAAAATGGCCCAAAGGCACTGACTGGGATGAGGGCAAGCAATGTGAGAACCCCAGCTGAACCTGGAAGGGGTTTTAACCAAAACCATGTGCTCAGTCACTCTGTTGTGTTCAACTCTTTGTGGACCCATGGACTGTAGCCTGCCAGGCTCCTCTGCCCATGGGAATAAGGTCTGAAGAAGCTGGAGCAGCCTAGCTCCTATGAACTTGCAAAACCAACCTCTTTGTAGGACAGAACCTCAAAAAGATAAAATACTTGGAGTAGAATAAAAGTTGAACAGGACATGGACAACAGAGAGGAGGGGAAAAAAGCTCCAAAACAAAGTGGTGAAATACCATAAAGCAAGTTGCCTGATTTTTTGACATGCCCCCAAATCAGAGGAAGTTCTATGAAGTAAGGAAAGTTTTCCTGAATGCCACCTTATAACAAAAGTTCAGAAAAACTAGGGACTTCTCTGGTGGTCCAGTTGCTAAGACTCCATGCTCCCAGTGCAGGGGGCCTGGGTTCAATCACTGGTCTGGGAACTAGATCCCTCATGTTGCAACTATTCACAAAAAAGCTTTCATATGCCACAACTAAAGATCACGCATGCTGCCACTAAGACCTGGCACAGACAAATAAATTGAAAAAAACAAGTTCAGGGAAACTAATTTCACATTAAAAGAAGCAATAGAAAAATTTTGAAGTCACATAGTTCTTTTAAGGAAAGAGAAAGGGAGACAAAGAGCTGAGTAACATTCCTACAGACAATGAAAGCACTCCAGAAAGACAACCATAAAACAGACAACAAGCATAACTACTAGTTCCAGATGAGCTAAAAGACACTAAGAAAATAATAAAAGATATGAAATGACAGAAATAAAGAATTTGAAACTCAGACAAGAAGTGATAGGATTCCAGAAATAATAAGAAATAAAGAAACAATGATTTAAGAAATAAAGAGTATTCTAGAGAGGAACTAAGAGCAAACAAATTGAACAGTAGTGCCTGACAAGAAATCAGTCAAATAGAAGAAAATATCTTTAAAAAACTTTAGATGAAGGAACAAAAAAGGATTTGAAAGAAAGTGACAGATATTGAAGAGTGATCAAGAAGATCCAAAATACGGATGACGGAAGTCCCTAAAGAAGAAAACAAAAATAAGAGAACAGAACCAATACTAAAACTATATTCAAGAAATCCTTTCTGGAAAAAAATATTTGAAATGACACACTGATAGAACATACCAGAAGCACAGAATGACAAAATCTAGTAAAATTACTAGACACCTATGAACTCAAGAAATATTTTGCCAATCAGGCTTTTCTGAAGAACCTACAGGTAAATGAGCTTCAGACAATACAAAATGACTGGGGAGACACCAGTGTAAGGCTTGGTGGTGAACATTAAATAGTTTCTTACACAAGTAAGATCAAGTGAGGGCTCAAAGAAGGAGTATGTTATATAATGGCTATATGTGCTGACAACGTAGACGTAGTTCAACTATAAAAAAAAGGAAGCAGAACATTAGTAAAAAAAATTTTTTTAAGTTTATTTTATCCACAATGGTGATAGTATTAGTACTAGTATTATTTCGAGATTGTCCTGGGAAACAAAAGTTGGAGTTCATGATCTGTATTAGTCAGGGTTCTCTGAAGAAACAGAACCAGTAGGATGGATGGATGGATAGACAGCTGATAGATAATAGAAGAGATTTATTATAGCAATTCTTTTTTTTGGCCACCCCACCTGGCTTATGGGATCTCAGTTTTCTGACCAGAGATCAAACCTGTGCCGCCTGCAATGCAAGCAAAGAGTCCTAACCACTGGACAACCAGGGAATTCCTAAGACTTATTACAGAAATTGACTCAAGGACTTATGGAGGCAAGTCCCATGATCTTCCATCTGCAAGCTGGAGAACAGGAAAGCTGGCAGTATAATTTAGTTCAAGTCCAAAGCCCTGATCACCAGAGGAATTGATGATTCACTTCGAGGCTGAGGCTGAAGTCCTGAGAGAGGGGACCCACTGGGGTAAGTCATGGAATCTAAAGGCCCAAAAACCTGAAGCACCAAGGCTGGAGGGCAGGGGAAGATGGACATTCTAGCTCAAGAGAGAGACAGAGAATTCTCTCCTCTTCCACTTCTTTGTTCGGTTCAGACCCTCAACAGATTGGATGATGCCCGCCCATTTTGGTGAGGGTGCTCTTCCTTACTTAGTCTACTGATTCAAATGCTAATGTCTCCAGGAAACACCCTCACAGACACCTCCAGAAATAATGTTTCTATCAGCTATTTGGGTACACCTTGGCCCAGTCAAGCTGGCATATAAAATTAACTGTTACAGGGCTGGTTAAGGAGAAAGGACTCTGATAAACAAAGAAGGTTTTAAGTTAAGTCCTGGAAGGGCTATGCCCTAGAATGAGGGTAAGCCAGTCTTACCTGGATAAAGGCAATGTGCCTGAAGTGTACCTCACTGCCAGAAGGTGAAGTCTGCTTTGGAGAATAGCACATCATCCAGAGTCTTGCAATTTTATCAAGTCTGGCATTCAAAAAAAAATCAGTAATGGCAGGAAACAGGACCAAATGATTGAAAATCAAGAGATGAAATAGACCATGGAAGTAAACCTATAGGGGACAAACATACTTGAGTTATTTATTTAGTCACAGCTGTAAAAAAAAAAAAAAAATATATATATATATATATGTATACATACATATATAATGTAATTAGTATGTTCAAGGACTTATATGAAAATATGGAGAATTTCAGCAGAGAATTGGTATTAATAAAAAAGAATTACTTATGAATCCTAGAATTACAAAGTATAATAACTAAATTAAGAATCCAATGGAAGGGTTTAACAGTATTAGACCTAGCAGCAGAGCTTACTGAACTAGAAGATAGAGAAATAGAAAATATCCAGATTGAAGCACAGAGGAAAACAAGTATGGAATATAGAGAAAAGAATATGAGACATATAGGACATGATGAAAGGTATCATTATGATTGTCGCTGGAGTCCCAGAGGAGCAGAAACAAGGAATGTGGCATGAACCATATTTGAAGAGATACTAGCCAAGAATTTCCCCAAACTAATAGAAGACATTATGGTATAGAATCAATAGGATCTATGAATCTGTTGTTCAGTTGCTAAGTCATCTCCAACTCTTTGCCACCCCATGGACTGCAGCACGCAGGCTTCCCTGTCCTTCATGATCTCCCAGAGTTTACTCAAACTCATGTCCATTGAGTCGATGATGCCATCTAACCATTTCATCATCTGTGTCACTCCTATGAATCTGAATCAGAATAAATACAAGGAAAACCACACTTAGTCAAACCACTGAAAACTAAATGCTAATACAAAAATGCTTAAAGTCAGCCAGAGTGAAAAAAAGTACATTATCTTCAAATGAGCTAAAGTTGACAGTACAATAAAACTTCCAAAATAAATGATGGAAACCAGAAGACAATGGGATTACATCTTTGGAGTGGGAAGAATTACAGCAAACTTAGAATCCTATACCTAATAAAAATATTCTTTAAAAATTAAGGTAAAACAGTGACATCTTCATAAAAATAAGAACCTACAGAGTTCATTGTCAACAGATGTGCACTAAAAGGAAATAACAGAAGGAATTCTTCAAGTAGAAGTCCAAGAATCTGAGCTAGGGGAATTCCCTGGTGGTCCAGTGGTTAGGATGCTGCACTTCCTCTGCCAAGGACCTGGGTTTCATCCCTGGTTGGGGAACTAAAATCCCACAAGCCACATGGTGTGGTCAATAAATAAATAGTTTTTTTTAAAGTTTCTGTATTAAAAAAAAGAAAGAAAGAAAATGAACTAGAAGCCCAGAAACGCAGGAAGAAACAAACAGCACCAGAAAGAAGATATCTAAACTAGTACCAATTGTTCAAAACAAGAATAATAACAATGTTGTTGTTATTGTTTAGTTGCTAAATCGTGTCCGACTCTTTGCAACCCCATGGACTGTAGCACGCAAGGCTTCCCTGTCCTTCACTATCTCCCAGAGTTTGCTCAAACTCATCCATTGAGTTGGGGATGTCATCTAACCACCTCATCCTCTGTTGCTCCCTTTTCCTCCTGCCCTCAATTTTTGCTAGCATTAGGGTCTTTTCCAATAAGTCAGCTCTTTGCATCAGGTAGCCAAAGTACTGGAGCTTCAGCTTCAGCATCCGTTCATCCAATGAATATTCTGGGTTGATTTCCTTTAGGATTGACTGGTTTGATCTCCTTGCAATCCAAGGGACTCTCAAGAGTCTTCTCCAGCACAATTCAAAAGCATAAATTCTTTGGTGCTTAGCCTTCTTTAAGGCCCAACTCTCACATCAGTACATGACTACCGGAAAAACCATTATTGTTCAGTCACCCAGTCGTGTCGACTCTTTGGAACCCCAAGGACTGCAGCACACCAGGCCTCCTCATCTCCTGGATTTTGCCCAAGTTCATGTCCATTGCATCGGTGATGCCATCCAGTCATCTCATCCTCTGATGCCCTCTTCTCCTTCTGCCTTCAATCTTTCCCAGCACTAGGGACTTATCTAATGAGTCGACAGTTTGCATGAGATGACCAAAATACTGGAGCTTCAGCTTCAGCATCAGTCCTTCCAATGAGTATTCAGGGTTGATTTCCTTTAGGATTGATTAGTTTGATCTCCTTGCTATCCAAGGTAGTCTCAGGAGCCTTGTCCAGCACCACAGTTCAAATAAATCCTTTGGCACTCATAGCTTTGACTATACACACATTTGTTGGCCAAGTGATGTTTCTGCTTTTTAATATGCTGTCTAGGTTTGTCATAGCTTTTCTTCTAAGGGCAAGCATCTTTTAATTTTGTGGCTGCAGTCAGTGTCTGCAGTGATTTTGGAGCTCAAGGAAACAAAATCTGTCACTGTTTCCACTTTTCCCCCTTTTATTTGTGATGAATGGACGTGATGTTTAAAAAGCTTTTCATGGAGATGGAACAAACATCCACTGCCACTCAAACACGGCATATACATTCTTGTTTCTGGGCCTATGGTCTCTCCCTTGCTCATTCTCTGAAGCCAAATTTACATCACAACATCTTCAGGAAGAGTTCACTGACGCTTCAAGTATATCTCTTCTCCCATCCCTCTAGCTCAGCACCATGTTGTATGGCTCACTTATTCAAAACCTAAACTGACAATTTTTTGTGCTATTATTTTTGTTTGTTTTTATTTCACTTTGTGTTTCTTGGTTTCTTCTGTAAATTTAATGTCTTTTCAAAGTGTCTACTATATGTTTTCTATACAGTATGTGCTCAGTAAATATTTGTTGAATAATTAAATATGTTGAAGAATAAGTTGGTAATGAGTGAGATGACCTTGTGTTTTCTAGGACAGAACCTTCTATCCATTAGTTAATAAACTGTTATATGGAGATTTGATAAAGGTAATTACCATAAACATACATAAAAAAGCTTTAATAACTTCTGAGATGAAAGAATCACAAGGGACAGATTAGATGTTCATCTTTAATCTCTTGAAATTGATTTGATACCTGTTTAATAAAATCTTCCTTGGTATCACTGTCAAATGTCTATGACTGGTTGGAGTGGATCACAAATATGGTATTTAGCTTTTGTGAGTTGTTGTTCTGTTACTAGATGCTAAAGAAATAAAAACCACAGCTCTTGAACTCTTCAAAGAATGTAAAATCTATTAATAATTTGGGGCTAAAACATGTACACACAACACAATTTGAGGCGAAATCCAAAGAAATATTTTAATAGCTTCAAGAAAAAAAGAGTATAGTGTAAACGAAAGCTGCAATAGCTAAGGGAACTAAAAATAATAAATGATCACATTTGCAATGTGATTCCTAGGAAAGGCGTGTGAAAAGAGATATGTTCTAGTTTTGAAGGTTAGATGGGAATATACAGAAGAGAAAGGGCATAGATTTTTCTAAGCAGGGAGAAGAACACGCAAAGCAAAGAGTCAAAATAGTAAGTCATGTTCAAGCAACTATGTACAGACAGGCTTGAAGAATGGAGCGAATATGTGAATCCAGAAAGAGGCAGAGTTGATAGAAGAAATCAAATATGTTTATTTTTGAAATAGTGTGAATTCTCTTTGTCTTTTCAACAGAAATAAGCTTCACCATCAACAGCCCAATCTGACCCTTTAGCTGATCTAATGACGATCCCAGCTTTGTAGGCTATTATTTGCAATAATTTCTGCCATATGAGTGTAATGGGGAAAACACATTGCAAAGTGAATTACTTTTGAAATGGATTCCATACTGACATTTGGGAAATTAGATCCTGAGCACAATGCATCCTGATTATTTGAGGTGCCGTCTCATCCTGAAAAGATAAATTCAGTCCAACAGTTTTTTTAAAATCTGCAAGTTAAATTAAAGTTCTGTCCTTTGGCAAGGTCCCTCCAAAAACTTTTGGTCACTATTCAAATGAATAACCATGGGCAGGGATTGTTATTAGCCTGAACAATCTAAGTAGGTCTGAGGAGTCCAGAAATACCCTCACTCAAACATATCTTCTTTATTTACTTATATTTTATTATCTTTGGCGGCATCAGATTGCTGTTGTGGTGCTCTTCATTGAGGTGCTTAGTTGTCCCAAGACACGTGGGATCTCAGTTCTCCTACCAGGGATCGAACCTGCGTCCCCTGCATTGAAAGGCAGATTCTTAACCACTGGACCACCAGGGAAGTTCGCCAAACATATTTTAGGCGAGCCCCTAGTAGTTACTGCCAGCCTACCCCCATCTTGTGAAGAACTCTGTTGTGCCCATTCTGTGTACCCAAATGTGTCACTGCCACACATGATCCTGCTCAGTTGGCTTTCTTTCCATTTTCTGGAAAAAGCACAGCCACGCTGTCTAATGAAGAACAAATGGCTCTTCACTTCTCCATTCCGACTCAGCAAATTCCTCTGGTACCATCTTGTCATGAACCTACATTTGCTTTGGCCCTTCCTCCTCCTCCAATAAGTTTTTCTGTTGATGGGCTTCTGGGCTGAACCACAATGAGTCCTGAATCTGGAAGCAGAGCTAGGGAATGAGCTGGACAAAGGCCCTTCTGAGAGCTACCATAAATGTTGCTATTTCAAAGCAGAAGCCTCCCTTTTTTACTGAACATCTTCAATTTGTGTACCAAATAGAACAAAGTGATGAGAGGATGGGAAGATGGGCAGAGAGAAAAATGAGACCTACAAGAAAATTAGAGAATGAATCTGGAAATTAAGTAGGAATTCTAGAGAGGAATTAAGGATATGAATGCAATAGTTCAGTTCAGTCCCTCAGTCATGTCCCACTCTTTGTAACCCCACGGACTGCAACACGCCAAGCCTCCCTGTCCATCACCAATTCCCAGAGTTTACTCAAACTCATGTCCATTGAGTCGGGGATGCCATCCAGCCATCTCATCCTCTGTTGTCCCCTTCTCCTCCTGCCCGAATCTTTCTCAGCATCACGGTCTTTTCAACTGAGTCAGCTCTTCACATCAGGTGGCCAAAGTATTGGAGTTTCAGCTTCAGCATCAGTCCTTCCAATGAATATTCACGACTGATTTCCTTTAGGATGGACTGGTTGGATCTCCTTGTAGTCCAAGGGACTCTCAAGAGTCTTCTTCAACCCCACAGTTCAAAAGCATCAATTCTTCGGCACTCAGCTTTCTTTATAGTCCAACTCTCACATTCATACGTGGCTACTGAAAAAACCATAGCTTTGACTAGATGGACTTTTTTTGGCAAAGTAATATCCCTGCTTTTTAATATGCTATCTAGGTTGGTCATAACTTTCCTTCCAAGGAGCAAGCATCTTTTAATTTCATGGCTGCAGTTACCATCTGCAGTCATTCTGAAGCCCCCAAAAATAAAGTCTGCCACTGTTTCCACTGTTTCCCCATCTATTTCCCATGAAGTGATGGGACCAGATGCCATGATCTTAGATTTTCTGAATGTTGAATTTTAAGCCAACTTTTTCACTCTCCTCTTTCACCTTCATCAAGAGGCTCTTTAGTTCTTCATTTTCTGCCATAAGGGTAGTGTCATCTGCATATCTGAGGTTATTGATATTTCTCCCGGCAATCTTGATTCCAGCTTGTGCTTCATCCAGCCCAGTGTTTCTCATGATGTACTCTGCATATAAGTTAAATAAGCACAGTGACAATATACAGCCGTAGTCCTTTCCCTATTTGGAACCAGTCTGTTGTTTCACGTCCAGTTCTAACTGTTCCTTCCTGACCTGCATACAGGTTTCTCAACAGGCAGGTCAGGTGGTCTGGTATTCCCATCTCTTTTAGAATTTTCCACAGTTTATTGTGATCCACACAGTCAAAGGCTTTGGCATAGTCAATAAAGCAGAAATAGATGTTTTTCTGGAACTCTCTTGCTTTTCAATGATCCAGCGGATGTTGGCAATTTGATCTCTGGTTCCTCTGCCTTTTCTAAATCCAGCTTGAACATCTGGAAGTTCACGGTTCACGTATTACTGAAGCCTGGCTTGGAGAATTTTGAGCATTACTTTACTAGCGTGTGAGATGAGTGCAATTGTGCGGTAGTTCGAGCATTCTTTGGCATTGCCTTTCTTTGGGATTGGAATGAAAACTGACCTTTTCCAGTCCTGTGGCCACTGCTGAGTTTTCCAAATTTGCTGGCATATTGAGTGCAGCACTTTCACAGCATCATCTTTTAGGATTTGAAATGGCTCAACTGGGATTCCATCACCTCCACTAGTTTTGTTCGTAGTGATGCTTTCTAAGGCCCACTTGACTTCGAATTCCAAGATGTCTGGCTCTAGGTGAGTGATCACACCATTGTGATTATCTGGGTCATGAAGATCTTTTTTGTATAGTTCTTCTGTGTATTCTTGTCACCTCTTCTTAATACCTTCTGCTTCTATTAGGTCCATACCATTTCTGTCCTTTATCGAGCCTATCTTTGCATGAAATGTTCCTTTGGTATCTCTAATTTTCTTAAAGAGATCTCTAGTCTTTCCCAGTCTGTTGTTTTCCTCTATTTCTTTGCACTGATCGCTGAGGAAGGCTTTCTTATCTCTCCTTGCTATTCTTTGGAACTCTGCATTCAAATGGGTATATCTTTCCTTTTCTCCTTTTCCTTTTGCGTCTCTTCTTTTCACAGCTATTTGTAAGGCCTCCTCAGGCAACCATTTTTCTTTTTTGCATTTCTTTTCCTTGGGGATGGTCTTGATCCCTGTCTCCTGTACAATGTCACGAACCTTGGTCCATAGTTCTTCAGGCACTATATCAGATCTAATCCCTTGAATCTATTTGTCACTTCCACTGTATAAGCATAAGGGATTTGATTTAGGTCATACCTGAATGGACTAGTGGTTTTCCCTACTTTCTTCAATTTAAGTCTGAATTTGGCAATAAGGAGTTCATGGTCTCAGCCACAGTCAGCTCCTCGTCTTATTTTTGCTGACTGTATAGAACTTCTCCACCTTTGGCTGCAAAGAATGCAATAGTGGAAGGTCAATAATTTCCACTTAAGTTAAATTAGATTGTTATTTTGATCATTAAATTGATCTAAGCATGCATATAACCATAGATTTTCATATAGAATAATAGCTCTTCGTCACAAACCTGTACTTTGGAGTCAGAGAGGCCTGAGTTTGAATCCTGGCTTTATTGCTTACTAGATTAATGATCTTGGTTCTATTATTTAACCTCTCTAAACCTTCATTTGTTTCTTTATAAAATGAGAATGCTAAGAGTATCTACCTCAATATGTTAATGTGAGAATAAAAAAGCTAATAGTTATAAAGAGCTTAGCACTTTGCCTACCATGCAACAAGCACAAAATAAATGTTAACTTTTATTATTTTTGAAATTTATGTAAGTCTAATATCTCTAAGGCAAATTGGTTTATATTCACTAGAAGGAGTGCCTAATTAAAAGAATCTTACACTGAGTCTTTGGGGACAGCAAATTATCACCCTCTGACTGATCTTTTTGTATTTTCATTGGGTTGGCTTAAATGAAGTTGCACCTGTAAATATAAACATGCCTCTGATACCACTGAGCAGCGTGTTTTCTTTTTTCTTTTCAGAAAGCTAGGCAAATATTTAATAGTTAATAGAGTTTGCAATTTTCCCAAAGCAGATTTAGTGAATACCCCTAACACCAGTTCTAATAGTTAGTTTATTTTCATTACAATACTGCAATTTTATAGATCAGGAAGCTGTATCAAAGAAAGAGTGAAGTTATTGCCTGCTGGACACAACCATTTGATCATTTTCCAGGTGTCTCATGCCAAAGTTTGGTGCAAAACGAAACTTATTATTTAAGCCCACAAATTTCCTCTTTTTATATTTTTTTCTCAGTTAATGTCACCACCTCCACCCACTGACCCAAGCCAGAAATCTGAGTTATCTCAGCCTTCTCCCTCCCCCTCATGCATCATCACACCAAGTTTTGTAGCACTTTACCTAATATTTTTTGAACCTGACCTCCTCTTCTCCATTCTTACCACCAGTGCTTTCATTCAAGCTTCCACTACTTCTCAGTCAAACTACTGCAATTGTCTACTGACTGATGTCTCTGACACTAGCCATGCTGCCTTCAAAGCAATTTTCTACACAGCTGCCAAGATGATGTATCTAAAACACAAAACTGATCATGTCAATTCCCAGCTTAAATTTCAATGATTCCTTACTGCCTTAATGAAGCCCAGGTTTCTTAGTATGACCCTCATGATCCCAAAGCACACCTCTATCTTAGTCCTAACCAAGTTCAAATAAAATGAAGTATGTATACAATGGTCTCCCCTTTTAGACTCTGGCCTCTTTAAAGGTAGAAACAAAGTCTTTTCATCTTTGTATCTGAGCATCTAGCAGCATCAGTAAAAAAAAAAATGTTCAACTCAAATGAAATGGTGATTTTAGGTTTGAAGTCATGTGGGTCAGCTGATACTTTTTAAAGTGACTTTTATATTTTAAAAATGAGAGGTACCTCGTGTACCATAAATTTTACCATTTTAATATATTCAGTGGTTTTACTATATTCACAGTTGTATAACCATCATGACTATCTAATTCCAGAACATTTTTTTTCACCTGAAAAAGAAACTCTTTATCCATTAATGGCCTCTTTCTATTATTCCTTCTTCCTCATCAAGAAAGTAAAAAGATAATCCACAGGATGGGAGAAAATATTTGCAAACCATATATCTCGTAAAGGACTATTATCCAGACTACATAAAGAACTCTTACAATTTAACAATAAAAAGACAAACAACCCCATTAAAGAATGAGGAAAGGATGAGAATAGCTATTTCTCTGAAGGAAATATACAAATGGCCAATAAGCACATGAAAATATGTTCATCATTAGTCATTCTGCTACTGCTGCTGCTAAGTCGCTTCAGTCGTGTCCGACTCTGTGCGACCCCAGAGACGGCAGCCCACCAGGCTCCGCTGTCCTCGGAATTCTCCAGGCAAGAATACTGGAGTGGGTTGCCATTTCCTTCTCCAGTGCATGAAAGGGAAAAGTGAAGGTGAAATCGCTCAGTTGTGTCCGACTCTTAGCGACCCCACGGACTGTAGCCTACCAGGTTCCTCCGTCCATGGGAATTTCCAGGCAAGAATACTGGAGTGGGTTGCCATTTCCTTCTCCACATTAGTCATTAGGGAAATGCAAATTAAAACCATAATGAAGGGAATTCCCTGGTGGTCCAGTGGTTAAGAATCCACCTTCCAATGCAGGGAATGCATGTTTGAGCTCAGGTCTGTGAACTAAGATCCCACATGCCATAGGGCAACTAAGCCTGTGCACCACAATTACTGGGCCCATGTACTCTGGAGCCTGTGCACCACACCAAAGATCCTGTGTGATGCAACTAAGACCCAACATAGCCAGAAAATGTAAAACTAAAAATAAATAAATTTTTTTTTTAAAACTACAATGAAATACCACTTTACACCCAACAAAATAGCTATAATCAAAAGAACGGACAACAGCAACCATTGGAAAGGATATAGAGAATATGGAATCTGCATATATTGCTCGTAGGAATGTAAAATGGTAACATTGCTTTGGAAAACAGTTTGGCAATTTCTCAAAAAGTTAAAAATGGTACCTACATACAGTGGAATATTACTCAGCCATTAAAAAGAATGAAATAATGCCTTTTCCAGCAACATGGATGGACCTGGAGATTACTATACTAAGTGAACTAAGTCAGAGAAAGACAAACATATGATATCACTTGTACTTGGAATCTAAAAAAAGTGATACAAATGGACTTATTTACAAAACAGAAACAGACTCACACAGACTTAGAGAACAACCTTATGCTTATCCTAGGGGCTTCCTTGGTAGCTCAGTGGTAAAGAATTCTCCTGCTGATGCGGGAGATGCAGGTTTGATCCCTGGGTGGGGAAGGTCTCCTGGAGAAGGAAATGGTGACCCACTTTAGTATTCTTGCCTGGAAAATCCCATGGACAGAGGAACCTGGCAGATTATTATAGTCCATGGGGTCACAAAGAGTCAGACATGACTTAGCAACTAAACAACAACCACCCTGAGGGGAGAGTAGGGGAAAGGGATAGACTGGGAGTTTGGGATTGACATGTACACACTGCTATATTTAAAATAGATCACCAACAAGGACCTACTGTATAGCACAGGGAGTTCTGCTAAATATTCTGCAATAATTTAAATGGGAAAAGAATTTGAAAAAGGATACTTGTGTAAGTATAACTGAATCAGCTTACTGTACACCTGAAACTAACACAACATTGTTATTCAACTATAATCCAATATAAAATAAAAATAAAAAAAGAGAAACAAAACCAGAGAAGCATCCTCTCCCCCCAAAAAAAGTTAAAAATAGAGTTACTATATGATTCAGGAATTCTACTCCTAGGTGTATACTCAAGAAAACTGAAAATGTATATTTGCACAAAAACATGTATATAAACATTCATAGCAGCATTATTCATAATAGCTCCAAAGTGGAAGCAACTCAAATACCCATAAAATGATGAATAGATAAATAAAATGTGATATAGCCAAACAACAGAACATTATTCAGCTACTTAAAAAGGAATGGAGTATTGACACATGCTAAAACATGGATGAACCTCAAAACATTATATGCAAGAAGCTATACATGAAAGACTACATATATTGAAAGATTTCATTCATATGAAATATCCAGAAAAAGCAAATCTATATAGAAAGAAGTAGATTAGTAGTTACCTAGAGCAGGAGGGAAAGAGAGGAAATGGGGAGTGACTGCTAATTGGTAAACAGTTTCTTTTTGGCGTGATGAAATGTTCTAGTCTATGGTGGTGATGGTTGCTCAACTCTGTAAATTTACTAAAACCCACTGAATTATCTACTTTAAAGGATGAATTTGGGGGCTTCCCTGGTGGCTCAGTGGTAAAGAAGCTGCTTGCCAATGCAGGAGAGCCAGGTTTCATCCCTGATCCAGGAAGATCCCACATGCTGTAGAGTAACTAAGCCCATGTGCCTCAACTATTGAGCCTGTGCTCTAGAGCCCAGGAGCTACAATGTCTGAGCCCACATGCCACAGCTACTGTGCGCCCTAGAGCCCGAGCTCTTCAACAAGAGAAGTCACTGCAATGAGAAGCCTGTACAACACAACTAGTCCCCCACTCACCACTACTAGAGAAAAGCCTGTGCAACAGCAAAGACCCAGCACAGCCAAAAATAAATAAATAAATAAAAATTATTTTTTAAAAAAGGATGAATTTGATGGTATGTGAATTACAGTTCAATAAAATATTTTTATCAAAAAAAAAGGCCAATAAGGTGGGGAGGGAAAGGAACTTAAATACAAAATTGGCCATTTACACTTAAAAAGATAAAAGAAAAATAAAACAGATGGCTAGCCTGTCTTTCCTGTCTTAAGAAAGGCTAAACGGAGGATCTGATCAGGTCAGCGGGAATTATTACTATGATAAACTGCTTGGAGCAAGAGAAAAGAAAGGGAATTTAAATATCCTTTAAAAATTGATAATATGGGTCAAGGAGGCAGAGGAGGAATTTGACATTTTCAAGTTCATCCCACAATTCAGGTTTGAACAATTGTTTCCAATTCAGGCTGCGAAGGCACTCTTGGAAACAGCTATCTAGTCCTGCCTGTTCTGATCAAGGTCTTGAAAGCATAACTGAAAAGTGCTGGCACAGTTTATCCCAGTCTCGGGCTTGGCTATGATGCCAAATTTAGCCTCTGGCAACTTCTTTCTGTTGAGAGTCCCCGGGGACTCGTTTGGCCTCCTTTTGGAGAGCTGCAAGGGAATTTGCTTCTGGACGGTGGCCTGGCAAGCGAGGAGTGGCTCAGCCGGCTGCCTAATCTTCTATTAAATTAATGATAAAGTGTACCTGGGTACCTTCACTGGAAGATCAGTTCTCTATATGTGGGGGTTGGACTAGGAGTTTTCCAGATAACCCGAGATAATTGCCAGCATTAAATATTATAATCACCTTGAGAGGAATTCTTTTAGAATGTATTATATACATGTCTGCCTTTTTGTACTTAGGCTTCTTTTTTCCAACTGATAATGAAAGTATTACATGCCATGAGCTTCCCTGGTGGCTCTGTGGTAAAGAATCCTCCTGCCAGTGCAGGAGACACGGGTTCGATCCCTAGGTCCAGAAGATCCCCTGGAGAAGGAAATGGCAACCCACTCCAGTATTCTTGCCTGGGAATCCCATGGATAGAGGAGATCGATGGGCTACAGTCCATAGGGTCGCAAATTAACAAAAAGGGAAAAGTGGAAAATATAATACTATTCTCCTTCCCTAGAGTTAACCACTGCTAGTAGCTGGATGTGTATTCTTTCAGACTATTTTTAAATTGTTTATAAGCATCGATACACACACATACATACAACTTACACATACAACTGACACTCAAAGCAGGTTTTTTAAAAACTTAAAAAAAAAAACCCCACAAATGGGGGACTTCCCTGTGGTCCAGGGGTTAGGACTCTGCCTTCCAATGCAGGGGACATGGGTTCAATCCCTGGATGGGAACTAGATCCGATATGCTGCAGGGCAACTAAGCCTGGGCATGACAACTAGAGAGAAGCCTGCACACCCCAACAAAAGATCCCAGTGAAAGATCCCAGGAGCCACAACTAAGACCCAATGTGGCCAAATAAATAAATATTAAAAAAAAAAAACCCACAAATGGGATCATACTCTACCTCTTGGTTTGTCCCTTGCTATTCCTTTTAATACATCCTGGAGACCTTTCCATGTCAGTACATTGTCAGTACAAGTAAATCTACCTTATTCTTTTTTATGGGCCCAAACATTCCATGGAATGTTTATACTATAATTTATTTAACCATTCCCTATTGATGCATATTTCCTACATTTTCTCATTATGATTTCTAAACATGAACTCATACGTGTACATCTTTGTGTACATGTGAGATACTTGGGGGCATAGATCTTAAGAAGGAGGATTACTTAGATTTTTGATACATCTGGAAATTATTTTTGCAATTTTTTACTTTGAAATAATTTCAAACTCACTGAAAAGTTGCAAGGGTAGCACCATGAACTTCCATAACCTGTTCACCTCGATTCCCCAATTGTTATCATTTCATTACATTGCTTCTTCTCTTGTTTCCCACCCTACATATATGTTATATACATGCAGTCTTTTTTTTTTTTTTCCTGAACCATTTGAGGCATCTGATCCACTGTGGACATGAAGCCCTAACCTCTAAATACTTCAATGTACACTTCCTAAAAACAAGGACATGCTCCTAGAACTTTAACAAAAGCATCCAAATTAGAACATAGATATATAAAACTTTGAGTTCACACAAATTCCTCCAATCCAAGATTACAGAGTTCATTATGGGCTTCTCACTTTCCATGTTTGCAACTCCCTCCTCCAAAAGAGAGAAACCTGCTGTCACCATTCTCCTTTATTCCCTCATTTGCCCAACAACACTGGATAAAATAAAAGGCCTGCATGGCCCAGCCATGCAGGCCTCTACCTTGCAGGCTGTTGTCTCTTCAATCCTTGACCTGGACTGTGCCAGTTTCTGGGAAGGTGAAGAATAATTTATTTTTGAATATTGTGATATAAGAAATATATCTTTTTGTTTGTTAGTTTAATGGATAACCAGGGGCTTCCCTGGTGGCTCAGCGATCAAGAATCTGCTTGTCATTGCAGAAGACATGGCTTTGATCCCTGATGTGGGGAGATCCCACACGCAATGGAGCAACTAAGTCCCTGTGCCACAACTATTGAGCCTGTGCTCTAGACCCCGGGAGCCGCAGCTACTGAGCCCACTCACAGCAACTACTGAAGCCCCCATGCCCTGGAGCCCATGCTTCACTATAAGAGAAACCACGGCAATAAGCAGCCTGTGCACCTCAACTAGAGAGTAGCCCCTGCTCTTTGCAAGCAGAGAAAAGTCAGAGCAGCAATGAAGGCCCAGCATAGCCAAAACCAAACAAATAAATAAATAATTTTTAAAAATGGATAATCAATTGTCTCAACACCTATTTTCAATTATTTTGAAATGTCCCCCACATATGGTTGTATCAGGATTTGATGATCTATTCCCTTTCATTAATCTATTTTTTATAACTTTTTTGGGGGGCTATGCCATGTGGTATGTGGGATCTTAGTTCCCTGACCAGGGATGGGAAACCATGACCTCTTAACCTCTTAACTATTGGGCCACCAGGGAATCCATCATTAATCTATTTTTTAAATTTGTGATCCATTACCACAATTTATGTGATTACATATTTTGATATCATGCAGGAAGAGGCCTCTCATTACACTTAAAAAAAAAAACCTAGCTATTCTTAAGTGTGCATTCTTCCAGATGAATTTTAGAATTAGCATGTCAGTTTCATTAAAAATCCTATTATAAATTTGATTGGAATTGCACTGATTTAGTAAATTATTTGGGTAAAATGGCATCTTTACAATATCACGAGTCTTCCCATCTGGTCGCATGGTATGTCTTTTCATTTACGCAGTTTAAAATTGTCCTTTAGTGGATGTTTGTAGTTTTCTTTACGAGGGTATTGCATATACAGTTTTTTCCTAGTTTAAAAAACTTTTTGGTGGCCATTATTAGGGAGAGCTTCTTATCTTCTTTCTATGTGTTTTGTACACTGTACAGATTATGCTACATATACAATTTTGTACCCTGTTTTTTTTTTTTTTAATTCTTTTAAAACTATTTATTTATTTGGTTGTACTGGGTCTTCGTTGTGGCACACAAGTGTATCTTCGTTGGGGCATGCAGGATCTTTACACGCAGCATGTGAACTCTTAGTTGTGGCTTGTGGGATCCAGCTCCCTGACTTTTTGAATATGATTAGAAAGTAACAAAGGGCTTCCCAGGTAACTTAGTGATAAAGAATCCTCCTGCCACGCAGGAGACACGGGTTCAATACCTGGTTTGGGAAGATCCGCTGGAGAAGGCAAGTATTCTTGCCTGTAAAATCCCATGGAGCCTGGTGGGCTACAGTCCAAGGGGTCACAAAGAGTTGAACACGACTTTGCAACTAAACAACAACACACAACAACAGAAAGTAACAACATTGTGAACAAACAAATGGCAGTGTCATAATTTGAGTTAATGCAGTGAGAATCTGTGTGGGGACAAAAGCCATGCAAGATTGACCATGGAAGGCCATTATCTCCTTAAACTGGCAACTTCTGGCCTTGCATGCTTACTCTGTGGTGTTCATCTACACACTTGACTTTTCAAAAAATATTGATTTATGTATTTATTTGGCTGCATCAGGTCTTAGTTGTGGCATGTGGGATCTTCGCTACATCATGCAGGATCTTTCCTTGTAGTGCCTGAACTCTCTAGTTGTGGCACATGGGCTCAGTAGTTGCTGTGTGGAGGCTTAATTGCTCCAAGGCATGTGGGATCTTAGTTCCCCAACCAGGGTTCGAACCCACATCCCCTGCATTGCAAGGGGGATTCTTAACCACTAGAGCACCGGGAAAGTCCTACACACTTGACTTCTTTGCATTTCTCAACGTGATATAAAATCTCTCACATCTTCAGAACTTGACTATGCGCCTTGTGGAACTGTTTACATAAAGTCGAGTGCTTCATAACTCTGAGAAAGGCTGTATACTGAATATAATCTAATTTTCTCAATTACTCAGGACTCATACAGACTCAGATTTAAAATTTTTCTTCCCCAAGCCCTATGGAGGTACGTGGAACTCTTTTACCCTGTGTTAAAGGCACTAAATTGCTATGCTTTTTGATCATTAAGTCGATACTTATGCCTCTTTTCATCTCTACCCTGCTTACAGACCTGCAGCCTTCTCTTCTCACTGCTATCTGCATGTCTACATGGGATAGTTTCTCCTCCCTCTTCTAGTTTACTGCTTTTAATTTTTTATGAGTTTGGAAACCAGATTGCCAGGTCGCTTAGAATCGAATCCAAGTAAAAATTAATAGCCTCTGAGAAAGGGCTTCGATAAATCCCTAGGAGTAATAGGCATGATCTCTAGGGCATGGACTTCGGTGAGCTCTATTTTGTTTTTGCAGAGGTCTTTTTCCATTTCCTTTATTTCCGTGGTTCCTTGCTGCACTTCAGATAGATGAGATTGTCAGAGAGCAGAGTTTCACACAAATGAAGTTGCATTACAATCATCAGGTTGGTAGCATACCATTAAAATGCCCTCTTTCCTTTCCCTCTACTGAACTCTGATTCTTTACTTCCTTTTGTTCTTTTCACTGTGTGTGTCAGGTTGACTGAACCTAGAGAAATTGTTTCTGGAGTTTCAGGTCCAGTCAAAACCTTCGTTTCCCTTGCCTTTTCTGTCTCCCACCTCTTTTCAATAATTAAAACATCTCCACATTTCACATCCACAAAGCTATAATTAAAAAATCATTTCCTTGGTACAAATGAACTTACTTACAAAACAGAAATAGAGTCACAGATGTAGAAAACAAACTTATGGTTACCAAGTGGGAAAAGAAGGGAGGGAGAAAGGAGTAAATTGGGAGATTGTGACTGACATATACATACTACTTCATATAAATAGATAACTAATGAGAACCTGTTGTATAGCACAGGGAACTCTACTCAGTACTCTGTAATGACCTATATGGGAAAAGAATCTGAAAAAGAGTGGATATATGTATAACTGACTCACTTTGCTGCACAGCAGAAACTAACACAATATTGTAAATCAACTACACCCCTAGAGAAATCATTAAAAATAATTTATCTAAGATCTCTTTTGATTAAAAAGAAATTGTGTATTCTGTTATATGAAGAAAACATTGACAACTTACACAACTCTACTGCATTCTTGCCTTTTTTTCTTAGTCATAGCTCATTGATAAGGGCTGTGGTACTAAACCATGATTGTGTGGTCATTCTCTTTACACCAGTCATTCTCCCTTGGCTACTGATGGTCTCTCTTAATATTTAACTAACTTGCAACTACTTAGGTGCTTTGAGTGAGGGGATGTGGCAGGTTCAATAAAACCCACACAATACTAGAGAATCAACTACAACTTCGTATCTTATTAGTAGGGGGTCAGTGGCATCATCTTTGTATTTGGGCACAATAAATACCCTCAGTGATGACAGTTTTGTGATTTCTTTAGCGTGTTGTCCTTAAAAAAAAAAATGTTTCAACTATGAGTGCAAAATGGGTGGTCACCGATGTTCACTGTTTTAACTCTGGATCAACTCAAACTTTCTTATACAATGTGATTCTTCAGTCATTTTTCATGTATTTGCAGATGAATGAACGTTTTAAGCTTTTACACAGCGAAACAGCCTATCAATCAAGAGTTTATTTCCAGCAGCATCATCATTTTCAACATTTGTTTATTTGAACATTTTATTGCATTTGTATCACTATTTATAAATATGAGTAGAAAATGGAAACACTGATACTAGTAATAAGAAGCATGCTGTGTGCTTAGTCACTCAGTCGTGTCCAGCTCTTTGCAACCCTGTGGGCCATAGCCTGCCAGGCTCCTCTGTCCGAGGGGATTCTCCAGGCAAGAATACTGGAGTGGGTTGCCATGCCCTCCTCCAGGGGTTCTTCCCGACCTGGGAACTGAACCAGGGTCTCCTGCATTGCAGGTGGATTCTTTACCAGATGAGCTACCAGGGAAGTCTCTCAATTAAGAAGATATATTTCCTTAATGTAATACAATTGAGCAAAGGTGGAGTCATTAGCTACATATAAAGCAGGGACACTATCCTCGGTCAGGTAGATGTTAGGACAAAATTAGAAAATATACTATATGCTGGAAATACTTTATCAAAGATCATATCTTAAACATGAGTTGCAAATAGCAACTGAACACTATTTTCAGCTCTTTGGGGGAAAATGTTCTTGTAATATGCATGCATTTAATTTTTTCATAATTGGTTTTTGTATATGTTAACAGGATTGTATTAAGAAATTGGGTAGGAATGGGGAGGAAATAAAATAGGGGTTCACTCTTAGAGAGTTCCAAGTGGAACTTACTGTCCTTTTCCCTTTCAAGTGTCTTTTGTTGAGTTTACATTATCAATACTAAGTACCTTCAAGCTCTGGAGAGAAGGAAGAGGTCTGTGCCTAAAACACAAACAGATGTGCTTTTGGCCTGTTGCTTCTGTGTCCTTTGCTGACTTCCCTTTCCCCACATAAAGGCATTCCTCAAGGTTCAACCATAAACTAGGGTGTCTGATTTTATTTAAAAATTTTTTATTATTTTTTATATTTATTTTTAATTGGAGGATAATTGCTTTACAATACTGTGTTAGCTTCTGCCATACCTCAACATGAATCAGTCACAACTATACATATGTCCCCTTCCTCTTGAACCTCCCTCCCACCTGGGTGTCTAATTTTAAATGGTAAATGTATTTTCAGCTATTTTCAATAGCTAACAAACTGATAGGGTATGGTGGACTTTCCTGGGTCCAGTGATTAAGGATCTGTCTGCCAGTGCAGAGGACAAGGGTTTGATCCCTGGTCTAGGAAGACTCCCCATACTGCAGGGCAACTAAGGCTGTGCACCCTAGAGCCTGTGCTCTGCAACTGCAGCCACTGCAATGAGAAGCCTGCATTTTGCAACTAGAGAGTAGCCCCTGCTCATCACAACTAGAGAAAGCCTGCATGCAGCAACAAAGACCCAGTGCAGCCAAAAACAAATAAATAAATAAAATCTTAAAAAGGGCACGGCAATAAGATGAGGGTTCTTTGAGGAAGTTTGGTTGAAAGGTCAGCTAGATCCAGAGCCGTGTCCTCAGTTCTGTAGGGCCACAAATTCTAGCCTGTCCATAACATAGAGTGGACTGGACTCTATGTTATGGGTGGACTCTATGTCAAAGGATGATTAAAGCTAAATATAAAATCATGAGAAATTATATTTTCCACAGGGCCAATGTTTAATTTTAATATGCAAAATTGAACATGGATTAGAATGGTTATGGTGGTAAGAATAGTATTTTCATCCTCTCCTTTTTACAGATCTTGATTATTTAATAAATTTAATTCAAAAACATGTATTTAGCATCTATATGAGATAGATGCCACATGAGATAGCTGCTGAATAAATATATATACACAATTAGTATACACACACACATATATATACAGACATTAATTCTTAGGTAGTATGCTCTATTAATTGTAATGAAAATCTTCCTTTTCATTTTTTATTCAAATATTCTGGATCTGTATTTTAATTTGGATTTTGTCACTTACCGTGGGATCTGGGGCAAATAATTTCGAGTCACAATGTTTTCATCTAGTAAAATGGGCATAATAATTCCAACTCTGAAGTTTTCATGAGGATTAGAGCAAATAAAATAACACGTGAAATATCTAGGCACAGGCATGTTACATTGAATGGTAACAGTCCACAGAGACTTTCTGTGGACCAGGTATTTCTACCTATACCAACTTAAGCCTCACATCAACCCTATAGAGTAGGTATAGTTTTTAAAGCCCAATTAACAGGTGAATATCTTGAAATCTAGAAATGTAGAATAACTGGCTTATGGTCACGCATTTAATATTGGGTGGGCCAAAAAGTTCGTTCAGGTTTTTCAATACATCTTACGGAAAAACCAGAATGAATTTATTGGTCAACCCAATAGACTGTTGAGTTAGGATTTGAATGCAGTCAGTCTGGGTCCAGGGTCCACGCTCTTAAACACCTGTGCTAGATTCCCTCTCCCTGAGTATTCAGTATCTTCCCTTTTCTCACCTAAATTCCAACTCTCTATTGACTATTTCCACTTGTGTGACTTTCCATTATCTTAAATCAGGAATTTCCACCTGGAGCCTATAGGGTGGGTTTCAGTTAATATATTCAACCTGTAATTAATCAGACTTCATATATAAATGGTGGAAATGTGGCTCAAACAAGCGTAGCCATGGAGGAACTTCAACAAGTGTCCTGAAATCCAAGGATAGGGGTGTGATGAATCCATGAGCTCAAATGTATTTGAGCATTCTCTGTTTTCTGGGCTCATGGGTTAGGAAAAACATCAGTTAACAGTATCCATAGCTTCAGCTACTAGGGAGAGATTGACTTGATCCTTTGGATGTAAAGTACAAACATTCCAAAAAGGGCCTTAAAGTGCCCAAAAACGGACTTAAAGTGCCCAGCTGGCATCAAGAGCTGTCTGGCAGTCAATTCCATGGGTGTCCATTACAAATTGTATTACATGTCTAAGTATACATTTTTTTCTCTGAAAAAGGATCCATTGATTCTGTCAGATTCTCAAAAGAAGTGATTTGTAACTCAAAAACAGTAAAAAAGTACTACAAACACAAAGTATGCCAAAACTGTCTCTTTCTTCTCCTATACACCAGTCCTTCTGCCTCCTCTGCTTCTGTCACAGGCAGCAGTCTTCTAGACAGTCTTGTCACCTTGTTGTATTCTGATTTCTCACCGTTCTTTACCCTCTGTGTTCAGTTATTCAGAAATAATAGTAGTAGTGCTCAGTTGCTCCATCGTGTCTGACTCTCTGTGGCCCCATGGACTGTAGCCTGGCAGGCTGCTCTGTGCGTAGAATTTTCCGGGCAAGAATATTGGAGTAGGGTGCCATTCCCTTTACTCCACGGGATCTTCCCAACCCAGGAATTGACCCCGCATCTTCTGCACTGGTAGGTGGATCCTTTACCACTAGTGCCACCTGGGAAGCCCCCAGTTATTCAGAAAGGTTTGTTAATTCTTCCCATGCAATGGCTGTTGGAATTGTTCCTTTCCATCTTTACTGCCACAATTCTTGACTATAGCTGTCCTCTTCTTTACCTCCTTAAACGATATTAATAACATCTTCTGAACCAAATGATTATTACTGGTCCCTCCTTGCTCAAGTCTACTCTATTAGATTATTTTTAAAAGATATTTATTTATTTGGCTGCGCCAGGTCTGAGGGGTGGCATGCGGGATCTTTCATCTTCATTGCGGCATGTGACTTCTTAGTTGTGACGTGCAGGCTTTCTTTAGTTGTGGTGCCCATGGGGGCTTCTCTAGTTGCAGTGCATCTGCTTAGTTGCCCCAAGGTGTGGGATCTTAGTCTCCCCCCTGCAACCAGGGATTGAATTTGTGTCCCCAGCATTGGAAAGTGAATTCTTTAACAGTGGACCACCAGGGAAGTCCCTGGTTCACATTTTAAAAAATATTGTAGTCTGTATTCTCTTTCACATCTTATATCCTGAGGTTAACTGATAAGGGACAAAGTGTATGTTTGGGTTCAGACTGGGGTTCTGCCAGCCATTCAGTGTGACCTTGACTTAACTAACTTCTCAGAGCCTCTCCATCCCCCTTATCTAGAAAACTGAGATAATAATACTCCCCTGATAGGATGTTGTGAGAATTAAATGAGGTAGTATATACAAGGCATTAAGTAAAGTATTTGCAGCCAGTAGGTACTGGTAGCATCACCGACTCAATGGACATAGAGTTGAGCAAACTCTGGGAGACAGTGAAGGACACAGGAGCCTGGAATGCTGTAGTCCATGGGGTTGCAAAGAGTCAGACTCGACTTAGTGACTGAAAAGTGAAAGTCTCTCAGTCCTGTCCGACTCTTTGCAACCCCATAGATACTCCATGGAATTCTCCAGGCCAGAATGAGGGGGTGGGTAGCCGTTCCTTTCTCCAGGGAATCTTCCCAATCCAGGGATCGAACCCAGGTATCCTGCATTGCAGGCAGATTCTTTACCAGCTGAGCCACCAGGGAAGCCCAGTAACTGAACAACAGGCAATCAATCAACAACAGTGGAGTTATGGCTCTATTCAGTAGGGAGTTAAAGGCAGGCCTGGTGGTTAACTTAAGAGATTTGGAGGTATGGGGAAGACCTATGCCATATGCAGAGGTGAGTAACTGTGCAGAGTTGATAGAGCAAGGAAGCTCATTTTGAATGGTATAGATCAGCGGTACCCAACCTTTTTGGCACCAGGAATCATTTTCATGGAAAAGAATTTTTCCATGGACCAGGGTGGGGTGGGGGGGTGGTTTGGGGATGATTTAAGCACATTACATTTATTGTTCATTTTATTTCCATTATTATTACATCAGCTCCACCTCAGATCATCAGGCATTAGACCCCAGAGGTTGGGGACCCCTGCTATAGATGGCCTGGAAAGTTGGGAGGTATATAGTATGGTTGGGTCACTTTATGGACAGTTATTTACAGGTTTCTCTTACATGGCATACATTAAGTCATAGACTAAATTACCATCTTGATTAGAATGGAGTTTTAATAGGTAAAAAAAAAAATTAGCATTCTCAGCATTTCAGGTATTAGTGACAGAAAAGGGAATCAGGGTGAGGAGTTGAGAACAGAGGTGGCTTCTCTTTTCAGTGCTGCTCTCCATCCCTACTGTACCCCACCCCTACCTCTGTCAAGGACAGACTGTTTCTGCCACAACGTTAACAGCATGGCAGCACATTGCAAGAACTATGTGGAGGAAAACTGGCTGACTAGAATCACGTTAGATGATGTAAACAGCAAAAGAGTAAGTTCATTCCAGTGGACACTGGCATTGCTCAGTGTGAACATGGGATCTTGGAAAGGTCAGCCAAAAGAAACGGAGACTGATCTTTGGAAGTATGATGAGGATAGCGAGTCAGAGTTACTCACTTCATCAGAGCAAGAGACCCTGTGGGTTATAGTTATTAGAGCTTACTGTGGGAAACTCCAATAAAGAGTTCTGCTGCTAAAATTGAACAATTACGGTGTTTTTCTAATTTCCAGGAAGAATGGATCTAAAGGTTTTCATTTTGTGAACTGTTATTAAACTTTGGATATTTTCTAGTGAAAAGTTGCAGACAAATTTCAAAGGAAAAACACAGATGCATTATTTCTTAAAAATACATTTTTTTTTTAATATGGGGGAGATCTGCACAAACATAATATAGCCAGATTTAGTGCTGGTAAAATTGCAACAAATCTATATGGCAGGATTCAATCTAACAATATTTCATGGTGTTCCACAATGAGCACCATAATTTCTGAGTGCTGCCACCTGAACTAGTTTGAAAACCAACACATTACACCCCTGACTGCCTTTTGTTATTTCTTGGGGGAAAGGAATGTTATTAGCTCAGTGAAACTCACAGGCAAAGGCTTACAATCAAAGTAATCTTTAAAATAAATTTTAAAAGACCAAAAGAGAATTAAATAGGGTAAATTTGAGTGCAAGAAAAACATAACAATAGCTAAAGTTTCCTGAGCACTTATTTTATACCAGGCTCTGTGATAAGTACTTTTCAAACATAATTTCATTTAATCTTCCCAACCATCCTGTGAGGTAACATTACCCATATTAGATGCCTGCATGCATGCTCAGTCGTGTCCGACTCTTTTCAACCCCATAGGCTGTAGCCCGCCAGGCTCCTCTGTCCTGGAATTTTCCAGGCAAGAATACTGGAGTGGATTGCCATTTTCTACTTCAGGCCCACATTAGGTAGATGAAGAAAAACAAGTCTTAGACTTGCTCAAGGTCACATAGGCTGGGAAGTAGTAGGTGACACTGAGATTCAAAGCCAGGTTTCTGGATTTCAGTCGTGATACTGTTGTAATGCCTCTTTGGTGTATGCTATTTTCACAAAAGCCTAAAATTTTAGAGATACAGTAAAGCCCACCAATCTTTTTGCACCAACATTATCCCTTGTAATCATTAACTAGATCAAGATAGTGAACATTTCCAGCAACCCAGAAGACTCCCTCCTGCCCCCTTCTCAGCCAATTCCTCTGAAGTAATCACTACTCTGCCTCTATCACCATAGATAAATAGCTTTTAGTTAGAGCGATCTAACTTTCTGTAGTCACCAAAAGATCCCATATACCAATCCTTCATCTTTCCAGTTTAGCTGTAGTATTTAAACCTGCTCTAGCTCTGACTTTTTAAGAACTCACTGTAGACACTAGCTGTTGTGCATGGCTTCATATTTCTTTCATTATTCTGAAATTAATACTAACTTGGGAAAAAAAAAAACAAAGAAAATCCTGGATGAAGTAGATTAAAGGACTGTTGCCAAAACTCTCTGGGCTCCCCAGGTGGCTCAAAGATAAAGAAATCTCCTGCAATGCAGGAGACACAAAAGGGGCAGGTTCAGATTCCTGGTTCAAGATGATACCCTGCAGGAGGAAATGGCTAGCCACTCCCTATTCTTGCCTAGAAAATCAAACGGACAGAGGAGCCTGGTGGGCTACAGTCCATGGGGTCACAAAGAGTTGGACAGGAGTGAGTCACTGAGCAGCCGGCACCAAACCTCTCTATGGCAGAAACCCCACAGACACAGTTTGCTTGACTGAAGTAATTTGGTGCATCAATTTCCAATCATGGTGTCTCATTAGGGAACAGATGACCAGGAAAGGTCATCTCAGTTCATGGAACAGAAGACTAGCCAGGCAAGACTGGTAACAGCGATAGCTTTGCATCATTTTACAGTATGCCAACAAATTCATGTCCAGATATCTTCCACAGTTGAATTGCTGTTCTATGAGACAAGAGAAAGAAAGAGTAAGGAGAAGACCTAGGTAGAGTCAAGTGAGGGAAATAGGACCTCAAGGAGGCTTTATTGCGGTGGCTTTCCGTGCTTTGCCTACTAGCTGTTCAAACTACATCACTTCTTGTCCAACCTGGCAGTGACAGAACCGGTGTCACAACTTCACCTCAGGCTCTCAAGCTGCGGTTGGTGAATTTCAGCAATGATTCTAGAAAATAGATCTCTCTTCTCTTTCTCTCTCCTCCATTCCTGGTTTTGCACTTCATTCCGTTTCCTACACCAGTTGACTACAGACAGCATTTTGAAGCTGTCTACAGACTACAATTGAATATCAGGGAAAGAAGAACTGACAGCTATAGGACTCAAAGACTCTAGGAGCGACATGTGTATGAGGTGACTTAAGTGGGGGGAAATCTGGAGGACCATTCTGGCCATCAAAGCAGCAGGACAGGCCCAGAAGTGGGCGCACGTGACAGCAGCAGCACCTCGAGAGTGACATCACCGTGGGGGCGGAGCCGAACCATCCCGGGCCTTGTCTACTATTGAGCTCCCCTCCCCTCTTCCCCACTGAATGCCCACGACCCCGCCAGTCAAAGCCCCCTGAGGAATCAGAAATGCCCGGACCTCACAGAGCGGCAGAACCAGGGCCCAACCTCTCGGCGCAGAGACGGGTTCGGTCTCGGCTCTCTCTCCTCGCCACTCCCCACCCCCAAGCGGTGGAGGGGGCGGGGGCGCGCGCGCTCCACCACGCACGCGCCCCCACGCACGCGCTCTCCCTCCGCGCTCGCGCTCCTCCCCACCCCGGCCCGGAGGGGGCGGGGCTGCGGGCGGCCTCGGAGGGTGCGACGCCCCCGGCGCGGCGGCGGCGTTAGCGAGCGGCCGGCTGGGCGCGGGTTGCAGGGCGCGCTGCTCCGGCGGGGCCCGCTTGGCACCGCCGCCTCGTGCGAGCCGCCCGCCCGGCGGGGTAAGCTGTGAGCGCTCCGAGCGTCGGATCCGGGGCCACCGGCGCTGCCCTCCCGCCGCCGCCCTCGGTGCCTCCTCTGGGCGGCCCCGCCCCCGTTCCCATCCCCCTCGCGCTCACCTCCCGGCTGTGCCGCGCGCGAGGCGGAGCAAGTCGCCCGCCGCCGCCGCCGCCGCGCTGAGGGGCGAGAGCCTGCACCCGCGCCGCCGCTGACAGGGGGACCGCCGCGGGCTGCGCTCGCCGCCGGGAGGCCCTGCCGCGCCTTTCCCGGACGCAGACCCACCGCGGGCGTCGGAGCGCAGCGAGGTGCTCTGGGATCGCGGGCGGCGCCGGCGGGCGGCGCGGTCCTCACAGGAGACCCCGGGGACTGAGGCTTGACCCGGAGGTGCAGCGAGCCCCCCTCAGAGCGGCAGGTGAGAGACCACGGGAGCCCGGGAAAGGAAGGTCGCTTCAGTGACAGGGGCGTTCGCCTCCGACGCCCGGGCTCTAGGGAGAGGGGCGGAGGCGAGCGGGGAGGCAGCGAAATGGGCAGCGGAGTGCCTCCGGTGTGTAGGGCGTGGGGAAGGTTGTTTCCCAATGTGGCCCTGGGGGTAGCTTCGGATGAGTCCGGGATCGGTCACTTCGGTGTCACCGAAGGTGTCATGGAATTTGGTACGGAGAGAATCTCCTGATGACAGGGACCCAGGAGGAGATGCGAGACAGATTGCTAAACGTGGCAGGGAAGGTGGTGCAGAACGAGTTGCAAAATGTGCCCCCAGAATGCAGTATAAAAGTAGTTGTGAAATGTGCCAGGTAAGGTACAGGGTGGGTTGGCCTGTATGGGGTTGAAATTCACAGGAGAAGTGTTCTTAGTGAGATCGTTAATTTCTCTGGGAAAGGAGGCGTAGTCTAAGAAGAGATTAATAAGGCTTATGGCTAGATATTTTATCACAGGAAGTCGAGAGGAGCTATGATATGCTATTTTTTGAGATAGAGTGAGTGCCCACGTGAAAGAAACAAGCAAATTGTGTCTGGTTGTGAGATGGGAAAGAAAAAAATAGGGCTAAGATAATTCCGGTTTGCCGTCAGCGTGTAGAGTACTGATACAATTGCAGTCTGTGTTCTATTCCAGGTGTAGGATGTTTAAAATGGTTTTCACCAAACATAAACAATGATAATTAATATTAGGAAGATTTGGGTGTCTTTCACTGTCTTCTCCCCTCTAGGAAAAGAAAAAAGAAAAAAATACAAAAGACACACAAAAAAACCCACCCGACATCTTGACCATAATTCTGAGTTCAAGATCATTAGGCAAAAGGACATTTTTTCATAGATGTCCCTTTCTTCATTTTCATACAAGTGAAAATTTCTGGAATGAGGAAAACAAAACAATATGGTGAACAAAAGGGATAAATTTTCAGGCATTTTGAGGGTTGGAGCCAAAAGCTACTGCAATGGTTAATTGCAGTGAATGACAGTAGTGAAATATTCTTGATTGTTGGCGTGGCAGAATAGGAAAAAAATTGAATACAGTCAAGGTGGCATAAAAAGCTACAACATGGATACTATCAGTGGTGCGCTTCTTTCAGCCTTTCCCAGGTAGGTCATCTTAGGAATGTGAGCACAGAAATATTAAACATTCTCATCCCCCCTCCATACATACATACATATATATGTATATATAATTACACATGCTGCAAAACATTGTAACTTCCATTTAAGAAGAACATCTGTGTTTTGAGAGGATTGTCAGAACATAGCTGGAATTTCAGAAGTAACAAAAGACAGCTCCATGAGCTATTTAATGTAACTTCCATACATTCAGTGAGTGTCTGTATACTATGAAACAAGCAGAAATAGCTGCATGTGTTCATTAGGGTATAGTTAATTATTGATGAGATTTTAGTGCCTTCTGTTGCAGTTCTTGCAGAGAAATGGAGTTATTTGCCTGAATGTTGTTCTTAGAAGAACATTCGCCAGATAATCTGAAAATTCATACTGATTGGCTTCCTCCTGGATCCAGATTCAGCCATTGAGGGATTGTTTGTTTCAAAGACAAAACTGATTTTGCTTTGTGATTAATTTTGGATTTTAGTCATTTCTGTTGATGTGTCCCTCACTTTGGGGGTGAGTTGGGGCTAAAGCATGAGGAGAGGGCCTGAGGAGAATAAAGAGCAATTCTGTTGGGTCTTCCTGTTTTGTTCTGACTGTAAGCCATATGTACTGCCACCCCCTACTGTCTGTAGGAAGAGGTGTTACAGAGCCCCATTCTTTTCTTGTTATCACTGCCCCCTTGTGTAAGGGAAGAAATTGAGAGTTGTACTTTGGGAAACCGCTCTCCTAAGATTGTTCTTGACAGAGGGGTTATGGAGATTTATAATCACCTATTCAGAGTTTCAGGGCTTTAAACTTACTGTTAGTCAGGCTTCAGATTTAATATCTGTTTTTAATAGTATCTAATTATTGTCAGTAATTCCAATTGCTAAGAATGTTTTTCAGTATGTTTGAGACTATGGTGCTACTAGTAGTGCTGCTAGTTATGTCATACTCTTTCATAGCACCTACTCTGTGCTAGTCCTGTTATGCAGGTTTTAATTGGTTCCAGCACCCTATGAGGTATGTAGTGTTATTTCCATTTTACAAATGAGAAACTGAAACACTGAGATGTTAAATATCTTGCCCAGGTTTATTTAGCTAGCAAGTGGAAGAGCTGAGTTTCAATTCAAGAACTCTGGCTCCACACTCTGTGCTCTTCATAAGCATACTATATTGCCCTCTCAATCAAATTAGTGTTGACACACATCATTAAAATGCAGGTGCCCATCATATAAAAGCAAATATATAGATGTGGATAAGCCCAGGTAGGTAGTAAGACACATAAAGGTTAAGCCTACAAGTCACCAAAAAATACAGTTATAACTGTAACTTATTCAGTTACAAATACACCAGATACACCAAAAAATACTTACGTTACTTATAACTGTACAAAAATACTTGGTTATTTAAAGTATGAATATTTCTCTATAGGAATTTATTTTTGTAGTTTATTTCTGGGATTATGAGTGGAGGATTATCAATACTTTTTATGTGGTTAAGGAAATATTTGTGATAGAGGTTTTGGTTTTGGGGGGAACTTTGGCGGTTGAAAGTTTTACTTTCAAGTAGTTTGGTGTGTGTGTGTGTATCTGTGTGCACATAGTGTTCAGTAAAGGTTTACTGGTGGTTTTAAAGAAATAGTGTAGAGAACTCTGTGTAGAGCTATAGAAATAATTTTCTATAGAGAAATGATCTATTTTTCCTATCTGCTTACATTTTTATGAACTTATTTAAAAAAGAATTAACAAAAACGGGTCAGATGCATATGTACTTTTTATCTTTTTCTTCAACAAATACTTGCTCAGGTTTTTCTTGCACTTACTGTTTTATAGATATTGACTACATATGAAATAATATTTATAAAATATATAAAATATAAAAGAATAATCATGCAGCCAATGCTTACATACCTTCCACACAGTTTAAGAAATAAATATCACCTCCTATACTTAACAGTTATTTTCTTCTCTTAGTCAAACTTTCTGCCATTCCATGAATCACATGTCATGTAGTCAAACACTTCCTTCATTTTTATATACATTGTTTGATAAGACAGTTCATATATACTGACTATGGCTGAGACTTATTCATGTATGTTTATGTACTTTACTGTATTTAATAAATTGTCATAGAGTCAAGTCCTGCTCTGTATTTATATTGGTCGATGGCTCATTTTAGCATACTTAAAAAACCTAATTTTGTGTTTGCATCTTTATCATAAAGTTTTACTAAGATGATTAAACATTAGTAGATTATTTCCCTCTTCCGTCATTGATTCTTGACTGTCCTGTGCAAGCTCTCTAGCCGCCCCCCGCCCCCACTTCCTCATTAAGGCCTTTTTTCTTTTAGTATTTTCTGAATGACTCTGTATGCATTGTTTTGAATGGAGAAGGAAGTAAGCCTGGAAAAGAGTATACTAAACCAGTATTTCCAAAAGGGGAGTTTTAAGGTAGTTAATACTAATTAGATTTAAGGAAGAACAAGTATGATTAAAAGAATGCATCAAAATTCTCTCCTTGTCGTATTTCTTCCTCTTAAAACAATTAAAATTGAATCTCTGAGATATACTGATTGGGCACACTCATTAAATTATGTTGGATTGTACTTATACAAGGGCTTCCCAGGTGGCTCAGTGGTAAAGAATCTACCTGCCGATGCAGGAGATGCAGGTTCAATTCCTGGGTTGGGAAGATCCACTGGAGGAGGAAATGGCAACCCACTCCAGTATTTTTGCCTGGAAAATCTCATGGTAAGGGGAGCCTGGTGGGGCTACAGTCCATGGAGTTGCAAAAAGTCTAAAAGAGTCTACATGACTAAGCAACTGAGCACGTAAACGTGCCTATACAGGATCATCAGTGTTTTCTGTCGTATTTGTACTGATGGTACCCAGATTTTATTTCAAGGAACTAGAACAAACAATTGCAGATGGTTGTTTAGTTTTCTAGTAGTGGTCTGATCAAGGTAACAAATATTATAAAATAGTTTGAAAGTTAGTTTAATTGTTTGGAATTTTTTTCTCAACATTGTTGTATCTGCTCAGTGCCTATGGTCATTGAATACTGTTGTCATTTGGAAAGAAGGCACTGTGTAAATAAATAGTTTTGTCTTTGTTATAATAGCATGAAAACACCACTGGGTTTATTTGAATAGCATCTTTTGCAGTAACTTGTATTAGATGAAGATTGTTTATGACTTAAAAAATGAGTCAAGGAGCTGTGTGTGTGGTGATTGAGACTACATCATGACCTTGATGAGTCTCTAAAAATCGATGGAGAGAAGTAGGTTACAAGAAGAGCTTAAAGACCTAACGCTGTGTTTCCCCACCCAATGGTCCTTTTTCTTCCTTCTAGAGGATATTTTTACCTTAAGTATTTCAGATTTAAGATAATATTAGATGGAGAATGTGATATTTGGGCCTGGGTTTTAGAAGGCTAAAGCAGGTTGAGGATGTAATCAGAGAAAAAAGTTTCTGGTGGGTATCTTTCATATTCTTAAAAAGCTCTGAGTAAATAATTGTACTTCCATAATTTTTTTTGTGGAAGCACGTTTATTTTTTTAGGTCAGTTTATTTTATTTACAAAATCTGTATACATCATTGAAAGCTGTGTTTGTGGACGTTACAAGTATCAGGTAAGTTGCTTTTCTCTGGGCCACACATCACCACAGTATCTTATGTTCAGCTTCTGTTTGTTCTTGAATAGTTAAGGGTAAACATGACCAAGTTTAAGAGGCAAAGAGTTAATTTGATGTTAGTAATTGCTTACCTTCTTTATCCTTTCCTTCCCCATGATACTAATTTCTGCCTTTATTGAGTGCATGATATATCCCACCTCTCAAATGCCTTTCTTTTGATCAGAACTTGAGAGATTCTGATGTCAGTTATTTAAACTGAGTAGTTGCATTATAGTGAATAATCTTATTGGTATGTTTCTTAAAAAATTTAATTGTCTTGGTGGTGTTTTATCTGACAGACTCGTCTTATGCCTCCTTATGACACCCATATTATATCTAACTCTGAAGAAGTTTTTGACAAAATGTATTATTCGATTCTACTTTTTTTTTTTTTCCTCAGAAGAAGTATCTCAAGTGGAAAGGTTTGGAGCACAGCATGTAAGAGAACATTCTTCTTTGTTTGCTCTGGTCTCAGTCTCTCATATACATATTTTGTATATATATAACAAAGTCATTGCTATATGAAAAAACTGTTGATTTTTATATATTAGTTTGTTATAAAGACACATTGTGTTTAAGGTATATGAGTTGAGTTAGATTTGTTATGTTGGAAAAATTGGAGGAGTTTTGTGTAGTATATTAATGTTTTAAATCATTCGCTTAGATATTTATTGACCACTGTGTATCAGAAGTTGCCTTTACTGCTATAATCGTTCAGTTGAAGATAGACATTTCATATTCCTTAAATAAAACCTAATTTTGTAGTTCAGAATTGTGTCCTAGATATTCACTCTACCTCTGGAAAAATATAGTTGAAAAAATGTTTTAAAGTTTTATACTTTCCTAAAGTCTCACTGACCAATGTTGATAAATTTTACTATTTTCTTTAGATGGCAGAGTTATCATGAAAAGGAAAACAGTGGCTTATATATTTCTTACTGAAAATACCAGCAAGTACTGCAGATATAAAATTCACAAAGTATATGAACAATAGTAATGGAAAATTTTTGTTATTCCAAATAGATACCAGTCATGCTTATTTCCTTGTGTGTAATACCATGCTTGCATTATAATATATGATTATATCAGGTGACATATCTGATCATAGAGGAACAACATGAGGAAATATGGCACCAGTTTTTTTTTTTATCACCATGAAAATTCTTTTTCCCTTCCTTAGGATCTAGTCTTATAAATGGATTAGTTATTAAATTTGGAAATGGGAGTGGGTATGTAGATACTGTGATTTAATCATTTAGGCCAGAGACTCTGCCTCAGATCTCAGTAAATTCCCTCTGCTAATTGAAGGAAGTCTCTTCTTAGCCCTTTTTTCCTAACCTTGTGTTTTGGGCCGGGGCGGGGGGTGGGGGGTGGCGGTGGCGGTGGGAGGTCTCACAATTTCTAGCTGTAATTGCAGAAGTTTGGTAAGGCAAAGTTAAGGAAGCTTGATGGGTATTTGTACTCTAGAATTCTATTTCAGTTCGAATTCCATGGAATCCTGTAGAGCTCCCGAAGACTGAATTAGGGTGAATGAAGGTAATTAACTTTAGTAGGCATGTGGGATGAAGACTTACTACTGCACATTCAAATCCTGCTTCAGCGTCAGGGAATCTTAGCTAAGCTTCCTTTTTAGGGATTTAAAGAGGAAGAGAGACTTCCTTTGGAAGTTGCTCTTTAGACGTTGTTATATTGTAGGATGACAATACTGTTGTTTGGTTTTAAGAAACTTTTGAAATCTTACAATCTTGAGACCCCTTGTATAGTAGAGAGAACGTGAACTTGTGAGTTTCTGAATCCTGAAAACAGATTCAGATTATCGCTCTGTCACTTCCTAGCTGTATGAGGAGTTAAAACCTCTTTTGCAGAGTTTTGATGATGATGAATAAACTAATGTCAGTGAAAAATCCTTAGGACAATATCTAATTCTTAATAAATATTCATTTTTATTAGCTTTTGGAGAGTGTCCTGGATTTTTGTTTTTTTGATGTTCTTCACATAATTCCCCCCCATGATATTTTACTAGTATTGTCAGTCTAGCTTTTCCTTGTTGTTTTTTCTTGCTCTTCTTTTCAGCCTAGTAAGGTATTAAAAAAAAAAAACAACCCTATAGTAAGTAGGCTACTCATTAATTTAGTGTCTTGAAATTTTCATTTATGAAAGATTTCATGAGAACTGAGAGAAAAAGTTCTTGAATAACTGCAAACTTAAAAATAAAAACTCTTAGGCAGACTCCTAGTATACATTTCTGTTTGTACTGTTTCCCTTTAAGTACCACATACTTGTGAAAAATTAATTTTTAATTTCCTCTGAAAACAGCAAACCACAACACTTCTTGAGACACTGAGCCCTTTGGCAATTTTTTTTTTTCAGTTTGATCATGTGAACATTTTCTACTTCTACAAGCATTTCTCATTTTTGTGAATAACTGAAACCTCCTCTGTGTGATAACTTTATCCCCCACTTGCCTGCCACCATGTGCCATGTTGTTAGCTTTTTGTAATTTTTCTCTTTAAAAAATTTGTAAGTGACAGTCAGTCAAGGTGGTTGATTGTCTTTTGTGATCTACTTAATAAAAAGGATTTATCTATTTACAGTGTAAAATAATACTCCAGAAAGAGTTTGCCCCTCTTTTTCCAGTATAACAAGCTAGTATTCACAATCTCATCACTACTAGCTTTTGATTGCCAAAGTCTAGTCCTCTTGACGGTAAGGAAATAAGTATACTTCTAGAGACTGGGATGGATAATATGGGCGAGCCTGTCCAATTTAGGGCTGGCACTTTTTAAGATCTTTTATTTGATTACTTTGGGCTTAATGACCACCTTGTTGGCCTCTGTACAGGTGCTCATTGTCTTGGAAGTGTTGGCCTGAATTTTTCTGAGGGCTTTCTTGTTGTGCTTGTTGGCAGAATATGCGTTCCTTAGGACCTATTTTTCTTAAAGTCATTTCTAGGACTGGTCGTGTATGATATTTTTCTTGAATTTGGCCACATCTCTGTTGGTAGCAGCAACTCTGGGAATGTTGGAGACTGGAAAAAAGAGACCATGACTATCTTAATAGGTGCCAGAAAACATTTGATAACATTTTGAAGTAATTTCCTTGTAGTGTGTGTGGCATAATTTCTGAATGCTTGCTTAAGTGAAGATGCCTTTCTTTTCTCTTAATCAGTTAAAGGGTATCTTGACTGGATATAGTGTTTTTGGATCATAGTCATTTTTTTCCCCCCTATATAATGTAGATACCTTATTATCACTTTTAACTTTAAACTATTACCTCTTTAAACTTCTTGTGCAATAGATAAGTCTGATGCCAGTCCGATTCTTATTTCTTTTTAATTATCAGTAACTCATTCTTTATCTTCTACATAAAAAGTCTTGCCACCTTATGTGCACTGAGATGATCAGGTCTAATCTCATCATTTACTTTATCATTTTTATACTATGAGAAACCAAATACTGCCAGTTCATCTCTGATTTTATGGAGTCTATTTCCCATCTGTATAGTTCTTTATTTCTCCCTTTATGCCTTCAGTTTTTCTCTTCCTCTCTTCTTATTCTTTAATGTTTAGTGATAGTAAAATCATTTTGATCATTCTGAGTTGATAATCTCAGGGACACCTTATACCTTTCAAAATGTAGTCTCAAATTTTTTTTTATTTCAGCGAAGTTTTTTTTTTTTAATTATTGTTTTTACTATATGTTCTGTTCCTTGCTTTGATCTTCTTCAGGAATTCCTATCAGTTGCATGTTCAATCTTCTTTGCCATCTTCGATATTTGTCACTTTTTCTCAGATCTTTTTTATCTATTTTTTGAGTTTAATTTTTTTCTCTTTTTTTCCTTCTGTTTTCTTAAGGGACTATCTTTTTATTTACTCTTGTCTTCATTTCTGGAATATGTCTTTCCTTTTATTTTTAATTCTTACTTGAGTCATGTCTCATTTTGAGTTTTTATAATTCTTGTATTTGTCATTCTTTCATGTCTTATGTCATTTTCCTAAGGTCTTTTCTCATTCTGAAATAGCAGGTTTTAGTTTTAATCTGTTATGTGGGTATGTTTTTCCAGCACAGTTTCATTATCTGCAATAATGTTATTCTGCTTCATATTCTCTTTTCTTTTTTTTTTCTCTGGTTGCACTGGGTCTTCATTGCTGGGTACCCAGGCTTTCTCTAGTTGTAGAAGGTGGAGCTACTCTCTAGTTTTGGTTCATGAGCTTCTCATTGTGGTGGCTTCTCTTAGTGCAGAGCTTGGCCTTCAGTAATTGCAGCACGAGGTCTCGGTAGCTGTGACTTGCTGGCCCTGGGTTGCAAGGGCTTCAGTAGTTGTGGATCAGGGGCTCATTAGTTTTGGCTCGCAGGCCCTAGAGGATGCCGGCTTCAGTAGTTGCAGCATGCAGACTTAGTAGTTGTGGCACATGGGCTTAGTTGTTCCACGACACGTGGAATCTTTCTGGACCAGGGCTTAAACCTGTGTCCCCTGCATTGGCAGGCGGATTCTTACCCACTGTGCCACCAAGAAAGTCCCTATGTTCTCTTCTTGCAACAACTTTATGTGGGATTGACCTTGATACATTTCTGTAACTCATTTTTACTTGAAATTAATGATATGAATCTTTTAGAATGTGACTGGGTTCAGGAAAGCTTCTAACTTTACTGAGCTTTTTATTCTGTTGTTTTTGTGTGGTGTTTAAAAATATGGGGGCTTGCTTTCTGAGATTTCCTGAAATCTTCTAGAGGAGATTCTCCTCTAGTAGTTCTGGACCTTCTCTTTCCTTCATCTCTCTTGCCTGATCTCAAACTCCACCCCTTTATGATCATGAAGCCCTTCTCTGTGCCTTTTGGGTCTCACTGTCCATCATCTGCAGAACTCCCTTTTATCTTTAACCTCTTCTCTAAACAGCACTATCTTGGTTCTCTAACTGAAACTTAGCTTTCACCTGAGGGCACTTACTTCTCTTGGCAAGTTCTAAAGTGGTGGTTCCTCCTGGTGAAGTGGGTTAAGTATTCTCTTTGCTTTCTCATAGTTGCTTCTAGACTTCTTCTGGGTTCACTGCTAGTCTCCTGCTATTCCACTTATAATTATGGTGATTTCAGTATTCATGTAGATGATCCTTCTGATATTCTGGTCTCTTGACTTTCTGTTCTCCACTGATCCTGTCTTCTGTTTCAGCTATTCACTCTACTGCACATCCTATACAGATATTTTTAAAGTCTCAGTGCATCTGCATTAACTGGGGAGCTTTGGCATACTACAAGTGCCTAGGACTAACTCCCAGAGATTCTGATTTGCCTGGTCTGAGGTGTGGCCTGAGATGTTTTTGACAGTTTTCCATAGTGACTTTAATGCACACCCAGGATTGAGAGTTGCTGTCCTAGAACTTGCTATCAGTCAAAACTACAACTTTCTATACTATCAGTTGCTGGCATTTTACTCTCCAACTACCACTTCTATTTTTTCAGGCTCATTTCTTTTATTACCCAACAACCATAATTCCTTGATCTCACAGGGACCTTTTAATTTACCACCTTTTCACTCTTCCTCAATGCATTCATGTCCTCAGTTTTTTCTTTTTTACCCTCAGACTAGCTGAATTCCCTTATTGCATCATTACAGTTGATCTCTTCCATGTACCTCAACCCTCTTGATTTGACCTTTCTTCTTTGGTGGTTCTTGTCTGGTTAAAACCAACTCTACCAGGGATTTCCCTGATGGTCCAGTGGTTAAGACTCTATCCTTCCAAAGCAGGGGGTATGGGTTCAGTCTCTGGTCAGGGAGAACTGAGATCCAACATGCTGCATGACATGGCCAAAATTTTTTTTAAATATTCACAAAGTTTAAAACCAACTCTGCCTGTTGTACTCTTGTACAATTGTAGCTGAATGTGGCTGGAGCAGAATGACTGTTGACTTTCAATTCTTGGCCAGTACCAAGTGACTTTAAATTCCTTGCTTAGTGCTGCCAAGCTCTCCTACTATATTACTATAGTTCTTCCATACTCCCATTCACTTAGATGATCCTATCTTTCCCTTGTACTCAAATTTTCCACATTCCGCTTTCTGTCTTCTCTTTCAGCTAATGACTTTGCTTTCTATTTTACTGAGAAAACAGAAGTCTTCTCACCACCTGCATCTTTACCAGTGTTACTGTGAATTGTCTTTTGCTCTCTTGAAGGCCATTCCCACTGAGCTCGTCCATTAGAGCTCACCCCTTCTTGCCTTCTCAAAGACATTCTTCCTGTAATTCTTGTCTGTCTCTCCTTTTCTGGATCACTGTCAACAGAATAAAAACATTGTAATGTCTTTCATCTTAAAGAAACGTTCTTTTAACCTTACTTCTTCTTCCAGGGACTTCCCCATTTCTTATCTCATTTATATCAGACTCGGCAGAAACAGTTGTCTTTGTTCACCTTATCAAACTTTCCTTTTTACAGCTTTATTGAGGTATTACTCACATTTAACAAAATTCACCTCTTGTAACAGCATAATTCAGTGATTATTAGACATCACCATCATCCAGTTTTACAATATATCCATCACCCCCCAAAATTTCATTGAGCCTATTTGCATCCAGTCTCCATTCCCAGCCCTATCCCTAGGCAACAGAAAGATCTGCTTTCTGTTTCTATAAATTGGCCTTTGGACACTCATATAAGTAGAATCACACAATATGTAGTTTTGTTTTATACTATTCAGTCTTTTGCTTCTATCTCGTCATCCAGCATAATGTTTTTGAGATTAATCTATGTTGCGCATGTCTCAGTACTTTTATTTTGATTGCTGAATATCACTATTCTTTTGTATAGACATACTATGTTTTGTTTATCCATTCACCAAATAATGGACTTTCTGATTTTTTCTGGTTTTTGTTTATTATGAACAATGCTGCTATAAACATTTGGGTACACACTTTTTTTTTTTTTAAATGATTCACAGATGTTCTTTTTGCTTTTGAATATTTATTTATTTATCTTGGCTGTCCTGGGTCTTCATTGCTGCACGCGGGCTTTATCTAGTTGCGGCAAGTGGGGGCTACTCTCTAGTTGTGCTGTGCAGACTTCTCATTGCATTGGCTTCTCTTATTATGGGGAGTGGCCCCTAGGGTGTTTGGGCTTCAGTAGTTGTGGCTTATGGACTTAGTTGCCCCTTGGCATGTGGAATCTTCCTCGATCAGGAATTGAACCTGTATCTCCTGTGTTGGTAGGCGGCGGCTTAACCTCTGGACCACCAGGGAAGTCCCTGAGTACAAACTGAGTGTGGTTGTAAGTTTAATTTCTCTTAGATTCCTATAAGTGGAATTGCTGGGTTTCTGATCCATTTTAAGTTAATTTTGTGTGTGGTTTAATTTTGTATGTGGTGGATTTAGGCTTATTTTTCTGTGTATGGCTATTCAGTTCAGTTCAGTCACTCAGTTGTGTCCGACTCTTTGTGACCCCATGAACCACAGCACACCAGGCCTCCCTGTCCATCACCAACTCCCGGAGTCCACCCAAACCCATGTCCATCGAGTCAGTGATGCCATCCAACCATCTCATCCTCTGTCGTCCCCTTCTCCTCCTGCCCTCAATCTTTCCCAGCATCAGGGTCTTTTCAAATGAGTCAGCTCTTCGCATCAATCAGGTGGCTAAAATATTGGAGTTTCAGCTTCAACATCAGTCCTTCCAATGAACACCCAGGACTGATCTCCTTTAGGATGGACTGGTTGGATGTCCTTGCAGTCCAAGGGACTCTCAAGAGTCTTCTCCAACACCACAGTTCAAAAGCATCAATTCTTCTGTGCTCAGCTTTCTTTATAGTCCAACTCTCACATCCATACATGACTACTGGAAAAACCACAGTCTTGACTAGACAGACCTTTGTTGACAAAGTAATGTCTCTGCTTTTTAATATGCTGTCTAGGTTTGTCATAACTTTCCTTCCAAGGAGCAAGCGTCTTTTAGTTTCATGGCTGCAGTCACCATCTGAAGTGATTTTGGAGCCCAGAAAAATAAAGGCAGCCACTGTTTTCACTGTTTCCCCATCTATTTGCCATGAAATGATGGGACCAGATGCCATGATCTTAGTTTTCTGAATGTTGAGCTTTAAGCCAATTTTTTCACTTTCCTCTTTCACTTTCATCAAGAGGCTCTTTAGTTCCTCTTCACTTTCTGCCATAAGGGTAGTGTCATCTGCATATCTGAGGTTATTGATACTTCTCCCGGCAATATTGATTCCAGCTTGTGCTTCCTCCAGCCCAGCATTTCTCATGATGTACTCTGCATATAAGTTAAATAAGCAAGGTGACAATATACAGCCTTGACATACTCCTTTTCCTATTTGGAACCAGTCTGTTGTTCCATGTCCAGTTCTAACTGTTGCTTCCTGACCTGCATACACGTTTCTCAAGAGGCAGGTCAGGTGGTCTGGTATTCCCATCTCTTTTAAGAATTTTCCACAGTTTATTGTGATCCACACAGTCAAAGGCTTTGGCATAGTCAATAAAACAGAAATAGATGTTTTTCTGGAACTCTTTTGCTTTTTTGATGATCCAGCAGATGTTGGCAATTTGATCTCTGGTTCCTCTGCCTTTTCTAAAACCAGCTTGAACATCTGGAAGTTCACGGTTCATGTATTGCTGAAGCCTGGCTTGGAGAATTTTGAGCATTACTTTACTAGCGTGTGAGATGAGTGCAATTGTGCGGTAGTTTGAGCATTCTTTGGCATTGCCTTTCTTTGGGATTGGAATGAAAACTGACCTGTTCTAGAAAGAGAGTGCTGCTGCTGCTGCTGCTAAGTCGCTTCAGTCGTGTCCGACTCTGTGCGACCCCATAGACGGCAGCCCATCAGGCTCCGCCGTCTCTGGGATTCTCCAGGCACGAATACTGGAGTGGATTGCCATTTCCTTCTCCAGTGCATGAAAGGGAAAAGTGAAAGTGAAGTCGCTCAGTCGTCCGACTCTTAGCGACCCCATGGACTGTAGCCTACCAGGCTCCTCCATCCATGGGATTTTCCAGGCAAGAGTACTGGAGTGGGGTGCCATTGCCTTCTCCGAGAAAGAGTAGTCACAGGCAAAAAGATGCCACAGGCTTGCTTTGCTGTAATCATATGCTTTTAGTTGATTTCCAGAGTGCTTAAAAGTCAAGATCTCCATTCTCTTTTGAACCCGTTCCAACGAGGCATATTCTCCCACCATTTTGCTGAAACTGCTTATTATGATCATCAATGGCTTTCACATGGCTTAATCCATTGGTTGTTTTTTAGTCTCTCTCTTGCTTGAGGTATCAGCACCATTTGATAAAATTGATTACTCTCTCCCCTGGAAAGGCTTTGGCTTCCAAGATGCCACTAACTCTTGGATATTCTGTGTCATGGATGCTCCATCTTAGTGAATTTCTTTCACTGACTCCTTCTCATCTTCCCAGCCTAGAAGTTTAGTGCCTTAGGAATGTTATCTCTCTTCAGAGTGTGGCTTCCCTTTCTGCTCTCTCAAGTCATGCCCTCTTCCTTTCCATCTTTATATAACTCATATCACTGGATCTAGAGATGGAGTAGATTCCTTTCCATCTTTATATAACTCATATCACTGGATCTGAGATGGAGTAGATTCCTTTCCATCTTTATATAACTCTCATATCACTGGATCTAGAGATGGAGTAGATAGTCTTTTTATTCCCCTTTTCAGCATTCAAATCATTCTCCTTCTCGCTTTCCTAAAGTTATCTAGCTTTGATTCTCATGTCATCAGATTTTATTTGCTACCACCCCTTATTATTGCTGTTGACTGTCTCTCCTGATTCATTCTCTACAATGGCTTCTGATGCTTCTGACCCAGAGTTAGGCCATACTTCACAAGCTAAGGGCATAGCCCTCTATAAGACTAGTCTCACTTCAGATACTAGCTGCAGTGTCTCCCTCACTTCTCACTAACTGGCTACATATTTGAGAGTTCCTAATTCTGCCTCAGATTTGGTAATTCAGTAGAACAACTTATAGAACTCAGGGAAGTGCTGTACTTATGGTTGTGGTTTTATTGTGACAAAAACGATGTAAAGCAGAAGAAGCCAAAAGAAGGGACACATAGGGGAAAGTCTAAGAGGCTCTCAAATGTGGTGGTTCTGAAATCAGGATATGCCACCCTCCTGGCACATCAGTGTATTGTAGTACACACAGAGAGTTGCCAACCAAGGAAACTCATCTGGGCTTCAATGTATGGAGTTTTTACTAGGGTTTCAGCGGTAGTCATGATCAATTTAATCATTGACCTCTTTTAATTTCAACCTTCAGCCCTAACTTACCTTCATGAAGGTCAGACTGATACCGTGTGGCACAAAGCCTCAACCCTCTAATCATGTGGTTGGTCTTTTTGGGATAGCCAGTGCCCATCCTGTGGAGAAGGCAGTGGCACCCCACTCCAGTATTCTTGCCTGGAAAATCCCATGGATGGAGGAGCCTGCTAGGCTGCAGTCCATGGGGTCGCTAAGAGTCGGACACGACTGAGTGACTTCACTTTCACATTTCACTTTCATGCACTGGAGAAGGAAATGGCAACCCATTCCAGTGTTCTTGCCTGGAGAATCCCAGGGATGGGGGAGCCTGGTGGGCTGCCGTCTATGGGGTCGCACAGAGTCGGAAACGACTGAAGCGATGCAGCAGCAGCAGCAGCAGCAGTAGCAGCAGCAGTGCCCATCCTGAGTCAGTACCCTCTAACTTCCACCTAATTTCTCTGTTCCGTTTTGTAGCTAACCCTTCAAGAGTTGTCCATATGTTCTTTCCAGTTTTTTTCCTCCTCTTCTTTTTTCAGTTTTGAAATGAAAATATACAAGAAAGTTGGAAGAATGGTACAAAACAATGTCCTTCATGTACATTCACCAGTTGTTAACATGGGCGTTATTCTACCTGTGCACATTTTTTTTCTGAATAGTTTGAGGGTAGGTTGTAGTCATGCGTTTACATCTAAAGACTATAGTATTTGTTTCTTAAGAATAAGGACATTCTCATCTATCTCCTATAATTTTTGAAAGCAGAAAATTTAGTGTTGATATAATACTTTTGTCTAATCCACAGTCCATGTTCACATATCCTCTCTTCACCCAATGTGTCCTTATAGCATCCCCCTCAGCCTACCCCTGTCTGGGATTCATTCTGGTGTCATGCCTTGCGTTTTGCTGTTGATTTAGTCTTTAATCTGGAGCAGTCCCTCAGCCTCGCTCATGTTTCTTGGCATGGACACTTTTGAAAGAGTATAGGCAGATATCTTGTAGACTGTATCTCTGTTTGGTTTGTCTGTTTCCTTAGATTATTATATATTTTCAGGGCAGGAATACCATATAGTGATGTATCCTTCTCAGTGCCTTGGAGGCATGGAATTCTGATTTGACCCATTATTGGTAATGTTGACTTTGATTACTTGGTTAAAGTTGAGTCCACTGGGTTTCTTCACAGTAAAGTTACTATTTTGTTTTTTTGTAGTAAATAAGTAATTTGTTGGAAGGTATTTTGAAATTATGTAAATCTCTTGTTGCTCATCAAAATTTTACCTACCAGTTTTAGCATCCTTAATAGTTCTCACTGGAATTAGTTATTACTCGGTTGGTTGCCAAATGAGAGTAACCCAGCCACTTTGTCTGTACTTACTAGTTGATACTCTGTTATGACAGAGCCAGCCAAACCTCCCTGCCACTATTCCTTGAATTACAGTATGAGCTTATCAGTTCCTACTTTATTTAGCAGGTTATGATCTATTCCCGGAGAAGGCAATGGCACCCCTCTCCAGTACTTGCCTGGAAAATACTGTGGACGGAGGAGCCTGGTAGGCTGCGGTCCGTGGGGTCGCTAAGAGTCAGACACGACTGAGCGATTTCACTTTCTCTCTTCACTTTCATGCTTTGGAGAAGGAAATGGCAACCCACTCCAGTGTTCTTGCCTGGAGAATCCCAGGGACAGGGGAGCCTGGTGGGCTGCTGTCTGTGGGGTCACACAGAGTCGGACACTACTGAAGCGACTTAGCAGCAGCAGCAGCAGCAGAATATATTCCTATCATTTATTTTGCTGCTCAAATTGTTCCAGGTTTTCCCAGTGGATCCAGCTTCAGGCTGGCTCCTTTGTTGTGTGTCCTTATCATTATTATTATCACTTCCTCATTTTTTTGGAACAACATGAAATTTGGGCTCCTATTTTGCTTTCCTACCCCAGCAGTAGAATCAGATGCTTCTCAATATGAAACCTTGGATTCCTTTTTTTTCTTCTTTTGATTGAGATATTATTTATAACCAGAGATATGAACATTCAGTTTAACAGATTTTGGCAGTTGTGTACATCTGAATAAGGATTACCACAGGCAAGATGTAGAATATTTCTGTCTTTGAGGTTTACTCATAACCTCTTTCTGTCCAGTCCTCCTGCCCCACAACTGAGAGGCAGCACTTTTTTAAACTCCTCCTACCATAGATGAATTTTCCTTAACGCTTCTACTTCATGTACATGGAATCATACGTTTAGTATTTTTTGGTTTGACTTCTGTATTGGTCTGAGTCCAGTTATGAGAGGCAAACTATCTAGTAATTTGAACATTTAATATAAATAATTATTGACTATAACAGAGAAATGCAGTAATGAGGCATTGGCTAATAAGAAGTAAAGAATGTGTACGTGTTAGTCTCTCAGTCCTGTCCAACGCTTTGTGACCCCATGGACTGCAGCCTGCCAGGCTCCCCCGTCCATGGAATTCTCTAGGCAAGAATACTGCAGTGGGTTGCCATTTCCTTCTCCAAGAAGTAAAGAATGTAGGAATATTAATAGCTGTACGGAGAGGCCACTACTCCAGGGTAGAGTACTCTCCCCAGCCGCCAGCTGACATCCAGACCTTGTTGAAAAGAGCATGGCCAGAACTCACTGAATGGTAGAGAAATTGCTGTGACGCCACACTGGCAGAACTTTCTGGAAGTCCGCCCTTCAGAACTCACTGAAAATCCACCCCGCCAAGGAAGACTATACAAGGGAGAGGGTCTCACCAAAGGTAGTTCACTATAAACCACCAGAGGCAGGGTCTTGGGAGATGGTGCAGGTCCCTGGGTCCTTGTGGCCACTGTGCAGTCCACAAGCAGAAGCCTGGAGGGGCTGTAGGACAGCGTGGGCGCCTCATACTAGAGAAGGTGCCAGTGCTGTGGGAACCAGGTCCTGGAGAAGCCATGCACACCGTCCGGGCCTGCTGAGCAAGCACGCTGGGATCCAGAAACAAAATGCTTTCCTCCCGAAGTTTTTACTACAGCTTCTACTGACAAAGCTTAACATTGTGCCAGCTGGCAAAGGAAAAAAATATTTAAAGGGCTCGGATCCATTTCCACAGAGCAGGCAAAAGAAAAGGATGAATTTGGAACTGAGAGGCAAAATTGGATTATTAGTGCAGGTTACATTTTCTTACTGCTTTGAAATCTTTTAAATTTTTGACTGTATGCTAGACATCTTATCTAAAAGAATAGTAGAGACCAAGTGATACTATTTACCTCCAGAGAAGAGCTTATGCTACCTCTGTTTAGGAAGTAGAATGGAAGGCTGAGTTGTTCTCATTTATCTTTGACCTATGGCTGGGCCTTGTTGTAGCTGAGTTTGTTTTAGTTCACTGTTTGCTTCAAATGTATTGAGGGTGGTGTCAGCACTATTTTTTGTCAAGAGGGCTTGGTATCTGACCACTGGAGTTTTCAGAGATCTCTTGTGCTTTACAGTTGTGCCCCCAGCTTTTTGAGATGAGTAATATTTCTCTATGTTTTATAGCCTTGGCTGCCAAATGTTTTTGCTTTGTCTTCCCTGTCTTTATTCTTCTCAAAAATCAGCATATACATGCATATTTTATTTTATCTTTCTTACAGGGAAAGTATTTGCATACTATAATACTCATGTTTTGCTTATTTTTTTTTTTTACTTAGCATATGATGAAATCATTTTATATTACTTCACAGAGAGCTTTATTCTTTATTATTATTTTTTTTGATCAGTTGTATATAGTACTCCATGGCATACGTATTTGTCAGTGGTTTCTTTAGTCAGTCTCCCATGTTTGGATGTTTACGTGGTTCCCATTATGTTGCAGTAAGAAATTATACTCTAATGAAAAATCTTTTATGTATATGTGTTCACTTCCTTGGAGTATATTCTTTCTCCAACCCTTTCCAAACAGAATTTTGCCCTCAGTATTCCAGTACAGCTACTCCTATCAAGGACTTCAGTGACCTCCATGTTGCTAAATACAATAAACAATTCTAAGTCCTCATCTCATATGAACTCAGGCTGCACCCAGTCCCTTGATAGTCTCATTCAGTCTTATGTCTTTATTTACTATCTACATGCTGATAACTCCCAGATGTCTGTATCTAATCCAGATTTCTTTCCCAGATTCCAGACTCATATATCCAACTGCTTACTTGACATTTCTACTTGGGTGTCTAATAGATACCTCAAGCACGTTTGCCCGAAATCAACTTTTCATTGTTCCATCTCCCACCCCCAAGCCCCATCTAGTCAGCCTGTAGTCTTTTCCATCTTGCTGATGGCAGCTCCATCCTTCTACTTGTTTGGAATGTCGAGTCATCCCTGATTTCTCCCTTCCGTTCCCCGTATCCAATCTGTCAGGAGATCCTTCGGCTATACTTGCAAAACATCTGGAATCCAGCCGCCACTGACCACCTCCACCCAGGTCTGAGCTATTAATCCTAATATTGCTTACCTGGATTACTGTAGCCGGCCTTCTAACTGGTTGCTTCTGCAGTTTCTTTTCCAAACGGCAGCCAGAGTGATCTTTTAAAAATATGTCAGATCATGATTCTTCTTTAGTATCTGCCCTCTGACTTCCCATCTTACTCACAATAAAAGTTAAAGTTCTTCCAGGGGTTAATAAGGCCTAGACATTGTGGCTCAAGTCATTTCTGTGATCTCATCTATGTTCCTAACCCCTCTCCTGCCTGCTGATCCCTTGTGCTCAAGGTACACAGGCCTTGTTACTGTTCCTTAAACAAGCCCAAGCATCTTTCTGGCTTAATGACCTTTGCCTTTGCACTACTGTTTCTTCTGCCTAGAATTTTATGCCCCTTGCATAGCTTGCTTTATCATCCTGTTTGGGTATTTGCTCATCTCTTTACAGTTGGAACCACCTGACGTCTCTTTCCCTCAACCCCCCAGTATTCTTGTCATTGTTGCCTGCTTTTTTCCCCCCTTTAAGAGTTTATCATGTTGTGACATATACTATATACAAGTTACTTATTTATGTAAATATTTATCAAGATCCTGAGCTCACTAAAGAGATTGCTGACTGGTTCCTTGCTATATTCTCAGTACTTGGAATAGTGTTTGTCATGTATAGATAATCAGTAGTTGTTGAATGAGTAATATTGAATGAATGAATTAGTTCTGTCTGGAGCTCAGAGCTCTTTAAATGTTAAGCTTAAATCATTTTTTTCAACATACAGTGGTTCTCAAACTTTAGCCTGCCTCGTGGTCAGAAGAAGGAAAAACTGAAATTTCCATTTACTATAGAAGTACATCTAGAATAATTGTTTTAAATATTATAAATGTATGTGAAGATTATCAGAAAAAAAATGGTAGAAAAAAATAGGATTTTATAGGGCTTCCCTGGTGGCTCATTATGAAGACTCTGCCGATGCAGGAGACACGGGTTCAATCCTTGGTACGGGAAGATCACACATGCTGTGGATCAGCTAAGCCCCTGCACTATATCTATTGAGCCTGTGCTCTAGAGCCCGGGGAGCTGCAACTACTGAAGCCCTAGAGCCTGTGCTTCATAACCAGAGAAGCCACTGCAATAAAAAGCCCGTGCACTGCAATTAGAGAGTAACTCCCACTCGCTGAAACTAGAGAAAAGCCTGTGCAGCGATTTAAGACCCAGCACAGCCAATAAATAAATAAAATTAAGAAAAATAGGATTTTAATAGATCTTGCAGGACTCACAAAGCAAAGGAAAGGGGTATTAGAGGGGGACAAGGATAATTTGTAGAGAATATAATTTAAAGAGTAAATAGAATAAATATGTTGCTTAGGTGGCAGGAAGGGATCTGACAGGGTGTAGGTGAGTGGGGTTTAAAGCTAATAGGGAACTTTGTTCTTTTTTGTGGGGGTGGTATTCTTTACAGACTTTAAAAAAAGTTTTTTTAAAAATTTTAATTGTAAGATAATTGCTTTACAATAAATATTGTGTTGGTTTTTTGCATACTAAACTTTGTTCTTAAAGCTTATGTCTCTTTTTACCCCTAGTTTTATTTTCTGACTCTGTCTTGATCTGTCTTCACCCTTTGTCTGCTCCTTTTCCTGATTGTAGAATTACCCATCTATTCTGACTATTACATTACATACTCTTCTGTATTCTGATTCAGAAAATTATCTTGGTAGTATTGTCCTTTGGCTGTGTGTGTGCATGCTAAGTCGCTTCAGTCGTGTCCAACTCTTTGTGACCCTATGGACTGTAGCCCGCCAGGCTCCTCTGTCTATGGGATTCTCCAGGCAAGAATATTGAAGTGGGTGGGTTGCCGTGCCCTGCTCCAGGGGATCTTCCCTTCCCCACCCAGGGATCAAACTTATGTCTCTTATGTGTCATGCATTGGCAGGTGGGTTCTTTACCACTAATTTGTAATTTATTTCATTATTTTAAGGTAAGAGCTCTGTGGTTTTTTTTTTTAAAAGAAAACTAAATTTTTTCTTAGTCTTTGTCTGTCATTAACTCTCCTTTAAAATTTTTACTTTATCTAAAATAGAATTCTTAGTTCTAGTTGTATTTACTTCCTGCTCCATCCCTCTTATTTGAGCCTTTATTTTCTAATTTCTTACAGCTGTCTCAGGTTCATATAGATTCCATAGCATCTAGGATTTGCACATTGTGGTGTGGATGTGCTGTAAATATTAGTGAATGAACTTATAAGCTATAATAATAGAATTTCTACCCAGTTGCATTTTTTTCTTCTATCTCATCAGGGATACCTTTCTTGATTAAAGCCATTCATTCTTTGAGCCTATACTGATGGAATGTTTATCTTAATGAGTACCTTATAATACCCCACTTTTAATAACTGGGTTGTGTGGTATATATGTGTATGTGTGTGTTAGTTGACATCCTACTGTTTCATTGCTTTACTGATGAATAATTTAACATATTCTGCTAAATGGAAAGTTTTGTGGAATAATTGTTTTTACCTATCTTTTGGATGGATTCTTTGCCTGGTGCTTATATACACTACATTAGAGTGTGACAACTTCATATGATGGAAAATCAAGTAGAATGACTTAAACAAATAGTTTTTTTTTTCCTTTGGGTAACAGGAAATATGGATATAGGCAGTCCAGGGTTTATGGCATTCCCACCATGCCATCAAGAACACTGTCTCCTTCTGTGTTTCTTCCCTGCTATCCTGGGAGGGAGGCTTTTACACTGTGGATTGCAAGATGGCGGTTTGCTCCCCATACATCTCAGGTTTTGGTTTTTTTTTCTTCTTCTTCTTTTTTTTTTTTAGTAGCAAAACAGTAGTTTTCTTTCAGTCTTGCTCCTAAGCCATATGCTTTCGTCTCATTGGTTACCGCTGGGTCACATGGCTGCTATAGGGAGTCTGGGAAGTTTGATATTTTAGGCATTACAGATGCCTTATCCAAAATTAGTGTTCTGTTAATAAGGAAGAAAGTGAGAATTTGAGGTAGGCCACTTTAGCAGTTGGTGGGTGGTATGCAATCACACAACTCTCCATGCCTTAAAGCAGCCTTGCAAGTTAGATGGTGTGTTGTTTGTTGCAGAGTAGAGACTGGGAGTCAGAGAAGCTAAGCAATTTTTTCAGTCATATAGCTAGTAATTGATATAGTCAGGATATGAATATATATAAATCTCTCTCCAGTAACCATGCTCTTTCCATTACATGAGCTCTTTATACTGTCCTTTTAGCCGTCTAAGTAAAGATTTTGTACAAATAGTATTTAACATATCTTAATAAAATGTGATTTTTTTTTTTAGACTAGTTTGTTCCTGTTTAAAAAATTATAGTGAACACCAGAGAGTTTCTGATGCTTGATCTTCTGGATATGTAAAACTGATGAGATTCTTGTTATGTCAGAATCAAGATAAATTGTGAATGCTTTGAATAACTTTTTTGAAGTTCAGATAGAGAATTATCACGAGGACTGGCCTTGACTCTTCAAATTACCCTAGGCATAATAATATTTAATAATCTGCGGATTGTCAGAAAGTTAATCATTTCATGTTTGTTTGTTTGTTTTTCTTACTGAGTTCATTAGTGTTCTGTGATTTATAATCACCAAAACACCTAAATACTATTGCAGTTGACCCTTGAACAACATGGATTTGAACTGCACGGATCTACTTGTACTTGGATTTTTTTTCCAATAGTAGATACACATCAGAAGTTGGTTGAATCTTTGGATGAGGAACTGTGGATACAGAGGAGCTACCTAGATGGAGGGCTGACTATAAGTTATAGGTGGATTTTTGACTGCTCCAAAGTTGTTCAAGGGTCAGTTGTATTTCTTAGCATATCTGACCAAAAAACCTAATATGTCAAACCATAAAATGTCCCCAGTCTTACATTGATCAGTGTCCTCAAATTGGCAAAACGTACCCATTTTGTTTTATATCCTTTAAATTTTTTATTTGCAAATATTGTTACTTTATATACCTGTTTGGGCTGCATCTTTTTTCCCTTTGTAGTCTTACTGGTAACTACTTATTAAAATGTGTTTGTGTAACTTACTTATAAAGATGTCAAAGAGCTTATAATAAGATATGTATAGGTGGATATATGACAACAAGTAGAAATTGTTAACTGGGAGAAAAGCCTAAATTCCCTTCTTCTCCACTCTCCTCCTCTGCCAGAATTCCAATCTCCTGGACCTCAAGATTTATGAGTTGGTTGGGGAAGAAGCTTTGTCTTAAGGAATAGTGGGAATTTCCTTCTCTTTCCCAGTGGGGGATCTTTGAATGTCAGAATAATTAAACTTATCCATTCAGAAAATATTTATTGAATTTTATATGCCAGACATGCTAAAGACGTTTTAAAACATTTTCTCATAGTATATAGGGAGGAAGTGATTACAGGCACAGGTTTGGGAGTTTGACAGATCTGAGTTCACTTTTTTATTTTCTGGGTGTATGATTTGTGGCAAGGTATTTGATCCCTGGAAGCCTCAGTTTTTTCATCCTATAAGACTCATTTCACAGGATTTTGTGGTGAAATGAACGCACCTAAAATGCTTAGCCCAGTTTCTGGCTAAGTGAGCATTTCAATAATTATTATCTGCTGAAGTGATGATGATGAAGATGTAGTAGGGAGTAAATACAGTGGAGGGAAAGTGAAGGGTTTTTTTGAGGGGATGAGGTGGGGACAGGAGACTGAAACGGAGAAATAGGAGAAATAACATGATTAGAAAAGCATATTAGGAAGATTGACATCCTCCGTGGTTTATATAGTCAACATAGTAAATCTCAACTAATCTTTTTGATTGATCCGTGGTATTTCTGCTTGATGAGAGCAATAATTTTTCTGCAAGTAAGGGACAACTCTCTGAGAAATCAGATTACTTTGGTCTCAGAATGTCTTAGACTGGACCTACTTTCTTGCTTTAATTGCTTTTTTGTAGATTTCCTTCAGCTTTCCTCATACTATACTTACACTTAAGCTTCCCCTGTACAATAATGAGGTATTTTTCTGATTGTATGTTGAGAACAGCAATGGTGTTCATGTGTAAGAATGCTTTTTGAAGTTTAAATGCAGTTGATGTACAGTGAGTTTGTGTATTAAGTTGTAGTAACAATTACTTTGGGTTGTAGCCCAAAATAGGCAAGTCAGGATTTGGGAGGAAAATAAGGGAATGTTTTTTAATGGTGTACAATTTGGGCTACATAACTAGGACAAATATAATAACATGATCCTCAATATGACTTAAATACCCCAGATTTACATATGCAGCACTCAGGGGCAGCTCTGAAGTTCTTTTCAAAAGACAAAACCAGTGCCAGCTCACACTTCTTCAGCATGCCCAGGAACTGAGCATAGAGGCAGAAAGAAGCAAGGTTCTCTACTTCCTTCATGGTGGAGAAAGGGAGACGTGGTTTTTATGTAAACTTTCCCTTGAAATTTATCTCAGAGAAGCTATGAAAAATTATTTTACTTATGCAAAAGTCTACTCTGGGAAGGTGACATTTTTGAAAACTTCATTTCTTTATTATGGCTGTGCTGGGTCTTCATTGCTGTGTGCGGGCTTTCTCTAGTTGCGGCTAGTGGGGGCTACTCTTAGTTGCGATGTGCAGGCTTCTCATTGCAGTGGTTTCTCTTCTGGTGGAGCACAGGCTCTAGGCACAGAGGCTTCAATAGTTTGTGGTACACAGGCTTAGTTGCCCCGCCACATGTGGAATCTTCCCTGACCGGGGATTGAATTCATGTCCTCTGCGTTGGCAGACAGACTCCTATCCACTGTACCACCAGGGAAGTGCATGGGACATTTTTAAAAGGAAGAAATAGGCAGCTAGTGTAGGAAGCATGTTATAAATCAAGAATTAAGGGGTTTAGAAAAGTGATGATCAGAAGATATGGGAAAAATTGATGATGGTTTATATCCCCAATTAATTCTGATTTTCATTTGACACTTTATTGTTTATCGATCACTTCGTAGGTGCCAGACTGTGCTAAGTGCTTTTTACTTGCTGTAGTTGCCTTAATTTCCACAACAGATGATTGGAAAGGTACTTTTCTATTACTAGGTATAATTTACAAGGTGGGAAATTGAGGCTTTGAAAGGCTGGTTTGCTCATGCTTACCCAACTAGTAACTGATGAGGGGAATGTCCCCCAAATCGTGGATCTTGCCATTACACTATTGTAATTATGTCTCTTAGTTGTTTTGTATGATGATTCAGGATAGATATTGGGAAACGTGATTTCTATTACTGGTTCTGACTTGGCGAAAATTCTGGGAAAATTGAGCCATCTGCTTTGCATCTTCTTTTGAGCCGCCTTCTCATCAAACTTGGCCTCCCTTCTGGTATCTCTGCTTCCTATGTCTGTCAGTTTCAGAAACCAGAGGCTGGTACTGGCATTATCCATAAATGTTTGAAACAGACTGCTGGGAATAGGGTAGAAGCCAAATAAAGGGATATACAGCATTTTTGAAATTTTGAAAATGATCCGATTTGATCAGTTTGTTTGACTGTGTCCATATTTCATAATGAAATCATGGAAAAGCTTGCCTTGACAGACAGATACCTGATCAGAGTAGTTAATTTCTTACTACAGCTAATCATCATTATTGTTATCCCTGCATTAACTGTTTTGGTCAACAAAAGTTACTGTTCTTGTGGGTAACTTATTTTGATCTCCTTAATGATAACATAGCTATTGTATTAGTTGCTTTCAAGACTATGAGTTCACTGACGGTTTTTGGTTTTAGGTTATCATAGAGTCTGAGACCATCCAGTCATTGCTTGTGAAGTAAATTATTTCCCAATTAATGTATTGATATAGATGGATTCCTGTTCTTATAAGTCCTATTAGAGTTTTGTCACTAATAAGAATGTTTAACTTTGATTATAAAGTGTCTTGTGTAAACTGTCCTAGAAACCATCGTTAGGTCAAATAACCATGCTTTATGAAGACAGTGGTTTTTGTGATTGTATTTTTAAGATAGGGGATATGATGAGATAATGTTACTTACACTTTTTTCTTTATTTTTTTAGCCCCTAAAAAATGGTCAGTAAGCCAGCAGAATAATTTTGTGTTAATTCATTAGGATTATTTTCACCCACTATCTAAAAGGTGGGTAGATAAGCACGTAAAGTTTTTTTGTACTACTAGGCATTCTGTGAATACCTCTATCACTGAATTTTATAATAAGCCATTTATAAGGTTTCTTATTCACCTATTAGCTCTAAGTTTCTTGAGGGCAGGATAGTAGTACTGTCCTAGTATCCAGCATTGTGCTGGGCACATATTAATAGACACTTAAGAAATGTTTTCTTAATCCTGTCAGTAATCTCTTCCTCTTGTAAATTCCATTACATTTTGGATTTCTCATGTGATACCTCACACTTTCTATTTTGCATTTTACTTGGGTTCACTTTTCCTCAATTCTGTTTACCAGACTGAATGCTCCTTTTAGGCAGGAACTGTTCTTAACCTTTGAAAAATTTCCTTCTGTTCAAGGCCTTATACTCAGCACATTCATAATAAACATTGAATAAATATTAGATCAAAAAACATTTTATTTAAATAATTTATTTCTAGGTTAAAATTTCTAGTAAAATTTATTGCTAGGTTAAGAGTGGAGGCAGTTTTGTCATCTGTATTTTTCATGTTTTAGAAGTGGAGGAACCTTCTTAAGTGCAAGAATATAATTTGTAAAGAATTTTAGCTAACCTATGTTACTAAAATAAAGTTTTTGCTGCGTATGTACGTGTTTTGGTTGTTTCTTGATGTTATTTATAAGAATGCTTAGTGCCTGAACTTTGTCTCTAAAATAGCAGTTTAATTTTAACTTCACAGGCATGCTGGACTGGTTCATTATATGGTTTGGAGAAACCAAGGGAAAGCAAACGATGCAGGAAGTGGTAGTGGCAGTTCTGTAAATACTCCACTTTTCACTTGACCTTTTACTGACCTGGTGACAAAACACTTCTGTAATGTAACTTTGAACTATTTTATTAGAAAATGGATGTATTAAGAAGGATCTAAACTTAAAAAAATGATTTTGGAATTTGCAGGGTGTATATGCCACTGGGTATGCACTGAAGCATTGTAGGTTGGTGAGATATCTGGGAGGTAGCCAGCTTGCAAGGCAAAGATTCTCTAGAGTGCTCTCTCATCCGTCACCCTTTGAGATCTTACCTGCTTTTTAGGGGCATCACAGAAAATTTATGCTGACTTAATGAATAATTTAAAAATCTGTACTGACATCAATAATGAATAAATACTTTGAGGGTGATGAAAATGTTTTGGAACTTGACAGAGATGGTGAATTTACTATGGGTCACACTGGTTTTTATTTATTGTTTTTTAAAAATTATACAAATATATTTAACAAAAACTTCACATTTATCTTCCTTTCAACATTGTACTCATCTCCTGTGGAAATCACTGTAAAGTTTTATGTATCTTCTCTCACAAGTTTTACTCCACAATTTTAAATTGATGTGTATATCTAGTACAGGTCTATACAGCTTATAGTTTTTAAAATTTTAAGTCTGTACTGAACACATTGCTCTGTAACTTGCTTTTTTGCACTTAAAGCTTGGAGAATTTTTAACCTTAGAATCGATGTACTGCATACCATTTAAACTATACATAGTGTTCCATCATTCATAGTATTTCATATGAATACTATGAAATTTGATCATTTTCCTTTTGATGGGTCATCCCTTCCCTTCTGCCTCCCTCATTCTCTTTTTTAAAAAAATTAATAAGCTTTATGTTTTAGAGCAGTTTTGGATTCACAGCAGAATTAAGGAGAAAGTACAGAGTTCCTGTGTACCCCTATCCCCACATACATACACCCTTCCCCATAGTCAATATCCTGCATTTAAGTGGTCCATTTGTTAAAATTGATGAACCTACATTGACACATCATTATCACCCAAAGTCCATGGTCTATATTAGGGTTCATCCTTGTATATATTCTGTGGGTTTTGACAAGTGTATAATGACATATATCTACCATTATAATATCATACAGAATAGTTTCTACTCTGCCTGTTCATCCCTCTCTCCCCTTAAGCTCCAAGCAGCCACTAATGTTTTTAGTATTCATAGATTTGCCTTTTGCAGAATGTCATGCAGTTGGAATATTACAGTATGTAGTCTTTTTAGATTGGCTGCTTTCACTTATTAATATGCACTTAAGTTTCCTCTATGTCTTTTCATAACTTGATAGCTCACTTCTTTTTCATGTTGGATAATATTCCAATATCTGGATACTATAATTCATTTATTCACTCACCCGCTTAAGGACATCTTGGTTGTTTCCAAGTGTGGATAGTTATAAATAAAGCTGCTATAAACTCCCACGTTGTCCTTTACTTTTCATATGCTGCTAGAGTGAGCATCCTTGTGTGGCCATTACAGTCAGATGATTGAGCATAAGATGGAGCCTATTATCAGTTTCTCCTCATGCTTGAGAAGCTAATTGCCCTGCATTCCTTCCTGTGCCCTCAAATCTTGAATGAGATTGCATAATTTGAAGCTCTTCAGTGCAGTTCAGAATTGATCTGTTAGGGAAATTATCAGAGTTTATCTGTGGACAGAACTCAGGTAATTCTGTTCAGTCCAAAACTTCTCTGGATATAACTTGTTCAAAAAAGTTCTAGAAGACATTTCATGATTGTTGTTTATTGTAGTGGATGCTCTAGATTTCCCTTAGTCCTTCCATCTCTGTATTTTTACTCTTTTATCTTTGATTAATTATAAGTACTTCCTAAGTTATTTTATGGAATGTGTCTAAGACATTTTGCAATTTACCTATTCAATGGTAAGCCATTCTTGATAATATACTGGTCATTCTACATGCCTTTCAGAGATGAAAAACATGTAGCTTCCAGCTAGTGGGCAAATGATTCTTCTTTCTTGTATTGATTTTGTCCTTTTATTGTTTATCTTTTTTTAATGTAGAGTTTTTCAAAAGTTCCAGTTTATGTAGCTGGATTTATTTTTTTAACTAGTATTCTCATGGTTCACATTATTGCATCTGTCATTGGTTATTTCCTTTTCCCGTTATAGTTATGTGCATACTCTTTTGAGCTCTTCTGTCCTCTCTTTCTCTTTTAGATTATTTATGAGTCCATTTTTTGGAACCTGTTATGCCTTTAAACAAATATTTGCTAAATGCCTTTTATGTACCAGCTTCGGTATCAGCTGCTAGATTTTCAGTGGTGACCTTGCTGATATGGAAAAGTTAAAGGGAATTCTGTGATTATTTAGCCCAAATGGTATAGAAGTGCTTAGGAGTTAATCTAATTACATTATTATATAAATATTTAAATGAAGGAGGCATTATTATCCTCCTTTTTGAGTAACAGAGTAAGAAAAGGGCTTTAAGTGTGCAGGAGGGATGAACATTGAAAATGAAAATTGATTGCCCACTAATAAAATAGTTCAAAAAGGTATTGAGATATAGGATATTGAGCTTCTAGCCTTGATGGAACATTAGGATGAGAATAGTCATTACTTCCTGAACGGTTTAGACCAGGTGTCACAAACCGAAAAGCTTAGGGGCCATGTAGATAACATAAGGTCTGCATCAGTTATAAGACAATTAGAAATGATTGAGGTTCTATGAATGTTGTTTGTTATTGTCCTGCCAGAGATTCACTTGCCAGGAATTTATTTGATTTCTCCTAGAGATTTAACATTAAAAAAGAAAAAATTGAATCTAAAACTTGGAAAAGTAGAATGAAATTTAGCCGTATATTATTGTCATAAATCCAATTAGATCAAACTGTCATTTTCCACTTAGCTTCAATTTTGTAGTTTCTATATTAATATCTTAACACAATAAATTTTCTAGTGGTGTGTTAACTTAAATAAGAAAGTCATTTTTATCAAAATGTAGCAATGAGATGGATAATTAGCCTTAAATAAGTATTTTATGTTTCATTTCATTCTTTATACATTTTAGTCAATTTTTATAAAATGTTTTAGGACTAGCAAAGACAAAAAACCTCTGTACTTCAAAAAGTGATTATAATTGTAATTAATTTCACTCATCAGTTTTTCTTAACTTTGGAATGTTGTCTTGGTTTATTTTTAGGTATAAAATTTTTATTCTTTTTGACTCCTAGTTTTAGTAAATTTTAAGTAGTAATTTTTCTTCTAATAATAATCTGTGCCTATGTGTTTGTTTTCCTTTTGCAACTTTGAAGAACTGTACATAGTAGTAAGGTCTGAGTTAGGCAAAAGTTGAAGTATGACTAGAATTTCTTGGTTTTTCTTCAGATAAAAATTTGAACTTGCCCAGAATTCATATACCCTTCTCTGACACACAGTCACCTTAATCTTTATTCTAGTTAATTCATAACCTGTTTTTGTCTATTGAAGTTATATTAGTCCCTTTACCAAGTTAATAATCTAATGAATCAAGTCTCTGCTCAATTTTTCGTTGATTTATTTACTAATTTAAGAAGTGTTGAAAGCCTCCTATGAGCTGGGCATTGAGTATAAAAAGGGTAAGATGAGGTTGCTCTACACGGGTTTGCTTTGAACAGTGATATACAAACTGAAGAAATTAATTGATTAATTCAGTAAGTATTTGGTACCTACTGCTTACCAGGTATTATTCTCCAGTTATGGGCTTATCACAATGAGTTAAATAAGCAGCTTTCATGACCTCTTGAAGCTTATATTCTAGTAGGGGAACTGATAATAAACAGGTTATAATACATCATTTAGAGATAAATATTGGAAGAAAAATAAAGGCCAGAAAGAGATGGATGAGAGCTTTGGAGCAGACATCATTCCACATGGTTGCTCCCCTTGAGTTAAAGAAGGTGGTCTTTTGTACCCCATACTAATGAGTCGTTGGTGGCTCTCGTCAGTACCGAGGAGTTCTCTGTCAGTAACTCCAGAGGAGATGGATGTGCTGATCCTATAATGAGGATCTGAGTGGGACATCATGATGTCCACTAAAGCAGGATTTATTTTCTCCCCCCACCCCCAAATGAGTTGTATCAAAATTTTTCTTGATGCGTTGGCAAAGACTAACGCCAACCTGTAACAGTACTTATTTTTTTTTTTTTTTGCTAGAGTAAGGTAAAATATGTTAAAGTATACATATTACATATATGTATACATATAAAAAATTAAACATTTTAAAAACAAGAACCAAATGGAATACTACTTATGGAATATTTAATTTGGATCACTGTATTTAGAAATTTTGTTTAAGCTCTTTTAAACAGACTTATTAAATGTTTCTTATTTAAGAAGAGATGCTGAGGAGGAGGACAGCCCATATTTGAACATCAAATATGGCCTTAAGCATTTATTAGCAGTGTAACTATGAACGTGCGATTTCACTTTTCTTTATTTCAGCTTCCTTTTAAAAGTGAAGCAGATACTACCTGTGTTAAGGAGGTTTTGATGAGGACTAAATTAGATCATATATATATAATATTTTGCATAGTATATATTTTCTCACTTGTATACCCACAGAAAAGTAAGATCATGGCATCTGGTCCCATAACTTCATGGGAAATAGATGGGGAAACAGTGGAAACAGTGTCAGACTTTATTTTGGGGGGCTCCAAAATCACTGCCGATGGTGATTGCAGCCATGAAATTAAAAGACGCTTACTCCTTGGAAGGAAGGTTTTGGCCAACCTAGATAGCATGTTGAAAAGCAGAGACATTACTTTGCCAACAAAAGTCCATCTAGTCAAGGCTATGGTTTTTCCAGTGGTCATGTATGGATGTGAGAGTTGGACGGTGAAGAAAGCTGAGCGCCGCAGAATTGATGCTTTTGAACTGTGGTGTTGGAGAAGACTCTTGAGAGTCCCTTGGACTGCAAGGAGATCCAATCAATCCATCCTAAAGGAGATCAATCCTGGGTGTTCACTGGAAGGACTGATGTTGAAGCTGAAACTCCAATACTTTGGCCACCTCATGCGAAGGGTTGACTTATTGGAAAAGACCCTAATGCTGGGTGGGATTGGGGGCAGGAGGAGAAGGGGACGACAGAGGATGAGATAGTTGGATGGCATCACTGACTCGATGGACATGGGTTTGGGTAGACTCCGGGAGTTGGTGATGGACAGAGAGGCCTGGCGTGCTGCAATTCATGGGGTCGCAAAGAGTCGGACATGACTGAGCGACTGAACTGAACTGAATACCCACAGAAAGTCTGATACACAATTGTTCTCTTCTAAGAAAACTTTAAGAGTTATAAAATTTACTATTCAAATTTCATAGTATGTTTTAAAACATGAAGTATATTTTTTATATACCGCAACATATATTTTTTTCAAGTCTTTCAAATATTAATGAAGTAAGTACCTATCAAGCGTAGAACTTTTTGCTTCTCAGATAGTCTTTTAAAGTAAGGTTAGAAGGGAAAAAACTCTAAAAATTGACTCTCAAGATGAATATATAAAAGGAATATTTCATAAGTGCTTTAATATTTTTAGGATTCATCGCCTTATTTATTTTCACTAGTAAAAAGAATAAGTTATTTGTTAGTGTTCACTTTAAGTCTTTGTTTTATATTGTATCTAATGACCTTGCTAAATTCACGTATTATCTAATAGTTTATAAATTCTTTTAGATTGTCTAAGCAAATCATACTGTTTGTGAAAGTGGCATTTTCGTTTCTTCTCCGTTTTTGTACTTTCTGTTTCATGTTCTTATGTTTTTGTACTGACTGAGACCTCTTGGACCATGTTAAGTGCAAGTGGTGATAATAAGTGGTCATATTCTTCAGTCTTGGGGAATGTTTGCAGTCATTCACCATTACGTATGATGTTTGCTGTAGGCTTTTAAAAAGATACACTGTGTAGTATTAAAGAACTTCTCTTTATTTCTAGTTTTGTGTAAGTTTTAAAAAAATCATGAATGCGTCTTAAATTTTAACAATTGCTTTTGTTTCACTGATAAACGGAGAAGGCAATGGCACCCCACTCCAGTACTCTTGCCTGGAAAATCCCATGGATGGAGGAGCCTGGTAGGCTACAGTCCATGGGGTCACTAAGAGTCGGACATGACTGAGCGACTTCACTTTCACTTTTCCCTTTCATGCACTGGAGAAGGAAATGGCAACCCACTCCAGTATTCTTGCCTGGAGAATCCTAGGGATGGCGGAGCCTGGTAGGCTGCCGTCTTTGGGGTCGCACAGAGTCGGACACGACTGAAGCGACTTAGCAGCAGCAGCAGCGGCACTGATAAAACTAAATTATTGATAAAATTAATTAAATTATCTATTGATTATATGGTTTATTTCTCTTTTTACATGGTTAATTGATTTTCATGTATTTAATCATTTTTGCATTTCTGAATTAAACCCCCACTTCATCCTGATCTATATATTGGTATATTTGATTTTGCCAATACTTTGTTTAGAATTTTTGTACCTATGGCAAAAGAGAGGTGTGTAATATTTCTTTCTTATAAAAATCTTTTTGGCTTTTGTTTGCAAGCTTGTGCTATCTTCAGAAAACATGTTTGGAAATACTCCCTATTTGTCTACTGTCTAGGACAGTTTGTGTAAAATTGGTATTATTGCTTCTTTAAATTGTTGAAATCATCTGGTCCTAGAGTTTCTTTTGTGGGAATGTGTTTTTACCTCACTAAAAAAGTTCAGATTCATAGAATATCCAGCATAGTTTTAGTTAACACATGTGTACCCACTGCTTAGAATCTCGTGCTAACACACGGCTATGATTGCCCTGTTACATGTGTGCCTGCCTTCCTTCATCCACTGTTTTGTCCTATTTTTCAATGCATTTCAAAGTAATTGGATATATCAGTATGCTTTCCTCTAAATATTGAAGCATAAATATCATTAAGTAAAGTTCACTATTTTCTTTTATATTAAGTAAAATTTATATGGAATATAATGCATAAATTTGGTGTAAACATTGGCTTAGTTTTGACAAATATATGCATTTGTGTATCCCAGGCTCCCTCAAGATAGAGAGTATTACTATCACACTGGAGATAGTGAAGATAGATATCATGCCTTTTCTTAGTTAATTCTCATATCTGCCCTAAGAGACAACCGTTCTGATTTTTTAATTGTAATTTTTTCTTACCATATTATTGCATACATTTTAATGTAAGATGTACATTACTCAGTGTAATATAGAGATTGGTCTGTGTTGTTAAATATATGAATAGTTCATACCTTTTAATTGCTGAGTAGTATTCCACTGTAAGAAAATATCATAGTTTATCCATTTTCCTGTTGATGGACATCTGTGTTAGTTTTTGGCTGTTATGACTGCTGTGAAAATTGTACTAGTCTTTTCAAGCACATGTGTTTTCATTTCTTCTGGGTAAATGTGTAAAGGGTGGAATCATATGTTAGGTTTATGCTTCATTTTATAATAAACTCTCCAAAGCAAATTGTACCATTTTACTCCTGAAATGGTGTATTAAGAATTTCAGTTGTCCTCCATCCTGGTCAATATTTGATACCATCAGGCTTCACAAAATTAGTTCTTGTGGTAGGAATATAGTGGTAGCTCATTGTAATTTGTATTTGCCCAATGACATAATGTTGAGCTTTTTTAATAAGTGTGTTAAAGAGAAGATACATCTTTTTTAAAAAGTGTCTATTCAAATCTTTCACCCTTTTAAAAATTGTCTCTTTATAATTGAGTCGTAGATGTTTTTAATATATCTTGGAGATATCTATATATATGTTTATGTTAGGTATGTTTTGTACATAATTTCTCCCAGTTTGTGACTTGCCTATTCATTTTCTTAATGTTATTTTTGATGAGCAGATTTTTTAAAAAATGTTAATGAAATTTCATGGTTATTGGTTTCTGTATCTAAGATTCCTTTGCCTTCTTCTAAATAATGAAGATATTCTCCTGTGTTTTCTTCTGAAAGCCTTACGATTTCAGCATTTATGTGATGTTTGATGTTTGATTTACTTTGAATTAACTTTCATGTGTAGTGTGTGAGACACAGATCAAGGTTAATTTTTTTAAAAATAGATATCTATTTGTTCCAGCACAATTTGTTGAAAAGACTTTACCCATTAATGACTGTTGAAAACAGACGATGATGTAAGTATAGGTCTTTTTCTGGACTGCCCACTGTGTTCCATTGATCTATTCGATGAATCTTAGGCCAGTACTCAGTTCAATTCAGCTCAGTCGTGTCCGACTCTTTGCGACCCCATGAATTGCAGCACGCCAGGCCTCCCTGTCCATCACCAACTCCCGGAGTCTACCCAAACCCATGTCCATCGAGTCAGTGATGCCATCCAACTGTCTCATCCTCTGTCGTCCCCTTCTCCTCCTGCCTCCAATCCTTCCCAGTATTAGGGTCTTTTCCAATGAGTCAACTCTTCGCATGAGGTGGCCAAAGTATTGGAGTTTCAGCTTCAACATCATTCCTTCCAGTGAACACCCAGGACTGATCTCCTTTAGGATGAATTGATTGGATCTCCTTGCAGTCCAAGGGGCTCTCAAGAGTCTTCTCCAACACCACAGTTCAAAAGCATCAATTCTGCGGCGCTCAGCTTTCTTCACTGTCCAACTCTCACATCCATACGTGACCACTGGAAAAACCATAGCCTTGACTAGATGGACTTTTGTTGGCAAAGTAATGTCTCTGCTTTTCAACATGCTATCTAGGTTGGCCAAAACCTTCCTTCCAAGGAGTAAGCGTCTTTTAATTTCATGGCTGCAATCACCATCGGCAGTGATTTTGGAGTCCCAAAAAATAAAGTCTGACACTGTTTCCACTATTTCCCCATCTATTTCCCATGAAGTTATGGGACCAGATGCCATGATCTTAGTTTTCTGAACATTGAGCTTTAAGCCTCTCTCCTCTTTCACCTTCATCAAGAGGCTCTTTAGTTCTTCTTCACTTTCTGCCATAAGGTTGGTGTCATCTGCATATCTGAGGTTATTGATATTTCTCCCGGCAATCTTGATTCCAGCTTGTGTTTCTTCCAGCCCAGCGTTTCTCATGATGTACTCTGCATATAAGTTAAATAAGCAGAGTGACAATATGCAGCCTTGATGTACTCCTTTTCCTATTTGGAACCAGTCTGTTGTTCCATGTCCAGTTCTAACTGTTGCTTCCTGACCTGCATACAGGTTTCTCAAGAGACAGGTCAGATGGTCTGGTATTCCCATCCCTTTAAGAATTTTCCACAGTTTATTGTGATCCACACAGTCAAAGGCTTTGGCATAGTCAATAAAGCAGAAATAGATGTTTTTCTGGAACTCTCTTGCTTTATTGATGATCCAGAGGATATTGGCAATTTGGTCTCTGGTTCCTCTGCCTTTTCTAAAACCAGCTTGAACATCTGGAAGTTCACGGTGCACGTATCGCTGAAGCCTGGCTTGGAGAATTTTGAGCATTACTTTACTAGCGTGTGAGATGAGTGCAATTCTGAGGTAGTTTGAGCATTCTTTGGCATTGCTTTTCTTTGGGATTGGGATGAAAACTGACCTTTTCCAGTCCTGTGGCCACTGCTGAGTTTTCCAAATTTGCTGGCATATCCAGTGCAGCACTTTCACAGCATCATCTTTCAGGATTTGAAATAGCTCAACTGGAATTCCATCACCTCCACTAGCTTTGTTCGTAGTGATGCTTTCTAAGGCCCACTTGACTTCACATTCCAGGATGTCTGGCTCTAGGTGAGTGATCACACCATCGTGATTATCTGGGTCGTGAAGATCTTTTTTGTACAGTTCTTCTGTGTATTCTTGCCACCTCTTCTTACTATCTTCTGCTTCTGTTAGGTGCATACCATTTCTGTCCTTTATCGAGCCCATCTTTGCATGAAATGTTCCCTTGGTATCTCTAATTTTCTTGAAGAGATCTCTGGTCTTTCCCAATCTGTTGTTTTCCTCTATTTCTTTGCATTTATCGCTGAGGAAGGCTTTCTTATCTCTCCTTGCTATTCTTTGGAACTCTGCATTCAGATGGGAATATCTTTCCCTTTCTCCTTTGCTTTTCACTTCTTTTCCCAGCTATTTGTAAGGCTTCCTCAGGCAGCCATTTTGCTTTTTTGCATTTTTTGCATTTCTTTTCCATGGGGATGGTCTTGATCCCTGTCTCCTGTACAGTGTCACAAACCTCTGTCCATAGTTCATCAGGCACTCTGTCTGTCAGATCTAGTCCCTTAAATCTATTTTGTCACTTCTACTGTATACTCATAAGGGATTTGATCTAGGTCATACCTGAATGGACTAGTGGTTTTCCTTTCTTCAATTTAAGTCTGAATTTGGCAATAAGGAGTTCATGATCTGAGCAACAGTCTGCTATCTATACTATACTGTCAGTATATTCCAGTATACATACAGTATATGTATGTATATATACATACATACATATATACATATACATATACATGTATATGTATATATACATATACATACAGTATATGTCAATATGACAGTATATGTCAGTATAATGCCAGTACTATACTGTCACAATTACTGGGTCTTGTAAGTGCTTCAGCTTTTTGTTAGTTTTCAAGATTGCTTTGGATGTTTTAGGCTTTTTGCATTACCATATGCATTTTTAGAATCAGCTTCTCAAGTTCCACATACACAGAAAATGCCTTCTGGAATTTGGCTCAGATTGTATTGTTTCTTTAGAACAATATGTGGAGAATTTATATTTTAAAGACATTGAACCTTCCATTCTATGAACATAGTATACAGGCATACCTTGTTTTACTACACTTTGCTTTATTGTGCTTTGCAGATACTGTGTTTTGTTTTGTTTTACAAAATTGAAAGTTTGTGGCAACCCTGAACCAAGCAAGTCTATTTGCACCATTTTTGCAACAATATTTGTTCACTTCATGTCTCTGTCACATTTCAGTAATTCTTTCAATGTTTCAAATGTTTTCATTTTTTAGTATATTTATTCTGATGATCTGTGATCAATGATCTTTTTAAAATTGAGGTATAATTAATTTACAGTATTAGTTTCAGGTATACAGCATAAAGATTCAATAATTTAAAGATTATACTGCATTAAAACTTCTTACAAGATAATGACTGTAATTCTCTATGTTATATAATTTCTTACTCATCTATTTTATGCCCAGTAGTTTGTAGCATATCCCTTATTTGCCTCTCCCCTTTGGCAACTGCTAGTTCATTTTCTATATGTGATCTATATGTGATGATATATCTTTTCTCATTTTATATTTAATCTTTATGGGTCCATAGTGTTTTAGTAGAGTATTTAACAGAATAACAATATAATTTGAGTTTAAAGCTACCATCTCACTGTTTTATATTTTATCCACACATACTATGCTTTTTCTCTCACTTCTTACCTTCTTTGATTCAGTCATATATTTTAATTATTCTTTCTGTCACCTCAGTAAGCTTTTAATAGCTATGCTAGAAATTACTACATGAATTTTGAGTTATTGCAGTTTTCTGAAATTATTACTTTTACCACATCCTGTTCAATGCAGGTGAATATCTTGGACACTTTAACTCTGTTTATTCCACTCATGAGTTTTTTGTCTTTGTTGTTATGCATTGAAAAATTTCTATGGGATTCCCAGGTGGTACATTGGCATAGAATCCACCTGCCAATGTAGGAGTTGCAAGAAATGTGGGTTTGATCCCTGGATCAGGAAGATCCCCTGGAGAAGGAAATGCTCCAGTGTTCTTGCCTGGAAAATTCCATGGGCAGAGAAGCCTGGCAGGCTACGGTCCATGGGGTCACAAAGTGTTGGATGTAACTAAGCACCCACACTCAGCATATATTTTAAGCTTAACAAGTTATTAATGTAATTTTTTAAGCAATTCTTGTTCATTTATATTTGCCAATATACTTACCTTTTCTGTGGCTCTTCCTTTTTGCATTTCTGTGTTGTTTTTCTAGCTCTCATTTTCCTTCTGTTGGAAGAACTCTCTTTTCGTATTTCTTTTACTGATAAATTCTTTTTGTTCTGAATCACCTTTATTTTATTTTATTTTCAGAATATTTTAAACTGTCCATAGATTTCTTGATTGACACCTCTTTTCCTTCAAAAATTTTACGAAGTCATTCCATGGTCTTGTGTCATTCATCATTGCTGTTGAAAGTTTCCTCTCAGTCTACTGATTGTTGCTTCTTTCAGTGTGTTTATTTTTTTCCCTAGCTGTTCAAAGATGTGGCTTTTCAGGAAGTTCTTGATTATTATCACTTCATATATTGCTTCTTTCTTATTTTCTCCTTTCTTTTCTTCTGAGATTTTAATGATATGTATGTTAGAATCTTTCAAAGGATTCCATATGCCCCTCATACTCTTCCATATTTTTCAGCCTTTAATTTCTGTGTGCTTTGGTTTGGAGATGTGCTGTTAACCTCTGTTCTAAATTCACATTTGCTCTGTTCAGTCTGCTGCAGGTTTCACATACTGACACGTGGGAAATTCTCCTGTTAAGAGCAAGGATATAGGAGCAGTAGTTGGACCATGTGGGAATAAAGAGAGGGGCTTACTTATTGGCTTTGGTTAGGACATACTAGCATGTTTATGTTATGACTGGAATGATCCTGTAGAGAGAAAAAAATGAAAGCTGTGTGAGAGAGAAAGGAAGATGATTTTTAGATGAAAGTTCTTAAGAAGGTGAGAGAGGACATAGCAAAATTGTAAGGAGTTTTCTTTTGATGGGAGTGGGACATAAAGAGGTTGGTATTAATAGTATATGTGTACTGATGTACTCATGTATCAGTAGTCTTGTGAGATGAAATTCTGGCTTGACCAATGGAAAATACGGAGCTGCTATGAGTTCTGGACTCTTAAACTTTGGGTGTGTGTTTTGGGAAAACTGTCCAAGAAATGGAGAGTCTTGTGATAAACTGTATTTATAGCTACCTAATTGTTTTCTGCTTCTGTGTACCCTCAGTGATATCTGCCTTTGTCTCTTAGGGTACTCAAGTATTATACTTTAAAGGGAATGCTGAAATATTAAATTAAATTAAATTAATGTTCTGTCATATAGTTAAAATTTCTGTACTATATATGTAAGCAAAGTGGTTAATTCCTAATAGCACATTTAAAATGAATTCTTAATAGTATTTGGATAGCAAACCAAGTTTTCTAACATATTTTCCCACATTTTCTTTTGTAGTTTTGTGAGCCCCAGAATAGTACAACCATGTTTCGGAATAGTCTCAAGATGCTTCTTACTGGAGGAAAATCAAGTCGTAAGAACAGATCAAGTGGTGAGTAATTCTGCTTCATTTATTTTGTGTGATGATTTAGAAAAGAAAGTTCTCTTAGGGATCTGAATTAATGCTACCACAGTTCATATACTTTATTAAATGGCTTTTTTAATTTAGAAAAAAGTTTACATTCCTATAGGTTGTCATATTCTTTATTAAGAAGAATACTTGAACACTCATCAGGAATAGTCAGGTAAATGAAGAGTTTGTGAAGGAAAAATGCTTATTTCAGATATATGAGAGTGTAACATTCCTATGCAGTACATATAAAGACCTTCCAGACCTAAGTTTACTTTAACAATTAACCTGTAAAATTATTTCAGTCCCAGATACTCTTTGGGGAATGAGACTAAAAATAATAGAGATAGTCCTCAAAGGGATATACAAAAAATGATATATAAATTGAACATTTTTACAATCATTAAAAAGATGTTTTTTAAAAAAATAAGTGTGTAATTCTTAGACTTTAAGGTAAAAACAAACCAAAACTGTACAGATAGTTTTTTGGGAAAAATCTTGAAGATTAATACAGTATATATTTGTTTTCTACAAATGGATTGTTGATTTTTATCATATTTTCTTTCATTGACATGTCGCGATTTACTGTATCGTGTTAGTTTCAAGTGTACAACAGCAAGTCAGTATTTTTGCAGATTATATTTCATTTATAGGTTATTATAAGATAATGGGTATAATTCTCTGTGCTATACAGTAAATCCTTCTATTATATTCTTTTAAGCTTTTCCATTTCCTATTTTTATGCATTTGACAAGTTTTCATGAGTGGTATGGGCTTCCCTGGTGGCTCAGTGATAAAGAATTTGCCTGCAATGCAGCTGACACAGAAGACTCAGGTTTGATCCCTGGGTCAGATCCCCTGGAGAAAGAAATGGCAGCCCACTCCAGTATTCTTGCCCGGGAAATCCCATGGACAGAGGAGCCTGGCAGGCTACTATCCATAGGGTCACAAAGAGTTGGACACAGCTAAAGTGACTTAGCATACCATTGGTGGTATATTCATTATCATTCTCTTCAAGAAAATATTTTTTAGCACTCCGTGTGATTTCTTCTTGACCCATAGGTGTTTAAAATATAATTGTTAATGTCCAAACAGTTGATGATTTCCTGGTCATCTTATTATTAATTTAGCTAATTGTACTCTTATCAGAGACCCTATCCTGTATTATTTTATTGTTCTTATATTTATTGAGATTTTCCTTACAGCTTTGCATACAGTCAGTTTTGTCTAATGTTCTCAATGTACCAAGTAACGTGGATTCTGTAGTTATTGGGTCCAGTGTAGGTCATTTTTGTAAATGGTGGTCTTCAAATGTTTTATATCCTAACTTTTAAAAAAAATTATTTACTGAGAAAGGTGCGATTAAATCCTATACTATGACTGTAGAATTGTCTATATCTGCTGCTGCTAAGTCGCTTCAGTCGTGTCCGATTCTGTGCGACCCCACAGACGGCAGCCCACCAGGCTCCGCCGTCCCTGGGATTCTCCAGGCAAGAATACTGGAGTAGGTTGCCATTTCCTCCTCCAGTGCCTGAAAGGAAAAAGTGAAAGTGAAGTCATTCAGTCGTGTCCGACTCATAGCTACCCCATGGACTGTAGCCTACCAGGCTCCTCTGTCCATGGGATTATCCAGGCAAGAGTACTGGAGTGGGATGCCATTGCCTTCTCTGTGTCTACATCTGGAAGCTGTCTTATTAGGGAAGATCCCTGGGTTAGGAAATGGCAACCTACTCCACTATTCTTGCCTGGAGAATCTCATGAACAGAGGAGCCTGGCGGGCTACAGTCCATGGGATTGCAAAGTCAGACATGACTGAGCAACTAACACACACACACGCGTGCTCACACACCCCATGATGAAATGTTCCTCTTTATTTTTAATAATGCCTTTTGCTTGAAAGTTGACTTTGTCTAATGTTAATATAGCTGTCTAGCATTGTTTTGATAGTATTTATAAGGTATAATTTGTTCTGTTATTTTATTTTCAACATATCTATATGGTTATACTGTTAGTAGCACATAGTTGAATTTTCTTTTTGTATTCATTCAGACAAGTTTTTCCTCTCAAAGGAGATGTTGAAATCCATTTACATTAATTCAGCCAGTGATACAGGCTTCCCTCGTAGCTCATTCAGTAAAGAATCTCTCTGCAATGCAGGAGACCCAGGTTTAATACCTGGGTCCTGAAGATCCCCTGGAGAAGGAAAAGGCAACGCACTCCAGTATTCTTGCCTTAGGAATCCCATAGACAAAGGAGCCTGGCATGCTACAGCCCATGGGGTTGCAAGAGTCAGACATGACTTAATGATTAAACCACCACCAACCAGTGATATATCTGGGGTTGAATATAACATTGCTGCTTGTTTTGTGCTTGTCCTACCTGTTCTTTGCTTCCCCCCCTCTTTTATTGCTTTATTTTGGATTGATCAGAGCATTTTTTATATTCCATATCTCTCCCTATTGATTTGGAGATTATGAACTCTTATTATAATTTGTTCAGTAACCACTTAACTTTAAGATTAAAACATCAATCAAAATTTGGTGTCAGTTGGTACTTTTACCCTCTCCTTGGACAATGCAAGAGTCTTATAATCTTTACATTAGTTTAAATAGTTTGTATTTAAACTCCATAAGACATTATTATTGTTGTTTTATGTAGTCACTGTTATATAGATTTATTCACGGATTTGACCTTTTATTGATTTTTATTCCCTCCTTCCTTTACTTTCTAGATGGAATCACCAAATTTCTTTTTGTTTATAGGAGACCCTTTATAATTTCCTTTAGTTGAAATCTTGATGTGGCAAATTTACTTCAGTTATCTGAAAACACCTTTATTTTGCCTTTATTCTTGCAGGATTTTTGCTGGGAGTGGAATTATATATTGGCACTTGGTTTCTTTCAGCACTTTGAAATATTCTTCATTGTCTTCTGGCTTCTTGAATTACTTCTGGTGAAAAGTTAGCTGTCAGTCTAAATGCTCTCTGCAATCTGTCTTTTATCTCTTTGTTTTTAGTTTTCTAGACGTTACATTGATGTGCATAGGAGTGCTTTTCTTTTTAATCTATCTTTGTTTATTGTCTATTAATTTATGTTTGTAGGGTTTTCTGAATATGTGGCTTGATGACTTTCATCAGTTTGGGAAAATTATTACTCATTATCTTTTTAAATTTTATTTTTCCCCATTTTCTCTTTCTTCTTTCTTTTTGGGACTCCAGTTATGCTTTTGATAGACTACATGTGTGTCATTTATGTCTCTTACACTTTCTTTCTATTCTTTTGTCTCTGTGCTTTATGTTGGATATTATAAAAAAAATCTGTTTTTGTTGTTGTTGTTCAGTCACTAAGTCATGTCTGACTCTTTGCAACCTCATGGACTGTAACATGCCAGGATCCTCTGTCTTCCACTAGTTCCCAGAGTTTGCTCAAATTCATGTCCATTGAGTTGGGTGATGTTATCTAACTATCTCTTCCTCCGCCACCCCCTTCTCCCTTTGCCTTCAATCTTTCCCAGCATCAGAGTCTTTTCCAGTGAGTTGGCTTTTCTCATCAGGTGGTCAAAGTATTGGAGCTTCAGCTTCAACTTCAGCCCTTCTAGTGAATATTCAGGGTTGATTTCCTTTCAGTCAATTCAGTTCAGTCGCTCAGTTGTGTCTGGCTCTTTGCAACCCCATGGACTGCAACACACCAGGCCTCCCTGTCCATCACCAACTCCTAGAGTTTACTCAGACTCATGTCTGTTGAGGCAGTGATGCCATCCAACCATCTCATCTTCTGTCATCCCCTTCTCCTCCTGCCTTCAATCTTTCCCAGCATCAGGGTCTTTTCCAGTGAGTCAGTTCTTTGTATCAGATGGCCAAAGAATTAGAGTTTCAGCACCAACATCAGTCCTTCCAATGAGCATTCAGGGCTGATTTCCTTTAGGATGGACTGGTTGGCTCTCCTTGCCAGTCCAAGGGACTCTCAAGAGTCTTCTCCAACACCACAGTTCAAAAGCATCAATTCTTTGGCACTCAGCTTTCTTTACAGTCCAACTCTCACATTCATACATGACTACTGGAAAAACCATAACCTTGACTAGACGGACCTTTGTTGGCAAAGTAATGTCTCTGCTTTTTAACATGCTGTCTAGGTTGGTCATAACTTTTCTTTCAAGGAGCAAGCATCTTTTTATTTCATGGCTGCAGTCACCATCTACAGTGATTTTGGAGCCCAAGAAAATGAAATCTGCCACTATTTCCACTGTTTCTCCATCTGTTTGCCATGAAGTGATGGGACCAGATGCCATGATCTTCGTTTTCTGAATGTTGAGCTTTAAGCCAACTTTTTCACTCTCCTGTTTCACTTTCATCAAGAGGCTCTTTAGTTCTTCTTCACTTAATTAGTGGGGAACTGATTTCCTTTAGGATTGACTAGTTTGATCTTCTTGCTGTCCAAGGGACTCTCAAGAGTGTCCTTCAGCACCACCATTCAAAACCATCAATTCTGGTGATTAGGCTTCTTTATGGTCCAACTCTCACATCCATACATGACTACTAGAAAAGCCATATGCACCTTTGTCAGCAGAGTGATGTCTCTGCTTGTTAATACAGTGTCTAGGTTTGTCATTACTTTCCTTCTAAGGAGCAAGTGTCTTTTAATTTCATAGCTGCAGTCACCATCTGCAGTGATTTTGGAGGTAAAGAAAATAAAATCTGTCACTGCTTCTACTTTTTCTCTTTCTATTTGCCGTGAAGTGATGGGACCAGATGCCGTGATCATAGTTTTTTGCATGTTAGTTTTAAGTCAGCTTTTTCAGTGTCCTCTTTCACCCCCATCAAGAGGCTCTATAGTTCCTCTTCATTTTCTGCCATTAGAGTGGTATCATCTGGATATCTGAGGTTGTTGATATTTTTCTCAGCAGTCTTGATTCCAGCTTGTGATTCGTCCAGCCCAGCATTTTGCATAATGTATTCTGCATATAAGTTAAATAAGCAGAGTGACAATATACAGCCTTGACATACTCCTTTCCCAGTTTTGAACCAGTCCATTTGTTTCATGTCCAGTTCTGCCCCCCGCCCAAGTCCAGTTATGACTATTGCTTTTGACCCACATACAGATTTCTCAGGAGATAAGTAAGGTGCTCTGGTACCCCTACCTCTTTAAGAATTTTCCACAGCTTGTTGTGATCCATGCAGTCAAAGGCTTTAGTGTAGTCAGTGTAGCAGAAGTAGATTTTTTTTCTGGAACTCCCTTGCTTTCTCCTTGATCCAGAGAATGTTGACAATTTGATCTCTGGTTCTTCTGCCTCTTTGAAACCCAGTTTGTACATCTGAAAGTTCTCAGTTCACGTACTGGTGAAGCCTTGCTTGAAGAATTTTAAGCGTAACCTTGCCAGTGTGTGAAATGAGCACAGTTGTATGGGAGTTTGAACATTCTTTGGCATTGCAATCTCAAAGAAGGGAAATGCCAAAGAATGTGCACTAGTTCACTTTTCATTGGTCTATAATCTGCTTTTACCTGCATTCAGTTCTTAATTTTAGTTTTTGTATATTTCAGTTCTAGAAATTCCATTTGCTTCATTAATTTTGTTTAAATTTGGGAATAATTTTAAGTTCGCAGAAAAGTTGCAACAATAATACAAAAAGCTCCATATACCCTCCCACAGATTCATGAACTTTTCAGTGTATTTGTGTCAGCATTCTCTTTCTGTATGTACATACATAGAGTGTCTGTTCTCCTCTACTTCACCCCTTCTGTCTCACTCAGTCTTTTATAAAATCATTTGAAGATAGGTCAAATACATCATGCCCCTTTACTCTTAAAAATTTCGGTATATATTTCTTAAGGAGATTACTTTTTATAACCACAGTACATTTATTCACCTCAAGCAATTGTTGAGGTGAATTGATATAATACTTTCATCCTATCTACCATTTATTCTCTAAATTTTGTCAGTTTACCTAGTGATTTTTAGGTAGAATTTTATCCCTTCCTTTCCAAGATCCAGTCCAGAATAAGGTATTACATTACTTGTTATGTCTTTTTACTCTTATTTAATTTGTTATGGTTTCATAGCCTTTCTTGAAATGTTTGAAGAATAACTGAACTACTCCTAATTTTACATTTTGTTTTTTGCAATGATTAGATTCAGGTTATATATCTACAGTCTGAATGTTACATAAATGTATGTTGTTTTCTTCTTAGGGTGTTATAGCTGGAGGCACACAATATCCATCTGTTACTCATTTGTGATCCTGATGACCAAATCGGGGTACTGTCCACTTTCTCTGCTGTACAGATACGAATTTTCCCTTTTAACTTGAAAACAATTTATAGGTAGACACCATTAGGTTTTTTTTTAATTCTTTCTGTTCTTTGTCAGTAGTATTTCAATCTTGTCTCTTAACCTGTCTGAACAATAGTAAGTTGCTATTTATATCTATATCTGTCTTAAAGTCTGTGCCTATGATAGACACTCTAAATGTATCTGTTTCTCTTGGATTTCACTTACATAATTATATTCCCTCCTATGCCAATTTTGTGTGTGTGTGTGTGTGAGCTTTTCATTTTCGGTTAATTTTAGCTTTATAGGAGAGTTGCCAAGATAGTACAGAGAATTCCTGTACACTCTTTACCTGGTTTTCCCTATTGTTGCATCTGTGTTACCATGGTGCATTTGTCAAAACTAAGAAACCAACATTGGTACATTGCTATTAACTAAACTCCAGATTTCTGTTTGGATTTCATTAGCTTTTTCATTAAAGTCCTCATTGTGTTCCAGAATTGAATCCAGAGAACTATATAGCATTTACTTATTGCATCTCTCCGAACACTGATTGGATTTGACAGAAGACAAACAATAGTTGACATCACCGTATAGGTTAAGTTCCCCCAAGTCCACTGGCCACATTTTGAAAGAAGCGCACACACACACACACACTGGCCACACACACACTGGCCACATTTTGAAAGAAGCACGCGTGCACACACACACACACACACACACACTGGCCACACACACACTGGCCACATTTTGAAAGAAGCGTGCACACACACACACACACACACTGGCCACATTTTGAAAGAAGCACGCGCGCACACACACACACACACACACACACTGGCCACATTTTGAAAGAAGCACGTGCATACACACACACACACACACACACACACACACACACTGGCCACACACACACTGGCCACATTTTGAAAGAAGCGCGCGTGCACACACACACACACACACACACTGGCCACATTTTGAAAGAAGCACGCGCGCACACACACACACACACACTGGCCACACACACACTGGCCACATTTTGAAAGAAGCGCGTGCATACACACACACACACACACACACACACACACACACACTGGCCACACACACACTGGCCACATTTTGAAAGAAGCGCGCGTGCACACACACACACACACACTGGCCACACACACACTGGCCACATTTTGAAAGAAGCACGCGTGCACACACACACACACACACACACACACACACACACACTGGCCACACACACACTGGCCACATTTTGAAAGAAGCGTGCACACACACACACACACACTGGCCACATTTTGAAAGAAGCACGCGCGCACACACACACACACACACACTGGCCACACACACACTGGCCACATTTTGAAAGAAGCGCGTGCATACACACACACACACACACACACACACACACACACACACACACTGGCCACATTTTGAAAGAAGCGCGCGTGCACACACACACACACACACTGGCCACACACACACAGGCCACATTTTGAAAGAAGCACGCGTGCACGCACACACACACACACACACACACACAGGCCACATTTTGAAAGAAGCGCGCGCACACACACACACACACACTGGCCACACACACACTGGCCACATTTTGAAAGAAGTATGCGTGCGCACACACACACGCACACACACACACACTTACTCACTCATACATGTCAGAGATCTGAACTGCCTTCAAATTTGACATTTAAAGAAATAGTTTATCCAAAATTGGCTTTCTGGCCAAGAACTGTGATCTTCTTAGTTTTTCACTTTTGATACCAGCAGTAGGATTTTCTGTCCCTTCACAACAATTAATCCATATAAAATAGCTAGAAGAAAAAGAGTAAAGCCATATTAAGATGCAGATGCTGCGTAGACTTTTTGCCTTGAGTACTAGGTGAGTGGTTCATTTCTCAATACTATGCTTATTAGAGGTAGGCATCAAATTTGTGCTTTAGCAAGATTACCAATCATTGTATGCTAGACATTTGAACAACTGCTGCTTTAGTAGGGATCATATTATTAAACCCATATATGTCAAGGTTCTACTATAGTATTAAAGCTTATTATTTTGATTTACTAGGTATTTAATTATGTCTATAATGATTTTGGGGGGTCTTATTGTAGTATTTTTTCTTTTCCATGGTTTTTCATGTAAAATGTTTATAATTTAGAGTAGTTATAAAAATAGTGATTTGTGTTCTGTATGGCAGGAATTTGTAGAGAAGCAGTCTGTTTTTCTTCCAAGTGTTCTCCGAGACAGAAACTCTAAAGCAAGAACAAATTTGATATTGAAAGGAAAAAATGTGTTTATGGAATGATATCATTATTGTTTTCATCATCACAGCTTTTTTTTTTCTTTAATCATTAGTGAATAATTGGGTGGGTGCTTTACTCTTTATATTATTATTTTTGGCTCATGGCTTATTTTTAAAATTAGTAAGGTAAGTTTTCCCATGGCTTAATCATTTGTTTTGTTTTAGAGAACCATTTTAATTTTTAGTTTGAAAAGCATTCATAATAAAGGAAATTGGATATTCTAATTCGTTCTTTGAATAGTTGATCTGAACTTTTATGTGGGCCACTAGATGAAGATTTAACAAATAGATTTTATATCAAGTAATAACAAATGAATTTTCTCAGGCAAAGTTTTCCCTCAAAGGACATGTGAATATCAACTTTGAATTTTATAGCTTACTTCATATTTATTATGTGAAAATTGTTTCTGATGTATGTAGGACTTGGAACTCTTGTGATAAGAGAACTGTGTGGTTCTTTTGAATTATGAGTGATAAAGGAAAAATATGTATTTTTATGTTTTATAAAATTTAAATATTTATATATTTTTTAACTATTGTTTTTATGGTTTGCAATCATGCAAGTAATTAGTAAAAGTTCTAGTACGGTTCTTTGATATAACTAATGCCACTATTTGGTATCATTGTTTTGGTAAATCATCATTCAGGTATGAGGGGAAAAAATACTATCAAGTTCAGACAATTCAGGAACTCAGAAAGTGTAGTACCCCTAGTATAACACAGCCATTGGAAGAAAAAAATATCTTGAGGCTATCTCCTAACAAAATAAAAAATGAACATGAGAAAGCAGAAATGCAGAAAGAAAAGTAATCAAAGTAAATAAAACTATAGTTAAATGTGAATAATTCCTGATAATATACTACAAGTAGAATTTGTTCCAGGAAGGCAAAGATGTTTCTGTATCAGAAAATCAACACAAGTTTTTACGTAGAAAAAAAATAAAACCACATTATTATATCATTATATTCTGCTAAAGCATTTTATAAATCTGAGCAGCCATTAAAAACATCATAAATATAGAAGGATACTTTAAATATAATAAAGAGTATTCACCAAATCCAGCAGCAAATATCATTCTAAACAAAGAAATGAATCAGCCATTTCCACTAAAACAGAAACATGATAGAGATTTCTCCTATTATCAACCTTTTTCAAAATTGTTTAGAAGTTCCTAGTAGCCAATAAAGACAAGAAAATAAAATGACTAGTATAAATATTGGAAAAGACAAGACAACGCCATTTTTACTTTTAGGCAAGGTAAAACCCCCAGAATCCAGTAAATATCTATTAAAAATAATAATGTAATTTGGCAAGGTGATTGACACTTTTAGCTCTGCCAGTATTTACTGATTAGGAATGTAAATGAGAAAAAAAATTACATTTACAGTGATAACAGCCATCAAATTCTCAGGAATAGATTTAACAGGAAACCTTATTGAAGTGTGTAAGACTTTGGTTCAGTTCAGTTGCTCCGTCGTATCCAGCTCTTTGCAACCCCATGGACTGCAGCATGTCAGGCTTCCCTGTAAGACTTGGACAAATGGAAAGACATATCATGCTTCCGGATTTACATATAAGTTTATTTCAATTCCATTCAGGAAACAGATTCATTTTCAGTTGAGTTCAGTTCAGTTCAGTGGTTCAGTCGTGTCTGACTCTTTGCGACCCCATGGACTACAGCACATGAGGCTTCCCTGTCCATCACCAACTCCCGGAGCTTGCTCAAACTCACATCCATCGAGTCGATGATGCCATCCAGCCATCTCATCCTCTGTTGTCCCCTTCTCCTCCTGCCTTCAATCTTTCCCAGCATCAGGGCCTTTTCCACTGAGTCAGTTCTTCACATCAGGTGGCCAAAGTATTGGAGTTTCAGCTTCAGCGTCAGCCTTTCCAATGAATATTGGGGCTGATTTCCTTTAGGGTTGACCGGTTTGATCTCCTTGCAGTCCAAGGGACTCTCAAGAGTCTTCTCCAACACCACAGTTCAAAAGCATCAATTCTTCGGTGCTCAGCTTTCTTTATAGTCCAACTCTCACATCCATACATGACTACTAGAAAAGCCAAAGCTTTGACTATATGGACCTTTGTCGGTAAAGTAGTGTCTCTACTTTTTAATATACTGTCTAGGTTTGTCCTAGCTTTTCTTCCAAGGAGCCAGCATCTTTTAATTTCATGGCCACAGTCACCATCTGCAGTGATTTTGGAGCCCAAGAAAATTGTCTGTCACCGTTTCCATTGTTTCCCCATCTATTTGCCATGAAGTGATGAGACCAGATGCTATGATCTTAGTTTTCTGAATGTTGAGTTTTAAGCCAACTTTTTCACTCTCCTCTTTCACTTTCATCAAGAGGCTCTTTAGTTCCTCTTTGCTTTCTGCCATGAGGGTGGTGTTATCTGTTTATCTGAGGTTATTGATATTTCTCCCAGCAGTCTTGATTTCAGCTTGTGCTTCATCCAGCCCAGCATGTCACATGATGTACTCTGCATAGACATTAAATAAGCCAGGTGACAATATACAGCCTTAACGTTCTCCTTTCCCAATTTGGAACCACTGCGTTGTTCCATGTCTGGTTCTAACTGTTGCTTCTTGACCTGCATATGGACTTCTCAGGAGGCAGGTAAGGTGGCCTGGTATTTCTGTCTCTTGAAGAATCTTCTACAGTTTTTTGTGATCCATACAGTCAAATGCTTTAGCATAGCCAGCAAAACAGAAGTAAAGTAACTTTAAAATTCTATGGAAGAATAAATGAAAATAATTAAATATGAAAAGGAATCATTGATTCTGGTATGACTTACATGATATTAAAACTGATAAAAATGCATGGTTACATAGGCAAATAGGCTATATTTGTCTAAGGACAGAGAGGAAGAAAACCATGGTATTAATAAGGCCAGAGCATCATTGCCACTTCATTTTGTGGAGCTGTCCGACACAATGCAGGACACAAATGCCGTTATGACCAAAAGATACCTTCTAAATGTTAAACAGCCAAAATCTGTCTTTGATTTAGGCTTAAGCTAGAGATGTAATGGAGGTATTAGAGTGGAATTGCTGGTCATTTGGAGAAATGTACAGGGTTTTGTGTGAACAAGTGCTTTTGTTTCTTTGGGGTAAATGTCCATAAGTACAGTTCCTAGGACATGTTTTAGTTGCATGTTTTGTTTTTAAAGAAAGTTCCGTCCCTTTTTCAGAGTGTCTATACTATTTTACATTCCCACCAGCAATGTGCAAATAATCTAATTTCTTCTCATCCTTGCTAGCATTTGGTGTTGTCACGGTGTATATTGGTATCTCATTGTGGTTTTAGTTTGTGTTTCCCTAGTGACTCAATGATACTGAGCATCTTTTCATGTGCTTATTTGCTTTCTATATGTCTTCTTTGGTGAAATATCTCTCCATGTCTCTTGGTTGTCTTCTGGTTGTGTTGTTGTTGTTCATGTGTTAGGTTTTGAGAGTTCTTTATGTAATATATTCTAGCCTTTTGTCAGATAACATTGTTTGCAAATATTTTCTGTCAGTCTGTTGATTGCCTTTCTATCCCCTTAGCAGAGTCTTTTCGTAGAGTTTTTAACATGATGAAGTCCAATTTATTGTTTTACTTTCATAGATCATGATTTAGTTTCTGTCAACAGATACTTATTTGTTAATCACTAAGTACTGGGTAGTCAAGGCTATGGCTTTTCCAGTAGTCATGTATGGATGTGAGAGTTGGACTATAAAGAAAGCTGAGCACCGAAGAATTGATGCTTTTGAACTGGGGTGTTGGAGAAGATTCTTGAGAGTCCCTTGGACTGCAAGGAGATCCAACTAGTCCATCCTAAAGGAGATCAGTCCTGGGTGTTCATTGGAAGGACTGATGTTGAAGCTGAAACTCTTACTTCTTTGGCCACCTGATGCGAAGAGCTGACTCATTTGAAAAGACCCCAGTACTGGGAAAGGCTGAGGGCAGGAGGAGAAGGGGATGACAGAGGATGAGACGGTTGGATGGCATCACCGACTCAATGGACATGAGTTTGGGTAAACTCCGGGAGTTGGTGATAGACAGGGAGCTCTGGTGTGCTGCGGTTCATGACTGGTGATAGAAGCAAAGTCCGATGTTGTAAAGAGCAATATTGCATAGGAACCTGGAACGTTAGGTCCATGAATCAAGGCAAATTGGAAGTGGTCAAATAGGAGATGGCAAGAGTGAATGTCAGCATTCTAGGAATCAGCGAACTAAGATGGACTGGAATGGGTGAATTTAACTCAGATAACCATTATATCTACTACTGTGGGCAGGAATCCCTTAGAAGAAATGGAGTAGCCATCATGGTTAACAAAAGGGTCCAAAATGCAGTACTTAGATGCAATCTCAAAAACGACAGAATGATCTCTCTTTGTTTCCAAGACAAACCATTCAATATCATGGTAATCCAAGTCTGTGTCCCAACGAGTAACACTGAAGAAGCTGAACTTGAACGGTTCTTTGAAGACCTACAAGACCTTTTAGAACTAACACCCCAAAAAGATGTCCTTTTCATTATAGGGGACTGGAATGCAAAAGTAGGAAGTCAAGAAACACCTGGAGTAACAGGCAAATTTGGCCTTGGAGTACAGAATGAAGCAAGGCAAAGACGAATAGAGTTCTGCCAAGAGAATGCACTGGTCATAGCAAACACCCTCTTCCAACAACACAAGAGAAGACTCTACACATGGACATCACCAGATGGTCAACACTGAAATCACATTGATTATATTCTTTGCAGCCAAAGATGGAGAAGCTCTATACAGTCAGCAAAAATAAGACTGAGAGTGGACTGTGGCTCAGATCACGAACTCCTTATTGCCAAATTCAGACTTAAATTGAAGAAAGTAGGGAAAACCACTAGACCATTCAGGTATGACCTAAATCAAATCCCTTATGATTATACAGTGGAGGTGAGAAATAAATTTAAGGGACTCGATCTGATAGAGTGCCTGATGAGCTGTGGACAGAGGTTCTTGACTTTGCACAGGAGACAGGGATCAAGACCATCCCCATGGAAAAGCAATGCAAAAAAGCAAAATGGCTGTCTGAGGAGGCCTTATAAATAGCTGTGAAAAGAAGAGAAGCAAAAAGCAAAGGAGAAAAGGAAAGATATTCCCATCTGAATGCAGAGTTCCAAAGAATAGCAAGGAGAGATAAGAAAGCCTTCCTCAGTGATCACTGCAAAGAAATAGAGGAAAACAACAGAATGGGAAAGATTAGAGATCTCTTCAAGAAAATGAGAGATACCAAGGGAACATTTCATGCAAAGATGGGCTCGATAAAGGACAGAAATGGTATGGACCTAACAGAAGCAGAAGATATTAAGAAGAGGTGGCAAGAATACACAGAAGAACTGTACACAAAAGATCTTCACGACCCAGATAATCACTGTGTGGACAACCTGGAATGTGAAATCAAGTGGGCCTTAGAAATCATCACTATGAACAAAGCTAGTGAAGCTGGTGGAATTCCTGTTGAGCTATTTCAGATCCTGAAAGATGATGCTGTGAATGTGCTGCACTCAATATGCCAGCAAATCTGGAAAAGTCAACAGTGGCCACAGGACTGGAAAAGGTCAGTTTTCATTCCAATCCCAAAGAAAGGCAATGCCAAAGAATGCTCGAACTACCGCACAATTGCACTCATCTCACAGGTTAGTAAAGTAATGCTCAGAATTCTCCAAGTCAGGCTTCAGCAATACGTGCACTGTGAACTTCCAGATGTTCAAGCTGGTTTTAGAAAAGGCAGAGGAATCAGAGATCAAATTGCCAACATCGGATGGATCATCAAGAAAGCAAAAGAGTTCCAGAGAACATCTATTTCTGCTTTATTGACTATACCAAAGCCTTTGACTGTGTGGATCACAATAAACTGTGGAAAATTCTGAAAGAGATGGGGATACCAGACCATCTGACCTGTCTCTTGAGAAACCTGTATGCAGATCAGGAAGCAACAGTTAGAGCTGGACATGGAACAACAGACTGGTTCCAAATAGGAAAAGGAGTCCATCAAGGCTGTATATTGTCACCCTGCTTATTTAACTTATATGCAGAGTACATCATGAGAAACATTGGGCTGGAATAAACACAAGCTGGAATCAAGATTGCTGGGAGAAATATCAATAACCTCAGATATGCAGATGACACCACCCTTATGGCAGAAAGCAAAGAAGAACTAAAGAGCCTCTTGATGAAAGTGAAAGAGCAAAGTGAAAATGTTGGCTTAAAGCTCAACAATCAGAAAGCTAAGATCATGGCATCTGGTCCCATCACTTCATGGCAGATAGATGGGGAAACAGTGGAAACAGTGTCAGACTTTATTTTGGGGGGTTCCAAAATCACTGCTGATGGTGATTGCAGCCATGAAATTAAAAGATGCTTACTCCTTGGAAGGAAGGTTATGACCAACCTAGATAGCATATTTAAAAGCAGAGACATTACTTTGCCAACAAAAGTCTGTCTAGTCAAGGCAATGGTTTTTCCAGTAGTCATGTATGGATATGAGAGTTGGTCGGTGAAGAATGCTGAGCGCCGAAGAATTGATGCTTTTGAACTGTGGTGTTGGAGAAGACTCTTGAGAGCCCTTTGGACTGCAAGGAGATCCAACCAGTCCACCCTAAAGGAGATCAGTCCTGGGTGTTCATTGGAAGGACTGATGTTGAAGCTGAAACTCCAATACTTTGGCCACCTCATGCGAAGAGTTGGCTCATTGAAAAAGACCCTGATGCTGGGTGGGATTGGGGGCAGGAGGAGAAGGGGACGACAGAGGATGAGATGGTTGGATCGCATCACCGACTCGATGGACATGGATTTGGGTAGACTCCGGGAGTTGGTGATGGACAGGGAGGCCTGGCGTGCTGCAGTTTATGGGGTCGCAAAGAGTCGGACACGACTGAACGACTGAACTGAACTGTGTATACACTCTGAAATATCAAATATCTCTTGATATTTGAGTTTGAGTTAATTTCTCTTTAATCACTTTATGGCGGAAACTCTGTCCATCTGTGAAAATTGGTCAGTTTGTTAGAAGAATTTGTTATTGGCGTTCCCCTCGCCTTCCTCACTGCCCCTAATTGGGCATTGAAATTAATTAAAACTTTCATTGCTCTCCGAAGAGTGAATGCTCATAACAAACTATAAAGAAATATGTACAGTAGTATTCATATAAATATATTTATGGTATAAAAGTATCTTTTTCCTTCCAGGAACAGTAAGTTTTATTTCACTAATAAACCATGAAATTACAGCATAAGCTTTTCAAGGGTTTTTACCTTTTCTGTACCTTGGTCTAACAAATTTGGTTAGAAAACACTCCTATTTAATATGAGGAAAGGATTTTTCTTATTTAATTATAGAGCTGCAACATCTTTTGTAATAAAACTCAAAGCTGTCATATTTTTATTGACTACTGTTTCGCTTTCTGGTCCTTGACCATCTATTTGCCCAATTTATTTTGTCAGTTGAGATGTCTACTCTTTATGAAATTCATTTGTCCTTGCTGATTAAGATAGGCTGTCATAGAATTTGAGGTGAAAAGTCATTAGAGAAAGTGACAGAGTGTGCCTGTGTTAAAGAGAAGAAGGATTCTTATTTGGTGTCAGGGTGCGAAAATGAATATGACTGAGAGTGAAGAAAAGTGGTGAGAATCTTGAAATTGCATTTTGAAACATATCTGATTTGACTGGTTTTATTTATATTTCAGGTATTTGTAGCAGTTTAGCAATTAAACTAGTATCACTTCTCATCAGATAGACACATACACTTGCACTCATGTTTTCACCTCTATTTCCAATTTTATTTTTTTCCTATTTATTCAGAGTTGTTTGAGCTATGCTAAACTTCACAAGATGAATTTTCATGATTTCATCTTTTGCTATGCTTCATGTATCATATAAATTATTTATTTCTTGAAAGTTTTTTGGAACTCAGACATAAAAATGACTAGCCTGAGTTTTTTGGGGGATTTTTTAGGTCGTTTTTTGACAATATTTTTTATTTTATTGTCATCAGTCTAATTAGGTTTCCTCTAAACCAGCCTGGATAATTTTTTATTTTCCTAGAACGTGTCCATTTCATCTGTTCTTGGCATTTCCCAGTCAAGAATCCTGGAGTGGCTTGCCATTTCCTTCTCCAGAGGATCTTCCTGACCCAGGGGTCAAAATATTATTTGATATATAATATTCTCCTTATTAACTTTTTACATAGTGTGATTTTATTGGAACATAGCCACACCGATTTGTGATAGAGACTGTACAGTACACACTCCTGAAATATTTATGATCCAATCCTGTGAAAAATATTTTGCCAATTGAGATTGGCTTTCTTTGTTTTGTATTTTATTCTGACTGTATTTTGATCAGATCTTATAACTACCTCATGGATGCTAGAAAACAGAATATATTTACTCTTGATAGAGTGAACTTACTCATTTTTTAGCTACTATATGTTAATATTGACTTTCTGATACTTTTGCCTCAAATTTGTCTAGATTTTGTATTTAAGGTGTATCTCTTATAAACAGGTAGTTTTCTTGTTGTTAAATCCAGTCTGATCATCTGTTTTTAAATGATCTATTTAGCCCTTTTCACTGACTATATAACTACTGATGTGATTTGGTGTAAGTCTCATCTTTCTCTTAGCTTTTTTTTTTTTTTCATTCCATGTGTTCCTCATTCCTTTTTTTCCCTGCTCCATGTCTTTTTAGAATTTATGAAATATTTTAAATTCTGTTTTTTTGGGCTTTTAGCTATACCTTCTTGGATTTTTTTTTAAAAAAAGAGGCTATGCCAAGAATTGGGCTTCCCAGTGGCACAGTAGTAAAGAATCTGCCTACCAGTGCAGGAGACAAGGGTTCATTCCCTGGATCTGGAAGATCCCCTAGAGGAGGAAATGGCAACCCACTCCAGTATTCTTGCCTGAAAAATCTCATGGACAGGGGAGCCTGGTAGGCAACATAGTCCATGGGGTTGCATGGACTGTGGGTTGCAAAGAATCGGACACAACTGAGCAACTGAGCACACACATGCAGAGGGTTACCATATTCATCTTAAACTTTTTATGGTCCAACTTGAATTTTTATTCTACTACTTTATGAGAACTCTAAGGACTTTGGGATATTTAATTCTACTTATATCCCACTTTTTGTTGTCCTATATTTTACTTCTACTGTAGTTTATATGCCACAATACATTTCTCTTGCTTTAAGTAGTCATTAGTTTTTCAGATGTTTTTCAAATGTGTTTTTAAAAACTTGGCTCATATATTTTTCTTCTAGTATTCTTCATTCCTTCTTTTAAAATTATGTTTTATCTGGAATAACTTTTTTTTCACCCTTCAGACCTTTCTTTGCATTTCTTGAGGTGTAGGTCACTATAGTGAGTTATCTCAGCTTTTGTTTTCTCATAATATTGTAATTTTACCTTCATTTTTGAAGGCTGTTTCCCCAGGGTATAAAATCTTAGCTTGGCAGTTCTGTTCTTTCAACACTTTTAAAGATGTTATTCTGTTATCTTTTGTTTCTGATAATAAGTTGGCAGTCATTCTCACTGTTTTTACCTTGGAATGAAATGTGACTTATTTATTTAGTCTGATTAAAAATTTTTTCTTTATCTTGGGTGTTAGCATTTAGCTATGATGTACCTTTCTTCCTGTTGTTTGGATTTATGTGTTGAGTCTATGTGTTGATGTATTTCATCAGTTGTGGAAAACCTTAGCTATTATTTCTTAAAGGATTTCTTCTATCCTTTTATCATCTATGTTTTGGAACTTTAATTTGTACTTAGATTGTTTGACATTACCTCATGCATCTCAGGGCTTCTCAGGTGGCGCTAATGATAAAGAACCCGTCTGCCAGCGCAGGAGATGTAAGAGACACAGGTTTGATTCCTGGGTTGGGAAGATCCCCTGGAGGAAGGCATGACCACCCACTCCAGGATTCTTGCATGGAGAATCCCATGGACAGAGGAGTCTGGTGGGCTACCGTCCACAGAGTTGCAAAGAGTTGAACACAACTTGAAGCAGCTTAGCACAGCACAACACATGCATCTCAAACTGTGTTATTTTTCTTTGCTTTTGGTAATTTTTTTCACTTTGGTCAATTTATGTTGGCCTGTCTTCAGGTTTATTGACATTTTTCTGCTGAGTTCAGTCAGTTTTTAAGTCCAGTTGGTTAATTCTTAATTTAGATGGTGTTTTTCAGTTGTAAAATGTTCATTTGGTTCTTTTTAAGATAGTTCGTTTCTCTGATGAATTGTTTAACCTTTTCATCTGTTGTTTTTCTGTTTTTAATCTCCTTTTTTTAACTTTTATGTAATAGCTAAAAATAATAGTTTAATAGTTGATATCTCTGCTAAATCCAACATTTAAGTCATATGTGCATCTGCCTTGTTCATTCTTTTGTTTCTTCACATGTCTCATCATTTTTCTGTTGTTTACCAGACATTGTGTTTAAAAGATCTGTAGAGGTTAGAGTAAATAGTAATAATATTTTTCTCTAGATGAAGTGACATTTATATTTTAAGGCAGGACAAGAAAGATTAAACATAAAATTCTTTGTGTTGATTTGGAACTTCTCCCTTCCTAATGTGCAGTGTGCATATGCATTATATATCAACCCGAGCTCCTGAAAAATGAGAGTGTCTGCTTAACCATAAACCATCTTTTTTCTTTCTTTCTTATAACACTAGCAATGTAGCTTCTTAAAAGAATAGTATTTTTTCCCAGCTCTGTAGGAAGTCATGGTGACTTTCTGTTTACTTGCTGTTTGCTTTGTTTGTGTTTACCTGGACTGTTATATCCTTGGTGAACTTTATGTAAAATATCAGTATGCCATTTTGATGTATGATCCTTTGTCTCCAAAATGTATTTGACTATGCTTTCAACTTCTAACAAGTGGAATAGTTCTCAGAGCTTTCTGTGATTCTGCTTTCTGGGTTGTAATCCTCAGTTTGGCTTGAATAAAATTTTATTTTTTCTATTTGATTGAATTTCTGTGGAGACTTAGAGAGGGAAAGCCTTTTCCTATGTAAGACAGCTATGATGAGGGTCTGCCTCTCTTGGATTTGATGGAAGGTTGAGGTGGATAAGGCCTAGGTATAGTTTGTCTCAATTCACATGTATTTCTGATGTCTAGGTAGAAGTCTCTTCTGTGTGTATGTCAGTCCTCTCTTTAACAGGACTCTGGGATCTAAGTACCATTTCATTATGAGCTCTTGCTCAACGTTATTGTCATGCTTACAGCCCCCCAGATTGTTGTCACCTTGAACTTGGTAGAAGGCCTGTGTGGAGAATCAGGGGACAGGGAAAACTAGCTTTGAATTTGAAGAAACGGGTTCCTTCACTTTCTATACCAGGAGTTGACAAACAGGGTCTCTAGACTAAATCTGGCCTACCACCTGTTTTTGTAAATAGAATTTTGTGTGGACATACCCGTAATCATTTGTGTATGTATTGTCTATATTGTCTGCTTTCATACGGCAAGAGCAGAATTACGTAGTTGGAAAGGAGACTAAAGTATTTTCTGTTTAGCCCATTATGGACAAATTTGGTTGCCCCTGTTCTATACTGTCAAACCCATTCACAGAGTTGTTTAAAAAATTGCTGATTTCTCTTACCCCCCTCCATTTATTTGTTGTTCTCTTTATTTTTTAATTTCCTTATTTTAATTTATTTTTATTGAAATATAGTTGATTTATAATATTGTGTTATTTCACAATAACCAGTCTTCGTCCTCCTACCCATGTTTTGACTTAGTAAATAGCTGTAGTGATCTTAGACTTCATCAGATTTTATAAACCCTAATCTTAGAATAGATTTCAGTAGATTTTAGTATCAAGTCTTTCACTATACTTACAAGACCTTGATGATAACACTGCCTGCCTCCCCAAACTTCTTTTTTTTTAATAGACTTTTTTTTTTTTAAGAGCTCGTTTAGGTTCTTGACAATATTGAAGGAAAGATACAGAGATATCCCATGTACTGTCTGCCCCCATATGCCTACCGCTTTCTGTTTTTAACACTCACTGAGCTTCCTTCTCAGCCTCCACCACATTCAAATCCCTTTGTTACCCTTTCTGTCCTTACTGTTGTACATATGACTCTTTGAGATATTTTACTTTATTTGCATGGTTTGTATTCCTTAATAGATATAAGTCCTACAGGTTCACTGACTATATTATTCTCAGCATCTAGAATGGTGCCTGGAAATTAGTAGATCAGTAAATATTTGTTAAATGAATGAATAAATTTACTATATTCTCTGACTCAGTAGCACTCGCCCTACTCTTACCTTGCTGCCATATTAATTTTCCTGATTAGAAAATTCTTAGCTTGACACCTGACCTTACCTAACTTCTCTGGCCTTATTCCCTATAACTCTTACTCAGAAACTTTCTACTTTATCCAAATTGATCTTAATGCTTTATATTTTCTGTGCCCCTTTGATCATGACATTCACCCTGTCTGGAATAAACTTGCCATTATACTTCTCTCTTCTTTAAATCCTACCCAATCATTAAAGTCCAACTTATGTCTTATTCAGGTTCACAGTGATCACTCCTGTGCCTCATGTACTCTAGTGTTTATTCCTAATGTGAAGGAAGGGAAGGAAGGGAAGTCGCTCAGTCGTGTCCGACTCTTTGCGACCCCATGGACTGTAGCCTACCAGGCTCCTCCGTCCATGGAATTCTCCAGGCAAGAATACTGGAGTGGTTTGCCATTTCCTTCTCCAGGGGATCTTCCCGACCCAGGGATCGAACCCAGGTCTCCCACATTGGAGGCAGACGCTTTAACCTCTGAGCCACCAGGGAAGTCTCCTAATGTGAAACTTAAGGTAATGCCTTTTATTACATGTAAACTTTCTAGAAATGCTTCCCTAATATGGTTTAACTGTCCTAAGGGTAAGAAGTGTTCACTGCCTTTTTACCCTCCACAGTTCATACTGTCATTATACTGACATTTATATTTTGTTGAAAGAGAATGTAAGAAGTCATTTGATTAAATTTCTTGTCTTTGATAGAGCATGTATTAAGCAACAGTTAACTTACATTCCCTGTGTTCTATATTTCACAAAGGGAAAGTACTTTTACATGTTACTACCTCATTTAATCTGTACAGCAAATACCATTCCATTTTACAGATGAGAGGTGAAAAGATTTCCCCATGATTAAAAGACTTTATCTTTTTTGTGTTTGTAGCTAGTAGACGTCCATAGGAATAGAAACAATTGAATTCTCACTCTTCCATATATTGCCTGTCACTGAATAAACGGGACAGTTAGTAATGGAATTAAGTCTAAACTGAGATCTGAGCTCTAAATATCATTTCTTTGAAGTAGTGAGTCAGTTTTTAACAGATCTTAAATTGTTAAGAATTAAGGATTATATCAAAGCAAAAAGTAGCCAAGAGTTTGGTGACTTCCTTTGGTAGTTGAAAGATATTTCATTATTTTAAGTTGTGTGCATTTTTGCTCTGTTTTTTCTCTTTTTTGCTCTCTCATTTTTTCTGATCATCATGAAAACATGTTAAATATGGGCAACAATTAGACATTGTGAGTTGATTTGTCAGTATTCTATATGTTATTTGAACAGTCACCTTAGATGTAAACTAATTACATGAGTATCTTTGACTTTCCTAATTTTTAAATGGACTTTAATTCAATTGATATTAATTTTAAAAATAAAACAAAATTATACAATTTTTAAAGGTTACATTTCATTTACAGTTATTATAAAATATTGGCTGTATTCCCTGTGTTGTACCAAATATCCTTGTAACATATCTTACACCCAATAATTTGTATCTCTCACCTTCCCAGCCCTTTACTGCACCCCCCCGACACACACACTGATAACCACTAATTTGTTCTCTATATCCATGAGTCTACCTTTTTAATTAAATTTACTAGTTTGTTGTATTTTTTAGATTTCATAAATGAATGAATCAGTGTTGTCTTTCTCTGACTGACTTACTTCACTTATCATAATGTCCTCCAAGTGTGTTCATGTTGGTGCAAATAGAAAAATTTACTTTTTTTTTTTTTAAGGCTAAGTAGCATTCCATTGTATTTTATACCACATCTTCTTTATCCATTCATCTGTTGATGGACACTTAGGTTGCTTCCATATCTTGGCATTTGTAAATAATGCTACTGTGACCACTGGGGTGAATATGTCTTTTCTACTTGGTCTTTTTTTTTTTAATCAGATATATACCCAGGAGTGAAATTGCTGGGTCATATGGTAGTTCAATTGTTACTTTTTTGAGAAACCTTCATACTGTTTTCCACAGTGGCTGCACCAGTTTACGTTACCACCACCAGCATGCGAGGATTCCCTTTTCTTTGCTCTCATTTGTTATGTGTTTTCTTTTTGATGACAACCATTCTGACTAGTGTGATGTGATAGCTTATTGTGATTTTAATTTGCATTTCCCTGATAACTAGTGATGTTGAGCATTTTTCCATTTACCTATTGGCTCTCTGCGTTTCTTCTTTGGAAAAATGTCTATTCTTTTCTTCTGCCCATTTTTTAATCAGGGTATTTGTTTTTTTGATGTTGAGTTGTATGAGTTGTGTGTATTATATTTAAATAAATAAAAATAAACAATATTTTTAATGCAGTAGAATATTGGTCTTGGTTATTTTTCTGCCCATACAGTCCTGTAATGTTTACTGAAAATGTTAGGGAGTCTTAACTACAGTGGAAAATATGAAGATGAGAATTGAAGGAATTAAGTTAAATAATGCCTCCAAATAGTTGTGGATATCTTCTCATCCATTCTTACAGGCTTAAGGTAGAATATTTGGGGATGGTCATGTGGGGAAAGAAGGTTGGCAGGCAGAAGCAAAGGCCATTGTGAGAACTTTCAGCAGTGAGGTGCCCAATACAGTCATTAGAGACTGCCATGAGTTGTTTAGAAGTGTCCTTCCATAATTCTATAAGATCTGTTCTTGATTACCTTTGACTTCATTTCCTTTACCCGTACCTCTTGTTCTTATTCACATCTTTTCAGTCATATTAGCCTCCTCCTGGCTTAGGAGTTTAATGCTTGTTCCCTTTGCCTGAAATGATAGCTCCCTTTCTCCATTAGGGACTTTATTTAGAAGTTTCCTTCTGCTGCTGCTGCTGCTGCTGCTAAGTCGCTTCAGTCGTGTCCGACTCTGTGCGACCCCATGGACGGCAGCTCACCATGCTCCGCCGTCCCTAGGATTCTCCAGGCAAGAATACTGGAGTGGGTTGCCATTTCCTTCTCCAGTGCATGAAAGGGAAAAGTGAAAGTGAAATTGCTCAGTCGTGTCAGACTCGTAGCGACCCCATGGACTGTAGCCTACCAGGCTCCTCCATCCATGGGATTTTCTAGGCAAGAGTACTGGAGTGGGGTGCCATTGCCTTCTCTAGTTTCCTTCTAATTAAGGTCAAACCCTAACCCCTTCTTTATGTCTCCCTTTTTATTCTGTCTCCCCTTTTATATTCTGTCTCTGTTGTAATTATCACTAGCTATCTTATGATATATCTTGGTTTTTTAAAAATTATCTGTCCTTCCTATCTAATACAGGTTTCATGATGAGTTTATTTCTCTTTTCTACTGCTGTATCTTAGCACCTGCTGGGCATATAGTAAGCACTCAGTAATGTATGTTCTAAGAACGAGTAACATTTTAAAGAAGATAACTCTGGCATCAGTTAAAAAAAATGGACTGTAGTGAGGAGATACTAGTTGAGATGATGAAAAGGCTAAAGAAGTGACAATAGGAATAAAGAGGATACACAGGAAAGACATTTTTGAGGTAAAATAGGAAGGAAATGGCAACCCACTCCAGTATTCTTGCCTGGAGAATCCTGTGGACAGAGGAGCCTGGTGGGCTGCTGTCCATAGGGTCGCATAGAGTCAGACACGACTGAAGCGACTTAGCAGCAGCAGCAGCAGAAAGGTTTTAGTTAATAGAGTGGCTCAGAAAGGAAAAGAATGGGGGGAAATAATTTGTCCTGAAATTTCCAGATAGAGAAACTGGCTAACTGGTGACATTGCTTTATTCCAAGCTTATATTAGGTAAACAGTGATTTGTATATTGAATGAATAACTGTCCAGAGATTAATAGTTACCTTTTGCACTAAATTTTGCTTTCAAATGTAATTTATTTTAAAATAAATAAATTTCTCTTTTTTTCTATTTCTATTATTTCTATTCTTCTGGGTTCCTTTCTAGTTTTCCCTTATTTGAGCTTTGGGATTGTGCTTCCTCTGAACTTCAGGAAAATGTAGTGTCACAAGTCTTTTTAGTACTGCATTGTAATATTCAGTATTTCATCCCAAATATCCACTTCACCATCCATTGTCTGCTTTCATAGTTTGATACTTTCATAGCTTACTGTTTGCATTCTTGTTGCTAAAGAAGGAAGCTAGAGGAAGCTATATAGGGTTTATGCTGTCAGCCCAAGCCCTTTTGTGAGTGATATTTTCTGATTTAAAATAAGTAAATGTTCATTCTTCCATTTAGTTTCTGCCTATCTTCAACTTGTACAAGGTACTTAAAGTTTAAAATAGTGGTTTCTTAATACTGATTGCAGTTCCCTTGATACAACTGTTTTTGACTATTAATTCACGCTTATATATTTTTAATGGCAAGGTTTTTTAAAAAGAGTAAGTTATTTAAACTGGTTTAATTTGCACACTATTCCTGCAGACCAATTACTTTAAAAATCCAAGTGTATATTAGATATGTACTTAAAATCCTACATTCATAAATCTGAGAGTGTGCAATGAAAAATTAATATTTAAGAAATAGTCTTAATTTTTTAATTTAAAATTAGATTTAAATAGTGAATTAAATGTGTAATTTTTAAAAGTGCTTTATTTTTCATAAGCATATTTTGATATATAGTAATACTTTTATCCAGTTAAAATTATCAGTTATTTTAACATCAAATTTTTACAGTGAATATCTAGCTTTTTGTTTTCTTAGAAAATTTTACATATTTCAAATAATAAAACTCTTATAGATTTGTTTTTTGTAAATTTGTGATATTCTGTAGTCTGCTGCTAAGTCACTTCAGTCGTGTCCGACTCTGTGCGACCCCATAGATGGCAGCCCACCAGGCTCCGCCATCCCTGGGATTCTCCAGGCAAGAACACTGGAATGGGTTGCCATTTCCTTCTCTAATGCATCAAAGTGAAAAGTGAAAGTGAAGTCGCTCAGTCTGTGTCTGACTCTGCGACCCCATGGACTGCAGCCTACCGGGATCTTCCATCCATGGGATTTTCTGTAGTCTAGTCATCCCTTAATCTCCTCATGTATAATAGAATCACACTCACTTCTGCTTGTGATATATGGGAATTTTAGTAAACATGCATACATGTACTCATGATAGTAAAAGGTTAATAGTAGAGCCAAGAAATAAATGGATTGCTAAAAGGAAAATAGTATCTTTTAAAAATTGCTATGGTATAGCATTCATAGACTCTAAAACAATATTTATTTGGCTGCATCGGGTCTTAGTTGCTTCTCTCTAGAGGTGGCGTGCGGGGTTGCTTTCCCTGCAGGGAAAACAAGTTTGATCCTAGTGCAGGGATCGACCCCTCATCCCCTGCACTGTAAGGCAGATTCTTAACCACTGGGCCATCAGGGAAGTCCCACATTCATAGACTCTTGTCCTCAAGGAACTCTAGAGTGTATTTTTATAAAAGGAAAAGCACCTGCAGTACAAGTTATATGTCTTTAAAGAAACTCAGTAACCAAAAATTTAACCTTAAACACAAGCTCTGCACACCGACCTTATTTTCTTAGATTTTTTTTGTGTTCATGTTTTCTTTGATTTCCTGGAGAAAATAGGTTAATTTGCTTTTTCTCCAGATTCAGAGTATTCTGACTTGGGAGTCATGATTTTCTTTTATTCATCCCTCAATATCCTGTCATCAAGAATCCTGTTTTTTTTAAGAAGAGTTCCAAAGGTATATTTAATGCCTTGAAAGTCGTATTTGCCAGTAGATGAAGGTGGGGGACCATGTGGTATATTCTAGCAGCTATGAGAGTTCTTTATTCCTGGAAACTAGGGTGAATTAGAAAGTTGCTGAAAAGAATGGACTGTTAATCACTCAGCAATTAATGCAATGTTTTGTGTTACATGCTAAAAAGTTAATGTTATATCCTTAAGGCCTCAATGAGCCATTGTAGGGTTTTAAACTGGTAAGTAAAAAAAGATTTTAACCTCTAAACTCAGTACCTCTGCCCCAGATTTATTAAATTTGAGCTTTCTAGAGGAAAGAAGAATTTTATATTAAAATTTAAATTTGATTAGATCTTATGGTCATTTCCCTGGCCATTTTTTATTTGCTCTTATAGCAGTTAGAGTGGTTATAGTTACCAAAGATCTAATTTAGAATGACCCAGATATGAAGGGAATTTATTAGTTCACATAATAAAGAACTTTGCAGATGTGGTGATTATAGATCAGTTAATTCTAAAGCTTGATAGCATCATCAAGGACCCAGTTTCTTTGCAACTTTCTGCTCTACCATCTTTAGAATTTTTGTTATTCTTCTCAGGCTTGTCCTTGTATAGCTACACAAGGACTGCCATATCTTCAATTTGGATATCCACATACAATGTTGTTCAAAGTCAGGTAGAACAACTGGCCCTTTCCTGGTCCATCTTTAAGATTAAGAAGAACTTTGCTGAAAGCTACTGTTCTCCTTTTCCCATTTGATTCATGTGCCACTGGCCAAATTATAGCACATAACCTTTTTTATATCAGTTAATGGAATTGCAGTTGGTGTTCTTAAGATTCATTTACTAATGGGCTAGGGAGAATACCAGCCAGCCTCATTTGAAAAATAATAATAAAACTTGGGATTCTATTAGTATAAAAGAAAGTAGATAACCAGTGGAGCCCACCACTTTGATTTACTGACGTAGTTACAGATTTGTTGATTTTTAAAATTAGTGGTGTTTCCCAACCAAGAGTTAGAAAGCAAGCCCATATTTGCCCAAAAATAGGAAAGACACGACCTCTTTACATTTGTCAATAATGCTGATATTTTGCTATGAAGTTTGTAGGTGATACAGAGCTGCTATGGTGTGACTCAGTCTCTTTGAGGTTTACCCACTTTGAAAATCTTTAAAGACTTGGTTTCTGATCTGCAAAGCTGAGGATTGGGTCCTTAACCATAGGATTTTACTCCTAACCATAAGACAGAGACTTTGCCTGGGAAACAAACCTGCCAGTCATCTCAGAAGACAGACTTCTGTGATTGTTCCTGGTCAGGGGAATTCTTTTTGTGTCTATAAGGGACCAGGTTTTCAAAAACAAATAATTGAAATAGATTTGTCTGCTTTTTTTTTTTTTTAGTCAGATAACCACACACACACACACACGCAAACACACACACACACACTCACTCGTAAGAACTTGCCTGCTTGAGAAGGGGAATGTTTAGTGGGAGAAAGACATTATTGAAATAAAAAATTAATTTTTTTTTCAAAATAATGCCTAGATTTACTTTTTTGCTGTAAAATTTTACCTTGAGCCTCATTCTATTACCGCTGATATTTTTGATGTCAGCCATTTCTTTACTCAGAATTTTGTGTTACCTTGCCATTCTTTGTTCCCATCTTAAAGACTGATGGTCAAACTGCTAGTAAGTCTCCATTCTGTTAACCTTCCAATTGCTTCATACTCTGAGACTCCGGTACTATTAGATACTATTTAAATGCTGCTTTCCTCCCTCTCCGTGATCTGTCTTTTCATCCCTGATTATACAGTAAGTACCTGCTGTAGGCCAGGTAAAGTCCTGAGGGGTGCAGTTTATTTACAGCTGTACGACATAGATCCTGTGGAGTTTGATTATATGGTACAAGTAACTCAATATGATTAAAATATAATGCAAGAAGTATTATGGTAAAGTACTACACAGGCTACTGTTGGAGTATAGAGGAAGGACTCCATCTGAGACTGGGAAATAGAACAGTTCTTGGAGGAGGTAGTGGCTCTCATTGAACCTAAATAGTAGTTAGCCATTTTGAGAAATGGAGAAAGGTAAGTTTCAGGCAGAGGATACAGCAAATATAAAGCCATGAAGTTGTGAGCTACTGCTGCTGCTGCTAAGTTGCTTCAGTCATGTCCGACTCTGTGCGACCCCATAGACGGCAGCCCACTAGGTTCTGCCGTCCCTGGGATTCTCCAGGCAAGAATACTGGAGTGGGTTGCCATTTCCTTCTCCAGTGCATGAAAGGGAAAAGTGAAAGTGAAGTCGCTCAAGTGAAGTCGTGTCCGACTCTTAGCGACCCCATGGACTGTAGCCTACCAGGCTCCTCCATCCATGGGATTTTCCAGGCAAGAGTACTGGAGTGGGGTGCCATTGCCTTCTCCGAAGTTGTGAGAGAGCTTGACAATTAGTAGATGGAATGAGGATTGCTAAAGGGTAGTTCCCGGAAAGGGGGTGTGTGTGATGGTGGGCAGGCAAAATAATAGATCATCTTTAGGAGTAATTGCAATGGCAACCAAGTGAGAGTGATCAGAACCTAAAATAAGAGGGTGGCAGTGAGCATAGAGAGATGCCAGGAGAGGATCAACTAAACTTGATTGATTGGGTGTGGGTCCAGTGAAGTAAGAGCCATGGCTTTATTCATTCACTCAACAGAATACTGACTGAACACTTGCTGTGTGCTGGGCACAGTTAGAGCTACTGGAGGTACAAGTAGTGCTACAGATCAAGTTACTGTCCTAGTTAGAGTTCAGTCTCTCAGTCGTGTCCAACTCTTTGGGACCCCATGGACTGCAGCACGCCAGGCCTCCCTGTCCATCACCAACTCCTGGAGTTTACTCAAATTCATGTCCGTGGAATCAGTGATGCCATCCAACCATCTCATCCTCTGTCATCCCCTTCTCCTCCCACCTTCAATCTTTCCCAGCATCAGGGTTTTTTCAGATGAGTCAGTTCTTTGCATCAAGTGGCCAAAGTATTGGCGTTTCAGCTTCAGCATCAGTCCTTCCAATGAATAGTCAGGACTGATTTCCTTTAGGATGGACTGGTTGGATCTCCTGGCAGTCCAAGGGACTCTCAAGAGTCTTCTCCAACACCACAGTTCCAAAGCATCTTTCTTCTTTGCTTAGCTTTCTTTATAGTCCAACTCTCACATCCATACATGACTAGAAAATCCATAGCCTTGACTAGACGGACCTTTATTGGCAAAGTAATGTCTCTGCTTTTTAATATGTCTAGTTATGTAGTAACTCAGAGAAGGCAATGGCAACCCACTCCAGTACTCTTGCCTGGAAACGCCCATGGACAGAGGAGCCTGGTAGGCTACAGTCCATGGGGTCGCTAAGAGTCGGACACGACTGAGTGACTTCACTTTCACTTTTCCCTCTCATGCACTGGAGAAGGAAATGGCAACCCACTCCAGTATTCTTGCCTGGAGAATCCCAGGGACGGGGGAGCCTTGTGGGCTGCCGTCTATGGGGTCGCACAGAGTCGGACACGACTGAAGTGACTTAGCATAGCATGTAGTGACTCACAGGATTGATTCAAGGATGACACCCATGTTCTGGCTTGGGTGCCTGGGTGTACTGTGGTTGCCATTCACTTGAGGTTTGAGGGGGAATGTAATGAAATCAGTCTTAGGACAGTAAGTTTGAGGGGATGATGGGGTATCTGTGGGAAGTTAGATATTTGGGTTAGGCTTCCGGAGGAGAGGACAGAGTAAGAGATCTTAGAACCGTATAGTAGTAATTGAAGTTTTAAAAACTATCATAAGGTAAAATTTCCTTGGTGTGTGTGTGTGTATGGCATTCACGTTCAGTTAGTTTTAATACACATATCGATGTATGTAGCTGCCACCACACAATTAGTGTACATGATGGTATAGATTCTGTTATGATATTCCTTTCTAGTCATAACCTTCCCCTACCACTAGTCCTAGAAACCAGTGCAATATTTATTCTCTATCTCTGTAGTTTTTTTAATTTTTTTGAAGAATGTTATTTAATGGAAAATGGAATAATACAGCTTTTTTAAGACTAGCTCCTTTCATTCAGTGTAATGCCTTTGAGATACATCCAAGTTGGTCCTGCAACATTGTTCTTTTTTATTGTTGAGCGATATGCCATTGTATGGATATAATACAGTTTGTTTATTCATTCACATTGTTTATTCATTCACCCACTGAAGAACATTTGGATTATTTCCCATTTTGGGGCAGTTATGAATAGAGCCATTATAAACATTTATAGACAGGTTTTTGTGTGATCCTAAGTTTTTATTTCTCTAGGGTCAGTGCCTAAAAGTAAGACTGTTGGATTTTATGGTAAGATTATATTTAACCTTATAAGAAACTGCCACGCTGTTTTTTCAGAATGACTGTATCATGTTCATTCCCAGCAGCTGTGTATGACAGTTCCAGTTGTTTCACATCCTTGCTAGCACTTGATATTGTCAATATATGTATTTTTCGCTCTATTAAAATGTATATTGGTATTTCATTGTGATTTTACTGTGCAGTTCTCTGATGGTGAATGATGTGGAACATCTTTTCATGTGCTTATTTTGCTTTTTGTATATCCTCTATGGTGAAGCGTCTGTTTAGATCTTTTGTCTAGTTTTTAATTAGGTTGTTTGTTTTCTTACTATTGAGTTTTGAGTGTTCATTGCATATTCTAGGTATAGGTCCTTTTGGGGATATGTGATTTGCTTGTTTTGTTTTTCTCATAACAGTGATTTTTGCAGAACAAAGTTTTAATTTTGATGAAGTTGATTTTTTTTAAAAAATGGATCATGGTTTTGGTGTTTGTGTGTGTGCACACGCTCAGTCTCTCAGTTGTGTGCAACTCTTTGCAACTGCATGGACTGTAGCCCACCAGGCTCTTCTGCCCATGGAATTTTTCAAGCAAGAATACTGGTGTGGAGTATGTTGCCATTTCCTTCCAGGGGTTCTTCCCTACCCAGGGATTCAACCTGCGTCTCCTGCATTGGCAGGAGGATTTTTTTTACCACTGAACCACCTGGGAAGCCCCTAGGCATTTGGTATCATAGCTAAAAACTCTGCCCAACCTGGCCATGAAGATTTCTCTTACTTTTTTTCCTTAAAACTTTTAAGTCTTTTTATATTATGTCTGAGGTAGAAGTTGATTTGTATGGTTGTTTTTTTTTTTGCATCTGCATGTGCAGTTGTTCCAGCACCATTGTTGAAAAGGCTATATCCTTTTTGCTCTAATTGTTTTTGCACCATTGTCACAAATCAGATGACCATACTTGCTTGAGTCTGTTCTGTTCTGCTGATCTGTTTCTATCAGTTTACCAATACCACACTGTCTTGATTACTGTAGCTTTATAGTAAGTCTTAATACAGGGTACTGTGAGTCTTACAACTTTGTTGTTTTTCTTACTTGTTTTAGATATTTTAGATCCTTTATCTTTCTATATACGTTTTAGAAATGTATGAAAGATGTAGAAATCTATGAAAACATCCTTCTGGGATATTGGTTAGAATTGCATTAAATCTGTGGAATTGGAGTAGAATTGAAATCTTTCCACGTGGGATCTTCCAGTCCATGAACATATGTTTTTCATTTATTTAGGCCTTATTTGATGTCTTTCATCAGCACTTTATGTAGTTCTAGCATACAGATCCTGTATTTGTTTTGTTAGCTTTGTAACTATTTCTTTTCTTTTAATTATTGTGTGTTTAAAGTTTTGGTTTCTAATTGTACATTGCTAAATATATAAAAGTATAAATGAATAACTTAAAAATATGATTTTTTTTCACGTTGTGCTGTGACCTTGCTAACCTTAATTCTTAATTTTAAGAGGCTTTTTGGGGAGAGGGGCTTGTTTGCTTTGGATAGATTTGTTTGAATTTTTTAAGTGTAAAATAATGTCTTTTGAGAACAGGGATAGTTTTATTTCTTCCTTTCCAGTCTGTGCACTGATGAGTACTTCTAGTCTGATGATGGCAAAGAGTTGTGAGAGGGTATTCTTGCCTTGGTCATGATCTTTGGGGTTTACCACTAAATATGATGTAGTTTTTTTGTAGATATTCTTTATCCAGCTGAGGAAATTTCCCTCTATTCCTAGTTTTGTGGGTTTTTTTTTATCATGAATAGATTTGAAATTTGTTAAATGCTCTTTCTACATCAAGTGATATGATCAAATGATTTTTCTTTGAATCATTAATATTACATGAGTGATTTGTTTTTGTTGTTCAGTCTCTAAGTCATGTCCAACTCTTCGCGACCCCATGGACTGTAGCCTGCCAGATTCCTCTGCCATGGGATTTCTCAGGCAAGAATGCTGGAGTGGCATTATTAGAGAAATGCAAATCAAAACCACAATGAGGTACCATTTCACACCAGCCAGAATGGCTGCTATCCAAAAGTCTACAAGCAATAAATGCTGGAGAGGGTGTGGAGAAAAGGGAACCCTCTTACACTGTTGGTGGGAATGCAAACTAGTACAGCCACTATGGAGAACAGTGTGGAGATTCCTTAAAAAACTGGGAATAGAACTGCCATATGACCCAGCAATCCCACTGCTGGGCATATACACCGAGGAAACCAGAATTGAAAGAGACGCGTGTACCCCAATGTTCATCACAGCCATGTTTACAATAGCCAGGACATGGAAGCAACCTAGATGTCCATCAGCAGACGAATGGATAAGGAAGCTGTGGTACATATACACAATGGAATATTACTCAGCCATTAAAGAAAAATACATTTGAATCGGTTCTATTGAGATGGATGAAACTGGAGCCCATTATACTGAGTGAAGTAAGCCAGAAAGAAAAACACCAATACAGTATACTAATGCATATATATGGAATTTGAAAGATGGTAATGATAGCCCTATATGCGAGACAGAATAAGAGACACAGATGCATAGAACAGTCTTATGGGCTCTGAGGGAGAAGGTGAGGGTGGGACGTTCTGGGAGAATAGCATTGAAACATGTATATTATCATATGTGAAAGAGAACACCATTCCATGTTCGATGCATGAGACAAAGGCTCAGGGCTGGGGCAATGGGATGACCCAGAGGGATGGGATGGGGAGGGAGGTGGGTGGGGGGTCCAGGAAGGGGAACACATGTAAACCCATGGCTGATTCATGTCAATGTATGGCAAAAACTACTACAATATTGTAAAGTAATTAGCCCCCAACTAAAATAAATAAATTTATTTAAAAAAAAAAAAGAATACTGGAGTGGGTTGCCATTTTCTTCTCCGGAGGATCTTCCCCACTCAGGGATTGAACCTGAGTCTCCTGTATTGGCAGGTGAATTCTTCACCACCGAACCACCTAGGAAGCCCACGTGAGGGATTATGTGAGTGATTTCCAAATGATGAATAGCTTATTAGCATTCCCAGGATAAATCCCTCTTGGTGTATGTGGTGGTTGTTGTTTTAAATACATTACTGAATTTCATTTGCTAATACTTTGTTGATGATATCTGTTTTTATATTCACAAGAGATGTCAGTCTATAGTTTTTTGTAATACCAGCTTTGATATCAGAATGATTTTGTCTTCAAAATGAGTTGGGCATTTTCCTTTACTCCTGTTTTCTGAAAGAAATTACGTAGAATTGTTGTTTGTTTAAATGTTTGTGAATGTAGAATTCACCTGTGAAACCATGTGGGCCTAGAGATTCTTTTTGTAAAGGTTTTTTAATCACTAACTTTATTTAATAGTTATAGGAATATTCAGGTTACTATTTAATCTTGGGTGAGTCTCAGTAGTTATTAATTATTTATTAAAAAATGTGTTTAGAAATCCAAGTTTTGCTACTGACCAGCTATGTGACCTTGGGAAAGGTACTTGAAGCATTAACCTCTCCAGTTCTTAATTTGTTCATCTGAAAAATTAAAGAGTTAGATTTGTCTTCTTTAAGATTTCTCTCAGTTTTCAAATTCTGTAATTCTGGTAGAATGAGAATGTGTATGTTTGAAGTTTATGTGAAAGAATTGTGAGCCTCTGTTTTCTGTTTCATCTGTCAGTGTTTGAACAATGGTTTACTTAGATTCACTTTGCCTTTTAACAGAGAAGTTCTGTATTTTCTTCTTATCAGTGGATTATTTGTTGATGAATAGGTATGGTTAGAGGCAGGCCTTTTTATGTACTTACTCGTGACATACTTAAATGGTATGTGAAAAATTACTTTTATAAGCTATTTATGTAAGAAGATGTGAGACATATCACATTACTTTCTAATGTACTTTCTTGAAAACACTATTAATTTAAAATTTTTTCAATGTTAGAAATATTTCTTTCGGTGGTTATTCTTGTGAATCTTCATAATTTGGTAATTATTCTACTGATTTAAAAAGCCACTCATTTTTGGTGACTTAATAAAGTCTATGTAGGTATTTGCCGTGAAATTCATTTTTAGAAGATGCATATTGCTGTGAATCCTGTACATTTATTGGGTTAAAAGAAAGTGAAAGTAGCATACAGATCTGCTGCTGAAGGAAACATTAAGTTGCAGGCTGCAGCTGGAGGATTTTACGTAGGCACCTGTGGGTTTGAGTGCGTTCAGTATACAGACTGCAGTAGGAGGCTGGCACTGCCTCTGCTGGCTCCACTACACTCCTTCACTGCTGTTCTGCCGACTTCTCCACTGTCCAGAAGACAAAATGGTGCAGCACGTAGAGGGCATGGGGAAAAAATAACCATCAACATGATCCAAAGGTGGGTTTGCTACACGGAATAGCAGAGAAAATTACTTAACAAGATGAAAAGCTTAGGTATAGTTCAGTATGTCAGATATCCTTAGCTGTTTTAATATTTGATTATGGCCACTTAAGAATGAAAATGTATAGTTCTGAAATCTGCATGCCCTCTCTCTACAGAGGTTTCAGGTATATTGCATGTGTAGCATTGATAAATGCATGCCTGGCAGCTTATAAACAGATTTATATTTGTACTAAATATGTATAATGTGTATATAGAGAAATATATGTACATATACATGAATACATGAAGGTTTTTTTTAAGCACTAGATTTTTAAAAAAGTAAACCCTTACAGGTTTTTTATTTTCTGTTGCACATTTGTTGCAGCTCCTGGTATTGTCTCTTTCCTTATATTGTTCATTTTTATAATAGTAGAGAGCATTAGTAGAGCATTCTCTGGTGAGATGGAAAATGAGTAGAATGAACACTGGAGTTGGCACTTAATATTTTATTGATGAGTGTGATGCAGTGTGAGTTCGCATTGCACATAGTCATGATTTAAATGATTACCTCTTTTAGGAAAGCTAAATGTTAGTAAGAACGGCCATGTTGTAGACAGTGAGTATAAAATAAGGAGAGGAAGTAGGATAAGTAAAATTTCTCTGTCCTTGGTTTCTTGAGCAACGCTCAGCATTGACTCAAAGCACTGTCATTTCAAAAGTACAGTATAGAAACAATTGAACATCAAGCATAAAAAAAAACCATGGAGGTTTAGTTTCCCACCCACTCCCGGAAGCACTTATGTACTCATATATTTTGGGTGACGGTGAATGCATGTTACTGAGGAGCTGTCCAGTTGAGACAAGATATATTTACTTAAGCCACACCCAACAGATTCAGCTTTTTTATGCATTCGGTCACTATTTTAATCCTGTGCTGATTTGTAAGCATCATATGTGGGATGCCTTTAAGTTGTAAAAAGAAAGAAAAGACTAGATTCACAGATTCCAGCCGAATCTGTTCTGAATATCTGAGTTGTTATATTAATAGCACAGAAGAGCAGTGTTTTAAGTTATGCAGCGTGATCTCTAGCAGGGAGAGAGAGAATATGAATATTTGTGTGGTTCCAGTATAAGTGTACTGCAAGTATTCTGATCATATAGGTAACAGTGCTGCTGGTAGACTATTTTTTGGTTGCTATTGTGGGTGTTTAATTGGGCTATGACATTTAGAGTTCAGGTTCTCTTGTTTGAGAAAATATTTAAGTATGAAATACTTAATTTTTCTGTGCTTTAAAAAATGAGTGAAGATTAAGCCTGAGTTTAAAATCTATGTTTTATTCTATACTAATGTCATGTTGTATGTGGTAAGAATTAACAACTGTATGGCTGTTTGCTGCTGTGTTGAATTACCTCACCCACTTTACTGTAGACAGAAATAAGGAGGATCAGTATTGATCTTATTAGTCTGCAGAGGGCTCATATTTTATATTTTCAAAAACTCTTTCTTTTAGACAAAGCAAGTTCATGCTATCTTCTCCCCCCAAAAGAAATATAACCTTCTCATCTGTACTATATCCCTTTGATTTTATAGAATGACACAGAAGAATAATATGGGGTTTTTATGTGCCAACTTTAGTGACAATAGATAACTAACTATAGATGGAAATACACTATATTATTAGGATGTTTCATGTATCTAAGATGTTATATAACCCTGATGGAATGTTGCAGATGAAACAAAGAAATCTGATTGGTTCCTCACAAGACACAGCAGCCTTGAAATCCATTCTAACCAGAGGTTTCTACAACAGCCTGGATGGTTAGTTAGCATCACAGTAAAAACAGGAAAATGCCTTGGAGACAGGGAGGGGTTTGGAAAAGAAAATGAAGTTATTAAAAACACTTTGGTAGTCCTTATCCTTGAGCATTGTATTTTCTTGCAGGGTTTCTTCCCCCTTCAGACTCCTTGTTGTTGTTTATTGTTACTTAAAGGAAGGGTTGTATTCTATTAAGTTAACAAACTTTCTAGATAGTATTATTTCATGAGCTAGAAGAGCCTCTTTAAAGAATTTTATGTTAAATGATGAAATGGGTTAATGAATAATATAATTTCAGAACATTTATTAAATATGGATGAGTGGGACTAACTGGGGGAAGAGGAAGGATGGGATGGAAAAGAGTTCTGAAGAACAGGACACTGGTAGAAACTCTTTTGCCCTACCCTTTCCCATCATATTAAAATTGCTTTAGATAATTTGTCATCTAAGGCTTTAGTGATATTTGGTGAGGGCACGTAAATATTGACATTCAAACAGCAGGCTATTGCAAGTCAAAACAGGTGAAGAATTGTTTGCTGTCTGCTGGCTACTAGAAACACCTTGAGATGTGAGAACAATATATGTTAGCTTTTATGTATTTATTATTCTTGGCTAGGTGGCCTGCTGGAATATAGTTATAAATTACAGCACCAAATATCCAACCCTTTTATCCTTTTACAAAACATGTAAAATACACTTGTAGTTTATTCTATTAAAATTTGGAAAGTCTTATATTTAAACAGTAATAGGTCAACTTCACTTATAGAACCTGGGAGAAGGAAAAATTACTGTGTGCAGGAACGAGCATTTATATTACGAAAATAATGATTACTTTCAATTATTATACTGAAAAGAAGTAAAGAAGCATGTTTAAAGAGTTCATCTAATGTATCGTTTTATTCTGATACAAGCCACCCATATCTTTTAGTTCCTTTTCTGTGCTTATTTTGTAAATTATCCGATATGCTAATAGAGTCAGGCTGAAGGCAGCTGGCTGCTAGTGTTACAAGCTGAAAACAAAATGGCTGGCAAGGATTAGCACTGTAAATTTTTGATAGAGAGCTGGATGCAATTAAGATATCTTTTGTTGAAGGAGAATGTTGCAAAGTAAGTTGATGAGGGAATAACTAGATGCTTTTGACAATAAAGAAGCATCATTTTATTAAAGAAAATGTGCAAATACTCTTACAGAATAAAAACAAAAAGGTTTCACGCTATAGAGAATAATTCGTTTTCAACTAAGCAGTAAAAAAAAACTCTTGTTAATATTCATTCAACCATCTTGGTCTTTATAGTTCTAAGATTCAGGTAGTTTCTTAGGGTATTATTTATGATTTCACAGTAACAGTGTAGTTAAGAATAAAAGAAATTTAAAAAATGAAAACATTCTTAGAACAGAGGGAAATTTAGAGATAAGTTTCTAGAAGTTTTATTTCTTTGTGAATCTTTCAGATTAGCATTAGATTTATTTATTTATGAATTTTTTAGATTAGAACCTTTTAGGATAGAAGAAATAGAATAATGTACAAACTTAGAGATAAGAGTGAAAATATGGTTTAGAAAATGACAACGTCCATAGATTTGCATATTAGTAAAGATTTTTTATGTGTAATAAGAAGCCTTTTCCATTGATTTTTAGCAACTGTTGAAAGATTAAATGACATTAAAATTGTTGATGGCCTCGGATGGATTGAAAATTAGATTCAGGAATTGTTAATTACTTAGGGTGGAGAGAACACATTAGGTCACATGCCTGTCTTTCAGTGTAAATGGCTATTTACCGTAAGGGAGCAAAAATGTAAATTTGTCGTTTCCACTTCTCTAGCACATAGTACACTGTTCCAGCACTTAGTGGGCACCTAGTATGATGAATGAATAATAACAGCAAACACATACACACACACAAAACACATACATAAATACAAAAAAAATACATAAAAGACACACATACATACATACAAACATAAATACACAGTTATATTCATTTATTTTTCACAACCTTATGGGATAAATTCTATTATTTTATTTTACTTATTTAGTAGCAACAGAGATAAAGAAATGGAGACAGAGACAAAGAAGATAAATGACTTGACCAAAGTCATACAGTAAATGTTGGAGCCAGGATTTGTAGTTATGTGGTCCCAAACTCTTTGATCATATCTTCCTGCAGTAATTGAAGATTAAGATACACTAGTACTCAACAGTATCCTTAGCTCTCAGGAACATATACTGTGACACACACTTTGTCAGAAACTACAGAGCAGAGAAAAAGCCTTTCTGCTACATCTCTTTCAAAATTGCTGTGATATTTTGTTTTCTAAAATGCTTTTCTATCACTTAGCTGTCGCTGATGGTCCATTATCAGCTAATGCAGATGTCAGTTCTAAAAGCTATTTAAAAGTGAGAGCAAGTGTAGTCAGGAAGCAGTTGGAAGACACATGAAGCTTTCTGCACTCCCCAAAATGACTGCCAACATCTAATCAATCAGTCATCAAGTCCCGCTGATGAAAACTTCTGAATATTTCTCAACTTTGTCTTCTCTTTTCCTCTGCCATTCTCACATCTTTATATTAGGATTTCCTCTTTTCTCACTTAAATTATTAGGTTGGTGCAAATGTAATTGCGGTTTTGGACAATGAATTTTAAGTCATTATAGCTAGACTCAGGAGAAGGCAATGGCACCCCACTCCAGTACTCTTGCCTGGGAAGCCCCATGGACGGAGGAGCCTGGTAGGCTGCAGCCCATGGGGTCGCGGAGAGTCGGACACGACTGAGCGACTTCACTTTCACTTTTCACTGTCATGCACTGGAGGAGGAAATGGCAACCCACTCCAGTATTCTTGCCTGGAGAATCCCAGGGACGGGGGAGCCTGGTGGGCTGCTGTCTATGGGGTCGCACAGAGTCGGACACGACTGATGCGACTAAGCAGCAGCAGCAGCTAGACTCAAACACATCTTTATAAATCAAAATAGGAACCATTACAATCAATACATTTTTTGCCAGTGAGAAGTAAGTTTGTTTATTCTTGTAGCATAAAAATCCGTGCTTCAGGACTTGACAAACTCTTGGAAAGCATTTTCTGCCTCCATCTGGTTGTGGAAGTGTTTTCCTTGCAAAAAGTTATCAAAAAGCTTGAAGAAGTGGTAGTTGGTTGGCAAGAGGTTAGGTGAATATGGCAGATGAGGCAGAATGTCGTAGCCCAATTCATTCGAATTTTGAAGCTTTGTGTGGTTGGGCGTTGTTGTGGAAAAGAACTGGGCCCTCTCTGTTGACCAGTGCTGGCTGTAAGCATTGTGGTTTTTTGGTGTACCTCATCAATTTGCGAGCATACTTCTCAGATGTAATGGATTCACTAGCATTCAGAAAGCTGTAGTGGATCAGACATGCAGCAGACCACCAAATAGTGACCTTGACCTTTTTTTGGTGCAAGTTTGGCTTAGGGAAATGCTTTGGAGCTTCTTCTTGGTCCAGCCACTGAGCTGGTTGTCACCTGTTGTCATGGAAAATCCACTTTTTGTCACATGTCACAGTCCAATCGAGAAATGGTTTGTTATTCTTATGTAGAATAAGAGAAGACGACGCTTCAAAATGATGATCTTTTTGATTTTCAGTCAGCTCATGGGGCACCCATTTACCAAGCTTTCTCACCTTTCCAATTTGCTTCAAATGCCCAATGACCATAGAATGGTCTAGACTGAGTTCTTTGGCAACTTCTCGTGTGTTTGTAAAAGGATCAGCTTTGAATGATGGCTCTCAGTTGTTGTCAATTTCTGATGGCCAGCCACTGCACTCCTCATCTTCAAGGCTCTTGTCTCCTTTGCAAAACTTCTTGAACCACCCATGCTCTGGACATTCATTAGCAGTTCCTGGGTCAAATGCGTTGTTGATGTTGTGAGTTGTCTCTGCTGCTTGACAACCCATTTTGAACTCAAATAAGAAAATTGCTCAAATTTGCTTTTTGTCTAACATCATTTCCATAGTCTAAATATAAAATAAACAGGAAGCAACAAGTCATTAGCAAAAAAAAAAAAAAAAGAAAGAATTGTGCATTAAAATGATGTATAGTTCAGTTCAGTTGCTCAGTCGTGTCCTACTCTTTGCGACCCCATGGACTGCAGCACGCCAGACCTCCCTGTCCATCACCAACTCCTGGAGTTTACTCAAAAGTCATGTCCATTGAGTCAGTGATGCCATCCAACATCTCATCCTCTGTGATCCCCTTCTCCTGCCTTCAGCCTTTTCCAGCATCATGGTCTTTTCAAATGAGTCAGTTCTTCGCATCAGGTGGCCAAAGGATTGGAGTTTCAGCTTCAACATCAGTCCTTCCAATGCATATTCAGGACTGATTTCCTTCAGGATGGACTGGTTGCAGTCCAAGGGACTCTCAAGAGTCTTCTCCAAACCACAGTTCAAAAGCATGAATTCTTTGGCGCTCAGCTTTCTTTATAGTCCAACTCTCACATCCATACATGACTACTGGAAAAACCCTAGCTTTGACTGTATGGACCTTTGTCGGTAAAGTAGAGTCTCTGCTTTTTAATATGCTGTCTAGGTTGGTTATAACTTTTCTTCCAAGGAGCAAGCATCTTTTAATTTCATGGCCGCAGTCACCATCTGCAGTGATTTTGGAACCCCCCAAAATAAAGTCTGTCACTGTTTCTACTGTTTCCCCATCTATTTGCCGAATAACATAACCATGTTTACTTAGAATGCATTCCAGTATCAAACGGCAAATTTCAACAGTGCCAAACCGCAATTACTTTTGCACCAACCTACCACTAAGTGTCTAGTGTCAGTGCCCTTTAAGGCTATTCTCTATTTTGCTGTAAGAATAAATTTTAATAAATATGAACTCCCATAACAAAATAAAATATAGCATGGATTTTCACTAGTTCTCCTTGCTGTAACCATATTCTGATACAGATACACAGAGGCATAGGTTATACACAGACTCAATATAGACATTTTGATTTTGGTAAAAGAAAAAAAAATTGACGTTTGAGTCTCCTTTTTTGAAGATGAGAGATTCCAATATCAATATTATCTGTGAACAAGTTTTAGCTTAGTATTGTGTGTGTTTTAAATTTTACTAGGTGTTGGTATTCTCTGTGTATAATTCTGCATTTTTCTTATTTTGCTCTTGTTGGTGTATGTGGATGTGGTTTATTTCTTTTAGGTGTTGTATGATATTCAGTTTTATAAGCATATTTTTTAAATCCATTTCTCTCCTAATAGAAATTTGAGTTTATTTTAGTATGTGTTTTGTGTTACTACAAATAATGCTGCAGTGAATTCCTTACTTACGTATCTAGGAGCTATACGTAGAAGTAGAATTGCCCAGGTGTAGGTTATTTGCATTTTCACTTCTCCTAGATAATTTCTCTCCTGTGTCACCGTATTAGTTTACACTCCTCTCAGAAGTGTTTGAGAGTTCCTGTTTTGCCATATCCTTGCCATCATTGGAGGAGAGTGAAAAAGTTGGCTTAAAGCTCAACGTTCAGAAAACTAAGATCATGGCATCTGGTCCCATCACTCCATGGGAAATAGATGGGGAAACAATGGAAACAGTGTCAGACTTTATTTTTTTGGGCTCCAGAATCACTGCTGATGGTGACTGCAGCCATGAAATTAAGAGACGCTTACTCCTTGGAAGGAAGGTTATGGCCAACCTAGATGGCATATTTAAAAGCAGAGACATTACTTTGCCAACAAAAGTCCGTCTAGTCAAGGCTATGGTTTTTCCAGTGGTCATGTATGGATGTGAGAGTTGGACGGTGAAGAAAGCTGAGCGCCTCAGAATTGATGCTTTTGAGCTGTGGTGTTGGAGAAGACTCTTGAGAGTCCCTTGGACTGCAAGGAGATCCAATCAATCCATCCTAAAAGAGATCAATCCTGGGTGTTCATTGGAAGGTCTGATGTTGAAGCTGAAACTCCAATACTTTGGCCACCTCATGCGAAGAGTTGACTCATTGGAAAAGACCCTAATGCTGGGTGGGATTGGGGGCAGGAGGAGAAGGGGACGACAGAGGATGAGATGGTTGGATGGCATCACCGACTCGATGAACATGGGTTTGGGTAGACTCCGGGAGTTGGTGATGGACAGGGAGGCCTGGCGTGCTGCGGTTCATGGGGTCACAGAGAGTCGGACACGACTGAGCAACTGAACTGAACTGCCATCATTGACTTGGTCACACTTCTTCATTTTCCCCATTCTGGTAGGTGAAAGATAATACCCTGCTGCTTTAATTTCTGTTGCCATAATTTTTAACAAGGCTGAATATCCTTCCATTGGCCTTTCAGACATGGATTGGGCTTTCAGATTTCCTCTTTTGTTAACGGCCTCCTCATACTCTTTATGTATTTTTCTCATGGATTATTTATCTTTTTAAAAAAAATTGATCCAACCCACCACCTGTTTGTACAGTTTTTACATTTATTTTAAGTGATTCGGAAAAAATAAATAAGAATAAAATATCATAACATGTGAGTTCAGTTCAGTCACTCAGTCGTGTCCAACTCTTTGCGACCCCATGGACTGCAGCACGCCAGGCCTCCCTGTCCATCACCAACTCCTGGAGTTTACCCAAACTCATGTCCACTGTGTCAGTGATGCCACCCAACCATCTCATCCTCTGTCGTCCCCTTCTCCTCCCGCCTTCAATCTTTCCCAGCATCAGGGTCTTTTCAAATGAGTCAGTTCTTCACATCAGGTGGCCAAAGGATTGGAGTTTCAGCTTCAGCATCAGTCCTTCCAATACATATTCAAGACTGATTTCCTTTAAGATGGACTGGTTGGATCTCCTTGCAGTCCAAGGGATTCTCAAGAGTCTTCTCCAACACCACAGTTCAAAAGCATTAATTCTTCGTTGCTCAGCTTTCTTTATAGTCCAACTCTCACATCCATACATGACTACTGGAAAAACCATAGCTTTGACTAGATGGACCTTGTGGAAGGACCATGTGAAAATTATATGAAATTCAGATTTGTGTCCATAAATAAAGTTTTATTGTAACATAGCCATACTCATTTAGTTATATATTGTCTATGGCTGCTTTTGCACTATAGTGGCAGAATTGAATAGTTGCAACAGAAAACATGTTGTCTGCAAAGCCTAGAATATTTGTTCTCTTTATAGAAGTTTGTGGACCTTTAGATTGATTCATAGTCTGTGACATTCATGGCAGATATCTTCTCTCAGTCTCTGTCTGGTCTTAAAACTTTGTTTTTGGTTATGAGACTAAAACTCTAAACTCATATTGAATAGAAGTTAAAATTTTTAATTTATTCATATTTACCTTCTTTCCCCCTGTTTTGTTTCAGAAATCTTTCTTTAAGAGATCACAAATATATACTCCTGTAGTTTCTTAAAATGGTTAAAGTTGTGTTTTTCAGTTTCAGATTTTTAATTTTAGTTTTTCTTTTTCCATTAATTTTTGGTGATAGGATTATGGTGTGAGAATGGGATCTAATTTTTTTTTTCTCCTATGGAGAAAGACAATTTTCCCACCTTATTTGTTGTCTAGTAGCCTTTCCTTACTCCAGTGTTTTTAGTAATGCTATTTTGTCATATTCAGAGTTCCTTTATTTACATGAAAGTCTGTTTTCTGGTTCTTTATTCAGTTCCTCCCATATTCTTTGATTAAATAGTTTTATATTCTGTTTGATCCTAATGATCTCTAGTATTCAACCACTTCATCATTTCCTAGCTTCTTGGGAGAAAAACGCAGAATGGTAGTACTCTAGTAAGAACCTTACTAATGACGAGCTTAAAGAAAGAAATATTATTTTTGAATTTTGTATATTATGTATATAAATAGAGTCAGCAAAAACAGGACCTAGACATGACTGTGACTCAGATCATGAGCTCCTTATTGCAAAATTCAGGCTTAAGTTGAAGAAAGTAGGGAAAACCACTAGCCCATTCAGATATGAGCTAAATCAAATCCCTTATGATTATACAGTGGAGGTGACAAATAGATTCAAGGGATTAGATCTGATAGAGTGCCCTGAAGATTATAGACAGAGGTTTATAACATTGTACAGGAGGCACTGACCAAAACCATCCCAAAGGAAAAGAAATGCAAGGAGGCAAAATGGTTGTCTGAGGAGGCCTTACATATAGCTGAGGAAAGAAGAGAAGTGAAAGGCAAAGGAGAAAGGGAGAGATATACCCCACTGAATGCAGAGTGCCAGAGAATAGCAAGGAGAGATAAGAAAGCCTTCTTAAGTGAACAATGCAAAGAAATAGAGGAAGACAATAGAATGGGAAAGACTAGACATCTCTTCAAGAAAATTGGAGATACCAAGGGAACATTTCATGCAAAGATGGGCGCTGTAAAGGACAGTAATGGCAAGGAGCTAACAGATGCAGAAGAGATTAAAAAGAAGTGGCAAGAATACACAAAAGAACTACACAGAAAAAAGTCTTAATGACCCAGATAACCATGATGGTATGGTCACTCACCTAGAGCCATACATCCTCGAGTGTGAAGTCAAGTGTACTTTAGGAAGTATTACCACAAACAAAACTAGTTGAGGTGATGAAATTCCAGCCGAGCTATGTCAGATCCTAAAAGATGATGCCGTTTAAGTGCTGCACTCAGTGTGTCAGCAAATGTGGAAGACTCAGCAGTGGCCACAGGACTGGAAAAGGTCAGTTTTCATTCCAATCCCAAAGACAGGCAATGCCAAAGATGTTCGGACTACTGTACAACTACGCTCATTTCACAGGCTAGCAAGGTAATGCTCAAAATCCTTCAGGCTAGGCTTCAGTGGTATGTAAATCAAGGACTTACAGATATGCAAGCTACGTTTAGAAAAGGCAGAGGAATCGGAGATCAAATTGCTAACATCTGTTGGGTCATAGAAAAAGCAAGGGAATTCCAGAGAAGTATCTACTTCTGCTTCACTGATTGCACTAAAGCCTTTGTGTGGATCCCAACAAACTATGGAGAATTCTTAAAGAGATGGAAATACCAGACCACCTTACTTGCCTCCTGGAAAACCTATATGCAGTCAGGAAGCAACAGTTAGAACCAGACATGGAACAATGGACTGGTTCCAAATTGGGAAAGGAGTATGTCAAGGCTGTATATTGTCATCCTACTTATTTAACTTATATGCAGAGTACATCATGAGAAATGTCAGGCTGGATGAAGCACAAGCTGGAATCAAGATTGCCGGGAGAAATATCAATAACCTCAGGTATGAAGATGACACTACTCTTATGGCAGAAAGCAAAGAAGAACTAAAGAGCGTCATGATGAAAGTGAAAGAGGAAAGTGAAAAAGCTGACTTAAAACTCAACATTCAAAAACCAAAAATCATGGCATCCAGTCCCATCACTTCATGGCAAAAAGATGGGCAAACAATGGAAACAGTGACAGACTTTCTTTTCTTGGGCTCTAGAATCACTGCAGATGGTGACTGCAGCCATGAAATTAAAAGACGCTTGTTCCTTGGAAGGAAAGCTGTGACAAACCTAGACAGTGTATTAGAAAGCAGAGACATTACTTCACCGACAAATGACCATATAATCAAAGCTGTGGTTTTTCCACTAGTCAGGCACGGATGTGAGAGTTGGACCATAAAGAAGACTGAGCACCGAAGAATTAATTCAAACCGTGGTGCTGGAAAAGACTCTGAGAGTCCTTAAACTCCAGGGAGATCAATCCAGTCAGTCCAAACTGATTTCCTAAGGAAATCAACCCTGAATATTCATTGGAAGGACTGAAACTGAAGCTCCAGTACACTGGCCACCTGATGCAAACAGCCAGCTCATTGGGAAAGACCCTAAAGCTGGGAAAAATTGAGGGCAGGAGAAGAATGGGGTGACAGAAGATGAGTTGGTTGGATGGCATCACCAACTAAACGGACATGAGTTTGAGCAAACTCCAGGAGATAGTAAGAGACAGGGAAGCCTGTCATGCTGCAGTCCATGGGGTCGCAAAGAGTCAAACACAACTTAGTGACTGAACAAAAACAACAGTGTATGTTAAGGTCATGTTGTTAGCTTTAATAGCAATTTTTTCTTAAATCGTTTTGATCGTGAATTTTCATTTTCATTGCTATCATTATCACAAATAATACAGTAAAGATTAGGTATTACACATAATATCATGCTGAGTATTTGAAAAAAAAAGTATGTATAAACCAGTGGCAGCAAAATATTACTTAGGTATACAGGGTAAGAAGAATTTATTTGCGAAAATTGAAGCTATTTAGATAATACATGATTTGTGGCCTTTTTTTTCACTTTGGGTTTTCAATGTCAGTGTATTTAAACCTAGTTATCAGTCAGAACAGAAAGATACTGTGCCTCAGAAATGAAGTGGAGAGGGAGAGATTTGAGTTTTAGTCTGTCAGTAGCTATCTTTCTTTTTAGGGAATAAGAGAAATAAATATGAAGGTTTCTTTTATTGTTAACTATATGACATAAAATTCTGTGTTATTAGTGCAGTTGAAACTTATCTTCATACATGAAGGCAAGAATTTTGGGTGAAAGCATTTTATCCTGACTCCCTGAGTATATGGTAGTTATTTCTCGGGTTTCTGCTCTAGATATCCTGAGAGTAGAGAGCAGAAAATGAAAGAAAGCCAATATTAGGAAAACAGAGGGAGAGCTAATTAGAAATGAAGCTGGAAAAAAATAAAACCTTATAGATCATGTTAAGAATTTTTATCTCTTCTGACAGAGGAGCATTTAAACATTTTAAACATTAAATGGGATAACTACTGGATTTGTATTTCTAAGTGATTACTCAGAAGAGTAATATAAACATTCAGAAGAGAATGGATACAGGAATGGATGCAGATTGGATATGGAGACAGGAAGATGGGTTCAAGAGATATTTAAGAAGGAAAATCAACAATATGTGGTGATGAATTTATTGAGATGGGGAGCTCTTCTAGAGTGTATCAGGTTTGAAGGGTGAGGGAAAGGTCAGAATTTCATGTTTGGATATTTTGAGTTTGAAGTGTATTTGAGACATTGAGATAAAGATTTCAAAAAGCTAGTTGTTATGTAGATGGATCTTTCCAGTTTTCATGCAGTTGGGTGAATAAGGAGCGCCCTTGTAGAATAATGGATTTTAAAGTAAAGCAGAAATGTTTGGGTTGAAAATCATTATCGAACTCTTATTTGAGAGTGGCTAACTTGGTTTTCAAGGGATTAAATTATTCTATTTCTGGCTCTTCATGTTTCCCTCCACCTAGTTCTAAATTTAGAAATTGATGCTGCTCTAAATCAGATTTTAAATTGACTCCTTGGTTAGAGTGACTTATTTTTTCTCTTTCCCTGTCTCCCACCTTCTATCCTATAGCTTGGTTAATGACATTGTAATCAGTGCAATGAAATACCCAAATTAATAATTCTAAGGCAGCCAGAATTTCTTCCTTTTACTCATTTCACCTAGGCAAATTAATCAATTCAAGAGATATTTTTTGAGCACATATTATGTATTGGATGCTGTCCTAGACATGGGGATAGAACAATGAATGCAAAATGATTTACCCTCATGGAACTTAAATTCTAGTGGAGAACATGGCCAAAATTAAGATAAATAAGTAAAATGTAGAATATGTTAGTGATAGCTACTAAGAAAACTGAAGCAGGGAAGGGAGAAAAAAGTATATTTGTGTAAATATGGTGTGTGTGGGTGGATACAATTTTACTTAGGGGTGGTGAGGGAAGGCCTCGTGGAGGGGACAGTTAGGTATCAACCTGAAGGAGGTGAACAAACAAGCCAAATGGATATCTGAGAAGAAAGTATTCCAGGCAGGGATTTTGATATGGGTGCATTCTTGGGGTGTTTGAAGCATAGTGAGGGGAACCCAGTACCCCTCAGTCAAGCCAGAGAGGCAAGAGTAAGTAGGAAGTGAAGTCAGAGAGGGGATGAGGGTCAGATCATATACTACCTGGACCTATGAACTTTGACTTTTACTCTTATTAAGAAGGGGGAATCTTTGAAGGGTTTTGAAGAGAGAAGTATCATAGTCTGATTTGTGTTTTCATAGAACCATTCTGATTGCTGTGTTGAGACTAGATTGAAGCCAGATGGGATCAGGGAACAAGGTTATACATGAAGGTGGCTTGGACCAGTAGCAAAGGGTGAGAAATAGTTTTGATATGTTATGAATGTATGGCTGACAGGATTTACTGTTGGCTCGTATGTGCCGTGTGAGAGAAAAAGATGGGTTAAGGATGACTCCAAGGTTTTTAACTTGAGCAACTAAAAGAGTGAAGTTGCTCTTTACAAAGATGAAGAGGGTTGTGAGAGGAGCAGGTTTATGGAGGAATATTAAGACATTAAATCTTGAGCTGTCCTTCTGATATTCATAGTAGAGATGTAGTGTAGATAACTCCATAAATATGGAGTTAGTTCATGGATGAGGTCCAGGCTAGAGATATAAATTTGGAAATCATCAGTGTATAGATGAAGCATAAAACCATGGATCTGTTTGAGATAACCAAGGGAATTACACAGCAAAGAGTACAGATCAGAAAAATGAGCCCTGGGGCAGTACAACATTTAGATATGAGGGAGATGAGAAAGAATAAGCCAGGGAGACTGACAAAGAAGGAGCCACAGAGGTAGGAAAGTGTGGGCTCTTGAAAGTTAAGTGAAGAGAAAGCTCCAGAATGATTAACAGCATCACATGTTGTCAATCAGTCCAAAAATAAAACTGAGAACTGACCATTGGATTTAGCAGTGGACTTTATAGGGAATCTTGGTAAGTGTAAATTTTTTGGAGTAGTGTGGGCAAATGCCTGATGGGAATGGATTTAAAGAAGAAAGAGAAAGAAAATTGATGATAGTGGTTAGAAACAACTCTTTTAAATGGGTACAAAGTCTTTGTTCTAAGTCCCAAATAGTCCATGAATCTAGCTTTTCCTCTATATTCTTAATGTTAGTGCATTTATTCAGGCGTTATTTCCTCTGGACTTATTGCAGCTATCTCTTTGCCTTTAGCCTGTGACCCAATAGTGCCAGTTTATATACACATTTCAAATGTATCTTCTCGGAACACTAGTCAGATCATGCTCCTCCCCTGCTTAATGCCTGTCATTTTCTTCCTCCCACTTACAGGAGAAAGGTCAGATTGATCATCATGAATAATGATTATGCCTTTTGTGATTTTGCCTCTGCCAACTTTTCTACTTTTATATCCTGCCTCTTCCCCCTACTTGCTGTTCTCTAGCCATTACCAAACTCTTTGAACTTCCCTCAGTGCACGATGTTCTTTTATTCCCAACTGTCTTTGCAAATAAAATCTGGTACTGTTCCTGAACATCCCATCTCATACTTTAGAGGCTGTGACTCCCCTGAGGCCCAGGTTAATAGAAAGAAGCAGAGGCTATTCTAAAAGTTTTTAGAATCTTAGGAAACTTTACATTTAGATAAAATCATCATCTTGGTAATACAACTTATCAAGCCCAGTACAAATTTGGACATTCGGACTAGTTAACTGTAGGTTAAACTCTTCTCTGCATTATGCAATATTACCCCGTTTAGTCTACAACATCGCCACCCCCAAGTCACCAAAATAAATGATAGTAAAAGGTAAACAGAAGAAAAGAGATCAGAGAGTGAACCTATGAATATAATCTTTGTCCTCAACTGAGAGATCATATCCTTCCATGCAGTTAGTAGCTTTGACCTCCAGAGTTATCACTGGAAAATTTCAGATGGATTCAGTTCATCACTATCACAGTACAGCTTAATCTCTACTCATGTTTCCCAACTATGGCTGCAATTTGGAATCATCCAGGGAGCTTTAAAGAAATATTCCTGTCTGGGATTCAGGCTCAGTTATTCTTATTTAATTGATTTGGGAGAATAGCTGGAGTTTTGAATATTTTTCAAAATCCCCGGGTTCCTAGATCATTCTGATGTGCATCCGAGACCCATATATGTCCTCCTCAGCATTGGGTTTCAACAGATAAGAACACTAAATATAAAGCATGAAGTGAAGTGAAAGTCACTCGTGTCTGGCTTTTTGCGACCCCATGGACTATATACTACATGGAATTCTCCAGGCCGGAATGCTGGAGTGGGTAGGCTCTCCCTTCTCCGGGGGATCTTCCCAATCCAGGAATCGAACCAGGGTCTCCTGTATTGCAGGTGGATTCTTTACCAACTGAGCTATCAGGGAATCTCCTAAAAAATACATGTGTATATATACAGTTATTGTTGACATTCATTTATCTTTTTAACTGTTATAAATTGCTATGCTGGACTTTATTTTAAAGCTTCAACTTCACAGAATGTAAAAAAAAAAATAAATTGACAGAGACAAAGAAACCCCCAGTTCCTTCTGGCTCTATCATTCTATGTATCTAAGAAGTATTTATGTGTGGAGATATCTGTGCATTAGGGAAACTCCATGTGGAGAAGAAAACTGTTAGATCAAGCTCAAGAACTTTAGTGAGTTGTACTGAGTACCCAATCCAAGGGGAAGAAGTTTGAAATCAGAGATTATTTCAAATTCACCTTGGAATTTCTTCATCTTGTTTTCATCTCCTACAACCATATTGTTAGAGCTCCTTAACATGTCATGGTATGTCTGTGTATAGATGCAAAAATGACTCTATTCCCTTTTGCAGGGAGGTGACCTCGAATGGTGGAGAAGAGAATGGGCCTTAGAGAATCAGGCCATTTCAGATCTGAGTCCTGTGCTTAATAACTGTAGTTGTGACCATTTTTGCTTAAAGTCTCATCTCTTGTTTCCTGATCTAGTGAAAAAAAAAAAAAAGAAGAAAGCTAATATTTATCTCATAAGATTTTATTGAGAATTGAGTGACATAGATTCATAAGACATTGACCATAGTGCCTGGCACATAATGTAGACCAAGTAGGTAATGACTGTTTTCATTAATGTTGGCACAGTGTAAGAAGCTTGAGCTTCACTTTTACCTTTTCAGTTATGTAGGATATTTAACAAGTTTCATGCTATTAATAGTGTGTCCTCTTGATATGATTAGGATGGCAGTTTGCCTCTGTGTCTTTCTCCCTAAAACCTATAATCTGGGTCTAATCCCAATCTAATCATGAGAAAAGCATTAAACAAACCCATTTACAGGACATTCTACAAAATTCCTGACCAGTACTCCTCAAAATTGTCAAGGTCAGCCAAAATAAGGAAAGTCAGAGACACTGTTATAGTCTTAGGAAACTAAGGAGACATGATGACTAAACGTAGCATGGTATCGTGGGATGGAAAAAAAGACATTAGACAAAAACTAAGGAAATCTAAGTAAGTATGGACTTGACTTAATAGTAATGTCAATATTGATTGCTTAGTTTAATCAAATGACTAATGTAAGATGGGAAACCAGGTTTAGGGTTTATAAGAGCTTCCTGTACTCTCCTAGCAACTTTTCTGTAAATCTAAAACTATTCTAAAATAAAAAGTTGATTTTTTAAAAAAGGAAAAGCTACGTAATTGTAGACATCTTTATTTTTAACAGAGTTATTCTGTTAATTTAACTTGGGGTTCTTTACCACCAGTGCCACTTGGGAAGCCCCAAGGATGTGCTAGCCATAGCACAGTTGCACTCATCTCCCATGCTAGCAAGGTCATGCTTAAAATCTTGCATGGTAGACTTCAGCATTATGTGAACTAAGAACTTGCATATGTCCAAGCTGGGTTTAGAAAAGGAAGAGGAACCAGAGATCAAATTACCAACATTTGCTGGATCATAGAGAGAGTTGGGGAATTCCAGACAAACATCTACCTCTGTTTCATTGACTATGCCAAAGCCTTTGACTGTGTGGATTATAATAAACTGTGGAAAGCTCTTAAAGAAATGGAAATACCAGATCATCTTACCTGTCTCCTGAGAAACCTGTATGCGGTTTAAGAAGCAACAATTAGAACCCTGTATGGAACAACTGGTTGGTTCAAGATTGAGGAGTACGACAGGGCTATCTGCTGTCACCCTGTCTGTTTAATCTATATGCTGAGCACATCATGAGAAATGCCAGCCTGGATGAGTTACAAGCCAGAATCAAGATAGGCGGGAGAAACATCAACAATCTCAGATATACAGATGACACCACTCTAATGGCAGAAACCAAAGAGGAACTACAGAGCCTCTTGATGAGGGTAAAGGAAGAGCGTCAAAGAGCCAGCTCAAAACTAAATATTAAAAAAATTAAGGTCCATATAGGCAAAGCTATGGTCTTCCCAGTGGTCACGTATGATTGTGAGAGCTGGACTGTAAAGAAGATGGAGTGCTGAAGAATTGATGTCTTCGAACTATAGGGCTGGAGAAGACTCTTGAGAGTTCCCTTGGACAGCAGGGAAATCAAACCAGTCAATCTTAAGGGAAATCAGCCCTGTGTATTCATTGGAAGGACTGATGCTGAAGCTCCAGTATTTTTCATGTGATGTGAACAGCTGACTCATAGGAAAAGTCCCTGATGCTGGGAAAGATTGAGGGCAGAAGGAGAAAAGGGCGTCAGAGGGTGAGATGGCTGGATGACATCACCGATGCAATGGCCATGAACTTGGGCAAAGTCCAGGAGATGATGAGGGACAGGGAAGCCTGTCGTGCTGTAGTCCATTGGGTTGCAAAGAGTTGGACACTAATGGGTGACTGAACAACAACAACAATAACAACTTAGTGTTAGGCTTGTGCACCTTGAAAGCAGAGTCATCAGCTTTTAAAATACTGATATTATTACTGGTGATTGCTCCATTTACAATTAGCAAAGCTGTTTTGTTTCCCTGTTATTAGTCATCATCACTGATGCATTAGCTCCATCATGAGAATCAAAACATTCTGTTAAGCAGAACTTTTCTTGAGCTACAGGTCAGACTTTCTAGGACATTTTGGATGCCTTAGGCAAATATAAATTAATAACTCATCATAAAGAAGTTACTCTTTTTTTGAATTTAGAGTATACAAGCTAGGTCTATGAAAACCTGTGAACTAGGCAGTTTTATATTCTGGCAAACTTTGAAAATATCTTATAGTATGCTTTTGAAAAGTATTAGCTATAGTACTGATGGCCTGCTAATCAGTTGTTTGTTTGGCGTACAATCCTCCTTTTTCTCTTTAGAGAAACTCTGTATATGTCTTCTTAAGAACTAAATAAACTTTTAGGTGGATCTGAGCTTCCCTATGAATATTTTTATTGAAAGATAAAGATTATACTTCTCCAGGGACCTTCCCAATTCAGGGATTGAACCTGGATCTCCTGCATTACAGGCAGATTCTTTACCATCTGAGCCACCAGGGAAGCCCCCCCAAAATGTTAGTCACTCAGTCATGTCAAACTCCTCTTTGAGACGCCATGGACTGTAGCCCACCAGGCTCCTCTGACCATGAGATTGTCCCAGCAACAATACTAGAGTGGGTTGCCATTCCTTTCTCCAGGGGATCTTCCTGACCCAGAGGTTGAACCCAGGTCTCCTACATTGCAGGCAGATTCTTTACCATCTGAGCCACCAGGGAAGCCCGTATAGAATACTTTTGAAAACTACTAGCTGTAGTACTGATGGCATGTTAACCAGTATATTTTGTCTGGTATAGAATGTTTCCTTTTCTCTTTAGAGAAACTCTGTGTAGGTTTTTTTAAGAACTAAATAAACTTTTAGATGGGCCTGGGCTTCCCTGTGAACATTTTTATTGACAAATAAAGATTATGGGGATTGAAGCGGAAGATAAGGTCCTAGTGCTTTAGAATGATGCTGCTCATCTTTTCTTTTTATAGCAGTAGTTGGGATAAGAAAAGAAAAACAGTGAACTTCTAAAACTGTATCTCAAACCATTTCAATACCACTTTTTGTTTTTTTCCTTGACTTGATTTGATAAAGGCATTAATTTTAGAGCTGGGCCTTGACAAAATTAATTCAACTTCTTTTTTTTAAGGAATAGCTACATATTCTGAAGTTGGCACTGAAAATACCATATGAATAAGGCTTTCAAGAGACAAACTTGAACATTTTACAGTCCAGAGATAGTCATATAAATAATTATTATTCAGTGTGGCAGTGCTGTAAAACAGATAGGTATTATGTGCTTTGGAAGCACAGAAGAGGGAACATTTAATTCTTTCTGATAGGCCTCCAGAAAGTCTTTACAAAGAAGATAGGAAATGACATTTAAGCCATCTTGTGGTGAAAGGATGTTGTTGATCATGATGATGATAGATGAAGAGTACAGTTATCATTTAATAAGTGTTTACTTAGTGCCAGATGGCATGCTGTGTTTACTATTACATTCATTTCTCACAACTTCATAGGGTGTTACTGTATCAGTTTCACAGAAGTATGTAAATGAGTGATCATGACCATATTCTAATAAAACTTAATGGACACTTAAAATTTCAATTTTATACCATTTTTATTTGTCACAAAATATTATTTTTTCAACTTTTTTCCAGTTACTTACAAATGTAGAAACCATTCTTAACTCACTGGCTGTCTTTAAAAAAAAGACAGCAGGATAGATTTGGCTTGTGGACTAGTTTACTGACCTCTGCTTAATATGACGAAGGGGTTTTATTGGGTAATATAACTGTAGTCCAGAGATAGGGGAGTTTTCGTCAGTAATTCAGTGTCCACGAGGATCTTGGTGTTTTCTATCTCTCTGCCGTAGTTTTCATAGTGTTAACTTGATCCCATAGTTTATTCCTCCTTGTGTTTATAAGATGGCAGTCAGAATATCCAGGGTCTCCATGGGTTATTTTCCATGTCTAGGGAGAGACAAGACCTTTCCCAGAAGCTTTTTGTAATCTCTCTTGAACTTAATCCATTCAAATTTTACCACTTCACAGGAACCATACTAAATCAAATACATTGACCAGATTCAGTGATCAGTTCTCACTGTTTATATTACTTGACCTATCAACATTTGATCTTTTCCCTTCCACAAACTCTTTACTTGACTTCTGTACTCTTTTGGTTTTGTTCCTCTTCTCTGACCACTACTTCTTATTGTCTGCTGGTCTCCTCATACCCACACCCTGTGCATATTGAATTCAGCCCCAAGGCTTAGACCTCTGACCTCTTTTCTCTCTCTCTCTGTCTCTGTCTATACTCCCTTCCTTGGGGATATCATGCATTTTAAATGTGATTATGTGATGACTGTATTCATGTATGTCTGTCCGTATCTGCTTATTTGTCTAATAGGCGTCTCAAACTCAGTATGTCCAAAACAGAGGTCCAAATACTCTTCTCATCCCCAAACCTGTTCTCTCACACTTTCCTTTTCAGTAAGTTGCAGATCCATCATTTGGCCCCAAACGTCATAATTAATCCTGACTTCTTTTCTTTATTTTTCTCTTCTGACAGCAGATTCTCTCCACTATACCTTCAGAATATATTCAAAATCTGACCTCTTCTCACCACCTCTACTACTCCCTTAGTCCACGTGTTCATCTTTTCCTGGGTTTTTGCAGTAGACTCTTACTTGGTCTCTACTTCTGTTCTCTTTCCACTTCAGTTCCAAACCACTACCCCACTAACTTAATGATTTCTTTGTTATTGTAAAAGGCCGTGGTGGGTCTGGGAATGAAGCCAGATTTCTGAAACCAGAGACTTAATTTTAGGAGTGCTGTTAGGTTGGTGCAAAAATAATTGCAGTTTTTGCGTTGTTGAAATTTTCCATTTAATGTTGGAATACATTCTAAGTAAACATGGTTATTTTATACATAATTTTAATGTACATTTCTCTGTTTTTATGTTTTTTTTTGGTAAATGACATTACTTGCTGTTTATTTTATATTTATTTTAGACTATAGAAATGATATCAGACAAAAAGCAAATTTGAACAGTTTTCTTGGGTCCAAAATGGGCCATAAAGCAGTGGAGACAAGTCACAACATCAACAATGTAATTGGCTCAGGAACTGCTAATGAATGTACAGTGCAGTGGTGGTTCAAGAGGTTTTGCAAAGGAGATGAGAGCCTTGAAGGTGAGCTCAGTGGCCGGCCATCAGAAGTTGATGACAACGACAGTTGAGAGCTGTCATCAAAGCTGATTCTCTTACAACTACACGAGAAATTGCCAAAGAACTCAGCATCGACCATTCTCCGGTCATTTGGCATTTGAAGCAAATTGGAAAGGTGAAAAAACTTGATAAATGGATGCCTCATGAGCTGACAAAAAATTGTCATTTTGCGGTGTCGTCTTCTCTTACTCTACGGAACAGCAGTGAACCATTTCTCAATTGGAGTGATGACCATCTCAGTGGTTGGACCAAGAAGAAGCTCCAAAGCACTTCCCAAAGCCAAACTTGTACCAAGAAAAGGTCACGGTCACTGTTTGGTGGTCTGCTGCCCGTCTGATCCACTAGAGCTTTCTGAATCCTAGCAAAACCATTACATCTGAGAAGTATGCTTAGCAAATCGATAAAAAGCACCGAAAACTGTGACACCTGCAAGCTAGCATTGGTCAACAGAAAGGCCTGACCAGACATCACACAACCAATGCTTCAGAAATTGAACGAATTGGGCTACAAAGTTTTGCCTCATCGACCATATTCACCTGACCTCTTGCCAACCAACTATCACTTCTTCAAGCATCTCAACAACTTTTTGCAGGGAAAGCACTTCCACAAGCAGCAGGATGCAGAAAATGCTTACAAGAGTTTGTCGAATGCACAATTTTTTTATGCTAGAACAATAAACAAACTTATTTCTCATTATTAAAAGTGTGTTGATTGTAATGATTCCTATTTTGATTAATAAAGACGTGTTTATAATATTTAAAATTCATGGTCTGAAATCATAATTACATTTGTACCAACCTCATACTAACTGTGATTTTGGGAAAGTTCACTTTACTTCTCTGAATCTGTCTTACATTTAAAATGGGCATAATACTTGTTTCCTAGAATTATTATTAGTATTAAATGGAATAATGTAGAGACCTACTGAACCCATTGCCAGTAGAGAATAGATACTGAACAAATTGTAGTTCTTTTCTCTTTTCTACACCAAACTGATGAGCTGTTTTTCATCTTTTCTGTCCATCATTGTGCATATGTAGCCAGGGAGCATCTTCTGTACTTCAGTTCAGTTCAGTCACTCAGTCGTATCCGACTCTTTGCGACCCCATGAACCGCAGCACACGAGGCCTCCCTCCATCACCAACTCCTGGAGTCCACCCAAACCCATGTCGGTGATGCCATCCAACCATCTCATCCTCTGTCGTCCCCTTCTTTTCCTGCCCTCAATCTTACCCAGCATCAGGGTCTTTTCAAATGAGTCAGCTCTTCACATCAGGTGGCCAAAGTATTGGAGTTTCAGCTTCAACATCAGTCCTTCCAATGAACACCCCGGACTGATCTCCTTTAGGATGGACTGGTTGGTTTTCCTTGCAGTCCAAGGGACTCTCAAGAGTCTTCTCCAACACCACAGTTCAAAAGCATCAATCCTTTGGTGCTCACCTTTCTTTATAGTCCAGCTCTCACATCCATACATGACCACTGGAAAAACTATAGCCTTGACGAGAGAGCAAAGTAATGTCTCTGCTTTTTAATATGCTGTGTAGGTTGGTCATAACTTTCCTTCCAAGAAGTAAGCGTCTTTTAATTTCATGGCTGCAATCACCATCTGCAGTGATTTTAGAGCCCAGAAAAATAAAATCAGCCTTCATAAATAGCCCTTGGCTAATAAATAAATCCAACTTATGTTCCTGGACCTTTTACATTTTCATTACATTCTGTATATGCCATCTAGTTCATGTCTGCCCTTGTTGGCATTAAGTGTGTAGCATTCTTGCAGATTCACACCGGATAGTAAAACTTTATGTGCATAATAGATTATATGTATGTAGTCATAGTGCCTCCCACTGCTTCTATTAAGGTCATATATTTATGCTTCTAAAGGAGGATTGAAGACAATCAACTTTAAAATCTTAATTCACGAAATCAAATCTAATATTTATTCTGGCACATTATCTAACAGAGAATGCTTTAGTAGGCTGGGGCTACCTTATTTTTCAGCTGTAATAGTTTGATCCTGGACTGAGAAGAAATCATCATTTAAAGTATCCTTTACTTGCAGGAAAGGAAACGTTTGTCTTGAAATTAGTTAGGCACTGTCTTATTAGACTTTCTCTAACTTAAATTCCTTCGTAGGAAATCACTAAATACGGAATTTCCGTATGTGGTTGGTTTTTGTTTGTTTGTTTAACTAATACTGTTGTAGTGCGTTTATAACCTGAGTTGAAAGCTGTTCACCTTAGGAAGTAAATATTCCTATGACATTTTTCCCTTTTGTATAATAGACGAGGAAGTCTATTAATAATGTTTCTAAGTATTAACAGTGTATTGTTCTATATTATTTGCTGGATTTAATTTAGTATGCTGATTAAAAAAACAAATGTTCTCTGATCCAGGAAATCTAAGCTCTGATTTTAAAAGCTAGCACTTAATTTGGACAATCAAGTCTTTTTTTTTTTTTTTTTTTAATTTTGTACCTGTTGTATATAAAGACTATGCCAAAGCCTTTGACTGTGTGGATCACCACAAACTGTGGAAAATTCTGAAAGAGATGGGAATACCAGACCACCTGACTTGCCTCTTGAGAAATCTGTATGCAGGTCAGGAAGCAACAGTTAGAACTGGACATGGAACAACAGACTGGTTCTAAATAGGGAAAGGAGTACATCAAGGCTGTATATTGTCACCCTGCTTATTTAACTTATATGCAGAGTACATCATGAGAAATGCTGTGCTGGATGAAGTATAAGCTGGAATCAAGATTGCCGGGAGAAATATCAATAAAACCTCAGATATGCAGATGACACCACCCTTATGGCAGAAAGCTAAGAACTAAAGAACCTCTTGATGAAAGTGAAACAGGAGAGTGAAAAGTTGGGTTAAAGCTCAACATTCAGAAAACTAAGATCATGGCATCCAGTCCCATTACTTCATGGCAAGTAGATGGGGAAACAGTGGCAGACATTATTTTTTTGGGCTCCAAAATCACTGCTGATGGTGACTGCAGCCATGAAATTAAAAGACACCTACTTCTTAGAAGGAAAGTTATGACCAACCTAGACAGCATATTAAAAAGCAGAGACATTACTTTACCAACAAAGGTCCATCTAGTCAAGGCTAAGTCATGTATGGATGTGAGAGTTGGACTAGAAAGAAAGCTGTGAGTGAGTGAGTGAAGTTACTCAGTCGTGTCCAACTCTTTGCAACCCCTTGGCCTGTAGCCTACCAGACTCCTCCGTCCATGGGATTTTCCAGGCAAGATACTGGAGTGAGTTGCCATTTCCTTCTCCAGGAGATCTTCCTGACCCAGGGATTGAAGCCAAGTCTCCCTCATTGTAGGCAGATGCTCTACTGTCTGAGCCACCAGGGAAGTCACCAGGAAGAAAGCTGAGTGCTGAAGAATTGATGCTTTTGAACTGTGGTGTTGGAGAAGACTCTTGAGAGTCCCTTGGACTGCAAGGAGATCCAACCAGTCCATCCTAAAGGAGATCAGTCCTGGTTGTTCATTGGAAGGACTGATGTTGAAGCTGAAACTCCAATACTTTGGCCACCTGATGCAAAGAACTGACTCATTTGAAAAGACCCTGATGCTGGGAAGGATTGAAGGCGGGAGGAGAAGGGGACGACAAAGGATGAGATGGTTGGATGGCATCACCGACTCAATGGAGATGAGTTTTGGTAAACTCCAGAAGTTGGTGATGGACAGGGAGGCCTGGAGTGCTGCAGTCCATGGGGTTGCAAAGAGTCGACACGAGCGACTGAACTGAACTGAACCTATCAGTGGGCTTTCCTCTGTGAAGTTCAAATAAGTATATTTGAAGAAAGTCTGAACATCTGAACTCAAGCTTGATGAGTAAATTTTAACTTCACAGACACAGCTCTGTTCTACCTTCTACACTCCAGGGTGAAGTAATCAGTCTTATGCAAATAGTTTGACTTGCTTGATGACTGAAGGTCTTCTGTTTTGTCCATAAATGTAGATGTATGTATAATGTGTGGGAGGTCTTATCTGTAGTGAAGGAATTGTGTCTTAAGCAAAGCAAAAAGATTTAAAATGCTGTACATCATTGCAGTCTTGCTATTTTGGATAATGGAGTCATTGATTGCATAAGCATACCACAAACACTTTTAAAGAGCTTGAACTTTTTTTCTACACCATCTGGGGTCAATGGTGAGTTTATATTTTTAAAAAATCTTTAACTGTTTACTTTTACCTGAGAGTTAATCTCAACACTTAGGACTAGCCTCCTCTGGGGTAAGACATGGTTAAGATTTCAGTCTTAGAGAATTGAATTGCTTAAATTTACTGCCATGGATTTCAGATTTAATTTTTAAAATTCAGGCAATTAAAACATTTTCGATTATGATGGTATCAAAATTGATGACTTTTTGTCTTGCCATTGGCTGGATGACTCAAAACTGTCTTAAACTATTAATGTCTGTATTTTTCCTGTAGGTTATTTTAGTGATACCCCAACATTCTACAGATCATGCCAATTTAATTTTATTTCTTTTTCTCCTTTTATTCTTTAGAAAGACAGTGCTGGTAGGGGGAAATGTCTGTATTTTAGTCATATTATTTATCACACACTTGAAGGGCATGTTTTGATGTTAAAACAGAATGTGATGTGTATAATGTAATTTTATCTACATGGAAAAATGAAAATTTAAGACATGCCTGAATATGAGTGTTGCTCATTGTAATTTATTCCCAAGTAAAAGAGAAGAAAGAAATTTGCCTTAAAAATTAGATGATTGCTAGTAAGGAAAATTGACTAGGAGTATGCTTATACATCCTGATACCTGATATAAGATGCCACAGATTTCTAGTACAGGAGTTATCTTTTCATAAAATGAACCATAATTTCATAGTAATTTAGGACTTCATAATACTTTTATTTTCCTCTATCTGTTGAGAGACCTGGGTTGGTTGTTTGACCTGTAGAATTTCCCACAGTTGGTATTTTGTTGATTATACACTCAAGAACAGTCCAGCCTTTTTTTTTTTTTCTTTTCTGTCTTTCGATTTTCCTGAAAAGTGGACAGCTAGATCCAGAGGTTTGACCAGACCCAGGTTTGATTGCTTTGGCAAAACTGTGTTTGTTGTGTTTCTATCATCAGGAGGTATATCATATCCAGTTTTGTTTTTTTTTCTCCTTTTTGTTGTTATTAGCCATTGTTGCGCGATGCCTACAGAGATAATAATTAATTTCAAGTTGTGAAATAGTGATATTTTATCTTTTGTTTCCCACTTATTACCTGGAATAATTTTAAAGAAAGCTCTTTCTTATATACATTTTGGCTACTAGTATAGTTCATATAGGAAATGTGAGATGAATTGCTAATTCTTTCATTTCCCCAGTTTTCAAGATAATGAGCTAGGTCCCTCTCAACCTCAGAAAGTGACCAGTTAGTGTGGTGGTGCTATGGGGTTTTTCTTCTCCTTTTTTCTTTTTTTTCAGCGTCATTATGATCTACAGTCAGTTGTACCCTTAGTTAGTTCTTTGGTAGAGCTAGGAAGAGGTCCATGGGATGAAGATACTCCCTGAGTTCTTGCATGTTGATAAGCTGTTTCACTCAAGTCTTTTTGATATGACCTCAGTTTTACATTGTTTTTGATAGCTTCTTTACTGTTACATATGTCACGGTGATCCAAGTTCATCTAGTACATTTCCTTTGATAAACCAGCTAGTTCTTTAAGAAGTTCTGATTTCTTTTAATGGAGAATGGCATTTTAGGATCACAGCCTGGGCCCTAGGGATGAACATCACTACTTAATCAATCAGTTCAGTTCAGTCGCTCAGTCGTGTCCGACTCTTTGCGACCCTATGAACCGCAGCACGCCAGGCCTCCCTGTCCATCACCAACTCCTGGAGTCTACCCAAACCCATGTCCATCAAGTCGGTGATGCCATCCAACCATCTCATCCTCCATTGTCCCCTTCTCCTCCTGCCCCCAATCCTTCCTAGCATTAGGGTCTTTTCCAATGAGTAAACTCTTTGCATGAGGTAGCCAAAGTATTGGAATTTCAGCTTCAACATCAGTCCTTCCAATGAACACCCAGGACTGATCTCCTTTAGGATGGACTGGTTGGATCTCCTTGCAGCCCAAGGGACTCTCAAGAGTCTTCTCCAACACCACAGTTCAAAAGCATCAATTCTTTGGCGCTCAACTTTTCTTCACCGTCCAACATCCATACATGACTACTGGAAAAACCATAGCCTTGACTAGATGGACCTTTGTTGGCAAAGTAATGTCTCTGCTTTTTAATATGCTATCTAGGTTGGTCATAACTTTCCTTCCAAGGAGTAAGAGTCTTTTAATTTCATGGCTGCAATCACCATCAGCAGTGATTTTGGAGCCCAAAAAAATAAAGTCTGACACTGTTTCCACTATTTCCCCATCTATTTGCCATGAAATGATGGGACCAGTGATGGGACCTGTCTCAAGAGACAGGTCAGATGGTCTGGTATTCCCATCTCTTTAAGAAGTTTCCACAGTTTATTGTGATCCACACAGTCAAAGGCTTTGGCATAGTCAATAAAGCAGAAATAGATGTTTTTCTGGAACTCTCTTGCTTTTTTGCTGATCCAGCAGATGTTGGCAATTTGATCTCTGGTTCCTCTGCCTTTTCTAAAACCAGCTTGAACATCTGGAAGTTCATGGTGCACATATTGCTGAAGCCTGGCTTGGAGAATTTTGAGCATTACTTTACTAGCGTGTGAGATGAGTGGAATTGTGCCGTAGTTCGAGCGTTCTTTGGCATTGCCTTTCTTTGGGATTGGAATGAAAACTGACCTTTTCCAGTCCTGTGGCCACTGCTGAGTTTTCCAGATTTGCTGGCATATCGAGTGCAGCACTTTCACAGCATCATCTTTCAGGATTTGAAATACCTCAACTGGAATTCCATCACATGCTAGATATTTTAAATGCACAGAGCTAGGACATATGTGTGGCTCATAAGATTGTACTAATGTTTGTAATATAGATTCAATACTATAAAGTTTTTATTTAACTTCTGTATCGTTATATCTATAGTTCCTTTCTTCCACACTGAGAATTCTGGTTCTCAAGGGGATGACATCAGAGTATCCCGTAGTTATTCATTGTTTTATCCCTCTTTTTTAAATACAGTGGTCTCACAACTTTACCACTACCAATTTTGATTACTGAAATCAGTTATTTTCTGTTTGTTTATTCTTTCTCCATTTGTTTTGGTTGTACTGTATCTTCATTGTCAGATTTTGTAGCTATTACATACTATAATCTCTCTAAGACCCTAATTTAGTGTTAATTCTACAGTCAATCCTATGTTTATTGCTCATCTCCAGTCCTTACTTAATGTCTCTCTAGTCACTTTGATTGCCTCAAATGAGTTCTCTGTTAGAGCTAGGACGAGTCCCATGGGAACAATATTCCCTGAGTTCTTGCATGTTAGTAATAGTTTTTCTTTCCTCTTTATACTTAAAGGTAAGTTTTACTCATTGTAAAGCCTGTGACTCAAACTTACTTTGTGTTTCAAATATGTTACCCCATTTTCTTCTATTGTTTTCCCTTATTTATCATGTAATGCCTAAATGCTCAAAGGATTTTTTTTCCTTTTTTCTTTAAAGTCTGGTAATTTTAGTAGAAAATGTCCTGGTCCATTGATCTAACTTGATTAAGTAGTACACAAGGTACTCTTAAAATATGTAGTTTCACACATGAAACTGAAAGTGCTAGTCACTCAGTCATGTCCAACTCTTTGCGACCCATGGACTATAGCTCCAGGCTCCTCTGTCCATGGAATTCTCCAGGCAAGAATACTGAAATGGGTAGCTATTCCCTTCTCCAGGGGATCTTCCTGACCTAGGGATCAAACCCAGGTCTCCTGCATTGCAGGCAGATTCTTCACCATCTGAGCCACCAGATATAATAGTTTCAAATATATATGTATGTACATGTATATATATAAATGTATTTATACATTTAACTATATATAATACATATACATAGGTACTTTTTTCCCTTTGAAAAGCTTTCTTGAATTACAGTTTTTTTAGTATTTGTTCTGTCCTCTCATTTCGGTTTTCTTCCTTAGGGACTCCTATTTTTATCCTTATACTAGATCTTCTTTGCCAATATGTATCCCCTTTTTGCAAATCCTTCTTAATCTATTTCTTCTTTTTAAAAAATTTGTTCAAGATTTTCTTCCATCTTACTTTGTATTTCTTTGTAAGATCTTTTGTATTTATTTGCTCTTGTATTTCTTATACTTCAGACTTCATTATTGAAATGATTTTTGATTTCTAATTCTTGGTTTCTGCCTTGTCATTTCTGAGTTTTTCGATTCTGATTTGTATTGCTCTTTCATGTATTATATAATTTTCCTATGATCTCTCATAAAACATGTAATTTTTATTATAGTAAAACATATAGCCCTAAGGATTATTTGATGTACTTTAGATAAATAAGCAGCTGTAATTAACTTAGACATTGCTTTAAACCAAGGCTTTTAAACTGAAATTCTGTGAATGAACTTCAGAGTAGGCTACATTGCTTCATTATACACAAAGTAGAGTGTGTATGTTTGGTGGTGGTTTAGTTGCTGAGTTGTGTCTGACTCTTGCTACCGCATGGACTGTGACCCACCAGGCTCCTTTGTGCATGGGACTTTTCAGGCAAGAATACTGGAGTGGGTTGCCATTTCCTTCTCCAGGAGATCTCTCAATCCGGGACTGAACTCCGGTCTCCTGCATTGCAGGTGGATTCTTTACCAACTGAGCCGCCAGGGAAGCCTTGTGTATATGTTTGGGGGTTGGGAAAGAATGCATTCACTTTCTTTAGACTTTCAGATGAGGGTGTAAACCATCCCCAGAAGAACAAGGGTAAGAACCTTTGATTTGTGTATGATAAGAAAACAAATGCTAGATATAGGAATTTTAAGATAAAGATGTCATCAGGGCTGGTATTACATCAGTTTCATTATCTATTTGCTTATGGTCTTTCTCATTTTATTCAGATGGAGGAAGCGAGGAACCACCGGATCGAAGACAGTCAAGTGTAGACTCTCGCCAAAGCCGCTCTGGGCAAGGTAAATTTTCATTAAATTTATTAATAAATTAAAAAGGGAAGATATCAGCTCTTCCTTTCCAGTACTTAATCTGAGGACTGAGGTTTTCACTGGGTCTAATTTAGATATTCTCATTTCTCATTTGGGAGTTTAAATGTTATAATCTAATTGGTTCTATGTGATAATCATTTATTCAAGATTAAAGAAAATGAAAAATGGTCTCTTATTTTAAACGATATTAAAGTTTTAAGTAATTTGGATCACTGTGGTATATGTCTGGATATCACTTTTGGAATATAGCCAAAAGTAAATTTTTAGCAGTAGCATTTGTTGCAAGTATTATTATCCTGGCTTTTAAAAGTATTTATCTTAAGTCTCTCAGAAGAAATAGGTTTTGTTTGTAATTGCTCTCAAAAATTAGGATCATTTTACTTATTTTCCTTTTCTGTTTAAAATTTATTACCATAGGCTTTTGAATAGTTTTTTTAAGTGACAACCTCAAAACTAGGTTAAAATACTCTATCAGTGGATTTTCAGATAGGCCCTCCCTAACTAACGTTTAAATTTTGCAGGACTAGCACCTCCACATTCCTTTTTCTATGTAGTACTTATCACCTTTATTTTCTCCATCTAAAACTAGAATGAATGTTCCATGATTTCAGAGATTTCTGGTTTTCTTTATTCACTGTTGTATTTCCAGTGCCAAGATTAAGTACCTGGTAGATAGTAGTTACTGAATAAATAGTGTTGGGTGAGTGAAGTCATTTCCAAGAGAATGAGAGTTGGAACCCAAACCAAATGAATATATTATAAAATTTCAGGCAGTCATTACTGAGTTTAGTTTTTAGAGAGTCTTTATTTACAAACAAAATAAAGCCTTAGATGTACAAATATGAAGTGTTTTAATCCTGTAAAAACTCTGGTTCATTTATTCTATAATCCTTCTCTTTTTCTCCAACTTTGCTCTTCCCAAGTTTTAGAAAGTACTATTTTTACTAAAACAGTTTGTTGCAGAATAAAAAGAGGAATAATATATGCAGGTTGATTTGGAATTTTTAACCTACACTAGTACTTAATCATTCTTAATATGCATGTATTATAGATATGTTAGAAACTTATCCTATTTTCACTTTTTTCCCTTATTGTAAGTATTTTGATACCAAAAAAGAAATCAAGAGAAAAAAATGAATTGTACTATAAAAGAAAATCAAACACATTATATACCTTAAACTTAAATAACGTTTTATGTCAGTGATATCTCAGTAAGCCTTAGTGCGGACGTGAGAAATAAAATGAGCTTGTGTATATAAAATCCTTGTTGGGCTGCACCCCACAGGCCTGCACGCCTATACCTGCCCAGCCTCAAGACAGAAGAAAGAGCCCAGACTCAGCAACAGAGGCATTGGTGATTTAGTGGATAGGAGACTCTTACACATCTGAAGCATGGTCCTGTGTGTGGCAGAGCAGGCAGGACATGGCAGCACTCTTTACTGCTGGGAGAGGATGGAGGTGTTTACCAGGTATTGGGGGAATTGACTTTAGGTTGGCTTATTGGTTACCAGGGAAACCAGCAAAGGACCACTCCCCTCACTGCCCTTTTGATAAGTTATCAAAGTGGTGGAGATGTTCTGATCTAAAGATTACACCAGGCATTTACTGATTAGGCTCTGTGATTAAGAGGGAAAGTCATTCATATGAGTAGGGTGTGGGTGAAGCAGAGATTGTTAAGCAGGGGCTGTACACAGAGAAAGAGAACAGCCATCTTGGGTGGCCTCACCATATAACCCTAAAAATAAAATTAGTACAAATTAATAGGAAAAGATGATACTAATATTTATTAAAGTTTGATGTTATTAAATGTCAGATTAAATGTCAGATATAAATTTGGGAGATTATTAATTTACCTTATGCCCTCTGAATTATGTCAGTTGAAATAGTTTTCAAATCAATGAGTGTAATCGAATTTTAGTAACAAAAGCCGAACTTAATAACAACAAAATCAGTGATTTTCATGATCTTAGCACAGCTGCCTGATCTCACTTTATTCAAATGACGGAAGTAGAAGTACAAAGCCATCTATAATGACTTGGGATGAATATACATATTACCAGTAGTAAAGAGATAGGATGAATATATACTTCTACTTTTGCTCCTTCCAGAAATCCATTAAAAGATCAGTAAAGGGGAATTAGAGAGGAGACAACATCAACACAATTTTAGAAACTAGAGAGTGTATGAATAATAGAAGATTAAATGTTAAGCTCAGTAGCAGAGAAAATCAAGAAAATAACCCAGCTTATCCTCCAAACGACAGAAAGCTCAAGAATGGCAGCATGTAGAAGTGAAAGGAGGATTGGTTGACAGTTGAAGAAGCCTTTGGACCCTGGGATGTCCTCCTCAAAATGAGCTAGCCAATCAGCTGAACAAGTGCCCAGCTCTTCACCTCTAACCTTGGCAAAGTCCAGAAACTTACTCTTTGAAGAGGACAAAAATAGAGACTCTAGGACAGAAGACATCAGCATAGTGGAAGGCAAGAACCCCATACTGAAGATAATCACCGTTTTAGTCCTCTTCTCTTAATTATGAGAGCTAATCAAGGATTACTAGATATTTGAAGAGACCCTGTAGTGTATGAAAAATAGAGATTAAAATAAATAGGGTAGAGCAGCTTGGAGAGAACAAATCTTTTGCAGAGGAAAATATTAGAACAATTACTAACATCCTCAGGAAAATAAGAGAAAACAATACAGCCATGAAATAAGAAGGAGTTAACTCTAAAAGAGTAATACTCTGATTTTTAAAAGAGGCTCTCAGGCATTAAAATTTTGATTTCAGAGATTAAAAAGCTTTGTAGAAGTACTTACAAAATTAATATTGAAGAAATCTGGTAAAAAGTTGAGCAGAAGGACAGAGGTTATAGAAAAGAAGTGAGGAATATGAAGAAATTTACAGGAGCTGTCCAGGAATTTCAATATTCAAATAATAGTAGTTTCCAGAAGAAACAGAGGAAATGAGGAAGAAATCATCAGGATGATTCAAAAACATTTTCTTGATATAAAGAACATGAGGTTGAAAAGGCTTATTGAGTGCTCAGTACAAAGGGTGTATATAAACACAAACTAAGACACATCAGGGTGAAATTTCAAATCACTGGGCCAAACAGATCTTTCCATGCTTCCAGAGTGGAGAAAAATTTATTAACTAAAGTAACAGGAATCACTTGGCTCTGGACTTCTTTGTGGTAGCTTTAGAAACTAAACAAGCAATGGCACATCACCTTCGAAATTCTGAAGGAAAGTAATTTCAATCTCATTTTATGTCATATGCATTGAAACTATTAATCAGATATGAGTGAAATTACGATGTTTTAAGACATGTAATGTTTTTTGTTTTTTTGGTTTGTTTGCCTGCCTTGTACCTTTCTTAGAAATCTGTTGGAGGGTGTGATCCATCAAAATGATAAAGTCAGACAAAAAAAAAAAGAAAGATAATAGGAAATTTAACAAAAGAGAAAGGTAAAGAAATCTTCCACGTACAATGACAAAACAGGGTTGAAGGGCAAACGGACCAGATTGGAGTAGGTTAGAAGCTTCCAGAAGAGCCATTCTCAGGAATGAGATTGTTAGAAATTTGATGCATTTAATTATCTTTAGGAAAGTTGTAAGTAATTGGTGAAAGACTCAGGGTTGAATTGGTGATAAATACATAAAGTAGTAAGAGAAAGAAGTTCTAAACACAAGTTAAAAAATAAGTAATGTGTAGGAAAGGAGATGTTAGAGTAAGTTCTCAGTCCTTGGGGTAGTGTCTAGAGTAGCTGATGTTCATATCAGTCACTTCCAGTGGTAAACCTTATCAGTTTACCCCAGTGTAATACAGACATTTTTATCTGATTTGGACCATTGTGGTCAAGGGCTTCCCTGATGGCTCTGATAGTGAAGAATCTGCCTGCAACGCAGGAGACCCAGGTTTGATCCCTGGGTCAGGAAGATCCCCTGGAGTATGAAATGGCAATCCATTCTAGCATTCTTGCCTAGAGAATTCCGTGGACAGAGGAGCCTGGTGGGCTACAGCCCATGGGGTCGCAAAGAGTTGGACACGACCGAATGATTAACACTTAGCAAATTATGGTTGGGAAGTAGTGCTTTAAGGCAGGGTGAGCAAATCTGGCCTGTGTTGCCTGTATTTGTACAGCTGGCAGGTTTAATTTGCTAAGCCAGTTTTAATTATTTTTGTATCTATGTTCATGTGGGATGTTGGCCTTTAATTTTTCCTGTCTTAGGATGTCTTTGTCTGATTTTTGTATCAGGCTACTCCTGGTTTCATAGAGTAAGTTGAAAGTTGAAATATAATTCTCCTTCAATTTCCTGGAGTATATTTTATAGAATTGATACTACTTCATCCATAAATGTTTAATAGAATTTTCCAGGGAAACCGTCTGGGCCTAAAATTTTCTTTGTGGGAAAGTTTTAAGATATAAATTAAGTTTCTTTAGTAAATATAGGACTATTCAAATTGTCTATTTCTTTTTGACTATCCTTTTTAAACTCTGTGGCATCTGTAGTGGTGCCACCTCTCTCATTCCTGATATGGATAATTTTGAGTATTCTTTCTCTTTGTCCTGGTCATCCTAGATGGGGATATGTCAATTCTGTTAATCTTAAAGGATCAGTTTCAGTTTTCCTTCATTTTCTGTATTGTTTTCCTGTTTTCTTTTTTATTGGTTTCTGCTTTGTTGTTGTTGTTGTTCAGTCACTAAGCTGTGTCTGACTCTGAGACCCTATGGACTGCAGCACACCAGGCTCCCCTTTCCTTCACTATCTCCTAGAATTTGCTCAGATTCACATCCATTGAGGCAGTGATGCTATCTAACCATCTCATCCTCTCTTGCTCCCATTTTCTAGTGCCTTCAATCTTTCCCAGCATCAGGGTCTTTTCCAATGAGTCACCTCTTCACATCAGGTGCCCAAAGTATTGGAGCTTCAACTTTAGCATCAGTTGTTCCAGTGAATATTCGGGGTTGATTTCCTTTAGGATTGACTAGTTTGATCTCCTTGTAGTCCAACGGACTCTCAAGAGTCTTCTCCAGCACCACAGTTCAAAAGTATCAATTTTTCGGTGCTCAGCCTTCTTTATGGTCCAACTCTCACATCTGTACATGATGCTGGAAAGATCACCATAGCTTTGACTGTACCCCACCTTTGTCGGCAGAGTAATGTCTCTGCTTTTTAATACGCTGTCTAGATTTGTCATAGCTTTTCTTCCAAGTAGCAGTGTCTTTTAATTTCATGGCTGCAGTCACCGTCCACAGTAATTTTGGAGCCCAAGAAAATAAAGTCTGTCACTGTTTCCACTTTTTCCACTTCTATTTGCCATGAAGTGATGTAACCAGATGCCGTGATCTTTTTTTTATGTTGAGTTTTAAGCCAACTTTTACACTCTCCTCTTTCACCCTCATCAAGAAGCTCTATAGTTTCTTCACTTTCTGCCGTTAGAGTGGTATCATCTGCATATCTGGAGTTGTTGATTTCTCCCAGCAGTCTTGATTCCAGCTTGTGATTCATCCAGCCTGGCATTTTGCATGAATGTACTCTGCATATAAGTTAAACAAGCAAGGTGACAATATACAGCCTTGTCGTACTCCTTTCCCAATTTTAAAACAGTCTGTTGTTCCAAAGAATGTTCAGATGACCATACGAAATGAGTTGCACTCATTTCACATGCTAGTAAGGTTATGCTTAAAATCCTTCAAGCTAGGGTTCAGCAGTATGTGAACTGAGAACTTCTAGATGTACCAGCTGGGTTTAGAAAAGGCAGAGGGACTAGAAATCAAATTGCCAACATTTGTTGGATCATAGAGATTGGAAATTCCAGAAAAACATCTAGTTTTGCTTCATTGACTATGCTAAAGCCTTTGACTGTGTGGATCACGATAAGCTGTGGAAAATTCTTAAGATGGGAATACCAGACCATCTTAGCTATCTCCTGAGAAACCTGTATGCAGATCAAGAAGTAACAGAACCAGACATGGAACAACTGACTGGTTCAAAATTTTGAAAGGTTTGTGCTTTGCTCTTTATTATTTGCTTTCTTCTTCCTGCTTTCTCTTCTTTTTCTGGTTTCTTAAGGTAAAAACTAAGTTCACTGATACTGGAGCTTTATTTTCTAATACAGAAATTTTAGTGCTATGAATTTCCCTCTGTGTATTGATTTAGCTGCATTTCACAGACTTGCATGAGTAATGCTTTTATTTTCTTTTATTTCAAAATACTGCCTAATTCCCCTTTTGGTTTCTTCTTTAACACGTGTGTTATTTAGAAGTGTGTTGATGAAGTTTTCAAACATTTGAGAATTTTCCAGATATTTTCCTCATATTAATTTCTAGTTTAATTTTGCTGTGGTCAAGGAATATGCATCCTATGAGTTAAGTCACATTTTACTGAGACTTGTTTTATGGCCCAGGAAATTATCTATCTTAAATGTTCTTTGTGTACTAATAAAATTTAAAAGCTTTTGCACAATGAAGAAAACTATAAGCAAAGTGAAAAGGCAACCTTCAGAATGGGAGAAAATAATAGCAAATGAAACAACTGACAAATAATTAATCTCCAAAATATACAAGTAGCTCATGCAGCTCAATACCAGAAAACTAAATGACCCAATTGAAAAATGAGCCAAAGGACTAACAGACATTTCTCCAAAGAAGGCATACAGATGGCTAACAAACACATGAGAAGATGCTCAACATCACTCATTATCAGAGAAATGCAAATCAAAACCATAATGAGGTTTAATAATCTCACACCAATCAGAATGGCTGCCATCAAAAAGTCTGCAAACAATAAATGCTGGAGAGGGTGTGGAGAAAAGGGAACCCTCTTACCCTGTTGGTGGGAATGCAGACTAGTGCAACCACTATGGAGAACAGTGTGGAGATTACTTAAAAAACTAGAAATAGAATTGCTATGTGACCCATCAATCCAACTGCTGGGCATACACACTGAGAAAACCAGAATTGAAAGAGACACGTGTACCCCAGTGTTCATTGCAGTACTGTTTGCAGTAGCTAGGACATGGAAGCAACCTAGATGTCCATCGGCAGACAAATGGATAAGAAAGCTGGGTACATATACACAATGGAATATTACTCAGCTATAAAAAAGAATGCATTTGAGTCAGTTCTAATGAGGTGAATGAAACTGGAGCCTATTATACAGAGTGAAGTAAGCCAGAAAGAAAAACACCAATACAGTATATTAACACATATATATGGAATTTAGAAAGATGGTGAAGACGACCCTATATGCAAGATAGCAAAAGAGACCCAGATGTAAAGAACAGACTTTTGGACTCTGTGGGAGAAGGCGAGAGTGGGATGATTTGAGAGAATAGCATTGAAACATGTATATTACCATATATGAAATAGATGACCAATCCATGTTTGATGCATGAAACAGGGCACTCAAAGCCAGTGCACTGGGACAACCCAGAGGGATGGGATGGGGAGAGGGTGGGAGGGGAGTTTGGGACGGGGTGGGGGACACATGTATACCTGTGGCTGATTTATGTCAATGTAAGGCAAAAACCATCACAATATTGTAAAGTAATTAGCCTCCAATTAAAATAAATTTTTAAAAAATGTGTATTATGCTCTTTGGAGGGGAGGTAGAAGGTGCTACAAATGTCAGTCTGGTCAAGTTAATTGATGATATTGTTCAAGTTTTCTGCATCTTTGCTGATTTTCTATCTGCTCATTCTGTCAATTACTAGGAGAGGAATATTGAAATCTCAGACCATAAGTGTGGATTTATCTATTTCCCTTTGCAGTTCTGTTCTCATACCACTGATCCTTTGGTCAGAATGGATTTAAATATTCCCTACAGCTGCCATTGGCTTCTCTCGTGGCTCAGTGGTAAAGAATTGATCTGCATTCCAAAAGACACAGGAGATGTGGGTTTGATCCCTGGGTCAGGAAGATCCCTTGGAGAAGGAAATGGCAACCCACTCCAGTATTCTTGCCTGGAAAATCCCATGGACAGAGGAGCCTGAGGGCCTACAGTCCATAGTATCACAAAGAGTCAGACATGACTGAAGCAACTTAGCGTGTGCTTGCTTCATTTTCACCCAGAACCAGAGCCCTTCTATTTTATTATATTTTGTGTTTGCCTGTCTAGAGGGTAATATTCAAAATATTTAATAATTAGTATGCCATAAATACCAGCTAACCAGAACAAATGCCAGTCTGTTCAGAACAAACATTTAGTCGCTAAGTCATGTCCAACTCTTCTGTGACCCCATAGACTGTAGCCTGTCAGGCTTCTCTGTCCATGGATTTCCCAGGCAGGAATACTAGAATAGGTAGCCATCTCCTCCTCTAAAGGATCTTTCCAACCCAGGGATTGAACCTGCATCTCCTGCATGGGCAAGCAGATTCTTTATCACTGAACCATCACGGAAGCAACAAACATTGTCTTTAAACATCTGTTACACCTGTAGAGGGCCATAATGGATGATAACCTGCCCTTCCTGATTGCAGATACAGTTGCTATTTAATGTCTCTTCTGATAGCTTCCCTGGTGGCTCAGATGGTAAAGCGTCTGCCTACAGTGCGGGAGACCTGGGTTCAATCCCTGGGTCGGGAAGATCCCCTGGAGAAGGAAATGGCAACCCACTCCAGTATTCTTGCCTGGAAAATCCCATGGACGGAGGAACCTAGTAGACTACAGTCCATGGGGTCACAAAGAGTCAGACATGACTGAGCAATTTCACTTTCTTTCTATAGTCATAATGGCAGACATGTAAGGTAAGGGGCCTAGTGAGGTGTCTTATCCTTTGGACATGAAGGCTGTCTCCTGTGTGTTAACTAACTAGCTTGGCCTCTGCTCTCTCTCAGATACAGTGGATTCTGACTCAAACATACCCGCACTCACTGTCCTCATTTAGGGGCAGAGACCTCTGATGTCATCTGCTCTCAAGTGTAGGAGATGGGAGATGGCCTGACTGAATCAGGTTCCACCCCGTCCTTAAGATGCCCCTGGACACTTCCTGCTCCTTGCATCTCTTGCTTTTGTGGTTAAAACAGACTTGGAAATACTCTCATCTTTCACAGTTATCCTCCTACACATACTCTGGGCTATAATTTCCACACTCCAGTTGCATCTAGTTTCTGTCTCCCATGGATTTCTGAACACTTCTCCTCCATTATTGACTTTTTGTTTTGTTTTATAATGCTTTAAGAGTTTGTTCTTTTTTAAGATACATTTTCTGTCATTGCCACACCACCTATATTGTTGCCATTTTCGTCTGAACTACTATCATTTCTTTACTACTTAGAGTGTCCTAACTTTTTATTTCTATTCTTGCCAACATATAATCTGTTGTCCATTTGATAGCTTTTACTGCTTTTGTTAAAACAAATCAAGTCATTATTTCCCCACATTTGAAAAAAAATTCTCCAGTGTCTTCCTGTCACATTCAGAATAAACTGTAAAGTCTTTATCATTCCTTGTATAACCTGACCTGAGCTGCCCTTTCCCTAGTATTTTACACCCTCCCACTCCCTTCATTATCCACTTTGTTTCATCTCTGTTGGCCTTTTTGCTTAAACATCTGAAGAGTGTTTTCAAGGTCTGTACATTTGTTCCTTCTTGACTAAAGAACTATGAGTTTCTGCTTAGGAAAGAGTGGCCTTCTCTTTGACCTCCTAAACACTCAGCTCTAATCTTCATAATTGCCACTACACGTGTATATTTACTTGTTCAATGTTGTCTGAGCAATTGGAAAATTAGTTTCATCTGAGCAGAGACTTTGTCTAATCCACCACTCTAGCCGTAGAACACTTACACATAAAGTTTTTTCAGTATTTGTCGAATGAAGGAATGCACGAATATCTAGCAGGCAGTGTGCATGGGGAAGTATGTGGATGTATGTAGATGTGCCCAGGACACACATGGATCCGATACTCACCTCTGTTACTTACGTAGCTGAGGAAGTAAAGCAGCAGTGTGAGAAATTTGTTGGATGTATGTAGTTTGTCAGACTGTCAACTGTCTGTTGATTTGTGAAATGAGGCTCTTTTTAAAATAAGACTATAAAACTGATTGTGACAGTTTGACTCTAGTATAGTCTTCTAAGATTGGGTGGTTATTCTCTGCTTTCCAGTGTAGCATTTTGCATATTATTGGGTTATATTATTTACTATATTTGGTCTTATTTGTCTGGTGGATCTCTCTTTTTCTTAGCAGTCTAGAAGTTCATTAATGGTAGGATCTTAGTGTCTAGCACAGTGCCAGTGTTCACATTTAGGCCATCGAATTGATGAAGGAAGCTTATCAGTTCTAGGAATTCTGTTTCTGTATTTCAGGAATCATGGGTTACTTCATCAGAATTGTTTTTTTGTTGTTGTAGTAGCTCCATTTTCTGAATCAAATGACTTTTCATTAGAGATTACCTATACATAAGCAGAATTTACTGGTTCTAAATACTGAATAGGTACATGAGCCATTGTGATATGGTTGAAACCCAGTTTTGATTTACTTCTGCAAAGATACCATCATGCAGGCATTAGACTCTGGTATGCAAGATGTATATTAGTATAATAATGCCTAAGATCAACTCATGCTGGAAGACTGGGAAATTGTACAGTGTTTGAGTTTGTGTAATTCCCATTATTTGTAGCCAGTTTCATTTTATTATTACACATTGGTGTATCTATAGTAATAATGTACTAAATTTTCAAATATGCTGTCTCCTGGTTCTTTTTCTTTCCTTGTAAATATAAAATTTGTAAAAGTGAAATGTTCATGCACTTGAAACATACACAAATTATTCTTTAGTCTGGTGACAATGATTTCTTTAGTAAACCAATAGTATTGTATAGAATGGTACGGAAAATTATTTCAATATTTAGTATATCATTTCTTTATCTCAGTGTAATAGTGTATCTGGCATAGTGGCATCACTCATATACAGGATTATTTTGTTATTTTAGTACTTTCTCATTCTGATAAAAATTATTTTGCTTTCAGCATAGATTGCTTTAGGAATAAAGACAAAAATTAATAACATATATGTGCCGAGCTCTGAGCTAGGTGCCTTCACAGAATCCTCATTTAATTCTCTAATTTAGTTTAATTTAATCCTCATTTAATTCTCAGAATAATGCTGTGAAGTGTGTATTATTTTCAGTAGGAAAATATTTCAGACTTTACACTAATCTACACAGAAAATTTCAAATCAGCCTTATTGGTAGCATGTATTTAGAATCTTTTCATTCTGATATTTAAAACACAAAGTTGTTTGTTGGTGGTTGGATCAACAGAGTTGAAAAGATCTGACCTTAAAGGATAAATCTCTCCATGCGTGCTAAGTTGCTTCAGTTGTGACGGACTGTTTGCAACCCTGTGGACTGTAGCCCACCAGGCTCCTCTGTCCATGGGATTCTCCAGGCAAGAATACTGGAGTGGGTTGCCATGCCCTCCTCCAGGGGATCTTCCCAACCTAGGGAATGAACCTGTGTCTCCTGCCTTGCGGGCAGATTCTTTACCACTGAGCCACCAGGGAAGCCTGCTGAAGTGTCTGTATTTCTAGTCATATGTATCTTCTGAGATTTAACTTCTTATTGATATGCTTTCTGTAACTCTTTCTTCCAAAAAAATTAACCTTGAAATTGGCCCTCCAGTCACCAGTTTCTTATTAGGGTGCTTGGGATGTGTCAGAATGTGTTTATATGTATCAATCACACTATATTTTTAATGTGAGTTATAGTAGTCATATTAAGTAAAAAAATTATTTTTACCAAACAATGTAGACATATAAAAAGGATATGTTAGGGCTTCTTCCCCTTCTGCTCCCAGGAAGTGACTAGTATTGACTATATCCAGTCTGTATTCTTCCATGTTTTCCCCTAAACTCATACTGGCTCAGGCATAGATGTGTGTGTATTTGTGTTAGTTAGAATATTTAAACATATTAAATGCAATTTTAGTTGCTTCTTCTCCCTCAGTTAACAGTATAGCATGGCCATCCCTCCAGGAACATACTTAAATTCTAATTTCTTAAAATCTGTATAATCCTTTTTAGCTAAATAATTCATAATTTATTCCACCATTTCCTCATCTGAGTGTTCAGATTTTCAGAGTGGTTCATGATAATTTATTTAGCAATATCTTACACACTTGGAATAGGCAACCCTAAGCACATTTTGTGTCAAAACATATCAAGGGTCCTACTTAATATTATGGTAATTGGCCTAGTGAGCACTAGAAGGCTTATAGAAGTCACTCCTTGCTTATGCATATTTATAAATGAAAAGGAATAAAAGTATGGCAGCTAAAAAGGTTGAAAAAGGTATGTTGGACATTTAGAAATGTTTTCATTTAAAAATTTATCTGAATTTTTCTGGTAAGAGATAAAAATGACAAAACCTCTTTGAAAAACTTCATGAATTTTAGTGAAGAGTCATGAAGAGTTGAGTAACAAAGGGTGAGGAAAGAACTGACTAGTGAAGCCTAGGGTAAAATTATTATCTAGTAAATACACTTGGTGCTTTGTTTTGTTTGAGTACTAGGCTGGATTTAATGTTTTATTTTTAGTGAAAAATTCAAGCGCTGGTTCCCACAAGGGGGCAGACTAAGACAATCTGAAAACCTTGACACTATAAGCAATATTTATTTTAAATTCATAATATATTTACTAAGAAGGAAGAGGAAGTCTCTAGAGACTAGAAATGAGTAGTGAGACAACTGACTGACCATCCTGAGAAGGGTACCATATTGGAGGCATCCACCTGCCTCTTCCCCAGTTCACATGTGTGAACTTTTGGTGTGTTGGACACTCAGCTGTGGCTGTAGTCAGGTTGGCCTTGGTAAGCAGAAGTCCATATTGCAGAGCCCATGTATAAATTGCATTCCTGCTATCATGGCCTCTTTGTTAACAAGCCCATTGGAAAAAGATAGAATGGCTGGGTAAAGAGACTAGCCGAGTCCTCCAAACTGGTCATCTTATTTCCAGGGTTATTACGCATCTTCTCTGTAGAGTTTGCTCTTTGGTAAGCATTCACGGGGACATAAATTGTTTCATACTTGGTGCCCTTTCAAAGAGGTCTGTCCTGTGCCCTTTCAAAGAGGTCTGTCCATATACCTTATCTCCAGAATTCCTTGTCACCAGCTCTCTAATTATTCCTTCTGAATCTCTGGATATTCAGTCATACCATTAAACACCGTCCAGGAGTTGGTATAGAACAGTATCTCTGTCATCTCTCCTTCCAGACAAAAATGTCATCTCTCCTTCCAGCTGGATACCCTGTTCAAACTTCTGCCCTTGGAAGGTTTTCCCTTCACAATTGTCCTTCAGGACTACCCCAGAATCGTGCAGTAGTATTATTGTTATCTGCATGTTATCATGCAGAGCTATGAGTCAACCAGCTTGCTTTTTTTTCCCTCAGGTTGGTCATAGAGAATTCTCCATGAGATAAAATATTAATACATCCAAGTTGAGAGAAAATAAGCACTGTAGCAGGAATTAGGAACCTTGGGCTTCTGGGCCACTTGCTTATGCAAATTATTTGTGGCTTCAGAATCTGCTCAAGCCCAGTCTCCTGTACAACTCTTCCTTTTGATAATGAAGTACTTCAGTACACACTCATGGCTTCCCTTGTGGCTCAGCTTGGTAAAGAATCTGCCTGCAATGCGGGAGACCTTGGTTCAGTCCCCGGGTTGGGAAGATCCCCTGGAGAAAGGAATGGCTACCCACTCCAGTATTCTGGCCTGGAGAATTCCGTGGACTGTATAGTCCATAGGGTCACAAAGAGTCGGACATGACTGAGTGACTTTCACTTCACTTCAGTACACACCCAACCATAGTGCTTTGTTGATCTAACAAAACTTAGTTCATGATGAGCTGCCTAGGTCACATGGTGGCCCATGTCAGTCAGTCAGTCAGTCAGTTCAGTCGCTCAGTCATCTCCGACTCTTTGAAACCCCATGGACCGCAGCACACCAGGCCTCCCTGTCCATCACCAACTTCTGGAGTTTACCAAAACTCATCTCCATTGAGTCAGTGAGGCCATCCAACCATCCCATCCTCTGTCGTCCCCTTCTCCTCCTGCCTTCAATCTTTCCCAGCATCAGGGTCTTTTCAAATGAGTCAGGTCTTTGCAGCAGGTGGCCATAGTATTGGAATTTCAGCTTCAACATCAGACCTTCCAATGAACACTCAGGACTGATCTCCTTTAGGATGGACTGGTTGGATCTCCTTTCAGTCCAAGGGATTCTCAAGAGTCTTCTCCAACACCACAGTTCAAAAGCATCAATTCTTCGGCACTCAGCTTTCTTTATACTCCAACTTTCACATCCATACATGACTACTGGAAAAACCATAGCCTTGACTAGATGGACCTTTGTTGACAAAGTAATGTCTCTGCTTTTTAATATGCTGTCTAGGTTGGTCATAACTTTCTTTCCAGGGAGTAAGCGTCTTTTAATTTCATGGCTGCAGTCACCATCTGCAGTGATTTTGGAGCCCAAAAAAAGTCAGCCACTATTTCCACTGTTTCTCCATCTGTTTGCCATGAAGTGATGGGACCAGATGCCATGATCTTAGTTTTCTGGGTGTTGAGCTTTAAGCCAACTTTTTCACTCTCTTCTTTCACTTTCATCAAGAGGCTCTTTAGTTCTTCTTCGCTTTCTGCCATAAGGGTAGTGTCATCTGCATATCTGAAGTTATTGATATTTCTCCTGGCAATCTTGATTCCAGCTTGTGCTTCATCCAGCCCAGCGTTTCTCATGATGTACTCTGCATATAAGTTAAATAAGCAGGGTGACAATATACAGCCTTGACATACTCCTCTTCCTATTTGGAACCAGTCTGTTGTTTCATGTCCAGTTCTAACTGTTGCTTCCTGACCTGCATACAGATTTCTCAAGAGACAGGTCAGGTGGTCTGGTGTTCCCATCTCTTTCAGAATTTTCCACAGTTTATTGTGATCCACACAGTCAAAGGCTTTGGCATAGTCAATAAAGCAGAAATAGATGTTTTCCTGGAACTCTCTTGCTTTTTTGCTGATCCAGCAGATGTTGGCAATTTGATCTCTGGTTCCTCTGCCTTTTCTAAATCCAGCTTGAACATCTGGAAGTTCACGGTGCATGTATTTCTAAAGCCTGGCTTGGAGAATTTTGAGCATTACTTTACTAGCGTGTGAGATGACTGCAGTTGTGCGGTAGTTTGAGCATTCTTTGGCATTCCCTTTCTTTGGGATCAAAATGAAAGCTGACCTTTTCCAGTCCTGTGGCCACTGCTGAGTTTTCCAAATTTGCTGGCATATTGAGGGCAGCACTTTCATGGCATTATCTTTTAGGATTTGAAATAGCTCAACTGGAATTCTATCACCTCCACTAGGTTTGTTCGTAGTGATGCTTCCTAAGGCCCACTTGACTTCACATTCCAGGATGTCTGGCTCTAGATGAGTGATCACACCATCGTGATTATCTGGGTCATGAAGATCTTTTTTGTATAATTCTTCTGTGTATTCTTGCCACCTCTTCTTAATATCTTCAGCTTCTGTTAGGTCCCTACCATTTCTATCCTTTATTGAGCCCATCTTTGCATGAAATGTTCCCTTGGTATCTTTGATTTTCTTGAAGAGATCTCTAGTCTTTCCCATTCTGTTTTTTTCCTCTATTTCTTTGCACTGATCACTGAAGAAGGCTTTTTCATCTCTGCTTGCTATTCTTTGGAACTCTGCATTTAAATGGGAATATCTTTCCTTTTCTCCTTTGCTTTTCGCTTCTCTTCTTTTCACAGCTATTTGTAAGGCCTCCTCAGACAGCCATTTTGCCTTTATGCATTTCTTTTTCTTGGTGATGGTCTTGATCCCTGTCTCTTGTACAGTGTCCTGAACCTCTGTCCATAGTTCATCAGGTACTCTGTCTATCAGATCTAGTCTTAAATCTATTTCTCACTTCTGAGCAAGCATTTATTCTATGGCCCTGTGGAAAGCCAAAAGCTGTTTTTCACAAAACGGTAGTAGTTATTTGCACAGGATGGCATAGCTTTTTTACAAAATGCTAGAGATCTGCCCTGAGTTCACCTAAAGTTGTGCAGTAACCATGCAAGAATCCCTAACTAGCACAGATACATCAAGCACTTGGGTTATATAACCCAACCCAAGTGGCAAAGCAGCTGTTACAGCAGCCCATAAGTGTTGCAGAACCCTCAACTGTTGTGAGCCTCCTCACATCAAACAGTCTTGGTAAATGGTTCATAGTTGCCTACCCAAAGGAGGTACAGATTGCTTCAAAATTCCAAAGAGCTCTCCTGGGCATTGTACCTCTTTCTCAGTATTAAAAGAGAGTACATACAGCACCTTCTTCACCTTGGAAGGGATGTCTTGAATTGCTCAAAACCATAGGGCTCACAGAAATTTTACCAGTGTGGAAGACCTCTGAATTTCTGTGGAATTTATTTCCCACCCTCTGGCATGCGTGTATTTTATCACAGTGTTTAGATCAGTTGCTGCTTCTTGTTCACCAAGTCTTATCAGCATGAAATTATCAAAGTAGTAGACCAGCATGGTGCCCTTATAGAATAGAAAGGCAGTTAAGGTCCCTGTGGATTAGATTATTACTAAGAGCAGGAGAATTAGTAGCTAAGCACAGTGAAAATGTATAGCTGGCACTGTAGCTGAATGCTTACTGTTTATGATGATCTCATTCTCAGGTCTATAGCTGCAAACCTTATGCCAGGAGTGTGTTGGCTTTCTTTAGGAACAAAATCATACCTAAAGCAGCAGCAGCAGTGGTATTCACAACCTGAAAAGTTACAAAAATTCACTGTCATTCTCCAAGATGTGTCTGTCTTCTTCACAGGCCATGTAAATGAGTTGAATGGGGATGTAGTAAGAGTCATCATCCTTGGCTCCTTCCAGTGTTTAGTGATTGGATCATACTTTTTACCTTATACTCTGGAAACTAACTGAACTTCAGTACAGTAGTCATTGGCCACATATAGCTGTTGAGTATTTGAAATGTGGCTGGTCTAAAAGGAGATGTGTTGTATGTGTAAAATGCACATCAGATTGTGAGACTTTCTGTCTGTTCATTCAAGAATGTTTGCCTTTACATATTGAAGCATTGTTGTAACAATTGCTTTATTGGTATTTAATTAGAGTATGTGTAATCTTGGGAATAACATCTGTCTATTGACTTTTCCTTCTCATGTTGAGACGTTCCTGTTTCTTTGTATGCCATTTTGGATTATATCCTGGATATTTTGAGTATTATTATATGTGACCCTAGGTTTTATTAAAGTTCTAAGGAGAATGTTTTGTCTGTGTGTGTGTGAGTGTGTGTATGTCAGTGGCTAGTTGAAAAGATTATGTTCAGGCACAAATTCCTACCTGCATTATGGGGCCTGTGGTTCCAATGTCTGTTCAGTTTTCTGAGCATTTCATGTGATTCAGTGTCCATTCTGGGACCAGAGTGGTAGTAAGTACATCTTATTGCTCTGTTCTCAAAGCCTGTGGTAAGACTGTTTAGGGTCATACCACGCACACGGAACTCAGAAGTGAGCCTAGAAGTTCATATACAACTTGATGGGATTGTTTGCTTGTTATTCCTCCGTACCCGTGTTACCAACATTTTCAAGCCCTCAGACTCTCCTTTAGCCCTCTGGCTAAAAACCAGAGACTCTAGTTTTCCCATTCCATTGTTCAGTTCCTGCGACTGTGTCTATATCCAGGTCAAGTGATAAACAGAGAGATTCAAAAAACAATGAGAATTTGCCTCACATTCTTGGGATTATTATTCCTGGGATCATAAAAAAGAGCTCCCTTCTCCCAGAGTTCTAGGTACTTGCCCAGTCACCATGAACATCTCTTTGCTGCTACTGCTGTAGAATTGGTTGGATACCAGAAGAGAAGAGAAGGGAGGAAAGAGGGATTTCCCCTAGTCTCTCATACCAACATGTGCCCCCTTTCATTTTCCTCATTAGAAAGGGAGGGATTTTCTTGGAGTTTTTTCTTAACCTCATGTGCACTTCTGAATTTGGGGCTGTCTTTAAGTCCAGCCCAGGCAATTCCTGAAAAAAAACATGGTAAACTCACACAACTTCAGCAGGACTTCATATTCTGTGCTCCTTTCTGAATCTACCTGCAACTGTTTATTTTCATAGTCTTCAGATAGCTTCCCTGATAGCTCAGTTGGTAAAGAATCTGCCTGCAATGCAGGAGACCCTGGTTTGATTCCTTGGTGGGGAAGATCCCTTGAAGAAGGGATAGGCTACCCACTCCAGTATTCTTGGGCTTCCCTGGTCGCTCAACTGGTAAAGAATCCCCCTGCAATGCGGGAGACCTGGGTTCGATCCTAGGTTGGGAAGATCCCCTGGAGAAGGGAAAGGCTACCCACTCCAGTATTCTGGCCTGGAGAATTCTATGGACTGTATAGTCCATGGGGTCACAGAGAGTCAGACGTGACTGAGTAACTTTCAGTTGATACATTCTTTTTGTTTGGTTTTTGTTTGTGGATTTATTTTTACTAGCTTTTATATTTTAGAGTAGTTTCCGTTTCACAGCAGAATTGAGTGGAAAATACAGTTTACAGTTTCTGTTTGACTCTTGCACCCACATACCCACAGCCCTCCCCTACCAGAGTGGTACATTTGTTATAATAGGTGAACCTGCATTGCTGCTGCTGCTGCTAAGTCGCTTCGGTCGTGTCCAAACCTGCATTGACACATCATTATCACCCAAAGTTTATAGTTTACATTATGGTTCACTCTTGATACTATACATTCTATGGATTTTTACAAATATATAATGGTATGTATCTACTATTATAGTATCTTATAGAAAGACTGCCCTGCCCTAAAAATCCTCTATACTAACATAATTTCTATAGTCTAAAATAAATATAAACAGCAAGTAATCAGTCATCAGCAAAAAAAAAAAAAAAAAAACAAGATGTACACATTAAAATGATGTATAACCTAAACATGTTTATTTAAGAATGTATTCTAATATCTTTCCCTCCCTACAGTCCCTGGGAACCACTGATCTTTTTACTGTTTCCATAGTTTTGCCTGTTCCAGAATGTCATCTAGTTGGAATCATACAGTATGTACCCTTTTCCAATTGGCTTCTTTCACTTAGTAATATACATTTAAGGTTCCTCTCATGACTTGTTAGCTCATTTGTTTTTAATGCTGAATAATATCAGTTGTTTGGACATACTAGTGTATCTATCTATTCACCTACTGAAAGGGCATCTTGGTTGCTTCCAGGTTTTGACAATGCTTAGTAAAGCTGCCATTAATATCCATGTGCAGGTTTTTGTGTCGATACAAGTTTTCAGTTCATTGGGTAAATGCCAAGGAGCATGACTGCTGGATTGAAAGGTGAGAGCATGTTTAGTTTTGGAAGAAACTGCCAAGTTGTCTTCCAAAGTAGCTGTAACATTTTTCATTCCCACCAGCAGTGGAGGAGAGATCCTGTTGCTTCACATCCTCACCAGCATTTGGTGTTGTCAGTGCTTTGGATTTTGGCCATTCTAATAGGTGTGCAGTGGTATCTTGTGTTGTTTTAATTTATAATTCTCTAATGACATATGGTGTTGAACATCTTCTTCATATGCTTATTTGCTTCTATAGTGAGGTGTCTGTTCGGGTCTTTTGCCCATGTTTTAATTTTTTTTTCTTGTCATTGAGTTTGTATACTTTGGATATTTTTAAATTTTTAAATATGAAGCTTGGGTTCTCATTTTCTTAGCAGTGTCTTTCACAGAGCAGACATTTTAAATTTTAATGAAGTCTAGGTCATCAATTATTTCTTTCAGGATCATGCCTTTGGGACTGTTTCTGAAACCTCATCACCATACTCAAGGTTATTTAGATTTTCCATGTGATATTACAGGAGTTTTACACTTTTGCACGTTACATTTAACTCTGTAATCCATTTTGAGTTAATTTTTGTGAAGGATGTAAGGTCTGTGTCTAAATGTATTGTTTGGATTATGGATGTCCAGTTGTCTAAAGATCATTTGTTGAAAAGACTTTCTTTTCTCCAGTGTGTTGCTTTTGCTCCGTTGGCTGTATTCATATGGGTCTGTCCTGGGCTTTCTGTTGTGTCGCGTTGATTTCTTTGTCTGCTCTTTCCCCAGTACTGCACCGTCTCCATTACTGTAGCTCTGTAGCACGTCTTGAAGTTCAGTGGTGTCACTCTTCCATCTTGGTTTTTCCCTTTCAAGTATCAGGTTGGCTATTCTGGGTCTTTTGCCTCTCCACATAAATGATAGAATCAGTGTCAACAAAATAAATTACTGGGATTTGATTGGGTTTGTATTAAGTCTATTAGTTTGAGGAGAATTGACATTTTTATAGTTTTGATTCTGTGCATTCATGAATGTGGAGTTTCTCTCCATTTATTTAGATCTTCTTTGACTTCTTTCATCAAGAGGTTTTGTAGTCTTCCTCATAGATCTTCTGTATATTTTGTTAGAATTTATACCTAAGTATTTCATTTTTTAAATCCACAATTTTATAATTTCAGCATCCTTGCCATATCTGAGGCTGGTCTGATGCATGTACTGTCTCCTTGTACTGGGTTGTTTTGTTTATTTGTTTTTATTTAAGTGTGCCTTGTAAGTTTCTGCTGAAAGGTGAACATGGTATAGTGGATAAAATTAACTGCAGTAAATAATAATTAATTTTATTGTGGGAGTAGGGTGGGCAACATCTTTAGTCCTGTGATTTTGGTGAGCTTGTGCCCCTGGACTGTGAACTTTGCCAGGGCCTCTGAGTTATTGTGTTCCACTGATTTTGTGTCCATTCTTTTTGCCAATACCACCTACTCTCTAGATTGCAGTAACTTAACATTAGTCTTGAAGATAGGTATTGCAAGAGTCCAAACATTGATTTTATTGTTCAGAATTAGTCTATCCTAGTCCCTTTATTTTTACGTAAAAATTTAAAATCAGTTTTTTGATGTCTACAAAAATAATTGTCCACTGGATTTTCATTAGGATTACTTTAAATCTATAGATCAGTTTGACACTTAGCATCATAAAATCTTCTGATCCATAGTATATCTCTTCATTTAGGTCATCAATTTCTTTCATCAGTGTTTTGTAGTTTTTAGCATACAAATATTGTACATATTTTGTTAGATTTATTCCTGATTTCATGTTTTTAATGGTGCTATTTTAATGTTACTGGTTTAATTTTTTTTATTTTCCACATATTCTTTGCTGGAATATAGAAAGACACCTGCTCCTTGTATATGGACTCTGTAACCTTTGAGTGTGCCTAACTCACCTTTTTTTTTCTAGTGGCTTTTTTTTTTTTTTTTGTAGATTTCTTAAAATTTTCTACATAGGCAGTCATGCTATCTGATACATGACTCTGTACTAGTTACTACTCTTCTCTTGGCCTGTTTCCTACTTGATATATGGACTTGTTATGAGACTATTACTAAGTGGTGTAAGTTAAAAGGACGTTTGGAATAATTTTAGGCAAAACTCCTTTGTTTATGAAATATGTAAAAGCCCATTGATTTTAAGTTTATCACTGTGCTCTGTTTTGTTTCTCTGAGTACTTTTTAAGAATAAGCTTTTAATAACATGTAAACTGGAAAATTCACCAATTATATGTACAGTTCAATGAATTATCATGCTAAAGGCTTTTGATTTAGAAGTTTTATTTGTAGTTATTTATGCAACTTGGAAAATTAGAAGGCAGTTCTGTAGAACAGGTATGGCCTTTGGCTAAAGAATTTCTTTATTAACTTGAACTTTAATATTTCATAATCATCTGTACTAAATATAAGACTTAGTGAAGACTGAAATTTTTATTGAATCATAGTTGCTCCTAACATTACTTTAGTGTCCATATACTTGATATCCTTGTGCTTTCTCAATGCAACTTTTGAATGCCTAATTACCAGGTATCTAGCATAATTGAATTTTTTGCTGTGACATTAGCAGTTTATTTTTTCTGCCCATATCTCTATCACATTATTTTAGTAATTTTTATTCTGAAGCAGGACAAAGTAAGTAGTAGGAAAAAGAAAGATAGAAAATGACGATTGAATAGTTTGGGGTGCCAGTAGATACTATCTTGCATGCGTGCCAGGTTGCTTCAGTCATGTCCCACTCTTTGCGATCCTATGGACTATAGCCTGCGAGGCTCCTCTGTCCATGGGAGTCTCCAGGAAAGAATAATGGAGTGGGTTGCCATGCCCTTTTCCAGAGGATCTTCCCAACCCAGGGATAGAACCCATGTCTCTTCCATCTCCTGCATTGGCAGGTGGGTTCTTTACCACTAGCGCCACCTGGGAAGCCCCAGGTACCATCTTACAAGCTTGGTAAATTGGATTTCAAATTTTTTACTTCCTTCCTGGTTATAAAATTATTCATCTATTCCTTTTATTGTGTAGCTTTTTAGTGGTTCCCACTGAAATGGGCCAAGTGTATTTCCATGCTCCATTGATGTCTCATTTGGACTGACTTGGGCCAGTAAAGTGTTAGTGAACAGAGGTCTTAAATACACTCTTCTGATTTAACTTGGTCTCCTGCAGCCCTGTGATCTTCCATGGGAAGAGCATACCCCCTGTATTCACTGTCCCATCAGGACTAGGCCCAGTATGAGAGACACATTGGAATAGTTCTGAGCTTGATAAACCAACCAAGATCAGCTGACCCACAGTCAATCTGCAGACTCATGAGCAGAAAAATGAATCTTATAGACTGCTGAAATTTTGAGGTTGTTAGTTACCCCCTCAAAAAAGAAAGCAGACTGATATAGTCAAATTGTGTGAATGCTTACCAGTACTTTACTTGAAACATATTTTTATAGTTTTTTCTCTATAGCTACAATGAGTTCAAGCACAATTTATAGGGCAGAGAAGATAGAGGAAAAATATTTTTAAGCAGAAAAGTAAACTAGGACATCCATACTGGACTAATTGCAGTATTATTCCTTAAGGAGTATTATTAGATTCTAAAATTATCAGCCAAGATTTAACATTGGAAAATTTCAAGTGAAAAGAAGTATTTCACTAAATCAAATGCATTCTTCTAGGTATATATATATATTTTAAAAACCTAGTTGTTCTTTTTCTTTAATTAGGGAATTATTACACTAATGATGTACCTCTTTGTTTGTAAACATGTAAAATACTATACGTGCGTGTGCACGTGCTCAGTCGTGTCTCTTTGTGATCCCATGGAGTATAGCCTACCAGGCTGCCTCGTCCATGGAATTTTCCAGGCAAGAATACTGGACTGAGTTACCATTTCCTACTCCAGGGGATCTTTCTGACCCAGGGATCAAACCTGCATCTCCTGCATTGACAGACGGATTCTTTACCATTGTGCCACCTGGGAAGTGTAAAATACTATAATTTATAAAATACTATAATTCCTTATAAGTCAGTCTCATGTCTATGTATGAAAGCCCCCAAATTAGAAATCTGTTAAGAAAGAGACTTGATAAATGGATCTAGGAGATACAGTATTCATCTGATCACAGCTCCAGAAAGAAAGAGAAAAGAACCATTGGAAGAGAAGAATTAATCAACATGGTGAAAGAAAGGACCTAGTGACTAATGAGAAATAAAAAGTTAAGACCTATTCCGGTAAAATTTCTGAAATCCAGAGATAAGGAATAAGTCCTAGATTTCTACCAACAGAAGTTTTGGGGAAAGATAAGAGTGATCTGGACCATGGTAATAATAGAAGAAATGAGGAGAACATGGCAGATTTGAATTCTATTTGAGATTGATAATCTGCAGAATACCTATTGCATTGTTGCAAAGGGATGTGATGGGAAGAAGTGAATGATTACTAGGCTTTTGGTTCAAGTAAATACATGAGTAGGGGGTAAATATCTATGTAATATTTTTAATTGTGGTAATTTAAACCATATTATTGTGTACAATTCAGTGGACTTCAGTACGTTTACAGTGTTGTGCAAATATCACTGCTATATAATCCATCACCCCGAAAGGAAACCTGTACCTGTTAAGCATTCAGTCCCCATTCCTGGGGTCGTTCTTGGAAACCACTGGTCGCCTTTCTGTCTGGATTTGCTTTTTCGGAACATTTCATATAAATGGAATCATACAACATGTAGCATTTTTTAGTCTGGCTTCTTTCACTTAGTATAATGTTTTCAAAGTTTTATCAGTGTTGTAGCATGAATCAAGCCTTCATTATTTTTATTGCTGAATAATATTTCATCATAATATGTCACATTTTCTTTATTGATTCACCAGTTAATGATGTTTGAGTTGTTTCAATTTTGGGCTATTTCAAATAATGCTGCTGTGAACATTCATGTCCTTGTTTTTCCTTGAAAACCTGTTTTCGTTGCCTTTGGGTATACACATAGAAGAGGGATGGACTGGATTAGATGGTAATCTGTGTCTAACTTTTTGAGGAACTGCGAAAATGTTTTAGACAGCAGCTATAACGTCTCATATTCCTACCAGCAATGTATGAAGGTTCTAGTTTCTCCACACCCTTACCAACACTTCCCTGCTGTTGTTTTAACAGCCATCACACTGAGTGTGAAGTGGTATTGCATGTAATACCATGTGCTTGTTTTTTAAAAAAATTTCCCCTCTTTCCCCTCAGTTTTATTAAGATATGATAGACAAATAAAAATTGTATATATTTAAGGTATGCAACATGATGTTTAATGAATATGTACATTGTGGATTGCCACAATCAAGCTGATTAAGATATAGAACATCACCTCACATGTTTACCCTTTTTGTGTGTATGTGTGAGAATATTTGAGATCTACTCTCTTAGCATATTTTAAGTATACAATATATTATTATTTGCTGTAGTCACCATGGTGTACATTAGGTCTCCAGAACTTATTCATCCAATAACTGAAAGTTTTTACTCTTTGACCAACATCTCTGTTTTGCCTCTACCTCCTAGCCCCTGGTAACCACTATTCTCTCTGCTACTATGATTTTGATCTTATTTTCTTCGATTCCACGTATAGGTGAGATTATGTAGAGATATTTCTTTCTGTGTCTGGTTATTAGCATAATGTCCCCCAGGCTCATCTATGTTGTTGCAAGTGAAAGGAGTTCCTTTTTTTTTTTTTAAGGCTGAATAGTATTCCTTGGGGTGGGGGGGAGAGTGTGTGTGTGTGTGTGTAAAATCACATTTTCTTCATCCATCCATCCATTGACAGACACTAAAGTTGTTTCTATATTGTGGCTACTTTGAATAATGCTGCAGTGAACATGGGAGTGCAGCTATCTCTTTGAGATAATGCTTATATTTCCTTTTTGTATATACTCAGAAGTAGATTAGTTGGATCATATGATGGTTCTATTTTCAATTTTTGAGGACTCTCCATTACTGTTTTCCATAATGGTTGTACCAATTTATATTCCCACCAACAATGTATAGGGGTTCCTTTTTCTCCACATCAATACTTGTTATCTTGCCAATACTTGTTATCTTTTGACATTTTGATAATAACTGTCCTAACAGGTGTGAGGTGGTATCTCATTGTAATTTTGATTTTGTGATTGATGATTGTTGATGTTGATTGCTTTTTCATGTGCCTGTTGGCTATTTGTATTTCTTCTTTGGAAAATATTTATTCACATCCTTTGCCCATTTTTAATTAGGTTTTGTTTTTGTTATTGAGTATGGGTATCTTACATATTTTTAGTATTAACCCCTTACCAGATATATGGTTTGCGAATATTTTCTCCCATTCTGTAGGTTGCTTTTTCATTTTGTTGATGCTTTCCTTTGCTGTGCAGAAACTTTTTAGTTTGATATAGTTTCACTTGTTTTTATTGGTTGTACTTTTGATGTCAAATCCAAAACAAAATCATTTTCAATAGGAATTTTATGGACTTTTCCTCCAAGGTTTTCTCCTAAGAACTTTATGATTTCAGGGCTTACGTTTGTCTTGAACCCATTTTCCGTTCATTTTTGTATGTGGGTTCGGACAAGATCCAGTCTCACTTTCTGCATGTGATTATGCAGTTTTTCCAATACTGTTTATTGACGAGACTGTCCTTTCCCCATTGTGTATTCTTGGTGCCCTATCAAAGATTAGTTGACCACATATGCATGGAGTTACTTCTAGGTTCTCTGTTCTCTTCCATTGATCTATGTGTCTGTTTTTATGCTAATACCAAACTGTTTCACTACTGCTTTGTAATATAATTTGAAATGAGAAAGTGTCAGCTTTGTTCTTCTGGCTCAAGATTACTTGATTACATTAGCTGTTTAGAGCCTTTGTGAAAGATTGTGAAGGAATTTTGGGATTTCTTTTTTCTGTTTTTATGAAAAAGTGTCATTGGAATTTTTATAGAGATTACATTGGGTCTGTAGATTAGTTTGGGTAGTAAGAACATTTTAATAATCATTACAGTCCATTAACACAAGAAATCTTTCCGTTTATTTATGTCTTCAGTGTCTTCAATTTCTTCATCAGTATCTTATAGTTCTCAATGTACAGATCTTTCACTTTGGTTCAATACATTCCTAAGTATTTTAATCTGTTTGGTGTTAAGCATACTACTTTAAATTCTGTTTCTTATTGTTCTGTGTTCCCTCTGAGACTGTTTATTTTGCATGGTCTTTCTGACTTGCTTTTTTCGTGTTATATTTCTTTGTTATTGTTAGTTAAGGGTCAGATATTATATATGAAAATGGTGGAAATAATCTGAGACCTATGATGATGTTATCTTCCTCTGAGAAGATTTATGTTTGTTTCTGGCAAGCAATCTGAGATTGCCTTGATTAAATTTTGTGGTACACATTTGAAGCTGAGCTTCAGTCCTGTAAAGGCCAGTCTAGTTTTGGTTTATACTCACCCCTAGAATGTAGCCCTTTGGGGTTCCAAACAAAGTGTTAGAGTTTTACCAGCTCCCTCTTAGAAGCTTGGTTCTCCCAGCTCTATAAAACTGTCAATGACTTCTTAGCCTTTCAGATACCACTAAGTGAAAAGTGACCCCACATACCAGTCTCAGTCTTCTTGTAAGTCTTCATCATGCTGTTAACTCTCCAATGCCTTTAGGAGGATTTTAAAAACATATACAGTTATAGTTTTCTTAGGGCAAAATTGGTCTCAAGTATGTAATCTGCCATTACCAGAAGTAGAAACCAACAGCATATCCGTGGAAGTAAACAACATATCATTTACTCTTTTTTTTAAATGTTTGAGCAGATTCAAAAATCACCATATAATGTTAGTCTTACCCACTTGTATTTTCATGTGCATTCTTGGAGAAAGAGAATAAGAAATAGTTACAATGATCCTGCCAGGAATTTCATAGATTGCATTGTCAAGCAGGTGAATATCTTCTTTCATGTTGGTCTTATCAGGGACAATTGAAGATCGTTGTTCTAATTATACCACTTGTTGCGTTGTACTGTAATTATTATTTTTTAAAGATTTTTTTTTTTATGTGGACCATTTTCTTTCTTTTTTTTTTTTTATAGATTTGAATTTTGGCTCTGCTTTTTATTTTTTTTATTATTATTTTTTTTAATAAATTTATTTATTTTAGTTGGGGGCTAATTACTTTACAATATTGTAATAGTTTTTGCCATACATTGACATGAATCAGCCATGGGTTTACATGTGTTCCCCCTCCTGGACCCCCCACCCACCTCCCTCCCCATCCCATCCCTCTGGGTCATCCCATTGCCCCGGCCCTGAGCCCTTGTCTCATGCATCGAACATGGAATGGTGTTCTGTTTCACATATGATAATATACATGTTTCAATGCTATTCTCCCAGAACGTCCCACCCTCACCTTCTCCCTCAGAGTCCATAAAATTGTTCTATGCATCTGTGTCTCTTATTCTGTCTCGCATATAGGGTTATCGTTACCCTCTTTCAAATTCCATATATATGCATTAGTATACTGTATTGGTGTTTTTCTTTCTGGCTTACTTCACTCTGTATAATGGGCTCCAGTTTCATCCATCTCAGTAGAACCGATTCAAATGTATTTTTTTAATGGCTGTGTAATATTCCATTGTGTATATGTACCACAGCTTCCTTATCCATTCGTCTGCTGATGGACATCTGTGGACCATTTTCAAAGTCCCCGTTGAACTTTTCATAATATTGCTTCTGTTTTATGTTCTGGTTTTTGGCCATGAGGCATGTGAGACCCCAGCTCCCTAACCAGGGATTGAACCTCCACCCCACCCCCTGCATTGGAGGCGAAGTCCCAACCACTCGACCACCAGGGAATCCCCTGTAATTATTGTTTATATGACTACATTGCTCATGAAACAGTGAACCCTCACAAGGAGGAATCCTGTCTTATTCTTGTTCAGTTTCTTAGTGCTAGACCTCAAAGTAAGTACCCAGTAATGGAGAAATGAACAAATGTGTTGGGAATACCATATTTGTCTTTTCAGAGTGAAGAATCAGTATCAGTATACACCATGCTGAGTCATCCAGAAAGGTCAGTTTTAATAGAGAAGAATTTTAGGAGATGAACCTCTTCTCACCATCTGTTTTGTCCTGTTTTCTCCTGTGTCACAGGTGGCATCTCCACAGAAAGCGATTGTGCTTTTGAGCCAGACTACGCCGTCCCACCACTTCCCGTGAGTGAAGGTATGCAGCACATTCGGATTATGGAGGGCATGTCTCGCTCTCTTCCATCCTCCCCCTTACTCACACATCAGTCTATCAGTGTTCGGCTCCAACCTGTGAAGAAGTTAACTGGTAAGGACTTTACCTACATTGAGTATGTTTAACAGGAGACCTAACAGTATGCACTCTAGTTCATAGCAAATATGTTTATGTGCATCTCTAGGTTTTTCCTCTTTGGCCTTTCTAATGTCACAGACTCTTGGAAAGTAGAGCTCCCACTGATTTTAATTTAGGAAATTAGACTAGTGCTCCGTTTGACAGATTGATGTATTTATTTTCTAAATGATCCATCTGTTGTGGACATATTTTTCCAGGCTTTCAGGAAATTTCTGGTTTTGTGAGAATATACTGTTGTTCTGATTGCATTTATCAGCTTGTTCATGTCAGATTACCAGATGGAGATATTGTAATTTTAGAATAATGAAGGCTTCATAGTTCAGTAAGGGTACATATTTTTTGTTTGAAATCTTGATTTGTATTTTTCTTACCTATTTTTGACAGCTAATTTAGATGTTTACCTCTCCATGGTACAGTACTCCAACTTCTTAAAATATTCACTATAGTTCATAGGTTGTGGATTGACTTTAATATGATCTCACTGTATGTACTGTATAGTCAGATCAAGTTGTTAGGTATCAAACTCTGTCTTTATTAAATAAACTTTTATCTCTTAAAGCTTTTTCAGGAAAGAAAATTTAATATGTTAAATGATACTTATGTGCAAAAATATGTATGCCTGGGTCATTTTCTTAGATTTAACGTTATTAGTTTATATTCAGTATCAGTTAGTTGACTGCCATTGAATGGATTATGAGTGTATGGAGGCAAGAAATGAAGTCATTCCCAAAGGATATATTGACTTCCTCCTATGTATCTGGCATTGAGTTAGACAATAGAGTTGATTATCAAACAACAGTTCAAAAGAAAATAAAATGATATTAAGTGTATATAATTTTCATTAAAACGATAGTGTTTATTCTGTAGACCTGCAGAGCATAAGTTATGCTCTTATGTTGTTCATTTTTGTTTTAGGCATCTTCAAATGACTGACTCAAAGTCTATTTTGATTCTTGGATTAGATAAAAATCAATAAAATAGCTTAATAGCATTTTACTAAAATACTTACTCCTTCTGTTATCTAAAAATAGGAAAATTGTATGTAATTGGTCTTGAATAAAAATTTCAGTGCTTAGAAGTTTCCCCTTTTTCTTACAGTTTAAGGTATTATTGATTACTGAAAATGCAAATAACCAAATCTGATGGCTGCCAAGTGATGTGCTTCATTTTACCACACATATGTGAAGAAATAGCAGGAAAAATAGTTTCCTTATAGAACTTAGCTGTATTGCCTGAGATTTTAGAGATATCACTTTCTTGTCCCATTTGACTATCCCAGTTTGAACTTCAGCTTAAATAGACAACCTTTAGGTAACCCAAAAGATAAGTACATATAATAACAAAGTCAACAACATGCCTGAGTACAGAGAGGTGGTAGAGGGAAGCAGCAATAAGTATACTTGGTTAATTACATGTACGAACTATTCAGGTTTAATTTTACAGTGCTTGAAAGGTAAGTATCCTCTCAGATAATTTTGTTTTATTCACTGAAGAGATTTTCAAAGCCCTAGGAGTTTAAAGTTTGAAGATGCATTTTAAAATATCTGAACAAAAGAAATCTATCTCCTGAAAGAGGATGCTATGAAAACTTTTCTGTGGCCAATTTTCTGCCAAGTGAATTAGGTGATAAAAATCTTCTGGTTTAACCCAGAATGAAATTACTTTGGAATTTAAATTTAAAATATTATTTAGTAGATTACTCGTCAGTTTCTTTCCTTTCGTAATTATATTTTGGTATAAATAAGTAAAAAGAACATTGAATGGAAAAAGATTAGCTGACCATAAAGGAATGTCCTCCAGAGAATTGTTCTTAACAAAATACATTAATTGAATATGGCCATTAGGGCTACACATACTAATTTATCCATTTCCATTCATTTAAACTTCCAGCTACCTTATCTTGCTTATATTCATATTACAACCAAACTGAATAAGTAGGGCCAGAATAGTCATCTTTTTCTGTTTTCTTTCTGACTTTATCTAATGTTTAGTCCCCTGTCTCTGCTACCATCAAGTTAGCTTGCTCGTTATTCTTCTGTGCTCCTTACTTAATCATTAAACAAATATTTGTTTAGGACCTACTGTATCAGGCACTGCTCTAGATACAGTAAACAGAGTGCAGGAAAAGACACTTGAAGCCCCTGACTTTGAAGATGTTTATATTCCAGTTGTGAAGGAGCTGTAATAAACATTAACCAATAAATAAATAATTTTAGATAGTAGCAAGTACTGTAAGGGTAATAAAGTAGGAAAAGGGAGAGAGTAAAACTGGAGTAGAGGTAGGTTTCTCTCTATGGAGTGATTGGGGAGAATCAGAGGAAGAGATATTTGAACTGAGGCTCAGTGATAAAGAATGTGCCTGCAGTGTAGGAGCCCCTTGTTCAATATCTGGGTCTGGAAGATCCTCTGGAGGAGGGCATGGCAACCCACTCCAGTATTCTTGCCTGGAGAATCCCATGGACAGAGGAGCCTGGCTACAGTCCACATGGTCTCAAAGAGTCAGACATGACAGAAGCAACTTAGCACACACACATGCTTAATAACAAAAAGAAGCCAGTCATGGGAAGATCTGGGGTCAGAGCCTTCCAGGCAGAGGGAACAACCAGAACAAAAGTCCTAAAGCAGAAATCAGTGCTGGTGAGTTGAATTAGAGAGAAGGCAGTGTGACCTCAGCAGAATAAGTCAGAGGGGAGGGGTGTATCAAATAGTTGAAGACGTGGGCAGAGGCCAGAGTTTTTTATGATCATGATAGGGAACCTACTCTGTGGGATTTTTGGCAGAGCTGGAATGGGAAATAATATGATCTGATTTACCTTTTTATCAGAACTTGATGGCACATGTGTTATGAGTGGCCTGTGAGAGTCTAGAGCAGTGGTCCGCAACCTCTTTGGCACTGGTTTCATGGAAGACAATTTTTCCATAGACCAGGTTGAGGGGGTTGGTTTAGGGATGATTCAAGTACATTATATTGATTGTGCACTTTATTTCTATTATTATTACATCAGCTCTACCTCAGATCATCAGGCCTTAGATCTCAGAGGTTGGGGACCCCTGGTCTAGAGAATCCCACATTCATTAAACATGGGTGTGTTTTCCAGACCTTTAACAAGTCTTTACCTTCTAACAAGTTAATAGAGTATTGAAAGACAGTCTTTCTTTTTGTTTGTTTTATCAAGTAAAACATAACAGGGTAACATTTCCCTGTTACTATTTTTTTAATAACCTTTGTACTTTCAACATATTTGTCTTAGTCCTTCACACAGTTGTATATGAAGATCTATTTCCAAATACTTTGACTTATCTTTAGTCTCACAGGAGTGAGAATGGGGAACGGCCTGCTCAAGAATAAAGATATGTAATTTGGAGCTTGAAAACCAAGTGTGTGTGTGTGTGTGTGTGTGTGCGTGTGTGTATTATATGTTTAAAGTATATATAGCTCTATCCAGTACAAAAACAGGTTACAGTAAAAGTGGTTAAGAGAGGAATGGGTTCTATGGTCATGCTACTTGTGTCTGTATTGCAGCTCTGAGAAAGTCACTTAACTATTCCCCTGCTTCTGTTTCTTCATCTGCAAAGTGGTGTTAACGATCCCTCCTACCTCATGGATAGTCAAACCTGTCCATTGATGATTACTATTTGCTTAATACATGCATAAATACATGTATTTGTTGTTGTTGCTAAGTCGTGTCAGACTCTTTGTGACCTCATGGACTGCAGCACACCAGGCTTCTCTGTCCTTTGCTATTTCCCAGAGTTTGCTCAAACTCATGTCCATTGAGTCAGTGATACTATCTAACCATCTCATCCTCTGCCACCCCCTTCTCCTTTTGCCTTTGATCTAAATGCTCAGAATGTGTGAGCAGTTGTTGTTGATAAAATCTGTTTAAATTTGGTGAAAAGTTTTTAAAAACTGTATTGAACATTAGATACCAATTTGGAACTTTAAAATTTGTCGTGTTTTAAAAATTATACTTTTTAATGAGTAATAGTAATAATGATAATAATTCTCACTTGAGTGCCTGTTGTGTGACATACCATATGAACACATATTCTTCACATGAATAAATGAAGCTTTAGAAAGGTAAAATGTCTTGCTCAAATTAATACAACTAAGAAGAGATCAAAGCCAGAATTAATAACTAAGCCTTTAAACTCCAAATGAGGTTCATTTTACCAATGAAAAAATTGAGGTTTATAGAATTTACCCAAGGCATCTGGTATATCAGTTAAGACTTTTTGTTTAAAAAAAAAAAGTAACAAGACATAGCCATGGTTTAAGCAATATAGGGAAACTAGAAGACCTGGATGTTGGTCATGCCTCAAGGTTCATTTGGCTTAGTTGGATATTGCTTTGCTTTGGGGGGAAGCACGGAAGAGCGGAGTGCAGAGACACACACCATTGGCCCTAGTTAACTGTGGTAACAGAATTGCCACTGTTCTCTAGCTTCTTATTCAGTGATCTTTCCAAGACGTTTTTGTTCATAATATCATAAAATCTCTCAGGGTGCTTCTTAAAATGTAGAAATTGGGAGTGCCAGTAGTTCATTCATCAACACTTAATGAATTTACACTCTGAGTTTAGTAGAAGGTAAGTTTTGAGTATTCATACTGTTAGTAGAGCTGTAAATTGGCACACTGTTTTTGTAGGACAGTTTGAAATAGGTGTCAGAATTGTAATGCTCATCATCTTTGACCCAGCAATTTTATTGCTGAGTTTACTTTATAAATAAATTTGAACAAATTTAAAAATTATGTGTGTCTATATGTAATATTGTTTATGTAGTTTAAAAAAATCTAAATATTTATCAGTAATAGTCATCTATTTATGTTTTTAAATGATATGCAAACATACACATATCACACACACGTTCATTCGGTGGTGAAGTGGAGAAATGATAGCTCGAACTCAGAAGCAGGAGGAAGAAGACATGAATTTTGTTGTATGCCATTCTGTAATGTTTGTGTTTCTATGTGTAAAACCCATTCTCAAGAGGCAGTATAACAAAATGGACCCTGACTGCCCTTTCCTAGTTGTGTCAACTTGTGCAAAGTTGCTTCAAGTCTCTATACTTCAGTTTCCTTGTTTCTAAAATAAGGATTAAAATAGTATTTACCTCATAGGACTGTTAAGAGAATTGGATGGGTTGACTTGTGTAAAGCTGGTAAGACAGTGTTTGGCATAGAATAGGCAGTCCAGTAAATGTTAATAATGATCATTATTAAATTTTAAAATAGATTAGGATGAAACAAATAATAAAATTGATTTCTATCAGCTGTCAAATATGAATTCTGAGCCTTTGAAACATGACCTTCAAGTAATTTATTTAATTGCCTTAAGTAAGTCCCTCTCCTGTTGTAGGGAGTTAACCTTAGAATACTGATGTCAAAAAACAAAAAAAATACTGATGTCAAATGGATTAGTATCTAGCCTCTGGGAAAGATTTTTTGGCCTAATTTTTAAAGTATTTGCTACCAATAGGTTGTAATGATCATGTGGCAGTCCAATTTAGATGGTAAATAATTCACAATATCCACTACAATCATGCTGCAGCCTAGTTATTTTAGATGCTAGCTAAGGCCAAAATATTGTTTTCATTATTCATAAAATGAAATTATTAACTTGTTTCTGAGACATCCTGGGAAAATTGCTTAAAGCTATTTTGACATTAAAAAGAGCCTATACTGCTATCCAAAAGTCTACAAGCAATAAATGCTGGAGAAGGTGTGGAGAAAAGGGAACCCTCTTACACTGTTGGTGGGAATGCAAACTAGTACCGCCACTATGGAGAACAGTGTGGAGATTCCTTAAAAAACTGGGAATAGAACTGCCATATGACCCAGCAATCCCACTGCTGGGCATATACACCGAGGAAACCAGAATTGAAAGAGACGTGTGTACCCCAATGTTCATCGCAGCACTGTTTACAATAGCCAGGACATGGAAGCAACCTAGATGTCCATCAGCAGACGAATGGATAAGGAAGCTGTGGTACATATACACAATGGAATATTACACAGCCATTAAAAAAATACATTTGAATCGGTTCTGCTGAGATGGATGAAACTAGAGCCCATTATACAGAGTGAAGTAAGCCAGAAAGAAAAACACCAATACAGTATACTAATGCATATATATGGAATTTGAAAGAGGGTAACGATAACCCTATATGCGAGACAGAATAAGAGACACAGATGCATAGAACAACTTTATGGACTCTGAGGGAGAAGGTGAGGGTGGGACGTTCTGGGAGAATAGCATTGAAACATGTATATTATCATATGTGAAACAGAACACCATTCCATGTTCGATGCATGAGACAAGGGCTCAGGGCCGGGGCAATGGGATGACCCAGAGGGATGGAATGGGGAGGGAGGTGGGTGGGGGGTCCAGGAAGGGGAACACATGTAGACCCATGGCTGATTCATGTCAATGTATGGCAAAAACTATTACAATATTGTAAAGTAATTAGCCCCCAACTAAAATAAATAAATTTATAAAATAAAAAAAATAATAAATAAATAAATAAATAAATAAAAAGAGTCTATATAGTTAGCCTACATAGTTTGATATATTGTAGTGTACTTATGATATGTTCTTTGCAAAGGAATAATTGTCTTGCAATGTTTAGAACCACTGAAATTCAAGGTGTACATTAGTAAATTTTATTAGAAAAAAGATAACAGGGTTGCTATGAAGATTAAGATTTCTTAAACATACAACCTAGCTAGCGTATAATAAGCATTGATAAGTGTTACTTTTCTCTTAATTTTATGCCCTGGGTAAAGTGGAAACATAGTTTGAGACAATTATTGAAAAGCCAGTTTGGAAATATAAAGAGCCTGGAGATCATGTTAGTCTCTGTAGTCTGAGTTATCTCAGTGCACTCATGCTATTATAGCATAAGAGTAAATAACTAGGTTATAACTAGGGAGTTATAACCAAGGAGCAAGTTGGGCAGGGTGGCAGTGGATGAAAAATTCCTAAGAGGAGAAATCAAGGGTAGGGGAACTCTTGCTAAAGATCTGGGTAATTAGATACCAAGTGTGGGATATTCTTGCTGAACTGACTTCGTAGGATTCTTGCTACAGCTGGGCTAAGCTGAGGCCTTGTCAAATAATTGGGTTTGACATCAAACAATAGGGATTGGCTACAAGGGTGTATTGTACAACACAGGGAATATAGCCAGTATTCTGTAATAACTGTAAATAGAGTGTCACTTTTAAAAATGGTCAGTAGGTAGATGGGTGGCTACCTACTGATGGCTCAGTGGTAAAGAATCCACATGCCAAGCCAGAGACGAGGGATTGATCCCTGGATTGGGAAGATCCATTGGAGAAGGAAATGGCAACTCACTCCAGTGTTCTTGCCTGGGAAATCCCATGGACAAAGGAGCCTGGTGGGCTACAGTCCATGGTGCTGCAAAGAGTGGGATGTGACTTAGCAACTGAGCAGTAAGTAGGTAGGTAGATAGAGGGCTCAGAGCAGCCTGATTACATTTTAGTTAAGGATAGAGTCTCTGTCAGCATATACATTTTGAATACCTAAATGACAACATACGTTATCAAACAGAGTTCTTTATTTGGTGTTTGCACATACTGGATTTGCAACATAATTAAATTTGCTCTTTAGATTTTTATAGAAACATAAGGTAGGAGTTTGTATTAATATATAGCAAATACTTTTCTACTAATTTTTGCATATTTGAATGGAAGTTACTCATACAGAATAAAAGCATTATTTAGGCTATCATGGTATTTATTTATAGTGGAATTATGTGAGGTAGTTGTAGTATTGCTGTGTAAATTCCACTGAAATACAGTTGTTCTGTCTTCCTCTCTGTTCAACCACTACTAAGTGAAGTTTGCAAAAGTGACAAAATATCCCTTTATGGAGAAAGGGCCAAATCCTCTGGCGAGGATTGGCAATCAATGTAAAGGAACCTCTGGACTCAATTACTTAAACATTTTAGGGTGAAAGTTGACTTAGCCAAGTATATGCAAAATTGTAAGAAACCATGGTAGTATTTTTCAATAGATCTCTTGTCAGTATTTACCTATGGGAAGTCGTCCTTTATCAGCTTGTGCTCGGTTTCTCGTTTCCTTGTATCTCTCTAAATGGTCATTGCCTCCTACAATGTAGTCTTTTTTTGTTTGAAGATCAATATTTTCTAAAAGAAAATAGTGTCTTCCTAGGAAAATTACAGCATATACTACAGATAAGGATAATTCCCAGCAAGATGTTTTTATAATTTTCCTGTGAAACAGTTATTATTAGCCTTCATCTGTGTTAAAAAAAAAAAGATTCCTGAGATGTGTTCTTTTCTTTGATGTACTGTTTAACTGGTAAGCAGATGAGCTGATTCGCTACTTTCTTTTTCTGTCTTAGCATTATTAGTTGTTTGGTTCTGACTTTGATCATAGAAAACTGAGTCACCTTGGGTAGTCTAAACAGAAAGACTTTTAGTAAAGGTTTATGATGGCTTTCAGAATCTCCCAAGAAGGCCTGTCTGCAGTTAGAAACTTCACCACTCTACAATCCTAAAGGAACAACATGACAACCTCTATCACAGTTGCCCTGGAGGAACCAGATGCCTCTTCACCGTAGAGTTTATCATATACTAATGGGTTTTCTTTTTCCTAGTGTGCATATATGTGTATGTGTATGTTTGAGTGCTTTTATTAGAAAATAAGAAATACTGAAAGTGAATTTACTATTCATTTAACTCAAGGAGACAGAAGAAGCGTAAGTAAACATAAAAGAAGTAATCATAAAAAAATTAAAAGCAATAATGAATACAAGTAAAATACAGAATAAAATTCTTGATCAGTGAAGCTGCAAACAAGTTCATTGAAAAGATTAAGAGAGTAGAAAATTCTTTTGACCAGTATAATTTTCCATCATAGTGGGAAAGAGGAGAGAGAGGGGTTAAATAACTCACAGGGCACATAGAGCAAGAAGTGAAATAGCCATGATAGTAATGCTCTTTGTTATAATAGAATGGATAGTATACAGGTGTATAGTAGGGCCACATAAAAACTAGATAAATGGAAGAAAACAAACTGTAAAACTGACTCAAGTAAACAAAAATATGACTAGCCCAGTAACCAGAGAAGTCAGAGAACCCTAAGAATCAGCAAGTCCAGATGATTTTGCAGTTTTACTAAACTTTTAGGTAATGGTAATAATAGCTAATGTTTATTGAGCTATTTCTGTGTTCCAGACAGTATGAAATGCTTTACAGTGAGCAGATTTAATTTTTATGGCAGTCTAAGTGGATAGTCAGTGGCTTCTACGTCAAAACTTTCAGTAAATGGCAAGCTTTCTGCTTTGTCCTTAGCCTGTTCTTTCATTGAATAGTTTTAACCATCAATTTTCTATTTAAAAGTGAAAGTGTAGTCGCTTAGTCATGTCCAGCTGTTTGCAACCCCATGGACTATGAAATTCTCTAGGCAAAAATACTGAAGTGGATTGCCATTCCCTTCTCCAGGAGATCTTCCTGACCCAGGGATCAAACCCAGGTCTCCTGCATTGCAGGCATATTCTTTACTGTCTGAGCTACCAGGGAAGCCCCAATTTACATATGTGCAAATATCCTCTGTTGTTTCCACCTAGTACTTCTGTTCATTTGTGACATAAATGAACTTCCTCTTTCACATGGCAGTCCTTTGTATCCTGGAAAGCCATTTTCATATCTGCTTTCTCTAGCTTAAGAGACTTCATTTAAGACCTATCCAGTGTCAAGGTGGTACTACATCTATGTTACTTTCTTTATCTTCTAGTCTGATAATTATATCAAAATGGACCTGAGATTATTTCAGAATTACTTTCCTTTGTGACCCTTTATTGACTCTCAGTGAGCGTTTTTCCTTTTATTAAGATTTTGTAGAAGCTATTATGGTATTCATATTTTCTCACTTTCTAATCCTATAGTCCTCCTAATTTCCTGTGTGGGTTTACAGAGATTTCTATTAGTAGTTTCACGTTCTGTCTTCATGTTCTTTTAGAACTCAAATGTAAATTGTGTGGTCCTGGATTTCGGGTATATGTTTTTAAACTCATAACTTGGACTTCAGGGACTTCTTAACAACGTTTATTTTACCCTTTTTAGTTTAAATATGATTAATGGAGAAGATTAAAGCAGAATAAGGAGTAATTGTTCTGTCTCTTGCTTAGAGGCAGGATGTTAAGCGTGACAAACTCTGCAGTCAGTTAATAGTTGTTATACAGGGTTCGAGCCCTGACTTTGCCACTTATTAGCTGTATGACCTTGGTCAAGCCACTTAAGTCCTCTGAGCATGTTTTCTAATCTGTGTTATAATGCTATCATTATTCTTATTATTTCTGCCTCACAGGGTATTATATGGATTAAATAAGATAATAAGTATGGTCAAGTACAGCTGATTGATTCGTAAATGGAAGCTTAAAACAATATCATTACATTTTTTATCTTTCCCATACACTGGATCTGGCCTTCTCATGTTTATTTATGTTATTTATTATTATTATTATTTATTGTCATGTTTTTATTCTAAAAATATCCAGACTTTTTTTTTTTTTGCTATCTTAAAAACATAGCTCTTCTCCTTAGGGGCTCTGTTCTTCCTTAACAATATAATTAGAGGGTTTTCCACTCTTCATCTTTGATTACGTCCTTCTCTCTTTGTGTGTTTCTATTCTGGACACAAATCCATATTTATCAGAGAATTCATGGTATGCCCATGTTTATGTCATACATTTGTGGTTGTATAAATTCCTTTTTAATTTTTAATCTATACTCTCAAGCTGGCTTCTCTGTTAGAATTACTGACTATTGGCTTACAACTTCCTTTCTGTGCTTTTTATTTGGAAATCTACTTGCCTAAAATCTGAAGTATAGACGACTTTTTCCAGCATTCCTATTAGAGTGGTGACCCAATACAAAAATGTTTTTATAGATAAATTTCTCTATGTGCCAAGCAGTTACTGTGTCCAACCTGTAGGTATGATTTGACAGTTACTACCATGAAGCCCTGTTATATTCAGTACTGTGCCCTGGATGTAATTCTCAATATTTGAAAGAGCCTAAAAGAAAATGTACATTTACTTGTCATAAAGTTATAGAGGCTAGCTTATTTTTTTTTGGATGAAATTATATCACCTTTTCTGTGATCAGCTTATGTTTACTTGAAACTCCAGTTAATAGTTTGTTATATCAGTTTGAATTAATAAGTTAAAATTTTGGCATATAAAATCTCTTAAAATTTAAGTCTGTGTGGAGGAGAATAACAAAAGGAATCCTGACAGGTGAAAAAGTTGGCAATTACTTGGTTGATAATCTCTGATACTCTTTTGAGCTATTGTGCGGTGTTTCTCAGAACTGATTATCACTTTTAAAGATGATAGTGAAGTTTACAGGAAAAAATTTCTTCATTGTCGAAGCTTCCTTTGTGATTTCCCCCAGAAAACTTAACCACAGTTTTCTGGCACAGTTCCTAGGAAGTCTATTTTTAAGCCTAATTGTCTCTGTTTTCCCTACTTACCTAACCACCTGCTCTGCAATATGAGCAGTTCAAAAAGTGTCAGATGTTGAATGTTAGTACTAAATAATATTGGTCATTAGTAATACCCTTCAGTCACAAAGTATCATGCAGGCAAATAAGTAAATATCCATGATTCAAAAGAAATCCTCTCAGTGACTCTCCAGACAGGAAGTAGATCATAGCATGGGATTGTATAAAGCTTGTGTGCTCAGGGTGCTCAGTTGTATCTGACTCTTTGCAGCCCTGTGGACTACTCTTCTGTCCATGGAATTTTCCAGGCAAGAATACTGGAGTGGGTTGCCATTTCCCATTCCAGGGGATCTTCCTGACCTAGGGATTGAACTTGCATTTCTTGCATCTCCTGCATTGGCAGGCGGATTCTGTACCACTGTGCTGCCTGAGAAAGCCCCATTTAAAGCTTAGCAGAAAATATATATTCACTCCATAATAACAGAACTTATTATAATGCTAAACCATGTTTTTTTTCCTCATTATAGAAAATTACGTGCCCTAAATGTATTCCACTTGTAAGAATAATAAATACATTATTGCTGTTCAGTCGCTCAGTCGTGTCCCACTCTCTGTGACCCGTTGGACTAAGGCACGCCAGGCTTCCCTGTCCTTCATCATTTCCCAGAGCTTGCTCAAACTCACGTCCATTGAATCATTGATACCATCCAACCATCTCATCCTCTTCATCTCCTTCTCTTCCTGCCTTCTGTCTTTCTGAGAATCAGGGTGTTTTCCATTGAGTCAGCTCTCCACATCAGGTGGCCAAAGTATTGAAGCTTTAGCTTCAGCGTCAGTCCTTCCAATGAATATTCAGGGTTGATTTCCTTTAGAATTGACTGGTTTGATCTCCTGGAAGCCCAATGGACTCTCAAGATTCCTTTCCAACACCACAGTTAAAAAGCATCAATTCTTTGGCGCTCAGCCTTCTTTATGGTCCAGCTCATGGCAGGACAGAATTCTCCCTCTTTGGTGAACATTTTAAACACCAGAGGGCAGAGTGTTTCAAAGGACATTTTCTTTATCATAAATACATTATCCCATTATCATTCATTCTTTCATGTCATTGGCTGCATATTAAAAAATAAGAAATATGGCCGTTTGAGAATCATCTGTGTGTCTGAGTGATCTGTTTTGTTTAGACAACATCATGAGTGATATTCTAATATATATGAGTTAGTTTATCTATGTTTTCCCTCCTTTTCTAGTTAAAGTCTGTATTTCTGGCTTCTGAAAGTGACTGTTTTTTAAGCCATATATACATCTATTATCATTTAGTGAATTTCATCAATTCAAGATTTACTTAGTGAATTAAGTGAAATGAGAGAAAGGAGATTGATAAGTACACCCTTTTAGTTCTACTTATCCATAAAAACTTTCTGAAAAAGCCACCTGCCAGCTAATGATCTTTTTCAAATATTGGAATTGTAATTTAAAGATCACATTGAGGAAATTTTATTCAAGGGTTAGGTAATAAAGTCAACATATCAAGTAAAAACCGTATATAATAAAAGTTATCCCCAGAAATCCCTTAAGTACCATTCATAGCATTCATTAAGCAGAAATACTACTTCTCACTATGTCCAACCTTGCCAGTTTTTAAAACTCCTTTATTGACTACCAGATGAATAGTTGGCTCATGGGTAGAGGCCACATTATATGATTTTTAAAGAATATGTTTCCTTTCTCTTCTCTGTTAATCGTCACTCTTCTCTTAGATGTTGAAGTCCTAATCTAGAGCAGTAGCCATTCCTGGGAAAGAAAAAAACCAAAGTTAGAATTTAGCCAAGGCTTGAGTTTCTATAATAAGTAGTATGAAGACTTTCTTACTTCTGTGACAATAGAAAGTTCATATATTCACCTCTTCGTAAGTATTACCCCACTTTTAAGCACTATAGGGTTTAACACTGATGTTTACTCCTTAGCAAAAGCTTATAAAGGGAGATGACTGGAAAAAGAATAAGAAGAATATAAAACTCTGTGTAAAGTTTAGAATGACTTACCTAAATTAATCATAAGGGAGTTAAAAATTAGTACTCGGGAATAGCTTAGTCTCTTAAATCTCTTCCTACCCTTAAGTTAAACCTAATTTAAAAAAAATAAAAGCAAAACCTATGTACTTTGTCTTTTAAAATATCTTAACCACATCCTTATCCCTATCAGCTCCTACAGAGCATAAGCAATATTAAAATGAAAATCAGTGAAAAAATGATTTGTTACCCAGGTTTGCATTTTTTCCAAAAGTATTCTGGAATCTAATATGTGGGTCAGCTCAGCATGATTTGGGGGAGAAGGGAACTTTCCCTCTTTTTCCTGAATTACTGAGTTATTGGTATTTTAAAAGATACAAAGAGAGTTTCCCTTAAAAATAACCACTGAGGCAAAAAAAAAATTTTTTTTATTTAAAAAAAAAGCCACGCTAGGTAGATTAGTCTATCAGGGAAACAGAGAACAGAGTATGCTATCCATGAAATTTTCAAATCTTACCTGTTAGTGTTAGTTGCTCAGTCATGTCCGACTTTTTGTGACCCCTATACCCTGCCCGGCTCCTCTGTCTATAGGATTCTTGAGTCAAGAATACTGGAGTGGGTTGCTATTTCCTCTCCAGGGGATCTTTCCAACCCAGGGATAGAACCTGGATCCCTGAATTGCAGGCAAATTCTTTACTGTTTGAGCCACCAGGGATGCCTTCAAATCTCACATAAATGCTCATTTTTAGGTTTGCCTTAACAATTTTCTAGCTAACTGAGAGAAAAACTAATTGAAGATCATTTGAAACAAGTTTCTTATTTTGCATGGTCTTTAGTATTACCATTTTCTAGAGATTGCTTATACTTCTTTATCTCCAAGTTATTTTCTAAAGATGTTTATAAGTTATGCTGGGGCAGTAGAGTTACATGATTATCGTAATACACCCTTAACACTAGTCCATGGAATCTCTGTGTATCGTGATTCAAAATGAAATTTTGTTGTTTTTATTTGCCAAGTCATGTCCAACTCTTTTGTGATCCCATGGACTGTAGCCCACCAGGTTCCTCTGTCCATTGGATTTCCCAGGCAAGAATACTGCAGTGGGTTGCCATTTCCTCCTCTGTGGAATCTTCCTGACCGAAGGATTGAACCCACATCTCCTGCATTTGCAGGCAGATTCTTTATCACTGAGCCATGTGGGAAGCCCCAAATGAATTAGCTCCTGTGGCAAATATGTACAGTATGTTGACACCAAATATTCAAACATAAAAACTAGCCTGAAAAAGTATTTACTCTTTTCTTTTTTTTTGGTATTTACTCTTTTAGACTATTTTTCATGTCTGTTGAATTCTATTGAAATCCATTTTTCCTTTTCATCTTTGCTATTTTGCTTAATTAGGTATTTTAAAATAATATGATATAGATGTTTAGAGTTTCAAGCCTTTGCATTACATTATTTCCACAGTAGATTTAGGAAGAAAGTAGAAAATATGTTGTTACCTACCCATATTTTACTGATAAAGAATTTGAGGGTTGGAGTTAAGTGACTTACCCAAGGTTATATCTAGAAAGCAGCTGAACCATTATCAAAACACAGTCAGAAGACTGTCCAAGTGCATGTCCTTTCTACTACATTGCAGTCCTTTTATTCACATTTTACTGAGCTTATCATCATTTATGGAGAGTAATGCACCATAAAGTGATGACTAACGAATTATAATTATACCAAAATTATTATTACAGTGGTAAGGCTGCCCACATAAGAGAACAATATAATAAAACAATTATCTAATTGTTTTGCTTTACTTTGTTTCTGAACATTTCATTAAATATATGGTGATGGGAAAGAAACGCATATTGATATGATGCAGAACAATTCCATGTAGAATTGCCCTATCTAAAATAGATGTATAGTACTAGTGAACCACGCTTCAGAAGACTAGTGAAAGATTTTTTTCTCTGAACCAAGTCAGTTCAGAACCTTGTCTCCAGTACTGCAGAGTGCCATTACCACTGCTGAATCCAAGCATTGACACTTTCCCTAGCTCCCTCTTCTCCATGGTTCTTTTTTGAAGCTCTTCTGCTGTCCCCTGAAAGAAAAGGGACTCCTCTGGATTCCAGAGAGGTGAGGAGAAGCTGTGACAGGAGAAAAGTTCTCCAGGCTCAGGGCAAGGTCATCAGAAGCATGAAGTGGGATACTAACCCTTTCTCACCAGTGACTGACATAAGAATTTCCTTGATCACATGTGAAAGTTGTGAGCATTTTCAGGGCAGTTAGTGTCTTTTGCACTTTTCTCTATCCATAAGGAATACAGGGGATAGTATGCCTTTCTTTGAAATTGAAAGCATGGCTACTGTATTAGTCAACTGATGATTGTGCAGTTTTGGTGTATCTAGATGCTCCATCTGAATGGAAGGCGTTTAATCAGGTTTTTAACATCTCTATCTAAAAATAAATTTTCTGCTATCTCACATTTTAGTTCCTTATTTATCACTGTCTAATTTTACTATTTAACCCAGTAAAATGTAAAGGTATTACAGGCCTGTGTTCACTTGCTAAAAGTATTACTGATCTATTTAGAAACCTCAATATGCAGTTTTTTGTTTGTGTCTATTTAGTTACTGTATTTTGCAATACATATTTGCATAGTTCTGATTTAGGGATTCAGAAGAATAAGATCCAAGGAGGAATCAGTAAGAAAGGAGTTTATTGCTTTAAGGCATGAGGAGCTTACAGCTCTTTAATATAAATTGTTCCCAGAATCCATGTCACAGCTCCTTATATGGTGCTGCTTTTTTTCCCTTCGGTTGCTATGACAACAGCAGCACTGCACCATTCATCAGCTCTGGACCTGGGCTGCATTGCTAGCCTTCCGTGTTACTCCTGAATGTTAAGAACATCCGTGAATCATTCACTATGTTAACGCTGCGCCATTAGAAACCTAAGAACCAGTTCTTCCAGCAATTTGCTCTAACCGAAGGATAAAGTAAACTGCGCCACAGAGAAAAATTATGTGAAAATATTTTTTTCCTAAGAGAATCTTACAATCTATATTTGCTGCAGTATTCTGAAAGGATAAGCTTATATCAGACAGTCTAATGAAAAGAACTCGTCTATGTAATCTTTCTTGAAACCATTAGCTGTTCAAAACAAATACCACCTTGCATCTCTGGATACAGGAAGAAGCAGGTGATGTTGTTAGGGGTTCTAAGGTCCTCTGGGAGCATCACTTGTGCTTTGGGACCATAACCAGCATCTGCTAGAAGAAGTATCACCTGTAACGCACAGTAAGTTCTGAGCAGTGTGAATTGCTAGCTGGAGAAGATTAACGTGTGGATCGTTACTGATGTGTCAGATCTGATAACAGCATGACCAGTGAATAAAAAGAAGCCTTTCAGGTTTCAGGAGAAAAGACTGTATAGTATTGACTAATGAGGAAGAAAAACTAAAGCCTGTGAGTATGATGAGTAGAGTATTTGTGTGTTACAGGGAATTTGTGTGTTAAGGGGTTTCTGAGCTGTGAGGCCTACTTTGAGCTTTGTAGAAAAAGAAACGCAACCTAAGAGAATTTTACACTTAGTTTTCAGGGAAGCCATTAAGAAATGTCATTAGGCACATTATTTAACTTTCAATTGTGTATTCTTTTACTTGTGTGTGTATATATATAAATCTTTTTAAAATAGTTTTGTATTTTTAAAAATAATACTTCACTGTAAGGAAAGCTGTTTAAGTCAGTGTTTTAATGAAATATGAAGGTCAGGTTGTCTTTTTATGTTGTTGTTAGATTGTGATTCCAGAATAGATTTCTACTTCCTATTGCAGTATCTTATAAGTAAATATATTTTAAAAAATAACAGTATGGGAAACTAGAATTTTGTAAGCGTATTTCCTTAGTACATCAAATCTTTCTTATTTCATTAACTGGAGTGCTTACAGATGGATGTTCTTGCATAGTTTAAGGATTTTTTTTAAACTTGACCTTATTTGTTAGTTATGTTGATTTATATTGTCTGTTTTCCCAGGTGAGAGGGGTGAATTAGAGAGTTACTATTCATACTTGTATTTTTAGACCACTTGGTAATTATCAATTTTAAGAGAAATTGGATTTATGGATTAAATTTTCTCAAAAGACTCTGCTCATTTCTGGCTTTTGTTTTTCTCTTTTTAGTTCTTTAACTAACCATGACAACTTAGAAATATACTAAAAGTAGGAACTTGATTTTTCAAAATTAGAATATTTAGACTGATCTTCAGCCACCCCACGAAAGAAAGAAGCATTTCATCTGGGCTTATTTTTTCAGTTATTTATCTTCTTAAATACATGTTGTTCAGAGTAGATAGATTCCAAAGACATAACTGGTTTCCTTTATTTTAGATTAAATTACTATAAATCTATATATATGACTTTGCCCAATGTTTAAGAACCTTTAAGGAGGGAGAATTAATATATTAAAGGATAGTGAAAGTACCAATCACTTATACTTACTGTCATTAGTAGTAATATTTTACTTCTGTTTGAAAACCTGTAATCAATAGGTTAAATTGATTCACATTTTAACCATTTCCATGTAAGAAAATAGGAATTTTAAAATTTATATTTAGTAACTGTACATTGTAAGTTAACACTCCTTTTTGACTAATCTATCCTCCTAATTGTATATATACAAAGGGTTTTATATTCCATTGTCTCTGAAATCATAATTCTCATTAATAATAACAAAGACTGATTTGGATATTTTTAATAAAGATAGCATTTTTAATAACAGATTTACTTATTTTAAAGTAATCTCCCTTGGCAGATGCTATGATTTTTTTTTTTTTTAATGTTTGGGTCCTTGCCTAATGGATATATTCCTGAAAGATTATATGTAAGTGTATTTGTGTGTAAATTGTCTAATTTAAAATCTACTAGTGAAGCTCCTTATTTTGAGGAATTCTGCAGTTGATTTCATGAATCTGTATATCATATCCTAGGTTTTCTTAAAGTAAGAGCCATCCAATTTATTTCAGTATCTAGGGTGTCAACTTACAGATTTAACTGGCAGCATTCTGTGAAAAAAATTAAACCTCGTGCTTTGGACTTAAAGTTTAACCCCTCAATTTCAAGATAGTTTGACATCTTCAGGTTTACTTTCTGAAATCCTTTAAAGTCTTTACAATATTTTTCATATAACAGGTAACTGGGTAAAATTTTAGTTGAAAGTAGACATTGCTTTCATTTGGGGGGAAAGGTCCTAGTGAATAAATAATATATAAAATTTATAAGGATAAAAGGCTTAAGTTTCTTCCCTAGTTTCCATTAACTAAAACTTGTCACCCTAATACCACTTGTGAATGTTTGGGAAATTGTTAGTACCACTAATAAACTTTTACTAGAAAATAAGTTCCTTATTTCTCTCAGGATCTGCCTTAAGATTGAAAGTCTCATATTGGCGATGTTATTTTGAAAGAGTGATTCCTAGTTATTATTTCTCATGGGCATCAGTTCTAATATATCTGTGATAAATGTGTCTTCTTTCCACCCCAACATTGTATGTGAAAGCATTTAGGGGACTTCCCTGGCAGCCGGTGGTTAAGACTTTGCCTTCTAATCAGAGGGTGCCGGATTGATCCCTAGTCAGAGAAGTAAGATCCCACATGCATTTTGGCCAGAAAAAACCTCAGAACATAAACAGAAGCAATACTGCAACAAATTCAATAAAGACTTCTTTTTTTAAGTTTTAAAAAATTAAACATTTTAACCACTTTTGTAATCTCTGCAGCTTGGAACAGGTTTACCTCTCTGAAGTTTCTCTTTTATAAAATTAATGAAATAATGCCTTTTGTAGTGTCATTGTTGGCATTAAGAAAGATGATATATGTGTGAGATACTTAGCATAGTAGTTAGCACAAAGGAAGCACTTTCTGAGTAATAATTCTCTACCCTGCCTCTTCACTGTCCAGAAGTTCTTAGGCTTTTCCTTTGGGGGTACCTCAGGACATAGGAATGTGAATGCACATTCAAGGGAGGTAGCCTAAAGGGGCATTTACGAAGCAAATCTGGAAATTTCACAAGAGTCTCATATTTTCCCTTTTAAAATAGTCTACATTCTATATTTTTAAATCATAAAAATGTTCCCCAAAACATCTTTGAGTAGAACTCAACTCTTCAGGAAAATATGCCACATTTTCTCCTATAAATTTGCATATCCCAACATACTGCTGCCTGTCCTTAGGAATTCCCATGTTTAAAACATACTACTCAGATCTCTTCATCTGGGTATCATTTTATTAGGAAGTAAAGATCATTTATTAAAAGACGCATGTGTTTCTCTGGAGATACAGATTAAGAATCAAGCGGCAGAGATGAAAAATGAATCTGGTAAAAGCTGAAGGGCCATTACTCAGTTCAAAAGAGCAAGTAGTGGTCTGGAGCTGAGTCGAGCTGTTGTGGACGAGAATGGAATACCTTCACGTCAGAAATGAAGAACTATGATGGAGGAATGAACAATTTTAGCATTTTTAAGGCTGCAAGAAGTCCTGAAATGTACCTATTTAACTACTTAATCTAGCATCTCTGAAACTTACATCAGACTCCCCCTTTATTCATAAACTCCTACAAAATCATGTGCAACAAGTAAGTGTTCTAAGGAGTACATTAAAGAAATGTGATCAAAGGAAAGTTATGTCATTTAGAAGGAAAGAAGAATGGATAACTGGGGATTCATGTTGCATTATCCAATGGGTAATGGAACAAAGTATGAAAACAATCATCTGAGCACTCCAGATGATTATGGAAAAGTTACATTTTACTCAAATTCCCCAGATAAGTTGTGCTTTAATATTTCAAAGAATAGGATTTTTTTTTTTAATGAGAGAAAAGGTATTTATCATGTGTATTAGAAAGTGAATGATAAAGTGACTTGAGTGAGAACTTGAAACAGGAGTGTACAGGACACGTGTTTGTCTAGGCAGTTTTCATAAAGGATACTGTGGAGGAGAAAAACAAGACTGGATTGAGGACGCCTTTGGTTTGGTAAACTAAGGTGGTAGCAGTGGAAAAAGTGCAAAGAGAAGATTTTGAGGAATAAGTACATTGGTGACTGACCAGTTACAGAATCAAGGAAATATGAAAGATCTGTCCAAGATGAGTCCAAGACTTAAAGAATGGAATTGGTGGCCTCATTAATAGCATCAGAGAGATTAGGGCTGCTGGTTTTGAGAGAAGAGACACTTGGAGTTCAGGTGATGAGATAATAGAGTGATACGGGTTATGTAGTTACAACACTTAACAAGAGTAAGATTTTAAGATGTGAATTTGGAAATTATACCCATAGAGAGTAGTTAAAACTCTTAGAATAGGTAAATATCTCTTAAGAATGAGAATTGAACAAGTAAACAGAAAAAGATGGGGAATGAGTATTTTACAAGCATTTACCAAGCATTATCACTTTAACTCATTTGAACTTTTCAGTGACAGTTTGGATTATTATGGCCATGAAAACAAGACCTAATCAGCTTAACCATTAAGCAATTTAGGCATTAAGAGATCAGTATTCCAACTTGGGTCTTTCTCTAACTATAGTTCCTACTCTCAGGAATGAAGAAGTAAACCTCAAGGAATACTCCACTTAAGGAACCAAAAGAGAAAAACTCATGTTAAATAGACAGGTGAGATGAATAAGCAGCAGTCTAAAAGATGTTGGGAGAACCACAGTGGTATAACTATTACAAAAGCTGAGGTTTGGGAGGGTTTAGGGAATATTTAATCACTATTTTCAAACTCACTTAGAGGTCAAGAATACAGGTTCACATGGGGCCATTAATCTGTTTTTATGTGATCTGCTTTTTGCTTTCCTGAACTGGAGCCCAAACTCCTAGCTGCAGTGGTCTGCATTAGGCAAATAATTGGATTCAGTTTTTTTACAGAGGAGAAAGGAGAAAAAGCTGTGTAACAGAACAGGTGGGAGTGGAGCTGAGAGAAGGAAGTATCTAATGAAAAGTTCACAGCCGAGTGCACTTTTAGAGTTCTAGTAGTTTTTTGGTGTCTGATACAGTCACAAACAGGATTCATCAAGGCTTTTGAAGTTAAAATGTTTCTCTTCATTTAACATCATTACTCCAGTAAATTTCCCAGGAATTGAACCAGAGTCTCCTGCATTGCAGGCAGATTCTTTACCAACTGAGCTCTCAGGGAAGCTCTTAACATATTTAAGCTATCCCCAAAGCAGGGTGACTGTTTTCCATTAACTCCTGCGATGTGGTGTAGTAGTTCAGGTTCTGCCACTTAACTACTTTTGTGATACTGAATGTGTTAATGTAACCTGTGTTTCAGTTTTCTCATCTATGAAATAGGTGTGTAGCAACCCCCATAAGGTTTGTAAGGATTGAGTTTTTATAGGTAAAATGCTTACAATGGCCTCTAGTAGATAGTTAAGTACTGAATAATAATAATTGATACTGATGTCACTTATTGGCAGTTTCAAGACCTGATTTATCTCTTTTTGTACCTCTTTTACTTTTCCAGTTTTTCCTTTACTGAGAAGGGAAGCTGTTTCACTACTACTTGTTAGGTTGTTTTTTAAGTGAGTTGAAAGTATTAATGAGCAGAAGGTTTAAAGCATAACTGGATTTAGAAAACATCTTGCTGTCAAGAGCAGTGGGTACTGGTGTTGACTTTTCTCTGTAACATTGATCCAGTAACTATTAATGTGCAGAGTATTTCATTATGAATTTCTATTACTTCCAGTGAAAACTAGTTTTGTAGTCAAACAGAAACAACTGAGAAGTATATAATTTGCCCTTCTTTGTTGAATTTAAAAGAACCCCCTTCCAAAAAAGTATGAATAAATATGTTGTCATATTATTATGATATGATGGCAAACTTAGAATTATGGTAATGTTATACATTCAGTGTGCAGTAGGTTTTTCCATTTTAGCGTTTATTACAATATAAGTTTTAAACTATTTAGCAATGTGGTGGTGGTGGTAGTTTAGTTGCTAAGTGGTGTCTGACTCTTGTACCCTCATGGACTGTAGCCCACCAGGCTTCCTCTGTCCATGGGATTTCCCAGGCAAGAATACTGGAGTGGGTTGCCATTTCTTTCTCCGGGGGATCTTTCTGACCCAGGAATCAAACCCGAATCTCCTGCATTTCGGGTGGATTCTTTACCATCTGAGCCACTAGGGAAGCCCCATTTAGCAATGTAGTATAAAGGCTGTGTACCATTCTTTGTCAACTCTGGAGCCAGACTTTGGATAGGAGTCCTGACTGACACTAGTTCTATGTCCTTGGACAAGTAATCTAACCTCTTCTGTGCCTCAGTTCCCTTGTCTACAAAAAGCAGGTAATAATAGTATCTACTTCGTACGGTTATTGTGAGGTTTAATGAGTAAAATACTTTGAACAGTTCAGATCATAATTGCTCAATCTGTTACTATGTTAGTATGTGTGTAATTTATCTCTTGTCTCCTTACAAGGCAGAAACAGTATTTATCCTCTTTATTATTCTATCCTCAATCTTTAATATAATGCCTGGTATGTAGTAGATGTTCAGTACACATTTATTGATCAGTAAAATATTCTGAGCTTACCTAGGGCCTCAAAAATAGGCTTGGCTTGAATACTTTCAGCCAAGCAGACCAAAGCAAATAACTCATGTAATGTTAAGAGCCTTTGTTCACTGAGGGGTTTTTTTTGTTGTTGTTTTTTTTAGATGAAATCTTGAAAAGTCACCATTTCATTTATTGATCATACTTGTACCAGTAAGCATTTTTAAACTGAGGCTGGAAGTAGGTGTGACAAATGAGTGAGGCTCCTTCTCTCCCCTCTGATTCTTAGGATTCTCTATAGACTTTGTAATGCCTAGAAAAGGAAGAAATAGCTTTCTTCATGCCAATTTTGACCCAGTTTGAAAACATCTTGCTGAAAAGTTGCTCTGATGTGTGAAGTCAGTTTACCTAGGCCTGAGGTTGGAGACATACTCTAGGTATGGCAAAGTTTCTCATTTTTAAGTACCATAAAAGGTCAGATATAACTTGGCAAAACTGAGGTTGAAATCTGCTCTTATTTTGTTATTCTCCCCATTAGGTTTTCTCTATGTGTTGTGGAATCTTCTTCATTGAACCATTGTACAGGGTGCATCGTGTTTGCTACTCACACCCATTTTGAGGATAAATCATTGCTTTAATGAGTAGTTTCTATATCCATGTCAAAATCTAATCTACTTAGCATAGATTATTTTAAACGATATTTCTTTTGTCTAGACAGTGTGATGTGGAACCATGGGCTACCTCTTCTACATTGAATTTAATTCATATTTCCTAGATTATGCCTTGGGTTTTGAAAAGTCATTTTTTTGGCCAACATCTGTCTGTCTGAAATGGCTTTGTTTTATGTTTCTAGTATTGCTTTTGATCCTTTACTTCTCAAATACTTTATTGTTAAGAATATAGCTAGTAGAATGTCACAAAATAGTGTAGTTTTAGAGAATGAAATATGACAAAGTGTAAACAACTCACTCTATGGAAATGTATTCATGTTTTAATTTCCCACTCCATCACTGTCCTTTGAATTATGGACACTGGCTCTCATTAATCACCATAAGGGATTGGCAGAATTTTATACTCTTGTGTTTTATTTTCAAATCTCAGTCTTGATAATCGGTGCCTTACAGGCTTGGTAATATCTGAAGATGTTCCAGTCTTATGTTCTCATCTGCATTCTGCATATCATTTGCCCAGGGCAGGGTAGATTAGCTCTACCAGTGACAAGAGATGGCTCCTTAACTGACCTTCACCTAAACACTTGTAGGGTTAATGTTCTCCATTCCCTTTTTTGACACCTACTAACTGTTGCCAGGGCAAGGTGGATTTTATAGGCCAGTAGGCTACCTTCTGATATACCTACATACTTCTGTTATCCCTGAAGTGGCATGTGCTTACTGAAAGTGAAAGTTGCTCAGTCATGTCCAACTCTTTGCGACCCCAGGGACTATGGAGTCCATGGAATTCTCTAGGCCAGAATACTGGGGTGGGTAGCCTTTCCCTTCTCCAGGGGATCTTCCCAACCCAGGAATCAGACCCAGGTCTCCCTCATTGCAGGTGGGTTCTTTACCAGCTGAGCCACAAGGGAAGCCCAAGAATACTGAAGTGGGTAGCCTATCCCTTCTCCAGTGGATCTTCCTGACCCAGGAATCGAACCGAAGTTTCCTGCATTGCAGGTGGATTCTTTACCAAATGAGCTGTCAGGAAGCTATCAGGAAGTGCTTACGGAGAGGCAGTTAAATTCATGGCCATTGTATGTCCTATTAGGAAAACATGATTAAATTCTATACATTAACTAATAAAATACAAATGTAAAAAGGAAAGCATTTATAAAGTTATCGTTCCTACTAAATTATGTTAAAAGCTTGGGGGAAAATCAATTAAAATGTCAGTGAAGGTACTTTAAAAACAAAAACAAAAAAAGTGCTGTAATGAACTAGTGCAAAAACACTATGGGGGGAGTGGATAAGATTGTTAGTATCAAGAGTAAAAAATTATAGTGAGTAGTAACATAGAGATCTAATGCAGAGTATAATGAATGTAGATAATAATACTGTATGTACTATAACCCTAGTGGCTTAGACAGTAAAGAATCTGTCTGCAATGCAGGAGACTCGAGTTTGATCCCTGGGTTGGGAAGATCCCTTGGAGAAATGACAACCTACTCCAGTATTCTAGCCTGGGAAATCCCACGAGCCAGAGGAGCCTAGCAGGCTATAGTCCATGGAGTTGCAAGAGTCCAACACAACTTAGTGACTAAACGACAACTGTACAAGTTTGGTGTATGGCATAATTATTTGACTTACATACATGATGAAATGATTATCACGATAAGTTTAGCAAACATCTGTCATCTCAGATACAAAATTAAAGAAAGAGAAACAAAATTTTTTCTTTGTGATGAAAACTCAAGATTCACTCTCTTAACTTTCATATCTAACAGTGTTAATTATATTCATCATGTTGCACGTTATATCTCTAGTACTTATTTATCTTATAACTGGTAGTTTGTGCCTTTTGATTACCCTCATCCAATTCCCCCTCCCTCCGGCCCCCTTCCTGCCTCTGGTAACCACAAATAGAGATCAGTAAACTTTTTTAAAGGAACAGATAGTAAGTAATTTAGGCTTTGCTGGCTAATAGTCAAAATCAAAGGTATTATATAGGTATATAACCATTTAAAATGTAACAATTTGAAATGGTAAAATCCATTCTTAGCTTGTTGTTCATTCACTAAGTTGTGTCCCACTGTTTGTGACCCCATGAACTGCAGCACGCCAGGCTTTCCTGTCCTTCACTATTGCCCCGAGTTTGCTCAAACTGATGTCCATTGAATCAGTGATGCTATCCAACCATCTCATCCTCTGTCATCCCCTTCTCTTTTTGCCTCCCATCTTTCCCAGCATCAAGGTCTTTTCCAATAAGTTGGCTCTTTGCATCAGGTGGGGAGCTTCAGCATCAGTCCTTCCAATGAATATTCAGGACTGATCTCCTTTAGGATGGACTGGTTGGATCTCCTTACTGTCCAAGGGACTCTCAAGAGTCTTCTCCAACACCACAGTTCAAAAGCATCAATTCTTTGGTGCTCAGCTTTCTTTATAGTCCAACTCTCACATCCATACATGACTACTGGAAAAACATAGCTTTAACTATATGAACCTTTGTTGGCAAAGCGATGTCTCTGCTTTTTAGTACGCTGTCTAGGTTGTCATAGGTTTCCTTCCAAGGAGCAAGTATGTTTTAATTTCATGGCTACAGTCACTGTCCACAGTAATTTTAGAACCCAAAAAAATAAAATGTCACTACTTCCACTTTTTTCCCTTCTATTTGCCATGAAGTGGTAGGACCAGATGCCATGATCTTAGTTTTCTGAATGTTGAGTTTTAAGCCACCTTTTTCACTCTCCTCTTTCACCCTCATCAAGAGGTTCTTTAGTTCCTCTTCACTTTCTGCCATTAGAGTGGTATCATCTGCCTATCTGAGGTTGTTGATATTTCTCCTGGCAATCTTGATCCCAGCTTGTGATTCATCCAGTATGGCATTTCACATAATGTACTCTGCATAGAAGTTAAATAAGCAGAGTGACAATATACAGCCTCGACATGCTCCTTTCCCAATTTTGAACCAGTCTATTGTTCTATGTCTGGTTCTAACTGTTGGTTCTTGACCTGCATACAGGTTTCTCAGAAGACAGGTGAGGTGGTCTGGTATTCCCATTTCTTGAAGAATTTTCAACAGTTTGTCGTGATCCACATAGTCAAAATCCTTGTTCATGGGGTTCTTGAGGCAAAAATATTGGAGTGGTTTGCCATTCCTTCCACCAGTGGACCACATTTTGTTAGAACTGTCCATTTTGACTCATCCATCTTGGATGGCCTTGCATGGCATGGCTCATAACTTCATTGGGTTATGCAAGCCCTTCACCATAACAGGGCTTTGATTGATCACGAAGATTCTTAGCTTACAGGTCATAAAAATACAGCCAGGTGACCAGATTTGGCCCTCAAGCCATAGTCTATCAATCTTTGACTTATGATATAGAGAAGATACTTAGATATTTACTCTTCATATTTTGAGGTGGTGTAAGTCAGTGGTATTATAGATTATGCATTTCCACATAATATAGTTGATACTGTAAATTTGATGATTTTTTCCAGAATATTTTTAAAAATACAAACATTCCTTCTTTACATAATTAACAAGCATTCCAAATTGTAGAGTTTAATTTCATAACAGTTTGCATTAATGGGAAATCAAAAAGTTGGGTTCTTTAAGATAATTTTCGTATACTGTCTATAATACTGAAAGAATTATAGACAGGTATGAAAATTTACATCAGTTCATGAACAAGAAACCCTTAAGAAATTTACATGTGAGAGAATGGGGGAGAAAAGAAAATGCATAATAATATGAAGAGAAATTAGTTGTGTTTTATGAATATGTAGAAAAATTCAGCAAAGTTTGAAATTCATAAACTGTTTAGAATTTCATAGCCTAAGCTATGCATATGCTATATATCTCACTGCATAGGAGGAGAGTTATTGGGGACTATTTCTTGTAATATTTTGGAAAAATTACCCAGTATTGACTTATTTACTGAAGCAGAACAGGATAGGGACAAAATATGCACAAATAGGAGGCTGGGGCTAATCTTAATCATAAGTCATGAAAGGATATCTCATTATGAAGAATGTGGTGTTAGAAGATCTCTCTCTCTGCCCATTCTGTCTTCCAGATGATCTAATACATTCTGATGACTTTAAAATATCATCCATGTATTCCTATCAAGAACTCAGAAATGTCTTATTACTAGTAAATCCAGCTGTTTTACTGACAGCTCTGTATAGAGTGTGTCAAGGACTTGGTATTGAGGGAGAAAAAGCAGATTTTGATGCCTGTCATGATGTCTTGCATACCAAAATTACCCAATAAATACTTAATGGTCTCAGAATTCTTAGGAGGGAGGAACACTGGTTCCCTAGTAGTTTTATGTGTGTATTATTATTTTAATGAAGGTGTAAATATACATGCTTTTCTAAAAAATCAGTTTGTACAGAAGGGTTTGAAATGAAAAGCTACAATCCCCAGATTCATCTTTATCCTCCTCTGGGAGACAGTTGCTTAAATTTGTGCTATTTCCTTGGTGGCTACATTCATATCTCTAAATTATTATGCTTCTGCTGAAATTCCTAGATTGAACAGGTTAGATATGTCTCATGAAATAGTAAGCTTATTTGCACTGCCCCCTGTTTTCCTCCCAGTGCAACTGTCTTTGTTTTTTGTTTTATTGATTATAGCTATAAATACTATTTCTTCTTCTATCAAGTATAAACAGTATTACTGATTTCTGCTTTATAAGAAGATGACATTGGCACCCCTGCACACATAGTTTCTGATGAGAAGTTAGACATCACTCAAATTGTTGGCTCATGTATGTTTATGTTGTTTTTCTCTGGATGCTTTTAAGATTCAGATCTGTTTTTCTTTGGTTTTCAGCAGTTTGACTGTGACAAGCCTAATGTGGTTCTGTTTATATTTATCCTGCCTGGGGTTTCTGGGCTTCTTGATATAATATTTAGCTATTATTTCTTCAGATATTTTTCTGCCCCATTTTCTCTTCTTCTGAGATTCTAATTATATGTATATTTGACCATTGGATATCCTCTCACATGTCTTAAGGATTTTTTTAGGTTTTTTTTTTTCCTTTTAATGTTTGTTCTCTGTAGTTCTCAGATTGGATAATTCCCATTCATATATCTTTGAGTTCACTGACTTATCTATCATTTTAAACTATTTGCAATGTACTATATATTATATTTCTATGTGTGTGCTACGTATATGATATACATATATATGTATACACATTCATTTAAATTATCATGTTTATAGATTTTTGATGGTGAGCACACTGTAGGATATACAGAAATAAAAATATGTACGTATGAAACTTACCATAACCCAGTGGTATCCCAATTAAAAAATTGTCTTGTTTAAACAGTTAGATATGTTGTTAAACCCATTCAGTGATGTTTTTATTTCAGCTATTTGTTTTTCTGTTCTAGAATTTCTGTTTAGTTCTCTTTTTATAGTTTCTACTTCTCTCCTAAGATTTCCTTTATTTTTTAAATTGAGAATATATTTCTTTACCATGCTGAAAAGACAATAGCTGCTTTAAATTTCTCATCTGTTAATTACAGTATCTGGAGTGTTTTAGGGTTAGTCTCCATCTTTTCTTTGATAATGAGTCATATTTTCTTGGTTCTTCTGTATTAATTAATTTTGTATTGTTAAAAAAAAAGAAACAATTTTGTATTGTATTGTGGACATTTGATTTAGTGGATATTCTGGATTTTGTTATATTCCTTCAAAGAGCATTAATATCTTTCTTTCAGCAGGCAATTAACTTGGTTTGACTCAATGAAAAATTCCGTCTCTTGGGCATCAGTTCATTCAGTTGTTTTAACGTTAGCCAACCTGTTCCATGTGTACATGGTTTAGGAATCAGCCAGAGATATGAATGAAGTTTATACACAGAATCTGGGCTACCTCCTGTAGCTCTCTCTGTTTTCTGTAAATCCTCCTCCCCTCACTTCTCAGAGACTGTTGTTGCTACAACCTCTGTCTTTTGATACTTCAGACTAGAAAAACTGTAGGTTTTCTATTGGAGTTTCAACGATCCCATCCAGTGGTAACTGTGGGCTGCTTTTAAACCAAAAGCTGAAAAGTCAGAAAAAAAAAGAAAGAGAGAAAAACTAATTCCAGTCTGTTTCCTCAGGTATATACCCAGTAGTGGGATTGCTGGGTCATATGGTAGTTTAATTTCTAGTTTTTTAAGGAATTTCCATACTGTTCTCCACAGTGGTTGTATCCATTTGCATTCCTACCAACAATACAAGAGGATTGTCTTTTCTCTGCACCCTCTCCAGGATTAATGTTTGAAGACTTTTTGATGATGGCCGTTCTGACCGGTGTGAAATGATGCCTCGTTGTAGTTTTGATTTGCATTTCTCTAAAAAAGAGCATTGTTGAGTATCTTTTCATGTGTTTTTTAGCCATCTGTATATGTTCTTTGCGGAGAAGGCAATGGCACCCCACTCCAGTACTCTTGCCTGGAAAATCCCATGGATGGAGGAGCCTGGTGGGCTACAGTCCATGGGGTCGCTAAGAGTCGGACACGACTGAGCGACTTCACTTTCACTTTTCCCTTTCATGCACTGGAGAGGGAAATGGCAACCCACTCCAGTATTCTTGCCTGGAGAATCCCAGGGACGGTGGAGCCTGGTGGGCTGCCGTCTGTGGGGTCGCACAGAGTCGGACTCGACTGAAGCGACTTAGCAGCAGCAGCAGCAGCATATGTTCTTTGGAGAAATGTCTATTTAGGTCTTCTGCCCACTTTTTGATTGGGTTGTTTGTTTTTTTGGTATTGAGCAGCTTTCTTGCAATTTTCAGCTCTCCTCCAGAATCTCTCTATTGTTTTCAATCCAGGGGCCTTGAGGGTGGTTGCTTTTTGTGTTTTATCCAAGTTTATAGTTACTGTCTGTGTGAGGGTCCATCTGATAGAGAATCTTACTTGGCTCTACAGAAACAACCTCCTCAAATAAGATTTTGAAATTTTTATCTTTGATTAATACTGACATTTTCTCAGGTTACTTATTACTAACCATAGAAATATTTATGTGTTAGGGAGCTGACATGTAGTTTTTAATACCAAATTTTATAGAAACTCTTAATTTTTGTGTTCTTTTCCTTACCGCTTCTGGTTACATACTTACATGTTTTCTCTTCTCCATACATCCCGTGAGATATATTATTAAAATGACAGAAATCATAAGAAAAAATGTATAAATGTTTTAATTTCAGATTACATTTTGGCTTCTGTTCCTCTTTACTGTATTACACAATACTGCTTCTTACTAACAAACAACCAAGAAGAGTACAGGAAACAGTATTTCATGCTTTTATTTAGAAAAACCAGAAGAAAAAAAAATCCCTGCTGCTTCTTCTGAATCAAATCCTTGCCTGGTAGAGCAGTAGTTCTCTTCTTCCAGCAAGGAGATCCAACCAGACCATCCTAAAGGAAATCAGTCCTGAATATTCATTGGAAGGACTGTTGCTGAAGCCGAAACTCCAATACTTTGGCAACCTGATGTGAAGACCTGACTTATTGGAAAAGAGCCTGATGCTGGGAAAGATTGAAGGCAGGAGGAGAAGGGGATGACAGAGGATGAGATGGTTGGATGGCATCACTGACTCAATGGACATGAGTTTGAGTAAGCTCTGGGAGTTGGTGATGGACAGGGAAGCCTGGCGTGCTGCAGTCCATGGGGTCGCAAAGAGTCGGACACGACTGAGCAACTGAACTGAACTAAACTGAATTTGCATTAGAGGCTGCAACTCATCTTTCCATATCCTGTTCATCTCAGGAGTTAATCATCTTATTTTCCTCTCTGTTTCTTCCTAGTCAGGTGATCGCAAGGTTTCAGAGTGATGTGAAGCAACTTGCATTGTTGCAAAGACTGGAAATTGCTGACAGATAATCTAAGATTAGAGAAAGATTGTGATTCTTTACCCACAGTTAGTGGATAGTGAAGTATTCTCTGTTGTGAGTTCTTTATTATAAGATTGATAGCAACTGTACACTCCAAAATCAAGCCAGAAGGTTATTGGTTCTCCACACTTAATCTTTGAAAATGTCTCAGGAGTCATTTTTGTCCATGGGACAAAGACTCAGTTTGTTGTTTTCTGTCTTTGTAGAGTTTTATTATCGGAGAAGGCAATGGCACCCCACTCCAGTACTCTTGCCTGGAAAATCCCATGGATGGAGGAGCCTGGTAGGCTACAGTCCATGGGGTCGCTAAGAGTCAGACACGACTGAGCGACTTCACTTTCACTTTTCCCTTTCATGCACTGGAGAAGGGAATGGCAACCCACTCCAGTATTCTTGCCTGGAGAATCCCGGGGACGACGGAGCCTGGTGGGCTGCCGTCTATGGGGTCACACAGAGTCGGACACAACTGAAGCGACTTAGCAGCAGCAGCAGCCCAGTGTTTCCTTTTACGGCAGATTACAGCAGTTCTCTGCCTTCCACATTGACTGCCTAGGACCTTCTTCAGCATACTTTCCTGAAGTTTCATGAAAGAAAAAAAAAACTGATTTTAGTCTCCTTTCTTTAACTGTTAATTTTCTGAGTTTTTTAGTTTTTATTGGAGATAATTGCTTTACAGTGTTGTGTTGGTTTCTGCCATACAACAACGTGGATCAGCCACAAGTATATGTGTACCCTCCCTTTTAAACCTCCCTCCTACCCGCCATCCCTTTGCACATCTCTAGATCATCACAGAGTACTGAGTTGAACTTCCTGTGTTATATAGCAACTTCCCAGTAGCTATCTGTTTTACACATGGTATATATGCCTCAGTGCTGCTCTCTCAATTTGTCCCACCCTCTCCTTCCCCCACTTTGTCCACAAATCTGTTCTCTATGTCTGCATCTCTGTTCTGTCCTGCAGATAGGTTCATCAGTACATTTTTTAGATTCCATGTATATGTGTTAGTATACAATATTTGCTTTTCTCTTTCTGACTTACTTCATTATGTTTAATAGGCTCTAGATTCATCTACCACACTAGAATTGACTCAAATGCATTCCTTTTTATGGCTGAGTAATATTCCATTGTATGTATGTACCAAACTGCTTTATCCATTCATATGTCCATGGACAACTAGGTTACTTCCTTGTCCTGGCTGTTATAAATAGTCCTGAAATGAACATTGGGATCCATGTGTCTTTTTGAATTATGGGTTTCTCAGGATGTATGCCCAGTAGTGGGATTGCTGGGTCATATGGTAGGTCCTTGTGGAGAAGTCAATTTGTAATTGTCAGAAATTGATGGCTGACCATTATTTACATGCTTACTATTCAAATCTATTTCTCTTCATTTCTTAAGTGTATGTGAAACTATTTTTTCCAAGGAATTTTATGTTGTTGCACCTAGTTAGCATATTTTCAGCCATTACTGATAGTTGATGCAAGATGGAAAACAGCAGTGCAATGACATTGTGCATCATTCTCAAAATACTGTTCTGAGATGATTATTCTGCAGTCCCTGCCTTTAAAGAGTCATATTAGGATTTCACAATTCAGACAAATAATAAAGGAATGGAATTTGTACTTCAAATTTATAATTTCTGGATCCAATAACTTAACACACTTTTAAATTATACTTTGTAAACTGTTGAAAAGGAACTAACCACTAGTTTTCTCATATTCTAAATACCACTTTTTCAACAGACTGTGCCTTTCCCCATCATACAGGTAAGAGGACCTATACTAGTACTCTTGTTATAATTCATACTCCAGTAAAGAAAGTAACTTCACCCATTAAAAAGCTGTGTTTTTTTTTGGGGGGGGGGCAGTGCAGAACAGCAGACAGAACTGAGGCAAGAAGCATGAGTAAATTAATTCTTGTTCTTTGACATCATAAACCATCCCCTCTGGATACCAAATTTTGATCAGCCTCTTAAAATTTACTTTGTATATCTCCATGTTCCTCCATTACTTGTCACATCATCATCATCACAGATACTAATAACAGTGACAACATCCAGTATTGAGCACAGTTCTGTATGCAAGCCACTGTGCTAATTGCTTGGCAGAGATGAGTTCCTTTAAATCTTCACAATAATCATGAGGGTAAGTGGCATACTATTAATGTTACTATGATTTTGTAGGCCGCTTAGTTCAGAGATATACAGAACCTCTGCTGTGGTATTATGGTTGATCTGTGAGTCCAAGATCCACATTTTAGTTTCTGTTCCAGGGGTAGCTCTGTCTGTGGCCTTGAGCAGCACATTTTGTTTCAGCTGCCTATTTCCAAACAATAATAAGTATTAATGTCTTCTTTTATCTGTACTTTATTCTTTAAATTTAATCTGTATAACAATTCTAAGAGAGAGATTATGGATCACGTTTTAAAGATGCAGAATCCAGGCTTGGAAAAGTTAAATAATGTGTTGGACCATATAACATAGCCCTGTAACATAAGTCCCACTTTAAAGCTCTTTCTTTTAATCAGTGTGTTCTTTTTTTTAATCCTGTTTCTTTCTTCCTACTTTCTCATAGGTGTATGATGAGAAAATATGAATTATACAGATGTAATACTTCTATCATAAAGGTGCTAGAAAAGATACATGTCTCCTCTAATTTGGGAGACATGGCAACTAATTTTTAGAACTAATTTTCAGAACATTTACAAGTACATCTAATCTCTTGCCTTCCAGTCTTATCACATCTGTTCTGTATTATTGCATAAATTACATATATGTTTCACATATAAATGCTATATTTTCAAGTTACATATGTAAAATTTGTTTGAAACATTTTTTATTTGAGGAGGTATACCTTTAGGATAGGAAAATAGGAAAGGCCATATACTCTGAAACTTTAACAGAGGTAGGATTCTGATAATTTTTAGTTGCATTATTTTCACTGCTTGTAGTTTCATATTTTCCTATGACAAAACACGTTTGTGTAATACTCTAAATTTTAATGTTGTTATATAATCTAGGTACTTTAAAACTCAGAAGTTGGCCTGACAAATATATAGAATTGCTTATATAAGTATATCAGTAATTATACATAAGCCAACATACTAAATTTTTTTAAATTTGAAACTACTTTTCATATTATCAAAAACCTAGCCCTTCTTCGGATGCATGGAAATGAAACCTAATATCATTAAACTAATTGGCATTTGAATATTGTGTTAGAATATTTAAAAGGCTTTTTTGAATTCTTGATTGTTGATTTGCATATGCAAAGATATTAAAATGGGCATTTGACAGCTACACTCCATTATTCTATCTAAACACACTAAGTTTTGCCATTCACTACTATAAAGAGATGGCATTTACAGAGTGAGTTGTAGGCTGTACTAGTTTGCCTTTTTCTTTGTAATAATACTGTGTATGATAAACAAGGGATTCCCTGGTAGCTCAGCTGCTAAAGAATCCGCCTGCAATGCAGGAGATAAACAAAGATTTAAATCTCAATTTCTTATTGAAATGAGAATTTCTATTTAATATTGTTAAAAATTTCATTGAAGTAATGTCTTATGGGAATGTCCTAAAAGTCATTGCCTTCATTTTTGAAGTAACTGTTCCTTTGGTGCACCATGTTGTCTCCATATTTATTGCTTGTATAGTCTATCTGTGTATCAGTTTGTCTAGTATATCTCTATGTGGCATAGCATAATTGCATGAAAATAGAACTTATATGGGAGTTACCTTGGATACAGCTTAGAATCACCAGTTTTCATCACTAGATGGATGATGAACATAAGACAGATCATTTATACCTCCAAAAATATGTAAATAAGCATAGTTAATTCATTTAACAAATAATAGTACTTGCTCTGTGCCCTGCACTATTACAAGCATCACTAAGGCTATAGCAGTTATAAGCAGACAAAAGTTCTGCCTTTTGTCAGCCACATTATGAATACTAAACATCTGGAAAATGCAAATGAAAATACCATAAGAGACTTCTTCCCATCCTGATGGATTAACCAGTACCGGACTTGCCCTCCCACTAGAAACAACCTTTTTCAGACATTGGACAGTTGACAGCATAGTACTGTGGTAGAGGAGGAAACTAGGGGAGTCCTGGCTTTTTGCCTGAAAGTGTTCTCCTGATGATGAAACTCAAGCGGAGAAGGGCAGTCTTGCTGAACTGAGGAAACAGAGATCAGAAATTGGGATTGGTTAGATGTACACTATTAAATATAGAATGGATAAACAACAAGGTCCTATTGTATAGCACAGGAAACTGTATCCAGTCTCCTGGGGTAAACCATAATGGAAAAGAATATTAAAAAAAAAAGAATGTGTGTATGTATATAACTGAGTTACTTTGCTGTACAGCAGAGATTGGCACAACACTGTAAATCAACTATACTTCAGTTTAAAAAAGAAAAAAAAAATGGGAATTTACCGAGTACTGAAGAATGGGGAGGGAGCTAAACAGAAACAGAACTACGAAATTCTGCATAGGGGCCCTTTTGAGTCTTTAACGTAATACTGAATTGCACATAGGTGGGGTGAGACTCCAGGAGGCTGAAGAAAGAATAAATCCCTAACGGTTCTTAGGATTCTCCCAGAAATGGGAGGTTTTTTTTCATTCTGACCAACCAGACTGTAGAGTTCTCATTAAAAACCTGGAGCATTCAGTAGCAGTTCAAGAAAGGACTTACTTTGGCAGTAATGCTAAACGTCTTCAGAGCAGAGGGTTACTCTAGACCTGCCTAAACAAAGGTTTTAAAATAAGGCTCAAAAAGATCAGACTGATCAGCCAGGGACTGATTTGCCTTGGAGGGTCAGAAAACAGCTGCTTAGCCTTCCTGGTGAAAGTTGAGAATAAAGAGGATGTTGGCTTCCTTTGTTAATACATCCTTCAGATATCCCTGAATGTGGAAGAACTTGGACACAGCCAGAGTATCCTTTCTAGTGTTTTCCTTTTAACTCAACTATGTTCTCAGCATATTTTGTTGGATATTAGTTGTGGAAAGTAAAGCTGGAAATTAAATAATTATAGTCTAATTATAATGATTTATACAGTGTTTGTTTTCTGAAAGTCTCAGTCTCAGTGAGATGATTTATAGTGTGATTAACTTTTATATTATCCATGAGTGCTTTTTAAAACTCACATTTTAAGACATTTCTTTTATTAAAGCTATTATTTATGATTTCTTCTTTGCTTTGATTTTCTACTGTATATATTCTTAACTAGCAAATAATTAACTAGATACCATGTGTACTGCAGTATTCTAGGCACTATAGTCTAAAGTATTGTGCATGAATGAAAAGAACTGTGTATATTTAGGCTGCTCCTAATTCTTAATGATATATGTGCAACTGATTTAAAAGAAAGGGGCTAAGTTTATATAGAATTTGCTGCTTTGTTCATTAGTTCTGCATCTAATTTGCATGAGGGCTTCCCAGGTGGCTCAGTGGTGAAAAATTGGCTGCCAGTGCAGGAGACACAGGAGATGTGGGTTCAATCCCCAGGACAGGGAAGATCCCTTGGCGAACGGAATGGCAATCCACTCCATACTCTTGCCTGAAAAATTGCATGGACAGAGGAACATTGTGGGGTCGCAGAGAATTGGACACAACTGAGCATGCGTGCACTTAACTTGTATGAATTTCAAAGCTATTTTGTAGAATATGTCTAAGAATACTACACATTCACCAAAACCTATTCCTCTTTCCTCCTGAGCACACAGTAAACTATATATCCCAGCCTTCTTTGCAGATAAGTGTGCCAAGTGACTGAATTTTGACTAACATGAGTGGAAATAATATATACCAATTCCAGACTGGGCTATAAAAGCTTTGCACATGCAGTTGTTTTCATCTTGTAACTTCTGAACTTCTTCAGAAGAATTGAAAGATAATGGAAAGGAAATAACATTGTAGCTATTCTATTAGTCAGAATAGGCTAGACTATTCTGTCATAACAAAAAAACCTTAAAAATCTCAGTGGCTTAATACAACAAAGGTCTATTTCTAGTTTAACCAGCAAGCCTGGGCAGCTCTCCAAGACAGCTGTCATTTATGCGGTAACACAGCAACCCGGGCTGCTCCAGTTTTGCATCTCTACGTCTCAGCGTGATGCCTTTTTATGACTTTTGTGCCAGAGGAAGAAACAGACTGAAAAATCATACAGGGACTGTGTCACCTCTGTTCTTATTGAATAAGCCGGAACTAGGCATGTAGTCATCAGAAGCTGGCAAAGATAGTCACGCCTGTGCCTAGAAAGGAATGACGGGTGCAGGGTGCTGGTAGGTACCAGTCAAGTCTACGATATGTAATTCAGTTTACTGCCACTTTTATAGATTGTGTAAAATCATCTCTTCCTAAAATGAGTGCTGCCTTTTGAAGGACTACATTCAAGTATGAATAAAAAATACGGTATTCTGAATCAAAAGTCTGTAATCTACCACTTGAATACTGTGATCTTGGGCAATAGATCTTTTGAGTCTATTTTCCCACTTGTTCTTCATGGAAAATTATGAAGGTTTAATGAGTTAGGTATGCGCTTCCCTGATGGCTCAGACAGTGACGAATCTGCCTACAATGCAGGAGACCTGGGTTCAACCCCTGGGTTGGGAAGATCCCCTGGAGAAGGCAAAGGCTACTTATTCCTGTATTTTTGCCTGGAGAATTCCATGAACAGAGGAGCCTGGCAGGCCACAGTCTATGGGGTCTCAAAAGAGATGGACACAACTAAATGAGTAACACCTTCACTTTTCAGTGAGTTAAGTAAAAATATAAATAAAGGTGTAGAATAAACCGTTAAACACGTTAGCTATTGTGTTATTGGTTATTGTATAGCTTTTTGAAAGTGAGCTATTTGTTTTTAGAGCTGTGTACACAGTGTTAGAATTAGGCTCCAGCATGAATTTAGTTTCACTAACAGAAGAGGCTCTGCAAGTCTCAAACAAAATTACCCTTCCCACTTATCTTTCTAAAACAAAGTTTAAGCATATTTTTCTACTGTTAGAATGCTCTTTCTACAAAATTATTTTTACTCTTTTTTTTTTTAATTTTTACTCTTCATTTTGCTTTGCTATACCAAATAAGGTCAGAGCAAAATCATATTTTTTTATAAAGCTTTGTAAGAAAATGATTATCAATAGATGTAATATTGGGAAAAGCTTAGTTTTTAAACTTTTTTATTTAATAAAACTTAAAATGCTATCATATCAACTAATTTTTAAAACAAGGCAAAATATGATATTTATTTAAGTGCCTAAACTAAATATAAATAAACAAAATTCATAAATCAAATAAATATCACTACAGATGTCTTCTAGACTGTTGATGTAAAACCTAGCCACAGGTGCCTAAACTAACCTTTTTTAGGTCTCTTGCTCTTGTCAAAACTTCTTTCCTAATTTTCTGATTGAGTTTGTAAAAGAGTGCTATTAACTTCTGCTTTTTTAAAGTATTTGATAGAATTCACCAGTGTTGTCAAGTAGAATTGGGCTTTTCTTTATAGGAAGATGTTTAATTTTTAATTCAGTTTCCTTGCATGTAACAGTCTATTCAGATTTCCCATTTCTTAATGAATCGTTTTTGATCATTTGTGTCAGGAATTGTCCATTTCATCTAAACTGTCTGATTTCTTGGCATGAAGTTGTTTATAACATTCTCTTATAATCTTTTTCATTTTTGTAGAGTTGATAGTGATGTCCTGTCTTTCATTCATAAGTTTTGGTAATTTGTGTCTTTGCTATTTTTCTTAGTCAGTCTGGTTTAGGATTTTTCAATTTTTTTTTTAAATTAGTTTATTTTCTATTTTTTAACTTTACAATATTGTATTTGTTTTGCCATACATTGACATGAATCCACCATGGGTGTACATGTTTTCCCCTTCCAGAACCCCCCTTCCACCTCCCTCCCCATCCCATACCTCAACATAATAAAAGCTATATATGACAAACCCACGGCAAACATTATCCTAAATGGGGAAAAACTGAAAGTATTTCCCGTAAAATCAATTTTTTTAGGTATATAGTCATTTATTTTTGTAAAATATGAAAGTTATATGTATCCTTAAAATACAATGCATCCGTTTTGTTTGCCTTTTGTTACTTTATTGAAATATAGTTGCTGTTGTTATTTTTCAGTCTCTCATTCGTGTCTGACTCTTTGCAACCCCATGGACTGCAGCACGCCAGGCTTCCCTGTCCTTCAGCATCTCCTGGAGCTTGCTCAAACTCATGTCCATTGAGTCAGTGAAACCATCCAACCATCTTGTACTCTATTGTCCCCTTCTCCTCCTGCCCTCAATCTTTCCCAGCATCATGGTCTTTTCTAATGAATTGGCTCTTCACATCAGGTGGCCAAAGTATTGGAGCTTCAGCATCAGTCCTTCCAATGAATATTCAGGATTGATTTTCTTTAGGATTGGCTGGTTTGATCTCCTTGTAGTCTCCCAAGGGACTCTCAAGAGTATTCTCCAACACTGCAGTTCAAAAGCAGCAATTCTTTGGTGCTCAGCCTTCTTTATGGTCCAACTCTCACATCCATACATGACTACTGGAAAAATCATAGCTTTGACTATACGGACCTTTGTTGGGAAAGTAGTATCGCTGCTTTTTCATACGCTGTCTAGGTCTGTCATAGCTTTTCTTCCAAGGAGCAAGCGTCTTTTAATTTCATGGCTGCAGTCACCATCTGCAGTGATTTTGGAGCCCAAGAAAATAACGTCTGTCACTGTTTCCATTGTTTCCCCATCTATTTGCCATGAGATGATGGGACCTAATGCCATAATCTTAGTTTTTTGAATGTTGAGTTTTAAGCCAGCTTTTTCACTCTACTCTTTTACCTTCATCAAGAAGCTCTTTAGTTCCTCTTTGCTTTCTGTCATAACGGTTGTGTCATAGTTGCTGTAGAATATTGTATAAGTTACAGGTGTATAATATTATATGAATTACAGATATACAATAAAGTAATTCACAATTTTTAAAGGTTATGTACTCCATTTATAGTTATTGTAAAGTAATGGCTGTGTTCTCTGTGTTGTACAATATATCCTTGTAGCTTATTTTATACCTTATTATGGTTCCAAAAGGTTCATTTGGATTTTTCCATAAGATGTTACAAAAAAAACAAAACTTTGGCCAACCTAATAGTCTGTGCTTGTTAGTCCTCTACCCCTATTTTTCCTCTCCTCTCTTCCCTGTCTCTGGGCTTCCCTGGTGGCTCAGATGGCAAACAATGTGCCTGCAGTGCGGGAAATCCAGGTTGGATCCCTCGGTCAGCAAGATCCCCTAGAGAAGGGAATGAGCCCTCCTCTTTTCCCTCTCTCTATGGGTAACCACTAGTTTTTTCTCTTGTTTCTGTGAGCCTGCTTCTTTTTTCTTATATTTACTGGTTTGTTGTATGTCTTGGATTTCACATGTAAGTGATATTATACAGTGTTTGTCTTTCTTTTTCTGACTTAGCATTATTGCCCTTCAAGTTTGTCCATGTTGCTGCTAGTGGCAGAATAGCATTATGGCTGAGTAGTGTTCTGGTGTGTGTAAGCGTGTGTGTGTACGTGTTTGGTATCCCACATCTTCCTTATCCATTCATCTGTTGATGGATGCTTAGGTTGCATCCATATCTTGGCAATTGTAAGTAACACTTCTAGGGACATTGGTGTGCATGTATCTTTTAGAATTAGGTTTTTTTTTTAATATATACCTGGGAGGAGAGTTGCTAGGTCATATGGTAGTTCTCTTTTTAGCTTTTTGAGAAACCTCCATTCTGTTTTTGACAGTGACTTCACCGATTTACATTCCTATGAACAGTGTACAAGGGTTCCCTTTTCTCCACATCCTCACTGACATTTGTCACTGTGTTCTTTTTGATGATAGCCATTCTGACGTGTGTGAGGTGATATTTCATTGTGGTTTTGATTTGCATTTCCCTGGTTAGCAGTGTTGAGCATCTTTTTATAGGCCAATTGGCCATTTGTATTTCCTCTTTGGAAAAAGTCTATTTAGTTCTCCTGCCCATTTTTAAAGATTTTTCATTTTGTTCATCTTTTCCAAGAATTCTTATTTCATTACTGTCCTCAGGTTTTTTATTTACTGTTTAATGCTTCCACTCTGAAAAAAATTTAGCCCTGAAAGCACATCCTCTAAATTTTGGTCAGTAGACAGCTTTATGAATGTATTCATGGTATCCTCTGACTTTGAAGTTATTACTTGCAAATAAATACTACTAATGTACTATCTAACATCTAGGTTGGTCATAACTTTTCTTTCAAGGAGCAAGCATCTTTAATTTCATTGCTGCAGTCACTATCTGCAGTGATTTTGGAGCCCCCAAAAATAAAGTCTGTCACTGTTTCCATTGTTTCCCCCATCTATTTGCCATGAAGTGATGGGACCAGATGCCATAATCTTAGTTTTCTGAATGTTTAGTTTTAAGCCAACTTTTTCACTCTCCTCTTTCACTTTCATCAAGAGGCTCTTTAGTTCGCTTTCTGCCATAAGTATGGTGTCATCTGCATATCTGAGATTATTGACGCTTGCTCCTTGGAAGAAAAGTTATGACCAACCCAGACAGCATATTAAATAGCAGAGACATTACTTTGCCAACAAAGGTCCATCTAGTCAAAGCTATGATTTTTCCAGTAGTCATGTATGGATGTGAGCGTTGGACTATAAAGAAAGCTGAGCAATGAAGAATTGATGCTTTTGAACTGTGGTGTTGGAGAAAACTCTTGAGAGTCCCTTGGACTGCCAGGAGACCCAACCAGTCCATCCTAAAGGAAATCAGTCCTGGGTGTTCATTGGAAGGACTGATGTTGAAGCTGAAACTCCAATACTTTGGCCACCTGATGCTAAGACCTGACTCATTGGAAAAGACCCCGATGCTGGGAAAGATTGAAGGTGGGAGGAGAAGGAGCCGACAGAGGATGAGATGGTTGGATGGCATCACCGACTTGATGGACATGAGTTTGAGTAAGCTCCGGGAATTGTTGATGGACAGGGAAGCCTGGGGTGCTGCAGTCCGTGGGGTCGCAAAGAGTCGGACACAACTGAGCAATTGAACTGAACTGAACTGACTATCTAATATACCATCTCAAATTGCATTTTTTGTTACTTCTCTGTAGCAGTTGGCTGTGTTACTGTTTGTAAATAGTTGTTCTGTACTTTATTTATTTATTTAAAATTATTAATGTCATTTCAGTTATTTAGGTTTTACTTGTTTAGAGTTTTTTGTTTTGTTTTCATTATTAGGAAGTTAGTATTGAAGTCTTTAGGTGATAGATAGTTTCTTTAAAAGAACTTACTTTGGTATTCAAATCCCTAAATTTTCAACAGACTGATTGAGTATTTTCTCCGTACTTGGATAGCTGCTGTATTCTTTGTGTTATGTTCAGGTGAGCTCCTCCTTTTCATTGGGACCATATTGCTGTAAGTTGATGCTGATCAGCTACCTTTCAGTTTTTTTAGAAAGTAGATATAGTTGCTGTTAGTCTTGGAAATTGTAAAACTACATAATATTGCTTTTTTGCTCAAATAAAATGAATTCTGAATTTCTTCTTTTTAAAGCTGTTCACTATGATCAGTGAAGATAGGGAATGTTCATATGAGAGTTCATCATGGATAACTAGTGGCCACACACTGATATTTGTATTGGTAAACACAGTTGACTTCACTTTGCCACACTGCACACATTTCATACACTTACATTCATACAGGTTTCAAAGAGATCAGATTTCAAATAGTCTGTTTGCAGAAATAAATATATATATTGTGTTTCTAACAATATTAATGTATCTTTATTCAGATTTAAAATAAATGTGTTCTGATTATTTTATACTTCACAGAATAGTATGGGTGTAAAACAACATGCAATCATTTTTGTTTGTAGTTTAGAGTCAGGCGAATGGGGAGACTAAAGAAGGTAATACATGGTATTTGGGGAAGAAGCAAGGAAAAGAGAAATGTATCAAACATATACTTCATTTTTTATACTTTATAGATGAAAAGAGAACCAGAAAGGTACTTTGCCAGCTTAATGTTAATTTTGTAATTGGTTGGAGCAGTAAAGTTTTGTTTTTCATTATAATGTGTCAGAAGCTCTTTCTATAGTGGACTAGCCATTATTTGATAAAGACTGTCATGTCACATTTTAATTTCCTCTTTCTGGGTTGCATCTGAGGGTGTTCATTTCTTTTATATGTTTTTTCTTTTCTATAAATAGATACTTTCTTCTTGCTAAAAAACAGGAAACTATATGAATTACAGTTCTTTCTTTTCATCTGCTTTTCACTTATATCTAGCCTGTATCAAATTGTCAGATTCTATTGGTTTTTCTCTCTCAATTTTTTAAACTTGTTTTTGATCCCTCTGTTTTTGGGGATTCATTTGTTTTTTGTTGCACAACTAACAAAAGTTCCTTGGCATTCTTCCTTTATTCAGGGTGTGGTTTGTGTCACCATTTAAGCACAGTTGTGAGAAGAGGTTGATCGGGATATTGGATAGATTGGAAGGATACTGTTCTCACCATTTCCCAGCTTTAAACCACCATTAGATTGGGGGTTAAGAAGGAGGAAATAGAGTATCACAAACAATCTCTCTCCTTCTACCCTTCCTTCCCACTCTCACTCCAGGAAATCCATTGTTACTTAAAGGTTTATTTGTCTAGTAAATGTTTAGGAACTAAAATATTATGAAAGTTATAAGAGTCTGCCTATGAAAGCTCTGTTAAAAACTTTTTAAAATGCAGTTTTTTCTTTCCAAATAAATTTTCCACTGTCTCTGTCTACTTCCTTAACAGTTAAATGGTTCATATCTTTCCTCCTAAGTTTTCTTCTAAGAATTATATAACTTTAACTTACATTTAGGTCTCTGATCCATTTTGAGTTAATTTTTGTATTTGGTGTAAGATAAGGTTCCAACTTCATTGTTTTGCATACACATATCCAATTTTCCTAACATCGTATATTGAAAAAATTGTCCCCTTTAAATGGTCTTAGTATATTTGTCAAATCATTTGACTGTAGGTTTTATTTCTGAAATCTCTATTCTTTTCTGTTGTCTATGTGTCTGTCTTTATGCCAATACCAAACTTTTAATTCTGTACCCGTATAGTGAGTTTTGAAATCATAAAATGTAATATCTCCAACTTTGTTCTTTTAAAAATTATTTTGGCTATTCAGAGTTTCTTGAGATCCATATGAATTTTAGGGTGACTTTTTTATCTATGCAAAAAAACATCTGGGATTTTGATAAGGATTGCATTGAATCTATGGATCACTTTGGATAGTATTGCCATCTTAACAATATTAAGTTTTACAATTCATGAACAAGGGTTTTCTTTCCATTTACTTGTGTCTTCTTTATTTTCTTTCAGCAACATTTTATAGTTTCAGTGTTTCAGGTCTTTAGCTTCCTTTATTAAATTTATTTGTAGGTATTTTTTGTTGCTATTTTAAATTGAATTGTTTTCTTAATTTCTTTTCCAGATTATTCACTGTTAGAGAATTTTTGTATGTTGATTTTGTGTCGTACAACTTTGCTGAGTTCACTTATTGGTGGAATCTTTAGGATTTTCTATATTTACGATTTTGTCATCTGAGAACAAAGATAATTTTGCTTCTTTCTTTCTAATTTGGATGCCTGTACTTCTTTTTCTTCTTGCCTGTAACTAAAATCTTTTTATCCTCCTTTCACATTTGACAGTGAATTTGTCTTTAGATTAACCTTACTAAGTATACATTTAATCTCAAAACCAACTTTGTGAAAGTATTTTCTTGGTACTTTATGTTCCACTCATCTTTATATTTATCCTTCAGTTCTCATTTTCCTGGTCCTTGCTTTGTTTGATCTGGCTCCATACCATTCTCCCATGAGCATCTGAGTCTTATGCCGGTTTCTCCATAGAAGTTTCCCTTTGCTGTGAAACATTTATTGAAGACAAATACTTAGGTAGTTATTAAAATTTATATTTTAATGTCTTTATAGTTGCTTGGGGCTTCCCTGGTGGCTCAGCTGAAAAAAAATCCACCTGCAACATGGGAGACCTGGGTTCAATGCCTGGGGTGGGAAGATCCCCTGGAGAAGGGAACAGCTATCACTCCAGTATTCGAGCCTAGAGAATTCCATGGACTGTATAGTCCATGGGGCCACAAAGAGTCAGACACAACTGAGCGAATTTCACTTACAGTTGCTTGAGCAAGGTGTGCTTCAGCATCATCTACAGCATCTTGGTTTACAGAGGAACCTCCATAGATGGATTCTCTTTTTCACCATTAACATTTCTTTATGATCTATCTGATTGCTCTTAATCCCCTGTCCTCTACCCCTCAGTGATCTTGGTAAAAATTAACGAGTACAGACACATTGGTCTCTCTTCAAAGTAGGCTCCAAATGATGGATACTTTATAACTTGGGGTTGCTTTAAAAAAATAAATAAACCCATAACACGAGAGTTGTAGTGCTAGAAAAGTGATTGAGAAGAAATCCTAACTTTTACCCATAGATGTTAATACTTTCAGAGATGAGGCCTTGATTTCTATTTTGTTTCAACTTTTTTTGTTAGATGAGTTCTTTTAGTGATCCATTTTCATGAGGTATTTATAGATATCTCTCTCTAATCTGGTGTCCACAAAGTTTAGTGTGCTTTAGAATCACTTGGAGGGTTTGCTAAGCACAGATTGCTGAGCCTATACTGTCTCAAGTTTCTGGTCCTCAGCTGGTTTGACATGGGGTCTGATCATTTGCATTTCTAACAAATTCCCAGGTGATGCTTTACTGCTGGTCTAGGCACCACAGTTTGAGAACTGGCAGTCTAAATCATACTGTTTAACTTTCTATACCCACATATTTCTCTTTGTCTAACCTAGACCATTTTGACTTGGGTTTTCTACCACTTTCTAAGTTATAACATGTTTTCTTCAACATTATTTCCTTCTCAGTTTTAAAAACCTAATTGGTAATATCGCTGTTCTTACCATTCCCCCATGGCATCTTAGACATCTTTGTTTTACCCCTCTGTTACAGACAGTTCAGACTTTCCAAAGCACGCTGTATCTGATGGTGATGATGATGACGATAGCAGCAGAAACAATGATAAAAACAGCTAGCATTTATAAAGGATATTCTGTGCTGGGCACTTTTCTAACCATTTTATTTGAGTTAATTCATGTAATCCTTGCAACTGTCCCATGCTGTAGCTACTATTATTAACCCCAAGTAACTGATGAGGAAACTTAGGCACAGAAAAGTTCTCGCAGCTAGGAAAAAGTGGAAGAGATGGGATCTAACTTAGGCTTTCTAGTTTCAGGGCTCGGATCCTTCATTCCTCTGTTATCCAGTCCTTCCCTACTATGCTATTGAATTGACCAAAAGTTCTGTTTGGTTTTCCAGTAAAATCTTACACCATGTTATACTGCCTCTCCATTCTCTGTCTTGACACCATGTGCTTACTTTGTTTTCCATAATCATAGCCTCTTTGCCCCAGGCAGTTTCTTTCTTTTTTTTTTTATTTAAATTAGTTTATTTATCTATTTTTTAACTTTACAATCTTGTATTGATTTTGCCATACATTGACATGAATCCACCATGGGTGTACATGTGTTCCCCTTCCAGAACCCCCCTCCCACCTCCCTCCCCATCCCATCCCTCCAGATCATCCCGGTGCACCAGCCCCGAGCACCCTGTATCGTGCATCGAACCTGGACTGGCAATTTGTTTCACATGTGATAATTTACATGCTTCAGTGGCATTCTCCCATATCATCCCACCCTCACCCTCTCCCATAGAGTCCATAATACTGTTCTATACATCTGTGTCTCTTTTGCTGTCTCACATACAGGGAATGCAAACCAGTTTCTTATTACCTCTAAGTGCTAGAGCTACAACCTCAATCTTTCAAGTGACTGAGCCCATACTCTAATAGGATTCCCTGGTGGCTCAGACAATAAAGAGTCTGCCTGCAACGCTGGAGACCCAGGTTTTATCCCTGGGTTGGGAAGATCCCCTGGAGAAGGAAATGGCAGCCCACTCCAGTATTCTTGCCTGGAAAATTCCACGGATGAAGAAGCGTGGCAGGCTGCAGTCCATGGGGTCACAAAGAGTCTGACACGACTGAGCAACTCCAGTATACTCTAATCAGTATGCATCCTTTGCATACAGTATGCATCTCAACTCAACCATATACCCAAACTCAAGTCTCTTACAGCATAAGAATCATATACCCAGTATTGGTTCAGATTTCAGATTAGTGGTTTCCTGTTATCTCTTATATCACAATAAAATACCTAGTTTGGTTTTAGAGTCCCCTTTGTTGTTGTTTAGTTGCGAAGTTGTGTCCGACTCCTTTGCAACTCAGTGGACTGTAGCCCACCAGGCTCCTCTGTCCATGGAATTTCCCAGGCAAGAATGGAGTAAGGTGCCATTTTCTTCTTCATTAGAATCCCCTACTCATCTTATTTCAACCAGTTTAAAAAAGCTATTTGGTAAACCCTTTGACACAGAGTTCTTTTACCCATCTGATTCATCTTATATACCATTTATTTTACAGTAAAGTGTACTAGCATTCTAGGCTTCCAAACTGCTATGTCCCATCTTTCATGTTGACCGATTATGTTCTCCACCAGGTAGTATTAAGCATCTTGGACAATCTGTCATGCTTGTGATTGTACCTCCTGTGTGTGTTTGACTTAAGATGACACTAGTTCTCTATAATTTGAGTAAGAGTAACATTATAATCTGCCTTATAAAATAACAGGAATACATTATTAGACATGTACAGTGTCCCATAGATGACAGTTAGAGATGAAGGTAGAAAAGCAGAATTAAATGTCCACTGTGAGCTATAAAAGTAACAATTAGAACTCCCTGAGAAAAGAAAATAGAGAAGTCTACATGGTATTGAATTTTCCAGATCTCTAGTATCGTGACTTTCCCCTTTGACTTCATCTCATAATTCTTAAACATTCTTCCTACCTCCCTTAACTTCTCCTACCATCCTTCAATTTCTTTCTTACATATCTACCCTCAGTTGCTGATTTCTGTCTGTCTACTAGCCCCAAATTTCATTATAAAAATTGTTATTAAAATTTTTAGATGTATAGAGTCCCTTGAGCAGGGACCAGGGCTGTCTTTGTCAGAACTCAGCAGGTAAAAGAATTATTCTACTGCCATGATAAAATAATAAAATTCTAGGAAAGGACTTAAGAGATTTAAGAATTAAACTATTAATAATTTCTCTTATACAAAGCAATATTGGATAAATAAAATGTTTTATTATTTTTGAATTGGTGAGATTACAATGAAAGAGATTCTACTATTGGCTGCAGATAAAGTAGCCTGCAGATATGCATATAAGTCACTTGAGATCTTCATTTGTGATAATGATTTTTTAAAAATAGGCTCAAGTTTTACAGTTAACAGAGGTGAGAATTCTGCTGTTCCAAAGCTTGCTTTTGGCAGAGAACCATTCTGTTAGCACCCTCAGTCTTGGTTGCCATGGAAACAGTAGACTTTATTTTAACATACATTTAAAATATACATGCATATATACCCTAAGATTTAAGTGTGATTTAGTTGGCTGTAGGTTTTGAGTATCAAAAATATTTTCTATTTTTTAAAAACTTTGTATTTTTGACCTCCAAAGAACATAGAGTAGAATTCTGGTCATGGTAATGACAAAATTTTACATTACTTTTTGTAAGGTCTTCTAGGAATAACTTAGAATCCGCCTGTGAATCAGTAATGGATGAGGATTTTGAAAAACATGCCGAAACTTTTTATAAAAGAAATGTGATCTTAAGCATTCACATGTCTGGAACACCTATAGTTATGATATAGTGTATATAATGCATACAAATCAATTTCAGATTTGGCTTGTACTTTTGCCACCAGTATTATACTAAGCACATTCATCCTATTACAGTTTATTTAATAGAATTCAGTTTAAAAGTACCAAAGCAGTCTTCATAATTTTAACTTTTAATTATTTAACTACTTAAATGTATATCAATAATGTTCCTTAACATTTTTGCCTAAAAATCATTAAATAAAATTTACACCAGCTTTTAATATGAAAACTTTGAATTCATGAATTATGCTTTTTTCGTTCATTCATTCCCTGCAAGATTAAGTGAATTCCATGGCATGGAATATTACTGTTCCATAGACTTCATAATTATATTTGTAATCAAATCACATCGCTTTATCTTTAGCAGCCAGTTGCAAACTCTCATGGCCTAGTTAATATCTTAGTTCACTAGCAGTTTTGACTTCTTACCTAATAGCTGAGCAGTTAGGTAATTGTTTTCCTTGTTAAGCTAAATAGTTTAATCCTACTTAAGGTAGTTATCGCAACTCAATATTGTATAGATAGTTATTTCTGGACAAAGAGAACTTTTGATTACATTTATTATAAACAAAATCTTAAATCTTAGTCCTATACTTTAGTCAGTTAATACCTGCATTTAACAGCAAAGGAAGACAAAATGAGAAAGCTCTTTGCTTTATAAGAAAAGAGAAAATAGCTAAAGGTAATAGACTAGACAGTTAGAACTTACACTCATAGTTTTGATGATTAGATTTTAGCTTTTCCAGTTTGCAGTGACTTTTTAACAAGACCCATCTCCTCTATGAAGAATGCAGTTAATTTTTTTCTGGCACAAAAAAAAAAAAAAAAATAGGGTAACCTGATCTGAGTCTGACAGAGTGTGTCGTTCATTTAAGTGCTTCCATCTGGTGCCTGCTGTTCCCCTTACTCATGACCCCTCTGTGTTTCTCTTTCCTTTCTCTTTCCCTGTTTCTCTTTCCTTTTTCTTCCTTTCTTTCTGTTTTCCTCTCTCTCTCTCTCTCTTTTTTCCCCTCTCCCTCTCTCTCTGTCTCTTTTTTTGTCCTTAGCCCCTCTGAGGAAGGCAAAGTTTGTTGAGAGCCCACGAATTCCAGAATCCGAGCTTGGCTCACCAACCCTCACTTCAGCTCAGAAACTGGACGTGGATGCATACTGCCCTGGTAAGCATGCATGCAAAGTATCTGCTTTGAAAGAGGGAGGTTTGGATCAGGTCCATCCAACAGAGCAGTGTTTTGCATGTATATTATTCATAAAATCACAGCTGTTATCTCTTGTGCAACTGACTGTGTATTTTCCTTATTAGAGCAGTTTCTACTGAACATCCTTTTTGATTATTGATACAATTATGTAGATATTGAAAACAGCTTCAAGGATAATTTTCAAAAGAATCAAAATAATTTGGTAGATACATTCTCAGGGTGATTTGTGTGACCTGAGATACTTGAAGAAATTTTGCTTTGGCCCTGTCCACTCAGCAGTGTTCAAGTATGAATAAAAATGTCAATTCAACCCTAGTCCTTTGCATATGATCTTTTTTTTTTTGCCTTGATCCCTGTTGGTTTTCTGAAAAGTTACAGAAAATAGTTGTGATGTTGGAAACATTATACTTGAATTAGAAAAAAAAGTTACAGTTTCCTGATTTGGACTCCTGGACACTCACTGTTAGAAATACCTCTGCTCATGAATGGCCTGTAAGCACATGTGGGAGTTCACTAAAACCCTTCTTGTGTGGGAGCCAAGCTGACACAAACTCATTATCAATGCTTAGATTCTTCCAAACTTAGATGAGTTGCTTGGCAACATCCTTTACACTTACTCTACAGTGAGTCTATAGAGCTATGTTAGAAATGTTCACAGCTCGAGTTGAGTGTACAGATCAGAGCTTCAGTAAAGAACTTCAGAAGACTTGGTTTTAGGTCTTTTGTTTATTCCTGCTCATTAAAATCGATGTTAAACCACAGTGGATACAACTACTGCGTATTTACTGTACTAGAGATTAGCAGAATAAGGTGATTTCTAGTTCTAGGTAAGATATCAGTAGCTGTAATCTGAAATGTCAGACTAATATACCTCTGAAGCCAGGTAAGACATGTATTTTTTTCAAAAAAGACAGGAGGCAAAAAACTTGAGGCAAACCTAATCAGAGACATTGGATTTTATGAACCAGCTTTGAATATTGAAAGACCTTGGGGATTTCGCTTTCAAGTTGCAGAACATTGGTCTTCATTCACTGTTGAAATGACTTGCATTTTTAAATCAATCACAGGTAGGTATTAGAAACTAGCTTTTCTGTTTCTAAAAGGAACAAAGGAGCATCTTAAAATGACACTGTAGCACATTGTTAAAAGAATTCCTGTTTTGAGGTATTGTCATGTTTCTTGGACATTGGAATATTATACTCTGCATTTCTTCATGCAAATTTTAGTATAATAAAGTAAAATAATTAAATGCACTAATTCTCTGTTCCTGCATTGAGGTTTGGAAGAAAAGAGAGGTCTTTTCTTTTTCAGATTTGCAAATCAGAATTAGTGTGGGGGGACTAATCTTTACTTCCTGATTGCCTATCTGACATCTTTAATCTAATCTAGTGATTGTTACTGTCAAGAAGCAAGGGAGCTGCTGTTATTTAGAAAGCCAGTGCTGAATCACTGTGAAAAATCTTGTCCGTATTATTACTTATGTATATTTTCCACAAACATGAATCTTCACTGAATTGGAATTGAACCAAACTAAACCTCAATTAACATTTTCAGAAAACCAGGAAGAAACTGAAACACATTGCCAAAATGTTAATTGCCATGCTCTGCAGTCTCTCCTTTTCTTATCTGAAGCTGATTTAAGGCATAGACACTTCTTAGTGATTTGTTCTTTTATAATAAATTCTGTGAGAATAAGTTTCTGCTGAGATAAGATTAGTGACCTGAGGGTTGAAGCTGTAATCTTCTACATAGTACCAAAAATTAACAATAAACAAGTAAATTTAATATACTCATAAAGCAAACAAATAATCCATTCTTTCTGAATTTCTCTTACATACAATATACTAACAGAATAATGATCATATTAATATTTTATGATATACTCATACATAATAATGCAGTTAAAACTAGTGATCTGACATCTTCCTGCTTTATTTATTATCACATGCAAATTTGGAGAAAGAGTATATGTCACAGAGGCAACAAGCATAAGCTAAAGGTTAAATGAGCACTGGTTCTCACATGTTAGCAGGCTTCCCTGGTGGCTCAGCGGGAAAGAATCCACCTGCCAATGTGGCACGCGCAGGTTCAGTCCCTGGGTTGGAAAGACCCCCCGGGGGAGGAAATGGCAACCCACTCCAGTATTCTTGCCTGGAAAATCTTATGGACAGAGGAGCCTGGTGGGCTACAGTCCATGGGGTTGCAAAGAGTCCGACATGACTTAGCGACTAAACAACAACAGCAACAGCAAGAATTACCTGGAGGATTTCTTCAAAGGCAGACTGTGGGACCCAGCCCCAGAATTTCGGATTCAGTAAGCCTGGGTAGGTTGAGAATTTGCTTCTTTAACAAACTCTCAGCTAGTGCTGAAGCTGCTGGATTAGGTGCCACACTATGAGAACCAGCTGAGTTACAGGGTGGCTGCAGGCTGCACCCAGCAGGCTTATTCTGCTGTTGACTTCTGAGGAGTAATTGGTGATGTTGTTTCTTTATTATTCAGACCTCAATATTTTGGTGTCTGTATTTTAGGTGGAAAGAAGAAAGCTTTTGTTTCTGAGAAATGGACATATATTTTTCTTGGTTTGTCTTTTGGTCCATGGTATCTGTGTACCTGTAACTAGTTTTCAGTGTTGTCCTGCAAGGAAAAGGAAATTGTGGATCAAATCAGAGCATGTCATTGATGTTTGGTCTACAGGGACTGGGGAAGGCTACAATGTGATATAGGTGTTGATCCAGATTATTTGTCTAATAAACTGAGGGATTCAGTCTATATATAGCATTAGATTCTAGAATACTTAAGTTTTACTATCCCTCAAATCAGATTTGTTGTATGCAGAAAATGTGAGGAACAGTACAAGTAAACAGTATGTTTTGGTTCTGCAACTGAAACCCTAGAGATGATCGATGATGTCACATAACTGAACTTCCAGAGTCGGGGAGGTCAAGTGAATTGTGTTTGATAATTGTCTTACAGGGAGGAAATTAGGACCTAGAGAACTTAAGTGATTTGTGTGAGGGTATAAGCAGGATTTATTGTTGAACTCTTGAAGTGGACACAGGGTAGTCCAGAAAAACAGTGCCCCTAACTCTGTTACTGTGTAAAATTCTATAAGCATCCCTTGCTTGACCCTTAAATTAAAAAGTAGAAAATTCAGTTTTTAAGCATGAGACAAGGCTGTATTCTTTTTTTAGGGTAACCAACTGATATCAGTGATTTCAGCGAAACAATTGCCTAAATAAGAGGACACACTCGTCCTGCCCTCTAACTTTTCTGCCTGCAGCATTGGTTATTAGCTGTGTGATTTTAGGCAAGTCACTTAACTTGTCTAAGCTTCAGTTTTCTCATCTATAAAAATGGAAATGGTAATCTTAAATCAGATTAATAAATACAGAGCACTTAGCAGAATGCTTGTTTTATAGTAAATGCTTATAAATGTTAGCTAATTTTGTTATTATTATAGTGATGATCCTGAGTGTATAACACGAGATCTTAAAATGTTTTTAAACAGGAAACACAAGATGTAAAGGTTTAGGGTCATTTTTAGTTAGAATATGTCTGCCTATGTTTCAATTACAGTTTTCCCCTTAGTAGTTTTGCCATCTTGAACATGTTGTGTAATTTCTTGGTGCCTCAGTTTCCTATCACAGTAACGTTACATATAACATGATGTTACTTGATAATTTAACAAATTAAATATATATTTGCATAGATACATGAATACACATTCAAAGGGGGAAATGTCCAGAAGAATACACCAGACTAACCTTGGTTGCCTAAAGAGGGAGAGAATTGGGATTCTGTTTGTTGTCAGAGGAGAGAGTAGCATTCGTGAGATAATGTTCATGTTAGCAGTGGTTGTAGCTTGCTGGTGGGATTACAGGTGATTTTTCTTTTCTTTATTGGGCAGCATGTGTTAGTTTCAGAGAGCTCAGGTTCTGAAATTAACTCTGCATTTAATTCCTGACTCTGTCACCTACTAGCTGTGTGACTACATGTAACATTCATAGCCTTAAATTCCTTGTAGGATTGTGAGTAACAACAGCTCTCTTTTTTAACAATAAATCTTATCTTATAGAGTTGTTAAGATTAAGTAAAATAATGTATATGACAAATGCTCAGCTCAGGTGAAATAAATAAGAAATGTATTACCCTTCCTGTTGTTCATCATTATCATTATACTTTTCTTTTCTAAAATTTCTGCAGGGAATTTGTATTGAGATTTTTCAGTAATCAGATGCTACTAAAGGATAGCAACATTCCTTCTTAGTTTTTTCAAGCTTTTTATGTTGCACATTATAACAATACATAATTTCAGGTGTAGAAATGAACCTTGATACAGATGGCAGGCCAAGTTGACAGTTTTATAGGACTTTTGATACGTGTGCAAGGTTAAGAGCCAAAGTCCAGACCAGAGTTCTGAAAATAGACAGGCTTTTATCCACAGCAGATACTTTCAGAGGAATTTGAGATTAATCTTTTTGTAATAGATCCTTTTGAATCTCTTTAAAAATGGCACTGCCTTCAAAGGACAATGTTATTTAAGGTGACAACAAAATTAGGATGTATTTGAAACTCAGGAATGGAAGAGAGTTTTATGATACTTTCTTACTTGAAAGTGCATATTCATATTTATATAGTTTTTGAATTCATGAAATGGTTTTCATTTGGATTTCTTAACAGCATAGATTCTATAGCACAAGTGCAAACCACTGTACATGATGAAATATTTCACATAAAGTGAGTAGTTCCTTGATTCCTCTTTTCTCAACTCCTGTGTAGTCATGGTCATTCCACTTAGAAGAAAAGGATGATCTGTTTTCTCAAATTCCGTTGTTTTTTTTTTTCCTGAAAACATTATCAGATGTTACCTTTATTCCAAATGGTTTGGCATTCTTCTTTACTTTTCTGTGAATTTTATACGTTAGAGATAAAACCCTCTGTCTGATTTTTGATTGATTTATGGGTACCAGGAGCCTTTTTCTTGTAATTCACAGCTTCTATTATGTTGTATTTGTATTTCTTATGTCTACTGTGTTGAAAACACAGGTATACTGCAAGATTTTTAACCAGAGTTAAATAGGTGAGTTTCGGGGTGAAGGGTTTCTAAACCCCTTAAAATTATATACAAACACTGTTCTACATGCACATATGTACTTCTTTCTGTTAATATAACAGCTTCTCAGAGCGATCTGTAACACATCTTTCCCCACTGCTACTGCTGCTGCTAAGTAGCTTCAGTCGTGTCCGACTCTGTGCGACCCCATAGACAGCAGCCCACCAGGCTCTCCCGCCCCTGGGATTCTCCAGGCAAGAACACTGGAGTGGGTTGCCATTTCCTTTGCCAATGCATGAAAGTGAAAAATGAAAGTGAAGTCATTCAGTCGTGTCCGACTCTTAGCGACCCCATGGACTGCAGCCCACCAGGCTCTTCCGTCCATGGGATTTTCCAGGCAAGAGTACTGGGGTGGGGTGCCATTGCCTTCTCTGCATCTTTCCCCACTACCTGCCCCCAAAAAGAAGGAGAAAAGAAATGCTGTTATAAATGTTGAAATGAAATGAAGGTTGTTAATGGTACAACTGTTAGGACAACAACAACAAAAACCCCACCTAAATGTTGGGTAGTGGACAGATGTATAAATCAAACGAAGGTAGAAATAAACTGCAGTGCTGCCCTAACCGGGATGTGAAAGTCTGCATAACAGCTAGAGAGAGGAATAAACAGGAATGATTTCAGTATATTTTAAGCATGAGAGATACTGCCTCAAAACTGGTTATGAGCATAAGCACACCAAAGAGCTAGAATAAGAGAATGAACAGCTTTTCGTCTATCTACTTCTTTATCTACTAACAAGTTCTTAACATGTTAGAAAGTTCTCTCAGTGGACAGGTGCTTTATTGAATAGAACTTTTCACTTTGAACATTTTCAGTTGTTTTCTTGTTTTACATTTTATCATTATTTAAGAAATTAACCATCTTTTTTAATCAAAATGTAGTAAGTTTACAGTGTGTGCTAATCTCTGCTGTATAGCACAGTGACTCAGTTATACACATATAGATCTTCTTTTTTTAATATTCTTTTCCATTATGGCTTTTCATAGGCTATTGAATATATAGTTCCCTGTGCTGTAGTAGGACCTTGTTGTTTATCCATCCTCTGTATACTAGTTTACATCTGCTAACCCCTAACTCCCAATCCTTCCCTCCCCCATTAACTGTCTTTTAACTGACCTTTAGATAAACTCTTCTCAAGGTGTTTTGCATCACAAGTTATAAAGACTTGGCCTGTAAGTATGGTGCTTAGATCTGTACTTTAGTTAGATATCCAAATGGAAGTCTTTTTATTAACTCTAAAACCTGTCTTAACTTTGGATTTTTTGAGGCAGTGAAATGCACTAGTTTAGACTGCAGACCCGGGAGCCAGGCTGCCTGTGTTCAGATACTGAGTCTACCACTTTGTGCTTGTATGACCTTGGGCATATTACTTAACTGTAAGAATGATTAATTTCCTTATCTGTAAAATGGGGATTATAATATTACCTGTATTGTAGGAATGCTGTGAAGATGTAATAATTAAAATATATAAAATAATGACAATTATGTGGTCCAGAGTTAGTTTTAATAAATCTTAGCTACAGTTAAAGTGTTCCACAGCCTTTACTACTTTTCCTCTAAGAATGCTATGTGTGGAACCTTCCTGATGGTCCAGTGGTTAAGAATCTGCCTCCCAATACAGGGGACATGGGTTCAGTTCCTGGTTGGGGAATTAAGATTCCACATGCTGCGAGGCAACTAAGCGCATGCACAACAACTAGAGAGAGGCCTGTGTGTCACAACTAAGATCCAGTGCAGCCAAATAAATAAATAAATATTGAAAAAATGCTCTGGGTAAGATTATCATCATCGTTTTTATGAGAGCACTTCACAAAGAGGATAAAACTGCACCTATAACCTGCTGTCACTGGCCTGTTTTCATAAGCAGTCTATGTAAAGATACTAAGCTTTGTGGATTTTGGTTGTTTTTTTCTAACGAAGGCAGTTTTTCATAGTGATAAATAGCCCTGGGATCATATAAACTTGGTTAAGTCTAACCATGCCACTTACTAGTTGTATAACTTTTATTATTTAGTCTTCCTGATTTTCTGGTTCTTCATCTGTAAAGTACAGAGAGTAATATCATGTACTCCATAGGGTGTTTGTGATGATTATTTAAGATATAAGGTACTTATTAGCACAATGTCTGGAGCATCAGTTATTATGATGAATAACATCTCTCACACACATATATATATGTTATTATAAATTTATTTCTGAAAAAAAGTGCAGTTTTATGTTCTTCTTTCCCTATGCAATATATATATATGTTCCTGCAGCCCAGTATTCATGAAAAATTCAGTGGGAACAAAGACGAGACAGAAAGATGTTCTTGACTTGTGTTTTGATACTCAAGAAACTAGGGATTTTAGGAATTCTGTATTTGATGTCACCACTACCATCCTTTATCTCTAAGTCACTTGAAATCCTCTTTGTATCTCTGTTTTTCCTTGTTTAGAAGTTGTTTGTTACAACATTTAAATTTAGGGAATTCCCTGGCAGTCCAGTGGTTAGGATTTCATGCTTTCACTGCCAAGGGTCCAGCTTCAATTCCTGATCAGGGAACTAAGATCCCACAAGCTGCCAGGATCATCCAAAAAAAAAAACTAGTTTAAAAAAAAAAATGACAGCCTAGGGTGTAGTCATCTCAGAGCTCAACTTGTGAAGGCTCCTCTTTCAAGTTTATTATGCTTATGTTTGTTGAAGGATTTGGTTCCTCTGGGCTGTTGGAACAGAGGGCCTCAGTTCTTTGCTGGCTTTTACCAGAGGCCACCCTCAATTCCTTGCCATGGGTGCTTGTCCACAGGTGACCTCACCCATGGCAGCTTGCTTCCTGAGAATGAGCAAGATGAGATAGACAGTTTTTTATAACTTAGTCTCAAAAGTGGCATCGTATCACTTTTTGTTGTATTCTCTTCATTAGATGCAAGTCACCATGTCCATCTCACACTCATGAGAGTCAATTGAAATTTTAAAGGAAGTTGTTTAAATGAAGCAATGAATTCTCCTTGCTTTTTCTGTATATTGATACATGCTATTCTGTATTCTACTTCCCTGGTGGCTCAGATGGTAAAGAATCTGCCTGCAATGTGGAAGACCTGGGTTTGATCCCTGGGTTGGGAAGATCCCCTGGAGAAGGGAACAACTACCCACTCCAGTATTCTGGCCTGGGAAATTCCATGGACAGAGGAGCCTGGCAGGGTACAGTCCATGGAGTCACAAAGAATAGGACACGACTGAGCAACTTTCACTTCCCTTCATTCTGTATTCTGGAAGCACAAATCCTTCTCATCCTTGTCTCCACAGTATTCCTCCCTTTTATATTCAGAATTCCCTTGCTGTTTTTCTAATAACTGTCTGTAGGTCTTTTTTCTTGCCTAATCTCTACTGTTACGGTTCAGTGAAGTACTTCTTCCTAAAATGGTGTTTTTCTCTTTAAGTCTGAGTAACTACATCACATTATTTTAATGTGCAAGTTCTAAAATAAATTTCAGATTTGGAAGCCAACAGAGAATACATTTGCCATGTAGACAAAGGTGACTTTTGAAGATAATTTTCTATTGTAATCAGTATACAATTGCCTTGCTTTCCACATTAAAATAAATTGTATTATGGGTAAGGAAATCCAGGTCAATAGGGGAATAATATGGAAATATTTGTATTACACAAGTAACACATTTTTGCCATATTTTGTATCTCACACGTATGTCTATTCAAAGCAGTCATTGAAAACTTCAGTTTAAAACCCAAAGGAGCATTCAGTGATGAACAGTGTTACAGGTTTTTATGAGCATTTAAGGTTCTTTTAATACTGCTTTTCATTTCAGCCAAATAGTCATCATCATACATAGATGTGCACATAGTACTTCTTGTGCATTGGGGGCAATTACATAGGCAAGGAAACTCTAGTATAAGAGTTGCCAAGCAGTGAGTGCTTTCTGTCTTTATGTGTCCTGTCTCTACAGTGATTCTTGCTTCCAGTGGGAGAGAATCAGAATAGTGGGATGTTGTAATGGAAGATTATAAGTATTTAAAAGCCTCTTCTCTAAGCTAAGTGCCAAACTAATGAATTTTTTAAGATGCAGAAAGTCTCTAATCTTATAAAAATTTTATCCCCAAATAGTGCAAGGGAGAATCGTGTGTGTGTGTGTGTGTGAGTGAGTGCTCGGAGGATTTTTTTTCCATTTGTTTTTGTATGTCTGTAAGTTATTAGTAAAAAGAGTATAGGATTATTAGTAGATAAATTTACTTTTTAGGCAGCATTTTTTCCTTATCCAGCTTTATTGAGATGTAATTTACATGTAATATGTGTAAGTTCATTGTGTATAACATGATTTTTATATATATGGATTATTGAAATTTATGGACTCTCTCCAGAAAATTGTACCCACATACAAAATTTTGCATATTGTCTGAGTTTTGAGAAAAATTAAACTTTTGGTCTGTTTGCCATCTGTTAACAGTTTTTTCTGAAAACCAGTCTAAGCAAACCAAAATGAATAAGAATCTATGAGTAGAATTTTCCAAGGAAGTTACGTTACTGCTAACTCCTATTCTGTACCCTAAAGCTAGGTATCTAACTACTGCAACTGGAGAGATGCCCTAAAAGCTGATTCTTTAACTTAGATTCTAGGTGAGTTAATTTAAAGAAGGCAGTCATTAGGAAGGAAGTAGGTTGAAAGGAAGGGTAAAGAGGAGAAATTCAAACACTTCTTATAAGACGTGGAGTCCTGTGATTATAAGTTCCCTAGGTTTCTCTGCACCTGTCCCAACTAAGGCACTTTTTTCCCCTCAGTTGAGGATTAACAGTAACGTGTGTCATTGGTAGCCTGACGTGGATCTCGTTTTCCCATCCACCTCCAGGGACCTTTCTTCCCCTTCTTTCTGCCCTCTAGACCCTCTGTATTGAGAGGTGATTCTCACCTAGAACTATGGAAAACATATCAGACCACTATCTTAACCTCTGACTTACATTTAATTTTAAAACAGACAAATTTTTCTAGAGAAGGTATTCAGAAACTGTTTAGCAATCACATTACAAAGAAATAGAGTGTTTTCAGGCTGGCTATATATTCTGCAACTCATCATGCTCTTTATCATTCCTACTACCATTACTGCTAGCCATACCAGATGTATTAAAATTGCTTATATCCTGAAGGTGTTTGAGTTTGCAACCTCTGCTTTGGGTTACAGGGAGTAGGTACATTTTCTAGGAGGTGGCAAACCAGGTGGCTCAGTGGCAAAGAATCTGCCTGCCAAGCAGGAGACTCGGGTTCGATCCCTGGGTTGGGAAGGTACCCTGGAAATGGCAGTCCACTCCAGTATTCTTGTCTGGATAATTCCATGGACAGAGGAGCCTGGTGGGCTGCAGTCCATGGGGTCGCAAAGAGTCAGACACAACTCAGCAACTGAGCAGACACACACACACAGAAATGGATGATTTAAGAATGAAAATTTCCCTTACTCCCTCCCTATTAAAACATGCAATTTCAGGAGATTCATAGACTTCCAGGAGAATGTGTATCAGAGGATCTCATGTCAAGAGTTCTTGATTTAGATCCTTCAGTAGCTTACATATGCTACCATTTAGCGTATGGTTTGTAATTAGCTACTGTGGTTTAGCTCTACCAGAAGAAAGTATTATGCATGATTGAACAATTGAAATCTCATGTCACTTTAAAAAGAAAAAAACTAAAGGAGAATTTCCTCAACCAATAACCTCTAGTGGTGGTAGGGAAATAGTCACCTTCTCCAACACAGTGCTCCCTTCGGCAGCACATATACTAAAATTGGAACGATACAGAGAAGATTAGCATGGCCCCTGCGCAAGGATGACACGCAAATTCGTGAAGCGTTCCATATTTTTGCCTGGAAAATCCCATGGACGGAGGAGCCTGGTAGGCTACAGTCCATGGGGTCGCTAAGAGTCGGACACAACTAAGCGACTTCACTTTCACTTTTCCCTTTCATGCACTGGAGAAGGAAATCAACCCACTCCAGTATTCTTGCCTGGAGAATCCTAGGGACAGCGGAGCCTGGTGGGCTGCCGTCTATGGGGTCGCACAGAGTCGGACATGACTGAAGCGACTTAGCAGTAGCAGTAGCAGCCAACACAGTGATCATCAAATGTGACTCTTAATTTTGTAACTCTTCTTGTGTGCTCACCTTCCTCCATCTCCACCACTCATCTCACAGACTCGAGCTCTTTTCTACTACATTTTTGCAGTATTATATTAAGAATAACCTGAAAAGATTGCCTACGCTACTCTAATCCTATGACCTTTACCATGATTTCTTTTGCGTATTATTCTGCTAATTCTTTTGCCTTTTCATACACCTAATTATTTTGGGGTGCTGGATTTAATATTTGAACATATGTATAGCAATGATCTTTTTTTTTTTTCCTAGAGAGGGTTTTCATTTCTTCTGCCACCTGTGAGCAGTTCAATCCAAATTCCGGGTTGAAAGTTTTCTAGGCCAGTGAAATGACACAAATCAGGACTGCAGAAACTATTTTACTTCTGGTTCATCTTTACCCCTAGCGTGTAGCTCCTAAGGGTCTCAGGTATGGGGTATTTTATTAGAGCTCCCATTCCTGGCAGATCCTAGACTCCAGTTTTGTTCCCTTGACCTTGTGAGACAGCTAAACGCACAGTTCAGCTGCTCAGTTATTTCTTACCTATTAACAAATGCCCCCATGCTAAAGTGGCCCTCTGTGCTGGGCAAGATCTCCATTTCGGATTTCCATCTTCTCCCTGTTGTTATAATGATACTCACCACCTCCTTGTTGGGTTTTTAATGTTTTTAAAAGGTTTTAAAAATATATTTTACCTAGCATTTATTAATTTTTATCAGCTGGAAGGTCTCCAATTACTGAAAAGTGTCTCCCACCATTACTTCCTTTGGAGAAAGAAATTCTAGCATTTATATTTTTAGATTGTACATACATCTAAAAGTATGTGAAAGAAGCGTTTTTATTTTTCTCTTCTGTGCTCCCCATGAAGCTAAGTGGGAACAGACTGTACACTAATAAAACAGTCTTAGAACACTACATCTTTGGACAAACCAGTCTCCATAAATTCTGGGAGCTGTCTACTAAGAAATTGAAATGATATTATTAGCCAGTTGATTAAATACATAGAAATTCTGTTTCAAACGAACTTTTAGAGTTGGTTCATGGACCATCTCTTTGAGCAAGTTGTTTTTTATTTGGACTTGGAAATTAGTACTTTACATCAAAATTTCAACAAGTTTTGCATACTGTGGTTATGATATTTCCCATGATACTGAATTGTTGAAAAACTCACCTTTCTGCCCCTGATCTCTATCTGGTGTTATTTGCCCTGCTACCATTAAATTGGGGAGAAAAATATCTGCTTCATCCAGTAACAAATCCCAAGTGTAGTTCATAGATCATCGAGTTAAGTTCAACATTATTGTTTTCAGCTTTTATCTTACCCTCTACAATAGCCATAATAGTTAAATTATGATTCTGAGTGGATGAAGCTGTTTATATTGCTGCCAGAAAAAAAAAAAAATTAAATAGGGGATAGGAATCATCAAGCAAAATGATTGGAGAGTTTCTTTTAATGTTTGAAGAGGATCATGAGACCCAAGTTTCCTACAGTCTGGCTTCTATTTCTTGGCTGTGTTGCAAACCAATTTTAAAAGGAATGGTCTTATCTGCTGGTTAATGTTTCATTAAAACATTTAGTATCAAAAGCTGTGTAATACATTTTTTGTATCTACCATAAAATGCCTAGTGCATGTATTAAAGACTCAATCTTCTATTAATCTACATAAGTCATCTTTGGTACTGTAGAACAGAAGGCTACCCTTAAAATGCAAAAGTATTATTTATTTTGTATAAATATCGTTTCTAAGTCTTAAAAAAAATGAAAGAACTCTGGCTTAGAACTCATTTGTATACAAGTAAAACTTCAATTATAGTCAAGGGCATAAAATATGGATGCTGTTTTCTAGTACCTTACCAGAGAAATGATGTTTATTTTCTTAGTTAAAATTTATTCTACACGATAAATTCTCTAGTATAGCAAATGCCTTATCTGTTCCCTAACCAAGTAACATTTTTTTTATAATGACCCAGGATGATATGCTTTGTGGCTAAGAGAGAAGAAAGATTTAAGCTATAAGTGAATCACCACAGCATTTTTCTAATGAAAGTTTTTGAGTAACAGTTTTCCCAAGTCGTTTCTTCTCAAATATCCAAACAAGAAAAAAATAAACACTAAAATGATCAAAAGCACTCATCTAGACAATTTATGCATTTTCTCCTTTATGCTTACCACTGTGTCCACAGTGCATTAGTGTAGTGACTGACTAATACATAGTAGATGTTCATTCAGTGTATGTTGAATGAATAAAATGAACCTAAAAAGTCAGAGGAAGGCAAAATGAAAAAATTTAGTATGCTATAAATATGTGTAAATTACATAGTTTTCTCTTTACTTAAGAATGTGTCTTTTCTGGGAATTCCCTGGTGGTGCAGTGGTTAGGACTCTTGTGCCTTTACCAATGAGGGCCTGGGTTCAGTCCCTGGTTGAGGAACTAAGCTTTGACAAGCCAAGTGGCACAGCCCAAAAAGAAAGAAAGAAAAAAAACATGTGAAAGAGAGACAGCAGAGACAGTACCATTGGGCTAAAGAAGAGGTTTCTGCCTTATTTAAAATATACAAATAAATACCCAACTAAGATAGTGGTGTTGTCAAATATTCTTTTTTAAAAATGTCTTTTCTCTTTCTAATTTACTGCAGAGGGCTTTGTATGCTTGATAAACCAGAACCATGATTTCTTATCTGTTCTTACAACTTCACTATGATGTTGAGAAAGGGGGAGTGGTATTTCTTTCCATGTTTTTTTTTTTTTTTAATGTATAGTATCCCATTTGTTTTAAATTCATAAACTTTCTCCTCCTGTGGAAGGAAGACTACCTGCCAGTATGACTAGCATATGGGAAGGGGCATAAAGCTTCACTGGATAAGAATTTAGCCATGGCAGCCAACTGAGATCAGTCAGCTATAAGTGAACTGTGATAAATGTAATTTGAGAACATAATCAGTGTAAAACAAAGAATGAGGATTTCAGGAAATCCTGCTGGCCGGGCATGATGTGTGTGTGCACTCAGTTGCTCAGTCATGTCCAACTTTGCACCCCTGTGGTCTGTAGCCCACCAGGCTCCTCTGTGCATCGGATTTTTCAGGCAAGAATACTGGAGCAGGCTGCCATTTCCTACTCTAGGGGATCTTCCTGACCCAGGGATCAAACCCTTCTCTCCTTCATTGGCAGGTGAACCCAATTATCCTCAGAGGTCAGGAAAAAGAAAATAAATACAAGAGTAAAAAGTTGGCTTAAAGCTCAACATTCAGAAAACTAAGATCATGGCATCCGGTCCCATCACTTCATGGCAGATAGATGGGCAAACAGTGGAAACAGTGGCTGACTTTATGTTTCTGGGCTCCAAAATCACTGCAGATGGTGACTGCAGCCATGAAATTAAAAGACGCTTACTCCTTGGAAGGAAAATTATGACCAACCTAGACAGCATATTAAAAAGCAGAGACATTACTTTGTCAACAAAGGTCCATCTAGTCAAGGCTATGGTTTTTCCAGTGGTCATGCATGGATGTGAGAGTTGGACGATGAAGAAAGCTGAGCGCCGAAGACTTGATGCTTTTGAACTGTGGTGTTGGAGAAGACTCTTGAGAGTCCCTTGGACTGCAAGGAGATCCAACCAGTCCATCCTGAAGGAGACCAGTCCTGGCTGTTCATTGGAAGGACTGATGTTGAAGCTGAAACTCCAATACTTTGGCCCTCTGATGCGAAGAGCTGACTCATTTGAAAAGACCCTGATGCTGGGAAAGATTGAGGGCAGGAAGAGAAGGGGACGACAGAGGATGAGATGGTTGGATGGCATCATCAACTCGATGGACATGGGTTTGGGTGGACTCCCGGAGTTGGTGATGGACAGGGAGGCCTGGCGTGCTTCAGTTCCTGGGGTCGCAAAGAGTCAGACACGACTGAGTGACTGAACTGAACTGAACTGAAACTTAACACTATCCTTTGAGAAACTGGATATATATACAATGACCAGACTATCTATAAAAATAGAATTCTGACACCCAATTTTCAGCGAATAGCCTAGGAACACAGCCTATATCTACAAGTCAGACTTGTAGGAAGTAGGATTACTATCGCAAGCAACCAGTCCAAGAAGCCAACAGTAACCCCTGTAACAACTGGAACTAAATCACCAGGACTTGATTGTTAACTGACAGTTTCCCTAGTATTTGCCCTCACTTCCAACTTAAGACCAATGAGAGAAAGCTAAATATGCACACTTAACCTGTCATGTAAGATGCTCACTTCTGAGTAACCCACCTTCAGCATCTCTGTGCCAAGTGCCTCCAGTCAGCATACCTGAAGCCTCTCCTTTCTTCCACCTATAAAGCTTTTCCACTCCACTGCCCGCCTTTAAGTCTCTGCCAGGTGCGAGTGATGGTAACTGATGCATTTGCTATATAGCAAGCTCCGAGTAAATAAATAAATAAACAAATAATCAAGCTTTGCTTGTTCTTATTTGGATGGTCGTCATTTATTTCCATGCCTTTTTTCCCACATAACATAATTACGGTATTCTGACCTAGAACATATTAATATATGACTTCCATGCTTGGATGTAAACAAAAACACACAAAAGAAATGCTTTTTTGATAAGACTCAGATTAGGCACATAAAAATTGAATGGATAGAATTAGATTCCATACACGTCTTGAGAACAACAACACAGCATTTGTGTTAGTTAAAATGCTATTTCACCTGGAACATCATAGCTGCTGTCGTTCCACCATGCAGGTGATCTCTTTTCCTGATCTGGGTTGTTTATGCCTTTGTCTCAGCTTCCCCCTCGACAGCCACTTGCGCCATTCTCTCATCCGCACTTTGTGACTTATGTGGCAGCTGCCATCCTGTGACTCCCAATGACAAAGGCAGATATTGACATGGCTCTGGAGTCTGTTAAGGCCTGGGTGATGTATCACTTTCCACATTAATTGATTTGACTTAGTCATGTCATGGCCCTGAAGCTATACTGTGTGAGGTAAAGCGCTTTTCTAGTATACCAGTGTTACAGCTTCTGTCAGACTTCTACATTAGAATTAACTTACCCTTTCAGTTATTTACAGTGCCCCTAGTTTTATAGCTCTTTTATTAGTGTCATTTTCTTACCATCTTACATTACCTCCATTCCTCTCACTTTTATCCTCAACTAGAATAACTCAGAACCAGGTTCCTGGAGTTAAGTTCAAGAAACATTGTAAGTGACATCTTCTCTTCCACCCTAAATTGTTTTCCCTAGGAACTCTTAAAAAAAAAAAAAAAAAAAACAAGTTTCTGTATGTATTTAGAGACATGCCTGAGGAGTTTAGGGTATAGTCATAGACTTTCCTGTTTAAGAATCCTAATGGCAGAACTAGCTGATTCCTGAGTGTCTCATCATTGTTCCTCCCAAATTTGGTGTAAAGCAAGCTTCTGATGAGCTGCCTTGATAAATCAGTGTTCTGTGTGGATGTGGAGATTCCCTCTCCAGCTCTTAACTACTTTTATTTTATTTGTTAATATTTGTTTATTTACTTATTTAATTTTTTTAGCCACACCGTGAAGCTTATGGGATCTTAGTTCCCTATCTGTCTATAGTCTGTAGGAAGAACTGGAAGATGACTGTGCTTAGTCACTCAGTCTTGTCCAACTCTTTGTGTCCCCGTGGACTGTAGCCCACCAGGCTCCTCTGTCCACGGGGATTCTCCAGGCAAGAAAAGTGGAGTGGATTGCTGCGCCCTCCTTCAGGGGATCTTCCCAACCCAGGAATCGAACCCAGCTCTCCTGCATTGCAGGTGGATTCTTTACCATCTGAGCCACCAGGGAGCACAAAGGGATGCATAGTCAGCAGGATTTGAACCTGCACAGGGAGACCCCATTGGACTTCTAGTCCATCGCCTTAACTACTCGGCCATGACTACTTCCCTGACCAGGGATCAAACCCAGACCCTCAGCAGTGAAAGCTTGGAGTCTCAACCACTGGACCACCAGGGAATTCCCTAACTACCTTTGTATTGCATCAGTCAGTTCAGTCACTCAGTCATGTCCAACTGTTTGCAACCCCTTGGACTGCAGCACGCCAGGCCTCCCTGTTCCATCACCAACTCCCAGAGCTTACCCAAATTCATGTCCATCAAGTCGGTGATGCGATCCGACCATCTCATCCTCTGCCGTCCCCTTCTCCTCCTGCCTTCAATCTTTCCCAGCATCAGGGTCTTTTCCAATGAGTCATTTCTTCGCATCAGGTGGCTAAAGTATTGGAGCTTCAGCATCAGTCCTTCCAATGAATATTCAGGACTGATTTCCTTTAGGATTGACTGGTTTGATCTCCTTGTAGTCCAACGGACTCTCAAGAGTTTTCTCCAACACCGCAGTTCAAAAACAGCAATTTTTCAGCACTCAGCTTACTTTATGATCCAACTCTCACATTCATACGTGACTACTGGATATGTTCATATACTAGCAGAGTAATACACAAAAACGAACTAATACTTGCAGCATACTTTTCCAATAACATTTATATAAATACACTTATGTAAGTTTAAAAGAGGAGATAGTAAGGTCATTATATAAAAACCAGTATTTCTATATTCTAGCAAAGAATAGTTGAAAAAGTAAATCTAAACACAATTTCATTTACAGTAACATTGAAAATCATGAAATATGTTGGGATAAATTTGATAAAATGTGTACACTGAAAGTTATAAATAAAAGACAAAGATCTAAATAAATGAAGAGCTATATCATATTTATGGATTAGAAGATTCAGTATTGCTAAGATAGCTATTTTGATTTAATAGAACCCCAAGAAAATGTGTTTTTGGAAATATATAAGATTTACAGGATTGCAAATTTAGATATTTACATGATTTTAAAATTTTTATAGGAATCAAATGACCAAGAGTGGCCACATCAAGTTTTCAAAAGAACAACAAAGTTAAAGGACCCATTATTCTTCAGTAAAGGTGTCAGGGAAATGAACATCAACCCTTACCTCTTACCATGCACATAAGTTCACTTAAAGTACCATAGACCTAGGGGGTATTTTTACCCCCTGTAGTGTATGTGTAGCTGATTCACTTTGCTGTACAGTAGAAACTAGCACAATGTTGTAAAGCAGCTATACTCCCAATAAATTTTTAATAAATAAAAATTTAAAATAACAAAAACAGTACCATAGACCTAAATGTAAGAGCTAGGAGCAAATCTCTGCAATCTTAGAGTAGGCAAAAATTTCTAGGATAGGATATAAGTTTGAGCTATAAAACAAAAAATTAAAAGTTGGGCTTTATCTAAACTTAAAACTTTCACTCTTCAAGACACTTTTGATCAAAGGAAAAGGCAAGCCATAGACTAGGAGAAAATATTAGCATACATATGTCTGACAGATTTGTATCCAATATAAAGAACTCTTACAAATAATAAAAGAATCTTAATTTTTTTAAGTTTAAAAAATTTGAAGAGATAATCACAAAAGATGTAAGAAGGGCCAGTAAATACATGAAAAGATGCTCAGTATCATTAGTCATCAGTTCAGTTCAGTCACTCAGTCATGTCCAACTCTTTGCCACCCCGTGGACTGCAGCATGCCAGGCTTCCCTGTGAACTTCACCACTTCCCAGAGCTTACTCAAACTCCTGTCCATCGAGTTGGTAATGCCATCCAACCATCTCATCCTCTGTCGTCCCCTTCTCCTTCTGCCTTCAATCTTTCCCAGCATCAGGGTCTTTTCCAGTGAGTCAGTTCTTTGCCTCATGTGGCCAAATCATTGCAGTTTCAGCTTCAGCGTCAGTCCTTTCAATGAATACTCAGGACTGATTTCTTTAGGATTGACTGGTTGGATCTCCTTGCAGTCCAAGAGACTCACAAGAGTCTTCTCCAATACCACAGTTCCAAAGCATCAATTCTGCGGCGCTCAGCTTTCTTCACAGTCCAACTCTCACATCCATACATGACTACTGGAAAAACCATAGCTTTGACTACACGAACCTTTGTTGGTAAAGGAATGTCTCTGCTATTTAATATGCTGTCTAGGTTTGTCATAGCTTTTCTTCCAAGGAGCATTAGTCGTCAGAGAAATGCAAAGTGAAACCTTGAAATACCACTGTACACCCTTGGTATGGCTAAAATGGAAGTGAACCACAGTACCAAACATTGGTGAGGATATAGGGAAACTAGAACTCTTACATACTACTTGAGAGTGTGAACTGAACAATCACTTTGGAAACAAGCGATTTCTTATAAAGTTAAACTTTTAAGCTTTATAACCCAGCCATTATATACCTTTGTATTTGTCCTAGAGAAATTAAAATATATATCCACACAAAGGTGGGCTTAGTTGCCAGCAACATGTGCAATCTTCTCAGACCAGGGGTTAATGAATCCATGTCTCCTGCATTGGCAGATGGATTCTTTTTTTTTGCCTTCATCCATGATTTTTTTTTTTTCTGGGTTTTTTACTGTTTTTTTTTTTTAGTTAGTCTGTTGTTTCATTTATTTTAATTGGAAGATAATTACTTTACAATATTGTGGTGGTTTTACCATACATTGACATGAATCAGCCATGGGTATACATGTGTCCCCCCATCCTGAACCTCCCTCCACCTCCCTCCCCACCTTATCCCCCTGGATTGTCTCAGAACACTGGCTTTGGGTGCTCTGCTTTATGCATCAAACTTGCACTGGTCATCTGTTTTACATATGGTAATACGCATGTTTCAGTGCTATTCTCTTAAATCATCCCACCCTCGCCTTCTCCTACAGAGTCCAAAAGTCTGTTCTTTACATCTGTGTCTCTTTTGCTGCCCTGCGTGTAGGATTATCATTACTGTTTTTCTAAATTCCATATATATGTTATTATACAGCATTTGTATTTCTCTTTCTGACCTCACTCTGTATGATAGGCTCCAGTTTCATCCACCTGATTAGAACTAATTCAAATGTGTTCCTTTTTATAGCTGAGTAATATTCCATTGTGTCTATATACCACAACTTCCTTATCTATTCATCTACTGATGGACCTCTAGGTTGCTTTCATGTCCTAGCTATTATAAATAGTGCTGCAGTGAACATTGGGATGCATGTGTCTCTTTCAATTCTGGTTTTCTCAGTGTGTATGCCCACCAGTGGGATTGCTGCTTCATATGGCAATTCTATTCTCAGTTTTTTAAGGAGTCTCACACTGTTCTTCATAGGGGCTGTACCAGTTTGCATTCCCACCAGCAATGTAAGAGAGTTCCCTTTTCTCTATACCCTCTCCAGCATTTATTGTTTGTAGACTTTTTGATGATGGCCATTCTGACCAGCGTGAGATTCTATGTCATTATGGTTTTGATTTGCATTTCTCTAATAATGAGTGATGTTGAGCATCTTTTCATGTGTTTATTAACAATCTGTATGTCTTTGGAGAAATGTCTGTTTAGTTCTTTTGCCCAATTTTGATTGGGTTGTTCATTTTTTTGGTATTCAGCTGCATGAGCTGCTTATATACTTTGGAGGTTAATTCTTTGTCAGTTGTTTTGTTTACTATTATTTTCTCCCATTCTGAAGGCTGTCCTTTCACCTGGCTTCTAGTTTCCTTCATTGTGCAAAAGCTTTTAAGTTTAATTAAGTCCCATTTATTTATTTTTGTTTTATTCCCATTACTGTGGGAAGTGGGTCATAGAGGATTTTGCTGTGATTTATGTCAGAGTGTTCTGCCTAAGTTTTCCTCTAAGAGTTTTATAGTTTATGGTCTTACATTTAGATCTTTAATCCATTTTGAGTTTATTTTTGTGTATGGTGTTAGAAAGTATTCAAGTTTCATTCTTTTATATGTGGTTGACCATTTTTCCCAGCACTACTTGTTGAAGAGACTGTATCTTCTCCTTGTATATTTTTGCCTCCTTTGTCAAATATAAGGTGTCCATAGGTGCATGGATTTATCTCTGGACTTTCTGTTTTGTTCCATTGATCTGGCACAATTGGTCTCTGTGCCAGTACCATACTGTCTTGATGACTGTAGCTTTGTAGTATAGTCTGAAGTCAGGAAGGTTGATTCCTCCAATTCTATTCCTCTTTCTCAAGATTGCTTTGGCTATTTGAGGTTTTTTGTGTTTCCATACAAATTGTGAAATGATGTGTTCTAGTTCTGTGAAAAATGCCTTTGGTAGTTTGATAAGGTTTGTATTGACTCTATAGATTGCTTTGGGTAGTATACTCATTTTCACTCTATTGATTTTTCCAATCTGTGAACATGGTATGCTTCTCTACCTATTTGTGTCATCTTTCATTTTTTTCACCAGTGTTTTATAGTTTATACGTATAACTATATACGGGTCTTTTGTTTCTTCAGGTAAAATTATTCCTAAGTATTTTATTCTTTTTGTTGCAACGGTGAATGGGATTGTTTCCTTGATTTCTCTTTCTGACTTTTCATTGTTGTATAGGAATTCAAGGGATTTCTGTGTATTAATTTTATATCCTACAGCTTTACTATATTTATTGATAGTAATTTTCTAGTGGCATCTTGAGGATTTTTTTACATAGAGGATCATGTCATCAGCAGATGGATTCTTTTCCACTGAACTACCAGGGAAATCCAGGTGTTGCTTTTATTGTTGATCACTGGTAGGCGGTGACCTTAAAAATCAGGAGCTCAGTTTGGGAAGGATGTGGAAGAGCTCCATGTCAGCTCTAGAGCTTACTGTGACAGATAGCAGCCACTATTTATCAGTCACCAGTTTCCAATGTTCATCAGAATATCAGTAACTCATTTCCAGTTTCATCAGAAAAGAAAAAATTTAGGTTACCATTTAAAAGCTAGGAAATGAAAACATGACCAGGTTTACTTTGGCAATTGAGCTAAGCTAATCATAGGTTTTGTAACTCTGTCAGAGAGAAAGCATGGGTTTCTTTATTTGATTAAATGTGGTATAAATTTCTGAGTCTTGAAATAGATGAGAACAAGCAGTTTGTAATTAACAGATCATAAAGGAAAATGTAAACAGCCCGATGAGAAAATGCTAAGAGAATGCTGAGAATTAAAAGTCTGTGTAACTGTTCTCTGTGTAGCCTGCCATGTTAGGAATACAGATTAGCGATTTGGATACATTAGCTATTAGACATTCATTTCTTGGCACAGTATTAGTCATCATCTAATCCCTCTGCAGTTTGAGAACTTTAAGTAGAAGGGACTTTTTACAGATATTGTGAAGTTTAAACCACCTCTGAAAAGAAAATTCATGTCATCCAGAAAAATAAACACCAAAATATTCTGAAATATTTGCCACTTGCCTTTTTGCAGCATCCTATTTTTTGCCTGCAGTATATTTCTCAGCATTTAAATTACTGTGATTAAATCAAATTACTTTCTTCTTTTCCCTACGAGATTATAAGCTCCTTAAGGATAGGGACTGTGTCCATTGTCCATAAATGTGTATCTAATACCTCACACAGTGCTGGACACAGAGAAAGTACTTAGTAAATATTTATTAATTCATGCTTTCCTATATTGTCTGTGGAAGTTGTTCTGCTGGATACCATTAATAAATAAAATAACCATTTAAACAATTTGTACTTAATAATCACATATTTCCTAGCCACATAATGAGTCCAACAGCCAGGCAGCCTATACTTCAAAATTGACTGTCACTACATAGCTCAGCTGGTAAAGAATCCATCTGCAATGCAGGAGACCCCAGTTCGATTCCTGGGTCGGGAAGATCCACTGGAAAAGGGATGGTCTACCCACTCCAGTATTCTTGGGCTTCCCTGATGGCTCAGGTGGTTAAGAGTCCGCCTGCAATGCAGGAGACCTGGGTTCCATCCCTGGGTTGGGAAGATTCCCTGGAGAAGGGAAAGGCTACCCACTCCAATATTCTGGCCTGGAGAATTCCATGGACAGAGGAACCTGCCTGGCTACAGTCCATGGGGTCTCAAAGAGTCAGACACCACTGAGCGACTTTCACTTTTTCACTTTCACGCCTAACTCTTGAAAAGGGAATGGCTACCCACTCCAGTATTCTAGTATTCTTGCCTGGAGAATTCCATGGACAGAAGTGCCTGTGGGCTACAAGCCCATGGAGTCATTAAACAGTTGGACGTGACTGAGCGACTAACACATACTGTCTAACTCTGTAGGTCAAGCAAAAACTTAGTCTTTGTGTGCCTCACTTTTACTATCTGTATGATAAGGAATGCTATGAAGATTAAATGATCTAATACATGTAAAGCACTTGGAAAAGTACCAGAGAGTAATATCTCAATAAGTTACTGTTATTGTTACTACTAGTACAGAAATACAACATTCTTTTAAAACAACGCTAAATATGCTGTATTTTCAGTTTTGATCTTGGAGTTCTGTCTTTGTGTTGAACTGGTAAGTCACACAGAACTTGAATCTGAAAATCACTCCCTCTGTTCTTTTTCCCTCACTCTGTTGTTAAGAAATCAAGTAAGTATTTCAAGTATGGCCTCCTGAAAAAACCTACTCTCCTCCTTTTCCTTCTCCATCCTTCAAGCACAAGGGAAATTGTTTATTTCTCAATTCACTATTCCCTTAATTTACAGAGTAATTCTTGTATATATTGGCTTCTTTCTATCTTTATGTCATTTTCACACTTTAAGTTGTTAACTGGTATAAGAGAGGGGGAGAAGGAAATGGCAACCCACTCCACTATTCTTGACTGGGAAATCCCCCTGGCGGGCTACAGTCCGTGGGGTCGCAAAAGAGTTGGACACGACTTAACAACTAAACAAAAACAACGTAAGAGAGGAATGGTCAGGTAATTTATTACACTAAATTTTAACTATATATAGCATTATTTAGTTTTCCAATAGTTGTAGATTTCTTTCTTGAAGGAAAAAAAGTATTGTGATTATTGTTTCATTCTCAAACCCAGTGTCCTATGACCTGAGTACATTTTCTATCATATTTAAAAGTTAAAATATAACATAAATACAGAAAGATATCAGAGAGACAACTCATTGGAAAAGACTCTGATGCTGGGAAAGATTGAGGACAGGAGGAGAAAGGGATGACAGAGGACGAGATGGTTGGATGATATCATCGACTCAGTGAACATGAGTTTGAGCAAACTCCAGGAGGTAGTAAATGACAGGGAAGCCTGGCGTGCTGCAGTCCATGGGGTTGAAATGAGTAGGGCATGACTGAGCGACTGAACAAAAGCAATTCAAATAATAATTATGCATCTCTGTGAAATTATATGACATGAACACCAAATTCAGACGTAGAATGTTCCCAGCACCTCAGAAGCTTTTATGCTTCCTCTGCATCATATTCCACTCCATCTAAGTGTGACCTTTAATCTGACTGCATTATCATTTATTTCCTTTAGCAGTTTTCAAACTTTACATAAATGAAATCATTTAACCTATACTCTTTTGAGCCTCTCTTCTTTTGTTTAATTGTATGTTTGTGAGATTCTCTTTTATTGCTGTCGTGTTTCATTGTATGTCTACTACTGATGGGCATTTTCAACTTTGGCTGTTATGAACAATTTTATGAATGTTTGCTACATCTATTTCAAAGCCCCTGTGTTTACTTTTCATTTTGGTATATACCTAATAGTGGACTTGCTGGGTCATGGGGTTTCAATATATTCCATCTAATTTTTTTTTCCAAATTTGATGCTACCGATTTACATTCATACCAGAAAAACAGGTTAACTGTCCTTTTGCTGCATATTCAGTTCAGTCACTCAGTCGTGTCCAACTCTTTGCAACCCCATGGACAGCAGCACGCCAGGCTTCCATGTCCATCACCAATTCCCGGAGCTTGCTCAAACTCCTGTCCATCCACTCGGTGATACCATCCAACCATCTCATCCTCTCTTGTCCCCTTCTCTGGCCTTCAATCTTTCCCAGCATCAGGGTCTTTTCCAGTGAGTCAGTTCTTTCCCATCAGGTGGCCAGAGTATTGGAGCTTCAGCTTCAGCATCAGTTCTTCCAGTGAATATTCAGGACTGACTTCCTTTAGGATTGATTGGTTTGATCTCCTGGCAGTCCAGGGGACTCTCAAGAGTCTTCTCCAGCACCACAGTTCAAAAGCATCAATTCTTCAGCACTTAGCTTGCTGTATAATCCAACTCTCACATCCATACATGACTACTGGAAAAACCATAGCTTTGACTAGATGAACCTTTGTTGACAAAGTAATGTCTGCTTTTTCATTTGCTGTCTAGGTTGGTCATAGCTTTTCTTCAAAGGAGCAAGCGTGTTTTAATTTCATGACTGCAGTCACCATCTGCAGTGATTCTGGAGCCCAAGAAAATAAAGTCTCTCACTGTTTCCATTGTTTTCCCATCGATTTGCCATGAAGTGATGGGACCGGATACCATGATCTTAGTTTTTTGAATGTTGAGTTTTAAACCAACTTTTTCACTCTCCTCTTTCACTTTCATCAAGAGGCTCTTTAGTTCTTCTTCGCTTTCTGCCATAAGGGTGGTGTCATCTGCATCTGAGATTATTGACACTTCTCCTGGCAGTCTTGATTCCAGCTTGTGCTTCATCCAGCCCGGCATTCCACATGATGTACTCTGCAGATAAGTAAGCAGAGTGACAATATACAGCCTTGATGTACTCCTTTCCCAATTTGGTACCAGTCCATTGCTCCATGTCCAGTTCTAACTGTTGCTTCTTGACCTGCATACAGATTTCTCAAGAGGCAGGTCAGGTGGTCTGGTATTCCCATCTCTTGAAGAATGTTCCACAGTTTGTTGTGATCCATACAGTCAGAGGCCTTGGCGTAGTCAATAAAGCAGAAGTAGATGTTTTTCTGGACCTCTCTCGCTTTTTTGATGATCCACTGGATGTTGGCAGTTTGATCTCTGGTTCCTGTACCTTTCCTAAATCCAGTTTGAACATCTGGAAGTTTTCAGTTCACGTACTGTTGAAGCCTGGCTTGGAAAATATTAGCATTACTTTACTAGCATGTGAGATGAGTGCAATTGTGAGGTAGTTTGAACATTCATTGGCATTGTCTTTCTTTGGGATTGGAATGAAAACTGACCTTTTCTAGTCCTGTGGCCACTGCTGAGTTTTCCAAATTTGCTGGCGTATTGAGTGTAGCACTTTCACAGCATCATCTTTTAGGATTTGAAATAGCTCAACTGGAATTCCATCACCTCTACTAGCTTTGTTCATAGTGATGCTTCCTAAAGCCCACTTGACTTCACATTCCAGGATGTCTGGCTCTGTGTGAGTGATCACATCATCGTGATTATCTGGGTCATGAAGATCATTTTTGTATAGTTCTTCTGTGTATTCTTGCCACCTCTTCTTGGTATCTTCTGCTTCTGTTAGGTCCATACCATTTCTGTCCTTTATTGTGCCCATCTTTGCATGAAATGTTCCCTTGATATCTCTGATTTTCTTGAAGGGATCACTAGTCTTTCCCATTCTATTGTTTTCCTGTGTTTCTTTGCATTGATCACTGAGGAAGGCTTTCTTGTCTCTCCTTGCTGTTCTTTGGAACTCTGCATTCAGATAGATATATCTTTCCTTTTCTCTTATATCTAATACTGTGGGCAAGAATCCCTAGAAGAAATAGAATAGCCCTCGTAGTCAACACAGGAGTCTGAAATGCAGTACTTCGGTGCAATCTCAAAAACAACAGAATGATCTCTGCTCATTTCCAAGGCAAACCATTCAGTATCACAGTAATCCAAGTCTATGCTTCAACCACTAATGCCGAAGAAGCTGAAGTTGAATGGTTCTATGAAGACCTGCAAGACCTTCTAGAACTAACACCAAAAAGAGAAGTCCTTTTCATCATAGGGGACTGGAATGCAAAAGTAGGAAGTCAAGAGATACCTGGAGTAACAGGCAAGACTGAGTTAAAGATATTCTTCCTACTTTGTGGCTTGCATTTTTACTGTTTTAGTGGAATCTTTGGTGAACAGAAATTTTTCTTGTTAATAAACTTACCCATCTTTTTCTTTTGTGGATTAGTGCCTTTTGTGTCCTATTTGAGAAATCTTTGCCTAGTCCTAGTTCATGAAGATATTCTATTAGGCTACCTTCCAGAAAATGTATTCTCTTTTGTATTTGGGCCTATACTACACCTGGAATTGATTTTTGTGTATGGGATGAGGTAGAGACAGGTTTCATGTTTATTCTGACATAGAGATCGATCACCGATTATTGCAAATTCCATTCTCTCAGGGTCACCCTGTAATATATGAGGCCCTGTGTGAATATTTTTGGTGGGATTTTTGTCTATATATCAATTTAGTTAAAACACATATTATAAAATTAATGGGTCTACTTGAAGCACAGTGTTTTATCAATGAAGATTTGGAGTAATGGATAGAGATGTATACTTATGCATTTGTTTATTGTTTCATCATTGTACGTAAAGATTCTTCATAGTAGATGGGCACCATCTCTTTATGTTAACGTCCAGAAGATATTGCTTTACAGTCTTTATTGTCAAATGTGCCATTATTGTCAAATTTCATATTACCCACTGCAAGTGGGTAGATTAAATTAGATTCTAATCAATTCCATTAGATTAAATCTTGATGTTAAGTAATAGCAGTCATTCTTCTTCACATTTTCTTTACTATCCCCAGACCTTTCCATTTCCATGTAAATGTTAGAATATTTAGTTTTATGGTGCTGTCTTGCTCATTCAGTCAAAGCCTATTGTATAAACACACTGCTTCCAAATAGCCAAGATAAATTTCAGTAGCTTTAATCAGAAAAATGTATAAATGATATATGGTTTATTTTGTGTATAATAGTCTTACAGTAATTATTTTTCAACAGCCTACCAGCCGTCTTGTTTTGTGTATCATATTCCAAGTTCATTGTTACTGAAGAAGTCACACGAGGATCCCACTCAAAGAAAGTGCTATCTTTGTTTAGACTCATACCTTCATTGGGCATGTTTGGTTATGATGATGACACCTTCTTCACGTTGCCTAAATGGATGAGACAGAAAGATAGGTGAAATATTTGGTATGACAACTTGAGAGGAATTTTGAGAGTTTTGCACAAATATGCTCGGCAGAGGGGAGGTAGGAAATGATAACTAGCAACATTGCAAGAGGCTGGAATCAAGGATTACAGTAGAGCTTAGGGATTAAGAGCCTGAGGTCTAGATCCAAATTTCCTAGTTCAGTTACTTAATAGTTTATGAATTTGGGTAAGTTACTCAACTGTCTATGATTCACTTTCCTTATCCATAAAATGGGGATAAGACTGCCTACCTCATAGGGTTGTTATGATCATTAAATAAGTTAATGTATATAAAATGCTTAGAAACAGTACCTGGCATATAAACTAATCCCCATATGTGCTGCATGTTGTTATAATTTTAAAAAGATAATCTGAAAAACTAAGATATATTTTTAGTTTCATTTACTTGTTCTGTGTCATGATATAATCCCCCACCCTTGACATACACAATATAACACCAATAAAGTCCTGTCCACACACCGTTGGCTTCCCAGGTCACTTAGTGGTAAAGAATCCTCCTGCCATTGCAGGAGACCCGTGTTCAATCCCTGGATCAGGATGATCCCTGGAGAAGGAAGTGGGAACCCACTCCATAGACAGAGGAACCAAGAGTTTAACATGACCGAGCAATGGAGCATGCATGCACATACCATGCACTGTAAGACTAAGGTTCATTGAAGACTGAAAAGACTATATAGCAGAATATAGTAGTGCAGAAAACAGACCCTACACTCAGGAAGGAAATGGTCCAAAGAGTAAAAATACATGTTAAGTTGGCAATTGAAGCAATTTTATTAATAAGAATCCTCAGAAGTAACAGGTTGGACACTTGTTTTCTTGCTGTGTTGAGTTCATTCAGTTTGATAGATTTTTAAAGGATAAGGGGTTGCAAAGAGTCAGACACAACCTGGCAGCTGAACAACAGCAAAGGATAAGGTGATTTGAGCTGTTTCAAGGTTTTTCAACCTTAATACTATTTAATGACTTTCGGGGCTAGATAATCCTTTGTTGTGGGAAGATGTCTTGTGTATTGTAGGATGGTTAACAGTATCCTTGGCCTCTACCTACCGAGTGCCAGGAGCAACACCCCTCCCCACAGTGTGACAGCCAGAAATATCTCTAGTCTTTGCCACATGTTCCCTGGGGGCAGAATTGTCACCAGTTGAGAATCACTTAAGTTATTTAAAAGAAACTTCCCTGCATAATTTTTTCTCAAAGTTCCAAACATTCACAGTGATGGAGAATAGAATGATGCACTGCTATGTACTAACTTCCTAGCTTCAATAATTTTGACAACTTGTTTTATCAATATCTTCCTAATTTTTTCTGTAGTAATTTCAGCAAAATCTGGTCACTATATCATTTCTGCCATCAATCCTTTGATGTATATAAAGGATATGAACTTGGAGACTTCTTCAAAATAATAAATATTAGTATCCTTTAAAAGAAATGCTTAGGAAAACAATTAAGACACTAGAGTGACATAGTAAGAGTAACTGTAACATGAGTAAAAGAGCCTAGAAGAAAAAGGAAAAATCTGGTTTATTTTTCTTCTGGCCTCTTTCTTAAGTGAGTAACATTTGGACTTTTGTGAATAATGCATGAAATGATAATGTAATTATAGTCTCTGCCTGCCATTTGTATGTAGTGTAGTAGTATGTTGTGATAAAGAGGTCAAGGACTTTTGCATTTTATTATAAATATCTTCAAAATAACTTTTAGCATTTTACCCAGAATCTGTTTACTTTTGATTTCATGTACTATAAGTATTCTTGTTATTGTAGTAGACGTTGATAAATTTTAATATTAAATAGATGACTTAGTTTAGAAATTCCACAGACTATAGTAACAAAATGAAAAATTCTTTCTAGCAAGGGTTTAGGTGGAAATTTGCTTGAATGAAGAGAGGGGATTTGTTTGTTTTTATTGAAGTATATTTGACTTACAGTATTGTGTTAGTTTCAGGTTTACTACATAATGATTATTTTTGCAGATTATATTCCATTATAGATTATTATAAGAAAATGGGTGTAATTCCCTGTGCTGAGCAGGGTATCCTGTTGCTTATCTGTTTTACATGTAGTAGTTTGTATCTGCTAATCCAGTACCCCTGATTTATCCCTCCTCCCTTTTCTCTCCCCTTTGATAACCACAGGTTTGTTTTTTCTCTCTGTAAGTCTGTTTCTGTTTTTTATATACATTCATTTGTGTTATTTTTTGGATTTAGGGTACCTGTTTCAAAGATGCATTTGCATATATAACAACTTTTTCCTGAGATTTTGTTAGAGTACTTTAGTTGGGCAGAGGCAGAAAGAGAAGGAACTGTTTATAATGTTGGACGTTATAGAGGTAGTAAAGCCCCAGGGATATCTTTCTGTTCTGTGGCAGAGAAATCCATTTTTGTTGTTTCTTGGAGAGGAAATGGAGAAGGGAATATAGATCCTGTTTTTCTACTCTGACATAAATCCAATAGGAATTCTATATAGATTTTCTACACTTTGAGTTCAGTAATGCCATACAAAAATGCGGGGCTTCCCACGTGGCTCAGTGGTAAAAGAACTGCCTGCCAGTGCAGGAGACACAGGGGACATGGGTTTGATCCCGGGGTCAGAAGATCCCCTAGAGTAGGAAATAGCAACCCACTCTAGTATTCTTGCCTGGAAGATCCCATGCATAGAGCAGCTTGGCAGGCTACAGCCCCCATGGACTTTTGGGGCTAGATAATCTCATTTCCTTGCCATTTGGAATGATTTAATGTGTAACACAGACTAACCAAAGAAATTAAGCTATTGTGCTTTAGTACCAAACCATATGACACTAAGTTAGTGCTTGCTATGGTGAAAAAATAGCAAAAAAAAAAAAAACGATTTTGGTAATACCATATACGGGATATGTGCTACTGTGAATTTTTATAAATATACTTGAGCGTAAAACAATCTGAAAAAATGTTGACAATGAATCAAGTTAATGTAAACAGATAAATTCAGTTTAGGTAAATTAGTTCTGCATCACATTTAAAATAGATCATCTTGAGTTCCCTGGCTCTTTTTTTATCTGTAAATTTCTATAAATTCTTTATTTGGAAATAAATTTATTTTGACGATGAGGCTAAGGAAGATCCTCACATTGACTTTGTTCAGCAGCCCTCAGTGAAAAGGTCTGAAAAAGAACAATATCTGTAGTTGGTAACCCCTGAAAAATAGCCTAAATACAGAAGCTTAAAAACTAATTGTATGGAAAGAAGGTAGCAAACTGGAAACAGAAGATGACAATGAAAGCCATAGATCAAAATATTTAGGGGTCTAAACTTCAGGGCAAAAAAGTGAACCTGAGTGGGGTTTCTTTTTGGAGTGATGAAAATTTTCAGGAATTAGAGTGGTGATAAACTTATGAATATACTAAAGCCACTGAGCTGTATACTCTAAGGGGGAAGAGCTTATGGTATATGAATTATACATCAGTTTTGAAAAAATGACCTGACTGGGAAAGTGATAGTTCAGGGTAGGAACCCAGCCAGGGTGAGTAGAGCACCTGTGTGTAGCGTAGCAGTGAGCAGCAGTGAGATTTGTTGCATGCAAGGAGAATAGATTAAATAAGGAAAATGGAGATCAGGTTTTTCCACTGTTGCAGAAAAGTTACAACCTTGGAAAGGAAGAAATTCAGATTTAACCCTGTGGTATTGAATTAGGTCTCATCTGTGAACTTTTTGGGGGGTGTTTATATATGGATTTACAGATTAAAATGAATATAGAGCTGTGTGTATGCATATACGTATGAACGTAACTGCCTAACTTTGCCCACGTTGTGGACCTGTAGGGCAGTGCCATCCTCATCTGATGAGCATATCTGATTTTCTAAATATGTTTACCGACTTAAAAAAAAATCAGGCTTTCTTGGAAAAAAGGACTGATTCAAGGGCTAGGGCAGAGAAGGTACATGAGGAACCTGCAACATCTTGTGACAGAAAGCAAAGAAGTACTCAGAAAACGACAGGGATATGTCAGAAGGTTACAGGAGCCAAATTGAAAATGCTTGCCTGGCCAACTCTGGGACAATTTGAGCAACAAAATAAATAATAACAGTAACAGATTATAACTCATTGAGTAAAATAGGAGTCTTTGAGTTCAGATAGGTAGGTACGTAGATAGACACGTAGATAAAGGAAAAGAAACTAAAAGAGTGATGGATTTAGAAAAATTACTATTTGGCAAGCATGATAGTAATTAATTAAACTGGGAAACATTAATGGATGCTAAAAATAGTGGGCAAAAGTTTATTGAGGAGAGATTCAAACTGCTGTTGTATACCAGTGTTCATACGATCATTATTCATTATATCTAGTAGGTGGAAACAGCTCAAGTGTCCAGTGTGATGGACAGATGACTAAATAAATTAGATGGGTATGTACATAAAATACAATATAATTTAGCCATTACAAGGAGTAAAATTCTGATACATGCTATAACATAAATGAACCTTGAAAATGTGCAAAGTGAGATAAGCTAGACATAAAAGGACAAATATTGTATGATTCCATTTATATAAGGTGCCTAGAATAGGCAAGTTCCTAGAAACAGGAAGTAGAATAAAGGTTACTAGGCTTGGGGAGTTTTGTTTAGTGGATGCAGTTTCTCTGGGGGATGATTAAACAGTTCTGAAAATGGAGATGGTTGCACAACGTTGTGAATGCACTTATTGCCGCTGAATTGTATGCTTTAAAATAGTTAAAATGACAAATATTGTTACTTGTATTTTTATCAAAAATTTTTTTAATTTCACAGTTTGGTGAGGAATGGAATACTTTATATATTCTCAAAGTATCCCCCTACAAAACATTTATTAATTATGAAGAGAAACTGTATAATTTTAGAGTGGAAAAACCTGGCACACACTACCATAACCAAGTGATCCAAGTTAACACAGCATTAATTTTGTGAAAGTGCTGCCAAAAATGCTTACCCTGAATTAAATCATGAGATACCATGAGAAAAGTTCAAATTGAGGGACATGGTATAAAATATCTGACTTGCCTTCAAAAGTGTCAAGGTCATGAAAGTTAAGAAAAGACTGAGAAACTGTTCGAGATTTAGAGAGTCAAAGAAAACTGAGAACTAAATGCCTTGCTTAATCCTGAATTGGATCTTTTTGCTAGAAATGACATTGCTGGATAAATTTCAAAACTTAAATGGGGTCTGTAGATGAGATCATAATGTAAAATGTTAGGTTCCTGATTTCTCTGTTGGTATTGTGGTTATGTAAGAAAATGTCCTTGTTCATAGAAAATGCATACTATCTGTTCTGATGGGGTAGCGTGTCTATATTTTAAAGTGATTAAGGGGAAAAAAAATTGTTCTTTGTACTATTCTTGAAACTTTTTTGTAAGTTTGAACTGATTTTAAAATAAAAAAGAATATTTACACAAACTAAGAAAAAAGAGGTAAAAGAACCTGAACGAAGGTGGTGATTGTGGCCAGGAGCTAGATTCCCAAGACTAGGACTTGTATTGGAAAGCCAACTGCCACAGAAATGGGAAACTTCTTTTGAGTGAGTTACAAAAACATTCTCTCAACAAGGGTTTCAAGTAAATATATTGAGAATTCTGAGTAGACTGTCAGTTGTAATATATAACAGTGGAAAAATAAGCTTCTGGTCAGAGACTAGTAATTTTGAATTTAGAATGTGAAAACAAAGGAAATGACCAAACAGAATGTAAAAATAGTTGTATAACTGGCCATTTTATTTTGAAAGATTCAGGTGTTTCAATGTCTTCCTGTTGCAGGTGATGCTGAACAGGAACTTGGTCCCCCTCCATCTGTAGATGAGGCAGCAAACACACTCATGACTCGTCTGGGTTTCCTCCTTGGAGAGAAAGTCACGGAAGTTCAGCCAGGTGACCAATACAATATGGAAGTACAGGATGAAAATCAGGTAAACTGCTTCCCATCAACTTACTGAAACGTGGGATGAATCGGCCTTTTATAACCAGGAAAGAAAAAATGTTGCAGGGCGTGGGTGTGGGTCTTGTCAGATGAATGATCCCAAGTGTCACATGTCTTTTCAGGCCTGGAATATAACCTCATTTTCCATAATCACTGTATTTCTTCAGTTTATGGAACACCTTTTAGTTTCGTTCTTAAGTTTAAAAAGCCACTTCAAGGTTTTGATTCCTTTATTGAATGAATGAGGAAATAACTAAATAAACCAACAAACAAGACATGTGTGTGTGTATATATATATATGTATATATATATATATATATATAAAAGCACCATAACCCTAAATTGCAGAATGCACATTGTTTTCAGATACACATGGATTATTTAGCAAATTTACAATATGCTGATTCATAGACCAGATCTTGACAGATGTAGAGCTTCCCTGATAGCTGCAGTGCAGGAGCTGCTGCTGCTGCTAAGTCACTCAGTCGTGTCCGACTCTTCGCGACCCCATGGGCTGCAGCCTACCAGGCTCCTCCCTCCATGGGGTTTCCCAGGCAAGAGTACTGGAGTGGGCAGTGCAGGAGACCCCAGTTCAATTCCTGGATCAGGAAGATGCACTGGAGAAGGGACAGGCTACCCACTCCAGTCTTCTTGGGCTTCTCTTGTGGCTCAGCTGATACAGAATCCTCCTGCTATGTGGGAGACCTGGGTTTGATCCCTGGGTTGGAAAGGTCCCCTGGAGAAGGGAAAGGCTACCCAAACCAGTATTCTGGCCTGGAGAATACCATGGACTGTATAGTCCATGGGGTCTCATTCGACTGATTAACTCTCACTTTCACTATTTAGTAGAATTAATCAATTATAAAATAACTTAGAAAATGATAGGTAAAAGATAACATATAGAAAATCAAAATCCCCAAGTATTTGGATATTAGTATACTCCCAGTGGCAACTCACTCCAGTACTCTTGTCTGGAAAATCCCACGGACGGAGGAGCCTATAGGCTGCACTCCATGGGGTTGTAAAGAGTTGGACACGACTGAGCAACTTCACTTTCACTTTTCACTTTCATGCATTGGAGAAGGAAATGGCAACCCACTCCAGTGTTCTTGCCTGGAGAATCCCAGGGACGGGGAAGCCTGGTGGACTGCCGTCTATGGGGTCGCACAGAGTCGGACATGACTGAAGCGATTTAGCAGCAGCAGCAGCAAGTAGCCTTTAGGTTGGAGAATCACAAGATATTAGAAAATATTTTAAACTGAAATAATAGAAACAAAGTATAACAAAACTTGTAGTATATAAAGTTACGCATTTAAAAACTTTAGTTTGGTATACATAAAAAACCGAAAATTAGAAAAACCGAAAATCTGAAAAATTAATGATCTAAATCTTCATCTCAGTGCAGGAGACACAGGAGACTGGATTGGATTCCTGGGTCAGGGAGGTCCTCTGGAGTAGGAAATGGCAACCCACTCCAGTATTCTTGCCAGGGAAATTCCATGCACAGAGGAGCCTGGTGGGCAACAGACAATCCATGGTGTCACAAAGAGTCAAACACGACTTAGTGATTGAGCACAGTCACATTTACTGCTGTATCCTCTGCACCTGGGACAAACTCTTCTATTAGTAAGTGTTCAATAAATATTTACTGCCTGAATAAATGGCCTCATAACAGGGCTCTGCTTCCACTTTTACCTCCTGTGGTCTGTTTACACAGAATCCAGAGCGACCTTTGTAAAATGTGAATCTGGTCCTTTTATTGTGTTGGCCAAAAAGTTTGTTCAGATTTTTCATAGGCCATTGTGGAAAACCTGAACAAACTTTTTGGCCAGCCCAGTATTTCTCTGCTGTCAATCTTCCACTGTATCCCCCAAATTTAACAGTAAATCTGAAATCCTTACCATGACCAGAAAGGGGCTACCTGACCTGACCTCTCGCTGCCTTTCCTGTATCATTTCCTGCCTCTCTTCCTTTCACTGCAGCTCTCCAGCAACACTGGCCTTCGTGTCATTCCTCAGACATATAAAACATTCATTTATACTGGAATGTTCTTCCACATAACTCACTTCCTCACTTCATCCAGTGCTCTACTCAAATGTTATCTCCTCAGTGAGGCTTTCCTTAGTTATTTTATCTAATAGCCCCTGCCCATCACTGTATCCCCTTACCCTGCTTTATAGCTCTTACCATTAATTTATTACCTGACATATTTAGTTGTGAGGGATTGTTTGATCTCATACAAGAAGGTAAGCTTCATGATGACAGGGATTGATTTTTTTTCTTTGCATAACTAATTTACATTGTGACCATGTCAGTATCATGTGATCTGAATAGAAAATGGAAATGCTGTATGTTGAGGGCTTTTTTAAAATTGGTATAAATAAAACATCTATTTTACTTGTGAGTTTTTTATATTCATGTCAGGTTAAAATATGACTGCTATAATAATGACCAAGCAACATGACATTACAATCTGAGAATTTGCCAAGGACCCTGTTGTTTCTAAAACGCTACATTTCTTCAGGTGCTAAAATTTATATCGGGTTGCTATTGAGATGCCTTACTGTCACAGCATGTTGCAGTGGTTTCTGAATTAAGTCACAAGTCAATAGAGTGTGCCTTACTTGTGCATTTACTACATGATTCATCATAAAATAAGTAAAGGAATAGTATCATTGATTTAATATATCTAAAGTGATGTCATAATTGAAAAGTCACTGAACCAGGAGGTAGAAAATCTGTGTTCTGGTTCCAGCTCTACCACCTCCCATTTTGTAAATTTGGACATGTCACTTAACCTCTCTCAGCTTTAGGTTTTTCAAAGTTAATAGTAACTAACATTAAATAAGTGTTTACTATGTATAATCATTGTACTAATTGCTTTATTTACAGTTTCATTTAAGCTTCCTTACAACCCAATGTGGTAGAGTCCATTTATATTTCAATTTTCAGATAAGAAAAAAAGAAACACTGCCAGAAAGTGATGGACTAGTATTCAAATCCAGACAGTCTGCTTTTACAACTTATGTTCTCAATAGCAAACACCATACTAGTCCACACCATACTAGTCCAGAGTAATATGAAATAATGACAGGATTGTTGTGAAGATCAAGTTAAATCATGAATATGAAAGCACTTTGTAAGCTGTAAAATGTCATGCAAACAAAAGGTATAAAACAATATATAATATAATTAGTATGTAAATGTATTCAGAAACTATATGAGCTGGAGCAAATTGCTTCATAGCTTTTATATTTAGTGTAGTTTTTACACCTCATACTTGGTTGATAAGGAGAAATGAGGTAGTAACATTTTTTAAAAAAAAAACTTTAACTTTGAAACATTAAACAAATGTCAGATATTAATAATAAAGATACATGATAGCCTGCTTGAGATGTAATATACCATGACACTGTCTTGGAACCACCTAACAAAGTGGTTGATCACTGGAATTTCTAGTCTTAGGAAGATTATTAGTGACTTTCTTCTGTGCTAAAGAGCATACTAACAAAGATAGACTGCTTTGTTTAAGAAGACCCTATAGTAATGGTGTCCTCAGAACAGTATTAATAATGACAGAATCCAGCACACGCAAGTTAGCATATATCATTTTTCTGCAAAAGACAAGATATTCAAAGTGATATTCAGTTGACCACTGTATTTTCTTTTCTCTGTAGTTCCTGGAGTATTAGGATGTAGGACCTTGAAGAGATCCAGATTGGGAGTTTGGGATCCATTGGTATCAATGGGAAAACCACTGAAAGGTTTTCAAAGTAGAATGGCTTAATTAGGTGTCCATTTTAGCCTACAGTATGGCAAGTAAATAATGTTGTCTTTCTGTGCCTAAGAGAGATTTCTGTATCTCATTAACTAGCCTCCTTAAATAAATATAAGGCTTGCCTGTAAACTCACAAGCCATGAAACAAATTTTCTGCTTTCTGAATGAGTTGATCTTTAAGCTTTGCTTTTACAGTTAAAGCTTTTAAAGCATACATTCTGTGATAAATGCTTTATTTTCCAGAAAATAACTTACAGTAAAAATTACATGTCATTTGAGCTTAACCTCCACTTTTGCTGTATTATGCATATAATAGTTTCCTTTCTCAGAGAACAGACTGAGAATCTTGTCTGGAAATGGAAATGAGTTACTATAGAAGTAATAGATTCATACCAAAATGAAACTTTTGCAATATGGAATGACTATAGATATATCTAACGTAAAAGATTCTAGTACAGTTCTAATAAAGTACCCACATGTTTCTTAAACTGAGAATGAGGCGGTTAAAAATTGCTATGCCAGATTCTAGCTAGGGAGGATTCTAATTTAGTAAGACTGGGGTGGGGTTCAGTATCTGTCAGTTTTGTAGTGAAACTTGTTTTTTACATTCCACAGGTGATTCTCCTGCAAGCCCTACTCATGCTCTTATAGACTAACATCACTTTATAGAAATAGAGGAAATTACACAGAAATTGAAACTCTTCCCTCCAATGAGAAAAATTATGTAGAAGAGAAATGGCATAGATTTGAGGGCTTATTCTATTATTAAGAAGACTCAGTTTCTAATATTAGTTACATGATTGAAAAGATTTACTTGATTGCAGTGTTCTGAGAATGTCATTTATGCTTGGTTGAGTCGCATGTATCTTTTATATCCTGGTTATAGCATTTAAATTAAAATCAAAACCTAGATTCAACACAGATAATTAAATACAAGGGATTGCATCTGGCACTCATTTGGGGATGAGTCAAAGAGCCTTAATATTCTCATATCCAGTGATCAACATATTTTCCAATTAAGTGATAAAATGTAACTCTTCAATTTATCAGAGAGATTATGAGTAGACCCTATATGTAAAGAAATTGAAATGCCTTTTTTTTAAATGTCAAATTTATCATTAGTCCTCCAAGTAATTCTGCCATTGATCAGTTACTGTTTTGAAAAGAAAAAAATTTCTTAAGTATTCGAAAAAACATATACTTTCATTCATTATTTCATTATTTGGGTAAAAGAGCTAAAGAAAATGGATTATCATTAAACTAGGTAAACCAGAATATATTACCATCAGTCTTTTTGGTGATTATTCATTGCATCCCATCAAAAATGTAAAAGGGAGGTAACTTCAGGTATAAGAATCACTCAGTGATCTGTCTGTGATCAGTTTTTATGGAGAAATTACTTTGTTTTGTATTAAATTGATATTGTTCTACTTCATTTGACAAACTTTTAGATAAGGCATTTTCCTACATTCATTACCTCTGAGAAGCCACCTATGTATCAAAAAAAGCCCATCTATATTTGCATTAAGAACTTTAGTTTTATTACTCCTTGGCTGCAATGATCTTTTTTCTACCCAAAGGAAATTATTAGCAAGACCAAGTTCTAAGCCTTCAGAAAATTTTTGTTGATTGAAAGCAGCAAGAAAAATTTTTGATGAATAAAAAAAAATCGTCTACTAATTCATAGCAATAACAAAGACTACTTGTCACTGTAAATTTCCTAGGCAGAAAAAACAGACCACAGTCTCTGCTCATGTTAAATTTATCAAATTTCACCTTAATTATAGAACATAGAATGCTTTATCCCGGAAAGCAAAAACAAATAGAACCTAATAGCTGTAAAAGCTGTGCATGTAGATTTTTTTTTCTTTTTGTTCTCAAAGCATATGTTTTACCATAAGATACACTTTCACTTAACGGCTGATCAGCTTATCTTATTTTTCATTTCAATTTTTCAGACCTCAGCGATCACCCAGCGGATAAGTCCCTGTTCCACCCTGACTAGCAGCACTGCCTCTCCACCAGCCAGTAGCCCCTGTTCCACTCTCCCACCAGTCAGTACAAATGCGACCGCCAAGGACGGCAGCTATGGGGCTGTCACGAGTCCAACCTCTACCCTTGAAAGCAGAGATAGTGGAATCATTGGTGAGTTGGTTTATGTACTAATCATTTTGTGTCTTTTTTCTTTTTGTAATAATTACACAAGCTTAAGATTTTCAAAAATTCTGCTTTTGAGTTATTGAGATATATTTATATATGTATAAAATATGTGTCCTTTTCTTTTTAATGTTGCTGTAGAGAGACATAAAGAATAAAAAAAAAAAAATAGAGGTGCCCCTCTCTGCTTAACCAATCCTTTAAAGACATTATCTCACTGATCGTACAAAAGTCCAAGATTGTCTACTTATGAAAATAAAATACCCTGAATGAGCAAAAAGTAAATAAAGATACTATCTGGTGAAAGAAGGGGTGAATAGAAAAAGTTCTTCCTACTGCTTCTTGTAAATTCACTTATATCATCCATCTGCCAACAGAAATTGTTCAGAAAAAGTTCATTTCTCACTAAACTAGTAGAGTTTCTTGGTATTTATCAGTTCGTCATATACTTACTGCCTGTTGTATGCTTGATAAGGGGAGTCAGTCACATGGAAATGAGGAAAGTTTGGGAAAAGAATCTGAAGAAAAATGCAAAGGGGGGGGAACAAGCCTGAGCACAAAATCTTAGGAAACATTCTAATTGATCAGGGGGAGGTGAGAGGTGTGAGAATGAGCCAGTGGATATAGAAATGGAGTAATCAGACAAACAGGAGAAAAATCAAGGCAGTATAATGTTACCAGTGCCAAGGAAGGTAAAGGTTTCAGGGAAGGGGTGAGGAAAGGCTGCTCAACAAATGACAGATGCCGAAGAGGGCAGGAAAATGGAAATAAGACAATAAAATATTTTTTCCTCATTTGGCTTCTAAAGGATATCAAATCAAAATATTTGTTTAGATGTTATGGCAAATAATGCCATGTCAACTAAGCGTATCTCTTTCACTTAAATGAATATATATCAGCATGTGAATTTATTCATTTTAAATAATGAGTCAATAAAAAGAATATTTTTACAGGATGCAAAATTAACATACAAAAACCAGTTGCATTTCTATACACTGACAATAGATAATCAAAAAAAAAAAAAAGTTAAAACAATTCCACTACAATAGCATCAAAAAAAAATAAAATACTTAAGAGTAAATTTAACCAAGCAGGTAAAAGACTTGTACACTAGACATTATAAAACATTACTGAAGAAATTTTAAAAAGACTTAAATAATTGAAAATACGTCCTGTTCATGGATTGTTAAAATGATAGTATTTCTCAAAAGCAATATATAGAATCATTGAAATCCCTATCATAATCCCAACAAAGTTCTTTGCAGAAACACCCATTCTAAAATTCATGTGGAATCTCAAAGGACCATGGATAGTCAAAACAGTTTTGAAAAAGGGAACAAAGTTGGAAGACTCAAACTTCCTGATTTCAAAACTTACTCCAAAGCTCCTTAAAGGCAGGATTCCTTTCTAATAATTTTATATACTCTCAGTATTTAACATAATTTCTAATTTGTGATTTCTTTATATGAGGAGTATTTATGAAGATACTATCATTAAATAGCTAAGTATTTTCATGAAACAAAATACATAGATAAAATATGATGAAAAGTAGCCTCTTTTCCTAACCTCTGAAATAATTTGTAGAAAATTGGAATTATCTGTTTCTTGACCATTTAGTAGGATCTACCATTAAAGTGGGCTTCTTAGATGGCTCAACCAGGTAAAAAATCCACCTGCAATATAGGAAACGTGGGTTTGAGTCCTATCGGGAAGATCCTGATAGTTTCTTCATGCAGATTTTTTAAATTGCTACTTCAATGTATTTAATACTGCAAGACTTTTAAATTTTTTTCCTTCCTGAATCTGTTTTCCTTAATAATGGGGTTGTTTTTTTTTTATCTTTTTCAGATTTGCTTGCATAAAGTTGTCTAAAATATTCTTATAGTGACATCACTATCTACCCAGGAACCCAAGCTAGAAAGCCAAGGGGAACACTTGCCTCCTTCCTTCCCCTGTATTTCTCATCCCTTTATTTTCTTTTCATCTCTCCTAGCATTGCCTTCATAATCCTCATTATCTTAGACCTAGATTAATACAGATCTAACTGTTCTCTCTGCTTTTTCTTCTTGTCCTTTCTAAGTCTGTTTTTCCCACAGCCACCAAAGTAAATTAACTGAAAAATGATTACTACTTTGATTCTGTTATCTGTAAGGTGCAGTAATCTACCTGGGAACCAAATCTGATCAGATCACTCCTGATCTGTCCACAGCCAATTTCTCCAGCCTTTAATCCCGCTACTAGAGTCTAACATTAGATTTTGTGGTAACCTGACACATTCCAGTTTTTTCACCTCTATACCTTTGCCCACATTGATCACTCTGCCTGTAGTCTCCTCTCTCCCTCTTAAATTTGATTAACTCCTGCGTACTTTTCAGAGTCACCTCAGGTATTCAATCACCACTGCCACCACCGCCTCCCTTCATTTCTCCACTCCACCTCCTCTCCAGTACATGTTACTGCTCCGTGTTCCCAGATACAGCATATCTGTATCATTGCATTTAACACTAGGATTATAATCCCTTTGAGAGCCTGCTTTTTCCTTAGACTATTTAATTTCTTGTTAGCAGAAAGTGTGCCTTATTCATCCATATCTGTAGCACCTAGTCCAATGACTGAAAATGTGGTACATGGTAGGTGCTCAGTAAATATTTATAAAAAGGAAAGAAAGCTTAAGAGTGAAAGGATAGGAGATGAAGGATGACTGACCTGGCACTTACAGTTACTTTTTTGACAATGTTTAGAGTGACCATTGAGTACAAGATGGAACATTATTATTAAATTTTTAATAAATAGTAGAGTTTAGAATTCTCCATTGACTGTTTTCCTAAATTTTTTTTATGATTCATTTTGGCACAGTGACTTTTATAATCTCTAGCCAAACCTCTTCCTGGGTTCTTTTGTCAGTATTATTACTGTCTATAACTACATGTTATCAATATTGCCATACAAAAAAAATTACTTTAGAAATATATTTATTCAAGCAATGGGCATGGTGCTGACAGATTGGACAAAATCTGTAAGTGGAAGCTTAACATGTCAGTGGATGTTCAAAATAAATGTTCGTAATGTTCTGAAATTAAAAATGAGATTCCCGCTTTGACTTATAACAGTGTCCCTCATTTTTTTCTGGTATATTTCCAAAATTGTGTTCCTTGTAAAGTAAGTACCTTTGTGGATAACAGAGCTAATTTGGAGAATAATAAACTTCCATTATTTAATGTATATAAATACTGAAACAGATTTACTTGCAAAATCATGAGACAAGAAAGAGAATAATGCCTTCTGCTTCTAAAATTACTTACATTGTAGAGTAGTTACCAAATTATATATGTGCAGCTTATCTTGAGAAACAACTTGTTTCTCTTTAGTTTTTTTTTCATTGCAGTTTGAGTTAGAAGAAACTTGTATGTGCCATAAGTAATAATACTCAAAGATATTGTTATTACCTTGGAAATCTCAAGTCTGGCCTGTCTTAACCATTTTAATATGTTATAAGTATTTTCCCCACTGATTATAGAAATATCTGCTTTTCCAAATTAAATATTGCTTACATTATTTCAAACAATGACCTCTATTGTTTGTTAGTGTACCATTTTAAAATCTTGCCCCATCAGCAAAAAACACAAAAGCTATTAAAAGTTATCATTTGAATTATCCATTTTTATTCCTTTATATATCAGTCAGTTCAGTGTGAATTCCTTTCGATTACATTTTGTAACTGTAGCAATCAGAATTTTAGTGATTCCTGCCTGTATCACTCATAGCTTGCCAAAATATGTAGAATTCTAGTTATAAAATCAGAATATTAGAAATGCAGGCTTCCTGAATTTTTAAGTCTTGTAAGTGTAAAAAGTTCCTCTCTTGGATTCTAAAGGATTGGAAATAACTATGACTTCTTATATTCTCTGTGATCTGAATTCACCCCACACGTGATTTAATTTCTACCATAGAAAGCATTCTCTGTAACAGTCATAGCTTCTCTCTCTTCAGACTCACAGCTTTCTTAAATATGTGGTAAAATATCACTGACATGATTGTCAGGTATTTACAGTATAATTTCATATTTATGACTATTTTATTGGTATTAATTTAATGGTATAATGCCCTTATATATGTGCCTAGGTTGATACCACTAACTACGTATAATCTATCAGCTATACATAACTTCAAGCAAAAATCCTGATAATCATAAACTCTGTGAGATACACATTATTTTTCTAGCCTGTCCTTTTTTGTGTGAAGTTTTAATAGTGGTCTGTTTTGGCATGGTGTTATTTAGTAAAACGAATTTAAGCATGGATCCATTTTGTTTTGGCCTTTTGTTTATTTGGAGGTTCACAGATCCTTCCAGAAAGGTATAATTCTTGAATTCCCTCTTTTAATCAAATCTCAGGGTTTTGTTTTGGTTTGGTTTTTTTTTTGTCTTTAGGTCCTGATTTATTGCCAAATTTGGTCTTATATCTTTTAGCCTTGCATCACTTAACACCTAGGAAAATGAAATGCCTACAGCTTTACTTGTTGTTCAGTGATTTTTTTCCCTAATATTTCACATTAGTAACTAAAAAGCAAAATCAGAAACTCCTCATCAAAGACCCTTGTTCCTTTAGTAATGTATATTCCAGTAGGCAGGGCTTCCCAGGTGACGCAGTGGTAAAGAAACTGCCTGCAATGCAGGAGACCTGGGTTCGATCCCTGGGTTGGGAAGATCCCCTGGAGAAGGGAATGGCTACCCACTCCAGTATTCTTGCCTGGAGAATTCTATGGACAGAGGAGCCTGGTCCATGCGGCCACAAAGAGTCACTGAATGACACACACACGCACACACATTCCTGTAGGATGTTATGTGTTCTCTGGTCCAAATTGTCACATTTAAGAAGTCACTCTTCTGAGTCACAAACTGGGCATTAGATAATTTTTCATATTTTCTACAACCTGTTTTCAGAAATGTGCAGTTGTATCTTCAGTAAGTTCTTCCAGTTATTGTGCTAGTGACTCTGTCATCCTTGGTGGTGGTTTAGTCACTCAGTCGTGTCCAACTCTTTGAGACCCCATGAACTGTAGCCCACCAGGCTCCTCTGTCCATAAGATTTTCCAAGCAAGAATACTGGAGTGGGTTGCCATTTCCTTCTCCAGGGGATCTTCCCCCGCCAGGGATCGAACTTGATTCTCCTCCATTGCAGGCTGATTCTTCACCAACTGAGCCACCAGGGAAGCTTCACCTTCTAATTACTTAGCACTAATAAATTTTGGTAGTTATATTTGTTAAAGATGTCTGTATGAGGCAGGTAGTTGTTGTTTAGGCAGGTACCATTATTTAATTCTTACAGTCATCTTATAAGAAAATAGAGTAAAGAGTCCCCAGGATCAAATAATTGAAAAGATACATAAGACTCCACAGAAAAATTCTTACAAAAAGCTTTTAGTAAAGATACAGTCCAGCAGGCGAAAAAGAATGCAAGTGAGCACAGAGGACCCAAGACCCTCCCAGGTGGAGCTCTCCAGGTTCCTTTTTAATCAGATAGGATGTGCTCTGTCCCCAGAGTGTAAATCACCAAGATTTGTATAAGGAATCTTGGTTTCAGGAGAGCTCCCCAAAAGTTGACAGTGAAGCTTTTTATCCGTCTCTGGTCCCATGGCTAAGCCAGGCTGTCTAAGTACTCCAGGTGTAAGCTGTCAATAAACAACTAGACCTGGGTGCTACCTGGGAAATTTCAAACTTTAAACAGCAAATTATAAGTTGTTAGTTATCCCAGTTGACCTTATCTTGGCTAAGAGTCAGTTCCAGACTTCCAGTCATCCCTAGAGATAAGTATAGGACTGGCCCAGTCTAGCTGTAAATTAACTCTGTCTTACATAATAGTATAATAATCTTTCTTAGATTTAGAAAACTAAGGTTCAAAAATAATTGGTCCCAGATCACAAACATGTTAAGAGGCAAGCTGAGATTCAAGTTCAGGTCTGTGTAACTTCAAAACCCACAGTCCTAATTATTATAAAACAATGCATAGTTCTAAATCATTCTCAGAACAGATGACCTAAGACCATTATCCAGCATTAAAAATTTAGTCTTTATCAGCAAAAGCAGAGTAGTGAATCAAGATAAAAATGATTACTATCAGATTTCAAAAAAAAAAAAATGATTACTATTGCTATTACTGGAAACATGATTTCTGGGCCCCTTAGGACTGACACAGATGCCAGAATAAGGAATGTTAAGCTTCTTTGAAAAAGTATTGCTGTCAGTTTTTAAATATTATTGACGACAAGCAAATGTGCCTATATCCATGTATCAATCCGTTAACAGAGGGTATATTTTATGGTATGTAAATTGTATCTCAATAAAACTTTTTAAATATATGGAGTTAATTTTATTCACAATGAGCCTGTTTATAAGCCTACTTCCTACTTCCTCACACTGTCTTCCTGTCCTGTATGGCTATGTCAGCACTTCTTTATACTGAGATAGCAATTTTTTTTTTCTATATCAAGGAAAGAAAATGCAGAGTGTCTCAGAAAAATCTCTTTAGTTAGTTACAACTCAATATTTTCCCACCATTCTTTGTTCCACCTGGAAATGACTAGATCTAAAGAATTAAAGTAGGGACAGAATAGGTCTATTGGAAAACAGACACATATATTTTTCAGTGAGAGGCCATGTCTTCCTCTTCAGCTCCATTCATAGAAACTTTGCACATATGGGTTATGTAGGCCAACATCTGATATATAGATTGTGTGGGCTTTAGACTTTTTGAAATTTTTAGTTACCACATGAATCAAAAATATCATTGCATTCTCTGATGCTTCATTCACTTTAGTAACTTTAAATTATATGATACAGTTTCACTATAGAGGAATAGTTGAGTAAAATAGAAGCATTTGTTAAATAATACATGGATATTAGCATGTTGTTATTAAAAATAGCATTTCATTTTGTGATTCTTCATTTTTTTTCTTTGTATGGCCTCTTCTGCCACAGAATTGTCCTTTTTCTGGGATTAATGATTTAGGACCTATCTTGTTCACCACTGTACTGACACAAACTAGTTGCTCAATAAAATTTTATTGACTAGCTAAGTGAATGAAATTAACTCAAAGTCACCATGCTCTGGGAAAAGCATCAATGAAGCAAAAATGTACAAAATTCCTCACTGGGAATGTTTACCCAGAGACTCTTAACTTCTGGTCCTTTTTGTGAGTTGTCTGTTTTCACTTTGGTCCCCAGTGGTTCTGGACCATTGAGCGTCCAATAAAACTAAGTTATTCATCCTCTCAACAGATACATGTTGATCATAGTTTAAACTGTGTGCCAGAGCCTAGATACATTTCTCTTTAGTGGAAAAGGGCAGAGGATACTTCGGGTTTGAAAAACAAATGAAGTATGAAGTTATCAGGTTTGGTTTATGCAGATAGTACAATTGAAGTGCAAAATGACATCAGTGCTGTTCTTACTTGGGAAACTAGATGTCTTCCTTGTCTTTACTTTAAATACCATGACCATAGATGCCCTTCCTTATTGTAAACTTCATCATTTAAATGATAAAATAGGATCCATGGGCCACTGAATATTTCTGTCTTTGTACCACGAATTCAAAATTTCTTAGATCTTTTCACCACCAATGAAGACTTTCATAATTTTTATTGATAGACCTCATGTTTTTGAAAAAATTTTCGATATCATACTGTGCATTATCAAATGGTTTATATCTCATTTTTATTTATCAAACATATATATGTATGATGTGTTTATGTATCATGTCGTTGTTGTTATTGAATTGCTCAGTCGTGTCCAACTCTTTGTGACCCTATGGACTGTAGCCCTCCAGGCTCCACTGTCCATGGAATTCTCCAGGCAAGAATACTGGAGTGGGTAGCCATTCTCTTCTCCAGGAGATCTTCCTGACACAGGAATCAAACCCTTGTCTCCTGCATTTCCTGTTGGCAGGCAGATTCTTTACCACTGAGCCACCTGAGAAGTGGTATCATATTATGTGTATATATACATGTGTGTGTGTGTGTGAATATGTATATATATATATATATATATATATATATATATGCCAAAATTTCTGTTCAACATGTAGATAACTAGTGTTATCACCCCTGATGTAACTGCAGCTAAGTTTATAGAAGCTTGACGTTTTAGTTAGCTGGTCACCAGTAAACATATTATTTCTTATAAATTATTTGAAATATTGAAAATAATGAAACCAATTACTACCTTCTCAGACCTTTAAAAAGTGTAGTGTTTCAGTGTTTGGAACATACTGAATTTGCTCATGGTTTATCTGGGAAAAAGGGCTATATTTCTGGAATATATACCAGGATAAGACCACACAGATACAAGTGAACCTCAGCCAGCTCTTGATTTGGGACCTAAGGATAAAAAATTCTGCTGGGACACACCACCAAAAAAAAAAAAAAACACCAGACATGAAAGGCAAAGGGTTAAATAACAGAAACTTTCCATGTGGATGAGTCCTTTGGGAAACAGAAGTTTGCATTCTCCATCTTTCAGTATACTGACCCTAGCAGCTGTGTGAACTCCAAGCTTCTAACTAAGAATACAAAGTCAAATGAATCACAACATCTTTATCCCAAACGAAATTATACTTCAGTCAGATTTTTCTGAAAAGAAAATGTTGAAATGTATTTTAAATGAGACAGTTTCCATAAATTAGGATAAGAAACATGCATCTGTTTAAAAAGAACACCCACAGACACATAAACACATAGTATACACACTATATACTATCACTGAACATATTCAGAGATTATAAAACATGCTGTAGAATCCATAAAATCTCATTGGAGAAGATGTAACATTGTTTGTGGTGGCAGAAAGGTTGTGATCCATTGGGCTATTTATGACTGAAAGTCTGAATATATTAAGTGAATTTTTAATCAAGAATGGAGGAGAGGGTAGCTTTTCCAGAAGGCTGTGTAGTGTTTCCTTATTTAGACAGATTCTTTCTCCTGTATTAGGGTCTGCTTAAGGACTGTTTATATGTTCTAATTCTTTGTTACATGTAAATGGCCAGGAAATAATCTAAGTGAGGAAAAATATAGGATAAAAAGAGTATAAAGATCTTTTTGATATCTTTGACACTGTCCAGCAATCCACGAAAAATATGTAAATTCCCTTTTGATGGAATCCTGAAGATTTACCATTGATAGGCCCTAGTTGTAAGTCCTGTAGCACTGATGTATGAATTTCTTTAATTCATTCAATTAAGAGTTGTTAAATATATTGGAATCTATGTGAAAAAAAGTTATATTTTGGTTTCAATTATTTAATTTCATGATGGAGGGACTTCCCTGGTGGTCCAGTGGCTGAGACTCTGAGCTCCCAATGCAGGGGACCTTGGTTTGATCCCTGGTCAGGGAAACTAGATCCCACATGCCTCAACTAAGAGTTTACATGCCACTACTAGAGATACCACATGCAGCAACTGATGATCCTGCATGCTGAAACTTAAGACCCGGTGCAGCCAAATAAATTTTTTTAATTAAAAATAAATAAATTTCATGATGGAGATGAAATGATCATCATAACCTTTTAAAAATAGTGTTACTAATATTTTTATTATCTAGTCATGCATTTGGGTAATTATAAACAGATTAATCTCTCGGTTTTCATTTTACTCTTTTTCAGCTACCTTGACAAGCTATTCTGAAAACATGGAACGCACAAAATATGTTGGGGAAAGCAGTAAAGAATTAGGATCTGGAGGAAACCTAAAGCCTTGGCAGTCTCAAAAATCCAGCATGGATTCCTGTTTGTATCGAGTAGATGAAAACATGACAGCATCCACCTACAGTCTGAATAAGATACCAGAGAGGAATTTGGAAACCGTTTTATCACAATCAGTACAGTCTATTCCTCTTTATCTTATGCCACGGCCAAACTCAGTAGCAGGTAAGTTTTATTTTTTTAAATCACCATTTTACTTGCATATGTACTGAAAGGAAGATTAATTCTGCTCTTACAGTATTTAAATTTTCTGTTTATTTTCTTCAACTAAGCTATTATTTTGTGTTTGAGTAATATACTTGTGTATATCTTTTTGAACCTGGGGAAAGGTTCATGTTCCTTAAGTGACATTTTAGTTCTGCTTCCAAAATACAGTTATAAAATAAAAACATGCATAAAATTAAAAAGGGGCTTCCCGGGTGGTGCTAGTGTTAAAGAGCCCGCTTGCCAATGCAGGAGACATAAGAGACGCGGATTCGATCCCTGGGTCTGGAAGATCCCCTGGAGAAGGGCATGGCAACCCACTCCAGTATTCTTGTCTGGAGAATCCCATGGACAGAGGAGCCCAGAGGGCTTCTCTCCATAGGGTTGCAGAGTTGGACATAACTGAAGTGACTTAGCACCCAAAATCTAAAAGAGAACCTATAAAGTATATTGTCAGACTCTTCAAAGTCTTTTCTCACATCAGAAGTCTTTTGAAGGATTTCAATTTGAGATTTTAGGTTTTAAAAACTTTGGTTTTAAAAATATTATGTGGGAATTCCCTGGGGTCCAGTGGTTAGAATTTCACACTTTCACTGTCAAAGGCCCAAGTGTGATCCCTGGTCAGGGAACTAAGATTCCACAAGCTGTGCAGTGCTGCAGAAAAATAAAAAACGTTATTAAATTGAAGCATATTTCAGTAGAATTTACATTATCAGAAATCATCACCTATAGTTTGAGAGTGTGGCAGGCAGGCAGCAAGAATTAACTTCCCCGTTCAAAGAGCTAGGTATTTTCGCAGTGCTCTGGCTATATTATCATAGTAGAATCACCAGGTACCTACATTGCCTGAGAATAACTCAGATACCACTAGCAGTCTCAGTCATAAGGGGGTGATACAGAAGATAAGTGGCTGGAATATGAAGCCATTATTCTTTAGCAGCTGTTCAGAACAACATCAAGGGATCATTTTAATCCAGCTAAGTTGCTAATAATTGAGACCAAGACTTTCGCAAAACAGTCGGGCACTCTGACATTATCAAAATGAACCATCATATCCAGACCTTGTCCAGGCTACAAAGTCAAAGTTACGTTTGTCTCTCTTACTTACCTGATGAGTGCCTAGATAGGTTTATCTCACTGACACAAGATAATAAAATACTTATTGCAGGCAAGAGCTCCTGTTTTCCCAATGAAATTATTTATGTTATGCAGATGATAATGCGATGCTTCTTAACTTCCCTATCTCCCTTCTGAACCTTTCCTAAGCCACTACTCTTTGTTCCATCCTCTGGGAGGCCATCAGCATCTGTCATCAGATGTGATTATGAGGAGAATGGCTCATCCAGAACATCAGTGACTGTGGAAGGTGTTAATACTCATTTCTCAGAGAGTATTCACTTCTATATAATGACAAATTTTCTCTCCTAGGTTCTTTTAAATATGATGATCCCCAACCATGATGTCATTTTAGAATCCTAGAATGCTATAACTTATGAGAAATTGCTAGGTAAATTCAGTCTATCTGAAAGAGAAGCATTTAGATCCTTACTTACATAAAAATGGAAACTAGAGCTACCAACCTTCATGGTGCATCCCAATTTACTTCTTAACTAAGCTGCAGTGACTCCTAAGAGAATTCTGACTCTGTTGAGAAGGGCACTGAGCACTTCATAGGAAATAGAAGTATAAGCTTCTTTTGTTCTCTTTTGAGTTTACTAAAGATACTATAAATTATTTCCCTTCTTGAGCATACATGTCTGTCGAGATTCATTATTTTACCCAAGGCAAATACTAACATTTATTGTTGTTGTTTAGTCGCTAAGTCGTGTCTGACTCTTTTGCGACCCGGTGGACTGTAGCCTACCAGCCTCCTCTGTCCATGGGATTTCCAGGAAAGCAATACTGGAGTGGGTTGCTATTCCCTTTTCCAGGGGATCTTCCTGACCCAGGGATCAAACGCACGTCTCCTGCAGAGGCAGGCAGATTCTGTACCACTGAGCCACCAGGGAAACCCAATACTAACTTCAGGTTTTACAAAAAGTTGCCCACATGTCCATCAGCAGACTGGATGAATGGTGTACAGCAAAGAAAAAGAATGTACTACCACTGCAGACAACATCATGGAGAGTACATACTGTATAAAGTATATGTATTTATATAAAGTTCAGAAAAACAACCAAAGCTATGGCACTTCTGTGGTGAAAAACTAAAGTAGTGGTTACCTTTGGTGGGAATATCAATTAAGGAAGCCTTCTCTATCTTGATCTGAATGGTGGTTGCCTTGGTGTATACACAGATAAAAATTTATTGAGCTAAACATGTAAGACTTATGTACTTTATGTATGTAAATTATACCTCAACCTAAAAAATATATAAAGTATATGTTTAAATTCTTATCTTTCTAAAAGGGTTTTCCCTTGTCTTTGGTTTAGAAATAGCAGTCCTAGGTGACATAACTAGATCTTTGAAAAAATACCTATTTTTTAGTGCTGATTAAAAATATTCGGATAATTTCAACAACTGGATGATTTACTTAAAGCTATCAGAAGTTTGTTTCTTTTTATTGCAAATAGTATTCCATTGTATACCTATAGCTCATTTTATCTGTGCATCCCCAGTTGATGGACATTGAGGATTGGGTTTTTTTTTTTCCATTTTTTAGCTATTCTGAATACTGCTGCTATGAACAATCTTGTGCAAGTCGTTGAGTAGATATATGTTTTCATTTCTCTTGAATAGATATCTAGGATTGGAATTGATAAATCATAGGGTAAATTTATGTTTAACTTTTAAAGAAACTGCCAAAGTGTTTTCCAAAGTGTCTGCACCACCCACAATGTCTGAGGGTTCCTGTTTCTGTGCCTCCTCTCTGCCATTTGTTATTGTCTTACCTCTTATTATGGTTATTCTAGCAGATGTGAAATGCTGTCTTGTTGTGGTTTTAATTTGCATTTTCCTAGTGACTAATGATGGTAAGCTTATTTTGTGTGCTTTTTAGCTATTCATATGTCTTCTTTGGTGAAATATCTATTTTTTAATGGGTCATCTGTCTCCCTGTTATTGAGTTGTAAGAATATGTTGTATATACTGTATACAAATCTTTATCAGAGATATGTTTGCAAAATATTTTCACCTAGTCTGTTGCTTATCATTTTGTTTTCTTATTGGTATATTTTGAAACATAAACCTTTAAAAATTTTTCATTCCTTTTTTGAAGTGTTTACAGTGTTTCCGGTGTACAGCACAACTATTTCAGTCATACATGTATATTTGTATGCATTCTTTTTCAGATTCTTTTCCATCATAGGTTATTACAAGATACTTAATATAGTCCCCTGTGCTATACAGTGGGTCCTTATTGGTTATCTATTTTTTATATGGTAGCGTGTATCTGTTTATCCCAAATTTCAAATTTTTCCCTCCCCCCTTTTCCCTTTGGTAACCATAAGTTTGTTTTCTGTATCTGTGAGCCTCTTTCTGTTTTGCAAATAAGTTCATTTGTATCACTTCTTAGATTCCACATGTAAGTGGTAGCATATGGTATTTGTCTTTCTCTGACTTCACTTAGTGTGATCATCTCTAGGTCCTTCCATGTTGCTGCAAAGGCATTATTTCATTCTTTTTTTATAGCTGAGTAATAGTCCATTGTGTGTGTATACCACATCTTTTTTACCCTTTTATCTGAAACACAAAAATTTTGATGTCATCAGTTTATCTGATTTTTCTTTTGTGGACCATGCTTTTGGTGCCATTTCTTTTTTATCACTTTAATAGAAAGGAAACTGTCTATATCAGGTATCATAACAGTGATTTTTCTTTGTTATTGGGGTTTATTTTAATTTGAATATTGAAAATTATTTACCTACATACTTAAATGCTCTCTCCTATCTTCGTTTCCTTCTCCCCTCCCCCATGTTAAAACATAAATAAAAGGGATAATATTAGTCTAAATTGTTATTCCTGTAAACCTTAATTATTATGTTTTCATCTATCACAATGGTCATCTCGTAACACTGGCTTTTCTGGCTAGCAGAGATTTTCCAGTGCTTAAGCAATACTAATCATGCTTCTTCAATAGCTCTGTCCTGGGATTAGGATTAGAATAGGGTTTATACTGTCAGAGTAACATTTACTGTGTTGAACAAGATACTTCATTAGAGAATTATTTCTTGTCAGTGTTGAATGAATGTAGGTTACTGACCACTAGTAACCTACAAGGCAAATCATAGGTCAGACGTAGTTTGTATTGGGTTTTTTTCTCTATCTGGAAACCATGGTTTCACATCCTCACACAGAGGGAGGAAGGTAAACCAGATTTCTCAGTTATTTTCAAATTTTAATAGGTTATACATTGAAAGTGTTTCCAGAATGTAGAAAGACAAAATTACTTTCACTTGCTAACTGTGTGATGTGTGTAAATATTTGATAAGATTACAGTTTCCAGTAGTTTATGTGATTAGATCTCTAAATCGGTTTTTAAAGTAAATTTTCTTAGCTCAGGAGGGTCCTCTCTTCTCATTTTAGCTCTAGATATACATGTTTTGGACTTCCCCGGTGGCCCAGCGGGTAAAGAATCTCCCTGCAATGCAGGAGACGCAGGTTCGATCCCTGGGTCAGGAGATACCCTGGAGGAGGAAATGACAACCCACTCCAGTATTCTTGCCTGAAAAGTCCCATGGAGAGAGGAGCCTGGCAGGCTACAGTCCATAAGGGTCACAAAGAGTCAGATGCGGCTGAGCAACTAAGCACACTAAGCAAATACATGTTTTCCTTTACTTTCTAACATGTACATAGAAGTGGTTCCCCAAAGTGGGGGAAGATCAAATGCTCAAATCTCCTTGGTAAACAGGAATAACTGAGGATTTCAAATATGAGATGACCTTGAAATAGGGGGAAATGTTAGTATATTATACTTACTAAATTGTTCTAAGCATATGAATGGGAAGGGGGTGATGAATGCCAATAATAAAAGACTTTTTAAAACCCAACTTTTAAATTTCCCTTCTTTTTTAAACTTTATCTCAGTATGACTGATGTAATTATTTATTTTAGAGATCAATTAATGATGAATAATGATATGAAAATACCATCTGCATCACTTAAAAAAAACCTAGGGGATTAGTGGTTTGATGTGTCCTTGCCGTGTTATAGACTTCTCCTCGCTTCAGGAATTGAAACATCCTCTTTAGCCTGAGCTTTATGGCATCTATCAGGACCAGGAAATTGTCAAGGAATTATTTGAGGCTAATGCAGGAGTGAACTCGAAAGAATAAAACTGTTATTCGTAAGATTCTTGAATTTGAAAAGAATTGGAAAGGATTTGTGGCTTTTATAACACTTTTATTAGCAGGGAATAGAGTCAGCATGTATAAAATGCTTGTGGTGGGACTTTCCTGGAGTCAGACTCCGCACTTCCAGTGCAGGGGACACAGGTTTAATTCCTGGGAGGGAATCTAAGATCCCACATTTTTTTAAGTATTAAAAACAAAAACCATAGCCACTCACAGTTTTAAAAAGAAAAAGATGGATAAAGCACTTTAAGAATGTCCTTGATGACACAATAAAAAATTTTTTTTAATGTTTATGGTGATTTTTTTTAATATTTTTGGAGATTTTCAACTCACTACAATGTAAATTGAAAAAATATAGGTAATAAAAGTTTTTGAGCAATCATGTCCTTTTTATTAATTATTAAAATAGGTCTGATTAAATATATATATTGGTCAATTAGATTTAGCTATATACTTTTAGAAACATAAAGACTCTTAAACAAGTGAAGTCTAAAGTTAGTGTACCAATTAAAAGTTTCATATGCCACATATGAAGATAGTACTATTGATAGTACTATTTACTGAAAACAAAAACTTTTAACTTGAATAATGAAGTGATAAAAGGTGAGTTTTGACAGTCTAGCATTAAGGCTTGGGTTTTTCCTGGAGCAGCTCAGTTTTCTGAATATAAATTTAGATATTTATGCAACTTTAAATTAAAATTCTAAAATAGGAAAAAATAAAAACTGTCTTTTATTGTTTTCAAAATGTAAATCGCTATTAACATTTATTTTTAAGCCTGTTGTGTTGGAAGGAGGTAAAGAACTCTTGTGGATTTGTGGTTGCATGGCAGAAATTATCAGAGTAGGCTGTCTGTGGACATCCTTGATGTCTTAAAATGAGATTGGCAATGAATTGGAGGGATATGGGAAGCAGGAAATGTTCCCTTACAACAGCTGTCCTCAGTGCTTTGTGTGAATATAAGAGTATCATGGAAACATCCAACAACAGAAGTCAGTTAAAATATAAACTCTCACCATCAACTTCTTAATGTTTGGAGCTGCACGTTTTCCTAAGGAAAGGATCTTAAAAATCAGGTAAATGCAAAATGGGAATCTGGGGAATTTAAATGAATCCAGTCAGAAACTGATGGCTCAGATGGTAGAGAATCCGCCTGCAACACAGGAGATCGGGGTTCAATCCCTGGGTCAGGAAGACCCCCTAGAGAAAAGAATGGTTACCCACTCCAGTATTCATGCCTGGAGAATTCCATGGAGAGAGGAGTCTGGCAGGCTACAGTTCATGAGGTCGCCGAGTCGGACACAACTGAGTGACTAACACTTTCGTTTTCAATCAGAAACTATAGTAAAGATTTTTACCAAAAAAAAAAAAAAAGAAAAAAATCAGAAATGGGCTTTTCCACCGTCAGAATGTTGACTTTATGAATCAGTGGTGTTGGGACAGCAGAGTGGCTTCTTGCCCAGGCTGTAGCAAACATCAAGTATCATTCCAGGCTCCCTGCTCAGGTCAGCCAGAACGGCAGTTATGCTACTAAAATCCGTTTGTGTAAGTGGCAACTGATAGAAGAAGAAACAATGTAAACCGATTCCAAACTCTGCAATAGAGAGTTGCCTCTGGAATGTCTTGTACCAAATGTTGTCTGCTGGATTTTTTTCCTGCCCACTTCTGTATTAAATTCAAAAAGTATGTTAATTGTTCTGTGAGTCAGCTGTTCCAATCTGATGAAATCCCAGGAAAATATATGCTCCCTTTTCCACTTCCCTTTTCCTTCTCTGAAAACAAGGCCTTTTAGTGACATAGATTTTATGGGCTTACTTTTTAAAAGCATTTTCTTTTTACATAAAATTATGTACTGTTGATTTGTTTTTCTTCTTTTTGTCGGTTCACTTCAGCTAATCTAATTATCTTTTTTTTTAAGCATCGACATATATACACTACCATGTGTAATATAGATAGCTAATGGGAAGCTGCTGTATAACGCAGGGAGCTTAGCTCCATGCCCTCTGACAACCTGGAGGGGTGAGGTGGTGGGAGCAGGGGGTTTGAAGGAGGCTCAAGAGGGAGGGAACATATATACTTATAGCTGATTCACACTGTTGTACAGCAGAAACCAACACAACATTGTAAAGCAATTATCCTCCAGTTAAAAACAGAAAAACTAATTATCTTATATTTGTATCTGTGTTTTTTCATTACATATTATAGTACTAATTTAATATGACAAAATTATCTCGAAAAAAATTGCCAGGACAATTTCACAGTAAAAGCACTATGAGGTGGGAATATGTATATCCCCATAGATCTATCACCAGCATTTATGTAGAGTGATGATGTGCAAGGTACTGTTACTGCCAGCCTCCTTCATCCTTAGCTTTCAGATAACCCAGGGAGACAAAGCCTAATTTGTTATTCATTGATTGTTTAAATATAGCCAAAACGCAAATGTGTGTGTTAAATACAATCATTTAGTCATTAGACTAGCACTTATATATGCCAGGCACTCTTCAAAGCACTTGAGAATTATCAATAAACAAAACAAAGATTCTCACCTTCATGGAACTTGCATTCTCACCAGGGAAAGTAAAATAAACATAAATAAGTAATTTATATAGTACAATAGAAAGTGATATATGTTCTAGAAAAAAGTAAAAGGTCAGCAGTAGCTGAAAGAAGATTGTATGCACGTCATTGGAGCCAAGCATGTTAGCATAGTGATGTCTGCTGAACATTAAGCAGAGCAGTGAGGGAGGTGAGGACAGAGCCAGACAGATCTCTAAATCTGAGTAGGACTAGCCTGGAATTTAGTTCTGTATGGAGCATTATTGCAGGGCACTGAATTTAGGAATGGAGTTATCAAAGATGAAACAGATATTGCCTTCTTATCCTCAGGAACTCACTGTAATCTAGTAAGAGAAGACAGACATGTAAACATAAGCTGAATAACACAAGTTCTAATTAGCCATATATATATATATGATTGCTAAAAGGGAGCAGCAGTTAATTCTGACTAAGGCAGCTGTCAAGGAAGCAGAAAAAGGGTAGCCTGAGCAAGTTCTGACGATAAGTGAGATGTTTGACAATGTATGACAGACTTTTTCTCAGAAAGTGGCTTGCAAATGGAAAAGATTCATGTGACTGTGCTGAAGAATACAACTCTATACAGTTAGTGAAACAAAGGCCACAGCGCACAGTCTCCTGGCTAATCTTCCCAGTCTTTGTCTCACATGCCTCTAAATACTGTATTTGAAGGACAAGAATTTTGAAGATGATTTAGCAGAAAGAAACAAAATAAGACTAAGGAGAATAGTAAGGAAAAAAGACAGTAAAGAAATTATTTTGGATTATTTGATCAAATAGTGATGGATTCAGAGGCCAGCAAAAAAAGATATTAATTGCTAAAATAAAAGCATTGAATGTTTTAATAGACTTCAATCAGTTCAGTTCAGTCGCTCAGTCATGTCCGACTCTTTGCAACCCCATGGACTGCAGCACGCCAGACCTCCCTGTCCATCACCAACTCCCGGAGTTTATTCAAACTCATGTCTGTTGAGTAGGTGATGCCATCCAACCATCTCATCCTCTGTTATCCCCTTCTCCTCCTGCCTTCAATCTTTCCCAGCATCGGGGTCTTTTCAAATGAGTCAGCTGTTCAGATCAGGTAAAGTATTGGAGTTTCAGCTTCAACATCAGTCCTTCCAATGAATATTCAGGACTCATTTCCTTAATAGACTTGGGTAACCATAAATCAGTTGCAGTCCAAATTAAAACAATAGTTTCCCATTGGTTTCAGACCTCAACCCTGGATCAGGACATCAGAGCTATTGTGCTTAATATTGAATATCTCTGCTTTTCCTTAGTTCAGTTTGCCTGTATTTGGACTTGTAAAGCAATGAACTGTTTATTCAGTTCAGTGATTGCAGTATTTTTTCTTTTTCTTCTAATGTCTTCTGTCTGAATTGAGAAATGTGCTCAATATGTTTTACCACAATTTTTGTTTTGTGGAAAAAAAAACAATAGAACAACTGATATTTATTTTCTAGGAATTACTGAGGTAAAGCTTAGTTTAATAAAACTTGTTAAGTTCACACTAAACATTTATATTTTACAAAAGCTGCCAATAACTCATCACTGAATTTAAGAAATTGAACATGTGAAACAAAAGCTATGCCAAAAGATTTTTTTAATACAAATTAAAATGGATTATGTAACTGTTGCTTAGTTTAAAATCTCCCGCATTTTAAAAGATTCATAGATGGATATAATGTATAAAAAGGAGATTTTATGTTTTTAACTAAACTTTTTGCTATACTTCATGTTCTGTGTTTCTATTATCATTCTGCCTACTATCAATGAAATATACATTCTCTTTTTATTAAAACATGTCAAATCATTTTAGTGTGTTAGCACCCCAGTTGGGGTGGTGTCATTGTCCCTGGTATTTTTAAATAAGAGATTAGATAGTTATCTATTCTGGATAGTTTGATTTTCAGAACGCAAAATCAAGATTATTTTTTATTCTTCTGATATCCTCTTCCTCCCTCTGGTATGTAATGTGGCATTTGTCTTCCCTTTCTTGATTCAAGTTCCTTGGACTAACTTTCAGAGACTTTTCTTTCTTTTTAAAAACTGTATGTCTAATTTAGATAAATTCCTTTTGTCTGAGTTTCTAGTAGATCCAGGTAAATAAAACAGTTGCAGTAATTGAAGAGTGAAGGGGATAAATGTCTCTTGCACTTGTTTTTGCATTCTTTTCTCTCTTCCTCCGGAGAAGGAAACGGCAACCCACTCCAGCATTCTTGCCTGGAAAATCCCAGAGACGGCGGAGCCTGGTGGGCTGCCGTCTCTAGGATCGCACAGAGTCCAACACGACTGAAGCGACTTAGCAGCAGCAGCAGCTCTCTTCCTCTCCCTCTCTTTTATTTTCTCCATCTTTTCTTTTTTCCAGCTCATGGAACACTTTGTAGCTTTCTTTGTGCCACTTGATTGTTGTTTGTGTCCTACCGTGTTTGGGGACGTGGACAGTGCTTCCTTGGAACTCAGCAGTCAAGAGGGACCTCAGTGTGCTTCCTCTCGCCCACTCTATATTAAGCGGTCACAGAGGTAGACTGGCAACAAAGCCAGCGAGAATAAAACCGGGCACATAGAAGCCTCTCAGTAGATCATTGTTGTGGAATTACTGAACTAACCCCCAGAGCACCCTACATAGTTGGCAACAGACTGAATTAACAGTTTTTTAAAACATATATTTTTTTACAGTTTTACTCATTTAGGCTGTGTGTGCTGCTCCGTGGGCTGTGGTGAGTGGGGGCTTCCCTTGTTGCTCAGCACGAACTCTGGGGCCCAAAGGCTTCAGTAGTTGCAGCTCCCGGGCCCTAGAGCACAGGCTCAATAGTTGTGGTGCACGGGCTTAGTTGCTCCGTGGCATGTGGGATCTTCCCAGACCAGGGAGTGATCCCGCATCCCCTGCACTGGCAGGCAGATTCCTAACCACTGGACCACCAGGGAAATCCTAAACAACCATTTAGTGACAGAAGTTGTTTTTTTTCTTTTTTTGTTAAAAAACCTTTTTGTCTCCGGCACTTCCTGATTCTTGATTTCTTCACTTTTCTCTTCATTGTGAGTGGATCCAACAGCTCTCAGTGTACAGCAGTGGCAATACATTCCCACTCTCTTCTACCATTTTCTCTCTCTTGTGGGTGGGTTAGGGGTTAAAAGATTTACAGATGCAGTGGGAAGCCATTGTTACTTGATTATCTTCAGAGAGCAACAACATGTTTTTTGGAATTCATGGACATTGGCAGTTCTCTAAATGCTAACATTTCCATAACATCATACGGGGGGAAAAAACCTGAATGAACTTTTTTGGCCAGCCCAGTATGTGCAGTTCTCTGTTCATTGTCCCAGGTGTCCACCTTTCCATTATATACATACATATACACACATGTAAAAATTATTTTCAGTGTTTTCATATTTCATTCTTTACCATGAAGGGAAAATGTCAAAGATAGAGTTTCATGATTCTTTTACAACTTAATATAACTTGGAACAGATTTCTCCCCTGATGGTGTTTACACAAATGGGTTTGTGACCCAAAAGAAGCAAACACTAATCATCTGTGCTGTCAGGTAATGTGTTTGCCAGCCTGTTGCAAGTATACTCCATAAACTCAGGCATTTGATAGTGAAGAAGGAGCTACGGACAACTCTTGACATATTTCTCCAGCCCATGTTTCAGACATTGATGAGGATTTTGAGTTGAGCAAATTCTCGGTAAAGTGTCTGCTCTCATTCCAAAGTTTGGAGATACAGACTAACTGAAAATTTTCTAAATTTCTGTCTTCTGACTAAGCTTTTCTGTCTTATCAGCCACAAGCTCCGCCCACTTGGAGGACCTCGCTTACCTGGATGAACAGAGACATACACCTTTGAGAACTTCTCTTCGAATGCCAAGACAGAGCATGGCCGGTGCTCGCACACAACAGGATTTAAGAGGTTAGAACCACAGAAGGGCATTGCATGGGGATACCCAGGGGAAAATGGAAATGGGCGGTAGGCAAAAAGTTCCTTTAGTTCCAATTTTCACACTTATGTAAGCCTCCTTTAAATATGAGCATGTCACCAGTTCACTTCTGCTGTATCTAGAAAGAAAGATGAACACAAATACGTTGTACTCTTCATAGAAAGGCAGTGGGATTACCAACAGTTGAAAGCATTCATTCCTTGAAATTCTGAAAGAAAACAAGTGGAAAGAGCTGCTGTTGATGGGGGAAAGTCTTTTAAGGTCTTGGATTTTAGAAGTAATTATTGATCAATTTCAGCCCCTCGCCCTATTTCAGGTGAACTTGATGCTGATAATTGTGTTTCATTAAAGAATGCATCTCATTTACATTCTAGTGGCCATTTCTAGTTACATAAAATACTTTTATTTTCTTAGAATTTTAGTGCCTCTAGTCCTGTTCTGGCAGCATGTAAACAACTTATCCTTTCGCACTCAGATACCTGTTTCTTTACACTCTTTGTGCTGCTGCAGTCAGGCACCTGATCTTTTTGAAGACTTTAATTTTGTTAAAACCGCAGTCTAGTTGAGAAGCCTGTTATTGGTATCTCTGCTTGTGCCTCTTGTTTGCACAAATGAACCAGTCTGTGATAGTCTTAACAAATGGTCTCACTTTCTCTCGTATCTAGTAATGCATAGCTCTACTACATCAGGTGCAGCTCATTTTATCTTTAGACTGTCTTTGCTCTGTTCTCCTCACCCCTGTCCCATGCCCTCCTCTAATCTGTGTGGCACCATAGGCATAGTTCACACAACAAGAGACTCAAAAAACACATGCCTACTGTCCGTTCTGGAAGTCATTATGCTGATGGTTTTTCACTGATGGCTAGGCAACTATGAGCGTGAAGTAATTGGTTGTGTTGCTACAATTACCATACCTGTCATCAACAGTGGTGAGTTGATACCCACATTTATGGTTTTAGTTCCCAATCCTGTCCATCCTGCTTTTCATCATTTCTTCAGTTAGCCACATGCTAGTTGCTTATCCCAGAAAGTGGAATTATCTCAAGTACTATTTTAATGCTGGTAGATTATGTCCAAAGCCTGAATAAATTTAGTCAAAGACCAAATAAATTATTTGTGCCAAGGCCAAAATGCATGGCTATAATAAAGAAGATTGGCTACAACTGTTAATCTTGTCTAGGCCTTCAGATTTGATTGAAAATCTGCCACAGTGGCATAACCTTGCATCACATTCTGAAAAACCTACTGTTATTGTTGATAATATTTTCTGCTTTGCTAGTCATTAAATAATGGATTTGACACTACATCAAAAGCTAAATTAATGACGTGTATTTTTTGTATAATACAGCTGTGTATTTTTTGGTAGTGTACTTTAAAAATTTTTTTTAATTGGAGGATAATTGCTTTACAACATTGTGTTAGTTTCTGCTGTAAAACAAAGTGCATCAGCTGTACATACACATATATACCCTCCCTCTAGAGCCTCCCTACTACCTTCCCAGCCTCCTCCATCCCACTCCTCTAGGTCATCAAGAGCACTGAGCAGAGTTCCCTGTGCTATACAGCAGCTTCCCACTAGCTCTCTGTTTTACAGTTGTGTGTTTTTGAGACCTCAGTGTTGGGCTCCACTGATACTTGATGGCACATGTCTGCTTTTAGTATCTAAAGATTTAGTAAGATCTTTGACAAATACACTCTGTTGAGTTTGATGTTTACACATAGATATCAGCTGTGTATCAGTTCAGTTCAGTCGCTCAGTCGTGTCCGACTCTTTGCGACCCCATGCCAGGCCTCCCTGTCCATCACCAACTCCCGGAGTCTACCCAAACACATGTCCATCGAGTCAGTGATGCCATCCAATCATCTCATCCTCTGTCGTCCCCTTCTCCTGCCCTCAATCCTTCCCAGCATCAGAGTCTTTTCCAGTGAGTCAACTCTTCGCATGAGGTGGCCAAAGTATTGGAGCTTCAGCTTCAACATCAGTCCTTCCAATGAACACCCAGGACCGATCTCCTTCAGGATGGACTGGTTGGATCTCCTTGCAGTCCAAGGGACTCTCAAGAGTCTTCTCCAACACCACAGTTCAAAAGCATCAGTTCTTCGGCGCTCAGCTTTCTTCACCATCCAACTCTCACATTCGTACATGACCACTGGAAAAACCATAGCCTTGACTAGACGGACATTTGTTGGCAAAGTAATGTCTCTGCTTTTAAATATGCTACCTAGGTTGGTCATAACTTTCCTTCCAAGGAGTAAGCGTCTTTTAATTTTATGGCTGCAATCACCATCAGCAGTGATTTTGGAGCCCCAAAAAATAGTCTGACACTGTTTCCACTGTTTCCCCATCTATTTCCCATGAAGTGATGGGACCAGATGCCATGATCTTAGTTTTCTGAATGATGAGCTTTAAGCCAACTTTTTCACTCTCCTCTTTCACTTTCATCAAGAGGCTCTTTAGTTCTTCTTCACTTTCTGCCATAAGGGTGGTGTCATCTGCATATCTAAGGTTATTGATATTTCTCCCAGCAATCTTTATTCCAGCTTGTGTTTCTTCCAGCCCAGTGTTTCTCGTGATATACTCTGCATATAGGTTAAATAAGCACGGTGACAATATACAGCCTTGAAGTACTCCTTTTCCTATTTGGAACTAGTCTGTTGTTCCATGTCCAGTTCGAACTGTTGCTTCCTGACCTGCATACAGGTTTCTCAAGAGACAGGTCAGATGATCTGGTATTTCCATCTCTTTCAGAATTTTCCACAGTTTATTGTGATCCACATAGTCAAAGGCTTTGGCATAGTCAATAAAGCTGTGTATAGAATACAATAAAAATCTTCTCCATTTCACTGAGCTTCAGCCTAAAGTGCATCCAAAGATTTTTTTCCAAAGCATACCTAAATCTTTAGGAAGCTTTCCACCTGAATAATGCATTCCTCACAAAACTAATATCCTGTCCCTTGCAGATAGGGTTTCAACTTACTGTATACATTCATACTTAAAGATGGAGTTTGTCCATTGTAGGGAAAGAGCAAATCAGCCAAGATGGCGTGGTCAGTCTCCCTCACCCCACACCCTCTTGCTCTCGCCCCACATTTTGTAAATAATGATATGTAACAGCTAAAATCACTCACAACATTGCACATGCACATCACAAGGTACTCGCGTGACCACAGGCTACTTATGTTCTGTGAGCAAATATAAGCTCCACATGAAAAATTCTTTGTGGCTGCATTATGGTGGTGAGGCTGCGTTAAGGCTGTGTCCGCTGGATCAACCACAAGAGGAGAGAATACAGCACTGTCTGCTGCTACAGCTGCCGTGCCACTCAGGAAAGAATAAACGTGTTTGCAGTTCCTAGGACTCCTTGAGTTTTCTTCCAGCTTCCCTGCTCCCACCTTGCCTACCCTGGGTTCAGTGAACAGTGTGCACAGTGAGATACAGTGAGACAATTGGTATAATTGACAGGATCAGCGAGACATCCATTGATGAAGATGCTATGATATTATGATATTAGTGTTTCAGTTCCTTAAAGTTGTCTTTTCTTTCGCGTTTTAGCAGTCAAAGGTTGGAACATGCCATCCAGATGAGTGCATTAATCCATGAGATGAGTGTTTACTAAGAAGTATTTTGTCTTCTAAAATTAGTTTATGTTAATTTAGAACTTTGAGGCCCTAGACAATAGCCTTCCCTCAAAAACATGTTATCTTGATTACTGTTTACAAATGAACTCCATAGCTTAGACATTAACAAGAAAGGAAAGCAAACGGGGACAGACTTCCTTGTGTTTCTGTAGACCTGTTTGGCAAGCCTTTATAATTTGTGATTGTTATATCTAAAATATTACATTTTATTATAGAAACAGAATCATATTGTTTTCCTGGCATAATTTAAAAAAAACATGTCACGTCACATTTTCTAATTTTATTTAAAGGAACATACAAATTGCAGCTGTATTTCAGTTTTATATCTTTCCCTAACTCTGGTTATGATTGAAGTAAAGTATGAAAAGGCAAAAAGATAGGACACTGAAAGATGAACTCCCCAGGTCGGTAGGTGCCCAGTATGCTACTGGAGATCAGTGGAGAAATAACTCCAGAAAGAATGATTGGATGGAGCCAAAGCAAAAACAATACCCAGCTGTGGATGTGACTGGTGATAGACGCAAAGTCCGATGCTGTAAATATACAGGTCTTGTAGGTCTTCATAGAACCGTTCAAGTTCAGCTTCTTCAGCATTGCTGGTCGGGGCATAGACTTGGATTACTGTGATATTGAATGGTTTGCCTTGGAAACGAACAGAGATCATTCTGTCGTTTTTGAGATTGCATCCAAGTACTGCATTTCGGACTCTTTTGTTGACCATGATGGCTACTCCATTTCTTCTAAGGGATTCCTGCCCACAGTAGTAGATATAATGGTCATCTGAGTTAAATTCACCCATTCCAGTCCATTTTAGTTCGCTGACTCCTAGAATGTCGACATTCACTCTTGCCATCTCCTGTTTGACCACTTCCAATTTGCCTTGATTCATGGCCCTAACATTCCAGGTTCCTATGCAATATTGCTCTTTACAGCATGTGAGTTATATCAGTTGATATTTACCACATTAGAAATTAAAACTGAGAAATTGTTAAAATACCTGCTCTTTTTTTTTTTAATAGTAGACCCATTGTATGTTAACATCATGTAAGCTCTGAAAAATTCCACCCTACCCTTGTGAGAGAATGAGAGTGGAAAAAGGCAAATAACCTCTTAGTATTATGAAAATAGTTTTGCCTTTGTAGACTCCTAAAAGCATCTTGAGAAGCCCCAGGGGTTCCAAGATCACACTTTGCTGCTGCTGCTGCTAAGTCACTTCAGTCGTGTCCGACTCTGTGCGACCCCATAGACGGCAGCCCACCAGGCTCTCCCATCCCTGGGATTCTCCAGGCAAGAACACTGAAACTGGGTTGCCATTTCCTTCTCCAATGCATGAAAGTGAAAAGTGAAGTCACTCAGTCATGTCTGACTCTTAGTGACTCCATGGACTGCAGCCCACCAGGCTCCTCCGTCCATGGGATTTTCCAGGCAAGAGTACTGGAGTAGGGTGCCATTGCCTTCTCCAAAGATCACACTTTAAGAAAACGAATTTAGAGGATACCATTGTAATTGACAATTAGTTTTATGCCTTTAAGAATCACACAGCCTGTTTGCAGAAATGTGGAAAAGTGTAGTTTGAGAGTTGGTTAGAAGTTATTCATGAACATGGTTTAATAGTATAGGCATAGTTCATTTAGCAGTTACCTTAATAATAACTGCAGTTGCTTGACCATAATAATGGTCTTTTGACTGCTTGAAGCAAAAGTTGCTGGGATAATCCACGAGCTACAGTTTGGATCTTCAAGTTGGGCATTAGTATTAACATTTGCTTCATTAGTTAAAAAAAAAAAAAAAAAAACCTTTTTTTTTCTTCACTTCTCAAGACAGCTGTTTTGAACAACTGTTCTAGCGAAATTTATGTTTCCAGACACCCAGCCCAACAATGAGAAGGAGGTCACATGAGTGCACTGGTCAGAGTCTTAGTTCAGCAAGTTAGTAGTTTCCTAGCTGGCAGCCATCCAAGAGCTTGAACTCTAAGGACGAAAGAGTTACAGTAGATTGTGTCCCAGTGCAGAGTGTACAGCTGACTAACCTACTGCAGTTGCCTTTCAGGTCCCAAAGCCTGAATGTCCTTGACAGATACTAGTTTGAAACCTTCAACTGTTTAACTCAAGTCTTAAAAATTGTTTTGAGGGTCCACTTTTAATTTAATCACACTGTGTAAATGTGGAGTTTCATGCTAGACCTGCAACTTCTCACTCTTTCTGACCATCCTAATGGAATCTCTTTTTACCCAGAGAAAGACAGAAACTAAGTTTACTGTCCAGTGAAAGGAAAGAAGAGGGTGTTGGTTTTTATGGATAAATGTTGTAAATCTTATGACAGAATATATAAATGGAACCAGGGGCATTAAAATACACAGAGCATACCATAGCATAATGACTTTGAATAGTGGCAGCTACTTGGGGTAAATAAATAACAGATTATTAATGATAAGATGCTGGAACCTGCCTTATACAAAATCATAATCACGCTGTTCTGCTTAAAGAGATTGTACATTCCTTATTAAAATTTCATTTCTCGATATGTGTTGGTTTCCTTAGGACTTTTACTAAATCCCAGTACATAAATGGCCATTCACAGGCATTGGATTTAGGTAATAGCCGCTTTAATAGATGCTAGGTTGGGGAGTGTATATGAAAGTCATAGTCTTGACTCACTGGCAGAACTGATGTGAAATTGACCCTGCCACAGTTAACTTGGCTTTGTCAAAGCAAAGAATTGAATTTTTATCAAATAAAATCAGTGCTTCATGCCATTTGTAAGTCCTCTCCTTTTCCAAAACAATGAATCCTTTCTAAAGATGACTAAGATGTATGTCATGAAGCTGATCAGCTTGCATTAAACCACTGAGTCACCCATCCCTGAGGTTGCTTAGTCATCTGCATCATTGCCTGGCTTGCTCTCACATTTACAAGGGGATATTTCCATCAGTCTTTTCTGTCTCATTGTTCATTGTTTTATTTTTACAAGATTAAATTTCTTTCCTTTTAGGTAAACTGAAAATCCAGAAATAAAGTTGCGTGCGTGTAACTGCCTATATATAAATATTCGAGTAAGTTGTAGGTTTTGGTGTATGAAGTGATGCTCTCACCCCTAGCCAGCTCTTTTGCATAGTACCCAAAAATTTGAAAATGCAGTGCTCAAACTGGATGTCTTTGAATGTCTGCTAGAAATGGATTTATACTTTTTGGAGTAGTCAAACTGTAATTTTTTAAAACAGATCACTACTTGTTAAAGTAGCTACAGACAGGCCCACAGGTCTGGTTTTTATGTAAACCAGCTTTAGTTGATAAGTTCTATCTTAAAATATGAAAGCCTGAACAGTGGCTAATATACACCAAAGTTCCCTCAGAAAGACCTGAGAAGAAAGAATTAACCTTTGAGAGAGAGAAGAGTCTATAAACCATTTAACCTTCTAACAGGCATGGATCAATCTCTTGCTTTAAATTACACACTACTTAAAAGAAAGGCTGTGGAGTAACATGAAAGAAATTCTAATCATGATAATTAATTGTGAAGGAATATATCACTGAAAATATTTTTAAATGCCTTAAGTGCAATAAAGAAAACTAAATAACCATTAAGCTGTTTTTATGTTTTGATCTAAATTAGATTTAAAGAATAGCTTCCCAGTTAATCTTTCTATTTATTTTCTCCAAAAGTGACTAAATCTTATTAAAGTTACCATAATGCCAGGAAATTTATTTAGGTAACACTTTGTAAAACATTTTTGATTCAGTAAAATGATCTTAAGAGTTCCAACCTTGCAGTATGTAATAAAATATTTTTTATGGAATAACTTCCCCAGATACTAATAAAATATAGCACTGGAGAATTTCCTTTGTAGGATCATAGCTATTTCATCCCTGAGAGTTCAGTCTAAAAATGTTTAATGTTAAATTTCAAATAATTAGCCAGTTCTGATTCTCCAGTAAAAATCTCACCTTCAAGACCAACAATCTAATAACAAAAAACAATGTTGATATATACTTTTTATCAGATGTTTCACATTTTAAAATCTTTACTGATTTTATATTTTTCCTATATTTTGAGGTATTAAATGTGAAGAAATATGTAAAAAGTGGCAACATTAGGGAGAGTTGGATTTTCCCTATTTCTTTTTCTGTTTTTCAAAGATCATTGTTCCCTTCCTGAAAATTCCACTCAGTAATGACTCCAAAGTTTTTCTCAACAAATGTTCTTCTATAAGACCAATGTCTGAAAGCTGGAATTTAATATTCAAGTTATTTAAAGACTCAGAGTATTATTTCCCAGAGTAAAATAAGCCTTTTACCTTTTTTATCCTCACATTAATAGAATACAATAGAGTTCCCAAAACACTAAGACAAATGCTAAGAATAGGAAACTTTTAAACAGATAACAAATGATAACTTACATTTATTGGGGTTCTTATTCTTTACAGACACAGGGCTAAGAGTTTTAAACATGTTATTTAATCCTCATAACTCTTTGATGCAAGTGGTAGTAGCAAAGAAACTGGGACTTAGGGAGGTTTATAACTTGCTTAGAGTTACAATGTCTAGTCATTGGCAGTGCACGGATTCATTTCATATCTGGTAGACTCTGGAGCCTGTGCTCTTAACCACCATGCTATCTTATGTCAGAGACAATATAATATAAAAATCTTTACTATAATAATAGCAATACAATAGCTTATTGTACATAGTTCAGTACACTGGGGTGTTAGGAATGGGAAACAGTTGCGTATAAACACTAATTGCCAGATGGTGGTTGCCAAGGCCTGCGGGGAATGGAAAATGGGGAGTTGCTGTTCAGTGGGCATGTGAAGTTTGAGTCATGCAAGATAAAAAGGTTCTAGGAATCTGCTGTACGACATTGTGCTTATTGTTATTCACCTCATATGATTATTGGCCATCAAATATCTTTTTTAGTGAAGTGTCTGTTCAGATATCTAGTCTACTTTTGTATTGGGTGGTTTCTTTTCTTATTAGTGAGTTTTGAGAGTTTGTTATATAATTTGGATACCAGTCCTTTATCAGATGTGCACTTCCCTCTTGGCTCAGTGGGTAAAGAATCTACCTGCAATACAGGAGACCTGGGTTCGATCCCTGGGTCGAGAAGATCCCCTGGGGAAGGAAATGGCAACCCACTCCAGTGTTATTGCCTGGAGAATCCCATGGACAGAGGAGCCTGGCAGGCTATAGTCCATGGGGTCACAAGAGTTGGACATGACTTAGCAACTAAACCAACCACCACCACTTTGCAAATATGTTTTCCCAGTTTATGGCTTGTTTTTTCATTTTCTTAACAGTATCTTTTGAAACAGAAGTTCTTAGAAGTTCAGCTTATGAATTTTTGTCTTTGATGGATTGTTCTGGCATTGTATCTAAGATTTTTTTGGCAAACCAAAAGTCACAAATACTTTCTCCTATATTTTCTTCTAGACCTTTTACACTTTTAAATTTTATGTTTAGGTAATTGATTGATTTTGAGTTAATTTTTGTATGTGGTGCGTTGTATGTATCAGAGTTTTTGGTTTTTCTTTTTTGGCATATAGATTTCTAATTGTTCTAACATCCTTTGTTGCAGAGACTGTTCTACTGAATTCCTTTTGCACCTTTGTACTGTCAAAAATCAGTCATCCATATATGTATGGATCTGTTTCTAAACTACTTCTATTCCATTCATCTTTGTCTCACTTCAGTTCAGTTCAGTCGCTCAGTCGTGTCCGACTCTTTGCGACCCCATGAATTGCAGCACGCCAGGCCTCTCTGTCCATCACCAACTCCCGGAGTCTACCCAAACCCGTGTTCATCGAGTCGGTGATGCCGTCCAACCATCTCATCCTCTGTCGTCCCCTTCTCCTCCCGCCCCCAATCCTACCCAGCATTAGGGTCTTTTCCAATGAGTCAACCCTTCGCATGAGGTGGCCAAAGTATTGGAGTTTCAGCTTCAACATCAGACCTTCCAATGAACACCCAGGATTGATCTCTTTTAGGATGGATTGATTGGATCTCCTTGCAGTCCAAGGGACTCTCAAGAGTCTTCTCCAACACCACAGCTCAAAAGCATCAATTCTTCGGCGCTCAGCTCTCTTCACCGTCCAACTCTCACATCCATACGTGACCACTGGAAAAACCATAGCCTTGACTAGACGGACCTTTGTTGGCAGAGTAATGTCTCTGCTTTTAAATATGCTATCTAGGTTGGCCATAACCTTCCTTCCAAGGAGTAAGCGTCTTTTAATTTGATGGCTGCAGTCACCATCAGCAGTGATTCTGGAGCCCCCCAAAATAAAGTCTGACACTGTTTCCACTGTTTCCCCATCTATTTCCCATGGAGTGATGGGACCAGATGCCATGATCTTAGTTTTCTGAACGTTGAGCTTTAAGCCAACTTTTTCACTCTCCTCCTTCACCTTCATCAAGAGGCTCTTTAGTTCTTCTTCACTCTCTGCCATAAGGGTGGTGTCATCCGCATATCTGAGGTTATTGATATTTCTCCTGGCAATCTTGATTCCAGCTTGTGTTTCTTCCAGCCCAGCGTTTCTCATGATGTACTCTGCATATATGTTAAATAAGCAGGGTGACAATATATAGCCTTGACGTACTCCTTTTCCTATTTGGAACCAGTCTGTTGTTCCATGTCCAGTTCTAACTGTTGCTTCCTGACCTGCATACAGGTTTCTCAAGAGACAGGTCATATGGTCTGGTATTCCCATCTCTTTCAGAATTGTCCACAGTTTATTGTGATCCACACAGTCAAAGGCTTTGGCATAGTCAATAAAGCAGAAATAGATGTTTTTCTGGAACTCTCTTGCTTTTTCGATGATCCAGCGGATATTGGCAATTTGATCTCTGGTTCCTCTGCCTTTTCTAAAACCAGCTTGAACATCTGGAAGTTCACGGTTCACGTATTGCTGAAGCCTGGCTTGGAGAATTTTGAGCATTACTTTACTAGCATGTGAGATGAGTGCAATTGTGCGGTAGTTTGAGCATTCTTTGGCATTGCCTTTCTTTGGGATTGGAACGAAAACTGACCTTTTCCAGTCCTGTGGCCACTGCTGAGTTTTCCAAATTTGCTGGCCTATCGAGTGCAGCACTTTCACAGCATCACCTTTGAGGATTTGAAATAGCTCAACTGGAATTCCATCACCTCCACTAGCTTTGTTCGTAGTGATGCTTTCCAAGGCCCACTTGACTTCACATTCCAGGATGTCTGGCTCTAGGTGAGTGATCACGCCATCGTGATTATCTGGGTTGTGAAGATCTTTTTTGTACAGTTCTTCTGTGTATTCTTGCCATCTCTTCTTAATATCTTCTGCTTCTGTTAGGTCCATACCATTTCTGTCCTTTATCGAGCCTATCTTTGCATGAAATGTTCCTTTGTTATCTCTAGTTTTCTTGAAGAGATCTCTAGTCTTTCCCAATCTGTTGTTTTCCTCTATTTCTTTGCACTGATCACTGAGGAAGGCTTTCTTATCTCTCCTTGCTATTCTTTGGAGCTCTGCATTCAGATGGGAATATCTTTCCTTTTCTCCTTTGCTTTTTGCTTCTCTTCTCTTCCCAGCTATCTGTAAGGCCTCCTCAGACAGCCATTTTGCTTTTTTGCATTTCTTTTCCATGGGGATTTTCTTGATCCCTGTCTACTGTACAATGTCACGAACCTCTGTCCATAGTTCGTCAGGCACTCTATCAGGTCTAGTCCCTTAAATCTATTTGTCACTTCTACTGTATACTCATAAGGGATTTGATCTAGGTCATACCTGAATGGTCTAGTGGTTTTCCCTACTTTCTTCAATTTAAGTCTGAATTTGGCAATAAGCAGTTCATGATCTGAGCCACAGTCTGCTCCTGGTCTTGTTTTTGCTGACTGTATAGAGCTTCTCCATCTTTGGCTGCAAAGAATATAATCAATCTGATTTCGGTGTTGACCATCTTTGTCTATCTTGATGCTAATACCACACCTTCTTGATTACTATAACTTTATAATAAAGCTTAAAATTGGGATTGTTAATCCTTCACTGTTACTGTTTATTTTCAGGGCTTTTCTAGGCTCTTTGTATTTCCATATGAAACTTATAAATTTCTACCCAAAAAGCCTGCAGAAATTTTGACAGGGATTGCTTTGGATCTGTAGATCAATTCGGAGAAAACTGACTTTTTATCAATGTTGAATTTTCCAATCCATGAACATAATATATCTCTCTATTCATTTAGGTCTTCCTTAACTTCTCTCAGCAATGTTTTGTAGTTGTAGAGATGTACAACTACATCTGTACAGATGTACAGATGAAAATATTTTGTTATATTTATCTTTCAGTATTTTGTATGTCTTATGCTATTAAAAATAGTATCGCTTTTGTTCCGATTTCTAATTGTTCATTGCTAATGAACAATTATATAGAAGTACTGTTGATTTTTATTTTTGTATATTGTTCCTTGCTAAACTCACTTGTTATTTCTCATGGCTTCTTTATAGACTCTGTAGGCTTTTCTACATAGATAATCATATTGTTTGCAAATAAAGATAGTTTTATTTCTTCCTTTTTCTTTTTCTTGCCTGATTACTCTGACTAGAACTAGTACAATGTTGAATAGAAGCAAAAAGAGCAGAAATCCTTGCCTTATTCTGATCTTTGGGAGACAGAATTCAGTTTTTCACTCTTAAGATATCTTAGTGATAGGTTTTCAATAAGTGCACTTTATTGGATTGAAGTTGTTCCCCTACTGTTAGTTTGCTAAGAGTTGTTTGATTTTTTTTTTTAATCAAGAATTTTGTGTTGGATTTTGTCAAATGGTTTTTCTCTCTATATGTGGAAATAATCATATAAGGTATTCTTTTTTACTTTGTTAATGTAATAAATTACATTGATTTTTCAAATGTTAAGCCAACTTTGAATTCCAAGTGTAAAATCCACTTGATCATGATATATTTTTTTAATATTGGCCTCAATTTACTATAATTTTGTATATGTTTTTTGCATCTGTGTTCATGAGATATATTGATTTGTAGTTTTCTTGCAATATCTTTGGCTTTAATATCATAGTAATGAGAAAGTATTCTCCCGTCTTTAGGTTCATCAAGAGTTTGTGTAAAATAGATATTATTTCTTCCTTAAATTATTGGTAGAATTTTTTCATGAAGCCATTAGGGTCTGGAGTTTTCATTATGGGGAGATTTTAGCTGTTAATTCAATTACTTTCTTAGATATATATTATTCAGGCTATTTGTTTCTTTTTTAGTGGGTTTCATTAGTTTGTGTCTTTTAAGAAATGTGTCTCTTAAGAAATGTGTCTCTTTTATATAACCTGTTGAAATTTATTGGTGTAAAGTTGTTCATAGTATCCCCTTACCCTTTTAATCTTTAGTCATGTTGCCCATCATTTTTTATTGTATTCTTACTGGTATTGTATGTCTTCTCTCTTTCCTTATTGGTCTGCTTAGAGGCTTATCAGTTTTATTAAGCTTATTGTAATCTTTTATTTTCGTTAATTTTTTCTGTTGTTTTTCTGTATATTATTTTGTGTATTTCCACCCTAATTTTTATTGTTTCCTTCTGCTTACTTTGGGATTTTTTTCTTTATTTTCTAAGTTGCTGAGGTAAAAGATGAGGTCATTGACATAGCCCTTTTTCTATCCTAACATAGGCATTTTAATGCTAGAAATTTCTTTATTTAGTAATGCATTAGCTGTATTTCACAGATTTTGTATTTTCACTTTTTTTTAAATAAATTTATTTATTTTAGTTGGGGGCTAATTACTTTACAATATTGTAGTGGTTTTTGCCATACATCGACATGAATCAGCCATGGGTTTACATGTGTTCCCCAACCTGAACCCCCCTCCCACCTCCCTCCCCATCCCATCCCTCTGGGTCATCCCATTGCCCCAGCTCTGAGCATTTGTCTCATGCATCAAACCTGGAGTGGTGTTCTGTTTCACATATGATAATATACATGTTTCAATGCTATTCTCTCAGAACATCCCACCCTCACCTTCTCCCTCAGAGTCCAGAATAAGAGACACAGATGCATAGAACAGCCTTATGTATTTTCACTTTTAAAATACTGGTTTGCCTTTTGATTTTTTCTTCAACTCATTGATATTTCACAGGAATTTCCAGATATATTTCTGCTATCAATTCCTAATTTAGTTGTGTTATGGTCAAGACCATACTTCGAACAGCATGAATTCTTTTTAATTTATTCACAATTTTTTATGAGCCAAAATATGGTTTCGCTTGATTAATTTTTCAAGGCATTTATAATACTTGTGTTTGGGGTGCCCTCCCCTCAGATTCACTGATTGACTAGAAGGACTCACAGTCCACAGAATATAGTCATCCCCATAGTTATGCTTTATTACAGTAAGATGATACAAAACAAAATCAGCAAAGGGAAAAGATGCGTGGGGCAAAGTCCAGAGGAAATCAGACAGAAGCTTCGAAGTATTCTCTCCCAGTGAAGTCACACAGGATGCATTTGATTTCTCCAGCAGTGAGTTGTGACATGTGTGAACATGAGAGCTCATTAGAGATTCAGAGCTCCAAATTTTTATTAGGTTCTGATCATATAGACCTCCTTGCCTAAAACATACCAAAATTCCAGACTCCCAGAAGAAAAGCAAACATTCAACATAAACAGTATTGTTTGTATAAATAAATTAGGCACAGTGAGCCATTCTTTTTAGTTCTGGGAATCGATGGGAATCCTCTTGAAATCCACATTCCCAAACTTCAGGTAAGGACCAGCCTTGCGAGCAGGCTTTCTCAGGGTAGCAGTCTCAAGCCTGTTATGGTAACTGTTTTGTTTGCCATAGTATAATTTTGTTTCTCTCCTCCCAGCCTTTATGTTATTGTTGTGAGACAGTTTACTTATCTAAATGTTATAACCTGCCCTCCCCCCCCATATAAAGATCAGTTATCTTTTAAAGAGTTTTTAGAAAATCTTCTGTGTTACTCCACATAGTTCCCATTTCTGGTGCTCTTCATTTCTTTCTTTGTATTTTTCTATCTGATGTCATTTTTATTCTGCCTGAAAGACTTCTTTTAACATTTCTTTATATTACGGATCTGCTAGTGACTAATTATTAATTTTTTTCCTTTTATAGGTATGAAAAGTCTTTATTTCGCTGTTGTTTTTGAAAGATATTTTCAGTGGGTATAGAATTCTAGATTGAGATGTATTTTTCTTTCCATAAATTAGAGCTTTAGGTCTGCTACCTTTTCGTTTGTATTGCTTTTGACAGGAGGTCTGCTATCGTCCTTATGTTTCTTCCTCCATACTTAATGTGTCTTTTTATTCTCTGACTGCTTTTAAGATTTTTTCTTGATCACTAGTTGTGAGCAGTTTGACTATGATTTGTCTTGTCATTTTCTTCATGTTTCTTCACTTGAATCTCATTGAATTTCCTTGATCAGGAAATTTACAGTTTTTGTCATTTTGAAAAATTTATAAACATTTTTCTTTAAATGTATTTTTTGTCCCCCACCTTCCAAGACTCTAATTACACTTATTATTTGACTACTTGGAGTTGTCTCACTGTTCACTGATGCTTTTTTTCTTTTTTTAATAATTTGAAAAATTTTATCTATTTTCTTTGTGTATTTTATTTATTTGTTTTTGGTTGCACTGGGTCTTTGTTGCTAAATGCAGGCTTTCTCTAGTTTTGGCTAGCAGGGTTGCTGTTCATTGTGGTGCACAGGCTTCTCATTGTGGTGGCCTCTCATTGTTGAACACAGGATCTAGGTGTTTAGGCCTCAGTAGTTGTGGCATTCAGGCTCAGTAGCTGTGGCTGGCAGGCTCTGGAATGGAGGCTCATTAGTTGTGATGCAAAGGCCTAATTGCTCCATAGCATGTAGAATCCTCCTGGACCAGGGATTGAACCCATGTCTCCTACATTGGCAGGCAGATTCTTAATCACTGGACCACCAGAGAAGTCCCTCTCTGTATATTTAATTTTGCATAGCTTTTATTACTATATCTTTAAGATTACTCATCTTTTCTTTTGTAATGTCAAATTTGTCACAAATCCCATCTAGGTGTTTTATTCATTTCTGATTTTTTTCTCTAGAAGTGCAATTTGGGTCTTTTGTATCTTCCATGTCCCTTTTGAACATGCTGAATATAGTTATAATCATGGTTTTTAATACTTTTCTCTGCTGATTCTAACATCTGTGTCAATTCTGGGTCAGTTTCAGTTGATTGGTTTTTCACCTAATTATGGTTCATATTTTCCTGCTTCTGTGCATGCCTGTTAATCTTCATTTGGATGCCAAGCATTATGAATTTTACCTTATTGGGTGTTGCATATTTTTGTATTCCTGTAAATATTCTTCAGCTTTTTCCTAGAATATGCCTTAGTTATTTGGAAATAGCATGATCAAGTTAGGGTCTTGTCCTTAAGATTGGAGTAGAATCAGAACAATATTTGCAGTTGTCATTATTCTGTACTACTGGGTCAAGATCTTCCTGGATATATCCAGTGTCCTGTACATTGTCAGGTTTTCCATTATGGCTGGAAGAAACAGGCATTATTCCTGGCCCTATGTAAGCAGCAGGTACTCTGTTTAATCCTCACACTTGTGTCAGTCACTGCTCTGCTGATGACTCACAGGTTACTCCACAGGTCTCCAGAATTATTTCTTTATAGCTGTTTGTCCTTTGAACTGTCACTGCCTTGGTCTCCCTGGATTCTCAGCTCCGTCTACTCAACTAAGGGAGTCTGTCAGAATCTGACTGTATTCTCCCTCCCTACATTGTGGTCTGAAAATTCTGTCAGTGTTGTGAGTGGGCATAGAGTTTACCTCATTTGTTTTCCATCACTCAGGGATTATTATTACTCATTGCCTGTGTCTAGTGTCTTGAAAACCATTGTTTCATATATTCTGTCTAGAGCTTTGTTTGTTTATCTTGGTTTTAGGTGAGAGGGCAAGTCTAGTCCACGTTTCTTCATGTTGGCCAGAAATAGAAATTGGATGCCAGATTTTTTAAATGAAAATTATAGATGAAGTGAACCAAAGCATCAACCCATCTTTCATCAGAAAATGACTGTCTTGATAGTTAGAATTGGGTTTTCTGTAAGCTAAAATACATATTTTACCTATAATAATAAGGAATTTTACATATAGTTGTTATTTACACAAAATAAATCCCACATGTCACATTAGCAAGACATTAGTTACTAAATGGATATGTGTGGCATCAGCCTTCTCAGTAACTTTTCAGAAAGAAAGGGAAAATAGTCTTTAAAAAATATATATTCTATCCTCTTTGGACACTAGCTCTAAAGCACATTTTCTCCCTTCTCCCAGCTTCCAGCGGGAATGATTGTTTGATTATCAGTGTCTTGGCCAGCATCCAGGCCTTGCCTGTGATATGCACAGAGCTTGGAAAATAACAGTTTTTCTTCCCCAAATGTCTTGTTACTTACTGGCCCTCTTGTTTATGACAGTAAACTTTAAATAAGAATTTATCCCTGAAAGGTGGCAAACAGATGATTCATTTATTTTTGTTATCATAGTACAGTTCAAGTGATTTTCAAAGACCTGGGTTTGTATCCTATAACTGTCTTCCTGTAGCCTTCCTGTCCTACCAAAGCCAAGTCTGTGAACATTTCCCTGCAGTTGAGAATGGAAAATTCATATTCACTGTTTTCACTCATGAATTCATTTATTAAACATTATTGAATGTACATTCCCTATGACAAGAGCTGCCCAAGTTAGTAAGGACTTACCAGGTTGGGTGATTGTGGTAGGGTTAAGCTGATGAGATACAAGGGTAGAAGTGTAGATGCTGACATGATTTTATCAGATACATGTAATTGATGGCCAAATACAGGAAGGATATGTGGGATGTAAGGTTATTCATTTAAAAAGCTTGTTGAAGTATATGGTGAAAAGCAAGAGATGTTGAGAATCTGAACTATATGACTGTCATTCAGTTGAGGATTAATTAGGTTCTGAGCTAAGAATTAATGTGCATTTTCTTATTTAGCCTTACAAAATAGATATTCTTATTATCCTCATTTTATAGGTAATTAAACTGAGGCTTAGAATGATCTGGAAGCTCCTCCAGAGGTTATATCACTGTAAATAGCAGTGGAATGGGAAAAGAAAATAGGAAATATATCTGAAAGAATTTCCTAAAGAATCATGGATAGGTCCTGTGACAAATCAGATACAAAGGTCCAGAAAGAAGAAGTCCTGATGAGTCCCAGGTTTCTATATTGGGAGACCAGACAGATGGGAATATTTAATTAACTGAAACATTGAATGGAAAATAAAGAATAGGTTAAGGTGAGTGAGATCAAACTTTAGTTCTAAACATTTTAAGTTTGAGATATCTACTGGAAATCCACAGAGATAACTCTTCTAAGTTGCTAAAAATGCTGTACAGTTTAGAACCGGGATCTGGAAGAGAAATATAAGCCATCACCACTTAGATAGCTGTAAAAGCCATTAGTCTATTCCTTTGAGATTACCCAGGAAGATCATGAAGGAAAAAAAAAAAACACAATAAAATATAGAACCTAAGATTGGCAGTATTTCAGAGAGAGGTAGAAGAGAAGAATCATTGAAGATATTTCAGGAAGAGATGACCCAAAAAGAACTAGAAGAAAGTGTTACTGTGTCAAACCCAAGAAGGGAATATATTTCAAAAAGTTGTGATTTGTTAAAAGTATTAAATACTGAGCTATGGTTAAGCATAAAAACTAAAAATAATTCACTAGACTTAAAAGTTAGAACATCTTTAGTGTCATTAACCAAAACAATTCAACAGAGTAATGTGTGAGGAAGCTGGACTAGAATGAGTTACTATTATGGAACTGAAGACAGCGAGTGTGGCTCTTTCAGTAGTACATATATACCATGGAGTAGCACTCAGCCATAGAAAGGAATAAAATGGAGTCAGTTTATGTGGATGACCGTAGAGCCTGTTATACAGAATGAATAAGTCAAAAGGAGAAAAACATATCATGGGTTAATGCATATATATGAAATCTAGAAAAATGGTATTGATGAACCTATTTGCAGGGCAGGAATAGAGGCATAGACGTAGAGAGAGGATTTGTGGACACGGGGGTGGGAAGGAGACGGAGGGATGAATTGAGAGAGTAGGGTTGACATACATAACACTACCATGTGTGAAATAGACAGCTAGTGGGAAACTGCTCTAGAGAACAGGGAGCTCAGCTCGGTGCTCTGTGATGACCTTGATGGGTGGAATGAGGGGTGGGCTGGGAGGGAGGCTCAAAAGGGAGGGGATATATGTATAGTTATAGCTGATTCACGATGTTGTACAGCAGAAACTAACACAACATTGTAAAGCCATTATATTCCAATAAAAATTTTTTTTAATGTTAGGGGGTAAAAGGATGAAGGGATGTAAGTCAGTAGTTCAAAGGGGTGAGGGCTCTAGAAGAGTCCATATGTTCCTTTTCATTGTTTTGTTTTAAATAAACGTGTGTGGGAGGAAGGTGATTAGGTTACACTGGATTCTTTTTTGGCTTGATGGTGTGGACAGAGGTACCCACAACCACAGTTAACCAACAGACACTGTCCTAGGCACACTTTTGTATTAACTTGCTTTAATCCTCCCATGTCATGATTATCCCTAATTTAAAGATGAGGAAAACTGAGAGATCAAGAACATAAGTAACTTTCCTAAGCTTGCACAGCTAGTGAGTAACAGAGACAGGATACCAACTAAAGCAGCCTGGCTCCAAGTCCAGTTTTACCCACTCTGCTATAGGTTTCCCTGCTGACCCCAAAAGTGACTCTGCTTTACTTAATCTATTTTTTTTTTAAAGCAGAAGTTATCTGGAATGAACATTTCTCAAGCTGTTATCTTTAGATTACTTTTTAGGACCTGCTTCAAATTGCTTTACATTTTTCAAAAACTCCATTTCCTTGGGTAGGAGGACCTGCCTACTGTAGTCCTTTTCTTGAGTGCCATAAATAAGCAACAGACCCTAAACAGATTGACTCTTGTAAATGAGAGTGTGAGCCTTCCAGAAACTCAGTAGGAAGATGAGCCCTGCCTTAGTTTCATAAACATACTTAAGAAAAAATTAACATGTGTATTGACTTATATCGGGTGCTGATGTGATACCAGGTTTTGTCTGAAGCCCCTGTGTTTTTCCTGTGCTGTGTGGAGGATAGCATGCACAGCCTGAACCCTAAGAATAAGCCTGAAATTATCTTTTGTTCTGAGGAACAGAGGTGCTTCCAGGCTAGACTTTACAGCCATTGTGGAAGAATGTGAGGAAACACAACCCTACTCCTGTTTGCACCAGACCTTGGCTGTATGACACAGACCCTTTCTTCTGCCAGTCCTGTGACTGACTTCTTTTCAGATGATTCATGGTTGTTTTCCATGAGTAAATATGCTTTAGTCTAAATCCAGTTAGAGCTCTTTTGCCCCCACTTCCCCTTCCCCTTTTCCTCTGGCTGCAGCTGTTTATATTTGTGTTGGGACAAGCTGGTCTATTAGCCCTAATGCACTTTTGTTTGTTTTTTAAATGTTTACTCTTTGCTCTAGCTAAAGAAAGGTCAGTTTTCTCTGTAAGTCTAGATACATGATTAGTCATATTGATGGTCTCAGAGAGGCCGTTTCCTAGAGAGCTTTCATTTGTCTGTCGCTAGCCTAATTTGCATTGAAGAGATGTACACACAGATCTGAGTCTTGAGTGGTTATTACATTTCTTAAGAAGAAAAAAAAAACTGCTTTCCAAAACTTTTCGGATTTGTGTACTCTATTGGAATGTTTTTCCTTTCGGTGCTTTTTCTTTCAACATTTTATTAGCAAAATTTTCAGATATACCCCAGAAAAGACAGTTTCACAATAAACACTCATATATTTGCCTTGATTATGTCGTTAGCGTTTTATTATTTCTATCACATATCTATCCATTCTGCCCTTCTCTTCAACTACACATCATTTTTTTTTACAAATTTCAAAGTAAATTCCAGATGTCAGTATACTTGGGAATGTTTTGAGAAGCATGGGATGATCGTCCTGCTCTCTTGCTGCCCTGGGACAGCCACTTCTTGGGTACCAGGGCTTAGAGAACTGAATCTGTTGCTAAATGTATGGTTTAGCTCATTTTTTTCCTTTGGCTCTGCTACAGTTGCAGTGGTCCTTTCTCACTGGATTATTTCAGTGGTTTCTGCTTTAGAAAAATCTCTTGGAAGCCAGCTGATCTCCTAAACAAAGAAACATTTATTTAGGAAGATGAATGCCACAGAAAGTATTCATTACCTCCGAGTCCCACAGCGCAGGCCAAAGTGCCTTCTTGTTCATATGCCCTAAATTTATTGTTAGTACATAGAAAGTGTGGCTTTCTTTTATCATATTGATCTGACAAAAGCCTTAGATTCTGAGGTACAGAAATCGTTTCTGGGCTGTTCTTGGTGTCTACAGTTGTTTTACCATATGGTGCTGGGTTAATTTTGTCTGTTCTTCCCTTGAGGCTTTTGTGAATTGATTACATTTTTAGAAAATTTTTAAAATAACTTTTCAAAATGTCAAAGCTTTCTCAGTAGAATAAAATATGATGAGAGATTACGTCAACATGAGAACAAGTTACCTTAATAGAATTTTTCTCAGAAACTTCAGCGTTGAAGTTGAGTCTGTACATACCCCGTATTATAAATTGGCATCAGTCGTATTCGTGAAAGCCCCTTTTGAGACAAAATGTTAAGTAATCTTAGACCTGAACAGATAAGTCTGTTAGTCTAGAAAGCACCTGAGTGTCTCAGAAGCTCTTCTCTCTCTCTCTCTCTCTGGCCAATCATGCCGTTTCTAAAGGGAAGCACAGGAGAGGTGAAGGAGAAAGAAGCTAGCCTAGCCAGTCAGCCAAGTCTGCTCAGTTCTGGTCATCAGTGATGTAACTGATGCCCAGATTTCAAATTTAATATTGATATGCTATAGAGAAACAACATAGTATAATACAAAAACCCTGGATTTTGGAGTCAGAATTAGGAGTTTTTTTCTTTATTTACCAATTCTTTTTAATTGGAGTATAATTGTTTTTCAGTGTTACGCTGGTTTCTGCTGTACAAGTGTGAATCAGCCATATGTACACGTATGACTCCTCCCTCTTGAGCTCCCCATCTCATTCCCCAATCCCACCCCTCTAGGTCATCACAGAGCACCAAGCTGCGGTCTCTGTGCTAAACAGCAGCTCCCCCTTAGCTATCTGTTTCACACACGGTAGTGTACACACGTCAGCGCTACTCTCCCAGTTCATCCCACCCTCTCCTTCCCCATCCCCGTGTCCACAAGTCCATCCTCTATGTCTGTGTCTCTATTCCTGCCCTACAAATAGGCTCATCGGTACCATTTTTCTAGATTCTATATATATGAGTTAATTTACAATATTAAAAAAAAAAAGAATTAGGTTTTGATTCTGGTTCTGAAACCAGCTGTTTGTGACCTGAGATCTCTTCTTAGACTCATATCAAGCCAATTGATCTTCTGTTCTCCCCTTCTCTGGGAGTCCTGTGATTGCTCAGGCAGAGCTCAGCAGGTCTGTGTGAGTGTCTGCCCACCAAGGGCACTCAGCTACCCAGGAAACCCCTTGCATGATGAACAGCCCCCTGCTGTCGAGTGACATAATTGGAAAGGATGGAGTGAGGAGCTCCAAGGGTCAGTCCTTCCACTGAAGCAACCGTTAAGCTGGCGAGCCTGACAGAATCCACTTTTTCAGAACTTTGGAATTGCTAAGCAAAGCAAGAAATGCAGGTTATGAAACAATATCTATAGTACGATTTTTGTTTTAAAAATAAGTATCTATTGGTACAGGCAAAACTCAGGAAAAAAGTGAATTGTGTTTCTCTCTGGCTAGTGGGAGTAAGATTATTATTCTGTTTATCTGCTATTCCTAAATTTTCTGTAGTGAATATGTATTACTTCCATAAAAAATAACAAAACTAAAATAGAACAGTTTGGCAGTCTCTCAAGAAGCTAAAACATAGAGTTTCCATATGACCCAGCAGTATGTTCAGCAGTACTGCTCCTGGAAGTATACCGAAGAGAATTGAAAACACGTGTACAAAAACCTGTACATGAATGTTCACAGCAGCATGATTCATAATAGCCAAAAAGTGGAAACAGCCCAAATGTTTGTCAGATGATAAATGGATAAACAAAATGTGATATATCCATATAATGGAATGCTACTGCTAAGTCGCTTCAGTCATGTCCGACTCTGTGCGACCCCATAGACGGCAGCCCACCAGGCTCCGCTGTCCCTGAGATTTTCCAGGCAAGAACACTGGAGTGGGTTGCCATTTCCTTCTCCATATAATGGAATATTGTTCAGTAATAAAAGAACAAAGTATTGATACATGTCACAGCATGGATGAACCCCAAAAACATGCTAAGTGGAAGAAGCCAGACACCAAAGGCTATAGTATGGTAATATGTATGTGAAATGTCTCAAACAGGCAACCCTGTAAAGACAGAAAATTTTTGGTTGCCAGGGGCTAGGGAAATGAAGACTGGAGAGTGACAGCTAATGGGTAAGTGGTTTTCTTTGGACAGTGATGAAAATCTTTAGGAATTAAATAGTGATGGTTGTGCAATTTTGCGAATGTACTAAAAAACCACTGGTTTACATAATTTAAAAGGATGAACGTTACAGTATGTGAATTATAGCTCGATAAAATAATATTTAAGAAAAGTAAAATTAAAAAGAAAAGTAAAGTAGAATCTATTTAACTGTAAGACACTAGAATTAAGAATATTTGTATCAAGTCAAAGTCTAATTTTCACCTAATTCTGTAATTATATATGTATTTTAAAAGAGTACATTTTGATAAACAGATGTGAATCAGGAAATTATAATTAACCATGTATCTGTATCTCCACAGCCTTCTCTTTTTTTAAGTGAAAATTTGGGACATATTAAAACTGACATAGGAAACTATTTGCTTCTATTATTAGAGTTTGACTTTATATTTTTAACTTTTGTACTACTTTTGGAATTATCCTTTTTTAAAAATGCTCAGTTATCATTCAAATGGCTTTGCAGTAGTTTTAAATGAGAGTGTTTACATGTGTGTGTTTTCTCAAGTAAGCTGCCATCTCCAGATTCTATATTAAGATGTTGGAATGGTGTAAGTATGTTCTAGAATAATATAAGCAGTATAAGTAGACCTAATTTCCACTTTTATGATTTCCTTTCTCCTGTCTCATCCCCTTCCCACTTCTGACATTTATTCTCCAAAATATAATATGGGGTTAGAATGTAATGCTTTGTTTTTAATTAAATCTTTCAGTAAGCATTTATTGAGCACCTACTGTGTGTCAAGGTACTGTGCTAAGGTTAATGATACAGAAGTGAAATTTTTAAAAATAAATAATAACATAAAAAATAAATGATACATCTTGTTCAGTTGCTCAGTCATGTCTGACTCTTTGCAATCCCATAGATTGCAGCATGCCAGGCTTTCCTGTCCTTAACCATCTCCTGGAGTTTGCCCAAATTCATGTCCATTGAGTCAGTGATGTCGTCCTACCATCCCATCCTCTATTGTCCCCTTCTTCTCCCACCTTCAATGTTTCCCAGCATCAGGGTCTTTTCCAATGAGTCAGCTCTTCACATCAGGTGGCCATAGTATTGGAGCTTCAGCTTCAGTCCTTCCAATGAATATTCAGGATTGATTTCCTTTAGGATGGACTGGTTTGATCTCCTTGCTGTCTGGGGGACTCTCAAGAGTCTCCTCCAGCACCACAGTTCAAAGGCATCAATTCTTCAGCACTCAGCCTTTTTTTATTGTCCAGCTCTCACATCCATACATGACTACTGGAAAAACCATAGCTTTGATTAGATGGTGAAGAGCTGACTCATTTGAAAAGACCCTGATGCTGGGAAAGATTGAGGGCAGGAGGAGAAGGGGACGACAGAAGGTGAGATGATTTGATGGCATCACTGACTCAATGGACATGGATTTGGATGGACTCCGGGAGTAGTGATGGACAGGGAGGCCTGACGTGCTGCGGTTCATGGAGTCGCAAAGTCGGACACAGCTGAACGACTGAACTGGAACTGACTAGATGGACTTTTGTAGGCAAAGTAATGTCTCTGCTTTTTAATACGCTTTCTAGATTTGTCACTGCTTTTCTTCCAAGGAACAAGCGTCTTTTTAATTTCATGGCTGCAGTCACTGTCCACAGTGATTTTGGAACCCAAGAAAATAAAGTCTGTCACTGTTTCCATTGTTTCCCCATCTTTTGCCATTAAGTGATAGGACCAGATTCCATGATCTTTGTTTTTTGAATGTTGAGTTTTAAGCCAGCTTTTTCACTCTCCTCTGTCACCTTCATCAGGAGGCTCCTTAATTCCTCTTCACTTTCTGCCATAAGGGTGGTGTCATCTGCATATCTGAGGTTAATGGTATATCTAGAAGTACTCTTAAAACAGTTAAGAAGACATTTAACTCAGATATGAGAGGTCAGGCAGGACTTCTTTTTACCATCAGTATTATTAGGAGTTTGATCATTGAAACCCAGTCACGTTATGGGTTTTTAGAGAGCCATTGCACATAGAGCTCATGCTTGGCACTTAGCACATCTCACAACTACATACGCACAGAGAAAAGTCTTGAAAAAGCAATAGGGATTTGTCCCCAGTACATGTGTGTAGAAGCCAGAAATCTTTTTTAATTGGCATGAATACAAGCAATATAGGTACAGAGACGTTAAGTGAAAGTTGAGTTTCTGCTTTCTTGACCACTTAACATACTGAAAACCTTTTACACCATCAGAGCTTTTAGAGAGTTACTTCCCCTAATATGCTGGCTCTATTTTTTTTTTAAATATCATCATGAACTTAAAGGAATCACTGTTTTTTATTAGTGTTTTTAAAGAAACAGACAAGTTCTCTTCACATTGCTTTCCATGGGACCGATGTGTAGTGGTGTGGTCGTATTGGTGGTTAAATACTGAAATATGACCTTGCAGGTTGGTAAAGAGCTGATGCTGTCAGCCATCTGGATTCCCTGCCACACCACAGCCTCTCCCGAGACTCCAACCCTACATATCCCCGCAATCCAACATTTTAAAGGTTATCCCCAGGCCAAGAAGGAGGCTTGAGGGACCCTCCATTTTTACTACTGTTCCTAATTGCCAGCACCTGGGCCAGCCCCATTGTTAAATCATTTTGAGTATCACACTGACTTTCTGACTATAACATAAGTTACAGTTGTCTTAACCATGTTTGTGTTCTGCCAGCTGCAGTCGCAAGTAGCTCTAGCTCGTGTATCATTACCTCTCTGTACAGAACCAAAATTCAGAATTTTCTTATTTTCTGAATAACCCAGAATACACTCACAGTGTAACTGTCAGTGGTCTTCTAAACCACACTGCTTTTTTGCTCTTTATTTCTCTCAGCGTTGACAGTTTGGCCTAAGCCCCCTGTTCTCTTATTGTTCCTTCCAGTCCGCTTTGCACCTTACAGACCTCCCGATATCTCCCTGAAGCCCCTGCTCTTTGAAGTGCCCAGCATCACTACGGAGTCGGTGTTCGTTGGTCGGGATTGGGTTTTCCATGAAATAGATGCTCAGCTTCAAAGTTCAAACGCCAGCGTGAACCAGGGAGTCGTGATCGTGGGAAACATTGGGTTCGGCAAAACCGCCATCATCTCCAGACTGGTGGCCCTCAGCTGCCACGGAACACGGATGAGACAGATCGCCTCCGACAGCCCACACGCCTCCCCCAAACGTAGGTACCCCTTTTTTTTTTTAAAGAACTCCCTGCTACATGGCTCTGAAATTTCTTTTCATCTTTATATTAAGTCACAGATCCTTTCATTTTCTGATCTGCAAAACCTGATTTGCATGTGAGGATCTTCAACTCAGAGTTGGGAGAAAGAATGTAATGCTCTGCTGACATTTAGCCCATATAGCCGACAATCACCTAAGCGTGACAGAAAAACCGTTTCTCTCAGAATAAATGTATGAGTCTTCTCTCCTGGCTGGCTGGCTGGTCTGTCCTTTGGGTAATGACTACAGCCATTGCCTGTTAGAGCTGTTTGCATCCGTTGCTGTCAGCTTTTGCTCAGCCTGTGCCCAGCCTTTCTGGCACAATCTGTTTGCACCCTCCATTTCTTTGCGATTGGTGTCTGTTGCACTGCTTGGGCGTGAATTTCGTTGTGTCCTTGAAGAGTTTCTCCTGCTTCCTTGTGAAAAGATGCTGAGATCTCATATATATTCATGCTTCTTTCATCGCAGGCAGGGCGCAGTTTAACGATCACCAGCAGGATCTTGTTTGTTTTTAAAATACTTATATGGTCCTTAGTGCCAGATGCTCTCTAAGAGTTTAACAAATATTAGTTCATCCAGTCCTCTCAGCAACTCAAGTGAGGTAGTTCCTGTTATCTTCCTTTCACAGATAAGTGGTTTGAGGCTCAGAGAGGTTAAGTAAGCCTCCCAGGTTTCACAGCCAGTAAAGAGTGAAACTAGAATTTGCGCCTAAGCAGTCTGGTTTCAGAGGCCAGTCTCATCCATTTTGCTGTGCTCCCCTCTGTTTATGCCTGGAACTCGAGTTAAGGAGCTAAAATGAAATGTATGGGTATTCTTATACATAGTATATGTAGAGAACCACAAATTTAGATGATCTTTAAGATTGACTCCTATGCTAAAATCACACTCCTATGTGATTCTAAGACGTCTTCATGTTTAAAAGTAAGTGTTCATACCTATTCCAGTATTTTCCTTAGAGTGCTTACGTAACACACCAGTCTACTACTTACCTGAGTCATCCAAGAGGTTAACTGTTTGTGTGTGTCTACCTGGCTTCTTCTAGTTATAAGAGAACAAAAAGAAACTATTGCTCTGCTAGTCCAAATGAGTAATCTAGCTCATCATAGATTTCCAGACAGCAGCCACTAGAAAGGATTGGTTTGAGGTCATAGTAGCTACAGAGTCTAGCACAATGCTGTGGGAACTCACGAGAAACTCACTGAACAACCCCCAAATATCCTGGCTTCTGTTGACATTAATTAACAATTTCATGTCTTTAGGTAAACACATCGCCTCTGGTAAACTTACAGATAATCTAACATGTAGAAGAACTAGTGTCTACAAAGAAAACCCATTGAATCAAGAGTCCCTGTTTGCCTGGGTGTAGTAAGAATTAGTACAGAAGAATTCATGTCTTAAGAGCAATATCATGCTTAGTTTCTGGATGAAGGTTTTCTGAGGTAGATTGACAGAATGTCAGAGGAGTCAAGAGTCCACAGGTTGAGTCCCAGTGCTCAAATTGACAATACTTTGTAACCTTGAGAATCTTACTGTAATTCTTTAGACCTCGGTTTTGTCACCTGTAAAATGCATCAGTAGGATCTAATGATCTTTAAGAGTCATTCCTGTGCTACAATTCTGTGATTCTAAGAAGATGTCTTCATGGTTAAATGTAACTTTCCATACCTATTCCAGTGTTTTCTTATTTTTTTCCTTTTTTTGGTATAATTTTTTTTTACTATGATAGTACACAAGTTGTTAATTTTTAATAGACTTTATTTTTTTAATTTATTTTTTTGAGCTGGATCTTCATTGCTTTGCGCAGGCTTTCTCTAGTCGTGGCAGGCGGGGGCTGCTCTTTGTTGCAGTTCAAGAGCTTCTCATTGCAGATGCTTTTCTTGTTGCGGCGGCACACAGGCTCTAGGCATACGGGCATCAGTAGTTGTGGTGCATGGGCTTAGTTGCTCCCTGGCATGTGGAATCTTCCCGAACAAGTGATTGATCCTGTGTCCCCTGCATTGGCAAGCTGTTTCTTACCTGCTGTACCACCAGCGAAGTCCTATTTCAGTATTTGCCTTAATGTGTGTACTTATCACACCAGACTACTACTTATCTGAGTTATCCAAGAGGTTAACTATTTGACTGTGTCAGAAAGAAAACCAGAGAGTTGATAGTCTCTCTGACTCCTCTGTATGTCACTGTGGCAGATAACAGAATGGTAGAATCATGGCTCAAGGGCAAGAAGAACTGCTTTCTCTGAAAGCAGAAGTACCTGGGAGTGCCCTCCCTCTAAGCCTGGGAGAGCAGGAGTTAATAGAAAACAACCATGTGCTCCCCTAAGCAAAAGTTCTCTAAAGGTAGTTCATCAAGTTATTCTCTAACATCCATTGCCTTTTACCTCCAGAGAAACTCTAAAAATACCAGGACACTCCCATTCCTGTGATAAATCTCCACATGTTAGATTAGAGATTTGGCCTGATAGTTAACTTTCACAACTTGAAAAGGTGTTAAAGGGATAGAGTATGTGGCTATGTATTTATCAGAATTACACAGAACCAGCACTGCCTTGTTGTAATCTTTGATGTAGTACTTTTTGTTGTCATTTTTGATGTTCAAACCAAACCACTACTCCTTAAGAAGGGTCAGGAATAAGTGATTGATGTCATTTACTGGTATTTAAATATTAACCCTGAACAACAAAATCAACTCTTGGAATTACCCCAAAACTACACACTTCAATAAAATTTTCATTTTCCGCTATTCAAATGATTAATAACAAAATGTAACATCAGTTTGTTTTAGAACTGTCTCATTAAATTTTCTAGTTTTGGGGGCACATGTTTTGTCTTTCTTGTATTATTATCCTCATGAGATTTTGGTTAAAACCTTTCAAGTATTGGGGCTCAAAAATACTACTTTAAAAAAATCTGTATGTTTCTATTTTATATTTCTGTTATTTCTGTAAACAGATATGAATTGAATATAAACCAATTTAAAGGTATTTCTTTGAGGAGAAAAAAAAGAATAAAGAAGAAGCTGTTTTTCAGCATCGATCTTTTACTATAGGAACCAGCACTGGAAATGTCACTGGCAGTAGCAGAATTTTTTTCATTAGTGATTAAGGATGATGTCTATAGAGAGAGAATTGAATTCAGTTTTTATAGTTTAATTTACATTAAGCTTTGATAGGTGTGTTCGGAATCCCACTGGCCTTCCCAACCCTCAGTCAGTGATGTAGTTGTAGTAATGATGAAAATAGGTGAAACGTTATTGGAACTCCTGGCCTTCATCTCTGCATCCTGTGTCATTCTTTTTTCTGTCTCCGCCTCCTCCACGCTGAGCTGCACTGCTCTGGAAGATGTGAGCAGTCTAGCCTGCAGCACTGCATTGCCTGGCTCTGTCCTTCCCCCACAGACACCCAGCCCCCAGCCGCCCCCTCCTTGTCATTTCCCTGGGAAGGCACAGAAAAGCTGTCAAGGCAGGCACTAGCCTGTCATCCTGCTTTCCGCCCACACCCCTTCCCAAACCTCACTCCCCCATCAGTCTCCACCACCACCATCATCACCCACCCCTCAACACATACACTCTTCTAAGAACAAAAACATTTTGTGAAAATAGACCTGTTGTGTAATTGGGGTATTATCACATGAACTACAAAGATACTCAGTACAGTCGTTGGGGAAGTTCGGTCTAACACAGGACTCTCTTCTCCTATCCCTAGAAGTCTCAGTGTAGTTATTGTTTGGATTTGATATTTGCCAACAGCTGCCATGCCCCCAGATAGCTGTGCAGTGAGTAGCTCCTCCTCTCCCCACCCTGCTCATCCCAGAAGTCCGTTTTGCCAATTTGATGTGCACGCCAGCAGCTCTTCCCAATTCACTTGTTTTCTACTGTTCTCTGAATACCAAGCAGAAAGTAAAGACACCCAAACAGAAAGGAGGGCGTCTCCAGAAGGGAACTGCTAGAAGACAGAAGACCATAATTACCCACAAAATCAAGTCCCAGATAAAGGGAAACAGGGTGGAGCAAGGGAGTGAACAACAGGCATGATGCAGTGAGAGTCACCGAACTTACCGTTTCTTCAGTCTTCTTCACTGCCGTCTCCCACACCTCCCCTCCTACAATGTGTTGAGAACTCTAGGCAATGGCCAGTTGGATGGAAGAGGTCTCAATTCAGTCCTCCTGGTAGGGAGTTACATGAGAACTATTTTCCCTGTTCCTCCTCCTTTTCAATAGCTGTTGACCATCCTGTAACAGCCTACTTATTTTGTACCCCTTGTTAAAATATTATCTGTATTCACAAATGTAGTCCATGATTTCTAGTAGTAGTTAAGATATTACCTAAGTAACATGAACAAATGGAATTTTTTAAAAACAGCTTTATTAAGCTACAATTGACCTAACCCTGTAATTCAGCCATTTAAATTGTTCAGTGCATTTTAGTGTATTCACTGAATTGTAAAGCAGTCACCATAATCTTAGAATGTCCCCCCAAAAGAAATCCCATGCCCGTTAGCAGTCCATCTTCATTTCCCCACTAAGCCCCTATCTCCACCCCTAGGTAACCACTAATCTGCTTTTTTGTCTCCTGAGGATCTCCCTGCTCTGGGCATTTCACATAAATAGAATCATACACTATATGACCTTTTGCAACTGGCTTCTTTGAGTGTAACACTTCAAGGGTTATCCATGTTGTTTTCCATGTATTGGTATTGTATTTCTTTTTATTGTCAAGTAATGTTCCCTTGCAGGGCTGTACCACATTTTATCAGTTCATCAGTTGATGGACATTTGGGTTGTTTCCACTTTGGAGCTAATATGAATCTTGCTTCTTTGAGCATTTGTTTACAAGTCTTTTCATGGACATACATTTTTAATTCTCTTGGGTACATACCTAAGAGTAGAATTGTGGGATTGTGCAACACATTGAATTTAGCCAGTCTTCAGTTAGTTCAGAGTTTTATGATGATCTGATGCAAACGTCTCATCTTTTTAATCCAGATGTGGATGCCAACAGAGAGCTGCCACTCACACAGCCACCGTCAGCCCACTCTTCCATCACCAGTGGAAGCTGCCCAGGAACTCCAGAAATGCGCAGGCGGCAGGAAGAGGCCATGCGGAGACTAGCCTCGCAGGTACGAGAGGATCCCCAGGGTGCGGGCACGCTAGTGCCATTTTAACATCAATAGAACAATGGTAGGAAGACCCCAGCAAAGCGAACAAAAGTATATATAGGTGTACCATTAAAACATAGAGAAAAGTTTCTCTTTCTTTGCTGTTCCTAGAAAAATACTTTGTTATTTTGGAATCAGAAACTTGTTGGAAGGACCCTTAGAAATAACCAAAGTCCCATAACGGATAGATAAGAAAGTGGAGACTCAAAGTTATATGATTTACCCAAGATCACAGTATAAGTAATCAATATAGTTTTTAAATTTTCATTCCTACCTCATAACTTCCTGCTGTACTGCACTATCCATAAATTTTTTATATGTTGCATTGTAATTTTATTTATATTTATTTTTATCAAAGCAATATACACACATAATTCAGGAAATCAAATGTTCAAAGACTTACAATAAAAAACAGGAATTCTTTTCTCCTCCCCAAGCCACCTTCTCCCCAAAGGCAAACACTTTCAGTGTTTAGAGATATTTCTCTGATCCATACCTCCATCTTTGTAAATAATATTTATGGACTGCTATAACTGTTTTGATCAGTTCTGTACATTATCTATTGCTTCTTATTATGGATGATGAGAATTTTAGCTCTTTCACCTTCCTTGTTCTGTCCACTATGTCACTACAGTTATGATTTTTGTCTGAATCCATGTTATATTATTTTCAGTATTAATACTGTGGCAACACAGTTCACTGTGGAACCAAGAATAACATTTTCTTCTTGAGCAGTTTTGTTTTTCCTGGGTTGTGAACTGCCTTATTTTAAAATTGCTTCTTTTTCTTCAAAACGATGATTGTCATTCTATAACTCTTAATGCTTGGTAAAATGGCTTTCAGTACAATTTTCCACATCAGTTATATTCCCCCACACACACACTCTGGAAGCCCCAGAGCTCTCCATCAAACTAATCTGGACCTTGGATGCTCTCAAGGCTTACCACCTAGTTGTTATCCTGGAAATTCTGTTGCTGCTTTTCTGTGTTTGATCCCATGTCATCATCTTTCTTGATTATATTCCTTTCTTTGATGGAGCACATCCTCTAGTAGCTTCCCAAGAAAAAATACCAAGTAGGTAAATTTTCTGAGATTTAATGTTCATAAGAGTGTCTTTATTCCATTCTCATACATTACCATTTGTTTGATATCATAAAACTGGAGTCTCCCTCAGAATTTTGAAGGCATCCACCTTTTTTTTAATTTTTTAAGTTAATTTTTATTGGAGCATAATTGCTTTAGAATGTTGTGTTAGCTTCTACTGCACATAGCTTGGATCAGCCATACATATACATATATCTACTCCCTTTTGGAAGACATCCATCTTGAACTTCCAATATTACTATTGAAGTAATATGGTTTTCTTGTTGTTTAGTTGCTAAGTCATATCTGACTCTTTGTGACCCTATGGACTGCAGCACGCCAGGTGTCCCTGCCCTTCACTATTTCCCGGAGTTTACTCAAACTCATGTCCATTGAGTTGGTGATGCTATCTAACCGTCTCATCCTCTAGTTCCATCCTAATATGGTGCTATTCTTATTCCTAATTCTTTATATACACTTTTTTCCCCTCCAGAAGCTTTTAGAATCTCCTCTGTCACCACTCTTACTAGGTCTGTTTTTTTTTATTATTCTATTGGTGCCTAGTGAACCCTGGGTATATTCTTTGATTCAGGGAAATGCTTTTGTATTATTTACTGATAATTTCCTCACCACCACTTCCTCTGTTGTCTCCTTCTACAGCTCCTTTTAGTCAAAAATTAATTTCCTATGTTAATACTCTTCTTCACTTCTCTGTTTCCTATACTTTTGTTTTCCTATTTTGTTTTATGATCCACTTTAAAGAGATTTCCTGAACATCACCTTGCAGTACTTTCACACACACACAAAAAATTGGCTATCATAGTTTTAATTTCCAATAGGTTCTTCCCCCCCCCAGCTGTTTCCCTCTTTTTTATAGCATACTGTTTTTGTGTTATGGATGCAGTATGTTCTCTTATCTCTTCCTTAATAGTTAGATAATGAAAACCTGGTGGAAGCTTGTGTATGCGGAGAGCTTAACTATAGAGAATTAAGATGACCTGTCAACTTTTACTGGAAAACCCCAAAGTCAGTGTCCATAAGTTTTTTCTTGCACTGTTCATCTTATCTAGCAGGGAATCCACCAATCTCCTGGAGGGTGTATATCCTGGTTGCCAGCATTCTGGAGCTAGTGAGGGAAAGTGAAGTTTCGTCACTTAGATTGCAGACTTTCACCTAAGCCCCTTGTTTCCGTCCTGCACCTGCTCCTTACCTACTCTGTATCTGGTGTCCCTAAGCCCGGATTCTCTTACTTAGTTTCTTGAGTGAATAGAATCCTCTTTCCTGTGGGTTTTGGGGAAGGTAGTCACCCAGCTGGGCAGGATGGAAGGGATATCTGGGGATCCAACTGCTCTTTCCATAAACATCAAATAATTTCTGTGTTTTCAACTTCCTTTCTCACACCTCTTCTTCCACAGTATCTGGTGCTTATAATTCCTGTGCTTTTCTGAGGTTTGACGGATGATTTGGCCTATATCCTCAGCTAGCACTTGCTTCACCTTCTGTTAAGCCATTTAATCCTACATTCATATTCCATCTTTATATATTATAATCAGAGATTAGATATTTCTCATCAACAGAGTTTGCATTTCTGTTTCTTTTTTTCCCCCAGATCACTCTGTGATAATCATTTATTTTGTGACGATTATTTATTTATTTGGCCACATGGTGGGATCTTCGTTCCCTAAGCAGGGATTGAACCTGTTCCCCTCCCCTACCCCTGCCGTGGAAGCACAGAGCCTTAACCACCGGACTGCCAGGGAAGTCTCCGCATTTCTGTCTTACTCTTCTTATTTTGGAGGAATGCTGTCTCCAGTGTTTGAAGAAGTCTCTTGTCATGGGTAATTAGTAATGAGGAACAGGAAGGGATCTTCACTGTCATAAGCTTCTGATTTCTTCATAGAAATCCTGTCCAGGTGTGAGCCAGAAACAGCATGTTTCCCCCAACTACATTTTCAGTTGTCCCCACTTAGTGGTACACACCCATTTATAAATGGGCTTCTGACAACAGTCTGAGATTTTCCTCATTTCACTGCTAACTCAGTGCAACTTTAAAAGACATCTTTATTTTTTCTTTTTTCTAAATATCCTGTGTAAGCTGACTGCAGCCTTTTCTTTAGAAAAATCAAAATAAATGTCATCTAGAAATACACAAATGCTGAAGAGCTTTCATCATCACAGTCATTTATTTATTCATTTGAAATAGATGTTTGAAACACCTGTAATACAAGATTGAAGCTAAAGCAGTGAACAGGACAGGCACAGTCCCTGTTATTAGGTAGCCTACGTTTTTGTGGTGGGAGAAGGCCAATAAACAAACAAATACATGGTATATCAGATGGTGATGAGTGCTAGAAAGAAAGTCTTTACATGTTGTCACTTCTTAGTCTCTCATCAGGAGAAAAGTCCCAGGACTTCCCTGGCTGTCCACCCATTAAGACTCTGCGCTTCCACTGCCGGGAACACAGGTTCAGTATCTGATGGGGGAACTAAGATCCCACATGCCTTGCGGTGCAGTCAAAAAGTTAGAAGAGAGGAAAGAAAGAAATCCTAAGATTCTATATGTTCAATATTTGGAAAATGTTATTTATTTTTAGTAGGAAATTAGTAACTATACTTACTTGAAAACTAATCACGTTTTAAATTCCATGGTTGTGCCTTCCTTAAGCACAATATAAATAAATCTCTTTTGTACCTAGAAATGGGATATTTTTTTTAATTTATACTAAACCTTCTATAAGAAATGGCCCCTTAGATTAAAGTTGATGTTTGATTCAATATTTTGAAGATGTTAAATGTTAGAAGTGAGATATACTAGTGATTATTTACACTTAACTCAAGGAATATACTTAAAGTTTCATGCTTATTTCTTCCTTAAGCAAAATATAGATACTCTGTTTGCACATGGAGATGGAATATCTTAAAGTTTACACTGAACATTGTGAAACAAATGGCCCCTTAGATTAAAATTGAATATTATCCCAGTAATTGTGCCACATGTCCCAGTTCAAACACAGGTTTGTGCTGTAGAAGCATAGAGCAGAAGCCAGCAACCTTGCTTCTCATCTGTAACAAATGATGAGATCATTTCAAATCAGTTAGTATTTTGATAATGCAAGCTATTATATGAAAATTAAAAGTATCCTTGAAAAACTTCTTGCTTTGTTAGAGTTCTTAGTGTCAGTTCTTGTGTATCATTCATTATCATTGATATTTCATAGTATTCCTGAGGCTTCTTATGCTTCTTCGTAATTGAGAACATTGAAGAGTTCTTGTCACAACTTTAGAGCAGTTTTATTTATTGAAGAAACACTCTCCACTTGAAGTAACAGGTTTTGCTAGGTCTAGGTCTCTTAATGTATTTCCAGTTAATATTATGTATTTCTTCTGAAGTACAGTTGAGGTGTGTGGAGATCTCGTTCAGAGCCTTTCCTGGATGTGTGATTTTAGAACAACCATCACTTTTCCAGGTTTCCATTCTGTTATCTGAGTGGTCGGACAAGCAGACTTCTATTTACTGTGGGCATAACGCACGTTGAGCTTAGTACTTTTTACATTATATTTGTTATTTCACGTCTTCATTCTTTCCTTGAACCTCTGAGGTGGTCATTATCATCCTCGTGTTATAGGTGAGGACACTGTGCTTCAGTGATGGTTAATCGTTCCAGTGTCTTCCTATTAGTAAATAGCAGAGCTCAGATACAGAGTCAGTGTTCACCCCAGTAAAGTGAGTCGTCTTCTCCCCATTTAACAGATACAGAAACTCACCTCGTACTGAGGCTACGTAACTCGCCAAGATAACTAGAACGTGAATTGAAACCACAATTTAAACTGAGGCAGGCAGGCTCCAGAGTCCAGGCTTTTAACCACTGTACTGCTCTCCAGTGTGACAGGAAGGATTTTTGTTTAGTGTTCTTTTGGGAAAATCTGTCGATAATTGAAAGTGGCTTCAAAACAAGAAAAGTATAATGAAGGAGCACCTTCCAGAAATTTCGCTGACCTCAAATTCTTCAAAAAGTTTTCTTTTTCAAAAGTGACTAGAAGCTCTTGTCACATTAGATAAGTTGTCACTGGCTTAATCCTTAGATTAAGAAGCTAATACTATGGCACATAGATGGGCAAACAGTGGAAACAGTGGCTGACTTTATCTTTTTAGGCTCCAAAATCACTGCAGATGGTGATTGCAGCCATGAAATTAAAAGACGCTTACTCCTTGGAAGGAAAGTTATGACCAACCTAGACAGCATATTAAAAAGCAGAGACATTACTTTGCCAACAAAGTTCCGTCTAGTCAAGGCTATGGTTTTTCCAGTGGTCATGTATAGGATGTGAGAGTTGGACTATAAAGAAAGCTGAGTGCTGAAGAATTGATGCTTTTGAACTGTGTTGTTGGAGAAGACTCTTGAGAGTCCCTTGGACTGCAAGGAGATCCAACCAGTCCATCCTAAAGGAGATCAGTCGTGGGTGTTCATTGGAAGGACTGATGTTGAAGCTGAAACTCCAGTACTTTGGCCACCTGATGCGAAGAGCTGACTCATTGGAAAAGACCCTGATGCTGGGAAAGATTGAGGGCAGGAGGAGAAGGGGACGACAGAGAATGAGATGGTTGGATGGCATCATTGACTCGATGGACATGGGTTTGGGTGGACTCCGGGAGTTGATGATGGACAGGGACGCCTGGCGTGCTGCAGTTCATGGGGTCGAAAAGAGTCAGACACGACTGAGCGACTGAACTGACTGACCTCTTAAATAAGCTAATAAGAGAAACTAGCTAATTTTAAGAAGTGTCACAGAGACACAAAAAGCAGAGGATTTCTCCCCCCTAAGGAAATCTATGTAAGAAAAAAACCTGAAATGTCATCCTTGTCAAGAGACTAGTTTTGTACTAAAATCAGGATGATGTCAAGTGATCATGGTTCCTGAGCTAGTTGCTGCTACTGTTAAAGGTATCAGCCAAGGAAGTGATCATGTCAGCAGTTCAGAAATGTGTGTTGAGTATAATAAGAGACTTAGACCACACATACACACACACACTCATAGGGAGAGAGGAAAACAAAAAATAACAGCCAAGTATGAGATTTGGAGGAAAAAAAAAATGTATGAGATTTGGTTTGGGTTCCCGTTGGCTGTTTTTGAAAAGATTTACATTTTAGGAGAAATGTGATCCAAACAAAACAGCAAATAACCTATAGATGATGTTTTATAAAATGGGTCTAGGGTGTTTTTTTTTTAATATAAACTTATTTATTTTAATTGGAGGCTAATTACTTTACAATATTGTATTGGTTTTGCCATACATTGACATGAATCCACCATGGGTGTATATGTGTTCCCCATCCTGAACCTCCTGCCCACCTTCCTCCCCATCCCATCCCTCTGGGTCATCCCAGTGCACCAGCCCCGAGCACTCTGTATCATGCATTGAACCTGGACTGGCAATTCGTTTCACATATGATAATATACATGTTTCAATGCCATTCTCCCAAACCATCCCACCCTCACCCTCTCCCAGAGTCCAAAAGACTGTTCTATACATCTGTGTCTCTTTTGCTGTCTCGCATATAGTGTTATCGTTATCATCTTTCTAAATTCCATATATATGCGTTAGTATACTGTATTGGTGTTTTTCTTTCTGGCTTACTTCACTCTGTATAATAGGCTCCAGTTTCATCCACCTCATTAGAACTGATTCGAATGTATTCTTTTTAATGGCTGAGTAATATTCCATTGTGTATATGTACCACAGCTTTCTTATCCATTCGTCTGCTGATGGACATCTAGGTTGCTTCCATGTCCTGGCTATTGTAAACAGTGCTGTGATGAACATTGGGGTACACGCGTCTCTTTCAATTCTGGTTTCCTCGGTGTGAATGCCCAGCAGTGGGATTGCTGGGTCATATGGCAGTTCTATTTCCAGTTTTTTAAGGAATCTCCACACTGTTCTCCATAGTGGCTGTACTAGTTTGCATTCCCACCAACAGTGTAAGAGGATTCCCTTTTCTCCACACCCTCTCCAGCATTTATTGCTTGTAGACGGGGTTGTTTTTTTATTCCTCTAAAAATTAACAGTGAAATTTTATAGTGAGACCCAGATGCATCTACATTCAGGACACTGAATATGGAAACAACCTTATTTATTCATTTCTCAGTTTTGTTTTTTTGCTTTTTTATCTTTTCTCTTCCACTAGATGGGTCAGTATTTAAATAATTGTTCACCACTCTATCACCAGCTCCTAGCACAATGCCTAGCACAGAAGTATGTGTTAAATGAGTGAATAAATTGTAGTCTGTTCTCTGTACTGAAGTCTGAGTCATCTTTCTAAAACATATTTCTGTTCTTGTTACTTAAAATCTGTCAGTGGCTCCTCTTTGCCCTTGAATGGAATCCAAGTTCCGTTCTTGAAACTTGACTGTTATCATAAAGGACCTTTATGTGCATGGGCACTAAGTTACTTCAGTTGTATTGGTGCACAACCCCATGGTCTGTAGCCGGCCAGACTCCTCTGTCCATGGGATTCTCCAGGCAAGAATACTAGAGTGGGTTGCCATGCCTTCTCCAGGAGATCTTCCTGACCCAGGGATCGAACCCAAGTCTCCTATGTCTCCTGCATTGGCAGGCAGGTTCTTTACCACTAGCACCACCTGGGAAGCCCAGAGGGCCTTTACATTTTTTATCTAGCCCAGGGTTTCTCAGCCTCAACACCGTTGACATTTTGGGCCAGATAACTCTTGGTCTGCGGGCTGTCCTGTTTAGTGTACTGTGCTTAGGAGCATCCTTGGCCTCTGCCCACTATCTGGTGGTATCCTCCCACCCACAGTTGTGTTGACCAAAACTGTCTCCATACATCACCAAATGTCCCCTGAGGAACAGAGCCACCCCAGGTGAAAGCCTCTGCTCTATCTGCTCATATCTCCCGCCTGTCCCTCAAATTCTAGCTGCTCTGGAGGTGTAAAGCTGTGTCTTGCCTGAAGGGCTTCACACATGCTGTCTTCCTCTGCCTGGGACACACCTGCCCCAATCTGCTTCTCATCATCCTTTAGATTTCAGCTTAAGTTTCACCTCTAAGAAGGCTTTTCTAGCTCTCCTTATTAGTTCCTTAGATGGCCCCAGCTTGTGTTACACCTGCATCTTGTATTTCCTGTCTCATCATCCTTTTTCCCCAGTTCTATCGAGATTAACTGACATAGAATATTGTATTAAAGATGTACGGCATAATGATTTGATATGTGTATAAATTTAGTTAATAACCATCACCTCACATAGTTACGGAATTTTTTGTGTGATAAGAACTTTTAAAATCTACTCTCTTAAGTCATTTTCAACTATATAATGTAGTACTGTAAACTGTAGTCAGCAGGTAATACATCATGGTAATAATAATAATGGTGCAGATGGATACTGAAATCAGTGGGTAATAATTTGGGGAGGAACAGGATTTGCACTGACTCAAAATATCTCCTCTAAGATATTTAACTATAAAGGGTAAGATAGTAGCTTTATAGTAGAGAAATCTGGCAGAAACCTTTACCTTAGCCAAGCAATCAAGGTCAGCACCACCAGTATCAGGGCGTGTCACACCATGAACGCTGTGGCATGATCCACTGAAAAGGACAAAACATTGTTTTTGTGGTATTCTTGCCAAAAAAAAAAATCTCAATTGGAATATGAGGAAAACATGAGACGAAGTCACATTAACTGATATTCAACAAAGTAACAGATCAGTGCTCTTCAAAAGTGTCAGGGTCATGGAAGACAAAGACTGGGGAGCTCTTACAGACTACAAGAGTCTAAGGAGAAATAACAACTGGATAGAATGCTGGAACAGAAAAAGGTCATGAGTAGAAAACTGACAAAATTTGAATACTGCCTTTAGTTCATAGTGTTGTGCCAGTGTTATTTCCTGGTTTCAATAATTATGCTATGATTATGTAAGATGTTAAGGGAAGCTGGGTAAGGGATATACGGAAACTCACATCTTTTTGCAACATTTAAGTCTAAAATTAGTTCAAAATAAAAAGTTGAAAAAAAAAAATCCTACTGCAAAAAAAAAGAGCTCCAAGCTGGAAAATTACTGAGGCCGAACCCAAGTCTTGAGCTATTCCTAGCTGCCAGTCCCAGGATGCGGATTACAGCCACAGTTGAGGGACAGGAGAAAGGGCAAAGAAAATGTTTTTTACCCTGAGCCGCGAGGTTACTAGACACAGGAAAAGCCAAACTGAAGTACTGGAAGGGATGTGCCAAGTAGGAAATCAACCAGGTGGTAGTGAGAGAGTTCAAGAAAGAGTGATGAGAAAGAGACAGGGAATAAAAAAATGAGAGCATGAAGGAAGGTCAGTGGCAACATTAGAGTTTAAGTGATGGGGGCCTCCCTGGCGGTCCCATGGCTAAGAGCCTGCACTTCCACTGCAGGGGGCACAGGTTTGATCCGTGGTCGGAATCCTCCATCCTGCATGCCGTGTGGCATGACTGCCCAAAAAAAGTTTACGTGATGCCAATGACAGCTGATGTGAGAGTTGGACCATAAAGAAGGCTGAGCACCAAAGAATCGATGCTTTTAATTGTAGTGCTGGAGAAGACTTAAAGAGTCCCTTGGACAGAAAGAAGATCAAACCAGTCAATCCTTAGGGAAATCAACCCTGAATACTCATTGGAAGGACTGATGCTGAAGCTGAAGCTTCCAGTACTTTGGCCACCTGATGTGAAGAACTGACTCATCAGAAAAGATCCTGATGCTAGGAAAGATTGAAGGCAGGAGGAGAAGAGGGTAGCAGAGGATGAGATGGTTGGATAGCATCACCGATTCAATGGATATCAACTTGGGCGAACTCCAGGAGATGGTGAGGAACAGGAGGCCTGGCATGCTGTGGTCCATGGGATCACAAAGAGTCAGACAGGACTTGTCAACTGAACCACAACAACAGTGCCAGTCATTATGTAAATTTTTATGTCCAAATGAATCCTAGATATTCAAATCTATCTTTTGTGTTTAAGAGATTAGTTTAATCCTGTCACAGATGATTCATTTCATGTAAAACGTAGCCTGGAACTTTTAACACAAGTCCGACAGGTTGGCTGTCATTCAGTCATTTGATTAGGGTGTTTGATGAGGAATATGCTTAGTTGTATCATTCCTCATGTGTAGCTTTAAATCAAAACCTGTCCCTTTCCAAGGCTATACTGACTTCCAGTCTTTTTTTTTTTTTTGGTTTGTATAGTCAGTTTGCAGACCTACCCTTTTTTTCTTCCTCACAGGAGTAATCTAAAAGTTGCTCACTGTCTTCTTCAAAGAACTGATACAGTTCTGGTCATATTAGATATATTTTGCATAGAATTGTTCTAGTCAAAAGTTTAGGTGGGCCTCTCTGGTAGTCCAGTGGTTAAGAGTTTGTCTTCCATTGTAGGGGCATGGATTCAATCCCTGGTTGCCAAAAAAAAAAACAAAAAAAACATAAAACAGAAGCATTATCATAACAAATTCAGTAAAGACTTTAAAAATGGTTCATGTCAAAAAAATAATAAAAAATTTTTTATTGAAGTTTGAGCATTTAACATAAGGAAAACTTGAGATGGAAAAAAATTAATAATGTAAGAAAAACACAGCTGAAAAAGAAATTTCCACAAGTCATTGTAAGAGACAAGAGTTCACCAAGGAGAAAGGGTTCACCTGCTGATTTATTGTAGGTGGACTACTTCTGAACCATTTCTAGGAAGTTGGAATCAGTCAGTTCAGTCGCTCTGTCATGTCTGACTCTTTGCAACCCCATAGACTGCAGCACACATGCCAGGCTTCCCTGTCCATCACCAACTCCCAGAGCCTGCTCAAACTCATGTCCATCAAGTTGGTGATGCCATCCAGCCATCTCACTCTCTCGTCACTTTCTCCTCCTGCCTTCAATCTTTCCCAGCATCAGGGTCTTTTCTGATGAGTCAGTTCTTCACATCAGGTGGCCAAAGTATTGGAGCTTCAGCTTCAGCATCAGTCCTTCCAATGAATATTCAGGATTGATTTCCTTTAGGGTTGACTGGTTTGATCTCCTTGCAGTCCAAAGGACTCTCAAGATTCTTCTCCAACACTCCAGTTCAAAAGCATCAATTCTTGGCACTCAGCTCTCTTTATGGTCCAACTCTCACATCCATACATGACTACTGGAAAAACCATAGCCTTGACTAGATGGACCTTTGTTGGCAAAGCAATGTCTCTGCTTCTTCATATGCTGTCTAAGTTGGTCATAGCTTTTCTTCCAAGGAACAAGCGTCTTTTAGTTTCATGGCTGCAGTCACCATCTGCAGTGATTTTGGAGGCCAACAAAATAAACTCTATCACTGTTTCCACTGTTTCCCCATCTATTTACCATGAAGTGATGGGACTGGATACCATGATCTTTGTTTTTTGAATGTTGAGTTTTAAGCCAACTTTTTCACTTTCCTCTTTCACTCTGATCAAGAGGCTCTTTAGTTCCTCCTCACTTTCTGCCGTAAGGGTGGTGTCATCTGAAGTTATTGATATTTCTCCCAACAGTCTTGATTCCAGCTTGTGCTTCTCCAGCCTGGCATTTCGCATGATGTACTGTGCATGTAAGTTAAATAAGCAGGGTGACAATATACAGCGTTGACATACTCCATTCCCAATTTGGAACCAGTCCAATTTGGAACCAGTCCGATTTTCCGTGTCCAGTTCTAACTGTTGCTTCTTGACCTGCATACAGATTTCTCAAGAGGCAGGTAAGGTGGTCTGATATTCCAGTATTATTATTCCAATAATACCAGTTGGTGAAGAAGGAAATGGCAGCCCACTCTAGTATTCTTGCCTGGAGAATCCTGTGGATGGAGGAGCCTGGTGGGCTGCTGTCCATAGGGTCACACAGAGTCGGACACAACTGAGGCGACTTAGCGTGCATGCATGCATGCATTGGGGAAGGAAATGGCAACCCACTCCAGTATTCTTGCCTGGAGAATCCTGTGGATGGAGGAGCCTGGTGCGCTGCTGTCCATAGGGTCACACAGAGTCAGACACAACTGAGGTGACTTAGCATGCATGCATGCATGCATTGGAGAAGGAAATGGCAACCCACTCCAGTATTCTTGCCTGGAGAATCCCAGGGACGGAGAGCCTGGTTGGCTGCCCTCTCTGGGGTCTCATGGAGTCCAACACAACTGAAGCGACTTAGCAGCAGCAGCAATACCAGTTGGTCTGGTATTATTGGAATAATAGTGACTGAATACAGGCGGTGGTGACTTCCTCAGAGCTGTAGGGAGTGATCTGTTACCCTTCACTGAACACTAGCACAGTGGGAGACTGAAGGAAAAAAACTACTTGTTTCCTGTTTGTGTATGTGGGAAAAGTTGTTGATAATGTCAACAGGCAATTTGGGAGAAATACCAAGTGTTTTTGACAGGTTATATGTACATTTACATACCGTGTAGCTGCCTGGAAATATCTAGTAAATGACCTATTTTGAGTCACAGTACAAATTTCATGAAGATATTGAATGGTCTTTCTGCCTGAAGTCTGCAGAGGAGTTAAGATTTTATATTTGGAATGCCTAAAAATTTTTAAATTCAAAGAAACAAAGGCAGCCCCAAAAGGGGCAACTTTTGCAGTGATCTCTGTTAGGTGAAACTTCAGATAGCCAAGAGTGCAGATGATTTTTAATGAAACCAGGGCAAGAACCCTCTTCCTAAATTTTAAACTTTTTATCTTCAAACTCGTATCCCATTACTTTAGGTAAAGGGTAAGTTATAGCTGATTTGTTCAGCTGTGCTTTGCCTCGACATGGGAAATCAATTGAGATAAAATATGATGAAAGTTCATATTGATTCAGAGATTTGCTGTTTTCTTTTTATAAAGTGGAGATTTGTGTCCGTGTGGACATAACCACTGACTTTCACTGTTCATTGAGAGGACAGATCAATTGCTGTCAAGTTTTCTCTTTGGGTTCCTTAAGATCAGTAATAAAGCAGTGACCAATCTATCCACAGAAGAGAGTGGAGATTTCTAAGTACACCTCCTCATTTCCATTTCCACACTATGCTCAGACATTGTTGCTTTACTTACAAGCAATTCCTGTCCTCAGCTTTCCATGTATAGTAACATTTCCTGTGTTGTTCATTTTTTAAAATGTTAATGAGAAGGATTTCAGATGTTTTTTAAAAAGTGATATTTCCAGCATTTGTTAAAGAGCTAGAATGACCATACCTACAGGTTAGGAGTCATTTCAAAGCAGAACACTTTCGTGGATGATTCTGTTCTTTGAGAGCTGGGGTCCCGGTAGTATATCTGTGCATGCTTCTAGGGCAAATTTCAGATGCCTGAAGGCACAAAGGCAGTAGCTGAAAAGAAGAGAGTGTGCAGAACCTTGATGGTGACCATGATGATGATGGAGAGGAAGAGGAGAAAAAGACATTGATGGTGGTGGTGGTGACGGCATCAGCTAACATGACTGTGCACTTACTATGTTTTGAGCACCATGTCAAGTGTGGTCTGTACATTCAGGCTGAATCTCCTGTGCAGTTTCTTGTTATCTCCACAGGCCCATCACTTTTATAGGTAGTACTGAGCCAACAGAGTGGTCTAAATTAAAATCACCCTCTGCCCTTCTTGCCCTTGAGGCAAAGGAACAACCAGAAGATACAAAGCAAACACTGTGCAAATTTAAACAAACAAAAAGACAGAGCTTAAAATTGCAAGTTTCAGCCAGACTGGCTAGACCCTAGATGATATTAAGATGTGTGCATTTTCTGAGTTCTTTGAATTGAACACGTGCATCTGACAAAAATCTCAACTCCTTCTTCCTATTATCTGATTCTGATCCTCTCTGTCTCTGGGTGCTCAGAAAACTATTTAGTGATAATTCTTAAGTCTGAGTTATTTTATTTTCTATAAGACTGATTATAACACAATTATAATTTTTTAAATATGCCTTATAAACATATGTTTGTTGAGTCTAACATATGGTATTTCTCTGGTTATTTTATTCCTAATGCTTTGTTACAGTATCAGATTGTTTCGTGTACTACTTCATGCTGAATAAATATTAGAGAGATGAATCTTTATTCTCAGGCCTGCTTCCTATTTTAATATAGAGGAAAAGCTCAGTTTGTATTTATAAGTTTTAATTATGAATTATGGTACCACACACATACAAGAGAAATATGGGGTCCAATTTCTTATCTTAGATAAATCAGGACAATTTCCGAATTAACAGCTTTTGTTTTCACTTGAAGAAGTTGAGCAGTGGGGTAACAGAAGACAGTGTTAGAGAATAACCATACAGTAACCATGACCAACTTAGTGCCTAAACACACACACACACACAACCATGACTGCTGCTCTTGCTGCTGATCAACCTGTCCGTGTGCTCATCTTTCTTTCTTAGGTGGTTGCCTATCACTATTGCCAAGCAGATAACGCCTACACCTGCCTGGTGCCTGAGTTCGTCCACAACGTTGCTGCCCTGCTCTGCCGCTCCCCTCAGCTGGCAGCCTATCGGGAGCAGCTTCTCCGGGAGCCTCACCTCCAGAGCATGCTGAGCCTTCGGTCCTGTGTTCAAGACCCCATGGCCTCCTTCCGGAGGGGAGTGCTGGAGCCCCTGGAGAATCTCCACAAAGGTACAGATGAGGTGCAGAGCAAGTGGAAGGTGGAGGCTCTGGAGCCCAAGTTCACCTGGGGGCATGTTATAGAAATGATTATTTTTATCACGCTGCCAAAACTTAAATGTTCCTACAGGGTACAGTTAACAAATAAAAGGTTTTACTCAGAAAAAAAAAAAAATAAGAAATTCCTCCAATTGGTACTTCTTCCTCTCTGTGTAAAAATTCTCATTCTCATTTCCAAATACAATGCATTCTTCTTGAGCTAAAGATAATTGAGCTTCCAGTCCTTTCTGTGGAGTTCAAATAGATCACTCAAGCCATGGCTCCCTCTCCATGCCATGGAGTTTCTATGGTTACAAACATCCTCAGTCTTTATATTTGCTTTTTTTTTAATTACTCCACAGTCAGGTAAAATGAAAGGGTTGCATAACTATGTGTATACAAAAAAAATTACTTAATCATCCACTAAAAGGTATTAAGATATTTTTAAGAAGTGGGGGGAAGTGATCACGTCCATGCCTTTTCTTTATTTTAACTCTGCAACTCTGGTGGTATTGTTTTTCAGTTGTATCTGACTCTTTGCAACCCCATAGATTGCAGCACGCCAGGCTTCCCTGTCCCTCACTATCTCCCAGAGTTTGCTCAAACTCATGTCCATTGATTCGGTGATGCCATCCAACCATCTCATTCTCTGTCACCCCTTTCTCCTGCCCTCCATCTTTCCCAGCATCAGGGTGTTTCCCAATGAGTCAGCTCTCTGGTGTTGGCCGAGGCCTAAGTGTAACCACCTCATTCTTCACCTCTGCCCCTCCCCCAGCATGTTCTGTCCATGCTGGGAGCCGAAGAAAAGGGCCTGAGTAAGCATGAGATGCCTGAACAGTCCTGTTTATCCCTGAGAGACTTACATACTTTCCTTGAGCATTTCTCAGGTACTCGTATAAGAATTTGCATTCTCCTGGCCACTGTCTCCAGTTATGTCGACTTCCATGCTGATCACTGTGTATCCGAGTTTCTCTTCTCGACTCTCATGACCTCTGTCTATAGCTCTGCTACCTACCAATCAGCTTTCCCACAGCCTAGACTTTTTTAGCATTGAGATTTCTCCACAAATATTTTCAACATGTTTTCTGTCCATTCAGTCAAGCTTTAAATCCCATTAATTGTGCCTTCTTGATGTTTCTCACGTCTCAAAATCATTCCTGCCACTGTCACCCTAAAGGCTGCTCAGCTGCCTGTGACATCACATCTGTGTAGCTGCCCTTCCTGGTCTTTGGTCTTCTGGTCTAGTGCTGTGTTCACATCATAACACATTTGGAAAATTATTAGAATGTATATTAGCACCCAGGGGTTAAAAATCAAGACTCCTCATGGCTGGACATCACTGGCTGTGAGGCTACAGCTGCATGGAGCTCCTGATGCCTGGAGGACTGAAGGGATTCATGTTTAGGCACATCTCTAACCCATTCATGGCATTCCTGGCGGGTAATATCTGCCCCAGTCTCTACAGTCTTCTAGACTTTACGTACTGCTTCCAGATAAAGCTTTATAAAACAGTGCTCTGGTCACTGAATTTCCCTGTTCAGAAACCTCCAGTGACTCCCTGTTACCTCACTGAATTAACTTCCAGCTCCCTAGTCTGTCACTTAAGGTATTTAATGGCCTGGATCCAACCTACTTTCCAGCCTTATGATCCACTTTTACCCTTATGAACCCTGTGTTTACATATAAACCAAAATATTCACAAATCCCTAAATACTTCCTTACATTTTCCTGCCTCCATACATCTGCTCATTGGTTCCTTTTCTTGATATGCCTTCTCCTCACATCTCAGAATCCTACCCATCTTTCATGGACCACCTTAAATACCACCTTATTCATGAAATACCTGCTGATCCACCTGCTTCCTCCAGTAAGTTACAGGGTCCTTCCAAATTGACATTAGGATTTTTTTATATCTTACTTATGGTACTTCATATATTACTACATGTTTAATAGAACTTAAATTTTTGTTACTAACATTTATTGAACTTTTATTATATGTCATATATACTTTGTGCTTTATAGGAATTAGTTATTTCTATACTTATTCCTTTGTCTGAATTGTATGCTGTTGAGGCTAAGAACTTATTCAGCTTTTATCCTTCATGGTGATTACCTCAACCATGAACATAGCAGGCATTTCAAGACATAAATTTTGAACAAATAAGTGAAGATAGAAATTGCTCCCATATAGGGGTACCTTGAGGGAAGGTCAGTGATACAGGATCTACATCTTAATGCTAATTTAAGGAGAATGTTCAAATGCTTACAGGCTCAGCTCTAGATTCTCAACCATAATTCATGTGTTTTATAATTTTGCTACTAGATATATTTGCTGCTCATTTAGGTCTCCACAACCAGCTTTAGATATCCCCATTGATAAATGTTCTCTGAGTGAATTTAATTATTCTATCAAATTACCATGTTCTTACCCTGAAAACAAAATCATCATGAGCAACAACTGGAAACACAATTTGTAAAATAAATGAAATACTGAAAATTATTTGATTAATCCCAAAGAAGACTGGAAAGAAAAAACAGAATATATATATATATATATATATATATATATATATTTTTTCTTTTTTTAGTATGGAACAAGCAAAATGAAAGGCTTAAATCAACTATATCACTAATTACATTAAATTTAAATGGACCAGATAATTCTGTTAAAAGGCAGAAACCATCAGACTGGATTATAAAAGCAAGACCCAGTAATATGCCATGTGCAGGAAAGGTTATTTAAAGACACAGATTCAAAGTGAAAGAGTAGAAAAATATATACCCTATAAACGTGGAGCATAAGAAAGCTGGAGTGAGTATATTCATGTGAGGAGGATTGGACTTCAAGACAAGGAGTATTACCAGAGGGGCATTTGATAAATATAAAAGGAGCAGTTCATCAAAAGATAAAATAATCCTAAATGTGCGTAAACCTAATAGTGAAGTTTCAAAATAGATGAATCAAAAACTAATAGAACTAAAGAGCTAAATAGACAAATAATTATAGTTGGAGATGTTAACTTCTCTGTCTCAATAACTGTTAGAACAAATAGACAGAAACTTAGGAAGTATATAGAAGATTTTAACAACACTGTCAACCAATTTGACCCAGTTGGCGTTTATAGAACACTGTCAATAACTGCATAATACACATTCTTTTCAAGTGCACAGGGATTGTATCTGGGCCATAAGTCTGAATTCAAAAAACATTTTCTTTACAGAAAATGTTCTCTGAGATAATGGTTTAATTAGAAATCAATACACAGAAAATCCCCGGATATTTAGGAATTTAGCAGTGCAGTTCTAAACAACCCATGAGACAAGGAAGAAACCACAAAGGAAATTATAAAAACTTCAAACTGAGTAGTAAAAAATCAATGATTAAGTTTATGACTTAATAAACTAGAAAAAATGAGGAAAATAAACCCAGAGTAAGCAGAAAGAAATAATAAAAAGCAAGAGCTGCAATCAGTGAAACAGAAAAAAAATTTTTTTAATATTAAAAAAAATTAAAATTTATAGCAATAAATTCAACAACTTAAATTGGTCAAATTCTATGAAAAACACAAGTTACACAAAAGTGACTCAAAAGGAAAGAAAAAAATCTGAATAGCTCTTATCTGTTTAATTTGTAGCTCTTACCTATTTAAGTTCAAATGAAAAAAAACCTCTAAAAAGAAAACTCCAGGCTCAAATGGTTTTATTAATGAGTTGTATCCAGCATTTAAAGAAGAAATAATATCAACCTTGCATAAATGTTTTCAGAAAATAAAGGAGAAGAGAACATTTCTCAGTTTGTTTTATTAGACAGGCATACTGCTGAAACCAACATATGATATGGTAAGGACCATACAAGAAAAGAAAATTACAGGCAAGAATTCCTCATGACCATAATAGCAAAATCCTGGGAAAAACAAAAGAGCAAATTGATTAGTTCTACTTGATCAGAAATATAATGTTTAACATTTGAAAGTTAATTAGTATGACACATCATACTAGCAGAATAAATGAGAAAATCTATGTCTTTATGTAAACATATATTTATAATCTCAATAATGCAGAAAAAAATAATTAAAATTAATAATAAAAACCATCTGCAAACTAGGAATAGAAGAAAACTTAGTCTCATAAAGGACAACTCCAAAACATATACAATGAAATGTTAAATACGTTTCCCCTTTTATCAGGAGCTTGGTGACTTACTTTCGACATTCCTCAGTGGTCCAAGCTAGCACAGTTAAGAAAACAAACAAGCAAACACTATGAAGACTGGAAAAGAGGAAGCAAAATTGGCTTTATTTGCTGATGTGCATGTTTACTGGAACACTCCACGGAATCTAGAAAAGCAAAGAAAAGCCTACTAGAATTAGTAAATGTAGAGCTACTGTCAATACAGTCAATATGTGATATCTATTGTGTTTATTTTGGATGGCATCACTGACCCGATGGACATGAGTTTGAGCAAGCTCCGGGAGTTGGTGATGGAGTTGGAGTTGCAGCCTGCCATGCTGCCGTCTATGGGGTCACAAAGAGTTGGACACAACTGAGCGACTGAACTGAACTGAATTGTGTTTATATACTAGCAGAAAACAGCTGAAAAGTGAAATTTAAAAAATAGTGTGGCAGTTTTAAAACATGGCTGCAAATTCTTTGACATTCCTCCCATCCAGAGTTAGGGTGTGTGTCTCCTTCCCTTGAATCTTAGCAAGCTTGTGACTGCTTCAACCAAGAAAATATGACAAAATGATGCTGTGTATAGTTGAGGCTAGGTTATAAATGGCCATGCTGCTCCCATCTTGTTTACTGAAACACTTGTTTTGGGGAGATGCATTGCCATGTCACGGGCTTCCCTGGTGGCTCAGTGATAAAGAATCCGGCTGCTAATGCAGAAAATGCAGGTTCAGTAAGTCAGGAAGATCCCCTGGAGAAGGCAATGACAACCCACTCCGATATTCTTGCCTGGAAAATCCCATGGACAGAGGACCCTGGTGAGCCCATGAGGTCACAAAAGAATCAGACCCAACTCAGCAACCAAACAGCAACAATTGCCATGTGAAAAGACTGACTACTTTGAGTTTATTAGGAAGTACAGACCACATATAGCAGCCATATTTATATAAGTTTTCCAGTTGACTGTTCTAGTCAATCAAGTCATTCTGGCCCTGATACCAAACATATGGGTTTTTGTTGCAGATGATTCCATTTCCCAGCCATTTGAGTAACAGCTTTTTGATGCAACAGTAGATAACTGGAGCAAATACTATTTTCTGTAGAATCAAAATGCCTAAGCATAAATTTAATAAAAGGTGTGTCAAGAGTTCCACCGTGAGAACTACAAAACATGCAAAGCAAAATTAAAGAAGTTAGTAAATGGAAGAGATATGCCATGTTTGTAGATTGGAGTTTTCTCCCAAACTGGTCTATAGATTCAACATAATCCCAATCAAAATCCCAGCAGGATTTTTTTTTTATTTACAACTTTCAGAAATTCAAAGAACCATGAAAGCCAAAACAATGTTAAAAAAAAAAAAAAGAATTGGAAGACCAACAGTTATAGGCCAACAGTACCTGGTTTCAAGACTTGATATAAAGCTGTAGAAATAATGACCGGCAGTAATGTGTTAGTAAATGTTTAACAATCAGCCCAGGGATGGGGGCCTGATTTGACCGTAAAAAACTTAACAGTCAGCTCTTGTGAACCAACTTGAGCTAGCTCTAGCACTCCGCTGACAGAGTGGTATTCCCACAAGGAGAGATAAATACATCAATGGAACACAATGGAGAATCTAAAGATAAACCCACAATATGGAGTCAGGGGACCTTCAGCGATGCCAAGATAATTTGGAAAACAGAATTTTTTGTCATCAAATGATGCTACAACAACTGGATACCAGTATGGGAAAAAATGAATCTCAATCTTTATCTTGCATCATACACAAAAATTAACTTGAGATCATATCTGAAATATAAAAGTGAAATCTCTAAAGCTAATAGAAAAAAACGTATAATATCTTCACAACCTCGGGGTAGGTGAAGATTTCTTAGATCCTAAAAATCATTAATCATGTAAGAAAAAATTAATAAATTGGACTTCATCAAAATTTTAAATGTCTGCTCAATATAAGACACTACTAAGAAAAAGGAAAAGAAAATCACAAAGGGGGAGAAAATAATTCACTGTGTGTGCACACTCATGTTTGTATGCGACATACCACTTATATCCATGGTATTTAAAGAATTTCAGTAAGTTATTGAAGAAAGGATAAATCAATTCTGAAATGGACAAAAGATTTAGGTGCTTCACAAAAGAAGATATATAAATAGCCTACCAGCACATAAAAAGGTGTTTGCCGTCATTAGTCATCAGGCAAATACAAATTAAAATCACAATGAGATACCACCTCACAGACACCACAATGGTTAAAATTTTAAAAGATGAGCATCAAATGTTGGTGAGGTACACAACTAGAACCCTTACATATCACTGGTGGGAGTTTAAAGTGGTGCAACTACTTTGGAAAACTAGTTAGCAGTTCCTTATAAAGTTAAATATGAATCTGCCTTATGACCAAGCAATTCTAATTCTTATGACCAAGCAATTTCAAGCAAAATACATTTTAGGTAAATGTATTTACCCAAAAGAAATGAAAACATATGTACAAAAAGACTCATGCAAGAATGTTTATATCAAAGACTATTCATAGTGGCTAAGAACTGAAAACACCCCACATATCCTTCAACAAAAGCATGCATAAACAAACTGTATATTCATTTGATGCATATTAAATGAATTCTCAGTATGCTTCTTAGTAATAAAAGGAACAAATTAATAGTATACTCAACAATGTATTGATAGATGAATCTCAAAAACTTTATGTTAATCATAAGAAGCAAGTCTCGTCAATGGTGATGTGAATCAGAACAGTGGTGCCTATTGAGCACTGGACCTCTGGGGTGATGGAGATGTTCTATCTTTGCTCAGGATGTTAGTTACAAGAGTATATGTGTTTGTCAAAACTCACCAGTGTGTACAGTTTAGATCTTCACAATGAATTGTATTAATTATATGTAAATTTTTATCACAGTGGTTTGTAAAATAGGGAATTTTTTAAGGTAACTGGAGTTTTCTTCCCAGGAAGATTCAGTAGAAATAGTTTCTATTTAGACTTAGGAGCTACGTTTCAACTTATATATCTTTCTTTAAAAAATGAGAGTCAACATTTTTCACATTTCTTTAAGGTTCTACAAGTGTGGTGACTAAAACACAAACACACATACATAGAAAACAAATGGAAATGTTTCAGAGTTTCTTGATGAACTTTTGCTTCAGCCATCAACATGAAAAAAAGGTGATACTTGTTTGTTAGCACAACTAAAAGGAAGTGCATGTAAAGCGCAGCTTTTTTGAACAAAAAAGCTGTTGTCTTATGTGAGCTTTGTTTTCATTTTTGAGAATCCCTGTATAATACACCAGTAGTATTAATACAATCGAATCTCATGCGCTAGGTTCCAGTTTTGGCTTTAGTTTTAGCTGTCGGCTCTTCTCTTGCAGACTCTTTAATTCTTATTTCTCTCAGGTATCTAGAGAGAATCTTAGAACAAGACTACTAAGGAAGACAGTTCAAGTATTCATTAAGCATATATGTAAGTGAGAGCAGTGGGGCATCCCTGGTGAGTACATATGTACAAGGAATTTAAAACAAGGGTTAACGGGCTTCGGAGACCTTTCCAGGGACTTGTCAACCAGAACAGTGACTCCTAAGCATAAGTTCTTTTAAAGTTTTCATTAGTCCATGACAAAATAAGAAAAGAGAAACAGCCTAGGATTTGTGTGGATGTAAAACACTGATTTAGGTCAGGTATGACCTAAATCAAATCCCTTATGATTATACAGTGTAAGTGTCAAATAGATTTAAGGGGCTAGATTTGATAGAGTGCCTGATGAACTGTGGACAGAGGTGTGTGACATTGTACAGGAGACAGGGATCAAGTCCATCCCCATGGAAAAGAAATGCAAAAAAGCAAAATGGCTGTTTGAGGAGGCCTTACAAATAGCTGGGAAAAGAAGAGAAGCGAAAAGCAAAGGAGAAAAGGAAAGATATTCCCATCTGAATGCAGAGTTCCAAAGAATAGCAAGGAGAGATAAGAAAGCCTTCCTCAGCGATCAATGCAAAAAAAAAGAGGAAAACAACAGATTGGGACAGACTAGAGATCTCTTCAAGAAAATTAGAGATACCAAGGGAACATTTCATGCAAAGATGGGCTCGATAAAGGACAGAAATGGTATGGACCTAACAGAAGCAGAAGATATTAAGAAGAAGTGGCAAGAATACACAGAAGAACTGTACAAAAAAGATCTTCACGACCCAGATAATCACGATGATGTGATCACTCACCTAGAGCCAGAAATCCTGGAATGTGAAGTCAAGTGGGCCTTAGAAAGCATCACTACGAGCAAAGCTAGTGGAGGTGATGGAATTCCAGTTGAGCTATTTCAAATCCTGAAAGATGATGCTGTGAAAGTGCTGCACTCGATATGCCAGCAAATCTGGAAAACTCAGCAGTGGCCACAGGACTGGAAAAGGTCAGTTTTCATCCCAATCCCAAAGAAAGGCAATGCCAAAGAATGCTCAAACTACTGCACAATTGCACTCATCTCACACGCTAGTAAAGTAATGCTCAAAATTCTCCAAGCCAGGCTTCAGCAATACGTGAACCGTGAACTTCCAGATGTTCAAGCTGGTTTTAGAAAAGGCAGAGGAACCAGAGATCAAATTGCCAACATCCGCTGGATCGTTGAAAAAGCAAGAGAGTTCCAGAAAAACATCTATTTCTGCTTTATTGACTATGCCAAAGCCTTTGACTGTGTGGATCACAAGAAACTGTGGAAAATTCTGAAAGAGATGGGAATACCAGACTCTCACGTCAGACCACTGACGTGTCTCTTGAGAAACCTGTATGCAGGTCAGGAAGCAACAGTTAGAACTGGACATGGAACAACAGACTGGTTCCAAATAGGAAAAGGAGTACGTCAAGGCTGTATATTGTCACCGTGCTTATTTAACTTATATGCAGAGTACATCATGAGAAACGCTGGGCTGGAAGAAACACAAGCTGGAATCAAGATTGCCGGGAGAAATATCAATAACCTCAGATATGCAGATGACACCACCCTTATGGCAGAAAGCGAAGAAGAACTAAAGAGCCTCTTGATGAAAGTGAAAGAGGAGAGTGAAAAAGTTGGCTTAAAACTCAACATTCAGAAAACTAAAATCATGGCATCCAGTCCTATCACTTCATGGGAATTAGATGGGGAAACAGTGCAAACAGTGTCAGACTTTATTTTTTGGGGCTCCAAAATCACTGCTGATGGTGATTGCAGCCATGAAATTAAAAGACGCTTAATCCTTGGAAGGAAGGTTATGACCAACCTAGATAGCATATTTAAAAGCAGAGACGTTACTTTGCCAACAAAGGTCCATCTAGTCAAGGCTATGGTTTTTCCAGTGGTCATGTATGGATATGAGAGTTGGACGGTGAAAAAAGCTGAGCGCCGCAGAATTGATGCTTTTGAACTGTGGTGTTGGAGAAGACTCTTGAGAGTCCCTTGGACTGCAAGGAGATCCAACCAGTCCATCCTAGAGGAGATCAGTCCTGGGTGTTCATTGGAAGGACTGATGTTGAAGCTGAAACTCCAATACTTTGGCCACCTCATGCGAAGAGCTGGCTCATTGGGAAAGACCCTGATGCTGGGAAGGATTGGGGGCAGGAGCAGAAGGGGACGACAGAGGATGAGATGGCTGGATGGCATCACTGACTCGATGGACATGGGTTTGGGTAAACTCCAGGAGTTGGTGATGGACAGGGAGGCCTGTCCTGCGATTCATGGGGGGAGGCTGCGATTCATGGGGTCGCAAATAGTCGGACACGAATGAGCGACTGAACTGAACTGAACTGAAAACATAGATGCAATTTTGCATAGACATGTATGTAAAAGTTAGATAAGATCCCTCTTCTTCTAATGTTAAAATATTTTTTATTCTATGAAATAATGGTAGTAGTTGTACTGTACATGTCCTTATATGGCAAATTATGGAGCAGATCCTTAGTTGATCCCCAATTTTTTTTAAATTTTCATTTATAAAATCTTTTAAAAACTACTGACCCAGAGTATGTATTTAAATATACAAAGTTTGAAATGAACAAGCATTCTTGCAAGGGTGGTTGCGTTTGAAAGGCAAAGTCTAAACATCACGAAGGTCTCACTTCTTAAATTTATAATTGAGAGACCTTATCATTTAGCGAAAGAAAAGGAAATTTTTTAGGTTTAAGTGAGTCACATTTTTTAAAAAAGAAATGATATATTGTCTACTCATGGGATGAATATTATAGTCTACTGGGAATTTATGGAAATGAAAATTTAATTTTATTAGTATTTGAGTTATTTCATTCATTAAAATGTTAAGATGATAATTTAGAGCATGTTCTTGATCTTGATGCTTGAAATGTTTTCCCAAAGAAAATTTCAACAGATGCGTGCATTATCATCAGCCTTTTTTTCCACTTGACGATCATGGCTTTCTTCCGAAGGAGCCTGGGTGAAGTTAAAGGAGGTCTGACTGAAGTGGTGGAGACAGTGGTGTGCTTGTAAATTTTAACAACCAGCTGTAGGAAGGAGGGCTTGTAACATTTGCAGTTAAGAGTTAGACACAACTTAGCAACTAAACAACAACAAAGTATATAAATAAATAGTCCCACTTGGACCAATTTGAAGCTACCAGTTGCTTAACAACCAACTCCTGAAAATGTTTCAGTGGATTCTCCTGAACCAGCACAGAATGGCTCTAGCACAGCACGGGGTGGGGCTGGTGATGGTACTCACTAACTGAGGACAGCTGTAATGTATCTGCCAAGCAGAGTGCAGTAAAGACATGATTTTGCTTAAAGGAGCCAAAGTCCTCAAAATCAGGAACTTAAGAACCCCCATTTGGTGAGTAAACTCCAATTCATTCCAAGCAGCTCCTCTCTCTTCCTAAATTCTTTTTACTCCCTAAAGGAACAATGTATTTTCTTAGCTCTACATCATCTAGAATGACATTTCATTAATAATCATTGTTAATAGAGCTGAAATCCATCATTTCTCATCCTAAAGTCACCAGATGAAAGTAATACTTGAAACTCTTCATAATTTGAGAACTGATTTATAGTACTTAAGCTATTGAAATTAAATTTCTTTATGTAAAGCTAGTACTTTAGAGGGGAAATATAAAGTTGTACTAATCATGCAAAAAATCTGCATACAATTTGAAACAAAAATATATAGAGTTTTGATTGATTTTGACTCTTTCAAAGGCTAACAGAACCAATGTGGTACTGAAGTCCACAGACTTCCTTCTGTCCCCAGCTTCACCTTCTTTTTCTTCCTCACATGTTTCCTGCTTCAGGCATCCCAGTGACTTCTCTCTTTCTTCCCCCCGGCTTTCCTCTTTTCAGAACCTGTAAGTTCAGTTCAGTCACTCAGTTGTGTCTGACTCTTTGCAACCCCATGGACTGCAGCATGCGAGACTTTCCTGTTCATCACCAACTCCCGGAGCTTACTCAAACTCATGTCCATTGAGTCGGTGATGCCATCCAGCCATCACGTCTTCTGTCATCCTCTTCTCCTCCTGCCTTCAGTCTTTTCCCAGCATCAGGGTCTTTTCCAATGAGTCAGCTCTTCGCATCAGGTGGCCAAAGTATTGGAGTTTCAGCTTCAGCATCACTCCTTCCAATGAATATTAAGGACTGATTTCCTTTAGGATGGACTGGTTGGATCTCCTGGCAGTCCAAGGAGTCTTCTCCAACACCACAGTTCAACAGCATCAATTCTTCGGTGCCGAGCTTTCTTTATAGTTCAACTCTCACATTCATACATGACCACTGGAAAAACCATAGCTTTGACTAGATGGACCTTTGTTGGCAAAGTAATATCTCTGCTTTTTCATATGCTGTCTAGGTTGGTCATAGCTTTTCTTCCAAGGAGTAAGCATCTTTTAATTTCATGGCTGCAGTCACCATCTGCCGTGATTTTGGAGCCCAAGAAAATAAAGTCTCTCACTGTTTCCATTGTTTCCCCATCTATTTGCCATGAAGTAATGGGACCAGATGCCATGATCTTATTAGTTTTCTGAATGTTGAGCTTTAAAGCCAGCTTTTTCACTCTCCTCTTTCACTTTCATCAAGAGGCTCTTTAGTTCTTCTTCACTTTTTTTCATAAGGGTGGTGTCATCTGCATATCTGAGGTTACTGATATTTCTCCCAGCAATCTTGATTTCAGCTTGTGCTTCATCCAGCCTGGCATTTTGTGTGATGTACTCTGCATATAAGTTAAATAAGCAGGGTGACAATATTCAGCCTTGATGTACTCCTTTCCCAATTTGGAACCAGTCTGTTTTTCCATGTCCAATTCTAACTGTTGCTTCTTGACCTGCATACAGATTTCTCAGGAGGCCTCCTGCCTTAGAACCTGTAAAGGTCCTGCTAACTGGGAACTTTTACTTGTTCTTTGCAATTCATTTATACTACAGTGTTCATTCAGCCTGGAGATTTTTTAATCTCTAATTGTTCAATATTGTTTGAGAATCAGTAAGCATTTCATGGGAGTAGAAGCTTGAAATCTTATCAGGTCTTCTTCTATAGTCCAGCCCTAAAGATAAACTGATTTTGTCAATTAGGATAGTATAGAGTCCAGAAGGGAACAGGAAACAAAAGTGGCAGATATTTGTCTTTCCTACATGACTCCTCCCCTGAGAAAATCACGTGAGGGTCTGGTCTCATTGAAGCTGCTTCAGATGTAGTCTAGGAAGCTGCTAGTTCTGTAAGATCTCAGAATCCAGCCTGCCTAGTGTAGGTCTGTCTATTGGCCGGGATTCCTTTTCTCTGTCCCTCCATCTCTTCCATCCCACTGCATATTCACATATAGTCCTATGTACTGCTTTGGACTTCAGATTAAACTTTTTATTTGTCTGTTTATTTTTGGTAGTTTCCAGAGGAATATGTGATATTATTGTCTTTAAGACTGTCAGAAGGAGTGGAAAAAACATTCTTTTCCAGCTTTTTCAAGTATGTGAGAAAAATGTATTTACATGTGCAGATTCTCATACATGCAATGCTCAGACTGTCTCATAGCCAATAACATGGGAGAAATGTTGATGATGATACATGTGTTTTATAGATTATTTATGTGGCAAACGTGTTCGTACCTGGCAAAAAACAAAATGAACTCACTAAATGAATTATTCTATGTCTTTAAATAAATTATGTGCCCTGAGCATTCACTAAACACACAAGATACCGTTTTAAATTTTTCCTTCCAAATAGATACGTGATCAAAGACCCAAAAAGAGCTCACTTATCTACTTGGTAATTATTTAGTAATTTGTTTCTTTCTGTCTCAGAGAGAAAAATTCCAGATGAAGATTTCATCATCTTAATTGATGGATTAAATGAAGCAGAATTTCACAAACCGGATTATGGGGATACAATTGTATCATTTCTGAGTAAAATGATTGGAAAATTTCCTTCCTGGCTCAAACTAATTGTAACAGTTAGGACCAGTTTACAGGTATGTGTTTGTTTCCTTTTGGACCCATAAATTATTTCCCTTGGAGAGTGCTTAAGCTGAAAAAGTTTAGGTCCTTGAATGCTTAGTAGTGAGCTTTTCTAATTATCCCATGTCTAGCAAGAGTAATTCCTGAAGAGAATATTTTGAGAGTAAGTGGTACAGTCGAGAGAGACCGTTTTCAATATTTGACTGTCTTAGCTCAAATTCCCATTCCCATTGCTCTGGGTACGTTTTAATAAAGTGTCCCTCAAAATAGCATGAAAAGAAAGTCCATTTTTCTAGGCTTTGTCCTGAGGATAGCAAAGCAAATAGATCCTCTAACACGTTTACTGTTTGACTCTTGTTTTATATTATTTATCATTTAATGCCAGGCAAAATCCAGTTCAGTGTACAGTGTAGAGTCAGATTTTCTAGTTCTTCCTTCTGTTTCTCAGCTTTTCATAGTATGAAGATGGACTTTCTTCTGTCTATACCTTTTTCTAAGAAATATTGCCACTATTCAGGCTTTATATTAAATTTACTACCCCTGGGAGATAATTTTTTTAATTACCTTCTCTGTTTACTCACTGGTCACTCACTTTATGGCCTGGAAGAATGACTAGGAATGTTGGAACTGAATCTGTAGACACATGGGCTAAAGGATAAATGAAATGACTCCACCTTCTCTACTATTCACAATATACCTGTTTGATATTTTCCATTCTTACGTATTCACACTTGGTTTGAAACAGGGTTTTCAACTTCTTTCCCCTAAACCATAGCTTCTTTTGATGAACATTAAAATCTCGCATTGGGACTTCCCTGGTGGTTCAGTGGCTAAGACTCCACGTTCCCAATTCATGGGGGCTCAGGTTCAATCTCCTAGTCTGGGAACTAGTTCCCATATGCTGCAACTAAGAGTTCACCTGCCACAACTAAAGAGCCCATGTGCTGTAACAAAGGTCGAAGATCCCGAGTGATGGAACTAAGACCTGGCACAGCCAAATAAATAAATTTTTTAAATATAACAAAAATTAAAAATAAATAGAATCTCACATGTTATACATCCATCCCACTATTTTGATGCAACACCCTTATGTCAGTAGTTAACATACAGAAAATAGCCTCAATGCCCTCCTTTTCCCCTCTTCTCAGGCACTTAGTATTTTTCCTATCAATCTGCTTTCCTTGATCAGAAACTGTAATTCTAATCCTGACCATCAACTTGCAGATGTTCATTATTAAGATCTCACAGTAATCTGAGTTAAATTAAAATGAATCAACATAAATGCATCTTTATAACTAAAAGTTATGTAATCCACTATTATTGGTCAGTAGCTTGATTGTTAAAAGATAAAGGGTGAATAAAATAAACTTCCAGGAACAGTCTGACTAGTTTTACTAAATATACACTTAGGAGATAATATCTTTGCTTATATTTTTACATTATGCCATGTGCAATCTCAAAAGACGTTTTAAGTATGACTTGGTAGACCAGATGACTAACTTTTCAGTTGTGCCAAAGAAAAGGAAAAGCACTATATTTATAAAGTCGAAAAGTCAGTGTCTTCATAAATCAAGGCCAGCAAAAACTTTTCAGATACTTCATTCACTTCAACTCATGACCTTTTTTTTAGTTTTTAAATTATGAAAGTATGATAATGCATTTACAGGAGACTTGGAAAATACAGAACAAGGTTACATATAGTTCCACTATATATTACAATTATTTTAAGTAGTTAAATTAACCAGTAACTTTTTAAAATTATTTTTATTTAGCTCTGACAATGAAATAATTCACAGATCTTTCAAAATGAACCATCATAATTGATCATTCACTATTTCCACAAACATTTGTTAAATATATAAAAGCTTATTTCTAAGAGCTGAGAATAGGACAGTGAGCAAGACGGACAATATCCCTGCCCTCATAAAGCTTATTTTCTAGTGAGGAACACAAATAATAAGACAAATTAGCATATGTTAAAATTTAGGCAGTCTTAGTGCTATGAAGACAGATATAACAGTGAAGAGATAAATCAGGATGACAGTTATTTTACATAGAACAGATAGGAAAGGCCTCTCCAAGGAGCCTTGTAAAGTGATGAAATCTGATTTACCTTTTTAAAAGATTTCTTTGGCTCCTGGTTATGTAGATAATAAAATGTAGGGGATCAGGAATGGAAGCAGAAGTATAGGTGTAAGGTGATGGCATAGACTAGAGCGGGAACAGTGAAGATCCTGTGAAGTTGTCATATTTGGAGTATGTTTTGAAGAAGACGGTGATGGGCTGGATGAGGACGTAAGCAAGAGAAGAGGTTCAAGGATGAATTGTGGGGTTTTGGTGAGCAATTGGGTAGAGGCTGGTTTGAGGAAAAGATCTAGATAGTTCCTTCTCAGCAGAGATCCTGTGAAGTGGTCGTATTTGGAGTATGTTTTGAAGAAGATGATGATGGGCTGGATGTGGGTATAAGCAAGAGAGGAGATTCCAGAATGAATTGTGGGGTTTTGGTGAGCAATTGAGTAGAGGCTGGTTTGAGGAAAAGATCTAGATAGTTCCTACTATTTGATGGTAAGTTAAGTGGTGATACCGTTTATTAACATGGGAAAGTTTGTGGTGGGGGGAAGTTTTCGTAGTTCTGATTTGGTCACAGTAAGTTTGTCTATGAAACCTCCAAGTGGCAATATTGTCAGTGGGGATGTAAGAAGAGAGCCCAGGAGAAATGACCAAGCTGGGGATATAAAATCAGGCATCATTCATGTATAGACTATATTTAGAATCATGGGGTCCAGCTATTCTAGGGAATGAAGGTAGCCAGATAAGAGGAAGAATGGAGACAGGAGCCCTGGGTAGACCGAGAAATGAGACAGGACCCAGCAGAAGAGGCTGGGTAGGAGTGGCCAGTGTGCTGAGAGGAAAATGAGGGGAGTGTGCTGTGGAAGCAAGCTGCAGGAAGGGACTTGAGAACCAAGACGTGATCACCTGTGTCAGAGACTGCTGGGAGGTTGAGGAGGATGGGAAATGAACCTCCATTATTTGGGAAGATGCAGATGACTGATCATCTTAACAAGGACCATTCCAGTGAAGTGATGAGATTGAAGCCTGATTGCAGCAAATGGAGGAGAGAATGGGAAGGGAGGAATGAAATACAATAAGCAGAGAAAACTTTTCTGTTAAGTTTTGATAAGCATGGGATCAAAGATACAGTAGTTAGAGGGAGGAATATGGAATCCCATGTCTGTGTGATCCAGGAGAGAAGAAGAAATTGATGCAGGAGAGGGAATGGATACTTACAGGAGCAGAGTCTGTAACCAGATAAGAAAAGCTGGATTCCAGAGCAAGAGAGTCACCCCAAAGCCCTGTCACCTTCCCCCAATATAATTTCCAAGCAGATCACCAGGGTGCCAGGTTTCCCACTGTTAAAAGATTTTTCCTTTGGGCTGAGGCATCTCCTAAAGACCCCCATTAAAATAAAGTCATTTTATACTTATGGCTGATTCACATTGTTGTATGGCAGAAACCAACACAACATTGTAAAGCAGTTATCCTCCAATTAAAAATAAATTTTAAAATAATTTTAAAAAATAATGAGGGCTAGAAAGTCAAATTCCGTATGACATTCTTTGAGTCTTTTGGCGTTCTATTTTCTGTTTTAGGAGTGTTATTTAGAATATTGACCATTCAGTCGCTCCTAAAATACCCTTTATGAAGACTCATAAAAGTTATTTTAAGTCTCAATTTTAGGGAAAGTTGTGTCCCTTTTAGGCAACTAATAATGTTTTAATCCTTAGACACTAATACTTCATCATATTTCCCTCTTTTCTTTGGCCAATCAGAAGTTCAGAATAAATTCGTGGACCTTGCAGTTTATCACAAGAGTTAGGGGAAACTGAAGGTCTTTCTGTCTCTCTGTCTGTCTCTCTCCATCTGTTTTAGGAAATTACCAAGCTGCTGCCTTTCCATAGGATTTTTTTGGATCGACTAGAAGAGAATGAAGCCATAGACCAGGACCTGCAGGCCTACATCCTGCACCGGATACAGAGCAGTTCAGAGATCCAGAATAACATTTCTCTTAATGGCAAAATGGACAATACTACATTTGGCAAACTCAGTTCTCATCTCAAGACCCTCAGCCAAGGGTCCTATCTGTACCTGAAACTCACATTTGACCTCATAGAGAAAGGCTACCTAGTGTTAAAGAGCTCTAGCTACAAAGTAGTTCCTGTTTCGCTCTCTGAGGTTTATTTACTCCAGTGCAATATGAAGTTCCCAACCCAGTCTTCCTTTGACCGGGTGATGCCTCTCCTGAACGTGGCAGTGGCGTCTCTCCACCCACTGACTGATGAACATATCTTCCAAGCCATCAATGCTGGCAGCATTGAAGGCACGCTAGAATGGGAGGATTTTCAGCAGAGAATGGAGAACCTCTCAATGTTCCTAATCAAGCGCAGAGACATGACTCGTATGTTTGTACACCCTTCTTTTCGAGAGTGGCTTATCTGGAGAGAAGAAGGCGAGAAAACCAAATTTCTCTGTGATCCCAGGTAAGCCGTAGATCGGTAATAAGCAATTGTGAGCCTGTTTTGTATTTCCTGCATGGAGCGTGGGTATTGGAAGCAGTGAGAAGAGGTCTTCATGGAACATTTCACATAAAGGAGACATCACCTCTGTTTCTTCTTAACACAAGGCTATGATGACATTAGCTTGTTTTGTCACAATTTTACTTCCTTAACACTCAAAATCTGCATAGATGTTTAGAATGCTCCCTACATCCCTGTATTTTTCTAAATAATTTTCTCTGATTCCCCTATCAGAGAAATCCCCTATAGGGATCACAGGCTATAATTTAACCTTTCAACAGACTTCCTCAGTGCTTTTCAGAAAGATGTGATACACTGTTCACCTCTTTGACTCAGAGCAGAATTCTTTTAAAATTGTGATTGCCTGTTTAAAAGCCAGGCCATTGTTACAGTCACCAGCAACTGACCTCATTAGAGCCCAAGCTGGTCCTAAGATTTACGCTGGAAAATGGAATCTTAAACCTTATACCTGAAAAAGACTCAAAGAGATCAGTTCGTCTAGCCTCTCTACCTTTAGATAAATTAAGTGTTGTTATCCCCAGTTTACTATAAAGGCCTTAAAATGCTGAATCACTTGCAAAAAAGCATAGAGGTAACAGGTGGAAGAAAGGAAGAGGGGCTAGAAGAGGAATGACAGGTGTGTCCTATGTGCCGCTCCCCCCTCCCCCACAGCCGCGATGGGCGTCACTGACTTACCCAGCGCCCTCTCCCGAAGCGCTTGACTGTGCCTTAAGGATCTTTCTCAGCTCTATAAACCACACTCCATATGAGACTATTTCCCATCCTCTTGGGTAGAACCTAGATCTCTAGCATCCTAATGAGATGTGCTTTCTACTCCTCCACACACACATAATTCTTTCAAAGAAAAGAATTATTCCTTTAATTAAGTTGATGTTATCAAAAGCAGGTGTAGTCTTGATTTCTTAGAAACGAAGAAGACACCAACAACATAGCTGCCAAATGCAGAGTTTATTCTGGCTCAGAAAGAAGATAGGCCACATTTGACTTCTTCTGTGACTCATCAGAGAGGCTGACCATCTTTGTTCTGGGGTTTTATTGTTACTCCTGGGGCGTGTTCTTCACCCTTGTAGAGACACCTGCGCTTGTGGGCACACTTCTCAGCCTACTTCCTGCCGACTCATTAGAAAATTAGTTCCAGGTTCTGGTGATGCTATTAAGCCAGGCAGATTTTGTGCTATCTTCCCTAAGAGTTAAACTTTTTAAAGAAACATTCTGTAGTGGGAAGAACATGAACTTTTGAGTCAGATGACCTGCTTAATAAGTCCTACCTTTTCTAGGAACTGTGTGACCTTTGGAAAATTATATAATGTTTCCGAGACAGTTTTCTTACCTACATAAAAGGAATAAAAATTCCTAGAACAGTTGAGAATTAAGTGAGGTCAGGTAGTATAATACTTAGACTTGTACAGAGTACAAAGTGGTTGGGGAATGTTCTTTGTCTTCCCCCTCTCTTTGTGAAGCTGCACACCTCAGATTGGGGCTTGAACCCATGTGCCAGGACTTGAACATGGCCAAAACCCAGTCTTCCAACTGAGATCACACACTTGATTTCAGGACTTAATGAAGCTCAGGTTCTTGATGTCTCATCACAGAAGGAATTCAGTGAGAGACAAAGTGATAGTTAAGAAGTGAATTTATTTAGAAAGAAACATACTTCACAGACAGTGTGGGCCACCTCAGAAGGAGTGAGTGGCCTCGAAATGTGGTGTGTTTAGTTTTTATGGGCTGGGTAATTTCATAGGCTAATGAGGGGGAGGATCATTCCAACTATTTGGAGGAAGGGGTGGAGATTTCCAGGAACTAGGCCACCACCCACTTTTTGGTCTCTGATGGTCAGCCTTGGAACTGTCATGGCGCTTGTGGTTTTGTCATTTAGCTTGCTGATGTGTTGCAGTGGGCAGTACTGAGGATTAAGGTCTAGTGAAAGTTGACTTGTCTGCCATCTTGGACCCATTTGGTTCTAATCAGTTTGTCATGTCCTCGTGCTATGTCTTCTTTCAAAGATTGTGCCCTGCCCCCCTTCCCTCCTGTTTCATGTGCAGTAATAGACCTTTCAGGTTTACTTTAACTAAATCCCTGTGGCTAATTGGATAGGTTGCAACAGTCTTCTATTAGTATTTGGGGGCACAAGATTTAAAAAAAAAAAAAAACTGGGTCTGAGTTCTCTGTGAATTGTATGTGATTCCCAAGAGGATTTTATTGTAAATCCCACTAGTACTGCTGCTGGTATTAATACACAGAGTTGGCAATGACATATTTAAGAAAAAGAGACCAATCTAGAATTGCCTAATAAACACTGAAATCAGTTTCCAGAGGAACTTTGCTGGCTGATATGCTCTCTCATCCTGGAACATCTCAGGGGATTGAAAACAGGTCCAAGGCAACCAGACTAACCCTGAATTAAGAGTATCCTGACAACAGATAAAAACCCTCACGCTCCTAAAGGAGAAAAGATGGTATTTATGCAGCCACAGCATGGCTTTCCAGGCTTACCTTCTCAACATTGTTTATTAACTAGGATCATTTTGGCAAGAGGCTGATGCACTGGGACAAGAAGAGCAAACACTTCTAACTTCAAATGCTGTGTAGTCTATTCCCTGGTGATTGAATAACACTCAAGACTTCTGAGGGATCATCATATACCCCTTAGTGGCAGAGAGTAAACAGGACCAGGAGTTATCAAAAAAGCTTCCTGACATGTTTCATCTCAGCTGGAATTCAGCTTTCTATGTAGCACTGTCTAGCACCAGCTTTGTTACTAAGTTCTTGATCTCAGAGCTTGAGGCCCCCCGGGTCAATGAGATGGAAATTCACTAAGAATTTGATGTCACTGGCAAAGCCCAGGCTGGCCTTTCAAAGAAACTGGCTATAATTGCTTTCCATTGTAGGGGAGTCTGGTTAGCAGGACTCTTCTCCAGGCAGGGTTTGCCTGTGAGGCCCTGAGCCTCTACTTCCTGTACATTGTTTCCTGCTCTGTTCTCCAGCTTCTCTCTGGAGCATTTCAGTAGACCAGGGAAGGCTAGCTCCGTGCCTCTGAAATCACAGTAAGTAGTGTGATGCCTGACAAACTCTGCGAAAGGAGAACTTGCAGAAGATACAGAACATCTCTTCTGGTCCGTTTTCCTGGGCTTTCAACACTCACTTCTTCACCCTGAATTTGTTGACCTTATTAGGGAATTAGTCACAGATGAGAATATTCTACTGATGCCAAAAAGTAGTTGACCTTCATCAGAAGTAGGCCACCCAGGGCGATCCTTTCTGCTAAGTGAAGAGAGTCAGTAATCTGAGGATGGTGCTAGAAGAGGAAGTAGCAGAGCTGGAGGTCAGTGCTTCAGCCGAGATAGGGTTTTCCTTATTTTAAATATCAGACTGCCTATTGTCCCAGAATCAGGGCACACAACTGACATCCCAGCAAGAGTGATCTACAGTTGCATAACATATCTGACTGCCACAGAGAGAGATGAGTTATAGATGCCTTTTCTTGGCTTGGTAATAGAGTAAGGGTATTTGTATATATACGCATGTTTATGTTTCTCAAACTGTAAGCAAATTATAGTGCAAAATCCTTTATTGCATCAAAACTTGGAAGAGTTTAGATTTGCATTCTAGATAGAACTTTGCCCTTTGAAGCACTCAGAAGCCTCAGACTGCACCACTTTATTCTGCCTTCTGTTTCCTGCTGTTCATCACTGTCATATTCTTTCATACTCTGAAATTAACCTGTCCTGTATGTTATTCCCTTGGGCACTGAGCTGTCAGATTAACTCACTAATAAACTAATCTCTGCTATTATGCTAATAAAAGGGAAGTAGAAAACATTGGAAGCAACTTGCGCATTTTAAGTAAGTCATTTGAGAGATGTCACCAGCCTTTATAGCTCAGTTGGTAAAGAATCTGCCCGCAATGCAGGAAACCTGGGTTCAATTCCTGGGTCGGGAAGATGCCCTGGAGAAGGAAATGACAACCCACTCCAATATTCTTGCCTGGAGAATCCCATGGACAGAGGAGCCTGGCAGGTTACAGTCCATGGGGTCACAAGAGTCAGACATGAGTGAGTGACTAAACCACCACCAGCCTTTATAATCCAACCTATTGATGACTTTGATCGTTGAAATGTGAGGTTGATAGAGTAGACAGTTGCGGGCCACCAGTCTTGTGGTGCTGTCCAGTTACTGCTTAGTATTTCTACATAGCTTTGGGCTACCCCTGAATGAATCCCCACTCTTTTTTTCTTGTTTCCTTTCCTGTTATCTCTGTTCTCATGGTATTATTAGCCTTCTCTTCCCAAGGAACAGCTCTCAGATCAACATTTTGTTATATGTGTATGTAGCATTCCGACATAGAAATTAGAAGACTCTGCTGCCTTATTTTTAACTGTTCAACTAAAACGTTGTAAACTTTCACAACTATTGAGCTGCACAGCCTGATGAGGGTTTGATTTGGAAGCCTATTTTGGGCTGAACTGATTTCCTCAAACTCAAGAGAATCAAATTTAGGCTGGAAGGAAGGGGGAAAAGGCTACTCAAGTCCTACCTGTACCTGTAGGAGTAGTAGAGAACTTACTCGATTCTTTGTGGCCAGAGCTGATATCTTACAATAAATGTTCTTTAAAATTTTTAAAAATTATTTCACTATGGTGGTCAGCAAATTACACATTGGAGACTGGGTGCTCTAAAATCCACATCACAAAGCAGAGTGACAGAGAAGAAGCAGCTTGTCAAAGGGCAGGGAAAAAAGAGGGCAAAGAACTGAGGAACGTGGAGAAAGAAGAACTGATTGATCTTCCTATGCCTATTGTTGGTGTTTCAAACTGTGACAGTTTGATGAAGTCATAACTCTTCTGCCTTATAATCCCTGCCAACTGCCTGAAGACTTCATTGGCAGAGGAGAGGCGGAGAAGTGTCCATTCTCCTAGGGCCAGTGCTGCCTTAATGGAACAGAAGGACATTAGGAAACTGTGAGGCCAACTGGGAGAAAGCAGCGGATTTCTGAGTTGTATGTTTAAAAAGAAATGATGCTGTTCCACCCATTTCTACAAAGGTACATCTTGGGCATACTTCTAGTCTCCTATACTTCCCATCAGCTCTTCATTCCCACCTTTAATATGAAACAGCAAGACAAGCTGACTAGAAATGGGTTTTGTATTCCAGTTCCATGAGAAAGCCACGAAAAGAGCATGCCAAGGCAGTTACTAACTGATACGGTAAAGATGGAGGCAAGCATTTTTGTAAAGATGTGGGTGCCATTTGCAACAAGCCGACTAACTGTAAGACATCAACCCCCAGAGTTTAACTGCAGGCAGAATTTTTAAGATGACAGATGAAAAAGATCAGGATTGTCAGTCTATTCTCAATATTTGAGTCATAGTCACATTCATTTCACAGTTGATCAGTGGCAACAGAGATGCCTGCAAATTCAAGGCTGAAATGAGTAGTGAATTAGAAAGTGGATCTGGAAGTCCTTGTGTTGCTCTTCCTCAAACCCATCTACTTGGTGTTTATTTTCATGAAACATTTATTGAACTTTACTGTAAACCAGGGACTGTGCTATATACTAGAGAAACAGGTAATTAACATACCCCTTGACACTAAAGCCATTACCAAGGAAGGTCAGCTACATAGCAACCAGTAACAGTGCCACAGTACAAAGTACCATAGGAACCTAGACAAAGAGAAAATACTTTTCAGGGACTACCCTGGTGGCCCAGTGGTTAAGATCCACCTTGCAATGCAGAGGACATGGATTCAGTCGCTGTTCGGGGAACTAAGATCCCACATGCTGCAATGCAGTTTTTGAGTCCACACACCCTGGAGCGCACACCACAACTAGAGAGTTCATGTGCCACAAGCAAAGGTTCTGCACAATGCAGTGAAGATCCCACATGCTGCAACTAAGACCCGACGCAGCCAAGTAAATAAATTTTTTTAAAAGAGAGAAAATACTTTCTCAGAGCAAGTAACAGTCAAGTTCAGCCTTGAAGGATGAGTTGATCCCGTTTAGCTGCAGAGGAGCAGGAGAATACTCTAGGGAGGCTAGAGAGCAGAATGGCAGGAGGAAAAGCAAGTTGAAGATATTAAGTGCCTTTGAGGAATTGTGAGAAGCCATAACTAGAAAATAAGACATGCAGTCAGAGAATGATAGGAAGTGTCACTAGGAAAAAAAGTCTCAAAAGTTTAAGACTTCTCAGTTTATTCTATAGATAACAGCTAGTCTCCATAATTTTTGAGAAAAGAAGAGACAGTGATCAGATAAGTCTGATCAAGTTCAAAATAGCTCTGACAAGTAGTGAATGGAAGATGGGTTGAAGGAGAGACTGCAGGCAGGGAAACTAGTTACAAGCCTAGAACAATAGTCTAGTTGAGAAATACTAAGACTACAATGTGAGAACAGAGAGCTATGTAGTCATTTTAGAGATACTCAAAAGCACCTGGTCTTTTTTTGTGTATGGGAGGTAAGGGTGGAGAAATCAAAAATTATTTCAGAACTTATCTTGGATGATATAAAATAGTGAAGCTGCTGATCGACATAGAGCATTCCGAACGAGGGAAGACTTCTAGCGTGAGTGAAGGCAGGAGGAAGAACAGGCTTCTGAGGAGAGGTGAGTCCTATTTTGGACATGTTTATAATGAATTGCCTCCACGGGAGGATGCACAAATGTATTTAGAAATATGACTTTGGAGAATAGGAAAAGAGAAAGTTGAAGGCATGAGGTTATGGATTGAGGAGTTACCAGCAAGTAACTGACAGTAGAAGCCATACTAACTTAACAAGGTCATCCAGATTAAGAGTATAAAGCAGAAAGTTTGGATGCATGAAAATGAAATAGGTTTTTTTTTTAACTGAAGTATAATTGTTTTACAATGTTGTGTTAATTTCTGCTATACAGCCAAGTGATTCACTTATACATATATATACATTCGTTTTTACAGTCTTTTCCATTATGGTTTATCATAGGATATTAAATATAGTTCCCTATGCTCTACAGCAGGACCTTGTTGTTTATCCATTCTGTGTACATTAGCTTGCATCTTTGAACCCCAGCCTTCCACTCCATCTATTCACCAGCCTCTTCCCCACTGGCAACCACAAGTCTGTTCTCTATGTCCGTGAGTCTGTTTCATGCATGCGTGCTAAGTCACTGTAGTCATGTCCACCAGGCTCCACTCTCCGTGGGATTCTCCGGGCAAGAATACTGGAGTGGGTTGCCATGCCCTCCTCTGGGGGATCTTCTGTTTCATAAGTAGGTTCATTTCAGAATAGGTATATTTAAACACTAGAAGAAAAGGATGAGCCAAGAACTAATTTAGAAGAGTAGTATTATAGTTACAGAAACAAGAGAAAGTAATAAGATTGTGAAATCAAAGATGAAGATTTGTCTGCCCTAGGTCTGATGTGATGAATATAATTTCTGCCTATGTTCCATTAGCCAGAACTCGGTCACATGACCCCACTTGAAAGTGAATGCAAGGTCCCTGGCCAAAGTAACTGCTTCCCACCAACCACCCTTGACTGTGGACAGGAGCACAGACCTTTTGTAGACAGGTATCCATCTCTGCCCCGTAATTCTAATCTCACTAGGTCTCCCTAAATAATTCCCACATGTACCTCTATAATATAAAGACATTCCACAGCAGCCCATGTCATTTCAGCCCACACTGTACGATAGCTAGAACAGGGTTTAGATTGTACATAGTTCCTCGCCAGCTGACTGTCCCTGTTCCACTTTATCACATCCTAGCACCACACAGAAGAATATCAGAACACTTAAGTGTTGTTTCTCTGAGCTGAAGTGTTGTATATTGAGTTTGCCCTCCCAGGAGCTGATGACATCTATGTGACCACACGGTAGTGACTCTGACTAGAACAATGGAAGACCCATCCATGCTGGAGATATTTGAGAACATTTGTTAGTACTACAGGTAGAGACTTTAAGATCACTAACTCTCTGGGTTGCTAAGTGAAAAATCTATTAGAAAGACAAACATAGTACCATTGTATGTTTTATAGTTGTATAAAACTAAAACAGTTGTATAATAACTGTTAGGCAACTTCAAACCAGTAAATGGGTGGAGGGTAGGGACGGTGATTCTCGCCTTAGAAGGCGTTGCTTGAGAGACCCCACAGCTCTGAATTCTTTGAGGTACTGGGGCATCAAGTAAGAGCAGCTCCTCATTGTCTTATCATCTGTAGTTGTCCAAGGGTGACTATCACTTGTCTCCGATAATTCCGTGTCAAGGGGCTGCTGAAGCCTGCAGCTGGAACTGAGATTGGATCTACCCTCTGTTATGCTGGATACAACCTTCCCTGCCTTTTGTTGGCAGAGAGAGAGGGGAGAATGCTGGGGGAGGAATCTTCAACTCTGACATGTGATTGATTCTCTCCTAAAATGTGTCAAAGCAAATCTGTCTTGAATGTAAGGCTTATATCCTCCTGAAAATCTCTGATGGACATGAGAAATTCATATTCCTCCTGTTAGCTTAACTTTTACCTTACTTCTTAGGATCTGGTTAGCTCTGTTCTTGTCCCCGTTCTCTGCCTGAATTGACAATACCAGGTTTTCCGCCACAGCTAACTGTGAATGGCACCCATCCCCAATCATTTTCCCCTGATCCATGGGCTTCCCTTCTGGCTGTAAAGGTAGAGTGAAGTTAGGTACGGAAGGGTAAAGAGTGGAGTTAAGGATAGGGTATCACGTTTCACCATGCTGCACAGATTAAAACTCTGAGCACACAGTCATCCTCTTACATGTTTTAAGTCTTCTGTGATTGCTGTTATTCCTTTAGTTTAGCACTATGCTAGTGACTATGGAGGATATAAAAGAAATATAAAATACATTTACCTAATATCTCTCACTTAATTCCCACCCCAGTCCTGAGAGAGAGGTGTTCCTCTCCCTGTCTTACAGAGAGGTTAGAAAGCTTGTCCACAGCTGAAAGCTTGAAAGCGACAGAACTGGAATTTGACATCATTTCAGGGATGAGGAAGCAATGTTGTGAATGCAGATAAGGAGTCTGCAAGGTAACTGAATCACAAAGTGACCTCATTATATAAACTATGTGGAAATCCTAATTCTTCTACCCTCACCATGGCCACCGCCCACTGGTCTTTATAACCACATATGAGCTCACATGAAAGTCAATTTTTATCACCATCATCTGTAATTATAGGGGGAAACACAGTTGTGTTCAGTCATACGTAAAATATCACATAGACTAGGGCTCTCTCTATTTCTTAACCGCTGTCTCCCAAAATGCTAATCGAAAAATGCAAAATTAACAGTTGCCGATTTTGATTATAAGAATTCAGATTGTGTACTATAAAAATGAACATGCTATTCTTTACGTTTTAATCTTATCAATGTGGCAGTGGAACAAGGTTTCAGAAGACCTTGGATTCTCATCTTTTTATATCGTAGCCACGTGAGCTGGAGTCTGTTCTTCAGTCTTGCTGGGTCTCAGTCAGTACCACGTTAGTAGTGTTCACACCTGTAAAGGTGTACGGGGGAATCTAAATAAGTGCTGTAGTAATTTTGGAAACCATAGGTAGTGTACAAATGTGCCTTTGTACAAAAGGGACTATTATTCATTCATTCTGCAAGTATGGACTCGTGTTAGCTCAGAGAACATATGTGAAAAAGCCTAGCTTCTGTCCTCAGTAGAGTCTAGCAGGAAGACTGATGTGCAGACACACACAGTGCATGGCTATAGCAGGTGTGATGGTGGGGCTGTGTGCCAGATACATCAAAGCCTAAAGGAAAGAACCGCTGACCCCATCTGGGGGGGACCAAAGAAAACTGCACAGAGGAGATTCTGTGAACTGAGTCTTGAAGACTGAGAAGTAGTTTGCCTGATGAATTACAGGCAGAGGGAAAGCATGTTTGAAACTCTAATTTACTCCATCTGGAATTAGAAGTACAAGGTTAGGAGGTGAAGAAACAGATAAGGGACAGATTATGGGGAGGCTTTGAATACCATGTTTAGATTTATGATTTAGAGTTTAGATTATGTATAGGAGGAAATATAAAGCCATTGAAGGATTTTGAGGAGAAATTTGATCAGGTTTCCACTGGATAGATACTGGTACGAGCCAGGGAGGAGGCAGTGGCAAGAGTGAAGCTCTTGCAGTTATCCATGAGAGATGATGTACAGGGAGGAGAAAACAACTGCTTGGTGTTATGCCTGAGCAACTGGAGGTATTTTTTTTAATAAGTCTTAAGGGGATTTGGTTTTAAGGGAAATCTTCAAACAGTCATTGTTTGACAGGTCATTTGGAAGTAGAGGGATCTGCAGGCAGCTAGAGAAGCAGAGTAAATCTCAGTGCTGCGATGTCATTGCAGTGAGAGCCGAAGCCGGGAGTCAAGGTGAGGGCTGCCTCTGAAAGACGAGTAAATGGGAAATAGAGCAAAGAAGTTATGTAACCGAAGGAAAGTGGAAGAGTGCCAGGGTAGCGTCTTAGATGTCAAGAGAAGAGACAGTTTCAAGGGAAACAGTCCATAAGACCTAATGCTGGATGGAGAAGAAAAAAAGAGGAAAAACAAAAGATCAAAGGCATAAAGAAAACCAATTAAGAGGCTGCTGGTGATCTTAGAGAATAGTGAGGCTAGAAGTCAAAAGGAATAGGGCTCAGGAGTGAGCAGATAATAAGAAAAATAGAAATAAATGTAGACAAGCCCGCATATAGACCCATTCAGACTGGGTTAGCCAGTGGCTTCGTAGTTTGTCAGAAACTACGAATTTTGTAAAGTAGGAATGGGAATGCCAGCATGTAACGAAAATTGCTGTTTTACCTTTCATGTCCTCAACACCGTAAGCTTTGAGTCCAATGAGCTGATCGGAATCATTCTTTCATGAATAATACAACAGCTTGTATCCAAAAAGAAGGAAACTACAGTTGTCACCATCTTTTCCTTGACCTGTGTGGCTTGCTGTTTCTCCTCGGTGTTTGATCAACAATAACAAAAGCAAGCATTGTCCTGTGGGTGGCTGAAATGCAGGCTGGAAAGATGCAGAAGCATCTTCCCAAGGTGTCTTAGTCATGGTAGTAAAGTGAAAGCACTGGGGCAAAGTCAGGTCTGTGTCTACCTGACAATTCATATCCTTGTCCTGAGCTTTTTGCTTAATCCTCATAGGCATGGATTCTCCTTAATGGCCTGAAGCATATATGATGGATCAGAGGCCTCTGTTCAGGAGTTCTTGTCTCTATGGACAGAGATGAGTCATTTAAAGTGATAATTCTTATACCAGGGAGGCTGCAATCATTTCATTGTTAATAACTGGATAGGATTTTGGGAACTTAAGTTAGGGCACTTTTATAAATGCTTCTCATTAACTTCTGTTAAAATAGCCTATGAACTACATTGGGCTTTCAAGGGCTATGTAAATGTTCAGAAGCAATTTCTGGATTTTGTGAGTGCAAAACGATTCCAGGCTTATACTTTCAAATGACAGGCTTCCCTGGTGGCTCAGCTGGTAAAGAATCCACCTGCAATGCAGGAGACCCCAGTAAGATCCTCTGGGGAAGGGATAGGCTACCCACTCCAGTGTTCTTGGGCTTCCCTGGTGGCTCAGCTGGTAAAGAATCTGCCTGCAATGTGAGAGACCTGGGTTCGATCCCTGGAGAAGGGAACGGCTACCCACTCCAGTATTCTGGCCTGGAGAATTCCATGGACTGCATAGTCCATGGGGTGGCAAAGAGTTGGACACGATTGAGCGGCTTTCACTTTCACACTTTCACCTTCAGATGACACTGATAATTCCATGCAGGATACAGTTGTCTGAGACATTCTCTCAATGAAGTAGCTCTCTTTCCTTTATGGTCAGTCTTATCTAATCAAATAAGATGACCTGGTATCCACTAGAGTCCAGAAATTCTATGAAGCCAAAGGTTAGAACATGTACAGTTTCTTTTTAAAGCTTTATAGGATGATTCCCATCTAAGTGGGTATTTGTTCCCTTCTCCAGGGGATCTTCCCCACCCAGGGACTGAACCCAGGTCTCCTGCATTGCAAGCAGATTCTTTACCATCTGTGCCACCAGGGAAGCCCGCCCAAGTAAGATAGGGGCTGTCTCATCTTCTGTTCTCCAGGTTCTTTACTGAAACTTTATTTATAAAGGAAGAAAGGAAGGACTTGTTTGTTTTTTCAGACTTCAGTTTTAGACATCTTCAAATGTTAAACCTGGCAGCATAGCCAGTGTCAATTGTGAGAGAAAATCTTCCAGTAGACATTTGGGCCTTCTCTCAAGTAGATGTCACCAACAAACAATTCACTTGCAATTTTTCCTTCTGTTTGATTAATTCATTGGGCTTGAAACTGAGATCACAGTTTGATTTCCCTCCTTTGTGACACTCCCAAGTGAAAGGAGAGAAAGAGCTGGGTTATCAGTGGCACACAGAGCCCTGCTGACTGCTCACCTGACGGGGAGTAGAGAGACAGTTGTCACTCGGCAGTGTCACAGTTCCTACAGACTAGCAGCGTGGTAAGAGGGCAGAGCCCAGACGTGACCCAGTGTCCTTTGTTTAATGTCTAATCTTGCTTTGTGAAAATTTCATTGAGAGTTTTTGTGTGCCATACACAATGTTTGGCACTGTGGAGAGCATAAACAACTTGCGATTTCTGTCATAAATGTAAATAAAGAGATACACAACCCTGTATTTATACACATACTTTACATATATACACATAAATTAATACATTCACACTTAAAAGAGTATATCATTAGGATACTTTAAGCTGGAAGAAATAGAAAACATCAACTCAAACGGATTAAGCAGTAAAGAAATTTATCACTTCATATAACAAGGAGTCCAAAATTAGGACAGCTTCCGATGCTATACAGTTAAGGGCCCAGGCTCTATTTTTTGGCAGTTCTCTTAACTTAGCCGCTCTGTTGGCTTGGTCTTCAGACGAGCTGAGTGTGTGATTACGAGAGGCCTGTGGCATTTCTGAGCATCATGGGCAGATAAGACAATGTGCAGAGGCAGAGAGAAGGGTTTTCTGTTTCATGAACAGATTGGAGATTTGTTGGCAAGCAGATGGGAGCTGGGAATGATTGCCGTCAGGAAGCCTACAGTCTAGTAGAGGAGAGAGCTTGTAACAGTGTGGTAGACCCTGTACTAAAGGCATATACAGCCTATGATGTAGCACCAGAGAGAGTACTCCCTTCTCAGCTGGAGGAAAAAAAAATGCTAAAGAAAAAGAATAGAGGCTTGGTAGAGGCTGATCAGAGAAGACTTCCCTTGAGGAGATTTTAAATGCAGTTTGGTACACATTGAGTTTAAGGTACTATTGGACCTCTAGGTAGAGAAATCCAGTAGGCAGTTGGATGTATATTGAACTAAAGCTGAGACGTCTAGATAGAGGAAAAGATAACAGGGTTTAGGTGGTGGCAAAGGCTCTGAGGATGGATGAGCTAATTCAGAAGACAGACTGGGACCAAAAACAAGATCCTGAGGAAGCAACACTGACATTTAAAGCATGGGTGAAATAAGAGGAGTTGACAGAGACAGAAAATAAAAATGGATCTTTTAATGCCATCTGTGTGTGGGAAGGGTGTAAGCCAACTAGAAGTGACATTTTGTGATATTCACACATGTGATTTGAGTAAAGGACCAGGAAAAGCTCGGAACCTTTCAGTACCATGACTTGCCCAGGAGCAGGTGCCCTTCCCTAAGAAGTTGGGTGAACAAGACAGAGTTTTACTGGAGGTATGGCTCGATGTGAACAGTCTTCCACCCACAGGAGAGTTGGAGCATTAAATTTCCTAAAATGAGTCTCTCTCTTTGCAGGAGTGGTCACACATTACTTGCCTTCTGGTTTTCCCGCCAAGAGGGAAAACTAAACCGACAGCAGACAATTGAACTGGGACATCACATCCTCAAAGCACACATTTTTAAGGTAATTAAAGAAGTTAGCGGCGTTTTTCTTTCCATTTCCGGCAGGCATTCCTTAACACTGTGTGTATGAAGCTGCCCGCTATGTCAGTGTGGTCCCTGCTTTCTGAAATTAGTTTGTTGCAGAGTTGGTCCATCTCCTAAAATGTCTGGCCTGTTCCTCCCTAGGACTTTGGAAAGAAAACCACATTTGTCATCTCCCAGTTCAGTGGATTGCTAGGCTTTCTAGGAAATGTACATGTATAATCATTTAGGTAAGAAGCATATAGTTGTGTATACTTCATACATCAGAGGTCCCCAGCCTCTGGGATCTAATGCCTGATGATCTGAGGTAGAGCTGATATGATAGAAATAAAGTGCACAATAAACTTAATGTGCTTGAATCATCCCAAAACCATTCCCCCAACCCCAATCAGTGGAAAAATTGTCTTCCCCAAAACCAGCCCCTGGTGCCAAAAAGGCTGGGAACCACTGTCATGTCACCTGCCATCTCCTGAGAATAGTCATATAGCATTAGTTACAGGTTTTCACAGTGTTTTTCAAAAGTCTCTGAGAGCAGTTACTCTTTCCATGTTCTTATAATTGTCTTGATGATGATTTTAATATTCCTGGTGCTGTGAATTTCAAACTCTTTCTCTAGAACCAACTGTAACCTTCCTTTAAGCTACTTTCCCCATTCTGTTTTGAAATTATAATCCCAGTTTTTCCCCCAGTCATTTCAAAACTTTTAAGAACTCTAAGCATCAGCTTTCTCTCTCCCAGTATCCATACAGCTGGGATGGAGACCCCAGACAAGGGCACATATCTGTCTGTTGGTGCTTATATGCATTCATTTGTTTATTCAGTGCTTGCTGAGGCATTGTACTAGGGATACAAAAATCAAAAGTATACAGCCCCTAATCTCAAGGAATTTATAGTCTAGATAGCAGTTGTGGGACAGAGCACAGAAGTTGAGGAAGAAATTTGTTCTCCTGGTTTTTCTAGTCTGCAGTTTGCTATTGCATCTGCCACCTCCAATCCATCTCTTCAGACCACTTTTGCTGCCTCTGGACTGAGAAATTTAGGGATCTTAAATAGTCCTCCAGCTTGGACTTCCCCCAAGAGATACTATTAAAGATAAAACAGTTCTCTTCAGAGAGAAAACAGCATGAAGGGCAACTTTAAGAGCCTAACGAATTCTCCCCAGCATATAAGCACATAGCTGGAAAAGGCTTTTCATCAGATGGACAGAAGTGAAGCCTACAGTGGCCAAGTCCTATATTTGAATCATAATTGTCTATCAAACAAATCACTGTACCCAAAAATGACCTTACCCAGTGACCTTACTTAAATGGGAGCAGAGTGAGACTATGTTAACAGGCAAGGTATCTCATTCCATCTTCAAGTAGACCAAAAAGTGCCTGCCATGTCTACAGACTCTGAGGTGATTATCCTTCAGTTAGATGGGAAACTAGCTTCAGTATTAAGCATCATGACTTTAATCACTTAAGCTTTTAGCATCACCTTCTGCCTGGGATCAGATGCAAAGAAGTTGATGCCTATCTGTATGCCCTGCACCGTAAAATAAATACCACATGAAACAGATAAATGATATGAAATTTCATTTGATCCCGTGTGACTGTATCCAATACGTGGAAAACAATGTTTACTTATTTTTTTACATCCTTATGACTTGTTTTGGAGAAAGAAATGGCAACCCACTCCAGTGTTCTTGCCTGGAGAATCCCAGGGACGGGGGAGCCTGGTGGGCTGCCGTCTATGGGGTCACACAGAGTCGGACACGACTGACGTGACTTAGCAGCAGCAGCAGTATGACTTGTTTATTTTATAACTGGAAGTTTGTCCCTCCTGATCCCTTTACCCACTTCATCCTCCCTCAGCCCCCTCCTTCCTGGCAGCCACCAGCCTGTCATGGAGCCCTGCACTTAAACTGTACACTCCTGTCATTGACACAGCGTTATCTTATTTTGCTACAGACGACATGGTCGCCTGAGATATGACTGGCTCCCTGTGTGTTTCAGGCCATAAATACTAGGGTGTATAACGTGTGGTGATGACATGACTGTAAGCTGAAGAATGTGGACTTGGACCATGGTTTTCCTAATGCTGCACTTTTCAGGGTCCTTTAAATGCAGAGTGCTCCCTACTGATCGACTTTAGCTTCTCCCAGACTGCTAGAATTCTCAGTTCCTATCAGCTGAGGGTCATGAAAAGGCAAAGACAGACTCAGTGCTTATAATCAGCACCACTTAGAACTGCCAATCAGCAGTAACATATAGTCCAGTTTATATTTCTTTCCAATTAGTTTTAAATTTCCCTTATTTTATCTTTGTTCATGAAGAATTGCATATGATGTCATTAATTACCTTAAAAATATAAGGTTGAAGGTCTGTAATTCTGGATATTTGGTATGTTTATACAGTTATATAATTATTACCACTATTAGTACATTTTCATCACCTTAAAAATAAACCTGATGGACTTCCCTGGTGGTCCAGATTAAGAATCTGCCTGCCAGTACAGGGAACATGGGTTCTGTCCCTGGTCCAGGAAGATCTCACATGATGCAGAGCAACTAAGCCCACACTCTGCAGCTAGAGAAGGAACCACAAGGAGAAGCCTGAGTACCACACTGGAGAAGTAGCCCCAGCTCACTGCAACTAGAGAAAGCCCTCATAGCAGCAAAGACCCAGCCCAGCCATAAATAAACATTTTTTAAAAAAGAAAGAAGAGAGGGTATTGAGTAGGTTTGTTGTCACAGACTGCCGAGGTAGGAACAGTTTAGTTAGTTTGTTCCTACAGGACCAGTCTGTGTCCCCCTCAGTGGACTGGCTTTGTTTTGCTGGACGTCGTTAGAGCAAGACTCTATTCTCATTTGTTAGTACCACAAACCTAGAGGCTCCTAACTTACTGCCAAGGGTACTTTTTAGCTGGGCTGATCCCGTAATTGTGTCTCTGTTTCTTTTTCAGGGTTTGAGTAAAAAAGTTGGCGTATCATCCTCCATCCTCCAAGGCCTCTGGATCTCCTACAGCACAGAAGGTCTGTCCATGGCGTTGGCATCTTTACGAAATCTCTACACGCCAAATATAAAGGTAAGTGCATCTAAGAATTAACTGTGAAAACGTAAAACTCAGAGGACATTTAAGGAGTTATTTGATTGATCTTTGACTCTTCTATTAATTAACCTTTTATTGATAGTTTGATATATTTTAAATTGTTACATTTTATTCTGTGAATTGAAAACCAAACCTGTCAATCTTCTATAAGATGAGTTTGATTTATAGAATAAGTCCTGCTCCTTCTAGGGAGTAAAGCATTCTTAGATCACTTTTGTTTCAGTAGTTTTTCTGACCAACAGTTCACTTAGTGGAGACTGCACTACAGTATGGGTGGTGTTTACTCTAGTTCCTGAGTGGTTTGTATAAAGGAGACATTTCACATCCCTTTCCAAAGGCAAGGTATTAAAAAAGGAACAAATGAAGATTTTAAAATAAAGAAGTTACTCAGTGTTTCTGGGCACTTATTGAGGGGTCCCAGGTGACTTAAGGCTTCCCAGGTGGCGCTAGTGGTAAAGAACCTGCCTGCCAATGCACAAAATGTAAAAGATGCAGGTTCAATCCCTGGGTCGGGAAGATTCCCTGGAGGGGAATACATGACAACCCACTCCAGTGTTCTTGCCTGGAAAATCCCATGGACAGAGGAGTCTGGTAGGCTGTGGTCTGTAGGGTCTCAAAGAATTGGGCACGACTGAAGCAACTCAGCATGCAGATGACTTAAGATGACTGATAGGATGTAACTGATATTTATGTGAGTATTGTTTCTGTTTGTTTTCTTATGACTAGGTCAGCCGACTGCTGATTTTGGGAGGTGCCAACATTAATTACCGGACAGAAGTTTTGAATAATGCTCCAATTCTGTGTGTCCAGTCTCATCTTGGTTACACAGAAATGGTGGCCCTGCTCTTGGAGTTTGGGGCCAATGTGGATGCCTCCTCTGAAAGCGGCCTGACTCCCCTGGGCTATGCCGCAGCGGCAGGCTTCCTGAGCATCGTAGTGCTGCTGTGCAAGAAACGGGCCAAGGTAATGGCTGCCCAGCGCTGTTGCTTGTTCATCATTCCCTGTGTCTTTCTTCCCGTCTTAGACTCGTCCTTATCTCCTGTGTTGCCTCATGAGTGTAGGTAGAACATACGTAAGAGCCTATTAGGAAGCGGATCAAAGGAAGAACTGGCTCTGACTACATCCTACTGTTTGCCTGCTTGCCCTGGGCCAGTTCCAGGCTGCTTCTGGACACAGTTCTAAAACTTTTGAGAGATGCTTAGGAAACCGCATTTATCTGCAGCCACAGAAAGTCCCTAGCTCACAACCAAGAAATTCTCTCCCGAGCTCAGAGTGAGGAAAGAGGAGTTGGGGAGCGAGGAGACCGCACTGTGAGGTCTGATCTGAGCGGCGCCTGAGAACTCTAAGCCTTTCGTGTTAGTCGTGGACGTAAGAGCAGAGACTAGGCGCCCTCATCTAGCCTTGAAGATACCCCTGTAGACGTCTGAGATGACTGTCTGACCAGAAGCACTCAAAAGTGTTTCTGTTAGTGTATTCTAATTCTCTCAAAACATTTCTTTAAAATATATTTGCTTTATAGTACCTCAAGAGTCACTGATATGATAAAACTCAATTTCAAAATATTGATGAAAAAAAAAATACCGGAGGGCTTCCCTGGTAGCTCAGTGGTGAAGAATCCACCTGCCAATACAGGAGACACAGGTTCAATCCCCAGTCCGGGAAGATCCCACATACTGCAGAGCCCCTAAGCCCGTGTGCCACAACTACTGAGCTTGTGCCCTAGAGCCTGGGAATCACAACCACTGAGCCCATGCGTTGCAATTGCTGTGTGCCCTAGAGCCCATGCTCCTTAACAAGAGAAGTCACTGCAATGAGAAGCCCATGCACCACAACTCAAGAATGGCCCCTGCTCTCGCCACAACTAGAGAAGAGCCCACACAGCAGTGAGGACCCAGCACAGCGAAAGATAAAATTTTAAAAATAAGTATTTTTTAAAAAGGAGAAATGCTGGTCTCAAAAATGTAGACTTCTATGGAACATTTTATTTCCATTCTGAAAACAGATTGAGGATTTTGGTGGGTTTGCAGTGAACTGTAAATAATATGCAACCCTGACTATTCATTGGAAGGACTGATGCTATAGCTGAAGCACCAATACTTTGGCCACTTGATGCGAAGAGCCAACTCATTGGAAAAGACCCTGATGTTGGGAAAGATTGAAGGCGAGAGGAGAAGAGGGCAGCAGAGAATGAGATAGTCGGGTAGCAGCACCAACTCAATGGACATGAACTTGAGCAAACTCCAGGAGATAGTGAAGGACTGGGAATCCTAGCATGCTGCAGTCCATGGGGTCGCAAAGAGTCAGACACGACTTAGCAACTGAACAACAACATAAATGACCTCATTCTGAGGTGTCCAGTGTTCTTACCAGGGAAGAACTGGGTCTCTCTCCGAAGACTCTTTTGAGAGCTGGGACCTGGGGACCTCAGTGAAATCCCTGAGCTGTAAATGCTTAACTGTGACACAGAAATGGTCCACCTATAATGTCCTAGTCATTTGGATAAACACCTGTAGAAACAGCATGATAACTGGGCCTTATTATTATTGCTATAAATTCATATTCTAATCTCAGCTAGGTCTTTCCTATTGCTCAGCTGTCATTTTATTTATTTCTTATTTTCCCCAGAGCAGATACATAAATCATCTGTGATCTTCTTGAGACCCCGTCAAAACTCTTTTGCCCTCCTACAACTACCAAGATTGTGTTTATCTCACTGTGCCTCTATCTCAAAACTGTTAATCCTTACAAACTTCTACTTTACTTCTGCCTCAGAGAAGGAAGTGTTTACCTTCCTTTTCAAAATTATCGCCTCCTATATACATATACACATATACGTATATATACACATATACACACATATACATATATATGCACACACATAGGCTGGACCACAAGGCTTTTGGGATGTTAGTTCTCCAACCAGGAATTGAACCTGTGACTCCTGCAGTGGAAGTGCAGAGTCCTAACCCCTGGAGCACCAGGGAATATCCTGCCTATATTTTTTAATCTCAATATGTTACTCTTTCTCTAATATCATTTCATTCTCTTTCTAAATTCATGCTACCTTCCTTCTCAGTTTCTACAAACCTACAAATGTCTTCTCTAACCCTAAAGAGAGACTTTCCTCTCTCCTAACCAGAAACCACTATCCCATCTCTTCCCGCCCGCATCCACTGAGCCTGTCCTAAGAGTCCTCTCTACTTGCTACCACCACTTCCTTACTGCTGCTTAACCTCTTACAGTTTGGTTTCCATGAGAGAGAGGAGGCAAGTCATCAGAGTCATAAACTTTGGCATCAAGCACAACCTGGTCGAAGCCTGCCTTGACACTTGCTTTCTGTGAGGGCTTGGACAAGTCATTTGACCTCTCTCAGCCTCACTTTGTTCATCTAGAAAAAGGATTAAGAGCACCTTGCACACAGTAGGCACTCAGTAAACCTTTGCTATTTGGATGGCTGGGTGGAACCAAAGCTGGAGAGGAACAGATATGGAACTTAGGCTTCACATGCTCTAATGAGCACTGGAACATACCCTGCCCCCCTGCCAAGAGAGGCTGTTCATCTATTGAGACTTGTGGCCAGGGACCTTCTGGTAGCTTGTTCTTAATCAGGCTCCTCTTTCAGCCTAAACCTGTAACCGCACCACGACTGTAAAAACTGCTGCTGGAACGTAGTCTAGCATTAAGTTCCAAGTCCCTCCAGCCATTTTGGCCAAATCGTTGAGATTCCGCCCTCCCATTGGAAGAAAGAAGTGGCATCTGCCAGAGCTTAGTGGTTAACTGTGTGATTCATGATATGAGATACTTTGCTTCTTTGGAAGACCAGAAAATTTAAGCTTCAAGATGTTTTTCTTCCTTTTCATGATTTCAAAGACAGTGTTTTGTGCCAGTAGAGCTTATAAGCCTTTCAGATTTGAGTCTGAAAAGACCTATTTGAGGACAAAGGAGAGTGTACATCAGGAAAGCAAAGCTGGAGTTTGGGGTCGTTCGGAGCATGTTTTTGGTTTCTTTTGATGTGAAAACAAAAGCCTGACGTTATACAAAGGGATTCTCCCCAGAGGAGCATCTACCAGAGCTGTAGCTCAGTGAAGGTCTAGCCTGAGTAAGAGAATATCACCTGAATTTTCTCAGAAAGTGGTCAAGGAATATGGGAGAAGGTGAATCTTCGTAGTCCAGACCTGTACAGTGAGTGGATGGAACGAGACTGGGGAGACAGCCACAGGCTTTTTCACACAGTTTCTCTGTCCCCTCCCACAGGTGGATCACTTAGATAAGAATGGGCAGTGCGCCCTGGTCCATGCCGCACTCCGAGGTCATCTGGAGGTCGTCAAGTTTCTAATTCAGTGTGACTGGACGATGGCGGGCCAGCAGCAGGGGGTGTTTAAGAAGAGCCACGCCATCCAGCAGGCCCTCATCGCTGCAGCCAGCATGGGTTACACTGAGGTAAGAAAGCAGCCAATAAGGCTTGGGGTGGTTTTTTTTTTTCAAGCTATGTCTTGAAGGAAACCAGGGAAAAAATAGTTGCATTATTACAAAATTGCCAGGTTAATATGAAGTAGCTTTTTGGTCATTGGTCTGAGAAATAGGGAGATTCCAGCGTACCTAGAATGATGTTGGAAAGGACCTTGGGAATTATCTAATCTGATTCCTCCTCATCTTCCCCCCCTATTTAACAGACAATGACACTGGGCTCGGGGGGTTATTTCTTGACCTTTGTTCACATGGGTGGGCAGAGTGGAATAGGGAGTTGGAATATCAGAAGGACCAGGTTTGAAGCTCAGCTTTCCTCCACATTGGCTCTGGGCCCTGGGCAATTTAACTCATCTCTTAGAACCTTAGTCTCCCACCAGTATAGTGAGGCTTTCTAATAAATTCTTTTTTACAAGGTTGATATGAAAGGTGCTTTGTAAACTGTTAAACACTGTGCAGATGGTATTTTTGCTAAGTTATTTATTAATAAAAGTAATGTAGTGGCACAATATGTGGAACTGGTAGGAAATGTTTAACAACCAGCCTTGGAGAGGGGAGTAGAGTGCAGTAGGAGTGTTGTGTGTGTGTGTGTGTATACATACAGACAAATTTATTATAAATTTACTGATATTAAAAAAATGTCACACACAGTTTACAAATAATAATGAATCGTGTAATACTTTTAATTGAATGCTTTTGTCAATTTTTGCTAAATTTATATCCATACCCAACCCTGTGGTTACAACTCAACCATGGTTTGATAAATGAAGCTGCACCCGTTTGCTCTTTTCCCAATAATTTTGTCTTTAAATCTGGTGTGTGATTCACTGTCAAACTACATTTCGCCCTCATACAAATTACATTCATTACACTGGAACCTCTTTCAGCTTTGGCACTTAATCAAATCCTGATCTGCAGAATTTGCCAGTTTCCAGAGTATAGTTTGAGCAAACTCCAGGAGATAGTGAAGGACAGGGAAGCCTGGCATGCTGCAGTCCATGGGGTCACAAAGAGTCAGACACGATTTAGCGACTGAACAACAACAGCAAATACCCTCACCATGACTGATTTCAAGCTACCAACACTGAACACAGAGTTTCAAAGAGATGCACAGGAGCACACCATTATGTAAAATTGCCACCATGCAGACACAGTCAATATAAATAACCTCATGAGCATAGGTAACAGTAAAATGTAATTTAGTAATTAGGAAGTTATGAATTTTATCTTTTAACCTATTGATGTAGTTTCTTTCATTATTATTTAATTTTTTATTTTTTTTCTCTGCTGCTTGCTTTGTGGGATCTTAGTTCCCTGACCAGGGATCAAACCTGGGCCCTGGCAATGAGACCACTAAGTCTTAACCACTGGGCCACCAGGGAATTCCCATCATTGCTGTTTAATTGTTTTTAAATCCCTCCCTGTTATTTAGTTTTTAATAAACATCTTTGTTTAACAACCAGCTTGCAAAACTCCGAAAATTAAAGAGTCAGCTTTCATGGGCCAGGACAGGCTGGTTCACACTGCATGGGATGCTTCAGTGAGACAGCCACCTCTTCCACTGACCTGATATATCCCCAAGGGAATATTAAGTAAAATTGGAACTTTTACTATCTGTGGAAGGTTGTTTAGCGCTCCTTACAGTCAGATTGCTGAAAACAGAGCTGTCACTTGCCTTTGTTGTTAGCAGACATTCTCCTTTTACTGTCCCCAAACAGTCCTTGTAATTCCAAGAGAAAAAAAAGAGAAGATAATTGCTCTACTCTGAAAAAGTACAGGCCCTCAGTTTTCTCCATATTTATTTTCTGGTTTTTGCTTATTGATTTTTTTTTTTTCTGTTTATTTCTGGTAGTTTTATTAGGAGGAAGAGGGATTGCTTTTTTAACTCAAATTTGATAAATGTGTAATTTTTTAAAATCACATGCTGTATAAGTTAATTGCATTCAAGGGAAACATGTAAACTGTACCTGGTAGAGTGAGTGCTCATCTTGGCAGCTTTGCACTTTTCTGTGAGGACAGTCTGTTCTGACTCCTATGATGTGCAAGAGAGAGAGTGGCACTGGGTTATCCAGATAGCTTCCAGACCTCCCAGGTTCATAGTATCAGTGTATAGTTTTCCATCTGAACTTCAAGCTGACACAACTTCTTTTTTCAGATTGTCTCCTACCTACTTGATCTTCCAGAAAAAGATGAAGAGGAGGTGGAGCGAGCACAGATCAACAGCTTTGACAGTCTCTGGGGAGAGACAGGTACCGCTCAGGACAGCTCTTCCTTCTCTCGTGAATGTCCTGTGTTTGTATGGAGACACTCTGCATCTCACTCCCAGGTGTTTTCTCTGCCAGACCTTTGGCAGTCTGTCTGTCTTATGGCTCTTGTACTGGAGACCAATTCAGCCCAAGGAAAAAGTCAAGCAATTCCTTCTTTCAATCCTCTCTCCCTTTGGATGCACCATGCCATTAGCCCTGGAGTCTTCTTTCAAACAAAACTTTCCCCGCTCTTGTTTCCAACTATTTTAAAAGACTGAAAGTTTCCTTCCAGTGTGCCAAACCAGAACAGAAAATAGTTGTGGACTTTATGTGTGTGTGTGAGAGAGAGAGATCCTTGTAGTAGTTAGGAATAAGTATTTCCCCTGTATTTATACACCGAGAAGTTAAATTTTTATCAAGAACCTCCAGCTTAATGAACCAAGTGTTACCATGGTGGACAGCTGATACATCATGAGAACAGTTGGTATCAGGATGCACAATGAAGGTCCTGCCCCCCGTAGGGTACAGCCCTGCACAGTCTCCATCTGTAGCAAAGCTATTTCTATATTGCTTGGTACTTACTCCGTAAACAGAAGCATCTTCCTTGTGGCCTTTGCAGGAAATGTTTGTTGTCTTTCCCCCAAGTCTAAACTGGAACATCTGGAAAAACATTAGTAACCTTTTATGTGTTTTTATGAAACCAGGGCAGTGAAAACGGTAGTGTCACCACAGATATGTGTCGTATTTGCCAGGAGAAGGAGACCAGCATTGAGATGGCCAATTTAGGGGGGATATTTTACTAAACAAGAAGGGGGATACATTTTGGTTTGGGTCAGAACGTTATTAAAAATCAAAGAAGATGCTTGAATTCACTCCAAATTTATAATTACCTATTGAACTGGAATGTTTCCACAATGGCAAAAATCTTACATGGGTTTCATGGCTTCCTCAACACCATGTGGAATGGTCCAAAGCTCAGGAATTTGCTTCTCAAACAATCCTTCCCTCTGTCAGAGCCAAAGGGAGCAGATGCCAGGCAGCTGCAGCTTAAGAGCCCGTGACAGATTAAAGGAAAATGTGCAGCTGGAAACAGCTGCTGTCTCTGGGGCTCTACCCTGAGGGAAGCCAGAGGACATACTGAGGGGAAGGGGCTGGCCGGGACAATGGCCGCGGTGTCCTGAGACCCGGAGCTGTGGGAGGGGCATGATGGTTCAGGCCCCATCAGTGCAGCCTCCCCAGCACAACTCAGCCGTCCCCGCAGTGTTTCCCATTCCAAGCCACGCGTGTGTGACCACTGTGGAGGGCAACAAAAGTAGCGGCCCATTGGTGACAATGGACAGAAATTACAGACTAACAATTGCCTGCCAGTGCAAGAGACATAAGAGACTTGGGTTCAGTCCCTGGATCGAGAAGATCTCCTGGAGGAAGGCATGGCAATCCGCTCCAGTATTTCTGCCTGAAGAATCCCATAGACAGAGGAGCCTGGCGGGCTACATACCGTCCATGGGGTCACAGAGTCAGATGTGACTGAAGCAGCTTAGCACGCAATCATAGTGATGACTATCTCATACATTCTAGTGCTCTCCTTGAAGGAATTTCTTCAAAATGTCAGGGTGTGAACTCAGACCTTTTGGGGGGAATTAACCCTGAAATGGAGTTTTAACAAGAAAAGTAACTTCCTGGTAAAGGAAATTTAAACCATGCTACATCCATTGCCAAAAGTAAAAAAAAAACATACAATTTAAAAAAAAACACAACTCTTGCAAAAATTATGAAGAGAGGAAAAAGATCAGTGGTTGCTAGGTGTTGGGGAAAATGGGGAAGGGTGAATAGGTAGAGCACGGAGGATTTGAGGGGCAGTTAAAACACTTCATATGATACTGTAACAGTAGATACAGGTTATTACACATTTGTCCACACACTCACAGGATGTGCAACACCAAGAGTGAGTCCTAATGCAAACGATGGACTTTGGGGTGATTATGATGCATCAGTGTAGGTTCATCAGTTGTAACAAATGGACAGTTCTAGTCAGGGTGTGTACACATGTGGGGGCAGTGATGTGTGGGAAATCTCTGTATCTTCCCCTCAGTTTTGCTTAGCCCATTAGACTGCTCTAAAACAACAACAAAAAGGGGTGTGAACTAAGTGGAAGACTTACTTTTATTGATATGAATTTCTTATTAGAGTAAAACTTTATGGTCTCAGGACTTTTAAAATATTTCCTGCATTAAAGTGTGTAATAAAGTTTGTTATATTAATTTTCTTAATATGTACCGTATCTCAAGATTGTATAAAAAATTAATTTCATGTCAGTTTTCTTGTGGTCAGAATTGTGTTGTGCTTAATTTGATATTGAGATGAACTGATTTCAGCATTATGAACAGAAGATGTTATTTAAATGAGTCGGAATATGCTTCTCTCTTATAGAGAGTGAAAGTATGTGATCTGCAGCCAGCAGGTTAGGGTCTTATATCTGCAACCCTGGCCTCAACACACAATATGCATTAATACATATTCACTTAAATATGACGGTCATGATGTTTCCAACAGTTTGTATCATTTACCATATTACTGTATAGCCATTATTTTATGTACCATTCCAAAAAGAAAAGAAAAACTCTCTGCCTATTAAACTGACAGAGTTCTTTATTATCACATCACTTATAAGACACATTCTGACTTCGAGATGTTAAAATGCAGACGGAAGAAAGTGCCTCTTAGAGTCAATGAAATATATCCTAGCATAGAGTGAAATATTTATTGAGATGTAATTTTTACATATCAGATTTTCTAAAAGCAGGTCACTAGAATATTCTGTTTGTTTTCCTCCTACTTTTATGGCCTTTTTGTCCTTCCAAAGAGCATCTGCCTACATGGAGCTTTCACCGTCTGACTGACCCCCTCCTATCCTGCAGGGTTTTCACAGATTTGTTATAGAACTACACAGAAGACCAGCACTTAAGGTGACAAGATTGTTCACTGGTCCCTCCTCTGCTCTGTCTCAACACAAAACCAGCATTAAAAAGCTTCTAACAACTCTGGAGAACCTGAGCCATCCCATGGTCCAAAAGTAGCAGAAGTTCAGAAAATAAACAAGATACCCTTAAATCACACCTTCATCAGCTTTTGCCTAGTTTATTGCAACTACCTCCTAGCTGATCTGATCTCAGGCCTCACCCTTTTGTGACTTATCTGGCAGACTTCAACCAAAGTGATATTTCTAAGCCACAATCTGTCCATGTCACTCTCCTGGTTACCACCCTTCATTGACCACCTGTAGCTTTAAATGTAGCATAAAGAGACTTCCCTGGTGGTCCAGTGGTTAAGACTCCACGCTTCCATTGCCAGGGTCAGGGAACTAAGATCCCACATGCCATGCAGTGCAGCCAAAAAATTGAATAAATAAATAACTAGCATAAAAATACCGTCATGATCTCTCGCCTCCTCTGTTGCCCATCTTATCCAGTAATGGTAAACGTGCTGTGCCCACCTCGGTGCCTTTACACGTGCTCGCCCTGTGCCTAGAATGCTTCTCCATGCCCTTGCCTATAAGTCTCCTGTTTCTCTTTCAGCATCTGGTTCAGATTGTCCTCTCTTCCTGGAGACCTTCCCAGACACTCTTGCTCTGTGTCACCTCCAGACAGCCCCCATGGACTTATCTCTTTTGTGCTTATCACACTGTATAGCAGTATATTTGTTTATTTGTCTCTTATTCTTACTCAACCCTGAGTTCCTTGAGAGAGACAGGATCTGACAAGCAGCTCTATAAACGCTTACCTAATGAATGTTGTTTTGGATAGCAGTGATCAGTTTATGTCTCCCCCACCACCTCCAGCCCATTGGTCTTACGTGACCTGTCTGTGCTGTACTCTTTCAAGGTTGACAAAAGATAAACAAAAGAACCGTTTGCTCCTCTGCCTTCTATTTAGCATCAACATTATCCCATCCAAGCAGACTTCGGCTATTTCCTCAACTCTGAGCTGCATCCTGTCTGTCTCTTCAAACTTCTTAGATGTTTCCCTTTGAAAAAGGACCATTTTGGTCAGATAATCTCATCAGATGCTGACAAGCCAGGGAACAAATTCCGTTACTGGTCTCTCAGGAAAAGAGATTGGGCTCCCGACTGTTAATGTTTGCTCTAAGAAGCAGTTTGTTGTTTTACAGAACTGGCTTTGCCTTAATCGTCTCTCTTTCAAAAAGTTTTAACAGTTTCTGATAAGACTCATATAAAAAATCCAGCCAAAGCAACTCCTCGCTCTTGCATTTTGAAAAGTACAGACCCAATTTTCCATAGTTGTGTTGTTATGAGATGAAGTTGGCCAGCTGTGTTAATGACCGTGTCCAGCCATCAGCAGGAGATTCCTGCCAAATGACATCAGAACTTAAGCAGCAGAGATGATACAAGGAGAAAGGCCGAATGGAACATTCCCTCTCATGTAATGTGTTGCCAGTGTGTTGCAAGGGGCCAGCCCCAGCAACATGACTCCAGATTAGAGTGGACAGTGTTAAGTTTAACTTTCAGGATAGGCACTGCTTGTGAATTTTCAGCTGTGTTCTGTGAGCCAGCATCATTGATGAGAGGCTTGATTCCAAAATACTGTCTGTATTTTCTCCAGAGTGCTATAAATTCTTCCGCAAAAAAGATTGTATTTGCACACGTGTGCACCATGCAATATATAAGACATTGAAGGGAGATTTGCTGTAACCTTGCTCCCAGTAAACTTGGGAGAGCTAGAAATTTTCCAAACCCCTTGTTTTATTACCAACAAGATGATTCTTATGGTTCCTAAACAAGCATCAAAGCCAATCAAGTTCTTTCTCCCCCCTCCCCCACCCCCCGCTTTACTGAGATATAATTGACATACAACATTGTGTAAGGGAAAGGTTGAAGGCAGGAGGAGAAGGGGGAGACAAAGGAAGAGATGGTTGGATGGCATCACCATCTTATGAGTTTGAGCAAACTCCAGGAGATAGTGAAGGACAGGGAAGCCTGGCATGCTGCAGTCCGTGGAATCACAAAGAGTCAGACACAACTTAGTGACTGAACAACAATGTATACAATGTGATGATTGTCAGATTCTTAAGCTACTCTTGTGTTCTGACCCAGAAACTGAAGGTTTTTCTTTTTCCCTCAACTATTAGAAATGTGAACTTGAGAAAGAGGTAATATCACTTTGATTTAAAGAATAAGAGACAAAACTTCTTAAAACCATCAGTACCTGTAACTCAACTTGGAAATGACCCTTACCTCAGACAGAATGAAGCCTCTGCCCTTCTGTGAGGAACAGAACAGAAATACCTAGGTTAAGCGTTCCAAAATAAAACAAAAAATACACATAAGACAAGGCCTACATATATGTAGTTTAAGCATGAGTATATCTTCTGAAATTGTCACATTTTCTTTCAGACATCCTTCTATCCTTGAGGAAGGAAAAGATTACTTTTTGCAAGTTTAGCTTAGAGAAAATTACAGGTAGTTTTGCTTTTGCATATGAGTCATTTGCAGATAAATTTGGCCAAGCTCAAAGACAAAATGCCATAATTTATGCTTAGATTGAAAAAAAGTGACCATTTGATTTTAATTTCAATTGCTTCCCTGATTAAATCCCAACATTTGCAAACTGAAATCTTGTCTGCACCTGCCAAGTATTATCCTCTTCTGATTTGTCACTGGAGTAGGTGGCCCTTAGAAAGGAAGAGCCTGCTGATCACCACATCAGGTTTTCAAGTCTCGGTGGGAAAAAAGGTCTCCATCCTCTTTGTTGAAAAGCACGACTCCTGCCATTTTCTGACAATGTTTACCATCCTCCCTACCCTCATCCATTTGAAACACTAGGTGTACATGTTTGAAATCCCTGGTTAGAGACAAACACATATTTGTTCAAATATGGACTTAGTAGAAGGTGTATCAACAAATTCCTCTTACTACTGTGGAAATAGCATTCAAAGGATGAAATAAGCACTCTTCAAATCTCCACTCCATCAGAGGTCATAAACATGGACTGGAGCACAGAAGGAAGAACGTTTAGGTTTCTTCCTGCACACGAAGTGTCCTTTTTCCTCCCTATAGTTGCTTTTTATCTGCGACTCCATTATTCTGTCTTCAGAAGAAAAGAGCCTTTGTCATATTTCTTCTCTCATCCTTAAGACGGTTACCCTGAACAGTTTTGACCTTCATATAAAAATGATTGCACATGTACTAGAAACTTCTATCTCGACTGATGAAGAAAAGGAATGAAAACTGGCCTAAAGCTCTTAGACTGAAATTTCTTCTTCTTTTTTTTTTTTTTTTTACAGTTTTTTGTATATCTTTATTGTAAAAACTTCCTTAAAAGCAATCCAGGGAACTGTTATTTAAGAAATCAGCAAAATTAAGGCTGCCATTTCTGACTTTGGTTCTCTGAATTTAAGGGCCCAGAGTAGAAATTGGCCCAGAGGTGGTTCCTAGCTAACTCTAAAAAAAGCATTCCTCTGCAAAGACCCTTCTGTCTACAGTCTTACCCATGCATATACCAGTGAAAGTTTTGTAGCTGGAAAGAGGTACCAAAAAAGAGATAAGTCAAAAGCAGAAAAAGGACAGTCTGGGTAGGATAAATGAAACCAAGTAAGTTTTGGTCAGAGGTGATTTTTCAATAAATTTATTATCATAATTGTCTCCATATATGTAAGTCCTTTTAAATGTGGTTTTATTCATTATTTTTCTTTGAAAATTTCCTTCCTGGCAAGAATAGCCAGAATCATCATTCTTGCAGGTAAAGTAGCAATTACATCCATCAGACACAGGTATGCTGCCCTGCTCCTGGCAGAGGGCTGGAGAGGACAAGACCCCCATCCTCACTCTGTGTTCTCTACCCTCAGCCTTGACAGCTGCAGCCGGAAGGGGCAAGCTAGAGGTGTGTCGTCTGCTCCTGGAACAGGGGGCAGCTGTGGCCCAGCCCAACCGCCGAGGAGCCGTGCCCCTCTTCAGCACCGTTCGCCAAGGCCACTGGCAGGTAAGCATGTAGCTACTTTGAGACTGTGTCAGAAAGTCAGTATGCAGAATCATCCTGATGATCTGTACTGTACAGAAGGACTGGCTACTTTTGACTGGTTATTTCACAGCATCCACAAATTCTCTGGCAGGTTCAACAGATGCCTGCCAACCACTTACTTGCAGAAGTCTCTAACTTACAAAAAGAAAATGTGATGTATGTAAATTTGCGAAGAGCCACCTCATTGGAAAAGACTCTGATGCTGGGAAAGGTTGAAGGCAAAAGGATAAGGAGGTGGCAAAGGATGAGATAGTTAGATAGCATAACCGACTCAATGGACATGAAATTGAGCAAACTCCAGGAGATAGGAAAGGACAAGAGGAGCCTGGCATGCTGCAGTCCATGGGGTCACAAAGAGTCAGACACAACTTAGTGACCAAAAAACAACAAATGTAAATTCTGTTAATAGTTATGCAGTCTTTCCAGATGTTTTAATTCTGGGTAAATGCTAATTTATACACTTAGGACAGAAAAGAAAGCATATTGGGTATAATCTTTGAAAAAAATTGAGTAGTCCTAGCACTTTACTGTATTCTGTTCACTGCAGGCAGGTCTGCAACCCGTGGAAGTCAATAAAATGGCCTTGACACAGGCAGTGACTCGTGTTGGTGCTTCCATTATGGGGTTGTTCAGTCAACATCTTGGCCTCTGTTAATCTTGATTTCTTTTTTACTTAGTGGCTGAGCCAGACATTTAGAGTTGAGTTCTCATCTGGCTCTCCCTAAGAAAGTCAGTGATCAAATCCCACGGTACTCGACCATGCAGGAACTAGAAGGGGTTCTTGCAGTGGCAAGTTTCACTAGAGGTGATTTGCAGGGAATTCAAGTGGGGGTGGGGGACATGCATGTGTCTGCTCAGCAGCACTTCCTGGCTCATCCATCCCCCCTTCTCTGCCCTGCAGATCGTTGATCTTTTACTCACCCACGGAGCTGATGTCAACATGGCGGACAAGCAGGGCCGTACTCCCCTGATGATGGCGGCTTCCGAAGGCCACCTGGGAACTGTGGACTTTCTCCTTGCTCAAGGTCAGTCCTAGGATGCCAGAGCTTGATGGTCAGTACCTCATAACCCAAAGCTCGTGATTTCCAGGGATGGATTCCAAGAGGTGTTAAGAATGAATATTCTCAATCCGCTTGGTTAGAAAGTGAAAGTCTGTCTCCTCTATTCTCTTCTAATTCTGATGTTCTAATTCTCACATGCTGCCTTTCTAGTTCTGACGTTCTCTAGTTCTTTATGGCTTGAGGGGTTTTTGGTATCCTAATCAGATTTACATAGTGTAAGTTCTTTAATTCAAATCAGTACTCTCCCAACTTTGATGTTTTTAATATGCACTCGATAAATGTTCATCTTCCAGAGACTGTATTTTGACTTTAACTTTGTCAATTCTTTTGTCAGCCTGCACAACTAATATTTTTCTTGTATCCGAAGGAAGCAAATGAAGGTTTAAACGATTGTTGACCGTGGGACCCTATTTGAGGAATCAGGGTATTATTATTATCTTCCTATTGTAATAAATTCCCTTTAACATTTACCAGCATTCACATATTCCTGGTGAATGAGAGGTAAGTTAAAGAAGATTGTGGTCACACCGTCCAGAGCATTCCAGGCTCCCCTCAAGGGCTGTGACTTGAGTCACCTCTGCAGACCAGTGATGAGTGATGCAGGAGCCTCTGTAGTAGAAAAGCTCCAGTCTCTGACTCTGCAGTACCACCTAGTGGAGCTTGAGTGTTTCATTGAAGCAGGAGGTCGTGTGACTGTGACCAGCCTTGACTCCCACCCCAGTGAGCCTCCCCTATGAGTAAGCTGGATCTGATCATTCATCATTCATAATTAATATCCACAAGTGCATACGCTTCAAGGAAAACAGGCTCCTGAAAATCATGCCCAGGCTAGAGCTGCTGAAGGGCAGTTGGTGTGGGAAGAAGGCAAGGTTTGTTCTCAGATTTCAAATTACAGCTCAGTCAGAGACTTACTGAATCTTTAGCTCTCATTCCCAAAGACGTGTCTTCACTACCTCGGACTCACAAAAGTGGGTTCGAATCAGAGAACTGTTTTCCCCATGTGCAAAGCGGGTCTTGCTTCCCCAGTACAAACCACCTGACCAACCTGGTTTCACAGTATCTATCCTTCATTCAGAAAACAAAGATCATGGCATCCGGTCCCATCACTTCATGGCAAATAGATGGAGAAACAGTGGAAACAGTGGCAGACTTTATTTTAGGGGGCTCCAAAATCACTGCAGATGGTGACTGCAGTCATGAAATAAAAAGACGCTTGCTCCTTGGAAGAAAAGTTAAGACCAACCAAGACGGCATATTAAAAAGCAGAGACATTACTTTGCCAACAAAGGTCCATCTAGTCAAGGCTATGGTTTTTCCAGTGGTCATGTATGGATGTGAGAGTTGGACTATAAAGAAAGCTGAGCGCTGAAGAATTGATGCTTTTGAACTGTGGTGTTGGAGAAGACTTGAGAGTCCCTTGGACTGCAAGGAGATCCAACCAGTCCATCCTAAAGGAAACCAGTCCTGAATGTTCATTGGAAGGACTGATGTTGAAGCTGAAACTCCAATACTTTGGCCATCTGATGCGAAGAGCTGACTCATTTGAAAAGACCCTGATGCTGGAAAACATTGAAGGCAGGAGGAGAAGGGGTCGACAGAGGATGAGATGGTTGGATGGCATCACCAACTCAGTGACTCAATGGACATGAGTTTGGGTAAACTCCGGGAGTTGGTGATGGACAGGGAGTCCTGGCATGATGCAGCCCATGGGGTCGCAAAGAGTCGGACACAACTGAGCGACTGAACTGAACTGACTGATCCTTCATTCTGCTGACATGGGTGTTGGCGAGCAAGAGGGATATGCCTGGATATTCAGGATAAGACATGGAGGGAGTAAATATCCCAGAACAACCCAAGTTTGCTGGAAAAGGTAGGACCCTTCACCACAGATAAGCAGTAGATGACCGCACAGGGTCTCCCGCACACCCATAGAAGAAGCTCATCAGATGTCGATGTATGGCAGAAACCAACACGGTATCGTGAAGCAATTATCCTTCAACTAAAAATAAATAATATTTTTTAAAAAGAAGCTCATCAGACACAGATTTCAGAGAGTTGTCCTCCTTCACTGCAGGCATTCAGGTCTCCATACTGTTTCGTTCTTTCACATTTAAATCAGAGACTTTCTCTCAATCAACAAATTCTACAGATGTATATTTAGCCTACATTATTTGCAAAACACTGTGCTAGGAACTGTGATCTTTTTTTTAACTAATACACTATAATCTGTGTCTTCAAAGGATCTATAATCTGGCAAGGAGGGGATGAAACAAAGATAAGTAACTGCCTTAAAAAGCAGAGAATCCTGAGTGTGCTGATAAAGGTATTTGAGTTAGAACAGGACAGACTTTGAAATTTGAGTAGGAAAAATGTTCTGTATTCAGGGAGGGGGATATAGTGTAAATGAAAGGTCAGAGAAGAGGAACAGGTATACAGCAAGACTGGGGAAATATGCAAGTTGTCCAGTGATGTACATGAGGACTGTTGGAAACGTATGTGGAAAGAAATTGAAAAGGAAGAGATTGGGGCTTCCCTTGTGGCTCAGTGGTAAAGAATCTGAGTCCGCCTGCCAAGGCAGAAGATATGGGTCTGATCCCTGGTCCAAAAGGATCCCACATACTGAGGAACAACTAAGCCCATGCACCACAGCTATTAAGCCCGCACTCTAGAGCCCAGGAGCTGCAACTACTGAAAGCCTGCCTGCCCGAGAGCCCGTGCTCAGCAACAAGAGAAGCCACCCCGGTGAGAAGCCTGAGCACTGCAGCCAGAGAGTAGCCCCCACTCTCCACAGCGAGAGGAAAGCCTGCACAGCAACAGAGACCCAGCACAGCCAAAAATAAATAAATAAAGTTATACTAAGAAAAGGAACAGATTAAAAGAGTTTGGACTTCTCTGAAGGCAATAGGGAGCCTTTCAAGATTTTTTTAAAAGGGAATCAGTCAATGCCAGAGTAGTACTTTAAAAAAAAAAAATCTGGCAGTAGTATCAATAGTTGAGTTGATGAAGAGATGATAGTGGACCTGGGGATCAATTAGGAGGCCGTTGTCATTGAATAGATGAGAGGCGATGCCAAATCCAGGTGCAGTGGCAGTTAGCATAGAACAGAAGGGCCAAGTGCAAAAAAAGATTGTGGATATAAAGACTGATCATATGTAGGACATATGGATAGATGAGTTGACGAGAACTCCACAAAGTTCTAAAATTGAGGCTTGGTTTGGGATGGACCTCTACACACTGCTATATTTAAAATTGATAACCAACACAGTCCTACTGTGTAGCACTTGGAACTCTGCTCAATGTTATGTGGCATCCTGGAGGGGAGAGGAGTTTGGGGGAGAATGGATACATGTGTATGTGTGGCTGAGTCCCTTTACTGTCCACCTGAAACTATCATGACATTGTTAATCAGCTATACTCCAATATAAAATTTTTTAAAGTTTTAAAATAAGTAAATAGATGTTTGGGAAAACTGCGATTATGTTAACTGCTGGGAGAAGGAAAGAGAGAAGAAGAAGGTTTCAAATTGGATTTTCAGAGTAAATTGAATAATATGTTTTTTATATATATCTCCTTTTCTTAAATTCCAGCTTCCCTCATCTTCGTAAAAATCAGTTTATCTGTAATATACATCCAGAACCTTCTTATTCTGCTTATTCAACCACTGGAGACTCTGTCCAGCAAATTTATAGATGCTGCATCTGAGAAACCTCCTTAGATCTGTCCCATATTCAAATTCATTCCGTGTTAGAATCAGCGTTTGAGTCGCAAACTAGAGGACCCAGTACATAGATGGTTCTCCTCAGGGTTTGGAATATGGTACCATCCAGCCCTTCATCCTGTCACGGGAAGCCAGGATCTGGTTATCTGACATCTCGGGACACAGAGGGGATAGGCCACATGACTGCCAAGGAGCTCCAGAGCCTGGCTGTGGCAGGTCCCAAGCTTAATATGACATCCGAATCAGATCTGACATCCAGCGAGGAGGCAGCCTGAAAAGTGTACTGTGTGTGCAGTAAGTTGATCTCATTTTGTTAGTGAGCATGACCCGCCAACTGTGGGGAAAGAGTCACTTTAGGTACTCTTCAAAACCCACAAGGGAATGACAGGCTCTTTGCCACCCAAGAGCTTACAGCCTAGGCTAAGGACCAAATGTAGATTGAATTTTAGACTAATTACAAAACAGTGTGTCAAGTATGCTTGCTCCTAGAGAAATGTTGAAGGGAGGAAGATGCAGAATATAAAATAGGCAAAGCGAGTGGGGATGGAATTGTTGAAGGCTGACTAGTTTAATTAAACTCCTAGTTCCCTTTCTGGCCTGGGCCCTGCCTCTTCCCTTGAGTCCATTTCCCTCCCACTCTAAGGAGGGATAAGGTGGCCTGGTGCTATCATCAATGATAAATGTGTTCTGAGCTCCTTATTCTATGAGAATCTCTCAAGGCATTTATACTATTAAAAATGAAAGATTTTTGCTGCGTTCAGAAAACATTCCCTGAGAATTTATTACATATAAGTGGCATACATTAAAAAAAAAAGATTAATAACCGAATAAGGTGACGTGTGTCAAGCAGATTCAAGATGAGGTAACAGTGAATAGGAGAGGCCTCTTGGAGACAGGGAGGTTTGCGATGGTTCCTAGAGAATGGGGGGAAGTGAGGCAAGTCCCATGGGGGAAAAAAAGGTGTCCACATGTGGGAGCACATGACTGGAAGTGAGGGTGCAGGAACACTTGTGGGGGATTCTCAAGGCGGGGAGCACATCCATTTTGGCCAAAGTAGAGGATTCTCACAGGGGAGTAGTGAAATTTCAGGAAAGACAGTAAGCTTCGGGAGAGACTGTGCAGAACCTAGGATACCCAAAGAACTGGACTCTTCTACTGACCACTCACGGCAGCAGTTTTGTTAACAGTTTTACTAAAAGGTAACACACCAGAAGCAGAAGCTGTGCTTTGGCCGAATATACACCTTAAATGGGTCAGTGGTAAAAAAAAAATCTGCCTGCAATTCTGGAGACCTGGGTTGGTAAGATCCCCTGGAGGAGGGCATGTCAACCCACTCTAGTATTCTTGCCTGGAGAATCCCATGGACAGAGGAGCCTGACGGGCTACAGTCCCTGGGGTCACAAAGAGTCGGACACGACTGAGCACACGCGCACACCTTGAAACCCAGCTTTCACTCCTGTTGTGAGTTCTCCTGTTGTTCTGTTTCCTCAGCCCTGTGATGTGCTTCCTCTGTAGGTGCCTCCATCGCTCTCATGGACAAAGAAGGACTGACCGCCCTCAGCTGGGCTTGTCTGAAGGGTCATCTCTCGGTGGTCCGTTCTCTGGTGGATAACGGAGCTGCCACCGACCACGCTGATAAGAACGGCCGCACCCCGCTGGATCTAGCCGCTTTCTACGGTGACGCTGAGGTGGTGAGTGCCTTTAACCAGCCCCCAGGGTGGTAGGAGGAGAGAAGGCTCTCCAACCACGGTGTTGTCTGGGGTTGATAACTCCTGATATAACGTTCTCAGATTGAGCTTGAGCTCAGGAATATGCCAAACACAACTGAAAACCAGGAACAGGGGTCTGGCCCGGAATACCAGCACTGTCCCGCCTGGTTCACACCTGTGCTGTGCTCAGGGGCTTCAGTCGTGTCTGACTCTACGACCCCATGGACTGTATCCCGCCAGGCTCCTCTGTCCATGGGATTTCCCAGGCAAGAATGCTGGATGGGATTACCATTTCCTCCTCTGGAGCATCTTTCTGACCCAGGGGTCAAACCCACGTCTCCTGCATTGGCAGGCGGGTTCTTTACAGCTGCACCACCCTGGGTTCACACCAGCAGTTGACTAAAGGGCAGGCAGCAGCTGGAGCCCTCACACCCGGGTTGACCATGCTGCTTGATCACGTCCTAGGTCCAGTTCCTGGTGGATCACGGGGCCATGATCGAGCACGTGGACTACAGCGGAATGCGCCCTCTGGACAGGGCTGTGGGGTGCCGGAACACTTCTGTTGTTGTCACCCTTCTGAAGAAAGGAGCCAAGATAGGTAGGAGAAAGGAGGAAGGTGCTGGCCATCTGTGCCCAGCGGCCAGACTGGCCCAGTGGTCTGGCTGCCCTGGGCGTTCGGTGTGGACGTGTATAGTCTCCCCTCTGCCCGGGCCCAGTTATTATCTGAATGAACAGAAAGACTCTTGGCCCAGAGAAGAGCCCTGGTCTACACTACCCCGTGTCCAAAGTCACGTGGTTATCTGCCATGCCCGAGTCGCCTTAGCCAGGAGGATGCTCTGACCTTAAGTGCATCTCAGCACTGTTGCCTGGGCAGCAGCCCCGCCCTGTGAGCATCCTGGATCCCTGTGCTGCCGCAAGCCTTCGCTTTGCCCTGCTCTGTATGTGCTTCGGACCCTCGGGTCCCTGCGGCTGCTGCCCCCTCTGCTGCCCCTCCCACGGACCCGTAGACGAGGGTTGGCTGATATGCTGGCTTTTTTGCTGCCTGCCTCTCACTGCTGCTTTTTCCTTCTTTTTTTTTTTTCACCTTCATCCATTTTTTTTTTCCTCTCCTACAACTTTTTGTTTTCTCCTTTCTTTGAAGGTTGTCAGACGTTACCGAGTCGCCCACGAGGTATATTTCACCGCTGTCAGCATCAGGCGTGGTCTGATGGCTTGGTCAGCTTTGCCTTCTCCTCTTTGATTTAGCCTGCATGAGTCCCCAACACCTCTAATCTTTTAATTTACTTCACCTTAAAAGAAGATATTTTTTTTAAATGACTGTTGTAGAGAATAACTTGAACTTTTGATAACTAACCCAGAAAAGCTTAGTTGGTAAATAATTCAGGTATCTGTAAACTAATCGAGTTAACCTTTTCTTTCTCTTTGTGGGTAGAGTGGTCCTCTGTCATGATGGCTTGTTTCACACTGGAACAGTTCAGTGTGAATCCTAGGGGTCCTATTCAGTACTTATAAATTAAGGGAGCCTTTAGAAGTGTTCATGGTTTCCCTTCTGCAAAGTACATGCTTAAAAATTAAAGAGACTGAAGAGCTGGGGGTTTTGAGTCCCAGATTCTGAAATAAATTACCCTTTTTGGATTTTTTTAAAATCTTACGGTGACATTTAACGTAAACCCTTTTCTCCCAAGTTCCTTATTTAAAGTAACTCCAGACTAAGCATCGCCTGCCTGAATACAACACGCAGGCTCTGCTGCCCTCCGATGGTGCAGACTCTGACCGTTCAGAGATTCTTATTTTAAGGTGAATACGAATCCAATGCGGCTTCTTGGCAGTGGGAGGCGCTGAGACACTCCCAGTTCTAAAAGACGAGGCCAGTGTTGTGGAGCAAGTTGTTCTCTCAGCAGAAATCCCCCCCAGGGTGTTTTTTTCACCTAGCTTCCTACCACCCTTACATTGTATGAGTTTTTTACCCATCATGCATCCTGTACACTACAGGTCCAGCCACATGGGCGATGGCCACCTCCAAACCAGACATCATGATCATCCTGCTGAGCAAGCTGATGGAAGAAGGGGACATGTTTTATAAGGTGAGGGGAAGAAGGAGGTTTCTCCAGATGGCCGCTGACTCTTCCCTGCATGTAGACTTCACCAGAGTCTTGGTAGAATGGCATTGCTGTCAGTTCTCCTCCCTGGTTCTAGAGTCATCAGGAGAATGCTATCCCTCAGTGGAGGGCTCATAAACTGAGGATCCCAGGTTTTGCTTTCTCAACAAGGGAGCAAGAGTAGCCTACACGTGCCCACGGCTGATCAACCTAAAGACTTGGTTTTTACCTGGTCACTGATAGGCGATGCCATAGATTCTACATGGAATCTGTTTATCGGAGCCTGAAAACCATGGGACAAGGAGAAGAAAAATAAGTAGTGCAGATATTCCCAGTCTATGGGCAAGAGGCATTGATTTTAGCTTTTATGTTTACTATATGTGTAGATTTAAAAGTCTGTAGTAATAATAGCTTATCGGCATCCCTGAGTAAGATAAGGAAACCGAGACAAAGAGCAGTTATAGATGAACCTGAAATCATTCCCTGAATGACAACGAAAAAAGGTATGGAGTCTTGTATTCACGATTCAGGCTGAAGGCTGCATACCCTAACACACACAAACTCCCAGGGGCTGTAGGAAGGCCGTTAAGGACTTTCCATGTCAGAGTCATCTCATTGTATGAGGACTAGCTGAACCTTCTCCTCCTGAAGGTAAATACAAATCCATCCCAGCTTTTGGCAGCGGGTGACACTGAGACATGCCCAGGCCCAGAGATGAGGAGATGACTGTGACACATGTTGTTTCCGCCTTATGTAAGGAGTGTACAGAGCTCCTGTGAGTAGAGTTGTATTTCCTGAGGACCATTGCGTGAAAGCTTGGTGCTCTAGGTCCCTTAGGCTTCTGGGAAACTTGAGCACTGGCCCAGTCTTGATTTTACATGACTTTACGGAAGAGCCTCTCTAGGTGTCATGTTGATGGACTTGAGAATGGCAGTGCTGTCAAGAACCTGAGCCCTATTTGTGACATAACTTCTGGCATCCTGAGACAGGGAGTCCTGCTCCCTAATGAGAACAGCCAGAGCTACTCCTGTTCCCACCCAGAATTCTGCCTTGGGAGACTCCAAGTCTGTCCTCCGTGAAAGAGAAAAATACAAGCTCAGGATCTCTGGCTGGAGTTACAACTACACAGAAGGAATGGAAGGAACAAAAAGATGAGCTAACAGAATGGGAGATGCCTCCTGCACCAGTCTGGGCTCAGCTTATATGTTTTCAGAAGAAAAATGTAAGAAAAGTTCAAGGCCCCATGACCCAGGTCCCTCGGTGACTCATAGATTTACTTGGAAAATGCCTCCTATTCAGGTGGAATCACAGATTCTCAGTTTCACTTCTCTACCACCACTGTACCCCATGCCTCTTCCAAAAACAGAGAAAGACTCACTGAGACTATTTTATCAGTAGTATTAGGAAAGCAACAGATAGACTGGTTTAGCTCCCACATCCTCTGTGAGGAAGAACATGGCCTTTTCTAGAGGACCGGCAAGGTGGACCAAAAAAGAGTTTTCCAGATAAGCCAAAGGTCAAGAAATAGTGATAAACTTGGAGCAATCGGGACTAGGAAATGCTGTGTCCAGGGAGATCAGGCCAAGAACAGGCTCCTTTGAAATGAATACGATCAGTCCTTTGGGAATCGGGAAGCTGGGGCCCCATTTGCCAAGGCTTTGTCTCTCTGGCTTGTGTCTTGGGAATCTCCCTCACCACGCCTTGCCTGCCAGGCAAGCTTCCAATGGAAAAGATGGGACGTTGTCCCTGCACCACTGGGGTGGAGTTGGGGAGGGCTAACCCTGTGTGATAACCACGGAGGAAGGACAGGAACGGGAACAGACCTCCTCAGCTGCTCAGCAGACCAACAGTGTGTTTTGCCGTCTTGTGCTCCCACTAGAAAGGTAAAGTAAAGGAAGCCGCCCAGCGCTACCAGTATGCCCTGAAGAAATTCCCTAGAGAAGGGTTTGGTGAGGACTTGAAAACATTCCGGGAACTGAAGGTGTCTCTCCTCCTCAACCTCTCTCGATGTCGCAGGAAAATGAACGTAAGTGCCTTTCATCGCAGCTCGTTTCCACAGCCCTGAAAGTTGATGATCCATGTCACATCCTGGCTTTTACCAGGCCCCCGAAATCCTTGTCTGCCCCATTTGGAACTTGGTTGTCCTTCACAGAGCACTGACATTTGCAATTTGAAAGAAATCAAGACTTAAGCATTACAATCTGTATCTCAAACTGTAAAAAAGTGAATTCTGTGGGCACTTTGTAGCTTTCTGAATTTTCCTGATTCCCACTGAAAGTAATTGGAATACTCATCACCATCCTGCCCTGCCCCCCAAGTCAGGTTTCTGGTCTTTGGGAAAAGGTGAGCACAGTGGACCCTGGAACTCCCAGCTTCAGTTAGATACAATTGTAGTCATTCTCTTCCTTTCTGGGAGACCCCCTCGTCATTTAAGGAAGGGCTGAAAAGAGGGCCCAGGACCACGGACTTCGAGGTTTAATGTCTAAGGCTAATCTTAAACTTTCACTTCTTTCCTCATCCCTTTATTCTAACATGCCAGGTCCCTTCTTGTCACAGAAGGAGTCTCAGAACTCCTCCTGGTCCTTTGGTTCGTTAGTTTAGTCCCTAAGTCATGTCCAACTCTTTTGCAACCCCATGGACTTTAGCCCACCAGGCTCCTCTGTCCATGGGATTTCCCCAGGTGAGAATACTGGAGTGGGTTGCCATTTCCTTCTCCAGGGGATCGTCCTGAGCCAGGGGTCAAACCAGCGTCTCCTGAATTGGCAGGTTCACCAGGGAAACCCCTCCTGGTCCTTTATTATCCCCTAAATAGCCCTTTGTTCTTCCTGCCTGCCTAGATACAGCCTGTGATGCCGTCAGCCACTGCCCTCTTGATATGCAGACACTGCTGAGCCAAGAACCCTCTCTCTGATCCTAGGAATAGCGAGGCTCATATCAGGAACCTCTGACATCCACCAGCCTGAGGTCTCAGGTTCCTCAGGAGACAAAAATAATCCTAGCCAAACAGGAACGTTTGAATAACAGAACAAAAAACTCAGGTGTCCAGCAGTGACCTTATAGCCTCTGTGACAAGAGATCTGCTGTCAGCTCCAGAAAAATGACCTTTTGATCATCCATCTAAAAGTTGGCAGTGAAAAGAGCCCTGATAAATAAGCAGACTTGGGTGTCTCAGAGAGCACAGCGATGCCCTAAGAGGCAGAGTTTTTCCGAGTGCTGAGGAATACGGGGACATGGTGGAGGTTCTCAGGGGGAAGCAGTGAGGTTCTGACGTGAAACAGGAGGCAGAGCACCGAGGGTCTCCTGCAGCTCCAGCTAGTGAGCGTGAGACGAAGCTCCGAAGCTGCCACTGACCTACTGGCCGCTTTATGCCTCACAGATACTCTGCTTCTTAAAAAAGTTCTAATCATCCCAGAAATAATGATCATCACAAAAGAAAAAATTAAAGAGTCAGGTTGAAAATAGTAGAGCTGGAAGCTGATGCTATAAGATAGGAGATTTTCTCTTAGGCTTCACATCAGATTGCCTCCCAGGGCCACCTGAAATCTGTCAACTTTGGTAGAAAGTTGCCTGTTAACTTTTTTTTTTTTCATTTTGACCTCCACCACAGGGCCTTTGCTCTGCTTTAGGAATCACAAGCTTAACCAAAGGCTACTGTGCTGTCCTGTGGCTTTGATATTAGAAGAGGAGAAAACCTTCCCCTTTAGTGTGTAAGGGTGTCTTGAAAATGATGGCTTCGTTGCTGTGGTTCCTATTCCCAGGGCTTCTTAGGACCAATGGAACTGTGTTCCTCCAGGCAGCCTCAGTGGTCAAGAGATGAGGTGACAGCAGAGATCCCAGTCACAGCCAGGCTTCTCTCTTGTTTCAAAATTGTTTTTTAAACTTTAAATGTTTCCTAAGCAAGGAACAAGTTAAGAGAAGGAGCAGGCCCCAGAAGCCTCTGTGAAACAGAAGGGAAACTGCTGTTCCTTGAGCATCTCCTGTGCCTGGGGCTTTCAAATGCTTTGTTGCCCTTAGTCCTACCTGGGAGGTCGGTATGGATGAGAAAACACACAGCACGCTCTGCGGGCTTGCAGAGCAGAACTGAGAATTGAACCCAAGCCTGCCTGACCTCCCTCCTCCGTCCACTCTCCATAGCCAGTCAGTTCTTTTTCACACAACCCCATTTTCCTGGATTTTTCTTGCCCATTTAAAGCCAAGGAATAGTGGGGGAGGCAGGAAGATGGGAGGTAGGATGAGGGTCCACACGAGATGCCAGTGTGTGTGTTTGCCTCATACACAGGTGTGCAACAAGAGTTCAGGTTTCCAAATTCAGGAGCTTCGGTGGGTTGTCATTTGGCTTCTGAAACAGAAAGAAAGTTGTTCCAAAGGCAGAAAGAGGGCAGACGAAAAGCATTTTTGTACTTTAGGGCAGATAAATTCCCAGGAGCCATTGCAGGGCCACACAGGGCAAAAAGCCTAAGGAACTTGCATTTGGGCCAAGTGGCTAGAGCCAGGCCAGGCATGTCGAGAATCCCAGGTGCCCCATCCATAAATGTCAAAGAAATGTACCTATAATCTGTTTTATTCCCAAGCTGTCTATTTCTCATATCTCTTCAATGACTCATTTGCACACCTATTGTAATGACAGGATTTTGGAATGGCGGAGGAATTTGCTACTAAGGCCCTGGAGCTGAAACCGAAATCTTATGAAGCTTACTATGCGAGAGCAAGGGCCAAACGCAGCAGCAGGTGAGGAGAGAGAGAGAGAGGGTGAGGAGCAAGAGATCTCTTTCTGGAAACTTGGCTGAGGTGACATCGGCCACCCTGGGGCATCTGTACCCACTGTGTCTGTCCCCAAGGACTCTCAGGGCCAAGCTCTGGGGACGGCCCCCCACCCACCCCAAGCACAGAGTGCATCTTACAGCTGGCACACCTTTGGGGCTGTGGAGATCTAGAGCATTGTACTGTGGGAGAAAAATGCCTTTTCACTGTTGGAGAATGGCATCTTCTTCCAAGAGGCTTCTGCCATCTCTCAGTCGCTTTTTTAACCCCCAAAACAGACAGCACAAAGAGACACCAGTCTCTTGAGAGAGAGCAGAATATCCTCCCAACCCTTCTAGAGGGAAAAGTAGGACGGGTCATGTATTACAGACTCCTCTTTCTTTGCTTAGAGGCATTTGAGGGGTCCCCGGATCACTTAGTCTTCCTTCTAGGGCTCCCCTCCAGTCTGACACCATCAGACCTCCTTCTCACCTACCCGCCCCTCCCAGCACTACACCATAAATGCATGGAACACAGGAGGACCTGGGGCCAGGACTGTGAAGGCCCCAGAGAAACCCCATCCCTCATGCCCAGGGGGCAGGAAAGGATCCAGAAAGGTCTAGAAACTGCCATCAGTGATCTTTATAGATCACTGATCCCTGTCCTTGATGCCACCTGCCCAATGCCCTGCCCTTCTCCCCAACTCTGCCTGTCAAAGAACTGCTTCAGGTTCATGGCCATGAGCAGGGAGGTGTTGTCCTGAAAATCAGACCCAGGTTGTCTAGAGATGACGGTGGCAGTGATCTTAGTCTTGGCTAGGTGGGGCAACAGAGGCCTCACAGAAGCTGAACTGTCAGATTCTCTTTCCCCTGGGATGGTTCCTTCCCCACAAGGCCAACTGCCCCTTTTCTGGGCAAGGTTGACAGAGTGGAGGGGAATATCTCTGACAGTTTGTGTCCTTGTTTGCAAACGATGGTCTGAGTTTCCCAATCAGCAAACCTGATACCTGCCGAGCGCTGCCGTAGCTGCGTGGAGGAGCCACAGGGCAGCAAGGCAAGAGGCAGACAGGGCAGAAGAGGACAGAGTTCTTGCCTGGGATGGAACAGGCCTGAAAATTGGAGCCAAAACGTAAAGAAAAAATTCTGCTGGATCAGCAAGATTCTTTAATATCGTAGTTACTGATTTGTTCCTAAGCTAATTGACAGTGACCCTGTAAATGACAACCCCACCCAACCCTCAGACTACCTGGTGTGCATTTGAGCACTAAGAGACTCTTCCTGAAGGGCCTAGCTGGACTGAACAAAATGGGGACATTTCTCCACTGATCCCAGAGAGGCCAGAAGGAAGATGGAGGCTGAAGGAGCTAGGGAATCATTCTGGGCTCTTCCGGAATGACAGCCTGCCTATTTCCTTCCTTACAAATCAGACGCAACCAAAGCCCCCAGATGCCCCCCCACCCCCACTCAGGCACTAACAGTTCTCTGAGACTGTGACCAGGTCCTCAGCTCCTGGTGATTCCTGTGATTCAGAATAACTCCAGTTCCTGTGTTTACATTTCGTCAAGCAGACAGTTTGCAGCAGCCTTAGAGGACCTGAACGAGGCCATCAAGCTGTGTCCAAACAACCGTGAGATCCAGCGGCTCCTGCTGCGGGTGGAGGAGGAGTGTCGACAGATGCAGCAGCAGCCACCGGTGCAACAGCAGCCTCCGCAGCAGCAGCTCCCAGAGGAAGCAGAGCCTGAACCCCAGCACGAAGACATCTACTCCGTACAGGACATACTCGAGGAGGAGTTCTTGGAACAGGACGTGGAGAACGTGTCCATCGGCCTCCAGACAGAGGCTCGGCCCAGCCAGGGGCTCCCCATCATCCAGAGCCCACCCTCCTCCCCAGCCCACCGGGACTCGGCCTACATCTCCGGCTCGCCCCTTGGCTCGCATCAGGTGTTTGACTTCCGGTCCGGCAGTTCCGTAGGTTCTCCCACCAGGCAGAGCTATCAGTCCAGTTCGCCCGCGCTCTCTCCAACTCACCAGAACTCACATTATCGGCCTAGTCCCCCACACACTTCCCCGGCTCATCAGGGCAGCTCCTACCGCTTCAGCCCCCCTCCTGTGGGAGGGCCAGGCAAGGAATACCCGAGCCCGCCCCCTTCCCCTCTCCGCAGAGGCCCCCAGTACCGGGCCAGCCCTCCGGCGGAAAGCATGAGTGTCTACCGTTCCCAGTCAGGCTCCCCCGTGCGCTATCAGCAAGAAACAAATGTGAGTCAGCTTCCTGGCAGACCGAAATCTCCGCTGTCCAAGATGGCCCAGCGGCCCTACCAGATGCCCCAGCTTCCCGTGGCCGTGCCCCAGCCTGGGCTCCGGCTCCAGCCGGCCAAAGCCCAGATCGTGAGGAGCAACCAGCCCAGCTCGGCCGTGCATTCAAGCACCGTCATCTCCACGGGGGCCTATGGCCAAGTGGCCCATTCAATGGCCAGTAAATACCAGTCTTCCCAGGGAGACATAGGAGTGAGTCAGAGCCGGCTGGTTTATCAGGGGTCAATTGGGGGGATCGTAGGGGACGGGAGACCCGTGCAGCATGTCCAGGCCAGCCTGAGTGCGGGCGCCATCTGTCAGCATGGAGGGTTGACCAAAGAAGACCTTCCCCAGCGACCTTCCTCTGCCTACCGGGGTGGCATGAGATACAGCCAGACGCCACAGATTGGGCGCAGCCAGTCCGCGTCCTATTACCCAGTGTGTCACTCAAAACTAGACCTGGAGCGTTCCTCCAGCCAGCTAGGCTCCCCCGATGTGTCACATTTAATCAGAAGACCTATTAGTGTCAACCCCAATGAAATCAAACCCCACCCACCGACTCCCAGGCCACTGCTGCACTCCCAGAGCGTAGGCCTGCGTTTCTCTCCATCTAGCAATAGTATCTCATCTGCCTCCAACCTAACACCTACCTTCCGGCCATCCTCCTCCATCCAGCAGATGGAGATCCCGCTGAAACCGGCATACGATAGGTCATGTGACGAGCTGTCGCCAGTGTCTCCCACGCAGGGAGGTTATCCTAGTGAGCCCACCCGATCCAGGACCACACCATTCATGGGGATCATAGATAAAACAGCCCGGACTCAACAGTACCCCCACCTTCACCAGCAGAATCGGACCTGGGCGGTGTCATCTGTGGACACCGTTCTCAGCCCCACGTCTCCAGGCAGCCTGCCCCAGCCTGAGTCCTTCAGCCCACCATCGTCCATCAGCAACATCGCCTTTTATAACAAGACCAACAATGCACAGAACGGCCATTTGCTGGAGGACGATTACTACAGCCCCCACGGGATGCTGGCGAACGGGTCCCGCGGAGACCTGCTGGAGAGAGTCAGCCAGGCCTCCTCGTACCCCGACGTGAAGGTGGCTCGGACCCTCCCCGTGGCTCAGGCCTACCAGGACAACCTGTACAGACAGCTGTCCCGGGACTCTCGACAAGGGCAGACATCCCCTATCAAACCAAAGAGACCATTTGTGGAGTCTAATGTTTAAAAGACGTGTGTTGGAGTGAGACCCATATGTTTTCACTGCACATCTTCAGGCTTGGTTTCCCACATCCGAGGTAGTTCTCTGGCTTAATTTCTCATGTAGTTTCTGCGTGGTGTTCAGAGGTGGCAGCCCACGTGCCGAAATCCTTTGCATGCAGCCGACTGAGAAGCTGGCCTCCAGGGAGCCGGGACTTGGGTTTCTTTCGTCTGTGCCCCAGCCACACGCTCTCTCCCTCTTTTCAGACGCCAGCGAGGAGATTGCTGTGCCCGCGTGCTTCAACCCAGGGAGATCAGATGCACTGGTCGGCTTTTTCCACGAGACAATCGCTTTCACTGATGTTCTTGTTGTGTAAAATGTCTTTCTCCTTTTTTATGAAAATGAGATGAGATGTTCGCGTTTGTTTTCTTCTAGGAACTTGTAGAAAGAGCGTGACGCCCCTCTGCCTTTGCATTCTTATCCAGTGTTATCCAAATAGCAGCCCCCGAGCATTCTTGTGCTGTGGTCTCCTCCGCCCGGACCACCAGGTCCCTGCGGCTGTCAAGTCTAGAATGTTCATCGAGGTTATTGCTGGTGTTCCTATGGGGGTAAAGGATCGAGGAGAAAGAGAAGAAACAAGAAAACACCAATACAGTTATTTGAAATGTCACTCCATGGATTGCCCAGGAGGCATGGTAGGAACATTCAGAAAACAACCAGCCCTTTAATATTTCAGTCAGCCGAGGAAATTGGATGAGAATCATAGATATTTTTAAAATACTTCACTGCGAGCTATTCTTTTTATGTTTTTAGCCAAATTAACCATTAAACGCTACTGATTTTCCATGGGTGGGGGGGAATATAAATAAGTATATGGGGAGAGAGAAACAAACTGTTCTGGATTCTCAGTGAAAGGCTGTAGAAAGTTCTTGTCTTGGAGATCTACTTGTTAGGTCCTGATGTGTCACTGAGTGTTGTATTCCACGCAAAGTATAGATACTCTCCCCAGAGATTGACTGGCGTGGTAATCCTGTTAGTTGGATCTTTGCCTAGAGCCATATTTTGTTCTACTGGCCCTCTTTTTTTTTTTTTTTTTAAATCCAGATGGTTTAGTGAAGAACTGGTTCTTTAAAAAGGAAATTGAATCCTCTGGGGATGGTAAGACTGATTCCCAGAGCTTGCACCCAGGGCCATTGCACTCCGTGGCAGATGTAGTCGTAATTCCACCCACCGTAGTTTCAAGATCCGTAGTTTCATTATCTGTCATTACAGGAATTATTTATTTTTTTTCTAAGTAGGAGTGTTTGGGGGAGTGGATGTTTTTTATTTTTTTGCCACTCATCACGTGGCATCTTAGTTCCCCAACCAGGTATCGAACCCGCACTCCTTGCAGTGGAAGTGCAGAGTCTTAACCACTCGAACGCCAGGGACATCTCAGGAGTGATATTTAAAATCCAGACACAGTGAAGTGTTTCAGGGTGAAGAAAGACCCCTTTCAGCCCTCTGTAGGAGAACATGAGATGGACAGTAAGCCTTCTGACCCCATAACCCTGCACCCATCGCCTGTGTCTTGTGGTCGTTTGTTAACCAGTCCTTTTGAGTGACTGAGGCCAGCATGCGAAGGACAACAAGAACCCTGAAACCAAAGCCTTAGCACAGGCCTGGTAGCAACTGTACATCAGCTCTTAAATTAACAAACTAAATAACTAAAACTAAACAAAAGGGAATTTGTTCTCTGTTACCAGGAATCATTCTGCTCTTGTTAGTAAAGGGCTACAGGAAGGGCAGTTTCCTGAACAGAAATCCAGATGTGACCAGACCTGTTTGTAATACTAAGTGTCCTCTGAAAGAATTGTTAAGTCATGGGGACCATGAAGCTGAAATCAGAAACACTTCTGTACTAACATAGATTCTGCCAAATAGATGCACCCCTCCACCCCTGAAGCCTGCAACAGGCCAGGATGTGTGTGTCTCTGTGCTGGAAGTAAACGGCAGGGCTGGTCCAAGACCCAGACTCTGTCCACTCTCTGATTTTTAAGGACTATCTCCCACTCAGCTAGCCCAGAGTGGACATCAGTGTCTCTTCTCTCCTCTCTCTTTCTCTCACCAAGATGATGAAATGTACAAAGGAAATGCAGCATCAGCCCACGACCAGGAGCCCAGCAGCCTCTCAGCATTTTCTGTCCAGGTCTCAGCCCTATTGGGCTCTTTGCATCTCACCCTTCTTAACCACCGCTCACTGAGGAGCTGCTGCCACATTTTGAAAATTTCTTCGTGTCTGTTAGAAAAGTGCCCCTGTTTATTCACAGCACCACATATACCACCTGCTCTTGCCTGAGTGGGTGAGCAGGTTCTGTAGTTTTATAAATATGCCACCGATGCCACTTTTCCCGAGCATGTCTCTTAGGATTTTCTAGGGTAGACAAGTTTAGGGTCCATGCCTTATTGGACAAAACACCTAAACTGTCAACAGTCAAAGTATAATTCTTTTGTAGCCATTGTAAGAGGGAGTGAATACCACTACTGGGCGCCAGTTGTTTTTGACTGAAAAAATGCCAACTGGACCTTACTAGAGCAGGAGATGAAGTTTTTCTTTGTAAGCAGACTGCCTGTGCCCTGTTTTGCTATTTCACTGCCATGGGATGATCTTAGTACTGTATCTTAGAGATGCCCCCTCACTTGCTGGCATCAATGTCTGGCTTCAGGTGGGGGGAAGTTTTTCAGATCAACCTGGTAAGTTCCACTCACCCACTTCACATCACCCTGAGACAGAGACAGCGGTGACAAACTTCAGCTTACAGGTTTCTCAAATCGTACCTTCCACTCACCCAGAATTCTTGCACTAATGGGTTTCCATCACATCGTGTCTATAATGGGTGCACTTTATTGTTTGAATTTGTAACTCTGATAAATAACTGGATATTTAAGTGTGAGTAATGTCTTCATTAGAAAATAGCAAAAGCGCCCTTGTCTTTTAGTGTATTTTTCAAAGGGATAAAAAAAGGAAAGCAAGCAAGCAGTGGATCACATTTATAGCACAAGAAATAACTTGTATATAAGCATCAAAAAGATTAAGACTTTTTAAAGACAAAAAAAAATATTTGCAGTGATTTTAAAGTGCTTTTCCAGCAATTTTCTTAGGGACTCCTGAGACATGGTTACTTACTTTATTTACTGGATCAGTAAGGCACACAATTAACAATTAAAAATTAATGTTTATTTACAAAGTAAAGGGAAAACCCTGTGTAACATGAGAATTTGGCATGGACAAAATGGAGACCATTTTGTATCTGCTCTTGTACCGTCTCCGGGTTGCAGACGTGCGCTATTAAAAGTCCCAAGTTAATAGAGCACAAACCCTTCCCGTCCCTCTCCCACGTGCCCTTCTTTCTAGACATGTTTAACTTGAAGGCTCAGGAAAACTCCACGAATTAGCATCATGTACAGTACCCAAGGTCATTGTCCAGAGATATGAGTTTGCTAAGTTAGTTAAGCCTGGATTATTAAACACTTTTCCTAAGTTACTGTAAACAGAACAGCTTAGAGAAAGGTATTCTCGGTCCTTATATTGTACAGTAGTTTATGAACCCCCATCTCTAAATATTGATATTTTTATATCCCAGAGATGTACCCAATAGAAAGATGAATCCGTATCTAATTTAATATCCATAAGTATTTTCTCCTTAGATTTTAGTCACAGTGGGGTTTTTTTTGTGGATGTCACCTTGCTTCACCACACTTCACCACTAGGTGTCACTGTGGCTCTGCACCAGGCTTGTCTGGTAGCAAAGAATGGCAGCATCTCGGGGAGCCACAGCCAGGCCAACAGGCAGGCCCGTAGGCTCAGAGGATCCAGGAAGGAGGGAACAAAGGCCTGGAGAGGGGTCTTCACACATCTGTGCCAGTTGTGGCGGGATACGCTCTTTGAACACTACGTGCTTTGGACCTTCAGCCAGGCAGAGCCTGGGGGTAGGCTGACCATATCTCCCTTGCTCTCCGGTGGATGGATGGGAATATAGAAGACCCCTCCCTTCCCCATGAGCACCCCTCTCAGTTCCTCTCAGCCTCCAGCTTATAACTCCAGAGGTGTCACAACTGGATGGTTCGATTCAAAGATAGTTATTTTTCTACTGCAGAATTGCCTTGGACAACACCCGTTGCTCACTGAATCTTTGCCACAGAAATGGAACAGGCACCCCCATGGGGCAGAGTGTGCCCAACCCTGTCCCAGCTTCACCACCCCCACCCTGCCTGTCTGTCCCTGGGCTGCCCACTTCTCAAAAAGCCACCCCGCAGAGGCAGCTGCTGCTGCTCCCACACCAAGCCTGTGCTGCCCGGTGGCGGTGGCGTGCGCGCTGGGAGGTGTGGCTTTCTCTTCCTTCTCCTCTAGGAATTCCAGACTGACCATGTACCATGACTAAGAACAATGAACAAAGGGCTTAGGGGTAGGAGCTACCTACAAAGACGTGTCATGGAAACCTTCACCATGCAATGCCTTGAACTCAGCTCTGGCTGCTCCCAAGACAAGGTGGCTGGCTGGGGGCCTGGACACAAGCACAACGGGGCTGGTGGAGCCACTGTGCAGAGGTACTTGAATACTCACTGGGTCTTCATCAACTTTTATAATACAGACCACTCAAGGGCTGAAGTGTTGGTAACCTGCATTTCGGTGTCCAATGCCTCGCAGCAGCTGAACCACCCTGAGATGCTTGTGGCCAGTTGATGGCCAGTCAGAGCTATGAAAGTCAGTACCAAATGAACACGTAATTGGACACCAAAAATCAAGTGTTAACTTTCATGTTTCCTCACCCATTTCATCTCATTTCTTCCTGCTGAGTCTGTGATATCTCCGGTAAGCTGAACTGTCAGGTTTTTGCTGGACACACACAGGTGCAAACCAGCATCCCTCTTGTTTTTTTTTTATGCCTACTCTGTGGAAAGGAAGGAGCCTAGCTGCTTTCTTGTTGTAGCACTCGCTGGCTGGATTTTTTTTCTTTTGCCTAATCACTAACCAGAACACCTGGTTAGGGGGACTTGACTCAATCCCTTTCGTCCCCAGGACCAGACAGAGAGTTATTTCTGGAAAATTCAGTACTTGAACGTACCTGCCTTATTGTGAACCAACTTACTGGAAAAAAAATTAGAAATGCTGGCTCCACATCTCTGCTTCCTTCACAGGTTATTTTGGAAATCCTGTAAGTTACACTTCCCGTTCCGGTTGGGTTTGGGTTGTTTTTTTTGGGGGGGGGGTTGTTTTCATTTCTGCTTTTTTCCTCTTCGGCTGATTCCTGCTGAGTGGGGCCAGTTCCTCGTCAGGCTCAGGGCAGGTGCCATTCTCAGGCATGGCCTCCTTTCCATCCAGCATAGCATCTTTGTCTCTGTTCTGTCTCCTCCAAATCCAAGATGATTTTAATTAGTACAGACCTGTACAGTCTACAATTAAAGATTGATTTGTACTAACATGATTTTGATTCTTCCTCCTCTTTGCTGTCCTTTCAAGACACTTGCTGGAAAAAGCTTTAATGCACTTAGTTTTCCTTTAGGTTTTCTATAACTCAGATGTAAAGGACTTTCTCTGTACAGTATATTATCCAATGCATGTTTGTTCTCTATCCTGATATATTGAACACCACACGGTTGTGAACTCGTGCAGTGGGGATGTCCCACACCCAACAGAGGCATCTAGCCCCCTGTGTAAGGAAAGACATTTTCCTTTGCTGTACTTGCTTGAGCAGTTTTGTCTGTACATGTGAGCTGTGTGAGATAGATGTGAAAAGTTAAATGAATGCAATTTCCTGCCCATGTATACAGATCGCCATCTGTACAATGAACTGTATGTATGAAAGCAAATGTACTTATTTATAAATGGGTAACACTTGGAAAAACATGGTGTTGTGGTGCTTTCTCCTTTCATCACAGTACCTCTGCAGGAGCTGACTCGGGTCACCTGTCACTGAGGCCCACTATGCTAAGGATGCCTCCCCCAGGAACAGCTGGCTGGGGCCCAATTCCTAATGATTTGGCTGGTCGTTTATGGGATATTTAGAGTCACTCTTTTGGGCTCTTATTCATTCAGAGAAGTTACTGAGCTTTCTTGAGAGCTGGACACTGTGAGGGGCTCGAGAAAACCGTGGACAAGACAGTCCTGAGGGCCCGTCAGCCGAGGCCCAATGCGTTCACTGATATAGACAGGAAGCTCTTTCTTCCATGGAAGAGGTCTCTCCAGCCAGGCCAAGGGAACATTGAGTTCCTCTCCTTGTTTGATTTTAATAGCTGAGGCTACACCTCAGTCCAGTTCAGTTCAGTCAGTCGCTCAGTCGTGTCCGACTCTTTGCGACCCCATGAATTGCAGCACGCCAGGCCTCTCTGTCCATCACCAACTCCCGGAGTCTACCCAAACCCATGTCCATCGAGTCCAGTTACCGTCCCAAAATCCTGGCCTGCCCATTAGAGCTGTTAGATTGAGAGACTGCATGCCCGAGGCAGGGGACAGCACCGGCTATAGTTCCCAAGGCTGACTTGGTTAAAGCTGGAAGCCCACTGCTTCCAGTGACTTTATTTTTTTCTTCAGAAATCTGGCCAAGGGACTTCCCTTTGTTCTGGTGGTTAAGAATCCACCTGCCAGAGCAGAAGACACATATTCAATCCCTGGACCTGGAAGATTCCCATATGCTGTGGGGCAACTAAAGCCCGAATGCCCTAGAGCCCCTGCTCCTCAACAAGAGAAACCACTGCAATGAAAAGAAAGCCTGCGCACCGCAACTAGAGTAGCTCCCACTCGCAGCAACGAAGACCTAGCGCAGCTGAAAATAATAAAATACAATTTTAAAAAAGAAATCTGGTCAGGAATTTGCAGTCCTCACCATATAGAGAACTAGACAGCTACACCGTGGAGAGGTTACAGATTTCCGGAAACTGGCTGGAGACTCAGTACCTTTCCTTAAGGACAGTCATGGGTTTTTCCCGCCCAGCTGCGACCTGTCTGTCTGCTTCAGGGACAAGCAAGGAAGGAGACCACCTCCTTCCAACACCCGACTGTGATGAACAATCACTTCTGCTGTGTTACTACATTCATTTCCCTCAAAGCACCCAACTGGGGAAGCAAGAGAACACCAGGCATGCTGTCTTCCCAGCCTGGATGCTGGAACTGCCTTCAGAGAGCAGAGAGCTCTGAAGTTCAGCCTGAGCAGAAAAGATAAGAGGATAAATGGTTGGGAGGGAAAAAAAAAAATAGATTTTTAAGGATTCCTGAGGCAGTGGATGAAAAGTAAGAGGAATTCCTACGAAGCTAATTCTGAACAGCTGTTGGCTCTGAACCAGACTAAAGCCACTCGAGCAGCAGGAAGCAGTGCCCCCAGTACACTCTTGTAAGGCTTCCCCTTGCTGTTTTCATTCCCTGACAGGTGATCTTTGTAGTTTGACACACCGCTGTGCACACGTGCATGTGGGCAGTCACACTCCCACAGGCCGAGGCTGAGCGGAAACGTAGTGTCATCTTCTTTTACCTTTAAAAATGGGAGCTCCAAAGTTGTGTTCCTTCGGAGACACAACTCTGCCATGGGCAAGAGAATTCTGTGACCTCTCGGGGTTCCCAACCCAGTGGGAAGGCCGTCTCCCTTGGAGACAGAGGCAGCCGAGTCTGGCATCGTTCGAATATTCAAACACAAAGAGACCCTTAAAATTCAGAAGCTGGTGCAGAAGCCGTAAGAGAGATGGCACACTCACTGGGTCAGGATGCCTCTGCCCTCGCAGACAGCCACCCCTGAACCTGACCATGAGGTCACTTCAAGAAATGTAGCAGGCCACATGGGACATGTTCAGGCTGTTAAGCAGATGAAGGTCCACATAGACACCCTGATCCAGGAGGCTCTACAGATGTATCAAGCAAAAACCTCTCAAGCTCTGGCTCAGACATGCTAAACAACAGATTTGCTACAGAAAAGAAAGTGCTAGGAAGTAAGAATCCATGTCACTGAAGGATGACTTAACCTTATCAGAGGATGTGCTGTTGGGTCCCTTCCAATAGTGAGCCTCCAAATAAGTTTCCATTAAGTGACAGGAGCACGTGGTACATCCTGGTGAGATCTGAGGTCACATCCAGCTTCGTTGGAAACACATTTGCCTGACCCTCAGAGATTGATCTAAAGTGGAATCTCAGCTTGTTCTCAAAGCTTTGCTCCTCTTCTTAAGGAATGAAGAGGCATATTTTTATTTATTTTTTGAAACACTTTTGAAACAAAAAAGGTTAATGGAATATGCAGGGAAACTTCTTGCCAAGGCCCCGTCAGGCTCTTGAGGTTCCACCCTCCAGGACACCCTGTCTGGGAAGAGAATTTCTCTAACCCTTTGGAAGAGCCTCCTTCACTGGGTCCAGAGCGAGGACCATTTCAGAGCCTGTAGTGCTCTGAAGTGATAAACAGCAAGAGTCACTTTACTTTCTGTGCCCAGCCTGGGGGTAAGCAGTTTCTCCCCACCCTGGCAGGGGTAGGCAAACTTCAGGTATCTGCTAAAAGAGCTGGCTCCTTTTACTGCCACAGGAAATGAAGATAACAGGCCAGAGATCTGCTGTAGACATTTATTGAATCATCTGTTGTACCAGCACTACACTGTACTTTATCAAAGATTGGCCACAGGCAAAATAAAACAAGCCACCAGCTTGGCGGGTGGGGGGTGGGGGGGTGGCTTTTTGGCTCATTAGTTATCCAGCATATGCTCTGGCAAACAGGCCAGTGTTCAGACTAATTCTTTCGCAAATCCAACGTTCTGTTTCTCTGTGCCATTCTGGCGAGGGAGATACACAATCCTACTCTGGTAGTTTGTCTAAGGTGGAGTTTTCCCACGTGTAAACATCAACTATACCAGATGATCAAAGAACAGTGTAAACGGCGTGGGGTGGGGAGGTGGCCAGCCGCAGCAGAGCCGGGAGCGCCCACGGGATGGGGGTGGGGGTGGGGAGCAGGCAGCCCTGCTGGGGAGGGCGCCCACCACAGCCACCTGCCCTGAGGAGCAGCATCGCCTGAGGCAGGACCCACGGCAAAGGCCAAGTTGTAGGAATCTGAGTATTAGAGGAGATAAGCCCCCTTTCTTGAAGGCAGCATTTAGCTGGGAGAGGCAGCTGCTGAAAAACAGTAGTCAGAACTGGAAATTTTATTAATGTCTTCATTTAAGTCAACTCTGTCTTGTCTGAAACTGCGTCATGTTCCTCAAAGCCCGGAAAATGAGGAAAACAAGGGGAGAGCATCTGCCAAGTCCAAGAAGCACAGATCAATGCTCTAATCACGTTATTTCTAGACCAAAGCCAAACAGCGACTCAGCTAACAGCGTTACACACTCACGGGGTTAAGGGGGGGATTAATCTGATTCCGGCTTGGTCCCAACTTCCTGCGAAGACCGGCCGGCCGCAGGTAGGAGAGGAGGAGACTGTCCTCCTGAACCCTCCTCATGGAAATTGAAAGGGGGCACCTTATCCTTTTCTAGCAGCAGCTCTTTGTTTAAAGGAAAAAGACCTGTGCCCACGTCAGAGCAGCCTCCGCGTGAGCTCTGAGGGTCAGCAGCGGAGGCCTGGCCCCGCGGGGACAGAAGCCCCTGCAGGTGGCCCAGCGCCCCCCAGCGCCCACTCAGGCCCACCTCCAGCCTCTTCTCTGGGCTGCCCTCTGAAGTGGCTCAGGGTAGGTTTGTCCCAAGTCTACGGCCCCAAAGGCAAAACCACCCCGGAGCTAAAGGGTTAAAGAAAGGGAAGGCTCCAGAACACAGCTGGACCAAAGCCTGGGTCCAGAGAGTCCCAGGGAGTCCCTCCCCTCTCCTGGGGAACCTGGCCCTGACACCAGCATATTTTACCTATAATGTCACTAGCTCCGCTGCCAGAGGCTGGGCCCCCTTCAGAGCTCTGGTCCTCCGGGCCGCAAGACTCCTGGCAGGAGTTCGGGGTCACACAAAGCAAGTCTCAGCTTCGCTGCAGCCTCAAGGAGGGAGCGCCCCCCACTCTCCGACCCGTTTAGGCCCAGAGCCTTACCCAAAGCTGCTCCATCTTGGGGAGGAAGTCGGGGGGCAACAGGGGCGGGGGGGACGCGTGCTCAGCACTAACACAACGACAGCATTAGCAGCGAGGAGCGGGAAGCGGAGGGGGCCTGAACCCCAAAAAATCTGCGTTCAAGGAGGAGGACTACCCCACCCCCACCCACCCCCCACCTCCGCTGTGCGCAGCCCTGCCCGGACCCTCAGCGGCTGTTGCGGGACGGACACCTGCCCGGGCCCCCGGAACAGGAGGGGCCGGGATGGGGGGGCCGTCACTGGGAGCTGGGGCTGTCGCCCTCCGTCAGCGTCTTGAAGTCCATGGAGAGCGCTTGCTCTTCCGCCTGGAGGGGCCGCTTCCAGTCGGCGCGGGTCAGGATGTAGAGCACGACCGTGGCGAAGGCGGCCAGCAGCAGGCCCAGCACGTTGGCCAGGACGCCCTCGGGCTCGAACGTGCTGTACTTGGTCCTGCGGGGTTGGGACGTCGCCCTTAGGCCCAGTGTCGTTCGCCCCAGCCGGAAAGATGCCCTGAGGTCCCAAGCCCAAGCCCGCCGCCCCCCACCCCCCACCCCCCACCCCCGGAGAAAAGCCCCGGCTCGGCGGCCCCGCAGAGCCGCCGCGAGGGGGCGCTCACCCGAGCTCGAACAGCAGCGCCTCCTTCAGGCCCAGCAGGGCGGTGGCCACCGAGAGCAGGAAGATGGCGGCGCCGAAGAAGACGTGCTGCGGGCGGTAGCGGCTCCGCAGAGAAAACGAGGCGCCCGGGAACAGGAAGAAGCTAAAGCCCACGAGCCACTGGGAGGAAAGGCGAGGTGCTGCCGAAGACCGAGCTGTGCCTGCTCCGCGGGCAGGCGCACACCTACGGGCCGCGGCCAGTTCGGGCCCCGCTCCCCGCCCCTCCCCGCCGCCATGGGGCGGCGAGGACTCACCTGTACAAAGAAGAGCGCGAAGACCAGGAGGCCGCACCAGCTGTGCAGGCTGTACAGGTCGGCGTAGCCTTTCTTCCTGTGGTGCTCGAACACCGCCACCAGGCCTGGCGGGAGGCGGGGGTTGTGTGAGCACGAGTCCGACGGGGACGTAGGGGGTGCGGTGACCCGAGGGAAACCTCTCTGGCCGGGACTTCTGGGCGCCAGTCCCGGCTCGGAGGCTGCCAGCACCCGGTGTCCCTGCCTGGGGAGGGGCGGGGACTGGACAGCGAAGCACCTGCTCCCCCAGGTCAGCAGAGGTGGAGGAAGGGCGCGCCGGCCCCCAACTCACCCACCAAGGCGATGACGAAGGCGAAGACGTGCAGCAGCCCGTGCAGGACTTTGGTGGTGCGTCTGGCCTCGTTCCTGAAGACGCGGTAAACCAGCAGGGCTTGTGGGCCGTGAGAAAGGAAGGTCAGCGCGCTGACGCCGGCCCGCAGCCCTCCGGCCAGGCCAGCGAGGAGACACACCGCGGGCTGAAGAGGGGACCTGAGGCTAGGGCTTGGCCAGGTACCCCAGCCACAGGAATGGGGAAGAAAACAAGGCTCCTGCACCCTCGTGTGCCCGCCCCGCACCGTCTTATCAGCTCTCCCCGGGTATTCCAGGCTGTGTTTTAGGCTCGTCAAGCAGGCACACCAAGGTGCCGGGTACTTCTGAGTTCACCCCTTAGCTTTTGATGGTCCTCAGTTTGTCCAGCACTGAAGCCTGATCACATATTCACTACTTTTAGCAAGCAGGCTCCCTGGTTGGGAAACCCCTGGTTCTCCAAGCAGAACCTTATGATCCCAAGTAAATTCCCCCTCTTCCAGCTGAGGTGGTCAGGGCCAGGGGTCCTGGGGAATGCCTCTTAGGAGTCTGCTGCTGAAGGGGTTGCTGACACCGGGACCACCTCGAGGAAGAATGGATAGATCCAGCTTTCTTGTTTCTAGAAAGAGAAGGCCATGGCCCCCTGGCCTTGAGGCAGAGTGCATGGCCAAGCACAGCCTGGATCCTACCCCAGAGAGAGGAGCTTGAGCTCTGCCACGTCCATCATCTCCACACACACCCCTTTAAGTCAGAAAGAAGTTGCCACCCAGCAGCCTCGGGGGGCCCTGATTTGGATTCCCAGTGTCCCTAGGCTCTGAGCCAGCTTCCGGGGTGAAAGGGTCCCTCAAACCCGCTCCCAGGTGGTATCACCCAGAGACTCACCGTCTCCCTGCAGGAAGACCAGGCCTATGATCATGCAGAGGGGGTGCACGTTGAACTGCAGGGCACTCTCCCAGGCAATGCCGCCTCGGTACATACCAAGCCAGGCGCCAGTCGTGGCCACCACAATCAGGCCCAGCAGCTGGGAGAAGGCCACGTAGTAGGGCAGTGCCCCAGAGGCAGGTGCTGGGCTGGCAGGGCCCTCCATGCTGAGGCAGCTACTGCAGAGAAGATGGCAGAGCTCAGAAGACTGGCTCACAGCCTCCAAAGATACACCCCACGCCTCCCTCTCAGCCCACTCGCCCGGCCTTGGTGCTCTGCTCCTCGGTGCTCTGCTCGTGTAGCAGGTGGCCAGTGGGAGGGGCCTGGCTTCCTGCAGAACCCACCGCGCCTGGCTGCACTTCCACCGCCTGGCTGCACTTCCACCGGCAATGAGGGTGCACGTCAAGGGCCTCCACATTCTGGGCAGAGCGGGAGGGCCCCACGGCAGTGCTTTCTGTCTCATGAGGCCCTGGGTTTTTTCCAGTCGGGTTCACAGGTGAAATACAGAGAAGTGAGCACATTCCTTGAAGATGCAGGAGTTTTTCCTCCAGATGCACCATAAAGGGCATCCGGGGTGAGAAATGGGAGCCTGACTCCCCCTTGCCTGCTGTTTCAGCTCCAGCCCCAGGTGAGAGAAGTCCTGCCAACAGAGCAGCCCCCAGCAGCGTGGCAGCAGCCAGCAGAATGATGTGCTCTGAGCTGCTGCGCCAGAAAGGACGTGGGAGACAGGAGCCTTCAAGCAGCCCTTTCCCTTCCTGCCTCCGCCGCCTCCTCCCTGCCACACCTGGGGCGATGGGCCTGCACTGCTCCCTCAGGCCAGGCTTCCTGTACTGAGCCCTGAAAGGTAAGAACGGACTCCTGGGCTCGCTGGGCTCGCGTAGCTCACAAGGATTCAGTGAGAGAGCATGTGTGTCACTGCTCCCATCCAGCAGACAAGGAACGGGGCGAGGGGAGAGGTCTCAATGGGGCTTGGGGAAGCCAAGCTCAGGGACCAGTGGGAGGCATTTCCTGGCTCCTCTGCCCAGTCCTTGTTGTCGCCAAAGCCAAGCCCCGGCTCCGAAAGACCTGTGTGCCAGCTCTTCACCCGGAACCTGCTGGTTGTTCCCACACTCGGGTGGGAGTGGCAGCCAGGGGGGATGGGAGGAGAGGAGGTAGTGGATAAGCAAGTTTAGCCTCGGTGCTGGCGTCCTGTGCCCACAGAAGGGCTCCGCCAGGGCTCCCAGAGGGCCCAGCACTCCATTCCCCTGACTCGCCTCTTGCACTGCCCCAGCCTCTCCCAGCAGCCCTGGAGACACCCTCCTCTTCTTATTACCAGCAGAGAACAGCAGCTGAGCAGAGAGGTTTGATTAACACCTTGTGGGATCCCTCCTAATACATACTGAGCACAGTGGGTTCCCTGGTGGCTCAGACAGTCAAGAATCTGCCAGCAAACCTAAGCTCAGTCCCTGGGTAGGGAAGATCCCCTGGAGAAGGAAATGGCTCCCCACTCCAGTATTCTTGCCTGGAGAATCCCATGGACAGAGGAGCATGGTAGGCTACAGTCCCTGGGCTCGCAAACAGTCAGATGAACTGAGCAACTGACTTTCCACTTTCACTTTTCACCCTCTACCCTGTGCAGCTCAAGAGAACTAGTGTCCAGTTGATCAGGTCGTGTCCTCCTGGTGAGCGGACCATCTTTACCCCCACTTCCCTCTGCCACCTTGGACTACTGTTGGCAATGCCACCGTCTTTTAATGCCTGCCAAAGGAGGGCAGGCAGGCAGTGTTGATAACCCACTCCCTGTAGTAAAATACAGATAAGCAAAAAGAAAACAAAACAGAAATTACAAGTAATCAATGTTTTGATTTATATCCTTTTCATACTTTCTTTTACTTTTCATACTTTCTTTTCTTTGACCATACCAATTTCTAACCTTTTTTCACTTAATTCTAGACCACGCACATTTTTTCATGTCAGTGAACGTACATCCACATCATGGTTGTCTTATTACATGACAGTTTCATATTTTAACCAATCCCCTATCTCCTGCTGTTAAGTATTTAGCCAGCTTTCAGGTTTTTACTAAGTAAACAACACTAGGTCATCATCTCTGCACACCTGTCTAATTCCTAAATGGGATCCTGAGCAAGGGCTAGGTTGTTTTTTAGATTTTGGATACATTCTGTCAAAATACCTTCCCGAAGCACCCCCATTGCAGGTGGGAACGCCTGCGTCCAGAAGCCCTGGACACAGTGAAGCCACACTTCAGGAACTCTTGCTTGCTCATCTGTCGCCTCGACACCTGCACTAGTGTTAGTCGCTCAGTCGTGTCCGACTCTTTGCGACCACATGGACTGTGGCTCACCAGGCTCCTCTGTCCATGGGATTCTCCAGGCAAGAATACTGGAGTGGATTGCCATTCCCTTCTCCAGAGGATCTTTTTGACTCAGGGATCTAACCCGGGTCTCCTGCATTGCAGGCAGATTCTTTACCCTCTGAGCTACAGGGAAGATCCATATAGCTACTGCTGCTGTTGCTGCTGCTAAGTCGCTTCAGTCATGTCCAACCCCATAGACGGCAGCCCACCAGGCTCCCCTGTCCCTGGGATTCTCCAGACAAGAATACTGGAGTGGGTTGCCATTTCCTTCTCTGGTGCATGAAAGGGAAAAGTGAAAGTGAAGTCGCTCAGTCGTGTCCGACTCTTAGTGACCCCATGGACTGTAGCCTACCAGGCTCCTCTGTCCATGGGATTTTCCAGGCAAGAGTACTGGAGTGGGGTGCCATTGCCTTCTCCGGAGACTGCTAAAACTAGTGCCAGTCTGCCTCTCCTCCAAATTTGAACCCCATTTCTAGCTGTCCACTAACACCTCTACCTGGACATCCCCCAAGCACTTCAAGGTCCTCACATCCAAAGCCACATTCCTCTCCTGACCTCCCAGGTCACCAGTGTGGCCATCTTCCCCAGGTCTCACCATCACTTCCCTCCCAGCCACCTTCATTCCCACCACCCAGCAGGGCCTGGAACTTCTGCCCCATCTCCCTACCCTCCTCAGTCTGCCTGACCCATAGGGACAGGGACAAAGCCAGCTCCCCAGTCTTGTTGCCCCTCCAGGCATAAAGGGCCACCAACACATGATGGTCAAATGCCAACTCCTTAACTGATCCCATCTAGGTTTCCACCCACAGCCCCTACTGTTTTCCTATCAAGTCCACTGGGAGGAGATGCTCCCAGGCCACGGCTCTGACAACACAACCTGGTGGTAATCCCTCCACCTCACGCTCCCCCACGCTTCCTGCCCCACGACCTGAAATGGGCATTTTGTTCACCACTTTGTCCCCTCCTCTGAGTCCCCAAGGCTGGCCTAGGGCTTACTTACCCTGGTCCTGCTCTGCGCTAAGCCCACGTGGGCCTCTCTGCAGCGGAGCCCTGTGAGCTCCCTGCAGGCAGGGACTGCATCCACCTCCCCGTTGGGTGTCCTCGGGGGTCTGCTCCCTTGCGCCACTCCAACAGGAAAACTGTTCTGAACAGAGAGATGCTGTCCTGGTCTCTTTTATTAGATTCCTCTTGAGAGCCGGGGGCACAGTCAGAATCTGATTAGCTCTGAATTAGGTAGAACAGAAGGAACGGGCTCTGCCCCAGCCAACCTGCCAGTCTGCCCGCCCATTAGACAGCAAGGACAGAGGGGGGGCTCAGGGCTGCAGAGAACGGCACTCTTGGGTCCCGAGCTGCTCCGCCGTGACGCAAGCCACAGCCAGCTTTTTCCCTTCCCAACCGGTCTCATCAAGAGATGGGCAGAAGTGGGAGTTCTCTTCTTAGCCATGGTACTCTGATTTATAATAAGAAATGTACACAACAAAGCATCTAAAACCCTAAGAATTTTCAATGTGAAAAAAGCCGTAAACGTTTCTTATGTTATGTTAATATTGCATCATGTTAATGCAGCCCCTAGAAAACTGGGGAATGGTTACCAGGGGAACCAACCTCGTGAAGGGAAGGTTGGAACTTTCAGTCCCGCCCTTGACTTCTAGGGAGGGAGAGGGGCTGGAGATTGGGTTCAGCCACGAGTGTCCAAAGATTTAATCAATTGGGCCTGTATAACGAAGCCTCCGTGAACCCCCAAAGGACAAGGTTTGGAGAGTTCCTGGGTTGGTGAACACAGCCACATGGTTCCTCAGGGACAAGCCTCCGTGCTCCAGACCGTTCCAGATCTTGCCCCACGTACCTATTCATCTGGCTGTGAATTTTTTAAATAATAAACCAGGAATCTAGCAAGTTCCTCTGAGTTCTGTGAGCTGCTCTCCCAAATCAACTGAACCTGAGAAGGGGGTCATGCGAAGCTCTAATCTGTAGCCTGTTAGTCAGCAGCACAGGTGACAACCTGGACTTGCAGTTAGCATCTGAATGGGGGTCAGGGGACGGTCTCATGGGACTAAGCCCTTAACCTGTGAGATCTAACCCTGTCTCCAGTTAGGTAGTGTCAGTGTTGAGTTAAATTGTAGGACAGGGACTTCCCTGGCAGTCCAGTGATTAAGACTTCAAGCTTCCAATGCAGAGGGCACAGGTGTGATCCCTGGTTGGGGAACTATGACCCTACATGCTGCAAGCTGTGCCCGAAAAAAAAAAAAAATTATAGGACACCCAGCAGCGTCTGCTGAGAAATGGAGACTCACTTGGTGGTGCTGAAAACACGTGGGAACAGTGTGATGACAAAACGTGGCTTTAATGTCCTCACTGAAAACTTCCTGAGTTCCCTTGGGAGTCTGCACCCTAGTGCTGTTGGCACTCAGGTGCTGTTTGCACCCTGAGGTGGTAGCCTGGAGATGTGAGCTTTTGTGCCTCAAGGGCGGGAGCCCTGCTCTGTACTCAGCTCTTCCTGAGTTCTCTCTTTCAGTCCTCACAATAATCTATGATGATAACAGGAGTATTACCCCCATTTGACACGTGAGTAAATTGGGACTCAAAGAGGATAAATAGTGAAAGTCAAGGTGTTAGCCGCTCAGTCATGTCCAACTCTTTGCGATCCCAAGGACTGTAGCCTGCCAGGCTCCTCTGTCCATGGAATTCGCCAGGCAAGAATACCGGAGTGGGGAGCCATTTCCTTCTCCAGGGGATGTTCCCAACCCAGGTCTCCTACATTGCGGGCAGATCCTTTACCATCTGAGCCACCAGAGAAGCCCAAGAGGATTTTGCTGCAGATGATTTTGGACAAGAGGATAAATGACTTGTCCAAAATCATCCGCGGCAAAGAACTGCCCAACTCAGTTGTTTATGAAGTGCCTGCAAAGCAGTAGCCACACTGCTGGATGCTGGAATACAGAGATGCGACGTGGCCCCCGCCTTCTGGGGCCTTGCAGACAAGATGCAGAGCAGAGGCAGATTCTAGAGTAACGGGCCTCTGAGTTAAACTCCACTGTGCACACTGGCTTCATGCTGGAGTGGCCATCCTACAGGGGATGCCCACTAGGGGTGTGGCTCTGCGCTTTCTAACGCCAGTAACTAGGTGAGAGTGGAAAGCTTCCTCAGCACTGAAGCCAAGATTCAGAGGACCTGACTCTGCTCGGAAGCACGGCCCTGGGACAGCCTCTCCCTTCCCATGCCATCCTCCTGGGCCCTCCTCAGCCCCTCAAAGACCCACTCTAAGGCAGCTCACACCCACCATGACTTCAAGCATTGGTGTCCCCCATGGGCTTTCTGGTGAGAAAAGGCTACAGGTAAAAATGGGTGGGTTAGAGAGAAGAGGTGATGGGGACAGACTACTGCAGGATCTTCATGACAACTACTCCAGAGGCATCTCTCCTGGTTACTTCGCCCCAGTAACGAGCTGTCCCAGAGGAAGTCAGAGATCAAGAATGACCATGGACTCACAGAAGCCTAAGCAGTTTCCCCTGTAGCCCCTTCCAATCTGAAGGTGATTCTAAACCTGAGTATGAGGGATGACAGGAAAACACAAAGGAGAAAGACCAGTCCCCCTCGGGCAGGGGAACCTGTAGGTTCCCCTCAGCTGACCTCACAGCCAATAAGATCTAAGTGAAAAAAAATCCAGATATACAGAAAAGACAAAGCATCAAGCAGGTTCCGTGCTTCACAGAAAATGAGCTGAGACCCCTTCAGCAACGTAACTGCCCACCACTTCTTCGGTTCAGTGTAGCTGACAGCACCTCTCTCTGCACAGATGGGCTGCTTCCAATGATGAGGGGTGCAGAGAAGATACCGCAAGGACTCTGGTTGGAATCCGACTCACCCACAAACACCGGTGCATCTGCTAACCCTGAAATCAGTTGGGATTCACGCCCTAGTAAGCAAATACCTTTGAATCCTACCCCTGCATTTCCTTCTCTTGCCTTTCCCTCTTTCCTAACGGTGCTACCTCAGAACACTGGCAGCTTTGGGGCCTCCTGTGTTCCCAGAGTGGCCATGCAGGCAGCAACATCAAGGGCCTGGAAGCAGCCCACCTGCACCCCAAAGGCTTCCTTGGCCCACCAGACCAAGCTCCTGTGCGAGCTCATGTGGACCCTTACCTGGCTGCTCTCCTTCCTGTCAGAGCACAGGATGGGGATTTGGGGTCTCTGGCCGCTTCTGGAACCTCGGGCTGTGACCGTCACCCCACCCCGCCCCCACACACCTGCAGTCAGACCCCACTTAACTTGACCAACCAGGGCCAGGAGCTGCCACAGGGTTTGAACGTGCCAGCAAGCATCCCTGTCCCTCCCTGAGCCCGGGGGGCTTCACTGAAAGGCCACCAGGCCTAATCTCATTACGAGGACCAGACACCACACACGTCCACAGCCTGGAAGCAGGAGCCTGGCCTGGCCACAGACCTTATCGGCAGCAGCGTTTTAATTGGGTTAGAAAAGATTTTGTTAGGGGCTAGATCTTTTCTTGGGTACAAGAGGTAAACGACTCAATTGTCTTAGAATGTCCTCAAATGTGATGAAAGACAAGGCAAAATGAGAGCTGGGCTGTTAGATGGAGCACTCTCTTACCACTGGCACCCAAGTAGCCCCCAGGAAGGAAGCTTGAGATCAGACACCGAGCCCAGTTCTCCATTAGGTCCAGGGGCTCAGTGTCAGGGCTCTCAATACTTGTAGGGACTCACACAAAAAAGTGTTGATTTCTGTTAAAATCATAAGAAAAAACAAACTTCTAGAGTTGAATAAAATATTTTAATTTTTAAGCCAGCCTGGATTATATTTGTCTTTATATTGATGTGTTGTAAAATACAATTCTCTTTATTTATTTTTTTAATGGAGGAAGGAGAATGTCACAATGCAGCCCTGATCAGATGGACGTGATTTCAAAGCCAGCCCCACTGTTCATGACAGGGAGCCAAGAGCCTTCTATGAGCCTGATTCCTCTTCCAAAAGATGGGGGCATGTTGACGTCCACCTTACTGGCCTGTAGCAAAGATGAAGCAGAATATGTACCAGTGCTAGCACACTGCCCGCCACATAGTAGGCATTCGGTTAAATAGCAATCTCACAAAAACTTAATCTTTTTCTAACAGCACCTTAGGAAGAGTCACACATCAGAAGCTGTTGCCACATGAGGTTTGGGGCTGTAGACAGCCAGATGGCAGCAGACAGCATGACCCCCCCTAATAAATCCACACCCTCCCTTCTGCCTACCATGAATCCCCCCCACTGGGCAGAAAGCCCTGGATCTGGGGTGAATTCCTCCACCAGAATCTTCTAGTATTAGAACCACTTTGTATTAGAAGCCGCCCAAGCTCCACCTGCCAAGGGAAGATGGCGCAGGCAGGGAAGCAGTGGGACAAGCAAAGCCTCCACTCAGGTCCTGGAGGCCCCTCCTGCCCGGGGGTGGGGGTGGGAGGTTGTAGCAGCCCTTTCTGTGTATGGGGCTCCCCTTGGCATTACAAGTTCCCTGTATTTTCTGCCTCAATCCAATTGCACAGAAGAAATCAAGATATGTATGAGAAGGTAGCAAAGCTTTGTGGGTTTTTTGTTTTTGCTATGAAAACGGAGGAACAGAACCCAGATAAGATAGAGCTTCATTTAATGAGTCTTAGAAAATCGTCAAAGCCAAGGTGGCATGAGAGAGGAGAGGGGCAACCAGAAGGGAGAAAGACCTGGGAGGGGTGCTAGCCTCTAAAGATCTGGTTGGGACTTTGGGGTCCACGTGGATCCTCCTCTCTGTGGTGCCCTGGGGTTCAGGGCAGGCAGAGAGGGGGAGTGCCCCCATACTCAGGTGTCAAAAGCAGCAGCAGATCCCTTCCTCCTCTTAGTTCTCCAACCCCTGTACCCACAGTTCAGGGCCTACCAAGGCCAACCCGAGGAGAAAGGATTTCCCAAAGGGGAGACTCCTGCTCGCCCACCAAGAGGCTGGGGGTGTTCCAGAGAAAGAAGGGACCTCCTAGCTAGACACCTCACCCCAAAGCAAAGAGGCAGAGGGAGGGGGCCCGGCCACTAGAAGCAGTTCGGCAGCTCCGTTTCAGGTTTCAAAAACACAATCGTGGCAAATGTTAGTTGATGCACTTCTACCCTGCCTAGCTTCTGAAATATGGCAAAACATTAGCCGTGCATCTATGCATAAACTTGGGGTCCCCTGCCGCTCCATTCTAACTTCCAAAGAGACGAGGCACAGAGGCAGACCGGGGCCAACAGCTCCAGGAAGGAGCGAGTCGAGCTCTTTACTCTTGGGCCGGGCTTCGTGGCCCCGAGCCCAGGGAAGCAGGTGCAGTGAGTCAGGTTGGCGGCAGGAGAGGACAGGAGAAAGACTGGCTGCGGCGCCGGGATCCTGGCCTGTTCGGCGCGGGTGTGGTCCCGCCCCAGGCCCGGCATCCCTGAACCCACGGTGCCCCAGCACACAGCCGGGGCCCGGCTCGCCCCCTCCGGCCCGGGCCGCCTACCTGGCTGGACGTCGGACCCAGACCTCGTCCTCGCTGCTCCGCGCCGCGCCGCCGACTGGCCCACGAGCCGCCCGCGCCGCGCCCGGGCTGCCCCGCCGGTTCTGCCGGCCGCGCTACCACGTCGCCATGGCAACCGGGCGGCGGCGGCGGGTTGGCGGCCAGGCGGCGACGCGGCGGGCGTGGGGCGCGGGGACCGGAAGTGCCCCGGCGGGTCCCCGTACCGGGGACCGGGCGCGGTCCCCCATGGTGCCTGGTTTGGGTTCGGGGCCCCGCCAGGCCCGAACCTTGACGCCGGCGTGGCAGGGGCTGCGGCGCGAGACCCGCGGCTACAGCGACCCGGCCTCCGGACCCGAGCTCGGGTAACCTTCGAATGCGGGCCTCGCGACCTGGCTTCCGGGGTCCGCCGCGTTCGGGGGCGTACGGGGCTCTGCTGCCCCGCGGGTGCGGGGGCCGCCTAGTCCAGGCCGGACTCGGCGGCCGCGGGGGACGCTGAGCGGGGGTGGGCTGCCTGGGCCGCCGAGGCGAGACCCGGGGCAAGACGGGAGGGGGAGTACCGGTAAACGGCCACCCTCCTCCGGCCTGGTCTCCGCGCTTCCAGATTCCCTCGCTCCACGCCCTCCCTTTCCCTCCCACCTTCTTCCCTCGCCCCGCCCCAGGCTCAGGTGGCCACTAGGTGTCAGACGTGGCCCAGGGCGTGGCCCTCCTCGCCGCTCGCGCAGCCCTGGGGGACTCGCCCCTCCCTCGAAATCTGGAAGGTGGAGGTGTCACTCTGCAGGGAGTCTGGATTCACTGCCTCCCCAGTTCTGCAGCACACACACCCCTAACACATACACACACACACACACACGTGCGCGCACACACACACACGTGCGCACACACACACACGTGCGCGCGCACACACACACGTGCGCACACACACACACACACACACACACACACACACACTAGGTGATGTTTTTGCCCCCTTTTCCCAAGACAGGGACCTTTGCCAGACTATACCACCCACCCCCACCCCCCATCAGCAGCCTAAAGATAAACCTCAGTTCTCACCAGCCTTTCACGAAGGCCTAGACCTTGCCACTGTAGCCTCCCCAGCCCCAGTGGCTAAGAGAGGAAGGAGCCAAGGCCAAGACAAGGAGCCAGCCCCTAGCACAGCCCCATCCAGGCCCCCCTATCCAGGAAGCGCTGAGAGTAGATAACAAGTCCAGCTCAGACTTTCTACAAGCTCAGAACAAAAGGTTGTTTCCTGTCAGATGCCTGGCACGACTCACCAAGGGCCTGGAGGTAGTAGTGAAATGGGGTTTCCTCCTGTAGGGACCTGAAAGAGCCTCAGCAAAGGGACACCACCCCCACCCCCCACCCCAGCACTGTGGGCTCCCCATGGGCCTGGCCAAGGTGGCCTTGGGGATCCAGTGCCTCCTTACGATAGACTATACTCTCAAGCCATGGCAAGACACCTAAGTGTGCCTGTTGCCCTGGGCACACCTTCTGATGGGGCAAACACAGCTGGGCCCACCCCCTCTTGAGAGACCAAGCTTAAACCTGCCATGAACAGAAGTTTTGTTGGAGTAGCACTCCAGCCAGAGGGAGTTTATGGACATTTTAAATTAAGAAACAGCTTCCTTCACATGCCAACAGGCAAACAGCAGGCCACAAGTACCTTGTGAGTTGTATCTTTGGAAACGAGCCATTTCCCATTGTTTGGCCTGTGTATTTGGGTTTGGAGGAGGCAGACTGAGGTGGGCAGGGCTGTGCAGAGGAGCAGAGCCTCACTGGGGACCTGATTTGAGCATCCTGGTGTAGGGCTGGAAGCCCCTTGCGAAGCCCTTTGAGTAGCCAGGAGAGAGTTGCTGAGGTGGGAGGGAGGTCTCCCCATCCACCCCTGTGGCCTGAGCAGCAGCACTTTCCCCTTAGAGGGGAGAGCACAGCTGGCCCCCAGCAGAGCTCTCAGGAGGTGGTGGAGGTGGTTCTCTGAGCGAGGCAGCTTGCCTCCATGGGGACCAGTCACACAGGGACTCAGCTTTAAGGACGCATGTCTCCACCACTTCAAAGAGCAGACAATAACCACCTCACTGCAGTCAAGCACCAGGGCCGCGTGGCCTTGCCGCTGCTGCCAGTATCCCTGAGCCCGGGTGATGGATACTCACTCGCTTCCTCCCCCGTCCCTGCTGCTGAGGCCCTCAGCCTGGGAGGCCAGAGAAGTATCCACCCTGCAGTTTGGGGGGTGGTGACCAGCAAGGGGCGCCTTAAATCCCTTCTTGGGGACCAAGGATGTGGGCCAAGTTTTCCCCATGCAAACGCTCCCTTCCTGTGCTCACTACGCTACGCTAACCTCTGTGGTCCTCAAACTCACCAGGTTCACGGCCCACTCTCCTTCAGAATGTTCTTCCCTGATCATCACTTGGCTTACTCTTTCAAATCTCAGTTCAGACATCCCCTCCTCGGAAAGGCCTTCCCTGACCACCCAGTCCAGTAACTGGGGTCAGAGTGTACCTGGGGTCAAGGACTGAGATGCAGGGAGATGCCCTGGACTAAATATGCTAGTGGTAGCCCTGGAAACCACGCCTTGAGTGTTCCCTGTTCTCTGGCCAAAAGCATTCAAAGAGAAGGAAGAACCCAAACTGAGCAGAATGCACATTATAAAAGAAGCTCAGATCCCCTAGCAGTTGGTGAAGCACACATCTGCCTTGCTAGAGTTCCCAGACTTAGAAAGAAGGAAAATAAGCCCAGGGTGCCCCGTTAAATTTAAATTTAACTTTTTTTTTTTGGCTTAAGTATGTCCCACATATGATGTTGGAGAAGGAAATGGCAACCCACTGTAGTATTCTTGCCTGGAGACTCCCATGGACAGGGGAGGCTGGAGGTCTACAGTCCATGAGGTGGCAAAGAGTTGGACGCGACTGAGTGACTAAACCACCACCACCACCACGTATGACATACAATATACTAAAAACATATTAGCTGTTTATCCAACATTCAAATCTACCTGGCTATCCTATATTTTATCTGGCAGCCCTACCCTTGCTCCTGGGTGGGAAGGACAGAGGAGCCTCCCAGCAGTGCCCACCCCACCCCCACCCCCGCCAACAAAATGTCCCTGCCCCCAGCAGGCTGAGACACCAGTCAGCTCCTGTTCAGCACGTGCCTTGGCAGAGGCCTTGACCTTGGGCTGCAGAGAATACCAAGTCAAAGGCAGTGGAGATGGGTTCCCCGGTTCTAAAGCACCGTAAGATGCAAACACACACAATCTGTTCACTCTTTACAGTTTTCATCAAGTCCTTTCAATGTACCGGGCACTGGGTGACATGGGATGTAAGAATGAACAAGACAGGCACAGCCCTGTTCTCTTCAGGCCCTCACAGTGCAGAGAAAGGGCACTTCACCCAGATGTGAGGGTCACAGAGGCTTCTGGGACATGGCATAGTGTCAGAGCCGCAGGGCGAGCAGGGGTTAACCTGGCAAAGGTACAGCAGGGAGAGAGCAGGAGTGTTGGCTGGAAGGCGGGCGGGGAGGCCCAACCAGCACTGCTGGAATAGGGATCAGGGATCCGCATGCCGGATCCAAACCCCATGCCAGCTCTGGGAGGCAGGCCTGGGGCTCAGGTGGCAGATAGTCGAAGGGCACACCCTCTAGGACAGCGGCCTCCAGCCAGGGGCGGCATCATCAGACCCACTTCCTGGAGAGAAAACTGGTCTGACTCTGAAAGGACATGGCTACTTTGATGAGTTTTGAATGGAACGATGATCACTCAGCAGGGAAATCCTCTCTTCCAGCCCCAAGAAGCAGGGGTGGCCAGAAGTCAGCAGCCAGAGCGAGAGCAAGCAGGCGTCCAGCAGGGCTGCAGTGATGGTGATGGAGCGGCAGCATCGAGGCAGAGGAACTGCCAAGCTTCCAGCGAAGGCAGTGAGTCACCTGGGACCTCCGGAAGGCTAGGGGAGGGGGCTGAGGGACGTCACAGGCTATGGGTCCTGGGTTGACCCCAAAGTTGGTCCAGTCTGGGAAAACAAGATTGAGATAAGCAAGAGTAACCTGTCCACAAGCCAAGAGAACACTGCAGGATGAATGGAAAAGCCATGAAAGCTGGGAGGGTCAGGCCAACTTTCATTTCTGTCGCCCAGAGCAAACAGGATGTGGGAGGTACAAGTGGCTGGGGACCGGCCGGTGCTGGGCCCCCAAGGTGGGAGGCAGTGGAAGGGGTGGGTTTTCCCAGCCTCTCTGTGCTCTGTACAGGGGTGCAAGGGGTGAGGATCAGGAGGAAGACCATTTTCCCTTCCTTTCTTTCAACAAAAGTTTATTGGGCACCCACTTATGCCTTACATTGTTCCAGGCCCCAGAGAGACAGTAATCCATAAGACAGACATGGTCCCTGCTTTCATGAAACTTACATGAAGTGGGGGAGACAGATAATTAAAAGATAAGCGAATGAGACACACAGAGAGAACATGATTGCATGTAGTAATAGGTGATAGGAAGAAAATTAAGCAGGGGAAGGGGGTGGAGTGCCCCGGCAGCGAGGGCTGTCATAAAGGGGTGCTGGCAAAGGCTCTTGGAGAAGAGAGAAGTAAGGGTGGAGGGAAGGCCCAGGGAAGCAACTCCGGCCGAGGGAACGCGTGGGAAGAAGGGCAGAGGCCCGGGACCAGAATGTTCAGGTTGTCTCCATCTCGCCTCCCCCCTTGCCCCGGCCCTCCTCATCCCCCAACACAGGCAACGTCAGCCACGTGTGCAGAGGAGAAAGGAGGTATCAGATCACTTAGAGGGCAGAGGTTGAAAATGTGGGGTGTGTGGCAGAGACCCCACCGGAGGTTCCGGGGTTGTGTCTGGGCACTGACCGTGTCTGTCATCCAAACACGTCATCTGGAGAATCCAAACATCAGTCCCGGTCATTAGGGCACCACTAAGTTCCCCCGGCCCAGCTCATGTTTGCCCGTGGCTAGTGGTACAGCCTGCGCAGGAGGCATTGGAGCCCCAGCCCCAGCATGACCCCCACTCGGACCAGCACCCCTCTCCCGCCCCCCCATCATGAAACCGCAAGGAAGTGTGTGTCCCAGTTGTGCCATTAGTCCCACCTCCCCATTGTGCTCCCCGAGCCTGTCAGTCGTTGAATCAGTCAGCAAACATTGAAGACCTGCTGTGTGAGTGTGAGGTGCATTGTGGAGAGCAGGAAAGACATAGGAGGAACTTCCCTGGTGGTCCAGTGGCTGAGACTCTGCGCTCCTGATGCAGGGGATCTGGGTTCCATCCCTGGTCAGGGAACTAGATCCCACATGCCACAACTAACACCTGGCACAGCCAAATAAATAAATATTTTAAAAACAGAAAGACCCAGGAGAGCAAGGGTGTAAGGCGGGGGTGAGGACTGGCCAAAGCTGGAGTGGTGTCAGCAGAGACAGGAGGAGGAAGGTATGAGCTACCTATAATGACAGCCATCTAATCACCTCTGCTAACCAGCCGTAAACCGCAGGACTGGGCCTCCTGCACTTTGTTCAGAGCCTGTGACAGCTGAGCGCTCATCTTGGCTCTTTAAGCTGCCCCAGCTCTGGCCCCACAGCCCCAGGTGCTCAGCCGAGCTCCTCATGCCAGGAGCATGGTGAGGATGTGGAGGCTTCTGAATCGAAAGTGCAAGGTGACCAGGCCACAGCGCGGAGGATGCTCCAAGCGGGAGATGGGCAAAGGCTCAGGCTGTGATCCCAGCTGTAGCTCTGTGACGACCTGCTTCCAGAGCGAGACACAACTGATCCCCAAGGAGCAGAAGGAAGGGGCGGACAGATCAGGCATCATCCCTGATGAGCCCACCAAGGCTGGTGGCTCTTCAGAGCAAGCCAGCACCCGCTTGTCCTGAGTCAGAGGTTTCACTTCGCCCCTCTCTGCCCTGCCCCTCCCCTCGTCCTTTTTACTTCTCTTGACCTGGACCATCGCCTCCTGCCTGAGTGCTCCTATCAGGCCAGCTGATAGGAGTGGTGCTCCTCTCAGGTCCTTAATATGAGAGTAGATTAGATTAGAAGGTACCTTGACCTTAGCTCTTGGACTGCAAGGAGATCAAATCAGTCAATCCTAAAGGAAATCAGTCCTTAATATTCATTGGAAGGACTGATGCTGAAGCTGAAACTCCAATACTTTGGCCACCTGATGAGAAGAACTGACTCATTGGAAAAGACCCTGATGCTGGGAAAGATTGAAGGCAGGAGGAGAAGTGGATGACAAAGGATGAAGATGGTTGGATGGCATCACTGACTCAATGGACATGAGTTTGAGCAAGCTCTGAGAGTTGGTGATAAACAGGGAAGCCTGGCATGCTGCAGTCCATGGGGTCGCAAAGAGTCAGACACGACTGAGCAACTGAACTGACTGACCGACTGACCTTAGCTCAGAAATTCCCTCACTTAAGAAGCCACATTCCTCGGATCCTTCCCAGCCAATGGGAGACCCTAAGAGGTAGGCAGGTGCCAGGGAGAACCAGGGCCCTCAGATGGTCCTCTCGTCTCTTGTCTCATGGCCACCTGTGGGGCAGTCACGCCTCCTGCTCTTGAAGGGATCCCAGGGACCAGAGCCAGGCCCTCCTGCTCCTTCAGTAACCAGTAGCTCAGGTCTTCTGGGGAGCTCACCCCAAAGCTCCAGGGCCCATGAGTGATGACCCTAAGAGCTATGTCTCAGGTCCCATGGACTAAGGCTGAGGAAGGCAAGGAGACTGCTCGGAGTCATTACCATCCTGACATCCCTTTGTCCACTGTGCCCTTCACAGCTTGGAAGGCAAGGTCAAGTCTAAATGGATGTGACTTCAAGTGCTCTCATCCATGTTGAGTTTTTCTCACCTTCCACAGGCCTGTCTTCATCTGATAAACCCAGGCACCTCTGAAAGCTTCATTTGGCCAGGAGCTCAGCCCTGGCTTCACTTGTCCATGGAGTCAAGATCAATGGGGCCATGCCAGTGAGCCCAGCTTCTAAGCTCTTTAGAGACCCTGTGCTCTGCTTCCTGCCCCCATGGCATCCCCACAGCATCCAGGTGACCAGGTCAGGGGCAGTCATGTGCAGTGAACAGCACTAGCTTCTCCAACCACCCCCTCAAGATGACTGGGTCCCACTAGGCCTGCCCCATCCAGGTTCCTCCATGGAGAGGTGTCTCCCCGGAAGCCCCAGCAGCTCCATTGCCGTCTGACCATCACAGAAGGTCTGCTAAGGTAAAAGGGAATCAGCTCAGGTTCTTTCTTCCTCTTATGCACATTGGTCAACCCACCCACTCCACTGTCCAGGGAGGTGACCTGAGGGGGCCTTTGCCCAGCCACAAAAGGCCACTGCCGCTTTTCCTCCACAGAATTTGTGCTTGATGTCTTCACGAAAGGCCCTCTGGAGACATCTGCTCAATGTCTCCGAAAGCAGGGAAACTAGTCCAAGGTGAACAAAAGACAAGATGTCGTTTTCTCCCCTAGGAGCCCCTCCTCTGACCCACCTTTGATGCCTTCCCAGGGGTTTGTTTATGGAAGGGTCCCAGGGGAGGGACATAGAGACAAGGCTGGGGGCAGGATGCTTCTGGGGCTGGCAGTGGGGCTGGAGGCCCTTCAGGGGCCCTGGGCATGTCAAGTTGCAGGCAGACCCCAAAGGGGCACAGCCCAGCGGGAGGCTGGCCAGACCCTGGTTCCAGGCGCCCACTGCCCACCGTTCTGATGGCAGCTGTCCTCCCAGCCCCCATCTCTGTGGCTCCCCACATTGCCCTCTCTGCTGCCACTGCAGGCCTTGTATTTCCCTCTGACTCTCTCAGCTTCTCCCTCGGTCTCTCCGCCTTCTCTCCACCTCTGTCTTCTATCTGACCTGGGAGTCCCCAGGCTTCCAGGAGAGATGATCTCCAGGCTTCCGGGCATGGGTGGTTTTACCCAGTTTCCTGGCCCCTCTGGGGACAGTTAGTTAAGGTCCATTAGGATCCTGAGCTCCAAACTGGGCCCCACTGGGGTTGGAGAAGAGTCTCTGGCACCCAGCGGGGCCATCCGAGCAGGAGAGAGCTGGCTGTGCCCCGGTCTGACAGCTGAGGCCGGTGGGAGCCTGGGCACTCCCCTCCACAGCCCCTCACCACCACACACTCCACCTGCTGCAAAGAAGGCTGCAATGCTCTCAGCAAACCAGCCAAGCACATGCGTAGCTGGGCCTGCAGCAGGCTCTGGAAATGTGAATGTGATGATGGCACTGCAGACCTGCTTTGGGGGAAGGAAGGTCCGGCCTTGGGGGACAATAGTGATAACCAACTTTAGGGACCATGAGCATTGCAGACAAAAGGAAAGAATGGCAGGAAAGACTCGGGAGCCCAAGGATCAGTGGGGCAAGCTTCCGTCAACCCTTAAATTGTCAGCATATAAAAGGAATCTGACTACAATGGTAAACATGTAGTTTGCCACATGAGGACGTTAAAAAAAAAGTCGTCATTTTTCTCCCAGCACTAATTTATGACAGAAGTATTTGAACTATTAAAAAAAAAAAAAAATAGAACACTTTGAATATAAGATACTGTGACCAAGATAGGGCAGCTGGCAACTTGGCCGATGTGTCCTGATAGATTTTCTGTATCTCACTGTCCTTTGATTTTCTTGCTTTATTGCTGACTGCTGAACACTTTATCAAGGGCCAGACCCACCAGGGGACTGGCCCTCTAGGAAGCGCTGATAGAGGGGCCTGTGCAGGTGGGGCAAGAGCTGGAGCCCCTGGTGGGGAGGGGCCACACAGGAGGGACTCTGGACCTCACACTCCAGAGTCCAGATTTTATCCCCCAGCTGATGTGGAGCCAGGAGGAGCTCCCAGGGAACGGATGCTGTGGTCAGATCCCCACTTTGGGACAAGCATTCATTGCCACAGCTGTAAGGATAGACCGGAGGGAGAGAGACAGGGGAGCCTAGGGGAGGGAGCTCGTGGAAATGATGAGGGTCTGTCCCAAGGTGGGGACAGGGGCAGTGGGCCTGGAGAAAGGGGTAGAGCCAGGAAGAGGAAGGTGTCCTCCCCCGTTCACGTGGGACCATGAACAGAGATAACAGGGGCAGAACCAGGAGAAGTGGGCTTAAGACTAAGGATTAAAAATAAGAACACCCTGACTGGAAGGAACATGGCATGTGACACTTCAGTGAGAGTGGACCAAGGCAGAGAGTGTTCTGGAAGGTGGAGGAGGCGTGGGCAGCGGGGCGGCTCACAGTGGGGGCACTTGTACTTAGAGTCCACCTCTTGTACCATCTTAGTCAACCTACTAACCTCTCCATGCCTTAGTTTCCTCATCTGTAAAATGGGAACCAAATAGTAGCTGACTCATAGGGTTGCTGGGAGGTTTACATTAAAGATGTGTAGAGCACGTAGATGCCCTGCTCCATAGACATGGCCTGACATTAATATGCATTGTCACGTTATCCCCTAGCACCCACACAGCCCCCAGAGCACAGAAGGGATTATTAATTTTGGTGATGGGGGTGCGATCAGGGCAAAATACTAGGCCTGGCTTCGTGGGAGGCCCCGGGCTCAGAGCCTGCCTTCTGGGGTCTTGGGCAGTGTTCTGACCACTCCTGGGCTCTCTGGGCAGCTCTTACCTGCCACTCCCACACACACCTAACGGCGACCAAGATGGAAACTTGCTGAGCTTGTGACAGCACTGGTCCCAGGAATGGAAGGGACTCACATTCCCCAGAAGGTTCTCTGGGGCGGATGCCCAGTCCACCTGCAGGAGGCAGGCAGGGAAAGGGGGGCAGAGGGTCTGGGCATCACAGGAAGGAGCGCGGACTGGAGGAGGCGGGAGTGCGGAGCTGGCTCCTCACTCACCCGCCTCCCTCCCACAAAGGACCAGCACCCTCCAGAACCAAATTCATCCCCTGCCCCCCCAGACCTGCTGCTCGCATATTTGCCACAGAGGAACACGCCTTCCAAGGCACCATCACCCCTCAACTCCCCCACCCACCCCCAGCCACTCCCCCTCAGTAGACCCTGAGTCTACCACTGCCCTCAGGCTCTTTGGGGCCCTGAGCCCTGTCTTCTCCTGCCACCCCTGGGCCTCCAGTGTTCGCTAGTCACACCTTCACTGAACACCCTGAAACACAACTGTGGTCTTGGCACCGTTCAATGCGAGCCCTTCCTTAGGAGGAGGTCTGACCGCCCACCTTGACTTGGCAGCCGCAGCCAGCTCGCCAGCCCCCACTCACAACCCTGTGTTGACCCGGGGAACTTGCTTTCTCTTTCTCCGCTGCCTCAAATGCAAGTCCTCCAGCTATGGGCCTGATCAAGTCCTACCCCTCCTCTCAGGGCTCAGCCAAGCGACACCCCCAGGCAGGGCTCAGGGCCTGTCACCGGTCTGGGAATTGCTTGATGAACATCCAGAGAGTCTGTCGGTGAGACATCTCCAGCACAAGCAATGTGCCTGCACCCCATGGTCTCAGGAATGTGCAGAGAAAGAAAAGGAGGGAGATATTTTTAATGAAGACCAGGCAAGATTAGGCAAGAGGAAACAAGATAGATGTGAGTCAAGGATTACTCAGATGTTCCTGGCCTGGGAGGCAGAGATGGTCGTCACTGTCCACGGCCGTGGCAGAGCTGGGCCTCCGCCTGGACCTAGAGTGATACGGTGCATCTCCCCTTCCCCTACCACCTGGGGCTGGGAGCCTGACATCCCAGAGGCGGAGCACAGCGCAGACCGGGGCCACAGATGCTTAGGACATCTACAGGGCACAGTCCTTGGGATGTCAACATTAAAGAAAAACAACAACTACAATATCTTGCTAAAATATAAGCAAGTAAAATAGTTTGCTGACCAAGTGTGTGCTGTACATGAAACTGAGGGAAGACCTAAAAGAAGACAGGAAAGTTAAAATTTTCTCAAAGGATAGGATTGCTGAGTCAAAAGCAGTAACACTGAATTCTGCAGATATTCTGCATTTAGACAAGAGGGAAATCAGATGCACATAAACAAACTGGTAATTTTTCACATGAAAAAAATCTAAGGGTTTTCATCAACTCCCAGGCTCAAGCCGAGCCACAGGACAGATAAGACTGCAGAACAGCCATGGCCCTCAAGCTGCACCAACAAACTCACATTAACTGGGTCAGGAACCCTCTGTACCAGCTCTGGGGTTAGACCAGCCCGCAGGCCTTCCTCAAACCTGGGAGTGAGATCTACCAGGAACATGGAAACTCTGTGGTCTATTCACTAGCAGACGGGCAGGTGTGAGGGGTCTGGAGACCACCTCTTCCCAGGAACTGCTGAGAGTAATGGGCTTCTTTTGGAGAAAAGGAGATGTGGATAGACCTCTCCTGTTTGAGGGAGGTTTTCTTTGCCAAAGACAGAAAACAGGAAGTGTCTCTCTGGAGAGCGGAGAGAAGCAGCAGCAGCATAAATGATAAGGCATCAAGATGATCAGTGATGATGAGAATCATTAATGATCAATCCTGCCATTAGCAGGAAAAAGCAAAGAGTCCTTCGGACAGCAAGGAAATCAAACCAGTCAATCCTAAAGGAAATCAACCCTGAATATTCATTGGAAGGACTGATGCTGAAGCTCCAATACTTTGGCCACCTGATGCAAAGAGCCGATTCATTGGAAAAGACCCTGATAGTGGGAAGGATTGAGGGCAGGAGGAGAAGGGGGTGACAGTGGATGAGATGGTTGGATGGCATCATTGACGCAATGGACATGAGTCTGAGCAAACTCCAGGAGATAGTGAAGGAGAGGGAAGCCCGGCGTGCTACAGTCCACGGGGTCACAAAGAGACCCAGCTTAGCAACTGAAAAACAGCAACTTATTTGAAGTAAAGTGTATCCCATTTTAGTAGTCAAAAACCCAGGTACTGGGACTTCCCTGGTAGTCCAGTGGCTAAGACTCTGCACTCCCAATGCAGGGGACCCAAGTTCGTTCCTCGGTCAGGAAACTAGATCCCACAGTCTACCACAAAGACCTGGTACAGGCAAATAAATAAATTAATATTTAAAAATAAAATAAACCTGTGTACCCTTAATCATCTGATCCTCAGCCTGGCTGGGGGCCTGCTGACCAGAGGAAGGCATGCTCCTATGAAAAGCAGGCTGTGCCCCGCCTTCTGAGCCACCAGCTTCCAGTTGGTCACCAAAGTGACCAACAACGAAGTGGGGAGGAAAGGCTCCTGTTGTACGCTCTCCAGGCCTTTTAGAAACGGGGAGCTGCTCCTTTGGCCACATTTTCATCTGAACCTACGAGAAGGGGGTTGCTGCAGGGAAGGGGCACCATTTAACAAGGAACACCAGTGTCCCCTTGACAAACGGGAAGCGCCTACAACGTACACAGCCTGCAGCTGGCATTGTCGGAAACAAACAAGATAAAGGCAAGATTCTTGCCAAGAGAATTAAGGTACACACTGAACACAGGAATTACTCCACCAGCCGAGATGGCTTCCTGAAACGTGTGAAAGAACATGATCAGAAAAAGAAGGAAGCAAAAAAGAAAGTTCTCTGGGTTCAATTGAAGCGCCAGCTTGCTCCATCCGGAGAATCCCAGTCTGTGAGAACCAGAGACAGGGAGGCTCCACTGCTGGAACCCGTTCTCTGTGAAGTCGTGGCTTGATGGCTATTAAAAAAAATAAGTAAAAGACCTCTGTGTGTGGAAGTGTCAGTCCATCAGTTCTGTCCAACTCTTAGAGACCCCGTGGAATGTAGCCCGCCAGGCTCCACTGTCCATGGAGTTCAATACTGGAGTATTCCCTCCCCCAGAGGATCTTCCTGACCCAGGGATCGAACCGGGATCTCCAGCATTGCAAGCAGGTTCTTTACCATCTCAGCCACCGGGGAAGTCCCTAAAAGACCTCTGGACTGTGAGGAAAAAAAATAGAAAGAGAGGAAGGGGGAGGGGCAAGGGACAAGGAAGAGAGAAGAGGAGGTGGTGCCAGAGCTGAAATTTGAGGAGCGTCAGGGTTCTACAAGCAAATGAAGGGGAAGTCTTTGCAGCCAGGAAAGACTCAGGGGTGAAAACAGAAGCTTCAGAATAAACTAGTGAGTGTAAAGTGGGACTGAGATGAGGCTGGAGGTGGGGGTCAGTCCATGCTCTGCTCTGGAGCTTATCAGTTCAGTAGGGGGCCACTCAGAGGCTTCGACCAGGAAATCGGCATGGTCTGCAAGGAGCCAAGAGGTGCTAGCCTAAAAAGGGAAAATGGAGAAAATCCAGCTACATTAAAAGTAAGACCTTTTCTCGCTAGGAAATCCAAATGAGTTACACATCAGGAATAATTTCTGCACCACGTTTAAATGACACAGGACTAATATCCAGAATATATGAAGAGCTGTATGAGTCAATGAGAAGATGGGGGTAGGGGGCAAAGGAAACAGCAACAGCACAGACAAGGAAGCACAGTTGCCCCATAAACATATGAAAAGATGTTCAGCCTCATTAGCAACAAAGGAGAGTCTGTCTTGCCCACATTGGCATAAATTTTAAAAATAGGAGAATCACTAAGTGTTGATGAAGGTGTGGAGCGGTGTGGGAACTCCCACCCACTGCCGACTGGAGCGCAGATCAGTACAATTTTAGAAAGCAGTTTGACATTCAGACACCCTTGAACTTTGGCATGTCTCTGAACATCTGCATATCCTTGGCTCAGCAGTTTTAACTCCCTAGAGCCGTATTTCTCAATATTGAGGAGCAGTTTTGGTTTTTCATTTGTTGGGGGAATAATACTTTTGTAAAATATGGTAAAAATGAATTCCAAAAAATGAGGTGAAAATAAGACATACAGTATACAAGCCCGGATATCTTATTATTAGATTCAACAGACATCAAGTTACTTACGTATATCAAGGAGACGCGCGAGAATGCTCCTGGCAAATTGTTTTGTAGCCACAGAAACAAAAAGTAACTCACATGTCCTATCACAGGATTAGAGCTTGGAGGAAAAAATGTGGAATAATCACATAACGGATTATTATGGACTATGATAAAGTTATGAAAATAAATGAACTGTAGCCCTGCAGCAACAACAACAATAAACTCTCAGAAGCTTAATTGAGATGAGAAAAAACAAACTTTAGGAGACTCTAATATGATGCCTTTCATTTAAATATATATATATATTTATGTGTTTATTTGGCTGTACTGGGTCTTAGTTGTGGCACATGCAATCTTTAACTTTCCTTGCGGCATGCAAACTCTTAGCTGTGGCATGTGGGACCTAGATCCCTGACCAGGGATCGAACCTGGGCTCTCTGCATGGGGAGCATGGAGTCTTGGCCACAGGGAAGTTCTCTATGATGCCTTGTTAAAAAACAACTTCATCAAAGTGTAATTTATACTCCCCTGTTGTTGCATAATTCACCAATTTTAAGTGTACAATCCAGTGATTAATAGATTATTTGGAGAATTGTGCAACTACCACGCTATCTAATTTCAGTGCATTTCCATCACCTTCAAAATAACTCTCATGCCCATTTTCAGTCACTCGTCATTCCCACCCCCAGCCAACCTCTGACCTATATTCTGTAGATTTGACTTTGCTGGGCATTACATATAGATGGAATCATACCATATGGAGCCTCTTGTGTCTGCGTTCTTTCACTTAGCATTATGCTTTTGGAGTTCATCGTGTTGTAGCATGTATCAGAACTTCATTCCCTTTTATTTCCAACTAATATTCTATTGTGTGCACCTACCATGTTTTGTTCACCCATCCGCCAGCTGATAGACATTTGGGTTGCTTCCACCATTTGACTCCTTTGAGCAACGCTGCCCTGCATGCAAGTCTTTGCACAGACATGTGTTTTCGTTTCTCTTAGGTACATACCTAGGTGACACTGTACTTGTAAGTCTCTAAAACAAGCAAATTAAAAAATGTGATGTTTAGAGATACATATAAAGTATTGAAACTCCTTCACAAGAGAAGAGAATGAAAAAGACAGCATTCAGGGGCAAGTGGGTGTGGGGTTGGGAGATGAGAGGGAGAGGACGGGACTCAGCTAGACAAGAGTAATGGTGGGTAGAAGACTTATGGGTCTGCATTTTATTCTGCTTCATAACTTACATATACATTAGATATCATATATACACACTGTTTATATTCTACATGACATATACATTGCATAATAAGAAGACACTTAAAAAAAAATGAAAGCCTGTCTCCAATACTCAACAATCCCACTAGGTTCTCATCTCAGGATAACCAGGCCCCCGTTCTGGCCACCTGTCCACACTCAGCCTATTCTCGGCTCCCTCTGCTCCAGCCACACTGGCCCCTTAGCTGTTCCTCAAGTCAGGGAACAACCCTCAGAGGGAGAATGGGTAAAAACGTTCGTAGCTGTTTTACACAAGAGGAAACTGAGGCTCAACGAGGTTATTTTGCTCAGGTCATAAGGCTTTTAAGTGTGGCCTGGATTTTTCTGGCCCCTGATCCAGTGCTGTTTCTCCCACAGCTGGCTTTTGGCATCCATGTGAGTTACGGCTGAAAATATCGAGGGGCGAGGTTAGCATGAGTTGAGGAGCCAGAGCTCCGCATGTTAATGTGCGTGTGTGCTGAGTCGCTTTAGTTGAGTCCAACTCTTTGCAACCCTATGGACTGTAGCCCACCAGGCTCCTCTGTCCATGGCATTTTCGGAGCAAGAATACTGGAGTGGGGTGCCATGCTCTCCTCCAGGGGAATCAGAGGAGGGAATCAAACCCTCGCCTCCTGTGTCTCCTGCATTGGCTATAGCACCACCTGGGAAGCCCCTTCATGTTAAAGGCAGGACTTGATCTGGTCTTTGAGAGATGAGAGGGTTTTGGTTAAGCAAAGAGGAGCAGGTGGGTATCCAGGGAGAGAACCCTCAGCTCCTCTGAAAATCAATCAATAATCACTATATTTCTTGATGAACATAGAATGATGGAAGTCAACATTTGGGCATCTTTAAAAAATTATTTACTTAAAAAAATTTTTTTCAGCCATGCCCCACAGCTTGTGGGATCTTAGTTTCCGAACCAAGGATCGAACCCTGGCCTCTGGCAGTGGAAGTGCTGAGTCCTAACCACCGGACTGCCAGGGAATTCCAGGGAATATATTTTTTTAATAACAGCTTTATTGAGATATAATTTATGTGTTATAAAATCCCCCCTTTTAAATTGTATGATTTGGTGGTTTTTAATATATTCAGAGTTGTGCAACCATCACTACTAATTTTAAAACCTTTTCATCATCTCATCAAGAAAGTCCACGCCATTGGCTGTCGCTCTCATTCCCAGCCACTGGCAATCACTCGTCTACTTTCTGTCTCCCTGGATTTGCCTATTAGAGACATTTCATGTAAGTGGATTTATACAACATGTAGCCTTTCCCTTAGCATTATGTTTTAAAGCCTCATCCATATTGTAGCAAATAGTCCTTCATTTCTTTTTATGGCTGAATAATATTCCATGGTATGAATATACCACATTTAGATTATCTATTTCATGAGGAGATGCACATTTAGATTGTTTCCCATTTGGGGCTATTATGCCTAGAAATGGAATTGCAGGGTCACGCGGCATCTCTTAACAGTTTGAGGAGCTGCCGTATTTTTTTTTCCAAAGTGGCTGAACCATTTTACAATCTCACCAATGATTCAAGTGCTCCAATTTTTCCATATCCTCAACAGCATTTGTTATAGTCCATCTTTTTGGTTTTAGGCCTCTTGGTGGGTGTGCTTCCCAGATGGCTCAATAGTAAAGAATTCGCCTGCCAATGCAAGAGATGTGGGTTCGATCCCTGGGTTGAGAAGATCCCCTGGAGAAGGAAATGGCAACCCACTCCAGTATTCTTGCCTGGGAAATCCCGTGGACAGAGGAGCCAGCCCAGTGGGCTATGGTCCATGGGGTCCCACAGAGTCAGACAAGACTTAGTGACTAAGGATGCACATGCGTATGGTAGATGTGAAGCGGTATCTCATTGTGATTTGATTTGCATTTCCATGATGACTGATGATGTTGTGTCTTTTTATGTACTTATTGGTCAGGTGTGTTTCTCTCGAGAAGGTCTATTCAAATCCTCTGCCCAGTTTTAGTTAGTATTTGTCTTTTTATTGTTGAGTTATAAGAGCTCTTCATACTTTCTGAACACAAGTCCTTTGTCATATTCACGCTTTGCAAATATTTTCTTTCATTCTGTGGGTTCTTTTTTTTTTTTTTTGTCCACACAGTGAGTCTTCCCTCTACCAGGGATCGAAGCCCAGACACCCTACAGTGGAAGCACAGAGTCCTAACCACTGGATTGCCAGGGAATTCCCTCGTGAGTTGTCTTTTCATTTTCTTGATGGTGTCCTTTGAAGCATGAAAGGTTTTAATTTTGATGAAGACTAGTTTGTCTAATTTTTCTTTCGTCACTTATGCTTTTAGTGTCATATCTAAGAAGCCATTGCCTACTCCAAGATCACAAAGATTTATACCTGTTTCTTCCAACATTTTTATGGTTTTAGCTCTTACAGTAAGTCTGTGACTCATTTTGGGTCAATTTCTGTAAATAGCATGAGGTAGGGGTCTAACCTCATTCTTTTGAGTGTAGAAACTCAGTTGTCCCAGCTCCATTTGTTAAAAAAGATTTTCTTCCCTTTCCCCCTACCCCAAGAGTGGCATTTAAATTGTCCTCATATCCTTGTCAAAAATTGATTGAACATAAATGCAAGGGTTTATTTCTGGACTCTCAATTTTATTTCATTGTTGGGTGTATTTTCTAAGGGATTTTTAAAAAATAATTTTATTTTTGGCTGCATTGAGTCTTCATTGCTATGCAAAGACTTTCTCTAGTTGTGGCAAGCAGGGGCTACGCTCCAGCCATGGTGCATGGCTTCCCGTTGCAGTTTCTTCTCTTGTTGCAGAGCATGGTCTCTAGAGCATGGGCTCAGCAGTTGTGGCGCATGGGCTTAGCTGCTCCATGGCATATGGGATCTTCCCAGACCAGGGATTGAACTTGTATCCCCTGCATTGACAGGCGGACTCTTAACCACTGGACCACCAGTCAAGTCCCTAAGGGATATTTTTCTAACTGTGGTGATTGGTGACCTGTCCTTCCCCAGAAGAGTGATGCAGAGATGAGGAGCTCTCCAAAGCAGACTGCATTTCCTGGGTGGGTCAGGCCCTCGTGGCATCATAATCACATCCTTCCCCAGGATTCTGAGTCCTCTTCCTTGTTCTGCTGGCAGCTAGGCGGTAGCTGACTGAGCTAAGGGCCTTATTTCTTTACTACCTCTTAAGGTTATTATAAATACCAAATAAGATCATTTATACAAAAGAATTTAGAAAGGTCTAAAAAGGTATCCGAATGTAAGTTGTATGTACTTTTAGATAGTCTTCCAACCCCTTCAGCCTTTGCTTTTATGGTTTTTCAACGAGGCCGAGGCTATTCCATGCTGAACTCAGTCGCTCACCCAGATGTTCTAAAGACATGGTCACCAAGCCACGTGTCTGACCTGAAGTTGGAACACTTGTCCCACACATGGTGCTCAAGAGCTCCTCAGAGATGAAGCCCAGCTCAAACCTGCCTCCCTCCTGCTTTCCACGCTTTCTTTTCTGATAGAAGAGGAGGACTCCCTGGTTTCACGCTAAGCCTCAGACTCTATTCTCTCTACCCTTCCTCCCACTGCAAGACCCCTTCTTTGGGGCCTGAAGGGGTGCCATTCTCAAAATCTCCTCCAGCCAAGCCTTAGCTGGTGGAGAGACCGTTCCCTCCTGGAAGACAGCAGCTCCCTGTGCACACACGACCCATAGCCCTGAAAGCCTTCGGACCACTGGATCGAGAGCTGGCGAGCTCTGCAGAGGAGAGGCCAGACCCCTGCCCTCGGTGGGGCTGCTCTGATCCCAGCTGTCCACTTCGCCAGTCCTGAGGTGTCCACTAGTATAAAGGAGAGCGGGGGCCCCAGCCCTCCTCACCCCTCCCTCCCTTCCCCTCCCTCCTGCCCCGCTCCACGGTGTCTCACGACCACACTGACAACGCCCTGCCACCCCCTCCTCCTAGGCTGGGGCAGCCACCCTCCTCTTCTCCCCACCTCCTTCCCCACCGCCTCCGTCCTCCTCCACACATCTCCCTGGCACCATGCCACCTGACAACCCAGCATGGTCTCAGGCCACTCAGCCTCCTGCACCCACTTCCTAGGTGCAGCGAGCCCACATGTCCTCAGAGCCCCAGGCTGCAGAACTCGGCGGGGGGGGGGGGTCTCCTGAGCAGCTGTGGCCGGCTTCTTCCCTGCTCCCTCTGCGCAGCCTCCGCTTCCTCTGTCTCCCTGCCCACACCCTTGTTGGTGTCTGGTCGGTCCTACCACCTCTGGGGACGACACTGTGATGCTGAGGACTTAGCAGCCTAAGGGGAGGACCCTCAGCCTCCACGGACGCCTCAAGAGGATGCCACTGTCCTTCCACCCCCGTGCCTGTCACACAGGGACACCGGATGAGGCAGGGAAAGACTCATGGCGAGTGTGGAGACCTGGGGTGACTGGGAGCAAGCCATTCAGCCTGGGTGTTAGCGTCTTCCTCTGATGCCTCTGTGGTCATCTTTGTAGCTCCCCAAGTTGGCAAGTCGGTGTGATTGTTCCTGCCTGAGCGAATGACAGCTTGTGTGAAGGAAGCAGGTGTGCCTGTGGCTCTATGCCTCCCCTCCCGTAACAGCCCCCCATTCTTTCCCCCTATCTGACCGCACCACCCCCCAGTCCCCAGGTGAGCCGGGGTCCCTGAGCATCCGCCCAGATGCCTGCACAAGCCTAGGCGCTCCCCTACCCATGCAGGCCACACCCTCTGCCCCCAAGGCCTCGTGAAGAAGCCGCAGCGGGTGACGGTCATTAACCCTGTCTCGCGGCACTAGCGACTCTGCGGACAGCTCCCCTACCTTGTCACTCCGAGCCCAGAGAGCCGGGGCGGTGAGGCTGGAAGACTGAGCGTCAGAGGCCGCTGGGCTCCGGGTCCCTACACCGAGGCTGAGTGATGGAAGGGGAAGGCACGCCGGCAGGCTGGGGTATTCCAGCAAACTGCAGGGTCTCAGCTTCATAGGTGTCGGAGGTGTGTGTTGTGTTGGAGGAAGGGGGTTCTCCTCTCTAGCCTCCCCTGCGAGAGCCTGACCTAAGGCCCGTCCGCCACTCCCTCCCACCCCCACCCCGGCTGCATCTCGCCGGCGGCCGCCTCGGCCCCTCCTCGGTCCGGCGCCCCTGCCCGGGGCGGGCCAGGAAGCCTCGGTCCCCGCCCCGCTCCGTTAGGCTCACGCGGCGGCTGGGGGACTTTGGAGCAGAGGAGGAAGCGCGGCGGGGCGGGGAGGTGGGGGTGTGTCGGAAGGCGGCGGCGGCGGCCGGGTTTTATAACCCGCAGGGCGGGCGCTGCGCGGGAGAAGGGGCTGGCGCCGCGCACCGCACCATGGGGGCCGCGTCGGGTCGCCGGTGGCCGCCGCTGCTGCTGCCGTTGCTGTTGCTGCTGCTGCCGCCGCCGCCCGTGGTCCTGGAGCTGGACCCCGCGTTGCAGCCGGGGAACTTTCCTGCCGACGAGGCCGGGGCGCAGATCTTCGCAGACAGCTTCAACTCGAGCGCCGAGCAGGTGCTGTTCCAGAGCACGGCCGCCAGCTGGGCGCACGACACCAACATCACCGAGGAGAACGCGCGGCGCCAGGTGGGCGCGCTGGCCCGGGGCGGGGGCGGGGCCTGGGCGGCCAATCACAGCCCGGCGGCCGGGCGCTGGGGGGCGGAGAGTCACGCCCCGCGCGCGCGCGCGCGCGCGCCCCCGGCCCAGGAGCCATGGGGTCCCGGCGGGGCCCGCCTGCCTCCTCTCCAGCAACAACCCCCCCAACCCAGCCCCAATCCGGTCCCAGTAGACAGGCAGTCGGTTCCCTGGCCCGGTGCTGGGTCCATGGTCCTGCCCAATAAGGAACCGAATGGATGAGGCCGGCCACTCTGACCCTGAGTCTTCCCGGGCGGCGGCGCCGGGGGTGACGCTGGGCTGGATCCGCGGCAGTCGTCGCTTAGGGTGCCCGCTCTGCTCTGGGTTCTCCCCTTCTCTGGGCGCACCACCTTCCCTTCGCTCCCTGTGCCTGTCACCGCGCATCGCTGTCTGATCACCCTCTCCCTGCCTCTCTTCTGGCGCGTTTCTGCTCCACCGCCTCCCTGAGGCAGACCCCCCCGCCCCAGTTCTTCACCCCCAGGGCCCAGTTGAAGGGAGCAGTGCTCCCACCAGCCCCTGTCTCCAGAAGCCCTTGACCGTCCTCCCCTCCCCCAGCACCATGGCCTCCCCTGTTTACCCTCTCTGCCCTCCTGGTGCCCACAGGAGGAAGCAGCCTTGCTCAGCCAGGAGTTTTCAGAGGCCTGGGGCCAGAAGGCCAAGGATCTGTTCGACCCAATCTGGCAGAACTTTACCGACCCCACGCTGCTGCGCATCATTGGGGCCGTGCGCACCCTGGGCCCGGCCAACCTGGACCTAGAGAAGCGGCAGAAGGTGGGCCTGAGGGGTGGAGGCAGAATTCACCCGGGTACCCTCCCAGTGCCCACGGTGGTGGTGAGAGGTGGGGGTGTCTGGGCAGGAGGGACCCCAGGATCTCTACTGGCCCTGACTGCAGGGGAAGAAGCCCCTGTGAGCACAGAGTGGATTCCTGAAGTATTGATTTCCCTGGAGATGGGGTGAGAGAAGTTACTTCATATTCAAGCAAGTGTCATGGTGGAGAAGGAAATGGCAACCCACTCCAGTATTCTTGCCTGGAGAATCCCAGGGACGGCGGAGCCTGGTGGGCTGCCGTCTATGGGGTAGCACAGAGTCGGACATGACTGAAGCAACTTAGCAGCAGCAGTAGCAGCATGGAGTAGAAAGCAAAATTCAAGTAAACAGTGAAAGCTGAAACGGGTTTTCAAAGTTTCTCCATAGGTGGTTTGGTTTAAGGGCTTCCTCCGAAAGGTGGAGAGAGTTATCAAGGTCAGGGAATAAGAGGGATTTGGTCTCAGTCAGGTGGTGGCCGAGCTCAGAATTGAACCCTGCTCCCTAGTTCTCAGGACACCAGTTTCCCATCTCCACATGCGGGCTCCAGTGAAAGCAAAACCCGTCCGTTCATATTCAGATATGCTCCTAGTGCCACAAGACAGCCTTATCCAAGCCACATCCCCCTCTCAGGGCATCTCCCTTGTTTCTCCCAGCAAAAAGAGGAGGGGGCGGCCAGATTACCTCCGAGGGCTGTTCATCACTAACGTTTTCTCAACTCTAACTCCCCAGTACAACTCTCTGCTAAGCAACATGAGCAGGATTTACTCCACGGCCAAGGTCTGCTTCCCCAACAAGACTGCCCCCTGCTGGTCCCTGGACCCAGGTAATGGGCCTGAGTCTCCTGTCTCTGTCTTCAGGGGCTTCCTGCCCTTCCCCGCCACTCCGCGGCTCCCAGGAGGATGGCACGTTTCTGCAGAGAGAGGGGGTATACCCAAAGGCCTGAACCTCTGATTAGGACCAGAGTGCCTGATGCCCCCACACCCTGCTCCTCCAGGCAGACTGACTTCTGGAATCTCCAGCCTCCAGCCCCGACCCCACCCTCACGTGGGCTTTTCCTCTCCCATCGCAACTGGCCTTCATCGTCACCACCTGGTTTTCCCTTAATGGGTCCTCATCCTCCCAAGAGCCCTCCACAGGACGTAGACCCCCCATGGCTTTCCTTATAAACCTCCTCCTCTCCTCCCACACCTCAGCCCCATGTGCCAGGCAGCTGTGAGGTCAGCCACTCCGTCCAAGGAGCCATGAAGGGTCTGTCTGGGTTTCAGCTTCTGGGTGTCGTCTGTCTCAGCCACCGTAGAGCCTCATTTCCTGGGAACCAGGACCCGGCCTGGGTGCTTGCTTCGTGTAGCTCCGCGTCCCATCCAGTCCCATGACTACCCTTGGCTGCGAGGCGATCCTGATGTTGAGGAAGTGGGTGGAGGAGCGGTGTGGGAGCTCTGATGAAGGCTGTTGCTGACTTCGAGGCAGCAGTCTCCGAACTGACCCTGCCCGCCTGTGTTTCAGAGCTCACCAACGTCCTGGCTTCCTCGCGAAGCTACGCCCTGCTGCTGTATGCCTGGGAGGGCTGGCACAATGCCGCGGGCATCCCACTGAAGCCCCTATACCAGGACTTCACTGCCCTCAGCAACGAGGCCTACAGGCAGGATGGTGAGCACACCCACCCAGCTTCTGTGTGGGCACCCCCTTCCCGTCTTCTGTCTCCACTGAGCCCCAAAACACACAGAGCGGCCATTACGAGGACTCCCTACGCTGGTCCAAGGTCACACAGATGGTGGATGGCCAAACTGGGCTTTAGCCCCATCAGCTTCATGCTGCCCCTCCTGGCACTCCTCCCAGCCATAGGGCTCATATGTGTCAGGATCTGTTTAGCTGGAGTTGGAGCAGCTGTAGCTAGAAAACTGAGAACAGTAGCCCCCAAGCTCTCCCTTGCAGTGAGCAGGCGGATACACTGGCCCTGAGCCGCGAGAATGGCCAGGTGATAGCTGGGGGGGGGTACCAGAGCCTGGGGCCTGAACTGCACACCCGATGCCACCCCCTCCAGGCTTCTCAGACACAGGGGCCTACTGGCGCTCCTGGTATGATTCTCCCACCTTCACGGAGGATCTGGAGAGCCTCTACCAGCAGCTGGAGCCCCTCTACCTGAACCTCCATGCCTACGTCCGGCGCGCGCTGTACCGCCGATATGGGGACAAATACATCAACCTCAGGGGACCCATCCCCGCTCACCTCCTGGGTAAGGGCCTGGCCTCACCTCCACCCATGGCCAGGGTCAGCCTTATCACGTTTCACCTTTCAGAGCATCACATTGCTCACTCGCTCACATGTGAGCCCATAAATTCGGTGATCCTTCTCATGGTCACTGCTGTTCAGTTGGGGACTTAGGGTGCACGAGGGACATGGCACAGGGCAGAGAGCTAGCAAAATGCAGAGCCAGGAGCCACCCTGAAGGCTTTAGCTCCAGTGGAAGAGGAGAAAGCACCCCACTTTATGCCCCAGAAAGCCAGCCCTGTGGCCCTGTGTCAGGGTTGGGGGAGGGCAGGGACCTGGCACTTTCAGAAAGGACCCCAGTCGCATCACCTGGGCACCTTGGCCTCTGCCAGCCCCAGGGAATGCAGAGCACTTGGGAGTGTGGGTGGGAGTGTTGTGTGAGCCAGTCAAGTGGGCTGTGGCCCTGCAGCACCCCAAGTCCAGACACCAGGGGTACGGTTCAGTGACATGCCTAGGGAAGCAGGCTCTGGCTGGGCTGAGTGCCAAGCTGTTGGCTCCCCTCCTCTGTCTAGGGAACATGTGGGCCCAGAGCTGGGAAAACATCTATGACATGGTGGTGCCCTTCCCCGACAAGCCCAATCTTGATGTTACCAGTACTATGGTGCAGAAGGTAAGCTTGGAGTCAGGCCTGGGCAGGGGCCACGAGAGGGAGTCAGCCATGAGGAGCTGAGGAGCCGCAGCCTGGAGTGTGCGTCCCCGCCATGTGTCCCCGTTCTTCCCTCAGGACCCCGCTGGGAGAGGAGGGGGGCAGTGAGCAGCAGGCCACTTTTGTCTATTCACTGTAGCCAGTAGGGGCCCGGCCTCTGGGAAGGGAGGCCACAGAGCAGAGGCAGTCTTTGTGAGCACGGAACTGACCTAAGTGGGGAACCCCAGATGTGCCCCCGGGGCAGCCGGGGTGGGCTCCAGCAGCTGGCCCCTGACCCGAGTGTGCCCCCCCACCCCTCCACCCCCAGGGCTGGAACGCCACACACATGTTCCGGGTGGCAGAGGAGTTCTTCACCTCCCTGGGGCTCTTGCCCATGCCACCCGAGTTCTGGGCAGAATCCATGCTGGAGAAGCCAAGCGACGGGCGGGAGGTGGTGTGCCACGCGTCCGCCTGGGACTTCTACAACAGGAAAGACTTCAGGTCTCGATGCTGGAGGCGGCTTGCAGGGCTCCCGAAGGCCGGGCAGCCAGGCCACAGGGAAGCCAGCTCCCAGGCCCACCTCTACCCCAGCTCCAAGACCGGCTGGGAGGCTGGGTCTCTTCCAGGGCTGCCAGTAGGCTGCTTTCACTAGGCAGCTCTGACAAACAGTCAGCCTTGTACCTTGGAATGGAGGGGAAAGGCTGGGTGTGGGCTGGGGCAGGGTGAAGGTTTGCCTGTTTCCACCAGTTCCTTGGAATCCCGGGACAGCACCTGCCTGGCTTCTTTCCCTCTGGCACCAGCTGCCCTGTGTGTTCTCTGGTCCTTGTCCTGCCCGTCCTTCGCCCTCACCCACGCCCTCTCCCTGCCCCAGGATCAAGCAGTGCACGCGGGTCACTATGGACCAGCTGTCCACGGTGCACCACGAGATGGGCCACGTGCAGTACTACCTCCAGTACAAGGACCAGCACGTCTCCCTGCGCCGAGGCGCCAACCCTGGCTTCCACGAGGCCATCGGGGATGTGCTGGCCCTCTCCGTCTCCACTCCTGCACACCTGCACAAGATCGGCCTGCTGGACCAGGTCACCAACGACACAGGTATGCAGGGGTGGAGAGGACCCAGCCCAGCCCGCCCAGACCCCCCTGGGCCCCCCAGCAGGACCCCACTGGTCGCTGCTCCCATCTGCCCTTCTCATTTCTGCCTCCCTGCCCCATGTCAAGCAGGTCTGGGGATCCACCCAGGCCCCGAGGCCTACCCTGTGTCCCAGCTTCATCGCCCAAGCATCCTCTTCCAAGCAGGACTCCATGGTCCCAAAGGCTGGCAGTCCTTTCTCTGCATCTGCCCAGCCTCACCTCCTGCCAGCCTCTCCCCCAGGACCCCTGTCCCAACTGAACTCCCCTCTCCCTCTGACCTCTCTCTTCTCATCTCCCGACAGAGAGCGACATCAACTACCTATTAAAGATGGCACTGGAAAAAATTGCCTTCCTGCCCTTTGGCTACTTGGTGGACCAGTGGCGTTGGGGGGTCTTTAGTGGGCGAACCCCCCCTTCCCTCTACAACTATGACTGGTGGTATCTTCGGTGAGCAAAGAGGGATGGAGAGGGGCCTCATCCCAGGGGCCCTCACCACCTTCCCAGGCCCCCTGCCTCCTGCCTCCCTCCTCTCCAGTAACACTTCCCTCCTCCTCCGCACGGCATTCTTACTTCCTGCCTAAATCCTGCCTAAAACTCCGTCGGACAGGCGGTCGTCCCCAGTTCTCCAGGACGGGGAGGGACAGCTGGTGGGAATGCCTGCTTGGCAGCCTTTTCTACAAAGGGAAAATCAGCCTGTGTACAACCCTCAGATCCTAAGACAGCTTAACCACATCCTCTTCCAGAACCAAGTATCAGGGGATCTGCCCTCCTGTTGTCCGAAATGAAACCCACTTTGACGCTGGAGCCAAGTTTCACGTCCCAAATGTGACCCCATATATCAGGTATTGCCCCCAGTTCTGGCACACCTTAGTTCCTTCCCCCTACGCTGGGCCCCCATCTCCCAGGCTTGTCCCCATACTCCCCTGGATCCCCAACAACCTGGAATTTGAGTGGGCCTCTCTCCTGCCTCATGCCCACCCTGTGCCTGCAGGTACTTCGTGAGCTTTGTCTTGCAGTTCCAGTTCCATGAAGCGCTGTGCAAGGAGGCGGGCCACCAAGGCCCCCTGCACCAGTGTGACATCTACCAGTCCCCCCAGGCGGGGGCCAAGCTCCGGTGTGTGGGGGCCGTGCGGGGTGAGGGGAGAGCCCAGTGAAGGGTGTATCGGGTGGGGGCACCACTACCACGCCAGTGGAGGGAGCCCTTCTCCACTCTCCCTCCTTTTCTTTCTCTCATCAACTGTTTGTTGAGTGGGCTTTCTGGCTGGCATGCAAGCTAAGTCGCTTCAGTTGTGTCTGACACTTTGCAACCCCATGGACTGTAGCCCTCCAGGCTGCTCTGTCCAGGGGATTCTCCAGGCAAGAATACAGGAGTGGGTTGCCATGCCCTCCTCCAGGGGATCTTCCCCACCCAGGGATTGAATCTACATCTCTCACATCTCCTGCATTGGCAGACAGGTTCTTTACCACTACCACCACCTGGGAAGCCCTTCTGGCTGGTGTGGGGCAAGACAAATGTCTCCCTTTCACAGAGCTTGTAGGTCCCGAGACTTAACACTGCCATTCTTGCCACCCAGTGGGGAGAGAAGTGGCCAGAGGTGGAGCAGGTGGGCCAGGGCAGCAGCCATGAATCCTGGCCTGAGAGCCCTGTGCCCACAGCGCCCACTCTGCCCGACAGGGCGCTGCTGCAGGCAGGCTCCTCACGGCCCTGGCAGGAGGTGCTGAAGGACATGGTCGGCTCAGACAACCTGGATGCTAGGCCGCTGCTCAGCTACTTCCAGCCGGTCACACAGTGGCTCGAGGAGCAGAACCAGCAGAATGGCGAGGTCCTGGGCTGGCCGGAGTATCAGTGGCGCCCGCCGATGCCCGACAGTTACCCGGAGGGCATTGGTAAAGCCCAGGGCAGGGTGCCACGGGTTCTCTGTTCAAGGTTCGGGACCCAGGCCCCCAGTTCACACTTGCCGATCAGCTTGTCCAGCCAGGCCCTGGCGTCCTGCCTGGAGGGCCAGGCAGCCCCCTGAGCGCTCAGCAGGGCCCTGGGGTGGAGTGGGCACATCTTTCCAGCCTCCTGGGGAGGGCGTGCCCAGATCTGAGGCCCCGGCCTGGGGCTGGCTGGCGGGCACACGGCTCTATGAGGTCACACTGCAGGCTCCGCCCTTATTGGCCGGGGGAGGGGGCTGCAGGGCTCTGCTCTCCTGCGGCCATGGGCCATGGTTGGGCTGCTCCAGGACTGCCTCACCTCCTCTTCCTTCTCCTGCTCTGCTGTGGGCGCCCCCTGCTGGTCCCCGGTGAGGGGACCACCAGCCAGGGGACCACCAGCCAGGTGACAGTCAACCAGGAAACAACCAGCCAGGCAACAACCAGCAGTCAGACAACCATCCGCCACTCAACCACCCACCCCTCAACAACCAGCAGCCCGAAGAAAACCCAGAGCCCAAGTGGGATTGGCTGGGGGGCGGGGCAGGGAGGCCTGGGCAGCAGCAGCAGGAGGGCAAGGGGAGGCCTGTCTGTGTCCCTCTGCTCTGTCCCACAGACCTGGTGTCCGACGAGGACGAGGCCCGCAAGTTTGTGGAGGAATATGACCGGAGATCCCAGGTGGTGTGGAACGAGTATGCCGAGGCCAACTGGAACTACAACACCAACATCAGCACGGACAACAGCAAGTTGCTGGTAGGGGCCCCTCCAGCCCGGCACATGGGCACTCCTCCCACAGGGCCCGTCCTCTGAAACCCAAGGCACTGCAGGCCGCCCTCCCGTCCCCAACATCACCCCAGGGGGGACACGTTCTCAGAGTTTGTGAAAAATCCCCGTGGCGTATTGATAAGTTTCCAATTTCAGGTTCAGGTGGGCACACACCCAGTGCCTAACACAGGTTGTCTTTCATTAACAATCTGTTGTTGGTAATGGAATAATTTGTGCAGAAGTAAGTGATGCCAAAGTCAGTTTTTAAAAAGACTGAAGGCTCCTGTGTGCCACCATAGCGAGGGCTACATTTGCCCCCCGACCTTGACCCCCTCCGCATCTGTGTGGCCAAGCAGAGATCATAACCAAGGTGAGCCACAGAGAACTAACATTTCATGAAGACCCATATGCACCGGCCACTGTTCCTTGGCACTCGACATCTGTTGCCTCGTGTATTCCTCAACAGTCTTGCAAAGCCAATGACCTTATTCCCGTTTTACAGCTGGGACCCTGAGGCTCAGAGGCCACAGAGAGAATGCCAAGTTGCCTCTGTCCCAACAGCATTCAAGATACAGGGTGGGGTTTCTTTCTCTGCCTCTGCCATGCGATGTCTTGCTGGATGAGGGCATGTGTACTGCAAACAGGACATCACAGACAGTCCGGGCTGAGGAAGGTCTTTATAGGCAAAGGCAGCAACTTGATAAAGCCGCTCCCCGACACCCAGCCTCTTCGGCTTCTGCACAATGCCTCCTCCTAGGAGTCCTTTCCGGAGAAGGCAATGGCACCCCACTCTAGTACTCTTGCCTGGAAAATCCCATGGACAAAGGAGCCTGGTAGGCTACAGTCTGTGCGGTCGCTAAGAGTCGGACACGACTGAGCGACTTCACTTTCACTTTTCCCTTTCATGCACTGGAGAAGGAAATGGCAACCCACTCCAGTATTCTTGCCTGGAGAATCCCAGGGACGGTGGAGCCTGGTGGGCTGCCGTCTATGGGGTCGCACAGAGTCGGACACGACTGAAGCGACTTAGCAGCAGCAGCAGCAGCAGCAGCAGGAGTCCTTTCCAGAGCTCCTCCTGGGCCTCATGATACGGCTCCCCCTGTGCCTGCAGATGGAGAAGAACTTACAGATGGCAAACCACACCGTCAAGTACGGCACCTGGGCCAAGAAGTTCGATGTGACCAACTTCCAGAACGCCACCATGAAGCGGATGATAAAGAAGATTCAGGATCTAGAGCGGGCGGCACTGCCCGTCAAGGAGCTGGAAGAGGTGGAGAACTTGGGGGGTAGGGTGGGGGGAAGGGGGTGGAGGATCCCAGGTCAGAAGAGGGTCCTAGCTAGAGGGACAGCATGTGGCCTTCATGCTGCTTCCTCCTCCTCAAGTTGTCAAGTCGTGACTTCTGCCACATCTGTGCACACCTCCGGACTCATCTACACACACCCCAGACTTGCTGAGAAGGGAGGGCTTTGGGAGCCCCCTCCCAACTCATAGCCCAGCAACCCCCTACCCCCATCTCCCACCCTGCACGATGGTGCTGGGGCAAAGCAGGGGGCTGGGTCTGTAGCTCGCTGCCCCTCTGCTTCCCCCCGCAGTACAACCAGATCCTGCTGGACATGGAGACCGTTTACAGCATGGCCTCTGTGTGCCACAAAAATGGCACCTGCCTGCAGCTCGAGCCTGGTGAGCGCGCTGGGCAGTGAGTGGGAGGCCTGGGGAGGCTGGGGTGCTGGCCGTGAAAGGGCAGCATTCAGTTCTGACTCAGGAGGTCAACACGCCCAGGAAACTCGCTTTCCTCTTTTCCACCCGTGGGACTTCTCTGCCACCGCTTAGAACCAGCCTGGCTTCATCTCTGCGCTGGCCCCCCAGCTTCTGCTCCCTCCCGGTCCCATCCTCCCTGCTCCACCCTGTGCTCCTCCCTTCAGAGCAGGTGTATCTCAAATGTTTCTCTCAGGGGCTTGGACTCCCCTCTAGGCACCTACCTCCCCTCGTGCTCCTCCCTGGCCCCCATCCTACCCAGAAATTGAAGCCTCAGCCTGCAGAAGCCGTTCCCAGCTCACTCCCTCCAAGGCTGGCAGCAATGGACCAGCTCTAGCGAGTCCTCTTCCTCTTGCAGGAGACTGGCCAGTCCTCCTTAACCTTCTCCCTTCTGAAGAAGCTCAGCACCGACACCCCAATACCTGCACACAAGAGACCCCACCCCCACCCCCTCTGACCACCCCCTCCCTTCCCAGGGTCAGGGAGCCAGAGGCATAAACATTTTTCCTGAGGAATCTCCACCCAGAAACAGTCTCTTCCTGGCCCTCCGCCCGACTCCCACTTTAGAACAATCACAAATAGAAAGGGAAATGGAAAGTAAACAGGAGAAAGAAGCAGTTTTCCTAGGACAGGGTTTGGCCTGAGGGTTGTGTATGTGGGGAGGCACGCAAGTGGGAGTGGATATACATGTGCGTGTGTTTGTTTATGGACAAGAGTGTTAGAGGGAATGTGGCCTCCACCCCCCATCAGTCAGCCCCTTGATCTGGGGCTGGGCTGTCGGATCGCTGCCGGTAGTAACAACAAGAGCATCCCCCAAAACAGAACACTCACATCAGCAGAGGACAGATGAAAAATTCTCAAAATGTGTTTTCCCCCAAACAAAGTTGCCTTGAATGTACTCGCTCTCTGAAAAGTGGATAGCACAAAGCACATCTCAGCACAGAGCGCGGGTCAGCGAGGGGTGGGTCCCCGCAGGCCTGCCTCTCAGGCCGGGTCGGGCAGGAAGCGGGGCCACCTTCACACCTGACCCATGTGCTCACGCCCTCCTCATCCCAGCTCTGTGAAGGCCGTGTCAGCTCCATGTAACCCATAACCCAGGAGGCCACTCATACAGGCATGGCTTTGACAGGACACGAATCCAAGGTGGTGCTTGAGTGGATCTCTGTACTTGGCCTGCACAGCTGTTATTCAGTCAGTTCAGTTACAATGTGTGAAAGGCACCCTGGGCCCCGTGGGGACGCAGAGATGAAGGAGACCCAGTCCCTGCTCAGGGTCCTCCTGCCCCCAAGCCGGCATGATCCCCATCTCACAGACGGAGAGAGAGCGGTCCCCTGACTCACCCAAGGTGATTTTGAGGTCAGGAAGAAAACGACCAAGAACTCCCATCTTTTGACCTCCAGGCTATTTCTCCCAGGAGTGGGTTGGCAGGGGACAAATGGGGAGCAGCAGCTCTGGGGCCAAGCTGGTTCGTGCCCCAGCTTGGCCACTTCCTGGCTGGGAGACGCAGCAGTGTCACCAACGGCTTGTGTGGAAAGAGGGTCGAGGGCACCCCTCACGGGGCTGTTGCAGCCCTGTAGTTGCCTGAGGTCACGTCCGCGCAGCGCCGAGCCCGGGCCTGGCACCTGTACGCCCCATAGAAAGGGTACCTGCCTGTCTACAGTTTCCCCCAACCTGTGCAGCCGCTTCCCGTCTTCTCCCAGCTCTGGAGGAGGTGGGAGGTGAGCCAGGAGCTGGGGGCTCAAGCCATCCCACCCCTCTCGCCCAGATCTGACCAAGCTGATGGCCACATCCCGGAGTTACCAGGACCTGGCCTGGGCGTGGAAGAGCTGGCGCGACAAGGTGGGGCGGTCCGTCCTCCCCTACTTCCCCAAATACGTGGAGCTCACCAACAAGGCCGCCAGGCTCAATGGTGAGTGCTCCCTGCAGAGGGGTCCTCTGAGACCCAAGAGGTGAGGGGGGCAGTCCTTGAACAACACAGAGAGTGCTCCGAGGACGGTCAGGTATTCAGAGAGCCTGGCCGCAACCCCCCACCCCCCAGGCTTCCAGGATGGCGGCGACTCCTGGAGATCCATGTACGAGACGCCCTTCCTGGAGGAGGAGCTGGAGCAGTTGTTCCAGGAGCTGCAGCCGCTCTACCTGAACCTGCACGCCTATGTGCGCCGGGCCCTGCACCGCCACTACGGAGCCGAGCTCATCAACCTGGAGGGCCCCATCCCAGCCCACCTGCTCGGTGAGCGCCAGCGAGACGGACCGCGGTCCGAGGGCAGAGGGCAGCCTGGGAAGGGTCTGCAGGGGACACTGGAGCCCGGGGCAGAGAATGTTGCCAGGGCTGGAGTGGGGTGGGGGTTGGGGGTGGGAAGAAGAGCCCCCTACTTGCACTTGGTGCCACGTTTGCTATAGATCCACGTGGCACCAGTCACCAGGGACGGGGCAGTGCACAGAGTTCACAGGTCTGTCCTAGGGAGACCGCCTCCCGGGTCACAGCCCCAGGCAGCATGAGGGTGAGGAGGGGGCTGGGAGTGGGAGCTGAGAAGGCCTCCCCAGGAGGGGGCTGTGAACAAAGGCTTGAAGAGCAAGATGTTCTGACAGCTGGAGAAAGTGGTCATGTCCGGAGAGAGAAGGGTAGACACGATGTTCAGGTAAAGGAGCTGGGAGAGTGTTGCTGTTGTTCACTCAGCTGTGTTGGACTCTTTGAGACCCCGTGGACTGCAGCACACCAGGCTTCCCTGCCCTTTACTATCTCCCAGCGTTTGCTCAAACTCATATCCATTGAGTTGATGATGCCATTCAACCATCCCATCCTCTGTCCTCCCCTTATCCTCCCACCTTCAATCCTTCCCAGCATCAGGGTCTTTTCCAACGAGCTGGCTCTTCTCATCAGGTGGCCAAAGTATTGGAGCCTCAGCTTCAACATCAGTCCTTCCAATGAATATTCAGGGTTGATTTCCTTTAGGATTGACTGGTTTGATCTCCTTGCAGTCCAAGGGACTCTCAAGAGTCTTCTCTAGCTCCACAATTTGAAAGCATCAATTCTTCGGCTCTCAGCCTACTTTTTATGGTCCAACTCTCACATCCATACATGACTATTGGAAAAACCATAGATTTGACTGTATGGACCTTTGTCAGCAAAGTGATATCTCTGCTTTTTAATATGGTTCGTCCTTTTTAAAACTAGGTTTGTCGTAGTTTTTCTTCCAAGGAGCAATTGTCTTTTAGTTTTGTGGCTGCAGTCACTGTCTACAGTGATTTTGGAGTCCAAGAAAATGAAGTCTGTCACTGTTTGCATTGTTTATCTATTTGTCATGAAGTGATGGGACCAGATGCCATAATCTTAGTTTATTGGATGTTGAGTTTTAAGCCAGCTTTTTCACTCTCCTCTTTCACCGTCATCAAGAGGCTCTTTAGTTCCTTTTCATTTTCTGCCATAACGTTGGTGTCATCTGCATATCTGATGTTATTGATATTTCTCCCGGCAGTCTAAATTCCAGCTCGTGCTTCATCCAGCCCAGCATTTTGCATGATGTACTCTGCATAGAGATTAAATAATCAGGGTGACAATATACAGCTTTGATATACTCTTTTCCCAATTTGGAACCAATCTGGTTTTCCATGTCCAATTCTAACTATTGTTTCTTGACCTGGATACAGGTTTCTCAGGAGGCAGGTAAGGTGGTCTGGTATTCCCATCTCTTTAAGAATTTTCCACAGTTTGTTGTGATCCATATAGTCAAAGGCTTTAGAGTAGTCAGTGAAGCAGAAATAGATGCTTTTCTGGAATTCTCTTGCTCTTTCTATGATCCAACGAATGTTGGCAATTTAATCTCTGGTTCCTCTGCCTTTTCTAAATCCAACTTGTACATCTGGAAGTTCTTGGTTCATGTACTGTTGAAGTTTAGTTTGAAGGATTTTGAGCATTACCTTGCTAGAATGTGAAATGTCCCCTCAACTTGGGGACCCTCATTCTCCAGAGGTTATAAACCAAATCCCTGAGTGAACGAACTGGGCAGTCAGAGACAACAAGCGGTGGCAGGGACTGGGCAAGTAGTGGCCACTGGGTCCCTGCATCTGTTGGACCATCGGGCCCTGCTCCTGGGGGCTCCTCACTGTAAACAGGGAGACCAGATGGGGCCGCACACTGTTTACAGATCATGAGGAATACCCCCTTCCAGCTTTGGGTCTAGTTCTTTGCAGCTCAAGAGACCAGCCACCCTTGGTCCCTCTGTGGTAAGACCAGAGAATGCCAGCTCATTGGCCAAGAAACACAGACCCCAAGAAGGAAAGCAGGTGCCCGTTGGCCTGGGAGCCGGGCTCAGAGCAGAGCTTGCACCCCCATCCCATTCTGGCTTCTCACTCACTCTGACCCTCACTGGCTTGCACCCATAGGCTCCACTTGATGTCAGCTCAAGCTTAGTCTCCTTTGGCCATGAAGGTGTTAGCTGCTCAGTCATGTCTGACTCTTTTGCAAACCCATGGACTGTAGCTCACCAGGCTGCTCCGTCCATGGAATTTCCCAGGCAAGAGTACTGGAGTGGGTTGCCATTCCTTTTTCCAGGGGATCTTCCTGACCCAGAGATGGAACCTGGGTCTCCGGCATTGCAGACAGATTCTTTATCGCCTGAGCCACTTGGGAAAGCTTCTTTACTCTCGTCTTGCCCTAAATGCAGAGGCATCAACCTCTCCTAAAGGAGGGCAGTTGGGTATTTGTTTTTTTTTCAGTTTTGGTTTTGTGCTGGGTCTTCCCTGTGATGCAAGCTTCTCTAGTTGGGGCTGCGGGCCCTAGAACGTTCCGGCTCAGTAGTTGTGGTGTGCAGGCTTAGCTGCCCCACGGCATGTGGGATCTTAGTTCCTTGACCAGGGATCGAATCCACATCCCCTGCATTGGAAGGCAGATTCTCAACCTGGACCACCAAGGAAGTCCCAGGAGGGTGGTTCTTATACAGCTGACTGCGTAAACCGACCTCAGATAATGTGGACAGGACACAGCAGTGGCTGGTCAGGTTATGATCAGCAGGACTGGGATCTGGTCCCTCACTCTGTGTGATAGTGCCGAGCCTAAAACGCAACCCTGTCTCCCCTCTCTCTGCATCTCGTCCTCTGCCTGCCTCCAGGGAACATGTGGGCACAGAGCTGGTCCAACATCTATGACTTGGTGGCACCCTTCCCTTCAGCCCCCAAGATGGATGCCACGGAGGCCATGATAAAGCAGGTCCGCACTGGCCCCCTTCTTGCACCCCTGCTCCTCAGGGTGGCCCCAGGGCGTGGGGCGGGGACCCCTGCCCCAGGGGGAGAGGGCCCCCTAATTCAGGAGCTGCTTCCAGCTTGGCCCTCCCCCAGGGCCCTCCCATGGTGGCACACAGTCCGTCCCCACTGTCCCCAGCTTCGGCAGAGCTCCATCTGTTTGCAGGGCTGGACACCCCTAAGGATGTTTAAGGAAGCAGACAATTTCTTCACCTCCCTGGGGCTGCTGCCCATGCCTCCTGAGTTCTGGAACAAGTCCATGCTGGAGAAGCCGACCGATGGGAGGGAAGTGGTGTGCCACGCCTCCGCCTGGGACTTCTTCAACGGCAAGGACTTTAGGTGCGTCCGGGCTGCAGGTCCTGAGCCCAGAGGCCAAGGAGACGAGTTCGAGTCCAAGCTGGGTGCGGAGGGTTCGGAGAGGTGGGCCTGGCCTCAGCGTGGCCACCAGCTTGTGGCAGGGGAGCCCCATCCACCACACAAGGGTCTCCTTGAGCACTGACCATCTCCATCAGCTCAGGGTTCCAGGTCACAGTCCTGGGGGTGAGCCTTCCTCCCTCGGGCAGGCCCTGCGCACAGCGGTCCCTCTCCCTGCTGCCTGTGCCTTGAGACAGGGAGACACATGGGGGTGTGGGGGCTTCACATCACACAGATCTACTCTCACCACTGACAGGGCTCAGGAGCTGTCTTCTTGGATGGACAGTGATTCAGTTACTGCTGTGTATCACACCAGCCCAAAACCCAGGGCTGTAAAACCACCATTTGACTATGCCCATGACTTTTTAATTGTTATTTTGAATGTATTTATTTATTTATGGCTATGCTGGGTCTTTGTGGCTGTGCAAGGGCTTTCTCTCGTTGAGGCAGGCAGGGGCGGCTCTCCAGTTGCAATGCGTGGGTCTCTTGCTGTGGTGGCTTCCCTTGTTGCAGCTCACAGGCTCTAGAGTTGTGGACTCAGTAGTTGTGGCTCATGGGTTTAGTTGCCCTGTGGCGTGTGAAATCTTCCCAGACCAGGGGTCAAATCTGTGTCCCCTGCATTGGCAGGCTGGTTCTTAACCACTGGACCACCAGGGAAGTCTGCTCGTGCTTTTATGGGCCAGGGATTCAGGCAGTGCACAGTGGAAATGGCTCATCCTGCCTTGCAAGGGTGGAGACCTCTGCTGGGGCAGCTCTGGTGGCTGCAGACGGCTGGCATGGCTCAACGGGGTTTCAGTCCGGGGCTGTGCTCCTGGCTGTCGGCTAGCTTCCTCAGTTTTTATCTGTGTGGCACGTGCGGGGGGCGGGGATGCACACGTGGGCTCCTGCATTCACGTGCTGGGTGCCCGGGCTGGCGTGGCTGGAGCAGCTGGGGTCTGGCTGGACATCTCTCTCTAGGAGAGCTTGGACAGCCTCATGGGGTGGCAGCCTCAGGCCGTCAGATTTCTTACCCAGTGGCTGGCATCCACAGAGCAAAAGCAGAAGCAGCAGATCTCTTAAAGACTAAGTTCAGAACTGGGATAGGTCACTCCTGCCACATTTTATTGGCTAAAGCAATTCACAAGGTTCAATTAGTCACAACCCAGGTTCAAAAGCAGATTAAGAAGTTTCCACCTCTTAGGAGAAGTGGCAGAGATGGTGAAGTATCTCTGATGAGAGGACTGGACTCAGAGGTCCTGGAACAAAGCAGGCAGGTTCACTGGCTCACCTAGCCTGGGGCTCTTCCTTCAGAGGCACAGAGACCAGAGCTTCAGGGCTGGGTGCAGACAGAATCTCAAGGGTGAAGGTACCTTGGGGAACCTCGCTTGTGAGTCCTAACAGAAGGTGGGCAGACCCCAACTTCATTGCCACTGGGGCAGCTCTTTCCCCTCACCATAGAATGACAGAAGAAAGGGGTCCACTGAGCTGAAAAGCTCTGGTTAGATCCAAGGGTGAATTTCCTCGGCTCACAGAAGATGGAAAGGGAAGTGGAGCCCCTGCTTGGACAGCTTGGCAGATGTCCCATCAGTCCTGGCCCTGAGAAATCCTGGGGTGATCTGCCTGCTGGCATTGGGTATGTGGGATGCAGAAGAGCCCGGACACTGTTGTTTCCTTCAGGAAGCCTGAGAATAGGGAGAGACAGAATGTGAGAAGAGGAACCACAGGACCCACATCCTAGAGTCACTGATTGTGACTGAGGGCTCCCCATGCCTCCAGAGCACATACCTCGCACTGCTAGAAAGCCACACAGCAGTGCAGGCTCAAGGTGTTCAGGGGAGCTGGAGGCAGAGGAATGGCCTGGAGGACCATGCTGTAGGAGTTTCCAGTCCCCAGATTGCCTCCATTTCTCCTTTTGGTTTTCCTCCCTGTGATGCTGTGTTTCTTGCATGTGGCGGTCCTGGGGGGTCTGCTCCACAGACAGGGACGGCGGGTGCCTTTGCCCCAGGGCTCCTCACTGTCCCTCCCTGACCCCTTCCTACCCCCGTGTTCCAGAATCAAGCAGTGCACCTCGGTGAACATGGAGGACCTGGTGGTGGCCCACCACGAAATGGGCCACATACAGTACTTCATGCAGTACAAGGACTTGCCCGTGACCTTCCGGGAGGGTGCCAACCCTGGCTTTCATGAGGCCATTGGGGACGTGCTGGCCCTCTCAGTGTCCACCCCTACACACCTGCACAAGATCAACCTGCTGAGCAGCGGGGACGGCGGCTACGGTGAGCGAGGAATGGGGAGATCCAAGCAGGCAGAGGGGCCGAGAAGGGGCAGCGAGCTTGCGAGGCAGAGAGGAGGCTCCATGGGCCACAGGCAGCTCCAGGACAGAACATGAGGAGCCAAGGGACAGCCAGCAGGGAGAGCAGGAGGGAAAACCCATCCCAAGAGGCGGGTCGCAGGACCTAAGGAGAAGCGGGTCACCCCGCCCACTCCACCCATCGGACACCCGCTTGGCCCACTGCTGGGATATGGCGGGAGGCAGGCCTGGATCTGACGCCGGGCTCCCTTCTCTTGGCAGAGGAGGACATCAACTTTCTGATGAAGATGGCGCTCGACAAGATCGCCTTCATCCCCTTCAGCTTCCTCGTCGACCAGTGGCGCTGGAGGGTGTTCGACGGAAGTGTCACCAGGGAGAACTACAACCAGGAGTGGTGGAGCCTCAGGTTCTAGAGCCCTGCTGTGGGGTGTGGGCCGGGGGTCTCCATGGGGTATATGCTGGCGCCTGTGTCTGTGTGCGCCTGGTGTGTCTGTGTGTACCTGGTGTGTCTGAGTGGTATGTAAGTGTGTGTCTCTGTGTGTACCTGGTCTGTCTGTGTGTATGGTGTCTAGATGTGTGTGTGCACCTGTGTCTGTGTGTACCTGGTGTGTCTGCCTGTATAGTGTCTAGGGGTGTGTGTGTGTGTGCCTGCCTGTGTGCACGTGGTGTGTCTGTATGTATGGTATACAATGGTGTGTGTGTGTGTGTGTGTGTGAGCGATAGGGTGCCTGGGGGCAGTGACTCACAAAGGCACAGCTTGCAGGAGTTGTCAGCACCCATTGCAGGCCCAGGGCAGGCACCATATTGCAAATCAAGAACACCAACTCTCCCAGCTTGATTCTCCCCAAAAAGTGAATGTGTTATTCACTCAATCGTGTCTGACTCTCTGTGACCCCATGGACTGTAGCCCACCAGGCTCTCCTGTCCATGGGATTTTCCAGGCAAAAATACTGGAGTGGGTTGCCATTCCCTTCTCTAGGATATCTTCCCAACCCAGGGGTCAAACCCAGGTCTCCTGCATTTTTTGATGGATTCTTTACCGTTTGAGCCGCCAGGGAAGTGCTGATTGTCCCCAAACCCTCCCTCTAATGTGTCTTCCTCCTTCACAGGCTGAAGTACCAGGGTGTCTGTCCCCCAGTGGCCAGATCTCAAGACGACTTTGACCCAGGGGCCAAGTTCCACATTCCTGCAAGTGTGCCTTATGTCAGGTAACAGGAAAGGGAGGAGGGCGTCAGGAGGGGCAGTGCCTCTGCATGGTGTTCAGACACCTTTGCTACCCCTTCCAAGAGCTACCTGCTCCAGGAGCTACTGTCAGGGCGACCTGGGGACCCGTGTGTGGCGCACTGCGTCTGGGCCACTCACCTGTAACCAAGACTGACGTTGTTTCACTCTTGTGATACCATGAAAGCCCCCACCCTCCAGACGGTTGAAAACAGAAACTTCACTAACCGGCTAATGGTTACAAGACTTCGGTTAGTTAACATGAACTATGACCCACAGCCAGACCATGCCCTGAGCACTATTTTCTCATTTTTACAGCATTCTGTTCCCTTATATGTATTGAACATATTTCCTGTGACATAATTTGAGTTGCACCTGGGATACCTTCTACCCACTAGAGCTAGGATTAGAGGCCCAGCTGGATGGAAGCCTGTATTGTTAGGGGTACGGGATCACAGCCTTGGGATTATACAGTACAGGTTCAAATCTATCTCCATGACTGTTCCCTTGAGTAAATCCCTCCACCTCTGCGAGCACCAGCTTCCTCACCTGTGGAATCCCATTTCACAGGATCATTGCAAGAGTTCACATCTTAGCACACAGTCTTAATACAGAGCACGCTTGGGAACTGGTGGCCATAACCCACCATCATTAAGTCACTGTCTTAAATGGAATGCAGAAACACAGCGGTGCCATCAGTCGTGCAGCTGCCGCGTGTGTGCGCCCAGCCAGCCCCTCTCCCTCTGCGTGCTGCTGGGGGGTACTGGCTGGGGGCTGGGAAGGGTGATGAGAGGAGCCAGAGCCCTCCCACGAGGCAGGGATCTGGGGCGGAGGGCCCCTGTGCTCCCCGGAAGGCCAGTGAAGGAGAGCTTATGCCCACCATGCCCAGCCTTCCACCCCAGCACCTGGTGCAATGTCAACACAGTCAGGACCTAATAAATAAGCATGAGGTGGGTGAGCCCTGTGCCCGAGTCCAGGAAGGAAGAGAAAGCCTGCTCAGAGGCTCCAGGGAGCAGTGGGGGGAGCAGGGAGCCAAGGATAGTCAAAGGCACCTCCACGCAGACCTGACCAGCCAGTGCGCCAGGGTGACCTGCAGAGAGACCCATCCGCCTGCCTTCCCAACGGGCTTCTGAGCCCCCGAGCTGGCACTCACTTTCACACAGAAGCCAGCCCATGTGACGACTAGCTTCCGGGCTTAGCACAGATAATTCTCCAGGAGGGAGCGGGCAAAGGGATCACCCTCCAGATTCTGACCAGCAGCTTTGGCAAAGCACATACAGGAAAGGCCAGGAAAGACAGTCCACATGATTTACGCCCAGCCTTCCCGTCTGCACTGCTGGTTCAGGACATTGAAAACCTCCTCACATTCAGAGAGGCTGCCCCTCCTTGACCAGCAGACTTCTGCAGGGAATTCCCACTGCTTTGGGATAAAGGAGGTCATTTGGGCTGGCTTCCCTGCCCGGTCAGAGGCATGACCCTGTAGGCAACACCTCAGGGACAGAGATGTCGTTTCTGTGTCCAGAGCAGCCCGCCACATCTCTGATGGTCTCTGCCCCACCCCGCCTCGCCCATGAGCATCCCTAGCTCTGAGAGGCTCTCCCAAGATGCTCCATGTAGAGGCAGCCCTGTGATGGGAAGTGGGGAAGGAGGCCTGGACGACTCTGCAGGCCAGGAGGGGCTCACCCTGACGTCATGGCAGGCAGCGGGAGGCAGGGTGGCTGGGGCTCGGAGGCGCTGCCCCCAGCCCCCGCCCCAGGCCTCGCCTGCCCTCCTGCAGGTACTTCGTCAGCTTCGTCATCCAGTTCCAGTTCCACCAGGCACTGTGTCAGGCGGCGGGCCACCAGGGCTCCCTGCACAAGTGTGACATCTACCAGTCCAAGGAGGCTGGGAAGCTCCTGGCGTGAGTCTCCTCTGGCCTTGCTCTGACCCTTGTCCTCCCCACGATGACCTACTTCCCAGTGGAGCTCTTCTGGGAACACCTACCATGCCCTAGGCCCGGGTGACCCCTTCCCCAGAGCCCCAGACCTGCCCAGGCCTCTCAGTCCCAGGAGGGAGCGGAGGCTGGGAGGTGGGGTAGAGAGAGCCGGTGTGAGACTGGGACGGGAGGGCAGGGAGCCTCCCAGCCTGTCCCTCTGACTCGGTTCCCCTCCTGGGGCTCCCGCAGGGATGCCATGAAGCTGGGCTTCAGTCAGCCGTGGCCTGAAGCCATGCGGCTGATCACGGGCCAGTCCAACATGTCGGCTGCTGCCATGATGACCTACTTCAAGCCGCTGCTGGACTGGCTCGTGACAGAGAACGAGCGGCATGGGGAGAAGCTGGGCTGGCCTCAGTACAACTGGACGCCAAACTCGGGTACCGCCACCCACCCCCCTGGGCCCTAGGGCAGCCCCGGGGCTCGCTCAGGGCTGGGGCCCTCCCAAGTGAAGGCAGGTTGGAGTCCGGCCTCCGCACTCAGGGTTGGGAAGCCAGCGGTGTGCCTGGCCTGGCCCAGCGCCCACTCTTGTTCCTCCCCACCCAGCTCGCCTGGAAAGCACCTTCCAGGGCTCCAGCCATGTCAACTTCCTGGGCCTGAACCTGGAGGAGCAGCAGGCCCGCGTGGGCCAGTGGGTGCTGCTCTTCCTGGGCGTCGCCCTGCTGGTGGCCACGCTGGGCCTCACCCAGCGGCTCTTCAGCATCCGCCACCATGGCCTCCGCCGGCCCCACCACGGGCCCCAGTTCGGCTCCGAGGTGGAGCTGAGACACTCCTGAGAGGAGGCCGAGGAGGGGCCCTGAGCTGCTCACCCCAGCCCCCTCCTCCTCCTTCTGCCCCCTCCCCCTGCCAGTCCTCCAGACCACGAGCCACCATGGCCCCTGCCCCTTGGTCCCCGGAGACCAGGCCCCCTCACATGGAACCCGCTCCCCGTCTCCCTGTGGATACAATTAAAGGTCCTGCCTTCCCATCGGCGTCTGTGTCCCTCACGGGGAAGCCAAGGACAAGGACAGGAAGCTCTCTTGCTTCCTGCCAATCAAGGGGGTCACTTCTCAGGGGTCTTCATCTCTTTCCAAGAAGAGGCTGGAAAATGTCCCCGAGCTCCGGCCCTAGCACCACCCAGCGCCCAGGCCAGTCCTCCCTCCAGCCCAGCTAGCTGGCCCCTGTCCTGCTGTGGCAGGCAGGCCTGGCCAGGCCTGGGCACTGGCCCAGGAGGGCTCTGGGCGACAAAAGGGAGCAGACATTCTGGGCTGCTGGAGCCCTGCCCCAGCTATTCCCATAAATGGTCCAGTCCCCCGGACGGAAGGCTCCTGGCTGTCCTCTAATTCCCCAGGGGGAGCGCCTTGCTGGCTGAGGGTACAGAACTGGCTCCATATCCACTCGCACACGTGCTCAGAGCCACTGGAGCACTGCCCACCGGGCCCAGCGTCAGGACCCTTTGCCCCAGCTGGGATTGACTGCGGGGACCACCCCTGCCCATGCCCCCAGCACACACTGTCACCCCGAGCCTTCCTCAGAGGCCAGCCTGGTTTTGAGGGAGTATCATTTTGAGGGACATTTTAAAATCTTTTATCTAGATGTTTATTGTAGAATATCTAGAAAATACAGAAATGTATAAAGAAAAGCCCTTTATATCAACACCAAGAGAAGATAAGCACTGTTGACATTTGGTGTACGTATTTCCAGGCTTTTTTTCTCAACACATATTTTAAGTCTGATCACACTGTATTTACAGCTGTGTAACCTTTTTCCAGTTAGCCTAAATAGACTGTCTTTTTCTTAATATTTAAATGCCAAACCTAGAACCTGGCCAAAGCCTGGTCCCCCTGGGAGGACCCTTGGTCCTGCGCCTCTTCTTGGCTTTGCAGATAAAACTTGGCCCAACCCTAGTATCTGTCCCCCTAGTATCCTTTAGTTTCACAGCTTTTGCCCCCCGCCAGTCTCCAGCTGCTATTGTGTCAGTGTGTGTGTGTGTATCTGTGTGTGTTTGTGTGTCTCTGTTAGTATGTGTGTCTGTGTTGGTGTCAGTATGATCATGCGTGTACTTGTGTCTGTGATTGTGTGTATCTGTGTTTCTGTGTCTGTGATTGTGTGTGCATGTCTGTGTTTATGTGCCTGTGATTGTGTGTGTGTGTTTGTGATTGTGTGTATTTGTGTGTGTGTGGCACATAGACGCAATCATGCAGATCTATTCCATGGGTCAGGATGTGGAGTTGAGGCACTCCGGATTTGCAAGAGGGTGGAAGTTTATGATTACTTGAGACAGTGGAATTTATAAACATAGCCTCTAAATAGTTTCAAAACTTCTGCCACACAAGACTTCTTTAATGACCCCCCTCCCCAGCCTGATGTTTCAAAAGCTGTTTGGCAGACAGAGGTCATTGTCATATGACCCCCTTCCTATCTTTATAAGCTGCAGGGGTTCCTGCTGCCTGTCAGAGCCTGTGGGCAGCACTCAAAGGTCTGAGCTGCAAAGAAGACTTAACAGCCTTATCCACGAGGGTTTTTGAAATATGAAAAACGTTTAGACCCCTGTTTCTGCCTCTGGATGATCGAGGTGAGGCCATGCCTACCTGGGAGATAGCTGAGGAGGTGATGACAACAGGAAGAGGGGCCGTTGCAGCATTTTCTCCTAGTGATCTGACAGCTGAGCCCTGCCTGAGGCTGTCCGTCAGGGACCAGCTCTGATCCACGCAGGCCAGAAGTCATGATGGTTTGTCCAATCTCCGCACCCTGCCTCATGCTGCCCACTCTGGCTCTATAGGGAATCCACTGACTTTGGATTAGGCCTAAGTCAAATCCTACCTCTGAACTTGACCTTGAGCAACTTGCTTCCATTTTTGGAGCCTCCAATTTCACGCCTGTGAGATGGTTCCTATGATGGTTCTTATGAACCCTCTCACAATCGCTGCAATTGGTCAGATGAGATAATGTAAAAATTCCTGGTGCCTAGTTTCCTGATCATCATCTCCTGATAAAGATTGCTTCATATGTGCCTCCCACTTCAAGCATCCCCTCAAGTCACAGACCGAGAGAGAGCTGGAAGGGCAAGGTTAGACCAGCCCCTCCCTGGAGAGATGGAGAAAACCGCCCAGAGCAGCTCACTGCGAGCCGGATAGACGTTCTTCACGATTCCTTCCTGTACCATTGGACGTCCTCCCTGTGGGAGTGCAGTGGGCTCGTTCCCCTCTGGGACTGGGCTTGCTTCAGTTCTGGAGAAGTTCAGCTGTCATCTCCTCATCCTCTTCAGTCTCCTCTCCTGGACTCCTGCCAGACCCTGCTGGGAGCTTCCTACTTTGTCCTCTCTGTCTCCTCATTCCCGCTCGTGTATCTCATCTCTCTCTGTCCTGCGCTCCAAGTGATTTCCCTGGTTATATCTTAGCCTATGCATTGAGATGACTACTTTTCCAGTTTAATAACCATGCTTTTTATTTTTGCACTTCTACTCGTTTTAGACCTCCAGTGTCTTCACAAAAGTCTATTCTTCACAGATCCTGTTGCTTCTCTCATACTTTTAAAGACCTGCATTTTTTTTTAAATTGCTGTAATATATACCTAGCATTTACCATTTAACCTTTTTTTGGCCATGACACAGCACGTGGGATCTTAGTTCCCCGCCCAGGGATCAGACCCATACCCCCTGCATTGGAAGCACAGTCTTAACCACTGGACTGCCAGGGAAATCCCCATACTGTTTTGAAGTATACAGTTCAGTGGCATTGAGTATATTCAATTATTGTGCAGCCATCACCATATCTATTCAAGTCCCCTTCTCTTGGGTACACATCCCGAATTGAAATTTCTGGATCACAAAGTAATTCTATACTCTTTTCCACAATGGCTGCACCATCTTAGTCCCATCAGCAGTGCACAAGTGTTCCAATTTCCGCATGTGTTGGCCATCACTTGACGTTTTCTGTGTTTTGTTTTTTGGGTTTTTTTGTAACAACCATCCTAGTATCTCAGATTTTGAATTGTATTTCCCTAATGATTAGTGTTGGAGAAGACTCTTGAGAGTCCCTTGGACTGCAAGGAGATCCAATCAATCCATCCTAAAAGAGATCAATCCTGGGTGTTCATTGGAAGTCTGACGTTGAAGCTGGAACTCCAATACTTTGGCCACCTCATGCGAAGGGTTGACTCATTGGAAAAGACCCTAATGCTGGGTAGGATTGGGGGTGGGAGGAGAAGGGGACGACAGAGGATGAGATGGTTGGATGGCATCACCGACTCGATGGACATGGGTTTGGGTAGACTCCGGGAGTTGGTGATGGACAGAGAGGCCTGGCATGCTGCGGTTCATGGGGTCGCAAAGAGTCGGACACGACTGGGTGACTGAACTGAACTAAAGATTAGTGATACTGGACATCTTCTCAAGTACTTATGATCCATTTAGAGATGATCTTTAGAAAGATATCTAGTGAAGTCCTTTGCTCATCCTTGAATTGACTTGTTTGTTTCTTCACTGTTGAGTCTGGGGAGCTTTTTATATATTCTCAAGCTGGTTTTAGAAAAAGCAGAGAAACCAGAGATCAAATTGCCAACATCTTCTGGATCATCGAAAAAGAAAGAGAGTTCCAGAAAAACATCTATTTCTGCCTTATTGACTATGCCAAAGCCTTTGACTGTGCGGACCACAACAAACTGGAAAATTCTTCAAGAGATGGGAATACCAGACCACCTGATCTGCCTCTTGAGAAGCCTATATCCAGGTCAGGAAGCAACAGTTAGAACTGGACATGGAACAACAGACTGGTTCCAAATAGGAAAAGGAGTATGTCAAGGCTGTATATTGTCACCCTGCTTATTTAACTTATATGCAGAGTACATCATGAGAAACGCTGGGCTGGATGAAACACAAGCTGGAATCAAGATTGCCAGGAGAAATATCAATAACTTCAGATATGCAGATGACACCACCCTTATGGCAGAAAGGGAAGAAGAACTAAAAGAGCCTCTTGATGAAAGTGAAAGAAGAGAGTGAAAAAGTTGGCTTAACCCAACATTCAGAAAACTAAGATCATGGCATCCGGTCCCATCACTTCATGGCAAATAGATGGGGAAACAGTGGAAACAGTGTCAGACTTTATTTTTTTGAGCTCCAAAATCACTGCAGATAGTGATTGCAGCCATGAAATTAAAAGACGCTTACTCCTTGGAAGGAAGGTTATGACAAACCTAGACAGCATATTAAAAAGCAGAGATATTACTTTGCAACAAAGGTCTAGTCAAGGCTATGGTTTTTCCAGTAGTCATGTATGGATGTGAGAGTTGGACTATAAAGAAAGCTGAGCGCCGAAGAATTGATGCTTTTGAACTATGGTGTTGGAGAAGACTCTTGAGACTCCCTTGGATTGCAAGGAGATCCAACCAGTCCATCCTAACGGAGATCAGTCCTGGGTGTTCATTGGTAGGACTGATGTTGAAGCTGAAACTCCAATACTTTGGCCACCTGATGCGAAGAGCTGACTCATTTGAGAAGACCCTGATGCTGGGAAAGATTGAGGGCAGGAGGAGAAGGGGACGACAGAGGATGAGATAGTTGGATGGCATCACCGACTCAATGGACATGGGTTTGGGTGGACTCTGGGAGTTGGTGATGGACAGGGAGGCCTGGCGTGCTGCGGTTCATGGGGTCGCAAAGAGTCGGACACGACTGAGCGACTGAACTGAACTGAACTTATATATTCCGGCTATTAGTCGCTTATCAGATCTAGGATTTGCACATATTTTCTCCAGTTCTGTTGCTCGCCTTTTTACTCTGTTGTTAGTGTCCTTTGATGTGCAAAAGCTCTTAATTTTAATGAGGTCTAGCTTGTCTGTTTTTTCTTTTTTTACCTATGCTTTTGGTATCATTTCCAAGAAATCATTGCCAATCTAATGTCATGAAGCTTTTCCGCTATGATTTCTTCAAAGAGTTTTATAGCCTTTATATTTAGGTCTGTAATCCATTTTGAGTTTATTTTTGCAGATGGTATGAAGCCTAGTATTTTAAGTCCCTTTCAGATTTCCCTAATGCCTGTCATTCCTTGGGTGTGGTCTAATCCATGCCTGTGTCTGGAGTTTAGCACAGACTCTGGAACCAAGCTATGTGGATTTGAGTCCCACCTCCACTGTTTGCTAGCTGTGTGACTATGAGCAAATTTCCCAACCTCTCCGTCCCTCCTTTTCCTCATCTATAAACTGGATCACAGTACCTGCCTCGTAGTTTATTGTGAGGCTTCATATCCCAAAAGCCCTCAAAATTAAGCCCTGTACAATGCTTAATGGTGGTGGTCATTACTAACACTAACTGCGTTGGATTTCTTCTTGTACATGGTATTCTTGACCTATGAGCCATCTTCACTGAAAGAGCCTTCCACAGGGGAACACTTCCCATGTACACACCAGGTTGTGATGGTGACCTCAGGGTTGGTTTCATGGTTGTTTCTTGCAGGGTCCTTTTAGAAAAGAAGCTATCTGCTGGCTCCCTTGATGGAGGCATTACTTCCACTGTGGCTGACTATTCTCAGGTAGGTGCTGATGCTGCAGCCCTTTGGGCATGGATGCACTTTGATTGCTCACATGGGCTCCCATGCACTGCTACATGAGCCCTCTTTGTCTCCCAGGCATCTGAATAGTCCCTTTTCTTGCTTTCCATCTCAGCTCTGTATTTTGCAGTTTTAAAAATACTATATCTGACCCCAAATAGCCAAAGCAATCTTGAGACAGAAGAACTAAGCTGGAGACATCACACTTCCTGATTTCAAACTTTATTACAAAGCTACAGTAATCACAACAGTTTGGTACTGATATAAAAACAGACACATAGATCAATGTAACAGAAATGAAAGCCCAGAAATAATCCCACATGTATATGGTCATTACATTTATGACAGAAAAGTCAAGAATATACAATGAGGGAAGGATGCTGTCTTCATAAATGGTGTTGAGAAAACTGGATGGCCACATGCAAAAGAATGAAACTGGACCCCTGTCTTACACCATAAACAAAAATCAACTCCAAGTGGATTAAAGGCTTCAAAGTAAGGCCTGGAACCATAAAAATCCTAAAAGAAAATAAAGGGAGTAAGCTCCTAGACATCAGTCTTAGCCAAGATTTTTTTTAATATTTGACACTAAAGTCAAAGGCAACAAAAGCAAAAATCAACAAATGAGTCTACGTCAAACTCAAAGCTCATGCACAGCAAAAGAAGCCATCAACAGGATGAAAAGGCCACTCCCAGCCTCAGAGAAAATATTTGCAATCATATACTATCTGATAAAGGGTTAAATATTCAACATACATGAAGAATTCATTGAAGTCCAGACAACAACAGAAAAAATTTGATTGAAGAATGGGCAAGGATCTGAATAGACTTTTTTCCAAAGAAGATGTACTGATGACCAAGAAGTACATGAAAGTTACACAACATCACTAGTCATCAGGCAAATGCAAATCAAAACCACGATGAGACATCACCTCCACCTCTTAGAATGGCTACTATCAAAAAGACAAGAACTATTAAGTGAGAGCAAGGATATGAAGAAAGGGGAACGCTTGTCCACTGTTGGTAGGAATGTAAATTGGTGCAGCTACTTGAAAAACAGTATGGAGGTTTCTCAAAAAAAATTAAAAATAGAACTACAATCAGTTCAGTTCAGTTGCTCAGTTAAGTTCAGTTCAGTCGTGTCTCTTTGCGACCCCATGAACCGCAGCACGCCAGGCCTCCCTGTCCATCACCAACTCCCAGAGTTTACTCAAACTCATGTCCATTGAGTCAGTGATGCCATCCAACCATCTTATCCTCTGTCATCCCCTTTTCCTCCCGCCTTCAATCTTTCCCAGCATCAGGATCTTTTCCAATGAATCAGTTCTTCGAATCAGGTGGCCAAAGTATTGGAGTTCCAGCTTCAACATCAGTCCTTCCAATGAATATTCAGGGCTGATTTCCTTTAGGATGGACTGGCTGGATCTCCTTGCAGTCCAAGGGACTCTTAAGAGTCTTCTCCAACACCACAGTTCAAAAACATCAATTCTTCTGTGCTCAGTTTTATAGTCAAACTCACATCCATACATGACTACTGGAAAAACCATAGCTTTGACTAGACAGACCTTTGTTGGCAAAGTGATGTCTCTGCTTTTTCATATGCTATCTAGGTTGGTCATAGCTTTTCTTCCAAGGAGCAAGCGCCTTAATTTCATGGCTGCAGTCACCATCTGCAGTGATTTTGGAGCCCCCAAAAATAAAGTCAGCCACTGTTTCCACTGTTTCCCCATCTATTTGCCATGAAGTGATAGGACCGGATGCCATGATCTTAGTTTTCTGAATGTTGAGCTTTAAGCCAACTTTTTCACTCTCCTCTTTCACTGTCATCAAGAGGCTCTTTTAGTTCTTCTTCTCTTTCTGCCATAAGGGTGGTGTCATCTGCATATCTGAGGTTAATGATATTTCTCCTGGCAATCTTGTTCCATGTCCAATTCTAACAGTTGCTTCCTGACCTGCATACAGGCTTCTCAAGAGGCAGATCAGGTGGTCTGGTATCCCCATCTCTTGAAGAATTTTCCACAGTTTGTTGTGGTCCACACAGTCAAAGGCTTTGGCATAGTTAATGAAGCAGAAGTAGATAATTTTCTAGAACTCTCTTGCTTTTTCGATGATTCAACCGATGTTGGCAATTTGATCTCTGGTTCCTCTGCCTTTTCTAAATCCAGCTTGAACATCTGGAATTTCACAGTTCTACTACTGTGGGCAAAAATCCCTTAGAAGAAATGGAGTAGCCATCATAGTCGACAAGAGTCTGAAATGCAGTACTTGGTTGCAATCTCAAAAATGACAGAACTATCTCTGTTCATTTCCAAGGCAAACCATTCAATATCATAGTAATCCAAGTCTATGCCCCAACCAGTAATGCTGAAGAAGCTGATGTTGAATGGTTCTATGAAGACTTACAAGACCTTCTAGAACTGACACCCAAAAAAGATGTCCTTTTCCTTATAGGGGTCTGGAATGCAAAAGTAAGGAGTCAAGAAACACCTGGAGTAACAGGCAGATTTGGCCTTGGAGTACAGAATGAAGCAGGGCAAAAAGGCTAATAGTTTTGCCAAGAGAACACACTGGTCATAGCAAACACCCTCTTCCAGCAACACAAGAGAAGACTCTACACATGGACATCACCAGATGGTCAATACTGAAATCAGATTGATTATATTTTCTTCAGCCAAAGATGGAGAAGTTCTATACAGTCAGCAAAAACAAGACCGGGAGCTGACTGTGGCTCAGATCATGAACTCCTTATTGCCAAATTCAGACTTAAATTGAAGAAAGTAGGGAAAACCACTAGACCATTCAGGTATGACCTAAATCAAATACCTTACAATTACACAGTGGAAGTGACAAACAGATTCAAGGGATTAGATCTGACAGAGTGCCTAAAGAACTACCATATGATACAGCAATACCACCCCTTGGTATGTATCCAAAGAAAATGAAATTACTGTCTTGATAGCTGCACCCCCATGTTCATTGCAGCATTATTTACAATAGCTGAGATATGGAAACAGCCTAAGTGTCCACTGATGCAAATTAAAAATGTAACATACACAAACACACACGTGTGCATGTACGCGCACAAGAATACTATTCAGCCATGTAAAAGAAAGTTTGCCATTTGCAACAACATGGATGGAACTTCAGAACATTATACTAAGTGAAATAGTCAGAGAAAGAAGGGCAAATACTGCATGATCTCATTTACACTCAGAATCTAAAATACAAAAGCCTGCCCAGTGGCTCAGCAGTAAAGAATCTGCCTGCAATGAAGGAGACACAGGAGATGTGGGTTCAGTCCCTGAGTCAGGAAGATCCCCTGGAGGAGGAAATGGCAACCCACTCCAGTATTCTTGCCAGGGAAATCCCATGGACAGAGGAGCCTGAGGGGCTACAGTCCATGGGGTCACAAAGAGTCAGACATGACTGAGCAACTGAGCACGCACAACAACAACAACAACAGTAAGAAACCTAAAAACTCCCCCAAACAAAACAAAACAAAATTGAACTCATAGATACAGAGATGGTGAATGCCAGAGGCAAGGGTGGGTGGGTGAAATGGGTGAAGGCAGTCAAAAAGTATAAACTTCTTGTTGCAAGATAAATAAGTCCGGAGGGTGACACGTATAGCATGAAGATAATAGTAACCAAATAATAACCAAGCAACCAAAAAGGACTTTTTTTTTTTAATCCTGGTACATGGCCCCTTACCTTCTGTGCCCCCGACAGCAAACTCATGATATAGGCCTCTCCCTTGGGAAACAGGTGTAAGGACAGGGAAAGAGGGAAGGAGCCCTGGGTTTGATCATACATCCCTCAAGAGAGAAAAAGGCCAAAAAATGTGGACATAGGTGGTCAAGTCAGAAGAACATGGAGAGACAACTGTGCTTCCAGAATCCAGAGACCCAGAAACGTCTTTCCCTTCCGGCTATCCATTCCGTCTATCCATTCGTCCATCCTCCCACTCACCTGCTCAGAAGTAATGCCAGCCTGTGGAGGGAGGGGGTTCATCAATCCCTGGTCAAGATCAAGGGTGGCAACAATGCCAGGGAGAAGTGACCAAGAAGAGTGGGACAAGCTCGGGTCTAGACATTAAGAGCCCTGGCTGTCCTTCTGGCTCTGCCACTGACCTGGTGTGAACCAGGTAGTACGGCTAGACCATTCTGGACCTCAGTCTCCTCACCTGTAAAATGGGGACAGTTGGGCCAGAAGTTGGTGGAGCCTCCCCCTTTCTGACATTCCATGGCTGACCCTTTAGCCCCTGATGTCACAATATGGAGCTGGACCGTGATTGGGCCACAGTCTCCTCCAGCTCTGCTGTTCTCTTGGTCATGGGAACAAGATGGACTTGCCCTGGACCTTCCCTACTTGTGCTCTTCTGTTGTGCCATGGCTCAGAGTGACCAGCACTCAGGTGGGGCTGGGACCCAAAGGAGCGTGGGATCAGACTAGGGGACCAGGAAGGGGCAGCCCCTCCCAGGACAACTGATGCCCATCTCCTTCCTTGCAGACCAGCTCTACAATGAGACTATGGCAAAGGCCTTCCTGCAGTTTTATGAGCGAACAGCCCAGGTTGTCTGGAACCAGTTCATGGAGGCCACTTGGAACTATGTCACCAACATCACCAAGAAAAATCAAGAGGAGATGGTGTGGTACCACTTCCACCCCTACCCCTTCTCCCCTTGTTCTTCTCAGGGGTCATGGTGAAGGGATGCTGGGGGGCAAGGAATCACACCTTTTGCCCCTCTTCCAGAGCTAGATGAGAGAGGGAAGCCCCAAAGCACATGTCAGAACAGACGTCAGGCTCTAGGCCTCCTGGAGCCCTGAAAGCTCTCTGGGCTAGAACCTCTAGCTTCTTTCCTCTTGTAAATATCACCTGTTTGCTTTTAGGGGCCAGCTTCCTTCCCTTCTCCCTCTTAGCAAAGTTTCAATGACTCCAAACCCTTTAAAAGGGCTTTGGAAGGAGGTTGTGGGGCTGGGCCCTGGAGTTCAATGTGACACCCTCACCCTCTCCTTCACCCTCGCACGACAAACATGGTGACCGTCCTTCCAGCTGTACAAGGATGTGGAGAAGTCCCAGCACACGCTGTACTTTGGCACACGGGCCCGCCTGTTTAAGATCGCCAACTTCCAGGACTCGGACGTGAAGCGCATGCTGAGTAAGCTGCTGAACGTAGACAAGGCAGCCCTGCCCAAGGAGGAGCTCCGAGAGGTGATGGACAAGCCCCCAGGTCTCCAGGCACATGCTCCCCACCCCAGGGGTAGGCAGGCCACCGGGTGGGGAGCTGCCTGGGGCTGGAAGGAAGTTGGGGGTGGGCAGGGCCAGAGCTTCCTCTGGGTGGGTGGGGGAGGTGAGCAGAGGCTAGTGGGAAGATGGGAAGATGCCGTGGCAGGCCTGCCTTTCCCATCTGGTGGGACTAGTGCTGGGGGTGGGCCCATGGCTACGGGCCTGCCCTGGGTGACACCTGTCCCCCCAGTACAACCAGATTCTGGCCTATATGGAGACGACGTACAGCATGGCCCAGGTCTGCCTGAATGAAGGGCCCTGCCTGCCCCTGGAGCCTGGTGAGCACCCAAGCCCACCCCCACCCACCCCAGAGTCTCAGCACACCCCCTTCCAGGAGCTTCCCAACTCCCACCTTCCTCCCAGTCCCAGCTACACTTGGGGAGGGGCTGCCCACGGCAGGAGAGGGCACAAGGCCGGCTGGAGTGAGGTCCCACCTCGGCTCCTTTTCTGGGTACAGACCTCGAAGAAGTCATGGCCACCTCCCGGGACCAGAAGGAGCTGCTGTGGGCCTGGCAGGGCTGGCGGGATGCCGTGGGTCGCCAGCTCCGCATGACCTTTGAGCGTTACGTGCAGCTCAGCAACAAGGCTGCGAAGCTCAATGGTGAGGGCCCTCACCTGACTCCTGCCAGCCCATCCAGCTGGGTAGACTGCGTCCTGCATGGGGCTCAGGGCAGTGCTGGGAAGGGTGAAGCCAATCTGGGTAGGACCTGGAGACAGGAACCCTGAGTCCTGAGCCCTGCCGCTGGGAAGCCTAGAGGTGGCTCACTCGTCATGTGGATCCACAAACAGCAACTGAGCACTACTACTGGGGAGTGCCGTTGCTGGGGAGGGTCTGAGCATGCACAGGTGGAAAATCGGGGAAGATGCCCGCCCTCCCCGGACTTACAGGCTTCTGGGAGACAGATGCTCATTTCCAGTCACCACCCAGGATGAGTGCTGAGAAGGATGGGGCTGCAGAGAGAGAGAAGAAGGGACCCTGTTTCAGCCAGGTGGGCGGGGAGGGCCTCGCTGACATTCATCCAAGGCCTGAAAGATGGAGCAAGCCGGGCAACACGAAGTCCTCGGGAGGCTCTGAAGAAAGGCAGCCTAGGTGGGTGGGGCCCCAGGTGGTGAGAGAGGAGCAGACCCAGTCCGCCCAGGCCCGGAGGATGCTCAGTGTGTGTTTGCTAAGTGCCTTTCTGTCCCACTCTCATCCTATACGGATGGTGACCTTGGGGGGGTGTCTTTCCTGTTTGGCAGATAAAGACCTCGAGGATCTAGGAGGTCAGTTGGCTTCCCTAGCAGGTGCCTGGGTCTTCTGCCAGCCAGGCCAGGCTGAAGGGTGGGTGGGGGTCACCCCTGAGCCCCCTGCCTTGTCCTAGGTTACCAAGACATGGGGGCCTTGTGGCGGTCCAGGTACGAGTCCGACTCACTGCAGGAAGACCTGGAGCAGCTGTTTCAAGAGCTGCAGCCGCTCTACCTGAACCTGCATGCCTACGTGCGCCGGTCCCTCTACCGCTTCTATGGGCCTGAGCTCATCGACCTGAGGGGGCCCATCCCTGCCCACATCCTGGGTAAAGCCCCAGCTGGTGGCAGAGGCGGGCAGGTGGAGAAGGCCTCCTGAGCAGGCACTCAGTCGGTGGGGAGAGACTGTCTCCTGCCTCCTCTTAACCCTTCCTCTTCTCTTCCAGGGAACATGTGGGCTCAGTCCTGGGTCAACATCTTAGACCTGGCCCTGCCCTTCCCGGAGAAGCCCCCCGAGGACATCACGAAGATCATGCAAGGCCAGGTCGGCGCTCGGGCCTTGGTCTGCCCTGCCCACCTCACAACCCCCGGGCGGGGCCCCACACACTTCCTCTTCCCCACAGCACTGGAAGCCCGAGAAGATGTTCCAAGAGGCTGAAAAATTCTTTACCTCCATGGGGCTGCTTTCCACCCCTCCTGAGTTCTGGAGAAACTCCATGATGGAAAGGCCAACTGACGGGCGGGAGGTGGAGTGCCACGCGTCTGCCTGGGACTTCTACAACGGGAAGGACTTCAGGTGCTCACTCTGTGGCCGGTATCACCCCCCTTCCTCTGCTCCTTCTGCTTTCCACCTGTCTGCCTGTCTCACCGAGGCGACAGCCGGGGGTAGGGGGCAGTGAGCCGGCCACCTGGGGGAGATGAGTGTGAAAGCCAAGGGCCTGGCCGCTGCTCGGTTGTGGCGCCTGGAGTGCCAGGAGCACAAGGCCCTGCTGGTCTCCAGCCCGACCACCCAGTCCCTTTACAAAGCCTGAATAGGGAAATCTCTCCTTCTCTCAGGGCATCCCCATGCTCCTTGACCCCTGCCCTTTAACCCTAGGATAAAGAAGTGCACCGAAGTGACCATAGAAGACCTGCTGTCCATCTTCCACCAGATGGGCCACATCCAGTATTTCCTGCAATACAAGAACCTCTCGGTGATCTTCCGCGCAGGCGCCAACCCAGCCTTCGAGGAGGCCGTGGGGTCGGTGGTCACCCTCTCAGCCTTCTCCCACAAGCACCTGCTCAACAGAGGCCTACTCAGCCAACAGCACCAGGACAAAGGTGATGGGGACCAGGAGGATCATAGGAGGCCCTCCCAGACCTGGGGCCGCAGCTGGGGCCCCCAGGCAAGGCCAAGGGGAGGCGGAACCAGAGCTGCCTCCTGACTGCTCCCCGCTTTCCCCAGAGGAGGAGGTCAATTTCCTGATGAGCATTGCCCTGGAGAAGATCGCCTTCATCCCCTTTGCCTACCTGATGGACCTGTTTCGCTGGAAGGTCTTTGATGGCACCATCGAGAAGGCCGTGTACAACCAGGAGTGGTGGAACCTCAGGTGGGGAGGACCACCAGTCGGGCCCCTCTGCCCGCCCCTGGACTGGGGTGGGCTTTTGGGGCATTCTCAAGGGGGACCGCCTGCTACCAAAGGGCACTGCCGTCTCACCTCTCGGGGCAGAGCTGGGCGTGTGATGCTGCTAATCTACAACCACAGGGAAGCCCTGGGGTGGGGTTGGCTGTCTGTTGTCACCAGACAAAAGCCTTCCTGCTGAAGTGGGTAGGGCCAGAGCATGAGTCTTGGGGGATTGTGTCAAATCTAGCACCAGCACTGAGCAGGCTCGTAGCCCGTCGGGGAATCCTGGGAGGCCGGCAAGTTCACCTGGTGGTCGCACCTGGGCCCTCCAAGAACGGGATGCTGACCACCAGGCAGGCCTTCCTACCCCTCCCCTCTCTTCTCTGCCTATCATGGGTCCAGCAGAAGAGTGTTTGGGGTCTGAGCTCTTTCCTTCTGGTGGAGAGCCCTCATATGACAAGGGCAAGCCCACTGCCTCCTTTCCTGTTATTCACACACACACACACCGGCCTCTGATTGAGCATCCCCAGGCCTGTCTGTGGGCAGAACTGGCAGTGAAGGAGCCCCCCAGCAGTCGGGCAGCATCAGTCTTGAGTGAAGGGCACCCATGTCCTTCCCATCACTGACCCCTGGCTGTTAGATTGGATAATAATTGCCCGTGGCCAGGGCTTCCCCTTCTCCACCAGGCCTCAGACCGATCAGCTCAGGTCTGCCGGCCACAGGTGCTCCCGAAGGGCCCACCAGTTCTGCATCAGGCCCTTAGGCTGATTTGAACCTTTACAACAACCCATGGCCACTCCCAGAGGAAGAGCAGGTGACCAGCCTGCGGTCACACTGCCATCCAAGGATGGCAGAGAGGGGTGCCCCCCTTTGTCCTCTCACCCTCCAACTCCCACCCCGAATTCAGGACCGGACCTCACTGGGGGGATTGGCAGAGTCTTGACCTTGTGCCCCCTCCAAGGGCACCCCCACCAGCCATCTGGACTTTCCCTTCATCTCTCAGCCACACCCACCACCCCCTGAGTGATGGAGACCAGAGGCTGAGGGAGGGGGCGACTCCCTGGTCCTTGAACAGAACCACATGGATGAGAGAGGAGCCTCCCCGTGAGGACTGTTCAGGGCTCCAGTGGGCCGATGTGAAACGGCGAGCTTTTTCATAGACTTCGTCCACCCCAAAGATGGCTCACGTTATGCCCATTTCACAGACAACACTTTACAACCAGGCTCAGTAACAACCAGTAACTTTCCCACAGTCACACAGCTCAGAGGGGCAAAGCCGGAAGTGACCCGGGTCTGCCCACAACTCTACCTCGTCCTGCTACCAACTCCCTTATCTCTAAGCCTCGGTTTTCCTTGATACCACAGGGATGGTGCTGTGTTTTCTTCTCAGCACTTCTTACCAGATGAAACCACTTGGGTGGTTGGTCCATGGCCGTCCCCCATCATTAGGATGAAAGCAGGGACCCTGCCTAGCGCATTCCCTCCCGTGTCCCCAGAGCCAGGATGGTGTTGAGGGAGTGGGTGTGGAGAACTCGGCACAGTTCCTGCAGAGAGGACGTGCTCGATGTTAACTCCTGTAATTGTTTAATTCTCTGATTCCCAATCCCATGTGTTTTCAACTCATTTATTTAATCAATAAAATGCATTAAGTGTCCTCCTCATGCCAAGTCGCTTTGATAGCTATGCAAATGCTTCAGAAGGAAAAGGGCTCTGGAAATCTTACCAGGTGGCACTTTCAAGCCCCCGATTAACACCACCCCCCAGGTTGAAGTACCAGGGCCTGTGCCCTCCTGTCCCTCGGACAGAGGAGGACTTTGATCCAGGCGCCAAGTTCCACATCTCTGCCAGCTTGCCCTACATACGGTAAGGTCTGGGCCACTCCAGCAGAACCGGCCTGGAGGCTGGGGGTTGGGAGACACAGGACCCAGGTGGAGGATTTTCAGGAAGGCCCCAGACCCTAATGTCCTACCCCCACCCCCGCACGCTTCCCCACCTCCTCCGGTGGTCGGATGGCACCACCTCCTGAGGGCCTTGTCCTGAGCACACTGGGCTTTCACATCAGCTCCCCTGCGGAGGGCAGCGTGATGGGAAAGCCTGTCTGCTGTCCCGAGAGGTGAGCAGGAGGGGGGATGGGGTGCAAAAGTCCAGAAAGTTAGGAAGGAGAGACCCTGCAGCATCCCAGGGCCAGCCTACCTGGCGGTGACCGCTGACCCGAGCCCACCCCTGCCGTGCCCCTAGACGGCCTCGCCTTCTCTCCCCAGGTACTTTCTCAGCCTCGTGCTCCAATTCCAGTTCCATGAAGCACTCTGCAAGGCCTCGGGCCACATAGGGCCGCTGCACCGCTGCAACATCTATAACTCCAAGGAGGCTGGGAAGCTCCTGGAGTGAGTGCTCTCCCCCTTCCCTTGTCCTTCCCCACCTTGCTGGAAGCCTGCCCCAGGACCCTCTCCTCACCTGGCTCCACCATGGGTCCCCTGCACAGAGCTTATGTTCTAGTGAAAGTTCTTCTCTCTGTCAGACTACGAGAGACTACAGAGTCTGAGAGACTACAGTCTCTCCTATATGAATAAAAGCCCATTTCCTCTTATGTAGCCCCTGTGCTCAGAGAGATGGTTTAGCCCCTCTGCTAACACGCGGCACACACGCATGCATGCATGCGCGCACTTGCTCACGTCGTCAGTGAATCGAACTGTCCCAGATGGGAAGCCAGTATTGGGGTCTCGCCTCTGCCTCCATCTTCCATCTGAATCCCCTTATTCCTTCCTTGCAAGGTGCCTGCCTAGCGTCTCAGCAGCACTGATGCGCCCTGGGGTGCACTCTGCTTTGCCTGTCTTTTCTCGGAGGTGCCTGCACCCAGTTCCCAGGCTGATCCAGGTTGCTTTTGCACCAAACTCTTGGCGCGCTCTGATCGGCCTGTGGTCTACTTTGACTCCCTACACGCAGTCTCTTTTCCCTGCGCTTGGTGTCTAGCCCATCCTTTCCATCCTTGCCTCTGTGGTGCAGGTTTCTGGCCCTGAAGGAAACCTGGAGTGGGGTGAGAGGCTGACCTGGGCTGGAAGCCTTTACTGCCACAGGCTGGCTCTCTAACAAGCACGCTTGCAGTGTTTCACGTTAGCAGTTCATAACTTGCAAAGTGGATTTTATTATCCACATCTCATAAATGATGAAACTGAAGCTCCGAGAGGTATTATTGCAAGTTGCTGATCTAGGAAGTGGCAGAATCATGCTTTGAGCCCCCAAGTGACTCCAGAACACATTATCTTCCACCCTGTTGCTTCCATCAGTTATAAAGGGTGCTGTTCTGGTGAAGCTAGACCTGGGTCCTCTGGTCCCAAGATCAGCACTCCAGTCTCGGGGATATGGAGCCCGCCCCACTGACGTAATCTTTTTCTCATTGCATTTCAACCGATTTCAGTAGGTCCATTACCATAATCAGTCAAGATCATGTTGAGTTTTATTCCTGGTTTCCCAGAGGATGAACAAAGCCACTATTTAGTATCCTAATAATTATCCACAATAATTTAGCATCCTTTGCAAATGTAATGAGCATGTTCGTGATTCCACCATGCAGCTTGTCAGTACCCACAAGGCCAGACAGAGTTGCAAGACTGATCCCTGCATTTGCTCCCAGGAGGGCTGCACCTGACATGCCTTCTTGTCTCCCTAGTCTATTTGCTTTTCATCTTTTCATACTCCTGGGATTTATTCTAGTCAACTGCCCAGGTTTGAGCTTCTCAGAATGTGTGGAACAGAAGGGGCCTCTCGGCTCCCTGTATTCATGTATCTGGCTGCCCATCATTTATTCATTCAGCAAACATTTACCTGCGCACATGCCAAACAGCCTGCCCTGCATCCAGCAGGGGGCAATGGGCCACAGGATAAATCAATACCACATGCCAAGAAAGGAGTTGGTGCAACAGGAAAGGGATTTGGTGAACATGCAAAGAGGGTAAGGAGGTCTTGCCAGGGGACAAAGGAGGGAACTCTGCCCCTCAATGCAAGAGTACAAGAAATAGCAGACTTCTGTTTTCTATACATCAACTCTTTTTAAAAAATACACTTTAATATTCATTGGATATTTTCAAGAGTACTCTTAAGTTTTTTTTTTTTAATAATTTTATTTATTTTTGGCTGTGCTGAGTCTTCGTTGCTACTCAATTTCTCCAGTTGTAGGGAGCAAGGAGGGCTACACTCTGTTTGTGGTGATTAGGCTTCTCATTGCCATGGTTTCTCTTGTAGCGGAGCCTGGGCTCTAGGTGCTCAGGCTTCAGTAGATGTGACACATGGATTCAGTACTTGCGGCTCCTGTGTCCTAGAGCACAGGCTCAGTAGTTGTGACCCACAGGCTTAATTGCTTCATAGCATGAGGGATCTTCCTGGATCAGGGATCAAACCAGTGTCTCTTGCACTGGCAGGCAGATTCTTTACCACTGAGCCAAGAGGGAAGCCCAGCATCAACTCACTTTTGACTCTGAGCCTTTATCCCACTTGATCGGTGAGACATTTGACCTCAGTCTTTCTCATCACTTCCCTACCCCTCTCTACCCAGGACATATAAGGCTCCCAGGGTCTGACTTGGTATCAAAGCATGCTGAGGCCTTGCCAGTCATCTCCAGGTCTTTTGTGGAAGGATGGGGCAGGCAAGCACTTGCGGGTGAGAAGGGGAAGGGCAAGGTTCTTGGCTGCTCTTCTCCCTAATAGAGCTTAAAACTTGATTTTGCTACTTTTGACTCATATTCCTAAGTGTGATCGCGCTGGGGCAGCCTCTAGGTTGGTGCCACTGGGAATGGAAGGTAGAAGTGGACCTGGTCCAAGTTCCCAAATTCCCCTGCCTCACCCAACCAGCCATGAGGACCTGATCCTGTCCATGGGCCCATTTCTGCCACCCTGGAGTTGAGGGTTCCAGGCAGTGCCCAGGTGTCACCTTTGCAAGTCTCATGTGCTGCCCGCATCAAATCTCTTGTCCCATCCAGTCCGAAGGACTATTTCTGAGTAGGCAGACTCTCAGTGGTTGAGACTTTCCCTTCCTTTTTCACAGGACCTGCCATTTGATAAAATCCTCTTACCTGAAAGTAGTTATGGGATTTCGTTTGGTTTTTTTCCTTTCTGTCTTGATGACTTTTCTCCCCCACTTCTCTAGGATCCTAACTACATTTTCCCCCAGTGGTTTCTGCCATGGATCTATTGACCTTTAGTTTCCCCACCTTATTCTTCCCCACTTGTTTATTAAGCCGTGTATATAAGACTTTGCAAGCTACAAAGCCCTCTTTGCTGCCATTATGTGTCTTCATCCTCACCACAGTGAAATGCAGGTATTAATGGGGGCCAGTTTTACTGATGAAGAAGCTGAGGCTGAGAGAGGTTAAGTTGATCGTCTGTGGTTGTACAGCCCATAACTAGCACTGCTGGGTCTTGAACCTGAGTCTTGATAGCCTAGATTTCATACTCTAGGCCTCTGGGCCTCTCAGCCCCACCTCTCTCCAGGTCAGATTGGGGAAGCAGGTTGAGAAGTATCAACATACACCTCCTGCTGCCTCTGCGGGGGACGCTGGGGTGGAGGAGCCCGGAGCCCTGGCTGCAGCGCACGCTGTCCCCCTACCTGAGTGCATGGGCCAAGCCTAAGGCTAGACCCCCTGCCACCGAGCACTGGGTGACCTCGAGACAGCTGACATTTCTGCAGTTCCTCAGGCAGTGCACAGAACACATCCCACGCTTGTAGTCTCGCTAATCCTCCCAAACACTCCCTGGGAGACGGGAAGGGACTGAAAAGCAGTCTCTCTACTGACACTGAGCACCTCATGGGAAAGTGTGTTTCATGACTTTAGGCTTATTTGAGTCCAGGATAATAGTAATCCTCACGGTGGTAGTACTAGTAATAATAATAATAGTAATCAGACATTTATTGCCTATCTAATTATGCTCCCAGAATTGTGTTTATTTGGTCAACACAACCACCCTAAGAGGTAGGTACTGTTATTTTCTCCATTTTATGGATATGGAAATTGAGATTCAGAAAGGTTAAGTACTTGCCCAAGGTCCCACTGCTGAGTCACAGAGTCAGGATTCAAACACAGGTTAGTATTATTTCAAAGTTTGAGATTTCTTTTTCTCTTTTTTTAACTGGAAGATAATTGTTTTACAGTATTGTGTTGGCCTCTTCCATACAAAGCTTGTGATTTTATCCATTATGCTGAACATCTGTTGGGAGAGTCTGGCTAGCAAAGTCAGGCTCTAAAGGTGGGGTTGGGCATACTGAGGGGTCCCAGCAGCATCAGCCGATGCCCCCACATAGCCTCACAGCCATACTTACCCTCCCAGAGATGTCCTGAAGCTGGGCTCAAGCAGACCCTGGCCGGAGGTCCTGGAGAAGATGACTGGGGAGACCAAGGTGTCTGCAAAGGCCCTCATGACCTACTTCAAGCCCCTGCTGAACTGGTTGGTCACTGAGAACGTGCAGCAGGGGGAGATACTGGGCTGGCCAGACTTCTCCTGTTCCTTTGAAGGTTTGATGATCTGACCCTTGTCCCACCTCTGTTCCAACTCCAGGCCTGACCCTAGCCTGCCCTGGGCCAGCCCCTACCACAGCCCAGCCTTCACCCTTCACCCATCAAGGACCTTGCAGTGTGACCCTGTCTGCACCTGATGCAGCCTCAGCCAAGACCACAGCCCATGCCCCAGCCACTGGCTTAGAGACTTCCTTGCCCACTGTCCGGCTAGACTGCAGGGTGGATCTGAGCACGGGGTGGGCATCTTACCTCCTGACCCTGCGTGGAGCCACTGCTGGGCTCCATGGAGTACATGGCCCTACCTATGCCATCTGCTCCTCCTCCTCCTCCTGCTCCTCTTTCCTACCCTCCTTCCGGGGCAAGGCCCTCACCTTTGGAAGGTTAGGTGCCAGACACTGGGGGAGAAGGCCCATGGCCGTCAGATCCCCTCTGGTCACCACGAGGCACCCTCCCCAGCTTCACCTGCTCTAGGTGTTTCCTGTGTCTTCCACAGAAAGAGAAACAGGCAGAGCAACATTCCTGGGGATGGAGCTGAACACTGACCAGGTCAAATCTGGGCAGTGGACGTTGCTGGCCCTGAGCTTTGTCATGTTACTGGCAGTCCTGCTGCTGGGCCGCAGGCTGTACACCCTGGAAAAAAGCTCACTGACCCAAGACACCAGTACACAAGACACCCGGTCACAGGGCACCCAGTCACAGAGCCCCAGGTCACAGGACGCCATCGAGCCAGCATCCAAAACCTACTTCCTGGGCATAGCCATGGAGCCCCGCCAAGTTGTCAAGAGACAGTGGATGCTGCTGGGCCTCTGCCTCCTCCTGATGCTGTGCTGCATTGGCCTGATCATTCGGATTTTCACACAGCACAACAGGAAGCCTCCGTGGATGAGAGATGAATGGGGGAGCTGGGACTAGACACCAGTGCAACTAGTGAGATTTGGGGGCAGGAGGAGGGTGGCCAAATGGAGAGGGGATGGGGGAGGGGACCGCTTGCATGCGTAGCACCCAACTGCTATTGGGTGCAAGCGTGGCAGATCTGGGTACATGGGCAGTTGTGCGTTTGTGAACTCATGTATGTGAGGCCATGTGCACGAGTGACTGTGTGATTCCATGTCTGCCCTGGGTTCCAGACCAGCTTCCTTCTCCTGGGGTTCAGGATCCATAGTTTTAGTGACCCAAGGGCTGTGTCCCTCCAAACCAGCCCCTCACCCCAAAACTGGTTCTTCATATGATGTTTTCTTCAGAAACTCTACTGTGGGGCTGGACAGGGGCTGCAATACCCAAGGAGTATCTGCCATGGTTAGAAACAGGACACTGCTTCAGTGCCTCTATAAAATGCATTCAAGTAGAACCAGACACTCATCATGATGAGAGTCATCATGATGAGTACACAGTGCGACTCATCAGTGCTCAGTTCATGAGCACTGAACTCTGTATACTGGCAGGCTCTGTGTTGGGCTGCATAATCCAGCCCCCAGAAGCTGCCTGTCAGCTGTCTGAGATGCAAGTAGCCTTACAAACTGCCCTGTGGCCCTCCCTGCCCCAGGCCAGGCCCTTCCAAATGCAGACAGTGGGTAGCTGGGCACCCAGCCAGGCTTGATTAATGATTGATTTCTTCAATATTTAAACAAAGCTCATCTCCAGCCACTCCACTCCAGAGATGGCCTTGTTCAATACACACACACCTGCTGCCTGGCCTGTTGCCCTGGGGATTGAGCACAGGGCAAACAGCACCTTTCCAGGCTCAGTGTGGGAGGGGAGGATGGGGAGGGAGAGCTTTAAGGAGGACATTGGGGAATGAGTGCTCTAGGGACAAGCCTAGGAAGAGAAAGGGAAAGCCTCTGCTCCTGCCCCTCTTTGCCCTTTCTTTTCAGCCTGGGTCTGTCTAACACAAGGGTGCCACACCCAATGTATGGGAACTTACTGAGTTTGGACTGAGGCCCCAGGGGCCCCCAGGGAGACTGAAAATCAATGTCTGTCGGAAATTAGGGGAACCTTGAGAGGAAGTAACATTACAGCCAGAAACCACAGAGGAGGCATCAGGGCTGCAGTTGAGCGAGCGGGAAGGTGGCCAAGAGATGGGACTGGCTCTCTCTAGATTAAGGATCTGAGCCCAGAAGTCAGGGATCAGGGTACAGGACTGGGCTGAGATCTCCATGGAGCCTACCCCTGCCCAGGTTTCAAGAGGTCTTCTTGAGTTCTGGCAGAGTCCAAGCACTTTCTGTTCTGACCGCAGGCTCCAGAGCACCCTCATTTGATGTCTCCATCACTGCTGTTACTTTGCCTTGCTGTAATGTCCTTATTTGTCCTCATTACTAGCTGTCAGCTCTGTAAGGTCAGGACACAGTGAAACATCTGTAGCCAGCACAGGCCATGGCACACAGTGGGGATTTGGAAAATGTTTGAGTGAGTGAGTAAGTGAGTGAATGAGTGTCCTACTGCCCAAATCCCTCCTCAGAGCTCAGCACCCCGTGCCTGAGCCCATGAGAAACAGCCCCACCTTTCCTCCACAGCCAGCCTATCCCCACCGACACGGGGCCAGCCAGGACAACTCTGCCCCCCCAGGAGGCCACACTTGCAGCCCTCCCATCCCCCAGCCACAGTGGCCAACGAGATCCCCATCAAGCATTGTGGCTCTGCATGGCAAAGGTACACCCAGCCCAAGACTCCAAGCCTCTCACCTGGACTCCAGCAAAACTCTCACTGAGCCTCCTTGTCCATCCTCCCTCCCCCACTCGCCATTGTAAAGTTTCTTTCACTGGAATATTTCCTTCATGTCTAACTGCTTAACAACTTGGTTGTCCATCAATTAAATCTAGATGTTCAAAATGGCATCTGAGGGTCTTTATCATTCCCTTTTTCTCCCACCTCCCAGCTCAGCCCCTTGCACTTATTCCATCATCGGCCTTCGCCTAAAGTGCATGCCCTATTGAATGCTTGCCCTCCAAGGCTGGCTCCAAACTGGCTGTTGGACCCTCTGCAAAGCTTCAAGCTCACCAAGATGCTCAGTGAAGAGTGGTCTCCTTCTCCCACTCCTCTCCAAGAAGGGTCTTTCAGTAAACCTCACCCCATCCCCATCTGCTTATTCTATTGTATTCATTTTCAACCAGTACTCAGACACTTTTATCAGTGGTCACTTGCTAATATGTGGTTTTAAATCTGTTCTTCTCCCAAGCAGTATCTGTATGCTAAGAGCTCTCAGGCGTCTAAAAAAAGCGCCTCATTGCATATTCCCTGTGCTTTTAGTACCAGGTCCTGGATGGTCTTGCCACTAGGAGTTCTGCATGGGCACTGGGATTCAGTTGGAGGGCAGTTGGTAAGGATGGGCAAAAGGTCTATCCATATCATTGCCCAAGTCCAGTTCAATGGTCAGATCGGGAAAGAAACCTTCAGCAACAGACCATTTGAGGCCTCTAACAGCCCCTTCGGCGGCGCCTCTCTTCCCCTGTTTGAGAGAGATGGCCTGGCAATGTCCAGACTAGCCCCCTGGTACCTGAAGCGGGTCTGAGAGGGCCGAGGGCACAGTCCATCGGGACAGAGCAGAAGCTCCTCAAAGAGGCCCTACCGGATTGATTCCTGGCGCCGGACTCCCGCCCAGCTCCGCCCCCGAAGAGTCAGGGCCCCGCCCCTGCCCCGTTGAGTCCCGGAAAAGTTGCCCCCGCCCCGCGGACCCCGCCCCGCCGCCGCTGCCGCGCGGCTCCTTTCAGCACCGCGGCGCGGACAGCTCCCGGGCGGCCAGGGAGGGAAGGACGCGCGGCAAGCGGCCGGCCGGGGAGGGCCACAGAGGGGTAGACGCAGGCGGGCGGGCGGGCGGGGCACGAAGCCCTGCGGCCCTCCCTGGGGGCGGCGCCCACCGGAGCCGGACGCCGCTGAGCCAGAGGACAGGCGGAGAAGCAGGGAGCCGGGGCGCTGCTGGCTCCGGGCAGAAGCCACGGCCGAAAGATGCCGGTCCGCAGGGGCCACGTCGCGCCCCAAAACACTTACCTGGACACCATCATCCGCAAGTTCGAGGGCCAGAGTGAGTGTGTGCGGTGGGTTGGGGCATGATCTGGAGCCCTGGTTCGGTGGCAGGAGTGGCCGGACCCTTTACTAACTTCGAATGGAGCAGGGTAGGGGGTGTCTGATGCCGGCCGAACGCAATATCCTTCCCTTCAATGTCCGGGAAACACCTTCTCCTCCAGCGAGCCCCTACTTTTACCTCCAACGCCACCCTCCCTTCCGCTGCACGGTGGGCAAAGTGCAGCTCCCCGCTTCACCCCTGAGTTGTTTTCTTGCCTGTTCTAAGCCCTGACCTCCCCTTGTATCCCTGCCATGCTCCCCTCCTGACTCCCCCACCCATCCCCCAACTTCCTCCAGAGGTTTCCTTTTCGCCCTCCTTTTCACCTCCTGACAGAGCCACTCTGGTCTTTCTAGGAGCTCACCCAGGCCGGGCCCCCATCTGGTCACACCCCTGCTCCCTCTTGCCGATCCCTTTCCCTGCCCCAGGAAGCCTTGGGCCTCCCTCCCATTTCACTGACCCCATTACTGCCCTGGTCTTCCCACAATTCCCAGGCCTGACTCCCCTTCCCCCACTTCTCTGGTCATCGTCCTGCTTCCCCCTCCTGACCATCCCCTCATTACTCCCAGGAGCCCCATAGCCTGCCCCCATGACTCTGGCCTTCTTGGTCTTCCCACCCTCCCCAGATCTGACCTCCCCCTTCCTTCATTTAGATCACTGCTCTGCTCTGCATCCAGATCCAATCCCCCCCACGCACACACACACCAACCGCTCCCACAAGTCCCTGCGATCTTTCCCTCCCTACTGCCTGGTCCTGGATGCCATGGGCTCCCACCTCCCACCCCAGGTCGTAAGTTCCTGATCGCCAACGCTCAGATGGAGAACTGCGCAATCATTTACTGCAACGACGGCTTCTGCGAACTCTTCGGCTACTCCCGAGTGGAAGTGATGCAGAGACCATGCACCTGCGACTTCCTCACAGGCCCCAACACCCCGCGCAGTGCCATGTCCCGCCTGGCGCAGGCCCTGCTGGGGGCCGAGGAGTGCAAGGTGGACATCCTCTACTACCGCAAGGATGGTGAGGCGCCCTCGGGCCACAGATTCTGCCAGGCAGGCTCGGCCCCCTCTCTCGTCCCGGCACAGTGGTCATGGGAAGGGCACCGACCCCGGGGACCAAAGAGCCTGGATGAATCTTGTCTCCTCTCTGGGCCTCCGTTTCCTCAGCTGTATGGAGAAAGTGCTGGACCCTGGGTGCGGTGCCTTCTGAGGTCCTTTTCAGGGGCCAGGGACGAGGCTGAGCCACCAACTGGTCCTGGCCCCATGCAGGGCCTCCCACACCATCGTCCCTCCCCCATGTCCCTGGTCTCCTGGCTGTCCACTCTGTCACTGTCAGCCCCAGCTGTCAGGCAGCTGGGACGGAAATTAACCTTTCCTCATCTCCGTCTGCTCTGGGGATTAGGGGAGGAGTCACCCCCTCAAGGCCTCTGGGGCCAGGCAAGGCATGGGGGCGGCTGGCTTGAAAAGAGGGCTGGGTCTGGCTCCCGGACCTCAGCTCCTTGGGGAGACAGAGCCTGGAGTTTGCGCTGGCCCTGAAGGCTTATCCAGTTTGGGATATTCCTGCCAGCCCAAGCTACTGCAGACAGAACAGAAGCATAGGCTGGGGGCCGAGGATAAGAAATTCTGGAGCTCTTCAAGGCCCTCCCCTCAGTACTTCAGTGTCTCCACTGGGTCTGTGGAGAGAGGGAAGAGATGGGTGGGAATTAGGGTTCTGAAAGTCCCTTTGAAATCACCTGGATCAGTGGCCCCCTCAGCCTGCTTCTGCATCAGAATTACCTGGAACTTGTTTTCCAAAACACACCTTCCCTAGAGAGGGGCTGACTCAGAGATGTGAAATGAGGCCCAAACAGGTGTGTTTGGAAAAATCTCCCTGGCAGTTTTAGATGTTCTGTCAGGTTTAGGAACCACTGGCTTAGATTAATCCCTCATTTCATGGATGAAGAAACTGAGCCCCAAGAAAAAGAAAGAACTTGGCCAGGATTCTACTGTGTGGGTTCCAGCTGGGACTGGACCCCAAGTCTCTGGATTCTTCTATTTGGTCTGAATAATCCCAAGAGGGGTGAAAGGAACCCAACAGCCTCTGTGTTCTGAGGTGGAACTTTTGGGGAAGGAAGCCCAAGAAGAGGGCCCTCCCTGGGTAAAAAAGCATGAGGGCCACTGGAGTGCAGGTATAGGGCAGGCACCTTTGGACTGGGGCTGAAACGTGCTGACAGTCCCGGTTGCAGGGGCCTGGTGTGTGTGTGGAGCATGAATGTAAGTGTAAACCTGAGCATGTGTGTGTGTGTTTAAGGTGTTTAAAGTGCTTCTTGGGCAGGTCCTGGCTGTCCCCTGCTGCCTCCACCCACGTGAATGCAAGGGTAGTGATTAGGGGACTAGGAAGAACCTGGCTTAGCTTGGGAGCACTCACAGGGTTAATGAAGTCAGAATATTTTTAAAAGCTGTGACCTCACCTCCTCACATCATTGCAGAGAGGAGGTGACAGTCAAAGGAGTGAGAAGGGTCCCAGGGCAACAGGATGGGACAGCAGGAAATGACGGAGGACAACAGGTCCCTCTGTCCCTCTCCTTGACCTCAGAATTCTACCTGGGCCTGAGAGGGGTAAGAGCTGATCAAAGACTCCTAGTGATGTCAGCTCAGGGCTCTTAGGGTCTCTTCAGCACCCTAACTATGCCTGGGCTGGGGGCCAAGGTCAAGGTCAAGTCTTGACCCTATGAGATCCTCAGGTCTTCAGAACCCTGTTGGCATCTTCTAGCAAATCAGAAGGAGCCCTAGAGACCTAGTCTTAGAGGTTTTCCATGGGTGAAAATGAAAAGCTACCCACATACCTGTGAGTTGTGCTTAGTCACTCAGTCGTGTCTGACTCTTTGTGACCCCATGGTCTGTAGCCCGCTATGCTCCTCTGTCCATGGGGATTCTCCAGGCAAGAATACTGGAGTGGGTTGCCATGCCCTCCTCCAGGGGATCTTCCCAACCCAGGGATCAAACACAGGTCTCCTGCATTGCAGGCAGATTCTTTACCATCTGAGCCACCAGGGAAGCCCACCTTGACCTATAGTCCAAGACCTTGAGCACCTTGGACCTGCCTGAAATTGGTGTGAAACCCAGAAAGGGGAACCTTCTGGCCAGCATTCCCCTAAGAGAAGGATGCGATGCTCAGATAACTTATGTACGCCTTCTGGTCCACTCTGACCACGTGATTGCTTTTTGTTTGGTTTTGTTTGTTTGTTTTTTATCATATTCATACAGCTCTTATAGTCCTGCTGAAGGGTATCCTAATGGTGATTTTTTTCCTTCCTCAGGTCAATACCTCCTCTTCCCGATCTTCCACTGATTAGAGGAGGAGTCACTCCCCTCACCCCCTACAGAATTCTAGCTGATTTGTAATCCTCTTTTCCGCTAAAGGGGTAAACCACTGGTAGTTCTCCAAGTTCAAGTAGAGAATCTGTGTCCATACACCTCCACATTGTGCCTCTGTGTAAAGCTGGGCTCACAGAGGCCACGGCATTGACAAAAATTAGCCCATGAGACAGGGCTCAGAGGCCCCTGAGAAACTGGCTCTGCTGCCATCTACCCTCACTAGGAAAAGTTAAGAACCTAACGGCTAGGAACCATGGGGATGGCCACAAGACTTGAGCTAGTGAGAGTCTGGAGGGAGGCCTGGAGAGCAGTCTTACCACTGCCCTGACTGGGGACCTGCCAGAGGGGCCCAGCCCCACCTGCCTGCCTTGGCTGGATCATCTGCTCTGATGACCCCAAACCAGAGACTCCTTTAATCTCCAAGCTAGACTTGAGGGAGCCTGTGGCTCCTCCAGTCCTCAGCTCCAGTTCAGGAGGAAGGGCATGGGCAGAGGTCTGGGGTCCCAGGGTTTTGTGTACACTCACCCACGAATGCCAGGGACACCCAGTGGGGAGGTAGGGTGGAGCAGCCACACTCTTAGTGGCAGCCTTTGTGGCACCAGCTCTTCCCTCAGGGCTCACCACATGCGGGATGCGGGGTGTAAAGAGATGGGGATGATAGACAACAAGAGAGCCTCGAAGGGGAGGGGAGGGAACCATGAGAAACTGAAGGAAGGGGCGCATCTAAGAGGCAGACAAGAGCTGAGAGCAGTGCGCTGTCGGAGGGAGAGATGAGCCCACTGTCCAGGGTCAGAGAGGTGGCCCCTGAGAGGAAGCCCTGCAACAGAGGGTGAGCAGAGCCTGTCGACCACCCTCCAGGGAAAGGGCGAGGGCACAGGAACACTACCACTCCCAGGCATCCCCTAGGGTGACACACTCACCCACTGCTGGTCACCCACACTCACTCACTTGTGAGCAAGGACAGCTTGTGCTGTGCTTAGTTGCTCAGTCATGTTCAACTCTTTGCAACCCCATGGACTCTAGCCCACCTGGCTCCTCTGTCCATGGGGATTCTCCAGGCAAGAATACTGGAGTGGGTTGCCATGCCCTCCTCCAGGGGATCTTCCCAACCCAGAGATCAAACCCAGGTCTCCCACAATGCAGGAAGATTCTTTACTGTCTGAGCCACCAGGGAAGCCCAAGGACAGCTTAGGGATCAGGAAAAGAATGCTCTGATCTTATCTGAATCCTCCTGTCTCCATCAGCCCGCAGGCAGCGAGTGTGAAGGTTGGGCAGGGGGTGTTACGTGCAGCCGCCTTCCAGCCCTCACTGCTCTGATGGGCTAGCCTTTGGTTCACCCTCAGCCTCAGTTTTCCAAAGATACCATCAGTAGGTACAGGCTGGGCCTTGGCAGCCCCTAGAAGCGTAGAGCCTGGAAGCCCTGACCAGCTCTGCCAGCTCCCCACCAGGCCAGATTTCCGCAGTGCCAGAGAGAGTGAGGAGAGAGAATGGCCTTGCGGATGGTGTTTCAGGCCACTGGCCAAGGAGGCTTCCTGGGTGGGTCCCAGCACCCAGGCCTTACCATGCCCTGGGCTGACGAGAGTGCCAGGCTCTGGTCTGGGAAGCAGGCCTACAGCCCTGTGAGCCCAGGAGTGGGTCTCAGAGGCGAGCGGGCGGCCTCTCATCGGTGTGGATGTCTCCTTCGGGGCCAGCGCGGCAGCTGGCAGATGGCTGCCTGGTGCTTGGGAGTCCGGGAATCTGATCCGGGAGATTCTTGCTCCAGGGAGGAAGGTGGGAGGGGGGATGTGGGCAGCTCGGCTGCACCCCAGCACTGAGGGGGTGAGAAGGCGCCAAGGGAAGGGAGCACCAGAGGGTGATCTGGAGGAAGAGGGATTCTAATGGACCCCAAAGTAGTAATAGCCTCCTACCCACTCACATTTACACTCATTCTTTCATTCACTCAGCTAACAAACAACACCTGGGACAGGTCCTGGCCTCCAGCAAATAAGACAGACAAATCTGCCTTCTGCTAATCATGTTTACCCAAGTCCCCTGCCCTTAGCATCCTTGGACCTGACACCCATCAACATTGAACTGAGGGACATAGGATGACCTGGTACCGTGGATCGGGGCTCAGAGGGCATCCACCCAGCCTGCTGCCTGGGCTCTGGGGAACATGGCAGTTTCAGCTTGCTTTGTTCCACTCACCTATGGGAGAGGGAGCAAAACCCTGGAGCAGAGAAAGAGGAACAAAAGGGCCAATGGCTGGGTCTGGGCTGCCTGTGATGGCTGGGAGAGTGGCAGGAGAGCCTGTCCTGCCCCCACCCTGCCATCTATCTCCCTCTCCCTCTGCAGCCCCCAGGCCACTGCCCCACCTGCCTCACCCCTAGTCCCAGCACCTCTGTCTTGAGACTATGGGCCCCTTCCTGGTCTGGAGCTGCAGCCTGGCCCTCATTCCAATGTCCTCAGCCCTGACAAGTCCCCTCCCGTCTCCAAACTGTTGTGTATGAGAGCGCAGGGCTCCCCGCTCAATGGCCCCAGCCCTCCCTGATGCATGACCCAGCCAGTCCTGGTAGGTCAGTTTCTCAGAAGCCCAGGCTCTGCAGAACAGGGGTCTGAGTATGCCCTCCAGGGCTCCACCGTGCGCCACCACGGAGCTTGAGACCTAAAGTGCCAGCGGGCTCGGTGCCCAGCACTTAGTGTGTTCTCAGTGGGTTCCCTCCAGCATCAGGGGAGCAGGACATCTTTGGGAAACGGGAGTACAGGAGCTGAACCCAGGGCCAGCCAGAGCTACATGGGGGTAGGAGACCCGACCTCACCTCCCTACTTAATCCACCCCCATCTGCTCGGCTTTAATTACAGCAGAAGCAAACCTCAAGGTTAAGCCCCAAGCTGAGGGCCAAGTGTGGACTTGGGCCCGAGGCTGCATTATCTCCTAATGAGGAGCTTAGCGGCTTTCTCCACCTCTGCTCTGTGGGTGGGGCCCTACTGGGCAGTGTCACCAACAGCTCTGGTCACTCTGCGGGCCTCCTCCCCCACCCACGGCTGCTCTCAACTTGACCTTAGCACAGGCCCCTGCCTAGCTTCCCCAGGCCAGGTTCCTGCAGGAGAGGACCCCCTCCGGTGACATCCTGCCCTCCCTTCCCACGGTGTTTGCAGCCTCCTGCTTCCGCTGCCTGGTGGATGTGGTGCCCGTGAAGAATGAGGATGGGGCGGTCATCATGTTCATCCTCAACTTCGAGGACCTGGCCCAGCTCCTGGCCAAGCGGGGGAGCCGCAGCCTGTCCCAGCGCCTGCTGCGACAGAGCTTCCTGGGCTCGGGTGAGGAGGGGAGCAGGTGGGGGGGAGACGCAAGGGGAGGGGGGAAGGGGGAGGGGAGCAGGTGGCCTTTGGGGGAGGGTGGCGCCAGGTGTCACATCGGGTCCCCAGCCCTGACTGCTCTGACCCGGGCCTTGGTTTCAGACGGCTCTCATGGCAGGCCGGGGGCACAGGGACCTGGAGCGGGCAGGGTCAAGTACAGGACCATCAGCCAGATCCCGCAGTTCACACTCAACTTTGTGGAGTTCAACCTGGAAAAGCACCGCTCCGGCTCCACCACAGAGATTGAGATCATCGCACCCCACAAGGTGGTGGAGCGGACCCAGAATGTCACCGAGAAGGTCACCCAGGTGCGGCCTGCAGGCCAGGGTGGGCGGGGCTGTGCTGGGCCCTACGGTCCCTTCTCAGGCCCGGGCTCTGGACTCCTCCGGGGCTGGGTGAGCAGAGGGAGTGGCCTGCCCAGCCCCGTGGTGTCTGGTCTGAGCTCCAGGCCTCTTGTCCCACTAGAGTCTGATTCTTTAGACCTAAAGGCCCACCCTGAGACTCCCACCCTGACTCCCAGCTGCTGGAACCAGCGGAGGGTGGGTCAGCAGTGCCACATCCTAGGCCCGGAGGCGCTGGGGGGGAACCCGCACAGCACCTTGGGGCCCGCCCAAGGCTCTGCCAGTCCCAGAGAAGGAGAAGCAGAGAGAGGAGGTGTCAGAGCCGTACTGAGAAGAAGGTGGGGAGCCCCAGCCCTGCTCCTGCCCCTGGCCTTTGAGAGGACAGCCAGCCCCTAGGACAGGATGCTTCCTCAGTCCAGGCAGCAGGGAGGCAACCTGGCATCTTCAGCTCCCTTGGCGTGGGTCCCTGGGGAATAGCCTGGAAGGCCTCAGCTCCTCCTTGACCAGCCCAGGGCAAACTGCCCTGGGTCCTCTCTTCCAGCTGACCACACTGTCCCTCCTCCTGGGGCCTGATGCCCCGGTCCCCAGCTGACCACTCCAGAGGGAAGTGCAGAGAGCACTGCCCAAGGTTCAAGGTCCCTGCCACTGCCTGCTATGTGACCTTGGGCAAGAGACCTGTGCCTTGTCTGGGCCCCAGGGTCCCATCTGGAGGAATGACTTGGACCACGTGGCCTCTGAGGACTCATTTGACATTGAGGGTGCTGGCCCTAGGAGGCACTGAGAGGTGCCTAGACCAGGGCTGAGCGAGGAGGGGGTGCAGGGCAAGGTCAGGGGCCTCCTCCAGCTCCCCTGGGACTTTGCTCCCTGAGGGGATGGGAGCAGCTCTTTGCCTCCCACCCCCTTTCACCTGAAGCACCCTCTGTGCTGGAGCAGGTGGGCTGGAAACTCCTTGTGACCCAGCCACTCACCAAGTGCAAGAGCCCTGGGGCAGAAAAGACCCCAGGCTGTAGGGCTGGGCCCTCGGACATCAGGCGAGGCGCAGGGGGCCAGTGACCTGGGAAGCCCACCTAGCTGTGCACCTGGGACCCTCAGGTTGGTGACGGGGTGATGGGGGCTGTTGGGCTGGAGAGTGGTGTGTGGTCCCTGCCCCCACCCAATTTGTCCTGCCCCCTGTCCCAGCCCCTCTTGGCTTTACTAACCCACCCCATGTTGCCCCTAAGGAGGGGAGGAGCCTGCCAGAGCTCAGGGGAGGGGCTGGCATGGCCCAGAGCAGGGAAGTCACACCGACCTCAACCAGAACTCAAAGGGTCTAGAGGGCTGTGAGCCCATACCTGGGCTCCTACGTCCTGACAGCCCTGCAGCTCTGGGGTCCTGGGGAGGCCCCTCGTGCTGGCCCCGGAGGCGGTGGGAGACTCCGGAGACCTGTGGTGGGGGAGGTTGCACCCCGACTAGAAGCCCTGAGGACAGCGACACTTCTTCTGACCCCATCCTCTGAATTCTGACCACCTCCCTCCCTCTGCCTGTGCTCTGCTATTTCCTCCTGGTTGGTCTTGAGCAGCCAGGGGTGGACGTGGCCATGATGACCCAAGCTCTCAGTTCTCATTCAGTCCCCTTTAGTTGAGCCCCCACGTGGACTAAGAGAGGGGCGTGTGGGATGAGGGAGCTGCCGCTGTAAGTCAGTGGAGATAACTGTGCTGTCAGGGTGTTTACAAGGAGCCGGGAGAAAATCAAAAAACATGGGTCAGGTCTGTGCAGGGTCAGAGGAAATTTCCCAGGGAGGCCAAACAGGAGCTGAGGCCAAGGCTGAGCAGGAGGTCCCTGTAGGGTGAGGACGCTGTGGCCCCTCCTAGGGGTTTGGATGGCAGATGGGGGACCGTGTGGTTGAAACCAGCCTTTGGGTGGATCTTCCTTACTGTGATCCCATCTGCTAATGGATCTGGCTTGCAGGGCCAGAACCTTATGTTGCAGATTTTCTTAAACCAGAACCATCTGCAGGGCCCTATCCTGTTGGGGAGGGGCGGGGGTGATGATCCATGGGACACCTCTCAGGCCCCATCCTTGTCAGGGCAGTGTCTGACATCGGATAAGCAGAGAGTAGTGATTATTGAGTGTAATGGCATGTGCCATCAAGATGCACTAGCTTGGGACTTCCTTGGCAGTTCAGTGGTTAAGACTCCGAGCTTCCAAGGCAGGGGACATGGGTTCCATCCCTGGTCAGGGAACTAAGATCCCACATGCCGCGCGGCACTACCAAAAAAAATGATGCACCAGCTCATTTACTTAGTACATCCAACAGCCCCATGGAGTTTGTGGTCCTTTGTTGTCCCCTTCTGCCAGTGAGGAAACTGAGACTCACAGAAGTTACAAAACCTGCCCCAAGACAAACAGACAGCAATGTCAGACCCGAGATCAACCTGGGAGGTCTGGCTACAAAAGGCATGCCTTCTGCTCCCAGCTGTTTCTTGTGTTGGGCAGCTGGGCAGAGCCTGGGCATGTTAGGCTAGGCCCTGGTGATCATATGTTGGCCAGAGTCTCAGAGGTGGGGGTCGGAGGGGCAGAGCAGAGGGGATTCTGAATGCAATGATCAACCCCGCCTTGGACATGTGCAAAGTAGTCAAGGCCGCCAGTACCCAGACCTGTCAAGGGTCCAGGTTAACTATACACCTCCAAACGGCTCTGAGAGTTGGCCCCAGGGTGGGCCCTCACTGGTCCAGGCTCCAGAGGGCCCTCAGGAATGAAGAGGCTACTTTGGAGGTGACTTGTTCCCATGGGGAACCTGACCACTGGAAACTTCCCAAACCCACCAGACAGACTAGTCACTCCCCATCACCCCCTCAATTGGCCTGAACCTGGCCCTCCCCTCTCCCCTCCCCCACTCCAGGGTGACCAGTTTCTGAGGGATTTCAAACTTGGGGTCTCTATGAGACAGAGCTGCCCCCCTCCTCTGGACCCCACCTTCTCTCGGCACGTCCTCCCAGCACTCCTGTCCCCTTATGAACTGTCCATGTCCTACGGGCCACACCCCCATCTTTGCCTCATCCCCTCTCCCCTGCACCGCCCTGCCACCCTCCCTTTCCCACATCTCCCTTCCTCGGCCTCACCCCTCCCAGAGCCATCTCCCTGGCAGGGGCCATCCAGCTGACCTCCGCCCGGTCCCCACCCCCAGGTCCTGTCCCTGGGAGCGGACGTGCTGCCGGAGTACAAGCTGCAGGCCCCTCGCATCCACCGGGGGACCCTCCTGCACTACAGCCCCTTCAAGGCCGTGTGGGATTGGCTCATCCTGCTGTTGGTCATCTACACAGCCGTCTTCACGCCCTACTCGGCCGCCTTCCTGCTCAGCGACCAGGACGAGTCTCAGCGCGGGGACTGTGGCTACACCTGCAGCCCACTCACTGTGGTGGACCTCATCGTGGACATCATGTTCGTGGTGGACATCGTCATCAACTTCCGCACCACCTACGTCAACACCAATGACGAGGTGGTCAGCCACCCCCGCCGCATCGCCATCCACTACTTCAAGGGCTGGTTCCTCATCGACATGGTGGCCGCCATCCCCTTCGACCTGCTCATCTTCCGCACCAGCTCTGATGAGGTGAGTGAGCCCCATTCAGGCCGGCCCCCCACGGCTGTCCCCTGCGCCCTGGGTATGGGGAGTACCTGGCATGGGGCACCTTTGCCAAAGCAAGTGGTGGTGGGAAGAGGGGACTTCAGACATCTGTCACCTCCCAGCCCTGGAGAATGAGTAGCTGGGGCCTCCCGTAGGTCTGGATGGCCCTCTCTGTGCTCCCGAACCCTGCCACTTCCGGGACGGGCACTCCTATGCGGCCCGCCCGTCCTGCTGACTTCTAAACCACAGTTACTCTGGAAATCCACAGGCTGCCTCTCAGGGCAGCCTGACTGCCTCCTCAGCCCCAGCCCCTCCACTCCGCCCATTCCGACTCTCACAGCTGACGTGAGGGCGTTTTCATGCTGTTCTCGTCGTTTCTAGTCCCACTCTGTCCTTTTGCCCCATCTTCTTGGGATCAGCTTTTTTGCTGTTGTTGTTTTAATATTTACTTATTCATTCACTCATTCATTTATTCATCTGGCTGTTGGGTCTTAATTGCCGCGTGCGGGACCGTCATTGCATCATGCGAGATCTTTCGCTGTGGGGCGCGGACTCTCACCGACTCTCTCGTTGTGGCTCTTGGGCATAGGAGTTGTGGCTCGAAGGCTTAGTTTCTCTGCAACATGTGGGACCTTGGTTCTCTGACCAGGAATGGAACCCATGTCCCCTGAATTGCACAGTGGATTCTTAACCACAGGACCACTAGGGAAGTCCCATGGAATCAGCTTTCCACTCAAATAGCTTGCCTCCTGTGTTCCATTCACACCCCAATCACCTAGCCTGTCCAGCACAGAGTGTCCATCGTGACTGCATGCTCCCATGCCCACCCACCCACTTCCAGCAAATCTATCCCCAAGTACTCTCCCCACCCCTTCCACCTGCACTGCCCCTGTCTGGACACAGTGACCTTCTTACCACCTCTGCCCCAGCCCCACACCTGCCAGCCTCACCCCCTGCACACAGGAGCCAGAGCAAGTTTCAGATCACTTATCTGACCTTGACTCTCATTCAACCCAGTCTTCAGAACTTTCAGTGGTTCCCCAGTGGCTTGGAATAAAAGCCAAGCTCTTTGAGGAGCCTGTGGCCACAGCAGCAGCCCCTGCTCACCTTCCAGGCTCGTTCCTCACCACTCCACCATCTTCTGTTCTGTGCTCCCATCTGCAGCACCACCTTTGGTTCCCCAAGTGGACCATACCATTTCACACATCCATGCCTTTGCTCATATTGCTTGCTCCCTGTGCCTGGAATGCCCTTTCCCTCTCCCTCCTGTCTGGTGACCCAGCTTCATCTTTCAAGTCTCAGCTCCTGTGTCACCTCCTCTAGGAAGCCTTCTCTGCCCTGTCGCTGCAGACTTTTCCTCCCCTTCCTCTGTGCCCCCCATAGACTTCTGTCCTGGCAACCATAAAGCTATTTTGAGCTTTAGGCTGAGAGCTCCTTAAGGTCCTACACGGTGTCCTGCTGCTGAGAGCCTGGCCCAAAGCAGGCTTTCCATAAGTGTTTGTTGAATGACTATGTGACCATACCTGCAAGGGAATAAATGTGGTCCTAAGCAGTCTCTGAAGGGCTGACCCCAGCCCCGGGGCCCCCTCCCTGCCTCTCCAGACCACAACTTTGATCGGACTGCTGAAGACAGCGCGGCTGCTACGGCTGGTGCGTGTGGCTCGGAAGCTAGACCGCTACTCTGAGTACGGGGCGGCCGTGCTCTTCCTGCTCATGTGCACATTTGCGCTCATCGCGCACTGGCTGGCCTGCATCTGGTATGCCATCGGCAACGTGGAGCGGCCCTACCTGGAGCCCAAGATCGGCTGGTTGGACAGCCTGGGCGCGCAGCTCGGCAAGCGCTACAACGGCAGTGACCCAGCCTCGGGCCCCTCGGTGCAGGACAAATATGTCACCGCCCTGTACTTCACCTTCAGCAGCCTCACCAGCGTGGGCTTTGGCAACGTCTCCCCCAACACCAACTCCGAGAAGGTCTTCTCCATCTGCGTCATGCTCATTGGCTGTGAGTGTCCGGGGCCTTACCCACGAATTCCAGGTTTAGTTTTGTAATGAGATATAACACAGTAACAATTTCTGTGACTGGCAGGTCCTAAGTTTGCAGCACAATGAATTTTTGCATGTGTGTACACTAACTGTGGGCTTCCGTGGTGGCTCAGACGGAATCTGCCTGCAATGCAGCAGACCCAGGTTCAATCCCTGGGTTGGGCAGAAGGAAATGGAGAAGGAAATGGCAACCCACTCCAGTATTCTTGCCTGGAGAATCCTATGGACAGAGGAGCCTGGAAAGCTACAGTCTATGGGGTCACAGAGAGTCGGACATGACTAAGTGACTAACACTTCCACACTAACTACATACAGAATCCATAGCCCTCGATATATAGCAGGGGTCAGGGCCAGCAGCCTCATTTTCAGGGCCTCGTGCAAAATGAAAATGTGGAGCCCTTTGTTTAAAATATTATTAAGTATTTCAAGACAGTGAGAACAGAGCACTAAACCAAAACCCAGGGCCCTTCTTAGCACAGGTCCACGTCTATGAAGTGGTTGCCAGGCACTTTTCTTTTCAATATACGTTTATCTGGCTGTGCCGGGTCTTAGTTGCAGCATGCAGGGTCTTTAGTTGAGGCATGTGAACTCTTAGTTGCGGTATGTGGGATCTAGTTCCCTGACCAGGGATCGAACTGGGGACCCCTGCTTTAGGAGCATGGAGTCTTAGCCACTGGACCACCAGGGAAGTCCCTGCCAGGCACTTTTCTAAGTCCTTATCAGAGGTCCATGTTTTGTTCCCATCACTACTCCATGACACCCATGATATGAGCTGTTTACAGACCAAGAAACTGAACATCCTAACTTGCCAGGGGTTACAGAGAGACCCAATTCTAGCCCAGGGGGCCGACTCCCAGAGAACCAGCTCCCAGGGCTGTGTACTCTCAGGGCCCACACTGTGCTTCCTGCCTTTCAAGACACGTGGCCTAGGAACAGGAGAGGCAGTGTGGAATGTTACACGTAGGTTAAGTTGTCATGTTCAGAGTATTTAGAGATGTGAAAGCCCAGAAAAACAAAAACAAGTGGGAAAAAAAAGGATGAAAACAAGAGACCAAGAGTTTTCCCTTTATAATATTCTTACAACTTGAAAGAGAAAACAAATCTGAACTAAAAAAACCCATTGCCCTAGTTCTTTCTTCTCAGGAGTTTAGCCTATGGGGCCCCGGAAGCTGCCAAGAGGCACAGGGTGGAAGGAGGAGGGCAGGAAACCCAGGGGTCTTTGTTCCCCCCAGACACCTCGCACCGTCCTCGACACTTCTGACTTCGCCCTGGACAGCGGGGTCCCTGGCAGGGGGATCCCAGGGAGAGGGAGTCTGGAGCAGGCCTTGGGGTGGTGTTGTGACCTGGTGGAGATGCTCTGGAGCTCAGCCCCGCATCCCGCCGTCCTGCCCCAGCACTCATGTACGCCAGCATCTTCGGCAACGTGTCGGCCATCATCCAGCGCCTGTACTCGGGCACGGCGCGCTACCACACGCAGATGCTGCGGGTCAAGGAGTTCATCCGCTTCCACCAGATCCCCAACCCGCTGCGGCAGCGCCTGGAGGAGTACTTCCAGCACGCCTGGTCCTACACCAACGGCATCGACATGAACGCGGTGAGCCCCTGCCGCTCGGACCCGGGTGGGGCGGGGCCACCGCGCTCAAGTCCCAGCTCCGGCGAATGCCCCGGGGGCACGGCGGTGGGGGGAGATCAAAGTCCCCCAGGCACTGGGCGTCCCCGGAACCCTCCTTACCTCCCGCTCCCCCAGCCCCCGCCCCGGCCGCACCCCGCTGGACGTCCCCGCCGCCCCGCAGGTGCTGAAGGGCTTCCCCGAGTGCCTGCAGGCAGATATCTGCCTGCATCTGCACCGCGCGCTGCTACAGCACTGCCCCGCCTTCCACGGCGCCAGCAAAGGCTGCCTGCGCGCGCTCGCCGTCAAGTTCAAGACGACGCACGCGCCGCCCGGGGACACGCTGGTGCACCTCGGCGACGTGCTCTCCACGCTCTACTTCATCTCCCGCGGCTCCATCGAGATCCTGCGTGACGACGTGGTGGTGGCCATTCTCGGTGGGTCAGGCGGGGAGGGCCGGACTGGGGGTGGGTGGGGGTGAGGGAGGTGTCCTGCCTGGACCAGGCTGTTCCCAGGGACGCCGATGGCACCTACCACGTGCTAAGCATGTGCCCCGGGGGAGCTTGACACCCAGCCCACGGAATCCTTCACACCAACCCGGGCCACAGGCCCCATTTTCCTGATAGGGAAGTTGAGGCTCAGAGAGGTCTGGTAGGTGGACAGGCAGGGATTTCAGGGCTGGGGAAGTCCAGGCAGGCTGCGACTTTCTCCTGCCCTCAGGAAGCTCAGGGTGAGAAGGCAAGGGCTTGTATGGGTGGAGGCAGGGTGGTCACTGCAGCTGCAGGGACAGCTGGACTTTGGAGGAAGGATAAGGAGCTCTGGACAGGGGAGAGATTGGGGGCACACACAGCTTCTGCCACTCATCTGGGGCAGGTCACTCACCTTGGGCAGGTCACTTCACCTGTCTGAGGTGGTTCTCATCTTCCACGCCTCCCCTCTGCCTTCAGCCCACCCCAAGTCCCTGATCAGGCCATCAGCCTCCCATCCCCTGGTCCCCCCTGGCCAGGCTGTCCTCCACCCCTCTGCCCAGTCCCCTCCCTCCAGCCTGCCCTCACTCGCTTCTCCCACTACATCCTCACCTGGGCCAGCTCCTTGCTCTCATGGTCTCAGCCTCACCTGTGCCACACAGACCCCCAGAGCTCTCCCGGCCCCAGTCTCTCCATAGACTGGAAAATTCCTTTCATCTCCAGACATGGCCACCCTTATAGTCCATAGGCAGACCAAACAGCTTATCTCAATCTGAAATCATCATCTTCCCTCAAAGGCAGCTCCGTAGGCATCCCCGTCGCTGTGAACCTCCTACACCCAGGCCAAGGACCAGGGAGTCAGTCAGGGTAGTACCCTCCTCCTTTCCTACCCCACCTCCACCATCCAGGCAGCCGCAGAACCCTGTCTGTTCCCTGCATTGAGATCTCTCTGTCCCATACCTGTCTCCTTGTCCCTGCCTGGGCCCAGTCCTTACTGTGTCCTTCCTGGGCAGGTGTCAGGAGCTCCTTTCCCACAACTCTGAATCTAGTGTACCCCAGACTCCATCTTCCACCTGCCAGTGACCTGAAATTCACATCTGTGCATAGTCTTCTGCTCAAAATCCTTTCATGGTTCCCCATGACCCATGGGACAAATGTTAACCCCTGTGCACGGCCCTCCACATTCTGGCCACCCCTAGGTCCTGCCACCCTCCCCCTGGTGGTTCATGCTCCAGCCATCAAACTACTTAGTTCTCTACACCTGCCCATCTCTCCCACCCCTGTGCCTCTGCACATGCTGCCACTCTGCTCAGAGCACCTGCCTCACACTTGTGCCCAGCAGACCCCAGGCATCCTTCAATGCTGAGCTCAAGCTCAGTTCCTCTATGAGCCCGTCCCTCATTCCCAGCCAAGCTTAGAAGTGCCATCCAGGTGGGAGAGATAATAATTATTATTAATAATTAAGAAGCCAGTCCAATTTAAGTTTCAGTTAGAGACATGAACTCTCATTTTGTCCTGAGTAGAAATGGACATTAGGTCATAGTCCTTCATCTACTGGAAAACCATCACTTTATAATGTTGCCCAGATTTCTAGCTTCTGGGTTTCATATGTGACCCTGGAGAGTCCCTCCCTTCTCTGAGCCTCCTCAGTCCCCTCCTCGGTAAAAGACCTTTTATCCTGTTCTCCTTGGGGCACATGTCCTGGCCTCCATCCATCTTTGAGCAAACACTTAGCACCCCTTATGCAGAATGGCCAGGCTGGGGGGATGGACTTTCCTGTGGGAAGTGACCCTCATAATCATGGTCTGTGGCACTCTGGCCCTGGGTTCTCTGCCCGGAACCCTGACTGTGCTGCACAGACCACAGCCTGCTTCCTCCACCTGGTTGCCTTTCTCCTGGAGGACCAGCCCTCCTAGATTTTCACACCCAGGCTCCACTCCAGGAGCTCTGTAAGACCCCTCCCCGCCTCCAACCACTCCTGATGGAATGAACCCCTCCCTCTTCTGTAGTCCCGTTGCTCTTGGCTCCTACTTGTTCTGAGGCTCTAGAGATCATTCTGCAACCTGTCTGTCAGGGATTTGGAGGGCTCCTTGTGGATGGGATAGAACCCTAGTCATGGTTTTATCCTGTGGCTGGCACAGTGCCTGGCACCAGAATGGCCCAGCACCCTCCCCACCTGTCCCCATATCCAGCCCAGGTCCACCCTGTGACATCGTCCATCCTATCGCCTTGCATCTACCTGTCTGGTGCCTCTTGCTCGTCAAGGCACTTCCTCCAGCATCACCTCTGCTCCTCTGGACCATCCAGGGGGGCAGCCAGGGCAGATATGGTTATAGCCATTTTAGAGATGGGGACACCAGGGTGCAGAGAGGGCCATGCCAGTCACTTGGCCCCACAGTGGGAGTGGGAACCCGAAGAGAGAAAGCCTGAGGTGCTGTCCCAGGGAGCTGGGTGTTCCTGACCTCGGGTCCCCGCCACTCTGCAGCTCCGTGGCCAGCCAAAGAGGAAGAGGAGCCTTCGGTGTCTCTACTGCCTGCTGTTCCCTGGGTAGGGGTGGTAGGGGCAGTTCCCAAGCAAGTGAGAAACAGGAAGGAGATTCTGGTAGAAGGTGGTCCCCAGGATCCTGGAGATAGTGAGAGGACCCACAGGCTGGGGTTGCAGGGGTCTCTGCATACTCCCTGCCCTCAGCCAGCCCATCCAGCCTTGTTCCAGGCCCCCGCCTGGCAGGATCCCTGAAACTGGGCGAGGTCAAGGTTAAGCGGTCCTCAGGGAGGCTCCTCAGAAGAGAGCAGGGAGCCAGGCCCTGGAGATTCCCCCGCCCCTCTGGCTGGCAGGAAAGAATGACATCTTTGGAGAGCCCATTAGCCTCCATGCCCGGCCGGGCAAGTCCAGCGCAGATGTACGGGCCCTGACCTACTGTGACCTGCACAAGATCCAGCGGGCAGACCTGCTGGAGGTGCTGGACATGTACCCTGCCTTCGCAGACAGCTTCTGGAGTAAGCTGGAAGTCACCTTCAACCTGCGGGACGTGAGTCTGGGCTGGGTGGGCCGGGTCGGGGGTGGCCCTCAGCCAGCCAGTAATGAGTCATGGCCAGTCAGCTTGCTGAGTGCTTGGCCTGCTTGGCTGGAGAGGACCTGTCTGACTGCTTCCCTTCTTTTCAACCCCCTGTCTTCATCCTTTGTCATAATCACTTCTGTGCCTCCCATGGCCAACATAATGCTAAGTATGAAGATAGCTACCAATTACGGAGCACCAACTATGTGGTAAGCGCTGGGCTCCTTCCACATGATCTCATTTAGTCTTCCTGCAGGTGGTGTTATTATCCCCATTTTCCAGATGGGAAAACTGAGGGTCTTAGCAGATAAGTGACTAAAGCCACACAGTCACAGTAAATCATATAGTCAGTGGCACAGCCAAAGTGGGACTCAAGTTTGTGCATATCCATAGCCCAGGCTTTTCCCACCACATCCTTCCAAGCTGCAAGGGGGGCGTTGGGGGCGGGCAGCAGTGTCTGCCATCCACGAGCTCACAGTCCAGGTCGCAGAGGTGTAAGCAGTGATAGAGCAATCTCTCCTCTCAAATTTATCACTCAGCGGAGGAGATTATAATAACTCAAGAAGAAGAAAGAAAAAAAAAAAGAGCTAAATAGTTCTTTTTTTTGTTTTGGCCTCACCAAGCAGCTTGTGGGATTTCAGTTCCCTGATCAGGGACTGAACCTGGGCCGCGGCAGCGAGAGCCCAGAATCCTTACCACTAGGCCACCAGGGAACTCCCAAGAACTCCATAGTGAAGAACCAAGGCAGTCTCAAGGGTGTGCAGTGAGACCAAATATCTGTGGAGCTCAAGGTGGCCAAGGTGTGGGACAGCCAGTACAGAATGGAAGTGCCCAGAAGGGTCTGTGTGCAGGGGAGGGTCGAGAACCAGCTAGTGGGAAGGAGGGGGAAGGCGCGCCTGGCAGGGGCCACAGTGGCCAAGGCCCGGGCACTGAGCCCCCACCTTCGGCCTCAGGCTGAGGGTTCGGCTGGCCCAGCCCCACACCCAGCATCTGGAGGTGGTGCTGAGGCAGGTTTACCTGCTCCGGACGGCCCTCCCCACCCTGCCCTCTGCTGTCCTCCCCCTCCCCAGGCTCTCCCCTTCCTGTCTGGCCTGTCGAGGAGGCCTCTTGTGAGGACTCTGCCTTGGCGGGGTGGGGGGCAGGGGGTGCCCAGCTACTAGGAGGCATCAGGTGGCCCAAGTGCTCAGTGGTTGGACACTCAAGCAAGAGGGCTGTGGTGTCCATGGCCTGGGACATCTGCAGCCGCCGGGTGCCCCCAAGTCCTATTACCAGGGGGGTGGACTGCCAAGGGCACGGATGGGGGCAGAATGGATTGGGACTTCCAGACTCCCACCCCTCAGGGGGAATTGTCACGTCAGCCCAGGCTGAGGGCGGGGGGTCCCGGGGCCCTGAGGAGAAGGAAGGAGAACAGCTCCCCTGCCTCCCCCACCCCCACCTTGCTGCTCAAGGCAGCCTCTCGCAGGACTCCCTGGGGTCTGCCTAGCTCCAAGCCCCTGGGCATCCCCTGCTGGTCCACACAGGAGAGGAGCTGCTGGGAGCATGCTGGGGGGCCCAGCCGCCTGCAACCACCCTCACCTAGTTGCCACAGGGGTGCGGTGGGGAGAGAGGCCTGGTCCCGGCTCTGGTACCCGTTACTTGATGCTCTTGTTCCCCACAAGGCAGGCGGTGGTCTCCAGTCATCACCCCAACAGGCTCCAGGCAGTCAAGACCACCAGGGCTTCTTTCTCAGTGACAACCAATCAGGTGAGCAAAATTGGCCCCCGCCAGAGTCTGCCCCTCCCGGGCCTGAAGGCCCTGCCCAGCCTCCTGCCCCTTGGCAGGTCCTCCCCATCCTGCCTCTCCTAGGAGAGGCCTCCCCAGGCTCAGCACCAGAGGCCCCTGCACCCCTCCTCCCCCTGTGTCCTGGGAGCCTGAGTGAGGGCCGCCCGCAGGGGTGGATACCGGCCCGCCCCCTGGGGCTCCACATCAAGGTACTATGGGCCCCGCTGGGCGGCAGCTCCCTGGACAGTGAGGCCAGGGCTGGACATCCCCACCTGGCCAGCTCCCCCAGGCTGGGGCCCCACCCCTGCTCCCAGGGCTCCAGGCTTCTGGGTCCCAGAAGCCAGGCCTCTATGGGGGCAGGACACCCAGGGAAGGAGATCCTCTCCTCCCACCCCGTGTTCCCGCAGTAGGTAGGGAACAGGGCCCGGGCTCTGCTCGAGAAGGCCCAACCTGCAGAACCAGCTGGACCTTGGCTCAAGCTTCCCTCTCCCCATCCTGCAGGTGCAGCGCCTTCCCTGAGCATCTCAGATGCATCTGGCCTCTGGCCTGAGTTGCTGCAGCAAGTGCCCCCCAGGCCAAGTCAGAGCCCCCCAAACCCCCAGGGAGACTCAGGTTGCTGGCCTCGGGAGCTAGGCTCCAGGCTAGAGCAGCTCCAGGCCCAGATGAACAGGTGGGTGACCTGTGGGCAGGGATGGGGCAGCCACGGAGGGCAGGCCCGTGGCAGGCTAGGCACGGGCGCCCCCTCCTGGTGCCTCGGGGATGTTGCTGGGTGTCCCGTGGGTTTGAGAAGGAAAGTGAAAACCTGAAAGTGAAACTCACTCAGTCATGTCCGACTCTTTGCGACCCAGGCAAGAATACTGGAGTGGATAGCCTTTCTCTTTTCTAGGGGATCTTCCCAACCCAGGGATCGAATCCAGGTCTCCTGCATTGCAGGTGGATTCTTTACCAGCTGAGCCACAAGGGAAGCCCAACGGTTTGAGGATGGCCAGCCCCTTTTAGCTGCAGACCTTCCCAGCCCTCTCACTGGGACAGTTCCTTGGATAGCTTGTCCCAGCAAAGCTGGAGCATGCCAAGGAAGACTTCTGAGGAGATGGGTGTGACTTCATGCCGAAACAAATTCTGTGGGCCCAGCACTTCCCTGGTGGTCCAGGGGCTAAGACTCTGTGCTCTCAATGTGGGGGGCCTGGGTTCAATCCCTGGTCAGGAAACTAGAGCCCATATGCTGCAACTAAGAGTTCTCATGCTGCATCTAGAGATCCTACGTGCCACAAATAAGACTCGGCGCAGCCAAATAATATTTAAATATTAAAAAAAAAATACCATGAGCCCTTGGAAAGGGGGTGGGCCTGTGGATGTCAGGGCTCTGTGGCAGAGTGAGGGCTTAGGGGCAATACAGTCCTGGGTTCAAATTCTGGCTTGGTAACTTACCAGCAATACTGTGTATAAGTAACAACAACTCTGAGCCTTAGTTTACCCTTTTGTGAAATGGGGGGTAACCAGAATACCTGTGTTGAAGCTTCGTGATGAGAGCAGAGTGTCTCTTTCACAAGCACAAGCACCCTCTGGAAAACAGTGATAAGGAGAGCTAAGCATTAGGCTGGTTTCTTGTAGCCGGGAGTGGGGTGAGGGCTGACTTCTCTGGTCACCAAGGCAGTACAGGCATGTTTGGGTTACCTTCACCTATTCTGTAAGTTGTACTGAAACATCTACTTAAGTTCTTTCCTTAGTACCATTCCTTCAAATTAAGTAATTTGGTATCCACCCTCCCCCCTAAAAAACTTCACTCTGAGGACTAAATGATGTGTGCAGCTGCCTGATCACTGTGATTATCAGAGTCAGGGATGTACTAAGGGGAATTTGGGTGGAGGCTGTAGATTGTAGGGGATTCCCTTGTGGCTCAGACATTAAAGACTTTGGTCTGCCTGCAATGCAGGAGACCCAGGTTCAATCCCTGGGTCGGGAAGGTTCCCTTGGAGAAGGAAATGACAACCCACTCCAGTATTCTTGCCTGGAAATTCCATGGATGGAGGAACCTGGCAGGCTACAGTCCATGGGGTCGCAAAGAGTTGGATGTGACTGAAGCGACCTAGCACTCATGCATGTAGATTGTAGCGGGGAAATAGCTTCATCCAGCGGGGACAGCCTGCAGCCTACAAAACTGAGGGCTGCCCTCAGGACCTAAACTGCTCTTGTCAACCCTGACCCTGACTGTGGGGTTCTGCCTGGCAGGCTGGAGTCCCGCATGTCTTCAGACCTCAGCCATATCCTGAAGCTCCTTCGGCAGCCCCTTCCCCAGGACCACACTGGCTACATCTTGGGAGCCTCCGCCTCCAAAGACCTGGCCTTGTTCCCTGCAACCTCAGCGACTCAGAGTCCAGGAACTTGGCTGCCCCGGGGTGACCCACCCCCGGCACAGGTGAGCAGTGGAGCGGACCCCCAGGGGCTTGCCTGGTGGTGGCTGCGTGTCTTCCCCCACCCTTACCTTGGTCTCAGTGGTCATCCGGCTCAGGGCCTTCGTGGTCTGAGAGCAGCTGTGATTTCTGCTGCCCTCCCTTATGGTCTGAGTCACAACAGGCAGCCTGAACAGGTGGTAGCAGAGCCCAGACTGTGACCATGGACTCTACATCAGGGGCAGGGGCAGCAGGATACATCTCCTGCCGGTGCCCAACCCTGAAGTCAGAGTGGCCTGGGGAGGCTCCCCACCCTGCTTGCCTCCCTCTTTCTCGCCCCCCCAGATCCCCAGCTACGGTGACACGGATGAATGGAGGACGGAGCTCAGGAACTCTTCCTCTAGGATGCCCCCCTCTGCCATGGAAATGGACAGAACTCTGACACTGTCCTCGGAACAGAAGCAGCCCGAGGGGCTCCTGTCACCCCTGGCCTCCCCTCTGTGTCCCTTGGAGGTACAGGGACTTGTCTGTGGTCCCCGCTTCCCCTCCCTCCCTGAACACCTCAGCTCTGTGCCCAAGCAGTTGGAGTTCCAGAGACATGGCTCAGATCCTGGGTTTTCAAGGAGCTAGAGCCACTGTGCCCCAAGATTAAAAAAAAAGGCACTATGAAGGAACTGAATGTGGGTCAGGTGATAGTTAAGGATGTGGGGTAGGCAGACAGCCTCTAAACTAGCCCTTCACCTAGAGTAGCTACAAACTGCCAATCCAGGTGACCCCAGATGGTGCAGGTGAAGAGGCTCGTGACTTCCCCCAGCCTCCTCCAGGGCTCTCTTTAGACAGCAGGGCTGGTGGAGGGTGGATGAGCCTCGGCGTGGAGGTAGCTGCCAGGACAGAGGGCTCAAGGAAGAAAGGAGACGTTTCTGATCTTTTCTGTGTGAGAGCCTGGCTCTGTGCAGAGTCCAGTCACCTCCCAGCTCAGAACTCTCCCCTACCACGCAGCCAAGCCCCCAGGGTTGGTCAAGACCTCTGCCGAGAGCCTGTGAACCAGCTAGAGACGGGAGTGTCCTCTGCAGTGGGCACATCAGGGCCCAGAACTCCAGCCCTCAGCCAACCTGCCCTTGATGGTTCTGTGATGACGTTTGGGACCTAGTGGGCAGTGGAGGGTCTCAGAGCTAATAAAGTCTGCTTACTTCATGTTGGGCTGGGTGTGTAACTTGTCTGAGGGTCATCAGGTCCTTGATGGGGCTGTAATTCTGACAGTTGTGATCTTCTTCCAAGGACCTGTGTGTTGGGGACCTGAAGGTGACTCCACCGGGCCTTGGAGCCCCCAGAGTAAGGGGCTCTTAGCCAGGCTGGGGTGAAGGGAAGCAGAGAGACACTGGCATGGTGGCCACAGGGAATCATGACAAGAGCTAACACTTCCAAAGCACTCTTTTGTGTTAGGGGATATCGTGCTGGCTGCCCTGCAGATATTGTTGACTCTTTGCAACAAGCCTATGGGGTCAGTATTATTATCCTCGTTTGAGAGATGAGGGATCAGAAGTAGAGAATCGCTAAGAAATTTACCCAAGCAAGAGGGAAACTTCTGGGTTGCTGGTACTCTTCTGTTTCCTGATCTAAGCGCTGATTGTATGAATGTGTTTCAGGTTGTAAGAATATGTGCACTTCTATGTGTAAATTATACTTTGATTTTAAGAAAAAGAATATTTCCCAAAAATATATCAAAAGGAGGACATAATTTCAACCCAGATGGTCTGGTTTGAGAACATGTGCAGTCAACTACTCCACTGAAATGGGCTGTTGTTCAAAAAGTCACAGGTCCTGTCCTTTTTCCCTGAAAGAATTTTGAAAATGTATTTCTCCTTTATACATTTTTAGTATCCCATGATAACTTTAAACAGTTGCAAAGGACATAATTTCCAGTGTATTGTAAATATTGACACTTTATCAACTGTTGCATTTGTATTGGTCCATTTAGATCCAAATAGCAGTGATTCAGAAGCCAATATTGGGACTTCCCTGGCAGTCCAGTAGTTAAGACTCTGCACTTCCAATGAGGGAGTGAGGGTTCAATCCCTGGTTGTGGAATTAAGATTCCCACATGCTGTGCTCTGCCCCCCCAACAAAAGAAGTCAGTGTCATTCATTTTTAAAACAGGAGAACAAGCTCTTCTTTAACACTGTTCCTTTTTCTCTGCTCCTGTGTGTGTGTGCTTTGTCACTCAGTTGTGTCTGACTCTTTGTGACCCCATGGATTGTAGCCCTCCAGGCTCCTCTGTCCATGGGGATCCTCCAGGCAAGAATACTGGAGTGGGTTGCCATGCCCTCCTCCAGGGGGTCTTCCCAACCCAGGGATCGAACCCAGGTCTCCCACATTGCAGACAGACTCTTTACCATCTAAGCCACCAGGGAAGCCCTTTCTCTGCTCATAATTTCACTCTATTCCATTCAAAGTTTACCCAATATGTAATTTATTACCATGCTTGAAAGTATATTATTGATAACCTTATCATATATGTTTGTCACACACACACATATAATTTTTATTTTTATTTATATTTTTTTTTTGAGAGGAGAATAGTTTATTAGAGTGGGAGACGCAGCTAAAACAGGGGTCCGGCTCAGCAGAGAGCCGACTTCAAAAGCGAAGACTTGGTCAGCTAAAATATAATTCTGGCATTGCATTTAATGGCATGGACAATCGTCCTCACAAACCGCATAACCCTTTTTCCACTTGTAACTTCTCTTCAGACAATTTTAATTTAGCTTCATGTACCTTACAGTAGGCAGAGAGGAGGATCCAGCCTGCCACCCAGCATGGCATATTCTAATCCTTTCTAAATTGGCGCTAGCCACAAACATTCAATAACTTCTAAAGGTTCAGTCCCCTTTAATGTAAGGTTCCAGTCCTCACACAATCCAGTGAATATGTCCCATTCATTAGCTAATAAGCAATACGGTGGATCTTCCCATCCAGGAATAAAAGCTTCATCCACTTTAAACTCTTTCTTTTTTTTTTTTTTAAACTCACATTATTTGTTTATTTTCACAACCACAGTGCTATCATTGTTTATACCATCCCTAGTCACTTTTTTTATTTTATTTTAGTTGGGGGCTAATTACTTTTCAATATTGTAGTGGTTTTTGCCATACATTGACATGAATCAGCCATGGGTTTACATATGTTCCCCATCCTGAACCGCCCTCCCACCTCCCTCCCCATCCCATCCCTCTGGGTCTTCCCATTGCCCCAGCCCTGAGCATTTGTCTCACGCATCGAACCTAGAATGGTGTTCTGTATCACATATGATAATATACATGTTTCAATGCTATTCTCTCAGAACGTCCCACCCTCACCTTCTCCGTCAGAGTCCATAAGACTGTTCTATGTATCTGTGTCTCTTAGTCTGTCTCACATGTAGGGTTATCGTTACCATCTTTCAAATTCCATATATATGCATTAGTATACTGTATTGGTGTTTTTCTTTCTGGCTTACTTCACTCTGTATAATGGGCTCCAGTTTCATCCATCTCAATAGAACTGATTCAAATGTATTCTTTTTAATGGCTGAGTAATATTCTATTGTGTATATGTACCACAGCTTCCTTATCCATTCGTCTGCTGCTGGACATCTAGGTTGCTTCCATGTGCTGGCTATTGTAAACAGTGCTGCAATGAACATTGGGGTACACGTGTCTCTTTCAATACACACATATATAATTTTTAAAAGTAATTGTTTCTAGCCTTACTAAGGCTTTAAGGGTTACACTTATTAGTACTGGGTTTTTCAAAACAACATAAATACTTCTATTTAAATTTTTATAGAAACTAAAATTTTATTGACATACACCTCTTAAAAGAGGGAATTTTCCTTTCAATTAGTTCATGTGAGTGGATAAATGTTATTTTTTTGTTACGGTAAAACATAAGCCCAGAGAAACTTGTTCACATAAGGAAGTAGATGGTACTTTAAGGGGGTTGTTATATATATAACAGCGGCACTCAGTTCTTTGAATTCTGAGTTGTGTTAACAATCACATCATTAAAAACTGTACTTAATGATGTGTTAAGTTGCTTCAGTAGTGTCTGACTCTGCAACCCCATGGACTGTAGCCCGCTAGGCTCTGCTGTCCATGGGGTTTTCTAGGCAAGAATACTGGGCTGGGTTGCCATTTCCTCCTCCAGGAGATCTTCCCCACCCAGGGATCGAACCTGCGTCTCCTGCATTAACAGGCGGGTTCTTTGTACCACTAGCGCCACTTGGGAAGGCCCATACTTAATGTTATCACTAACAATTCATTACAATCCTCCTTTAGTTGTGTTGAAAGCAACTCATTGGAAACCATTTAAATTATAAACATGTTACCTAGAATCGGACCCTTCTCCATTTCAAACTGAAGACACAGATACAGCATTTAGGGTTGGATTAGTAATTGCCTTGGTACCCTAGCGGGAAAGCTGAAATGGGGAGGAATAAACACTGACAGCCACGCTCGTGTGGCTGCCGCCTGCTGAGAACCGACCCTAGAATTCCGAGCATTTTTATGATGATAAGGAGAGAGCACGAAAGCCAGACTGTAGTTGGGCCTGGGCCCGAGTACACACTGGTGTGTCCATCTGAAAACAATGTGTTCGCGGCCTGCCCTTGGGGCGCTGGGGAACAACATTACGGCTTAACTGGGACGTTGGCAGGAGCGGGGAATTAAAGAGGTTCCCGTTCCGGCACAGGCCAGGCAGCCAGGCCACCGAGCTCAGAGCCCTGAAATACAGCAGGTTCTCCGGTAAGGAAGAATTTTCATTCTTACTCGACAGCGTGGGGTAGCCGCTGGGAATAGCAGCTGCAGTGGGGAAATGAGAGCAGATCACACAAGAGGTCTTATTCTCAGACACTTGGCCTAGAACTTGGAGGCCTGCTGCCTGGCGCACCAGCCGCTTGGCCACCCACGCCCCCATACACCCGCACTGCGCCGTTATCTCTCTGACTGACATCTTTGTCAGCCAATGATCTTTGGGATTGTGTAAGCGCCTGCCCCGCCTCCGGAGTTGGGCGGGGCAAATAGCTGGAATGACAAACACTTAGGCCAATAGCAAGGAGGTTTCAAAAGCTAAGGGGAAAATAGCCAATGAGGGGAAGGAACCGTTCGAAAGGACGTGTCAGACAGCCAACGGCCAGCGGCGCTGCGGGGTCGCGTGGCTTCCGTTCCGAGAGGGCGGGGCGGTGTCTCAAACGGAAGGTGGTTGTTGTCCGAGCCAAAGCTGGTTTGAAACTGGGGTTCGGGCCCGGCAGTCGTTGTCTGTTGCCACCGCCCCGCTTCCGGGCTAGGCCGTCCCTGCCCGCCCCCGCCCCGCCTCCCTTCGGACCCCTGGGTCCCAGGCCAGGCTCCCTGTCCGATTTACGCCCGGCTCGCAACAGCCCGCTCCTGTCCCGGTCCTCACTGCGGCCCCTTCGCCTCCACCATGTCACTGCACGGCAAACGGAAGGAGATCTACAAGTATGAAGCGCCCTGGACCGTCTACGCCATGAACTGGAGCGTGCGGCCCGACAAGCGCTTTCGCCTGGCGCTGGGCAGCTTCGTGGAGGAGTACAACAACAAGGTGGGCCGGGCAGGGGCTCGGAACCCGGCTGGCGGGGAGCGGGCTCCGAGAGCGCCCTTTCTGGGCCGGAGCGCAGACCCCGGGACCCTCCTGCGGACTTGCCTTAGCTCCACGGAGCGGTTCCTCTGTGTCTGGTCCTGTGCAGAGAGTTTCGCTCTCTTTATCTCATTTAATCCTTGAAACATTCCTGGGTAGTCAGGAGTGTAGTTACCCGCATTTTACTGATGGGGAAACTGAGGCACTGTGTTGCAGCTTTACCCAGGTCAGTTATTTCGTGACGGAAACAGGTCTCAAACCCAAGTTTACACCCCAGAGCTATGCCATTAATCACTAGTATCCGCTCCCCTCCAGCTGCACTGCTTCAATTAGGGGGCAGAAGAAGGATGAGGGAATGATGGCTGTGAAGAAAATGCTGGCACTTAGGATGGTCATTCACTCCTGGCCACACTAGATTTCTGTTAGGTCTGTTTATTGCGCAGGCTTTCCCGCCCCCTACACCCACCCTCGGGTACTATTATTGATGGATTTGTCGGGATTCCCATCGCTGTTGCGGCTTCGTGTTCCTCCTCTTGACAGCGATCTCTTTTTGGAAATCTTGACCAGTGCCTGTGATCCCGCCGTTGTTTTCCGAGTAGAGAAGGATGGTACTTGCTGTATCTTTTCTTGGCATCTTTCATGCTAATGCAAATATGTAGCCTTGAGTAGTAAGTCTTTCTGGACATCCGCAATTTGAGAATCCTTCATAGAAGGTAGTAGGAGGAAACTTGAAGCTGGTAGTGCAATATAGATTTGTTTTTGAAAGTTGTTGAATAAGTTAGTGAGAAGAATTTTCTTTCCTTTGCTCTTTAAATCTCTTCCATTTTGTATTAGAGTAAACGTGGTGATTGATTGTAATCAGAGCGACTGAGAGCCGTGCTTAGCGGTGTTTAAAGCCTGTACACCTGCTTGACACCATGAACACTGTGACTTAGGAAGAATAGTCTATGTGAATGGTGACAGGCATGGTGCAGGGAAGAAAGGCAGGTGCTCTAGGGTTGGACGCCCTGTCTAGTCCACTGACTGGCGGGGGGCACTGCACAGGTCAGTTTTATTATTTCTCACCCACAGTTTGTTGTAGGCAAGTTCTTTTTTAGACATAAAGGTCCTGTAAAAAACATTTGAACGTTGTAACTTTGTTTACAGATTTCCAGGAGCACATCTGTTTCTCTGGAATTAAGTCTTAACCTTTCTGGAATCCCCCTTTGAGAAATTGAGAAAGTGATGGACTCTCATTACCCAGATATCATATATACATAATTTACAAACAAACCCCAGGGAATATGCACTGATCTTGGGGCCCATCCATTGCCCACAGAAAGCAGAGAGTCCTGACAAAAGACATAGCTTTATTTCCTTTTCTCAGGTGCCCATTTCTTCCTAATGGCCCGGTAGTGCATAGCAGAGTGGGGAATGGAATTCAAGGTACTGATGTGTGAAGTGGAATAGAATTGTTGTTTTAAGAATACGTGTTGGGAAGAAAAAAAAAGTAAAACGTATCTTTCAAAGGGCTTGAGTCTTTCACACATTTTTTTGCCTTGCAAGTTCTTGTAGGGTCATATTTTGGGGGGCAGCGGGGCGGGAGGGGAAGTAGAAAAGAATATCTTTATTGCTTTGTCAAGGCAAAGGGGGCCACAGTGGACTAATGCCCTCATAACTGTGTGTTCCAACCTGGAGGGAGCAGTGAGAAGTTCTATAGGAATGGTTCAAAGAGAGGGTGATCAGCTCGTGGACATTCTTCTGATGGGTTGTGATTGGTGGGTGGTGAGGTAAGTGGGAGTCAGCATCATCAACCTTCTGGTTCCAGCTGTTCTGGGCTCTACATGCTTGTGAGAGCATACAGTTAGCTTCTTCCACCTGGTGGGGTTTCAGTATTGAGCCCCAGGTTCTTGATGTCTTATCTCAGAAAGAATTCAGTGAGAGACAGTGATAGGCAAGAAGTGGATTTATTTAGAGAGAAACACACCCCACAGACAGAGTGTGGGCCATATCAGAAGGTGCGAGTGGCCTCGAAATCTAGTAGCCCCATTTCCAAGAGGGGAGAAACTGAGCTACACCGTTAGGCTGCTGGTGGAACCAGTGGAGAAATTGGTGTCAAACCTTGGTTGCAGGAACTCCACCCCAAAGTTTGTCCTTCCATTTAGTAACTGTATGGAGCTCCTTCTTTGTGCCAGGCACACAGGCAGTGCTGTTTTAGGAAGATGCAAACTGCTAATCCCAGGAGTAATATGCAAGCAGTTATCTCTGTCTTAACTCACTTGCATGGTGTAGGCAATGCAGCGTCTTGCCTTCTGTTTTTGTGTCCCCACCTATCTAGGTTTGAGTTCTTAATGTGTGTGTGTGATGGACACCTTTGGCACTTTGAAGCCAACAGACCTCTGTTCATAATTATGTTTTCAAATGCATAAACTACATAGGGTTACAAAGGAAACCATTATATTGAGCTATAGTTATTAAAAACACTTTTTAAAAAGTGGTGAAAGTGAAAGTTGCTCAGTTGTGTCCAACTCTTTGCGACCCCATGGACTATACAGTCCATGGAATTCTCCAGGCCAGAATACTGAAGTGGGTAGCCTTTCCCTTCTGTGTACTTTAAAATTAACTCATTAGATGACCTCATCCATTAATTTTGAAATAGTAGCATTTCAGGATGTTCGCTGTGGTGTGATATGAAAAAAAGCAGTGATTTCTGTTAGTGACAAATCACAGATATTAATGCCGTGGTGAGTAGCTGCCTCCATTTATAATGGAAGAAAATGGTAAATTTCAGCTAGAGGTTTGTGAAAATGTGAGTGTGATTTTCCAGCTCAAGTTCGTGGACCTCAGGGTAAGAAACTCTGTGCCTAGGGGCTGCTGCTAAGTCGCTTCAGTCATGTCCGACTCTGTGCGACCCCATAGACGTCAGCCCACCAGGCTCCCCAGTCCCAGGGATTCTCCAGGCAAGAACACTGGAGTGGGTTGCCATTTCCTTCTCCAGTGCATGAAAGTGAAAAGTGAAAGTGAAGTCGCTCAGTCATGTCTGACTCTTAGCAACTGCATGGACTGCAGCCCACCAGGCTCCTCTGTCCATGGGATTTTCCAGGCAAGAGTACTGGAGTGGGTTACCAGTGCCTTCTCTGTGCCTAGGGGCTGGCGGGCAGTAAATCTAGCTACCACACAGTGAATATCAGGCTCAGTTTTGGAAAAACCTGGCCATGGAGGTGCCAGACTTGATATTTTAGAAGAGCTTAAAAATTATTGGTTGAAATTCTCAGACCATTGATTCGTTTGCTGTCAATAGTGATTGCCGGTAGAGGACAAAATAAATTGACTCAGCAAATTAACATTGATAAAAAAGCTGAGAAAGGGTCTTTTTTTTCCTACTCTGAGACATTAAGAAAACATGATCATAATTTAAAAAAAATAAAAAAAATTTTGTGTTAATATCATCATACTTTCCTGTAGTAAAATTATTTGTAGTTTGATAGAATTAAATCTGTTAGTGTTTCAAGGACAACTTGACTTTTAGGTGTTCCATCACCTGAATAAATTTGGGAATTGCTGCAGTGTAAAGAACTAAATTCCATCATCTGCATCTGGATAAAAGAGTCCCATTATTGATGATAACGTTTTGTGTTCTTTGTATGTTTGTGTGGTCTCTGCTGGGGAATAGAGCGGGACTGGTGTTGGAGAATGGTTTTCTAAAATTTATCGTGTGTGTGACTCCTCTGAGGGACTTGTACCTTCCTGGGCTTCACTCCTGAAGTTAAAAGACACCTAGGTGATTCAGACACAGGTGGCCCAGGTGGCGCTGCAAGACCATTTCCCTGGAGTTACCTTTTCATCTTCTGATCAGAGGTGGGAATCATTTTTTGTATCTGCATGTGCCTAAATATTGATTCTGCCCTTCCATCCCATGAAAAGTTCAATCACCAGATAGCCTCTTTGAAGGGGCCTGGGTTGAGATCTCAGTCCTGCCGCTTCTCAGTTTTGCGTGGCCTTTGCCAAGTGAAAGCCGGTGCCTCAGTGTCCTCATCTGTAAAATGAGAGTAGTAAGGAAGATGAAATGAGTTTTAAATGTGGTGGGTTTAGGAACTCTGCCTGGCACATAGCTATCACATCACTACTGTACCTGTAACTGAAATACCATCTAGGAGAATTATATGAGTGTTCGGTAAATTTGACTTCTGTATTTTCCAGAGAGAAATCAGGACATTAGGTCAGAAATGTACAACGAAAGGTCATTGTGTTCATTCTTTGACTTTTAAAGACCTGGGGGAAAAAATCTCTTGGTTCCTTTGAACCAAACCTATTTTGTGGTCTAGAAGCTTCTTGTTGTTGGACTCAGAGTACCATAATGTGCTATTTGAAGCCCATTTTCTCTTGTTCTACCTGGCTTAGACAAGTAACTGATAGAAGACTCTGGCATTTCTCCTGAGTCTTGACAGTATCTGTGGTCTTTAGACAAGTGGTATTTCCCTTGTTTTATGGAGAAAGATGACTAGCAGTTCCTGGGCTTCTATTCCACTTGGTTGTATATTTCAGGGTTGATTTTGACTAGAACTGGCAGTGTGATTGGGATTTATTTTGCACTAATAGTTAACCAGCTGACCATTTGTGCTTTAAGATATAGCATCTAGAAAACATTTTTGAGATTCTGAGGAGAAACCGTAGGTATACCTCCTGCTTTTTGAAGACTATCAGTAGTGAATCTGATTAAGACTGCCTTGTAATTCAAATTCACATGGGATGAATGCTTGCCTTGTCAGCCTGTGTTGATTCCTATGAGATCTTTAATGCTGAGTTACTTTATCTATTTGACACATAATGATTTTGACCCTGGCTTACAAGTTTTCATTTCTCAGTATTTCTGGCAGCCTTTCAGGATTCCCATTCATTTTGTCATTAATTCAATAAGTGTGTATTGTGTTTTAGGCACAGTGATGATACTTGGTAACCTTCCATATCCTTTTTAGCAGATATGAAATTGGCAGCAATAAAGAGAAAGTGTTTTGGTACATATAAATGATTTTGATAGCTACCTAGAATTTTGCAGTGCTCCATAAGTTTCTGGCAAGAAACTTACGCCAGCAGGAGAATTTAAAGTATCAAACTCGCTGGTTTTAACTTCCTCCTTTCTTTTTTCTATACAGTGAGAGCACTAATTCCTCCATGAGACGACTAGATAAAAATTCTGCTGCTTTATTGCTTTTTGCCCTGACCTGGCTCACACAGACTTCCTAGAGATGCTGTGATGTGAACAAGGAGTGAATCTGTGTTCTGTAGGTAGTCTGTCCTGCCTGGGGCTGTGGTGCCAGAGCTCAATGGTTAGACTCTGAGTCAGGAGCAGAAGAGGTGCTGTGCAAAGGCAGAACCTCTCTGCAGACATTGATCAACAATAATCAGTCAGGAACAGGCTTAAAGGGAGGACAAACAGAAAAGATCAAGAAAAGCTGGTTTATTCTGTCAGAATTTTGCCTTAGCTGATTTTGGTTATACTAACAATTGTGGGGAAATGTGCCACTGACAAGAGGTGGTATTATTGATTTAGATCACTTGTTTTTTAACTAAGTACATACACACACGCATTCACCTTTGTGTTCTAGTACTAGCACTATATGTAATTAAAGAGGAATACACAGTTTCCTCCATCAAGATAGACACAGCAACTTTTTAAATTTTTTAAAAATATAAGGTATGAGTAATGTGAGTAGTAATTTATGTTGTTATTCATGAAAGTAATTGAAAGTGAAGCTGTGGTCATGCCTCCGAGGAATAAATACATAATGTTTTATATCTGCTTCTTAGGAGATATCTGACATAATAATCTCCACAGTTTAAAAACAAGTAAAAATGATTTTGTTTCACAGGGTTTGTTTTTTTTTAAGGGCATTTGTTTCACATGCTGGGGTAAAGTGTTGTGAAGCAAATAGTTGCAGAAGGGTAGTGGGTGTGGGAGACAGGATAACTTTAGCAGGAGGACAGAGAAGACTGGAGGAAAGAAAGGGCAGAGGGGTAACAACCTAAATGTTGACAAGATGATTAAAATTGTACTTTTGGGTTAGGCTCCCACAATAAGGGAGGAAGGACGGCAGTGTAGTGAAGATCAGATGGGTACAGTACAGAAAGAGGCCAAGACAGGATTCAAACTCAGAAGAGCACAGTTCTCCAGAACAGGATTTTGATGGGCAACATCAGTATTCCTTGGTTTGGGGCAGTGGAAGAGGGTGCATGGCTGGCAGCAGGAGCTTCTCCAGTTCCCCCTCTTGACAACCTTGGATAAGAGGAGAGCTTAGCCGTACAAGGAGACAGAGACATGCCATCGTCTCTAGAAGCGCACTGGATTAGGCAGGTTGGAAGAGACTGAATTGTGAGCAGCTTGACAGTTCCTCACCTCTGTTGCCTGGGAAGATGCAGAAACTTCATGTGTTTATGCTAACTTGGAACAGAGTCCTGGCCTCTTTCCCATAAGAATTTCCTTGAGATCATCTAGAAGGAACTTGCCTCATTCAAAAGGAATCAGCATAGTAGCAACAGCGAGATACTGTAAGAAAGAGGAAAAAATGGGAAACACATGTAAGGTAGAGTACCCACACTAGAAAATGTTTTCACCTTAATTGAACATTAATGGCCAGTCCTCCCGCCATGAATTCAGAGAACTTAAAGAACTCCAAGCAGAGGTACAGGAGATCAGGTAAAATGAGACATGGTGACAGGAGAAAATGGAACCACCAGCAGACAGAGCCCAGGAAAACAATAGAGAGAAAACAAAAATCTCCACAGAACTAAAACCCACCTTGGAAAGAGAATAAAAATGAATACAAACTACTGACAACAGTGACGATTAGGGAAGACAGGTTGAGAAAATGAAGTGGCAATGAACAATTAGGAAGAATATAATAGATGCAGAAAATAAAGAATACCTAACTTAGGTATAATTGTTGTCTCTGAAGACCAAAGAAACGAAACACAAAATCTCAAATGTGTAGTTAGACTATAGACTAAAGGTATGAAGTAACGCCTTCAAACTGTATAGCTCAAGAAAAATGGACCCAGAACACTTGGCCCTGAAACCTTTCTTAGGAAAATATCTACATTTTAAGGGTGAAGAAAAAATCTTTTAGACATCCAGGCAAACGGATCTCTTCCTCTGAGAAGGGAGAAGGAGAAGTTAGGCTAGCCACGGTTGATGACAGAAGGCATGGAGCAGTTTGTTCAAAGCTGCCACTGTCATAGATTGTGCCCCTGTAAACACATGAGCGTGTACTTACGAGTAAGATTATATGGGAAAAGGAAGAGACTTTTTAAATAGATAATTTATAAAAATTGACCATGTATTAAGAAAAAAAAACATTTTTTAAGTTAAGGGAAATCAGCTGATTGGTAAAAGATAATACATATCAAAACGTATGGGATGGGATTTCCCTGGTGGTCCAGTAGTTAAGACTCTGCACTCCTAATGCAGGGGGCCCAGGTTTGATCCCTGATCGGGGAACCAGATCCCACATGCCATAACTAAGACCCAGCACAGTCAAATAAATAAATAAATCTTCTTTATAAAAACCTCAAACTTATGGGATGTTGAGGAATCTGAGGCCCAGATATGCTAAGTAACTCCCCGAAGTGACATGGAAGGTAATAGCAGGGCCAGAACTGGAATAGTCTGTCTCCAGAGTCTTGACTATATACTAATGTCAGGAAAAAAAAAAAAGATTGGGGGGAACAAAAAAGAATGTTCTGAAAACAGAGAGGGGAACACTTGCCTTACCAGATCAGAGTAAACATACTGCAATTGGTATAGTTATAGCCAATAAATACCACATATAGTTGATGCAGTCACACAGAATGTTCCAAAGCACATTTAAGTATCTATAGAAAAGTAGTTAGTGATAAAATTCACTGAGGAAAAAATTAATACATTCTGTGGTATAATTGGCTTCCCAGGTGGCACTAGTGGTAAAGAACCTGCCTGCCAATGCAGGAGATGTAAGAGACTTGGGTTCAATCCCTGGGTCGAGAAGATCCCCTAGAGGAGGGCATGGCAACCCACTCTATTCTTTCCTGGAGAATCCCGTGGACAGAGGAGCCTGGTGGGCTACAGTCCATGGGGTCGCACAGAGTGGGACATGACAGCAGCAACTTAGCACACCTGGCATAATTAGTTTTCTACCTGGCAGAACAATTTAGAGTCCTCTATTACATGTCATATTTGTTGTTATTGTTCAGTCGTGTCCAACTCTTTGCAACCCCATGGACTGCAGCACACCAGGCTTCTCTGTCCTTCATCATCTCCCGGAGCTTGCTCAAACTCATGTCCATTGAGTCAGTGATACCATCCAACCATCTTGTCCTCTGTCGTCCCCTTCTCCTCCAGCCCTCAATCTTTCCCAGCATCAGGGTCTTTTCTAGTGAATTGGCTCTTCACATCAGGTGGCCAAAGTATCGGAGCTTCAATTTCAGCATCAGTCCTCCCAATGAATATTCAGGGTTGATTTCCTTTAGGATTGACTGGTTTGGTCTGCTTGCTCAAGGGACTCTCAAGAGTCTTGTCCAACACCACAGTTCAACAGCACATGTCATACATGAGAATCAATTCCAGATCAAGTATTTAAATGTAGAGAAAAGTCCCACAAACGTATAGAAGAAAACTGAGTAGGAAACTTGTTCTGGGGCAGTGGGGAGAAGAGGAGAAGGCAGACTTTAAGCCAGTCATTAAATCCAGGGTCAACTAAGGCAAAGATGGACAGGTTATAGTACAGTTGACCCGTGAACAGTGCAGGTTTGAGCTGCACAGGTCCACATAAATGGACATATTTCAATGATAAGAACTACACAAGGCCATGGTTGGTTGAATCCAAGGATGCATAGGACTCAGAGACTAAAATATACACAGATTAACCACCCCCCGCCCCGTGTTGTTCATGGGTCAGTTGTACATACAAATAAAACATTTTTTGTGAAAAGATGTGGAAAAAAAATCAAAAGACAGATGGTAGGCCAAGGAAAGATACTTTCAAAACCTGACAGCTGGTAGGAGCTAATTTACTTACTGTGATAGCAAAATGAACAAAGCATATAAATAGCCAGTACATAGTAGACAAAATGCAAGTGATCATTAAACAGGAAAAGATACTCAACCTCAGGTAGTTAAGGGAAATGACCTTGTGATGTTTTTTCTCCCTTTCAAATCTATAAAAATTAAGTTTCTTCTTCTAGTATTGCTGAAGTATAGGGAAGTGATCACCTTTGTGATCCTGGGCAAGATACTTAACATCTCTTTTACTCAGTATCTTAATGAAAGTAGAGAGGATAATAGTACCTACCTTATGGATATGTTGAGACGATTAAATGAGGGATGTGAAGCCTTAAGCATAGTGCCTATACTTGGACCATTATAAGCACTCGAATATTCAAAATGGTTCCTCAGAACTAAAAATAATAAAAAGTATGCTCAGCTTCAGTAGTAAAATGCCATTTTTCATCTATCAGAGTAGCAAAACATTAAAGGTTATTTTCAGTGTTTTCAAAGATATGGGGAAATTGGCACTCATACACTGTTAAATGAAAGTGTAAACACATTTATTATCTCATAGTTTCTGTGGTATTAATATCTGAAATGGGATGCAGCAGTTACCCTTCTAGCAATCTGTCCCAATAGCAGCATTTGCACATAATGTACAATGTATTGTTTATAATAGCGAAACAATGGGGTATAACCACAGGAACTATGAATAGTTAAATTACGGTGTGTTCACTACAGTTGGCTGTGGAAGAATGAGGCAGAACTATTTGTACTGACAGGAGATCTCCCAATATGGTGTTAAGAGCAACTCGCGGAATGTATTTTATGGTTCAAGCCTATCTGTGTTGTTGTTTTAACCCACCGTATACACACATATACAGATGCAGAGAGAATCATTTGGAAAGTAGTTCATGTCAGACTGGGTTGAGAGTAAGTAGAATTGAGGGTGAAGTTAATGGGAGACTTTACTGTGTCACTTTGTATTATATGAACTGAACATTCTCTTCCATTAAGTTTTTAATGATAGGCCAAGGAAAAATATTTGCAACACATGACCGTTGGTGGGAGCTGACTGAATAACAGTGAAAGCAAGTTGTTTTTCCTGTCAGTGCTTGGTTGGCAACGTGGAGCAGAGGAACTGAAACAAGTTAGGCTGTGGATGAAACACAAGTCTGTGCAAACTCATGAAGTCTCTGGGAAGATCAGGAAACGTTAAATCCCAGCCATTTCCTGACTTCTTCCCTGGCTTAGGGATGGTTGTGCGGAGGTTGTCAAACCTGGGTGAGTCAGATCACTGGGGATGTTCTTAAGAATCTAAACTCACGGGCCCCAGTTGACACTTGTTGAATCAGAATCTTGGGCTAGCGGTGGGGAGCCCAGGCCTTGTAAAGCACTCTTAAGTAAATCTGAAAGCATTGCTATTGGCAGTACAAGCAGGAGTCAGACATAGGCCCTGTTTTTATGGCATTTACTAAGTGCAATAGTATAAGACAGTCATGTAAGGGCTTTCGTGAGGCAGTGTGGGCTGAATCATCAAATGGATGGAATAGATGAGTACCAAGGGCTTCCCAGGTGGCTCAGGGGTAAAGAATCTGGCTGCCAAGCAGGAGATGCAGGATATGTGGGCTCTACCCCTGGGTCAGGAAGATCCCCTGGAGGAGGAAATGGCACCCACTCTAGCATTCTTGCCTGGGAAATCCCATGGACAGAGGAGCCTGGCGGGCTACAGTCCATGGGGTTGCAAGAGAGTCGGGCAGGCCTGAGTGACTGAGCACGGCTGAGAGACCCCTGTGCTAGGAAGAGTGAAGGTGGTTTATGCAGGAGGTAAGGTGTAAAAATATTAAAAGCTCATACACTGAGGAAGGCACCCTGCTGGGCAGTTTACATATGAAAGGTGTTACATACAACTCTATTGGTATGGGTAATGGGAATATCCTCACTTTACATGGAAGCAGGTTTGGCAAAGTTAAGTAACGTGTCCAAGGTGCCACGGCCAGCAAGTGGTGAGTAAGGAGCCCTGGAAGCCTGGTGCCCCTGCGCTTTATTAATACTGGGCAGACTTGGATCAACAAAAGGACATACAAGGGTCTTAGAGCATGAGGGCAGTGTAAGGAGAGGAATGGGAAGCACTGACTAGATCAGTGAGAGTGAAGATCAGGTAGGCTGGTCAAAGCCTCAAACACCTGGGTAAGTGGATCCTAAGTGGTACATGTTCCCAGGACCTGATATTTTGAGGTTTGCAGAGAAATCTCCAGTAGCTTGAAAAGCACCTTTTAGAAGTAGCATCATTTTTCTCTTCTAATTTAGCCTTACAGTATTACCTGCATGGTTAGAGAGAGGTTTTTTTTTCTTTTGTGCCACAGTTAGAACAGTGCCTGGCACCTGACAGTCACTTGGTAAATATTTGAATAAATACCTGAATGCAGTATCTGGCTCAAAATCTACATGAGAGGCTTATTCTTTATTCTGCCCAACGAGCCACAAAATTTAGCTTCTCCTCTAAAGCTAAATTTTAGAGCTCCCTCCCCCACCAAGTCTGATGCCAGTTTTCCCTGTCCCATCATCCTTTATGTTTTGTTCTCTGCCAAGGTCAGAATGTCAGCTTTTTAATTCCCTTAAGAACTGTTCGTTCTGCCAGATTCACTCTCGCGTCCGTCTCTGGTTATCCCTTGCCATTCTCACTGCCAGTCACCATAGGCCTTTAACTTGCCCACCCGTTCCCCTGTGGGTCTCTGGGCTGAGCGCCCCACCTCCAGCCTCTTTCTTCCTGGATCCGGTCAGTCCTGCCGGCCATTGCCAGGCCCCATACTCATACCTCCATGGCCTGATTGTCCGGCCTCTCGGGCACTTGCATGAGGGAGAGCCCACCCCTGCCCTCAGTTGGCTCTTGGGGCTCCCCAGCCCGCTCGGGGCTCGTCTCCTAGGTCCTCCATGCGGCTATCTCGGGTGGTTCCTCTTGCTGCCCCCCGGCCCCACTGGGTCATTCAGTTAGTTCCTCTTCCGCATCTGCCAGTGATGTCTTCCATTTCTCTGCCTCCTCAGACCTGTGCCACAGACCTTTGTAGACTGCTCAGATCCCAGCTTCTCCTCACTTGCCTACTTTGAGTTATTACTCTTTTCTCTAAACGTCTGTTTATATCTGTGCTATGAATAAGCAGCTAATCGTATATTACCTGTGACATGACTTGTATTGTCCTAAGACAACCTTGGCAGCATTGTGTTTTCCAGCAATGGGTTTTCTTCTCCTTTTACATCTTCATACATTATCTTCCCTGGCACATTATATGATTTTTGGAAGTCTGTAGGTGCTCTATAAAAATGAATATTTAGTGTTAGTTGTCATATGATTTTTAAAAGTCAGACATGGATGGCTCGATCTATCAATATACATAGAAATATGCTTAGGAATCTACAAAACTACTAAAACTAATAACTAATTTGGCAGAGTTACAGGACCCAAGATTAATAGGCAAAAATCAGTTGTATTTTTATACAGTAGCGATAAACAATTGGAAATTTAATTTTAAAAACCATTCCATCTATAATAATATAAAAATACTTAGGAATAAAGTTAATAAAAGAAATGGAAGATTTGTGTATTGAATACTTAAAAACTTTGGTAAGAGAAATTAAAGAAAACCTAAACAAGTGGAGAATAGGTTCTCTTTGTGAGTTAGAAGACCCAATACTGTTAAAACAGTAGTTTTTCAAAACTGATTATAGATTCAACACAATCCCAGTCAGAATCTCAACTTTTTTTTTTTATATATATGCATAGAATTTTACAAGCTACTTCTAAAATTCACATAGAAAAGCAAACATGTAGAATAGCCATTTTGAGAAAGAACTGAAAAACTGGAGAACTGACACTATCTGATTTCAGGGCTTCACTAGGAAGCTGGTGTGTAGCCAGGATGCTGTGGTCCTGGTCAGTGGACAGGCATATGCATCAATGGGACTGAATCGAGTCCAGAAATAGATGCTTAAATACAGGGGCAGTGGATTCTCAACAAGGAGACCAACGTAATTCACAGGATAAAGGAAGAAGAAAACACAGGAGAAAATGTCTATGAGCAGGAGTTGGGCAAAAATTTCTTAGCTTGGACACAAGCATGAACTGTAAAAGAAGAGAAATGATAAACTAATATCAAAATTTAAAATTTCTGTTTTTCAGTAAATACTGAAAGAAAATGATGGAACAGCCATAGACTATGAGAAGATATTTGCAAAATATAAAACCAGGGACTTGTATCCAGACCATACGAAGAACTCCCCAAGCTCAGTAAACAAAACAACCTAGTAAAAAGTGAAGTGAAAGAAACTATTCTATATGATACTGTACACTGTGGCTACACGTCATTTTACATTTGTCAAAACCTAGAAGTTGTACAACACACAGGGTGAACTTGAGTGTATATGAGAACTCTACTTTCTGCCCAATTTTCTGTGAATCTAAAAGTATAAAGTTTTGGAGGGGACTTCCTGGTGGTCCAGTGGTTAAGACCCTGAGTTTCCAGTACAGATGGCACAAGTTTGATCCCTGGCCAGGGAAATAAGATCCTGCATGTGGCAGGGCCAAAAAAAAAAAAAAATGTTTTTTTTTTGAAAGGACAAAAGATTTGAAAAGAGAGAATAAATATGCGTGGCAAACAAGTACATGAAAAGATGCTCGGTATCATTAGTTATTAGAGCAATGCAAATTAAAATACTATTTCTCACCTATTAGAATGACTTTTAAAAAGCTGGCAATACCAAGTGCTGACAAATATATGTGAAACTCATACATTGTTAGTGAGAATGCACAATGACAACTGCCAGTTTAGACACTGACAGTTTATTATTTTTTCAAAATAGAGTTAAACATATGCTTACAATATGACCCCAGAATTTCACTCTTAGTTGTTTAACCAAGAAAAAGGAAGGCTTTTCAATAAAACAAAAACAGGGCCATCGCTGGCAGTCCAGGGGTTAAGACTCTGTGCCTCAATGCAGGGTGCACAGGTTCAATCCCTGGTTGGGGAACTAAATCCCACATGCCACATGGTGTGGCCAAAAAGAAAAAGCATTAAAAAATATTTTTACACATAAATGTTCAAAGCAGCAGTATTTCTAATGGCCTTAAACTGGAAGTAACCCAAGAGTTCATCATTTGGTAAATGGATAAATGTGGATGAACAAAATCCATATACTACAGTATTATTCAGTGATAAAAACATGGCTGAATCTCAGGAGCATCCTGCAGAAGGTAGCCCGTCCCAAAAGACTCAGCACCACGAATCCATCTATGTGATGTTATAGAATAGGCAGAACCATAGCCAGTGTGGCTCAAGGGGTGTGGACTGACTGCAGAGGACCCCAGGAAAACCTTTGGGGGTGATGGAAATATTCTATGTTTTTCTGTGTTTTTTTTTTTTTGGCCCTGCTGCATGGCTTGTGAGATCCTAGTTTCCCAGTCAAGGATCGAACCCAGGCTTCCCCTCCAGCAGTGAAAGCTCAGCGTGCCAACCACTAAACTGCCAGGAAATTCCCAAAATATTTTATACCTTAATTGTTGTGGGAGGTTATACAGCTCTATACATTTGCAAATGTATACATTCCAACTCATGGAAGTATGCACTTAAAGTGAGTAAATTTTATTGTATGCAATTGCACCTAAATAATATTGTTTAAAAAAAAAACATAGGAAGATATTGGTATCTTGAGACAAAAGTCAGAAAGACAAGAGTGGAAGGAATTCTGCTTTTATTCTGTATGGTTAGTGCTTGTCCTTTTGTTTATCCTCCCTACCAATCCATTCCATCTTCCACCTGCGGAAGTTCACGAACAAATGGATGGCAAGTGGCATTTCCAACTGAGCCAGATTGAGTTTGACAGCAAAGTTTGGAAGTTAATATTGGTCCAAAACTGACTCAAAGAAAAGGTGATCAGAACCAGGTGGGACTTTCTCATCAACAGCACCCACTTTTTTGGCCATTACAATGGTTTGGGTTCTCAGATGCTCATTTGGCACACTGTTCTGTGTAAACATGTTACTAGCCAATGGAGGCAAAGGCAGGGGTGGTGAGAGGAGGAGGCAGTTTGTGTACGATTGCCCTTTTAAAAATGCTTACTTATTTTTGTCCGTGCTGGGTCTTGGTTGCGGCATGCGGGATCTTTTCATTGCGGCGCGTGGGCTTCTCTCTAGTTGAGACCTGAGGCCTCAGTAGTTGTGGTATGTCGTGTGGGATCTTTTTCCCGGACCAGGAATCAAACCTGCATCCCTGCATTTCCAGGTGGATTCTTAACCACTGGACAACGACCAGGGAAGTCTCACGATTGTGTTATTTTAGGTGAGATGTTACTTTGTCTGATGGCACTAAATGCCCACAGCACTTCTAGTCATGGAACCACTAAACCCACGGCTGCACGCTGTCAAAGGCCTTGGGTTGCAGGAGAAAAGTGTAAGCAGCTGGGCAGATAATGGCAGCTCTGTGGTTGAATCAAGAGTGCAGAGAGTTGGAGTCAGAAAGCCTGTCTTCAAATTTGGTCTCTGCCCCTTACTAGCCCTGCAGTCTTCAGTGTAACTCAGCCCCTCCAAGGCTGGGTTTCCTTGTCTGAGCAGCGGGTCGGCTGGACTAGATGCCCACCTGCCCAGTGGTTCTTGATTCTGCAGTGAGGGGTGGTACAGCATTAGGACTGCTGATGGGCTCTGGGGTACTTGGTATCTGAGAAACAAAAGTTTACGTGGCTCCATTTTGTGGCGTTACAGGTTCAGCTCGTGGGTTTAGATGAAGAGAGTTCCGAGTTTATCTGCCGGAACACCTTCGACCACCCGTACCCGACCACCAAGCTCATGTGGATCCCTGACACGAAAGGCGTGTATCCAGACCTGCTGGCGACGAGCGGCGACTATCTCCGTGTGTGGAGGGTGAGTGGGCGCTCGACTGGCCTCGAGTGGCAGCTGTGGACTCACAGAGAGCAGGCCAGGGCTGGAGGCCGGGTCACTGCAGCCAGGAGAAGCAAGTGGTAGCGGGTGTGGACTGAGCTTGTTGGGCTCAGCGGATGTCCTGGTCAGTCTGGCCCAGATTCCTTGAAGTCCGGCTGCAGTCAGCCCTGGAAACGCAGGGCTCGGTGAATGTGATATAAGGACTAGAGCCTTCTGTGGGGCTGGGGACACCAGTAGCCTCTTATTCTGCTCACAGCCAGGATATTTTTGAGTACATTGAACGAAATCCGGGGCCACTGGTTCTGTTGCAGCGTGGGAGTGGATGGTGGACCTCGCCTCCCCTCAGCTGAGATGTCACTGCGGCCTCTCCTGTGGCTGGAGGTGTAGCACCCAGCCAGGCGGGTACAGACACTGATTTGGGCAGGATGAGAAGACCTCTTGTCTTAGAAGGATTTGGGGATGAAAATTTGGAAAACAGCTGGGCGGAGGAGAAAGCTTGGAAAGAAGCAGCATTCAAGTCATTCCTCTGGGTTGTATTATTATTCATGATAAAACTGTCTCCACACATCTTACATTTACTAAGGTATCATCTGAAAGAGGCTTGGAAGATTTTTTGTAAAACTAAGACTGGCTGAGTTTGTAAAAATTATTGTTTCTTCAGGTTGGCGAAACAGAGACCAGATTGGAATGTTTGCTGAACAATAACAAGAACTCGGATTTCTGTGCTCCTCTGACTTCCTTTGACTGGAATGAGGTGGATCCTTATCTTTTAGGTAAGGAGCGAGGGAGGGGGTATCCCAGTGTGAAGAAGCAGAGATATGTGTTCTCAGCTGTAACACTGGGCCCTGAGGTACGTGCAGCCTCCTAAAACGGGGCTGAGTGGGAAAGAGGCTAAATAGGGAATGTGGTTATTAATTCCTCCCATGGAGTCAAGCTTCCCACACGTGCAAGTCTCATCTCTCCAGGCAGAGGCTAAGGCCCTGGGGTGAGGATTGAGGACATGACTCTTGGGTTCTCCTGGTACCCTCCCTGTACTCAGGAAGTGCTTGCAGCATGTCTCCTGGGCTCAACAGATGAACAGGCACGAGGAGAGATGCTGCCGCTGACTCCCGTGGTTGTTTGCAGGTACCTCTAGCATCGACACAACGTGTACCATCTGGGGGCTAGAGACCGGGCAGGTGTTGGGGCGAGTGAATCTCGTGTCTGGCCATGTGAAGACCCAGCTCATCGCCCATGACAAAGAGGTACTGATGCTGCTCCACAGGCGCTTTCTCTGCCTTAATGCGAGGTCAGGCCGCTGTCTTCCTTTTTTGCAAGTGACGTGGAAGATCATTATATAATGCTGATGTCTTCTCGTCTAAATTGAAAACGGTAATATGTCAGAACAGTGGAAAATAGTATGACGTGAGTGCGTTTTTTTGACTCATATAAACAACTTATTCTGTAATCTGTTGTTTTTCTTTTTGTGCCAGAGATTGCTGGTTTTTAATAACAAAATCTCTTAGAGGCAAACTTGGACCTGATGTGATTAAAAAATAATCTTATAATTTTAGAATAACACTTACCTTGAAATATATTTACTTTTTTGGGAGCAGGAAGGCAAGAAGAGGGGAAATTTCCTGGCAGACAAAACTAATTGATTAACTCTTCTGTAAACTTGTTTTATGAATTTCTAGTATGTTCACTTAATACTTCTATGTGTAATACTATTTGGAATTGAATATGGTTAATTTTGATGGTGATGTTTCTTCTATGTGTATTGGAAGAGCTGAAGGGAACGACCTCTAATTGTATTCGCAGAGCCTTCTTCTGGGTGATTTTGTAAAATGGTCATAAATCTTTTAACTCCCAGAGCCACTGCTTGCTGGTCCTCTACCAGGGAGATCACAGGACGTCTCCTGTGGGTAGTGTTTCCTTTTCTATCCCACCCCTGCACAGCGAGGAGTATTAATGTCTGTACAGATTAAAAGGATATCTAGACATTAGGTGAGAACCGTGAGGTTGTCCACAGAAGTTGGTGACTAGGTTATTGTTCTTAGTGAGAGGTCGTTCTTCAGCTTTCTGTGCTCCCAAGGCAGAGATCTGTTAAAGTCTGCTTGACTCGCCACCATAAACCCAGGGGCAGAGGAAGAGTTTGATCTGCCGAGAATACCAGTAAGGGCGTTCTGGCACCCAGTGGAACAAGTTGCCACATTTTGGTTCTGTGACACTTAGCCTGTTGTTCTCTGTCAGGGTCCAACCTGGAAAACTAGAGCTACTCCACATGTTTAACCCGAGGGGGTTTAATGAGGAGATGGCTCACACAGATGATGGTAAAGTGGAGGAGCCACACGCCGCAGTGAGGCCGTCTGGACAAGAGGCGCAGCGAGTTTAACAGCCAGCAGGCCTTGGCCTCAGAGAAATGAACCGCAGGGTGGTTGTCCAGAGGGAAACACGATACCTCCCAGCACCTTTGATTTTTCTCCATCCGCATCTCGTTGAAGTAAAGACTTGCTCGGAGGTTCTCGTTGCTGTTGGCGGGTTGGGGCAGAGGAGGGTAGCGGGTGTCTGGGAGTTGTCACCCTCTCTTGGCTTCTGATGAAATATGTGGGTAGAACACAGAGGAAGGAGCAGTCAGAGCTGGCTTTACACGCTTGGCTGTACTGCCTGTGGGCACCATAATGATGCTGCTGCCGTGGTGTCCCTGTCCTGGGAGTCAGCCAGCCGTGGGTGCGCGTGGGGATAAACATGCCCCAGCCCTGATGCAGCTGGCCAGTGCCTAGGTCTGTCGGGCCTTGGAATGGCCAGCCTAGTTTCCTGTTGAACCACTCCTCGTTCCCACCATAGAAAGAGAAGTGCAATTTCTTCACTGTCAGCCAGAGGAAAAGCAATTTATGATGTTGATTAGAAACAGATGCTTGTTTGTCAGTGTCCCGCAGTGGGTGGAACCTCAGGAAGGCTGGAGTCACAGCGTGAGGGAGAGGTTCCACTCGTGTCTCCCCAGAAGTCAGCGCTTACTGTCCTTCACCCCAGGAGGTGGGTTTTGTTTGGCATTTTGTTCTTTGTTCAGCATTTTGTTTTTCTTTTTCTCTCTCTCCGCTTGTCTGGCTCTGGCTTTGTCGGTCTCTCTTCGTCCCTTTCTTTCTCTGAAGCCCTCTGTTGCTCTCTGCCTGTTTTCTCATAGACATTAGTGTAATACAAAGTTTACAGCAGGTAATAAATGCAGAAGACAATAATTCAAAACCTAAGTTGATACACTTACGAACACAAACCAACTAGGAGAAGAAACAGCATTTCCTTGGAGAGCAATATTAACCCTCTATGTAGATAAAGGAATACCGAAGCCTCCCATGATTCAGAGCGGCTCTTACCTCTTTCTTGCACATGGGTCTCAGGTCCAGGTTTCACAGCACACCTGTGGTCAGAGGAGGGCTACTTCCACCTCTCAAATCGATGACATCAGCCTTGATGTGGTCATGGATCTGCTCTGATCATAAATAGATGTAAGCCACAAGGGCCAGGAAGTAAATGTCTCATTGTCCTAACAGGGTGGCAGGAGATAGCCACTGGTTCTGGCTTCATTGAGCCCGTCTAAGTTGACCGGATAGAATACTTGCTGAGTTATTTGTGCTCTGTTGGTCAGCAGGGTATATGCTGTGTTATCACGGAAGGTGGAGGAAGAATACTTGGAAGGCAGCAAGTGAGAGGAAGCCTACTGGCTTCCACCATAGGATGATCGTCACTCTTTAGGTAATCATTGGTGTTAGCACTCTTGGTTTCCAGTCCTCACAGGCGCCGTATGGCTTTATTTAGCTCCTTCCAAGTCATGAGCAGGGGTTTAGATGAACCAGGGGACAGTAGGTTTCCCTGTGACATGAAAAGGAGGTAACTGACCTGAATCTGACTGTTGCTTCTTACTCACCAACAGGTCTACGACATTGCATTTAGCCGGGCAGGGGGCGGCAGGGACATGTTTGCCTCCGTGGGTGCCGATGGCTCGGTGCGGATGTTTGATCTCCGTCACCTAGAACACAGCACCATCATTTATGAAGACCCACAGCATCACCCACTGCTGCGCCTCTGCTGGAACAAGCAGGACCCCAACTATCTGGCCACCATGGCCATGGATGGAATGGAGGTAAGGACCCCGCTTTGGGCTAACCTAGGCCCTGCCTCTCTGCTCCGGACCCTGCTTAGGAGAGCGGTTCTCAGCTGATGGCAGTTTTCTCCCTAGAGAATTTTTGGATCTACCTAGAGACGTTTTAGATTGTCCCAACTTCGGAGGGGGTGGGGGGTGCAGGAAGGGGTGGTGCTCCTAGTGTCTGGGAGTTGGGGGCCTGAGGTGCTGCTTGCTGCACATGCTGTGGTGCCCAGGACCACTCCCCACAACACACAACACAGCGTTCAGTTCAGTTCAATTCAGTCGCTCAGTCGTGTCCGACTCTTTGCGACCCCATGAATTGCAGCACGCCAGGCCTCTCTGTCCATCACCAACTCCCGGAGTTTACCCAAACCCATGTCCATCGAGTCGGTGATGCCATCCAACCATCTCATCCTCTGTCGTCCCCTTCTCCTCCTGCCCCCAATCCTACCCAGCATTAGGGTCTTTTCCAATGAGTCAACTCTTCGCATGAGGTGGCCAAAGTATTGGAGTTTCAGCTTCAACATCAGTCCTTCCAATGAACACCCAGGACTGATCTCCTTTAGGATGGACTGGTTGGATCTCCTTGCAGTCCAAGGGACTCTCAAGAGTCTTCTCCAACACCACAGTTCAAAAGCATCAATTCTTCAGCGCTCAGCTTTCTTCACCGTTCGACTCTCACATCCATACATGACCACTGGAAAAACCATAGCCTTGACTAGACGGACCTTTGTTGGCAAAGGAACGTCTCTGCTTTTAAATATGCTATCTAGGTTGGTCATAACCTTCCTTCCAAGGAGTAAGCGTCTTTTAATTTCATGGCTACAATCACCATCAGCAGTGATTTTGGAGCCCCAAAAAATAAAGTGACACTGTTTCCACTGTTTCCACTGTTTCCCCATCTATTTCCCATGAAGTGATGGGACCAGATGCCATGATCTTAGTTTTCTGAACACAGCGTTATCCCACCCCAATGTCAGTAGTGCGGAAACTGAGAAAACCTGATCTAGAATAAGGAGTGTGTGTTAAGAACTTGTTATATAGAGAGCTGGACTCAGAGCCAAGAAAAGCAGTATCTAAAAAGTCGACCAAATCATTCATGCTTCTGGTGCCGAGTAAACAAACAGGTAGTTTTCCCTCTGTTGTCTGGGCAGAGTTCTTCCAGCCTTAGTGAGTGGATGGGGAAATGGCAGCTGTGTACCTGTTGTTTCATAGAAGCAGTCACTTGTGGGTGGAGATGATGCCGTGATGAATTGTATTTTGAGGAAGCCAATACCTTTCAGATTTTGCTTTGGGGTTCAGGGGAGAGGGCTCTCGTCTGCCCAGTGGAGCAGGCACAGAACTGTGAGCGCATACACCTGACGGTGTGTGTTGGATTCTTCACATTCATGCCGCCTACCCCTCCTCCCCTGCAGCCTAGAAGCCCCATGTGGCTTACGATATGGACTATAAATGACCCGTGCCTTTGTTTCTTTTTTCCTCAACCTTATAGCTACTTTGGGGACCCCTCTGTCCCTAAGAGTCTTTTCAGTCTACAGATGAGCAAGTTATGTGTACACATTTTTTTGCCCTTGTGTAGTACCTTGTTTTGTTTATTTTTTTCCTGTCACCCACCGGGGTTTCTTGTTCTTTCTGCAGGTAGTGATTCTGGACGTCCGAGTTCCCTGCACGCCTGTCGCCAGGTTAAACAACCACCGAGCGTGCGTCAATGGCATTGCGTGGGCCCCACACTCATCCTGCCACATCTGTACTGCAGGTAATTACTGGAGGCGGGTGATGGGAAGGATTACTGGAAGGGGGGTGATGGGAAAGGAGGGGAGGGGAGGTTTTCCTCTGGTCTCCTTAGCATCGTAATCCTCACTCTATCCCAAGGAAGGTTTGAGAGATTTACACAGAGTGATGCCGCTGAGAACCTCCCTACACTAGCGTAGCTGAAGCAGTCTGAACTCCCAGGTGATCTTGTACCCTCAGTGATTTCAGAGAATCTGTATACTGTCTACATCATATACAGTTACAGGCTTGTGTTGCCCACTGTGTGCCCCCAGAATCCTGGCTTGCACAGGAGGCGCATTCAGGAATATGAGAAGAGGGGCAGTCTCCTTGGGTATAACCCCGCCCCCCGCCACTGCACTGAGCTCTGGTGCATTGCAGGGCCCCAGAGCCTGGCTGGATCTGCAGCATGTGACATGTAGCTCCCATTTCACCATCTGCTAGACCCCAAAGAGTACCCCTTAAAAATATGCTGGCCGTCAGAGTTCTTTTATTGTAGAAATAATGTCTGGTATTAAAAATTAAACAGCACTGAACAGTGCAGAGGTGTATGAAACAGGAGAGTGAAAGTCACCTTCCCTCCTTCCTTTCCCGTTTCCACCTTAGCAATGTAGTTTGGTGGTTTGGGACCATTTCAGCATGAATTTGAGAGCATGAAGCTTTTCCTGTTGGGGGCCTCTGTTCATGCCTGTCCATGTTGTTGAGGAGCAGCCAGAGGCCCAGGCCCACCCCCTTCCTCTGAGCCTCAGGTTGTGGCCTGCCTTCTTCACTGTGGCCTTCGTTGATGTATGCATGTCCATAGGATGGGGGAAAATCCCATTAAATAATTGAATCTTCAGAGAGGGATCTTTAATGACTCAGGTACTTTAAGTGGCTGAAGATGCCATGTGTGGGATCCCATCCCAGCTTTCTTCCCTGATGTCCGCCTCAGAGGAGATGAGGTGTCGGTCTGAGTCCTTCCGCCATCCCCGCTCTGCTGTGGTGAATGGGCCCTGAGACACAGAGGGGGAGGGCTCTGCCACTCACTGGTGAGGAGCTCTGTGGTATGGGGCACCTGCCTTAACATTTCCTCATCATTAAAACCTCCCTCCGTGGGGTTTGGGTGAGTGAGTGCTTTGTAAAGTGTGCCCCCGCCCCAACGCAGGGCTCATGATCCTCACTGCCTGAGTGGTGACCTTGCCTGCCGGCTTTCTGTCCCCAGCGGATGACCATCAGGCCCTCATCTGGGACATCCAGCAGATGCCCCGGGCCATCGAGGACCCGATCCTGGCCTACACAGCCGAGGGGGAGATCAACAACGTGCAGTGGGCATCGACCCAGCCTGACTGGATCGCCATTTGCTACAACAACTGCCTGGAGATACTCAGAGTGTAGTGTCGGTGGCGCTCTGCCCACAAGGCAGGGGCTCGTGTGTCTCCCGCCTCTGCCCCACCCCCAAAGTAAGAAGACACGCGTTTCTGGTGGCCAGTACGTCTGTCATTGCTTTGCACCCACTGTTAGCAGAAACTGCTCCAAAGTCCCCGGCCAGTCACCCTACCGCTCGCTGTGCCGGACTCAGTGCCGCGTGGCGCCTCCTCAGCCCAGGACTGAGTTTTAAGGTTTCTCTCTACTTTCCTCATCTCCTTTGGTTCTGCTATTAAAAATTCCTGTATATCTGTTTGTCAGCCGTCGTGTTAATGAGCTCTGTGGGCCGCGACTGTGTCTGTATCCATCTGTCGCAGACGTCTCTGTCTGCCCAGGACAGCAGTCTGGGTCCTTGTCCATGTGAGCACTTCCTGGGAACAAACACCAGTTTGAAACTGTCTTCATGTTATCTGTGTCTCTTAACAAATTTTAACTTTGTATATTTTTTAATCTATCAGGCTAATTTTTTAACGAAAAGAATTTTACTCCCTGGCCTTTTCCTTGGTTTTATCACCCTCCCTGTTGACACCTTCCTCTCTTCCCTCCCTGCCTGGATCTGGCCCCAGGCCCCTGACTCTCCGAGCAGTTTGCCTTCTTGAATCACTGCCTGGGTGGAACATACCCGACTGGGAGTCCCAAACCTCCTCGGTGCTCTGAAGGCGGCCGGCTCACGCCTTTCCTTGGCTTGGCTCTTGTCAAGGGCATTCTGAGCTCCAGGACAGACGTGTGACCCCTGCTGTTACTCCCTCAAGTACATACGCCTGTCCAGCCCCCCAGGACCTACTGAGCTAGCCAGGCTGATGGAGGTGCCTGACTCCCGGGGGATGGCGGCAGGAAAGCTGAGCTTAGAGCATGTTTCCGGTCCACAGTTTAAGAGTCTGTTTTTCCCTCCAGATATAAGCCCCCGACCATTCTCTTTCATGTCTTGAACGATAGGCAGGAATGATGTATCAGCTGAACTTCAGTATCTCTGTTTGTTTAGTTCACTGTGACTGGTGGTGCATTGGCCACTCTCGTGCTAGAGAGGAGAGAAAGCCCTCCTTGGCAGGCGCATAGTCTGAGCATCCATCCCAAACAAGATCTCCTCTAGAGTGTAGGAGATGGTCAGCTCTTGCAGAGGATGGACTCAGGCTGGGGTGATCCCAGACCATTGATTAAACAGAGCAAGAGAAACTTCAGAGACCCAGGACCAGCCAGTTCAGAGCCCCACAAACCCATCAGCCACCCTGCCCCGAGTTTCGGTTCTGAGCAGTATTGGACATGGAGCCTGTGGGTGTCCATTTCCATTAGATGAATGAGTTCCAGGGAGGGGTCTTGTGTGACTCTGGTGGTAGGCAAGTCCTTGGGCGGGCAGAGTTTGGGACATGCCCAGAGCCTGGGGGGAGTTTGGTTTGCTGGGCTCTGCCAAGTGCCCAAAGGTTTCTGAGACCCTCTGAGTTGAGCAGCTGGGAGTAAAGAGAAGCAGACCTTGACGCCGATGATCTTGTCCACTTGGGCTCTCACCTGCTCTTGAGAAACAAAGCAGTTAGCTTTGTGTTTCTGGGCCCTTAAAGTCTCTTGGTTGAGTCTCCCTTTTCAGAAGCAGATGGATTGATATCCCCAAAGTCATAGCTCTTTGCTTTCATACATGGGGGCTTGTCCCAAAGAAAAAGCCTCTTTTTTTCTTTTCAGTCAGGGTATTTCCCCTTCTACCTTTATTCTTGCTTGTGATTTTGGAGCTCTCCAACTGGCCGTCCGTTTGGCCAACCCTCTTGCGTTTACCGCCAGCTTTGCCCTGCATCATTTTTGGACATGTGACGCGAACCAGTTCTTGGTCAGAACCCCCCTCTGCTTGTTATTGTGTTTGATGGTTCCAGGGTCCTTCCCTCAAGGGTAGCACGGCTAAGTTGAATGTCACTGGCTCTGGGAGGCCATCTGTTCCTTCCTGTGGAAAGGATCTTGAAATGGAGTCTAGTGGGAGAGGTCGTTCTGGGGACAGGGCTTAACTCCACTGAGTTCTGAGTTAAGATCCCTTCCCTGATCTGCACTTTTGTGGTCTGAGTGGTGAGGAGATTTGTCACCTGGAACTTGAAAGCAACCTGAAGAGAAAAGTTGGTTACTAGGAATGAGGATATTTTGGACAAAGTTGCTGTTTACCATGGAAACCAACAACTTTTGATTTTTTTTTTCCTTTGCCCTGTGGACTTCCAGCCCAGTCACCCTCCTTAGGCCCTGTGGTGTGGTCCTCTTCCTCCCAACATCCCACCTGGGCCCAAGTGAGACTCCGCAGCTCACCTGGGGGGAGATAGACACACACACCCATGTATGCACGCGCGCACACATGCACACGTGCACAGGCAGTAGCTGGGATGTTAGAATTTTGAAGGCTCCCTCTCCCTCCCTTCATGCCCTGAACCAGATGGCCTCAGGGCTAAGGAGGGGATTTCTGTAGTCTCAGGATTTAGAAAGCCTCTTAGTCAGCCACGCTCTGGGAAGCAGAGATCTGCTGTAGTTTCAAAAGCAAGTGTTGGTTTAATTTGTTTAGGTTCTCAGATTGCCAGCTGGAGAGAAGAGGTGGGAGGCGCTGCCTCTGTCTTCCTTAAACGTAAGAAGAGCCCTGGGAAGGCTGCGCTGGCACCTCTGGGCTCTGGCTTTCCCTGCTGTCGCCCTTTGATGTGCTCTTGGCCTCCTGAGCCACAGCCACCTTTGTTTTCCTTCTCTCCCTGCGGGGAGGCGGGTGCTGAATATGTCAGGCCTCAGGCTCCCTGTCAGAGAGCTGGTGAGTGGGTCCAAGTCCTTCGAAAGCTTGAGTGTTTACACCCAGGAGAGTCGGAAGCCTCTCTTTCCAGGAAGGAACCAGGAGCAAGATGAGGACTTGAAGAGAGAAGATGTTTGATGATCAGGGGAGAGCCTCTTATCAGAACCAGGATCGGCTCTCAGAGAACTGGTTAAGATTTGAGAAGAAACAGAAAAATAACTGAGACTCCAACAAGTTTTTGATGACAGGTGTGGCTGAAATTTTAGGAGGAGATTGAGGATGGGGGAGGAAATCAGTGATGATGAAGGAGAAAATATTTGAGGGCGGTTCAGGTCTGAGGCGAGGAAGCAGGCAGACTGTCATGTGGCCGTGGGGTGAGACTGCTCTCAAGTGAGACTGTGTCAACCTTCCAGGACCACTCAGCGGTGTCTGTGATGCTGGGGACAGGGTGACAGAGGGACCCCTTCCTGCTGCAGTTCAGCCCTGCTGTTGTTTGGTGGCAGAAATCTGCAGGAGTTGAGAGCCCCTCGGTCCTTCCAGACCATGGCTCTTCTTGGTCATAGGTTTGTAGAGAGCAGAAGCAGAGGTTGCAAAGTCATGCCGACTCCCCACCCCACTGTTCTCTTTCTCTTCCTCTTAACCTTCCCACCCCTTGCCCCTATAGAGCTCTCCTCCTGCTACAGCTTGGGCCTTGAATTCCCAGCCTGCGACATATGTAGGAGCTGCACAGTCTGCCAGCCATGGGACGCCCACCTAGTATCTTCCCTCCACTGTCCCCAGCTCCTTTGACTGCCCGGCTTGGGGGAAAGGAGATCATTCAAGCAGAAGCTCCAGAGCAGATTCTGCCCTTTTCTGTCTGCACTCCGGGATAAGCAAGGAAGATCATGCTAGTCACTTCAGTTGGGTTTTCCCTGGGAGGAGAGCTGAGCCGAGCAGTCAACTGTGACCCCTGGGCCAGGCTCTCCAAGAAGGGTCGTCCCTGCACTGGCTGGGCCAGCTACTGTGTTGCAGAGCCCCACTCTCTTTTCCCATCATGTCATTGCTGCTAATGGTCAAGGTCAAATATATGGCCACATGGAATGGGCCAGGTCCTCTCAGGCTCCTTTGTGGATGTGATTTTTTTTTTTAAAGAATGGAAACATGCAGGTGCCTTCCCGAGAGGCTTGGACTGGTGTCTCCAACCAGAAACAGATAAGCTAATCAGAGTATGGACTCAAGAGGAGGGATGTCAGCAGTCTGTGTAACAGCTGGAAAACATCCACGTACCGGCCTTGAGGACAACCCAGGGGATCAGAGCCCGAGATCCCTGCTCTTTAAAAGAAAGTTCTCACCTTGGGTTGATAATGCAGTGTGTTATGAAACTTGTGGAGCTAAAGCTTGGACTTGCTGGAGTCGAAGATGGATCATTTGATGTGGTTCCTGTGTATGTGATGACCCCTGTCAGTGACCTTCCAGCCTTCCTCCCCGCGCTTGAATTTGTAGCATGATTGTACAAATCTCTCTGTAGAAAATGGAGGTTTCTTGTTCTCTGAAGTGTTAAGCTCTAGCCAATCAGTTTCTGTCCCCTTTAGCCTAGTGTGTCTGAACTTAATTTCTCACTATGTATTTAAACTTTTCCTCTGTATCATAGGTTTTGTGGCATCCCACGGTCAGGTGGAGAGGAAGCTGCCCCTTACAGAACTGTACTGTAACCATTTTTTAAAGAAACATTATTTTCACAGGACTGATTATACACAGGGCTTGTAAAAAAATTTTTAACACTGTGCTGTGAAACCACGATGGTAAATCTCCATTGAAGGCTACTTCAAAGGCACCTGAAAGTGGAGTGTTATATCTATGACTTTATTTCTTGCTTCCTAAGTATATTAAACCTAATTTTCACCCTTTCATTCTGTTTCAGCCTCCTGTATAAGAAGTACCGTATTTTCTGCCCATCATACTTTGTAATAAAACTTGAACATGTATAGATTGACTGAATTTCTTCTTGTGATAAATTCAGTTCTTCCCATTCTGCCATGGTGGTCATGTTCCAGAGACACTGGCCAGGGGATTTGAGTCCACCTCAGCCCATCACACTTTCTGATGGCCTACCTCACCTGTAACAAAACACAGAGCACCTACTGCCCGCCAGGGGCCCATGACCTTCAGGCTGCTTGCGGGGGACCAGAAGAGACATCCATATAAACAAATACTGGCCACACCCCGTGCTGTGATTCAGGTTTAGGTTTCCTGGTGGCCCTGCCGAGGAGAGGATCACCTGTGCCTGGGTGGGAATCACAGGGGCTCAGGGAGAACTTCAGGAGACAAAGTTGCTTGAACTGGGTTTTGAAGACTGAGTTGGAGTTTTCTGGGTGTGCTGCTGCTGCTAAGTTGCTTCAGTCGTGTCCGACTCTGTGCGACCCCATAGAGAAAGGCATTTAAGGCAGAGAGAACATCCATGTACAGATCTAGAGAGGGTAGATTTCTCCCTCAGTCCAGTAGTTAGACCTCACCTCCCAATGCAGAGGACGTGGGTTCAGTCCCTAGTTGGGGAGCTAAGATCCCGCATGCCTCCTGGCCGAAAAAACCAAAACATGAACCAGAAGCAATATTGTAGCAAATTCAGAAAGACTTTAAAAACTGTCTACATCAAAAAAATCTTGCAGTTGCTGGAGGGAAGGGATGGTTAGGGAATTTGGGATGGTCATGTACCCACTGCTGGATTTAAAATGGATAACCAACAAGGACCTATCACAGAGCACATGGAACTCTGCCCAATGCTAGGTGGCAGCCTGGATGGGAGAAGGGTTTGGGGGAGAATGGATACATGTATATAGTATGACTCAGTCCCTTCGCTGTACATCTGCAACTATCACAACATTATTAACTGGCTATACCTCAATACAAAATAAAAAATTCAAAAAATAAAAACCTAAAAAGTAAATGTTAAGGTACAGACATGTATGAAGGGTTATGTGAACACACAGAGGAGGGCATCTGAGCCCAAATGGAAAATTTGGAGAGTTTTCCTCTGGCAGGAAATGATGCCTGAGCTATAAATCTTGAAGGAAAGACAAAACCTAGCCAGAAGTGAGGTTGAACAGCAAAGACACAGGTTTGTGCTTAATATAAGAATTGGGAGAAGCAATCTGGTATTTCTACATCAACTGCAAAGTACAGGGAGGAGAGTGCCCAGCCCCAAGGAGCTTCAATAAAAAAAGAAATAGGACAATTCATAAATGTACTATGGGCTTCCCTGATAGCTCAGTTGGTAAAGAATCCGCCTGCAATGCAGGAGACCCTGGTTCGATTCCTGGGTCTGGAAGTTCCACTGGAGAAGGGATAGGCTACCCATTCTAGTATTCTTGGGCTTCCCTTGTGGCTCAGCTGGTAAAGAATCTGCCTGCAATGTGGGAGACCTGGGCTTGATCCTGAGTTGGGAAGATCCCCAGGAAAAGGGAAAGGCTACCCACTCGAATATTCTGGCCTGGAGAATTCCATGGACTGTATAGTCCATGGGGTTGCAAAGACTTAGACACGACTGAGAGACTTGCACTTTCACATAAATGTACTATTAATTACAGCTAAAAATTCAAAGAAGAACTCAAGACCGCTTTACCTGAGGTGGTGACAGCTGAACTGGGTCTTGAGGCATGATAAAGATCTTACCAGTAAGATAGTGACGTCACTCCAAGCAGAAAGGAGCAAAGAAGTGATAACTTCTATTCAGAGTACAGTGAGTAATTCCCTCCGACCTGACTCTAGTGTCAGGACATGAGACCAGAAAAATGAGTAGATCTGAGTTTATGGAGATTTTATATAATAATAACAAAGTCTATACCTGTGTATTTTATCCATTATCCCATTTAATCCTAGCAAGGCTATTCTGGCCTCCGTGATGACTCAGTGGTAAAGAATCTGCCAGCCAATGCAGGGAACTCGGGTTCCATTCCCGGGTAGGGAACATCCCCTGAAGAAAGAAATGGCAGCCTTCTATAGTATTCTTGCCTGGGAAATCCCATGGACAGAGGAGCCTGGCGGGCTATATATAGTCCACGCGGTAGCAAAAAGAGTCAGACACAACCTTGAGACTAAACAACAAGGCTATTTACAGGTCAGAAAATTGAAATACAAGAAATAAAGGAGTTTGCCCAAGGTTACACTAGTAATAAAACAACCAGGGTTTGAACCCACCAGTTCAAACCAAAGGCCACAAGCTTAATCTGTTGAACACACCAAGTCCTTTGGCTTTAACCTCACCAGCCACTGGAAAGTTGTTCACAGTAGCTGGCTTTGTTTCTTCTATACCTTCTCTTCCTAATGGCCTCGGTCTTCTCTTCTGGGAGAGCAGAGGGAAAACGCAGAGGGGAATTTGGCTCTTGAAAATTCTTCTGATTTTCTTCCCTCTTCAGGATGGCAAGTGTCAGTTACTTTTAAGGACTTTGTCACTATGGTCATCTCCGCTATTTACATAAGACTTTATTACTTTAAGGGCTTCCCCGGTGGCTCAGATGTTAAAGAATCCTTCTGCAATGCAGGAGACCCAGGTCCGATCCCTGGGTCGGGAAGATCCTCCTGGAGAAGAGAATGGCTACCCACTCTAGTATTCTTGCCTGGGAAATCCCATGGACAGAGGACCCTGGCGGGCTGTAGTCCATAGGGTCGCAAAGAGTCGGACATGACTGAGCGACTAACACTTTCACTTTATTACTTTAAAGCTCTAAGGGCTTACTTTGCGTTTTCGACCCTCCTACGTTGGTAAAGCAAGTAGTAGCATCCTTAGTTACAGATGGTGAAGAGGAAGTTCAGAGAGACTAAATAACTGGGCAGATCACATCTCTGCCGACGATTTCCTTACCTATAAAGTGAAGTGACTGAACTCTCTCTCTTTGCAACAACAATACATTTATCATTCTAGACCTGCTCAGAGTTGGGAAGCCATTCTGAAGCAGAATCAGTTTCATAACTCAGATACATCTCTAGTAGATAGTTGTGGGACGTCAAGTCCGGCGCTCCCCAGGCAACCGAAGGGATTGAGCATAGGGTTGCCTCACGTAGGTCTGGGGTCTGCTCAGCGGCTACAGAAAAGCACGTACCAAGTGGCGGAACGGCTTTTGCGGGCGGTGGGGACGCGTTTTTGGAACGGACCAGGGAAAGGAAGTGTGTTACACCATCAAGTGTACCCACTCCCGGCTGCCGTGGGGACGATGCGGCGTCCTTGGCGTTCCGGTTGTCCTCGGTGGGCCTGAGTCTTAGGGTCTCCGGTGACGGGCACAGGAGGCTACCGGCTCTGGACGGGCTCGTTTCGGTGGCAGACTGGGAGGGCTGACCTTGGCCCAGGGTCGGAGCCGATGGCGGCTTGGGCTGTTATCAGTTTGAGCAGGGCCGCTGCCCAATGCTTGTGGGCGCGAGGCCCCGGAGTCCGGGTGGCTCTTCCGCGCTCCGCCCTGGCCTTCCAGCCGGAGCCCCCGTGCTGTAGCGCCGCTGGGGGCCGGACGCTGCACCTCACGGCCGAAGTCCCCGCGGGGCACAACAAGTGGTCCAAAGTCCGACACATCAAGGGTCCCAAAGACGCAGAAAGGAGTCGCATCTTCTCTAAGCTCAGCTTGAGCATTCGCCTAGCGGTTAAAGGTGAGAACCCGGCGGTCACCCACCGCTGGCAGCTACCACCCTCACTGTGCCCACGCCCTCACTTGCTTCCCAAACCCCTGTCCCCGGCCTTTCATTTCAAATGAACTGAAAACGTCTTTCCCAAAATACTTACCCAGCTTTCATTCAAACGTCGGATAAAGTGTCCTAAACGAACCGAAATCTAAGCGTTGACTTGTCCCTCTTGGCTGATGGAGGGGAGGCGAGGGCGTGGATGTCCCTTTTTTCTCTCATGTCTTATTGAGATGTCTCTGCTTACTCTTTTCTATCTCAGAAGGAGGCCCCAACCCTGAGCTCAACAGCAACTTGGCCAGCATCCTAGAAGTGTGTCGCAGCAAGCACATGCCCAAGGCAACAATTGAGGCAGCGCTGAAAATGGAGGTGTGTCCCCAGTTTGACCTTCCTGTTATTGATCACAGCCCCTACCAAGTACATGTTTGGAAGGCCACCACAGTTTAAATTATCAGAGAAGCAGTGTTGTTGACACCCTCAACTTAGAGCCTTCTGGTGACTCTTGGCCATTAGTTATGGGAGCACAGTCAGGAATAAGATGTATAGATGGTGTACAGAACTGCAGCCTAAGACTATTGAGCTGAGTTGTGAGGAGCTGGGGGAAAAAGAAAGGGCAGAGTATGATGTTAAGTTGAGGACGGGTTTGTTTTTCTGATATTGATGCCTTAAAGGAGAAAAGCCAATAGAAAGAGAGAAGGTGCAGATGATAGTGATGGGAGGGGCTGGGATGTAGAACCCAGGTGTGGGAATTATCTTCAAGTCCAGGTGAGGATACATCTCTTCTCTGGGATGGGTGGGAAGGATTTGAGGAAGCAGTAGTCATGTTAGTAGCTAATAGTTATTGAGTGTTTACTCCAGGCCAAGTTCTTTTTTTTTCTGGCTGCATTGTGTGGCTTGTGAGATCTTAGTTCCCCAACCAGGGATGGAACCCGTGCCCTCTGCAGTGGAAGCACAGAGTAGAGTTTTAACCACTGGACCACCAGGGAAGTCCGGTGGCCAAGTTCTTTGATAAAAACTTTGTATGCATAATTTCACTGAATCCTTGGAACAACCTTAAGTTGGAAACTAAGGCACAGAAAGATTAGGCGACTTGACCAAGTCACACAGAAAATGACAGACTGGGAACCAGACAGACCCCAAAGCCTGTTTTCGAACCATCCTACACACCGCCTTCATGTTAGGTGGGTGCAGATAAGGCAGTGGAGGCAGAGGATTTTCCCCCACCTGGTGGTCCTTTATTTCCTTTGTGAAAGAGGGTGAGAGAAGTCATCAGTTGAGTATTCCTGGGAAGACGGCAGGGCAAGGGGACAGAGAGAGGTGAAGATAGGGTGCGTGGGCAAGGAATGAACAGGCAGCGTGGGATGTCCCCATGAGATTGTTCCTTTTGATTGTTTGAATTTTGAGGCCATGCTGTTCGATGAGGCCCAGGTGTGTGATTTCTCTTAGCAGTACTCAGCAGCCCAGGGGTAGACTCACAGGGGTTTCATGCAGGATAAGGTATACGAGGATGAGTTTTAGTAGGAGTGATGAAGGAGTGGATGTGGGATTCAGCTGGGGAGGGGAGGAACCAAAACTGGGAGATGAGTGATTGATTGTTCAGACACAAGAGAAACAGACTGCCTTCCAAGGAAGGGGTAGGACTTCCAGTTACCTCAAAAGTTGATCCCAAGAGCCTCCTCTCAGAGAGGGAGGACAAACTTAAAGCCTTAAGAGCCTAGGCGTCACCCCAGAGAGCCCATTCCATGGAGTCATCTTTGTGGTGCGTGTGGTGGCACGCACCTGGGCTGGCATGGAGGAGGGAATTAGGAAGCAGGAAAATGTGTTTGTGTTATCTGTTGCAGAAAACTAAGGACATTTATTTGTTGTATGAGGGCCGAGGCCCCGGTGGCTCTTCTCTTCTCATTGAGGTGTTATCTAACAGTAGCTCCAAGTGCCACTCGGACATCAAACATATCCTCAACAAGAATGGGTACGTGTGTGTCTGGGGAGAGTGGAAGGGGACAGAGTCTCTAGGTTCTGATTCTGGGCAAGGTAAGTACTGTTGTTCCTGGTGGGGTTTCAGGTTTTACACACATGTCATCCTTAGCAGAATCCACATGGGATCGTTTGTTCTCCTTTAATGTGTTCTGTAGTGGGCAGGCTCCAAAGGACAGGTGGAGAAGGAGTGCTGTGTCCCATTGTCTCATCTGTCCATAGAATGTCCAGATCTTGAAATGTGCTGCCAGCAATGTACTCTCAGTTATATGGGAATTGATGAGCAAAGTCTTTGCAGCCTCCAAACTCCAGTCCAGGGCAGAAAATAAAGGCTTGGGGACTTCCCCTTGGGGTCCAGTGGCTAAGACTCCATGCTCCTCATGTAGGGGGCCTAGGTTCAATCCCTAGGGGAACTAGATCCCATATGTTGCCATAAAAGGTCCGGCATGCTGCAACTAAGACTTGGGCAGCCAAATTAATTAATCAAAATAAAACAGAGGGTTAGTGTTATGTTTGGATTATTCCCTTGCCCAGAGGTAGCTGCGTCTTCTTCAGGAAGAGAGCTGCTCCATGTCTGTTTATGCTCCGGGGGTGGGGTGGGAATGAGTGCTGGGCGGTGCTGTGTGGAGGCTGAGTATCTAAAGGCATCCGTTCTGGCCCATTTCCTCGCCTATTAGGGGAATGATGGCTGAAGGAGCTCGCCACTCCTTTGACAAAAAGGGGGTGATTGTGGTTGGAGAAGAGGACAGAGAGAAGAAACCTGTGAACCTAGAGCGTGCCCTGGAGCTGGCGATAGAAGCAGGAGCTGAGGATGTCAAGGAGACTGAAGACGAAGAGGAAAAGAACATTTTTAAAGTGAGTAAGAAGCCTTGGTGTCTGGTGGACTTCCGAGAGGGCCCTGATAGACATGTTAAGGATTCTTCTCTCAGTCTCTTCTGTCCTGTGCCCGGGGGACAGGTGAGATAAAGAGCTCACATATTGCACAGACAGTTTATTAAGTGAATACTGGATAGGACTTACTCTCCTGAGGACAATGAGAAGGATTCAGAACGTTGAACACTCTGTTTCTGCCAGTGAAGACTTAACCCCAGTGATACATTTCAGGAATTCCATGTAGGTGTTTGCAAACTTCTGTCCAGCTTTGTCCTGTTATCTCCTGGCTCCTTACCTCCTGACTTTCCTTTGTCCCTAGTTTATTTGTGATGCCTCTTCACTGCATCAAGTGAGGAAGAAACTGGACTCCCTGGGCCTGTGTTCTGTGTCCTGTATGCTAGAGTTCATCCCCAACACAAAGGTGCGGCTGGCTGACCCTGACCTGGAGCAGGCTGCCCATCTCATCCAGGCGCTCAGCAACCACGACGATGTGATCCATGTCTATGACAACATTGAGTAGCCAGACTGTACATGCCTCCAGGCGGCCTATTCTGCAGCGCAAGCTTCTGCAGCGTCCCCTGAGACTCAAGCAGATTGAGGGGGCGGTGGTGCCTAGCAGGTTAGCAAGCATAGACCTGCAGCTTTGTGGTCAGCTGAATCCCTGCACGTCCATGAAGCCTCTTTGTCAGCTCTGCTGGTGTCTGAGCCCTCCTAGGTGAGTCCCCCACATCCTTCTCGATGCGGGGGGTGTGGCTAGTCAGCTGGTCAAGTTCTGATCTCAGGAATCTGGCCCTTGGGACAGTGGGTACCCTGAGGGCCCATGTACTAGAAACTACTCTTCAATAATAACAGTAATTATTGACCTGAATAGGTGCCATGCTATTGTGTGACTTGAGTTTTCCTGGGTTTGTGTCCAGTTGGTGGGACCCTCTTGACTTTCTTTTAAGTCTGTAGGCTTAGTTCCACTACTCCGGTCCCAAGACTGTATTTTTTTGATTGACCATAGAAACGTGACTCCCTCCAGGTGCTTTGTGTTCTAATGCTGGTCTAATGGCCTAAATCTGTCGTTCTTTCACATACCTAATATCAATCAAACACCTACTGTGTACCAGGAACTGTACTTACAAGCTGTTCAGTTGATGCCCTGTGCTGGATCTGCTCTAAGACATTGGACCTCAGGGAGAAGACACAGGATCTTTTCTCTCCTGGAGCTGTCCGAGGGCAATGTGAACTGCTGTGCATGCATCCTTGTTCTCTTCCTGTGGCCCCTGTATCCTTCTTCTGCCAGAGAGCTTAAGGCTCTAGCCCAAAGGGTGCCAATGGTAAGGGACTCCCAGGCCCTGCTTTGTCCAGGTCCCTCTGTGTTCTGAGTGCTTTCACTGCTGAGTGAACCTATCAGTGGGCTGCACTCAGGAAAAGAAACACCAAGCTGGTTTTGAAAGCTGCCTGATGCCCAGAATGCCCAACTCTGTCCCGTCTTAATCCCTGATGCCAGTTGGATGATGGGGCACTGGGAACTGGAAGGGAAATGAGAACAGAAAGAAGGGTGAAGAGCTGAGTCAGGAGCCTGGCCAGATGGGAAATAGGAGCCCTGGTGCCTTTTGCTCCTAAGAGTCACTTCTAGGTTTAGAGACACCAGGAGTGCCAACCACCTGTGCTGGAGCCTGTCAAGTATGTGGGGCCTGGAGTGGCTTTTTGATGCCTGTTACTCACCTTCTTATAAGTTGGTTAAGGCAGTTCTGAGCTCAGTGTAATTTTCCTGAAGGAGCCTTAGGTAGATTAGGATGGAAAAGAACTAAAACCAAACTGGCTTTAAGTGATAGCTTCACTTTCTAGGAAAAACAGATTACTAATTCCATGATGACTTCAACAGCTGGAGAGTGAAGCCTGGGGGAAGAAAATCAATTAAATAATCCATTATGGTGCCAAAGCATATGCTCTTATACCTCATTTCATAGTGGTGGTACTACCTGGGATTTTTAGTTTTTATAGGAGATAACTCATCTAAATATCTGAATAACACATCATTAAAACAGGGCAACGTAAGGTTTAAATGCCATTTCCTAATTTATAAGATACTTTCATATTTTATTTATTTGACTTTCAAAACAAACCTATAAAATAGTTGGGCCAAGTTTTTATGCACAGATGATCTCATATCAAGCAGGTGAGAACTCTGTCTTGCATTCATAGACCTTGGTTTATAAAATAGCTCTATTTTGTGAATGTTGAATATAGATTAATTTGGAGAGATGTGATCATTTCTGATATGAGTAGTCTTGTACTAAGGAAGCCTGCTCGAGAAGGGAACTTGGTTACCCATGTGAATAGTCCTCTGATCTAACAGATAGGATTTGTTGCTGTGAATTCTCCTGTAAACCAGTTTGTTTGCATCAATACATCCTAGACAGCTCCGCACTGACCCCTGGCGGTGCCCTGCAGTCTTTCCCGAAGTTAATATGGAAAAGGCAGAAATGAAGCTTACTCAGACCTGTTCTGACTCTAGATCTGATAAAGAGATCCTTAGTTACATAGGTTAAATAGTTAAATAGCTATTTAACTGAAAATTTAACTAAAGATGGTATGAGATGTTTTGCCACTAGAAATTATTTTTTAAAGAATATTTTATGTCAGAGAAAACATTTACAATATAATGTTAAATGAAAAACAAAGATTAAAAATTGTAGGTATAGTGTGGTCCAGATTTTAAAATGTATATGATGCTGTATATATGAAATTTTAAGAAAAGACTAGAAGGAAGTATACCAGAATAGCAAAACTGATTATCTCTGGGTGGTGATGTTATAACTGAGTTTTATTTTCATGTATTACATTTATTAGGGAAGCATTTTTTAAAAAGAAGAAATCTAGTCACGTTATCCTCCTAAGGAGACAACATGTGAGCACCTGGGATTCAGGAGCACCTTGAAATCAAAAGAATGGGGTCTGGTCCTGGCTTGCCTTATCTTTGGTCAGTGTCTTAACAACAAAATCATATAGCACCTTGAGCTGGCTTGGGCTCACTTTCAAGTGTCCTTTCAGTGGGATGGAAGTATCAGTGACAGGCTTTGTCCATAGTCTTGACTCTCACTGGGAAACGCTCATGTAGTATGTAGCTGCTGCACCTCTGCCAGGGGCCCCGGCTGAATCAGACTGGAACAGTGAAGGCTCTGCCTCCAGCTAACCATGGAAGTTCAGTCATGTGGTTACTTTTTTTTTTTTTCTCTTGAAAACATATAACATAGATGTCATAGAGTTGTCTTGAGAATTAAATAAGTTAATATATGCTAAGCACTTAAAACAGTGCCTGGCAGTAGTAAGTATTCAATATATGTTGGCCTTTTTTCCCACCAAGTATGAATGAATATTTTTTTTAAACATTTTTTTATTTTATATTGCAGTAGAGTCAATTAACAATATTGTGATAGTTTCAGGTGTACAACAAAGCAACTCAGCCATCCATATACATGTATTCTGAATGAACATTTTTACAAACTGAAATGTGACCACCCTATATATCTGCTTTGTAACCTGTCCCCCACCCTCCTTCCCCTTCACAATACATCCTAGATGCCTTTTGGTATTGGGGTGGAGAAGTCTACTTCTTTCTTTTTAGTAGCTACATAGTATTTTATTATTATTAATTTTATTATTAATGTGTCATAATTTATTTAATTAGTCTCTATCAATGGACATTTGGATTGTTTATCTTACAGAAGATGCTACAGTGAAGACTTTTTACCTTTGCTCTCTTGCAAAGTATTCTTCACGATAAATTTATAGAAGTGGAATTACAAAACACAAAGCACTTTTTCTTTAGATGTAAATATCAATATGTAAAAATGTAAAGATGTAAAAATCTATGTACTTCCTTCCTTAACAAAGCAGAGACCCTAACTGATTGAACTGGTGATCTGAATATATTCTATGTTACCTCTGAATTAAAAGAATTTTCATCAAATCAGGTGATAGGTTTTTTGGTTTGTTTCCCTGTTTTACACCAAATTCATTGAGCTATCCCTTCAGAGAATTTATTCATTGGTATTTGTTGTTCCCTGCCATGTGTCCTGTGCTCTTCAAAAATGAAAAGGAATGTGTGCAGCTGGTGTGTGAGTGGCTGCTTAATGGGACCAGTACTCTCTGAGGCCCTGAGCTCTAGGGTTGGGTCATGAATCTTGGGGTCAGGGATGGCTCAGGTGTTTAACCAGAAGCACCTACTCAGTGTAAAACTAGGGTGATAGACCTCAGAAGGCCTGGCCCAGTTGGGAGGCTTCACATGGGGAAGATGAAAGGGGAGGAGAGAAACAACATAGAAAGGGAAGATAAAATACAGAGCTAAAGGAAATAACCACAGTTAGCAATATCCCCATCTGAGGTTCACCTAGTCATTCAACCAATATTTGTTTTTTGAATGTGCCATGAAAGATGGTAGGTCATCACAGCTTCTGATTTTTTGGGGTTTTTTTTTTTAGAGGATAGTACACTCCTGAGACATAGGAGCGGGCCAACCCCAAAGGAGAGGCCCAACTTCTGTCTTTATGCTTCCTTCCTTAAAGGCAGTTACAGTAGAGTAAGACAAGTGCTTTGATGAGTAAAGTACTAGATGCTCTGGTGCCCAGATTTAGGGCTTTCTGCCTGGAAGGGCTTCCTGAAGGGAGCAATGTTTAGGCTTACTTCTTCCCTGAAAGAACAGGGGTGGGGGCAAGAATGGAGGAGAGGGGTGTTCGAGACAGTGAATATGCAAAGGTTAGAGGCAAGAGAGAATCATATTTGAAGAACTACCAGTGGTCTATGTGGCCAGAACAGAGAATTTGAATGATGGGGTTGTTGGAGGTGGGAAATGGAAAAACTTATGGCTGGAGAAGGAATGGTTCCAGGTCCTTCTTAACTACATTGATGTATTAGACTTTTCCTAAGGGTGATGGGGACTGTAAAACTTTTCAAGAGATCATGGCATCGGGGATCCATTTTAAAAGGTCACCCTGTGATGGGAGTGATCTTGAGAAGCTGTTACACTCAATACTCCAAGTAATAGACTTGGGAGGTTTGAACTAGGATGGTGGAGCTGGGACAGGGAGAGGAATGGACAGATTGGATACATGGTCAAGATTAGCTGTGGGCAAAGGGAAATGGAGAGGAAGAGCTCTTCAAGTTTGATAGCTCAAAAGCATTCAAGTTGGGGAACTGATGATGGAGAGAGAAATGAGAACCATGGAGGAAAACGATAAGATCAGTTTGGATCTGTGGAATTTGAAGTACCTGCAGAATACTCAATGGGTGATGCCTCTGAAGTTCAGAAGAAAGCCCAGTAGGATGACTGCAGCCTGGGGATGTTTGAGATGGCTGGTTCAGTGACAGACAACGGAAAACGAAGTCCTCAAAGAAAGCAATTGCTCAGAAGGTAGAGGAAATATCAGGAGGCTCTTTCCAGCTGAAGCCTTATTGCTGTATTGCATGTGCTACTATGTGTGAGGCACTGTTCTAAGTGTTGGTGACAGGGCAGTGAATGGAACATAATCCCTGCTCCCACACGGCTTATGTTCATTGTAGTCAGAGGAAAGACAGTGTATAATTTCGGACACTACGAAGAAAAATCAGGCAGCGTATGAAAATACAAAATGTTGGAGGGGAGAGGGCCTATTTTGGATCGTGTGGTTAGGCACTTTTGAGAGTTGACGTTTGAGCAGACCTGAATGAAATGCAGGAATTAGCTGTGGGAAGAGCATTTTAGGGAAGAGCATTCTAGGCAGAACAAATGGCAAGTGCAAAGGTCCTGAGCCTGGTAAGCTTAAAGTGTGGAAAGAAGGCCAGTGTGGCTGGAGTGATTCAGGGAGCTGGAGAGGTGAGGTGGGAGAAGATGGCTGGGACCAGCTCCTGTTGGGCCTGGATGGCCGTGACAGAGTTTGAGTCTATTCTGTGTGTGATAGGAAGCCCTCAGAGGGTTGAGAGCAGGGAGTGACATTATGTTAATTACATTTTACAAGGATCACTTTGGCTGCTGTGTGGAGCATCATTTGTTAGGTGGCCACAGAGGAAACAGGGAAACCAGTTAGGAGGCCAGGGCAGTCACCCAGTACAAAGGGTGGTGGCTTGCACTAGGGTGGAAGTGGTGAGAAGTAGTTGAATTCAGATATATGTTGAAAGGAAAGCTGAAAAGACTTGCTGGATGATTGGATAGAGGAATGTTAGAGAAAGAGTGAAATGAAGGAAGACGCCTCCTAGGTTTGTATTTTCACAACTGGGAAAACAGGGGAGCAAGGTTTTGTGGGGAAGGGGGAAAGAATCAAGAATTCAGTGTAAAACACGTTAAACTGGAGTTGTATTTTAGACATCCCAAGAGATGCTGCTGAGTAGACCTTTGAATACAGGCAAATATTCCTAAATCTAAGAGGTGGATTTAAAGGAAAAGGTCTAAAGTAATTCTTAAGAGATTTGATACCCAAGGCAAAGCCACCACTAAAGGTTCTTAGTTGACAGTTGTAAGCGACATCAGAGGAAGATGTTTCTGGGGTCTAATTGATCTTACACTGAACTGGGGCCCGAGGAAGGGAGCCGGGATTGTGGCGGCCTTGGAATCTGAAGATGGAGGTGTATAACATGCTGAACAGTGGAGGCTGGGAAAATTAATTATGGTCATCTCTATTTTGAAATATCATGCAGTCAAGTACAATTGTTTTGGGACAATATTCAGTGGCACGGGAAAACGGGATAAAATTTAAGCACACTACAAAACAATATGAAGCCATTTTTATCAAACGCTGTATATTTAGGTAGGAAAGAGACAAAATATCTCTGAGGTGGAATTTTTATTTTTTTCAATTTTAATACAAAGAGCTTGTGTGTTGCTTTTATGACCAGAAAAAAAGTTTTCTTCCTGAAAGAACCTCACTTAATGGTTTCGGCCCTGGCTAGCAGATTCCTAGGACCCACTTCCCGGCACTACCCCAGCCCTTTGGGGTGTGTGGCTGTTGAGACCCAGGAAAAGACAGGCAGTGGTAAACCGCTCCTGCCTCCCGGTAAGCGCAGCCTCTGGACCAGAGACTTGCTTGGGAGTCCTGCGGCAGAGGTGGCCACACGCCGGGAAGCGCTCAGAGCCAGAACTCTCCCCGCTTATTATGCGCCGATGTGGGGACACGGAGAGGCAGGACGTCAGCCTCAGGAACCGCGGAGAGCTGGGAGGGCGGGAGGCAATGGGGCCCCTCCAAACGTCTTCCCAAACTCCAGCCCCAAAGTAGCCGGCGGGGAACCGCGCCAGCCCGCGCGCCAGCCGAGCCTTGGGTGACTGACAGGAGGTGGGAATGTGGGCGGAGCCTCAAGCGCGAGCTGTGATTGGAAAAACCCACACCTCCCGGGGAGAGAGGGCGGGCAAGTCTGCGAGGGATGCGCAGAGGAGGGTGCTCAGAGCCCTTTACGTGATTGGCTAGCAGCGGAGTGAACCGGGAGCTGTTCCGATGATTGGCAGAGGGTAGACAACCCTCCGAAACTGCTTTGGCTTCTCCTATTGGCATCCTGCGAGAGTAGGCGGGATTGGTTCATCGAGGGGTGCCGTTGATTAGCTGGCGGCTGAGAGTTAGGGTGTTGGAGAGAGCTGGGGGAGGAGGGGCGGCGGAGGGGCAGCGACTTCCTCCTTGTTATTGGCTGGTGAAGTGAGTGAGGGGTGGCACCAAGGGCCAGCGGCTGGCTAGGATTGGCGGGTGCTGAGATGAGTGACAGACAGGGGGGCGAGCTGCGCGACCAGCGGTTTGTTTTTCGGAGCGTTCCTGAGGTGGAGAACGGCGGCCGGACGGAACGACTTCGGGACTGAGGGACTGGCGGTCGGGCGGGCCGAGCGGCGCCGCCGAGGCCGGGCTGGGCCGAGCTGAGGAGCGCCGGGGATGTAGCGGGCCACCCTGCCCATGCCACAGCGCCCGGTCGCGGGCGGAGCCGGAGCCGGAGCCTGGGGAGGCGGCGGGGGCCCCGAGCGCAGCCCGCGCCCCCCGCGCGGAGCCAGGCCCGCTGCCGTCCCCGCCGCCCCGGCCCCCGGCATGCAGCTCCGGCTGCGGAGGTGACACTCGGGCCCGAGCCGCCGCCGCCGCCATCGCCACCATGGGTGAGTGTCGCCACCGCCCCGGCCTGTGCCCGCGCTGCTTCGCGTCGCCCCGCCCCGGGCTGAGGGGAGGAGGACCCTGGGCCGCCGCCTGACAGGCATGGACAGCCCGCCCGGCCGGGGCTGCGGACCGCCGGCTCCCGCCCGCCCCGCTCGCGGCTTAGCGGTTCCGCGGCCCGGGCGGGGGTTCTGGCTCCCCCGGCCTTCAAGGGCGGCCCCGGCCCGCTGAGCCCACTCGGCCGCCTCTTTCCGGGCCTCGCGGCCAGCACATCCCGAGGAAGTGGCGCCGGGTCGAGGAACCGTGCTCGGCGGAGCAACCCGCTCCGGGCAGAACGAGCGGGACCCGGAGCCCGAGGGCGGGGGAGCGCGGGCTCAGTGTGGGGCCCGGGCTGGAGGCTGGTGCAGGCCTAGCTGCTGTTGTGTCTTTTCCTTGATTTGCTTTTTTTTCCTGCCTGTGTCATTTCCTTCCCTTTGCTCACACAGGCCGGCCTGTGAGAGTTCCCGGGGCTTGCTCTCGAGCCCAGTGCGCGCCCCAGCGCAGGGGGGAGGGCGTGCGGGGAGACAGGCTGGGAGGTGATTAAAATGGCAATCACTGTTATCAACCGCGCGGTTGAGAAATGCGAGCTGCGCTTAGATTGCTGGAGTTGAGGAATCGGCTGCCAGTGATGATACACATCCTACTTTTTGAAAAATCTCGTTGCAGTGTTTTACATCCATTAGTTTAATCTAGCGGTCTCCCTGAAATTATGTAACTTTTGAAAGAGAGAAACATTCACTACACAAAAGAATCTCTATGAAATCATTTCCTTTTTAATCGATAGTTGCAATTTCTGTTGTGAAGATGTAGTCTAAGGAACGCTTTTAATGTCTTCCACACGCAGCATTTGAACTGAATTATATTTCATGTCCTTTGTGGTAATTTAGCAGACGGCTATTGGACTAGATTAAGTAGCAATAACATGTTCGATGTACTTTGCTTCTCTTGTTGGATCAGTTATTTTGATACGGTTGTCTGCAGTGGCAAGTTTTGCAAAGTATTTGGTATTGTCCTAATTAATCAAGGGGTAAACTTCAGTAAAGGGATTATTTGCACAGCCACTGATTCTATCTGTGAAGAGGGAACATTAATGTTTGCTTTGCCCTATGGCAAGGTCAAGTCGTTTTTGTAGGAGGTTAAGTGTTTGCTCTGTCACATTGGGCAGATAATCTTTTGTGGCCCATCTTTACACTCAGGCTTTGAATGAATCGCCTTGTTCTGTTCCATGCTGCCCCTCTACAGTAAGGAATGGGTTCCTTCATTTATTGGGCTAACTGTTTCCTTCCCATGCTTTATTTCAGAAGTGCTTGCTTTTCTGGGCAAAGTCTGTGACGGTAAGCAGAGAAGGAACTCAGTGAGGCCTGGTATTTATTGAATAAATACGTAATTCAAAAAATACTCGTTGAGCATTTACTGTAAATGGGGCACATAATTCTTCTCTCATCCTCCCCAGGTTTCACACATTTATCTTGTGCTCTGGAATTTGATGATCACACTAAATCTTTAAATTGATTTGTGAACCTACATTTGTGATAATCTTTCTAATCAGTCTTTCCTTTTTATCCTGCGGGGACAGGCTTAAATCCCAAAGGGGAGTGTGAATACTTGAGGGTGTGCAGACCTCCTATTTTCCACTTTCTCAACTGCTAAATCAGTGTCCAGATGTGTTGACTACATTTTGTGCCTAATAATAAAATAGAGGTCAGCCTGTTTTCACATTTCAAGATCATTTCAAAAAGTTTAAATGTGTGAGTATATGGAGAGACAATGATGGGGAGGAAAGGAACTATGTAGATAGGGTCCAGAGCCCCAAAGGAAAAAGGACCAAAAACTCAGTATCTTCTCATTTGTTCCCGTGTCAGTTTTTACATGAAGAAAGTGAGACAGTGAGGGGAAAATTAACTTGCCTGGTGGCTGCAGTATATTAATCGGCAGACAAGCTGACTTAAGAACCCCTGCCTGGCTTTCTTCAGCACTCTTCCCTCATACCATTCTCATTTTCTTTTAAGTAGATGACCTTGACGTGCACTTAGAACTAGTACTGAATTCTCTTAGAACCTGACCTTCAATTTGCTTTGTATGGGGTTCAGCAAGGGTGTATGTACAAACACATACACACGGAGTCTCTCTCTTAAGTACTAGTTTCCATTTTGGTGATATAAATGATGAAAAGTCAGATTCCTAGGTTAGCATGCGTTAGTTGCTGTATGTAGTCCTAAATAAGTTTAAGGGGTAATAAGGGAGAAACATAGACTTATTAATATTTTTATTATACTTGTTAAACTCCAGCCCAGTGAGGAAAGGACTAAAACTAATTTGAATCCCTGCCCTTCAGGTTCCTTGGTTAACAGTCATATTTTCCTGAGCTGTTCTAAGCCCCAGACTCAAGCTTGTTTGACAGCTTGGGTTGGTAATGAAAACAGGTCAGATTTTATATTGGCAGTTAGCCCCAGTAACTTTCTAGTGGAAATTACATTTATCCTTGTAAATAATAGGAAATACTCTTTTTGTTTGTTTTTGGCCTTTTTTTTGGCTTTGATATTATGTGGTTATAAAAAAAATTGAAAATTGACTGGTCGTTTTTTCTTGGTCACACCAAAATTCCCTCCTGGTTTTAGTAATTATAGTGGCAAATGCTGCTAATTACACCTAAGATTAATTTGCTAGTGCTTACTTGGGCTCTATAAACGCAATCTAAAATTTGGTGGGAAGTATTACTGAAAAATATGTAACAACTTGGAAGTATTACAGGGACGTGAACTGAGTGTGGGATTTAGGATGGTATGGTTCTGGTTTGATAACTTGGTTTGAAGTCAGAATCATTGTTTCAAGGCTGTTGGAAGCTCCCGGTTAAACCAATCTCAGTTCAGTTTGGCTAGAATATGACCGCCTGGGTAGATCTAAATAGTTGGCAACTGTTTGTTAATTGAAATTGGGAGCATAGTTTAATGACTCAACATGGCTATGTCACGACTAGACTTCTGATGTTTTACAAAATTATGGTTGGCTTTAAAACTGAATTTTAGGCATTTATAAAAAGTAAGTATCAGTCCAACTGAGCATGACTTAGTGAAATACACAGAGGGTAAGAAGCAGTATTCTTGGTTCTGTCTATCTAAGCTATCCATTTTTCCTTTGCCCCTTTTATTGAACATCTCTTCTGTGTCAGATACAGTACATGGCCCTGTATATGTATTTATCCTGTATTTAAGAAGTTATAGTTAGGTAAGGTAAACCAGAAACATATAAACAAATAAGCGGTGTTATAGATACCTTGTCAAAACTGTAAAGATACATTGGACGGAGAGATCAATTCTGTAGTTTTGAGATTGACATACATTATCCTGTAGTCCTCAGACCTCAAAGGTTAATTTCGTTAACTTAAAATAAAATATGATGGTGATATATGGATTCTTATGAGGAAGCAATAGCTTACTTTGTAATATGTATTTTTAAATTTTAAGTCATCAACTAATATTGAAGGACTGTTATATCACAGAAACAGAAAAATAAACCCCAGAATTTGACTTTTCGATCTAGCAAAGTTTTCAACCAGGGCCTTGAAAGAAAAAGGAAAATTGTTTGTTGTGAATTGAGGATCAGACCTTTTTGCTTATACTTACTATACTAGGAGATGATGTTTGCCCAGATGGACAGGGTAGAGGAGAACCGTGTGGGTATGTAACATGTCATGAACAGCAAGGTAGTAAAATCAGACTCACAGACACTGAAGCACAGGATCTCCCCAGTGAGCAGTGTGATCAGACGATCTGACAAAGTTGGGTAGAGTAGAGCATTGTCAAGATGAAGAAATCATTTAAATGAAAACAGAGATTAAATTTGGGAATTGTATGTATGGGAAAAAGAGTGTCTGGCATCATGCAGGACAACAGTGTTTATCCAACGACATGTTACTTCTGGAAACTTTTCTGGGGTTTTAGCCAAGGAAATTCATAAATGGGAGTGCCTTAAGACCCTGCTTTTAGATAGAAGTATTAGCTCAGGCTGGAAGAGTGACTTCCTCCTGGGGTTAATGAGCGAGGAGTGTGTTTGCCTGGCAGCCCCCACGCCTTAGGTCAGGATATCAGAAGAAAAAGTACTCACTGCTGGATAATGACCGATAGCTATCTGCTTGAGACTGCTGACAGAGCTTCCACTTTTTAAGCCTGAATTGTAAACCCTGTTTCATAGATCCCTTCTTTTTTTTTTTTTCTGTGAATATTCCTCACTCCTATATCTTTAACCCCCTAATCTCAAGAGTTAACTTCTTCCTTTGTGCTTCTTTCTGGTAGCTTTGATGTGTCATACCACCCCCATCCTTTGGAAATCTTTTCAAGGTTGTAGCATACTCTTACCTCTGCCTCAACTTGTTCACATGTAAAGTTCATAAAGGAATTATTGATTTCCACTACTTCCGGTTTTCTTTTAATCTCTTGATTCCCTGTCAAGATGTTTCTGCCTCTACTACGCTATTGGACCTGCCTGCCCCTGCTCTTCTTTGGTCTTAGCTTCTGTGGCGTTACTTTTTGTTTGCTTGTTTCTAGTTCTCTTAAAGACTTCTATGCTCGCACATCTTCTTCCTACTCTTCTTGTTGGCATGAGTATTGGCATGAGTATTCACTCAGGATCAGTCCCTGAGCCTCTTTTCTTTTCCTCCGCTGTTCACTTGCTTTCATGTCCCTTCTCCTCCTCAGTTCATTTATAAAGCTCTCATCCATAGCTGGAACAGCTTTCTTTTTTGAAAAAATCTTTATTCTGTAAAATTATCTATATAACCCCTTGCTACTCACGCTGTAAAAAAACTTTTTTACACGTGTGTTTATGTATTCTGGTTTGTATCTTGTCTAATTCGATCTCTTTATTTGCATAACCTTGTGTTTGTGTGTTCTTTGTCTGTTTACCCCTAGAGTTTGAATACCTGAAAGTATCTTTCAAAACTGTCTAATGTATAATACATGATAGGTATTCAGTAAATGGGTATTATTAATGACTAATAAGAATTCTAAAATAAAATTAACTATTAGGATAGATTGTGGCCTCCAGTCTTTTTCCATTAACCTTTTTTTCCCCACTGATGATGATAATAGCCAGCATTTTTTCAGCATTAGCTACCATGAGGAATAGTTTGTAAGGTTTTTTTTTTTTTTGCCTCTTAAGTCTCACAGCACCTCTGTGTAATGATACTTTTATTATGTACATTTTACAGATGAGGAAATTGAGGTTTAGGGAGAATAAGTGATTTGTCCAAGGGCTCCTTAAAACCCAAGTCTTTCTGACTCCAAGGTCCATATAACTGCTGCACTCTAAGAAAGCTATTTGTTAATTTTTTTTTTTTTAAGGAATACATACGGTAGCACAGATAATTCAGTTAAAATCCCAATCCAGGAAGAAATGCCTGAAAGAACCACTTGATGTGCTTCCTGTCTTTATCCATCTCCTCAGTTTGAAGTATCAGTTTAAGAACCAGTTTGCCTCTAGAAATGTATGCAGCTCTGACACAACAGGAGATTCTATAACTATGTTTCACTTGTGTCAGTTGTCCTGGATTCCAGGAGATAGAGCCAAACCATTCCTCCAGTGTGTTCTCAGCGCTGGAACTACCAAACAAGTTTATCCGTTAAGTAATGCCAGGAATTGGTTAGCTTCCTGGAAACAGAATTTGTCAACCTGATAAACCAGCTCTTATAATAGCATCATCTTATACAGAATTAGAAACAATTTCTCTAGTCATACTTGTCACAGATTTGATTTGAAAAGCATGTGTGTATCTGTGTGTGAATATACACATCCATTTTGTTTCAACATCTGAGTTGAGACAACTATTCTCAATTCTAAGGCCGGTTTCCTTGATATTGAAAATTACATGCGTTCTGCTGTTAGGACTGTCAATGGATGCTCCTCAGAAAACACCCATCTAGTGCCATCTAATCATAATCATAGTGACCCTAATTTACTGTTAAGTGCATGCATGTGTCGCTCAGTCGTATCTGACTGTTTGAGACCCCATGGACTGTCGCCCGCCAGGCTCTCCTCCATGGGATCTCCCTGACCCACGGATTGAACCTGCGTCTCCTGCATTGGCAGGCAGATTCTTGACCATTGAGCCACCTGGGAAGCCCCCATTTACTATTATAGTTGGTCCAATAATTTAATATTTAATGATATATAATTTTATACATATACATGTAATTATTTATGTTAAATATAATATTTAATATAAGTGCATGTGTGCATGCTAAGTCGCTTCAGTCGTGTTCAACTTTCTGCGACCTCATGGACTGTAGCCTACCAGGCTCCTCTGTCCATGGGATTTCCCAGGCAAGAATACTGGAGTGGGTTGCCATTTCCTTCTCCAATATAAATGTGTATATTTATATTATATGTATATAAGCCAGTCATTCTAGTTTAGGTGTTATACTCTAGTTTTAAAATCTTGGTTTGGAGGTTAAAAAACAAAAACCAAGCAAGTTCTCTTTCTTTAAGGAGCCTACAGGTAAATTGTGAGAAAATATAAAATAATTGATGGGATGTATGAGTTTTAATTTTTTAATGAGTGTCTTTGTGTAAATACCCGCTTCATCCTCATTCATTACCTCACTTACTTCATTCTTTTTGTACTACAACTGTATCACTCATACTTTTGTATGTATTTTGAAGTGGAATTAGTAAGGAAGCTACTCTAATGGTGTTTTTCTTACAAGTCTTAAATCTAATTTTACTTTTCTGAGCAGGCGGAGATCTCTTCATGGGTACCCTTCTCCTTCCTTCCCGCACCTCCTCAGAGGGCAAGTAGGGCACCTGAGCAGATTTGGTCCAGGACAAGGGGAGAGGCAAATGATGCCATTTACTTCCTATGCTCCATGCTGGTCTTTCCTTTCCACAGGGTATTAGAATATTTTCAAGGGACAGTGATAAAGGGCAGAAGATAGGCACACTCTATGGGTGGAGTCTTGTGCTTGCTTCTTTTAAGGTGTGCCCCAAGTCCGTAAGTGACTCACTTGTCACGAAAGCAAGTATAACAACTCATTCCTCATGTTTCTTTGCAGATCAACAGACTTGTTTATTTTCAGCCTCCCACTGCTATTTGAGTGGACAAGGATCTCTTGAAGGACCTGGGAGAATTTGGCAAAATGTGGAATTGGCCTGGTTTTAGGTTCTCGGTTTTGGCCAGTTGTCTTCAATGCATGAGACCTCTAGTGCTCTCTGCTATTTCAAGAAAGGGGGATTAAAAGTAATACCAATAAAGCAGAGACAATGCGCTGCTTGCTTGGTTAGGGAAGAAAAACAATAGAACTGCCTTTTGACTTCCCTGTGGGAAGCAGAAGGCCTATAAACTTGTAAAGAGTTGGGAAGGGGCATTCAAAGGCTAGGCTTGTGAAACAACTTCTGTTCAAAGCAGCAGCCTTGTTTGGTACCTTTTAAATATGGTCTCCTACAGTACTTGAAGAATAAGTCTGTGACTGATTCTGTCTCGTAATTGATTCTCCGTGAATTCATCTTTTTACTCAGTACCCTACTACACTGTGCTGTGTTGTTCTTCACTCCAGCTTTTCATCTATTTTTCCTGGTTGAGTTTCTCTGGCATTGGAAGAATTGGTTTGTTTGAGCACCTCTCTTGCTCCCAGTGAATAGGTAGATATTGCTGCCAGAAATCTGATTGGAGAGCTGTTAGAATCCATTAAAATTCAATTTGCCATAGTCTGGTCTCAGTTATCCTCTTTTCACAGATAGCAAATTTCTGTCATTTCACCTGGGCAGAACTCCCTGAATATGAGTCATATAATTTGTGAAAGTACTTTCTTTTGTGGTCTGTGTTCAAGTGTCTTAGCCCATGTGCTCTCTTTCTTTGCAGACGAGCAGGAGGCATTGAACTCGATCATGAAGGACCTGGTGGCCCTCCAGATGAGCCGACGTCCCCGGGTGCCTGGATATGAGACCATGAAGAGCAAAGACACGGGTCACCCAAATAGGCAGGTGTGTGCAGCTGTGGCTGTTAACTAGCTTTGTTGGGGGGTTGGTTTCAGATGGGAAATATGATGTGAGAAGCCAGTGATACTCTAATACAGACTTAAATGCTGTTGGCCCCTTCCTTTCACAGTCTGTTGAATGGTAGGTAAATGATGTGTACCCCCCAGGTATGGGTCATGATCTGGAGTCCCAGTGCCTTGTGCATCTGACCTTGTAAATAGCATTTCATTTGTGGAGAATAAGAGTGATTTCTTTGCTAATTATGGGGACAATATTCATAGAATTTTTCCTTTACTGATCATTTGGCAAGTATTTTATCCAGACTCACGATCTCTAGCTCAGAAGGTCTTTAAACAGTATATTCTCAGGAAGAATTAATTGATTTTAGTTTATTTAAATGTAATTAGGAAGGGAAATGTATTTAATAAAACATATATTCTGAAGGTAAGAATGAGTAATTTTGTTATTATTGTTATTTACAGCTGTTTCCCCTCGTTAACTCAGGTAGTTGAGAGTGCCTGTTTTATTGAGAGCTGTGTGCTTTCTTAGGAAGACAGTTTCTATTTTGTTAACATTTCAACTTGTGCACTGTTGAGAACTTTCTTCTCCTGTTCAATGTTGCTGACCTCCTGGTTTCCTGGGTCCTTTGGCAGCAGAGAGGAGTGAGTGAGGGGGAGTCTTCCTTCCTAGTGGACATCAGAGGGTTGTGTTCAGTGTGTTTGATGATTTCCTCCTTGGTGGTTCTCTTGGTTGTCAGCTGACCTTCTCTCTCCTCATATGCACCTTGTCTACCAGTTCTTCAAAAGTGCTCTTGGTTCCTGGAGAAAGTAGAAGGGGCTGGAACTTGTTCTGTCTAAGGTCTGCTAGATGTAGCCTCCCAGAGTATTTCCTGCCTTTAGGAAAACTGGGGACCCCAAGTCCTTTTGTTTCAGTTATAGCGGAAAGAATAGTTCAGAAAGCTGCTTTTATTTTTTGTGGTTACCTTATAGAACTGGGGGAGCAACAGAATAGGGCCCATTCTTACACTGCTTTCATACATTATTCTGATTGTGTGGGTTCTCCCTTGCTGTAACATTTCTATTCAAAGCTGCTTTTGGAAGGAGCATTTTACCAGAAGCGAATCCCCTCCCCCAGGATTGAGCCTAATGACCTCACTTTCCTTCCTGTCTTCCTATGTGGAGTATGCTTGCTAATGCTGCTCCAGTCAGCTGATCCTTCTCCAAATGGGACTATTAGCGTGGATATCAGTTAGTAGGTGAAAAGGGGAAGCTTTCTTGAGTTGGAAGGCCCAAAAGAACCCGGCCGAGGAGTGAAGTGGTCTGTTACTGTTTAGGAATCCTGCTTAGAGGATACTAAAGCTACTATTAGAAAATCTTGATCTTTGACTGTGCCTGCTGCTGTGTTCTTGGAGTGAAGGCAGCAGTTATAGAAGTAGAAGCATGTGAAAAGGATTGACTATTACCAGGAAGTAATCTTAACAAGAGATACTAGCTATTTGGATCCACAGTTTACTTGAATATCATCAGACTTTTTCTACAGCATGAAGGATACAAATTATTAACCTCAGTTTTTTTGTTTTTAAAGAAAAAGCACAACAGCAGCAGCTCAGCCCTTCTGAACAGCCCCACAGTAACAACAAGCTCATGTGCAGGGGCCAGTGAGAAAAAGAAATTTTTGGTAAGGAATAAAATTACCCATTAAAGCTGAAATGTGCTTTTAAATCTTGCAGTGCTGGAAGTGTATGGAATTCATTTCCTGGACAAATTGTTTTAGTGGACTTGTAGGGAGCACTGGTTACTCATTACCTGCGTTCTGTTACCATTTCTCACAACAATATTATTCATAAGCAGCCTGTATCACAAATTTCTGTGGTGATAGAAATGTTCTATATTTGTACTGCCCCATGTAGTAGCCAGTGGCCATACGTGGCTGTTGAGCAACTGAGGAACTGAATTTAAATTTTGATTCAGTTTTAATTATTTTAAATTTAAATAGCAACATGTGGCTATTGGCTATGGTCTTAGCACAACCTTATATAAGGGACTATTGATTTGTTGGGCAAGAAATTGAGTACATGCTTGGAGATGTGTACATTCATCCTCCATGGACAGGTCATGGGTTCATGGGTTTCTACACATTGTGATAAACTCATCAGTGGGAAACCTATCTAATAGTCTAATCCAGGGGCATGGGGTTCTAGGGGGAATGTGAAGCTGTGGAACTATCATGGCTGTTTAGAAATTGAAGCCCAAAGTTTTATGCTAACTTTAGGTAAAAGGACAATGAAAATATCAGACTAACTTCTGCTGTTAATAAAGTCAAGGTTGTAGAGTGGTCTCTTCTGGAAAGTGTAGCAGATGTTCAGCTTCTGACCAGGAGAAATATTCTTCAGCAAAATCCTGAAAGCAGAAGGAGAGAGAAGGTCTTAGTGAATGCATTTCCGAGGAAGTGTGAGATGGGGGTGGTGCGAGCAGTTGAGGGGAAAAGTGTTTACAGCCTGATAAAATGAAAAGAGCCCAGCCTAAGAGTCTCAAGATGTTAATAGTTTGTTACTGTAGGCCTTTACAGTTTACAAAGTGAATTCCCTTTTTAAAAATTCTTGTTTTTGTTTGCTTGGGCCTGGGATAGGAATAAACAGTTTTCTCATTACCACTTCTTCTGTCAGAAGGTCCATGCTTAGGAGGAGAGAGGACTGAAAGATCAAAAACCTAATTTAAATGGCTAAGAGATGCCAAATTGGTCTAAGAAACGTCACACTGGGCTAAAGATTCAGGTTGCAGAGTCCCGGTTGAAAGCAACTAAGCATTTTGGCCAGTAGGAAAGGTGGTTTGTTTGGGGATAGAATGGTGCTGGTAGGGGCAAGCAGCGCTTCAGAGTGAGAATGATAGACCTGAGGTTGGCATAGCCTCCTGGGGCTCAGGCTTGGGACAGCAAGGAATGGCTCGGGAACTGGGGCTTCACTGACAGAACTGTTTGGGACCGAGGCCTGGAAGAACGGGAAAGCCTAATTTAATATCTCTGCTTGGCAAGACTTCAGACATCCTCTTCCCTGAGTAAACAAACTAGGCAATTAATTGAAAAAAAGAGAATGATTTGAGAACAGCTAAGCATTCTGAGCAGCTGTGGAAGTGCAGGGGCATGACGTGCTTGGTTATCCCCCTCTTTGCTAGGAGTTAGGATCTGTGCGCTTTGTGTTTTCCCACCTGCACATTAGGTCCCTGGAAGCCTACTGCCTGGTTAGAGCTGGCTGCACGTTTTTGGATCGGTGTGGCACATCCTAGGTGTGACTGGGGCCCATGGATGGCTCTGTAGGCCATAATGTGCAGACCCTTTAGAAGTCATCACTTGCAGTGCTTTAGCAACAGGTGCTATTTCTCCAAGTTGACAGCTTAGTCTACTGAAAGGAGCATAGGCCCAGAAGGCATTGAGTTGTTGTTAATAATCCATTAACTTGGAATTTTACAGTTTGGAGAGTGCTGTCAACAACGACAGTTAACAACAGTAACAACAATATAAGCATGTGTGTTACACTTTAAAAATTCTCAAAGTGCTTATGCAAAGGTATTAAGTAGAGCCAGGAAGCAAACCCAGGTCTTCCGACCCCTGGTCACAGTCGTTTTACCATGTGTAAGTCTGCTGACCTTTCTGAAGCTCAGTTTTTCTGTTTACCTCTGGAAGCTGTGAGCTCACAGAATATAAAGCACTTTATACATTGGAACACATGGTGCGGGTGTAAAGTGGTAGTGACTGCATCTCTTCTGTTGTCATGGAGCTGAAAAGGTTAAGGTTTTCTGCCTTTATTGGATTGACATTACTATCAATCAGATGGTCCTTTGCAGACTTCTGTAGCTAACCTAACATATGAAAATCCCAGTGAAGGAAGAAATAGAATCCTTATTACCACAGATTCCTGTTTTCCTTGAATCTTATCAGAGAGGTAGGTAGAGGCTTGAATGGAGATGTTCACTAGTTGGTACTTGAGAATGAAAAAGTTGTTTTCTTCATGGCAGACACTAGAAGGGCAGGCTTTTGGTATCAGCTCTAAAGGAGGAGAATTCTAGGAGCTGTTCTGCCAGCAGGGTCAGGGACTGAGAGAACTGTCTTTTGCTTTTACTGTGATAGACCTGACTCTTCAGGACTTCTTTCTCTTTCAAGAATTATTGATAAGATAGGCTGGCTAGTTTGAAAATAAAACACAATACAGTGTACGAGTCTCATACTCTGTTTTGTAAGAAGCTTCCTTTTCTGTGGTATTTTATTAAGTAGCAGTAAATAACGAATATACCATTTCATCATTGATTTATTCACATCTTCACTGAATGCCTTGCGCAGTGCTAGGGCTAGGGACTGAGAAGGAACTGGGACAGGGAAGACGGTTGCTTATAATCACCTCTTCCACTGATCTCTTAGGACTTCTCTGAGTCACACAAATAAAATTATTTTTGGTGCTCTTTTCTTCTCATTTATTTACTATCTTTGGCAAAATAAGCACTCCAGTGCCAAAGATGTGGGAGCCAGCCAAGGTACGTAGCAATGTGGGGGAATGGGCACGCTGCAGAATCAGAGAGAGGGTGCCCGAGATACGGGCTCACGGGGGCCTTCGCCAGGTCAGAGGTTCACAGACCTTTGTTTAATAAACACTTTGATTTTTTTGTTTTGAATTCTTGAGAATCTTCTTGGATTACATGTTCAGTTGTTGAGTTCAGACTTTGAGAAGGTCTTTTCTCCTTAAGTTTGATATCGTTGGTTACTCCTATTACCCCTATGCCATTCCCCGATTGTAGCCCAGCCTGGAGGCCTGCACTGCCTCCTCCTGGCTGTGGCTCTTACTTTTCCTTTCATCACACTGGCTCTGGTGGGCAGGGGACTTGAACTTACCTAGACCTGAATTTTTGTACTGGTGCTTTTTTCTCAGCAGCTGTGGCATCTCTCCATTCAGTTCAACGTGAGCTTATGCTCAAACTTCTAAGATAAAAGAAATATGTTATATTCCCTGTACCCTAGGAATCATGCAGTCTTATTATAAATGAGAAATATATGAAAAAAAAGAAACTAAAGTAAGATGTGACTATGCCCAAATTATGGTACAGATTCTGAGAGGTGAAGGCAGCCAAGAAGGTGAAAGGTGGGCCACAACTTGGGCCAGAGGAGTCACAGAGTCATTTCCGGAGAAGGTGGCACCAGAGCCAAGCAGTGAAGGATGTGTAGGAGTTTAGTCAGGTGGAGAGGAGGAAATGCAGCACTCCGGGGTGGGAAACTGCATTATTAAAGGCCTAGGGGAAGGAATGCATATGGCATATTTCAGGAAATAGGGTGGGCATCTGTCTGGCTGGAGAGAGGGTTCCCTTTGAGAACAAACAATGTGAGATGATTAAACTAAGTAAGCATAAGTTCCAGGGGGCTTTGAATAATAGTTAATAACTTAGACTTTATTCCATAGGTCATGGGTATCGGTGATTACTTTTTGAATAAAGAAGGGGATGTGGTGAAAGCGGTGGCTAAGATGATTGAGACTGTGGAGGCGTGTAGAACGTGCTGGAAGAGGGGAGCTGAGAAGTGCAGAGGCTGCTTCAGGAGTTCAGGAGGGGAGAGGGACTTGAGGAGAGTGAGGACTGAGAGAATGGGAAGCAGTCTCATTCGGGAGTCTCTGGAGGGGAGAGCTGGGTCTTGCCATCTGCTGAGAAAGGGAAAAGAGGGAAGGGGTCAAACAGAGCTCAGAGGTTTGAACCTGTAGCCAGTGTTATAAATGGCACCGTTGAGGAGGGGGACTAGTTGAGGAGGGTAGCTGATGCAGACACATGACTAGGTTGAGTTTGCAATTATAGCGAAGACTGAGATTGTGTGCTCAGGTATGTGTGTGCACTGCTTTTGCAGTTCTGAACGCCAACTAAAAGGTGCTTTTTAAAATTTATGTATTTTAAAATTTCCGGCAAACTCATTTGGCAACAAAACTTGGCCTGAATGGACACAGGACTATTTACAGTCTTTATTTATTGCACTTATTGTGAATACTCAGTTTTCAATACAGAAACTGACTTTTGCTCTTAACAGGTAAACCCTGAATGTTAGTGACTATACAGCTGTGTCCAGTACAGGGAAGGAGGCGACCGTGTTCCCCACAGCCATGTCAGGACCCTGACTGAGGGTGGCTCCTCTGACCTGGAACATGTGGCTGCCAAGGAAGAGAGTGCAGAACTCAACTTTGTCCCCAGCTACTGGTCAGAACTAGTTACAAAGCCCCAAACTGACTTCCGGTGAGGCTTAGCAGTGTAGAGGAGGGCACGAATGTTTGTGTGTGTTCTGCCTCTGCCGTGGGAGCGCCACCTGACAGCCTCCCCCCCGGAGGGGCATCCCTCAACATACAGAACACATAACACTGTTCTGAAACACTTTTGGCTCCAAGGGTTTGGCTAAAGGAAAATGGACCTGTATTATCATTTTTTGAACACATGTGTCAAGTACTCTTCTCATATCTTTCCCCAATTATTTCATTTAATTGTTTTGATAATTCCATGAGACAGATTGTCACTGTTTTCACTTTGCAGATGAGGAAACTGGGTCACAGAGAGTCATGTTCAAGGTTACAACCGGGAGGTTATAGAGCCAGGGTTTGAAGCCAGACAACTTGACTCAAGTACTCCATTCCTTACAACAACTTACATGGCATGTCTGCCTCGTTTACATGGCAGACAGATGACTTTTTGCTTGAGAAGCTGGGGCTGGACATAGAGATTTGGGAATCTTCTATTTAGAGGTGACTTGATTTTTTAATTCCTATGAAGGAGAAGATGTGAGGAGGAGAGAAATCCAGAGGCCAAAAGTTCAAACCTTGAGGCACAGTCATGTGTTGAGGGGAGGGGTGGGAGAAGGCACGAGGAAGAGGAACCAGCAAAGAAGCAGAAGTGGTCAGAGTGGTGGCAGGCTCCCTGGCTTGAGACAGAGCCACAGAGGCGAGGAGGACACAGCCACCAGCGCGAGATGCCTCGGAGAGGCACAGAGGACGGTTGGCAGGAAGGAATTGAATCTAGTGAGCTGTAGCTGAACTTTCTTGTCCATGGCTTGTTCTAGTCAGCCTGACAGGGGAAACCCAGCATTAGGAACTTGGCAGATTTGGGCACACCATGTGGTACATGGAAACCAGTCACGGGCCTGCATCCTGCTCTGGAAAGGCTGTAGCCACATCAGACACAGGACTCAGAAGACTGGGCGTCTTTGTTTACACTGCTTGCTAATCACAGGCTAGGTTAGTCTTGAGTAGGAGTGACTTGTGGTTTGAGGCATAATTTAATTCCCTTTCTGACTGAATTCACGTCGAATAGCATTTGGATTATGTCCCATCATGACATAAATACAGTTCCTTTAGTCCCACAAAGGGACGGAGGGAGTTCCTTCCTAGGTGCATCTAAATATCCTAAGTCCCCCACATAAGAACCTTCAAGTTGTGAGCTTTCAAAGATGCGAATGTACCTTCCCATGTTCAGTCATGTAAGTTAGTTCATGTGCCTGGCGTACCTTGTCACGTGCGTGCATCCTCTACAAGTGGTTGTGCTTTAGTGTGCTATACAGTACTGTATACAGTAGTACGGTATCTTTATTTCAAGCCCAGGATGTGCAGAAACAAGTGCAAAAGCAGCAGTGATGTAGCTGGTGCTACTGTACTTCTTGAGGTACTGTACTATAAGGTTAAAAATGTTTTAATTTTTATGTTTTTTACATTATTTGTGTGAGAAGTATTATAAACCTACTACAGTACAGACTATATAACTGATTTGGACTTTGTTGGGCTAACTTTGTTGGACTTGAACAAATCAGACTTACGAACGTGCTCTTGGAACGGAACTTATTGGTACGTAGGGGACTTAACTGTAATAATGTTCTAGTTTAAGAATGAGAGCTATTGTTATATGTTTTTTATTACTATAAAAATAGATAAAAATCAACAGAAGAATAAATCTTTTTTGATCAACTGGGAAAAAAAAAAGGAAATCCAAATAAACTATGGGCTTTATTTAACATATCATATTGGTTAATTAACTGTACCAAAAAGAAACGTGCCATACTAATGTTATTGATCGGGAAACTGGGGTTGGGGAGAGGGGGAAGGTTATATGGGCTCTCTGCTCCATCTACTCAATTTTTCTATAACTCTAAAACTGTTCTAAAAATAGAATCAGGGACTTCCTTGGTGGTTCAGTGGTTAGATCTCTGAGCTCCTAATGCAGGGGGCCCAGGTTCGATCCCTGGTCAGGGAACTAGATCCCATATGCAGCAACTAAGACACAGTGCAGCCAAATAAATAAAAAAATAAATTTAAAAATAGAATCAATTAATAAAATACAATAATAATGAGAGCTATACCAAAGTGTGCTGGGCTGTGAGCAGGAGGAGATGGAAGGAGGGCACCTACCTGTAGGGACAGACAGGACTGCAAACTGTGGTGGAGGCGTGGGGTCCTCCAGAGCTGGTGTGAAATGGGACAGTATGGGAAGCTGGAGGTGGCATATCTGAGTGCCACAGCGTGACGCAGACACTGTGCTTTGGAAGGCCCTTCCCATGGGAACGTCAGGGGACGGAGAAAAGGAAGACAATGGCAAAACTGCTGTCACTCATTAAACCTTGAAGCCGCCTAACTTCCTCTGCAGTGTGCCCTATCTTTCCACGTGTGCATATGCACGCTCACACTCACGCACAGAGTCTCTCTTACCTAGAATGCAGACCAAGTGGGGCACCCTGCCTTCCGATTCCACCTTCTCCATCTCCAACCACGCACAGCCTCAGCCAGAGCCTCCCCTACTGGTTCCCCAGGCCCCATAGCTTCCCACAAGGGCACCACCCTGGTCTGATGCTGACTCCATCATTACTCCATCTCCTCTATGAGTTCTGAAAAGTAAGGTTTCAGGAGATCCTGTGTTAGTTTCTTTCTTTCAGTGTTCCCATTGAAGCCCTGCATCTGTGAGTAAAATAAACCTCCCTTGCCTGTGTGACACTTAAGTTGTAGCCTATTTGGGCTTCTTTTAAAGCATTATGATCTTGAGAGAACTTATTTAACTTCACTGGAACTCAGTTTCTCCTGCAAAATAGGGATCATAAGAGTTCCTGTTGTGAGGAACTCTTAATTTAATGTTTAACTGATGCATGTAACATACTTAGAACAAGGGTTAGTATATAGTAAATGCTCTATAAATGTCAGCTATTGTCATATTATTGGTAATGGATAAAGTGGTCCATATGTTAAATCGAAGGATGAGTAGTCTGTATCAGGGTTGTATTTTGAAGAGCTGTCACATTGCAGGCCTGTTCCTCCGGGGAGGTTTGCTGTCCACTGTTTAGTATGTGAATTTTTTCGGGGCATGAAGCTCTTTGAGCCTCCATTTCCTTGACTTTAAAATAGTGGGTTAGAGGCTGTATGCTTATATTTTAATTCAGTGACTCTCAAGGTGTGTTCTGGGATGCCTAGCAGGTTCCCAAGAACCTTTCGGGTGGCCCTCAGGTTAAAACTGTTTTCATAATAGTACTAAGATGTTCTTTGCCCTTTTTACCCTCATACTCTTAAAAAAGTACAGTAGAGTTTTCCGGAGGCTACATGATACATGTTATCACAGCAGTTTGAAAGCAGAAGCTGATATGAGAATCCAGCTGTCTCCTGTGAAGCCATGCATTAAAGAGTTTCCCACTCTCTTGCTTCACTTTTTGTCTTTTTTTTTCCCCCGGTATTTTGGCTGCACTGCATGGCATAGAGGACAGTCCCCCAACCAGGAGTTGAACCTGTGCCTCCACAGGGAAAGTGCCGAATCCTAACTGCTAGGCCACCAGGGAGCTCCATCTCACTTCACTTTTTAAAAGACATACAGTTTTTAAAATGTGTTTATGTTAACACATAATGGTTTTTAATTATTTTTAGGTGAATAAAATTTAAGTTTTCTTAGTTTTAATTTCTAATAAGGAAAATATCTGTAGATATCATATACATAAACAAAAGCTTTTAGGGAGTGTAATTAGAGTCTTTAGAGTGTAAATTTTTAGAGTGTAAATTAGAATCATCTGTCTAGTTCATTTGACTGGAAGAGAGTTCTAGCCCTCCCATCTCTTGGGAAGGGGAAGTCCTTTGTGCACCTACCCTACCTTTCGGCTTTCTCCTTTTCCTGTCGTCTTCTCTGCCTGCTCTGTGTTCTTCATCTTCAGATATCCCGAAACCCTCTTCTTTCTTTGAAGCCACAGTCGTTTGTCTGTCTCAGTATTATTTTCATTCACTGATTATGAACTCTTTCTTACCTTTATCTCTATTACTTGTTGGTTTCCTGACAGTCTTCGTTTTCTTTTTCCTTTGTACCTGTTCTTCTATAATATCTCTTCTCTTTTCCTGTCATTTCTAACTCCCTCAAGTTATTTGTTTGACCTTTATAGTATCTCTTCCTCCCTGATTTGTTCCTTAACCTTCTAACACTCCTTCTTTCTCTTGTTTCTGATACTTACACTCAACTCTTGTTTTTCAATCAATGAATTCATTTAACAAATATTGTTAAACACAAACATTATATACCATTACCTTTGCTTGTCCCTGGAGCTGCGGAATTAAGAGAGGCATGATCCCTGTTCTCCCAGAGCTTATAGGTACCCTGATGGTCATCTAGGCTAAAACTGGGGACAATTACAAGGTATTTGTCCAGGGTGCCACTCTACTCCCACTGAGGGCAGCTGTGATAGGATAATGAAAATCGTTGGTACCAGTGGCAACCATTTATTGCATGCCTACTATGGATTAAGTATTTTACTTACATTTTCTTGTTTAGTTCTCATAACAACTCTATGAGTTAGGTATATTTAACCCTATTCTGCAGATGGAAGAACTAAGAGTTACAGAGGATAAGTAACTTGGTTATGGTCATATAGCTAGAATTATCACTATGAAGAGTTCTTTTTCTGTTTAGTTACGTCAGCCAAGAAGGAACGGTATCCTGGCCCGGAGGTGGTGATATAGTGGGAGCAGCTCCAGAGCCAGCTGTGGAAATAGAGCTTGTGAACCTGGAGATGACATGTCAGAGCAGAGCTCCTAAGCTGGGCACCCCCGAGGGTTCTTGTCCCAAGAGCTTTGTTGCCCCAGAGTGATAGGAGTGCCTGTCAGGGCAGAGAAGCTCCAACAGGAGCCTTCAGGGATGCTGCCTAATGTTGCCGAAGGACTGCCTGAGGCCACCTGAGTTGGGCAGGAGTGACACAGGCCAGAAAACCCGCTAACCTGTCTATTCTTTCTTTGGCAGAGTGACGTCAGAATCAAGTTTGAGCACAACGGGGAGAGGCGGTAAGTCTGCCTTCTGATGAGTGGATGTGTCACGTGTGCCCCTTTTCTCCGAAAGCGTGCAGCTTGTGGGAGCCATCTCCCTGGAGTGATTCCTATGGGGTCCCTGGCTGGGTAATGGGGTTGATGGGGCATAAAGGGGAATGTTTCGTCCTTGGTTTGGCATGTTGACTGAACCTTGTTTCTGGTCTTAAAGCTTCAACTGCTAATGGTTTACCCTTCTGCTCCTATTCTGCTGCTGTGAGGTCCACCATTGTGCTGGGGGAGGAAGTCAGGGCTCCAGCTCCACTGAGTCATAGCTTCCAGACACGCTGACCCTGTGCCAGCTGTGGGCATCAGAGGGAGAGGAGGCTTCTCCTGTGACGTGATGCCATTCCTGTCCTGAAAGAGTGTCCCTGCTTTTGTCCACATCAGGAATCATGTTTGGTGAATTGGAAGTTTCTTTAAAATGTCTCTAGGTCATGGGAAGCTACATTAAGTCCCTCAGTTGTGAAAGATTTCAGCTCATTTGAGGCCATAGAAAGAGAGAGTTCTCAGTTTGCATTCTGTATCTTACCTTGGGGAAGTGAAAGTACTGTTACAAAACCCTTGTATCCTTTTTCCATTGTCAATATTACGGTTTTTGTAGGAAGTCAAGATAGAAGTTCTCAGTGGAGAAAAACATGACTTCATTTAATTTCTCAAGTTATTTTAAGGAAAATCTTTAAGAAAGCATTTAGAGCCCTGGTCAGGGGATATTTGGGACACTTTGTGTGCATGTGTGTGGCATGTATACGCACAAGCATGCTTTTCAATATCTGTTTCTTGCTCTTTGCTTTTCTCCCTCGTTGGTAACTGCCCTGCCCTTTTTCCTTTGCTGTGAACATTTGGAGGGCAAAGAGCACACCTATGGGGATAAAATCCTCCTACTTGACCAGTCACCAGAGGACCTTGCATGTGTCCTCAGTCTCTTCAGTCGTGTCCAACTCTCTGCAACCCTGTGGACTATAGCCTGCCAGGCTCTTCTGTCCATGGGATTCTCCAGGCAAGCATACTGGAGTGGGTTGCCATTTTCTTCTCCAGGGGATCTTCCCGACCCAGAGATCGAACCCACGTCTATTTCGGCTCCTGCATTGCTGGTGAATTCTTTACTGCTGAGCCACTAGGGGAGCCCCCAGAGGACCTTAAGTGCCTTCAAACATTTTTGTCCTGGAAGTTCTCTGCTGCTGGAATCTTTCAGCCCATTCTGAAACTAGCTCTGGAGCTCTGGAGATCTGTGGCTCTGCTTTCCCTTAAAAAGATAAATTCAGAAGCCTGCAAGTTGGTCAGAGGTAGAAGCATTGTGCAAAGGGTGGTCTGCAGAGCCAGGGCCTGCTGATGCTAGGTAAATTCTAGGGTTGTTCCAGGCCCGGAGGGAAGAAGGTTTTCTGAGCTCTGTCCCCAGCTGTTCGTTCTAGGACCTGCCAGTAGCACGGAAGTTAAATTGTCACTTCATTGTTGCTGCTTTTCACACTTCTGACTGGACTGGGTTTTGGAGGGATTGCCAAACTCAGAGCAGCCACGAGTTTTCAGAAGTAGATATGAAATCAAAGGCTCGATTGTGTTGGAGCCTAATTACGCAGTTACGCTCTCCTGAATTCCTGTTCCCTAAGTGGTATGTAGTTACAGTGAGCGGACTTGCACTGAGAAAGTGTGTGTGTTTAGTTTCAGAGATGCTGCCAGATCGAAACCACAAATATTTAAGGTGGTCAGGCAGGAATGGCCTTCTGAAGCCCCGAGCAGCAGTGTTGGTATCAAGGTTTTGCGAACTGCATGCTCTTTTTATGGAGCTGTTTTCTGAAGCCGTGGTGTCTCACTGTTCTTGTACTGTGTATGAAATTGAGGACTTTATAAAGTCTGTGTGGCAAAGCCACGTTCAGGCTGCTCTGGGCCAGACAGCTCCGGTTTCATGTATTTCATATCTTAAAGATTTGGTCGAAATGTTTCTATGGGCTTTCTTTACTTTTTACAGGAATAGGAACAGGATCTATTTAAATGTTGTAGGCTCTTATAGACTTAGAATTTACAGAAAAGAGGAAAGAAGTAGTGACTTTTCCCCTTCGTCATTGCCAGATATCCATTCTGGTGGGCTGACTTTCCCTTTGGTTTGGATGGGGTGGGCATCAGACTCTGAACTTTCCTCCCTCTTAGCCTCAGGAGGGCAGAAGAGGACTGTAGACTAAGATCTCTGTCCTTGGAAATTATATTGCTGAATGTATTAGTTTGTATCCACCAGGAAATCCATCCATATTGTAATCCTTGTATTCCCTCCCCACCTCAAATTAACCATCCCAAGCATTTATCAGGTGCTGTCTTTAAAAAAGAGAGAGAGAAAGTTAAGTGCTACCTAGATATGAGTTATCTAGATACGCGTGTTTGATGGATTCTTTTGAGAGAATACCTTTCTATTTATTCCTTATAGTAAATCATATCCTCTTCATCAGGACTTCAACAACAGTTCAAAAGGGGACTGCCTTTTGAACTAGTGGGGATGGTTGTGCTGGGTGTTAGACCCGTCTTTGAAATACTAGCCTGAAAATGCCAGTTATTTAAGGTGATGGTGGCAGCTTAGATCTTAACTAACCTGGGAGTCCTGGTTTCTTGACCTTGATCAGACTTTTGGGCTGCTTTTAAATGGTTTTGAAAGTTTTAAATGGTTCATCACCAGGCCAAACGCAGAAAAATTTATCTCTGAGCCTGATTTTTTTCTGACTGTGTTAGGGACATCTGAGTGATCTGGTATTTTGTTCAGAAAGGCGGACCCCTTTTGAACTGTTGCTGAGGTCCAAATGAAGGGGATATGGAATTAATTACTATGGAATTTAGTAATTCTTTAATTACAAAAGAATTAATAGGAAGGTATTCTCTCAAAAGAATCCATCAAACACTCATATCTAGATAACCCATATCTAGGTAGCACTTAATTTTTTCTTTCTCTCTCTTTTTTTTAAAAATAGCACCTGATTAATGCTTGGGATGGGTTGATTTGAGGGGGGAAAATATAAGGATTACAATATGGATGGATTTCCTGGTGGATATAAATTAATATATTCAGCAATATAATTTTCAGAAATGAAGGTAGTGATAGATGAAGGAAAAGTTATATAGAGAAATTATCTTCCTGAGATATTGGGCTTTGTGTGGAGGATTCTAGTAGTAGCCTATCAACGTTGTTCAGTAGAACTCCTGCTCTGATAGAAATGTTCTGCAGAAATCCCTTGGTAGCTGAGGAAAGTGGTCCCAGGGCCCGCTGTGGATATCAAACTCCTCGGATGCTCAAGTCTTTTAGATGAAATAGTGCAATCTTTGCATATAACCTAGGTACTTCTTTGTGTATACTTTAAATCATCTCTAGATTACTTATAAACCTAAGACAATGTAAATACCGTGTAAATAGTTGCCAGCATGGGGCATATTCAAGTTCTGCCTTTTTGGAACTTCCTGGAAATTTTTTTTCCAGATATTTTTGATCTGCAGGTATAGACCTGGGTATAAAGAGGGGTGACTTACAGCTGTGTTCTCCAGTATACTAGCCACTAGCTACATGTATCTAGTGAGCACTTGAATGTGCTGATGGGACTGAAAGAGCGGATTTTACATTTAATCAATTTAAATTTAAATAGCCACATGTGGCTAGTGGCTATTGTATTGAACAGCTCAGTTCTAGATAATAATGACTTTCATGGTGCCCACTGATTTCAGCCAGCCAGATTTCATGAAAATCCAATGGCTTACCTATCAAATTACCCATGACATTTTTCACAGAACTAGAACAAATAATCCTAAAATTCATTTGGAACCACAGAAGGCTAAATTGCCAAAGCAATCTGAGGAAAAAGAAAGCAGGAAGCATAACCCTCTCAGACTTCAGACAAATTTAAAATCTGCAGCCATCAGCAGTTTAAATTGTTGCTCTCAAATTTGTCTTCTTTCTTTTGGCTTCTGTATTTTATGTAATTTTATATAATGCTTAGGAAGACCTTCCCTATGCCAACGTTTTTTTAATTCTACATTTTCTTATATACATGTACATATATAATATGCATATGAGTTTCTTTTTTATATTCTCTTCTGCTTATCTCTTTTGTTTATTTTTGCTTTAAGTAAGTTTTAGAGTATTGGGTTGGACCCATATGATATGGTCACTTTTATATGTCAAACATTGGTGACTATCCCCAGTATCCCTAATACATTAAAACTTTTTATTTAAAAAATGTCAAACACGCACAAAAGTAGAGAATATGAAACTGAACCTCCAAGGATCTGTCACCCAGCTTCAACATTATCAACATTTTGCCAACCTTGTTTAATCTATCCCCGCTTGTAAATTTTGTTGTGATATGTAATGAAAAATTATTTTAAGACCTCTTTGAACATGTTCCTACTCTACCATGTGTTAATATTTATAGAAATTGTTCTTTGAACAGACTTGGTGAGTCTCTCTAGAAAAGCATCAATATCAACACTACTTACAGGCACACATGTGTCACTGGTTAAGAAAACTGATCAGGCATATAACCAACTCAAGGGGAATTCCTGTGACTCGGTGGTGGGAAATGTCAATTCTTAGGATAATCAGCATTGAGATTCCTGTGGCATCTCAAAAATGAACAGTAGAAAAGACCTTTTGAAGTCCTGGATCTGAGTCTTTTAGGAGTTAAGGCCGTGTTTTCAGGACTGCGGTTCCAGTCTCCAGGTTTTCTTCCTAATAGGAATATTTGGAACATAGTTTTTAAATCCAGGTGTCCTTCCATGGTACTGAACTGTCATTGACTGAAAGATCTGAGCTGAAGTGGTAGGACAATGATTGAGATTGAGTGCTGCCTGTGGGTACTGTTGAAAAATCTGAGGGATGCTCAGGGAAAGGGTGAAAAGATAAAGGCAGATAAGAGAAGAAAAAAAATACAGAGAAAGGCAAGCTGCATGAAAAATAAAAAGAACTCTTGAAAAGGAAGAAAAATATCACTCAGGAGCCATAACTTCTAAACACTGCATTTAAAATATACAGTTAACCGTGCTTCTGTTCTGTTTCAGGATTATAGCGTTCAGCCGGCCCGTGAGATACGAAGATGTGGAGCACAAGGTGACGGCGGTGTTTGGGCAGCCTCTGGACCTGCATTACATGAACAATGAGGTACGGAAGACAGGTGCCTGGGGTAGGGGAGCGCGCTCGCGTGCCTTTTTTCTCTCTGCTTAGCTGAGGATCTCCTAGTTTGTCCTTCTGATGTCATCTGCAGGTTTTCATTTTCTGGAGCCTCTTTTCTTAATTCCAATAATTCTGAGATTTCTCTTTTTTACTGCGTGGGAGATTGCAGAGCTATTTCCATTCCCTCTGCTCATTCCAGGCTGGTAGCTCTGATACTCCATGGTGAAGTCAGGTACGGGGATCAGGGTCAGAGCTTGTATTGCCTCCTTCACATTTTGTAGGTTATCTTTTCCGTTACAACATTGCCTTGCTATAGCAGAGGGTTCAGCAGGGCTGGGGAGGTGGGGAAAACTGATGGGTAGATCCTCTATTAACAGTCATAAATGTTGGGTTCTTCTCAGAGTTTAGCTTCTCATTGTAGCTGGTGTCAAACATTAGCACCTACTCTAATCATTTCTTTAAACACTTACTCCTCCTAACCCCACCCAACGGTCCTTATTTATGCATATTTTGAACATCACCCAGGAAGGAATTCTTTTGAATATCAGTTACTTGGCTGCTTTCCCAGCTCCAAGCAAGGTACTAGAGGCTATAGTCTGCTTAGGTTGGTGCTTTGTATTAGTCTGAAAGGCAATGTATTTGTGCCCAGTAAAGAGCCTGTACCTTGAGGGACTTCCCTGGTGGTCTAGTGGTTAAGAATCCATCTGCCAATGCAGGGGACATGGGTTCAATCCTTGGTCTGCGAAGATCCCACATGCTGCAGAGCGACTAAGCCTGTGTATCACAACTACTGAGCCTATAGTCTAGAGCCCACAAGCTATAACTACTGAGCCCATGTGCTGCAACTGTTGAAGCTTGCATACCTAGAGCCCGTGCTCTACAACAAGAGAAGCCCTTGCAATGAGAAGCCTGCATGCTGCAACTAGAGAAAACAATGAAGACCTGTCGCAGCCAAAAAATAAAATAAATAAAAATCTTGAAAAAAAAAAAAAAAGAATTAAGGATTGATTCATCCCTTAGTTGAAAATAAAGGCTTAAAAAAAAAAAAAAGCTTGCTCCTTGAGGGAACTAAGTTGAGGGGAAAAGACAGGAAAGCTGGGCAACCTCATAGCTCTTTGAGAGGTCTTTCCTGTGTAGTTTTATTTTAGTGGTTGAAAAGTTAAGAATTTCCTCCAAACTCTGGGGCTGAAATCTGTAGAGGCTGAGATTTGTTGGCTAAAATCTCTCTGGTCCTCTTTAAACAAAATGTACAGCTACAGTTGGGTATGCATGCTTGCTTAGTCTCTTCAGTTGTGTCCGACTCTTTGTGACCCCATAGACTGTAGCCTGCCAGGCTCCTCTGTCTGTGGAGTTCTCCAGGCAGGAATACTAGAGTGGGTTGCTATGCCCTCCTGCAGGGAATCTTCCTGACTCAGGGATCAAACCCAAGTCTTCTGCGTCTCCTGCATTGCAGGCAAATTCTTTACCACTGAGCCGTTGGGGAACCTCCACAGTTGGGTATACGCTGCCTGCCATATAGCTAACAAAAATAAGACCATCTGACCTTTTGCTTTCTGGATAAATTTTAGAAATATAACAAATTTAGAAAATCACTAACACTGTGGTTAATCAATAAAACAGATATAAGCATTTCAAAGTATGTAAACTAACACATTTTAAATACAGGATATGAGAACCCCCAAAATATAAGTGACAAATCCATAGAACAGTTCAAACATGCATGACTATATGAGAAAGTGAGGCTAAAATCAGCTAGCCAGTCAGCATTCAAGAAGGTGTTCTTTAGTTAGGAAAGATTTTTCTGGGTGATTTAGTACTACTTGTTTCTCTTTCCATTAACATTTCTATTAAGAATTCCATATGTCCCTAAATCCATTTTCAAACTCTTTTGCCAAGGAAGTGACTGCCCAGAATGTTGGGCATTCGGGCATTCCTTTATTCAAATGTTTATGCAGATATTGATTCTAAACCAAGTATATTTTTTAAGAGTCAGTGAAGACTAATGTATTTGAGCATTTATTTTTCATCACTTTTTTACTGTTGTTGTTGTTTCTGTTTTTTTGACCTCATTTCCCAGACCAGGGATTGAACCCAGGCCATGTCAGTGAAAGCCCAGAATCCTAACCACTAGGCAACCAGGGAACTCCCATAATTGTTATTATATTAAATCATGCATGTTTTTCCATACTCTGCTAATGTCAGTGACTAAGAGTTGACTAATTTATATCTTATTAATTTCAACTCTTTCAACCTATTTTTCTTTGCCCTCTAAACTCTGCCTTGTCAGGACTTGTGAACCACAAGTCTTTGATTTTATTTATGTTTATATTTTTGTTAAAATAGCTTTTTTGAGGTATAATTCATCTACCATATCACTTACCCTTTTATTTTTAAATTTACATTTTTAAACTGTACAATTCAGTGATTTTTAGTATATTCAGAGTTGTGTTAACTATCAAAGCCTAATTCCAGAACCTTTTTATCACTCCAAAGAGAAACCCTATACTCATTAGCAGTCACTTCCCATTCCCCCTCCACTTCCTAGCCCCTGGAAACCACTTATTTACTTTACATCTCTCTGGATTTGCCTATTCTGAACATTTCATATATATGGAATCACACAATATGTAGCCGTTTGTATTTGGCTGCTTTCAGTGAGCATGTTTTTAAGGCTCATCTATGTTGTAGCATGTATCGGACTTCATTCCTTTCTATGGCTGAATGATATTCCATGATATGGATATACCACATTTTGTGTATCCCTTCATTCATCTATTGATGGACACTTGAGTTTTCCCACTTTTGGCTATTATACATAATGCTGCTATGAACATTTGTGTACAAGTTTTATACAAACAGATGTTTTCAATTCTCTAAAATATACCTGAGAGTGGAATTGTGGGTCTTGTAGAAACTCTGTATCTAACTTTTTGAGGAACTGCCCAAGTTTCTCACATTGGCTGGTACCACTTTACATTCCTACTAGCAATATATGAGGGTTGCAGTTTCTCCGCATTCTCACCAGTACTTGTGATTCTTTTTTTTTTTTTTTTTTTCAAATTATAGCCATCCTAGTAGGCATGAAGTGATATTTTATTGTGGTTTTAATTTTCATTTCCCTAATGACTAATGATGCTGAGTATCTTTTCATGTACTTATTAGCCATTTATTTATTTTCTTTGGACAAATATATATTCAGTCCTTTGCCCATTTAAAAAACTAGATTGTTTGTCTTTTTATTGTTGAGTTGTAAGAGTTCTTCATATATTCTAGATACTAGATCCTTATCATACATTTGCAAAATTGTAGCTTCTTTTTTAAGTTAAAACATACTCCGGTTATTTCTTTATCTTCTTGTATCTCCGCCCAACACTAGCCCTTATTTATCCTTACTTTATATGTTACTCAGAAATGAAATCTTTAATGTGATATGATCTGTAGAATTTCATCCCACTCCATGGGTTGTTTTGAGATTTTATTTTAAATACTGTTTTTTACTATTTGTTATTTCCTGGCCTAGGATTTAGAGTTCTCATTTCCTTGTATTATTAATTGGATTTTTGCTTTGTGTTTGCCACTTAGTTAGGTCTTGAGGCAAAGCATACTTCTGCATCTTTTAATACTAAGTACTCATAATATCTTCTGCTTTTTAATAGCGAGTAAGACATCTATATCCTCAAGAATCTTCTCTAATACTTCAGTGGAATGAAAACAGAGGAAGTAGTTTTTGGTTCTAGTCATGGATTTTTTTTTTAACCTTTAAACATTAAGATATTAAACCCTTCTATGTGGTCTAAGTTTGTGTTCTTATTTGAGTAATGTTTTCATCCTCAGCCCGCCCCTCCTCCTCCTCTGCCTTTTCTGCTTATTCTGTTATTGTCAGCACAGAGTAGGGTGGGACACGCTTCTACTGCTCAAGTTGGGAAGAAATATGGGGCTTAAAACTGTTTGGGACTTGATGCTTTGGAGCAAAGAGTATTTTGAGAGAGGAAGCTCTTCTCAGAAAATATCTTGAAATAAAGTACTAATGTACTCATGGATGAGCTCAAAAAGACTAAGCAAAGTGAAAGAAGTTGGATGCAAAAGACTGTGAATTGAATTGAATATATATGAATTGTGTGATTTCAGTTATATGACATGTCCAGGAAATGCAAATCTCTAGAGACAGAAAGTAGATTAGTGGTTGCATGGGGTGAGAGGTAGAAAAGAGGATTGACTGTGAATGGGCACAAGAGATCTTTTTAAAGTGCTGAAAATGTTTAGTTTTTGTTTATTTTGCTTATTTTTGCAGACTAAAGACATATTTTATATGATTTCCTTTTTCTGTGTCCTGTGTCACAGCTCTCCATCCTGCTGAAAAATCAAGATGATCTTGACAAAGCAATTGACATTTTGGATAGAAGCTCAAGCATGAAAAGTCTTAGAATATTGTTGCTGTCCCAGGACAGAAACCATGTAAGTAGCCCATGGCCTGGACTGACAGCTGAAGATAGAGCTTGCTGTCCTTCAGGAGTTTACATTCTTCCTTGACAGAGTTTTGTGTTCCTCTGTTACCGCTAAAGTGAGAACATAAGTGTAGTCCAGCCCACTGGGTCAGTGGCCAGCTAGCCTTCTGCATTTGGTTTTACTGCAAAGTCAGATCATCAATGTTAAAGTTGCAACTAATGGTTACTTGGCTTGTGGTGTGGGAAGAAGGAAAACATTTTATGATAAAGGAGAGAATTCTTTTTCTCTATAGTTAATGTGTTTTTTTTTTAAACTAGATTCAGACCCCAGCAAGGGAGATTTGCTTAGCTTGGGGGTGCTGATTAACAAAGACTGTCAAGGATTTGAGAATGTCATGCTTTATGAACCCAACTCCCACAACTCCTCGGCAACTGTGACTTTTCCTTGGGACACATGTAGAAAGCACACTTTTCCCTTCTGTTCAGTGGGAAAAAGGCCATAGACTAAAGGGCCTCTTGTAAGTTAGCATCTGCTGCCTTACCAAATGGCAGCAATCTTAGGGGCCTTCAGAACTGAGGGATTTTTCCCTACACAGTTTCCTTTCCTAAAGAATCTCCAAGGGCCTGCATTTCGCAAGAATGCTTGTATCTGTATCTGTCTTCCATCTGATTCCTCTACCAGTTTTCTTCACGTACATGTTCCTGAAGGTTTCTCGGTGGTCTTTCCGTATGCTTGAAAACAGCCAACTGTGGACAGCTAACGTTGCTGCCTGGGAACCGTGGATGCCCTATACTGGACAGAATTTAGAGGGACTGGTGCTTTGTTTTTAAAGAGACTTTAGAATGTCTGTTGATTGGGGAAAGACACAGAAGAATGTGGTTAGGAAGCCTCAGAATAAAGAAGGTGTTTTCTAATATTACAGAAGTGTCCTTGAGCATGAGGACAGGTCTTCTCTTTCCCAGTGTCTTTTTTTTTCTGGATATGTTTTGGGAAGTGTTCTGAAGTCAAATATAAGCTTTATTACTTCATTTCTCTGTTCAAGTTACTTACCTTCTCCTTGTAGTCCTTCCTCATTTTCTATCATGTAAGATCTAAATGTAGCCTATCACCTAAAGTTTTTCACTAACTATCCTTCTTTGAACCCCCTAGTCTCATCTTTCCAAGTTCCTCAGCATACTTCCCTTCTTCTGCAGTTCGTCCTTCTTTCTTTTTGCCAGATCATGGTTGTCAGCCTTTTTTTTAGGTTCTAGCTTGATATACCTGCTACAGTTTGGTCAGTATTTTTGACTGAGGCCATATTGATTATTCCCCTTTCCTTTAGTCTTTGGATGTAATTTGCATACAGTTTATAGGTTCCTTGTAATTGCCCTAAAGTTGTTGCATATTTGTAAATTTTATCCCAAAAGATTGTAAGGTCCTTGAGAACTGGAGCTATATCTTATTGTTCTGGAACCCATCTTCCTAAGAGAGCACAGTTACTTGAATTGTTAGCACGAGTCAAGTAGAGACCATATTTAGCAAACCCTTTCTTTACAGAAGAAGCTGGAATTGGAGTTTAATGATGTGATGGTTTAACTGGGAGCCAGCACCCCTGATGGTGATCCCTCCACTCCCCTGATGAGAAGCTTCAGACAACTGGTTCTGTACATTTGCCTCTGCATCCATCAAAGGGTGCACTCAGCTGCAGGTGCTGCTACAACACCCAGAGCTGAGTGAAAGATGACTGTCTGATCTCTGATACTCGTGGCATTACATTAGATGTTGCATGAAATAAATGCCATATTGATGCCTGTCTTTCTAAGGATGTATATTAAAAAAATTATAAAGTCAATGTAACTTATTGTAAAGTAATCAAAAAGGACCGTCTTACATAATTCTAGCACCAAAACACGTTGATTGATTTTTGCATATGTTTCTCTTTGGCCATATATATATACACTTTAAGTGTTGTCATGGTGTTTATACAGTTTTCTAATTTAATTTTTCACTTATTGTCATGTACATTTTTCTGTTAATATACACTCTTCATGTTTATAAGGATGCAGAAGTCCCTTGAGTGGATATACCATAATTTTATTCAGTAACCAGTTTTGCTACTGTTAGAATGCTTAAGCTGCTTCTATTTTTTGGCATTTAAGACTAACAATAATATTGGTGGTGATGAAATCTTTCCTTGGGGACTTCCTCAACTAGACTTTAGGCTTCTTTGTAAACAGAGGTATCATGATCCAAAATTGCTATGTGCTCAGGTGTTCTACCTTTAGAAGATTGCTTCTCTGTTTGTGATGAAATCTAACTTTTGTTCTTCTAGTTTCCAATCTGTCATAGACCAGTTCTTTTCAAAAAACACAAGAACTGAAAAGTGACATGGAAAAATTAACTAGAGACGTACAAAACACAAGCCCACAATTTTTGTTAGATTCAATAGGCATAAGTCACTCTGCCAAATTGTTGTCAAAGTGTTTATTAGCAAGTTACTCTTCATTTCAGTACTTACTTTATAGAGGACTGGTTTACCACAGGTTGGAGCCTGGCACCAGCCCATAGATCACACTCTACATACACTTCTGCAGGACACCACATCACCCTGGTCTTCATCCTCTCCTGATGATCACTGTCAGCCACTTTGTTCTCTATAGTTTCCTTCAGTTTTAGCAGCCTGTCACCTCATTAACCTTTTGTTACCATCTGTACCTTTACTTCCCTTCTCATTCTTGTTTTTAAATGTACTGTGTCTTCTCTATGGATTCCTTTTTTATTGCTCCCAGGGACGGGGGAGCCTGGTGGACTGCCGTCTGTGGGGTCACACAGAGTCAGACACAACTGAAGCGACTTAGCAGCAGCAGCAGCAGCATGACAGATTCTAGCCTTTCCTCTGTCTTCATTCCTCAGCAAGGTAGATAGTCATACTCCTCCCATCTCACCTGGCCAAGGCCATGTCTTCGATTTCAGTATTGTTTTCACTTGAGAACACTTGGATTTTGGTAACACAGAGCTCCTCTTAGTCTGAGGAACCTTTCTCTAGCCTTGATTTTACTGCCGCTTTAAGATACTTCACCGCCTCCTTCAGTAGTTCTCACTGCCCTAGACCTCTGCCTTGGGCCCGCAGCTCTCAGCTGTGTGCTATTACAGACTGCTTTTCTAAGCATGTGTTCATCTAACTCTTAATTTATCTTTCTAAAGCTCTTGACCTTCTTATAACTTTCCAGATTTTCCACTGTCATAACATAATCTCAAGCTTAACATTCTCTTGTCACTTGTACATATGATAAAAACTAAATATCCAGGATAATCTAAATGATATTTCTTTTTATTTTTCTAAGAATAATGGGGGAAGTGCAGGAAGTTAGAAGAAAACTTGGTGGGCAGAATATTTTTAGTCTGGCCCCTGTTTAAAAATCATTACACATTTGGGAATTCCCTGGAAGTCTTGTGGTTAGGACTCCATGCTTTCACTGATGAGGGTGCGGGTTCAGTCCCTGGTCAGAAAACCAAGATACCACAAGCCAGTAGCATGGCTAACAAATAAATAAAAATTATTACTTTCTACGTGTCTAAGGTATTTTCATTTCTCATTTGATTTTTGTAACTTTGAGGGATCCTGGTTATTGCCAGTCTATTCTTAGGGAAACTGAGGCCTAGAGTGCTTTGCCCTGGGTGAAGCAGGTGATAGTGACAGAGCTGGTCTAGAGCCCAGATGTTCTGACTGTAGTCCAATACATATGAGACACCGTCCAGGAAAAGGATCTTATTCTATTGTAAGATCCTTCATTATTAGGATTATTATAGTAGTCTTTGGAAATTATTGTAGTTCTGGAAACCTCACCCAGGTTCTCCCACAGTTCATTAGAAGCAGAACAGGAAATGTAATGTTGCCCATGAGGAAAACCTGTGAGATGTGTCATTCTCTCCCCCTTTTCTTCCTTTCTCAACCTAGAAGGGAACTGAGCTAAGAAAGGTCCAAGACAAGACAAATTTTTATGAAGTCGGGATCAGTTTTATACGTGAACATCCTAAAAAGCCTGGAACTCTTCAGTCAGGAAAGGGAGCTGAAGCATACATACCTTTAGGCAAAGTCTGTGTAGCACTGAAGAGTGGGGACAATAAAAGCACAGATTTATTTACCTAATCTCAGTTTGAATGAACCCCTCGAATATGAGGATTCAGTTCAGTTCAGTTCAGTCACTCAGTCATGTCCGACTCTTTGCGACCCCATGAATTGCAGCACGCCAGGCCTCTCTGTCCATCACCAACTCCCAGAGTTTACCCAAACCCATGTCCATCGAGTCGGTGATGCCATCCAACCATCTCATCCTCTGTCGTCCCCTTCTCCTCCTGCCCCCAATCCTACCCAGCATTAGGGTCTTTTCCAATGAGTCAACTCGTCACGTGAGGTGGCCAAAGTATTGGAGTTTCAGCTTCAACATCAGTCCTTCCAGTGAACACCCAGGATTGATCTCCTTTAGGATGGATTGATTGGATCTCCTTGCAGTCCAAGGGACTCTCAAGAGTCTTCTCCAACACCACTGTTCAAAAGCATCAATTCTGCGGCACTCAGCTTTTATTCAAGTTGTATAGCTTCAAAGCAGATTTTTTTCAGACTTTTAATAAATTCATGGTGTTAAAAGCTGTGAATTTATTAAATACTCTGGATGCTCCCACAGTGATCATAACTATCAGTCTTCCATGCAAATGTCTCTTGGTGCCACCATTGAAACAGAGGACCGCTGAGATCCAGAGAGCCACTTCTCAGCTCATGTTTCCATGAACCAAACTAAACCAAACACATGGATACCCCTTTTTTCCCCCTGCATCATTGAGTTCAACTCTCCTTTTATCTGGTACCACCAAATCTTTTATCAAGATAATTTGTGGGTCAACTTTTGTAATCTATTTTTTGCTGATCTCCTAGTTTCCAGTGACTGCAATCTTTGTGCACATGGTTCCCTGGTGATATTTCATGTTGTTTGTGTCGGCCACAGCACACTGCAACCCACAGAGTCTTTCGGTGAGGTTTTCACGAAATGGTCGAGTGCCTTCTATTTGCTGTCTCGAGAATGTTCTGCCAGCTACACACTTTGCACCCACTGGGACTCCTTTCACTCTCTACAGGCACTTTTATTTTTCCCTAGTCCCACCTTCCTCCCTCTTCCGCTTCTAGGTCTTGTTCCAGGTTCCTTGAATCCTTGCATCAACCTCATTTTTGTTTACCGTATCATTCTCTTGTATCTCCTAAAATCAGGGTTTTCCAAACTTGACCAAATATTACTAACACTTGGGGGAGATTTTAAAAATACCAGTCCTTGGGCCTTACCCCCAGAGAGTCTGCTGTAGTTGGTCTGAGGTGTCAAAAACCCCGCAGGCAGTTCTGCTGGGTGGATGGGGCTGAGAACCACTGCCTTAAACCACATATGACTCACCTCCCAGGACCTCACTGCTCTGAGTATAATCCATGTACCAGCCTCATCAGCATCACCTGAAAGCTGGTTAGAAATGCGGATCCTCAGTCTCACTCCAGACCTCCTGAATCAGAATCTTGCATTCGGACAAGGTCCCAGGCAATCTGTGTGCACGTGACAATGTGAGAAGCCCTGCTTGGAAACCTTCACTGATTCCCTTCACCTGTTTTCCAACTTGGTGCCACAGTCAGCCTTTCCTCTTAGAAACCTATGCTTGTGCTGGCTATTGAACCTCATTTCCTGTCTCAGCTTTTAGATTTGAAAATTGAGAGATTAGAATTTATATTCTTCGGTAATTTCAGATTGTGTTGCCAAGATGTATGGAGTTCCCACTCTGCGTCAGGCCCTGTGTCCCAGCAGGTGTCCTTGAGGTACTCAGCACAGCTCTTCTCTTTCTGACTGCAGGGCTGTAGCCTTTCCGTGCCCCTCACTGACCTGCTTCCCCAGCATGTGGCTTTGATTGTTTTTTCCTTTCTGACCCTTGGCGGAGAGCTATTGCACATCGGAGGCTTCAGCAAGAACACTCACTTCCCCTTGGTTCTGACTTCCCGTTAGAGCAGGACAGTGTGTCAGGACAGCCGCACGTGATCAGGTCTGGCGTGGGGAGACCAGAGGAGGCTGCTTGGCAGCTGGGCCTACCCCTGAGCGCGCGCGGGAAGCCTTTTTCCTGGAGGACAGGATAGAGTTTGTTTTGGTCACACTTTTTTCTTTTTTCCCCTTATGGGAGGTGTGTGTGAGAGAGAGAAAGAGAGAGAAAAAGAGAAACAAGTAGAAATTTTGACCCAAGTTATTTATAAATTCTGAGCTCCCACTCTCCATAGCGCTCTACTTACTTATGAGCACAGCCTGATATCACTTGCTCCCCTTCAGGCTTCAGTTGTAAGCTTTCTCATGCAAGGCCCCCCTTTATTGCTTTGTTTTCTCTCTAGGGCTCACCTCGTGGCCCAACTGAGTCAGTGCAAAAGTGGGGTGGATGTAGCAAGGCTGCTGACCCTGTCCTGAAGTCCTTGACTTCTGGCATCATGGTACCCGTGATAGTCTTTCTGAGATGAGCACAGTCCCAAGATGGTTCACATGTAAACTCCAGGAACATGAAGTAGCCAAGCTCATTGTACCCTAATTTTCAGGGAGCAATGATGGTGGGGGAAGAAGAAGCATATCACATTATTTTTAAAATGTTTTATCAACCAGAGTTTTTGGTGCAGAGGTGGCCATCATTTTCCACACTGAACCCCCATGCAACAGGTGGTCTTGCTGCTGAGATAATCTGCTTTTCCTGCTATTCTCCCCATCCCTTCAGAGAGTTTTATGAGAGGATATTTACAGCTGTTTTCTGTTTGGCACATTACTACAGGAATGCCTGGTATTCCTGTGTGTCTGGGTCCTCACCTGTTACATTGGAGCACTGGGTATCAGTGCTCTCTATCAGTGAAACTGTAAAATAACATTGAGCAAATAGTAATGGGCCAAATCTGATTGAGGAATGAGGTTTGAGGGAAAGCTGAGAAGCTCATGCAATGAAAGCATGAAGGTGGCTGAGAGCATGGTGAGTTCCAGGGAGGGGTGAGGGGACCTTTCTCAGACTGCCTCCTTAGTGAGCTCAGCCTTTTTCCTCTTATCTTGCAGACCAGTTCCTCTCCCCACTCCGGGGTGTCCAGGCAGGTGCGAATCAAAGCTTCCCAGTCTGCGGGAGATGTAAATACCATTTACCAGCCCCCTGAGTCCAGGAGCAGGCACCTCTCTGTCAGTGAGTATCTCATCCTTTTTTTTCCTCTTATCTATCTGCCTATGTTTTTTTTTTTAAATATTCTTTTGAAAAATAATTATTAATTAAAAAACAACCATCAAACATTATTGACTGCTACACTGTTTGGAAAAATCTTCCATGCCTTTCTTTGGGGAAGAGAAATAGTGATATGATTGGGATGAAGTCCTGACGCTTATGCTGTCATGCTGTGGTGGGGTAATCAGGTCCTTTTCAGCAGCCCCGAAAAAGTGATCTCCTCAAACATCTGCTTGAGGACCTTCAGTGGCAGTGGACCCTCACTTCTGGCCATACTTCCCCCAAAGGACTGGGAACTTGGGGAGTTAGAAATCAGGTCCAAGTTTGAGTTTTGATATCAAGCCTCTTGCTTATGATTCCTGAGGAGTTCTGATACTTCACAGAAGATGAAGACCAACAAAACTCCTGGAGCATCTAAGTTGTCTGGGAGGACAGGAGACCACTGATGTAGTACATACAGTTGGCTCATTAGTAAGAAAGATATGTGGCTGCTGCCAGGCTTTCCTGGGAAAGAAATCTAAATCAGATCTGTGCATTACACAGGCAGTCCAGTTTTGGTCTGGATCCCTTTTTCCACATTTGAGGAGAAAGCTCTTTTTTTGAATTGTGCAATTTGTTTCAAGGGGGAAGTTGGGCCTTGCCAGCATTTGCATTGAGGTTGGTTCCCTAATGTTGCTGGAACCCCTGCTGCTGTCCATACAGGTTCTCTCTGGGCAGGTAGAATTGCATCAAACTGAACTGCTCTCTAGAGATCTGGAGCTGAGCTGGTGGCGGGGCAGGGCGGGGTGGGGGTGGGGGCATTCTGAGCATCAGTCCTGTCATGGAGCTTGTGTGGGAATGAGAAGCCTCCCTAGGGAGCAGCATAAAGATTGTGCTGCTGAGGCACTGACACTGCCTCACTGAGTAATTTCTGGAGCCCGAGCAAGCTCTGGTAGTAAGTGTTGCCAAGCTGGAAGTCCGTATATGCATTTCCTATTTCCCTAGCCTTGTGGATGGCTGGTGGTATGTTTCCAGTAAGCTGGTTGAGGGGAGAGCCAGTACCCCAGCAAGGAGACCCTATCCAGAGCGTCTCTGGCCCTGGAATCCAGGTGTCCTAGAACCTGGGTATCTCTGCCAGTTTGGCCTCTGTTCTAGAGCCCTTGTAGAGACCAAGGGGCTGGAGGGGGACAGCACTGCTCCTTTGTGGAGGAAGCAGTGAGTACTGATGCTGGGCAGTGATCTGGCCTCCTGCTCCTAAGCAAGTGCCTGTGACATGTGTGTGGAGGTGGGGGCTAAATGCTTGGCCATTGTCGTAGGGGCCCCATTTGGAATTTCCTTGTCTGAGAGTGCTGAGGAGTAAAATTTCTACAAACGAGTTCCTGTCTATATAAAGAATGGGCAACACAGCCTCCCAGCATGCACAGATCCTGGGTTCCTCCCTTCAGCCAGCACTATATCCCAGGCTCTAGGCTGGTGTGGGGGCTACAGTGGAGGCACCTGGAAGGCTGAGGGTAGTGTGGGGACACAGAGGAGGGAGAACTAGCTCTGCCTAGGACTTTGCTTTCACAAAAGAGACGGAACATCAGAGATGACAAATGAGGGGAAGATTTACTGAGCGTGAAATGGAAACAGATATTCTGGGCACAGAAAGGGGCGTCTGCCAGGCACAGTCACCAAAGAAGATGGTGACTTTTGAGAACACTAGGTGGTTCTGGATTGTGAGAGAGACTCGTAAAGCTGGGCTGTGGCAGAGGCTGTGTCTGACTAGAATGACCTGGGATGTGCATCCAGTGTGAGCTGGAAGTTTAGAGGTTATGGAGGATTTCCATAGGCCAGGATGAGGGGAGAGGGCATTTCAGTGATCTGCTGGTGGAGATCCCCCGTACCCTTCTGACTAGGCTGATGTATTTGAAGGAGAAATAGAGAAGGCTGAGAAAGGATATCTGCCATGACCAAGGAGCCTCAATTGCACATGGACTCGCTTTGTGGGCAGTGGGCAGCCGCTGGGAGTGGTGACCCCTGGTACCCATCTCTATTCTAACGCTCATCACATTACCTTATGGTATCTCTCTCCCTGTCAAACTTCATTTTTACTCATTTGTTCATTTAGGAAATAATTACGTAGAGTATCTGCTGTGCCAGAATCATGAAAATCAAAAACACAGTTCCTGTCCCTGTGGCCTTTATACACCTGTAGGAGGTCAGATCTCACTTGTCGGGACATGATTCATCTCTAATTATAGGCTGTGACCAAAAGGTGTGTGGTGGTATGAGCACATATAACTGAAGGATATGACCTGATTTCGGGACCAGTGAAGCCTCAGGCTGTGACCTAGAGCATGAATGGGAGTTACTCAAAACGACAGGGAGGAGAGTTCCTGGCTTCACTTGCAGGGCCTCAGGAAAAGGGGAGTACCATGTGTTTCAGAAACAGAAGGAAGCCCTGAGGGCTGGAGAGCTGAGAACAAGGCAAGAAGGATGGGCTGAGGCTGAGGAGGAAGGGCAGAGCCTTGTGGACTGTCAGGTAGATTTCAGTCCTGTATTGAAGGCAGTGAAAAATCCACTTCAGGATTTTTAAGTGAAGAGGAATGGGTGACGTATTCGGATTTTTATTTTGAAAAGATTTCTCTAGCTACATGAGGGGTGGAGAGCTGATCCAAGAGGGGCAAGCATGGATCCGAGGGAAAGCCATATTAGCCTATGTGGTGGTCCAGGTGAAAGAAGACAGAAACGTGGATTAGACTAGTGACGGTAGGTAAAGAGGAAGGACCAGGTGGATTTGAGACATTTAGAAGGTAAAGCCATTAGAACATGGCATTGTGGTCTGGGGACATGTTGGGGAGGTCTCTGAGATCCATTTAGGATCTGCAAGGTCAGAACTATTTTCATGATAATACTAAGACATCGATCGGCTTTTCACTTATTCTCTCACAAATAGAGGAATTTTCCAGAGATTACCTGCTTGGGGTAATATCATTGCTCTGTGGCTAATGGAATGTGTGCTTGTGTATCAGTGTGTTTTAAACTTTTTGACCCTAATTTCTAATACAGTGAATATCAATTGGTTATAACCCCCATAAATAAAAGATCTTGGGTGTCCTCAATTTTAGAAGTGAAGAAGGGTTCTAAGATCAGAAGGGTTAAGAACCACTGTGGTATTGGATTGCGTTTTCAGGTGTTGAGAGAGCAGGATGGTAAGCTACTGGTTTATGGATCTGGCAGTGCCTTTCACCAAGACAGCGATTAGAAGTAAGCCTGGTTTCAGGTGCTGAGAAAGGCATGAAATTTTCGGCAGGTTGAATTGGAGATAGATTTGAGTCAGCCAAGAGAAGACAGCAGATGGGCAGCTAACTCTGCAGATCTCTAGCTCAGAGGGGAGAAAACCAGCGGTAGAGGAGAAAAATGGATGTTGTCAAGTTGAAGCCATGGGCCCAGATGAGCATTTCTAAACAGACTCTAGAGTGAGAAGAGAAGAGGGCCTAGGACTGAGCCCTAGAAATCCAGACAGTGGCCAGTTAGAGGAGGATGAACCTGCAGAGGACACAGGAAAGGAGTGACCAGAGAAGCAGGGAGAGTAGGGCAGGGTGGGAAGGAAGCCCTCCGTGGTGCCAGCCAGGTTGGAAAGGACAGACCAAGAGTAAAAACTTGCCATTTTCATCCACACATCTGAGTGCTTGCTCTGCTTATATGGGGTAGGGCCTTCTGGAATAGAAGGAAACAGAAAGAGAGGAGTTAGGGTTTAAGCATGAGGGATAGGAGAGGTCCTAGCCATGCAAATGGGGTCAAATGAGAAACCTTAGTGATGCAACCCCCACCAAGAGGAAGGGCTCTTGGCCTTCCTTCTGCACCAACATTAACATACCTGTGCGGATTGAGCGGAAGACTGAACATGCAGGTCCTTCGGTTCCCACTGCAACATTTTCAATAATGAGGAAGTGCAGCGAAGCCCAACCCAATTTGAGACAACTTTCTTGAGATTAGTCCTTATTTTGAGTTGAGATTCTGCTTTCTCTCACTTTACCCACTGATTCTAGTACTGCTCTCTTGAGCAGCACAGATAACAGCTTTCATATGACAGTTTTTCAGATGCTTGAAACCAGGTATCATGTTCACCTTTGGTTTTGTTCCATATAATATACATACCTTGAATTCCAGTTTTTTTCAATCCAATTAGCTTTAAAAAAAACAACAACAACAAAAACAAACCACCCCAAACCAAAAATAAAACCTACTAGATAATATGTTAACCCAAAAGAGAGCCCCCTGGGGAAAATCTCCAGATAAGGCAAATGGAATTTCCCTGTGTGAAGATTTCCTTCCTTGTGTCCTTGCTGCTGGAGATTCTACCCACCTTTGAAACTGAGAGCTCAGCACTGTTTCTTCCACAACATAATCAGGCGATGCCCTTAAGCCCTCAAGTAAAGGACCCATCCCTGCCACATCTGACTCTCGTTTGGCCTAGCACATCTTAATTGCCTTTGTCTCTGTTCTCATTCCATCTTGCTCCTCTTCTTGCCACTGCGACCCTCAGTGGGCAAGCCAGATTGCAACCCCTCAGGAATGGGTAGCTGTTGAGTAGAGGCAATCAGTTCTTTTTCAAAGGGTTTGGCCATGAAAGGAAAAAAAAAGAGATGGGCTAGTGGCTTAAGGGAGTGGCAGAAATAAGGTCAGGCTATTTTTAGGCTAGAGATCTGAGCTTGTTTATGAAGGGAGGCACAGAGACAGCTGAAAAGGAGATTGGAGGCAGTGAAGAGGGGACCCTAGGGTCCCCTGGGGTCCTGCTAGGGGTCAACGGGGGAGTCCAGGCAGAGGGCTTATAGTGCCTGGGTAAGGAGGAAGGCAGCCCTCGTCCTCAGAGAGGAGAGGTGGAAAAACAGCAGTGTTGAAAGGATGAGATGCCTTATAGTGACACCTAGACAAGAACGAGTTAGAGCGCTGCGCACAGTGCAGACCTCCAGCCCTGGTACCGCTCTGCAGGAGTGAACTGCAGAGGCAGTGACCACAAACACAGAAGCAAAATGGTCAGCTTCCTTCACTTCCACGAGTTTTTTCTCCTTGCTTAAAATTCTGCAATACTAGATGAGACCAGAAACTGTGTAGTGGTAGTAGCAACTTCAAAATAAAATGGGAGGTTTGAAAGTTGAAACATAGGATGTTCTCAGGGTCTTATGGGATGACAATATTGAGAAGCTCTGTTCTGTACAGCCTGGTCCAGTGTGAGGAAGTGGGGATATATTGGTTAAGATTTTCCACTGATGAAGAAAAAAAAGATTGGATTCCTCTCCTCAGCAGCCCCCCAAGAGAGAACAGGGTTTAGAGAAAATAGTTGATGGCCAAAACCAGCTATCTCTTTGTACTTGTAGTGACCTGCACATTAACACTGACCCAAAGCCCTAGAACTCCCTGTGGCGGCAACTTCCTGACTGCATCAACTTCCTGACAGCAGTCTCCTATGAGAAGGGCTCAAGTCTGGGAGCCTCTCTTTCAGCTTTGAGTCAAAGAACAGAGCAAAAGACTCAGCCATATCCTGGGGGAAGAGTTTTGCTCCAGCTCTGCTGCCCTGGATCGGGAAGGAATGGGGCCAGCCGGCAGCGTGAACCCCTGTGTGGAGAGGCTCCGTGGGAAGCTGCGGCCACCCTGAACACAGGATTATCAGTCTGTTCTTTTGTTTCAGCTGATGATGACAGGGGGCCCCTTGGCACGAGTGGCCTGAGGAGACTAGAGCAGGAGCAGGCTGGAGTGCCAGGGGAGGGTGGCCCAGAGAAGCCGCTCTCCCTGCCGCGCCTGCTGGGACCTGGGTTGACTGCATCCGGCATGGCACTGTGCTCTTGCTGTCTGGCTCTGCAGTCTCGCTGGTAAACACATGAGCATCAGTGAGTCTCCGTGGTCAGTATCTTGTCCTGCTTACTCTGTCTCACTCATCCTCAGCAGCTGTTGTGTGTTTCATTAGCCCCTAATTTCTGAAATGATGATAAAAACAAAACTGAAAATGCTCTGGAGCAGTTCTGCCAACTCCTGATTTTTCCATTCACTTCCTCTGATAGCCATTGGTTTGGGGAGACTTCCCTTTCCTGCCCCAAGCTGTGGGCCTGTGCACAATAGCCCCTGGCCCACTGCCCATCAGATAACAAGGCTGGCTCTCGGCAGGCAGCAATGTGTATTGGAAAAAGTGAAAGTCTCTGGCTGGAAATAAAAGCTCAGAAACCCTCTGCTGTTTTCCCCCAGCCCCTCCTGGGTCTATAGTGCTGGCCTCATGTGAGCTAGTCGCATCCCACCTGCAGAACCAGGGGAGAGTTCAGTGGTAGCTGGTGGAGGAGAGAGAATGGGTGTCGAGGGGCCGTGGATCTTTTGTCCCAGGAGGTCTCACTGTAGACACTCTGTGTGACAGACTGAGGATACTTCAGCCTATCTTGGGGTAGTTTGGACCAATGTGTGGGATTTCATCAGTAAGTAAGAGTTTTTCTTTCTGTATAATCATAAGAGACATCTTTTGTTTGTTTCAGGTCAAATATGTAATACCTTTTCACTCCAGAATATATTGGTCAGGGTTGAGTTGCACAGAACAGAATCCACTCTGACTAGTTTCAGGAAGAAGGCATTTAAAGCACATTCTGGCTTATAAAATCACAAAGAGTGAGAAACAGACTCAATAAGTCTAAAAATGCTACAGAGCTCCTCTTCCTCCTGTAATGAGGAAACCACCAGATCCAGAATCAGGGCCCCTCTGCTCTGTCTGCACACCACTTACATGGGGATCCCTGCACCTGTGTCTTGACATAAGGAAAACTGGAAACTACAGATGAGGCCTCTGCTAACGCTGCAGCAGAAAAACCAAGGCTTCCGGGACCGTGCCCAGAAACAGCAGGAATTTCAGGAAGCCATCTAAATTTACACAAATGCATCGACTGGCTGAACCTAAAGGAGGTCTTAGAATTAATAGCTTTTAGCTGATTAACCGGAGAAGGCAATGGCAACCAACTCCAGGACTCTTGCCTGGAAAATCCCATAGACGGAGGAGCCTGGTGGGCTGCCGTCTGTGTGGTCGCACAGAGTCGGACATGACTGAAGCAACTTAGCAGCAGCAGCAGCAGTAGCTGCTTAACTTCTGAAGTACAGGAAGGCACCCTGGAAGGGCAGAATGTATCTTGAGTCTAACCCATTATCTCCGCCACGTATAGTGAAGGAAACAAATGGAATTCTACCGTGTAGGTGTGTGCCTGTGCTACCACATTTCATTTATAATTTCCAAAATAAGCACTAAGGTAGATTGTTCTTCCCATTTTCATAAGTGCGGAAATTTAGGTGAGAGTTTAAATCATTCAGCTAATAAGTGACAAAGCCTGTTCTGAACCTCTGCACATCTGATTTTCAAGCTTAGGCTTTTCTCACTATACCATGCTTACCTCTTCAGGCTGCTTCTGCTGCTGACGAATTGTTGCCAACATAGGGATTGGATTTCCATAGGACTTGTGGGCTACTAGAATGTTATCCAAGGCCGGAAGTGGGGAGCAGGCACTTGGCTAATGTTTGTACACCAAGTGTTAAAAAAGTGAACTGTGCTTCGGGGCATGGTAAGGCTTAAGAAAACCATCTTTTTTCCATGGTTACACTGGAATTTTGTGGTACAGTGGGGAGGGAAATGACTGGCTGCCTGGATCTTTGACATCTGACCCTCTGAAAAATGGAGTAGCTTTCTTATTCCCGTTTGATTTCCTCTTACCTCCATCTTGTTGTTGCCTTTGAGCCCTCCGTTGGCCAGAGGGCATCTTGCATCCAGCTCACAAGAGACCATGGACAGAACAGCTCTGAATCTGAGTGGCATAAAATGTGGCCCTGTGTTTCTCTTGTGCTGTCAAGGAATCCCCATATTAGCCTTGCTCCTGCTCCTTGAAGAAAGGCAGTCGCGTTCCCCCATGGGTGGAATCCCCCCAGCTCCTCTGTTTGGATTCCTTCTGGGAAATGTATGGCCTGGCCAGCTTGGGGAGAAGTTTTGCTTTCCATCTCTGTGTTGAACGGTATGCCTGCCCTTTCTGGAGATAAATTACAGTCTCAGAATGCCCTTGTCCGAACTGTACTGGGAGTCACAAAGGCTGTTTTCTGGCTGCAGCACCACCGTTGAGTCACTATATGACTTTGGGCCTTGGCTTCCCCTTCTGCACACAGTGGATGAAGATAGTGCACCTTCACTGTAGGAATGTTGTGAGAATTAAAGGCAAAGTAACAGAGGATAAAAAAGAAAAGGAGGACTTTCCTGGTGGTCCAGTGGTTAAGACTCTGTGCTTTCACTACAGGTGGTGTGGGTTTGATCCCTCGTCAGGAAACCAAGATCCCACATGCTATGCTGGTGACCAGAAAAAAAGAAAAAGAAAATAACTGATTTCATTGCTCTGTTAGTTGATGGCACAGTATCTCTAAATTTCTACTCTGAGCAGCATCAATTTCAGCCAGGGCTTAGAAAGCTTGAGCAGACTCTTTCTTCCATGGGTTGTTTGAGATTATTTGAAAGGCATGGTTTAGATACCTCCTTATCTCAGAATTGGTAGCTGTGAGTGAGGTGTTGAAAGTGGAAATCCAGCATAATTCTATACCTGTTTTCAGAGCAGTTTGGTTTCTAGCCTCTGCTTTAGAGTCAAGTGGGGAAGCCAGGCTACTGAGAGTCTCAGGTGCTTCCCGCCTGAGATACCTAATCCAAGTGGTTCTTGGAGAAAATACGAGTTGATGCCTCCAACAAGAGATTGGAATACCAACTCCTCTTGGTGGCGAATTCATTAAAATATCTTCCCTACAAACTGAATGATCCATATATTCTGAATGACTGACTTCGTGTAGAAGAATGAAAGAATCACTTCTTTGAAGGACTTCGAAAAGAGTAGTTTTAAACTCCTCAAAGACTGTCTTTCAAAGAGCAAGCCTACCACCATTCTTTGACTTTTCTCTTAAGGAGTTTTCTTCCTTCTTGGGGTCCTTGGATTAGGGGGAGAAGCTGCCTGGTTCAGGAAGTTTCCCTGAACCCCAGCACTTTGTTAGGAGGAGGCCCGCCCTCTCTTCCAGGAAGTTCAGAGAGCCAAACAGGCTCTCCACCACCAAGCAGACGCTGGGTCCAAGCTGGCTCCGTGTCTGCTTCTCTCAGGCTGCGGGTCCTGGGCTCTCCCATCAAGGGTCTTGTTTCTGTGCTCTAGGCTCTCAGAACCCCGGCCGAAGCTCGCCTCCCCCTGGCTACGTGCCTGAGCGGCAGCAGCGCATCGCCCGGCAGGGCTCCTACACCAGCATCAACAGCGAGGGGGAGTTCATACCGGAGACCAGCGAGCAGTGCGTGAGTATAGTCTGGGTTATGTAGAGGGTGTGTGCTTTGGGAGGCGTCCAACCGAGCTTATAACGGGGTCCTCAGTGGGCACGGTGTGCAGGTGAGGGGCTTGAGTCTCAGCCAGGAGCTCTTTTGTAAACCAGGCCTGCCCAGATATGGATGTTTCCTCTAAGGGGCAAATATCAATTCCTACCAAAGACAGGGCTTTCCTGATAGCTCAGTTGGTAAAGAATTCGCCTGCAATGCAGGAGACCCCAGTTCGATTCCTGGATCAGGAAGATCCACTGAAGAAGGGTAGGCTACCCACTCCAGTATTCTTGGGCTTCCCTTGTGGCTCAGCTGGTAAAGAATCTACTTGAAATGTGGGAGCCCTGGGTTCGATCCCTGGGTTGGGAAGATCCCCTGGAGAAGGGAAAGGCTACCCACTCCAGTATTCTGGCCTGGAGAGTTCCATGGACTGTATAGTCCATGGGGTCACAAAGAGTCGGACACGACTGAGTGACTTTCACTTTCTCCAAAGACAGGATCTAAGCTACCTAGCCTTCTCGGTGCTAGATGTGCTTTTGACAGCTTTTCCCTCTTCTGTGGTCCTCTCACTGGTCTCACACAAACTGTAGAACACCACTCTGCTGTTTGTGTACTTCCTTACAACCACCTGTCCTTTCAGCAGAGTTTTAACATATGACCAGTCCTAAACACAACAGATTTTTTTTTTCTTTTCTATCAACCAGCTTTTAGTTTTGCTATTGCTTTATGAAAGGTAGGGAATATACCAGTCCAAAGTAGGACTGGCTACTTTGGGTGAACTTTTATGATAGTAGACAACTGTATTAGTTATCTCTTGCTATATAAAACAACCACAGGCTTAGCAGCACAAACAGCAGACATTTATTATTTTACAGTTTTCTGGGGTCTAAGATCCAGGCACGACTTGGTTGCATTCTCTGCTCAGGGTCGCACAAGGCTGCAATCAAGTGTCAGCCAGGCTGTGTTTCTTCCTGAAGCTTGGGGTTCCCTTCTAGGTCCACATGGTTGTTGGTCAGTGTCTTGTGGTTGTAGGATTGTGGCCCTTATTTTCTTGCTGGCTGTCAGCCAGGGGCCCCTCTGAGTTCTTGGAAGCCACCTGCAGTTCCCTGTGGTGTGGCCCTCTCACTTTCAGGGTACCAGGAGAGTCTCTTGCTCCAGTCTACAAAGATGGAGTGTCATGTAGTATAACACAATTATGGGCATGAATATCCCATCCACTTTACCGTGGTCTGTCGACTAGAAGTGAATTACAAGTTCTACCTATATTCAAGTGAGGGGTTATGAAAGACTGTGACTCATTGAGGGGTGGGGCAGTCATCTTAGGGTGTGTTCACCACAGTAGCTTACCCATTTTGATGGCTAGCTTTTTAAACTTGTGGCTCACTTGGTGAAAATGTCATTTTGGCTTAGTGAACTCAGCAAGAATGAGATCTCTGGCTTCATTCTGACGTTTTTTCAATGAGCTTGCTTTGATTGCAAAGAAAAAGATACATCTTCTAAACTTTTGGAATTTGATCTTGAAAGGGGAAATTTCTTAAAGGTGAAAGCATCCAGTAGAAGGCCAGCACCAACACATGGGGGATTTTACCAAAAAAACTGATTCTTACAACTTTTCCTAAAACTGATTCTTATGACTTTTCCAGCATTGTTTCAATTGTACAGGCTATGAGAAGCATTTTTACACTGCTTCTGCTCTCTTCTGTAGTCCTGCCTTCCAGATAAATGTATGTTTAGAACAGTGACCTAGAGTACTTTTATCTGCAGAGTCCCCTCTTGGTTATCTTACTGACCATCCTTTCCTTTTTCTCTAACCAGAGTGCTTCCGGACATCAGCTGTACGAGGGGTAACTTGGGTGTAAAACCTCAGAGGTTGTTAATGAGTTTGATTGCCTTTGCTCTCTATCCTTGCCCATGGTCCTACATCCTGGTCCTTTTACTTCTTTACGTTACCTTCACGGCCCTGGAAGGCATGGGAGTGTTAGACTTGTAGTGAGGAGAGGCCTTTAGGAAGAGGCCATGGAAGGTGGCAGCGGGGGAATGACTAGGTCCTTCCTCAGTGCCTGCCTCTTTAGTGGAAGAGAATTGCTGCTGGTAATGGGCCATTCAAGATAAATCTACTCAACAGAGACCAAAATAGCATGGTATGTAGTGAAAGAATATCCAACTAGGACTTTCTTGAAAAGTGAAACTAAGATAAGTTTGTTTCATTTTTTCTTTAATCAGATTTGAGTAATGGTTGCATCTATTTGCTAATTTTCAGAATGAACAAAGCATGTTTCAGGCTAGGTTTTTTTTTTTTTGGCTTGATTTTTCCAACAAAATTTTGCTAACGCAGCATAACTTCCTTCCCTTTGACTTCTGCAGCACTGTCATAAAGAGGGTTTTTTTTTTTGGCTGCGGGGCATATGGGATAATAGTTCCACTGGGGATCGAACCCATGCCCCTTGCAGCGAAAGCATGGAGTCTTAACCACAGGACCACCAGGGCAAGTCCCTAAAAGAGGGTCCTTTTTTTTTTTAAACAGAAACCTTCACAGGGTTCCGTGTGTTTTCCAATGGCCTCTCTTGAACCTTTAGTATTCTTCCTCCTTCATCACACCTGTCATGTTGTTTTTCTTGCTCATTCTCTCTTCTGTTATCTGATCTAACTTTGCCAAATATGTACTTTCTGGATTGGGAGCAGTTCTTTCCCATGTTGGTTTTATCCACTTGGGGAAATTCTATCTCCTTAGCAAGATTTGGGCGATTTTACTTTGCAATTAATTTGCCTTGATTGGCAGTTTAAAAAAAATCACATATGACAATATACGGGTGAAATTATGGGTGAGATAGTCTCCAGCATTAAATGGGAAGAGGTCATATGACTTGGAAACCAATTTTATGAAAGTTGTTCATGGATTTTCATAGTTCTGATACTCTGCTTCCCTATGTAATGCTTGACTTTGGATCTCAGATAATGAATTCTCTGACAGTGAACACTCCCCTTCACTGCCCCCTGCCCCCAGGCAAAATGAAGGGAGATCAGTTGGAGAAAAGGCTAATCTGGAGGCTTTTTGTTACTGCATTTGACCAAGGGGCAGAGAAACATTTCAACTCACATAGATACCTGTTGCCCCTGCCTGAGAACCAGGAACTGGGAAACTTGTATTCTGTGTCAGTTGTGCATGGACTTGTTTCATGACTTCAGACAATACTCCTCCCCTTTCTAGACCTGCAGTGGCTCATCTGTGAAACGAGGACACTCTCTGTCTTTGTAAATTATAAATTATGGAGTGTAAACAGAAACATCACCGTCCCACCCACACGCACTGGAAGCCTCTGCAGGGTAGTACCGTCTCCAGCACCAGGCTCCAGCATTCACAAGCCAAGAAAATGCCAACCAGAGAAGCAGCGTCTCTGCTTTGCTCTCCTGGCAGAGCGCCTTGGGATGCCAGCCAGGCATTTTTCTCACTCCTGGAAACTTGCCTTTCAGACTGTGGGGGAGAACGGTACCTGCCTAACCATTCTTCCCACTGCCCAGGCAGAGAAAGGGCACTTTTATATTTTGGGAAAAAAAAAAGGACCTTTTGCTGGTCTTGGCTGGGTACCTGGCTGGGGCTGGGACTGGGGCTTTACTGTATGCCTTGCCTTACAGATGCTGGATCCTCTGAGCAGTGCTGAAAACTCTTTGTCGGGAAGCTGCCAGTCCTTGGACAGGTCAGCAGACAGGTAGGGGACTGTGGCTGGTTCGGGGGTTGGTGCACAGGCATTTTTGGAACTGATGAGCTGAGGACATGGAGTTAGCTAATGTGTGTGTCCCTGAACTAGACACTGGTCTGCACGCCCATGACTAGAACCTCATGCTTTTGGGAAAGAAACCTCTTGCTAGCATTCCGAGCCCTCTCCTTAATTTTCCAAACACCAGGAGAATGTTCTGTTTGTATAATTAGATGGATGTAATAGGTCATAATAGCAGCTCACATGGATAAATGCTTGCTCCGTTGTTTCCAGCACTTTTTATGTGTTTTGACTTCCCACATAATACATGCTGCCCTTGTATCCCTGGCCTCATTGCTGAGGTCTGGACTGAGAAGCAGTCGGCCATCAGTGTTTTGGGGACAAAACTGAATTATCACCTGTAGATTTACTTTCATTTTTTTCTTTGCTCCAAGTGTTTCTGGTGGAATAAGAAACTGGGATATAAAAACCAGAAAACAAAATAATCCAGACTGCCTAGCTTACCACACTGCCTGCTTGGTGTGTAATGTTACACACCAGCTGTGTTCTTACTACACTTTGGGAGGGAACAAGTGCTGTCCTTTACACACCCCATAGTCTGTGGAGCTGGTTCGTCAGTCAGCAGGGGTGTTTAGAGATGGCTTTGGCATTGTTCCAGCCAGTCTCTCTCCTTGACCTCATCATGCCCAGGAGCACATTTTGACCATGTCTGGCTGGGCTTAGGGCTGTGGTCAGAGGCTACCAAACAGTTTGGAAGATTTTCTTCTCTTGGTGGGACTGATTAATTGTTCACACGGGTAATCACCTTGTGACCCTGGCCAGATCAGTACTGTGTCTCTTCTAACAGACCTGTACTCTGGTGAGTGTGGTCTCTCTCCAGGCATCATAGAACACAGTCACAGTTGCTTATTGGCATCCAATTTGCAGCCTTATTTTAGGCTTTCCAAGCAGAAGAGCAAGAAGGCACTGGTAATAGTGCCAGAGTTGTTGCTGCAAACTGAGGGCTCTTCCAGGACAGGGAATGACTGTGGCTTTGAACTCTCTTCTGAGTTTTGTGGCTATGCTGCTGGGGGAGGGGAAGTGTGGGACAGGACCACAGAAAGTCTGGCAGTTGGGAAGTAGAGGACAGTCTCTGCACCACTGCCTTGAGAGTTTCTGAGTTTTGATCTTCTCCAAAGGCACTCATACATGAGGGAAAAGGACCATTCAGGTGGAGGCTGGTAAAGATGACTGTCTTGATTCTTGAGTTTTGCCTCTGGCCCTCCAGTGGTTTGTTTTCATCTCCCTGGGAGTCAGACTCAGTGACCTGGACTTCCTTCCTCGGGGCCCAGCATAACCGAAGGTCAGAGCTTTCATCTTCCCTTCATGGGACCTGGAGCCATATAGACCCAACTCCAACAAATGTTAGTCAGATAGCTTTGGACAAGTCCATTAACATCTGTGTTCCTCAGTTTTCCGTATCTGTAAGAGGGGATAGTGGTGATTAGTCTGAAAGGAAGATCCTGGATGTTATTACTGTTTTTATGACTGCCCTGAGCAAGGGATCATTTGCAGTTCTTCCCGTTACCAGAGTGGGAGGAGAGGGTAAGATACAGCACTCTGCCCCACAGTGGAGGTCGGTAGCACTGGAGGGCCTCATTATGCAGGGTCCTGTCAGATGTGGGCCTCAGACTAGTGAAGAGAAAGGAAGCTTAGGAAAGATCTGCTTCTCTTGAACTCGGCTTCCTACCATATAATGACATGTGTGGGAAGGAGTCAGAAAAAGCAGTGTGTCTGAGTATCCTGCCCTCTGACCTGGTGAGCTGCTTTGGAGGGACCCTGAAGTCTTCTGTGTGATTCATTTTGTTTTTCTAGCCCATCCTTCCGGAAATCACGAATGTCCCGAGCCCAGAGCTTCCCAGACAACAGACAGGAATTCTCGGGTGAGTTCTCCAGAGCCTGGGTGAGCCCTGCAAGGTGTCCAGGTGGGGCTGCGGGCAGTCTGCCCTGGACAGCTCGGGGGAGGAGAAGCCAGGGCTGTATTTAATCTTCCTGGGGCCTGCTGCTCTGAGGTCTCAGGTGACTTGGAGGCTCACCTGGATCACTCACCTGGGCCTGTCGAGAAGCCAGTGACCCCTCTCTCTTCCTCAGAGCGGGAGACTCAGCTCTATGACAAAGGGGTCAAAGGTGGGACCTACCCCCGGCGCTACCATGTGTCCGTGCACCACAAGGACTACAGCGATGGTGAGTGTGCCTCCACGCTGCCCCCTGCTGGCCATCTCAGGAGGGCTGGTGAGAGCTTTGCCAGGAAAAGTTACTGGGAGGGGGTGGCCCAGGCACTCCAGGCTGAACGTTTCCTTTATTCCTGAGGAACTGCATCCAGGCTTGAGGCAGTAGAGTCAGGGTTTTTTAAAAAAAGGAGGATGGTATTGCAGATGGATACTGCCTGCAGGAAATCAGTCCTTTGTCTGAGGGCACGGTGTGCTCCAGGCGCCAACTCTCCACTGCCCTCTTCTGCCTCAGGCAGCAAACGGAATGGAGCTTCCACAGAGGTATAGGATTAAGATGCCAAGGAAAACAGAGAGCGGCCATGGATTGGCCCCACGGGTGTTGTGGGGCATGAGGGCCAGCCCTGCGCTTTCCCTTTGGCTGGGTTTCCCTAAACCCCCTGGCTGCTTGCTGATTCCTGCTTTTGTCCTGATTCTCAGGATTCTTGAGACATCAGCCATTCTGGCCAGAGTTGGGCGGGAGGGAAGAGAGGATGGACTGGAGCTGGTATTATGACCCGGTTGACACATTCTGCCTTGTAATCAGGGCTCTGACTTGCTCTACCCTGGCCCCTGCACCCCTTCAGGCAGAAGAACATTTCCCCGAATACGGCGTCATCAAGGCAACCTGTTCACCCTGGTGCCCTCCAGCCGCTCCCTGAGCACAAATGGCGAGAACATGGGCCTGGCGGTGCAGTACCTGGACCCCCGAGGGCGCCTGCGGAGCGCCGACAGCGAGAACGCCCTCTCTGTGCAGGAGAGGAATGTGCCCACCAAGTGTGAGGAGTGGGCCCTGGTCGGGGAGGGCCTGCCTGGGGGATGCTCAGGGCGGGTGCGCCAGCGGGTCCACTGGACTATTGGGCTCAGCAGGTGGCTGCCCTGGCCCATCCGTACCCAGGGGAAGAGCCTGAGGGGAGCAGCAGATCCCCTGGACCTTAGTCCTCACTCCACTGTTGTGTGATGAGCCGCTCCTCTCTGCCCTTGAGTTTCTCCATGTTTAAATTGAAGAGCAATCTCCTTAATCCCTGACATAATGAGCTATCTGGGGGCCTTGGAAGTCTGAAGGTGTTTTGTCAGTTCAGATAAGCATTTAACCGTGATTTTAGCCAGTCCCCTGCTTCTCAGGGCGTGGGCCTTGAGGTCTGGTTGCCCAGGGCCCTGAGCCTATTCCAGGTGAGGGTGGAGATGCTGTGCTGAGGTGTGATGATGCCGGGCGAGGGGCAGCCTGGGCCTTTGGACAGTGAGGCGGGCTGTCAGGAAATAAGTGCATGAACTCTAATGCTCTTTCCTCCTGTTCTCCTGTAGCTCCCAGTGCCCCCATTAATTGGCGCCGGGGGAAGCTCCTAGGCCAGGGCGCCTTTGGCAGGGTTTATTTGTGCTATGACGTGGACACAGGACGAGAACTTGCTTCCAAGCAGGTGCAGTTTGACCCAGACAGTCCCGAGACAAGCAAGGTACTGCCTTCCCTACGATCTGACTTCCAATTCCTCCTTCTCAACAAAATGCCTGTCTTGTTGCACAGACTAATTGCTTGAGATGCTACAGGTTGTTTGTCCCATCATTCTTCCTCCCAAGCTCCTTTACCACCTATCCCGGTCCTAGGGAGAGATTAGTTGGTGTCAAAGTACCTAGCCACCCAGACTGGTTTGGTTGGCTAGTGCCACAGCGAGCAGCTCCTGCCTCCGACCCCCGACCTCAGCAGACAGATGCTGCTCTCTCCCAGCCCCCGAGCCAGGAAGGAGCCTGTCTTTGGAGCTTAGCTTTGGCTGTAGCCTTCACTCCAGTTTGAGTGGACAAATTGAGCAGTTATCTGAGCTCCTTAGCTGCACCCACAAACCCATCTCCCACCCCACCGTCTGCTGTCTTCCAGCGTGGGAGTGCCCTGTCCCACAGCTTAGCCAACATTGTGGGCAAGGGCCAGACAGTTGAGACATTCCCCCTTTTCTCCAGCTGAAGTTCCCAAGGCAGATGGGCTCCTCTGAGGCCACTGACTAGGGCAAGCTGAGCTGATGCCAGGCAGGTAGAACCGAGGCCTGCAAGCCTCGGTGACCACTGGGCCCCTTCCCAGGAGGTGAGTGCTCTGGAGTGCGAGATCCAGTTGCTGAAGAACTTGCAGCATGAGCGCATAGTGCAGTACTATGGCTGCCTGCGGGACCGCGCCGAGAAGACTCTGACCATCTTCATGGAGTACATGCCAGGGGTATGTGCCCCGTGACGCAGGCGGACACGCATGAGAGGGACTGTCATGGCACTGGGGCTGTGGAGGAGGGGTCCCTTTGACATGAGTCTGGTTACCTGAGACTCCAGAGGCTCCGGGGGAAAGGCGAGGCAGGGGCAGGACGTGGAGTCAGTAGGCCCTGCCTCTGGCTGCAGTGATGGTGTGCGGTGAGAATTGTCCCAGGCTCCCCTGACCTGAGGCTCTGTCCAGTAGGTACTGCCTTTACCTGGAGCACACGGACTTCCCTTCTGGGTTTGGGTCACCCTGGCATGAGGGAAGGGCTGTCCCTTACTTTTCTCCAAGCTGCCTGACAGCCCTGAGCCAAGTGCCTGGCCCATCACAAATGGGGACCAGACCTCACTCCCTTGCTGAACACTGGGGGCTGGAAATAGCCTTGCCCCCTTCCCTCCGCCTTCCTGCAGTGACCCCTCTGACTCCTGTGGCTTTAGGGTTCAGTGAAAGACCAGCTGAAGGCCTACGGCGCTCTGACAGAGAGCGTGACCCGGAAGTACACCCGGCAGATACTGGAAGGCATGTCCTACTTGCACAGCAACATGATTGTTCACCGGGACATCAAGGGTGAGCAGGGGAGGCTATGGGCTCCCTGTAACCTGGGAACTCGGGGACTCTCCACCTGGTTGTTGTGAACTTTCTGAAAAGTGAAACCCTAATGGCTTCCTTGGGGGACTGGTGTGAAGATGAGTTAAGTGATTTGGGGAAACACAGCGAAGGGCTCTGCAGGTGCTGGCTGTGGTGATGACTGTTCGCTGCTCTAGGGCAGATGCCTCCCACCACTAGCCTGTTTGCTCTGTGCAGTTCAGCTCTAGCTCATGAGGCCCCCATCTTACCCAGCAGCCCTTTGGACTGGGAGGGAGGGACAGAAGGAGGATGGTAGCAAGTGCCAAGGGTCCAGGGTTGCAGCCTCTGCCCTTTCATGCCTTAGGAGCCAACATCCTGCGAGACTCTGCTGGGAATGTGAAGCTGGGGGACTTTGGGGCCAGCAAGCGCCTGCAAACCATCTGCATGTCCGGCACAGGCATGCGCTCAGTCACTGGCACTCCCTACTGGATGAGCCCCGAGGTGATCAGCGGTGAGGGCTATGGAAGGAAGGCAGACGTGTGGTGAGTGTGCTGGGGACATGCTGGGATCCCCATCTCCCAGTCTGGGCTATAGTGGCTCCAACTTAGAAATGGGGCTGAGGGCTCTGCAGTGTGGCAAAAGTGAAGATTGGCCTCTGGCCAGCAAGGCTAGGTTGCAGGCTCCATGTGGGCAGGGGTGGTAGTGCCTGCAGCAGTACACACAGCAGATGTGTTGTGTTTTCACTCTGAACAGCAACTGTTTGTTATTGCTGAGAACTTAGGCCATGGAAAACATCTTTGGGGTGTTTGCTAAATCCTTGAAAGAGCTCGGATCCCATCTGAAGGCCTGGATGGGTCTCTAAGCAATAGTAGTAGGCTTCGGCTCCCTCTCCTAGTGGTCAGATGGCCTGCAGCTGCTCTAATTTTGTGTCCGTCCTCTGAAAGGGCCTGAAAGTTATGAGAGCATCACTTCCTCTTAGAATGTTATTGTGGGGGGCAGAATAGTGGTCCCTGAAGATGTCCATGTCCTAATCCCAAAAGGATGAGTAAGTGTTACCTAATGTGACAGTAGGGCCTTGGCAGACGTGATTTTTAAGAATTTTGAAATGGGGAGATGATCCTGGACTATCCAAATGGACCCAGTATACTCACAAAGGTCCTTATAAAAGAGAGGCAGGAGATTAGAGTGAGTAGTAAGAGGTGTGACAAAGGATACAAGAGGTTGGAGTGAGACAAGAAAGGAGCCATGAGCCGAGAACGCAGGCAGCCTCTTGGAAGAGGCCAGGAACGGGCTTTCCCCTGAGAGCCTCCACAAGGAACTGTCCCAACTGGCACATTGACTTCAGCCCAGTGAGACTGCCCTTAGACGTCTGACCTCCATAGCAGTAACACACCTAGGCTGCTTTTTTATGCCACTGGGTTCGTGGTCACTGTTAGAGCAGCAGTAGGAAACCAGTACCGTTATTTCAGAGCGCTTTCTGCACATGCTCAGTGGTTCCCCCTGATATCAGGAAGCAGCCGGGTGGGTGCAGGTTGATGAAGCCCATGTGGATGAAGTTGACGGGGCTGTGAAACCTCTTCTGGCCGTGGGGGCCCTCTTCAGGGGTGTTAGCCCTCAGCCTGGCCCATCCTGCCTCAGTGTGTTTCAAGAAAGGCACCTCCTTTCACAGCTGTGTGCAGGGCGGCTGGGAGCTTGGGGCTGGCTGCGGGGTGACGGGGTTCTCTCTCTCTCCAGGAGCCTGGGCTGCACGGTGGTGGAGATGCTGACAGAGAAACCACCTTGGGCAGAGTATGAAGCCATGGCCGCCATTTTCAAGATCGCCACCCAGCCCACCAACCCTCAGCTGCCCTCCCACATCTCTGAGCACGGCCGGGACTTCCTGAGGCGCATTTTTGTGGAGGCCCGCCAGAGACCTTCGGCCGAGGAGCTGCTCACACACCACTTTGCACAGCTCGTGTACTGAGCTCTCAAGGCCACACTGCTGCCAGCCGCCCCTTCAGCAAAGTTGCTGCTTCTCCCGGGCAGGGCCATGGACCATGGAGCTGAGTCCAGCCAGCGTTGTCTGTGCCCTTTTGCTGCTGGGGCCCGGGGCCAGGGAGGGCGGCTGCAGCCTCACGGACTGGGAGCCCCCAGCCTGCCAGACCCGAAGCGCCAGCATCCTCAGCTCAGCCTGGAGGGGAAGGAGCTGGAACAGTGTGCGAGGCACCCAGGGCCCCATCCTCGGGGCTGTGTCTTGACATGGCCATCAGCACCAGACAGCAGAGAGTCTGGGGCACAGGATGGACACAAGGGTCTGAATAGTGTTACTTTCATTCAGAGTGTTACTTTGTTTCTCCTTCCCATGTCTGGAGACCACCAGGGCATCTCTGGGCTGGATGAGCCCACCCAAGCCTGAGGTAAAGCCCAGCACCCCACAGCCAATGGAGAGCAGAGGCCTGGGCGGCCCTCTCCCTGGAGTCCCAGGCCAGCTTTGCCAGTCCCTGTCCTTTACCAAAGATGAATGAAGCAACTGTTTTGCTGCCTTATTCAGGGAAGGAGGAGCCTGTTCTGCCTGCCCCCATGACCCTGCCCCCCCACACACACCCTCAAGCAGGGGCCTGAGATGTGGAACTGCCCCCACTGAGGGGAGACCCAGTTTTGTCAATGCAATTGTCTGTGTTTTACAAGTTGGAGTCACTCTTATGCTGTACCCAGTTTCTAAACTGGAGACTTTGTGCCCTCTGGGCTCTGAGTACCCCTGCTGTGGGCTGGGGCCTTGGGCCAGATTGGAAAGAGCTGAGGGTCATGGCCCCAGGTCTTGTGCTCCTGGCTGGCACCTGTTCCCCCACCGGAGCAGAGAAGACAGACAATACGGTGAGGGCATCTGAGCCGGCTGGCTACCCTGAGCGGAGCGTTCTGCAGAGCCAGGGAGTTGTATCAGGCTGTCTGCGGGTTGTGACCTGCTAGGCCAGAGCTCTGCCTGGTAGAAGGGAGAGCCTGTGTGATGCCACCACCTGTGTCCGGAACCTCCAGCTCTGTTCCTCCGTGGCCAGCCTCGCCCATCCCCATGAGGTCTCAGCCTCTTTCCCTTCTCGCTCCCCTGGGGGAGGAATGGCAGCAGGGGTCAGGGAGCCAGTATCTTCAAGCAGCTTAGAGTCGGCCTTATTTACCTCAGCCTGGGTGCTGGTCCTTTCTTCCGGCCCCTCCCCTCCAAAATGTGCCTATTGCTAGAGCTCCTCCCTCTCAACACCCAGTTTCCTTGGGAGTTGTTGTTAAAAGAGAGAAAAAAAAAAAAAGCCAGTGCCCAGGGATGGGTGTCTCCAAAGGAGCTGGGGATTCGCGCCAGGCAGCTCATTGCCAGCCATGCCCACTCCCCCACGGGCACCAGAACAAGCCAAAGCCTTCGTTGTATGTTGACGATGCACTTTTATGAATGTAGTTTCTATCGCTGTTTTTAGCCTTTTCACATCATGTAATGTGAGGCCTTGTACTTGTTAATTTATATCTCAGATCATATTTGATGGTTTTTATATATATCAATTCTAGACTGTTACAGGTGATGGACGCCTCAAGAGAGAGAAGAGCAAACGAAAGCAGCTGGTTTTGCAGGAATGTGTGTTGCACGGTGCCAGTTGGGCCTGGGCCCCTGTTTCCATCCTTGCCCCCCAGGGGCCTCCGTCAGGCACCCCAGCCGGGCCCTCTGAAGACAGTGAGCATATGCTCCTGCTTCCACCTCGGCTCTTGCCCAGGGAGGGGACCGGCCCCTTGTCTCGACCAAAGCTGCCAATTGGCAGCTCGGCCTCTCCAGAACCCCATCCTGATGGCTGTAGCATTCTTCTTGGGCCCACACCCCAATCCCCAGTCCCCAACCCCAACAGGAAAGTGGTGCCAGTGCCAGATGAGACGACTCTGTGTCCCAGGTTCAGGCTCTCACAGAGCCCCACCCCCGGGGTCTTACCTCACAGGGAATATGTTTTTAAAAATGAATCTGCCAACAAGTCAACAAATCCTACGCTCCAAAAAAACAAGACCCTGATTTTTTTTTTTTTGTGCCAAAAACTGTGGACATGCTGGCTCAGCATCCTCAGGACCAAGCTGTTGCTTAATTTTAATTTATTGTTTTTTTTTTATTAAATAATCCAGATGAAAAGTTGTGGGGCCTAGGATGGCCTGGCCCAAAGGATCTGAAGGGCCGTCTCCTAGCACCCCCAGGCTGGCTGTGGGAAGGGCCATGCCACCATTTGCTTATCATTCCGTGGGGTATGTCGGCCTTGGCCAACCCAACATGGAGAGGCCAGGGCTGGGGACAGTCCACTCTCCACTGCCCTCCTGCCCACCCCAGCTCTGTGTGTCTGAATTGTGGATCGTGCAGAAGAACCTGCAGCCATAGTTATTTGACTATATCTTGACCGAGGGCTTGCAGTGCAAAGCCAGGCCAGTGTCGTGCATTACTTACAATAAAAGGGATCATTTATACCCAAGGGGTCCTGTGGCAATGCTTTTGGTTGTGGGGTGGAGGCAGTGTTTCCCTGGGAGAAGCCAGGTTATGCTGCCTGTCAACAAGCTTGTGTCCCTCAGCAGAACTTGAAATGACTCCCAGAGGGGTCCTGGTTGGTGGGACTTGGCTGGTACCACTGCTAGCTCAGAGGTGGCACCCTCTCTTCCTAAATCCTCAAGAGATCTACTGAGGGTGGTCCTACCACAGCTGACTTCCTGAGGTGACACTGTCAGCTCACCCAACTTGAGTGTCACCGTGGCTCAGTTCCCAGGACTTCTGTGGCATCCACTAGTCCTCCCAGCCCCGGGAAGTCCTTGCCGGCCGGAGTCACATCCTTGCAGGGCAGGTACCACCACGAGCCACCTCTGGTAGCTCCTCTTGGGTGATCTGATGCTCTTGCTTAGCTCTGAGCAGAGGAAGGCCATCCTCGTCCCCAGCTGAGGCCTCTGGTGCAGAAGTTCGAGCTGCCCTGAGAGGCTCTCTGCATTCCCCTCGTGCTCTGAGGACCCAGGCTCAGAGTGCCAACTCTGCTTCCTGTTAGCTGTCACTTCTAAGGGCAACACAGCACAGTGGCCTATCTACCACCGGAGTTTGAGGCCCTGCTTTCTGCCCTGTTCTGTGGACACAAGGTCACTTAGGAACTTAAGGACTTGTACAGGGTTAGGGTCAGGTAATCCCCTAGGAGTCTGCCCTCTTGTTCTGCCCATTTACACAATCCAGTCAGCTGGGGGAAACCAGGACAGTTGGGTCTGGGGCAGGACAGTCCAGACTTCCTGTCTGTATTCTCCTGGGGGGTGGGGTCTTGGGTCTTCCTTGTTTGTGCCACTGTAAACTGTTGCCCCCAAGAGAAGCAGAAGAGCTGTTTTCTCCTTCGACTACTTGGGGTGGTGGCCATGACTGCCCCATTCCCTGGAGCTGGTAAAGCAGAAGGAAGAGGGACCCTGAAGGGGCACACGGACTCCTTGCTGGGGAAAGGGCACAGAGACTAAGAGCCCTCGGACACAACTTGTTGGATCTGCTGGTTCACACCATCCCTTCCTGATTTTCAGAACAAAGAGGATCTAGGTAAGGACTCAGCACAAGTGCAGTGAGGCTCAGGACCGTCACCCACTGACGGCCCGACCTTGGGCAACACAAGCTGAGAGACCCAGTGCGGTTCAGTCCTCAAACTCGCTGAGTTTGACAGCATGGAGAGACCTGGTTGGGAAGAACACCCCCTTTTCTCAGGCTGCCTGATAAGATCCCTGACACCCATCACCGTAACCACCAGCCCCCGCCACCAATCAAGGCCAGGAGTGTGTTGGCCTGATGCTGTTCCCCTTCACCTCTGTGTGTTGTGTCCCTGCCACAAACCACCCCCCCATTGGCCATATAATACAGAGTCAGAATCTGTCGAAACATGTTTAAAATAGGGTTGATTACATACAACAGTCAAAACCGGCAGAAGTGGGAGGAGGGGGAATGTGGCCCCGCCAGCCCCCCACCACTCCCTGTGGCTCTTAGCCTGGCGGGTGCTTTCCCTTCTGCTGCTTCCGCACTGTGGGATGGTCCCGGCCTTAACAGGCATGCCCTGCCTCACCTCTGCAGGTGGAGGGGGCCCAGAGCTGTTCCAGTTCCCCTCCCCTCCCCCACTGGGTCCTAGGGGACATTTGGAGAGGCCCAGCAGGGGGCACCCTGGCTCACCTTCCTCCAGTCTCCATGGCTCAGGACCAGGCTAAGGGCAGAGGTAGACGGGGAGACGTGGGGCCACATAGGCCCCTGGGTGGCAGTGAGGGAGCTTGGGACCCTGAGGGGGCATGCTGACTCCTTGCTGGAGAAAAGGCACCTAGATAGGGAAGCTGAGTTTGAGGGCCTCCCGGGGGGCCCTGGGGTGAGGTAGGGTAGGCTGAAAGAAACAGGAAGTAGGGTGGTGAGCAAACTCCAATCCTGGTTCCCAAACCCCCACCGGCTGAGGAAGAAGGAAGGCATCCCGGAGCAGAGCCCTGCCCCTGCAACCCTCTGCCTGAGCAAAACGGCCTCATCCCCTTTCCACCCTCACCCGGGACCCGGCTGGCCAGTCTCTCTCCCACCCTTCCCGCTGCCCGCTCCAGGCCCTCTGTTGGGGGAGGAGGGAGTGGACGGCCAGAGGGGCCTCAGGCTGTCTTGGTGCCGGGGTCCACCTCCTTGTGGGCCCAGAGCTCCTTGTGCTGCTTCCGGCCGAAGCCTTCGTCGTAGTTGCCTTTGCTCTTGAACAGCTGCTGAAAGTGGGGCTTGCAGTAGAATTCCCCGTGCAGCGCCGCGTAGCTGCCCAGGCTGCAGAAGCAGAACACTGTGGTCAGGCCGGGCCGGGTCAGGAGGGCTGGGGTGGGGTCGGGTCGGGGCGCACCTGAGCTTCGTGTGACAGTGCTTGCAGCAGAAGCAAGAGCTGTGGAAAATGAGCTTGTCGGCCACCAGTCGCTCCATGGGGTACACGGTCTTCTGGCAGGCGGTGCAGGTCTCCTTCACCTGGGCCCGAAGGCTGAAGGACTGTTCCGGGAGAGATTGCCATCAGGGGCCTGACCGGCGCCCACCCCTTCCTCCCGCATGGCCCAGCTTCGGGACCCTACCTTGGAGCGCTGAACCGTGCTGCTGGAACCGCCACCTTTGGCTTCCTGAGAGAGAGGGCGGGGGCGCAGGGTCAGTTGAGAAGGACCCTAGACCACCACCAGCCCAGATCTCAGGGACACTCACGGGGGAAGGGGTGGGAGACCGGCGAACAGGCCAGACACCTGGGGGGATGGAGTGCCCTCCCACCCCGGCTGATCACCTACATGGGAGGGGGTGGCCTGGGCGGCTCCGGCGGCCTGGAACATGGCTCGTTGGAGGCGATGGCGGCCCGGTGTGGAGACGCGGCACCCGCTGGGTTCTGCAAGGGGAAGTCGGTTGGGAGGGCCCTACCAGCCCGCAGGGTGGGGGTAGGGGTGTTTACAGGCAGGGGGCTGGGGGGCTGTGGTTGGGACTTTCCCTAAGTCATTTCCTGTTGCTCTGGGTCTTGCCACTTCCGCCCCTCACCCACCCCCCGCTTCGCCCACTCGGCCCCCCACGAGGCTCCCCAGGGGGCAGGGGTCCCTAAGTGGAACCATGTGTCCCGGGAGGAGCGGAGTTAGCGGGCAGCGGCTGGGGGAGGGGCTCCGCGCAGCCTCCCGAACGCTTCACGGACCCGGACGCCGCCTGGCGCGAGGGGAGGTCAGAGGAGGGCGGCCCCAGTGGGGCCGCGGCCAGAAGCGGCTGCCCCGGCCTGACCCCGGCCCGAAGCTGCCCAGTGCGAGGCCTCGGGTACGCTGCGTTCGGCGGACCCAGCCCCTGGACAGCGCCAGCGGGTTGGGCCACCCGCCCCGCCCCGCCGAGCCGCCGCCCGCTCCTCCGCTCCGAACCCGCGTGGACCGGACCCCAGACCCAGGAATCCCGGCGGGCCCAGCCGAGGAGACCTCGGCCCCGCTCGGGGGACGGACGCCCGCCTCGGGCCCCGGGCGAGAGCGACGGACTGAGACGCTCGGCGTCGGGACCCCGTGGGCGGCGGCCCTTGCGCCCACAGCCCCCACCTGGGCCGCCCGAATCGCGAGCCGGAGGCCGGCCCCTCCCCTGGCCCGCCCGCGGGTCTCACCGGGCCCCGGCCTGGGCCGCGGGGCGGGGGTCGGTCTCCGGGGGAAGCCTCGGGTGCGAGGAGCGCGCGGGGGCGAGCTGCCGCCGCTGCCAGTGGTCCCTGAGCGGCCGCCGCCGCCGCCGCCTTATCGCGGCACCGCCCCCGCCGGCCCCCGCCCCGCGCCCCGCGCCCGCCCATTGGCTCCGCCGCGCCCGGTGCCGCCTCCGGGGCCCCGGCGCCGCCGCCGATCCCCTTTCTGTGCTTTGTCTTCCCCTCGCTCGGCGTCCCCCGCCTTTGTCTGCCCCCCGCGCTGACCCCGCGCTCCGCACCGCCCCTCGGGCTTCGCGCTCGCCCGCCTCGCGAAACCCGCCGCCCCGTCGGCCCGCTCTGGACCGAGGCAGGGACAGGAGCCGGAGGGTCCGCGCCGGAGGCCTCGGGGCTGGGACGAGTACAGGTGGAGACGACTCGGGTGACAAATGGGGCTCCCGACGAGGCGGCGGCAAAGGGTAACTGGGCGCGCCTGGGCCTTTGGCTGCTTCCATTTCCCCGCTCCGTGGGCCCTGCCGGCATCCCCGCGCGGCTCCCACGCCCCCTCGGGCGCCGAATCCTCCTGCCCTCAGGGGCGTCCCGCACGACCGCCGAGATGACAGAGGCGGCCGGGCACGCGATCCCGCCCCGCGAGGCTCGGCCCTGCCGCAGGGAGGGCCCCGGGGGCCCCCGTGTTCGGGCCCCTCGGCCACCAGCCCTCAGCCCCATCTGGCGCCCGGCAGCCTGCGCCTGCGGTGCCCGTTGCAGCGGCCCTCGCGTGGCCGCTGTCCCAAAGCGCCTCTGTGGCCCGACTTTGTGGGCTTAGTCACCCTCACTCCCGGCTCCAGCGGGCACCGCTGCCTGAGAGAAGTCGAGGGCATCCCCTCCAGGGAAAGATTTCCATCCTACAAACAAGCAAACCTGGGTTCATCCAAACCTCATCTGACACAGGGAGCGAGGCCTGAAGATTTGAAGTGACTTGTTCAAGTAACAAAGCCGAGCGGCAGGGTTGCGTCAGAGGCTGGGCCTCCGGACCCCTGTCCGCGTGGCCAAGCCGGCGGGCACCGCAAGTCCCAGGTACACAGGAGGCCGGGCGCCTAACTCCTCAGCTCCGCGAGGAGCACGGGGGAGCCTGTCCCTGTGGCATCTCTGCAGGGACACCAGGGAATGCTGAGCTGCGCCTGCCATCCGGCTGGAAGCTGTTTCACAAAGCACAGCCCTAAACATAGCTCCTGCGCACATGGTGGCAGGAACAGAAGGAGCAGCTCCAGAGCGAGGCCCACACACTTGTCAGGAACAGAAGGGCTCAGCGCTGCCCGCCTGGCAGGGGAGTGAGGGAGGCATCGGGCGCCCCAGCCCCAGGCTGTTCCCATGGCTGGCTCAGGGCACCCTCCCTGTGGTTCGTTTTTCTCCTCAGCCCCTGTCCCTCTTTGGAGGAAGATTTACGTTTGGGTTGAGCTGCAGCTCTCAGACCTCCCCGGATGGGGTGTGTGAGAACTGAAACTGTTAAGGAGCCTTTTTTTCCAGCCGAGCTTCCACACCTGTCTGTCTTCAGATTCTCAAGGGGGTTGTGGTGATGTGAGAAAGGTGAAGCCGTCGGAGGTGTGGAGAGCAGCGCTGGGCTAGCCCCTGGGCACTGCCTGGCCCCTCAGCCCCCTTGCCCTGCCCAGGACCATCTGTGTGCTGAGCTGCAGCGGTTCCCACAGAATCAGCACTCTGGGCGCTGAGGATGAGCTGATGGCAAGGTGAAGCAAGCACACCAGAAGAAAGAAAACAAGCCGATAATGGTGTGAAGAAAAGGGAACTTGAGGTTTCAAGAAAAAAAAAAAACGAGCTGGGTAGCAGGGTTGGAAATAAATGTGAGCTGGCCTGCTCACTCCCTCCATTTCAGGGTTCCCCGCTCCCTCCAGGGTACTGCCTTCTCCTTAACCCCTGTAACTGGGGAAGAGGTCTTCTATTTTTGTTTTTCAAAGTAGTGTTATAGTTTCTCAGGAAAGGGAAAGCGAGGGCATACGATGGGGTGAAGCAGCTATAGGAAAGAGGGAGGGGCACTTCCTTGATCTGACATTTGAAGTGCCAGAGCTTGCTAGAGAGGCACCCACCCCGGGGGATGGGTAGGGGAAGGGGCCCGGCCGGGGTGCAGGTAGGCCAGGAGGAAGCACCATGGAGGAGACCCAGGTCATCTCCTGACCCCTGGCCCAGACTCCTGGCCACCAGCCAGGACGGAGGGGAGGGCTGGGTCTGGGTCTTAGGTTACCTGCTCTCTGAGTATTAGTTTCCAAGGTAAGGAGACACCACAAGTCCTGTTGCAAACCAACCCCCTTCACCTCCTTTCCTGCCAAAAGGGAGCCTCTTCTGCCTGGCTTCCACTGGCCCAGACGTGGTCCCGAGGAAGGGCCAGTACTCAGACCCTTCCTGCTCCAAAGTGTTTTGATGGCTACAGGCTAAAATGGTCCCAACATCAGATAGTTAGAGACAAATCTATCATGGGTTTTAAAGGAAATGTGTGTTGTGAGGCTGTCTCATGAAGGAGGTCACTGCTATGGCTCCATGGGCATGCGTGGAAACGCTCTCAGATGGCAGAACCCAGGGCGGGATGACTTGTGTCCGAGTCTGCGTGGCCAATGCACAACGATGTCACTCTCCAGTGGATTCTCTGGAACTTTTAATTTGTTCTGGCAATGAAACTAACATGGCTTAAGAACTTAAGCCCCTCAGTCTGGGCAGCACCAAGGTGGCCAGCAGGGGTCAGTTAGATGGACTCCTGGTGGGAAAGGAAGGAGCTACCCAGATGAACCAAGGGGAGGTTTCTGGTGTCAGGGGCCGAGTGAAAGGAGGATGGACCACCCAAGCCTTAACCTAGTGCTTAAAAAGAAAAAAATACCCTGTCCTTCAGTTATTAGGGAGAGGCCTGGGGAAACGGGGTAGGGGGGCCCCTCCATGGACCTATAGGATCTGAGAGTAGGGGAGAAGAGTGGAACTAGGCTGACAGGAGAGCCGGCATGGGAAGAAGTCACACAGCTCCCCAGGTGAGTCTAACTCTGGGCGTGGGATTCACAGCCCCCACAGCCAAGACAGGACAGTGTCTCTTCCTTCTGCAGAGGTCAGGTCGTCTGAGCTCACAGGACAGGGAATGTTAGATTTCTGGCCCCTCCCGATCCCTGGGTGTTGGGGTTCCCTCGTGTTTCATAAGCCTTGAAGCAGTAAAGTTTCTCTCCAAGAATTGCCTTTCCAGTCCCTAAGCAGCCAGCTCTCCTGGTGGAAATGTCCTTTCTGCCTCATCTGCCCCCAGGAGGGTGGGAATGTGACCAGTCCTCAGGAAGGGTCCTGGAGGCGCATGCAGCCCAGGATGGAGAACGTGCACCTTCTTCAGAGGCTCAGAACTCCCAGTCGTCCACCTCTAGCTCTTCCAGGTTTGTTACCAGGCCGAAGATCCCACTGTGATCCTGAGACTGTCTGCCTTCAAAAGTGGTGATAGGGGTGACAGGTCGGAGTAACTCAGGCAGAGCCTCTGAGGCACGTCGTTTGATCTGGGGAAGGGGAGAGAGTGTGGGTGGATCCTGTCGCTTTGAGCCTCAGGACATGGTGGGGCCAGGGGCCAGGGACCAGGGCTCAGGGACAGACAGGCTGCTGAAGGCAGCAGGGGAGAGGAGGGAGCAGCGCCTTTAATGGGCTCTGGAAACACGGTCACGTCTCTGACCCGTTGGGAAAATGAAAGTGTTAGTCATGCAGTCATGTCTGACTCTTCTGCCACCCCATGGACTGTAGCCTGCAAGGCTCCTCTGCCCATGGAATTCTCCAGGCAAGAATGCTGGAGTGGGTAGCTATTCCCTTCTCCAGGGGATCTTCCAACCCAAGGACTGAACCCGGGTCTCCCACTCTGCAGGCAGATTCTTTACTATTTGAGCCTCCACCAGGGAGGAGAAGAGAATATCTAAAGACCCGAAACTAAGGGGACTGAGGGTGGCTGGAGCCACAAGCAAGGAAAACCACCACCAGGGGGGCTCAGGGAAGGCTACTGTACCTGCTTGAAGAAAGAATGGTTCAGGAGGGTGCTGGCGCTTGGTCTGCAGAGGAAGGGGAGGAGAGACCAGCATTACCCCTGTGCCATTTCCAGAATCCTGCTGCTGCTGCCTTACCCTCAAGTGCCCCTCTCCTTCCCTCGGCTCCCCAAGAAACAACAGCCAGAGTGACCCAGGCTGGCTTCCTGGCAAACCCTGTGCCACCCGCTCCCACCGTGGGGGCTCCAGACTCCTCTGGGAAACCCAGACCTTTCTAGGACAGATGCGTCTTCTCTAACCACGCCCCCCCGCAACCCGGTCCCCTGCAAAGCCCACCCCAAGCCCAGCAGGTGTACCTCATGTCTGGGTTGCGCTGAAGGCACTGCTCCACAAAGTGGTGGAAGTGGGGTGAGAAGGTGCGGTGGTAGGGGTGGGAAGGCGAGTCGCCGTTGGAGGTCCTGGGGGTGCTGGGGGCCAGGCTCTCGCTCAGGCCCGAGTTGGCCGCAGAGCGCGAGGTGCTCATGGTCAGCTCCTCAGCGGGGATGGTGCTAGTGTCCAGCAGGCAGGGCACCGTGCCGTTCAGCTTCTCCAGCAGCATCTGGGGAGTACAGAGCCAGGGCCGGGCTGGAGGGGCCCCCGCAAGGACCACAAAGTTCCTTCATAAGTCCACTTTTCCCCAAATACATGAGGGATTTGGGGGCAGCAAAGACGAAAATGAGAAAAGGCCTGTCACTGTCTTACTTTGATTTTCTCAACCTGTACCTAGACAGACATCCACACCCTCCTGTCTAGTCCACCAGAGCTCATCCATCTTCTGCTGCTGCTACTAAGTCGCTTCAGTCATGTCCAACTCTGTGCGACCTCACAGACGGCAGCCTACCAGGCTCCCCCATCCCTGGGATTCTCCAGGCAAGAACACTGGAGTGGGTTGCCATTTCCTTCTCCAATGCGTGAAAGTGAAAAGTGAAAGTGAAGTCGCTCAGTCATGTCCAACTCCTAGCGACCCCATGGACTGCAGCCCACCAGGCTCCTCCATCCATGGGATTTTCCAGGCAAGAGTACTGAAGTGGGTTGCCATTGCCTTCTCCGATCCATCTGCTAGACTCACCTTTCTGAAACATGCATCTGATGCTATCACTCTTGTGCTCAGAAGCCTTTGACAGTTCTCCACATGCCCTAGGACAGGAACCCAACACCCTGGCCTGGCCCACAAAGTCTGTCGTGTCCTGCCTGGGCTTCCTTCTCCAGCCACGCCACCTGGCAGCCCCGCAGAAGCACTCATACTTCAGCCATACAACTACCTCCTGTCCTCAGATTCTTTCTTGACTCTAGGTCTGTCACAGGCTGTTGCCTCTGCCGAAAAGTTTCCTTCCACTGGAAGCTCCCATTCTTTACCCAGTTAATTCCTATTTGCCTTCAAGTCTCAAGTGTCCCCTCCTCTAGAGCTGCCCTCTGGCCACTCTCCAGCCGCCCCGTCCCCATGGGGCAGGCCGTCTGTGGGTTCAAGGAGAGGCTTATTCACAGAGCACACTGCCCCCCCCCCGCCCCCCTGCCACCTCCTCCCAGGTCTAGATCATGCTCCAGGAACTTGGGCCCCAAGTGATCCTTGCCCAAACGACCCAAGTCCACTTCCTGGACTTGGTAAGACCTGGATAAGACTCTTCCCTGGGTCCAGCTCCAAGCGAGACAATGCAGACTCCTGGCTGCATGTGTACCGAGAAGCCAAGGGCGGCAGGCAATTCAAAGGGGCATGAATAGGGTGGGAAGTGGAGGGAGGTTCAAGGAGGGGACATATGTACACCGACGGCTGATTCATGGTGATGTACGGCAGAAACCAATACACTAGTGTAAAGCAATTATCCTCCAACTAAAAATAAGTGAATTAAAAAAAGCGGGGGGAGCACGAACAGGAGGCTGGAGGCTGCAAAGGTATTGACTGGAACGTGGTAGCACTGAACCCGAGAAGTCTAATTCTAAATTAGAAATCGACCTTCTACAGCATCACCAACTCAATGGACATGAACTTAAGCAAACTCCGGGAAGCCTGGCATGTGGCAGTCCATGGGGTTGCAAAGAGCTGGATATGACTTAGTATCTGAAGAACAACAACAGCTTCTAGGTATACTGATCAAAGTAAAAAGACAAAACATATTTTATAAACTTAAAAAATTTCTCAGGGACATTCCCGGCGGTCCAGTTGGTTAAGACCACACTTCTACTGCAGGCGGCATGGGTTCCATCCCTGGCTGGGGAACTAAGATCCTATGTGCCATGTGGTGCAGCCAAAAATTGGGGGGGGGGGAAATGTCAGCTTAAAAATAAAAATAGACACCTGGTATGTGGGCTCCAGGCCTGTGATTATGAGCAGTGCTTACTTCTGTGACCCCCACCTCCCAGACTCCATTTCCACCGCAGTTATCACAGACACAAGTAAACGGTTACACAAGTTACACAACTATCCCCCCCGCACCCCCCCCCCACACACTGTTCAGAGCTGGGACTCTTGAAGGAAAGGCCTGGGTTGTTCATCCTAGCATCTTGGGCTGGTGTCCAGAGTATGGCAGGTCCTCAATAAGCATTTGTGGGAGGCAAACAGGAAAGGAGGACAGAAGGAGATCCCTGGCTGCAGGCTCACCTGGGTGGCAGGCATGTCTTTAAAGGGGACGTGGCCATTGGCCAGCTCACAGGCCGTGATTCCCACGCTGTAGATGTCAGACTTGGCATCGTAACCCTGGAGATTCTATATCAGGAGAGAAGAGCCACAGGTCACTCCACTGGAGCCTTGGTCGTTGTTCTTAGACAAAGAAGCAGGTGGAGCAGAAACTGCCCCCAAATCGGGACGAGCTGCGAGGCTTCCCTCACCTGTATACTGAGGAGTCGCTATTTCAGAAGGAACGATTGTCTGGCTGAGGCCGTGTGAGAGCAGGAGGAAGTGCTCTGCTTAGCGTAGGGATGCAGAGAGAGCACCAAATGCTCGAGCATTTGGTGGTCTCTCTTCCCAGAAGATGGGAGCATCTCTGAAGGGAGTCTCAGTGCAGCTCAGGACCCACCAGGGGTAATGACATCACCTGCCAGGGACACAGCACACCTGTGCTGCGAGGGGCCTCCCAGGTCTACCGGCCAACAGGGGAGCCCTCTCTCCAAGAACCCCCAACTCCGCTCAGAAACAGAGGGCACCCCCCATCCCTAGAACTTCCTGAAGGCCTCCTAGGGGGGCAGTATCACAAGTCAGTGGGGGCAGGGGCTCCTGAAATCCAGGGCACCAACCTGCTGGAGGACCTCCGGGCTGAGCCAGGGCAGAACCTTAATACTGTACTTGGGGAAGTCGTGGACCACACGCTGCCGCTGCCCGTGGCTGATCATGCTGAGGTTGCTGCGTAAACCCGACAGGTAGACCTTCCCATCAGCGGAGATCAGAACGTGGCTGGCTTTGACACTCCTGGGGGGCAGGGAGGGGGGCAGTGTCACCAGGCGGCAGAGGCGGCCCTCACAGCACAAACCTTTGTCTTCACACACTAGACCCAGTCAGCTCTCTCCCCTGGGGCGTGTATTATACACATACATACAGATTATTGCTTCCCTGGTGGCTCAGTGTTAAAGAATCCGCCTGCCAAGTAGGAGACCCAGGTTCAATCCCTGGGTCAGGAAGATCCCCCGGAGAAGGAAATGGCAACCCACTCCAGTATTCTTGTCTGGGAAATCCCATAGACAGAAGAGCTTGGCGGGTTACGGTCCATGGGATTGCAAAAGAATCGGACATGACTTAGCCACTAAACAACATATACACACATATAATATGTGAGTACTCATACACACATATATTATATATACATGAACATGTATTTTTGTGAAAAATTTCAAACATATGGAAAGAGAAAAAACATCATAACCCCATTTACACATTACCAGGTTTTAAAACTTATTCACGTTTTGTTCAAGTTCTCTTTTATGTTCACAGAGCACTGCTTCTTCTACTGTCTTCCTCTATTGCCTTTAATCTGTACTTTCTGTTTGTAGGTGTTCTCATAAAGTCTATTACTGTTCTGCACGCATTTTCTGTTTTGACCTAATGGTACTGTGTTAGGCAGCCCATGTTTCAGGGTTGTTTCTGAGCTCCATTGTGTTACCAATGGTATACGCCTCACTGTTGCTTCTAATTGCCACCTGCTCTCTGGAGTGGGGTCTGACATTTACTAATCCATTCTTCTAGGAAGGGGCACTCATGTTGACTCTAATCAGCACGAATGTGAACACAGCTGTCTGTACACACATCCCGAGGTGCCTGTGGGAGGGCTTCTTTGGAGTGTGCACCCAGAGGGCAGCACCGATGGCCCCGATTCTGAGTGACCCTGACTGGCTGTGTGGGGCCACCTTCTACCATCTGGATGGGAGACCCACCTCCTCACCGCACTGGTCCTCACCCAGCCTCTGAATCCCTGCCAGGACCTCCACGGGCATAAGGTGACATCATCTTGTTTTCATTTGATTTTCTGATTCTTGCTGAGTCATGTCTGACTCTTTGTGACCCCATGGGCTGTAGTCCGGCAGGCTCCTCTGTCCATAGGATTTCCCAGGCAAGAATACCAGAGTGGGGTGCCATTTGCTACTCCTGGGGATCTTCCCGACCCAGGGACCAAACCTGAGTCTCTTAGGTCTCCTGCATTGGCAGGTGGGTTGTTTACCACTGCGCCACCTAAGAAGCCTTGCTAGAGTGTCTGTTCATATGACCATTATTAGTCTTTTGGGTTTTCTCTTGTATAAACTTCATATCCTTTGCTCATTTTTCTATTGCTTTGCTATCCTTTTCTTACGGATTCACAAAATCGGTTTTGGACAAAATGAACAGCTTCCACACTCTAACTCCTTTCTTAACTTTGTCCCTGCTGCTGCTGCTACTGCTGCTGCTGCTAAGTCGCTTCAGTCGTGTCTGACTTTGTGCGACTCCATAGATGGCAGCCCACCAGGCTCCCCCGTCCCTGGGATTCTCCAGGCAAGAACACTGGAGTGGGTTGCCATTTCATTCTCCAATACATGAAGGTGAAAAGTGAAAGTGTAGTCGCTCCATCATGTCGGACTCTTCGCAACCCCATGGACTGCAGCCTACCAGGCTCCTCCGTCCATGGGATTTTCCAGGCAAGAGTACTGGAGTGGGGTGCCATTGCCTTCTCTGAACTTTGTCCCTGGTGCCCTGTATTTGTCCCTGGTACCCTGTATTGGAGAGAAAGCTTTAATCTTGATACAATCAAATCGAATCCATCTTTTTTTCTTTTTGCCTTATGTTTTGTGTGTGTAAAACATTTAGAAGTTATGGTACGACTCAGGTCACAAAAATATTTCCTTGCATTTCCTTCTATGTAAGCCTAGGGCTTGTATTTAGGCCTTCAATCCATCTGAACTACTCCTCTGCACGTGGAATTAGAGAGAGGTCCTGGTTGTATCATCTTCCCTACCCCGAACTGCTTCTCCCCGACACCATCTACTGAGCAATCTGTCTTTTCCTGAGCCTCCCAGCTGAGGGCTGACTCCGGGGAGCACAACCCAGCAGGGGTGCAGAGGCCCACGTTGGATAGTCAGTCCCTCACACAGTACTCAGGAAAAAGCTGCTCGGTAGAGAGAAAGTCAGCAGCTTCACAGGGACAGGGCAAAGGCTCTGTGCCCCCAGCAGAGGCAAGGACAGGACTTGCGCCTGGATTTAACCTCTGGCTTCACTGACTTCAACCTTTAACCGTTTCTTTGAGGGCTCAGGATCCCAGACAGCGCTCGTGTAAAGGGTGAGAGGCCTGAGAAACCAAGCACCTGTGCACGTAGCCCATGTGGTGGATGTAGTCCAGGGCCTTGAGCGCCCCCTGCAGGATGTAAGCGATGGCCAGCTCGCTCATGCCGTCCATGAAGTGCGTGCAGATAAGGTCCTTGGCCGAGCCTGAGCAAGAGGGCAGAGGGGACAGGGAAGGGCGGCGGCACTGAGTGAGCTGTCGGCAGAGCACTCAGAATCCCTCTCCGCCAGGACCCCCTGCCCACTCACCATATGCCATGAATGATGTGACGACCCACAGCTCATTGTCCGCAATGAAGGTGGCTCCGTAGGGCAGGATGTTGGGGTGGCTGAAGAGTTTAGAGACGTGGAGTTCCCCCTGCAAGCATTGGTGAGCCGCAGTCAGACCAGGGGGCAGCGACTGCCCTGGTGGTCCTGTGGCTACGACTCTGCAACGCCAGGGGCCTGGGTTCGACCCTTGGTCAGGGAACTCAATCTCACATGTTGCAATTTACAGTTCACAAGCTTCAACTAAAAGAAGCTGCATGTTGCAACTAAGACCTGGTGCAGCCAAATAAATATTAAAAAAAAAAGAAGAAGAAGAACCAGGGGGCGACAAGGAGGACGCGCAACATGATAGTGAACACTACGGGGGCCTAGAATCCCGGGAGCAGATGGGACTGGGATGAGAGGGGCCAGGCTCTGCTGTCTCTGCAGGGAAGTCAGCCCTGCTCCACCAGCTTCTGCCTAACTCTGGCTCTGCCAGCCAATCCTAAAGGGCCTGAGAACCATTCCCCACCACCAGGGCAACTGCAGACACAGCAGAGGGTGGCAGTGCACTGCCTCGGAGACATGAAAACAAACTGCAGACTGAAGACTTGGGAAGTTAAAAGCTTAGCTCAACTTCAAGGGCCAAGGCACAGAACTCCTCTTTAAGACAAGAAAACAACAGCAAAAAAAAAATTTTCCTATTACAAAGGAAAGTGTTGTTAGAAATGGGAACGTGGAAAGCGCGCATTAAGAACAACTACTAAACATTAGAAGAGATTTCTCCAGCGACCTCAGGTTGAGAGCTCCCTTCCTCAGAAGCAGCTATAGAAAGCATAAGACTGATGGAATTCTAAAGTAAATCTGGACAAAAGATGTGAAAAAAACCTGGACAAAAGAACTGCAGAAACTCCAGGGTCCTGGCCTCGGGAAATGAGCCAAGGCCAAACAGCCAGCCCCTTCTAACCTGTCCACAGCTCTACAGAATGAAGAAGAGAATCACAGAGCCCAATGTGCTCTCGAACAAACTCAGGTATGTTTTTTTTCCAAATAACTGAGCTGGGATTGACTTTCTGTCCCACCCTGAGACCCACAGAACTACTCTGAACATATGAACTGGTATTAGAGCACTTTCAGATGAGCTGAATTCAGAAAAACGCTGTAACTGAAGAAGGGGAAGGGGCCCAACCAACTGTACTTAAAATACACTGACTCAGGCCCTCGTCCCTACACCAGAAAAGAGACTGTCTGAGTGTGGAGCTTGTCACTTACTAGTGTGTGTGTGACCAGGGGCGAGTTACTTAGCCTTACTGAACAATAGATACATGAATAAATGAGCCACAAGGAGTCTCCAGAGAAGAGGGAAATATACATCCGGCTGAGCAGTGCTACAGAATCCTTAATACCAAATGTCCAAGATTCTTCACTGAAAGCTTCCTTAACTTCTTGGCTTGGTCTACCTTTGTTTCCTGCCAGCTATTTCAGAAGACAGATGTAACCATGCCTTGTAATTACTGCTGGGACTAAGAGCCCACCCTCCAAGTGTCACAGTCATTTCTGATTACCTGCAAGAACGTCACCATCTCGTTGGAGCAAGCCTCAAGGTTAACCCTTCGTACCGTCACATACTCCCCCGTTGGTCTGTACCTTGCTAGATTCACTGTCATCAGGTCCTCGAATCCTTTGCCTAAAAGAAAAGAAGAAGGCCGTAAACAGGGACAAGAGCAACACCGGTTTTCATCTTCTTTAAAGAGACTGGATTTTAGAATGAATATATGTATATGAGTAACTGAAACGCTTTGCTGTACACCTGACGTTAACACAACATTGGAAATCAACTATTCCCCAATTAAAAAAAAAAAAAGACTTGATTTTAAAAGAAAATTCAAGTTAAAACTTTCACTTCTGTTATGTCTTGATTTTTTCTTCTTCCATCAGTTGCTTCTCAGACAACTATTCTAACTGATGATGGCCCAGGACACCAGGAGTGTGCAGACAAAAAACTGAAAAACAGCTCCTCTCCTGAAAACGTGGTTGATCTCTTTCTCCATACCTCCAAGAAGAAAACCACAGAAGACCCTCCCAAAAAAGCCAGTTTTGTCCCACACATCCTGCTAACTGGCTGACAGCTTCTGGCACACATTCATCTGAGGATGCTAAAAAGACAACTGCGGACCCCTGGAGCATGACAGTCCTGGACATTACCTATAACGGTGAGCAGCTCATAACACCCTCCCTCTGGCAGGAAGCTACTCATGATTTCTGGCTTAGAGAAGGATGCTATCGACTCTGAGCTCGCCTCATTGGTCTAAAGGAAAAGAAAAACAGGTTAGTGAGAGAAATTTGGAGGCAGGGGTGGGAGTAGGGAAGACGGTAATTCAGACCCACGAGGAGACTGGCATCTAAACAAACATACAAATTTGGACTCTGGAGCAGTTCCAGCACTGTTTGATGAGAAAGGTAAAGTAAAATCTCATCGGTTCAGTGCATTCATCGGCACTAATATTAAGAGTATGTGTCAGGGCTAACTACAAACGTGGATGGGGATGAGGGTCAGGTGTAGTTGACAGTTGATTTGCTTGTCCTTCCCAACAACTGGCTCATCTCAGAGCTAAAAGCTGTGGTTTTAGCTGGCTCATAGCTAAAAGCTCTGAAATTCTTACCTGGAAAAGGATGTCCAGAGAAAGGCATATTTAGAAAAGAGAAGGGAGATGGGTGGGTAGGGGGTTCTCTTGGATTTCCAGCTGCATTAGGGTCCTATTTTTAAGATCCTGATGAAAAAAATTCCCAAAGATCAAACACAGAATCTCACTATTGGCCATAAGAGGCTCCCTCTTTAGCAAACCAACAGGCCAGCCAAGGGATTTCCCTGGCAGTCCAGTGGCTAAGACACCGAGCTCCCAATGCAGGGGACCCAGGTTCAATCCCTAGTCAGGGAACTAGATCCCACAGGCCACAACTAAGAGGTTTGCATGCCACAACTAAGACCCCGTACAGCAAAATAAATTAATTTAATTAAAAAAAAAAAAGAGGCCAGACCTCTAGTCATTCCCTGACATTTCCAAGGGAAGCTAGAAAACAGCTAACACGTGGGGCTACAGGCAAGGAACAGAGCCATCAGGTCTCAGCCATCATCCCAGGGAGCAGAAGGGACCCGCTTCCCGGTCCCTGTGCACTTCAGCTGCAGATGAAGCTGGGTCTCAGCCACTCCGGATGCGGGCATCACAGGTGAGGTCCTGATGGGAAATGCCCAAAAAAATAAATGGCAGGCCAATAGCTTGTCCTTCAGTTCAATAGGCTCAGTGTCCTTCTTCCAGATCTAAATTTATCTGTATGATTTAGGGACTACCTGTACTTTTCTCTTGGATCCTCTTTCCTTCAGATGTGTGTCTAACTGAAACGGAGACTCTTAGACCAGCTCGCGTTTCAGAGGCAGCATTCATAAACCTGCCCTCTGGTTAGGAGAAGGTCTTCGAAGACTCAGAGGCTCCTGGCTCAGCATGAGCCAGCAGTGTGTGTGAGCTGAGAAATGTTCTGCTGGTATCACCTTGTGGGGGGTCCCTGACGTTTGAAACACATCTGCTTTCAAAGCAACTGATGCTGCCGGTGGTGCAAGAAACCAAATGGGGTGTTGTCTCCAGCAGCGCTTACACTAAGAGGAACCCAGTTAAGCAAAGTTGAGCCTTGTTGGCAAAGTGTAGTTTTCATTTAATCGACTTTATATGTCTAAGATTCACCTATATTGTTGTATTTAGCCATACTGTATAATATTCATCTTATGAATAACTTCAGTCTATCCTTCCAAGGCCGACGGGCTTTTGGGGTTACTTTTCATTCTGCTATTATGAACTGTGCTACTAAAAACACACTCGAATGGGTCCCTTGACACCCACATGCAGGAGTTACGCTAAAGCTTATACTGAGGAGCAGAACTGGAGGTCAGAGAGTATACGAACATTTGACTTTAGGAGAAAAATGCCAAATTGATTTCTAAAAAGGTTATAAGTTTACACTCCCGCCAGCAATACTCTTGCTCTTGTCAACCTAGCTTTTCCTCAACACTTGGTGTGTTTGGACTTAATTTTTGTCAGTCTCCTTGTGGGTTTGATTTACATTTCTGATTGCTAACGAAGTTGGTCATCTTTTCACGTATTTATTGGCCATGTGGATTTTCTCCAGAGTGAAAACGCCTCTGTCTCTTGTCCATTCTTCTACCATTTTTTGATTTCCCCAAAGTAGGCCCCATGGAACACTGATCCTGGCAGTCAATGCATAAAAAACAGTCCACATGTCCAGTTAAGTCACAACATGCAGCACGCTCCTTCTCATGGACAATCACAAGGGGTGCACGCATGTTAACGGCTTCGAGAAGTTCTGTAGTTTGACAAAGACTAACACTGTTTAACCTATTTCTCAAAGATGCCTTGTGTGTCTCACATCTGTTAAATCTGGGGGAAGATAATTCGGGAAAGGCTATCTGAAGCAAAGCGTACGGGATAATGTGAAGCCTCACGGCTTAGGGGCCAGGGAGAGGACGTACTTGAACTCAGCCTGTCACTTGTGCTGTGGCCCTGGGCAAGTCCCTCTGACCCCTGGGACCTGTCATCTCATCAGAGGAATAATTCCCACTGCACGGAGTTGCTGTGACGATGAGGTGAGATGAAATGTACAGAGCTCAGCGCTGCTTGGTGGATCCCAGGTGTTCAGTAAACATGAATTCTATTCTCCTCCCTCTCCTGCTGTCTACTTTTTGGTCGTTCTCCTGTTCCACAAAGAAGGTGGAACAGAGAAAATGGAGAAAACAGAGACTCCTAAATAGAGCTCGATCCACGGTTAACATTGGTTTGCTTTTGGTTTTTGCAAGCAGCTGTGTTTTCAGATGCTCTGAAAACAGATTCCAGGATCACTTAACAGCCACTGAGCTTCTTCAAAGTCTCATCTTCAGACTAGATACCGGTTACTACCTGCCCGGTGCCTCACGCATCTGAGAGAGATTCAGACCATCAAGGAACAAAACGGAGTCGTGATCTGAGCAAGAAGCCTAAGTGGAGAGCTCCGAGGAGGCGACCCCCAGCTGTGGAGAATCCCAGCAGCAGGATGCGCTCATCGAGGAGAGCGCCATCATAACCTGGAACCTGGAACCCGCTACACATACTCCCGCTCTGCTTCGCTGTTTTCTCAAGTACGAATCTACCCTCAGGAACATCAGGGTCGCCAGTCAACAGAAAAACCAGGAGGTGCTTTCAGACCCAGCCCCTACTCTGGCCTCCGATGACCCACTTGATTCGGTGGCTGCCTACTTCCCTGACTTTGTCCCACAACTCATCGACCGGACTCACTGCACCTGACCCCACGAGCAAGTGGTCGCAGCAGATGCGCGCCAGCTGTCCCTCTGTCTGATCACTCCTGACCCGCGCCTTCCCTGCTCTCACCATCTTCTCATTGATGCTTCCTCCTTACCTCCGAGGTTGCAACCTAATGTCATTGATTCTACTCAAAGGAAAGCAGGTGCCCAGTCACTTTATTATATGTCATCATGCTTCATTTTTCCCACCGGGATCACTGTGATTTTCTTTGTAGTGATCACCGCAGTTTATTTTGTCTACTGTCTGTCTCCTCTGCTAGGATATAAGCTCTGTGGGGACAGGGCCTGTCTGTCTCTTCACTGATATATTCCCCGATGCACACAACCATGCTGGCATCTACTTAAAAAAGAATCATTTATGGGACTTCCCTCGTTCGGCGCGGTCAAAAAAAGGAAAAAAAAAAAAAAGAAAATTTAAGCCAACATTTGAACTCAGGAGGTTTTCTGCCCATGACCTTGTTATTCCCATGGGTTAAAGAGAAGCAAATGTACCAGCCCGTTCCATTGGAGACAGTTCAACATACAGGCCTGGACTGCGAACGCCAGCCCTCCTACAACACACCCCCTAGCTCCTCTGTTACCAGGGGAACTTGACAGATCAGAATCTGACACCTGCATGTGAGAAAGCACTGTGTATTTTAGCAGCTAACAATATGGCCCCGATGAGAACAAATCTAGAACGACTGTGTTTTAAGGTCTCTCCTGTCATCTCTGGGCAAAACGCCTTATGTTTCTCTAATTTGAAAAAGAGGACTATGAAAGACAGTTGAGTCCTGAGATAAACTTTTTTTACACACATTTTAAATAATTCCCTTTGGAAAAACTACAGATGCGATACTTTTTCTTAAAACTACCTATCTTCCCTTTTCTTGCCAAGAGTGCATATAAGACATACTATCTACGCACTAAAGCCATACTTCTGTTGAGCCTAGGTAAGGAATGATTAGCTTGTAACTGGACAAATGTAGTATTTCAACTGTCTTTGTTGACTGCAGAAAAGTACTTTAAAGTGTTTTAGAAAATGAAATTCTTTAGGTAACTGGGACTATGAATGAGTTCACTGGGCAGTCTGGAATTTTATGAAATGAACTAGTGCTGATTGCTGTGGCCCTTCTACCATTCTGTCCCCAACCCCCTAGAAATGACCCTAAAATGGAGGTTTTCTGCACTGTGGATGTTCTACGGTCTGAACTCAGAGAGAAACTGATCTTTATTTAGGAAAACAAACAAAGGCAATAATATTTTGAAAAGAAGAGGTTTGGTCTGATTTTCCCACAAGAAAGGCAGGTTAGTCCATTATACTGTTTCAGATTTAGACAAGGTCAAAATTCAGATGAAAAGGATGAGATATGAAGTCCATTCTCTTTAAACATAGCATGGAATAGTTTTATTAGTGTAATGTGTAATCTCAAATTGGCTAGAGAAACAAACTAAGTCTATCAAAGTCTTTTCTTAGTTCCCCCTGCCGTGAAAAGTATTTTGTTCATTCTGAAGCATTTGAAAAATACATAAGCTACTGATATCGAGAAATGACCATTAAATAACTGTTTAAAGAATATAAAACAAAATGCAATAAAGCACACAAAGACGTTATCTATGAAATGCCCAACAAGTAAGTACATTCAACCTCCCACAGGTTTCACACAGGATGACTTTTTTTTTGCAGCTAGAGAAATATAAAAACTGTATACAAATGGCACTGTACTCTGGAAAAACACCTAACTGTTCGTATGGGGCACGTTTTTGGTCTCCTGACTGGAAAATATTCAGATCTGATAGACAGGCACTGCCAAGCAAGCTTCACTCAAAGATAAACTCCTAAAAAAATAAATAAATAAACTCCTAGTCAGCAGCATTATCTTTCACCCACCTTGGAGCTGCCTGCAAAAGGCACAAAGGTTGTCATTGGAAAAGAGAAAGAGGTCTATGGAGAAAAGGGCTCTGATTCAAGGGGAAAACATGTACACGCATGGTGGATTCATGTCAATGTATGGCAAAACAAATACAATATTGTAAAGTTAAAAAATAGAAAATAAACTAATTAAAAAAAAAAAAGGGCTCTGATTCTTTCTGTATAAGACACTGACTCACTGCATCAGAACCAGCTTGGTTTGCTGCTGTTATTCCCATTGGTAAAATAAACTAGAAGAGTCAGAAGCAGGGCAGGATTCTTAAAACTTCTGCCAATAAAATAATACATTTTCTGTTTCGTACATTAAAATCTGGGGTTTTGTTTTTAAAGTAGATTTGAAGTCCTGCCTTATAATCTAGACAGAGATCTATAGTCTCTCTGTGGGCTGAAATCTATTATTAATTGACTAAGGACAGAAAATATAGTACCACTAGTCATGGCAAGATAACCACGTTAGGTTGTTGAAACTTTCTCTCTTTTTTTTTTTGGAGAGGGTGGCCAGGTGATTGGGAGGGCTAGGAGGGGGAGGAGAGAGAAAAAGTGCTTGAGATGTTTTTTCAGTTTTCAAAGTACACATCAGAATCTCTCCGGGGTGAAACCTGAGTCCCCACAAGAAGAATGATATTGCAAATAAAACTCAAGGACAGATGAGCAGAAATGTAAAATGATAAGCCAACCAAAAAACCAAACAGAGCTCCACAAGTCAACTCCATGCAACAGCTATGGTGCAAGAGCCTAGGAAATCACTTACTTTTCTCCGAGTGTCACCCGGAGGCTGCTCTGGAGTAGAGAAATTGGTTGTTGGCATTTTGTGTTTTTGGCAGAAGACACACCCACATTCAGAACAGCAATTACTGCACTTAGGACTACATTTATTATTAGAAACCACTTAAGTCATTATAGCAAAAATTGCCTGCATTGCTACACATAAACACCTACTACACACACACACAGATCCACAGTAAAAATGCTGCAGATACATGGGGTTTTAAACATGAATCCTCAAAACTTGGCAAGACTCTTATTCTACGAGTATTCTTTACTGAGTACGACTCAACTGCTAATAGTTTCAGTTATACAATTAATTTCCATCAGCACGCAATATTACTTTCAATAGGCTGGTTTCAGAGTCTTACACTTTTATGAAAATTCATTATAAAATTATAGACATGGTTGGCGATTTCCCAGGGAGTACAGGAAAGAAAAAATAGACTTGCTAAAAAAAACAAAACAAAACAAGTTTTAATACAGCAACCTGTGTTTGTGGGACAATTACTGAATTTGATTCTTCAGTCAGATACATTCTGTTCTGAATGAAAATAAAGCAAGGGCTTTTGGGCCATCTGCTACCCCTGGTGAACATGAATAAAGCAAAGGACAGCTTAAATAACTTTCTACTCCAAAAGAGGACAACTTCTGTATCTGTGCTTTTTATTTTCTCCATTCTGAAAAACAATCGAAGTAAAGATTCTAACTGTAAAGGACTGGAATGATTACACATCTCCAAAATATCTTCAATTATATTGCTAGATATTGGCTGCAGAGTAAATTAGCCTCAATTTATCAAAATAAGATTTTTGTGTGTGTGCCATGGATCAGTTTCCTGGCATACAAATGGCAGGAATGGTTGCTTAAGACAGGCTTCTTACAGTCACAGATAAGAAGCCAGGTGAACAGGTAAAAGGAAATGAAACCTAGTCTTCACAGAGCAGAAGGCAAATTCCAGGCTGTATCAACTTGATAACATATACTTCATTAGGTTGTAAACAATATGCAGAACAATCTTTTCATCCTCCTCAGATCAGAGACTAGGCAATTATCAAAAGACACCCAGAAATCCTACACTCAAGACACCAAAATCAAAATCCATTCATCTAATTCACATAACCGGAATATTTAAAACTAATGTAAACTGGACTTCCAACTCAATTTTCATCAATGCCAGTGTTTACTTTTAAACCATCGTGTTCCCACTAGTGATGGGAAGAAAATGAGAAGGGGAGCAGATATAGTATTTCTGTTCCACAAGCCTTGCCTTTATTGTGTAGATTATTTTTATTCTTTATAATAAAAACAAAAAAACTCATCGTTTTTCTAAACTCTCATTTGTCTCTTATATAACCCGTAGACAAAGTTCATGAATAATTCAACTGCAGAAGTTTTCTGAGTGGCATTAGGGAAAATAAATTAATAGATACCACCTGGTAACTAATGTGTTTGAGTTTTCAATTACTCAAGCCTTTCAGGGCATTTTGGATCAGTTAACCAACACACTCAATCTGATAAGCCATTTCTTTAGCTATAGGAGCTAAAGTGAGTTATCTGTGGTGTTCAGACACAAAGAAGGAGGCTTTATTACTATTATTTTTATAGAAAAGGAATTTTCCTTGCCTTCAGTTAAGATCACAGTTCCCAAAACAGCTCAATTTGAAAATAGCCAAAGGGGAAGGGTTGAGTCTATTAAACCTCCAAACTGCAAACCTACTTTACTTTGAATCAACATTTAGAATTTACAATAGGAAGTTAGTGCCTTTGTCCTGACAGATTTTTTTCTTTAGTCTCTTTAAGTCTCATGAAAAGGTGAGTCAACCTGATTCATCAGTAAGACCATAACTTTTATATCACTGCTACCTCTGTCCTGACTATAATTTTATTTTTTAAATCTTCAAGGCTAGAGGCTTTTAAACACCTACTTTTTTCCCTTTAGGTATTTCAACTCGACAAATACTTAGAAGAAACACGTGTGCTTTTAAGTAAATACTGGCTTTTTAACAATCAAGACAGGCCAAGGATAACTAATTGCCAGATTAGCCCTCAAATTTGAGAGAAATCATGGATTCAAAAAACAGCCAAATAAATATAACAGGTGTAGCCAAATAAATATAACAACGTGCCCTTGGAATTGCTAATATCTATAAACTGATTTTAATCAATAAAAGGGTAGCGATATTTATCCTGAAGTGATGACTAAAAGCCATACTGTACTTACCTCCAAATAGTTCCAAATCTCTTAAGCCCTCAACAATGAACTTTTCCGAGACCCACCGCTAAAGAGGAAAACCCCAGAGAGAATTAGTACTTCTTCCAAGCCACAAAAAATTAGCGATCAGCCATTAGAAAGACAAAAATACAACTATGAAAACTGAATCATGCAGTATAGTTAGGCTACATTACATTACTAAGGAAAAGTTTTGAAAAGAAACTAGGATTCAAACTGACTGAAAACAATAGATTAATTCCTTGCTCTATTCTTGTCTAATTTGGTGAGCAATTCTTAAATCTGACAGATGACAAGCAGTACTGGCCCTAATAATGAGGAATGTTTTTGTCCTTCCTGTATATAAAACTGCCTTTGGGTTGCATCTTAGTCAGTCCATGGCTGTCTGCTATAGATGCTTTGGGTCATTACTGCCAATGTGAAAAAAATATGATGAATTCACAGCACAGAAAACAGGGATGAAACAGGTTTTCATAAGCCCCTAGTAGTTTGTAAAAGGAATCAGCCAGCTACATATTCTTTCATCTAGTAGTTCTAAAGACATCATCAACATTTAAATTTTCTACCAAGTTTACAAGGACTGAACTGGCATGATTGATCTATGGTTCACATAACTGGCCTATTTCAAACAAGTATTGGATTTCCATCATACCAATCAGAAGTCTGGTTTCACCTGAATCAGGTTGAGAGAGAAAAGCAGCTCATACATAAAAGCAATAGGATCAAGGCTGCATTTCACCTAAGGGCTGGTAATACTTTGAATCAACATTTAGAGTTTACAATAGGAAGTTAGTGCCTTCCTGTGTGTGTGCTCAGTTGCTTCTGATTCTTTGCAACCCCATGGACTGTAGTGTAATCTGGTAGGCTCCTCCGTCCACGGAGTTCTCCAGGCAAGAATACTGGAGTGGGTTGCCAGTTCCTTCTCCAGGAGATCTTCCCCACCCCGGAATCGAACCCACGTCTCCTGCACTGGCAGGTGAAAACCTTTACCACCAGTGCTACCCAGGAAGCCCACTGGCTTGAGGGTATTCTTTCCACTGGGTAGAGTTCAGGCCAAGGAGGGATTCTGTATTTTTCTCCCTCTTAATAGCAAAGTTTATTCTTTCCAACATAAATTATTCTTATCCACATAAACAGATAGAAAAAGGAAGATAAGGAACATTCAGAAATAAGTTGCAAAAAAGTTGCATAATATGTACTATGAATTGAAAGTATACCATCATTCTCTATCCTTCTCTGTATCAATTTTTTCCAAGTAATAAAGAAACACCCTAAATAAAAAACTTGATATAAAAAATTCATATGCACTGTACCACAAAATATAATTTACACCTTAAAATTTAAAGAAAGTAGTATATTCAGGGAATTCCCTGGTGGCCTAGTGGTTAGGATTCCAGGCTTTCACTGCTGTGGCCCAGGTACAATCCCTGGTCAAGGAGCTGAGATGCCACAAGCCACAAAAGAAGGTAGTCTATTCACAATGTCTCATATTATGTATATACTGTTGAAGAATTTTAAAATGATTACTACTGCATTTAAATACTTGATAATAAATAAGACAGTCTTTTACGAAATCATGGAAGCTAAACCCAGTATCTGTTCCTGAGGTCATTTTAGCTAGCGAAGTTCTCAGGTGTAATAAAATTTTTCAAAGAGTCTTCAGTTAAAACCTATGATGGCAGTTCCCTGGCAGTCCAGTGGTTAGGACTCCGTGCTTTTACTGCTGATGGCCTGGGCTCAAAAAAGTGTTCCAATGATTACAATTTGATGCTGATTTTTAAAACCCACAAACTCACTGAAAATCTGCAGGAAACAGGCAGATCATTAGTACATGCATATGTACGATGAAAAGGGCCAGCAACTCATTTAATGTATGACTGATACTCATAAAATAAGCCCCCTTGTTTCTTCTCTATCAGACAAACTGGTGGGCATGTTATATTCTGTGTCTCTGGTCAGCGTGTGCCTGCAAGTTCTGTTCTTTGGAGTGGAGGCTGCAATATCTGCTTGACTTTCTACATCTCTCACTTCTATATGATTCTGAACATCACATTAAAAAAAAGTCTACAATATCTGCTAAAACACACTGCTTTTCAGAAAATAAAAATAGTAAAGGTAGAAGAAGAGAAACACTCACCCTAATTCGCTCTGGTTTACTTACAAGAAAAGACATGAGTTCCTAATGTGTAGACCTACTTCAATTTCAAAAATTTAAACCTAAAAGGAAAATAGACACAAGTTGTTAGTCAAGTCTGCTTTTGTAGAAATATTTGTTGATTAACAAAAACTTACTGAGTCTACTGTTCAAAGCACTGAACTAGACATACAAATTACTAGACTGTAAAGACTTTTTAGAGAAACTTTCAGTGACAATAAACCTGGATGTACTATGGCCAAATACATTCCAAAATACTGCATCTCTGTAAGGAAAGTGAAGTTTGTTATAGGTTTTTTAAAAAATTTTAAATTTCTCTTGACCCCTTTGCAGAAGCAATTACCTTTAATTCTTTTGGTTGTTTACCCTTCTTTTTAATCATTGTTTTTACACGTTGTTTACATGAGATGACTTACCCATTTTAGACATTTATCTACTAACTTCCCACCATGATAGGTGAAAACTAAGCTCTGCTACATCACCTGCACCCAACTTTCCTGCCTTCATTCTCCCAACATAGTTCTGACATAATTTTTGGTTAAAACCATGGTCCAAATTTACATTACTATGACTACACCAACATGGTTCTTGCATGCTAAGTTGCTTCAGTCGTGTCCAACTCTTTGTAACCCCACAGACTGTAGCTGGCCAGGCTCCTGTGTCCATGGGATTCTCCAGGCAAGTATACTGGAGTGGGTTGCCACCCTTTCCTCCAGGGGACCTTCATGACCCAGGGATCAAACCCATAAGGAGTCTCTTGTATCTCCAGCGTTGGTAGGCAGGTTCTTTACCCGTAGTGCCTCCTGGGAAGCCCAAGGACTTGGTTCTTAGCAGAGGCAAACAGTTAGAGATGACTATGTCTTTTGTCTTATATACTCATTCTCCCACTCCACCCCCAGCAGAGTTAATAACTGCCTCATTTTTTCAGTTCCTTGTTTTTCCATGTAGTCATTAACTTTTTCCAAATACCTCAACATTTCTGCTATTAGTCTTATCAATGCATTTTTCCATACACTCAAACTCATTCATTGCAATTTTCCCCTGGAGACTGCCTTCCTGAGGCCCTCCATCTTCCGGCCATAATCTAAACTAGCTGCAAAGTCGGTGGCATTCAGCCTTTTTAATGTGGAAATGTGGGTCTTCCAATTCTGGGGAATATTATTGTTGTAGCAAGAAATAGCAACAGAAATTCTAATAGTTAAAGGAGTACTTCTAGGATTATCCACTAAAGTTATATTTCACTCCTACTTTACAACTTTCTACTTTCCAGGAAACTTCTTCAAACTTTGTTTTCCAAACTTTTTGCTAAGTTTTACATTTTTGTTACCCATTCCCAAGACCTTTTGCCACTTCTCAAATGTATGTTTTTTCATATCATCCTGCGTTTGTTTTATGTTTGGTATTTATAGTTAAGAATTTGTATCTAGAATGGCTAAATACATCGTGACCAAGGAGGGTTTAGTTCAGGAATAAAAGATCAGTTTAACATTAAAAAATGAATCAACATACACAAAACTGTTTTTGAAGCTGCTTGCAAATAAAGAACAACCAATTTTAAGGAATTTTTTTAAATGATGTAATTTTATCTTATTAACTGAGTAAACAAGTAAAAATACAATCATTTCAGTAGATGGAGAAAAAACATCTAACAAAATTCAACACTAAGCCATAAGTTTTTTTAAAAAAAACTCTTAGTCAACTAGGAATAGTCCAAAAGCAATAGGATAGAAATGGGATTTACCAAGTCAACTTGGTAAAAGATACGTACAAAAAATTTACAGCTAACATCTATTAATAGCAAGAAGAATGAATGAGTTTCCTCTAAGGACAGAAATAAAGCAAAAAAGTTCTTATCATTTCTTTTCATCACTGTACTAGTGGTCTTGGCCAATGCAAAAAGGCAAGAAGAAATAAAAGGCATGCAGATGGGGAAAAAGGATGTAAAATTCTTTATTCATAAACAACAAGACTGTATACAAAGAAACCTAGGGGAAGTCGCTCAGTCGTGTCCAACTCTTTGTGACCCCACTGACTGTACAGTCCATGGAATTCTCCAGGCCAGAATATTGGAGTGGGTAGCCTTTCCCTTCTCCAGGGGATATTCCCAAGCTAGGTCTCCTGCATTGCAGGCGGATTTTTTACCAGCTGAACCACAAGGGAAGCCCAAGAATACTGGAGTGGGTAGCCTATCCATTCTCCAGCGGATCTTCCCGACTCAGGAGTTGAACCAGGGTCTCCTGGATTGCAGGCGGATTCTTTACTAACTGAGCTATCAGGGAAGCCCTATATAGAAAACTAAGTATTCTACAAAAAAAAAATCACTATACTTAAGAAAATTAATTTATAAAGATCAATGATAAAACCCAGTTGTATCTATATATAGCAACAACCAATCAGAAAATGAAATTTAAAAAATACCATCAATAAACCAACAAAAACATAAAATGATTAGGAATAATTTTAATAAACTATGAGTAAGACCTGTATGTTTAAAATGATAAAACACTGCTAAGAGAGATTAAGGATGATCTAGATAAAAGATATGCCATATTCATAAATTAGAAGACTCAATATTATTAAGATGTCAATTCTCTCCAAATTGATCTACAGATTCAGCGCAATGCTTATCAAAATCCCAGCAGACTTCCAAAAGAAATTGATAAGTTCAGGCTAAAATTTACATGGAAATACGAGGGACCTAAAATAGCCAAAATAATTTTGAAAAAGAAAGTCAGAAGACTTTTATTACCTGAACTCCAGACTTACTTTATTGCTATAGTAATCAAGGTGGTGTACTTTGGTCTAAGGATAGATATATGGGTCAATGAAACAGAACAGAGAACCTAGAAACAGACCCATGCATATATGGTCAATTACTTTTCAAGAGAATGGCCACAGTAATTTTATGGGGAAAAACAGTCTGGATACAACTTGATATTTATTTAGAAAAAAATGAACCTCAATGCTGACCTTATACTGCACACAAAAATTAACTTGAAATGGATCATAGAACTAAAGAAAAAGTTAGAACTACTGAAGAAAAGAGAGAAGAAAATCTTCATGATCTTGGGATAAGCAGAGATTCAAAAATAGACCATCAAAAGCATGAAACATAAAATATGACAAATTAATCTTTACCAAAATTTAAAATGTCTGCCTTAGAAAGACACCACTAAGAAACTGAAAAGATTGGGCGGAAACATACTCTGTGTGCGTGTATATGTGTGTGTGTATCTACAAAGGACTTTATATACAGAATATATAGAGAATTTCTACACTCAATAATAAGACAACCCAGTTTAAACAATGGCAACAGATCTGAACAGAAGATAAAGGAGTGGCCACTAAGCACATGAAATGATGTTCAAGGTTACTTGTCATCAGGGAAATAAACATAAAGCTACAATGAGATACCATTAAACACCCACCAAAACGGCTAAACATAAAGACTGACAATACCAAGTGTCAAGGACGTCAACCAGCTGGGACTCTCGTACACTGCTGGTGGGAATGCAAACAAGTATGGCCCCTCTGGAAAATAGTTTAATAGCTTCTTATGACTCCATAATTCTGCTCTAGGTCACCTACTCAAGAGAAATAAAAACATATCTTCTCATTAACTTGTACATGAATGTTCATAAAAGCATTATTCACAATAGTCCCAAGTTGAAAACAATTCAAGCATCTACCAACTGGTAAGTAGATTTTAAAAATGTGGTACAGTTCAGGAAGCAAGTTAGAACTGGACATGAAACAACAGACTGGCTCCAAATAGGAAAAGGAGTACGTTAAGGCTGTATATTGTCACCCTGCTTATTTAACTTATATGCAGAGTACATGATGAGAAACGCTGGGCTGGATGAAGCACAAGCTGGAATCAAGATTGCCAGGAGAAATATCAATAACCTCAGATATGCAGATGACACCACCCTTATGGCAGAAAGTGAAGAACTAAAGAGCCTCTTGATAAAAGTGAAAGAGGACAGTGAAAAAGTTGGCTTAAAGCTCAACATTCAGAAAACTAAGATCATGGCATCCGGTCCCATCACTTCATGAGAAATAGATGGGGAAACAGTGGCAGACTTTATCTTTTGGGCTCCAAAATCACTGCAGATGGTGACTGCAGCCATGACATGAAAAGACGCTTACTCCTTGGAAGGAAAGTTATGACCAACCTAAACAGCATATTAAAAAGCAGAGATATTACTTTGCCAACAAAGGTCCATCTAGTCAAGGCTATGGTTTTTCCAGTAGTCATGTATGGATGTGAGAGTTGGACTATAAGGAAAGCTGAGCACCGAAGAATTGATGCTTTTGAACTATGGTGTTGGAGAAGACTCTTGAGACTCCCTTGGATTGCAAGGAGATCCAACCAGTCCATCCTAAAGGAGGTCAGTCCTGGGTGTCCATTGGAAGGACTGATGTTGAAGCTGAAACTCCAATACTTTGGCCACCTGATGCGAAGAGCTGACTCATTTGAGAAGACCCTGATGCTGGGAAAGATTGAGCGCAAGAGGAGAAGGGGACGACAGAGGATGAGATGGTTGAATGGCATCACCGACTCAATGGACATGAGTTTGGGTAAACTCTGGGAGTTGGTGATGGACAGGGAGGCCTGGCGTGCTGCAGTCCATGGGGTTGCAAAGAGTCAGACACGACTGAGCGAATGAAGTGAACCGAACAGACACCAATGTAATATTACTCAGCAATAAAAAGGGACAAACTGCTGATATAGGCAACAATTTCAGGTTAAGGGAAAAAAGTCAGACACAAATCTACATACTGTTTCCATTCACATAAAATTCTAGAAAAAGCAAAAATATGGCAGAAAGCAGGTCTTGGTTGCCTGGACCCAACAGTGAGATGAGGGACCAACTTCAAAGAGACACACAAGAATTTTTCAGGGTGATGGAAAAGTTCTGTATCTTTATTGCATGGTGGTTATGTAAGTGTACTTATCACAACTCAACAAACTGTACACTTGCTATAGGTGTATTTTGTTACAGGTAAATTACATCTGAATAAAGTTGATTTTAAAAGTAAAATGACTAAAATAAATACTCAGATATGCTTTTGAAGAATCTAGAAGAAAATCTGCCACATTTCCATTCTTTTTTTCAGGTGGGCTAGGGTTGTGAGGGGCTTCCTTGGTGTCTCAGCTGGGAGGAGAAGAGGATGACAGAGGACGAGATGGTTGGATGGCATCACTGACTCGATGGACATGAGTGTGAGCAAGCTTCAGGAGTTGGTGGTGATGGAGAGGGAAGCCTGGCGTGCTGCAGTCCATGGGGTCGCAAAGAGTCGGACACAAGTGAGCGACTGAACTGAAGGTTGTGAGGGGTTGTGTAATCTGCAAAGAGATGTGAGAGGAGGGAGGTGAAAACAACCCAGAGAAAGGAATGTTAGTTAGAATCCAGTATAATGAAAAAAAGAAAAAGAGGAATACAATTATTCTGGGCCACATCTGTGGTGATAAGAGCCTGTGGCAGAAGGAATATTAAGAAATAGATGGTGATGGGTGGGAGGGAGGCTCTAGAGGGAGGGGATACATATATATAGTTATGACTGATTCATATTGTTGTAAGGCAGAAACCAACACAACATTGTAAAGCAATCATCCTCCAATTAAAAAAACAGATGGATAAGGAGAAAGAAAAATAAAGTTAGTAAGGACACCATAAGTCATTGAGTCTATCCTCCACCTTTTGGAAGAACAGCTTTATAGAAACACCTGGATATAAGGTTATCAAGTCTCTGCTTGAAAACTCACTACCTAATCAGGGAACCTGTTCTACCTGTGGACAACTCTGATAAGTTTTTTTTTTTTGGTGCCTGAGTAACTGCGAAGAGTAGTGTGTCAAAGACAAAATAGGAAAGGTCCGAGATGGAAGTTATTTTGGTGGAAAGATGAGTTTGAGTTTTTAAGTTATGCTGCAGTTAAGAAAACAGTTACATATCCCAAGTGGAAATAGCATTTAGTTAGAAAATTAAGACTGATGCTTAAAAGAGGGGTTAGAGATGGCTGTGGACTTGGGAGTCAGTAGCTAAAGCTGTACAAGTGACAGAAAGTCACTTTAGAAGAAAATGCTGAGAGAAAAGCAGAAAGCTGGCAAGTAAGCCTTGGGATAAATTCATATTTAGGACATGGAGCTTCTTTTAAGACATGGAGCTGATATCAAAGGCAATGGACTTCCCAGGTGGCACAATAGTAAAGAATCTGCCTGCCAATGCAGGAGACGAAAGAGACAAGGATTTGATTCCTGGGTCAGGAAGATCCCCTGCGGCCAGAAACAGCAACCCACTCTAGTATTCTTGCCTGGAAAATTCCACGGACAGAGGAGCCTGGCAGGCTACAGTCCGTGGGGGTCACAAAGAGTTGGGTACGACTGAGCACAACTTCAAAGGCAGGTAGGAAGTGGAACCCAAAGGAAAAACTTTAAAGATCCTGGTGGTGGACCACTTATACTTTTCCAATCTATTCATCTTTTGCCTGTCCTTTTGCTACAGGAAGTCCTACCAGACTGCCCCACCCCACCAGGGTTAGATGCTTGGCCTCTGTATTCAATCCTTATACATACCACTCTCTCAACGGCCTATTTATCATTTTTGGTCACTAGAGAGTCTGTGAAGGCAGGGAATGCATCTTGTTTACTGTTGTATTCCCAGGGGCTACTGTGACCAACACTTAATATAGACACTCTTGTGTCTGTTAAATTAATGATAGTGAAAATAATCAAAGCAGCAGACATTTACGGTGAACTTAGCATGTGCCAGCATCTGTGCTAAATGCTTCACGGAGATCAGCTCACAATAAGTTATTATTGATCCTCATTTTACAGATCAGGAAATTAGGACTGAGAGAGGTTAAATGCCCAAATAACACAGACATGGGACTTGCTTCTCAGTCCAGTGGTTAAGACTCCCTGCTTCCACTGCAGGAGGAGCAGGTTCAATCCCTGGTGGGGAGCTAAGATCCCACATGCTGTGTGACATGTCCAAAAAATTAAAAACAAAACAAAACAACAACCAATAACCAAAGTTACACAGGCAAGTAATAGAGGACTGATTAGGTCTATTCCAAAGCCTGTGCTCTAGAAGCTGTAGGTGATAACAGAGAAGCTTAGGGAGAAGCCTCAAGACTGAGTGTAAAGATGTAATGACTGAAAAGGCATCATCTGATTTGACAACGCTGACCAGATGCTAAATGGTATAGAAAGGAAAATTTATTTACCTTATCAATTTTTCTTTTTCCCCTATTTTTGTCACTGGTTTTCTAAACTTCTTCCATGTCTGGGAGTACAACTATAAACACTGCATTTGGGTCACAACACCTCTAAGAAATCTAGTTAAAGGGCAACATATTTAACCAGTTCAACACTTTATCTTATGGCTGAATAGGCTCTTGGCTTGAGGCAGATAATCAGAAAAGATCTGGTTTCTTCAACTTTCAGGGACAAGAAACAATGTTGGGGATCTCTAAAGAAAAGCATAGATCAGTCAATGAAAAACTGTCTTAATGCCACAAAAACATACTGGAATTCGGTTCTACCCAACAAATGTTACAATAAGAAAAGGATCAATTGGCACGTCTTTTCCTCTTTGGGAAGAAGTTAAGTTTGAATATAGTAGGATACCTTAGCAGAAGGCTGGGCAGAGAAGTTGGTTCCCCATTTCCTGAAAACTTGAACAATTTTATTTAACCACTTCCCTTCCCTCGCGCTCACTTCCCTACCCCCATCCCGCATCTCCACCCCAAGGTGCTGTGGGCACTTAAGCATTTTGGAAAACAAGACAATTAGAAGCTCTGTTTAGGCTGATTCAGGGAATACCTCAGCTCTCTCCTTACGAGGACTTGACCTACTGCTGCCTGTCCCGCGTGGGAAGAGATGCGGATGCGGGGGGCGCAAATGGGGTGCGGGGAGAGGATATACCTCCTCTTCTCTACATGAGGACAAACTGTCACCTGGGCCCCAGGTTTCCCACCTGGAAATCAGGGGGGAAGGGGAGAGGGAAAGCAGGCGCTCGCCTCTTCCGCCCGGCACCTCCGCTGCGGTGTCTCCGGGCCAGGCCCAAGCCTATTCTCTTCTCGGGCTGCAGCCCCTCATTGCGGGAATCGAGAAGGATTCGGGTGCAAAGGGGGCCCGCGGAGGACGAGGGAGGCGAAGGGTGGCCGCTCTGATGAAGGCCCGCCCCTGAGGAGGTGGAATCGGCATCAGGGCGAGGAGGAACTGACCCCCGGAGGGCACCAGGCGGCCCCCGCCAGCCCGGTACCTGGTCCTGGAGTTAGCAAGCAGTCCCGGCCCAGTCTCAGCTCCGCCTCCTCGGTTTAAGGCCGCGTTGCCGCCAGGCCGGTTGCTGGGAGGGAGGTACGCAACGTGCCATGCGCAGTAGAGGGACGCGGGGAGGGCTGGTAGAGGAGAGCTCCGCCCCGCCCCGCCCCGGCCGCCTCGGCCCGGGCGCCGCAAGAGGGGAAGCTCCGCCCCGCCCTGCGCGGGAGAGGATGCCCCGCCTCGCCCCGCCTCGCCCCGGCCCCCTCGACCTGGGCGAGGCTAGTGGACAAGCAGCCTGGCTCCCGTGTCTCCTCGAGTGCGGCGGGCTCTTTCGTAGCGACTACCTCGCACAGAGCGGTTCTCCAGTTCTGAGTCACCTGATTACACGCAGCGCAAACCTGAGGGCGTTCGGTCTCCAACAGATGGGACCTGTGTCCCCGCGTGTGGAAGCCAGAGACCTAGCTTGTCCTTGATGTGGTCTTCTTCGGGGTCTGAAAAGGGCTCCGTGAGCCTCGGTCCCGGAAGCAGGAAGGAAGTGGGATGATTTCAATAATAAAGAGTCAAGGGGACTAGAGGAAGGCAAACCAACGCTGGCTGCTGACTTGGCTACTTTTGGGGGGGTTCTTTTTCCTTTCCTGTGGTAGGACTTTAGTAGAAAAATCAGTCTCGCACTTTCTTTGAAGATACCTTAAACGCCCCTCACTTGGGCCTCTCGAGCACCAGACTGACAAGCTACAAAGGCGGCTCCCTTTCTCTGTGCCGCCTTCTATAAAGGGAGGAAAACAGCTCAACTATCTCTTTTGTCCCTCTCTGGATCTTTTGTCCTGAATCCTTCCGTACCCACGACTTTGAGACATGTGCTGTTTGCAGAAACCTGTGAAGTTTGCCTTTCTGGGGAGGCTAGCCTCAGCCAAGGGATGCTGGACTTGAGAAAGGATGAAGCAATGAATAATGGAGCAAGACTTCCGTGAGCCCGCGTTTTTTTCAGTGAATTGCTCCGCTCACGGAGGCAGGGGGGCGGGGGGACTAGATCCAAAATTGGATCTACACCATCCAGTAATGAACACTAGCCCTTCCTGGCTGAGATCCTTGACACAGATTTATACTGGTCCAAGATGGGGGAGTTCAGCTACATTCAAACGGACTGGTGGAAATTTGATGCCTAAAGTCAATGTGAACTCTTTCCAGTGCGTCTCAGGATCTTACTGAATTTTGCACACATCACTCTGGTCTTATCTATTGCTTTAGCATTCCCAAGCAGTATTCTCACTATTCTCTCATTATCAAATAAGATCCTTACCCAGCAGCGAACTTGATAAATTGACAAAGCAAGATAGTAGCAGAAAGTGAAGTAAAATTCTTGTGCTGTTCTTTGGAAAAGATCATTTTCCCATGTGGTCTTTGGAAATAAGAGCACTAGAGGAGTCAATGCCTGAAAAGATGCCAAATTTAATGCAGCCACCTGGATAGGGAATTTAAACACAGAAGTACTTCCCATCTGATACCCAGCCCTGTAGCTACCTCATTTTCTAGCTGGATGTCAGGTGGTCAAGGGGGCTAAAAGATCTCACCATCTTCATGACTGCCCACAAAAGCTAGTTTGAGAATCTTTGGCCTGGACTGTTTAAAGGAGCAAATTTCCTTGTAGAAAGGTCTCCTAAATCCAGATAACTTAGAAAACTCGTGTAATGAAAGGCCAATTTTGAAAGTTTACAAACTCAGTGTCTTCTTGCTTTGCTTTTGACTTATGAGTTCTGGGGTGCACAAGCTCCGTAATGCTTCTCACTTATGTATAATAAGGGCTAGGACTCTTCAAGATTTCTGGAGCCTTCTGAAATTTGCTTGAAGCCTAGAGGAATGGAGTGGACTGATGAGCAGAGTGCAGTGCCCTCTTCAAGACAGCACATAAATTAACTGTGAGAACAGTAAAACTAATTGCCTAGAATACTTGTGTGACAGCTGGAAATACTTATGATGTGTAGTTTAACAAGTTGAGCAGCATTATTTAATTTGTAGAGCATTTTATATGTCAAAGCACTTTATGTGTGCTAAGTCGCTTCAGTCGTGTCTGAGTCTTTGCGACGCTACAGATTGTAGCCTGCTAGGCTCCTCTGTCCCTGAGATTCTCCAGGCAAGAATACTGGAGTGGGTTTCCATACCTTCCTCCAGACCAAGGGATCAAACCTGCGTCTCTTGTGTCTCCTGCATTGGCAGGCGGGTTCTTTATGACTAGTGCCACCTGGGAAGTCCTGAGCACTTTATACCTATGATCTAATATGATCCTCTGAACAGGCATTTCAGAAAGGTGAGAGTAGATGACGCCCACTTACAAATGAGGAAAGAGACTTGTTACAGCACTATGACAGCACCTGGGTCGCAACCCACAAACCCAGAACTCTTTCCTGAAGCAGAAAACTGGCTTCAATTCTAGCTTTGTTTCAACCTTGGTAAGTAATATAAGTACATGCAAGAAAAAGGCAAAAGAAAGCTATTTAAGCATTAAGGTTGAAAATGTGATAGGAAAGCAAAGTTGATACAATAACCTAAATACTTACATGGAACTAAATACTTTAAAAGGCCTGGGTGTCTTTTAAAGAAATAAAAGTAACGCTATTTGGAAAAGCAAATAGATGGAATTAAAGAGGACAATTAATTTTAAAAGGTGAAAATAAAACCCAGTAATAGCCTTTAAAAGCAATACAGTAATAGACATGAAGTTCTTCTTTTTAGGGGGAAAAAAAAACACATAAAACCTTTTTCTGAAATTTGTGTCACTTCTCAGGTCACAGCTGAGATGATGACATTCAACTTGCACTAAGATAAAGCCATCACACTTACCCAAATGCAAACAAATCTTTGGCCCATCACCGAATTCCAGAAACTAAGAAAAGCAGTATTTTTCACTATTGTTTTAGCAGTCTGTAATAGAAGCCACTCTTACCAGTGTAACTGTCTCCTCTCTCTTATCTCTTTTCAAATCATTTAAAATGAGTAGAGGCCAGAACTTAAAAAGAAGCTGGAATGATAAAGTACAGTATTTCGCCTCTTGCACCAAAACCAATAGGTCCTTGTACAACACGGCTCTAAATAATCTTCCTATTTCCAATTCCTATTGGATGGGTGGAATGAGAATACCAATTGTCCCATTGAAAGAAAAGTTTCACATTGGTGCCTGACAAGGAGTTTCTATCATTAAGGAAACAGAATTGTAAACTACCCACCCCCCACCCCAATAAACTGTCATGTTTTGTGTAGACACACGTTATATCTATAACTTAGAGAACTCGGAAAGGATCTGCTTGGTTTCCACTGAGAGAAAGAAAAGCAAAACAGAATAAAGCAAAAATACACCACTTGGAGAATCAACCTAGATGATACACTTTTATAGTGCTATCATTTACAGGAGAATTTTGCACGTATTACCTCTTAGTGTTGACCTACATGTGAGGCAGGTAGAGAAAATAATTACTATCCTTACTTTGTAGAAGGAAGAACGAGACTCAAAGAGGTTAGTGACTTACCCAAAGTCAAAGGATTAGTAACTGGTTTTGCTGGCACTAAAAGCCAAGTCTTTATCTTCTAGTCCAGCACATGTTGTGGTACTGCTAAATGCCCAGGCAATGCAGACAAGATTGGAGGGCTTAGTGGTTTTCTAACATGTGACAGTCAACAACATTCTCCTTTCTTTGTCCTCTCAGTCACAGGAGAGACAATGGTGTCTTAACTTTAGTGGGGGACTTTGGGGGAGAAGCTTATTAATAGGGCTCTAAAAATAGAAAACATTCTATAAACAACTGGTGGGAATTAGGAGGAGGGTCCAGTGGTTAGGACTCCATGCTTTTGCTGCCAAGGGCATGGGTCTGATTCCCAGTTGGGGAACTAAGATCCTGCAAACCGCGTAGCAAGGCCAAGAAACAAAAACAAACTCCAAAACCAAAACCTGCTAACAATTACAGGGAAGCCTGGTGTGCTGTAGTCCATGGGATCACAAAGAGCTGGACATGATTTAGCAACTAAACAACAAAAGAATTATTGTCAGTGCCAACTCTTTTGAGGGAAAAGCATTTCAGTGCTGACTTTTACTGAACAAGAAGGACATTCCTATGGGCTTATACTCTTGTAGGGAAACCCCAGAAAAGTAAAGGCGGCACTCTGAGACTTTTGTCAATTAGTTTAATATATGTCCATAGTAGTTCATATTAATGCTTAAATTACAAAATTAGCTGCCATGGTCCAAATGAGTGGGACTTTAAGAAAGCTTTTATTAATCAAAAGATAGCTAAGCATATCAACTTTGATTTCTAAAATGCAGGTTAAAGGTTTGTAAAACAAGGCTAATTTGAGAATTATAAAGCATTAAAGTAATTAAACTTTATCTTATTTTTGTTATCTTTAATAACTTAATTTCATGAACTGTTAAAAAAAAATATTACATTTGCATCTCCCAGCTTACACATTTCTGCATTGACCTACAGAAAAACCCATGTGGAGAGTTTCCATGCAGTTACAAAGGCAGCAGCACATGCTGTTTTCACAGCAACTTGTTATTGCCTCAGAACACACCGGCACATAAAGCATCAACAAAAAATACCCACCCACCCCTCTCCCACAAAAAACCCAACCCTGTCCCAGCCCCAGCAAAAATTACCTGGTACAAGCAGTGACTTAAAAAAATGCTTTCTTAGTAGGAAGCATTTATAAAATGCAGAGATCTGAACAAGCTAACTGCTCGTGCAGAACAGATGGGCCTCTCCCCCAAGAGTTCCTTCCTCAAGAGGCAGGAAGAACTCTCTATAGTTTAGGAAAGCTCATGTTGAAAAGTGTATTTATGCATATTCATGGCTACTTCTTTAAAGAAATATACCCAGCCTCAACTGTGGAAGAAATAAAAGCACAAGAAGCACAGGGACACAGCCATAACAGAGTACAGAGTTTCTCCATGAACATCCGGCAGGTTGCAGCAACCAAGGAGAAAGTTTGTTGACTTCACGCAGACCACTGATCTCACCTAGGCGAAGCAGGTAATTTTTCATGCATTTGTTACTCAGGAAAACATACAGCCACTTAAAATACAGCATTCACATTGTCATGAGCTCATTGTATCAGGTAAGGAGAAAACCGTGCTCCTATTCTTCCTACCCCTAGAAGTTTCCATGTACATGTAAGTATCCTAAAGCCTACAGATATCCTATGATACTGTCATAAGCACCTCCCACCTATAAACATATACTGAACTAGACTGTTGAGTCCCTGAAATTTTAATACCACATACAGTGTTCAAAATTTTTTTTTTCACAAGTTTAATGTAGACACAGAAGAGAACACCAAGAAATGTTTATTGTATAATTCCAATTGTTATTTGTGGAATTGCGGTTTATAGTCAATCTTCATAGCCATTTCATTTGCCTAGCTTAAACAAAAAAGCAACAATCTAATCATATATCTATAAATTTAATGATATTTCTTCAAATATCAAGCACTAAAAGTACTGATGATTCATGTTATAATTTTTTAAATGTTTTAAAACTACACAGATTTCATATATCAGTCCTTTTATAAAATAATCAAAATAATTTGATTATCTGGAAGAAAATGACTGAAACAGACTCCTTCCAATATATCTATAACCTCTGTAAAACTCCAAGCCAAAACAGAACAGGTGATGAAATAAGGATTTCTCAGTCACTGGGAAACTTTAAGATGAGAAATGAACTGGTAGCTTTTGTTTCCTGTGAAGTTTGAACTTAAAGGTGGCATCAGGACTTAGCTCTCTGGGATGGCTATTACATGGCTTTCACTTTGATTTGTTTCATCTTCATTTGCTTCTTCTCCAATTTCTTTTGCTCACGTCTCAAAGCAGCTTCCTAAAGAGAAAGAGGGAATCCAAACTAAGATTTAAGTACTTGTTAAAAAAAAAGTCAGAACTGAATAATGCCTATACTGTTTAGGCTAACACCACAAATAACATTTCAGAAGATAGTTATAAGAATTGCTAATACGTATGTTGGTTAATGAAAATTAACTTGAAGTAAAGGTAACTAAAATCTTTAGAGCGAAATTAGACAGTACACTTATGCAGACTTTGTTATTCTGATTTTTCCCAAATACAAGAAACAGTAGTCCAACTTTCATCATAACATATGTATCCGCAAAGGATTTGTATTTCAGTTCAGAAAACCTTACGATCTTGTTTGATTGGGTTATTAATTATAAATCTCTTATTGGCATAGCCTTTACACTGGAGCCCAACACCTTTCAATCCATAATGTCTGATTGAGAATTTTTATCATATTTTTATTTAGGAATTAGGAGTATGCTTGAGTGTGTGCTCAGTCACTTCAGTTGTGTCCGACTCCTTGTGACCCTATGGACTGTAGCCCGCCGGGCTCCTCTGTCCATGAGATTTCCTAGGCAAGAATACTAGAGTGTGTTACCATGCCCTTCTCCAGGGGATCTTCCTGACCCAGGGATTGAACCGATGTCTCTTGAGTCTCCTGCACTGGCAGGTAGGCTCTTTACCACTAGTGCCACCTGGGAAGCCCCAATATCTGTGTATATGTTTCTCTATATTTTTCATCTTAAATATGGAACAAAACAAAACAAGCAAAGCTCCACCAGCAGTGGCAAAAAAGTCAAGATCATATGTATACATGAGCCATTCAAGTCAGAAATTCATTACAGGATTTTTTTTTTTTGGTGGGGGAGGGGGGTAAGTCCTTTCCCATTATTTGTAGATTATTATTAATAATAATAATTATTATTATTAATAATAAGATCATTGGATCTTCTCACAAGATACCTAGGCCTAGATATTACAAAGTGATGGTTCTAAAAAACACATGGTTTATACCGACAAGCAACTTAACAATCTGACTTAAGTTCTGTGCCCCCCTTTATCTTAAGCCTATTGTAGTTTCAAACCCTAGAAATATTTGGAGAACTTTTTTTTTTTCATAGAAAAATGAAAGGCATTATCTATTAATGAGTCCATGTAGATTCTTCCTGTGTATCTATTAAAAGCCAATTATATTTATAAAGAAGATTGTACAAACACAGAGCTCTATTTTCAGGGGAAAAATACCCATCAACTAAACCAAACCAAATCAAACAAAAAATGATAAGAAAAGATAGGATGAGAGGAGGCCTGTGGTATTCTGGTCACTTCACTCGATGGCATGACTCTTACTGGCAACTCAAGTACCACATGAGGGCTCACTTTTTCTTGGCAGCTCGCCTCCTACACTTCCAAGTATTTTCTTCAATCCTTGAGGTTATTCTCATTAAAATTCACGTTTCCCAGGACTCTGTTTTTCTCTTTTTTTGACTAGCATTTACAAGGTTTAAAATTTTAGAGCTGGACTATGGCATCCTCACAAAATATGAGAACATGCTAATGTTTGAAACACAACATACTACAACCTAAAAACAGACATTTCTCCAAAGAGGACATACAGATGGCCAACAAACACATGAAAAGATGCTCAACATCACTCATTATTAGAGAAATGCAAATCAAACCTACAATGAAGTATCACCTCACACTGGTAAAAATGGCCATCATGAAAAAATCTACAAATAATAAATGCTGGACAGGGTGTGGAGAAAAGGGAACCCTCACGTACTGTTGGTGGGAACGTAGATTGATACAGTCACTACGGAGAACAGTATGGAGATTCCTTAAAAATCTAGGAATAAAACTACCATATGGCCCAGCAATCCCACTACTGGGCATATACCCTGAGAAAACCAAAACTGAAAAAAAAATGTACCCCAATGTTCATTGCAGCAGTATTTACAATAGCTAGTACATGGAAGCAACCTAGATGTCCATTAACAGATGAATGGATAAAGAAATTATGGTACATATATACAATGGAATATCACTCAGCCATAAAAAGGAAAGCAATTGAGTTAGTTCTAGTGAGGTAGATGAACCTAGACTCTGTCATACAGAGAGAAGTCGGAAAAAAAAAATTTCATATATTAACACATATATATGGAATCCAGAAATATAGCACTGACAAACCTAATTTCAGGGCTGGATAGAGACACAGACATAGAGAACAGGCTTTGGACATAGCAGGGTAAGGAGAAGGTGGGGCAAATTGAGAGAGTAGCACTGAAACACATACATTATTGTATGTGAAATAGGCAGCTAGTGGGAAGTTGCTGTATAACACAGGGAGCTGAAGGTGGTACTCTGGGACATCCTGGCAGGGTGGGATGGGGGTGAGGGAGGCTCAAGAGGGAGGGGACATATGTATACTTCTGGCTGATTCATGTTGTTGTATGGAAGAAGCCAACATGATACTGTAAAACAATTATCCTCCAATTAAACATAAATTTTTAAAAATCCTAAAAAAAAAGCTTAAGTTTGAGATTCTAGTTGTGTACAAAATAGAAAACAAAATACAAATAAAAAATATTAGAATTCTCTAATCTATAATCAAAATAGAAATTTTATAAAATAAGTTTATTTGGACCATAGGTGCATGTATTGGCGTCTATTAAAATTCCTAATTTGTTTCTACCTCAGTACGTGTTTGGCCTGAAAGATGATAGTGGAACTTTCAGAAAGGGCTTGTGCTGGGAACAGAATAATTCATATCATTCACCAGGATCAAGACTCAATCTAACATGGTTTGAACAGGGAAGATTATTCCTCCTTTTTTTTTTTTATAGCGCTAACTGTCCCAAATGCTGAGAAAATGCTAAGCTTTTAGCCTGTGCACATTCCTACACAGAATTACATTTAACAGCCAATATGGCGCCAACAGGCATCCCCTTATAAATGTTTTACGCCAGCAATAAGAAAAGTCTGTCTTACCTCCAGCCTGCGCTGCTTCTCAGGATCCTCCTCATTCATGATTCGCTCCTTCTCGGCTCTCTTCTTCTCCTCCCGCCGAGACTGGGCTGCCTCCTGTCTCTGCACGTGTGTCAGCTTCAAGAAGTTCTCCTCCACTCGAGCTCGGTTCTTGTCTGCTTTTTGTTTGCCCTTTCCCCAGGAAACAAAGCAATTCATCAGAAATCCATTTCAGTCCAGCAGAAACAAAATCCCATTCAGTATTCTTTCATAAAACCACTCCCACCAAGCAGTTTCAAGCCAGCTAGCAAAGATAAAATCAGTGAAATAAGCAAAAGATTACCCCCTCCTCCCCGCTGCCTCCCAACAGGGGGAGGGCCCAACAAAAAGAGGCTCTAACTTATAATAAAAATAAAGTCTTACTTCTCTGTTGAGTCGGAACTTTTTGGCTTTATCAATAGAATAAATCACCATGTTCATCAGGGGTAGTAAAGCCTCCATATCCTTTGGGTAAGTGTTACCTGAGCCGGGCACTGGAAAACAAAACCATTTTCTTACTGAGTTAATGGTAGCATTCAGACTTCTGGTATTAGCTGTTTCTTTTTATATTAATAGGCTCCTTTCTCCAAGTTTCTTAGGCAGCTAAAATGCAGCAGAAAATAGAAATTAAAATATATAAAAGGATCTCTTATTGAAGAAACCTAATAACCAAGATGCTGGCATGGGGTTAGTTCTAATGTAGTGTTTTATTACTGTCCTTTAGAAAGAAACGATTCTCTCCTTAAGATCATCTCATAGAAAACAAAGAACTCAGACAGGATGCAGAACACTTACCATTAAATGTAAACAATAGTGTCCTCTTAGTGTCAGGCAGCTTTAAAGGCTGACCCTCCCTGTCATAAAAGAAAAGGCTATTTAGAAAGAACATAGGAGAGAGACTTTCCATGCATTTAAGTCACACAATTCACTTAGATGAACAGATACCTGCAAATAATCAGCACAGTATTTGTCTTGGCATCCCCAAGTCAAATACAATCTCAGAGACCAAAGGCGCTTTACAGGTCATCTGGTCCTCCCGTCTATCTGATGGATGCATTCCTAAGTGATCTTTATCCTATCCTTGAACACCTCCAGTGATGTCCCCTCCAGGCAGGATATATTCCATCTCACCTGGGGAGCCAGAAATGAGCCTATATTTAAGTATGAGGCCCATATTTTAAAACCTTTTTATTTTGATGGATTTTTAAGTTTTATTTCCAACTCTTTATCTATCTTCCTATAAGGAACGCTATTGTTTTTGAGTCAGGATCAGAATAAATTTAGAAATAATCTACTTAACATATAATAATTTAGTTCTGACTCACCAAAGATTCCTCTTGTAATCTTTGACTTTCAACCTTCCATACCCCCACCCCATATAAGATGCTCCATGAATCCACAATGTGATACTTTGCCCACAGTATTATTATTGAGTTGAGCAAGGTAAGGATGATGTAATGCTATCTAGAGGCATAAGCAATTTTGATTATCTTGGTGATTTTGACACAAAACTAAAATCCAAACTGGCTTTTTAACTGTACTCAACTCCACAGTCCTTAGCCAAAAATTTAGGTCAGAACCAATTCTACACCAAGGGTAAACTTAAATGTGCTCTCCTGAGACAAGGTATGAAATCAAACAACAAATTTAAGTCCTGAATATGTATGTCTGAACAATGTTTTTATAAAGCCAGAAACTTTGCAAGCATTAAGGGTGTCTGATAATATACTAGGAAGAATATATTCACCCAACCATTAAAGAAAGAAGCCAGAAAAGGCTATGAATTACAAAATGCTTACATTTGCAATCAATCAAACACAAGTCAGACATCACAGATTCACATCATAAATTAAAAAAAAAAACCCTAGACTATAAAAGACAGAGATTACTAGTTGTATTTTCTTAGTACCAGCCCTTCTGTAAGATTCTCCATTACCTCACTGAGTGGGTGATGTGTACATGCAGTGATACATGCAAACAGAGGGGGCTTATTTGATTGTTTCCCATAGGTTTTCAATTACCTTCACGATGCATGCAGTCAAAGCAAAGGAAAACTCATTTGGGAAGGGTAATTGCAGAAGCACCTTGCAGGTATTTCAACACAGAAAGCTAGTGAAGAAAACTGATCAATATTTTTATCTCATACGTACTCTTGCATAATTTTTGGACCAGAGAACTGGTCTGAAAAATGAATGGATTCAATCTTGTCAGCATAGTGTGTAAGAAAGTGAAGCATCTGAAATAAAGAAAATTATTTTTTTTAAAGTAGGTTTGATGCAACTCCCTTTTTTCATAAAGATATTCATTCTTTAATCCTCCTTACTTTTGCACAATGTCATGAAGCCTAAAGCTTTACAATGAAACTAGTACCTTTTTTAGTCACACCAATGATCAAGTCTTCCTACTGAGCAGCTGAAAATTTATCCAAAATAATGTTCAAAATACAAATGAAAAAAGCAACCATACCCCACCCCCCAAAAAAAGAAAGAAAAATACGAATGAAAGCATGAACATAAAATCTAAACTATTTTCAGGGATTCTTCACAACCATGTTACCCAGAACTTACATTTAGAACTGTCTTTCAGCTATCTTATATTTTTATGATAGTAAGATGTGCTGCTACCATATACGACCAAGAGAAAAAAAATAGTTTATTTTATTTATTTATTTGGCTGTGTCGAGTCTTAATTGCTGCATGCAGTATCTTTAGTTTTGGCGTGTGGGATCTAGTTCCCTGACCAGGGATTGAAGTCAGGCCCCCTGGGGATTGGGAGCACAAAGTCTTAGCCACTGGACCACCAGGGAAATCCCTATACCCATTTTCTATTCTAACTGAAACTTAAAAAAAAAAAAGGCACTAAATGACATGGTGATAAGGATTAAAGTTGTAGTTCCTTTCCAAAAAGCCTGCATGCCATTAGCAATCCTAGGGACAACTGATTCTTGGTTTAGAGAGAACTTCTTGGCTAATAAAATTGCCTTTTTGACAAGTGACTCTAGTGTTAAAGGAAAGTTGTTTTTTTTTTTTTAAAGGAAAGTATTTTAATGGTTGTGTGGGAAAGGAAGATAAAATGGTGAATTTGTACAGTGTAACTTTCAGGGAGAGGGCCCTGTACATGACCAAGGTCTGCAAATGTATGTTTCTGTTGTCTTTACCTTTGTGTCCATCATTCCGTCTGTGACTTCTCCCATCTCTGACAGGATGGCCAAGGAGTCAGGCAGTCCATATTTTGCTCCTGACTTAGGTTTGTCACTACAAAACTCACTCTAGAGGAAAAAGTGGTTGAAAGTAAGACATGATATTTTATTATGCACAGGAACTTCTTTTCTCAAGAGAACAGGTACTGATCTGTTTCAAAGTGATAACAACTGTTCAAGTTATATAATTATCTTATGCCCTGAAGTTGAACTTTTATGTAATAAAGAGGCATAGTTTCTACATATTATTTGAGTTAGAAGAACCTGACATACCAGATCCTGCATTTCTTTCTGTAGTCGCACCAAGGCTTTCCGAGTACCAACAGCAAACACGTAGGTATCCATGTCTTCATCATTCATAGTTACTTTTATTTGCTTAAAAAAAAACAAAGAAACCTCACCTATTAGGCTCTATGATAGGCAGATTTCTAAGACAGCCTCCAAGATTGCTGTCGACTGCCACATCCTCCCCTTGAATATGAGCATGACTTGGGAATGTGGTATTATTGCTCCCATGATATTGTGTTACTTGGAAGATGGTCCCTAATCAGCCGACTCTGAGTTAATCAAAAGGGACACCACCACCCCCCCGCCCCGCCCAGGTGGACTGAAATAATCAAGGGAGTCCTCAGAAGGGACTGGGCCCCACTTGAAGAAAAAGTCCAAGTGTGAAAGGGCAATGGGGCAGGGGGGTAGGGGTGGGAGCCGGACAACATGGCAAGTGCCTGAGAATGGCCTCGAGGAGCTAAGAATGGTTCCTAGCAACAACTAGCAGGAAAATGGGAACCTACAACCACAGGGAGCTGAATTCTGCCGAAGCCTGAATGGCCCTGGGAAGAGGGGCCTAAGCTCCAGACGCACGGAAGCTCTGTGCGTCACCCCACCCCCATGCCTTGCCCCACACCTCTCTTCCATTTGGCTGTTTCAAACTTCATCCTTTACAATAAGCTGGCAAGTGTAAAGTGTTTTCTTGAGTTCTGTGAGCTATTCCAGCAAATTATTGACTCTGAGGGGAGGGCTGTGGGAACTCTATAGATTTATAGCTGGGCAATCAGACGTCTGGTGGCCTGGGACCTGCAACTGGCATCTGAAGTGTGGGCAATCTTGTGGGTCTGAGACCTTTAACTTATGGATCTGGCACTAACTCCAGGTAGACAGCATCAGAACTAAACTGAATTACTGGCCACCCCGCTGGCATCTGGAGAGTCAGAGAACTGGTTGCTAGTGTTGGAAACACCCCAGAAGCAAGTTAAACAGTTTTTAATACTCTACATTGGACCAGAGAGATAACGTTATAAACCTGAAGAGTCTGGTATGATAAAACATGGTTCTGTTTCTTTTATTAACTCTTTCTTTAAAAGTTTAGGTCAAAATTTACCAGTATATATGAGGATGAAGGAAATGTTAATGGAGGGAGATATGGCAAAGATCCAACAAGACGGCAGCTGCTAAAGAAAAGGTTTTCTACCCTTTGATCACTGAGGGGAAACTACACAAAGTAACACCTTAAGCAGAACCCTCCTGATAAAAGGGCTTAAAAATATAAAGAACTTCATGTTTGCTGAGGTTGTTTATCAGTGCAGGGGGAAAAATAAAAAAACAAAAAAAAACAAAAAAAGGTAAAAGGCTGCCTGGCTCAGAGGAAAAGCAAAGATTAAATCTACCTCAGGAAAGAACTAAAACTGATTAACACAACACAATAAAGAATAATTTCTACGAAAAAGATGCTGAAGATGCAGCAAAACTTCCTCCTTTGAGTTTTAATTGATGAGGCTCTAAAAATGTGTGGATTAAATCATCTGTGGCCATATTAGAAAAGTTATATAAACAAACAGGTTTGCAGCAACAACAAAAAAAAGAGCTCTTAAATAACAATTGAGTTTCAGTCCAATAAAAATATACAAAATATTGTATATTACTGATACAGCCCTTCTTAACCAGATATTATTTGTAGCTCTTGGGTCACCCCCGCACCCCCAGCTGCAGCTGCACATTGAGTGGAAGATGATCTGTCTAAACGGAAAAGGTTCCACTACGGAGGGGACAATGGATACCAGTTGTCACAAAGTCCAAATATAATCCAGGCAAGAAATGGAACAAGCTCTAAAACGTGAAGAAGCCAATCTGTACAGAGAAAACCAGGGGACGAATACCTACCACTTGATCACTCACTGGCCTCATCATCCGGGCCAGGACATTGAGTAAGTCCTGCCTCTTGAGGAACTAGAAAACAAGAAAAAAGAAACCCAAAAGAACCATTGCAACTTCTACTTGCTATAAAAAGGGAACTCACATGCTTCATAAAATATACGCTACATTAGCCAGTCAGTAAAAAGACAATACTTAGTTATTTGTTTGCACAGATTGCACGATCTTAGCTCCCTGACCAGGGACTGGACCCAGGCCCCCTGCAGTGGAAACATGGAGCCCTAACCACCGGACCCCCAGGTAATTCCCCAAAGATGATTTTTAGATCTCATTTTAAGTCAAGCATGAAGAAACCGAGACACTGAACTCACAGGCTTTGAGATCACGCTGGAAAAAATGACAGGAATACATACACTGCACCGGAAGTTCCCCACTTACCCTCAGCTGGATAAGCATCCCCTCACAGCACACCCGGCCAGAACACCACAGGTTGTAAATGTGCTCATTCTCCTGGTTCAGCTTTCCTGTGCTGGTGGCTTCCTTGTTGGTTCCATCATCCCCTGGGGGTAAAACCACTTACCATGATCTGCTGGAAATGTTGGGCCTAATCACCACACTCTCTTCTACTCTGACCCCGACATGACAGTAACTTTAGATGAGCAATACTTTGCTATCTTACAGAACTCTCCTTTACACATAGATTACAAGAGATGGGCATTATTCCTTTTACTTCTTACTGTCGCCATTAAAAAATTATGGATCTAGCATTACTTGTGTGTCCTTATCAGTTAATAACACCCAGCTTGGAGTATAACTATCTCAAGAATAGGTACAAAAAGGAACAAAGTCAATTTAAATGTCTGCCAAAGGTTTTTTAAAAAGAAAAAACAAAAAACAAAACCTATGTACTGAATAAAAAATATCAGGAATACTAACCAGTCAGCACTCCCTCATTGTGTCTCCTTTCAGTTAACTTTATCCAAGTTTGCTTTCTCAGCAGCAAAATAAAAGTGGTATTGAGAGTTGTATTTTAGAGCTAGTGTGTGTTAAAGTGTTAGTCACTCAGTCATCTCTGACTCTTTGTGACCCCATGGACTGTAGCCCACCAGGCTCCTCTGTCCACAGAGTTTTCCAGGCAAGAATACTGGAATGGGTTGCCATTTCCTTCTCCAATTTTAGAACTAAAAAAGCTCAAATTCTAGTCATTTCCTCTGTTCATTTAATTCATTAAGTGTACCAAAAAATGTGTCCAACCTTACAAGGTAAAGCAGACTGCTACACCAACTAAAAACACACCAGAGGAAGTGAAGACATTAAAGGCTGCTTGTCTTTTTCCTAATTTCCAGGTCAAAAAGTTCTGAAAGAGCATACTATTGTGGAGAGCATGGATTTTGGAAGTAGGTAGACTAGGTTCTAACATATCATGGTGCAACTGAATAGCTTAGACAAGTTTTAACATCTCTGGACTTCAGTTCCCTCTTTAGGAAAATAGAAACTGTATCCAACTGACAATTTTGTTCTAAAGATTAAATAAGAAACAATGCATGCAAAGCACTCAGGAAACATAATACACAGTCCCACTAAAGAGCAGAAGAGATGGATACATGCTTACTATCAAAGGGAAATAAAGTGTTTAAAGCCAAACAAAGGTGAAGGTGGGTGAGTCCACCTTACCCCCTACACCACACAATGACAGGGCCTCCTCTAAGGGACTCCAGTGTACACCTCTGCATGCATGCATGCATGCTAAGTACACCTCTGCAGTGGATCTCAAACCAAAGTGCCTAAAACCTTAAGGAATTCTGAAGGACTTCTAAAAGATGAATTGAAAGCATTTCACAAGCTACCAAAAATGTCAAAACTCTTTGCTGTTGGCTAGATTTTTATCAACTTATTTTGATAACACTGATTATCTCAATTCTATCTGAAGCTGCATAGCAAATGATGAATAACAAAAGATGAGAAAACTACTTCATAAATGCAATGTACTCATTATGCAAAATCTAACAAAAAAGGGATCCTTGAGAGAGGAAAAAAAGCATCCTCTTCACAGTGCAGGAAAGCAGTTAAATGCTGACACTGACAGCAATAAGCAGTTCTTACCACACAGTTTTCAAGCAGATGGCTAGACCTGTATTAGCTTAACTTACCTACTAAGGTAAAGTTGCTCTCCAAAAGATCCCTGTGAGTGTTAAACCAGGCCTGAGCAAGGCGACTGTTTTTATTCTTCCCGATGATATAATTCATGATGTAGGCAAGCAGACCAGTCACCATCAAAATCTCTAGATAATAACTCTCCCAACTGTTCTGGAGGTGTGCAGGAACCTGAGGAAGGACAGTCATTCCATTTAATGGTGCCTGAGGCTTTGAAGGACAAAGTTAACCCATGGGATGAAGGAGAAGGAGAATATCCATACATGGAAGTGGATACTTTAGATAACTGTCACTGAATATGGTTATACTTTGAAAAATAGGCCCACTTCAGTGTTCCAGGTCATTTTTGTAAAAGATTCTTTAGGGAAATCTGAGGATAATCAAACGGGATGAAAAGCTAGAAACCCCTCTGTATTTATCTTGATTCTGAGCCCCATAACCCAAATAAACTCAAAGCCTATCCTCTTCATCCCTTGGTAAATAAAACTAGGAAGGCTAAAATAAAAACAAAGGGGTTGCTTCTCTATGCACAGTGTTATCAGAGGAACTGATGTCAAACTCTTTCACGGCTCCCAGGATTACATCAACACCAGCTGCATGTCACTAATTATATTTCTGAGATTAATGACAGCAAGATATTTTGTTTGTCTGTTTGGGATTCAAAATCTATATACCTACATCAACAATTGTTATTGGGTCTTTACTCTTGCTAGAAGAAGTATCTGGTTTGTCTTCATAACCTTCAAATTCTTCATCATCATATGGTTCACTCTCGGTATCTCCCTCCTACAAAAACGAGGCACAATCTGTTTCCCCCATAAATGTCACGGGCAATTTTATCTCATTTTTACAGGCAACATTTGTAGACGAAAACAGAACATGAAAACAGCAAGCACAGGACACAGAGATATGACATATTTTAAACAAATGACAACTCTCCATGCATTTGAACCATGGGTTCTAAATGACACAATTTCCATCCACCCACACACCAATACACATCTAGCCCACTCCTTCCCCCATCCGGGCTTTCCATAGAGGAGAAAAACACAATTCATTCTTTGTTGAATATAAAAGGTGGCAACAAACCACAAACATTTACAAGAGCTCCACCTGCTGAAGAAAAACAAACATACCAGAGAGTAAAGGTCTCCCTAAGTGCTAGTTACACCATGTCCCATCCTTCCAATTTCCCGAGAAATCAGTGAAAAAGCAGCTTTACCTGGGTATCTGCATCTTCAAAGTCTCCTTCTTGGCTTTCATCCTGCCCTTCCAACTCCACAGTGGTCTCATCTTCATCATCTTCAGTGGTGATCACCCGCTGAGGAGATTCGGTGACAGAATCTTCTGCAACATCCTCAAATTCAGCAAAGTCATTATCATCATACTCTACGATGTCTTCCTCATCCTCAAAATCATCAAACTTGGCTTCAGAGACACTCCCAAATATCAAAAGGACAACACAGAAAGCATGGAAGCCTTTCATGGCACCTTAAAAATGAGTCAAAAAAAAAAAAAAAGACAAAACCAAAAAACCCTTAATGGATTGCTTTTCTACATATACTGATCACATTTTGTAAATAGTTAAAAAATAAATCTAAGATTCTCCCACTCTTCTTATTGAATACTACTCATTTCATATAGCATTATATAAACAACAAGAAGGTGAGGCTCAAGAGGCCTGGGTTCTAGTCTGGGGTCTCTCACTAGTTATCTGTAAAATTTTGGACAAGTCATTTAATTCCTTTAGGTTGGGTTTCCAATTATGCTGTGTATTCAGGAAGCATTTTTTTGAGTGTCTATAAAAAGTTTTATATAGAAACTGGGAATAGGAATAATAAAAGAATGAGATGCAACTATTTATTAGTTGTAATAAAAATAATAAACAGAAAAGCTCTTCAGTGTTAAATCAACTTTATATGCGCAAATCATCATCACCATCAAAGCAAATGCTTACGACACAAAGTGCTATGCACTGTCCTAAAGGCTTTACAAAGAGCAACTAATTTAATCCTCTTAACAACCCTCTGAAGGAAGCAGCTTTATTAACAGGCCTATTTCATATAATGAAATCTGACTGGCAACAAAAATGTGCCAAATGATATGAAAATATGAAGGATAATGAAATCATCTTACCAAATGTGTAAGGTTTTACAAAAAAGGGGAGTGCTTGTGAGGCAGAGTTTGAATAGTAGCTAGATTTCAACCACCAAATCTATTTAGGGTGTATTTCTAGTCCTCTCTTTTTATCTAAATACCAGCCCTACATCACCAAATGTCTAACAGACACGTCCACTTTGAAGCCTTACAAACTTTTTCTGTATAGTGTAATAAATATCAGGTAGTAAATATCATGGGCTTTGTGGGCCACATACCTATCTCTGTTGAATATTCTTCTTTTTTAAAAAAACAACCCTTTAAAAATGCAAAAACAATTCTTAGTTTGCAGACTGTACAGACAGCCTGCCTCTCAGGCTGCATTCTGACCCTGCCCAAAAGTCATCTCAAAATCAACAGGCACCTGAATTTCTCTATTTTGATATTAGTATCAATCCCATATTTCTAGTTCTTACTTTTTGAAAAGAGCAAGATACCTAATTTCTCATCTTCTTTTCCCTTTGAAATCTAACCAATCACCAATTTCTGGTGTTTCCTTCTTAGATTCCCAAAGCTACCATGATAACCCAAGTTATCACCACCTACTCAAGAAGTACAGTATTATCCTAAATCGTCTTCCCTGTCTCAACTCTCTCCCTACTTCTCTCTAAAAACTACCATTATTCTTCTCGGACATGACTGTTGTTTTATAAGGATTCAATAATCAACGAAGGCTAACCAGTTCCTGTAGAATAACATAAAAACCCCCCTGGCTTTCACTGCTTTTCATAAAATACTCCTACCAAAGCAAATCAAACATACTGTCAACGAGCACAATCACTGTTTCAGATGCCAAGAGAATCTAGCTTTAAGGATATGTGTTACAGCATGAAAGGAAAAATCTGAAACTGGCTAAACCATGCATATATACAAAAACAAGCTTACTTTTTGTTCATTAATGAATGAAGTTAGAACCCAACCCATGTTGTTTTAGAAGCAAACACTCAAACAGAAAGGTCTGGAAGGTTACACATACATCTACATATAAATAGTAGTTATTAAGTATGATAGGAGTATAGGCATTCTGCATGATTTTTCTAATTTTTCTATGATGTTTTTGTAATAAAATGTTCTTTACAAAATAAAAGGATAGTTCTCACACTCAAGAAAAGGCACTGTAATGTGAGGAACAGCTATAGCACAGAGGCAGGAAGCAGCACATTTTAGCAGTCTGGAAAGACAGAACATTGGGTTTGCAGACCCAAATGGGATAAAGGAGGCTAAACAGGCCAGCACAGGCCAGATCGTGATGATGTTCCTATTTAGTGGCTAAGTCGTGTCTGACTCTCTTGCGACCCCATGGACTGTAGTCCACCAGGCTTCTCCATCCATGGGATTTCCCAGGCAAGAATACTGGAGTGAGTTGTCATTTCCTTTTCCAGGGGATGCTCTAACCTGGGGAATGAACCTGAGTCTCTCGTGTTGGCAGGCCAATTCTTTACCACTGAGCCACCAGGAAAGCCCAAGAACATGATCGTTCTTATTTAAACACCACACTAAGACGTGTGGATAACGAGAATCAACTAAAGGATTTAAGTAACAGAGTGCCACAATCAGATCTGCAATTTCACCCTGACAGCTCATACACAGGTGAATCAGAGATGGGCACTTGAGGTGAGAAAAACTGGAAGTGGCTGAGATAGACAGAAGATAAACTATGACTGAACTGGCAGTGGTATTGGGAATGAACAGGAAATAGATTTGACAGGTATTTAAAAACTATATTTGTCAATATAAAGGGACTGAACATAAAGAATGTGGGAAAGGAAGATCTTGGGTGATTCCAAGTTTTGGCTTGATTAACGGCTGGACCAAGCCGTCCTTGAGAAAAAGAACAACAAAGGAGGAAAAAAAAATGGGGGGAAGACAATAAATTAAATTTAGTACCAGCTGAAAGGTTTGGAGTGTTTTCAAGCAGGATGTTAAATGATTAACATTTATCTCTTAATTTTCACAATCCCAAAAGGTATTATAACTTGTTTTACAAAAGAAGAAAAGGAAGCAGTTTGAAATATAAGCCTGGAGTTCAAAATATGAGCCTAAGTTGGAAATAAGATGGTGTGAGAATGGATCAGATCCCCAGAGAATATGAAGAGTTAGATTTTTTTAAAAAGCGCCAAAACATCTTGAAACAAATCATAACAGCTAAGAGGCGGGCGTAGTAGGCAGAATTAGAATGGGAAACGAAGGAATGGATGGAGAAAAAGAGACTTTGCTTCAAGTGCTATCATATTACAGAAGCCAAAGGAGAAACACATCTCTAAGGAAACAGAGGTTGGTTTCAATTGCAGCAGAAAGTTCAAGTAAAATATGGACCAAAAATTTCCAAATGTTAATGAGGAAGTCATTTTGCAACTGCAAGGAAGTGGTACAGGATGCAGGGAGCTGAGCACTAAGAGTGAATGGGTGGCAAAAGGGAGTACAGACTAATCTCTCAAGGTGCTCGGGCATCATGGATATTCTGTATCTCATATTTACAACACCATAAATTCATAAAGGAAATTGGTTCAATATCAAAGGCTATTGCCCAATACCCTCCAACTCATGGCTACTCAAGCAATATTCTTAGAATCGGACGAAGTTCATAAATTTTGAAAGGCACAAATGATTTGAGAAATGCCACCAAGGATAGGTCAATGCTCTATCCTTTCCAACATTTGATCTTTGATGTTAGCACCAGGGGACATTTTACAGGAAAACACAGGTGCCTTCTTGACAACAGTCTCGAAGAGGTTTGTGGTGTGTCTCCACACACTCTTCAGCTTCATGGGCAAAAGTGGAAGAAGGATGAAAAGGAGCACCTATGTTAGTGGAGTTAGATTTGCTTTAAAACATCAGCTCTGGGCTTCCTTGGTGGCTCAGTGGTAAAGAATCCACCTGCCAATGCAGGAGACATGGGTTCAATTCCTTATCCGGGAAGGTCCCACATGCCTTGGAGTAACTAAGCCAGTGCAGCACAACTACTGAGCCTGTGATCTAGAGCCTGGAAACTGCAACTACTGAAGCCCACAGGTCCTAGAGCTTGTGCTTGGCAACAAGAGAAGCCACCGCAATGAGAAGCCCAAGCACCGCAAGCAGAGAAAAGCCCTCCCAGTATCCAAGACCCAGCAGAGCCAAAAATAAATAAATAAATAAATAAAATTAAAAGCAAAACAAAACATCAGCTCTACCATTTGCCAGCTGTAAGATCTTGGGCTAACTACTTAAATCCCTGTTTCCCAGGTACAAAAAAGGGATGTCCATTCACTCCATGCCTCGTAGGGCTACAGTGGATGTGACAGGAGATAGGTGCTTGGCACATGTAAGGCCCGCAATAAATAGCAGTTCCCATTACTTCCTTCCACTGTGCCTTATGAACGCCCTGTAAGATGCAAAAATGCTTCATCTTTAGTATTTCCCTTTTAGATCTACGTTTGAAACTTTTCCAATTAGAGAAGCAAATACAGGTTAACACTGGCACAGTCAGCCTGACTGCCTGCCTGCCAAAAAGTCTGTGAATTTCCACTTAGAATGTTTACACCACAAAAGCACTTCTAAGATAACTCAGCACTGTAACAGAGCCCCTTTAAGGGTATTTAGGTTAAAATTATCCAAGCCATCTGTGCCTTGGCCTTCAGTCTCAGAAGTCTCTCTGCAGGCACCTGTCAACTCATTTCTCAAATGCACAAACCCTGCCAGAGGGGCAGACTCAAGACTCCCTGGACAGGGCACACCGGCAGTGACAAGTCCTGCCTGATTTCTTCTCCTAGCTTATTCGGCAGTCTCAGCGGTTGGTTTAGTCGCTAAGTCCTGTCCGACTCTTTGCAACCCCATGGACTGTAGCGCCAGACCCTTCTGCCCATGGGATTTCCCAGGCAAGAATACTGGAGTGGGCTGTGGTTGGGTCAGGACTTAAAAACGAAAGATGAGTGTTAAGTGTGGAAATCATTCCTTGTTGGGATTTTAGGGTGCGCCTTTCTGACAATGGCCAGACCCTAAAGCTTCTGGGGATCATGGAAACATTCCAGCTTGTCTCCTTCCAAACGCTGGATAAAAATGTCTTATGTTAGAAACCTGCAAAGAAGATTCAACATCGAGGTTGCTGTTTCTGTTAAACCAGCTGGGTCTAGTCTCTCCCCAACACGGAGAATCAGTTCTCTGCTCCATTATTCCTGCTGCACGCTCCAACTTTGCTCTGCGGGTTGGCATTTGCTCAGAGTTCTGGAAGTTGCCCAAAACCGTTAAAGTCACCCGAAAAGAACTCCCAACAGAAAACAGGGACTTGGGGTGGACAAAGTTTGGTATGTTCTTGAGAAAATCGGGAAAGGCGAGAAGGCGCGGGAACCGAAGGATGTCACCAAAAGGCTGGACTTAGGGGTTGGACTGGGAATAGGGACCCGGGTAGGCCACGCAACTCAGCGTCACCGCTTGGCCCGGCCCGGCCCCACCGACCAGCGCGTCACGGCCCGCGCCCTACCTGCACCGGGGGCTAGAACCCGTTCCACTGCTCCTGAGGCCGCCACCTCTATCCCGCCTGCCTCCGGTCCCGGCCACCACCTGCCGGGTCACCGCGATCTCACTGCCCCCCGACGCCTCTAGGACACAACCTGAGCAGGCAGCTCAGTCACGCCGCGCCACTCTTCACGTAGTCTCCGCCAACCGTTACGTAGAATGCGTGAGGCCGGCCCGCGCCTGCGCGCGGCGCGGGGCCGGGACATAGCCCTGGGGACTGCGCGAGACCGCCAACTCCCCAGCCCCGCTGAGGCGAGGTGGGGCGGCCGGGAGAATTACATAAGCACCGCCCCTGGGCCGGAGCTGCCGGCGCCTGTCCCAGTGCTCTCCGCTAGGGTTCAGTCTAGTTGTCATCACGCTGAACCCGTGCTCCGGAAGTTAAAAGTCACCATGCTCTACAAGACCACGTGTCCAGGGGCACGCGGAGAAATGTCGCCCAGGTCGTATTTGCTAAGCAGCCGAGTTTAGGGAATCGGCAATTTCATGTGGATGGGTTTTCCACTCGAGCCCCTTTTGGGGGATTTTTTTTTTTTTTTTTGGTGCTCCCTGCCACTACTACTTTCTTCACTCCCAGACCCACTCCCTATACGGGCCATGAACACTCCTCATTCAGCAACAGTGGCTGTAAGGGTCTGAGGCGTCTGTGAGGTATCCGGGAGCCTTAACGCCCAGAGCCCGCGGCGCCTTCCGGGAGCCGTAGACCAGGCTCCGCCCCTCGGCCCGCGCTCTCCGCACTGCGCATGTCCGGTTTTGTTCCCAACCCCCCTCCGTCAGCAACGGGCCAAGAGGCGGTGGCGGAGGCGGCGGCGGCGGCGGCGGCGGCGGCGGCGGCAGCAGCGAAGGGGGCGGAGAGGGAGGAGCGCGGCGGGACGGGGCCTGGACCGCGCGTACTTCGGGCCGTGAGGTTCTCTCCGCGTCGGCGGTAGTAACAGCTGCCTCTGCAGCCACAGCAGCAGGTTTGCGCGAGGTGGGTCTGGACGCGGGGCCGTAACCCCTTGGGGGCACCCCAGGCAACTGCGGGGCCTAGTGAGGGCCAGGGAACCGCGGCCTCTGTTAACAAAGAGTCGGCGGAGCTTCCAGGAAGCCGAGGCGCAGGGGCCCGGGGAGGGGTAGGAGTGCGGGACTGAGGAGTCGAGGAGCCTTTCGAAGCCTCGTCGCCCTCCTCCGGCTCCCGCTTCTCCCACAACTCTTAATGAGGCCCAGTTGGCGGCTTTCCGGAGGCGGCGCTCGCCCGTCCGGGAAGGGATTCGCAGGGTGCTGGGCTTCGGGAGGCATAGCCACGGGGAGGATTCTGGCCCGAGCCAGCAGCAGTTAGCAGATGCTAGTCTCCAGATCGGGGGACCTGCCAGGCCAAAGTTGCCAAATCTGAAGACAGTGAAAGGTATAGTCGGTGATCTTTGTGTAGCTTTGAGTGTATCTGTGACTAGCGTCAGCCTCCTCACAAAACTTTTCTGCGGCCTACTAAAGAGCCTTTCTGATGTGGGTAAATAATTTATATGGAGTTGCAAGCTTACGCACCAATAATATAAGGAAGAACAATCATACTAGTCGAGAGTTCGGGGGAATCGTAGCTTTCTTATCATCTTAGCGGAAGCTTTGCCCCCTCATCCCTTTAGGCGGTCGTTCAGATTCCTCTGGCTTCCCATACATTTTATTTTTTTGTGAATGATCTTTGTATATATCTATTTTCTGTATACACGCCACCGAACTCCTACAGAGCAGAGATTCTGTTTTAATTCACTTTAACTTTCCAGACCCAAGCCCAGTGGAAGGTCTTTCAGACCAAAATTCATTTTTAGACTTTAAGTGGTGAAGGAAAAAAAAAATGTATGTTGTATTTTCCTGTACCCAGACGGGTCATACTATGGTCTAATCTGCAGTTCATTCACTCAAGAAATATTTTTGTTGATAACTTCTGTGTGCCTGTTCCCTACCAGTGTTCTTGGTTTGTGACCTGACCCTCATGAAACTTGGTAGTGAGGGGAAGAGAGAAAACAAATATATAAATTATACTATATGTTAGAAGATGATTAATGCCTTAGGTGAAAAAAATAAAGCTGAAGAGAGGAATGGGGAAATGTTGCATTTTTAAACAAGCATGGTCAGGGAAGTGTTTACAGACAAGCTGATGTTTAAGCAGACTAGATAAGGAGGTGAGGGAGTGAGCCCAGCTAGTTTCTGGAGGAGTGATCCTTCCAGGCAGAGGAACCAGCAAGTTTAGACCTTGAAGAGGACAATGCCGGCTTGTTAGAGGAACAATTAGAAGACCAGCATGCTTGGAGTACTGTGAGCAAAAGGAGGGATTATTAGAGATAAGGTCAGGGAAGAACTAGAGGAACAAGGCGTTGTGGGGAGCACACCAAACAACCAGGACCTCTTAGGTTGTTGTGAAGATTTCACTTTTCTTCTGCCTGAGATGGAAACTGAAGAGTTTTGAGCAGGGGAATGGTAAGATCTGATCTACACTGTTAATAATTTAGTGCAATTTGTGGAAGAGTACAGTTCTTTATGTTTTAGTTTTATCAGATCTTTATGTAATCAGCTCTTAGTTTCTTTAAGCCAGCAGAGAGAAAAGAGATGCTTCTAAAACAAGTGTAATCTAGCATTTACTTATTTTGGCTTTAGAAGAATGTGTTGAAATTCTTGGGTTTTGTACAGAGTCTTGCTGAAGAATCGGATTTATAGTGTGTGAGTTATTCTCAAGGCAGATTATTAGAGTAGATGGCGATCAACTGTCACTAGAAATTTTTCTCCTACTCCAAAAACACAATGTTAATGATAATGAAAAAGTAACGTGGTTTTATAATCAGTTGTTTTTAGTCCACTATTTTTAAAGTCATTTATATCTTATTTTCCACCATTTCTCAAAACATAAACTAGCTAAATTATCTTCCTTATGTTCCTACACTTATTCAAATTTCCTAGACTTTGCTGTTTCTAGCTTTCCTCCCTTTTTAGCTTTCCTCTTTCTTGCATCATACTTCTCTACTCAGCTTACATCTTTCCATGTAAAAAAACCTCATCTTCTGGGTTCTAGCTCTCTTTTGAAGCCTGTCCCCATTTGTCAACTTGTAGTGATCTCTGACATCTTCAGTGTCATGTGGCACCAAGGTATGGAATCTGTAAGTTGAAAGAAACCTGAGAAGTCTTAACTTGATATTCTCCATTTACCAATGGAGAGATTGATTTCTGGAGAAACAATAATAATGATAAACATGGTAGCTAATACACATTGTGCACCATTTGCCAAGCTTTGTTCCAAGTGCATTTTTGTATGTGAATTCAGTTTTTCACACCAACCCTATGAAGTAGGTGATAGTCGCACCATTTCATAGATGAGGAAAGTAAGGCCAGAGAAGCTGACTAACTTCCATGAAGTTCGCATCAAGTTAGTTGGCAAAGCCAGTGTTTAAACATAGGCAGCTTGGCTCCATGGTCTGTGCTGTTTTACTGTGCTGTTAAAATTTTCTACTAAATCACATTTTAATGCCTAAAACAGTAGCAAGCAGGTATTGATACTTTATACTGTCCTTAATTTTTCTCGGTGGCCAGGTTGTGAATCTCCCTAGGTCTCCGATATGTTGAATAAACATGAATGATGAGTGTATTCTCTGGCAAACAAAGGAGAGAAAAAATGAATAAGCCTGCTTTTTTACCCATAGAGCTTGTAACATGGAGCTGGAGAGAGAAAAAAAGAACACAGATAGTTTTGAATAGATGTTGGGTGTTTTAAGATGAGAACGGGAGTTTGATGAAGGAAGTAGCTTTTCTCTGAGGAATCACATTTATGTCATAGTTCTAGGAGTTAGTATTTGAGACGGGATTTGAAGGATAGGACTTTGGCAGATAGATATAAAATGAGAGATCTGGTGGGAACGGAATGCAGGTAGAGGGAAGAGCATTCACTAGAATGCATGTAAAGCAGTTGATTGCCACAACGGAGAGTCTCATTCCAGCCTGATTGAGTAACTGGAGAGCTGTTAAATTGAAGGGAATGACAGGATCAGAAGTGTATGGCCAGAAGGTGAGGGGCCAGGGTCTGGAGAAACCCCGAAGGAGGTTTGAGTACTCACCTCCTTTGAGTGTGACTTTCCCTAGTTCCAAAATATTAACAAACACCTGCCAAAAGAGGTGGGAATTCTTATTTTCTCTTATTGCTATTTATTTCTGACCCACTGTTAACTTCATTTAATACTTTACCTCATAGGGCTATTCTTGTAGGTTAAGGGAAGGAAGAGATGTTATCCCTTGATGCTGGGCACATAACAGAAAGTGATTATTGGTCTATATAAAACATGTTTATTTCTGAGACCCAACTCACATTGTTTTCTTTAAAGCAAATGCTCATACATTTTGTTTATGGTTCTATTAGCTAATTCTTTTCAAACTAAATGTTTTATAACTGTTGTAAAATAACATGAAAAATCGAAACCATTTTCAAGTGGACAGTTCATGGGTGTTAAGTACGTCCACATTGTTTTGCTACCATCAGCACCATGGTGTCCACAGAACTTCTTTCATGTTAGAAAACTGAAACTCTCCTCCCTTTAAGCAATAACTCCCCATCCTCTCTCCTCCTAATTCCTGGCAACCACCCTTCTACTTTGTCTCTGAGTTTGACTAAGTACCTCATGTAAGAGGAATCATACCATATTTGTCCTTTTGTGACTGCCTTATTTCTTTTATTTATTTTTGGCTATACTAGGTCTTCGTTGCTGTGTCTAGGCTTTCTTTCGTTTCTCTAATAGCAAGGGCTACTTTCTAGTTGTGTGTGGGTTTCTCATTGCGATGACTTCTCTTGTTGTGGTTCCCAGGTTCTAGGCACAAGGGCTTACTTGCCTCAGGGCATGTGGAATCTTCCCAGACCTGGGATCAAACCTGTGTCCCCTGCATTGGCAGGTGGATTCTTATCCTCTGTACGACCAGGAAAGTCCAGCTTATTTCCTTAACTGATGTCCTCAGGTCTCATCCATGTTGTAACATGTGTCAGAATTTTCTTCCTTTTTACGTCTGAGTACTACTGCTATATATTTATCTTGCCACATTTAGTTATCCATCCATCTGTGGACACTTGGGTTGCTTCCACCTTTTGTCTTGTGAATAATGCTGCTTGGAACATGGGTGTAACAAATGTCTGTCCCTGTTTTCAGTTCTTTTGGGTATATACTCAGTAGAGGAAGTGCTGTATCATATAGTTCTATGGTTAGTTTTTTAAGAAACCACTATAAAGGGAGCTTTGAGAAGACCCATGAATGGTGGACTACATTAATTTATTAATATCCTCACTATGTTTTGACTTCCTTATTATCTATTGAGTAGATTTCTCTTCTCCAGTGTTTGCCTAAAGAATGCAAATTACTTTTCATAGACTTACAACCTAAGCAGAGGAGGGCTCATTAAAAAAAAAAAAAATGATAAAACCAAATAGAGATTAGCTTGGCCATCTTGTGATTCTTATACCTGCTACAGTCCCTCAGACCTCTGATTGTTAAGGACCTGTAGCCATACACATGGACTAATAGTAGGAAACTATTCAAGAAAGTCAAAATCAGTGGTGTCTGAGGATGACCTGGCTTAGATTTCATCAGGACAGCTGGTTGGCTAGATAGCAAGGCTTGTAATAATAAGAGATGATGGATTTCACAGATAACTGGGGTGAATTTTGAAGAGCCTGATATTTATCCATTCAACGAAAAATTTTTGAGTACTGTATACACCAGGCATTAAGGATACTATGTTGGACAAAACAAGAAAGTCCTTGCCCACGTGGCGCTGACATTCTAGTCAGTGGGTTGTAGAAAGCACAGTTGTTTGGCATTGCTGGAGGCAGTTAATTGGGGAACATGGGCAGTGTGACCTAGATCACACTAGTGAAAGGTGTGGGGGGACTTAAGGGTTCTCAGCCTTTTGGTTGACCCACATCATGGAAGAGTTAAAGTATTGCATATTTTTAAGCTGTTAAGCAACTCTCACCTGCCCAAGGTCACGCTGCTTGCCTGTCTGCAGAAGTTGAATTTTTAAAACCAAGTATTTGATTTATTTCTCTTGTAATTTGAGCCCTTTGGTTATTTAGTAGGGCTAATTTATGCCCATCCTTTTCTCCTGTTCTCAGCCTAGGGGGAAGTGTTATTTACTCCTTGTTTAAGGTTTTGATCTTTTCTCTTCAGCTCTCGGCCACACCTTGTTCCTGTGATTTTTCCTGTCATCCTAAATCTTCAGTTTTTCTATTTGTGTTGGCCTTTCCTAGCATATAAACATGGTGACATGTCTTCCTTAAACAAAAAGCAAAATTCCTCTAGTTAACACCTCACACTCTCTTTCACATTGGTAAATGGCCTAGAAAGTAATCTGTACTCCTCTTGGCCTTGTCTTCAGCCTCTACCCCTTACCGATCATCACTTAACTTTTTCCCTACTGCTTCAACAGGGGCTTTTCAGTTCTTACCCCACCTGTCTCCTCTTTTGTTATTAACATTGGACGTTTCTTTCTGCCTGTAAAACTTCTCACCATCTATGTCGCTGTTCTCTGCTTTACCCACCCACCCCCGCTCTTTGTCAAGTTTTCACGTGAGCTTCTCTTTCCCTGACCCTTCCGAAGTATGGACCTCTGCTAAGATCGTCTCACCTCTTTTCTCGCTCTCTGCCCTCTGTCTTCTGACTTATCTACATCAGTAACCTCAAATGCGAATATCTCATGTGGGACCTATAACTCCTGCACAGATCTCTCTCTGCAGTTACAGACCTTACTTGCCAGCTCTGCTCCCATAGGTACTGTGAACTGATCTCACTTTCTACCTGCTTCTCCACCTGTGACTTTTCTGGGTTTCCATCTCTGTTAATGGCACCATCATTCATCCAATCTGTAAAAGCCAGAACCCTCCAAAATTATTCTAGACTCTTCCTTCCTCCTCAGCTTCCACGTCTGATTTGGTCATTCTCCCCAGTTGATTCTTCCTCATAAATACCTCGGTAAAACATCAGATCTACACCCCACCCTTCCTCATAGCCACTTCCTTAGTTTTGTAGTACCTTGATGTGGTATATCTGTATTTTTATAATAATGTCCTAACCACTTTCCTTGTGTCCAACTTTTCGTGCCATCTCTCATCTCATCTCTCTAAAATGGTAATCCAAAACATATCCCCTTTTTTTGCTTAAAATTAATGATTCCTTACAGCTGGCAGAGTATATTTTTGTATGGTGTATTCTTAGCATAGTATACCAACCCTATATCTGGGCCCTGTTTGTCTTTCTGAACATGTGCCCTGCAACTTTCCCAAATGTCCTAGAGAACTCTAGCTGCACTGAAATATTTCCTGTCCTCTGTGGTAGCATTTACAGTGCCTTTGATCCAAAATTCCCTCTCTGACACTTCTTCCCTGGTCTAATGCCTCTTCAGGTTTAAAAAATTAACACCAGTGTCATCTCCAGAAAAACTGCCTTGTCCCCCATTCATGGTAGATTGAGTACTCTTCTCCTGGGCCATCGATGAATGCACTTTGTGTAATACCTCTACACATCATTTCTTTTTGTAAGCTGCCTAAAACTACACTGAATTCCTTGAGAATGGGACTGTAGATTTCATCGATAAATGCCCAGCACCCAGTACAATGAACTTTCTCAACAGGCTTTCAATAAGCCATGAGATTGTTCATGTAATTCTTAAAATATACCAACGTTTGTTTTTTCCATCCTTTATCTACCTATTTCAATGGATTATTTATTATTAGCCTTTTATTCATTATATACACAAGGAAAATGGATAAAATTCAGAATCCATAATTTAATGGCTTAATTATTATTAGCCTCTTATTATGCATTATATACACTAGGAAAAAGGTTAAAATTCAGAATCTGTAATTTTTGTTGCTTAGGAACAGCTCTTGGAAAGCCAGGCTCACAGATTGGTTAAACAGTACTCTCAGATGCTAAAATTTTCTGGCTTGTAAATCTTCTAACTAAATATCGTCTCACTAGAATTATGTTGATTCCTCTTAAGGGATTCCAGAAGAAGGCAGGAAATGGTCTTAATTATGTTTGAGTAAGCTATTACTTATTAAGTGCTCACTCTAACCGTGAATATTTTCTATGAAAGGTCCCAAATGAGTAAAGACAGTCCCTGCCTGGAACTAAGGGTAGAGATTGACATAGCATAAATCAAATTTAATACTAAACAGACTGAACTAAGTACTGTGTAACAGTGGTAAAACAAAACCGGTGAGCGGGGCATAGACCCAGAAGAGCAGAGCATATTGTTCCTGTTCCCGGTCACTTCAGCAGGGCCATCATACCAAGCAGTTTTTGGAACTCTTTTCACATTGACTTCAGAGTCTTTTATAAACATTAAACTTCTCTTATTAATGGTAAACTTTAATACAGAGGAAAAAAAAGTAAAAATCAAGTAATTGGTATTAACATTTTGATAAACAGCCCTCCAGCTATCTTGGTACAGGTAATCTTTTTACAGCTAGGTACAGCTATCTAGGTACAGCTATAGGTACCTAGTAATCTGGTACAGCTATCTTTTTACATTGAATCATACCACCTACCTTGTTTTATGCCCTTATCATGTTACTCAGTGTATAATGAAACTTAAAATGTACCTTCCCCTTTGATAAACAGTTGTGTTTTAAAAAAATTGAGCCTAAGGAAATAACTAAGAGTATGGACAAAGATACATGATATGTTTCACAACTTAAAAAAAAAAACAGAAGTAGAGAAATGTATTTATTGACATAGATAGTCGTGTATCATAAAGTGAAGAAATTAGTAAAACAATATGTACAGTATGGTTTCAGTTTTGATCTTAAATTTGTGCGTATGTATACACATGCATAGAAAAAATAGCAAAATATATCAACAAAATTGTGTATCTGGGAGAGGAGTTTCAGGTGGTATTAAATTTTGTTCTTTTTTGCTTTCTGAGTTTTCTGCTATTCTGTGAAACTTAGGTAACTTGTGTCATTAAAAAATGGTTTTTTGAAACCAAGGCTAATAAGATAAAAAGTTTTATTTTTCAATGAGTTTGATTGATGCTCAGGAAATTTCTTTGTAATCTTTAACAGTAGGCTAACTGAATAAGATATTCAACTGGCAATCAAATCTTTTTGAAGGGTATGATATTAAATACTGAATTCCTGTTCTGGTTGAGATCTCAGTAAAATGAATTATGATGTCTTCCATGTTTCAGAACATGTGACCGTTTCAGGAGGAGAGGAAGGGAACCCAAGAGGGAGGGGTGTGTATGTGTGTGTAAAATTATGACGGATTCCCGGAGAGAAAGGGGTCTCAAGATGGAGGGGTGTGTGTGTGTATGTGTGTGTAAAATTATGATTGATTCCCGTTGTTGTACAGCAGAAACCAGCGATTTTGTGTACAACTTTACACAAAATTGTAAAGCAGTTTCCCCCAATTAAAAAATGTGTATCAGAAAAAAAGAAAATGTGACCTTTATTAAGGTTAGTATATTGCATATCTGAAGTCCAAAGTTAAAATTTTTTTAATTGAAGTATATTGATTTACAGTGTTGTGCCAATCTTTTTTGTACCAAAATTAAAATTTTAATTGAGAGGCAAATGTTTAAAATTGTAGGTAAAGGTTAAAAGAGACATAAACATCAGTGGGCTGTTCACTTTATATAAAGTTAAATTTGTATGTGTGTCTTGTTCCTAACAGATCAGTCACTGACACCATGAACTGGAATAAAGGTGGCCCCGGCACTAAGAGGGGCTTTGGCTTTGGAGGTTTTGCCATCAGTGCTGGAAAGAAGGAGGAACCGAAGCTCCCACAACAGTCCCATAGTGCCTTTGGGGCAACCAGCTCTTCTTCTGGCTTTGGAAAGTCGGCTCCACCACAGCTCCCTTCTTTCTACAAAATTGGTTCTAAACGGGCCAACTTCGATGAAGAAAATGCGTAAGTGGTAATAATATCTGGTAATTTAGCAAGGTTAGGGTTTGAGATATTCATTCCATCAAAAAAACTGAAGCAAAGAAACCATTTGTTTCTCAAATAATAACATGACTTCTTAAATTGGATATCTCACTGAATTGCATTGTTCCTAACAAGTTAAATTGTTAAGTTCACTCATTCATAAGGAATGTAATACTTGGGTGGTCCTTTATTTTTCCTTGTTCCAAAACAGATTTGAGGCCATTGAAACCTAAATATGGCTAAAGTGTTTTATTTAAAATTAAATTATATAATTTACATGGCTTTTGATGGTCTTTACTGAAGTTTTTTATTTACACCATAGAAGTTGTTTGGAGAAGGAAATGGCACCCCACTCCAGTATTCTTGCCTGGAGAATCCCAGGGACAGGGGAGCCTGGTGGGCTGCCATGTATGGGGTCACACAGAGTCAGACACGACTGAAGCGACTTAGCAGCAGCAGCAGAAGTTGTTTGGTAAACACAGGCAGTTGTCAGAACTGGTAGAGACATAGTTTGACTCAACACCAAAGTCCTTAAAACTGTTAAACTGTTGTGTTGTAACATCTTATAGTGGTAGGAAAATCTCAGATTTTTGCTTACAGTTCTCAGGAACAGTATTTACCAGTTACTTTTTCTAACTTGATTGTCTAATAAGGTGATTGTTGAAAAGCTGGAGTTTGAAAGTTTTTGAAAGTTTGAGCTCTAATTCTTTACAGATTTTAAGTTTTTTTTTTTTTTTTTTGCCAGGTCTAAAGAAATCTTGTACTGCTATTATTTCTATCCTGGTCGTTACTGTTGAGCTTTTTTTTTTTTTTTTTAATCCTCAAGATCACAGATTTTAAAGTATTTAGCAGCATTTTAAAAAATTGGTATATTATTTAGCAATTAAGTTCATAAGTAAGTGTTTAAGATTCAGCAATGTCCAGGATCATTATTCTAGAGAGCAGTTTACCAGCTCAGGGATACACTAAATGAAACCACCGTATAAATAAATATGCATTTGTGTGTGTGTGTGTGTGTGTGTGTGTAGCACATAAGAATGGTTAGAGGTTTTAAAATGAAGACTTGAAATGCTTTGAAGTTTAGGCTGTAGTTTTGATCTCTTTAATATTCTGTTGTATTACTCTTTCATTTAATTCTGAGGTAAGCTTTAAACAGTGTTTTGTTTTAGTGTATAGCTATATGGATATTCTTTTCTGGGCTATCTGTTAGAGGGAAAGTGGTACTTTTCCCAGATGTCAAGTTGTTTTCTGAACACTTAACATAGTATGGTGAGAAAGTGTAGTTCTTGTACAATGTTATATAAGTTTTGAGTGTACAACAGAGTGATTCACAATTTTTAAAGGTTATACTCCTTTTATAGTTATAAAATATTGGCTGTATTCCTGAGCATTTATTTTCAATTCTAGAAGTTTTTTTGTTGGTTCTCAGAAAATAGCCCAGAACTTTTTAAGAAAATCTCTAGCCTTACGAATTTAATCTCTTAAAGTTTTTCAAGGGTCGTGAAGAATAAACTCAGTTCAGTTCAGTTCAGTCGCTCAGTCGTGTCCGACTCTTTGTGACCCCTTTGATATTTCATACGAGTATTTTTTCCATAGCATATGCTTTAATATTTGCTGTATCTATTCAACAGTGATATGCAGTTGATAATTTTGTACTGGAAGCTCATCCCTTTTGACAGAACTGGAAATGTAATTTTTAACAGATACTACTGAAATGGAGAATCTGCTGTGGTTTTTTTGCAGTATTAGAATTTGGCGTATATCAAGTGATACTTAATAATTAGGTCCTAAGCCAAAGAACCAAAATCTCTTAATGGTAACATATACCATAATAAAAATTTTGTTAAATGAAAGATTCACCCACCCCCAAATTAAACATTCACTTTATCAATTGTGCATCTTAATTTTCAGATATTTTGAAGATGAGGAAGAAGATTCTAGCAACGTTGATTTACCTTACATTCCTGCTGAGAACTCACCTACCCGCCAGCAATTCCATTCCAAGCCAGTAGACTCTGACAGTGATGATGATCCCTTAGAGGCATTCATGGCTGAAGTGGAGGCAAGTATCAACTCTGTTACGTTAACATTTTTAGCAATTAGAAACAGGTCAAATTAACCTAGTGCTTTAGTCCTCAGACAGAAATTGTTTATTGGCCCTTTGTTGAGAGAATTTTGCCCTTGTATTCCATAGTTTCTTAAATGTACTTCCATGGCCCTGTAGCATTTTCAGAGATGATTGGTGCCTAGGAATTTGAACTGTAACCCTTGAACATAGTGGCTCAAGTGTGTGTGTGTGTGTGGTGTGTTTTATTTTAATAGTCTTGGTATAGTCTTGAATGAATATTATCTTATTCAGTCTAGCTTTTATTGAATACATATTTATGTAAGGTAATTAAGGGATTTGCTAAAATTACAGATTCTGTATTCAGTACTTTTAATGTTTATTTCTTTTTTATCCATGTTCGTGACCTTACTGTAGAAATTGAAACTTATGACCTCTTCCTCCTTAAAACTCTTCTCACTGGGCTTTTTTGTGATTTTGTGTTTTGTTCTTTTCTCCCATGTCTCTGACTTTTCTATTTAATTACTTTGTATTATGAAAAATTTCACACACATAAAGTAGAGTAATAAGATGAGTTCCCATATACCCTTCACCCTGCTTTGTCAGGTAACACTTTGGCCAATCTTTAGTCATCTGACACCTCCTACCCCCTTTTACATTATTTAAAGTAAATCTCCGACATATCATTTCATCTGTTGGTATTTCTATGTCTTTAACTCTTAAAAAACAACTACCATATGATTACACCAAAAAAAAAAAATCCTTACGTAGCCATGTGACTGTTATCTGTCATTCTTGTGATTCTCTTCCAGTTTCTCATATGATGATTCGCCTACAGTTATCTATACTATTGTGCTATCTTCAGGCTTTATACATTCCTTAGTGACCTCACCCACTTCCAAAATTAACTTCTGTGTGAATAAATTAATATATTTAGTTCCATAGACTCTCTTTAGTTTCAGCTCTGCTTTTCCAGAAACATATTAGCCATTTTTATATGTGTGCGTCCCCCTGGTCCCTGTAACTTTTTTTTTTGGCCCCAATGATAACACAGCTTGTGGAATTTTAGTCTGTTAACCTAGGATTGAGCCCTGGCTTTCCACAGTGAAAACACAGAGTCCTAACCACTGGACTGCCAGAAAATTCCCACATTGGCTTTAATTTCTTCCTTTAAAAAGCCCCTCTCTTTTATTCAATTTTATATTTACAGTGTTGTGTTAATTTCCTGTGTACAGCAAAAAGTGACTCATTAAATGACTGAAAAATTCCATGTGCATAGCAGTCTGGCGGGCTATAGTCCATAGGGCCATAAAGAGTCAGATGCGACTGAGCATAGCACACAGCACATATACTCGTCAAAGATACTGGCCTATACTTCTATTTTTTTGGTAGTGTCTTTGTCTCGTTTTGGTTTCAGGGTGATAGTGGCTTCATAGAATGTCTTCAGGAGTGTTCCTTCCTCTTCACTCTTTTGGAAGAGTTCGGGAAGGATCAGTGTAAGTTCTTTGTATATTCGGTAGAATTCCCCAGTGAAGCTACCTGGTCCTGGACTTCTGTTTGTAGGGAGTTTTTAAATTATAGATTATATTTAATTTCTAGTGTTTTGGTCTGTTCAAGTTACCTGTTTCTTTTTCATTCAGTTTTGGTGGGCTGTATGTTTCTAGAAAGTTGTCCCATTTCTTCTAGGTTGTTGAGTTTGTTGGCATCTAGTTGTTCATAGTATTCTCTTATGGCTTTTTTGTTGTTGTTATTAGTTGTGATTTCTTCTCTCATTTCTTATTTGGGCTTTCTCTCTTTTTTTTTTTCTTTTTTGCTGTGTGGTATGTGGGATCTTAGTTCCCTGACCAGGGATGGAACCTGTGCCCCCTGTATTGGAAGGCAGAGTCTTAGCTACTGGACTGCCGGGAAGTCCCCTCTTTTTTTTTTTCTAGTAACTGATCAAGCATGTTCATGACTTGCTTCATTTGTTCCTCAGAATAACAAAGGTAAATAAGCAGAAAAACTACATAAAACTTCTTAACTAATAAAAAAACTGAACCCTAAGATAATTCAAATCACTTCTCCAAACCACATTGGTACTGTGTGGCAGAGCTGGGATGCAAATTTAATTTTTCTTGCTTAGTAGTCCTGAGAACTAGCTCTTGTCCAGAACCTAGTGCTGCCTTCCTCTCATCATCTGCCAGGTTCTGTCAGTCTTTACAGTATCTCTTGCATCTGTTTCTGTTTCCATTATGGTCATCTTCCCCTCTCCCTTAACTCTCACCTGATCTAAATTAATTCTTTCCCTTCTTTAGGCTCTCTGCTCTCCTGTTCATGTAGTATACAGCTACAGAGGAATTGGACCGAAGCATGTTTCTTGTCATATTACTCCTCTTGCTCAGAAACTGTCACTTCATTGTTTATGAAGTAAAGTCCTTCTAGATTCCTCAGTTACTTGTTACCTGAAGTCTTCAGCCAGAATTCATCTCTCCTCTAAGGAAGTAGGGGAGAAAAAGAATCCAGTAAAGATGTGTTTTTGTTTGGTGTAAACGATGCTTTTTAAACATAGGAGCCAGCATTTTTAAGATCCGGAGATTTTTGTCCAAAAGATCAGTCTCCTGAAAAGTGAAAAATGTGGCAAGACTAGGACTGCATTCTTGTGTGGCAAAAAAACAGGCTGTTGCTGACAAAGTAACTGCCTACTTTGGGCAAGGCAAGCTTTTTCTACTTCGCCCATCAGTCCCTATTGTCTTCTTGACACTGAGGCCATTGCTTAGAGCCTTTTACCATCATATTTTTGTTGTGATTTTCTTATAGCGGAGTAGTTTTCCTGAGCGTGGGTCTGTTGTCAAATATCCAAAAATAAAACTCAGGGCTATGTGTTAAAAGAAAAATTAGAGCATGCTTCTTTAGAATATTCAGGGCTTCTTCTGGTGGCTCAGTGACAAAGAATCTACCTGCCAAGCAAGAGATGAGGATTTGATTCCTGGGTCAGGCAGATCCGCTGGAGAGTGAAATAGCAACCCACTCCAGTATTCTGGCCTGGGAAATCCCATGGACTGAGAAGCCTGGAGGGCTACAGTCCATGGGGTCACAAAAGAGTCGGACACAACTTAGCAGCTAAACAAAAACAACTTACTAAAATGCAAGCAAAGCATGTGTGTGTCAGAAGAATAGAACTTTCCTTATCTTGGCTCACTTCATTCATTGTGAAATTGCTACCCGTTGAGTATTTTGGGTTTCTCACCTTTGATTTAGAATAAATCACTTTCCGAAGAACGTATACCTAAAAAGTAGCAGAGCCAGGATTCTACTCCAAAGCCCATGTTCTTTTTGCTGTATCATTCAGCATCTGAGTTCTTGTGTTGTGTATTTCTGCATAATGCTTACCAGAACTACTCAGAACATACCTGTGCTTTGCAAGATGGTAGCAATTTTGTAAATACAGTGTGTTAGGTGATTCTCTCTAGAAGTAAAGGCAATGGATAGATGGTTTGTTTTGCTTGAGATGTCATATACATATTGGTTTAGGTTTTTTTTTTAATCTTCTTGATATATGGATATTTCCCAAAGGGCTGTGTTTCTCATTATTTTTTCAGATCCCTAGTGATGAATTAGGATAAAAATCAACCCTTGGTTTTTGAAGTTTAAATTTAGATTTAATTTTTGGTAGTGCAAGCTGGCATAGCCCTTTTTGAGTAGGAGTATCCAAGAATGGTCCAAATTTTCTTGCTTGGAATTTCAAGTAGTTGAAGCTGTTTGGAGGTTAAATCTTTTTGATTTAGCATCATTCTTCCAGTTATTTTTTGCTGTAGTATCCAAAGGCATTTTGCTGATTTTCGGACAGAGAGATTGGATATTATCTGATCTTGGGGAGAGTGTTGTTACCACGGTATTGCATTAATCCAAATCAAAGAAGTCAGAAAAACTCACATTGCTTTACAACAAGAAACAGTTATGCAGAATGTGTTTCAACCTTGGCGAAAAGTAGTTAATTCTTCTACCCTTGATTTTCACGTGTATAAAGCAAAAAATTAATTTAAATCAATAATTATCAATTTGCTGTATAAAAATTACCTATGAAAAATGGAAAAACTACATGTATTTAAGTCCACCCCAAAGGGTTCTGATTTAGTAGATTTATTTGTTGTTTTTCACTCTCTAAGTCATGTCTGACTTTGCAGCCCCTGGACTACAGCATGCCAGACTCGCCGTCCTTCACTGTCTCCTGGAGTTTGCTCAAACTCATGTCCTTTGTCAGTGATGCTGTCTGTCCAACCATCTCATTCTCTGTTGCCCCCTTCTCCTGCCCTCAGCTTTTCCCAGCATCAAGGTCTTTTCCAGTGAGTCAGCTTTTCCCATCATGTGGCCAAAGTATAGAAGATTCAGCATCAGTCCTTCCAATGAATATTCAGGGTTGGTTTCCAGTAGGATTGATTGGTAGTCTTGGAATCCAAGGGACTCTTAAGAGTCTTCCCAGCACCACAGTTCAGAACACCAGTTCTTGGGTGCTCAGCCTTCTTCATGGTCCAGCTCTCACATCTGTACCTGACTATGGGAAAAGCCATAGTTTTGACTATACGGACCTTTGTTGGCAAGATGATGTCTTTGCTTTTTAATATGCTGTGTAGGTTGGTCATAGCTTTCCTTCCAGGGAACAAGCGTCTTTTATTTCATGGCTGCAGTTTATTTAGTGCAAGGTTTTTCAACCTAAGGGCATTTAGGGCTGGGTAATTCTTTGGTGGGCTGTCCTGTGCATTGTAAGATGTTTAGAGGCATCTATGGCCTTCTCCCACTGGATGTTAGTAACAGCTCCCCCCACCCCAAGTTGTGCCAACCAAAAAACGTCTCCTGATATTGCCAGATGTCCACGGGGGATAGAATCACCCAAGGCTCAAAACCACCTTTCTAGAGCCAGATACAGAAATTGGCATTTTTTACTAGCCCCTTTGGTAATTATATCATTAACTCTTTAAAAAAAAAGTGATCAAGCATTTTTGCTAATTTTTCCATACATGGTATATTTGCAGATAAAACCTATGGAATCTGCATATATAGTCAAGTTTTTAGAACATGGATTTTCTCTTTAAAAAATAATTTGATTGCATCAAAGTGCAGTTGTCAAAATGCATAGCTAAAACTGTGATGGTGCTTGTTTGAATCTAAAAATTCTTTATAAAGAAATTTTCCTTTCAGTGTTTTTAGTTGGTGATTCCATACGGCCTTTTGTTTCATTAGGATCAGGCGGCTAGAGACATGAAGAGGCTTGAAGAAAAGGACAAGGAAAGAAAAAACGTAAAGTAAGTTGTTTTCTTCTCCTTCAGAAAGGTTACATGAAAATTGCTACATTATTGCAAAGCCTGTTCCCCCAAAGTTTATAAAGAAAAATTAAACTACACAAATGTCCTGACTTAAAGTTATTACCTTAAATAATATTTCTGTAGGTAATAGAGATGACTGCATTTGCAGTAATTAAAAAGCATTCTTTTTGGTATTCAACTGTAAATAGTTTTTAGTAAACCACAAGAGTGAATTACACAGGGAAGCAAGAGAGCATCATTACTAGTTTGGGTTCATTTTTCTGAGTTTTGTCCCCATAACTAATATAAGATAGGTGTATGTGTATGTGATTAATTTTTAAGATGTAACAGTAATTATATACAAAAACTATGTATATTACTGATGATAAAACCTGATTTGAGGGTGACATGCTTTAGCAACTAGTCAGAGCTTGAAATACTTTATTTTCTAGGAAAGAGAATTCTCCTCTTTCCTTTGCTGAATATACTTTTCTTAAGGCTTTTGCTACCAAGCACAGGAAGGCAGGTTGGATTTTTCCCTCTACTTGGCAGTCAGCGCTCAGCCCCTCCCCAAGGTTCCTGTGCCCGATGAAGGGTCTGCGTCTCTGGGGTGCTTATCGTGTGTTGTGTTCCCTTCCAGCTACCCTCCACTGGTGGTGTTGCTTGCCTTAGGAGTAGCAAGTGCTCTAGGGTAGGCAGAAAGTCTGATTAAAAAGCAATGGTTGTGGGAATTAAGCAACTATACTTTTCATAGTTGCTGAGAGATGCAAGTGGTGAAGGTCCACTTCTCCACTTGAACTGTTTTAGTCCCAGATTTTAAAAAGAGTTGATGTAGTTTTTCTCTCTGTCCCTGAGGATTTTGGCTGAATGCAGTTACTCAGAGCTACAAACTCTGGGGCACATTAAGACAGTTGAGACCATCTTTAGTGTATACCAAATACAGGTGTTCTTGTTTCTGTTTTTAACACAAAATCCTTTTCACAACTGCACTGTGTTTGTTGTGTGGGATATACAAGGCTAGGGCCCTTGGGTAGCTCTCTTCCCAAGTTTTTACTCCCTATATTCTTGTTAGTATTGATATATTTGATGTTTCTAGGGGTACTACATCATCCCATTCAAAAGAAATGCAAACTGCAGCTTATAGTGTGAAATCAGACATACACGGTGGATGGATGGCTTCCAGTGTGCTTACTGTTGCTTTGTTATTGTTAGTGTTGAGAGTTCCTGTCCTGTATGGAATTCAACACTAATGTGCTATAAGTATGGAGCTGGGTATGTGGAACATTTGCAGGGAAGTTTGTTTCTCCGCTTGTTTTTCCAGGGGTATTCGAGATGACATTGAAGAGGAAGATGACCAAGTGAGTTCCTATGCAGTATTTCTATCTTTTACTTTCACCCCACAAAGTCTGTCCTGGGGACAAGCTAGAGCTTGTCTTCACTGAAATGGCCATTCCTGACGTTCAGCAGGGAATGTCATTTGACTTGCTCCTTTTCTACCTGTGTGACCAGTTGGTAATATAAAGATTCATGTGGCTTTCCCCCATGTTGAAGATGGAAATTTTGGTCAAGTACGATATCAAAAACAAAGATGAGCTTACTCAGTGTGATTTTTTTTTTTAATCCAAAATTAATGTTTATTCTGATAAATCAAGAAGTAGAATAGTGTGGAATCTACAGACGACCTCTAGTACCACCTAACCTTGACCTGTTTCTAAGGGTTCTGTTTGTGATTCTTGTGTTTCAAGGTGGAACATTCGTTAAATGACAGTCCTTTAATATTTTTTTTCCCCATTCAGTTATGGGATGGAGAGAAGGGACCCAGAGTGAGCCGTTTCTAGGTTGGTGACCCTTCTAATCAGTGTCAGCTTCCAAACTTGGATTGGTAAAGCCACAGCATGTGTTCCACAGCTCTCAGCAGGGTAGGTGGTAGACACTCCACCCCAGGAAGGCTGTGTAACAGACAGTTTTATAAGTCTTCTGTTAAGCAAGCTAAATCACTTTATGATAGTAACTGTCTCATTTCCTCTGATTGTCCCTCTGAATACTGCTATTGTTAAAGGAATCATTGCTAGTAAGAGTCTTGTCTTACTGGGTAGGTATGTAAACTGTGCAGTCATCTGGTACGCTGTGCGCACTAATTACAGGAGCGAAAATGTTCTGTTATACTTGGGTATGATTATGATCTTGTGCTTTCCTGCAGGAAGCTTATTTTCGGTACATGGCAGAGAATCCAACTGCTGGTGTGGTTCAAGAGGAGGAGGAAGATAATTTGGAATATGATAGTGATGGAAATCCAATTGCACCTTCCAAAAAAATCATTGATCCTCTTCCTCCCATTGATCATTCAGAGGTACAGTATTTCTTGCTGAATTTGACTCTTCTTTCAAGCTGATGCAGTTTTCTTCAGCTTTAATATTTAGGTTTTCCCAATATCAAGAGTACTCTTGATTAGTACTCCTTATTATGTCATGAGAATATTTCTTTGGGATTTTGTCATATTTGCCAAGTGATTGAATCAGAAGGTGACTGAATGGCTGAGACTTTGTAGCCTGTACTAGTCAAGGTACAGCTGAGTCTCTTGCTCACATTCAGTTTTAGGTGAAGAATTTTTTTCAAGCAATTGTACTTGTTTTCCATACCATCACTTACCATCTTCCTTTCACTATGGGTCCCTGGGCCTGCATTTGCTTTTTAATTGCTGTAAATCTTTACTATATCTCCCAGATCTGGGGCAGATGAAAGGCTGTTCTTAAATCAGGAAAAGGAAATGAGGATATCAGTGTACTCACTTGGGGGAAAAAAATCAGTATTTCATCCAGGTTAATATCAGACTAGAGCTTGCATACCCTAGTGATTCTAGATCTAGAGCAGTGGTTTTCAAAGTGTGGTCCAAGGACACCTAGAAGGATCTTTTCACGTAGTCTACAGAGGCTAAAGAATTTTCATGGTAATGCTAAGATTATTTGTCTTCTTCACTGCGTCAGCATTTGCACTGATGACTAAAAGCAATGCTGACCCATTAGCCTGAATCAAGACAGTGGTACCACTTGTTACAGTAGTCACTGCATTCTTCCCTGCATGACTATCACAGTACCAAAAATAAAAGCCAGCTTCACTTAAGAATATCCTTGATGAAACAGTAAAAATTATTTAATCTTGACTCTTACATTACTCTTATATTCCATGTGACAAAATGGGAAAGGGCAGATAAACATTTTTATTACATGGCAAGATATGACAGTTGTCTCAAGGAAAGACGCTTAGGTGTTCAAGTTGTGAACTGAGCTAGCTGCTTTTTTTCATAGAACACCATTTTCACTTGAGAAAATGAATGACACATCAAGGAAAAGTGTCTCTTGTCAATGATAGAAACTCAAAGTTTTCAGGCAGAAATTAGAATTTGGGAAACTGTATTCATCACAGTGAGTTTGACAGCTTTCTCCCTTCCAAGTACTAACCAGGCCCGACCCTGCTTAGCTTCCAAGATAAGACACGATTGGGTGCTTTCAGGGTGATGGCTATAGGCGACAGCTTTCTAATACTTAAAGTCTGTTGATAACCAGCCATGAAATGTGTATTTTTTTAATTACATAGTGAAATGTTTCAGATGATCTTCAAGCCGTCTCAGTGAACCAGTATTTTCAGATAGCCAATACGTGATGTTACAGAATTGTGCATGAGTAAAGGCTCCATTCCAAGTGCAGGATAGACCCATGAATTACAGTGATACAAAGTGTGAAAGTTCATCTATATGGTTTTGGATTACCCAATGAAAACAACCTTTAAGAAATGTGCACTTGTCAAGGTTGAGTGTAGTGTCAAGAGTAAAAGTCCGCAAGCATCTGAAAAGTTATTAAGAAATACTCTGTTCCCTTTTCCAACTACATATATTTGGGAGGCCAGGTTTTCTTCTTTGACTTTAATCAGAACAACACATTGCAGCAGTTTGAATGCAGTAGGAAATATAAGATTTGGAAAAATGTGAAACAGTATTATAAAGTTATCTTTATTAAAGCATATATGTTAAAGTGTCATGGGGTTTGTTATTTTAACATGAATTATAAATTTAAAATTTTTCATGTTTTTAATACAATAACACTGCTGCTGCTAAGTCACTTCAGTCGTGTCCGACTCTGTGCGACCCCATAGACTGCAGCCCACCAGGCTCCGCCGTCCCTGGGATTCTCCAGGCAAGAATACTGGAGTGGGTTGCCATTTCCTTCTCCAGTGCATGAAAGGGAAAAGTGAAAGTGAAGTCGCTCAGTCGTGTCCGACTCTTAGCGACCCCAGGGACTGTAGCCTACGAGGCTCCTCCGTCCATGGGATTCTCCAGGCAAGAGTACTGGAGTGGAGTGCCATTGCCTTCTCCGACAATAACACTAGATATAACCATTTTTTAAATAAAATCTCATTGTATTTCTGTTAAGTGTAAAGGGTACCTGAGACCAAAAAGTTTGAGAGCTACTGGACTAGAGTGTGGGTTGTATTCAATTTTTAAAATTTTCCTTTTGTGCAGCTGTCACCACTTAAGGAGCTGGCATTTTACATGTGGCAAATGAAGCTAAATAAATGAAATTTATCTAGGAGGCTGCATCCGTGATAAAGAGTGAAAATATAATAAGGAAAAAAACACAAGTATTTGAAATAGTTGTCTAATAAAATATTTGAGATACTTGACAGAGTCCTCAAGCTTCATCCTGCCTGGAGTGTATCCCATAGTTGTCCTAATGTAATGAGAAGTCTCCCAGGAGAGACCAGAAATGAAGAAAGAATACCTTTTCTTCACATTCTTCTTTTTTTTTCCTCTTATTTGGAAACCAAAAAAAAAGTGTGTGTGTAAAAAAACTTAGATATTTGTAGATTTTTGTGAATAAAGACAAAAATTGTTACCCTCATGGAGCTTCTGTTTTGATAAGAGAACTGAAGAAAAGGGTTTGGTGCAGCATTGTGGGGAGTGTAATAAAGGTCCTGTTAATAATGCTAAAGGAGAACTTAGTTCTTTCTCTTTGTTGATAGTACCATAGAACAATAATTAATTTTAAGCTGTATCTAGAATTATGAAATTTTTGACCACCTATCAAAGGCTTACGTTCTCCTTAAAAAATAAACAGATTTATTATAGACATATCATGTCAGAAAGAGAATCATTTAGCCAGATTTATATATGGTAATATGCTAGTATTTTGTATTCTTAGTACAGTAAGCTATGAGAGGAGTAGCAGAAATGACTTATTCCCTCTTTGGAACTGGAAATGCCCAACAGTACATTTTTTTAAAGTTAACATAAACATTTCCATGTTTTTGAAAAGAAGGGAACTCCTTAGAAATACTATCAGAGGCCTAGATCTAGGTGAACAGCTGACTGCAAAGCATATTTACATGTTACAGGGTAGAATATCTGAGTCCTTTGGCATTAGAGATTCCTTAGTCTGCATCGAGGCTGTTCAAACAGGAATGGGAAAAAGTTCTGGTTGTACTTGCAGGATTTGTGTCATGAATAAGTGAATTCCTTTTTTCTCTCTAGCTGGTTATGGCTTTACTTGTATAGTATTTGTGAAAGGTGATTTTGCATTAAAATCAAACTTACGGGATTGAATCTTGAATTCTAGACTAACTTTGAATAATTGGACCTGCAGATTGACTATCCACCATTTGAGAAAAATTTTTACAATGAACATGAAGAGATAACCAACCTCACCCCACAGCAGCTAATAGATCTCCGGCATAAGCTCAACCTTCGGGTAAGTCAGCTATTAAGGCAGAGATTCATATTAATGCTAATTAGTCCAGGGTTAGTATCATTGCTTATCTATATTGAAATAATCTTGAATTTCTTCTCCAACAGTCCCTGAACTGTCTTTGATAGAGTAATAATCAGACCCCTTGGACTCTTGTGTCTTGATTTTGTTTTTTTAGTTTTATAGCTATTTTAGGATAGGATTTTTTTTTATTTGATGTATACGCATGAGTGCTATGTGTGTGTGTTCAGTCAACTTTGTGTAGTTTTTTTTTTTAACTGTGTGTTGTGTTGGAACAATAGGTCATATGACCTTAAAACTAATCAGTAAGTGTTTCTGATTGCCATGAGAGCAGTGTGCTAATTAAGAACTGTGTTGGGTGGGCTAAAGGCAAGTGGTCCCCATCTTTAGGAAGAAGAGACAAGATTAACTGATGTGAACAATATGGGAAGTCTTAAAATATTTCAAGATTACGATGCACTTGCTTTTCACATTATATACAGCACAGTTTTTTAATTAGGTGAAGAAATTAACAACTTTACGAAATATGCATGCACTAATATCAGAATAATAGTTTTAAACTGTCCACTAAAAAGCTTTGGGTTGTACATTGGCCACATTTGTTTAAGGTGCTGCTAGATATTAAGTGAAACACACAGGTAATACAATGATGTCTGTGCTGGTGTGGACAACTTTCTGGCCGTACCAGTTGCTACGTGATGTTTGAACTTGTTTCCTGAGGGGTAGGTGGTTGAGTGGTTTTGTGTGTGTGTACATACTTAGTCTGTTTTCTAAGAAGTACCCCTTTAAAAAAAACTTCTAAATGAAACGCTGATTGGAAATATCAGTATCACCCCAGAAGCATTGAAAGCTTAGCACTGTTAGAGTCAGCATGGAGGTCGAGGCCCATTTTTCACCTGGGTACCATTCAGACAGATGTTTTCAGTGTCTGCATCAGCACTAAGCAGGACACTGTCTCTTCAGGCATGACTGAGATTGGAGACATAGATGATATCTTTATAACCAGTGGGTTATAGATGTGTCTGAATTTGGAGCTCATTTGTACTCTTATTTCAAGAGTAAATTTTATTTTTTCTACCACTTGGTTAATAGTTATACACATGGAAAAAATATATTGACTTTTTCCAGTTTTTTGAACATGACTTTTTATTTTTTATGAGAAAATTAATTGTGATTGAAGAGATTCAAGGCCCATAATCATTTAAAATAACATGACCATTATCTCAGAAATATTTATTTTGGAGTTTTTTTAATGTGAGATTTAGGTCCGTTACTATTTAAATTTTACTTTTTCACACATTGTAAGCTATTAGGTATAGACTTAGGTTTTCACTTCTTCATATTCCAGCTAAACACTGGAGAGCTACAGGTAAATACTGTTGACCTTCTAGTGCTATTTATTTTGAAATTCAAGTCATTCCTGCAAGTCATCTTTATCTCTAGGTTTCTGGTGCTGCACCTCCTAGACCAGGAAGTAGTTTTGCTCATTTTGGGTTTGATGAACAACTTATGCACCAGATTCGGAAATCTGAGTACACACAGCCCACTCCAATACAGTGCCAGGTAAGTAAATATGGGTCACAAAGAGTTGGACATGACTGAACGACTGAAGTGAACTGAAGTAAATATAATGAAAGAAAACTGAAGTAGAATGACATTGTGATCTTTTTTTAAAAAACTGACAAAGCAATAAAACACTTTAATACAGAACTGTATTGACATGGATAGAACTTTTGAAACCTTTAAAAATTAAAAAAAAAAGAAAAAGCAGAAGTGAATATTTTACAACTCTTAAGTTACTGACTGCTATCACCTTCTGATGGACCACATTCTGTCCATGGAATGTGAATCTCTCTAAATAAACTGCTTTCACTTCACTATGGCTTGCTTTTGAATTCTTCCCTGTGCAAAAGCCAAGGGCCCTCACTTGGTGACCTGTCTTAGGAACTTAACTGAGACCTAGGACATGAGGTGGTCTTCTCCCCTTCATCACTGTTCTTTGATTATAAAAATGTAGCCCACTCTGTTCTCGGGGCAGAACCCTGTTATCTGACCACTTGTATCTTTCTCTAGTGTGCTGTATTAATCTACTTCTTACCTATTTTAAAAAGTTGCTAAAGGACTAAGAAGTGTTCTTTTGTGTCTGATAAATGTCTTGAAAATATGATCTGAAGAAAACTGTTCATTAAGCCTAAACTAAACAAAGTTTGTGTGTGGAGAAATTTAGTACTGTCAATTAAGAGGATTCCTTTGTCCATGGCCTGAAACTTCTCATTTATAACTGAAAGTAATAGCTTCTGTTTCCCACTTATAAATGGATTTTATTCTTTTCCACACAGTTCAGCATGTGGATGAGACATTCTATACCTTCACGGCAAGGGGGGACAAATTTTTTTTTAATTTTAGCAATGATAATGTTTCCTACAAATGAAGTTAATGGGAATCCAGATGTTTCATTCCCCCCCACCCCCCCACCAGGTATTTCTTGTTATTCCATAACCAATGTGCATAGCCTAGGACATTTTTGTCCCATTGGAAATAAATGTCATTGTTAGTCATCTACCCTTTCTCAAGGTGGCCTTCAATTCATCTTTAAAATTGAAAGTTTAGAGTGGATACTACTTCTCTTTTTCCTCTAGGGTGTACCTGTGGCATTAAGTGGTAGAGACATGATTGGTATTGCCAAAACAGGCAGTGGGAAAACTGCAGCCTTTATCTGGCCCATGTTGATTCATATAATGGACCAGAAAGAATTGGAACCAGGTGATGGACCAATTGCAGTGATTGTGTGTCCCACTAGGGAGCTCTGCCAGCAGGTATGTGCTTTATGTAGAGTGCCCCCTTCCTTATATCAACTAATGAGGACTAATCAACTGGGTAGAATCACCAGGAAACTTTTTTTTTTAACAGTTGTGTGAAATACAAAATTTACCATTTTAACCATTTCTAAGTGTACAGTTCAGTGGCATTAAGTAGATTCACATTGTTGTGCTCTCAGGAAACTTCCAGAAAGTACCACATGTTATGTATTTTGTATATAACCAATTGATTTGGGAACTGGATTGTAAGCTCCTAGTGTTTTCCTCCTAGGTTACTTCATTTTGTTCGGTGAAGGGCAATAACAGGGTCAGGAAGAAAAGTGAAAAAGAATAATCACAACAAGATTTTAGATATCCTGTTAAGATGTGATAATGGTACTCTGTTCATATTTTTTATGAATAAAATTGTGTTTGTATTTTCTGGCTTTTGATTTTCTATTGACATCTCATTTTGTGTGTTTTTCATAACTCCTTTTTGGACTGTGGCAGAGGTATTTATACGTTAGTGTCACAGAGGTATTTGTTCATATGTCATTATGTTACCTTTGTAGATCCATGCAGAATGTAAGCGGTTTGGGAAAGCATACAATCTTCGATCGGTGGCTGTGTATGGAGGAGGGAGCATGTGGGAGCAGGCCAAGGCCCTTCAAGAAGGTGCAGAGATTGTTGTTTGTACACCAGTAAGTATGACTTGGGTTTGAATAGCTTATCAGCGTCTCTCGGTATGGAAAAAATGTCAGTTGTTGGAGGGCATCTCCCCTGAAATGTGGTGAAGCAGGGTTGAGAATACTCTGAGGCAATGATAGCTTGTGGCTTTGGTTTAATTTTGGTTGCTAGACTAAAATAGCAGTCTAGTAAGATTCTTTATGTGCTACAAATTTCTATCTGCATCAGAGTTTTTCTTAACCCTGTCCTGGAAAATGGATCCATGCCTATGGAGAGCCTAAGTTCAGAGTATGGTCAAAACTGCCTTGAAGATTGTAGTTTAAACATTAAGACCCATCAGTAAGGCTTTAATTTTGGTCATTTCAGAAAGCCTCACAAAAAATGGTTCTCACCATCTTTCTACAGTTTAAATCACAGTTAATGTAAAGGAAGAACCCAGTGAGTTTTCAGGTTTTCTGTTCTTTTTGAGCGCCATAGTGCATAAAATCCAAGGCTGTCAGACTAGTGTATATTGCAGTCTGAAACTGGAGTGTTATCATTTTTGCCGGGAGCAGAACTCTAGAAAGTTCTTGTAAATACATTTAATTAAACAGCCCTCAACATTGGCAGGTCTCCCTGTGGGATCCACCAACCAAGGATTGAAAATATTCAGGGGAAAAAAAAGTCCAGAAAGCAAACTTGAATTTTCCGTATGTTGGCAACTGTATGTAGCATTTACATTGTGTGTTATAAGTAATGTAGAGATGGTTTAAAATATACAGGAAGGTATACATAGATTGTATGTGCAAATACTGCTTAATTTTGTTTAAGGGACTTGAGCTTCCTCACGGGGGATGAGGCTGGAACCAGTGTCCAGCAGATACTGGGATGACTTGACTTACTGTTCATTTTCTGGCTCTCATAGGGTCGACTGATTGATCATGTGAAGAAGAAAGCTACCAACCTTCAGAGAGTCTCCTACCTTGTGTTTGATGAGGCAGATCGAATGTTTGACATGGGGTTTGGTATGCTCTGAATACCAGATTCTTCTGTCTCTGTATTAATGACACTAGTTTCTTCCATGTCTTTCTAGACTTAATTTTTTCTCTGTGTGACAAGCTAAAAATACTCCTGGGTAGGGTTGGACCATAGAGATAGAGCTAAGACATTAGCTATTTTTAGGAGTTCTTTCAGGAAAAGTATGTTAGGCTTAACTGGGTTGAGGACATTTGAAAGTGCCTGTGAATATAGGGAGAATATTCTAGGCTTTATTTTTATTCATTTGCCTTTGATTGTGGACGTCAAGGTCTGTGTTATTTGGGAGGTAGGTGTCTTATCCTTCAAGGCCTTTGCTTTCCTGTCCTCTTTGACTTAACCAGTTGTGTGAAAATTCTGAATAACTGTCTTTGTTGGTTGGAACACCACTGAGCCTAACCCAGCTAGGTGTTGGGCTAAGTGTTTCTGAGTTTCACACTGAGTGATAGGTCTGGGAGTTCCAGAACTTCCTTAATTCTTATAATGTCTTTATAGAAAGATTTTTCCTATTAATAAAATGACTTTCCAGGTATCCCAAACTGTCACACAGAGTTATAACACTGATTTTATTCTTCTACTTCTTTCAGAGTACCAGGTGCGGTCCATAGCAAGTCATGTCCGTCCTGACAGACAGAGTATGTATGAAACAGTTTCCTCAAGCCACATTTGTACTCAGAGTAAACGCCTATTTATTTTATAACTCACACTTATGGCAGTAAAAATAATCATGTTTGTACTGGTAAGGAACCATAAAGGGGAAGATAATGACAATTTATCTGAGCTAGACAGGACCTTAGAGATCACCAGATAGAACGCACTTATTTTTACAGATTCTCAAGACTGAGAATTTAATGATGTGCCACACAGTTCATAACGTTTTATCACTGGCTAGAGGCAATACACAGTGCAGATCTGCTGACTTGAAGTCAAGAGCCTTTTTTGAACCATAGTGACAGCAACATCTGCCTTAACTGAAAATGTGTAAAATTAAAAGGAGGGTAATTTTTTTTTTTCCTTAGTGAATTAATTTTTAAACTTAAGGGGGCTTTCGTTTTTCCAAAACTGAGCCGTGAATGTCAGTAGGAAGCTTAGTGGGTATTCAAAAAAGAAATGATGCTGTTTCTTTAACATAGTTTACCTTTTAGCTCTCTTATTCAGTGCAACTTTTCGGAAAAAGATTGAAAAGCTGGCCAGAGACATCCTGATTGACCCCATTCGTGTGGTGCAGGGAGATATTGGAGAGGTAAGCCTGAGCAGGGCAGATGGAGTCCCAGTGGGTTATTTTTCACACTGGTGACATGGATTTCATTTCTCACTATTGAGAGAAAAAACATTACGCACTTACAGATGAGGCACCGTGTTTCAAATTTGCTTTGAAAGCACAAGGGTTGGGGGCAATAGGTGGAATATGTTTGGCAAAACGTTAATAATTGTTGAAGTCTGGTGATGGTTACATGGGAGTTGATTTTGTTCATTTTATTCATTTTGAATGTTGAAATTTTTTCCACAGTAAAAGGTTTCTTTTAAAAAATTTATTTCGGGGAAAAAGCAAGTCTTGTCTGAAAGATGCTGGTCGGTTTGCATGGAAGTAACATCTTCAGTGATTGTGGGAGGTGGCCTGCACAGTGTGGAGTGGGGAGACTTGAAAGGCCTGTTGAATTACGTTTTTGTTTTCCTCACCTGTACATATGCCCTATGTGGAAAATTTCTCTGAATTGTGGTTTGGAAATCAAATAAGGCAGCCCTGAGAATTCCTTAATGTGCTTATTATGCTAGTAAAGTTCTGTGCAGTTAGCTTTTAAACATTGTCCACTTTTGATTGCTGAGTGCCTTCTATATGTGGGTATGAATTGTACTAGGAGCTCTTACTCTATTGGGAATAATCTGAATAGGCATGTAGAAAAGTATTGCGGAGCATTGGGGCTTAGAGATTATTTAGATATATGTACACATGTCAGCAGAGGGCTTCCCAGGTGGCACAGTGGTAAAGAACGCGCCTGCCAAGGCGAGAGATGCAGGAGATGCGGGTTCAATCCGGGATTGGGAAGATCCCTTGGAGAAGGAAATGACAACCCACTGCAGTATTCTTGCCTGGGAAATCCCAAGGACAGAGGATTCTGGTGGACTACAGTCTGTGGGGTCGCAAAGAGTCAGAAACGACTGAGCATGCACGCACACACATACATCAGGGGAGGTGGAGAGCGCTGTGATTTGAGAAGGGATATAAAATTTGAGTTGCACTTGACTTGCTGAAGGAAAGCCCAAGGATACGGGGGATTATTCATGGTTCTTCTAGACACAGGTGGAAAGTGTGGTGTCAGGTTCTTACTCAGGTGCACTGTGGCACAAACGTTGCCATCATCTTTTTCATTTCTTTTCAGGCAAATGAAGATGTGACTCAGATTGTGGAGATTCTCCATTCTGGACCTAGTAAATGGAACTGGCTCACCCGGCGTCTAGTGGAGTTTACCTCTTCAGGGAGTGTCCTCCTGTTTGTTACTAAGAAAGCCAATGCTGAAGAGCTGGCCAATAACCTTAAGCAGGAGGGTCATAATCTTGGCCTGCTCCATGGTGACATGGATCAGAGTGAAAGAAACAAGGTTATTTCAGACTTTAAGAAAAAGGACATCCCCGTCCTAGTGGCCACAGACGTTGCAGGTAGGGTATGCATTTCCCCAGTAACCCTTGGTTCCTATATTGTATGGGTTGCTCCGTCTGGCTATGTAGACCTGTAATATCTGAAGAGGCCAGTTGAAGGCACTCTGCTGGCCTGGCTGTGCACGCCCTATGAGGCAGCAGTTCCGAGCATGGTGATCACGGTCTGGAACTCTTGAGTACCACTTTCCACTTAATATTCCTCTCTGAAAAAAAAGAATCCCTGCTGTTGGAAGATACTTGAGGATGAAATTGTTAACACAGTTAACATCGTAGGCTGTGTCCCTGAATATAGTAGATATCTTAGTTTGATGATGTAGTTTGACATATTTCACTCAAGATCAGAAAAAAATTTTGAAGTGTGATTTTTGAGTTTGTTCTGATGAGTTTTAATAGCTACACGTAAAAACTTGGTATTTTCTCCCAGAAAGGTGATCACTTCTCAGCCTCAAGACACATTTGATGTTGGTTGTAAATTTTTTTTTTTCCCAACGTATTTCTGGTCAAGAGAGAGGCCACGGCAGGTTACTGGTAGTAGAAGATAGACGTCCCTACACACTAAGTTTACCCAGTGTTGTAGAATCTATAATAGTAGCGTTCCTTTTAGAAGGGTGGCTCACGTACCTATATCTCAGCACATCAAACCATGTGCTTTGCTTAGATAAGAGGAATGCGTCTTCTTAGGCGGTAAGCATTTTGGGTGACTTTGGTGTTTTGACTTCTGATAAAGAGTAAAAGAATTTGTTTATTTCAGCCCGTGGTCTGGACATCCCTTCAATTAAGACTGTCATTAACTATGATGTGGCACGAGATATTGACACCCATACTCATAGGATTGGCCGCACAGGACGAGCGGGTGAGAAGGGCGTGGCCTATACCTTGCTGACACCCAAGGACAGCAATTTTGCTGGTGACCTTGTCCGGAACTTGGAAGGAGCCAATCAGCATGTTTCCAAGGAGCTCCTAGATCTGGCCATGCAGGTGAGGGACTGGACGCACTTCAGTGAAAAAACTTCAGTATGCCAGAGACAGGTAACATAGAAACATGACAGTAAAGCTGGGCAGGCAGCACTTACAAAGTATAGGTTGGTATTGTAGGACATTAAAACTCATCTGATTTGCCTTCTCATTCTCTCAGCAACATACAAGTTGAAAAGCTATTCCTTTCTTGTGCTAAAATCTGTCCCTTAAATTTCTTCCTTCTTGCCATTTATCACACTTGTGAGCAATTTTACTGTCAAAGTTACTATTCCCCTCACTGCCCTTTCCCCAGTTTTTTCTATTGGGGGCTAAAAATGTATGATGTCTTTTTAAAAAAAGCATTTCACTACTTCTCAGACCTTTGACTACACCTTGTTGATCCAAAACTGAGTGACGCATTCTGCTGAATTAAATCTTGAGTCATCTTGATACACACAGTTCCCAAATTGCCAATGTGTTGGGGATACATGTTCTGATAGTAGAGACTTCTGTGTTTTTCAGATTCATAGGTCAGCCTACGGAGCTGTTCACCCATAAAGCAGTTGTACTGTGGTACTACTGCCCATGCTTCCCACCCTGGGAGTAAAGGACCAGCATTTCAGGGGAGAGTAGAGTGATGTTTCCTTCCCTCTCCTGGAGAGCCAGTCCTAAACTAAGTTTTTGAACCAGATATATTTTGTCTTTGGCATTTTCCTACATCTCATTGTGCTTCAGGCTTTCTGTGCTCTCAGATTGATCAGCTTCTCTGGTCAGCACCTTGCCGCCTTTCAAGTACTTTTGACTGTAACTTGTGATAGTCAGATAAAGCTCTAAGCTCCCTCAGAGATGTTTCATATAGATTGTCTAAGAAATAGAAAATAAATTCATTTTCCACGAGGAAGTTAGAAATGGCCAGAAGAACTGCTCTGCATTTGAGGTGTATTATAATCATTTCCCTTCCTGGAAGCTCTGAAGGAAGAAAGGAGCAGTAAAAGGAAGCCTTAGCTAAACGCTGCTGACAAATCTGATGGATTAAGCTACCAAAAGGAAGCTAATCTGTGATTCCTGTGAACAGTTCCTCCTTTGCTATAGATACATTGGCTAAAGATTCTCCCTCCCGTTTAGTTTCCTCTTTGACTTTGTTCTCTTCCTCTGGGTGCCTCTTCCTCCCATGACTTAACTTTGAATTGTGTTTGCTGCAGAATGCCTGGTTTCGGAAATCCCGCTTCAAAGGAGGGAAGGGGAAAAAGCTGAACATTGGTGGAGGAGGCCTGGGCTACCGGGAGCGGCCTGGCCTTGGCTCTGAGAACTCGGTGAGTCCAGACTACAGCAGTGTCCTTCAGACTGGTCCTGCGTCTTTCATGACATTAGGACTGTTCTCATTTACCTGAGTCTCAGTGAGTTCAGAACGCTGTGATCTGCTGACTTGAGTCAGTACAGTGCTGGTTCTTAACGTGACTTTATAGTAAAGAAGTAACTGTGTGTCCTTGACTGACTAGGTGTGCTCAGGAAATCAGTGTAGATTAGCATTGGTTCTCAAAGTGTGGTCCCTGGACCTGCAGCAAATGCAGTCTCATGGCCCACCCTAGACCTGGTGAATCAGACTCTGGAGGTGGGGCCTAGTGGTCTTTCTACTTGCCCTCCAGCATTGGCCTCGATCCAGAGGGTCCCTCTATAATTCAGCTGTATCTTGTAACTAAACGCACAAACAATACTATACTCTCTGGGAAATTGGTTCAGATACGAGAGCTAATTTTTCTCACAAACCAAGTAACAAAAGCTCCCCCTGCCTGGCTTTCTTAACTTTTCTTGTCACTTTGATTCTTAAGCCAAGGAAGAAGGCTATCAGTCTACGTGTCTGGATCACTGTAGTGAACTTGATGTCTTGGTGAAGTAGTCTGTCCCCGTGTTACAGTGATGCTGCTGCTATGGATCATGCAGGTGATAGTGGTGATACCGAGCACTTAGTATGTGCCCAGCCAGTTCAAGCAGCCATACGTGTTAACTCAGGCTTCACAGTCACTCAGAGTAAATACAGCTGATACACCGAGGCACCCAGGGTTACACTGTGGGAAGCGTTGAAGCTGAGGTTAAGACTTGTCAGGGTTTGGGTGTAGAGCCTGAGCAGTTATGTATGTGCTGCGCTGCCTTGTGGCCTTTTCAGCTCTAACATAATTTTTACAGTTACATAAAGGTCATGTTTATGGCTATAAATAATACCAGGCGATCAGCTTTGGGCATAATCTGACCGCATTTCTGATTGTTAGGGTGGGTTCTCAGAAATAGAATTAAGGGGTTGAAAGGCATAAAAAAAAATCCCACACCTATTTCACCTCCCTCTTGAGTTTCCAGCATATTGAGGCCCTTCTGTGGCAGTGGGCTTCCATACTTACTCTTCCTTTCTCATGAGTGTGTGTATTTTTTAGGACCGAGGAAGTAACAACAATGTAATGAGCAATTATGAGGCCTACAAGCCCTCCACGGGAGCCATGGGAGACCGGCTGACGGCAATGAAAGCAGCTTTCCAGGTGTGAAATCAAGCACTCGGGGCAGTGGTGAGGGGCCCTGATCTTCCTGAGATGGTAGCTGGCCTCGTAGACTAGATGCTGGATTTCCCGAGGGCCTTCCCCCATTTTCAGTTCTGAATATCGGCTTAACTGCAGCTTACCTAGCGCTGCAGGTGTAGAGGCTGGACAAACCCCTGTTGCCGGTCGTCTCCTTCAGGCATGCTCAGGGCCCTCGTCCTACGACGGTATCGGTGTTCCCTCCCTGTTCTAACAACCATCAAGGTGCCAAGGCTCTTGTAATCTGGTTGAGAGTGATTGCCGTTTTTTGGCTAAGTAAGACAGGTTTGGTTCTGTGTCTCTTGTGCCCTGAACTGCCCCCCATCCTTCTGTACCTCGTTAGCCAGCTGGGCCATTAGGTGTCTTAAACTTACTGTCTCACCCACTGCTGTTGTCTCTCTCTTAGTCACAGTACAAGAGTCACTTCGTTGCTGCCAGTTTAAGCAACCAGAAGGCTGGAAGCTCTGCGGCTGGGGCAAGTGGATGGACTAGTGCAGGGAGCTTGAATTCAGTTCCAACTAATTCAGCCCAGCAGGGCCACAGCAGTCCTGACAGCCCCATTGCCAGCGCCACAAAGGGTATCCCAGGCTTTGGCAGTACTGGGAACCTCAGCAGTGCCCCAGTGACCTACCCTTCTGCCGGAGCTCCGGGGGTCAACAACACAGCTTCAGGGAGTAACAGCCGAGAAGGGACTGGGGGTGGCAATGGGAAAAGAGAGCGATACACTGAGAACCGGGGTGGAAGTCGTCACAGTCATGGAGAGAGTGGCAATCGGCATGGCGATAGCCCACGTCACGGAGATGGGGGTCGCCATGGAGATGGGGGTCGCCATGGAGATGTATACCGCTACCCAGAGAGCAGCAGCCGCCACGCTGACAACCGCCGTCATGCTGATGGTCATCCTCATGGAGAGAACAGGCATGGAGCAGGCGGAGGCCGACACGGGGAGAGCCGGGGTGCCAATGACGGTCGGAATGGTGAAAGCAGGAAGGAAAGTTGTAATCGTGAAGGCAAGATGGACCCCAAGGTGGACAGCCCCAAGGTGGACAAGATGGACAGCAAGACGGATAAGACTCCTGATGGTTTTGCTGTCCCTGAGCCACCCAAGCGCAAGAAAAGTCGATGGGACAGTTAGAGGGTATGTGCTGAAGTGTGAAATCCAATTGTCTTTAATTTTATTTTTAGATTTGGTAACTAGGTGTCTCAGGGCTGGGTTGGGGCCCAAGGTATAAAGACCCTGGGCCCTTAGTGCACAGCTGGAGTTTGGAGACGTGACCCATTCACCTAGGGAACGTTTCAGGTATTTTCTTGGGAAGCTGCTTTCGTCTTAGAAGCAGCCAGAGTCGGCAGCTTCTTTTGGCTCTGGGTGAGTGTCACGAGGGTCAGTTAAGGATACCTTGGGAGAAGGGGCCTTACAGGGCACAAAACTCACTCTAGGTTTATATTGTATGTAGTGCATATTTTTTACTAAAATGTCACCTTAAAAACATCTACAAATTTTTCTGTGGCCAGGCAGTCCTCATTTGAGGCTGGATTGATTCTGCAGATCAGTCCTTGGAGGTGTTGTGGATGTGCTCTGAAGCGCTTCCAAACCTCTGCAGGGGAGGTGGGGGGAGGGAGGGGCCTGATTCTACGTGAGAGTTGATGCTCAGGTTTCCCAGCCAGGTTTGTGTCCAGCCCTGAGACAGGAAGCAGCAGCCTGCCAGACCCAGAGTCCCTGCAGCTGAGGGGTAAAGACGATCCTGGAAACAGGACTGCTCTGGGCCTAAACTGTTACTAAATTTAAAATGAAAAAAACAAAAACCCAACAACAGCTTTTAAAGTGTCTTCTATTTCATTGTATTTTTTTTAAACTTGCCACAATGGTAGAAAAATCTTTTGCTGAAATGATTTTGATGATTTTTGTTTTATCTTGTTTATAAAAGGAAAAGAAATATACATACTTCAAATTTTGTGACTTTGTGAAGGTTTCTTTAAGATGTGCATTCCTTTCTGCTTGCTCTAGTAAATGTTTTACTATTGGGACCTGTGGATTGCTTGTCATTTCTACTTCACCATGAGTTGGAACATACAAATATGATTTACAACAGTGCACAGGGTGTGCACACCCAGCTGTTTTGGAGCTATCAAGTTCCCAGGAACCGAGCTGTCAGAAAAGACATCCATCCTCCTGGTTTTATTCAGATGATAATGGGGGAAGACTTGAGAGAACCACTTGCCCAGGCATAGACTGCAGTGACTGCCACTGTAGTATGGAACTCCCCTTATGATTTAAAAGTGGTGAGACTTCTTGCCCAGTGCCCCACGTCCTTCACAGAAGGGTTGTGGGCTCTGATAGCACCGACAGGGCATTTTTAGCGGGGCTTTGATGGGAGCCCTTTCTTCCAGTCAGTATGATACCCACCCCTCACTGCCCAGCACCACAAGAGTGCAGGTAGCTGGAACCTGTCTTGGCAAGGGCAGGGCTGGCACCAAGGAGGCCAGAAGGGGCACTGAATCCCTCCTCATCCTCACACAGTCCCTCGGAGACCCTGGTGGCCCTGCTCATTTCCGCTTGTGCTTTTTCTTCTGCTCCTTCCTCTGCTGTGCTCTTTGGTCCTTCTTCATCCTCGAATCCACCACCTTGAAGTGACCTCTGACCCCAGCTGGCCGGCGCACTTTGCGGCCCACACCTTTTTTGGCTACAACATAGGTGACCTGGCGTTTCTCCTTTCCAAGCCCGGCTTTCTTGTAGAGACTGTAAGTGGAAGACACAGGTTAGAGGCTTCCTGCTGCTCCCTGATTCCATGTACCTTTGTGGGTGACCCCTGGCCCCTCACCTCCGAAGCTGTGCCACTTTCTCCCGTTCTGAGATGTCCACTGTGTTAACCACAGCTTCTGCCTTCTTCTTAGTCTGCTCCAGCTTCTTGAGCATCTGTCAGGGGACCTCACAGTCAGGCCAACCTCTTCTCCTACTCCTGCCCAGCCCACCCAGCACGTCAGGCAGCCCCATGCTCACCCTCCGTTTCTTCCTGGCCTTGGCCTCAGCCACTTTCTTGATGGGCCGTGCATTGATTTCCCGCCAGCGTTTCCGGTAGTGTTCCACTTCCTTCTTATCGACAGGCAACTGTCGTATCCTGTGCTGCTTTTCCTCCTGCACAAACCAGTCTGGAAGCTCCCCCTCGTCCTCATTGAATGTGTACCTAGATGGAGAGACCACCAGATCAGGCTTATCACAGAAACCATCCCTCCCAGGTCGATTCTCATGACTTCCTGACCCCTCACCGGCTGAAGGAGTCATCTATGAGGTCTCTCCTGGCTTTTTTGGAAGAGGCAATCACCGCACCTAGAGCAAGGCCTTCAGGGTCCAGGATCCGATGTTTCACTAGGGAGGGAAGCAGAAAGTCACAGCTCAGCCCCCAACACCCACATCTCCAGGTGGCCTTCCAGCCCACCCCGTGCAGAGCTCTCACCTGGGTCCTTGATAGGCACCACCTCAAACCCATCGTCGTCGTCTGACTTAGGCCCGCGGCCTCGCTTTGTCCCGCGCTGTGATTTCCAGCTGTGGAAGAGGGGAAGGATGTGCACCCACGTCCCACGGTAACCCATGCCACCCAGACCCAACCCTAGTTCTTAGTTAAAACTGCCTGGGGAACTTCCAGAAACCTTGCCCCTCAGGCCGTACTGCAGATCACTTAAGCCAGAACCATCTGTATTTAGTTCTCCATCTCCAGCTTACAGAGGATGGGTCAGAACCACTGCTGCTCCTTGAGCCCCTCTGTCAGCTGCCACCACTCACCTCTCCTCATCCTCGCTGCTGCTGTCGCTGTCGGAGCTGCCATCGCTCTCTTCCTCTCCAGGCCCAGGGGCGACCTGTGACCCCTTAGGAGCCCCCACCCCCTTAGGGGCCTCACTCTGGCACGGGGGAGGCTTGCTTTCAGTCTCCTCACTGGAAGGTGGTGGCCGTGGAGGCTGCCCCTTGCGACGGCTCTCATACAACAGCTGGGCCTGACTGATCTCCAGGGCCTCGTCGGCGTCGTCCTCAATCCCGCTGAAGCCGTCCTGTGATGGGGGAATCGTCAGGCACCCCTCTCTCCCCCAGGGAACGCCAGCCCTGGTCTGTCTCAGCCCCCAGCCTCTGTTTACCTTGGAGAACCACAGGCTGGCCTGTTCTTCCTGCAGCACCGCCTTTTCCTCCAGTGGTACCAACAGTGGATTCTCTTCCTCCTCTTTATCATCTTCCACCTCAGCAAATCGTACACTGGAGCCCCAGGGTAAGTGGGTGGGTCCGTGCCCTGGAGGGCTTGCTGCCCCCACTGCCACTGGGGACCTGAGCTGAGGGTGCCCTACAGACACCGTCCCAGACACGCCCCTGACACACACACACACTCCTTACCACTTTGGGTCCTTTAGACTTGGAGGTTCTTTGACTCCTGCCAGCTCCTCCGGATCCAGGTCACTATCCAGAGATGCATCGTCGTCGTCCTCGCCATCTGATATGTAGATGTCATCTCTTGGCAGTTCCGACAAAAATGTGTCTGCAGCACTCATGTCCCCCTGTGTTACCTCCTCTAACAACTGGAGAGCAACAGAAACGGAGGTCGAGGGCACTGACAAGGAACATACTGCTGTATTCCTCCCTGTTCATCACCTTCGTTTATTCTCAGCAACATTAGAAAAAACACTGTGGCAAGGACATTATCTCCTTTTATAGACAGGGAGGTGATGGGGTTAACTGTTTAAAACACCCCATTGTAGGCCACGTCACTCAGCAGTCTCTTCAACAGTAGAAGGAACAGGTTTATGGAAAAGTACCCCATGGCCTAACTGGTGTCATACTTTTAAAATATTTTAAAATCACTGGTTTTCAAATTACTCAGAGGCACCTTATCACTGGAGAATATCTGTAACTGTTGTTTCCATTGAATAAAGGAGTCCATGCAACATACGTCTAACAGGAAGAATTGTTTTACTTATAAACCAGTTGTCAACTCCAAAATCTGTTCTCATGGCAAAGATAGCTACTATTGCCTGAATTATACACCAGGAATCGCACCTAACCATCTTTGTTTTATTCCTTCCTAACACCCTAGTAGGTAGTTTCTGTTACCATGTTTTACAGATGAGGAGACAGGCAAAGCATGCGTAAGTGGTGGTCCGCTCCAGGACCACTGTGCTCTCTGGCTCCCGTACGATGTGACCCAGCTGTTACCTTTATACACAAGAACCACAGAAGCTCATTTTATTTGTAATGCTGCTTTCACCAGGAAAAGCAGACTCTCGAGCATTCAGCAGAAAGCACTGTCCAACAGCCTGGTGCTGACTTGGTCTCAGTGAACTGAACAACACTGTGCCCCACCTCCCTGAGGGGAACCCCCAAACATATGCGCTGGTAACCCAGGCACCCTGGTGCATCACCTATCACCTAATCTGGCAACAAGAGCCTTGTGGTTCTGATACTCTAGTTCTACAAGGATTAAATCTGTACCACACTCACAAAGCTTCCCTACTCTACCATTATTTTAGGCATATGTCCCCTCCTGCTCTTTGAAATACAAGGCTCTTGTTTTTTCCCAGCCTCCCCTCCCCAAGTCATTTATGGGTGAGGACAGCAACCACGAGCCATGACCGTTCAGCGTACTGAACCAAAGGCCTCCAGGGCCCCCACCTCCAAACGCCCACACTGGTCCTCCCCGTCTCCTGCGTGGGCCCCACCCCGCCTCACCTGGTGACCCCGGATGGTACGCAGGGAGAACATGCCAGTCTCCCCCTCGTCTGCGATGGAAACCCCGGGAAGATCCATCTTCAGCTCCACGCGCTCCCGCTGCTTCCTCTGCTCGCGCAGCAGCTTCTTCTTCTTCCTGAGGGGCCGGGTTGAGGAGTCACAGCTGCCCAGCTCTGGAGATTCCCCAGCCAGGCCTTCACACTCTCCCACATCTTCACCCACCGAGGGACTCGGCCGTGGTGGTCCCCCAGCTCCCCTCACCTCTTTAATTCTGCCACCTCCTGGGCCTTCATCTCCGCCAGGGTCCGGTTCAGCTGCTCCTCCTCCTCCTCCTCCTGAGATGGCTGCTGCCCAGTCCCGGCTGCGGACTCCTCCTCTTCTCCTTCCTCTTCCTCCCCGGAGCTGAGGCTGACACAAGTGTCCCAGGAGCTGGTTATCTCCCCGGACACCTCCCGCCAACACCCGCTTAGCGCCTGCCCTGGCTTAGCTCCCTCCTCACCTGATGTCCAGCGCCTTTGCTTGCTCTTTCAGCTTCTTGGCCACGTATCGCCGAAGCTTCGTCCTCCAGTTCAGTAGGGACCTGCCTCAGAAATACCATTCCTGACCCTACTGTCTCCCTCTGTCCCAACCTCCTCCTGGTTTAGGTCCACATCCCAAACCTCACGTGTGAGCCACGTAAGTCCGAGGACTCAGGCCCCCACTCCGGACTTCCACCACAGCAGCATCCTGTTCCCCAAGATCCAGCGTCATGTCCCTCCCAGGACTCCCCACCGCATTCGGGGCTCCCAGAACTTCCGCCCATTCCCAGCACGAACCTCAGCTCCTTGCGCCCCAGAACTTTGATGTCCTGACAGCACATCCGTATGTCCTCGGTGGTGGCTGGATGCTGTGCCAGCTCTTCGTCGTCTAGTGAGATCTGTTTGGGGGGGAGAGGGGTGGGGAGATGCTCAGGCCCTGCTTCCGGGGCTCCCCCACAGCCCTCGAGTCTGGGGACTCACTTCACTGGCTTTGGAGAGGAAGTCAACAGGGTTGGCAGCTCGGAGGAAGTCAGTAACGGAGGTTCGGTGATAGAGAGTGAGGTCACCCTCAGCATAGCCTTCAGCCTTAAGAAGGGAAATAACGAAGGTTGAGCATTCAGTCCCTTCCGGGGTGTCTGTAGGACCCACCAGGCCCAACCTCCCCCAAGTTCCAGGACCTGAGAGTGGCCCCACTCCCCTACACACCTTTGGCTTCTTCTTAGTCACCAATTCTGTAACAGTCTTAGCCTGAACTTCAACTTCCTTGAAGGCAAATTTGGGGTCAAAGAATTTACTGTCAACCTTGTCAGGAGCCAGGAAACCTAAGGCAATAGGATTCATGAGCAAGTGTGCTTTGGTAGGTAGGAGACTGAATCAAGAGAACAAAGGAAGTTACACCTACCCTGGCAGACTACAAAGATCTCCGCAGATTCATGACGAGAGGCTTGGGGCTTGGTGGCCTGGACACGGCGGAAGAGCTGCTGAAAGATCCACAGTAAGGGCTGATAGTCACGAGAACGGAAAACCTTTGTGATGAAGCAGCCACCACGGCCCAGAAAGTCACAAGCCAAACGCAGAGCCATCAGCGTCAAATGGGCTGTGGGAGAGAGACGGTAAGCTGAGGACCTCTGCAGCCTGAGAGGGCATGCCCGCCTCCACCCTTATCTCCATGTCCTCCGACCCCAGCACCTTGTGAGTAAGCATCATGGGCCCAGCTAGCCCCGACATTGGGGGCCCCATCATTGAGCACAACATCAACTTTCCAGGTTTTCAGCTCCTTCCTTAGGGCCTACAGAGAAGGAAAAGATTACCGCAACTGAAATACAGACATGGCTATGAACAGAATCACTGGTTTAGCCATCTGTCCACCCAATCATTTGTTGAGTGCCCGCCACAGGCCAATTCCTGTGCTGTGGACAGGGGATACAACGATAAGGAAACCTATCTGTCATCATGGAGCTTAGTCTACTAGAGAACCTGCTGGAAAGGATTTCATGGAAATCTCTGCACTTCCTCCAACTCCAAAGACCTCTTTCCCGAATAAACAAAGGCTGGATGGACCCACCGTCTTTTGGGCCTTGTCATAGAGACAATGTGTGGGCACTGCTTAGGGCATGGTAAACAGGAAAAATGTGCCTTCAGGGGATCAGGGTGGGAAGAGGGATGGATGCAGATGTCTACATATAAAAAGGACAGGAAAAGGGAGGTTCCTATTACCTGCCTACAGCGTTCAGTTGTGATGTCCTCCTGGAGTGTCACCACATTGGGAAGAGGCTTGATTGGGACCAGATCCACTCCTGGAAGAAAAGAAAGCAGAGGATTCCAAAAGGCTGCCTCAAGCAGGGAGGAAGGAAATGCATAACCACAGTGTCTCACTCTCGCACCCCCCTGGAACACCTAAGAGACCACGGGTCACTCACCCACAATAAGGCTGGATACAGGCATAAACTTGGCAGCCACTTGCAGCCTATAAAAGAGAAGTAAAGATTAAAATACCCTCGGTCACCCCTCCCCCTCCCTAGACAATCTGATCTCCCACCCCTAGTGTTGGGAGTCTCTGGGACCTGGGACCTTTTGCTGCAGTGTTTGCAGTTGAACAAACAATTCCTCAAGTAATAAAATACAAACAAACCACAAATGACTAAAAATAACTGTATGCATGCCCAGCTGGGGTGAATTTTGGACAAGAAGATACAAAAAGACCAAAAAACAAACAAACAAATCCACTGCCACTTATGAAGAGCTAGGAGCAAAAGCAGGGCCCTGCACTTGCCCACGACACTCACCATCACCAAAGGGGTGAGCAAACCACCTAAGCTACTCCTAAGGCTAGGCTCCTAGATACACAGCAACCCTCACCCCATATAAAGAATCAGCTCACACCCTCTTTGGGAGCTAGCAAGCAAGGGAACTTGTTACTTGTTCTCATGCCCTCCTGCTGCAGCAGGGGCCCCAACAAAGCTTTGCCTGAATTTCCTGTCTGGCCTCTAATCAATTTCTATTGATTGGGGAAGGCAAAAAACCCTGGTCTGGGAAAGATTGAAGGCAGAAGGGGATGACAGATGATAATTGGATGGCATCACCAACTCAATGGACCTAAGTCTGAGCAAGCTCCAGGAGTTGGTGACAGACAGGGAGGCCGGGTGTGCAGAAGTCCACGGGGTCGCAAAGAGTCAGACACGACTGAGCAACTGAATGGAACTGAAGAACCCTAGTCAGTACCAGCCAAACATATGTACACGTTCCAAATCTTCCCTCCTGAAGCTTAAAGTTCTGGGGAGTACAGAAATTTGAGACTGGTATTACTGTATCTCTCCCGCCACTCAACGCCCTTCTCAGTCATCCAAGGCTGGAACCCAGAAAGTTTCCATAAGGAACGTCAGATGCCAGGTGTTACCCACCATCCACCCGGTGCAGCGCACAGGTCCAGCAATGCTCGGGCTTTTTGCAGAAATTGAAAGCGGCGATTCAGCTGGATCAGCTTGAAAGCAGAGCGGGACCGATAACCTGGAGGCGGCGACAAAATACTGTAACAAGGTCTGCGAAGCGCTTTCCCAACAGGATTTCTGCGGCCTCCCGACCCACTACCCCTTCTGCGGAAGAGAAACTCAGTATTCGGAAAGCGGGGCGAGCCGACCGAGGTCGGTGGCTCGCCTGCTCTGACAGCACGAACCCTGACTCACCGGTCTCCTTCGCCAAGTGATAGAACTTGTCTCGTCGGCTCTTCCCGACTTTGCCCTTTTTGCCCATGGTGTAACGTGGGGGCACCACTTAATCAGGAGAGAAAGCAGAAGTTGGAACGTCTCTTTCCGGAGCACTAGATTCCGCTTTCCGTTTTTCACTCGCCGTCGCGGAGACACTCAAGAGTCTTACTCGACACCACTCACTGGTAGCCAGCACCGTCTTCTCCACCCTGGAGCGGCACATGTGGGCAGCAAACGTACTTCCGCTTCCGCTTGCGTCGCTCGCGTCCCGGCTCCAAGTTTTCCGCCATTTAGAGCGTGGCCACTAATCTTTTCTCTGTAATCCTTCCCCAGGTTTTATAAGTTGGAAGCTGGCACCAGGAGAAATGGCGCAAAAACCGAATTTCTAGAGAGTAACTTTAGCAGTTCTGTGCCTTTTACACCAAAGATCCTGACCTCGCGTACCCCCTCACGGCCCTTGCTATTTGTTACCGTCCGTCCTCACACCCCGCCCATTGACCCGGAACTGTTCTCTGCCCGAGTCTTTGGTTTCCCGCACCACCACTCCCAACCCACGCCGAGGGCCGGCTTTGCGCCTGCGCGCCAAAGTAGCTCTGATGCCGGCGGTTTCCGCGGAAGAGGGAAGATGGCGCTTGACGGACCAGAGCAGGTATGGCGGCGGCGGCCGGGCGGGGACCGGGGCTGGATGCGAAGCAGGTGCGATCCGAGGTGGGCAGCCGGCCGGGGCCAGAGGGTGAGGGGAGTCCGGGGGGGCAGGGGGCCAATCTAGACTGGGCCCTGCCTGGGACCGGATCTGCTGTGTCAGCGCCGCCCGCGGCGGGTCACTGCAGGGCCGGGAGTGGAAGACTGGGTGGAAGCCGATTGAGTGAGGAGCGGTGAGAGCAGTGGGAGCGGGAACCCACCCTTGCGGTAGTCGGGGGGCCCGTGCTCCCAGCTGGCTGCTCCTGTACCAATAGCATCTCGGGTTTGTGAAGCGTTCCCGGTGCGCCGTTTCTTGATCCTCCTGAAAGTCTTAAGAGGTAGGCAACGTTCTCATTCAGTTTTAGTTTAGTCTTAAGGAAATGGTTGTGAAGAGGTGGAGTGAGGGATGAGAACACAAATCTTAAATCTCCGAAATCAACGTGGAAGTAGCTTTATCCCTTGGATGTTTAGCCTTTTGGTTAATAATTACACTGTGTCCCCAGATGGAGCTGGAAGAGGGGAAGGCAGGCAGTGGACTCCGCCAATATTATCTGTCAAAGATTGAAGAACTCCAGGTAAGAACAGACTTCAGCGGTCCAGAGGGAGCTAGAAGGGGGATGAGCGGATCTCTACAAATCCATGTAATTCCACTGGGGGCGCAGTGGAAATAGTAGTATTGATAACAAGTTAATAGTATAAAGTATATGAAATTAACCGTCTCGTGTTCCCCTCAAATCCCACCTTTTTGAAGATAATTAATATTCACAGCTTCTTACACATCTTCAAGAGTCAAATTTTAACATAAAAGTACCCCCCAGCCAAAAGTGGTTCGTTTTAGAAGCCCGAATGAGACAGTTTCTCATGAAGGGAAGACATAGGGTCAGGAAATGACATTTATCAGAGAAGGGTTGGGACAGAGTGAGAGAAGACAGAATTGAGGAGTCTGGAAAATGCTGATTCCATGGGACTGAATGAAAAGAAACTGAACAGCCCAGTGCTCTAGCCTAGAGAAGCAGCAAGGACCACAGAAATAAGGAAAATAACGCAAATTGGATGGAGGCGAGCCACAAGGGAAAATTCTGAACTTCAGGTACATTTGTGGGTATCGTATTTGGCTTGTCATTTTTGAAATGCTTTACCTGTGTGACAAAGGTCCATATAGTCAAAGCTGTAGTTTTTCCAGTAGTCACGTACAGATGTGAGAGTTGAACCATAAAGAAAGCTGAGCACTGAAGAATTGATGCTTTTGAATTGTGGTGCTGGGGAAACTCTTGAGAGTCCCTTGGACAGCAGGGAGATCAAACCAGTCAATCCTAAAGGAAATCAACCCTGAATATTCATTGGAAGGACTGATGCTGAAGCTCTAATACTTTCGTGACCCGATGTGAAGGGTCAGCTCATTGGGAAAGACCCTGATGCTGGGAAAGACTGAGGGAAAGAGGAGAAGAGGTGACAGAGGATGAGATGGTTGGATAGCATCACTGCCTCAGTAGACATGAATTTGAGCAAACTCCAGGAGATCGTGAAAGACAGGAAAGTCTGGTGTGCTGCAGTCCAAGGAGTCACAAAGAGTCAGACACGAGTTAGTGACTGAACAACAACAACGTGTGCTTTCATTTGTTCCTCATATTAATCCTGAAAAGAGCCAGGGTAGGGGTGCTATACCCACTTGCAGTTTGGTAACAGATCTAGACCTTTCTCATGGTTTTCATTGGCTTTACTCAGCTGATGATTGCCAGCACTTCGGTTGGAACTTAGGATTCTGACTCAGAAATCTTCCCTCAATACCCAAGTTCCCACTCTGAGAAACTGTGGATCAGCTGTTACCTTGTCTGCATTAGGGTTTGTTATTCCTAGACCGGTATTAGACAAGCAGCTCCCCCCCCACCCCGCCCCCCCGTGGTTGTCCTACACTCAGAGGCACTCTTGGGGGACAGGGTAAAGGTTAAAGTCATACTGGAGAATCTGAAAGGGGAATGCAGGTGCCCTGTGCTTTCCTCACTCAGCTCATGTCAGCCTATGAGGGTCTTGGCCAAGATTTTAATCTCCTCCTGTTTTCCACCCTTTGCTTCTTGTTCTCCAATAGCTGATTGTGAATGACAAGAGCCAAAATCTCCGGAGGCTACAGGCACAGAGGAATGAGCTTAATGCAAAAGGTGACGGGGGGGAGATGGGAGGGCTGCATGGAGGCAGTTGGTGTGAGGTCTGAGTGTTCAGTCTCCTTGAAGCGAGTCTTCACCTAAGTGCCCATTGCTTCTCCCAATCCAAGGTGATGCTCTGTTCACCTGCACATCTCTCTCCTGAGTTTCATTGTAATCTCCTTAAAGACGTGAATCTTGACTTTCTTTTTGAGTCCCTTCCTTCAAAACTTTAAAATGGTGTTTAGTTCATGCATGTTGAGTCGAGTCACGGGGGAGGGACATCAGAATCTGAGTGATCATGGTGTCTGCTTCCCACCTAGTTCGCCTGTTGCGGGAGGAGCTGCAGCTGCTGCAGGAACAGGGCTCCTACGTGGGGGAAGTAGTCCGGGCCATGGATAAGAAGAAAGTGCTGGTCAAGGTAAAGGCAGCAGGACCCCCGGCACCAACCGCCTGCCTCTGCATTCCCGTACCTTTGTGCACCGTGAGGACATTGTTCTCACCCTAGTGTAAGACTCATGGGTCTTCTGGGTGAGGTTGGTGATTTGGTAACTGTCGGGGACAGTCACGCACCCTTGTTTCTCTAGGTACATCCTGAGGGCAAGTTTGTCGTCGACGTGGACAAGAACATCGACATCAATGATGTGAGTGCAGCCTGGGAGGTGGGGTTGGGGGTCAGCTCTCACGACACCACTTCCTGAACTTCTGTCCCTTGCCCAGGTGACACCCAATTGCCGGGTGGCCCTCAGAAATGATAGCTACACTCTGCACAAGATCCTGCCCAACAAGGTGGATCCGCTGGTATCCCTAATGATGGTGGAGAAGGTGCCAGACTCAACTTACGAGATGATTGGTGGACTGGACAAGCAGATCAAGGAGATAAAAGAAGTGATTGAGCTGCCTGTGAAGCATCCTGAGCTGTTTGAAGCACTGGGCATCGCGCAGCCCAAGGTAAGCAGGGCTTCTGTGCGAGGGCCATGCTGCTACTGTACACCTGCCCCAGCCAGGTAGACTGGAGCTTGCTTCCACTGGTCCTCCTCACCCAGGGGCTGGGGGAAGAGATGCTACCAGGCCATCGAATGGTTTGGGTGTAAGTCCAGAAGGGACTTTGACGTTCACTTTTTTATTTCTAGCATGGGATCCCTCTAACGTGGGATCTAGCACGGTGCAAACACTCAATAAATATTCCTTGAATGAAACATGGGGGCCAGCTTCCTTCCCTGAGCCCCACCCTTGCTTTCTAGGGGGTACTGCTGTACGGACCCCCGGGCACGGGGAAGACACTGCTAGCCCGGGCCGTGGCGCATCATACAGACTGCACCTTCATTCGTGTCTCTGGCTCTGAATTGGTACAGAAGTTCATCGGGGAAGGTAACTGGTCAGAAACATGAAAACTAAGGAGGGGAGGGGGTGGAGCTCATTAGCTCGTTCACACTCGCTTGGCCTCCGCACAGGGGCGCGGATGGTGAGGGAGCTGTTTGTCATGGCCCGAGAACATGCTCCGTCTATCATCTTCATGGATGAAATTGACTCCATTGGCTCCTCGAGGCTGGAGGGGGGCTCTGGAGGGGACAGTGAAGTCCAACGCACTATGCTGGAGCTGCTCAACCAGCTGGATGGCTTTGAGGCCACCAAGAATATCAAGGTACAGTGGGGTCGGCTGGGGGAAGGACCAAGGGAAGGCCCTGGGTGAGGGGCTGCCTGCCTTAGGAAGGGCTTAGCTGATGCCACCTGCTTTGTCCACACAGGTTATCATGGCAACTAATAGGATTGACATCCTAGACTCAGCGCTGCTCCGCCCAGGGCGCATAGACAGAAAAATTGAATTCCCACCCCCCAACGAGGAGGTTTGTAATAAGCAGCACTGGCAGTGGCCCCAGCTGTGGGGGTAGGCCTTGGGCTCAGGCTTTTCCTCTCCCATCGTTAGGCCCGGCTGGACATTTTGAAGATCCATTCTCGGAAAATGAACCTGACCCGGGGGATCAACCTGAGAAAAATTGCTGAGCTCATGCCAGGAGCGTCAGGGGCTGAAGTGAAGGTAACAGAGGAGTGCCCAAGGGAACGGGGGCAGAGGCAGGAAGCACTGGGTTCAGGGCACAGCAGCAGCTCCGCCTTCTTTCCCTGCTCAGGGCGTGTGTACTGAGGCTGGCATGTATGCACTGCGGGAGCGCCGAGTCCATGTCACGCAGGAGGACTTTGAGATGGCAGTAGCTAAGGTACAGGGCCACACCTTTCTGCCTTTGCCGGTGGTGGCTCTGGAGCAGTGGGGTCAGGCACATGTTCACTGGGTCTCTAACTCAAATGCTGTCTCTCTCCAGGTCATGCAAAAGGACAGTGAGAAAAACATGTCCATTAAGAAACTATGGAAGTGAGGCGGATGTCCTTTGTGTGGATCCCTCAAATAAAGCACTGCTGGTCAAGACCTTGAGGACTTGAGTCTGTTAATCAGTGGACTTGAGTCTGTTAATCAGTGGCCGCGCTGTTCAATCACCAGGTCTGGGTACCACCAATAAACAAAGATTTATTTGGAAATTTCCAAATCTGCCAGAAGTGGCATTTGCCAAGCCCTCGGCCCACCCTCCTTACCAGGCTCCAAAGGGCAACAACAGTCCTCCCTATCTCCCACTGCCCTCCACCAAGCACACACACACCCATGCCTCGGGCCACATCAGAGAATTAGGGTGCCCTCTCCCTAGGAGTGTTACCCTGGGCCCAAGAACCGGGGTGGCAGCCCTCTGGCATTGCAGGAGATGATGGCGGCCAGGGCCGCTTGCATAGACTGAGGAAAGAAAATAAGGAGAGACCCCCAAGTAGGGCTCCCTGAAAACCCCCAACGCACCCCCATAAAAAAAGTGGCTCCCGCATAGAAAATCCTGCTCCACAAATAGTGCAAATAACCCGAAGGAAAGGAAATTACCAGCAGCAAGGCTGGGCTGGTAGGAATGGCAAAGAACTTTGGTTTGGAAAGGCTGGGAAGAGGGAGCCGTGCCCCTCTTCCTCGCCCAGCTCCCTGGAGCCAGCATGGACACTCACCCTAAGGGGGTCTGTAAACAAGCAAAGCCAGGGGCCTTTGGTTCCGAAAGGTCTCGGTTACAATGTCAAAGCAGAGCCTCCAGGTCCTTCTCAGGCCTGCCTGCAGGGAGCACAGGAGGCCTCTCTTGTGAACCCAGTTAAAGCCAATGTGTAAGTAATAACGCTTTGAGGACCAAGCAACAAGGAATCCTATCACTACACTTAAGAAACTAAAGCCGGGGAGCTGAGAGTGACTGGAGATGCCCCTCACCCCCTCGTTATCCTACATGTCTGCGCCCCAGAGGGTGGTCCCCTTCCAGGCTGAGGAGGGCGTGGCTCCAGGCTGGGAAGAAAGGGGTCCCTGAGCAGTTAGGTCAGGCGGATTCCCAGCACCTGTTCCAGTTCCTGCCTTCGCTGCTGCACCTGGAGGACGGACAGACCAGCGGCTCAGGCCTGGTTGCCCACCCAGCCCCTCTGGTGTGCCCTCCAGTTAAGCCAGGGCAGAGCCACCTCACCTTGGCAAAGATGTGCCTCCCCACTGCTTCCTGGGCCCAGGGCTGGTGGTAGAAAGCTGCTCGTCTCTCCTCCTCTGGGTTCCCAATCACATCAGTGATGATCTGTAGAGCACCAGGGGGAGAGCTGAACGCTATTCCCACCCCTGAGCCGAAGAACAGTGCTGGGGGCAGAACCCCTAGAGCTTAACGTGGGATCACCCTCAGGAAAAAGGGGCACACCTTGAGGTCCCGGCGCTGGGAACGGAGCCACTCTTGGATGAAGTCCTGGGGGTCAGTGCTAAAACTGAGCATGAAATCCCTCTGGGTCTTCAGCTGGTTGATGGACTCAATGGTCTCGTGGATCTGGGCAAAGGGGTACATGTGTCAGACTGGCTCCCACCCCTACAAGGTCTGCTTCCAGCCCCAATCCCAAAGGACTCAGGTCCCATCCCAAGGTGCGATATAAATGGAAATGCCCGACACCTGCCCATGCTCACTGGGGGCCCAGAAGAGGCTGGGGAGGTTGAGGGCCCACCTTGACATCAAGGGAGGCGATCTCCTGTTGATTGGTGGTAGAGGCCAGAAAATTGCTCATCTGGGCCTTGAGCGGGTCATCCACCTCCACGTCAATGTCGTAGCAGGCTGTCTTCTTCTGGTCGTTAGGGTCCACGCTACAGAGCACATGGGAGAGGGAGCTACTTCCCTCCCACCCGCCTGGGCCAAACCACACACACCCAGGGAGCAAGAAACCAAACATGCTGCTTCGCTTTGCCTTTAATTCAAATCAAAGGTAAACTGCCCTGAGAGCAGCCTTCCTCCCCCTCTTCCCGTTTACCTGATGACGTGGTTGATGACAATGGGGTCTGGATGCTGCAGCAACCCCGCCAGCTTCATGGGAATCTCAGAGAAACGGAGTCGGCCGCAGCTGAAGATCTGGGAAGAGCGCCAAAGGGTTGGTGACGCCCTGGCAGGCACACGGGGAAGTGGACCGTCCCGGGGCGGTGTGGAGAACGTGGCCAAGGACAAGCCATGGTGGGGCTGTGGAGCCGGGAGATAAGAGGGGGGCGGTGTCCCTGCTAACCTGGCGGAAGTAGCGGTTGCAGTTGATGTACTCGCGCTCGTGGCCGTCCTGCAGCTGGTTGTGTTTGATGTAGAGCCACAGGGCTTGCATGATGGCAGCCCTCGTCTGAGTGTGCACCCCCAGCAGCCTCGCCAGGCGGGGGTCCAGCTTGTACTGGGGGGGCTGGGATGGCCAGACAGGAGTCAGAGAAGGAAAAAAAAAACCAAAGTTGACTAGGGCAGGGACAGGAAGGGTTTACAATAAGCACCTGCCCCCAGCCCCAGACGGGAGTCCCCGTGACCCCAGATGAGGCCTCAGAGCACTTGTCACCTGATGATCCAGCATGAGCAGGAGGGTGCACTTGACGTTCAGGTCTCCGGGCCGTTTCACCTGGAAACCGTCTGTCTCCTGGGTGGTGGGCATCCGGTGCCACTGGCAGGAGGAAGGGGAGTCAAGCTCATCACCAAAGGGGTGGGCAAGAACATATGCACCTGGTCCTGCAAGGGGACTGAGGCCGTTTCTCTGCCCACCTGGCGCTCACCTTGTGCCCCCGAACCCCAGGCCCGCGCTCACCTCCACCAGGTGGTTGTCAGGCCCGTACAGTTCCTTGTCCAGCTCAATGACGAGGCTCTTAAAGAATGAAGAAAACTTCCTCTTCTGTTTACTAGGCTGGGGAAGTAAAGGGGGTGAGACAGGGGTGCCGCTGAGGGCTCAAGCCTAAGCCACATACTGAGCCCCAAACAGAGGAATATTGTTTCAGTCCTAGAGCTCAGGGTACTGAGGATTCTCAGGCCCTGAAAGAAGCGGGAAAAGTGAGACCTGAGGCACGGAAAGGGGCCCTAGGCAGCCCCACTGTCAGCCAGTAAAGGACCGGAATTAGCAAGGGCACCCTTTCCTCAGGACACTCTATTGCCATCTGCTGGAAAAGCGTTGCAACAACCACACAAACCTCCCACCTCTTGACTGGGAGCTGGGTCCTCTCCCTCCAGCAGGATGACCCCGGAAGTGCCCAAGTGTCTGGCCCAAGTCTGAAACCCACACAGACCACTGCCCCTCCAGACACCTCCTCCCCCAACTCACATCGTCCAGCAGTTTTCCCTCTACTCGGAGCTCCCAGGAAGCCACCTTGTCCCCTGCAGGGGTTCCTCCGGGGGTCCCTGTGGTTCCTGCACTGTCACCTTCTGCCTTGCTGGGACTGAATGTATTGGAAATATAGATCCGCAGCTTTCGTTTTTGCTAAAGAAAGACAACAGGTTAACTAGACAGGGACCAGCTGCTACCCAATCTTCCCATCTAAACTCATTTCACACCCATACAGAGTGCTGTGGGCCAGGTCCCTAGTGAGGCCCTTGGAACTGGGTGAGGAAATCTCATCCTTGACCTTCAAGGGATTCACAATTTTATGGGGAAACAGATGCAATACCAACAGGTCCAAGACAAGGGGATCGGTGGTGTGACAGATACACAGAGGATGCTATCAGAAGTCGCTGGCTCATAGTTTAAGTGAAACTCAAACACCCATCATGGCCACAGAACATCGTCTCCTGGAAAGCCTCCACCATTCAAGGAACTGTTCTCTAGATAAAACTTCTCCAGGGATGGGGAAGAAGACAGAAACTCTCCTTATCTACCCTCCAGCTTTGCCTTTCAAACTTCTGACCATGATGTACAATATTAATGTTTTAAATCATGATCCAGGATCTGCACATATATGCAAATATATGAAACAAAAATGTCATAATTCCTTTGCTACTGTGAAGAATTACCATTTCTACAATCCTAATGTTCCATTAAAAACATATTGGCCCCACCACATTAAAGTGAATTCGTGCTCAATGGGCTGTATCCTACAGTGTGAAACATCCCGCTCTAGCTAGTCCATCAGAGAACCCCACTTGGCCCCTGGAAAACAAGGCCAGGGAGAGGCAGAGAAGCTTGGTGAGGCCCAGGAGCAGCTGGGGCTGCACTCACCGTCAGAGGCTTTTTGATGGCCTCCTGGATCTCCATCCGCTTTCGAGCAATGGTCTGGTCCAGCTTCCGTTCAAAAGCCAAGAGGTCCATATACGCCTGAGACTCTGGGACAAGCTCCCGGATCTGGAGGTGGGGAGGGAGCAGGGATCAGCTTGTTTCAGCTGCAGCTCTGGCTCCTTCCTCGCTTCCTCCCTTGCCCCAGGGTGAGGGGAAACTGAGTCCACCCTCAGCCAACCAGCCCCTGGGTGGGCCTCCTAGGCCCTCTCCCAACATACTCACTCGCTGAGGTAGAACTTTATCTGCCATCTTCCTCCTCTTTAACCTGAGAAGACAGAAACCCAATGAAGAGGTCAATGGTCCAAAGGACCTCCCCACCTCTCCAGTCCCCAGGACCTTCCCAAGACAACCAGGAGTCTTCCTCAGTCATTGCAGCCCTTAAGACACAAGGAAACCCTCTGTTACTGCCAGAGCTACTTTAGACAGGGTGGAAGAAACAGAATGGTCTTACCCCCGGCGCTGGGCAGGCATCGGGGGCTGGGCCTGAGGCACGAGCAGGCGTTTTCGGAATGGGTCCATCATGGTGGGTGGCATGCCAGGTCGAAGTGGAGCAGCTGTGCCAAAGGGGGAGCCGGCAGGGGGTCCCACCTGCAAGCCAGCCATGGGCATCCTGCTCCCTGGGGACATGCCAGGCCGCTGGGGGAAGTGAGCCAATGGGGGTGCATAGGTCAGGGGTGGGGCCCAACGGGGCCCGTAACCCATTCCTTCCATCCCTCTCCGCAGCCGGGTCCCGTCCTGAGCAGCACACGGCGGGGCCGCAGAGCCCGGGCAGGAGTGCCAGGAACAAAGGGGAGCAGGCGCCTGAGAGCAGAAGTGTAAACCACACCTGCCCCGCCCCCTTCAACCGCCCTGGCAGCCGTGCCAGCGAATGAAGCCTGCAGAGCCCAGGGGGTGGGAGGAGAACCCTGCCTTCAGGGAGAAGGGCCTGGGGGAGTTTTGCAGGGCCCATCGCCACTTGCAACTACCTTCTGGCCCTAGCAACACTCTGCCTGGCTCCCTGGACCAGCCGGCCTCAAGGCTCTCAGACGGTCCCACAGAGCACTCCATCCTCTCCTCCCCCAGCTTGAGGCAGAAGCCAGGGGCAGTGTCGTAGCCAGGCGGTGGGCTGTGGCTGTGATGCAAGCAGGCTGATGGGGCACAGCCCCAATGCCCATCCCCGATCGCTGGCCTGGTGGTGTGGCTGAGCAGGGAACAGCAGTCCAACAGGCTGGCAGGCCCATGGGCAGCAGCACCCCAGGTGAGCAAGCTGCAACAGGATGGCTTGGAGCCTGTCCCGACGGGTGGGGGCGGCCTCAGGCAGAGTACACAGACCATCTGGTCACCATATGGCCCCTACTCACCACCCAGAACTGGACCCTTCTCTCACCTCCCTGCTGCCCAGCCCCCAACCCCTAGGCCTGAAGACCCCAAGGGGAAGCTGTGGCTCCCCAGTGGCCTGCGGAAGGGAGAGCAGCTGGCACCTGGCCTCTGCCTGTGGTCTGCGCACCACCTGGTGGCTGGGGCTGGCTTGGCAATGCCAAGCTGAAGAATGGAGATAAGATTAGCCTGGGATGCAAGGATCAAAGTCTTAGGATCAGCAGAGGAAGCTGGGTGGGAGGTGGCTTCTTTGGAAGCCTGCAGAAGGGATTTCCCACAGAGGTCCGGCTCCCCAACATTACTGTGGAGCCCACTGGGGAGAAGCCCCCGCCCCCTTCCTCGTGGCTGCTGCTGCCTGCAAGGCCTGTTTGGCAGCTCTGCCTCGCACACACTGTCCCTGGCAGCTTCACAGGGCTGGCCCCAGGGCCCAGATTATGCAACCAGCACAACCAGCCAACCAAGCCAGGCTGGGTGGGGATTCACACCAAATCAAAGGACCCCTGCCCCCCCCCCTTTTCCCCACCAGCATCACAGAGATGAGATGAGATTCCTACTCCAACTCTTCATCCAGCACTCATTCCACGTTCTCACCAAGGAGGGTCAGATTCTTGACCAGAGGCAGACACAGAGAAAAACATGAGAAACACGACCCAAAGATGGGGGAGGGGAAAAAGAGTGGGGTGGGAAAGAAGCGTTTGGGAGGATGGGGTTCAATGTGGGGGGCTCTGTCTAGGACCTTTGGAGTCCTGCCACAAGTCTTCTCATCAGGAAGAGACACATCTGAGCTGTTGAGAGACAAAGACAGCCTGCTTCTCTGATTTAATGAGCCACAGCTACACAGCTAGAAATGCTAGAAAAAAACTCAGGGTAGCCACAGCTGAGAGCCTGGCCCCCTCGCACCCTAGACCTAGTGTTTCCCACCAGTGCCTGAGCTGAGGGGGTGGAACGACTGAGGCAGGGAACCCGCAGAGCGGGAGGTCTTCAGCACCACGCGGCCGCCTAGGCAGGTGCTCCCGGAACAGGAAGTTCCCAAACCAGGCGGCACAAGCTGGGCCTGGAGGAGGCCTGCGAGGCCCCCCGGCTCGCCCAGGGCCCCAGGCTTCTCCCGAGGGGGGAAGGGGCCCAGGGAAAGGCGGCTTATAGTTCCTGCAGTCCCAGCTCAGCCTGGCCAGGCTCCATACCTGGGCTCTGAAGCACCAGTAATTCCTTCTCTTCTAAAAAACAACCCAAGAGTTAAAAAAAAAAAAAAAGCACAGAGCCCTGATCTCTTAGGCTCCCTGACCCCTTTCCTGCAGCAGGACTAGGGAGGCCTGGCTCCACGCCCTGAGCCTCAGAAGTGAGCAGTAACCTCCTCTCCCTCAGCCCAGCACAGTCCATGTCCTCAGCCGGACTCTGGCTCCATCACCCAGGACAGCAGGGGTGGGAGGCCAGGCTGATGTTGCCGCCTCCAGTCTGGACCCTGGTGCCTCTGAAGGCTGGGCCTAAGGACCAAGGAGAAGAGAACCTACCTCTGCAGACATAGAAAATATCTTCAACTCTCTGGCGTGAACCCAGCAATCTGTGTTCTTTGCGGGGGGGCGGGGGGGAGGGGGGAGCGGTGTGGTGGTTTTTTTTTTTTAATATTTTGTTTTCTTTAAGCTCCTTAGTAGACCGTGACCCACAGCTTGAAACACTCCGTAAGGAGGTGGGGTCATCACTTCCCTTCCACCACTAAGCTCCCCTATTTGCCCCACGTGGGCTTAAGAGCCTTGCTCCTCCAGCTCACCTCACACTCCCCAGCAGAGACACACCCCCTGCTCCTCAGATCTCAAGTCCCTTCTCCCAGAAGTCACATAACTGGACTTGGAAAGAGGCCACACAGGATCCTCCTTGAAGTCAGCAGAAGTGAACTGGGTCCTCCCTCCCCCTACATCTATCTTTACTTCTGCACCCCTCCCCCATACACGTACACACATCCCCCTTCCCTGGAAGAGGAGGAGGAGAAGACATGAGAAGCCGGCAGGGAAGCCCAGGGAAGCAGAGGCTCAGTGCCTTCCTCAAGGTCCCCACTCCTAGAAGCCTGGGGTACCCAGCCAGTTAGCTCAGCCTTGCCACCAGTCCAAGGCCACTCCCTCCAAATCACTCTGGAATCCATCCTCTCAGGGTTTTCCCCAGGCTTAGGAAATTACAAAGGCTCCTATCTGGTCCTTGGAGCCTTCCCCGGGGCCAACGGCCCCCAGGGAGGCTCCTCAGCTAACTCACCTAAGAGCTGGAATGACAGACACAGGGATCCCTCAGTGACACCATGGGCCCATGAATCCCTCAGAGTGAGAGCAAGATGGGAAAGATGAATCCCAGCTGGAGTCTTGGGGACCAGGTCTGTCTCTGTCAATACCCAGATCCTTGGTTTTCTTTAGAGGGAAGAGGGAACGTGAGGAGCAAGAAGGAAAAATCACTGTCCCAGGGAAGCATCTCACCACAAAGTGGGGACCCAGGCCTCCTACTCTATGAGGATCCACATGGGGGACCTCTACCTGGGGGCGAGAGGTAGAGACATGAAAATCTCCCAGCTGCCCTGAGAGCTGAGCAAGATGTCAGTGTCAAGTGCTGGGTCACACAGACTAGGATATGTCGTTGTTTAGAACCTAAAGGCTAATTAAAAGTGGAGAGGAGGGCGGGAAAAAAGATGAGGGCAATTCCCAAGCATTCTGGGGCAACCAGAAACAATGAACTTGGGGACTGGTAAGCCCCACCCCCAGTGTCAGGCTGAGTTCCTCACACACTGACCCCACAGCCTCTCAATGGCCTTTGAAGCTGCAACCCGAGAAGTCTTCTGCAAAGCCAAACCCAGAAGGGATCAGACAGAACCCTTTGAAGCAACTCTCTGCAGGCTCCTCCAGCCCCAGACCAGCAGTACTCAGTGGAGCCTCTCTGTTCCTCCAGACTAATCAACTCCTGGACACTATGACACCAGGCAGAAAGCCAGAAAGTCTGTCCAGAATGGTCTGGGCTTTCCTCCTTCCTCAGGCCTGTCCACCACCCTCTCTGATCTAACCCAGAGGCATCCCTGTGTGAAGGTGCCAGGGCCTGGCCCAGGAGTAGATTCCCCTTGCAGGGGCTACAATCCCCATCCTCTGCCTTCTGTGTCCGTGGGAAGCCAGGCCCTTCTTCCTCCTCCTTAGCAGCTGGGAGCCATCTCAGACACGCTAAAACTCTGCCAGTTCCCAACCAGAGGGAGAAAAAAAAAAACCCAGAGCAGACTTGGAGTAGGATCAAGACCAATGCAGGGTAACCCAGCTTTCTCAATGAGGGCTCTTTCCCAAAACTTTCTCATCACTTCCCAGGACCCCTTGCCCGATAATCTACACTAGATTTCTCATTCCACCCGTCTACAACTCACTAGCTTCAACTACGCCTCCATCTCTCAGTTACTCAGAATCCCTGTTCCAAGGAAGACCCCCAGACGCTCCCAAATGCTTCAAACCCTCCACCCGAGTCGCTCTTACCTTCTCCCTCAAATCCTCTACCACCACCTGGCTGAGCCCGAGGGTCCCTGGCCTTGCCCCCCACCGTGCCCCGTGAAATCCGCATGCAGAGCCTCTGTGCCCCCTATTCAGGAGGCTGCCCCAGGGCCCTCACTCGAGGCCCCCTGCCCCGGGCGTGCTCGCGGCGCCGCCCGCCCATCCGCCCTCCTCACCTGGTACTGCGCCGCGGGGCCCGCGGGGCCCATGGGGCGGAAGGCGGCGGCCCCGGGGCCCCCCACGCCTCCAGCCGGCCCGGGCCCCCTGAGCGCCGGTCCGGGCAGCATGCCGGGTCCCGCTGGCGGAGGCGGCGCTCCCAGGGCCGCGGCAACCGCGCCGCCGCCAGGGCTCAGCGGGGGCAGCGGGAACCCGCCCGCGCCACGGCCCGACATCGCTCCGTCCCGTCCGGCGGTGTCTTGATCCGGACTCCGGGCTCCGCGCTGAGTTCGCTCCGCACTCCGTGCTCCGGGACTTTCCGATCTAAATTCCGGGTTCTGGGGTTTGTTGATCCGGATTCCGGGCTTTCCTAATCCAAGTTCGCGAGTTCCTCAGAAACCCACTTTGGGGCAGGGCCGATCCTGATTCCGGTCCTGCCCGGAAAATTCCGGATCCGGGATCTGCTACGGGCCAGCAGCCTCCCCGGGCCTCCGGAGGTTTGGCCGCCTGCGTCCAGTTACCCAGAGGCGGTAACTAACTCCCTGCCCCGCCTAACCCAGCCCAGCACTAAGCCCTGCCTATACGCAGTCGCCCAATGAGAGGATGTCTCCTCAAATCCCGCCCCTCGCTAGACCCGCCCCCAACAGGCACCGCCCCTAACCGCCGGCCCCCGAAGCCCCGCCCACATCCCTAGGGTCGACCCTCCACCGGAGGGGCGGGAGCGGAAGCTGCACACGGAAATGCTGGGGGGGTGGGAGGGGTGGTCAGGGGTCGAAGGTCAGGAGGTAAGAGTACGGTGTAAGAGTAGTTGCTGATTTCTCCTCGGTGCAGCCGAATCCCCGAGGTACCGGGTCACGCTCCCTGAAAATAGTTTTGTCCTCGTTTCTACGTTTTTAGCATTAAAGACAACGAGCTGCTCTCTACGCCAGAGCAGCTGCCAACTTGACTTTAAAAGCCAGAGCTGCCAACGGACTTGGCTGCTCCGGACCCGTGTGTGAAGGGTTGAATCGGCCAAGCGCCGAGTTCTTATCGCATATTTTGAATGTGCCTCTGCCTCCCATTAAGGAAGCCTAGTAATACTTTACTCCACAGGAGATGTTTCTAGGCAAAGGAATTTTGCGTTCCGAGAACCCTCCTAGAGTTAAATAAGGTCTTTCTCCAAGATTTATAGCGACTTTCAAAAGTTCGGTACCTTTTCAGAAATCAGCCCTACGTCGGAGGTACTCAGAAGTGCTTCAGCCTTGCCAGGTGTTCTGTGATTTTCTCTCCATGTTACAGACCAGTGCTCCTCAAACTCTAAGAAGCATAAGAAACACCTGGGCTTTTGTTTAAAATACAGACTGTGATTCTGTAAGCTTGCGTTCTAGGCTAGGGATCAAGATTCTGCGTTCCTAGCAAGCTCTCAAGCAGTGCTGTTGCTACTCAGTACTCTTTGGAGTACCGAAGATAAGACTTTTTCATTATATAAATTGTTTTATGTTTTCATCCCCAACCAAGTCTTGCACCAAAGCACCCCAGATCCTGTTCATAGTGCAACCCTTTTTGATTAGTTCTGCCCATCTCTACTTCCTGGTATCTTTATCCTTCAGTGATTGACCCTGCTGTTGCTGCTGCAGCTCTCCTGTCTTCTCAGAGATCCCTCTCCTTTTTCTCCCTAAAAGTGGGTTACCTGCGAGTCAAACCACTGGAATTGTTCCACCAGGGCCCCTACCCACCACTGCAAAGTGGGTAAAGAATTCTTGACAATGCAGTTGCTGTCCATTTCAGCCCTTGCAAGCTGCTACAGCAACAGCAGTTCCAGAGGAAGTAGTAGGGGTGAATTCCCTGGGGAGCTATTCCAAACTATTCCTGCCAAGCCACCCCCCTACACATACACACACACAACCACTGGATCCCTGTGCTGTATTTAAAGACCTCCCAGGTAATTCTGGTACAACCCTCTGTGTATGTGTAAACAAGTGAATGATCTTTAAGTTCCACGAGATAAAATGGTAACGTCAGCAATGAGTTAATTGCTGTGAAAAAATTTCCTCAAGGTTTTAAGGGGGAAACAGATACCTAAGACATGGTAGAAATTGAGAAAGATTTCCTAGAGAGTAGGCAGAGAATAGCTAACATTTATTAAGCATTTCGGAGAAGGCAGTGGCAACCCACTCCAGTGTTCTTGCCTGGAGAATCCCAGGGACAGGGGAGCCTGGTGGGCTGCCATCTGTGGGGTCGCACAGAGTCGGACACGACTGAAGCGACTTAGCAGCAGCAGCATTAAGCACTTACTACACATTACCTCATTTAATCCCTACAATGTATATAATGTAAATACTACTTTAAACTCTGTTTTAGAAATCAAGGCAGAGAGATTCAGTTACTTGCGTGTTCTTCCTGTGATGGTGCTGATATTCAAATCTGGTTCTAATCTGGCCTGAGAATCCACAATCCAGGCACTTACCCACTGTATTATGATTTCTTATTGGTAGTTGTTATTGCTCTATTACCTCTGGTCTGTTATTACTTGCAGAGAAACAGTGCTTCTACATTCGTGTCTTCCATCACCTTCACTAGTGGGTTTTAAACCCACTGGGGTCCTTTGGGTTTCTCAGCGCTCTTGTGGAGAGCTGAGAGTGAGGTTGAGAGGGCTGAGCTAGGAGTTCCTCCCTTGTTCCACCTCCATATCCCTGCTGTAACCAAGGAGCTCTACTTTTATTGTTTTTTTATGTTGAGTGACCTCTTTGGCAGAAAAGGTTCCTAAAATGTTAAAAGCCAATGGCTTACAGAAGAGTCTGTAAACATGGCACAATCGACTCTTTATTCTCTCTCCTCCTCCTATCTCTATAGCTTTATTGCCCACCAATATCCCATGAATTCTACCATCAAACCACACTGAACCTGCCCTTCCCTGAACATGCCTTTCATGCTGTGGTTCTTCTATGACATCACTAAAATGTAAGCTCGTTTGAAGTGGGGACTTTTTCGCTGCTGTGTCCCCACTGCCTGGAACTATAGCTGGCATAGAATAAAGTACTCAATATATATTTATTAAGTGAATAAGGGTTCTTCCCCAGTTCCCTGCTATGCAAGAATCTGTTTATTCTTCAAGACCAGCTCAAATGTCACTGCCTCTGGAAGTCTCTGTCATTTCCGATCCCCACCCACCAACTGCCATTGTCAATTTGCTATTCTCCTTTCTGTTTTCCACAGCGCTCTAAATCTAAGAGTACTCATCCTGTTGTGCTGTGACTGTTTTGGGGGGCTCTGTCTCCATCTACACACTCCTGCAGTGTGAACTCCAGGACCGTGCAGAAACAATGCCTGCTCAGGAAATAACTCTGATAAAAGTTACCTCTGCTTCTGCATCCCAGAACTCTGTTTCAAGTTGTTTCCAATCAGGAGGTAATCCGTCAGGACAGAAGGTTAAAACTAGCTTAACCATAACAGTTCTGAAGGCAGGAGGAGAAGGGGATGACAGAGGATGAGATGGTTGGATGGCATCACCAATTCCATGGGCATGAGTTTGAGAAAGTTCCGGGAGATGGTGAAGGACAGATAAGCCTGGCATGCTCCAGTTCATGGGGTCACAAAGAGTTGGATATGACTGAGTGACTGAACAACAATCATAACAGTTAACTTTGACTCTCAAATCTTTCTTGAGCTTTACACTCTCACTCCCTTGGACTTATTGTATTGATTATGACCCTCCACCTGAATTCCTGGATTTTTCTTTGTTTACTCCCTACTCAGATCTTATTCCTTACCATGACTCTGATGGGTCGCCAAGGTTGATTCATTTCATACTAACTCCTGATGTTTAACCCTTAATCTATAAGCTCTTCTGATTCTGGTTAAGGATATATTGATCCTAACTAGCTATTTAGCCTCTATTAACAAGTTGCCCTGAGTCAGGTATTGCCAGTCCCAGGAATAAAAAGCAGGTAAGGGAGAAAGGGGGGGGGGTGTGTTTCCCAGGTGGCTCATTGCTGAAGAGTCTGCCAACAATGCAGGAGATGCAGTTTCAATCCCTGGATTGGAAAGATCCCCAAGGAAATGGCAACCTACTCCAGTATTCTTGCCTGGGAAATCCCATGGACAGAGGAGCCTGGTGGGCTACAGTCCATGGAGTCACAAAAGAGTCAGACATGACCTAGCAACTAATCAACAACAAAAGGAAGAGAGAGAGTCTTGAGGGATCAGGGAGGCAGCAGATTTGGAGAACGCAGAAATCAAGTAAAAAAGTAGTCAAATGAGAGATACAGGTACAGAAAAGGATAGTTCTCTAGCTGGGCTTTCTTCAGCTTTTGTCAGGTTCAGACCTGCTGCTTCTATAACCCAGCCCCATGACCATGAACTACCTGGACCAAAGCAATTCTACATCTGAAGGAATGACTTCTCCCCTTCCCTAGGAAAGCACCATTCATAAAAAGAAAGGGTGGGCTGGAGTGAGCTCACTTGCCAAAATTCAGTTCATTAAGTGATCATTTTATAAAATTATCAGAACTTTAAAAACGAAATTTTTATATGATACAGCCATTTTTATTACATGGGATTATATAAACAGCCTTAAACATGTTGAAGCTTAAAATTTTAACTGAAGAAATGAAAGTTAAGGATGATATGCTGCTGAGGAACTAGAAAAAGCATAGTAAAAATATAAGCATATGACAATATAGAAAATGACATTCAAAAGTACCTGAAAAAAATAAGTAGCTGAAAAAAATTCTGCCAAATATAAGTGCTTAAATTTTTATTTCTCACAAGCAGTGATTAGGATGTTGACTTGGTAGCACTTTGCAGAAAGAGTTAACATAAATGAGCAAAACTATTCAAAACCACAAACGAGAAATGAGGGAGGCTTGAAGAGGTTACTGTGATAGAGCTTATGAACTAGCCTTACATTTGATATGCATTAACCAGGAAAATGAATTTGTAAAGGACCAAAAAGAAAAAACAAAACAGTGAACATGCTAAAAATCAGGTAAAGCAACAGAAGCATCACATCACTAATACATTTCGCTAGAAATCACACACTAAGGTAATGTATAAAAAAATCCTGGAAAAATAACATTCTCACATGAAACTGAAATTTGTTTACTAATACTGAAAAAAATTAAGAGTTTTAAAGTAGGATATTAAATATTTCTTTGTGCTAAGTCACTTCAGTTGTGTCCTATTCTTTGCGACCCTATGGACTGTAGCCGGCCAGGCTCTTCTATTTATGGGATTCTCCAGGAAAGAATAGAGTGGGTTGCCATGCCCTCCTCCAGGGAATCTTTCTGACCCAGGGATCAAACCCGAGTCTCTTATGTCTCAGGCACTGGCAGGCAGGTTCTTTACCACTAGCACCACCTGGGAAGCCCCAAATATTTCTATAATGACTTTAAAAAGTTTTGTTGAAATATGATTGGCAATCAACTGCGCATATTTAAATTGCACAGTTTGATAAATTTTGATATATACTCTTTTCATAAACTCTTTAAAAATACTTATTTTTTAAAAAACTTATTTATTTAGTTGCACCAGGTGTTAATTGTGGCACAGGGGATCTTCGATCTTTGTTGCCTCATGCAAACTCTTTAGTTGTGGCATGTGAACTCTTAGTTGCAACATGTGGGATCTAATCCCCAACCAGGGATTGAACCCAGGGTCCCTGCATTAGGAACGCAGAGTCTTAGCCACTGGACTACCAGGAAAGTCCCTATTTTCATAAACTCTTTAAGTTATTCTACAACTTCAGACAAATGAAATATTTCTTAAAATATTCCCATGGAAATAAAATAGAAACCTATCAATTAAAACTTCTCAGAAATCCCCAAACGCTTTTAAAACTAGCCTGTACAATAGTAATTGTTGGGAATTTTATGAAGAGGTACAAGAAACACTTTTTTGAAAAACAGTGTTAGGGGTCATCCCCATTTTGGTCTTCTGAGTCATCTGGGGTTACGATAAGTTGAAGGTATGTGTCTGACAAGCAACAAATCTTCCACTCTCTTCTACTGATAGAGGATGCCAAGGGTGGGGATGACCCACCAAGCTTGTTGCCTAAAAGAGAGTGGTGGTGATATCTTTTCTGGACAGATCCAAATTATCATCCTCACCCCTACCTTTGCTGACAACGGATGAAGAAGCAGAAGGAAAATGGAAAGCAGTCAAAGGGGCTGGCATCATAAAACTAGAAGTCTCCTGAAGGAGTTATGTCACACCTCCCCACAAAGAAAATTAAGGTATGAAATCACCACTCTTCACAGACTCCTAGCTCACTCAATTACTAAATATTCATTTAGTGCATGCTATGTGCAATCATTGTTCTGTGTGCTAAGGAGACAGCAATAAATAAGATAGATGAAAATCATGCCCTCATGTTTTGACACAAGATTCTAGAGAGAGGAATTCCTTAGTGGTACAGTGGATAAGAATTCACTTGCCAATGCAGGGGACATAGGTTTGATCCTTGGTCTGGGAAGATCCCACAAAGATTCCACATGCCACAGAGCAACTAAGCCAATGCACCACAACTACTGAGCCCTCTCTCTAGAGCCCTCAAGTCACAACTACTGAGCCCATTCACCACAACTAATGAAGCCTATGTGCCCGAGAGCCCATGCTCTGAAATGAGAAGCTACCACAACGAGAAGCCCACGCACAATGAAGAGTAACTGCAACTGGAGAAAGCCCTGGTGCAGCAATAAAGACCCAGCACAAACAAACCAAAAAATAAATTATAAAAAAAGATTCTAGAGAGAAAATGATAAACAGATAAACAAATAGATATATACGGTGGTGTACTAGTGAATGTTTACCAACCATTTATCAGAAAAACAAAATCAAACCTGTAATTTTTAACCTCTGACAATTTCAGTGATATATATATATATATATACACACACATACACTTATATGCTGGTCAGGAAGCAACAGTTAGAACTGGACATGGAACAACAGACTGGTTCCAAATAGGAAAAGGAGTATGTCAAGGCTGTATATTGTCACCCTGCTTATTTAACTTATATGCAGAATATATCATGAAAAACGCTGGGCTGGATGAAGCACAAGCAGGAATCAAGATTGGCGAGGGAAATATCAATAATCTCAGATATGCAGATGACACCACCCTTATGGCAGAAAGTGAAGAAGAACTAAAGAGTCTCTTGATGAAAGTGAAAGAGGAGAGTGAAAAAGTTGGCTTAAAGCTCAACATTCAGAAAACTAAGGTCATGGCATCTGGTCCCATCACTTCATGGCAAATAGATGGGGAAACAATGGAAACAGTGACAGACTATTTTCTTGGGCTCCAAAATCACTGCAGATGGTGACTGCAGCCATGATATTAAAAGACGCTTACTGCTTGGAAGAAAAGTTATGACCAACCTAGATAGCATATTAAAAAGCAGAGACATTATTTTGCCAACAAAGGTCCGTCTAGTTAAGGCTATGGTTTTCCAGCGGTCATGTACGGATGTGACAGTTGGACTATAAAGAAAGCTGAGCGCTGAAGAATAGATGTTTTTGAACTGTGGTGTTGGAGAAGACTCTTGAGAGTCCCTTGGACTGCAACGAGATCCAACTAGTCCATCCTAAAGGAGATCAGTCCTGAGTGTTCATTGGAAGGACTGATGTTGAAGCTGAAACTCCAAAACTCCAGTACTCCAATACTGATGCAAAGAGCTGACTCATTTGAAAAGACCCTGATGCTGGGAAAGATTGAGGGCAGGAGGAGAAGGGGACGACAGAGGATGAGATGGTTGGATGGCACCACCGACTCAATGGACATGAGTTTGAGTAAACTCCAGGAGTTGGCAATGGCCAGGGAGGCCTGGCGTGCTGCAGTCCATGGGGTCGCAAAGAATGGGACACAACTGAGCGGCTGAACTGAACTGATACTTACATATATATATACTTCCACCATTATAATAAACCATAATGGAAAAGAATATGAAAAAGAATATACATATAGTTTATTCTCCATACATGACTATGAATATATCCAGAAACTGCTGCTGCTGCTGCTGCTAAGTCACTTCAGTCGTGTCCGACTCTGTGCAACCCCACAGATGGCAGCCCACCAGGCTCCCCCGTCCCTGGGATTCTCCAGGCAAGAACACTGGAGTGGGTTGCCATTTCCTTCTCCAGTGCATGAAAGGGAAAAGTGAAAGTGAAGTCGCTCAGTCGTGTCCTACTCTTAGTGACCCCATGGACTGCAGCCTACCAGGCCCCTCCGTCCATGGAATTTTCCAGGCAAAAGTACTGGAGTGGGGTGCCATTGCCTTCTCCATATCCAAAAACTAACACATTGTAAATCAACTATACTTCGATTAAAGAGTTTTTGGTTTTCAGGTAACCAGACAACATCACTAAATGCAGACTTTGGAAGAGAACAGTTCACCCTTTAAGTTGGTTACTGGATATTTAGCTCAAAGTCAGGTAGTGATAAGCAGTATAAAGAAAAATAAAACTTGGCAGTTTTAGAGTAATCAAGAAAGGCCTTTCTGAGACGGGAAAAGGAAAAAACTGATGACCATTTATTGCACACTGATTTTTAGTGTCAAAAACAGTGGTAGGCACTTTCATATAAACAAACTAAATGCCATTCCTGTTGGCAGAGGAGGACACTGTAAGTTATCTACATTTCCCATAGTCCTAAAGCTAATAAGACATTCATAGACAAAACTGTTTAACCCCAAAGCTTCTAGTCTATCCAACATTCTCCCTCAAACTGTGAGTAGGGAAGGAGAGGAGGCAGTGGTACTAGGGTACTAGACAAGCAAGCACTCCAACACACCTTCCAAATCTTCAAATTTCACTTCATCTAGAAACTCAGCCCACGACTCAGGAACAGACCAGCGGTTACAGGAGAGCCAGAGCCCCCAAAGGACGCCGAAGCAAATGGCCTAATTTCGGCTCAGGGAAAGGGTTTTGAGACATGACCCTCTGGAGACGTTTGACGTGGAAGTTGACAAAAGGGTCTCAGGGCGAAAAGAGGCAACAAAGTAGGATTTATTAGCTCACCCCAGTTATTATGGCTTATTGATAGGCCCTGAGCGGGGCAGGGTGGGGAGCAAGGGCGCACGCCGTAAGTGAGGTAGGAAGTAAGGCCTGAACCGCTAGTTCTCTCAAGCGTGTTGCTTCTGTATGGGAAGCAGGCTACAGAAACGAGGGCAGACAATGGCAGGGCATCCCTTTCCCAGTCCACCCAGAAAGAGCCGGGAAGAGTTCCAGTTAGACTTAGTGCGAGTCACTAACTGAGACCCAACCCCAAGCCCACACTGAGGCCCAAGGCAGGAACAAAGCTGCGCGCGCAGCCCACTCCCGCGCGGCAGTTTCACGTGTTCAGGCCGCACCACCCCCTCGAACAGGCAGGGGTGCCTACAATTCCTTGTTTTCCTTATAGAGCCATTATTTGCTACAACCACCACTACCTTTTGTTTTCACGTTATTTTATGCAATAAGCATTACGTTGAGTCAAATATGTGCTCTCTGCCAAGCAGGATACAGGCAACCCTACTCTCATCTTCTCCGTAACCCCCTCCGGTCGTCTTAGCTTCCTGCCCGCCCCCCCTTGCCTCAGCCAACCCTCGCTAAGCTTTTGCGCAAACGTCACGAGTTTCTAGGCAGAAGAGGCAAATCCTCCGGCTGGGAGCGTCTTCTTGCGCCCCCGCCCGGCAGTGCCTACCAAATGGTCTGAGCGCGTGGCCGGCTCTTGAAGGCGTAGCAGGCGAAGCCGCGGAGCGGATAGAGGAGCGGCTGGAGCAGCGAGCAGCGGCCTTCAGTGAGATTTTAGGTCTTGTTTTCTTAGTTTAGATTGCTGCCGGGGTCTCCACCCTGCTTTCCTGTCAAATCTGTGGGCGTCTGATCTCTTGGCGGGCTTTGGCTCCTCACGTTCCGGAATTGTTGAGGAGCATTCATTGAAGTATGTTCCCCACATAGTTAAATGTTTAAAATACTGTCCGCTTTTAAAGGTCTTCAGGGCCTGTGGGGCAGTACACACGCTTCTCGGGAAACTCCATCTGAGGCAGAACTGACCTTTATACTCTATCTGAACGATGGGCACAGCTCCTCACTCATATATTTGTCAATATTTTATTTAGTTCGTTCATTCATTTTATAGTCGTTGAACGTCTGTAACCGTTCTGGGTGGTTGGCATCCATCAGTGAAAAAGGCCCTGCTCTCAGAGGGGCCTTACAGTCCAGGCCAGAAGTAGACCAGACTCCCAGGCCTAACGGATAAGGAGTGTGTTAGAAGGTGGTGCTGCTGAGGGAGAAGATGGCAGCCGAATCGTCCGAGGGTGTGCTGGGATACGGCCTTGGAAGCTCGGGGTTGTGAGCCTTGTTGCAAAGATACATTGAACTGAGTGAAGCAGTGTTCAGGGAGGAAAAAGTGAATTCCAGGCAGAGGCGAGAGACAGTGATCAAAGAGTAGGATGTGACTCAATCTGTATAAGAAACTGCAAATACCCTTGGGATGTAAATAGATAGTAAGCATCCCAAACTTGGGAGGGAAGTCCAGTTCAGCCACACTGCCAAAGGCATCCAACATCCCTGAAACCCTGCACTGGAAGGGCGGAGTTCTAACCACTGGACCAGGGAAGTCCCGCCCACCATTCTCCTTGCACCCTTTCAGTGGCTGGAGTACCTGCCTGTTGTACTCCCTCCCAGTAGCGCCCAGCAGAGTATATTGTTATTTGTATTTACTTTTGTCTTTCCCACTAACTCCCAGGAATTCTTATGTAATAGGATAAATCTTGGTAACTTCAACACCTTGCTACAAGCCTGGCTCAATAATTGTTGCAGAAAGAATGTGTGAATATAAATATAAGTAGTCCCAATTGGGGATTTTGTACTTTTTTCACAGAACTGTTATTACTCAAAACTCTTGTTCTGAGATTTCCTTCACAGTCTGCTGCTGCTAAGTCACTTCAGTCGTGTCCGACTCTGTGCGACCCCATAGACGGCAGCCCACCAGGCTCCGCCGTCCCTGGGATTTTCCAGGCAAGAATACTGGAGTGGGTTGCCATTTCCTTCTCCAGTGCATGAAGGGGAAAAGTGAAAGTGAAGTTGCTCAGTCGTCCGACTCTTAGCGACCCCATGGACTGTAGCCTACCAGGCTCCTCCATCCATGGGATTTTCCAGGCAAGAGTACTGAAGTGGGGTGCCATTGCCTTCTCCGTCACAGTCTGAGGTTACTTTATTATCTCTTTCGTGATAGATCTTCCTTTGAAAGAGACGTTAAGTCACTCAGAGTTAAGTTTGGGGAATAAGATGAGTGAATAATATCACTTTTGCACAAAGAATAATAGAATAGCTTAATAAAAAGACTGATTTTTCTTATGTATCTTAAAATCCAGTTCTAGATCACTTTCCAAAAAAGTTTTGAATAATGGTGTCGTTACTGGATTAAGTTTATAGCCTGCAGAAGTGATTGTTTTGAATGGTAGCGTTTACTTGGGAGGGTAAATTTTGATATGCCTATTGTTTTATGTGTGAATAAAAGAGACCAAAAAAACCCTCTTTCAGACCAGCATACAGGTAATAGTAGTCTTGTACAAAACCTAATGTATGAAAAAATGCAGAATTATAGGGCTGTCATTCGTTTATGGAATACACATGATATGCTAGATACTGCGCTAGGTGCTGCAGAAGCAAGGTAATAAAATGATCTTTTGTTCTTAAGGAATTCCTAGTACAGTTATGATTACCTCATTAAAATAACCCACTGAGGTGAAGTACATTTTAAGGTAGATAGCTTCAGAAATCACTTTTGGAATCAAGTGTACAGATAATGTGTAATAAGTAAGGGAGTATGAAGTGAAATAGCATTAGTCAGGAAATTCCTTTCTTAAAAGAAATTAGCTCGAATTGGATTTTGAAAGAAACACTTGGTATATAGATTGGCAGAGAAAAGAAGTGGACATTTAAGACTTGACTCAGCCAAAGTGTAATCCAAGTGTTGCTTGGTGAGCCTGGAGGCAGATCAGAAAGATGGATTATTTTGAGAGATATTTCATGAAGCCTGATGAAACATTTCTCCCAGAAGAGAACAAGGCTCTAGTGAACGTGTTTTCTTGATTGAGGGTCACTTTCCACTGGACAGTGCCAGATAAACACTGCCAAGTTTCATCTCTCTAAACCTCATTTTTCATATTTCCATGCTGACAGCCATTTTCTATTGACTCAAATAGAAGCAAACATGTAAACAGATAAGTGCAATACAAACTTATACAGGAATCTCACTGAATCTAATACCCCTTCGTTATTTCCCATATTTTCCTGTGTCTTTTTGCTGTGCACATAAACCAGACTGAAATGAATACATGAAAGAATTTCGTTTAATACAACCACAGCATTGATACTCTTGCTGCAGTTTCTCCAGACCATGTAGGTTTTCAGGAAAGGAGGTAACTTTTAACAGTATCAAAGAAAGAATTTCCTACTTCCTTTTCCTCTTTATTTGGTCATTTTCTCCAGCATTGCTGCCTTCTTTCTTCCTCTCCAGCTTTTGGCCCTTCTCATAAGGATGGAAATGCTACTGTTTGGTGTCTGGGCCCTGCTGGCCTTGATCCCTGGCCCAGGTGAGGCTCTTTGGGAAGGTTTCTTTAGCATCTATGGGCATGATTTTTAGCAACGCCATAGTTTCCGTAGGGACACTAATGGAGAAATCAATCCCCAAAAGATGACGAGAGGGGTAATGGTGGTAGAGTCGGGATTCTAACTTGTCCTTTCAGGGCCCTTTTCTTGTCCTGTCCCTCGTTCCTGTTTATTCAGAGTGGGTTTCCTATTCTCTAACCTGTAGATAGGTAGATTAGGCTCTGTATTCTCTTTAAGTCTTGTGGTCCTCACCTGAGACTTTGGCATGTGTGGTTGATCTTTACAGGAGCTGCAGAAGAGCGATTTGAGGTTTCTGTTTGGCCAGATCAGGCCCTTGTAAAGTATGGACAGTCCCTTATGGTCAACTGCAGCACTACCTGTCCAGACCCAGGACCCGGTGGAATTGAAACTTTATTAAAGAAAACTCAGGTGGGCAAAGGGCTTCAGTGGAAGGAGTTTCTGCTGGAAGATGTCACACAGAATTCCATCCTGCAGTGCTTCTTCTCTTGTGCAGGGATCCAAAAGGACATAAACCTTGGCATCACTGTGTACCGTAAGTGGAGCTGAGGGCTGGGGAGGAAGGGAAGCGTGGGGGAACATGACTACTATGCCTTATACAGGGAATCATTAGAAAGAGAATTTCTTTTAGGGGAGAGAATTGGGGCCTTTACTAAAGATTTTTGTCATACTATAGGGATTCTCAAGCCAATTGTTTCTGTTTCCCTTTGGTGTAGGCTTTTAAATTAGGAGCAGACCATAGAGTGCATCCTGGCATCTGGGCTTGAGAATATGTTCAGATACAGAAGGCATATGATAATGATGCTGATTTGTAAATTACCAAAAAAGTGTAAAATTAGTGTTGAATTGTCACAAATTCTTAGAATAAATAGGGATTAGAGAAAAGAGGGTCTTTGTAGGCTGGGGTAGTTGGAGAAGTCTCCACAGAAAAGGAGGCTCTTAAACTTCACCCCTGCATATGGTTAGGATTTGAAGTGATGGGAATGGGTAAGGAGAATCTTTCAGGTGAGCAAGTAGCATTGGCAGACATGTAGCCATGAGTGACCTCTGGGGTTGGAGCTTGGTTAGCTATGGTGGAGTCTTCATGTGATGCTCAGGAACTTCTCAGGTGGTGCTCACACCTCTGAAGCACTTCTGGTAAGAGAGAAAAGCTCTCCAGAATGGCAGCAGCAGTCAAAGCAAGGGGCCCCTCAGCAGTCACAGGTTTTGGCTATGACATTAACCCCCTTCGATGGGAAGAAGAAGCCTAACTCATCTCATCCAGGGCAGAGAGCTGATGCTGTTCATCAGATGGTTTAAGAGTAGCAGTCCTACCTTCTATCACAGGCTTCCTGTCCTTTTACTCTTTCTCTCTGGAGAGGTGAGTATCTTTCTCTCATCGAACCTACCTCTTTGTCTTAAAGAGCCACCAGAGCAGGTGATCGTGGAGCTGCAGCCTGCGTGGGTGGCCGTGGATGAAGCTTTCACAGTGACATGTCATGTGCCCAGTGTCACACCCCTGGAGAACCTCACCCTTACCCTTCTCCAGGATAACCAAGAACTACACCGAAAGAATTTTAGGAGCTTAGCTATGGCTTCCCAAAGAGCTGAGGTCACCATCAATGTCAAAGCCCAAAGGGAGGATGACAGGTGCAATTTCTCCTGCCATGCAGAACTGGACCTGAATTCACATGGTGGGGGGCTCTTTCACCGCAACTCAGCCCTCCAGGTACTCCAAATCTTTGGTGAGTCAGAGCACAGGTGTGGAGGGACTCCTGGGGCTCATTTTCCTCATCTTACCTTGGCCTTTAGGACTCATTTCCCATAGGGTTTAGGATGCGGGTGGAAGGGTAATTGAGCTCCTTTACTTGAGTTTTAAACTCATTGTGGGGAACAAAGAGCTTTTAGCCCCACTCCCTACATTGTGGGGTCTTATACGATTTACCATGGCATTTCTCCTTTCTTCCCTTCTCCTCATTTCTTGGCAGAATTTTCTCAGAGCCCCCAAATCTGGGTCTCTTCACTTCTGGAGGTTGGGATGGCAGAAACGGTGAGCTGTGAGGTGGCTAGGGTATTCCCAGCCGAAGAGGTAATGATCCACATGTTCCTGGGAGACCAGGAGCTTAGCCCCTTGCTCTTCTGGGAAGGAGACACAATATAGGCCAATGCCACCGTTCAGGCCATGGAGGTTGGGGATCAGGAGCTGTCTTGCCTTACATCTCTGGGTCCAAAGGAACAGAAAACAAGCCAGCCAGTGCATGTTTATAGTAAGTGACCTGCCTCTTCCCTTCCCTTGAAGGTTCTCTGCCATTGAAAACTTCCATAGTAAAGGCTTAGTTATTCAGCTACAGGTATTCCCATGAACCTTTGCTCAGTATACTCCAAAGTGAACACTGGTCTTCACCTTTCTCAGATAAGTGCAGGGATGCATTGAGGTAGTAGTTCTATCCAGCCTCACCCTGTTTCCTTAGACCGTCCTACTGACAGAGTGATTATGGACGCTTGAACTTAGTTCTAGATACAGTGATTTGAGGTGAGAAAGAAATCTGTAAGATGAAAAGACATCCTGTTCTCCTTGCCACAGATGCACAGCCAAATAGGCTCACGTGGCATTTGTTATGGAGAAGCTCTCAAATTTCCAAAACCATCTCATTGCTCCTGCCAGTCAGCATCGAAGCAGTAATGGTATCCAAAGCCTTTCCCTTCTTGTCTGCCTACCCGAGAGGTACCACCAGCAGCTGAGTACAGAAGTCGCTACCAGTTTGAGAAATATGTTTGATTCTCTTTTTCCTTTCCTTACAGGCTTCCCTCCACCAATCCTGGAGATAGAAGAAATGTACCCATTGGCAGGGACAGAAATTAACGTGACCTGCTTGGGGCATATATTAACATCCCCCAGCCCTACTCTGCGGCTTCAGGGAGCCCCAGATCTTCTTGCGCCTGGGGAGCCTGCCTGGCTTTCACTCACTCCCAGGGAGGAGAATGATAGCCGGAATTTATCCTGTGAGGCCTCTTTGGAGGTTCAGGGTCAGCGGTTGAGCAAAACCACTGTGATCCAACTCCATGTCTTGTGTGAGTAGAAGCCTGATCTTTCTTGTCAAAACACGGATTATTAGTCTCGTATTTCCAGAGATCTTAGCCAATAGCTTCATTGTTAGAGTTGCCACGTTTTTCTCATTAAAAAAGAAAATCAAAGGAAAAAATAAAAAGTAAAGCTCTGCAAGCTTACCTTACCCACGGGAAAGTGAGTAGAGAGGAACCTGGGGGAACTGGGAACAAAAGAGAAAGTGATCAGACTGAGGGCCAAAGGCTGAGAACGTAGGGAGTAAAAACAGCTGGAGCCTGTGCTGAGGAGGGTGATTTCTCCATGAAAACTTGTATTTTGAAAAATCCTTGTCTCTGGGTTCACGCCTATCCATGTTCTCCCTCACAGAGAAGCAAAGATGAGGAGCAGGGACCCCAGGACCACCACTGAGCAAGCTCATTTAGTATTAACCCATTAAAATGCCCTGTCGCATCTCAGATTCATCCAAGGAGGAAAAAGTGTAGTTCAAAGCAGGGAACTGATGGTCCTCCCCTTGGGAAAGGAAGCTGTTGGGTGGAGGGGACACATCATTTGGGTTAGGGGAAGAAGAGGGAGCTAATGCATGATGGTTATGAGGAAACGTGGCACCCTGAACTGACTCCTCTGGGGACTCTCCTTTTCCAGACAAGCCACGATTGGAGGAATCTAGTTGCCCTGGCAACCAGACCTGGCTGGAAGGGATGGAGCAGAGGCTTGCCTGTGTCCCAAAGGGAAACCCGACACCAGTCTTGATGTGTACCTGGAATGGAACAGTCTTTGACCTTGAAGTACCACAGAAGGCAACCCAGAACTACTCTAGAACCTACTGCTGCACAGCCACCAACCAGCTGGGCTCTGTCAGCAAAGACGTTGCGGTCCTTGTTGAAGGTGACTGAGGCTCCCCTGCTGCCAGACCCAGGGTGGAAATCCCTCAAGGGATTGGGATTCTTAAACAGGGAGATGAGAAAGATCTCAGTGGGCTGGGGAGGGTGAGGCTGACACATAAGCCTGGTGGGCTGAGGCAGGGTGATTCTCCTGCCTGCTAACCCTCCCAGTTCTTTTGTCTTCTGTGCTTCGGCAGGACTGGATGAAGGAGTCAGTTGCACCATCTTCGTGATTATTATTGTCGCCCTTGACATGGGTGTGATCACTGTAGCACTGTATCTAAGCTATCAGCCCTGCACAATGGAGAGGAGGAAATTGCCCTATAGGCAGAAGGAGAAGAACAAAGAGGAAAGCCAGTTTGCTGTTCAACAAGCAAAAAAGCACAATGACCCTAATTGTTTATTAGAAAATTACTTGGTTGAAGGCAATCTCTACCACTGGGGTTTCCTAAGGGAGGGAAGGAGGGGGTAGAAGAGAAAGGGAGACATTATCTTCTGTTCTGTGGCCCCACAGAGCAGTATTTCTGGTCCTCACATCCTGTGGATCCAATCCAACCACAAGCCCAACTCCTGTAAGAATCCAGTCCCAGTGTTAACTAGTGAGCGGGCCTTTTGCTCCTTGGGTGTTCTTCATCAGTCCACTCTCAGATTCAGAAAAGAAGTGCCTTGTCATCCCCATTCCCACTGCCCTTTGCTCCCAAACATCAGATGGAAGAGGTAGCCAGAAATATCTTTGAAATACAGTGCATTTCTCATGGTTTCCTCATGACTAAATGGGAACCAACTTCTTAGTCTAGGGACCAGAGTTTGAAGATAGTCAGTACCCAGCAAAGGGCTAGGAATCAAAAGCCAGTTCCCACCTACATATTACACATTCTGGGCTCCCCTAATGGGGAGTTCTGGAATACTGGCTCCAGAGCTGAGCTTGCTAACATCATTAAGGCTCAGTGGCTAGTTAGGCTTCAACTCCTAACCATCTGTTGTGTGCCCTAGAGGAGTATACAGATCATAAGGAATTCCACATTGGGTCAGACAAGCAGCTTTCCTAGCCCCGTGTTCTGTCCCTGAAGTGGAAGGCAGAGTTCCTCCTTGAAACTGGGCTCTAAACATCTCTGAATTACTCTTTAGTAATCCATTATGGAGTAAATCATCTGAGTTCATATTAAACATATTTTTTTTTACCTGTACAATCTCTTAGGGTGGAATCCCAATGTTTATTCTTCTTTTCCACATAGAAGTATATACTTTTATATGTCTGCAAACTGTCCTTTAGGCTTTAGGAGGACTCCTCGTATGACAGTGTTCACCATATGGTTGAGCTTCCTTTTCTGTTCATTGGAAAGATTATATTCAACCCTTAGAGAAGACATAAAGATTTCTAAAACCAGATCTTTTCTCCCAAATCAGTTATGTATGGGTCATTGAAGTGTTGGATATGATAAAAATAAAAGTGATTTTATGTTATCTGAAAGTAGTTTTCTTCTGTGTGCGAAAGTTTTTATTAAGTCACATAGTTGCACTTTGAGTAAAATTTCTAAGAAAAGAATGTTCATAGCATAACCAGCCAGCCCAAGGCAGGTGGTGCAGTAGTTCAGGAAGTAGCATTTTTGACTTGCCTTCAAAACTAAAGTTCAGACTTCCAGATAGAGGGCCACAGCCTTCCCCAAATTGGAAACACCACCTAGAAAGAATACAGCAACAAGCATTAAAGTAAAAATAGTCTCCTTCTTCCCAGACCTTCCCTGAGTCTGAGCTGTGGGATTAGGTATAAAATAATCCTTTGGTTTTAATACACACAAAGCAGCGGGGATACACTGGTGAACAAAGCCCTGTCCCTGCCGCTAGAAGCTAGAGCTTGTCAATGGCAAAGCACAGTCCTGTGAATGGGGACGCACAGACCCTTGGGAGAACACCTAATTCAGGATCAAGGAAGGCTTCCGGGGGGAGCTGGGAAATACCTTGTTTGAATTTGTGCAACAGCAACCCTCCAAATGACCTCCACTTCCATTTTTCTAATTAGTAGGCACTGCTCTGTGATCGTGTGAGTAATAGCAATTATCCACTTTTCTGAATTGAGCGCTTGGGGAAGTAAGTTAGAAAACAAATTCGAGAAAAGAGTACAGAGTTACATCATCCAGGAATCTTTACCCACTTCGGTGTCTTGGCATCAGCTGCGTCAGGTCTGTAGCTGTCATGTGCGAACCCCACCTCTGGAGGCCAGAGCTCCATGGAACAGTGAATCCTCAACAGGAGGGAGGAAAGGGTCTTTCAGGCTCTTTGGTCCACCTTAGCTTGGAGGCTTAGCCTGCTCCTGCCTTTGCTTCTCACTGCCACGTGGTGTCACTGTTGACAGCATCCTACCCAGCCCATACAGAGCCAGAGTCCTGGTGGGCTGCCACTGATCCTCCCGGGAGGATGATCTACTGTTCAGGGCTTGATCCAGCTTAGGGGACACCTTGCATGGGGTTCTTAGAGCAGGGTGCTTTGGATGGTTTGTTCCCTAAGTCTCCCCAGATTTGGGTAGGTTCTTCCCCTTGTAGAGCCAGAACTTCTATTTCCTTTCTCTCCCCAGAAGAGGTGGTCCCTCCTAGTCAATTCTTAAAACACAAAGGATCTTACATTTCTTTTCCGGAACAATTGAGCTCTGCTCACCCAGCTAAAGGCAGTGTCTCCAGGAGACCCACTCCCTGAAAGGTTTTGATCATACTCCTTTTCTGAAAATAGAGCAACTGCAGTTGTTCTGATTTTCTCCAGGTAAAGAGCTACCTTTAATACTCCAAAAGTTTATCCTCTTAGAAAAGTCAAGGCGACTTTCTTTTAGACCTGAGAAAACATAAATCTTCATGGGATAATAATAACATTTACGTAGTATACAACTATATTTGGAAAGAAATGACTTAGTACTTATAAATACACTAGCATGGTGTCATATATGTGTATTTACAAGTATTAGTTTGTACTATGTAATGATGGTGATAATCATAATAAACTGAAAGCAAGAATCAGAAATCCATGACAACCACTGATAATGTGTATGAGCAAAAGTCATACACATCATCAATACTTCCTTACTCTTTTTTTTCCACTGTATCCTCTCTTCCTCTTTTTCTACTCTGTTTTTTTTCCTCTCCTTTTTCCTTTTTTTTTTAAGTTTATGTTCCCTAAGATTTAGGACTACTGGTAGGATGACCAGTTGTCCCAGTTTGCATAGAGCTGAGAGGTTCCTGGGACATGGGTCTTTTGACGCTAAAATTGGGAAAGTCTCATACAAACTGGGAAGAGCTGTTCATTCTAATACTGGTATCCCTCAAAATGTTTCTCAGCTTTGCCAGGGCATTCTGAATCAAAGAAGTCACAAAGCAATATCATTTTTGCTTATCCCAGAAGCCCAGGGCCTGTAAATCTGAGGAGCATTCATGAAAAAAGGGGAAAGGGTCAGTTCTCTCAAATGTGTATAAAAGGACAAAGCTCATTGTATGTATTTCAGGAATAATGATGGAAAAAATTCAGGATGGACATTTCAGGTTAAACTTAAAAGATTAAATGAAGTCAGAAAAGCATTATTCCAAAGGGTCTAGAATTACTGGAGCTCTGTCTATTGAATTCTTTCTTATGCACGTCTCACTAATCTTATCGTAGAGAAGTTGTTTTCATTAGAAATATTTTAAAAATTTTAAAATTATGCATTAGGATGTAATATACAACATAGTGACTATATTTAATACTGTATTGCATATTTGAAAGTTGCTAAGAGAATGGATCTTAAAAGTTCTCATAGTGACTATATTTAATACTGTATTGCATATTTGAAAGTTGCTAAGAGAATGGATCTTAAAAGTTCTCATCACAGGACTTCCCTGGGGGTCCAGTGGTTAGGAGTTCACCATCCAAAGCAGGAAATGTGGGTTTGATCCCTGGTTGGGTAGCTAAGATCCCACATGTCTAGGGGTCAAAATACCAAAACATAAAACAGAAGCAATATTTTTACAAATTCAATTAAGACTTTGAAAATGATCCATATAAAAAAAAATCTTCAAAAAAGTTCTCATCACAGGAAAAAAAATTTTGTAATCATGTATGCTGACAGATATTAGCTAGACTTACTGTGGTGATCACTTCACAATATATACAAATATGAGATCATTATATGAAACATACATATAGCTTATGTATTAAAAAATATATAAACCAATACATTATATGAAACTAATACAATGTTTTATGTCAATTATACATCAATGTGAAGATTTAAATTGAGGTAAAATACACATAACATTTACCGCACACTCATATTGTTGTGTAACTCATCCCCAGAACTTGTTTTCATTTTGCAAAACTAAAATTCTGTTAAGCAGCTCCCTGTTGACCCTCCTCCCAGCCCCTGGTAACCAGCATTGTACTTTCTGTCTCTACGAATTTGACTAAGTACTTCATATGCGAGGACTCATCCAATATTTGTCTTTTTGCTCCTGGCTAATTAGAACTTTTAAAATTGACTGGTTATGGAGCTTCCCTGATGGTCCAGCCTTCCAGTGTAGGGGGTGCGAGTCTGATACCTGGTCAGGGAGCCAAGATCCCACACGCCTTGTGGTCTACAAACCAAAACATGAAACAGAAGGAATATTGTAACAAATTCAATAAAGACTTTAAAAATGATTTTAAAAAAAAACCTTAAAAACTTAAATAGAAAATAAAATTAACTGGCTAGAACTGGAAACAGAAAGCACCAAAACTGGCCCAGGTCTCTCATCTCCTTTTGTTCCTTTTTACCAAGCGCACATATGGACATGTGCAATTCGTCTTTGTGGTCCCAGCTCAGTGATTCTCAGCTTTCTCACTCGGGGAGAATTTAAAAATTCTCTTGTCCAGATCCCACCCCCAGATCCTTTAAAATTAGAATCACAGGGAATGAAGGCTACTGCAAACATCCCAGGCATTTCTAATTTGCATTCAAGATTGCCATCCAGTGCCTAGCTGGAGAGCTGAAAGGCAGATGTGTGTGTGTGCTGTGTGCTTAGTTGTTTAGCTGTTTGCAACTCTTTGCAACCCCATGGACTTCAGCCCGTCAGGTTCCTCTGTCCATGGAGATTCTCCAGGCAAGAATACTGGAGTGGGTTGCCATGCCCTCCTCCAGGGGATCTTCCCAACCCAGGGATCGAGACCAGGTCTCCCGAATTGCAGTCGGATTCTTCATCATCTGAGTCACCAGGGAAGCAGATGAGTAGCTGGCAAATCAGAGAGTTTAGGGAAGATGATCTTCAAGGTCTCTTTTAAAAAAAAAATGTTATTTATTTATTTATGGCTGCACTGGGTGTTCCTTGCTGCACGGGCCTTTCTCTAGGTTTGGTGAACAGGGGCTACTGTCCGTTGTGTTGTTCCGGCTTCTCCTTGCAGTGGCTTCTCTTGCGGAGCACAGGCTCTAGGAGCGCAGGTTGAGTAGTTGCAGCTCCCAGGCCCTAGTAAGTGCAGCGGACTTCCAGTAGTTGGAACATTTGGGCTCGTCAAGTTCTTTTTAAATTCAAAAATTTTGCAAAATCAACTAGCATCTTTGTAATTCTCAACCAGCAGTGGTTGAGTTGCTTCAGCTAGGCTTAGAAGGAGATGAACCAAAGCTGTCTGGAGTGTGGCTCCCCCTACACTTTACTGCTGTCTTGACAAGCCCACTGTCCTGTCCTCCTCTTTCCCACCCCATGGACTGTAGCCCACCAAGCTCCTCTGTACATGGAATTTCCCAGGCAAGAACACCGGAGTGGGGTGCCATTTCCTACTCCAGGGGATCCCCAACCCAGGGATCGAACCCAGGTCTCTTGTGTCTACCTGTGTTATCAGGCGGGTTCTTTACCTCTATCGCCACCCAGGAAGACACATAGGGGCCTCTTTACCGGTGGCTGTAACACCCCTCTCCTGCCACATTCATTCAACACATACTTCATAATATGGCTCACTTTCCCTTTAAAACACTTAAATACTGGAGTGGGTTGCCACGCCCTCCTCCAGGGGATCTTCCTGACCCAGGGATTGAACCCATGTCTTCTGTGACTCTTGCATTGCAGGTGGATTCTTTACCATTGAGCCACCAGGGAAGCCCCTGTGAGGCCCTCCTAAATCCAAAATTCTGTGATTTTTATTTATTTATTTTGGATGCACTGGGTCTTAGTTGTGGCATGTGGGATCTTTTTAGTTGCAGCATGTGGGATCTAGTTCCCTGACCAGGGATCAAACCCAGGCCCCCTGCATTTGGAGCTTGGGGTATTAGCCACTGAACCACCAAGGAAGTCCCCAAAAGTCCATGATTTTAAAGTCAGACAATTAAAGATTGACCTGAAGCAGAGGGATGGTTTCTGAGCTAAGAAATGGAGTTCCAGAGTTCTGATTATTCCAACTTTCAACCACTCCCCAAGTATATTTACATTAATTACTAAATGTAAGATATCCCAAGTGAATACACATGTGTCCCACTTGGAAGAAAATTCATTACAGCATGTAAAAACTTTCTAAAAGCTTTTTAGGAAAATTTGCTGATTATTTTCATTGTAAAAGAATTATTGATTTTGTAACATCATGTTTTATAAATATGGATAGAAATAACAAAATGTAAGAGAAAAAAAGGAGAGATAAATTAATCTGCAATTTTAGTTGGAGATTTTAAAATTCATTTTTCAGTACTTAAGGAAGTAAATAGGCTTCCTCCCCGAAAATCGTCTTTGTTGTTAATTTCTTAATTTTCAGTAGAGGACATCCTCCATATTAATTCAATTGTTGTTAAATGCTTTGATGCTTGTTTTATGTTCCTGAAATACTTGGGAATTAAGCAACATAATTTTAAATTGCCATAGTCAAAGAAGAAATCCCAAAGAAATTTGGAAAATATTTGAACTCGAGGATAATGAAATCACATAATATCAAAATTTGTAGCGTGTAGCTAAAGCACTGATTAAAGGAAAACTTATACCTTTAAATCTTATATCTGAAAAGAATAAAGCTCTAAAGTTAGTAATCTAAAAATCCACTTAAAGAATATAGGCTTTTAAGGAAGAAAACTTAGAGTGAGTAGTGAAGTAGAAATAATAAAGATATGAGCAAAATTTAACGGATAAAAATAAAATTTAACAGAAAATAGAGTTACTTTGAACATCTAAGCAATTTAATTTACAGATCACTAGTTACTTAGCCAAGGTGCTTGGGTGACTAAAAACTTTAAAACTGCCCTTTGAAGTGTATTTATAAAGAAAAAAGAAAGAAACATTCAAGTTGCCATTAGGGAAACAGAATGTGATTCAATAACGAGCATTTAAACATTCCTTTGGAAAAACACAGAGCACCCCACAGTTGCATGCAAAAATAGCTGAAGCTTCTTGAGTGCTGTAATGTGTCAATCGCTTTAGAGACCTCATTTCATTTACTCCTCACCCAAGCCATATAAGGCAATACATTATTATCTCTATTTTGTAGGTGAGCAAACTGGGTCTCAGGCAGGTTACGTCATTTCTTCCTGAGCATAAGTTCAAGTCCAAGTCTTTCTGATTCTTTCCCTTATTCCCAGTTATCCCAATCCATTCCTCTAATAACAAATTGCTCACTGACAGCTTGAAGAGCAAATGTGTTTGGGTTAAATTTTGCCCTTAAAATGTTTTCAATATGAATTAGTTGCCAACGTTTAAACATTCAATTGTACATGAAAGTCTGCATACCCTGTCTGTCTCGAAGAATCAGAAGGTCTGGCAGCCCTGCACCTAAGCTTTTTTCTAAAAAAAAATTTATTTGTTTGGCTGAGTCAGGTTGCAGCACTTGGGATCTTTAATTTCAGCATAAGGAATCTAGTTCCCCAACCAGGGGTTGAACCTGGGCTCCCTCCATTGGGAGCACAGACCCTTACACCAGGGAAGGGAACCACCAGGGAAGTCCCCTGAGGTCTTTTTACAAAAAAAAATATATTTAGTTTTGGCTGTGCTGGGTGTGGTTGCTGCAAGAGGGTTTTCTCTAGTTGCAGCGAGTGAGGACTACTCTGCTTTCTAGCTGTGAGCAGGCTTCTCATTGAGGTGGTTTCTCTTGCTGCAGAGCGCAGGCTCTAGGCACGAGGGCTTCGGTAGTTGTGATGTACAGGCTTTGTTGCCCTGAGGCATGTGAAATCTTCCCAGCTCAGGGATCGAACCCATGTCCCCTGCATTGGCAGGTGGATTCTCAACTACTGGACCACCAGGAAAGTCCTCCTGCAGTCCTGAATGCAGGACAAGGCAATGTAACAAGGCTGGATGGACCGCATCCTTAGCTGGGGCCTGAGTCCTTTAGGCTGCCCTGGTTACCACCCCTCTGTGCTGTATCCTTCACAAGCAGGCTAAGGGCCGGTTGCTATTCCTCCCTTCACATGCAGCCCTTGCCACTTGTGTATATAACCTACCTGGCACCTGTTGGCACTGAATTTGTAACCCGTCATTTAGAATTGGGTTTCCCAGGTGGCGCTAGTGGTAAAGAACCTGCCTGTCAATGCAGGAGACATAAGAGATGCTAGTTCAATCCCTGGGTTGGGAAGATCCCCTGGAAGAGGAAATGGAAACCCACTCCAGTACTCTTGCCCGGAGAATCCCATGGACAGAGGAGCCTGGCGGGCTGCAGTCCATGGGGTCACAAAGAGCTGGACACAACTGAGTGACTAACACACACACATTTCCCAAATGGGTAGTTGGGCTGAGCCGGTAGTCACCTTAAAATTTCTGCACAAAACTAATTCTACGATTTCTCTCATTACTTCCTCATGTGCTGGAGGCATTTTCTCTACTTCTGTACTTAATAGCCTATCTTGCTTTCATTTCTTCCCACTCTTGGGGGCTCGGTTTGGTTTGGTGGTGCTGATGAGGGAGGGAGAAACCGCTCCAAGTACATTAGCGGGTGAGATTGAAGGCGGAGCCCTTCTGAGCTATGAGTGTCCTATGAGTGGGGCTGTAACTAAGGACCAGGGGCGTGGACAGGGTGTGTCACAGAGAAGGGATGTGCCTGCTTCTTTCTGGCCCAGGAGGAACCGGGTCAATTATTCAGCATCTGGGTACCCAGAGAGCCCACAGGATCCCTGCTGTTGTCTTCCCAATCCTCCCCCTTGCTGTCCTGCCCCACTCCAACCCCCCAGAATAGAATGACACCTACTCAAACAATGTGATGCAACCTCATTTTATTAGGAAAGGACAGTGGGCACTGGAGTGGCACCTTCCAGGGTCTAGGAAGGCACAGGAGAGGGGTAACAACAGATGGCTGGCAACTAGAAGGCGCAGCTGGCCTCCCCGAAGCGGCGACACTTCATGACCCGCAGGTACGTCTCTGTCTTGTGCAGGTCCTTCCGGAAGCAGGAGAGCAGCCCGTAGTTCTTGAGCAGCGCGTCGTCACTGCGCATGTTCGTGTCAAATTTGTCATAGGTCTGCTTGAGGATCTGCCCAGCCCGGGGGGTGCCATCTTCCAGCTCCTGCCAAGGGAGGAAGAGACAGAGAGGCCGAAGAGCCCTCAAGAGCGGCTTCCTCCTGCCCGCTCCATTTTCCACCCTCCCCTCTAGGCTTGGAGAAGGGCGAGGAGGGAGGACTTAAAAGGGGAAAACGTTTCTCCTGGGTCAAGGCTGGACTGCTAGAGAGAGAGCAGGTTTCTCTCTCCCCCACCCCACGTGCGTTCCCCACCCCTGGGCTAAGCCAGGAGAGGGCGGGCATGGCCCCCAGCGTGGAAGGGACCCACAACGCCATCCTCACCCGCATCAGGGCCAGGATGCCTTCTTCCAGGTCCTTCAGCTTCTCATAGACGCGGTCCGAGGTGCCAAACACCAGGCTGTTGCTGAAGACTCTGCTGAGGAACTGCAGGGGTCCGAGCCACGACTGGATGAGGAGCAGTGAGATGCGAAGCAGCTCCAAGTCCTGCTGGCAGATGGGTGGTCGGTGGGTGCTGCGGGCTCGGGGCGGCCCTGCAAGGTCGGCCTCTGCCGGAGGACCTCCTGCCACCACCACCAACCGTCATCCTCCACTGCCATCCAACACCCTCTGCCACCTCGGGGAGAAGGCCGCCCCAGGCCCAGTGTGGAAAGCTGGGGCAGCCTACTTAGGATGAAGGAGGTCCCCTGCTCCTCGGTCCTAGGTGGCCACTCACTGATTTCTGCTGGGCCTCGTTCTTGCCCGTGGGGGCCGGGATGGTTTCGGAGAAGCAGAAGGCAACCTGGGTGTTCTGGATGGAGTATCTCTGTCCCTCTGGGATGTAGGTGCGCTCCTGGGGGAAGAACACACCCACCCAGGTCTAAGTTGGTGCGCGGTTCCCCTCACTGCCTTATTTGAAACCCTCCCCACCCCACACAGCCCCATTTCTGCTCCCCTGACCGCATCCTCATTTGGATAAAATACCTCTGAGCTCCTCAGTTTCCTCCCACTATGTGGAGGGGGCGCGGATTCACCCCTTCCTGCCTCCCCACCCCTAGGATGCATCCCTGGGGAGCTTACAAACTCTTTGAAGGTGTCAGCAGCCAGCTGATGCAGGTGCTGAGCCCGGAGCACAGCGTTGGCAAACAGGCCGGACAAGGACATGGCTGGGAAGGCGCCCACCATCTGAGTCCAGGGCAGGCAGAGCAGGGCGAAGGCCAGGAGCAGGGAGGTCCGGGGGCCTAGGGAGAGACCAGGAGGGCCGTGACAGAGGGGCCCAGGGAGCTAGACACCTGATCTCTTGCCAGCCCCCACCTGCCCTTCCCTCCAGGGACTGAGAACATTTAAAACTTGGCCAAACGTCTGAGTGTAGATACCTATGTTCACATTCAGAAGCCCTAAAACCCAGAGCTGTGTCCCCATCCATCAGCAGGCCCCCCACATCACCCCTTTAGGACACGTTAAGCTGGAGGGGATTTTAGCGAGCTTACCTGCAGCCATCATAGCTGGTGAGCTGTCCACAGGACCCTGAGTCGTCTGGTGAACTGGGTCCTTGGATCCTGGAATTGGTCCCTGCTGGGCCCTTTTTATACCCTTCTCTCTCTCCCTTTCCCTCCACCTGTGCGCTCTATACATTTATGCAAGGACCACTGGTAGCCTGTGCTAATGGATAATTTAGAACGTCCTCTCACTCATCCTGTTCCTGTTCCTTCTCTGGGGTCATGTACCCCAGGCTTGTCATCATCCCCTCCTCCTCCACTGCCACCAGCCTGAGGGCTGTGCACACAAGGTCTCAGCTTGAGAGACCGCGCCATTGGTTTTCTTTTTAAGCGGGAAGTAGCAGAAGCGAATGGGCTTCCCAAGTGGCTCAGCGGTAAAAATATCTGGCTGCCAATGCAGGAGACTCAGGTTTGATCCCTGGGTCAGAAAGATTCCCTGGAGAAGAGAATGGCAACACACCCCCAGTATTCTTGCCTAGAAAATCCCAAGGGCAGGGGGGCCTGGCGGGCAACAGTCTCAGTTCAGTTCAGTTCAGTTGCTCAGTCGTGTCTGACTCCTTGCAACCCCAGGAATATAGCACACCAGGCTTCCCTATCCATCACCAACTCCCAGAACTTGCTCAAACTCATGTCCATTGAGTGAATGATGCCACCAACCGTCTCACCCTCTGTCGTCCCCTTCTCCTGCCCTCAATCTTTCCCAGGACCAGGGTCTTTTCCAATGAGTCAGTTTTTCGCATCAGGTGGCCAAAGTATTGGAGTTTCAGCTTCAGCATCAGTCCTTCCAATGAATATTCAGAACTGATTTCCTTTAGGATTGACTGGTTTGATCTCCTTGCAGTCCAAGGGACTCTCAAGAGTCGTCTCCAACACCACAGTTCAAAAACGCTTCTTTTGAACTTCGGCGCTCGGCTTTCTTTATAGTCCAACTCTCACATCCATACACGACTACTGGAAAAACCATAGCTTGGATTAGATGGACCTTTGTTGGCAAAGTAATGTCTCTACTTTTTAGTATGCTGTCAAGGTTGGTCATAGATTTTCTTCCAAGGAGAAAGCATCTTTTAATTTCATGGCTGCAGTCACAATCTGCAGTGATTTTGGAGCCCCGCAAAATAAAGTCTCTCACTGTTTCCTCATCTATTTGCCATGAAGTGATGGGACCAGATGCCATGATCTTCGTTTTTTGAATGTTGAGTTTTAAGCCAACTTTTTCACTATCCTCCTCACGTTTAGTTCTTCTTTGCTTTCTGCCATAAGGGTGGTGTCATCTGCATATCTGAGGTTACTGACTTTTCTCCCAGCAAACTTGATTTCAGTTTGTGCTTCATCCAGCCCGGCATTTCTCATGATGTACTCTGCACATAAGCTAAATAAGCAGGGTGACAATATACAGCCTTGACATACTCCTTTCCCAATTTGGAACCAGTTGGTTGTTCCATGTCTGGTTCTAACTGTTGCTTCTTGACCTGCATACAGATTTCTCAGTAGGCAGGTAAAGTGATCTGGTATTTCCATCTCTTGAAGAATTTCTGACAATTTGTTGTGATCCACACAGTCAAAAGCTTTGGTGTAGTCAATAAAGCAGATGTTTTTTTTCTGGAACTCTCTTGCTTTTTCGATGATCCAACAGATGTTGGCAATCTGATCTCTGGTTCCACTGCCTTTTATGAATTCAGCTTGAACATCTGAAAGTTCATGGTTCATGTACAGTTGAAGCCTGGCTTGGAGAATTTTGAGCATTACTTTGCTACCGTGTGAGATGAGTGCAATTGTGCCGTAGTTTGAACATTCTTTGGCATTGCCTTTCTTTCGGAACTGACCTTTTCCAGTCCTGTGGCCACTGCTGAGTTTTTCAAATTTGCTGGCATATTGAGTGCAGCACTTTAAAGCATCATCTTTTAGGATTTGAAATAGCTCAACTGGAATTCCATCACCTCCACTAGCTTTATTTGTAGTGATACTTTCTAAGGCCCACTTGACTTCGCATTCCAGGATGTCTGACTCTAGGTGAGTGATCACACCATCATGGTTATCTGGGTCATGAAGCTTTTTTTTTGTATAGCTCTTCTGTGTATTCTTGCCACCTCTTCTTATTATCGTCTTCTTCTGTTAGGTCCATACCATTTCTGTCCTTTATTGTGCTGGTCTTTGCATAAAATGTTCCCTCCATATCTCTAATTGTTGAAGAGATCTCTTTCCTATTCTATTATTTTCCTCTATTTCTTTGCATGGATCACTGAGGAAGGTTTTCTTATTGCTATTCTTTGGAACTCTGCATTCAATGGGTATATCTTTCCTTTTCTCCTTTGCCTTTAGCTTCTCTTCTTCTCTCAGCTAAGGCCTCCTCAGACAACCATTTTGCCTTTTTGCATTTCTTTTTCTTGGGGATGGTCTTGATCCCTGCCTCCTGTACAATGTTATGAACCTCTGTCCATAGTTCTTCAGGCACTCTGTCTATCAGATCTAATCCTTTGAATCTATTTGTCACTTCCACTGTATAATCGTAAGGGATTTGATTTAGGTCATATCTGAATGGTCTAGTGGTTTTCCCTACTTTCTTCAATTTAAGTCTGAATTTGGCAATAAGGTGTTCATGATCTGAGCCACAGTCAGTTCCCAGTCTTGTTTTTGCTGACTGTTTGGAGCTTCTCCATCTTTGGCTGCAAAGAATATAATCAATCTGATTTCAGTATTGACCATCTGGTGATGTCCATGTGTAGAGTCTTCTCTTGTGTTGTTGGAAGAGGGTGTTTGCTATGACCAGTGTGTTCCCTTGGCAAAACTCTGTTAGCTTTTGCCCTGCTTCATTTTGTACTCCAAGGCCAAATTTTCCTGTTACTCCAGGAAACAGCCTTGTCTAACTCATGAACCACAGCCTTGTCTAACTCAGTGAAACTATAAGCTATGCTGTGTAGGGACACCCAAGACAAACAGGTGGAGAGTTCTGACAAAAATGTGGTCCACTGGAGAAGGGAATGGCAAACCACTTCTGTATTCTTGCCTTGAGAACCCCATGAACAGTATGAAAATTCAAAAAGATATGACTCTGAACAATGAGCTCCCCAGGTCAGTAGGTGCCCAATATGCTACTGGAGAAGAGTGGAGAAATAACTCCAGAAAGCAAGAAGAGACGGAGCCAAGGCGAAAATGGCACCCAGTTGTGGATGTGACTGGTGATGGAAGTAAAGTCCGATGCTGTAAAGAACAATATTGCATAGGAACCTGGAATGTTAGGTCCATGAATCAAGGTAAATTGGAAGTGGTCAAACAGGAGATGGCAAGAGTAAGCATCGACATTTTAGATATTAGTGAAAAATGGACTGGAATGGGTGAGTTTAATTCAGATCACAATTAAGTCTACTACTGTGGGCAAGAATCCCTTAGAAGAAATTCAGTAGCCCTCATAGTCAATAAAAGAGTCAGAAATGCAGTACTCGGGTGCAATCTCAAAAATGACAGAATGATCTCTGTTTGTTTCTAAGGCAACCCATTCAATATCACAGTAATCCAAGTCTATGCCCCGACCAGGAATGCTGAAGAAGCTGAAGTTGAACGGTTCTGTGAAGACCTACAAGACCTTCTAGAATTAACACTCAAAAAAGATGTCCTTTTTATCATAGGGGCTACAGTCTATGGGGTCGCAAAAGAGTCGGTCCCACGACTGAGCTACTAAACAGCAACAAGCAGAAGGAAGTATCCTGAGCCCAGGCACAGCTCTGGCAGGATGTCATTGTGGGCTTGTTCCCCAGGGTGGGGAGGGCCCGAGCTGGTCCCCTGAAGGAAGTGGCATCTCAGGATGGATGTACCTTGAGAGCTATGTGGATGCTTCCTCACTCTCTACCCACTTCCTCCTCCCTGAAATGCTCCTTTCCATCCACCAGAGAGAATCTGTGTTTGGGGAAAGGGAGCCAAGGATGGCAATAGATTCTGGGGTTTCTGGGCACAAGTTCCTCCTTCGCTCCATCACCTTCCTCCTGCCACCTGATCCAGACTGAGGTGGATGCAGTGCTAACAGTGACCGTTAGAGGGCTTCAGCCCCACATGTCCCTTTTCCTGACCGTCCCCGCTCTGGCAGGTGGGTGGGGGCAAAGGACAGAAACTTGAGACATTGCCCCTACTCCTCGGCTGTGCTGCAGAAATCCCAGGAACAGACATTGCCCACGAGTGCTTGCTCCTGTAGCCCTGTTACTGTCAGAGAATCTCAGTTGGAAGAGCCCTTGAAGGCTTGAGTCCCACCCCCGGCACTGGAGCATAGCATCCTGAAAAATTGCTCTCTCTAGTCATTGTAGTCTCCTCCCAGTCTTTCTCCTCATCCTTTTAGTATCTGTATAGAGCTTATCAGGCTGTAAAAAGCATGCCCATGCAGTCCCACATTAGACCTTAAGGACCATCTTGTGAAGGAGGTATGGTTATCACCCCATTTTACAGAGGGGGAGACTGAGGCTCAAAGCGGTATACTTACAAGAGCTACCTCAGCCAAGACAGCAAATCTCCAAACGCTTACTCTTCTCATGTTGCACCACTCCAGGTCCATCCTTCAAAGCAGACTGAGTGGACGCCACTCTGTTTTTAGCTTCCTGATCACAAGGATCCTGCCTCTAGTCACAAGAGTCTCTTTGCCTCATTTTGTCCTCCCTTCAGAGCTTGTTTGTCATTTTCCAGGTGAGACCGGCCCAGAGACACGGGATGTGTGGCAGAGACCACACAGCAGGGCAACGCCCGCGTCAGGAAGGCTAGAACTACAAACTTCTTGCCTCCCAGTGCCCAGAGCTGAGGCTGTTTCAGCCTCCAGAAGTCACCAGCATCAAACTGTCCCCAAGGATAAGAGCAGGAAAGAACATATTCCCCTCCATTGAAAGCTTCCACCCCTTGAGTCTAAATACATTTAGCGCTTGACCCTGTGGGAAAGCAAGAAAGAAGCAAACCTTTTTCGAGGTGGTTGGTGACAGTGTTGCCAACCAGTGTTGAAGAGTTACAACCTCCTGGTCCAGAACTTGAGGGCTTGCACCTTGTGATCTCCCCCTTTTAAGACCAGAAGATAGAGATCTGTTTTTTTCCCATTATTCCTGAACCATCACCCAACTGTGCCCCTGATTCTTTATCTGCTACCAAGGGCACTGGGACCTGTGGGAACTGTCCCAGGCTCAACTGTAGGAGGACCAGAGGGGAGTGTTACGAAAGAAACAGTCTCTGGGACTTCCCTGGTGGTCCAGTGACTAAGACTCCATGCTCCCAATGCAGGGGGCCTGGGTTCAACCCTTGGTTGGGGAGCTCCATCCCACATGCTGCAACTAAAGATTCTGCATGCTGCAACTACGACTCCGTGCAGCAAAATAAATGAAAGAAATCTATTTAAAGAAAGAAAGAAAGAAACCGGCTCTGATGAAGGTGGGGCCACAGGAAAACTGTGTGCTCAGTCACACAGTCATGTCTGGTTCTTTGCGACTCTATGGACTATAGCCCGCTCATCTCCTCTGTCCATGGGATTTCCCAGGCAAGAATACTAGAGTGGGTTGCCATTTCCCATTCCAGGGGATCTTCCCACCCCAAGGATCGAACCCACGTCTCCTGCATTGGCAGGTGGGTTCTTTACTGCTGTGCCGCCTGGGAAGCTCACAGGAAAAGAGAGGACGCCCCTTTCCTCTACTTCCGGTGCCACCAAAGGGGAGGAGCCAGGCGGAAAGTGGGGAAGGGTCTCCGAGCCCCACACAGCATTTTACCTCTTCTGCCACTTCTTCCTTCTAGGTCACCTGGGGGAGGGGACACTGAGGTGGAAGCTCCCATGACGGGCTTCTAGCTAATACTGGGGGGACTAGTATGTGAGTTGTGAACCACAGGAGAAGCCTCAGGCCTCCCCTAGGACTGAGGGTACAGGAGCCTGAGTTGAGGGTTGCTTGAGAGCCACACAAGTGCGGAGTGGTGACTCCAGGCAGATGACTGCCAAGGACCGTTGGGACCGGTCAGAGCAGGGGAGTGTCTCCTCTCCCCAACCCGCTTCTGGTTGGCCCACAGAATCCTGGGGACCCCTGGGATATACCTTTCTCAGAACTGGAAGGTGTGGGGGTGGATACTGGCGAGCCTCCTCTCTATAAATTCTTTTTCAGGATCTCTAGTGATGAAGACACACACGTAAGTCATTGCTGGTAGAAGATAAATTTTGAATTAGACTTTGGATTTTCCTGCCCATGCTAGGGAGTCACTCACTCTTTCTTGGGGCATGACCTGGGGCCAGATCCCCAGCTTCTCCAGTTTCAGAGACTGCCAGGAAATGGCCTCTGCATGGTGGCCAGTGGGGAGAGGCTGTGATCAGCATCTCCAGGGCCAGGCCCATAGGGTTAGAGATGAATTCCCCCATCATCTTGGAATCCATGAATTTCAGCGTGTTTGGTAGCCCTTCATATTTTCAGATTCGATCATCTCTGGGGTTCTCTGTACCCATCATGGATACTCACAGATTTACTCTTGATCTGATTGTTAGTCGCTCAGTCATGTCTGACTCTTTGCAACCCCATGGACTGTAGCCCACCCGACTCCTCTGTCTGTGGAATTCTCCAGGCAAGAATACTGGAGTGGGTTGCTATTTCCTCCTCCAGCAAATCTTCCCGACCCAGGGATCAAACCCGGGTCTCCTGCGTTGCAGGCAGATTCTTTCTGTCTGAACCTCCAGGGAAGCCCACTCTTGATCTGAAGGTGGCCTCTTTCAGGTTTCAAGAACCCCTCCAAGGTTCAAGTCCACATGTCTTGGGGCCATCTCATTATTTAGAGTCATACTTGCCCTAGTCTTCGAGAGATCCACAAAGGGACCGGAGGTAGCCCTCTCCATTTCCCTCTTGTCATTTGAGGTCCATGCTTCCCATCTCTAGTTCTGTTCAGCCTTCCTTGAGTCCAGAGGCTGGGATTGCCCCCAGGATATGCACCACTTCTTCTTTGATTCCAGCACAAGTCTGATGGCTGAGTGGATCACAGCTCATTGGGTCAACGTCTTTAAGAAAGTTATGTGGGGATTCCCAAAGGCTTCTCCAGGGGAATGTGCGTAAGGCCAACATTTCTGAGCACTTTCCATATGCCAGGCGCTGTACTGAGTGATGTGGGGAGGATTGTATGAGGATATATCCTTCATACAAGGATACTCAGGCTCAGAGATAAGCAGTTTTCCTGGAGTCTCTCAGCTCCTAAGTGATAGCAGCCCAAGGTTCCAGTCTTTCACGGTGCCAAGCTCTTTAGAAACCTCACCTAGGAAAAATGGTGGTGCTGCTGGCCATGGACAGAACTATCCTTAGCGCAGAGCTGGCAGGGCGGGATCAAGTCCCCACTCAGAAAATGTTCAATAGGACTTCCCTGGCAATCCAAGTGGTTCAGTTCAGTTCAGTTCAGTTGCTCAGTCATGTCTGACCCAGTGGTTAAGACTCCCTGTTTCCAGTGCAGGGGATGTGGGTTTGATCCCTGGCCAAAGAAGATCCCACATGCCGTGTGGCATGGCCAAAAAGAAAAAGATGTTCAAGAAGCTTCAAGCCCAGAATGAGGTCCACAGGTACAGGCACCAAGAAAAGCAGCAGAGAAAAAACAACCTGATGCAGCCTGATTTAATGAACAAGTCACATCACCCTTCACATTTGTGTTGCACGTTTCAGCGTACATCACATTTTCACTTCCTTTATCTCATCAGACCCTTGGGTTTGCCAGAGGATTCAAGCATGGAGGAAGGGCCCAGGAGGGCTCTGGAGTGGGGGTGGGGAGGATGAGGGCCGGCACCCCTGTGAGCTGATGGAGGTGTTGTTTACAGTGGGTGAGGATCTCTGAACAATCTAGAAGTGCAAAACAATCTACTTCGCTGGACCTACTGGGTAATTTCACTTTGGGGATGACTCCCCAGGGAGACAAGCCCATTGAGAATGAAGTAGTAAGTACTGGGGTGTGTCCAGCAGCTGTGGGAAGTCTGAGGTGCTTTCCTGATTGGTGCTGTCAACTGGAAATAACCTCTGCCTCCTTCTACCTTATTCTGTGGTTGTTTGTGAACATCTTATTCCCCTTAGGGGAAGGTAAGCTCTTTGAGGCTGGATTCATACCTTTCATCCCTTCATTCATTCACTCATTCTCTTCTTTGTACATTAACCAATTGAATAACCAGTTGCCGTACCTTCCATGTGCCAGGCATCCATGTACCTGGCAGATGGGCAGACTTCGATAAACAGAGGACATCATCTTTTCTCTGCTGGAGTTTATGGTCTATGGGAAAGAGAGACAACAGCAAACAAATAAATACCTAACAGTAACATGTATCCAGAAATTTCACATTGTGAAAACTACCATGAAAGAAAGAGCTAAGAGGTGAGAGTATAGCTCTGGGGAGAGGGGAGGGACTTGGCAGCTGGAACCATATTCCCAGGCCCAGGAAACTCAACAAGCATCTGCTGAGTGGATTGAATGGACGGAAGGACAGTGTCAAGGAAAGAAACTCAAATATCCCCCCGGCCAGGAATGGCCAGGCAGGCCACGCTGTGTCTGTAGAATGAACTTCGCATAACAAGTGTGGAAAAAATGATAACGTGGGATCTTGCAACACACAGCAATACACACCTGAACAAATTCAAATGTAAAAAGGGGACGGGGTGGCATGCATATGCTGAGGGCAAGCACACAGATGTTCAGTAGACCCACAGCTTGCAGAACCTGAGCCCCAAACGGGACCTCACGAGGCGTCTGGCCGCCCACTCCTGCCACGTGAGAAAGTGATCTTAGGGCCGAAGAGAACAACGTCTTTTATTATTATTGTTTGAAAAGTGCATTAGGATCTGTATTAATGTGTTTTAACACACTACACTCTGAATTCAGGGTTTCAGGCTTGCTGTTTTGTGTTCTCTGTGGAGTCAGCTAAGTTTCCAAGTAAAGGCTCTGGGCTGGGAGAGGGCCGCCGAGGTCTCCCCAATGGACGGGCTGTGCTGGTTTTGGTTTTTGTTTGTATCTGAGTCAATAGTGGTTCCCGAGGATGCCATGACCAGGTGCAGCAGCGTGGAGAGCAGAGACAAATCCAGAAACTTTGCAGTTGTGTGGACTCTGAATCTAGCTGCTGAGGTTGCCTGCGGAGAGCAGAACACAGCCATGCAGGAGTGCTGAGCCTCCCACCCCCACTCCCCCAGGGCTGAGAATGGGGATGAAGCTGTCTCCTTCCAGGGTTATGCTGGGGAAAGATCATGTAAATGAATACGCAGGCGCTCCATAAAATCTTACTGGCAGTGAAGAGATGCTCCATATATAAAAATCTGGGGGACCCAGTGAGAGAATCTGATTCCTGTTTTGTATTTTGGATGTGGTGGTGGTTATTCAAATCTGTACACGTGCTAAAATTCACGACAAGAAAACTTTTTTTCCTGCTGGAAAAACACCCAAACCCTCTGGCCAGAGCGCCCCTGGCCTAGCAGCACCTGCAGACAGGGGGCCGGAAGTCAAGCTAAAATGGAGGAGGAACCAGCTTGTGCTTCCACCAGGCTCCCGGGGGACTGGGCTGGATTCCCCCAGTGGGCAGCGGGGCATGTGCCCACAAAGGGGGCCTCGGACTGCATTCTGGGAGGAGGAAGGCTGAGGATTGGCTCGACATCCGGGCCTCTTAGGAAGGAGTGGGGCCTTCGGGACTCATGAACAAGGGAACACATTTGGAGATGGTTCCCCAGGACAAAGCTGTCCCAGGGTTCTCTCCCGATGGCCCTCCTCCTCCTCCTCTGGCTCAAAGCCTCTGAGCTGCAAAGTCGTTCAGGGGAGGCAGCTGTGATGTAGTGGAAAGAATGCCACACTTGGAGTCTGAAGGTCTGTGTGTGACTTGTGGCCAATTATGGTAATCGTCTCCCTGGGCCTCGATTTCCCCTTTTGTAAAGTAGGGATGAAGCTGTCCCCTTCCAGGGTTATGCTGGGGAAAGATCATGTAAATGAATACGCAGGCACTCCATGAAATCTTATTGGAAGTGAAGAGATGCTCCATATATAAAAATCTGGGGGACCCAGTGAGAGAATCTGATTCCTGTTTTGTATTTTCAATGTGGTGGTGGTTATTCAAATCTGTACACATGCTAAAATTCACGACAAGAAAACTTTACTGTAGGATAATTTTCTAAAAACCAGCATCTGGTTCAACTTCTTTCCTTTGGACAAGTTTATGATTCCGATTTTGTAGAAAAAGCAACTGAGATCTGAAATAATTATCACTTCCACCAGCATCACTCATCTTTGTTTCTACTGCCTGTCAGTTCTGGGGGCCAGGGCCCCATAGGACAGACATGGGGACACCCATAGTGTAAAAGCCTCTAAAACAGAAGAACAGGACATCGAGGGTTTCTACATCGAAACCATGAAATCAGTGCACTTTAGGGGTGTCTGGTGGACAAGGCAGTCCTCCCTGCTTAGATGACTCTCTGTCAACAGTACCTCAAAGCATTAGGAAAACAGATATTCAAAGATATTTAATTGTCTTTCAAAAAAAGCCAAGGCCTCCCAGACTGAGGGCAGCCCCGAGCAGGGGGAGACCCTGCCTGGGGGGAGAAGTGAAGACTCCCTCCCACCCCCAGCCGGCTGCCCAGGGTCCCTGGTGGAGGTCGAGGACAGAATTAGCCCCACTATGCAAAGCAGCAGGAGAGGAAGAGCTCCAGTTCAGTGGAGGCAGATGCCAAAACAAGTGCGTTTCCTCTGGCAGCCTAGAGCCCAGGGAGGGAGGAGGCCCGGCCAGGCCCAGCCCCGGCCTGGCTCAGTGTGGTCACCGCTGATCAAAGCAGAGATGGACCTTTACCCCAGGTGTGGGGTCCTTGCCTGCCTCACCTGCAATTCCAGGTGGAGTTGTTCTCACTCATCCCTCCCTATGCTGACCTTGATTCTCCAGTTAAACTGGCAGCTCCCTGAGGGCAGGGGTTTCTCCCACCTGAATCCAGAGCGTAAGTGGCAAATCCAGAGCATGGTCGCCCCAAGGTCAACAGGAAGTGGAGCTCAGCCTGGCTCTGCACACAGAGGTTCACTGCACTTCAGCTCCCAGCCCTGAGCTGCTCCTAGTCATTCCCGCAGTAGGCGGGCTGGGGATTGTTTTGCCTCTGATGTTAGCCAAAAAGTCTGAAAGGGTTACCTGGCTAAGAATCCCCAGGCTTCCCCACCACAAGGCCTCTTGATTTAGGAATCTCTCTTGCATAGCTCTGGGTCAAATGAAAAAAATATATATATATATACATATATATATATATATATATATATCTCCAGCGTCTCATACTTTAATGTTTGACCCAAATCATATCCATACCTATACATATATTGGATGACAAAGAACAATTTTTGACTGTGAAAAGTTAAAGTCAAAGTTCGTAAGAAAAAATATATATACGTATCTCCAGGCTTGGTGGAGGGCAGGAGGTGTATAGTAGAGGCAGGGAAAGCCCTGCCCTCAAGGAGCTTCTAGTTTAACTGGAGAACGAGGCCAAGACGGGCAACGCAAAGTTGTAGCTACACCAGAGCTGTGGAGGCCGGCGTCCAAACAGGGATCAGGCAGGGGCTGGGATGTTTTGGGAAGGCTTCCTGTAGGTGGAGGACCTTGAAGGACAAGAGGACTGGGGTGGGTGGGGGACGGTAGCTCCTCTAGGGCTGAGACCCTTGAGTCCCGAGAGCAGGACTCAAGCGCTGCTTGTCAGCTGAAGAGGAGGCAGGACGTGGGCATCCCCACCAAGGAGAAGGACCAGTCCAGTCAGACCTTCTCTGCTGTTCGGGGCCCTGCTAGCGTCAGAGCAGGGAAAGAAAGCGGACATGATCACAGGTCCTAACCGGACCCTCAGAGAGAACCGGGCATGAGCTGAGCCGGACTTCCCCGCCCCCAGGCCTGCGGGTGCCCAAACGTTTGTGACCAAACAGATCCCCTCATCCACCCCAGAACCATAGATGTCACAAGCCTGTGTGTGGTTTCTCAAGACACACTGTTTATTCCACGGGGGAAAGGGCTCAAGGCCAGCAGCCCCCTGGGGTGGGGGAGGGCGGGAGAGAGCAGGAGAGAATGGGAGAGGGACGAAGCTCTCGCGGCCCGTCTGCGGCCGCTCGGGGTGGGCCGTGACCCTGCCCCCGCTCTCCAGAGAAGCCGGGCGCTCTGAGTCCACTTGCAGGTTCCAGGCAAGTCTCTGCCTCCCTGTCCTTCACAGGGCATGGACCCCCCACATAGCACCCCTGGAAGGCGGGGTCCAGTCTAGCCCCCGAGGGCCCCCTTGCTCCTAATCACTGCCCTGCAGCCCTTCTGCGCCAGTCCCTTTGGTGAGAGATGGGGACCAAGGGCTGGAGGGGCAGGTGGGTCTGGTGGGCCCTCTTTGGAGGCTGATGGAGGTCCAGGGAAAAGGGGGGGACGGCTCTGAAGCAGTCATTGAGGGCCCAGTGGGCTGTGCCCAGGAGTGTGGGGAGGGCCGGCCCCTCACTCCTGGCCTGGGTGCTCACCCACCGACCACTTCACCTCCCCTGTCCGCAGAGTCACTATGTCTTCGTAAGTGGCAGTCTGGTCAATGTCCAGGCCCTGGAGAGATGAAACGGAGCTCAGGCCTTGAACACTCCCCTGGCCGCACACCGATGGTGCCTCTGACTGCCCTCCTCGGCCCTCAGAGCTTCCAGGGATACGGGGAGTCCACCTTGCCCCTTACCTCATAGGTGTGATCCTCCTCCATCCCAGCCTTGCTGTCATCCTGGCGGGGGAGGGATGGAGAGCAGAGTGTTAGCTTCCCCCACCCCATCCACTGCTGGGCCAGGCTGGGGAGGGCCAGGGAGATTGGCCTCGGGTGAAGGGTCAAAGATCAAGGGTTAAGGGCCAAGATTGAGGTGTGCTCTGTGAGAACAGCTGATGAATAAGGGAGTGATTGAATGGGTGGGTCAGTGGGTGGGCTTTGGGCCTGGGGATACGGAGATCCTGCCAGTGTCTGGCCGGCCCCCACGGTCACCTTGTCCAGCAGCAGGAAGATGGGCACGATGATGAAGAGGATGATGAGCAAGGTCTGGATCATGATGATGCCGTCTTTCAGCGTGTTCCGCCGCTTCAGCTGGGCCAAAGTGCTGAACCCTGGGAGGAGGTGGGGTGGAGGCGGTGAGGCTGGGTGGGATGGGTCCCTGCTTCGGGCCTGGACCCCTCAGGACCTGCTTCTCCGCGGCTCTCCCAGGTGCCCGGGGTCACAGCCATCCCACACTGTGTGACCCTCCCTCCTGCTGGTGGAGGGCTGGGGTGGGGTGGGTGTTGGCGGGGCTTCAGGAGCACCCCATGCTCTCCCCGGCTGGTGAAGGGGAGGGCCCGCACACACCCATGACCCGGAGCTCAGTGCCACAGCCGTGCTCTGTCTTCAGGGTCCCCTTGTTGCACTTCTGCTGGCAGAAGTAGATGCCATTGTCCTGAAACTGGACGCCCAGGATGGTGAGAATGGCCTTGGAGTTGTTAAGGGTCTGGGAGATGCGGCCCTGATCCAAGGGAACTTTTATGAGCTCTGAGTCCGGCTTCGGCTTCCGGAACCAGATCACGTCGCCCATATCCTCCAGGTAGCACCTGATCTCCACTGTGGAGCCCCGTTTCTTGGCCATGAAACGTGGGTGCTGCCAGATCCGGGAACAAGTGTTTCCTGTGGGTGTCAGGGCTGGGATCAAAACCCTGCTCCTTGCCTTCTGGACCACCGGCCCGACCGCGGCCTCCCCACCCCGCCAACCATGGCCCCTGTCCTTGGCAGCGCTGACCCCTGGCTTGGCCTCCTGTCTTGTCCTTGCTTCTCAGAGTGTGGGACAGTCATGAGGCGGAGGCGTAAGGGAACTGAGCCATGTGAGGAGCCGCAGGCCAAACCGCTGGACCCCGCCCCTTCCTGATGGCCCACTCTCCCCATTTGATTTTCCTTTAGAAGGGCCTGGAACCTTCCAATGCCTTTCCATGCCCATTATAGCAGCCTGATGCAGGCCTCACCCTCTGAGGCCAGAGGGCCCCCAGGACAGCCTCTCACCTGGCCTGGTGCTCTCACCTCTCCCTGCCCTGGGCTACCCACACCAGCCCTCAATCCTCAGGGGGACTCCGCAAATCCTCAGCCTCAGTCAAGGCTCCCATGTCAATCCGCTGCCCATGTCTCTCTTGTCACTCCTTCCGTATGGCCCTGCTCCTCTTTTTATTCCTACACCTGTCTCAGCTTGCCACGCTCCCCACCACCCATCTGCCCCAGGAAGCCTCCCTCCTGCTTGGTCCCCAGTCAGGGGTGCCCTAGGAACCCCTAAGCCCCTGCAGCCTTTCGGGGGCCCCCGAGGTTGCAGGCTCCTGCCGGGGCTAAGCCCAACTCCCCAGCCAGACCTGCGTCCCCAGTGGGATCCCCTCCTCCCTGATCGTTGGGACTCATGTTTGACGTGCGTGACCTTGGAGGAGTAGGGGTTGGAGGAACTTTAGAGCCAGGTCTTACAGAGGGAGACAGACCCTCAGGAGGCCTGGGGATGGATAGGGAGAACCCGAGGGGGCCAGGGTGCCAGGGCGACCATGGGGCAGCTCACAGACAGTGACCCCCGCGTTGGACACAGACATACTTGCTCCCAGAAGGTTCAGGGGAAGTTGCTGACCTTTGGGATCCCGGAGCAGGTCCTCTGTTTTGGCCGCCAGCACCGTCTCACCTGCTGGGTGGGAGGAAGTGGGCGGGGCTGGTCCCTCGGAGTTGGCTGCCCCGCCCCTGCATTTCCAGACCCACTTCCTCCCCCCAGGACATCAGCTCCAAGACTCCTGCCCTGGAGAAACTGGAGCGGGATGGGGTCACCAGAGGATCTGATTCCCAGCCCCGCTTCTGCCCTCCGCCTTTGAGCGGGCTCCTGATGAGGCGAGAGGGAAGAAGTCACGCCTGGAGGGCTCTACCGCCTTCCAGATCCAGACCCAGGCGCCCTCTGGGCAACAGGCCTGTCCCAGGTCTGGTGGGGTCAGCCTCTCCACTGCCTCCCCCACTCAGTGCCCTGCAGCGCCTGGGGGTGAACTGCCCTCTCTCCTTTCTTACTCCCCGGCCTAGCTCTTCTCCGAGGTCAGAGCCACCAGCCCCTCACCCCCAGTTCAGTCCGACCCCCTTCGGGCTGGAGAAGGGCTGGGGCCGCAGACTCCAGAGCCCACCAGCCCCCTCAGCCTGGCTGATTCCCACAGACCCGGTCCCCAGGGCTGTCAGAGGGAGACAGGAGGCAGCAAAAGTGAGAGACGGAAGGAGGAGGAGGCGAGAGCAGGAGACAGCATCAGTGGAAAGAAGCGAAACGAGGGGGCCTCTGGGCCCCTCGAGCAGTACCTGAAAGGAGCAGCAGCCCCAGCACCAGCCAGTTGTTGAGCCCGGGAATCAATGCCGGCCCCGACATGCTCACCCTGTCTCCAGTCCCAAGCCTCTGACAACGGAGGCTCCTGGGGGAAAACGTGTAACTGCCTGGGCTGCAGTCTGCCTCCTCCCCGCCTCTTCCCCACCAGGCCCCTTCCTGCCATGCAAATTGGGACCCAGGGGAGGCACCAGCTCTCTGGGGACCCTGGGGGAGGGCAGACTCTCTTGTCAGCTGTGCTGCTAAGACCCAAGGGTCACCCTGGCTCGGGCACTACGGCTGGGGTCCACGGTGGACGCCCCTGGGAGGCAGGGGCCCCTGAGGCCCCATCCCAACCCCCAAGGTCACGTCTTGGGGCCCGTTGGCCTCGCAGTCCAGAGTCCCAGGCACTTAACTGAATCCAGATGGGTCCTGTGGATGGATGTGGGCACAGCCCTTTCACCCCGGACCAAGTTACACCCTTCAGTAAGAGGGGCACCCAGGAAGGATGGGGTAGGAGTGCTGGGGGGATAGCTATGGACCCAGAGCCCAGCCTCTTGGCTGGAGTGCAGGTGGCCACGTTGGCAGTTGATGAAGGTTTGACTTTGTTTAGGAAGGGAGCCACAGATGCTCTTGAGCAAGAACAGGCCAAGAGCGGCAGCCACTTGGGAGAAAATTTAGTCCTGGCTCTGGTGAGAGGCCCCTCCTCCCTCACTTGGTGGGAGAGTTTGCTGGAACTGCCAAAGACGGTGGACTTAGGTGTTGATGGCTTAGAGAAAACCCACCACTTAGCAATCAGTGGACTCTCAGGGCACAGAAGTGTTATTCACAGCTCCAGGGGCCTGGAGTGGAAGACAAGAGGCTGGTCTGGGGGAGCTTGCAAGTTCTGAAACAGAAAGTCTCTCTGGCTTTTTCTCATTCGTCAGCAGAGTGGTGGATGGAACCACAGAGTCTAGGAGCTTGTCTAAGCTGAGCTATGTGCCCCTGCCTCTGGATCAGACACAGCCCTCATCCCTTGGGGTCTCGGTGGGGAGATGCCCTTGTGCAGTGCACAACTTGCACAGCTGCCCATGGCAGACATGCATCCCTCAGCCCCACAGCTGAGTTCTTGAGTTTTAGGTATTATGGCACCTTCTTTACTCTCTCTTAGCCCCTTGCTCTCTCTCTTCCTTCACCCCCCAGGAGGGGAAAGAAGATGCTGAATCCTGTGTCCTCTGCTCATATCTCATTCTCTTCACCACTCGCTAGTTTTCAAAAACCCTATGCTGCTGGCAGGTCTGAGTTCTGGGAGACATGGACCCACCACCCAGGCCAGGGTTGCTGGTGAAGAAAGCAGAGGTCTGAGTGCTGGCCCCTTCAGTCCCGGGCATAGGCCTCACCTGGTACAGTGGCACCCCCACCCCCCACGCAAGGAGCACAGGTTGGGACCGGAGCTGTGGGAAGTGGGGACAGGGGAGTTCATGTTCCATCCAAGAAACAGCTGTTCCCGGCAGTCCCAGATGTTCTTGCTGGTTCCAGATGTTCCAAACAAAGAGAAAAACATTTCTCTGAAAAGGTGTCAGATGTTCCATTCTCAGAACAAACAGCCCAGGAATATAAACATCACCTGAGGTCAGCATGGGGACCACGGGCCCCTGGTGCTGGTGGGGGTGGTTGGAGACTCCCGCAGAGGAATAGGGGGAAATCCAGGGGTCTCTTCCTTTAGCCAAGCACCTCCTGGTGATGGAGGACTTGGTTAGCTTTGGGGCTGGTAGCCCCTAAAGTTGGGAGGAAGGTGGGAAAAGGTTGGGGCACACCCATGTGTGTGTATGTGTGTGTGTGCATGTAGCTGCCAACACGGGTGTGCTGCTGAGTTGTAGGGTGTGAGGCTGTTTGGGAGCTGGTCTGTGGCCCAGGGTGCCTCTGGGGGGCCATGGAAGTTGGGGGCACAGTGGGTACCCCCCAAACATACACACATGTCTGCATCTCCTGTGGGCAGCAATGCAGATGTGTCCTTTGGACCTCATTCCCATTCATGCCAGGCAGGGATCTGTGTTCAGGAGGGGGTGGGGGCCCCACCATCTGCAGGGTTATTTGTTGCAGGTGGGGCCGTGCTGTTCCCTTCGCAGTGACGACAGCACCGGGCTCCTTCCAAGGCTTGTGATGCTTTTTCTTTCCCGGAACAGGAGGCCTCATAAGCCCACCTCCGCCTCTGCCCCCGGCTGCCCTGGGCCATACACCCCGACATCTGGCAGCTCCCACCCCACTTTTCCAGGAAGGCAGCATCAAAACAAGAGATGGGGGTGTAGGGAGAATGGACAAGGAGCTTGGGGTTTGGGAAAGCAAGAGGGCAGGGACCCCCAGCATCCCCGGGAAGTGGGGGGAGGGCAGAGCCTCAGTTTGGAAAGAGCGACCTCTGCCCCTCCCCTAGCCCTTCCTCCCTCGCTGAGGGCTCAGAAGGATGCGGGTTTGAGTAGCTACTGAGCGCGCACGCCTAGAGCCCGGGCTCTGCAACAAGAGGAGCCGCTGCAATGAGAAACCTGTGACCTGTGACGAGGAGTACCGGCTGCTTGCCACAGCTAGAGAAAGCCCTTGCACAGCAACGAAGACCCAGCACAGCCCGAAATAAATAGATAAATAAGAGAAACCAAGCCAAGTCACAGAACATATATCTGAAAACAAATAAAAGGAGAAGGCCGGTTTGACTCCTAACTCTGCAGTACACCAGCCAGGAAGCCTCCCCCAGTTACCTGGCAGTTCTCGACAAAGGGTGGTCCTGCCCCACACTGAGAGCCCTGGAAGTGCTCCAGGGCCGAGGGATTGAACCGAACCCAGCTCTTCTGTATTGCAGGTGGATTCTTTACCATCTGAGCTACCAAGGAAGCCCTTCCAGGGCCATGGAGGTTTAGTTGCTAAGTCGTGTCCGATTCTTTGCGACTCCATGTACTATAGCCCGCCACGTTCCTCTGGCCATGGGGTTCTCCAGGCAAGAATACTGGAGTGGGTTGCCATTTCCTTCTCCAGGAGATCTTCCTGACCCAGGAACTGAACCCGGGTCTCCTTCATTTCAGGCAGATTCTTTACTGACTGAGCTATAATGGAAGCCCCCTCCTGGGCCGTGGCCATGGTCAGATGACCAGTGGACACCACTGGCATTCCTGGGCCAGGGGCAGCAAAAACACAGCAGTGGGAGGGGCAGAATTTCCCTGCCTCACCTGCCAACAGCACCCCAATTAAGCAACACCCATTCTTAAACTCTCAGCGACCAAGTTTCCTCCTTTAGGCAAAATACAAATAACTGTAATAAAACCTTCTTTGTGTGTGCTCAGGGCCTTAGTTGTGTTGGACTCTTTGAGGCCCCCTGGACTGTAATCTGCCAAGCTTCTCTGTCCATGGGTTTTCCCAAGCAAGAATACCAGAGAGGGGTTGCCATTTCCTCCTCAAGGGGATCTTCCTGACCCAAGGATCGAACCTGTGTCTCCTGCATTAGCAGGTAGATTCTTTACCACCGAGCCACCTGTTCTTTGCAGGGCAGCCGTGAGCCTTGAAGGGACTCTTGTATCTGAAGTGCATGGTGACGTAGGTGGAAGCACAGTCCACCCTCAGGAAGATGGTGAGTAGCACTGATAACTAGCGGAGGGACATGGTTCTGAATAGGAAACTCGGTTACGTTTATCACCCAGGATTTTACCTTTTTCTTCCACTATTCAAGGCTCAGGGGAAACATAGTTCAGGGTACTCTCAAGCTCTCCTGTCCTTGAGGACAGAGAGAGCCCCAACTGAGGTTTGGAGAAACTTAAAGTGGGAAGGAGCTTTCCCGACCTCTGAGAAGGGGTTCAGCACCCCCATGGGGGCTCAGAGAACCCTGCTGGCACCCCACCTCCGTAAGCAAAGACATCCACAGGGTGGGAAGGAGCTCGAAGACATGGCTGAGGGAGGTTGGGGTGGCTCGTGGGTGCCCCTCCCCAGTCCCCAGGGGGGCCATGTAACCTCAGGACTCAGGAAAAGGGGATACAGAGATCTTGAAAGGGACTAAGTATTTACTAGTTTAGAGAAATACAGTCCTGGCTGTCAGAAAGCAAAATTAAATCTAAACTTATATTTTGCTCACTGGGATTGTGGCCCGAGCTCACTACATAATATTTGTCTTTGTCATAGCTCCATGGGATGCTGGGTCCTCTGAGGTCAGAGGCAGCATCCTGGGGGGGATTGGGCCTCAGGAAAGGCAAGGGCCACACCGTGGACCCACAGGCCTCGGGTGAGGCAGAAAAGTGATGGGGGCTTCCAGGGAGGCGGGTCTGGGCACGTGGGTCCCAACACCTATTTCCTGGGTGCTGTTGCAGGCAGGGAGAGGCAGGGTGGTGCTGCCTGTTAGGGGGGCAGGCAGGGGTGAGGGAACGCCTCCTGACCTTATCTGGCCTCTTGGACACCAGCTACGAGGCTGGGTTCCAGCCTCCTTTCGGAGAGGGCAGGAGACAGCCAGACTGAGCCAGAGGAGGGAGCTGGGGCCCTTCTTATACTGCCCTCCCCAATTCCTGGCAGCTCCCCAAGGCTTCCCCACTTGTTTTTAATCCCCCCAGCCCTTCTTGTCTCCCTCAGCTCCCGTCGACGTCCACACACAGAGGCACAGAAGGAAAAAGCGTACCCGTCCGAGGCACCGGGAGGTTTATTATAAGAACTGTACAAAGGAGCCTTCTGCTGGCCTGGCTTGGGCCTGTTCCCACCCGGACAAGGTGCAATGGCCGTGGGTCTGCAGGGGGAGGAGGCCTGGACCCCGTTCAGCCATGCTGGCTCTGCACCCGGCCCAGTGGAGAGAGTTCAGTCCAATGGAGGCTGAGGCTCTGGGGCCACACTCGTCTGGGCCCCAAGGAAGAGGAAGGAAAGGAGGTGGGCAGGGTGCTGGTCAGAGAGGAGGCTGACCCCTGGAGGAACTTCTGAAGAAAGAGCTGGAACTGCTGCAAGAAGAGAAGGAAGGAGCAGGGGCCTCCTTCTAGAGAGGACCAAGGCGGGGCCAGGGAGCAGGGCTGGGCAGTTGGTGTGAGGAAGAGAAGCAGAGAAGGCAGAAGGGTGGCCTCACGGCAGTGAGAGAAAGGAATGCCCGGGCAGAGCGGCCGGGAGGCTGGCAAGCGGGGCAGACAGAAAGGAAGGCTCCGGCCAGTGGGCGTGCACACAAGCAAACACACGCACACATGTTGTTTGGAGGTTTTGCTGCTTCCTGAGTTTTAATCAAACTGTTCACGAGAAACAAGAAAAAGAAGAGGAACTAAGTGCAATGGGGGTGGGGTGGGGGGCTCAATGTGCAAACCTTACCACATGTGTTCACACTCACATACACACTCACAGCACAGGGACACTCCCACGGACTGGCCGACAGAGAAGACACACGCATACACACTGGTTAAGCACTCCAGGGTACGCTGACACATTCACACGGATATACACATGGACAAATGCATGTGCAGGTTCTATGGGACACAGTGGTTCACAGACTCACACGCACACACACAGGTGAGTAAATCCAGTGACCCCGAGCTGGCATCTCACCCCCTCCTCCAAGCTCGGCCTCTCTCTATTCTCGGGAGCCCAGATCAGTGGTGCCATCCAGAAGCACTGCGCAGCTTCCAGTGGCCAGAAGTTGGAAGCTTGGGCCTGAGCCAGGTGAGCGGTGCCCACCTCAGTGTTGAAGTCTCGAACATGAGCTCAGCTAGAACATTCTTAGGATCACTTTGAGGAGGGGAGAAAGGATGAGGCAAGAGGAAGAGAAGGGTGTGGCGGGGGGTGAGGAGGGGACCCTGGGGCTGGGGAGGCTGCCAGGAGCCCAAGTGGTGCTGAAGGAGGAGGGAGGAAGGCAGGGGGAGGGAGGGAATCTTCTTCCCAAGCCCCAGGGTCCCCGACCCCACCCGAGATCTGGGTGCTCAGGCCAAGGAAGCCTCCAGTGGAGCGATACACTGGTGGGATCCAACCCATGCTACCCACCCCATCGTGCTTTCTAGAGAAAGATAATTCCCAAGGGGAATCTTCCCTTCTGCTCTTCTCCCAGGGGCCAGCCAGGGAGCCAGGGGGCCTGGACAATGGATGAATCGGGAAAGGATTCAGGGGCCACAACCCAGCCCAATGTCTCAGCATCCAGTGGCCCCCGCCCCCCCACCACTGGGTATGTGGAGCCATTTCTGAACCAGGGATGTTTTCCTTTTCCAGAGAATTCCTGAGCAGGCAAGGTGAGCTGCATTCCAGAGGCCAGACAGGGTGGCAGGCCCTGGGCTCAGGTGTCTGCTCTCACTGAGGTTAAGACTTCCTTGTCCCAGAGGGAACTGGAGGCCTGAGCTACTGTCTGCGGAGAGGTCAATAGTCCTTAAGACTCTGGGGGCAGGAGGGCAGCCAATCCCTCCATCACAGGCTGGCTCCTCCCAAGGGGGGAGCAGAGACTCTGATGTTCTGACCTCCCCCAGGGCCATGAGGAGGGCAGCAGAGCCCACGAGGAGGTAAGAGCAACTTGAAGGTAAATATCGCAGAGGCAGCAGCCTTGGCCCAGAGTGGAGACTTCAGGTACAATTCCCCCTTTCCATGGCCTGGGTGACAGCCCAGCATGGACAAAGCCTGTCCCCAACAGGGAGCTAGGTCAGTCCTGGACGCAGAGCCCTAGCTCCCTCAGCGGCAGGCACCGAGGAGGTGCTTCGGGGCTGTGCCACCTCACCACCACCTGCTAGACGAGAGACTCTTTGACCCCTGGGCGCACCGTCTGCCCCGGGGGTGGGGCGGGAGGGAGGGGTGCGTCGGAGGGGCTGATGGGCCTGAGCCCCATGGCAGGTCCGGGGTCCCCTGTGGAGCCCCTCTCCTCCCCCTTGCTTGGCACACCGCTGTTCCCGTTGTCGGGGCTGTACATCTTGCTCATGGTGTCGGCGATCAGCCCCTCCTTCTCGGGGGCCCTGTCCCTGCTGCCGTCATGGTTGTGGCGGTACATGTAGGAGGCCTGCTTCACAGAGCGCTGCAGCAGATGCCGGCGGTAGGCCCTCTGGATCTTGATGGCACACACTTCCTCGTGCTTCCTCTTGAGGGTGGTGGTGATGGGCTCGTAGGAGACCTTGGAGGGGTTGGCGGCCATGAACTTCTCCTCCATGGTCTCCTTGAGGGCGTCCATCTCCCCGGAGTCTCCCAGAACCTCTTTGGTCAGGGCAAAGAGGATGTCCAGGCAGTGGATCTTGTCCCCTGGCACCATGGGCAGGTCCAGTGTGATGAGCTTGATCTTGTTGGGCTTGGCAATCCTCAGCGGCTCCTGCAGGGTGTCCACGAAGTCAGAGAGGCGGCTGTAGTCGATGAACTGCGTGGCGTCGGGGTCAAACTTCTCCCATGTCTCATAGAACATCTCAAAGTCGTCCTCCCCGAGAGGCTCGCTGCTCTCCTCCGTGGCCACGTTGAAGTTCTCCAGGATGATGGCGATGTACATGTTGACCACGATGAGGAAGGAAATGATGATGTAGCTGCAGAAGAAGCAGATGCCAATGGAGGGGTTGCCGCAGTCGCCCCGGACGCTGGTGCCGGGGTTCTCCAGGTTGGGGTCACAGTCGGGGGGCCCGCTGTTGAGGATGGGGTTGAGGAGCCCGTCCCAGCCGGCTGACGTGGTGATCTCGAAGAGGCAGATGATGCTGTTGCCGAAGGTCTCAAAGTTAAACATGTCGTCGATGCCTGACTCCTTCTTGACGTAGGCGAAGTTGGACATGCCGAAGATGGAGTAGATGAACATGACCAGGAAGAGGAGGAGGCCGATGTTGAAGAGGGCAGGCAGCGACATCATGAGCGCGAAGAGCAGCGTCCGGATGCCCTTGGCCCCGCGGATCAGCCGCAGGACCCGCCCGATCCGCGCCAGGCGGATCACACGGAACAGCGTGGGTGACACGAAGTATTTCTGGATCAGGTCAGAGAGTGCCAGGCCTGCAGGGAGGAAGTGGCGAGGAAGCACTGCTGCCCTGGGGTGGGCGGCAGGGTCGGGGAGCAGGGGGTAGGCGCGGCTCCACGGGACATGGAGCGCTGGTCTCGTCTACCCCAGGAAGGAGCAGTAGAAATTCATGGCTCAGTGCACAGCCCAAGCGGCCTGACCCGTTAGACTCTCCCAGGGCTCTTAGGGCCCCGGGCTCCATCTCTGGCCCGACGCAGCCAGGTGGAGGTGGGATGAGCCAAAGTGGATGGTGGGGTGGGGGGTAAGGCCCATTGCCAAGGCTGTTCACAGATGTCATGGATGAGAGGGAGGGGGAGAACAGCTTTGGGTGTGTGACTATGGGCATGTCACCTACCTGGTTTGTGACTCAGTTTCCTCATCTGTAAGATGGAGGTGACAACAGTCCCAGTCTCAGGACATTTGTTAGGAACAATTACTGAGCTAATACTATGAAGTGCATGGCTTAGTGTCAGGCAAACTGTAAGTGATGGATAAATGATAGCTAGTTACTGTCATAATTACACACACCTCTCCTGTGTGTAAGGCTCCTAGAACCATCTTCTTCTTTTTTTAAAGTTTATTTATTTGGCTGAGATGGGTCTTAGTTGCGACATGTGGGATCTTTAGATGTGGCATGCAGGATCTAGTTTCCTAACCAGGGATCAAACCTGGGCCCCCTGCATCAGGAGTGCAGAGTCTTAGCCACAGGGCCACCAAGGAAGTCCTGGAACCATCTTATGTTTTTCCCGAAGCACGTGGGCACCTGAATATGCATCTTCAGGTCAGGTGAATGTTTCTGGAGCTGTAGTCATGGGTGCACAGGTAACAGGCTGCCTGGGAACCCACTGTATGTGCCTCTGTGCATTTAGTGTAGACACGGGGTGCATACGCATGTGTGTGTGTGTGTGTGTGTAAAAGCATACCAAGTGCATGACCAGGTGTGCATGTGGACACCAGGAGGGGGACTCCGGGCCTTCCCGAGTGACTCAGCCCAGCCTGGCCCTGCTCACCCACAATGGACAGGATGACAACCACGAAGTCAAAGATGTTCCAGCCGACGGTGAAGTAGTACTGGCGCAAGGCCAGCATCTTGAGCACGCACTCGCCGGTGAAGATGATGATGAAGACCATGTTGATGTTGTACAGGATGTCCACCTTGAGCTGGCTCTGGTCGTCCGTCTCCACCATCATGGTGACCATGTTGAGGCAAATGAGGATCATGATCGTGATGTCGAATGCCTGCTTTGTCACCAGGTCGTACACCATGCCCTGGATCTTGTTCTACAGCAGGGGTGGGAGTGCGGGGAGGCGGGCGGGTGGGCGTGGGGGGCAGTGGTCAGAGCAGGACGTGGGCCGGCAAGAGATGCGAGAGGACACGACACAAGAGTGCGGGGGTGGGGAGAGAAAGAGAGAGAAAGACGACATTAGGGCCTGTGGTGGAGTCGGCCAGGGCCGGGGGAGGTGGGGAGACCCATGGCAACGGGCCATTCTGTGGGGTCTGTGGGCCTCCTTCCTCTCTCTGGGAACTTCCTGCCGAATTAAGGGCCCTCAGCAACCCCTCATCCTTCTCCTGAAGTGGTTACTCACTGGGGGAGCTGTCTGGACATCGTCTTCCTCCCCTCTCCAGGGGCCCTTGCCCCCAGAGGCCACCAGCTAAGGAGCTGAATGGACACTGGGGGCGCTGTGCAGGGTTGGGCAAGGGGTAAACCGGTGACGAGTTTATCAGGCTGCTGCTGCCTGTACATGAAGTGTGTGGTTATGGAGAGGTGCCCCTCCTAGCAGCGGGGCCCAACCTTCCGGCAGGGGGCCCCAGCCTCACACCGGGGACACAGCCTGGTGGGCAGAGAGCAGGCTGCCTTTTGCGTTCCCCCTTACAGGGCCCCCTTGGGCAGGAGCCTCATATGGGCTATAGGGGGTGGGGCCCAGAGGGCTGGTACCTGGGGCCGGGGAATTGGCTTCTGAGGCTTCTTGGAGCCAAGCTTCTTCATGGCGTTATAGTATTTCTTCTGTTCCTCGGTCATGAAGATGTCTTTCCCTCCAAAGTACAATGGGATGGGGCCCGTAAGGTTGGAGAGTCCCCCTTCTCAGCTTCTAGGACTCCCTACCTCAGACATCATCTGTAAAGCACACCCCCATCCCAGCAGGGGGGCCAGGTGGGAAGCGGGAAGGAGCCCTGCCTGGAGGGCCAGAGATAGGGGTTGAAGGAGGCAGGGAAGGGAGACAGAGGGGTCCAGAGAAGGGGGATAGGTGGGTGACCGATAGAGGGAAGGGGCCAGCGCAGCCCTCACAGCCCATTTTGGGCCACCTTCCATCAGTATTTCACTGGGTCCTCAGAATGAGCCAGCAAAGCAGGCAGCATGACCCTCATTTTGTACAGAAGGAAACCAAGGTTCACAGTGGCCCCGTCACTGGTTCAAGGTCACCTGGTGAGACTGGAACCCAGGCTCACTGCCTCGATCAGGCGCGCAGACAGCGTTTGTGACCATACGAAGGAAGGAGTGGAACATACAAAGGGGGTGGGAGGAGGGAGCCCAGCAAGGGGAGGACCCAGGGGGAAGGCGGGCTAGATACTCATCTTCTTCTTCTGCTGGTTGAAGTTGTCGATGATGACGCCAATGAAGAGGTTGAGGGTGAAGAAGGAGCCGAAGATGATGAAGATAACGAAATAGAGGTACATGTAGAGGTTCACCTCGTACTGCGGCTGCTCTTCCTTCTGTAGCGGTCACAGGACAGGGGCGGGTGTGTGGGGTGGGCTGGGGGCACACGCTGCCTGCTCCCTGTCCCACTGTGGGCCCATTCACCCACAGGCGGTGGGGTCTTGGGGGCTCCTGAGGAGGCGGCGTGGGGTGGGGATGGATCTGAGTCCTCTCCCCTGGCTCACTCACCAGCCACATCTCGGGGACCCCCACTCACCTCCCGGGAGTCCACAGCAGCATACATGATGTCCATCCAGCCCTTGAAGGTGGCCTGCGAGAGTGTGGTTGGGTGTGAGGGGAGCGGCTGCTCCCTGCTTCCTCCATCCATGAGTTTCCCTGCCCGCCCCCGCGTGGTCCACCCCAGAAGCTGCCTGCTCTGAGTCCCACTGGGCAGGCGTCAAATACAGACCATCAAAATACAGACAGGTATGGACACGACCTCTGGGTCCTCCAACCCTGGAAGCAGGTGGGAGGTTCCCTAACGAGGAGTGGCTGTGGGCTCAGTCCCAATGAGATTCTGGGGGCACCTCCATCCCCGCCTCATGCAGGGGCTGCACGACACTCACCACCTGCAAGAGCGAGAGGTAGCCCAGACCCACATTGTCGTAGTTGACCTTGACGTTGAGCCAGCGGACCTGGCCCGTGTGCATCAGGCTCTCGCACTCGGATTTGTTGTTGACCTCGGTGATGTCGAACCTCTCGGAGGTGGTGGTGTTGATGCAGTAGTAGAACTTGCCGGCAAACAGGTTGACGCCCATGATGCTGAAGATGAGCCAGAAGATGAGGCAGACAAGCAGCACGTTCATGATGGAGGGGATGGCTCCCAGGAGGGCATTCACCACCACCTGGGGGGCCGGAGGTGGGGAGGAGGGAGTCACAGTCAGATCCTCTCCCAGGCAGCAGGGTAGGGGGCATCACCCAGTCTCCTCTGGGAGAGGGCTCCCTACCCAAACCAACTAGGGGACCAGGCAGGGAAGGCTTCCTGGATGAGGGCTGATCTGAATGAACCGAGGCCTGCAGGAGAAGTCTACTGGGCTTTTTGTGGGGGTAGGGGATGGTGGGAGCAGGGAGCAGGGGTAGGGGGTTGCCGGCCTGGTGGCTGAAGAGGGCTCTCTGCTTCGCTGGAGCCAACAGCCCAGGGTAGGGGGCTGGGCTTCTCTGGAAGCAGCCCGGCCACGGGTCACCAGGCAGGAGACAAACACTCTTTCCTCGGCCCCCATAGGAAACTCAGTCCCCGTGACCTGGCCCCCCGGCTCATCTGCTCACAGGATTAGAGAAAAAGACCCAGAAAAGAAGCCAATGGGGCCTTTGAAAGCAGCAGGAACCTTGGGGACTGGAGTGCTGTGCCCGGCCAGCCCTGGCCACACAGGCTAACCTCATTGTTTCCAGCTGAGCTGAATCTAAGAATTAACCTGTTTTCAAGGAGAAGTGGTTTCATGACCTCCAGACAAACCGAGTGGTGTAAGCCCGGTGATGCCCAGGGCAATTCTATTCCTGGCTGGCGCACCAACCAGCTGTGCGGCCATGGCCAGGTCATTTTCCCTCAGTGGGAAAGGGTCCCTGACTGGGCCAGGCTCTTGTATGGGAGACCCCAGGCTGAGTGCCCTGCCAACCGGCAACCATCTGCTTCATGGAAGTCTGTCCCCCCCGGAACAGGCCTTGCTCTTAACAGAACCCCTACTTCCACCCTTGGCCGGGGAAGTCCCCTTGGTCTTGCCCGAACCCTGTATTTACCTGTCACTTCCTCCCTCAAGGGCCTGAGGGAAGGATGGGTAGGCTCGGAGCCCTGGGAGGCCCCAGTCTGAGGCTGGGGAGAGTCACCTATAAACCCACAGAGCTTTCCTTCCTCTCCTCCTGCCTGGGTGCCCTCAGGCCCCTCCTGGGAGCGGCTGCAGCCTCTGCTGCCCCCTAGTGGTGGCAGAGAGGAGTGAAGGAGGGGACTGAGGGCAGAAATGGGCACCTGCTGGTGTGTGGGGGAGCCTTTTCTTGTTGTTGTCGCTCAGTCGCTCAGTTGTGTCCGACTCTCTGTGACCTCACGGACGGTAGCCCGCCAGGCTGGTCTGTCCTCCACCACCTCCCGGAGTTTGCTCAAATTCATGTCCATTGAGTCAGTGATGCTATCTAACCATCTCATCCTCTGCCGCCCCCTTCTCCTTTTGCCTTCAATTGCCTGGGGGCCCACCAAACCTGGACTCCCGGTGGCGGCTGGAGTACAGACACGCCCCCAGCCCCCTTCCAAGCTGTGGCTGCTCCCCCAGTCCTTAGCCCTACTCACAGTCCCCCTCGGCACCCACCCTCATGCCCTCGAATCGAGACAGTGCCCTCAGGGGGCGCAGGGCCCGCAGTGTCCGCAGGGATTTGATGGGTCCCAGCTCCGAGTAGCCCAGCCAGTTGGCCACCAGGCTGATGATGGAGACCTGCAAACGGGAGGGCGGGTGGTCAGAGAGAGCGGGGCCTTGGCCCCAAGGAGGGCCTCCGGATCTGGCTCCGGAGCTGGCGGTGGGGCTGGGTGCGAGTGGGGCAGACTCACGTCCACGATGAGGAAGTCAAGCCAGCACCAGGCATTGGTGAAGTACACCTTGAAGCCGTAGGCCACCCACTTGAGCAGCATCTCCAGGATGAAGACGTAGGTGAAGACCTTGTCGGCGTATTCCAGGATGGTGCGGATGACTCGCCGCTGCTCAATGTGGATGTCCTCGAAGGCCTGGGGGCACCAGCAGGCGGGTGGCCAGGGCCCCGAGGCTGAGGCAGCAGCCACATCCCTAGGGTCGCCGGTTCCCAGGGATCTGGCACCGGGGTCAGGTGGAGGGGCAGACTCCCCGCGCCCATCATGGGGGTAAGTGGGGGAGTTCCTGGTGGAGGGAAGCCCCTCAGCTCCCCTTCCCCAGACCTAATGATAGGAATGCTCACTAACCTGCAGGGGGGCTCGCTGTGACACAGGCTGGCCCCCCCAACCCCACATTCCCTTCCCACCTGCTCCCTGGTCAGGACCTGCCAGCCAGGGAGGCACACAGGGTCAGAGCCCATCTGCCTCTTTGTGAAAATGAGCACAGTCTGCCACACACCCTGTAAGCACTGGTGAGTTCTTCAGGGCTCTCTGGGTTCGGGCCTGTCCAGCAAGTGTCCCTCCCATGGTGTGGAAAGGAGGGAGCCCTGGGATGGCCTCCTTCCAGCAGGGCCCCTGCCCCTGCCCGGCCCCCAGGGCAGTGCCTACCAAGGCCCCGCTGCTGAGCAGGATCATGAAGACAATGAAGGTCTCGAACCAGTTGTGCTCGACGATCTTGAAGCAGGCCCTGCGGAGGGTCCACCACTTCTTCCCTCGACCCTGGGAGATGTCCACGTAGAGGAAGGGAAAACGCTGCACGCAGGCTGGGGAGGGAGGGTGGCAGAGGCACCCATCATGGGCTGCCTGAGGAGCATGGTCAGCCCGTTTCCACCTCCCCCCACTTCCCAGGATGTGCCCTCTCCCCACCCGGACTGCATATAGAGACTCGCCAGAGAATAGGGGTGCAGGCCACCCCCGCAGGTTCCACGGCTGTCAGCGGTCCCCATCCTCCCCCACATCCCCCAGGAAGCCTTCACTCTGCACAGCCCAAACACTCTGGGCAAAGAATGTTCCTGAAGGGCCAGGCAGGCCTCTCTCTGGAAGACGAAGCTGAGGAGGACAGCCTTAGAGAAGCCAGTGCTGAGCGCCAGCTTCGTGCCGGCTTTACTCAGGGCTCTACAGGGATTCTGTGCAGTAGCCCATGGGCTCCTGGGACTGCCACCCATGGCACTCACGCAGCAGGGGTCAGTAGGGGGCGGGGGCTCAGAGGCATCTGCGCTGACACCCCTTCCCGGGGTCGCATTCTCCCGGGTGCGGAAGGGCAGGGCACCATTGGAGGAAAAAGGCCCTGCCTGCTTTTGGTGACTCGCCTGTCCCCAAGCCGTCCTCAAGGAGATGGTGAGCTGAGGCTGAGGCTGTGGCTCGCCTCAGGCCCTGGCCTGGCCTTCCCCTTCCAGGGTCTGCGGGCTGGGGGAGGCAGCCAGGCGGGCTGGCCCTCACCCTCGGTGAAGCACTCCTCCGGCTGCTCCCCATCGGGGTTCTCCTCGGCCTGTTCCTCGGGGTCGTCCTCGGGGGGCTTGTAGTCGGCAGTGCTGCAGACGGAGGAGTTCCCATCTAGGGGCTGCAGCGGCTTCTGCAGAGACCACAGGGTCACGTGACCTCTGGGTCCTCCGACCAGGTGGGGCAGAGAGGGTCCAGGTGGGATCCCTGAGAGGAGGGCCCAGAAGGGAGAAGGGAAAGCGGAGGGGCGGGTGTGGAGCAGACTCATTCACAGACTTGTTCATTCATTCAGCCCTGGATTGTGGAGCCTGCACTGGGGTCTGTGCAGAAGAACCCAGGCCTTGGCCCTGACCTTGGGGCACTTGGGTTTGAAGAGGCACAGAGATGCTGGCTAGGGAGGGAAGGGGTCAGGATGGAGCAAGGTTCGAGCCTTCCTACGCTCTGTTCAGCTGAGGAATCCAGGAAGGATGGAGGAATCCAGAAAGAGTGGAGTGGGGGGGCTGGTACTCCAGCCTGGCCGGACCTCCCTCATCTCCTCCTGGCCCAGCCTCCACTCCTCAAGGGGCCCCCTTCATGGCTGGGGTGAGGCCCCTGAAAAGGAAAATGGAGAGGGTGGCGGGTGGGGCCAGGGGGCAGCTGTCAGAATGGTGGCCAGAAAGGGAGGGCCTGGTGCTCAGTTGACAGAAAGGGAAACTGAGGTTCGGGGCTTTAGGTCGGGCAGGGGTCCCGCTGAACCACTGGCCCTGCCTGTGTCCCCCACCTCCCACAGCCCCTCAGGAGCCGTGCCTGCCCCCTCCAGAGTCCCCAACGCCTTGGCCCGGCTGCTGTCCGGCCCTCCTCCACCCCCACTCCTCATACCGAGGTTGGTGCCACGTTTCCCAGGGTATTTATAGCTTGGCAGGCGCTCGGATCCCTGGTAAGTTAGCATGCCACGTATTTGGGGGGAATAAGGAGTCAAAGCTTTCAGGGCAAAGTTTATTCAGGCTCTGGTGCCTGCTGGGCCCACGCTGCCAGGGTCGGGGGTAGGCGGGGGGCCCTGCCCTAGCTTACGTGCTGATCCTTCGCCTGATGGAGCTGGAGGGTGGACGAGGGCTCAGCCTGAACTTCTGGGGGCAACCGTCAGGGCCTCCCCAACCCTCACAGGGGAGAGGCAGGGGGTGGGCGTCAGGGCTCCAGCTGAGGCTGGGGCCCAGCTCTCCAGTTCTCCTTCAGCTCCACCCCACTGGACCCCTGACCCCCTCTCCTCAGAGTCCCCAGCCCAGACCTGGCACTCTGGCCCAGCTTGGAAGTTGGGACAACCCCACCACCACCACCACCATGTGGGGTCTACAGAGAAATAGATGATAATAGCAAGAACTTGGTACCGGCTTCTTAACCCCAGGGAAGGGTTAAGAGAGGCCCTTTGGGCTCCAGCCCTGGATTTAGGCTTCTCGGGTGAGAACATGCTATCTCACAGCGCCACCTGCTGGTGAGAGGGGACCCAGGAGGAGCTACGGGGCAGGAGTGCACCGAGAGGCCTAGGGTGTTAAGACAGGCGGAGCGGGTCATAATAACGGTATTTATAACAGTCACCATTCACAGGGATGCTCTGCACACAGCATCTCATCGAATGCTCACAGTAACACCACAAAGTAGGTACCATTACCCCACCTTACAGATCGAGAAACTGAGGCTTGAAGAGGATTTGTGCCATGCTCAAGGTCACACACAAACGTAGAGTCGTGTCTGTCTGACTCCCGACCCCTGGATCCGGGCCTTGCTCCGGGCTTACCTTGACATCCTCAGGCTCGGAGAAAGTGTCAGTCTCCTCCTCTGTGGGCATCTCCAGGTCAGACTCCTCGGAGGCGATGGGCACGTGGATGGTCAGGTAGGGGTTGTTGATGAAGTTGAGGTGGTCCAACTCAATGCTGGGGGGAGGGCCATCAGCCAGGCCCATGTGGTTCAGGATGTGGTTGTCCTTCTTGAGGTCCTTGCCATCCTCCTCGGGCGGAGGCTCCTTCTTCTCGTCCTCAGGGGCACTTTCCGGAGCCTCACCGGCCTCCCCAGCCTCGCCAATGCTCCCGAGGCTGAGCATGATAACCTTGGGGCTCAGGACCTTGCCGTGCAGAAGCCCCACAAGGAAGGCTTTGGTGAAGCCGATGCCCCACTTGATGCGAGCGATGGCAATCTGTAGGTTGTTCATCTCGCCATCCTCGTCCGAGGCCGCCAGGCTGTCAGCACTGAAGGAGCTGAGCAGCAGGGCCAAGAACAGGTTCAAGACCTGGAGAGCAGGGAGTAAGGGGGAGCCTGAGCTTAGCTGCAGGGCCCCAAGGGTGCCACCTTCAGTCCTCAGGCCTCTAAGTCAGACCTACCTCATGGTGGGCATTAAAGAGGGGCGTCATCTGAGAGAGGGCTTCCCTGGTAGCTCAGATGGTAAAGAATCTGCCTGCAATGCAGTAGACCTGGGTTTAATCCCTGGGTTGGGAAGATTCCCTGGAGAAGGGAATGGCTACCCACTCTAGTATTCTTGTCTGGAGAATTCCATGGACAGAGGAGCCCGGTGGGCCACAGTCCTTGGGGTTGCAAGGAGTTGGACACGACTGAGCGACTGAACAGCACTAAGCTAACAGTACACCTAACAGAACCCTCAAAACTGCTCTTGGAGCAAGGAGCGCTCCTGTCATACTGACTTTACAGATAAGGAAACTGAGGCTTGGGCACACGAGAGGACTCTGCTGACCAAGGCGGAGGCAGGGTTTGAGGAGGCCCGCTGGGTGACAGGGGCTCTTCCATGACTCTGTCCTCCATTTCCCCTGCTAGAGGATGCAGATCAAAAACTAGGGTTCATGTCTCCAAGCTTCCAGGACTTATTGGGAGCCTGAAAACGTTGAGCCTTTCTCTTGTCTTATAAGTGGGACTTTTAATAGTCCAAGGGCTCCTGGTACGACGCTTTTCGACCCCATGCACTGTAGCCAGCCCGACTCCTATGGCCATGTGGTTCTCCAGGCAAGAATACTGGACTGGACTGGGTTGCCATTTCCTCCTCCAGGAGATCTTCCTGACCCAGGGATCGAACGCACGTCTCCTGCATCTCCTACGTTGGCATGTGGATTCTTTACCACCGGCGCCACCTGGAGCTCCCTGTACTCAGATGTATGACCCTGGTTGCTGTGGAAGGACGTGTGATCTCCCTCGGCTCACTCGCTTTTCTTCCCCTGGGGTTCCCTGCTCTACTGGCACTCTTCACTTATTCCCACTGAAAGGGACGTAAGAAGCTACTGGTCTACCTCCCTCAGCTTTATTTTTTGGTGTATTTACTGAGCCCCTCCCACTATGTGCAGGAATGACTGGCCTCAGTTTGCTCCCAGCCTAGAGACAGACATTCGATCAGACGATTATAACACAGTGGGTTTACACATAGAGACTGGGGTTCACAGGCTTTGAACCCATACCGCTTGGCTTTGAACCCCAGGTGATTAGCTGTGTGTCCTGAGGCAAGTCCTATTGCTGCCCCGTGCCTTGGTTTCCTTATCTGTACAATGGCGATGATTCCAGTACCTACCTCCTCGCATTGTTGTTGTGAGGATTGAAAGGTCAATACAAGTAGGGCGCACAGTAGGCACTCAAAATGTGTCAGCTGTTATGTGTGCAGTAATAGGTTTTACACAGTAGAGGGAGGAGTGCGATGAACTCTGAGGCCAGCTCAGCATTTTATGAATGAGGAGCCTGAGTTCTCCCAGAGAGGTGGAGTGACTTGCCTGAGGACACACAGCACATTCAGAACTAGAATCCAGGTTGCCTGTCTTTGCACAACTTTGTGTGTGTGTGTGTGTGTGTGTGTGCGCGCGCGCGCTCAGTCATATCCAACTCTTTGCAATCCCATGGACCGTAGCCTGCCAGGCTCCTCTATCCGTGGAATTTCCCATGCAAAAATACTGGAGTGGGTTGCCATTTCCTACTGCACGGGATATTCCTGACCCAGAGATCAAACCCAAGTCTCTTGCATCTCCTGCATTGGCAGGTGGATTCTTTACTACTGACACTACCTGCAAAGCCCTGCACAACTTTAGAGGACATCATTTATTTAGACTACAGTGTGAATGGCCACCCCAGAGGTTGTGCAGTGCAGTGGCCCTGCCTTCCACCAGCCCGCCTCCCAGGACAGTGAGGAGGAAGGAGCAGCCTGACTGAGGAGGGGGAGGTCCTGGCTCCTGTCAACCAGAGGCAGGTCTTATTCTGGGGGCCTCAGGGTGGGACTGAGTGTGTGACTGGACATAAAAGTAGTAGAGTCAACTGCACTATGCCATTTTCTACAGGATTTGAGTATCCTCAGATTTTGATATCTGCAAGGGGTCTTGGGGGCTTCCCTGGTGGCTCAGATGGTAAAGGATCTGCCTGCAATGCAGGAAACCCAGGTTCGATCCCTGGGTTGGGAAGATCCCCTGGAGAAGGGAATGGCTACCCACCCCAATATTCTTGCCTGGAGAATTCCATGGACAGAGGAGCCTGGCGGGCTACTGTCCATGGGGTCAACACGACTGAGCAGGGGGTCTTGGAACCAATTCCCTGAGTGACCAGGGGAGGACCATACATGTGAATCTGTCTGGCTTTCATCAGTGTCCTCTAAGGTCTTTTTGTCGTTGTCTTAACTATCATGTTGACATATCTTTAAAATAAATATAGGGAGGGAGGTTCAAGAGGGAGGGGATATATGTATACTTAAAGCTGATTCACGTTGTCATATGGAAGAAACCAATGCAACATTGTAAAGCAATTATCCTCCAGTTAAAAATGAATAAATATGAACTGGAGCAGAAAAAATTTTAAAAATATATGTACCTATTACGTATTGTTCATCTTCTCTCTCTGGGGCAATGTGCTGGAGGATTTGCTCCGTCACCACGCCTTTCGGCTACTCTCCTGCCTTCGCCCCCCACCACAATGTATGGGTCTTTCTTTCCCTCTCTGGGGGGAGGTGTCCAGTTGCCAGAAATGCATCTGAGATGGGAATTAGCTGCTCTCTGGATCAGCAGGGTTTGCACACGGCTCCTGCCTGGGACAGAAATAGCCACCCCAGGCAAGGCATGGGGGGTGGGTTAAATTAGGGAAGGGGGATGGACATCAGGTTCCCCAGGGGTGGGCTCCGACGGGTGGGTTCCCTATGACCTGGTCATTTCCTCTTCTTCACCCCCAAGGAAGTACCTGAGTGCCATGAACCTTGGGGACCTGGGTCCCCACCCTCCCTGGCAGGGCGCCCCATGCCCTCTGGCAGACACTTGCTTCCATGAGGCCTGGGAGGGTGGTAGGCGGGGCCAGTGCCCAAGGAGCTGGCAGCGCGCCTCCCCGGGCCGCTCGGCTCCCTTTGAGCAAAGTGGGAGAGCTGCAGAGCTGGGCCTGAGAAGGGTGTCAGGGTGTGTGTGTGTGTGTGTGTGTGTGTGTGTGTGCAGAGCTGGGCCTGAGAAGGGTGTCAGGGTGTATGTGTGTGTGTGTGTGTGTGTGTGTGTGTGTGTGTGTGTGTGTGATGGGAGGCGTGGGGGCACACACAGAGGCAGTGCCGTGCAGTGGTTCTGGATTCTGGGACCTGACTGCTTGGGTTCAAATTCTGCACAGATTACTAAGGAACCCCCCTGAGCCTCTGCTTTCTTGTCTACAACATAGAGATAAGAGCACATCCCTGGGACCTCCCTGGTGGTCTAATGCTTAAGACTCCAAGCTCCCAATTCAGGCGGCCTGGGTTTGATCCCTGGTCAGGGAACTAGGTCCCACATGATGCAACTAAGAGTTCACATGCCATAGCTAAAGATCACGCATGCCTCAAGGAAGATGAAAGATTCTGTGTGTCGCAACTGGGGCCCAACACAGACAATTAAAATTAAATATTATTAAATATTTTAATATTAAAAACAAAACAAAGTCCGGCACATACACCATGGAGGCTGGTGAGCATTAAGAGATCAATACCTGGGGGCTTCCCTGGGTGGCTCAGTGGTAAATAATCCACCTCCCAGCGCAGGAGACGTGGGTTCAATCCCTGATCCGGGAAGATCCCATATGCCTCAGAGGGACTAAGCCCATGCACCACAACTATTGAGCCTGGGCTCTAGAGCCCAGGAGCCACAATTCCTGAGCCTATGTGCTGCAATTTTCGAAGCCTGAGTGTCCTACAGTCTGAGCTCTGCAACAAGAGAAGCCTTTGCAATGAGAAGCTCACACATTGTGATGAAGAGTAGCCTCTGCTCGCCATAACTAGAGAAAAGCCCTTGGAGCAATGAAGACCCAGCAAAGCCAAAAATAAATAAATAAATACAATTTTTAAAAAGAGAGAGATCAATACCCGGAAAGTGCTCGGAATGCTGTATGAGCATGAATAGAGGTCGGTTGTCACCACCAGTACTCTGATGCTAACTCATCATTAGTATCACTAACGATGATACTGATGCTATTGTTGTTGGAAGTACATAGACTCAGTTCCTAGTCCAGGCTCAGTTTCACACTAGCTGTGTGCTTCTGGGCTGTGCCTCCTGGGAGCACAGAGCCAACATTACCTGCCTCACGGGGTTGTCAAGAGCATTAGGGATAATACACGTAAAGCCCCTGGCACAGGAACTGGCGCATGGCAGGAGCCCAATGCCTGGCGTGTGACGCCAGGTGGTGGCGGGTATGGAATCCACCACTGCTCCCTGAATGCCTGTAACTTTTGAACTCCCCTGGTCTTGTGGGCCAAGCACATTGCTGAGCACTTCGACGTGTGTGGTGTAATCCTTCTGACCACCCAGCAGAGTAGTCACTACCCCTCCATTGCCATTTTCCAGATGAGAAAAACTGAGGCCAGAGAGAGTGTAAATAACTTGCTCAAAGTTTCCCAGCCAGAAAGTGGCAAAGTAGGGGCCTGAAATGTTTTTGAGTTTACACGTACACAGAAACCACTGCGACCCTTATAGTCACTCCCAGGCCCCTTAAACTTGCCCTCACAAACTTCTATTCAGAGCCTGCAACCCCCCTATCACGAATCCTGCCCCAAAGTCCTGCTGGGGCATTTCCTTTACTCTCCCTGCTCCCTAAGACCCCCTCCCAGGAGCAGTCAGCCTGGGTTCTGCTGTCTGGCTGTCCCTGGGGGGGCTCGGGACCCCATCCCAGCGTCCCCTCCTCGGTCGCGGGGACTCCCCCGGCCGCCGGTCCGCCCCTGCCCCCAGTCGGAGCTCAGCGTTATCTGAGAAGCGCTGACGGAGCAGCTCAAGGATTCCACAGGCGTTTGCGGAACGTGGGGACGTGCGTCTTCCCACCCCTTGTTGCCCAGGGTAGCGTCGGCCCCCGCCCGGGGGCAGCCGGGCACAGCTCTCCTGGCAGGACTGACCCCGCCCCGAGGAGCAGGGTCGGCAGGGTAAGGAGAGACGCCTCCCTCCGGCCCCGGCCACAGAAATTCTGATCAGCTGGACCACGACCTCACATCCCATTTCCCCTGGGCCCCTGTACCTCCTTCCCTCCTCCAGCGCCCCACCCAGAAAGTGGCAGGATGGATGCAGTTCAGGCCATCTCCGCATCCTCCCAACACCCGGGCCCTGATTCCCAGGAGCAGACGGTGAGAGGGGAGGAGAACAAAAGGGCCAGGAGTTCCTGGTACCGACCCCACACTGCGCCTTCTTCCCTCACGGTCAATCCTCCCAGCCACCCCCTGAGGCAGGGGTCCCCAACCTCTGTGATCTAATGCCTGATGATCTGAGGGGGAGCTGATGTAATAATAATAATAGAAATAGAGTGTTAAGTGTTAGTGGCTCAGTTGTGTCCGACTCTTTTGCGACCCCATAGACTGTAGCCCGCCAGCCTCCTCTGTCCGTGGAATTCTCCAGGCAAGAATACTGGAGTGGGTAGCCATTCCCTTCTCCAGGGGATCTTCCTGACCCAGGGCTCAAACCTATGTCTCCTGCGTTGCAGGTGGATTCTTTACCGTCTGAATCACCAGAAATAAAATGCACAATAAATGCAGCGTGCTTGAATCATCTCAAAACCATCCCCTACCCCACGCCAGTCCGTGGAAAACTTGTCTTCCATGAAACTGGTCCCTGGTGCCAAAACAGTTGGGCGCCGCTGCCCTGAGGGGTCTACCATTTTTCTTCCATGTGGAGTTAGAGAACCCAGCCGACCAGAGAGCAGTGATTCGTTCAAGGTCACACAGATGGCGAAGGAGCTGGGACTGGAATGCGAGTCAGTCTGACTCCAGTTATCATGTTACTTTACCCAAAACACTAGGTCTCAACTACTTGCAGTGTGGTCCCTGGACCAGCAGCAATGACATCACTGCTGCTTATTATAGCTCATTAGAAACGCAGATATGGGGGGCCTGGCTCAGAGCTGCCTCTTCTGACTCTGAGGGGCTGGGACTGGGAATCTAGGTTTTGAGAAACTCCCAGGAGTTTTGAAGCAGGTTAAAATTTGAGAGCCACTGGGTTAAACCATACAAAACTGCCATCTTGGGTCAGGGGAGGAAGAAAACAATCACGTGTCAGCGATTTTACACAACACAGTTTCATAGGAAAAGAACCCTTCAACAACAGCCCGATTTAAGGGAAATAAAGGCACGGATGGGCTTCTCTGGTGGCTCAGTGGTAAAAAAAAAAAAAAATCCTCCTGCCAATGCAGGATTTGATCCCTGGGTCAGGAAGATGCCCTAGAGAAGGAAATGGCAACCCACTCCAGTATTCTTGCCTGGGAAATCCCATGGACAGAGGAGCCTGGTGGGCTACAGCCCATAGGGTCACAAAAGAGTCAGACACAACTTAGCAACTAAACAACAACAACAACAAAGGCACGGACATGCCCTGGACACTTGGATTTTCTGGACAAAGGTATGGGAGCCACCCAGTCAGCCTCACTCACCACCAGGTTGCCGATGACCATGACCATGAGGAAGACAGTGAGGCACATGGCCTGACCGGCCACCTCCATGCAGTCCCACATAGTCTCGATCCACTCCCCACACAGGATGCGGAAGACGATGAGGAAGGAGTGGAAGAAGTCGTGCATGTGCCAGCGGGGCAGGTTGCAGTCCGCGGCGATCTTGCACACGCACTCCTTGTAGCTCTTGCCAAACAGCTGCATGCCCACCACGGCGAAGATGAACACAATGATGGCCAGCACCAGCGTCAGGTTGCCCAGCGCCCCCACCGAGTTGCCGATGATCTTGATAAGCATGTTCAGCGTTGGCCATGACTTGGCCAGCTTGAAGACCCTCAGCTGCCGGGCAGGGGGAATGCAGGGGTTGGTGAGACCCAGGGACTCCTGGCCCAACCCCGAGGCAGCCATGACCAGGGATTGAACCCAGACCCTTGGCACTGAGAGCGCAGAGTCCTACCCACTGGACCACCAGGGGTTTCCCAGAAAGAACTCTTTTGAACGGCTCCAGCTCCTACCCCCTGAGGGATATGGGGCCTCAGTTTACCTCTCTGTTAAATAGGAATGCTCACATCCTACCACCTCATCCTCTTCACATGATCAAAAGAAAGAGTCCTCATCTCTCACATATAAAAGCTAAAACATTTACAAGCGAAATAAAATCTCAGGATTTGCTTTAAGATACTCCCCCATAAAAAGTAGGGGGGACAGATAAAACAAGAACTACAGGATGTTGATGGCCATTGGAGCCAGGTGAAAGGTACACAGAATTGCATCTTACTTTCTCTATATTTTTGTGGATCCATGAAATGTCCCTACGAGGTGGTGAAAAGGATGCTAATTCAGAGTCCCAATCCCGCTACTGATGAACTTCCTGAGCCTCAGTTTTCAGGTCTGCAATATGGGCTGAAGTCCCTGCCCCACTGCCCCCCAAGTTCACTTAGGAGTCAAGTCCAAATGGCAGCTCCTGGGCTGTCATTCTGGTCTCTCTGTGTGATAAGGGGGAGGGCACCTTTCTTCCTTTTGCCAGTAAGAAAGGTTCTGAGAGGCAGAGGGGTGCACACTAGGACAGAGGGGCCTCCTTTCCAGCCCTCTGGCTTCTTGGGGGTTTATTCTTATGTCCTCCGAGCATCCACACCCCACACCCTCCCTCAGCCCCGGTCCCGGGGCCTCACGCACCAGACGGAAGGAACGGAGCACCGAGAGCCCCTGCACATTGGCCAGGCCCAGCTCCACCAGGCTGAGGGTGACGATGATACTGTCGAAGATGTTCCAGCCCTGCTGGAAGTACTCGTAGGGGTCCATGGCAATGAGCTTCAGCACCATCTCAGCCGTGAAGATGCCTGTGAAGACCTGCGGGGGGTGGGGTGTGCAGAGCCTCAGGGGCACAGGGCCTCCAAAGTCTCCCACCCGACTCTTCAACCTCCAGGCAGAGCCTTCGAGGCCAGAGGAGAGGGTGACAGAGCCCCAAGGGGGCGGGCAGAGGTACCCATGGCCCACAGGTGTGTGTGAGTGAGTGAGGAGCTGAACAGCCATGCCACTGGGCAGAGTGGGTACCGCTCGGAGACCGGGGCCCATCTCTTCCTGGTCTTGTGACTGTGGGACTGTCATTTGACTTCCTAGGGGTCTCAACCCACTCATAATGATATTCGACACTCGTAGAGCATTCTGTGTTTCACGTTATGGCCTCATCAGTATCCTGATCTCCATGAAGCTGGGAGGGATGATCACCACGTTCATCCCAGAGAAGAGAGACTGAGGCTCCAAGAAGTCAGTGGCAAGCTCTTGGTCACGCTGCCCATATGGGGTCAGGTCTCAAACCTAGGTCTTGGGGTGCTTAGCTCAGTTTCCTGTCTCTACACCATACAGCCTCTCTACCCTGGTTGACACGGGCTGGGGGAGGTGTGGTCCCAGGACCCAGAAAATCTTGGCGGATTCGGAAATCTGAGGGGGGGGTCAGACAGGAGGTGAAGTTGAGGATCAGTGAGAACCAGAGCTGATCCCCCACAATCCTGGACTTGTCTGAGGGCTTCAGAGCCCCTAAAAGCTCCCTGGGCAAGGTCCCCGCCCTCCTGCCAGGCACCAGCTGCCCCGGGTCCACAGCCTGCCCGGGCACATGCAGAGCCCCGCCCAGGAGTTGTCCCTAACAATAGCAGGTGCCCAGACGGCAGCACAGTGTGGGCAGGGGGTGGGCAGGCGGCGGGCCGGGCCCATCACGCACACCCCAGCAGCTGCGCGCCGAGTCCAGAGCCCGCCCTTGCCCCTCCAGCCCAGCCTGGCCACGGCTGCCTCAGGCATCTCCATGGGGTAGATGTGCCTGGCTCATGGGCTGGGGCCAGGGTCTGATCGTGGGCTGGAGAGTCTAGGGTCTGATTTCCATGCTGCCCACCCCAGCTTCGTCCTGCTCCAGGCCCCACATCTTAACTCTCCCTGGGCTCCCCTCACTCTCAGGGTGGGAGAAGCATCTAGCCCATTGGCCACCCTAGACTGATTGAGAAGGGAATTGGGAAGGGTGGGGCCGGGCTGGAGGAGGAGGCGTCGGCTTTTTCCCTTTGTCAGGCTCCACCGGGGCTGGCAATGAGGTGATAATGCTCCTAATGGGCAGGGATAAGCAGGCGGATCAGTGTGTGTCAACAATAGTGGAGCAGAAAGGGCTGAGAGGGGAGCTGGCCTGGTCGTACTGGAGAAATGGAACGGGCAGGGGGCCTCAGGGCTGGGGGATGATGCTCTGGGCCCTTCAGGGTGAGCTGGGGCCTCTTGGGCCTGGGTGCTCATGGCTCTACATCCTATCTTCTGGGTCCCTTGGTCTCTCTTAGGCCCCCGGGCTATGTCACTTCAGTCATGGCCGACTCTTTGCGACCCTGTGGACCAGAACCCTCCAGGCTCCGCTGTCCGTGGGATTCTCCAGGCAAGAACACTGGAGTGGGTTGCCATGCCCTCCTCCAGGGGCCCACAACAACCTCTGAAAGTGGAGAGACTTGCCATCCAGTACTTCACTCCCCACCCCCAAGCTCCCAATCCCCCCATCTCTGCCTCCAGGGCATGACCTGGACTCCAGAGCCCCTGGAGTCCTGATCTTAAGAAGTCAAGCACCTCATCCCCCCTCTCTCTGCCCCCAAATACCCCAAAACCCAAATTCCATGGATCACCCCGTGTACCTCCCCTGGTACATCAACTCATGTCCCTGGATGCCCATATGCTGGGAAAATAACCCTAGCCTGTCTCTTTATGCCCCCAATCGTGCCCCTCATTCCACACAGCCCGTGGGCCCTGTGGCCCCTCTCCTGTCCTGCCCAGTAAGGACCACCTCTCCCTCTTCCCCTCCGTACCAGGTTGCCCACGTTGAGCACACTGTCAAAGTGTTCTGTCATCGGGTAATGCTCCATGGCCATGAAGAGGGTGTTGAGCACGATGCAGATGGTGATGCCCAGGTCCACGAAGGGGTCCATGACGATCAGGTGGACGATCTTCTTGAACTTCACCCACGGGGTGCAGCAGTTCCATATGAGCACTTTATGGGAACATTTGTACCACCACGGTGGGCACTTCTGGTGGGCCTCTTCCAGCTCTGAAAACAGACAGCAGATGAGGACCCGCCCCCTTACCTGCTCCTTCCTCCACCTCCAACTTTGAGCCCACCTTTCAAGCCCCGCCCCTCAGAGCACCATACCTCAAGCCCCGCCTCTCAGTGGGTCACCCTCAAGACCCACCCCTCTAGACCCCGCCCACACGGCCCCACCCTCAGTGCTCCGGGCCCCCAATGACCAGTCCCTTGAAACTGAAGGTGTTAGTTGCTCAGTAGTATCCGACTCTTTGAGAGTTCATGGGCTGTAGCCGGCCAGGCTCCTCTGTCCATGGGATTTTCCAGGCAAGAATACTGGAGTGGGTTGCCATTCCCTTCTCCAGGGGATTTTCCCGACCCAGGGATCGAACCCAGGTCTCCTGCATCGCAGGCAGATTCTTTACTGTCTGAGCCCCATAAAGAACCATGCCCTCAGAAGCCTTACCCCAGGTCCCTTCTCCCAATGCTCTACTTCAACTCTACCTTTCCAGCACACAATCCCCCTATGTGCCATAGGGTGACTTCCATCCACTACCTATGGCCCAGGGCTGCGATCCCGGCTGGGGAGGGGGCCCGAGGGCCTCAGGGAGAGGTGGGAGGCCACTGCAGAAGGTTAGGTCTCAGTTCCAACTGTTGCTGGCCAGAGCCTCTTAGGAGCAGTTGGAATCCTCCCCGGGGGCTCTGCCTCCCACTGCTGGCTCCTCCAGACCGGACCCTACCAGTCCTTCCCCACCAGGGTAGCTTCCTGGAAACACGCCCTGTTCCTGCCCCTCCAGCTCTAAGCCCCTGGGGCTCTGTCAGGCCCATGGATATGCTACAACTCCTCCAGGTCTTCCAGGACTCTGGTGCCCATGGGAGTTCTCAGCCAGGGCGTGATCTCATTTAATCCACGAAAAATGTATGAGGTAATAATATTAGTGCCTCCATGTCATCGATGAGGAAAGGGAACTGGAGTCAGGGGCTGTCCCATAGACATGTAGGTTTGAGGGCATGAATGGGATGCTCCAGGGAGGGGATGGCTGAGCCTCTCCCCCATCCAGCAATTAGTAAACCGGACCTCTCAAAGGCTGCAGGTTCTGACAGTAACATCCCCACTCCCAACCCAGGTGTTACTGCAGGTGCCTCAAACTGTGTCTGAGGTCCCAAACTTCCCACAGTGGTCCCAGCAAGGGCAGTGTTGAGTGACCTCCTTGGCTGGCTCTGCCCAGCATCCCCTGGGGTGTTCTCTGGCAGGGCACAGACACCTGGATGCCTTTCAGGCAAGGTCAGCTGGGATGGGGCCCTCTAGAGGTTTGCAAAGTCCTCCAAGTCCTTCCTGACAAAAGACAAGACACCCGGGGAGGGGACCTGATCCTTCTGATGTCAGATTTCCCTGCATCTTCCTTTCCTGCATCATTTCCTCCTCCTCCCTCCCTCTCATCCCTCCACACACCTGTGTCTCTTCCCATTCATTAATCTTTCAGCCCACCTACCCATCCATCAAACCATCTGTCCATCCATCCACCCATGCATCCATCCATTCACCTACCCATCCACTCACTCATCCATCCACTCACCCATCCATCCACCCAGCTCCCACCCACTATCTGTCTATCTATCCATCCATCCTTCCAACCATCCATCCATCCATCCATCCATCCATCCATCCACCCATGGGTAGGTCTACCCACCTCTCCTTGTTACCTTAACCTAGTCTCCTGAGGCCTGGGGGGCAGCATGGGGTTTTTTGAGGGGGGTCTGTGGCTCTATCTGGGCAGAGTTTGACTTTGACCTTTAGCTTTTACCCAGAAGATATTTGCGGAACAGGATCTCCAGTTTCCGGAACATTGGGCCTTCCTGGTTAGTATTCTTATCCTGTCCTTTCCCGTTGCCTTGGCAGCCCACAGGCCTCCCGGAAGCCCCCAGTTCCCGCCGCAGCCTGGCCTTGTGGCCAGAATTGGGCCAGGTTAAGCCGGGACTATATTTATCACGGCCATTTCTTCGATGCCAATATTAAGTTACTGTCCTGAAGCTGGGCCCAGCCAGGCCCTCCCTGCTCCCACTCCAGGAGCACGAGTGGCCCGATGGGCAGGATGGGCAGGACCGGTCTGAGGATGCTGGCCACTCACCTCCCATGGCATCGGAAATTCCGCTCTCCGTGCCGCAGCTTGGCCTTGGAGGCCCCTTCTCCCCTGCCGATGGGTCCAGGCTGCCGTTGCAGTCTTTGCTGTGTGCTGGGTCCCCGTCCACCTCCCCACCTTCCAGAGCCTGGACGGCCTTGGCCTGTGGACCAGCAAGGGTGATGTACATAAAGTCCATCGCCAAGCCATGGGAATGGACTCTCAGAGCTTCTTCCTGAGTCTTTCAGGCTGGGGACCCCTCTTTCTGGCCTGCACCCAGTCTACTGCAATAGGGGCAGTTGGCAATGGGATGACAGGGTAGGGACCAAAGTGACTGAGGACCCTCATCCCTGAAGACCCTTCCTTCTCTGAAGCCTTGACTGACCCTACACTTCATGAGATGATGGGTAAATGCACAGCTGCTCCCTGGGACCTCATCAGCACCCACCCTTCCCTCAGCCTGGACCCAGACACTGCCCATAAAAAATCATAAAACCATAGGTATTTGAACTGGAAGGCTACTTCAGGTTTAACTACTCCATACTCCTGGTTATGTATGGGGAAACTGAGGCACTGAGCTACGAAATACTCTTTCTACTGCCTGGGTGCCTCCCACCCCACCAAACCTCTAGCCTGAGCCTTCTGCTCCCCGTCCACTGTCTTGCAGCCCCCACCCCACGCCTCCTCCTGCCCCTCAGCCTGCCCTGGGTACCCAGGCTGAGGGGCAGGGAGACCCTTGGATCTTCCCCCCATCTCCCTGAGTCCATACCTTCTCCAGCTCCTCCTGCTGTTTTTTGAATTTCTCCAGCATCTGCTGAAACTCCTCTTCTTTCTCCTGATCCTCGGCCAGGGTGGCCTCGTTCTGCTCAGCATAGGCCATGGCCACCACGGCCAGGATCAGGTTGATGAGGTAGAAGGAGCCCAGGAAAATGATGACCACGAAAAAGATCATGTAGGTCTTGCCCGCTGCTCGAAGGGTCTAGGAGTGAGGGCGGGGGAGGAAGTGTCACGTGGTGCCCTGCCTGCTTTCACGCAGGGCCCCCCTCCATACAACCATTGCCCAGAGAGGCAGACAGGAAGGATCCCTCACAGAGCCTGGAAGTTTGAGGGCTTTTGAGGCAAGTTATGGCTTCCCAGGTGGCACCAGTGGTAAAGAACCTGCCTGCCAGTGCAGGAGACATAAGAGATGTGGGTTCGATCCCTAAGTCAGGAAGATCCCCTGGAGGAGGAAATGGCAGCTCACTCTAGTATTCTTGCCTGGAGAATCCCATGGACAGAGGATCCTGGAGGGTTACAGCCCATGGGGTCCCAAGAAGTCGGACACGACGGAAGTGACTTAGCATGCACACACACAGATAATTATGTCATCTGCAAATAGAGACAGCTTTCTATCTTCTTCTATGGCCACCCTTGACAGGTTAAACCACATTCTTGGGCATTTCAAAATATGAACTTGGGACCCAGACCTTCCTGGTCTCCTGACTCAGAGAGCCCAGACATCTTGAGATCAGAGACCCAGGATAAAAATTGGTGAATGTGGGCTTTGGGGTCAGCTTGAATCCTAGTTTCCCCATAGTGCCTGGCATCTAGTAAGAGCTCAGCAAATAGAAGCTATTATTGTTATGATTATTACTGTGATTTATTTATTTTGGGCTGTGCTGGGTCTCTGTTGCTGCACACCGGCTTTCTCTGGTTGGGAAGAGCTGGGGTTACTCTAGCTGTAGTGCACAGGCGTCTCATCGTGGTGGATTCTCTTGTCTCAGAGCGTGGGCTTTAGAGCATGGGGTCAATAGTCATGGTGCATGGGCTTGGTTGCCCCATGGCTTGTGGAACCTTCCTGGACCAGGGATCAAACCCATGTCCCCTGCATGGCCAGGTGGACTTGTCTTCTTTTTCTGAATATTTATTTGTTTGGCTGTGCCAGGTCTTAGTTGGGGCTTTTTTCTTTTACTTTAAAATTAGTATTTATTTTTCATTGAAGGATCATTGCTTTACAATATTATGCTGGTTTCTGCCATACATCAACATGAATCAGCCATAGGCGTACATAGCAGGCGGATTCTTAACCACTGGACCACCAGGGAAGTCCTATTAGTATTATTATTAACATTGTCAATGTTAGAAACATCACCAGGGACTGGAAGGCACTGTTCTCCAGACTCAACCTGCCCACCTGCAAACTGTGGAAGGTAAATAATTCTGGGCAGAGCTGGCATCTAAGCAACCCTACTGGTTACTGTGAGGAGGCCTGGGAGTCTGTGCTGAGCTCAGATCTCAGCTCCTGAGCAAATGAGGAAAAGGAAGAAAAGGCTGGGGCTCAGATCTGGGCAGGTACCTAATGTCAGAGGTGCCAAGAACCCATATGTAGGGCCACTGAGGGGGTCCCATGGAGGGGATGGCTTTGTTTGGGGTCCTGCCAAGCCCCGAGGAGGCCATGGAGATGGAGGGAGGTGGGGCTTCGGGGCTGCGGGGCAGGGCAAGGGGCCGCTGTACCAGCTGGAAGAGGTTTTCCCAATAGTCCTGCGTCATGAGGCGGAAGAGAGCCAGGAAGGCCCAGCTGAAGGTGTCGTAGCTGGTGTAGCCGTAGTTGGGGTTCCGCCCGGCCTTGATGCACTCGTAACCCTCAGGGCAATGCCTGCGGACAGGATGGGGACTGGTTTTAGGGAGAAAGGGGAGTTCCAGCTAGGGGCCACATGGGGGGCACTCCGAGAAAAAAACATCCTTTAATCTTGTCTGCATCCTGAAAACATGCTCACGAGTTGTCTTGACACCTCCATCCACCCCAGGTTCTCAACCCCAATCATCCCCCATCTTCTGACAACCCTGGGGCCACTTTTTCCCGCTCACCCCCCACCCTCTTGGGTGTCACTCACCCAGCATCGCTGCTGTTCCCACACAGCAGGGCGTCGTGGGAGCCCTCCAGGAAATAGAAGTTCCCTTTGGGAGTCAGAGATCACAAAGAAAACATGTCGTCGCATGGGCACTGTGGGCACAGCACCCATTGCACACCTGTGGACACATCCGTGTGGGCCCCAGGCACCACCACAAGGATGCTCTCGGGGCACTCCTTCCCTCTCCTTGTTTTAAAAAAAATAATTTTTATTGGAGTATAGTTGCTTTAGGTGTGTTAGCTTCCCCTGTAGAGCAAAATGAATCAGCCACACGCACACATACATATATATCCATTGCCACATATATACTCCATATATATGCGGAGTCCCTTTTGGACTTCTTTCCCATTAAGATCACCACAGTGCATTCAGTAGCGTTCCCTGTGCTATATGGGCTTCCCTGGTAAAAAACCTGCCTGCAATGCGGGAGACCTGGGTTCGATCCCTGGGTTGAGAAGATCCCCTGGAGAAGGGAAAGGCTACCCACTCCAGTATTCTGGCCTGGAGAATTCCGTGGAGTTAGTCCATGGGGTCGCAAAGAGTCAGACACAACTGAGCGACTTTCACTTTCACCTGAGTGATACAGCATGTTTTCACTAGCTATCTATTTTCTTCCTTCTCCTTTAAGGGCAGCTCTAAGTCCTAAGCTCTCTGGGTAGATACATTTTACTGTCAGCACAGTGCCTTGTATGGGGTATAGTGGGGGTACCGAGGGAGATGGGGGGGACATGCATGTGTGTGCCTGGGGCTACCACGTACCTGAGCAGGACCCCCAATGGAGGGGTGAGTAGGGGGCTAGAATCCAGGATGCCAGGTTGAAGAAGGTGGCATTTCTAAGCTGGCGTTTCCATGTCCATTTTCTAAGCTGCCAGGAGGCACCGTGTGGACTAGTAGTGGCTTCATGAGAACGCTGTCTTGTGTGTGTGCACCTGTGAAGTCTGGGTATGTGAACAGGATGTGGGTGCCTGCTGCTGGCCCTGCCAGGACGATGGAGGAGAACAAGGAGCCCACACATAGGGATTGTTGCTTTTCCTAGCAAAAGCTTTAGGATTTTCCAAACAATTTGGTGTTTGCTGTTACCCTTGTTTGCTGTAAACTCTTTGAGAGGGTAACCATTGTTGTTTAGTTGCCAAGGTGGGTTCGACTCTTTTGCAACCCCATGGATTGTAGCCCGCCAGGTTCCTCTGTCCATGGGATTTCCCAGGCAAGAATATTGGAGAGGATTGTCATTTCCTTCTCCAGGGGTCTTCCTGACCCAGGGATCAAACCCAGGTCTCCTGCATCGGCAGGTAGATTCTTAACCACTGAGCCACCAGGGAAGCTTGAGAGAAGTATTGTGGTCTTTATTTTATAGGTAAAGATTCTGAGGGTCAGGAAGATGAAGTGACTTGTCAGAGGTTACCTGAGCTGTTAAGTGATGGTTTTACACTCAGGTCTTCCCCATGATCTTTTTTGAAAAAAAAATTAATTATGTATTTGCCCACGTGGGGTCTTAGCACATGAGACCTTCATTGCAATATGCTGGATTTTTAGTTGCAGCATGAGAACTCTTAGTTGGGGCATGTGGGATCTAGTTCCCCCAACCAGGGATCGAACCCAGGCCCCCTGTGTTGGGAGCATGGAGTTTTAGCCACTGGACCACCCAGGAAGTCCCTTCCTCATGTTCTTTATCTCACACAAGGGGCTGCCAATGGGGCTAGGAAAGACCTCACTGGCCTCCCCACCCTCCCTTCTTACCTTCATCATTGATGTAGGCATCCCAGTCAAAGCTATAGTTGCTGGCCCAGCTCTCCTGGCCATTCCAAGTGGTGTTGCTGTACCAGGTGTCATTGCCGTACCAGGTGTCGTTGCCGTACCAGGTGTCGTTGCCGTACCACGAGCTGTTGGTGTCATTGAAGGGTGGGGGCCAGCGCACACACTTCTGCCGCAGGTTTCCCATGAAAAGCTGCAGCCCCACCAGGGCAAAGACGCTCAGGCAGAAGACAGTGAGGATCATCACATCCGAGAGCTTTTTCACTGACTGGATCAGGGCCCCCACAATGGTCTTCAGCCCTGATCACAGAGAGTGGGAGAACGTGGCAGGGGGTAACTCACTGACTCAGCCCCTCTGAGCCTCTGCCTGCTCCATCTCCTTCCAGCCTTGGCTTGCTTGGGGTGCTAGTTCCCTGAAGCCTTCCCAAATTAGCCCCATCCATCTCTGATTACAACCTCCATCTTGGGCCTTCTAATGGCCACCGAATCTATGGACTATGAAGACTCCACACACAAGGTGTTGCCTAACACAGGAGAGCAACACTCAGGCACACAGTGTAACTTAATAAATGTCACTAAGTCAGGGCTCCCAAAGTGTTCACAGAACACTAATCTCACAAGCTGCGCCCTTCATGAAAGGGGTTCAATCGTGTTTTTGGAAGGCTGAACTCTGTAGCACTTCCATAGTTGCTCAGTAATAAAAAAAACCTGCCTGCCAATGAAGGAGATGTGGGTTCGATCCCTGGGTCAGGAAGATCCCCTTGAGGAGGGCATGGCAGCTACTCCAGTATTCTTGCCTGGAGAATCCCATGGATAGAGGAGCCTGGTGGGCTACATACAGTCCATAGGGTTGCAAAGAGTCAGACACCACTTAGCGACTCAACAACAACAACCAACCCTGTAGTACCCTTCCGGAGGGTCCTTATGTAGATTATCCTATCAGAGGCTCGGAAAAGTTCTACAGAAACAAAAACTTTTTAATATCATGTTTCAGCTTATTTCACACAGAACCCTTTCTCTTTTAGCCTGTTAACACCCAAGGAAGAGCAGGGTTCACTCTGAGAAGCTCTAGGCTGACTTTGCAATATCACTGCATTCTGCTCCTCTGAACCGGCAAAGGCATAGCCAGATCGTATGGAATTTCAGGCTCAGATTCCATCATTTATGGAAGAACCATAACTTCTTCCTTCGGCCTAATCAGGGTGTCTCTCACTTCAATATTTGTTTATTTCCTTTTCTTATCCTGGTATGAAGACAGATGCTCAGCAGCTTCAATCATAAAAGCCTTCCGAGCTCTGAGGATGCTGGAAGCGTGGCACTGAGGGCAGGTATTGTGGCCTTGACTCAGCGGCTAACATGCCCTGTTGCCTTCAGTAAACTCTTCTCTCCGGGGGTCCCTCCTTCCTCAACTGCAATTCACAAGGGCTTTGGACTAGAGAAAACTAAGGTACTTCCTATCACTAAGTTGTAACAACTTCCCTGTCTCCCAGAGCCTGTTCTCTGTGCCTTTCTTATCATCTTTCTCTCCTTTTGGAGAAGGAAATGGCAATCCACTCCAGTATTCTTGCCTAGAGAACTCCATGGACAGACGAGCCTGGCAGGCTACAGTCCATGGGGTCCCAAAGAGTTGGACATGACTGAGCGACTACACTTCTCTCCTTTAATAAACCTTCTTCAGTTTCTTCAAATGCTTTTCTGAGGGTCTGGATGATCCAGATTCTATTTATTTTATGCTTCTCGATGCATTACTTTGGAACTGCCCTGGTCTCGTGGCTCAGTGGGTATGTGGTGTGTTCCGTCACTGAGTCTCTCTGTGTCTCTCAGGTGGGGCTCTCCGCTCTGCCCAGTCTCTTTATTTTATTTAAAACATGAACCCTCTGCCAGGGCTTCCCTGGTAGCTCAGTTGGTAAAGAATTCCCCTGCAATGTGGGAGACCCAGTTTCGATCCCTGGGTGGGGAAGATCCTCTGGAGAAGGAAATGGTAACCCGCTCCAGTATTCTTGCCTGGAGAATCCCACGGACAGAGAAGCCTGGTGGGCTACAGTGCATGGGGTTGCCAAGAGTTGAACACGACTTAGGGACTAAACCACCACCACCTCCCAGTGCCAGGCATGGCTTGAAGCACCTTATTGCTATCAAGGCTTTGAATTCTCATAATAACTGAGTGAGCAGTACTGTCATTATTCACAGTTAACAGATATGGAAACTGAAGCAGACAGGGTAGCCGTTTAACCAAGGTCAAAGTCAGGAAGTGGTAGAGATGGGAATTGAACCCAGGCAGTCTGGCTCCAGAGTTTGTGCTCTAACCACCTTGCTATGCAGCCTCTCAAAGGCTATCCTCCCACCCGGGGTCTCTTCTTCTCCCTGTAGATACACAGAAACCCCCACTCTGTGTCCAGGCTTTGAAGTGGATGCTACACCACCTGGGAGGGTTATGACCCTGGGTCAGGCTCTCAGAACTTGAGTGCCCCATTCCAGGCAGGGGCCACGGGGCAGGCCAGCTAGCTCAGGCCGAGGGTCCCTGCTCCTCCCCTGTACCTGGGATGACCGTGATGGTTTTCAGGGCCCGTAGCACCCGGAAGGTTCTCAGCGCTGAGATGTTGCCCAAGTCCACAAATTCCGTCAGGTACCTGGATGGGGGTTGGGGGCGAGGGCTGTGTCAGAGCAAAGGCCAGTGATGGGGCAGAACGAGGCCCAGAACAAGGAATCCTTGTATTTGGGGTTACCGTGGAGATGCAAGGGGACAGGTCAGGGACCGCAGGCTCCTATCGGGGCCTGAGAGGTGGGAAAGACGTGCAGGGGCTTTGCTGAGGAGTGGGAGGGTGGCAAGGGTAGCCCAGCTCTCTCAGTGGGTGGGGGCCTGGTGGCCCGGGTCGTATGTACTGTGTGGAGGGGCACCCAGACAGACAGCCTCCAAGTCAGACCCTGAGAGTGACAGCTCCTGGAAAGGTGCAGCCCACTGTCCGCACGCCGGACCACAGCCCTGCAGCCCAGCCTCGGAGGGTCACCCAGCCCACTGAGCTGCCCTCTCCGAGGCCTGGCCCCCTCCCCTCCCTCGCATCAGCCTCCAGACGCCCCCAGGGGCCCCTGCTCACGCCATCATGATGACACTGAAGTCCAGCCAGTTCCAGGGATCCCGGAGGAATGTAAATTTATCGATGCAGAAGCCTCGGGCCAGGATCTTGATGAGGGACTCGAAGGTGTAGATCCCTGTGAAGGTGTACCTGGTGGAGAGAGGGCGGGCCAGGGCCAGGCGTGTCACACCTGGGCCAGGATGTGGGCGGCAGAGGCAGGCCTTCTGGGAGGGAGGGCGCAGAAATGACATATGGCACCCAGGGGGCTGAGGACATCAGTGAGAGTGACGGTGTGTGCCACTCTGGGGACTTAGGGTACCGATGGAGTGACAGGGACGGTGTTTGTTTCCCTGGAACACAGAGCCGTGGTCACTTGGGGCATCCTCTGAGCGGAGACATTGGGGAATCAGGAGAAATGGGGGCAGGGCACTTACTCCACGTGCTTGGACCAGGAAGGCGGGTCACTCATGGTCATGAACACGCAGTTGGTCAGGATGGTGATCATAATGAACATGCTGAACAGCGTTGGGGGGAGGGTCAAGGAAAGTGAGGGAGCAGGTGGGGAGGAGAGGAGGACAGAGGGCCTCCTCGCCCAGAGCGCCCCGTTCTTGCCCATTCCTGACCCCTGCCTGCCTTTCCCCACCCCCGCACTCGCCCCACTCCGCCAGGATATGCGTGGATGAGCACCTTGATGGCGCAGCGTCTGACGATGCTGAAGGGGCTCAGGAGGTAGAGAGCAGGCGTGGCTGAGAAGCGGAAGATGGATTTGCCCTTGTTGAGCACAATGAAGGTCTGCGGCAGGGAGAGAACTGTGAGGCCTGGGACAGGCAGACAGATGGACCAGGGACAGACAGGTGGAGGGAGGCCTCCCCAGCGCAGACCTTCTTGTCGCTGTAGTACGGATCCAGATCCTCCAGAGGGATGCCGATGACCTCCGGCGGGGGGTCCCCGTAGATGAGCGGCAGGTTCTTGCCAGCCTCCAGGTCGCTGCGCGGCTTCTGCTCGAGCTCCTCGATCTCCATCTGCTTGTTCCGCAACTGCCGGGCCTCCTCCTCCAACACCCGGCGCTCTATGGCTGCCAGGGACTCCCGGGTGAAGGGGCGTAGGCTCTCGGGGCCCAGAGGCACCACCGTGGGCAGAGACGCGTTGGCCATCTTCGCATCCTGGGCTCAGGGGCCAGCAGGGCGGCGGGCAGCCGGGGCAGCTGCAGCGTGCAGCCCCCGGGGTGCTGGGCGGCCACCCCGCCCTGGGCCTGCGGTCCCGCTACTCACCTCCCGCCTGCCCCGGGGCCAGGGCGGGCAGGTTGGGGAGCAGGCGCTGTCGGAACTGGAGGGTGTGCCTGCGGGGCCCTGGTGCTGCTGTTGCACAGATGCTGGACACAGAGCATCACCCCCAGGAGCCCTGCACCACACTTGCCCCAGGAGGGGGTTGGCTCCCTCTCTGCACTGACAGAAAACCAACCAGGTCCTCTTCTCCCTCAGGGACTTGTGGTCAATGCCCCCGTGCCTTCAACCGCCTCCTGGGCCCGAGTTCTGGGAACTGTGTGGCTTCAGCCTACGGGGAACAGAGAAAACCACAGCTGGCTATGCCCCCGTGACCTCGATCCTGCAGTGAGACAGAAAGGAGTCCGATGTGAGATGTGAGGGTAGACCCAGAGGATGGGCCGAAGTGAGGGGCCCGGTGGGGTCAGCCTTATGCAGGAATGGCAAAGGGATTTCATCTTGAGGGCTGACATGGATCAGCTGCTCTTGGCTGCCTGGAGATGTGGGCAAAGACCATGTGGGCTAGAGACAGACTCGGTGCAAGGAGACTGCTGGGATTGATTAGTGATGTCTGCCAGGGGCGAGCATGCAGTGTACCTACCACTGTTCACCATGTCTGGCATGGAGGGAGGAGACAAGGAAGATGTGTGAACATGCAGCGCCTTGTCCTGAGCTTTGGGGAGGTGTGATGTTGGGTGGGGAGCGGGAAGAAGGAAGATTCCCAGCCTCTGGGGAGAGTCCCAACAGCTTCCTCCTCCACAACCCATGGGATCTAACCTATGGGCAGGAAGGGGGAACTGGAGCAAGAAAATGCAAGATGTGTGTGTGGGGCCGCATCAGGAGAGCCTGCAGGTGCTAACATGGAAGAGGACACACAGGTAAGGTCCTGGGGAGAAAGAGATGGACGGTTTCAATGGCAGGGGCAGGACTGGAGCTCCCAAGGACTGCTTTTGGCTGGTGGTCCCTGTATGAGCCGGGCAGATACAGGGGTGCCTACCAGGAGCTCTGGAGGCCCATGAGACCTACACACTGTGTCTCCTGGCCGGTCCCTTGGTTGCTACGACTATCCCCCTCCCCCAAAGCCTTCCTGAGCCTGATCTTTGTGGAAGGGAGGTGGTGGGTCACTTATGGCGAAGGCCCTGGGGAATGACCCACATCAGGAGACGGATGCAGGGACACTTCAGCCACCTGGTCACACACAGCCCTCCCAAAGCCCCCACGCACAGAGGCCCCAGAGACACCCAGGGCTACACCGGAGGGCAGCTCTGTCACTGCGGGCCCAGACGCCCAAGCAGTGCTCAGGCCAGTGCGGGCACTTCCTCAGGCTTGGTCAACAGGTGGGGAGGGTGGCCTGGGGAGTGGCCGGAACCATTGGGCAGAGCTGGCCACGCCCCCCGGCCTGACTGCCCAGCTGCTCCCTCCCATCACCCTGGGAGTCGTGTTTCCACAGGGATGACTTTGCTCATTCCTGCCCACCCCGTCCCTCAGCTGCTCATCAGCCCTGTCGTGTGTGGGGGAGTGTGTGTGCATGGACACGCACGTGTGCACTCGTGCACACACACAAGTGCACACGCCCAGCTTGAAACCGCTCCTCACACTGACCGCATAGTTGTACCCACCACTTGCCACACACCTTCTCTCCTTCATCCCCATCACTGGTCCCACTTATGTGTCTGAACAGAAGACACTGACCTGCCAGATGGCCCTGAAGAGACCATGGCCAATGAGCACGCTCCCAGTTCATGGGCCCCACTTGGCACAATTCTCTGGCCTGATGCTGCCCCCTCCCTCCTTTGCAGGATCCCAAGTAAAGGAGATCAAACCAATCAATCCTAAAGGAAATCAACCCTGAATATTCACTGGAAGGACTGACGCTGAAGCTGAAGCTCCAGTACTTTGGCCACCTGACGTGAAGAGCCGACTCGTCGGAAAAGATCCTGATGCTGGGAAAGATTGAGGGCAGGAGGAGAAGAGGGCAACAGAGGATGAGATGGTTGGATGGCACCACCGACTCAATGGACCTGAGTTTGAGCAAAGTTCAGGAGATAGTGAAGGACAGGAAAGCCTGGTGTGCTGCAGTTCATGGGGTCACAAAGAGTCAGACACAACTGAGAGACTGAACAACAACAAAGTGGGATAACAGAAAACCACAGACAAACAGTCCAGCTTGGGCCCCAGCACCGGTGGAAACTGCTGGCCAGAGTCACCAGAGCCCCCAGCAGTCAGACCTGGTGGTCTCTATGTAGCTGACCCTCCCTCGAGCATCTCCCGGCCATAGCCTCTCCTTCTTTTTTGATATTTATTTATTTTTGCCTGGTCTTTTGAAATATTTGTTTGTGCGGCATGCACAGTCTTTAGTTGTGGCATGTGGGATCTAGTTTCCTATGCGTGCGTGCTCAGTTGCTCAGTCATATCTGACTCATTGGGACCCTATGGACTGTAGCCTGCCAGGCTCCTCTGTCCATGGGACTATCCAGGCAAGAATCCTGGAGTGGGTCGCCATTTCCTCCTTCAGGGGATCTTCCTGACCCAAGGATCGAACCCACGTCTCCTGCATCTCCTGCATTGGCAGGCGGATTCTTTACCATTGAGGCACCTGGGAAGCCCTGACCAGAGATGGAACCCAGGCCCCCTGCATTGGGAGTGCAGAGCCTTAGCCACTGGACCAGCAGGGGAGTCCCCACAGCCTTTGTTCTTGAGAGAAGAATGCGGCCTCCCAATCAGGCCGCTCTCTCTACATCTGCTCTGTGAGCTCTTCCTTCCTGTCCCGGAAGATGCTGCTTCTCCAAGGCCTGGTCTGCAGCCCTGTTTTGGGTTTTGTTTTTCACAGCAGGCACCTCTCCCTGTGCCCTTCTCCTCTGCCCCGGGAACAGTCACCATCCCCCTCCTTTCATGGTTTCTGTTCACACTCTTTGCAGTGGCCCCAGGAGAGGTCAGGTCATGGCTCCCCTTCATGTGTAGCCTCCACAGCTCTTAGGTCAATGGTGATTCATGCCCTGCTTGTATGATGGGTGTCTGTCTCCCCCACCAGAATCCTCAGAGACCAGGGCTTGGCGTCACCCTGAACTGGTGCCTGGCACATTGGCATAGGACCCGCACAGCTAGCCTGGCACCTCCTCCTGCCGTCCCCTAGCTGGCCCCCAGTGGACACTTCATCCCTCCCTTTGAAATTTGCACTTGGTCCTAAATTCCCCCCTTCCTCCTCCCCTCTTCACCAGCCCTGGAGCCACTTTGCATCTGGATGTTGTGTTATATGAGTGAGTGGATGCCCTCCTTGGCTAGGCCAGTGGAGGCAACGGTTTTGGTTGGTGATGGCCAAAAGCATCCCAGTGGCACATCTGGTCAGTTCCCAACCTCGCTGAGGCTCCCTCCCAGCATCTACCTGTGTCTCCAATCTGCAGGTGCTTCATCACCCCTCACCCACTCATTCAAAACAGCCTCCCATCTGCCTTCCTGCCTCCCACATGGCTCCCCTCCAATCCACCATCCCCATTTCTTTTTTAAAAAAAATATTTTAATTTATTTATTTGGCTGCCTTGGGTCTTAGTTGCAGTGTGAGGGATCTTTAGCTGTGGCCTGTGGGATCGAGTTTCCTGACCAGAGATCAAACCCGGGCCCCCTGCATTGGGAGAGTGAAGTCTTAACCACTGGACCATCAGGGAAGTCTCTACCCCCATTTCTAAAGTCACAAATCTGTTCAGGTCACCCTCTGCTTAATCCTTCGCTGGATTAATAATGCATCCATAACCAACAAGGGCCTGCTATAAAGCACAGGGAACTCTGCTCAATGTTATGTGGCAGCCTGGATGGAACGGGAGTTTGGGGGAGAATGGATACATGTATATGTATGGGTGAGTCCCTTTGCTGTTCACCTGAAACTATCACAACATTGTTAATTGGCTAGACCCAATACATAATAAAAAGTTTATTTAAAAGTGCATCTGCATTCCTCCTTGTGGCTCCCCAGGCCCTCCATGATCCGATCCCTATCTCGTCACCCAGTCCTTCTCTACATGCACCCCCCTTCTGGCCATGCTACCTCCACTTTCACAAATGGACCACACTGTTTTTCACTGAAGCCCATGCCTCTTGAAGCACTCCTTCTTTTTGCTACCCTGGAGAGCTTTAATTTGTCCTTCCAGGCTCAACCTACACTCGAACCACCACCTCCAGGAAGCCTTCCCTGGTAACCCTGGCTGAGTGGATTTCTCCTTCGGATCACCTGTGTGCCTGATGCTGAAGAAAAGTTTATCAAATAAATGAATGAGAGGGCTCTTCCACCTGAGTTATCTTTCCTTCGAGTCCACTCTGAACTTAAACCGTGAACAGAAACTGGATCTCCTTTGATATGGCTGCTTTGAGCACTCCCCTCCCCCACCTCCTACTACTCAGCTCAAGTGCTGGGTTGTGTAATCCTTGAGCTTCTCCTTGTCTTCTGCCCTTGACCCTGAGATTTCTCCCTCTCCATCAGCCCCTCAGACTTCACCTCCCTCCTTTTCCAGCCTCAGTTACAAGATCCACTATCATAATCCCTCCCTTGAAAATACTGTTGGGGGACCAAAGATTCTGTGCTTGGAATCCTTCCAGACTTCTCCCTGTGTACCTTTTCATTTGGCTCTTCATTTTTACCATTTATTATCCTTTATAATAAAATGCTTTTGAATTGTGGCATTGGAGAAGACTCTTGAGAGTCCCTTGGATGGCAAGGAGATCACACCAGTCAATCCTAAAGGAAATCAACCCTGAATATGCATTGGAAGAACTAATGCTGAAGCTGAAACTCAAATACTTTGGCTACCTGATGTGAAAAGCTGACTCATTCGAAAAGATTGAGGGCAAGAGGAGAAGGGGGCAACAGAGGATAAGATGGTTGGATGCTATCATTGCCTCCATGGACAGGAGATAGTGAAGGACAGGGAAGCCTAGTGCACTGCAGTCCATGGGGTCGAAAAGAGCCGGGCACAACTTAGCGATTGAACAACAATAAAATGCTTACACTATAATAGTAAAAAATATACTCTTAGGGGACTTCCCTGGCAGTCCTGTTTAAAAAAAAAAAAAAGAGAGAAAGAAAAGAAAATATCCTTAAGTATAGCTTTCTCTCTCCTTCCACCCCTCACCAGGGGAAACCTGCATCCACCTGGTAGCCCAGCTATGCTCTGCCTGAGTCAGGCCCTGAGCTTCTGGGCGCCGCCGCCGCCAAGGCAGGACCTGGCTGGGTTCACATTGCCTTTGTGATTATAAACTCCAGGTTTGCCCTGAGTGCCATCCTCTAAGTATAGGTTTTCCTGTGAGTCTCACTTTTCTTCTTTGAGAACTATTTTATGCTTTCTCTTCTTTCCTCCAACTAACCCCCACCCCATCCTCCCCACAATGCTCCCAGCTGATGACTTGGTCTCAGTCTTCACGCACAGGATCCATCACACACAGTCAAACCAATGGAGCTATCGTCACTGCCTGCCCCTTCCTCCTCCATCCTACTAACAGAAGAAGAGGCAAGACCAGGACTTCCGCTTTGGCTTGGGCCCCTCACTCCATTTGCCTTCCCAAGGACCTCCTTCTCTAGGTACCTCTCTCTCTCCCACCACCAGCCCCTTCCTCTCAGTGACCAGGCTTTCCCATCTTCAAAATAATGGTAGTGGTGACGAAAAGTACCCTCCTGCCTCCACGCCTCCCTTCCTTCTTTTTAAAAAGATATTTTATTTTTATTGATTTATCTGGCTGCACCGGATCTTAGCTGAGGCACGAGGATCTTCAATCTTCGTTGTGGCAGATGGAATTTTTTTTCTTTTTTTTTAGTTGTGGCATGCAGGATCTTAAAGTCTTGGCATGTGGTATCTAATTCCCTGACCAGGGATGCAACCCAGGTCCCCTGCATTGGGAGTACGGAGTCTTAGCTGCTGGACCCCAAGGGAACTCTCACCTCCCTTAACTCTCACCTCCCTTCACTCTCGCTCTATATTTCTGTCTCTCTTCATGGACGAGCTTCTTGGAAAGTGTCTACACCAGCTGTCTTTACTTCCTTACCTTTTATTCCCTCTCCAACCCACTCCAACCTGGCGTGTGTCACCTCCCCCACTCCACGGAAGTGGCTTTTGTCAAGTCACTAACAGTCTCAATGCTGCCAAGTCTGCTGCACACGTTTCTGTCTTCACCTCCCTCAACCTCTTAGAAACATTCAACCCAGTTGGCCGTGGCCTGCTTCTGGGCAGGCTGTACCCACTCAGCCTCCATGACAGCTCACCCATGCTTTACTTCCTGCTTCTCTGGCTGTTCCTTCTCAATGTCCTTTGTGTTTGTTCCTGTTCCTCTCCCCAGGGCTCTGTCTGGGTCTGGATGGCATCATTTCTATGACTGTAGATAGTGTTACAGGAGTATGGTAACTCTCTCCTCTGAACTCTAGACTGAAATACTCAACTGGCTACTGGACCCCACTATGTGGATAACAATAGGCATACAACGAACAGCATCTGGAATGAACATTTGCCCAAGAACCTGTTTATAGCAGAGGGAACTCTGCTCAATAATATGTAACAACCTAATGGGAAAAGAATTTGAGAAAGAAGAGATACATGTATATGTATGATGAATCAGTTTGCTGTACACCCGAAACTAACATAACATTGTAAATCAAGTATGTTGTTGCGTTTAGTCCCTAAGTCCTATCTGACACTTTTGCAACTTCATGGACTACAGCTTGCCAGGCTCCTCTGTCCATGGGATTTCCCAGGCAAGAATACTGGAGTGGGTTGCCATTTACTTCTCCAGCAGATCCTCTGACCCAGGGATCGAATCCCCATCTCCTGTATTGGCAGGTGGATTCTTTACCACTGAGCCATAAGGGAAGCCCCAAATCAACTATACTCCAATATAAAATAAAAAGAGAACAGAAATATATTCTCAAAACAAACAAGTAGATAATCCAATAAAAAATGGACAGAAGATCTAAATAGACATTTCTCCCAAGAAGACATATAGGTGACCAAAATGTACATGAAAAAGTATTCAACATCACTAATTATTAGAGAAATGCAAATCAAAAGTACAAAGAGGTATCACTTCACTGGTCAGGATGACCATCATCAAAAAGTCTAGATAATTAACTCTGAAGAGGGTGTGGAGAAAAAGGTGTCCTACTACACTGTCGGTGGGAATGTAAACTGGTACAGCCACTATGGAGAACAGGTTCCACTCCCTTAAGGGGTTACAGCCAACTATTAAGCTTGAGGACACAGTCCACCCAAGACTGGCCTCATTTCTGATATCAATTGCAAGATCAGGGTCTTATTCACTCTCTGCCTCCACCCAGGAGATGGTACCACCATCTGTCCAAGCCTCAAATTTGTCCAAATCAAAAGCTGAGATGTCTTTGTGAATTATTCTCCCTCATCTCTACATTCAGCCTGTCCAAAGTTCTATTAATACCATCTCCAAAATACATATAACCTCGATTTCCCCCCACCCATCCCGGTCCGTATCACAACATTTTCTTGCAGTAGCTGCCTGCTTTGCCCCTGCCCTCTCCAAACCAGTCCTATAAAGCAGTGGGTGCTGGTTTATGTAAACATTTAAAATACATATTTTATTTATGTATCTGTGCCAGGTCTTAGTTGCGACATGCAGGATCTTCTATCTTTGTTGTGGCAGGATCATTAGTTGTGGCCTGTGGGATCTAGCTCCCTGATCAGTGATCCAATCTGGGCCCCCTGCCTTGGGAACATAGGATCTTAGCCAGTGGATCACCAGAGAGGTCCCAGCGGGTACTGTTTTAAAAACAAGAAACTAATCATATTGTTTCTCCTGCTTAAATTTCTCCAATAATGTCCTATTGTGCTTAGAATAAAACCTAAACTTCTTTCAGTGGCCTCCAAGGCCCTGGTGATCCAGCCCCTATCTGTACCTCTTCACCTTTGTCTGCTGATCTGTTCTCCCTGCCCACTCTACCCCAGTCCTTCCGGCCTCCTTCCTGCTTCTTGACCACTGAACTCACGCCTGCCTTTGGACCTTAGCTCTCTCTGGAGCTCTTGTCTCCTATCTCTTCACATGGCTCTTCCTGCACACTTTCCCATCAAACCTCTAATGTCCCTTCTCCAAGAGGATTTCTCCTCCTCAACTCTCTGTCCTAGTCCCTTGTACTTTCCTTGACACTATTTATCATAATTTGTAATCATTTGTTTATTGGCCTAATGTATTTGTCTGTTTCCTTCACCAGACCAAAATGCCGAGAGAGCAGGAACTCTGTCTGTCCAGATCACCACAGCTGGTCCCAGGCCTGGGCACTTGGCAGACACTCAGTGAGTGAATGAGGCCTTGGATATAGATCTTTCTGGGAATAAGATGGATTCTGATAGGTTTCATCCATCCGTCCTCCCACTCCCCATCCATCCATCCATCCACACACCCATCCATCCATTCATTGTGTTCATAAGTCAGAAGCTGAGCTAGCCCCGAGTAGGACACAAAAATGCACCAGCTATGCATCCTGCCTTCCAAGAGTTGATAGCTGGGGAGACATGGACACAGAAGCTATGATATGAGGAGACAGAGATGTCCGCCCTAAAGAAGGAAACAGAAACTAACACAACATTATAAAGCAATTATATTCCAATAAAGATAAATAACTAAAGAAGGGAGTTGATTGTGCTACGGGAGTTCAGGTGGCTGAGTGGTAACTTCCAGACCAGGGAAAGGAAAGATGTGCCGTTTCAGTTGAGTCACAAAGGATGAGGAAGTTGTGGGCGCAGGGAAGTGAAGGGGAAGGACACTCCAGGAAGAAGGGACAGCCAGAGCAAATACAGAAACAGGAGCTAGGGAGCTACGCTGTGTCAGTCTTTGGAGGGTTTGGAATCTGTTTAAGGGCTTTTTTAAAAAAAAAATTATTTATTTCTGTTTGCACTGGGTCTTTGTTGCTGTGCAGGCTTTTCTCTAGCTGTGGTTGAGTGGGGCCTACTCCCTAGTTGTGGTGAGCAGGCTTCTCATTGCGGTGGCTTCCCTTGTCGTGGAACATGGGCTCTAGGGCATGTGGGCTTCGGTAGTTGCAGCACATGGGCTCAGTAGTCACGGCTCCTGGGTTCTAGAGCACAGGTTCAGTAGTTGTGAGAGCATGGGCTTAGTTGCCTCGCGGCATGTGGGATCTCCCTGGAGCAGGGATTGAACCCATGTCTCCTGCATTGACTGGGGGATTCTTTACCATTGAGCCACCAGGGAAGCCCAGTTTATGGGCTTTGGGGGAAGTGGGCTGGGTAGCTAGGCCAGAGCCTTGAAGACCACATCTGGGAATCTGGACTTCATCCCCCTGGTTTGGAGAGCCCCTTCCAGGGGTGCTGGGCTGCTTACATTGGCCAGCGTGTATGTGCCCCTGCTCACCCTAACAGTGTGTCTAGAATAGAGGGATAAGCTGTGCTGTTTGCAGTGGCACCAGTGGAGAATGAAAGGATGTCTGGGGTGTATGCACGGCGACTTTCTGGCAGGGACAAGCACTGATAATGTCCCATGTCAGTGGGTTGGGTGTCTTGCAGGCAGATCGCCACATGGCCCCTCAAGTCACAGCCTGGAGTAAAGGGAGCCATGTGACAGCTCAAACCCTCCTTCCACCAGCCACAGGATCAGTCTCTGGCTTCCATCTCAGAGATGTGGTGTTTGAGGGCCTGGGGGAACCTCTTCTCAAGGAAAATTTTTCAATATTTATTTTAGCTTATTATTTTTTTGGCTGTGCCAGGTCTTAGTTGCAACACTCGGCCTCTCTGATCTTTGTTGCCGCTTTAGTTGAGGCATGTGGGATCTAGTTCCCTGACCAGGGGTCGAACCTGTGTCCCCTGCATTGGGAGTGTGGAGTCTTAGCCACTGGACCATCAGCCAGTGCCCCTCCCCTTCTCCCGTCCTCACATCCCCCCACTGAATTTAAGAATTTTAGATCTGCAAGGACCAGAGACATGGAGTCCAACTCCCTCATTCTGCAGATGGGGAAAATGAGGCCTTGAAAGGAGCAGTAACTCCCCACCCCCCAGACCACACATTTATTCCTTTAACAAACATTTCCTGAGCATCCATTCTATGCTGGGCTCTGTTTGGGGAGCCAGGGATACAGGAGTGGTGAAGTCCCTGTCCTCACTGAGCTTGCATTCCCGAGGGAGAAGGCAGATAATAAATAGGGAAGCAAATAAGATAATTTTAGAGAATGATAAATGAAAGGCTGAGCCAAGACTAAAACCCTGTTCCGCGGGCAGCAGAACTCAGTTAGGAAGTGAGAAGCTCCGTCGGAAACTGCGTCAAAACGGAAGTTTGGGCAGAAGTCAGGGTTAAAGTCTTGGGAACCTGGAGGCAAGGGGTGTGAAAGGAAGGGTCCAGAGTCAGGGAGCCAGGCTAGGGCCAGCTGTCCATGGGCAGGGAGCCGAGGGGGAGGGCGCTGGAGGGCGAGGCAGCTCTTCTCTGGAGCAGGTCTAGCCCTGCATCGTCTCCCTCTGTGGGGCTGCCAGATCGGAACACCCAGTTCCAGATATAGTCTGACCACAAAGAGAGAGAGGCCTTTTCTCCTTGGCCTGGACACCCGTTGTGTTCATTCATCCCAAAATGGCATTTACATTTTCAGCAGCCCACTTACAAGGGGAGTTTACAGACACCCCTGGAGTTTTCATCATGAACTGTGGTCATATCAGAGTTTCACCATCCTGTAATCATGCAACTGAGTTTTCTCTTTTAAATCCAGGTGGAGCTCAACAAAATATTAGCAAATCAACTCCAACAGCATAGAAAAAGGACTATGCTCTACAACCAAAGGGGATTTATCCCAGGTATGCAGCACAGATTCAACACTAGAAAATCAGTTAATTTTTATAATTATTTATTTATTTGGCTCTGCTGGGTTTTAGTTGCAAAATGCCAAATCTTTTTTTTTTTTTTAGTTGTGGCATGCAAACACTTAGTTGTGTCATGTGGGTTCTAGTTCCCTGACCAGGGATGTAACTGGGCTGCCTGCATTGGGAGCACAGAGTCTTAGCCACTGTGCTAAGAAAATTAGCACAGAAAAGTTCTGAAAATCAATTAATGTTAATCTGTCATATCAACAGGCTGAAGAAAAATCCTATGGTCATATCAATGAATATAGAAAATGAATTTGACAAAATCCAACACCCATTCACAATAAAACTCTCAGCAAACTAGGAATAGAAGAGGACTTCCTCAACCTGATAGAGAACATTTTTGTAAAAAATCCTACAGCTGACATAATACTTAATGGCGAGAAACTAGAACTTCCCCCACTAAGATCAGGAACAAAGAAAGAATGTCACCTCTCTCCACTCCTTTTCAATATCATACGAAGTTCTAGCTAATGCAATAAGACAAGAAAAGGAAATAAAACTTACACTGATCAGGAAGGAAGAAATAAAATTGTCTTTGTTAACAGATGACATGATTGTCTTTGTACAAAACCCAAAAGAATCAACCAAAAACAAAACAAACAAACAAACCCCCTCTTGGAACTAATAATGATTATAGCAGAATTTCAGGATGTAATAAGGTTAATATAAATTCAGGTGGTGTTGTTTAGTCACTAAGTCATGTCCAACTTTTTTGAGACCCCATGGACTGTAGCGCCACCAGGCTCCTCTGTCCGTGTGATTTCCCAGGCAAGACTACTGGAATGGGTTGCAATTTCCTTCTCCAGGGTATCTTCCCGACCTAGGGATTGAACCTGTGTCTCCTGCATTGGCAGGAGGATTCTTTACCACTCAGCCACCTGGGAAGCCCAAATTCAGGTGTAGGATTTTCCATCTACCTCCACTTAAGTTCCTGTCATTCATTGCACCTCTTGACCTGCAATCTTTTGTAAAATCTTGATTCTCCCCCCTCAGTTCAAGACCAATCCCTCATAGCTGAGTGCCTACGATCCTAATTGTTCCAAATTACTGGCCAAACAAAACTCATGACAGACATCCCCACCTCCTGCCACTATATGCTTCTAGAACCTTCTCTCTTGGGACACCAAGCTTCCAAGGAGGGTCCTTCAAACCACCTAGCTGCGCTGAAATGGCCTGAAACCCCCCAAGGAGCCTCAGCCATGCCCTGCCAGCTTGAGATGTAACAGCTGCTTTGGGAAACTCCTGGAAGACAGAATGGATGAGACCTGCCCCTCACAGCCTTCCCACTCACTCTAGGGCACATTTCTTAGGATGCAGAGATGGTGGATGACTTGCTGGCCTTGCTCAGTCACCATCTCTCTTGCCAACCAAGCATGCCCTTCATCTCTAGTAAAGCTGCAGTCCAGGCTCAGGCTGTTTCTCTCTGGACTGAGAGCAAAATTACCCAGAGCTGCAGCCAATCCTCAAGCTTCACCTGCAGTGATGGCTCAGACTCAGGACTTTTTGGGAGGCTGAAACAGATCAAACTTTCTCTGTCCTGGCCAAAGACAGCACTGGGCATCCTGGTGGCCTACTTCCCAAATTCCTGCATTTCTGCTGTGGCCCAGCACCAAGAATGCAAAATGGATCCCTACCTCCTGTCCCCCTAGCTGTAAATCTCAAATCACAGCTTTTTCTCAGCCGGGACAGGCTGAGGGTAGGAATGGGAAGGGGGTAGCTGTGGTGTTTCTCTGACAGAACTTCGGGCCTCGGCCTTCGGAGACCAGGGGCCTGGAGGAAGTCACCCCAGATGGCCCTCCTCTCCTGGTGTGACACTCTCTGTGGAGGAAATCTGCTCCAAGAGGTCTTGGAGGGCAGCCTGGAGCCTAATGCAGAAACCTCTGGACACTCAGGAGCTACGAGAGTTCCGGAAACCCTCAGAGTCACACGGGGGTGGGGGGTGGGGAAGGGGTTACCCTGGGCAAGGGGTGGGCTAACGCTGATGACATTTTGCACTTGGGGCTCACTGGGTTGAAACAAGCCTCCCTTTTTCAGGCACCTTATTTAACCAGCCTGATGATTTGTCCTGCCTATGGGGAGAAAATGATCGTAGTGTGGCCACATTTATTTTCCACTTACTGTTCACTCGAGATGGGCTTCCCAGGAATGGGTTTTCCCTACCAAGTGAAGTGAAAGTGAAAGTCGCTCAGTTGTGTCTGACTCTTTGCAACCCCAGGGACTATAGTCCATGGAATTCTCCAGGCCAAATTTTGGAGTGGGTAACCTTTCCCTTCTCCAGGTGACCTTCCCAACCCAGGGATTAAACCCAGGGCTCCAGCATTGCAAGCTGGATTCTTTACCAGCTGAGCCACAAAGGAAGCCCAAGAATACTGGAGTGGGTAGCCTATCCCTTCTCCAGGGGATCTTCCTAACCCAGGGATCGAACCAGAGTCTCCTGCATTTCAGGCGGATTCTTTACCAACTGAGCTATGAGGGAAGCCCCTCCCCTCTCAAGACTGAGTCTTAAAGGAATTGATCTTATCTCCAGGTGTAAATTCCAGGCCTCATCAGCATCAGCATGGGGAAGATTCTATTTGGAGTGGGAGGGGGTTGGTTCCTCTGACCCCCAAACCTGTCATCCTGATCATGTCATCCTGACATGTGTGGGCTTGAGAGGTGGAGGCCCAAGAATTATTTTTTTTCTTTATTTCATTGAAGTTAGTTGACTTAGTGTTTCAGATGCCCAGCAAGGTGATTCAGTTATAATATACACCTATCATTTGCCAGATTATTTTCCATTATAGGTTTTTACAAGATATTGACTATAGTTCCCTGTGCTAGACAGTAAGGCTTTGTTGCTTGTTGTATATCTATTTTTTTAAAAAAATTAGAAATCTAGCACTGAGAATTGTTTCTTGATCCAAAGCAGTCATCCGTATGTTCATTTGGTGTTTAACGCATGCCAGGCACTGTCCCAAGTGCTTCGCATTCATCATCCCAGCTAATAAGTGGCAGAGCCAGGATTCGAATGTGGCTCTCCTCCGGCCAAATCCACGTGCCTGCTACTACAAGCACACCTCCCTCTGGCTCGCCCAGTGGGGGATGGTGCTCAGCACGGCTGCCCTCCCCCAGCCCAGGGCACGCCCAGGTTGCAGTCCCATCCAGTTTCTCCCTGGGCTGGCCTGATCCTCACCTGTCTGTCCTCTTCAAAGGACAGACCAGAGTCCTCGGGCCAAGCCCCTGAAAGGCGTGGACTGGGGTGGGCATCTGGCAAGCCCTGGCAGGCCCCAGGCTCAGGCTTCCCGGGGCCTCATGTTGGGAGTTGGGAGTGGTGGGGACTAAGGGCCCCCACCGGCAGTTTGGTAAAGAGCCTTTGTCAAGGTTTGGTTTTTCATTTGCACCAATCACCTCTAAAATACCCTCCCAACTTCCTCAGCAGCCAGCCTGCTCCTACACAAACACACACACACACTCGCTAACTCACTCACTCGTTGCTTCTATGAGTCATTTCCCAGCTGCTCTAAAGGATGGGGAGGCTAATTAGTTCCACCCAGGCCTGGGGCTTCCTGCCCTTCCCTGGCTCTCTCAAAAGTGCCCCCAAGCATGGTGACGGGGGCTCCACGGATGGTCCCGCTCCAACTTGTGTGTGCACAGCCTCATCTACACACATATCCAGAGTCACCTTGACCATCCTCAGGCAGACCCACCCCTGCACACAGGGCTGCCTCCCCTCACCCTGTGGGCTCCCACCTAGGTCAGTCCCTGGAGCTGCCGGCCTCTGTTCTCTCTGCCACACACCCTCCCCACTCCCAGACCATGGCTGCCAGGCCTTTTTCGTGCCTTAGGTCTACCCAGAGGGTGAGAAGAGGATGGTTCAAAACTGATGCTGAGCCTGGAGAGTTCCAGGGCCAATCTAGCCCCTCTTCCCTCCATCAATTCCTAAGCATCTGGGTAGCCTGGGCTTTGACCCCTCTCACCCCACACTTGGGCTCTAGGTCCCTGCCGGGCTCAGGGAATTGGACGAGGAGCGTTAGGAAGAGCAGCCCGCAGAACCTGAGCCTATAACCTAAACCCCCAAGGAAGGCTGATGGACCGTCCCGCCCCTTCAGCAGCTTGGCTTTGCCACTTAGAGAACTTGGTTCAACCCCAGAAACTGCTCCAGGGATGTTTTCTCACCAGTGATCCTGTGCAAGATCCTTCTCCCAAATTAGGCCAATCAAGAAGTTAACAAACCTCAAAACAGACAAGAGTACCTGCAGCTCTTACTAAAATGTGAGCCTAGGGTAGGGGGAGGCTCGGCTTTGTCCTTTTACTCTCACAGCCCTTAAGGCAATACCTGTAATCCACGCACTCTCATAAGGGGAGCTCTACGGTCCGTATGATAAAAGCATCTCTTGATAGGAAAAAACCCACCTCCTCCCAGCTATGTAGGGTACCCAGAGCTAGACAGGGTCTAATGCTTCCTGCCAGGCACCCCCACCTTGTAGCTTATTCGCCCCTTCTGTTACTCCCAACCCCCCAACAAGGAGACATTTATTTCAGAGTCATAACCTGATAACAAGCGTAATAATGAATTCCTAGTTAACACTTACATACTTGCCAAGCACTATGCTGGGCACCTCACATGCAATGAGCTCATGTAATCCTGACATGATCCTATTGTTATTATTCCATTTGGCAGATGAGCAAACGGAGGCACAGAGAGGATAAGAAAGTTGCCAGGTGTTATTTATGTAGTAAACTGGGACTGGAAACCTGACCTCCAGGGCTCTCGGAAGAGACCCTGGCTCTGAACCACTAAGGTATATCATCACCCCAGTGTCTAAACTGGGCCATGACCTTCTAGCACCTATGGGGGTGGAGGAGGGGCTGGCACCTGGTTTCACAAACCAGTTCAAAACAGAGTGGGGTCTGGTGACTCTTGTGGTTTTTGCATTGTGCATTTCTGCTAGGCCTCCCAGCAGAGGGCAGGGAGGCCTGCAGGGGGTAGGGGCAGCCTGCCCTTTGAGGGGCACCGAGGCTCCCCTGCCACCCCCTCTGCCCAGTGGGGTCCTCGAGCCCCTCCCACTCCTCTGGCTGTTCCATTCCCTGCCCCCCCTCCCGCCACACACACACAAGGGCTGCTGACTGAAAACTGCAGGGAATAAAAATAGCTGTGCTGACGAGGCAGAATGGGGGCCAGAGTACATGAAAGGCCTGGGGCTGGGGTGGTGGAGGTGGAGAGACCCTGGGATTCCCCAGCCCCGCGAGCACCTTCCAATGGAGCCCTGGGGAGCCTAGGCCTGTTCCTGCCACTGCAGAGTTGGGGACCCCTAGGGATGCCCCTGGGGACCCACTGCTCCCAGGGTCTCGGGGGTGAGCTCTGCCCCAGGGAGTAGGGGCCGTGGCTACTGTGGACAGAATCCTGGCCCCTCACCAGCCGTGTGCCCCAGGTAAGTGACAGGACCCTCTGAACCTGAGCCTTCCCTCTAAGAGGACTCGAGGGACAGAGGTTTGTGTAACGTGGACTGGGGTTGTTGACACCCTCTCCTCTTCCCCTGCCTTCTCTCTGCCTGCTCTCCGAGGCCCCTGGGCTCAGATTTTTCACTTCCCTTCTATGCATCTCTCTCCTGTCACCTGGAGAGAGTGAGCCTTCCCACTCTGGTCTGGAGGGTCCAATCCCTTCTCTCCTTGCTGCCTTGCCTCCCCCAAGAGCCTTCTCTAAACCCACCCCTTCCTGCTATCACCCATGCTTCTCTCTGTTCTGGTGGCCAGAGTTGCCCCCAAAGGCAGAGACTTTGTCAGGATCACCTCCAGCATCTGGCCAGGAGTTCAATGCCTTCAGCATCAGCTTCCCCTCCCCTGGGCCTGGGTGGGTCGGGGCAGGGAAGCCAGCTGGGCAGACTTTGACACTCAGGCCAGCCTAGAGCTGGAGGCGACCCTGAGTCCTGAGCCTCCACCCTATGCAGGTCCCAATGCAAAAATGACAAGGAAGACAGGCAGGGATAAGACCACCTAGGAAGGACTCTTAAGTATCTTCCCCAAACCCCTCCCATCCCGTGAGAGCTGCCTGGCATGAAGATGGGGGTGGGCCTTGGGTTATGTGTGGGCCCCCTGCATCATCCCACACAGGGGATGTGGCTCCAAATACTAGTGCAGTGGCTACAACCATCCACACCACTGGCCACGAGCAGGGGACTGGGGATGACCCTGGAAGAAGCTGGAAGGTCCTGGGAGAACCAGCCCTCTGACACCCGTCCCCAACCCTAGCTCTGCACACCTGGGTTCAGTCACTGCCACCCCAGATGAGTGACAACAAGGCTCACCTCTGGTTCCGTCCCGACATCTGTCAGCCTCCTCCCCTCTCCACTAGACAGACATGGAAACTGGTCTCTAGCTGCCCTCCCCAAGCTGGCTCATCTTTAGGGGCTGAATTAAATGGCCTTCAAGCCTTCCCAGGTGGCTCAGCAGTAAAGAACCTGCCTGCAATGCAGGAGATACAGGAGACACAGGTTCAATCCCTGGGTTGGGAAGATCCCCTGGAGGAAGGCATCACAACCTACTCTAGTATTCTTGCCTGGAGAATCCCATGGACAGAGGAACCTGGTGGGCTACAGTCCCTGTGGTCGCAGAGTCGCACATGACTGAGCAACAATTAAATCACATCAAGGCTCCCCTGGGCTCTAGCCTTCCCGGGCTCTGGGGCAGGCGCCCGCAGAAGGCAGTATAGGTCAGAGGCGGACCTGTCTAGTCTCCACCTGGAAAGCCATCTCCCCACAGTGGGGTGTCACAAGCTCTCATCAGGACCTGGACCCCTGCCCTGACATCATGCCCTGAGCAGGGTGAGGGGCACTGGGACACAGTACCTAACGGGGTGAGTGGGAAGGGGCTCAGTCCCCCCTGCCCCTACCAGTGCATTCTCAGAAGCCTCAAGCCTTCCCACCCCACCCCCCTCCCCAGGCCTTCTAGATGGGGCATCTTCGATCTTTTGAACAAACTCCCCCCAACACACACAAAACATACCTCCCTTCAGCTCCATGAGCTTCCAAAAACACCTTCTCCCATCTCTGCTTAGACCGTTAGGCCTTCTCGGCCAGCCCCTGCCCATGCTCCCTCCCAGCGTCCTGGGTGCCCTGCTCTGCCAACGAGGAGGGGGGCTGTGCCCCGCCTTGGCACTGCACCCCTGCCCCGCCCCTCTTCCAGCCCCCTCACCCCAGCTCCAGTCTCCTTCTGAGTCCCCCAGAGACCCTTCAGTGCGGCGGCCCCATGAGGGATGCCCCTCGCCCCGGACTTTCTGGCTCCCTGTCCCCACACCCCCTCCACTAAGAGGGGCTGCTTCTCTGCCCTCCTCCTCCTCGGTTTCTCCAGGAGAGCCCAAGTGTGCCCCGGGGCAGGGAGAGGCAGGGGCAGCGGGCAGAGTCCGGCCGGCCTCTCAGCCCGAGATGTGTCCTCTGCTGGCATCTCGCAGATTCCCGTTCCAGCAGAGCAAAGGAGCCGCCGCCACCCCCCAGCCGGCCTCCCGCTCTCCTCCCCGCCAGCCCTGCCTTCTGGGCCACTGCGATCAGGCCGAGCCGAGTCACTGCTCTGGCCCCTCCACCCTCCTCCCCTGAGAAACTCAGTCCCGTCTCTGTCCCTTGGGTCACCCCGTCCGGAGCCGAGCCTTAGCCCCTGGGCCTTCTGTGAGCAGGACGACGACCCTGGCTGAGGGCAGGGCCTGCCGGCCAGACAGGGGCACAGGACAACAGGGCAGAGAGAGGCAAGCACAGGAATCCAGCCGGGGTCACGGCACAAGGAGCTTGGGTAGGGTGGCCGCGGAGCAGGGCCCGGCGTGGGCAGGAGGACAGCGGTGCCCGGAGCAAAGTGGTGACTTCCTCGGAGCCAGGCTGGGCTGGGGGCCAGGGCGCCGGGCCCCTGGGGGTGGCCTGCCCTCGGGGTGCCCGGCCCGCGGGGCACGGAGGGGGGCGTGGAGGGGGGTGCGATACTCACTGTTGGACGGGAGCAGACGAGCCCAGAGCGGCATGCCCACCTCGGGCTGGGGCTGGGACTCTGGGGGACTTGGCCGGGGGGCCGGCCGGCGGGGACAGCTGCTGCTGCTGATGTCACAGGGTCATGAGTGAAACCTGAGGACCCGGCCAATCTTCAGGTGGGAGCCTGGGCCGCGCTTCCCTCACGGGTGCCCAGGGCTCGGCTTAGGACTGCCTGGGCTGGGGGGCCACTGACCCGGAGTGTGACACACTCAACACGTCCGTCCACTCTCTCACACACATACGCACACAAGCCCACTGGGGCATGTGTCTGAGCCCACAGGCTCATTCTCATACAGGACTCTCCTTTCACACTCATTCCCAGAAGCACTCCCAGGGCACACACTGGCTGGCACACTCTGTACACACTCATGGCTGCATTCCCCCCTGCCCACTGTCACACTCATACATGCTCAGCCGGACATGTAAACTATACCCTTCACATAGTCACACAAATGCTTCCACTGCGTGTCACACTCATTCAAATGCACACCTGCTACTCACAGCTCCCACGCTCACAGCAGGTTTATGCACATATGTGTATTATTACACGCATGTAGCCACATGCACTCTCCTGCTCAGATGAGCACAGATGTTGCATATCCCCAACGCTATAGTTGTATCAAGTGTGTACACACACCACAGTCATGCCCATGCGTTTGGGCATTTCAGGCATGTTACTTATATCCGGGCATTTGTCTGTGCCCACATAACATGCTTCCATTCACATGTACATGGGGCCACCTATATGTACCTATGGTCATTATATTTTTTTAAAATATGGATTTTATTTATTTATTTGATTGCACAGGATCTTAGCTGTGGCATGTGGAATCTAGTTTCTTGACCAGGGAAGGAACCTGGGTCCCTTACATTTCCCAATGTGTGGAGTGTTTTGCCACTGGACCACCAGGCAAACCCCTGGTCACGAGGTTTTAATCAAGTGTATGTCTGTCTGTATACGCACACCCACACCTCACACCCATGAACTCCTCCCCCTAGCACAGCTGTTTAGCTGGACCACACAGCAGTCTTGAGGGTCATTTCTCTACCAACACTCCCCCACCCCACTGACTAGACATCTGTCCCTCAAAAGTTGGGGAGGGGGTGGGGTGAGGGGAGGGATGAGGTTAGTTTAGCCCCCCTCCCCCACTTCCACTCTGGGGCTGTGGTGACCTCTAGTGGAGGTGTCGAGAAATGACCCATCTCTTGTTTCTCATTAGCTCCTGCCCTGGGGGCGAACAAGAGACTCTCTGAGTGAATCCAGAGTAACTGTCCCCCAGAACGTTCCCCAGTCTCCCATACCCCTCACTGCCACTGATTTTTCTGGCAGCAGAGCTCTGTCTGAGCTGAGCCCAGGCCACAGTGACCTTTGCAAGGGGCATAGGGAAGCCGGGGGAACGGTCACCCTCGGTCCTGGGAGCTGGCCCCATGGCGCCTCTCCTCCCAGGGGCTCTCTGTGGTTCCAGCTTCAGCATAGTCCAGCCCCTCCCTTAGGGGCCAGGCCTGGCTGTGGTCTGAGCAGTTCCTGCTATGCCCAGACTTCGAACATCTCCTCCCAGTGAGTCATTCACACCCGCAGAGGCGTGTCTTTAGACCTTGGTGTTTTCCCTGCAAAGTTCTTTATCCTGCTTTGCTCACTGACCTGACAACCATTTTCCATGCGGTTGTATTGCTAATGTAGTCCAGTGTCTGCTGGCCCCAACTTCTTCTTTGCTTCTTCTGGCATTCAGAGAAAACATGAGATTTTATCTCATATCCTTCCTTCCCAAGTTGTCTCCCTGAAACTGCTCCTCGGGGGTCCCTCTCGTCACTCCCAGTCCTGATGCAGCTCCAATTTGCTTTGCTGCTGGCCACCGTCTGGAATTCCTGGTCAGTGTTCCCTTGATAGCACACTGCTCCCTGTCTGTGGGCACTGGAGGGGAGGTGGTGGGAGGCAGCTGTCATTCCCAATTATGGCTCTGCCCTTGAGGTCTCTGCCTTGCCACTTCCCAAAGCTCTATGGAGTCAGACTTTCTTTAATGAGGAATTGAAGTTATTGAAGAGAATTATAGTACATAAGGCAGCAGGGTTGTATGCATTTGGTTGTATGGGTTGTGCACTGCACAATTCTGGGAACCAATCACATCTATAGTCGTTATAGATTAGTATATTTAAGATGATAATTTTCTAGCAGATGGTGGCAAAATATCTCGAGGAAGGGGCTAATTTTTCTGATTTGCACAAGGTGCCATTTGGATTAGGGTTGGGGCTCATGGGAAAACAAAAGCTGTGTGTTAAATATGACTTTTTTCCCACAGCCCGAGGGGAATGCATACCTCTCTATTGATAGCAATGTTCTTCCTTTCTTTGGGGAACTGCTCCTCCCCAACTCCAAATATGTGATTCTGGATGAGCTGCTGATTACAGGACAGCCACCTTGCCCTGGCCACAGAGATGGACATTGTCACCTAGGTCTGGCCAATCCTCTTGGCCACAGTGGTTGGTCCAAAAGCTGAATATGTGACTCGATAGGGCCAATCAAAGGTCCATATAGTCAAAGCTATGGTTCTTCCAGTAGTCATGTAGGGATATGTGAGTTGGACCATAAAGAAGGCTGAGCACTGAAGAATTGATGCTTTCGAACTGTGGTGTTGGAGAAGACTGTTGACAGTCCCTTGGACTGCAAGGAGATCAAACCAGTCAATCCTAAAGGAAACCAACTCTGAATATTCTTTGGAAGGACTGATGCTGAAGCTGAAGCTCCAACACTTTGGCCACCTGATGAAAAGAGCTGACTCGTTGGAAAAGACTCTGATGCTGAGAAAGGTTGAGGGCAGGAGGAGAAGGAGATGACAGAGGACCAGATGGTTGGATGGCATCACCGACTCAATGGTGATGAGCAAGCTCTGGGAGATGGTGAAGGACAGGGAAGCCTGGCGTGCTGCAGTCCCTGGGATCGCAAAGAGTCGGACACAGCTGAGTGACTGAACAACAAGGGCCAGTGATAGTCCTTCCTGGGGATTTATATGTATACAAAAGAAAGATCAATACAAAAGAAAGATCTTCTCTCTCTCCGTGGGATTCTCTAAGTTTGTCTAGAGTAACTGAAGCACATCTGAAGGTGCCCGGGGTACGTCTCTCACAAGTGAAAGAGTTTATTTATAGGAAGGGGGGACACCATGCAGAGAGAGGGGGACAAAGAGGGTGGATTAGAGGAACTGGAAGACACCTGAGTCAGTTACACTACGAACCAACTCCATCACTGTTCTGTATCACACGAGCCCAAAAATGTTCCTTTTATTTAAACTGGTTTAGGTTGAACTTCAGTTGCCCACAAGCCAAAGAATTCTGCACACTAGAATCCCCTTGCAGAAAATCTCATCCTGACCCACAGGAATTGGCCCCCGGCACATCCTGTCCCACCTCCCACATCTTGGCCTGAGCAGTCAATTTCTTCCCTGAGTCATTCGGTCAAGGGTGACTTCCTGGGAATTTGGCAAGTGCTCCCCCATGGTTGGCGGCACCCCAATTCCAGGGAGCCCAGAAGGGGAGGATTCTGAACTCCATATCATAGCTCTCTTCTGGTGGGGTGAGACCTTGAAACTGTGTCCCCAGCACACAGCATCCCAATCCCACCAGTGTGACCTATGTGGGTGTTAAGACACTTCAGTTGTGTCTGACTCTTTGTGACCCCATGGACTGTAGCCCTCCAGGCTCCTCTGTCCCAGAATACTGGAGTGGGTTGCTGTGCCCTCCTCCAGGGGATCTTCCCCATCCAGGGATCAAACCTGTGTCTCTTATGTCTCCTGCATTGGCAGGTGGGCTCTTTACCACTAGCGCCACCTGGGAAGCCTGATCTACATGTTTATAAGTCCCCAAAGTACCACCAGGGGCCTTTGGATAACTTCCCCCCCGGCCCACCCACCACACACACACACACATGCATGCATCTCACAAGGATAACCGCAATTTGTAGAAATAGCAGAGTTGGAGCCTCTAAGAAGAAAAATGGAATTTCTTTACTGTTACAATTTCAAGACTTCTGTCCACAAATCCATTAGTCTTGTAATTCTGCAAAGTGGTATTTAACACCTCTCCTTCAACCGTCATATTCTAATTCCTTCCAACTTGTGCCTCTTTAGGAACTGGGCCCTCCCAAAAGAGCCTGCCACTAGGTCAATTTCTGTCCACGTGGCACCTCCTCATCTGTACTGAAAAGAAACACGGACATTTCCAGTTAAATTCTTTTTTTTTATTATTAATTAATTATTTGGCTGTGTGCCTCTGTAGTAAGGGCCCATGGGCTCAGTTGCTCAGTGCTGTGTTGGATCTTAGTTCCCTGAACAGGGATTGAGCCCATGTCCCCTACATTGGCAAGTGGGACCACCAGGGAAGTCCCTCTGCTTGAATTGTTAAAAGGACCCTTGTCTCTCCATTTCCATCTGAGAAAGAGAGGAGGGAGCCATGTTTTCCCATCCCATGGTTTTTAATGGCTGCACACTCTTCCTTGGAGTGAATTGCCTCCATTTACATAACCACTTCCCTATTACTGGATATTGGGTAACGTTCAACTTTCAGCTCTTAAAAATAACATTGCAATGGACACATTTGAGAAGGAATCTTTTTTCCATGTCTAGCTTATTGCCAGGAATAGATTTACCAAGGCAATGGGGAGGACTTTTGGTACATGTTGTCTTGGGACATTTTTAAAAAAACAACAACACAAAACTGAAGGTGTAAATAAGAGTCCCCATTGAGAAGAAAAGGAAAGGGACTATGTGGAATGTTCAACACCCCAGACAAAATAATAGTAGGCAGAGTGAATAGTCAGGAAGTCAACTCCATTGTTGCACTGATAATAGTGCTGCCAGAGAAGTGTGTGGTTTTCCCATTATTCAAAGAGCAAGGGCTTCAGTTTCCTTTGTCAATGAACTCTAATTGGACACCAGAACCAGATTGTTTGAATCTTAGCCCTGTCTTCCAAAATACAAGCAGTCTCACACAAGATTAACATACAGTCTTACATGTGAGGTATCAAACTGATCACTCTTCCTGCCTCTCTTCCACAGCCCCCTCCAGCCCACCCTGGGCTTCCTTTACAGAGAAGGAAGGTGGCCTCCTTGCTGGCCTCCCTGCCTCCAGCTTTGCCTCAGTTTAATCCACGGACCTTTATACTCCCAGACGAATGTTTTTCAATGTCTACTTTGGTATTTCTCATCATGGGACACAAATGCATCAGATAGCTACTAGAATAGATTTCCCCCAGAGTTAGCAGCAGCTTGGGCAGAAGACATGGAAAAAGTGGGAGACCGGTGTCTTAGTTTGAATTCTCCCCAAAGCAGAGCCTGAAACAAGGACTTGGGAGCAAGCAGTTCATTTGGAGGGCGATCCCAGGAGGCACGGTGAGGGGGTGGAGAAGCGGGGAGCCTGGCAGGGGTGGGCCGCCCTGACAGCTTCTCTATAATTGCCCCCCTCTCTCTCCCTCTTTCCTTCTCCCTCTTTTCCTCCCTCTTTCGTTCTCTCTCTGCACACACACATGCACATAGATACATATGGTTTTTCAAACAAAAATAAGATCTTACGCCACTTTCTGATTGCCTTGCTCGATTCTGTTGGACATTGTTCCACACCAATTAGACATATTTTGTACCAAAATTGTCAATGGTGGAACAAGTATTCCACCGGGAAGACACATCCCATCAGACATCTATTCTTTCTAATTCTGGGTGATGTAAACACAGATACGATAAACAAGATAAATCTTCCTAAAACATAGCTATGTACACGTCATCCGCTTATTTCTCTCCTGCAAAACACACCAAGAATTTCCCATTACCCATATGGCAAAGCCTCACTTCTATAACTTAGCCATGGAGTCTGACCTGGGTCTGCCTGGAACGTCTCTCCGCCCAGCTCCCCTCACCCCGCCAGGCGGTTTGAGCCACTGGATCTTTCCAGGTCCTGTCGGTTCCTGCATCTATGCCTTTGCTCTGGCTGTGTCCCCAGCTTGGGCTGCCCTGTCCCATCCATTGGCCCCATTATAAGGGTCTCCACTTCCTTCAAAACTCCATCCTTCAGCAACTGAGTCCTCTCTTTTTCATGATCCTTTCTCATATGGTTCACTCATAGAGGGCTTTGCACAGGTTACACTGTGCCCTCCTCTTTCACTTCCTAACAGTGAACCAGCAAGGATACACCGCTGTGCCTGGAGTGCTCAGAAGGAGCACACACAGGCACCTCCTGGGCACAAGGCCTGGTTCCCTCTTTCTACCTGGAATGAGGGTGGGCCTGGGACCACAGTGCCCCATCTCAGCTTGGTTATGGCTGTTGAAGCCACAAGACCCCTGGGGACAGCTAACGCACTGCCCACAGTACCCCATCTCCCAGAGACAGGGATGAAGGTACAGAGGAGGAGGTGCGAATGGCCTTTCTGGTTCTAGACATCAGGACTGCTGGGAAGGGGAACAGAACAGAAGTGGAGGGTGGGGGAAGGGCAACTCCAGGGTGCTAATCCCAGCTTCCTGTCTGGATTTTCTTCGACTGCTGCTCAGGGCCTATCTTAGGATGGTCACAGCTGCCGAAATAGATCTGTCCCTTCACCTGTTCTTAAGCAAAGACCTTGATAACTTCCTGTCCAAAGAATGCATGCTTTGGTAATTTTTTAAGAATAAGGGACAATAATGGGGGCACTGATGTTAAACTCCCCACTCTCCACTTCTTTGGAGAAGTGGCTCACCTTGACCAGGGACCAGGGAGCAAACAGGGGCCAGCCTTTTCCGCCAACTTGGTCAGTGTTTCCTTCCATGGTCTGCTCCAGAAGCCTCTCTTGGCCTGCAGGCCGGCCTTCTGATTCAGAGTGTGCGTCTGTGCTCAGTCGTATCTGACTCTTTGCAACACCCATGGTCGGCAGCCTGCCAGACTCCTCTGTCCATGGGGTTGTCTGGGCAAGAATACTGGAGTGGGTTGCCATGCCCTTCTCCAGGGCATCTTCCCAACCCAGGGATCAAACCTGCGTCTCCTCCCTCTCCTGCACTGCAGGTGGATTCTCTACCGCTGAGCCTGGGAGCAAGAGATGTGGAGCAAACCCCCTGCCCTCCTTACTCACCTGCCCCTTGCCTCCAAGCCTACTGCAGTATAATTCTCTATTCCTAACTCATCATCCTAGTCAATTGGGCTCCGGCCCGAAAACCAAGTGTCAGAGGTGGGGTGGGCCTCCCCAGTCACTCATTTATGCATTCAACAAACATTCCCCGACCCCCTTCTCCACCTCCCAGCCCACTCCCCCGGCCTGGTGCTGGGGATGCCCAAGGGTGTGAGATACAGCGTAGGATGAGATGCGATGTCCAGAGAGCCCCAGAGCAGGGGTTTGGATGTGGAGATCTGGGAGAGAGTCGGGCCTCCGGAGCTGTGGGGTGAGGATCCCCGAGAACCCCTCCTCCGCAGAGTTGGAGAGAGCAGAGCAGGAGGCGGGGACTTAGGGCGAAAGCCCAGGGCACCAGAGCGCAGGCGGGACCTGCGCATGCGTGGGAGGAGACTTTGGCGTCCTCCCGCGTCGTCAGGGTAACCCTGATCCCCGCAGCTGGCCATGGCCTCAGGGACTGGAGGGAGCTGGAGTCATCCCCCAGCACCGACTGCAGCGCCGATGGTGAAGGCTGAGTCAGGGAGCGGAGCCTGCCTTTATCTGGAAGACCTTGAGGGCAGGCGAGGGTGGGGGGCTGAGCTGGGGAAATGTTCCTGGAGGTTCGAAACCCTGCAGTGGGTGGTGAGGAGAGAGACCCCAGCCGGAGAGGAAGAGACTTGACAGAGAACTGGGGGGCCGTGGGAGCGCAGAGGGGAGAAGCTCCTGCAGGTTTAGGGGCCCCCCACCCCTTCCCCACCTGCCTGACTGAACCCCCCTCCCCCCAGCCCTGGGTGACCATTCTGCAGCCCCTCCCGTGGACCATCCCACCTCCATCCCCGCAGCCAGGCCGCGTGAAGGAAGGTGAGACTCCAGAGTTCCCCATTTTGTACCCTGCTCTGCCCAGCACATTCTCTGGGCGCCGCACCTACCCACCCACCCACCCATCCACTCCCGGGACAGGACGCTGGGGAGATGACCCTGGCGTCGCCGGCAAGGGCAGGGGAAGGGCTGGCGGGGATCTGCTGAACTCCGGTCCCCTAGATCTGCTGGAGCTGATGATGCTACAGAACGTTCAGATGAACCAGCTGTTTCTGAGTGGCCAGGTGGCAGCGGCGCTGAACCAGGGGCTCTCCTGGACTCACCCGCAGGTGCGTTGCCTGGGGGTGGGTGTGGACTACCAGAGCTGCCCACCTGCAGGGACAGAGGTGGGCAACCATTTGGGGTTCCCTCTATCTTGAGGGAAAAAAAGAAAATCAGGCGACAGAGGAGGCAAAAGCTTCTCTGTTTGGCATCTATTATGTGCCAGATGGCCATGTCATTCTCCATGGAGTAGAGGTAGGGAGTCCCAAAATCCAGACCACTCAGGTCTTGTGTTCAAAGATCCCCTGCAGTGCATCCCCCGCCGGACTCCCAGGGACACAGAGGCTCCGCTGAACCCTGGGACTATAGGGTACCTGATAAATTACTAGGGGCTCAATTGCTTTTGTTGAACAAGTGACCGAATAAATGCATGACTATGAATACAAGGCATCTTTGGCTGTGACTGGTACAAATTGTGAGGGCCACCTTGTTGGGGCTCCTTGGAAGAGCATGTGGCCTTAGAACCAGCCCTTAAAAGCCAGGTAGAGGAATTCCCTGGTGGTCCAATGTTAGGACTACGAGCTTCCACTGCTGGAGAGCCCGGTGTTCAATCCCTGGTCAGGGAACTAAGATCCCAGAAGCCTCTTTGTGGGGCCAAAAAGAAAAAAAAAAAGCCAGGTAGGGTTCTGATGCTTGAAGGAGGTGAGGGGTGTACAGTTCACCATCTAGGTGAATAGCGGCAAAGTCAGAGACAGAATGGAGGAAACCTTTTGTACTTGTGTGTGTGTGTGTGTGTGTGTGTGTTGGGGAAGGGGTATATGGGAGGAGCTCTAAGGAGGAGCCTTATTTAGCGGGTGATAGGCACCCTGAGAGGTCTGGAGGAGTGCCACCTGGGTGGAGAGAGGATGCCAATCAGCTTGGAGGGAGCAGAGAGGGGGTTCAGGGAGGGGCTGGTCAGAGGCAGAGGGAGGCCCTGAGGAGCTGCTGCCATCCCATCCCTTCACCCCTCCCCTGCCAGCCCTGGAGGAGGGGGTGGCCCTGGGGATGAGCACCCCACCTCAACAGGGGCATAAGTGGATCAGGGACTGGGGCTCGAGATGGGCTGGGACCCGGAACTCTTTACAGAAGTGCTTGCACCTGGACTAACCATCAGTGGAAAACAAAGGAACTAAAAATAACTGCAGGCATGCGCAGCTGGGGCAATTATAAACAATAAGCTACAAAAAGTTCACAAATCAACTGCCGTTTCTGAGCTTCAGGGAGCAAAAGAAGGGTACTGCACAGGATCCCTGCACATGGCACCACCTAAGCCACCCCTCCAACCCAACCCACCCATCAGCCCTCACTCTCCCCCTGTTTAAGGAACCAACCCACTCTTCTTGGGGAGGGAGCTTGGGTACCCGATGACTCTCATTCTCACTCCCTGGTGCAGCTTGAGTCCCAGTGTATTCTCGGCCTGAATTCCTTGGCTGGCTTCTTATCAAAATCTATTGATTAAAGAGTCATATCTGACTCTTTGTGAAAAGAGTCGTATCTGACCCTTTGTGACACCATGGACTGTACAGTCCATGGAATTCTTCAGGCCAGAATACTGGAGTGGGTAGCCGTTCCCTTCTCCAGGGAATATTCCCAACTCAGGGATCGAATCCAGGTCTCCCACACTGCAGGCGGAATCTTGACCAGCTGAGCCACCAGGGAAGCCCGAGAATACTGGAGTGGGTAGCCTATCCCTTGTCCATCAAAGAGTCCAGTGACCCTGAATCGGTAACATGGTGGGGCCAGCGGGACTCCTGGGCCCAGCTCTGGGGCCATACTTGGATCCCTCCAGTCCCTGCTTGGCCACTTAGGGGCTGGGTAATCTTAGAAAACCAGCTTAACCTGTGAGCCTCAGTTTTCCCACCTGCAGAATAAGGAATAAATGTCTCCAAAGTGCTTTGCTTGCTTGTCTTAAATGTTCAAAAAACAGGAGCTATTTTGAGCTGTGTATCTGAGGAAATAATTCAGAGGAATGGAGGACCAGGGGCAGGGAGAGTCTGACGCTGTATCGTCTCCCCTTCCGTCTTGCACAATCCCCAGGTCTCCCTGGAGGTTCCACAGGAGGAGGAGACTGAACCCCAGGAGGAGGGGCCTCTGGTTTTCCACCACCACTACCTGCCCTGCCTGATGCCTGCCCTGGGCCCCCTGCTCCCCTGGCCAGGCCCTCTCCTTTCCCCTCCCCTACACCAGCCCCACGTGCAGGATTCAGCCCAGATTCAGCACCACCCTCATGCGTCTGGAAAAAGGGGGGTGTAAGTGAGGCTGGGGGTCTGGGTGCTGCCAGGGCTTTTGTTCTGGGGCTGTAAGAGCTGGCCAGGGTCTGTGGGTGGGGTGGGGAGACTTGTGGGTGAAACTGCAGAGACCACTCTGAGAACTCTGATGGGGGCTTTCTTTCTCTTCCCCATCTCAGGAGAGTGGTGCCCCCACCCCCACCTCCCAGTGCCACAGGAACTGTGGGTGCAGATGTACCTCCAGCTTCAGGTAGGGACCAGGTGGGTGGTCAGCAGGGCCCAAGCTAAGGGGTGGGTCCAAAGGCTGGGAGGGCCATGTGCCCTGAAGTGGGGGACGTATCCTATTGTTATCACTACAGACAGCGGGTCTGTCCCGTTAACCCTTACTTGGGGTCCACTGAGGCAGGGGGCAGTCACGGTGAGGGTGCTTCTCCCCCCAGACTACTACGATGCCGAGAGCCTATAATGAGGAGAGACAGCAGCCCTGGGGCCCACACCAGCTTCATCGCCCAGCTGCAAACAGCCCTGGAGCCCCCGTGTTCCTCTCGTGCCTGCCAACCACTTTCTACCCATGGCAACACTTCTTACCTTCCCATCCCTAACCAGGCCCTCTCCCCAGGGTGAATGAGTCCCATCTCCACCACACGGAGACCTTGAACCAACCTGATCTCTGATCCGGGTGAGAGCCCCTTAGAGCCCCGTCCAAGCCCCAGAAGCCACATGAAAGGCCAACCCTGTCCCATTAATTGCTGCCCCGGCTGGCAGAGGCCTGGGAGACAGAGCCCTCCCTCGACCTCCTCCTCTCCCCCTCTCTCTGGATGACCTGCAGGGTCATCCATTTGGCCGAATAACAGAACTGGAGGTAAGAGGCGAGGACTGCTTTTCATTCCATGGCTCTGCAAAGGCCCAGAGTGGCGGGGGAGGCCTTGCGGGGAGGCTCCTGGAGCCAAGCCATTGGGGCCCCCACACTCACCCCTGGACGCTGGCTCTGTTGGCAGAAGAGAGAAGTCAGAGCCATGTCCTGGAGGGCCACGTGGGAACAGAGGGTCTCCCTGCCCCTCTGGGCCAGGGCGTGGCTGCCCACCCTCCCTCAGGAGGAAGGAGTCACTCAGGGGCCGATGAGGGTGGGTGCCTGGTGCCCGGGTGGGTCAGCCTGGGGGCACAGCAGGGCCTGGGTTTGCTGGGGCTCAGGAAGGCCTCTGAAGGAGAGGGCGGAGCAAGGCTGAGGAGACATGTGGAGACACAAGTTCAGGCAGGCCTGATGGCTCCTCTTCCTGGCCGTTCCCAGGAGGAGACACGAGGCACAGGGTTGAGTCCGGCTGTTTGTATTCAGGCTGTTTGTCATGGGCCCTCAGCCAGGCCTGGACCGCAGCCTAAGGAGCCACACTGAGTTCCAGTGGCCGCCACGACAGTGGCCACACTGCTCACATAGGCTGTGCCCGGTGGCTCCCGATCAGCCTCCTCCAAGTGGCCTGCACACGATAGTTACCTGTCCGCCCACGGAGCCACTTATGGCTGAAGACAAAGCACAGGAGGACGGATGTCACAAACAAGAGCAGCAGCACTATCACGATCGCGATGATGATCACCATCTGGTTGTTGGGCACGGGCTCTGGAGAGAGAAGGGGTAGAGGTCACAGAAGTCCTCTGGTCCTAAGTACCAGGCCCAGGGGGGGCAGCCATCCACCCGTCACCCACCCCCCCACCCCTGGGCATCCAGCTGTCATTCTGCAGTGCAGGAATGGGTGGCAAACGGTGTTATCACTAGAGGGAATGAGAGCTGGGGTCCAGGCCACCAGCCGGCCTATGTGAGACCATGAGGGCAGATGCACTCAGATGGTCCCCTTGCCATGCGCTGCCAGACATCATGGTCAGGACTGTGGCGTGGTCCCAGCCAAGCCCCTCCCTGGGCAGAGATGAGGGAGCTTCTGTCAAACTCTCTGAAGACAAAGAGGATCTTGGCCATCTAGAGTCACAGAAGAGCAGGGCTCCAGGGGACCTTAGGGGTCAGTCAGGTCAAATTTATCATTGCAGATAGGGGTCAAGGCCAGAGAGAGGAGCTTGACTTGGTTAAGATCACCCAGCTCTCTCATGGCCAGGAACTGGCATCCAAGCTGGGAACTCCCCAGGAGCTCCCGGGAACCCCAGGGATCAAGTGTCATGTCCCCGAGTGCCGACCCCGAGTGCCGCCCCTGAGCTGGCAGAGGGTGGGGCGAAGGCGTTTTCATCCCTGAGGGGCTGAAAGTGAATGTCCCTGCTCCTGATCTGTGGGCTCCCCCTCACCTTTGACTTCAAGCCTCTGGGGATCTGAGACCCTGTGGACCAGGCCACCGCCGTGAGAGCGCAGGTCCATCTGGGCCTCGCACGAGAAGTTATAATAGCCGTCTTCCCTGTGAGCTGTGGTGTTATGGGTGACCACGGCTTCTTGGGGGGAAAGGGCTGTCCCCACAAAAGTCTGATTGCACAAGATCTCATTACCACGGAGCAGGGTGAGAGTGAGGCATTCCTGGGGTGCCACAGCGGGGACCCTGCACTTGATGGTGAACGGTGTCCCTATGACCACTGAGGTGGGCGACAGCGTCAGCAGCACTTGCTTTGGAGGGTCTGCAGGAAAGCAAAAGGGAGGTCTGGTGAGGCTGGCGGTGCAGCTCCGGCAGGCCCCACCCAGCCCAGACCATCCCCTGTGACGACAGTGTTTTCAGGAAGTGGGCTGGGGCTGGAAGGAGGGAGCAGTTCAGGGTGAAGGATGTCCTGGGTGGTAGTTTCAGGGACATGATGACGTCTGGAATGGACAAGAAATAAGGTGACCTGGTGTCTACAAAGAAAAGATTCAGAATCTGTTCAGTCAGCTAGAGAGATAAAAGTTTTGGTTGTGTCTCTTTCCTCTCCATAAATTCAATAGAAATTGCAAAAATTAAAAAGTTGCATAGTTTCGTTGAGAGAGGCTTAGAAGGAAGGACTCACTGGAAGGGGGCCATGAATTGTGAGATTCTTCAGAGGCAGGGCCTAGAGTCAGAGCTGCCTTGATTTTCAGAATCAGGTTTAGAGCTATCTCTATCCCTTAGGTATTAAACTCAATGGTACCCTAGTTCCTTTAAAAAAACGAATTTCTTTGGTTGTGGCAGGTCTTTCTTAGTTGTGTTATGTGGGATCTAGTTCCCTGACCAGTGATCAAACCCAGGTCCCCTGCATTGGGAGTGCATAGTCTCAGCCACTGAACCATCAGGATATCTCCCTGGGTTCATGTTTGAACTAGAATATCTAGCCTCCATTACCTCAGGATAATATGGTAGATGTAGGACATCTTTCTACTCATTTGATCCACTGATGATAGTTCTGAGCGATACCCTGGGTGCTGAGCTTCTGAGAGAAATCCGGTCTCGCCATGGTCTCCGTGGCCCGTGGGCAGGTGTGTATGTGTGTGACGGTCACACATTTGCAAAGGTCCCTCAGGGGAAGATAAGAGCACGACCTTCTCTCCAGGAGGTGAATAGATTACTGGAGAGTGTGCCAGCCCTCCTGATGGGGTCCCTGTTGCTTGTCACGGGATGTGGGGTGTTCTGGTGATGAGGGTGCTCCCCAGCTGGGAGGAGACTGTGGGAAACGACTTTTAGATTTGTCTCAACCTTGCTTGGGGTATCTGCCTCTGAGGAAATCTCAAAATCCCGGTTGCTGGCAGGGTTCAAGGAGGCCACGGGAGGGTATGAGCAGATTCGGAGCCTGTTGCCTGGATCCAGGAGCCCAGGGAGGTGGGGGTCATAGGAGAGGGCCCAGGAGCAGAGACAGCGCAGCTCTGTGTGGGTTTGCAGAGCAGGGCCCGTGGGAGACACTCACGGAACACGGTGATGCTGAAAACCTTCGTCGTCTGCTTGCCAGCACAGGTGAAAGTGCACAGAAGCTCCTCATCCTTGGAGACGTTGAAGACCTTGAATAGCTTCCACTGAGGCTGGCTCTCGAGGAGTGTCTTGTTTAGGTCTGTCTCCAGACCAAGTTTCTTGGGGTCCGGACAACTGGCAGTACAATTAATTAACTGAGAATCTCCAGACCCCACCATCAGGTGCTCTGGCTCCTCCGACACCTTCTCACCAGACCCTGGAAGGACAGAACACACTGGGCAGCAGACACCCCCGCTGCCCTGCCCGGTGGAGCTGCCATTGGTGGGCACTCTGATCAAGGGGTCCTGTTCCTCTCTCCTTGTTCAGACATTACTGCCTCTGGTCTAGACCAAGGGGGCTGCCCCCTAGTTGTCTCCCTGCCCCTGACCGCTCTTCCCGCTTGTCAACTCCAGGTAAGCCTTCCTCATGCACATCTTTATCCCCATGTAGATTATAATCGAACTTCGCCCCCCAGCCCAAATGACCCCTCCTCTGCTCAAGCCTCCCTGAAATGGAGGTGGATCCTGTCCTCTCAGGCCCCATGGCCATGAGTTCGGCTCCTCCCTCACTCCTTCCCTCTCTTCTGCAAATCCTTGTAGAACACCGGCTGTGTGGCAGGCACCATTCTAGGCTCTAGGGAGCCATCAGAGACAGAAGAAGACCAAGGCTTCCCTTTGTGGAGCTCACACTACCGCGAAGGACACAGAGGAACAAACAAGCGAACTAGCCAGCCTGTCATTGGTGGAGAGTGCCTGGGAAAGGACATAGGGAGTGGGGTGGGGCTGCCACGAGCAATGCTGTGCTCAGGTTTCATGGAAACACTGACATTTGAGGAAAGGAAGAAGGAAATGGGGGGAGCTTGGCTGCCAGGTATCTGCAGAGGGCAGAAAACCACCAGCGCCAAGACGCTGGAGGAGAAGACACGAGGATGGCTGGAGCCCAGTAAGGAAGAAGCCCAAGAATCGGACCTGATCTTGGCCAGCTGGACCTGTGCTGTGTCCTGTGTTTCTGCCAGCAACACCCACACGCCCCCACCTAGCCCTCAGCTGGGGAAAGAGAAAGGTTCTGTAGGGAGAGAGAGAGATCTGCATTTGAATCCCGCGTTTGCCATCTCTGTGGCCTTGGGCAAAGTGCTTCCCTTTTCTGAGCCTCAGTTTCTCCATCTGTCAAATGGGCTAGTCATCCCTTTCAGGCATGGTTGTCATGAAAGCACCTGAGATGCTTTCCAAAACAGAGTGCTCAGCACCTGGAGGCATTCTCCTTCACCGTCCCCAGGACCTCGCAGAAGGGGTTTCGTTTTCACTTTGATGGTCAACGGAAGACGACGCCCTCCACTGACTTCTGCTGTCCACTGGGTCACCTCTGAAGACCACCTGGGATGTGCCCTCACTTTCCCTAGAGCCCCAGCCTCCCTCCGTCTCCCCATCAGTCTCCACTACTTGCCACATCCACACACCCTGAAGTTATGGAGCCTGTTCAACCCAAAGTGTGAAGGCCAGGTCCCCCATCTGCTGCCCCGGGGCCATGGGGTCCTGGGGAAACCAGGCTTCAACAGCATCCAGCATCTGTGGGGGCACCCACTGTGCTCAAATCCTCAGCGACTTCAGGACCAGGACCCCCTTCTCCACACAACACCAGGGGAACAGGCGCCCTAACCTCTGCCTGACACGCACCCAATCTAGAGCCCCAGGCTCACCTCGGCAGCAGAGCAGCGAGAGAACGGCTGTGAGCGCTCCCCAGCCACCTAAAGGGGACATCTCCAGTGGCGTCCGCAGGCTCACAGGAACAGCTGAGGACTGGTTGCAGAGAGGTGAAGGGCGCCGGTCAGGGAGGTGGCTGGGGAGGACTTGCAGTTGTGGTCCGGAACCCCCAGGCTTCTGTCAGCTGATGACCGTATTTCCTCTCATTATCTGAGTGGTCCTGCGGAGGCCACATGGAAGGCCAGCTCCAAGGGCAACAGGTCTGCAAGAAGCTGGGCAGAGGAAGCCAGGAGTCAGCTGATAAGCGGGACATAACCTAGTCCTCCTGGCACACTCCTGTGAGGGGGGGGGCGGGCACCCGGGGCTCATGTGTGTGCACACAGGACAGTCAGCGCTACACGCCCCAAATCTGGGGAACCCCGAATCCCACAGGACACAGTATTGGGGTCAACAAGGGAGGGACTTTCCAAGTTGGAAAGAGGGTTGGGAGGCGATCGCTGGACGTTCTCCTCTGTTCTCTGCCCCTCCCCCTTTAGATTTCTGGTGATGCACAGGGTCCCCAGGCACTTTCCTGTCTCTTTTCTTAGCTAAACGTGATTTCACGTTACTAAGACAAAGAGGAAGGAAAACGAAAGTAGCATTTCATCGATGCCTATTCTCTGTTAGGGACTAAATTAAGGTTTTAATACATTGTCTCATTATCGCCCCAAATCTACCAATTTTGATTGTGCATCTGAGGACGTTCAGGGGTCAGGTGAATTAATAACTTGCCTAAATCACAAAAGATATTAGGTGATGGAACTGAGGTGAGAATTTAGGAATGAAGAGTGGTTGGTTGCAGAATTGGTGGTTGCCAGGGATTAAAGGGAGGGAGAAATGGACAGAAAGAGCAGAGAGGATATTCAGGACGGAGAAACTGCTCTGTTTGCTACGACAATGGTGCATAGGTGTCAGTACACATTTGTCCAAACCCACAGAAGGTACACACCAAGACCGAACCGTAATGTCACCGGCGGTCTTTAGGTGATAATGACGTGTCAATGCAGATTTGTCAGTCATAACAGATGGACCACTCTGGTGGGGGATGTTGATAACAGGAGAGGCTGTGCATGTGTGGGGACAGGAGGTATGTGGCAAGTCTCTACTTCCCCTAAGTTTTGCTGTAAGCCTAAAGCTGCTCTTCTAAAAAGAAATCTACTAAAAAAAAAAAAAGAGATAGTGGAGGACAGAGGAGCCTGGTGTGTTATAGTCCACGGGGTTGAAAAGAGTCGACACGACTTAGAGACTGAAAAACAACAGAAAAACAGCTCAAACACACCACCTTGGAACGCAACCTTCTTGGTTAGGATTCTTGTCAGCTATGGATTGTTGCTGAAAATGCAGGCTTTTATGACTTCCCTGGGGTTCAGTCGTTAAGACTCTTTGCTTCCACACCGTGGGCAAGTATTTGATCCCTGATCATGGAACTAACATTCCATATGTGCATTCCATATGCATGTGGCATGGCCAAAAATAAAGAAAATGCAGGTTTTTAAACTCAGTTTTTAGCAGGTTTAGAGGAAGTCATGGTCACAGTCCTTTCTAAATTCTCATGTCAGATTACATTTTAATAATATGTATGTATTTACTTGGCTGCACCAAGTCTTAGTTCTGGCATGTGGGATCTAGTTCCCTGACCAGGGATGGAACCCAGGCCCCATGCATTGGGAGCTCGAAGTCTTTAGCCCCTGGACCCCCAGGGAGGTTCCTGAGATTACACTTGAAAAATATTTAAACACAAAACCCAGTTCTACATTTTTTATGAGACACATCCGATGAGTAAGAATGTGGAATGGTTGACAGTGGAAGAATGAAAAAAGAAATACCAGGCAAAAGCTAACCAAAAGAAAAGCCGGGAAAGGTCTATTCATATCAAAGAAAAAGGAATTGAAGACAAAAATATTTATTAGGGATACAATGAGTACCTAGATTAAACGGTCAATTCATACAGAAATTATAATTGTTGTAAACTTGTAAGCACTTAGCTTCAAGGAACAACAAAGAGATAAAACCATCATCATAGCAAGAAATTTTAATACAACATCTCTCTATCATGAATAATGAAACAAATGTGAAAAGATGCTCAACATCATTAATCATGAGGGAAAGGCTCATCAAAACCACAATGAAATATCACCCCAGCACTATCAGAATGGTTATCATCAAAGACAACAAATGAAGAACATTGGCAAGGGTGTGGAGAAAAGGGAACCCTAGTGTACTCTTGTTGGGAAAGTAAATTGGTGCGAATGCTGTGGAGAAAAGTGTGGAGGTGCCTCAAAAAATGAAAAATAGAACTGTCGTATGATCCAGCAATTTCACTTCTGGATATTCTCCTGAAAAAAACAAAAGCACTAATTCGATGACATATATGTGCACCAATGTTCACTGTGGCATCATTTACAATAGGCAACATGTGAAAGCCACCTGAATGTTCATCCATAGATGCATGAATAAATATGTGTTTGGTATAACTACACAACAGAATATTATTCAGCCATAAAGAATGAAATCTTGCCATTTTCGACATGGACGGACCTAGAGGGTATTATACCAAGTGCAATGACTCAGTCAGAGAAAGACAAATACCCTATGATCTCACATATATGCAGAATCTGAAAAACAAAACAAACAAAACCAAAAACAGGCTCCTAGATATACAGAACAAAGGGTTGGTTGCTGGAGGTGAAGGGGCTGAGAGGGGTCCAAAATAGATGAATGGGATTAAGAGGTAGAAAGCACCAATTATAAAGTAAGCCACAGGGATGTAATACAGCATAAGGAATATGGTCAGTAATACTGTAATAACTTTGTATGGAAACAGGTAATGCTAGACTTATTGTGGTGATAATTTCATAATGTGTGCAAATACCAAACCTCTGTGTAGAACACCTGAAGGTTACATAATACTGTATATTATAAGCCAATCTAAAAATTTAAAATAATGTATCTTGCAATTCACAAAAGAAGAAGATGACCTATTTATAGAAACAGAAAGTAGAACAGTGGTTGCCATGGCCTGGGGCCAGGGGAAATGGTGAGTTATTTGTTTAACGGGTATAGACTTTCAGTTTTGTAACATAAAAAAGTTTCAAGATCCATTGTGAAACAATGTGAATGTAACACAACCAAATGTACATTTAAAAACAGTTAAGTGGTGAATTTTGTGTTAGGTGTATTTTGCCATAATTGAAAATTAATTTACACAGCATTGTAAATCTTCAATAAGCTTAAAGATTAAAAACTTATAAAAATTAAAAACTTATAAGTCATTTATGCCAAGAAATATGAAACCAAGTAGACCAAATCTTAGCAAAAGTGGAACCTACCTAACTTGATTGAAGAAGAAATAAAAAGCCTGAATAATTCTACAACTATTAAAGAAATTACATCCATAATTTGAAATCTTTCCACAAAGAAAATATCAAGTCTAGATAGCATTACAGAAGTTTAAGTAGGGATAATTCTAATCTTACAAAAACTTTCTGAGAATGAAAATAGCAGGAACACGCTCTCTTTCTAAGAGGCCAGTGTAACCTTAATACCAAAATGAGACAAGAATAGGATGAAATAGGAAAATTAGAAGCAATGTCACTCATGAATACAAATGCAAAATACAAGTACAAACAGACCACATCTAGCCACGTATTAAAAATATTAGACATCATATCCAAGTTAGGCTTAGCTATGAAAAGTTGGTCGCATGATAGAAGAGAAAGCTGCAAATGTCATTTATTATTGTTGGGAATAGTCAACTTTGGTGCTTTATGTCACATTACTTCGGCCCTCCTCTGAAATAAGCTGCATTTACAGCAGATAATTTCCTGCAACCTGAGACTCGCCTTATGCTCATGACCCCACCTCAAGTTTCCTTTTTGCTGTTTTGCCTCAGGGTCTTCAATGCTTTAGGAGTCACTTAGCTGCCTGCCAGTGTTTCCTAGAAGCCGAGTGTCAAGTTTCCTAACAGGAAACCCTCAACCAACCAGAGGCCAAAAGCTAGTAGAAATATGCTCCAGCCTCTTTCCTTTGGGGAGGCAATTCTAGCGAGCATCCTGTAGACCTATCAGAGATTAGGAAAGGCCTGAACTCCCTTTGCTCACACCTGCAACATCGGTTGTACATCTTCTATTGGCTTTCTCTCCTTCCCTGTTTCAGTCTTCTTGTTCCTTCACTCCCTACTTCCTGGCCTCAATAGTTAAGGAATCTATCTGAAATAATCTACCTGAACTGAAGTCCTTGTTGCAGGCTCTACTTTGAAGGAGTTCAAACTAAAAACTTACGTTACAGATTTAAGAAGAAAAAACATATGATCATCTTAACAGATGTAGAAAAAAAACATGATGATATTCAATATTCTTTCATGATAAAAGCTCTTAGAAGACTAGAAGGAACTATCCTTAACATGATAAAGGAAACTTAGAAAACATTTGCACACGTACTATTATTTTCTTAACATCTGTATTATTTTTTTAAGAGTAAACCTTAGGAGCATTTCCTTTAAAATCTGGAACCAAACAAGGATACCCACTATCTTTGCTTCTATGTTAACATTTTACCAGAGGTCCTAGACAATATAGTAAGAGAAGAAAAAGAAATGAAAGGCCTAGGGATGGGAAAAGAGCAAAATCATCAGTATTTTCATATGATATGGTTGCCTAGGTAGAACATTCAAATGAATGATCAGACAAATGATTCAAAATAATCAGAGATTTTAGCAAGACAGCTAGCTGTAAGATCAGTATGCAAAAAGAAATTGCCTTTGTATAGAACAGTAACATACAAAACTGTAATTTAGGACTTCCCTGGTGGTCCAGTGGTTAAGACTCTGCACTTACACTGCAGGGGCCACAGGTTTGATTCCTGGTCAGGGAAGTTCTGCATGAAGTATCCAAGGAAAAAAGTAGCTTAAAAAGCACACTATGTATAGTAGCAAAAAGACAGAAATAATACATAGACAGAAACAAAAAGATAGCAGAATATAAGATCTATAGTAAGCAAGTTATAAAACACTATCGAAAGACATTAAACACAATTTAAATAAATGTAGAACCAGCCCATGTTCATGACTAAGGGATTCAATATTATAATAAGGACAATTCTCTTCCTGTAGATTTAATGCAATTCCAATAGATCCGAATAAGGGATTTCATGGAAAATGATGATTCTAAACCTTATTATGGAAAGGACAAAAGGACCAAGACACCCCTGAAGAAGAATAAAATGAGGGGATTTGCTCTGCTAGATATTAAGACTTACTATAATATATAATTTTTGTGTAGATGTAGGCAAATAAACCAATGGAACGATAAAGTGCCCAGAAATAGTCTTGTGTGAAACTCACACACCTGGCAAAAATGGCACTGTAGATCACCAGGTGGAAGAAGGATATATAAATGAATGATGTTTGATCAACTGGTTAACTATATGGAGAAAACAGACGTGAAATGTATCCCTACATTGCTCCCTTCATTGGGAGGGATGTATCCCTTCATTCCTCACATGGAATGAAGAAATCAATTCTACCTAATTTAAAGATTTACATGTAAAAGAACACTTTTAAAACTTTTATAAGAATATATATACTTAGTCACTCAGTCGTGTCCAACTCTGTGACCCAGTGGACTGTAGACTGCCAGGCTCCACTGTCCATGGGAATTCCCAGGCAAGAATACTGGAGTGGGTTGCCATTTCCTACTTCAGGAGATCTTCCTGACCCAGGGGTCAAACATGGCTCCTGCAGTGGCTCCTGCATTGCAGGCAAATTCTTTACCTGCTGAGCCACCGGGGGGAAATCCGTAAGAAAAGATAGGAGAGTATTTTTACGTCCTTGGGGCAAGGAAGGATTTCCTAAGCAAGACCTCAAGATCACCACTGCTAGAATAAACAACTGATAATTTTGAGTATATTAAAGACATGATGAACATTTCAAAGAAAACAAAATGTCTCAACTAATGAAAAGATGCTTTTACTCAGTAAGAGCAAGGGAAATTAAAACCATAATGGGGAACCACTTTATATCTATAGATTGGCAGAAGTTAAGAAAGTCGACAAGACCAACTTTTGGAGAGGCTGTGGGTCAATATATTGCTGGTGAGAGTGTATCTTGGTTCTCTGAGAAATAATCAGGGATTATCTTCTAATGCTGAATAGTGTTACTCCCTATAACCCACACTTCCACCCTTAGATACATGCCCTAGAGAAACTCTTGCACTAAGAACCAGAAGACCTGTCCCATTCTTGCTATCTATGACCCTGAGCAAGTCACTTTAATCTCTCTGTGCCTCAGTTTTCTCTTCTGTAAAATGGGATTAACCATAGCACATTCTTTATGGGAATGGTGTGTGGATTAAACTAATTAAATGACAATATTTAAAAGTATTCAAAACAGTAGTGGCACACAGTATATGTTATATAACTACTTCATAAAATGAAAATTAATGCATATGTGATAAAGCACTAAACTGCGTATGTGATAAAGCACTAAACTAAAAAAAGAATCAAGAGAACAGTAAAAACAGACTTTGGGAGGGTGGTTATTTATGTCTGGGTGGGAGGTGAGTAGCACAGTAGTTAGATGGAAAGTTTAGTGGTAGTTCATCCTTGGGGTGAGTGTTGGGTTCAGGGATGTTCATTGTATTATCTTACTGTACAATACACATGCATGTTACATAGATGTGTTCATTATGTGTCACATATTAAATTTTACAAAAAGAATACAAAGGGAAAAGAGAAATTCATACATATATAGAAAGAAGAGGCTCCTTGGAAGTAAGAGCCACAGGATAGGAAAGTCCCTTCTAACCAGGTAGGACTTCATTGAATAGGATTCATCAGGAACCTTGGGTGTGACCCCAAGAGGCTAAGGACTATACTTGTCCCCTAAGCATCAGCTCTAAGCTCAGTCCAGATGACCTGGACCCCCATGGGCCATGGTGAGAAGGCAGCTCCACGCTTCTAAGACGGTTGTGTGGTTGACAGAGCAGGAGAGGAAGAGAAAGGACAAAACTAGGAAATAACCACAAAGCAATAGGCGATTGGACTCAGAGAGATGGCTTACATGAGCTCCTCATGCAACAACCAACCAGCTGGAGGAAATTTCGTAGCAACTCCAGCCCCTGGGCTTATGAGGAAACAGGGAGGGAAAGAAGAAGAACTCAAATGTTGACTGACAATCTGTCCCAAGCCCTGTCTACTCTGCCAAGAGGGAAGCCGGGAGCATCACCTTACCTGTATCAGCAAACGGGTGCTGTTGTGATGAGTAAACAGGGTGGCCAAGGTCCAGCTTCCAGCAGCCGTTATTCCCTGGGCTGCTGCTGGTTCAAGTGTTGCCTGGTTTTTGGCTGATTTCCCTTCTCAGAAGTCATATGCTTCCTGTCCCAGCTCTGTCCTCATACTAACATCACTTTCAGTTTATTACCACTTCTTTTAAACCCCAGTAAATATATACCGGGGCTTCCCAGGCGGCTCATTGTTTAAGGATCCGCCTGCCAATGTGGGAGCCGATTCCTGAGTCAGGAAGATCCCGTGGAGAATGAAATGACACCCCACTCTAGTATTCTTGCCCGGGAAATCTCATGGACAGGGGATTCTGGCAGGGTACAGTACATGGGGTCCCAAAGAGTCGGACACGACTGAGCATGCACGCATGCATGCAAGGGACCAAGACAGTTGAGGTCACAGATGCTGAAGATCCCCTGATTGGGGATCTTAGTTCCTCAACCAGGAATTAAGCTTGGGTCATGGCAGTGAAACTGCTACTAATCACTGGACCAGCAGGGAATTCCCTCTGCACCCTTTCTTTGGATTTCTGGTTTCTGTGCTGCTGGGGCTCTTTGATGAAAAAGACAGATCCAGGATGAGCCACCCACTGAACCCCTGCAGGAGGCTTGTCAACATCAGGGAGCAAGGTCTTCCCTGAATTTGATATGCCCAACCACCCTGTGGTTCTTCTACTTACAACTAAGAACCATTGTGTTCTGAGATCTCTTCACATATGCCACTTCACCTAACAATTAAAAAAACACCCTCCCCTGCAGAGTAGCTTTGTACAAACAGGCAGAGTTTCAGAGCTGGGTGCTAGGCAGCCAGCTGGGCTCACCCACAAGCAGAGGTTTTGCTCTCACAGGCCTGCCCCGCCGTGCCTACCACTGAAAGTCCTGGCTTAGCAAAGACACAAATTAGATCATGTCTGGGACCAAGACAGGGCTTTCCCAGTGGCCAAGTGGTGAAGAGTCCCCCTGCCAATGCAGGAGATGCACGAGGCTGAGGTTCGATCACTGGGTCAGAAAGATCCCCCAAAGGAGGGAATGGCAACCCATTCCATATTCTTGCCTGGAGAATCCCATGGACAGATAAGCCTGGCGGGCTACAGTTCATGGGGTTGCAAAAAGTCATACAAGTCTGAAGCGACTGAGCACAGCACGGAAAGGGCCAGGGGCAGGGAGAGTCTGACACTGTGTCCCCTTCCATGTACACAGTCCTCAGGTCTCCCTGGAGGGTCAACAGGAGGAGGAGTCGGAACCCCAGGAGGAGGGGCCTCTGGTTTTCCACCATCACTACCTGCCCTGCCCAGTGCCTGGCCTGAGCCCCCTGCTCCCCTGGCCAGTCTCTCTCCTTCCCCTCCCCTACAGCAACCCTGCTTGCAGGTCTGACCGCGGTTCAGCACCACCATCCAGCATCTGAGAAAAGGGGAGCATCAGTGAGCCTGGGGGTCTGGGTGCTGTCAGCGCCTTGCCCTGGGGTTGAAAGAGGTAGCCAGGGGTCAGGGGTGGTGTGGGGAGACCTGTGGGTGAAATTGCTGAGGCCACTCCAGGAACTCTGATGGGGGATCACTTTTCTCTTCTCCATCTCAGCAGAGCCGTGCCCCAACCCCACGCACCAGTGCCACGGGAACTGTGGGTGCAGATGTATCCTGGGCTTCAGGTAAGGACCAGGTGGGTGGTCAGCAGGGCCCAGGCCAAGGGATAGATGGGAATGCTGGAAGGGCCACGTGCCCTAGGGCGGTGGGGGGCGGTCCTATTATCATCAGCAGAGACGAGGGTTCTGTCCCCCTAACTTACCTTCCTTGGGGTCCACTGAGGCAGGGGGCAGTCATGGTGAGGGTGCTTCTCCCCCCAGACTACCGATAGCTTACAGTGAACGGTGTCCGACTCGTGATCTCCCAAGAAGATTTAGCTTAGGTACCAGAGACCAGGCTTGATCACTCAATAGCTTTTGTGTAGCAGAGTTTTATTAAAGTAGGAAAAGGACAGAGAAAGCTTCTGACACAGACATCAGAAGGGGAATGGAGAATGCCCCCCTTGCTAGTGTTAGCAAGGAGTTATATACTTTGTAAATTAGTTATTACAATAAGTCAAAAGAATGTCTTTAGGTTGTTAAGGTCTTACTAGACCCACTCCCATAATTTACATTTTAAAATAACAGGATTAGCCCAAAGGTTTTCAGGAAGGAGAAACTGTCCTCAAGCAGGATACATTGTTGTTATATAATCCTCAGTACAGAGTTTAAACTGAGTTCTTTGTTGTAATCATCAGTTCCTGGGCTTAAAGAAAAAAGCATCTTATGTGACTAAGGGTTTCCCTTATAGCTCAGTTGGGAAAGAATCTGCCTGCAATGCGGGAGACCTGGGTTCAATTCCTCGGTCAGGAAGATCCCCTGGAGAAGGAAATGGCAACCCATTCCAGTATTCTTGCTTCTTGAGTGGAGAATCTCATGGACAGAGGACCCTGGCGGGCTACAGTCCATGAGGTCCCGAGAGTTGGACACGGCTTAGTGACTAAACCACCAACACCATGTGACTAAGACTAAGGAATGCAGAGAGAAAAAGATGTTTGTTCTTTCCTCCTCCTTGAGAATTTCAGGGCCCTTGTTCCTCCTCCTTGGGGAACCCAGACTTCTTATCAAGCTGCCTAGGAATTGACTCTCTCACTACTACTGAAGAAGGAATTCCTGGGGCCTGGACCCCATCTTAGGCCTTTTGGTGCTGATCATGCTTGGCCACCTCTCTAATGGACTCTGAACTCTGTGCCTAGTGCCTGTGAAAACGACAATAGAAGGATAAGACCCCCTCCGGACAGGGGAACCTTGAAGATCGTATCCAGGTTACTCATCGCCTAAGACAAAACATACACTAATCACCCCTGTCTCTCGACAGGCTGTAAATTTTTCTGTACCTATGGGAGTGTAACCTCGGGCTTATTGATTATTGGCCAATTGTTTAACTGTTTGAACACATAACACCTAAATGATGAGATTATTGTGATTGTATTTACCCTTCCTTTGTTTATGTAAGTCTCAAGGAATTTGGGGTGGTGAGTTCAGACACATACACATGGGGTATAAAAGATTTTCACAAATGCAAGTCCGGGTCCTTGGCTAAGAGGAGACTCTGCCTTGGGCCCACCGGCGTAATAAACTGCCCTCCATTACCTGCATTGTCCTTCTGAGTGAGTTTGTTTCCCGAAACACATGGCTATAACACTACGATGTTGAGAGCCTCATGATATGAGAACAGACAGCAGCCCTGGGCCCACACCAGCTAGATCATGGAGCTGCACACAGCCCTGGAGCCCCCGTGTCCCTCTCATGCCGGCCAACCCCTTTCTACCCCTGGCAACACTTCCTATCCTCCCATCTCCAACGAGGCCCTCTCTCGGGTGAATGAGGCCCGTCTCTACCACACGGAGACCTTGAACCAACCTGATCTCTGATCCGGGTGAGAGCCCCTAAGAGCCCCGTCCAGGCCCCAGAAGCCACATGAAAGGCCAACCCTGTCCCATTGATCGCTGCCCCCGCTGGGAGATGGAGCCCTCCCTCGACCTCCTCCTCTCCCCCCTGTCTCTGGATGACCAGGACTTCGGGCTCTCCATTAGGCCGAATAACAGAACTGGAGGTAAGAGGCGAGGACTGCTTTTCATTCCATGGCTCTCCGAAGGCCCAGAGTGGCGGGGGAGGCCTTGCGAGGAGGTTCCCGGAGCCAAGCCACAGGGGCCCCCACACTCACCCCTGGACGCTGGCTCTGTTGGCAGAAGAGAGAAGTCAGAGCCATGTCCTGGAGGGCCACGTGGGAACAGAGGGTCTCTCTGCCCCTCTGGGCCAGGGCGTTGCTGCCCACCCTCCTGCAGGAGGAAGGAGTCACGCAGGGGCTGATGAGAGTGGGTGCCTTGTGCTCGGGCGGGTCAGCCTGGGGGCACAGCAGGGCCTGGGTTTGCTGGGGCTCAGGAACGCCTCTGACGGAGAGGACGGAGGGAGGCTGAGGAGACCTGTGGAGCCAGAAGTTCAGGCAGGCCTGGTGGCTCCCCTTCCTGGCCGTTCCCAGGAGGAGACACGAGGCACAGGGTTGAGTCCGGCTGTTTGTATTGAGGCTGTTTGTCATGGGCCCTCAGCCAGGCCTGGACCGCAGCCGAAGGAGCCACGCTGAGTTCCAGTGGCCGCCATGACAGTGGCCACGCTGCTCACATAGGCTGTGCCCGGTGGCTCCGTCTCAGCCTTTCTAAGCAGCTGGCACACAGTTGTTACCTGTCTCCCGGCAGTACCTCCACAGGAAGACGGATGTCACAAACAAGAAAAGCGCCACTATCACGATCCCGATGATGATCACCGTCTGGTTGTTGGGCTCGGGCTCTGGGGAGAGAAGGGGTAGAGGTCACCGAAGTCCTCCCGTCCTAGATGCCAGGCCGAAGGGGGCAGCTATCCACCTGACACCCACCCCCCCACCCCTGGGAAGGGAAGGGGTAGAGGTCACAGAAGTCCTCGCGTCCTAGATACCAGGCCCAAGGGGGCAGCTATCCACCCGTCACCCACCACCCAACCCCTGGGGAGGGAAGGGGTAGAGGTCACAGAAGTCCTCTCGTCCTAGATGCCAGGCCCAAGGGGGGCAGTCATCCACCCGTCACCCACCCCCGCACCCCTGGGGAGGGAAGGGGTTGAGGTCAGAGAATTCCTCCGTACTAGATGCCAGGGCCAAGGGGGGCAGCCAGCTACCCGTCACACACACCCCCACCCCTGGGCATCCAGCTGTCAGTCTGCAGTGCAGGGATGGGTGGCAAACGGTGTTATCACTAGAGGGAAGGAGAGCCGGGGTCCAGGCCACCAGCTGGCCTCTGTGAGACCATGAGGGCAGATGCACTCAGATGGTTCCTTGCCATGGTCTGGACCTCATGGTCAGGACTGTGGCCTGGTCCCGGCCAAGCCCCTCCCTGGGCAGAGATGAGGGAGCTTCTGTCAAACTCTCTGAAGACAAAGAGGATCTTGGACATCTAGAGTCACAGAAGAACAGGGCTCCAGGGGATCTTAGGGGTCAGTCAGGTCAAATTTATCTTTGCAGAGAGGGGTCAAGGCCAGAGAGAGGAGCTTGACTTGGTTAAGGTCACCCAGCTCACTCATGGCCAGGAACTGGCATCCAAGCTGGGAACTCGCAAGGAGCTCCCGGGAACCCCAGGGATCAAGTGTCATTTCCCCGAGTGCCGTCCCTGAGCTGGCAGAGGGTGGGGCGAAGGCGTTTTCTTCCCCTGAGGGGCTGAAACTGAATGTCCCTGCTCCTGATCTATGGGCTCCCTCTCACCTTTGACATCAAGCCTCTGGGGATCTGAGACCCTGTGGACCAGGCCACCTCCGCGAGAGCGCAGGTCCATCTGGGCCTCGCACGAGAAATTATAGTAGCCGTCTTCCCTGTGAGCTGTGGTGTGATGGGTGACCAAGGCTTCTTGGGGGGAAAGGGTTGTCCCCACAAAGGTCTGATTGCACAAGATCTCAGTACCACGGAGCAGGGTGAGAGTGAGGCATTCCTGGGGTGCCACAGCGGGGACCCTACACTCGATGGTGAACGGTGTCCCTATGACCACTGAGGTGGGCGACAGCGTCAGCAGCACTTGCTTTGGAGGGTCTGCAGGAAAGCGGAATGGAGGTCTGGTGAGGCTGGGGGTGCAGCTCCGGCAGGCCCCACCCAGCCCAGACCATCCCCTGTGACGACAGTGTTCTCAGGAAGTAGCCTGGGGCTGGAAGGAGGAAGCAGTTCAGGTGAAGGATGTCCTGGGTGGTACTTTCAGGGACATGATGACTTCTGAAATGGACATGAAAGGAGGTGACCTGGAATCTACAGAGAAAAGGTTCAGAATCTGTTCAGTCAACTAGAAAGATAAAAGTTTTGGTTGTGTCTCTTTCCTCTCCATAAATTCAATAGAAACTTCAAAAATTAAACTGTTGGACAGTTTTGTTGAGAGAGATTAAGAAGGGAGGACTCTCTGGAACGAGGCCATGAATTCTTCATGATTCTTCAGAGGCAGGGCCTAGAGTCAGAGCTGCCTTGATTTTTAGAATCAGGTTTAGAGTTATCTCTATCCTTAGCTATTAAACTCTATGGTACCCTAGTTCCTTTAAAAAACAATTTCTTTGGTTTTCTCAGGTCTTTCTTAGTGGTGGTATATGAGATCTAGTTCCCTGACCAGGGATCAAACCTGGGTCCCCTGCATTGGGAGTGCATAGTCTTAGCCACTGGACCATCAGGACATCTCTGTGGGTTCATTTTTGAACTAGAATATCTAGCCTACATTACCTCAGGATAGTATGGTAGATTGAGGACATCTTTCTACTCATTTGATCCACTGATGATAGTTCTGAGCGATATCCTGGGAGCCGAGCTTCCAAGAGAAACGCGGTCTCTCCATGGTCTCCGTGGCCCGTGGGCAGGTGTGTATGTGTGTGATGGTCACACATTTGCAAAGGGCCCTCAGGGGGAGATAAGAGCACAACCTTCTCTCCAGGAGGTGAATGGATTACTGGAGAGTGTGCTAGCCCTCCTAATGGGGTCCCTGTTGCTTGTCATCGGATGTGGGTTGTTCTGGTGATGGGGGTGCTCCCCAGCTGGGAGGAGACGGTGGGAAACGACTTTTAGATTTGTCTAAACCTTGCCTGGGTGTCTGCTTCTGAGCAAATCTCAAAATCTCGGTTGCTGGCAGGGTTCAAGGAGGCCAGGGGAGGGTGTGAGCAGATTCTGAGCCTGTTGCCTGGATCCAGGAGCCCAGAGAGGTGGGGGCCATAGGAGAGGGCCCAGGAGCAGAGACAGCGCAGCTCTGTGTGGGTTTGCAGAGCAGGGCCCGTGGGAGACACTCACAGAACACGGTGATGCTGAAAACTTTCAACGTCTGCTTGCCGGCGCAGGTGAAACTGCACAGGAGCTCCTCATCCTTGGAGATGTTGAAGACCTTGAATAGCTTCCACTGAGACTGGCTCTCAAGGAGAGTCTTGTTTAGGTGTGTCTCCAGACCAAGTTTCTTGGGGTCTGGACAACTGGCAGTACAATTAATGAACTGAGAATCTCCAGACCTCACCATCAGGTGCTCCGGCTCCTTGAACAACTTCTCACCAGACCCTGGAAGGACAGAACACATTGGGCAGCAGACACCCCCGCTGACCTGCCCGGTGGAGTTGCCCATGGTGGGCACTCTGATCAAGGGGTCCCTTCTGCTCCTCTCTCCTTGTTCAGACATTATTGCCTCTGGTCTAGACCAAGGGGGCTGTGCCCTAGTTGTCTCCCTGCCCCTGACCGCTCTTCCCGCTTGTCAACTCCAGGTGAGCCTTCCTCATGCACATCTTCTATCCCCATGGAGATTATAATCGAATTTCGCCCCGCAGCCCAAATGACCCCTCCTCTGCTAAAGCCTCCCTGAAATGGAGGGGGATCATGTCTTCTCAGGCCCCGTGTCCATGAGTTCGGTTCCTCCCTCACTCCTTCCCTCTCTTCTGCAAATCCTTGTAGAACACCGGCTGTGTGGCAGGCACCATTCTAGGCTCTGGGGAGCCATCAGAGACAGAAGAAGACCAAGGCTTCCCCTTGTGGAGCTCACACTGCCGCGAAGGACACAGAGGAACTAACAAGTGAACAAACCTGTCATTGGTGGAGAGTGCCTGGGAAAGGACATAGGGAGTGGGGTGGGGCTGCCACGTGCAATGCTGTGCTCAGGTTTCATGGCAACACTGACATCTGAGGAAAGGAGGAAGGAAATGGGGGGAGCTTGGCTGCCAGGTATCTGCAGAGGTCAGAAAACCATCGGAGCCAAGACCCTGGCGGAGAAGACACCAGGATGCCTGGAGCTCAGTAAGGAAGAAGGCCATGAATCTCAACTGATCCAGCCAGCTGGGCCTGTGCTGTGTCCTGTGTTTCTGTCAGCAACACCCACTCGCCCCCACCTAGCCCTCAGCTGGGGAAAGAGAAAGGTTCTGTAGGGAGAGAGAGAGATCTGCATTTGAATCCCGCGTTTGGCAACTCTGTGGCCTTGGCAAAGTGCTTCCCTTTCTGAGCCTCAGTTTCTCCATCTGTCAAATGGCCTAGTAGTCCCTTTCGGGCATGGTTGTCATGAAAGCACCTGAGAGGATTTCCAAACCAGAGTGCTCAGCACCTGGAGGCATTCTCCTTCACCGTCCCCTGGACAACGCAGAAGGGGCTTCGTTTTCACTTTGATGGTCAGTGGAAGATGACGCCCTCCACTGACCTCTGCTGTCCACTGGGTCACCTCTGAAGACCAGCTGGGACGTGCCCTCACTTTCCCTTGAGCCACAGCCTCCCTCTATCTCCCCATCAGTCTCCACTACTTGCCACATCCACACACCCTGAAGTTATGGAGCCTGTTCAACCCAAAGTGTGAAGGCCAGGTTCCCCATCTGCTGCCCCGGGGTCATGGGGTCCTGGGGAAACCAGGCTTGCATAGCATCCCGCACCCTTGGGGGCTGCTGCTCTGCTCAAAGCCTCAGCGACTTCGGGACCAGGACCCCCTGTCTCCACACAACACCAGGGGAACAGGCGCCCTAACCTCTGGCTGACATGCACCCAGTCTAGAGCCCCAGGCTCACCTCGGCAGCAGAGCAGCGAGAGAAAGGCTGTGAGAGCTGCCCAGCAACCTAAATGGGACATCTTGTGTGCCATCCGCAGGCTCACAGGAACAGCTGAGGACTGCCTGCAGAGAGATGAAGGGCGCCGGTCAGGGAGGCGGCCGGGGAGGACTTGTCGCTGCAGTCCGGAACCCCCAGCCTTCTGTCAGCTGATGACCGTATTTCCTCTCATTATCTGAGTGGTCTTGGGGAGGCCACATGGAAAGCCAGCTCCAAGGGCAACAGGTCTGCAAGAAGCTGGGCAGAGGAAGCCAGGAGTCAGCTGATAAGCGGGACATAACCTAGTCCTCCTAGCACACTGCTGTGAGGGGTGGGGCAGGCACCCGGGGCTCATGTGTGTGTGATATGTATGCACGCAGGACAGTCACCGCTACATGCCCCAAATCTGGGGAACCCCGAATCTCACAGGGCACAGTATTGGGGTCAACAAGGGAGGGACTTTCCAAGTTGGAAAGAGGGTTGGGAGGCTATCGCTGGACGTTCTGCTCTGTCCTCTGCCCCTCCCCCTGTAGATTTCTGGTGATGCACAGGGTCCCCAGGCACTTTCCTGTCTCTTTTCTTAGCTAAATGTGATTTCATGTTGCTAAGACAAGGAGGAAGGAAAAGGAATCTAACATTTCATTGATGCCTATTCTCTGTTAGGGACTAAATTAAGGTTTTAATACATTGTCTCATTATCGCCCCAAATCTACCAATTTTCATTGTGCATCTGAGGAAGTTCAGGGCTCAGGTGAATTAATAGCTTGCCTGAATCACAAAGATATTAGGTGATGGAACTGAGGTGAGAATTTAGGAATGAAGAGTGGTTGGTTGGAGAATTGGTAGTTGCCAGGGATTAAATGGAGGGAGAAATGGACAGAAATTGCAGAGAGGATATTCAGGAAGGAGAAACTGCTCTGTTTGCTACGACAATGGTGCATAGGTGTCAGTACACATTTGTCCAAACCCACAGAAGGTACACACCAAGACCGAACCGTAATGTCAACGGGGGTCTTTGGGTGATAATGACGTGTCAATGCAGGTTTGTCAATCATAACAAATGGACCACTCTGGTGGGGGATGCTGAGAACAGGAGAGGCTGTGCATTTGTGGGGAGAGGAGATATGTGGCAAGTCTCTACTTCCCCTAAGTTTTGCTGTAAGCCTAAAGCTGCTCTTCTAAAAATAAATCTACTAAAAAAAAAATGGAGATAGTGGAGGACAGAGGAGCCTGGTATGTTATAGTCCATGGAGGTGAAAAGAGTCGACACGACTTAGAGACTGAAAAACAACAGAAAAACAGCTCAAACACACCACCTTGGAAGGCAACCTTCTTGATTAGTATTCTTGTCAGCTATGGATTGTTGCTGAAAATGCAGGCTTTTATAACTTCCTTGCGGTTCCAGTCGTTAAGACTCTTTGCTTCCACATCATGGGCAAGTGTTTGATCCCTGGTCATGGAACAAAGATTCCATATGCATATTCCATATGCGTGTGGCATGGCCAAATATAAAGAAAATGAAGGTTTTTAAACTCAGTTTTTAGCAGGTTTAGAGGAAGTCATGGTCACAGTCCTTTCTAAATTCTCATGTCAGATTACATTTTAATAATATGTATGTATTTACTTGGCTGCACCAAGTCTTAGTTCTGGCATGTGGGATCTAGTTCCGTTGCCAGGGATGGAACCCAGGCCCCATGCATTGGGAGCTCGAAATCTTAGCCCCTGGACCACCAGGGAGGTTCCTCAGATTACACTTCAAAAATATTTAAGCACAAAACCCAGTTCTACATTATTTATGAGACACATCCGATGAGTAAGTGTGTGGAATGGTGGACAGTTGAAAAATGAAAAAAGATATACCAGGCAAAAGCTAACCAAAAGAAAAGCTGGGAAAGGTCTATTCATATCAAAGAAAAAGGAATTGAAGACAAAAATATTTATTAGGGATACAATGAGTACCTAGATTAAACGGTCAATTCATACAGAAATTATAATTTTTGTAAACTTCTAAGCACGTAGCTTGAAGGAACAACAAAGAGATAAAACCATCATCATAGCAAGAAATTTTAATACAACATCTCTCTATCATGAATAATGAAGCAAATGCAAAAAGATCTCAACATCATTAATCATGAGGGAAAGTCACATCAAAGCCACAATGAGATATCACCCCGCCACTGTCAGAATGGTGATCATCAAAGACAACAAATAAAAACATTGGCAAAGTTGTGGAGAAGAGGGAGCCCTCGTGTACTCTCGGTGGGATTGTAAATTCGTGCAAATGCTGTGGGGAAAAGTGTGGAGGTGCCTGAAAAAATGAAAAATAGAACTGCCGTATGATCCAGCAATTTCAATTCTGGGTAATCTCCTGAAGAAAACAAAAGCGACATATATGCACACCAGTGTTCACTGTGGCAGCATTTACAATAGCCAACATGCGAAAGCCAACTGAATGTTCATCCATAGATGCATGAATAAAGATGTGGTTGGTAAAAGTACACAACGGAATATTATTCAGCGACAAAGAATGAAATATTGCCATTTTTGACAACATGGATGGACCTAGAGGGTATTATACCCTCTGTTACACCCTATAACCCACAATTCCACCGTTAGATATATGCATTAGAGAAACTCTTGCCCTAAGAACCGGAAACCTGTCCCGTTCTTCCTATCTCTATGACACTGAGCAAGTCATTTTAATCTCTCTGGGCCTCAGTTTTCTCTTCTGTAAAATGGGATTAACCATAGCACATTCCTTATGGGAATGGTGTGTGGATTAAACTAATTAAATGACAATATTTATAAGTGTTGAAAACAGCAGCTGGCACACAGAATATGTTATATAACTATTTCATAAAATGAAAATAAATGTATGTGATAAGGCACTAAATTAAAAATATCAAGAGAACAATAGAAACAGACTTTGGGAGGGTGGTTATCTATGTCTGGGTGGGAGGTGAGTAGCACAGTAGGTAGATGGAAAGTTTAGTGGTAGTTCATCTTTGGGTTGAGTGTTGGGTTCAGGGCTGTTCATTGTATTATCTTACTGTACAATACACAGGCATGTTACGTAGATGTGTTCATTATGTGTCACATAGTAAATTTTCCAAAAGAATACAAAGGGAAAAGAGAAATTCCTACATATCTAGAAAGAAGAGGCTCCTTGAGACTATGAGCCAGAGAGTAGGAAAATCCCTTCTAACCACATAGGACTTCATTGAATAGGATTCATCAGGAACCTTGGGTGTGACCCCAAGAGGCTAAGGACTATACTTGTCCCCTAAGCGTCAGCTCTGAGCTCAGTCCAGATGACCTGGACCCACGTGAGCCTTGGTGGGAAGGCAGCCCCACGCTTCTAAGATGGTTGTGTGGTTGACAGAGCAGGAGAGGAAGAGAAAGGACAAAACCAGGAAATAACCACAAAGCAATAGGCTGTTGGACTCAGAGAGATGGCTGACATGAGCTCCTCATGCAACAACCAAGCAGCTGGAAGAAATTTTGTAGCAACACCAGTCCCTGGGCTTATGGGGAGGCAGGGAGAGAGAGAACAAGAACTCAAGTGTTGACTGAAAATCTATCCCAAGCACCTTCCATCTGCCAAGAGGGAAGCCGGGAGCATCTCCTTACCTGTATCAGCTAACAGGTGTTGTGATGGGGAAGCAGGGTGGCCGGGGTCCAGCCTCCAGCAGCCGTTGTTCCCTGGGTTGCTGCTGGTTCAACGACTGTCGTCTGGTTTTGACTGATTTCCCCTCTCAGAAGTCACGTGCTTCCTGTCCCAGCTCTGACCTCATACTAACATCACTTTCAGTTTATTACCGCTTGCTCTAAAACCTGGTAAATATATACTGGGGCTTCCCAGGTGGCTTCTCGGTGAAGAATCCACCTGCCCATGTGGAGCCGATTCCTGATCCAGGAAGATCCCCTGGAGAATGAAATGACACCCCACTGCAGTATTCTTGCCCGGGAAATCTCATGGACAGAGGAATCTGGCGGGGTACAGTGCATGGGGTCCCAAAGAGTGGGACATGACTGAGCATGCATGCTTGCATGCAAGGGACCAAGACAGTTGAGGCCATAGATGCTGAAGATCCCCTGGTTGGGGATCTTAGTTCCTCAACCAGGAATGAAGCTTGGGTCATGGCTGTGAAACTGCTATTAATCACTGGACCAGCAGGGAATTCCCTCTGCACCCTTTCTTTGGATTTCTGGTTTCTGTGCTGCTGGGGGTCTTTGATGAACAAGACACATTCAGGATGAGCTGCCCACTGAACCCCTGCAGGAGGCTTGTCAACATCAGGGAGCAAGGTCTTCCCTGTATTTGACATGTCCAACCACCCTGTGGTTCTTCTACTTACAACTAAGAATGATTGTGTTCTGAGATCTCTTCACATATGCCACTTCACCTAACAATTAAAAAAAAAACCCTCCCCTGCAGAGTAGCTTTCTACAAACAGGCAGAGTTTCAGACCTGGGTGCTAGGCAGCCAGCTGGGCTCACCCACAAGCAGAGGTTTTGCTCTCACAGGCCTGCCGCTCCGAGCCTACCAATGAAAGTCCTGGCTTAGCAAAGACACAAATTAGATCATGTCTGGGACCAAGACAGGGCTTTCCCAGTGGCCAAGTGGTGAAGAGTCCCCCTGCCAATGCAGGAGATGCAGGAGGCTCAGGTTCGATCACTGGGTCAGAAAGATCCCCCAAAGGAGGGAATGGCAACCCATTCCATATTCTTGCCTGGAGAATCCCATGGACAGACAAGCCTGGCGAGCTACAGTTCATGGGGTTACAAAGTGTCGGACAGACTGAAGCGCCTGAGCACAGCACGGAAAGGGCCAGGGGCAGGGAGAGTCTGACACTGTGTCCCCTTCCATGTGCACAGTCCCCAGGTCTCCCTGGAGGGTTAACAGGAGGAGGAGGTGGAACCCCAGGAGGAGGGGCCTCTGGTTTTCCACCATCACTACCTGTCCTGCCCAGTGCCTGGCCTGAGCCCCCTGCTCCCCAGGCCAGGCCCTCTCCATCCCCTCCCCTACAGCAACCAAGCTTGCAGGACTTGACCACGGTTCAGCACCACCATCCAGCATCTGAGAAAAGGGAAGCTTCAGTGAGCCTGGGGGTCTGGGTGCTGTCAGGGCCTTGCCCTGGGGTTGAAAGAGGTAGCCAGGGGCCAGGGGTGGTGTGGGGAGACCTGTGGGTGAAATTGCTGAGGCCACCCCAGGAACTCTGATGGGGGATCACTTTTCTCTTCTCCATCTCAGGAGAGCCGTGCCCCCACACCCACGCACCAGTGCCGCGGGAACTGTGGGTGCAGATGTATCCTGGCCTTCAGGTAGGGACTGGGTGCGTGGTCAGCAGCGCCCAGGCCAAGGGATAGATGGGAATGCTGGAAGGGCCACGTGCCCTAGGGCAGTGGGGGTCGGTCCTATTATCATCAGCACAGACGAGGGTTCTGTCCCCTTAACTTTTCTTTCTTGGGGTCCACTGAGGCAGGGGGCAGTCATGGTGAGGGTGCTTCTCCCCCCAGACTACCGATAGCTTACAGTGAACGGTGTCAGACTCGTGATCTCCCAAGAAGATTTAGCTTAGGTACCAGAGACCAGGCTTGATCGTTGATCACTCAAGAGCTTTTGTGTAGCAGAGTTTTATTAAAGTAGGAAAAGGACAGAGAAAGCTTCTGACACAGACATCAGAAGGGGAATGGAGAGTGCCCCCCTCGCTAGTGTCAGCAAGGGAGTTATATGCTTTGTAAATTAGTTATTACAATAAATCAAAAGAATGTCTTTAGGTAGTAAAGATGTTACTAGACCCACTCCCATAATTTACATTTTAAAATAACAGGATTAGCCCAGAGGTTTTCAGGAAGGAGAAACTGTCCTCAAGCAGAATACATTGTTGTTATATAATCCTCAGTACAGAGTTTAAACTGAGTTGTTTGTTGTAATCATCAGTTGCTGGGCTTAAAGAAAAAAGCATTTTATGTGACTAAGAGTTTCCCTTATAGCTCAGTTGGGAAAGAATCTGCCTGCAATGCGGGAGACCTGGGTTCGATTCCTGGGTCCGGAAGATCCCCTGGAGAAGGAAATGGCAACCCATTCCAGTATTCTTGCTTCTTGAGTGGAGAATCTCATGGACAGAGGAGCCTCGCGGGCTACAGTCCACGAGGTCGCAAGAGTCGGACACGACTTAGCGACTAAACCACCAACACCATGTGACTAAGACTAAGGAATGCAGAGAGAAAAAGATGTTTGTTCTTTCCTCTTCCTTGAGAATTTCAGGGCCCTTGTTCCTCCTCCTTGGGGAACCCAGACTTCTTATCAAGCTGCCTAGGAATTGACTCTCTCACTACTACTGAAGAAGGAATTCCTGGGGCCTGGACCCCATCTTAGGCCTTTTGGTGCTGATCATGCTCGGCCACCTCTCTAATGGACTCTGAACTCTGTGCCTAGTGCCTGTGAAAACGACAATAGAAGGATAAGACCCCCTCCGGACAGGGTAACCTTGAAGATCGTATCCAGGTTACTCATCGCCTAAGACAAAACATACACTAATCACCCCTGTCTCTCGACAGGCTGTAAATTTTTCTGTACCTATGGGAGTGTAACCTCGGGCTTATTGATTATTGGCCAATTGTTTAACTGTTTGAACACATAACACCTAAATGATGAGATTATTGTGATTGTATTTACCCTTCCTTTGTTTATGTAAGTCTCAAGGAATTTGGGGTGGTGAGTTCGGATACGTACACATGGGGTATAAAAGATTTTCACAAATGCAAGTCGGGGTCCTTGGCTAAGAGGAGACTCTGCCTTGGGCCCGCCGGTGTAATAAACTGCCCTCCATTACCTGCATTGTCCTTCTGAGTGAGTTTGTTTCCCAAAACGCGTGGCTATAACACTACGATGTTGAGAGCCTCATGATATGAGAACAGACTGCAGCCCTGGGGCCCACACCGGCTAGATCACGGAGCTGCACACAGCCCTGGAGCCCCCGTGTCCCTCTCTTGCCTGCCAACACCTTTCTACCCCTGGCAACACTTCCTAACCTCCCATCCCCAACCACGCCCTCTCCCCGGGGAGAATGAGCCCTGTCTCCACCACATGGAGATCTTGAACCAGCCTGATCTCTGATCCGGGTGAGAGCCCCTTAGAGCCCCTTCCAAGCCCCAGAAGCCACATGAAAGGCCAACCCTGTCCCATTGATCACTGCCCTGGCTGCCACAGGCCTGGGAGATGGAGCCCTCCCTCGACCTCCTCCTCTCCCCGTCTCTGGATGACCAGGGCTGCGGGGTCTCCATTTGGCCCAATAGCAGAACTGGAGGTAAGAGGCGAGGACTGCTTTTGATTCCATGGCCCTCTAAAGGCCCAGAGTGGTGGGGGAGGCCTTGCAGGGAGGCTCCCGGAGCCAAGCCTTTGGGGCCCCTACACTTACCCCTGGACGCTGGCTCTGTTGGCAGAAGAGAGAAGTCAGAGCCATGTCCTGGAGGGCCACGTGGGAACAGAGGGTCTCTCTGCCCTGCCGGAGTCCTGCTCCAGCTGGTCCAGGGTTCCCTCAGGATGGACGGCGTAGGCGATGCGAATGAGAAGACACAGTGAGTCTCGGTGTTTCCAAGTGTCTCCTGACTTTACTGTTTTCAAGACAGCTTTTATATCTTTAGTGGTACATAGAACAAATGTGAAGTGTAGAGTCATACCAAATCAGTTTAATGGGTCAACAGTGTTGACCCTTATCGACACCGTTTGCCTACCTTAGTTCATTTCGTTTACATCATCTTCTGGCCTCGGGGCCTGCTAACATCTTGTGACTCTTTATTGATAAGGGTTGATCAGCCAGAACACTTTTGTATCAAGCACAGCAGGAAAGTTTCATCAACAGAAAGTTTCAAGGTAAAACCTGTTTTCGGTAATCTATCCTATGCCTTGAGCTTAACAGAAAAGGATGTGGTTCCATAAATCATAGAACAGCAAGCTGAAGGTCAGCTCTAAGTAAGAATCATCAGTTAAATCAACAATTGTTTTATTATTTGTATTAAAGCTAAACTTCTATTTATATAAATCTCTAACTATTATGCTTTCATTATATAGGCTAAATACATTAAGAGCAAAAACATAGTGAGTAAATATAGACTAAGTAACAGTTTTATAAAGCAATATTTCTTATATTTCCTAATAAGCATTTTGTCCTATAAAGGGTTCTGTGCCCATTGGGGCTTTCTGTGCGGAGCCTCTCAATACTGTTTTATTGTTAAGGAGCAGTCATGCACATGAGCTCCAAAGGCACAGGCACACTTGTTAAACAGACTAAAATGCTAGCAAGGGAAGTTTAGATTAAATACTCGATATCCAAGATAATCTAATATGGTGCCACCATTCCGGGGCCTTGTCGATTAAGGTTTTAAACTGATCTATTTGGGAAGAGACCACGAAAGGCCTTCTACCTAAGTCACAGAAAATAAGAAGAGGTTTATTATAGCAAGCATCAGAAAGAGAGATATCATCTTTGAGATGAGCGCTGAAGCAGCCTTCCGAGAATCCCTGAGGCCAGAGTTGCTCTGCTCATCAGATCTTTATCCTCATTGACTCTGTGATGGGTGGGATCTTCTGAGCTGGCTCCCCACGTGCCTGCCCAACCTCCCTCAGGAGGAAGCAGTCACTCAGGGGCCGATGACGGTGGGTGCCTGGTGCCCGGGCGGGTCAGCCTGGGGGCACAGCAGGGCCTGCGTTTGCTGGGGCTCAGGAATGCCTCTGAAGGAGAGGGCGGAGCTAGGCTGAGTAGACATGTGGAGACAAAAGTTCAGGCAGGCCTGGTGACTCCTCTTCCTGGCCGTTCCCAGGAGGAGACACAAGGCACAGGTTTGAGTACAGCTGTTTCTATTGAGGCTGTTTGTCATGGGCCCTCAGCCAGGCCTGGACCGCAGCCTAAGGAGCCACACTGAGTTCCAGCGGCCGCTAGACATAGGCCGCTGCTCACATAGGCTGTGCCCGGTGGCTCCGTCTCAGCCTCTTCTAAGCGGCCGGCACTCAGTTGTAACCTGTCTCCCGGCAGTACCTCCACAGGTGGATGGATATCAAAACCAAGAGCAGTGCCCCTATCCCGATCCCGATGATGATCACCGTCTGGTTGTTGGGCTCAGGCTCTGAGGAGAGAAGTGGTAGAGGTCACAGAAGTCCTCCGGTCTAGACGCCAGGCCCAAGGGGGAGCCATGTACCCGTCCCCCACCACGCACCCCTGGGCATCCAGCTGTCAGTCTGCAGTGCAGGGATGGGTGGCAAACGGTGTTATCACTAGAGGGAAGGAGGACCAGGGTCCAGGCCACCAGCCGGCCTCCGTGAGACCATGAGGGCAGATGCACTCAGATGGTCCCCTTGCCATGTGCTGCCAGACCTCATGCTCAGGACTGTGGCGTGGTCCCGGCCAAGCCTTTTCCTGACGAGAGATGAGGGAGCTTCTGCCAAACGCTCTGAAGACAAAGAGGATCTTGGCCATCTAGATTCACAAAAGAGCAGGGCTCCAGGGGACCTTAGGGGTCAGTCAGGTCAAATTTATCTTTGCAGAGAGGGGTCAAGGCCAGAGAGAGGAGCTTGACTTGGTTAATTTCACCCTGCTCTCTCATGGCCAGGAATTGGCATCCAAGCTGGGAACTCGCAAGGAGCCCCCGGGACCCCAGGGATCAAGTGTCATGTCCCCGAGTGCCGCCCCTGAGCTGGCAGAGTGGGGCGAAGGCGTTTTCTTCCCTGAGGGGCTGAAAGTGAACGTCCCTGCTCCTGCTCTGTGGGCTCCCCCTCACCTTTGACTTCAAGCCTCTGGGGATCTGAGACTCTGCGGACCAGGCCACCGCCGCGGGAGCGCAGGTCCATCTGGGCCTCGCACGAGAAGTTATAGTAGCCGTCTTCCCTGTGAGCTGTAGTGTGATGGGTGACCACGGCTTCTTGGGGGAAGTGGGTTGTCCCCACAAAGGTCTGATTGCACAAGATCTCAGTACCGCGGAGCAGGGTGAGAGTGAGGCATTCCTGGGGTGCCACAGCGGGGACCCTGCACTCGATGGTGAACGGTGTTCCTATGACCACTGAGGTGGGCGATAGCGTCAGCAGCACTTGCTTTGGAGGGTCTGCAGGAAAGCGGAATAGAGGTCTGGTGAGGCTGGGGGTGCAGCTCCGGCAGGCCCCACCCAGCCCAGACCATCCCGTGTGACGACAGTGTTCTCAGGAAGTAGCCTGGGGCTGGAAGGAGGAAGCAGTTCAGGGTGAAGGATGTCCTGGGTGGTAGTTTCAGGGACATGATGACGTCTGGAATGAACAAGAAAGGAGTTGCCCTGGTGTTCATAAAGTAAAGGTTCAGAATCTCTTCAGTCAGCTAGAAAGATAAAAGTTTTGGCTGTGTCTCTTTCCTCTCCATAAATTCAATAGAAATTTCAAAAATTAAACAGTTGGATAGTTTTGTTGACAGAGACTTAGAAGGAAGGACTGAGTGGAACGGGGCCATGAACTGTGAGATTCTTCAGAGGCTGGGCCTAGAGTCAGAGCTGCCTTAACTTTCAGAACCAGGTTTACAGCTATCTGTATCACAAAGCTGTTAAACTCGATGGTACCCTAGTTCCTTTTAAAAAAAAAATTTCTTTGGTTGTGTCAGGTCTTTCTTAGTTGTGGTATGTGGGATCTAGTTCCCTGACCAGGGATCAGACCTGGGTCCCCTGCATTGGGAGTGCATAGTCTTAGCCAATGGGCCAGCTGAACATCTCCCTGGGTTCATGTTTGAACTAGAATATCTAGCCTCCATTACCTCAGGATAATATCGTAGATTGAGGACATCTTTCTACTCATTTTTTTCCATGGATGATAGTTCTGAGTGATACGCTGGGTGCCGAGCTTCTGAGAGAAACCCGGTCTCTCCCTGGTCTCCGTGGCCCATGGGCAGGTGTGCATGTGTGTGACGGTCACACATTTTCAAAGGGCCCTCAGGGGGATATAAGACCAGGACCTTCTCTCAAGGAGGTGAATGGATTACTGGAGAGTGTGGCAGCCCTCCTGATTGGGTCGCTGTTTCTTCTCACGGGATGTGGGTTGTTCTGGTGATGGGGGTGCTCCCCAGCTGGGAGGAAACTGTAGGAAACAACTTTTAGATTTGTCTCAACCTTGCTTGGATTGTCTGCCTCAGAGCAAATCACAAATTCCCGGTTGCTGGCAGGGTCCAAGGAGGCCAGGCGAGGGTGTGAGCAGATTCAGAGCCTGTGGCCTGGATCCAGGAACCCAGGGAGGTGGGGGCCATAGGAGAGTGCCCAGGAGCAGAGACAGCGCAGCTCTGTGTGGATTTCAGAGCAGACCCGTGGGTGACACTCACAGAACACGGTGATGCGGAAAACTTCCGTCGTCTGCTTGTCGGTGCAGGTGAAACTGCACAGGAGCTCCTCATCCTTGGAGAAGTTGAAGACCTTGAATAGCTTCCACCGATCCTGGCTCTTGAGGAGACTCTTGCTTAGGTCTGTCTCCAGACCAAGTTTCTTGGAGTCCGTACAGCTGGCTGTACAATTAATGAACTGATAATCTCCAGACCCCACAATCAGGCGCTCTGGCTTCTCGAACAACTTGTCACCAGAACCTGGAAGGACACCACACATTGGGCAGCAGACACCCCCGCTGCCTGCCTGGTGGAGCTGCCCATGGTGGGCACCCTGATCAACGGGTGCCTTCTGCTCCGCTCTCCTTCTTCAGACATTACTTCCTCTGGTCTAGACCAAGGGGGCTGCGCCCTAGTTGTCTCCCTGCCCCTGACCGCTCTTCCAGCGTGTCAACTCCAGGTGAGCCTTCCTCATGCACATCTTCTATCCCCATGGAGATTATAATCGAACTTCGCCCCCCAGCCCAAATGACCCCTCCTCTGCTCAAGCCTCCCTGAAATGGAGGGGGATCCTGTCCTCTCAGGCCCCATGGCCATGAGTTCGGCTCGTCCCTCACTCCTTCCCTCTCTGCTGCAAATCCGTGTAGAACACCGGCTGTGTGGCAGGCACCATTCTAGGCTCTGGGGAGCCATCAGAGACAGAAGAAGACCAAGGCTTCCCTTTGTGGAGCTCACACTGCCGCGAAGGACACAGAGGCACAAACAAGCGAACTACCAAGCCTGTCATTGGTGGAGAGTGCCTGGAAAGGAAATAGGGAGTGGGGTGGGGCTGCCACGAGCAATGCTGTGCTCAGGTATTATGGAAACACTGACATTTGAGGAAAGAAGAAAGGAAATGGGGGGAGCTTGGCTGCCTGGTACCTGCAGAGGGCAGATAACCACTACTGCCAAGACCCTGGCTGAGAAGACACCAGGATTGCTGGAGCCCAGTAAGGAAGAAGGCCAAGAAGCTGACCTGATCTAGGCCAGCTGCGCCTGTGCTGTGTCCTGTGTTTCTGCCAGCAACACCCACTTGCCCCCACCTAGCCCTCAGCTGGGGAAAGAGAAAGGTTCTGTAGGGAGAGAGAGAAATCTGCATTTGAATCCCGCGTTTGCCATCTCTATGGCCTTGGGCAAAGTGCTTTCCTTTTCTGAGCCTCAGTTTCTCCATCTGTCAAATGGGCTAGTAATCCCTTTCAGGCATGCTTCTCATGAAAGCACCTGAGAGGATTTCCAAACCAGAGTGCTCAGCACCTGGAGGCATTCTCCTTCACCGACCCCTGGACCACACAGAAGGGGCTTCGTTTTCAATTTATGTTCAGCAGAAGACGACGCCCTCCACTGATTTCTGCTGTCCACTGGGTCACTTCTAAAGACCAGCTGGGACGTGCCCTCCCTTTCCCTTGAGCCCCAGCCTCCCTTAGTCTCCCCATCAGTCTCCACTACTTGCCACATCCACACACCCTGAAGTTATGCAGCCTGTTCAACCCAAAGTGTGAAGGCCAGGTCCCCCATCTGCTGCCCCGGGGTCATGGGGTCCTGGGGAAACCAGGCTTGCATAGGATCCTGCACCCGTGGGGGCAGCCGCTGTGCTCAAAGCCTCAGCGACTTCAGGACCAGGACCCCCTTCTCCACACAACACCAGGGGAACAGGTGCCCTAACCTTTGGCTGACACGCACCCAGTCTAGAGCCCCAGGCTCACCTCTGCAGCAGAGCAGCGAGAGAACGGCTGTTAGCGTTCCCCAGCCACCTAAAGGGGACATCTCAAGTGGCGTCCGCAGGCTCACAGGAACAGCTGAGGACTGGTTGCAGAGAGGTGAAGGGCGCCGGTCAGGGAGGCGGCCGGGGAGGACTTGCAGTTGCGGTCCGAAACCCCAGCCTTCTGTCAGCTGATGACCGTATTTCTTCTCATTATCTGAGTGGTGCTGGGGTGGCCACATGGAAGGCCCCCTCCGAGGGCAACAGGTCTGCAAGAAGTTGGGCAGAGGAAGCCAGGAGTCAGCTGATAAGCAGGACACAACCTAGTCCTCCTGGCACACTCCTGTGAGGAGTGGGGTGGGCACCCGGGGCTCATGTGTGTGTGATGTGTGTGCACACAGGACAGTCACTGCTACAAGCCCCAAATCTGGGGAACCCCGAATCTCACAAGACACAATATGGGGGTCAACAAGGGAGAGACTTTCCAAGTTGGAAAGAGGGTTGGGAGGCGATTGCTGGACATTCTCCTCTGTCCTCTGTCCCTCCCCCTTTAGATTTCTGGTGATGCACAGGGTCCTCAGGCACTTTCCTGTCTCTTTTCTTAGCTATTTCCTGTCTCTTTTCTTAGCTAAATGTGATTTCGCGTTGCTAAGAGGAAGAGGAAGGAAAAGGAAAGTAGCATTTCATCGATGCTTATTCTCTGTTAGGGAGTAAATTAAGGTTTTAATACATTGTCTCATTATCGCCCCAAATCTACCAATTTTGATTGTGCATCTGAGGAAGTTTAGGGCTCAGGTGAATTAATAACTTGCCTAAATCACAAAGATATTAGGTGATGGAACTGAGGTGAGAATTTAGGAATGAAGAGTGGTTGGTTGGAGAATTAGTGGTTGCCAGGGGTTAAAGGGAGGGAGGAATGGACAGAAAGTGCAGAGAGGATATTTAGGACGGAGAAACTGCTCTGTTTGCTATGACAATGGTGCATAGGGGTCAGCACACATTTGTCCAAACCCACAGAAGGTACACACCAAGACCGAACCGTAATGTCACTGGCGGTCTTTGAGTGATAATGACGTTTCAATGCAGGTTCGTCTATCATAACAGATGGACCACTCTGGTGGGGGATGTTGATAACAGGAGACGCTGTGCATGTGTGGGGACAGGAGGTATGTGGCAAGTCTCTACTTCCCCTAAGTTTTGCTGTAAGCCTAAAGCTGCTCTTCTAAAACGAAATCTACTAAAGAAAACCACAAATGGAGGTAGTGGAGGACAGAGGAGCCTGGTGTGTTATAGTCCGTGGAGGTGAAAAGAGTCGACACGACTTAGAGACTGAAAAACAACAGAAAAATAGCTCAAACACACCACCTTGGAAGGCAAACTTCTTGGTTAGGATTCTTGTAGCTGTGGATTGTTACTGAAAATGCAGACTTTTATTACCTCCCTAGGGTTCCAGCCGTTAAGAGTCTTTGCTTCCACATCGTGGGCAAGTGTTTGATCCCTGCGCGTGGATCAAACATTCTGTATGCATATTCCATATGCGTGTGGCATGGCCAAATATAAAGAAAATGCAGGTTTTTAAACTCAGTTTTTAGCAGGTTTAGAGGAAGTCATTTCTAAATTTTTATCTCAAATTATATTTTTAAAATATATATTTATTTGGCTGCACCAAGTCTTAGTTGTGGCATGTGAGATCTAGTTCCCTGACCGGGGATGGAACCCAGGCCCCATGTGTTGGGAGCTCGACGTCTTAGCACCTGGACCCACAGGGAGGTTCCTCAGATTACAGTTTAGAAATATTTAAACACAAACCCAGTTCTACATTGTTTATGAGACACATCCGATTAGTAAGAGTGTGGAATGTTTGACAGTCGAAAAATGAAAAATGATATACCAGGCAAAAGCTAACCAAAAGAAAAGCTGGGAAAGGTCTATTCATATCAAAGAAAAAGCAATTTTAAGACAAAAAGTATTTATTAGGGATACAATGAGTACCTAGAATAAACGGTCAATTCACACAGAAATTATAATTGTTGTAAACTTGTTAGCACTTAGCTTGAAGGAACAACAAAGAGATAAAACCATCATCATAGCAAGAAATTTTAATACAACGTCTCTTTATCATGAATAATGAAGCAAATGTGAAATGATGTTCAACATCGTTAATCATGAGGGAAAGTCACATCAAAGCCACAATGAGATATCACGCCACCACTGTCAGAATGGTGATCATCAAAGACAACAAATAAAAACATTGGCAAGGGTGTGGAGAAAAGGGAACCCTCGTGTTCTCTTGGTGGGATTGCAAGTTGGTGCAAATGCTGTGGAGAAATGTGTGGAGGTGCCTAAAAAAATGAAAAAGAGAACTGCCGTATGATCCAGCAATTTCAATTCTGGGTATTCTTCTGAAAAAAACAAAAGCACTAATTCAACGACATATATGCACACCAGTGTTCACTGTGGCATCATTTACAATAGCCAACACGCGAAAGCTACCTGAATGTTCATCCATAGAGGCATGAATAAAGATGTGGTTGGTATAAGTACACAACGGAATATTATTCAGCCACAAAGAATGAAATATTGCCATTTTTGACAACATGGATGGACCTAGAGGGTACTATACCCTCTGTTATACCCTATAACCCACAATTCCACCCTTAGATATATGCCCAAGACAAACTCTTGCACTAAGAACCAGAAAGCTGTCCCGTTCTTCCTATCTCCATGACCCTGAGCAAGTCATTTTACTCTGTCTGGGCCTTAGTTTTCTCTTCTGTAAAATGGGATTAACCATAGCACATTCCTCATGGGAATGGTGTGTGGACTGAACTAATTAAATGACAATATTTGAAAGTGTTCAAAACAGCAGCTGGCACACAGAATATGTTATATAACTATTTCATAAAATGAAAATAAATGCATGTGATAAGGCACTAAGTTAAAAATATCAAGAGAACAGTAAAAACAGACTTTGGGAGGGTGGTTACCTATGTCTGGGTGGGAGGTGAGTAGCACAGTAGGTAGATGGAAAGTTCAGTGGTAGTTCATCCTTGGGTTGAGTGTTGGGTTCAGGGCTGTTCATTATATTATCTTACTGTACAATGCACATGTATGTTACATAGATGTGTTTATTATGTGTCATATATTAAATTTTACAAAAAGAATACAAAGGGAAAGGAGAAATTCCTACATATCTAGAAAGAAGAGGCTCCTTGGAAGTATGAGCCGCAGGGTAGGAAAGTCCCTTCTAAACAGGTAGGACTTCATTGAATAGGATTCATCAGGATGCTTTGTCCCCCAAGCATCAGCTCTGAGCTCAGTCCAGATGACCTGGACCCACGTGGGCCATGGTGGGAAGGCAGCCCCACGCTTCTAAGATGGTTGTGTGGTTGACACAGCAGGAGAGGAAGAGAAAGGAAAAAACCAGGAAATAACCACAAAGCAATAGGCTGTTGGACTCAGAGAGATGGCTGACATGAGCTCCTCATGCAACAACCAACCAGCTGGAGGAAATTTTCTAGCAACTCCAGCCCCTGGGCTTAGGGGAGACAGGGAGAGAAAGAATAAGAACTCAAGTGTTGACTGACAATCTATCCCTAACCTTTTCCATCTGCCAAGAGGGAAGCCGGGAGCATCACCTTACCTGTATCAGTTAAAAGGTGTTGCTGTGATGGGGAAGCAGGGTGGCCGGGGTCCAGGCTCCTGCAGCCGTTGTTCCCTGCGTTGTTGCTGGTTCAAAAAGTCCCGCCTGGTTTTTTACTGATTTCGCTTCTCAGAAGTCACGTGCTTTCTGTCCCAGCTCTGACCATACTAATATCACTTTCAGGTAATTACCTCTTGCTGTAAACCCCGGTAAATATATACTGGGGCGTCCCAGGTGGCTTATCGGTAAAGAATCCACCTGCCAATGTGGAGTCGATTCCTGAGTCAGGAAGATCCCCTGGAGAATGAAATGTCACCCCACTGCAGTATTCTTGCCTGAGAAAGCTCATGGACAGAGGAATCTGGCGGGGTACAGGGCATGGGGTCCCAAAGAGTGGGACATGACTGAGCATGTATGCATGCATGCAAGGGACCAACACAATTGAGACCACAGATGCTGAAGACCCCCTGGTTGGGGATCTTAGTTCCTCAACCAGGAATTAAGCTTGGGTCATGACAGTGAAACTGTTACTAATCACTGAACCAGCAGGGAATTCCCTCTGCACACTTTCTTCTGATTTGTGGTTTCTGTGCTGCTGGGAGTCTTTGCTGAACATGACAGATCCAGGATGAGCCACCCACTGAACCCCTGCAGGAAGCTTGTCAACATCAGGGAGCAAGGTCTTCCCTGTATTTGACATGCCCAACCACCCTGTGGTTCTTCTGCTTACAACTAAGAACCACTGTGTTCTGAGATCTCTTCACATATGCCACTTCACCTAACAATTAAAAAAACACCCTCCCCTGCAGAGTAGCTTTGTACAAACAGGCAGAGTTTCAGAGCTGGGTGCTAGGCAGCCAGCTGGGCTCACCCACAAGTAGAGCTTTTGCTCTCACAGGCCTGCCCCTCCGTGCCTGTCACTAAAAGTCCTGGCTTAGCTGCTGCTGCTGCCAAGTCGATTCAGTCTTGTCTGACTCTGTGAGACCGCATAGACGTTAGCCCACCAGGCTCCCTTGTCCCTGGGATTCTCCAGGCAAGAACACTGGAGTGGGTTGCCATTTCCTTCTCCAATGAATGAAAGTGAAAAGTGAAAGTGAAGTCACTCAGTCGTTTCTGACTCTTCGCGACCCCATGCACTGCAGCCTACCAGGCTCCTCTGTCCAAGGGATTTTCCTGCCAAGAATACTGGAGTGGGCTGCCACTTGGCAAAGACACAAATTAGATCATGTCTGGGACCAAGACAGGGCTTTCCCAGTGGCCAAGTGGTGAAGAGTCCCCCTGCCAATGCAGGAGATGCAGGAGGCTCAGGTTCGATCACTGGATCAGAAAGATCCCCCAAAGGAGGGAATGGCAACCCATTCCATATTCTTGCCTGGAGAATCCCATGGACAGACAAGCCTGGCGAGCTACAGTTCATGGGGTTACAAAGAGTCGGACAGACTGAAGCGCCTGAGCACAGCACGGAAAGGGCCAGGGGCAGGGAGAGTCTGACACTGTGTCCCCTTCCATGTGCACAGTCCCCAGGTCTCCCTGGAGGGTTAACAGGAGGAGGAGGTGGAACCCCAGGAGGAGGGGCCTCTGGTTTTCCACCATCACTACCTGTCCTGCCCAGTGCCTGGCCTGAGCCCCCTGCTCCCCAGGCCAGGCCCTCTCCATCCCCTCCCCTACAGCAACCAAGCTTGCAGGACTTGACCACGGTTCAGCACCACCATCCAGCATCTGAGAAAAGGGAGGCTTCAGTGAGCCTGGGGGTCTGGGTGCTGTCAGGGCCTTGCCCTGGGGTTGAAAGAGGTAGCCAGGGGCCAGGGGTGGTGTGGGGAGACCTGTGGGTGAAATTGCTGACGCCACCCTAGGAACTCTGATGGGGGATCACTTTTCTCTTCTCCATCTCTGCAGAGCCGTGCCCCCACGCCCAAGCACCAGTGCCATGGGAACTGTGGGTGCAGATGTATCCTGGGCTTCAGGTAGGGACCGGGTGGGTGGTCAGCAGGGCCTAGGCCAAAGGATAGATGGGAATGCTGGAAGGGCCACGTGCCCTAGGGCGGTGGGGGGCGGTCCTATTATCATCAGCACAGACGAGGGTTATGTCCCTTTAACTTATCTTCCTTGGGGTCCACTGAGGCAGGGGGCAGTCATGGTGAGGGTGCTTCTCCACCCAGACTACCGATAGCTTACAGTGAACGGTGTCTGACTCGTGATCTCCCAAGAAGATTTAGCTTAGGTACCAGAGACCAGGCTTGATCACTCAAGAGCTTTTGTGTAGCAGAGATTTATTAAAGTAGGAAAAGGACAGAGAAAGCTTCTGACACAGACATCAGAAGGGGAATGGAGAGTGCCCCCCTTGCTAGTGTTAGCAAGGGAGTTATATACTTTGTAAATTAGTTATTACAATAAATCAAAAGAATGTCTTTAGGTTGTAAAGATCTTACTAGACCCACTCCCATAATTTACATTTTAAAATAACAGGATTAGCCCAAAGGTTTTCAGGAAGGAGAAACTCTCCTCAAGCAGGATACATTGTTGTTATATAATCCTCAGTACAGAGTTTAAACTGAGTTGTTTGTTTTTATCATCAGTTCCTGGGCTTAAAGAAAAAAGCATTTTATGTGACTAAGGGTTTCCGTTATAGCTCAGTTGGGAAAGAATCTGCCTGGAATGCAGGAGACCTGGGTTCAATTCCTGGGTCAGGAAGATCCCCTGGAGAAGGAAATGGCAACCCATTCCAGTATTCTTGTTCTTGAGTGGAGAATCTCGTGGACAGAGGAGCCTGGCGGCTACAGTCCATGAGGTCGCAAGAGTCGGACCACCAACACCATTTGACTAAGACTAAGGAATGCAAAGAAAAAAAGATGTTTGCTCTTTCCTCTTTCTTGAGAATTTGAGGCTCCTCGTTCCTCCTCCTTGGGGAACCCAGACTTCTTATCAAGCTGCCTAGGAATTGACTCTCTCACTACTACGATGTTGAGAGCCTCATGATATGAGAACAGACATCAGCCTTGGGGCCCACGCCAGCTAGATCACGGAGCTGCACACAGTCCTGGAACGCCCGTGTCCCTCTGGTGCCTGCCCACCCCTTTCTACCCATGGCAACCATTCCTACCCTCCCATCCCCAAACAGGCCCTCTCCCTGGGGTGAATGAGTCCCGTCTCCACCACACGGAGACCATGAACCAACCTGATCTCTGATCCAGGGGAGAGCACGTTAGAGCCCTGTCCAGGCCCCAGAAGCCACATGAAAGGCCAACCCTGTCCCATTGATCCCTGCCCCGGCTGGCAGAGGCCTGGGAGACGGAACCCTGCCTCGACCTCCTCCTCTCCCACTCTCTCTGGATGACCAGGGCTGGAGGGTCTCCATTTGTCCGAATAATACAACTGGAGGTAAGAGGCAAGGACTGCTTTTGATTCCATGGCTCTCCGAAGGCCCTGAGTGGCTGGGGTGGCCTTGCGAGGAGGTTCCCGGAGCCAAGCCACTGGGGCCCCCATACTCACCCCTGGACGCTGGCTCTGTTGGCAGAAGAGAGAAGTCAGAGCCATGTCCTGGAGGGCCACGTGGGAACAGAGGGTCTCTCTGCCCCTCTGGGCCAGGGCGTGGCTGCCCACCCTCCCTCAGGAGGAAGGAGTCACTCAGGGGCCGATGAGGGTGGGTGCCTGGTGCCCGGGTGGGTCAGCCTGGGGGCACAGCAGGGCCTGGGTTTGCTGGGGCTCAGGAAGGCCTCTGAAGCAGAGGGTGGAGCGAGGCTGAGGAGACCTGTGTCGACAGAAGTTCGGGCAGGCCTGGTGGCTCCCCTTCCTGGCCGTTCCCAGGAGGAGACACGAGGCACAGGCTTGAATCCGGCTGTTTGTACTGAGGCTGTTTGTCATGGGCCCTCAGCCAGGCCTGGACCGCAGCCTAAGGAGCCACACTGAGTTCCAGTGGCCGCCATGACAGTGGCCACGCTGCTCACACAGGCTGTGCCCGGTGGCTCCGTCTCAGCCTTTCTAAGCAGCTGGCACACAGTTGTTACCTGTCTCCTGGCAGTACCTCCACAGGAGGATGGATGTAACAAACAAGAGCAGTGCCCCTATCACGATCGCGATGATGATCACCGTCTGGTTGTCGGGCATCGGCTCTGGGGAGAGAAGGGGTAGAGGTCACAAAAGTCCTCTCATCCTAGATGCCAGGCCCGAGGGGGACAGCCATCCACCCGTCACCCACCCCCCAACCCCTGGGAAGGGAAGGGGTAGAGGTCACAGAAGTCCTCTCGTCCTAGATGCCAGGCCCAAGGGGGCAGCCATCCACCCGTCACCCACACCCGCACCCCTGGGGAGGGAAGGAATTGAGGTCAGAGAAGTCCTCTTGTCCTAGATGCCAGGCCCAAGGGGGGCAGCCAGCTACCCGTCACACACACCCCCATCCCTGGGCATCAGCTGTCAGTCTGCAGTGCAGGGATGGGTGGCAAACGGTGTTATCACTAGAGGGAAGGAGAGCCGGGGTCCAGGCCACCAGCCGGCCTCTGTGAGACCATGAGGGCAGATACACTCAGATGGTTCCTTGCCATGGTCTGGACCTCATGGTCAGGACTGTGGCGTGGTCCCGGCCAAGCCCCTCCCTGGGCAGAGATGAGGGAGATTCTGTCAAACTCTCTGAAGACAAAGAGGATCTTGGCCATCTAGAGTCACAGAAGAGCAGGGCGCCAGGGGATCTTAGGGGTCAGTCAGGTCAAATTTATCTTTGCAGACAGGGGTCAAGGCCAGAGAGAGGAGCTTGACTTGGTTAAGGGCACCCAGCTCACTCATGGCCAGGAATTGGCATCCAAGCTGGGAACTCGCAAGGAGCCCCCGGGAACCCCAGGGATCAAGTGTCATTTCTCCAAGTGCCTCCCCTGAGCTGGCAGAGGGTGGGGCGAAGGCGTTTTCTTCCCTGAGGGGCTGAAAGTGAATGTCCCTGCTCCTGATCTATGGGCTCCCTCTCACCTTTGACTTCAAGCCTCTGGGGATCCGAGACCCTTTGGATCAAGCCACCGCCGCGAGAGCGCAGGTCCATCTGGGCCTCGCACGAGAAGTTATAGTAGCCATCTTCCCTGTGAGCTGTGGTGTTATGGATGACCACGGCTTCTTGGGGGGAAAGGGTTGTCCCCACAAAGATCTGATTGCACAAGATCTCCGTACCACGGAGCAGGGTGAGAGTGAGGCATTCCTGGGGTGCCACAGCGGGGACCCTGCACTCGATGGTGAACATTGTCCCTATGGCCACTGAGGTGGGCGACAGCGTCAGCAGCACTTGCTTTGGAGGGTCTGCAGGAAAGCGGAATGGAGGTCTGGTGAGGCTGGGGGTGCAGCTCCGGCAGGCCCTACCCAGCCCAGACCATCCCCTGTGACGACAGTGTTCTCAGGAAGTGGGCTGTGGCTGGAAGGAGGAAGCAGTTCAGGTGAAGGATGTCCTGGGTGGTACTTTCAGGGACATGATGACTTCTGAAATGGACATGAAAGGAGGTGACCTGGAATCTACAGAGAAAAGGTTCAGAATCTGTTCAGTCAACTAGAAAGGTAAAAGTTTTGGTTGTGTCTCTTTCCTCTCCATAAATTCAGTAGAAACTTCAAAAATTAAACTGTTGGACAGTTTTGTTGAGAGAGATTTAGAAGGGAGGACTCTCTGGAACGAGGCCATAAATTCTTCATGATTCTTCAGAGGCAGGGCCTAGAGTCAGAGCTGCCTTGATTTTTAGAATCAAGTTTAGAGCTATCTCTATCCCTTAGGTATTAAACTCAATGGTACCCTAGTTCCTTTAAAAAACAATTTCTTTGGTTTTCTCAGGTCTTTCTTAGTGGTGGTATATCGGATCTAGTTCCCTGACCAGGGATCAAACCCGGGTCCCCTGCATTGGGAGTGCATAGTCTTAGCCACTGGACCATCAGGACATCTCCGTGGGTTCATTTTTGAACGAAAATATCTAGCCTCCATTACCTCAGGATAATATGGTAGATGTAGGACATCTTTCTACTTATTTGATCCACTGATGATAGTTCCGAGCGATATCCTGGGAGCCGAGCTTCCAAGAGAAACCCGATCTCTCCATGGTCTCCGTGGCCCGTGGGCAGGTGTGTATGTGTGTGATGGTCACACATTTGCAAAGGGCCCTCAGGGGGAGATAAGAGCACAATCTTCTCTCCAGGAGGTGAATGGATTACTGGAGAGTGTGCCAGCCCTCCTAATGGGGTCCCTGTTGCTTGTCATTGGATGTGGGTTGTTCTGGTGATGGGGGTGCTCCCCAGCTGGGAGGAGACGGCGGGAAACGACTTATAGATTTGTCTAAACCTTGCCTGGGTTGTCTGCCTCTGAGGAAATCTCAAAATCACGGTTGCTGGCAGGGTTCAAGGAGGCCAGGGGAGGGTGTGAGCAGATTCTGAGCCTGTTGCCTGGATCCAGGAGCCCAGAGAGGTGGGGGCCATAGGAGAGGGCCCAGGAGCAGAGACAGCGCAGCTCTGTGTGGGTTTGCAGAGCAAGGCCAGTGGGAGACACTCACAGAACACGGTGATGCTGAAAACTTTCAACCTCTGCTTGCCGGCGCAGGTGAAACTGCACAGGAGATCGTCATCCTTGGAGATGTTGAAGACCTTGAATAGCTTCCACTGAGCCTGGCTCTCGAGGAGTGTCTTGTTTAGGTCTGTCTCCAGACCAAGTTTCTTGGGGTCCGGACGCTGACTGTACAATTAATTAACTGAGAATCTCCAGACCCCACAATCAGGCCCTCTGGCTTCTCGAACACGTTCTCAGCAGACCCTGGAAGGACAGAACACACTGGGCAGCAGATACCCCCGCTGCCTGCCTGGTGGAGCTGCCCATGGTGGTCACTCTGATCAAGGGGTCCCTTCTGCTCCTCTCTCCTTGTTCAGACATTACTGCCTCTGGTCTAGACCAAGGGGGCTGCGCCCTAGTTGTCTCCCTGCCCCTGACCGCTCTTCCCGCTTGTCAACTCCAGGTAAGCCTTCCTCATGCATATCTTCTATCCCCACGGAGATTATAATCGAACTTCACCCCCCAGCCCAAATGACCCCTCCTCTGCTCAAGCCTCCCTGAAATGGAGGGGGATCCTGTCCTCTCAGGCCCCATGGCCATGAGTTCGGCTCCTCCCTCACTCCTTCCCTCTCTTCTGCAAATCCTTGTAGAACACCGGCTGTGTGGCAGGCACCATTCTAGGCTCTGGGGAGCCATCAGAGACAGAAGAAGACCAAGGCTTCCCCTTGTGGAGCTCACACTGCCGCGAAGGACACAGAGGAACTAACAAGTGAACAAACCTGTCATTGGTGGAAAGTGCCTGGGAAAGGACATAGGGAGTAGGGTGGGGCTGCCACGTGCAATGCTGTGCTCAGGTTTCATGGCAACACTGACATCTGAGGAAAGGAGGAAGGAAATGGGGGGAGCTTGGCTGCCAGGTATCTGCAGAGGTCAGAAAACCATCGGAGCCAAGACCCTGGCCGAGAAGACACCAGGATGCCTGGAGCTCAGTAAGGAAGAAGGCCATGAATCTTAACTGATCCAGCCAGCTGGGCCTGTGCTGTGTCCTGTGTTTCTGTCAGCAACACCCACTCGCCCCCACCTAGCCCTCAGCTGGGGAAAGAGAAAGGTTCTGTAGGGAGAGAGAGAGATCTGCATTTGAATCCCGCGTTTGGCAACTCTGTGGCCTTGGCAAAGTGCTTCCCTTTCTGAGCCTCAGTTTCTCCATCTGTCAAATGGCCTAGTAGTCCCTTTCGGGCATGGTTGTCATGAAAGCACCTGAGAGGATTTCCAAACCAGAGTGCTCAGCACCTGGAGGCATTCTCCTTCACCGTCCCCTGGACAACGCAGAAGGGGCTTCGTTTTCACTTTGATGGTCAGTGGAAGATGACGCCCTCCACTGACCTCTGCTGTCCACTGGGTCACCTCTGAAGACCAGCTGGGACGTGCCCTCACTTTCCCTTGAGCCACAGCCTCCCTCTGTCTCCCCATCAGTCTCCACTACTTGCCACATCCACACACCCTGAAGTTATGGAGCCTGTTCAACCCAAAGTGTGAAGGCCAGGTTCCCCATCTGCTGCCCCGGGGTCATGGGGTCCTGGGGAAACCAGGCTTGCATAGCATCTCGCACCCTTGGGGGCTGCTGCTCTGCTCAAAGCCTCAGCGACTTCGGGACCAGGACCCCCTGTCTCCACACAACACCAGGGGAACAGGCGCCCTAACCTCTGGCTGACATGCACCCAGTCTAGAGCCCCAGGCTCACCTCGGCAGCAGAGCAGCGAGAGAAAGGCTGTGAGAGCTGCCCAGCAACCTAAATGGGACATCTTGTGTGCCATCCGCAGGCTCACAGGAACAGCTGAGGACTGCCTGCAGAGAGATGAAGGGCGCCGGTCAGGGAGGCGGCCGGGGAGGACTTGTCGCTGCAGTCCGGAACCCCCAGCCTTCTGTCAGCTGATGACCGTATTTCCTCTCATTATCTGAGTGGTCTTGGGGAGGCCACATGGAAAGCCAGCTCCAAGGGCAACAGGTCTGCAAGAAGCTGGGCAGAGGAAGCCAGGAGTCAGCTGATAAGCGGGACATAACCTAGTCCTCCTAGCACACTGCTGTGAGGGGTGGGGCAGGCACCCGGGGCTCATGTGTGTGTGATATGTATGCACGCAGGACAGTCACCGCTACATGCCCCAAATCTGGGGAACCCCGAATCTCACAGGGCACAGTATTGGGGTCAACAAGGGAGGGACTTTCCAAGTTGGAAAGAGGGTTGGGAGGCTATCGCTGGACGTTCTGCTCTGTCCTCTGCCCCTCCCCCTGTAGATTTCTGGTGATGCACAGGGTCCCCAGGCACTTTCCTGTCTCTTTTCTTAGCTAAATGTGATTTCATGTTGCTAAGACAAGGAGGAAGGAAAAGGAATCTAGCATTTCATTGATGCCTATTCTCTGTTAGGGACTAAATTAAGGTTTTAATACATTGTCTCATTATCGCCCCAAATCTACCAATTTTCATTGTGCATCTGAGGAAGTTCAGGGCTCAGGTGAATTAATAGCTTGCCTGAATCACAAAGATATTAGGTGATGGAACTGAGGTGAGAATTTAGGAATGAAGAGTGGTTGGTTGGAGAATTAGTGGTTGCCAGGGATTAAAGGGAGGGAGAAATGGACAGAAATTTCAGAGAGGATATTCAGGACGGAGAAACTGTTCTGTTTGCTACGACAATGGTGCATAGGTGTCAGTACACATTTGTCCAAACCCACAGAAGGTACACACCAAGACCGAACCGTAATGTCAACGGGGGTCTTTGGGTGATAATGACGTGTCAATGCAGGTTTGTCAATCATAACAAATGGACCACTCTGGTGGGGGATGCTGAGAACAGGAGAGGCTGTGCATTTGTGGGCAGAGGAGATATGTGGTAAGTCTCTACTTCCCCTAAGTTTTGCTGTAAGCCTAAAGCTGCTCTTCTAAAAAGAAATCTACTAAAAAAAAAATGGAGATAGTGGAGGACAGAGGAGCCTGGTATGTTATAGTCCATGGAGGTGAAAAGAGTCGACACGACTTAGAGACTGAAAAACAACAGAAAAACAGCTCAAACACACCACCTTGGAAGGCAACCTTCTTGATTAGTATTCTTGTCAGCTATGGATTGTTGCTGAAAATGCAGGCTTTTATGACTTCCTTGCGGTTCCAGTCGTTAAGACTCTTTGCTTCCACATCATAGGCAAGTGTTTGATCCCTGGTCATGGAACAAACATTCCATATGCATATTCCATATGCGTGTGGCATGGCCAAATATAAAGAAAATGAAGGTTTTTAAACTCAGTTTTTAGCAGGTTTAGAGGAAGTCATGGTCACAGTCCTTTCTAAATTCTCATGTCAGATTACATTTTAATAATATGTATGTATTTACTTGGCTGCACCAAGTCTTAGTTCTGGCATGTGGGATCTAGTTCCGTTGCCAGGGATGGAACCCAGGCCCCATGCATTGGGAGCTCGAAATCTTAGCCCCTGGACCACCAGGGAGGTTCCTCAGATTACACTTCAAAAATATTTAAGCACAAAACCCAGTTCTACATTATTTATGAGACACATCCGATGAGTAAGTGTGTGGAATGGTGGACAGTTGAAAAATGAAAAAAGATATACCAGGCAAAAGCTAACCAAAAGAAAAGCTGGGAAAGGTCTATTCATATCAAAGAAAAAGGAATTGAAGACAAAAATATTTATTAGGGATACAATGAGTACCTAGATTAAACGGTCAATTCATACAGAAATTATAATTTTTGTAAACTTCTAAGCACTTAGCTTGAAGGAACAACAAAGAGATAAAACCATCATCATAGCAAGAAATTTTAATACAACATCTCTCTATCATGAATAATGAAGCAAATGCAAAAAGATCTCAACATCATTAATCATGAGGGAAAGTCACATCAAAGCCACAATGAGATATCACCCCGCCACTGTCAGAATGGTGATCATTAAAGACAACAAATAAAAACATTGGCAAAGTTGTGGAGAAGAGGGAGCCCTCGTGTACTCTCGGTGGGATTGTAAATTCGTGCAAATGCTGTGGAGAAAAGTGTGGAGGTGCCTGAAAAAATGAAAAATAGAACTGCCGTATGATCCAGCAATTTCAATTCTGGGTAATCTCCTGAAGAAAACAAAAGCGACATATATGCACACCAGTGTTCACTGTGGCAGCATTTACAATAGCCAACATGCGAAAGCCAACTGAATGTTCATCCATAGATGCATGAATAAAGATGTGGTTGGTAAAAGTACACAACGGAATATTATTCAGCGACAAAGAATGAAATATTGCCATTTTTGACAACATGGATGGACCTAGAGGGTATTATACCCTCTGTTACACCCTATAACCCACAATTCCACCGTTAGATATATGCATTAGAGAAACTCTTGCCCTAAGAACCGGAAACCTGTCCCGTTCTTCCTATCTCTATGACACTGAGCAAGTCATTTTAATCTCTCTGGGCCTCAGTTTTCTCTTCTGTAAAATGGGATTAACCATAGCACATTCCTTATGGGAATGATGTGTGGATTAAACTAATTAAATGACAATATTTATAAGTGTTGAAAACAGCAGCTGGCACACAGAATATGTTATATAACTATTTCATAAAATGAAAATAAATGTATGTGATAAGGCACTAAATTAAAAATATCAAGAGAACAGTAAAAACAGACTTTGGGAGGGTGGTTATCTATGTCTGGGTGGGAGGTGAGTAGCACAGTAGGTAGATGGAAAGTTTAGTGGTAGTTCATCTTTGGGTTGAGTGTTGGGTTCAGGGCTGTTCATTGTATTATCTTACTGTACAATACACAGGTATGTTACGTAGATGTGTTCATTATGTGTCACATAGTAAATTTTCCAAAAGAATACAAAGGGAAAAGAGAAATTCCTACATATCTAGAAAGAAGAGGCTCCTTGAGACTATGAGCCAGAGAGTAGGAAAATCCCTTCTAACCACATAGGACTTCATTGAATAGGATTCATCAGGAACCTTGGGTGTGACCCCAAGAGGCTAAGGACTATACTTGTCCCCTAAGCGTCAGCTCTGAGCTCAGTCCAGATGACCTGGACCCACGTGAGCCTTGGTGGGAAGGCAGCCCCACGCTTCTAAGATGGTTGTGTGGTTGACAGAGCAGGAGAGGAAGAGAAAGGACAAAACCAGGAAATAACCACAAAGCAATAGGCTGTTGGACTCAGAGAGATGGCTGACATGAGCTCCTCATGCAACAACCAAGCAGCTGGAAGAAATTTTGTAGCAACACCAGTCCCTGGGCTTATGGGGAGGCAGGGGGAGAAAGAACAAGAACTCAAGTGTTGCCTGAAAATCTATCCCAAGCCCTTTCCATCTGCCAAGAGGGAAGCCGGGAGCATCACCTTACCTGTATCAGCTAACAGGTGGTGCTGTGATGGGGAAGAAGGGTGGCCAGGGTCCAGCCTCCCGCAGCCGTTGTTCCCTGGGTTGCTGCTGGTTCAACGAGTGTCACCTGGTTTTTGACTGATTTCCCTTCTCAGAAGTCACGTGCTTCCTGTCCCAGCTCTGACCTCATACTAACATCACTTTCAGTTTATTACTCTTGCTTGAAACCCCGGTAAATATATACTGCGGCGTCCCAGGTGGCTTATCGGTGAAGAATCCACCTGCCCATGTGGCAGCCGTTTCCTGAGTCAGGAAGATCCCCTGGAGAGAGAAATGGCACCCCACTCCAGTACTCTTGCCCGGGAAATCCCATGGACAGAGGAATCTGGTGGGGTATAGTGCATGGGGTCCCAAAGAGTTGGACATGGCTGAGCATGCACGCATGCATGCAAGGGACCAAGTCAGTTGAGGTCACAGATGCTGAAGATCCCCTGGTTGGGGATCTTAGTTCCCCAACCAGGAATTAAGCTTGGGTCATGGCAGTGAAACTGCTACTAATCACTGGTCCAGCAGGGAATACCCTCTGCACCCTTTCTTTGGATTTGTGGTTTCTGTGCTGCTTGGGTCTTTGATGAACAAGACATATCCAGGATGAGCCGCCCACTGAACCCCTGCAGGAGGCTTGTCAACATCAGGGAGCAAGGTCTTCCCTGAATTTGACATGCCCAACCACCCTGTGGTTTTCTACTTACAACTAAGAACGACTGTGTTCTGAGATCTCTTCACATATGCCAATTCACCTAACAATTAAAAAAAACCTTCCCCTACAAAGTAGCTTTGTACAAACAGGCAGAGTTTCAGAGCTGGGTGCTAGGCAGCCAGCTGGGCTCACCCACAATCAGAGGTTTTGCTCTCACAGGCCTGCCCCTCTTTGCCCACCACTGAAAGTACTGGGTTAGCAAAGATCACAAATTATACCTTGGTCTAGGACCAAGACAGGGCTTTCCCAGTGGCCAAGTGGTAACGACTTCCCCTGCCAATGCAGGAGATGCACGAGGCTCAGGTTCGATCACTGGGTCAGAAAGATCCCCCAAAGGAGGGAATGGCAACCCATTCCATATTCTTGCCTGGAGAATCCCATGGACAGATAAGCCTGGCGGGCTACAGTTCATGGGGTTGCAAAGAGTCGGACAGACTGAAGCAACTGAGCACAGCACGGAAAGGGCCAGGGGCAGGGAGAATCTGACACTGTGTCCCCTTCCATGTGCACAGTCCCCAGGTCTCCCTGGAGGGTCAACAGGAGGAGGAGTTGGAACCCCAGGAGGAAGGGCCTCCGGTTTTCCACCATCACTACCTGCCCTGCCCAGTGTCTGGCCTGAGCCCCCTGCTTCCCTGGCCAGGCCCTCTTCTTCCCCTCCCCTACAGCAACCCTGCATGCAGGACTTGACCACGGTTCAGCACCACCATCCAGCATCTGAGAAAAGGGAGGCTTCAGTGATCCTCGGGGTCTGGGTGCTGTCAGGGCCTTGCCCTGAGGTTGAAAGAGGTAGCCAGGGGTCAGGGGTGGTGTGGGGAGACCTGTGGGTGAAATTGCTGTGGCCACCCTAGGAACTCTGATGGGGGATCTCTTTCCTCTTCTCCATCTCAGTAGAGCCGTGCCCTCACCCCCATGCACCAGTTCCACGGGCACTGTGGGTGCAGATGTATCCTGGGCTTCAGGTGGGACCGGGTGGGTGGTCAGCAGGGCCCAGGCCAAGGGATAGATGGGAATGCTGGAAGGGCCACGTGCCCTAGGGCGGTGGGGGGCGGTCCTATTATCATCAGCACAGACAAGGGTTCTGTCCCCTTATCTTCCTTGGGGTCCACTGAGGCAGGGGGCAGTCATGGTGAGGGTGCTTCTCCCCCAGACTACCGATAGCTTACAGTGAACGGTGTCAGATTCATGATCTCCCAAGAAGATTTAGCTCAGGTACTAGAGACCAGGCTTGATCACTCAGGAGCTTTTGTGTAGCAGAGTTTTATTAAAGTAGGAAAAGGACAGAGAAAGCTTCTGACACAGACATCAGAAGGGGAATGGAGAGTGCCCCCCTCGCTAGTGTTACCAAGGGAGTTATATACTTTGTAAATTAGTTATTACAATAAATCAAAAGAATGTCTTTATGTTGTAAAGATCTTACTAGACCCACTCCCATAATTTACATTTTAAAATAACAGGATTAGCCCAAAGGTTTTCAGGAAGGAGAAACTGTCCTCAAGCAGGATACATTGTTATTATATAATCCTCAGTACAGAATTTAAACTGAGTTGTTTGTTGTAATCATCAGTTCCTGGACTTAAAGAAAAAAGCGTTTTATGTGACTAAGGGTTTCCGTTATAGCTCAGTTGGGAAAGAATCAGCCTGCAATGGGGGAGACCTGGGTTCAGTTCCTGGGTCAGGAAGATCCCCTGGAGAAGGAAATGGCAACCCATTCCAGTATTCTTGCTTCTTGAGTGGAGAATCTCATGGAGAGAGGAGCCTGGGGGGCTACAGTCCATGAGGTCACAAGAGTCGGACACGGCTTAACGAGTAAACCACCAACACCATGTGACTAAGACTAAGCAATGCAGAGAGAAAAAGATGTTTGTTCTTTCCTCCTCCTTGAGAACTTCAGGCCCCTCACTCCTCCACCTTGGGGAACCCAGACTTCTTATCAAGCTGCCTAGGAATTGACTCTCTCACTACTACGATGTTGAGAGCCTCATGATATGAGAACAGACAGCAGCCCTGGGGCCCACACCAGCTAGATCACGGAGCTGTACACAGCCCTGGAGCCCCCGTGTTCCTCTCGTGCCTGCCAACCACTTTGTACCCATGGCAACACTTCCTACCCTCCCATCCCCAACCAGGCCCTCTCCCCGGGGTGACTGAGTCCCGTCTCCACCACACGGAGACCTTGAGCCAACCTGATCTCTGATCCGGGTGAGAGCCCCTTAGAGCCCCGTCCAGGCCCCAGAAGACACATGAAAGGCCAACCCTGTCCCATTGATCGCTGCCCCGGCTGGCAGAGGCTTGGGAGACGGAGCCCTCCCTCGACCTCCTCCTCTACCCCTCTCTCTGGATGACCAGGGCTGTAGGGTCTCCATTTGGTCCAATAACGGAAAATGATATAAGAGGCGAGGACTGCTTTTGATTCCATGGCTCTCCGAAGGCCCAGAGTGGCGGGGGAGGCCTTGCGGGGTGGTTCCCGGAGCCAAGCCATTGGCGCCCCCACACTCACCCCTGGTTGCTGTCTCTGTTGGCAGAAGAGAGAAGTCAGAGCCATGTCCTGGAGGGCCACATGGGAAGAGAGGGTCTCCCTGCCCCTCTGGGCCAGGGCGTGGCTGCCCACCCTCCCTCAGGAGGAAGGAGTCACTCAGGGGCCGATGACAGTGGGTGCCTGGTGCCCGGGTGGGTCAGCCTGGGGCACAGCAGGGCCTGGATTTGCTTGGGCTCAGGAAGGCCTCTGAAGGAGAGGGCGGAGAGAGGCTGAGGAGACCTGTGGAACCAGAAGTTCGGGCAGGCCTGGTGGCTCCCCTTCCTGGCCGTTCCCAGGAGGAGACACGAGGCACAGGGTTGAGTTCGGCTGTTTGTATTGAGGCTGTTTGTCATGGGCCCTCAGCCAGGCCTGGACCGCAGCCTAAGGAGCCACACTGAGTTCCGTGGCCGCCACGACAGTGGCCACGCTGCTCACATAGGCTGTGCCCAGTGACTCTCGATCAGCCTCTTCTGAGCGGCCTGCACACGATAATGATCGGTCCGACTCCGGAGCCACTTATGGCTGAAGTAAAAGCGCAGGAGGACTAATGTCCCAAAAAAGAGCAGCAGCACTATCACAATCGCGATGATGATCACCATCTGGTTGTTGGGCACGGGCTCTGGGGAGAGTAGAGGTTGAGGTCACAGAAGTCCTCTCGTCCTAGATGCCAGGCCCAAGGGGGTCAGCCATCTACCTGTCACCCACCCCCGCACCCCTGGGCATCCAGCTGTCAGTCTGCAGTGCAGGGATGGGTGGCAAACGGTGTTATCACTAGAGGGAAGGAGGACCAGGGTCCAGGCCACCAGCCAGCCTCTGTGAGACCATGAGGGCAGATGCACTCAGATGGTCCCCTTGCCATGCGCTGCCAGACCTCATGCTCAGGACTCTGGCGAGGTCCAGGCTAAGCCCCTCCCTGGGCAGAGATGAGGGAGCTTCTGCCAAACTCTCTGAAGACAAAGAGCATCTTGGCCGTCGATTGTCACGGAAGAGAAGGGCTCCAGGGGACCTTAGGGGTCATTCAGGTCAAATTTATCTTTGCAGAGAGGGGGTCAAGGCCAGAGAGAGGAGCTTGACTTGGTTAAGGTCACCCAGCTCACTCATGGCCACGTAATTGGCATCCAAGATGGGAACTCGCCAGGAGCTCCCGGGAACCCCAGGGATCAAGTGTAGTTTCCCCGAGTGCCGTCCCTGAGCTGGCAGAGGGTGGGGCGAAGGCGTTTTTTTCCCCTGAGGGGCAGCAAATGAATGTCCCTCCTCCTGATCTGCGGGCTCCCCCTCACCTTTGACTTCAAGCCTCTGGAGATCTGAGACCCTGTGGACCAGGCCACCGCCGCGAGAGCGCAGGTCCATCTGGGCCTCGCACGAGAAATTATAGTAGCCGTCTTCCCTGTGAGCTGTGGTGTGATGGGTGACCAAGGCTTCTTGGGGGGAAAGGGTTGTCCCCACAAAGGTCTGATTGCACAAGATCTCATTACCGCGGAGCAGGGTGAGAGTGAGGCATTCCTGGGGTGCCACGGCAGGGACCCTGCACTTGATGGCGAACGGTGTCCCTATGACCACTGAGGTGGGCGACAGCGTCAGCAGCACTTGCTTTGGAGGGTCTGCAGGAAAGCGGAAGGGAGGTCTGGAGAGGCTGGGGGTGCAGCTCCGGCAGGCCCCACCCAGCCCAGACCATCCCCTGTGACGACGGTGTTCTCAGGAAGTGGGCTGGGGCTGGAAGGAGGAAGCAGTTCAGGGTGAAGGATGTCCTGGGTGGTAGTTTCAGGGACATGATGACTTCTGGAATGGACAAGAAGGAGGTGACCTGGAGTCAACAGAGAAAAGATTCAGAATCTGTTCAGTCAGCTAGAAAGGTAAAAGTTTTGGTTGTGTCTCTTTGCTCTCCATAAATTCAATAGAAATTTCAAAAAGTAAACAGTTGGATAGTTTTGTTGAGAGAGACTTAGAAGGAAGTACTCAGTGGAACGGGGCCAAGAATTGTGAGATTCTTCAGAGGCGGGGCCTAGAGTCAGAGCTGCCTTGATTTTCAGAATCAGGTTTAGAGCTATCTCTATCCCTTAGCTATTAAACTCGATGGTACCCTAGTTCCTTTAAAAGAAAATTTCTTTGGTTGTGTCAGGTCTTTCTTAGTTGTGGTATGTGGGATCTAGTTCCCTGACCAGGGATCAAACCCGGGTCCCCTGCATTGGGAGTGCATAGTCTTAGCCACTGGACCACCAGGACATCTCCCTGGGTTCATGTTTGAACTAGAATATCTAGCCTCCATTACCTCAGGATAATATGGTAGATGTAGGACATCTTTCTACTCATTTGATCCACTGATGATAGTTCTGAGAGATACCCTGGTGCCGAGCTTCTGAGAGTAACCTGGTCTCTCCATGGTCTCCGAGGCCCGTGGGCAGGTGTGTATCTGTGTGACGGTCACACATTTGCAAAGGGCCCTCAGGGGGAGATAAGACCAGGACCTCCTCTCCAGGAGGTGAATGGATTACTGGAGAGTGTGCCAGCCCTCCTGATGGGGTCCCTGTTGCTTGTCATCGGATGTGGGTTGTTCTGCTAATGGGGGTGCTCCCCAGCTGGGGGGAGACGGTCGAAAACGACTTTTAGACTTGTCCAAACCTTGCTTGGGTTGTCTGCCTCTGAGCAAATCTCAAAATTCCGGTTGCTGGCAGAGTTCAAGGAGGCCAGGCGAGACTGTGAGCAGATTCTGAGCCTGTTGCCTGGATCCAGGAGCCCAGGGAGGTGGGGGCCATAGGAGAGGGCCCAGGAGCAGAGACAGCACAGGTGTGTGGGTTTGCAGACCAGGCCCTGTGGATGACACTTACAGAACACGGTGCTGCGGAAAACTTCCGTCGTCTGCTTGTCGGTGCAGGTAAAACTGCACAGGAGCTCCTCATCCTTGGAGATGTTGAAGACCTTGAATAGCTTCCACTGAGGCTGGCTCTCGAGGAGAGTCTTGTTTAGGTCTGTCTTCAGACCAAGTTTCTTGGGGTCCGTACAACTGGCAGTACAATTAATGAACTGAGAATCTCCAGACCCCACCATCAGGTGCTCTGGCTCCACGGACACCTTCTCACCAGACCCTGGAAGGGCAGAACACACTGGGCAGCAGACACCCCCGCTGCCCTTCCCGGTGGAGCTGCCCATGGTGGGCACTCTGATCAAGGGGTCCCTTCAGCTCCTCTCTCCTTGTTCAGACATTACTGCCTCTGGTCTAGACCAAGGGGGCTGTGCCCTAGTTGTCTCCCTGCCCCTGATCGCTCTGCCCGCTTGTCAACTCCAGGTGAGACTTCCTCATGCACATCTTCTATCCCCATGGAGATTATAATCGAACTTCGCCCCCCAGCCCAAATGACCCCTCCTCTGCTCAAGCCTCCCTGAAATGGAGGTGGATTCTGTCCTCTCAGGCCCCATGGCCATGAGTTCGGCTCCTCCCTCACTCCTTCCCTCTCTTCTGCAAATCATTGTAGAACACTGGCTGTGTGGCAGGCACAATTCTAGGCTCTGGGGAGCCATCAGAGACAGAAGAAGACCAAGGCTTCCCCTTGTGGAGCTCACACTGCCGCCAAGGACACAGAGTAACTAACAAGCGAACTAACCTGTCATTGGTGGAGAGTGCCTGGGAAAGGACATAGGGAGTGGGGTGGGGCTGCCACGTGCAATGCTGTGCTCAGGTTTCATGGAAACACTGACATTTGAGGAAAGGAGGAAGGAAATGGGGGGAGCTTGGCTGCCAGGTATCTGTAGAGGGCAGAAAACCACCAGCGCAAAGACCCTGGAGGAGAAGACACGAGGATGGCTGGAGCCCAGTAAGGAAGAAGGCCAAGAATCTGACCTGATCTCGGCCAGCTGGGCCTGTGCTGTGTCCTGTGTTTCTACCAGCAACACCCACACACCCCCACCTAGCCCTCAGCTGGGGAAAGAGAAAGGTTCTGTAGGGAGAGAGAGAGATCTGCATTTGAATCCCGCGTTTGCCATCTCTGCGGTCTTGGGCAAAGTGCTTCCCTCCTGAGCCTCAGTTTCTCCATCTGTCAAATGGGCTAGTCATCCCTTTCAGGCATGGTTGTCATGAAAGCACCTGAGATGCTTTCCAAAACAGAGTGCTCAGCACCTGGAGGCATTCTCCTTCACCGAACCCTGGACCACGCAGAAGGGGCTTCGTTTTCACTTTGATGGTCAGCGGAAGACGACGCTCTCCACTGACGTCTGCTGTCTACTGGGTCACCTCTGAAGACCAGCTGGGACGTGCCCTCACATTCCCTTGAGCCCCAGCCTCCCTTCGTCTCCCCATCAGTCTCCACTACTTGCCACATCTACACAGCCTGAAGTTATGGAGCCTGTTCAACCCAAAGTGTGAAGGCCAGGTCCCCCATCTGCTGCCCTGGGGTCATGGGGTCCTGGGGAAACCAGGCTTGCATAGCATCCCGCACCCATGGGGGCAGCCGCTGTGCTCAAATCCTCAGCGACTTCGGGACCAGGACCCCTTTCTCCACACAACACCAGGGGAACAGCGCCCTAACCTCTGCCTCACACGCACCCAGTCTAGAGCCCCAGGCTCACCTCGGCAGCAGAGAAGCGAGAGAACGGCTGTGAGCGCTCCCCAGCCACCTAAAGGGGACATCTCGAGTGGTGTCCACAGGCTCAGAGGAACAGCTGAGGACTGGTTGCAGAGAGGTGAAGGGCGCTGGTCACGGAGGCGGCCCGTGAGGACTTGCCCCTGCGTTCTGGAACCCCAGCCTTCTGTCAGCTGATGACTGTATTTCCTCTCATTATCTGAATGGTCCTGCGGAGGCCACATGGAAGGCCAGCTCCAAGGGCAACAGGTCTGCAAGAAGCTTGGCAGAAGAAGCCAGGAGTCAGCTGATAAGCGGGACATAACCTAGTCCTCCTGGCACACTCCTGTGAGGGGTGGGGCGGGCACCCGGGGCTCATGTGTGTGTGATATGTGTGCACACAGGACAGTCAGCGCTACACGCCCCAAATCTGGGGAACCCCGAATCCCACAGGACACACTATTGGGGTCAACAAGGGAGGGACTTTCCAAGTTGGAAAGAGGGTTGGGAGGCGATCGCTGGACGTTCTCCTCTGTCCTCTGCCCCTCCCCCTGTAGATTTCTGGTGATGCACAGGGTCCCCAGGCACTTTCCTGTCTCTTTTCTTAGCTAAACGTGATTTCACGTTACTAAGACAAAGAGGAAGGAAAACGAAAGTAGCATTTCATCGATGCCTATTCTCTGTTAGGGACTAAATTAAGGTTTTAATACATTGTCTCATTATCGCCCCAATCTACCAATTTTGATTGTGCATCTGAGGAAGTTCAGGGGTCAGGTGAACTAATAACTTGCCTAAATCACAAAGATATTAGGTGATGGAACTGAGGTGAGAATTTAGGAATGAAGACTGGTTGATTTCAGAATTGGTGGTTGCCAGGGATTAAAGGGAGGGAGAAATGGACAGAAATTTCAGAGAGGATATTCAGGACGGAGAAACTGCTCTGTTTGCTACGACAGTGGTGCATAGGTGTCAGTACACATTTGTCCAAACCCACAGAAGGTACACACCAAGACTGAACCGTAATGTCACTGGCGGTCTTTAGGTGATAATGACCTGTCAATGCAGGTTTGTCTATTATAACAAATGGACCACTCTGGTGGGGGATGTTGATAACAGGACATGCTGTACATGTGTGGGGAGAGGAGATATGCGGCAAGTCTCTATTTCCCCTAAGTTTTGCTGTAAGCCTAAAGCTGCTCTTCTAAAAAGAAATCTACTAAAAAAAAAAAAAAGAGATAGTAGAGGACAGAGGAGCCTGGTGTGTTATAGTCCATGGGGTTGAAAAGAGTCAACACGACTTAGAGACTGAAAAACAACAGAAAAACAGCTCAAACACACCACCTTGGAAGGCAACCTTCTTGATTAGGATTCTTGTCAGCTATGGATTGTTGTGAAAATGCAGGCTTTTATGAGTTCCCAGGGGTTCCAGTCGTTAAGGCTCTTTGCTTCCACATAATGGGCAAGTGTTTGATCCCTGGTTATGGAACTAACATTCCATATGCGCATTCCATATGCGTGTAGCAAGGCCAAATATAAAGAAAATGCAGGTTTTTAAACTCAGTTTTTAGCAGGTTTAGAGGAAGTCATGGTCACAGTCCTTTCTAAATTCTCATGTCACATTACATTTTAATAATATGTATATATTTACTTGGCTGCACCAAGTCTTAGTTGTGGCATCTGAGATCTAGTTCCCTGACCGGGGATGGAACCCAGACCCCATGCATTGGGAGCTCGAAGTCTTGGCACCTGGACTACCAGGGAGGTTCCCCAGATTACACTTTAAAAATATTTAAACACAAAACCCAGTTCTACATTATTTATGAGACACATCTGATGAGTAAGAGTGTGGAATGGTTGACAGTCGAAGAATGAAAAATGATATACCAGGCAAAAGCTAACCAAAAGAAAAGCCGGGAAAGGTCTATTCATATCAAAGAAAAAGGAATTGAAGACAAAAATATTTATTAGGGATACAGTGAGTACCTAAATTAAACAGTCAATTCATACAGAAATTATAATTGTTGTAAACTTGTAAGCACTTAGCTTGAAGGAGCAACAAAGAGATAAAACCATCATCATAGCAAGATATTTTAATACAACATCTCTCTATCATGAATAATGAAGCAAATGTGAAAAGATGCTCAACATCATTAATCATGAGGGAAAGTCACATCAAAGCCACAATGAGATATCACCCAGCCACTGTCAGAATGGTTCTCATCAAAGACAACAAATAAAAACATTGGCAAGGGTGTGGAGAAAAGGGAGCCCTCGTGTACCCTTGGTGGGATTCTAAATTGGTGCAAATGCTGTGGAGAAAAGTGTGGAGATGCCTGAAAAAATGAAAAATAGAACTGCCGTATGATCCAGCAATTTCAATTCTGGGTATTCTCCTCAAGAAAACAAAAGCACTAATTCAACAACATATATGCACACCAGTGTTCACTGTGGCATCATTTACAATAGCCAACATGTGAAAGCCACCTGAATGTTCATCCATAGACGCATGAATAAAGATGTGGTTGGTATAAGTACACAACGGAATATTATTCAGCCATAAAGAATGAAATATTGCCATTTTTGACAACATGGATGGACCTAGAGGGTATTATACCCTCTGTTACACCCTATAACCCACAATTCCACCCTTAGATATATGCCCTAGAGAAACTCTTGCACTAAGAACCAGAAACCCGTCCCGATCTTCCTATCTCTATGACACTGAGCCAGTCATTTTAACCTCTCTGGGCATCAGTTTTCTCTTCTGTAAAATGGGATTAACCATAGCACATTCCTCATGGGAATGGTGTGTGGAGTAAACTAATTAAATGACAATATTTAAAAGTGTTCAAAACAGCAGCTGGCACACAGAATATGTTATATAACTATTAAATAAAATGAAAATAAATGCATGTGATAAAGCACTAAATTAAAAATATCAAGAGAACAGTAGAAACAGACTTTGGGAGGGTAGATATTTATGTCTGGGTGGGAGGTAATTAGCATAGTAGGCAGATGGAAAGTTTAGTGGTAGTAAATCCTTGGGTTGAGTGTTGGGTTCAGGGATGTTCATTGTAATATCTCACTGTACAATGCACATGCATGTTACATAGATGTGTTCATTATGTGTCACATATTAAATTTTACAAAAAGAATACAAAGGGAAAAAGGAAATTCCTACATATCTAGAAAGAAGAGGCTCCTTGAGACTATGAGCCAGAGAGTAGGAAAGTCCCTTCTAACCAGGTAGGACTTCACTGAATCGGATTCATCAGGAACCTTGGGTGTGACCCCAAGAGGCTAAGGACTATACTTGTCCCCTAAGCATCAGCTCTGAGCTCAGTCCAGATAACCTGGACCCACGTGGGCCATGGTGGGAAGGCAGCCCCACGCTTCTAAGACGGTTGTGTGGTTGACAGAGCAGAAGAGGAAGAGAAACGACAAAAACAGGAAATAACCACAGAGCTGTTGGACTCAGAGAGATGGCTGACGAGAGTGAGCTCCTCATGCAACGATCAACCAGCTGGAAGAAATTTTGTAGCAACTCCAGCCCCTGGGCTTATGGGGAGGCAGGGAGAGAGAGAACAAGAACTCAAGTGTTGACTGACAATCTATCCCAAGCACCTTCCATTTGCCAAGAGGGAAGCCGGGAGCATCTCCTTACCTGTATCAGCTAACAGGTGTTGTGATGGGGAAGCAGGGTGGCCGGGGTCCAGCCTCCAGCAGCCGTTGTTCCCTGGGTTGCTGCTGGTTCAACGACTGTCGTCTGGTTTTGACTGATTTCCCCTCTCAGAAGTCACGTGCTTCCTGTCCCAGCTCTGACCTCATACTAACATCACTTTCAGTTTATTACCGCTTGCTCTAAAACCTGGTAAATATATACTGGGGCTTCCCAGGTGGCTTCTGGGTGAAGAATCCACCTGCCCATGTGGAGCCGATTCCTGATCCAGGAAGATCCCCTGGAGAATGAAATGACACCCCACTCCAGTATTCTTGCCCGGGAAATCTCATGGACAGAGGAATCTGGCGGGGTACAGTGCATGGGGTCCCAAAGAGTGGGACACGACTGAGCATGCATGCATGCATGCAAGGGACCAAGAAAGTTGAGGCCATAGATGCTGAAGATCCCCTGGTTGGGGATCTTAGTTCCTCAACCAGGAATGAAGCTTGGGTCATGGCAGTGAAACTGCTACTAATCACTGGACCAGCAGGGAATTCCCTCTGCACCCTTTCTTTGGATTTCTGGTTTCTGTGCTGCTGGGGGTCTTTGATGAACAAGACACATCAGGATGAGCCGCCCACTGAATCCCTGCAGGAGGCTTGTCAACATCAGGGAGCAAGGTCTTCCCTGTATTTGACATGCCCAACCACCCTGTGGTTCTTCTACTTACAACTAAGAACCATTGTGTCCTGAGATCTCTTCACATATGCCACTTCACCTAACAATTAAAAAAAAAACCCTCCCCTGCAGAGTAGCTTTCTAGAAACAGGCAGAGTTTCAGAGCTGGGTGCTAGGCAGCCAGCTGGGCTCACCCACAAGCAGAGGTTTTGCTCTCACAGGCCTGCCGCTCCGTGCCTACCACTGAAAGTCCTGGCTTAGCAAAGACACAAATTAGATCAAGTCTGGGACCAAGACAGGGCTTTCCCAGTGGCCAAGTGGTGAAGAGTCCCCCTGCCAATGCAGGAGATGCAGGAGGCTGAGGTTCGAAGACTCAGAAAGATCAGAAAGATCCCCCAAAGGAGGGAATGGCAACCCATTCCATATTCTTGCCTGGAGAATCCCATGGACATATAACCCTGGCAGGCTACATTTCATGGGGTTGCAAAGAGTCGGACAGACTGAAGCAACTGAGCACAGCACGGAAAGGGCCAGGGGCAGGGAGAGTCTGACACTGTGTCCCCTTCCATATGCACAGTCCCCAGGTCTCCCTGGAGGGTCAACAGGAGGAGGAGTCGGAACCCCAGGAGGAGGGGCCTGTGGTTTTCCACCATCACTACCTGCCTTGCCCAGTGCCTGGCCTGAGCCCCCTGCTCTCCTGGCCACGCCGTCTCCTTCCCCTCCCCTACAGCAACCCTGCTTGCAGGACTTAACCACGGTTCAGCACCACCATCCAGCATCTGAGAAAAGGGGAGCTTCAGTGAGCCTGGGGGTCTGGGTGCTGTCAGGGCCTTGCCCTGGGGTTGAAAGAGGTAGCCAGGGGTCAGGGGTGGTGTGGAGAGACCTGTGGGTGAAATTGCTGACGCCACCCCAGGAACTCTGATGGGGGATCACTTTTCTCTTCTCCATCTCAGGAGAGCCGTGCCCCCACACCCACGCACCAGTGCCGCGGGAACTGTGGGTGCAGATGTATCCTGGGCTTCAGGTAGGGACTGGGTACGTGGTCAGCAGGGCCCAGGCCAAGGGATAGATGGGAATGCTGGAAGGGCCACGTGCCCTAGGGCGGTGGGGGGCGGTCCTATTATCATCAGCACAGACGAGGGTTCTGTCCCCTTAACTTTTCTTTCTTGGGGTCCACTGAGGCAGGGGGCAGTCATGGTGAGGGTGCTTCTCCCCCCAGACTACCGATAGCTTACAGTGAACGGTGTCAGACTCGTGATCTCCCAAGAAGATTTAGCTTAGGTACCAGAGACCAGGCTTGATCGTTGATCACTCAAGAGCTTTTGTGTAGCAGAGTTTTATTAAAGTAGGAAAAGGACATAGAAAGCTTCTGACACACACATCAGAAGGGGAATGGAGAGTGCCCCCCTCGCTAGTGTCAGCAAGGGAGTTATATGCTTTGTAAATTAGTTATTACAATAAATCAAAAGAATGTCTTTAGGTAGTAAAGATGTTACTAGACCCACTCCCATAATTTACATTTTAAAATAACAGGATTAGCCCAAATGTTTTCAGGAAGGAGAAACTGTCCTCAAGCAGAATACATTGTTGTTATATAATCCTCAGTACAGAGTTTAAACTGAGTTGTTTGTTGTAATCATCAGTTGCTGGGCTTAAAGAAAAAAGCATTTTATGTGACTAAGAGTTTCCCTTATAGCTCAGTTGGGAAAGAATCTGCCTGCAATGCGGGAGACCTGGGTTCGATTCCTGGGTCCGGAAGATCCCCTGGAGAAGGAAATGGCAACCCATTCCAGTATTCTTGCTTCTTGAGTGGAGAATCTCATGGACAGAGGAGCCTCGCGGGCTACAGTCCATGAGGTCGCAAGAGTCGGACACGACTTAGCGACTAAACCACCAACACCATGTGACTAAGACTAAGGAATGCAGAGAGAAAAAGATGTTTGTTCTTTCCTCTTCCTTGAGAATTTCAGGCCCCTTGTTCCTCCTCCTTGGGGAACCCAGACTTCTTATCAAGCTGCCTAGGAATTGACTCTCTCACTACTACTGAAGAAGGAATTCCTGGGGCCTGGACCCCATCTTAGGCCTTTTGGTGCTGATCATGCTCGGCCACCTCTCTAATGGACTCTGAACTCTGTGCCTAGTGCCTGTGAAAACGACAATAGAAGGATAAGACCCCCTCCGGACAGGGGAACCTTGAAGATCGTATCCAGGTTACTCATCGCCTAAGACAAAACATACACTAATCACCCCTGTCTCTCGACAGGCTGTAAATTTTTCTGTACCTATGGGAGTGTAACCTCGGGCTTATTGATTATTGGCCAATTGTTTAACTGTTTGAACACATAACACCTAAATGATGAGATTATTGTGATTGTATTTACCCTTCCTTTGTTTATGTAAGTCTCAAGGAATTTGGGGTGGTGAGTTCGGATACGTACACATGGGGTATAAAAGATTTTCACAAATGCTGGCCGGGGTCCTTGGCTAAGAGGAGACTCTGCCTTGGGCCCGCCGGTGTAATAAACTGCCCTCCATTACCTGCATTGTCCTTCTGAGTGAGTTTGTTTCCCAAAACGCGTGGCTATAACACTACGATGTTGAGAGCCTCATGATATGAGAACAGACTGCAGCCCTGGGGCCCACACCGGCTAGATCACGGAGCTGCACACAGCCCTGGAGCCCCCGTGTCCCTCTCTTGCCTGCCAACACCTTTCTACCCCTATCAACACTTCCTACCCTCCCATCCCCAACCACGCCCTCTCCCCGGGGAGAATGAGCCCCATCTCCACCACATGGAGATCTTGAACCAACCTGATCTCTGATCCGGGTGAGAGCCCCTTAGAGCCCCTTCCAAGCCCCAGAAGCCACATGAAAGGCCAACCCTGTCCCATTGATCACTGCCCTGGCTGCCACAGGCCTGGGAGATGGAGCCCTCCCTCGACCTCCTCCTCTCCCCGTCTCTGGATGACCAGGGCTGCGGGGTCTCCATTTGGCCCAATAGCAGAACTGGAGGTAAGAGGCGAGGACTGCTTTTGATTCCATGGCCCTCTAAAGGCCCAGAGTGGTGGGGGAGGCCTTGCAGGGAGGCTCCCGGAGCCAAGCCTTTGGGGCCCCTACACTTACCCCTGGACGCTGGCTCTGTTGGCAGAAGAGAGAAGTCAGAGCCATGTCCTGGAGGGCCACGTGGGAACAGAGGGTCTCTCTGCCCTGCCGGAGTCCTGCTCCAGCTGGTCCAGGGTTCCCTCAGGATGGAAGGCGTAGGCGATGCGAATGAGAAGACACAGTGAGTCTCGGTGTTTCCAAGTGTCTCCTGACTTTACTGTTTTCAAGACAGCTTTTATATCTTTAGTGGTACATAGAACAAATGTGAAGTGTAGAGTCATACCAAATCAGTTTAATGGGTCAACAGTGTTGACCCTTGCCTACCTTAGTTCCTTTCGTTTACATCATCTTCTGGCCTCGGGGCCTGCTAACGTCTTGCGACTCTTTATTGATAAGGGTTGATCAGCCAGAACACTTTTGTATCAAGCACAGCAGGAAAGTTTCATCAACAGAAAGTTTCAAGTAAAACCTGTTTTCGGTAATCTATCCTATGCCTTGAGCTTAACAGAAAAGGATGTGGTTCCATAAATCATAGAACAGCAAGCTGAAGGTCAGCTCTAAGTAAGAATCATCAGTTAAATCAACAATTGTTTTATTATTTGTATTAAAGCTAAACTTCTATTTATATAAATCTCTAACTATTATGCTTTCATTATATAGGCTAAATACGTTAAGAGCAAAAACATAGTGAGTAAATATAGACTAAGTAACAGTTTTATAAAGCAATATTTCTTATATTTCCTAATAAGCATTTTTCCTACGAAGGGTTCTGTGCCCATTGGGGCTTTCTGTGCGGAGCCTCTCAATACTGTTTTATTGTTAAGGAGCAGTCATGCACATGAGCTCCAAAGGCACAGGCACACTTGTTAAACAGACTAAAATGCTAGCAAGGGAAGTTTAGATTAAAATATTCTATATCCTAGATAATCTAATAGGGTGCCACCGTTCTGGGGCCTTGTCGATTAAGGTTTTCAACTGATCTATTTGGGAAGAGACCAGGAAAGGCCTTCTACCTAAGTCACAGAAAATAAGAAGAGGTTTATTATAGCAAGCATCAGAAAGAGAGATATCATCTTTAAGGTGAGCGCTGAAGCAGCCTTCCGAGAATCCCTGAGGCCTGAGTTGCTCCGCTCATCAGATCTTCTCCTCATTGACTCTGTGATGGGTGGGATCTTGTGAGCTGGCTCCCCACACTGCCCCTCTGGGCCAGGGCGTGGCTGCCCAACCTCCCTCAGGAGGAAGGAGTCACTCAGGGGCCGATGAGGGTGGGTGCCTGGTGCCCGGGCGGGTCAGCCTGGGAGCACAGCAGGGCCTGGGTTTGCTGGGGATCAGGAATGCCTCTCAAGGAGAGGGCAGAGCTAGGCTGAGTAGACATGTGGAGACAGAAGTTCAGGCAGGCCTGGTGGCTCCCCTTCCTGGCCGATCCCAGGAGGAGACACGAGGCACAGGCTTGAGTCCAGCTGTTTGTATTGAGGTTGTTTGTCATGGGCCCTCAGCCAGGCCTGGACCGCAGCCTAAGGAGTCACACTGAACTCCAGCGGCCGCCATGACAGTGGCCACGCTGCTCACATAGGCTGTGCCTGGTGGCTCCGTCTCAGCCTCTTCTAAGCGGCCGACACACAGTTGTTACCTGTCTCTCGGCAGTACCTCCACAGGAGGACGGATGTCACAAACAAGAGCAGCGCCCCTATCACGATCCCGATGATGATCACCGTCTGGTTGTTGGGCACGGGCTCTGGGGAGAGAAGGGGTAGAGGTCACAGAAGTCCTCCCGTCCTAGACGCCAGGCCCAAGGGGGGCAGCCATCCACCCGTCACTCACCCTCCACCCCTGGGGATCCAGCTGTCAGTCTGCAGTGCAGGGATGGGTGGCAAACGGTGTTATCACTAGAGGGAAGGAGGACCAGGGTCCAGGCCACCAGCCGGCCTCCGTGAGACCATGAGAGCAGATGCACTCAGATGGTCCCCTTGCCATGCGCTGCCAGACCTAATGGTCAGGACTGTGGCGTGGTCCCGGCCAAGCCCATCCCTGGGCAGAGATGAGGGAGCTTCTGTCAAACTCTCTGAAGACAAAGAGGATCTTGGCCATCTAGATTCACAGAAGAGCAGGGATCCAGGGGACCTTAGGGGTCAGTCAGGTCAAATTTATCATTGCATAGAGTGGGGCGAAGGCGTTTTCTTCCCCGAGGGGTGAAAGTGAATGTCCCCGCTCCTGATCTGTGGGTTCCCCCTCACCTTTGACTTGAAGCCTCTGGGGATCTGAGACCCTGTGGACAAGGCCACCGCCATGAGAGCGCAGGTCCATCTGGGCCTCGCACGAGAAGTTATAGTAGACGTCTTCCTTGTGAGCTGTAGTGTTATGGATGATCACGGCTTCTTGGGGGAAGTGGGTTTTCCCCACAAAGGTCTGATTGCACAAGATCTCAGTACCGCGGAGCAGGGTGAGAGTGAGGCATTCCTGGGGTGCCATGGCGGGGACCCTGCACTCGATGGTGAACAGTGTCCCTATGGCCACTGAGGTGGGCGACAGCGTCAGCAGCACTTGCTTTGGAGGGTCTGCAGGAAAGCGGAAGGGAGGTCTGGTGAGGCTGGGGGTGCAGCTCCGGCAGGCCCCACCCAGCCCAGACCATCCCCTGTGACGACGGTGTTCTCAGGAAGTGGGCTGGGGCTGGAAGGAGGAAGCAGTTCAGGGTGAAGGATGTCCTGGGTGGTAGTTTCAGGGACATGATGACTTCTGGAATGGACAAGAAATAAGGTGACCTGGTGTCTACAAAGAAAAGATTCAGAATCTGTTCAGTCAGCTAGAGAGATAAAAGTTTTGGCTGTGTCTCTTTCCTCTCCATAAATTCAATAGAAATTTCAAAAATTAAACAGTTGGATAGTTTTGTTGACAGAGACTTAGAAGGAAGGACTGAGTGGAACGGGGCCATGAACTGTGAGATTCTTCAGAGGCTGTGCCTAGAGTCAGAGCTGCCTTAACTTTCAGAACCAGGTTTAGAACTATCTCCATCACATAGCTGTTAAACTCGATTGTACCCTAGTTCCTTTAAAAAAAAAAAAATTTCTTTGGTTGTGTCAGGTCTTTCTTAGTTGTGGTATGTGGGATCTAGTTCCCTGACCAGGGATCAAACCTGGGTCCCCTGCATTGGGAGTGCATAGTCTTAGCCAATGGGCCAGCTGAACATCTCCCTGGGTTCATGTTTGAACTAGAATATCTAGCCTCCATTACCTCAGCATAATATGGTAGATTGAGGACATCTTTCTACTCATTTGATCCACTGATGATAGTTCTGAGTGATACGCTGGGTGCCGAGCTTCTGAGAGAAACCCGGTCTCTCCCTGGTCTCCGTGGCCCGTGGGCAGGTGTGCATGTGTGTGATGGTCACACATTTTCAAAGGGCCCTCAGGGGGAGATAAGACCAGGACTTTCTCTCGAAGAGGTGAATGGATTACTGGAGAGTGTGCCAGCCCTCCTGATTGGGTCGCTGTTGCTTGTCATCGGATGTGGGTTGTTCTGGTGATGGGGTGCTCCCCAGCTGGGAGGAGACTGCAGGAAACAACTTTTAGATTTCTCTAAACCTTGCTTGGGTTGTCTGCCTCAGAGCAAATCTCAAATTCCCGGTTTCTGGCAGGGTACAAGGAGGCCAGGGGAGGGTATGAGCAGATTCAGAGCCTGTGGCCTGAATCCAGGAGCCCAGGGAGGTGGGGGCCATAGGAGAGTGCCCAGGAGCAGAGACAGCGCAGCTCTGTGTGGATTTCAGAGCAGACCCGTGGGTGACACTCACAGAACACGGTGATGCGGAAAACTTCCGTCGTCTGCTTGTCGGTGCAGGTGAAACTGCACAGGAGATCCTCATCCTTGGAGAAGTTGAAGACCTTGGATAGCTTACACCAATCCTGGCTCTTGAGGAGACTCTTGCTTAGGTCTGTCTCCAGACAAAGTTTCTTGGGGTCCGTACAGCTGGCTGTACAATTAATGAACTGAGAATCTCCAGACCCCATAATCAGGCGCTCTGGCTTCTCGAACACCTTCTCACCAGAACCTGGAAGGACACAACATATTGGGCAGCAGACACCCCCGCTGCCTGCCTGGTGGAGCTGCCCATGGTGGGCTCTCTGATCAAGGGGTCCCTTCTGCTCCTCTCTCCTTGTTCAGACATTACTGCCTCTGGTCTAGACCAAGGGGGCTGCGCCCTAGTTGTCTCCCTGCCCCTGACCGCTCTTCCTGCTTGTCAACTCCAGGTGAGCCTTCCTCATGCACATCTTCTATCCCCATGGAGATTATAATCGAACTTCGCCCCCCAGCCCAAATGAACCCTCCTCTGCTCAAGCCTCCCTGAAATGGAGGGGGATCCTGTCCTCTCAGGCCCCATGGCCATGAGTTCGGCTCGTCCCTCACTCCTTCCCTCTCTGCTGCAAATCCGTGTAGAACACCGGCTGTGTGGCAGGCACCATTCTAGGCTCTGGGGAGCCATCAGAGACAGAAGAAGACCAAGGCTTCCCCTTGTGGAGCTCACACTGCCACGAAGGACACAGAGGAACAAACAAACGAACTAGCCAACCTGTCATTGGTGGAGAGTGCCTGGGAAAGGACATAGGGAGTGGGGTGGGGCTGCCACGTGCAATGCTGTGCTCAGGCTTCATGGAAACACTGACATTTGAGGAAAGGAGGAAGGAAATGGGGGGAGCTTGGCTGCCTGGTACCTGCAGAGGACAGAAAACCACCAGCGCCAAGACCCTGGCGGAGAAGACACCAGGATGGCTGCAGCCCAGCAAGGAAGAAGCCCAAGAATCTGACCTGATCTCGGCCAGCTGGGCCTGTGCTGTGTCCTGTGTTTCTGCCAGCAACACCCACACGCCCCCACCTAGCCCTCAGCTGGGGAAAGAGAAAGGTTCTGTAGGGAGAGAGAGAGATCTGCATTTGAATCCCGTGTTTGCCATCTCTGTGGCCTTGGGCAAAGTGCTTTCCTTTTCTGACCCTCAGTTTCTCCATTGTCAAATGGGCTAGTAATCCCTTTCCGGCATGCTTGTCATGAAAGCACCTGAGAGGATTTCCAAACCAGAGTGCTCAGCACCTGGAGGCATTCTCCTTCACCATCCCCTGGACCACACAGAAGGGGCTTCGTTTTCAATTTATGTTCAGCAGAAGACGACGCCCTCCACTGACCTCTGCTGTCCACTGGGTCACTTCTAAAGACCAGCTGGGACGTGCCCTCACTTTCCCTTGAGCCCCAGCCTCCCTTAGTCTCCCCATCAGTCTCCACTACTTGCCACATCCACACACCCTGAAGTTATGGAGCCTGTTCAACCCAAAGTGTGAAGGCCAGGTCCCCCATCTGCTGCCCCGGGGTCATGGCGTCCTGGGGAAACCAGGCTTGCATAGCATCCCGCACCCATGGGGGCAGCCGCTGTGCTCAAAGTCTCAGAGACTTCAGGACCAGGACCCCCTTCTCCACACAACACCAGGGGAACAGGCGCCCTAACCTTTGGCTCACACACACCCAGTCTAGAGCCCCAGGCTCACCTCGGCAGCAGAGCAGGGAGAGAACGGCTAACAGCGTTCCCCAGCCACCTAAAGGGGACATCTCAAGTGGCATCCGCAGGCTCACAGGAACAGCTGAGGACTCCCTGCAGAGAGGTGAAGGGCGCCAGTCAGGGAGGCGGCCGGGGAGGACTTGCAGCTGCGGTCCGAAACCCCAGCCTTCTGTCAGCTGATGACCGTATTTCTTCTCATTATCTGAGTGGTGCTGGGGTGGCCACATGGAAGGCCCCCTCCGAGGGCAACAGGTTTGCAAGAAGCTGGGCAGAGGAATCCAGGAGTCAGCTGATAAGCAGGACACAACCTAGTCCTCCTGGCACACTCCTGTGAGGAGTGGGGCGGGCACCCGGGGCTCATGTGTGTGTGATGTGTGTGCACACAGGACAGTCACTGCTACAAGCCCCAAATCTGGGGAACCCTGAATCTCACAGGACACAGTATTGGGTCAACAAGGGAGAGACTTTCCAAGTTGGAAAGAGGGTTGGGAGGCGATTGCTGGACATTCTCCTCCGTCCTCTGCCCCTCCCCCTTTAGATTTCTGGTGATGCACAGGGTCCCCAGGCACTTTCCTGTCTCTTTTCTTAGCTAAATGTGATTTCGCGTTGCTAAGAGAAAGAGGAAGGAAAAGGAAAGTAGCATTTCATCGATGCCTCTTCTCTGTTAGGGACTAAATTAAGGTTTTAGTACATTGTCTCATTATCGCCCCAAATCTACCAATTTTGATTGTGTATCTGAGGAAGTTCAGGGCTCAGGTGAATTAATAACTTGCCTAAATCACAACGATATTAGGTGATGGAACTGAGGTGAGAATTCAGGAATGAAGAGTGATTGGTTGGAGAATTGGTGGTTGCCAGGGATTAAAGGGAGGGAGAAATGGACAGAAAGAGCAGAGAGGATATTTAGGACGGAGAAACTGCTCTGTTTGCTATGACAGTGGTGCATAGGTGTCAGTACACATTTGTGCAAACCCACAGAAGGTACACTCCAAGACCGAACCGTAATGGCACCGGCGGTCTTTGAGTGATAATGACGTGTCTTGCATGTTCGTCAATCCTAACAGATGGACCACTCTGGTGGGGGATGCTGAGAACAGGAGAGGCTGTGCATGTGTGGGGACAGAAGGCATGTGGCAAGTCTCTACTTCCCCTAAGTTTTGCTGTAAGCCTAAAGCTGCTCTTCTAAAAAGAAATCTCCAAAAAAAAAAAAAAAAAAAAATGGAGATAGTGGAGGACAGAGGAGCCTGGTGTGTTATAGTCCATGGAAGTGAAAAGAGTTGACACGACTTAGAGACTCAAAAAGAACAGAAAAATATCTCAAACACACCACCTTGGAAGGCAGCCTTCTTGGTTAGCATTCTTGCAGCCATGGCTTGTTACTGAAAATGCAGACTTTTATGACTTCCCTTGGGTTCCAGTCGTTAAGACTCTTTGCTTCCACATCGTGCGCAAGTGTTTGATCCCTGGTCATGAAACAAACATTCCATATGCGTGTGGCATGGCCAAATAGAAAGAAAACGCACGTTTTTAAACTCAGTTTTTAGCAGGTTTAGAAGAAGTGATTTCTAAATTTTTATCTCAAATTACATTTTTAAAATATATATTTGTTTGGCTGCAGCAAGTCTTAGTTGTGGCATGTGAGATCTAGTTCCCTGACCGGGGATGGAACCCAGGCCCCAGCACTGGGAGCTCGAAGTCTTAGCCCCTGGACCCACATGGAGGTTCCTCAGATTGCACTTTAAAAATATTTAAACACAAAACCCAGTTCTATATTGTTTATGAGACACATCCGATGAGTAAGAGTGTGGAATGATTGACAGTTGAAGAATGAAAAAAGATATACCAGGCAAAAGCTAACCAAAAGAAAAGCCGGGAAAGCTCTATTCATGTCAAGGAAAAAGCAATTTTAAGACCAAAAATATTTATTAGGGATACAATGAGTACCTAGATTAAACGGTCAATTCATACAGAAATTATAATTGTTGTAAACTTGTAAGCACTTAGCTTGAAGGAACAACAAAGAGATAAAACCATCATCATAGCAAGAAATTTTAATACAACATCTCTCTATCATGAGTAATGAAGCAAATGTGAAAAGATGCTTAACATCATTAATCATGAGGGAAAGTCACATCAAAGCCACAGTGAGATATCACCCCAGCACTATCAGAATGGTGATCATCAAAGACAACAAATAAAAAAAATAAATAAATAAAAAAAAAGACAACAAATAAAAACATTGGCAGGGGTGTGAAGAAAAGGGAACCCTCGTGTTCTCTTGGTGGGATTGTAAATTGGTGCAAATGCTGTGGAGAAAAGTGTGGAGGTGCCTCAAAAAGTGAAAAATAGAACTGCCATATGATCCAGCAATTTCAATTCTGGGTATTCTTCTGAAGAAAACAAAAGCACTAATTCAACGACATATATGCACACCAGTGTTCACCGTGGCAGCATTTACAATAGCCAACATGTGAAAGCCACCTGAATGTTCATCCATAGATGCATGAATAAAGATGTGGTTGGTATAAGTACACAACGGAATATTATTCAGCCACAAAGAATGAAATATTGCCATTTTTGACAACATGGATGGACCTAGAGGGTACTCTACCCTCTGTTATACCCTATAACCCACAATTCCACCCTTAGATATATGCCCAACACAAACTCTTGCACTAAGAACCAGAAACCTCTCCCGTTCTTACTATCTCTATGACCCTGAGCAAGTCATTTTTATCGCTCTGGGCCTTAGTTTTCTCTTCTGTAACATGGGATTAACCATAGCACATTCCTTATGGGAACGGTGTGTGGATTAAACTAATTAAATGACAATATTTAAAAGTGTTCAAAACAGTAGCTGGCACACAGAATATGTTATATAACCATTTCATAAAATGAAAATAAATGCATGTGATAAGGCACTAAACTAAAAATATCAAGAGAACAGTAAAAACAGACTTTGGGAGGGTGGTTACCTATGTCTGGGTGGGAGGCGAGTAGCACAGTAGGTAGATGGAAAGTTTAGTGGTAGTTCATCCTTGGGTTGACTGTTGGGTTCAGGGATGTTCATTGTATCATCTTACTGTACAATGCACGTGCATGTTACATAGATGTGTTCATTATGTGTCACATATTAAATTTTACAAAAAGAATACAAAGGGAAAAGAGAAATTCCTACATATCTAGAAAGAAGAGGCTCCTTGGAAGTATGAGCTGCAGGGTAGGAAAGTCCCTTCTAACCAGGTAGGATTTCATTGAATAGGATTCATCAGGAACCTTGGGTGTGACCCCAAGAGGCTAAGGACTATACTTGTCCCCTAAGCATCAGCTCTGAGCTCAGTCCAGATAACCTGGACCCACGTGGGCCATGGAGGGAAGGCAGCTCCACGCTTCTAAGACGGTTGTGTGGTTGACAGAGCAGGAGAGGAAGAGAAAGGACAAAACCAGGAAGTAACCACAAAGCAATATGCTGTTGGACTCAGAGAGATGGCTGACGTGAGCTCCTCATGCAACAACCAACCAGCTGGAGGAAATTTTGTAGCAACTCCAGCCCCTGGGCTTATGGGGAGACAGGGAGAGAAAGAACAAGAACTCAAGTGTTGACTAACAACCTATCCCAAGCCCTTTCCACTCTGCCAAGAGGGAAGCCGGGAGCATCACCTTACCTGTATCAGCTAACACATGTTGCTGTGATGGGGAAGCAGGGTGGCCGGGGTCCAGACTCCTGCAGCCGTTGTTCCCTGGGTTGTTGCTGGTTCAAAATTGCCGCCTGGTTTTTAACTGACTTCCTCTCTCCGAAGTCTCGCGATTCCTGTCCCAGCTCTGACCTCATACTGACATCACTTTCAGTTTATTACCGCTTGCTTTCAGTTCAGTTCGGTCGCTCAGTCGTGTCCGACTCTTTGCGACCCCATGAATTGCAGCTCGCCAGGCCTCTCTCTCCATCACCAACTCCCACAGTCTACCCAAACCCATGTCCATCGAGTCGGTGATGCCATCCAACCATCTCATCCTCTGTCGTCCCCTTCTCCTCCCGCCCCCAATCCTACCCAGCATTAGGGTCTTTTCCAATGAGTCAACTCTTTGCATGAGGTGGCCAAAGTATTGGAGTTTCAGCTTCAACATCAGACCTTCCAATGAACACCCAGGATTGATCGCTTTTAGGATGGATTGATTGGATCTCCTTGCAGTCCAAGGGACTCTCAAGAGTCTTCTCCAACACCACAGTTCAAAAGCATCAATTCTGCGGCGCTCAGCTTTCTTCACCGTCCAACTCTCACATCCATACAACACCACTGGAAGAACCATAGCCTTGACAAGACGCACTTTTGTTGGCAAAGTATGTCTCTGCTTTTAAATATGCTATCTAGGTTGGCCATAACCTTCCTTCCAAGGAGTAAGCGTCTTTTAATTTCATGGCTGCAATCACCATCAGCAGTGATTTTGGAGCCCCCCAAAATAAAGTCTGACACTGTTTCCACTGTTTCCCCATCTATTTTCCATGAAGTGATGGGACCAGATGCCATGATCTTAGTTTTCTGAACGTTGAGCTTTAAGCCAACTTTTTCACTCTCCTCTTTCACTTTCATCAAGAGGCTCTTTAGTTCTTCTTCACTTTCTGCCATAAGGGTGGTGTCATCCACATATCTGAGGTTATTGATATTTCTCCCGGCAATCTTGATTCCAGCTTGTGTTTCTTCCAGCCCAGCGTTTCTCATGATGTACTCTGCATATAAGTTAAATAAGCAGGGTGACAATATACAGCCTTGACGGACTCCTTTTCCTATTTGGAACCAGTCTGTTGTTCCATGTCCAGTTCTAACTGTTGCTTCCTGACTTGCATACAGGTTTCTCAAGAGACGGATCAGATGGTCTGGTATTCCCATCTCTTTCAGAATTTTCCACAGTTTATTGTGATCCACACAGTCAAAGGCGTTGGCATAGTCAATAAAGCAGAAATAGATGTTTTTTTGGAACTCTCTTGCTTTTTCGATGATCCAGCAGATATTGGCAATTTGATCTCTGGCTCCTCTGCCTTTTCTAAAACCAGTTTGAACATCTGGAAGTTCATGGTTCATGTATTGCTGAAGCCTGGCTTGGAGAATTTTGAGCATTACTTTACTAGAATGTGAGATGAGTGCAATTGTGCGGTAGTTTGAGCATTCTTTGGCATTGCCTTTCTTTGGGATTGGAACGAAGACTGACCTCTTCCAGTCCTGTGGCCACTGCTGAGTTTTCCAAATTTGCTGCCATATCGAGTGCAGCACTTTCACAGCATCACCTTTGAGGATTTGAAATAGCTCAACTGGAATTCCATCACCTCCACTAGCTTTGTTCGTAGTGATGCTTTTTAAGGCCCACTTGACTTCACATTCCAGGGTGTCTGGCTCTAGGTGAGTGATCACACCATCGTGATTATCTGGGTTGTGAAGATCTTTTATGTACAGTTCTTCTGTGTATTGTTGCCACCTCTTCTTAATATCTTCTGCTTCTGTTAGGTCCATACCATTTCTGTCCTTTATCAAGCCTATCTTTGCATGAAATGTTCCTTTGGTATCTCTAATTTTCTTGAAGAGATCTCTAGTATTTCCCAATCTGTTGTTTTCCTCTATTTCTTTGCACAGATCGCTGAGGAAGGCTTTCTTATCTCTGCTTGCTATTCTTTGGAACTCTGCATTCAGATGGGAATATTTTTCCTATTCTCCTTTGCTTTTCACTTCTCTTCTCTTCCCAGCTATCCGGAAGGCCTCCTCAGACAGCCATTTTGCTTTTTTGCATTTCTTTCCCATGGGGATTTTCTTGATCCCTGTCTCCTGTACAATGTCATGAATCTCTGTCCATAGCTCATCAGGCACTCACTATCAGGTCCAGTCCCTTAAATCTATTTGTCACTTCCACTTTATACTCATAAGGGATTTGATCTAGGTCATAACTGAATGGACTAGTGGTTTTCCCTTGCTTTAAACCCCGGTAAATATATACTGGGGCGTCCCAGGTGGCTTATCGGTGAAGAATCCACTTGCCAATGTGGAGCCAATTCCTGAGTCAGGAAGATCCCCTGGAGAATGAAATGGCACCCCACACCAGTATTCTTGCCTGGGAAATCTCAAGGACAGAGGAATCTGGCGGGGTACAGTGCATGGGGTCCCAAAGAGTGGGACATGACTGAGCATGCACGCATGCATGCAAGGAACCAACACAATTGAGGCCACAGTTGCTGAAGATCCCCTGGTTGGGGATCTTAGTTCCTCAACCAGGAATGAAGCTTGGGTCATGGCAGTGGAACTGCTACTAATCACTGGACCAGCAGGGAATTCCCTCTGCACCCTTTCTTTGGATTTCTGGTTTCTGTGCTGCTGGGGGTCTTTGATGAACAAGACAGATCCAGGATGAGCCGCCCACTGAACCCCTGCAGGAGGCTTGTCAACATCAGGGACCAAGGTCTTCCCTGTATTTGACATGTACAACCACACTGTGGTTCTTCTACTTACAACTCAGAACGATTGTGTGCTGAGACCTTTTCACATATGCCACTTCACCTAACAATTAAAAAAAACCTCCCCTGCAGAGTAGCTTTGTACAAACAGGCAGAGTTTCAGAGCTGGGTGCTAGGCAGCCAGCTGGGCTCACCCACAAGCAGAGGTTTTGCTCTCACAGGCCTGCCCCTCCGTGCCTACCACTGAAAGTCCTGGCTTAGCAAAGACACAAATTAGATCATGTCTGGGACCAAGACAGGGCTTTCCCAGTGGCCAAGTGGTGAAGAGTCCCCCTGCCAATGCAGGAGATGTAGGGGGCTGAGGTTCGATCACTGGGTCAGAAAGATCCCCTAAAGGAGGGAATGGCAACCCATTCCATATTCTTGCCTGGAGAATCCCATGGACAGATAAGCATGGCGGGCTATAGTTCAGGGGGTTGTAAAGAGTCGGACAGACTGAAGCGACTGAGCACAGCACGGAAAGGGCCAGGGACAGGGAGAGTCTGACACTGTGTCCCCTTCCATGTGCACAGTCCCCAGGTCTCCCTGGAGGGTCAACAGGAGGAGGAGTCGGAACCCCAGGAGGAAGGGCCTCCGGTTTTGCACCATCACTACCTGCCCTGCCCAGTGCCTGGCCTGAGGCCCTGCTCCCCTGGCCACGCCCTCTCCTTCCCCTCCCCTACAGCAACCCTGCTTGTAGGACTTGACCACGGTTCAGCACCACCATCCAGCATCTGAGAAAAGGGAAGCTTCAGTGAGCCTGGGGGTCTGGGTGCTGTGAGGGCCTTGCCCTGGGGTTGAAAGAGGTAGCCAGGGGCCAGGGGTGGTGTGGGGAGACCTGTGGCTGACATTGCTGAGGCCACCCCAGGAACTCTGATGGGGGATCTCTTTTCTCTTCTCCATCTCAGCAGAGCTGCGCCCCCACACCCACGCACCAGTGCCATAGGAACTGTGGGTGCAGATGTATCCTGGGCTTCAGGTAGGGACCGGGTGGGTGGTCAGCAGGGCCCAGGCCAAGGGATAGATGGGAATGCTGGAAGGGCCACATGCCCTAGGGCAGTGGGGGGCGGTCCTATTATCATCAGCACAGACAAGGGTTCTGTCCCCTTAACTTTTCTTTCTTGGGGTCCACTGAGGCAGGGGGCAGGCATGGTGAGGGTGCTTCTCCACCCAGACTACCGATAGCTTACAGTGAACGGTGTCTGACTCGTGATCTCCCAAGAAGATTTAGCTTAGATACCAGAGACCAGGCTTGATCCCTCAAGAGCTTTTGTGTAGCAGAGTTTTATTAAAGTAGGAAAAGGACAGAGAAAGCTTCTGACACAGACATCAGAAGGGGAATGGAGAGTGCACCCCTCGCTAGTGTTAGCAAGGGAGTTATATACTTTGTAAATTAGTTATTACAATAAATTAAAAGAATGTCTTTAGGTTGCAAAGATCTTACTAGACCCACTCCCATAATTTACATTTTAAAATAACAGGATTAGCCCAAAGGTTTTCAGGAAGGAGAAACTGTCCTCAAGCAGGATTTATTGTTGTTATATAATCCTCAGTACAAAGTTTAAACTGAGTTGTTTGTTATAATCATCAATTCCTGGCCTTAAATAAAAAATAGTTTTATGTGACCAAGGGTTTCTCTTGTAGCTCAGTTGGGAAAGAATCTGCCTGCAATGCGGGAGACCTGGGTTCGATTCCTGGGTCAGGAAGATCCCCTGGAGAAGGAAATGGCAACCCATTCCAGTATTCTTGCTTCTTGAGTGGAGAATCTCATCGACAGAGGAGCCTGGCTGGCTACAGTCCGCCAGTTCGCAAGAGTCGGACACGGCTTAGCGACTAAACCACCAACACCATGTGACTAAGACTAAGGAATGCAGAGAGAAAGAGATGTTTATTCTTTCCTCCTCCTTGAGAATTTCAGGCCCCTCACTCCTCCACCTTGGGGAACCCAGACTTCTTATCAAGTTGCCTAGGAATTGACTCTCTCACTACTACGATGTTGAGAGCCTCATGATATGAGAACAGACATCAGCCTTGGGGCCCACACCAGCTAGATCACGGAGCTGCACACACCCCTGGAGCCCCCGTGTCCCTCTCATGCCTGCCAACCCCTTTCTACACCTGGCAACCCTTCCTACCCTCCCATCCCCAACGAGGCCCTCTCCCTGGAGTGAATGAGTCCCGTGTCCACCACATGGAGACCTTGAACCAACCTGATCTCTGATCCGAGTGAGAGCCCCTTAGAGCCCCGTCCAGGCCCCAGAAGCCACATGAAAGGCCAACCCTGTCCAACTGATCACTGCCCTGGCTGGCAGAGGCCTGGGAGACGGAGCCCTCCCTCGACCTCCTCCTCTCCCCCTCTCTCTGGATGACCAGGGCTGCAGGGTCTCCATTTGGCCCAATAACGGAAAAGGAGGTAAGAGGCGAGGGCTGCTTTTGATTTCATGCCTCTCCGAAGGCCCAGTGTGGTGGGCGAGGACTTCTGGGGAGGCTTCTGGAGCCAAGTCATTGGAGCACCCTCACTTACCCCTGGACGCTGGCTCTGTTGGCAGAAGAGAGAAGTCAGAGCCATGTCCTGGAGGGCCACGTGGGAACAGAGGGTCTCTCTGCCCTGCTGGAGTCCTGCTCCAGCTGGTCCAGGGTTCCCTCAGGATGGAAGGCGTAGGCGATGCGAATGAGAAGACACAGTGAGTCTCGGTGTTTCCAAGTGTCTCCTGACTTTACTGTTTTCAAGACAGCTTTTATATCTTTAGTGGTACATAGAAACAAATGTGAAGTGTACAGTCATACCAAATCAGTTTAATGGGTCAACAGTGTTGACCCTTATCGACACCGTTTGCCTATCTTAGTTCATTTCGTTTACATCATCTTCTGGTGTCGGGGCCTGCTAACGTCTTGTGACTCTTTATTGATAAGGGTTGATCAGCCAGAACACTTTTGTATCAGGCACAGCAGGAAAGTTTCATCAACAGAAAGTTTCAAGGTAAAACCTGTTTTCGGTAATCTGTCCTATGCCTTGAGTTTAACAGAAAAGAATGTGGTTCCATAAAATCATAGAACAGCAAGCTGAAGGTCAGCTCTAAGTAAGAATCATCAGTTAAATCAACAATTGTTTTATTATTTGTATTAAAGCTAAACTTCTATTTATATAAATCTCTAACTATTATGCTTTCATTATATAGGCTAAATACATTAAGAGCAAAAACATAGTGAGTAAATATAGACTAAGTAACAGTTTTATAAAGCAATATTTCTTATATTTCCTAATAAGCCTTTTTTCCTACGAAGGGTTCTGTGCCCATTGGGGCTTTCTGTGCGGAGCCTCTCAATACTGTTTTATTGTTAAGGAGCAGTCATGCACATGAGCTCCAAAGGCACAGGCACACTTGTTAAACAGACTAAAATGCTAGCAAGGGAAGTTTAGATTAAAATACTCTGTATCCTAGATAATCAAATAGGGTGCCACCGTTCTGGGGCCTTGTCGATTAAGGTTTTCAACTGATCTATTTGGGAAGAGACCAGGAAAGGCCTTCTACCTAAGTCAGAGAAGATAAGAAGAGGTTTATTATAGCAAGCATCAGAAAGAGAAATATCATCTTTAAGGTGAGTGCTGAAGCAGCCTTCTGAGAATCCCTGAGGCCTGAGTTGCTCTGCTCATCTGGTCTTCTCCTCATGACTCTGTCATGGGTGGGATCTCACCAGCTGGTTCCCCGCACTGTCCCTCTGGGCCAGGGCGTGGCTGCCCACCCTCCCTCAGGAGGAAGGAGTCACTCAGGGGCCGATGAGAGTGGGTGCCTGGTGCCCAGGCGGGTCAGCCTGGGGGCACAGCAGGACCTGGGTTTGCTGGGGCTCAGGAATGCCTCTGAAGGAGAGGGCGGAGGGAGGCTGAGGAGACATGTGGAGACAGAAGTTCAGGCAGGCCTGGTGGCTCCCCTTCCTGGCCGTTCACAGAAGGTGACACGAGGCACAGGGTTGAGTCCAGCTGTTTGTATTCAGGCTGTTTGTCATGGGCCCTCAGCCAGGCCTGGACCGCAGCCTAAGGAGCCACACTGAGTTCCAGTGGCCGCCATGACAGTGGCCACGCTGCTCACATAGGCTGTGCCTGGTGCCTCCCGATCAGCCTCCTTCAAGTGGTCTGCACACGATAATTACCTGTCCGCCCCTGGAGCCACATATGGCTGAAGACAAACCACAGGAGGATGGATGTCACAAAAGAGAGCAGCACCCCTATCACGATCGCGATGATGATCACCATCGGGTTGTTGGGTTCGGGCTCTGGGGAGAGAATGGGTAGAGGTCACAGAAGTCCTCCCGTCCCAGACACCAGGCCCAAGGGGGCAGCCATCCACCCGTCACCCACCCCCCACCCCCGGGCATCCAGCTGTCAGTCTGCAGTACAGGCATGGGTGGCAAACGGTGTTATCACTAGAGGGAAAGGGGACCGTGGTGCAGGCCACCAGCCGGCCTCCGTGAGACCATGAGGGCAGATGCACTCAGATGGTCCCCTTGTCATGTGCTGCCAGACCTCATGGTCAGGACTGTGGCCTGGTCCAGGCCAAGCCCCTCCCTGGGCAGAGATGAGTGACCTTCTGCCAAACTCTCTGAAGACAAAGAGGATCTTGGCCATCTAGAGTCACAGAAGAGCAGGGCTCCAGGGGACCTTAGGGGTCAGTCAGGTCAAATTTATCATTGCAGATAGGGGTCAAGGCCAGAGAGAGGAGCTTGACTTGGTTAAGGTCACCCAGCTCTCTCATGGCCAGGAACTGGCATCCAAGCTGGGAACTCGCCAGGAGCCCCCGGGAACCCCAGGGATCAAGTGTCATGTCCCCGAGTGCCGCCCCTGAGCTGGCAGAGGGTGGGGCGAAGGCGTTTTCTTCCCCTGAGGGGCTGAAAGTGAATGTCCCTGCTCCTGATCTATGGGCTCCCCCTCACCTTTGACTTCAAGCCTCTGGGGATCTGAGACCCTGTGGACCAGGCCACCGCCGTGAGAGCGCAGGTCCATCTGGGCCTCGCACGAGAAGTTATAGTAGCCGTCTTCCCTGTGAGCTGTGGTGTGATGGGTTACCACGGCTTCTTGGGGGGAAAGGGTTGTCCCCACAAAGATCTGATTGCACAAGATCTCAGTACCGCGGAGCAGGGTGAGAGTGAGGCATTCCTGGGGTGCCACGGCGGGGACCCTGCACTCGATGGTGAACGGTGTCCCTATGACCACTGAGGTGGGCGACAGCGTCAGCAGCACTTGCTTTGGAGGGTCTGCAGGAAAGCGGAAGGGAGGTCTGGTGAGGCTGGGGGTGCAGCTCCGGCAGGCCCCACCCAGCCCAGACCATCCCCTGTGACGATGGTGTTCTCAGGAAGTAGCCTGGGGCTGGAAGGAGGAAGCAGTTCAGGGTGAAGGATGTCCTGGGTGGTAGTTTCAGGGACATGATGACTTCTGGAATGGACAAGAAAGGAGGTGACCTGGTGTCTACAAAGAAAAGATTCAAAATCTGTTCAGTCAACTAGAAAGGTAAAAATTTTGGCTGTGTCTCTTTCCTCTTCATAAATTCAATAGAAATTTCAAAAATTAAACAGTTGTATAGTTTTATTGACAGAGACTTAGAAGGAAGGACTCACTGGAAGGGGGCCCTGAATTGTGAGATTCTTTAGAGGCGGGGCCTGAAGTCAGAGCTGCCTTCATTTACAGAATCAGGTTTAGAGCTATCTCTATCCCTAAGCTATTAAACTCGATGGTACCCTAGTTCCTTTAAAAAAAAAATTTTCTTTGGTTGTGTCAGGTCTTTCTTAGTTGTGGTATGTGGGATCTGTTCCCTGACCAAGGATCAAACCTGGGTCCCCTACATTGGAAGTGCATAGTCTTAGCCACTGGACCATGAGGACATCTCCCTGGGTTCATTTTTGAACGAGAATACCTAGCCTCCATTACCTCAGGATAATATGGTAGATTTAGGACATCTTTCTACTCATTTGATCCAATGATGATAGTTCTGAGTGATACCCTGGGTGCCGAGCTTCTGAGAGAAACCTGGTCTCTCCATGGTCTCCGTGGCCCGTGGGCAGGTGTGTATCTGTGTGACGGTCACACATTTGCAAAGGGCCCTCAGGGGGAGATAAGACCACGACCTTCTTTCCAGGAGGTGAATGGATTACTGGAGAGTATGCCAGCCCTCCTGATGGGGTCCCTGTTGCTTGTCATGGGATATGGGTTGTTCTGGTGATGTGGGTGCTCTCCAGCTGGGGGGAGACTGTGGGAAACGACTTTTAGATTTGTCTCAACCTTGCTTGGGTTGTCTGCCTCTGAGCAAATCTCAAAATCCCGATAGCTGGCAGGGTTCAAAGAGGCCAGGGGAGGGTATGAGCAGATTCGGAGCCTGTGGCCTGGATCCAGGAGCCCAGGGAGGTGGGGGCCATAGGAGAGGGCCCAGGAGCAGAGACAGCGCAGTTCTGTCTGGGTTTGCAGAGTAGACCTGTGGGTGACACTCACGGAACACGGTGATCCTGAAAACTTTCAACGTCTGCTTGCCGGCGCAGGTGAAACTGCACAGGAGCTCCTCATCCTTGGAGATGTTGAAGACCTTGAATAGCTTCCACTGAGGCTGGCTCTCGAGGAGAGTCTTGTTTAGGTCTGTCTCCAGACCAAGTTTCTTGGGGTCCGGACAACTGGCAGTACAATTAATGAACTGAGAATCTCCAGACCCCACCATCAGGTGCTCTGGCTCCTCGAACACCTTCTCACCAGACCCTGGAAGGACAGAACACACTGGGCAGAAGACACCCCCGCTGTGCTGCCCGGTGGAGCTGCCCATGGTGGGCACCCTGATCAAGGGGTCCATTCTGCTTCTCTCTCCTTGTTCAGACATTACTGCCTCTGGTCTAGACCAAGGGGGCTGCGCCCTAGTTGTCTCCCTGCCCCTGACCGCTCTTCCCGCTTGTCAACTCCAGGTGAGTTTTCCTCATGCACATCTTCTATCCCCATGGAGATTATAATCGAACTTCGCCCCCCAGCCCAAATGACCCCTCCTCTGCTCAAGCCTCCCTGAAATGGAGGTGGATCCTGTCCTCTCAGGCCCCATGGCCATGAGTTCGGCTCGTCCCTCACTCCTTCCCTCTCTTCTGAAAATCCTTGTAGAACACCGGCTGTGTGGCAGGCACCATTCTAGGCTCTGGGGAGCCATCAGAGACAGAAGAAGACCAAGGCTTCCCTTTGTGGAGCTCACACTGCCGCGAAGGACACAGAGGAACTAACAAGGGAACTAGCCAGCTTTCGGTTGGTGAGAGTGCCTGGGAAAGGACATAGGGAGTGGGGTGGGGCTGCCACGTGCAATGCTGTGCTCAGGTTTCATGGAAACACTGACATTTGAGGAAAGGAGGAAGGAAATGGGGGGAGCTTGGCTGCCAGGTATCAGCAGAGGGCAGAAAACCACCAGCGCCAAGACGCTGGAGGAGAAGACACCAGGATGGCTGGAGCCCAGCAAGGAAGAAGCCCAAGAATCTGAACTGATCTCGGCCACCTGGGCCTGTGCTGTGTCCTGTGTTTCTACCAGCAACACCCACATGCCCCCACCTAGCCCTCAGCTGGGGAAAGAGAAAGGTTCTGTAGGGAGAGAGAGAGATCTGCATTTGAATCCCGTGTTTGCCAGCTCTGTGGCCTTGAGCAAAGCGCTTCCCTCCTGAGCCTCAGTTTCTCCATCTGTCAAATGGGCTAGTAATCCCTTTTGGGTATGGTTGTCATGAAAGCACCTGAGAGGCTTTCCAAAACAGAGTGCTCAGCACCTGGAGGCATTCTCCTTCGCTGTCCCCTGGACCACGCAAAAGGGCTTCATTTTCACTTTGATGGTCAGCGGAAGACGACGCCCTCCACTGACCTCTGCTGTCCACTGGGTCACCTCTGAAGACCAGCTGGGATGTACCCTCACTTTCCCTTGAGCCCCAGCCTCCCTTAGTCTCCCCATCAGTCTCCACTACTTGCCACATCCACACACCCTGAAGTTATGGGGCCTGTTCAACCCAAAGTGTGAAGGCCAGGTCCCCCATCTGCTGCCCCGGGGTCATGGGGTCCTGGGGAAACCAGGCTTCAATAGCATCCCACACCCTTGGGGGCAGCCGCTGTGCTCAAAGCCTAAGCGACTTCGGGACCAGGACCCCTTTCTCCACACAACACCAGGGGAACAGGCGCCCTAACCTTTGGCTCACACACACCCAGTCTAGAGCCCCAGGCTCACCTCGGCAGCAGAGCAGCGAGAGAACGGCTGTGAGCGTTCCCCAGCCACCTAAAAGGGACATCTCGAGTGGCCTCCGCAGGCTCACAGGAACAGCTGAGGACTGCCTGCAGAGAGGTGAAGGGCAACGGTCAGGGAGGCGGCCGGGGAGGACTTGCAGCTGCGGTCCGGAACCCCCAGCCTTCTGTCAGCTGATGACCATATTTCTTCTCATTATCTGAGTGGTTTTGGGGAGGCTACATGGAAAGCCAGCTCCAAGGGCAACAGGTCTGCAAGAAGCTGGGCAGAGGAAGCCAGGAGTCAGCTGATAAGCGGGACATAACCTAGTCCTCCTGGCACACTCCTGTGAGGGGTGGTGCAGGCACCTGGGGCTCATGTGTGTGTGATATGTGTGCACACAGCACAGTCACCGCTACACGCCCCAAATCTGGGGAACCCCGAATCTCACAGGACACAGTATTGGGGTCAACAAGGGAGGGACTTTCCAAGTTGGAAAGAGGGTTGGGAGGCGATCGCTGGACCTTCTCCTCTGTCCTCTGCCCCTCCCCCTGTAGATTTCTGGTGATGCACAGGGTCCCCAGGCACTTTCCTGTCTCTTTTCTTAGCTAAACGTGATTTCACGTTGCTAAGACAAAGAGGAAGGAAAAGGAAAGTAGCATTTCATTGATGCCTCTTCTCTGTTAGGGACTAAATTAAGGTTTTAATACATTGTCTCATTATCGCCCCAAATCTACCAATTTTGATTGTGCATCTGAGGCAGTTCAAGGCTCATGTGAATTAATACCTTGCCTAAATCAGAAAGATATTATGTGATGGAACTGAGGTGAGAATTTAGGAATGAAGAGTGGTTGGTTGGAGATTTCGTGGTTGCCAGGGATTAAAGAGAGGGAGAAATGGACAGAAAGAGCAGAGAGGATATTCAGGACGGAGAAACTGCTCTCTTTGCTACGACAATGGTGCACAGGTGTCAGTACACATTTGTCCAAACCCACAGAAGGTACACACCAAGACCGAACTGTAATGTCACCAGCGGTCTTTGGGTGATAATGACGTGTCAATGCAGGTTCATCAGTCATAACAGATGGACCACTCTGGTGGGGGATGTTGATAATAGGAGAGGCTGTGCATGTGTGGGGACAGGAGGTATGTGGCAAGTCTCTACTTCACCTAAGTTTTGCTGTAAGCCTAAAGATGCTCTTCTAAAAAGAAATCTACTAAGAAAAAAAAATGGAGATAGTGGAGGACAGAGGAGCCTGGTGTGTTATAGTCCATGGGGGTGAAAAGAGTCGACACGACTTAGCGACTGAAAAACAACAGAAAAATAGCTCAAACACACCACCTTGGAAGGCAAACTTCTTGGTTAGGATTGTTGCAGCTATGGATTATTACTGAAAATTCAGACTTTTATGACTTCCCTGGGGTTCCAGTCGTTAAGACTCTTTGCTTCCACACCGTGGGCAAGTGTTTGATCCCTGTTTACAGAACAAACATTCCATATGCACATTCCATATGCGTGTGGCATGGCCAAATATAAAGAAAATGCAGGTTTTTAAACTCAGCTTTTAGCAGGTTTAGAGGAAGTCATTTCTAAATTTTTATCTCAAATTACATTTTTAAAATATATATTTATTTGGCTGCACCAAGTCGTAGTTCTGGCATGTGGGATCTAGTTCCTTGACCAGGGATGGAACCCAGGCCCAATGCACTGGGAGCTCGAAGTCTTAGCCCCTGGAACCCCAGGGAGGTTCGTCACATTACACTTCAAAAATATTTAAAGACAAAACCCAGTTCTACATTGTTTATGAGACACATCCGATGAGTAAGAGTGTGGAATGGTTGACCGTCGAAGAATGAAAAAAGAGACACCAGGCAAAAGCTAACCAAAAGAAAAGCCGGGAAAGGTCTATTCATATCAAAGAAAAAGGAATTGAAGAAAAAAATATTTATTAGGGATACAGTGAGTACCTAGATTAAACGGTCAATTCATACAGAAATTATAACTGTTGTAACTTGTAAGCACTTAGCTTGAAGGAACAACAAAGAGATAAAACCATCATCATAGCAAGAAATTTTAATACAACATCTCTCTATCATGAATAATGAAGCAAATGTGAAAAGATGCTCAACATCATTAATCATGAGGGAAAGTCACATCAAAGCCACAATGAGATATCACCCAGCCACTGTCAGAATGGTTATCATCAAAGACAACAAATAAAAACATTGGCAGGGGTGTGGAGAAGAGGGAGCCCTCGTGTACTCTCGGTGGGATTGTAAATTGGTGCAAATGCTGTGGAGAAAAGTGTGCAGGTGCCTGAAAAAATGAAAAATAGAACTGCCGTATGATCCAGCAATTTCAATTCTGGGTATTCTTCTGAAGAAAACAAAAGCACTAAGTCAATGACATATATGCACACCAAGGTTCGCTGTGGCATCATTTACAATAGCCAACATGCGAAAGCCACCTGAATGTTCATCCATAGATGCATGAATAAAGATGTGGTTGGTATAAGTACACAACGGAATATTATTCAGCCACAAAGAATGAAATATTGCCATTTTTGACAACATGGATGGACCTAGAGGGTACTATACCCTCTGTTATACCCTCTAACCCACAATTCCACCCTTAGATATATGCCCAACACAAACTCTTGCACTAAGAACCAGAAACCTCTCCCGTTCTTACTATCTCTATGACCCTGAGCAAGTCATTTTAATCTCTCTGGGCCTTAGTTTTCTCTTCTGTAAAATGGGATTAACCATAGCACATTCCTTATGGGAATGGTGTGTGGATTAAACTAATTCAATGACAAAATTTAAAAGTGTTGAAAACAGCAGCTGGCACACAGAATATGTTATATAACTATTTCGTAAAATGAAAATAAATGCATGTGATAAGGCACTAAATTAAAAATATCAAGAGAACAGTAAAAACAGACTTTGGGAGGGTGGTTATCTATGTCTGGGTGGGAGGTGAGTAGCACAGTAGGTAGATGGAAAGTTCAGTGGTAGTTCATCCTTGGGTTGAGTGTTGGGTTCAGGGATGTTCATTGTATTATCTTACTGTACAATGCACATGCATGTTACATAGATGTGTTCATTATGTGTCACATATTAAATTTTACAAAAAGAATACAAAGGGAAAAGAGAAATTCCTACATATCTAGAAAGAAGAGGCTCCTTGAGACTATGAGCCAGAGAGTAGGAAAGTCCCTTCTAACCAGGTAGGACTTCACTGAATAGGATTCATCAGGAACCTTGGGTGTGACCCCAAGAGGCTGGGGACTATACTTGTCCCCTAAGCATCAGCTCAGAGCTCAGGCAAGATGATCTGGATCCACGTGGGCCATGGAGGGAAGGCAGCCCCACGCTTCTAAGACGGTTGTGTGGTTGACAGAGCAGGAGAGGAAGAGAAAGGACAAAACCAGGAAATAACCACAAAGCAATGGGCTGTTGGACTCAGAGAGATGGCTGACGTGAGCTCCTCATGCAACAACCAACCAGCTGGAGGAAATTTTGTAACAACTCCAGCCCCTGGGCTTATGGGGAGACAGGGAGAGAAAGAACAAGAACTCAAGTGTTGACTGAGAATCTATCCCTAGCCCTTTCCACTCTGCCAAGAGGGAAGCCGGGAGCATCACCTTACCTGTATCAGCTAACAGGTGGTGCTGTGATGGGGAAGCAGGGTGGCCAGGGTCCAGCCTCCAGCAGCCGTTGTTCCTTGGGTTGTTGCTGGTTCAAAAATGCCGCCTGGTTTTTAACTGATTTCACCTCTCAGAAGTCACGTGCTTCCTGTCCCAGCTCTGACCTCATACTAACATCACTTTCAGATTATTACCTCTTGCTTTAAACCCCGGTAAATATATACTGGGGCATCCCAGGTGGCTTATCGGTGAAGGATCCACCTGCCCATGTGGGAGCCGATTCCTGAGTCAGGAAGATCCCCTGGAGAATGAAATGGCACCCCACTCTAGTATTCTTACCCAGGAAATCTCATGGACAGAGGAATCTGGCGGGGTACAGTGCATGGGGTCCCAAAGAGTGGGACACGACTGAGCATGTACGCATGCATGCAAGGGACCAACACAATTGAGGCCATAGATGCTGAAGATCCCCTGGTTGGGAATCTTAGTTCCTCAACCAGGAATTAAGCTTGGGTCATGGCAGTGAAACTGCTACTAATCACTGGACCAGCAGGGAATTCCCTCTGCACCCTTTCTTTGGATTTCTGGTTTCTGTGCTGCTGGGGCTCTTTGACGAACAAGACACATCCAGGATGAGCCGCCCACTGAACCCCTGCAGGAGGCTTGTCAACATCAGGGAGCAAGGTCTTCCCTGTATTTGACATGCCCAACCACCCTGTGGTTCTTCTACTTACAACTAAGAATGATTGTGTTCTGAGGTCTTTTCACATATGCCAATTCACCTAACAATTAAAAAAAAACCCTCCCCTGCAGAGTAGCTTTGTACAAACAGGCAGAGTTTCAGAGCTGGGTGCTAGGCAGCCAGCTGGGCTCACCCACAAGCAGAGGTTTTGCTCTCACAGGCCTGCCCCTCCGTGCCTACCACTGAAAGTCCTGGCTTAGCTGTTGCTGCTGCCAAGTCGCCTCAGTCTTGTCCGACTCTGTGCGGCCCCATAAACTGCAGCCCACTAGGCTCCCTGGTCCCTGGGATTCTCCAGGCAAGAACAGTGGAGTGGGTTGCCATTTTCTTCTCCAATGCATGAAAGTGAAAAGTGAAAGTGAAGTCACTCAGTCGTTTCCGACTCTTCGAGACCCCATGCACTGCAGCCAACCAGGCTCCTCCGTCCAAGGGATTTTCCCGGCAAGAATACTGGAGTGGGTTGCCACTTGGCAAAGACACAAATTAGAACATGTCTGGGACCAAGATAGGGCTTACCCAGTGGCCAAGAGGTAACGAGTCCACCTGCCAATGCAGGAGATGCACGAGGCTGAGGTTCGATCACTGGGTCAGAAAGATCCCCCAAAGGAGGGAATGGCAACCCATTCCATATTCTTGCCTGGAGAATCCCATGGACAGATAAACCTGGCGGGCTACAGTTCATGGGGTTGCAAAGAGTCGGACAGACTGAAGCGACTGAGCACAGCACGGAAAGGGCCAGGAGCAGGGAGAGTCTGACACTGTGTCCCCTTCCATGTGCACAGTCCCCAGGTCTCCCTGGAGGGTCAACAGGAGGAGGAGTCGGAACCCCAGGAGGAAGGGCCTCCGGTTTTCCACCATCACTACCTGCCCTGCCCAGTGCCTGGCCTGAGCCCCCTGCCCCCCTGGCCAGGCCCTCTCCTTCCCCTCCCCTACAGCAACCCTGCTTGCAGGACTTGATCTCGGTTCAGCACCACCATCCAGCATCTGAGAAAAGGGAAGCTTCAGTGAGCCTGGGGGTCTCGGTGCTGTCAAGGCCTTGCCCTGGGGTTGAAAGAGGTAGCCAGGGGCCAGGGGTGGTGTGGGGAGACCTGTGGGTGAAATTGCTGAGGCCACCCCAGGAACTCTGATGGGGGATCACTTTTCTCTTCTCCATCTCAGCAGAGTCGTGCCCCAACCCCACGCACCAGTGCCACAGGAACTGTGGGTGCAGATGTATCCTGGGCTTCAGGTAGGGACCGGGTGGTTGGTCAGCAGGGCCCAGGCCAAGGGATAGATGGGAATGCTGGAAGGGCCACGTGCCCTAGGGCGGTGGGTGGCGGTGCTATTATCATCAGCACAGACGAGGGTTCTGTCCCCTTAACTTTTCTTTCTTGGGGTCCACTGAGGCAGGGGCCAGTCATGGTGTGGGTGCTTCTCCACCCAGACTACCGATAGCTTACAGTGAACGGTGTCAGACTCGTGATCTCCCAAGAAGATTAAGCTTAGGCACTAGAGACCAGGCTTGATCACTCAAGAGCTTTTGTGTAGCAGAGTTTTATTAAAGTAGGAAAAGGACAGAGAAAGCTTCTGACACAGACATCAGAAGGGGAATGGAGAATGCCCCCCTCGCTAGTGTCAGCAAAGGAGTTATATACTTTGTAAATTAGTTATTACAATAAATCAAAAGAATGTCTTTAGGTTGTAAAGATCTTACTAGACCCACTCCCATAATTTACATTTTAAAATAACAGGATTAGCCCAAAGGTTTTCAGGAAGGAGAAACTGACCTAAAGCAGGATACATTGTTGTTATATAATCCTCAGTACAGAGTTTAAACTGAGTTGTTTGTTGTAATCATCAGTTGCTGGGCTTAAAGAAAAAAGTGTTTTATGTGACTGTTTCTGTTGTAGCTCAGTTGGGAAAGAATCTGCCTGCAATGCAGGAGACCTGGGTTCAATTCCTGGGTCAGGAAGATCCCCTGAAGAAGGAAATGGCAACCCATTCCAGTATTCTTGCTTCTTGAGTGGAGAATCTCATGGACAGAGGAGCCTGGCGGGCTACAGTCCATGAGGTCGCAAGAGTCGGACACGGCTTAGCGACTAAACCACCAACACCATTTGACTAAGACTAAGGAATGCAGAGAAAAAAAGATGTTTGTTCTTTCCTCCTCCTTGAGAATCTCAGACCCCTTGCTCCTCCTTCTTGGGGAACCCAGCCTTCTTATCAAGCTGCCTAGGAATTGACTCTCTCACTACTATGATGTTGAGAGCCTCATGATATGCGAGCAGACATCAGCCCAGGGGCCCCGCCAGCTAGATCACGGAGCTGCACACAGCCCTGCAGCCCCCGTGTCCCTCTCGTGCCTGCCAACCACTTTCTACCCATGGCAACCATTCCTACCCTCCCATCCCCAACCAGGCCCTCTCCCCGGGGTGAATGAGTCCCGTCTCCACCACACGGAGACCTTGAACCAACCTGATCTCTGATCCGGGTGAGAGCCCCTTAGAGCCCCGTCCAGGCCCCAGAAGCCACATGAAAGGCCAACCCTGTCCCATTGATCGCTGCCCCGGCTGGCAGAGGTTTGGGAGACGGAGCCCTCCCTCGACCTCCTCCTCTCCTCCTCTCTCTGGATGACCAGGGCTGCGGGCTCTCCATTTGGCCGAATAACAGAACTATAGGTAAGAGGCGAGGACTGCTTTTGATTCTATGGCTGTCCAAAGGCCCAGAATGGCAGGGGAGGCCTTGGGAGGAAGTTCAAGGAGCCAAGCCACTGGGGCCCCCAAACTCACCCCTGGACGCTGGCTCTGTTGGCAGAAGAGAGAAGTCAGAGCCATGTCCTGGAGGGCCACGTGGGAGCAGAGGGTCTCTCTGCCCCTCTGGACCAGGGCGTGGCTACCCAACCTCCCTCAGGAGGAAGGAGGCACTCAGGGGCCGAGGAGAGTGGGTGCCTGGTGCCCGGGCGGGTCTGCCTGGGGGCACAGCAGGGTCTGGGTTTGCTGGGGCTCAGGAAGGCCTCTGAAGCAGAGGGCGGAGGGAGGCTGAGGAGACCTGTGGAGCAAAAAGTTCAGGCAGGCCTGGTGGCTCCCCTTCCTGGCCGTTCCCAGGAGGAGACACGAGGCACAGGGTTGAGTCCGGCTGTTTGTATTGAGGCTGTTTGTCATGGGCCCTCAGCCAGGCCTGGACCACAGCCTAAGGAGCCACATTGAGTTCCAGTGGCCTCCATGACAGTGGCCACGCTGCTCACATAGGCTGTGCCCAGTGGCTCCGTCTCAGCCTCTTCTAAGTGGCCGGCACTCTGTTGTTACCTGTCCACTGCCGGTGCCACCTCTCATTTCAGTTCACTTCAGTCCCTCGCTTGTGACCCCATGGAGTGCAGCACGCCAGGCCTCCCTTTCCTTCATCAACTCCCAGAGTTCAGTGAAACTCATGTCCACTGAGTTGGTGATGCCATCCAACCATCTCATCCTCTGTCATCCCCTTCTTCTCCCACCTTCAATCTTTCTCAGCATCAGGGATTTTGCAGATAAGTCAGGTCTTCACATCAGGTAGCCAAAGTATTGGAGTTTCAGCTTTAGCATCAGTCCTTCCAATGAATATTTTGGACTGATTTCCTTTAGGATGGACTGGTTGGATCTCCTTACTGTCCAAGGGACCCTCAAGAGTCTTCTCCAACACCACAGTTCAAAAGCATCAATTCTTTGGTGCTCAGCTTTCTTTATAGTCCAACTCTCACATCCATACATGACTACTAGAAAAACCATAGTTTTGACTAGACAGACCTTTGCTGGCAAAGCAATGTCTCAGCTTTTTAATATGCTGTCTAGGTTGGTCATAACTTTTCTTCCAAGGAGCAAGCGTCTTTTAATTTCATGCCTGCAGTCACCATCTGCAGTGATTTTGGAGCCCCACAAAATGAAGTCAGTCACTGTTTGCATTGTTTTCTCCATCTATTTTCCATGAAGTGATGGGACCAGAGATGGAGCCACCTCTGGGTGAAGACAAAGCACAGGAGGACGAATATCCCAAACAAGAGCAGCAGCACTATCTCCATCCCGATGATGGCCCACATCTGGTTGTTGGGCTCGGGCTCTGGAGAGAGAAGGGGTAGAGGTCACAGAATCCTCTGGTCCTAGATGTCAGGCCCAAGGGGGGCAGCCAACGCCCCGTCAGCCATCCCCCCACCCGTGGGCATCCAGCTGTCAGTCTGCAGTACAGGCATGGGTGGCAAACGGTGTTATCACTAGAGGGAAGGAGGACCAGGGTCCAGGTCACCAGCCGGCCTCCGTGAGACCATGAGGGCAGATGCACTCAGATGGTCCCCTTGTCATGTGCTGCCAGACCTCATGCTCAGGACTGTGGCCTGGTCCAGGCCAAGCCCCTCCCTAGGCAGAGATGAGTGACCTTCTGCCAAACTCTCTGAAGACAAAGAGGATCTTGGCCATCTAGAGTCACAGAAGAGCAGGACTCCAGGGGACCTTAGGGGTCAGTCAGGTCAAATTTATCTTTGCAGATAGGGGTCAAGGCCAGAGAGAGGAGCTTGACTTGGTTAAGGTCACCCAGCTCTCTCATGGCCATGAACTGGCATCCAAGCTGAGAACTTGCCAGGAGCCCCCGGGAACCCCAGGGATCAAGTGTCATGTCCCCGAGTGCCGCCCCTGAGCTGGCAGAGGGTGGGGCGAAGGCGTTTTCTTCCCCTGAAGGGCTGAAAGTGAATGTCCCCGCTCCTGATCTGTGGGCTCCCCCTTACCTTTGACTTCAAGCCTCTGGGGATCTGAGACCCTGTGGGCCAGGCCACCGCCGCGGGAGCGCAGGTCCATCTGGGCCTCGCACGAGAAGTTATAGTAGCCGTCTTCCCTGTGAGCTGTGGTGAGATGGGTGACCACGGCTTCTTGGGGGGAAAGGGTTGTCCCCACAAAGGTCTGATTGCACAAGATCTCAGTACTGCAGAGCAGGGTGAGAGTGAGGCATTCCTGGGGTACCACGGCGGGGACCCTGCACTTGATGGTGAACGGTGTCCCTATGGCCACTGAGGTGGGCGACAGCGTCAGCAGCACTTGCTTTGGAGGGTCTGCAGGAAAGCGGAAGGGAGGTCTGGTGAGGCTGGGGGTGCAGCTCCGGCAAGCCCCACCCAGCCCAGACCATCCCCTGTGACGACGGTGTTCTCAGGAAGTGGGCTGTGGCTGGAAGGAGGAAGCAGTTCTGGGTGAAGGATGTCCTGGGTGGTAGTTTCAGGGACATGATGACTTCTGGAATGGACAAGAAAGAAGGTGTCCTGGTGTCCACAAAGTAAAAGTTCAGAATCTGTTCAGTCAGCTAGAAAGATAAAAGTTTTGGCTGTGTCTCTTTCCTCTCCATAAATTCAATAGAAATTTCAAAAATTAAACAGTTGGATACTTTTGTTGAGAGAGACTTAGAAGGGAGGACTCACTGGAACGGGGCCATGAATTGTGAGATTCTTCAGAGGCAGGGCCTAGAGTAGAGCTGCCTTGGTTTTCAGAATCATGTTTAAAACTATCTCTATCTTTTAGCTATTAAACTCCATGGTACCCTGAGTTCCTGTTTTTTTAAAAAAAACATTTATTTCTTTGGTTGTTCCAGGTGTCATCTATGGTATGTGGGACCCAGTCCCCTGACCAGGGATCAAACCCGGGTCCCCTGCAATGGGAGTGCATAGTCTTCGCCAGTGGACCACCAGGACATCTCCCTGGGTTTCTTTTTGAATTAGAATACCTAGCCCAGAAGGCAATGGCACCCCACTCCTGTACTCTTGCCTGGGAAACCCCATGGACGGAGGAGCCTGGTAGGGTACAGCCCATGGGGCCACGAAGTGTCGGACACGACTGAGCGACTTCACTTTCACTTTTCACTTTCATGCACTGGAGGAGGAAATGGCAACCCACTCCAGTGTTCTTGCCTGGAGAATCCCAGGGACGGGGGAGCCTGGTGGGCTGCCGTCTATGGGGTGGTACAGGGTCGGACACGACTGATGCGACTTAGCAGCAGCAGCCCCCGTTACCCCAGATAATATGGTAGATTTAGGACATCTTTCTATTCATTTGATCCACTGATGATAGTTCTGAGCGATACCATGGGTGCTGAGTTTCTGAGAGAAACCCAGTCTTTCCATTGTCTCCTTGGCCTGTGGGCAGGTGTGTGTGTGTGTGACAGTCACACATTTGCAAAGGGCCCTCAGGGGGAAATAAGACCACGACCTTCTCTCCAGGAGGTGAATGGATTACTGGAGAGTGTGCCAGCCCTCCTGATGGGGTCCCTGTTGCTTGTCAAGGGATATGGGGTGTTCTGGTGATGGGGGTGCTCCCCAGCTGGGAGGAGACGGTGGGAAACGACTTTTAGATTTGTCTCAACCTTGCTTGGGTTGTCTGCCTCTGAGCAAATCTCAAAATCCCGATTGCTGGCAGGGTTCAAAGAGGCCAGGGGAGGGTATGAGCAGATTCGGAGCCTGTGGCCTGGATCCAGGAGCCCAGGGAGCTGGGGGCCATAGGAGAGGGCCCAGGAGCAGAGACAGCACAGCTCTGTGTGGGTTTGCAGAGCAGGGCCCGTGGGAGACACTCACAGAACACGGTGATGCTGAAAACTTTCATCGTCTGCTTGCTGGCGCAGGTGAAACTGCACAGGAGCTCCTCATCCTTGGAGATGTTGAAGACCTTGAATAGCTTCCACTGAGCCTGGCTCTCCAGGAAGGTCTCGTGTAGGCTGTCCCCAGAACAAGTTTCTTGGGGTCCGTACAACTGGTAGTAAAATTAATGAACTGAAACTCTTCAGACTCCACTCCATGGGTACCTTGAATGCCTTCTCACCAGATCCTGGAAGGACAGAACACACTGGGCAGCAGACACCCCCGCTGCCCTGCCCGGTGGAGCTGCCCATGGTGGGCACTCTGATCAAGGGGTCCCTTCTGCTCCTCTCTCCTTGTTCAGACATTACTGCCTCTGGTCTAGACCAAGGGGGCTGCCCCCTAGTTGTCTCCCTGCCCCTGACTGCTCTTCCAGCTTGTCAACTCCAGGTCAGCCTTCCTCATGCACATCTTTATCCCCATGGAGATTATAATCGAACTTTGCCCCCCAGCCCAAATGACCCCTCCTCTGTTAAAGCCTCCCTGAAATGGAGGTGGATCCTGTCCTCTCAGGCCCCGTGTCCGTGAGTTCTGCTCCTCCCTCACTCCTTCCCTCTCTTCTGCAAATCCTCGTAGAACACCAGCTGTGTGGCAGGCACCATTCTAGGCTCTGGGGAGCCATCAGAGACAGAAGAAGACCAAAGCTTCCCCTTGTGGAGCTCACACTGCCGCGAAGGACACAGAGGAACAAACAAGCGAACTAGCCAGCCTGTCATTGGTGGGAAGTGCCTGGGAAAGGACATAGGGAGTGGGGTGCGGCTGCCATGTTAATACTGTGCTCAGCACAGGTTTCATGGAAACAGTGACATTTGAGCCAAGGATGAAGGAGATGAGGGGCACTTGGCTGGCAGGTGTCTGCTGAGGGCAGAAAACCACCAGTGCTAAGACCCTGGGCAGAGAGGAGACCAGGATGGTCGGAGACCAGGGAGGAAGAAGGTGAGGCATCTGAACTGATCTTGGCCAGCTGGGCCTCTGCTGCGTCCTGTGTTCCCGCCACACCCGGAGGCCCCATCTAGCCCTCAGCTGGGGAAAGAGGGAGGCTCTGCAGGGAGAGAAAGAGAGCAGCATTTGAATCCTGAGTTTGCCAGCTCTGTGGCCTTGGGCAAAGTGCTCTCTCTTTCTGAGCCTCAGTTTTTCCATCGGTCAAATGGGTTAGTAATCCCTTTCCTGCATGGTTGCCATGAAAGGACCTGGCAGGTTCTCCAAAACAGAGCACTGAGCACATGGAGGCATTCTCCTTCACCATCCCCTGGACTGCCCGGAAGGGGCTTCATTTTCACTTTGATGGTCAGCAGAAGACGATGCCCTCCGCTGACCTCTGCTGTCCACTGGGTCACCTCTGAAGACCAGCTGGGACGTGCCCTCACCTTCCGTTGAGCCTCAGTCTCCCTTCATTTCCTCGTCAGTCTCCACGACCTGCCACATCCACACACCCTGAAGTTATGGGGCCTGTTTAACCCAGTGTGTGAAGGCCAGGAACCCAACCTGCTGCCCCGGGGTCACAGGGTCACGGGGAAGCCAGGCTCACACAGCAGCCCACACCTGTGGCGGGTAGCTGCTGTGCTCAAAGCCTCAGCGACTTCAGGACCAGGGCCCCCTCTCCGCACGATACCAGGGGTACAAGTGACCTACCCTCTGGCTGGCATGCACCCAGTCAGGACCTCCAGGCTCACTTGGGCATCAGAGCAGGGCGAGAAAGGCTACGAGGAGGATGGCCACCCCAGCCATCCCCAGCCACCAAAAGGGGACATCTCGAGTGGCGTCCACAGGTTTGCAGGGAATAGCCGAGGACTGCCTGGAGAGAGGTGAAGGGCACTGGTCAGGAAGGGGTGACCTGTAGCAGCAATCCAGAACTCCCAGCTTTCTATAAGCTGATGACCGTATTTCCTCTCATTATATGAGTGATCTTGGGGAAGCCACATGGAAGGCCATGGAAGTCCAGCTCCCAGGGCCAAGGTCTACAGGTCTATTATATAATTGATATAATATATAATAATATATTATATATATAGATTTATATTTATTTGATATATATTATATATAATATATAGTATATTTATATAGTATATAATATGTTTATATAAAATATATAATATAATTATATTAATATATTTAATAATATAAATTATATATAATATTTAATATAATATATAATATATAATATATAACTATTATATATAATATAATATATTGCCATGAAAGCTCCTCATATATATTATATTATATATAATATTATGTATTATATATAATAGTATATATAATATATTATATATATTATATGTATAAAATATATATTATATTATTATCTATTATATATATTGTTATATATTATATATAATGTGTAATATATATAATATAAAATATAAAATATAAAATATAATAAATAATATATAAAATATACAATATAAACATAATATATAATATAATATATAATATAAATATAATATATATAATATAAACATAATATATAACATAAATATAGTATATAATATTATATATAATATAAATATAATTTATATAATATAATACATACATATATACACATAAAATATATATACATATATATTATATATATACATATATACATGTAATATATATGATATATAATACATATAATATATATATATTTATATATAACATATATTATAGATATTTTTAATTTATATTTTATATATTATATTATATATAATTGTATTTATTTATATTATGTATATCATATATCATATATTATATGATATATAATATATTATATTTGTAATATATAATATAATATCTATAATAATAACATTGTAAATTATAGATTTACTATTGTAAACAATAGTAAACTTTGGTGCTCTGTGTCACATTGCTTACTCCCTCCTCTGAAATCAGCTGCATTTACAGTGGATAATTTCCTGCAAACTTAGACTCATCTTATGCTCCAGGGTCCCACCTCAGGTTTATACCATGTTTCTCTTTTGCCTTTTTTCCTCAGTCTTCTTCAATGCTTTCGGAGTCACTTAGCTACCTGCTAGTGTTTCCCAGAAGCCTAGGAGTGTCAAGTTCCCTAACATGAAACCCTCAACCAACAAGAGGCCAAGAACTGGCAGAAACAGCTCCAGCCTCGTTCTTTTGGATAGGCGATTCTGGCCAGCATCCTGTAGACCTATCAGAGGTCCCAACAGACTTCAACTCCCTTTGCTCACACCTGCAACATCAGTTATGCATCTTCTATTGGCTTTCTCTCCTTCCCTGTCCCAGTCTTCCTGTTCCTTATTTCCTGCTTCCTGGCTTCAATAATTACTCTATCTGAAATAATCTACTTGAACTGTAGTCCTTGTTGCAAGCTCTACTTTTAAAGGAGCCCAGACTAAAAACTTACACTATAGTTTTAAGAAGAAAAAACATATGATCATCTTAATAGATCTAGGGGAAAAATAATGATGACATTCAACATTCTTTCATGACGAAAGGTCTCAGCAAACTAGATGGAAATGTCCTTAATGTGATAAAGAAAAATCAGAGAAAGTTTTCATATGTACTATTATTTTTTTTAACATATGTACTATTTTCTTTGATGAGGAAATTTTAGGACAATTCCTTTAAAATCCAGAACCAGACAAGGATGACAACTATCTCTGCTTCTATGTAACATTTCCCCAGAGGTCCTAGACAATATAGTAAGACAAGAAAAAGAAATTAAAGGCCTAGGCATGGGAAAAGAGTAAAACCATCAGTATTTTCATATGATATGGTTGCCTAGGTAGAAAATCCAAATGAATGATTGATCAGATGAATGATTGAAAATAAGAGATTTTCACAAGACAGTTAGCTGTTAAGACCAATATCCAAAAAGAAATTGCTTTTATGTATAACAGTAACATACAAAAATGTAATTTAGGACTTTCCTGATGGTCCAGTGGTTAAGACTCAGCAATTATACTGCAGGGGCCACAGGTTTGATCCCTGATCAGGGAATTTCTGCATGCTGCATGGAGTATCCAGGGGAAAAATATAGTTTAAAAAGCACACTACGTATAATAGCAAAAAGATAGAAATTATATATATACATACATACAGAAGCAAAAAGATAGCAAAATGTACATAAGATCTATAGTAAGAAAGTTATAAAACACTATTGAAAAACATTAAGTACAATTTAAATAAATGTAGAACCAGCCCACGTTCATGACTAAGAGATTCAATACTATAATGAGGACAATCCTCTTCCCATAGATTTAATGAAATTCCAATGGATCCTAATAAGGGTTTCATGGTACACAAAGATGATTCTAAAACTTATTATGGAAAGAACAAAAGGACCAAGACTCTCCTAAAGAAAAATAAAACGAGGGAATTTGCTACTAGTATTAAGACTTAACTATAAAATATGATATTAGTATAGATGTAGGCAGATTAACCAATGGAACAGCATAAAGGGCCTAGAAATAGACTTGCATGAAACCCTGACACATGACAAAACTGGCATTGTAGATCACTGGGTGAAAGAAGGATACATAAATAAATGATGCTGAATCAACTGGTTAACTATATGGAGAAAGCCGATGGGAAATGTATCCCTACCTCACATGGAATGAAGAAAGCAATTCTATCTAATTTAAAGATTCATATGTAAAAGAACACTTTTAAAATTTTTATAAGAAAATATATTTAGTTGCTAAGTCACGTTCAACTCTGTGACCCCATGGACTGTAGACCACCAGGCTCCTCTGTCCATGGGATTTCCCAGGCAAGGATACTGGAGTGGGTTGCCATTTCCTACTTCAGGAGACTTTTCTGATCCAAAGGTCAAACCCTTAGCTCCTGCAGCGGCTCTTGCATTGCAGGCAGATTTTCTACTGCTGAGCCACTGGGGAAGCCCATGAGAAAATATAGGAGAGGGAGAGTGTTTTTATGTCCTTGGGGCAAGGAAAGATTTCCTAAGCAAGACCTCAAAATCACCACTGCTAGAATAAACAACTGATAATTTTGAGTATATTAAAGACATGATGAACATTTCAAAGAAAACAAAATGTCTCAACTAATGAAAAGATGCATTTACTCAGTAAGAGCAAGGGAAATTAAAACCACAATGAGGAACCACTTTATATCTACTAGATTGGCAGAAGTTTAGAAAGTCCAAGACCAACTCTTGGAGAGGCTGTGGGTCAATAGGAACTCATATATTGCTGGTGAGAGTGTATCTTGGTTCTCTGAGAAATAATCAGGGATTATCTTCTAATGCTGAATAGTGTTACTCCCTATAACCCACACTTCCACCCTTAGATACATGCCCTAGAGAAACTCTTGCACTAAGAACCAGAAGACCTGTCCCGTTCTTACTATCTGTATGACCCTGAGCAAGTCACTTTAATCTCTCTGTGCCTCAGTTTTCTCTTCTGTAAAATGGGAAAACTATAGCACATTCCTTATGGGAATGGTGTGTGGATTAAACTAATTCAATGACAATATTTAAAAGTATTCGAAACAGTAGCTGGCACACAGAATATGTTATATAACTATTTCATAAAATGAAAATGCATGCATGTGATAAGGCACTAAATTAAAAATATCAAGAGAACAATAGAAACAGACTTTGGGAGGGTGGTTATCTATGTCTGGATGGGAGGTGAGTAGCACAGCAGGTAAATGGAAAGTTTAGTGGTAGTTCATCCTTGGGTTGAGTGTTGGGTTCAGGGCTGTTCATTACATTACCTTACTGTACAATGCACATGTATGTTACATAGATGTGTTCATTATGTGTCACATATTAAATTTTACAAAAAGAATACAAAGGGTAAAGAGAAATTCCTACATATTTAGAAAGAAGAGGCTCCTTGGAAGTATGAGCCGCAGGGTAGGAAAGTCCCTTCTAACCAGGTAGGATTTCATTGAATAGGATTCATCAGGAACCTTGGGTGTGACCCCAAGAGGCTGGGGACTATACTTGTCCCCTAAGCATCAGCTCTGAGCTCAGTCCAGATGACCTGGACCCCCGTGGGCCAGGGTGGGAAGGCAGCCCCACGCTTCTAAGACGGTTGTGTGGTTGACAGAGCAGAAGAGGAAGAGAAAGGACAAAAACAGGAAATAACCACAGAGCTGTTGGTCTCAGAGAGATGGCTGACGTGAGTGAGCTCCTCATGCAACTACCAACTAGCCGAAGGAAATTCTGCTGCATCTCAGCCCCTGGGCTTATGGGGGGCCTGGCAGGGGTGGGTGAGGCCCGGGGAAGGGCAAAAACAAGAACTCAAATGTTGATTGACAATCTATCCCAAGCCCTTTCCATCTGCCAAGAGGGAAGCCGGGAGCATCACCTTACCTGTATCAGCTAACGGGTGTTGCTGTGATGGGGAAGCAGGGTGGCTGGGGTCCAGCCTCCAGCAGCCGTTGTTCCCTGGGTTACTGCTGGTTCAACAAATGTCACCTGGTTTTCGACTGAATTCCCCTCTCAGAAGTCACATGTTTCCTGTCCCAGCTCTGATATCTGACTATGACTTTCTGTGTATTACCTCTTGCTTTAAACCCCAATAAATACACACGAGGTCTTCCCAGGTGGCTTATCGGTGAAGAATCTACCTGCTCATGTGGAGCTGATCCCTGAGTCAGGAAGATCCCCTGGAGAAGGAAATGGCACCCCACCCCAGTATTCTTTGCCGAGAAATCCCATGGACAGAGGAGTCTGGCAAGCTACAGTCCCTTGGGTTGCAAAAGAGTTGGATACGGCTCAGTGACTAAACAACAGCAACAACAAAATATACACTTTGTAAAGTTGACCATTCTAACTGTTTTTAGTGTAGAGTTCTGTGGCATTAAACACATCCACATTTTGTGTAATATCCACCACCATTTCTCTCTAGAACCATCATCCCTCACCTTCATCCCAAAGTGAACACCGCCCCTCTCCTTGAAACACTAGCTTTCTATCCCCCTCCCCACAGCCCGTGGCAACCACTGTTCTCCTGTTGCTTTCTGAGTTTGACGACCTGTGACTGGGCCCTCCTGTGAGTGGAATCAGACATCATTTGTCCTTTTGTGACTGCCTTATTTCACCTAGCTTGATGTCCTCAAGGCTCATTCATGCCATAGCATATCTGTTAGAATTTCCTTGCTTTTGAAGGCTGAACAGCATCCCCTTGGATGAATACACCCCATTAGGTTTATCTACTCACTGGTCAGTGGACACTTGGGATGATTCCTCCTGTGGTTCTTGTGAATAACACTTCTGTAGCCATGGGGATACAGACAAGCTCCCCCAAGTTCTTCAAGTTCCTGCTTTCAACTGTTTGAGGCAAATGCCCAGAAGTGGAATTGCTGTAGCCTGTGGTAGTTCCATGTTTTCTTTTTTTTTGGCCATGCCTTGGGGCTTGCAAAATATGAGTTCCCCAACCAGGAATTAAACCCGGGTCATGGTGCTGGAAGTGCTGAGTATTAACCGCTGGACCACCAGGGAATTCTCTCTCCACTATGTCTTTTGATGTGTGTTTTCTGTGCTCCTGGGGGCCTTGGATGAATGAGACAGATCCAGGATGAGCTTGGATTCGATCACTGGCTTGGGAAGACCCCTTGGAGAAGGAAATGGCAACCACTCCAGTATTCTTGCCTGGAGAATCCCAGAGGAGCCTGGCAGGCTACAGTCCATGGGGTTGCAAAGAGTCGGACACGAGTGAGCATGCACACATGCGTGCAAGGGACCAAGACAGTTGAGGCCACAGTTGCTGAAGTTCTGCTGGCTTTAAAGTGATCTCTCTTGGTACATTTGCGCCTCGATTTCTTCATAGAAGTTCTTTTGAAACCTTCCTCTCACAGTGCTGGTCCAATGTTGGGGTGGGGGCATCAGGATCCAAGGCTTCAAGGGGCCCACGGGACTTTAGAGTTTTAAACACAGATCAGGGTGCACGTGTCATTCACCTTTTCCCCTCCTCCACTCCCCCTCTCCTCCTCGACCCATTTTGTGACTTCGGAGCAAATCACTTTTCGGGTCTGTTTATTTCCTTCTCTTCTCTGCTAAGTTTCTTGTGCCTTCCCCTCTGAACCACCAAGAGCAGGCTCTGCTGCTGCTGCTGCTAAGTCGCTTCAGTCGTGTCCGACTCTGTGCGACCCCATAGACGGCAGCCCACCAGGCTCCCCCGTCCCTGGGATTCTCCAGGCAAGAACACTGGAGTGGGTTGCCATTTCCTTCTCCAGTGCATGAAAGGGAAAGGTGAAAGTGAAGTCGCTCCGTCGTGTCCGACTCTTTGCGACCCCATGAATTGCAGCACGCCAGGCCTCTCTGTCCATCACCAATTCCCGGAGTCTACCCAAACCCGTGTTCATCGAGTCGGTGATGCCATCCAACCATCTCATCCTCTGTCGTCCTCTTCTCCTCCTGCCCCCAATCCTACCCAGCATTAGGGTCCTTTCCAATGAGTCAACCCTTCGCATGAGGTGCCCAAAGTACTGGAGTTTCAGCTTCAACATCAGACTCTCCAATGAACACCCAGGATTGATCTCTTTTAGGATGGATTGATTGGATCTCCTTGCAGTCCAAGGGACTCTCAAGAGTCTTCTCCAACACCACAGTTCAAAAGCATCAATTCTTCGGCGCTCAGCTTTCTTCACCATCCAACTCTCACATCCATACATGATTACTGGAAAAACCATAGCCTTGACTAGACGGACTTTTGTTGGCAAAGTAATGTCTCTGCTTTTCAACATGCTATCTAGGTTGGCCATAACCTTCCTTCCAAGGAGTAAGCGTCTTTTAATTTCATGGCTGCAGTCACCATCAGCAGTGATTCTGGAGCCCAAAAAAATAAAGTCTGACACTGTTTCCACTGTTTCCCCATCTATTTCCCATGAAGTGATGGGACCAGATGCCATGATCTTAGTTTTCTGAACGTTGAGCTTTAAGCCAACTTTTTCACTCTCCTCTTTCACCTTCATCAAGAGGCTCTTTAGTTCTTCTTCACTTTCTGCCATAAGGGTGGTGTCATCTGCATATCTGAATGTTACTTAGATTTACGCTAATGGCTAGGTTTTATGAGACACATGCGTGCATGCTAAGTTACTTCAGTCACGTCTGGTTCTGCAAGCCCACAAACTGTAGCCTGACAGGCTTCTCTGTCCATGGGGCTTTCCAGGCAAGAATACTGGAGTGGGGTGCCACTTCCTACTCCAGGGGATCTTCCCAACCCAGGAATTGAAATGAACCCAGGTCTCCTGCGTTGCAGGTGGATTCTTTATGTGTGTGTACATATATATAAAATTCAATCAATGTACTGTACATCTGAAACTAACACAATATTATATAAATCAACTATACTTAAAATTTTTAGAAAAATTTTTAAAAGTCAGGTAGATACTACCAGGTGTTTATGGTTTTTAACTATTAGAGTATGTGTCCAGGGTCAGAGGTGACAGTCACAGAGTCCGGGTCCAGGGGCAGCAATGGGATCTTGTCAGGCAAGTTCTGGGGCTTGACCTCGACCGCCCTTTCTCCAGCTTGTGTGCAAGCTTTGCAGCTGTAATGAGGCCACCCAGCCACAATCAGAAATGTGTCACAACAACAGAGAACCACCTCAGTTCATTTGTCAGTGGGTAAAAGGGCCACTGACATGCCGTAACCTAACTTCAAGAGAGGCTGGGACTGCTATCTTCCTGGGTTTCCAGAAAGAGGGAAACAAAATCTGATGAAAAGATAACATCATCTCCGCCACCCCAAACACTATTCCTTCTTTATTCCCATTAATGAGCGGCAATAGTTGGAGATAAGGGCACATCCTCGCTGGGAGAATCTCCTGTGAGTATGTGAAAGGCATCTGAGTGGCATTGCAGTAAACGGGGAATCTTTATTTGATTCAGCGTTTCCTGAACGTGTCTGGTCACTGAGCCTGTTTTTCTGAGTTTCACCTCCCTTGGAACTCGTATTCTGAGGCGTGAACTTTGGGAAATGGTCCTGTGGACCCTGGTTCTCTTATCCGTACCAGCAGCCTCTCAGTCCATGGCGTCTGGGGCGAGAGGTGACTCTGGGGAATCCTGGAGAATGAACGGCCACCCCACCCCCACCCCACGGTGAACCCGTGAACCCTTCTTTCTGGTGCCTCCCCACCCTGCTTCCTGTGTCACACCCCTTTTTCTAGGAACTCATCACAGGGAGGGGTGGCCCTCAGGCGTAGGTGCTTTATTTGGAAGGGACCTGAGCCCAACCTCTGATCCAAAGACTTCCCCCTAGTCTGTTCAGGGTGAGGCCCTTCCCCTCTGTTGGGTTCCTCCTGATACCGCACCCGTTCCCTTGCAACCCTCCTCTGGCCCAGCTGGGCGGTTCAAGCTGTTAGCAGCCCTTTTCCCTCCCGGAGCCGGGATCTGCTACTGGGGACCCTGCTCCCCGCTTCCAGCGTAAACCCTCACTCCTCATCACGTGAGAGACATCTGTGCCCCCACCAGCTCCTCCCACGTCTCTCCAGGCCAAACTCCTGTGTCTTCAAATGTCAGTGAGGTTCCAGCCTCTCATGGCCCTGCCCTCCACCTCTGGCCCCGTCATCAATGTCAAGGCTGGACTTCTCACAATCTTTATTTGGGCTCAGCATTCCAGTTTCTGGTATTTTCTGGAATCTTGATTGGGTCATGAATCTTCTTGGTGATTGGTCACTTTCCAGCTCTGCATTGCCTGCAGATAGACTTCCCTGGTGGCTCAGATGGTAAAGAATCCTCTTGCAATCTGGGAGACCTGAGTTCGATCCCTGGGTCAGGAAGATCCCCTGGAAAAGGGCATGGCAACCCACGCCAGTATTCTTGCCTGGAGAATCCCAAGGACAGAGGAGCCCAGTGGGCTGCAGTCCCTGGGGTCGCAAAGCTTTGGACATGACTGGAGTGACTTAGCACAGCAGAGGCAGACAGACTCACGAGCCTGTATTTCTATGGCTTCATCCAAGTCACTGAGCTGGGCTGGGGAGGGGAAGGTGGATTTGGAGGTTCAGGGAGGAAGGGGCGGGAAGGGTACTTACTGGACTCACCTGCCAACCCGCTCAGAGGCCAAGTTTATATACTCAGTTGCTGTCTTGCTGGCCCTGCCCTTCCTGTCTGGAGATGGCCCCCAGGAACCCCTGCCATTTTCCAATATGGCCTCCCAGGGGCTGCCATGTTCTCACCAGCCCTGTTCGTCTGCTCACGGTTCATTGGCCCAGACACAGGGTCATGACCTGATTTTCTGCCCTGGCAAAACGGTCTGTTTAGTTTCTCACCAAAGAAAGGATGTTAAGTGTTCTTTCTTTCTTTATTTGGCTGCGCCTGGTCTAAGTTTTGTGGCATACAGTATCTTTGGGCTTTGTTGCAGCATGTGGGATCTAATTCCCTGACCAGGGATCAAACCTGGGCCCCCTGTGTTGGGAGTGTAGAGTCTTGTTTGCTGGACCACCAGGCAAGGCCTGTTAAGTGTTCTTGATTTTGAGGAAATATTGGTCTGCAGGGAGAGAGGACGGAGGCCAGCCAGCCACCAGGGCACAGATACCCCAGTTCAGTGCCTGCCTGGCCCCGTGAGATAGACAAGCAGGCGAGGTTAACTGTGATGTTTTTTTGTTATCATCTCCTGAAGCTATGGAACAGTGACAGACTTTATTTTCTTGGGCTCCAAAATCACTGCAGATGGTGAGTGCAGCCATGAAATTAAAAGATGCTTTCTCCTTGGAAGAAAAGCTATGACCAACCTAGACAGCATATTAAAAAGCAGAGACTTTACTTTGCTGACAAAGGTCTGTCTAGTCAAAGCTATGGTCTTTCCAGTGGTCATGTATGGATGTGAGAGTTGGACTATAAAGAAAGCTGAGCACCGAAGCATTGATGCTTTTGAACTGTGGTGTTGGAGAAGACTCTTGAGAGTCCCTTGGACTGCAAGGAGATCCAACCAGTCCATCTTAAAGGAAATCAGTCCTGAATATTCATTGGAAGTGCTGATGCTGAAGCTGAAACTCCAATACTTTGGCCACCTGATGAGAAGAACTGACTCATTGCAAAAGACCCTGATGCTGGGAAAGATTGAAGGCAGGAGGAGAAGGGGACGACAGAGGATGAGATGGTTGGGTGGCATCACTGACTCATTGGACATGAGTTTGAGCAAGCTCCAGGGGTTGATGATGGACAGGGAACTGTGGCGTGCTGCAGTCTATGGGGTCACAGAGTCGGACACGACTGAGCGACTGAACCAAACCTGAAGCTAAGGCATGTGTCTAGCACACAGGACAGAGATGGGCCAAATACAAAAAGATAGTACAAACAAGTGTATTCACTGATGGAATATAATTGGGTGTATCTGCACATACATCTAATAACTCTGAGGAAAAATATATCCATGGCCCTGGCCTGACCACCTGTTGGCCTCTCCCTGTTCTCAGAGGTGGGTGAGGGTGCTACCAGCCACTCCCTCCCTGGCCTGGACCAGTCCAAGGCATGACCCCAGCCTGGGCTCAATAGCTCTGTGGGGAATCTGAGAGCCACATCAAGTGACAAAAGGCAGCAAGCAGGTGCCAAATGATGCCATCTAAACATCTCATCTTCTGTCACCCCCATCTCCTCCTGCAGCTCCTCCTGCTCCCTTGGACTCGGCTGCATCCAAGGACCCATGCTTCAGAGAGAGGGAGTATCCATGGCTCTCAGGAATGCCCCATGTCCGCTGTTGGGGTTAGGAGTGGGAAGAGGGGGGATGGGATGCTTGTTGGCTGAGTGGAAGGAGCGAGTCTCCAGGCAGAGCCCTTGCTAAGCTGTCCTGGCGCTGGTGGGTCCTTGGGGTCCTCCGCTGAATGACCCCACCCTGGTGGTTCAAGAGAAAGCAGAGCATCCTCGGATGTCACCAGAGGGGATGTGGCCTGAGAGGTGAAAGCATGTTAGCAGGATCCTAAAATCCAACCAGGCTGGCCGCTGAGCTCATGCCTCAGCGTGTGGGCAGACATCTTATGTGCTTTGGACACATGCAGGTCGTGTCTTTTCCACTGCTGTGTTGGCTGAGTTACCTTCCTGGCATTTCTCCCCTTGTGTATTCCCTGGACCAACAACCTACTTATAGATGCCCCATCTCCTGCCTCACCACGAGGCGTGTGGGTCCTAACCTGGCCACCTTCCTGGAATTCAGCCTGAACCAGTACTTTAGGGGAAACTTTCTGCAGTGTTTCAAGGAAGCTCTGCCCACAGAAACTAAGGAGGGGATTTCCCTGGCTGCCCAGTGGTTAGCACTTTCCAATGCAGGGGGGGTGGGTTCGATCCCTGGATGGGGAGGTCCTAGGATTCCCACATGCCTTGCGGCCAAAAAACCAAAACATGACACAGAAGCAATACTGTAGCAAATTCAATACAGTTCAGTTCAGTTCAGTCGCTCAGTTGTGTCCAACTCTTTGTGACCCCATGAACCGCAGCATGCCAGGCCTCCCTGTCCATCACCAACTGCCGGAGTCTACCCAAACCCATGTCCATTGAGTCAGTGATGCCATCCAGCCATCTTATCCTCTGTCATCCCCTTCTCCTCCTGCCTTCAATCTTTCCCAGCATCAGGGTCTTTTCCAATGAGTCAGCCCTTTGCATCAAGTGGCCAGAGTATTGGAGTTTCAGCTTCAACATCAGTCCTTCCAATGAACACTCGGGACCGATCTCCTTTAGGATGGACTGGTTGGATCTCCTTGCAGTCCAAGGAACTCTCAAGAGTCTTCTCCAACACCACAGTTCAAAAGTATCAATTCTTTGGTGCTCAGTTTTCTTTCTAGTCCAACTCTCATATTCATATATGACTACTGGAAAAACCATAGCCTTGACTAGATGGACCTTTGTTGGCAAAGTAATGTTTCTGTTTTTTAATATGCCGTCTAGGTTGACTTTCTTTCAAAATGGTCCATATTAAAAAAAAAAAAATCTTTAAAAAATATAAAGAAACTAAGGAGGACTCTCCAGCCCTGGGACCCTGCCATGAACACCAGCAGGTAAACACACCCCTCCTGCCTGTCTTCCCACCCACTGAGCCCACTCCTCCCTCACCAGCCAGACACCTACCCAGGAAGACAGCCCAGAACGACCCCCTGGTCTGAGAGTGGTGGTCAAGTCTTTAAGAAGATGGAGCTGGCTTCCAAATCTAAAACTGCCTTTATTTGTGGTTGGCTCAGCGTAAGGTGCCATCATTGATCAGCAGAGTTATAAAACTGTACAGGAGGTACAAAAATAGGCTGTTTAACTTAGATAATTACCCTCATAATATCTACCTTTAAAAATACACGTAAAAATTGTACAATCTGGCAGTTTATAAAATATAAAGCTAAAAAGAGGATTTTTAGGTTCCACAAAGAGGATTGTATCACATGATTAACACATACCCATGAAACAATTAACCGTCCACAGAGAAGACACAATGGCACAGAATTTAAAAAAAAAAATCACTTAAAAATTAACATTTTTACCCTGACCAAATCATTCACCCTTTAATGACAAAACAACTGTAAGGCGTCCATCCCATGGAAGGATACAGTGTAACTTTTCCAGTTTTAAAATGGTCAGGGGTGTTTATCCAAAGCAAATCTGATGTGCTTTAAGCAAGTGCAACTGTCACTGGATACACTTCAGAGTAAAAATTAAATAAATATAAATAGGTTCAATAAATAGGTCGTTGCAAAAAGAACACTACATAAAGTTAGCATCTGAGAATGCGGCAGAATCCACTGGTAATGCTTTCTAGGTCAGTGGGGACGCCGCCGTCACAGCTTCCGGGACACTGAAAAGGAATACTGTACCTGCCAGACACTCGAGAACAGGAGGTGAGCGGGGCGGGGACTTTGGCTGGAAGTGTTGGTTAAGGCTGCTCCAGTGGGGAGGCTCATTGTGGATGCTGTCTTTGCAGTTTTCCAATGAATACAGAGAGGATTTAAGTCCCGATACAAGAATTGGAACCAGTTTGCACAGAGAAAACCAAATATACAAAGAGTAGACTCTTTGGTTTAAAAGATAATTGTCCAAAAAAAAGGGAAAGAAAGAATGATGACAGTCCAACCTTGGAAGGTGGAATTCCAGCTCATCTGTACAGGACACCCGGAGACTTACTTCCAGGCAAAGTCAATGTGCACAGAGATGCACAAGTGAGAATAGCCCTGGAAAACTCAAGCCTGGCCACCGTCCAACTTCAGAGAAAAAAGTGTGCAAGAAGAGAAAGCCCTACAACCCAAAGGCTCCCCCCCTATCTTTGATGTCAGACCAGACACCAGTTCATCTTTTTCACTGCGGTGATAAATGAATGGCATTCACACAAAACCTCACCGAAAGGATCAGTCAACTGAAGAAAATACTCCAGGATGGTGAAGGGTGGCTAAGGAAAAGAAACACTGGAAAATACGAAGAAGAGGGATTTCAGAAGCTGAATGATCAGAGAGAAAGCTCAAGAGAAGAGAAAGAGGCTCCTTACAGGTATGCTGTGCTCTGTCCTCCAGCCCTTCCACAGAAGGCTGTGGAAACGGAACCAGCCCACCTCCCTGGATGACCTCAAGGCTGAGGATCCAATGAACAGAGATACACAATGAGAACAGTCCCAGGAAAGCCAAGCCTGGCCACGGTTCAACTTTGGAGAAGAAAGCATCTAAGAGGAGAAAACCCTACGACCCAAAGGCCCTCCTCACATCTTCACTGTCAGACCAGACTCCAGTTCTTCTCTTTCACTGTGGTGATAAATGAATGACATTCACACAAAACCTCACCCAGAGGATCAGGGTGAGCTCTGATAAGGAACTTTCTTCTCAAGTTGGTAGGAAGGAAGCACTTAACTGGGCCTGCTAACCTGTGGATCTCCCGCTGAAAGACGTGTAAGGGGTGGGAATGATGTCTCCCTGGGGAGCGCCGACGAGGACTACTGCATGGAGAAAGGGGGAGATGGGAGAGGAACCTGGTGCCCAGGGTGGCATGCATGAGACATCAGGTGCTTTACTGACATCACATAACACCTGTGGTTTCCAAGTGTGCAGACGCTCTGGTGCCGAAGTTAAAAGGACTCAAGAAGCAGCATGAGGACTCTGGCAGGTGTGCCAAGGACAGATTCAACACAAGGTTCAATATAAGATTTAAAGAGACGATGGTGTCCTTGGGATTCCTAACAGATGTGACTAAATTCTGTCTTAAAGATGAGACAGGACTTCCCTGGTAGTCTGGTGGATAAGAACCCATCTGCCAATGCAGGGGACATGGGTTCAACCCCCGGTCTGGGGAAGTTTCCATATGCCTCGGGGCAACTAACCGAAGTGCCGTGAGTACTGGAGCCTGTGCACCCTAAGGCCCATAATCTGCAAGAGAAGCCACCTCGATGAGAAGCTGGTGCACCTCGACTAGAGTAGCCCCTGCTCACCACAAGTAGAGAAACCACGTGTGCAGCAACGAAGACCCAGCACAGCCAAAAAAAAAAAATCAAGACTGTGTACTTGTGAAAATTCCGCTTTCCAGGAATCGTACAAAAAGATCAGATCAACGGCTCAGCTGTGACAGGACGTGGCCAACTGCAGAACCCTCTTTTCATGAAAGAACACCTTCCTGCCCAGAACAACAGGAAGCCAGAGTTCTAGAGAACAGGACAGGATAAACCAGATGGTGCCCGAGGTGTCTTCGTGATGGATGCCCACACAAGACCTCTTCAGGCCACTCGGGAGGACTGACAGGTGGCTAGGTCCCCCAAGGTGACAGAGAGAAGATGAACAGAAGGCGATCTGCTGGGTGCCAACCCCAAATGCACGCCCTTCCCCACCCCGCATTTTCTTCGCAGCGCTGGTATTTACTCCCTGTCCACTCTCTACCCACTGGCTCGCATAAAAGACGAGGTTTGGCCTGTTTTGTTCACCTGTGTCTCTGGCACCCAATATCCTGTCCAGCACATATAGAAGTGCTCAAATAAAATACAGTGAATAAACGAGTTTGAGACAGTTGGATGGTTAAAAACTAGTACCACAAGCAGAAAAGGCGGTTTAAAAAAAAAAAAAAAAAGCTGTCCTGGAGGCAAGAGGGGCCAAAACAAACCTTGGGGTGTTGGGAATGACCTGGCTACTCCCCGGAGAGAGCATTCAGCAGAGGAAAAGATGAGGCAGCTGACCCCCCACCAGCACGTTTCCTGGCTTTACCGGAAGCTGACAGTCCTTTAAATCACCCGTGGCACCTTCTCCTTCTCCACCTCGAACTGTCTCACCATCCGCCCTGGCGGCAAAGTGACCTGCAGAGCCTATGAGGACAGCTGGGGAGGGGGCTGGCCCGGGAGCATCAGAGCTGGGAGAAGAAAGACGTTGGTTTTCCGTGTTCCTGAAAAACGGACAGCATGGTACGAGACATGGTGCCGGCCGAGGATGCCGGGGTTCCCAGGTCTAAATGAGGTAACTGATGAGGTTTAAAGATGTAGGATGATTTCAAAAGAGAGAGAGAGAGAGGGAAAATTACTTTAGGCAGACTGAAAGGGAGCTGAATTCACTGAAGGCAGAATGAGTGATCTGGTGACTGGCTCTCGTTCAAATCCACTGCCAGAAAACATCTTGAGAGGAGAAGAAACAGCGATTTCTCTCTGTCAGAGAAATTTGACAGTAATGTTCTTCCTCCCGAGCGGAGTCTCTGAGTTCACCAGGACCGAATTGCAGTGATCCGTCCACCTGGCTGGAGAAGGTACCCAGAAAATGCTTCCTTATCTGTATCCTGACTGCATTAAACCTCTAAGGCTTTTGGCAGAGAAGAGAGGAATTTTTGACTAAAACTAACGTTAAACATTGTATCAATTTTTTTGGGAAAAAACCCATGGTATCGACATAATTTAGAGAGTATGATTTTGAGGTTGTGTCATACACCTACATAGTGTTGCTGCAATGCTTTACTCTTCAGCATTAGAGAACCAGGGGATGGGACTTTGGGTACCCTACAACATAGAAGATGTATCATTCTGTTTCTTGCATTGCTTCTTCATGAGTAAGCTTCAAGTTCAGTTTAGCTCACACTAACGTAGCGTTCTACGGTATGATCAAAATAAAAAGTTATTAAAATCTGCCAAGAGAAACATAAAAGCCTGCCCACAAAGTGTGTAGTGATCCTGGCCTCGGCCCTCAACCCCCTGGCCGGTCCTGCTGGCCTCAGGGACAGAGCGGCCTCACCACCTGCCCACTGGCCAGGACTCTGCCCTGCTGGGCCCTGAACGTCCCATCTGGCCTGCTCCCCTCCAGCCCCTCCGGCCTGTCCCTGCCTGGGTCTGAGCTTCTACCCCTCGTGGCCAGGGGACTTATCCCCTCTTGCCCCCAGATGCTCCTAAATAACCCCGAGTGCCCAAGGCGCAGACCCAGCAAAGGCCACCGTTCAAGCCACCAGTGCCCTGGGCCACGGCATCCCTTCCATGTCTGTGAGACCTGCAGACACGGCCTTGCCTTCCAGAGTGCCGGGCTGGCCTGTCCCCTCACTGCACCCCTACACTCAAGGCTCTTGCTGCCCCAGAGGAAACACTGGTCACAGTGACCTGGGAGCCTGTGGGTGCGCTTGTGATCAAGGAGACCTCTCTGATCCCCAGGGGTGACACCCTCTGAAGGCCTTCCCCCTCCCAGGGACCCTCTCCTCCAGGGCCCTGCTCCTAGGAGAGGCCACACTTGGTGCAGCTCAGCCTAGCTGGTCCAAGAGAGGGGTGCTCTTGGACCCAGCACATGGGCAACATGGAGGGTTCCCTCGTCTGTCTTCCTTAAAGGCCTACAGGCTGGCATCAGACAGGGAGTTTTAAAAGAAATGTGAGTCTGAAGCGAGTATATCCAGGAGAAGACAGACAGAGCTCCTCTCTGCCGCTGGGACCAGTCTTCCTTCGCAGACATCCCCCGATGGTCCAGCTTTCATGACCAGCGTCTTCCCAGCTCCTCTGCAGGTTGGGGGTGGGTAGGGGGGAATCACCTCTCCCTCTTCCTGGGGTTGGCATCTTCCCCTCCTGGCTGCGGAGCGGGCAGCTCAAGGCACTTGGCTTCAGAGCCTGGTCTCCCTGCTCGGCCGGGAGGCACCGGGCTGCAGCTCGTAGAGACCAGGCCCTCAGTCCCAGTGAGGCCACCAGCATGGAGGCCGCCTGGCTCAGAGGGCATCTGGAGTCACGGGGGGCTGGGGCTCGGGGGGCTCGTGGTAGTAGGGCTGAAAGGGCCTCTCGTGGCGGCACAGCTCCATGGCGCGGTAGGTGTGTGAGAGGAGGTGGGGGAAGCGGGAGGTGAAGTAGCGCACGAAGCCGTCAGGGAGCGCGCCCAGCGTCTCCTGCACCTCCTCGGGCAGTTCCCGGTAGTGGTGCTTCTGCAGGCGGGCAGACACAGACACACGGTCGGTGGAGAGGAGCCCGTGGGACCTGGGCCAGACCCTTGCTCGAGGAACACAGACTGTGAGGCTGGGTAAAGGGACCACCCATCCACTCCCTGGTCTCTTCCCCTTCTTTGGGGGAGGCCTTTGAGGCTGGTGCGGGGAGAGTGGAGAGCGGCAGTCAGGTACAAGAAGGGCCCCCACAGAGGGACTTCATTGAGTGCTGTCCAGGGAGGGAGAGAGCACCATGCAAGCCAGTGAAGGATGCGGCGACTGAGCCCGCTTCCCGCCCCAGCATCCCTGAAGAGAAGGCTCATCCAAGGGAAGGAACAGCCGCTAATGTGTCCAGTGCAGTCACAGCCGCCCAGCCTCCGCGAACTCCTCACTCCAGGGTGGCCGGAGCACCCATGGGGAAGGGATACGAGGAGGGGGCTGTGCCGCGGCCCTGCCCGGCCCCGCCGTGCCCCCTCGGCCCTCACCTTATTCCTCATGGCTCGGAGGAGATCTCGGACCGAACTGCCTTTATAGGTTCTGAATTTCCGCAGATCTAGCAAAAAAGAAAACAAAAACAAAGAAGGGGGGCAATGTAACAAACCCACCAGATTCCAAAAGAAAAGAGTTCCTGGGGCTCCTGGAGATGAAGCAATCTCAGGACAGAAACACGACCTAACTCCACCCTCATCACAGATTTTCCCAATCTGAACCCGTGCCGGGTGGCCGCGTTAGTCTGAATCCTGCCTCCCAATCACACCCGCGGTCAGAGGTGACCGCTGAGAGCACTATGCCTGTCACAGACCTGTCACTCTGAGAGACAAGGGAGGACACACACGAGGGCAATGGGGTGACCGGCTATCCAAACCACGGGAAGCCTCGGCCCCAGAAGCGGTATTTGGAGCCCCAGGCGGCCTGGAGTTGTCGCTTCCACGTCTGCTTCTCAGAAGCGTTCACGAGAACCGCTGCCGCCCACAGGCTCCCGGGGCGCCTCGCGGTCACCTGTCTGCAGGGGGACGGTGATGTTTTCCCTCCAGTCCATCTTCACCACGGCCCGCCCGCCGCGCTCCAGCTGCTTCACTATTGGGCCGTCCAGGGCCTCCTTCTCTATCCGGTCACTCACGTCCTGGGAGGGAGACACGGCAACAGGTGACGGTCAGTGTGGAGGCGCCGAGGGCTGATGACGGGCACGCTGAGTGACAGGACGGCCACCCCTGCCTGAGCTGGGCAGCGAGGGTCCTGCCTGCTTCCCCGTCCAGCCCTTCCTCCCCTGGAGCAGCCCCGTCTGCCGCTCACTGAGGAGAGACCTCCCGGCTCCACCACAGACGCGCGCCAGTCCACAGACCCGCAGCGCCTCGCCCGCGTTTCGCCCATATTATGTGCCATGCGGGGCCACGTGTGCAATCTGTATTCATTGATGAACCAAGAAAAAGGTTCACTTGGATTCACACCCTGTGACTTCTGTGTGCTCACACACACAAAGCCATGACTGATGGGGGCGGTTTTCATTCTTCAATCAAACAATTAGAAAAAACAGGAAGCCAAGACTTCTTTCAGAGGAGAAAAGCTAGGGACAAGAGTATCGGGTCCAAAGGCACCAGCTATGGATCCAAACCCTGCTCTGTGTTTGAGGGGATGCACCCGACCACAGGCCTCTCAGAGCCCCCATCAGTGAGAGAGGTCCACTGGGCAGCCTTGTGGGGAGCACAGCCTTCATCTTTGACAAAGATAAAATCAGATCGGCTGACAGTCTAACTTGCAGTTGCAAAAGGAAAGCCTTGGGGGGAACTGATGGTCAACTTGGGTACATGGGGGACTTCCCTGGTGGCTCAGTGGTAAATAATCCACCTGCAATGCAAGAGACGCAGGAAACAGGGGTTTGATCCCTGGGTCAGGAAGATCCCCTAGAGAGGGGCATGGCAACCCATTCTAGCATTCTTGCCTAAAGAATCCCATGGAGAGAGCAGCGTGGTAGGCTACAGTCCATAGGGTGGCAGAGAGTCGGACGTGACTGAAGCAACCGAGCATGCACCTGAGTAATGGGGGCACCTGGAGCTGAACCTCAGCTGGTGATACGGACGGAACCCTGTGTGTTCACAAGACGTGTGACTGGAGATACTAAGAACTTAATCCCAACCCGGGGTGTGGTGAAGGTCCCTCTGCGTGAGCTTTATTCCTGCTCTACATCTTATCATCAACCAAGTGCCCCGGCTAATCTGGAGGTCCCTTGAAGATGTCTGACCTCAGACACAATGTTACTGCATACTTAGACTACAGTGTGGTATAGACATAAACACTTATGTGCACTGGGAAACCAAAAAGTATGTATGACTCGCTTTCCTGCAATATTTGGTTTATCACCAGGGTCTGGAGCCAAGCCTGCAGTTATCTCCCAGGTCTGCCTGTATGAAAGAAATATATTGAGATGCCAACTGTGCTTCTCTTTCAGTTGTGGGATTATGGGTCATTTGTTTCATTCCTCATTCTTTGCTATAGTTTCTGGAAAGAAACTGGAAAGGTTAAGTGAATATTTTTGATGAAGAAAACAAACATCTCCACCTGGAAGAACTGGAGCTGCTTTTCCAGGCTCCAGAAGAAAGGGTGTTTCAGCACATGCTTTGCTGATGGGCGCTTCTGGGGGTCCATGGCGATCATCTCCTCTATTAACTCCCGGGCAATGACGTCCTCTGCAGAGGAGGAAAATAAACACACGACTCGTTATAACCAGCCTCAAGCTGCAAGCAAATAAATACCCAAAACCTTAACAGTCTGCATCCCTGCGACTCAAGGTTCTACTGACAAGTGAAAGCCGCTCAGTCATGTCCGACTCTTTGTAACCCCATGGACTATACAGTCAGTCCATGGAATTCTCCAGGCCAGAATACTGGAGTGGGTAGTCTTTTCCTTCTCCAGGGGATCTTCCCAACCCAGGGATCAAACCCAGGTCTCCTGCATTGCGGGCAGATTCTTTACAAGCTGAGCCACAAGGGAAGCCCAAGGATACTGGAGTGGGTAGCCTATCCCTTCTCCAGCGGATCTTCCCAGCTCAGGAATCGAACCGAGGTCTCCTGCATTGCAGGCAGATTCTTTACCAACCGAGCTATCAGGGAAGCCCTGATAGCTACTGACAGAAACCCATTCCAGTAACATAAGACTTCAGCCAAAAAGGAGAGACCTCATCACGCAGTTAATGAAAAGGAGTGATCCGAAATACGTGCTATCAGAGTCTTGGGTGACACTGTCCTGCCTCCACACACTGGACTGTGGGCCACCAGGATGACACACTGGCTGAATGTGGATGGACGTGGGGAGTGAGTCAAGATGAAGGTTAAACATGAGTGTGCCTTCCCTGGTGGCCCAGTGGTTGAGAATCCACCTGCCAAAGCAGGGGACACAGGTTTCATCCCTGGTCTGGGAACTGAAATCCTGCCTGCCACAGGGCAACAAGATCTGTGCATCACTGTGCCCCAGAGTCTGTGCTCCACGCCAAGAGAAGCCACTGCAATGAGAAGCCTGCACACCACAACTAGAGAGAGCCCACGTGCAACAATGAAGACCCAGTGCAGCCAAAACTAAATCAATAAAAAAAAGAGCATGCTGCAAAATACTATGTCCTATTTAACTCCATATTTTATAAAAATATGAATATGTGTCTAGAGAGATGAGCAGAATAATGTATACAAAGGTATTGATAGCAGTCATCATCACTGTAATGGATCTATGAGCCTTTATGCTAACTTGTTTTGTCTCCAGGGAATAAGGAAAATTAATCCATGAACAAAACTATAAGATAGTTTAAATCTTTTTAAAAGGCAGAGTAGGTGTCATAGGCCAATTACAATACGGGAAGCCCTTCAGTCAGGCAGAAAGGCTTGTCCTCCCGCCTGGAGAGTGAGGACCCAGACCATCTGTCCCCAGACCAGGGTGACCCCCTGACCACCAGCCCACACACGAGAGCCCAGTTTATGGAGCATGGCCCTTCTGTCTCCCCAAACGTCGGGACAGGAAGGGGCCTCAAATTGTTTAACCCTCAGGAGTCACAAACTGGAAAACAGAGGTCCCCAAAGGAGCCTTGCCCAGTCACAATGGTCGTTGTGTGACCTCAGGAACCCAGGAGCTACTTGGCTTCAGGACACTCCACCCAGCCCTCCACCAGCTCTGGACTGAGTCCTTAGTTCACTAAGGCCCACTGGGCGAGCAGCTGGAAAGAAGGCCCTCTGGGGGCTCAGAGCCAGCGCCACCCCTCCTCGCAGGGGCCACTCCTGAGCCCCCACCCTGCCGCCTGCTCACCGTACTTCTCGGGGTGCAGGCAGTCGAGCCCTGCCCCCCCGCCCAGGCTGCCACTCACCATGCTTCTCAGGGTGCAGGCAGTCAAGGCTGTAGGCACCCAGGAGGATGTTGGCCTGGCGTTGCAGGGATTTGCCAAAGGGGTGGCTGCCCTCGGATATCACGTAGTAGAAGACGCAGCCCGCGGAGAAGATGTCCACCGTGTAGGTCTGAAAAGAAACAAGGGGCGTCAGATGCCCTGGAGGGTGGGGGAGTTATTCTCACCCAGCAGCAGAGGAGGGGTGTTGGGAGAACACCCCGAAGGTGCCTTGGGAGAACCAGCGGACGGGGTGCGGCTGCTCAGAGCAGTGCTAGGCATGGAGAACTGGGCTCTGGAGCCATTGTGTGGGATGCTGGCTCCACCACTGGCCCCCGGAAGCCCCCTGGCCACTCTGCACCTCAGCGGAGGTGCATTCACAACCATGAAATGAGGATGAGCCCACAGGGCTGCTGTGAAGATTAGATGTGTGCTTGCTGCTAGTCATTCTTTACCCAGTCAGCTCGTCATTCCTTGAGGGCAGGGCTGCCTTTGCATCCCTGTGGTACCCCAGGTACGTGCATACAACAGGTCTTAACCTTTGTTAATAAATGAAATACAGCTTTTGGTGGGAATTTCCTGGCAGTCCAGTGGTTAGGGCTCTGCGTTTCACTGCTAAGGGCATGAGTTCGATTCCTGGTCAGGGAACTAAGATCCTGTGTGCTGTGTAGTTAGGCCAAAAAAAAAGAGCTTTTCATTCAAAAGCAGCTCCAGAAAGTGATTATTTGACAAATTTCCAGTCAGCTCACTTTGATGTTATCTATTAACATGTCTCACTTATCCCATGAAACCATTCCGTGTCTAGAGATGAAACCAGTATGTGTGTGACTTCTAGCTTGGTCTACGTGGGGTGTAACGCTGGGGTGTAACACAAGCATGGCGCGGATCCCTCACGCCAGGTCCCACCACTCGAATTTTCCACCAGACGACGTGAGGCTCTGGTGAGAGAAAGTCAGGAGCTGGTCACCTTCCTCACTGGAGAAAACACACCCTTCACAAGAGCCCCGTGAGGTGAGCAGAGCAAACGTCACCATCCCCAGATGAAGACACGGTCGGGGCGGTTCGATGACAGGCCCAGGGTCACTGCTGCGGAGTGACAAACCAGGGCAGGACACAGGGCTTATTGCCAGTCCAATAATTACTCTGTTGTCAGAGCGTTCCTGAGGTGGGTGACAGATTCAGTACAGGAGGAACAAGTCCTCCAGCGCTGACGTTCTCATCTAACGGCCACTTCCCGCCTCCTCGGGGCACGGCCGATGCCCCTGTTTTCCGCAGCCTGTGCTGCCGGGGTCCCCAGCATCCCACCCCTGACGCTGCCCTGGGGGCTCCCGTCCTGCAGGCTGGCCCCTCTGCCTCCCAACTCAAGAGCTCACCTCTAGGCTCAGTTATGCTCTTTCCCAAACTCATTTCTGCCACTGGTCCTTGTAGTTTAAATCCTCCGTAAGCTGATAAAACACACATGCCGCCACGTCTGAGGTAAGCTGAGTCTTTGGTAAGACTTGATACGAGAAAGTTGCTACAAAAAGTGCTGTGGGATTAGATGTGGGAGACTCAACTGTGAGTTAGACAGGACATAAATAGCTCGAGGCTAGGATTCCGCTCTCCAATCGCTCAGGGGGTGTTTGAAACGTCTGAGTCTCAGTGCCGAAGTCACAGAAGGCATTGTGGGCGTGCTTTATGCAAGAGAGGAAATCAGCAACTCCATTCAGTTGGACCCAAAGTCAAAAAAAGACCTTGCTTTATAGCAAAGATTTCTCTTACTTAGAGAGCCACGTTACTTAAATTTAAAATTAAATGTTTACAATGTGTATGTATTTTCTTATGATTCTCTATCATAAATGACTTTTTTGATTAACAGACCAACTGCTGGTCCCCAGTGAATTAGAGAAGATGGCTCTTCTGCATCTGATCTATTTTAGGATGGCTGATTCCATCCGAGTCTTCTCAGGGAAGTGGCGGATAATCCTTCAGGGTCTTGCTGAGCTAGAGAGCAAGGTGCTCAGACACGATTGGGCTCTTAGCAAAAGAGCGAAGAACCCAGCTCTAAGTGGCTCCGGTTGGGCAAATCTGGAACAATTTGAGTATCAAAAGTAATGGGAGCTATTTTCACAGAAGTTTAAGAAACATCTGATGAAGCTCAACTTTCAGGAACCAAGGACTGCCAGAAAATATTAGCCTCTATATTAAGCATTTAGATGCTTACCTGACATCTGCCTTGTACAAAGGCATAGTATGGATAAATTGAACTGTACATTTTTTTTAAAACTTGATTGCTATTAAAGCAGAAATTATAAGGTTGCTAAAAAAAAAGGGAATAGGAACAAAAACAAATAAAGCTATACTGGGTTATATTACTATTTTTTTTTTTAAATCCATGAGTCCATAGTGACCTAAAAAAATATATAAAGGGCATAGAAAAATGTCAGCTAATAAATGTAGAATTTCAACTGAATGGAATGATTCAGGCAAGGGATGCCAATGGATGCTGAATCATTACCTGAGTGACTGTTGGTATCGGGATACTGACATTCTGCCAGGGTGTTGCCCCACACGGTCCTGGCAAAGGGGATATGTCACTGTTAAACACCTGTGCCAGGTGGGCCAACTCGGCATCACCAGTAGGGGTACAGTAATAGTAATGGTACAACCTGAGTGTGGCTGTTCTTGTTCAAAACACTTAATTTGAATCCAACTGAACCTTTAGACCTACTTCTAGTTCACAGGAAATATAAGGAATAGATGGGCAAATTCAGCATCACCAAGAGGAAATGGGTGAGTGAATCCTGAGTGGGGCGTTCTACAGAGAAGCATCTGGACTCCTCAGAGAGCCACTGTCATGGGGCAGAAAAGGTGGGAGAACCGTGTCAATCAAAGGCCAGAGAATCAGGGACTTCCCTGGCGGTCCAGTGGTTAAGACTCCACACTCCCAATGTAGGGGGCCTGGGTTTGACCCCTGATTGAGGAGCTGTTCAAATGCCATGCAACAAACACACTTGGGTGGGTCCTGGTTGACAAAATCCAGCTCTATAACAGACCTCTGGGGAACAACTAGGGAATCTTGAATATGGATTGAATACTAGGCATCGTGGAAACAGTATTAATGGTTGAGGTGTAATCATGATGAGATGCTTAGGAGGTAGAATGTACTTGTCCTTGGGAGACAAGTGCTAAAGTATTAAAGGGGAAAGGGCTGGGAGGCCTGCCATTTATATGCAACTAGTTTCAGGGACAGAGAGAAAGTGAAAAATATTGACAGATGCTGAATTGAGGTAGAGGTACAGAGGCACTCACTGCTCTCAATTCTCTGCATTCTCAAAACAGAAAGTTGGAAAACCCAAAATTTAAAAAAGAATGAAAACTGGAAGTCTGCTCACCTTATGCTAGCCCTGATTTCCCAGTTTCCCAAAATAGGGGGAAAGTGATTGGAAGAGTAGGAGGGAAGAAAAACAGACCCCTGCCCACACCTGCCTCTTGCTTTCATGGACAGGAGACAATGTTAAAGTGGCAGCATGTGCTACTGGGAGAGTAGCTCTTTGCTGAAGAAACATCCCTCTCCAGCAGTGAGCCTGCAGCCCGTTGGCAACTGGAGGTTCTGACTCCTGAAGGTACAAGAGGCTGGCTCCGTGGTTTTCAGAGTCGTGCCCATTACTCACGGGGTTCTCCTTGCAGTCTTCGCTCAGCATCTCCGGGGCGATCCAACCTTCGGTGCCCGGCACCCCCGAGCGGCGGCTGAAGCTGTGCCTGCCCACAGCCAGCTTCTTGCAGAGGCCGAAGTCGGAGATCATGGCCTTGATCCTTCCGTGTGCGTTGGGCATGGAGAGGAGGATGTTGTGGGGCTTCAGGTCTCTGTGAACTAACAGAACACCTCAGGTTAGTTCACTTCTTCCACAATGGGGATGTGCCCTCCTCAGATTCCCGAGAGACCCGCTACTGCCTCTAAAGCTTCTGGTCTTCAAATGTGAAAGTCCTCAGGTTTGTAGACAACTGGGACCCCAGCCACGCAGCAAAGAGCTTCAGCAGAGGCGAGGCCCACTTGGGCAAGTCATCTCCCCGCCCGGTAAGGGGAGGCTTCTCACCAATGTTGAGGGAGTGCAGGTGGGCCAGGCCCGAGGTGGTCTGCTGCAGCAGGGTGATGGGCTCCAGGCCGAGGTGGGCGAAGTCCTTCTGCTCCACGTACTGCAAGAGACACAAAGGCGGGGTCACCGCACGGGGCCCCCGGGACTTAGCTCCTCAGCACACTTCTCTCTCTCTCTTTTTAAAAGTGATTCCATTTTATTTAGAAAAATTCTGCCTGAAGGCTTTTGCTTTAATTAACATCTGGTATTGGGTCAGCTTGTTTTCTTTTATCATACTTTAAGAAGGAAATGAGAATTTTTGCTGACAATGTTTTCTGTCTACTTCCATATTTTCCAGCAGACTTTCTCCTGAAGTTACAGGCTAACTTAAACAAGCAAACAAGGCTCCAGTTTACTAGTTTATAATGAGAGGGTAAGAAATCCAAGTTCATTGCCTCCTACAGTATACTCTACGATGAAGCCAAATGATACTCAAACAGTTTTACAGCTTTGAAACTGAGCAAAAGCGATTCGATGGATGATCTTAATGACTCCAGTCATCAACTAGCATTCTCCTATCCCACATCAGCCCTGACCAGCGACGAGAGGAAGGACCGACCATGTTTCCTGAAAACCAAGAGGGAGAGACATGCCACCTGCAACCAAAGACTTTCCCAGGCAGCCGAGGGGATCACACAATTAAAGTTTGGGTGGGGACTTCCCTGGGGGTCCAGTGGCTAAGACTCCAAGCTCCCAGTGCAGGGGGCCCAGGTTGGATTCCTGGTCAGGGAACCAGACCCCACATGCCGCAACTAAAGATCACGTGTACAGCAGCTAAGAACTGGTGCGGCCAGATAACTAAACTAAAAAAGCTGGGGAGATGAAAATGCTCTACATTTCACTGCTGTGGCTAAATGCATACATACCCTTGTCGACATGCGCAAACGGTACGTTTAAAATGAATATATTGTAATGTAACCTTAATGAAGCTAATAAAAGTAAATTAAACACACAAACAGCAGGCAGTTCCTAAAACCGTGTCAGAGCTGCGAGGAGAGGGACCGGGGCACCCACCTCCTGCAGCGTGGCCGCGCACAGCTCAATGGCGATGTACTGAAACTGCCGGTCCCTCTCGGTGCAGAAGTATCGGATCACATTCGGGTGCTCATCCGATTCTCTTAGCAGCTGGACCTCACGGTCCGCAAAACTGAAACACTCGGGGAGGATCCTCTTGACTGCCACATCGCGGTTGTCAAACATGCCCCTGCCGGACAAGGAGGGGTAGGCCGGCTGAGGAAATGCCCAGAGAGCCCTGGGCCCACGGGGCTCCTTCCACCGATGCAGCGGCTGCCTCTGCAGCCTCACAGCCCAGGGTGTCCTGACCCACCACCCAGAGGCCCCGTGGCCATCACTACCGTCCCTAGGGGAGCTCTTCTGTCTGGTCACCACGATGACCCCCATGAGCTCCGGGAGCTGATGGGAGCTCCTGCGTGAAGCCTTGGGGATCTGTGGCTCTCCAGGCCACTCACCGGTACACAATCGTGCCCTCAGCTCCGTGGCCCAGGACATCCTTTGGACAGAAGGAGATTTTCCCAACCATCACCATGCTGGTCTCCTCATCTGGGTCAAAACAAGGAAAAGAACAGACGTAACCTAAAGAACCTTGAGACCAGAGTGGCTGCGGAGCTCAGATGGAGGGATGAGAATTCAGAGGTTTTACGCCCCTGGGGCCCTGGTGAGCAGAAGCCCCTGGGTCCGCTCCCCACGCTCGCCCAGGGCCGCCTCCTCCGTCAGTCTCCACCCTCTGTTCCTGCTTTACATTAATTACTGTGAGGATGGGAGCCTGAAGACAGGGCTTCTCTACAGGTCAGCCTAAATGTCTGTCCCTGAAACAGTCAGGTAGTGACGGGGGCAGGGGCATGTGAAGCGGAGAGACCAGTAGCAGAGTCTGCAGCCTGAGACCCAGGACTCTGGGTTCTCCTGCCCTGGTCCTGCGTCCATCCCCCTAGAACATCAGCCCCGACAGCGGGCCTGAGCCCACCTCCCTGAGGGAAGCAGCTCCACAGCTGCACGTGTATGAGTGGTCACTGGCTAGCCTGGGGGATGCTCTCGACCCAGACACCAGGGCAGCTCAGTCGGCAGCGACTCCCAGCCCCAGCAGAGGGAGACAGAGGGAGGGGTGCCACGGTGGCCCCCGGGAAAGAAGCCCTCTGAGGGGGAGACGCTGAGGGATGGGGCAGAAGCCCGGCCCCCGAGTGGGAGGGAAGGTGGGAGGGGGTGAGACCTCAGCAGACCCTTGGGCACTTCATAAACCTGTGGAGACCCCCAGGAGGCGCTGGGGGCTCTGTGGCCCTCAGGCTGTGTTTCCACGAAAGAGAAAACAGCAGCTCCCTTTACCCTCATCGTCCTGCTCCGGGAAGAGGCCGGTGACAGCCTTGGAGGTGGAGCCGGTGGAGTGGAGAGAGTGGTTGGAGGCTCGGGGGGACGTGTTGGGGCTGCTGGTGGCCGAGCTCTCCGAGTACTGGCCGGATGAGTCCTGGAGCTCGGCGTCCTGTGCTGCGTCCCCGGGCGGGTGGAAGGGCAGCTGCTGCTGCTGCAGGAGCTGGATCTTCTCTAGTTCCTTCTGGAACTGCTGGTGCTGGAGCTGCCGCTGCTGGTGGATGCTCTGGGAAGAAAAGCACATGCCCGGGCCAGTGTAGCCGCTCCCCCGGCGGACAGGCGGGCGCGGGAGGACAGGCTGCCTATGGCAGAGGAGCGGGGGACACTGGACATGACCCTGGGGGCGGGACACGACGGGTAAGAAGGCAGCAGGGGGCAGAATCGGGTCAAGGACTGGATGGAGGTCTTCCTGCCTGTCAGACTTCCTAGGCCAGCCCATTCCCCCAACTGGAGGGGCCGGCAGCAACAGCTGAGGAGGGATTCTGATATAGATGGAGGATTGAGCCAGATGGAGGGGGTTCCGTTCAAGTCTACAGTTCTGGGGCTTTTATGAAAGTCTGGGGGAATTCCCTGGCGGTCCAGAGGTTAGGAGTCTGAGCTTTCACTGCCCAGGGTGTGGGTTCAATCCCTGGTTAGGGTGCGTGCTAAGTTGCTTCAGCCGTGTCAGACTCTCCAGGCAAGAATACTGGAGTGGGTTGCTGTGCCCTCCTCCAGGGGATCTTCCCAACCCAGGGATCGAACCTGTGTCTTTTATGTCTCCTGCATGGGCAGGTGGGTTTTTTTTTTTTTTTGCCACTAGTGCCACCTGGGAGTGTGGCCAAAAAAATTAAAATCATGAAAGCCTAAAGATTGTTGCAAGAGTGAAACCAAACAGGAAGAATGGGTACCAGATGTCTGAGCGCACACCAGGCACAGGGAAGACCTGGCCTTGCTGTCTACCATGGCTGTGCACTTGGCGGAGGTTCGTGCATAGATCAGCAGCAGCGCAGAGGCGAGGACGCTGGGGCTGAGATGTGGGGATCCTGGCCGAGGTCGGGCTCCCGGTTCATCCCGCTGCCTTCCCCACACCCACACTCTTCTCATTTAGTCTGAACGATGCATTCCATCCTAGTTTGAAGTGGCAGCAACTGTGATTATTAATTGTCCCCATGCGTGGGAGGGTGACTGCAAGGATGGGTGTGTAGCCAACACTCTCCTGGGAGTTTTCTGGAGGGCTCGCTCTCTCTTTTTCAACTTGGGTTGAAATTCTGGAAATTCCACCTAGTAGCTGGGTTACCTTGGGAGAGTTAGTGAACTTCCCAGAGTCTAGTTTCTTTCTTTGTGGGTAGGGAATAAATAGGGCTTCCCTGGTGGTGCTAATGGTAAAGAATCCGCCTGCCAATGCAGAAGACCCAAGAGATACACGTTTGATCCCTAGGCTGGGAAGATCCCCTGGAAAAGGAAATCACAACCCACTCCAATATTCTTGCCTGGGAAATCCCACAGATAGACCATGCCCCTTGGCTTGTGGGATCTTAGTTCCCTGACCAGGGATGGAACGCAGGCTCTGGGCAGTGAAAGAGCAGAGTCTTAACCACTGGACTGCCAGGGAATTCCCATGCGTAGTCTTAAAACAGAAAATACAGTTAAGTATTTAAAGTGATCTGCAGGCAAGGTTTCCAAATCAGCTTTTACAGTCAAACTGTAAGTTGTAAGTACAAAACTGTAATTTCCTGAGAAGTGAGCATCTCTTTGATTGCAATGGTTTTGAAGGTAAGACAACATTGACTCTTAAGTGGTAAAAGAAACATATTTGCTTGTTTGCTGCCTTTGTCTGGACCTCATGACAGGCAAAGGTTCAGAAACACGTGGGTAGGGGGGAAGGAGTGGAGCCTTACCAGGGGGTAGGTGATGATGAAGGCCACCCAGCCGATGAGCAGGAAGGTGCTCAGGATGATGGTGGCCATGTCCTTGAGCATGGAGTCCACGGGGGCCTCAGGCTTGGCAGGGGCATGATCGAACTTCTCTTCCATGTCCGGAGAAACCGTGGTAGGTGCGTTTTCCGAAGTCTGGTCAACCAGGTCGATGACCTTGTGTGGGAGAGAATGGCGACATCACTGTTAAATTTTCAGCCAGATATAAAAGAGCCAAATAATCAGGACAAGCCATGACTCAGCCTAGATGGGAGTAGGGTTTGGGGGAGAATGGATACATGTATATGTATGGCTGAGTCCCTTTGCTGTCCACCTGAAACTATCACAGCACTGTTAATCGGCTATATTTCAATACAAAATAAAAAGTTAAAAAAAAAAGAGAAGCCATGATTATTTATGAGGAATGACTATGCTGTGAAATATGTTGGATTGTTTTTAAAGCCCACCCAACACCACAAAGCCAGATAACTGTTGCCCTTTTCAAAGCAACTGCCTTGAGAGGCCATGCGATATTGCAATGATGGAATCATTACTCAAAAAAATGGTTTTTAGAGAAATACTTTAGAAAGTGCCTTCACGTGCAATATTCTTTCGAAAACCCTTATTAAAGGCAAAACTCCTTGGACGGTAGATTTGCTGTTTGGGGAAACTCTGAAATCTTTGGTAACAAGTCTGGTGGAAAGCTGATGGTCCACTTGGTAACAGAATTTCACATTAAAAAGAAAAACACACAATCACATGATCTAGGAAGTAATAAAGCAGCTTTTCAACTTTGCTTGTAAACTTTTTGTGCGACTCCAAACACAAAACCATTTATTCAAACAGTCCACTATATTTCAAAGTTTTTAAAAAGCAGTAGGGTCCTTTGTTAAGCCCCAAATTAACTCAGATAAAATGGAGTTTTTGCCCAAACTCTTCAGAAACTCTAGGACTTCTAGAAAAATGCATTGATTTGTTCTGGGACATCTACTTGTCCAGGCATGCTACGATTATTTGCTGGATGAGATGGACACGCAGCCTCCTTGGCACCCCCATGCACTCACGCCTCCCTCCCCCTCCCTCGGCCCCTCCCGCCATCTGTCGGGGTGTGTGTGGGTGGCCTGGCTGGTGGCAGCTGAGGAATGTTTGCTGACCATGTGACCAGGGACAACATCACTCATTTGGTTATATTTATATTTGCTCAAGTGTGTTTGTTTTAAAAAGCTAGTCTTAAAATAATAGCAAATGAAGCAACAGACAAACAATTAATCTCAAAAATATACAAGCAACTCCTGCAGCTCAATTCCAGAAAAATAAACGACCCAATCAAAAAATGGGCCAAAGAACTAAACAGACATTTCTCCAAAGAAGACATACAGATGGCTAACAAACACATGAAAAGATGCTCAACATCACTCACTATCAGAGAAATGCAAATCAAAACCACAGTGAGGTACCATTTCACACCAGTCAGAATGTCTGCTATCCAAAAGTCTACAAGGAATAAATGCTGGAGAGGGTGCGGAGAAAAGGGAACCCTCTTACACTGATGGTGGGAATGCAAACTAGTACAGCCACTATGGAGAACAGTGTGGAGATTCCTTAAAAAACTGGGAATAGAACTCCCATATGACCCAGCAATCCCACTGCTGGGCATACACACCGAGGAAACCAGAATTGAAAGAGACGCGTGTACCCCAATGTTCATCGCAGCACTGTTTACAATAGCCAGGACATGGAAGCAACCTAGATGTCCATCAGCAGACGAATGGATAAGGAAGCTGTGGTACATATACACAATGGAATATTACACAGCCATTAAAAAAATACATTTGAATCGGTTCTATTGAGATGGATGAAACTGGAGCCCATTATACAGAGTGAAGTAAGCCAGAAAGAAAAACACCAATACAGTACACTAATGCATATATATGGAATCTGAAAGATGGTAACGATAACCCTATATGCGAGACAGAATAAGAGACACAGATGCATAGAACAATTTTATGGACTCAGAGGGAGAAGGTGAGGGTGGGATGTTATGGGAGAATAGCATTGAAACACGTATATTATCATATGTGAAACAGAACACCATTCCATGTTCGATGCATGAGACAAAGGCTCAGGGCCGGGGCAATGGGATGACCCAGAGGGATGGGATGGGGAGGGAGGGGGGAGGGGGGCCCAGGAAGGGGAACACATGTAAACCCATGGCTGATTCATGTCAATGTATGGCAAAAACTATTACAATATTGTAAAGTAATTAGCCCCCAACTAAAATAAATAAATTTATTTAAAATAAAATTTAAAAAAATGAAAAAAAAAAATAAAATAAAAAGCTAGTCTTAATACCAGACAAATGCACCCCAGAGTATTTTAATGGACTTTCAAAGGACTCTTTGCTCAAGACGGAACGATTATATAGGAAAATCTCAACAACGGCCATCTCTGGGTGTTAGTTTAAGGGTATTGTTTAATTTTCTTTTTAAAAAACTTTTGTTTTCTAGGTGTTTAATAACATATATGCTTGGCTTTAATCAGATCAAAATCAGATCCAGATTTTAGGGCTCTGATCCCTCTTCAACCTGGCTGCCTCCGGAGATGAGGGACAACTCAGCATATCCCAGAAATCTTAAACGTCCGTGTGATATTCTTTCTGTTTCTCTCTGGATAAAAATCTAAATCTCTAATGTGAATTTGATATGATCACAGCCCGCCCCACATCAGCCAGTTACTCCCCTCTTTCTCTGGCCCTGCCCACAGGCCCTTCTCAGTCATAGGACCCCCACCCCCAGCCCCCACCTCTGGACCCTGACCCCCACCCCCAGCTCCCACCTCTGGACCCTGACCCCCAGCTCCCACCCTCTGGCAGCCTCCACACCTGCTCTGTGCCCCAGAGGCCGAGCACATGGGCAGAGCGATGGTCTCCCCGCCCCCTGGCTTCCACCAGCAGATGAGACAGGGCTGGAGCTCTGTGGGGCTGCCGAGTGTCTTCGCTGGAGCTCCAGGCTCCACTCCCTCCCCACTGGCTTCAGGTTCAAGCATGCTCCGAGAACCCCAGAACTGCCCATGGTGTGAAGGAAACCCCCCTCGAATCATCCTAGTTTGGGTGGTCGTCTGCTTCTGGCTGAGACCCTGACAGCAGGCTCCATTTCCCGGGGCTCAGGAGGGTGACCTGGGCAGAGCCTCAGGGCTGCCACCATCGGGCGGGCTTCCCGACTGCCCTACACCCACTCAGCAGGTGCCCTGGGGCCCCGCCAGACCCAGCGGCCAGAGCAGGCCATGACTGGCTTGAGAACACCTCAGTCTCCCACCTGCTCTCTCTGCCAGCTCTCCCCTCACTGCCCGGCCTGGAACATGGCTCCTGTGTGGTCACATGACCATGTCTCCCACGGCTCCCTGCCGGGCATCCTACAATCCCGTCAGGCTGTCTCCTCAGCCCTGGAGCTGGATGAGCAGGGTTAACCCTTCTCCGGGCTTTCACCTCTGCCTGCTTCCTTCCAGCACGCCCACCGCCTCTCCCACAGGCCCCCTCCCTGACGTCAGCCCTCAGAACTTTGTCTGCTGTGGATTCTCCTGTACTCCTGCCCCTCCTGAGTGGACTGCAGGCCCTAAAGGCAGGACAAGCGCCTTATCCCCCAGCCCCTGACTCGGGGGCCGGTGCCTGACGGTCTATGTCCCCACTCACCTCCTCAAAGGTCTTCTTCTCCGAGTCGGCGGGAATCACGTTCTCCCGGTGTTTGGGTAGGTTGTTGGGGAAGCGCTCCAGCATTTTGGTGGACGCGGACAGTGGGGTTTCGTGGTGTCCTGCGAGAGGAAGCATGGCCTCTAATGAGAATGGTTTCCCCACGTGGTGGTCGCACTTGACGCTCAACTGAGACATCAGTCGCCACCCAGAGAGCGGCCCACAATGCAGGTGCTCAGGTGTGTAAAGGGAGAGAAAGTGAGAGCTGGGGACTGGAGGAATTCCACCAAGACAGAGCTTTTACCTTCGAAGGCCATGAATGCAGTATTCTGAATCTCACAATAAGGAGCAAAGACGTGGCCCTGTCATGAGAAGGGCTGGGATGTCCAGGACGCATTCAGAGCAAGGTGCAAGTGTGCACACGCATGTGTGTGTGTGTGCTCAGTCGTGTCCAACTCTTTATAATCCCATGGACTACAGCCCGCCAGGCTCCTCTGTCCATGGGATTCTCCAGGCAAGAATACTGGAGTGGATTGCCATTCCCTTCTCCAGGGGATCTTCCCTAACTCGGGTCTCCTGCATTGCAGGTGGATTCTTTACCATCTGAGCTCCCAGGGGAACCCCCAAGAACTAGTCAGAGCCATGAATACTTCTCATCTGCAGAAATCCCCTTCAACTCTCTCTCTAGGTCAGTTCTCTATCTACACCATCAACACGGCTCATTAAGGGAAGCCTAGGTTTGTTTTGAGCTACCATCAAGTTCCCCTCATCTTTCAAGGAACACTGAGACGGCAGGATTTCCTGAACCGGTTGCCTGCTTCAGATCTCTGACTCACACTTGCCAGTGGGGCCCAGGGATCTGACCCAAGAGTGTCTCCAGGTACCTCTGAGGCTCGCGAACAGGAGACCCTCAAGCTAAGAGGAGTGAGGTTGCCTCTCCACATGCCACCCTGCGCTGTGGTGCTCTGCTCGCTGCTCTCAGGGTTCCAAGTCCTATCCCTTGACGGGCACCTCCCCACACACTGTGATGAGCCCGAATCCCCTCTTCTGCTCACAGTCCTTATAAACAGGCCTTCCCCTAGCGGAGCCTTTAGCAACATCACGGAGGGCACTCTGAACCGGCTGTGCTGCAAACACGACAGTGAGATCCTGAAACATTTCTGTGCGAACAGGACCCGGTCTTCTCACTTTTCAACAGAGCCACGAAGACTTTTTTTCTGGATCTTTCATGGTCTCACATATACATTTCTTCAGTTTCCAGTAACTTTTTTTTTTTAATTTTATCTTTGGCTGGGCTGGGTCTTTGTCGCTACACTTGGGCCTTCTCCAGTTGTGGGGAGTGGGGGCAGTGCGTGGGCTTCTCTCTGTGATGGGTTCTTTGGTTGCAGAGCAAAGGCTCTAAGCGCACAGGCTCTAGCAGTTGTGGTGCACGGGTTTAGTGGCCCCAAGGTACGTGGGATCTTTCTGGGGCAGGGATCGAACCCATGTCCCCTGCATTAGCAGGCGGATTCTTAACCATTGGACCCACAGGGAAGTCCAGTTTCCAATAATTTTTTCATTCTTAACCACTGGTAGACAGTCAGTGCACCCCGTAACCACAATATAAAACCAAGTGGCCCTGTGATTTTAACAGTCTCTGCCCATCAGTTCTTTCTTTCCTCCACTTTGGGCCCATTCTCAACATGCTTTCCAAACTACATCTGTTCAGAAAAAAGGGTAGAATTATTTTGTTATCTCCTATGCCCATTATTTGGTAAAAATAATAACCAGAAGAATGGCTACAAGGAGTCAGGATGAACAAAGAACAACAAGGCCTGGATGACCGCAAAGGGACCCATGGGGGCTCCAGGACATCTAGCTTCCTCCCTGTGATACCCAGTTACACCTCCCTCCTTGGTGTGTAAAGGGAGAGATGACACCTGAAGGCAGGGAGTGTGACCGATGAAGGCAGAGGTGACAGGAGCTGTGTCTCTGGCCAGCGTCCCAAGTAATTAGAGTAATCCCCCATCCAGATGCCACTGCCTGGCTGCCTCCCAGGCCTGCAGGCTCCTAGGCGGCTCCACCTCCCTTTCCCGGCGCCCCAGGCCTGACCTCTTTCTCTGCCCTGGTCCCAGTCTGAACGAGCACTGGGAGAAAACGGTGGGGAGAAAGTTCATCAGCCCCTGTACTGCACCCCCTCTGGGGCTGGGAAACGGCAGAATCGGGGAGTGGACGCCGAACAGGAAGGGCAAATCTGATCAAGACAACTCCGTCTTGCTCTAATTCCTTGGGATGCTCGCCAACAGCTCCTGTCACCTCTGCCTTCCTCGGTCACACTGACTCACAGGGGCCTCCAAGCCTGGGCGCCAGCAGGGATGGCAGCAGAAACGGAAGAGAAGGGAAAATAGACCATCCCACACCCCCGGGACTTCTGCCTGCTGTGGCTCCTGGACCTCAGTCCAGCCTCTGACTCTTCCACCCTCAGTCCCTCCTGGGTCTTCAACTCTTTCCTCTCCAACCCCTCCTGCTCGCCCACACCAACTCCCAAGTGAATTCTTCCACGGAGGATGCCTGTTTCCTCAACTCTTAACTGGATATAACAAGGGTGCCGACCTTGCAAAGGGGTCATTTGTGGGAAATAAGGAAATATTCGAAAGTGCTTGGCACAGACATCCAGCACGTGTCAAATCACCGCACAGAGCTTGCAATTTTAGTACTGGAGTTTTGGAACGTTAGTCAAATGATTTCTGAGAACTGACTTGGTAATACGGCTAGCCTGTTTCTTTTCTTTGGGGGTGCAGTAGTCCACGGTCTGAAAGACCAGCGTGGACAGGCACCGAGCACGGAGCTGAGGGCTGTGACTGGCAATGTCGTCTCTTGGCCACAAGGAGGCAGCAGGTCATCGCCGGCGCCCCGAGGAGCTGACTTACCGATGAGCAGCCAGTAGTTTCGCAGGTAGTTGAGCTTGCTCTTGCCTTTGAGCCCGGGGTCGAACTTCAGGTCCGTGCTGGGCGTGATCACACACTCTCCTTTGTCCCCGATGGTGACACCGTCGGTCTGGGGGCCTTCCAGCAAAGGAAGGGTGCTGCCCCGGGGCTGTGAAGACAGACCGGAGTGAGGCTAGGGGCGGCCGGGAGGACAGCAGTGTTCCTGTGCAGGGCTGGTTGAGAAGGCAGTTCAGTTCAGCTGCTCAGTTGTGTCCGACTCTTTGTGACCCCATGGACTGCAGCACGCCAGGCTTCCCTGTCCATCACCAACTCTGGGAAGGCAGAGCAGGACCCAAAGGCCCCAAAATGGGGCAGGAGCAGCCCTTCCCCCAGGATGTGACAATGCTGCCTTGATGTCTTTTAAAATTTGGCTATCGTTTAATTTATTTATTTATGCCACACTGTGCGGCATGTGGGATCTTAGTTCCTGAGCCAGGGATCGAATCTGTGCCCCCTTCAGGGGAAGCGTGGAGCCTTAACCACTGGGACGCCAGGGAAGTCCCTTGGATGTCTTTTGAAATGTGGACATATCTTTAAATCTGGGAACAGGGGAACAGGAAGGGTGTGTGTGGAATTCCACGAGGCTACTGTGAGAAGCAGATATAAGCGATGGAATTCACACATGGTATAGGTGACCGGGGTGCGAATGCTCCAGCAGCGAGCCCAGTGCTGGCTCGGGCACCACTGGACCCTGGCAGGCCCAGTCCTGAGCAGCTGACAGACTCACTGGGAAGACAGGAGATGCCAACCAAACAGCTCAAACACCGTAAGGACCAAAACAGCAGCCCCGACGGTGATGCCTCAGACTCTGAGAGACGGGGGGCTTGAGGCGACCTGGCAAGGCTGGAGGAGGCTGAACTAGTCACTGAAGGATGCTCAGGACTTGAGGGGGGAAAGGGAAGACAGGAGTGCAGTTGGAGTGTGAGGCACAGCCCGAACAAGGGCTGAGAAAGACGGACGGGAAACTCTTGGAACTCAGGGGGGAGAGGGACAGCACAGCCCCCACAGTGACACCAGCTGTGGGGCGATCGGGCACCGCGGGGCTGGCCTGCAGGGGACCTGAACCCCAGCTGGGGAGTCTAGACTTGACTCCGAAAGCCAAGGGGAGTAACCGGGGCTTCCTAGGCCCAGGAGGCTGCCTTAGTCACAAGACTCGGCTCGTGAGGTAGAACGCGGTACGTGCACAAATTATCTCTGAGGATTTAGGATGTGTGTCTTGTGTCCTTCACAAGATGTTTGTATATCATTCAGTTGTTCTTTGCTGAAATGGAACAGGAGTGCTTCGAGCTTGCCTCTGTGAGCCCCATCCCCTCCAGCCCCCAGAGTGGACTTACCACAACGGCGACGCCCTCGTGTACCATCGAGGGGGAAGCGTAGAGACTGGTGGAGTATTTCCCCACGTACAGGGTGGGCCTAGGAGACAAACAGATACATGCATTCCACTGTCATTTAATCTCCGGACCCACAAAAGGGGGCTTTCTGGAGAGAGTCACAGCCCTGACTACCACCCCTAAGAAGAAGCAATGAACCCCTGAGCTCTGAGCATGGAGAGGGTGAGAGGCAAGGGGACTGCCCTCGGCCTGAGGAGAGCGGGACCACGAGCCCTGATGTCACTGATGCCTTTGACGGGCCACCTGCCTGCAGCCTGGGTTTCCTCATTTGCAAATGGCGGGTCTGCACTGGCCCATCCCCGCTTCTGCCCTCAGAAGGGACCCTGAGCAGTGATCACCCAGAAGAGACTGAAGGCTGGAATGCGTGCAGCCACCCCACAGCCTCTAAGACGGCCCGGCCAGCATGCTTTGACGACTGACCTGCCACCAGAATCCCCACCATGATGGCTTGTGGACTCCTAAAGATTCTAGAGGTTCTACAGAAGCCTGGAGAAAAGTCTTATCTGAACGCCTGAAGCAAAGAGGGTGCACAGGAAATGCCAACTGGGTGAGATTTCTGGTGGGTGGTCTGTCCCTGTCGGGGGCATCGAGGAGGGGAGGGGACCTGGCTTTTGTATGTGGTCATCCTGAGTGTGAACACACGAGGCTGCACGTCCAAACCCTGCTAACCAGGGTTACTATCAACAGCCAGTCTTGGGGGTGGGTCACCCACTAAATTCTCTAAACCTCTCTCAACAAACATCTTATCTGAACAGTGCTATGAACTCAGAACATTTCACGCTCACTTGATCTTCTCCACGGCTCGGCAAAATGGGAAACTGAGGCTCATCAAGGCTAAGTGACCAGGTTACAGGCTGTTCACAGGCAGGGGTGGAGAAACGGGCCTGAGTCTTAGACACACACATACTCTGACACTTTTTTCCTGATTGTTAAAGCAAATACAACTTACAAAAAAATTTTTGGAAAATACAGAAAGCTAAAAAATAAATAACCTCTCCCGTATTCCCACCACCAGAGATAGATTTAATTGTACAGTAGTTATACTGGCAGTCTCTTTCCTATATCCTCCCATAATTTTGGCTTCCCCAATGGCTCAGCGGGTGAAGAATCTGCTTGCAATGCAGGAGATACAGGAGATGAGGGTTCAATCCCTGGGTTGGGAAGACCCCCTGGAGAAGGAAATGGCAACCCACTGCAGTATTCCTGCCTGGGAAATCCCATGGACAGAGGAACCTGGTGGGCTACAGGCCATGGGGTCGCAAAGAGTTGGACGGGACTGAGTGACTAAGCACCCTAGCACCCATGATTTCAATTTATTTAATATTCAAGAATCTGAAGCATCCAGGGGTACCCACTTACGATTCTGAGGTTTCTGAACAAGCTGTTCTTGGCTGTTTATATTCCTCATGGCTTCAGGAGTGTCTGCCCCAAGCCCTGGCGCCCAGGACATGGTCCAGCACGCCACTGCGGGACCAGAATGCCAGGGCCACGGCTGCCCCCTTTCCGCCCCGAGCCCTGGACTCACGTCAGCTTGCTCTTGGCCTCCGTCTCCTTGGGGAACGGGTACTTCCACTTGGTAATGCGCCCCACCTCCCCTGACATGAAGGTCAGGTAGCGCAGGGTCTCCACAGCGACGTTGATGTGCATCACCTTCCGCAGACCCTCGCGCTGCCAGATGTAAAAGGCCACCACGGGGGAAGCGTAGTTTTGGATCCACAGGACGTCCCCAGACTCGCTGTCCACCGTCACCACCAGCCCATCGCCATTGGACACAAAGTGGGACATCTCTGTACGGATCAGATAAACACAGCGTGTCAAGTCTCACCTCAACTTGCAACCACATCCTCCGTACTCCTGCCAAGCTGCAGTTACCCGGCCAGAGGAAACAGGCCTTTTGGAGTGTTCTCAGAATGCCTCCCAACAGCTCTCCTGGCTTCCAATGAATCTGCTCAGGCTCGACGACAGCGAGAGCTGCCTGGTTTACAAACGGGAGACAGGGTCACCCTCTCAGTTGGCGGTGTTCTTTCTTCACTTGGTAACTCGAGTCAATTAGTGGGTTTCCCTGGTGGCTCAGATGGTAAAGAATCTCTCTGCAGTGCAGGAGACAGAGGTTTCATCCCTGGGTCGGGAAGATCCCCTGGGGAAGAGAATGGCAACCCACTCCAGTATTCTTGCCTGGAGAATTCCATGGACAGAGGAGCCTGGTGGGCTACAGTCCATGGGGTTGCTACAGTCCAAGAGTCGGACATGACTGAGTGACTGACACACACACAGAGTAAATAGTGCAGAGAAGAGAACCAGAGGAAACCCTGTGAACCTGGCATTTTACAGCCATCCTTTCAAAGCTACCAATCAAGCTGGACAGTCAGGGCTGACCACTGACACTGCCCACATGAGACCCCAGAGGACATCTGTCAGACTTTCAGGTACCAGTGTTAAGATGGCAAAACTGGCTTTTAGTTTTCATTTGAGTTGGGGGAATGTTTCCTAGAGAAATAACTTGGGAATTAGCCACAGTTATGGAGGTGGTTGTTCATATCAAACTGACATTTAATTCTGCTTCCCATGGGCTTATAGTCAACTCCTGCGACACAGAGGGACTCTACAAAGTGTATCCTCCCTCTTCTCGTGGTAAACTCGCCACTGTTTTACCTGGGTTCCCTCCATACTTCTCGCCCAGGCCCCTGCTTTCAACACTGGCTATTAAAAAATAGATAAATAAAAGGGAATTCCCTGGCAGTCCAGTGGCTAGAACGCATACTTTTACTGCAGGGGGTCTGGGTTCAATACCTGGTCGGGGAACTAAGATCCTGCAAGCCATGTGGTACAGCCAAAAAAAAGAAAAACAAAAACAAAAACAAACAAAAACCCCATTGACTGTTCAAGTATTTACTACAAGTTCATGGAAAGTCCAAAATCTGATGACCAAGAAGGTCCTAAAAGGAAATTCAGTTTTCTGGAACCCTCGTCTCCCCACAGGTCATAAGCACCCACCTGACCTCGCCATGCCAGGGAGGCTGGGGCCCTCTACTTACTGTAGTCCCCGTTGTCCTCGGGCAGCGCGGCTGCGTAGTCGAAGTAGGTGGCGTTCCACCGTAGCTCGCGGGTTTTGGTGTCGTACATGGTAATGGTGTACTCTGAGTGGGGAACACACAGCAGCCTGTGACCTGGAGGGGCCATGACACCTGCAGAGGTGCTGACCTCCTCTAAATTACAACAGACAAATCCTCCCTAAACAGCGTGGAAGATAGTCCAGGCTGTCCACATGGGGAGAGAGAGGACTGGAGTCTCAGACGCATGAGCGAACCCGGCCCACTGCCTGCGGAGCAGAGATGGCCGCCATGCTATGCCGTTGAACTCAAGGCTCCTGAATCATGAGCCATGTCCTGCTGTTGTTTTAAGCTGCTTAAGTTTGCAGGTGGTTTACAATACAGCAATAGAGAGCGGACGTTAGACATCGGTACCTAGATGTGGGATGGTGCCATAACAGAAACCTAAAACATGCGGCACTGACTTTGGGACTGGGAGGCAGACGGAGGCTGGAAGAGCAGTAAGGGAACAGCTGATGGGAGCTGAAAACGATGACTCAGGTTAGGTGGTGGTGACACAGTTATTAGTTAAGACCACTTCTTGCCATAACTTGAAAAATAGAAAGATTTAAGCAAGTAATGAACTTGTGGCTCTGACTAAGGAGATTTCCAGGCAGAATGCAGAACACGCCAAATGGTTTCTCTTAACTGCGTGTGGTATGACACAAGGTCGATAAGCTAAAGAGGAAACCATTCCATTTTCAAGTTGAATGTAGAGGAAATATAGAGAGTCCAGGACTGATGCTCCAGCTGGAAAAGACTCTCAACATAAAAAATGGCCTTAGGGCGGGATTTCGCAGGTGGTCCAGTGGTTAAGAATCTGCCTGCTGATGCAGGGGACACAGGTTCAATCCCTGGTCTGGGAACTAATATCACACATGCTGCAGGGCAACTAAGCCTGTGCACCACAACTACTGAAGCCGATGCACCCTAGAGCCTGTGCTCCACAAGAGAAACCATCACTATGAGAAGCCCCTGCACTGTAAGGAAGGGTAGCCCCCATCTGCTGCTACTCGAGAAAGCCCACACACTGCAGCAAAGATCCAGCACAGCCAAAACAAATTAATTAATTAAAAGAAAAAGGCCTTAGGGTGAAGATCAGGTTCAGGTGCTTCCAGTAAAAAAACGGCTTCAGGGGTCAAGATCAAATCAAAGATGAGGCTGTAAGACCCTCCTGTGAGGCCGCAGAAAGATTCAAGGTGATCCTCCATAGACCTGCTTCCCCTTGTAGCTCTATTTCAGCTGTCCATTCCACAGCTCTTATGGAGCAGCAGTATAGGTCAGGGCTGCACCTGTGAAATTTGGAAGGCGGGTCCCTGGAGGAAAGGGCAGCCCCGCCCACCCATTCCCTCGGTGCAGCCTCTGAGCCCCCGCCACGTGTCAGCATCGTGCCAGGTGTGGAGACTCAGCAGGCGGACAAGACCAAGTCCTGCCCTCAGGAAGCCAAGAGTCTAGCTGCGGGGGGCAAATACGATTTAGAAACGCTTGGCGACAAGAGTTGAGAAGGAGTTCTGGAAGGGGAAAACATGTACCCCCCTGGTGGATTCATGTCAATGTATGGCAAGACAAATACAATATTGTAAACTTAAAAAATACATAAATAAACTAATTAAAAAAAAAGAGTTGAGAAGGAGGAGGAGGCTGAAGAGAGAGAAGGTGGGAGATGGTGTAGTGGGGAGGCTGCTGCTGATGCCTGGAAAGGGCCAGCGATAGGCAGTGTGAACAGCTGGGTGGTGTGAACAGCTGAGGCTGAGAGCGGGCAGCCACAGAGGTGGGAGCTATATCATAGGAGCTTCATAATCCTTGGGCAATGGGGAGCTCCCAGGGGGTCTCATAAAGGGGAACAACATGGAAACCTGTGTGTGGACCAGACCACTCTGGGTGCATTCTAGAGAATGAAGCCTGGAGGCAGAGACCCCAAGGGAAGGCTATTTCAGGTCATTGTTCGCAATCAGGCAGGCTGTACATAATCAAAGGTTCCTTGTTACCTGTTCGCCCCAGATATAGAAGAGAGGTTGATGGGCAGAGGCTGTCTGCAAAGGCTGATGACAGGGTCTGCTGCTTCTCCCCCGTCAGGAGGTCGATAACATACCAAATGTCCTGCTTTTTACCTGCAAGGTCACAAGGACACTTGGTGGTTAACACTTACTCAACATGGAAAAAAGAAATATCCCCACCAAATCAGCAGCCCAAGATGCTCTCTGAGCTGAGAAACAGGCCTGAGATTCTCACGATGTTGAAGACACTTCTTTGATGCTCTGTGGGTGACCAGGTTAATGGTAATGGGCAGATAATAAAGCTTCTTGGGCCACTGGGTTCTATAACAACTTAATAACCTAGTCGTGGTACAAACATTTCTCCATGCCTAATAACATAACAACTCACAGATCTTATTGCTCTGATGAGTAGCCTTAAATATGAAAAATCTGGCCTGTTAAGACAAACCTTTTCCCATAGACTAGGATCTATATAAATCTAGAAATGTACCCGGGGCTCATCTCCCTGGTAACCATCATTCACACATCTCAACATCCCTACTAATGAGCCCTCACGTAAAGAGGATCTACAGACACTGTTTTATAACTCTAATTAGCTGGTAACTGTGACTGTGCACTAGAGTTGGTGGCAACCATGTGCTAATGAGGCCAAAGTTATCTCGGCCTTGACCAGTAAGTGACTCCCCAGCCACACGCTACACCCCTCCTCTCGGTCAGCTGATTAAAAGGTATGAACTGGTGGACAGCGTAGCCAAACAACACAATTAGGAAAACTCAAACCTATGGTTACATACACCAGGGGATCCTGGTAATGGCAAGTTCCTAAGAAAGCTGTTTTATAAATACTCCGTATTGTTTTAATAATTTTATTATCTGTTTATTTATTTTTGGTTGTGCTGGGTCTTCATTGCTGCGTGCAGGCTTTCTCTAGTCGCAGTGCACAGGCTTCTCATTGCAGTGGCTTCTCTTGCTGCAGATCACAGGCTCTAGAGCACATGGGCTTCAGTAGTTGCAGCCCCCGGGCTCTAGAGCACAGGCTCAATAGTTGTGGTGCTCGGGATTAGTTGCTCTGAGGCAGGTGGGATCTTCCCGGATCAGGGATGGAACCCGTGTCTCCTGTATTGGCAGATGGATTCCTTACCACTGAGCTACCGAGGAAGCCCAATACAGGGTATTATTTCCACCATGATTTCATAATAAACACAGCTCCTGCCTGAAGGTCAACACCTTCACTGTGATGTGCACATTTCTGTTTTGTGAGGTCTGTCTTCCAAAGACAAGCCTTCTCTCTGCTCACTCATTTCTTCCTCCCTTATTGGCCATGTTTCCTATTTCAGGGGACTCTTGGAAGCCAAGTACCGAGATGCCACCAAGCTCACAGGGCACGTGAATCTGCTAAAGCTACACCTAGTTCTAACAGAGGGAGCATACGTGCCATTCTGCATGTCTGAAGTTTGACCACGGATCCTAACTTCCTGCTCCCAGTGACAAATCTTAATATGAAAAAGATCTGAAGATGGAGATAAAACATTACCTGACAGCTGTGGCCAGGATCCCTTTCTGTCTGTCCCGGGCACCCTTCTGGTTACTACAAGGACCGTGACAGTCTGCATGACCCAGCGACCACTTTAATGGATGGGTCAGGGCAACTGTCACAACTTTAAATGCACCCTAAGTGACGAACTGTTGGTCAGAGGTGGAAGATCAGCCAGATAACAGTGACTACAGATGGTGAGAAGATGTTCAGAGGGGCCCGGGCATGGCTTAGAGCAGAGAAAGCCTGTGTTGATCATTTCCCCTGAATCCCTGAGCCAGGGGCTTCCTCATTCTAAAGGTGTGGAGAGAAGAGCCCCAGTCTCCTTAGACAAAGACTTAAAATCCAGCTAGGGCCTGTGCTTGAGACCCAGAAACACACATAAAAAGCTCCCGAGGCATGACAGGCCGTAAGCACTTTCAGTTCCTCAGAAAGAAAACTGCTTTATAAATACAGGATATTATTACTACTATGCTTTCAAGATAAATACAGCTCTCCTTTGTGTCACAAATGCATTTTTATTGACATTTTGGCAGCAACCTGGCCAAAGAAAAGCAGCTGATCTGATGCTTTGAAAGACGTGACCCCTGCAGGTATGAAGGTGGCTTATCTAAGCAAGCTGTTAAGTGCTGTTTTTATCCAATATTCTGATAGCAGGAAATACTAAGAAAGCCCTATAATTAATAGGCAGAGCCTGGCTTCCCTTTCTTGGCTCAGACTATTGTAATTCACTTTAAATTTCATCCAGTTGCTTCTGGGTATGTTGCAATCTGTAAATCGCAGGGGTAGGTCAACACAGCAGCTAAAAGCTTGTTAAATGAGTAACCATATTAATGGTGTCAGGTCTGCTCCCAAGTGGGGTGGCGGGGGGAATCCTTTCTTAATTGGTCAGCTAATCTTGGCCTGAACCAGCACAACTGAGGCAAGAAAGGCCTTCCCTAGAAGGGTGGGTAGAGGAGTGACTGTTCACACATCTCTCTCTCAGACCCGCCACCTTCCCAGATTGTGGCATTCGCTTTCAAAAGGGATCAGCGTCAGGACCTCTTACCCATGTAGAGAATGCCATCTGAACTTCGGCATGGAGATGCCTGCACCAACTCAGGGATCGTAAAGGGAAGTTTCTTTAAAACAAACCAAAGGAAAAAAAAAACAAAAAAGCAAAGCAAAAAAAAGTTAGCAAGGTCTTGTGCAATGATTACAACTTCACTGCAGTCTGTTACCCAATTCTGCTAAAAAGAGATGGTACGTGGGAGTTTTCCTAACTGGAAACCAAGGGCAAGGGGGCACCCTAGGCTCCCTGCACACTGTGGGCAAGCCCTTGGCTTCCAGGTCCTGGGTGCCGGACACACTGGTTCTTTTATGTGACACGTCCCCTGGAAGTCTCTAGTCCAGAGCCCTTCTGGAGCTCTTTGACCTTTTCTGAAAAGACACACAAATATGGAGAGAACTACACAATCTTTGAAATCCTAAGGGTTGGGGGCGGGGCAGAGGGAGAATTGCCCTGCCTTGGAAAATTGTCCCAGAGCTGCTTTGACGGGAGTAGAAAACACTCCTCAGAGTGGGAGTCAACCAGGAGACTATCCTGAAGGGCGGCCTTGAGGGAAAGGAGAAGCCATCAGTCTGTGGGCAACACAGGAGTTTGGGGAAGGAAGAGAAGTTTTGGTGTTTTCTCTAGCAACGAATTCTCCTACTGAAAAACGGAAGAAGACTGGGCTTTTTGGTATTAAAAGGAAGTTATGGTAGGTGCCGGGGAAAGAAACTCAGAGCAGTCCGCATGTTTCAGCTGCATTTCATCATAAGAACCGATCCTTCAGAGTTGACAGCTGACATCTGACAAGCTCTTTGGGTTCAAGTTTGTTTCAGAACACTTTATTTTTGGAACATTCTGTGTTCCTGAAACCATCCCGTGGATGCCTGCCTCATGACAACTGTCACCTTTCTTGCCAAGGAAGCAAAGTCAACAGAATTTTCAGGAACCAATAATGCGGATTTTCCCATCATCCCAATGTTTAAGCCTTAGCAGAAAAAATATGCCCTGGAGAGGCTATCCTGACTGGGCTTCTTCCAGATGTTTCCCAGGATTAGAATGTTGCAAGGTTTTCAGTCTGGAGTGTTTTCCAGTCTGCAGGGTCTGGCTGAGTGCGGCCACCTTGGCCTCCTGATTCGAGGCCCAGGCTGGAAACCACGTTCTTGGAGCTGCTAAACCACACCAAGCGGTTTGCAGATGGTGGCAAGAGCAGCCTCTGGAAGGTGGGGGTTCATGGGGCCCCCCCTCCACCTGGTGCTCTGGCCTTGGGCACATTCCTTCACCTCTCTGGGCACAGTTTCTACACCTCTGCTGTGGAGATGACCATATGTGTGGGCCCATTTCTAAATTCTCTTTCTGGGGAGCTTTTTAAAAAAATTCTGATGACCTAGGTCAATCAAAGGGGAACTTTGGGATTGGGACCTATACAGTATTTTTTAGAGATCTCCAGGTTATTACAATGTGCAGCTAAGGTTGTGAACCACTGGTCTATTCTCAAATGGAGGTGGGAATGGAATATAGCCCCCCTACCCCCACCAAGGGGATGTCTACTGGGAGAGTATACAGTGTTGCAAACTACACCCCTCCCCCAAATTAAGAATCACTAAAGTTAGGGACTTCCCTGGTGGTCCAGAGGTTAAGAGTGCGCTTCCACTGCAGGGAGCATGGGTTTGATCCCTGGTCAGAGAACTAAGATCTTGCATGCCAGGTGGCCAAAAAATTAAAAAAAAAAAAAATGATACTAATAATAATCACTAGATAAAGTGAGTCCTGTTCCTGAAGGAATATCACATCCTTCCAGTGTGCTGGCTGAGCCCTGAGAACCTGCTAGTACAGATTAGTGTTTTTGAACTCTGGGCTCTACATTTAAAAGCTCATTGAGGGAGCTGTGAAAAGACACCTCTGCCCAGGCCCCAGTCTGGACCACCTGATTCAGAATCCCAGAATTTTTTGTAAGTTCTCAGGTGATCTTGATGTACAGCTGCGGTTGAAGTCAGTGGCCTAGAACCTCCGGAGCACCAAGAAGATAAACACACTCACCGTCAGGCCTTCATTGTTCTTGCCCCCGAGCGTGTACAGGCTGCCATCGTTGGGATCTGGGAGGAAGGCAGGCCTGTAGATCAAGTAGCATTAGTGACAGACTACAGCCCAGGGCACAGAATAAAATACCAAAGCCAGGCAAAACCATGACTGGTAGGGAGGGGTGTGTGTATATGTGTATAAAACAATTCCATCCACTTCTTTTTTATCTTAGCCACAGATAATAAAATATCCTTCTGGTAAACTCCAATGGTCCCCAACCTTTTTTGGTACCAGGGGCCAGTTTTGTGGGAGACCATTTTTCCATGGACGGTGGGGCGGGGGGTTGGGGGGAGGGTGTGGTTTGGGATGATTCAAGTGCATTCCATTTATTGTGCACTTTATTTCTATTATTATTACATCAGCTCCACCTCAGATCATCAGGCATTAGAGCCCAGAGGTTGGGGACCCCTGGTCTATACTATACTTGGCGTGGAAAAAAAAAAAACACCAACCTGCAGTGGAAAACTAGCCCAAAACCACAGAAGAGTAAATCATCATTTGGTCAAAGCACAGTGGCTAAAGGTACAATAGGGGAAAGGGACCCAGCAAGCCTGCTTTTCAGTTTCCAAGTCCAGCTGCATAAAGAACCCCAACAATTAATGTTTACTAGCATGGCATGGTACCTAAACAGGGAGAACAAATGTGTCTTTGGTGTTCCACAAACATTTATTTTTAGGAGGCAATAAAAGCAGACACTGAAAGCCTGACATGAGAAAGAAGCTGCCAAGGGAATGGGTCAGGTTCTCATCAGCTGCCTCTCAGGAAGCAGGTTCAAGGTGCTCTTTTGTGACGCTAACCTGCTAACCACTGAATGATGACTTGTCATGCAGAAGCCCCTGGCTGAATCTTTTCTCTCCCCAGTTTAGAGCATCATTTGAGGCTCTTAGAGATGCCATCCAAACTTTTACTCCAACACACACACTCTAATAACAAGTCATTTTCATGTCTCCTCTCCACAGTTTAGCACAGTGCTGCCTGAGCCCTTATGAGGAGTTTGAAAGCTTAAGCTCAAAATTCACCTTAAATTACATCTCAAAGAAGGCTTTTTAACACCACTGCCTCCCCACCTCGCCCCTCAAGGAACTGACCGCCTTTTCCCAACACAGGCTTTTTCCAAAGTACCCATGAGTTTTTCTATGTCTCAGTTGTTCTCATTCTACTTAATATTAATATCTATGTATACATGTACTCCCAGCAACTAGCTTCATAAACACTGATTGAGTAAAACAGAAAATGAATCAAAGGGAAGAGTGCAGCAAATCAGAACACTTACTCTTCCACATGTGTTGGAACCTGCAGGACTGGATCTGTGCAAAAGAACAACAAAGTCGTTGTCAGACAGATTCTAAAATGTCAAGATTCCTAGAGTTCCCAGGACCAGCTCACAAGATAGACCAATAAATTTATCTACACAAGAAAGCGTAGGTGAAGGCACTTAAGAAAACTCACACAAAAACACAAATGTAGGCTCTTGGGGGTGGGGCGGGGGGGGTGCTTCCCTGGTGGCTCAGCAGTAAAGAATCCACCTGCAATGTAGGAGATGCAGGTTCAACCCCTGGGTTGGGAAGATCCCCTGGAGGAGAGCATGGCAATCCACTTGAGTATTATTGCTGGGATAATCCCATGGACAGAGGAGCCTGGTGGGCTACAGTCCATGGGGTTACACAAGAGTTGGACACGACTTAATGACTGAGTACACACACATGCACGCACACACATACGCACACATGCATCACTCATGCAAGCTCTTAGGACCGTCGCTGAGATTGGAGAGAGGGCTAAGGGCAGGATGGAACTGCTCTCAGGAAACATGCCTGTGACTTGGAGGCTGGACATATAAGGAAGCACAGTGACAACCCACGTTGGACAATGGGTCACAGTGTCACTATCTGACACATTAAGGACTTCTAAACCTAAACCATCTCTGGGTCAGATACCTGGCATGGTGCTAGATATTTCCATTGGGAAAGCAAAACTGTGGCTTAAGAAGCAGTTTTGCTGTTGATGAGAATTTGACTGGATGCTAAATGGATACATCCCTTTGGGGCAGCAATACTATGACTTTAGAGCCTTTGAGTGTTCATTCTTCTTGATCCCCTTTGATCCATTAATTCCATGTCTTTAAAGTCTGGTTTAAAAACAACACACAATATATAAAATGCTTTCTGTACAAAGATCCTCACAGTAGCATCACAGATGACCTAACTGTTCAGGGATGGGGTTAAATTATGGAATGTCCACTTGGCAGAAAGTTAAGACTTCTAAAGTGTATCAGTCGCTCAGTCATGTCCAACTCTTTGCAACCCCATGGACTGTAGCCTGCTAGGCTCCTCTGTCCATGGAATTCTCCAGACAAGAACACTGGAGTGGGTAGCCAGTCCCTTCTCCAAGGGATCTTCCCGATCCAGCATCGAACCCAGGTCTCCTGAATTGCAGGGAGATTCTTAAGGCTTCTAAAAGGGCTTATAAAGTTTTATAACTATATATGTTCAGGAGAAAAAAATAACATTGTACCTAGAGTATTAATGCACCTGAGGAAAAAAAAAAAAACCTATGTGTGTAAAAAAAAAAAAATGAGATGGAAAGGTCAAAAACAGTGCTAAATTGTAAGTTACCTTTGTTGGAAATATAAATGACTTCCCCACCTTTTCCACATTTCCCCAAATTTCTACAAAAGTAGGCATTACCTTTGAAATAGGAAACACAGTTTTTCCTCCAAGTCGTTTTAATATTGGGTTGGCCGAAAAGATGTTCGGATTTGTCCACATGATGGTACATAAAAACCCGAACAAACTGTCTGGTCAACCCAATATTTGCCGTCATCTGAGTGACAGAATTTCTCCTGGGCACAGATCACAAGGACAATCCTGAGTCCACGGGGTGGATGGAGGCCACTGACCCGGCAGTACTGTAACAGAGCTGAAATCCCAGGCACGAGACTACACAGCAATGAGGTGTTTCCAGTCATTGGGACCCCACAGGCTATAAGCCATGCTGCCCACAAAACTTCAAAGCTAGGGTCGAGGACGGCAAATGCTGTGATGTGACTCTGGATACAGGCTCTGCTTATGGTGACAGGCAGCTGTCTAATTCCCCGGGTCAGCTGGGATTCTCAGATGAAGGAAACCCTTTCAAGCCTTATCGTGTGTTGACTTTGCTTTGCAGGCCCAGCTCCCACATGAAGGCGGACCGGTGTTCACAACAACAGAGGCGCGCACGCCACATGTGGTCTGTGGGCAGCAAACAAACAATTCATTAAAACCAAGAGCATTTCAGGAAACAGGAGGAACTTTCAGTTGGTTAGCACATGGTGATCGTCCCCATTAATCACCTCTCGGTACACTCTCACAAACAGACTGATGCAAGAGACAGGAAATGAGGGCGCATAGCCCTCACACTCCTGAAACAGACAAGCAGCAATTATAACCCAGTGCCTCCAGTGCAGCCCAGAATCTGAGCGCGCCAGGGAGAGCGAGAAGGCATGTTTCCAAGAAAACACAGCAGGAGGAAGGCGTCCTTTCGGTTCGTTCCGGCCACTTAAAGGTGCCGCAGATCAACAGAGATGAAGGGGACACTACCAAATCCAAGCTGTTCACCAAAAACAAGACGTGGACACTGAGGGGGTTTCAATGCCTGTTCCTGAGCTTATCTTTGCTGGTCAGTGTTTGCTCACTCTCAGGGTCTCCTCCTCTACTGTGGATTTTCCTGGTTCTCTAGAGCTTATTCAGCTTATCTGACATGGAGGCCTCAGGTCCCCAAGTGTGTCCTGCACCAGAGAGGTTCCAGTTAAGACACAGGCTGCTGGCAGGAGCCAGGAAAGGGCAGGTGGACACCTACAGCAGGGTTGAGGAGCCATGCTTTCTCCTAGGCTTAAGGGGACATGACCTCCAAGAGGGGCGCCTTCTCATTCACTCGTAAAATAGGGCCCCTGGAATAAACATCTGCAGAGCTGCATGCATGTCACAGCAAGCAAATGTGGAACAACGACCCGTTCTGCATATTTTTCTTCTTAAAGAATCATTTGAATCTAAGGTTTCCTTTCAAATACTATAGGAAACTGGAGGATAATTACAATATTGTGATGGTTTTTTGCCATACATTAATATGAATCATCCATAGGTATCCATGTGTCCCCTCCATCCTGAACCACTTCCCTGGTGGTCTAGTGGTTAAGACTCTGCATTCCCAATGCTGGGGGGCACAGGTTCGATCCCTGGTTGGGGAACTAAGATCACACAAGCCATGTGCTGTGGCCAAAATAAATAAATTAATAATAATAATAATAATAAAAAACCACAAGGGAAGGAAACATAAAACGAAAAAATGGCAGCCTGTTGATAACTGTTTAAAGATAGAATTGACAACACTGGCCTGTCATTTTACTGTTCTCTCTACCTCTGCCTGAAATTTTCCATATTAGAAAAGGTTAAAGGATAAAGTTACTTGAAAAGCCAGCAAAATAAAAGGAAAAAGCATCAGCTGAAAATGTGCCATGGAAGCCCAACACGAAAAGGAGTTGTTTTGGATTTAATAAAACAACTGGACTTAGGCAAGATTCTTGCTCTTAAAAAAAAAAACAACAACAAAATCACCTTCATGTGAAAAGAAACAGTGGCCTAACCCTAAGGCTATAAACAAAGGCTGCTACAAAACAAGCCTCTCTATCTATATGGAAACCGATAAGGACGAAAGCCATCTCACCAAGCTGTTTTACTTTCAGAAAGGGCAGAAAAAAAAAAAGTTACTTTACCAGTGTAAAAATGGGTGTTATTCAAGGGAAAGGTGAAGATATCAGAAGAGGGGGGAAAAAAAGCTGAAATCAATGTTTGGTCTCCAAGATCAAGACAGAAACAGATCTGCCCCCTGCTCCCCTGGGAGCGGCCACTGCACTCGGCTCCCCTGGAGGGTCCATTTCAGGCCTGATTTACTCTGGAAGAAACCTGGCGAGGTGTGGTGGCATGCATGGCTCCTGTTCTGTGCTGATGGAATCCTCCTTCTCAACCCGAGGCAGAAATGACCCAAGATAGACGTAAACATGTTTATCTCCAAAAGAAGTGAGTTTTCATCTTTCCAAGAACACCTTTTTCACCATCCTCTCCCTCTGCCCTGGGCCCTGAATGCACACTGGACTCTGCTCCCTTCTTGAGCCCTGGGCCTCGAGGTCTCGGTCCATCAGCACCCGCAGCTCTACTCTTCCAGCTGCCTCACCAGCCTGCGGGTGATCCCACGTGCCTGCTGCCCCCGCCATGGGTTCGACCCTGCCCTCCCCCAGTCTCTCCACTGCCCGGCCCCTGCGCTGCTGCCAGACTTTTCACCCATCTCTCTCCCCCTCTCTCCCGTCTGTTCCTCTCCCCTCTCCTTCCCTCTTCTTACTCCAACAGGGAAGAACTTTTCCTGGCTTTCATCTCAGTTCCCTCCGAGAGCACACCCATCTCTGTAGCTTCAACCATAATCACAATGGGGAAATTCTGGGTCCCCATCTCTCAAACTCTTCTTTCTGGATATTTCCACCATCTCCTGCCAGCACCTCAACCACCACTTGCCCAAATCACACCCTCCATCATTCTCTCCAAACTGGCTTGACGACCCTGTTCTCCTAGGAGACAGGCAGTCCTCAGACCACACTGCTGACACTCATTTCTCCCGCAGAACCTGCCATCGATGCCAGACTCTCTGGTCTATTTCATCATTCTGTTTCCTACTTCCAGCATCTTTTCAGCATCACTGGAACCCCTTGCCTTTCAAGAACTTCCTTTTCTCCTAGTCCGTGTGCCCTTTGGGATCAGAAAAACCTAGGATTATATCCAAGCTCTGCCACTCACCAGCTGAGTGACCTCGGCAAAGTTAGTCAATTCTCTCTGAGCCTCAGTTTCCTTGTCAGTAAAGAAAAAAATAAAGAGATAGAGATAATAACACCAAACTCGAGGGGCAACTTTATGTTGATTAAATAAGGTTAAATACATCTTAAGATTGTAAGTCAGTGCCTTGACATAAAACAGTGATGCTTCTGAAGACATAAATCAGTTCATACCTCTCTGCCACTCACAATCCATTGACGGGTATTTTGTTGCCCAGTAGAGGCCAAAGTTCACCCAGTGATCCGTGAATCCACACAACCCTACCCCCCGACACCCACCCTGACAGTCTCCCACTATTTCTTCCTTACTCTATTCCAGCCATGCTGGGATACAGGCTACTCCTGGACTACTGCCAAGTATAAACCTGCCTTGGGGCCTTTGCATATACTGTTCCCTGTGCCGAGATCTTTGATCAAATGTCACCATCTCAGAGAGGCCTTCCATGACCGCTTCCTACCCCCCAGGATCCCCTACTCTCTTACCTCCTTGATTTTTCTCCATGACACTGACCACCTCTGAAGTGCTATGTATTTTACTTTTTGAATGTCTGACTCTGGTCACTATAAGATCCAAGGGGGCTGGAATTTATCTTCTGGAGTTTGCCAACAAAGGTCCATATAGTCAAAGCTATGGTTTTTCTAGTAGTCATGTACAGATGTGAGAGTTGGACCACAAGGAAGGCTGAGCACTAAAGAATTGATGCTTTCAAACTGTGGTGCTGGAGAGGACTCTTGACAGCCCCTTGGGCAGCAAGGAGATCTGACCAGTCAATCCTAAAGGAAATCAACCCTGAATACTCACTGAAAGGACTGATGCTGAAGCTCCAATACTTTGGCCACCTGATGCAAAGAGCTGACTCGTTGGAAAAGACCCTGATGCTGGGAAAGGTTGTGGGAAGGAGGAGAAGGAGACGACAGAGGATGAGGTGGTTGGATGGCGTCACCGACTCAATGGACACGAGTTTGAGCAAACTCCAGGAGAAGGTGAAGGACAGGGAAACCTGGTGTCCTGCAGTCCACGTGGCCGCAAAGAGTGGGACACGACTTAGCGACTGAACAACAACAACATACCCCCGACATCCTGGGTACTTTCCAAGTACTTCCCTGGGTACTTCTTAACCTCTGCTCCAGTGGTTAAGAACTTGCCTTCCAACACGGGGAACACAGGTTTGATCCCTGCGTTGGGAAACTAAGATCCTGTATGCCATGGAGCAGCTAAGCCCAAAAGCCACGGTGAAGAGCCCATGAGCCGCAACAAACACCCAGCGCAGCCAAAAAAAAAATAGTGCACATGAGAGGTGTTCGATATATTTACTGACTGAAACAATCAACAAATGTTAGTTTCCTTCCTACTTCCACACTTGCCCTGCCTGGATATCCATCGCTGACCATTCTATAATCAGGCAGCTATGCTCCATCAACCCTCCACCCAGAATCCACTGGGCAATCCCCTCTCCTCCTCCTCAGTCTTCCGAGCACTGCTGAAGAAAACACCATAATCACTTGTGGAGATAGCAGAATGTAACTGTGGCCAGCTGGGCCCCGTGTCATAGGAGATATGTTTATCTGCTTCCTGTTCTGTTCCTCACAGCTGGTGTTTCAGACTTTCACGCCTTGCCTCCAGGCCCCTTCCTCTCCGCACATGACTCCCCTCTGTGGCACAGGGGAACTCAGAAACTTCCTACCCCTCGTCCTCCAGGTTTGCCAACCCCACACTACCCTGCATATTTCTATAAAAGGACACGCTTTCACCTTCACATTCACAGATACTTCATACTCACACATCTAGAGCCCACAGTATCCTGTCTCCCAGAGATCTTCAAGTCCTTCTGGATAACTCCTTCCTCTGCCTGTAAGCATGCCAAACTCTTCTTTGTACCTTTCCTAAATGCGTCCATTTGAGTCTTTGTGGTTGTGTTATTTGGCTACGCCACACAGCTTGTGGGGTTTAGTTCCCAGATCGGGGATTGAACCCAGGCCCTTGGCAGTGAGATCTCGGAGCGCTAGCACTGGACTGCCAGGGAATTCCCTCAAGTGGTAAATGAATTGCATCACAGCAAAGGCCCCCAGCTCAGCTAGGCAAAGACACATCCTTGAAAGGAAGGCAGTGCGATCTAACGCTGAAGCTGCTAGGGCTCAACCCTTGTGGAGGACTGCTGTGTCTCTCTTAAAAGCCTAAAACTTGAGCTACCACGCCCTGAGAGCTGACTGTGTGCCCAGGGCCCCTCAGCACACGGGGGAACCACAGGCCTTAAGCATTCAAGGCTCTGTAAAACCTGGGCCTAATTCTTCTCCATCGCAACTCTTACCACAACTCAGCCCGTGCTTTCCTGTCTGTCTCTGAGGTCACCATCACTTGCCTTAACTCCGTCTACCTCTGCCTGGCCTTCAAATGCCCCTTTCTCCAGGAAATAAGAAACTGAGCGCCCACTGCACTTGGCACTTATCACATTTCTCAGGTAACAGGTACTTAACTGCATGTGGCCTCTCCGGTTCTCAAAGATCTGGGGGCTGCACTGAATTTTAAGCACTTTGTAGGGCAGGGACCATCTATTTTGTTTCTTGAGAAATACACATGAGAAAGTGCCTGAAGCTTATGACAGTTCAGTGAATAATCACAGCGTGCACTCTTGTGTAAATGCTGCCCGGGTCTTTGCTCCCCTTGTACTCAGCAGGTAAAGCTGTCTGTAAAATGTAAGGAAGTCAATAATTTAAGATATCCAATATTGCACATGGAATGCAGTCACTCAGATAAGTTTATCTTAATGAGAAGGGCTTTTCCACACAGAAACCGACATGATAAAAGCAAAAAAGAGCTGCCCAGGTGTAGCTCTGTTTGTTCACCCATACTTAAAAATTATTTAAATTTACAGGGAAAAAAATGATACAGCGTTTGCTTCCAAATGATGGAGATGGGGGGAGCAGACTGTCATGTGTGAATCGTCACTGAAGCTGGATACCTGAGGCTTTCATACTATTCTCTTTACTTTTGTGTATGTTGAAGTTTTTCTAAAATGAAAAAAAAAAATTTTAAGAAGAGAAGCTAAGAAAAAAAAAAGGAGCTATTTAAGGAATACCTTTCTGGGAGGGGGGTGGGTGGGATGTGGCGGGGAGGGTGTGAAAAGAAAGACCTGTTCTTCCTGCCTGCCCTCAGCTGTAGCGTGAATCTTGACAGCCTGATCCTGTAATGTCCCAGGGCTGGAAGAGGGAAGAGAAACCCAGCGGAGGAGCGTGAAGGACCCTGTCAGCACAATTTCAGGCTTCCCTCAACACAGAAAAGTCTCCCCCCGATGAAGTCGGTCACCATTTGAGTTAACTGCTGCAGACCAGAGTTTGGGGCAGATGGCCTCTCTCTGCAGGTGACTCCGCGCCGGCTCACTCTCACGTGGAAAGAAATCAGATCACTTTGATTACAGAGGCTGCAAGAACAGGCTGCCCATCTGACTGGAGCTCAAGGAGCCCTATGGGATCCTTCCCGTCCCTAGGTGAGCACTGACATTTCTGGAACACACTGCTTCTCTGGCGGAATGTAGGTGGGTGCAGGCTTTACTGACCTGCTCCTCCTCACCCTTCTTTCCAAAGCACCACCTCCCCGCTGCCCCTGACGCAGCCTGCATTTAGCCCCAGCCCCGGGGCTTCCCTGGTGGTCCAGTGGTTAAGAATCCGCCTTGCAATGCAGGGGACTCGGGTTTGGTTCCAGTCGGGACTAACGTTCCTGCACACCTCAGAGCAACTACGAGCCCACACACTCTGGAGCCCGAGAGCCACAGCTAGAGAGTCCAGGCGCCGCAAGGAAGGATCCCACGTGACCCAACTGAGATCCCGCGTGTGGCAACTAAGACCAGATGCAGCCGAATAAATATCAAAGACAAAAAATAGCCTCAGGACCTCCCTGGTGGTCCAGTGGTTAAGACTCCGCCTTGCAAAGCCAGGGACGTGGGCTCGATCCCTGGTCAAGCAACTAAGATCCCACATGCTGCAAGGCAACTAAGCCCTCGAGCCACAACTAGAGGGCCTGCATGCTGCAACTGGAGTCTGTGCACTATTAACAGCAACCACAGAAATCCCACATTTGATGCAAGAGAGATCCCCCATGCTGCAACTAAGGCCTGACGCAGCCAAATAAATAAATAAACATTAAAAGACACAAACCAGCCTCCTCTCTGACTGGAAGACCTCTCCAGGTGCAAGTAAGACGTCTTGCTGGCTAGAAACTCTGCAAACCAGACCCTTCTCGGTGCATCTCCAGCAGTGACCAGAAATGTTCTGGGTTGGCCCTCTTGAAAGGGATTTAAGGACTGAAAGACCACAGATGAAGTCCCAACCGCTCTATGCTCCCTGTAAGCCTCCCCGTATACACAGTCTTTGAGAGCCTTGTTCCTTCCAGGAGCAAAATGAGAAAGGGTGGACGGTAGGCGGAGAGACTGTGGAGAAGAAAGGGGTGAACACCTTGGGCCATGGTGCGGTAGGCACTAAGGAGGGAGCAGCCGGAGGCTTTTGAGAAGAAGAAAAATGTGGTACAAGACTCTGAAGGCAGGTGAAGACAGGCAGGCACCAGGGGACAAAAGGGGATGTGAGAGAGAAGGAGGGAGCACAAAGGGAGGGTAGCGAGGGGGATGTCCCTGGTAGTCCAGTGGTTAAGACTCTGCACTTCCGGTGCAGGGGTGGGAGGGTTCGATCCCTGGTTGGGGAACTAAGATCTCCTATGTTGCGTGGTGCAGCCAAAAAGTAACAAAACAAATAAAGAAAAAAACGAAGGGTAGTGAGGAAGGCAAGGCCATAACCCCAGTAAGATGGTCTAAGACAGTTGAACGGGGGGGGGGGGGGGGTTGCATAGGGGAAAGGAGAGGTGGTCAGAACCAAACAGGAGGGGAAGAAAAACATCAACAGGACTTAGTTCCGATCAGAAAAATGAAGTGAAGAAACAGAATGAGTTTAAGAGGACATGGAAATTTTAATCCCAACTGATGGTGAAGCTAGCTCAGTTAGTCTGCATGCAAAAAGCTGCCATTTCCTCAATAAAATGCTTAAGGGTCTAGTACCCTTTTTTTTGATAAAAATTATCAAGGTAGAAACAAGGTCATTCACCACTCCCCCACCTTAACTCAAAACTGAAGTCTCCTCAATACGGTCCATGCACTCAAGTAAACCAATTAGGGACTCCTTTTCCCCAGCAGCGGCTCATTTCCTTCCTCCAGAGGGAAGGAACTTGGGTAATCTGTGCCCTAAACTCCCATGAAAGTTGTCAGGTCCAAGTTGTAGGGCAGCAAGTCTCAAACTTTCCTCAAAGTTCAGCTTACATGACGAGAGCGTTTTAAAATAGATTTCTGATCAGAAGCTCTTAAAATCCACAGTGGAATTCTAAATCTTATCAGTACTAGGGGGAGGATGCCATAAGCTTTCTTTCAAGGGGCCTCCCTGGTGGCTCAGCGGTAAAGAACCCACCTGCCAGTGCAGGAGACTTGGGTTTGACCCCTGAGTCAGGAAGATCCCCTGGAGAAGGGAATGGCAACCCACTCCAGTATTTTGCCTGGAGAATCCCATGGACAGAGGAGCCTGGCAGGCTACACAGTTCACAGGGTCACAAAAGAGTCAGATATGACTTAGCAACCAAACAACGACAATCTCTTCAAGTCACCAAATGTCATGTTTGATGAAGATGATCCTGTAGAAATACCAACATAATCTGAAAAACCAGCCATCGTACCAATGTCATATTTTAAGGTCTCACTCATCCTTGCCTTGGCAGAAGTAACTCAGGCCGAAAAACACACCCTGCATGCTACAACCAACCATGAAGGAATTCAAGCTATAACCAATCGTGAAGAAGGACAAGATGATTTAATGCTTGGGACTCCGCCCCAGTGTCTCTCAGGATGTTATTAACTTCACAGAGTTCAATTCTGGAGCGATGAGAGTGTTCACCCAAAGGTGAGTAAGAGGATGGTAACTAAGTCACAGCCAAAACTGGCCTCTTATCCTGAGCTTCAATATTCATAACTGCATTCCGAAACACACCAAGCAACGCTGCAGAGAATGCCTGCTGGAGCTGAAATCTATGCTACTGTGTGCGATGATCGCTATTTTTTTTTTTTGGCCGTGCTGCGTAGCATGTGGGATCTTTCTCAACCAAGGATTGAATCTGAATCCCCTGCGATGGAAACACTGAGTCTTAACCGCTGGACCACCAGGGAAGTCCCATGACCACTATTTCCAAGAGCCCCTCCATGACATGAGACATATTGCTCTGAGGCAAACCCCAGGCATGTGGGAGGGACGTGAATAGGGGCACAGATATACGAGACTGTGTACCAGCTGGTGCTCACTGCAGCTGAGTGATGGGTACAAGAGTGTTCATTAGATCATCATCTCTTTGTCTGTGTATATTTAGACTCTCTTGATAAAAAGCAAAATACACAAAAAAAGAAAATACTTTTTCAAGAGACTCAAAAGTAGAAACAGGCCTCTCTCACAGCCCCTCTCAGAAACTTAATTTTTAGTCCTCCAAAACAATGGAGAACAAATAAACACTTTTCTGTGTGTCGGCAATTAGGGAGAAAGGCAGTGATGGCATATCTTAAGCCTAGAAAATTCCTTAAGAGAAAATGGATTAGAACTACTAACGAAACGTCGCCCCCTTTCCCGACCTCCCTTCTCTTGAGTGTCACACAGAGTTTTCCCTCAGGCCTCTGAGGGTGGCTCTCTGACTCTCCAGGGGAACACGAACCCTGCCTGAAGAACAGGAGAGAAAACCAACTGCAGAAAGTCATGAAAAGCCATGTGCAGCTCAAGATCAGAAACTGGAACTGGAAACTTCCATGATGACGCATCCTGGGGAGGCAAAGCCCAGCCTCGCTCGCTTCTCCCTGGGGCCCGAGCCAGCGTTGAGTGTCTCAGAAGTTTACTGAGACCCCCTCCTTCAAGGAGTTAGAAATCCACTAGGAGGACAAACATAGCCAAAAGTTCATATGAAGCAGGAAGCGCCGGTACAGGGGCTTCAGCGAGCTGCCTCTGGAGCCTGATGAGGCAGGGGTTCACCCTGCAGCAGGAGTCCAGGAGATGAGCTGTGAAGGAGTCTTACTAGATGGAGGGGGGCCTGGGCAATGCTGCAGGCCGCTGGTGGGGAGAGGCCGTGAGCAAAGGCCCCATGTCTCCGTGACCTGGAGGCAACGAGCAGCTGAGGCTGGAGAGGGGGCTGACAGGCGTGATCAGGAGCTTAGACCTCACCCTGGGGCCCGGTGCTTCTCAAAATGACTGTGGGGAAGGGCCAACTGTTGAAAAGTCCAACCCCCAGGAACGAGGCTTCTGCTCCCGTCTGTACTTCTCTCCTCATGAGCGAGGAACGCGGGTGGGCAGACCACACTCGGAGTGGCACTGCGCTGGACAACACCTAGAGCGTTTCAGCAGGGGAGCAGCGTGGTCTGATCAGTCGTTTCAGAGGGTGTGTCCACCGGCCGTGTGCCGGGTGCTGGGGAGTGTGAGGCAGGCAGCATGGATCCAGGAAGTGCATGTTGGGAGCCGGGCTCAGACACTGGCAAGGGCGACCAGGAGGAGGGGTCAGGCTTGGGAGACCCTCCGTGAGTCCACGTGACGGGACTGGGTGACCAAGGAGCAGAGCATCGCTCTTTTCTAGCCTGGGTGGCCCATAACTGTCAGCATAGGTAGGAACTATGAACAGAGGCACAGGGTTGGAGATTCACGGGCAAAGATGTTCTTCAGGTTTCAAATAACTAATTCTGTTTTTAATCCTTCCCTCATAAGAAATCTCCAATATTAACCATTTAGGGGGCATCTCAGGAGTTTGGACCTCTCTGGCTGTGAGGGTAGCTATTTTTTATAGTCAGTAAAGAATGGTTCTAAGGACTTTCCTGGTGGTCCCGTGGCTAAAACTCCACACTCCCATGGTAGGGGGCCTGGGTTCGATCCCTGGTCAGGGGACTAGATCCCACACGCCGTAACTAAGAGTTCTAACGCTGAAACTAAAAGATCCTGTGTGCCACAACTAAGACCCCTAGCAGCCAAATAAATAAATTTTTTTTTTAAGTTATGGTTCTAAATTAGACTAACTTTAGACCTAGTCCTCTGGACCTACTACAGGAAAGGAGATGGAAGGGAATGGGAGCGGGGGTTGCTACAGAACAATCTGCAGTTGGATGAAGATTTGAGTGTCAGACTCCAAGGGGAATGTAAGAAGCCCTAAACCAGCCATGGCAATCCCAAAGACAGTCCTTGAATTCCACCAGGCCGAGGCAAGCTTTGTAAAACGAATCTAACCCAGAACATGACAGCGACGTTCTCAGTTTTGTGTCTGGGCTGGGAGTGCAGAAATGAAACACACTCAGTCATGTTCAGTGGTGAAATTTCAGAGACAGACAGTGGTGCTGCTGCAGTTACAAAATCACAGCTTTTTGGGATCACACCGACAGGAAAATGCCAGGACTCAAATCTGTTTCTGAAAACAAACAGAACTTGTTTTCTGTCCTGAGTGGAGTTCGCTGCTGTGTTGGGAGAAATCTCCACTTCTGGGAACAGCAACACATGTTTGGTTGAGGAACAAAAGCACCTGCCAAAACCGTTCTGTGAGATAGGAAAAAAAAAAAACAAAAACCATTCCCCGTTTCTTGGTCCCTGAAAAAAGCAAACAGTTAGGAAACCACAAAATGGAATGCCAGGTAAGTGCTCTGCAGAACCCCAGTTTGATGACTTAGAGGTGTCTGTCTGCATCAGCAAGCTTCTTCCATTTCAATCTCACTCACCATGGCCACTCAGGCCCAAGCCCGCAACCTCCCTTGCCTGGACTGGTGCAGTGGCCCCCACAGCTCTTATCGCCACTATGTACTTTATCTCCTTATCTGATTCCCCCATAGAATGAAAACTCCATGAGGGCAAGGATTCTGCTGTATTTTCAGGGTCTAGAAGAGTAACTGGATACATTTATAAATCGACTTATGTATTATTGCTGTTGTTTTCCACTGTCTCCCAGAGCTTGCTCATATTCACATCCGTTGAGTCAGTAAAGCTATCTAACCATCTCATCCTCTGCCGTTCCCTTCTCCTTTTGCCTTCCATTTTTCCCAGCATCAGGGTTGGAAAACCAAAGAGTTGGCTCTTAGCATCAGGTGGCCAATGTATTGGAGCTTCAGCTTCAGTCCTTCCAATGAATATTCAAGGTTGCTTTCCTTTAGAAGTGACTGGCTTGATCTCCTTGGTGTCCAAAGGACTCTCAAGAGTCTTCTACAGCACCACAATTCGAAAGCATCAATTCTTTGGTGCTCAGCCTTCCTTATGGTCCAACTCTCACATCCATACGTGACTACTGGAAAAACCGTAGCTTTGACTACACGGATTTTTGTCAGCAAAGTGATGTCACTTGCTTTTTAATACTCTTTCTAGGTTTGTCATAGCTTTCCTTCCAAGGAGCAAGCACTTTTTAATTTCATGGCTACAGTCACCATCCGCAGTGATTTTAGAGCCCAAGAAAAGAAAATTTGTCACTACTTCCACGTTTTCCCCTTCTATTTGCCATGAAGAGATGGGACTGGATGTCATGATCTTAGGGGTTTTTTTCATGTTTTCATTCTCCTTTCACCTATGTATTAACGGTTTTGAAATCTTTAGTTATAACTGCAAGATTAAAATTAAATTGAAAATTCAGGGTCTCTATATGTTACCATCTTTAATCTTTGTATAAAAATATACAGAGAGAGAAGGAATTCCCTGGTGGTCCAGTGGTTAAGACTCCATTCTTCCTCTGCAGAGGGTATGGGCTCAATCCCTGATTGGGACCTAAGATCCCACAAGCTACACAGCCAAAAAAAAAGAGAGAGAGAGGTGGGGGTTGGGGGGGCTACCAATACCAGCCAGGGCTGAATTTAGCTAAAATCAGCCAATTTATTCTCAGAAAAACAATGAGACTTAGAACATACTGAAATTTCGCTGAATTAAATTGAACTGAATTTCATTACTTGAAATTCCTATCAACTGGCTCTAATTCTGCCCGCAAGTGTCTTTTAACTCCTGCCCGCTCTGCCTACCTAACCAGTTGCTGGGTTCCCCGATTCTCTTTCTGGCAGGCCTCTCATGCTTCCCACCCCTTCCCTCTTCCCTGCGCCCCTTCCTCAGGTCTGCCTCCTGTCTCTAGTTGCACACACTGCTGCTGGATTAATTTGGAAGCAGCAGCACCTGTTGAGTCACTCACCTGCTCCCAACTTCCTGTTCCCTCAAGCACAAATGCCTCAGAGCTGCCACAGGCCTCAACATCCCCTCTCTCTGCCTCCCCCTACCTCCATCGCTAAGCCCTCCCAAACCAGACCTGTCCCCACAACCCAGACTGGTGCCTCCTTTGGTCCCCGCCAGGCTTCCACCCTACCGAAATTTGATGCATCCACCCAGGCTCAGCTCCACAAATGGAGCCTTTCCTGGCCCAGCTGGAACGGTTTCCTAGCACCTCTCTGCGGTGGTTACAAGGCTGCTTCCCTGCTGAAGTTCTGTGTGCTTGTCCTGTCTCCCTCCTGACTGCGGGCTCCTTGAGGGTAGGGGCTGTTTTTTTCCTCTTTGTGCCCTACACAGTATCTTTCACAGACTGAGTTCTCTAAACTTGCGTTAAACTTAAAAGGAGACAAGGGACTTGCCTGGTGGTCCAGTGGTTGAGAATCCGCCTGCCGATGCAGGGGACACAGGTTCCATCCCTGGAAACCAAGATCCCACGTGCCGCGGGGCAACTAAGCCCGTGCAGCCACAATGAGAGATCCCACGTGCCACAACCAAAACCCGATGAGGCTAAACAAATATTTTTAAAGTATCTTTAAAAAAAAATAAACAAACAAATAAATAAAAGGAGGCAGGTTCTTTCAGCTCTAAATTACAGGAGAGAACAGATTGCTTCTTATGTTTGGCTAAGTCAAACAATGCAGGACACAGTTTTGCTAGCTACAGGAAAGGCTGCTTGTAGAAATCAAGACTTGGAGATCAATCTAAAACAATACACGCAGGGAAAAAGCAAAGCAGAAGAATGAAGTGGCTTGGGGGCAAAAATGTCGTGCCTGGGAATGCTGAAACTAAGGGACCAGTCCTCATATTTAACAGCAAAAATGTTTATCTCCATGCTTTTGTGACTTGTTGATTTTCATCTTTGGACAAAATCAGACATTCTGAAATACAGAACTCCGCTTAAACATGAGAGCACAGATAATATTCAGCGAGCCCGTAATGCACTGCCAAAACTGGGCTCTCCCATCTTGTTGTGGGCACTCGTTCCTGAGGGACCTGGTCCTTTCCATCACTTAAAGTCCTTGCTGATCCAAGGTGGCTCAGACAGGTGAAGCAGGGCAGTCTGTGGTTACCTAGCTGCCAGCATCTGTGGTTGGCAACTAGGTTTGCTGCTGAATGGACAAGATGATGTGTGACCTTCTGATATATGCTAATATTTTTCCAACTAAAAACACTGTTTTGGAACATTTTATTAATAAAGGAAAAACATTTGCTGTGTTCAAGAAAATAATGAGTCATGGCTTAGTGATGAAAGAGAACGTACCAGTCAGACCTGAATTTACAGCCAAAGGAGAATTACGATAGGACGGGATAAAAGAGATGACTCTGAAAGCCCCCAATCCTGGGATTTGTCTGGCTTTTATCCAGGAAGATTACTTTGGGAACTGAATACGATTTCCCAGGTATAGGGAGTCCATGCTGCCCACCATCACCAGGAAGACAAGATCATCAAATGGAAGCTTGGTAGAGTAAATGAGAAACAGCCTCTGCCTTCCACTTCCCTCAATGTAAAGAACTAATAGAGTGACTGACTTGGATTAATGTCAAATCCTACAGCCCTCAGTTATTCCAGTCTCTGTAAAAACAAATGAGTAATTTGAGGTTAGAGACGATAGCTTCTTGTAATTACGATTACAAGATTCTAATCATTAGAACTTAAAAAAAAAATTAATGTAGCATGCCTTTGTAAAGACCAACCAGCCAGAACTATTCATAGAAAAGCCTAGAGCCATTTATACATGAAATCTAAACAACTGTGAAAAAATAATAATAATAAAAAAGACAAAGCTTATCTCAACTGATGCACTGAGCGGATAATCACAATTTGAGTTGTAAACATACCCTTTGTGTACACTTCATCTCTTCTCTCTGACTCTGTTATCCTTTTTTAATTTATTAAAATCATGTATAACTGTTTCTCTCTTTTTCTGGAATGTTTCATCAGAAGCAGCTGAGCAAATGTCCATATCATCCCAGGACCAAATCCCAATTACCTTCTTTTAAAGTCCATTTGATGGAGCCTGTCCTCTTGCTGACGGCATGCAGACTTCCATCCAATGTTGACACGAACAGCAAGGTTTCAGGAAGTGTCACAGTGCTGGGACTCCCAAAAACCTGCAGTGAGAGGTAGAAGAATCTATGTGGTCAATATGATTCTTCATCTTGGGTGTGTACAACCACGGACCAGCCCCTCCCTTACCCAAAAAGTTATTCTTTTAAGATCCACCACGTCACAGATGAAGAAACCAAGGTTGACGAGCTGAAGTTCCCATCAAGGGCATGTGTCTGGACAACAGCTGGTTTAGGACTAGAACCAGATTGCCTTATTCTATCTGAGCAGCAATCCTTCCCACACAAGGGCTAATGACCTAACATGTCAGGGACGGGGGACTCTGAAATAGTCCAAGGCCAGCCTCCACTGAAACAGATGGGGAAAGTATGTATGCACAGCTTTGAGTTCCTTCTCTTGGATATATTTTACTTTCTAAAACCTGGTTATCTTGCAAGACTCCCTGCTAAAGTAGAATGCCAACACACCGAGACACAAATTACAAAATTTTAAAAGGCAAGGAATCTGGCTCAGTGGTAAAGAATTCGCCTGCAACACGGGAGACTTGGGTTCGATCTCTGGGTCAGAAAGATCCCCTGGAGAAGGGAATGGCAACCCACTTCAGTATTCTTGCCTGGGAAATCCCATGGACAGAGAAGCCTGGTGAGCTACAGTTCATGGGGTTGCAAGGGTCAGACACAACTTAGCGACTCAACAACAAACAACAACAAGGAATTTGGGGGAAATATTTAAAGCAAAATAGGAAAAACAGCTCTCATTATAGAAAGAGTTTATATAATAGTAAACACCAAGATTTTGAGAGAGACATATCATATGTCTCTCATAAAAGAAAATGTATGACTCAGGGAGTTCAACCTGGTGCTCTGTGGCAACCTAGAGGGATGAGATGGGGTAGGAGGTGGGAGGGAGGTTTAAGAGGGCGGGAACACATGTATACTTATGACTGATTCATGCTGATGTATGGCAGAAACTAACACAATATTGTAAAGCAATTATCCTCCAATTAAAAATAATTTTTAAAAAATTCGCCATAATAACCCAAATTATTCTTCACTTATAATAAAAAATACAATTTAAATTAAAATGTACCTTTAATCTTTAATGAATTTTAAAAATATTCTACAGAAAATAACCAAAGGTAGTGAAATTCACTTTCTCATCCACTATTGATTGGCAATGAAAATTATAAGTCAGTGCAATCTTTCTGGAAAGCATAAAAGTATTCATGCTTTTTACTCTGTAGTTCCTCTTCTACATCCTAAAGAAGTTAAGTCCAGCTATGGGAAAAGCTCTTTGCACAATGATACTCATCAAAACCCATTTATAAACACAAAAAACAGGAAAGACCTGAACACTTCTAAATGGCTGAAACAAATTAGGGCACAAACATCCAATGGAATATTATGTAATCATTAAAATGGCCCTTGGAAGAATCTACAATATAGAGAAAAACTTGTATGTGTTGTCACATGAAAACTATAGAATCCAAAATTTAATGTACGCTGTGGTTATAATTAACTGGACAGATTTTTTTTTTTTTTTTTTGCTTGCCTGTCCTCTAGGTTTGCTAGGAACTATATACTCATCCACATGGTTTCCATGGGAGCAACTGTGTGAATGTGTGTGTATGTGTGTGTGTGTGTGTGCACACACATGCTCAACCAGGCAATAGCTGGTACGGTTTCCTAGGAAAACTGCCTTCTAAAGTCTGGGGCCATTCAGCAGTGCCACCTGTAATGAGATTTTCTCTTCTTTGTCACTGTACTGTCGCACCAATCAGCTGGTTCCTGCAGGTCTTGAATTAAAAACAGGCCAATGCAACTTGCTTACACTGCAACAGTTCAAATTTTGGCACAAATGCTTTTTTAAAAATACAGCAGTATGGCTGGCTTTTAGCACAAAACATAAAGACTCTGCATGGGAGCCGGACCCCCAAAATACCTGGTCACTCTTGGTAAAAGCCAGGATGACACTAATTAATCTCCTAACAACAGATGGCTCTCTCCAGGGCAGTCTGAGCTGGTGGGACAAACACTCCTGTGCCTGCATTCCTCTTCCAATGTGGAGACCCTCTGGCAAAGGGGCCGAGCAGCTGCCAGAACCTCCTCTACCTCTTGCCTGTGTCTGGCCTGCAGGGGAGAAGCCCCGCCCTCCACTTTGTGCAGGGCAAGGGCCCCTTACCTGGGATGAGTGAAACAAGGGCAAGCCTTATGATTCCTGCTGAATCGATTCTCCAGGTTAAGTCTTAAGGCTGAGAAGAAGAATCTGCTTTTAACTCCACTTCTGCAAGTAGGAGATCGGTCTCAGTACAACCTGGCTAGGAAAACAGAAGCCCCAGCGTGGTGGCTGCCCTGAGCAGAATCCAAAGTCTTATACACCAATTGTCTAAAATTATTTTGGACCATGGGGTATGGATGGTGACTAGCCTCATCTGGACCTGCTCACACCTGAACACATATCACCTGGAGCACCTGGCCTGGAGAACAGCAGCCCATGACGACCACTGAGGCTGGAGCTACTTGGGACCCTGGGTGAGGGGCTACCTCCATTGACAAAGGGGAATGAATGGGTCTGCGACTTGGTGTGGGATGGTGGGATTAAGTTAGGTGGGGTAGTGTGAAGGTTGAATAAATGAAATGGGAACATATATGCATATCTGGGGGCCAACAGGAAGAAATCCCCTCCCTCTGTCACACAGTTACCCTGGGAACAACCATTCTTAGGTCTTGGGAATCACGCCAGGTGAATCAGGTTGAACAATCTGGGTGGCTGAAGTACTAAGAAATTAAACTCGGGAGGTTTCTGTGGATATGTTTTCCTCCATGTGGAAAAAGCTGGCTGAGAGAGAGAAAGATAAAGACAGAAAGAAGGCTGAGAAGAAACATGGCGGAAAAGCTGGGAGAAAGACCCTGGCCTCCGACACTTCTCAGGCCTGGCCAAGCCCTGTCCTTGGGCCCAGGGACACCCAACCTGTGCAATCAACTCCCCTGTTTGCTTAAGCTTGTTGGAGCTAGGTTTCCGTCCCTCGAAACTGAAACAGTCCTAAATACACACACACACACACACACACAAGTATTTTCAATATATCTATAGAAAAAAAAATGAAGAAAATATTGTAAAATTATAGCCCTAGTTTTTTCGCCTTTATTTTCTAAATTTTCTATAATGTGATCATAGAAAGGAGATGGATAAGTTATCGGGTGGAAGAGAAGCTGGGATTTAAAGGACCTTCAGTGAGCCCCTAAATTCCAGAAGCTCTTTCCACCTCAGGGTATTAGGTAACCCAATCACCTTTGATCATTGAAATCTACCAAATAAAGGACAGAAGTTTAGAAACACAAAGGTCTCCCGGTCAGAGAGTGTGCATCCAGAGAACAGAAGAGTTTCACTGTAATTAAAGCCTACAGTACAACTATAATTAATTAAAGCCCCCCAAATACATCTCATCACTGTCTTAATACTAAAAGGGGCCAATATTTACTAAAACATATCAGTGCTGCTCCACTATTGGCATGGAAACGAAAACCACCTGCCTTGTCTGAGCATCTTGGAAACCACAGGAAGAGCAATTGTCCATGGTTGGTTGGTGACTCGAAATAAAACGCTCATCACATAACTAACATGGTCTTCTAAAAATCTCAGAAAGACCAGGTTTGGCTGGAGGTCGAATTTAGCAACTGAGAACGCTGAATTAATCACAACATCCACAGTGACATCATAAACCCCATCACACAGGACAGATTTTTCTCTTCTTTGAAGCTCTTGACAGTTTCAAATTAGAAAGAGACACTCTGAGCAGCATTAGTTTCTCATGAGGCAACTTAATATTACAAAATATGTGCCTTTTTCTTCTCCTGGCATTTTTTAAAGCATTAAAATGCTTGCCTTCAGATACAGCTGCTATTTGTTGTTGTTGTTCAGTCGCTAAGTTGTGTCAACTCTTTGCGACCCCATGGGCTGCAGCGCGCCAGGCACCTCTGCCCTTCACTATCTCCCAGAGTTTGCGCAAATTCATGTCCATTGAGTCAGTGATGCCATCCAACCATCTCATCTTCTGTCCCTACCTTCTCTTCCTGCCCTCAATCTTTCCCAGCATCCAGGTCTTTTCCAGTGAGTTGGCTCTTCTCATTGGGTGGCCAAACTACTGGAGCTTCAACTTCGGCACCAGTCCTTCCAATGAATAGTCAGGGTTGATTTCTTTTAGGATTGACTGGTTTGATTTCCTCGCTGTCCAAGGGACTCTCAAGAGTCTTTTCCAGCACCACAATTTGAAAGCATCAATTCTTTGGTGCTCAGCTTTATTTATGGTCCAGCTCTCACATCCATACCTGACTACTGGAAAAACTATAGCTTTGACCATATGGACTTTTGTCAGCAAAGTGATAAGTTGCTATAACTCACGTGTATGCAATAAGCAACTAAATGCTCTGTGTGATACGGAGAACAGCTGAGAATTATGTGTACCTGAAACATTTAAAAACACTGCTTCACGACGATGATCTTGCATATCACCTTCACCCTGTTGGTGTTCCATTTTCCCTGCAATGGATAAAAGGGCTTCAGGCCCCAGAGCTACACACACTAGTTTCCAGAGAGCCTGACAGCATAAAGAAAAAGGCTGATCCTGCCAATCAGCCTCACACTGACTCCCCGGAATCTGACTCATTCTTTAAACTTGTGGGTTATATACTCCTGGCTTCATTGGTGACTTCTAAAAAAGTAATTTCAGTGACATGGTAGAGGCCGTGGCAGGTAATCTAGTCTAGTCTAAAATGAGACATCCATTAGCTAATTGGTCCTCCTGGAAGTCTGGCCCTCTCACATGAGGTGACCCTGACATAACAACTCTGGAAATGCCCCGTCTGAGAACCAGAGAGCTGGGCAATTTGGGCCAGATGATGCTGGGGAAATGTGTGTCTGTAAAAACAGCTTATTTCACTTAGGTTGATTCTGTTGTTAAAATCCAGTCCTCACTGCTGCTCAGCTCAGCCAGGGCTGCCTCCTGTGAAAATGTAATTCCCAGGCTGGATCCTCAGGTTCAATTTTCTTATTATGAAGCAAGATTAAAATGCACCACTTGCTTTGCATTTCCCACAAAAGACATGAACGCAGCTACCAACTGCTCATACAGAGATGATTAAAAGGTAGTTAAGTCGCCAACAATCTCATTTTCTAATATTCTAAACTCAGCTAATTGTCAGCTGCTCCTGCATTAATAAACTCAAATGCTTATATTTCAGGCAAGAAAAAAAAGTCTTTCCTAAAACAAGCTCTGGAACAACTTTGTTTAGTACAGACAGAAGGGACTATCCATACAAACACTCACAAATCGTGTGTCTAGGTAGCACAAAAACAAATGAAACGGCCTCTAACACACCTTTTTTTCCCCCAAGATTTAAAAATATATATATTTATTTATTTGGCTGCATTGGGTCTGGCTGCAGTGGAGGCATGTGGGATCTAGTTTCCTGACGAGGGATCGAACCCTGGCTACCTGCACTGGGAATGTGGATTCTTAGCCACTGGACCACCAGGCAAGCCCCTTTAAGATTTCTTTGATGTGCACCATTTTTAATGTCTTTACTGAACTTGTTACAGTATTGCTTCTGTTTTATGTTTTGGTTTTTTGACCACTAGGCATGTGGGGGGGTGTTAGCTTCCCAACCAAGGATCAAACCCTCATCCCCTAGCACTGGCAGGCAAACTGTGGACCACCAGGGAAGTCCCAAACCTACCAGTTTCTGAACTAGAACTTGGGACAGGTCAGGCCAGAGGCAGCTCCCCAGTGGCTGGAGAAGAGCCCACAAGCTGGGGTCTGGTTGCGGTTGCCAGGCTACCACTGACAAAGCTCTCCCCTGCACCTACCCTCTGGCCCCAGAGGAAGAACAGCAGGAAGCACACCACACGCTGCTCTGAGATTCAGAACACAGGGCAGCCCTGTGCTTCCCCCATCAGTTTTCCAAGAGGCTGCATTTTCCAAAGAAACGCAATTCTTAAATTTCAGACACATATTTCAAGAACCAGCCCACGGGTTAACAGACTACCTAATAACAATGGTCAGAAACAAGATCAATGAACTTGGCACAGACCTTTCATCTCGAAGTCAGAGGGAAGAAGTGGGGCCATGCACACACGTCTGACACCCAGATTTCCAAAGTGATCTATACATGATACTGTAGTATTGGTTCTATCCCCAAACTAGTGTGTCCTTGTTGTTTAGTTGCTGAGTCGTGTCAGACTCTTTTCTGAACCCATGGGCTGTCCATGGGAGTTTCCAGGCAAGAATGCTGGAGTGGGTTGCCATTTCCTTCTCCAAGGGATTCTCAGGACCCCAGGAATCGAGCCCACGGCTCCTGCTGTGTCTCCTGTTTTGCAGGCAAGTTCTTTACAGTTGAGCCACCAGGGGAGACCCCCCCCAAAAAAGAGGATGTGCACACTGTGAACAAGACAGCCATACACTTCTCAGGTGGCATGCAAACTGATCAGGTCTAACCCAAATGTCCATCTCCAAAAGCTCAACTTATAGGCACTTTCCTGTGAAACTTTTCCCATTCTTACCTCCACTCCAACAGACCAAACCATTTATAATAATTAGAATACAACAATCTGGCTAATTACAAAATGGTATTATTTTTCTTTTAGGAGTCACACATTGGTTTCCAGGATTTGCTGAGAGGTGGCAGTTTTTGCTTGTTGGGGTTTTTTTTTTAAACTTTTTCCTGCATGGTAATTAGATTACTGTTACATTACATAATCCTCACTTTTAGTTTTACTTACTTAATTTCTATCTGAAAGACACAAGACCAAGTCCATAAAAAGCAGAATTTTAATTTGGAAAATAGTTTAAAATGTGACAGTTCACTACCTTGGTAGTATATATTTTAAGGCACAATAAAATCCATAAAACTTTTAAATAAAGATATGGAAATATTGTTTAAGTATGTTTGAGGTATAAGCAGAGATTAAAGGGTGATTCTAAATGTTCTAAGGTATTCTTGTGGAATATTTTTACTAGTTTTCAAGACTGAGCCCCATACAGAAAGAGTTTAATGATTGTGGCTTTGAACATATATACTCTCCTTGGTATAAGAAATCTGCCTGCAATGCAGGAGACACAGGTTTGATCCCTGGGTCGGGAAGATTCTCCTGGAGAAGGAAATGGCAACCCACTCCAGTATTCTTGCCTGGGAAACCCCCTGGACAAAGCAGTCTGGTGGGCTATAGCACATAGGATCGCACAGTTGGACACAACTGAATGACTAAACCACCACCAACAAGGTTAAGAAAACCCTCCCACCAAACTGAAAATACAACACCTGTATTAGTCTAGCAAAGATATTGGCATGTGTCCAACAGAAAATCCTTATACAACATAGCTGCACCTAAATTCCTGGAACCTGTAACCGGCCACCAACAACCATTCTGCCTTGTGCAGTGCAATGCTCCCTGCCCGGGCTCAAACCCACTGCACAGCAGGCCAAAAAGGTAAAGGGAAGGTAAACTGACTTTTGGTTGGTTGACGAATACTCATTACAGTATTATTAAGACTTAAGACAGGCATTCAAGTGAAGGATTCCACAGGAAAGATTTCCAAGCTATTTTGCTTTACTACTTAGGACAGGGGAAATCTTGAGAACAATTAAAATTGCATGTCACCAAATGTAGAATAATAAATTGCAAATAGACTTAGAATGTGCCAGGGAATCAGAGCTTCTAATTAGTAACCTTAGTAATAATGCTTGGAGGTGAGAAGGGCATTGGGTGCAGGGGAATGTGCCAGTGCCAAGACACCATTAAGAGGAGAGAAAATAAGACTTGCACGTGTGCATGTGTGGATGTGATGGGGGAGAGGGTTCCTATGTATAAGAAAGCAGAGGTGTGGAAAAATCACAAGTAGACTGGATCCTTCTGTGGACTATACCCAGCTGAAAGCCACAGGATGGGTGAGCCTGTTTTGAGAGCTATGGGTAAGACACTTTCTGGCTTGTCATACCAGATCCCAGTCCTATAGAGCTTCCCACACACACAAAAAGGGGAAACCTGTGCAATTTAGCAGGACGTTCCTCAAAACAGTATTATGTAATACAGTCCCTTGGCAGGCCCTAAAAGATTAAAAAAAAAAAAAAGACATCTTTGTCTACAATTCTATTTGCAGCCATATTATATACTTCCAGCTACAGACTCCAGCAGAGTCTGGCTCTTTGCAATTCTGGTGGATTCACAAAACTACTAAGCGGGGTACTGTCGTATTTGGCCACATGGCAGAAGACTGTGCCCGGTGATGGCCAAAAAACCAAGAATTCTCCAAAGCAGCATTCGATTGAAATCAGTGCCCAGTAAATGCCGGCACACACTCATTACATAAGAATCTCCTGTTGAAAAATGAAGCCCACATCATGATCAGTGGAGCAGGCTAGACTAGCAGCTCACAAAGCCCTTCCTTTGAGGGTATCTTAGGTAAAGGTCTGATGAGACAGATCCAACAAAATGTAACAGAGTTTAGCATCCTCTGTTATCCTCTGCTTTCTTATCCATAGGAAGCATCTCCCCCATCACACCCACACACGCAAGTCTTATTTTCTCTCCTCTTTATGGTGCCTTGGCACTGGCACATCCTCCGGCACCCAATGCCCTTCTCACCTCCAAGCATTATTGCTAAGGTTAATAATTAGAAGCTCTGATTCCCTATTCTAATCAAACCCTGCTCCCCATCCCCCGTCTTACTGACACACCTGAATTAAGAGTCAAGTACTCAGTATGGGTTTCCCTTGTGACTCAGCTGGTAAAGAATCTGCCCATAATGTGGGAGACCTGGGTTTGATCCCTGGGTTGGGAAGATCCCCTGGAGAAGGAAAAGGCTACCCACTCCAGTATTCTGGCCTGGAGAATTCCATGGATTGTATAGTCCACGGGGTCGTAAAGAGTCGGACACGAATGAATGACTTTCACTCACTCAGCTCAAATGAGGAGACTTCTATACAGTCATCTGTACAGAGTGACACGGAAACCTCATTGGGTTTATCCCAATTCAGTAGACTAAGGATGAAGAACAGAATTAAAACACCGGTGATATTAGAGACTTTTAATTGTGTCTACGTTTTAATGGTTTCAGTCTAGGATAAAAATCATACCAAACTCTGATACACTTTGTTTACCTGTGCTTGGGTCAGCAATAATCCGTCAACTGTATATACTTCCTTCTAATTAGCCCATCGGCTGCTGTTTCTTGATGTCAGGTCAATAAAGGTAACCATGACATTTGCTTTGGATGAGAGTCAGGTGTCTGACTGGGATGCAGAAAAAGGGCAAGGTTTAACTGAGCAGTGCTGCGTGGTTTCCAAACTCAGCCACTGAGAGAGTTAAACTAGCATTTGCAGCAATTCTTGCGTGTGGTGTAATTACCACCACCCAAGACAGTTAACAATTCTTTGGTGGTCTAGGCTGCTCCCTTAATGGATCTGATGAAATGTTCCTCGTAAGGCCACATTATTTCTGACAGTAAAGGAGTGCTCATTTCACAACAGGTGAAGACACTTTCCCCAACTGGTTCTGGGGCCCCAGGCTAAGTGTCTAAGTTCAAGCAGCTGGCAGTTCCATTTCATCTTCACGGTCCCTCTGTCATCAACTTATATTGACCCCAAGGGAGGAGCAAATATATTTGGGCATGAAAGGTGCTACAGGAAACCCTTTTCCACACTGTGGTCAAGGTACCAAGCCCTGTTCTTAGGGTGATATCGAATCTCTAAAGTTGTTAAGTGTCTTATTAATATTAAAACTAAAACCCAAAGTTTCACCATCATTTAATGGTTGAGATTTAGAATGCACATATCACCACTATTATTATTCAGTCTTCTTCACTGAAGGGAAACAGCAGCAATGCAGGCCTTGTAAAAAACTAAGAATCCTATTAGGCTCACTTACCTTTATGGACCAGCATCGTAAACAAATAAAACCAATAAAAGTTTGATTAAATCATAAATTCATAGGGGACTACCAGCTTTACAAAAAGCCAGATTTGATCTATTTGCACATTCATCTGCAGTTAAACCTATTATTAGGAAGTCTTCCCACGAAAACCCCAAGAAAAAAAGTTAGATGCCAAATTTTTCAGTCTTAATAACAGCAATTAATCTGAAACTGTCAATTTTGCTCTTTAAACTTGGTAAGAGATTCCTCTCTGGGAGAGACGGACGGAAGGGGTCGAATAGAAAGCGGATAAATGCTCTAGTTGAATAAACATTATCCACAAACAACTGTATTTATGACATAATTGCCACCTAGGCTTGCCAGATGTTGCCAAGCTTTATAATGGAAGTCAAACACTATGAAATCTGCCTGAAGTTGAGCTCCTTGGCCAGATCGCCTTTCCCCCAGACAAGAGTCCCCATTGTCTGAAGAATATCTGAGGATTACCCACTGCCTGGCTGGCCCCATCCACCAGGCCACCTTCCCCTCTCCAGTTAACTGATGGTCCCGGAAATCCACATGGTTCCAGACAATACAGATCAAACATGCAGGGGCTGTTTACGGCTTCTGGGATATGTAACTTCAGTGACGAAAAGAACTGGAGAAGGTCACCTTGCCCCAGCCTCTCAGTTCACAGCAGAGGAGTCAAGGCCCAGAGAGTGAAGTGACTAGCCCAAGGCACCACAGACCGCTAACTGGACTGGAACCAAGGTCTGTCTGCCTTGTCTCCTGGTCCACTGCACACTGCACTACACTATAATTTCACTGCTTTAAAATCACGGTTCTCTGAGAAACACAGGCTTCAATTATTTGAGGCCTGGAGTCCTTCGAGTCCTGCTGGAGATCAACACTGTGCTGATGGGGAAGGGGTTGGGACATTTGGGATGAGACACCAAATTTGTAATTTGTAGATTCTACATAGCCACCCAATAGACTAAAAGGCACTGCAAATTATACAGGGTGGGGCCTTAAAAAAAAATGTTCTGGAAAAAAATTCCTGAGATCCCACTGTAGATCTAAGTGGGCGGGGATAACACCACAGAAAGTCAGAGGTCACGGCCTTGGCCACTATAAAAAAAATTCCTGAAATACATTTATCCAGCCCTGTTCTGATGGTTCTTAAAAAAGCGCTCTTTGATGATGATGGTGATGATACAGTGGCCATTGCCCATTCCTTTGATGAAGTGAGTTATTCTTTTAATGCCAGTGCCAAGGAAACGCACATTACTGATTAGCACTGGATGACTCCTTTTGAACACAGAGGACCATTTTAATGACATACATACACCCTCACGCAGCGAGCAGTGACAGCTTTACTTTGCAGGAATAAGATGCTTGCAAAAATACTGACTTTTTCACGGCAAAGAAAATCTTATAAACAACAAGATCCTACTGTATAGCACAGGGAGCAGCTATATTCAATATCCTGTGATAAACCATATTGGAAAAGAATATGAAAAAGAATGTGTGTGTGTGTATATATATATATATGTATAACCAAATCACTCTGCTGGTTTGATTAGAAACTAACACGTCATTGTAAATCAACTATCCTTCAACAAAAACAAATTTTAAAGTAAATCAAAAGTAGTCTTATGCCACAGGATTTCCATACTCTCAGCATAGGTTTCTATTTTCTAGGCTCTTCTGAGAGGCAAATATAAACATCCCAGTGCACCTCCCACACATTTGGACAGAGACAGGAAAGTGTCAGAAACTGCTTGGAAGACTGTTGGCACAACCAGACCTACGGAGTTGTGGTGTGAAAACTGCAGCCTGAGAAACTGGCGGAGATGGAAGGACTGCTGCTTGCTCCAGCATATCAAGGGTGGGCAGGAAACGGGAGCATGAAAGAATTACCCCAAGAGGACACCACGCCTTTGGGTTCAAGGAAGAAGCCCTTCCAGACACCAAGGAGGACGGAACTCCTTCCGGAGAAAGGAAAAACGGCTGTCCAGGGCGAGGAGGGGAGAGGGCACAGGTTTCTAATAGGACATGCTCTGCCCCCAACAGGCTCCATCCCAGTCAGGCTTCTGCTTTCTCTGGAGGTCATCCAACCTCTCTGCCAACTTCTCGGGGCCAGAAGAATGGCTTCCATGGGCAAGTGACTTCTGGGGCAAGGTGGCTAAGCTTCCTACTATGTTTTTTCTTTTGAAAACTGAGCAATAGCAGTATCCCATTGAATGCTCAGAGAGCAAAATAAATATGAAGGATGTCAAAGACAAGAGTTACGTAAATATTAGGGAAGATCATTTTATTAAAGAAAACTGGTGCTGGCCAAAGATACCAACAGAGAGTAAACAAAACTCAAAACCTGATTATCCACTCTGTCCCAAACCTCAGGTGCTCCCCATCTTTTGCTCTTGTGGGCAGACAATACAATGTAAGAGCTGGTGGTGACAAGGCAGCAATAATGTAAGAGCTCGTACTGACAATCTAGAATAATTAAGAAAAGGTTAAAATGCTTGGTTTGTGATATTTAAGAAGGAAGAATAGTATAACTGCTGAAAAGGTGTCCACCCCACAGTTCTAGGGCTGTATTTGAATTACCTGGAAACTCACTTATGCAATACCCCTCATTTCCTGATGATGCTGAACAGTTCAACATATGTTTGCTACATTTCATGTTTTGTGCCCGAACAGTATAAGGTGTCTGCAAGAAGAGCAGTCACTGACCTCTCTGTTCTTTGGTTTTCTCACCTGTAAAATGGGGGACAACAATAATACCTATTTCAAAGCATTGATGAGTTAATATATAATGGGTTAAAATGTATAAGACTCTTAGTGTGCAGTCAGCACCACATAAGTGTCAGTTCTTATGACGATGATTAATTCAGGCTGTGTAAGACTCTAGAAATTTTTTAAGAATTGGGACAACAGAGGATGAGATGGCTGGATGGCATCACTGACTCAATGGACATGAGTTTGAGCACGCTCTGGGAATTCGTGATGGACAGGGAAGACTAGCGTGCTGCAGCCCATGGGGTTGACTGAGCGACTGAACTAAACTGAAGACCCTAGGATCTAATCACAGCAATGATCTGATTCCTGCCCTCGTGGAGCTTACAGTCTAATAAGGGACCACAGGAGTAAAAAAAACTATTGCAAACAGAATGGCAAATTGCAGTAAGTGCTATAAAAGGGACATCCCAGGAACCACGAGAGTGTATCAGGAGAAGCCAATCTGGTCTGGTGTTGCAGGGGGCGTGGATCACAGTGTCAAATGCTTTTCACAAGGTGTAACAACTGAATGAAGAGCTGCAGGAACTGGGAGGTGGGTGGAAAGAAGGGGAAAATCTCCTGGGCAGAGGAAACAGCCTGTGCAAAGGCCTGGAGACTAAAAATAATTTGCTGGATTTGAGGACCTATCAGGCCAGTGCTGCTGGAGAGAGAAAGCAGAGGGGTTACTGGGACAAGGAGGGGCTGGGGAAGCAGACAGAAGGCCAAGGGTATGGGGACTTCCCTGGCAGTCCAGTGGTTAGGACTCCAAGCTTCCACTGCAGGGGACATGGGTTTGATCCCTGGGCAGGGAAGTAAGAACCCACAAGCCTCATGATGTGGCAAAAAAAAAAACCACAACAGGCTGAGTGGGTACTTGTACAGAGTGAGTCACAAAATCCACGTTTTCTTTGTTTCCTGTGCAGCTCACAGAATGAGCAGGAGGGCATGGTGTTCCTACGGGTGCGAAGCAGACCTGGAGGAGGAAAAACACTCCTCAAAGGTGAAGCGTTAGATACACCAAACAGTGAGTTCACAGCCCAGGTGAGTGTTCGTGGTGTTGTCGTTTAGACTAACGCCAGACTGGTGTTGGTTAGTTGGTTTACAGCTGAACAGGAGCATCACATGCCGAAACCTCCTGGGAGAGTTTCATAAAGGAGACTGTTTTTGTGATGAAATATGGCCCACAGAGGAACCTCAGGGCAAGTTCTCCTGCTTTTGAGACCCATCATCTGAGGCACTTCTCCAGCCAGACCCTAGGCACCGGATCACAAAGCCCCCTTCGGGAGGCCAAGGAGTGACAGGTGCCCCCTCCTCCTTCTTCTCTCCAGTGGTGGGGGGCTCCCTCCCTGCAATAACTGCAGTCACTTCCAGGGCTATTTTCTCTACAAGAGGCAGAAATTCAGGGCAGGGAGGTGGGGGAAGTGGGGGGACTAACCTTCCAGGTCGGGTTGAGTCCTGGATCACGGGCTCACATTACTCAGGAAGGTTGGCAAGGACAGGCAGTATTTATCAATCTCTTCCAGGCACTCCCTGGTTCACACTTCTTCCTGTTGGCTGACTCCTCTATGTCCAACTTACTTACTGGTTCGCTTATTTCAACCCCCACCCCCACAGTGGATTCTTCTCTCCTACAGGTAACACAGAAAGAAGGGTCCTGTTTTCCATGAGGTGCTGGAGCCTCAAGGTCTGTAAAACTCCTGCCTTCAAGGATTTTACTATCTTGCAGAGAAATGGTGCAGTACAGGGGAAAAGATGGCAGGTTCCACGACTGTGCCTCTTGGAAGCTGACCTGGCAGCATACCCGGGTCCTGCCCAGGGCAGTTCCCTAAGATTCTGAGCCCACATGTCCCTGCTCAGGCCCGCCGCTCACTCTTTGGCCCATCCTGTGTTCGTGCAACTCCAAGGCCAGTTAATCCTTAAAGCTCTAAGTGAAGGGACTTCCCTGGATGTCTAGTGGTTAGGACTCTGTGCTTACACTGCAGGGGGAATGGGTTTGATCCCTGGTTAGGAAACTAAGATCCCATATGCTGTGCGGTGCAGTCAAAAATAAAAAATACATGGAACTCTAAGTTAAAAACCCCCAAGGTGTCTCCATGAGCCTGTCACATGCTCAACAGATGTTATTTGGGTAAATGAAGCTGAAAGATGAGTGGGGCACAGGAATATATGTCCTGGTTTGAGCTCTGAGCAAATCATTCCGTTTCTCTGTGCGTCAGTTTCTGATTCTCTAAAGACTGGGTTGGGTGTGCCTTTTAGCTCAGAAGTAGGACAATCCAGGGTTTAGCAGGCCCTCACCTCTCCTCATGGTTTACTGTGGATCCTTTTGGTCCCCAGTCAATCAAGACATGACCCAAACCCAAGTAAGAATAAGAGTGTTTAGAAGTCTTGATGCCTTTGAACACAGTCATGAAAGTCCTGGTCTTTCAACACCCCAGTCTCTCCACTTATCTTGAACTATTGCAACACTGGAAGTTATAATAGTAATAATCTGATTCACTTTAAGGTTCAGGGTGGGGAAAAGAACCACCACAGAAATGCACTCATATTATGCAGGAGGAGGTAGGTGGCTCTCAAGTACACGTCCTTGCCATAGACTCTTGAACCAACCATCTCCTAATCTGAAAGGGAGATCTCTATTCTTCTCCAAACCACAGATTCGATAAGTGACTGAACTTCACCCCAGTACCGAAAGCCCCAGAGACTTCCAAGTACTGAACCGTCCGTCAGATAAAGATGATGCAGGATTGGTGTCAGAAGCAATTGTGGTTTGGTTTCCCAGTTCCAGTACCCAAACTACAGATAAACATGTTCTTAATCTCTCTGTGTAAAGAAAACCGCTTGCTTCTTTGCAAAACCAGACCCCAGCAAGTGGAAAATGAACCCTAATAGAACAATTGGATGAGGTCACTGGATTGTTTAGAGGAGGTGGTGACTTCGACGTCATATTCCCTAAACTTGGCTTTATACTGTTCTTATGGTATTTGAGTTTATCTGGAGATTTTATAAATACATCCACAATAGGCAAAAACTATTTAATTTTGTTTGTAAATATATACACACACACTCACACGTATATATACACACCACATGTGTATTTGAGAACGGAAACATCACAAAAATCAAAGAACTTCTGCCTCTGTCTCCTGAGTCACGCGGGCTTCTGAGGTTTCCTTGACAGATTTTTAAACGTTCTCTTCTTATGTTACTGTTAAAAATTGACAACAGTTATACTCAATACCTCATTTTTTCTCAGGATTTGCAAACATACATGAGCGGTCAATACCAGTCCTCCCGGGGACTTCCCTGGTGGCCCAGTGGTTAAGAATCCGTGCTGCCAAGGGAGAGGGTGTGAGTTCGAGCCCCGGACAGAGAACTAAGAGGCCATAAGCCATGCGGCATGGCCAAAAGATAAACAAAGCAAAACAAAAAATGGAAAACACACCAGTTCCTCCTGAAGATTAGACGAGAAATAAACTGGAAGGTGAACTGGCATAGGGACTCCAACCCTAAGTGACATGATGCTACTTAGGGTGCGGGGAGGGCACAGCGGTGAGGGAGGCCCCAGGCTTCCGCTGGGCCCTGCAGGACCACCGAGGCAGGCCCTGTGGCAACTTCCAGGCCCCCGTCTCCCTTGCTCTGCTCTTTCTTTTCTTTCTTTCCACAGGATTTTATCACCTTCGCACAGTCTATGTATTTTGTATTGACCGTGCTGCTGTTTCTTGTCTGTCTGCGCCAAGTAGATGGAAGCTTCACAAGGGCAGGAGCCTTTGTGTTGTTCATTAATGTGTCCCAAGCCCCTCAGACAGTGTCGGCATATACAATAAAGCTGGTGGATGAACCGGTGGGATCCACTACGTTCAGGAGCTGGGGAGCTTGGAGGCTCAAGGCAGAGGAGCCCCCACCTTCCCCCACCCAGCTAAGAGGGAAGGTGGAACAGTAGAGCTGGGGGACCCGTCCCTTTAACCTGAATGGTTAAAGCCTAATTGGAAGACGTTTAAAAAGAGGCCCACAAAGAGGTTTTCTAGCTCCATGGCCCTGTTTTACAGATGAGGAAACACAGGGGAAATGACTCATTTGCTGAAGTCTCCCAGCACCCAGCCCCTCATCTCCCAAGTCCTGCTCACCGAAAGAAGCCATTTTTATCATGTAGGTCAAAAGCGTGTATGCAGGGACTTCCCTGGTGGCTCCAGCTGAGTTAGGACTCTGCATTTCCACTACAGGGGGCACGGGTTCAGTCCCTGGTTGAGGAACTAGGATCCCAAAGCCAAAAACAAACAAAAAAAAACCCATGCATGAAAACAGAAGACTGTGCCTATAAACCACATTTTGAAACAGCTAAAATGACCAACTACGCTAGTCTATCTGCTTAATGAGCACAGACTCACTCGAGACTTCCCTAGGATTAAGTTTGGTCGGGAAGCCCAGCTCTCAGCCCGGAGCTCACCCAAGCGTTAGGTTAGATGCCGAGCCCCGTTCGGAGGCTGTCTTCAGGGACTTCCCTGGTGGTCCAGTGGTTAGGACTCTGTGCTTCCACTGAAGGGGACCCAGGTTCAAACCTTGGTCAGGGAACTAAGATCCCTCAAGCCACACAGGGCAGCCAAAAAAAAAGAGGCCAGCTTTACAGAGTGACCTCCCGCTTCTACTGACTTTGTCAACATGATTCCGGAATAGTTTAGATTTGGTCTGGACCAGTCCATGTGAGAAGGCAATGGCAACCCACTCCAGTACTCTTGCCTGGAAAATCCCATGGACAGAGGAGCCTGGTAGGCTGCAGTCCATGGGGTCGCGAAGAGTCGGACCCGACTGAGCGGCTTCACTTTTACTTTTCACTTTCATGCATTGGAGAAGGAAATGGCAACCCACTCCAGTGTTCTTGCCTGGAGAATCCCAGGGACGGCGGAGCCTGGTGGGCTGCCGTCTATGGGGTCGCACGGAGTCGGACACGACTGAAGCGACTTAGCAGCAGCAGCAGCAGCAGTCCATGTGAGTTTCAGAAGTGAGTTTCCTCTTGTTCCTAAATCACCTCTTAGGATTCTTTGGGTAACAACTGAGGGGCAGTGGCTAAGACAGGGACGGGCCATCTCCTGCAGGGCCTTCTGTGGTGCGGCCTTTCAAAGGGGCACCTGCTGCAAAAAAACCCTTCAGGCTATGATAATCACCCAGATACCCAGAATGCTCCAGATATACAGAAAGGGGAAGGAGAACATCACAAACTGGGCCCTCTGGCAACTCTTTTCCAATGTACACATTCTCACCCTGCTAAGAAAGTCCCTTTTGGCTTTGCATGCTTCATTCTTGTACTTTAACAGCTCAACTCACTCCTTCCACCAATTTCTCCCATACCCACTTGCCTCAGCTACTTCACTCTGGCTACAGACTTGAAGAAAGATTTTAAATTACCCACCAGGGGATGTGAAGGAACCTGGAAAATGGTGTTGTTTGGACTCCTTCAGGCTTCTTAATGTATGAAGAAGGCAAAAATAATAAATAAGCTTAAGTGGAACTGCAATTCTAAACATCTTATAATTCAATAATGAGATGTATTTGAATGTAAAGCCAGTTATCGGTTAAAGCTGATTATTTAAAAAGCAAATTTGGTAGTTAGTACTCAAACAACAACAAAAAAATCCGTCTGTCTGGAATTACTTGCACTTTAAAAGGTGGATATAGTGTACTAGAAAACACATAATACAGGTTTCCCAGGTGGCTTAGTGGTAAAGAATTCGCCTGCCAGTGCAGGAGACAAGGGTTCGATCCCTGGTTCAGGAAGATTCCACATGCCAAGGAGCAACTAAACCTGTGTGTCACAACTATTGAGCCTGTGCTCTAGAGCCTGCACTCTGCAACAAGAGAAACCATCACAATGAAAAGCCCATGCACCGCAACTAGAGAGTAGCCCCACTAGCCACAAGTAGAGAAAAGCCTGCACAGCAACAAGACCCAGCACAGCCAAAAATAAACAAATACATAAATTATATATATATAAGAAAACATATAATGCTAGTTTCTCTATTTCTACCTTTTTTTTTTTTTGGCTACACTGCATGTGGGATCTTAAGTCATGAAACCAGGGATCGAACCTGCATTCCCTGAATTGGAAGTGCAGTCTTAACCACTAGACGGCCAGGTAAGTCCATCTATTTCTAGTTCTGCCACTAACTAGCAGGATGTATCAATCCTAACTTCCATGTAACACACGCTGGTCTGGTCCGGGGCTCTGTGACATCACAGGGCACAGATGGACACGCTGGCTGAGTCCAGGATTAAGGAGCAGGGCTTCCCTGATGGCCTCAACCTGGCTGCACATTAGGGTCACGTGGAGTTTATTAAAAAAAAATTTTTTTTTAAAGAAAGCATGCCAACCTCCTCTCCTAGAAATTCTGATTTCATTCATCTGAAGTAGGGCCTTGGCATAAGGTTATTTTAAAAGGTCCCCAGCTGACTCAGTCAGCCGGGGTGGGGAAGCACTGATTCAAGTTAACACATTCCCACTGCAGCTGAAACAGGTGTTTCTCTCACTCCTAGAGGCTCCTCAGGAATCACGGGTCATTTGCTTTAAGAGGAAGGAGATCCGAGTTAGTTTTGGTCAACAAACTCCCCTGACCCAACTGGAGATCAAAGATAATGTCAGGTTCAAGGCTTCTGATGGCACTGTTTGTTCAGAAAATGTATGAAAAAAAAAAAATCTGGTTTCCATGACAAACTTTCCTGTAGTCAAGACAATGATTCCCCCCACTCTGAAATACAGAGGGGAAGATAATCTCTTCGAGGAAGGGGTGGTTTTGAATTATAATTATAAATTAGTCTACTAACTAGGGAAATCATGTTTCATACATAAGAGGACTACCCTGGATCAAGGTTCATTTTTTTAATAGTGAAACATCATGCTGAGTGAAAAATGAAACTGACTTGGAATAATCACAGGCCATTTATCTCCTGGGGTTTGGCACTGGGAAAATTAATCTCATGACTGATATGAGGGGCCGATCAAGAGAGCACCCCACAGTGGGGGTCATGTCCACCCAAGCAAGTATCTTGGAACCCCTCTCATTGTGTGGAAGGAAACACTGTTGATAAGATCCCTAAAGAATGCAAATTACAGCTAAAGCAACATTTTCCTTACTCCCTGCCCCAAATCCATAGCCCATTCACCCGATGATAAAAGAGCTCCTTGTCTTATTGGTCTTCAAGAGCCTCCAAGAGAAATCTAATCAATATTCGCTGAGTGCCTGCTACAGAGGGTATGGCCGACTCACTGTGCTAAAAGCCATAGAGGATGCAAAGATGAGCAAGCCACAGTTTCTGCCCTCAAGAACAAACTGGCAGGAGAAGTATGCCACCCCATGCAGGGAGACCTTCCTGCCCCCTCCTCTCTCCATCACCACCCTCTCCTGAGACCCACCTGAGCTAAGCAAGCTCCCTCTATGGTGGCCCAAGGGCCAAGACTACTCCCTCTCATGTCATCACACACCCACTTCCTGGTGCCAGAACCTGGTGGGAGGTGGGGCCCTCTGCAAAGACAAACCCCACCCCAGATCCAGCCTGAACATTAGGGAGTTCTGTCATATTGGGACCCCTTGCCCAAAGCTCTGACTGCAGTAGGGAGGAGCAACTCTGGTTAAAGCCTTCTAAGACGTGAACTTTCGGTTTTGCTATTTCAGAAACATTTTGGGGCAAGACCTTACAGAAAAACATGCACCTGCTTGGATATTATTAGACCTCAAGCAAAGAATCGAGTTTAAATGGCAGGTTTGGTGTAAGAGCCTCTTCACCTGCACTGTCCCCATGATCGATGGATGCAGTCAATGTTCCTGATGGAGATGCTCAGAAGGCAGCGTTTCCACCCAAAAGCTGCATCTTTCTCAGGTTGAAACGAAGGGTGAGAGGCTGCGACTCTCCTGGGAGGATGGAGACCACTGGAGCATCTCCTCAAGCCTACAGCAAAGCCTCTTTCCATTCCTTCTCTGGATACAATCTCTCACTGCAACATGGCTCAGTCAGTCCTCAGGTTTGTTCTAACAAACATACCAGGACGTAAGCACTGCAGGGGCTGCTCTTCAAAGGGAAGCAGGAGGATCAGATTCAAGGTTCGGTTCCCTCACTGGCCCATGACCACGGACAGGTCACCGGCTCTGTCTGGCCTCAGCTTCCTCATCTATTTGCCATGGGAACACAGCAAAGCAGTGACTGTTCACCTGGGGAGGGCAGTGGTGATGCCTGGGTGAGGGTAGTATCTGCTCCAAAATACCACCCTCGAAGGTTCTAACCTGCTCCCACCACTGTCACTGATGGTCATGCATCCCATTCCTTAGGTGGGGGCAGAATGGGGAAAATATTAAGACTTAGTGGGACTTCCCTGGTGGTCCAGTGGTTAAGGGTCCACACTTCCAATGTAGGGAGCCCAGGTTCAATCGCTAGTCAGGGAACTAGATCCCACATGCTGCAACTAAGACATGGCATAGCCAAATTACTAACTAAATAAATAAATAAAAGATTTATTGGTCGAAACCAGCAAGATCTTTTCTAGGCGCCTAACATACTCTTTTTGTTGTTGCTGTTTAGTCACTAAGTGGTGTCTAACTTTTTGGGACCCCATGGACTGTAGCCCACCAGGTTCCTCTGTCCATGGGATTCTCCAGGCAAGAGTACTAGAGCGGCTTGCCATTTCCTTCTCCAGGGGATCTTCCCAACCCAGGGATCGAACCCATGTCTTCTGCACTGCAGGTAGATTCTTTCAACACTGAGCCATCTGGGAAGCCAAACATACTCTGATGGGAAGCTATGCATTTATCCATACATGCTCCCACTGCTCACAACACATCTGGAACTTTTTGGAAATTTTCTTCAAAGACTATACTTTTGAATCCTCTAAGAGGTAGAAAGTCTCTCATTAGTTTTTAGAAACAACCAAAAATCCAAGTGCCCTTTATAAATCATGCAATCAAGCTAAGTAATGACAGTTTTGATCAAAACTTCAGTGTGGGCCATGTCAAAGCTATATTCAAGCAGAGACTGGAAAAAATTGGGAAGTGTTTTAAGTTGTGTAAGGCTAAAAAGCTTGAGAATTAAAAAAATAAATACTCGCTTTTTCAGGGCTCCTTTTTTCATTTTAAAGTTGAATTATTAAATGACATTTTTTAAAAAAAGTTTAAAAAAAGACTGATTTGTTTGACATAAACATTGACCCTGAAGGGGTGACGATTTTGAAAGACACAACATTCTTTTGGATGAAAAAGTTCAGGTACGTTTGTGGAAAAAACAAAACAAATATTTCACTCTATTGTCAAGCGGCACATTAATTTTCCTAGGAAAAACAGCTGTATGGACAAGCTAATGCTTTAAGAGCTGTGACCTCCAAAAGAGACAAACAATGCATCAATTTTTGATTTATAAAAGTTTTGAGTCAAAATTTTAAATGGCCTCAGAATCAACTATCAAAAGAATCGTGGGAATTCCCTGGCAGTCCAGCGAAGGACTCAGTGTCTCCACTGCCACAATCAGGGTTCAATCCCTGGTCAGGGAACTAAGATCCTGCAAGCCTTGTGGCACAGGCAAGGGAAGGGAAAAAAAAAGAATCTTTTCTTTAGAGGGAGGGCTACCCATAAAATCAAACTCAAAGAATAATGCCGAGGTATTTCTGAAGCCACATCTGCTAGAAAGCTGATCTGAAACGACTGCAGACCAAAGGACTTATATTAATTAACATTTCTCCATAGGTTTGTAAGTACACAGGGCATCATGAAGGAACTGCTGTGGTTATTCAGGTCTTCAAAATATAAGCAAAATAAAACCTACACATTCCATTTTCAGACTTTAAATCCACCCTGCTAAAAGAAAACACTTTAAAGCTTACTTTAAAATAGCTAGCATGAAACCAATTTAAGGTTGGTTTGTGCTTTTTAAAACATCTACTATTGCTTGGAGACTGGAGGAGGGAGGTCTTAAAGAATACATATGACCAGCAAATTCCAGTCCTAGGAGTTTATCCCAAGGTAATAATTAAGCAGTTAAGATGGGCCCTGGAGATTAGCAGTAAGGTTTATCACAACTGTTTATAGTAATGAAAATTAAAAGCAGCCTGAATATCTAAATGGTTGAGTGGTCAAATTATGGTATACCCATTCAGAGAAGTATTACAGTGAGCTGTACACAGGGAAGCAGCCAGTGAGAATAATGCTGTAGAATTAAATTTACTGACCCAGTAAGATCTACAGTATATTCCAGTTTGGGGAAGAAAAGCATAATTTATGCAAAGTGAGCACATAAAAATGTCCAGAAGAACATATATCAAGATATTAATAGACTAGTCATCAGAGAAATGCAAACCAAAACCATAAGGAGTTATGAATTCACACCCACTAGAACAACTGTAATTTAAAAAAAAAAGACAGATACTAAGCGTTGGTGAGAAACACAAGCCCTCCTAAACTGCAGGTGGGAACGTAAACTAGTGCAGTTGCTTTGGCAAATGGTTTGCCAGTTCCTCAAAAGGTTAGACAGAAAGTTACAACATGACCTAGAAATCTCACTCTTCAGTATATACCCAAGAAAAATAAAAAATACACGGCCATTCAAAAATTTGTACCTAAACATTCACAGCAGCATTATTCATAATAGCCAAAAAGGGGAAACAACCCAAGTGTCCACCAAATGAAGAATGGATGTACAAAATAGGGTATATCCACATAATGAAATATTGTTGTTTAGTCACCAAGTCCTGTCTGACTCTCTTCTACCCCATGGACTGTAGCCCGGCTGCAGTGGGTTGCCATTTCCTTCTCCAGGGGATCTTCCCTACCAATGGATCAAACACATCTGGTGCCTTGAAGGTGGATTCCTTACTACTGAGCCACTAGGGAAGTCCTAACGGAATATCATTTATCAATGAAAAGGAAAAAAGCACTGATACAGGCCATAAGATGGATGAACCCTGAAAATGTTACGCTAAGTCAAAGTAGCCAGACATGAAAGACTACATGTAGTATGATTCTATTAATATGTAGTGTCCAGAATAGGCAAATCTATAGAGACAAATGGAGATCAGTGGTTACTGGGGGCTGGGAGGTTTGGGGGATATGGGGAGTGACAGTTAACAGGTATGGAGTTTCTTTTGGGAATGATGAAAATAACATAAAACTGACTGTGGTGATGGCTGCACAATTCTGTGAATATACTAAAAATCTGAATTGTATATTTTAAATGAGTGAATTTTATGATATGTGAATTACAGCTCAAAGGGACGACAGAGATGGTTGGATGGCATCACTGACTTGATGGATCTGAGTTTGAGCAAGCTCCAGGAGTTGGTGATGGACAGGGAAGCCTGGTGTGCTGCAGTCCATGGGGCCGCAAAGAGTCAGACACTACTGAGCTGAACTGAAAGCTGTTAAAATGTTAACAGAAGTAATGTTTGGGTAATAGAATTATAGGTTTATTGTGCTTATTTTTTAAATTTAGAATATCTATATTTTCTAACTCTTCTTTTTACCATAAATATGATTATTTGGGAGGTTTTCTTAAATCTTCCCATGTTATTATACAGAAAGCACCAAACACAAAAGATTTGAAGAAGAGGAAATCTATCTTTCTGACAATACTGGAATAACTGGAAACAACCCATATGACCCCAGTAGGGTGATCACTAGGCAAAGCATGGCTTGTTACCACATTAGCCCTGGTCAGTTTTGACCCCAGTCCCTATCCTGAGGCTCACACAGAAGGCTCAGGTGCTTTTTGCATGGATGATGGTTTACTAAGGTCCTACTGCAAGTGACAGACGCAGTGGTGCACTCAGAATATTTCCTAACAGGTCACAGGAGACGTTTTGTGGGAAAAAAAAAAAAAACTGAACAAAAATACAGAATACACTTTTATACTGTTCAACTTGCTGTGTGTTTGTACGTGAACACAGATCATAAGATAATCAGAAGTGATGCAGAGCCTGTGTAAAAGTGAAAAATGTTTGAAGTCATGTAAGTAAGGACCTTGGGACTTTGTTTTTGTTTGGTGTTTGGGGGAGGGCGGGTCTCAAGTTCTACTTTTCCCAGTCCTCATGTGTTCTGGGGCACTCACTCATTTAAATATCTCTAAGCACTTCTTGCTCTGAGGCAGCAAATTCTGAAACCAAACATGGAATATAGGTAAAGATAAAATAAGGGGAAAAAAAAATCCCCAGCCCCTGAGAAATACAGCCAACCAGCATGTTTATTATTCACAGACTATGATTCACTGTCCCTGTTTTTTAAGCCAGCATCACACTCGAATCATATTGCTAGGTTACAGGCCCTGAGTTATGAGTGCATAATAAAAACGGAATCCATCAAAATGATACATTAGGCTTTTCTTCCCTATATCATCTCTTTAGGGAAAACATTTGATCCTGATAAAAGCACACACAGTATTAAACCTAAATATTACTGTGGATTCCCCAAACCAAAGAGGTTTCCAATGAAAATGAAATAGTTATCCTATGAGTATTCAACCTGGAGAACAGAGTCGCCATCAAAGGCAGGCAAAAAACTATATCCCCAAGGCCCATGCAGGTGCTACTATTTGGCTCAGACGTGAGGAAACCTTTATGTGGCTCACTGGTTTTTATATTCAGGAATATGGTTTACCGTCAAACTTTCTCAAGAATCACTCTCATACACATTTTCTCTTGTGATTTTAGAAGTTGTATCACTGTGGAGAGCCACGTGGGCATGCAAGTTAAAGAAACAAAACAGACGAATGCGCACTACAGTCTAATTTCACAAACGTGAGCTTCAGGAAACACTCTCCTCCGTAGTATAAATACTTGAGATATCCTATGAGGATAATTCGTGCAGGTAATAAGTATCAGAATAAATGAGAAGTGAGGCCATTTCTAGGTAAGACTTAACGTCTCAGTGTGTTTTTGTGGACACTTCTCCGGGACCTTGTTTAGTCCCCTCTAAAACCAAAACATCAGCTCAATAAAAGAGATCGCGTATCCTGAAGTACCCTGAAGAAAGTGCCCTGCCTCGCAGTCCACAGATCTCTTTGGTACTTGAGAGAAGTGACACCCAAACTCGGCACAATGAGGACCACAGGGCAGCAATGATGTGACAGCAATGATGCAACACAAACCAACATTAGGCACAAGATCCAGGTCCAGGAAGGAGGAGGAAACTCACTGACTGAATAAAGCACCTTCTGGATTAACAAGACAGGCTTGGCTGCTTAGAAACACTGATGTAACTGCATTGTAAGTCCAGTAGCCTAGAGTCTCGGCTTGTGGATGTCTGGCTAAGGCACACACTGAAGGAGAATCACAATATTGCCCCCACTACACTAGTTACTTCATCAATCAAAAAGAAACAGCATCAAAAAAATACCCCCTGCCCAGGCATTGTATAACATTTAAAAATGATGACTTAAGAGTAAAAAACACCTTTTGGGGGACGGGATGGTAAGAATTTACATTATTATCTCATATGATGTGCCAGGTCTCTTCACGCATGTGAGTGTGTCAGCTGTCCCCATTTCACAGATCAGGAACAGAGTCTCGAAGACTCTGAGGACACAGCTACTAAGGAACCAGAAAGCACTCAGGTTTGTCTGATTTTACAGCCACTACATTCTGCACACAACATCACTGCAGCCTAGTTTAACTGCAAACTCTGCATTTAGAACTTCAAAATAATAATTCCTGGATTCTCTGCTGGTGCAGTGGATAAGAGTCCACCTGCCGATGCAGGGAACACGGGTTCGATCCTGGTCTGGGAAGATCCCACACGCCACGGAGTAACTAAGCCCGTGTGCCACAACTACGGAGCCAGTGCTCCGCAATAAGAGAAGCCACTGCAATGAGAAGCTCAAGCACAGCAACGAAGACCCGGCACAGCCAAAAGTTAATTAAAAGAAAAAAAGATTTAAAAAAAATAACAATTCCCACTACGTTTGGGGATCAAAATTTTTACTGGTAGGTAATTCTGGGAGTGAAATTCTGACCTTTTCCCTAAAGAGCTGTTACAGTCAAACATAACCTTTTGATAAGGGTCTGAACTCTTTTACCAAGAACTCTGGGAATTTTGGATTCTAAATACAACTTGGAAATATTTACATGAACTGAAACTATAGTCCCAGTTAAAGGCTACAGTTATTTTTGGTTCTTTAGCCAAAGTTATTCAGTAACTGAAATACTAGATTTCAGTGACAGAACAGTAAACGAAAAGAGGTGGCAAAGAAAACCATATACACAATGATGATGTGAAATGATCGGTTTCCATGTCATACATTTTGGTCATTCTCTTTACAGTCTTTTTTGTGAACGGATGCCAGGCACCAGTTAACCAATCCAAGATGAAATGTTCAAGTTCAAAACCTGACTCCTGTTGAGAAAGTGGATTTTTTTCCCCTCAACTAGAAGGAAAACTTAACTTACATGACTTTTGTGGAGTGTGTACAAATTTTCCTTTAAAAAAAAAAAAAGAACCTGAATTTGAAAAAAAGTGGCCTCCTACTTCTTCAGCTATTTTCAAATTCTTGTTACCCCAAGAGCACAGACTAGTATTTAGCTAAAATGCATAACCTCCAAAGAGTTCACGCTATGGCGCTCAGGGACACACATGTCCATTCTTCACCTGAACACCTGGTACCTGATACACCATATTAAAGAGTACACAGTGGAAGTCATTAAATAGAACCCGCTCCAGTGTGCCATGCCCACATCCTGAACAATACATTTAAAAAAAAAAAAACCTAAATTAGGTTCTTCCAACCAGAAGGGGGGAAAAAAAAAAAAACCGAGTCTGTCCACAAAATGTCCTCCCAGCCAAGGTGTCGGAGTCCACAGCCTGAGAGAAGGCCTGAAATCGTTAAATAAATGTAAACCAGGCTCTTCTCTACAGAAAAAAAGAAAAGAAAAAAAAAGATGCAAAGACGTTTCGGACAGCCCCTCGGTGTTCTCCCACGAGGAGACAGTCTTTCGTTTCAAGTTTAGGAGCGGCTTCACCGCTGTCCCATAGGGGGTCTTGAAAAAACGAGTCCCATTCCCACCGCTTAACCTGCTTAAGGAAGTCTTGCCTCCCCCAAAGGAAGCCCGCTGCCTCCAATACCAAGAAACCTGCAAGGCAGGTAAGCAAAATCAAACTCTTGGGGAAACAATGCTTAGCCACTTTCAGTGGCATTTGTTTCCCAAAGTTTTCGCATTTTGGAAAGTTCAAGCGAGGATTATAAACGCAAGACATTCCCTTCCCCTTGGTCACAGGGCGCTTCCTGCCCTCCCTCCGCGGCCACCGCCAGGCCAAGCCGGCTCCCACCTGTGGAAAGAGTCCGACAGGTGGGACGGCCTCCCAAGGGCCCCGGGCCTTCTGGACACCCTGAGGTGCCGCCAGGGCGACACAAAGTTGCGTCGGAGAGCACGCGGCCCGGGAGGCGCTGCTCGTGACAGCCGCGCCGGCCCGCGAGGCCCCTGGGCGGCGGACGCCTCGGCGGGGCCGGCCGTGGCCGCCACTCCGGCCGGTCAAGAGGCCGCCACTCCCCGCCCAGCGTCGCCTCCGCCCCGGCGGGCGCACGGAGCCTGGGGCCGCCGCCGCCGCAAGCCGCCGCGTTCCCGGGTCGGACCCTAGCCCGTCCCGCGCTGTCCCCCACCCCAAGCTTCCCGGTCACTCACCACGGGGCCAGGCAGCAGCAATGCCAGCAGCAGCAGCAGCAGCAGCAATCGGACAAGCATGGCGAGGACTCGGCCCTGGCTCCTGGCCGGCCCGCAGGCTCCAGGGGGGCGGTGAGGGCAGGCGGGCAGAGGACGGGGAGGGGGCGCCGCGACGACAGAGCGGCGGCGGCCAGGACTCAGGGCACGCAGCGCTGACTAGGCGGTGGCGGCACCCCCATTCCCGGCCCTATAAGTGCCGGGCGCCGGCGCTTCTTCCGGTCGGGGCGGGGTCGGAGGCGGGGCCGACCTAGAGGCGGGCCTGGGATTGGGCGGGGCCCTAGCTAGGGGCGGGGATTGGACTGGTCTGGGCGGGGTTGTCGCGGGAGGGGCGGGGTTATAGGCGATGCCAAAGGCCTCCAGCTGGCCTTGGGTCCCTTGGCCGCCGCCGCGGGAGAAGAGGACCAGGCCTCTGCGTCGGGCATCTAGGGGCGCTGAGTGATCGAAGCAAAGAGCTTGCCTGAGGCAAGTGGAGGCCGGTAACTCGGCCACGTGGGCGCATTCCCTGCCCCAGGCGGTCCCACTGACCCCCGCCTAGGGACCCTCTGCGTCAGGCCGGATCAGGAAAGGCCAGGAGACAGGAGGTGCCTTGCGTCCAGAGCCCCGCCGTAGTGGGATCGTCGGTGACCTCCTGAGCGAAGGCAGGCAGCTGGCAGGGGATTCCTGCAAACCCAGCGTTTCTGCTCTGCGCATGGCTATCGCTGAGTTCGCATCCCTGGTGTTCTCCAGCTGCACCCAGTTAACCCAAAGATCCCCTTCTTCCCTTTCTTTGCCCTCAGGAATTCCCCCTCTAATCATATCCAACAGCCATCAATTCCCTTTGGTATAACCATGGCCAAGTCATTGACCAAAAATCACAAACAAGGAAAAACCATTTTTGGCTGCTGGTGTCATGTTTATGTGTCATTTGTAGATGTGACCTTGTGAAGCTTGACATGTATCAAGCATAGAGAGAGTGGGCTTGTTGAGGACTCATACAAGGTCCATCTGAAGGCTGTGGGCTATTAACCTCATTTAAAGAGCCTGGAAGCCGTTTGGTCACTGGGTCCCCTGCTGCCCTCCGCTTATATAGGTGAAAACTTGGAGAGAGGACATTGTAACAAGAGAGAGGTTGGAAGCACAACATTTCTATATTCTAGGAGAAGACAAGGATAGCAACTTCTCTAATTTTTCTTGACTTGTTCATATGACAGTCCAAGATTTTTCAGGGTTTAGGGGAAATGAGTAAGCAATGCTAGGGAAAACAAAGAAGTAGTGGGGACTGTGTTCAATATCGTGTAATAATCTATAATGGAAAGGAATCTGAAGTATACACACACACACACACGTGAATCACCTTGCTGTACACCTAAAACTAACTCAACACTGTAAATCAACTGTACTTCAGTTATTATTGTTCAGTCACCCAGTCATGTCCAACTCTTTGTGACCCATGGACTGCAGCATGCCAGGCTTCCCAGTCCTTTACTATCTCTCAGAGTTTACTTCGATTAAAAAAAAAAGAAGTAGTGGAGGACTGACCTGATGTCTGGTCTGGATATATGTGAGCCAATCTTATCTCACTACAGCAGACAGAAATGCTCATAGTGGGCCTTCCCTGGTGGTCTAGGGGCAAAGACTCCATGCTCCCGATGCAGGGGCTTGGGTTCGATCCCTGGTCAGGGAACCAGATCCCATGTTCTGCAACTAAGAATTTGCATGTCGCAACTAAAGATCCCACATGTTACAACAAAGATCGAAGATCTGCAACCAAGACCTGGCGCAGCCAAATAAATAAATATTGGGGAAAAAAAAAAGGAAATGCTCATAGTAAACTAAAATCCCATCAACAAAATTCACCAACAATATTCCCCATTCCCAACCTCATATGCCTGAGTCACAGTCAAGGGACTAAACTCTACTCATGCTGGAGAATTCAACACATAATTTTAAGGGGAGGACCAATCTTGGTGACTAGACACATTTTAGTGTGTCTGTTACTAGACACACTAGAACACAGAGTAGACACATTTTTGAAAAGTGTTATCTGCATGTCAAAATGCGCATGGGGAGATTTGGGATTGGCAAGAGGTGTGCAGTAACAGAAGCTCCTTCATTCCTGGAGCCAGGGTGTCCAAGTGTCCAGCGGGGAGCCCACAAAAGTGGGAGGAGCTCTAATGATTATCTGTCCAGCTTGCAAGAGGACCACAGGATGTGTAAATCCATGCCTGGCTTCCCACACTGGGCTTCCAAGACCACAGGGTTGAGTTAAAAGAGAAGCTTGACTGGATAAATCAGCTTTCACATCCCTTCTCTGGTGCTTTTTTCCTCTAATAGATTAAATCCAGGAGGGGAACTTTCTGTGCTGGAACTCTGGAAGCCCTTTGACAATTCAAAATGTCACTGTGACCCTGTAGACACAGCAGATAAAACACAAAGGGGAATGCTTACCTCAATCTGACTCATAAATCAATTTTAAAGATTTAATAAAGAAAAAAATTCATTCCAAGGAAACTGGTCCAGGTAGGTATATTTATCTTGTACTTGTTTGAACCAAATCTCCAGGCCATAATTGCACTGTTTTAGGTAATCCGAATTCCTTATGCACCAGTTCGATTTTTCTTATGCTTAATCAGTCCATATGTCTTGTGCATGTCTCCACTTGATTGGCAATTCATACTGATAAGTTCTGGTTTTATTTATGGCAGCATTGCCCACAGTCTTGTTTGACAGTCAAGTATTGTTTTAGAGAGTTTTTTGCTTTTGATAAAGCAAAAGCTGGCATCGCTGATAAATACAGACAGAAATGGAAATATTTCTATAAGGTGCCTTTGAAGTGGACCTGACCATAGAAAAGACCAGAAAATGGGCAGTAAATGACCTTTCTGGAAGTTGTATTAAATAGCATCCTTTACCCAAGGCAAAGGTCATGGTTTTAGGGTAAAGATAAGCCCTCTTTTTCCACCAAGGTTAAAATATATGTTCAACATGTGACTTCCCTGGTGGTCCAGTGGTTAAAGAAGCCTCCTTGCAGTACAGGGAACACGGGTTCAACCCCTGATCGGGGAACTAAGATCCCACATGTTGCAGAGCAACTAAGCCGGTGTGCCACAACTAGATAGTCCACGTGCCACAAGGCTCATGATGCATTGAAGATCCTACATGCCACAGTGAAGGCCTTTTGCAGCCAAATAAATTAATAAATATATTTTCAACAAAAACTGGAGCAAGCAGGACCTGAATATATCAGCAGGGGAGAGCGAGTGGTGGGAGAAACTGAGTTAAAATCTTCACTTCTCTCTAAATCAGTGGTTCCCAAACTTGGAGAGGTTTTCAGAAATAGATTTCCAACACCTTTTTATGCCCTCTTCCCCCTGCTGATTCAGAATCTTCTGGGGTGGAGCCCTGTAGGATGGAGACTGTGTGTTTTCCAGTTTCTGCAATTGAGAAGGGCAGCCAAGATCCTGGAATCCAGCTCACTCCTAATGTCCGGTGTTAATCCCTCCGGCCAGTAATTCCTTTTATTTATTTTAGCAAATTTCGCCCTCTAGTGGAAGAAATTACGACCCAGCCTGCAAAAGTTTGTGCCTGTCTCAATTCTATTTGAAACCCTCCAAAATTTCGTTTAAAAATGATTATGAGGTTGGTTTGCAGACAGTTCTTTGGTGAGAGATTAGTTCCTTTTGAAGGAGACTTGAGAGGAAAATCTGGTAAAACCAGAAAGGGAGGTCATGGTTGAGAGCTCCACTACCGTATCAAAGGAACAGTGTCTTTATCAGAATAAATCCACTCTTTTTTATTTTTTTAGTGATTTTCATGCTCCTACTGCTCCCAAACATACTTGTACTTACAGCAGGTGTTGGGGGGTAGTTAAGGGATAAATAAAATGATGAAGCAAGACTCTCTGGTAGCAAGCTAAATGGGAACTATTTTCAAAGCTGCTGTCACTGAGCAGTTTGGTCATAAGGTAAATAGAACTTTGGTTCTTCCTGTTCTGGGATTTGGAATGATTGTGACACTCACTCTAAAAGAACTTCTCTGTACCACAGAGTCCAATCTATTGTGCACTTTTCTTGTACCACAAAAATAATTCTTTCTTATCTGCAGTCAATATTTGTTGGCTGTTGGCTATTATTAAGAAATGTGCAAAAAACACATGCATTATAGGCCCAGCTCATGTCATCAGCAGTTCTACAAGGTAGTGTTTTTGGCCCCATTTTACAGATGATGCATTGGAATTTTAAAAGATTAACAGCCAGGTGGGTAACACACAGCTAGTAAGAGGCACAACCCAGATTTTTTTTTCTTGGCTGCACTGTGAGGCATGTGAGATCTTGGTTTCCGACCAAGGATCAAACCCAAGTTCCCTATATTGGAGGATGGATTCTTTGCCACTGGACCCCCAGCCAAGTCCCAGCACAACAACAACAAAAAAGAATATTATTTTTAAAAAAGGAAGAAAGAAAAGAACTCAGCCATCAACATAACTTCGAAGAAACCATAGATGCTGCAGTGTTCCACCTTCGCCGGCTGTTATTCCTCTCTGTCCCCCAGTGTTGTGACAAAGTCCCCATTCTGTGGCCTGTAAAGGTGGTTAAGCAAGAGCCCAGGCTGCTACGTCCCTGGAATACTATTAACAACCAGAAGTTTGTACAAATATGTGATGATAAAGGGCATTGCCACCAGCAACATGTAAGTCTCTCAACTGAGGGTTGGTTGTGCAAAAGCACAACCCACAAAAGTCACCGAGCAGCCAAGTGGGAGAGAAGAGTGGACTTTCTCATGGGGTTTCTGCTCTGGGAGGGAGCTCAGTCCAGTCCTGACTGATTATTTGTTCACTTGCCTCTGAGAGGTTGCGTTATATGAAACACCCCCCGTTTGTGCTGAGTCTGTATGCCGCCATGGTGAAGCACCCACAGTGGTACCAGTGTGGTGGTTCAGTCGCTCCGTCGTCTCTGACTCTCTGAGAGCACACTGGCTGTAGCACACCAGGCTTCCCTGTCCTTCACCGTCTCCTGGAGTTTGCTCAAACTCATGTCCGCTGAGTCGGTGATGCCATCCAACCATCTTACCCTCTGTCGTCCCCTTCTCCTCCTGCCTTCAATCTTTCCCAGCATCAGGAGCTTTTCCAATGAGTCGGCTCTTCGCATCAGATGGCCAAAGAGTATATTAATATTCTCAAAGGGCTGCTTCAGTGCCAACATGGAAACAGACATCCTCTCATAGTGCCTCCAATGCCTCACTGGTCAGTCCCTCCTAATCCCCTGGAGTCTGGCTGATTTTCACAGAACTCTCTGGAAATTACTCTCAAGCACCTCATAAACATTCTTCCTCCTGTAAAATCCCAGCAGGCTTGCTCCTTCTTTTTCACTCTGGGCCTCTCTTGTTTTTTGTTTGTTTTTGGCCAGGCCGTGAGGCTGGTGGGATCTTAATTCCCCGACCAGGGATTGAACCAGGGGCCCTCAGCAGTGAGACTAACCACTAGGCCACTATGGAATTCCCCCGGGTATGTTAACGGTCCTTTTTTCTTGAGCTTTTCCTCCTTGGAGAGTACCATTTTCTCGTTTTTCTCCTGTCTCTGTACTCTTTTTCCTCCTTTCAGACTGTGTTTCTTAAGACTCAAGATATAAACCTTATCTATTCTCTCTCTCTCTCCTTTCTTTGTAAGAGAGCTCATTCACAGACAGAATCAAATTTTAGAGCAGGAAAAACTTTAGCTATAATTTCATCCCCTTCATTTTGCAGGTGACTTCGTCTTTGGCCTTGGGTAGTTAGCACTCATTCACTCATTTATTCATTCATTCTTTTAACAAATACCATCGAGGGCATCCCCTGGTGGCTCAGACGGTAAAGAGTCTTCCTGCTATGCAGGAGACCAGGGTTCAGTCTCTGGGTTAGTGGGCTACAGTCCATGGTGTCACAGAAGAGTTGGGCACAACTTACTGACTATACAACACCAAAGGTGATAGGATGTGCACAGAGAATATCAAAGTATAAGGCCAACTGTGAAAACTGCAAGAAGGCAGGAATAAACTTTAAAAGAGAACTATGGTGTTCATGAGAAAGATGGGTCTGGTGAAAGAAAAGGAATGGGATGGATAGAACAGGGAGGGTTTCATGGACGAAGGGGCATCTGGGCTGGACCTTTTGTCAGATCTGACAAGGGGAAAGATAGTCTCGGGGGAAAGGAGGACCTGAACAAAAGCCTGGAGAAAGGAAAAGCATGTGTGGCTTCCTGGAAGCCCCAGCTGACTTATCAGTGAGCTCGTGCTGACTTCCACCTAGAGGAACTGTGGGAGGTAGGCAGGGCAGGCAGGATGGGCATTAGAGTCAGGCTGGGCTTTCTTACCAGGCAGCAGAGTGAGATGCTTCAGGAGGAGAATTAGAGCAAAAGACAGGCGTTTGAGAGACAGGAGGCAGTTAACAAGGGTTGTGTGTGTGTATGTTAATCGCCCAGTTGTGTCTGACTCTGCGACCCCATGGACTTTAGCCTGCCAGGCTTCTCTGTCCCTGGAATTCTCCAGGCAAGAAAACTGGAGTGGGTTGCCATTCCCTTCTCCCGGGGATCCTCCCAAATCAGGGATCAAACCCAAGTCTCTTGCATTGCAGGCAGATTCTTTACCATTTGAGCCATCAAGTCCATAGCAAGGGTTATTTGGGTCTTAATCTAGAACAAGAGAAGAGGAGACCAGGGCTCACACAAGAGACCTCACCAAAGCAGGCTGGAAAGCATCTTACTGATGCAGTTACACAAACAAGAAGATTCAGAACAAGGAATTCAATAGCAATTATCAAACGTTTACCACGTTCAAGGGACTGTATTATGTATGGAACTGAACTCAAGTCTGCTTGCTCACCTCGAAGCAGAGCCAGTTTACTGACACTAGGTTGTGATGAAGGCAAAGTACAACATTTATTTACAGCATGTCAATTAAGGCACCTCCCTGGTGACTCAGATGGTAAAGCATCTGCCTGCAATGCAAGAGGCCTGGGTTCAATCCCTGGGTTGGAAAGATCCCCTGGAGGAGGAAATGGCAACCCACTCCAGTATTCTTGCCTGGAGAATCCCATGGACAGAGGACCCTGGTGGGCTACAGTCCATAGGGGTGCGAAGACTTGGACACAACTGAGCATATGAGCACACCCACACAAGGAAAGGGAGGGAATGCAGGAACAAAGGACAACATCAAGAAAAAATAGTTCAGCGAGAAATAACCTATGATGGAAAATAATTTCAAAAATAATATATGTGTATTTGTATAACTGAATCATCTTGCTCTGCACCTGAAACATTGTAAGTCAACTATACTTCAATAATATATATATATATTATATATATATAAATAGTTTAGCAGTAAAAGAGTCCAAGTTCCTCCTTAAGGGATATACATAATAAACTGGTATGGTCTTAGAGTTGTTCTACAGGAACTAAGGCCCCCTCCTAGGTGGAGGATGGCTAAGACCCCAGACTGGTCTGAACCTAAGGAATGATGTTGATATTTTTCTGACCTCTGTGACTTCAAGCAACTAAAGTTTGGACCCTGTCAAACACTGCCCCAATTTTGTGATGAATTCTCCTTTACTCAAATCCCTTCATGAATACATACAGCTCCAGCCTCTTCATGAATATGAATATTTCCTTAGCTTAAAACTTCCCTAATTTTGCTGTTTGGGGAGACATTGCTTTGTGAAATATCCCTGGCATTCTCCTTCAGTTCAGATCAGTTCAGTTGCTCAGTCGTGTCCGACTCTTTGAGACCCCGTGGACTGCAGCACGCCAGGCTTTCCCGTCCATCACCAACTCCTGGAGCTTACTCAAACTCATGTCCATCAGAGTCGGTGATGCCATCCAACCATCTCATCCTCTGTCATCCCCTTCTCCTCCTGCCCTCAATCTTTCCCAGCATCAGGGTCTTTTCCAATGAGTCAGTTCTTTGCATCAGGTGGTCAAAGGATTGGAGTCTCAGCTTCAGCATCAGTCCTTCCAGTGAATATTCTGGACTGATTTCCTTTAGGATGGACTGCTTTGATCTCTTTGCAGTCCAAGGACTCTCAAGAGTCTTCTCCAACACCACAGTTCAAAAGCATCAATTCTTCGGTGCTCAGCTTTCTTTATAGTCCAACTCTCACATCTCACATCTCACTGGAGAAGGGAATGGCAAACCACTTCAGTATTCTTGCCTTGAGAACCCCATGAACAGTATGAAAAGGCATTCTCCTTACTTCCTGAAAGTAATAAATTCTTCCTTCTCCCAATCTTTGGCTTGACTGTGTCTTTGTGCTTGAGGCAAAAGATAAAAGAGGAAAACCCTGTTTTCAGTTAACAAGGCTAGTTAACCCACAGAATTGTGAGAGATAATAAAAGGACTGTTGTTTAATACCACTAAGTTATGGAGTTGTTTGTTATGCAGTAATAGTTGACCAAAACATCTACCCATCTGACCACCTTTATTTGACCCATGGGTATGCTTGTATCCGATCTGGCCCCAACTAGAGCCACAAAAAGGACTTATTTCCTTTCTACTGGCAAAGCCAGGAGTGTGAGGCCCAGAAGCTGCCTCCATCTGTAATGAAAGCCATTTCAAAAGAAAAAAAAAAAACAACTGACAAATAAAGAGAAGCACAGATGTGGTAAAGGAGTCCTGGATAAACTTAAGTTCTGCCTCTAGTTGCCTTGAGATCAGCCTGCACAGCCTGTCTTCCCCTGTTTAACTAAACTTTCCCCTATTTATGGGCTTTCCCAGGTGGCACCAGTGGTAAAGAATCCATCTGCCAATGCAGGAGACGTGAGATGCAGGTTCAGTCCCTCGGGGACTTCCCCCAAGGGAAGATCCCTTGGAGTAGGAAATGGCAACCCACTCCAGTATTCTTGCCTGGGAAATCTCATGGATAGAGGAGCCTGGTAGGCTACAGTCCATTGGGTTACAAAGAGTCAGACATGCTACCCTATTTATACCAGCTAGTTTGAGTTGGGTTGCCATCACTTAGAACCAGTAAACCCTGATTAAAATGCTAGCTCAGCATTTCTAAGAGGACTAAATCAACAATATACACGACACCATACCTGGCCCATCAGTTCAGTTCAGTCACCCAGTCATGTCCAACTCTTTGTGACCCCACGGAAAGCAGCACAGCAGGCTTCCCTGTCCATCCGCAATTCCCAGAGATTACTCAAGCTCACAACCATCGAGTTGGTAATGCCATCCAACCATCTCATCCTCTGTCATCCCCCTCTCCTTCTGTCTTCAAACTTTCCCAGCATCTGGGTCTTTTCAAATGAGTCAGTTCTTCACATATGGTGGCCAAAGGATTGGAGATGGGACTACCAGACCACTTGACCTGCCTTTTGAGAAACCCATATGCAGGTCAGGAAGCAACAGTTAGAACTGGACATGGAACAACAGACTGGTTCCAAATAGGAAAAGGAGTACATCAAGGCTGTATAATGTCACCCTGTTTATTTAACTTATATGCAGAGTACATCATGAGAAATGCTGGGCTGGATGAAGCACAAGCTGGAATCAAGATTGCTGGGAGAAATATCAATAACCTCAGATATGCAGATGACACCACCCTTATGGCAGAAAGTGAAGAAGAACTAAAGAGCCTCTTGATGAAAGTGAAAGAGGAGAGTGAAAAAGTTGGCTTAAAGCTCAACATTCAGAAAACAAAGATCATAGCATCTGGTCCCATCATTTCATGGCAAATAGATGCAGAAACAGTGGAAACAGTGGCAGACTTTATTTTTGGGGGCTCAAAAATCACTGCATATAGTGACTGCAGCCATGAAATTAAAGGATGCTTACTCCTTGGAAGAAAAGTTATGACCAACCTATACAGCATACTAAAAAGCAGAGACATTACTTTGCCAACGAAAATCTATCTAGTTAAGGCTATGGTTTTTCCAGTAGTCATGTATGGATGTGAGAGTTGGACTATAAAGAAAGCTGAGCGCCGAAGACTTGATGCTTTTGAACTGTGGTGTTGGAGAAGACTCTTGAGAGTCCCTTGGACTGCAAGGAGATCCAACCAGTCCATCCTAAAGGAAATCAGTCCTGAATATTCAGTGGAAGGACCGATGTTGAAGCTGAAACTCCAATCCTTTGGCCACCTGATGTGAAGAGCTGACTCATTGGAAAAGACTCTGATGCTGCGCAAGATTGAAGGCGGGAGGAGAAGGGGACGACAGAGGATGAGATGGTTGGATGGCATCACCAACTCAATGGACATGAGTTTGAGTAAACTCCGGGAGTTGGTGATGGACAGGGAGGCCTGGCGTGCTGCAGCCCATGGGATCGCAAAGAGTTGGACATGACTGAGCGACTGAACTGAACTGAATTGTATGGTCTAGTGATTTTTGCTACTTTCTTCAATTTAAGTCTGAATTTGGCAGTAAGGAATTCATGATCTGAGCCACAGTCAGCTCCCAGTATTGTTTTCTCTTCCTCTATAGAGCTTCTCCATCTTTTGCTGCAAAGAATATAATCAATCTGATTTCGGTATTGACCATCTGGTGATGTCCATGTGTAGAGTCTTCTCTTGTGTTGTTGGAAGAGGGTGTTTGCTATGACCAGTGTGTTCTCTTGGCAATACTCTTTTAGCCTTTGCCCTGCTTCATTTTGTACTCCAAGGCCAAATTTGCCTGTTACTCCATGTATCTCTTGACTTCCTACTTTTGCATTCCAGTCCCCTATAATGAAAAGGACCTCTTTTTTGGGTGTTAGTTCTAGAAGATCTTGTAGGTCTTCATAGAACCATTCAACTTCATGGGCCTTTACCTGGCCCATGGCTGACACTAAAGTTATCATTTTTACACTTACCATATTGGAAAACATATTAGGGCTTCCCTGGTGACTCAAACGGTAAAGAATATGCTTGTAATGCAGGAGACCCAGGTTCCACCCCTAGGTGGGGAAGATCCCCTGGAGAAGAGAATGGCAATCCACTCCAGTATTCTTGCCTGGAGAATTCCAAGGACAGAGGAGCCTGGCAGGCTGCACGTCAGTATCTGTACATGATAGTGAAAATATCTCCATTTCAAGAATCTGTGGAATATTTATAAAAATAGATCATGTTTTAGGTCACAAAGAAAACTAATTTCCCAATGTAGAAACTGTACTACAGAGTAATAAATGTTGAAATTAAGAACAGAAGTTTATTAAACAGCAATGAAGATAATCGTTGTAAAGAAAAAAAATGTTGCCTGACATTCCAGTTCTACAAGGATCAAGCCATTAGCTGCTGCAGTTGCCCACCACTGACAGGGAACCTGAGGGGAATTCAGCAGCGAGAAAAACAGGAAGCATTCTATGCTTTGGATACTGGCCCCTAGATAGTTAAGATACACATCTAAGGAAAAATGTCTACAACCCCCAGATTCTTGCATTTTCCCATATATAGAAAAGCACTAAAATCATTAACTTGAGATGGCTGTTCTTTGTGAACGGCAGTCATCTTTGATGTTCAACTATATTTGTTTTTTTTTTTTTCCAGCAAAAAATTCATGTATTTCTTGGCTCCTTCCTTGCTTCTTGGGAACAGTTTCTCAGCTCTTTGTCTCCTGGCCTAAAATCTCCAGTAAGACACTGAATAAACTCAGCTCACACGTCTTACACTGTGGGTTTTTCTTAAAGTCCACATCATATACAGGTTACAAAACACTTGCCAAAATAATGATTGTTTTGGACGAAAGAAGAATTTAGAAATTTAACTAAAGACTATGTAGAAAATAAGGAAAGTAAGAGTCCTATTCAACTACAAACACAGGCTGAAATGCTTTTATTATTACAGAAAACAATAAATTTTCCTTATTAAGTTGGGAGAAAAAAGGAAATTAATTCCCAAGGAAAACATATAAAGGAAGTAATGATAACCAGATTATTGTGCCTGTGTTTTCTGTTCCCTCTCCCAGTAAATCAAACCCAGAGTGTGTGAGTGCTCTGTTGTGTCGGACTCGTTGTAACCCCAAGGACTGTAGCCTGCCAGCTCCTGTCCCTCGAATTCTCCAGGCAAGAATACTGGAGTGGATTGCTATTTCCTCCTCCAGGGCTTCTTCCCCATCCAGCGATCTAACCAGCATTCCGATTCTTTACCTGGTAAGCTACCGTGGAAGCCCAAATCAAACCCAGGTAGCAAGGACATATTCTTTTTTTTTTTTTTTTTTGAGTGCAAAAATCTGTGTTTTACTAGTCATTATTAAAACATACATAGAGGATCCTCACTCCCCAACAACTCAAATGGCTTAGCTGCAACCTTGTTCCAGATCTGCTAAGCTCTTTTGCTGATGGATTGAGTTGGGTATCCAATCACGGTCCTTCTGTTCCTGTTTGAGACACAAAGACGCACAGCCATGGAGAGATGGCAGCAGTCTTCCTACCCTTGAGAAAAAGGTGCCTCAAAAAGGGGAAGGGGCTGCTTTATCATTGTTGATCTGTACAAGTTCTTTATATATTTGGATATTAACACCTTATGCAAGGACATATTCTTATTGTCCCTTGTGAATAATGTGCCTGCCTCACAGTTTGATCTCAGTACTTAGAAGCACTTGCAGCTTTCCCAAAGTTAGACCTTCTCTCCTTTCGGCCTCTGAAGTAGGCTACTTCTATTTTAGCATTTATTAAAGTAATATAATCACATAAGCCTTCTGCATCACACCAGTACTTCAAACACACGTATTTGTTTACCACTTAGAATGTGTCAGTTGATTGACATTAATGTAATCCTTGTACACCACTGTTATTTTGGATTTCTCTGTTTTTCAGAAATCGAGGCTCAGAAAGGCTAAGTGATCAAGGTCAAAGAGCGAATTCATCACAAAGTCAGGATTTGGTTGCACATCGACCTGCTTTCAAATGCAAGCTTTTTCTGCCAGAACAGTTTACTTTAAATTCAGGAGCAAGACTAGTTTGTCACCTCAGCTCCTAGCTTAGCTCATGGAACAGAATATCTAACAGGTTAGGCATTACTTGCGCCCTACTGTCTGTTAGGTTCCGGATACTATAGAGAGATACACCACTCACAAGCCCGTGACCTAGGTGAGGAAAGAAAACAGAATAATTTAGGACACTGCGCGACACAGCCTTTACTTAACGCCCATCTCTATGGTTGGCAGGTAACCACTCTATACTCTGGAGGACTCAGCGAGCCCGGCCAATCAGTGAGTCATCTTACAGTCACGTGGCTGGAAGTTTAACTTGCTATTGGTCAATAACGGTAAGGCCCGCCCAACTACATCCGGTCTGCTACTTTAAGTAGAAACCGGGCCAGTTACCTTTCCTTTCAGCAGCCGAGGAGCTGGGCAGGTGAGGTCGTGTTTGTTTTGTCCCGGGGCAGGTCTGTACCAGGTCTCCGGGGCCTGGGAGTCGGGTGGAGGGCAGGCCGCCCACGCTGATGACATCCCAAATAAAGCACGTGTTAGACTGCTGACGCGGGTGATGCGAACTGGAGTCTGAGTCGGGCTGCCTCGGCGGCGGGGAAGAGACGGGCTTGCGGGCACGTCGCCCTTCTCACCCACAGCTCTTGTTCTTGCAGATGGCTCGGAGAAGGACGTCGGATGTCATTGTGTTCCCAGCTTTCCGATCTTCCCCCGAAGCCCCTCAATAAAATGGTTTGATCCCAGTGCTGGTGTCTGATGTTGTTGTTTGTCGCGACGCGCTGCCTTTGAGCCCCCGCCGCGCCTGGGCGTGGCGCCGGGGGTCAGGCTGCAGCGCCAGAATACGTGCTCGCGTATAACTGGGGTCGTCTGCCCCCGCGGCGGCGGCCCTTTTAACCGCGAGCTACACGGCCGCCCTGGGCTGCTAGGGCGGGAGCTACGGGGGCCTGGGGAAGACGTCGGGGGTTCTGTAGTCTCTGCTATTTCTTGTGCCTTCCCTGAGTCCGAGTGTCACTTTCATGGGGATCTGTGAGATGCGCAGGTTCATTTAACCGCCGTGTGGATGGCCATCTGCAGGGAGAGGAGATGAGAAATAGGCTGTGGCCTTGAACAGTTAAAGGGCCGTGGTGTACTCCACTGGAACTGCCTCCCGGTCTTGGGCTTAATGAGCTAATTAACTTTTCGATAAGGGGTATTCGCGGACTACCTTAAAATAGGCTTCCATGATGGCTCAGACGGTAAAGCGTCTGTCTGCAATGCAGGAAATCCAGGTTTGATCCCTGGGTTGGGAAACTCCCCTGGAGAAAGAAATGGCAGCCCACTCCAGTATTCTTGCCTGTAAAATCCCATGGACGAAGGAACCTGGTAGGCTATGGTTCATGGGGTCGCAGAGTCGGACGCCACTGAGCGACTTCACTTTCTTTCACTTAATAGGGTATGCCGAATACAGGGTGAACAGCTCACAGTACCAACGTTTTTTGCTACAGGGCACAACAGGCAGCTAGATGCAGGTATAATCCACATTCTGGGTGTTTCAAAAACGTGCACAAAGGAGAGTTGAGTTTTATCGTCCACTGGGTGGATGTGAGTTTGAGCAAGCCCTGGGAGTTGGTGAACAGGAAAGCCTGGCGTGCTGCAGTCCTCAGGGTCACAAAGAGGCGACTGAGCGACTGAAGTGAAGTTGTATTGGGGGCAAAATAAGGGCTGCAGTCCAGGAAACAGCTCAGATAGCTCTGAGAACTGCTCCAAAGAAGCAAGTCAGTACAAAAGAGATTTTGGTGAGGGAATGCATGCAATTGAGCACGTATTTCTCTAGTTTTCTGCTAGTCTTGTAAAGCTTTTGCTAGTCATAGGGACAGTTGTCACCATGAAGGTTTTCAATGTTTTTGTAGATAGGAAGGGAGAAAGAGTTGAACTCAATTGGCTCCTGAAAATATATCTGAAGACCTGTCTGCCAGTCCCTGCCTGGAGCACAGAGTGCTTTACTACTGCTCTCCACTTGCAGGGGGTGGGTGTTGAAAGTCAACAGCTGCAGCAACACGGGATTTAATCTTTGTAGAGGTACATGGTAAGTGCCAATTTGTAGTTAAAACACAGATGACGGCAGTCTCTGAGGCTTAGCTGAAACGTGCATCAGTTCCCAGGACAAGGCGGCAGGTGTTGAAAGGCAAGTACCCACAAGTGCCATGTCTTAACTGCTTTGTTGCTTAATAATGGAGGTGGCTCCAAGTTAGAGTTAGTAGGCAGTTGGTGTGAACTCAAGCCTGGGAGGGCTTTGCAGGTGGTGCTAGTGAATAGTCCACCTGCCAATAAAGGAGATCTAAGATGCAGGTTCAATCCCTGCATCAGCAAGATCCCCTAGAGGAAGAAGGCATGGCAACCAGCTCCAGTATTCCACCCTGAAGAATTCCATGGACAGAGGAGCCTGTTGAGATAGGGCTGCAAAGAGCCACCACAGAGTATATTAGTGCCTACCCGGTACTAGGGCTTTCCAGGTGATGCTAGTGGTAAAGAACCCGCCTGCCAATGCAGATAGACACAGATTCGATCCCTGGGTCAGGAAGATCCCTTCAGGAGAGGCACAGCCACCCACTCAAGTATTCTTGGCCTGGAGAATTCCATGGACAGAGGAGCCTGGCAGGTTGCAGTCCATAGGGTTGCAGAGTTGGACACGACCAAAGGACATACCCTGTACCAAGGTGTGGTCTGTGTTGGATTCTCAACAGAACAAGTCCAGTGATCACTCAAAAAACTGAAGCTGCCATTGGCAGCTGATGGCTCAAATTCTGTGCCACAGTTTATTCTGTCCGTTATCTAAACAGGGTTAAGTAGAAATAACTTGGATGCTTATCTAGTATTTGACATGAGATATTTATTTGTGAAACAATGCAAGCGATTGTAAATCCCCCACATACTATTTGATTAAGTGCAATAAGGTACAGTCATGTGTAATCTCTTTACACAATAGTGCATCTAGTCCTTTGCCTTAAATTATTGCACAAAAATTATAAGACCAGTGAAGAAGACATGCGGACTGACAGGCAAATCGGCCTACACGATGAGAACAGTACACCAACTGGAATGATCCAATAATTTAAGTCAAGTGTTTTAATGGTGCAATTAAAGTAATCAAATAAGGGTTCAAATATATTCTTTCAATATATTAATTTCTTTAAAGTCATGTTCAGGCAAGGTGCTGCTGCTGTTTAAAAAACCACTATTAGCTTTGTCCACAGATGTAGTTGTCAAAAGTCACCCAAGATAAGTCTCATGTTGAATACAGCTTTAAACAATTAAAAATTTGTATTTTGAGTGTACTTCTCAAAGCAAATTATACAGTTGAGAGAGCCCTGAAACTTGTAAACTAAACGTTCTGACACAAGTGCACAAAATAATAAAGTTGGCAACATTAAATGTCACGTTAATTTTGAGATCTGTAGTGTTTGATGTTGAGCGAACTTTTGGTCTTGACTCAAGATGATAAGAGAGAGCAGTCCTGTTTTGGCCATCAGAAAAGGAAACTGCCCACAAAACATCCCTAGCCAATTAGGTTAACAAGGCATCTAAGATGCCTATTTAAAGCTTCCCAGAGCACAGAGGAAGTGCCAGGTGGATGGACGGTGGCTCTGGCTTCCTGGCCTGCCCCAATCCAGTCTTGTACAGTGTTTGACATTTTCACATATGCTCGGGTCTTAGGAAAATGGGATCAGTTAGAAACCAGGTGATTGTACCTTGTTGGTAGAAGGCATGGGATGGTTTGATCTCATGGCTTTGCCTAATGTCACATAAATCCCACTGTTCCGGCCCCAGCTGATAGTGTGTTAGAGTTGTATGTTCTATGGCTACTCGCTTCCAAAATACACAATTTAATAAGAGTAAGTTGCTACGCACATCTCTTTATCACCAAAGACAGTTCACAAAATTCCACTCCCCACCCTCCACACATGGAACCACATTGATGTTCTCTGGGGCTGCCTCACACAAACTGGAGAAGTGAGAAAAATGTTCCACTGCACTGGATGCCTGAGCAAAAACATTGGAGGCATTGAGGAGGCAAAGGGAAGCCTTCCAGCTGTGCAGCCTCGCTCTTAATGTGCTCTTTTGCTACAACAGAACCTGGTAGACTTCAAAAAGCCAGGGTGGGAGTCACCAGTAATCTCTGGATCCACCGGGATGATCCTTCCAGTTTTCCTTTGCTGAGGCAAAGCTATGCAGCAGGCAATCTGGACCCCAGTCTCGACACCTCAGGGTGGGACTGGCAGGCAGAGGGCAGAGTGGTGGCACAAGGAAAGGCAGCCGAGAACCCCACACTGAGCTTATCTCCTAAGACTGGGAACACCAGGTCTGCACCCATCACAGCTGATCAGCGGCCTCCACAGGTGGGTCCTTCAGGAGGCTGAAAGTGGAGCGAGGATCCATGGCCGAGTGCATGATGGGGATATAAACATCATCCATGTTTGGCATGACAAAAACTTTCTGCAGAAAGAAGGGACAGACATGAACAAGGCTCTCTTCTCTCAGAGTTGCCCCACTGTGTTCTGATTAGAATTTTAGGCTTTAGACAAGTTTTTAAAATACATATGAAACAACTTTTCTTACACATTCCAAACTAATTCCTCTATGATATTCAGAAAGCCTTGAGGAATCAACACCAGTGTGTGAACACAAGAACCCAATAGGCTGTCAGGCAGAAGCAGCCTTTGATTTCACGTACATATAATACAATTACTCATGAGTTGATAAATAACATTAAGAGAACTGGCATAAGCTGCTCACAGGATTCCAAATTACTACGTCCAGAACACGTTCTAAGTAAATTTTATCCTAGCACTTAAAATCCTAGCAACAAAAAAGTAAGCTAATTTTTTTCCCAAACCAGAACCAGTTAGAGCTGCATAGAAAAGAAACCCTACTATCATAAACACCCAAAGGATAATCAGTGATTGACAGTAATGGTGCTTTGCCTATTTATAAACTAATTTTATGTAAGTGAATTTTGGCAATGTATTCAACTTCAGCAATGCTTTCTTCCAAAAGCAAAAACAAAAACATGTGGCCTTGGGAGAATGCAGTTACCCTTCAACTTCCCAACTTGCCTCGAAAATAGCATGCACCAAAGTCTGCCCCCTAAAAGGGGTGACCCTTCTACCCCAACACTCTTAAAAGAGATGACCCACCCAAATTCCTCATGTAGGAAAAAGGAAAAGAACTAAAGGCATGAGGTTGTTTTTCCCCTAACTAGGTTCAAAGTGCTTTTTCTTTTGGAGATAAAATAAAGCTTTCCATAAATTGGTTGTTATATTTACAGCTACAGCTTTTAAATAATATAGTTTTTAAATAATAAAAAGTATAATTTTAAACGCAATGACTGAAAAGCTACTACTGCAAACGTAATATGGGTCTTCTTCAGAAGGTGAAATTCATTATAAAATAAATAGTCTGTTAATCCATAAAACCTTAAAAGTCAACTATGCCTCAAAAACCTGATAAAAATTTAATAGAAATAGCTCATTGCAAGGCTTCCGCTACACTGCTATTTCCTGTGGTGGAAGAATGCAGAGACAGGCTTGGAGAATGAGCTCTGGTTGAGTCGACTCCAGGACTACCCTCGAAGATTCACAGGGTAGGGACAGGCCTGATTCATCTTTAGACTCCCAAGGCAGGTGGCAGCTGCACGTAGAATGTTTGCAGAAACGCACAAACTGACCAAGGTGGGTACCACACAAGGGCAGGAATGACTTCCCTGACCACGGCCCAGGTGCTATTCACTGGCCAATTCCAGGCCCCACCTAGGGAAAAAGTCCAAAGATGGCCCCAGCAGAAGGATGACTTAACCCTCGCCAGGCCTACTGGGACATGACAGTTATTTTACTCTTTGACCCCACTGTTCTGAGTTTCCTCTGAAGACTATGTAACAGGGTGTGGATGAGTTTCAGGCTTTCTAAAACTAAACCTGAAATTTTATATCTGTTTGATCACATGTGTACTTTCCCCAGATGAGGGTCCATAGCTTTCATCAGATTTTCCAAGGAGGATCCTGACCCACGTCAAGTTCAGAACCTCGGTTCTGCTCAGAGCTTTCAGATCAGCCTGAAATACTAGACGGCATGGCAGGCGTACCTGAAACTCCTGCTCCAGTTTCTTCTCTATCCAGTCGGTCACATGAACCAAAGTCACTTCTCTCTCTCCAAGTTTTGGCCGAGCTTTCAGCTCAATATATGGTGGCTTCCGGAAACCATACCTTTTAAAAGAAAATAATAACCACATTTAGAAGCAAAGAAAAGAAGTGGATGGTACCCAGAGTAAACATTCCTCATTTACACAAGGCTTTATCAGCACTTAAAAATGTTCTCTTCTTATGAAAATCCCTTCTAAAATAAAAATACTTCACTGCAGCAGGTATGAATTTTGAATTTCCTGTGTTCCTGGACCCAGGGCTGTGATGACTGGGGAACAGTTCTGACAAACTAAGACAGCCAGGAAATGCCACTGGAAAAGTCCATGACCTGGGCATCGTTTCTGGTTTTCGTTTTTCCTAAAATGGCCAGGATCTTTTTTGTTTCTATTTTTATGAGAGTATGATATGTCTGTTGCTGCTGCTGCTGCTGCTAAGTCGCTTCAGTCGAGTCCGACTCTGTGCGACCCCATAGACGGCAGCCCACCAGGCTCCGCCGTCCCTGGGATTCTCCAGGCAAGAATGCTGGAGTGGGTTGCCATTTCCTTCTCCAGTGCATGAACGGCAAAAGTGAAAGTGAAGTCGCTCAGTCATGTCTGACTCTTAGCGACCCCATGGACTGTAGCCTACCAGGCTCCTCCATCCATGGGATTTTCCAGGCAAGAGTACTGGAGTGGGGTGCCATTGCCTTCTCCGGATATGTCTGTTACAAAACCCCAAATATAAAAGTGTATAAAGCAGGAAATAACACTGTCTCTCTCTGGATCTCATAACCATGATGGGACCACTGAGAGAAACAGGATCAGTTTCCCCCACACTCCTAATATGCATATGTAAACAGAGAATGTTCTGTAACCTGCTCTTTCATTCCATACTCCACACTATGATTATTACAGCTTCTCAGTGGAACTGACTAGCACTCAGAACTGCTGGTAAGGTATCCAGTCAAGAGACTGTGTGCTCTCAAACTAAAAACTTCAATGCATTATGGACCAACATTTTAAAACATCCAGGCACCCCTCGGAGATATGTGGGCTCAGTTCTAGACTGCAGCACTAAAGCTAACATTGCGATAGAGAGTCACGTGAATCTTTGGTTTCCCAGTGCATATAAAGGTTACATTTACACTATGTTGTAGTCTATTAGGTGTGCAAAACAATGTACATACCTCAATCAAAAAAATACTTCATTGCTTAAAAAAAAAAAGATAACTATCATCTGACAACAAATGAACCTCTAATCTGTAAAAAATGCAGTATGGGCAAGTGCAAGAAAGTCAGAAAAGGTCTGCCCATACAATAAAAATGGCAAGTTGCTATAAATATTCTAAACACTCTGAATATGTATAGTTATCTTTGTGGATTAATAACAAATAGTTCAGCATTCCACCATGCACTGAGTAGCACTAGGCTGTGTGTGCTAAGTCGCTTCAGTCGTGTCCAATGCTTTGCGACCCCAAGGACTATCGCCCGCCAGGCTCCTCTGTCCATGGGATTTTCCAGGCAAGAATACTGGAGTGGGTTGCCATTTCCTCCTGCAGGGAATCTTCCTGACCCAGGGTTCAAACCTGTGTCTTTTACGTCTCCTGCATTGCAGGCAGATTCTTTACCGCTGAGCCGCTAGTCTAGAGGCCTCTAATTTTAATTACCATTGAGCAGTGGCGTTTGTAACTCCTAAGTCAAAGCTTGGGAGTAAAAAGAAGATGATATGTATCAATTCTTACTATTTAAAAAAAATTATTTTTTATTAAGCTGCACAGTAAGGTATTATCTGGTTATTTTTGGATGGTAAAGTTATAGGTTCTTTTTTTTTTTTTCATTTTCTTCCAGCAAAAACATTACTTCTTAAAAATAAAATCCTAAATGGTATTTTAAAGTTTTTACTGGGAAAACACCACTATCATCATTAAATGATCGGCCAATTAAACAACTGTTTTGTACTCATTTTTACAGGTCTTTCTGAACACCAAGGATGTGCAAGAGCATGCTGGTTTCACGTTATGAGAGAACAGAGGTACCTTTTTCATAGGGGCTGCCCTGGTGGCTCAGTGGTAAAGAATCTGCCTGCCAATGTAGGAGACTCAGGTTCAGTCCCTGGGTTGGGAAGAGCTCCTGGAGAAGGAAATGGCAACCTACTCCAGTATTCTTGCCTGGGAAATCCCATGGACAGAGGAGACTGGTGGGCTCACAAAAGAGTCCGACATGACTTAATGACTAAACACCAACAATTTTTTTCATATGAGTGTAGCTTATGGTACAATGAGGTCTTTTATGTAATCGTTATATACTCTTATGCACATTTATAGGTCTTACCTGCCAACTTAAAACTGGATTTAGAAACAGTGATTTTCTTCTGCTGGGATCATGAATAATTTTTTTCAGTGATTCTCAGTCCTGGCTCAGTCTCCCAACCCTGGAATCATGAGGGGTGGGCTCGGCACAGCTTTAGCAAGTCCCCAGGTGACTGCGACATGCAGGTAGGGTTAAGACCCACTGGTTCATTCAAATGACAACTCTTTGGGTCACCCTTCTCAGTAGCTAGGCTGGGAGAGAATCCACCTACAATGCAGAAGACCCCGATTCGAATCTGGGTCGGGAAGATCCTCTGGAGAAGGGATAGGCTACCCATGCTAGTATTCTCAGGCTTCCCTGGTGGCTCAGCTGGTAAAGAATCCGCCTGCAGTGCAGGAGACCTGGGTTCCATCCCTGGGTTGGGAAGATGCCCTGGAGAAGGTAAAGGCTACCCACTCCAGTATTCTGGCCTGGAGAATTCCAGAGTTGAAAAGAGTCAGACATGACTGAGGGACTTTCACAACCTACCAGAGTTACCAAGCACACATCCTGCCTCTTCAATGTACAGGTCTGACCTGGGGAAGTCTTTCCTCACCGCCCAGGACTCTGCTGGATGTGTGATCCCCGTCTGTAAAGTGGGGCATAATAGTAGCCCTGTCTCTATAGGACGCTGTGAGGACTGGCCCGGTGAAGTAGGTACACCCCAGGCCAAGCAGAGAATAAGGGTTCTACAAATAGCAGCTCTTCTTCCTGGTGGAAAGGGTTGGCTTGAGAGAGGAGGAAGACCTAGAAACAGCTCATCCCACAAATTTCACCAGTGACCTTAACTCTTCCTAAGTGTGAAGATGAGTCTTTTTTTGTTTGTTTTAATTTTTGGTTGCACCTCGCAGCATATGGGATCTCAATTCTTCAACCAGGGATTGAACCCATGCCCCCTCTAGTGGAAGCCCAGAGTCTTAACTACTGGACTACCAGGGACATTTTGAAAACAAGTCTTTCTCACCATTTTTTAAAAATCTGAATTATTATTTCATAGCATAACACCACATGTGCATGCTCAGTTGCTCAGTCGTGTCCGATTCTTTGCGACCTCATGGACGGTAGCCCTCCAGGCTCCTCCGTCCATGGAATTCTCCAGGCAAGAATACTGGAGTGGGTTGCCATTTCCTCCTCCAGGAGATGTTCCCAACCCAGGGATCAAACACCAGTCTCCTGTGTCTCCTATAGTGGCAGGCAGATCCTTTACCACTGTACCACCTGGGAAGCCCTGAAGGTATATCTTCATACGTGAATTAACCACTCACAGAAGAAAAGTAGAATCAGATTTACAACTAACTTTAAGGTTCCAAGAAAAACATTTGAAAGTGCTTCTTCCCAGGAAGAAGGTACTTTCCATAATGTCAAGGGTCAGCAGACTATGATTTTTATGATCATGCTCAAGGGGAATCACTGGCTGACCCCTTCTACGTACGCACCATATTCGATCAGTCGCAGGAGGTGGAATGTTGACTGCCAAGGTTCCTCTACATTCTTGTACTTCTACAGTTAGCAGTAGGGGTGTATTGGAGACTTCTTCAATCTTCTTTTTAATGAATTCTGTCTCTGTTGCTTTTTGGAAATATTTTGACTTGGTAATTTTATCAACAAACCTCATGATCTTGCTTGTTCGATGACCTCCAACATACCTTTAAATGAGAGACACAGGCAAGTGTTAGTGTCAACTTTGTTCCTTCATAAACAGAAACTTCGTGGCTCTGTGTTCACCTGATTTTAGACCAGAGTTTCTCAACAGCAGAGTCACTGACACTGTGGACTGGGCGATTCTTTGCTGTGGATGCTCCTCTGTACGAGATGTTTAGCAGCATGCCTGGCCTCGGCCACCTTGATGTCAACAGCACATCTCCCAGCAGTTAAGACAATAAAGTGTCTCTGGACATTGCTAAATGTCCCCTAGGGGGAACAAAATAACCCCTAGGTGAGAACTACTACTTCAGATAAGGTGTAGACATCAGATGGAGCCTAGTCTTGATGATGGAGAGTCAGGCCAAGTTCCCACAGTGCAGGCAGGGAATGCATCTCATTTGCTCTCCTTAATAACCTTCAGATACTGAATACAAATCTCGTGCCCTCTTAGAAAAAAATCTCGTCTCTATATAGCAAATAAGACATCAGGCTTCATTAATAGGGCCACAAAACAGTAAAACATCTGCCTTTCGGATAGTGTCACACTAACTTTGAGCAGCAATTACTTGTCAGAGAGTTTTAGGAGCATCTAAAGAGAACAGCTACATCAAGATGATGTGCCAGCAGGCCAGGGAAGTACACTTCTGTATCAGGCCACATCTACCTATGACTGTCCTAAGAAGAGAGAATACTTGTTTCTTAAAATCCTCCACAGATCTAGAGTTCAGGAATAGTATATGTATGTGTGTAGGGAAAAGCCATTACTCTAATGGTTATTAGAGTAATAGCCATCTAAAAGCCATCACTCTAAGAAGGTCAGGTGGGGAGTTTAAATAGTGCACACAAACTCTAGTGCCAACTCCTCAAACATCTAGATTCTGTAGGATTTAAAAAGTGAACAGGTTGATGTTTTCTTACAAATGCTTCTGAATCACTTGGTTTCTTTATCATTTCAGTTTCTTCGCTCAACTGTAAATAATTAAAAGATCCTTACAGAGAGGCAGCCTAAGCACTTGGATCATTCCACAGTCCAAGTAACAGGCAAAAGGAGCCCCCCAAATGAAGCTCATGATCCAAAAGGTCATCTAAGTGATCCACGTTTTCAAAATTCACCAAAGAAATCACTAGATTGTTTCAACTTTGTAGCAACTATTAACAGAAGCTCACTGGAGGCACCTGACCCGTAAGAAGGGAAGTAATGCTCCCCACCGACACCAGGGGGAGGTGTTGTGCAATTTATGGTCTTTGTGCTAACCATCCCTTCCATTCTATGATTTACTCCAATGGCCTGAGAAAACCATTTTGGTCTGGACTCTCTTAATAAGGGAAAACTATTTGGGTGTTTTTGATTTGGGGTCTGGAATTTTAAGCCACTGGCTTTGAATTATTAATGCAAAAACCATTCACTCAAAGTGAAGGAGGAAGTAAGATTAGAGAGGGAAAAGGCGATGCAAAGCTCACGCCCAACTTGCGGCCCTGACCCCCCGGGAGACCCCAGAAGCTGGATCCACTCACCCCTCAGACCCCGGGAGGAGCGGTTTGTCTCCGGCGCTGGGCTCTGGTGCGTCGTCTTCGTCGGAGGAGCCAGCACTGGAGGACTCCTCGTCGCTGTCGGCCAGACAGAAGGCCCTGGGCCTGCAACTGATCAGGGCAGAGTCACCAGGCTGCCCGCCCAGCGCAGGCTCTGCTTAGGAAGAGCACGCCCTCCACCGCCACCAAGGCTATGGTGGCAGCCCTCCCCGCCCCCCCTCACCCAGACAGAAGAGGCCTAATCCCAGAATCCTCGGATGGGCCTGGTCCCCCCGGAGCCCCTTCAGCACCCAGTCCCGGGCAGAACCGCAGAGGACTTGCACCGGGAAGGCTGGATTCTGCGCATGCGTCAGAAACACAGGCGGTCAGAATGTGATGCGGTCCACACAAAATGCAGTGATCTCGTCCACACAAAATGCAGTGATCTCGTCCACAGTGCAGCGCAGCCAATGGGAGGTGAGTGGCAAGAATGAAGATTGCATGGGTGACGGGACAGCTCATGTTGGCGACGTGACCACCTCATGGATGATGGGGATGTTCAGGCAAGTCCTCTGACACTGGCTGAGTTCAAAAAAATTGTGCTTCCTGGCTTAGTCATCTCCAAGTTCGTTTTGGCTCAAGACTGCTTCCTTGTGAAATTACATACCCCCACTCCTGCCCCAGCTCCTGAAGGTCACAGAAAAAGCCAACAACCAGAGATGCAAATCTCAAGGGATTCCAGGAGGCAACGGACATGGGAAGCCAGGAAGCTTTCAGGAGAAGTACTGGTTTAAAAGTTCTTTTAAATGAAGTAATAAAAAGCTTCACCAGAGAGCAATGCTCCTCAGGAATCTTTCCAGGGTGGGGTTCTCAGTCTCCAGAGGTCTGGAGGGTCTGGGTCACCAGCAGTGGCGAGTGATCCAGGTTCCCCACTGAGGGCACTGGAGGGTTCCCGGCTGAGCTCTGGCCCCACAAAAGGCAGCTTCCTCCCTGAAGGGGGGCTTCACTTCAGAGAGGCAGAGAGACAGAAGGCAGGGCCCATCTCAGGCTCAGAGACGTGATGGGGACAAAATGAACAAGGGACAGAATTGTCTCTGAACATTGTCACGCCATCAATGGTCACTAAGCAGAAGGTTGGTCTTGTAATTTTGAGAAGGACAAAATCACCAGGACAGGGGAAGGCATCCCAGCTTAGGTCCTATCTCCTGCATTTGAAACCCTCTGGGGTTTTCCTCAGATGCTGTCCTTGGCCACCAGAAGCCCATACGGGTAGTCATCTCTTGGCCAACAAGGGCCAAGGGCACCCAAGGGCAGAGCACACCTGCCAGTGTGGCCTTGAAGGCCCAGCTGAGGTCCCAGCATGGGGAGGAGAGCACTGAAATCTCCGCCCTGAAACAGGAGCCCGGCTGTAAGAGGACCTCCCTGGCAGGACACCCAGATCCTCCTCAACCCTGCTCTGAAATATTAGAGCCAGCGCTCTAGCCAATGGGCTTGAGTGTGGCATTGAGAAGAAACTCCTTCTGCAGACACAAAGGCCTCTTGTCCCCGGCCTCGGGGACAGCACCTGACTCCTCCTCCTTCCATCAGAGGCCTGGCCAGTCCAGGAAATGCTCACGTGTGTCCACTGGTCACAAAACCATCTCAGCCCTTTCAGGGGTTGGGCGGCCCTCACAGAGCTCTTCTTTTTTTTTTTATGTTTGTTTATTTATTTGACTGGGCGGGGTCTTAGTTGCAGCATGTGGGATCTATTTCCCTGACCAGGGATCGAACCCCAGGCCCCCTGCATTGGGAGCATGGAGCCTTAGCCACTGGACCACCAGGGAAGTCCCATAGAGCTCTTCTTTTATATAAAAGGCAAAATATGATTCCTAAGAAAGCTTACACGGGGGCTTGGGATGAAGAAAGTCAGGGAAGTAAATCCCCAAAGATGATACGACTTTTCTCAGAAACGTATCTTACTTCTCAGCGACATGACGGTGCTCCCTGGTTCAGACCGCATGCTGCCAGGTAAGGAATCTACACAGCACCAAAGGCTGCCTCGGTATCCTGGACCACAGTGAAACCTGCAGAGCCACTGGCCCCTCCTGTCCCCACTGGTATTTGTCATCTGGCAGCCTCCTGACCTGAGGCACAAGATGCCAAAGGCTGAGCACTGCAGTGAGCTCTCGGGTTCCTGAATTAACCCTCCACAGGACAGAGAACAGGACAAATTTTGTGGCTTGAAGTTAATAATTTAGACAATGCTTCATCAGTTAAAATAGATCAGATGACACGAAGTTCTGATTGTGGCTAAATGGTACCTCTCCTCTCTGCCCCGGGAGCTATATTATGCAGCACCAACACTGACTAATTAAAAGTGGGGCTAAATGTTTGGCTGATTCAAGTTTTATACTGAACATGCATTTTGTTGATCTCAGACTTATGATGAATTTCAGAGAAAGACACCCTGCACATTCTTATACATAAGATGTGCTAGTACATGATAAGCCTATTTTTTAAAACACACCTTGGAATTTCAGATGAGAGTCATAGCCTTTCAAGAGTTACCTTAAAGGGTGGATTCCAGTTTTGCTGCCTCTGCTAAAAATCTTTTTGGAAATGTGCTTGGAGTCAGACATGTAAGAAAAGTGAATTATTTTATCACTGATACTCTGTCTTGAACCAAACATTTCTTAGCCTCATAATCATCGGCACCTCTGAGTGATACCTGGCAATTACTCAAATATCTAATTCATTTAGAAAAAGTAGGATGATTTGCTGTCACTCAGAGTACTTAAAAGAAGGTCACAGACACCAGAGGCAGCACTACAAAGGAGCTCCAAAGAATGCTTCAAGTGAAGGGAGCATAATTAAACAGCCCAGTGAGGTGACTGCTTGGAGGGAACCACGCTCATGAGAGTGTTTTTGTTTTAACAGGAATCAGGCCATTCGTCTGCTACAGATACACGTACACGTACACCCACAGTTAGACTGAGTCACAGCGTGGATGACAAGGACAGGGTTCCCAGGACATCAGGGCCTCGGGGTGGGGTGGTGGACTCGGGTACACTGAGCAGCCTAATATGGAGGTCAGGGGCTCCCCTACAGGACTCGCACACCAGCCCAGGCTGCCGTGGTAGAGCACGGACAGGCCTTGTGCCTTATAGGAAACGCCAGCCCCAGTGTTCATTTAAAGAGCAGCCAATGTGCAGAACATTCCCCCTTCCTGACTCACTTAGGTCCCTTTCAGGCCATTCCTAAAGTTCTGACCACCCAGTTCACCCCATGAATTCCATTTTGAGCATCTTATGGCCCAAAGTTACCATAACTACCTTACACAACCAGAAGACTACTGGGGAAATGAAAAGACTAAAGGAAAAAACGTCTGCAAATACAAAGAGAACCCACAGTTGAAAGGGAAAGGCCTTCACTAGAATGAGGTGACATAGACTTCTCACCACCAGCCTCGGGGTGATGACATGAGGACAGGAACAGACTTTCTATGATAAGCAGGACTTCCTGAGGGCTGAGCAGCATCTCCTCAGGGACTTCCCAGGGCACAGTCATTTGCATGCTTGAAGGGTGTCGGACAAAAGCAGTGAGACCAAGCAGAGGTCCTGCCAGAGCAGGACGACAGGGGACAAGCCCCCGGCCGGAAGTGAGCCTTGGACTGGCGGCCACGAGATAAAGGGAGGGCCTGGGAAAGAGCTGCTGCTGGCCCACTCTTCACACTCACGGCTCTAGGAGGGGGCTTCCTGAAGGAAACCAAGGATCATGTACCAGCCACAGATGCAGGGACTTTGCTCTCCTCTGGGACTCAGACTCAGGGCAGTTCCTCAGCTCGTGACTGAGGAGAAGTGATGCGAGAATCACCATTAGGCTCTTAACTACGGATGGCCTTTTCAGAGGCTCTCAAAGCTCCCAGATATTGTGAGCCAAGTGGTGTGGGGGGGGGCTTTTTTCTGGGGCAAGGATCCAGAATGCTCCGATTCCCAATTGGGTCCTTTTTGCAAAAAAAAAGAAGGGTTAAGGGTTCATTTTTCCAGGCCTTTTTCTCCCAAGGTCAAGTGCTTTGGAATTATATTTGTCCTTGCTTTTAAAATTAAATGACAGCCAATTATACATCAACATAAAATTTAACACCCTCACAGGAAGGCAAAACATACCAGACTCCACTGGGAAAAAATGGTACTTTAGATATATATTAAACATTAAATATAATATCATTATATATTTAAAGCATAGGATATTTTTCATGTAGTCTAGAGAAGTACTGCTTGCTTAGAAACATGTCCACCCTCTGATCAGCCAAGTTTTATGAACTTGAAATTGCACCAGGAGAGCTACATGAATAACCGTGAACGTGGGACGCCTCAGCGGCAAGGATCTCAGGGACCCAGCCATGATGGGGCCCCAGCTGCCCACAAGACCCCCTTCTTTCCAGTGGAGCCCCAGCAGCTCTGGGCAGCACAGGGCTGTTTCCAGAAAGGGCTCCCTGCACAAATGCTCCTGATTGAAGTCTGCTCTGTCTCGCTCCCGGTTAGTTCAAGTTCATTTTCAAGACCGCTTCTGCCTGGGGTGCTTGGTTTTATCGGCAGCTGTCTTTGCAGCTCTGCTGTCCTGAGGCTGGCCTGATGGCGCTCAGCGGGGCACGGGGCTGGGGAGGGGTAGCCAGGGACAGAAGCTGGGTTTGACTCGAGGGCTGGATCAGGACCCCGGCGATCCAAATCAAGGAAAGCCTCTTAAGTGCTCCTGATCTCAATCCTCTCAGGTCTACAAACGGGGCCTTTATGTTGGGGGACGTGATCAAAGGACAAACTTCCTCGTGGTGTCTGTCACATGGGTCCACACGAGACTCAGCACTGATGGGGGGATGAAATGCTACATGGAGGGCTGATCAATAGCACTCACCGGAAAACACAATCCACAGATTGCCGAATCCAAACACATTTTAACAAACAGTAGAAAGGTGAAAGGAAAACAGCACAGATACAAGTTAGATTGCATACAGCAGGTGATATTCTCCAGTAATTAAAATATAAACATTTTCATTAAGTCTCCTGGACAAATCAGAATCATCTCAGTGAAAGAATGTTCTGGAATGTATGATCCAACTCCCCCCATCTATTGTGCGTCTACCACAAGTGTGAATTACAAGCATTAGGGCAGCATCATAACAAAGCAAACACCTAAGAAGAGCCTGTGTCTTATGTTTATATTCAGGTGCTAGGAAGGCGGCTCCTGGTGGCATTTCCTATCATTTTATTGCTCATTCCATGCAAACGGGTTAAAGGTATGAGATGCAGATTCTAATCAGCATTTTTCAGTCTGATAGCAATAATATAATTTAAATTTGTCATCTGAAGCAGTAATTTTTAAGGTGTGTGGGAATGTAAAACGTCCCAGCTTATTCAGTCTAGGCATCTAAGGGAAAAAAAATCAACTTCATCAACTGGCTCAAAAATTGGGAATATTTACAAAATCAGACAACACCACGGCAGATGCCGTATCTTCTACAAAGACAGGCATTTACTAAGAAAATCAATGTTGTATTATTTACGGAAAATGCATTTCAAAACACTTTAGAAGCACCCTCTTGGCTGCAAAATCAGTCATATAATTATAAATAATTCTAACACTGTGATTAAAGCTGATAGACCCCTGAAGGACCCCAGCCTGGCCCACATATTGATATTTGTGGCTGTAAGCTGGAGAAGGAACTTTCTGGATGATGATTCTTTCCACAGAACATTTTATTGTGCAGCCTGCCCTGCTGATCTGAATCAGGGATGCCTCCTGGGTAATCAATACTGTGCAGCCCTGAGGCTGGTGGCTGAAGGCACTGAGTAGAGGTGGGGATTCATGGTCTGCAGGGGATGAAACCAGGAAACATTCTCTGAAATCCTCTGTGGCCAGGAAACACTTTCATGGAAGCTCACTCAACCTTGGGTCTACTACACAACAAAGCTGCTTCTCAAGGGCTGGAGGGAGAAGGAGGGTCCCTGGGGTTTCGTTAGTAAATTCATATAGCCCCTTACCCTTCTTTGCCAATTTCTCCAACCTTCAGGGCTTCAACAAGAGGCTCTTTACCTAGTTTGGTCAAATTCATTTTGGTCTCGAGAGTCATCAGAAAGGACCCGTTGTAGGACATTTCCAAATCGATCCAGAGTCCTGGAGAAAGGGTTAAAAAAAAAAGGTTTCTTTCCCCCAGAAAAACATGACTACGAATAACAGTATTAAAACTTATATTTTAAAGCATCTAAGCAGGTATCACAGTGCAAATCTATATATACTGCCTGTACTACCAAGGCATGTGAGAGGAGACTGTGAAATGAGAAGCTTCTAGAAATAGTTCAAGCATCTGGAAAATTGCCAGCATTTCAACACCCATTACAATGATCACAGTGACCTCAGCACACGTTGTTAGAGATGGAAGGGTCCAGTCCTCTGGGTTCTTCTTACACTTAGTAAGAAGCACAACCCCCAGGAAGAGACGGCTTGTCCCAGGACAAAGGCGGTACGATGTCTGCTGATTCTCAGCAGGTTAGAGGCAGAGGAGAGGTGCAGACAATTCACAGCAGGTTGTGCTCTTTTAAAGACACAGTGAGAACCACTGTCTTTCTTAAAATTCTCCCCTCTTGGGGAGTGGGGGTAGGGAGGGGCACAGAAAATGGTTCAGGTTTAGCTTGGTGTGCAAAGGATGGTGACAAGACCTTTTACAACCCTTTTCTTTCTGGAAATTGTGTAGTAATGGAAGCAAAACCATTTATGTTCCAGCCCCAGGATTATCCAGATAGAGCTGTCATCGAAAAAGCAAGAGAGTTCCAGAAAAACATCTATTTCTGCTTTATTGACTATGCCAAAGCCTTTGACTGTGTGGATCACAATAAACTGTGGAAAATTCTGAAAGAGATGGGAATACCAGACCATCTGACCTGTCTCTTGAGAAACCTGTATGCAGGTCAGGAAGCAACAGTTAGAACTGGACATGGAACAACAGACTGGTTCCAAATAGGAAAAGGAGTACGTCAAGGCTGTATATTGTCACCCTGCTTATTTAACTTATATGCAGAGTACATCATGAGAAACTCTGGGCTGGAAGAAACACAAGCGGGAATCAAGATTGCCGGAAGAAATATCAATAACCTCAGATATGTGGATGACACCACCCTTATGGCAGAAAGTGAAGAAGAACTAAAGAGCCTCTTGATGAAGGTGAAAGAGGAGAGTGAAAAAGTTGGCTTAAAGCTCAACGTTCAGAAAACTAAGATCATGGCATCTGGTCCCATCACTTCATGGGAAATGGATGGGGAAACAGTGGAAACAGTGTCAGACTTTATTTTTTTGGGCTCCAAAATCACTGCTGATGGTGATTGCAGCCATGAAATTAAAAGACGCTTACTCCTTGGAAGGAAGGTTATGGCCAACCTAGATAGTATATTGAAAAGCAGAGACATTACTTTGCCAACAAAAGTCCGTCTAGTCAAGGCTATGGTTTTTCCAGTGATCATGTATGGATGTGAGAGTTGGACGGTGAAGAAAGCTGAGCGCCACAGAATTGATGCTTTTGAACTGTGGTGTTGGAGAAGACTTTTGAGAGTCCCTTGGACTGCAAGGAGATCCAATCAATCCATCCTAAAAGCGATCAATCCTGGGTGTTCATTGGAAGGACTGATGTTGAAGCTGAAACTCCAATACTTTGGCCACTTCATGAGAAGAAGAGCTGACTCATTGGAAAAGACCCTAGTGCTGGGTAGGATTGGGGGCAGGAGGAGAAGGGGACAACAGAGGATGAGATGGTTGGATGGCATCACCGACTCGATGGACATGGGTTCGGGTGGACTCCGGAAGTTGGTGATGGACAGAGAGGCCTGGCGTGGTGCAATTCACGGGGTCGCAAAGAGTCGGACACAACTGAGCGACTGAACTGAACTGAACTGAACCACTTTGTACCTTTGCTTTAAAACCGGTTCATCAGAAGACACTCATGGTGATCAGAGCATATGTTAGAGGCTTTTGGCTTTGAGGAATTTCACTGGGAAGGCCCATCAGAAGTGGCCACTGACCAAATGTCTAAAATGCAAACAGAGGTCATCTCATGACCTTCTACCCAGGGTCCTAGAATTCAGCAGGCAGGACAGACCACACTGTGATTTTGACACTCCAAGTACCACACCACCTCATGGACTTCCCATCAAAATGTGGTCCTTCAAGTGGATGTTTAGTTGTTAATACACTTATACATACTCATAAGACAAATAATATCTGAAAGGAAGCAGGAAATTAATTGAAAATCATGTTCATACACAGCTGCATTTTCAAGTAATTACAGTAAATAACCTATTCCCTGTTTGGCCACCAAGCATTAGTGGTATAACTCCTCCCTAAAGGCAGAATAATTTCCATTTTGCTTTCACCAAAATCCTTTTTATCATAATCGAATGTAATTATTTTCCATGAATGACCTGGTCTAATTGACATGCAGATCAGCTGTGAATGTCTTTGTAGCAACTCAAAAAACTGCTTTATTTCTTGCTTACGTTAAACACTTAAAAATCATTAATTAGCTTGCTCTCCAAAGGCACTGTTACTGGAAATAAGGGCACACCTGCTCTAATAAAGATATTTAGTCATTAATCACTTCCAAAAGAAAGGGGATTAGGGTAAAAGGCTTGATATTAATAAATTTTTAAACTCAATATAAACAGAATATCAATAAAGAAGATATTTCTTTTAAAAAAAAAAGTTATTTGTTTTTGTGTATCTCCAGCTTTATGTAACTTGAGAATCAATAGACTCAAACTACCTGCTTGCTATCTGTATTCATACATGATCATTTCCTTTGAAAACCCTACTCAAGTTTCCAATAAATATTACTAGTTCAGATTCCCTTTGAAGGTTGTCATATTTATATACATATATATGTACACCACACATACATTTTTTTTTAGTGCTAACACATTTTAAAATTCCAGAGTCATACATAACTTTCCATTTGTATTTATCCTTAGCTTCCCTCTTTGTTTTTTAAAATTAATTTATTTAATTGGAATACAATTACCTAACAATGGTGTGTTAGTTTCTGCTGTACAACAACATAAATCAACTAAGGCTGTCATAACTAAGGTGTTACCTGGTGGTAACAAGAATTTTACTTGTTATCAAGTGGAAGCATTCATCTGTTTTTTAAATAAGGGGATATGGATAAAGGTTTGGTAAACAGCTGGCCCACACCCTGGTCATCAGGCCACTCCACTCAGTCACCTGTGGTCTGGCCCCTCTGAGCTGAGGCTGGAAAGGGGAGAAGAGTGCATGGAGCCCAGTCACATGGACCGGGGCTCGGGTTCCCCTGGGGGCTTCACCTCCTTGTCTGTACCAGGGAGACGACGCTGTTTGCACAGCCAGCGCCTGGTGCACCCTGGCAGGGCTCTTCCCTTTCTGTGCCATTGCCAGCCCACTTCCTTCCACGACTCTGGGCTGTGGCCTAGCTTGTTGTTGTTGCCGTGGCTCTTGGGAGCCAGACCAGAGGAGGCCAAGAGGCCAGAGGGAAGAGGCTGCACTGGGCAGCCAGACAGCCCTGTCCGGCTGGGAAGCGGGGGGTGGCACATGGACATCTGATGAAGCTTCTGCGTAGGGGATGGAGCCTGTTTTTGTATCACTGTATATGTCCCATGATGGTTGGATGGCATCACCAATTCAATGGACACGAACGGGCAAACTCCGGGAGACAGTGAAGGACAGGAAGGCCTGGTGTGCTGTAGTTCACGGGCTCAAAAGAGTTAGACACGACTGAGCGACTGAACAAAGTATGCCCCATGAGACCCACCCACGGGGTCCTGCTCAGTCCTCATTCTCAGTGAAGATATAGAGTCAAGAATGGTTTGAGAATCTTTAAATACAGATATAAAGTACAAACACTCAAATTATCCTAATATGGCGTGCTTGCATTCAGATGAGGACAAGATGACTATTTGAACATTAGATGCAAAGAAAAAACATGTTTCTGTGACAATGATTCAGCAGCAAAAGTCGCCCTGAAAACCTTGGAGCACAGACACCCAGAGCCAAGACCACCTGGTTACATAGTGAGTGAGTCAGGAGTTCCCACCTTGCAGAACTGAAGGATGAAATCAACAGTTACCAGAAAGGTTGTCTTCTTCCTGGGGACAAATGTAGCAACACTGTGAGGTGGGGACACACACTGTGCAATGAGTGGCACCCTAACCCTAACGGGCTGCACACTCCTCACCTGGGTGAGCACAGGAACTGTTTCTTCTGGGCTCTTGACAAAGGTTAAGACTTCCTTGTGAGGCATTTCATTTAAAATGCAGCTTCCAGACTCCCCTGGTGGTACCGTGGATAAGAATCCCCCTGCCAATGCAGGGGACACAGGTTTGATCCCTGATCTGGGAGATTACCATATGCCGCAGAGCAACTCAGCCTGTGCCTTAGAGCCCGGGAACTGCAAGTACTGAGCCCACACTCCCCAGAGCCTGTGCTCCCCAACAAGAGGAGCCACCACTATGAGAAGCCTGTGCACTGAGACTAGAGTAGCCCCCGTTTGCTGCAACTAGAGAGAAAACCCATGTGCAGCAATGAAGACCCAGCACAGCCAAAAAAAAGTAAATAAAATAATAATAATAAATAAATAATTTTAAAAATTCTGCTTCCTATAACCACCTGGGCTTGGTAGCGCTCAAGGACAAAAACCAGAAGTTAAGGAGCAGGACAACTTTTTAAGTCTTTAAACAGGAGTAAGGTGAGCTTCCCCGTGGCTCAGCGGTAAAGAATTCACCTGTAGTGCAGGAGACACAGGAGAGGTGGGTTCATTCCCTGGGTGGGGAAGATTCCCTGCAGAAGGGAATGGCAACCCACTCCAGTATTCTTGCCTGGAGAATCCCATGGACAGAGGAGCCTGGCGGGTTACAGTCTGTGAGGTTGAACAGAATCAGACATGACTGAGCATAGCACAAGGCAGTCATCCTGAGAGGCTCTCTGGAAAAGGCGTGAACGCAAAGGGTCTTGTCTTAGTCTGCTCAGGCTGTGTAACAAAATACCACAAACTGCGTGGCTGAAACAACAGATACTTATTTGGCACAGTTTTGGAGGCTGGAAGCCCAAGATCAAGGTGCCAGCCAACCCATTCCTGGTGAGGGCTCTCTTCCTGGCTTGCAGACAGCCACCTTCACCTGTGTCCTCCTATGGCCGACAGCGAGTTAGCTCTCTGGTCTCTTCTCATGGGGGCACTAATCCCATCGTGACGTCATCTAAACCCAATCACCCCAAAGGCCCTATCTCTACCATCTCATTACAGGTAGGGACTCAACAGATGGATCTGGGAGGGACACAAACATTCAGTCCATGAAGTCTCTACCACACGAGGGGTCTTCATGTTGCGAGGCTGTCCAGTGGTGAAGGGTGGCACCTGATTACCAACAAGTCCCTATCGGTCTTTCACTGGCAACAGGGGACACACAACTGACAATGATCGTGACAAACTTCAGTCAGGCTTCACACAAGGACCTGAAGAGCTCAGAAGGCTGTTTTCCTGTTTCTCTTCAACTTCATAAGGAAAGGATCAGTTTCCACCACCACCACTGCTATTCAGAGGGAGACTGTGGCAAAAGTTACTACTCACTTTTGCCGTAGTAAAAGTGAGTAGTAGTGTAACTCCACCCCAAAATGTTTACTGAGTTCTATTTTTTTCTTTTAACATAGCTTCTGTCTTTTTTTTTTTCTCCTGGCAGCATTGGGTCTTAGCTGTGGCACTTGGGATCTTCATCACGTTATGCGGGATCTTTCTTGTTGCAGTGCACGGACTCTCTAGTTGTGACACTAGGGCTCAGTAGTTGCAGGGTGCAGGCTTAGTTGTTCCACGGAATGTAGGATCTTAGTTCCCTGATCAGGGATCAAACCCACATCCCCTGCATTGCAAGGTGGATTCTTAACCACTGGACCACCAGGAAAGTCCTGTTTATTGAGTTCTTGACACAAGCTATCAGAGCTCAAGACGCTGAGCTAAACCCCTATCCTCAGGAAGTTGATGCCTGAAGAATAACAACGGCCTGGGCCGTGGGGAGCAGAGCAGACTGAGATGCCACCACAGGTAAAACACGTGCTCTGGTGCGTGTCCGCTGAGACAAGTAGACAGAGATTCTTCCACCTTCTCCCTGGTAGTTGATTTAATAGATTCTATTAGGGCTTCCCTGGTGGCTCAGTGGTAAAGAATCTGTCTGTTAGGTAGGAGATGGGTTCAGTTCCTGGGTCAGAAGATCCCCTGGAGGAGCGCATGACAACCCACTGCAATATTCTTGCCTGGAGAATCCCATGGACAGAGGAGCCTGGCAGGCTACAGTTCATGGAGTTGCAAAGAGTCGGACACACTAAACTGAGCGCAAAGGCATTAGACCTAAGAAGCAGTCTTACCACGTTGGTAAAAATCTAGTACTTTCACTCAGCAATTCACTGTTGTGTTTACTATTAAAATAACTAAGTGGCCTCAGTCTCACTGGAACAGGTTTAAGGGGAAGGGGCAGCTCAGGAGGTAAGAGGCCCTATAAGCCTTGCTCACTGAGCCTGGCTCATGTTACCTGCTCCTCCACCTCCCTCTACCTGTAACTGATGGCTGATTTTCTCTCTGAAAGCCAATATCTGGCATCCAAAGAACAAAAGCTCTCAAAATGGAAGATGTAGTCATATGTTATCAAGAACAGATATTTGAGTTATTCAGCTCTTAGACAAGCACATCAGTAACTGTTCTGCTCCTTGCAAACAGACCGGTGCCATGTTGCTCCCTCGGATACTGCAGGAAACTAGTATTGTTCCTCGTACTTGGGTGTGTCCTTTAGGACAGATGTCATCTCTGGTTCTTTCGACCTGTATCTGTTCTTGGAATGGCTCCACCTTTCAAGGTCGACACAGTCCCAAGTCAGAGCCTCTCCGCCCCACCTCACCCAAGACCTGCAAATGGGTACATTTTTCTTCTTTCCACAGAAAGTATATTTTTTCTTTCTGCAACACCATCTGGCCAGACAGTGTATGTGCCATTCTTGTGCTGAGCCCCACAGTCTGGCCTGGTCAGCCCCGGGCAGCTGCTCTCTTGATGAGGGCGTAGCCGATGGAACGAGCAGCTCACAGATGGACTCTGGTTGCACTCAGCTCACAGCACTGAATAAAGGCACCAGGCACCATAAATCAAGGTCCAGAAGACAGTGTAGATGGTGGACCTGCCAGTCACGACTATGGGCATCTCTGGAGACAGACCAGCTTCCCATTCCTGTGGGACACAGTCATCTTTCCAGAGAATCTGAGCTCTTTAGTGGAAACCTGGGTTGCTGGTTGGGTATCTTGAAACAGGAAAAACAAGTATCGCACGGCACTCTTTCCATCCGCTCAGTTCAGTTCAGTCGCTCAGTTGTGTCTGACTCTTTGCGACCCCATGAATTGCACCACGCCAGGCCTCTCTGTCCATCACCAACTTCCGGAGTCTATCCAAACCCATGTCCATCGAGTCGGTGATGCCATCCAACCATCTCATCCTCTGTCGTCCCCTTCTCCTCCCGCCCCCAATCCTACCCAGCATTAGGGTCTTTTCCAATGAGTCAACCCTTCGCATGAGGTGCCCAAAGTATTGGAGTTTCAGCTTCAACATCAGACTCTCCAATGAACACCCAGGATTGATCCCTTTTAGGATGGATTGATTGGATCTCCTTGCAGTCCAAGGGACTCTCAAGAGTCTTCTCCAACACCACAGTTCAAAAGTATCAATTCTGCGGCGCTCAGCTTTCTTCACCGTCCAACTCTCACATCCATACATGATCACTGGAAAAACCATAGCCTTGACTAGATGGACTTTTGTTGGCAAAGTAATGTCTCTGCTTTTCAATATGCTATCTAGGTTGGCCATAACCTTCCTTCCAAGGAGTAAGCGTCTTTTAATTTCATGGCTGCAATCACCATCAGCAGTGATTTTGGAGCCCAAAAAAATAAAGTCTGACATTGTTTCCACTGTTTCCCCATCCATTTCCCATGAAGTGATGGGACCAGATGCCATGATCTTAGTTTTCTGAACGTTGAGCTTTAAGCCAACTTTTTCACTCTCCTCTTTCACCTTCATCAAGAGGCTCTTTAGTTCTTCTTCACTTTCTGCCATAAGGGTGGTGTCATCCACATATCTGAGGTTATTGATATTTCTTCCGGCAATCTTGATTCCCGCTTGTGTTTCTTCCAGCCCAGAGTTTCTCATGATGTACTCTGCATATAAGTTAAATAAGCAGGGTGACAATATACAGCCTTGACGTACTCCTTTTCCTATTTGGAACCAGTCTGTTGTTCCATGTCCAGTTCTAACTGTTGCTTCCTGACCTGCATACAGGTTTCTCAAGAGACAGGTCAGATGGTCTGGTATTCCCATCTCTTTCAGAATTTTCCACAGTTTATTGTGATCCACACAGTCAAAGGCTTTGGCATAGTCAATAAAGCAGAAATAGATGTTTTTCTGGAACTCTCTTGCTTTTTCAATGATCCAGCGGATATTGGCAATTTGATCTCTGGTTCCTCTGCCTTTTCTAAAACCAGCTTGAACATCTGGAAGTTCACGGTTCACGTATTGCTGAAGCCTGGCTTGGAGAATTTTGAGCATTACTTTACTAGCGTGTGAGATGAGTGCAATTGTGCGGTAGTTTGAGCATTCTTTGGCATTGCCTTTCTTTGGGATTGGAACGAAGACTGACCTCTTCCAGTCCTGTGGCCACTGCTGAGTTTTCCAAATTTGCTGGCATATCGAGTGCAGCACTTTCACAGCATCACCTTTGAGGATTTGAAATAGCTCAACTGGAATTCCATCACCTCCACTCCGCTCAGTGACCATCTATCTGCAGACTTAACTCCACGTCACAAACGTCTTGAAGACTAAATGAATTAATCTGAACCTGAGGGGGTCATAGTCCATGTCCCTGGTTCATCCTGACACTGCTGATGCCCCTGCATGCACTGCTCTGAGACCTCCAGTTCCAGGTGTGGAAGATAAAAGCCTGGCCGACAGCTGAGGGTCCCCACTGCACCCCTTCAGGAAGGTTTTACTGATCAAGCTTTGCAGCAGCGAACACCGACAGCTTCCTGTGTGTCACGTGTGCTCTGAGGGTAATGCAAAGCGTTTCATCTCCACCATGACCAACAAAGGAGACGCTCCTGCCCTCAGCACTCTGTGGATGAGGCAACCGAGGTGCTGGGTGCTCAGGAACCTCCTGAGGCCTCACTGTGGGATCACAAAGGAGCAGGGCCCGAAGGCAGGTGGCCTAGCCCAGAGCTGGTGTGCATGTGAACCTCTGGCCTGGAAGCTGTGGAGCAGGATGACCGTGAGGCTGCTGAGTGGCCTCTGGCATGTCACCCCCTCTCTGAGCTTTGGCTTGTGCATATAAACAGGGTAGGGTCCTGCTAGGGAACCTCCGATTGCCTTCTCAAGTCTAAACAGTCAATCTAACCAATTCTTTAAGGGTTGGAAAAAGGAGCTATACATTTTCAATGAATTTTTTTAGTTTAAAACTTTTTACTTTCTTTTGGGGTACAGCCAATTAACAATGTTGTGATAGTTTCAAGCGAACAGCTGCAAAGGGACTCGGTCATACATAAACAGGTATCCATTCTCCTCCAAACGCCCCTCCCAACCAGGCTGCCACATAACATCGAGCAGAGTTCCCTGTGCTATACAGTAGGTCCTTGTTGGTTATCCATCATTTTAAATTAATTTTTATCCATAAGAAAAAAAGCTCAGGAGAGAACGGACCGAGAATGTACCAAATGTAGCAGAAACAGTCACCCGGCTATCTGAATGGTGGGATGAAGGGTTATGTTTTCCTTTTCTAAATATTCCAGCTTTCCCCACTTTGACTATTCGTTAGATGAATGAAGGTGCAAACATTACCTTAACAGAGTTAATAAAACAACCAGAAAGAGCCTGGCCTGGTGGCCCTCCAAGGTCAGGCTCTGGGGAGAGCAGCCAGTGGGGACAAGGGGTGGGAGGGGGAGGCTGTGTGGCCTGCGGGGAAAGAAGGAGACCAGTCCCTGCCCCATGCAAGGTGTGTGTGGGGCGGGCAGGGGTCAGAGAAAGGAGGCGCACAGCCAATTTCTAAGGGACGGCCTCTCTCCACCTTCTGGCCACCCGCCACTGGTGGGAAGTGAAGGTGCCCCAGGAAATAAGGGTCCTTTTCCCTTATTTGCTGCACGAGAACCCGGCTGTGTGTCTTGGAGCCAGGACAGGTCAGTGGTGGCAGATGACTCTAGGGACTTCCCTAGAGTCAGTTTTAACAAGTCACTCCTGATTTTAATTTCCTTCAAAGTAAAGGTTTCTCTTAGAGCAATGGAACCCAAACCATACCATCCTTTCACGTTCATTTCTGTTTTACCATCACATGCATCCTTTGCAGACTTGGAAAAACCTAATTTGATCAAACTTTTAAAACTCACAGGCTTTATGTTTTTATCATTCCTTTCTTTAGTAACATTTCCTCCCTTGTTACATAAGCAGGCAGATCTCTACAATTTGCCCCGAAAGGAGTTAAGTAAGCCTCAGATGGATTAAAAACTGGCAAAGCTTTGATCTGTATAATAAAATGTCTGGCTGCAGCTCTGGCTCCAGAGGAACAGGAAAGAGACTTGAGACTGAGGCATTTAGTGTATTTCACTCAAAGCCTCACAAAGCTGCCCTGAGAGGCTGCAGAGTTCACAGCCACTGGGACGCTTCTTAAATGCTTCAAAGCCTAGCTCTGGCCCTGTCCCCCTCTCTTTGGAAATTTCTACTAATTCAACAAAGGACAGTCCTGAGATAAGAGACTGCAAATGCATTAGAAAACAGAGCATGCACACATATTATTATATTTACTTTCTTAAGCCCAACTCTCAGGAGGTTTATGTTAGCTGATCATTTACCAGCTCGTTACCAGCCAATTCCTAAAGAGGCAAAGGGCAACCCAGAGCCTGCTAGAGCCAGAGGAATGCCGACGGGGCCAAGATCCGGGCTCCGCACCTGACATGTAGATAATGCAGCTTTTAAAATTTCACTTGCGGTTGACAGAACTCTAGTAAGGCCATTTGTAAAGACATAATCCTTCCCAGATTTACTCTTGGTGAACCAGAAATTAACAAAACCTAGGAACACTCAGCTTCATCAAAGTGTAGACAACGATTAAGTGGTCACAGGTGGATCTCAACATGCTATTAGACGGACCTCTGGATTTGCAAATATTACTCTGCTCTTTCTCTGAAATCGATGAGATGCTAAGAACTAGGAAATATGGGCTTCACTGTCAGATGAAATACTTTTTAGAGCTGCTAACTGTAGAGCTGGAAAAAAAAACTCCTTGTATTTACATTAAATGTATACAACACAGAACTTGATTTCACTAAACATGTTCAGGAGCCATCTGATGGAGCCTTACAGAGATAAAAGTAGATGCTAGAGTCTATAAATTTTACAAAACATTTACTTCAAAACAAACATCACTCTCTTGAGAAGTTGTAATTATTTTCTCTCTTACTTTGTTCCTGAGCTTTTTGAGGAATAATGTAAATCTAGTTTAAGTGGAAAGAGGCTCGGGACTTCCCTGGTGGTCTAGTGGTTAAGAATCCACCTGCCAATGCAGGGGACACAGGTTCGTCCCTGGTCCAGGAAGATCCCATGTGCCTTGGGGCAACTCAGCTGGTGCGCCACAACTACTGAGTCCGTGCGCTGCAACCACTGAAGCCTGCGCGCCTTAGAGCCCGCACTCTGCAATGAGAGAAGCCACAACAGTGTGGGAGGTGAGCAGGTCTGAAGCATAGCCAGCGCCTCTCACCCTGGCAAGGGCGATGGCCATGCAGGGCCTGGTCACACGAAAGCTCAGGTCCCAGTAACTGGCATGTGGGCATCTTTGGGCTGGAGGAGGACCTTTAAGGATCCAGAAGACTAGAAAGACTAGGAGGGGAAGTCCAGGTATACTCCCCATCATTTTAATGCTGTGACCATTAAGAACAGAAGACACACAACATGAAATATGGTTAAAAACGCCTCCCCTAAAGTGTAAGTCGCTCAGTTGTGTCTGACTCTTTGTGACTCCGTGGACTATAACCCGCCAGGTTCCTCTGTCCATGGAACTCTCCAGACAAGAGTACCAGAGTCGGCTGCCATTCCCTTCTTCAGGGGATCTTCTTGACCCAGGGATCAAACCCATTGCAGGCAGATTCTGCACCAGGGAAGCTCAAAAACAAAAACAGGGAAGCCTCCAACTCTCACCAAACACAAAGCCTTGGTTTTCAATCTGCAGTGGTGGCAACATTTTAACATCATATAACCGCTCAGTTCCTCTCTAGAGCCAGTTAAGAGTTACCTTGGTGGTCAACATAAGGCTTGAAGGCCTGAAGGATTTTTGGCACAGCTACCCCCATGTCAAGTTCCGTCAGAGTTAGCTCATTCATGAAGTATGGGAGCTGGAGGAGAGAAGGGAAAACGAAGGAGACATGTCAGTAGCCTGGTTAATGTTAGAAGTCCACAGTCTCTCAGAAGGAACGACGGTCAAGGTGTGGGGAACACATTTATTTAGCCAAAATTTATTAAGCACACACCACATACGAGGCATCATGTTACAGACAGAGCCGTGGACGAGTCAGGCAAGGTCCTTGCTCTCATGGGGTTTAGGTTGAAAGGGCAGAAACAGAAAAGTAGACAAGCTAACTTTAGAGACTGATTCGGCTACCAAGAAAACAAGGTGGGTGATGGGGAGGAGGGAGGCTGGGGAGTTTTGGATAAGGTCAGCAAAGGCTTCTCTGAGGCTGCTGAGTGGACAGAGGCCAGACTGTGGAGAAGGAATCAGCCATGCTGGTCAGGTTAATAATGCCCAGGGTTGGCTGAAGTCTGGGATAATGGACCTCTCTGAGAGGACTAGTGGGGAAGACAGGAAGTCACTAGAACATTTCCTGTACGCCAACTCACAACATGTATTAAAATCCTTCAACAACAACAAAAAATCACGTCCTTTGACCCCTAGGCTAGACTTTTTCCCTTTGCCCCCATGGATTTGAGTTCCTCTCTACCGGCTGCGGGAACCACACGGATGACCTCTCTTGCCCTCTGACTTCTGGTTGAGCTTGTCCAGTGGGACACAAGAGTGGGCTGGGGGCTGGGAGGTACCGGGAGAGAAGTACTGTCGGGCACTTGCCCCCTCCCTTTGCTGGAGGCCACGGCTCCTGTCAGACAGACAGCCCTTCGCACAGCCACCCTGCCTGAGTTTGGGTAACCGCTCCTTGCCAGCCCTGGGGTACTGCACTAGGCCTTTCAGTTTCTCTGCACCAGTCCACACCTTCCTAAATCCTCCCTTTATTAAACTCTCCCCCGCGGCTTGTTCCATCTGAATGTGTCATGTGTTTCCCACTGGGACCCCGACTAACACAGCTGTCAGTAAGAATTTACTCTAAATGAACTAAAATAAGAGTGCTGGTATCATGCTTAGAAATTCCTACTTCACCTCAGGAGCACAAAAATTAATTCTATGCTTCCTCCACCTGGATTTATGTATGTGTATGCATATTTCAAACAATATAGTTTAGGTAGTCCATTCCTAATTTTAGTGTAAGACATAAATTAGGAATCTACCTTAATTTTTTCCCTAATGGCTACTCAGGCATCTTAACTTATTTCTAAATCTTTCCCTACTGACCTGCAAAGCCACCTTTCAACTGGAGGTGGAGTCTCATCGCACTGGAGTCTGTATTGCGCACTGTTTCCTACCAGTATCAAAGTGCTTTTATTACTGTAGCTTTAAAATACATTTTTAAATCTGGCAAGTCCCTCTCTTTTCTTTTCTCCCAGAATTTTCTTAGTCTCCTAAGTACTGCTCCGGTTAAACATTAAAATAGTTTTGTAAAATTTAGAATATAATTAAGAGTTTTTTTTAAAAAAATTGAACATATGCTGAACATTTCCCATGAAATGAGGAACATCGAGCCAAGCATGAATTTTGTGCCTATTTGGGCTGGACCTCCTCAGCTGTCTCTCTGCAGAGAAACTCAAGACATTTTCAGGATTCGCCAGTCAGAGAATGTCATCTCTGATTTTTATATGGGGATGGAAGTGTTAAATAGGTTATGATGTTTGAGATGGACAAAACGTGACTAGAGACAGTATTCAACTGTGCGTTCTGAATTGGTGGTTGCTTTATTTGGAAAACCATTTTTCCAAAGCATCAATGTTATATGGTACTTGGACTCCCAATCAGCCTACAGAATGCTACTTGGCCAAGAATGTAGCCAAAATCTGGCACCCCTGCCCCAGTCCTTTGTGTCTATTATTGTCATCCTAACACCCAGTGTTTCTGGAGCAGGTCAGGTTTCTATGGGAACAGGAGCTGACACTGAGACAGGGAGTGAATGCAGATAGAGAACACGGTGTCCCTTCCTGTGCCCCGTCCAGCCTCCCACCCACCCCCATCCTGGCTCCCTGGAGTCCCCAGAGGGCAGAGGAAGGGCCTGAGATGAAAGCGGGAACTGAAGGAATTGAAGGAGACTGAGAAAGGCTTGGTGCGGTGGTGGGTGCCAATTACCAGTCAGCAGGAGGGGGGATGGAGATCAGCCGGGTGTCTCTCCTACCTACTCACCTGAGTGCCCAACTCCAAGACTCTACAACATTTCTAACCAACCCCCTACCCCTGCCTTGCTCAGATCTATGATCTGAATCCAAACTCTCAGGACCAGGCCCAAGAGCAGCTTCCTTCCTGCCCTGCGGCAGTGGGGGCAAGGAAAGGTCACTCCCCCAACAGAGACTCTCCTCTTCCCACCCAAGGGAACCCACTGCGTGCTTTTTACCCTTCGCATAAACCCAGCTGGGGACTGGGCACTCTCCAGGTTGCTGGGGGGTGAGTCGGAAACTATTGCAATAACTGAGCAGCATCTGCTGACCTGGGCACAGAGGCTGTAACTACCGAGGGCTCCAAGGTGGTGACGGAGCAGCCGGCCAAGCCCAGGGTGTACCTGCTGTCGGGACAGAAACTCAGCTTGTTTTAAACCCATCACCAGGCACCAGCTACACACACAGGGCTGCTCTTTCACTACGTGAGTCATAATCGCAGGTAAAGGTGACATCCTGAGACTGCAGCCAGCCAAGAGCTGTCCGTGTGTCAGGCCCTCGAGGAGACCAGGAGACAGGGGAGATCTCTGTCCCGGGAGCAGCTGGGGATCCTCCAGTCATTCTGGCTCCTGACTGGTCATTCACTAACACTCACCACTGGGTTTACGGAACAGCCCTGCCTAGGGAGACTTGGCTATTTGCTGATAGTAGGAGTTCTCCTGGCAGGGGTGGTGGCAGGTTCAAAAGTGGGGTGATACCCTGCTGCCTTCCGGCTTATTCCATTGCCAGGCTCCCCACTCTGGTCTGCAGGGCACTTCTGGGGGCAACAGCTCAGGTGGGGGTGGGGGGATAGGAGGTGCTGAGGCTGGCAGTACGGGGAGGACAGCCCCCGCCTCTGAACTGCTGGTGCTGCTGGATCAGGGCCACTTTCTCCTCCCTAACCTCCCAGCACTCTGACCTCAAAAAACAGGAGGAGGTTTAAGTTCGTGTCCTGCAAAATAGCCCACATGGTCAGCCAGCAAAGGGAGAAGATGAAAATGAGAGACTTTTCTCAACTTCTTCTGGACTCAGAGACCCCACAGTTCTCCACCTGGGGTGGACTCCCAGCACCAGCACCCTGATTCCCTGTCCCAGTCTGTTCTGAAACGTCTGTAATGGGAAAGCGGTGTCCCTCGTTACCATGACCTGTGGCCCTCCTGCTCAGGGAAGCTCCCAGGACAGTCTCTGGGAGAAGAGTGGTACCAGCTCCGCCCTGCACCTCCACCCAGAACTCAAGCCCTCCATGGTTTTCCAGAAAGGGGAGGAGGCTGAGCGAGCTCCAGGGTGGCTGCTGGCCTGTCCACTCCAAACACTGCCTCCTGCTTCCCCAGGGACCTGGCCAGCAGATCAGGCAACCCTCAACTTGCCCGGAGAACACAAACAGGCTGACCCTTGTCCACAGAGCCCTCCCATACTCCTGCCCTGAATTCTGCCTTGAAACCCACTCCTCTGGCTGAGGTGGTGCCCCTTCTTCCTCCTCAGGGCCTGGGGAAGGGACGACAGTGACCAGCGTGGCAGGGAGAGCCTGCCTGAGTCAGGAAGGGCTCTGTTCATGATCTAAAGGAACCAAACTGAAACGCCTCCATGTCCACAGTTTCCTCTAACACCATTTTACCTTCATTCACTGTCTCCTAACATGGAGTCCCTGAACTCTCTGAGATCATGGGCAGGATTCTGTGTCACGGTGCTTTTTTCTAGGGAAAAGATCCATACATTTCTGCTTCTCCGAGGTGGCTATGACCCAAAAGATCCACTGACTTCAGCTGCTGACTGGGCAAGCTCTCTGTGAGGATCTGGTGACCAAAGCGACTCTTCCTTGGCGGGGTGTTCACTGGATCAAAAACTTAAGTCTAAGTCACCTAACTCAGGTCTGTTGGTTGGCAAAGGTGGTACTAAATGAGTCACTAAGTGGCAACCATGAGCAACACTTATGCAAGTTTAGACTCACTTCCAAGCGGGCCTACAGCAGCACCAGGACTGTTTCTTCAGCCAAGAGAGAGCCCCAAATAAAAACACCATCTGGCCAGAAGTAAAGGTCAAATGCAGATACACTGAGAGTACAACAGAGGCCTTCCCAGCTTTGAGAGGAGTTGGGAAAGAGGCCTTATGTAGTCTGGCATTTTCCTCACAGCACATGCTGTGTGGCCAAGACTGTGTGGCTGGGTGAGCTCTCCCACCATACAATACAAGTTTACTTAAAGATAACAGAATTCTACACAGCTAAACAGCTACAAAAGCTCACATTGTCCCAAATCGAATCCTGGATTTGATAATCCAAGAGTGGATAACAATGAGGGCCATGGAAGGAGAAAAGTAAACAGGAACAGTCACTAAATCCCCAGATGCAGTTAGTCAGATGGCTAAGGTCATAGCCCAGATGTGTTATTTGGTAAGAACTCACTACTCTCCATTTGTTCTATGTTTTCAACCCCATTATTTTTCACTTAGGACATAATGTATAAAATTTCCAGAAATTAAGACGTGATGAATTGGAAGGCTCTTGTGTGGAAAACGATACCTTTATTTTGCTGAGTTTCATTTGGATTTTCTTAGACACCAGATCAGACCAGTACTTCTCTCCTAAGAAGTCCCAAAACATTCTTCCAAGCAAGGCATTCACCCAGGCTTCCTGTTCCTCCTCCTCGGAGGGTGGCGCCTCTGGCAACTGGCAAAAGGAAAGGGCCCAAAATTAGCTAGAAAGCAACTGGAGAACAAGACAGGTGCTTATTTTTATAGTCACTGAAGGTTCCTCCCTCTCGAGATGGGGGAACCACGTGAGTCGTATTTCTTCCCTATAAATTACAAGTCCCACATTATGTCAGTGAACAAGAAAAAGAGAAACAAAAGCCACTATCACCAATGAAACTCTTTGTCTATTTTCTTTTGCTACCAGTCTTCTTGTGAACCAGCTAATATTTCATACAATTAGCTCAGCCATATTACCCTACAGCCCCCTCCTTGCCCCCAAATCAGCTTGGCACCCACATTCTGACTCAATGACACATCTGATCAAACACTTGCCTATCTTTCTTCCAGTTAAGACTCCCAGGACGTCTAATTGTCTAGCTGGTCTCCCCAGGCAGCCCCAGGACTCTCACATTTAGCCTGACTCCTATGAGGTCACAGTTCTCTTGGGTGAGGGGCAAGGGTTGCTTAGAAATACTGGTGTCTGGGTCCTATATCCGGAGATGCTAATATAAGTGGGTAAGAGGATTTTCTAGAAGCTCTCTCATGGATGCAACGAGTAGGTGAGGTTGAGACCCACAGCCCTGGATTAGAGAGAGGAATTCTGTGAAACTCCTATAGCTGTCCTCACCCATCTCAGCCCAGGCCTACCTTCCACTGGATACAATCCATCCGAAACGCCTGTCATGGCCAACGTGTGAGGTGGTGGTGGTGGTTTAGTTGCTAAGTTGTGTCTGACTCTTGCAACCCCATGGGCTGTAACCCTCCAGGCTCTTCTGTCCACGGAATTTTTCAGGCAAGAATAACTGGAGTGTGTTGCCATTCCCTTCTCCAGGGGATCTTCCCGACTCAGGGATTGAACCCAGATCTCCTGCATTGCAGGTGGATTCTTTACTGATTGAACCCCCAGGGAAGCCCAACGTGGGAGGTGGGAAAAGAGCAAACCCTGTTAGCCTCTAATTTCCAAGGCTTAGTATTGAGCTCTAGACTCTTGGTGGGAGAGGGCCAAGGTGGGGGACAAGCAGAGGGAGAAGTGGCCACAACACCCACAGCCCCTGTGATAGCACAGGTGATGCTTGGTGGCATCCACTGACCCTACACCCGGCCCTAGGATAAGACTCCTTCTCAGGCTCCTTCATTTACATCTCACAATACCCCAGAAAGACAGAACTTTTACTTCTATTTTAGGGAGGAGAAAACAGAATCAGCACCTATCAGTGCCCTGCCAGAGGCCCCTAATTCATCAGCGCAGCCTGACTCACAGCCCCTCCCTATCCTCCAGTGCTCCGTCCTGTGGGAGGAAGTGGGAGTGACTGGCCCCTGGTGTGACAGCCGTGTCCTGTGCCTAGGGCTCTAATGAGATGACAGCTTCACAGAATCAATTAGCCTTGGAAAGCAAAGGCCAAAAGAACTAGAAATGCAGGATCTGTGGGCTGTTCACCCTTTCTCTTCCCTCTGTGGATGATACAAATGCATTTCGACTGTCCTCATGGCTGCCTGAAGCCATTACACACAGCAGAAGCCTCTGTGCTCCATGGGTGCAGACTCACACCGGTCACGTCTGTCCTGGGCAGCCCCACACAGCTGTGTCCTAGGCTGGTGGCAGAGTACATGCGTGCATGGCCTGGTGCTCATGGATTTGACACTTCAGAGATCTGGTGACGTGCGAGTGTCCTAAAGGTCTATGGCAGGTATCTATGTGTGACTCTTCTGAAGACTGGAGCCCTTCGGGTCTGACCCAGTTGAACCGGTCACTGAGCATGTGTGGGGCTTGGCAGACCACCCAGCACCCACCTGTCCTCTACTCCTATCAGAGCATGTGCTGTCTCTCGATTTGGGGACTTGGTGTTCACTTGCATTTCTCAATGTAATGTTACTGCATACAAGCAGGGATATTCTGTGTTCGAGGAGTCCTTCAAATTGGGATGTTTTCAAAGTTCTCCCTTATGAACGTTGGTGAGTTTCATTTAAAAAAAAAATTAACATTAAACTCTGGTTTAAAAAATAATTACTTGTTGGTCCCTGCATTTCAGAACACACCGCTCTAGCTGCCTCATATGAACAGCTGTGGGGTACCTTCTCTGTGCCCTTCTCGTGTTATACAGGCTTCTGCTAGCAACCAGGGCACCTCGGCCACCAGGTCCTAGATGGATGAGCAGGAGTCTGTGCCCAGCAAGCACTGTCATGACTCAAGTTGTACGTGGTTTTTGGAATCACTTTTTTTCTCTGCCCAAACGTCTGCGCCCCACCTGAGGAGGATCCAGTCTAGCTTTTCCGAGGTTACTCACTGTCTCTGAGTCACATCAGATTATCCATGCAGACTTCTGAGTGAGCACTCATCCAAGGACAATGCCCTCCTCCCCCACGGAGCCGGGCAGAGCCAAGATGCTGCCCACGCAGGACAGCGCATGTCACACTCAGATCTGTAGGCTGTACAGAGAAGAGGTCACTCTTTCCCTTCTCCTGTGGGAGGGCTGGCCCTTTACTAACCTCTCCTTACACCCACCCTGAGTTATTCACAGGAAACGGGGTTTAACACAAAATAGCAAGAAACAAAGCCTATTTCACAACTTTTGTCCAAGCCAAAGGCATATGATGTGGAAACAAATTTCGGAAATAACTGACAAGTGGGTTGTTTTTTTCTTTTCAACTGTTCCTTTTTCTAATGCAGGTGTCTCTCCACAGACTTGAGGGGAACAAAGAAAAATCCAGGAGCAGCAGAACATTGACAACGCATCAGAGCAGCTTTATGAACAAAATCTGGATTCAACAGGCTGCTGGAAAGAATGCACTTTCAATGAAAGTCATAAACATGTAAGCCCTTAAACAATAAATGTGCATATATCTCCTCAGGCTGCTATTTGGCTGCAGGGAGGAATGTGAGAAGCACATTCATGTCACCATTTCAACTAAAGATGTGTATTTAGAAAGGGTAAGTTTCTAAAAACGGCTCCTAAAATAAAGTTTGGAGAGCTCAATGGCCAGGAGCTGAAGCAAGGCCATTAGAACTGTCTGATTAGCTCTTGGGAGGTATTTTATTAAAAACTAACTCATAGAAAGAAAATGGTACAGATTTACTTTGTGTGGTGTAACTTCTCCTATTATAAATAGCCAGATGAGCCCAGCTTTTTAGGGACAAAAAGAGCTTAGTAGCTTTGCTGCTAAGGTTTGGTCGCACACAATCTGGTGTCATGAGGGTTTCACAAAGGGTTGTGTGGTCCAGGAGAAGGCACATGGGAGCTGTTTCCCCAATTACAAAACAAAGCATAAGTACTAGAGAAAATACCCATATTCCCACTATCCGGATTTAATTATTTAAAACACTTTAACTATATCTTCTTTCAGTCTGTTTTCAATGTATATATACTTTTGAGAATACGTAGCTTAAAAAAACAGATATAACTAAAATGGTTTTGTATCATTTTATAAAAACAGATTTATGGAGATATAATCCAGGAAGCACTACTGGTAAAGAACTCACCTGCCAATGCAGGAGACTTAAGAGACTCGGGTTCAATCCCTGGGTTGGGAAGATTCCCTGGAGAAGGGCATGACCACCCCCTCCAGTATTCTTGCCTGGAGAATCCTATGGACAGAGGAGCCTGGCGAGCTACAGTCCATGGGGTCACAAAGAGTCGGACATGACTGAATTGACTTAGCACACAGCAATCCGACTCGATGGACATGGGTTTGGGTAGACTCCGGGAGTTGGTGGTGGACAGGGAGGCCTGGCGTGCTGCGATTCATGGGGTTGCAAAGAGTCGGACATGACTGAGCAACTGAACTGAAATGAACAATCCACATACCATACAATTTACCCATTTAAAGAGCATAATCAGTGGTATGTGGTATATTCAGAGTCGTGAAGTCATGAGCACAGTTGATTTTAGGATATCTTCATTGCCCCCAAAGAAACCCTTTTTCCACTAGCAGTCCCTCCCCATTCCTCCCAACTCAATCCCCACCAGCCCGGGGCAACCAACCACTAATCCGTGGCAGTGAATTTGCCTATTCTGGACATTTCATAAAATGGAATCATATAATATGTGCTCTTTTGTGACTGACTTCTTGCACTAAGCATAATGTTTTCAGGGTCATCCATGATGTAGCACGTATCAGTACATCCATCATTCCTTCTTATTGTGGAATAATATTCTATTATGAGCATACATCACACTTTATTCATTCTTCAATTGATGGATACTTCAGTTGTTTTCTACTTCATGCTATTGTGAACAACACTGCTGTGAACAGTTGTGCACAAGTTTTTGTGTGAACACAGAGTTTCAGTTCTCTTAGATACATACATAGGAGTGGAACTGCTGGACCACATAACTCTTATGTTTAACATTCTGTTGTTGTTTAGTCATTCAGTCTTTGTGACCCCATGGACTGCAGCACGCCAGACTTCCCTGTCCTTCACCATCTCCCAGAGCTTGCTCAAACTCATGCCTACTGAGTCAGTGATGCCATCCAACCATCTTGTCCTTTGTTGTCCCTTCTCCTGCCTTCAGTCTTGCCCAGTATCAGGGTCCCTTCAAATGAGTCAGCTCTTTGCATCAGGTGGCCAAAGTGTTGGAGCTTCAGCTTCAGCATCAGTCCTTCCAATGAATAGTCAGGACTGATTTCCTTTAGGATTGACTGGTTTGATTTCCTTGTAGTCCAAGAGACTCTCAAGAGTCCAAGACTCCAACACCACAGTTCAAAAGCATCAATTCTTTGCCACTCAGCCTTCTTTATGGTCAAACTCTCACATACATACATGACTACTAGAAAAATCATAGCTTTGACTATATGGACCTTTGTCAGCAATGTAATATCTCTGCTTTTAAAAATGCTGTCTAGGTTTGTCATAGCTTTTCTTCCAAGGAGCAAGTGTCTTTTAATTTTATGGCTGCAGTCACCATCTGCAGTGATTTGGGAGTCCAAGAAAATAAAGTCTGTCACTGTTTCCATTGTTTCCCCATCTATTTTCCATGAAGTGATGGGACCAGATGCCATGATCTTAGTTTTCTGAATGTTGAGCTTTAAGCCAACTTTTTCACTCTCCTCTTTCACTTTCATCAAGAGGCTCTTTAGCTCCTCTTCTCTTTCTGCCATAAGGGTGGTGTCATCTGCATATCTGAGGTTATTGATATTTCTGCCGGAAATCTTGATTCCAGCTTGTGCTTCATCCAGCCCGGCATTTCACATGATGTACTCTGCATAGAAGACATTCTGAGGAACCATCAAACTGGTTTCCACAGCAGCTGTGTCATTTTATATTCCCATTGTACAAGGGTTCCCGTTTCTCCACATTCTCACTAACTGCTATTATCTGTCTTTTTCATTCTAGCCATCCTAGTGGTTCAGAAGTAGCATTGCATTATGGTTTTGATTTGCATTTCTCCGATGACTAATGACTTTGAATATCTTTCGTATGCTTATTGGTCATTTGTATATCTTCTTTAGAGAAATATCTGTCCAGATCCTCTGTCTATTTCTTAATTAGGTTTTTGTTATTGAGTTGTAAGAGTCCTTTATATCAGTGATCCCCAACCTTTTTGGCACCAGGGACTGGTTTCATAGAATACAATATTTCCATGGACCAGGTTGGTGGTGGGGGTTGGTTTCAGAATGGTTCAAGCACATTACATTTATTGCGCACTTTATTTCTACTTATTATTACATCAACTCCACCTCAGATCATCAGGCATTGGATCCTGGAGGTTGGGGACCCCCGCGTTATAAATTCTGGGTATAAGACTCTTAGACACATGATTTGCAAACTCTGGGTTGTTTTTCCCCTTTCTTGATGGTATGTTTGCAGCATGAAAGTTTTAATTTTGATGAAGTCCAATTTATCTTTTTTTCCTTTGGTTGTGAGTACTTTTGGTATCTTATCTAAGAAGTTTTTATCTACCTCCAAATCACAGAGATTTACTCCTATATTTTCTTTTAAGAGTTTCATAGTTTCTGTTCTTCTAGGATCTATTTTGAGTTAACCTTTGTATACAGTGTGAGAGAGGAGTCTGACCTCATTCTTTGGCATGTGGATGTCCAAATAGTGCATGCTTTAGCACTATTTGCTAAAAAGACTACACTTTCCCCCACTGAATTGTCATGACACTCTTATCTGGAGGCTTTCTAAAATTTATTTTTATATTAGATATATGGCTTTACATTTTTTACTTATTGTATGATAAGCACTTCGCAATTCCACTTTTAAAAGTTTAAAAAGCAGACTCTGAGGAGGGAAAGAGGAAGCCTTGGGAAACCACTCTGCCTGTTAAGATTTCCTGGTTTCTGTTTGATTCCTATTTGGTTTGTAGAGTTCTCATCTCCTGATAACACCAAACAGGAGGTAGTCCCTTATGATCCAGTTTTTAGGTAACAAGATAGTTAGTGGAACTAGTAATAATGAAGACAGGACTTTCCAGACCTGGGGCGGACTACACGAGCTCTAAATAGTTCTTAACACCTTCCAGCAAAAAGCAGTGTGGCAGTGCGTGATGTGATCGGAACACCAGAGCCTCATGCGTTGAGGACTCACAGAGCGCGGCCTCACCGACGGTCCCCTCTTCCCAGGCAGGCTGCTCTGGGGCCCACAGAACTAGCAGCATCCCTGGCCTCGCACCCCTCAGCTAATCCACAGGCTGCCAGTGAGGTCTCCCTTCCTGAGGTGCCCACTCCAGGTAATACTATCCCACCTGTAGACATTTCTTAAGAGCTTCCTCATTTTCTTTTTTTTTTTTTTCCATTTTCTTAATTTATATCTTCTCCTCAAACCAAGGAGACTACCTCAACAAGATGGTCAAGCTCTGGGTCTCCTCAGCCAGCCTCGTGGTCTCACTGTTCTAGAGGGTAAGCTGCCTGAGAAGAGAGAAAATGGCGCCAAGATCATGGGCTTTGTAGACTTCAAGGCTGGTACAGCCTGTGTTTGTGAGATAACACAGAGTCACGAGGGCAAGTCAGGGCTCAGCAACCGACAGCTAACTGCTAACTGTCTGGAGAACCAGGCCCTTCCTCCAAAAACAGTGGTATTTTATAATTTGAATTTTGAGCTCCAAAGTGCATTCAGAAACCCCCGAACTTGCTTTTAATTACTGAGTGAGAATAACTAACAAAAGTGCTTAGTATTGTTTCATCCAAGTCTAGTCTATATTTACTAATTATCACTGGGTGGGTTTTTTTTTTGCCTTTTTTAAATTAGTTTATTTTCTATTTTTTAACTTTACAATATTGTATTTGTTTTGCCATACATTCACATGAATCCACCATGGGTGTACATGTTTTCCCCTTCCAGAACTCCCCTTCCACCTCCCTCCCCATCCCATCCCTCCGGGTCATCCCAGTGCACCAGTCCCGAGCACGCTGTTTGAAACTGGAGCCTATTATACAGAGTGAAGTTAGCCAGAAAGAAAAACACCAATACAGTATACTATCACTGGGTGTTTTTAACATGGGTTTGGCTCCTGAGCACCTGCGGCCTCACTCACCTCCTGACCTAGTTTAGCACTGGGCGACGTGTGAGAAAGGAGGCCAAGTGTGTGGACATTGCCATTAGACCTGGAGCCCTCCGGGTGAGGAAGGCTTTGAACATGGCCCGTCAGAGGCAGCAGCAGGGCGGGGCAAAGGTTGGAGCTGTGTCCCAAGCTCCCTGAACAGAAGGGGAAGGGCATGTGACCTGGGGTAAGCATGCGGGTGGCGGCCCACACTGGCAAGGTGACAGTGTAACCTGAAGACATGTCCAAGGTCCCCTTGAGTCTCAGAGGCCCTTCAATCCCCCCTGGACTCATGACAGCAGAGGGAACATGAACCAAAGAAATACCCTGGCCATCTCGGGCAGGAAGGATGTGCACAATGACCACATCTGAAAGGTCTACACTTGATGAAACTGTGAGGAAACAGGCATTCTTGTGACCAGCGGGAGTGAACACTGGTGCAACCCTTGTGGAGGGGAATTTGGCAACATATAACAAAACTACATGTGAGTTTACATTTTGACATTCTGCTAAGATTTCGATGTGAAGCTATATCCCCAATAACACAAAAATACATATCCACAAAGTTGTTCACTGCAGTGTTGTTTGTAACTGCAAAACATCATAAACCATCTATATGCCTATAAGAGACTGAATATACTACAGAACGTTAACATAGTGAAGTCAGTCTTCATGGCTGTTTTAAGAAACAAACAAGAGGAAGGGAAGATACCTAAGAACTGATGTGGAGTGATTCCCAGAGTGTACTGGTAAGTGAAAAAAGCATGTGGAAGAGTATCCTTAGCATGGATACCCTCTATGTAAGAAAGGAGGGGAAATGAACCCAGAGAGGATGAGCCAGAGACTAAGGAGACTGGTTCACTATCAGGGTGAGGGTGGGGCTGGGGAGGATGGCATGAATGAATAGGGTGGGGGAGATGGCACTTTTCTGAGTATGGCTTTGTACAGCTTTGGTTTTGGGAACCATGTTAATGCTTTACAGGCAAAGAATAGAAAGGAAAATCAAAGATGGGGTTGGGGGAAGGTCCTCATTTGCTCAAATTGCAAAATTAAAGAGAAATAAAACTAGTAAAGAATTATCTCCACTGATCAGAAAAGCCTGAAAAGTAACAAAAGGAGTACAGGAATAAATACTGTAGCAGATCTTATTTCTCAAAAATGGTGCAATGCTCTTCTAAGAATTTGCTGCTTCCTCAGCAAAAGGTAGAATCTATGCCCCTCTGGGCTCTTTGACTACTTTGACTAATAGCGCAGGAAGAAAGTGACATTATTTTACTTCCGAGATTAGTCATACTTTTACTGTTATAAAAGGCAGTACAGTGCCCACCTGCTTTTTTCTCTAGGGACACTTGTGCTTAGAACCCAGCCAACACAATGAAGGAATCCCAGGCCACAAGGAGAAGAACCGAGGACCTCAGCCTGAACTCCCAGCCACCACGCATCATCTATGCGCAAGCAGTGCGAGCGCCATCTTGGAAGCAGGTCCTCCAGCCCTGAGTCCAGCCTTCCCATCTGACACTGCGTGGAGCAGAGAAAAAGCTTTACTGCTAGGCCTGGTGAAATTATAAATTTGTGAGCAAAATAAATCATTGCTATTGTTTTAAGCTACCCCATTTGGGGCTGTTTGTTACACAGCAATAGGTAACTAACACACACACCTATACCTTGTTCACAATCATCTCTACTATCAGACCACCCCTGAGAGAAAGGACGGAGCCAACATGTGCTTCAGGCCGGCCAAGTAGATGTGGAAGCCCAGCACCTAATCCTCCTGCACTTCCTTCAAAAGCTCCTCTTTCAAAGACAGCTGTCTCTGTTCACACAGTTCTGGTTCTCTGTGGTTTCCTAGCTCGTGCAGATTAGAATCAGTAAATTAAGGGGAAGGGTGGGAGATGAGGATAAACACTCAAGGAAGGGCAATCAGAAGGACACACATCAACACCAGCCAACTGACAACTGACAGCAAATGCTGCAGAGTCTGTGGTCTGGGATGGCTCAGACGGGGTGAAAGGCATGAACTCTGTGGCCTCGCCAGACCACAGGCCTGAATTTCCATGTGTTGTACTGAGTCTTTAAATCAGCAAGGAAAGATGAAATCATCCCTGCCTGCTCTGCCTAAAGGGGCCAGGAAGTGCCATGTGGTTCTTAGAGATTTTTTATCAGGTGCAGAAGATGAAAAAAGATCCTGGTGCCTAAAAGGGTAGCGCTAAAGTGCCTGAAAGAAAGGTTAGTGACAGCAGCACTAGGTCGGTGGCTGGGCTGTGTGCCAGCAGGGCCTCCCACAAACCCCAGAGATGACATGAGACAACAAGCACATGTAAACACATACTGAGGAAACGATGTTCTAAAACTCTGTTAATTTACAAAACTCTTTTTTAAAAAGCAAGCATTTATTTAGTAGATCATTTTCTTACGTCACACAGTTCTCCTCCTGATCCTCCTGAGTCTGATGAGGGTCAAGACAGCTGACTGCCCAGGGAGAAAGGGAGTGGGCGTCAGTGGTAAACAGGACGTTTCTAGAACAGTTGTATATAATCCCACCCTAGATTAGCAGGAAGCCTATTTCCTGCTCTAGCTGGTAAATTAAGTCAGAGGTTCAGGCAGTGGGTCAGAGGCCAGCAAAGGCATATGGTCTCTTTTGGCCCTGACCGAGTAGGCTGGGGAAAGGTTCTGGGGCCTCTTCCATGGTGAAGAGGGTCAACAGAAGAAATAAAGGCTGAAGGCACAAAGAGGAAGGACCCAGATGCTTCCGGTTAATAGAAACACAGTCATCTGATCAGAGATCACTTTAGCAATTGAACATGGCTTCGTCCTGCTCCACAGGCGGAGGCTGTGCCTCAGAACCTGAGAGGCTGGAGGCCTGCGGTCAAGCACAGTCTGAGAATGTCCCACCAAGACGGCAGTCCTGGCAGCCAAAGGGCCTCGGAGTCTCAGATCAGGTTTTGAGCGCTCCATCACTTATCAACTGTGAAATTAACCTACTTAACTTCTGTGAGGTTGGGTCTCTCCACCTACAAAATAGAGAGAGTACTAGCTGGTTTGCAAGACTGTTCAAGGGATCAGAGTAATTCTATTAAAGGATCTAGCAGAATCTGGCAAATGGCAGCTTATATTAATCACAAATGTTCTCGAGTCAATGTCCAGCTTGTTATACTAATACTGTGCAAATAATGCTGATGGTAAACCTTCAAAAGCCCTGGACACAGCTGAGGAGTCTGAGAAGTTGAGAATACAATGGTTATTGAAGAATTAGACCTCTATTGCTAATGATTTTGTGAATTTCCCTACTGATCACCCAGCTGCTCAGATCAAACGCTACACGTAACCTCTGACTGCTCTGGTTCTCTCCATCCTACATGGAATTCACCCGCAAACCCAGCCAGCTCCCTCTAAGAGTCTCCCAAAGGCAGCTGCGTCTCACCCCTGCTGTGACCCTTCAATCTCAGTCCCACTCTCGGCTGCCACCATCAGCTCCCATCCACCCTCTTTCTCCTCCGCCCTTTCTCCATGAGAGCCATGTATCTTTTTCAAACTCATCAGATCAACATTATGCCCTGCTCAAAACCCTCCCAGGGCCTCCCATGATCTGACTGACGGGGAGCTGACCTGAGGAGGCCCTGCCTCTGTCCCTCGCTCACTGTCACCCACGCCGATCTCACGGCAGTTCCCTGAACACTGCAGCCACATTCCCGCTTTGGGGCCTCTGAACCTTCTGGTTCCTGCACCTGAAACGCTCCCCCAACACAGATCACAGGGCTCGCTTCCTCACTCTGGCCAAGGCTCTGCCCAAGTGTCACGACGTCCTCAAAGAGGTTCTCCTTGACCATCAGTCTAAAGCAGCCATTCTGGCCTCTTCCCATTCTCCCTTGTTCGGGTTTATTTTAATCCTTATCGGCACCCGATGTTCGTTGCTCCCTGTCTCTCAGACTAGAGTTCAAGCCCCCTAAGAGCATGGCCCTCATCTGTCTGGTTCATCACTGTGTCCCCAGTGCCTGGAAAAGGGCCGAAGAGGCGGTCAAAGGGCTCAAGTATGAAGACCTGAGTTTGTAATAGAACAGCCAAGCCAGGGCAGCCAGCTTTACCTTTTTCCCTGCGGTGGGGCTGCTCTCCGCACTCTGCACAGGGCTCCTCTGCGGGCTCCGGTTTTCCTGGGGGATACACCTGGCCATGTACACGCTGTAGTCCAGAAGCATCTTTTGCCGCACACCACCCACCAGCTCCTTCTGCTTCGGCTGGGCCACGAGCTCATCCACGCTGCCTTTGCTGCTGCTGCGGCTGTGGGTCAGATGCCCCGAGGGGCTGCTGTGTCTGCTGTGTGAGGGCAAAACCCCTGGGGCAAAGAAGAGATGGCTGTTAACAAAGACAAAGAGGGTAACGGCAACGGAAACGGAACACAGATCGGACTCCACTGGGTTCAGTTGAAAAGCAGCTAAAATGCTATCAATCACTGTTCAAAAAATATAAGTCTATTTCCCACACTGAAAGACACCTTCCATTGTAATGATAGATCATTTTTTTAGAAGAGTTTTTATTTTTCTTTGAGATGATTCAGAGTAATGGGAGCCATGATATGTATCTGGTAGGTACCTTTCTTTCTTCCTGGTAACCTCTTAGGGTCAAATGAAGGACTGATATATCTCCCAGGGGCACATGGAAAGGGGGCAGAAAGCTAACTGGAACTGCCATAGCCTGTGGATGGACAAACACACCATCTTTCATTCATTCAACACATTTTTTTAATCAAGCACTTTCTCTGGGCCAACTTCACATTAAGAAAAAGATTAAGACATACACAATCCCTGCCCTTGAACTCAGGCACCCAGGCAAATAAACCACAGTTTTCTGTAATAAGCACTGTAACTGAAGCACAACTGGAGGACTTCAGGGCAGAAAGCATAGGGAGAGTTCCTCTGCCCGAGAGAGCTGAGAGGCGCTTCCCCCAGCACTGACCTCCACAGGCAGTGACCTCTGGACTGCCCCTTGAAGAAATAGTTGGCAATTTTCCCGGCCCAGGTGGGGAAGAGCATGCCAGGTAGAGGGAACAGCATATGCAAAAAGCAAAGACAGGGCGCAGAAAGCAAAGACAGTGTCCTCCAGGCACTATCTGGAGGACAGTGAGAGAGTCAGTGATGTTCCAAGCAAAGTACATGGGACAGAGGGACAGAAAATGAGCACAGGGGCCTGGTGATTGAGGCAAACGCAGCGAGTCAGGAGCCCAAGGATTCTGGCACTTGGATGCTGATCTCGGGCGTGGAAGCCATGCTGAAGGCCGGGAGCTTGAGAGCATGAGCCGCCTTCTCACTGGCCTTCTTATTATAACTAGGGTTCTCCTGCTGCTGCTTCTCTCAGAGGAGCCTCAATATGTAAAAATAAATATAATCCTTAAGGAACCAGCAAAGACCAAAAAAAAAAAATCTAAAATGTTTCCATCACTGGTTAAGTGATTCGGTAGAGAGTACTGCAGTGAGCAGCCTAGAAGATAAACGACCCCTGAACACAGCTTAGGCGGCAGTCATCAGTTCAGGGTGGGCTTCCTTCCTAACTGGGAATCTCTCTCAGTTCGCTCACAGGCCCTTTAAAAATACATAAGCATTTAGCACACATGTCATTACCTGGTTTACTTCCAGAGACACCAGGTGGCTTCTTGGTTTCTGACTTCAGCTTAGATGCCAGAATAAATCTCCTAAACCACTCCTCTTTTTCTCGGCCAGTTCTCCCAAAGAGATAGAGTATCTGATCTCGATGGCCAGATCGTGTTCCTTCCTGAGGGTGGGGTGGCTTCTTAGGGTCCTCGCCTCCCAGCTCCCGCTCAGCTGGTGGCTTCTCTTCAGAAGTTTCTTTGTCAGTCTGGGCCTTAGACATAAAGTCATCTTGTTGACCAAGCTCAATACAAATGGGGTACTTTTTATTCCAGATTCGTTTTCGAGCCAAACTTTTAGGCACAAGATAAACCTACAGAGAAAGGGAGATGATTTAGATGCTAAATTAAGACTTGGCTACGATGAGCACTACTACTGTGCAGAGCACAAATGCAGACGTCAGAGTCACTTCTGACTAAAATGATGAATGTAGGAGAATCACCATCTGTCCGTAACACGACTAGAGAAACTATAATTTTTTAGAGTATTTATTTATTATTTATTTGACTGCCAGGTCTTAGTTACAGCACACGGGATCTTTAGTTGTGGCATGAGAACCCTTGAAACTAGAATTTATAGAAGTGACTTTTTCTTCAAAATAAGTCCAGAAAGGAGAACTTCGCCAGTTACAAATATCTATGATTTTCAGGTAACAGTAGCACAATAACTATTTAAGAGGATTATCATCAACTAAGTCTGGATATGAACTGAATTTAATGACCCTGGGCCAAACTTAAGCTGAGGAGGGAAAAAAAACAATTTATCAAACTAGATCTTGACAGGAAGCTCAAGTTAATCAACCTCAAGTTAAGAATGAATTTATAAAAAAAAAAAAACTTTTAAAAACTTTTGCAATTTTGGGGAAACTCAAAGATCATGCACAAGAGTTTTAAGAAGAACAGAGAACCTATAGCTTTTTGGAATAACAAATAATTTACATTTCTCAAGAACAGAAGTATGTCATACTTTTAACAAAATGTGCTTATTTTGCATATATATCCATAATTTCTAGATTTATAGGGCCTCTATTAGTTATTAGCCAGCACTGTAATGTGTGACTTTTTGTTTGACCAAAAAAATTAACTCTCAAAGTCAGATGGGTGTATGATGCCTTTGCTTCTCAAAGTGTGGTCTGTGGACTAGCAACATAGATATGACCTGGGAGCTCAGAAAAAATGCAGACTCTCAGGGCCCTCTCATAGTTGCTGAATCAGATTCTGCATTTTAAAAGATGCTCAGGTAATTCATATGCATATTAACGTCTGAGAGGTACTGCTCTAAATTAAGACTAATACTTTAAAAACACACACAATCTTTTTAAGAGAAAAAATACAGTAAAGCATCCAAGATTCCAAATGCTTTTCATTCATCTAAGCTTCCAAAATTAGACAGGCTCACCTTGCTGTCCGAGAGGTCGTAGATTTTCTGGCTGATGTAGGTGACCTCTGGTTTTGTTTCATTGTAGCTTGCCCTTCTGGATATATTTTTATTGGGCTTTGAAAGTCTCAAGGTCCCACCCTCAAGTCGAACAAAGACTGAATGTGTCAAAGTCGCATGGTAAGTTTCTGGATCATAGTTGTAAATCTCATTCATCCATCCCTGATGGAGAAAAATTTCCATTAATAAAATGAGAATAAACAGACATCTGACTCAGTATGAAAACGATGGCCACTTCGGTATTCAGGACACTGAAGCCAAACTTGACAATGATGCAAGTACTAACTTATTGATGACAAGAGACTGCTGAGACAAACTGCTTAGCTTGAAAGATAATCAGTGCTGAGGAGTAATTTGATATGTTTTTGATAACTAAAAACCTGGATTCAGGCGGGAAAAGACAATGTCCATTTTCCTAAATAATTAAAGGTTTCTTTCTGTTTTTGAAGCTGATAAGCACATCAGGAAACTTAAAAGTTGTTCTGATGTAAATATAAGTCTCTCACCCTGACCTCCTCTAGGGATGAGTGATCCCACCCAATCTGTTCTTCTTAATTAACCAGACACATCCATTTCTCAGCCCGCCTGAAAACAATCTTTGAGATTTCACAGACCATATTAACTCACGTTACCGTACCATTCCCCATTTATAGCTCAGTGAAATCACATAGTAAAGTGGATGATCAAGAGTTAGGCATTAAATAGAACTTTCCTGGTGGCACAGTGAATAAGAATCCGCCTGCCAATGTAGGGGATGTAGGTTCGATCCCTGGTCCGGGAAGATTCCACATACCTAGCAGAACTAAGCCCGTGCACCACAACTGCTGAAGCTCTCACTCTAGACCCTGTGCTCCGCAACAAGAGAAGCCCCTACTCGCCACAGTTAGAGAAAGCCCGCACGCAGCAACAAAGGCACAGTGCAACCAAAAATAAATAAATAAATTGCACTTATACATATGCTATTTCAAAAAGAGAAAGAGGCATTAAATAAATCACAGATACGATCAACAATACATCAAAATTCAAAGATACACAGTAACTTTTAAAGTTGTGTTCCAGGTTCCCCCTACCCATTAATATAAGTTTAAAAATCCACATATGACTACAAAGAGCAAACATATATATATACATACATATATATGTGTGTGTGTGTGTGTGTGTGTGTGTGTGTGTGTATATATATATATAGGCTGTGCTGGGTCTTCACTGTGGTGCTTGGGCTTCTCGTGTTGCATGGGCTCTAGAGCAAGGGCTCAGTAGTTGCAGTGCAAGGGTTTAGCTGCCCCAGGGCATGTGGGATCTTAGTTCCCTGACCAGGGATCAAACGCACATCTCCTGCAATGGAAGGCAGATTCTTAACCACTGGACCACCAAAGAAGTCCCAAGAGCAAACATATTGAACTTACAGGCAATACACAACACCATTACACACAATGAAATTGTGCTAAAGCTGGTTTTAGCTGTAGTCAGTATTCATCATTTAACACTGCCAGCCCCACAGTACTTTTTCAGATGATATGGGTGGCCCAGATCTCTTTAAATGAAGTTCTTTAGGGAATTTTAATTACTATGTTCCCACTCTCATTTCATAAATGTCTTTGAAATAAGCAGAAAAATGCTGAATAATCACCACACTGGAGTTGGGGTTGCCATTCAAGGAACAGCCATTTCCATGGTGAGTATTTGAGTCTCACACTAAAATCTTGAATTGAGATCCATGGCAAGTGAGGGATTCTCAAAATTCTGTTTTATTCTTTCATCTGCTCATCAAAACATTCACTGAATCTACATGCCATGTAGTGTGTCAGGAGTTGATACACAGATTTTTAAAAGAACAAGATTCTTGACCCAAAGGTACTCCCAAAACAGTAGAGGAGAATCGGTCCTCATTTCACCATTCCACGACCCCACTAGAGTAATCATTAAAACAAAGTCCTCACAAAGAGTTTCCTGAGCACGTGATTGGAAATAAAAACAGACAAATATACTTCTTTGTCATTGGGTGTGCATGTGTGTATGAAATCTAAGAGCCAATTATATAGATTTATACACTTCAGATCTTTCGCATGAGCTAGGAATATTTCTCCACCCTCCCAATGAGTCATTGGATCTATTTAAAAAATGTTGTATGAGCAAGCAGTGGCCATGGGAACAGGGTGTAATCTAGGTGTTTGAAAAGAAAGGACAATGATCAAAGCAATGATGCAAAAAAAGGGGACACGCGATACGGGAGCACTGGGAGGTCTGAAGTACAGTGTACTGTCAGAGCATCAGCTTGGGTGGGCTTATTTTGCTTAGTACAGAAGCTAACTCAGCAGTGACCACAGGACCGGAAAAGGTCAGTTTTCATTCCAATCCCAAAGAAAGGCAATGCCAAAGAATGCTCAAACTACCGCACAATTGCACTCATCTCACACGCTAGTAAAGTAATGCTCAAAATTCTCCAAGCCAGGCTTCAGCAATATGTGAACCGTGAAATTCCAGATGTTCAAGCTGGTTTTAGAAAAGGCAGAGGAACCAGAGATCAAACTGCCAACATTCGCTGGATCATCGAAAAAGCAAGAGAGTTCCAGAAAAACATCTATTTCTGCTTTATTGACTATACCAAAGCCTTTGACTGTGTGGATCACAATAAACTGCGGAAAATTCTGAAAGAAACGGGAATACCAGGCCACCTGACCTGCCTCTTGAAAAACCTGTATGCAGGTCAGGAAGCAACAGTTAGAACTGGACATGGAACAACAGACTGGTTCCAAATAGGAAAAGGAGTACATCAAGGCTATATATTGTCACCCTGCTTATTTAACTTATATGCAAAGTACATCATGAGAAATACTGGGCTGGAAGAAACACAGGCAGGAATCAAGATTGCCGGGAGAAATATCAATAATCTCAGATATGCAGATGACACCACCCTTATAGCAGAAAGCGAAGAGGAACTAAAGAGCCTCTTGATGAAAGTGAAAGAAGAGAGTGAAAAAATTGGCTTAAAGCTCAACGTTCAGAAAACTAAGATCATGGCATCTGGTCCCATCACTTCATGGCAAACAGATGCAGAAACAGTGGAAACAGTGTCAGACTTTATTTTTGGGGGCTCCAAAATCACTGCTGATGGTGATTGCAGCCATGAAATTAAAAGACACTTACTACTTGGAAGGAAAGTTATGACCAACCTAGACAGCATATTCAAAAGCAGAGCATTATTTTGTCAACAAAGGTCTGTCTAGTCAAGGCTATGGTTTTTCCAGTAGTCATGTATGGAAGTGAGAGTTGGACTATAAAGAAAGCTGAGCACTGAAGAATTGATACTTTTGAACTGTGGTGTTGGAGAAGACTCTTGAGAGTCCCTTGGACTGCAAGGAGATCCAACCGGTCCATCCTAAAGGAAATCAGTCCTGGGTGTTCATTGAAAGGACTGATGTTGAAGCTGAAACTCCAATATTTTGGCCACCAGATGCGAAGAGCTGAGTCATTTGAAAAGACCTTGATGTTGGGAAAGATTGAAGGCAGGAGGAGAAGGGGACGACAGAGGATGAGATAGTTGGATGGCATAACCGACTCAATGGACATGAGTTTGGGTAAACTCCGGGAGTTGGTGATGGACAGGGAGGCCTGGCGTGCTGCAGTTCATGGGGTCGCAAAGAGTCGGACATGACTGAGCGACTGAACTGAACTGAACTGACAGAACTAAATGCAATTTTTGGTTCACAGTTTGTCTTTTTCTTCAGTCTGTTATTATGAAGTCCATTCACTGATTTTTGAATGTTGAACAGCTTGCATTCTTGGGAAAATTATGCATGGGTCATGGTGTGCTGCGGAGAAGGCAATGGCAACCCGCTCCAGTACTCTTGCCTGGAAAATCCCATGGACAGAGGAGCCTGGTAGGCTGCAGTCCATGGGGTCGCTAAGAGTCAGACACGACTGAAGCGACTTAGCAGCAGCAGCATGATGTGCTGAAGCTGGGTGATACCAGCTCATGAGAGCTGATTCCACACATCTCTTTCCAACTCCACATTCAGGGACCTTATGTTGGTAACTTGCCAATTGGTCATGGTGGGAGATTTACACCATGGAAATCCATACAAAGAGGGTTTCCCCCACCAACTGGGGAGCCAGTTTACCAGCACAACACAACTATTATGCTATTTCTACACTGTTGAATTTGTTTTGCTGGTGCTTTGTTCATTTGTCCCAGTGCATGACGGACATTTTTTTTTTTTGCAATATCTTTTGGTATTATCTAGCCTCATAAAAGGAGTTGAGAAGTATTCCTTCTATTTTCTGGAAGAGTTTGTGTAGAAATAACATTTCTTCCTTAAATGTTTGGTAAATTTGCTACGGAAGCCATGTAGGTCTGGAGTTTTCTTTATAGAAAGGTTTTAAACTATGAATTCAATTTCTTTAGTTACTATTGGACTATCCAGGTTATCTATTTCTTCTTGAGTGAGCTTTGATACTTTATAAGGAAATTTGTCTATTTCATTAAGTTATCCAGCTTCTGGGCATAATGTTGTTTGTAGTATTTCTTATTCTTTTAATTACTATAGAGTCTGAAGTGATGTTCTCTCCTTCAGTCCTAATACAGATAATATTTCTTCCTTTCTAATATAATCATTTAATACTATTAATTTCTAAGCACTGTGTCAGCTCCAATTCTTGATTTGCTATACTTTCAATTTCATTCAGTTAAAAATATTTTCTACTTTTCCTTGTGACTATCTTTGGAACCACGGCTAATCAGAAATGTGTTGTTAATTTCCAAATATCTGGGAATTTTTCAGATATTTTTCTGTTGATTTCTAGTTTATTTCCATTAGAATCACAGAATGTGCTTTGTGTAATTTCAGTTCTTTTAAGCTTGTTAAGGTTTGTTTTATGGCCCAGAATATTTTCTATCTGGGGAATGGTTCATGGACACTATAAAAAATATGCTTTCTGCTATTGTTGGATAGAGTTTTCTAAAAATGTATTTACTTATCTTTTTAAACACAAACCTTCTTCGCTAAAGATATCCTGACATATGACCCATAGTTTTCTTTTTTATCCAATTTGGTTGCAGAAAATACTTTCTTACGTATAACGGGTTTACTATGCTTAAAATCCTAAAGGCAACTAGATTAATAGAAAAGTTGAAGCAGATCTGATTTTTCTGGGCTGCTTCAGAGCCATGCTCAAGACCAGGTTATGTTTATCTGCAATGTTACCAAAAGAAGAATCCATGGAGGGAAGGAAGGATGGGCTGGTGCTGGAGAAGTTCTAATGGTCAAGGAAGGACTATGAAACTAAAATGGCAACTTGCTATCAGTGTCATTTATGAGCCATTTGGCCACATGGTCCCCAACTGGGATCGCTTTTTCTTAAGTACTGAATTCATTACAATATTGCTTCTGTTTTAAGTTTTGTTTTTTTTGGCCATGAGGCATGAGGAATCTAAGCTCCCGGACCAGGGATCAAACCGGCACCCCCCTGCACTGGAAGGAGAGTCTTAACCACTGGACTGCCAGGGAAGTCCCTGATCATCATAATTTGACATGACAAACATTTTTCCAATAATATCTCCATATAAACGGAGAAGGAAATGGCAATCCACTCCAGTATTCTTGCCTTGAGAATCCTATGGACAGAGGAGTCCATGGGGTCACAAAGACTCAGACACAACTGAGTGACTAACACACACATCTCCATATAAAAGACTTTTTATTAGTTTCCAGTTATGTAAGATTATCCTAGACATATAAAAAAGCCAATATCATGAACATGGTTCTGAAAGTTTGAATAAAATTTCCAGCCTTATAGTTACCATCCAGTTACCAGATAAGAAAGTATGAAAGGAAAAAAGACAAGCATTATATTGTGAAGTTATCTCAAATAATAGGGCAGTCTCTGAGAAAGAGTGTAAAGAATTTTCCCTTTTTGAAACTCCTAAGTCTGGACAGATTATTTATGAGTAAGAGAAATTTAAGAATAAAAGATTTGATTGTTTCTCTCCAATTGGGCTTCCCTGGTGGCTCAGCTGGTAAAGAATCTGCCTGCAATGCAGGAGACCTGGGTTCGATCCCTGGGCTGGGAAGATCCCCCGGAGAAGGGAAAGGCTACCCACTCCAGTATTCTGGCCTAGAGAATTCCATGGACTGTATAGTCAACGGTGTTGCAAAGAGTCGGACACAACTGAGCGACTTTCACTTTCTCTCCAACTGCTTTCATTTCTTCTTTCTTAAGTCAGAAAATGTGGAATTATCCAGGGAAGCACTCACTATCTAATGGAAATACAACATAGCCATAAATGTGCATCATGGAAACACGTTAATTTTAAAGTGGCTAGTAGACACACCAAAAGAGAAAAACGCAGGTGAAATTAATTTTAACAATGTATTTTATTAACCCAACATAACCAATTATCATTTCTTTTTTAAATATTTATTTATTTGGTCTCAGTTGCGTCACATGTTATCTTCCTTGCATCACGTGAGATCTAGTTCCCTGACCGGGGATCGAACTGGGGCTCCTGGCATTGGGAGTGTGGAGTCTTAGCTACTGGATCATCAGGGAAGCCCCCAAATGATCATTTCAACATGTAATAAATATTAAAAATTATTTTAAAAGTTTTTGCTTGTACTAAGAGAACTCTGTAGTAAATACTGTACTAAACATTCTATGTTTTGTACTCAGTCTTCAAAATCCAGCGTGTGTTTTACACTTTGAGAACATCTCAGTTCAGAATAGCTATAGTTCAGTGCTCAGTGGCCACACATGGCTGGTGGCTACTCTATTAGACAGCCCAGGCTCAATTCTGGGGTTCCAGCTTTTTAAACCGAGGTGCTGGGCTCAACCAGAAAGGTCAAAACCCTCCTCTTTCCTCTTACGGATACTTCCATACATGCAGGTTTATGCTCTGTGTTAGTAGGTGCTTTACATTATTAAATGAGAAGACACTCTAAGTCATCTCCAGATGAACCATGCTATTTTAGAAATTCAAAACCCCTTTAAAATGCTAACATCAAATACTAAAAACTCAAGAATAAGAACAAAAGTAATCTAGCTAACAGGCTAAAGTGTTTAAAAGCTCATGAAGTTCTATAAGACCATTAAAAGATACTCAACTTGTGAACAAACTTACATAACATTTTTAGCTTATTCCTTTGATTTTTAGTAGAAAAGATAAGACACAGGCACAGTCATAGGCTTGTTCAGGCGAAGAACCATCACTCTGCACTACCCTAACAAACAGCTGCTCAGTTTTCGTTCCTTGCCAGGTTCTTATATTTGGTTAATGACAGCAACCGTTTGTTTCCAGGTGCTTCGGGGACTGGTTTTAGCCACAAAGCCAGGCTCACGATGAAGCCCCTTGAGCTACCGCCTGAACCCTCTACAGAGTTCCCCTGGGCCACAGCCTGTGTCCGCCCATGTGGCCACAGCTCTGAGGTGATGGCTCTGACAGGGACAGACCACCCTCCGCCACCTGCCAAGCCGCAGGAACACTGGAACAGCCTGATTCTGAGGTATGTGGGGCAGTTTCAAGTCCCCAGAGCCACAGGACGCTGCCCGCCCCACTAGAAGGGATGGCAGGGAGAAGCAGGGGGAGGCCCAGGGAGAGAGTCCAGAGACGCTTACCCAAAGCGGAAGGGCTGCCAACTCTCTCTTCCAGTTAGGACTGGGGCAGGCTAGACCCTCCTTCTCCCAACCCCCATCCTTTCACAATCACCCAAGGCTGTGCTCCAAGTACAAAGGCACCTGTGGTTTCTCCTTCTCTTTTATCTTCATATTTCCTCCTTCCGCCACTATCATTCTCTTCTTTGTGTTACAAATATATCGGAGGTTAAGGTCCACAGCTGCCAAAACCGAATAAATAAAACCCACAAATCAGGATTTGAACTGCATGTCTGCTGCCAACAATCTTGTTAGCTTCAAGTGAGTTTGGGTCCTTGATCTTACTTGATGACGTGAAAGGCTGCTGGTCCAAACACAGGCATGGAAACCAACCCACATCTATCAGCAGAACCACTAAGAGCATGACACAGTTTGGTTCTGATCCTGGCTTGACCACTGACTGCCTGGCTGGAGGATGCTTAGCCTCAGACCCTTGGCTTCTCACATTTAAAAGGGTCTGGCATGTCTTCCCGGCTTCATACCTCCCCTGTCCTCACCTCCCACTAGGCTCATGCCAGAATGACTTTCTCTACACTAACAGTACTTAATTTTTTAAAAAATATATATTTATTTTTTAAATATTTATTTATTTAGCTGTGCCAGGTCTTAGTTGTGGCATTCAAGATCTAGAGTTGGGGCATGTGGGATCTAGTTCCCTGACCAGGAATTGAACTCAGGCCCCCTGCATTAGGAGCTTGGAGTCTGAGCCAATGGATCACCAGGCAAGTCCCAACAGTACTTTACTGAGGTACAGTCTGCATGTAGAAAAGGAACAAATCATATGCGTATGATGTTTAAAATGCTAATATTAGTATTCATTATAAAAGCTGGCATTTCAGTTCACATTATAATCCTGGCCTTCCCATGAATTATCTCCTGCCAATTCCCTAAGAATTTGCAGGTAAGGAAAGTGGTGAGGCAGGTTAAGTGATTTGCTTAGACAGTGGGTTTTGTTTTTTTTTTTAAGTGGTCTGTGGAGCGGCAAATCTGGGACTTAAACCAAGTCTGTCTGCTTTTGAGGTCTGGGTTCCTACCCCATCTCCATGGCACAGCCCCACCTTCAGCCTGGCTAACGTCTGCCCAACCCCTGGGTCACGGCAAAGATATCACTTTTCTCACGAAGCATCCCGGATTCCCTAAACTCTGTTCTTTGTTACCTTTATCATTCATTCACTAACTGCCTGGTTTACTTAACTCAAGACTCCACAAGACAACCACAGTTGTTAACAAACATTTGTTGACTGAATACATAAATGCAGCCTCATTCAGAGGGTGGCTGTGAGTACTGAATAAAATCTGTAAGGCACAAGTAAGCAGGACAGGTTGGTGTGCCTGTCATAGCCTATAGGCACAGTTGTGGCTGCTCAGGTGGAGAGAAGCAAAGGAATGAGCTGAGATCCTACTAAGCGCAGGAGCTGCAGGGTTTACTTTGCAGTAGAAGACTTGGTCGCTGTTCCCAAGGAGGAAAATCAAGCCATAATTGCACCAAAGAGCACAGAATAAGAGAAGAAGCAACTCAGAAAGACCCCGAAGAGTGAAAACTGTTAATGCTTTCCAGACTGGAAACTGAATTAGCCACTTCCCTGGTGGCTCAGATGGTAAAGATTCTGCCTGCAATGCAGGAGACCTGGGTTTGATCCCTGCGTCGGGAAGATCCCCTGGAGAAGGGAATGGCAACCCACTCCAGTATTCTTGCCTGGAGAATTCCAAGGACAGAGGAGCCTGGAGGGCTACAGTCCATGGGGTTGCAAAGAGTCGGACACGACTGAGCAACTAACACTTTCTAACACTTATCAGAGCGGGCAGTGTTGTGACTGGAGCCCAGGTGTCCCCACTCCCATGTAGGGCTCTCTGGAACATCACAAGCTTTGATAGGAAACCCCGAGAGAATCACAAGAGCTGCTACTTGACCCACATTGTCAGGCATCCAGGATGCAGACTGGTCATTGGGAGGCTCAGGTCAACAGGTGGCCAGGCACTACTGCTCTCCCCGTTCCCTATTCTGCCCCTGAATGCACTCCTACTAACCTGAATCCAGGTTGCCCATGCAGAAAGCAATTACCCAGTACAAACTCTGACTGCTTCTTTTGTGTGTGTGGCTGCATCGTGTGGCATGTAGGATCTTAGTTCCCTGACCAGGGATTAAACCTACACCCCCTTATAGTGGAAGCTCAGAGTCTTAACTATTGGACCCCCAGAGAAGTCCCAAAATATGAGATTTTTTCTTTTTTTAATTTTTATTTTTTTGGCCTCACTGTGTGGCATGTGGGATCTTAGCTCCCCAACCAGGGATCGAACCTGCACCCCCTGTCGTGGAAGTATGCAGTCTTAACCACGGCACCACCGGAGAAGTCCCAGGACTTCTTTCTGATACCAGCCATCAGCTAACTTTTTCCTGGGGCCTGACCTACTCCTTGGATGAAGCTATACATAGAATTTCCAGACTGAAGCTGCCAAATATCCAACCTTGTGAGCAGCGCAGCAATTCCAGGGCCTTCATCGTGCTCCCCATATAGTGACCAACTGTCTGCTGCTCAGCTGTCCTAAAGTTCTGAACCCTGAATTCCTTACCAAGTAAGATCTTTCTCCAACTTTGTTTTGTTATGGGACACGGGGGTGGGTATAAAGGGAAACAGATACAGTTAGGAACTCGTTCCATTTCAACAGCTCAACTAAAGAACTCAGAGACACTCCCAACCCACACTAGAGTGTCTTAGACAAGCCTTGTTTCTTTGGGACGCTGGAACTGTCAACATGGAGACACAGGGCTGGCCGCTGGGGGGGACAATGACTACAGTCAGCTGGGCTGCAGCTGTCTGGCCCACAGACGGGTCCTGTGATCCCAGCTGTAAAAGGTCAGGGGTTTCTCTTCAATTCTCTGCTGGATTTAGAAGCCATGACTGGCTGAAAGTACAAACCACAATCTATAAAGGGGCTCATTTAACACTTGAGAAGATTAAAAGCTACCATTAACCTTTTGCAAAATAATAAACTCTGGAAGCACTACTATTGTGCTCACTTTCGGTTACAGTGCCAATCAGGAGGCCAAGGCCAGGGCTGTCTTTGTCAGCGTGATGTTGAGCTGATCAGAGAAACACGCCAGCCCTTTGGCCTGAAGAAGCAACGGGGATTTCTGTCTTCAGTGTGTGGAGCGCCTGGGCCGACATCCTGCTGTCACACAGCTGCCTGCCCCTGCATCATTCCTTCACCTCGTCTTTCAGAGAAGGAGCAAACCCTAACCATAAGAACAGAGCCAGGACCTGAGGTCCCTGCCGCTGAAAATCATCTCTGAAGCACACAAAAATGTGGTTATTTTTCTTTTGTCCCCCAGACTAAAACATAAGCAGGATTTTCACTTTGCCAGGCTCCAACCCTTTTTGATGCATTAATGGTTTAGAACCGGAGTCATCAGTTGAAACGTAATATCATATAGATCATGGACTTAGAGAATATGGCAGGAACAGTCTGCTAAACTTTAGATGCTAATTTGATTTTACCCACAAAAGACAGATAGACCTACTACGGACACAGAACTCACACTATGAATGACAGGCTCAAGCCAAAAAACATTCAAAATAAATGCTGCTTGAAGACACTATCGTAAAAAAAATAAAAAGTCCATTAAGGGAGGAAAGCACCAGCATCAATACTATCCGCATCCTCTGACTGCTGGCTTCAAGGTCACCTTCACGGCAGTGTCACCAGACGCACTGGAGTCAGGGTTAAAGCCACAGTCTCAGCCTGGGAGAATGACTGTCATCCTAGTTTTGGGGCAGCTTGCAAATTCAGGTATATGCATTGGCAGACAGTGATATAGGTAGGAGATAACAACCATGTACATTAGAAAAATAACACTGAATATCAGATGAACCAATGAAATAATCAAGGTCGGATTTATGTCAATACACAATAAACATTAAATCATATTAACAAGTGTTGAAATTATAAAACAGATTAGCAAGCAAATAAATTAGTAAATCAGCTTTGGCTCACACATCCTATCAGTTAAATTTTTTTGAGACTACTCACAATATGTACATTTACTTGTAAACTATCAATACACACGTTTTACTACAGCTTTTATAAAAATTAAAAACAGTAATAAAGAGCAAAAAATGAAATATTTAATAATTAGCCTTTTCACTAACTTAGTTATTCCTTTCTAACAGCTTTGTACTATCTTCAGCTGACACATCAAGGCTTAATACATATACTTTAGGGTGAGGCTCACTGTTAATGATAATGGATGTAAATCCATATTTCAAACAGTCTTCTTGATAATTTCCAAGGATATTGACCAAAGGTCAACAAATGGTCATCTGCACGTTAAATATTAGCAAAGCTTATTTATTTTCTTACAGATAAAGAATAAAAATACATTTGCAAATAGAAACTTTAATATTTTCTTCTTGGATTGTGTCTGCAACAACCTATTTTGGAGACTTCTGAATGGAGAGACAGAATGAAACAGAGTTCACAAGAGCCACTGGGGCACCAAGAAGCCAACATGCTCATACGCTGGGTCTATCTTGCCTATAATCTCTGGTCTTTGACGGAATGGCAAAAAGCTAATTCTTAAAGGCTAATTATTGCACAGTAAGAAAAATCTTTGATGGGTTTTGTATCTTCCTTTACATGACACATAAGATTTGGATGTGAAAAGGTATCTAGCATTGATATTTTTTCACGGTTAGTATCTTACTCTTCTTAAAAAAAAAAAAGAAAAACATGATTTGAGAAACCTCAGACTCATAATGCCCACGCCTCTCTCCTCATTCCATAGATGACACCTGGAACAAAACTATAAAGGATGGTCCTCCAGTACCGAGCAGGAATTCAGGATGCATTTTCCCAAGGAACTAATGCTACAAGCTGTAGTTACATGTAGGTGGACCAGAATTATGGTTTAGCCATGCCATAAATTAATATGTGGAAAGGAAAACTGGCAGAATGTTGATAATTATTGAAGCTGAGTGTTGGGATACAGGGGGATCCATTATACTTTTCTCTCTACTTTTGAGTATACTTGAAATTTCCTACAATAAAACATTAAGAAGTAAAAGATGAAAAAAAATCATTCGAGGGTAGCCTGACATCCTTGTCACTGTTCCTATGCAATCAAGAGGCATTTTCCACACAGCTGCTTCTCCAACCAACTCAAAACGTGGGGTAAGTGAGACAGTCTGCACTGAGACACCTCACCTGACAAACTCTCCTAGCAACAAGGGGCACTGGGAAATAGCCGTGATTATAAAAGCCAGACAGAAAAATTTAAGTGACCTATTTCAGGGGCAGGGTATTTTCAGTTAAGTACAATGTGGGAAAAAAAAATTTTTTTTTAAATTTCTTGTACTCATTGTACTGAGAATTCTAAGAGACCAACCAAGAGCAAGCTTTTCCGGCTGTATGCAATAAGTCTCTTTTGGCTGAATGTAATGAGGCTGTTTTTGCTGTAAGGTTTGCTCACTCTAATTTCTTAAAAGAAAGAATTGCAGGAAATTGAGATTAAAGTTACAAGTTAGAATTTCTTCTCAAAATTGATAATGTTCTCCCTACAAAAGTATTCTTTTATATGTCAAAATCACAGCCTGTATTTAGGGAACGCAATTATAAAAACCTATCCCTCTTATTAGAATTGATGCTTTTGAACTGTGGTGTTGGAGAAGACTGCAGAGTCCCCTGGACTGCAAGGAGATCAAACCAGTCAATCCTAAAAGAAATCAACCCTAAATATTCATTGGAAGGACTGATGCTGAAACTGAAACTCCAATACTTTGGCCACCTGATGAGAAGAGCCAACTCACTGGAAAAGACCCTGATGCTGGGAAAGATTGAAGGCAAAAGGAGAAGGGGGCAACAGAGGATGAGATGGTTGGATGGCATCACTGACTCAATGGACATGTATTTGAGCAGACTCTGGGAGACAGTGGAGGACAGGGACGCCTGGCGTGCTGCAGTCCGTAGGGTCGCAAAGAATCATACACAACTTAGCAACTGAACAACAACATACCTCTTATTAAATATCTAAATGTGACATGACCCAAGGAAAAAAAGTTCTCCAAAATTAATGAAAGAGTTTGGCAATGGTGTAAATGCAGTATTAGTCAACCTATAGGCCATATCTTTCTAAAACAGGTCATCACTATGGAAACCAACACCCTACTGCTGGGTTCTGCAGGTGGTTTATAAGTCTGAGGTAAAGACTTGACTCATGAATATAATTTACAATTACATGAGCCATACACTCAGACATAAACCCAGAACCTTTCAAAATCCTTAGGAAGCATCTCATTATGGGCATGTGGAAACTCTGTGCACACGAATGTCACCGAATATAATCGTGCCTAAGCAACCTAGATAGCATATTAAAAAGCAGAGACATTACTTTGCCAACAAAGGTCCGTCTAGTCAAGGCTGTGGTTTTTCCAGAAGTCATGTATGGATGTGAGAGCTGGACGGTGAAGAAAGCTGAGCGCCGAAGAATTGATGCTTTTGAACTGTGGTGTTGGAGAAGACTCTTGAGAGTCCCTTGGACTGCAAGGAGATCCAACCAGTCGATCCTAAAGGAGATCAGTCCTGGGTGTTCATTGGAAGGACTGATGTTGAAGCTGAAACTCCAATCCTTTGGCCACCTCATGAGAAGAGCTGACTCATTGGAAAAGACCCTGATGCTGGGAAAGATTGGGGGCAGGAGAAGAAGGGGACGACAGAGAATGAGATGGCTGGATGGCATCACCGACTTGATGGACATGAGTTTGGGTAAACTCTGGGAGTTGGTGATGGACAGGGAGGCCTGGCGTGCTGCAGTTCATGGGGTCGCAAAGAGTCAGACACGACTGAGCGACTGAACTGAACTGAAGCATCCAAGGGGGACCTGGTTCTAAGACCCCTGCAGACAACAAAATCCATAGATGCTCAAGTCCCCTTATATAAAATGGTGTGGTATTTGCATGTAACCTATGCACATCCTCCTCATAAACTTTTTAAAAACTTAATCAATTAATTTGGCTGAGCTGGGTCTTAGTTGCGGCATGCAGGATTTTTTTTTTTTAGTTGCAGTATGTGAGATCTAGATCCCTGATCAGGGATCAAACCCAGGCCCTCTGCCTTGGCAGCATGGAGTCTTAGCCACTGGATCACCTTACCTAAAATAGTGTTAACGCTATGTCAATAGTTGGAAATACAATGTAAATAGTTGCCTGCAAGCAGGTTGCCCGCATGCGGCAAATTCAAGCTTTGCTTTTTGAAACTTTCTGGAATTGTACCCAGATAGTTTTGATCCACAGTTGGTTGAGTATGTCGATGGGGAACCTGAGGCTATGGAGTCTGACTCTACACTCCTGGTCATGAGACAAGTACAATCTTGGAGAAGAAAGAGCATCCCAAGTGCTTAAGAACACAGCAAGGCAAACATCCCAAGCGCGAATATGAGATGCCTCATTCTCCCATTCTTTCCAAGGGCCCCTAGTTCAGGGTATCTAGCTAGTCACACAAAGCAAAACTCCCGGAAAGTTACTGTCTAGGGGTGTTGCCCACGATGATGCACTTGGATTCAGTGGCATGCACAGGCCCCACCTGGAGCTAATTTACTCAGACCTCCATGCTTGTGAGTCCCATTAGCTTCTCCTAACATTTGGGTCTTCCCCTGGCTTTCATGTGTTCACATGTCACTTTGTTTTATTTTATTTGGCTGTGCCAGGTCTTAGTTGCAGGTGGCATCTTTAGCTGTGGCATGCAAGATCTTTTAGCTGCAGCGTGCAAACTCTTAGTTGCAGTATGTGGGACCTAGTTACCTGACCAGGAATTGAACCCAAGCCCCCTGCACTGGGAGCGTGGACTCCTAGCCACTGGACCAACAGGGAAGTCCCCCACATGTCACTTTATTATGAATGCAGGTAGCAACTTTTTCCTCCTATTTTCTGCTTCGTATCAGCTAGGAATTCCCATCATTAAGAACAAGCAGGCCTTGGAGAAGGTTCTGAGAGTTATCCTGTGGACGTTGTGACAGCTCTTTCACCACTGCTTCTGTTCCAGACAGCAAAGCTGCTGACTGGTGGGGCTTGGGGTGGGTGGTGGCAGAGTATCATGAGGTCTAACCAACCCCACACCAGTCTCGGAGAACAGCCACAGCTTGGCTGCAAAGTAGTCTTTTTGGCTCACCATCTCACATACTCATCACTGCTGCAATGTCATTTTTAAATACAAATGTCTGCAGTGTGGCTGGAATAATAAAACCACCTGGATAAAGTACAGAAAAGCTTTACCTTTCTTCTCCCTTTCCTTGTCATGTGAAGGCACATCAAAGAAAAACTGTAGTGTTCCTTGAATTGTTTATGAAGCCAATAAAGGAACCAGGCTCTCAGTCCAGGCTGCAAGGACTTCCTGGGCCCGTCAAGGAGAACTTCTACGGTTCAGGGGTTTAAAACCACACGGGCTCCTGAAACAGTCCTGAGCACCAAGCTCCCCGCCTGACAGGTTCGGGGGCTTCCAGATGAAGGGCAGGCAGTCTGCAGATCAAGGGGCTGGGCCTCTGTACTAAGCACATTCTATCACAGAATGACGTTTTATAGCCTCGTGTCTCACTGAATGCTTAAAAAATGTTCCATACCTGCTCTCAAGAATTGCATCATGTCCTTTATAAAAACTAACTAAATAGCATCAGATGCACAGGAAATAAACCCGCTGATGAATCCCCTAAATCAAGCCATTTTTCAAAAAGTGACTCTTTCAACTCCCACTAGAAACAGGTTCACAGAACTGCTTTATAAAGAAACCAAGGCCCGTCTTCTGCACCACTTTAAAAGCCATAAATCTGGAGGCGGAGTGGAAATTGAGAACACGCCACCATCCCCATCTCTCCAACGCTCTACTTGGCATGCAGTCCTCATTCCTTACTCCCTTTTCACTCACTGTATGAGCACTGGTAAGAGGAGCAGACTTGCTGCCAGGTGATTTCTAAGCAGCAAACATCAAGTTTCAAACCCTGTCAAAGATGAACCATCCTGCCTTTTCCACTATGGTGGAAAAAGAAAAAACTCTCCATAAGCTGTACTTTTTATTGTAATTATTTTTTATCTCCTTGAAAGATCACTCTTATCAAATCTCTTTAAAAAAATATTTATTTGGCTGTGCCGGGTCTTAGTTGCCACACGTGGGAATGCAGGATCTAGCTCCTCGACCAGGGATTGAACCTGGGTCCCCTGCACTGGGAGCATGGAGTCTTAGCCACTGGACCATCAGATAAGTCCCTCAAATCTTTTTAATTTATTTTTAATTGGAGGATAATTGCTTTACAATATTGTGCTGGTTTCTGCCATTCTGCCATGAATCAGCCTCCTCAAATCTTGACTAAACGTTTTTTCCCCAAAATGCAAGTATCAGGGATTTTTTTAAAAAAGCAACTTCCTAGAGAGATGATAGGGTCAATATTAACTTACTGCCTAAACTCTCAGATTAAAACCTCATTCATTCATCCATCCATCCACCCAACAATTACTTAACACGTGCCTAGTATATGTCAGGGGCTGAGGACACAATGATGAACAAGATGGCCTTGGCCTGTGCATTCATGAAGTTTATGGTGTCCTGGGGAAGACAGACAGTAAACAGATAACTATGGCTCTGATAAGTTCTATGAAAGTGAAGTAGAGAAGGCTAGCCATGCCTTCAAAATTTAGGCATCTCTTTTCATAGTGGGATGGGGCTTCCCTGGTGGCTCAGAATGTAAAGAATCTGCCTGCACTGCAAGAGACCCAGATTCCATTCCTGGGTTGAGAAGATCCCCTGAAGAAGGAAATGGCAACCAACTCCAGTATTCTTGCCTGTAGAATTCCATGAACAGAGAAGCCTGGTGGGCTACAGTCCATATAGTCCATGGGGTCACAATGAGTTGGACACGACTCAGTGACTAACACTTTCACCCTTTCCATAGTGTAGAGTCACTGCAAAGAAGAAGCTGCCCCACCGAGTCCTAGATTTCGCAGGGCCTCTGGCATTGTAGAGGGCCTGTGGGACTAGCTCACCCCAGTGGAATGTGAATGGAAGTGATGTGTGTCACTTCTGGGTCCAGGTATTTAAGGAGGTACACCTCTTTGCTTTCTCTTTCCCCTTCTGCCAGCTGGATGCAAGGAACTCTAATAACTTAGGGTGGGGGTCAGCAACCTGGGCCCAAGGCCTGTTTCTGTGAAGTTTTATTGGAACACAGCCATACTCATTCATTTACATATGGCCTACAGCTCCTTTTCTACTACAACGAGGAGCTGAGTGGGTTGCAACAGAAACAGAGCTATAAGTCTAAAATATTTACTGCGTGTGTGTGTGCTCAGTCATGTCCGACTCTTTGCGACCCCATGGACTGTAGCCTGCCAGGCTCCTCTGTCCATGGGATTTTCCAGGAAAGAATACTGGAATGGGTTGCCATGCCCTCCTCCAGGGGATATTCCCGACCTAGGGATCGAACTCGCATCTCTTATGTCTACTTGATTGGCAGGTGGATTCTTAACCACTGCACCACCTGGGGTTGGGGTAAATATCTACTACCTAGCTCTTTGAGAAAAAGTTTGCCGAGTCACAAGATGGAAGGAACTTGGGCTCCTAACCAGCATGGGCCCCCATCCATCTACCGCCAGGAACACCCATACTGGACTGTTAAGGAGGCAAGGAACAGACTTCTAATTTGTTACAACAGCAAATGTTATCCTACCTCATACAGAAAGCACAATGTCCCATGAGAAAATGGAACAGCAGTACTTTAGTATTAGTTGCTCAGTCGTGTCCGACTTTTTGTGACCCCATGGACTGTAGCCCGCCAGGCTCCTCTGTCCATGGGATTCTCTAGGCAAAAATACTGGAGTGGGTTGCCATTTCCTCCTCCAGGGGACCTTCCCAACTGTGCATAAAGGAGACTTCATTAATGTGCATTAGAGGATATCCCAGGTTAACCTGTTATAGAAAACTGTCTCTTGAGTCTTTAAATTCTACACCAATTCTATACCTCTGGTTGGTCGATTATTTCTTTATTTAGGTTTTAAGGTGAATGACCTGGGGCTATTTGTTTCCATCAACCTGATTGCAAATCTAAAGGCACAGTTGAAATGTCTATTTTTCTTGCTAGCCTCAGAAGAGATTGCTGCAAATCTACTCTATGATTCTCATTCTTTTCAGCTTACAATACAAATAGCTTATTATTTTTTTGCAACCTATGTCTTATAATAAAGCAGTGCTGAAAAATTAAATAGAAGAAAGTTCAGTTGCCATACAGGCTACGAAAATGATTTGCTGGTGGTGATTTTTAAGCTTGATTCTAAATAGATTTATGAAGAATGGCACTTGGAAGACATGGTTCAAATTCTGCTATTTAAGGTATCTTATAGATGCTCAAAGTTAGGCTCTATTATACTATCCTTTTCTTATCACAACATTGTGTCCTAAATTTAATGTCAACACTGCTAAATGTTTTCAAGTGTCTTCCCCCACCCCCACCCCCATTTGGCTGTGTCAGGTCTTAGTTGTGACACACAGGACATTTCTTCACGTGGGATCTTTCATTGTGGCATGTGGGCTTAGTTCCTCCTTGGCATGTGGGACCTTAGTTCTCAGACCAGGGATTGAACCCTTGTCCTCTGCCTTGCAAGGTGGATTCTTTACCACTGGACCACCAGGGATGTCCCTAAAGCGTCATCTTTTTAAAATGCTTCCCCAGAGTGTGATTTCCTACTCAGTAAAACTAATCAAGCCCCAAGCACAGGTGCATTTGAAATCTTCAACTTGCAACACACATCCTACCCTTCCAATTCTTGGTAGTGGCCCCTTTTAAAATAGAGAATGTATTTAGCCAGGTGTCTAAAAGCAGCCCTGCACACCAAACAAAAGACCTCAGGCTACAACGTACAATTTTCTGGAATTACAGGTGTCAGTCCACGACAGTACTGAAGTACTTGTTCTCTGCAAGGAAAATCCAAATATATTTGTCACAGGGACCAAGGGTAAAACACCTTCCTTAAAAAAAAAACAAAAATTCAGTCCTGCCTGGCTCCCCTGTGTGACTTTGGGCGAGTAACTTACCCTCTCTGTGTGTCCACATCCTCATGAGCACGTTACCCAACTGAAGGGGGCTGTGGTGAGGATCACGAGATACTATACCCAACATTCAGCCAGTCCCCTGTTGGCGCTCAGCTTCTCAGTGCTGCCTTTACTGTTTCATTATCAGATCGAAGCAACCACACTGTGCCATAACTTTGGCATCCTCTGTGTAGTTAGTAAATTCTTGACTAATTAGTAGAAAACTTAGTAAATTGTAGTCTCAGCACTAAAGACCGACGGATTAAAATTAAAATCTTCCCAAGACAATTAAGAGCTCAAATCAGTTTAAACGGAATACTGCAGTCAGTCATTAGGCACTGGAAGCAACGTAAGCACCATTTTTCTTTGCTAAAGTTAGCACTAACTTACTTACAGGGCATGTAATTCAGGTAGACGCGGCACCACCCTTATCAAAAAAGCTTAGCAACCATGCATAATGATCACTTTTGCTCCATTTCTTATATGAATGCTACACTTAAGTGTGTCACAGCCTCAAGACTGAGCATCAGCTTCTCTTAAAAAAGAAACACTCTCATAACATATTGCTATGTGAAAGGGGGAAAAAAAAGGTTGAGCTGCAGAGCACAGGCATACCTCATTTTACTGTGCTTTGCTTTACTGAGCTTCACGGATGTTGTGTGTTTTACAAATTGATGGTTTGTGGCAGCTGATGGCTGACATTTTTTCAGTAATAACTTTTTAAAAAAATATATTTTACGGAAGTACAGTAGATTTACAAAGTTGGGGAGCAATGAGGTATTTTCATTTATTCTACTGCGGAGGGTCTTAGTCACACAGGATCTTCAATCCTCATGGCACCATGGGGGATCTTTAGTTGCAGCACCACGTATCTTTTTGTTGCGGCATGCCAACTCTTAGTTGCAGCATGAAGGATCTAGTTCCCTGACCAGGGGTCAAACCTGGGCCCCCTGCACTGGGAACATGGAGTCTTTGCCACTGGACCACCAGGGAAGTCTCCTGAAGTATTTTTAAATTAAGGTGCATACATTGTTTTTTTAGACAGAATGCTATTGCACACTTTACAGACGACAGTATAGTGCAAACGGAACTTTTACATGCACTGGGAAGCCGAAAATTCGTCTGACTCCTTTATTGCAATATTTTGTTTTACTGTGGTGGTCTAGAACTGAACCCATATCTCTGAGATGTCTGTATATGATCCCATTGAATCAAAACAAAAAGAGTTCATGTGTGATATATGTACTCATATTTGCAGAAATGTAGGAAAAAATAAGAATATATACGAAATATATATATATATGTTTATATTATATATTGTATTAACTATAATTCCCTCCCACTAGTGTGATAAAGAATAATTTTTTCCTTTGGGTTTTCTGTGTTTCTTTAAACATTGATCATGAATTTTTTTAAATAAGGGAAAAAGGTTATTAAATTTAAAAATAAAGCAGAACAAACAATATTTTGCACTCTGAGAGTTCTTCCCCTTGTTTTGTGGGGTTTTTGTTTTGCAGTAAATAGAGATCATGGCGCCCTTTTTTGGAGCACTCATTTAAACAGAGAGGAGGAAAAACCTGTTAACAGAGAAACCAAACAAACTTTGAATTATCAAAAAATCAGAAAATAACAAGTGTCAGCAAGGATGTGGAGAAACTGGAACCTTTGTGCACTACTGGTAAGAAAGTAAAATAGCAAATAGCACACTGTAGCAAATAGTATAGCAGTTCCTCAAAAGATTAAAACTAGAATTACCACACAATCTAGCAATTTCACTTTTGGGTACATAGACCAAGGAATTGAAAGTAGGGTCTCAAACATCTCTTTGTACACCCACGTTCATAGCAGCATTGCTCACAAGAGCAAAAACGTGGAAACAACCCAAGTGTCCATCAACAAATGAAGAAATAAGCAAAATGTAGTTAGCATATACATACGATAGCAGCCTTAAAAAGGAATAAAATTTTGCAACATGCTACAACATGGAAGAACCCTGTGGACATTATTCTAAGTGAAACAAGCCAGTCACAAAAAGACAAATACTGTGTGATTCCACTAATATGACATATTTAGAGAATTAAAACAACAACAACAACCAAGGAAGTAGAATGGTGGTTACCAGGAGCTAGGCAATAGCCAGGAAAATAGGAGGTTATTGTTTAATGGGTTTAGAGTTTCCGTTTTAAAAGGTGAAAAGGATATGGAGATGCATGGTGGTGATGGTTGTACAACAATGTGAATGAATATTAAACATAATACTGCTGATCTGTACACTTAAAAATGGTTAAGATGGTAGATTTTGTTAGGTATATTTTACTAAAATTAAAAAATATATATACAAAAAAAATTATGTGCTTAACTTATGACCTATATAAGCTATAGCTATGCTTTCAATTGTGTATATTATGAAACATATAGAAGCACCAGAAACTTTAAAATACGTGGAAATAAATACAAATGGAAGTTCTAATATTTTCTTTCCAATGAATTGCCTCAGGCATCCCTTGGGAGGTCCAAATCCTAAAATCTGACAGGCATAGAAAGGTAATGCCTCCTTCACAAGCCCAGGCCCCACTATGCATAGAACAGTGTGCAGCAGCCCAACCCTGACATTAAAAATCTGTCTTCTCTTCCTCCATCCCTTCTCTTGTATTCCAGGAGTCTTTAACCCTGCTCCAGGGTCTCAAAAAATTTTTTTAAATTATTTATTTATGCATCTGGCTGTGCCAAGTCTTTGCTGTAATACATGAGCTCTAGTTCCCCAACCAGGAATCGAACCCAAGCACCTTGCATTGGGAGCATAGAGTCTTAACCGATGGACCACCAGGGAAGCGCTACCCTCAAGAATATTTAATCCCAACAGACTCAGCTACCATGAATCCTCAGCAGGCAGCAAATGCCTGGTAAATTCAGAGAGATCGAAATGGAAACTGAATGGAAATGCTACTGGAAATGCTCCAGAGCCATGGAGATACTTGCGAAGCTACCTGGTGAACTGGAAAACGTGAGCTAGAATGAGGTTTACCGAACAAGTCTTTTTTGGGTGCCTGGAGATCCCAAAGTCTTAGAAACACTGCTTGAGCAAACACCTGTGGAGACAGTGAACTAAAAGAATACAGTCAGATCTACAATGAGGCTGGTTGCCAGCCAGCAGCTGCAGAGGCTTACCTTCAGGATCTCAGGTTCTTTGATATCCAGAGACCTTGGGTTCCAGTGTTGTACATGTTTATGTAATCTGTGATGTTTATGAGCACTTGGTGGTGTAAAAAACCAAATCAGGCAGACTGCAGTCATGAATCCAAGGCCAACGCCCAGAAAGAGTCCGCTCACGTACTGGGGGAGGGGGAGGATGAGGTACGCGTAGACGCACAGGACAAGGAAGCCCAAAGTCTTGACGGGTAATTCCAGCTGCTGCGCGGCCGAGTCCATCTCATGGTCACTGTCCAGAGCCGGGCCATCGTCTGCCAGCCCCTCTGGCTTGAGAGGGCCTTCTGAGAACTTCTCAGCTTTACTCTCCCCCTCCGGTTCCAGGTCAAAGTCCTCGGTGTACAGTTCGCAAAACTCTTCATCTTCTTTGCTCGCTAAGGCAGACAGAGAGCATTTCTCAAGAACCAGGGAGCCGGCCTTCAGCCCGCTCCCCTGGGAGCTCCTCGGTTCCGCCTCTCGCGCGGGCTCCTCAGAGGGCTGTGGGTGGTCGCTCCTGGGGACGCCGGGGTCGCTCCCCAAGCCCTCCCCCTCGGAGTCACACTCCTCCTCCTTGATGCTGTAGTTGTTATTGCTTTCCAAGTGACCGTTCAGGCTGGACAGATTGGAGAGCTCGGAAGCACTTGAAGATAAGGCTTTGGGCCTGTGGCTGCCACTTTCTTCCCCTATAATTTTACTGAAAAGCTGAAAAGGGTCATATATGACTTCCGAAAGGCGTCGCTTAGTGTCTTCGATCTTGGCCTCCATTTCGGGCACTTTAAAAAAGGAGCGCGTGTCGGAAGGCGACGTCAGAGGGGAAGAGGGTGCAGTTTTGGAATCCCCACCTGTGTTCCGCGGCTGCGTGAACTGCTTGAACAGGTGTAAATTCAGCTTGGAGTCGGGGGGCCTGTAGGACACGGCGTCGGACTCCTGCCGGGAGGTGTCGGTGGACAGAGACTTGACTAACGTCTTCATCAAGTGCCTGTGCCGTGGGGGGTGGGGGGATTCTTTTGGCTCCACCTCGGTCGACAGGGACTTCACGAGGCTCATGAAGGGTTTGGCGCTGGAAAGGGTGGAGGACGAGGCGCTGGATGAGAGGATGGGCGACCGGGAAGGCGAGGACAGCGGGGAGGAAGAGCTGGTTTTCTGCTCGGACAGGGAGGACACGCTGGGAGAGCTAGCTAAGGGCCCCGACGAGGACGACCCCGGGGACAGAGCCAGTGGCACTGTACCGAATACTTGTATGGCCGGAGCAGGGGGCTCCAGCAGCTTTACGGTGTTCTCGGAGACCGGCAAGACGGCGGGGGACACGGACAGGCCATCTGCCAGGATGAGCTGGGCGCCGGGGCCGGCGGGGTCATAGCCACCCTCAGGTTCAAGGTAGAGGTCCTCCTTGGCTTCGAGCCCCGTTACAACGCTCTGGTCGTCCAGCCCCTCCTCCAGGTGCTCCCGGAACTCCTCCTCCTCTTCCTCCTCCTCCTCCCCGGACGCCGTGAAGTGGATGGCGATAGTGTCTCGGGACACGGACCTCTGCACGTGCACTCTGGGGGCTGATGGTTTTGGCATGTCAAGGGTTTTCTCGGCATGGCGACCATTCAGACTTGTCATCGCCGGCTTCACAAGGGCTCAGGCTCTGTGAAAACAGCGAGAAAAACCGGAAGTCAGAAAGCGGTTTCTCCACGGGAGACGCTGTCGTGTGTGGACCAGAGCGCGGTTGAAGCTCACTTCTAAATGGTGATTATGCTTTTACCTGGCAGATGGCCACCCCTTTCTCACTTGAGCAGGTTTAATGGTTTAATTTTCATCGGATAAATTCCAGCGAGGCATTCTCTTTTATGAGCAAACTACCCACCCATGTTATAAATACCATACAACCTGTCTTCCTTCACAACATCTAAGTAATTGTTTCCTCCCTGTTAACTGGCCCATTTCTATCAGTAATTCTACACTACAAGGAGTGAAAGACCTGCACAACAGTTGTTACCAGCATTAGTTCAGAACTCCCACAGGATAAAACGTAGCACCCTGGCGATATTGAGGATCTTGGAACAAAAATTTCACCAGTGGCTTTCCAGCTATAAAAAGTGAATCCTGGAGGGTTATGGCTTTCACTGCAATTTTCACAGCAATCCTAACAATTATTTGGCTTGCATCTCCCACCAATGCTCATATAGCCTGCCACTGCAAATAAGTAGCAGAGTAACCAAGGGTGGTAAGGGACATCTGCAAACTCATTGCTGTGACCTGCTGGCTTATTTCCCAAATGGTAGGTACCCTGAGGCCAGAGTATTTAGGCAGCCATGAAGACATGGCCATTTCTAAGACATCAAGATAAAGCAAAGTTATATTTTCAGCTGAATCCAAGAATTCAAGGGCAGGAAAATGAAGTCTCAATGCCACAACCCACTACCAACTAAGAACTCTGCTAAGAGCTGGGGTGAGAGACATGGAGGCGACATCGCCCAGTCGCTGTACAGATAAGAAACACCTAAAAGCTGGGCGGCAAAGCAAAAGAAGCCAAGCCTCCCTGTGACACCGTGCATTACACCTACCCCCACCCCCCATTCACCTAAGGCCCATTTATAGGGAACCAGGCATCATGACAGGTTCTACCAGAAGGAAATGAACCACCATCTGGAAAGCACGACTATCAGAGTAGCTAAAATGTACTTGAGGAGTGACCTGCAGGCCTTTGAGGAGGGTGAGAGCAGCGTGGGAGGTAGGACACCTGACCGCTCATTTAAACTGATGGCGGGCTGTGGCAGGATAGGCCTGATTAGAAAGAAGGGACAAAGGCATGAAGATGAGCATGGGCATGGTGTGTCCTGACACATGGGTCTATTCTCCATGTCCAGGACGGAGGGTGGGTGTTGGGGGTGAGGGCCAGCCCGAGGGAGGTGTCATGGGAGAGGAAAGGGCAGCCTTGGGGCCGGGAAACAAGGCTTCTGACACTTGCTCCTTCTCCAGCTGACTCGGTGGGACCTTCAACAAGCCAAGACCTCTCTGGGTCTCGGAATCTTCATCTGTTAAATGAGGGACCAACGACTTTGAGACTTTCCAAATCTCAAACTCTTACGTTTATGTTTCAAGGTGATAGTACAGAACCCAATCTGATACTTACCCTGGTAATCTGCCACAGTCAACATTATGTTGCCTATTCCTTTAATTTGACCTCCTATATTTAAGTCTTCTACCAAATATTCAGGTTCAAAATGCTAGTAACTGAGACTACCAAAACAAGAGAAAAAGTAAACCTGTGTTTGTTTTGAGTGGATGGGGGAGAAAATCGGGGTGGGGAGGAGAGGGAGGGCAGGAAAATCTATTTCCTAGAAATAGGAAATAATCCAGTGATGACAAGAACTACAGTTCAAGAGCCCAGTCACAACAAAGACATCTCAAACTACCGATTTCTACAGCATCAACACTTGAGAGAAATTACTTTCATAAAAACTTTTCAATAGAGTTTTGCTCAAGCTCCTTCATGATCCTCAGGCTCTCCTGTCCCCACTGGAGCCAAGAAAAAAGAATGATTTCTATTGATCAGACAAAACAACTCAAATCCAGGAACTGGCAGTAAGCTATGAAGACATAGCCACGGGTCCAGGACAATCCTTCCCTGTTATCTCAAAGCCAACATGTTTGTTGGCTTAAGAAGAAGAAAAATACCAAGCACAAAACACATTTTTCATTTTAACTGCTGCTGCTGCTGCTAAGTCGCTTCAGTCGTGTCCGACTTTGTGCAACCCCATAGACGGCAGCCCACCGGGCTCCCCCGTCCCTGGGATTCTCCAAGCAAGAACACTGGAGTAGGTTGCCATTTCCTCCTCCAATTCATGAAAGTGAAAAGTGAAAGTGAAGTCGCTCAATCATGCCCGCCTCTTAGCGACCCCATGGACTGCAGCCTACCAGGCTCCTCTGTCCATGGGATTCTCCAGGCAAGAGTACTGGAGTGGGGTGCCATTGCCTTCTCCATTTCATTTTAACTGTCACCTACTTTTATAGGGGCTTCCCTGATAGCTCAGTTGGTAAAGAATCCGCCTGCAGTGAAGGAGACCCCAGTTCGATTCCTGGGTCGGGAAGATCCGCTGGCGAAGGGATAGGCTACCCACTCCAGTATTCTTGGGCTTCCCTTGAGGCTCATTTGGTAAAAAATCCACCCGCAATGCGGGAAACCTGGCTTTGATCCCTGGGTTGGGAAGATCCCCTGGAGGAGGGAAAGGCTACCCACTCCAGTATTCTGGCCTGGAGAATTCCATGAACTGTATAGTCTATGGGGTGGCAAAAAGTCGGACACGACTGAGCAACTTACACTTTTATAAGGGTAATTTTAAAATAAAATTATAGAAGTAATTTAAAAAGAAAGTTTGATTTTTGATAATTCTCAGTAGGCTGAAAAATAAGCTATATTTCAATTGCTTTAATAACGTAAAGGATGATCTGAAAGGCTCCGCTACTCTGAGGCGGGTAGTGAAAGTGACAGTGGGCACAGGTGCAAATACAGAGAGCGTGACTGGGGGCTGAACAGGGTAAGTCAGTCGTCTGGGGAGCAAGGCAAGAGTGGAGAGGCTCTTCTGGAGTTGAGGTGGGATGGTGTGGGAGGCAAAGTCAGGCCCAGTCCAGAAGGGCCAACAACAGTGCTTCCAGAAGCTTGTGGTCTCAGCAACCAGACAGGGCCATTAGAGGCCCATCTGCCCAACCCTCCAACACATAGGCAGGCCTCCTGACTTTAGAGGAACCTCAGCTGATCTCTGACTAGACTGTCTTAAGGTCTTGTTGGGCTGCACCCTGCAGGCCTACAATGCTGTACTTGCCCAGCTTCAAGACCGAAGAAACAGCCTAGACTCAGCGACGGAGACATCAATGGTTTAATGGATGGGGGAGTTTACATGTCTGAAGCAAGGTTCTGGAATGATATCCACCATGTGCGGTGAGTGGTGAGCAAGACATGGCAGCAGTCTTTGCTGCCAAAGGGAAGAGGAGATTGCTAGTTATAGGGGGACTTGACATCAGGTTTGCTCATTGGTAACCAGGGAAACTAGCAGCGGGGCATGCCCCTTACCACCCCTTTTGATAAGAACAGTCACTAGCTGGAGCCTGGGGCAAATATGCAGGTGGGTCAGTCCTGTGAGTAGGTGTAGGTGAAGCAGGCACTGGTAGAGCAGGGGATGTACAGAGAGCAAGAGAACTGCCATCTTGAGTGGCCTGTGTCAGCCAGCTGGGCCTAAGCTGGGCCTCCTGAAGAGCTAGGCGCTGGTGTGGCTCACCACTGCTAATGTCTTTCTCCAGGGCTCAAGCAGTGGCTTCAGAGGTTTGGAATAAACTCCCCCAAACTAGGTTTTACTAAAACAAGCCATATGAGGCTAAAGCAGCACTACCACTTTTTAAAAATAAGAAAATCTTACAGCCCTTTTTGCTAATCTGCAAATGAGGGGGCTAGGTCAGATAAACAAAGATTGCTTCGAGGACCCAAACTGCTGGATAACTGTGTGTCCTGGAACCAGAGTCCATGGACTGGGTTCTAGACAAATCTGATCATCACGTGGCTGCTCCCTCTTCCTCCTAGGGAGTCCTCCAAGCTCCCCGTCTCCATCCTTCACGGGCTGGCGGCTGGGCCCAGTAAAACTGACCTTCCTACAGTCATAGCACTGCAGAACAGCCAAGGTCAAGGGAAAAAGCACCTGACTGCTGTCCAGGAACTGTACGTGACTGCTCCAAGGACACAGCACTGAATGAGGAGAGGGCGGGGAGCTGGTCAGACATAGGCTTTTGACACTCATGTCCTGATTCGCCACCACAGCGATCTGCCTCCTCAAGCGTGTCATGCACGCTTGTTTTTCCTGCTTGTCCTGGCCTTGGTACAGCCCTCCGTGCACCGGCATGAACTGCTCTCTCAGTTACTGAGAACACGGTTCTCAACAGCTAGCATGTGACCAGCAGGATTGGGAAATAAGAATTCGTTATCCATCTGATAATCTAGCATCATAAAAAAGTAGCCTCCTGCCCTCTGCTATCTCAACTCAATTATAACCAGACTCAAAATAAATAAATGAGGACAACCTTTTCTCAAGCTCTCAGGAACTGAAATGTCAATAAAGGTCATTTCTCTCCCAACAGGTCTCCTTTTTCCAAAGCCACCAGCACAAGACCTTGGGTTTTAACACTGATTTTGAGTCTTGTGAGGGGAGGGCCTAACGGTTCCACTGTCAATGAGGATGATTTCCTGCCAGAGGTATGTTTAAACAAAAGTCTGATTTGGTCATGAGCAAAGTATGCTAAATATGAACTCCATCCAGCCCCAGAATGGATGGGGGTGCAAGAGCTAGGTGATGTTGATAAACACTAGAGGCCAGAGGTCTGGTGTCTGGGAAAACAGGTTCTATTTTTCAGGTCCACCATTCTGCTGAAAACAACTAACAATGAAATCAGTATTTTTTAAAAAAACTGAAAAGCAATGAAGCTTCAACAAATGAGTCAAGAATCAGGAGGCAAGAAGGAAGAAAGAATCTCAGAGAGATGAGCCCTACAGAAGCTGTTCTTGCCCTCAAAACACTGGATGATTCTGCCAAATTGGAACCTTCATTTTATTGATCTTCTGAGCAGAAATCATAGTTCAGGGCTGGCTGAGGTGGAGCCCTAACTGGAGATTGTTCCCCAATGAGCTGGGACGTCAAAGGGCTACACCTACCTGGGAGTAGGTGAACCAGAGGCAAATGGCCCTCACTTAGATCTGAGAGCTTCGAGGCCATTAAGCTAAGTGAAGGAAGCCAATCACAGAAAGACGAAGACTGTGTGATTCCATTTTGTGAGCTATCTAAAGTACTCAAATTCAAATAAACAGAAAGTAGGATGGTAGTTACCAGGGGCTGAGGAGTAGGAAATAGGGAGTTTTTTTGTAATGGATATAGAGTTTTGTATGATAAAAGAAGTCTATAGATTACCTGCATAACAATATGAATATACTTTCGCCACTGAGTTGTACACTTTAAAACAGGATGGTAAATTTTATGTTATTTACATTTTACCATAAGACTCTTGAGTCCCTTGGACTGCAAGGAGATCAAACCAGTCAATCCTAAAGGAAATCAACCCTGAATATTTGTTGAAAGGACTGATGCTCAAGCTGAAGCTCCAATATTTTGGCCACCTAATGCAGAGTCGACTAATTAGAAAAGACCCTGATGTTGGGAAAGGTTGAAGGCAGGAGGAGAAGGGGATGACAGAGGATAAGATAGTTGGATGGCATCACTGACTCAATGGACATGAGTTTGAGCAAGCTCCAGGAGATGGTGAAGGACGGAAGCCTGGCGTGCTGCAGTCCATGGGGTCACAAAGAGTCAGACTCGACTGAGCAACTGAACAACAATAATTAAAAAATAACTTTAATTTCACCAGTCACAACTTTAGAGTGAAATAATATAATACTTTGAACCACTTATGCTGACTAAAACAATTCAAAAAGCTCACATTGTTCTTTAGTGTTTATACCACCATGTGGTTATGTTCTAAGATAATAAATGCAAATGTATTCATTTATGCTCTCATACTTTTAGCGGGTGGGGAAGTTATCTAGAGCCAAATGCTCTCTGAACCTTAGTCAGGTTTGTTTCAAGGAAGCAGAGTATCTTGAACCATTCTGGGGATGGCTCTTGATTCAAGTCTTCACTGTAAGTCTCCAGTAAAGTTATTATGCCTTGTAAAGATGTTCATAGCTCTCAGTAAGACTGAGAAAGCCTCTAATAAGGGTTTCTCTCCCCAGCATTGATGCGGGATCATAGTCTATTCAGTCTAAAAATAAGGAACAAATCAATGGCTCCCATCTAACCTGAATTCATAAAATACAAAGGCCTCAACAAGAAGCTGGTAGCCAACTGCCCTCCCAACATGCCCTACCATGGATATCACGAACTCCATGATATCAATCTCAGTGAAGTCAGTTAAAATAAATTTCATGGATGTTTGGTATTCTATTTCTAGTCACTCAAAAAGGTTATCATCATTAATTAGTCCACGAAAAGCCAATCAACAATAAATCAGATTGTACAATGAAAACTGAAGAACTCTTTCAAGGCTCACTGTTGGCATTTATTAACTTGGATATAACAACCTCTCTGAATCTGATAGGTTTGTTTTCTGTGAGTTTTCTGGACTAGTTTGCTATTAATAATTGCCCTTCCTGCCTCTAGCTGTATTTGAAACAATTCAATCTCGGGATCTTACAGAGCCATGAAAACAGAAGAGTTCCTTCCAGGCCACTCACTCATCAGCAACTCATCTCCTTGGTCCTCTCACATTAGAACAGCCAAACAGTAATGTGGCCGTTATTATTATCAACACCAACATTATTATTATTAATTTTTCAGTCATATACTAGGTTAGAGGAAGTGCTGGAGGAAGGAAAAAGAGGAGGGAAATGAGCAATTGTGATTGAAAATTAAACTTGTCTCCAGATGCAGAGAGCACAGTAACATAGCATCTTAAGAGGCAAGCCTGGTTTGGAACATGCCTCATTTCTCAGGAGCATCCCTAATCCTTCAAGATCATTGTGAAAATTCTTCGTCTTTGTAAAATTTGACCCATTAAGATATTTGCTGTCTTTGGATAAGCTTGCACTTAGACATATGATGTATGGGCACTATCTGCTAGCATGGGTTGTGTCAGTCAATAGTCTTAATTCCAAAGCATCTCTTGGCAGAGGAAAAGAGTCAAGCTGCATTGTATTGCAGAGGATGTCCTAACATCTCTTATCTGTGCAAGCTTTGAATAGGATTTGGTTTTATGAAAAGTAGAGAAGGGCCTCAGGACTCGTTTTTTTCCACCTTGATGCTGCAGAGGAAGTGGTGAATTTGGTCAAGAACAAATAGTATAGGCAGGTCTGATTTAGCCTAAAAATCTCAAGTACATCTTAATAGCCATCCCTTGATTCATTTAAAATTCAATGAAGCAGCTGAGAACTGCCAGCAGCCAACAGATCCTAATCTGTTAATACCCCACCTTACAAACAAAAATCAATATTGACATTGTAGATAATGAACTAGTGCTAGCCTTAGCTTCATTTAAAAAGAGAAAAGGAAGAGAAAAGATAGTACTCTACTACCAGCACAGGCATCCTCACAAGGCACTTAGACCTTGACTGTGACACACCTGGAACTCCTATGCCATCAGTTATTAGGTTCCCAGACTGACTCCAAGTCTTTTCCAACCTAGTAGAACAGCACAATGCAAGGTTGATACCATTAACACACAACAGCTGCACCCTCTGCAGCCACTGCACAGACTTGCACACCTACTATGAGGAAGGCCCACCTGGGAAGAGGGCCACATCCCTGAAGGAAAAAGGGGTTCAGAAGCATCAATGTGATGAGAATTTTGCTTTATAGATTGCTGGATGGTTCTGGTAATGAAATCCAAATGCAGTAACTCTTTCAAAACCAGGTCACACCTTCAGCACAACCACACGAGGCCTACAGAGGTTTATAAAATATAATCCTGACGCCATCCACAGGGGGCGGGGGTGGAGAAATCTCAAGGAGACAACAGATGTCATATGATGACATCTATATGAAAGTTCAAAACAAAACAACCCTGAAGTAACGAAAACTCAGGATAGATATGCCCAAATCAGATGGCACTAATAGAGTAAAGAAGTCTGGGAATTTTTTTTTTTAAGCAGAAAAACCATGTTATGTGACTTAGGAGGAAGAGATGTGAACAAAATAATATGCTGGATGTGAAACAGCAGCATATGGAAAGGCATTGAGGTGAAAACAAGTCAATCAAGATAGAACAAGACAGTTGCTAAACGACTCGGTCGGCTATAGCTGAAGGGCTGTACTGGAGGCATGGGAGGAAGATTAATAGTTGATTTTAGAGGCAGGGAATCAATTGCTCAACGCCTCTGAAGCCTAAGTGCTTGGATTTATATTGAAATCTTAGGGAAAAGAACCACTGTAGGTTCTTGGGAAGTCTGCAACCTGGATGTAAATAGTTTTGTTCAGGTGAGTGCCTGGAACCTGGGAGACTGTGGTGCTGAAAATCCAGGAGGATGAGCAGAGGGTAGTGGCTCTGGTCACAAAAGAGCACATTTTTCAAAAGCTCATCAGGTCAAAGGTTAATAAAGGGGTGAATCTGACAAAGAGTAAATGGAGTTCCTTATTCAGTTTTCATCTTTGCAACCATTTATTGATTTATTTATGGCCACACTGTGTGGCTTGTGGGATCTTAGTTCCCTGACCAGGGATTGAACTCAGGCCCTCGGCAGTGAAACCTCAGAGTTCTAACCACTGGACAGCCAGGGAACTCTCACAACCATTTAAAGTCTGAGATTATTTCCAAATGAAAAACAACAACAACAAAAGCAGTTTCCTAACTACTGTTTGGCTTTGGGTCTGTTGTCATATATTGCTCCCTCCCTCTGCCCATGGGCCCTTCCAGTCAGAGTTATCAAGCTCAGTTACCGGAGGAAGCCCAAGTTTTAATACTCTCTGAATTTTTTAAACTTTATTTTGAAATAATTATAGACTCTCAGGAAGTTGCATAAGAGAAGTCCTGTATACATTTCACCAATCATTCCTTACATTTTAAAATCAAACTTTTTTTTTAAAGTGATTTTTTGATCATGCTGTGAGTCATGCAAGGTCTTGGCTTCCTGACTAGGGACTGAACCCGCACCCCTGCAGTGGAAGCACCGAGTCTTAACCACTGGACCCCCAGGTCAAAACTTAAAGGCAAATTCCAAATGGTTAGGAAGTCAAGTTTTAACCACAGACCACGAATTCATCCCTGTAAGAAAAACATATTCCAACGGGCAGAGTGAAACTTCCGCTTAAAAGGACTTTCTAATAGTCTTGCTTAAGGTCTTCAATGGTCAACTTTAGGAAGACATCATCAGTAGATACTTCCCAAGTACAGGAACAGCCAACTCACCCGAAAGTTCAAAAGGCCAATAACAAAAAAGCTCAACTGACTACATACAACAAAGAATCAAGAAACACATCAATGAAACAATTTTGGTCATCAAATTTCATCATTAAAATATAACATGGGATGATGTCAAAGGCATGTTGAGACAAACCCTCTATTATATTGGCACATAATCAGCAAAAACTTTTCTGAAACCAATTCTGCAGTAACTATTAAGTACTTCAATAATGTTCCCACCTCCACACACTGGGCAAAAAAAGGACCGGAGGGGCATTAACGCTAGTTTTCTCCATGTAACAGGCTTATCAGTAATTTTTATTTTCAACTTTTTAGGTATTTCCAAATCCTATTAATTAGGTAATTCCAAATACTTTCATAATCTGGGGGGGGGGGGATTACATGTAATAAGTGTATGTCAATTTTAAAAATAAAACATTAATTTCAGAATATCTAATTGTATTAATACTAGCTGCTCATCCCCCACACCTTACCCATGAGAAAACTAAGACACAGAAAGATTCATTTTTATAAAATGAATCACATCATATGTATGTACACAGTCTGTTTTTATACTCAAGAAGTAATCCAGCATCTGGAAAGTAATCTAGTATCTGGGAATCAGCAAGACCTTTGTGTTCAGTTCTACTAACTTGGTAGGAATCTGACCCTCAAGCAAATTTATGTACTCTAACCAAGCCTCCATTTCTCCATCTGCAAAATGGGAATGACAAAAGACAATTCAGAAGATTAAATAAAACAACTTATATAAAGTACTGAACATGGTCCCTGGTACAGAGCAAGCATTTCTAAAATGTTAACTGTTCGTATGTAAGTATTTCCTCAAGTCAACAGATTCTTTCACACATGACTTTAGCTTTATGAAATGAATATTCTATAATGGAACCATTTCAGCACGGGTTACTACAATTTTTTTTGCTATTACACACAATGCTGTAATACATTATGATGCTATACATACCTTTGACACCTCCAATTATTTCCTTGTGTGTGTGTGTGTGTGTGTGTGTGTGTGTGTTTGCTCAGTCATGCCCAACTCTTTGTGACCCTATGAACTGTAGCCTGCCAGGCTCCTCTGCTCATGGAATTTTCCAGGCAAAAATACTGGAGCAGGTTGCCATTTCCTTCCCCAGGGGATCTTCCTGACCCAGGGATCAAACCTACGTCTCCTATGTTGGCAAATGGGTTCTTTACCACTGTATCACCTGGAAAGCCCAATCATCTGCTTAGTAAATAGTTTTAGACGTGGAATTACAGGGCCAAATGGCACATATAAATTTTCACTTCAACTTAAAAAAAACACAATTTCAAGTTCATTGTAAAAATATTTTCAAAAAACAGATGTATGGAGAGGAAAAGTGAAAATTTCTCCTGCTCTCCCCCAAAATCAATTGTTTACAATGCACTCTCTGTCCTTCTATATGTATTTATAAATACACACAAACACACGAAGCTATTTTTGTTTTTAGTCTTAGTCTTAAGTCATACTATACATGTTGTTTTGCACTTTGTTTTTCACATATTTCCTGGACCCCTTCCTAATGCCAATACATACAAATCTACAGGCACACACACTTTTGCTACATGGTACGGATATACCATCATTCATTTAATCATTCCTTTATTGATAGAAATTTGAGTTTTTTCCAGTTTTTACACTAAAAACAATGCTGCTTTGAAAAGCTTCCTATATAAATCTTATGCACAGAGCAAGTCTATCATAAAGTTTCTACCTTGAACCCTTGTCATGACTGAACATTATTTTTAATTATTACCCATCTGATGGATGGGGAAAAGGCACCTCAATGCTTTGAGAGTCAGTTCATGTTTCTCCCCAGCTGATCTCTTCTCTTAACTGGCCATTCATGTTTCTTGCCCAAGGATTTTTCTTATCACTTTATGTATCATGGATAATTAACATTTTGTCTACTGTATGTGTAGGAAATACTTTTCCCCATCTCTGACTTTTAACCATTATAGTTCTTTTAAAAAAACATACAAAGTTTTATATTTTTAGTGTTGAACCTCTCAATTTTTTTCTTCATAGTTTCTTAGTTTTTACTTCCTGAAGAAGCCTTCCTCATTCCATCGCCATAAAAGTATTACTCTCTGAAATCATTTTAGAAAACACTGACAATAACATATATAACACATATAACATTTTCTGTTCCCTATACAAGAATTAAATTTTGACTTTGGAAAAAACTGACCCATATGGACAATCATATTTTCCAGCTATAATAAGCAATAAAGTACTTGAATTTTTCCTCTCCAAATCATACTAGTCAACTAGAAAACCTAGTTTACATATCTGAATCCACTCATATCTATTGACTGTTTAGTTTCACATGCAAAAAGTATTTTTGATTAATTCTTCATAAATTGAAAAAAAGTCTCTGAGAACTTAAAGAAATTAGCCTTTCTTTTTCAGTGAGAAACAATACTTTTCATACATGCCATCAACAGACTTAATCTTGATACAGGGCAGTAAAATGTGCTTAAGGGTATACTTACGTCAAAATTTTATTTACAGGTAAAGAATCTGAGGCCTGAAGAAGACAATGTTTTAAAAATCAGGATTAAGAAGTCTGTGTGAGTGTGTGTGTAGGGGAGAGCAGTGGTAGTGAAAGGAAGTGGAGGGGAGGAGATGAGAGAAGGCGGCAGGAAGGAGGGCTTCCCAGATGTGGCGTGTGTGCTGGCCCTTGGAGATTGGACAAGCTGCCTGCAGAGACCCAGGTGGAGAGTACGTTCCAAGTGAAGGATGGAGTGAGGGTAAAGGGAAGGAGGCAAGACACCCAAGGCCACATTCAACACCTGCGAGAAGGCCTGGAGGTACCAGGTTCCTGGCAGAGGTCCTGGACGGCCATCTGTCCACACTGTGGTTCCCTCTGAAGGGAACCACTTGCCCACGGGTCCCCCGAGATTTCCCCCATCCCACTCCACCACCACTGAGGACTGTGACCAGGAAGGACTTTAACCAAGAGTAGCCCTGTGATACGAGTCGGCCCTGAAGTCCACCCCCAGAGTGTGAGATTTTGACAACTGCTCAGTCGGTAGTGGAATCAGTTGCTGAAAACGCAGACCAAGGGAAGCCATGAGGCAGCAAGGCTAGGAGCCCTGAGGAGGACCAAGACCCTCAAACAACAGTGACGGGGCTCACACCCTTCACCTCCTCGGACCTTGGGTTCTTTTGCTGTAGACCAGGGCAAGGGGAGGGAGGGTCCTCCATTGTTTTCAAGGAATTTTCCAGAAAGCTCTAAACTTTATCAGTCTGTGAGTCTATAATTCAATTTCCATGGAAAAGAACCTTTTTAGAGTCCTACTTTTTCATTTTGCACCAGAGAAATTCTTGGCCAGTGCTCAAGTCAAGCTAAGTACACTTGGACTAATGTGCCTAAAGCAATTAAGTCCAAATACTTTTCTAATAATATTGCAACAGTTCATCTCACATTAACAAACACTTCTAGACCTTCCAGAGTTGTCTTGCTTAGCCCAGCTGTAGAAACATCCCTTATCTCTGGTTACAGGTGGATGTGGGCTGAGTCCGCTAAGAATGTGATGCAGATTAGCAGCACCTGGGTGTGCTGTGGCACCAGAGGACATGTGTTAGTCTGGCTTCCTCAGGCATCCCTTATCCGTACCCCGCTCCACCCCCTCCTCCCCAAAGCCACACTACACAAAAGGGCTGCCTCTGTGCCAGCTGTGGTAAGGACAGAACTCCCATCAGGCTCTCTACCCCACCCCTTCCTTTGTTCTTACTTTGCGCAACCTCTTGGCTCCTCCCTCCTGTGGATTCATCCCACACCAGCTCCATGTTCCCGCTGCCCTCACTTCTACAGTGCCCTGCAGAGGCCCCCGGGGACACAACTCCCTGCCTCTCTCACAAAACACCATCCGCCTTCTATTCTGCCTGGCTTTTTTTTTTTTAATGGAGAGGAGACCAAAGTAAGAGCAGGGCTGGCCTCGTTTTCAAGATCAAACCACCATCTGTACTTTCAGACCAAACCATCATCTGCATCACCCTCTTTAAGTCATCAGCACTGCTATCTACTGCCTGCGAGACATCCACACCAGGGCCTGAGTCACTCCTGCTGAGCCAGGGATCTCAACCCCAGCCAGGGAGGGTATGGAGCTGGGAGGGTTCGGGGCATGGGGGACATGGTTGCTGCAGACCCCAGCCCGGAGGCAGCTGTGGCATGCAGACCTGGCCTATGTCCTTGCTGTTTCCAGGAAATTCCTGAATTAGTGCACTGATTTCCTAGTCAGATCCCCCACAGGTGTGATTCCAGGCCTTGTCTCCCATCCAGGCCTCCAATTTTGTCTCCCTCCTTTCTCCCTCTGAGCACATGGCCTTGCCCCCAACTCGTCAGGAAGACGGTATGAGTTGCTATCTTGTCTCCCGTATCCATCTATCCACACCAATCACTATTCCCATTCCCTTGAGAGAGATTCTTCTACCCATTCTTATCTCTTCTCCACTCATACTCAGACTCTATCTGGGACCAAAGAAGTCTAATTCTAAACCTAAGGGACACACTTCATTCCTGCCCACCCCACCCTGGCCCACTAAGTCCCTCTCATCCATCAGGGAACCACTGCTCTTCCAACCGAGGCCCCAATCAAGAGAGTCTTCTCTTCTTTACCCTCCAAACCTCTTCTCTTCAGTTTTCCAAGTCCTGTAGACTCCCACCTCACACCTCAGCATTTCTTTCTGACTTCACCCCTTGCCCCAGTCCTCAGCCTATATGGCATTCTGCTACCAGACTAGTTTTCTTTAAAATACTACTCTCATCATATCACCATTTTGCTCAAAATCCTATCATGTTTCTGTGTCTCATCTGATCTCCTTGGCCTTCAGGACTCAATATGCCCCAGCCCCTCTGTCTCAGTTCAGTTCAATTCAGTCACTCAGTCGTGTCTGACTCTTTGCGACCCCATGAACTGCAGCACACCAGGCCTCTCTGTCCATCACCAACTCCCAGAGTCGACCCAAACCCATGTTCATCGAGTCGGTGATGCCATCCAACCATCTCATCCTCTGTCGTCCCCTTCTCCTCCCGCCCCCAATCCTACCCAGCATTAGGGTCTTTTCCAATGAGTCAACCCTTCGCATGAGGTGCCCAAAGTATTGGAGTTTCAGCTTCAACATCAGACCTTCCAATGAACACTCAGGATTGATCTCTTTTAGGATGGATTGATTGGATCTCCTTGCAGTCCAAGGGACTCTCAAGAGTCCTCTCCAACACCACAGTTCAAAAGCATCAATTCTGCGGCACTCAGCTTTCTTCACCGTCCAACTTGCACATCCATACATGACCACTGGAAAAACCATAGCCTTGACTAGATGGACTTTTGTTGGCAAAGTAATGTCTCTGCTTTGAAATATGCTATCTAGGTTGGCCATAACCTTCCTTCCAAGGAGTAAGCGTCTTTTAATTTCATGGCTGCAGTCACCATCAGCAGTGATTCTGGAGCCCAAAAAAATAAAGTCTGACACTGTTTCCACTGTTTTCCCATCTATTTCCCATGGAGTGATGGGACCAGATGCCATGATCTTAGTTTTCTGAACGTTGAGCTTTAAGCCAACTTTTTCACTCTCCTCCTTCACCTTCATCAAGAGGCTCTTTAGTTCTTCTTCACTCTCTGCCATAAGGATGGTGTCATCCGCATATCTGAGGTTATTGATATTTCTTCCAGCAATCTTGATTCCAGCTTGTGTTTCTTCCATCCCAGCGTTTCTCATGATGTACTCTGCATATAAGTTAAATAAGCAGGGTGACAATATACAGCCTTGACGTACTCCTTTTCCTATTTGGAACCAGTCTGTTGTTCCATGTCCAGTTCTAACTGTTGCTTCCTGACCTGCATACAGGTTTCTCCTTGGCCTTCAGGACTCAATATGCCCCAGCCCCTCTGTCTACTCAACCTTATTTCCAGTTACTGTAAAGTGTTCCCAATATTCTGGATGGGTGTAAGAGGCACTGGCTCACATGAAAACCATCCTCCTTCCACCTCCATTTCTGAAGCACCCCCTACTGGACATGCCTTCCCCTCTCTCCTCTGACTTATCAAATCCTAGCATACTCCATGAAGGCAGTGATGCCCCTACTTCCTTCTGGACAGCTCTAGTCCCTCAGGTGACCTCCTACAACATTTACACCACCCAAACAACAAAAGAAAGTAAATCCTCAACCAAAAGGAGACTGAGTTCCAAAAGTTCATCAGTAAATCAACTGTCTAAAATTCCAAATCCATTTATCTTGAAGGAAAATAAATGGGAAATAGGTTCATAGGCCCACAAAACTTATGCAGTCCACAATATAACCTCTATGGTACAAGTTTTCCAAACTGTACAGAACCGCTATTTATAATTCACTCAAAAGACTGAAGGCAAAAGGAGAAGCGGGGGTGGCAGAGGATGAGATGGTTAGATAGCATCACCAACTCAATGGACATGAGTTTGAGCAAACTCTGGGAGATAGTGAAGGACAGAGGAGCCTGGCATGCTGCAGTTCACGAAGAGGTCAGACATGACTTAGCAACTGAACAAAAGAAAAACGCATTCTGAGCTCAGATAACACCAGGACCATAGAATGAGGACCACACTCCAGAAAAAGGCAATTTTAGAGACTAGGAAGCCAAAGGCCCAGGGGGTAAATCCAGACAGTTTTCACCCCTCTGCCCCAAGAAGTCTTCTAGAGTCTGAACTCCAGTTTCCAATCCCGCCCAAGGACAGGAGTGCTTTAATTCATGTGTGCAATTTGCTCATTCAACAGAAGCAAGCCCCTGGAAAAGTACAGAGGAACTGGATCTGTGGGCCCCAGACACACAGGAGTCCAGGTGACACAGGAATGCCTCCTCCCGGGACCACTGCGGGCAGGAGAGACTGCTGCAAGGACTTCCAAGCACCACCACAGGAAACGGCATGGGCAGAACGTGGGAAAGTTGTTATTGTGTCTGGAGAATGGAGTGGGGCACACAGATAACATCTAATGTTAGCATGTGTAGGAATCTGGTGGCCACTCCCAGGGGGACTAGGTTTTAAGGTCGGAGGAAAAAGCTATTTATAGCCAAAATCACCCTGAAAGCAAATGCCCAACATGGATGGGAGCATCTCCAGGGCTCCTGCTTGCCTGCAGCGTTTACTTCATATTGTTTTAATATTAAGCCTCTGTGACTCGAGTACACATTAACAAAAGTATTTGTTGTGAGGATTAATGTGGAAGGTGGTTGGTTTTCTGAAGTGAGCTGAGAAATGGATGAGCCCCATGGAGCACAGAAAAACCTGGTTGAGAACTCTGGCACTGAAGAGACCCAGCTTGGGATCTCAGGTCCACTGCTTCTTAACGGCGTGTGACTGTGGACAAATCACTGCAAAAAGCCTCTTTTTTCTCATATGTAAATAAAATGGTGATAATAGTGCCTACCTCACAGGAGCTGCTGGGAAAATTATGAAATAACATTCAAGGGGCTTCCCTGGTGATGCAGTGGTTAAGACTCTGTGCTTCCAATGCACAGAGTGGGTTCGATCCCAGGTCAGGGAACTAAGATCCCACATGAGGTGCCACCAAAAAATTAAAAAAACAAACAAAAAACAAAAAGAAAAAAAAAGAAAAGAACATTCAGCATATGTAAGCTATTATTCTCAGCATCCCAGCAAACATGAGCACATCTTTTTCACCCACACAGACTTGGTTGGAGTTGACCCCACCAGCCATGGTACCAAAGATCAAACAGACAGACTTCTCGATCACTTGAGCTAGACTGTCTGGTCTGACCTCAGGTTTATTTCAGGCAGCTGTGACCAGTAAGAATGACAAACACAGGAGCAAAGCAGGAAACTGGGAAGGTCTATACATTATAATACAAAATGAAAAAGCAGAATTTGGTATGATGTGTATACATCACACATATCTACACAAAAAGTACATACAACCAACAGGATCCCAGGAGGCTATAGAGACTAAGTATTAATAGTCAGTGCTTCACTGTAAATTATCTTAGCTTTTAGTGCAAAGCTGGCTAAAAGGATCATTTTTAAAATGAGGGCACTAAATGAGACCTGCTGTTTTACTAACCTTTTTTTCTGTCTCTTCCCCAGGCTAGCCACAAGATTCTAACAAATGATGTTTAACAGTAATTGATCGATTCCATGTACTATTGTTCCATTTTAATACGGATCCAGATTTTACCCAACAATCCACATTTACAAAGGGTTCATAATATTATGAAATCAAATCATTACTACAGGTGAGATAATGATAAGCTAAGATAATGCACAGCTAAGTAAACAAGAAACAATTGGTGGCTTAATTTGGATAGTAAGGGCACTCATATTCAAGGTCAATCTCATTCTAAATGTATTGAGCATGTTCGGTTTGGGGAGTGATGCCTGATGCCAGCTCTGGTAACAATGTCTAGAGTCAGGCCAATCCTGTCTCAGAAATTCCTATTATGTCATTCACAGCCAATCAGAACTTGGCATTGGCATGAAACCATACAGACTTGCAATTCCCAACAGAAGCAAGGAAACTTGATGTTTGGGGTAGTTTTTGTGTCCTTTTCCTGGGTAAAGGTGTAGTTTCTGTGAAGCCTTTTGAAATGCTCAACATGCTGCCCTGGCTCCTGTGGGTTCCTTTGCAGATCCAGGTTGGAACCATCCGCCTCAGTCAGTCTAGATCCGAGCAGCAGTCTGTGGTGGGACAACCTGAGCACCTTCTTAATCCCAGCTCTCAAAGGGCAGATGCACCTTGGGACGGGGCTGAGGGGAGCTGTGCCAGAGAACCCTAGGAAACATCGGCGCGCAGATGACTCAGCCATTCCTCCCCATCTTGGGGTCTATCACAATGGAGAAGGGAATGGAAGACATTTAATTTGAAAAAATTCCCCTAAGTATGCATTTGCCACCCCCAACCCCAGTATCTACCATGGAATTGAGACTCATTGGTCTAAATCAACTCAGAATATCAGGAATGCATTACATTTACTTAAATACACACACACGTACATACACTGCACAGAAAAAGGTGATGGATTCACCAGAAACTAAGTTGGAGACACAGTATCAGCTATTTCTGGGCACCAGGAACTTGTTAATCCAGTCTACACAGAACGCGTCACTCTAGGGGCAAGTCGCTTTGTAAGAGATTACTGCTATGTACCAACATGAAAGAAAAAAAAAAAGGCCAAGCTCCACCAAGGCTAATCAATCAATTACTTCAGATATTTTCAATGAGGACTCACAGGTGGGCCCACTGCTTCCGCAGGCACAGGACACGATCACACCGAGTTCTGCTCTTGATCTTTAACTCATCCTCCTTCACTGTTTGCCCCATGAGTTGTGGCCACATCTCCTGGGGCTGGTCCCACCCTCCCCAACCCCCATCCTCACCTTCCCCAACCCCCATCTCCACCCCATCCCAGACCCCACAGTCAGGGCCTCCAGAGCTGCCCATTCCTGACAATCTGTTTCATTGCTGTCTCAAGGCCTGAAACAGGACAGAAGACAAAAGACAAGGAGAATGAAAAAGAAACTTGGATGCACCAAGAAACAAGAGAAAAAAGGCTGTTTCTCAGCCAGTCAAGGAAAATAAGCGCAAGAAGCATTTCATAACCAGAAAGTATGAGTACACAGCACGGAATCACACTGTCTAATCTAATTCTGGAGCACTTTAAACCTGGCGGCCGTACCAGGGCTCCATTTGACGTTTCAAAGAACTGAACACTGTAAAGTTGTGATCTTGATATTTTCCTCTTCACAGGTCCAATAATTGCCTAACAGCAGTGTCCTGCCCTTTCTCAGATGACGAGTGCTGAGTTCATTGTTGGGTTTTTTCTTCTAGCTTATGTGGGTCCTCAGATAGTCCTCTCGGCCAAAGAGAAATGCCAAAACAGGAGCAGAACTTTCTGGCCATCCTCGAGCAATTAGGATCCCATCAAATCCCACTCAGATAACTCAACACCTAAAAGTGCACACTGCCTGGGCCAGCTGAGGCTCCCTGGAAAGAGCTTCCTCTCAGGAGAAGCCTCGCTGGGTCGGGATTCTCTGATCCATCAAAGGACGGTCATGATGGAGAGACCCTCCCCCTCAGATTGTTGGGAGAAAGAATAAATAGGCTAGCCCCTCATAAACTGGAAACTTTGGGCACATTAATTAATTAACCACACTGCACTCTCCCCCTGGATACAACAGAGTAAAGTATACCAAGGTAATATCACCACTTGTTCTCAAAATAACCTGCTTGGCTGATATTCTACTTAAAGTATCATGGTTATTCTTCTCTCGAGAAAATTCAGGGGTTTTCCCCCTCCAAAAACTTTGTGAGTCATTTACATTTCCGTAGTAAAGAGCATCATTTATGTATAGCACAATATTTGCCCCAGGCAACTAAAAAGCAGGAGAGTTATTTCTGGGAGGAAAGGAGGGCCACGGTCCACAGAGATCCAAGAGAGACACGGACCTGAGTCAGTAACAACAGTTCACTTTTACATGGCTCTAAATACCGTATCAACAATACCTCATTTAAGTCTGATGACCCACTGAGGTAGGTACTATTTCCATGATTTACAGGTGAAGGAAAAGACCAGAAGTGTTTCCAAGATAACAAAGCTACTCATTAGCAGAGCTAGGACTCCAAGCGGAGAAGGCAATGGCACCCCACTCCAGTACTCTTGCCTGGAAAATCCCATGGATGGAGGAGCCTGGTAGGCTGCAGTCCATGGGATCGCTAAGAGTCGGCCACAACTGAGCGACTTCACTTTCACTTTTCATTTTCATCATTGGAGAAGGAAATGGCAACCCACTCTAGTGTTCTTGCCTGGAGAATCCCAGGGACGGCGGAGCCCAGTGGGCTGCCGTCTATGGGGTTGCACAGAGTCGGACACGACTGAGGTGACTTAGCAGTAGCGGTAACAACAGGACTCCAAGGCCATGTTCTTCACCATTGTATTACACTGCCTCGCTCAGCTTTTTGCAGAGCCCAATTGATCCTGAGTCAACAGAAGTTTTCCAAAGGTGCTCCGAGCTTCCAGAAAGAGTTCCATCCAGTCAGTGTTCACTGAGCGCTGGCTCTAGACCAAGCTCAAGAGCTTCACCCTATCTGTCCAGGGAGCATCCACCCCAGGTTGTGTCTAAAGACAACTCAGGAAAGCGCTGAAAAGTGCTTAAAAATAAAACAAAACAAAAAAAAAACCACTGCAATAATGCACAGAATGGGCTACAAAATATTCTACTGTTCTAGGTTCCTCAAAGCCTGCCTGGGATAACAATCAACTGATTAAGGACATATGCTCCATGGTGGAGAGACTTTCCTATGGTATAACAAACTACAGTTTACAGCAGAAAACAACCAAGCAGGCCATAAGAGCTTAACTCAAATGGTCAACCAAAGCTTCTATATGTGCTAACAGGAACACAGTCCTTACAAATGGCAAGTATGTAAGGACTATAGAGAAATGGGGCAATATGCAAATAGAATCATGATAAATGAGGGGCGAAATGCAAACTAGTAACAACATTGTGTGTGTGTTAGTCACTTCAGTCATGTCCAACTCTCTGTAACCCCACGGACTGTAGCCTGCCAGCCTCCTCTGTCCATGGGGTTTCTTAGGCAAGAATACTGGAGTGGGTTGCCATTCCCTTCTCCAAAGGATCTTCCCCACCCAGGGATCAAACCCAGATCTCCTGCATTGTAGGCAGATTCTTTACTGCCTGAGCCACCAGAGAAGCCCCACACTAACAGAAGCCCCACACTAACAACGCAATGCTTAAAAAATGTATGTTTGAAATGCTAGAGTGATATAGAGTTTAGCTTTCTTCTATGGAGATAAATACAGATATACATATGTACATAAATGTGGGAGTCTAACTGTGTGTATAAAGTTTGTCACAAATATTTTAAAGTCTATTAACCCCCCAGGTACCTGAAACAGCAGCTCTTCTCAATGCGGCACTCCCGGCCCAGCTCACGACACCCGGCCCAGCACATACTCAGCTGGGCCACTGGCTCAGATGCTGGGCAAAGTGACAGAAGCGACACTAAAGAAGAGGAGGGTAGAGGCGGAGTTACAAAGGGAAGAAGGGAGCAAGGGGCAGGTGGCCTCTGGCAGGGGAGGCAGGCACCGGGTAGGGTGGGAAGAACCTGAGTTTCCAATTCAGACCATGTGCAAACCCCAGCTCAGCCCCTCATCAGCTATGTGGCCTCAGCCAGGTTACGTGAACTTTCTGAGCTTCAGTTTTTCATCTACGAAATGGGAAAATTAAAGTCAACCTCAGAGCATCTGTGTGGGGAAGAAAAGAGTTGTACACTAGCTCCTGTACAGGCTTCTCCTCACATGGCCAGACCCCTTCCTTCCCTGACCAGGGTCAGTTTCCTTGTCTGCCAAGGGGCAACAGTAACAATTGGACGTCTGAGGACTAGTAGAAAACTTTTGGCGACGGATCTGTCCATGGTGGCCCTAAACAAACACTGGTTACCAATGTACCCTGGGTATGTGGGGTAACAGGAACAACTGTGGGCTTCATTAACATGTCATGTGTGAAAAAATGTATCAAATGGTGGCAGCATCACTGGGGGGGCCTTCCCAGGTGGTGCTAGTGGTAAAGAACCCACCTGTCAATACAGGAGACATAAGAGACACAGGGTCGATCTCTGGGTTGGGAAGATCCCCTGGAGTAGGAAATGGCAACCCTCTCCACTATTCTTCCCTGGAAAACTTCACGGACAGAGGAGCCTGGCGGGCTACAGTCCATACGGTCACAAACAGTCAGACACGACTGAAGCATCTTAGCACTGCATCACTGGCAGAATCGTTGTTGCTGTTTAGCTGCCAAGTCATGTTCGACTCTTTCTCGACCCCATGGACTAGCCTGCCAGGCTCCTCGGTCCGTGGGATTTTCCAGGCAAGCATACTGGAGTGGGTTGTCATTTCCTCCTCCAGGTGATTCTCGCAACCCAGGGACTGAACCCATGTCTCCTGCATTGGCAGGCACATTCTTTTACCACTGAGCCACCTGGGAAGCCCTGGTGGAAGTATTCTGCTTCCTGAAAATTATTTCATAATTTTGTGATTCAATCCTTAAAAATGATGTTCAGGAAAAAACAGCCTTAGGCCAACAGCTGCCATCTTTCACCCTATAACCAGGCCCCCTGTGTCTGGGACTAAGGGCCAGCTCAGGTTATATGGTGTGGCAAACATCCTAAGGAAAGCAATCAGGTGGTTAGACCTCCTGAAGTGACAGGTGAAGTTGGTTCACACATTTTATTTTTACTTTTTATTTATTTTTAAAATTTCCTAATTTTTCTTTTTTTTTTTAGTATAGTTGACCGGAGAAGGCAATGGCACCCCACTCTCGTGGGGTGGAGAAATCCCATGGAAAATCCCATGGATGGAGGAGCCTGGTGGGCTGCAGTCCATGGGGTCACTAAGAGTCGGACACGACTGAGTGACTTCACTTTCACTTTTCACTTTCATGCATTGGAGAAGGAAATAGCAACTCATTCCAGTTCTTGCCTGGAGAATCCCAGGGACGGCGGAGCCTGCTGGGCTGCCATCTATGGGGTCGCACAGATTCGGACACGACTGAGATGACTTAGCAGTAGCAGTATAGTTGACATACTATGTTAGTTTCAGGTGTATAGCAATGATTAGACATTTAAACACATTATGAGATGACTGCCATGATAAGTCTAGTAACCTTTTATCACCATAAAAAATAATTACAATATTATTGAGTGTATTTCTTATGTTGTATATCACATCCCCATGACTTAATTTATTTTATAATTGAAAGTCTGTACCACTTAACCCTCTTCTCCTATTTTTCCCGTCCCATACTCCTTTCCCCTCTGGCAACCACAGGTTAGTTTATTCTCTGTATCTATTTATGTTTTGTTTTGTTTGATTTGTTAGCTTCCACGTAAAATTGAGATCATACGGTATTTGTCTTTCACTGACTCATTTCACTGAGCATAAAACCCTCTAGGTCTACTCACGTTGCTGCAAATGTCAAGATTTCATTCTTTGTTACGGTTAATATTCCTGTGTGTGTGTGTGTGTATCACTTACAAATATCTCCTCCCATTCAGTAGGCTGCCATTTCCTTTTGTTGATGGTTTCCTTTACTGTGCAAAATCTATAGCTTTCGTGCAATCCCTATCAAGATACCAATGACATTTTTCACAGAACTAGAACAAAAAATCCTAAAATTCATATGGAAACACAAAAGATCCCAAAAGGCCAAAGCAATCTTGGAAAAGTAGAACAAAGCTGGACGTGTCACATCCCCTGATTTCAAACTGTACTACAAAACTGTAATAATCAAAATGGTATGGTACTGACACAAAAACAGACACACAAATCAATGGAACAGAACAAAGAGCTGGAAATAAACTAACACTTATATGGTCAATTAATCAACAACAAAGGAGGCAAGAGTATACAATGGGGAAAAGATAGCCTCTTCAACAAATGATGTTAGGAAATCTGGCCAGCTACATGCAGAAAAATGAAACTGGACCATTTTCTTATACCAAATATAAAAATAAGCTTCAAATGGATTAAAGAATTAAATGTAAGACCTGAAATCATAAAACTTCTAGAAGAAAACACAGGCAACACACTCTTTGATATTATTCTTTTAGATTCGTCTCCTTAGGCAAAGGCAACAAAAGCAAAAATAAACAAATGGGTTCACACATTTTAAAGACTGCTGGGCACAGATAACATCAGAAAGCCAGGCACAGTGGCAGAGCTCAAAGCCAACTGGATAGCAAGCAGGGAGATGCTCAGTCTGCTTTGAACCTCGGCCAAGAGGTCAGCAGCAACTTCATCTCTCCTCCTGTTCTTGCCACAAGAAAACTGAAAGTAAGGAGAAGAGGGCACCAAATCAGATAAGGCCAGATCATTCCCTCACACGGTCACTGACCCAAAGTCCTGACTCTTCAAAAGGTCCTTCAAATTAATCACTGTCTCTTCAGAGAAGCCTCACTGAATTTCACAGCCTCAAAGACAACTGTTATTCCCCCAAATCTGTGGCAGTAAAAATAATGGCAGGACTCATCTCAAATGCTTCCTCCTCAGAAAGATCTTCTTGACTACCTTCTCCAAGAACATCTCCCCATCCCTTTATTCTCTTTATTTTTCAGAACACTATGTTATATGGCTACTTACTTCTTCACCCCCCAGAATACATCTCTCTATGTAGGCAGAAACGTAGTTTATTTGCTGCTGTGACCCCAGTTTTGTACAGAGCAGACACTTAAAATATTTATGGGTTGAATTAATGAATGAACACTACATATAATACCTAAGTAACTTGTTTATGTCCTTTTCAGAAAATCCATACAGTAGAGAAGATGAATCTGTCATTCACAGTTGAGTATATTTTTAGAAACTGGGCATCAGGTTTTAGCTTCTGAATGTAACATAACTGTTGTTATGAACAAGTGAGACCTAATTTAAAACCCAGATCATCTCTACTCAGAAATACCCTTCCCAGGGAACACAAGCCTTCCTAACTGAGGACTGTGGGCATGGTCCCTCTCCTCTCACAGGATCACTCTGTACCTTGTTTCTACTCAGAAAATGCATTTCTTTTAGGAAACTGAAATTCTAACCTGGCTGTTGTTCAGTCACTAAGTCGGATCCAACTCTTTACGACCCCATGAACTGCAGCACACCAAGCTCCTCTGTCCCTCACTATCTCCCGGAGTTTGCTCAAATTCATGTCCATTGAGTCGATGATACAATCTAACCACCTCATCCTCTGCTGCCCCCTTCTCCTCCTTCCCTCAATCTTTCCCAGCATCAAGGTCTTTTCCAATGACTCAGCTCTTTGCATCAGGTAGCCAAGTATTGGAGCTTCAGCATCAGTCCTTCCAATGTATATTCAAGGCTGATTTCCTTTGGGATTGACTGGTTTGATCTCCTTGCCATCCAAGGGACTCTCAAGAGTCTTCTCCAGCACCCGAGTTTGAAAGCATCAATTCTTTGGCACTCAGTCTTCTTTGCGATCCAATTCTCATATCTGTACATAACTACTGGAAAAACCATACCTTTGACTACACAGACCTGGATGCTGCGCCAAAGAGAAGGATCCTTCAGGACAACAGGGAATATTCTTGAGTGGTGCTGAGTTCTTAGACCTTAATGGCATAAATAAAGGCTCCTCTGAAAGTCACCATCCACTGGTGGGGGGTGGGAGGTGGGAGGAAGGGGTCAGAAGTAGAAATTAAAGAGCTGCTTCTAACAACAGGACTCCAGACCTGTGGCTCCAGGGCCTGCCCTTGTGTCAGAAGCACCTGACTCCCAGTTTGCCTCATACAGGAAGGCTGTTGGAAACCGCAACAGATGATCTGAAGCCAGGACACAAATCCAATAAATGCAGTTTTCTCAAGGTACTTTCTTAAACACATATATTCTCAAATGGGAGAACTCTGAAGTCATGTTATGCCATAATAAAGCAGGCAATGCCTCCTTTAAAACTAATATAACAAGCGATTTACCTAGCAAATTAACTTTGGGCTCTAAAATCCCACAGGGTCAAAAGCTGTATCTGTCTTTCCACTATAAGGGAAAACACACATAAATAACCAGGGAAATAAATGCAGAGTTGGTACTGCTTTTGTACATAATTTGCCCTTAGACAAAAAGAACCTTCTCCCCAAAGTCCCTAATGGGAAATACTGGGCCCAGCTCTGCAGGGGAAGGGAGCTACACCTTCCAGAAGCACTACTCTCAGGTCACATGACTTTCTCAGAATGAGGCCTGGCTGCAGCTTCCAGCCCTGTTCACACTTACTGTCCAACAACCCACAAGGTACATTTTCAAACCACAGTCTGAACCCTTCAATGAAAAATGGTATAATAACAGCAAACTCCCTTCTAAAATTCTCTCCAAAAACTTGCATCTTATTGTAAACCAAGGGTTTTTACATCTACATGCAAAATTGATCTGTGTGTACATGTGTGGTTTTCTAGAGAGATCTCATAGTGTTCGGAGGCTCAAAAGTACATGATCTAAAAGCAGTTAAAACACCACTCTTAAAGGGCAGCAGAACTTTTTCCTATGGGTTATTTTGGGAAACCAGTTTGCCTGATGGCTCAGCAGTAAAGAATCCACCTGCAGTGCAGGAGACTCAAGAGATGCAGGTTCTATCCCTGGGTTGGGAAGAGCCCCCGGAGAAGGAAATGGCAATCCACTCCAGTATTCTTGCCTGGGAAATCCCAGGACAGAGAGGAGCCTGGCGGGTTACAGTCCATGGGGTTGCAAGGAGTCAGACACAATTAAGTAAGCATGCAAAGCTTCTCAGAGTCGCCTCCAGTTTCTAACAAGTTAGGACCTGCCTGGGGTCAAATACTTTTTCCCAGGAAGTATACTAGGAATCGGCAGTACTAGCTACCATAGTCCTTTTGTGGTGCGGGTCCCCCACATTCCTGGGGATGCCCAACGACAGCCCACCGGACCTCACAGCTATGACAGACCCTGAAATCAAGATGGTGAGTCAGCAAGGTCTGCACTTAGGATGCTGATTCTTGAGTTTGCTTTGGACTCTTGGATGTTGACATTTTCCACTGCAAGCCAGTAACACATCATAATAACTTACCGGTTTTTTGTTTCTTTTTTTAAACTCAGAAACACATTATTTTATCCAGCTTCCTAAGCAAGATCAAAATTAATGTTCAGTCTTCAATGCTTCAGTACATCACTCAAGATACAGGACACATCTCCATAGAAACTTTCCTCCCAGGCAAGTTTTATCTTCGACTGAGCATTTCTACATCAAAATGTAACCCTAAAGTCATTGTTTCCAGTAGTCTCTGACCCTCTCAACACACTGTGTTCTAGATATTAAAGAATTTTCTACATTCTGTAAGAATTAATACTTGTACATTTGCCCTCCCATTTAAAAATTATTTTTTTATTTTTGTTTTAATAAACTTGCTCTCTCTGAGGTTTTTCTAACATGGAAATTTAAATATCCTACAGATACATAAACTCTCCACTTCCGTCAACCCCAGATGCTGGACCTGCTGATCACACACCTTTTGTTTCTACAAGCCATGGAAGAAAGTGACTTTGTTACTCTAAAAATCTCACTCTCTCATTTCACGTGTACCCAGTTACCAATGTTCTTTCACACAAATGGCAATTTTTGCTCTTTCTTCCAAAAATGTGACCAAAGGTACAATGAAAGGCTGAAGATGACTGTTTTCTGCTTGTTCTCCTGGACTGCCACCTCCCTCTAGCATTTCCTCTAAACCAAAAGGTACCATTGTATTTGGAAAATAATCAGTTTTTAGAAAAAGGTACCTTTACGCTATTATTTCCAGAATGACTTAGATACACCGAAGGGGAAATTACAATCTGCTGAGAAAATTGCAAAATAATTTCTAATTCTATTTGCTATAATTTGACAATTCTATCTTAAATAGTCTAGAAAATGTACCATCGTGAGATGTCTCAAAGCCATTATCCTAACTGAAATCTATTTAAATGGACTAGTCAGTTTATTTTCAAGTCACATAAAAGCACACACAGACCAGAAATCCTGCCTATTAAATCAAGGGGGGATGGTATGCCTGTAAAATACATGTCGCCAAAGGAGTAGAGATTTTAGCCTCAAAATACCTCAGCCATCTATCATGGCATATGTAAGCAGTGGTCTAGAGAGCTTCACATGCTGACATACATACGAAATGAAGTATTGAACAGTCTTCCTTTTTAAAAAACCGAAGTCAGGAAAAGCAGGCATGTTCTATTCATCAGGCTGGTTTTCACTCCCAAGTTTTTGCTTCCTACATGTTTTATTGTTTTCTTTAAACAGTAAACAGACCTTCCACTTCTCTGCATTCATAGAAAAGTGGAATGGATAATCCCAAACAGTTGACTTGGGAAGGCACTGCATTTTTTAGATAGCTTTCCATTAAAATGGGACAGAGGAGGAGGATGTAAACTGACTGGGGTCCCAGGCACAATGGGGAGAAGGAAAATTTAGGACTGGTGAGAAATAATTCACCTTTGGGAAACTGAGAACCAGCACCATAACTTCCTCTGTATTTACAATCCACAGTGCTGACTCTTCATTAATTTTAGATGAGTTTCACGGTAGGTTTTTTGTAATTACCAACAGCTTGCATTACTAGCGCAGGAGCTGGCTCTATCAATTAAGAGATATGGTTTCCTAAGCAGAGCCTCCCGGATCACATGCCTACCTTCACATGAAGGTGTGTGCTGCCGGGGAGCTACACTTATGAATCCTAAAAAGTAGCAAGACAAGAAGACCTTCCTCCAAGACCCCTTTCAGGGCCAGATCCCTGAACCCCCAGGACACTGAGGGAGAAATTCAGAGGGGAAGAAACTCAAACTACCAAGGTAGATGATGATCACCTTTGACTGTAAATGTAACAGGGTTCTGTTATAATAACACACATGTCACCAGTGCTGTCGTATATATTGGTCTGCCCCTGGAAGAATGGTCTTTTTTTTTTTTTTTGGCTGTACCGCATGGCATGGGGGAATCTTAGTTCCCCAACCAGGGATCAAACCCAACCTAAGCCCTTGGCAGTGGAAGCACAGAGTCTCAACTGCTAGACCACCAAGGAAGTCCCAAGAATGGTCCTTCTGAAAGCAATTTCTTCCATCTTTTCTGCCTCTAGCAAAACTAGAATAAGGAATATAAAACAGAATCATACTTTCATAAGCAGAGCTCATATCCTAGGACACACATGAGGTCCACGAGGAAAGAAGGGAGCCAGTGACAGTGAGGGCAGATGTGGTTTCCTGACCAGTTAGAGGCTGCAAGAGTAGATTGCTGGACTTCAGGCTAGGAATGGTAAGCTGAGACCCCCACAGGGCAGAGTCAAACAAGGCTGCAAGGCTCAGACCCTCAGTTCTCTTTCTACTTTAGGGCCCCCTTTCTGGCTGCAGACAAGAATCACCAGACCCAACAAAAAGCCGACGAGAGGGAAAAGATTAACTTAGAAGGCATTAGGATAAAAACAGGAGGAAGAAAAGGTGGTATAAAAGAGATAAACCCAAGAAAAGAGAAGCCCTGTGAGAATTTAGGGGATTGAGGGGGGAGACTGGGGCACTGATCAAAAGAAATTGACTAAGGAAACCAAGGAGAAGATATCTTGGTATAAGACAGCTGGTTCAGAGGACAAATTTATCCAGTGCTCTCCCACAAAGGACATCTTAAGGATTTGAGGAGGGCAAAGAGGCCAGTAGTGAGGAAAGAGAATCTCAGGGGTCCAGGCTAGCCTGGCATGACTGGTGAGGAAAAGCCAGGCTTGCAAGCACAGACTCTCACCCGCTGGGACCCTGGAGCCTTTGTTCCAGGTTCTCCCTCTACTGTGAATTGGCCCCTCCTTTCTAAAAACCTGGCTTCAGAGCTTTTTAGATGAAACATAAAGAAACTTTAGAGCTGGAGTTCTTCCTTAACCTAGCCTGATGAACATGAATACCCCAGCCCACCACCGTCACTGCAGCCAAACGCACATACCCACCAGATTTCACATTCAACTCATGAGAAGACAAAGACCTCCCTTCCCCAGCCCAAAGTTAAAAACCCTGACTGAAAGAACTCCGTGCATTGTTTTTAGTAAGGGGGGTGGTAGTGTCTTGATCCACACCCCTCTGGATGGTGGGCACATGCTCTGTAGGCCGTCCAAGAGGGGTGAGGTTCTGCTCTAGGAAGAAGACACTGGTCTAGCGCCTCCCAAAGCGTCACCAGGACTTTTACTCCTGGAACCAAGACCTTACTGGGAAAATAGCTGGTTACTTTCTAGACAAGACCTTACTGGGAAAACAGCTGGTTACTTTCTAGACACTCCACAAATAGCCCCAAAATGGAAAAACAAATGAAAATTCCAAAACATACTTCAGTTAAAAAAGAAAAACTGGCACGTTGGCTTATAAACTATTAATCTGGGAAAAAAGAATCTAACTAACCACTTTATAGGGCTTCCCTTGTGGCTCAGCTGGTAAAGAATCCACCTGTAATGCGAGAGACCTGGGTTCAATCCCTGGGTTGGGAAGATCCCCTGGAGAAGGTCAAGGCTACCCACTCCAGTATTCTGGCCTGGAGAATTCCATGGACTATACAGTTGTATAGTCCATGGGGTCGCAAAGAGTCAGACACAACTGAGTGACTTTCACTTTCAACCACTTTATAATTAAGAATTTATCATGTTGAATTGCTATTCAAATACCTGCTTTAAGATTCTTGAAATGCCATCTTTAAAAAAAGAATGGCAAAGTGGGTAAGGACTTCCGTTAGGAGATTCACAGAAGACTGGCACTCACTGAGAGAGTCCAGGCCTGCCCAGGGACAGACCCAAGCACAGCCACTGTCTTCTGAGCAGTGTCATCTGCTGAATGCTCAAGGGATCCTTGGAGGATCAGCCCACACTAACTCAATATGGGGATAGCCTATTTGACAAGCCCTTTCTCAAGCCTCAAAGAATCTGGCCTGAAATCATCACGGTGGTTGGAGGAGGGGTTCTGAAGCCAGTTTTCAGGCTTCCTGCTTGTCTGGCCAGACTACTCAGTCCCTTAGCAACAGCATCACATCACTGAGAGATACTGATGTGACCCGCACAACCACAGGCAGGAAAAGGGGCCGACAGGGCTGAACCACATACCTGCCCCTCTCTCACTGCTACCAAAATAAGAAACCAAAATCCTCTCATTCATGCTTGAAGTACCAATTTGCTCACCTGTAGAAAAGAACTCCTAAAACAGAAAAATGTGGCCAAAAAAATACTCCTTTCTTCCTTAGCTTGAGCACCCATCTCACTCAACGCTAACCAATTATCGGAGCCCACTTGCTCTGTGCTCACTCAGCAAAGAGGTGGGTAAGGGGCTAGGAGACCCCACTGCAGCACTTGGGAGGAGCCCAGGGGAGGCAGGATGGCATTTCTGGGAAGGGAAATTGAAGTTAACAGGTCAACAACTCTGACAGATAACATAGAAAGGTTAAAATTCTCATCAAGCCCTAGTAGAGGGAGGTTTTAGAAAACAGTTAAGTTGGCAATTTCTAGAAGATTTCTTCTTAGCTGTGGGCCAAAAATGTATATACTTTCAACATGTCTTACATTTTCATTTGTGAGATTAACACTCTGGCATTATAAATTTACATAGCTGGAAGAACCTCTTGATCATCCACCCCAGAAAACCCTGGGCCCTGTACTTGTTCCCTGTGCTGCCAAAAATGACTCTTATCACCTAATTCAGAAACTCAAATTGTGCTTTTTTCCTTCGATGAGATTTTCGTACCACAAATCAGACCTCATGAAATAAAATTTCACTGCAGGCTATTAAGCCTCTGCGAACACTCCTCTCGATCACAGTCAAGCCTGAAGACCAAAGCTCAAATGACCAAATGAGTTTGGTTTCAGGCTCAGAGCATGATCAATAGTCATTTCTTTTGGGAGTTTTAGCCTTAAAAAAAAAAATTAATGTTCCTGGCTTTACTATAACCTACTCCATCAGGATCGAATACCACTCATCACCTCCCCACAGACATTAGAAATTAAAACAAAAGCAACTCCTTTCCCCTGGGCTTTCTACTCTTCTTGACTTATTTTCCACCTCGAGCTTGCCTGTGAACTTAGCCAGAGCCTGCAGCTCAACCTTCCCTGAGGACGGCTGCCTTCAGACTTCCTAGCACAGGTACTGGAATTTCTATTCTGAACCCAGATGGGGGAATGGGAAACCGAACAGGGGCCACAACAGACTAGTCACTGCCCTGGGCTAATGTTCCGAGGTCACTTCTAATGGACATCTGGACACTGAGGACACAAGGACGGCTTCCCTTCCAGCTCAGGCGAGGAGCAGGTCCCTCAATTTGATCAAAGGAAGCAACAAAATGAGGTAGGAGATGCTCAGCCCAGTGACTGCAGGGTGGAAAGCAGGCACTGTGGAGCCGGCCTCCCCTACCCCGAGCTCTGCCTACTGCTGGCCACAGCCACAGGTCCCCCTGCTGTCTGCATGGCTTCCCCCATCCTTGCTGTCAACCGGCTTTTCCTCATTTGTCACCGTTAGGTCCCAGCAGGACCACACACACACACACACACACACACACACACACACACACACACACTTCCCTTTACCTGCTCTCAGAGGTAAAATGATCAGCAAGGTAGGGTTAGAATCTACCACATGGTCCACTCTGAATGGAATTCACCTTATACAAACATTTGCTTGGTCCACTACACCTGCCAGGAGGCGTGTTTTAAAATCTGCCTATGAAAAAACAAATCATCGCCCCCTCAGTCTGGCAGGCAGAGTCCTACAGTGACATAACCGGCCCTCTCCTCTATCGTCATTGAAACGTTTCCCGCCAGCCTTCCCTCCGACTTGATCAGGGCACACGTAGTGAATCTCGCAGGTTTTCTTTTAGAGCCCGGTGTACCCACACTGCCTGGCTCTATTCTAACCCTCCCTCCCACCAGATCACAGTTACCTGGCTGAGCTGTTAAGGTTTCCAGGGCATGGAGGCATCACCTGCTCACCCTCCACCAGTGGTGTTCTCAACCAGCTGATGCCAGTTCCCACTTGGAGTTCCTGGGCACCACTTCAGTACCCACACTGCTGCTAAGTCACACAGGTCTCTATAGTCTCTGGTTCTGCCATTTTCCTGGACACTTTTCTGTCCCCTTAATATTCAGCTTAAAGCCTTCTTAACCAGACTTGCAAGACTCCTGGAAGACATATCACTCTGGTCTTCATGAAATACCTTCTCTCTGGTTATTGGAGGCTCTGGTTCAGGGAACCAGCCCCTTCCTTCCAAAAATAAAAACAAAAACACACATTACCTAGGAAACCAGCTAGTGACATCCCATCAAACTGAGAAAACATCCCAGTTTTCTCTTTCAGAATCACAAAAGTTATAGAAGAAATGTAACCACCATCTCTGCCAAGTCCTTCCATTTCCTAGTTAGAAATTCATAGTTTCTGGTGAAGATCCAGGTTTCCCCTTTGAGTCTCTCCCACATGACAAGAGGATCTGATGAGCACCGGCAGGCTCCTCCCTTCAGCTAGAAGTGGCCCAGGAAGAGGGCGTCTCCTCACCGGCAGGGTCAGGACTGAACACAGCTGCCTCCGTTCTTCCCAGTGGCTGGGAGTCTCTTCCCGGACAAGGTACAACTAGAATCCCCTCCCACTGCTGCCAAGAGCGCTTCCCAGGTGGCTCAGCGGTAAAGAATCTCTCTGCCAATGCAGGAGACAAGGGTTCGATCCTCAGGTCGGGGAAGACCCCCTGGAGGAGGAAATGGCAACCCATCCAACCCACTCCAGTATCCTTGCCTGGGAGATTTCACAGACAGAGGAGCCTGGCGGGCTTCAGTCCATGGGGTCACAGAATCAGAGGTGACTGAGGACAACACTGCCAAGAACTCTTTTTAGGACCCACCTGGCATGATTTTGGAGTAGCGCCACCACCCGTGGAGAACAGCCCAGGGGTGCCAATGGAAGTAAAAGCCATGGTGGAAAGCGAGGAAAGAGAGACAGACATGAACAGGGCAGAATCCCGACTCTAGAAATTCCAGACAGGAAGACTACTATATCCCTGTCTGTGGGTTGTATACGGAAGACTCCAACCGTGAGGTCTCAAATTGGAGCCCAGTGCGACTAAGCATATACTCAGTGAGAGGGATGCCTCCTGAGGGCAGGGACAGAAGTCAGACAGGAGGGCCACCCTTAACTCGGGAGGCAAATGCTTTTCAAGTGTGGGTCAAGACATTTCTCCTGTAAGACAGTACTAAACCCACCAGACAGCTCCAACCACAGATTCCCATGCACTATTCCTCCACCCTCAGCCCCCAGCCTGGCCATTTCCCGTCTCAGGTTATCCTGCTCTAAAAACTACCCAATCCTTCCAATAAATCCAAGTGTTAAAGAGCATTCTTCGAGGTCCCCCCTGTTCCTAATGTGCTTACATTCATTCATTCATTCATTCACTCACCCAGCAAACATTTAAGAAGCTCGTGCAGTGGGTCAGATGCTGAGCAAGGCACTGGGTATATAATCGTGAGCACAATGGATGAGGTCCCTGCCCTCCTGGAAGAAGTGGGAAAGCAGATGTCTCCTAAAGAATACGTCACAACAACAGCAAGAAGTGGTGTAAAGAACAAGAGAGAAAAAGGGAGCGAGGTGAGGAGGCGGAGCCGCTTCCTGAAGAGGGAGATGCAAGGTGGTTCAGTTCCTGAAAGGCTGGGCTCCCTTCCAGATGGGAACAGAAGGGTCATGGACTCTAATTAACTGAGAGGGGAGAGGCCTGGGATCAGGCTGCAGCAGAGGTGGGTGGGGGCGCTGAATCACACAGGACTTTGCAGACCAGGTTCAGAATGTGGCTCTTATCCTGGGAGCAACAAGAAGCCTTCCTAGGACTGGGAACAAGGACGTGGTGTGATCACATTAGGAATTTTTAAGAGAAAGAGACCACTCCGGCTGCAGAGGGGTGCAAAGATTATAGAGTGGAGGGAAAGCGGCTGTGGGAAGAACAGGGGGCTGCTGCTGCTTCAAAACCAAGAGAGTTGTTTGGACTAGAGTGGCGGCAGTGAAGCTGAAGAGAAAGAGAACTGTTCAAGAGATGTTTAAGAGATGAAAATAACAGCACCTGGTAACGGACGAGATAAGAGCCAGCTTGCATTTGCAGTGAAGAGAAATGTCAATTACCTCTGGCAGCAAATATTGGCTGTATACACTCTGCAGCTCACTGGTATTACACTTACTTCCTTTGGCACCTATTTTTCAGAATTTCTAGACAAATTTAAAGCTCTTCTCCTTACTTGCTCTTAAATCCATTCTTAAAAACTGTCATCCGTTTTTGAAACATATTTATTGAGCACGTACTATGTGCCAGGGAGGAAAAAGGTGACTAAGACAGCCCAGGCCCTTGGCATGTCTCCTCTGAACCTCTAAACCCTCCTGGCAATGAATGCAGCTACCAAGGGTGAGGTCACTCTACCACCTGAAACCATCATATGAGCCACTCAACAGATTCCCGTCTACCTCTTAGAGACCTTCTGTGATGCAAGAGCAGCACAAGCGCTTTGCATTGGAGAGAGTCACTCCGTATTTCATAAGATCTGAGCCTTGGGAGACACCCCACATCAAATCTAACCTCTCAGGTCACTGAGCTGCCAAAACCGTGCTCTTAGAGGAAGACCATGAACCCCAAGAGGGGTTCTTCCTCCTACATAATCAAACTCCTTTTCTCTACAACATTCTGAGTTCAGGACTTACACAGGAATTGTGCTCTCTCATTTGTTGTCCAAATTAGTTTCTGCGGGATTTTTCCTAAAGCAGAGCTTGAACAGTGTAGCTCCAGGGTTTATGACACCATCAATGTGACCACATGGAGCTATTTAACTGAAAAATAACTAAGATTAAAACTCAGTTTCACAGTTGCACTAGCCACCTTGCAAGTGTTTGATAGTCAAGGCAGCTAGAGGCCACCATAATGACAGCACAGATGGGGCACGTTCTCAACACTACAGAAGGGTCTGTTGGAAAGAGTTCCACAGAGGTGCTGCTATAAGGTTCTCTGCAGGTTTGAATTCTCCTTAAAAAACACACAAAAGTTTAACAGATAGAGACTTTCAACATATAGCTGTATCCTTCTCGATTTTATAAGTGAATGCTATAATCTGGACTGAAATTAATATACACCAAAAAACAGTGCTTTTTAGTTAGTCTCATAGTTTGGGCTTTGTGTATATTTTATTTGCCAGGAATGTTGAAAATAACGTGATTCCTTGTGAGGAAGAAAGGGACCAGGATTTCACAAGCCACTGTGAAGACTTATTCTTTTCCTGTGTGTGTGTGTGCACGTGCACGCGCACGCACTCACTCATGTCCGACTCTTTGTTACCCCTATGGACTGTAGCCTGCCCAGGCTCCTCTGTCCATGGAATTTTCCAGGCAAGAATACTGGAATGGGTTGCCATTTTCTTCTCCAGGGGATCTTCCTGACCCAGGGACTGAACCCGCATCTCTTATGTCTCCTGCACTGGCAGGCAGATTCTTTACCACTGCGCCACCTGGGAAGCTTTTTTCAAATATATCTTACACATTGCCCAATACAGTTGATATTCTCAGTAAATACATCGATTATTTGGCCATCTAATTTTGTGCCTACTTTTCATAAGCAAGTCTATAACAGGCTTGCAAGAAATATTCATTTCAGATTTGGAATGGCAACCACTAACACCAGTCCTCTAACGATGTCCTGTAATGATGCAGCATGCAGCAATTTCTTCTCTAGGACCGTATCTACCATGTGATTTTATATCCCAAAGACATGTTTATACTGTGACAGAAAATCCACCAACAATGCTTCAAATGTGAAACTATCTGGGAACAAGAATGGAAAATGTTGATCATCACTCAAACTGAGTGATGATACAGGAGGCTCATTTTTCCTTCCTTACTTTCGTGTATTTAAAATTTCTCTCCAGAATAACAGACTTCTTTTTTTTTTAAAGGAACTAATGCAATTATATACAAATTCAATCTGTTCTAACACATATTCTGGAGGGTAATTATAAACTTTGATATGGCTGGGTGCATAGCATTTTACCAAACCTCTCAAGCCAGGCCAAGAACCAACACAGCCAGTGACCTGTTTTATGAAGTTCTCCTCCTTCGTGATCCCGGGCTGTGTCGGGCGTTAGGCAGCACGGCACCGAGCGTCTTCGGAGGCCGGGTTCAGGTGGGTTCTGCTCTCAGCTGCTCGGAGCCATCATGCTTACCACCTGACAGTAAGGCCCCTGTCTGCTTATCTTATCAGTAGAAAAGGCTAATAATCAATTTCCCTCCCCATCCCAACACTAACGCAGATGCCCGCAGACTGAAGAACAATGCTTCCGGTCCACCCCAGCTTTCAAGTGAGCCCTGTGGGCACTGCAGAGGCCCCACGGCAAGCGCTGCCCAGCGGCCGGGCTGTGGTTAGCACGTGGCTGCCCCACACCACGCCATGCAGGGCTGCCTCCAGAGGACATGAGCAGGGGCCATTTTGGTCCCACCCACCACCCTCTGGCTACTTTACACCCAGGATGAGGGAAATGTGGACCCAGAAACACAAGTTCACCCCCTTCCAGGCCAAGTAAGTGCCCTGATGCCTGCGAGTCAGCAAACCTCTGTAAGACATTCCCACGGTGCCTCAAGTAGTGACAGGCTCGGAGTCCCAGCCCTTCCCCTCTGCTCTGTGATGTGCCCGCTGCTCCTTCCTTCATCCAGTCCTCTCCGCCCCTCCTCACCACAGCCACAAGCCGCTCCCTCCCTTGAGGCACCTTCCCAACACCAGCTCCCCTCCCTTTATTCTTTCTGGGGCCTGTTTTTTCCCCCTCAGAGGAAGGAGACTTCCAACTTCTCACAATTTAATATATACAACGCACATCAGTTGACTTGTTTACTGTGTAGACTACATAATGTGCTGTGTGCCAGCAGGGAACACATCTGTTTCGCTCCCCTTTGGGTTTCTTTCCAATGCTAAGCACAATGCTTGGCTCCAGCAGACACTCAGATAGATACTTGTTTAATGAGTGATGATCGCTGTTCAGTCAGTCCTTTCAGTGGTAAGATTTTTAAATTTTGTATTTCCAGCCCCAAATGATACATTGAACCATCTTGAGGAACACTGCTTAAAAGACAACATTAATGGCAGTTCTATTCCCAGTTTTTTAAGGAATCTCCACACTGTTCTCCATAGTGGCTGTACTAGTTTGCATTCCCACCAACAGTGTAAGAGGGTTCCCTTTTCTCCACACCCTCTCCAGCATTTATTGCTTGTAGACTTTTGGATAGCAGCCATTCTGACTGGTGTGAAATGATACCTCATTGTGGTTTTGATTTGCATTTCTCTAATAATGAGTGATGCCATATATGACCCAGCAATCCCACTGCTGGGCATATACACCGAGGAAACCAGAATTGAAAGAGACGCGTGTACCCCAATGTTCATCGCAGCACTGTTTACAATAGCCAGGACATGGAAGCAACCTAGATGTCCATCAGCAGACGAATGGATAAGGAAGCTGTGGTACATATACACAATGGAATATTACTCAGCCATTAAAAAAAATACATTTGAATCGGTTCTACTGAGATGGATGAAACTCGAGCCCATTATACAGAGTGAAGTAAGCCAGAAAGAAAAACAACAATACAGTATACTAATGCATATATATGGAATTTGAAAGATGGTAACGATAACCCTATATGCGAGACAGAATAAGAGACACAGATGCATAGAACAATTTTATGGACTCTGAGGAAGAAGGTGAGGGTGGGACGTTCTTGGAGAATAGCATTGAAACATGTATATTATCATGTGTGAAACAGAACACCACTCCATGTTCGATGCATGAGACAAGGGCTCAGGGCCGGGGCAATGGGATGACCCAGAGGGATGGGATGGGGAGGGAGGTGGGTGGGGGGTCCAGGAAGGGGAACACATGTAAACCCATGGCTGATTCATGTCAATGTATGGCAAAAACTATTACAATATTGTAAAGTAATTAGCCCCCAACTAAAATAAATAAATTTATTAAAAAAAAAAAAAGACAACATTAAGTGTAAAAAAAGGACTTAAAATTGAGAAAGAGAACAGGCCGGCTTATGTCAGCTTTAAGTAACAAACGTGAAATGAAACTTACGAAATGCATATTGTGATTCTCAAATTATTCTCAAATAATCCTGCAAGGATTGGGGTGGGGGTGGTTTTAAATCTCAAATTCTAAACAAGTTGAAGAGGGATCCTCTTGCCCTGTCCTGGTCTCAACTGTTAGGATAAGCCCGGGAGGGGCTCCGTGTGTCCAATCATCTCTTTGGGGGAAAGCCCTTAGAGCCGATCTTCTGGGCAAACCCAACAAAGGTCCCTAGGTTGTTTCAAAGCCCACCCATTAGCCACTCCAGCAGCTTCTTCACAGAAAGGCCAGATCCTTCTCTCAACAGTCCTATCTATGCTCACAGTGACCTGGCCTGTGGCTTTTGTTCACCAAAGAAGAACCACAGAGGACTTAAGTCTTCTGCAACTCCCATAGGGTTCGTCCTTAAATTTAACAAAGTTCTCTCAATAAACAGCAGATGTTCTAAAGGAGAACTCAGAATTTAAACTGGGGTCAGTACACAGTAAGAGACTGGGAATGTACGACCCCAAAGCAAAGGGAAATTGCACTTTTTGAACTGAGAAAACTTCCAGGGCACATAGCTTAGAAGATTTCAAAATCTTCTTTTTCAGGCTCCCCCTGAAACAACCACAGAACTCACACTGGGGAGCAACATAAGCCTGAGTTCTAGCCCCAGCCATAAGCCCCTGTCCTCGCTGCGTGATCCTGAACACATTACTTAACTCTGAACTTCGGCTTTCTCACCTTAGAATAAGATTGATACTAGGGTCCACTACTCATAAGGACTTCCCAGGTGGCGCAGGGGTAAAGAATCCACCTGCCAATGGAGACTGGGGTTTGATCCCTGGGTCAGAAGATCCCCTGCAGTAGGAAATGGCAACTCATTCCAGGATTCTTGCCTGGAAAACTCCATGGACAGAGGAGCCTGGGGGGCCACAGTCCATAGGGTCACAAAGAGTCAGACACGATTGAGCATAAGCATTCACAGGATGATGTGAGGTTGAAAAGTGGGAACAGTGCCTGGCACACAGCAATTCTCCAGCAATGACAGTTACTCTTATTGTTATCACCTACCCATGTTTTCTCATTGCAAAAGCACTAGCACAAACATCCACCTGAGACTTCAGGAGTCCTTTCCTTTCTTTCAAACATTTAACTTCTCAGATCCTTAAATTCATAAACTCACATAATCAATGACACTGTATTGGAGGGAGTGGGGGAAGGAGACTAAGAAATCAAGTCCACACTGGAAAAGAGACCGTCAAGGTCCAGAGTGGGGAAATGAAGTGCCCAAGACACACATAATAACTGGAGAAACCCCAGGACGGCCAACGGGTCTCTTAACACCAACTGCAGTGCTCTCTGCACCTCACTCAGAAACTCAGGGTTTCCGTAGTTGTCTGACCTCCGAGCACCCCACTGATGAATGGGGCCGCACAGACACTTCACACGATGCAATTCAGCATCACAAGGAGTTTGGCAAGAGGCAACATGGAATCTTGCACAAAACCCTGAGGTGCTTTAAAACTGACACATAAGAGTATTCACATCAGCCCAGGTTTCCAAACTTCTCATAAGGATAGTTATTTTTAACTTGGGATTTGAAGTTGACAAAGAACTTAATGAATAGGCAGGGAGCTGTCTGTCCATGGCTGGTTAGCTCCTGAAGTTAATGCTTCTCACGGGGACAAGAGTCAGCCAAAGGACAGAGCTCCACACAAACTGGAAAATGTTCCTGCAGCCCACAGATCGTGGATTACTGCCTGGGCTCCGAGTGGCAAATCTTACGAGATGCTCCCGAGCTCTCCTCCAGAGCCACCCACCAGTCAACCTTACGTTCTGTCCCTCGACAGCATCACGTGTTCCTGGGTGCCCACGCTGTGCCAGGCACACGAATAACTTCGTGTAATCCTCACAACTACCGACAGAGAATGTACTAGCATGGTTCATGTGACCCAGGACCCCCCTAGGACACCATTATTTTATGTACGAAAAAAGGAAGTCATGCCAACTACAACTGTCAGACCTCATAGATTTAAAAGATACTTTGGCTTCCCTGGTGGCTCAGACCGTGAAAGCGTCTGCCTACAAAGTGGGAGACCCGGGTTCAATCCCTGGGTCGGGAAGATCTCCTGGAGAAGGAAATGGCAACCCACTCCAGTACTCTTGCCTGTAAAATCCCATGGACAGAGGAGCCTGGTAGGTTACAGCCCATGGCGTCACAAAGAGTCAGACACAACTGAGCAACTTCACTTTCACTTTCTTTCCTTTTCAGAAATGTTAAGATGAGACAGAGTGTATTGTCTTACGTTTGTGGAAATGTGAACACTGTTCCATTTTACAGATAAAGAAACTGAGGTACACAGAGAAAACAGTTTGCCCAAGGTCACAGAGCTAGTAAATAGAAGCACTGGGATACAGACCTGGTAAGTCTGGTCACCTTTTCATGGCAGTAAGCTCAAATTTCCCAAGAGTCATATGAATTACCCAAAAACACCCCTGGCAAAGAGGCAGGACACAGGGTGCTAACACTGCTCCACCATCAGCACATTAACTGTGGCAATTCCCTGAACATCTCTGAACCTGACCTTTCATGTGTCCAAGAAGGCCCTGTGCTAGACTATGATAAACTGTCTTTCTTCTGGGAAAAGCAACGTGGTATACTATGGAAAAAGTACATTTGGGATCAGAAAGTCCTAGACTGAAGTTCTTGTTCCAGGGAATTCCCTGGTGGTCCAGTGGTTAGGGCTCTGCTTTCACTGCCCAGGGCCTAGGTTCAATCCTTGGTCAGAGAACTAAGATCTTGTTCCACCAACTAACCAGCTTCTGCCCTGGGCAAGTTACTGAACCGCTCTCAGTTTCCTCTCCTGTAAACTGAGACTCTGTGTGTGTGCGCCTGCGCGCACCTGCCCGCTCACTCAGTCAAATCTCTTTGCGACCCCATGTACTGTCCTGCCACGCTCCTCTGTCCATGGAATTTTCTAGGCAATACTAGAGCGGGTTACCATGTCCTACTCCAGGGGATCTTCCCAACCCAGGGATCGAACCTGCATCTCTTGTGTCTCTGGCATCGGCAGGTGGATTCTTTACCACCTGGGAAGTCCAACATTGAGGCTACCAGCACCTGTCTCCCTTAGAGGGCTGCTCAAAGACAAAAGAGGATATACTGGGTTGGCCAAAACATGGATTCAGGTTTCTCCATAAGATGTTATGGGGAAACCCAAATGAACTTTATGGCCAACCCAATATACACAGAGAAAGCAGCAATGGCAGAGCTGGAATTCAGCAAATGCTCCTTCTATATCAACCACCTTTTGCCTTGGGACAGAATTAAAGAACAAACAATTCCCTGTGACCTCAGCAATTCCCCAGGGGGACACTCTGGTGAGAATAAGGATCAGACAGAAGAAAGCTGACCCTGAATGACACTCAGGCAAAGAAAATGAACTGGAAGCACCTGGAGGGCAGGGACAGCTGACCGACTTCCAAACCTCTGAGTAAACTCACTAACAGAGGGAAAGGTTAAAAAGAACTTAACACCATCAAAAGACACTGGTCAACAGATATGAGGATGAAGAGATACCAAATCTGACACAGAAGAGCAGTCTTGGAAGATCCAGTTTGATACCCAAAATGACCTATAGTGGGATTTCCCCACTGTCCTGTTTCGTTCTTACAATAAGTAATATTCTGTGCATTTCACCTCTTTCTTTCTTCAAGAGCTGCAGAAAATCCTCAGAAGTTATGAGCTTTGGGAGGGAAGGTAAATCATATGGATGCAGAAACAAACTCTTGACCTGTCTTTTTTCTCCATTGTACCCAGAATGCCTCAAATTTTCCGGCATATGGCCAACTCTCAACGAAAATTAGTTAAGTGAATATTTTTTGACTACATGCCATCTCACTGGGACCAGAACTCCCAAACATCCTATACATTTATCCTACCTAAAAGACTAACAACAATCTTTCCTGCTTCTTTTCCAGATGCATTTCAAATCCATACTCTAATATGCAAACGATACACTCAGCATTGCTGTTTCTCCAATCTTCTCACGAGATGACTTTCTACTTGCTCTTCAAACCTCCAACAAGGCCTGGTCCCCTTAGTCCCACCAAAACCCCTGCACTCTCTCTTCCCCTTCCTCTGGGCCGTTGCCTCAATTACCACCATCATCTGATCTGAATTGGTTTGTTAATCTCCTTCCTCTCAGGCATAGCACCTTTCCTGGAGATAAATGCAGACAAGTCCAGTTCACCCACAGCTCTCCACCACCCCCAACCCTGAGGCCCATGTGAAAAAAAGAAACCGTCTGGCAAAAATCTCATCATCTCAGGAGGCTGTTTGTTTTACATAAAGTTTAGCTCAATCACCAACTTTTAGAAGAATCTGAAAGAATGCTGTAATGATTTAAGGGTTGGGTAAGAGCTGATAGGGCTTCCCTAGGGGCTCAATGGTAAAGCATCTGCCTGCCAATTCAGGGGACTCAGGCAGTTTGATCGCTGGGTCAGGAAGATCCCCTGGAGAAAGAAATGGCAACCCACTCCAGTATTCTTGCCTGGGAAACCCCATGGACAGAGAAGCCCGGCAGGCTACAGTCCATGGGGTCGCAAAGAGTAGAACCCGACCTAGCGACTAAACAACAACAACCAGAGCTGACAAAATGGCACTTTTGCTCTTTCAATACCTCCCTGGAGATAAGCTGCACTGTGTCACCCAGCTCTAAATCCACAAACCCAAACTTTCAGGAATTCCCTGGCAGCCCAGTGGTAAGGACTTTGTGCACTCACTGCCCAGGGCCCTGGTTTGATCCCTGGTCCCAGAACTAAGATCCCATTAGCTGGGCGGTCAAAAAAAAAAAAATCTAAACTCTGCAAACACTCCCCATTCCAGAGTTCAAGGACCATTTGCGCCTCCGTTTTTCCTTATTGGCTTCCATATGAAAGTTACTCATTGTTTTCCTTCCAGCTTACATCAGGCTCCTGAAAGGACTCCTTTAAAGCCTTTGATGAAAACCATCAAAACATGCGAAAGGCTGGTTCTTTTCAACGTCTGCGCAGAGCAGCAGAGGTGTCACAACCTAGAACTTCAAACATGAATATGGTAGCACTCCTGCCTTCATGGAGCCCACGCTTTTCCTCCAACTAAAAAAGTATGCTCTCCCTGGGTAGAGTCTGTTAAAGACGGTAGTGACAAAGTACTTCATGGCTTTGGAGGAAGAGCGAGGGTGGAGACAGGCTTTGCCCTTACATTGGATGGATGTCCTGTAACCATAACAACCGATGGTTTCAGTCACCATCAACCCACCGAGGGGCTAAGTTTTCCAAAAGGCATTTTCAAGAGGGGAAAACTCCCCTGCACCGACTCCCGCGTCAGCCGAGCGTTCTGGGCAGCGGTTCAGCCTATCTGTGGTCCCACCGATTCGTTCCTGCGCTCGCCAGCAGCACAGCCTCCGCCGTCACACCCCACGCTCCGGGCAGGGCACCTGGCGTTAGGCCTCAGCCCAATGTCACTTGTTAACCTTCCAAAACCCCCGGCGTTCAGAACGCCGTCGTCTCAAGTCTAAGGCACGCGAACCACCTACTGCCACCCGCGATTTCCAAGAGCTGGCGAAAAACAACCCGAGGAGCAGAGAGAGCCTCTGAAAGATTCGCGTAAAAGTAACTGCGGTTCTCGACTTCCAGGCGTTTCGCGACGTGAGCGCCGGGGGAGACCAGAACCCGGGGCCCCATTCATAAAATTACAAGCTGTTTTCCCTCAGTTTGCGTGTGGACGGTCCTCCCCGGCCGGCGCCGAGCCCGGAGCCCGTGGACAGCAGGCTGGGGGGCTAGCCGGCGGGCACCTCTGGCGGGGCCAAGCCCAGACCGCCCCACACCGCCCCCAGAGGAAAGAAGGGTGCGCCCGGGGGCCTCGCGGGTAGGCGTCCCTGTCAACCCGGACCGTGACAGCGGGGTGGGGCCCTGGGGGACCGGACCCCCGCGCCCAGCCGCGCCAACGGCCGCCGGCCCCCCGGCTGTACCCCGGACCCTGAGGAGCCGGAGCCGCCCCCAGCCCCGGCCTTCTCGGTGGGCGCTCCCTCCACCGCTCCGCCCGGCCCCAGGAACGCTCACCCCGGATCCACTGGCTGCCTCATCGTACTGCGCCGGCGCCCGTGCTTCACGGCCGCCGCAGACCCCACTCGGTTTCGTGCTCGGGCCGCCGTCCTGCCGCCCACCCGCCCCCGGGGCACCGGCCGCCCCGCCCCGCCGGCGGACCCGCCCCGCGCCCGTGGCCGCCGCCGCCAACCAGAGGGCGGCAGGGGCGGAGCCGGCTTCGCGCCAGGCCCGGCCAATCCAGCCCCTACCAGCGCGCCGGGGAGCGGCCGCGGAAATGGGCGTGCGATTGGTCGGGTCTGTTAAAGAGGCCGCCGCCCACGGGGCTGGGGAGAGGGGGGGCTGCGGGGTTACCTGGGAGAGCCTGGGGTGGAAGGGATGAGACCTTTTCTCTCCTAGTCCGGCAACCTCGCTCTCCTCAGCACTTTTTGCATTTATTAATTTCCGCTTCCTGAAGTCTAGCAACAAGTGGGGACAGAACCTGCCTCTGTCAGAAAGAGAAACATAGGTCCCCAGGGTCTCCTCGCTTGGCACATTGACTCGAATTTGAGTTTCATAGGGCCGTCCGGCACATCTGTTCCCGTCCAGTCCCAGAAATTGGCTTAAAAATTATCCAGCTTCATCCTGGAGAATTTTGTAAAACATATTTAACACACATTCCGTGTGTCTGGAATGGGACTGGGGAAAATATGTATTTTTCAGCGCCGATCCCCCGAGGTGATTCTGATGTAGGTAGTGTTGGTACAAGAGCCACATATACAGGCAGGCACGTATTATTTCAAGTCCCTCATGGCAATGAAGTTCAAGTGCAACTGCCATAAATAAAGATAAGCTCTTCTTTATCCTCAAAAACAGTAATATGGTTGGGAGATTTGCTAGTTTGGCTGGAGGTCGCCTACTGAGAAACTCAGGACAGTTCCCTGAATGGGTCACGTCAAGAACTGAGTCTGAAGGGCACCGGGCTGGGCTGAAGCAACAAGGCCGTCTTGTTCTCTGACTCGCGAGACAATGCTTAAATACTTAAATGGAAAAACACACCCTTCCTTGTTGCCATCACCAGGCCCAGTCATAACCCCAGGAAGGTGCCTGGGTTCCAACGCCATCCAGCCCTGCCCATTCTCCCAAACACATGCCTCTCCTCCTCCCTGTGTCTCAGACATCCATCTGACCCAGAAGTCCCTCCCTGAAAATGAGCCTCTTCTGCCTAGACCCCTCCAATGAGAAGCAAACCGCCTTCAAAGAACAATCGTATAGCTGGTGGTGGTGGTGGAGGTGGTGGTGGTGGTGGTGGTGGTGGTGGTGTTTTGGCTGGTTGTTTGTTTTGTTTTTTGCTGTGATTTCTGTGGGTGTTGTGTTTGCCAGGAACAGCTCGACACACACATTCATCAGCCTCATCGAGATTAAGTCTCTGGGTTGCAGACATCACTGCCTGGGAACATTATTTGCTTCCCTTGGCCCTCCCAAAGGAAAATGAATTCTTGTTTTAAATGCAGAGGGTTCCAGCCTTGGGTATCTGGAAATGTGCAACAAAGGCTGTTAGCACTAGAGAAACAGCCCAAAGTTTGTCTTGGCCACACCTTAAAACCTCCACCATTTGGTGGGGATGGAGTGGGCAGTGAAGGTGAGGGGGCCTGGAGCTGTACCACTACAAGGGTCCTGGGGAAGCTGGCATGGTGTATCTCAGAGTGCCCACCCCCATCTTCCTTGCCCAGGCAAAACCCTACATAAATATTAGGTTAATTAATATAGTGTTAACCTGACTTCAACTTGGAGGCCCGTAAGATCCAGCATAAACACTAAGAAGGAGCCCTTCCTTTTGAAAAGTGAGAAATTTGGATGCTTTGAAAAATAAACAAATGTATAATAATGTAATAATATGAACACTTCCTCCTACCTTTAAGAGGTACTCTGGGCCAACACTATGTCAAGATCTTTGCACACATTAATTCATTTGAAACCTTATAAGAACCCTGTGAGTAAGTGTGGTTGTTATTTTCTCCATTTTACAGATGCAGAAACGGAAGCTCACAGAAGACTGGTAATGTGTCCAAGGTTACAAGACTAGCTTAAGAAAGAGCCAGCCTTCATGACCTCCTAACTGCCTGCTCCAGTGCCTGCCAAAGTGCCCTTCCCTCTTGCCAGAAACAGGATGGCTAACTTCAAAAGGCAAAAGAAGCAAACATCACTGCACTTCACCAAAAGACAGTATAATTAATATAGCAGCACTGCCTTGGAGTTTAAGTTCCATTGCTCTAACGTACCATCTGTTTGACCTTGAACAAGACATATCATTAAATCCTTTTGAGCCTCTGACTGCTCATCTATAAAAGGGGATGATGATAACAAATTCTGCCTCCTTGGACTGGCATGAAAACCAAATCAGTAAAGAATATATATGAATGTACACGTACTTTGAACTTACAAATGAAAAGAGTGATTTTAAACCTTTGTATCTGTGACTCAGTAAAGTGACCAATGACAAAGGCCAAGGATTGTGATGCTAAATTCAAATATCAAACAAGATTCCTTACTTTGTCTCCCAAGTATCTATAGGAACAGTATGTACAAAGTGAACTAAATTTTTTCTACCTACAGAAGAGATAGAAGTCACAGAAATTCAAATCTAAGTTATAACTCTGGCATCTACCTCCCTTCCCCACCGCCCGCCAACCATCCCCCAAGTCTCACAACCCAGGCTTCAGTTTAAGCCTGCAGATTCCAGTATACTTGAATTATTCCCAATTGTGACATTTCAAGACAATTGTTATTTTCTCATGAAACTTAAAAAAAATGCTCTAAGATTTTTACTGCAATTTTTTGATACTGCACTTCTGTCTTGGCAAGAGAAACGGTTATGAAGTACACAAAAACAAAAAGTTGATACGCTTATACATCAGAAAAAAAAAGGATTAGGGACCCATTGTGCCACAAGCTGCACTATTAATGAACAATTACTAAGAGCTCCATAAGTACCAACTGGTGTGCTCAGCACTGGGGATGAAGACAGAATTTTATTTTAAGTGCAAAAATGGTGGACTTTTGGCACTAGATCTAGCAGAGAAAGACTGACATATTGATAGACCATTATTGGCCTCCACAGAGTTAAGCCCAAGAGCTATGGGACGTAGAACAGACATTTATAACCTCTGGGGAACCCCAATAATGTTTCATTTTTTTAAAAATACTTTCATTGTTGCTAGCTTATATATTTATTTTTGTGACCATGCTGCAGGACATGTGGAATCTGTTTCCCGACCAAATATTGAACCGGCACCCCATGCATTCTGAGTGCAGAGTCTTAATCAGTGGACCACCAGGGAAGTCCCTGATAATGTTTTAAGGGTCACCAGATGAAGGCTATTGAGAAACCAGAAAGGTAATAAAAACCTAAGGAAGAGTGGGGAGAGATCTGAACGTATACCTTGGGATTTGGAAATTAGAAGGTTACTGACTGTGCTCAGATGCTCAGTCATGTCTGTTTGTGACCCCAGGGACTGTAGCCAGCCAAGTTCCTCTGTCCATGGGATTCTCTAGGCAAGAATTCTGGAGTGGGTTGCCATTTCCTCCTCTAGGGGATCTTCCCAACCCAGGGATCGAACCTACTTCTCCTGCTTTGGCAGGTGGGTTCTTTACCACAAGTGCCACCATCCCAAGCCCAGGAACTACTGCTTCAGAAGGTTACTGAGGCCACTGACAAAAGCGGTGTGGGTGGGGCTAGAGACGCAGAGTCTTGCTAGAGCTAGACTGAGAAGAGCTAAGAAAAGAGAATGCAGAGGCCAGGCAGGACAGGACCGATGGGACAGGGTCCCAGGAAGCCCACAGGGACAGGGAAGAAGCCCTTGGGGAGGTAGAGGATCTGTTCTTCTACTTAAGCTGGATATAGATAAGAATGGGTGTGGGTGCAGATTCATTCATAGATGGAGGGCAGGAAGTTGAGGAAATTCCTGCCTGCTGATTTCTATTATTTTCACTCTAAAGTGAGAAACAAGTCTTCTCTTGAGAGTGGGTGGGAGGTGGTAACTAGGCCTTGAGGAAAACAGTGAAGAACTGGAAAAGCCACCAAGAAGAATGAAAGAGGGAGCTGCCAGTTTGAGAGGGAAAGTTCCTGGCAGCCCCGAGGGCCCATGCATTTGAGGCACTCCCGTGACAGGAGTTAGATGGATGGTTACATGGGGCTCAGCAGCTGGGTCCCGTGTGGAGAATCCAGAGTGAAGAATTTACAGGGTCAGGAGCAGGAGAAACCCAAAACAGTGCAGGGTATAGACAACAGGTGGGTCAAAGTGATGGATCATGGGTTCTAAGTCGGATGGAGATAGAAGGAAATCTGCGGCAGTGGAGGCAGGGGGGCTGCCGCTGGACTGGAAGAAATGTGGGGCAGGAGAGGTGGGAAGAACCAGACATGGTGTCAGTTTGGAGTGGGATGGGTTAGGTGAGATGCTCAGAGAAGAGCAATTCCGAGTGATAACAAGGTCAGGTCCGGCCATGGAGTTGGAGTTTCTAAACACGCTCGGCTCCTGGATTGTCCCTCCCCTGGTTCCTTTTAGAGAATGATCTGTGGCTGTGTGGCCTCCAGCGCCTTCTGTTCACTCTGCACCCCTCTCTGAGATGATGGAGGCGGGAGAGTATCCTTCTCTCTCATCTGGTTTTGCTTCTAAAATAAAAACCTGTTAATGAACAGAAGGACTCCCACCATCGTCATGGAGACAGGAGCATTTGCAGGAAGGGATGCTGGTGAGAAGTCTTCTGGGGCTTTAGAGGTGCCTCACCTGGTGGGTTGATGCACTTGTGAATAATTCCCAGTCATCAGGGAGTGGCAAACAGCCAGCTGATGTCGATTATATATTTTGCTAATTAGCATGTTGAGACCGGAGGTTATTAAATATAAATGTCTCAAAGCTCTGTCATTCTAAGGGAGGGCCAGTGGGGGAATGGTGGCTTCTAATTGATGTGGAGCAGAGCTAGAGTGGACTTCTAGGGAGAAATCCTGACACCTCCCTCCATTTCCCTGCTGACTCTCTGCCCACCCTCGGCTCCATGCAGAGAACGAATCCATCGCACAGCATTTACTCCCTCCCTCTCCCTCTAACCTGCCATCCTCGAAGCCTTCCAGCCACCGGGCCTTCTACCCACTCCAGCACAGAAAATTCAGTCTCTAGCTTGTACAGAAGCACCCTGGCACACAATTTTAACTCCCGGAATGGAGAGTCAGCCCTGCAGCCAACAGGTGCTGGCCCCCACTTCAGTATCTCTTTTCCCTTTCAGTAGCGGAAGTGGGAGGACTCAGCTGGCTTTTGGGGGGTAGGGGATGCTCAGCTTGTAGTTTGTGGAATCTCAGTTCCCTGACCCAGGCCATGGCAGTGAAAGCCCCGAATCCAACCACTAGACCCCCAGAGAACTCCCCCAGCTGGCCTTTTAATGACACATATGCGTGTGTACTAAGTCACTTCCATCGTGTCCAACTCTTTGGGACCCTGTGGACTGTAGCCCGCCAGGCTCCTCTGTCCAGATTCTCCAGGCGAGAATACTGGAGTGGGTTGCCATGCCCTCCTCCAGGGGCTTTTCTCGATGCAGGGATCGAACTGGTGTCTCTTATGTCTCCTGCGTTGGCAGGTGGGTTCTTACACTAGCGCCACCTGGGAAGCCCTTAATGACATACACATCCACCTACACATAGGGGAAGGTTGTTTTCATTTTGAAAACGTGATTTACATACCCTGATACAGAGTAGCTAGAAGTCAGTGGGAAATATCCACTCCCAATCAGGTTAAACAAAATGAGAAATGGTAGAACTGCCATTGTCCATGTGGCTGTTCTACTCAGCATCAATGTGATTCAGAAGACAAAGATGGTCTATATTCGGGTAAGAGCTTAGGCAAAGAAAATGTTTCAATCTGTTTTGGCCAAGGTTCCCCCAAAAGCAGAACTTGAGACAAAGCTCACATGTGAGTACATTGCTCAGGATCACGAACCACCTAAGGCTCAGGAACCAAAGCAAGGATGGGGGCAGAGGCATTTGATCATCTATTACTGGGGTGCCCACTTTCTGGGCTGCTTGATTAGGGGATACTAAGAAGCCCTAAGAGAAGCATGTTAGGACCCACCGTCTAGGATAGGGGAGACAACGAGAGGCATTTATCCAATGATTTCTGTCCCCATCGGTGAAGACCTCTGCACAGGGGTCTGAGCCCTGCTTCCAGGGTGTGCTGACCTGGCATCGAGTGGGCATCAACAGAGATGCCCTGGGTGAGATCCAGAGACAAAACACTGTCTGATTGTACCTGCTGGAATCTGGTAGGAGCAGACACAGAACTGGCCACTAGAATGGTGGCTGAAGATCTCCAGTGGTACATAAGAGGTTTCCAATCCAAAGCCCATTTTTTAAACAGGGTTTCCCTTGTGGCTCGGTGATAAAGAATCCACCTTCCAGTGGAGGAGACACAGGTTCCATTCCTGGTCCAGGAAGATCCCAGATGCCGTGGGGCAGCTACTGCACCTGTGTGATCTAGAGTCTGTGCTCCGAAACAAGAGAAGCCACCTCAGTGAGAAGCCTGCATACCACAACTAGAGAGTAGCCCCTGATGACCAAAACTAAAGAAAAGCCTGCATAACCATGAAGACCCAGCACAACCAAAACTAATTTTTTTTTAAAGAGAAGAACATCCAACTGTCTAAAAAAACCTGTCATCTTAAGTTAGGCTGGAGGGACACAAGATTTAAAATGTCTTTTAATGTCATTATAATATTCTCTTTAGGGAAGCAGCATTAGGCTGGTGGCTTTGGGGTCATTTGGACTGGTTTCAGGTGTTGCATCTGTCATTTCTGAGCCATGTGACTTTGGAAAAGATATTGAACTTACTTGAACTTCCTTGAATTGTTTCCTCATATATAAGTTGGAGATATCCACATCATGTGTTGTTTTAAAGATTAAGAGTATGCATAGATCCTTGATGTAGCATCTTTTCATAATAAGTGCCCAATTAATGGAAGCTGTTGCTTTTTACTCTGGGGCAAATTCCCGGCCATGGAGTTTATTGTGTACAGGAAGACAATGGGGTGATATGCCTAAGCCTCAAAAATAGAAGTGAAAGAAGATATCACATGGTTGCAGGCAACAAAAAATTTCTAATACTATGAAACAACCAAACAGCTTTTGTCTACAGTGGCTAAATATCTTGGCGTTTCCAAGAAAGCTCAATTTCAAATGTTCTTTTGTGTTGTTGTGCAGTTGTACCCGACTCTGTGCGACCCCATGGACTGTAGCATGACAGGTTTTCCTGTCCTTCACCATCTCCCAGAGTTTGTTCAGACTCATGTCCATGGAGTTGGTGATGCTATCCAATCATCTCTCCTCCTGCCCTCAATGTTTCCCGGCATCAGGGTCTTTTCCAATAAGTCAGCTCTTCACATCAGATAGCCAAAGTATTGGAGCTTCAGCTTCAGCATCAGTCCTTCCAGTGAATATTCAGGGTTGATTTCCTTTAGGATCAACTGGTTTGATCTCCTTGCTGTCCAAGGGGCTCTCAAGGCTTCTCCAACACCACAGTTTGAAAGCATCAATTATTCTTTTGTGTTGCCCCAGTACAAAAATGCCTGTTTGAGGGGCAGTCACCTTGACCTTGGACCAGAAAATAGCATTATATGAATATCCAACTAGGAAGGGGATCATCAGTCCTCCAGTTTCTTTTGCTCTACCAATCCCTGGAGTGTGGGAAGCACAGCTCTTCTTTTTCTTTTTAAAATTTTTATTTATCTATTTCTTTTGGGGATCTTCTCAGATCAGGGATTGAACCCGTGTCTCTTGCATTGGCAGGTGAATTCTTTACCACTGAGCCACCTGGGCTTCCCCGGTGGCTCGGACAGTAAAGAATCTGCCTGCGATTTGGGACACCTGGGTTTGATCCTTGGGTTGGAAAGATCCCCTGGAGGAGGGCATGGCAACCCACTCCAGTATTCTTGCCTGGAAAATCCCTGTGGACAGAGAAGCCTGGAGGGCTACAATCCATGGCGTTGCAAAGAGTCGGACACGAGTGAGCGACTCAGCACAGCACAGAGCCACCTGGAAGCCCTCCCTTTACTCTTGTAGGAAGACTCCAGTGTCCTTGGCCTCTCTTTCTCTCATCCCCACACCAGCTCCTTCTTCTTTCCTTCTGTGGTGCACACACATGCCCCAGGCCCTCATGATGCTCTCCTGGTGATCTCAGTCATGAGGATGTGTAAGCTGCCAAGAAGAGATTAGCAAAGGCCCTTCACCCTTACAGATAGTGCCTGCTCAGTTCAGCCACAGGAAACAGGAAACACTGTCAACGCCTGGGGCGCACGGGCAAAGAACAGAGCAAATGCAGACAGAACTGTCTACCCACTCATCCTCCAGGCTAAGTCCTATCGTTATCTTTGGGCTAGAAAATGATTGGCCTCTTTCACAGTATCCAGGGCCCCGCTAAGTCTCCTGGAGAGGACACCAAGTCTCTGCTTCTGAGAACTAGTGCTCACCTTCTGGTTTACTAGGTGACTTTGATAGCCATAGAGGCTCCATAATTTTATTAGCGGTGCCTACAGCCATTTGGGGTGATAGATCTCTATCACAGCCATAAAAAACCCAAAGACAAATTAAAAGGACTGGAAAAATTGAGTAGTTAGCCTGAGGCCCAAAACAAACCTCACTTACTGGTGGAATCGGAATTGCCTCCCTGCCATTTTCCCATCCGGAGAAGGCAATGGCACCCCACTCCAGTATTCTTGCCTGGGAAACCCCATGGACGGAGGAGCCTGGTAGGCTGCAGCCCATGGGGTCACGAAGAGTCAGACACGACTGAGCAACTTCACTTTCACTTTTCACTTTCATGCACTGGAGAAGGAAATGGCAACCCACTCCAATATTCTTGCCTGGAGAATCCCAGGGACGGCGGAGCCTGGTGGGCTGCCATCTATGGGGTCGCACAGAGTCGGACACGACTGAAGCGTCTTAGCAGCAGCAGCAGCAGCATTTTCCCATCGGGATTCCCAGGTGGCGCAGTGGTGAAGAACCTGCCTGCCAATGCAAGAGACGCAGGAGATGCAAATTCGAATCCTGGCTCAGGAAGATCCTCTGGAGGAGGAAATGGCAACCCACCCCAGTATTCTTGCCTGGAAAATTCCATGGACAGATGAGCCTAGCAGGTTACAGTCCAAAGGGTCACAAAGAGTCAGACACGACCGAGCAACTGAGCACACACGCATGCATTTGCTAATCACCCTTCCTACCCGCCTACACCTCCCTTGGTCTCTCGTGGCCCTCTGAGCAATCACAGTGTGACCCACTTAAATGGTTATTCAAAAGAGCAGTTGGTCTTTCCTGGCTATAAGTCATCCCCTAGTCATCGTCATCATCATTATAATTAGTAAGACCTCTCTCATTAAGTTGTGAAGGCATCTGTCCCAAGCCTTAGAAGGTCACCCAGTTTCCAGAGGCTGGGAGGAACCATGATGCTATTCATCCATCCCAGGCCCAGCTCATGCTATAGTTTTCATGCATTTCAGAGCAGAGGAGAAAACACTCTATGCTCCAGCCTTACCCGACTGCCTGCTAGGTCTCTCCTGGATGTCTGATAATCATCTCATGTTAAAAGTCCTCAAAAGAAATCCCTGGTCCCTGCCCACCCCCATCTTAGTCAATAGCGCCACTGCCCACCCACTAACTTGCTGGAGTCAAGAACATCAAGAACAATGAGTTGGCAGAGGGGAGGGATAAACTGGGAGATTGGGACTGACATATATACACTACTATATATGATAGTACTATTTATGGTACAGGGAACTCTACTCAATACTCTGTCATGACCTGTAGGGGAAAAGAATCTGGAAAAGAGTGGATGTATATAACTGATTCACTTTGCTGCACGGCAGAAGCTAACACAACACTGTTAAATCATCTATGTTGTTTGCTAAGCCATGTCGGGCTCTTTTGCAACCCCATGGCCTGTAGGCTGCTAGTCTCCTCTGTCCATGGGATTTCCCGGGCCAGAATACTGGAGTGGGTTGCCATTTTCTTCTCCAGGGGATCTTCTCAACTCAGGGATCAAACCCAAGTCTCCTGCATTGGCAGGCAGGTTCTTTACCATCAAGCCACCAGGGAAGCCCTCTTTGAGAAAAAAAAAAGAGCAATGAGTTATCTGAGATTCCATCCTTTACTGCTCACATCCAGTCCATCAATATACAAACTTGCTCTAGCATCTCTCTTCTGAAAAATCTCCTCCCTTTTGTCCAGGACTCCCTCCTGCTGTCTTTCATTGCACAACTTCTCAAAAGAGTTCCCCTCTTCCTCTCCCATCATCCTCTTTAAGCTGCTCCTCCAGCAGCTTCCACCTCCACTGCTCCCCAGAAACTGCCCTTGTCACATCATTGATGACCTCCACTCTGCCAATCCCAGGAGTCACTCCTCTGACCTACCTGACCCTTACTTAATCCTTTTCACAGCATCTACTGGCCACCTCCCTACGCGTCCAGTCCTCATTCCCTTAGCCCATCTCTCATACCGGCTCCAAGCCATTTCCAGTGGCCTGTTGCTTGTCCAACAGATCAGACTTCAGGCAGGACCTCAAACTGTCCCTGGGTCCCAGGCTGGTCAGGCCAGGCCCTGAGATGTCCTCAAACAACATCCCCACAAGCCTGTTCTCTTCGTCTGTTACACAGAGCTGGAAATGGAAAACTTAACGTGTTGGCAGAGGAAAGTGACAGCATTGCTGTGTGTTTTTTTTTTCCCCTATCTCATTTTCCATTACTGCTGTTACAATGGTGTTTGCGCAACAGAGGAAAGTTGGGTGCCCCAAAATAAAATGCCTGATAAGAAGATTTGGCTCTCATACATAGATGGAGTTCTGGGGGAAGGTGCCAACGGTGGGCAGCAATCCATGTAGTGACAGCCGGGGGTCTGGCTGGCATTGCTCAAACCTCCCTTGCAGCTGTGATGGTATCTCAGTGACCTTTTCAAGAGCTTGGCTGTAGCCTTCATGTGTCTGCTGTAATTCTGGTTCATGTTTATGCTGACAGAGCACCCAGGGAACAACCTGGAAAATTCCTTGCCTTTTTTTCCCCTTCTGGAGATTACTCCATATCAAATTGCAACTTTTTTCATCAACATTACCTCTACTACCTTCTTTTCAAACCTCTTCAGTCAGACTCTTGCTTTTCTTTTTCTTTTTTTTTTGGCCACACTGCCCAGCTTGCAGGATCTTAGTTCCCTGACCAGGGATTAACCAGCGTCCTTGACAGTGAAAGCGTGGAACCCTAACCACTGGACTTCCAGGGAATTCCTCAGACTCTTCCTTCTCTAAAGATGAAATTGAGCCCTGCCACCCTGGCAACCGATTTCCTTTGGCCTTGGGTTGTAAATCAGTGTGGCCTAGATCTTTCTGGTCCTGACTATTTCCTTTGTGACACTTATCCAAAGAGTGATTCAAGAATTATTAGCATCTCTGTCCCTAGATGGTGAGTTCCAGGGGGGCTGGAATGGGATCTGTCTCTCCCTCCTTCTGCAAGACCAGGCCCATCACAAGCCCTCAGTAACACTCGTTGCTGAAGGAGTGATGTCCAGTAAGAGCCAGTGAAGGGCCCTCCCTGGCCCGGGGAAGCACCTCTCTGCTCTCCTCTCCACTTGACTCTTACAGACAAGCTCTTCCAGCTAGAGTTCGGACAGGTCCCGACTGCCTCAAGCCTGGTCTACCAGAAGGAAAGAAGAAAGACAGTTCCTGCCTGCTGAGTTGGGATGTTTTTATTTTTAAAAAATATTTTATTATTTGACTGTGCTGGGTCTCAGTTGTGGCACACAAGTTCAATCCCCGGTCTGGAAACTCAACCCTGAATGTCGTAATTAACAGCCCGCATGCCACAACTATACCTGGTGCAGCCAAATAAATTTGAAAAAGGGGGCAGTGATAGAGCAGGGACTTCCCTGGTGGTCCAGTGGTTAAGACTCTGTGCTTCCATTGCAGGTTCGATCCCTGGTTGGGGAACTAAGATCCCACTTGCCAGTAGCAAAAAAAAAAGAGAGAGAGAGAATAAGAAGAAGAAGAAATAGCACAGCACCAGGAAAAAAAAAGAGAGAGTTGGAATCCCTCTAGTCTGATCCTTAGGATGGAGTTTCCAAAGCCTGGGGGAAAGTACAAAAATCCTTCCTATACATGGTGGGGGCAGGGTGGTGGCTCCAATGACTACCTCTAACACCCACTGAACTTAATAAAACTCTGCAGTTGTGGTATTTAAGGGAGTGGACTCTCTCTGCCTTAAAATAGTTTATTTCCTAAATCACATGCAATATATAAGAATAGCTAGAAATTCCCATTTCTGTGGCTAAGTTGGAGGGACAGAGCGGGAGAGGGCATGCTAAATTTTGCTAAGTTGCTTTTTCTTAAAGACTTAAAGAAAGAATATCCAGGGTTTATAATAAAATTTTTATTTCTAATTACTCATATAGTAAAAGCTGAAGACACCTGAAATTTACTAAGCACCTATTTCATTCTTTCTTGCCTTATTTAAAGTTGAGATATAATTGACATATAACATGATATTAGTTTTAGTTATACAATATAATGATTCTATATTTGCATATATTGCAAAACAGTCCCACAAGTCTAGTTAACATCCATCACCACATATCGTTACATAATTTTTTCTTCTTGTGATGAGAACTTTTAAGATCTATTATCTTGGTAACTTTCAAATGTACATTACAGGATTATGAACTCCAGCACAGTATAGTACTATAATTCTGTACATTATATCCTAAGGACTTATATATTTTATAACTGAAAGTTTGTACCTTTTGACCTCTTTCACCCACCCCCAACTTTGCCTTTGGCAACCACCAGTCTGTTCAAAGGAGAAGGCAATGGCACCCCACTCCAGTACTCTTGCCTGGAAAATCCCATGGACGGAGGAGCCTGGTGGACTGCAGTCCATGGGGTCGCTAAGAGTCGGACATAACCGAGCGAGTTCACTTTCACTTTTCACTTTCATGCATTGGGGAAGGAAATGGCAACCCACTCCAGTGTTCTTGCCTGGAGAATCCCAGGGACAGCAGAGCCTGGTGGGCTGCCGTCTATGGGGTTGCACAGAGTCGGACACGACTGAAGCGACTTAACAGTAACAGCAGCAGCAGCAGCAATCTGTTCGAATTGTGGTGCTGGAGAAGTCTCTTGAGAGTCCCTTGGACTGCAAGGAGCTCAAACCAGTCAATCCTAAAGGAAATCAACTCTGAATATTCATTGGAAGGACAGATACTGAAGCTGAAGGTTCAATACTTTGGCCACCTGATGCAAAGAGCAAATTCATTGGAAAAGACCCTGATGCTGGGGAAGATTGAAGGCAGAAGGAGAAGAGGGCGGCAGGGGACGAGACAGTTAGATAGCATCACTGACACAATGGACATGAGTTTGAGCAAACTCCGGGAGATAGTGGAAAACAGAGGAGCCTGGTGTGCTGCAATTCATGGGGTCACAAAGAGTCGAAGATGACTTACCAACTGAACAACAAGTGTGTTCTCCGTATCTCTTTTATTTATTTTGCCTGTGCTGAGTCTTCACTGAGACACATGGGCTTAGTTGCCTCTCTGCTTGTGGGATCTTAGTTCTCCAACCAGGGATTGAACCCATGTCCCCAGCACAGGAAGGTGGGTTCTTAACCACTAGACCACAAGAGAAGTCCCCTGTTCCTCTGTATCCTCTTGAGTTTGTTTTTCATTTGTTTGTTTTTGACTCCATATATTAAGGACTCTTGAAGACTGAAAAACCAAGACCTACGGTCTTGACACCATGCTGTTCCCAGGCTTTCATCAGCATCCTCTTCTGAGTTTACCTCCCTGGGGACCAGCTGCCCAGAGTAAGTGCTGTGTTGACAAGCCCAGACCTGACTGCTGGCAGAATTGTCTGGGTGAGGCCTGTGTGTCTTGCAAAAAGAACACAGGAGGATGGATAGAAGGTGCCAACCCACAGGAGGAAGAGCAGGGAGGGCGGGAAGGTGGAGGGGATTTGGATAAAACCACAGTGCGGTGTGAGTGCCAAGTGCCAAGCCGTATAACTGTTTCCTTTTGTTGCCATGACCTCCCCCAGAAGACAGTCTCCAAAAACACCTGTGTCCATAAAAAAAAGCATATGGCTTTTTAGATTTAAAATGAGGAATGAGGGACTTCCCTGGTGGTCCACTGGTTAAGACTCTGTACTTCCACTGCAGGGGGCATGGGTTCTACACCTGGTTGGGGAACTGAGATCCGTCATGCCACATAGTGTGGCCAAAAATAATAAAATAAAATAATGAGTGAATTCCCCCCCCATGAAAGGGAATGCGGGACAATTCCAGAAATTTAACAAAGGCTGCACCAAATGATGGCTAGGAAGTGTGTGCATGAAATTGTCATAAGAGGATTGATTATAATTCAGAAGACGATTAGCAGAAGTTTAAAAAAATGAAGACCAGATCTCTAAGACTCTTTCCAGCTCTATAATCCTGTTAAAAATAAAATCTTAGCAACACAAAATCAGTTGATATGTTTTGGTTTTAGGGAGAACTTAACTTCTGTTTGATGGAGAGAAGGATATGAGCAAAATTATTCTGTTGGTAGAAGGCCACCCTGTTTCTTTTGTCCTGCCTTTCTCACTAACTGGGTACAGCAGGAGATAAAAGGCTGTCTTCTCTTGTAGATTCCAAGATATTTTTATTGCTATATTTTAAACTCTTTGTCATAGGAATTTCCAAATATATACAAAGTAGAGAGAATAGCATAATTGACACCTGTGTACCCATAACCCAGCTTTATCAACCATAGAAACACACCTAATCTTTTTTTTAATCAATCCCCACTCCTCCCTTACTTATTTTAAACTGAATTCTATACAATATTATTTCATTTGTAAATGCTTTACTATGTATCACTAGGAAAGGCTCTTTAAAAGTACATAACCACAGTACCATTAGCACATCTAGAAATATCAACAACAGTTCCTTAGTGTCATAAAATATCCAGCTAGCAGCCTAGAGGGGAGGGGAGTTTGGGAGAGAATGAATACATGCACATGTACAGCTAAGCCCCTTTGCTGGCCACCTGAAACTATCACATTGTTAACTGGCTGTATGCCGATATAAAATTAAAAGTTAAAAAAAATAAAATATCTGGTCAGAGTTCAAGTTTTCCTGAAATTAAAAAATTTATATTTGGGGCCTCTCTCGTGGTCCAGTGGTTAAGGATCTGCCCTGTAATGCAGGGGACACCGGTTTGACCCTTAATCTGGGAGGACCCCACATGCCTTGCGGCAACTGAGCCCGCGCACCACAACTACTGAAGCCGGGGCTCAGGAGCCCACAAACCTCAACTACTGAGCCCACGCACTTCAAGTACTGAAGCCCGAGTGCCCTGGAGCCCATGCTCTGCAGCAAGAAGCCACTGCGATGAGAAGCCCTCACAGCACAACTGAAGAGTAACCCCTTCTCGCCACAACTAGAGAAAACCCACGCGCAGCAACGAAGACCCAGCACAGCCAAAAATGAAATAGTAAATAAATAAAATTTAAAAACAAACAAAAACACATTTGGTGCTGTGTATTTATCAAGAGCCTTGAAATGTTTAGACTTGGTAAGTACACTTCTAGAAAATTTCCTGAATCCATAAAAAGCTTTATACATAAAAGATGTTTTCTTCAGCTTTATTTATAATAATGAAAGTTGGAGTAAGTTAAATGGACACCCTAGGTGAATGATTAAGTGAGTTTTGGTAATACTCAATGAACAAGCATTGTGATTAGAGAAAGACAGTGATGTTAGACATAATACATTTCACGCCACCATTTATTATCAAGTTTTCTTGAAGCATCCTCTTTACTCAAAGATAAAATATAAGTAATAATAGTATCTACTTCATGGTATGAGGACTAAGTAAAAATACACATAAAACACTCAGTAAAGTGTTTTCCTGGTACCAAGTGAGCCCTCAATATATGATCACTGTATAATATGCAGCAATAAACGTGTTTTTGAAGAACTTGTAGTAACATAGAAAATTATTACAGTATCAAATTTAAAAGTCAGTAAGCAATTTTACCACCATATAACCACAACCATGTAAAGAAAGTGTACAAAGGTAGTATACCAAAATAACAAGTTAATCAGAGTGGTGATTCTCACCTCCCATCGTTCTTATTTTGTAGAGGCAATGTAAGTTCATTGCAGAAAAATTTTTAAGTGCAGAAGAGAAAAAAAAAATTAAGTTTGGATGGATTAAGGAGGGAGCAATCTTTGAGATTTCCTTTTTAAAGCCCTCAATGTTTTCCACGCCCTAACCCGTGGCCACCAAGCCCGTTAGCACCCCCTTGTGGTCAAACAAAGCAACTACTCTTAGACAAAAATCCATTAAAAAATTAAACGGATGATTGTATCGCCCCACAGGGACTGTAAATGTCACGCGGAGTCTTGTGCCATGGGACTTCCAACCCAAGCTCTATCTGAATCACGGGGCCGGGGTAGCTTGGAGACATAGTGTGATTGTCCTCAGGTGAGAAACGTGGCTCAAGGATTTCATATGACTCACGAACCCATTATACTTGCCCCATGAATCCAGCTCACCCATCTCAGAACTATTGTATGAACCGTTCTGAAAACTTGTCTCCACTGTGTCCAACCTTCAGAGAGGAAGCCCCCTGCCCTAGGGCTTCCTGCTTGTGCACAGGAAAACTAGCCAGCACGTGCCCACCAGAAGTTCAGCAGAGACGAGAGAACCCAAGAGCCACACCTGAGTTTGTCATAGCTCCACCCACTTCAGATCTTCCCTGGGTCAACCCTGTTTTGTAAGGGGCGAAACCAGCTGCAGGACCTCGTTAAAATCATCTAGCTCCACCAAACTGGTTTTCCTTCCTGTAAAGTGGGAGGAGCAGACCCGAGGTTCTGGGTTGCCGGCACCTGGATCAACAGCATCAGAACCACTTGTGGGGCGGGGGAGGTGTTGACATGATGAGTTTTGATGCTTCCACCCAGAAATTCTGATGCAGGCAGTCTGTGGGGGATGAAGAGCTGGGAATCTGTAACTGACGAAAGCTCAGCAGGTGTGGGGACCTGGGACTCTTCAGATGCTCTTCCTTTCGGAATTGCCGGTCTCTTGTCTTCTTCCTGCAGAGTCTGGAAAACTTCCTCCTGACTGTGGCATTGCTTCAAGAACATCCAAAAGGGACACATATGTCCTCACGGATAAGAGCAGGACTCTGGAGGTGGATTTCCTCCTGCATCTGCCCTTTCACCTTGCTAAGCTTCAGTTTCTCCCCCTGTGAGATAAAGAAGATAATGTTAGTATCTACCTTACAGGGTTGTTGTACAGGGAAGATTAAATTATTTATTATAACCATTATACTTATATTTCCATTTAATTATAATTATTTTAGCTACCAGTGAGTGGCTCAGATAGTAAAGAATCTTCCCGCAGTGTGGGAGACCTGGGTTCGTTTCCTGGGTTAGGAAGATCCTCTGGAGAAGGGAATGGCTACACATTCCAGTATTCTTGCCTTGAGAATTCCATGGACAGAGGAGCCTGGCGGGCTACAGTCCGTGGGGTCACAAAGAGTCGGACACGACTGAGCAACTAATACACACACACACACACATAATTATTTTGTATATGCAAAGCCCAAAGCTCTTAAAACAGTGTGTAACACACAAAGGCTATTATTAGCAGTGATCATTTTAACTATTATTATTGTTACTGTTCCATACAGATGAGTATCTTTTTTCCAGAATTTTTAAAGTTTATACTCCATCAATAGTTATTGTAAAATATTGGCTATATTCCCCATGTTGTACAATATATCTTTGTAGTTTATTTTACACCTACTAGTTTGTAGCTCTTAGCCCCCTATCCTATCTTGCCCTTGTTCTTCCCTCTCCCCACTGATAACCACTACTTTGTTCTCTGTGAGCCTGTTTTTTTTTGTTGTTGTTGTTACAGATGGGTATTTTTAAATAATCACACTTTTTAAAAGGTACAACCCCTGGGGGAGTATGGGATGAATTGGGAGATTGGGATTGACATATATACACTATTGATACTATGTATAAAATAAATAACTAATGAGAACCTACTGTATAGCTCAGAGAATTCTACTCAGTGCTCTGTGGTGACCTAAATGGGAAGGAAATCCAAAAAAAGAGGGGACATATGTATGTGTGTGTGTGTGTTAGGCAGTGTCCAACTCTTTGCGACCCCGTAGACAGTAGCTCAGGCTCCTCTGTACATGGAATTCTCCAGGCAAGAATACTGGAGTGGGTTGCCATGCCCTTCTTCAGATATATGTATATATATAGCTGGTTCACTTTTTTGAAGCAACTCTTCTCCAATAAAAATTAATTTAAAATATAAAAGATACAACCCTTAAACCGTGAAAAAGAACCTGTGAGGTATAGTTAAAACTCTGGGTTCAAACCAGTCCTCAATCCCCTCCCAGAATGAATCCCGGTGAACACCCAGGACAAGGATAAGCTCTACCATCTGCAAAAGTGATGCTCCCTGGGGAAGATGCACAGAAGGGGTTGAGGGGTTTTAGGAAAAGGCCAGATCAATTGTGGTGACAGGGGTCATGTCTCAAAGCCTTGTGGACAGTATGTGATGACACAGAACAGGGTTTTCTGAAGTGGGCACCGCTGCAGACACTCAAGAAGTTTCCGGGGGTCCAGGGACCTAAATCAGTCATTGAGATCCATGGACCACATCATTATTTTGACTCTATCCATGATGGGTCAGCTGACATGGGTGCCTAATACTCTGCTGACCCCTCCCCAAAGGCATCCAGTGAGCGTCCTGACTGCTCATTCAGCACCCCTAAAACTCAGAGGGGCTGCCTGAGCCTACCCAAGACCTCAACCCTATCCTCCTCTTTCTTCACCTTTTTCTTTCTCTGCCAGGACACTCCCCTCCCAACTCTCAATCCCCAGGTCCTTGGAAGATAGTTAGCAGATACATGAATTTATTCAGCCATTGGGGTGTGCTCAGAAATGATGCCCCAGAATACATATACATTTGAATCCCTGGACCTGTGGATGCTCCTTCTATGCAGAAAAATATCCTTGCAGATGTGAAGAAGTTAAGGTTCTTGAGATGGAGAGGCTAGCCTCATTTATCTGAGTGGACTCTCAATGCGTCAGAAGTGTCTTTATACGATAGAAGCAGAGGGAGATTTGACCTGCAGAGAAGGTGTCAGGAAGACAGAATAGAAAGAGACTTGAAGACACCATCCCTGGAATGAATGTGCTACAAGTGAGGGAGGGCTTGGGAGTCAGGAGACCCGAGTTCAGGTCTCACTCTTCTTACTGAAGAGGATTCGAGGGGATTCGAGGGGGATGCGAGGCAAGTCCTAATCTTTGATTCCTTTGCCTGTAAAACTCCCACAGTGACACAGAAGAGGAAGGTCCCCTCCTGCTGCAAATGCTGTTGGGCTTAAGGGAAATGCCGGTGAGAACACTGCTTACAAACACATGTTACTGTTACCTTTGGGGCTGGGGGTGGGCAGTGGCCTCACGGTAGCTCTCAGATTCTGCCACCCTGCTCTGAATTTTAGGAATAACAATCATAACAGGAGCATCTAACCTTGACTGCAAGCCTACTATGTGCCAGGTGCTGTGCCAAGCATCTTATTTGCACCCTCACTTGGGTGTTTTTATTATTATTATTTTTGTACTTTGGAAACAGAAAGACCTAAACTGGAATCTCAGCTGTGCCCTATTTAGTTATGTGACCTCAGGCAGGCAACTTCACCTCCTAAGCCTCAGTATCCTCAGGGATAAATGGTGCTTTCTTTTTTTAAAAAAAAAAAATCATTTGCCCATGCCTCCTGGCATCTGGGATCGTAGTTCCCTGACCAGGGATTGAACCCATGCCCCCTCCATGGGATAGGGCAGAGTCTTAACCACTGGACCACCAGGGAAGTTCTCAAAATGGTGCTGTTTTGACCTGTCTTCCTGGGAGGTCACAAGGATCAGATCTACCCTAAGCAAAATATCTGGCGTGGTCCTCTTTTACCATTTGTTCTCTATAATCAGAGGCGGCTTCGTGGTGAACACACAGGTTCATAAGGGGGTGCACTGCTGTCTCCCAGTGTGGAAACATCTATGTGCCACTGGCATCCATTCAAAAGGCAGCATTTCCACTCCCGCCCCACGCCCGTGGAACCACAGAATCTTTCTTCCATGACAGCACCTAGACACACTCATACGTGGTAATTTTCAGGCCAGAGCTGAGCAACTAATTTTCCCACCTAAAATTTATTTTTTCTTCTTTTGTTATTACAGGCTGGGGAAAAGACATAATGAAAACCCTCTGAGTCTGGCAAAGAAAAACAACGGTGAAATGCAATTTGAAACCGGGAGTAATCATTGTGTCTACAATTCTAAAAAAATAAATCAAGGACTAGCTTTTAGAGCCAGTTTTAAATCATTCAGAAGAGTCAGAGTTAGAAAAAAAAAATTCATTATTTTCCTCTCTAAAATGCTGCTCCCCCTGGACTTTCCATCCTGGCTCAAAGCCCCACGAACCCTCAGACCCACTGTTCCTAAACCCCAAGATGCCGTCAATATTCCCCTTTGAACTCCATCTAGCCACCCAGTCCCTTGATTTTCTGCCTCTTGAAGCCACAGGGCATTTTCATTAGTCCCCTGCCTCCAGGCTTGAACTTGGCTGGGAACCCTTCAAGCCAGCTGCCAAGGGATCTTCCTGAAACACAGATGAGAAGATTATCAGGATGACTGTCAATTACTGAGAACATACGGGGCATCTACCACATAGCTGGTATTCTTTCACTAACCTCCCAAAGCCTCGCTCTCTCTCTCTTTAGTTGCTAAGTCGTGTCCGACTCTTTCAGCCTCATGGACTGTAGCCTGCCAGGCTCCTCTGTCCATGGGATTCTCCAGGCAAGCACACTGGAGTGGGTTGCCATTTCCTTCTCCAGGGGATCTTCCTGACCCAGGGATCGAACCCAGGTCTCCTGCACTGCAGGCAGATTCTTTACCGACTGAGCTATGAGGGAAGCCTCATTATTAGTTCCACTTCACTAATGAAGCAATTTGCTTCTGTAACTTGCCCAAGATCACTGACCTGGTAAACAGTGAAACTGGGACTTGAGCGCAGGTCTGGTGACTCCTGAGTCTGTGCTCTTCCCGTGTCACTGCTTTCTCTCCTGGGCTTCCTACTGACTGCAGCCAAGTTTCCCAAACCATGCCCTGGGGACATCACTGTATAAGATAGAATACATTTTCTTTAAAACAACACCACCAGTAAAGTGTACGTGGAGGGGAGAAGTGACTAGTCTGCCTTAAATAAACTTGAGGCATGCTCCCTAGGCTGCCCAGTCTCAGAGAATCCCTGGCATATATTAAAGGCTTTCGTATGTCCTACAATTTTTAAAAAAAGGAAAAAAAAACAACAACCCAATTTAACCTAGAGTTTTCCAAAGTTATTTTGCCGTGGAACCCCTTTGCTCTGAGCATCCATCACAGCCTGAAGGAGGACCGGTGTTCCTCGGCACACAGTCTGGGAACCACCCGCCTTCCAGCTCAGGTCCCACACGCCCTTGGGCTGGGCTCGGCTGCCTCTCCAGTTTCACCTCATGCGTCTTGTGCCAGGCTTTTGCTCCAGCCACTCCTCGATGCTCATGTTCCCTCTAACATGCCAGGGTGTTCCTGCCTGTGTGCCTTTACAAGAGCTGTTCCCTCCCTGAGGCTGCAATGCTGTTTCCCCCTCCCCTCCTCCTCCACATGGTCTGGTTGAAATGTCTCCTATTCCAGAAGTGATTTCCTAGGCTTCTAACCAGAGCTAATTACCCCTTGTACCTCGAACTTACCTCTAGTACAACACGTCCCTCCCAAAAACATTTGTCTCCCCAAAGCTGTTTCCTGAGGTGGGCTGTGAGCTTCTAGAAGGGCAGACCGTGCTTGCTTTATTTCAGAATCAACACCACGCACAAGGCCTGGTATACATCAAATTTGTTTGCCAGCCGAACTTCCTTAGCTGTCTTCTAGTCTAATTTCTTAATACAGCTTTCTGATTATAAACGTCACTCATGCCCACTGTGAGATCTGGAAAAATATACATGTATATGATGATATGTATTTAAAGAAGAAATACCCGTAATCCTGATGGGAGAGACTGACTGAGGGGGAAATTGGGTCTTGTTCTGATGGGCAGGGCCATGCTCACTAAATCTTTAATCCAATTTCTGTTGATGAGTGGGAATCAAATCCCTTATGATCATACAATGGAAGTGAGAAATAGATTCAGGGGATTAGATCTGATAGAGTGCCTGAAGAACTATGGACAGAGGTTTGTGACATTGTACAGGAGGCAAGGATCAAGACCATCCCCAAGAAAAAGGAATGCAAAAAGGCAAAATAGTTAAAGCCTTTCTCAGTGATCAGTGCAAAGAAATAGAGGAAAACAATAGAATGGAAAATACTAGAGATCTATTCAAGAAAATTAAAGATGCCAAGGGAACATTTCATGCAAGATGGGCACAATAAAGGACAGAAATGGTATGGACTTAATAGAAGCAGAAGATGTTAAGGAGAGGTGGCAAGAATACAAAAAAGATCTTCTTGATCCAGATAACCATGTTGGTGTGATCACTCACCTAGAGCCAGACATCCTGGAATGCGAAGTCAAGTGGGCCTTAGGAAGCATCACTACGAACAAAGCTAGTGGAGGTGATGGAATTCTAGTTGAGCTATTTCAAATCCTAAAAGATGATGCTGTGAAAGTACGGCACTCAATATGCCAGCAAATTTGGAAAACTCAGCAGTGGCCACAGGACTGGAAAAGGTCGGTTTTCGTTCCAATCCCAAAGAAAGGCAATGCCAAAGAATGTTCAAACAACCGCACAATTGCACTCATCTCACACGCTGGCAAAGTAGTGCTCAAAATTCTCCAAGCCAGGCTTCAACAGTACGTGAACCGTGAACTTCCAGATGTTCAAGCTGGATTTAGAAAAGGCAGAGGAACCAGAGATCAAATTGCCAACATCTGTTGGATCATTGAAAAAGCAAGAGAGTTCCAGAAAAACAACTACTTTTGCTCTGTTGACTATGACAAACCCATTGACTATGTGGATCACAACAAACTGTGGAAAATTCTGAAAGAGATGGGAATACCAGACCACCTGACCTGCCTCTTCAGAAACCTGTATGCACGTCAGGAAGCAACAGTTAGAACTGGACATGGAACAACAGACTGGTTCCAAATCAGGAAAGGAGTATGTCAAGGCTGTATGTTGTCACCCTGCTTATTTAACTTATATGCAGAGTACATCATGAGAAACCCTGGGCTGGATGAAGCACAGGCAGGAATAAAAATTGCTGGGAGAAATGTCAATAACCTCAGCTATGCAGATGACACCACCCTTATGGCAGAAAGCAAAGAAGAACTAAAGAGCCTCTTGATGCAAGTGAAAGAGGAGAGTGAAAAAGTTGGCTTAAAACTCAACATTCAGAAAACTAAGATCATGGCATCTGGTCCCATCACTTCATGGGAAACAGATGGGGAAACAGTGGAAACAGTGTCAGACTTTATTTTCTTGGGCTCCAAAATCATTGCAGATGGTGACTGCAGCCATGAAATTAAAAGACGCTTGCTCCTTGGGAGAAACGTTATGACCAACCTAGACAGCATATTAAAAAGCAGAGACATTACTTTGCCAACAAAGGTCCATCTAGTCAAAGCTATGGTTTTTCCAGTAGTCATGTATGGATGTGAGAGTTGGACTATAAAGAAAGCTGAGCGCCAAAGAACTGATGCTTTTGATCTGTGAACTGAGGTGTTGGAGAAGACTCTTGAGAGTCCCTTGGACTGCAAGGAGATCCAACCAGTCCATCCTAAAGGAAATCAGTCCTGAATATTCATTGGAAGGACTGATGTTGAAGCTGAAACTCCAATACTTTGGCCACCTGTTGTGAAGACCTGACTCATTTGAAAAGACCCTGATGCTGGGAAAAATTGAAGGTGGGAGGAGAAGGGGATGACAGAAGATGAGATGGTTGGATGGCATCACCACCTTAATGGACATGAGTTTGAGTAAACTCCGAGAGTTGGTGATGGACAGAGAGGCCTGGCATGGTGCAGTCTTTGGGGTCGCAAAGAGTCAGACGTGACTGAGAGACTGAACTGATTGAACTAACCCATAATCCCAGAGGGATCAGGGTGAATGATTCTCAAACTTACATCAAAACAGCAAAAGAAGGACCTGTATGAGCTTGTTAAAAATAGAGAGGCTCAAACTGCAGCCGGACCAGCCAGCTTCTGTCCCAGTGTGTGTTTGTATGCACACACATGTATTTAATAAATCCCAGTTGATTCTAAAACACATCCCTTGAGAATTCCCTGGCGGTCTGGTGGTTAAGACTCCACACTTCCAATGGAGCGGCCGAGAGCCTGTCCACTGTCGGGGAACTAAGATTCCACATGGTGTGTGCATGGGTGTCCGACTCTTTACGACCCCATGGACTGCTCCTCTGTCGATGGGATTTTCCCAGGCAAGAATATTGGAATGGGTTGCCATTCCCTTCTCCAGGCGATCTTCCTGACCCCAGGGATTGAACCAGGGTCTCCTGCATTGCAGGCAGATTGTTTACTCTCTGAGCCACCAGGGAAGCCCCCACCGTGTGGTGAAGCCAAATTAAAAAATAAATAAAATAAAATGCCCTGGGAATAACCTGGCAAATCCACTGATTCGGGTTCTGCATTTTTCATGGTCAGGGCCCAGGTTCAATCCCTGGTGGGTCTCAAAAGCCACATGGCACAGTCAAAAAAAGAAAAAACCAATCCCTCATCAAGCATCACTGCTTAGGTGATTTCCCAGGTTTTTGTACTATGAACAAGACAGCAATGAACATCTTTGTATGTAAATCTTCGTCTGTGGGTCTATTGATTGCCTTAGGAAATATTCCTGGAAATGGAATGATGGCACCAAAGCAGGAAGGTTTCTCAGGCTCTCAGAGGAGTTATTCTCTGGGAAGATGGTGCTGCTCCCCTCTCCTGCCGGCAGCTTGTGAAGATGCCTGTCCCACCACGCCCCCATTATTATGGCCATTTTGGACAAGAAAGAATACAGGAATAGCTGCTATTAAATGTGAAAGAAAAATTGCCTAGCTGGGTGGTTTTTTAAGAGGGAAATTTAGCAAGCTTTTGAAGTATAATTACTGTTTAATCAAGCCTGGGAACGCACAGTCATTAGTTTCTTTTTGTGCATGCTTAGTAATTTTGCCAACGAATGCTGTGAGCACCCATCCCTTCATCTGTTTTCCAGGGCTTACCCTGCCTGTCTGTTTCCCTAGAAGAGCTTCAGTCTCTCTCGTATTCTTTCTGTCTTTGTGTCTCTGTCTCTCTCTTTTGCTGAGGTATGTAGACATTGAGTTTAGTTTCTTCTTTTCTGGAGTTTCAGGTAACGGGCAGGTTCCCTCACCTGAGATGCTCATACCCACCAGGTGGACAGGGGGCTGCTGACTGCCCACCATCTAGAATGGTGCTTACCGCTCTTGACTTTTAGACTTCCCTGGTGGTGCAGTGTCTAAGAATCCGCCTGACAATGCAGGCGACATGAGTTTGATCCCAGGTCTGGGAAGATCCCACATGCCCCAAAGCAGCTAAGCCTGTGTGCCACAACTATGGAGCCAGCACCCTAGAGCCCTCAAGCCGCAACTACTGAGGCCTGTGTGCCCTGGAGCCCATGCTCTGCAGCCAGAGAAACCACTGCAATGACAAGCCCGAGGACCGCAATGAAGAGCAGCCCCCGTTCGCCGTGACTAGAGAAAGCCCGAGTGCAGCAGTTAAGACACACCACAGTCAAAAACTAAAATAAATAAAGAGAGCTTAAAAAAATAATGAAGCAAAAAAAGACAAACCAATTAGACGGCGGGAAGATATCGACTGTTAACTGAAAACAGCAGGAGAAGAAAAATATGTTCGGAATGATCTCATTTCTGTGAAAGGAAATCATGTATTCAAACAACATTTAATAAGGACGTATTGTGGCTCAGACAGTAAAGAATCTGCCTGCAATGCAGGAGACCAGGGTTCAACCCCTGGATTGGGAAGATCCCCTGGAGAAGGGAATGGCAACCCACTCCAGTGTTCTTGCCTGGAAAATCCTATGGACAGAGGAGCCTGGCTGGCTACAGTCCATGGGGTCGCAAAGGCTCAGACATGACTGAGCAACTAACACTCACTCACTCATATGCCAGATGGTGTGGGTAAATAGATAAATCCACACAAAACCTGCCTACATGGATGTGCATAACCAGGGTTTATCACTAAACAGCAAGGAGTCTGGAAGGACCTGTTCACCCTGGTTATTTCGAGGGAGAGTGCACAGGAGCAGGGAAATGGTTTTAAGAAGAGTTTTCATATTTTACTTTCTATCCTTCTATATGGCTTCGATTTTTTCCACAATAAATATGCACCATGTTTGTAATTTAAAATAATACAGAATGAAGAAATGAAAGAGTGGGGAAACAGAGCCCATGGGAGACCCAGGCCTGAGCTGATTTATCACCTCTGCTCCTTGGGACTCCGTCACTTCGCTCTCCATCCACTCACAGGTTTGGTCTTCAGTCTCTCCAGAGAAATCAGCCAGAGAAACAGAGATAACCATTGTGGGGTAGGGTTCAAGTTTACCCCAGCTGTGACCACTTGGTCCACTGGTCCAAGGTCTCCGGGAGGAGTTCCTTGTGACTTAAATGTGTCCATGTATGATAGCAATTCCTTTTATTTTTAATTTTGAAAACTTTCCAGCCTTCAGAAAAGTTACAAGAAGTAATACAACTAACACTTGTATATTTTTCACCTGGATTCACTAGCTGTTAACATTTTGCACGTTTGCTTTATTTCACTCTCTTTTTATGTATTAACTGTAATCTTTGCTGAGTTGTTTGAAATTTAGGTATAGACTTCATGACTTTTTATTCCTAATACTAAGAAAATATACTGCATAACCATAGTGTATTATCACACTTGCAAAATTGAACATTAACATTTTGCTATTATCTTGCATACATTTCATATTCAAATATTCCCAGTTGGCCCTATATTGTTCTTGAGTAGCTCCTTTAAAAAAAAAAAAAAGATTTGAGATCCAATCCAAGATCACAGGTTGCATTTAGTTGTCCAGTCTTTTTTAAGTACCCTTTAATCTAGAGAAGTTCCTCAGCCCATTTTGGTCTTTTCTGATATGGAGGTACTTAGAAGTCCAAGCGAATTGTGTTAAAACTACAACTACTTTAAATGTAATACTGAATTCTACGAGAGACGTGAATTTTCTTATGCCACCACTAGGGGATGCTCTCAGCAGCGCTTGCCCTTCAACAGCCCTTATGAAAGGATTCTTGTTTCAAGGATTAATTGTCTCAACTAAATAAGGCGCTTACCAAGTAAAGCATATGCTGTTTATGATGCCTGCATATTGGGAGGAGGGATAATTTAGGAGTTTGGAGTTAAAAGATACACACTACTGTATATGTAATAGATAACCAACAAAGACCTACATAGGGAAGTATACTCAATATCTTGCAATAACCTATAATGGAAAAGAATCTAAAAACAAAACAAAAAGCACGCATATATAAAACTGAATCATTTTTCCATATACCTGAACACTGTACCTCAACTGTATTTCTTTTTTTTTTTTTAATGTAGACCATTTTTAAAAGTCTTTATTGAACTTTTTACTATATTGCTTCTGTTTAATGTTTTCATTTCGGGGCCACAAGGCATGTGGGATCTTAGGTGCCCAACCAGGGATCAAACTCACACCCTCTGCACTGGAAGACGAAGTCTTAATCACTTGACTACCAGGGAAGTCCCAATCAACTGTATTTTAATAAAAATTAAAAGAAAATAAAATGCCTGTTTATTTATAAATGTAGTATCCTTTCAAGATACCTTGATGCTTTTGGACTATGGTGCTGGAGAAGATCCTTGTCCATTGGACTGCAAGGAGATCAAACCAGTCAATCCTAAAGGAAATCACCCCTGACTATTCCCTGGAAGGACTGATGCTGAAGCTGAAGCTCGCATTCTTTGGCCACGAGATTCAAAGAGCCAACTCACTGGAAAAGATTGAAGGCAGGAGAAGGGAGCGACAGAGGACGAGATGGTTGGTGGCATCACTGACTCAATGGACATGAACCTGAGCAAACTCCAGGAGACAGTGGAGGACAGGGAAGCCTGCCGTGCTACAGTCCATGGGGTCGCAAAGAGTTGGATGTGACTTGGCAACTGAACAACAACATCCTTTCAAGAACGTCCTCCCAGCAACACCCGGATATTGTTCATCAAGATGCTGATTCAGTGGGGCTGGTGTAGGTCCTAAGATTATGCCTTTCTAACAAGTTTCAGGGTGACTGTGATGCTGCTGCTTTGGGGGACACACCTGGAGGAGCAGGGTTAGGACAAGCATATGAAGAATCATATCTATTTACACTTGAAATGTGAAAGTGAAAGTGTTAGTCACTCAGTCGTGTCCATGACTCTTTGTGACCCCATGGACTGTAGCCCGCCAGGCTCCTGTGTCCATGGGATCCTCCAGACAAGAATACTGGAGTGGGTAGCCATGCCCTTCTCCAGTGGCTCTTCCCAACCCAGGGATTAAACCTGTGTCTCTTGCATCTCCTGTATTATAGGCGGATTCTTTACCATCTGAGCCATCAATGAGGCAATTTTTATTTTTCTGTCAGAGCCAGCAATGAAGCTGGTCTTATCTCCTGCTTTTTCCCTCCTTCCCTTCTCCCTCCCCCCCTCCTCCCCGGCCCTTTGACCTTGGTGCTTCTTGACCACAGCGCTTTTGTTCTAGCTGTCCTCTCTGCCTACACACTCTTCCCCCAGGTATGCTTCTGTTTGGCCAACTCCATCAGCTGCCTCAAGTCGTTCTCCAAATCTCACTTCTTCTGCTTGTTCTTTTTTTAAAATGTATATATATATATATATTTTACTGAGGTCTTCCCTGGTGGCTCAGACGGTAAAGAATCTGTCTGCAATTCAGGAGACCTGGGTTTTATCCCTGGGTCGGGAAGATCCCGTGGGGAAGGGAATGGCAACCCACTCTACTATTCTTGCCTTGAGAATTCCATGGACAGAGGAGCCTGGTGGGCTACAGTCCACAGGGTCGCAAAGAGTCAGACACAACTGAGCTACTAACACACACACGTAGTTGATTTACAATGTTGTGCCAATCTCTGCTGTACAGCAAAGTGATTCATTTATACACATATAGACATTCTTTTTTTTTCATATTATTTTCCATTATGGTTTATCACAGGATATTGAATATAGTTCTCTGGGCTATACAGTAGGACCTTGTTGTTCGTTCATTTTATATGTATTAGTTGACATCTGCTAATCTCACACTTTCAGTCCTTCCCTTCCCCACCCCTCTCCCCCTTGGCAACCACAAGTCTATTCTCTATGTCTCTGAGTCTGTTTCTCTTTCGTAGGTAGGTTCAGTTGTGCCATATTTTAGCCAAATCTCACTTCTTATTGAGGCTTGCCCAGACTACCCTATTGAACGCTGCCCCCTGCCCCCAGTGATTTCCTCTCTCCTTCAATCAGCTCAGTTATTTTCCTATAGCCCTTGCCATCTTTTCATGTATCATATAATATGCTTATTATATTAATTGCTTATTTCTCTCTCTCTACTAGAATCTAAGTTCCACGAGGGCAGATATCTCTGACTATTGTCTTCACTGATATACCCCCAGTACCTAGAACAGTGTCTGGCACATAGTAGGTTCACAAGAAAATATTTGTGCTCCTTAATGAGAGCTTCAGGGTGGGAGCTCCCAATCCCCTCATTCAGCTGGTGAAGAAATGAGCTCCAGATCTTTGAGCATGATACAGACGTGCACAGAGATCACAGGGACTGTAGGGAGATTGTCCAGTTTGTCTAAATGAATATAATTTAAAAGCAGAACTTGTTTGTATCAGTCAATTTTTCCTTTTGTCTTTTTCCGTTTGTTGTTGTTTTTTTTCTATCAGTCAAGTTTTAAGCTGCCATCTTAATTGTTATTATTTGTGTTCGGCCTTTTCCCAAAAGGATCTGAAGCTGCAGATGAGATGAAATGTCATATAAAACAGAACAGTTAGGAATCAAGTTGGAAGCGATAGCATCTAAAGGAAGAGGGAGTTGACTTTAACAAGCCCTTGACGGTAGTTAATTGCCCTAATGGGGTACAGAATTTGGCTCTGAATTCTTTGGCAGCCGAGTCAAACGGGAAGCACGTGGGGCTACAGAGTATTCCTTGTCTGTGCTAAGAATGTCTGAACACTCAGCAGGGACGCACTTCCAGGAGGGATTCAATACAAGCCCAGAGAACTCTGTGTGACATCCAGTGGCCCCAAGTGGGCTCCTGTTTACGAAAACCCCCAAAATCCTCTCTGAAGAATGAGATCCTTTCATCCGGGAACACTAAGAACGTGATGTTAAATCACATGATGATAGCGTTTATGGTTCCCGTGAGTTCTTTCCTGATGCTCTGCCTGAAAATAAAGATGAAAACCAGGGAATCTAGAAGATAACACGGGCAAACATGTTTGCGTGCTCAGTTGCTTCAGTCGTGGCTGATACTTTGCGACTCTATGGACTGTAGCTCGCCAGGTTCCTCTGTCCATGGGATTCTCCAGGCAAGGATATTGGAGTGCGTTGCCATGCCCTCCTCCAGGGGATCTTCCCCATCCAGGGATCAAACTCATTCCTCCTGTGGCTCCTGCATTGCTGGCAGATTCTTTACTGCCGAGCCACCTGGGAAGCCCCAGTAAACATGTCTAGGAATACATTTTACAAATATTTGCTGTCTCAGATCTGTGACAAACATTGAACCAGAGGCAATTCATGGACGGAATTTTCATATGTTCAGTGGCGGGGGGATATTTATTTTCTACTGGATGGCACAGTGTTAAAGAATCAATGCAGAAGACGAGGGTTTGATACCTGGGTTGGGAGGATCCCCTGGAGTGGGAAATGGCAACCCATTCCAGTGTTCTTGCCTGGAAAATTCCATGGACAGAGGAGTCTGGCAGGCTACAATCCATGGGGTTACAAGTCTGGGACACAACTGAGCAAATGAGACAGAAGCACGAGAATACACCAAGCACTATAAATAGAATTCTCTTTCTTTTGTTTCCAGAGGGCACCCCCCTGGACCCAGCTAGCTCAAGGACAGAAAGGACAGGAGGGAACATCACTTCTGTTTATTTAAGTTGCAGAAAGTATTTGCTAGGGTGTATTTTGTATCCAAAAGAAGTATCCAGCAAATTCACCTCTTGGGCCACCGGGAAGCTGTCCTCCACCGTCAAGTAAGGACAATTGCTCTGTGTTCTGCCGATGCTTTTTCGAAACCCAGTTCTTTTACAAAGCTTCTGAATATCCTGTATTTTAATACATGATAATACATTTTTTCTTATAGATTCCTTGTCTCGAAAAATTATTTAAAGTTTTCCCCTTTAAAATAATTCACAGTCTAATGACAGGAATAAGCACACCTAAACAAATAACTACAAGAAATGTGATGAGTGCCATACTCATCAGTACATGGGTAAGAGTGGCTGGACCATTTCCTTTAACAACAATGTACTTCCTCTTTTTACACTTGTACATCATTATATTGTGGATTGTTCCACTGGGATCAGTCTTTTTATTTTTTTAAAAAATATTTATCCATTTATCAAATAAAGAGCTGTGCTAGGTCTTAGTTGCAGCACGTGGGATCTTTAGTTGCAGCCTGCAAACTCTTAGTTGCGGCATGTGGGATCTAGTTCCCTGATCAGGGATCAAACCCAGGTCCCCTGCATTGGGAGTGCAGAGTCTTAGCACCAGGGAAGTCTCTGGTAAACTTTTAAATAGAAATCACGGGACTTCCCATGGTCCAGTGGTTAAGAATCCGCCTGCCAATGCAGAGGAAACGGGTTTGATTCCTGGTGCAGGAAGATTCCTTACACCATGGGGCAACAAAGCTGGTACGCCACAACCACTAGAGTCCATACGGCCTAGAGTCCATGCTCCGCTACAAGAGAGTAGCACCCACTCTCCAAAATTAGAGAAAGTCTGAGCAACAACAAAGACTCAGTACAGCCAAAAATAAAATAATTAATTTAAAAAAAAAGAAAAGAAATCATGGTGACCACATCTTCAACTGAGCCCTAACATCCCTGCTTCTGCCCATCACAGCTGTGTCACACACGGAATGTTCTTTCTCCACCTGGCATTGGTTCTGCCACACAATCCTGGGCTGCAATATATATCAACTGGTGGGGCAACCTAGGGCTGGATTCTACTCCAGTCCAACTCTGGGCTTTTGCCTGAATGGTCTGGAATCCTCTGCTTCCACAACACGGATTAGCTGCATCCATCTTGAAAGCAGAGACCAGCTTGGGTTTGGCAAACAGCCAGCTGTGTGCAAACGGCAGGAGGGTGGGGGTGGTAGGGGTAGGGGTGTGGGTGGAGGGGAAGGCACCATCTTTGAGGGCTGGGTCGGCTTGTAACTGGCTTGTAGTCTGTGTTGGTTATTTGTGGGCTCCTGCTTCTTCAAGGTGTCTGCTTATCTTGGCGTCTTCTGCACAGCCGTGGAATGTGCAGAGCCTTGCACAAACCAGGTGTTCATTGTTTGTTGAATAAGCCCTGATGAACAAAGGTGATATATTGGACTATTTGGAGTCACAATGCCTAGATTTTCACTTTTTACTTTCAATATCACATCCCCATATGCCAACACCTCCCGCAAAACAGAGAGAAGTACCTGTGTTGGTCTTGGCACATGATCTGTTCAAGGGCAGGGAGGAGCCATCTTGGTTCTCTGTTGTGCTATGCATGTGTATGTGTGCATATGTGTGATCCCAGGCTCCTGTGGGTGTTCACGCACATGTCTACTTATGTAGTTTTTTTTTTTAAATTTGTCTGCGCTGAGTCTTAGTTGCAACATGAGGGATCTTTCAGTTGTGCCATGTGGGATCTAGTTCCCTGACCAGGTATCAAACCTGGGCCCCCCGCATTGGGAGCGTGGGGTCTTAGCCACTGGACTACGAGGGATGTCCCTGTCTACTTATGTTTGGTCATGGACCAAGGGCTGGACAGCTGTGTCCCTGAAAGACAGCAAGTGGAACTCTGACAAATTCAGAGTTGAATACAGTTAGATCAACAAGTCCCAACCTGTTCAAGTTTAAGGATTCTTCTTCAACTAACATAAAACAATTGCAGACTCTCATATGAACTTGTCTTTTCTGCATTTGCAAGTTGATTTTTAGAAAGATGTCCCTATGCATTTGAAAACCTTTTGCAACAATTCCTAATCTCTCCAGATCTGGGGGTGCACTTCCCAAATAGACTTTTAACACCAGAAAGGAATACCTCCTGTGAACCCCTAACATTCTAGCAACTTTCCCCCTAAACAAGCATGACCAAAAGCATAAGCAAAGTGCCACAAGCCCCAGAGGCCACGTAGGTCTGGTTCTCTGATGCATCCTCTGAATCTCACACAGGATCTGCACCTTAACAGGTACTGAAAAAATACTTCTTGCTAAAACATCCAAAAAGGTGAGGATGGAATGGCTGGTTAGGCTCACTCATCAGCTATGCTCTATGGTCCTGCACACCAGCCTCAAAGAGCATGATTCCAAGTTCTACATAAGGGACTTCCCTGGTGGTCCAGTGGCTAACAGTCCATGCTCCCATTGCAGGGGGTCTGGGTTCGATCCCTAGTCAGGGAACTAGAGCCCACAAGCCACAACAAAGATCAAAGATCCAGAGTGCCAAAACTAAGACCTAGTGTAGCCAGATGTATAAACAAATATGTTTTTTAAAAATTCTGTGTAGAAGGCCTGACTTATCATCCTCAAACTTAGCTCTGCAACAAACATCACATTATTATCGTGAAATGAAATAAAATCTGTTCCTGGGCCTCCATTCTGCCAGCCTGTTGGGAAATTTAACATTGGCCTCAATCGGCAAATCCCTTCTCTGCCTGGAGTTGCACAAGAATCTGGAAGGATCGTGTGGTTCCTGGAAAACGGGAAGGGAAGGGATTCTGGCTGTGGTCCCTGCTCAAGCTCCTTGTGATTGGTGGCTCCCCAGGCTCCCTGTTACACGAGGTGTAAGCGGATCTTGGCCAAGGCTGCCAGCCCCATGCCTAGTGTCCAGCCTCCCTGGACACCCTGTGCCATCAGACACTTCCCTGAGGGACCAGACTCCTTCATAGGGATAGAGCACCCTCCCCAGTTTGGGGGACTCTCCTTTGCCTGCTGCTCCCCCTCTGTTCCTCCCAACTACCACCTTCCTTGAAGTGAGGGGCACACACAGGGCCTCACCTGGACCTCCTAAGACAAACTGCACCTCGGTGACTGGCCCTGCCCCAGGGGCCCATCAGAAGGACCACATGCCTGCCTCGTGTCTAACTCTTCTGGGTTCTTTCTTTCTTTCTTTTTTAACTAATTAATTTTTGGCTGTGCTGGGTCATCTTTGCTACATGAGGGCTGTCTCTAGTTGCAGCAAGCAGGGGCTACTCTTCATTGCAGTGGGTGGGCTTCTCACTGCAGTGACTTCTCTTGTTGTGGAGCACAGGCTCTAGGGCACTCAGGCTTCAGTGGTTGAAGCACATGGGCTCAGTAGTTGCGGCTCCCGGGCTCTAGACCGCAGGCTCAGTAGTTGCTCTCAGCATGTGGGATTTTCCTGGCTCAGGGATTGAACCCATGTCCCCTGCACTGGCAGGCGGATTCTCAACCACTGGACCACCAGGGAAGCCCCGCTTGTTTCTGAATAATTCAAACCCCAAAGAGCTTCTTCTGCCTTCTTGTTTTTCTGAAACTGGCTTGCCAGAGAAGTAACCCGGAATCTGAACCCACCTTAGCTCAGGGACACATCTTTCACTGAGCGGCTGGTGGTATGACAGAGCTTCTCTAGATGGTGTCAGATCCTGGCTTGGGGTTCGCCTTCACTTTGGAGGCACCGAAATCCACTCTTTTTCCTTTTTCTAGGACCCAGTCCTGGGCTCCTTCAAAGTCCCAACAGCGGGAGGTTTCCTCGCTCGGGGAGGGGAGTGTTGGTTGTACCAGAAAACTAGTGGAATAGTTTCTGGCATGAAATCAGACCCTCTTGTGCCAAGAGGTTCCAGGAAAACCAGCACATCCCAGGACTGGGAGGAAGCAAGGCAGCAACTGGGGAGTTTTTCCAATGAATCCAATAAATCCTTGGAAAAATAATCCACCAAAGGTCAGATATAGATAGAAAACATCATTGCAGGTTTTGGGAGGTATTTTTTTTTCCCTAAAAAGAGAGAAAAATAGAAAATATTCCATGCATTGGCTCAAAATAAATAATTAAGAATATGAAACTCATCTATTCATGGAAGAAATATATAAACTTTAGTTCTGTATGATGGCCAGTTAATTGGGGGTGAAAGTAAAAGTGTTAGTCGCTCAGTTGTGTCCGACTCTTTGGGACCCCATGGACTGTAATCTGCCAGGTTCCTCCTCCGTCCACGAAATTCCCCAGGCAAGAATACAGGAGTGGGTTGCCATTCCCTTCTTCATGATTGGGAGTGAGGGAGGAGAAAAGGAAAAGATGAATTTGAGGAGAAAAGAAAGTAGAAAGAAGAATCAGAGAAAGGATAAGAGGTGAGAGGGAGAGCTTGGAGGAAGATTAGAGAAAGAAACTAAATAATATTTTCAGAGGCAGAGACACAAGAGAACAGGGCAGGTGGAAGAACCCAGCTGGAGAAGGCAGAGAATCCCAGGGACGGGGGAGCCTGGTGGGCTGCCGTCTATAAGGTCTCACAGAGTCGGACACGACTGAAGCGACTTAGCAGCAGCAGCAGATTATGTTATAGATACAAAGAACAGAGTAGTGGTTACCAAAAGGGAAGGGGTGTGGAGGCAGAGTGAAATGGGTAAAGGAAGTCAACTGTATGGTGATGGATGGAAACTGAATTTTTGGTGGTGAGTACGCTGTAATGTATACATAAGTAAAAATATGTTGTACGCATGAAACATATCATACACCAATGTTTACCTTAATTTAAAACAATGTTATTTGGGTGACTATTCTGGTGGTCCAGTGGTTAAGACTTCAACCTTCCAATGTAGAGAGTGTGGGCTCCATCCCTGGTCAGGGAGCCAAGATCCCACATGCCTAATGGCCAGGGAAAAAAAAAAGCCCCACCCCAAGTCATAAAAAAACAGAAGTATTGTAGCAAATTCAATAACATTGGTCCCATCGAGCTGCTGTATAGCACAGGGAGCTCAGCTCAGGGCTCTGTGATGACCTAGAGGGATGGGATGTGCGGGAGAGGGAGGCTCACGAGGGAGAGGGTATGTGTATACTCAGAGCTGAGTCAGGTTGTTGTTCAGCAGAAATTAGCACAACACTGTAAAGCAACTGTACTCCAATTTAAAAACACTGTTCACATCAAAAAAAATATTTAGAAAAAAAGACTCATTTGAAGGTAAATCCTTGTTGTCATGCTTTTCTCTTTACATGAGCATCTGAAACACATGGCAAGTCAGAGCGACGAGGACATGAGGTCATCTTGTCCAATTCCTTCTGGGTTGCGTTGGTGTCCCGTGCTCCACCAAAATTCGTGTCTACCTGGACCCTCAGATCGTGAGCTCCTTTAGAAACAGGGTCTGTGCAGATGTAATTAGTTAAGATGAGGTTACACTGGACTAGGGTGGGCCCTAGAGCCTACAACTAGTGTGTTTAGGAGACAGTCACATGAAGACAGACACGCAGGCATATGGAAGGAGGCCACAGGATGGCGGAGGTGGGGATTAGGGTGCAGCAGCAGCCACGGGGCCCCAAGGATCGCCAGCAACCACCAGAAGCTAGAGGAAGCCAGGAAGCAGGCTTTCCTGGAGACTCTGGGGGGCTCCCGGCATGGCTGACACTTTGATTTTGGACTTCTCGCCTCCAGAACCTTGGGAGGGTAAATTTCTGTTGTTTTGACTCGCGGTTTGTGGGGATCTGCTGTGGCAGCCCTAGGAAACTAATACACCATTTTCTTCTTTTAAAAAATTTTCAACAATTTATTCATTCATTCATTCATTTATTTTTGACTGCACTGGGTCTTTGTTGCTGCACGAAGACTTTCTCCAGTTGCAGTGCCTGGGGGTTACTCTCTAGTTGCAGCAAGTGGGCTTCTCATCGCAGTGACTTTTCTTCTTGAAGAGCATAGGGTCTAGGGCCCATGGGCTCAGTAGCTGCAGTACATGGGCTGAGTCGCTCCAAGGCATTTGGGATCTTCCTGGACCAGGGACTGAACTCATGTTTCCTGCATCAGCAGGTGGATTCTTTACCACTGAGCCACCAGGGAACCCCGGTACACGGTTTTCTTTCTTTCTTTTCTTTTTGGCTGCACTGAGTCTTAGTGGCGCTCCCACCCAGAAGGTATAGCTGCTGGACAGGGAGTGGCAGAGACTCAGACATGGCAGGAAATTTCTGTGGGACCAGGTTCCGAGGGCATACCCTCTTCTCTCTTCTCCTGCTCTTTCTTCTCCTCTCTTCTCTCCACTTAGAGGTCTTAGTGGAGTGGGATCTTTGATCTTTGTTGCGGTATGCAGGATATTTAATTGAAGCATGCGAACTCAGGTGCAGCATGTGAGATCTAGTTCCCTGATCAGGGATCAAACCTGGGCCCCCTGCCTTAGGAGCATGCAGTCTTAGCTGCTGGACCACCAGGGAAATCCCTAATATGCCTTGTTTTGCAGGAGAAGAACTGCAGGATGTGTGACATCTCCAAGGTTGTGGAGTCAACTGGTAGCCAATCTCCCACTCCAACTTGCCTTTTACTTTTCTTGAAGAATTTTGTTTATTTCCAGCATCTTTTAGCCTCTCTGAACATGGGAATAATTTCTTTCTTCATTGTCAAAGTTCATGTTGAAATATTCATTTCCCGTTGAATTAGGACATGTTATGAAGGTATAATTCAGGCTTTGGAAACACTTTGGACTCAGAAGCTTTTCAGAATATTTACTGCCTATTCCTTTGGCATTCCAGTGCAGTCTAATAGGTTATTACTTTTGAGAGATGAGGCTGTCTCTTTTGAACATTGAAATCACTATTTATTTCTTTATTCTGAGCTGTGTTTTCAAGGCAAGCCAAGTCCCTCTTGGGACATTGGACTTAAAACTGTCCATGAAGCAGACTCTTTGATAAGAAATGGATTAACTTCTTTCTGGGTTTTCTTTTCAAAATATTTTTTGATGTGAAGTGAAAGTCGCTCAGCTGTGTCTGACTCTTTGCAAACCCATGGACTATACAGTCCATGGAATTCTCCAGGCCAGAATACTGGAGTGGGTAGCCTTTTCATTCTCCAGGGGATCTTCCCAACCCAGGAATCGAACCGAGGTCTCCTGCATGGCAGGCGGATTCTTTACCAACTGAGTTATCAGGGAAGCCCTGATTTTTGATGTGAACCATTTTAAAATATTCTTCATTGAATTTGTTAAACATTGCCTCTGTTTCATGTTTTGGTTTTTTGGCCCCGAGGCACATGGGATTTTAACTCCCAGAACAGGGAAGGAACCTGGGCCCCCTGCATTGAAAGTCGAAGCTTTAACCACTGGATAGCCAGAGAAGTCCCACTTCCTGGGTTTTCAACTGAGATCAAATCATATGGAGAATGCATGCTTTTTTTAATTGTTTCATAGTTAACCCTTTTTTGGATTATGTCTCTGAGAAACTGATAAAAGCTATGTACTCTCTGTGCCAGAGTACTATATACTCTTGCAACTCTTTCCACCCACTCTTGGGGGCTCACAGACAACATGCCCTACCCCCATTCCCCTGAGGACCCCAGCTATGGAGACTGTCCTGTTGGGCAGCCACCTCCCTCCAGTTCACCTTCTCAGCTTGAGGCTCATGGTGGTAAGTGAGCAAGGGTCAAATCTGACCTATGGCAGAGGTTTTCTCTCTAACATGCTAACGACACTGGTGTGTGTGTGTGTGTTACTTGCTCAGTTGTGTCTGACTCCTTGCAACCCCATGGACTGTAGACCACCAGGCTCCTCTGTCCATGGAATTCACCAGGCAAGAATACCGGAGTGAGTTGTCATCCCCTTCTCCAGGGCATCTTCCCAACCCAGGGATCAAACCCACGTCTTCTGCACTTCAGGCAAGTTCTTTACCATTTGAGCCACTGATGACACTGGTGGAGACTCTTAAAAACAACTATGCTCAGAAACTGAGTTCTAGCTAAGCAACTTTTGAGGACCTTCTCCTTAAGACTCTCAAAGATTGGGTCAGGGCAATGGGATGCCCTGTGACAACTAAAAATGTGTCCAGAGACTGCCCAGGGACCTCGGGAAATAAAATCACCCTGGTAGAAAACCACTGGGTGCATGAATGAATGTATGTTGACCTTGGGGTCAGTTCGCCTATCTTGAGTCTATGTTGGGGTGCGAGAGTTTGGTCAGTCGGTTCCTGCTGCTGGAGCGCTCAGTATGTGCTTATGAAATGGGTGGCTGATCTCTTGTGGGTTCTCAGAAGAGGGAAAAAATTTTCAGTCTTTTCTAAGTGGTTTCTTCTCTAATGATCTATGACAACATGAGGACACAAGAGGGAGCTCTAACGAACAACTTCGGGAGCCGAGAAAATGTCCTTGCTTTCCTGGACACAGTGACTGGGCCCGCCCTTTAAGTGACTAGCTCAGGCTTAGATGCTTGGTATCGGGTTAGGACAATGGAACCAGGATGCTGGGTTTAGAGAGATTTTAGCCATTAAATATCCTGAAAGTAAGCTCCCTGAGTGTGTGTGTGGGCTCTTCCTCAGACATGTAGACTGAGGGGAAAAATAAAGACCCAGTTACGCTCCATAAATAAATCATAAGCAGTATGAACAGGATTTCCCCAGTTTCCATAGCAACGGCCCTGCTCTGGTGGCAACAAGGGACCGAGGGGTTGACAAGGGGGCTCGGGGCGCTCCCCAAATCACCGACACATCGACTATCAGGCTTGAAGGCCGTTAGAGATCATCTAATCCAGTGGTCCCTAATCTTCTTGGCACCAGGGACCAATTTCATGGAAGACAATTCTTCCACAGACCGGGGTAGGGATTGGTTTCCGGATGATCCAAACGCATTACATTCATTGTGCACTTTCTTTCTGATCCAATGCTGCCGCTGATCGGACAGGAGGTAATGGTCCATGGCCCAGAGGTTGGGGACCCCTGGTCTAATCCTCAGTCTCTGCCCAGAGTCCAAGGCCCTGAACACTGGCAAACTGTATAGCATCTTTGTGATACAACATTGTATGTGTGTGTCCATAGCTTCCATCATATTTTGAAAAGAACCTAAACCCTCCAAATGTTGAGAACCATTAGTCTAACTGTCTTATCTTTAGAGATGAAGAATCTAAGAGGCTCCTTCAAGCTTCTGCAGCTGCAGGCTGACAGAGCCAGGACACACTCTCAGATCTCCTCCACCTTCAGGCCCACCGGAGGGGGTGGGGGGGTAGGGGAGTGGGGGGTTGCAGTGGTGGTGCAGCTGTGATGGGGCCCTGGCCTGTGTGTGGGGAGGTCTGGTCTGAGGCCACAGGGGATGGTGGGTCTGGAGGCTTTGTGGGGTGGGAGGGCGCTTTGCCAGTAGGGTTGCCAGATAATATGTATGATGCCTAGTTAAATTTGAATTTCAGATAAATGAATATTTTTATAGTGTGTTCCAAACGTTACATGGGACATGTAGTGGTTGGTGGTTTAGTCGCTAAGTCGTGTCCAACTCTTGCAACCCCATGGACTCTAGCCTGCCAGATTCCTCTGTCCATGGGATTCTCCAGGCAAGAATACTGGAGTGAGTTGCCATTTCCTTCTCCGGGGGATCTTCCCGACTCAGGAATCAAACCCTGGTCTCCTGCATTGCAGGCAGATTCTTTACCAACTGAGCTATGAGGGAAGCCCTACATGGGATATACTTATATTCAAAAATTATTTGTTGTTTATCTGGAATTCAAATGCAACCAGGCATCCTGGTTTTGGGTGGCAGCGGGGTGTGGGGGTGGGGCTGCTTTGTTACTGCTTTTGCTCAGTCTGATAACAGCCTAGCAAGCAAGCTTCAGTTGCGAAGCCAACATTGGAGTAGCCCCTGAAGGATATTAATGACTCAGTTTGCCTGACTCAGACTACCTCTGGCCTCAGTGAAGGCCACGGAGGCCCTGGCCTGCTGATAGGACCTGCGTGGTTCTCTGTGGCCTCCTAGGCTTTGATGGAAGAGTACCCGGGCATGACAGGTATTCTGTATGTGTATGGCCTCTCAGAAGATGACATCTCACGGGTCTGTGAAGAGTGAAGATCAGATTTATTTAATACAACACCCCGCAGGGCCCCTGCACTGCGTAGCTGAGGAGGACAAAGGAGGTGGCTTCGGTGGGGCATGCTCACTGGGTCAATCCCACCATGGAAGGGCCACAGCCCCTCGTCCACACTCAGGACACCATCAGAAACACCTGAGGACCTTGGGAGACCATTCCTTTTAGCAAGGAATAAATAACAAAAAATTAGTAAGAAAAATATGCATTTCATTTTTCTATTAAAAAAAGAAATTGCTGGAGGCAGCCATCTTCCTGTCCTTTGGCCTTCAGCGTGGCAGAGGAAAAGAAAGAAAGGGGATAGAAAACCAGCCAAAGAACATCTGTGCTTTGTCCAACTTCATTTTCTATTTGGTGCATTGCCCAGAAATGAACCTCGTCTTCAAGTTGGCATCTCAAAAGAGTCGCTCCCAAGCAGCTTTGTTCTCCCAGTTGTGGCAGGCGAGGTCATGGAGAGGACAGGGCACAGCTGTCCAGTCTGTGCTGTGCACTTCCAAGGAACAAGGACTGCCAAGAACCACAGACCCTCAAAGGACCAAAGGCAAAGAGAAAAACTAGCACCTAAGCTAGGCCATTCCCTAGGGGGAACTGACAACAAAACAGAAACCGGCTTCTGTGTATGAGGGTACTTGGACAAGTTCTCGATTTCTACACAAGACAAAATATTCAAGTTTCAAAATATCCCAAAGGCCAGTTTACCCTGAACCTCTGGCTGCCACTCTCCACTCCTGAGGATGCTCCAACTTGGTGGGAGGCGGGTCGTGTGGGAAACTAACCAGCCCATCTGTTACCTCTTTATACCCAACATAAAAGTAGTTAAGATGGATTTAATAACTGGTGTCTTGGCCTGACGAATTGCTACATTCAGTGGGAGCAGGGCAGGTCCATAAATAAGTGCACAAAACTCTTGCAATACAGGAATCATCTGTTCTTCTCGGAATGTGGGTGTCCTCCCAGGGAGGCGCGTGTGCTCACGAAGTCCTAAGATCCGTCAAGGGAGCCTTCCGTTCTCTGCAGTGACAAGAGACAGGACATGCTATGGTCACACCCTTCAAGATTGAAGACTGGCCTGGTGGAAAGATACGCAAAACTGCACCCAGCGCTTCTCCAAGGCACTGCACAGCAGAACCGTCATCCGTGGGTACCCCCTACCCTGTAGGGGCAGCTCCTGCCGAGATTCATTCTTCCTTCGCTCCATGTCTGTTCTGTGGGGTCTGCAGCCTCTGTTCCCCACATATACACCACACAGCAGACTCTCAACCAGTTGCATCAAGCACCCACACAGGAAGACTAGGAAACACCTGGCGTCTTACCCCAACTTTACCTCTAAGTTAACCTTCTCTGGGTCCGGTGTTTGTTTGTTTTTTTGCCTGTTTGTTTGTTTTTGGTCATGCCTCTTGGCTTGTAGGATCTTACTTCCCTGACCAGGGATTGAACCTGTGTCCCCCTGCAGTGAAAGCCCTGAGACTTAACCACTGGACTGCCAGAGAAGCCCAGAGGTCTGTTTTTAAATTAAAAAAAAAAAAAGAAAGACCAAACTCAAATGATTAAACTTTTAAAAGACTTTTTAAATTATATGATTCTGCCTTAAAAAAGAACGAAATTCTGATTCATTTCAACATGGATAAACCCTGAAAACAATATGCTAAGTGAAATAAGATAGACACGAAAGGAACAAATATTGTGATTCCACTTAAATGTGGGTATCCAGAAGAGCCAAGTTCCTAGAGACATGAAATAGGATGCTGGCTGCCACTCTGGGAGGCAAGGGGAACAGGAAATTAGGTCTCAACGGGTGCAGACTTTCGGTTTGGGATGATGAAAAGTTCTGTGGATTTGGCAATGGTCACACAACAATGAGATTGTACTTAATGCCACTGAATTAACTGTACACCGAAAGATGGTAAACTTCATGTTGTGTGTATTTTGCCACAATAAAAGTGAAAAAAAATCTTTTTTAAGCTCCACGTGCCATGTTCTCTAACTGTTGCACGTGGTATTTGTGTTACCTACACACCCCTCCATGAATGGACCTCCGTCTGACCCAGGCACTGTTTTCCCTGCTGAGGATGCAAGAAACTGCCCCTGAGAATTTTATATCCTACTAATTACTGAAAAACAACACTACCATGAAGTAGAAACTGGAAGAGGTCCTAACTACCTGCAGAAGGAGTTGAAAGGCTATGAGAGGGGTGGATTTTGATGAATGGATGCAGCAAAGGGGCAAGAGTGGAGCATGCTGGAAAATTCCTGAGTAGAAGGGACCGGGCAACAGTGAGTCTGGAAGAGCAGGCAGCACCTGAGTGCATGACACTGGGCCCTCTGTGAGCACAGGGTGCCCTGCAGCAGGTGGAATCCAGGGAGGCAGGATAAGTTGCGGGGATTGGCCTGGGTCTTGGGAACACCATGATGGGGCTCTGTCTGTCTCCCTGAGGGTTGGCTGAGATGGAGTCCCTGTTTTATTCTGGTCCTGCCAGGTCTGAGGAACCTCTCGGAAGGATGCAGGTCTGTGGGGCTCCAGCTGGAAGGCCAAGGCTGTGTCTCCTCCTTTGCCAAGAGAGACCCACGCAAGCAGGCCAAGAGAGCTGTTTTGGCCCCTGGGGGCTGGAGGTCTGCCAGCCCTGGCAGCTACCCTTCCTCCATTTCCTCCTCTTGGCCCGGAGGAGTGACCCTGGTATCCAGCCTTTCTGCAGGCCCCAGACCAAGTCCTCCACCACACACCTCCGCTGCCCTCTCCAGGGGAAGTGAGCTCAGGGAGCTGCTGCAGGAACAGCTCCAGAGATGGGAAGGGCAGGGCCACAGTCGTCTGGGCCTTGGGGGTTTTGAACTAAAGGCTAACACACTCCCATCCAAGGCTGTGCTTGCCTGCTTTTAAATCAGAGCCCAGCTGTCAGGCATCTGAGAACAGCCAAGAAATCAGCCCACTTTTGGCCAGAACACGGTGTGGACACTCTCAAGGGTCATTTTGCTTCTAACACTCCTGGGATTTCTACTTCCTGCTTCTTGAATGTGCCCCTTCTGTGCACTTCCAATGAACCAGATCTGTGCTGGGTGCCTGCTTAATCCTTGCAACAACCAAGTGAGAGGGTTCTATTTCCTCCAGTTTATAGATGAGACAACTAAGGCCCCTAGAGGTTAGGAAATCTGCCCAAAGTGACATATCTAATAAGGAGCTATCAGGGAAGGGTCAAGTTTTAATGTGGGGCTCTGCTTCCTAAGTCAAAGGTTGGCTTGAGTTGAATCCTGGGTCTTGCGTAAGCAACTGCTACATTCTCCTCATGTGACGGGGGCCTTTCAGGGCCAAGCAAAGTAAATTCCCCATCCATACCCTATGCTGCCAGAGTGTCTGATGAAAATAACTTTAAAATAGATAACTAGCTTTTCTATCGGAGAAGGCAATGGCAACCCACTCCAGTACTCTTTGCCTGGGAAATCACATGGATGGAGGAGCCTGGTAGGTTGGGGTCCATGCTGTCGCTAGGAGTCAGACACGACTGAGCGACTTCCCTTTCACTTTTCACTTTCATGCACTGGAGAAGGAAATGGCAACCCACTCCAGTATTCTTGCCTGGAGAATCCCAGGGACGGGGGAGCCTGGTGCGCTGCTGTCTATGGGTTCGCACAGAGTCGGACTCGACTGAAGCGACTCAGCAGCAGCAGCGGCGGCAGCTTTTCTATGATAGTTTTCAATCTGCAAGTTCTTTGCACAAGTGGTTCTCATTTAAGAAGCATTTCTCATTCTTAAGAAGCTCCTTGCTGTTGTTGTTGTTTCAGGCACTAAGCCGTGTCTGATTCTTTTGCGACTCCATGGACTGTATAGCCTGCTAGGCTCCTCTGTCCATGGGATTTCCCCAGCAAGAATACTGGAGTGGGTTGCCATTTCTTTCTCCAGGGGATCTACCTAGCCTGGGGATAGAACTCCTGTCTCCTGCATTGGCAGGCAGATTCTTTACCATGGAGCCACGGGGGAAGCCCTAAGAAGCTCCTTAATAGATAGATGTTACTGTTTTTGCTATTGTCATCACTGTCTCCATTTTATAGATGGGGAAGCTTAGGCTTGACTGGGGAGCTGGAACTCAGGCCCCAGTCTCTTGATCCCAAATCCTGGGCCATTCCCATCGCATTCCAGCTGTCTGCTGGCTCCTGGGAAGGAAGGAGGTGAGTTGTAACTAGGAATTGCCTTTTATTTTTTTTTAGCAAGAAGGCAAGTTATTTCTAAGATCCTGAGAGCCACGCAGGTTCAGATTCATCCCTTTAAGTACAGGCTGTTCTCTTTCATGTTATCTGTCTGCCTGGGCCACAAACACGATTTATAAACAAGGCAAAAATGGCAGAGGAAAAATGAAGTCAGAATGTGCCATTGAAGCAAGTCAAACAATACTAAATTAGTATTTGGCTAAGCGGCTATCTCATTGTTAAGATATTTCCTCCAATATGTTTTCAGAAGCAATGGCTATTAAACAACTGGGAATGATCGCCAGGTTTGATTTCAGGAAGGAAATCCCCTCCCATTTCCCTTCTGGGCATTTCAATTAATTTTCTCCTGACCCTTGCCAGCTGATTATTAGGGAAACTATACCTGCGTCGTTTATAAACAAGATGCTTTCGCGTCAAGATTCCAAATGTCTTTCCCAACGACTGGGAATCCCTGTGCTCCCGCCAGAAGACTTAATTATTTTGGGAGGGCAGGACCAGCCATGGGTGAGCTCTCAGGAACAGACTCCTGGGCCAACTTCTGGGCAAAGGGAAAGTTCTGTCTGTCCTAGAGCTCGGAGCCTCTGTCCAGAGAGATCGTTTGGATTGAAGACAAAGTAAATAAGTTGGCCTCGAGGTCCAGTAGACCTGCCTTGGGTGGACACACCATGATTACTGCATCAGGAGAATATCTCTTTATTTGGGTCCCACAAGGTCCATGGAGCAAAGTTCTCCCTTTCCACGTTCTCGGAGCTATGATGGCCGAGACAGTGACATCACTCTTGGAGGGAGTCTTGTGGTGTGGACTGGCTGGGGAGCTTGGAGACCTAGGTTTTCTAGCCCTGGCTCTGCAGTTAACAAGCTGGGTCACCCTGGGCAAGCTATTCTGCTCTAAATTGTCCTCACCCCACATCCCCAATGTCCTTCAAATGCAATCGTCTCTGATTTCAGAAGTCTGAGTGGGCTTAGGCTAGAAAAAGACATTCATTTCATTCCTCTTTTCCTTAAATTGATAGCCTTCCTCCATCACAAGAATGTCAGCAGCTTCCTGTCTATCAAAGGCATAAAGAGTTCTCTGTTTTACAAGAATTCAGACTCGGGCAAAACAAAGGAAGCCGGGGGGCCCATTGGAAGGGGCTACCAGCAATCTTGCTGAAAGTTCTTCCCACACTTTAAAGAAGCAATTTGAGAGGCAAACACCTTATTCCTCAAGATGCTAGCTGCCCAGTTAACTTCGATGCTGCTGGGCAGCTCATAAAGAGGTGGAGAGTAGGAAGATAGGGGGAGATGGGTCTTTGCAAAACTTGAACTTGGACCGCTGCACCATTTTTTTTTTTTTTTTTTTACTACACTGTGCAGAATCTTAAATTTCCAACCAAGGATTGAACCCATGCCCCCAGCATTGGGAGTGTGGCGTCCTAACCACGGGACCGCTAGCGAAGTCCCCTTCTGCACTTCTTTTAAGCATTCCTATCTGCCAAGTGGCAGCTTCCTAAATCCTCTACTGGCTCCAGAATGAAATCTCGTGATGAGGTACTTGAGTCTTTCCTAAGCAAGCGCTGCCTTACCTTTCCCCCCATCACTCCTCACGGGCACCCTTGTTGGCTTCCATTCTGAGATGCCAGAGCTTTGGTCATCTCTCCAGCCCTCAGACCTTGGCCCCTGAAGATCTTTCTACCTGGACGCTGCTGTAATGGGCTCGTTCCTCATGGCCTATCCATGTGACCCTTTCCCTGGGGAAGAGGCTGCTAACCAGGCAGCACGAAGCACCTCTCCTGTTTCTGTGGTCTCTGGAGCAGCAAATTCCTTTGCTTTCTCACCTGAGATAATCCCCCTGATTTCCTCACTGGGTCAAAGACCTTCCATGTCCCCCACAGCAGAGGGCCTGGTATGTGAGGGTAACTACACCCCCGAATCTGCACTGCCCACCCCCACCCCACCCCCAAAAGGACCTGGACTCGGAGGGAATATGGACGCTGCTCATCTAGAGCTGAGTGCCCTAGATTTCCAATCCTGCGGGCAATTTCCGGGCTTTCCTGTCGTAAGCAGGCTGCGAAGGAATGATGGAAATGGTGGGAGAGAATTTCAAAACCACAACAGGCCTAGAAAACCTGATAGCCTGAGCGCCAGGCTGGTCAGTGGAACCCAGGGTCCTTGTGTAAAACAGACAAGGCTAGTCCAGGGGTGTCTTTGCTGGGGCTGCAGAAAACTGAGTCTGGAAATATTTCACTGTTGAATGGACTATTAAAAAAAAAATAATGCATATGAAATCTGTACTTACAGAATATCTGTTTTCCACGAAATCTGCAAAACAAAGGATAAGGCAAAGGTGAGCCGTATGAAGAGCTCGAAGAGCAGTTAAGCTCCCCGACTCCAACATCTCAGAGGCTGAGCAGGTAAAGGAAAGAGGCAGCGGGGAGGGTCGGGATGGCCGTGCAGGAGACCCCAGGCCCTCACACTTCCTGGGTGCCCAGGCTTATGGCTCCTTTGCCCACAGGTAGCTTCCCCAGGACCCTGTGGCTCCACGTGACAAGCATATCAAGTCCCTGGCAGCCCATTTGACATTTTAAACAGTTGTTTTTTTAAAAACTTAATAGCACATGCTATTTTAGAGGGGGAAAAAAGAAACCTGAAAATTATAGAAAAGTAGAAAGCAGGTAAAAATTCTCTCTGGTTCCACGGTTGACTGAAATGTCTTCCAGTCATTTTTCACTAAGAGTAGAGTTTTTTGTGTTTTGGGAGGAGGGTGGGGGGTGGGGAGGAGTTATAATTATCTAGTCTGTGCCATTTTAGAGCCTCTCTTTTACACATGGTGTGATTTTAGAAACATAATTGTTAGCAGCTATTTAGTCATCATTCCACGAGTATGCAGTGGTTTACTAAACCAGTTCCTTACTTTTAAAAATTTAGGTTCTTTCCAAGTTTTTGCTATTTTATATGATGCCGTCAGTATCCTCTTTGGGAATAAAGCTATTTCCATGGTTCATACTCGTTTGTCTATTCTCAGGAGTGGGATCCATGGAGCAGAAAGTATAAACAAGGCCAACGCCCTTGGCATATAGAGTTCAAGTGCTGTCTGAAGGGCAGGGCGCCACATCCCCTTTCCCTGGAAGGGAGTATCGTCCCAACTATGTGGAGATCACACGGTCTTCTTGCTGGGGGGCATGCCAAGACATGTCCAGAAGATGAGAAGGAGGGTGAGAAAGGCCCAAGGGAACAGGAAATCTTGCACCAAAGGTGAGTGACCATCTGTGTTACTTAGAGATGGTTTTTGCTACAAGAGGCGAGAGAGGGCTGTGATTAGCCCTTGAGCAGGACCAGACTCCATGAACAGCAGAGTTTCTGAATGGGGGGGTGGCCTACCTGTTGTGGCTGGTACCCCAAATAGCCCACTATGGCCCTGGCTCTGAAGACATGGGATCCTGGGGAAGACCCGAGAGGAAATGAGAGTTTTGGGGGTGGTTGCTATTCTTGAAGGTGGTGGAGGGCCATACCCTCCTCCTCACCCCTAAATCCTTGCTCTTACTTGAGAGGCAATTCTAGGGACCTTGGTTTCTACCCAGTCCCCTCCGCCGCCCCCCAAGTTCAAGCCTCTTCTGAATCTTGGCTGTCCCGGGGCCCAACTGTCACAACGGGAGTCACAACCTTCTGTTTCTTTCTTGAATTTAAAAATATCCTGTTTCCACCAGTCCACTTCCCCCTCCAACCCTGTCTTATCACAGCTCCATTGTGCGTCTCTTCTAGAGGGAACAGGGCCAGGAGTTCCTAAGGGGCCCCCTTCTGTCCTGGCTAGGCCAGAGGCAGGCGTCAAGGGCCAAATGGATGAATCAGCCCGACCAACAGGTCAAGCCATTGTGTAAACTTCCACACATTGAGTGAGGCCGTGGGCAGCACCCCACCCCCAGCCCAAATCTGACCCGGAGGACCCAAAGGACCCCATGCTTCCCGCTCCTTCAGAGCCCCAAGGCTTCTGGAATCAGCCCCACGAGCGCGAGAGCCTCAAGCTGCATTTCCTGATGCAATACAGACTCGGAATACCAACATTCGAATGTAATATATTTGATAATGTATTATAATAACACTGATTATACTGATAATATTGATGGAGCACCAAGCTACACACACTTGTTTTGGGTACTAGACTCTGGTGGGTAGTATCCTTTTTTTTTTAAATGGAGTAAGTTTTATCTCCTTGAGGTAGGAGAGGCCACCCTGGGGGCGGGCTAGCAGTGCCTAGTTCGAGCTGGGCCTCTCAAGATGGGGGGTGGGGAGGCTACAGGCCCTCAAGTGCTCTTTCCTCCCTCCCAGAGAGGACATGGCACAGGCCCTCCTCTGATCATGACTCTCTGTGATCAGCCCCTCCCTGGTCTACTGGAGTTCTGCTCCCTTGAGAAGAAGCCTCAAGTCTGAATTCCAGGCAAAGAGAAAGGAGAAGAGGGAGGCTGAGTGAAGGAGGTGGGCCCTGCCAGACACAGAAGACAGAGGTTAGTGTCTGGAGCAGGACTTGGCATCTCTCCCTAGAACCACAAGTTGTCAAGTGGGAGGTGCCCAGGACACTTCCAAGGGGGACACACGGTTTCTAGGGAGGAAAACCAGCTCCTGTCTTGGGGAAATCACAGGAAATTAATTCCTTTAAACCAGAATTTCTTAATGCTGGCACTACTGATATCCTGGGCTGGATAATTCTTTGTCATGGGGCCTGTCCTGTGTGTTATCAGATGTTTACCAGTATCCCTGGCCTCCGCCCATTAGATGCAAGAGCAACCCCTTGTCCTCCTCCTTGCCAAATTATGACAACTAAAAATGTCTCCAGACACTGCCTAAGGTCTACTGCATTAAAAACCACTGCTCTAAACTGTGCAAATCTTATCCTAGACCTGAGTTCTCTCATAGGAAAGAACTGACTGCATTGTTAATTAATTATGAGAAACCACTTTATGCTCTGGTCTTTAAAACTGGGGTAAATACATGTTATGCTTCGGATGAACTGCAAACCATTTTATAAAGTACTTTCAGGATAAGCTGGAGCCCTGTGAAACCATCAAGTGCTGAATCAGAGTGAAGGGACAAACTTCCTGGGCTAGCCAGGAATTCCAGTTCACACAAGACTCAACCAGGCTGAGTGGAGCTGATGACTAAGCCATGGCAACCCACTCCAATATTCTTGTCTGGAGAATCCCACGGACAGGGGAGCCTGGTGGGCTATGGTCCATGGGGTCACAAAGAGTCGGACATAACTGAAGGGACTTAGCATGCATTGCTAACAAATCCTAATCTCGGGCAAAATAAGTAAAAAGGAAATAAGAACTTGAAAAACCTGAAGTGCTAAGCTTGCAGATCTAAATTATGAGGCAATTATCAGCATTTTCTCCACTCCCGAGAAAGCTGAAATTTACTGAGAGGCAAGATCTCCTTCTCCACCCATTTCCAGCTGTGTCCTCGGGGCTTGTTCTCTTTTTCTCTTGAGGCTGACTTCAACTTGGTCTCTTTCTGGTAAAGTTTTCTTAGTTCTGAGAACCCCTCTCCTTTCCTCCCTAACAGGCAGGGAACATGTAGCAAAGAATGGTCTAATGGCTGGAAAGTGAAGCAGCTCAAAGGTGGAGAGATTTCCTTGCCTGGGACTAAGAATTAATTGCTGGGACAGGAAGATGTTAGCTCAGCTGTATGTCAGCAAGTTGGCCAAAAAGTTCGTTCGGGTTCGTCTAGAACCCAAACGACGTTTTTGGCCAACCCAATAGAGGAGCACAGGGAACTCTGCTCAATATTATGTAACAACCGAAGTGGGAAACGAATTTGAACAAGGATACATGAATATGTGTAAAAAAATAAAAACCAAAGTAACTCCAATCGGAAAATAGGCTTTAATATTAATTTTTTCTAGTTATGCTACTATAATTAGTACTTTGTTGTTCAGTTCGCCAAGGGGTTGGTGTCTGACTCTTTGCAACCCCACAGACTGCAGCATGCCAGGCTTCCCTGTCCTTCACTATCTCCTAAAAATGAATATTTCAGGTGTTGGAATAGTTAAGAGTAAGAAGAAACACAACGCCATTTGTGCTTGAGTCACTGTTAACAACATATTAATAATTAATTTGACTTTTTCAATAAATTTTCAACTATCAGAAAAACAACAGAACAGCAGATGTGCAAGACTGTGGTCAAGACTCAGTGGGAGGTAATGAGTTGGAAGAGTTGCCTCCTTCCTCCTCATTTTATAGAACTCACCTGCCCACCACAGCCCTTATCCACTCAAGGGCCATGTGCATTTCTGAGCCACACTGAGGTGTTCACCTTGCAGCAACTCCACTGAGGCCAAGGGCATTTTATTGAGAATTAATGAGGAAACTGGGCTTCCCTGGTGGCTCAGTGGTAAAGAATCCGCCTGCCAACGCAGGAGACTCAGGTTCGATCCCCGGGTTGGGAAGATCCCCTGGAAAAGGAAATGGCAACCCACTCCAGTATTCTTGCCTAGGAAATCCCATTGTCAGAAGAGCCTGGTGGGCTACAGTCCATGGGACTGCAAAAGAGTTGAACAGGACTTAGCGACTCAACAACAACAAGGAAACTAATTGGTGATAAGAATCAGGCATGGGGCAAAGTCTTATAACCTGACGAAGGCGGAGCTAAGATCAAACCCCAGGGCTCCTATTGAACGTGTTTTCCATTAGGCCGCAGTACAGAGAAGCATCCAGGCTGGCCTCGGACCAACACAAAAGCAGCAGAAACACAGTAAAAGGGCTCCTGAGACCCAGGACTTAATTTAGATTTGAAGGGCAAACTTGGAGTCAAGGATGGGTAAAGGATTAGGGTGGACTCCAAGGGACCCAAGGGTGACTCTTAGAAGTGACTGAGTCCCCACCCCTCATCAACAAGTTCCAGGGCATGGGTCGAGAGTGACCGAGGCATAGAAAAATGACCATCACTTCTGAACACAGGACACTGAGACTCTGAATGTTATGACTGTAAGGCCATTTAAAATCATTCATTCAACCCCCTGATTTGACAGATTAAAACAACTGAAGATAGTCAAATTCATAGAGACAGAAAGTAGAATGGTCATTGCCAGGGGTTGGGGGGCGGGGTCTGGGAAGTTATCGTTTAGTGGGTAAGGGTTAGGAAAGATGAAAAAGTCCTGGAGATGGATCGTGATGATGGTTGTATAACAATGTGATTGTACTTAGTGTTACTGAAATGCACACTTAAACATGGTTACAATGGCAAGGGCTATGTATTTTTACAGTTAAAAAACAAAACAAAACTGAGCTTACAGCCTAAAGCCAAGATCACAAAGACCTGATGCCTCCCGTAGCCCATCAGCTCCCCAGACACTCCTCAGCCTACAGCCTCCAACACCCTCTCCAGGGCCCTGGTCCTACCCAGAGCCCCACCCTAGAGCTGCTCCTTGGGGCCAGGCCTGCCTGATGCCCTTTGGCTTATCTAGACAAGCAGTTTTCCTTTGTATCAGTCAGGGGAAAAAGGGAGTGTAAGTGCCAGAACTATGTCCTGTGAGCCATTTCCCAAAATAGCCAGCCCTGAAGTGATGCGTGTTGGAAGAGGATGGGAAACTGAGAAGCTAAGGTGGGGAAGAATGAGACACTAAGAAGGAAAGGTCAGATAAGACCCCGCCCTGTACTCAGCTTGCTCACAGAGACCTACTTCCACTGGGGCTTTTTATTTTTATTGTGGGTCACACCCTCCCCTTAGAGCGCAAACACACACACAGTTTCTGGGTTATCTCTACCAGCCAGTCCAGAACAATCACTCCAGCATTGCTGGGGAGTAAGAAAGACTCTACCCCTTTGAATGAGAACCGGAGCAGAACTCAGAATGCTTCTAAAAGCGTATTTCCAGCCTGACAGCAGCAGCACGCGGGAATTTGTTAGAAATGCAAGTTCTCAGCCCACTCCCAACCTACTGAATTAAGGGTGGTGCCAAACTACCTGTATTTTAACCCACCTGGAGAAGCCCTCATCAAGATTCAAGCCCATGCCCCTCATTCCACAGAGAAGGTGACAGAGGTCCGGAGAGGCTCCCTGACTCACCTGGGGTCACCCAGATCACACCAGGCTGTTATTCTTAACTTGTAAAGAGTAACAGAGTTGAATGCTCTAATCAGGCTGATGACAGTGAAAACCAATTGGTTTGGCAACACAGAGAGGAAATGTGAAGCTTGTGAAGGGCACCGCACTGCAGCCAGGCTCCCCGTACCCCATCCCTGCTCTGCCATGGACCAGAACAAGCTATGTCACCTCTGGGCCCGTCTCCCCATCTGTAGAGCAGGAATAATAACAGAGCCTCCATCAACCCTGCGATGGGTTTGAGCAGCTGATAAAGGAAAAGAAAGAAAGAAAAGGGAAGAGGAATCAACCAAGGCTCGCAGCCTCCTCCTTTGGGCAGCAAACAAGTGGGAAATACTCAAAAAGAGGAACTTCCTTGGCTTCCAAGACGCTGGCTTTTGCAGCAACAATGTGGTTTTGGCTACAAGGCCCAGGGCTCCCTCTACCCATCTGACAGGAGCTGGCTGCCAGGTTAGAGAGACCCAAGCCCCGGTTGACCCCTGATGGCCCAGAGGGCGCCATGGGAGTCCCCAGGCCTGGGAATCCGGAGCTAGCTCTTGTCTTGCGCTGGGCCAGGCACTGAACTCTAGGGCTTGAGTTTTCCTTATGCGTTTTTTAGCTAAAATGGATTGACTGCTCACCATGGTATGAATGGGCTTCCCTTGGTGGCTCGGACGGTGAAGAGTCTGTCTGCAATGTGGGAGACCCAGGTTCGATCCCTGGATTGGGAGGATCCCCGGGAGAAGGGAATAGCTATCCACTCCAGTAGTCTTGCCTGGTGAATTCCATGAACAGAGGAGCCTGGCGGGCTACAGGCCATGGGGTCGCAGAGTTGGACTGCTGTCTCATCCCCTTCTCTTATTTAATCTCTTCTCCGTTTAATAGTTGAAGAAACTGAGTCTCAGAGAGGTGAGGCATCTTGGTCAGAGTTGCACAGCTGGTGATGAGACAGCACCAAGGCAGGGGCTCAAATGTCTGCCAGCAAAACAGGGCCCGGCACCACATCAAATCCCTACTGGGTTGGGTTCTATGGTCTAGCTTATGGTCTGTTCCGGCTAGGGGGGAGCAGCTGGGTTCCAACAGCTGGGGACTGAAAACTCAGGCATCTAGAACCAGCCTGGGGACCCTGAAAGAACGCACTTGAACAGCTGCCCTAAAGCAGAGTAGAAAATCAGAATGTGTCACCCCAAAATAAGCCGCTTTGGCAAAATGGTCATTTTGAGCAGGAGGCAAATAAGAATCAACAGAGGCAAGGCTTCCAGGAGCTTCCCTCCTCTTTTTTCTTGTTAATTATCTGTCTTTTGTCAGGCTAATCTGCAGGGTCCCTAAACACTAGCCCTTTGGAATCCACACTGGGTGTGGCCTTCACCAGCAGCCTGGGACCTCCCCAGGGGGCCTCAGGTCTCAGGCCTCATGTAGCTTGGGTTCCCTGTGGTGTCCAGCTTTTACCAGCTGCCCTTCCTCAAAACCAAAGGAACTCAGTTCAGTGATCAGGAGTGTGGAATCCAGATCTGGGGTGATCCAGTTCTCAGTGAAACTAAAAGTCGCTCAGTCGTGTCCAACTCTTTGTGACCCCATGGACTATACAGTCCATGGAATTCTCCAGGCCAGAATACTGGAGTGAGTAGCCTTTCTCTTCTCCAGGGGATCTTTTTCAACCCAGGGATTGAACCCAGGTCTCCCACATTGCAGGTGGATTCTTTACCAGCTGAGCCACAAGGGAAGCCCAAGAATACTGGAGTGGGTAGCCTATCCTTTCTTCAGGGGATCTTCCCGACCCAGGAATTGAACCAGGGTCTCCTGCATTGCAGGCAGATTCTTTACCAACTGAGCTATCAGGGAACTAGCACTAACCTTGGGGAACTGTTGTTTTAAGCTCTCTAAGCCTCATATCCTCATCTGAAAAATGGGATTTATTGTGGAGAATTGAAAGAGGTAATGTCATATAGACCACTTAAGCACCAACAGTAAGCACTTAATAAATGTTGAGTTTTTGCATAACCAAAGCAACTGAAAGCAAACCATCTCAGGGACCATGAGGAAAGCAAAGGGCATTTTTATACAAGTACCTGACAGGACCAACCTTGAACCCTCTCGGAATTTCAGCTTTCTGTTACACTGGAAGAACAGAGGAAGCCTGTTTCTGAATTTGTGTTTTGCTAGCTCTGAATAATACTAAGAATGCAAAATGAGCTATTGAAGCTAAAAATCTCCCAGGAAATGGTTTTCCAAAATTATTCGGTCAGTGTCAGGTTCCCTATGGGGCTGAGTTTCTGATCTAATCATGAAAATACCACTTTTTAAAAGATTAAGGGGTGATTCCTAGTTGAGATAACAAGTAGACTTTTCAGGTAAGACAGTACTTTTCAAATACTGGCAGCATCAGAAATATGTGGGACCTTGTTGGGAGTACAGATTCTGATTCTGTGGGTCTGGATTGGGCCTGAGACCACTGTTGCTACCTGTCTTGGTGTAGCCAGGTTTTACTGAAGTTTCCTAGCCTATTTGAATAATTCCCTTTCAAAGAATCCACTTAAATAGAGGTCTATTGTACAGAGCAAGATATCTGCATAGTGACTGTTTTCCCTTGGAATGTTTATGCTTTTTGGGTTGTGACTTATTTTCAGTGTAATATATCACATAAGGAAGGTGGCCAATAATATTGTAATAACTCTGTATGGGAACAGATGGTTACTAGGTGGTGATTATTTAATAATAAAATGCCAAACCTTTATATAGTAAATCTGAACATAACATAATACTCTCCATCAGCTAGATTTCAATGAAGAAATAAAAATAAATAAAAATGGTTCTTGGTAGATTTCATTTCATGAGAATGAAATAGAATAATTACACCAAAAAATGAGACTGTTGGGAGTGATTCTAGTTTGCTGTACACCCGAAACTAACACATTATAAATCAACTATACTTGAATAAAAATTTAAAAAAATAGATAACTAATAAGAAACAGAAAGAGAAGGGGGTGAGAGAGGATGAGATGGTTGGATGGCATCACCAACTCAGTGGACGTGAGTTTGAGCAAACTCTGGGAGATAGTGAAGGACAGGGAGGCCTGGTGTGCCACAGTCCATGGGGTTGCAAAGAGTTGGACAAAATTAAGCAACTGAACAACAATAAGAGCTTATTGTATAGCACAGGGAACTCTATTCTAGACTCTGTAATAGCCTATATAGGAAAAGAATCTAAAATGATTGTATGTATGTATATATATCACTGATTCACTTTGCTGTACACCTGAAGCTAACACAACATTGTGTATCAACTCTACTCCAATAAAAAATTTTTTTAATTAAATAAACAGAAGTGGTTCTTTGTGGATTTCATTTCATGAGAATGGACTGGAATAATTACACAAAAATGAGATTGTTAGGCATGGCCGCAGTTCCTTGTCTGCCCATCCCTGGGGAAAGTTCTCTGAGAGGAAGCAGTGAAGGCAAGGAATGAGGTGGAGTCTGGGCAGAAATCACAGGAAGGGGAAGTGAATCCCTACCCCCCTCCCTCGCCCAGAGTCACAGAAAGGATATAGCTCCTGAATACCTTCCAAGCAAAGCTCTGACTTTGCCTAAGGTCTTCAGGAGCCTGGTGCACCAGGGCCTGTGTGAGGAGCAGGCGAGGCCCTTGAGAAGAGGCAGGTAGGACTGCACTGCTTCTGTCTGGGTCAGGAGTGCCCGGAACGCTGTTGGGCACCTCATGGGCACACCGTGGCTCCAGGACATGCTCCAGTCCACCTGGCCCTTAGAGAGAGGTTCTGTTTGCCTGGTATGCAGCCTGCCCTCAGTAAGTGTTCATCAACTACATAAATAGCACACAAGCCCACTTTTTCAGGGTGATGAGGAGAGACCGTCGACAACTTCGGTCCAACTCTGCACTCTCTTTGGCCGCCTTTGCACCTTCTTTCCCCAGTCCACACCCAAGATCCCGTGGATGAAATTATAGGAAGTGCCCTCCCCCCGCCCCAGGCTGGGGGTGTGGGGGACCCTCACTCACCAGGATCAGCTTTCCGGATTTCACTGTATACTGTCTCCGTGCCCTTTGTTCCCAGACCTGGAAAGGGGCCAAGCACAGGTCAGCAGCCACTTCTGGGCACTAGGTCAGCCTGGTGCTGAAGCAGGAGAATGTCGCGGTGCCCCAAGCAAGGCGGTACCCCACAGTCCACCTCACGGCCTGCCCCATGAGTGCTGTCTGCAGGGGCCCCTGGCATCCTTGTCACCACTGAGCCAGGGCCACTTCCTGGAAGATCCTGGTCTCTCATCCTGGAAGTACGAGACCAACAGGCCACTGTGGGACCCTGGACCCTGGGGGTGTGGGTAGAGGTGCCCCCCATGCAGACCTGGAGTCTCCAGCTCTGCAGTCCCCTCCCTCCTTCTCTGCCACTGTGACCCTGTGTCCAGGTGCACTGCCAGCCCTGTCCCAGGAGGCCAGGATAGGGTCTCCCAGTCACCCTTGAGAAAGTCTGGGTTAGAGCCTGGGCATCACTGTGACTCTAAGGATCAGCAGAGACGCACTCACAACACTAGACAGCTGGGCTGGTTGATTTCAAACGCCGAAAACCTTGGCCTCAACGCAGATTCTGACTGAGACGGTCCAGGGTGGGCCCTGGCATTGGTCTTTTAAGAGCTTCCTGTGCGTGCTCAGTTGCTTCAGTCATGTCTGACTTTTTGCAACTCCATGGACTGTAGCCTACTAGGCTCCTCTGTCTACTGGATTCTCCAGACAAGAATACTGGAGTGGGTTGCTGTGCCCTCCTCCAGGAAAGAGCTTCCTAGGAGGTTCTAATATGCAGACAGGATTGAGATCCTCTGGTCTGGACTCTTCCTGAACAGCAGACAAGATAACCAACTTAAGGTGTAGATTACACCCAGAGGAGACTCACGGGATTGGGAGACAAAGAACTCCCAGTACGGTCATCTGTTTAAATTGATGTACATGCACAGGTTGTATATACACACATGTGCACACACTCACAGTGTATCTACATGCATTGTACACACACTCACACCCTCAGGATGGAACCTGCCACTTCCCTCTCATTTGCACAGAGGACCAGGAGGCCTTATTGTAGAAAAATGCCTGGTGCTCTGTGGCCAGGATTCCCCCCTACATATCAGGAAACGGAACCCCAGACTGGGTAATGCTTCCTACCGCCATGGGCAGTGCCACCTGGGTGTCACCTTCCTCAGTGGCAGATGGCCAGGGCACATACATTGATTCTAACTACACTAAGATACCCTCAACTCACCAGACTTCCCTCTCTCATGCCCTGACCCTGCCCGCACTCCTCCACTGACTGCAAGGCCCTTTTGTTTTGGCCCATTCCTCCTTGTCCTCCAAGCCCCAGGACAAGCTTTGCTGCTACACTTGGGTGCACACACCCTCACACACCTACATCCTCCCTTACACACGCCCCTCGTTCCTGGGCCCTGGGCAGTTTCATGGGCTCCCACAGCACTTTGGGGACACTTGCCCATGACACTGACACTACTTGTCTCCACAACCATCTCCCCTGGTGAACCCCCAGCTCCTCTAGGGCAGTGTCTTGGGTCTTGCGCTCCTTCGGATTCCAGACCTTGCACATCTACCTGGAGGCATCTATAAGGTTTGATGGGACAGTGAAGACAACAGTCAGTCTCCCTGCAGAGGTCTCTGTCTCAGACCTTCCGGAAGGTTTTACATGATCAGCCTGATCATTGAAGTTTTAGGTCTTAGGGTGAAAATCACCAGCATTCACTACACATGAAATGGTGGTGGTTCCTAGGTCATGATCTGAATGCCAGGAGAAAGCTTGGGAGGCAGTCCAGTTCGGCTGCTGAACTTGGGGCACTCGGGGTGTCAGGACCTTGCAGAAGGCATCATAGTGACTCCCCCAGGGCACCAACAGCAGAGTGGCTGAGCTACAAGGCACCCCCCACCGGGACACCCATCTTTCTCCAAGAGGACAGCAGAGATGCCTACACCATTCTCTACTCTCTCTCTGTGACACCGGACCTGGGGGTGTAGAGGGGAGCTGCAGTGGTCCCCACGTCTGCCGCGGTGGGGGTGGGGGGGGTGTCTACCCCATCCCTGAGGGACTCTCCACTCAATGTCAGGCCTGGACACGTCATTCATTCAACACGATCCTAACACCTACTGCATGCCAGGCACTGTGGAAGAAGCAAAGGTGAATGGGGACCTGGCTCCAGCTTTCGGAACTCCAGGCTCTGGGGCAGGCAGCATGCCAACAGTGCTGTGATAAAGGCTCTAGGACACCGCACAGGTGTGTGTGCTCCTTCACAACGGCATCAGTAGAGGGAGGGAAGGGACTGGGCAGCCAACCCTGGGGGCCTGGACACTCTTGGGAACTCCACCATCCCCAGGCACATAAGGGGCTCCCAAGGGACCTCTGGTCACCTTGGGGACGCTCTGACACCCTCTGGATCCAGGAGCTGCACTTGGCTCCCTTTCATCCCATCACTCTGTGCATCAGCCCGGCCACAGGGAGGTTTCACTTCTTGGCTGAGCTGTCAGAGTTGCAGCTGCCCCAGTGGTACCCCCCCCAGCCCCGCCCTCCTGGCTCCTCTGGGCATGTGGACGGGGTTTGCGGCTCACTGAGAGCTCCCCACCTCCTCCCACTGCTCTGTGGCAGCAGCTGCCCGCTAATGGCTAAACCAGGCCAACAGGCTGTTTGTCTCTGCTGTCAAGGATGTTTCCGGAGGGGCTTTGTTTGGGCTTCTGTTTTCCTCTGTTCAACGGAGAAAGAGATGTCTTCAACGTCACGGGGTTTTCCCAGCAATTGGTCTCAGTGCAAACAGGCAGCAAACCGGGATTTAACGAGTTCCTTCCCACCCCTCCTCCACCCGCGAGTGACCACCTGGGCAGCTGCCAGCCACGGTCGGAGCTGGACTGGTCCCTTTTCCTTCCTCCATCCCGTCTGTAGAGGAGGGAGGCCTGGACAATAGGGAACTGGGTTGGCCAAGACCAGGTCAAGTCTACCAGTGGCCGTGAACCCACGGTCTTCTCCCTGCCTAGTAACGTCCCACTCCCCACCCGCAGGGAGACACCATCCTGGGCCAGACTCCCCCACTGTCCCTTAGCTGTCAAGGAGGCTGGGTCCAGAAAACAACTGGAGTCCTCTAGAGACTTCCCGTTTCCACCCCGGTCTGCCGAGGCCCCCACAGCCCACTCAGCACCTTTGTGCAAACTGGGGAAAGTCCCCCCAGGGGTTCCAACCATGCAGCTGCATGGCTGGGCAGGAAAGCACCCCCGCTTCATCCGGTCCTGGGGATCCTCTTGTCCCTTCAACCCCTCCCTCCCTACCTGAAAGCAAGAAAACCAGATGTTGCCAACATGGAAAGCCTCCCAAAGGAATGGAAAATAAGACACTTTTCCGAGGACAAAGCCCTGTTTCCTTCTTCCTGCTTCAGTTTCCTTCAACCCAGAGCCTTCGAGACCTCGTGTACAGGCCTCACCACTCTATCTTGCTTGGCCCTCTGGGACCGGTATGAGAACCTCGAGGGGCCAGGGACTTCCCTGGTGGTCCAGCGGCTAAGACTCCGATCTCCCAGTGCAGGGGGCCCAGGTTCGATCCCTGGTCGGGGAACTAGATCCCACATGCCGCAACTAAGAGTTCGCATGCCACGACTAAAGATCCTGCATGCTCCTGCAGGCTGCAACTAAGACCTGGCACAGCCAGATACATAAATAAATATTAAAAAAAAAAAAGAGATCTGCAAGGCCAGAGCCCAGGGCAATCACTGTCTGCTTGAGCACTTGGTGGGGCATGGAGGACAGCGGGCTTTCCCATGCACATGCAGCCCTGACCTCTTGTGGTTCCCTATTCTTTCCAAGCCTGAAGCCCCCTTAGGAGGAAGTGAGCTATTACCCATGGAATGGAGCCCACAAGGCACAGGGATGAAGGGCCTGAGGCCAGACCCGGGAAAGCTGGCAAGGAGCCTCCCTAAAGTCCCATTGGCCACAACCCACCCAGACTTGGTTCTGAGCCGCGGATGCCTGTGCCGCCCCTTCTCAGGCTCTCACGTTTAGCCCGATTGAACCAGGCTCCCCCTGAGCCTGTTCTGTCAATTGCAGGCATCATGAACATCCATGCGGTTGTTCAGTCAAGAGACATGTAGAAATTCTGTCTCCCTCATCCTGGCCATGAATGTCTCATCCAGGGCTGTGGTCTGACTCTTAACATATATCCAGAATCTATCCGTTGCCAGCACCTTGGCTCCATCCCCATCTCCTCTCATCTGGCTTCAGTTTTTGTTCCCTTTAATCCTCCCTCCATACCAGTCCTAAGGATCTGCTACTGCTAAGTCGCGTCAGTCGTGTCCGACTCTGTGCGACCCCATAGACGGCAGCCCACCAGGTTCCCCCGTCCCTGGGATTCTCCAGGCAAGAGTACTGGAGTGGGTTGCCATTTCCTTCTCCAGGGCATGAAAGTGAAAAGTGAAAGTGGAGTCGCTCAGTCGTGTCCGACTCAGTGACCCCATGGACTGCAGCCCGCCAGGCTCCTCCGTTCATGGGATTTTCCAGGCAAGAGTACTGGAGTGGGGTGCCATTGCCTTCTCCACATGATCACTTTTAAAGAAGGAAGTTGGCTGCTTAAAGGCTTCCAAAGGCCCCCAGTCTGGTCTCGGTGGACTAGAATAGAAAGAGTACTTCGGTGGCCCCACCCAGTCCTTCCAGCTGCTTCTGCCTTGGCTCCCTCTCCCTCGCTCTGCAGACATTTAAGGATCTGAAAGTGTCATTTAAGGATCCTTTAAGGTCTTCTTTCAGATCTTTAAATGAGCCGAGCTCAAGGCCACCTCCCACTGCCCTTCACATCTCCTAGTCCTCCTAGCCCTCCTTCCTCTTGGCAGGGCCACCTTCTCTGTGCCTGTCAGGCCCCAGCTCAAAGGCCACCCTCTGACCGGCCTTCTGGGACCACCCAGAAGAGGCACCACCTTGCAGGCCTTCTCCTCACTCCCCACTCTTCCCTCAAGCTCTGACTCTAACCCGATACCATCTGCTCCTCGGTTCCTCGTTTCCCTGACTCCCTCAGAGGCTACACCTCCATGAGAGGGGGACCACATATGTCATCCTCACTGCTTGTGCTGGGGGTGCTCCATCATGGGCCCTTAATTTGTTAACCCAACAAGCAAATCACTTTACCATGAAACAATAAGAGGGAGAGAACTTCAGGCCAGCTGTGGCCCCCACCTCTTCCCCCATCCAGCCTAGATATAGAACTGGGACACCCTGTGTAGGCCAGCAGATGGGCAGTATCAACTCCAGGGGCCAGGCTGACTGAGACTAATGGGCACCGTGGCTCTGTGGGGCAGCACCCTGCCCCAGGGGACGGCCCTGCCTGGAAGGTTCCACACCCACATCTGCAGACATGGTACCTGAAACTGAGCTAAGCAGAGGAGGAAGGAAAGACCCCCAAACTCCTTCTAGATGATGGAGCAGGAGAATACCCTCACCGCATGGTTCTGGCTGAGGTGATAGAGGTGTGATCTGCAAGGCAGCCCCCGGTGTGCCAGGCTGAGTGAACACGGTTTGGCCTCAGCCTCAGCAGGAAGCGGGGTGCTTGGCAACTGTCCTAATGAGCTTCCCAGCAGGGCAGGAAGGCTGGATGGCTGCTTCCTTGGTGTGGCAGCCTCTGGGGGAGCTGAGGAGGCTTAGGTGGATATGCATGTCTTTTTTGTGGTGCCAGAAGCAACTGAGATTGATGTTCTAGCACTTGCTGTGGACTTAACTCACCCTGAGTCAGTCTCTCCAGCACAGAACCAGAGCCAGGGGCTGGTCCCTCAAACCAGCCTGCTCAGGAGAACCACACACAGAAAAACAAAACCCGAAGTCCAGGTGGCTCAGTGGTAAAAGAATCCGCTTGCCAATGCAGGAGACGCAGGACATGTGGGTTCAATCCTTGGATTGGGAAGATCCAATGGAGGAGGAAATGGCAACCCACTCTAGTATTCTTGCCTAGAGAATCCCGTGGACAGAGGAGCCTGGCGGGCTACAGTACATAAGGTTGCAAAGAGTCGGACTCGACCGAGCAGGTGCACACACACAGATAATGCTGGTGCCACTGTTTCCACGGAGAGAGTCTCTGCTTTCAAAAGCCTTTGTCCCTTAAATAGCCAAGCCCTTGCTCGCTCCTTCAAACACGCATTTCGTTTACACAAGCTCAATCTGTAAGCAATTTTTTTTAGGGAAGGTGCTGGATTGGGGCAAGGGGGCTCCCTCTGGAAGAATGCCCACGCGCCCAGGAGTGAGGCAGCCTACAAACAGTCTCTTAACACTCCCATGTCTTAGCACCTAGTAACTGCTCAATAAAACACACCCATCTTTAGTAGTATGGTAAATAATAATGCAATTGTACATCTCCAAGCCTGGATGGGGGTCACTGCTCCTGCCTCGGGCATGTTCAGCCCACCTGCCTGCTGGCCACCTCCCTCCTGAGTGACGAGGGTGACTGGACTCTTGTCCCGGGGCCACAGCACAGTCCAGTCCGGCGTCTACACCCAAACAGACAGCGAAATGTGGGGGATCCCTCAAGGGATGGCGTTACCTCGGTGAGGCTCAGGGGAGGTCACTTCCACTTCTGTGTACTCCACGTCCAAGGTCAGAGGCTCTGCTCGAAAGAACCACAGCAGCCTGGGGTTAGACAGGGTCTCCTTGGGCTGGGGGTGGTGGGGTGGGGACTCAGGCCACATTAGAGGTTTCTACTCATATGATCAAATTAGTCGGTATTTGTTAACGGGGAAACCAGACACAGGGTTAATGCCACTGTAAGTAGGTGAGAAAACTCAGGCTGAGTGAGGTACTGAGGAAGCCTGCACTCCCAGGATGTGGAAGGACCCTTGGGTCAGGTCCCATTGTTACCACAGTGGGCGGACTTGCAAAGTAGGTACAGAATCCAGCCAGCACGGGTCATAGCAGTTACCTCTAGAACCCACAGGCACAGAACGCTTTCTCCAAGACAGTGAGGATCTCAGGAAATGAGGAATGGGACCCCCAGCCTCAAAGTGCTTGAAGAGTGTGAGGCATACGCATAGGAGATCAAGTTACACGCAAAATGGAACTTCCTGATTTCAGAATGGGCTACTAAACAAGTCAGGAAGCTCTCCCTTCCCTTGAATAGCAGAGAGACAGGTGTTTTTTCCAATATAGAGTTACTGCAAATCATCAGATTGTACACTTTAATTTATACAATGTTATATGTCAAGTATATCTCAGTAAAGCTGGCAAAAAAAAGTGCTAAGAGGCTGGGGTGGGGAGAAATACACATAGCAGAAATGTTCTTTTTTTTGTTTGTTTAAGGATAATGGGTAGGTATTTATTGAATTGCTATTGTTTATATTTTATACATGTTATAAACATTATTTTGTATCTACTAAATGTCTAATAAAAATGAAAAATACACAAAAAAATAAAATAGCACTGCTGCTTACTTTTAAGACAAGTAACAACAGACACTAGATAGTGTCTTTGGAAAAACCAAGAGCCATCTCTATTTAAAAGAGGTGAGGGAACAGCCATGGGGTCTTAACAGTTTTAGTTCTTTTCCTAGGCATCTTTGACATAAAAGCACAGATTTCTAATTTTTAAAAAATTAGATATTACCTTTATTTTCATTTAATGGCTTCATTGCATGGTTTCCAACATCTTCATTGTAACCTAGTTGAAAAATAGCAATCATTGTGAGAGACCATGGAGTTCCTAGTTTTCTACATAAATTGTAAACAACTCAGTGCCACTAACAAGAGCAGTCCAGGCCAAATTCTTTAGTGTAGTTGGCAACCACAGTGTATCTGGGTTCTGAATACCCTCCCAGTGCCCCTGGGCCCTATCCAACCCACAGTGTGGTGTCTTTCTAAAACCGGTGTGACGTCCACGTCTATTTATGAATGGTTCAAAATTCAGAATTGTTCACTAGAAGCAGTTTCCAAGGAAATTAAGCTTAATTCTAGAAAGGATGAGCCAGTGACAAGAAGCATGAAGGATACTGGTGAACTAACCCTTTCTATCTAGAGAACTGGGTCCATGAGAACATGGTTTAAAGATACTGCAATACCTCAGGCTGCCACCTGGGCATGGGGAAAATTCTTTGATTTTTTTTTTTTTTTTAACCAAGTTGTTCTTGATTAGAAAGAATTCTTATGAATGCTATAAATACTATTCCTGAAGAGCACATGGTTTTCCATTCCATGTTATTATGTATTTACTGATTACTGTCATGATTACTAGGCTTCCCAGGTGATGCAGAGATGCAAGAGATGTAGGTTCGATCCCTTGGTCAGGAAGATCCCCTGGAGTTGGAAATGGCAACCTACCCCAGTACTCCTACCTGGAAATTTCCATGGACAGAGGAACCTGGTGGGCTAAATCCACAGGGTTGCAAAGAGTAGGACACAACTGAGCAACTGAGCACACATGCACGCTGTGATTACTAACGTACGTTTATAAGCTAAAATAATCCGTGCAGAGAAAAACAGAATAAGAATTGTCGTATTTCCTGCATTTTGGAAATTTGAGAGGAAATTCTATTTTAATGTAAGTGTCAGTATTTAAAGTATCATATATTTGTACTTATGTATGTTAATTGCTCAGTCGCGTCCACCTCTTTGCCACCCCACAGACTGTAGTCCGCCAGGCTCCTCTGTCCATGGAATTCTCCAGGCAAGAATACTGAAGTAGGTAGCCATTCCCTTCTCCAAAGGATCTTCCCCACCCAGGGATCGAAGCTGCACTACAGGCAGATTCTTTACCGTCTGAGCCACCAGGGAAGCCCATACTTATGTACACATAATACATATTCCCAACAGAACCCACTTTATACCAGAAAGAGGTATTTTCTCTATAGTATTGGATTACTTTTTGCTAAATATCCACCAAATTTTTCTGAACGGAGTTTCTCAAATGACATATTTGCTCTCTTCTCTTTATTGGCACATTACTTTTATTATAACCAATATTTTATTTTACTTTTTAAAAAGTTTGTGATTCTGTAGAATAGGAATTGCTCCTTTCTCAAAAGATTTCTCAAGACTTCCCTGTAAAGACGGTATTCTAAAAATTTCTTATTTTGTGGGACACTGTTACAAAATTAAAAAAGAACATCAGTGTTCAACTCCCAAACCTATCTGGGACAGAACTCTTCGTGTGATGTAATCATGCCCCACTCTGGGAAAGAGCCAGCACCCCTGCTAAGGGCTTGAATAATTTTCTCCAAGATCTAATGGGATTAAGAACTCCCTGGGGCTTCCCCCCCCCCCCCCCCCCCGTGGTCAGGTGGTTAAGAATCCACCTTGCAATGCTGGGGACACCAGTTCCATCTCTGGTCTGGGAAGCTTCGCTGTGGGGCAGCTAAACCCACGCACCACAACCACTGAGCTTGTGCTCTGAAGCCTGCAAGCCACAACTACTGAGCCCATGTTGAGGAACTACTGAAGCCTGCATGCTCTACAGCCCACGCTCCACAACAAGAGACACCACCACAGTGAGAAACCTGTACATCACAACCAGCGATTAGCCCCCACTCTCCACAATGAAAGAAAGCCTGCACAGAGTAATAAAGACCCACTGCAGCCAGTAATAAATTTAAAAAAAAAAGAAAAGAACTCCCAGGATTGGCTCCCGGTTGAGCTGACTCTCAAGCCTGCAATAAACCTCACAACTAAGTATTCTTTGATTGCACCACTTCTTTATTTTAAGTGCATCTACTAACAGTGAAATCTTTAAATTCGTTTCCCATTGTGGCAAGTTTGAAATTGCCTTGTCCTTGCAATAAATAATTTCATCTGAGATGTTTTACCAGTGCCTTCATTTCATAGCTGGTTTCTATCTTACAAATGGAAAATGATTACATGTGGGCAGTGTACTGTGTTTGAAAAGAACTCATGCGGTTGTCCACAGCATTGTAATTATTCCCCACCTTTGGTTCCTTGGGATATTTAAAAGGTGGTGAAATTAGAACACTATGTTCTGCCTTCCTTCTGACGTTTTTGTTTTGCTTCCTAGCCCACCACCCAATGACTGATTAGATTAGGCGCCTCTGCCTGAAGCCAGCGTTTCCCGTTCAACCTCACCCTACCGCCCACGGATTCTGCTTCTCAGAAGGATAGGAGATGGGGAGCAAGCTGAGAAAAACTCTTAACAACTGCACAAAACCATGACAGTACCATAATGTCTGTCGGCTTCAGTATTGGCATCGGACAATGTCTTCTCATTGTTGGAGTTCAGAAGCGGTACGGCTGGCCTTAAATTAAAATTTAAAAAAGGAAAAAGAAATAACATTTTTCTTGGCTCTAACTCCAAACTAACAACATAGTCAAAGAAAGAGCATGAGAAAAACCAGGAGGGGTTTTCTGCAACGAGGAAAATTTTACCCTCTTACTTGGAACTCATACTTTCTTCAGTTCTATGATTATCGGACAAAAACCTTTTTGCCATTGAAATCAGTGTCCAGACCAAAGGATGCATGAACACGAGGAATCCTTTATGGGGTGAATCCCATGTCAGGAGGGGATTCCTTATCCCGTGTTAATGTTTTCTCTCGGGAACAGAGAGCTAGTTTCCATATTTGGGGAGTTTAGATCTCATGAACAGTAAGAATAGTACAACCATTGTTTAAGGAAACTCTATTTTGCCAATTAAGTTAAAAAATTTTAAATTCCATCTACCACCATGATAATTTCATAAGGAAAAGTGTAGAGAGGACATGATCTCAGAATAAAGCCATTCCTTCTCCTGAAAGACAGTTGGCAATCTTACACAAACACTCACACACAGACACACACACATCCTTCCACAGCTCGCACTCAAGGTCCTAAGTTTTTTGAGTTTGCCAAGAATCACTGAAGACTTCCTAATGACAGAAATCCTTGCCAGGCCAGTCTATCCACACCCACAGACCAGCCTCCCCTCTTCCAAAAGACACTGACCTGGACATCTCCACCGGCATCTGCTTGGCTTTAAAAGATAAAGAGAAGAACCAAAGTCAGAATAAAGAACCCACATCCACATCAGATGGGAACACTCATTTCAACCATATTGGACTTTTTTTTTTTGAAGATTGAACACCCATAAAAAGAGAAAACAGAAAGCCAAATACAGTCACAGTTTTTAAAAAAGGAAAACAAACAAATAAACAAAGCAGGTCTTCTCTTGGTCTTACACCAAGAGATTTCACATCATTTCCCCTGAAATTGGACATTTCAACCATTTCAGCCAGGAGCAACTTCCCTTCATGGAATGTGGCAAAGAGGAAGATGATAGCACAGGAACCAGGTGAGCCAGATAAATGGGCGACTATCTCTTTGCTCCAAGACCTTCCCCAAAGTAAAGGCTAAATCAATCCCTGGGCTTTGAATCCCAAACTGGCCTGAGACAAAGGCCAGACTGACCCTGAGGAAGTGGTTTGTCCTGAAGACCATTTTCCCAGAGGGGCTGCCCCCTTCCTGCTTTGAAAAAAAACCTGCCTCATCTCATCTGGTCCCGCTTGTCCCTGGCAGCAGCCCCAGGGGTCTCCAACAGAACCTGCCTTATCTCAAAAAAAAATGTTGCAGGGCTTCCTTGGGGGGTCCAGTGGTAAAGAATCCGCTTGCCAATGCAGGGGACGTGGGTTTGATCCCTGAAGATTTCACATGCCTTGGGGGCAGCAAAGCCTGTGCGCCACAACTTCTGAGCCTACGCTCTAAAGCCCACGAGCCGCAACTACTACCGCCCGCTCACTCTAGAACCCCTGCTCCGCAACAAGAGAAACCACTGTAGTGAGAAGCCCATACACTGCAACAGAGTCATCCCCTCTTCCTGCAACTAGAGAAAGCCTATGCAGCAATGAAGAACCAGCCAAAATAAATAAACAAAATTTGAAAAAAAATTATTATTTTTTGCAAACTTTACTGACGCTGTGCCCTTTTGCTTGAGTCTTGCTTAGTCGACTGATTCCTCAGTGTCAGTGGATAATCCTGGCTTCCCTTCCATGTATGGCTGACCCCAAGTACAGGGTAGAAATTGTAGCACAACCAGAAGATTGACCGGGAGGCATTCAGTGTGTGGGGGCGGGGGAGGGTGTCTCCACTCATGCCCAACTCTACCAACTGTAGGACTAGGTGTCGCCAAAGCCCCACACGAAGGGCTACTTCTGATCACATGTAGATGCAACATTCCCCCCAAATTCGTCTTTTCCTGGGAGCCCAACTCAGAAAGCAAAGGCTTTCACTCATGCCTGGCTAACTCCAAGGGGCAGTAAAAGTTCACACCCACCAAAGCCAACATCTTTGGTTAGGAAGGTGACACCCCAGGAGGAAAACAAGTGTTATCAGCCACATGCCCTCGGCTCCCACTGGACCAGGGCACAAGCTTCCCATGAGGCTGAAGCCCCTCACCTCCATGGCAGGTTCCCTGGCAGGGCTGCCTGGCAGGATGGAGTGAAAGGACTATGCTCACCCTTGGCTTTCTTCAGAAAATAGCATCTGGCTGCAAGTACCAAGGTGGCAATGATCACTCCGATGACCACCACTGCGATGAGTCCTTTCTTCCAGGGGGCAAGATAGACTGGAAGTGAAAAAAAAAGAAAAAAATTTAAAAAAATATATGTTTATCCCTCTGTCAGCAAGAAGTAGTACAGCCTTAAGCAACTAATGGGCTTCCCTGGTGGCTCAGACAGTAAAGACTCCATCTGCAATGTGGTAGACCTGGGTTTGATCCCTGGGTTGGGAAGATCCCCTGGAGAAGGGAATGGCTACCCACTCCAGTATTCTGGTCTAGAGAATTCCATGGACTATAAAGTCCATAGGATTGCAAAGAGTTGGACACAACTGAGCGACTTTCACTTCACTTCACTTAAGCAACAAATAAGACTGATTTTTATATCCTTGTCACTCGTGTCTTTCACTGAGTATCCACCTCTGAGGGACTCTGTAGTAGGTGCAGAAATGTTTGTTTCTGCTATAGAGTCAGTGGTGACCTGAGGGGACCATAGGACTAAAGAAGACTCTTTTTAAGCTGTCTGTTCACCCCTCATCCCTCTCTATACATCATCCTCTACCCATACAGGTGGGCCCCTCTAACCATGTCTGTTCTGCATGACCCACTCCCCTTGACCATTGGTGGTCCGTGGGTGGACACTTGATCCAAGTTGGTGTCTCTGCACCCAGAGTTTGTAATGAGGACTGTGTGAAATCATTCTAATTCCTTATAATAATCACTTCCTCTTACTTAACTTGAGTGGGCTTTTGTTACCTGCCACCAAAGAGCCTGGTGGATGTTGGTCCCTTGGCCCACAGCAAGATGCACTAAGTTCCCAGCCATGTCCTCCTACATGTGCTTTCTGGCCTTGAGCTTGCAGCTTGCACTGCATTCTGCTGTTGAGACCTTGACTTACCTCTGACGGTCAGTGTGTTGCTTTGCATCACGTGTTTGGAAAGGCTGGCTCTGTTGGAGGCCGTGCAGTAATACTGTCCCTCGTGCTCCTTGCTGGCCGTGGGCTCGTGCCAAATGGCCTGGGTGGCATTAGAGGTTTCTTGGTAGAAGGGGTTGCTCTCCTTTTCTTTGTAAAACTTGAACGTGATAGGACTGGATCCTTCTTTCACGGAGCAGCGAAGCACAATGGGCTTCCCAGACTCCACCTCCTCCTTCAAGAGGATAGAGAGCTGGGGTTCATCCACTGGGGCTGGAAGGCAGGGAAAGGATTAGTGCTGAGCAGAAAAGTGGGCAAGGGGAGGAACATGACACGGCCACTGGTCACGGCCAGCCTTCTGTAATCATGACTCGGACTTGGACTTTGCCCTTTACTCAAGTCTCTTGTGTTACCCCACATTCTTGATAGTTCCTCCCCCAATGAGCCCAGAAGGGCAGCAATGGACACCTGTCCTCACACGCTGATTAGACACAAGAGGCTAGGGACACCCCCCACTTCATTTACCACCTGAAGTATTGGGTTGGACATAGATGTTATGGAAAAACTCGAACAAACCTTTTGGCCAATGCAATGTTACTGACCACTCAGTTTAACTATACGATTAGCTTATGTGTTCTGGTGGGGTCTACCCTGGGTGAGTTTGTATATGTGAGTGTGTGTGTGTGTGTGTGTGTGTGTTTATGTGATTTCTCTCCCTCTGCTTAAGCCAAATGCAGGGCACTTTTAGATCTTATGAGCAAATAACCTGGACACACTGCCTTCTCTAGCTCTTGTCCTGTCTTTCTCTTCCTCTGAATGATCTAAACCAGTTGCTTTCGTGTCCTTATTTTCCACTTCCTTGTGAGCTTGGGAACCTGAATTCTGTCCCTCTGCTTCGGAAACTGCACTGCATTTTTGGTTTTGAAGAAATTCCAAGGTCACCTGATTCCCAGCTAACTCATCCCTGAGTTTCCTGCAGGTCAAATCCACGTTGGACATTCTTCCTGTCTTCCCATCCTTGGCCTCCCTACAGCTCTCACCTGTCACCCAGCCCTTCCTTTAGAATTCGGCTTCCCCTGGGCTCCTGTGAAGCCTCACTCTGATTCTCTTACCTCCTTGCCTGCCACTTCCTCTTTATTCATCAATTTTTGCTCCCTAAATTAGGACTTTCTGCAAAATTCAGTCCTCAGTTTGCTGCCTCCCTTCTCATCTTTGGTGATTTCACCTACATGATAGCTTCTATTTGCACATTTAATGGATAAACACACAGCATCTAAAGCTTAGATACATAGCTCTAGTCCAGGTTACTCCCCTGAATTCCGTGTCTTGACTTTAACCTGTGCATTTCCACCAAGAAGCCCTGCCAGCCTCTCACTCCCAACAGATCTGAGCAGAACTTACCTTCCTCCTATAGCCCCTTTTACTCCATGTCTAGCCACCAAAATTCTGAGCCTAAACTGTCTTCCCAAGTACGTTACTACTAGTGCAAGAATGAACTGATCGGCAGACCAGGATCTGATTTATGAACCACCCTCTTGGAGTGCAGGGGGTGGCCAGACCATGGAGCTGCTGATCCAACAAAAGGGAGCATGTGGCCTGGCATGGGATGGCAGGAGTCGATCACAAGAAAGGCTCCTGGATGGTGCAGCTTGACCTGACAGCCTCTCTTCTTGTGAAGCATAAGGGGGTGGTGGCAAGCCAGGCTTAGGAGCCAGACTGCCTGGCCAAAATCCCCAGCATTACTGGCCACCAGCTGTTTATCTTAAGCCCTAGTTGCCTCATTATAAAATAAGGATGATATGAATATGGTGCTTACATGGCTACTGTAAGTGTGAATGGGACTAATTTACTAACATAGTTCACACAGGGTTGGACATATGATCAGCGCTGATAAACATTAGCCACTAATATTGACCCACTTTATTTTTTTAAATTCATTAAATTTTGGCAGCGCTGGGTTTTCATTGCTGCATGCAGGCTTTCTCTAGTTGTGGTGCGAGGGCTTCTCATTGAGGTGGCTTCTCTTATTTCGGAGTGTGGGCTCTAGAGCATGTGGGCTTCAGTAGCTGTGGCCCACGGCCTAAGTTGCCCTGTGGCAGGTGGAATCTTCCCAGACCAGGGATCGAACCTGGATTGGCAGGTGGATTTTTAACGACTAGACCACAAGGGAAGTCCAATACTGACCCACTCTAAACTGAGAGTTTCACATGGGCTTCTATGTTAGCTTCTTAAAGCACTGTAACGTTTGAAGTCCCCACCCCTTCTAACTGATGGGACCAGGAGGTGAATCTTCCCAAGACCCAAGTCTCAGCATGCCCTCCTTCCTCCTTCTAGCTCTTCACTGCACCCAGGACAAAGCCCCAGCTCCTCCAACTGGCAACTGATGCCCTTCACGGTTAGGCTCAGTTACTCTACAAGTTTATTCTCAATGATTCTCCATTCCCAACCTTACTTTCCAGTCATCCATCCCCAGCCTTTTGAGCTGCCCCATGGAGCCTTTTGATCACCTATTTGACTAGGCTAGAGACCATCTTGAGCGCTCTCTGCCTACCCATCATCGAGCCCTAGCTCCTGGTCCAGTGCTTCCCACTCAAGCTAGATGATATCTTTCATGCCCTTAATTCCTATTATCATTAAGGAGAGTTTGCAGGAGAGTTAATAATGTGTTGCCTGGTAACATTTTTAAAATATTTATTCGCATTGTTATTCAAATACATTAAAATGTTTCTTCACTATTTAATCAGGAGATACAAAGAATATATCTTCTTTTTTGTTGTTGTTATGACCTATGGCATGAGATGCTTATTAGGTACCAATGCTAATTTGAGAAATATAGTTACTCAGTGAAGTGAAGTGAAAGTCACTCAGTCGTGTCTGACTCTTGGCGACCCCATGGAGCATACAGTCCATGGAATTCTCTAGGCCTGAATACTGGAATGGGTAGCCTTTCCCTTCTCCAGGGGATCTTCCCAACCCAGGGATCAAACCTAGGTCTCCGACATTGTTACTCTTAGGCTATACATTAATAGTAGGAGGAATCAGGGAGTCCCCTGATGGCTTAGAGATTAGGATTCTGGGTTTTCACTGCAGGGGACATGGTTAAATTCCTGATCGGGGAACTGAGATTCTGCAAGCCGACTAGTATGCCCCCCCCAAAAAAAAAATTATAGGAGGTATCACTATCCAACTCAAGATGTCCACATGGCACATGTAGATAAGCAGTTCTTAAACAAAAAGGAGGAAGAGGAAGCCTTATTAAGCTTTTTACAACAAGATGCAGAACATCTCAGAGATGCAAGTAATAGCACTCCTAAGGCCTTCTGAAAGGTACAAGACCAAGGGTCAAGGAAAATTATTCACCCCAGGACAATGGTATATTTCTCTTGAGTATGAGAGTCCCAGTGACTGTTAGCCTGCAGCTCTGACTGCTGTGATTTCCACACATGACAGAATTTGCCCTGCCAGGGGTCCAGGGTCCATGGTAGAGAAGAGCTCTGGTTTACATTTCCCAGAGAGGACGGTCAGTTCATCCAAAAGGGGGCAAACGGGGACTTCCCTGCTGGCTCAGTGATAAAGAATCCACCTGCCAACGCAGGATACACAGGTTCGATCCCTTGTCCGGGAAGATCTCACATGCCGCAGAGCAACTAAGTCCATGTGCCACAACTATTGAGCCTGTGCTCTAGAGCCCAGGAGCCACAACTAATGCAGCCTGAGTGCCTAGAGCCCATGCTCTGAAACAAGAAGAGCCACCGCAATGAGAAGTCCACGCACTGCCACAAAGAGTAGCTCCCACTCACCACAACTAGAAAAGAGACGTGCAGCAATGAAGACAAAGCACAACCAAAAATAAATAAGTAACATTATAAAAAGGAGCAAACGGAACTTTCCTGGTGATCCAGTGGCTAAGACTCTGCACTCCCAATGCAGGAGGCCCGGGTTGGAGCTCTGGTTGGGGAACTAGATCCCATATGCCACAACTAAAGATTCTACATGCTGCACATAAGACTCAGCGCAGCCAAATAAATAAATGAAAAGGAGCAAATGCTAAGGGAACCCCAAAGCACAAGTTTTGTTTTTCCTCAAGTTGGGACACTTTACTTATATTTCAACAGTTCACTTGAAAGTTTCTGAAAATAGATGATACCAGCCACATTGATAACCATCAGATATTTTCCAGCCCCATTTACTTGGGCTTTGGTCCTGCTTTGGCACGTGTCATGTTTATGGACTTTGCACAAGTACCATCCACTTCTCTTGTCCACTCCCAAACCTTTGAAAATGTGAACTAAAACTGCAGGCCCCCATGGATTCTTCTCATAGCACAGAGACTTACCTATCACCTTGACTCGCAGAACTTCGCTGAACATCTTGGTGTGCGAATGGCAATTATCTGCACTGCACCAGTATTCTACATCTTTCGTGGGTTTATCTCTGAATATTGCAGGCTTATTTGAGCCCACGCTCTGATTCGCCACAGGATTACTTGCGTTTGAAAGCTGATAAAAAATGGGTGCGGTTCCGTTTACGGATTGACAACTGACTTCAATGGTCTGTCCTTTTATCACCTCAGACCTGGAGTCATGAAAAATACTGGGCTTGGAAAGCATTTCTAGAATGACAGAGAGAGAGAGAAAAAAACAATCTGAGACAAAACATCCAGCCCAAGGTGTTCCTTCTGCAAACTCTGGGCTTGGCTTTCTCTATCATTGATCTAATTTAAAATGCCTGCCTGGACCCAGAGATTGCCACACTTGGTGAAGTACATCAGGTAGAGAAAGACAAATATCATATAATATTGCTTATATGTGGTATCTTAAAAAATGGTACTAATGAACCTATTTATAAAACAGAAAAAGGTTCACAGATGTAGAAAACAAAGTTATGGTTACCAAAGGGGAAAGGGGGGGAGTGGGAGGGATAAATTGGGAGACTTGGATTGACATATACACACTACCATATATAAACTAGGTAACTAATAAGGACCTATGGGTATAGTACAAGGAACTCTATTCAATACTCTGTAATGGCCTACATGGGAATAGAATATAAAAAAGAGTGGATACCTATTATGTATTACTGATTCACTTTGCTATACAGCTGAAACTAATGCAACATGCAAATCAACTATATTCTAATAAAAATTAATTAAAAAAATAATAAAGTAAAATAAAATGTCTGCTGCCATACGTATCTTTAGGGGACTCCTTTAAGATTCTTGAGAAGGGAGAGGGAAAGAGAATAATATAAACAAAAAAGGATGGCACAAATTCAGGAAAAACATTATAACCCCCTAAATATATGCTTATATTTTCATATATCTTATGTACACATTCATATCTTTCTTTGTATTGAGAAAAGACAGAATAAAAATGTTAAAAAAATATAACAAGTATCCAACAATATATTTTAAAACAAACTCAGTGCCTCAGCTTCTCCTGATAGTAAGTTTCATGCATCAGAAACAAGAATTATACTAGGCCATTAATTAGAAATTAGCTTATTTATAAAGCTAATATGATGAAATGACTTCCTCACAAGAACTACAACAACACAAAGAATTACAATGGAATGACCCATATTTGTCTCGTATATTATTTCCTTGTCGGGTAGACGACTGCTAAAATCCTGCTTCGGTTGAGACTAAAATCTTGGCTGGATTTAAACTGAAGGCTAAACTGAAGGACCATGACTATTGAATAAGAGCAGTGACCGTGAGAGCTTGATTGGCGTTTCACATCCCGCTACTCAAAGTGTGGTCCGGGGCCCAGCAGCACCAGCATCTCCAAGATGCTGGTTTAAGACACAAAACCTGACTCCAGTCTAACCTGCGCTGTAACCAGGTGTCTTGTGCACATTCAAGTCTGAGAAGCCCGGCTCTAAGTGGTCCAGATGTCTACTTCTACCCAACTGGGGCCCCAGCCCTTTGGGTAAGCCAGGAGAGGAATCAAAAACTGGAACTTAGGGACTTCCCTGGCAGTCCAGTGGTTAAGACTCCGAGCTTCCACTGCAGAGAGCAAAGGTTCGATCCCTGGTTAGGGAACTGAGATCCCATTTACCAAGCAGTATGGCAAAAAAAAACCCTAAAATCTTAAAGCTTAGTGTTGACTAAGCAGTATTTCCTCCCTGACACTTTGGGTGTGTGCCTGTTCAAGCAGCAGAATCCTGTGGATTGGGAGGCCACTTCATCAGCATGCAGCCACAACAAAGCCACAAATGTGACTTTTGCCAACGTCATCGCTCTTGATGCATCTCACCTGTACCCTGAGCAGAAATACCCACGTGCTGCTATTCAGCCTCTTGTTTTCACTCCTCTCTCCCCAAATCCCCCTCCCCCACCCCCTGGGTTCTTATCCTGCCTCAGTCTGAACCATCTTCAGACTGGAGAGGGTGGCGGCTGGAGATAAATTCCCTTTCTCCCATTCAGTCCAGAGGCTCTCAGGGCCAGCGAGGACGTACTCACCACACACAGTTATCTGGACTGTGTTGCTTCTCTTGACCACCCTGCCGACGCCTGCGACACAGGTGTATGACCCGCTGTCCCACTCCGACACTCTCTTGGTGAAATTTTGAGTCTGAGACACAGTCATGCTTCCCTTCTGGATGGTGAAGTTGGCTGCAGGTGCTCCTGGGACGGAGCACCACAGGTTCAGATCTTCGCCCTGGTCCAGATGTGTGGCTGAAGACTCCAGCTTAGGCTTGGAAAACAGCTCTGAAAAGAACAGTGAGTGGGAATGGAGTGAGATGTTTGTGGGTACCAGCTCCTCAATCCTCTGTATGCAGAGGACTGTGGCCCAGGTGATTCTGGGAGAACCAGTTCCCCACTTCCTGCACAAAGTTTCCCTTTGCTTCTCATGAACCTGATGATCACGCAATTCACGAGCCAGGGTTCATTCTTCTCCTGGGATTCCAATGGCAGGTTTCCCTCCCTCGTTAATCCAATTTATCTTACATACATGGGTTAGAAAAATTTGGCAATTTGTAACGTGGCAAGTAATGACTCAGGCATTCACTCGTTTATTCATCCCCTCACTCATTTCATCCCACAAGTATTTATCTCAGGCCATCTCTGTGCTTGGCAGAGGAGAGGCAACAGTGAAAAAGAAATGGTCCTTGACTCTAAAGCGCTTAAGCCTCGTGAGCTGAGCGATTCTTCAGATAGTGTTTGTAGTAGAGCCCATAGAGGGGACATGGAACCTAGGCTTGAAGAATCAGGAGAAAACTCCTGGGGTAAGTTATCCAGGCAAACATGGAAAGTACCACAGGAAGAGGGAATAACATATGGAAGGTCCGGCAAGAGGTTCAAGCACCTGAAAGTTCAGGCAGCCTGGGACGCTGTGGGAGAAGAAAAAGAAGGCTTGCAGATCTTCAAGGAACTTGAGAATCACATTTTAGAAAGTGTGGATTATATCCTTGGGACAGCGGGAGCCATGGAGGGTCTGGGTCATGGGGATAGCTTCAGATGTGTTCTGTAGGGAGATCTCTGGAAGGAGAATGGATGGGGTTGGAGGGGCCCAGACTGGAAGCAGGAGGGAATGTAGTCTGGGCTTGAAGCAGAGTGATGCTGTGGAGTTGGGGAGAAGCAGCAGCTTGGCCACCATTCCTCCAGCACTTCCCATGGAGGAGCATGAAGATGCCACCTGAAGCCTCCCAAGGCCAAGTACTTGGTAAGTTTCAACATTCTATGCTACTGGAAGGAGTTATTAGCATCATAATGTAGGTTGGATGTCCAGAGTACTAAAGACTGTGGTTGACTTTCAAGAAGTTTCATCATCTCTTGATACAAATATTCCCTGAACAATACCAGTATTTTATAATAATGGTAAATGTTTGTTTTCGGCCTCAGAGGAATCACTAATTAGCTACTTAACCTTTGTGGAGACTTGGCTCCTTCACGTAAGCAAATGCACACTGACGCTATGGTTATGACCCTTGAAGCAGAAGGAAGAAGAGGCCGGTGGCACTTGAGACTATCTTCATATTGAGAAAGAGACTGAGACTTGAAGTTTCTCTTAGAAAACCTTCTTAGGGGTTTGAGAATGTAATCAGGACTCAGGGGTCAAATTCTACCTTTGGCTCTAAATTTAGGATTTGATTTGCCATACAGGTTTGGAAGTAAAAACCAACACTGTCGTGGTCATCACTGATATTCCATGGATTGAAATGGAAGTCATTTCCATCATAATTATAATCAGTACACAGTGTCTTTGTAGTTTCCTTGATAGGGAATAAAATAACACTGTAAGTCAGGTGATCTCCTAATAATTAATTCATTGAGGCACATTCCACTGCTCCTTCCTTCCATATAATGAACATCGACTTACCTCTTTTCAGATCACCATCAAAAGCTCTAGGTTTGGGGACTTCTCTGGTGATCCAGTGGCTAAGACTCTATGCTCCCAATACATGGGGCCTGGGTTTGATCCCTGGTTAGGGAACTAGATCCCATATGCCACAACTAAGAGGGGCAACTAAAATCCAGCATGCCACAACTAAGACCAGGCACAGCCAAATGAAATAAAACAAAGCTCTAGGTTAGGAGTAGGAAAAAAAAAAAAAAGAAAGAAATTGACCTCCTTAAGGGCCTTACAGTCTTATTGGACAAATACCAAAAAAAGTAAAAAAAACCCAAAAAACCTCAGGAAGAATCCCACAGAAATGATTCCACATTTAAAAAATAAGTAAACAAAAATGCAAAAAATACATATTTCCCCAAAGTTGCCCAGCATACAGAAGGTGCTCAATATATGTTGAACTGAGTACTGTTCTCTGCTTCTGCTGCTGCTGCTGCTCCTGCTAAGTCGCTTCAGTCGTGTCCGACTCTGTGCGACCCCATAGACGGCAGCCCACCAGGCTCCCCCGTCCCTGGGATTCTCCAGGCAAGAACACTGGAGTGGGTTGCCATTTCCTTCTCCAGTGCATGAAAGGGAAAAGTGAAAGTGAAGTCGCTCAGTCGTGTCTGACTCTTAGCGACCCCATGGACTGCAGCCTACCAGGCTCCTCCGTCCATGGGAGTTTCCAGGCAAGAGTACTGGAGTGGGGTGCCATTGCCTTGCCCACTGTTCTCTAATAAGATAATTATATTTTATCTAAAAAATATGTGCCATCAAAATATTTGCCATTATCAATAGTAAACTAAATCACTAGCAGAAGCCAACCTGGTATAGATCAGCAGGATCCAACACCTGCCAGTCACCTAGCTGGGTAGTTGGCAGCCTACCTATGATACTGGGGACTGTCACTGTGACTGTACAGTCCATATTGACACAGAGGAGGCTTTCAGTAAATGAGCGAATGAATGATGAATGAATGAACACTTTCACTTGGGAACCAAAAAGTGCTGACTCTCTCTGACTCTGGAACGCTGTCACCCGATGCTCATCTGTTCATCCAACAAATATGTATTGAAAGCCTACTGTGTGCCAGGTACTGTTCAGCTGTTAGCAATATAGCACTGGATAAACTAGATAATACCCTCACCACCTTAACATTCTAGTGCCTAAAGATATACAATACACAGGGAGAGGTAAAGTACGTTTTTGGTTTTTTTTTGCTAGTAAAGGCTATTTTGAAAAGTAAAGTCATGTAGGGACTTCCCTGGCCATCCAGTGGTTAAGACCCTGCGCTTCTCGCAGCACTGTTTATAATAGCCAGGACATGGAAGCAACCTAGATGTCCATCAGCAGACGAATGGATAAGAAAGCTGTGGTACATACACACAATGGAATATTACTCAGCCATTAAAAAGAATACATTTGAATCAGTTCTAATGAGGTGGATGAAACTGGAGCCTATTACACAGAGTGAAGTAAGTCAGAAAGAAAAACACCAATACAGTATACTAACGCATATATATGGAATTTAGAAAGATGGTAACAATGACCCTATATGCAAGACAGCAAGAGACACAGATGTATAGAACAGTCTTTTGGACTCTGTGGGAGAAGGCGAGGGTGGGATGATTTGAGAGAATAGCATTGTATATTGTATATTATCATATGTGAAACAGATCGCCAGCCCAGGTTCAATGCATGAGACAGGGTGCTCAGGGCTGGTGCACTGGGATGACCCTGAGGGATGGGATAGGGAGGGAGGTGGGAGGGAGGTTCAGGATGGGGAACACATGTACACCCGTGGTTGATTCATGTCAATGTATGGCAAAACCCACTACAATATTGTAAAGTAATTAGCCTCCAATTAAAATAAATAAATTAAAAAAAAAAGACCCTGTGCTTCTGCTGCAGGGGGCGTGGGTTCAGTCCCTGGTCGGGATCTCACCCACAGCAGGGCAACTAAACCCACGCCCTGCAACTAGAGAAGCCAGAGTGCAGCAATGAAGACTTGTGTGTCTGTGCGTGCTCTGTTGTGTCCAACTCCTTGCGACCCCATGGACTATAGCCCACCAGGCTCCTCTGTCCATGCGATTCTCCAGGCTAGAATACTGGAGTGGGTTGCCATTTCCTTCTCCGATGAAGACTTAGTACAGCCCCCAAATTAAACTAAATAAGTAAATGAAAAGTAAAGCCAGGTAAAGAAGGAAGGCATCCAGGGGAACTTTCTAAGTACATGGGTTTGGAAATCTAAGAGGCCGGGGGGTAACTCTTGCTCTGCCACTCGGCAATCCTGTAATCACTGGGTGAGTGACCTGACTTCTCAGCTCCAGTTTCTACATCCGTAAAGCCAGCATCATAATACCTACCTTATGGCATAATTATGAGCTTGAAATGAAAATGTATGCAAACCAGGCAAAGAGTACTCAACAAAGAGGAACTGTGACTATTATTTTTGAGTCTCGTGATGCTTTCTTGCTCCTGACCCTGTCTTAGGACCTCCACAGGGATGTAGAGATCTAGCACAGTGCTTGGCACCAAGGGAAGAAAAATGTGACATAATAATAGAAACACCAGCTAACATTTGCTGAGTGCTTACTCTGTATGTGGCTCTGTAGGAAAGGCGATGGCGTTTAGTCCTTATAACGGTCCTGCACTGCTATCATCACTCCAATGTCAGAATTGTGGCAAGGAGATGGTCAGTCACTCACTCAAGGTCACAGATGTACTGAGTGGCCCGGCTGGGATCTGACGGCCCAATCTGCACCCTTAAGCACCATAGCGGACTGCTGACTTGCTCTGCATGGACTTTTTCCCCATGAGTACCGCGGTCCTGCCTGAGCACACCCATTCAGACCGGTGGAGCAGAAGAACAAGCTCTCACTGCCCAGCCCGGTTCCAGCACAGAGACCTCATGAGCCCGCCCCATGCTGACACCCTCCAGCAACCCTACCTGTGATGTTGACCATGATGCTGCTGACTTTGGATATGCGACTGGCTTCCACTTTGCACGTGTAGTTGCCGTTGTGCTCTGCCGTGGCCATCACGGAGTACACAGCCTCACTGCTGTGGCTGTTATGTGCGACAATCTCCCTGTCCTTCTGGATGATGATTTCCGGGAATGACTGGGCCTGGTGCGTCACCTGAACGGTGCACTTGACCTGGAGGTCATCTCCTTCTGTGATCTTCCCCTCAGGGATGATGTGGAACTTGGGATTTGAGAAGGATTCTACGAGAAGAGGACAAGCTGGTTGGACTCGAGTTCAAACCTGGGTGAGGAAAAAAGGCATTTCCCTCCCCTTTTCTGTGCTTTTGGATGCCAACCAATTTTTCCTTATTAATTAAAAAAAATTCAACCTTTCCTCTCAAAAACCTTCACCTGGGCTTCTCTGGTGCTCCCTCTCTCTCACTCACTCTTGCATCTTCAGCCTTCTTAATTTCATTTCTCTAGCTTTGAGCTTCCCAAAGATCAAACCCACATCTCATCTGAAGAACATTTTTCAAATGACTTCAGAAATAATCACAGCAGTGAGAATCAGACCCTTCTCCTTCCCACCAAGGATTTTCTAGGTAACTCTCATACCATTTCATGGACCTCTGGCATTTCAGCTTAGATATTCCCTTGCTTTCCAAAGTTCAGCTTCATGGAAATGAATTTTTAAATAACCATATGCCCCTGCAAAGTGTTTTTTAGTCTATTCTATTTCTTTTTTTAAAATGCTGGTTATGACTAACTAAATTGATTTCACGACTCATGCAGTTTGAAAAACACTGTTTTAATAAAATATGGGTCAGACATTAGGGTTCGGACATGGTGAGGGAAGTAGAGCCAGGCCTTTGCCTGCATCAAAAAACCCAGCAGAGCGTAAGGGAGTATATACACCAATTACAGCCACGTAAAATACAGATAAGGACATTAAAAAAAACCCCAAAAGTAAATTTAAAGTGACCTACTATTTTAATATTCATTAGTTGTTTTTTTTTTTTTTTTACTGTAAAGTCATTTAAATTCACAATAAAAAGCTATCATTTAAAAAAAAAAAAGAGTTTGTTTTCCCGAGTAAGAGTCAAAAAAAGAGACGGCATCTTATAGGACATTCAACAATACCCTCTGGGGTAGGTTGATAATAACTAAAGATTTTTTCCTGACACCCAAACTCACTCCAGATGTATCAGAGATCTAAATGCACAAGAGGAAAAAAAAATTAAACCACAGAAACAGTAAAAGAAAACAGAGGTGCATTTTTTGCTTTAATAATCTTGGAGCGTGGAGGAACTTTAGGTATGAACCACAAAACTGGATACCATAAAAAAAAAGATGCATAAATTGATACCATAAGGAAAAAAGATGCATAACTTTGATTTTAACTAAAGATTGAAAGTTTTTTCATGGAAGTAAAAAATAAAGACAAGTGACAAACTGGGTAAATTTTTGCATAGCACCTGACAAAGAGCTCATTCCTTTAATTTATAAAGGGCTCAAACAAATCAATGAGAAGCAGTAGGCAATTATAGGCAAAGTATATGTGAATAGGCAGGCATGAAAGGATGTAAAAGCATACATTTACAAATGTAAAAAGCATACTCAACCTCACTAAAGACCAAAGAAATACAAATCACAGTAGTGATATGCCATTGCGCCTCAATTATAATAGACTGTCAAAAATAACAAAAATATTGGGAGCTCCCTGGCAGTCTAGTGGTTAAGATTCGGTGCTTTCACTACTGTGGCCCAGGTTCAATCCCTGACTGAGGACTGAGATCCTGCAAGCTGCTCACAAGGCAGTCAATAAAAGAGAAAACATCAATAATATACTGTGTTGATGAGGATGTGGGAAAATGAACATTTTTGATGGAAATGTTCATCCTTTTGGAGGAGTGCATTAGTGATATTTTTCAATACCGAAAATGCACAAAACATTTGAATCAAGAATTTGACACTGGGACTTCCCTGGTGGTCCAGTGGTTAAGAATCTGCCTGCCAAAGCAGGGGACATGGGTTTGATCCCTGGTCCAGGAAGATTCCACATGCCACAGGGCAACTTAGCCTTCGTGCCACAATCACTGAAGCCTGTGTGCCCTAGAGCTTACACTCTTCACCAAGAGAAGCCACCACAATGAGAAGCCTGCACATCAGAACTAGAGTAGCCCTTACTCCCTGAAACTAGAGAAACAAAGACGCAGCACAGCCAAAAATAAATAAATAAAAAATTACATAAAAAAAGAATTTGACACATTAATAATCATACAATACTCACGAAACTATAGAAGTTACAAGAATGTTCGCTGCAAGACTGTCTTAAGAGCAAACGAGTGGGAAAAACATGCCTAAATGTCCACCAACATAAAATGAGGCAGGTAGACTGTCAGTCACCTTCTGAGATGGCCCACACTCTGTCGATGGAGTGTGTTCCCTCCCTGAATAAAACCTTCTTTCACTTTCAAAAAATAAATTAATTTAAAAAACTAAAATGAAATGAGGCAGTACATTACAGCATATCCTTACGACAGGATTCTGAGTTGTCACTAAAATGATAAAGATCTGTATTTCTTGATATGGACAAAAGTACACCTATATTGTAGTTGTTAAGAAAAAGTTATAAGATAGAATGTCTGACAGGTCTCTCTCTCTCTTTTTTTGTTTTTGGTAAAAACAAAGATAAACACGTCAAAACTGTGTGTGCACATGATGAGTGAGCAGACAGGGGACTTTCTCTAAGTGTTGGTACTTATTGTGCAGAATTGTCACTTTATATAGTACCACATTTCCTGAAAATTTAACCCACACCGTGAACTACAATAAAAAAAGTTTGTATATACATAATACTATATATATATATGCACACACACATAATACTATACACATACAATATAGCATTATGTACACACAAGGGGCAAAAGTGAAGGTGCCAAAAGCAGAGGTTCATTTTTTTTTTTCTTAATTGTTGTTTTGTTTTATTATTTTTTTGGCCACACCACACGGCATGCAGGATCTTAGTTCCCTGACCAGGGATCGAACCCGTGTCCCCTGCAGTGGATGAGCAGATTCCCAACACTGGACCACCAGGGAAGTCCCCTGAGGGTCACTTAACAAGCTGTAGGGCTCCAATCCTGAATACACTTGAGGCTTTCTGGTAAACTGTTCCTTCCCCTACCTCCTTCCTGCTTCACACATGTTCCCCTCTCACGTCACTGGGAGCTGCTGGGTGCCTGACCTGGAGCTCTGAGCTCTCTGCCCTGGACAATCAGACCCTGGCTCCCCTCTACTGGAGCCTTTCTCTCCTGAGAGCACTTCTCAGGTCACCTCATCTGTTTCCTATTTGTCCAACGTCTCAGTGATGGGAGGATGTGAAGAAGAGGGAAATCCCTCGTCAAATGTAGGAGGCAAAAGCTGAGGACCTGCCCCCCCTTCTCTCTGGATCCCCTCCAGACCCCACTTCCTGATGTCTGATCCTCATGGCTTAAAGTCACGGTTCCCAAGCTGCAGGTCACACAAGATATCGTTTCAGTGAGTCTCGGCCAGCGCTTTAAGAAATGGAAATAGAATAGAAAGAAAAATAGCAAAATGCATCATGCATGAAGGTTAAGAATTGTTTGGAAATATATATGCATATATAGTTAAATTGTGTCACAGTCAAAAAGTTTGAAAAACATAAAGTGATTAAGAACAGTCTTGACAGAGAAGGAGAAATATGGTATGATGTCTCCTGTAAGTGGATTCTAAAAAGAAATACATTTGAAATACAAATGAACTTACTTACAAAACAGGAACAGACTCACAGACTTAGAGAATGTTGCAGAAGGGTGGAGAAGGATGAGGGGAAGGGATAGTTAGGGAGTTTGGGATGGACATGTATACACTGCTATATTCAAAATGGATAACCAACAAGGACCTACCATATAGCACATGGAAGTCTGCTCAATGTTTTGTGGACCAGAGGGTAGTTTGGGGGAGAATGGATACATGTATATGTATGGCTGAGTCCCTTCACTGTTCCCCTGAAACTATCACAACACTGTTAATCAGCTATACTCCAATACAAAATAATAATAATAAACAAAGAACAGTCTTGAGCAGCAAAGGCCTGAGCCCCTTTCCAATTCTGGGCTCTTTCTCCCCAGACCAAATCAGCAAACCAGGAAGAATGACAGAAAGGAGAGTAGGACTCTGACCCCGCACAGTGACCAGTTCACTCCTCTTGGATCTGGAGGACTCCACGTTGGACCCGGAAAAGATCTTAGCTTGACATTCGAAAAATATGGCACGGTCTTGCTCCTCAACTGTGAATTCCAGCGTCACAAAATTCTGGTTCTGAGAGGTTTTTTCTCTTTTTTTCTTGGAGTCTCTTATATTTAGTTCGAATTTTTCAATTGTGAAATGTACAGGAGCCTTTTCCTCAGGGACAGAACAGTTGACTACCACGACTCCACCTTCTATCACCTCCTTCTTGTCCAGTGTCACTCTGGGATCAGACACTCCTTTGGGGAAAGAAAAAGTTCATTAGTATGTTTGCTCCAGTGGCCAAGCCACCCATCAGCCCAGTCACTGGGGTTGACTCATCTGATGGTTCTTGTGTTCCCAGAACCTCAGTGCTCCCTACCAGGTAATTATTGAGTATGTACGTGCTGAGCACCATACCAGGTACTTTGAAAAAATATATAGACTATGTTTAAGATGTGGCTTACTCCTTGAAAGGAAAGTTATGACCAACCTAGACAGCATATTTAAAAGCAGAGACATTACTTTGCCAGCAAAGGTCCGTCTAGTCAAGGTTATGGTTTTTCCAGTGGTCATGTATGGATGTGAGAGTTGGACTATAAGGAAAGCTGAGCACCGAAGAATTGATGCTGTTGAACTGTGGTGTTGGAGAAGACTCTTGAGAGTCCCTTGGACTGCAAGGAGATCCAACCAGTCCATCCTAAAGGAGATCAGTCCTGGGTATTCATTGGAAGGACTGATGTTGAAGCTGAAACTCCAATACTTTGGCCACCTGATGCAAAGAGCTGACTCATTTGAAAAGACCCTGATGCTGGGAAAGATTGAGGGTAGGAGGACAAGGGGACAACAGAGGATGAGATGGCTGGATGGCATCATCAACTCGATGGACATGGGTTTGGGTGGACTCAGGGAGTTGGTGATGGACAGGGAGGCCTGGCGTGCTGCGGTTCATGGGGTCGCAAAGAGTCAGACACGACTGAGTGACTGGACTGAACTGAAGATGTGGTGTTTATAAGATGTGGTGTTTCAGTGTTTATAATTCCACTGGGAAGTCAAGTCATCTCAACCGACATAGTTAAGAACAAAACAAAGGCTGCCAGTATTCATCAGTATTACTGTGGTGGTTGTTACAATATATTAAATGCCAGCAACAAGCTAGGATTAACTTTCTATCCGTGATTCCATTTTGTAATTCTCATAGTAAATCTATGGGGAGGGCAGGAAAGAGAAAATTATGTCCACTTTACAGATGAAGAAGGTGACGCTCAGAGAGGTTCAAGGCTCACCCAGAAGCTTACAGCCTTCAAGCCCCAGAGCAGCTGAGACTCACCCCCAGGTCTGTGTGACTTTACAGCCAGAGGCAGGGGTGGGGTGGGTGGGGATGGGGGTGGGGGTGGGGAGAAGAGGAGGCAGGCCTGGCCTCTCAGTTAAAAAAGCAAAGCTGAAAATAACTAGGAATTAGAGTGCCTCACAGAGATAGTGACCGAGGGAGCAGTCGGGAAAGGAGGAGTCCCTCTTTGCCTGAGGAATCAGAGAAGATCCTAGAAAGGAATAGCACCTGAGATGATTCTTAGAGGAAGGAGGTTATTTGAACAGATGAAGTGAGTTGGGGGCCAAGGACAGGCATTTCAGGGCATTGGATCTCCTTGTGCCAAGGGATATGAGTGGCTTTTCAGGAGGGCCATCTAGAGCAGAGGAAGGGCTGGAGGGGAAAATACAGCAGGTGGTGAGCCAGGGTTGGATTAGAGGGAGCTGGGAGAGTCTGGCTGAGATGAGTTGTCCTGTCCAGGCCCCGGGGTCCAAGGGCCATGAACTCCATCTTGGAGTCAAACAGACTTGCTTGTATCCTAAACCTGCCTCTTCCTGACTGTGCCACCTGCCCCTGTCACTCAAGACTCATGAATCTTTTTCCTTGACCCGCCCAGGTCAGAGATGGACAATGGATACACGTATATGTATGGCTGAATCCCTTCGCTGTTCACCTAAAACTATGACAATCTTGTTAATCGGCTATACCCCAAATACAAAATGCTTCTGGTGTTTAAAAAAAAATTAATAAAAATAAAATTGTTTTTTAAAAAAGGGAGAGATGGAGAGCTGTCCTCTTGGGGAGGAGATCTGTATGTGCTCCGCCTCTGCCGTCACTTCTGGTGAGGTGCTCCCCTGCCCCCACACAAGAACCCCAGGAGAAAGGATCAAGGGATGGGATCAGGCCATACTCATTGTTGGGCCTTCATCAGAATGGGCAGTCGATAAATGGTTAATGAATGAATGGATTGTCTTTTGTCTGCCTCAAAGACCTCCTATCATAAAAAAGAGTTAGAGAGGCCAACTGCGGAGTCAGATAGATCTAGCTTCTGACTCGGTCACTGTGTTTGATGTGACCAGACCACCCAACCTCTCTGAGCTCCAACACTGACACTTGTACACAGGAGGAACCAGGCTGATCTCTCAGTGCCATTGCAGGAGTAAAATGAAATGCATGTGACGTGCTCAGAACCATTTATCTTGTTTTATGAGGGCCTGAATAAGCGGTAGTTCTTATCACTGGAAGTAACAATGGTGTGAATGACTGTTCTGATCACAGAAGTGAGCTCAAAGAGGCAGAAATGACAGTTATGGCAGCAGCTGTCCAGGAAGAACGGGGCTGAAGTCACAGTCTGTGTCCATTAAATCATCCCAAGTTTCTGGCACATTTCTTTTCAACATCTATTTCCCAAAGTCTTGACCTGCCACTCTTTCCTCATCACTCCTGTGAACACGGGGACCTGTTGGCTCCTCCCCTGTCCCCAGTGGAGATGCTGAAGTGCCGCTCTGCCTCCCTTTGGCTGTGGCCCCTGGTGATACAGGGGCATGTCCGGCCAGTCATGCCACGACTGTCCATGGGACGCCCAGGGTGTCCAGAGGACGAATCGGCCTGGAGGATGATACAGTCATGTCCTCCCATGTGAGCCTCAAAGCCTGATGGGAAGGTGGTCAGAGGTTGTATACTTCTGAGAGGAAAATGCCCCCAAACACTTGCCCACTGGTTCTTCCTGTTTCCTGTTTGCTGAAAGGATTATTTCTTTCTAAGGATGGTCTGGCCAAGCACCTAGTATATGGTGGGCCAGTCATTCATCCAACACTGGATCACTTCCTCTGCTCCCCATTTAATCCTCAAAACAAACAACATTCAAGGGTATGCAGGGATACCCAGTGATCTCGATTTTAGAGACAGGAAATGAAGACCTGCCTACAGAGGTCAGGGAAGTTGACCCAGGGGCACTCTGTTGGGAAAGCAACTTCCTTCTCAGCCTCTGCACTTTCACTGTTATGCTACATCTCTTTTCTCTGTCCGTGGCACCATTTGGCCATCAAGATAATTCCTACGTGATCCTTTGTATCTGAACGCGGTGTCCATTTTCCGGGAAGCCATCCCTAACTTCTCTAGGCCGAATTGTTTCTTCTCACCGCTGTGCTCCCAAGGCAGTCAGATCAAATGACTGTCAGACTGCAATGATTTGTTAAATACATCTCTTCCTTCCAGGACTGTAATTGCATCCAGAGCTAGGATTTGCCTGATGCATTTTCATGTCTAGCACCTATTTTTTTTTCTTTCCCCTGACTTGCAACCTTGGGACATGCTTCTTGAGAGAGTAAACCAATGAATGAATGGATAGATGGAACTGTGTGACCCAAATTCCCCCCAATGATACATTTCTCTTGTTTCTCCATCTCTATTCCTACTTGCTCTTTTCAACTGGGTTTATTCCACAATCATTTATTGAGTGCCTACTATGATTCAGATTTTTTTGAGATATATTAAAAAAAAAAAAAAAGACTAAACACCACTTCTTTCCTCAGGATCTCACAGTCTGGAGAGCAACCAGATGTAAGAAAGTTGCATTACTGAGTGAAATAGTAATTGCAGCTTATTGGAAACTCATTATGTGCTGGAAATGGCACTAAACTCTTTACCAACACAGAATCTTTTAATCCTCTCAGTAAGTCCCTGAGGCAGTATTATTATCTTCATTTCACTGATGAGAATTTTAAAGTGTAGAGAAGGTAAGGGAATTGTCCAGACGGAAACTCAGCAGATCAACTGCAGAATCCAGTGTCAACACCCAGCACCCTGACCTTTATACAAATACTACTGAACGCAGAGAGGGACAAGAGCTGTAAGGACCAGGACCCCAGGGGAGATCAATTTTGTTTGGGAAAAGTGTCAGAGAAGAGATCACTGAGTTGAGTGTTCAAGGAGAGATAGTTCATGAGGAGAGGAGATGAAGAGGGAGTTCCAGGGAGAGCAGATAGCATGTGCAAAGGCAAGTGAAGTGAAAGTAGCTCACTCTTTGTGACCCCATGGACTATACAGCCCATGGAATTCTCTAGGCCAGAATACTGGAGTGGGTAGCTGTTCCCTTCTCCAGGGGATCTTCCCAACCCATAGATCGAACCCAGGTCTCCCGCATTGCAGGCAGACTCTTTACCAGCTGAGCCACAAGGGAAGCCTGTGCAAAGGCAAGGAGGCAAGGGAAAGCCTGGTGTATCGGGAGCGTGTCTACTGCCTGCATTTCCAGGTTGGGAAAACGTCAAGCACACAAGTGAGAAGGGTGGTGGATCGGCAGGGAGGTCCAGTGGGTCGTGACTCATTCAGTCGCTCTTCTAGCTACAGCACGTGTTCATGATTGACCCTCCCAAACCGTGTTCTTTTCCAGGCTCTCACCTTTAACCCACACCTCATACTCTGGCGTCGTTTTCTCCTTGTTGTTCAGCATCACGGTGCATTTGTATCTCCCTGAGTCACAGACCCGGACGTAGGGAATCAAATAACTCTCTGTGTTTCTCCTGGAGAAGACATCGTGAAGCAGCACATCATCCTTGTAGAACAGCACCTGGTGCTGAGGCTTGACCCGCGAGGTGGTGCTGACATCCACGACGCACTGCAGGGTCAGGTTCTCCCCATTTTGCACCTCGTTTTGCGGCAGGATCTGCATGTGGATGCTGTTGATGGTGAAGGCTAAAGGCCGAGGGGAAGGAGAGCAGAACCACCCATCTGTTATCTCAGGAATAACATCACCATCATTATCAGATGGGTATCATCACCTCCTGCACAATAGAGCGTCCAGGGGTCCCAAGCAGGTGATGACTATGCGCGGTAGGTCAAGCACAGGGCAGTTGGTACTAAGTGGCTCACATTCCCACCATGACAAGGTGGCGGGCTTCAGAGTGTGACAACGAAAACATGTCCACGAGATGTGTGCAGCCAGTGAGCTGCCACATTGTGGCCCTGGAGAGAGCCTAGGATTTGGGCAGAGGAACGTTCAAGTCTTGGGTCATCACTTACTGTGTGAACTTGGGTGATTAACCTCTCTGAATTCAACTTCCTCATCTCTAAAATGAGGTTACAATACGTACATAGTAGGCTGTTGTGAAACAGAAGAGTAGAAAGGCACCCAGTCCAGTGCCTGGCACCCAGTAATTGCGGGATAAGTGATGGCTACCACTGTTGTGAAATCACACGGTGACGCACAGCAAATGCTCCACCACCCTTCTCCACCCTCCCCCCCAACCCCCCACCTCCCCATACCCCCACCCTAGCCTGACCAAATTAGCACAGTCTCAGCTGATGTTTTCTAGCTGATGGAGTCAGAAGCCTCACCAGATGAGTGAGAACTTGAAACCACACTTTCTCTTGGATCTTGCTTCCCTTTTTCACTTTGGCTGCTAAGAAGTACAAGCCCCAAATTTTACCTCTAGCAACCTTTGGGATGCATTTTTCTGTGCTGAAAGAGTCATAGTTTTATTTGACTGTCTTAATTTTCTTCTCACTCTGATTTCCTTATTTTATCCTATTGAACAATAATACACATAATTTTTATAAGTGGTCCCAAATCATTTTACAGACAGCAAAAGGTATAACCAGGTAGCTAGCCAGAGATACTGGCAAAAAACCAAAAAAAATTGTCTTTCTTTCTCTTTTCATAACATCAAATCTTTTTTGAACAAGTTAAAATTTAACTTCAACGTGTCTCAGGTTTTAAACTGAATAGAACAGTCCATCCTTGTGCCTTTATTTCTGAGCATCTTAACAAAAAATGGCATCTGATTAGTCATGAGATGAAACAAGGTGATCGTTTAGATGCATTTCTTACAGCATTCATCTTCAGAACTCCCTTCTTTTTTCTTTTTGTCCTGGTCTGAGGAGTCTGTTGGGTGAGCTCTCAGAACAGAAGTTTCTTTTAACCATGTTATTTTCCCATCAATTAATACATTCCCTTACCAGGTAAGGACAGGCAAGTCTCCCTACTCCTTCAGTACCTTCTCCTTCATTTTAAATGATGCTGTTTAATACAATGATTCTATCAGAAGATAGTGGAGAGCAGGGGATGAGTGCAGAGTCAGACTTCCTGGACCAAATCCCATCTCTGCACAAAACCTGTGTGGCTTTAGGTAAGTTACTGAACTTCTCTGAGCCTCAGTTTGCTTATCCATACAATGGACATTGTTGTTTAGTGGCTAAGTCATGTCGGACTCTTCTGCGACCCCATGGACTGTAGCCCGACAGGCTCTTCTGTCCATGGGATTTACCAGGCAAGAATACTGGAGTGGGTTGCCGTTTCCTTCTCCAAGGGATCTTTCCAACCCAGGGATTGAACCTGAGTCTCCTACTTTGCAGGCGTATTCTTTGTCACTGAGCCACCAGGGAAGTCACAATGGACATAATAATAGTAAGTGTAAATGAAAAACTGAGTTTAAGTCCTTGGAGCACAGCTCCTGGCACAAAGTGCTTTCAAAATGTTAACAGATTCTGTCAGTCACAGATATAAAACCAGCTGTTGCGTCTTGTGCTCTCTAAAGCTCCGTCTCGAAGTCATATTTCTAGTAAATTTTTTCAGGGGAAAAAAAAACAAAACAAAACAGGGCTTCCCTCGTGGCTCCATGGTAAAGAATCCCCCTAACAAAGCAGGAAACACAGGTTCGATACCTGATCTGGATCCAGGAAGATCCCACATGTGATGAAGCAACTAAACCCATGGGCCACAACTACCGAGCCTGAGCTTTAGAGCCCCGGAGCTGCAACTACTGAGCCTGTGTGCCCTGGAGCCCGTGCGTTTCAACAAGAGAAGCTACCGCAACTAAAGAGGAGCCCCCACTCAGCACAACTAGAGAAAACCCCTCGCAGGAATGAAGACCCAGCACAGCCAAATAATTTAAAAAAAAAAAATCTTTTAAATTTCTAAGGTGAATTACAACAACTTCTCCAGACTTCTGGTGTTAGTTAGCCCTCTGGTTTGGGCTACTTTACTGTCATCATCTGAATGAAATGCACACCCATGGCTGATACACTGGGACACAGAACTGGAAGAAAGCAGAGTCGGGCACATCTGGTCCAAACCCCTGGTCCCACAGACATTAGCTGGGTGTCACTGGGAGTTATCTAACCCTTCCAGGATACCACCTCTCCTCCTATAAAGAAGGAACACTAATACTTGCCTTCCCTGGTATTTAAGTCTCAAACAATGAATGACCAAACCAAGGCGGCTGAGAGCACTGAAGGGGCAGGTCCGCATTGCCCAATGCCTGGCCCCTGATTGACATCTCCTTCCCACTTCCTTAGTATCACTCGTTCAGCAGATACTGGAGGGGCCGTCTCTGTGCCAGGCACTGCACCCCAATGCTGGGGGCTCAGAGAAGGGTGAGACTGGCACAGTTTCTACCCACCTGGGGCTCACGGTCTACACTTCACCACTCTTTCCTACTCCAGGTCTTCCAGCCTCAGCGCCAGCCCTGCCAGAGTCTCCTACTGACCAGCCCTAGGGCGCTCTATGACTGTCTAACCATTTTACAGCAAACTCGGCTAAAGCATCAGGTAGTTGGTTTTTTGAGAGGAGGATGTGCACTAACGCAAGGCGCTTCCGCCACCTTGTTTTTCTAAGCAAACCTAACACACATCTGCTTAATAAATTAACTCAGCTGATTCGCTGGTAGGGATCTCACGCTTCCTCAGCCAGCCAGCGGGAGCAGACAAGGAAGAAGGGAAGGCAGGACAGAAGAAGGGGAAGCGTTTATAAAACGTATCAAGATACGAATCCCAGCTCATTGACTTGATGCAACAGACCAGCAGCCTCGGTTTTATTACCATGACCACCACCTCCACCAACACCCTTCCAATTTCCAGTCTTCGAGAGGGCCCCTCAGTGAGCCCTGCCTTCTACCGTCACACCCGCAAGTGGTCTCCTCCCACTTTGGACCAGGGTTGGTCTCGGGAACAACAATATTGCAGAAGTGCTAGTAGGTCACTTTTGAGATTAGTTTGTAATTGCAATTTTCCTCTTGGGTATCCCCTCCTCTTCTGGGATCACTCACTCTGCCCAGCTGCCATGTCATGAGCCTCCCTCTGCAGAGACCCACATGGTGAGGAATGGCCTCATGAGTGGGCTTAAAGGCAGAATCCACAGCATCAGACAAGCTCTCAGGTAAACCATAACCCTGATCAATATTTTACCTGCAACTCCCAGACAAACCCTGAGTCAGCACCACCCAACTAAGCCATTCCCAGACTCCTGCCCCTCCGAAACTGCATGAGATGATAAATTATCTTAAACCACTGAGTATTGGGATAATTTGTTAAGGAGTAATAGATAACAAATACACCACACAACCGTCACAAATCTCTACCTGATTATTAAGACACGTGTGCGCTCAGTCTCTTAGTCGTGTCCGACTCTTTGCAACACTTCGGACGGTAGCCCTCCAGTCTCCCCTGTCCGTGGGATTTCCCAGGCAAGAATACTGGAGTGGGTTGCCATTTCCCTCTCCAGGGGATCTTCCTGACCCAGGGGATCTCCTGAATCTTCTGCATTGGCAGGTGGATTCTTCACAGCTGAGCCACCAGGGATGCGATCATTAAGATAATATGGAAAATAATATCCTCTTTGTGAATAAACTTTCCAGGAGCAGCCAAACTGGATTACTGTGTGTAGGGCTCATTATTTACACAACAGAGTGATTGCTACAACCCAAGCCTCCCCAAGGTTCACAGAGAGGTGTTAGGGGACCCATGAACTACCTCCAATTATATGCAAGTGTGTGTTTTTCTGGAGAGAGGACACCAAAGGTTCAGAATTGTAATGAAGGGACACGGTTGAGAAGTGAAGTGTTAGTTGCTCAGTCGTGTCCAACTCTTTGCAACCCCATGGACTGTAGCCCTCCAGGCTCCTCTGTCCATGGGATTTCCCAGGCAAGAATATTTGAGTGGGTTGCCACTTCCTTCTCTAAGGGATATTCCCGACCCCAGGATTGAACCAGGGTTTCTGGCATTGCAGGCAGATTCTTTACCATCTGAGCCACCAGGGAAGCACCAAGAGGACAGATTTTTTTAACCTGGAGAGATGAAGGCAGATGGAGAAGATCCAAAGCAGGAGAGTCACCACAGCTCAGATGAGACACCAGGGGACCACAGTGCCAAGGCCCTACACCCTAAAACAAAGGGCCCTGCTTCCCGCCACCTCAGGCCAGTGGTTAGCGGATGCTGATGTTCTGGGGAAGATGAGGCATCGTGACTCAGTCAGCTCCTCAGCCCTCCACCTGGAAATGACTCAGAAAGAAGTGGGTGGCTGGGGGTGGGTGGTAGAGAAGGAGGAACTGTCCACCACTATCAGGAAAATACAGGGAGCCACAAAGCACAGAGGCTCTGGTGACCCGTGATGCTCAGCATGGAGTGTGCTGACCCAGCTCCCCTGAATCTCAGGAACCTCCAAGTTCAGTTTGAGTCTCTTTCAAGAAAACATTTCTCGAGCACCTGGTGCCAGGTGCTGGGATCACAAGGTGAATGAGAAAGCAGACCTGTTGTCCTAGACTGTGCAGGCTGGTGGGGACCCAGACAGCTGCAGTAAGTGGTGTAAGGCCAGGAGGAAGGGGTGCCCAGGAGAGGCCAAGGCAAGTCTGAAGGAAGTGACCCCGGAACTGAGCCTTGGACCAGGACAGAAAGGATGGGTGGGGTGCTCGGGGCAGGAGAACAGTATGTACCAGAGCACAGGGGCAGGAGAAATCAATGCATTCTGCGCACAGGTGGTTATAGGAACCAGGGTATGGGGGCAGGTAGGAGGGGCCAGAACAGAGGGCCTTGTCCACCATGCTGACCGGCTGGGCCCTGTCCTCAGGGTCTTGGGAGAGGTGAGGGGTAACAGGATGACACTGGAGCTTTAGAAAGATCACTGTGGGCTGGAAGGGGAGGCTGTAACTACCTGCATGAAGGTTCAGGTGAAAGCTGATATGGCCTGAGCTCGGGCAGATGCAGTGGGCTGAGGGGCAGAGATGGGCTTGAGAAATGTTTACTGGATGCAGAAGGACTTCGCTTTTCTGAGGGTGAAGAAAATGTTCTGGAGCTAGACAGTGGTGATGTTTGTACATTATGAATGTACTGCAAGGGCATGGGTTCCATCCCTGGTGAGGGAACTAAGATCCTACATGCCATGTGGTGCAGCCAAAAAAGTATAAAATAATAATACTATGTTATATGTATTTGACCTGTTTGATTGGCCATGGGGATTGAGGTAAAAGGTGGAAGATAAGGTTCCCGGATTAGGTACCTAGGGGGGATAGAGGTGCAGTGGACTAAAGGAGTCAAGGCCAGACAAAGATAAGGGCGGGACAAAGTCCTGGTGCTGCAGCTGGTTTGAGGGACCCTGGGGGACGACTAGGAGGAAATGTCAGCCACAGCCCCAGGGGAAGCCTGACCATCAGTGGGGCAGCCAGAGCTGGAGTGGAACTGGAGGGTGGGCATGTGGAGGTGTGTGCTGGGGGAGGGAGGAGGAGGTGAGCTTCAGCGAGGATCAGACCCTGGGAAAGTCCAAGTCTCCCCGTCAGAAAGGTGGGAGAACACCAGAGAAGAGGGTTTACAAGGCCAAAGAAAGAGGCTTTGTGCAAACACTGGGGTCCTGAAGGCTAAGGTCTGGACATGTTCATGGCATTTGGCATCACCTCTTAGTGAGGATTCGGAAGGTGTGGGGGCCAAAGCCAGACCTGCCTGGTAGGGTCGACTGAGAGGTGAGGAAGCAGAGAAGTGATTAGAAACCAAGCTTCAGAGGATTTCCCTGACGATCTGGTGGTTAACACTCCACGCTTCCACTGCAGAGGGCACGGGTTCAATGCCCGGTCAGGGAACTAAGATTCCGAATACCAAGCAGCCCAGAAATAAAGAAATAAATAATTAAATTAAAGAAACAAGGCTTCAGAGAAGTTTGACTGAGGAAGGGAGTGGATAGATAGGGGGACAGAAGATAAACGGGGGGAGTTTGTTTGTGATTTTTCTTTTTCCTAAAATAAAGTGCTACTAATCACGTTTGTAGACTGAAAGAGCCACAAAGGCAGGGGTAGCTACTAAAAGTGGGATAGGGGGCTCAGTCAGTGACAGTGTGAGATTCTGGGGGAGGGGGTGACGCCAGGGATGGGCTCAGAGCCCAGGTGGACCAGCTGGCCCTACCCAGCTGTGGGGTAGACATGGCCTCTGAAGCCAGGAGGGAAGCTGGGAGGATGGGTGGGGAGGCAGATAAGCCTGAAGCCGGGGCAGGGCGGGAAGTGGAGGGAGTTCCCTCCAGACAGCCTTGTGTTCTAGGTGAAGAGGGAGCTGAGGTCATCTCCTGAGACTGGCTGGCTGGGGTTGGGTGGGGGCCTGAGGTAAAAGGAGAGGAAGGGCCAGGGCTGACCAAGCACCTCAACCATGGAGCAGGCTGGCAGGTCACGCACATGGTCCTGGTGGTCTAAGGAATGGTAGACCTGAGTCTCAGGCCCCCCACCCGGCTCTGCCATCACCCAGTGGTGACCTTGCACAGGTACCTTATGTAAAATAGAATGGAGGCCTGAGGAGGCAGTCGGAGAGCCTGAGGTCTTCCCCAAAGTTACAAAGACCTTTCTTTGGGAAACCTGGGCAAGGAGTGATTGACTTCCCCCTGAGGTGGGGACTGTGGGAGTCTTATACCAAGGTCACAGGATAAAAATCTCTGGAACTGACCAAGCCCCACTGCAACTGTTGCCATGAGCCTCTGGATCTAAACTGGCCAGTTCCCCGACCCAATATTAGGTAAAATATCCACCCTATCTGATGCGAAGAGCTGACTCATTTGAAAAGATCCTGATGCTGGGAAAGATGGAAGGCAGGAGGAGAAGGGCATGACAGAGGATGAGATGGTTGGATGGCATCACTGACTCAATGGACATGAGTTAAAGTGGGCTCCAGGAATTGGTGATGGACAGGGAGGCCTGGTGTGCTGTGGTCCATGGGGTCACAAAGAGTTGGACACAACTGAGCTACTAACACACACACACAGCATCCTAACCAATCACCTAATGCCACCATTCCAGTAGGAACTGTCTGTCCTGGGGCTATAAAAACGGGCTACTAGGCTGAGAAATGGTTGTCAGAAATGGCTCTCCCTTGAGATGGCCTGCTGTTCTAACAGCGTCTCCCACTCTAAGAAACTTTCTTCTCATCTCATTCTGCCTCATGTCTGGAAATTCTTTTCCACAATGCGCATGGACCATGACATTTTGGTATGGGGCTTGGTCATTCGAGATTTTTATCCTGTGACCTTGGTACAGGGCTCCACACCTGTGACCTTAGTATAGGGCTCCACAGGGACGAAGAACGGAGAGCTGAAGAGGTCCAGAGGCAGGGTGTGGTCTGGACCAAAGCAGAAGCACAAGGCTGCAGTGGACAGAGAGAAGAGCTGCTATGAGGGTGACGGTGAACTAGGATCATTGTTGTTACTGAGTCGTTGAGACCCCATGAACTGTAGTCCACCAGGCTCTCTGTCCATGGGATTTTCCAGGCAAGAATACTTGAGTGGATTGCCATTTCCTTCTCTAGAAGATCTTCCTGACCCACGGGTTGAACCCGAATCTCCTGCATTGCAGGCGGATTCTTTACCAATGAGCCACTGGGGAAGCCCTGAGCTCGAACTATGATCAACTATTATGTTACTAACCACTACATGTTGGGCAGGTGAGTCACCTCTTTAATCTCATCTCATACTGACTCATCACATTCATTTTACAGACTGAGAAAAAGCCTCAAAGAGGGACTTCCCTGGTGGTCCAGTGGTTGAGAGTCCACCTATCAATGTAGGGGACCTGGGTTTGATCCCTGGTCTGGGAGGACTGTGGCAACTAAACCCATGACCACAACTACTGAAGCCTGCTCACTCTAGAGCCCACACTTCCTAAAGACCGTGCTCTTGCAACAAAGAAGCCACAACAATGAGAAGTCCGGGCACGGCAACTGGAGAGTAACCCCTGCTCACTGCAACTAGACAAAGCCCCCAAATGGCAATGAAGACTCAGCACAGCCAAAAATAAACAAAATTTTAGAACTAACAAACAAATAACAGTACAGAGGTACCTCAAAAAAAAAAAAAAAAGGCTCCAAGAGACAGAGTAACAGTAGCTTTAAAGATTTGCGTCAAGCCTGTGGCAATCGGGTTTCGAGAAGAGGAGGTTCTATTGCCGATGTTCTAACCGGCTCTTTTTGGACAAGTTCCTCTGAGGGTCAGAGATTTCATCGGTCAATTAGTCTGATTATGAAGCTAATGGACATCCTGATTCTGTGGGTTGCCATGGGGATCGAACACCCTTCGAAGCACTTGGGCAATCGCAGGAGACCTGCCAGATCGGCCTCATGAGCCTCATGAGCCCTCCCCATGCGAGTGACTGCTCCAAGCCGGGGCTCAACAAACAGCACCGCGCACATAGGGCATCTCCAAGCAGCGACCCAGTCACCCTGCTTCTGCCGATTGAAGTGACCTCTGACAAGGGGATCCCATCCTGTGAGCTCTCCCTCTATTCAGTCCCCAGACCCCGCCGAGTCCCCTACTTCACTCGGTCCCAGACTGAAGCACGACAAAACCTGCTTATCTTAATGATTCAAAATCAGCTGTAAAGTGGATGACAGGCCAGATTTCAAAGTCAGGCAAAAACCTACTTCCCGTGCCCCATAACAAAATATTACAGGTATTTTGCAGATAATTTGCTGGTATGTTAGATATCATAGCCTCATGGATAGATGGGAGATGATATCTAATCTGTTTTAGATCATTTAGGAGAGAAGTCATAATGACAATTTAAACTCTGTTCTGACTTCATGAATCTAACAAGTTGATTGTATCTCATTTTTTAATAAAAACAATTGGGGATATGAAAAATAGATACGCTATGGTAGAGGGCTTCCCTGGTGGTCCAGTGGTTAAGAATCCACCTTGCAATGCGAGGGACAGTGGTGCGATTCCTGATCCGGGAAGATCCCATGCGCTGAGGAGTAACTAAGCTCGTGGGCCACAACAAGAGAAGCCACCACAATGAGAAGCCTGCCGCACACCACAACTAGAGAGTAACCTCCCCTCGCCGCAGCTAGAAAAAGCCCGAGTGCAGTGACAAGACCCACCACAGCCAAAAACTAAAATGAATAAATAAACAAATAAATCTTAAAAATAAAAAAAGAAAGAAATTTATGGTAGAACAACAAAAAAAAAACAAATCGGGGAATCACTCACTTTCTAATCATCCCTCCCTTCACCCACAAATCCTAACAAGCAGAGTCACAGAAAGAGATAATGAAGCTAGATGGGAATCTCACGACTTACAGTTTTCTTGACCTTTGAGGCTTGAACCTGGAAAAGACAGGAGAAATACGTTGATTTCATGAGGTTTCCTTCTCAAGAAGCTTAAATGATGTTGAGCAAGAATGGAAACTCACAGAGCAGAAGTGTCAGCAGGGCTCCGAGCCACATCATGCCCCGCTGGGTCCACCTCAGCTGCATCCTGAGAGGAGCGAAGACTTTGGCAGTTAGTTCTGCGTTAGGGCCATGCCCTGGGGGGCAGAAGACACTTCTCTGAGCCGCAGTGGAGAGACCTGCCCTGTGAAAAGCAGAGACCACAAATGGGAGCTTCTCCAGGCACTGGGGACACAGTGGCTGTGGCGCTGGTCAGGTAATGGCAGCCATACTGGAAACCAGGAACAATGCCTGGACGGCCTCATATCTCCTCAGGAAATGACTGGCCTTCCTGAGGGGCCACTGAGCGCAGCTGCTTTGTTTAGTTTGTTTGGGGTCGGGGGGAGGCATGAGTGACATTTGCCTCAGTGCTCCTGACCCTCTTTGTGTCTCCACTGGGTCTGGGGGCCCCCTTCTCATGGCAGCCTGAGAGGTTCCTCCCTCCCTTTCTCCAGCCTTCCCACAAAGGGCTTCTCTCCCTGCACACTCAGCATATCTCTCTGCTTTTCCTCTGGCCCCTCCAAGGGGTCTCTTCTCACACAGCCCAAGTCTGGACCTCTTGCCTTTCCTGACATGGGCATGGAGAAGACTGACTTTTTTTTTCTTTAGAGAATTGTGGGTTTGTCAGGGAGACCCTGTAATGCCCTTCCCCCACCACCATTGCCCTCCAGAGAAAGTCAGTTTCCCATCCTTCACGGCCCAGCCCTTGCTTACCTCTCCAGCCCGGTCTCTCACTTCTTCCTTCCTTGCCCTGCACTCTGGTTGCTGAAATTTATAGTTCCCAGAACACATCACATGTCTGTGACTTTGCCGGTGCTCTGGTACCCTTTCCCCTCTCCTTTTCTGACAAATTCCTACCCGTTCATCATAACTCAGTCTAGGCATCAATCCTTCAGCATCCTCCCCTGCCTTCCCCACACTGAGCTGTCCTTCCTCTGGGCCCTCCTTACCTTCTTTTCTCAGACACTTTCTACTGTGTGCCCCTCCTCCCCAAGCAGACTGCTGGCTCTATGGTGGCAGGCACAGTGCCTGGTGCCTAGTAAATGATCAAAAAACACTAGTAAAATGGATGATTGACTGGAAGAGGACAAGTTAACTGTATGGTTGGAAAGAGAGCATCATTGCTTTGGGGGTCACAGTGCTACTTTCTGAAAAGGTACCCTTGAATACTGTCACATGGTAAATCTGGAAGTTTTGATAAGAGCTGTGAGAGGGCAATGCGTGCAGAAAGGATTTTTTTTCTTTTTTTTTCCTTTTTGTTGTTGTTTTGTATTTTCCACTCCCCGCTATAAACTATCTTCTTTGGCAACCTAATGGAAATTACCCCCACCCATCTACCAAACTTCAATTTGGCAGGAAAAGAAAGGAAACGTCATGAGTAATAAAATAAATGTTGGTGTCAAAGGTGGCTTTTACCTACTGTAGAGTAAGCAACTTCTGCTTCTCAAAGTGACATTCAAGCAAGAGTGATAAATGTCCCACCCCATGGCCCTAAGTTCCAAAGTAGACGTCCAAAAATTAGTCATTGTTTCATATACAATGCTAGTACTTTTAGAACACACCAAGAGAAAATAAAGCTTTATTTCAAAAATGTGTTACTGTTTTTTAAAAAAGTAGAAAAACTATATCCTACAATGTACACTATGCACCAGAATAAATTCCAAATAGACCAATCTGAAGGTACAAATGAAACATAAAAGTTCTAGAAGAAAACATAAAAGAATTCCTCATGACCTTGGGCAAAGGCTGGTTTAACTACGATTTAAAATCCACAAGTCATAATATGAAATGTTGGCAAATTATACTCCATGAATTAAAGTTTTGCTTTGCCCACCATCCCCCCAAAAAAGTTCAGTCAAGAGAAACTACAAAATGGAAAAAATATTTGCAACTCCCATCATAGACAAAGAGCTAACTCTAATATGTATATAAATGGACTCATATAGTATGTACTTTTTTATTGGTTTATTTTGGTCTATCTTCTTGCAATCAGCATAATCAATACATTACCTTTTTTTATTGCCAAGTAACATTTCATTGCAGGAAAATACCAGTTTGTTTATTCACCCACTTATGGACATGTGGGTTGTTTCCAGTTTTGACCTAATACAGATAGAGCTGCTGTAAACAAGCCTTTGTCTGGACACATCCTTTCATTTCGCTTGAGTAAATACCTAGAAGCAGAATGCCTGGGCTTTATGGTATGTGTATGTTTAGCATTTTAAGACACTGCCAAACTGTTTACCAAGCTGATTACACCATTTTACATTCCCATCAGGAGCATATGAGAGTTCTGCTTGCTTCACAGCCTCACTAACAGTGGCAGGTCAATCTTTCCAATTTTAGCTATTCTAATAGGGGGCATGTGTACGTGCATGCTCAGTCATGTCCACCTCTTCGTGAACCCATGGACTATAGCCCGCCAGGCTCCTCTGTCCATGGAATATTCCAGGCAAGAATACTGGAGTGGGTTGACATTTCCTCTTCCAGGGGATCTTCCTGACCCAGGGATTGAACTCAAGTCTCCTGCACTGGCAGGCAGATTCTTTAACACTGAGCCACCTGGGGAGTATAGTGCTTTCTTATTATGGTTTTAACTTGCATTTTCCTAATGACTAATGATATTGAACATATTTTTATGTGCTTATTTGTTATTTAATGGGTCTATTAAAACCTTTTGCTCCATTATTAGTTAGGTTGTTTGTTTTCTTAGTGTTGTGATTTTAGAATTCTTTATATATTCTGGATACAAGTCTTTTTATCAATTATGTGATTTGCAAATATTTTCTCCTAGCTTGTGGCATGTTTTTTTATCTTCTTGAGTTCAGTCGCTCAGTCGTGTCTGATCCCATGGACTGCAGCATGCCAGGCTTCCCTATCCATCACCAACTCCCGGAGCTTGCTCAAACTCATGTCCATTGAGTCAGTGATGCCATCCAACCATCTGATCCTGTCTTTTATCTTCTTAATGGTATCTTTTGATAAGCATAAGCTTTAAATTTTTAAGACTGAAGCCCAATTTATCCATTTTTCCTTTTATGGATCACATCTAATGTATGACATCTAAATGGATCAGATTTCCTTTTGGTGTCATATCTAAAATATCTTTGCCTACCAAAGTCTAAAAATTTTTCCCCTATGTTTTTACATTTCAATCTATTATCTATTTTGAGTTAACTTTTGTACATGATACAAGACGTGGATCAAAGTTCTCTCTCTCTTTTTTTTTTTTGCATATGGATGTCCAATTGTTCTGGCATCGTTTGTTGAAAAGACTGTCTTTTGTCCAGTTAATTCTCTTTGAACTTCTGCTGAAAATCAGTTGTCCATATGTGAGCACATATATTCTGGAATCTATATTCTATTCCACTGATCTAGGTGTTTACCTTTATGCAGTACTATCCAGTTTTGATTTCTGTAGCTTTAAAATACATCCTGAAGTCAGGTAGTGTTAGTCCTCCAACATTTCTCTTCCTTTTCAAAGTTGTTTGGACTATTCTAAACTCTTCATCCTTCCATATAGTTTTAAAATCAACTTCTCAATTTCAACCCAAAAAGAAGCCTTCCAAAACTTTTATTGGAATTTCATTGAAATTCATGGAATTCAATTTGGGGAGAACTGATGACCTAATGATACTGAGTATCTGACCCATGAAGATGGCATATCTCTCCATTTATTTGTCTTCTTTACTTTCTCTCAGCAGTTTTATAGTTTTCAGTATATTTTTCATTATAAACCTTTGTGTCCTTTTTAGTTTTTAAATCATGTGAATGTATCAGGGTGTCGGAAATCATTTGAAATGGCTTCAAAGTAGGGACTTCCCTAGTGGTCCAGTGGCTAAGATTTCATGCTCCCAATGCAGGGGGCCCAGGTTCGTTCCCTGATCAGGGAACTAGATCCCACATGCTGCAGCTAAGAGCCTGCATGCCCACAACTAAAGATTCTGCATGCTGCAACTAAGACCTGATATAGCCAAGTAAATAAATATTTTTTAAATAATAATAATAAAATAAAACGACTCCTGTACCCATCCTCTACCCTGACCCAAGCAGCACAGCAGGGTGACCTTGGCTAAGGCCCAGAGTCAAGGCGACATGGGGCTGGTTCTTCACAGGACTTGTGGGTCCTCATGGGAGAGCCTCCCTCACCATTCTCCATGGGTTTGTCTGTCTGTCTCCCTCTCACTCTCTTTCCAGGGGAACCACTCCTTCTAGTTCTCATGGAAATCTCTTCCTTTTCTCTTGTGCCTTGGCTGTGAGGTAAGAACTAAAGCATTTATTCTCCATCCTTTATTTTATTCCTTGAAAAGATAATCAGGCCCCTTAGTTTTCACTTGTAAAGTTTGAATGTCTTAAATCAAAGTTAAAAATGTATAAAAGGAGGGACTTCCCTGGTGGTCAAGCGCTTAAGAACCCCCCTTGCAATTCAGAGGACAAGGGTTCCATCCCCGGTCGGGGAGGTAAGATGCGACGTGCTACAGAGCAGCTAAGCCTGAGTGCCACAACTACTGAAGCCTGTGCGCCACAACTAGAGAATCCGTGCAGCAAAACAAAGATCCTGAATGCAGCAACTAAAACCCAGTGCAGTCTAATTAATTAATCAAAATGTGTAAAGGAATTTTTCTCTATTTCACCTTTTTAAAAATAGGCAATCAGCTGACTTTCTATATGTGTGTGGCCCCCACATATCTTCCTGTTCCTTCCTCTGGTTCTTAGTGGATTCCTTAATCAGAAAAAAAAAAAAAAAAGATTTCACACAACTATTTTAACTCCTTGGTAAATAATCAAGAAACTGACTCCCACATTGCCAAGGATGGAGACCCCAGGAGTGCCCACCAAGCAGGACGAGCTTCCCACCACCCAGGACCCTGTTGTTCCCACAGCACTGCTTTCTTCTCCCTCTTCTCAGGGGGACAGGATGCTGTCTACACGCTGTGCTTCTGCCTTCAAACACCAGAGATGTCACAAATCCAAATCACTGCAATTCACTAGCCGCCTGAAAAAGCTGCCTGGTGGGATAAACCTCAGGAAGTGGTTTTCCTGAGAAGCTGGGGTGGGTGTGGGAGGAAGAGACAGGCAACGAGGATGTCAGAGGGCTACGGGCACCCAGCAGAACCAGCCTCCCATCTGTTTCATGACTACAGTGATAGGAAATAAGATATCAGTCATTTCCTCCAGCCGTGACCTGTGACTGGCCTGTGACCGGAGGTCTGATTAATTAACCTCGGCCAGCTAACGAGTAAGGCCAGATTTGAAAGTCACCTCACAGGCATGTACTAATACACAGATCAGAAGCCTGTGTTTCCAGTTCTTTCTCTGCAGCTCAGTAGTGTTAGTGTTTTGAGGTTCACTTTCTGCAGCTATAAAATGGGAATAGTATGCCCACTCACACTGGAGACACATACTCAACAAAAGAGTCTGAAATGCAGTACTTGGATGCAATCTCAAAAACAACAGAATGATCTCTGTTCGTTTCCAAGGCAAACCGTTCAATATCACGGTAATCCAAGTCTATGCCCCGACCAGTAATGCTGAAGAAGCTGAAGTTGAACGGTTCTATGAAGACCTACAAGACCTTCTAGAACTAACACCCAAAAAAGATGTCCTTTTCATTATAGGGGACTGGAATGCAAAAGTAGGAAGTCAAGAAATACCCGGAGTAACAGGCAAATTTGGCCTTGGAGTACAGAATGAAGCAGGGCAAAGGCTAATAGAGGTTTGCCAAGAGAACACACTGGTCATAGCAAACACCCTCTTCCAACAACACAAGAGAAGACTCTACACATGGACATCACCAGATGGTCAATACCGAAATCAGATTGATTATATTCTTTGCAGCCTAAGATGGAGAAGCTCTATATACAGTCAGCAAAAACAAGACCAGGAGCTGACTGTGTCTCAGATCATGAACTCCTTATTGACAAATTCAGACTTAAATTGAAGAAAGTAGGGAAAACTACTAGACCATTTAGGTATGACCTAAATCAAATCCCTTACGATTATACAGTGGAAGTGAGAAATAGATTCAAGGGATTAGATCTGATAGACAGAGTGCCTGAAGAACTACAGATGGAGGTTCATGACATTATACAGGAGACAGGGATCAAGAACATCCCCAAGAAAAAGGAATGCAAAAAAGCAAAATGGCTGTCTGAGGAGGCCTTACAAATAGCTGTGAATAGAAGAGAACTGAAAGGCAAAGGAGAAAAGGAAAGATCTACCCATTTGAATGCAGAGTTCCAAAGAATAGCAAGGAGAGATAAGAAAGCCTTCCTCAGTGATCAATGCAAAGAAATAGAGGAAAACAATAGAATGGGAAAGACTAGAGATCTCTTCAAGAAAATTAGAGATACCAAGGGAACATTTCATGCAAAGATGGGCTCAATAAAGGACAGAAATGGTATGGACCTAACAGAAGCAGAAGATATTAAGAAGAGGTGGCAAGAATACACAGAAGAACTATACAAAAAAGATCTTCATGACCCAGATAACCATGATGGTGTGATCACTCACCTAGAGCCAGACATCCTGGAATGTGAAGTCAAGTGGGCCTTAGGAAGCATCACTACAAACAAAGCTAGTGGAGGTGATGGAATTCTAATTGAGCTATTTCAAATCCTGAAAGATGATGCTGTGAAAGCGCGGCACTCAATATGCCAGCAAATTTGGAAAACTCAGCAGTGGCCACAGGACTGGAAAAGGTCAGTTTTCATTCCAATCCCAAAGAAAGGCAATGCCAAAGAATGTTCAACTACCGCACAATTGCACTCATCTCACATGCTAGTAATGTAATGCTCAAAATTCTCCAAGCCAGGCTCCAACAATACGTGAACCGTGAACTTCCAGATGTTCAAGCTGGATTTAGAAAAGGCAGAGGAACCAGAGATCAAATTGCCAACATCTGTTGGATCATCAAAAAAGCAAGAGAGTTCCAGAAAAACATTTATTTCTGCTCTATTGACTATGCCAAAGCCTTTGACCGTGTGGATCACCACAAACTGGAAAATTCTTCAAGAGATGGGAATACCAGACCACCTGACCTGCCTCTTGAGAAATCTGTATACAGGTGAGGAAGCAACAGTTAGAACTGGACTTGGAACAACAGACTGGTTCCAAATCAGGAAAGGAGTATCTCAAGGCTATATATTGTCACCCTGCTTATTTAACTTATATGCAGAGTACATCATGAGAAATGCTGGGCTGGAAGAAACACAAGCTGGAATCAAGATTGCTGGGAGAAATATCAATAACCTCAGATATGCAGATGACACCATCCTTATGGCAGAAAGTGAATAAGAACTAAAGAGCCACTTGATGAAAGTGAAAGAGGAGAGTGAAAAAGTTGGCTTAAAACTCAACATTCAGAAAACTAAGATCATGGCATCTGGTCCCATCACTTCATGCGAAATAGATGGGGAAATAGTGGAAACAGTGACAGACGTTATTTTGGGGAGCTCCAAAAATCACTGCAGATGGTGGCTGCAGCCATGAAATTAAAAGACGCTTGCTCCTTGGAAAAAAAGTTATGACCAACCTAGACACTATATTAAAAAGCAGAGACATTACTTTGCCAACAAAGGTCCATCTAGTCAAGGCTATGGTTTTTCCAGTAGTCATGTATGGATGTGAGAGTTGGACTATAAAGAAAGCTGAGCGCCAAAGAATTGATGCTTTTGAACTGTGGTGTTGGAGAAGACTCTTGAGAGTCCCTTGGACTGCAAGGAGATCCAACCAGTCCATTCTAAAGGAGATCAGTCCTGAAAATTCATTGGAAGGACTGATGTTGAAGTTGAAACTCCAATACTTTAGCCACCTGATGTGAAGAGCTGACTCATTTGAAAAGCCCCTGATGCTGGGAAAGATTGAAGGCAGGAGGAGAAGGGGAAGACAGAGGATGAGGTGGTTGGATGGCATCACCGACTCAATGGACATGAGTTTAAGTAAACTCAGGGAGCTGGTGATGGACAGGGAGGCCTGGCGTGCTGCAATCCATGAGGTCTCAAAGAATCAGACACGACTGAGTGACTGAACTGAACTGAACTGAACTCAACCCATTTCACAGGCTGGTTATGAAGAGAAAATGAAAGTTAGCACTTGAAAGCCCATTTAACCCATGGAGCACAAATATGAAAGTAGTAACAATAAAAACAACAACAGTAATGATAACAATAGTGGTAGAGTCTGCCTTGGGCCCCATCTGAATTGCTCTTCTGGTAAATCAGCTGTCATCATGAGCTCAAGCCCCTAGTTCCGTGCCCACGAAGGGGTTGTCCTCATAGCCCCAGTCTGGCCCCTTGCAAAGATGGGTGGCTGGGCAACAGGGAGGCAGGGTGGGACACTGTGAAGGGATCAGTGCTGTTCCATCTCCTGCTGGTGGCCCCTCTCCATTCCACTGATAGGAGACAGGGTTATATCATGATTCATGGCTGTGGGCATTTTTTTTTAAATAGAGACTTCACTTTGTGTGAGTCACAGTGTGTTAGATGCTGCACCATTTAAATTTTTCTTTTATTTATTTATTTGGCTGTGTCAGGTCCTAGTTGTGGCACATGGGGACTTTGTTGCAATATGAGGGGTTGTTGCCAGGCACGGACTCTCTAGTTGTGGGGCATGGGCTCCAGTACTTGCAGCATGTGGGCTCTCTAGTTGTGGCACATGAACTCTGGAGCTCCTTCTTGGCACCTATCACTGTCAGTAACCTCATATTTATCTACATAATGCACAAGAAGCATCTCCCCAGGTATGGGTCTGTTGGGTTCACCCCAGTACCCATGCAGTCAACACAATGCCTGTGATATAAGTGGGCCCTGCATAAATTTCTGCTAAATGAGTGAATGAGCTGGGAACACAGCCGGACCCAAACAGTCATCAGGTATGGTGGCCATGTACAGGCCATGGTCAAATTAGCTCCAGCTGGCCGGCCTCCATGCTGAGCTAGGCTCCTGAGGGGCAGAGAGGGCCAACGTCAGTCCCTTGCATCAGGAGGCAAGATTCAGCCCTAAGGGGAGGACAGGCCAGAGACCAGCACAGCCATGAAGATACTGGGGAGCCCACAGCAGTGAAGGAGAAAATGTGTGTGTGGTGGTTTAAGAGGTCTGATCCCCACGGGGTGGGTGGGCAGCAGCCTCAGCCCACGCATATGTTCTCGCCTCAGGTGACAGGTGATTTGGGCTGGAAGTGGGCCAGGCCAGGCCTCCCAGGAGGCCCTGGTAATCACTTCTTGGGTGAGCTCAGGGTGGGGCTGCCAGAGACAGGAAATAATAATTAATACCTGATAGCCAGTTACATTTTTTTTAATTTAAAAAATTTTTTAATTTATTTATTTGGCTGCACTGGGTCTCAGTTGCTTTTAGCCATGGTGTTGGAGACGACTCTTAAGAGACCCTTGGACTGCAAGGAGATCAAACCAGTCAATCCTAAAGGAAATCAGTCCTGAATATTCAGTGGAAGGACTGATGCTGAAGCTGAGGCTCCAATACTTTGGCCACCGAATGCGAAGAAGTGACTGATTAGGAAAGATCCTGATGCTGGGAAAGATTGAAGGCAGGAGAAGAAGGGGACGACAGAGGATGAGATGGTTGGATGGCATCACCGACTTGATGGACATGAGTTTGAGCATGCTCTGGGAGTTGGTGATGTACGGGGAGGCCTGGTGTGCTACAGTCCATGAGGTCACGAAGAGTCAGACACAACTGAGAGACTGAACTGAAGTGGCTCTCAGTTGTAGGATGTGGGATCTAGTTCCCTGACCAGGGATCGAACCCAGACCTCTTGCACTGGGAGTGAGGAGTCAGCCACTGGACCAGCAGGGAAGTCCCTCCAGTTACATTTTAATTTCACAGAAGCAACAAGTCATTTTTTGGCATGTCTCACATGTTGCATGGGACATTCCCAATGATTATTCATTGTTGATTAGAAACTCAAATGAAACTGGGCATCCTGTATGCTAACTGACAGCCCTCACTCAGGACCCCTTCTGGGGAGCAGTCCATGTCAGGAATGCTTCTGCTAACCTGGAGTCATGAGTAGAAAAGCCAGAACTTCCAGGGGCTAACACCATCCATTCCCAATTTTTGCTTTTTCGGGTATTTGAATGGACATCGGGGGAAACAAGGGCTTCCTCGATGGCTCAATGGGTAAGGAATCCGCCTGCAATGCAGGAGACACAGGAGACAAAGGTTTGATCCCTGGGCCAGGAACATCCCTTGGAGAAGGCAATGGCAACCCACTGCAGTATTCTTGCCTGGGAAATCCCATGGACAGAGGAGCCTGGTGGGCTACAGTCCAAAGGATTACAAAGGGTCAGACACAAATGATCACGAACACAGAGGGACACAGAGTGGGAAATAAGGCACTAAGCCAGCTGCAGACCAGAGGGAGTGTTAGGAATGCTCTGCTCAAGGCCAGGCCCCACCAGGATGAAGTATCTAATGATGCCCTAGAAGAAAGGATGGCTTGTCTCAGTCCGAGCAGGCACCAGGCCAAGCTCCAGGAAAGACAAAGGTCTCGCCCTGCACTCCAGGGGTTTGGAGAGGAGGCTTCCCTATCCCTGGATATACATTAGTTCCTGTCTTGGTGGAGTTTATAATCTAATTGCAGAGGCATGAAACCCAAGTACCCAAGAAAGTGAATTCATAGCCACAAACTGTGTTGATTGTTATAAAGAAACAGAAACTGGCACAGTAATGGAGGAAAGTCAGGGGGGTGGTAGATGGGGAGTGACTTCCTTAGACTGGATAGTTGTGTGCATACTAAGTCGCTTCAGTTCAGTCGTGTCTGACTCTTTGTGATCTCATGGACGGTAGCCCCCCAGGCTCCTCTGTTCATGCAGTCCTCCAGGCAAGAATACTGGAGTGGGTTGCCATTCCCTTTTCCAGGGGATCTTCCTGACCTAGGATCGAACCCAGGTCTTCTGCATGGCAGGCAGATTCTTTACCATCTGAGACCAGGATAGCCCTGGCCCAGAGCAAAATGGCCACCATTTTCCCAACCTGTTCTCTTAAAGCTCTGGGCTTTAGAAATCCATCCTTTTCCTAACATTTTATTTATCTTATTCATTTATTTATTTATTTTGGCTGTGCTGGGTCTTTTGTTGCAGTGTGCAGGCTTTTTTTCTTGCATCACATGGCTCTCCAGTTGCGGTGCATGGGTCTAGTTGCTCCTTGCCATGTGGGATCTTAGTTCCTCAACCAAGGAGGGAACCCTCGTCCCCAGCAATGGAAGGAGGATTCTTAACCACTGGACCATCCTTCTCCTAACATTTTATTTTATTTTATTTTATTTTATTTATAATTTTATTTCACTTTCTTTCTTTTTTTTTTTTTACTTTACAATATTGTAATAGTTTTTGCCATACATTGACATGAATCAGCCATGGGTTTACATGTGTTCCCCTTCCTGGACCCCCCACCCACCTCCCTCCCCATCCCATCCCTCTGGGTCATCCCATTGCCCCGGCCCTGAGCCTTTGTCTCATGCATCGAACATGGAATGGTGTTCTGTTTCACATATGATAATATACATGTTTCAATGCTGTTCTCCCAGAACGTCCCACCCTCACCTTCTCCCTCAGAGTCCATAAAATTGTTCTGTGCATCTGTGTCTCTTATTCTGTCTCGCATATAGGGTTATCATTACCATCTTTCAAATTCCATATATATGCATTAGTATACTGTATTGTTGTTTTTCTTTCTGGCTTACTTCACTCTGTATAATGGGCTCCAGTTTCATCCATCTCAGTAGAACCGATTCAAATGTATTTTTTTTTAATGGCTGAGTAATATTCCATTGTGTATATGTACCACAGCTTCCTTATCCATTCGTCTGCTGATGGACATCTAGGTTGCTTCCATGTCCTGGCTATTGTAAACAGTGCTGCGATGAACATTGGGGTACACGCGTCTCTTTCAATTCTGGTTTCCTCGGTGTATATGCCCAGCAGTGGGATTGCTGGGTCATATGGCAGTTCTATTCCCAGTTTTTTAAGGAATCTCCGCACTGATCTCCATAGTGGCTGTACTAGTTTGCATTCCCACCAACAGTGTAAGAGGGTTCCCTTTTCTCCACACCCTCTCCAGCATTTATTGCTTGTAGACTTTTGGATAGCAGCCATTCTGACTGGTGTGAAATGATACCTCATTGTGGTTTTGATTTGCATTTCTCTACTAATGAGTGATGTTGAGCATCTTTTCATGTGTTTGTTAGCCATCTGTATGTCTTCTTTGGAGAAATGTCTGTTTAGTTCTTTGGCCCATTTTTTGATTGGGTCGTTTATTTTTCTGGAATTCAGCTGCAGAAGTTGCTTGTATATTTTTGAGATTAATTGTTTGTCTGTTGCTTCATTTGCTATTATTTTCTCCCATTCTGAAGGCTGTCTTTTCACCTTGCTTATAGTTTCCTTTGTTGTGCAAAAGCTTTTAATTTTAATTAGGTCCCATTTGTTTATTTTTGCTTTTATTTCCAATATTCTGGGAGGTGGGACATGGAGGATCCTGCTGTGATTTATGTCGGAGAGTGTTTTGCCTATGTTTTCCTCTAGGAGTTTTATAGTTTCTGGTCTTACGTTTAGATCTTTAATCCATTTTGAGTTTATTTTTGTGTACGGTGTTAGGAAGTGTTCTAGTTTCGTTCTTTTACAAGTGGTTGACCAGTTTTCCCAGCACCACTTGTTAAAGAGATTGTCTTTTTTCCATTGTATATTCTTGCCTCCTTTGTCGAAGATAAGGTGTCCATGTGTGCGTGGGTTTATCTCTGGGCTTTCTATTTTGTTCCATTGATCTATATTTCTATCTTTGTGCCAGTACCATACTGTCTTGATGACTGTGGCTTTGTAGTAGAGCCTGAAGTCAGGCAGGTTGATTCCTCCAGTTCCATTCTTCTTCCTCAAGATTGCTTTGGCTATTCGAGGTTTCTTATATTTCCATACAAATTGTGAGATCATTTGTTCTAGTTCTGTGAAAAATACCATTGGTAGCTTGATAGGGATTGCATTGAATCTATAGATTGCTTTGGGTAGTATACTCATTTTCACTATATTAATTCTTCCAATCCATGAACACGGTATATTTCTCCATCTGTTTGTGTCCTCTTTGATTTCTTTCATCAGTGTTTTATAGTTTGTGTCCTCTTTGATTTCTTTCACCAGTGTTTTATAGTTTTCTATATATAAGTCTTTTGTTTCTTTAGGTAGATATATTCCTAAGTATTTTATTCTTTTTGTTGCAATGGTGAATGGTATTGTTTCCTTAATTTCTCTTTCTGTTTTCTCATTATTGGAGTATAGGAATGCAAGGGATTTCTGTGTGTTAATTTTATATCCTGCAACTTTACTATATTCATTGATCAACTCGAGTAATTTTCTAGTAGAGTCTTTAGGGTTTTCTATGTAGAGGATCATGTCATCTGCAAACAGTGAGAGTTTTACTTCTTCTTTTCCTATCTGTATTCCTTTTATTTCTTTTTCAGCTCTGATTGCTGTGGCCAAAACTTCCAAAACTATGTTGAATAGTAGTGGTGAAAGTGGGCATCCTTGCCTTGTTCCTGACTTTAGGGGAAATGCTTTCAATTTTTCACCATTGAGGATAATGTTTGCTGTGGGTTTGTCATATATAGCTTTTATTATGTTGAGATATGTTCCTTCTATTCCTGCTTTCTGGAGGGTTTTTATCATAAATGGATGCTGAATTTTGTCAAAGGCTTTTTCTGCATCTATTGAGATAACCATATGGTTTTTTTCTTTCAATTTGTTAATGTGGTGTATTACATTGATTGATTTGCGGATGTTAAAAAAACCTTGCATTCCTGGGATAAAGCCCACTTGGTCATGATGTATGATCTTTTTAATATGATGTTGGATTCTGTTTGCTAGAATTTTATTAAGGATTTTTGCATCTATGTTCATCAGTGATATTGGCCTGTAGTTTTCCTTTTTTGTGACATCTTTGTCTGGTTTTGGAATTAGGGTGATGGTGGCCTCATAGAATGAGTTTGGAAGTTTACCATCTTCTGCAATTTTCTGGAAGAGTTTGAGTAGGATAGGTGTTAGCTCTTCTCTAAATTTTTGGTAGAATTCCGCTGTGAAGCCGTCTGGTCCTGGGCTTTTGTTTGCTGGAAGATTTCTGATTACAGTTTCGATTTCCGTGCTTGTGGTGGGTCTGTTAAGATCTTCTATTTCTTCCTGGTTCAGTTTTGGAAAGTTATACTTTTCTAAGAATTTGTCCATTTCTTCCAAGTTGTCCATTTTATTGGCATATAGCTGTTGGTAGTAGTCTCTTATGATTCTTTGTATTTCTGTGGAGTCTGTTGTGATCTCTCCATTTTCATTTCTAATTTTGTTGATCTGATTCTTCTCCCTTTGTTTCTTGATGAGTCTGGCTAATGGCTTGTCAATTTTGTTTATCTTCTCGAAAAACCAGCTTTTAGTTTTGTTGATTTTTGCTATGGTCTCTTTTGTTTCTTTTGCATTTATTTCTGCCCTAATTTTTAAGATTTCTTTCCTTCTACTGACCCTGGGGTTTTTCATTTCTTCCTTCTCTAGTTGCTTTAGGTGTAGAGTTAGTTGATTTATTTGATTTTTTTCTTGTTTCTTGAGGTACGCCTGTATTGCTATGAACCTTCCCCTTAGTATTGCTTTTACAGTGTCCCATAGGTTTTGGGTTGTTGTGTTTTCATTTTCATTCGTTTCTATGCATAATTTGATTTCTTTTTTGATTTCTTCTGTGATTTGTTGGTTATTCAGAAGCGTGTTGTTTAGCCTCCATATGTTGGAATTTTTAATAGTTTTTTTCCTGTAATTGAGGTCTAATCTTACTGCATTGTGGTCAGAGAAGATGGCTGGGATGAGTTCAATTTTTTTGAATTTACCAAGGCTAGTTTTATGGCCCAGGATGTGATCTATCCTGGAGAAAGTTCCATGTGCACTTGAGAAAAAGGTAAAATTGATTGTTTTGGGGTGGAAAGTCCTGTAAATATCAATTAAATCTAATTTGTCTATTGTATCATTTAAAGTTTGTGTTTCCTTGTTAATTTTCTGTTTAGTTGATCTATCCATATGCGTGAGTGGAGTATTAAAGTCTCCCACTATTATTGTGTTATTGTTAATTTCCCCTTTCATACTTGTTAGTATTTGCCTTATATATTGTGGTGCTCCTATGTTGGGTGCATATATATTTATGATTGTTACGTCTCCTTCTTGGATTGATCCTTTGATCTTTATGTAGTGTCCTTCTTTGTCCCTTTTCATATCCTTTATTTTAAAGTCTATTTTATCTGAAATGAGTATTGCGACTCCTGCTTTCTTTTGGTCTCCATTTGCATGAAATATGTTTTTCCATCCCTTCACTTTCAGCCTGTGTGTGTCCCTAGTTTTGAGGTGGGTCTCTTGTAGACAGCATATATAGGGGTCTTGTTTTTGTATCCATTCAGCAAGCCTTTGTCTTTTGGTTGGGGCATTCAACCCATTTACATTTAAGGTAATTATTGATAAGTATGATCCCGTTGCCATTTACTTTGTTGTTTTGAGTTCGTGTTGAAACATCCTTTCTGTGTTTCCTGTTTAGAGAAGATCCTTTAGCATTTGCTGGAGAGCTGGTTTGGTGGTGCTGAATTCCCTCAGCTCTTGCTTGTCTGTAAAGCTTTTGAATTCTCCTTCATATCTGAATGAGATCCTTGCTGGGTACAGTAATCTGGGCTGTAGATTATTCTCTTTCATTACTTTAAGTATGTCCTGCCATTCCCTTCTAGCCTGAAGGGTTTCTATTGAAAGATCAGCTGTTATCCTTATGGGGATCCCCTTGTGTGTTATTTGTTGTTTTTCCCTTGCTGCTTTTAATATTTGTTCTTTGTGTTTGATCTTTGTTAATTTGATTAATATGTGTCTTGGGGTGTTTCGCCTTGGGTTTATCCTGTTTGGAACTCTCTGGGTTTCTTGGACTTCTGTGACTATTTCTTTCCTCATTTTAGGGAAATTTTCAACTATTATCTCCTCGAGTATTTTGTCATGGCCTTTCCTTTTATCTTCTTCTTCTGGGACTCCTATGATTCGAATGTTGGGGCGTTTCATATTGTCCCAGAGGTCTCGGAGGTTTTCCTCATTTCTTTTGATTCTTTTTTCTTTTTTCCTCTCTGCTTCGTTTATTTCCATCATTCTATCTTCTACCTCACTTATCCTATCTTCTGCCTCCGTTATTCTACTGTTGGTTCCCTCCAGAGTGTCTTTTATCTCCTTTATTTCATTATTCATTCTATATTGACTCCTTTTTATTTCTTCTAAGTCCTTGATAAACATTTCTTGCATCTTCTCAATCTTTGTCTCCAGGCTATTTATCTGTAACTCCATTTTGCTTTCAAGATTTTGGATCATTTTTATTATCATTATTCTAAATTCTTTTTCAGATAGATTCCCTATCTCCTCCTCTTTTGTTTGGCTTTGTGGGCATTTCTCATTTTCCTTTACCTGCTGAGTATTTCTCTGCCTTTTCATCTTGTTTAGATTGCTGTGTTAGGCGTGGCCCTTCTGTATTCTGGTAGTATGAAGTTCCTCTTTATTGTGGAGGTTCCTCACTGCGGTTGGGGTTGGACAGGTGGCTTGTCAAGGCTTCCTGGTTGGGGGAGCTTGTGTCGGTGTTCTGGTGGGTGGAGCTGGATTTCTGCTCTCTCTTTTGAAGATAATGCGCTGTCTTTGTGGAAGCCTGACGTCCTCAGCCAGCCTTCAGAAGTAGTTTTGTGAAGTTTGGTCAGCGTTCAGATGTTCTTTCGATAAATTTGTGGAGGAGAGAGTGGTCTCCCCGTCCTATTCCTCCGCCATCTTAGCCCCGCCCCTAACATTTTAATATTAACATTAGGGATTGAGGAGAAGTAGCAGAAAACACAGAAGGTAGGAGATAGGAATGTTGGCTGATGGCTGCTGTTCATATCATCTCTCTATGACTTGCTCACCTCTGCACATAGACTCTAGGAGTTTAAGAAAGAAAAACACTTTAAAGTCCTTAAAACATTGCCTACTGGAGTGGTTCTCAGTCTAGCCTGTGTATGGGTAGCCAGCCCAACTGGCTTTCATGGGGTCAGCAGAAGTGCGTTTCCATTTCTTATCATAATCATCTATGTGTCAGCTTGGTTTTAACAGGAAATCTGGCTAGGGCAGCCACAGAGGAAGCAGAGCTCAGGAGTTGTGAGGGCACTCTCACCTTGGTTCTCAGCAGACCCCTCCATCCCCTGCTTTGAAAGGAAACAATGGTTCCTGCCTAAGAGGCTTCACCTCCCTAGCCTTTTGGGCCAACCAGGTTGGTGCTATTCCTGGGCTGGACCTCCAACTGATGGAGGTATGGGGGGCAAACTAATACCCCTCTCATATTTAGCCTAAAACCCAGAAAATGTACTGAGTTTTAATAAAGGAGGTAGGGTGGAGGTAGAGAATCCTAAACCCACAGATCACAGGGGCCTTGATATCCATCTTGTACAAAACTCCAGCAGGGACTTTCCTGGTGGTCCAGTGGTTAAGAATCTGCCTCCCAGTGCAGGGGACACGGATTTGATCCCTGGTCTGGGAAGATGCCACATGCCACGGGGCAACTGAGCCCACGTACCACAACTACTGAAGCCCAAAATCTACAGCCCATGCTCAGAAACAAGAGAAGCTATCACAGTGAGAAGCCCACACACCACAACTAGAGAAAAGCCCACACGCAGCAATGAAGACCCAGTGCAATCATAAATAAATAAGTCCAGCAGATTATTTATTAGGTTTGTAAAAACTTTATGTTGTGTCTGCTGCTGCTGCTAAGTTGCTTCAGTCGTGTCCGACTCTGTGCGACCCCATAGACGGCAGCCCACCAAGCTCCCTCGTCCCTGGGATTCTCCAGGCAAGAGCACTAGAGTGGGTTGCCATTTCCTTCTCCAATGCATGAGAGTGAAAAGTGAAAGGGAAGTTGCTCAGTCGTGTCCGACTCTTAGCGACCCCGTGTTGTGTCTAAGCATCTCCTAAAATCTTTCCTAGTGAGTTATGGCTCTCACTGTGTGCAGAACATCAATAAAGCCTTCATCAGAGAAAAAAAAAACATACACACAAACACATATACAGAGGGGGCCCAGACCTCTGTGGCTGGGATAAATTTAGGGAAGGGTGGGAATAGGGAGTCTAGGCCAGACCCAACAGCATGGCCAGTGAGGGTCACTCCCAGGAGGAGTTAGGTCATGTATTAAGGGCTAGATGAGGCCAGAGTCATGAAGGAGGAGGGGACAGGAGGTGAGGTGCTCAGTGAAGCGACTGAAATGGGGTTCAAGCACCAATAGATAGTACAGATCAAAGCAGAACTCTTATAGGTTGGCAGAGAGCAGTTTCAGTTACCAGGCAGGAAGTAGAAATGACCAAAAACCAGCAAATATCTTCTAAAAGTAGGTCAGGACACATTAACCTGGTTTTTTCTGTTGTTAGAGTTACCAGATTGTTGAATGAGTAAATCCTGCAGGTGTAGGGCTTGTGGATTTCAGCAAGATGTCTGACCAGGTGTGTCCTGGGGTCCTCATGGAGAAGAATGTGGCATCTGTCATTTGTGGGACAATTAGATCCAAAGAGTTTTGATCAAGGTCAGTTCAAAAGATATCTGTAGGAACCTCCCTGGTGGTCCAGTGGTTAAGACTCTGTGCTTCTAATGCAGAGGGTGCAGGGTTCCATCCCTGGTCAGGGAACTAGGATCCCACATGCCACATGGCATGGCCAAAAAATAAAAGTAAATAAGTAAGTAAGCAAGTAAAGTTTCACAGAAATGGTGCATCACTGATCCAAGATGACATTAAAAAGAAAAAAAGACATCCCATAGTGGAGTGCCACGTGGCTCTAGGAGGTCTTGAGAACATGCTGACTGGATCCCTGAGTGACACAGCACTGCGAGAGATAGATATGTAAGAGATCAAATGTCAGGATCAGTAGTAAAAAGTTGTCACTAGGAGGGGGCAATGGGCCACCATTTAGGTTGCTGCCATGTCTTGGCCATTGTAAACAATGCTGCCATGAACGTTGGGATGAATGTATTCTTCTGAACCATGTTTTTCTTTGATATATGCTTCAGAGTGGGATTGCTAGATCATACGGTAACTCTTTTTAGTTTTTTAAGGCACCTCCATACTGTTCTCCAAAGTGGCTGCACCAATTTACATTCCCACCAACAGTGTAGGAAGGTTCCCCTTTCTCCACACCTTCTCCAGGATTTATTGTTTGTGGATTTTTTGCTGATGGTCATTCTGACCGTCAGGTTTGAGGTTTGTAGTTGTAGTTTTGATTTGCATTTCTCAATTGCATTGGTTGTATGCGAAAGAGGAATGGGACTTTTATTTTTTAACCTTTCAGTAGAAATTAGAGGGAGATCTCTTTTAGTTAGATCTCTGTAACACAGTGGGTGAGGGAAAGTTAGCTGAGAAGCGGGGAGACATTTCCAGAGGGCTGCAGAGTCTCCTCTGCGTCAAACTCCGGCAGCCATGTGGGCAGACCTGTTCTGTCCAGGGGAAAACTGGCTACTTCCCATTTCTTCATCTTACTGATGAAGCTTCTCAGAGCCAAATATTTGTCAGAGCCAACACTGTGAGTCAGAGCAGCGTCAGAGCAGTGTTCCTGCTGATTGCCAGGGTTGAAGACAAAGGAAAGAAGACAGTTGTCCTCATCATGAAGGTCACTAAGTGGCCTCCGTTGCTCATAAGTGGGGCTGGGATCACCACTCCGGTTGGATGCTGAGGAGAGCCATGAAGTTGTTCATGGAGCTCAGGCATCACCTGCCAGATGCCGTGAGAAGTCACCTGTGTCCCTGTTGTGGAAACCCAAGTGGATCCGTCTGACCAACCGAACAGCAAACATGACAGGAAGAGACAGAAAAGACAAGGAAAGCAGAATGCAGCCCAAGCACTCAGTCTTCATCTCAGGGGGGTGGGGTGCCAGCCAAGGGTGGCAGAATGACCAGAGACGCCGAGGAAATGCAGAGAAATCTCAACAGCTACCTGAGGAAGAAAGGGGCCCATCTGGGAGTGAGGGTGACAGAGGGAGGCCAACTGGCTGATTCAGTAGGGGCGCTGGCGGCTTGGCTTTGAGGGAGACTCTAGGTACAGGAGACTCACAGCAAGTTTTTCTCAGGGCAGTGAGACGTAATTCTCCCTCACAGCCCCCTTCAGACAACCTTCAGTGAAGGCTTTTGAAGCATTGCTCTCAAGAGATTGGGAGAGGGGGTTTCTACTAAAATGTACTGAGCATTCAGTACTTCTCATGGATTGTCTCATTTAATCCTATGGATTAGATGCTAGAAGTATCCTCACTGTACAGGAGAGAAACGAGAGTCTTGAAGAGGTTAGTATACTTGCTCACAATCCCAAGGGTGGTTTAAGTCCATTGGAAGGCTGGCTGCCTGACTCCAGACCTAAGTTCTGAACTCCACACCTGATGCCTCTGGAAGAAAAACATTTCAGGGCTTCTTGAAATGCACCACCATAGGGAAATCTTTGGCTTAGAACAAAGACCGAAGGGGTCAAAGCCTACAAAAGTTGAACTGCACAGAATATGAGATATTTATTCACCCAGGTTATTTTAGGATGCCATCCTTCAACGTGTTTTATACAACTGTCTTAATGTTTCCTGTTTCTTTACAGCTTCATTACCTGATTAAACAAAATTCAAACAGATACATCCCAATAAAAAAGGCAGCCAAGTTGGAGGATAAGACTATGCACAGGAAACTGTGCTCCCGGACAGACATGAGGCTCATGTGATTTAAGACCGAGCCAGGAGCCTGTATAAACATTTCCAACTCTGAGAATGTGAGCACACACATGGGTCTCAAAGAGATCCCTCCCAGACCTCAAGGATCTTCTTTAACTAGGGCTGTATATTTTAAAAAATGGAAAAGCTGCCCAGAGAAAATTTAAATGTACAGTCACACACACAAAAAGTTTTTATGTAAATGTTCACAGAAGCTCTATTTGTCATTTCAGCTTTCTGGAAAAACTGGGGTCTGTCCAGATATCCTTCAGTGAATAAATGTTGGTTACCTGAACACCATGGAATATTCCTTAGCAGTGAAAAGGAGCGAACTATTGATACAGGCAACAACGTGGATGAATCTCCAGGGCAATAAATAGGCTGAGTGAAAAAAGGCCAGTTCCCTAAATGTGATCCTATTTGCATAACGTTTTTGAAATAACAGAAGTTTAGAAATGGAGACAAATGGGCAGTTTCCAGAGGCTGGGGGTGGGGACAGGGGAGGGAATGGGTGTGCCTAAAGAAGGGCAACAGGAGGATGCTTGTGGCTTGGGAACTGTGTACTGACTGCAGCGATGGATACCTGAACTTACACGGTGATAAAGCTGTTTAGAACTTTATACACACTGAAATACAATGAGTACCAGTAAAACTGGGAGATTAAATCCTATGGGTGGGTTGTATCAATGTCAGTGGCCTGTAACATTACACTGCAACATTAAGATGTCACCACTGCGGAAACCTGGGTAAAATATACAGGGACTCTCTGTATTATGTATTACAAATGCACGAGAATCTAATATTATCTCAATAAAAATTGCTATTAAAGGACTTCCCTGGTGATCCAGTGGTTAAGAACCTGCCTGTCAGGTTTCTCTGACAGCTCATTGGTAAAGAATCTGCCTGCCAGTACAGGAGACACAGGTTCAATTCCTTGTCCGGGAAGATCCCACATGCCACAGGGCAAATAAGCCCGTGGATCACACCTGTTGAGCATGTGCCCCAGAGCCTGTGAATGGCAGCTACTGAGACCTCAAGCCACAACTACTGAAGCCCACGCACTCTAGAGCCCGTGCTCTGCAACAAGAGAAGCCACTGCAGTGAGAAGCCCGCACACTACAACTAGAGAAAGCCCGCCTGCAGCAAGAAAGACCCAGCGCAGCCAAAAATAAATCAATTAATAAACATATTTTTAAATTGCTATTTTTAAAAAATGGACTGGTTCCCAGTCCACCGGAAAGATTCCAGTGCTGGTCGTATGCCCCCTGACAAAGGTGTTGTTGGGGGGTTTACTGCATGGGGCGGCCTCTCCGGTTCTCCCAAGGTCTTATGGGGACGGAGACCCTTCCAGGGCAGTGAGGAGGTAGCTGAGCAGCGCACGAGGGTCCCGTTTCTGCCAGTCCACAAAAGTACAGGGAGAATCAGAGGGAACTAGAATGTCCTCCTCACAGACACTCGTTCTCTTATACCAAGAGGAAGAGGTGAGCTGAGTGGCTCTGAAGGTATTTGGCAGGGCTACCTCTGTCACCATCTGCTTTTCCCTAAAGGCTGGGCTCCCCTGGGTCTAGGGGTTCAGGCAGCGCCCCTGACAGAAATAAAACATGAATGTTCACATTGCTACTTAGAATCTGGAAGAACCTTGGAAATCCTCTCCCCAGGAAAAGAACCTTCTAGATGGAAACAGAACAGGAATATTTCGAGACCTAGGAAAGATGTCAATGTTTGAGGAAGTAAAGGGGTTTTGAACATTGTCCTAGCTGAAATGCAAGAGCTTCTCCTAAAGGAAGTGTTTCCTTCCTGGATAATTTCAAGACCAGTTTCATGTAGACAGTTATTCCTGATGGACCTCTTGAACAGTGAAATGGATAAATGTGAAGTGTCCTTAGACTCCTCTCCCCCCATAGGTTGAGGCCAAGAGAGACATCCCTTAGGTGAACTTACAAACAAGGTCCCTGAGGCTGGCCACAACCTGCCCATGCAGCCCAGGTGGATCAGGCACTGTCTCAGGACTTCCTGGCCAGGGAGCTTCCTTCACTGTCTCTGGGGTCCCCGTTCACCACATGCCCTGTGTCCTTATACCAGGACCTAGCCCAGTATGTGTGACGTCAGACTCAGGGTACCAACCTCTTTTTTTTTTGGCCCCCACACTATGCGTCATGTGGGATCTTATTTCCCCAACCAGGGATCAAACCTTTGCTTCCTGCAGTGGAAGAGCAGAGTCTTAATCACTGGACCGCCAGGGAAATCCCCCAGGCACTAGCCTTAAAGGAATGTCCCGAGTCCTGGACCGACCCCAGCAAAGCCAGCTCTCACCAGGCCTCCAGCTGACAGCACCTGAAACTCATGGCAAAGTGGAAGTGATAGATGATGACACAGGTACCATCTCCTCCGAATACCCTCTGCCCTGCATCTGCGTCTCCCTGTATCCACATCTGCCTTCCGTGTGCCCTCAAAGAAGGCTCGGCCCCCACAAAGGCGCTTTGCGTTTACTGCCACCTAACACAATGCGGACTACCTGCATCTGCCTGTAAATCCATTTTTAAAGTGCAGCGAGGAAAGCTGAAGGAAGGGGAAAAACAGGGCCCCAGTTCAGCCCTGGAGGCTGCATTGTTCTCACACCAGCGTTGTTTCCCCCCACAACCCCTGGGGAATCAAATGGGATTGTTTTTCCCCAAGACTGAGCTCTTCAGGTGTGAGCTGCTGTTCCTGGACAACGGTGGTGACTATGGCGTTTCTGCAACAGGAAAGAGGAAGGAACTGCTGATCTGCGTAGCCAGGGCGCCAACAATGTGCACCGCCCCCAGCCAGCCAGCAGCAAAGAGGAAAAGAGCTCAGTGTCCATAGTGATAAATCACTGGGAAGCCGGAGGGGGAGAGTCAGCAACAGGATTTTTCCTTTACTCTGGTTCCCCTGCCAACACTCTCCCAGCTCCAGAGTCTGGTAGCAGCCTGGCACCTCTCCAGGCTGAGACTCCAGAACCACAGGTAGAGGAAGAGGGAGGGGTCACAGCTGGATGGAAATCGACACCGAAAACCCTCCACTGCTGAGAGCTGAAGGGAAGGGACACCGAAAACCCTCCACTGCTGAGAGCTGAAGGGAAGGGGCTTGGGCTCCTCTTAAAGGTGAACATCGGGCCCAGCAGGACGTTACACCCGAGTGGCCACGTGCCAACTGTTAAGCTCCCCCATGTATGCCACCCACATTATTCCAGTTCACGGGTTTCCCAGGTGGCTCAAGTGGTAAAGAATCTGCCTGCCAAAGCAGGAGACACAGGTTCGATTCCTGGGTCGGGAAGATCTCCTGGAGAAGGAAATGGCAACCCACTCTAGTATTCTTGCCTGGGAAATTCCATGGACAGAGGAGCCTGGTGGGCTACAGTCCATGGGGTCACAAAGAGTCAGACACGACTCAGCACAAGCACCTATCTTACATTAAGCCCTGCATGATCCTGGGTTCTATTATGTGAGCCACACACATACGGGTAGTATTGGCCTTTTGCAACAGAAGAACAGGCCTGGTGAGGGAGGGAGATGGGGCAGAGATAACTCACCAAGTTAAGACACTTGCTGCAAGTTGCTCCTGAAAGTCTTCAGGGCTCTCACCTGAGACTCTTTCCCTTGCTCAAGTTAGGCTATATTTCCCAAGGAAAATTCCCAGTTTTTGGAAACACTCTGAAATGTTTGTCCCGAGCCTTGCTGGTTACTCTTCTTTGTGCCTTGTTCATTCTCTTGCCTCTTACCTTTGCATATGCCATTCCGTCTGCTTGGAATGCTGTTCCCTCGCTCTCTGGTCAGCTAACCCCTCATGCAAGATGCCTGGGAAGGTTTCCCCATGGTTCAGACACCTCGCCTTCTGGGCTCCCATAGAATTTACCCCATCACTATGTGAGTCAGCACAGAGTAGTAGTAAGAAAATGCTCTTCTAGGGCCAGACGAGCTGTGTGATCTCAGGGGACCTGATATCTCTGAGCCTCCACTTCCTCACAGGCAGGATGGGGAGAACAATAGTACAGCAAGTCCTCTGCACACAAACGAGTTCTGTTCTGAGAGTGGGTGTCTTTAGTCCAATTGTTCGTAAATCCAACGAAGTTAGCCTAGGTACCTAAATAACACAATTGGCTATATAGTACTGTACTGTCACAGGTGTATAATACTTTTCACACAAATAATACATAAACACACAAAAAATAAAGAAAATATTTTCAATCTTACAGTACGGTACCTTGAAAAGTACAGTAGTACCAGCGACATCACCACTGTTTTTACGCTTGCTTCCGGACATCCTGAGCTTAAAATAAAGATACTGTACTATTGTACTCTATACAGTACTGTCAAGTACCCAAAAGCACAACTACTCATAGAGGATGCACGCATGTGACAGCGTACGCCAGACATATGAACTCAGTTATGTGACTGGACGTGCGAACATATATTCGAGTGTTTGAAAGTTCACAACCTAAAGGTTTGTATGGTGGGGACTTCCAGTATCTGCCTTCTAGCGTTGGTGAGGATTAGACGTTAACACACACAGAGCACGTAGAAAACGCTGGCACACAGCTCGCGTTCAGTAAACACAGGCTGCTAAAGGATCAGGGGTCTTAACGTGGGGGCCTTCTCTGGTGCAAACCCTCAGATGCAGCAGCTGTGGCCCTCGGTGGGGTGTTCAGCAGTATGTGTCAGAACTCTGAATTCACGGAAGCCTGCTTTCAGCTACCATATCCACACCAGGCACAGTGTGAGTGTATGAGCTTGACACACACTATTTCATTTAGTGGAGTCACTCCAAGACTGGGCCCAGGAAGCCAAGCATTAGCATTCACCCTGTGAGGCGTGTGGGGTCCTTGATCGGCCCCTCAGATCGCCTGAGAACCCCTCCCATCCTCCTTGCCCGCCCGCCCTGGTTGGGCCGGGAAAGGCTCCCCCCTCAGGGCCAGGCCAGGAGGCTCTCGGCCTTCACCAAAGCCAGGCTGCCCCGGTGGTCTGCAAACACTGAGAGAGACTGAAATCATCCACGTTAACTGCCCAGAGGCCTGCTTTCTGGGTCCACAGAACTCACCACCCCGTGACTGTGAGGTGTGTGGTGGGACAATGTAATCCAAACTGCATATGGGGTGGCCGGTCCTCTCCGTGGTTTCACATTCAGAAAAAACGAAACCGAACTCTTCACGAAAATACTTAAGTGGTTTAGTCGCTAAGTCGTGTCCAACCCTTCCAACCCCATGGACTGTAGCCTGCCAGGCTCCTCTGTCCATTGGATTTTCCAGGCAAGAATACTGGAGTGGGCTGCCATTTCCTTCTCCAAAATACTTCAGAGTTTAAACTAAATCGTATAACAGCTGAAGCCTTTCTGCAGCCAGCTTTTTAATTGCCCTGGAACTTTATAGCGAGCCCTGAACCAAATGGAAACGGTAAACCTTTTTGGAGCAAAACAAAACCACAAAAACAACTCCCCACCCATACCCCAGCCTTCCTCAAGTCTATTCATCAGCCCAGAGGTGAACCCAGACCAACAGGGCTCAACTGGCATGATCAGTGTCTGCCTGAAGATACTGCCGCACACGCTGAATGCGATGTTGATGATAGTAACCGGCATTTATTGCAGGGCAACATGTGATTTACATGCATGTGACCCACTCCCACCATAACTTGTTCACAGTGCCAGGCTGGTCGGGGCCAGCCTCAGCCAGGGTCCTTGCTCTTACCGCCCAGTTCGAGTTCCTCCAGCTTCTGGCTGGAATTATATCAACCCAGCAAGCTTGTCCCTTTGTCTATCAAGAACTTCAACTGATCAAATACATACATACAGAAACAGAAAATAGAGAAACCTTTAGCTACTTAGTAAATGCTATTACCGTAGGGGTAAAATCTTTCCAATAATGAGATTTAGTTAAGAAATAATAAAAGGAGTTGGTGGTGGAGAAAAGGTAGGAATCTCAGCCTGCTCAGAAGTCTGGAAATTTCAAAGTAACAGATAGCATTTTGCATTTCTGGTGATCAGGATATCAGTGGTGAACTTTTACAGGACTGAGAGAAAACAACTTGTCCCTAAGTGCCCGTTATAAATGCATTTGACAGTAGTTTTCATCTAATGACTAAATTTCTTTAAAAAGTAGCTCATTTCATTTACTCCCATTGACTTGAAATAATAGGGTATTACTGAAGGGTGCTTTAAACTTTTTTTTTTTTCTTTCTCAAGTGACTTAAAAGAAAAGCAAGCAAAAATAATGTCTTCACAGATAGAAACAGTTAATGGGTGTGTCTGTTCCTTCCATGACTGATTTGAAGTTACAGAAAATTTTACAATGGCGCCATCTAATGGAATATCTAATGTAAAAATTTTACAGTATCTAATGTAAAATTTTATCTAAAGGAATATCTAATATAAAATTTTTACAATGGCGCCATCTAATGGAAGGGGCTTCCCCGGTGGCTCAGAGGTTAAAGCGTCTGCCTGCAATGCGGGAGACCTGGGTTTGATCCTAGGTCAGGAAGATCCCCTGGAGAAGGGAATGGCAACCCACTCCAGTATTCTTGCCTGGAGAAGTCCATGGACAGAGGAGCCTGGAGAGCTACAGTCCATGGGATCACAAAGAGTCAGGCATGACTGAGCGACTAACACACAACGGAATATCAGATTAGACACACAAAAAATCATGCTTTTTACCTTTACATTTGTACCAACCACTTCTAACACTTCTTTATCAGCTTGGGACACCCCCATTGCTTATTTTGCCCTTTGGTTATCATAATATTTCCAGTGGAAACAGAGCATCGATGTAAAAATATTATATAAAATATATAGCATAAAAGAAGAAAGAAAGTGAAGTCGCTCAGTCGTGTCCGACTCTTGGTGACCCTGTGGACTGTAGCCCACCAGGCTCCTCCGTCCATGGGATTCTCCAGGCAAGAATACTGGAGTGGGTTGCCGTTTCCTTCTTCAGGGGATCTTCCCAACCCAGGGATCGAACCCAGGTCTCCCGCATTGTAGGCAGACGCTTTAAACTCTGAGCCACCAGGGAAGCCCTATATAGCATAAAAATGGTACTTTAAAGTGATTGAAAATAAAACTTCCCCATGTCTTTCTCCAGAGGACTGTATGCATATATAAATAAACGAATGAGTGAACAACCATATAAACATGTAGATATAGATATTATAAATAGATGGAATATCACTTATTTTCTGCAATGTGCTTTTTTGAACCTTTTGCCCATTACAAATATATTTTCATTTAAATACATAGAACTTGGTTTTTTTTTAATGGCTCCAAAATATCTTGTACGAGATTCCTTTTCAGGGTAATAAAAATGCTCTAATAGAAATGCAAATCAAAACCACAGTGAGGTACCATCTCACGGCGGTCAGAATGGCTGCTATCAAAAAGCCTATAAACAATAAATGCTGGAGAGGGTGTGGAGAAAAAGGAACCCTCTTACACTGTTTGTGGGAATGCAAACTAGTACAGCCACTATGGAGAACAGTGTGGAGATTCCTTAAAAAACTGGAAAGAGAGCTGCCATACGACCCAGCAATCCCACCGCTGGGCATACACACCGAGGAAAAAAGAATTGAAAGAGACACGTGTACCCCAATGTTCATCGCAGCACTGTTTATAATAGCCAGGACATGGAACCAACCTAGATGTCCATCGGCAAACAAATGGATAAGAAAGCTGTGGTACATAAACACAATGGAATATTACTCAGCCATTAAAAAGAATGCATTTGAATCAGTTCTAATGAGGTGGATGAAACTGGAGCCTATTATACAGAGCGAAGTAAGTCAGAAAGAAAAACGCCAATACAGTATATTAACGCATATATATGGAATTTAGAAAGATGGTAACAATAACCCTATATGAGAGACAGCAAAAGAGACACAGATGTAAAGAACAGACTGTTGGACTCTGTGGGAGAAGGCGAGGGTGGGATGATTTGAGAGAATAGCATTGAAACATGTATATTATCATATGTGAAACAGATCGCCAGCCCAGGTTCGGTGCATGTGGCAGGGTGTTCAGGGCTGGTGCACTGGGATGACCCTGAGGGATGGGATGGGGAGGGAGGTGGGAGGGAGGTTCAGGATGGGGAACACATGTACACCCATGGCTGATTCATGTCAGTGTATGGCAAAAACCACCCTAATATTGTAATTAGCCTCCAATTAAAATTAATTAATTAAAAAAATTAAAGTGCTCTAATAGAATGTGGTGATGTTTGCAACTCTTTGTGGCTATAATAAAAAAAAAAAACACTGAACAACTTTAAATTTTATGGTATGTGAATTACATCACACAAAAAAGCTGTTTAACAAAATAACAGAATGTCAAAAAAAAATCCTATAACTTAAACAACCTGTTCCCAATTGATAGGCATTTAGGTGTTTGCAGTTTTTCATGATTACAATGGAGAAGGCAATGGCACCCCACTCCAGTATTCTTGCCTGGAAAATCCCATGGATAGGGGAGCCTGGTAGGCTGCAGTCCATGGGGTCGCACAGAGTTGGACACAACTGAGCGACTTAGCAGCAGCAGCAGCATGATTACAAGCAAAACTGCATGGATACCTCTGGACACTTGTAGCTTCAGATAAGCTTCTAGGACTGCACATATAGGTCTGGATGTGAATGCAGGAATTCTGGTGTTAGCTGGTGTTGTAGAAGCCACTTGAAATTTCTTCCAAGAACATAAAGGTTAGAACATACGCTACAGTGAATTTTCTGTTGAGGGTGGGTCTGTGTTCCCCTCACTGATCACGCAAGTGAAGTGAAAGTCACTCAGTCGTGTCCAACTCTTTGCAACCCCATGGACTATATATTCCATGGAATTCTCCAGGCCAGAATACTGGGTAGCCTTTCCATTCTCCAAGGGATCTTCCCAACCAAGGGATCGAACCCAGGTCTCCCGCATTGCAGGCAGATTCTTTACCAGCTGACCCACAAGGGAAGCCCGATCATGCAAGAAAGAAGGGCAATGTGTTTAGTCTTCCTACAACAACCTGCGTAGGTTGGTATGCTTAGGCACCTTGGTTAGTATCCCAGATCTGCCTCTGTCAGCTAGAGACCTAGTTCTCTTCCTGAACAGTTTTCCCATCTGTGAAACAGAACAGCTCACAGGGTTACTACGAGGATGGGGTGAACTGGCCCGCATCTGATGGGCTGACCCTTGGCTAGATGTTCCTGGCTAGATCCTTCCCATCAGTCCTTGAAACACTCTAGATGAGAGTGCAGCAAACCCCAGGAAGTAGAAAAGACCCTGGTGAATCCATTCACATGGTGTTGTTCCTGAGTGCTGACCCCCACAACTGGCTGGTGCCCTGCATAAACACCAAAGCTCACTATTCCCGCCTGTGGGCAGGTGGAGCAAGTCCCAAGAAGAATAGTGACAAGGAGGGTGAGACTGACAACTGCCCTATGAACTGACTGGATTCCCAGAATCCTCAGGACCCCTTTCCCTGAGAGGGGAGAGGGGAGGTCACTTGACATCACTCCGGGGTCCAGGGACAGACATCCCTCTCAGCAGCAGCCCAGCCATCATGACACAGGAGAACTGGAGAAGAAGAGGAAATTATCAAAGTCCCTGTCAGCTCCAACCCCTTCGGAGAATCACAAAGCTGCCTTCTTATAAGGACCCTGGTATGACTTCATCTTGGCTTCCCCAGTGGCTCAGCGCTGAAGAATCCAACTGCAATGCAGGAGCCACAGGAGACACGGGTTTGATCCCTGGGTCGGGAAGGTTCCCCTGGAGGAGGGTATGGCAACCCACTCCAGTATGCTTGCCTGGAGAATTCCATGGACAGAGGAGCCTGGAGGGCTACAGTCCATGGGGTCGCAAAAAATAGGACACGACTGAGGCGACGTGCATGACCATCTTAACCGATTAAATCTGCAAATATCTGATTTTCAAATAAGCTCACATTCTAAGATAGCTGGGTGGGTATGAAGTCTAGGGGGCACCATTCAATCAAGTACAGAAGCTATGGGAACAAATCAGAAACAGTGAGCTGCAGCCCAGAACATCTTCTGCTCAGATCAGAACAGCCCAGAATATTTTTTTTACACTGTACAAAAAGCAGTACAAAATAAAGCAAATGATCTCTATTTTTGGAATGAAAACCAATTTGATTATTTGAACAGAAAACATGAACAGGACTCAGAAGTTGTGCTGTGAATAAATGGGGCTCAGAATTTATGATGCAAAAAATTGAAAATACTAAATATATTTCATCAGAATGGTAATCTTGTTCTGACAAAGCTCATTGCTCTATTAACTCTACAATGCTAGCGAGGAAAATAATGAAAAAAAATCTTAAATCTGTATTTGAAATAATAAAAATTCTGGACGTTAAAACATCAAAATTATATCTATGAAACAAGTGACAATATTCAGAAACTGCTATCAGAATTTTTAACACAATCTAATGTATATTTTAAAATAATTGAGTATTTTTAAATATGAAATGAATAGAATTTCAAAAAAGAATAAAAAATCACGTGTGTATCATTGTGACCTAAATTAATGGCTCCACTTGTCATAAAATGTTACTACTGAAATAAGAAAACACATTTTGAAAATTTATAAATTAAGGCAATAAAATCTGCATCATTTCCCCCCAGTTTCAACTACTTCCCTAATGTCAGGATACATTTAACAGGAGGCTTCCTGTGTGCTGTTTTCAGTCTTGCATGAATTCTATGTTCCTTAACAGCACCTGAATACAGGTGCCAGAGAGCTGGCAAGCCGGCTTTCGGGGGGATAATAGAAATTCATGTATCTCATTCGTAGGGAAATTCCATATAGTGAACAGCAGCCATTTACAAGTCTCCTCCTTTCTGATATGTAAAGTAACTTTTACAACCCCCTCTCTAGAGAATAATTCTAGCCTCTGGCTTTCTAGATGACTTGTTAGATCTTTGATCCCTATCTCTGCTAAAAAGTGCTATCTGGTAAGAGAGTACATATATGCCCACAATATGTTGAATAAATGCCTTTGTTCCACCGAGCACTGGTCCCCGTGACTTTCCTCATTCTCTCGCTCTTTCTCTCTCACTCTCTCTCTGTCTGTCTCTCGCTCTCTCCGTTTCAGGCTGTTTCCACGGAGCACAGGTGTCCATCGTGTCTACTTATTTGCCCGGGCTTTCAAGACCTCTTTGAGAGGGCGCCCTGAGCCTACGTAGACGGTGCTAGCTCTTTGTCCTCGAGTTATATTGGCATGCTGTGTAAACCAGGGAATATCAGCCTCTTTTCTTCTTTCTTTTCTCATCGGTCGACTCTGTACCCCCAAGTTCCGGTCCATTAAAGGACCACAACACCCTAACATGTATTTTTAAATTTAAATGTAATATTCAAGCCTTCAAAAATAGTTGCTTATTTTTGCTCATCTCTTAAAGGGGAAGGAACATGTAAAATACTATATCCAAATCTTATTCTCAGTGCTTGAGAAATATGGTTTCCATGATGTTTCATGAAAATCTTACTGGGTTTTGTGCATAGTAGGAGTACTGGAGCAGGGTAAAGAGGAAGTCTGGGAAATCTGGAGTGTCAGCCAAGATTTTAGAAACTGTTTCTAGACCCTTTAGTTTGGTGGTAAGCTAGTAGCCCAGTTCCCTTCCTCCACGACTGACTGGGCAGAGTGGCACATCCTCTCTGGAGGACAGCTTATCCAGAGATGCCTGGGTGGTTCCAGGCACATCCCCCCAGGCCCATGACCATGAATGAATAATGGAGGGAAGGTGCAGGCGTCTTGCCACCAGATGGACCAAAATCCATGGCACAACTCACATCCCACATCACCCCAAGGGAGCAGACAACGGGTCAAGTTCAGAAGGACCCTATCTTTGCTTAGTTTCTTCCCACATTCTGTTCTATGTGCCCATCCCCTTCCCTTCTCCTTCAAGCACTCCCTCCATAAACCACATACTCAAGAAGCCTGTCTCAGGCTCTGTTGCTCAGGAACCTGTCCTCAGACAGATGGAGTCAAACTCTCCTTAGTCACTGATGGGTGATGTAGTTAGAGATGTGAGGGGCTTCCCTGGTGGTCCAGTAGCTAAGACTCTGTGCTCCAAGGCAGGAAGCCCAGTTTCAATTACAAGGAAGGGAACTAGACCCCACATGCTGCAACTAAAGATTCTACATGCCCCAACGAAGATGGAAGACCCTGAGTGCCACAACTGAGACCTAGCGCAGCCAAATAAATATTTTTTTTTTAAAAAAGATGTGAATCATGTCAACCTTAAAGTATTTTTCTGACAAACTTTTAATTTACCTTCTTTCATCAAACATCAGAGAGAATTACGTATTATACCTCAAGACTTGAGAATCAGCCCAATGAAAATTGGAAGGCTTTTGGACTTTATGAGAATTTGTGGTGCAACAGTCGCAGTTTGGAAACTTTGAACTCTTACATGTTCATTTTAATGGAAGTGGTAAAATATTTGGAAAAGTAAACATTTTAGGGAGTTTTATGGTTAATCAGGGATATGTTGTGTTGTGCTTAGTCACTCAGTTGTGTCCAACTCTTTGCGACCCCATGGACTATAGCCTGCCAGGGTCCTCTGTCCATGGGGATTCTCCAGGCAAAAAGACTAAAGTGGGTTGCCATGCCCTCCTCCAGGGGATCTTCCCAACTCAAGGACTGAACCCAGAAATCCCACATTGCAGGTGAATTCTTTACCATCTGAGCCACCAGGGAAGCCCTAATTAGGGATATTTTAAGATAAATTTTAATACTTCTATTTATTACATTTTATATTTTATTATATTTATATTACATAGATACAATAAATATTTATTAAATTTGAAGTACAATTGTGACTATTATATTCCATAAGTGACTTATTTCACTTAGTATAATACCCTCTAGGTCCATCCAGGTTTTTGCAAACAGCCAGAGTTCATTCTTTTGTGGATGAGTAACATTTCATTGTGTGTGTATATAGATAGATAGATAGATAGATAGACATATGCTACATCTTCTTTATCGATTCATCTATTGATGGACACTTAGGTTGTTTCCATAGCCTGGCTGTTATAAATAATGCTACAGTGAATATAAGAGTGCTTATATCTCCTCAAATAAGTATTCTGTTTTCTTCAGAAAATGCCCCAGAAGTGGAGTTGCTGATCTCTATGATAGTTCTATTTTTAATTTTTTGAGGAACCACCATACTGGTTTCCATAGGGCTGCAGCAATTTACATTCCCACCAACAGTGCATGAGGGTTTCCTTTTCTTCACATCCTCACCAACACTTGTTATTTGTTGTCTTTTTGATGACAACCATTATGACAAGTGAGCTTCCCTGATGGCTCAAACAGTAAAGGATTTGCCTGCAATGCAGGAGACCCAGGTTTAATCCCTGGGTTGGGAAGACCCCCTGGAGAAGGAAATGGCAACTCACTCCAGTACTCTTGCCTGGAGAATCCCATGGACAGAGGAGCCCGGCAGGATACGGTCCACGGGGTCTCAAAGAGTCAGACACGACTGAGCGACTTTCACTTTCATTATGACAGGTGTGAGATGATGTTTTACTATGATTTTGATTTGCATTTCCCTGATGATTAGTGATGTTGAGCATCTTTTCATGTGGAGATTTTTTTATTATAAATCTATAGTCTTATTATTATGTGGAGATTTTAATACTTTTAGATTTATAATATTAATTCAATAAATGAAAGAGAAGTGAAAGATACTATAAAAATGAAGAACTGTGGCATGATTTCTTATAATAAAACAAAAATATATATTAATTCCAAGAGAAAAATGTAATAACTTAAAATAAATTATTATATAAAAAATGCATTTGTTATTTGAGGGAAAAATGAAAATAAATTAATTCTAAAGTCATTTAAATTTATAGAATCCTGACACTACTAAGTGGTATTTGTAAAGATATATGGGAACATACATTCTTGGGCTTCCCTTGTGGCTCAGCTGGTAAAGAATCTGCCTGCAATACAGGAGACCTGGGTTTGATCCCTTGGTTGGGAAGATCCTCTGGAGAAGGGAAAGGCTGCTCACTCCTGTCTTCTGGCCTGGAGAATTCTATGGACTGTATAGTCCATAGGGTTGCAAAGAGTCAGACACGACTGAGCAATTTTCACTTTCACTTTCACTTTCATGGGAGCATAAATGAAATTAAACCAATGGATTAAATGATTTTTTCTGATTTAGAAATAAAAGATAACAGAAATATTGGGTATATGGCTTCCCAGGTGGTTCAGTGGTAAAGAATCTGCCTCTCAATGTAGAAGATGCAGGTTTGATTCCTGAATCAGGAAGATCCCACATACCTCAGAGCAACTAAGCCCACACACCACAACTATTGAGCCTGTGCTCTGGAGCTGGGAAGCCATGACTTCTGAGCCCACAGGCCTCAACTACTGAGGCCTGAGTGCCCTAGAGCCTGTGCACTGCAACTCCACAACTAGAGGAAAGCTCTCGCAAAAATAATCAGCACAGCCACAAATAAATAATTTTTTAAAAATATTGGATATAGAAAAAATTTCAAACAGCATTATGAGGGCTGGAATACTTAAAATTTTATCATGGTTGTTGTTCATCAGGAGTTGAAGATTTAACACCAGAAACAATTGATGTGAAGAGAAATCCTCAACTTGTTGAGATTACACACCCAATGACCACCAGTTTGAAGGAATTCATTGGAAAAGTTCAAGGCAGTTCTCCATGTCCTATCATCCCAGAATGTGAGCCCTGTCTTGAAAGATTCCATACCAACCATTTCTAAACATCGACAGAATTTTGGAAATTATCAGAATAATTTTATTAAAGATTTTCTCAAAAATTTATATCGCTCGTTGAGTAGTTTTATAACATAACTTAGTTTATTTAGAGATAAACTAGGGGTAGTGGAATATATTTTTAAATATTTGATCCATGCTTTGAGTCATATATTTATATTCCCCTACTGGTTGTGACATATTTTTAATAATACCTCTGCATACTTCATAGAGGTTTCTTAAGGATTAAATGAGATGATCAGTGTAAAGCTCTTAGACAACAGAGAAGCCTAACTTTATTGTTTGTTTGACTATATTTATTTTTTTTAAGGAGAACAATCTTATCTATTTGGCTGTATCGGGTATTAGTTGCAGTGCTCAGGCTCTCTAGCTGTGGCACTCGGGCTCAGAAGTTGCAATGCACCGGCTTAGTATTCCGTAGGATATGGGATCTCAATTCCCCGATCACAGATGGAAATCTCGTCCCCTGCATTGCAAGGCAGATTCGTAACCCCTGGAACACCAGGGAAGTCCCTGGGTTATATTTATTTTTATCAAGTTTATTGATATGATGAATTTCGGTGGACAATGATAGTGCAGATTCGTCATGATTTGGGCCCTATGCAACGTGTCAGGTCCATGGATGAACTGTTTTCTTTTTCCATTTAGACTTTATATCCAATTTGTTGTGTAACCTTTGACAAACTATGATCCTTTCTGGGGGGGCCTCGATAAGGTACTCCTAGTAACATTTACTAACAGCCCTAAGAAGTACTTCCTCCAGTTCCCTTTGCTGTCTTTGCTGTCTTTGCTTTCCTTTGCTGCGGTCTGCAAGCTTCCTGCTCGAGCTGAAAGTTCCACATGCAGAAATGCCCCAGACACGTCAGCTTTTCTGAAAGAGCCCCCATCCTTCTGGGCATGACAGTTCTCAGGCCAGTATGCATAAGACACTGGTGGGAAACGTCAAAATCGAAACCTCTGATTCCTTTTGGCAGAAATTCTGCGTGAGAGTTATGCCACCAGAGATTAAACTGGTGGGGTGCTTTCCCTCCCTCTCCTTTAGTGAGAGAAATTGCCACCAATATCGCCATATGAAGTCACTGAGTGCTGTCTTTGTTGGAAGAGTGGGTGCCTGAGAAGTAACTTTTACTGTTGGAAGGAAATAAAGGCCTTTTACAAACTGAGGGCTAACTAAGATGATTTGCTTCCAGACAGTGGCAGCAGACAGGGAGGAAATGGGGGTGACAGCAGCAAGCCCTGGGCTCTGTTCAGACCCCCAGTGGTGTGGGGCTGGGCATGACTGACCACAACAGGCTGGGAACCTGGGGAGCCCAAGCAAGGAGTCCCTGGAGAGAGTTAATACTGGAGATTGGATGATGTTTTGGAAGACCCTGCACCCAGGCAGGGAGGTGTGTTCCCCACGGAGAGGGCACCTATCCACAAGAATGCAAGAGACCTTCAGGGTCAACCCTGGGTGGCAACAAGAGCCAGTGACCTGAGAATTCCCTGGCGGTCCAGTGATTAGGACTCTGCACGTTCACTGCGGAGGATGCAGGTTCATTCTCTGGTCAGGGAACTAAGATCCCACAAGTTGCGCAGCTTAGCCAAAAAAAAAATACAAATAAATTAAGAAAAGGAAAAAGAGAATCAGTAACCCAAGTGGCCCAGCCCAATCACAGCCTGCCCCCCTCAGAAACCCCTCACTCTCTTCCTACTCCCCACTTCATGCTGGTGACAGCAAAATATGCATCCACTTGCCAGAGTCAGGAGAATTCTGGATTGGGTGGAAGTGAATTACAAGCCACTTCAGGGCTGTAATTTAGACATGCTGAGACTGCTGGGGCCCTGGAGAAAATTCAGAGTCCCAGGTTTCATCCCCAGGAAGCCTGGAGCAGGGCCTAGAAGCCAGCATTTAACACAGTCAGGCATTTCTGCTGCCCTGTTTCTCTGTGTCTCTCTCTAGCTAGTCAATATTGCTCCCCAAGACTAAACCACACTTTCCACTAACTTCCTTTTGACCCAAGCTGAATCCAAAAAGAGACGATCAGGTGGGTTTGCATAAAGACAATATTGTTGTTGTTTAGTTGCTAAGTAATGTCTGATCCTTTTGTGACCCCATGGACTATATAGCCCACCAGGCTACTCTGTCCATGGATTTTCCAGGCAAGAATACTGTAGTGGGTTGCCATTTCCTTTTCCAGGCGATCTTTCCCACCCAGGGATCGAACCCAGGTCTCCTGCATTGGCAGGCGGGTTCTTTACCGCTGAGCCACCAGGGAAGCCCATAGTGACAACTTTTCTTTTTCCCACTGTCCGCTTCCCTGCCAGCCTGAATTAGAAGCAACCTGCCACATCCCTCTCTGCCTACAGGTGCTCACAGAGGAACACAGGGTCACACCAACCAGTCATCTCACATCAGGCTAGTCCACGCAACTCCGATTTCTTCAACTTGGTCAAAAAAGAGGAAGTTCTCTCTGTGATTCACTGACGGGAGGCAGGGGTGCCATCAAGACTCCTTTGCCCTCCTCCCTGATTTCATTCAAGAGAATGTGGGGCTATTTAAACAAGCCGTTCTTTGGGACATTTTTCTTTCTGTCACGTCTGAGGCTCACTTACCATTTCGAAGCTTGAATCTCCAAACCAAAGCGTCATGTGGAAAAAGAGTTTTCTTGTGTTCCTTCTCTCTCTTGCAATTCAAAAAGTTGCACTGGATTGTGAAAGAAGGAGAAAAACAAATGGTAAGTTTCATTTACTTCTCTGTTGTACTAAAGCTGCTTTCACTGAAAGGGTGAGACAGTCAGCTTTAATCGTGCACCATTGTGAGCAGGTTTTTCTGTGCTTTTTGATGAACAACCAAAGAGGAGAGTTTTTCCACTTTGTACTGTTTTAAAATGAAGTGATTTTAGGGAGGGAGTCAGAGAATCTTTCCTGAGACTAAGAAACAAAATGGTGAGATTGTTTTTTTTAAACAATGAAACGTTTCTTTCTCTGTTGTTTTTTAATTAGAAAATCAACACACAATCATTGTAAAATAATTCAGGCGACACTAAAAACATATCCTGGGAGGCAGTTTTATCATCAGAGCCAGCCTGTTGTAGTCCTAACCTTGTAGTTAGGGTAGGTCCTAACTTACCCTTTTCCAGCTGGTAGTCTGGGCACATGACGAAAACCACTTTAAGCTTAATTTCTATCCTCTGTGAAGAGGGGAAATAAAGACACCTCCCTGGGAGGGTTGTTGTGAGGACTGAGACAGGGCATGTCCCTAGGCACAGAGCCGCGTGCATGGGGAGCCGTCAATAAGTGCTAGCCCAGGTTGTTGCTGTTACTATACTGTAAAAGGTGAACGTTCTGCTATAAACAGATCCCCTTAGTCCCTCTCCCATCTCTGTGTCCAGAAGCAACCACTATTAACAGTCCTTTTCGCTCCAATATCAAAGCAAACAAACTCTTCTGTGGCCTGTTCTTTTTAAAATTAACATGTCCCAGACATCTTTCTAAGAGGAAGTTGTATATTTAGCTCCGTTCTTTTCAACAGCTGCATGGCATTTCACAATAGGACTTAGTCATAATTCATTGAACCATCATTCCCTTATTGGTTGTTCCATTTTATTCCTCATCATAGAAACAATACTGCAGTAAACATCCTTTGTGGACACATGAGTGTGTGACAGTTCATGTAGGATAAAATCCTAGAAGTCAAATGGCTGTGTCGAAGGCCATGTCCATTTGAATTGTTACAGATAATGCTAAGTTGCCCTCCCAACACACTGAACCGGTACATGTTCACCAACGCTGACCACGGAAATGGGTTGAGTGTGAGTGTCTCACCCTCTCTCCAACAGTGGATACAATCAATTTTTTAAATTTGTGTCAATCTGATGAATACAAAAATAATATCTCAGTGTTATTTTAGTTCTTGGTTGCATCATCACTTACAAAGCTGTGCTTCTTTCTCATGTTTGTTGACTATGAAAGCTCCAGCATGCCCATATAAAGGACATTTAGGGATGGCAATCTGGCTGGAAAGAGAGGTGAGGTGAGGTCTTATCTTGAATCTGAGCTTACATAAGACTGAGAAAATATTAATTTTCCAGATCAAAGTGTAGATTGCTGGCATTTTTTAGGGAGTCTAAACCCCTCCTCCACCCAAGCCATCCCTCGGCTGCAACACTATTTCTTTTTCTGGGAATTACCTAGTCATATTATTTGACCATTTATTTGATTGTCTTTTCCTTATTAATTTGCTACTGGTTTATGTATATTATGGCTTCCCTGGTAGCTCAGACGGTAAAGAATCTGCCTGCAATGAAGGAGAACTGGGTTCCATCCCTGGGTTGGGAAGATCCCCTGGAGAAGGAAATGGCAACCTACTATAGTATTCTTGCTTGGAGAATCCCACGGACAGAGGAGCCTGGTTAGGCTACAGTCCATAGAGTCCCAAAGAGTCAGACATGGCTGAACAACTAACACGTTTACCTTATGCATATTAAAAGAATCCTATGCTTGTTTATGTTTTAAGTACTTTCTTCTAGGTTTCCACTTGTCTTAATTTTGCCATGGAGGAGTTTAAAGTTTTAGAATAGTTATTTCTTTCAGTCTTTTCTTTATGGTTCCTATTTTGTTGATCTTACTTGGAAGATCTTTTCCAACAGATGATATAAAAATGTTTCTATATATTCCTCTTAATTCTTTTATAATCTTAAATTTTAACATTAGATTTCCTGATGAGGGTTATTTCTTCCCTTGGCATTTTTAAATAATAAAATACAAACACACAAGCTATCAGAGATTACTAGGATTGTGGCAAAAAGATCCAGAAGGCCATTTAGAGAGGCTATAAGAATAAAATAAGTGTAGTAGGTTGAGTAATAGTGTAATAGGTTGAGACACATCAAATACGTTTACATCTATGAGTTCACAATGATTCTTAAACAAAAATAACAATAATAAAGGAAAAACATCTCACTGTTATAAGATACTAGGAAACCAACTCATTATTTTTTAAAACTGGTCAATAACAGAAGAGAATCAAGCATTGATCCTCCCTTTTCTATACAAACCGTACCACAGTGTAACCAAAGAATTGACAAGGGTATTTCTCTTCAGATAATTATGGGTTAAAAATGAAAAAGAACTGGTATATCCCCATTATCCTCAATGGTGAAAAATTGAAAGCATTTCCCCTAAAGTCAGGAACAAGGCAAGGATGCCCACTTTCACCACTACTATTCAACATAGTTTTGGAAGTTTTGGCCACAGCAATCAGAGCTGAAAAAGAAATAAAAGGAATACAGATAGGAAAAGAAGAAGTAAAACTCTCACTGTTTGCAGATGACATGATCCTCTACATAGAAAACCCTAAAGACTCTACTAGAAAATTACTAGAGTTGATCAATGAATATAGTAAAGTTGCAGGATATAAAATTAACACACAGAAATCCCTTGCATTCCTATACTCCAATAATGAGAAAACAGAAAGAGAAATTAAGGAAACAATACCATTCACCATTGCAACAAAAAGAATAAAATACTTAGGAATATATCTACCTAAAGAAACAAAAGACTTATATATAGAAAACTATAAAACACTGATGAAAGAAATCAAAGAGGACACAAACAGATGGAGAAATATACCGTGTTCATGGATTGGAAGAATTAATATAGTGAAAATGAGTATACTACCCAAAGCAATCTATAGATTCAATGCAATCCCTATCAAGCTACCAATGGTATTTTTCACAGAACTAGAACAAATCATCTCACAATTTGTATGGAAATATAAGAAACCTTGAATAGCCAAAGCAATCTTGAGGAAGAAGAATGGAACTGGAGCAATCAACCTGCCTGACTTCAGGCTCTACTACAAAGCCACAGTCATCAAGACAGTATGGTACTGGCACAAAGATAGAAATATAGATCAATGGAACAAAATAGAAAGCCCAGAGATAAACCCATGCACATATGGACACCTTATCTTCGACAACGGAGGCAAGAATATACAATGGAGAAAAGACAATCTCTTTAACAAGTGGTGCTGGGAAAACTGGTCAACCACTTGTAAAAGAATGAAACTAGAACACTTCCTAACACCGTACACAAAAATAAACTCAAAATGGATTAAAGATCTAAACGTAAGACCAGAAACTATAAAACTCCTAGAGGAAAACATAGGCAAAACACTCTCCGACATAAATCACAGCAGGATCCTCCATGACCCACCTCCCAGAATATTGGAAATAAAAGCAAAAATAAACAAATGGGACCTAATTAAAATTAAAAGCTTTTGCACAACAAAGGAAACTATAAGCAAGGTGAAAAGACAGCCTTCAGAATGGGAGAAAATAATAGCAAATGAAGCAACAGACAAACAATTAATCTCAAAAATATACAAGCAACTTCTGCAGCTGAATTCCAGAAAAATAAACGACCCAATCAAAAAATGGGCCAAAGAACTAAACAGACATTTCTCCAAAGAAGACATACAGATGGCTAACAAACACATGAAAAGATGCTCAACATCACTCATTAGTAGAGAAATGCAAATCAAAACCACAATGAGGTATCATTTCACACCAGTCAGAATGGCTGCTATCCAAAAGTCTACAAGCAATAAATGCTGGAGAGGGTGTGGAGAAAAGGGAACCCTCTTACACTGTTGGTGGGAATGCAAACTAGTACAGCCACTATGGAGATCAGTGCGGAGATTCCTTAAAAAACTGGGAATAGAACTGCCATATGACCCAGCAATCCCACTGCTGGGCATATACACCGAGGAAACCAGAATTGAAAGAGATGCGTGTACCCCAATGTTCATTGCAGCACTGTTTACAATAGCCAGGACATGGAAGCAACCTAGATGTCCATCAGCAGACGAATGGATAAGGAAGCTGTGGTACATATACACAATGGAATATTACTCAGCCATTAAAAAAAATACATTTGAATCGGTTCTACTGAGATGGATGAAACTCGAGCCCATTATACAGAGTGAAGTAAGCCAGAAAGAAAAACAACAATACAGTATACTAATGCATATATATGGAATTTGAAAGATGGTAACGATAACCCTATATGCGAGACAGAATAAGAGACACAGATGCATAGAACAATTTTATGGACTCTGAGGGAGAAGGTGAGGGTGGGACGTTCTGGGAGAATAGCATTGAAACATGTATATTATCATGTGTGAAACAGAACACCACTCCATGTTCAATGCATGAGACAAGGGCTCAGGGCCGGGGCAATGGGATGACCCAGAGGGATGGGATGGGGAGGGAGGTGGGTGGGGGGTCCAGGAAGGGGAACACATGTAAACCCATGGCTGATTCATGTCAATGTATGGCAAAAACTATTACAATATTGTAAAGTAATTAGCCCCCAACTAAAATAAATAAATTTATTAAAAAAAAAAAAAAGAAAAAGAACTGGTATATCCCCATTTTGCAACCTCTAATGAAATTATCAGTGTGCACGTGTGTTCTCAGGTGTGTGTCTGACTCCTTGTGACCCCATGGACTGTAGCCCACCAAGCTCTTCTGTCCATGGAATTTCCCAGGTAAAAATACTGGAGTGGGTTGCCATTTCCTCCTCTAGGGGCATCTTCTTTACCCAGAGATCAAATCCACATCTCCTGCCTCAGCAGATGGATTTTTTACCACAGCACCACCTAAGAAGCTCAGTGAGATAATGCTTTTGGGTAACCATCATCAAAGCCTGCTAACAAACAAAAAAGAGAGATAACCGGACATTATGTGCCTCCTAATGGAAGTACATCCACCCCCTAAGTTGCATTCTTGCTAAATAAAAGCTAATCTGAATTTCATCAAGCCTCTGGACAGGAGATAGAAGAACATGGTAAAGGAGCACCATGGGAATGTAATTAAAGAAATCCAGACCATGGGAAACACTTCAGAACAAACAACTTGCTATCTCCAACAGATAAAGCGCAGGGGGAATAAAAGAGACCAAAAGATCTGTCAATGAAAAAAGACACAAGAAACATTTCAACTAACTACAACAGACCATCATGGATCCTAAAAGAAAAATCAGACGGTTGGGGGAATTTGAACAGATATCTGGTAATATTTTTAAAATATTGTTAATTTTCAGGTGTGATAATGGTATTGTTATTTTTACCAAAGAGTCCTTACTTTTTAGAGACAAAAACTATTAATATGAATGTCCTCCAGCCAAAGATCACTGGAGACACATGTGTAGTTGGACAAAGATGGGTTTTGAGGGGAAATGTGTACCATGGGAATGAGCAAGAGGGCATCCTCAAGTGAGATTTGTGTTGGGTGACTTGGAGGAAGATATGAGGCCGCAGGATTTACTCTGAATTGGATTCTCTTTTTTTTTTTTAATTTATCTAGTTTCCTGACCAGTTATCAAACCCAGGCCCCCTGCATTGGGAGCATGGAGTCTTAGCCATTGGACCACCAGGGAAGTCCCTGAATTGGACTCTTTCAGGAAACAGAAACAACGACATGGTTGGGCATCTTAGTAATTCTTACCTGATGACTAGTGTGAGATTGATGCATGAAGCAGAGCCCCAGGGCTCTGGGACAACCTAGAAGGATAGGGAGGAGAAGGAGGTGGGAGGGGGGTTCAGGATAGGGGGACTCATGTATACGCTCTGGCCAATTCATGTTGATATATGGCAAAAACCATAACAATATTGTAATAATCCTCCAAGTAAAATAAAATTAATTAAAAATAAAATAAATAATTCTTATCTGAAAGATCAGCACTGCAAGGCAAAAACCGTGACTGATAAAGAAGCAGCTGTCAACCATACTAGCCAGTTTAGAGGGATATTTGGCCATATTTGTGTTTTGGAGGATGTTCACATCCTCATCTGTGTTTAGACAGGAGTCATCTGGTCTTTTTTTCTCGATCTAATATGGTCATAGGGTGGCCTTGTTTGGTACCAGTGACCAGTAAGTTCCAAGCCAGAACAAAAGAGCTTGGTGAGGTCACCCGTCTCTCACGGGGAGAGGCCTCTGGAGGTGCCGAGACTTCCTCACACATTGTCCAGCCTGGATGTACAGGCAAGAAACGCCCCCCACTCCAGAAGTTTGCCAGAAAAAGAGGGTCTCCACCACCTCGACCCACAAAATGTGGCTTGACAACCACGGGGTTATTATCGTTGGACAGTAACAGGGACTTTCTCTTGTGTTATTTTGTTTTCCAGAATTCCCTCCTCCACGTTTGGGCTCACAAACAGACACAGTCATGAGGGGTCAGAATGTATCTCTATGGTGTTTCCAACAGTACAAATCACTAGAGATCACCTATTTTTTGTTTCGGGGTGAGAAATCCCTGAAAACCCAGGATGGAAAAGGCAAACCCATGACTTTTAACCTAACAATCTCAGAAGCCCATGATCTGGGCCCCTACAAATGCAAAGTCCAAGTTGCTAACTGTTCAAAATACAGTCACCCATTCAACTTCACATTTGTCGGTAAGTAGAACGCTTGTTACTCGGGGGCCCTGTGATCTGGGGGGATTATTTCCTGTTCTAGGGTGGACTCTCTGTTCTGCTGGTTAACACTCTCTCAAGATCCTGGCATATATGTCACTGAGATCTTGTTTCTTAATAATTTCATTTCACTTTCTCTCCCAAAGACGTTTAGCCATTTCAGATGATAATAGGCTGATGGCCTAAGACTAAAAGTCTTACATCAACAATTTAGAAAGTTGTTGAAATCCTCTCTAAATGTTTTATTCTGGATTCTTGTCATATAGGGGAAAAAAAAAAAACACTTTTTCTCTGAAGATTCAAGTAAGAAGTCTTAGAATCAGTGTTGGACCCTGTGGCAAGGGTCTTCATAGCCTCAGACTTTCCCCAGCTCCTTCTCTTTACAACAGCCATTGGCCAGCACTCTTCCTGCCCAGCCACCTCCTTCCCTCCCCGTCCCTGCCACTACCCACAGTTCGTGGGATCTCAGTTCCCTGACCGGGGCTTGAAGCGGGGCCACAGCAGTAAAAGCCCAGGATCCTAACCATTAGGCCCCCAGGGAACTCCCCAACCACATTTTATCACTTTTACATTTTTATCTCCCATCTTCCCACCCCAAGCCTCTCACAGCCTAGCATTAATGGCCTCATCCATGATAGTGACCTTGATATTGGACTGCTGGGAGAGGGAGAGAGGGTTTCCGGGTAATATGTGTACCTGGAGTCTTCCAAACAGAGGACCCCTGACTTACTGATCGAGTATTTGGGTGATTCTCTGGGTCTGTGCTCTCCAGCGTGGTAGCCACTAGCTGCATATTGTTATTTAAGTTTAAATTCGAGTTAGTTTAAATTAGGTGAAATTAAAAGCTGCAGTTCCTCCATCTCGTTAGTCACACTTCAAGTGCCCAGAAGCCATAGGTGTGGGGTGGCTGTTGTATTAGACAACATAGACACAGAATATATCCATCATCACAGAAAGTTCTACTGGATGCCCCTACTCTAGGTCAATGGTTCTTAGCTTTTTAGGTTACAACCATTTTAACAATGTAATGATAGTGATGGATACCTTCCCTGAGATGTTTTCATGAGACTACCAATGCAAACTTCTGCATAAGACTATAAGGGATGCCATGGACTCTAGATTAGAGCCATCTCAGGGACTTCCCTGGCAGTACAGTGGTTAAGACTACAGGCCTTCAGTGCAGGGGGCACAGGTTCATTCTCTGGTCAGAGAACTAAGAGCCCACACACTGTGTGGCACAGCCAAAATTTTTTTTATTTAAATAAAAAAATAAAAAAAAGAACCAACCATCTTAGGACAAATTTGAACACAAACTCAATTGAAGCCATAACTGTAAAAGCAATGTAAAAAGAAGACAACCATGTAAACAAGGTTTAGGATGTGGTACATAATGTGAGGGCAGTGCCCTAGCTGATAATATTCTCTGGTGGTCAGATTCCTGCTGGACTGGGCAGCCTGGATTTGCAGAAAAAGCAATGCAAGGGGCATCAGGGAACCCATGTATACCCGTAGCTTCCTGTGCAAGGCTGAAGCCTTAAATCAATGGATTAAAAAAAAAAAACAAAACAGTCTTAGTTTCCTGAGCATCTGTCCCACAGATAGGTGCACAGTCTTCCCACATCCTGCCTTCAAAGTAAATGCACTAGTTTCCCGCAATGTGTTTCCGGCAGTAATTATACTGCCTGGTAGAATTTTTTTATAGATTATAAACCTGTATCATCTTCATTTAGGTCAGACTAATATCTACTGAGTGCCTACCCCATGTGAATAACTGTGTTGCATGCTGCCAGAGTTTTGATGATACCTAAATCATGACCTTGTTCCCAACTCAGTAAGGAATATGAGCCATGAACACAGATTCATTCATCTTTGATCCACTCATTCAATATTTAATGATATCCCCCATGTGCCAAGCCCTGGATATACATTAGTTCCTGCCTCGGTGGAGCTTATAGTCTAATTGAGGAGACATGAAACCCAAGTACCCAGTCGAATAAATTCATAATCACAAACTCTGTTGATGGTTATAAAGAAAAAGAAACAGGCACAGTGATGGAGAAAAGTTGGGGGATGGGTGGTGAATGGGGAGTGGTTTCCTTAGATAGGGTAGTTGTGTGCATGCTAAGTCAATTCAGTCATGTCCAACTCGACTATTGACCGTAGCCCACCAGGCTCCTCTGTCCATGGGGATTCTCCAGGTAAGAATACTGGAGTGGGTTGCCATGCCCTCCTCCAGGGGAATCTTCTCGACCCAGGGATCAAACTTACATCTCTTAAGGTCTCCTGCATTGGCAGACGGGTTCTATTTTTTGGCTGCCCAGGAGTCTTAGTTGTGGCACATGGAGATCTAGTTCCCTGACCAGGGATTGGACCCACAGAGTCTTAGCCACTGGACCACCAGGGAAGTCCCGGCAGATGGATTCTTTACCCCTAGGGCCACCTGGGAAGCCCAGATAAGATAGATATGGAAGGACTTTCTAAGGGGATGGCATTTCAGGGGACCCCTGGAGGATGAGAAATGATTTGCTACAGTGAGAGAGAGAAAGAAGGCTCTAGTCAAGGGACAATACCCTGTGCTGGGGGCTCCACCTTGGGGAGAACTTGGCTGTTGGGAAGGGTGTAATATGCCACTGGTATGGCTGGAGGTCAGATGAGGGGACTGTGACTTCAGGTGAGACTGGAAAGGGGAGAGGAGAGCCAAGTCAGGCCTATGACCCCATTTATCATTTTTGAAGTTAATTCATCCTGGGTGGGGCAGGGCAAGGGTAGAGGTTGGAGATTGGCTGGGTGGCTTTTGCAGTCACCCAGGAGACAAAGAGTGGGGAGATGGAGAGCAGTGGACAGGGTCAAAACAGATTTTGGAGGGAGAAACAACAGGACTTGCTGAGTGATTAGGTTTGGAATCATAGGTAGTAAAGATGAGGAAGGGGTCAAGAGTGACTCTCAGGTGTCTGTTGTGACCAGCTGATGGACGAGGAGTGGTGTCATTTACTGAAAGGGGCAAAAATAGAAGTTGTTCAAAGGTTATAAAATTTTGGTTATTGTTAACAATGCTGTACTATGCACTTAAAAATTTGTTAAGAAGGTAGATCTCTACAAATGACCCAGTTTCATTCATTTTTATGACTGAGTAACATCCCATTGTATATATGTACCGCATCTTCTTTATCCATTCATCTGTCATTAGACCTATCAGTTGCTTCCATGTCCTGGCTATTGTAAATAGTGCTACAATGAACACTGGGGTACATGTGTCTTTTTGAATTATGGTTTTCTCCAGATATGTCCAGCAGTGGGATTGCTGGGTCATATGGCAATTCTATTCCTAGTTTTTTGAGCAAACTCCATACTGTTCTCCATAGTGGCTGTAGTAATTTACATTCCCACCAACAGTGTAAGAGGGTTCCCTTTTCTCCACATCCTCTCCAGCATCTATCATTTGTAGACTTAAAAAAAAAAAAAAACTTATTTATTTATTTGGCTGCATCAGGTCTTAGCACATGGGATCCTTGTTGCATTGTGTGGGATCTTTCATTGTGGCGCACAGATTCCAGGGCCCTCGGGTTCAGTAGTTGGGCTTCTTTCGGGGCTCAGTGGCCTGGTAGCACATGGAATCTTAGTTCACCAACCAGGGATTGAATCCACGTCCCCTGCATTGCAAGGTGGATTCTTAACCACTGGATCAGCAGGGAAGTCCCTATAGTTTGTAGAGTTTTTGATGATGGCCATTCTGACTGGTGTGAGACATGGATGGACCTAGAGTCTGTCATACAGAGTAAAGTCAGAAAGAGGGGGGAAAAAATCATGTATTACTGCCTATATATGGAATCTAGAAAAATGGTACAAACGAACCTATTTGCAGGGCAGGAATAGAGACAGACACAGGGAACAGATGTGTGAATATGGCAGGGATGGGATGAATTGGGATATTGGGATGATGGTATGTGCACTGCCATGTGTAAAGCAGTTAGCTAGGGGGAACCTGCTTTATAGCGCAGGGAGCTCAGCGCAGTGCTCACCCTAGAGAGGTGGGATGGGGGTGTGCTAGAAGGGAGGTCCAAGAGGGAGGGGCTGTATATATACATATAGCTGATTCTTCATTGTACAGCAGAAAATAACACGTTGTAAAGCAACTATACTCCAATTTAAAAAAAAAAAGAAAGAAAGAAAGAAAGAACCTACTGTATAGCACAGGGAACCCTACTCAATACTCTGTACTGACCTATATGGCAACTGAGAGAGTGGATACATGTATATGTATAACTGATTCAGTTTGCTGTACAGCAGAAACTAACACAACATTGTAAATCAACTGTAATCCAATAAAAAATAATTTAGAAAAAAAGAAGGTAGATCTCATGTTAACTGTTCTTAGCGCAAAAGAACTAAATGAATGATTGAATGAATAAAAACATTTTTTAAAAGAATATAATTTTCATAATGTTTATCTACCTACCGATTGATTCATTAACTAGCAGATTAACTAGAGTTCAGTTTCAAAAGGTTATGTTCGAGGTGGCCAGGAGACATTCAAGTGGGTCATGAAATAAGAGGCAGAAAAAGTCGTATGAGGACGGGATCAGGTGCTGGAGGAGACAGAAGAGCAGGGAGGACTTTCACCTGGAGGATTTAGGAAAAGTTTTGTGGGGAAGGTGGCATCTGAATGAGTCTTAAAGGACTTCTGTAATTTAAAAAGCAGGACTGATTTATGGAAGAGTTACAACTCCCTTCCCTTGATCACAGTGATGCTGTGATGCCCCTTATCAGTCCTTTTACAAACTCTGAGGGAAGTTTACATCTTTCCACTCAATTTAGATATCAGCCCTTATTCTAGTTTGAATCATCTTATCTCAGAGAGAAGTCCATGCTCTCCGCTTCATCATGAATACTTCAGTTCCTGAAAATTGCAGGAAGTAGATTTCAGTTTCGTAGGAAGAACAGTCTATTGATGCTATTCCCAAACAAAGTTGCTCTTTGAGGCTCCCATCCCTGGGCACCACTCTGTCAAGGATGCTGCCACCAGGATTCCTGTTCAGGGGAGGGAGGGATGGAGCAAGAAGACTCTAATTTGTTGGTTTCTTTGCTTTGACTTAAACAATGAAACATGTTTCATTGTTTCTGCACCCAGTTGTTAAATTGGCACAATACTGTTAAAAACAAAAGTATCTGCTTGGGAGCTGGCCCTGGCTCTGCCATTTACTAGCTATGTGGTCTCTGAATTTCAATGGGCTCGTCTGTGGAATGGGCATAATGCTGTCCACCTTGTGTGCTGTTGTGAAGTGAACCAGGGTAACGTGGGTAGTGACCCCAACACATGAAGGATACTCAACGATTATCTTTCTTTCCCTATAATCCTGTTTCATTAAAGAACTATATAACAAATGACAGAGCTGGATTCTCCCATAAAGTATGGTACGATCTGACAGAGCCGACCAGACTCACTCATTTCTGGTCAAGAATTTCCCTTAACCCTATTTATCAGGGTTACTTCCTGTTTCAGGGAGGAACTGGAAGATAATTGTACAGCTGAATTTTATAAACGACAGTACAGTGAGAAAAGATGATATTTTTAGGTTTCTTTGATTAAAAAAAAAAACCACTGTCATCTTACAAGGACTGGGACTAAAAGCACCTCTCAACTACATACTTGGAGCTGGATCTTTGACAAAATTATACCATCAACCACAAACAAATGGTAAATTGTGATAAAAAGGCAAGTTTGCACTCCAGCTCCTCAAAGCAGAGAGACACTCTCCACTCTCTGGCTTTCTCAGAGCCTGGTTCATGCCAGGATACACAGAGTTAACCACATACTTATTGATCTTTCCCCACGGAGCTTCTTGTGAGCAGCCTGACTTCACAAGAGGGGTGTTGTTCATTTTTGGGTGAACAGACAGGAATAGAGTAGGGCGTCCATCCATGTTTGTCAACTGAGTGAGGAAACCCAATCTGCTTAGCCATTTAACGTGCACCTTCATTTTTCTAGACCCAGTGACCGCACCAGTGCTGAACATTAGCGTCATTCAAACAAAAACAGACCGATATATAACGCTACGCTGCATCTCATTCAACGGCTCTCTGCCCATCAATTATACTTTTTTTGAAAAAAACATCACCATATCACCAGTTATTTCCAAGAATGTAAGGAAACCTGCGGAATTTAACATAACCAAGAGTAACACTGCAGAAGTGAAAGAGTACAAGTGTAAAGCTAAAAACAGATTGCCTGACCATGCAAAATACAGTCAACCTGTCACCATACCCTCAACAGGTAAGGGCTATCTGAACTTTCAACAGGGTCTGGATTTACTTCCAGAAAGTGCAGCCCCTCCTCTGTCCACCATTTCCCACATTGCCCACCTGCTTCTAAGCGCTTTTCCTTCCATAGGGTCCATACGCTCTGATGGGACTGCTTTCTGCCATAAAGGAACCATAGAAAAGCCTAGAGAGTGGGGCAGGAAGGGACCTTGTAGTAAGACTTCCTGAGCCGACTCTATTTCCTGCTCAGGTTCTAAGCAATCACATTAGAATTTGCAACTCTCTTTGTTTTCACTTTCTTTTTTTAAGCACTATTTTCATTCACGTATTTATTTTGACCGTGCTGGGTCTTCATTGCTGTGCATGGGCTTTCTCTAGTTGCAGCAAGTGGGGGCTACTCTTCGTTGTAGTGCACGAGCTTCTCATTGCAGTGACTTCCCTTGTTGTGGAGCACAGGCTCTACACATGCGAGCTTCAGTGGCTGCAGTACGAAGGCTCAGTAGTTGTGGTGCACTGGGCTTAGTTGCTCCGCGGCATGTGGAATCTTCCCCGACCAGGGATCGAACATGTGTCCCGTGCACTGGCAGGCGGATTCCTATCCACTGCACCACCAGGGAAGTCCTGCATCTCTTGAAGCTGCTGGGATCTCTTGATTTTCTTGTGCTTTTTAAAATCATTTAAAAAAACTCACTTCTAACACCAGTACCTTCCTGCTTGGCTGTTGAATGCCCTGCTGCTAATGCTTGGTAAATCTAGATTTCTCTATTGGGGCAAGAGCGGCTCCTGTCCCAGTCTTGTGTTTCAGAAGGCGCTGCCTGGATGCTTCTCTGCTGCACACTTTCCAATAAGCTTCCCATAAGCCATAGGGATGCCTGCCTGGACCTTGTATCTCTACTTTTCTGTACCTCACTCTAGGTTCCTAGACCTGAGTTCCCTGCCCCATCAGATCAGAACCCACCTCCTAGGGCCTGTGTAAGTCTCTTTCCCAGCTCGTCCGCCCAAGGGTGGACCAGTGCGAGGATGTGAGCACTCCTGGACTCAAGCCGAGGGAGCTGTTTGTGGGGGGTCAGGGATGACATTTGGCCATGCAGGCAGGGGCTGTCCATGTGTTTGTCAGGTTCCTTAGGGCACAGATCAGAGCCTGGGTGGGAAGGGGCCAGGCCGGAGCTAGAGCCGGCTCTCTTTACACTGTCATATTCCAGCACGGAACTCTGAGTCTGAGAATTCCAGATTTTAACCTGCCCTCAGGGACTTCCCTGGCCATCTAGTGGTTAAGACTGGATTTCCAATGCAGGCGGCACAGGTTTGATCCCTGGTCAGGGAACTGGGACTCCTCATGGTACATGGCCACAAAATTTAAAAAATAAAAACCTGGCCTGATGAAGGGACACTGGTCAAGGCGGGAGGAGAAAAAAAAATTAGGTTAGCAAGGGTAATAGGCACACAAGGGCATTAAACACCTCATCTTCAGAAGATCAGAGCCCACATCTGGGTGTTTAATAAGTTCTAACAAGTCAAGTGGCCTGTTGGAGTCAGGCCCCCGAGTCAGCCTTTTGCCTACAATCATCGCCTTCCATTCACTAGCTGTGAGACCTTAGAAAAGTCACGTACTCTTATTTAATTGTAAAATGGGAACTTTACTCTACTTAATTGAGTTTTATTCTACTTAATTGTAAAATGGGAATAATACCAATGAGATGCATAAGGCAATGCATGTAAAGTGCTTAACACAATGTCTGCATAAAGTCAATAATAAGTTGCAACTGTTGGGTAACATAGATCATGCCAACATGACTAAAGACTTTGCCTGATAAATGGCCAGGCTATTCTCAGATTTATGACCCTAATGATGTAGACAACAATCTGTCTGTTAAATGCTGTGCTGCTTTTTTTTCTTTGTAAATGACCCCTGATAGAAGATGGACTTGGTATGACTTCTAGAACTTCACTAACAAGTTAATTCTCAGGTGCTGCAGGCGTCCACATAGGGCAAGGACCCAGGATTCATGGTTTCTTGGCTAACTTGGGAGACAGTCGTGATTGACCTTTCCAGAACATTCCACAATTCAGTATCATTGGGAAAGCAGATTGTGCAGTGACCAGTGAATGCTATCTTCTTCTTCTTCCAGGAGGAGACTGCGGTCCATTGTGCCTGCAGCTCCTGCTTCCGGGGTTATTACTGGTGCTAATAGTAATCATCCTAATTCTGGCATTTTGGATGCTACCAAAGTACAAAGCAAGTAAGTTCCTTAGGAGCTTTGCCATTGTTTTCCCTGGTGACTCAGACAGTTAAGAATCTGCCTGCAATGCAGGAGACCCAGGTTCAATCCCTGGGTGGGGAAGATCCCCTGAAGAGGGGAATGGCTACTCACTCCAGTATGCTAGCCTGGAGAATCCATGGACATAGGAGCCTGGCAGGCTATAGTCCTTGGGGTTGCAAAGAGTCAGACACGACTGAGCGACTAACACTTTCACTTTCCCTGGATTTTGGAGACAGACAGCAGGGGAGAGGGTAAGGAGGAAGGGAAAGGAGAATCAGAAATGGGATGTGAAGAAAATGAAAAGAGAAGGAAAAGATGCAAAATGAGAAGATAATGAAGGACTTCTGAACTGTTCACATTTAGCACAGTTCTCTTTTCTCTGGTGAAGGCTTCCCTATTTAGATTGCTTGTGGGCGTGTTACCTGTGCAGTCACACGGGGCCCCGTGCTAAGAAGACATTTTAATGCTCTGCTGTCATTGTCTTAAAATTTGTAATACCTTTTTACCTCTTTTTTAATTTTTAAAAAATTCTTTTTCAAAATTGTGGTAAGATATGCATAGCAATAGAATTTACCATCTTGGCCATTGTTAAGTATACAGTTCGGTGGCATTAAGTACATTCACATTCCTGGGCTACCATCACCAGCCATCCACCATCCACTTTTTCACTTTGTAAACATGACACTCTGTATTTGTCAAACAGTGTAAGTCCCTATTAATTTCTCTCTACTCCCAGCCCCTGGCAAACACCATTCCGATTCCTGTGTATGAATCTGACTATTTTAGAAATCTCATGTAAATGGAATCATACCGTATTTGTCCTTTTGTAGCTGGCTTCTTTTATTTAGCACAATGTCCTCAAGGTTCATCCATGTTGTTTACATGTCAGAATTTCCTTCATTTTGGGGGACTTCCCTGGTGGTCCAATGGTTAGGACTCTGTACTTCCACTGCAGGGGACACGGGTTCAATCTGTGGTTGGGGAACTAAGATCCCACAAGCCTCGTGGTGCAAAAGATTTTTTTTCTCCTTCTTTTCAAAAGCTGAATAATCAGTTATATATATGTGTATATATATATTATACACACACATGTATACATACATAACACATACTTTGTTTATCCATTCATTCATCCATCAATGAACTCTTTCTTCAGAAAAAATTCCCAGAAGTGGAATTGCTGGATCGTTTTTTTTCTGAGACTCCCCCATACAGTTTTCCATAGTGGCTGCATCAATTTACATTCCCACCAACAGTGCATGATGGTTTCCTTTCAGCTGCATCCTTGTCAACACTTGTTACTTGTTACCTTTTTGATGGTAGTTATTCTGAGATGTGTGAGGTGGTATCTCTTTGTAGTTTCAATTTGCATTTCCCTGATGATTAGTGATTTTGAATATCTTCCCATGTGCCTGCTGGCCATCTGTATGTCCTCTTTAGAAAATGTCTATACAATTCCTCTGCCTGTTTTTAAATTGGGTTGTTTGGTTTTTTGATATTGAGCTGTATGAGTTCTTTGTACATTTTGGATATTAACTCCTTATCAGACATATCATTTGCAATATCTTCTTTCATTCAGTAGACTGCCTTTTTGCTTTGTTGATAATTTCCTTCACTGTTCAAGCTTAATGAAGTTCCATTTGTTTATTTCTGCTTTTACTTCTCTTGCCTGAGGACACATGGCCAAAAAAATATTGCTAAGACCAGTGTCAAAGAGCATACTACCTATGTTTTATGTGTTTTATGGTTTCTGATCTCACATTTAGGTTCTTAATTCACTCTATTTTTTTAGATGGTGTGAGAAAGTAATTCAGTTTGATTCTTTCACATATAGCTGTCCAGTTTTCCCAATATCATTCATTGAAAAGACTATCTTTTCCTGACTGTATATCCTTACCTCCCTTGTTGTAAATTAATTGACCATATAAGTAGGGGTTCATTTCTGGGCTCTCTAGTCTGTTTCATTGATCAGTGTGTCTGTTTTTGTGCCAGTCCCACACTGTTTTGATTATTGTACCTTCATAGCACAGTTTGAAATTAGAGAATATGATACCTCCAGCTTTGTTCTTTCTCAGGATTGATTGGGCTTTTTGAGGTCTTTTGTGTTTCCATACAAATTTTAGAATTATTTGCCCAAAGTCTGTGAAAAATCCCATTGGTAATTTGACCGGGATTTCATTAAACCTGTAGATTGCCTTGAGGAGTACAGCCATTTGCAGTACTAATTCTTCCAATCTGTAAGAATGGTATATCTTTCCATTTGTTTGTGCTGTCTTCAATTTCCTTCATCCATGTCTTATGGTTTCCCAAGTACAGATCTTTTACCTTCTTGGTTATATTATCCCTAGGTATTTTATTCTTTTTGGTACAGATAGGATTGTTTTCTTAATTTCTCTTTCAGATAGTTCATTGTTGGTGTATAGAAATGCAACTGATCTCTGAATATTATTAATAATTCCATATACTGTGACTTTAGCTGAATTCATTTATTTGTTTCAATAGTTCTAGTTCTTTGGTGGTGTCTTTAGGATTTTCTCTATATAGTAACATGTCATCTGCAGTGACAGTTTTACTTTTTTCTTTCCAATTTTGATTCCTTTTTTTCTTCTTGTCTGATTGCTGTAGCTGAGACTCCCAATACTATTGTGAATAAATGTGGCAAGAGTGAGCATTCTTGTCTTCTTCCTTTTCTTAGAGGAAATGCTTTTGGCTTTTCATCGCTGAGTATAATGTTAGCCATGGACTTGTTATATATGTTCTTTATTATGTTGAGGTATGTTCCCTCTGTACTCACTTTGTTTAGAGTTTTTATCATAAATCGATATTGAATTTTGTCAAAAGCTTTTTCTGCATCTATTAAATAAGCATATGGCTTTTATTCAATTTGTTATTGTGGTGTATCACACTGATTGATTTGTGGATATTGAAATGTCCTTGTATCTCTGGGATAAATCTCAATTGATCATGGGGTATAATTCTTTCAATGTATTGTTGAATTTGGTTTGCTAATATGTTGTTGAGGATTTTTGCATCTACATTCATCAGTGATATTGGCCGGTAGTTTTCTTTTTTTTCTGGTGTCTTTGTCTGTCTTTTGTTGTTTGGGTTTTTGTTGTTGTTGTTTGTTTTGGCTGCACCAGGTCTTAGGTGTGACACTTTGGGTCTTTTTTTTTTTTTTAGTTGCATCATGTGGGATCTTAGTTGCACCACAAAGGATCTAGTTCCCTGACTAAGGATTGAACCCAGACCCCCTGCCTTATGAGCTCGGAGTCTTAGCCACTGGACCACCAGAGAAGTCCCTGTCTTTGTCTGGCTTTGATATCAGGGTGATACTGGTCTTGTAGAATGAGTTTGGAAGGGTTCCTTCCTCTTCAATGTTTTATAGAGTTCACCTGTGAAGCCAGCTGGTCCAGGACTTTTGTTTGTTGGGAATCTTTTGATTATTGATTCCATTTCATTTTGAATGGTAATTGGTCTGTTCATATTTTCTATTTCTTTCTGATCTAGCCTGAGGAGACTGTATATTTTAGGAATTTATCCATTTATTCTAGGTTGTCTGTTTTATTGGTGTACAATTGTTTATCATAATCTCTTATGACCCGTTGTATTTAGATGGTTATCAGCTGTAACTTCTTTCATTTTTTTTTTTAAATTTCTTGGACAATATAATATGGAATTTACTTCCATGGAGAATTCTCAGTGAAGTCCTTTAAAAGCATTTTTTTTTTTAACTGAAGGATAATTGCTTTACAATGTTGTGTTGGTTTCTGTCATACAACAATGCAAATCAGTCATAACTATACGTACATCCCTCCTTCTGGAGCCTCCTGCCCATCCCCCACTTCTTTCATTTTTTATTTTATTTATTTGAGCCCTCTTTTTTCTTGATGAGTCTAGCTAAAGGTTTATCAATTTTGTTTGGCTTTTCATAGAACCAGCTCTTCATCAATCTTTTCTACTGTTTTCTTTTAGTTGTTATTTCACTTATTCCTGCTCTGATCTTTATTATTTCTTTCCTTCTAACTTTTCTTCTTTCCTTTGGGTGTAAAGTTAGGTTGTTTATGATTTTTCTTGTTTCCTGAAATAGACTTGTATTGCAATAAACTTCCCTCTTAGAGCTGCTTTTGCTTGGTCCCTTAGATTTTGGATGGTTGTGCATCCGTTTTCATTCATCTTTGGCTATGTTTTTTTATTTCCTCTTTAATTTCTTCAGTGACTCATTGTTTGTTTAGTAGTATATTATTTATCCTCCATGTGTTTGTGGGGGGTGGGGTTTTTTTTTTTTGGTAGTTTTTTTTTCTTGCAGTTGATTTCCAGTCTCATATGTTGCAGTCAGAAAAGATGCCTGATATGACTTCAATCCTCTTAAATTTATTGCATCTCATGCATTTTTAAAACTGGTCTCCTCTTCCTACAAAAATCCGAGGATCTTACAAAGGTGGAATTAATATTCTTGAGTACTCGCCAGGGCTAAATGGAACTCAGTTGGGTAATTTAGTATCTCTTGTAGATATTATGAAGCTTTTTACAGGCTATTCTTTTCGGTGAAGGAAGGAAAAGATATCTCTGGCCATCTCAAGCACAATCTTGATAGGCAAAGGGTGTCATTTGCAGATCTGAGAAAATAAATCAGAAGGACTCCTGGCTTGAAGAAGCGGATGCTATGGTCTCCTAGCTGAGCCCATGATTTCCCTTTAATAGACAACAGTTTAGGCCATCCGAGTAGGTCACGCTTCCAGAACTTTGGGGAATTCTGCTCCGTGGAGGAGCAGGAAAAAAAAAATGTGGCTGAATTGGTTTAATGATTCTGCACCAACTTACATAGGAAAAGCTATGAAAGATAGTGCACCCAGAATCTACAGAAATACACCCATGGAAGCTGGAATATATGCAAATGTCTGTGAAAATCAAGCAGGTAAGAGAATTTTGTTTGAGATTTTGGTTGGTTTGGGGTTTTTGTCTTTTAAATTTTTTTAAGGTCATACAGACACATGGTAAAATATTGAAGAAGCTGAGTATAGTGTCTTCCTCCCGCCCCAGCACTCAATCCCACTTTCCACTTTAAAATCCTTCCACAGATATTTTATGTGTGTTTTAGCATTTAAATAAATGGTAGCAATGGTAGCATGTCATAGATATGCCATTCTACACCTGATTTTTTCAGTTAACAACATATCTTGGAGATTTTTTTTTAATATCACTTCAGAATGATCCACACTACATTCCAATCACTTTTATGATCACCTCTTAAAGCTAGCATCATTTACTGCTTTATGGTAAACAGACCCAGCGTCTTGGCCAACAGTGAGAACAACCTTGGCCAATGTTGATGCTGACTGAGGGCCAGCCTGTTCCAGGAACAGTGCTAAGCGACTTATCTGCTCTGTCTGGTGCAAACACCACTAACTCCCAAATTATATCATCCCCATTTTACAGATGAGAAACCTGTGCCAGGCTTAGAACCAAAGCAATGTGTTTCCAGTGCCCAAGATGGTAAGTACTCTGTGCAAAGTCCAGAAGCGACATGCCATTCCAAGGGCAGCTGACTAAGACGCTGCCCTCAGGAGATCAGAGATTTGCACCACAGACCCAATAACTCTGTTTCTTGTCTTTTACCCAGGGGCTGACTACTCCCAGGAGATACATTACACTGCCCCCGTGTTCCAGCAGGTGGCACCAAGAGATCAGAGTGAGCCACAGTTTGGGATAAGAGACACTGTTGAAATGGGTCAGTGGTTTCTGTGAGGCCGTCATTGGCTTTAGGAACCCAAGGATGGGATGAACACAGGCAAGCAAGATGGACACCCTAGGAAACCAATAGCGAACAGCGCCTAATAAATTTCATCAGGACGTGGGTGGATGAGAGAAGGAAACGATGTGGTAGGGAGTGTATCACATTAAAAAAAAAATCCAGAGAGAACAATGCAAGTGCACTTCTAAAATGCTTTCAAGAATAAATCACATAATGTAGTCCAGGAAAAAAAGACAGCAGTTAATACTTGGTTTTATCAGGGCCCCCAGCTACCAAAATAGAATTTTGAAAGAGCTTCTATAGCTATATATCCAAGACTGAAGGCAAAAGGAGAAGAGGGCGGCAGAGGATGAGATGGTTAGATAGCATCACCGACTCAATGGACACAAGCTTGAGGAAACGCTGGGAGATGGTGAAGGACACGTGGGTCGCAAAGAATCAGACATGACTTGGCAACTGGACAACAACAACATCCTAAGTTTACTGAATTATTTTCACTTTTATATTACAGAAAACAGTAATAATTCTAAAGATGGATATGTCTATTCTGACCTCGTCTTCTGAGATTTAAAGATGTAGGCTACATCTTAGGGTAAGATGCTTTTTATAAAGCTGATTTCCATAAAGAAAAAGCAAACTGGATTGATACTTAAAAGGTTTCACCTGGTTACCCAAAGTGACTCACTGTTTTTCATGCTTAAACACTATTCCTTTGGCTTTTTCAGGTGCATACAATCCTGTCATCAGACAAGAGTTTTGTTAGGTGGATCCTGACTAATGACAGTTTTTAACATGCTTTTGCCATTTTTTGGCAAGGACCATTTCCCCCATTTCCACACCATTTAATAAAGAACAATTTTTTGACTACTGTGTTCTTCATAAGTGCATCCTGGAAGCTTACAACAATCATCTCCCCATCCCCATGCCCACTGAAGTTTCAGAAGCCAACATACAAAGCAAAAACCATGCCTGAATTCCAAAACAAAACTTGGTGACCTTGAAAAGGTGTCTGAAGAAAACAGCACAGGCGGTCACCTCTGGAGAAAAGCAAGATCACTCAGCGAGTACACATTTATTATCCACCGCCACTAACATTTGCTCTTAGCTTCCGGAAGCCTGCAAATTCATTTCTATTGATTTCCATGGACTTTCTCAGTCCTCAAGATTTAGCTCATGTCAGAGGCGTGCCTTTATGTGCTGCATTTCCGGTCAGCTCTCTGTCAAGAGGACAGCCTGGAGTTGAGTGGGGGAGAGGAGAGAAATGGAATAGTTTCCCAGGATTACTGTAACAGATTACCACACACTGCTGACTTAAAACAACAGACATGTATTTTCTCATAGGGCTTCCCTGATAGCTCAGTTGGTAAAGAACCCACCTGCAGTGAAGGAGACCCAGTTTGATTCTTGGATCGGGAAGATCCGCTGGAGAAGGGATAGGCTACCCACTCCAGTATTGGTGGGCTTCCTTTGTGGCTCAGCTGGTTATGGTACCAGAGGTCAGAAATCCAAAATCAAGGTATCAATAGGAGCTGCGCTCCCTCCAAAGGCTCATGGGAGAGAGGTCTCACTTGCCACTTCCAGTTTTTGGTTGCTGCTGGTGTTTCTTGGCTTGTGGCAGCACCTCTCCCTTCTCTGCCTTTTCTTCATATGATCTTCTCTCCCTCAGCCTTTCTCTTATAAAGACACCAGTCAGTAGATTTGGGGCTTCCCAGGTAGTGCTAGTGGTAAAGAACCCACCTGCCAATGCAGGAGACGTAAGAGACGTGGGTTCAGCCCTTAGGTCAAGAAGATCCCCTGGAGGAGGAAATGGCAACCCACTCCAGTATTCTTGCCTGGAAAATTCCATGGACAGAGGAGCCTGGCGGGTTACAGTCCATGAGGACGCAAAGAATCGGACACAACTGTGACTTAGCACACATACAGTAGATTCAGGAACTACCCAGATGGTCCAGGTTGATCTTATCTTGAGATTCTTATTAATTACACCTTCAGAGACCTTCTTCTCAAGTAAGGTGATATTCATGGGTTCCAAGTGTTAGGAATTATGGGGAAGCCACCATTCAGTCCACTTGAGGGGCAAAAATATTTCTGGTTTGAATCTCTCATCCCAGGAGTTGTAAGTAAAGTCCGATAAAGCCAAGAGGCATTTCTGGGGTTCTGGACACAAAATAACTTGGCCAAAATTGCTCAACTCTGTTCTTCTTCTTGGGGGGTTGCCTGAACCTCAGTCTTAACTATTCTCAACAATGGACCTCGACTAGAAAAATCATAGTTATCAGCTAATTAGACACTAACTCTGTAACACCCTTGCTGCTGCTGCTGCTGCTGCTAAGTCGCTTCAGTCGTGTCCGACTCTGTGCGACCCCATAGACGGCAGCCCACCGGGCTCCTCTATCCATGGGATTTTCCAGGCAAGAGTACTGGAGTGGGGTGCCATTGCCTTCTCCGTAACACCCTTGGGACTGGTATTATTAACTTGATTTTACAGGTAAGGAAACTGAGGCTTAGATGGGGTAAGTAATTTCACAGGGTCATCCCCAGCCTGGTAAGTGGTTGAACTGGGACTTAAACCCCAGCAAAGAACAACAGCAGCACTGGCTGTGGGAATGCATATTCAGGGTAGGAAGGGCTATGCTGTACACACAGGTCCAGATGAATCTGAGGATTTTGTTGCCATAAAGCAGCATTCATGAGCTTAATTTCCCCTTCTTTCTATGGATATTTTTATTGGCTTGGCCAATAAGTCCATCTGGGTTCTTTCCATAAGATGTTATAGAAAACCCCAAATGAACTTTTGACTAACCCTAAAGAAGGCTGAACGCCAAAGAATTGATGCTTTCAAATTGTGGTGCTGGAGAAGACTCTTGAGAGTCCCTTGGACAGCAAGGAGATCAAAACCGTCAATCCTAAAGGAAATCAACTCAATATTCATTGGAAGGACTGATGCTGAAGCTGAAGCTCCAATCCTTTGGCCACTTGATGCAAAGAACTGACTCACTAGAAAAGAGCCTGCTGCTAGAATGACTGAAGGCAGGAGAAGGGGCAGACAGATGATAAGATGTTTGGATGGCATCACCGACTCAATGGACATGAGTTTGAGCAAACTCCAGGAGATACTGAAGGACAGAGAAGCCTGGCGTGCTGCAGTCCATGGGGTTGCAAAGAGGAGGACACAGCTTCGCAAATGAACAACAATATTTGGAGGAACTCAGTATATCACAGAGGCTGAGGGTGAGGAAATCCAGGCTCAGTGCTAATTGTGTGACTCTGGGTAAGTTACATAAATCCTGGGGTTCAGTTTCCTCACTTGAAGGGGTGGGGGAAAGAGGAGAGGGACAGGGAGAAATATTACCTACATCATGGAGCTGCTGTGAGAACTAACTCAGGTAATGAATGTAAAAGGTTTGGAACAGGGCCGGGCACAGAGTAAGAACTGGAAAAAAAAAAAAGGCTAGCTATTCATAGTATGTTCATCCTTAGCATGTGTCATACTAATTGGCTGCTCCTCTTAGAAATCTTCAGTCTTTGAGGTCATAAACTTAGTTACTTGGCCACCATTAACCTCTTGATGTAGTAACTTGAGCTCCTTCCTGAAGCAGAGCCTGAGGCAAGGACTTGGTGCAGGTTGTTTATATGAGGGCCCAGGGAGAGTGAAATAGAGAAGAAGCCAACACAAGAGGTAGGGAGGGGCTGGCGAATTAATGAGCACCCCAGTAACTGGATTTGATCCTATTAAGACCACCTGAAGTCTCAAAGTCCAGAATGTCCCTGGGTTTCACAACATGCCTTGAATCCACAGCCTCTCATTTTCTCTTCGCAAAGCTTCTAAAGCAGTTAGCAGAAGCCAACCAACCCACAATCCGTATAATTACCACTGCCTCCTGCCTTTCAAGTGCTAGAACTATTGCATAACCTCGAGCTTCATTATTTACCTCTGCCCCCTTCCCCACTGCAGGGGAAAGTCTTAGTAATTGTGAAGTTACAACATGTAAGGATTATCTCCACTCCCCTTACCACCAGCAACAAAGTCCTTCTTGCCCGTTCATCCTGGGAGGAAATCTGTTTATCAGGGCTGCTTTCTCCAGCCTTCTTATAGTCTGATAGCCCTGAAAGCAGAGCCTGAGAAAAGGCCTTCTGTGGAACAGAAGGGACACCAGCAAACAGGCATGAGGGACTGGAGGAAAAGCCAGAACGAGGTGTAAGTTTGAGCTGGACATTGCTGTGGGGAGCTGGGGCTCGATTCCACTGGAACTCTCTGTGGAATGAAAAAATGCCTCTCAGAATTATCCCCTTGAGGACTGCGAGAAGCACTTATCCATCGGCTCCCATCCCCCATTGGCTGACGGCTGCCCCCAGGAGGTGATGCATGTGGGCATTCCAAGTGGGCTTCCACTGGCCTCTCACCCGAGGCACTGGAAAGCCCCGGGGTAGAAAAGGAGCAATATATCTTGAACACTTAAAGCAAGAAAGCTGTCAACACAAAGTGGGTGAGGCTGCAGATGCAGCTGGAAGCAGAGGAGGTGACTGCCGGTTCTCTGCCATCTCTCAACATTTCCTTTGTAATGACTATGTTGTTTAGTTGCTTGTGTCTGACTCTTTGCAACCCCATGGACTGCAGCACGCCAGGCTTTCCTGTCCTTCACCATTTCCTGGAGTAACGACTATAATAACGACAATAATAATAACTGCCATAGGCTGAGCATATACCAGGTTCCGGGCACCGTTAAGTGTTTTGTGTACTTCTCACACCACCCTCCTCACACAACCCCAACTTTCTGTGGCCTCCACCTGCACCTACCCCCCGCACAGGCATTGAGCCCCAGCCCATGGCTTTTGGACTGAATTGTTTAGGAGGGGAAGGAGAGGAAAAGGGAGAGGAAAAGGAAGAGGAAGAGGATCTACTGAGTTTTCATTCAATAGTTACATTTTTTTCATGTCTAGAAGTTTCCCTTTGGCTTTTGATTTTTTTTGCTGAGACAGGTCTTAGCTGCAGTACGTGGGCTCTTTAGCTGGGGCATGCGGGATCTAGTCCCCAGACCAGGGATGGAAGCTGAGTCCCCTGCATTGGGAGTGCAGAGTCTTAGCCACTGAATCACCGGGGACGTCCCTGGTGCTTTTTCAAACCCACATATTCTTTTTTTTTTTTTGGTTGTGAAATAGAGTACGCATTATATAAAAATGCATAAAAATATACATCCACAGTTAAATAAGTTCTATTAAGTGGACACTAGCAACAGAATGTTGTCGGCATCCCAGAAGCCCTCTGCATAGCTCTTCTCAATCACAACCCCAATTCCCCAACTTAACTACCCTGTTATGGGAATCACATCTTTGCTTTTCTTTATAGTTTTACCACCCACATATGCATTCCTAAGCACCATCTTTAGTTTTGCCTGCTTTTTCAAAATTGAATGTAAATGAAATCACATAGCATTTATTCTCATGGCTCCTTTTGCTCAACATCGTGTTTGAGAGGTTTACCCAAGATGCTGCATGTATTTGTAGTTCATTTATTCCTCCAGCTCCAGTTCAGTTCAGTTCAGTCGATCAGTTGTGTCCGACTCTTGGTAACCCCATGGACTGCAGCATGCCAGGCTTCCCTGCCCATCACCAACTCCTGGAGCTTGTTCAAACTCATGTCCATCAAGTCAGTGATGCCATCCAACCATTTCAACCTCTGTTGTCCCCTTCTTCTTCTGCTTTCTATCTTCCCCAGCATCAGAGTCTTTTCCAGTGAGTCAGTTCTTCACAACAGGTGGCCAAAGTACTGGAGCTTCAGCTTCAGCATCAGTCCTTCCAATGAATATTCAGGGTTGATTTCCTTTAGGATTGACTGGTTTGATTTCCTTGCCGTCCAAGGGACTCTAAAGAGTCTCTTCTCTAACACCACAGTTCAAAAGCATCAATTCTTCCGTGCTCAGCTTTCTTTATGGTTCAGCTCTCACATCCATACATGACTACTGGAAAAACCACAGCTTTGACTATACAGACCTTTGTCAGTAATGTCTCTGCTTTTTAATATACTGTCTAGATTATTATTATCTTGCTAAGTAGTATTCCCTTGTTTGAATACTCTATAATTTATCTATTTTGGGCTTCCCTGGTGGCTCAGTGGCAAAGAATTCACCTGCAATGCAGGAGCCACAGGAGATATGGGTTCCATCCCTGGGTCAGGAAGATCCCCTAGAGGAGGGCATCCCATTCCACTCCAGTATTCTTGCCTGGAGAATCCCATGGACAGAGGAGCCTGGTGGGCTACAGTCTATAGGGTCACGAAGAGTAGGATACAACTGAAGTGAGTTAGCATGCATACACACAGCTTGGGACTGTTACAAACAATGCAGCTATGACCATTCTTACACGTCTTGCACATGTCTCCTGGTTCCCAAGTGCATGCAATTATTTTGAACATACATAAGAATGGAATTACTGGGGCATGGGGTATGTTTAGTTCACTGAGTCCTAAAATATTGACATTCACTCTTGCCATCTCCTGTTGGACCACTTTCAATTTGCCTTGATTCATGGACCTAACATTCCAGGTTCCTATGCAATACTGCTCTTTACAACATCAGACTTTACTTCTATCACCAGTCACATCCACAACTGGTTGTGGTTTTTGCTTTGGCTCTGTCTCTTCATTCTTTCTGGAGTTATTTCTCCACTGATCTCCAGTAGCATATGTGGCACCTACCGACCTAAGGAGTTCATCTTTCAGTGTCCTATCTTTTTGCATTTTCATATTGTTCATGGGGTTCTCAAGGCAAGAATACTGAAGTGGTTTGCCATTCTCTTCTCCAGTGGACCATGTTTTGTCAGAACTCTCCACCATGACCCATCCATCTTGGGTGGCCCTACACAGGATGGCTCATAGTTTCATTGTTAGACAAGGCTGTGGTCCATGTGATCATATTGGTTAGTTTTCTATGATTGTGGTTTTCAGTCTGTCTGCCCTCTGATGGAGAAGGATAAGTGGCTTATGGAAGCTTCCTGATGGGAAAGACTGACTGAGGGGGGAATGGGGCCTTATTCTGATGGGCGGGGCCATGCTCAGTAAATCTTTAATCCAATTTTCAGTTGATGGGTGGGGCTGTGTTCCCTCCCTCTTATTTAAGTAGAAAGTGAAGTGGCTCAGTCATGTCCAACTCTTTGTGACCCCATGGACTGTAGCCTAGCAGCCTCCTCCCTTCATGGGATTTTCCAGGCAAGAATACTGGAGTGGGTTGCCATATCCATCTCCAGGAGATCTTCCCAACCCAGGGATTGAACCCAGGTCTCTGGCATTGTAGGCAGACGCTTTATCATCTGAGCCACCAGGGAAGTTATATACCTGGGGCCAAACCATGGTGGAGGTAATGAAGATAATGGCGACCTCCTTCAAAAGGTCCCATGCACAGCCTGCTACACTCAGCGCCCTTGACCCTGCAGCAGGCCACTGCCGACCCATGCCTCCGCCAGAGACTCCTAGACACTCACAGGCAAGTCTGGGTCAGGCTCTTGTGGGGTCACTGCTCCTTTCTCCTGAGTCCTGGTGTGCGCAAGGTCCTGTTTGTACCCTCCAAGAGTCTATTTCCCCAGTCCTGTGTAAGTTCTGGCAGTGGGATTAATAGCGACCTCCTTTAAGAGGGTTTATGCCATACCCAGGTCTGCTGCACCCAGCCATACCTCTACAGCAGTCCACTGCTGACCCATACCTCCTCAGGAGCCACTGTAATGGGTGAATTTAACTCAGATGACCATTATATCTACTACTGTGGGCAGGAATCCCTTAGAAGAAATGGAGTAGCCATCATAGTCAACAAAAGAGTCCTAACTGCAGTACTTGGATGCAATCTCAAAAATGACAGAATGATCTCTGTTCGTTTCCAAGGCAAACCATTCAATATCTTGGTAATCCAAGTCTATGCCCCAACCAGGAATGCTGAAGAAACTGAAGTTGAACGGTTCTATGAAGACCTACAAGACCTTCTAGAACTAACACCCAAAAAAGATGTCCTTTTCATTATAGGGGACTGGAATGCAAAAGTAGGAAGTCAGGAAACACCTGGAGTAACAGGCAAATTTGGCCTTGGAGTACAGAATGAAGCAGGGCAAAGGCTAATAGTTTTGCCAAGAGAACACACTGGTGATAGCAAACACCCTCTTCCAGCAACACAAGAGAAGACTCTACACATGGACATCACCAGATGGTCAATACCGAAATCAGGTTGATTATATTCTTTGCAGCCAAAGATGGAGAAGCTCTATACAGTCAGCAAAAACAAGACTGGGAGCGGACTGTGGCTCAGATCATGAACTCCTTATTGCCAAATTCAGACTTAAATTGAAGAAAGTGGGGAAAACCACTAGACCATTCAGGTATGACCTAAATCAAATCCCTTATGATTATACAGTACAAGTGAGGAATAGATTCAGGGGATTAGATCTGATAAACAGAGTGCCTGAAGAACCATGGACAGAGGTTCATGACATTGCACAGGAGGCAGGGATCAAGACCATCCCCAAGAAAAAGGAATGCAAAAAGGCAAAATGGCTGTCTGAGGAGGCCTTACAAATAGCCGTGAAAAGAAGAGAAGGGAAAAGCTAAGGAGAAAAGGAAAGATATTCCCATTCAAATGCAGAGTTCCAAAGATAGCAAGGAGAGATAAGAAAGCCTTCCTCAGCAATCAATGCAAAGAATTAGAGGAAAACAATAGAATGGGAAAGACTAGAGATCTCTTCAAGAAAATTAGAGATACCAAGGGAACATTTCATGCAAAGATGGGCTCAATAAAGGACAGAAATGGTATTGACCTAACAGAAGCAGAAGATATTTAAAAAGAGGTGGCAAGAATACACAGAAGAACTATACAAAAAAGATCTTCATGACCCAGATAACCATGATAGTATGATCTGATATCCTGGAATTCGAAGTCAAGTGGGCCTTAGGAAACATCACTACAAACAAAGCTAGTGGAGGTGATGGAATTCCAGTTGAGCTATTTCAAATCCTAAAATATGATGTTGTAAAAGTGCTGCACTCAATATGCCAGCAAATTTGGAAAACTCAGCAGTGGCCACAGGACTGGAAAAGGTCAGTTTTCATTCCAATCCCAAAGAAAGGCAATGCCAAAGAAAGCTCAACTACCACACAATTAAACTCATCTCAGTTCAGTTTAGTTCAGTCACTCAGTCATGTCCGACTCTTTGCGACCCCATGAATCACAGCACGCCAGGCCTCCCTGTCCATCACCAACTCCCGGAGTCTACCCAAACCCATGTCCATCGAGTCGGTGATGCCATCCAGCCATCTCATATTCTGTCGTCCCCTTCTCCTCCTGCCCTCAATCCTTCCCAGCATTAGGGTCTTTTCCAATGAATCAACTCTTCGCGTGAGGTGGCCAAAGTATTGGAGTTTCAGCTTCAACATCATTCCTTCCAATGAACACCCAGGACTGATCTCCTTTAGGATGGACTGGTTGGATCTTCTTGCAGTCCAAGGGACGCTCAAGAGTCTTCTCCAACACCACAGTTCAAAAGCATCAATTCTTCAGTGCTCAGCTTTCTTCACCGTCCAACTCTCACATTCATATGTGACTACTGGAGAAACCATAGCCTTGACTAGATGGACGTTTGTTGGCAGAGTAATGTCTCTGCTTTTAAATATGCTATCTAGGTTGGTCGTAACTTTCCTTCCAAGGAGTAAGTGTCTTTTAATTTCATGGCTGCAGTCACCATCTGCAGTGATTTTGGAGCCCCAAAAGATAAAGTCTGTCACTGTTGCCACTGTTTCCCCATCTATTGGCCATGAAGTGATGGGACTAGATGCCATGGTCTTAGTTTTTTGAATGTTGAGCTTTAAGCCAACTTTTTCACTCTCTGCTTTCACTTTCATCAAGAGGCTCTTTAGTTCTTCTTCACTTTCTGCCATAACAGTGGTGTCATCTGCTTATCTGAGGTTATTGATATTTCTCCCAGCAATCTTGATTCTGGCTTGTGCTTCCTCCAGCCCAGCGTTTCTCATGATGTACTCTGCATATAAGTTAAATAAGCAGGGTGACAATATACAGCCTTGACGTACTCCTTTTCCTATTTGGAACCAGTCTGTTGTTCCATGTCCAGTTCTAACTGTTGCTTCCTGACCTGCATACAGGTTTCTCAAGAGACAGGTCAGATGGTCTGGTATTCCTATCTCTTTAAGAATTTTCCACAGTTTATTGTGATCCATACAGTCAAAGGCTTTGGCATAGTCAATAAAGCAGAAGTAGATGTTTTTCTGGAACTCTCTTGCCTTTTCGATGATCCAGTGGATGTTGGCAATTTGATGTCTGGTTCCTCTGCCTTTTCTAAAACCAGCTTGAACATCTGGAAGTTCACGTTCACGTATTGCTGAAGCCTGGCTTGGAGAATTTTGAGCATTACTTTACTAGCGTGTGAGATGAGTGCAATTGTGCAGTAGTTTGAGCATTCTTTGGCATTGCCTTTCTTTGAGATTGGAACGAAAACTGACCTTTTCCAGTCCTGTGGCCACTGCTGAGTTTCCCAAATTTGCTGACATATTGAGGGCAGCACTTTCACAACATTATCTTTCAGGATTTGAAATAGCTCAACTTGAATTCCATCACCTTCACTAGCTTTGTTCATAGTGATGCTTTCTAAGGCCCACTGGACTTCACATTCCAGGATGTCTGGCTCTAGGTGAGTGATCACATCATCGTGGTTATCTGGGTCATAAAGATCTTTTATGTACAGTTATTCTGTGTATTCTTGCCACCTCTTCTTAATATCTTCTGCTTCTGTTAGGTCCATACCATTTCTGTCCTTTATCAAGCCCATCTTTGCATGAAATATTCCCTTGGTATCTCTAATTTTCTTGAAGAGATCTCTAGTCTTTCCCATTCTGTTGTTTTCCTCTAATTCTTTGCATTGATTGCTGAGGAAGGCTTTCTTATCTCTCCTTGCTATCTTTGGAACTCTGCATTTGAATGGGAATATCTTTCCTTTTCTCCTTTGCTTTTCCCTTCTCTTCTTTTCACGGCTATTTGTAAGGCCTCCTCAGACAGCCATTTTGCTTTTTTGCATTTCTTTTCCATGGAGATGGTCTTAATCCCTGTCTGCTGTACAATGTCACGAACCTCCATCCATAGTTCATCAGGCACTCTGTCTATCAGATCTAGCCCCTTAAATCTATTTGTCACTTCCAATGGATAATCATAAGGGATTTGATTTAGGTCATACCCGAATGGCCTAGTAATTTTCCCTACTTCCTTCAATTTAAGTCTGAATTTGGCAATAAGGAGTTCATGATCTGAGCCACAGCCCACTCCCGGTCTTGTTTTTGCTGACTGTATAGAGCTTCTCCATCTTTGGCTGCAAAGAATATGATCAATCTGATTTCGGTGTTGACCATCTGGTGATGTCCATGTGTAGAGTCTTCTCTTGTGTTGTTGGAAGAGGGTGTTTGCTATGACCAGTGCATTCTCTTGGCAAAACTCGATTAGCTTTTGCCCTGCTTCATTCTGTACTCCAAGGCCAAATTTGCCTGTTACTCCAGGTGTTTCCTGACTTCCTACTTTTGCATTCCAGTCCCCTATAATGAAAAGGACACCTTTTTTGGGTGTTAGTTCTAAAAGGTCTTGTAGGTCTTCATAGAACCGTTCAACTTCAGCTTCTTCAGCATTCCTGGTTGGGGCATAGACTTGATTACTGTGATATTGAATGGTTTGCCTTGGAAATGAACAGAGATCATTCTGTCATTTTTGAGATTGCATTCAAGTACTGCATTTCGGACTCTTTTGTTGACTATGATGGCTACTCCATTTCTTCTAAGGGATTCTTGCTCACGGTAGTAGATACAATGGTCATCTGAGTTAAATTCACCCATTCCAGTCTATCTTAGGTTGCTGATTCCTAGAATGTCGACATTCACTCTTGCCATCTCCTGTTTGACCACTTCCAATTTGCCTTGATTCATGGACCTAACATTCCAGGTTCCTATGCAATACTGCTCTTTACAGCATCGGACCTTGCTTCTATCACCAGTCACATCCACAGCTGGGTATTGTTTTTGCTTTGGCTCCATCCCATCATTCTTTTTGGAGTATTTCTCCACTGATCTCCAGTAGCATATTGGGCACCTACCTACACTCATCTCACACGACTAGCAAAGTAACGCTCAAAATTCTCCAAGCCAGGTTTCAACAGTATGTGAACCGTGAACTTCCAGATGTTCAAGCTGGATTTAGAAAAGGCAGAGGAACCAGAGATCAAGTTGCCAACATCCGCTGGATCATCGAAAAAGAAAGAGAGTTCCAGGAAAACATCTACTTCTGCTTTATTGACTATGCCAAAGCCTTTGACCATGTGGATAACCACAAACTGTGGAAAATTCTTCAAGAGATGGGAATACCAGACCACCTGACCTGACTCTTGAGAAACCTGTATGCAGGTCAGGAAGCAACAGTTAGAACTGGACATGGAACAACAGACTGGTTCCAAATCGGGAAAGAAGTATGTCAAGGCTGTATATTGTCACCCTGCTTATTTAACTTATATGCAGAGTACATCATGAGAAATGATGGGCTGGATGAAGCACAAGCCGGAATCAAGATTGCTGGGAGAAATATCAATAACCTCATATAAGCATATAACACCACCATTACGGCAGAAATCGAAGAAGAACTAAAGAGCCTCTTGATGAAAGTGAAAGCGGAGAGTGAAAAAGTTGGCTTAAAACTCAACATTCAGAAAACTAAGATCATGGCATCTAATCCCATCACTTCATTGCCAATAGATGGGGAAACAGTGGAAACAGTGACAGACTTTATCTTTTGGGGCTCCAAAATCACTGCAGATGGTGACTGCAGCCATGAAATTAAAAGATTCTTCCTCCTTGGAAGAAAAGTTATGACCAACCTAGACAGCAAATTAAAAAGCAGAGACATTACTTTGCCAGCAAAGGTCTGTCTAGTCAAGTCTATGGTTTTTCCAGTAGTCATGTATGGATGTGAGTGTTGGACTATAAAGAAAGCTGAGCGCCGAAGAATTGATGCTTTTGAACTGTGGTGTTGGAGAAGACTCTTGAGAGTCCCTTGGACTGCAAGGAGATCCAACCAGTCCATCCTAAAGGAAATCATTCCTGAATATTCATTGGAAGGATTGATGCTAAAGCTGAAACTCCAGTACTTTGGCCACCTGATGGTAAGAACTGACTCATTTGAAAAAACTCTGATGCTGGGAAAGATCGAAGGCAGGAGCAGAAAGGGACAACAGAGGATGAGATGGTTGGATGGCATCATCGACTCAATGGACATGAGTCTGAGTAAACTGCGAAAGTTGGTGATGGACAGATAGGCCTGGCGTGCTGTGATTCATGGGGTCGCAAAGAGTCGAACACAACTGAGCGACTGAACTGAACTGGGGTATGTTTATCTCCAGTCCAAGTAGATAATGCATACTTTCTTCCAAAGTAGTTCTACCACCTTTGCATTCCCATGAGCAATATGAACATCCCCATTCCCCTACATCTTCACCAACACTGGTGATATCTTTTGTTTCAGTTTAACCACTCTTGTGGGTATATACTGGCATCTCATTGTGATTTTAATTTATATTTCCCCTGATGACTAATAAGGTCAAGCACTTTTACGTATATTCGCAGGCCATTTGGATTTCTTTTATAAGGTGCCTGTTTGAGGTACTTGGCCTATTTTTCTACTGAAGTGTTTTGACTTTTTCTTATTTTTTAGTAATTGTTCTCCTACTCTGTAGCTTGATTTTTCATTATCTTAATGGTACTTTTTGATGAAGTTTTTTCTTGTTTTAGCTTACAGTTTTTATTATAACCAAGTAGCTTTACCAAACACCAAACTCAGTAGACTTAAAATTCTAATGCATTATATCATGCAAAATTGATTTCTGGCTTGTAATGACTGGTGACTACAGATCCACTTTTATTATTTTTACTCAATATTATTTCCCATATAGGCTTTCATATATTTACATAGCTTCTTTTAACTCTTTCAGCACATATCATCTTTAAAAAAAAAATCTATTTCTTCATTTATTTTTGGTTGTGATGGGTCTTCACTGCTGTGAGGGCTTTTTCTAGTTGTGTTGAGCAGGGGCTACTCTTCCTTGGGGTGCACGGGCTTCTCATTCAGCACATATCATCTTATTTAATTCTTGCATTGTTGGTTGGTTGGTTGGTTTAGTTGCTAAGTCATGTCCAACTCTTTTGTGACACCATGGACTATAGCCTGCCAGGCTCCTGTGTCGATGGGACTTCCCAGGCAAGAATCCTGGAGTGGGCTGCCATTTTCTCCTCCAGGTTGATGAAGTTTTAAGAACTTGTTGTGCCTGCCGTTGTCTTTACGGTTAGTGTTTTTTTGTGAATGTGTGTCCAGATGAATATTTTTTCAACTTGAGGTCATACAAGCATTATCCTATACTACTATCTACTAAAGGCTTTTTTTTTTTTTTTACTAAAGGCTTTTTTAGTTACTTTCATATTTCAGTTTATATCAGCCTGCAATTGTTTCTGTGATGTGAAATTGGCATCACATTTTTTTTTTAATTTTATTATTTATTTCTGGCTGTGCCAGGTCTTCGTTGCTTTGCATGGGCTTTCCTCTAGTTGCTGTGAGCAGGGGCTACTCTTCGCTGTGGTGCACAGGTTTATCAGTGCGGTGGCTTCTCTTGTTGCAGAGCACGGGCTCTAGGTGCACAGGCTCCAGGAGCTGCAGCATGCAGGCTCTAGAGTGCAGGCTCAGTAGATGTGGCACGTGGGCTTAGTTGCTCCGTGGCATGTGGGGTCTTCGCAGACCAGGGATCAAACCTGTGCCCCCTGCTTTGGCATGCAGATTCTTATCCACTGCACTACTAGGGAAATCCTGGCATCTCATTCGTTTCCCCTCCCCTGCATGGACATACCCCATTGCTGCAGCACTGCCTACTGAAAAGGCCGTCCTTTCCCCACCAAACTGCAGTGTCATCTTTGTCACTAATCAAATGTTCATATACACGTGGGTTTCTTTCTGGGCTGTAAATTCTATTTCACTGTTCTATACTTATCTCTCCTGTGTCAATGCCATACTCAGCTTTTAAATAGATCATAATAGCTGGAAGAGCAATTTCCCCACCTTGTTCTTTTTAGTCATGTCTTAGCTTTTCTTGACCTTTTCATTTCTGTACTTGGCGAGGCTTGTGGGATCTTAGTTTCCCAACCAGGAATGGAATCCGTGCCCCCGTAGTGGAAACACAAAGCCTTAAACGAGACCGCCAGGGAAGTCCCTGCATTTCCATACACATTTTAGTCGGCTTATTATTTCCTTACAGAAAAAACTAAACACAGTACGGTTTTTGATTGATATTGCATTGAACTTTTAGATCAACTTGGGGAGAATTAACATTTTTATAATACTGAGTTTTCTGAACTGCAAGCATTTCATCATTTGTTTGTCTTCTTCAACTCTCTCAGTAGTGTTTTATCATTTTCTGTATAAACAATCTTGCGTACTTTTTGTTAAATTTAGTGTTAGGTGGTCAATATTTTGAGGCTATGTTAAGTTGTATTTTTATTTCATGTTGTGGACATATAGAAACACAATCACTTTTCTTCATCAACTTTGTATCCAGCAACCTTGCTAAATTCCCTTTTCAATTTTAATAATTTGTCTAAAGGTCTTCTAATTTATCTATAGGTTTTCTTACAATCTGGAGACCAGACAACTACTGCTGCTACTGTTAGCATTGTTGCCTTCGGTACAACTGCCTCACCCAGAAACTGGAGCCCAGTGGAGTGTGGAGTTCTGCCACTAGAGATACTTGCTTTTCAGCAGAAATCATCATCTCCCTTCTCCTTTCCAGGTCCCATGGACATGCGTCTAATTGGTGGAAGATATTCACAGTCATACCCTGGCAGCAAGGGAATTGCAATTTTTCAGGTTTCAGACCCCACCAAATAGAAGAAGGGTTATGATGTGGCTTAAGAGAACCAACCAAAATAACTACCACTTTAGCCAAAATACCAATCAAGACTGAGGGGAAAATAAACACATTTTAAGACAAAGGAGGAGGTTTCTCAATTGCATTCACACTGAAAGAACCACACAATGTACTACATGAAAAAGGACACTGAATACAGATTCAAGAAGCGTGTGTGGTGAGGGTGAGCAGTGAGAGAGAGAGGTATATAAGGTTTGAAAACATGATAAAATTAGCAGGATTTTGAAGTTGTGTTATGGGTATATGGCTAAACAAGTAGAAAATGTAAATTTAACATGAAAGAAAGTCCAAATAGAAATCTAAATATGGATGAGAGTTTAGTATGTGAAAAATATGGCATTTTAAATCAATGGGGAAAAGATAGAACATTCAATACAGTGTAAAAATTGAAAACCACATTTAAAAAATTAGAACTCCACTTCATTTTTTTTTCCACTTCATCCTTTACAACAAAATCCATTCACCTAGCTCAAATACTAAAATACATAAAAATTAAGCCACAGAAGTGGAGGAATTTTATAATAATCTTTAAGAGGGAAAGGCTTTTCTAGGTATGACTCGTGATCCAGAAGACATAAATGAGTGTTAAATTTAGTTAGATGAAACATTTAAAAATCTTTAACTAAATCAAAGGAAAGGGGAGGGGAAATATTTTTAATCCATGTCTCTGATAAAGTATGATGTTCTACAATATGTGATGAGCTCTCAGAAATCATCAAGAAAAAGGCCAGCAACCCAATAGGAAACTGGGAGAAGGCCGTATATGCAAGGTGACACCAGAGCAGCATGAAAACCCTGCTGGGATGAGGAGCTGCAAATAGGTGTGCTCTGACAGTTCCCTTCACGCACGTGGCCCTTCGCCCCTTCCAGTCCCAGAGCTGGGGGATTACAACCTAAGGAGGCTGCCTTCTCTCAGTGCTGCTTCTCCTAAAGGAGATAAAGGGGAGAGCTAACCACAGGAATGATCAGCAGTGAGTGGTTCAGTGATGTCTGAAGATCCTGCCTTCTTCTTTTTCCTTTATTGCCCTGGAGAGACATGCACTAGTCCTTGCCTTTGACCTTCCCCATTACACGCTATCAGAAACAGTAACTAAGATCTCGGATAGTGCATCAATTCACAGGTTAGGACAATTAGACACCTAAGGATTACAACGATCTCCAAGCACATCTCCTTGGCCCCTCACACATCATGTGGAGGAAGGCGCAGCCAAGAAGGGCCAGAGCAGGACCCTCTAAACGACAGGTCTAAGGAGGTACTGCTACCTCTTGCCAGGTCTTCCCAGGTCTAAGAAGGGTATTGTTACCTTTCTTGTCCTGGCCACTATCACCTGGGTACTGTCAGAGCTCCTAACAGGTCTCCCCACTGCCCTTTTACTCCTCTCACATTCCACTCTCCACAGTGAGCTTTTCAAAATAACACAATGTCCCTCTTCTGCTCAGACTGTGCCCTCTCCTGTCCCAATGGCTTCCAGGCTCCTTACTGTGAAGCAAGCACCCTGACCACCTCTCTGACCTCACTTTCTCCCCTCAGCTCTGTCCTGCTTTATGTTCCTTGCTCATTCCATGCTGCTTCCCTCCTAAGGGCCTTGCCACTTGCCACTCCCTTTTGCTCAATGCACTGTCCCAGATCCTCACAGCTGGCTGCTTCACATCATTCAGTTTTAGTTGAAGGTCACGTCCTCAGAAACTTCCCTGATCACCCATGTAAAGCACACCACCCTAGGCATGAGCAAACACACCATCAAACACACCACTATTTTACAACACTATCGCTACCCAGAATTACCTGAAATTGCCCATGCACCTATTGGCTTATTGTCTGTCCCCACCTGCCCGCCCTCAGAAGGGCTTTGTCTGTTTTGCTCACCTTTGCATCCCAGCACCTTAAGTTCCTGATACTTGGGTGCTCAAAAAGCTTTTGCGAATAAACAAAATGAACAGATACATGACACATGTACAGGCCAGACTTCAGGAAAAGCACAACTATCCCTGGCATTTAAATCTGAAATTTCTCCCATGCTTTCTCACAGGAAGATATGGTGTAACATAGCAACCCTCAAGAACTTTTCTATGGTGGCATGAAAAATGAATTTATTCATAAAGTTCTTTATTTTTTTTAACCTGTCCCGTGGCATGTGGGGTCTTAGTTCCCCACCCAGGGATCAAACCTGTGCCCCCTGTAGTGGAAGCACAGTGTCTTATTAATCACTGGATCGCCAAGGAAATCCCATAGAGCTGTTTTTAATAACATCTTTTAATATATATTGGTGTGGTATAATACCTAAGAAGGGTATTTGGTAAAAAAAAAATTTTATTAAATGCAATTGGGTTGGAGGGAAGTTCTGTCAAAACCATACCATCCAGGTATGCAGCTGATACTTTTTTTAAGATCTTTTTTTTTCTAATGTGCACCATTTTTAAAGTCTGCTGAACTTGTTACAGTATTGTTTCTGTTTTTGGGGTTTTTGTCCAGGAGGCATATGGAATCTTAGCACTTCCTACACATGGGCTTCACTATTAGGAGAAATAGTATGTCTGTCTGGGACAGGGCTTGAATATATTTATTTTTATAAAGTTCCATAGATTCTGATGCATAACCTCAGTTGGACACCTCTGATCTGGATAATCTTCTATAAATATTACTTACCTCAACTGCTGTTTAGATATTCCATGTTGCCAGTTAGTGCAGTCAGCTGACCTGAGACCAGGAATGTAATCCTCCCGTGAAGGCTGAGGCCCCTAAGAAGACAAAGTACCTAAATAAAGGTACCTGTGGGTTGGACTGAGATTTTCTTTAGAAAACTAATTCTTAAAACTTTTTAGATTCTTACAGTTATACTAAAATAAAAAATTGGACCCCAAACTGCAAAAATGAAATTTAACCTTTCAGGTAAACATATGGTGGGAATATTGGTGTTGCAGTTTCTGAGAGTGCTGTGGTTAAGATAAGGCAGGTGAGCAGTTGTGTGGCATGACATTCTAATTTTATCTCTCAGTATTCTTGAGAATTGGGGTTCTTGGGGGTGGGGAGATAAAGATGTGTGATAGAAGAAGTTCAAGTCAAAACCCTAAAGTCCTAAAGGGGCATGAGGGGACTTTTGGGGGGTAATGGAATGTTCTATATTGTCACGTGGTGGTGGTGATTATACACGTTAGAACTCATAACGTGTACATTTAAAATAAATAAATTTACTGTATGTAAATCATATCTCAGTGAAGCTAAGTCACACACACACACACACTTGCCAGCTCTGAACACTGAAAAGGTCTAGAAAGAAAGACCACCTTCTAATAATGAGCACCCCTGGCACCCAAGGTATAATCTCCAAACAGTTTTCCAAAAAAAGGAACCAGGGCTCCTTGGAGAAACTCTAAACTATACGATCTCTATATTAGATATCAGATACTAAGGAAGCTCTCAAGCACTACTACAGTTGTGTCAAAAGGACTTGAGACAAAAGATAGGACAATTGTGCATGAAAAAGAGTTAAGGAGGGTGAACCCACCATTTCTCCCACCTTTCCCATACCCCTAAGCAAATAGTAGATGAGATATTTTCCTTCATACAAGTATTCTAGCTAATAAATAAAGAAGGATGATAGAATCAGAGTACCAGCATTTTGCCACCTCTTAAAAACTGGCTGATCTGGGCATTGGTCAATGATTGCTGGCATTGCCCCAAGAGAAACAACCCGATTAGTGCCTATAATCTTGCCCACCCCCCGCCCCACACCAAAGTGATCAAGCCTCTGGATTCCATTTCCAATCTACAGGAGATATACAGGAATAGGCTAAACTAAACCAAGGTGATTCAATTTGCAAAATCCAAACAGTAGAAAACACTGTAATAAACAAACATTTAATAAAAAAGTACAAGTGAGCAAGAGTGCTCAAATCTATAAGGGTAACAATCAACTTGAACAAAGTAGACCTTATTTGGATCCTGATCCAATTATGAGACAGTTTTTTAACAGAAAATAAGTGGATATGTGTTTAGACGTTCAGTCGTGTCTCTTTGCGATCCCATGGGTGATCCCACCAGGTTCCTCTGGTCCATGGGATTCTCCAGGCAAGAATACTGGAGTGGGTTGCCATTTCCTTCTCCAGGGGATGCTTCTGACTCAGGGACCAAACCCAGGTCTCTTGCATTGCAGGCAGATTCTTTACCATTTGAGCCACCAGGGAAGCCCATAACTGGATATCTGATATTACAGATATGATTTTTTAAAACTTTTTATTATCATAATCCTCAAACATACACAAAAAGCAGTACAATGAACCCATGTACCCATAACTCAACAACTCAGGACTATCCTTATTTTTCACCTATATTCTACTATATTTTTAAAACTAAATTTTAAAATAAGTCTCAGGTATCATATATTTTTACTCAAAAATATTTAAGTACATGTCTTTGAGATAAGGATTTTTAAAAAGAAAAATAAAGCCATAATATCATGATCACACCCAAGAAAATTCTCAATAATTCCTTAATATCATCTAGTGTTAATTTTTTCAGGCATGAAAATGGTTAACAAAAGATCCTGAACCTGCTTTGTATAATATGGAAGGGTGGTGTTGGGTGGATGAGGCAAGACTGGTCATAGGCTGATGGTTGTTGGTACTGGGTGATAGGTACATGGAGTTAATTATACTATCCTATAGATGTCTTTGTGTTTGAAATTCTCCCTAAGAGCAAAAAATAAAAATCTACTAGGTAAGGCCAACTCAAGACAAGTTAGCCAACCTTTCAAGACATTGTACACAAACCATCAGTTGGAATATTTGCCAAGTTGGCAATGACAACACAGTCAACACAAACATAATCAGCACATAAAAGTTTATAGAATCAGATACTAATATTAGATTATGCCATTTAACATTTACTTTAGCTTGCTTTTCAAAAACCAATAAATGCACTAATTTAGTTTTAGGTTAATCTTTGATATCTGAGAGTGCATAAAGACCTTTTCTTTCCTGATAACAAAACCCATTTCAGAGACTAAAAGACAGTACCGTAGCACCAAAGGGTAAAGTGTCTTTCATCCAAATTAATCATGATATCCTCATGCCCTTGGACAATGACTGACCTAGTAATGACCGTGTGATTCAGTTCTGATGAATAAAAGTAAACAAGTCTTCTGATCAGGATGTTTGGGAAAGTGTTTACTTTCCTAATTAAAAAGGGAAAGAGTGGTGGCTGGCTAGTTCTTATCTCTTTGACTTTCTTTCTAACTAGAATGTAGCTGAGAAGGTTAGAAACAGAGCAGCCACCTTGTGACCAAGAAGCAACAAGTAGAAAGATAAAGGCCATATACTGACGATGGTGGGAAGATAGCAAGAGCCCTGGTCCCTAACTACTATAGAGGAAAAAAATCACACCAGCTCTGGACAGTCTAACCCCTCGATTGCTTGTTATCAGAAAAACAAACACCAATTTGCTTAATCTAGTATAGTAGTATTTTTCTCAGAGTTGAAAATATTCCTGATACCATGAAATACATCAAAAAGTAGCAGAAACAATGAAAAAACAAAGCACCAAAAACATCCACTTCTTAAGTGCAAAAGGGTTGAACAACAACAACAAAGTTAAATAAGACAACCAACTTAGGAAAGGTGAATATTTATTATACAAATATTGAAATCTATACATTCTTAGCTGATGATATATATTTAGTTAAAAAGTCTTTTACTTTGGAAATATGCATCATTTCCTTCATTGTGGTGTCTCTACTTCTCAAATGTATTAATCCATTCTCCAAAGTAGCTTCAGTAATCAACACTGTGAAGAGGATACTCATTTCATCATATCTAAGAAAAAAAAGTAGTTAACCAAAACATATGAGCACAAATATAAATTGGAAATTCACTACATTACCAGCATTAATTACTCTGGAATCAATGTCACTTTCCAGAGCCACAAAACTCAAAGGCAGTGCTTGAGAGCTAAACCCAAAAATAGTTTTCTCAAGTTTCTGAATCATTTTCAAAGTAAAATCTTCAGAAAATTTCTGACTTATTGTAATAGCTTGGAAGCCATAAAAGAAAATAAAACATAAGAAATAAATAGTGTCAAGAAAAAAAAAGAAAAGGAATATTGGTATCTCAACACATCATCTGGGGTGATACTATATATGAACCTCAGAATGCTGCTGCTGCTGCTAAGTCGCTTCAGTCATGTCCAACTCTGTGCGACCCCATAGATGACAGCCCACCAAGCTCCTCTGTCCCTGGGATTCTCCAGGCAAGAATACTGGAGTGGGTTGCCATTTCCTTCTCCAAAGCATGCATGCATGCTAAGTCGCTTCAGTCGTGTCCGACTCTGTGCGACCCTATGGATAGCAGCCCACCAGGCTCCTTCCTCTGTCCACAGGATTCTCTAGGCAAGAATACTGGAGTGGGTTGCCATTTCCTTCTCCGGAACCTCAGAATAACCTTAGCCTTTTGGTATGTGGATACAATCCAAGAAAATTATTTTAGACCCAACTCTCTTATACGACTACTATAACATTAAGATCGAGTGTGCAACAAATGATACCAAAACCCATGTTTCATATATAACTTAGTATGCTAACTTACCGTTTCTAGTTTAGCAATAACTGAATATATTCCACACTGGCCTTTTTTTGCTTACCCAGTCACACACTGGATCATTAATATTTCTCTTCTTTGTAGGACTCCACCAGAAATTATCTTATTTATCTACTTACTTGTCTACTGTCTACTCTAGCCCACTACAATATAAGCATCACAAGAACAGGAAACTTACTCTCTTATTTGTTGCTGTTATCAAAGTACATAAAATATAGTAGGTGCTTAATATATATCATATATATATATATATGATACATATATATGTTCTTTGTCCCAGAACATATTCTGGGACAAAGAAAATAAATATTCTGAGACATAAAGCCTTTACTATGTAAAGAACAAATGTAACTTGATAGTGTCCTTAAGACTCAAATGGTAAGATTTTAGAACTGAGAACACTGGAAGGTTCAAGTACTACTACTCCATTTTATATCTGATAAAACCATCAGTTGCTCTATCTGTAGAAACCTATTTTCTTCTGACATCATCTGAAAGGTATATTTAACAAGTTACTAGAGAACTGAGGAACAAGACACTAAGCTTCACAACTTATCACCTAAAAGGTATGTATTTGACACAAAAAGCTAAAAAAATAACAAAATAAACCCAAAGTAAGGGAAATGAACTGTTTTATTGAAAAACAGAAGTTATTGGAAATAGCAAGGCTAAGACTAGAGACAGGGAGATTGATTAGATTAGTTCAATAATTCAGCCAAGAGATACTAGTAACCTTAACTTGAGTAGGGACAGTGAAGATGGGGAGATATGGACGTGAGATACATTTAGGAGGAAGACAAGAGTCAGTGATAGACTGGGCGTGGACAGTAAGGAAGAGCGAGGCCTGAAGGACAATATCCAGCTTTCAGTCTTAAGTAATCAGGTAAACAGAGGTACCGATCAACTGAAAAAACCAGTTCTCTGTTCTCTGGAATGAAATTACCTTCCACTCAGCCTGAGAATGAACCATAAGAACCAGCAAGAAAAAGGCACTCCACTCAGGTTCCCACAGTCCTGATTCAACAAATGCATCTACTAGGACTAATTCCATTCCTGATAACTGAAAACCTCAGGCACACATACTTCATGGTAGGAGTCTTGAGGTTTCACATAGCACATGGTTAAATACACCTGATTGAGAATTGTTTCCAGCTGTAGCAATTAATTAAGGGTATGTGGTTCTGTAAACAGAACAGTTAGGAATAATTTTAAATTACATTATATATACATATTTAGAAGAGATTTGTTACTCATAAAGTAAAGAAACATCAGATAGTAAAAAACTTTGAATAAATACAATTTTTTTTAGCAACCAAAAAGATAATTCTCACTTTGAATAAAGTTGTTCCAGTGAAGACTGCACGGTTTCCAAATAACCAGGCCACACAGAAATTCCATTCTCTAGTAATTCATTAAACAGCCCTTGACAAACCTGGGGAAAAATACAAAAACTTTGAATATGAAAGAAAGAAAAGTAGCTAGAAGTATTACCCTATTTTTATGAAACCACCAACCATCTTTTTCAATCTTTAAAATGGTCATAAATCCCTTTAATTACATAATATTGTTGTACTTATAAACTGTATATTTCTTAAGAACTTAAACACTGCAAAGCATGTTAGTTGTTTAGTCGTGTCCGACTCTTTGAGACCGCATGGACCACCATAGATGGGCAGGCTTCTCTGTCCATGGAGTTCTCCAGGCAAGAATACTGGAGGGAATGGCCATTCCCTTCCCCAGGGATCTTCCCAACCCAGGTCTCCTGTATTGCAGGTAGACTCTTTACAGTCTGAGCCATGAACACTAAATGCAAATCTGAGGTTTTTATATTAAATATAAGAATTATTATTATCCTCATCACTCAAAACACAAAAGCAAAACAGATTCTATCAGAAAAAAAGCAGTTAAGTCCAAAGGGTTATGTTAACTCATCTGAGACTTGAGGACTGAAGAGAAGAGACATCAAAAAGTAAGAAGAAGCCAGAAAAGTATGAAAACTAGGAAAGTGGTATTCCTGAAGCCAACTAAAGAAAATGTTTCAGGAACAGAGAATGATTGATTAGCATCAGTGGAATGCTGGAGACATAAGCCTGATGGAAAATACAGAAATAATAATGAGTAAATGAGTTTACTTTACTGTTTTCTTAAAAATGGTGATGCAAAAAAAAAAAAAGAAAGAAAATTTAAAATGCCAGTAACAATCCAAAACTAAAAACTCTAAAGCAAGATTTTCCTCACTGGTGCTGCTGACACAGGATGTTTAGCAGTATCTCTGGCCTTCATCAAATGCCTGGAGCACTCTCCCTCACCTTGTGACAACCGAAACTGTCCCCAAACTTTACCAAATGTCCCTGGTGGGGAGGGGGAGGGTAATGGTGAGTGGAAGGGTCACGTGAGAGCATGTGCTTGCGCTAGAGCACCGGTGTCTCAAACTTTAGCATCAGTAACACCCGGAGGGCTTGCAAAACACAGATGGCTCAGCCTCACCCCAGAGTTTCTGATTCAGCAGGTTTGGCAAGAATTTGCATTTCTAGCAAGTTCCCAGGGAAAGACCAGAGCAAAGTAAATGGGTGTTAAGGTATATGGTATTTTGGGGACAAATGAGAATATAGGTATTAATAAATCTTAGAAAGTAACAGGAAAAAGACTAATATGAGTTTTAGTAAGTTAGTGGTTGCCAGCAGAAAATGACTTCTTCCTAACAGAAGGCGGAGAAGAAACAGCTCTCAGCATGATTAAGCCCAGGTGAAGACATGGGGAAATGAGAGCCCTCCCGGTGCAGTCCACAAACAGGGGCAGCCAGTTTGGAGAGCAATCTAACTGATGTTGTGAAATTAAGGCTACACGTTCATTTTATCCCAAAATCCGATCCCTGTAAAAATAACCCACAAAACCTCTTCCATAGCCCAGAAAGTTACAGGCATAAGGATTCTCTCTGTCATAAAGCTGACAGAAAGGTTAAAAACAGAACAGGATACTACTCTTTGGGAAAACACCTGAAGCACAAAGGAGTACTATTCTTCTTGTAAACAAAACAGAAAAGGGCCTGCAATGCTAATAACAAAAATCCAAGAGGCAGAGTTCTTCTTTGTCCTTCAAGCCAAAAACAACTCCCTAGGAACCTGGTACCTCCTGCGGTGTTTGGGAAGTCTTCCTCAATCCTGGGGGCAAATGTGGAAATCAAGCCATTCTCTTTCCCTTTCCCTGAGCTCATTATCACCACCTTCCCAGACCCTCCCCAAGAGCTCGAGAAAGCCGGTTAATCTTTCAAGGGTCCTCACTCAGTCCTGGATGGTCTGAGTCACCCAGACAGAAATGACTGCTGAAGGGGCCCTGGCTTTTTTTAAGAGTATTTAATTTGACCAGATATATTAGAAAAATAAAATAAGATTGCAAATATAGAGCTTGTGCTGATACCAACAAGTATCAAAATGTTAAGCTGGCCAATAAACACGTGAAAAGACGCTTAACATCGTTCAGTATTAGAGAAATGCAAATCAAAACTACAATGAGATATCACCTCACTCCGGTCAAAATGGCCATCATCAAAAAGATCTACAAAGAATAAAGGCTGGAGAGGACAGGGAGAAAAGGGAACCCTCTTGTACTGTTGGTGAGACTGTAATTTGATACAGCCACTATGGAGAACAGTATGGAGGTTCCTTAAAAAACTAGAAGTAAAAACCACCATATGACCCAGCAATCCCACTACTGGGAGTATACCCTGAGAAAACCACAATTCAAAAAGACACATGTAACCCAATGTTCATTGCAGCACTATTTACAAAAACTAGGGCATGGAAGCAACCTAGATGTCCACTGGCGGATGAATGGATAGAGAAGATGTGGTACATATACACTGTGGAATATTATTCAGCCATAAAAAAGAATGAATTTGAGTCAGTTCTAGTGAGGTGGATGAACCTAGAGTCTGTTATACAGAGTGAAGTCAGAAAAACAAATATTGTATATTAATGCATACATATGGAATCTAGAAAAATAGCACTGATGAATCTATTTGCAGGGAAGGAATGGAGATGCAGATATAGAGAACAGACTTGTGGACACAGTGAGGGGAGGAAAGGGTAGGACCAGTTGAGAAAGTAGCATTGACATATATGACACTGCTGTGCTGAGTTGCTCAGTCATGTCCGACTCTTTGAGACCCCATGGACTGTAGCCCACCAGGCTCCTCTGTCCACGGGAGTTCTCCAGGCAAGAATACTGGAGTGGGTTGCCATGCCCTCCTCCAGGGGATCTCCCAAACCCAGGGATCGAACCCAGGTCTCCTGCATTGCAGGTAGATTCTTTACCATCTGAGTCACCAGGGAAGCCCAAGAATAGTGGAATGGGTAGCCTATCCCTTCTCCAGGATATCTTCCCAAACCAGAAATCCAACCAGGGTCTCCTGTATTACAGGTGGAGTCTTCACCAGCTGAGTTGCCAGGGAAGCCCATATATAACACTATCCTGTGTAAAATAGCTAGCTATCGGGAAGCTATCAGTCTAGAGGGGTGGGATGGGAGAGTGGAGGGAAGTTCAAGAGTGGGGGGATATACATATAATTATGGCTGATTTGAGTTGTTGTACGGCAGAATCCAACACAACACTGTAAAGCAATTGTCCTCCAATTAAAAAAAAAGTGTTAAAAAGAGAAGAGGTAAGAAATTATTCACTAGACTTCTGTACAAATATCTTGATCACCAAAATCATGTATACTCATTTTTAAAAAATACAATTATGACTAAGCATGACACTAACAGCAAAATCCACTGAAGTGTATTCAGTTTCTTTAGTATGCTATATTTCAAATTGCATTAATTAACCACAGTATTTATCCACAGTTCATTATTTAGTTAAAATTTTTTTCTAATGAATCAAAATAAAACTTAGATGGCAAACTACTGATTTACTTGGAATAATGGTTATAGTTGAAATCAAGACATTAAAGCTTATTTAACCCACCTGTCTTAGTTCCACCGTTGGGCCTCGTCCCACATCCAAAGCAACTTTAATAGGGGCCAAACAAGGGTGAAGTTTAAGCACCTAAAACAATTTAAAGAGCAGGGGTAAGAAGGACAAGCACTAACAAACATGAAGCTTCTTAAACAGTTAAAATTTTCTGTGTGAAAATGGAAGCCAGCTGAGGTCATAAAAAGTCATGTAAAGATGCGTCAGTCATCTACATTCAGCTGCCAGATTTCTCCATTTAGGCATTACGCAGAAATACATTCACCTGATACTCTCCTCTCTCCTGACAACTCCATTTACCCTCAGTCGAAATGCCCTTTCCTGGAATCACTGCCTTCACTATCCAGCCTGTGCCACGTGCCTTATCACTTGCATTTTCTCCTGCCAAAACCCATCACTCTACACATTCATTCAGCCATTCAACACTTGGTACGAGAAACAGTTCTAGGTGGTGGGGACAAAAATCCCTGTCCCTCACTATGGGGAGAAGATAACAAAATAAAAAAGTAATATATTTGAAGGTAGGAAAGGAAAAGAAAGTGAAGTCACTCAGTCACGTCCAACTCTTTGTGACCCCATGGACTGTAGCCTGTAGGCTACAGTAGACTGGACTGTAGGCTCCTCTGCCCATGGGACTTTCCAGGCAAGAGTACTGCAGTGGGCTGCCATTTCCTTCTCCAGGGGATCTTCCCAACCCAGGTATCGAGTCCGGGTCTCCCGCATGCAGACGCTTTACCATCTGAGCCACCAGGGAAGCTCTATATTTGAAGGTAGTAAGTGCTTAAACAAAAAAAAAGAAAGAAAGAAGATATGTGTTGGCAAGGGGTGGGCTAGGGGAGGGCTGTTTGCAATTTTAAATAAGGTGATAAGAGAAAGTCTTCTCTCTGAGGTGATATCTGAGCACAGACTTGAAATTGGATTGAGGGGCAAGACTTGTGCGTTTGGAGGAGGAGCACTCAGACAAAGGGGAGAACTAATGACATGGCTCTGGGGGCACACCTGGCATGTTCTAGAAACAATAATGATGTCTGTATTGCTAGAGCAGACTGAGTAAGGTGGAGACGAGTTGGAGGTCAAAAAGAAAAACGTTTTGTAAAACATCTTAGGGGCTTGAGCTTTTCCCCTGAGTAAGAAGAGGAGCTTACTGGAGGGTTTAAAGCCGAGGAGCTGAGTAACATGTACTGTTCAAAAGGGCCACTCAGCGCAGGGAGTTGGGGATGATGGTGGCTTAGGTCCGAGTTCAAGCAGGGGCGGTGGTAAGAAAAGAAAAGGTCAGATTCAGGATATATGTTGGAGACAGAGTCAAAGAGGTTTTGCTGATGATTTCAAAGTGGGGTATAAGAGAAAGAAGGGATCTCCCTTGTTTGTTTGCTACACATGCCCCATAAAGCCCAACTCCCAGAATGGCCACATCAGGCTAAATGAACACTGCATAATATATCACTAACTGTGCAGAGTGGAGCTATAAGCTCATGGTGTCTGACGCTAGGTGAGCACTCAACATGTTAAAACTTTTGATTTGGAGAAGCTCCCTGTCACAGTTGAGGGGAAAAGGACCATTCTAAACTCGTGCCACTTAAACCCCTACTCCTCCACATTTTAAGCTAACAATCTTGCTTCTGAATTCCCCAAGAAAACAAAGGATGTGAGTAAAGCTTCCTTCAAGGGCTAAACAGCCCCGGCAGCCTATTTATATCTATACTATTGTTTTTCCTCCCTGCTGCTTAAAGTAACCCTTTTCAAGACAACACCCCCCGCTCCCCGCAACATGTATTCTTGACTCCATCTTAATCCTTCTTGTTTCTTCCAAAATTTGCTCCATTAGGCATTTCATTTCTCTCCTACAGCTGCAAACGCTCCTCTCTCTCTTGATTTTGAGCCCGTAAGAATGCTAAAACTGCACGTGCTAAAATAAGCCTTTCCCTTGACCCAGACCCATGGCTTGCTCCTGTGATCCAGTGACCAGCCACTTGGGGTTAGACCAGAAGCTGAGAGGTCAATACCACAAATCTGGCTGGTCTGTCTTACTCCTATTTAACATTCTGCTTCTGATGTAAGTGGAAGCCATCAGTGAAAAGGCTCAGGGGCTGAGAGTCAGAGAGAGCTGTCTAGCTGCCCAAGATCAAACAGAAACGCCTTTGGGATTACCCAGTAGGGATTCCTGGTTCTAATTCTGCAAGAACTTGCTTATTATTCCTGTGGCAGCATTCTCTAAGAAACCTGAAAAATATTTCAATTACTTGCACTAAAAAAATTATTATTCAGAGTTTATGTTAGAAACCAAGTACGCTAACATAAAAAAGGGGAGAAACCTGTATTTTTAACTTCCCAAGGCTGTCTCTGAAATATCAAAGTACCTTTCTATGAAGATCTTTCTTTCTTGTAAAGGAGTTCTCTGTTAGCTGGAAAGAATCATAGAGGTAGGCCAGCATGCCTCGGTCTAGATCTCCATTTATAGATAAAACAGAAGGAACCACGTTTTTCCGCCCGTCTCGGCCCTCAATAGAAAAGTACAAAAATAAAGCATTATTTAGCAGAACTACCTCCTAAAATCATATTTTAGACTTACAGAATCAGAATACAAACTGATCAATAAATCTAGACAGAATGATGAAATTAATTTAAAAGTTATCATTTTGGCAACCCTCATAGTAATCATTGATTTGGGTAAGAAAGATGCTGTAACATCAGCAGGTCAAAATTTGGTGAGCAACAGGTTATTTTTACGTAAAGTATCTGCCCACAAAAGACTTATTAATTACTTGTCAATGAATAACCTCAAAATATTTATCAGCTTTACAACGGAGAAACCTGGTAGGCTCATCTTAATCAAGTGATAAAAGTTAGTATCACCAGTAACAAACTCCTATCACATGCCTCCTGATATGATGCACTGAGGAGAGGGTAGCACCATTGCTGTGGCATGCCTAGCAAAAAACACATGAAGGAAACTCCAATCAAGGGACGTTCTACAGAGCAACTGGCCTGTACTCTTCAAACATGTCAAGGTCATGAAAGACAGGAAAGATAAAAAGAATTGTTCATTTGAAGGGGACTAAGAACACCTGACAACTACTTGAAATACATGATCCTAGATTGGATCCTGGACCTATAAAGAGCTGCTGCTGCTGCTAAGTCGCTTCAGTCGTGCCCGACTCTGTGCGACCCCATAGACGGCAGCCCACCAGGCTCCCCCGTCCCTGGGATTCTCCAGGCAAGAACACTGGAGTGGGTTGCCATTTCCTTCTCCAATGCACGCAAGTGAAAAGGGAAAGTGAAGTCGCTCAGTCGTGTCCGACTCTCAGCGACCCCATGGACTGCAGCCTACCAGGCTCCTCCATCCATGGAATTTTCCAGGCAAGAGTACTGGAGTGGGGTGCCATTGCCTTCTCCACTATAAAGGGCAGATTGGAATAACTGGTTACATTTGAAGGGTTCTGTGGATTTGACAGTAATATCAGATTACCGTTCCTTTCCTGAGCATAATGACTGCACTGCAGTTATATAGGTGAGTCCTGGTAATACTTGAGAAATGCATACTGAAGTATTAAGAAGTCTTGGGCCAGCCACCGTGTCTACAGTTAATTCTCAAATGGTTCAGAAATGACCACAGGGTAGTCCAGTAGTTAAGAATCTGCCTTCTAATGCAGGGGACAAGGGTTCGACCCCTGGTCTGGGAACTAAGATTCCACAAAAGGTGGGGCAACTAAGTCTGTACACCACAACTAAGACCCGACACAGCCGAAAATTAATAAATAAAATTAAAAAAAAATAATAAAAGGTACAAGTCAAGTGGGTTTTTTAAAGGTACAAGTGGGTTTTTTTAAAATGTACATCTTAAAAATGATCATGGTTAGAGAATCTGGGTAAAGGATACATAGGAGCACAAGGGAAAACATACGTGTAATTGAGCCACACTTCCAGGATACATGTGCAAAAGTTCATGATCTCCTAGATTCCACAGGGTTTCTATTGGCTCCTTTCCCCAGGGAAAATTGTAGTAAAGTTTGTTTCCTTTTCGGCCTGCTTCATCCTGACACTCTCCACTGCTGAAGTTAGATGGACTCACAGCAAACTGGAAAGGAAGGTCTGTCTTATTAACTTATTAAAATAAACGTTAAAAAGTAAAGTTGTCTGCAGCAAACTGAATGAAATGGATCAAGTTTCATATAAGAACTGTTAATTTTAATCAAATGAGTGAATATACTGCTAAAATACTGTTTTTTAATCTGAAAGAATTACAGAGAATAACTGTGGATGCTATCTAGCTTTTCTGTGGTCACTTAAAAAGAAGGGAAGGAACCATGAACTTAGATACAGAAGAAAGTATCACATACCATTCTCATCCTTCCATAAACAGCCTGAGTATTTGTGATCATTTCATTTAGTTTAGTTGAGTATTTGGAGATTCTGAGAGTTAGAATAATAAGACAACAGCAAGACAAAAATGCTTACTTCAGCTTTTCTCTCTTAGGCTTACAGTGAAACCTGACTGTAAATTACAGGACCATTTGACTAATATGGAGAGTTCATGGAGGTTGCGAGGAAAAGCTAAAGCTGTAAGAGTGGGTAAGGGTCAAACTCTATAGCAGTCAGGAATGCCAGGCAAGAGAATTTGAGCTTTCTTTTGTTAAAGTCTTACCAACAAGTTTCTGACCAAAACATCAACAAATACCTTTACCAAAGTAACTTTGTCTTACAGAACAATGAAAATCATTACAAAGAGATTTTTTATATGTACTTGTTAATTTTTATAGCTGTCTCATAAATATAACATAGCTATATCAAATAAAATTTCATTTATTACAGAGAAGTATTACTTCTTACTTAGACAATTTGCCTATTCATTATTAAATTAAAGGTTAATTATTGTAGTACCTTTCTCCACCATAGGAGTCGATGACGTAACCAGAAATCAAGCCATTGGCTTGCAGTTCTTGCTGAAGTAAACCATACCAGAGAAGCTTCAGTCTTTTCACCGATTCTTTGAATATCAGAAATATAAGATAATCATTTATTTGAAAAATCATATAATCTATCCCAAAGTGAAAGTGACTGTTTAAACACAAGGCCAAGTTATTTGCCATTTTCTGTGTACCTTTTAATACCATCAGGTGTCTGCTTAGTATCAGAAACAGGGTGAAAACACACTCCAATCTGCGCAAGGCCAAAAGGTAGTCTCTTGTTTATCAGATCCAGGTAACTAACATAGTGCTCCAAGGCACCTGTTAAAAAATAAATCAGTCATTGTATAAATCTGTTTTATAAACCCAATCATTTTGGTCAATTTATAGACAAATTAATAATATAATGCTAACACAGCAGTAAGTATGGTAACATGGAGCTAAAGTAGATCTTAGTTGATTACCACTTAATTTCAAGTAGTGCTCTCCAACTTTTTAGTTTGAAGATTTTCAAATCTACAAGCAAGTTGAAAGAACAGTACAATAAATATCTGTAAATCCTTCACCTAGATTCACCAACTGTAAACATTTTGTCACATTTCTTTTTCTTGTTCACCACGAAACATTTCAGCAGGCACCTCCTAAAATTAAAAATATTCACTGTACATCTTTATTACACCATTAATCATGTCATGATTTCATCTAACATATGATCAATATTCTATTTTCTGTCACCCCAAATGCCATTTATTGCTGTCTTTTTCTCCCTAATTAAGGTTAATGCTCTGCCCTTTGATTAGGTTTCTTAAATCACTCTAAATCTAGACTATTTCTCTGACTTCTCCAATTTTGCTTTTAATAAGACTGACTTTTGATATGAGTACAGGCCAGTCACAGATTAATCTCAAATTAGACTTGTCTGAATGTTCCCTTATGATTTAATTTGGGTTAATCATTTTTAGCAAGAATACTACATAGTTGATATGTTATGTCTTATTGCATCCTAATAGGAGGAACCTAGTATCAAATGATCCCATTTCTAATGAAACCAGATTTAGATTAACTAGTTAAGGCAGTGAATATCCATTCCCCACTATTATCCTGCTCCCCAAGAATCCTCCACCCCATCTTTTAGAATTCATTGATGACCCCTGTTCGAATTATTATATCAAGGATTACAAAGGTAGTTTTCTATTCTAGCATTCCTTCTACATTTGTTGCACAGCTCCTATTAAAACATACTGTCTTCAACTCCTCTTTCTACCAAGAGCTTTAATTATTTTTTTCATTAACACTGTGGATTAGATTTTTATTTAATGTGTTCTCATCCATTACCATCAATATTTATTTTAATGTTCAATTTGTCCCAAACTTAGCCAGTGGGAATCTCCTTCAAGCCAGCATCTATGTCCTTTTAACATAAACTCACTCCTGCTCCTTGGAAGGAAAGCTATGACATACCTAGACAGTGTATTAAAAAGCAGAGACATCACTTTGCCAACAAAGTTCTGTATAGTATAGTCAAAGCTATGGTTTTTCCAGTAGTCACGTATGTACGTCAGAGTTGGACCATAAAGAAGGCTGAGTGCCAAAGAATTGATGCTTTTGGACTGTGGTGCTGGAGTGGACTCTTGAAGGTCCCTTGGACTGCAAGGAGATCAAAGCAGTCAATCCTAAAGGAAATCAACTCTAAACATTCATTGGAAGGACTGATGCTGAAGCTCCAATACTTTGGCCACCTAATGGGAAGAGCAGACTCAATGAAAAAAACCCTGATGCTGGAAAAGATTGAAGGCAAAAGAAGAAGGGGATGGTGAGATAGTGGGATGGCATCACTGACTCAACGGACATGAATCTGAGCAAATTCTGGGAGATAGTGAAGGACAGGGAAGCCTGGTGCACTGAAGTCCATGGGGTCGCAAAGAGTCGAACATAACTTAGCGACTGAACAACAACACTTATTCTTCTAGTAATTTTTTGCTTTCTAGCACCGTAAACTAACTGTGCCAATATTGTCCCTGCCCCAGACCTGGAATGAGCCATTTCTCCAAGTACTGGTTGCTTTTAGAAACTTAATTCTAAGTGTGCTCATTGTTATTGTCATTGTTTTTAGGCCTTTTCAATGAAGAAAGTTAGGAAATATGTATTTTTAAAATAAGTTCATACTGATAGTCAACTCATATTTTATATTACAAAGTTTATCCTTATCTGCTTTGTATCTTTTTTCTTACAGTGAAAATCTTGGTTCCTAATAAATCTATCCATGGGTCTATTTGCTCAGAGTTGGACACAACTGAGCAGGCATGCACAAAATATATGTAAAATACCTTCAGAACTATAATTCCAACATTTCTACTTAGAATAAATCAAAGTTCAAGATTTCTTACACTTAGATTATATCCCACTAAATGATACCACTGTGTTCAACAGTTACTTGAGATTTCCACTTCCCGTAATAATTGGCAAGCTTGTTGACAGGAAAAGCTTGGCCAAGAAACTTCAAAAAATCTGTTTAAAGACACAAGAGAGCTATCAAGGCAGTAAGGACTGAGGGTCCAAGATTTGGAGAGAAAGGAAGAGCGGAGAGGTGAACGCAACATTTAGTTGCTTTTCCAATCTGAAGTAGCACAGCTGAGAAGCTGAAACGCTGACATCGTATGGGGCTCAGAAGTATAAAAATTGTAGTCTGAAAGTCATAAGAAAGAGAGGCCCTGGCAAACACCCCAGCCTTTCACTAGGGACACCTAAAGGGTTGCCTTCTAGGGGTAAAGTGAAAGGAAGCTATCAATGAACTTTCCGGATAAATATATGCCCTAACTGCCTGCCCAAAGCAAAAGTAATCCCCCCCCGCTAGCCCACAGATAGACGAAAATGTCACCCAGAGCCCCAATTTATCTCTACAATTAACACACAAATTACTTAGAAAATCAAGAGAAAAGTCCAAATGAACAAAAGTCCAGAGTAACACAGATACTAGGAACAGACATAACTGAGTTATCAGACCAGACTTTAAAATGTGATCAATGTGTTCAAGAAAGTTGGTAAAAAGATCGGGGAAGTCTAACATATGTGTAACTAATCACATGACAGAAGAAAGAGAATAGGACAGTAGCGATCTTTGGAGATATAATGGCTGAGAATTTTTAAAAACCATTCATACTTAGTTCAGTTCAGTCGCTCAGTTGCGTCCGACTCTTTGTGACCTCATGGACTGCAGCACGCCAGGCCTCCCTGTCCATCACCAACTCCCGCAGTTCACTCAAACTCATGTCCATTGAGTCGGTGATGCCATCCAACCATCTCATCCTCTGTCGTCCCCTTCTCTCTCCTTCAATCTTTCCCAGCATCAGGGAAATGAGTCAGCTCTTCGCATTAGGTGGCCAAAGTATTCATACGCAGAGGCTACCACAACAGTTCAGACATGAAATAAAGAAGGCAAGGGCATGGGGCATAGAAAGATATGGCAAACTGGTACTTGAAAGCTAGAAGCACTAGACAACCAAAAGATTAGGCAAATGCATGGATTTAAGTTTCTTAAAGGAAAGAGAATGTCTGGCTCATCAATAATACTTTGATGAATCGAAGTCAGCTACGTCTCATTTTCTCATAGGGAAGAAAAAATTGATTTGTTTTGGGACATGGTAATGAAAAATGATTTAACTTCCCCAAAGTAAAACCATCATGAATAATTAAAGTAGTTCAAATCAAAATTGTCACATTTACTCAACAGTTTAAGTTTATCTTATTTTATTAAGGAAATCTTTAAAAGGTTATAATATAGGTACTAATTTTCAGAGACCATGGACATTGGTTGTTTCAAATTACTTCCTCGTACCGCTTAATAAAAAAATGGCAAGGGTAACACGTTGCAAAGATGAGATGCAGTGGTAGCCAAGTCTGTCCTATTAAAAAAAAAAATCTGATTTTTTTCCCTCAGGACCTCTACTATCATGTACTATTTAACTTTAAAGGTATACTGTGCCCTATAAAGTTCTGTGTATTCACTCAAGAATCACTTATAAAACTTGATCAGTCCTATTATTCTGCCAATTCAAAAATTACCTGAAGGGCTCTTCAAACAACAGATTATGTAGATCAGTTTTCGTAAGAAAAACTGAGGGAGGGCATTTTCTTGTTACTCTGGAAAAACGAGCTCTTTTTTTTTTTTAATTTGGCTATGCGGCATATGGGATCTTAGTTCCCTCACCCGGGATCAAAGCCACACTCCTGCACTGGAAGCTTGGAATCTTAACCACTCGACCACCAGGGGAAGTCCAAAACGAGCTCTTGATAAGTCTTTTGTGTGTATAAAAAAAAAAAAGGAAAGAAGAGTAACTGTGGAAATACTCGTTAGTATTTTAGTAACAATGAACCAATGATTCAAACAAGCGATTTAACTTAGGTCCTAATTCTAGGACTACACAATTGAACTCAAAAATACTAGGGTTGCCTTGGGAAACTGACAGTTTTACTAGATCCTTGAACCAGATTCTTCAAGAAACAATAACGATCCCATGAACCAGTTGTCTCCAAGGAAGCAAGACTGTCAATAAACCCAACTACGTCAAGAAGACAGATTCAGGTAATTTCCTTTACACGTGACTAAATGGCCAGTTGCAATTCGTGAAATCAAGCGATACTGCCTTTCCACCCCGACACCTATTTTGAAGCATGAAATCGTGAAGCATACCGTGAAGAAGGTTCTCCCGTAGTTTCCCAGAAGTGTTTAGTAAGTTCTCAAGAAATGCTACTAGCTGTTCCTTACTCAGCTCTTTGTCTTGCAAGATTTCGCGCAGCGTTTCTGCAGAAACTAACCTGAAGCCATTGTCCACGGGCAGCGAAAGACCTGGTTCATGATGGAGGGCGTCTACCGAGAAGACCTGCTCCCTGAACACCACCACCGAGGACCACCATTCGGCCGCCAAGTTCTTCCGCAACTCTATGCCCAAGGGTCCAAGGCCGGGGTGGCATCCGTTCAGAAGAGAATCTCGGCTAAGCTGCCGCTTGGTGCCACTGAGGAAACGTCTCTTCTGACAGATCTCTACCAGCGCCTCACTCCCGTCACCACCAGACTCGGGAGCTTCTCTCGGCTCGTTTCGGGGTAGCTCCCCCGGCGACCTCACGGGCCCTACGAAGGAGCCGGTCCCTTCCGACAACTGCTCCGGCTGCCTCCCATCTACTTGACTCCCAAACCCAGACAACAGGCACCGGCAGACTCTCTGGCAGGCTCTGATGGCTGGAGCAGAGCGCATCGCCCTCGGGTGTTAAAGAGCACAGTCTCCTACTAACTGGCAGATCCCTACAAACCGCCACAATAGTGCGAGCCCGGGGGTCCAACTGCGCAGGAACGACGGAAGTGAGCGTGAGCGGAGACCGGTCCCTCCCACGGAAGTACGTCACTACGTTCCGGCCGCCGCCGCCCCGTCCCTTTCGTCCAGGCGAATACAGGATTCCTCTTCTTTCAAGGTCTAATCTTTCCGACTGCTGTTCTTTTAATCCGTCCTCAGCACCGAGAGATCATTGCCACCTGCTTTTTACTATCCCGCTTTGCCAGCAGAATCAGCTTTACTTTCCTATTTGCTTTTGCCAAAATACCTAGGTGTTTTGCCAATTGCCATTTAAATACACATCTTATTTAAATGGTAATTTGCATTCTCCAAGTAGTGTTACCGAAAACAAACCTTAGTTCCCTTTTAAGGTTGTAGTCCTAAATGTTGAGACCCAGGCTTCTCGTTCATCTCTACTAAAAATGCTGTCGCCATCCTCCCTGCCCTCTCCTGTAACTGCGTGCGGAGCCGTGACGAGAAAGTATAGTCCCTTTACATATATTAAAAAGGAAGCCCTTAACCACCAGTACCCATACCCTGGAAACACTTAGAAACTGCTGAGAATGGCCCAGTAACGTTAAAAACTCTCCAGGTTAACGTGGAGGCACCAGACAACCAAGCACTGGTGTACACTTAAGTTGTTCTACCAGAGAGCCCTTCTTAAGGCCCTTCCAGAGCTTGTGACTTCTCATTTCCATTTAAAAAATACGAGCCCTTAAAAATACTGCCCAAATAGTGGGAAAGGAGTACAGCCCAGATAAAGAAAACGGTTGATTTCAAAACGCATCATAGTTCTACTTCCGACTTTCCTATAAGTAGCTAAGAAAAGACTAACCCAGGTGGAAGAACAAACTACTGTATTCTACTAGAATACCAGGAAAAGGCAGTTTATGGAGAGGATAGTCTAGCAACTGAGTTAAGAGAACACAGGAACAGTGAAAATTCATCACGTTAATGTGTGACAGGTTGAGAAAATTGTTCCATACAAGAACATGCAAAAGTCTTAAAAAAAAATCAGTGAAACAGTATATATGAAAGGCAACTGTATTAACAGCAAAGCTGGACAATATTAACGTGTTTTCCACTCCCAGAAAACACACACGAGACCTACAACGCAAATAAATAAAAGAGAGAATGGGGAGAAAAATCACATTTATTAAGACAACCACAGGCTGGACACAACACACATGCTAAAAAGTGGACTGTCTTTTTAAAATTTACTTCAAAGGTAGTTTGTTTTCCACAGCCCCACAACCATTCCAGTGTTTACAAATTAAAAGGCCCACGTTAGACATTGTAACAGTAATATGTAATAAATACTCCAACCTACCCCCAAAAGCTCCTTTTAAGTAAGAGTCATAATGAATGACTAATCATGCTATTGAAAACTAGAGGGTCAATCAGTTTTCAATGTCAGTCCTAAAAATACCATTCCTTGTTTTGTACCTGGAAAAATTCTAGTCTGTTTTACATTTTAGAGGTAAGGCATTAACACCAATTAAAGCCTCAATAACCATAATTTAAATGAAGTCTCATAAAAACCTATCCTCTCCTTGCAAACATGAGAAGACATTCAAATGAAGTATTAAGGTTGGTGAGACACAGTTAAACCTAAAGCTACCCACCAGATCTTTTCAGCAATAAACCCATGTTGACGCTAACAAAAGGACCTATGTATCATAGTCACTGTGCTTTGGGTAATGTGGCTTCCTCTAGGTTAACCATTAAATTTGAGGATTTCTTTCATGCTATTTTACATTTTGAAGTCCTCCAGTTTCCTTAATTACTGGAAATTCACGACTCCTAGTTTGACTAGTTAAGAGCCCCAGGAGGCCTATGAAGACTAGCCTTTCTGTACTACACCAGGCATGAGAACACAGGAAATGAATTCAATCTCAGCTTGTGGCCAACCATCTTCAAGGGTGGTCTTTCAACCTTAGTAATACAGCCAGAGCAGAAATATAATCTCAAAAAGTTATTGAAGATTTTTTCCAAATTACAAATTTGCAAAAGGAACAAAATCATCCATGTTTCTCACTAGGCAGTCTAAGTTAAGGGTGGGGCTATACACTTGTTTCCTGTTTTAGGATTTCCCTTTCACCATTCTAAGACTGTTTAAATGACTCACCTGATTTGGGGAGGCACCAAAAGCCTTTATGCAATTTAGCCCAGAACTGCTAATCAACCTATATCAATTGCATTTTAATCTCTGCAATAGGAATAGATCACTTTAAGAAGGGCCTTTTGATCTCCCCACTTCCCAAAATGAAATTATAGAAAGGAGCAATTTTAGTTTTATGATTAAAAAAAAAAAGACCATCTAAGCAAAGTTTTACATGACATTATATATGTAAAATAAAGTACCATTTCCACTTAATTCAGTCTTCAAATATTTTTTATTGGAAGGCCATGCATTGCCTTCATTTATTGTATTTCAAATCACTGTACATTTACTTTTGTGAAAACACTGCCTGCATTTTCTAGTACAAAAAAAACCTAAAAATTGTTTCAGGAATGTAGAGAAATATCCAACTTAAATAGCGAAAAAGTGCACCATAATTACTGCTGCACTGCAGTCATTTCTGCATTTCCCATGTTTCTTAAATAACTATCTTGTCTGATAACACACAATATAAAGAGCAATTATGAAAAACAGACATTTACATATACTTCTAAAGTCTTATTGAGAATATCCTGTTGGCATCGGATAACCAATCATAGGCGCAGCTGCAGTAGCAGGATATGCATATGCCTGTTGGTTCATACCATTGTGCATATTTGGAACGTTACTTCCATATTGCTGAGTGCTATCATAACCGTTCTGGTAAGTCCCTGTTGGATTACCAGTCCTAAAACTGGTCTGTATACCAGCAGACACAAAATTACTTCCAAAGCTCCCATTGGTGTAATTCGCAGCACTGTAAACACCATTCTGAGTTTTTGCCCCAAAATCTCTCTTAAGCAGACTAGAGTAACCGCGGTCATAATTTTCCCTGTCTCTAAATGTATTAAATCCACCCCTTTTGCCCGCAGAGTATCTGTCCCGCCGGTCATCCTTCATGCCTCCTCTACCCCTGGAACGACCTGTCAAGAAAAAAATTGCCAACCAGTTATTTCCATGGAACCAATCATTACTAACACAGAAAAGAATTTGGTAACTCTATTTAAGAAGTATTTTCTCAACTTCTTTCTGCACTAAAGACTGTACTCACCCACCAGTCCCGTCTAAATGGATTTGTAGACAATCATGTGACGCCACACCCACCAACACTTCTTACCAAAGGTTGGTCTTACCTGAACCTCTGTCTTCCACCAACTGAAGCAACTTAGGATTAATTGCTTGATTAGCTTCACGAAGCACAGAGATAAGGTCGCTCACTTGCTTTATGTTATTAGGTGTAAAGAAAGTGTATGCTGTGCCTGTTTTGGTACTGCGAGCAGTTCTTCCAATTCGATGAATATAATCCTCTGAGGAGTTAGGGTAGTCATAATTGATGACAAATTTCACATCTTCCACATCTGTAAGGTGTTGCAGTGTGGCAAAATAGCAATGTACAGGGTTTTGCACACCACAACAGCCAGACCAAAAATAAAAAGTTAGACAATTGTATTCCCAAGAAGGTATGGGCTGCAAAAAATAGTTAAAATGGTTATCCATTCCCTGTAGGAATACCATTGAGGTTGAAAGGGGGGAAGAAAAAAATAAAAAGCACACGTCATCTGTATGCCTTATTACCCACCCAATGATGGAGTGTGTCAAAAGGACGTGTGTATTTCCTAACATTCCCAAATTAGCAACTCCCCTTATAGATCATCAAGTGACATCTGAATGCTTCTGTGCAGTAGGGCCACTTAAAAGTTCACAGCAACCTCCTCGTGTGCTCTCATTTTGAGGACCTTTCAACAAAAATGTACACGGTCCTTTGTGTTACACACTTAACAGAAGCTCAAAATTCTGGCCACACTGCTTGTCTTGCCAAGACCTTACAACCGCAGCTGCAAGAAAAACATACCTGTCCCCCAAAAGTTGTTTTTATGCACTGTGTCTCGTCTAGGCAAGCGCTTCCAAGAAGCCAGGATTCACTTGAGAATGTGTCTCTCTCTGGCAGGTCTCGACATGACGACTACTGTGTAGGTGAGGGAGGAACTTTCAAAGCACTGCTTTTTTTCCCACTGACTACGTGTGAGAAGTTGCTCCTGCTCTAGATCTTATGTGCCAGTACTCACCAATTTGTAAAAGGCTTTTAGTACCTTTTAAAGCTGCTCTCTCCATTTCAAACTTGAACAAAAATGTCATTGAACATTGAAGTTTGGAAATATTTCTTCGACATTTCAGCAAACTCACTGAAACTCAAAGACCCACAGATCACAGTAAACAGTTTGAAACAATGCTGTACCATGGCAGTCATGCAAAGCATGGGACAGAAAAAATACCACGGCAGTGAACTGTGAGGATAACTTCCATTTTTTTCCCCCGGAGAGAACAGTTTACGGGGCAGAGGTGGTATGTTCTGCCTTTTGAAGATTACTGGCACACTTTCAGCTTTTCACCTCTCTAATCGACTGGAAGCAGCCAGCCGATCACTAGTCCTCCATCCCCCTCGAGTCCTCCGATTGTCATGCCTAGGCCTTGCCACAAAGACTGCACCTTTATATGAAAAAAACTTAGAAAAAATGCAGAGGTTAAAGAAAGCAATAAACTTTCTTTAAAAAAACTATATGGGTATCTTCTGGGAAACCAAGCCATGAATTCGAGTTTGTACTAACCTAGCCCTCTGGAGGCCACATCTGTAGCAATCAGAATAGGAGCCTTTCCATGTTTGAATTCTGCAAAAAAAGGCACATATATAGCCATCAATATGAATGGTATTCTAAGTGTTTGGGGGGTGGGGGTGGGACCCTGCACTTAAAATACTTACCATTTAGAACCCAGTCACGTTCCTGTTGACTCTTGTCACCATGGATACCCATGGCAGGCCACCTAAATTAAAGAAAAAGTTACATTAAGAGATTTTAACCATGTGCTTTATTTAATCATTTTGGTCACAAACCCTTTTAACTCCACCTGCAACAAGGTATACACAATCTTTCCTATACATGTATACTACCAGATCATTTTTCCATCTTTGAAACTCAGATCTATAAACTGTGATTAAACTTTGCCCCTTCTCCTGAACTCAGCTCTAGTAGATATCTGCTTTATCGGAGGACAACCACACATACCCATCTCTCCTCATTTTTCTAGTGAGTTCATCACATCTTCTTTTGGTTTCAACAAAAACAATGGTTTTATTCTCCTTTTCACTCATGATCTCTTCCATTAGACGAATAAGCCTTGAAAGAAAAAATATTCTGAATTTTAACAAAAGTTCACGGTTATGAGCAGAACACCAACTTTTACTCACAGGGCTACAAGTTAAAAAGAAAACACGTGCTTAACCTTTTTAACTGTTCTACCCTTTATCCTTAAACCATAAGACAATACTCTGTTAAGAATAATATAAAAATAGTACTAGCCAATTACCCGAAGGAAGCAAAACAATTTTCAGCATGACAGATTTCAAATTAGCATTTAGATTCCACCCAACTGAAAGTCACTTTTAAAATAACTTGTGAAACAGTGACTCAACTTGTAAAGTTGTTTTCAGAGTTAGTCACTTACTTTTCATCCTTTTCTACGTCATGACACACATCCACAATCTGAAGAATGTTGTGATTTGCACTCAGTTCTAGTGCACCAATGTTTATATGAATATAGTCTTTCAGGAAATCTTCAGCAAGCTGTCTTACTTCTTTCGGCCAAGTAGCACTCCACATTAGGGTTTGCCTATCAGGCTAAAGATTTTTAGATTAAAAAAAAAAGCATTGTATTTTAAGAACAAATTTACAGCTTAGTTTGAAGACGTGACAACATTTAAAGGGCACTCACTCTGATCTGGTCCACAATCTTCCTTATTTGGGGTTCAAATCCCATATCAAGCATTCTATCTGCTTCATCAAGGACAAGGTAGGTGGTTCTTCTTAGATTGGTTTTCCCACATTCTAAAAAGTCTATCAGTCTTCCAGGTGTTGCAATACAGATTTCCACACCTTCAATTAAATACACAAATGTTACCATGACATCCAGAACGTTCTGCGTAATCAGTGACAAATAAAACCTTTTTTGTTACATACCTCTCTCCAAATCACGTATTTGTGGTCCCTTGGGAGCACCGCCATAAATGCAAGTCGACTTCAAGCGACATGCTCTACAGTATTCAGCAGCTACTTGCTGTACCTGTTGGGCCAGTTCCCGAGTAGGTGCCAGCACCAAGCACTAAGCAAAGAGAAAGTCGAACACCTTTAGCAGAGTCCTGAATTCTAGTTTTAAAGTGCTGATTTACTATTGCTACACTGGCAGATGATTTACATTGTCAATACCCAAAGCAGCTTTGTCCCTGGCTACACTGAAAACCGTAACTCTATATATAAAACCACCACGCATTTTCTTTTGCTGTATACTCTACAAATCTCTATACTTTTAACCAAGTTAAGAGAACACACATGTACACTTACAATAGGCCCATCACCTCTCTCTAGGAATGGCTGATGATTGATGTGGACAATGGCAGGCAGCAAATACTATACATGGGAAAAGCAAACAAAAGAAATCACATTAAAAACACTTCTAGTTTAATTCCCAACCCATTTTCTTCAAGACCTGTCACATTAACTCAAAAGTTCTCCCAAACTTACAGACAAAGTCTTCCCAGATCCAGTTTGTGCTACCCCAACCATATCCAATCCACTTAGAGCAACAGGCCATCCCTGAGCTTGAATAGCTGTGGGTTCAGTGAAGTTCTGCCTTGCAATCACGTCCATGACATTGGCTGTAATATTAAGAATTATATAAACATCAGTTATGCCAAGAGAAAGGAACTGTTTTTTTTTGAAACTTTTTTTTAAAAAAGGTGGGCAAAACTAGCACTTACCAGGGAAGTTTGCCTCATAAAAATTCAGGACTGGCTTTGGGCAGTTATGACCTCTAACCGTAATTTCCTTGCTTCTTCTGTATGTCTCTACCTCTTGCTACAAAACAAATTATAAAAAATTCAGTCACATCTCATGAGGATTCCCCCTAACTAAACACACGACCAATACACCTCTAAGTTAATAATTATCTACATTAACATTCAAGTTTGCAAGACATTTCTAGTCAAACTTAAAAGTCACTGAGTTACAGCCTGAAGAAACCACATTAAATTACTCACTGCTGTACGCCTAGCCAAATCCGGGTGTTCTTGATAAAAATTCTTCTCAAACTTGGGCAGCTCATCAAGATTCCACTTCTTTTTAACCAGTTTCTCTCCAGGGTTTCCAAACTTCTTTCCAGATAAGGGCCCTGCCCTACTTCCTCCAAATCGAGGAGCACCAAACCTAAAATTAAAGGAAAAAAAAAATTACATTTTCAAACATGCACAGACTTATTTTACCATCCCTGAGCACATGCTAAAAATCAATGAAAGACTCTGAAGGTGAAGTGCTGTCCTCGGTGATGGTCATTCTTTCAAAAGCCACAGTTAGTACCGCATCTCCCTCATTTTCCGTTATACGAAGTACACACCATTGAAAACAAATCAACAGCCCGGGATTTACTAGGTGGAAACTGGCTGGCCAAGCTCTAGAAGTTCAGATACAAGGACAGACAACAGCTGGTAGCTACTACTCTTTCCCACGAGCAAAAAAATTAAATGCCTAAAAAAGCCAATAAAGGAGAAGCTTAACACCGACGTTACTTAGCAGCTGTCCTGAACCAAAGAGCTCTGGTTTTAATAGGTAGCGAACAACACAGGCAGTGAGAGCAGAATACGGAGGGTGGTCTCGGGGACATCCCTCAAAACGGCTTCCTACCAAGGTAGCAAAATTATATAACGAAAGGAAAACGAGGAGGAGGAGCTGGAGACTACCGGGGGAGGAGTCCCGGCCCGGGCGGAGTCCTTCGGGCGGCGTTCCCGCTGGGGCGGCGCTTCCCCCTTTGTCTCGCATTTCTCTCTGCGCCACATTTTCTCGACGCTGCCATTTTGAGCTCCTCCGCCGGGCGGGGTAACAAAGGCGCCGCCGCCATGTCCGCCGCCGGCATTTTGTACCCACGGCTCTGCCACATGGCCGATTCCCGCGGCGCCGGCCACCCTCCTACCCTCGCCGCATTAACGGCTTCGGAGGCGGCCCTCTCGGCACCCACAGAATCCCCCGATTCCGTACAACTCCTGCAGGCTTACACCGAACAGCGGCGACTTCGCCTCGAAGCGCTGCGCTTTCCTCCCCTCGAGAAATGTGCTCGAAATTCTCCCAACAGTTGCCAAATCATCAAGGCCCCGATACCCTCTCCCAAACAAAAAGGAATCTTGATGACCGTTAACATGAAAACTCCAGTTTTGGACAAATATCAAAATGGCGCAAGCCCTTTTCGATGGCGGAGACCCAAAAATAGTCTCTAGAAGCCGAGTTCCCCCCGCCACGATCATCGGTCTCCCATCCCCCACCCGCCGGGCCTGACAAGTCGGTTCCCACACTCACCCTCGATCCCGGCCACGGTCTCGGTCACTCGAATAACCCGACATGGCGTCAATGGTTGCGGTTGGCGGGAAGCGAAGCGGAGAGAATCGGGTGCGACGAGTCGCTGGAGGTGGCTCCGGCGACGGCAAAGCCTTGCGGGGGAGGCAGCGGCAGAGGGACGACGATGACAGAAGCCAAGGCTGCCCAACAAGAAACCGGTGGAAATGAATGAGGTGCCGGCCGCGTCCCGGCAGCCGGTTTTATAGCCTGGCCCGCCTCCTCCGCCGCAGAGAATGCTGGGAGCCGCTCTATGACCTAATCACTCCGCCCCTGCGCAGAGGTATTAACGCCTGCCGGCGTTCCGGAATCCGCCATTTTCTCGCCTCCCCCACCCCGGGCCCTTGGCCGATTTTTCGCCCCTTTCCCCTTTCAAAGGGCCCCCCGACCCTCCCTGCCGTCCAGACCCTCCCTGCCGTCCACCACTGGGATGCCTCAGCCTGCACTCGCTTGACTTCACCTTTTTCTGATCTTTCACACTTCAAGGAAACCACTGCGCCCTTTTCCAGGTCTAGCCCAGACAATAAAATGTCCAGCCCAGGTCAACCCGCTCGGTCCCCTTGGAGATGTTTACGTCTCCAAAGAGCCTTTACGCTCATTACTAGGGGCGACAGGAAGGCGGAGCCTGACATTGTCACGTGACTGCCCCGCCCGCCGAGTGAGCGGGACGCACTACTTCCCCGGTTGGCGTCGGCGGAGGAGTACAAGACGAAATAGCTCACCGGCAGTGCCGTGCAAATGCCCCCGGGAAATCGGCCGGGGCTGCTGGGTGACCTGGGGTGTCAAACCCCCACCCCAGGACCCCTGAGCGGGATCTGGCTGGTGAAGAATGGTATCTAGAGCTCGCAAACCGCCACCTCGGCACGTGCTGCCAAAGGAAGTACTCCCGCGGTGACCAATCAGCAGCGAGAAGCCGTTTTAACGTCCCTCCCTCGGCCACCGCACCCCTTCCCGGCACTTTCGTTTGCTTCCTCTCCTGTCAGTGAAGGGTCTGCGCCGTGCGGCCCTTTCAGGACGCCGTCCCGCGCGCGCGGCTAGGAGTCCGGCGGCGACTTGCCTCCGCGACATGGCTGGCTCAGAGGCTGGTGAGTCTCTGCCTGGAGCCCCGTTTGTGTGTGGGCTCAAGTCTCCTTTCAGTCCAAGTTCTGAACGCCCCTCCCCATCTTATCTTGAGGCTTCGGGTGGGTTTGGGTTGCCGGCGGGGCTTGTGAGACAACCCGGTCGTAGTCGGCGGGTTCTCTGGCTGGGGCTTCTCAGCCCCTCTCCCTAGTGCATTCGAAGTTGTCGAGCCTGATTTGGGGCGGGGAGACAAGGGCCCTGGGGCGAGGCCCTCAGCACGCGAGCATCTTGGCTGTAAATGATCAGAAAGTGTCTTTCCCTGGGCTGGCATTTTCTAGGGAGTGTGCCCTCTGCTTCTGCATTGCGGGGCCCGAGGCTGAGTAATTAGCACTCTAAAAATCTATTGCTGTCATCCCAAAGCAGAATAGTGGTGGGTTTTCCCGCTTCAGTGCTTTCTACGGTTACCGGCTTTGTGTAGCGCCGTTTTCGAAAAGCGAATTGATTGGGTTGTCTAGGACGCTTTCATCTTTCTTTCCCCAAGACAGCGTTCAAACCAGTTGTCATGGTTTGGTCTGCTGTAAGTAATGGGCACTGGGAGAGGGAGATAAGGTGCCTTGACACTTCCACATATACACGTTTATTTCTAGAACATACTGAAGATAACGTGCACAATAAAAGAACTTGCCCCTTAATTGCCAGTTATTTCAGGGAACAAGTGTTTTCAGGTTTGCTAAATTACCTTTGGTTGAGAAGCCCTTGAAATAATTTGGCTAATCCCAACAGAGGGGTGATACACAGGAAACTTCGATAGAGTTAGTAATGTGCTAGCTCTGAATTTAAAGGCGTTTTTATGAATTTCCCATATCTCTTTTCATATACGGCAAGTATAATTAAAAATAGAACTAACAAATGCAGTAGTGTTGGTGCCATTACTCTAGTTTTTCACAGGCTAGGTTAATCACCACCTATTTGGGCAGCAGAGAAATTCCAACTTGCACAAGATCATTGGGTTAAAAACATGACTAATGCTATGGGGAATTTGAAGCAACATCCATTAATTAGTTTCTAGTAGCCTCAGATTATCATTAACAAAGTGTCTTGTTTGTGACATCTTGTTTACTTGTAAATGTGTTGAAAAAACATCTACCTATGGTTAGTTAAATGAGATCTATGGTAAGTAACTTAAGATTTTAGGTTGCAGCAGTGAAAATTGAATTTGCATCATAGTTTTGACTAAATTGAAATTACAGCTTTTTGAAAGTCATCCCTAGAAATTAAATACAGCTTTTCAAAAATCATGCTTAGTCCAGTGGTTAGGGCTCCACCTTCCAGTGCAGAGGATGCAAGTTTGATCCCGGTTCAGGGATTTAAGATCCCTTGTACTGTAGGGTGTAGCCAAAAATAAATTTTTTTAATTGAAAAAAAAATCACCTAGGAGGGTCTTTGAAATTCTCTAACAATCAGATGCCTTATCTTGTATTGAATTTAGTGTCTGTGTTTGTGGAGGTTATTTTTTATAGAAATGTGTTTGATTTTTTCTAGTATTAGTTAGACTAATCTTTTCCTTCCTTTACCAACAGAGTGGATAACTGTTGCCAATAATCTTCTTTTGAAATGTCACATACACCTGAGGATTCAAGAACTAGAAGACTGTGATGCTAATGTTTTTATTGCTCTTTATCAATCCATTTTGGGAGAAAAGGTACCAGGTAAGGATACTTAAAAGCAGGAGTAATAGTGTCTATATAGTGTCTATATTTTAGGCCAGATGTTTCTAGTGCTTTTTAGTTTGATCTTATATATAAAATCTTGAGATTTCTCTTTGTAGCTTCTTTTTATCTAAATAATAGCATTTATTGCCTTAATACCATAGGAAACCCACTATAGTAACTGCCTTGGTCATCAACTGTTTACTCACTCTTGTGTGAAAGTCACACCTTCTCTGTAAATGTACCTTCTTGGGTTCTAAAATTGAATGGAATTTGAAGACTTGTTGAGTCGTGGTATTTAACCAATTTTTTTTTATGGATAAGAATTGTTGGTACTGTGTTTCTGGTTAAGTATCTCAGAGTCCTTATCCATAGATTGCTTTGGTACCTCTGTATCTTTATATTGTTTATGACCATTCTATACAATCTCTTTTCCCTCCATTGTTATGAGTCAGTGCCCTCATCACTTCCTGGAATAATGGGATAGCCTCCAGCTGGTATCTTTGATACTAGTCTCTTTAGAGTACAGAGGCACGTAGTTATTGAATCAGTCTTTTAAAATACTTTTTTCATCCTTCCCCAAGATACTCATCTTTCTCAATACAAGAGGAGAAACTCCAAATTTAACTTGTTGTTAAAAATCTTTCTGCTCTGATCTATGCTGATCTGAAAAGCCTTTATGCCAATAATTCCCAATAGCTTGCTTTAACAGCATATATATGAATCCTCCTTTAACACCTGTTATGGGTTTTTTCCCTCTTCATGGAAAGCAGCCAGGGGCTATGGGTTAAAGTCCCACCTCATGGGTTTTCTCTCTTGTTAGAGTATTAGCATCTCCTTGAATTTATGGATCTATTTAGCTTTCTTTAGCATGGCACTTATTATGGAGCACGTTCATATATGTGTGTATGTGTGTGTGTTAGTCGCCCAGTTGTGTCTGACTCTTGGTGACCCCATGGACTGTAGCCCACCAGGCTCCTCTGCCCGTGGAATTCTCCAGGCAAGAATACTGGAGTTGGTTGCCATTTCCTTCTCCATATATATGTTGATTGATTATATATTCAACTAATAAAAGATTCTACTTTGTGGAATTCAGGCTCTGTTTATCTGTATGTTACAGCCCACTCTGTTTGGGCATAGCTCAGAGGCCTGGTCAGAGACAGGTAGATGAAAACTTGGACTTGCATAGCATGCAAAATTACATAGTTTTTCCCCCACAGATCTCATAGCTATTCCCAGGAATCAAGAGGATGAAGCTCACAATGTACAAGCAGTGATTGATTCGCTAGCTTTGGATTACCTGCAGGTCAGCCTGTCTCACATAACAGGTTGGTATGTACTTAATCATCAGATAATTTTGCATTTTACTAAAATATTTTGTTGGGTAGAACTCAGCCTTGTTTTACCAAATGAGTAAGGTTGTGAAATAGAGCAAACAGCAAGACTGAACCAAGACAATTCATTGGTATAGTTAAGACAACATCCTTAAAAGCTTTTCCAGGAGAGTCATACATTGGGTTTGGGATAGGTCTCAGAATCCTAGCTGGTAATTTGAATTGCGTTTTGTTGTTGTTACTACTTTATAGCTACCATTCTGTTTGTTTGTAGTAGCTAAAAATTAGAAACACCTGAGTGTCCATTAAGAGGGACAGGTTAAATAAATTACTATAGTTGCTTATAGGGAACTACTCTGCAGCTATAAAAGATAATTGATGATGCTCTTTATATATCAATACAATGTTCCATATTTGTGAAATGATCTGTAATATATATTGTATAAGAAAAATATGATGTAGTTGTAATGCTGATTTGTAGAATATGCTACTATTGGTAAAAACAAATTCAGGAGAAATTTTATGCAGTTGATTGAATGCAGAAGGACTCTCTAGAAGTACACGTAAGAAACTTAATTCTGATTGCCTCCGATGAGATGAACTGGACAAGGGTGGGATGAGATTTTTCATTTTATACCTTTTGCACTTTTTAAATTTTGAACCATATGAATGTATTACCTGTTCGGAATAAATAAAACTGTAAATTGTTTTTCAGCCTTTTTCCAAAACAGTACCCATGCCTATATTCAGAAGCCAAACATAACAAATTCATTTGTAAATCTCTGTTTTGGTAGATAGAAAATGAGGGTTATTTCAGTAAATTATTTCAAGATAACGAACAGAGGAAATTTTGGAGACTTGAAACTGTACCTGAATCACTGAGAGAAAGTGTATACTGTTTAATTCTTTGACAGTCGTTAAGAGAGATACATCTTAAGTCAGAATAGGACATTTATATCTTATTTTGGTAGTAATAAGAGCAAAATTTTACAGAAATACTGTCTTTAAGTTTTTTAGTGTAGGTCAAGGTAAGTAAATGTCATAAATTAGTTTGGAGAAAATTCGTTTTGAGGGATAATGCTGGGACTTCCCTGTTCTTTGGAAATGGCTTTCTCTCCCAATTGGGCAATTTTGGGTATTTGTATTTACTGTATAAACATACCATATACCAAGATTGTGTCTGCATGTAGAACTTCTGGTGTGCAGAGTTGCCTCTGACGACTCATACTCACCCCACAGAAAGTTGCAAAACTGCTTACCTCCTCCAGTAGACTGCAAAGCAGCTTTTTACTCCTTGTGCGCTGTTTAAAGCAGTTTCTCCTACACTCTGAAGCACTGCATTCTGGCGGGCAGTCTTGTTGCTGGGTTGGCACAGTATGCTCCCCATCCTGGAAACCAGAAGTCTTGGATATGTCCTGGGAGTATGCTTGTGTATCTTGTTAAGCCACAAAACATAGGGCTTAAAAAAAAACCAAAACATAGGGCTTAAGATTTCTGTTCAGTTCTTTTAAACAGAAAAAAAACTATCAAACATTGACTGTCTTTACTGGAGTGTTGTAAAACATCAAATTTCTGGTTTAGGTGGGTTTTTTTTTTGCATCATGACTGAGGTTATGAATGACTAGATTATCTCAAATATCGAATTTCCACTCCGCCTCTCCCATACCTGTTTGAATTCATGCCAAATCTAATCTCCCAAAGGACAGCCCAAGTGTCTCAGGAGTTTTAAGTTCCATCAATACCTCAGGTTGCTCAGAGTCCATTTTAGGTGACATTAAACATGTCAAGTTTTCATGCTTTTGTAGCCCATTTCTTGTCAACATTTCAACTTAACGTTTATTAAAAATCTATTTGAGCCGAGTACTGTGCTGGAAACTGTTTACAGGTTAGTTTCTAGGTATTAAGTTGGTATAATGGAAGGTAAGGCTGGCGAGTTGGGGGTATGGTGAGATTAAAAGGAGTTTTATATGCAGGGAACCGGCTTAGTTTTTAATTAAAAATGGTATAACCTGTAGTAAGCGAATAGGAGTTAACAAATTTTAAAAATTAGGAATTCCTGATGAAGGTATCTGAAGTTTTTTTTTTTTTTTATATTCTCTACTGCTGTTATCTTCAGAACAAGTCACACCACCATCATTCCATATTCACCAGGCTAATAAAATTCAGCTTAGTTGTTTTATACTTCAGTATAAATCTTATAGAATGAAGTTCACTTATTTTGCTTCCTTATAAATGAAGGACTGTGCCAATGAATTATCACCCATAATGTTCAGGACTACCATTTTTCAAATATAATCAAGTATCAGGAAATTGATATTTTTAATATTTATACTGTCATTTTTTCTCTTGGGTTAATTTATAATCCTGTGTCCTGAACAATATTTTTACATTGGTATATCCATTTCAAAATCATGAGGCTTTCAATTTCTTGGTTAATTTTTTTTTAATAGCTCTGTATTCTGTGTTCAGGAGAAAATATAGTGAAAGGAGATAAAGAATCTATTAAGAATCTTCTAGAAATATTTGATGGGTTGCTGGAGTATCTTACAGAACACATCAGTGAAACATCTCACGAGAAAAGTAAGTAAGTTTAAGAATAAAATTTGTCTTGATTTATATTGTTATCTCCCTTCTTATCTTTTATCTTTTTGCCAATTTTTCTCCATAGGAATTAGAATCACTAATACACTGTATCTGATGAATTTAATTGTAAATTAAATTTCAGTTCTCACTGTTGAAGTGGTTGAAAGCTCTTACCTAATGAATACATCCTTTGTCAACTTGGGTATTGCTTATAAATTACTTTAAACCTAATCTATAATAGGAAGCTACATCTAGTTAAAATTGCTTATTGTCCTCTATTATTACATGAAATTCCTTACTCAGTAATTCCCGTGTCAGAACTGCCATTTTTGTACAAATTTGGATATTGCCAAGGCATCAACAGAAAGAGTTGATATGTTTCTGTCTTCACCCTACACCTAGGTGTGTGACAGCTTGAATATTTTTTATTTTACTCTTCAAATAATTCATTTCCCCAAATTGTAACAGTTTGTTGTGTGAAATTTTGATTTTATGTTTTTCTATTGCTATATTATTAATATTTTCCAAAAGTATTCTGGTTATATTTAAACTGGATCACTAGTGTATAGGAGTTATTCATAATCTTTGACTCCATAAATCTCATTTCTAGGGATTTGTCCTGAAGAAATAGTACAGAAGAAAGTTAGGGACTTCCTTGATAGTTCAGTGGCTAAGACTCTGTACTCCCAATACAGGGGCCTGGGTTTGATCCCTGGTCAGGAAACTAGATCCCACAGGCTACAATGAAGATTGAAAATCTCAGGTGCCGCAACTAAGACCTAATGCAGCCAGATAATATAAAATAAATGTTTTAAAAAAGAGGTGCTTAGAGGTTTTTATGCACTGTTACTTATCATTGAAAAAAAAAGGCCTATATGTCTTACCAATTTAGATTGATCAATAAATAATACAAAATACATACAGGTTTCTCCTGCCTCTTGAGAAACCTGTACACAGGTCAAGAAGCAACAGTTAGAACCGGACATGGAACAATGGACTGGTTCCAGATTGGAAAAGGAGTACATCAGGCTGTATATTGTCACCCTGCTTATATAATTTATATGCAGAGTACATCATGTGAAATGCCAGGCTGGATGAAGCGCAAGCTGGAATCAAGATTGCCAGGAGAAATATCAATAACCTCAGATATGCAGATGGCACCACCCTTATGGCAGAAAGCGAAGAGGAACTAAAGAGCCTCTTGATGAAAGTGAAAGAAGAGAGTGAAAAAGTTGGCTTAAAACAACATTCAAAAAATGAAGATCATGGCATCCTGTCCCATCACTTTATGGCAGATAGATGGGGAAACAATGGAAACATTAACAGACTTTATTTTCTTGGGCTCCAAAATCACTGCAGATGGTGACTATAGCCATGAAATTAAAAGACGCTTGCTCCTTGGAAGAAAAGCTATGACCAACCTAAACAGCGTATTAAAAAGCTGAGACATTACTTTGCAAAAAAGGTCCATGTAGTCAAAGCCGTGGTTCTTCCAGCTGTCATATATGGATGTGGAAGATGGACCATAAAGAAGGCTGAGCGCTAAAGGATTGATGCTTTTGAACTGTGGTGTTGGAGAAGACTCTTGAGAGTCCCTTGGACTGCAAGGAGATCAAACCAGTCAATCCTAAAGGAAATCAGTCCTGAATGTTCATTGGAAGGACTGATGCTGAAGCTCCCGTACTTTGGCCACCCGATGTGAAGGCCGGCTCATTTGGAAAGCCCCTGATGCTGGGAAAGATTGAAGGCAGTAGGAGAAGGGGTCAACAGAGGATGAGGTGGTTGGATGGTATTACCGACTCAATGGACATGAGTTTGAACCAGCTCCAGGAGATGGTGAAGGACAGGCAAGCCTGGCATGCTGTAGTCCATGGGGTTGCAAAAAGTCGGACATGACTGAGTAACTGAACAACAACGTTAATATACAACTCAACTGAACTGAACAGAATAGGTTTACTATTGTGAAGTTACCCAAAACAAGTTTTTAGCAGCCATAGCAATTTATATAAATTCTAGTACAAATGAAGACAAAAAATGGGGGCAGGCTCATGATTTCTAATTCTCACATTGTTGATGGTGATACCTATGCCATGATTTTAACATCTGAAATTAATCTTAAATTCTTTAGAGATAGTTTTCTATCTTTTATCCATGTTGCTGAAAAGATTTAAAAGCATATAGGGATAAGGCACAGAAGGAAAGTTTGAAGGACACCCCATACTGTATATTTCTTTTTATTTTAATTGCAAAAAACTTCAGAGTGTGTAATATATTAATATGTTAAATATCAACCTAGGAATGCTGGGAAGAGTCAAAGCTGCATGCCACATTTATTGCTCTCAAATAAACCTATACTCAAGTTAGGGAGACTGCCATAAGTACAAACAATAAAAAGCATTTTAAGAGAATTGGGAGGGAGTGAATGACATGCAAAAAAGAAACCTGACCTAATTCAAGGCTGCCATAGGTATTTTGATGCTCTATGGTTTTCTAGTCATTTTAGCAGCAAAAGTAAGAGGAAGAAAACTACCTGTAAGAGATTGATTGATTTGAAACGTTCTAGAGACAGCAGTTTTTATGACATAGTACTTGATTACAGGTAGTGGGGGGATGATAATGGGGATGGAGAGGAGGACAGAACTGAGGGATACTTATATGATACTTACATGTGAGGCTGGTGAAAAATGAAATGCTGAGCGGGGAATCTTCCACGGGAGGTCAGGAGGCTGTGGTGAGCTTAGTGCTGCTAGGAGGGAGTTGCTCAGATGGAGTTTCTGAAGTCTGGTTCTCAACTTTGCAGGTCCAGATTTATACAGTAGTATTACCTGGAGCTGATCAGAATCTCAAAATGCCAACTAGTAACAGGAAATATTTATTACTAGTCAAGTCGGTATAGGGCAGTTCCTTCTGAGCTGGCATTATCATCTACCACTGAAGAGCGAGGAATTGGAAGGCACACTGTGGACTCTGCTGCTGCCCACTGTATGACTAAATTTCCACCCTCACTGTATGACTGAACCTTTCTAAGCTTCAGTTTTCTCCATCGGAAATTCTTTCACAGTTGTAGGAAAGGTTAATAGATACACATAAATGGTTTAGTACTGAGCCTAGCCCAGAGTTACTACACAATGAATATTGACTAATGTTGTTAAAATGTTGTTTGGTGAATATGGAAATAGAAAAAAGTGAGAAGTGGGATGAGAATATGCAGACGGGTAGATCTGAAGTAGGAGATTTCACTCACATACCTCCTGAAATCACTTGCTTAGTTACTACCACTGTGAAAATGTATTATCTCTAGTATACTGAGGTAGAAAAAAGGTTGATAGTCTTCTCTTTTTTTGGCCACTCGGCATGGCATGTGGTATCCTAGTTTCCCGACCAGGGATGAACCCCTGCAGAAGGGCAGAGTCTTAACCACTGGATCACCAGGGAATTCCCAAGGTTGATAGTCTTAAGGAAAACTTCATCCACGCCTTAATGTGGTCTCTCTTTTCAACTGGGGCATGATTGTCTTGGAGCTTGAGTTAGGCTGACGCAGTCATGTTTTTCTGAAGATACACCCTAATCATTCTGCCTCAGATATCCCTTACAGATAGAGAGGTATAAAGAATACATGGACCTACCGCTTAGCTTAAAGAAGAAAACAGTGTTAATACAACTGTAGACTCCTTAGAAAGCAGCACTTGTGTTGCTTCTTTGTTACCCAGGTAATGCTCATTGCAAGTAATGATTTGGTTCTTTCTTTACTTTCACAGGAGCCTAGTTGACCAGTAAGGGGTTGAGGGTATTTTGCTGTCCTTACCTCTATGCTTGCCCTGTAGAGAAATAATTACATTAACTTGTTTTTTCTTTTTTTAACTTTGGGTGGGGTTTTTTTTTTGGTATTTTTATCTGTTCCAAACAGGTGAAACTGGACAGGGTTCTAAAGAATCCCATCGAGGAGACCCTTTGGAAGATCGAGAAAATACTAACGACTCCGGATCATCATGGAAAAGAGTTTCTTTTGAGAGGTAGCTCTCAATATTTGTTAATTTAATCAAAACAAGTTATGCTTTTCCTTCTACTAAGAATTAAAATTGCACACAGTATACCAGAATGGCAGCAAAAAACAAAGCTAATGTGAATTTTACTAACTTCTCATGTTTTAAACCTCCCTGAGAGAGTTTTAAGCACCTTGAGCTATGTATAGTCTCAACATTAACCGCCTATACTTAATTTAAAACATTTCCTTGATCACCAAAGTAATTTATGTTCCTTGCAGAATACTTGGAAAGTACTTGGAGTAAAAAAGAAGCAAAAAACAAAGAATAAGATGAACTATATCATTCAGAACTAAATAACTGCTTATTAACATTTTGTTGTAATTTAGTCTTTTTTTTAAACTATATTTTTCTTTTGGGATTTAGTCATATTATCTGTATAATTTTGTTTCCTAAATTTTAAAGTTTAACACATCAAGTCTTTCCCTAACTTGATAAACTCTTTATAATCATTTTTAATCACTGTATAAACATACATGCAAATGGGTGCATCATAATTTACTAAACCACTCCTCTTCAGTAGAGGTAGTTTTTTTAATATATATTTATTTTTTAAGGTGATACATACTTTAATTTTTCTCCTCTTCTCATATATTTAAGCTGTATTCAGAGTCAAAGACCATGAATGATATAGGGCAATTCAAAGTTGCCAAATTACTTTCTAAAAAGGCTGTGAGTGTTTATATACCCACCAGCAGTATAAAAGTGCTGGGTGACTGCACCAGTAGTCACCAACCAGTACTGTTGCCCATTAAATACCAGAGTTTTTAAATTTGTACTGTCTTCATAGACAAAATGTGATGTTGTTACAGGCTTGATTACACTTCTGCTAAGTAGAGGTTGAATATGGTACTAAGATTTTCTTTTAAATATCTGATTATCATTTATTTTGTGGAGTTTGTCATGGTTTGAAAAGCACAAGCAAAGCCTTATTTAAATATAGCACATTGTGGAAAATGTGTCTAAAGAAGACTATCAGAAAATAAATTTCTTGACTTAATTTTTCATTATTAGGTTAAAAAAATAAAAGTGCCAAAGTAAAACAATAGAAGGATGTTTAGTACAAAATTAATATCCTACCCAGATTCCCTTCACACCCCTAAAGTCACCAATATTTATTGTTCTCTGTGTGTCTTCTCTTATACATTTAATCCTTGACACTTTATACACTGCTTTTCCCACCATACATATATCAGATAAGCAGCATAGCGATGCCCAGTCTGAGCATTCACAGGCAGGCTACTTGAAGTGGTTCTCAGGACCCTCACTGGAAGGGCCCTTGTCGTCAGGCCCTGAGTGAGTGAGGGAACTCTTGCAGGTGTTCCTTACCGTCTGAGGTGCCGGGCTCCTCTTGGGATGGAGATGAAGCAGAATCCACTGGTGAAATAATTAGACTTGGAGACACAGCACACACCTTTTCTCTAAGAAGTAATGGTGAGTAATTAAACCTTAAATATCAGTTGTTATTCCGCATACAACTATGAAAATGAAACTATGAAAATAGTTATACCTAGGAGTTTTTAAAAGTTGAGAAGAATATAGAGAGCCCTAACTGGACATCAGAATTGAAATTCCAGAATGCTGCCATTACCCACTAAATATGAACAGTGGTCCAAAATGAGTCAAGTGGGAGTCCCAGGTGCATGGGCAAATAGGTGTATGCAAGTTTGTCATGTAGTATGTGGGGCTTCCCAAGTGGCACTAGTGGTGAAGAGCCCGCCTGCCAGTGCAGCAGACACAGGAGATGCGAGTTCGATCCCTGGGTCAGGAAGATCCCCTGGAGGAGGGCATGACAACGCTCTGCAGTATTCTTGCCCAGAGACCATGGACAGAGGAGCCTGGTGGGCTATAGTCCCTAGGTTCGCAAAGAGTCGGACACGACTGAAGAAACTTAGCATGCACGAATGCACATGTGGGACTTGATACCCTAGAAAGAAAATTCTGGATGCAGCTTAACAGTTTAGTCACATTCATAATACCCGCTAAGTATAGTTTTCCAAGCTGGGTGACTCATTTCTTTTCATAGTTTCAACCAAGTCTATATATCCAGTAGCAGTTTTTCTTCCAGGCTTCAGGCCGTATTTCCAACAGTCTACTGCTTATATACAGGCCCATTTTGAGCCCCTTACCTTGCCGTCTTCCAGCCATCCCACTTCTGTTCTGCTCATCTTGGTTGTCTTGCTCTTGTCATCATATATTGAGTTGGCCGAAAAGTTCATTCAGGTTTTTACATAAGATGGTACAGAAAAACTCGAACAGACTTTTTAGCCAGACAATAGTTTCTTTTTTTTTTTTTTGACTGTGCTACGCAGCTTGAGGGATCTCAGTTCCCTGACCAGGGATTTAACCTGGGCCACAGCAGTGAAAATCCGGAATCCTAACCGTTAGGCCACCAGGGAACACCATATAGTTTCTTTTGTTGGAATACTCTTCCTCTTTGTCCCTGGCAGACTCACTCTGTACAAAGCCCAGCCTCTGAGGCTCTGTATTCCTACAATGGGGTCTTCTTGCCTTATTTCACTAACACCATTCTCAACATTGCACAGTAACTTTCGAGTTTGACATTATGTAAACTGAGTTGCAGGGACAGTAGCCACCTCATATACATTCAGCCAATATTTGTTTAGTGCCTTCCCTGTGCCAGGCATTGGTGATACGGTGCTAAACAAAGACATACAACTCCCTTCCCTCACAGCATATATATTCTGCTGGTGGGGGCAGTCAGTTAATAAGACAAATAAGTGAAATGTATAATAAAATTTTTCATATTTGTTTTAGTATCCCCCAAATTAGGAGAACATCAGGCCCACAGTATTTTTTGGAGTTGAAGAACAGGAATGGTAGAGTTGGATGAAGTGCATTAAATTATGGCAGTCAAGTGGCCCACATTCTCTTCCAGACTCTGTACTGGCTGTGTGACTTAGGACAAGCCCCTTCTCTTTTCTGAGCCTCTGTTTCTTCCAGTGTGAAGTTAGAGAATTCAACTAAACCATCTTTGAAATCCTTCTCTGCTTCAGTACTCTTAATTCCAAAGAATAGACTCTCCTTTCCAAGGAATTGTGTTCAAAGAGCCTGAGCCTGAGCCTGGGAGGTCAGACAGTAGGCCATAGACATATACTTGCCACTAAGGTGGGCAAATGAGCAGAATAACCAGAGTCAAGTGTAGGTAATGCAAGAAGGTGTCTTCAAGGCAGATAGTCAGATGAAAGGGATGGTGGTTTTAGAAATGGTATTCTGTGATAGCCAGTGCACGTAGAAAGGTTGTATCTATAAAAAGTGAATTACTTGTTTTCAGATTTTAGCTATTCAGATGAAACGCAATTCAAGGGAAAAAGAAAAGGTTGAGAGAAAAGCCAGGCTGAGGTGTTTGGGTTTGATATCATATGGTAGTTTCCTTTTATATTTGGATTTAAGTCATCAGATAAGTGTCATCATACACATTCTTAGGCATCTAATTCAGACTTTAATTCCAGGATTATAAATCCTTATTGCAGTATAATTGACATATATTATTATACAGGTATACAATATGATTCTTTATTTGCGTATATTGCGAAAAGAATACCACAGTATATCTTGTTGTTCAGTCACTCAGTTGTGTCCAGCTCTTTGGGACCCCATGGACTGCAGCATGCCTGGCTTCCCTGTCCTTCACTATCTCCCTGAGTTGGCTTGCACTCATGTCCATTGATGAATGATGCCATCCAACCATCTTGTCCTCTGTCGCCCCCTTCTTTTCCTGCCCTCAGTCTTTCCCAGCATTAGGGTCTTTTCCAGTGAATCAGTTCTTTGCATCAAGTGGCCAAATTTATTGAAACTTCAGCATCAGTCCTTCCAATGAATGTTCAGGGTTGGTTTCCTTTAGGTTTGACTGGTTTGATTTCCTTGCTGTCCAAGATCATCTCCAGCACCACAATTGGAAAGCATCGATTTTCGGCGCTCAGCCTTCTTTATGGACCAATTCTCACATCTCTACATGACTCCTGGAAAAACCATAGCTTTGACTAGATGGACCTTTGTCAGAAAAGTAATGTCTCTGCTTTTTAATACACTGTCAAGGTTTGTCATAACTTTTCTTCCAAGGAGCAGACGTCTTTTAATTTCATGGCTGCAGTCACTGTCCACAGTGATTTTGGAACCCAAGAAAATAGTCTGTCACTGTTACCATTTTTTCCACATCTATTTGCCATGAGGTGATGGGACCAAATGCCATGATCTTAGTTTTTTGAATGTTGAGTTTTAAGCCAGCTTTTTCATCTCCTCTTTCACCATCAAGAGGCTCTTTTGTTCCTCTTTGCTTTTTGCCATTAGGGTGGTGTCATCTGCATATCTGAGGTTATTGCTATTTCTCCTGGCAATCTTGATTCCAGCTTGAGCTTCATCCAGCCTGACATTTCACATGATGTACACTGCATGTAAGTTAAATATGCAGGGTGACAATATACAGCCTTGACGTATGACGTACTCCTTTCCCAGTCTTGAACCAGTTTGTTGTTCCATATCCAGTTCTAACTGTTGTTTGACCTGCATAAACGTTTCTCAGAAGGCAGGTAAGGTGGTCTGGTATCCCCATCTCTTTAAGAATTTTCCACAGTTTGTTGTGATCCACATAGTCAAAGGCTTTAGCGTAGTCAGTGAAGCAGAAGTAGGTATTTTTCTGGAATTCCCTTTTTCTATGATCCAACAGATGTTGGCAATTTGATCTCTGGTTCCTCTGCCTTTTCTAAATCCAACTTGGACTTCTGGAAGTTCTTGGTTCACATACTGAGAAAAAGTATTTTTAAACCTTTTCTAAAATTGAGCCTAGCTTGAAGGATTTTGAGCATTACTTTGCTAGCATGTGAAATGAGTGCAATTGTGTGGTAGTCTGAACATTCTTTTGCATTGCCCTTCTTTGGAATGGGAATAAAAACTGACCTTTTCCAGTCCTGTGCCCACGGCTGAGTTTTCCAAATTTGCTGGCATATTGAGAGCAGCACTTTAACAACATCATCTTTTAGGATTTGAAGTAGTTCAGCTGGAATTCCATCACCTCCACTAATTTTGTAGTGATGCTTCCTAAGGCCCACTTGACTTCACACTCCAGGGTGTCTGGCTCTAGGTGAGTGATCACACCATCATGGTTATCTGGGTCATTAAGACCTTTTTTGTACAGTACTGTGTATTCTTGTCCCCTCTTCTTAATATCTTCTGCTTCTGTTAGGTCCATACTGTTTCTGTCTTTATTGTGCCCATCTTTGCATGAAATGTTCCCTTGGTATCTCTAATTTTCTTGAAGAGATCTCTAGTCTTTCCCATTCTATTGTTTTCCTCTATTTCTCTGCATTGTTCACCTAAGGCTTTCTTATCTCTCCTTGCTGTTCTTTGGAACTCTGCATTCAGATAGGTATATCTTTGCTTTTCTCCTTTGCCTTTCAGTTCTCTTCTCAGCTGTTTGTAAGGCCTCCTGAAACAACCATTTTTCCTTTTTGCATTTCTTTCTCTTGGGGATGGTTTTGATCACTGCCTCCTGTACAGTGTTAAGAACCTTCGTCCATAGTTCTTCAGGCACTCTGTTTATCAGATCTAATCCCTTGAATCTATTTGTCACTTCCATTGTACAATCACAACGGATTTGATTTAGGTCATACCTGAATGGTCTAGTGGTTTTTCCTACTTTCTTCAATTTAAGTCTGTATGTCTAGTTAACATTCATTACCGAAAACTTACCAACTTTTTCTTGTAATGAGAACTTTTACGATTCACTCTATTAGCAACTTTATACGACAGTATTTTTTCTTAAACCTTTTTAAAAATTGAGATACAGTTAATGTACAATATTATATAAGTTACAGGTGTACAACATCGTGATACACAATTTTTAAATTTTATACTCCATTTATAGTTTTTATAGGTCTTCCCTGGTGGCTCAGATGGTAAAGAATCCACCTGCAGTGTGGGAGACCTGGGCCTGATCCCTGGGCCAGGAAGATCCCCTGGAGGAGGGCATGGCAATCAACTCCAGTATTCTTGCCTGGAGAATCCCACGGACAGAGGAGCCTTGTGGGCTGCAGCCCATCAGGTCACAAAGTCAGGACACGACTGAGTGACTGAACGTATAGTTATAAAATATTGGCTATATTCCCTGTGTTGTATGATATATCCTTGTAGCTTTATTTTATACATAATAGTTTGTACTTCTTAACCCCCATCCCTATCTTGTCCCTCTCTCCACTAGTGACCATTAGTTTGTTCTCTGTACGTGTGAGTTTATTTCCTTTCTGTTACATTCACTACTTTTATTTTATAGATTCCACATATAAGTGATATCATATATAGTATTTGTCTTTCTCTAACTTATGTCACTTAGCATAATACCCTCAAAGTCCATTCATGTTGTTGTAAATAGCAAAATTTTCATTCTTTTTTTATGACTGAGTAGTATTCCAGCATGTATGTACATAAACCATGTTTTTTGTATCCATCCATTGATGGACACAGGTTGCTTCCTTATCTTGGCAATTAGAAGTAATGCTATGAACATTGGGGTGCGCGTGTCTTTTCAAATTAGTGTTCTCTTTTATTTTGAATATGTAGCAAAAGTGGAAGTGCTGGGTCATATGGTAGTTCTATTTTTAACTTTTTGAAAAGCTGCTGCATTGTTCTCCACCGTAGCTGCACCAATTTACATTCCCACCAGCAGTGTACAAGGGTCCCTTTTCTCCACATCTCCACCAACATTTGTTATCTATGGTCTTTTTGATAAGCCATTTTGACAAGTGTGAGGTGATAATCTCATTGTTTTAATTTGCATTTCTCTGATTAGCAGTATTGAGAGTCTCTTCATGTACCTGTGGCTATCTGTATGTCTTCTTTGGGAAAATGTCTATTCAGGTTTTCTGCCCATTTTTAAATTGGGGTTTGTGTTTTTGATGTTGAGTTGTATGAGCTATCTATATACTTTGGATATTAACCCCTTATCAGTCATCTCATTAGTATATGTTTTCTAATTTTAAAGGTTGTCTTTTTGTGATGGTTTTCTTTGCTATGCAAAGCTTTTAAGTCTAACTAGGTCTCATTTGTTTATTTTTGCTCTTATTTCCTTTGCTTTAGGAGATAGATCCAAAAAGGTATTGGTACAATTGTTTCAAAAAGTGTTCTGCCTATATTTCCTTCTGGGCGTTTTATGGTTTTGGTCTTACATTTAGACCTATACTCCATTTTGAGTTTATTTTTGTATGTGGTTTGGGAAAATGGTCTAGTTTCATTTATTAATATGTAGCTGTCCAGTTTTCCCAGCACCACTTATTGAAGAAACAGTCTTTTCTCTATTGTATTTTTTGTCTTGTCATAGATTAATTGCAATCTGTATATATACATGATTGTTTTAAGTTGCTGATCTCTCAATTTCAAGTCCTTTTTAACAGCCCTGCATTTGTACTCTCCTCCCCTCACAATTATTGTTTTTGATGTTGTATTTTATATCTAATTATTTTGTGGATCCCTTAACTGAGCTTCCCTGGTGGCTAAGTGGTAAAGAATCTGCCTGCTAGTGCAGGAGATACAGGTTCGACCCTGGGTTAGGAAGATTCCCTGGAGAAGGAAATAGCAACCCAGTCCAGTATTCTTACCTGGGAAATCCATGGACAGAGGAGCCTGGCGGGCTACAGTCCATGGGGTCACAAAAGAGTCGGACACGACTTGGCAACTAAACAACAGTTCCTTATTGTGGATATTCATGATTTATGCTACTTTTGTCTTCTAACCTTATTAGCTTTGTGTGTGGATGATTTCCTACCTTTTCTGTATGGTTGCCTGTACCAATGAACATTTTCATTTCATAATTTGCATGTTTCTACTTATAGTCTTTTTTTTTTTCATTTAGAGAAGTTCCTTTAACATTTGTTGTAAAACTGGTTTGGTGATGCTGAACTCTTAGTTTTTGCTTGTCTGTAAGGCTTTTGATCTCTCCATCAAATCTGAATAAGATCCTTGCTGGGACCTGGTTGTAGGTTTTTCCCTTTCATCACTTTAAATATAGCCTGCCACTCCCTTCTGGCCTGCAGAGTTTCTCCTGAGAAGTCAGCACATAGCCTTGAGGGAATTCCCTTGTTTCTTCTCCCTCGTTGCTTTTAGTAACAACAGCAGTTTTTAATTTTTACCCTTAGAACAAGAGTTGTCTTGTAATGTGGGACTTCCTGTACTTCCTGGACTTGGATATCTGTTCCTTTCCCAGGTGAGGGAAGTTTTCAGTTATTATGTCCTAAAATATGTATCAGCTCCTTTTTGTCTCTCTTGGAACCTGTACAATGGGACTAATAGTGCACATGATACTGTCCTAGAAATTTATTAAAATGTTGTCATTTCTTTTCTTTTTTAAAATTCATTCAGTGTCACTGATGTCCCCTACTCTCTTCTAGCTGGCTGATCCATTCCTCTGTATCATTTAGTCTACTTTTAATTCCTTTCAGTGTATTTTTCATTTCAGTTATTCTTCATTTCTGTTTTGCTCTTTATATTTTCTCTTTGTTAAAAATTTCTAGCTTCTCATTCTGTGCATCCATTGTTCTCTCGAGTTCTTTGATCATCTTATACAACCACTACCCTGAACTCCTTCTCGGGTATATTGCCTGTCTCCACTTAGTCCTTCTGAGGTTTTACTTTGTTGCTTTGTCTGGAACATGTTCTTCTGTCACCGCATTTTGCCTAAGTTGCTGTTTTTATTTTTATGTATCTGGTACGTTGATTATGTTTCCCTCCTGGAGAAGTGGCTTTTTGTTGAAAACGCCCTATGCATCCCAGCAACATGTCCCCCTCTCATCACCTGAGCTATATGCTCTAGCGGTTGCCCCTATGAGGACTGCATAGGGCCTTCGGTTGCGGTGGGCTCTTTGGTACGCTTGGTTGGCCCCTGGTCCAGTTGGTTGCCAGGCCCTGCCTTGTGCAGAGGCTGCCAGCTGCTGGTTGGCTGGTCACGAGGTGGCTAACTGTGTAACCTCAGAGACCCCCAGGGCTAGTGCTGGCTCAGTGGTGGGTGAAGTCAGACTCTTGAAGGCTGCAGAGCTGTTTCCTTCCGGTTGGTGGGTGAAGCCAGATCCTGGCTTAATGCTGCCCTATACATGGGCAGCGGAGAAGGCAATGGCACCCCACTCCAGTACTCTTGCCTGGGAAACCCCATGGACGGAGGAGCCTAGTAGGCTGCAGCCCATGGGGTCTCGAAGAGTCAGACACGACTGAGCGACTTCACTTTCACTTTTCACTTTCATGCACTGGAGAAGGAAATGGCAACCCACTCCAATATTCTTGCCTGGAGAATCCCAGAGACGAAGGAGCCTGGTGGGCTGCCGTCTATGGGGTCGCACAGAGTCGGACACGACTGAAGCGACTTAGCAGCAGCAGCAGCAGCAGCATACATGGGCAGAGCAGGTCTTGGAGTCTGGTTGCAGAGCCCAGGGGTCCCACACCTGGTGTCTGATTGCTGGGTGCGGACAGTTCCTGACACAGTTGGGTACAGGGTCTGGGGTGTCCTGAAGCTTGTGTTGGCCTGCTAGTGGCCGGAGCTGGGGCCCAGCTGTCCCACTGAGGGGTCTGGCCTGCTGATCCATATGTTGCAGGACTAGTTTTCTTGTGTCTGATGTCTGTCCCCTGGTGGGAGAAACTGGTCCAGAGGCTAGAGCAGGCTCCCTCAAGGTCAGGGCCAGGGCCAGCAGATCTAGATCTTGGAACTGTTGCATACTTACTGGTGGGTGAAGTTTAGGGCGTCTTAAGGCAGTCTGTCGGCTGATGGGTGGGGCTGTATCCCTGCTCAGTTGCTTGGCCTGAGGTGTCCCAGCACTGGTACCTACAGGCTTTGGGTAGGGCCAGGTCTTGGTGCTAATAAACTAGAGGTAGGATTCCACAATAACGCTTGCCCAGCACCAAGGTCCACATGGTAGAAGGAGTTCCTCACAATGGCTGCCACCAGTGTCTGTGAACCCGGGGTGAGCTGTAGCTGCCACCTGTCTCACCAGGAGATTCTGAGTTCAGGAAGTGGGTCTGGCCTAGGCTCCTCTCAAATTACTGCTTCTGTCCCCAGTCCCAGAATAGTGATTTTGTGTGTGCCCTTTAAGAATGAAATTTTTTTTCCTGCAGCCCTTTGGGACTCCTAAAAGTAATCACCACTTGCCTTCAAAGCCAGATATTCTGAGGGCTCATCTTCCCAGCACAGGACCCTCAGGCCAGGGAGCTCACTCCTTTGTGAGAACCTCTGCAATGTAATTATTCTCCAGTTTGTGGGTCACCCACCTTGGGGTATGGGACTTGACTATATTGCAAGTCTGCCCCTCCTTCCATCTTGCTGTGGTACCCTCTTGATGTCTTTAGTTATAGAAGATCTTTTTTTGTTAGGTTCCTATCTTTTTCATCAACTCTTGTTCAGCAGATGGTTGTGATTTTGGTGTGCCCATGAGAAGAAGTGAGTTCAGAGTCTTTGTACTCTGTTATCTTGGCCATCCTCCCTTCCTTATACCTTTTCTGTGAGTAAGGAGAAATCCCTTCCTAAGCACCTTGTAATAAGATACACAGCAGGATCTCATCATGATGCAAACCTGGCCGAGGCATGCTGCTCTGTGACTTGAGTTGGGGAGGCGGTAGTGAGGCCTCCGTAAGAACTGGGTTTGCTTTGCAGGTGGCGTGAACTAGACTCTTTATGGATGAGTAGGCTTCTGGCACCCAGGACACTGCCCCCCTCAACACAGTATTAATTGTAGTCACCATACTGTACACTGGGGCTTCCCTGGTGGCTCAGACAGTAAAGAATCTGCCTGCAGTGCGGGAGACCCAGGTTCGATCCCTAGGTTGGGAAGATCCCCTGGAGAAGGGAGTGGCAACCCACTCCAATATTCTTTCCTGGAGAATTCCATGGACAGAGGAGCCTGGTGGGCCACAGTCTGTGGGGTGGCAAAGAGTCGGACACGACTAAGCAACTAAAACTTTCACTTACTGTACATTAAATCCCCATGACTTATTTATTGTATAATGGGAAGCTTGTACTTCTATCTTCACTCATTTGTTCTACTGAGGACCTTTTTTTTTTTTTTTTTGGTAAATGAGATGTTATGTATTTATTATATAAAGACTTACATCATTTTTTATTTGTCTGTGCCATGCAGCTTGTGGGATCTCAGTTCTCTGACCAGGGGTTGAACCCAGGCACAACTAAAAGTCCAGAATCTTAAGTGTTAGGCCACCAGGGAAATCACTAATTGAAATATTATTAATGTTTACAATAGAGAAGTTCACAATCTCTGCAGTGGTTCTAAAACAATCTGAAGATTATCGCAAGATAATTAAATGTGTAACTTTCACTCTGACAAAAGTTCTAGGTGATAACTAACCATGAATTTTTAGGAGAAATTCCATCAAAAAAGGGGGAAATCCATTTTGTTTATGGGGAGTTTGTGTATTATAAATTTCCAAGGCAGCAAAGTGCTATTTCCTCAATTTCAGAACCATTTTAATATAGCTTTCTATGTAATATCATAATATAGAGCTGATTCAAAACATTAACCATTCAAAAATTAGACAAAACTTGGGATTTCCCTAGTGGTCCAATGACTAAGACTCTGCACTCTCAATGGAGGGAGCCAGGATTCAATCCCTGGTCAGGGAACTGGATCCCACATGCCCTAAGACCTGGGGCATCCAAATAAATAACAATATTTTTTTAAAAGAAAAAAATCAGAACAATTTGTTTGACCTATAAATCTTTGATTATGGTTCCAACCAAGACTTCTAGCTCAGAGATACACCCGTGCAGCAGTCGGCATTTCTACAACTCTGGCCCCTCCTTTGGTAAAGCAGAGGAATGGAACATTGTGTAAAACTGCTTTTAAGTTACATAAATGATTCTGAGCTACAGAACTACATATTGCTATTAGTTATGAAAAAGTAATTGGTATTTCAAGCATTCAGACCAACATAGTTCTATGATTTATGTCATTTCTGATATTTTTATCCTCAAGGTACTAAACTTTTAGCTTTTGGTCAAACAGCAATAAAAAAAATTTTACCTTTAATATTTTCTAGGTGCCCAAGGTCCTAATGAAATGCATTCTAAAAAATCCTCAACCCTACCATGTTCTAACTCACAAGAAGAAGTGTTGAACCCTCCCTCTATTTTTTTGTCCAACAGTAGGACATCCTTTGTTGAAGACAGTAAGTAGTAATGCACTGATTTCTTGAGACTGTGGGTGGGAGCTGGAGACAGGAGATTGTGAGCAGTTTGCTATTAGCCTTTTTACTTTGTTGCTCTACAGTTAATGTGATTCTTTTTGGTTTTACATGACTTCATTTGTAAATGTTTACTATTAATTATGAACTTGCATGTCTTCTTAAGATGGTCTTTGGTCATATGTTTTGCATCCATTATTTTATTGTCTAAATCCTCTCAAAGACTTTAGGACAGTAAGAGTCTCTGATACATTATTTTATCAGTTGGTGGTCTTCAAATTATATTAACTTGAAAAATATTCTCGTTTCATATTATCTCTGGGATTTTCATACGGTTAGTATTATGTAATGGAGGAGGCAATGGCACCCCACTCAGTACTCTTGGCTGGAAACTCCCATGGACGGAGGATTTTCCGTCCATGGGGTCACTAAGAGTTGGACATGACTGAGCGACTTCACTTTCCCTTTTCACTTGCGTGCATTGGAGAAGGAAATGGCAACCCACTCCAGTGTTCTTGCCTGGAGAATCCCAGGGACGGGGGAGCCTGGTGGGCTGCCATCTATGGGGTCGCACAGAGTTGGACATGACTGAAGTGACTTAGGCTGCCAGCTGCTGGTTGGCTCGTCACGAGGTGGCTAACTGTGTAACCTCAGAGACCCCCAGGGCTAGTGTTGGCTCAGTGGTGGGTGAAGTCAGACTCTTGAAGGCTGCAGAGCTGTTTCCTTCCGGTTGGTGGGTGAAGCCAGATCCTGGCTTAATGCTGCCCTATACATGGGCAGCGGAGAAGGCAATGGCACCCCACTCCAGTACTCTTGCCTGGGAAACCCCATGGACGGAGGAGCCTGGTAGGCTGCAGCCCATGGGGTCTCGAAGAGTCAGACACGACTGAGCGACTTCACTTTCACTTTTCACTTTCATGCACTGGAGAAGGAAATGGCAACCCACTGCAATATTCTTGCCTGGAGAATCCCAGAGACGAAGGAGCCTGGTGGGCTGCCGTCTATGGGGTCGCACAGAGTCGGACACGACTGAAGCGACTTAGCAGCAGCAGCAGCAGCAGCAGTATTATATAAAGTCATAGTTAATGGCTAACTATTTTTATAACATATAGATGAACCATAATTTATATAGCTATGCTTTAAGCCATTTAGGTTTTTAGTAATGTTTCATTATTTTTAAATAACTTTTAAGGAAACTATTACAATAATATTAAAATTACATTCTTCCTGATTTAATTAGGTCCCTACTTGTTCATTGAGAATGAGTCCCTATTTCCATTGTCTTTTTGGTGGGCTTTTCTTAAAATCAAGTTTAAAATATATCTCTAAGTAGTGTGTGTACACTTGTTTATATAGGGTATATGTATATGTGACGTGATTTATGTCTTAATGTCCACTTTAATTTGTCCTAGAGGAAATTTCTTCTGTGGATATGATTCCAAGTGCTAGGAAGTTAGGGGAGCCTATCCGGTCAGCAATTCCTTTACATCCGCCTTACCACCCTTCAGAGCCTCGAGCTCCCTGCCCCATAGGAAAAGAATACTTGCGTTCAAGTCACTGCTCCCCTACCATGAATTATACCAGAGAAGGCACGGTGTTTTCTATGGTAAGTGGAAAAGCTTGCTTTCAGCTGGACCAAAGTCTATAGATTTATTTAAAAGGTCTCTGCTAGAATAGTAGTCAAGAATACTGCACTAACCAGAGAGCACTGTACTTAAAATTCACCTCTGCATACACCTGCATATTCTTACCCTAGGAAGATAGGGACAAGATGACTGTAAAAGGGGAAATAGGATGAGCCAGCACATACTGAGTGCTTATTTTGTGTTAGGCACAGTTCTGCATTCTTTACAGATATTGGATAAATTACTTCTTACAACACAGCTCTGAAGTAGATACTATTTTTATTTCCTATGAAATACAGGGTTTAAGAATCTTGTCTGAGGTCACACAGCAGTTGTAGAATTAGGATTAGAATTCAGGCATTCTAGCTTCAGAACCCATATTGTATGTATCTCATTTAATAATTGAAATTATTTAACATAAAAGAAAGTGTAAAAATCTTTCAGCCATATTCCTGTTAATCCAGCATGAACTACTGTTAACATTCCGGCCTATTTGCTTCTATTCTTTTCTTCTTTGAAAATAAAAGCCTTTTTTATACAGTCATCATGTTCCTATTTTCCCAGCAACAAGAGCACTCAGGTATATGCCAAGGGTAAATGTATTTAAAAAATGATACACTGTCATTATTAAAAATTGAAACAATACCAAAAAAAGTAAATTAGCATTAGGTGACTGTCACTCTAAACATTCTGAGCATCAGTTTAGATCGGAGGGTGAACGGATAAAGAGAGAAAGGGATCATAGGTTAGTGGTTACTTTGGGGGAGGCTTGCAGGGGTGGTGGAAGGGCTTCTGAGTTATTGGTAATACTCTTTTTCTTTACTGGGTGGCAGTTAAATGGGAATAATCATTTTGAACCAGTTCTTGAGAAGGACATTAACTTCAGTTTTAAAAAGGTTTTTTTTAAATGTGATTATAATATAGTTTTTACTTAAAAGTATTAAATTTAATTTTACTTTAATAGAAGAAAAAGATACTGAAGTGAAATTAAAGATAGTTAAACATCAAATGTTTCTTAACCACAAGAAATATTTTCCATAAGATTCCCTCCAAAGTTAAGATATAAATTGTTCAAAATATTGAATTTATATTCATATTTTAGAGGTTTTGCCTGTTTGTTTTGAACAGTTTCTGTTGACTTCTTCATATGAAAGAAAATGATTTTAATACTTCTCCACTTGTGATTTGATCATTTTTTCACTGTCCAGGTGTAGCCATAACCTCTGTAAATTTTTATATTTGAGAACACCTCACTTGCCTTTATATTTGAATGACATCCTGAGCCATGCTTTTTCTTTGAGGACAAGTTTACAGACTTGGCTCCATTCCTTTGGCATTGGTGATCAGTAGAGTGTTTTGACAGATGGGTTTTTTAAAAAAGCAAAACATAGAGAATAAAAGGACCTAGCTTTCTATCACAGGTCCTCCCTTCCCATCACACACAATATGTTGTTTTTTATGTCTTCCCTATATCTTTTTCAAATCAATTCTCCTTTGTTTTTAATAGGTACCAGACAATAGAGTTTCCTTAATTTCCAAATTGTCTAAAGATGGCAAACAGGAAATGTATCCAGCTCAGGACCAAGGCCCTAGGACAAGGAAACTTCCCAGAGGAAAAAGGTAACTACTGCAGGCTTCAATGTTTACAGTTTGTCTGCAAAGGGATTTAAAGAGTTAAGGGTATACTCTCCAAATTTAGCTGTGAAGGCCAGTATGAAATATTTGGCAAAGCATGTATTACAGTTGTTCTGAACTAAGTAATGTACACTTGTCTATTTAAATGTCATATCACTTTTTATTACAGATATGAAAACAGAGCTGCAGTCTCATCCTGGGATTCACCTTTCTCCCAGAGGGCAGGAAAAAGGTTAACAGAACAAGAATTACGTGCAGTATCAGAGAAACTATCTCAGCGCCTCTCTGAACTAGATTCGGCAAGTCTTATTTTTTTTTCTTATCTGTATTGAGATTGCCATAATTGGTGAGCATTTAAGTGATTTTCCAATTAAGGTGAGAACTAAGCTTAATGAAAGTTAATTTTATCTTAGTTACTGTGAGAATCTTCTGCAAGTCAAGCAGATGGGACATAGGCTGAGAAATTATCTGCTAGCCTTTTATGATGTAACCAGATTTGGTACATATTCATCCAAATTTTATCAAATTCTGATTAAATAACAAATGATTACATTAAACCATATATATTTAGATGCGTATGTATTGTTTCTCTTTGTCACTAAAGACATTTTGGTATAAAATTGGATGAGCTCTGATTTTCAAAAAATAAAATACTGTAGTTTGGGGATATCATTGAATAAATATTTTAAGTCCCTATGTGACTTACTCTTAAGGTTATTGGAATTGATAGTCTGGCACTGATATATATCCTTTAGAAACTGCATAAGCGTCTGAAAACTTGTGTCTGAACCTGTGCCTAATTATCGGAGAAAGCTTTTAAAAGGTTGTATCTGTCTAATCCTTCCAACTTGCATTCTGCTGAAATCAGTAACAGATGTTAAAAAGAATTTCCTTGATAGATGTTAAAAAGTGCCCTGGGGGATCGAATGAAAGAAAAGACTGGCTCTGAAGAGGAGAATATTGGAAATGAAGAGGTGGAAAGTGGAGATGATGAGACACTGTCTCAGCACAGTGATGGCATTGTGGAGTATGGACCGAAGAAGCCAAGGCCAGGTAAAGCCTGTATGCATTTCATCAAGATCTGTTTGAATTTTATCTTGTTTTGTTTGGGACATATTCTACTGTTTCTTCATTTTCCTGACTTGGTGTTGGTTTCTGAGCAGTATGTAAAACAGCCACTCTCTCAGTCCTGAAGGAGTAGTCTTGTACAGGAGAGGACTCTTAGCATTTAGCCCATCCCTAGCTCCTGGTTGGTTCTCAAATCTTTGTGGTTGTCCAAGCCACTCTCTTCATTCTTAATGGCTCCTAGTAGTTGAGGGTGTGCCCTCACCCTTTTTGATGTGGGTTTTTTGTCATTTGGGTCACTCAGCTAGTGTCTGGATTCCTTTCAGAGGAAATTATTCCATATGTAGTAAATGTCAGTGTCTCTGGAGGAGATGAGTTCAGGAGCCTGTATATTACCATCTTAAACTGGAACCCTCTCACCCTTGTCTTTTTACTTAAAAAAAAAAAAATCTTTTTTAATGTTTTAATTGAAGGATAAAGATTTCTGCCAAACATCAACATGAATCAGCCACAGGTATACATGTCTCCTCCCTCCCGAACTTCCCTCCCACCCCTCTAGGTTGTTACCCAGTTTAAGTTCCCTGAGTCATACAGCAAATTCCCATTTCATCTTTTTTCTTTAACAGCATTGTGTTACCTGTCTAAATATGCTATTTTTTTTTATTTACATAGATACTATATATATTATTCTGCAACTTTTTTTTTTCCTGTTAACATTGTTTTAGAAATCTGTTCGTACTTCTAGTTCACTCATTAGAACTACTGTGTAACCGAATTCATGCTTCCTTGGTGGCTAAGACGGTAAAGAATCTGCCTGCAATGCAGGAGAGACCTAAGCTCAATCCCTGGGTTGGGAAGATCCCCTGGAGAAGGGAATGGCTACCCACTCCAGTATTCTTGGGGCTTCCCTAGTGGCTCAGACAGTAAAGAATCTTGCCTGCAATGTGGGAGATCTGGGTTCAATCCCTGGGTTGGGAAAGTCCCCTGGAGAAAAGAAAGGCTACCCACTCCAGCATTCTTGCATGGTGAATTCCACGGACGGAGGATCCTGGTGGGCTATAGTCTATAGGGTTACAAAGAGTCAGACATGACTGAGTGACTGACACTTTTCACTGAGTTCATACAGTGTATCTCATTTATATGAGTGTGTATTTTTATTTATGTATATGTGGATTTTTTTTGTTTCCAGATTTCATAACTACAAACAGTTCTGCAGTGAACAGCTTGTAATATGTGCAAAAGTTTCTCTAGGATCCACATCTACTAGAATTGCTAGATCAGGGGTTTACACTTTCTTACCATTGCCAAATTCCCCTCCAAAGTGATCGCACCCATTTGTACTTATATCAGCAATGCATGAGAGTTTCCAGTTTGCCACATCCTTGCAGATGCTTTCTACTGCTTGTTCAAATAATTATCCCATTTTCCAGCAACTAAAATTCTGCATGTTTTCCATTCACTTTTATCTACTTTGGTCATCCCTTGTTTCTCTAGAAACAGTCCATTTCTCATCCAGAACTTCCTTAACTTTTCAGTTTTTTTTTTAAACTTCAAGAATACTTTTTCCTTGTCTTGATTATTTCCTCTCTTCCCTGAAATTTGGCTCAGGTAATCTCAAGGAAACCTCATCCTGTTACATGCATGTTTCCCTTAGTGTATACATGTACACCATATACCATTTTGAAAATACATTGTAAGTTAAAATGTTATGTTTATTGGATCTTCAGTTTCTAAAGAAGAATACATTGTGGACATAGTAAAAATGTTATTAAAACACCATTTAAAATAGATTGTACAAGTTAGTTTTACTTAACTTGAAAGATTTAAATTAAGAGAGTAAAGAGACAAAAGCTCAAGGACACTTTAATTCTCTGGGAAAATTTATTTAGAAAGTTATCAAAACCTTTCAAATTTCCTTGATGTCAGAGCTGTATTGAATTATTTGCTTTTCCAAAAAGGCACAGAGTCCCCCTCTTCACAACTAGCAGATTCCTAAGTCTGTCTATAAACAATGGGACATAAAAAGGTTTGTGGAGGGAAGTAATTTGTTAGTTCTCGCAGGCAGTGTGGAATATGGGGGCTGGATCACTAAGTAGGGAAGAACAGGACTGCTTAAAAATGCTGAATAACTTCTGTGTATAAGGTGCTGCTTTATAAGGTGTGTATATATATATACACACACACATACATATACATACATGCATACACACTTACATCCCCCTCCTCAGGACCTACATAGGTAAAAGGTTAGCAGACACACCACTAGGATGGTTTAACTTTTTTTTTTTTCTCTCTCCACCACCAAGAGTACTAAGTATAGGCCTTTGTGTGCAGCAGGCATTCCACATGTTGCTCCATTTTCAACCCAACAGTCAATATAGAAACTTAGTACTTCTTTGAAACATTTTGAGTACATATTTATGTGCATTTGTCTGTTTGCTTGGTATGATTAAACATACAAATAGAAATTAGTTACAGGAGAGTACATTTAGCACAGTCCCAGTCTCTTTGGATTTGGTAAAAATCAACTGTTTGGTGCCAGCTTAACATTTCTGGCTCTCAGAAACTCATGGTATGTGTCGCTTTTGTGTTGCAGGACATGCCATGCATAGAAAGGCACCCTCCAGATCTCATTCACTCTCTCCATCTCCAGTTAACAAAAACAAACAATTCCAGATGGAGAGAAAAAGGCAGCGAAAACCAAAAGAAACAGATGTCCGCCGATTTCAAGCAAAGGTATATCCCATCTCTTGACTGTTACTAGGCAGCAGGTTTTACCATTATTTACCCTCAGCCAGATGCTACAGTGAACATGCTGTTGATTAAAGGCATAAAATGCATTTTGTATTCTTGAGCTGAGTGGATGACCAAATTATGTGACATGGCTTTTATGTCCCCCATTATAAAACTTGTAACTCCTGAAACTCTAAGAATACTAACCTTGTATAGCCCAGTGCTCCAGTGGATTAAGAAAGTGTATCAGTGTAGACTGATATTTTCAGAGAGAGGTTTAGAAATAGAACTTGAGGTGGATTAAATGTGACAGACCATTTGAGTTACAGATAGGATGAAAACGCCCAAGACAGGAATGAAAGGAGGTGGTTAGGATTCAACAGGAGAATGTATGATTACTAAGGAAGACTTTCTGCTGTGGAATAGTGATTTTGAAATGTAGCATAAATTTAGAACACTTAAATTGTTTGCTATAGTATGTTTTATAATGGTGAAAACTAACTCAGTATGTAATTCAACATGTAACTTCCATCCAAGGATGTATCAAAATAATTATAAACTGTGGGAACAAAAAAATAACATTAGGTAAAGTTTTTTGTCTCAGTTAGGTATCTGTTAAATAATATATATTTATTGATCAGTAGCCTGCAAGGAACTTTTAAAAAAAGTGATTCGAATGGCAGTCTTAGGTAGATTTTTTTTTCTTCATTTTCATTTGTATGTTTTTAATAACTATAATATCATATGGTCTTTTCCCCTGTAGGCAATAACTGAGGCATTTGAAAAGGAACTAAGAAGAAATAAAGTTCAAGAGAATATTGGACCTCTAGGAATAAATGACGAGGAGGAAACAGTGGGTAAAAGTCTCTACTGTATAATAAATGCCATTTGATCAGATCAGTGGAAAAGTACAGAGATGATCTTTTTAAAAGGAAAAAAGAATCAACAGAACCTTAATCATTAGCCTCTTAGAAAAAAGCAGAATTTCATTTCATGGATGTGGATTTTCTTTTTATTCATAGGGTAACCAAGCTGCTAAAATGTGGTACCAGAAACACTAGTACTTTTTCCTGCCTGCCTGAAACTTCCATTAGTTTTAAGGGCTTTCTATTGTTTTATCAGTTCACCAAGGCTTTAAAGATAGTCTGGGCTGACAAGTTAAAGAGGGAGAGTAAGAGAAGACAGAAAACCCCAGTTCTAAGCTTGGTTGGAACAAACCCAAAGCATAAGTTTTTATTGCCTTTCAAAAGAATAGTTACAGAAGCTAAATGAAAGCATGAAATAAAATGCTTATGCTAAAATGTTCACAAACAAAACAGGATATAGAATACAGTATGGTTATAACTAAACATTGTTTTAGAACTTTTGTAATCTACATGGAAAAGGCTGTCAAAGAAGCAAGCACATCAGAACATTGTCAGTAGTTGCATTTAGGGGGTAGGACTATGGCAACCTATGAAACTTGAATAAGATTCAGTGCTTTTTCAAATTCCAAGGGCTGCCAGAAACTAAAGAGGTATTTAACTTAGAGTAGGTAAATACTAACCAAATTTTAGAAGTCTGAAGTAAGGTAGTTTGGTTGGGAATTATGTTGACTATTTTTGCTGATACGTAATATTTAAGATGATATATATATGAAAGAGTTATTAGACTTCTCATTCTATTGTTTTATGTCTGCTTCTAAGGAAAAAATATACAGAGAAGCTGTTCATAAAGGAACTCCAAAACGAAGTCAGCCCTGGAAGATTTACTCTAGAAAAACCACAACTCCAAGTCCAAGAGGTGGCTTGCCAAAGCCAAATAAAGCCGTTCCAAGTAAGAACCACAAAATTGTACTTTATGGAAAACTGGCAGCCTTTGAAAGTGCGCACTGCCTGCCAAGGACACAGCACTGAAAACTAACATCTACCAGTGAGCTGGACAAAGTGCCCTCTTCTGCCACTGCCATATGCTAGATTTCTGTAGAGAGAGATAAAACTCTTACATGAGCCATTTCTTTAAAACTCTTAAGTATATACCAGTACATTGGCACAAAGGAATGCACTGGCTATGACCTGCTGTTCCAACTTGAGCTTCTCTCTCTGTTCACTAAGTGCTGGCTGCCTTTTCTTTGTTTCTGGGAAGTTGGTAGAACCAAAGGGATGCTCCAAAGCAAGCAGAGGGCCTATCCAGCTCCTGTATATTGACAGTTGGCACCAAGGTGCATTTTCAAAGACCACTGGCCTTCTAACTACATCCTGTTAGACACAGACTTTCCCTCCTGGGAGGGTTGGAGAGTCTGTTTGACCACACGCAGAGCATCCACGCCAGGCACTGAATCAGCTGAGCAGTTAGGATGGACTTCACAAGACCAGGATGTCCTCAGTCAGAAATGTTGAGCTTATTTTCATCCTTACTAGTAGTTGGCTTGTCCCAATCAGAAAAGGAATGCGAAAGTAATAACATACTTTTAGACTTGTTCTTTTCAGGCTCAGAGCCATAGCACTTAGATAAGCTTTGACTGAAGGTGGAATGAGATTTCTTCTTAAAAGCTGTCAGCAAGTTTCTCAGATTAAAAAATTTTTTTTACCTTGCAGTGAAGGTGAATGAACACAGTCTCCTGCCCCTGATGCTGGAGCAGTTTCCATTTCTCTATGTTTCTGGCCAAACACTAAGCAAAATGTGGAAACAGCAAATCACACAGGTTGAACAACTCAAAAAAGATGCATATAGAGAAAATCGATCAAAGAAGAAACTCCAGGATGAAGTAAGATAACTGTCCATTAAGCATAGAAATATAAAGGAAAAAGCTGGCAGAGCTTATCCTTAATAATCTAGTCAATAGAATTATTAACCTCCTTCTCTTCCCTCCCACTTAAAGATAGAAGAAGCCTTGAGAAGGCACGACCTCCTTACTGCGCTTATCAAGAAAGAATATGAACATAACAAGAGACTGGTATGTCAAGAGCAAACTGGGTATTATATTTTTGAATTTGTAAGTTATACTAATTACTTTTATTTGTACTAGCTGGGCAATATCCCTACTGACTCATACCTCCAGCACTTGCCTGTGGAAGCATTTAGGTCTTGAACCAACATTGATGTGAGGGTAAGGTACTAGGTGCTTCATAAACACAGTTTTATTTTTTTCTAATTTATTTTTTAATTGGAGGGTAATTGCTTGACAGAATTTTGCTCTTTTCTGCCAAATATCAACATGAATTAGCTATAGGTGTACATATGTCCCCTCCCTCCCTATACAGAGTCTTTATAGTAACACAATAGAGATGCTTTCTGTGAAATGAAAAACCTGAAGTTTTGAAATGGTAACTTGCTCTCAGTCCTGCCATAATCAGCAAGGGCAAGGTTAAGATTTTAATCCAGGTTTGTCTCTACCTATGAGCCCCTTCAAGGTACCAGGTGGTTAACTCAAGTATTTTTTTTGTCTTCTCCCTTCTTTCTCAGGTCCCAAATAGAAAGTTGAGGTTATTTATGCCTCCATTATAATTTGGGCTAAGAATAGTATAGAGTACAATGTTATCCTCTTAAGTATCATGAAGGGAGAGGACAGAGATCAAAGACAGTAATTAATAAGCCAGAGGAAGAGACTGAGTATAGAGATAAGCAGCGAGAACCTTAACTCTGAACAGTTCCTGCGAAGGAAGGGGAAGCATCAGGAATTGCCTGTGGGACTCTGGTGCTGAAAAGAAAACACGTGTCTGGACAGGTAGTTTGAAGGCTTTTCCTTCATGACTTCATCCTCACTACTTTGCTAAGATATCACCTGATTTCCTTAGTTTTGCATCTTTTGAGAGTGCCAGTTTCCTACTCTTTTTAAGTGGGCATCTGGGTACTACCTAGGTGATACTTAGGTTCCTCCTGGAGGAACAGGGAGATGAGATTCTCATTTGAAAGGGGCTCAGTGGAGATGGCTCTTCTTTTTCCCTTTTGGCTACACAAATGGCATGTAGGATCTTACTCCCCCCTACCAGGGGTGGAGCCCATGCCCCCTGCAGTGGGAGCACAGAATCTTAACCACTGGGCTGTGGGGCAGCTCTTTGACTCCGATGATGAACCTACCAACAAAGACTGGAAGGCTTCTGGGGGCCACACACTCTGCCCAGCCAGCAGACCATGGGCCCTCCATAGCCAGCTTGCTGCCTGAAGACATTGTGATGGGGAGCAGGGCAGATGAGAACATCAGATTACCTCTTTTTCCCTTTCCCTTAGCAAGACTTCAAGGACCGAATTCATAGGCAGAAATTGACCCAATCAAAGATAAAAGAAAATCGACAGCAGATTGTTCGTGCCCGAAAATATTATGATGATTATAGAGTTCAGTTGCGTTCAAAAATGATGAGAATGAGGAGCCGGGAAGAAACGGTAACTATGGCTTTTCTGTCCAATCCAATTAAAAAGATAAATTTTGTCTGTTACCTTTTGGAACCACCTTCATTGTGACTCTTGTCCTAATTTGAATGCAAGTCTGAAATGCTGGCTAGAGTTCAGACTTGTTCACACCTCATTTTATTACTGCCAGTCTATTCTCAAGTCTCTACTACTTTTTTAAAAATCAAAGTATAGTTGATTTACAATGCAAGTATAGTTGTGTTAAATTACTGCGTTACAGCAATGACTCAGTTATACATACATTCTTTTCCATTATGGTTTGTCAAAGGATATTGACAAATATCCTATACAGTAGGACCTTGTTGTTTATCCATTCTATATATAAAAGCTTGCATCTGCTAACCCCAACTTACCACTCCATCCCTCCCCCTCAACCCTCTCTCCTTTGGCAACCACCAGTCTGTTCTCTCCATCCGTAACTTTGTTTGGTAGGTAAGTTCACTTGTCATATTTTAGATTGCACGTATATAAGTGATATGGTATTTGTCTTTCTCTTTGACTTACTTAGTAAGATAATCTCTAGTTGCATCCATGTTGCTGCAAATGGCATTATTCTTTTTATGATTGAGTAATGTTCCATTGCATATATGTCCCGCATCTTCTTTATCCATTCATCTGCTGATGGACGTTTAAGGTGTTTCTATGTCTTGGCTATGGTGAATAGTGCTGCTATGAACATTAGGGTGCATGGATCATTTCAAATTATAGGTTTGTATAGATAATATGCCCAGGAACAGGATTGCTGGATCATATGGTAATTCTATTTTTAGTTTTCTGAGGAACCTCCATATTGTTCTCCATAGTGGCTTCACCAACTTATATCCCCACCAACAGTGTAAGAGGGCTCCCTTTTCTCCACACCCTCTCCAGCATTTGTAGACTTTTTAATGATGGCCATTCTGGCTGGTGTGAAGTGATACTGCATTGTAGTTTTGATTTGCATTTCTCTAATAATTAGTGAGGTTGAGCATCTTTTCATGTGCCTGTTGATCATTTGACTTTCTCTATTGCGCTTATCTTAATGTGAAGTTTTAATTCCCTCTGACCTCCTGTGTGTCAGTATTTCTCCAGGATGACTGCTTTAGGGGGCTGGGAACATGTTCTAAGAGACAGGAACTTAAGGTGTGATTACATGACCTCGGATTCTACTCAAAATCAGGATAATAATGAACAGATATGCTGTGAGATCTTTCCACAGGATGCTTGCTATTTCATCCTTATCAAGCTTGTGATTCCAAACTAGCAATAAATTTCATCTCTAGAGTAAAACATTACGGTAATTCTACTTCATGGGACTAAATATTCTGAAGGGAGTCATACTATTATCCTCATTTTTAGAGGATACTTACTAAGGCTTTGAGAGGTTTAATAACTTCACACTAAGGTAATACCACGGGCTAATGAATGCATGGCTGTACTTTGGTCAAGAATTCTTACTAATCAGTGGAGGAGAAGTGGGCAGATCCAAATCCTTTGAACAGTTGTTCATCTGTGGCCTAGTTAGATAATAATGACATGGCCCTCAGCTATGCACAAGTGGACATGCAGCATTTACTTCTGCTCTAGGGTTATTTTCCTATATATATGGCTGCAGCAAAGAACCTTTGGGACAAAGGGAAAGATGCTCAACATCATTAGTCATTGAAGGAATACAAATCAGAACAACAGTGACATAAACTCTCACCCATACAGATGGCTAAAATAAAGTTTTGGCAAGGATGTAGGAGTTGGAACACAGATGCGGGGCTGGTGGGGTTATAAAACAGTGCAGCCACTTTGGAATACAGTCTGGCAGCTCTTCAAAAGGTTAAACATGATCCAGCACTATAACAGAAAAAAAGGAAACACTACCAATGTCCCTCAGTTGGTGAATTAAGAAACTTTGTGAAATACAGTCAGTATGCATACCTCTAGTTGGGCAAAATTTTATTCCTCCATGAAAATTCTGCATAACTTTTTCTGACTTAAATAATTAACAGATATTTAAGAAACTGTTTGAAGAAGGTTTACAAATTCAAAAGCAAAGGTTACGAGACCTAAGAAACTATGCCAAAGAAAAGCGAGATGAACAGAAGAGACAGCACCAGAATGAACTGGACTCAATGGAGAACTACTATAAAGACCAGGTGGGTCCACCGCTGTGCGTTTACATTCTGATTGCTTAACCTTGGCCGCCTGGTGTCAGACAAGTCTCCATTAATTCAGAACTTGTCACTGCGCAGGTCAGACTGACTGAAATTTAAGATAAAATTTAAGATAAAATTAGCTAGTGCTTGACCACAGTATAGAATCTGTATTGCTGATTTCCATTAAAATAAAGATTTTAAGCCTGTGAACATAATAATTGTTACATTTGGACTGCAAATATAAGGTTTGTTTTTTTTCTTCCCTGTAAACAGTTTTCATTGCTGGCAGAAGCCATATCACAGGAACGTCAAGAGCTCAAAGCCAGAGAGAAATCACAGGCCCAGGTAATAATTAACAAGATAGATATTTACATTTGTAAGAAATAGAAGTGGAAAGGATACTAATAAGATCTATCAATGATTCAAAACCTGTATTCTGTGATTTTAACTTTACCTGTTCAGATCTCTGTTAGAGCTGCTGCTAAATTATTAAAATTACTGCAGAAGCTTGATGAGTAGGAAGGTAGAGAGGGAATAAAAATAGATGAGGGCCTGGATCGGTGTTGTGACTAGCAAGATGACATGAATTCTCTTTTAGATGTTATATAAGGTGAAGAGGGAGCTGAGATCTAAGATGGAGAAGGAAATTCAACAACTGCAGTACATGATAACACAGAATGACGATGATGCTTTTTTCCGGGAATTGGAAGCTGAGCGCTTCAAATGTCGGCTTCATTTGGCTTCCTTTCAGTACAGTAAAAATCCCTTCCTATGATGCCAGACTTCCTCAGTGTGGACTTCACCAGGGCAGAGCTACAACTGAGCCAGTAAAACAATCTAAGCCAGAAGAATCATTTCTGAATGACTTATCTATATATTGACTAATACTTTTTATGAAATAACTTTTAAAATAAATACTGTTTTCTTAAAGTTTACTGCTTTGAATTTGACCTAAAACTTTAAAAGAGGTGCACGAAAGCAATTAACAAGCCTCAACTGAGCAGCCAGCTCCTGAAGCCTATTGCTTTAGGTGAACAAAAACAGCACTTGAGGACCAAAAAAAAAAAAGATCTCTAATTCAGAAAAGAGCTAAAGTGCTTGTCATTAGAGGTGGGTCTTAGGGTTAAACCTTAAAAATATGATCGTTAACTGTGTGTAACTTTTTCACATGGAGGCTGGAAGATGAGAATTTATGCATTATGGCCTCTGTCATTTGGGAGGGGTGACAGGTGTAAGATCATCCATCTGTGCTCAGGAGAGCACTCGTGATTGCAAGTGGGAGGGAGTACACCAACCGTCTTTCTGGTGAGAGCAGAGGAGGAAGAAGGAAAACTCACTCGGGGTGATGTCCTTCCTGAATAGGAGAGCTTCAGTAAAGGCCAGGAGGTGCGGGGAGGCTTCAGAGCAGTTGAGCAAATGGGAACTTTGCTGATCAAAGCCAGAGAATGGCAGAGGGCACCAGAAAAGGATTGGAAGGGAGAAGAGAGGCTCCCATTAGGGCATACAGAGAGAAGAATATATGGACAAGGATAGAGGCCCAGGGAGGCCAGCTGGCATGATAGGGTGGGATCTGCTTACCTTGGAGAGAAGAGGAGCAGCTGAACCCAATGCTCTGGTCTCACGTGCTGCCCTTTTGGCATGGCAGCTGACAGTGTGGGGCCTCGAGGCAGGCAAGAGTTCCCTGGATAGCCAAATTTAGAGCGTCATGAGGAGAGACATGCAGATGGCTGCGAGATATATATATTGTGACAATCAGTGCAGGTGAATGGACAGGATGCGGGAAATGCACAAGAGCTAGAACATAAGTTCTGAAACTGTTAGAGAAAAATAACATCTAGCTAGATATGCATGCTATATCCTTAATAAAATGAGCACATCTTTAAAAAGCTGTGGTATGAGTAGGTACAAGGCAATGTAGTCAATACAGCGTAGAGGATGGCCTCTGGCTCAGTCAGGAAAACATCCACCTGCAAAGCAGGAGACTATCTGCAATGCAGGAGACACATGGGTTCGATCCCTGGATCAGCACGATCCCCTGGAGAAGGAAATGGCAACCTGCTCCAGTATTCTTGCCTGGGGAATTCCCATGGACAGAAAAGCCTAGTGGGCTACATACAGTTCATAGGAATCAAAAATACCTTAGCAACTAAACCACCAAGGTCTGGAAGAACAGTACCCAGGTGTGACTCAGTAATATACTATTTGAATTTGTTATAAGGGCATCATTATGCTTGTTTTAATTTTTTTTTTCTTTTAATGCTTTAGGACTCTTTAGTTCTTTACCAACTAACTGGGAATGATGAAAAAGAACAGGTGAGGAATTTACCAGGAAAGGGATAAGACTGCTAAGCAAAGGTCAAAGAATAGGAAGCAAAAGATGCCAGTGCATTTTTGAAAAGTAGAAAGCAAATTTATGAAGTGGTAACTAAACTCAGTGGAAGGTCTTGCTATCCAAGTACCTGTGGAGAGCGGATTATGTGAAGCCAGTTTGCCCAGAAGAACCCAGGGAAAGCTTATGATCGCACATTTGAAAAGTGACTTAGAACTATAATTTAACTATAACTGTATGGGGTAGGGGTGGAGGTGTTAGAGAATGAGGTGGTTTGTGTGAGAACTAAATCTTTAAATATCCTCCTCCTCCATTACCCCCCCCCCAAATCAAACTGTCTAAAAAATAATGAAGAGCACTATTAACCACATCATCTGGAAATGTGGAAATACCAGAAGAGCTGGCAGAAGGTTTAGGAGTAGTAGCTTCTGAAAAGTAAGACTGGGGATAGGGGGAACAGGTGATGAAGAGTCCCTCCTCTTTTAATGAGATATAATTGATATAATACCTTACATTTATACAATTTCATATGTCAGTGATTTGATAAATGTACATATTGTGAAACAATTGCAAGTGTAGTTAAAATCCGTTACCTCAGATTTTTTTTAAACTGGCAATGAGATTTTTTTTTTTAAATTTAACTATGTATGTTTAGCTGTGTATATGCATTACTGTATCATGTGGGACACTGGAGAATTAGCTGCCTCTCCTATAAAATGTAGAAAGGAAAAGAAAACCTGTGTCTAAGTAAGGCAGGAGAATATAGCCTTTAGTGAAGGAACTAAGGGTGTAGGGAAATTTATTCACAGTGGAAAGAGGTGTCACATTGAAAACAGGGGGAGTCTGCAATAGGAGAATGAGATAGGCAGGGTGGACAGAAGACGGTCGTCATTAAGAGAGATGGCATAAACAGAAGGGATTCCAAAACTGGGGTTTAAGCTGAAGCTTATAGAGTGATCTGATCCTAAATCCAGACATGCTGAAAACGTTGAATGGAATTTCAAACTATTCAAACTCTAACCTAGAATTTGATGGACATGGCCAGTGTCGTTCGTCTTAGCTTAAAAGATACACTAAATTTGAACTGCCTTTAAAACTCTGCCCCCTGAAGAACAAGGCTGGTGGCATCAGGCTCCCTGATACCAAACTATATTACAAAGCTGTAGTACTCAAAACACTATGGTATTGGTATAAAGACACATAAATCAATGGGACAGAATTAGAGAGCCCCAAACAATCCCATGGACCCAGGAGCCTGGCGGGCTACAGTCCATGGGGTCGCAAAGAGTCAGATACAACTTAGCAACTAAACAACCACCACCATATAAAATCAATTAATTCAGTAACAAGTGAGCCAAGAATATACAATGGGGAAAGGACATTCTCTTCAATAAAGAATGTTGGGAAAATTGAACAGCCACATGCAAAAGAATGATGCTAGACCACTGTCTTAACTATACACAAATAGTTAACCTCAGAATGGATTAAGACTTGTAAGACCTGGAATCATAAAACTAGAAAAAGGCAGTGAACTCACTGACATCAGTCTTGGCAATGATTTTTTTCCTTTTTGGATTTGACACCAAAAGCACAAGTGAGACTAAATCAAACCAAAAAGCTTTTGCATAGCAAAGAAAACCATCAACAAAACGAAAAGGCAGCCACTTGAATGGGGGAAATTATTTGCAAATCAGACATCTGATGAGTTAATATCCAAAGTACATAAAGCACTTATACAACTCAGCAGCAAACGATCTGGTTATAAAATAGGCAGAGGAAATGAATAGATAATTTTTTCCAAAGAAGATACTGAGGGTCAATAGGTACATGAAAAGGTGCTCAACATCACTAATCATCAAGGAAATGCAAGTCAAAACCACAATGAGATACCATCTCCTAATTGATTGCTACCAAAAAGTAAGTTTTGGTGAATATGTAGAGAAAAGGGAACCTTGGTGCACTGTTGGTGGGGATGTAAACTGGTGTAGCCACTATGGAGGTTCCTCAAGAAATTAAAAACAGAACTACCATATGACTCAGCAATTTCACTTCTGGTTATTTATCTGAAGGAAATGAAAACACTGACTGGAAAAGATCATCTGCACCCCCATGTTCAACTGAAGCAACAGCCAAGATACAGAAACAACCTAAGTGTTCATCAATGGATGAATGGAGAAAAACATATATATATATATACACACACACACACATTGAAATAATATTCAGCTTAAAAAAAAGGAAATCCTGTCATTCGCAACATCACTAACCTTGAGGGCATTATGCTAAGTAAAATAAGAGACGAATATCTGATCTCACTTATGTGTGGAATTAAAAACAACAAAAACAAACCGTTCTTACCCTTCAAAAACTGAGCTTGTAGATATCAACTGGTGGTTGTCGGAGATGGGGAATGGAAAAAATGGGTGAAGGGTGGGCAAAAGGTATAAACTTTCAGTTATAAGGGCTTCCCTTGTGGCTCAGCTGGTAAAGAATCCACCTGCAATGTGGGAGACCTGGATTTGATCCCTGGGTTGGGAAGATGCCCTGGAGAAGGGAACGGCTACCCACTCCAGTATTCTGGCCTGGAGAATTCCATGGACTGTATAGTCCATGGGGTCCCAAAGAGTCAGACATGACTGAGCGACTTTCACTTACAAAATAGGTCATAGGGATGTAATGTACAGCATGGTGACTACAGTTAGTAATAATGTATTGCATATTGGAAGGTTGCTTAAAAAGTCTCATCACAAGGAAAAAAAATTTGTGACTCTGGTGATGGATCTTAAGATTGTGACCATTTCACAATACAAATATCATCATGTTGTACACCTGAAATGAATATGTGTGTCAACTGTACCTGAATTAAAAAGCAGAACTTTGTCCTTCTGTCTTGAGGGTTCTCCACTTTCACCGTCTTTGGGAAGAGCGAGTGGTCTCAAGGTTTCTTCTGGGCTGAGAAGACTTCATGAATGGTTAGATCAGCAGGAGAAAAACCAGGGACAGGTCTCTTACCCACCCTCAGGGTGCTACAGTTGTCTCTCCACTTCCTTTGCTTATAAAACACTCTTAAGAGAGACTACAGCTCAGACTATTTTGATAACCTAGATAAATCCCAGCCCAAATAGCCACAAGAGGTATGCTAGAATCTGAGATGTCATGGGGAAAGGGAATGGGGGAACAATACCAACTTTTAAAAACCAAAAGGGATTTGAAGCCTTGCTGAGGTGAGGTAATTAATCTCGTGTTCCCATCATGACTGACTGATTTGCTGCACACACTCTTGAGTTCTGAGGACCTCGGTTTGCACTGTAGCTTCTGAGACCTACACTTTTAGAAACACTAGTTTGGAAGTTCCATTTTTTTTAACCACCATCCAAAGCTGTGTCCCTAAAGCTGGTACAGAGCTGGACACATGGTAGGAGCACGACAGGTACTTGCTGAATGGAGACAGAATGAGCCACATTTAAGGTAAATACCTTTTAATGAAATGTAACTTTAAAATCTGATTTGTCTAGTTTCCTAAGAATATTGTCATGGGCCTTTAACCCTTTTTCTGTGTAATTACCTCTGCTCCATTCTGCTGTGCATATCCTACCGAAAGCATTTGGGATATAAAGTACAAATAAATGCAGTGGGTGGTGCTGAGGTTAACCTTCGTTATAATAAAAGGACAAACCTTTCAGGTCACCACAGGGCAGAAAAACGTCACATATTACTCAAACTTTCAGGTAATTTATAGATGATACTACTAAAATCCTTAATGTACTAAAAAGTATATATAAATTTTAGATCACAACTGGCAATGTGAGGGAAAGCAAAAAAAGACACATTTCAAAAGGATGTAAAAATGGACCCCGTGGCCACTCTGGGTAATACAGGACTGCTTCCACTGCACCAGCACCCCCTCGCCCCGCCAAGACCTGCCTCTCTGTGTGGCCTATGCTGAGGAGAGACTTCCACAGACTATTGTGGATGAAAAAACATCGTATCCAGTTCTCTGTCCACCCATGTAGATAGCTAGACTAATTCACTACATTTATAAAACTGAATTATGACCCTTAAAGCCATGGCTCCTTGGGAAAATGTAACTGATTTCTGCTTTTTGAGGATTTTACTGCTCGCCACCAAGGAAGCAAATGAGGCCCCGGTCGTAGCTCTGCCCTCCAGAGCCTGGAAAGCTGTTACAGGCCACACTGACCACTAAGGCTGCGCCACGGCAGGAGAAAACGAGCAGCTTCCCTGCTGGACCCGACACAGAAGGGGTCCTGAGCCCTTAGGCTCTACCATGTGACAAAGACATCGACTCAGGGAGGCCCATGAATCTTCTTAAACTTCACATTTTCGGGTCTGTATGTAGTCACTCGATAGAGCCAGTCCAAGTTCTTAAAAACAATTCATTATAAACTCAATATTCTTTAAAAACTTTGATGCTGTGACAGTGCAAACAGCATTCATTTATTGCTCAACTTCGGCATGGGCACATACATAGTTAATTTTTAAAAACCATTTATACAGATGTTATTGATAAAGCTCATGTAACAACTGAGTGAAAATACAAAGAATATCAAAGCTAAAACACTCTGTAATAAATACACATACGATGAAAATGATAAAACTTTGTTTTTAAAGTCAGTTTGAGAGAAGAATATTACAATAAGTGAACTAATTACATCTAGAAACAGAACAACTCAGCATTTGGTACAACCATCATTCTAACATAAGTACATTAAATACCACAAATGGCAGCCATTGACTGTGCTGCAGCCTAAAGACAAGCAGGAGGAGCTGCTCTATCAAACTGTCAAGACGTCTGGAACAATCTCGTAACTCCCATCAATGCAGTCAGCTCAATGCACCGGAAGTTCAAGCCAACTTAGTGTTATAAAATAAAGCAAATTACACTGTATTTAAAAGAAGGGAAACTTGTGCTCTGGACTGTAATTACCAGTAAAAAATAAAAGACTTGGTTAAAAATAAAACCCATTCAGGGCAACAAACTATGTGCAAAACAAAATGTACACTATACACAGCACTATTTAAAAACTCTTTACACCAAAGAAGTAAGACCCTCTGAAACAAACTCACCTCTGTACTGCATATGAGCTCTACAAAGTAACCACTGTTCATAATTAAGCATTCATGATGCAAAGGCAATGTATGGAAACATGACATCACGTATCTGAAATAACACAACTGGAGAAAGGATTAGAAAACCCAGCTAAGAGGGACATGTGGAAATAAATATTCACATTAAACATGAGGTGCAAGTCCAAGGTTCAATGATTTGTTGGGGGGTTTTGTTTGCTTAGCACCTGTTTAGAAGTAATCAGCTAACGTGACTTTGAAAATGAAATCTAAATCATGTTTTTATAAATTATGTTGGTGATACCATAGACTATAAAGGAGGGGAGTTTATTTCTTTTAAAGCTCTATTAAGTCATTATTAAGTTAAAAAGGCACTCAAAAAGTGATGGTATTTGCCTGCTCTATTTTGTACATTATTTTGAGAGTAGCATTCCATTATTACTGCATCTGTCAGTTATAATTTCTCTGAAGTGTTCATCATACACTTACTTTTACTGAAAGATTGTAACAGGCACAGTCACACTGTGCCAGTGCTGTAATATAAAAGAGAGATGGACCTGCAACCAATAACGTATTATTGTGAAAGCTGAAAACTACTGATAATCAAACAGGGTATTTCACGATGTTCTCCGGTACAACTAAGAATGCAGTAAGCAAGCAAAGTGGGAAGAAACAGTTGAGCATAAGCACATCGCCACTATACAGTTATGACTAAACCAGCTTGCATGTGGCTGTCAAATCTGGCTGAATGAAATAAACACATAGAAGCTACAGAAGTAGTTCTCAACTTTTTTTAAGCAGCAAATTTTCCACCTCTTGTATTCTACCCATCCCCACACCCCTCCTAGTCTCTGAAACCTTATGTGAAATTCCAATATATATATGTAAGAAAAATCAGAGCTGTTCTGGGTAAAGGAGGGTGGGGAGTTCGAGGCCTCTGCTCAAATACCAGCTCGGACTTTCTTCGCCCTCTCTTTGTCCCTCCTCTCTTAACCATGACTTCTGAGGCACCTCTGAGGAAGCCCTTGGCTCCAAGAACACAGGCTGAAACCAATCCATCAAATGAAAGAACACAAAGGGCTGATTCACTAATTAAGCTGCAAAATTTAAACAAAGCTATCTCATCAAAATTTGTTATACTTGATTTCACATCAATGTTAAAAATTAAAAAAAAGAATAGTGCAGATTTCTGATGGCTGAATTTAAAAAACCACTCATGACTTCAGATTTTTCCAAGCTCTCACTCCAGAATTCTGGTTGCCTCTGGAGCATGCAACATGCCATGCACCTTGAAAGCTGAATCTGGATGTTTCAAAATCAAATGCTGATCTTCAACACCAAGGGAACCGAGATTCCTTTACCTCCAAAATTACTCTTCAGACTTAATGTATATGAGACAGTTAGAATCACTTTTTGGTTTTTTTTTTTTTTTTTAGTAATCACATCTCCTGCCCCACCACCCCCACTTCATTTTGTTAGGTAAAAGCAGAGTTTTCTAAGCTTTGCTAAATAATCTTTCGAGCAGAGTTTTTCCTTTTTCATAATTTTAACTGATTAAGATATGAGCAGCTAAACAGAGATTCAGGATGGTTGACTTGATAGAAACTTACCATAATTAAAATATAATATGAATTAGGTGCACTTGTCATAGGAGACTTTGGTTTACAGAAATAGTATATATATATCAAAGATAAGCTGACCCAGTAACAGAATGAAAATCCCATCTCATCCACATGATCTGAGTAGCTATAAAAACGCAGTATTTCCATTTAAGATGCAAAGTAAATCCAAAATACCTGATCATATTCATTCAAGATAAAAAATTAAGGTTTCTGTTTTAAAGTCTCTTAAAGAACAGGGAGCCCCTGAATGCATCATTTTATTGTAGCAAATAAGCTACTAAGTTCAGACTAAATGGTTGCATTAGGACCTTGACAACCAAAATTATATAGCTGTATTCCAGAGAATTCGTGCTTGAAAAATATAAAAAAGACTCACTTAGGCTAGGTTGAAACGTATAATGCTTCTAAAATATAATGCTTTGCTATAGAAAAATGCAATTAAACGTGTAAATGGCTTAATTTTTTTTAAAGATTCTTTTGTAGCCAATTGTTTACAAAGGTAGAATAATTCAAAATAATTTTATTTTATTTTATTTTTACAAAGAGCAAGTACAGGAGCTGTTCAAAATCATGTATTCAAAATGAAATGTGACTTGTACCGACTGCTGAAGTTGTCTTGATGTTTGATAGACTTGAAATCTGTGAAGTGATTTGAATAGATTACCTTTTATAAAAATAGTAGTAGTCTTTAAGTGTAGAATACTGCCTAACTCTGGAAATGTAGGAAAAGTCAGCATTCTTTAGGTTCAAGATATTAATTTTAAATAGCAGCTGAATGTGGCCTCATGACAAAGCATAAAGACCTCTTTTTTTCCTTGAAAAGGAATTTCAAAATTGTCCTTTCCCCTCACAGTGTCCTAAAATTTTTTAAAGGGGGGGTTGGGGGGGCATTTTCCTGTATTTCAGCATTCCTTGAAACTCTGCTGAAAGGAGGCTGTCTGTCCGTCAGGCTATAAATAGAGTCCTGGGCAAATCCTTGAAGTTGTCATTCCACAGCAAATCCACATGTTTCTTCGATGGCTGTTAGCAGCTTTTCATACAACTTTTCATAGCTTTCATAGGGCGGAATGTCTATTCGATTGAAGCTGTAAATAAGCAAATCACAATTCATTCAAAACAGGGCAACTGACCTGGCAAGTGTATATTAGTTGACACTAAACTAATACAGCCATATCACTCTTTGTGTCACACAGAAAACTACAAGAAAGAGGTTATATTTCTCTCAAGTTGAGATTTACCTGAAAATCCCCCAAAGGGATTTTCCTACCCATTTTTGGATAATCTTAATCCATTTAAAAGGAATGATAAGGAACTCTTTAAAGGGCCCATTCAGTAAAAAGAACAACAAATAAAGTGTCAAATCTGTTTGAAACTAACACCTACATACCTGGCATGAGGGAAAAAAGCTACTGAAGTAACTCACCAAGTGTGGGCTTTGGGCAGGTTGTTAGTGCAAGCATCGATCTGGTGTATGGTGAAAAGCCGTGGACCTGCGGCACCTGCAGAGGGAGCCAATGTGGGTCGGATCACTGCGGGCACATGTATCAGTCTTCAAAATCTCAGAATAAAACTGGTACATAAACCATAGGGTCTAGGGCTAAGGGAGGACTGGTGACTCCATACAGCTGCCAAAAGGCCCAGGAAAAGAATCTGGGTTTTTAAAAGCTGGAACTGACCTTGGATAACAAGGCTGATTCCTTGATCTGCTAGCCTTTCGATTTAAGAAAAAGTTCAGGATTGAAACCTTTTTGCCAACTTCTATCTTCTATGGACAATCATTGTCCCAAAGGGGCAAATCCAAGATCCAGCACATATTCAAAAAGATGACAGCCTAATGCAAAGTTAGGTTTCACTCCTCAGACTTTGCAGAGAGCAAAAGATCAGCAGTCTAAAGAGTTTGCAGAAATACAGCTTTACTTCATGCATCTGGGCAGTCTGTTGATAACGAGTTCTCCACATAGGGAATGCAAGCACAACTCAAGTGTTTTCCCCCACGGAATTCTGACACACAGACTGTACGCAGCACTGTGGAGTCACGTACCAGTCTTGCTTCCTACACCCTCAGTCACCAGCAGCAGCAGCAGTTTTAAAAATGAAGAGCTTCAGAGGTAAAGGAACACTGCCACCCAGTGAAGCACCACAATCACTAGCAATATCCCAACTCATCCTCCAACTGAACAGCTCTTCCATGGAAAACAATTCTTAAAAATGGAATATGCCTGTGAGATGGTCTGATGCCATGCATTAACTAAAAGTGCTCTGACCAGACTAATGGCTTCCATGACTCATGCTGCCTCTATTAAAAGAATAAAAAAGTAGAGGGGAGAGGCCTCCCAAGTGGGTAAATGTTTGCAGGCTGAGATGTGAACATGGAGGTAGACAGACTTCCCCTAGAGGAACGGGCAACAGCATTTTAAAGCGAGGTGTCCAGAAAAGGCAGAGCATGAGCACACGCGTCTCTGACATGCGGCACTCACTACAGCCACAGAGAGCCCAGCAGGAAAGGCTCTTGGGAGGGAACAAAGGAAAGGAAGGAGAAGACGGTATCAAGACAAGAGAGTTACAGATAAGAACTAGAGTGCAAAGAGAATCTGTTTATAAGCACGTTTGTACACCATCTGGATACACCAAATACTAACCCCCTGCCCCCGACGATGAGATGCCTCCCTCTCGCTTACCTTGTAAAGCCTTGAAGCCCTGCAGAGGCACTCGGGATGAGCCGGTCACAAACTGAAGCAACCGTGCTCGTCGTTCTTCATCAAACAACTCCACAGCCTTCCAGAACCACTTGACAACATTGCTGTCTGGAGTACAGTGTTTTAACCGGGTATTTACCTTCCAGTCATTAACATCTATCTTTCCAAGTCCACAAATAATGAGCTGTTAAAATATTGCACAAATAATGAGCCAATGGAAACCCAAGTCAGGCCAAAAATTCCTTAAAATGGAACTTTAAATTTGCAATGTTGGCCTTCAAATGGTGTCCTTAATCGAGGGTAGACGTCAAAACCATCTAGAAAGTTTTTCCAAATATACACACTAGGTTCTATGCTCATATTTTAATTCTGTAAATCTGGGGTGAATTAGGGTCTGTATTTTTTAAAAGCTCCATGAGTACCTACACACTGCAGGTTCCCTACCCAGGATCTGAGAACCACAGTGATGGACATGACAAGATGAGAAGTTCCATAATCTCACAGTAGAATTCTAAAAAAAATGTTAATGATCAGAAACTAGATTCAGAGTAAATACAGTTTACATATGCCTTCCTTAAGACCTATATCTACTATTCCAATTTCAACATTTATTAGCTTTGGGATTCTGGGCAGTTCAGCTCACTTCCCTTGGCCACAGTTTCCTCTGTGGTAATAAGGCAGTAATATCTTTCATTACATCCTGTGAAAGCAACCAGTAGTGCATGGGCATTCAAGAAATTGTGTTGAATAAGTGGTACAGTCTGTTTAAAGTTGGACCAAAGTACAAAATATATGAATGTGCTGTTACAGAGCTCTGCTTGGCATTCTGATGCAGGCTCAGTATAAATGATATATCAAAATCACTTTGGTACTAGTAATACTCACACCTCCTTAGGGTCCAAGACAGAGTCATCTTACTAACCTGTGTATAACACTGACTTATGATAGTGTGAGGTATAGAACATAATGCAACCTGCAAATCCCATAGTTTATAATTAATTATACTAACCGAGTATAACACCAGAATCATATATATATATTTTTTTTATGAAAAGCTTAATTTCATTAGTGGTAGAAATTATATAATAAACCCTAACATTATTGAATAAAATCTGCAACAAAGCTTCTACAAGGTTCTGAAAAATACTGAATCACAGCTACGTGAACAGGTAAGTGGTTGTCCAAACAGAATTACATAAGTACTTATAATGCTGAAGATACCTCTCAAAATTCTGTTCTTCAGAGGAGTGGTAACTTTAAGGCCAAATTCCTTATTTATTATATGAACAGAAAAAAATGCATCGTATTTCAACTTTATTGTCATTCCTTCTGTGTTTTATTCCTCCTACTTCCTTCTGGTCATTTCACTATTGAATAGTTCAATCACGAAAAGAATGGGGATGGTATTGAGTCAAACCAATCTTTTTAGGTTTGTCTAACAGATCTGTTAACAGATTTAGTTAGAAAGGACACTGAAGTTAATTAATAAAATCATGTTTTAAATTATGTATAGACTTCCAATATTTATGCTATCCCTAGACGCTAATTAAATTTTGGGACCTCGGGTAGAATAAAATCTCATTACTTTTCAAAGTAGTTCAGTAGCAATTCAGATGTATTTGTTAAAGGTCTTAATTATAAAACTAAACCTAAGGTGCTTTAAGGACTAGCTTTAAAATAAAAAAATGGTTAACTGGTTATTAAAGTCTGTATTAGTAACGAAAGTTTCCAAGGAGACGGAAGATGTTTAGATAGTCATGGAAAGTCGCTCAGTTGTGTCCAATTCTTTGCGACCCCATGGAATTCTCCAGGCCAGAATACTGGAGTGGGTAGCCTTTCCCTTCTCCAGGGGATCTTCCGAACCCAGGGATCGAACCTAGCTCTCCTGCATTGCAGGCGGGTTCTTGTTTAGATACAGACGATCCTAAATGTTTCCTCTAGGTTTTTGTCTATCAAATGCTTTCTTGTAAAGCTTAACGTAAATCCAATTGGGTCTAGCTCTTTAGTCCAAATAAACTGCAAAATGGTGGAGACCAATTGATAAAGTTTCACTTAACTAAATCAATAGCCATTTAATTAAAGAATAGGAAATAACACTGGAAGGATATACACAACATACACAAAACCTGTTAAAAGGAAGAATGGAAAATATGGAAAAATAAAGGATAGTCACAATGTAAGAGAGACTACTTGTAGAATTTCCAAAACATGAAAGGCTTTCCCTATGAGTTAGAATTCTCACAGCAGCACATAGAAAAACTTCAAAAGCACCAGAAATACAACTCCTCTAAAACTAAGTAACAGAAACTTCTCAACCTTGCTTTGTTATATACTAGATGATGTCATGACATTCATACACTGACCTCTAACTCCTTCTCATCAAATGTCTTCAGCAGATGCTGTGGAATTACTTCATTAAATCCTTTCTGCAGGGCCAGGAATTGTGCCTCAATGCCTCGTAAAAATCTCCAGTTCACATAAAGCCTGGAAACATTGGGCAGGGGTTTTGTATGATCAAATATATTCAGATTTGGTAATTACTATGAATCTCTAGTACATTAGCAACATTGCACTTTACAAGTGTCTAGCATTAAGAATTTAGTCTAAAATCTAAAAGAATCTCAGATTACTGAAGGTAGATGGATCCTCAGCAGTGAGGCAGTTCAGTATAAATTATAAGCAGTATAAATTAACAAGCAGTAACCTTCCACTAACAGAAGCAGCATTGCTACAGTAGCTCTTCACTTCAGAAAAACTCCTATTAAAATAGAAGTTAGCTGGAGAGCAGATGGGTCTGAAGTTAAAATCTAAATGAAATGATTTTCTCAGCTTCTAGCATGCATGCCAATAACCAGAAAAAAGAGCCCATTCAACCAAAAATGACTTTTTCTGATTTGACTTGAAAATACAATCTGAATATGTTGGGTGGGTTGTATACGGGGGAAGGGGAGGTAAAGAGAATTCCCATATCCAAAATGAGAAGAAACAGTAAAAGCCACTAGCAAGCACTTTTTGACCACTCGTTTTTCCCTATAGGCTTTAAAAGTCCTGGAAGATGTAATTTTAGCAACAAAAAGCACACAAAACTACATCTCGTGTGTAGGTCTACTTACGGCTTTGTTTGGGCTTACACTTTCTACATGAATTGCTTTTTTTTTTTTTAATCTATCTTCCCAGGAAAATTTATCTCACAAACCTCAGAACTACTCATACTCCCAATTTGTCAGGATTTCCTTTCCCAAACTTGGGAGAAATAATTCTCTAAGAAATAAGTTACTTAATATTAACTGTATCCCTTGGGGGACCTCATTTTTCTTTAAGGGCACATCAAAACTGCACACCTGTAAAATGTTTTTCTTTGTAATTTTTAAAATTTCAAATCTGTATCTGGTAAGGGATAACTAGTGGTCGTCGTGTCAGACTTTTGCTACCCCCTGGACTGTAGCCCGCCAGGTTCCTCTGTGCATGAGATTCCCCAGGCTTCCTTCTCCAGGGGATCTTCCCGACCCAGAGATTGAACCCATGTCTCCTGCACTGCAGGTAGATTCTTTACCACTGAGCCATCTGGGAAGCCCCAAGGAATAATTACTGTGTGCTGTAAACATGACTGAATCCTGGAAAGTGAGCAGTCTACCCTAGATCCTGGAAATGACACACTACTGAACCTCAGGAAATTCCCATTCACTCTTATTATTTTATTTTTTAATTGCTCTGTGTGTGTGTGTGTGTGTGTGTATTGGGGGGGGGGGTAGTGGCCACACTGCTTGACATGTGTAATCTTAGTTCCCCGACCAGAGATCAAACTTCAAACCCATGCCCCTTGCCGTGCAAGCGTGGAGTTCTAACCACTGGACCATGGGGAAGTCCCTCATTAAGTTACAAATGTCATATGTTTGTTATTAAAAGAAAAATCATAGTTAAAAAATCAAACATTAAATGTGGAGACAGAGTAAAACTGCGAAGTCCACTCTTTCACCCTGTTTCCTCTCTACTTCCAGGCCTATCACTTTCACTCCCCCACCCTAGGCAACACTTTATTGGGTAAGTGGTCTTCCTGAACATCTTCTGTATGAGAATAAAACAATATAGACTTTGTTCCTTCTAAGACATGCTTTTTAAGTGACAGCTTATGCAGAATCTCTCTTTTTTTAAATAGCCACACAATATTTCTGTTTAATATATCTCATCATTCTCTTCTACAAACATTTTGCAGTTTTCAGGGTTTTTTTACCAGTAATATTTAAACAGCCTTATATTTCTTTAATTACAAATGTTGTTTCCAAATAGGAGATTCCTAAGAATGGAGCTGCATATGCATTTTCATTTTGGCAGCTGTTCTCAAACTGTTTTCCAACAAAGCTCTACCAGTGTTCACAGGCTATGAGACTGATGGGCCTCATCCATAAACCAAAACATTTTAGCCAATAAGACCTGAGGACATATTCTGTGCAAAAAAGTATAGCAAGCACGCTTCTGTGTACATATGGTGAAGTTCAAACTCCTAATTAATGCTTAGAAAAACTTTATACCATGAGCCAAACAATTTCACTTCATACTTCTAGATTCCTCAATCAACAGGTGACTTTATAAAACTTGAACATTTTCTTGATTTTTTATAAGAAATATAGTACTTCTTATATATTTATATTTCTTTAATAAATATTTCTACTATATTTATATTTAATATATAGCCATATATTTCTATTTTCATAAATTGTGTTTCTATTGAAAATATGTATTTCTTATATAAACCCACAACATCTTTATTTATAAATAGGATTAAGTCCTAGTAATATAGCACAAAAGTGCTTCTGCACAGCTAGCTATGGGAGCTACACTACACATGACATGACAAACTGTGTTTCCTGAAATTCTTGCCTTTGTACAGCCCCTCTTTCAACTGAACCTGGGCTGGTATGTGACTCACTTTAACCAAAAGAATACAGCAGAGGTGATGTTGGCCAGTTCCAGGCTTAGGCCTTTAAAAGATCCCACAACCCCTCCTTCTGTGCTCTGGGAAACCAGCCACCCGATAAGAAGTCTGGCTACTGTGCTGAAGAGAGAGGCCTCTGACACCACATGGGATAACCAAGGAGCCCAGCCAACAGTGAGAACCAGGTGCCAGATGGTGACCCAGCGTCCACTCCAGCCAGCCCCCAGCCAGCCAAGCCACCCTCGGCGAAACATCAGATATGTGAGTGAAGAGGCCGTCTTAACATTTCCACCCCAGCTGACGCCATGCGGAGGAGCAGTGTGCTGTCCCTGTCGTCCTCGATCCAAATAACTGACCCACGGGACCACGAGAAATAATAAAATGGTGGTTGTTTTTAACCCACTTAATTCTGCAGAAGCCTATTTTGTGGCAGTAAGTAACACTACCTAAGCATCAATGTTTTTCCATACCACTATTCTAGAACATTAAAATAAGTCTCAGGCTTAAGAAGATACAAGTGTTTACCTGACATATTCTTTTTTATTTTCTTCAGTAACAGGGATACTCTTGCCATTTGGTTTAAGTTCATGCTGAATGATTTCACCATAGGCATTATGTTCGACACAGAAGGTGTGGTCCAAAACACCTGTGATATCATTCTCGCTAGAAAGGAAAGAAAGGGAAAGACACTTGACTAGAAAAGCTAAAATTCAGATCTCGGAGATATGTTAACTGGTGAGAAAAATAAAACTAGGGTAGTTTTAAGACATGACAAACACAGGAACATCTGACCCTATGTTCTTTCTACTAGTTCTTATGCCACCGTTCCTCCCAGTTGGGGGGGGCAGAAAAGTTAAAGAGCTTTAACCTTCGTAAACCCTGGGAACATTTTATTGAGTAATGAGGAAGCCCTGGAAAGCCGGGTTTTACACAGGGAAGCCTCAGTTCTGTTTGGCTTTCAGGTAAGTTCTACCAGAATCTCGGTAATCCGAGTGACCAAACACCTGAGGAGCCCACTGAGAAAGCTGCTGTGTGCTTGGTAAAACAAGCATGGTCAGTGTTATCTTCACAAATGAATGATCTCCCAACAAACAGAACTGACTCTCACAAATACCCTTTTTAAAGTATGGTTTCAGCAATCATCATTTCAGCAGAACTATCTTATTCTAACACATGAAAAATGGAAACAGAACCTGCATCATGTTGAGGAAATCATTAAGTGCTTTTAAAAATAGAGTATACTACATTTTCCCCTTTTAAAGTAATAACACTTTTGCTAACGTTTAGGAATTTGAAAAATACACAAAAGCAGTAGAAAGAGGAAAAGTCTCGTATGGTCCCATCATTCAGATGATCACCCTTAATATTTTCTGTGCATGTTTTATATTTCAAAAAAAGTACATCCATTTTGAAACATGTATCTTTTAAGAGCTCAGATTCTAATGAACAAGACTCAATACATACAGTATCCACACTAAACTGTTATGAAGATCTGGATCAACCAACTCCATGTCATCCAAAGTAATGGACTTCCCAAGCAACTGTTTATAGAATGGCAGCGTGAAACCACCATCAATATAATGTCCATGAAACACAGCCATTCCCATTATTCGTCCAACAAAGTGGAAGTATGATAAATGTTCCTGAAATTGAAAAGAGTTTATACAAATATTCAAGGTAGATACTGTCCAGGGAATTTTTAATAAAAATTAAATATGTAAGCAACAGTAATTTTTTAAATACTAAGTATCAACTTATACTCCCAATTTATAACTGTTTAAGTGGATAAGCTATCATATCAAAGCTCAATACTCATTAGGGAGCATTTCTACAGGGCACATTTAAGATACTATACTTTGCTATAAAATATTACAGCAGAGTCAATGCCTCTTGCAAAGAAAGTTCAGTCACTCTGTAAAATTTATCCTCAGAAATTAAGTCTAGTCCCTCTGCAGCCTCACTAAATCTCCTGCAGATCCTGTTCTTCTCTCTCCAGACATCTCCTGCTGAGCTCCTTATAATCATGGCTCCATCATGGGGGAAAAGCTTTCAATTCTCTACCTCTCAGTTCTCTTGACCCAACCAGAAACTGAACTTCAAAACATCATAGATTTAAGAGCACAGACTTCATGTCTAACTTGGACTAGAGTCCTGATTCTAGAAGTTACTCACTATGAACACTTGGGCAAACTACTTAACTTCTGTAGAAATAATTTTCAATTATCTGGAAAAATAAAGATAATAATAGTATCTAAAAAGGGTCTCTGTGGGTAGTAATATGAGGTGATGAAGCCCAAGGCACTGTAAATGCTCAACCAACGTGAGCTGTCATTACTACGGTGGCAGTAATGAGCTGGTCAAGCAGAATCTTCACCTAAAAATCTTCCCTTTATGAAGAATACCTTGCAAGGAACCTACCATGCCTACTATGTTTAGGCAGATTTGGCCTTCCATGATGTATTTTTTTTTATTACTGTTGGATATTTGTATTTTAAACTTCTTTTACTTCTCTATTTAACAATCTCTAAGCTCATCTTGAAGCCTCCCTTTTATCTTACAAATAGCACTTTTCTTTTAAAAAAGCAGTACCTGTTCACTACAAAATATTTAGAAAATACAGACAAGGAAAAAAAGACCATAGTCTTAACACTCAGAGATAACCACTGTACATTTACAGTGTGAAGCTTTTCAATGTTCTCACAAATAGATATATGTTTACCAAAGTTGCATCATTCTATCTTTTTTTTCACCTAATATATTACAGATACTATCTTTACATGTCATTATCCATTATCCCACAACATCATTTTATGGGCTCTATAATATACCCTTGTATGGAAAGATAATAGAGATACTATAAAACCAACAAAGTAGTAACAGCTGCTAGCTCTTGCTGAGGATTAATAATATGTAATAGGGTTAATAATGTATAGCACTGTGCAGGGTCTCATTTAACAGTCACAACCCTTCACTCAGGTTCAAATTATATTTTATCATTGAGGCTTAAGTCAATGAAAGTCACAAAGCTAGTTAGTAATGGGACCAGGATATGTTCTCATGTCTAATTCCAGAGTCTAAGCTCTCAACCACATCATTCTGCTTCATGTCATAATTTAATCAACCCCTCTTATGGACAGCAATGTTAGTTCCAGTTGGGGCTACTATAAACAGTGATATAGTAAACCTCCGTGGGCCCAACTGTTGCATACACTCATAATCATTCACCTAAGAAAAATTTTTAAAAGAGGACTTGCCAAGTCCAAGGATGTGACTTGAACAAAGACAGCAAACCTATGTTATAAACTATACTGACATTTAAAGATGAAAAAACATTGTAGGTCATAAGTTAGTTCATATCATTATAACCACCAATCATACCGGATTAACTGCAGAATCAGGATTGATCTGCAATGTATAGATATCATCTCTTGAATACTGGAAGAGGCCATAATAAGGATTCAACATTTCATGTGACAAGAGATATAACCACTCCCTAAAAAACAAGATATGCCAAAGGAATTTTTTGTTAATAAATACACTTTCATTAAGATATGTGATTAATTAATGTTAGCAAAGAAGTTTTTAATAAAACAAAATAAAGCACTAACTAGTTATGTAAGATCACTTTAGAAAAGTATACCAATGCATGGAGCTCAACCCCATGCCCTGTGACCACCTAGAGGGTGGGACAAAGTTGGGGGCGGGAGGGAGGCTCAGGAGGAGACAGTAAACCTACGGCTGATTTCTGCTGATGTGCGGCAGAAACCAACACAACACGGTAAAGCAATCATCCTCCAATTAAAAATAAAAAATTTAATAAAAAATTAAATTAAAAAAAAAAAAGAAGAAGAATCCACCAAGCCCCAAAGTGAATGAAAACCCTTGTTTTATTATATTGAACTCATGTCTCACTCAATTTTGGGTAATTTTATGACATTTTAACATCAGCGAATATAATAATAATATCCAGAAGTACCATTAGATGCTGCAGCCCAGTGGTCTGTTACTTTTAATTGCTAAACAAATTTGTGATCCATAATAAATATAAAATGAAGGGAAGAATATGGTTTTATTTCAAAACCTCCATGTGGTCCCATCTATACCACCCTGATCCTCTCCATTCATGGCAGATTTATACTAGTCTATACAATATATGACATTCATACATAACTAATTCATGTATTATTGTTGATGGTTTTAGTAAGAAAATTTCATTATCCATTTCCACATCTGTTTTGTGGAAACCCTAAAATAACCATGATAAACATGTAAGTGGTGAGAAACTACCAAGGCCTTTGGTATAAGTGGGAATAAAAGGGCAGGCCAGCACTTTCTGGGGATGTTTCATGCCACTTCTTGGTTTCAAGCATACATCAGTATTTTTAAAACCTATAATAAATAGTTCTATCACCTTAAACTTATTAAATCATTTACATTTTTCAAAGTATGAAAGACAACTTTTTGTCTTGGTGAGACAGAAATAAAATCACTAGTCTAGAACTTAAGGTGATGTCAGAGTCTCAACTCCTGTCATCCCTCAGCTAGGAAAGGCATGTGAATGACATACTCGGATATTATGGATTAAACCGGTGGATAATATAATTTTAGGAAATGCAGTGAAACACTATTAAAATAGTTAAAGGAAAACATTTCAAAGTTTTATCATTTGATGGAGTCTAAATCAAATCATATGCTTAATACTTGAAAAGTCTAGAGATTAAAAAGAAAAAATGAGATCTCCAATAAACAACCTTCCCACCTAATATGTCTTGTATGTTTTTTACGCATATATGTGTTTTTTAAAGGCTTCCCTGGTGGTTCGATGGTAAAGAATCTGCCTGCCAAGCAGGAGACTCAGGTTCAGTCCCTGGGTCGGGAGGATCCTCTGGAGAAGGAAATGGCAACCCACTCCAGTATTCTTGCCTGGGAATCCCCACGGACACAGGAGCCTGGTGGGCTACAGGCCATGGGGTCACAAAGAGTTGGACACGACTGAGCATGCATGCACAGTGATCAATTCTAAAAATCCAAACTAAAGAAGCTATCTATTTGCAAGTAAAAATGTCACAGAAAAAGTTTACAGGTGAAAACAAGTAATGTCAAATAGCAATTATGGGACCTGGTGGAAACACAAATTTAATTTAGGCTGGATTTAGATTAGGGGAGACAGAATTCTCATGATGGTCCTTAAAATGTTTTAACAAAGAAGCTATAATGTTTCTGCTGCATTTATATATAGTGAATTCTCACATCTGAAAAAAAATACTTGATGTATGAATACAGCAGAAACATCATATTGAATGTACTGAAATATTCCATAGAGAATTTATGATAAACACACATACCTCCAGACACAAACATTCCTTTAACAAGGTTAAAAAACATGGCAATGGAAGCAAAGGGAAACAGTATTCAGTTTAGAATACATGTCATTAAAATCTCAAGATTGTTCCTGACAATGTAAAGCAGAGGGAATAGCATGTACTGAAGGAGAGAAACGGAGAAAATATCAGGCCTGTAGGCCCTACCAACAGTCCACATAGGGTTGCAGCTAGTTTTCAGAGAAAGTCTCATTGGACGACATGATCCATTAGGGAGTTCACAAATATTTCACTGGCAGCAGTGCTATACTAAATAACCTCATTATGAATGCATCTACTAGGGTATCCTCCGTACTGCAAACATTAAGTAACATTATGTTAGAAAATAAATACCAATGAGAAGGTTACACCACAGAGAGTATATAATTTGCAAATATAAGGATCTTTATGTCCTTTACTGACGAGTATGTCTTTACCTGGCAACCCCTCCATAGTCAAGGCCTTCTTCTCCACGAAATTTTATCATTAATCGCTTCCAGAGATCTTTTGGTCTCATTTTCATGACTTGTCGATATGATTCCTGAAAAAAATGTTTAATATACTATTATTACTAGGTGTTTTTAACCTGTTGTTTAAACTCTCCTTCCCATTCCACCTACGAAACATATGTTTATTTAAATAAGGTGGAATGTGTTCAACAATCAAATCAATGGATCAACTCCAAGTGTTTGGAACGAACTTAAAACAGATATAGTTTAATACTACTGAAGTCAATTCCTTTGATAGACATTATATTAAAAGCCTACTAAATGCAAGACTCTGTATTTAAGTCCTATGAACTATAGCAGTGATACCACTCATATGAAAAAACACAATCTGACAGAAGCACCACACTTTTTAAAGTTAGTTGACCTAATGCAGGCAACAGATTCCAGCAGAAAGTAAAGGTAAGAAACAAAGTTTCAAAGAACGTAAGTAACTGTGAATGTGATCCTCACTAAACTGACAACTTTATGTTATTTTAAAATTACAAATGGGATGACCCAGAGGGATGGGATGGGGAGGGAGGTGGGAGGGGGGTTCAGGATGGGGAACACATGTAAACCCATGGCTGATTCATGTCAATGTATGGCAAAAACCACTACAATATTGTAAAGTAATTAGCCTCCAACTAAAATAAATTAATTAAAAAAAACAACAACAAATGACTGAATACAAACAAGGTCAGAACTGTTTTGGGAGAAGGATTATGAAGTCCCTAAACATCTCTTGCCCTGGAACCCTCTAATAAGTGGGAAAGCCCTGCCTTGGACCTCTGCCACTTATTATGTAAGAACATTGAAGCTGCTATTAGAGCTATAAAATCCAGAGATAAAAGGACATACCAGAAAGAAAGATTTTCAATAAATTAAGGAAGCAGTCCAACAGTAATTAGACAAAATGATTTTTTGATTTAAGAGTCCCTTACCTTTTGGAAGAACTAAAAAATAAGAGATAGATAATATCTGTGGTCTTTTAGAATTCATGAACAAATCAGTATCTGCAATGCAGGGACCAAGCTGCACCCATCAGAACCTCTCACACTTCATCCCATTCAAATGTTTATCTTATATATTAAATCTCTCCAATACTACTGCCTTTACTCCCCACAAGTAAAAAGAGAAATTAATGAAAATTCTCCCATTTTAAAGAGATTAAAGTGAAAGTCGCTCAGTCGTGTCCGACTCTTTGCAACCCCATGGACTGTAGCCTGCCAGGCTCCTCTGTCCATGGAATTCTCCAAGCAAGAATATTAGAGTAGGTAACCATTCCCTCCTCCAGGGGATCTTCCCAACCCAGGGATCAAACCCAGGTCTCCCGCATTGCAGGCAGATTCTTTACCGTCTGAGCTACCAGGGAAGCCCTTAGAGTCCCCCCAATATATACTTGGAAAACAAGTTCATCACTGAAATTTAAATTTTCTCTATTTTAAAATCAGACTTGCAAGTTTACCTCAAAAATCTCTTCCCTGGAAACCTCAATGCGGCAATGGCCAGCCTGAGGCTGTTGCTGGGAAAGTTCCTGCCGCAGAATCTTTAATTTCTGAACTAGGTCTCGCTTGTACCGTGGGACTGTCAGACACTCTGTGTCATCAGGGCACAACGACACCACTTGCTGTTGCTGGTCTTTCAACTGGTTCTGCCGACTAAAAGTAAACAAATATTAGTAAAGAATTTTTTTAAAAGACTGCAATTACACATTTAAAATAGCATTGCATGCTAAACCAAGTCTATCTATATTATTTCAAGGCCTTGTTTTAGTCTTAGCTTGACATTTCTGACAACAATAAACTGACTCCAAAGTTTATTTCTTAGAATTTGTGGAAGTGGACAATGCGAGTTTTATCCAAAAAGCTTTATACAGCTGCTGACAGCAACTTTCTCAAGTACTGTTTCCATTTTCCTCCACTCAGTTTACCAGCTCTCACTTTAAAATTCAGGCATATGCCAAACAAACCCTGTGCCTGTTATCTAGAGTCTGTCTCTCTGAAAGAGACAAACAGTTGGAACTGGCAGTTTGGCAGGACCCCTTCTCCTATGCACGCTACAGTCTACACCACAGGAATGTGGGAAATCACAGAGAAATGAGCACTTTACCAACAAGTCTAAATGCTTTATAAAGTGACTATTTTTCTTTTCTTTCCTTCCCTTTTTTTGGGGGGGGGCCATGCAGCGTGGCATGCAGGACCTTAGTTCCTTGACCAGGGATCAAACCTGTGTCCCCTGCAGTGGAAGCATGGAGTCTTAACCACTGGACCACTAAGGAGGTCCTTACTTTTCTTTTTACTGTGGTAAAATATACATAACATAAAATTTTATCATTTTAACCATTTTTAAGTATTATAGTCACTGGCATTAAGTACATTCACATTGTCTCTTATGCTAAAGTGACTTCTAACTGCATATATAGAGTTTACCACAAATACACAAAAATAATCTCCCAATTACAACAGAAACATAATTTTTAGAAGGCACATTGCCTAGAGATATATTTATTCTCCTGACAAAAATACTAAGCTGCATCTAAGAATTTTTTTAAAGAATCTTATGATACAATGAATGAGTTAATTCCAGTAAACTGTCAGGAAATAAAGTCAGGTAATTCACTATTAATGTCTATGCAAATGCTGAGTGATTCAGTTGGAATTTAATTTCACACACAACAGACAAGAGTACAATCTTGTAACCTAAAAGTAAAAGACAATGGTAGCTATGAGAAAATAAAAATAACTTTCAGTTCTCTAACAAATCACCCAGACTTATTTTACATATAATGATTCAATAGGTAAAGGGCCAAATTTATACCTAGAACATATAGCTATCCAAAAAAATGAAGCTTTGAAGAAAATGACAAATCACCATTTACTCTCATAAGCATTGTAATAAAGGTGTTTTACATATACGCACACATGTATAAATCAAAACAGAATATATTAAAAATACTCTGTAAACAACAGTATTAATCCTATCCTGAAAAAAGAACTTGGGTATATGAAGTTAAAGATACAAAACTTTAATTCAAAGTGGATCAGAGACTTCAATATAAAACCTAAAGCCAAAAGTCTTAGGTGCCAAAGCACAATCCATAGAAAAGCAAATGGATAAAATGAACATCACTGAAATTTCAAAGAACCTTTACACTCTTCAAAAAACATTGTTAAAAAAATGAAAAGACAAGTCACGATCTAGGAGAAAATCTTTCTAAAGCTTATAGCTGACATAAAACTTGTATTTCAAGCATCTAAAGAATTCTCAAAACTCAAAATAAACAAACAAAAAGAAACTCATTTAAAAAAAAAAAAAAAAAGGAAGCAAAAAATTTCACCAAAAAAGATATACAGATGGAAATAAGTCGATGAAAAGATGCTCATAATCATTAGTCACTACAGAAAAGCAAATTAAAACTTATGAGAATTCTGTAAAGCAATTATCCTTCAATAAAAAATAAATTAATTTAAAAAAACTTAATGAGATACCACTACACATCTATCAGAATGTCTAAAATTAAGATTAACCATACTAAGTGTTAGCAAGAGCAACTACAACTCTCACACACTGCTAGTGGGAATGTCAAATGGCACAATCACTTTGAAAAACAATCTGGCAGTCTCTTCAAAAGTTAAACACAAATCTGTCATATGATACAGCCTAGGTGTTTATTTATCAAAGAGAAGTGAGCGCGTATGTCCACAGAAAGACTTAAACATAAATGTTCATAACAGTTTAGTCACAGTCCCAAACTGAAACAATCCAAATATTCATCAGCAGGTAAACAGATTCATACATTGAGGTCTATCCACACAATGGAATGACAAGAAAAGAACTATACAGAAAACAACAGAGATGAATCTCAAATAATTACGCTGGGTAAAAGAAATCAAACAAAAGAGTACATACTGTATGAATCCACTTATCCAGAACTCTAAAAACTGCAATGTATAATGATAGAGAGCAAATCGGTGGTTGGCTGAAAATGAGGTGTGGACTGAACTGTGTCTAAGTAAATAAGTTGAAGGCCTAAGCCTTGGTACCCCTGACTGTGACCTTATTTGGACACAGGGTCTTTGCAGATGTACTCAAGTTAAATGAGGTGGGTGGCCCTAAACCAAACAGATTGGTATTCTTATAAGGAGAGGTAAATTTGGATCCAGAATATAGGGGAGAAGCTGTGACATAGTAAGAAATATACTTTGGTCTTTGTCCCCAGTTGTTGACACAGAACTCCTAAAATGTTTGAAATTTCCTGAGTGACAGAGGTGACAAGAAAAGTGTACTCTGTTCCAATATTTGGTCTTTGTCCCTGGTACAAGACACGGAGTAGCTCCCAAGTCCCTTAGAAGTTCCTGGGTTTTGGAGCATTTTTTGTTTCAGTGAGGTGACTGTTACATAGTTGCAGGATGGGGCCTGGTCACAGGAAAGACCAAGGCTTGATGAGAAGCCTAGAACTTTCAGTGCCATCCCCCCAGCCTCTGGGGAGGGGGGAGAGGAACTGGAGACTGAGTTAATGATCAGTCGCTCCTATGTGATAACATCTCCATAAAAACCCCTGAAGGCTGGTGTTCAGAAAGCTGGGTTGATAACACACTGCAGGTGCCCAGAGGATGAAGCACCTTGCAAGGAGAGTACACGGAAGTTCCATGTAGCCCCGGCCCCTGCCTTGTCCTACGCCTCTCTTCCATTTGGCTGTTCCCAAGTTACATCCTTTATAAAAAACTGGTAATAGTAAGGAAATAATTTCCCTGAGTTCTGTGAGCCATCCTAGCAAACCGTTGAACCTGAGAGTCATGAGAACACCTCGACTTATAGCCAGTTGGCAAGAAATATGGGAGGCCTTGTTGAGACTGAGCCCTTCACCTGTGAGGCTTGATGCTAACTGTGGGTGCCATTAGACTGAATTCAAGTCAGTAGATGGGGAGAATTGGAATGTTTGAGGAAAAAACTCCCACACTTGGTGGCAGATGTTTTGTGGGTAGACCAGATCACAGAAGGCCATGTGAAGACAAGGAACAGACTAGAATCATGTTACCACAAGTCAAGGAACAGCAAGGTTTCCGGGAACCAACAGCAGCTAGAAGAAGGGCATGGAATAGATCCTCCTTGAGAGATTCCAGAAGGAACCAACCCTGGGCCAGCCTGGCTCTGAACTCCAGTCTCCAGAACTGTCAGAGAATGAACTTATATTGTTTTAAACCACCCAGTGTGTAGTATTTTGTTACGGCAGCCTCAGGAAACTAGGGACCACCAAGAGGCTATAGAGAGGCAGGAGGAAATTCTTGGGGCAGTGGATACATTCACCATCTCCATTAAGGTGAGGGTCTCACAGTATATATGTCAAAACAAACTGTACACAGAAAATATGTACAATTTACTGTGTGTCAATTAAATTTCAACAAAGCTGATTTAAAAAAAAAACCCACAGTTCATCAAAAAAGTCTACAAATAATAAATGCTGGAGAGTGTGGGAAGAAAAGGGAACCCTCCTACACTGTTGGTGGGAATGTAAATTGGTGTAGCCACTATGCAAAACAGTATGGAGGGTCCTGAAAAAACTAAAAATGGAGCTACCATATGATCTAGCAATCCCACTCCTGGGCATGTATCTGGAAAATATGAAAACTAATTCAAAAAGATATATGCACCCCAATGTATATAGCAGCACTATTTATAAGAGTGAAGACATGGAAGCAACACAAGTATACACACTCTCACTCACACACAATCAAATATTACTCAGTCACAAAAAAGAATGAAATACTGCCATTTGCAGCAACATGGATGGACCTTGAGAATATCATACTAAGTGGAGTAAGCCAGAGAGAAAGACAAATATTATATATGATACCACTTGTATGCGGAATCTAAAAAATAATATAAATGAATCTATACACAAAACAAAAACAGACTGACAGACATAGGAAACAAATTTATGGCTGCCAAAGGAGAAAGGGAGGGTGGGGAGGGGTAAATTAGTAGTATGGGATTAACAGATATAAACTGCTATACATAAAACAGATAAGCAACAAGGATTTACTACAGAACACAAGGAACTATCATAACCTATAACAGAAAATAATCTGGAAAAAATATATACATATAACTAGGTCACTTTGCTATACACCTGAAACTGACACAGTATTATAAATCAACTATATTTTAATTAAAATAAAAACATCAAGCCCATTCACAAAGATCTGTGAAAGATACTGTTTCAGTCCTGCAAATGGGAAAAAAGGATTCAAGCTGGAGGACAAAATTGACAGCAGAAAGTCCTCTGGGATGGATTCAACTCTCCCAGAGCTAGTTCTAGGGCACTTGGCGGGTGGAGGGGGCGGGGGTGGTGGAGGGGAGAGGGACCCCACCTACCCCACAAAGCAGCCTGTCTCTGCAGGTGTGCTGGGACAAACCTCTGACACATACCCTTTTCCTAACATTTCAGGACAGGTTCCTACTTAAGCACTGTTGGGATTAAAATATCCAAACATCAGAGTAACATTTGGTATACCCATAAAATTATATTCAATAAAATTAATTTATAACTGAAGAGAGAAGGCATTCTATCACATTTGTTACAAAAAGCACCTATCAGTCTTCTTTTGTCGAGATTCATATTTTAACATGTATTATTCTAAAAACTTACTTTAAAACTAAATGCAAGTTAGCAGAGAGCCGAGGATCTGTAAACTGTGTTGTTCTGTTGTTATGGTCAACGAAATAAACTCTGCCTGTTGCTGTATTCCGGATCTCCCATCCAGGAGGCAACGGACCAAGCTCTTCACAATTGATGTTGCTAAGATCCCTGCAAAAACAAATATAAAATAAAAAAATACCTCACTGCTGGGCCTGCTGAGCCAAGCAAGTGTAAATGACACAGAACAATTCCATGAAGTCTGAGAAAATGTATTGTTTCAGAAACTTGAGATGCTGAGCTGGAATCTTTAATTCCCAATGGTTTAACAAACTTGCTTATTCAAAACCCAATCCATAAATGGCTCAGAAACTTATCACACAGCCTACATTTTTAGTGAGTTCATTCCTGGGTTTTAATGTAATTCAGGTTTTAAATTAATATAAAAGCAATCACAACATTTGCCAACATAAACTGTACTTCAATACTTGTCTGACAAAACATTGTTTTCCAAATGTCAGTGATATAAGGAATTAAATGTTTTCTAAAATTTCCATTATTTCTTTACCACACCATAAAATTTGTGTGAATGTTCATTCCATGATTAATTTTAAGCTCTTCAATAAAGCAAAACTGGACATGTTATTAAAATTATGATCCTGAAAGTAACTACAGCAAACATTTTAAAGGATAACTGCTCCATTTTGAATTCTGAAAGCTATGAAGCTAGTGAATGGAGAATCAGTTTAAGACACTTTAGGAAGAATGTTCTCAGATTTACTGCTACGTAAAAAGAAGCGAAAGATTTTTAATGGAGCCGAGACCCCTGTTATTATATCATATGCATGCTCACTCAGTCATGTCTGACTCTTTGCGACCCCATGGACTGTAGCCCATCGGGCTCCTCTGTCCATGGAATTCTCCGGGCAAGAATACTGGAGTAGATTGCCATTTCCTCCTCCAGGGAATCTTCCTGACCCAGGGACTGAACCCATGTCTCCTGCATTTCTTGCATTGGCAGGCGGATTCTTTACCAATGAGCTACCTGGGAAGCCTGTTATTATGTCATACATTCTATTATATAGGACAAAGATTTATAGGACCTTAAAGAATGAAATAAAGGCAGCATATCTAATATAAATTTGAACTGTAGCCAATAATTATAATGACAAATCTCATCATAATTATGTTTTAAAAGTTAAACTAGAAAAAAGTTTTCCTGAAATAACCTCTTCTTGGCCATAGTGAAAATACAATGATGGGTACCCATAGATTCGTTGCAACGATTTCTGACTTGTGCTTCCAGAAGCCCCAGAGATTTTTCTGCCTCAGAACAACTAAATACTGGAAAGAAAAAACTATTTTGAGATACTGCTAATCTTCAAATATCAATAACCTCAGATATGCGGATGACACCACCTTTATGGCAGAAAGTGAAGAAGAACTAAAGAGCCTCTTGATGAAGGTGAAAGAGGAGAGTGAAAAAGTTGGCTTAAAGCTCAACGTTCAGAAAACTAAGATCATGGCATCTGGTCCCATCACTTTATGGGAAATAGATGGGAAACAGTGGAAACAGTGTCAGACTTTATTTTTTGGGGATCCAAAATCACTGCTGCTGGTGATTGCAGCCATGAAATTAAAAGATGCTTACTCCTTGGAAGGAAGGTTATGGCCAACCTAGATAGCATATTTAAAAGCAGAGACATTACTTTGCCAACAAAAGTACGTCTAGTCAAGGCTATGGTTTTTCCAGGGGTCATGTATGGATGTGAGAGTTGGACGGTGAAGAAGGCTGAGCGCCGAAGAATTGATGCTTTTGACCTATGGTGTTGGAGAAGACTCTTGAGAGTCCCTTGGACTGCAAGGAGATCCAATCAATCCATCCTAAAAGAGATCAATCCTGGGTGTTCATTGGAAGGTCTGATGTTGAAGCTGAAACTCCAATACTTTGGCCACCTCATGCGAAGGGTTGACTCATTGGAAAAGACTCTAATGCTGGGTAGGATTGGGGGCGGGAGGAGAAGGGGACGACAGAGGATGAGATGGTTGGATGGCATCACCGACTCGATGGTCATGGGTCTGGGTAGACTCCGGGAGTTGGTGATGGACAGAGAGGCCTGGCGTGCTGCAATTCATGGGGTCGCAAAGAGTCGGACACAACTGAGCGACTGAACTGAACTGAATCTTCAAAAGAGGCAAGGGAAAAAGTTCCAAGAATCCTCAATTTTTTTTTTTTAAGTGAATTGAGCTGGAGCTGGTACCTGAGGGGCAGACAGGTAGAGTGGGGGGCTGCCAGAGAGCAGTGATTAACTGGTAAACTCAGCCTCAGGCCAGCGGCAAGGTTGGAGAAAAGGAAATCTGGAACTTCCCCACTGAGAACTCAAAGGCAAGATGAAGTGATGTCAGGAAAAATTCCTCAATTCTCACTTTAGGTTCACAGAACTCCAACCAATTAAAATCAAACTCACAATCAAAGATCACCAAACACTTCAGAAAGGAATTCATGGTGACCGAGAGTCGGTAGAAACAAAACCATGGAATTAGATCCCCAAGTACTATCAGAGATCAAAAAGAACAGCTATGATCTACAATGTTAGAAAAAATAATAAAGGGAACAATTACAGAGACAAATTATCACTTAGAGATTAAGAACGAACAGATTTTTTTTTTAATGGAACTTTTAGAAATGAAAGGCAATTACTGCAATCAAAGAATGAATAATTCTTTTGCTATAATGCAGTATTTGACCTTCTATCATTTTATTCAGAATTTTTATAAATTTACAGTCATACATGGGAGAACTCTAAAGAATTGATAAGCAGCAAACTGTAAACACTCTATGTGGAACTGGGACACGATTAAAGGAAGATGGTATGTTGTCTGTATTTCAAGACTACATAGTCAGTATGCCACAGAGTGAATCACAAAGCATTAATCATAATTAAAAGAGAAATACAAAACATTCTGAAATGGGACTTCTTAGGTAAATCTAAGTTTACTGGGTATCTTTAAATAAAGCTAGTCTTAAAAGTGTCTGAGTTACACTATTTTATAAATGTCTTTGACTAGTAATAATATTTTAATAGAACCTAAACATTTATAGTCTGCTTCAATAAAAGATCCTCTATACAAAAGACGTATTTATTAAAGGAACTCCCCAAACAAAAGATATATATTTTAAGATAACACTTTGGAGCATAGAAACATATAATCCAGAGCATTATTTCTTAAAGTTATTATTCAATACTCAATATGAAGTATTCTTAAATCCTTATAGAAACCCCTTACTCATTAATGAAAAACTGACACCGTTTCCTTAGGAATAAGAACATATTGCCAACTGTGGTGCCAAAATCTCTCTCAATTCCAACTTCTGATGCCGGCTTAATATACTACTCTTTCAACAGACAACTCAAGATCAACTTTCACACTATTGTAAATTATTTAGTTTTTTTAAGAATCATTTTTCTTCTAAACATTTCCTTACAATGACTTTAATTTTATAGAAAAGTTCGATATTGACCTTTAACTTGATAAACAGAACCCAAAGCACTTCTTTCCATAACTTATGTAACAAAACTCTTATTTCTAAAAATTAGGCACTTGGATTTTCAGTGAGCTTATGTATTAATAAAACAAAAATTTCCTCTCCACTACTTTTTTAAATCAACAGCTTATATCATGAACACACAGAAATGGCAACCTTGATACAATCATTAATGATAACACATTTCCCTGGCTGCCACTCTCAAAAGATTCTAATTAAGCTCTATCACAAAGTAAAACATTTTGGGAATTCCCTGGCCGCTTGGGCAGTTTTCACTGTTGGGGCACAGGTTCAATCCTTTATAGGGAAACTAAGATCCCACAAGCCGCAAAGCAAGGCCAAAAAAAAAAGTAAAACATTTTCATTATAATAGCTTTATTTATAAATAAATAAGAGTATCAAAGCCATACAAAATCAGCTAGTCACATCTGTTTTTAATTCAAAAACATGACTCTTGACAGAGCTCTGAGTACAAACTTTATGCAGAAAAAGATCTGACTCTCCATGGGACTTTTTTTTTTAAGAGAGGAATGTTGCATTTAATATATAAAATATCCTCATCTTACAAAGGTATATGTGCAGCTTACAAAGTTGATTTAGAAACTCACTTAGAACTCAACGCTTTTTTTGAAGCTTCAACTGGACTGCTTGGCACTCTCCATCTGTTCATTAGAAAATAATTCAAATAGCTAGTGGCTTAAAATGCATTATTTGACACTAAAATGTACTAGAAATTATGTTAAACTACTAAATTGATTTTGTGTCATGTCCTCTTCTTGAAGTTAAAAGATAGCTGACATTTTGGTTGGTAAATGCATTCAACAATGCCTGCAGTTCAAATATACAAGTTTTGGCATTTAAAATAAATTTAATTTCTTTTAATTGGGTTATTTCTCTTTTACTTTAAAACCTGAAGATTGATTATACTTATATAAAGCTAAAATAAACAAACCTTAAAAAAAAAAGCCTAACCAGGAATAAAAGTATCAATTTACTACCCTTAAGAAAAATGTTTTTGTAAGGTTTCCATGTTTTCGCCAGGTCATTTTTCAAACTCTTAAAAGTCTCATGTTTCTGCCTTGATTTTTTTTTTAAGGGGGAGGGGCAGAGGAACCAGGGACTGGTTGCGGGGGTAGGGCACTGGGATAGGCTTGCAGAGAAGTAAGAACTTTCAACTAAATGTCAAACTGAAAAGATGATCTGAAAGAGCCAAACTTTTACTATTTTAAGGAGTTAAAGATTAAATAATCAAATAAATCCTCAGTGAAACGGATCTTCAATGGTATGAAGGGTATTCAGAATACGCTCTTACCTAGGCACTCTTGGATCATGCCATGTGCTCACGCCAGTCTGAGTATGTAAGAAATACACCTGACCTTGTTGTGTTGTCCTCTGTTCTGTAAAATTAAGAAACACTAATGATAAAAACATATTGAGAATGTCCAAATCAAAAACAGCTATAAACATTAGGACATGAATAGGTAAAACTTCCAAATTACCAATCTATTTCACCTTACTTGTTCTGAACTCAGAACACATTTCCTCCTGGAAACAATCTTATAAATGGTGCTGAGGGTCACAGGCCAGCTATCTAAAATATGGCTCAAATATTAAACATATTGCAATGGAAAACAAGACTGTCATAGTATCAATAATTAAATGAAACAAACATGAAATTATCTTTTATTTGTCTTAAATGTAGAGACTAAGGGGAACAGAAGGGCTCAGAGGAGGAGGCCAGACAACTCTGGGGAGATTCTCAGGGGATTTGTAGAAACTTTCAAAGAGTTAACAGGTTGGTGATGCTTTTAAAATAATGCCTAATTTTATATCAAAACTTGTATTTTTTTCTTTCCCTGAGAGAAGTGTATTCTCAAGTGACAGAAGCAAAAATGATGGAATACCAGAGAGATACCCTATAGTCAAAAATAGGCAACGATGGAAAAATAATCAAGTTAGAAAGAGAAAGACTAAAGAGCAAGTGTGCCTACTGGAGAGAAAAAAGTCACAGGTAAAATTAAGTCAAAGCCCTTGGGAAGAGAGTGAGGAAGCCAGAAAAGAGAAGGAATCTGTGCAAGGGTTTCTCTAATGGGGTTTCTTCAATGGTGGTTTTCAGTCTTTATTTATTTATGTTTTCCATCAACAGAATTACTTAAAAAAAAAAAAAAATCTAATGAAAAATTCCAATATATGAAAACAATAAAACTATTGCTAATACGTATTAGTATACATTTGTTCACAAACTTGTAATAAAAACCAATATAAACTTTAAAAATTATAAATGCAAAAATGTTTAAAACTGGTTCTGCATGACAGCTGCAATAATTTCAGCCTTGGAAATCACCTTTTACTCTTATGTTTCAGTTGTACAAAAAAAATTTTTTAATTGAAATCACACAAATATAAAAAAGTATGACTACCCTACTCCAAGCCGCTTGCCTTATAACCTCAAAGAGAAATGGCAGGCGATACTAGATTGTAATGTCTGAACATTAATAATGTCTGCTAAACTTTACCAATTTTAACTTCTCGTGAAATTCCACTTATTTCTTACAACAAATCTACATGTTTGGTACTAATATTTCCCCCTTTTTATATAAGATAAAACCAGAGGCTCAGAGAAGTTAAATAATGTACCCAGAGTCAACAACTATTAATAACACGTGGCAAAGACAGGATTTGAACCCAGGTCTGCCTGTTTTCCAAGCTCCATGCTCTAATCACTGTGCTTTAAGTTAACCTGTATGGCTTAGCACAATTATTGGGAAAAAAATTTTTTTAATGAGAGAGTTAAAATACTTAAAGTCAGAATGATGCATTTAAGTTTTAAAAATATTCTAGAGTAAAAATAAATTAGATCAGGCAATTCCCAATGTTGGTCACTAGGTGTCACGACCAGCCCACGAGAGCTTATCTAGAGGTTGTGAAAAGGGCAAGGGTGTAAGTAACTTGGTTAAGTTTTTAACAAGAGGGTACAGTTGAGTTCATACTACAAGAGTTCACAAGATGAGATTAATTTAGGAAGTTCTGTCCTCAGCTACAAGACTCATGTCATCTTTCACATGGAATTCTAAAATTTAGGAAATTACATAAGATTATATTTTTACACAAACATAGAAGTGACTAAATCATTTGCAATAACCCATTCAGATAACCCCAAACTATAGACAGTACAAGTATCATACATAAATACCATCACAAACATGCTATTTAAATTATTTCTAAATATCTATGTCTAGAAAATTACATTCCAGTTCTGATTTCAGACTGCCATTATCAAGAACACCAGCACCTCACTTTTACAGTGCATGTGTACAGAGCAGTCTCACGCTGTTTCACATGCTCCTCACAACACCTTTGTGAAAAGGAGAGGTACTGTCCATCTCATCTCACCGAGTGGAGCAAAAGGCTGAGGTTAAACCACTGGTCCAAAGTCAAATGCTGTCAGTCTTCTACCTCTTCAGAGACTCAGCAGAGCTGGGGAGTTTTACATTTACTTTTATTTTCATGCAGAATTCCTAAACCCAGATTAATAACTACTTTAAAAGCTGATTTTCTGGCTTTCTTAGCAAGCTTAAGTCAGTAAAGCACACTTTATTTTTCCTCTGGTAGTTGCCATACCATAGCCTTCCGGTAGGTCTGGAGGAGTATGTAAATGTGTCCTGCTCATGTAATTTCTATGTCGTTGTGACCTGACTCTTCTCTCTGCCACTCTGGGATCTGAAGACTGTCCACACGTTGCGCCATTTGTTCCACTAATTGGAGTGTTCTCATCAACAAAGCAGCTAAGAGGTCTGCCAGGACTAGAATATTCAGATGCCGGTCTATCAAAAAGGAACAAGGAAAAAAAACCTTACTCAACTCAGATATCAGAAGTAGAGTTTTATAGACAATGTGTATACTGCAGTAACAATCACTTGCAAGAAAACAGAATGATTAATACAAACATGAAGACTTCAAGAAACTAAATAAAAGCAAACCAGAAGTCTCAAAGCACCAAAGAAACCCAGGTGATAAGCAGATTTTCAATTACGGATTGATAATCAATTAAAATTGCTTTGGTGGTGGTGGTTTAGTCACTCAGTTGTGTCCGACTCTTAGCGACCCCATGCACTGTAGCCCACCAGGCTTCTCTGTCCTTGGGATTCTCCAGGCAAGAATACTGGAGTGGTTTGCCATTTCCTCCTCCAGGGAATCTTCCTGATCCAGGAATCGAACCCAGGTCTCCTGCACTGTAGGCAGATTCTTTACCATCTGAGCTACAGGGAAGCCCTTACTGATCTTAATTACATTTTATGTGAAATCCACATATTTTTGCAGATGTGTGTATAAGCACACAAAGCCCTACCTGGCTCAGCTACAGGCCACCTCAGCCTTGAGTTTCCATCCTTCTCCCACACTGCCTCTGCCACACTAACCTTCCTCCTCCTCCTCAAGCTGGCATGGCTGTTCTACCTTCAGTGCCAAGAATAGCCCTTCCTCCTATTTAGGATGATTTCTCCTATTTTCTCTAGGCCAGACTCTTTTTTGTCATTCCAATCACAGCTTAAGCTTAAATGCTGCCTCTAAGAAATTGTTCCTGACCGTCAGGAACTCACCCAGGCATTTGATAGTACACCTTACTTCCTCAGCAGAGCAGTTAATTCCGGTATTTTCCTCATTTGCAACCCTGTTTCTGCCCATCTTCTCCCACTCAAATATTTATTGAGAGAACAGAGTCTGCCTAGTTACCCACCGTATATATCGCCGTACCTAGAACAGTACTCGGCATATATTTAAGAGAAGTAGTTCAATAAATACTGAATGAATAAAGGAAAGAAGATAGTTTGTCACTTCGAAGAGCTTCCAGTCTCTTCTAGGTCAACCAAACTAAGAGGATAATCAAGTGTTAATTTTTAAACTAACATTTACCATCAACTTTATACATGTGAAAATTAAAGTCAATTTTATCAGTTAAATGAGGAGGAAAGGGACTTCACTAAGACACTGACACAGTACACATTTATTTACACTGAGATATGATAAAAATAGGTTTTTCTGACTTCAATATAATCCTTGGCAGGTTAATACTAGAAATAAACTCTCAAATAAGCATTTTTTAAACTGGCAACATAAGCTAGGCTTTCATCCAAGAATCACAGTGTAACAGAGAAGACTTAGTGACTCAATGCGGAGAAGGCACTGGCAGCCCACTCCAGTACTCTTGCCTGGAAAATCCCATGGACGGAGGAGCCTGGTAGGCTGCAGTCCATGGGGTCGCAAGGAGTCAGACACGACTGAGCGACTTCACTTTCACTTTTCCCTTTCATGCATTGGAGAAGGAAATGGCAACCCACTCCAGTGTTCTTGCCTGGAGAATCCCAGGGACGGCGGAGCCTGGTGGGCTGCCGTCTATGGGGTCGCACAGAGTCGGCCACGACTGAAGCGACTTAGCAGCAGCAGCAGCAGCAGCAGCAGCAGTAGCAGCAGTGACTCAATGAGTTAAGCAATTTAATCCCAATAAATGAAAGTAGGTATAGCTAATGAGAAGCATTCTATGTTCTATGTCTGGAGGTCATTCCTGTTCAGGGAGAAAAAAAGCAGTAGGGGGAGCAAAGCAAGCACTGAGTAAGTACAGGTGGCAAATAAACTTTTTTCTTATTTTGAAAAGTAAAAAAAGGAAATCTAGCCACTTATCCTATCATATTCAGTTACTTAAAGAGCTTTCCTTGAAGCTTTCAAAAATTACCTTGCATTCCCGTCTTTACACATTAAGCTCCAGGAAGGCCTTTCTGCATTATTTATTGTTATAGCACAGAGCCTTGCATACAACAATTTAGTAAATTCAGTGATAGCTGTTACCGTTGTCCTGAATACTTTTCATCATGTTCCCCCTTACTTGGCTAAATCTTCATATTCTTCAGGGTTTTTAGTTCAGAGATTCTCCTCCTTCAGACTTTTCCTTTCCAAGTTCTACCATTCCCTTACCCCCCCCCACTCTAAGTCAAGTGCCTCTCCAGATGGTCTCAGACCATCTGGTTCTTCTCTTGGTCACAGACCTTACTGGACACACTATAATCATCCCTTGACATGACTGAATCAATGGTGATCCCTGTACATATATTTTGTTACAGCCATTCAATAATGGACTCAAAAAATTTAAGAGCTGCAGGAGTAAGATGACTTCTCAATGTATTCATTCAGCTTATTTAATAAATATTTACTCAATACCATCACAGGCCATGGAGCTACAATAACAATAAGCTGCAAAGCAATCTTTATTAAAACTAATAAAGGCATCTGCTATAGGATCTACTAATTTATTAGAGTAGTTTACACCAAGAAAAGAAATCTGGTAAAGCTGACATATAAACAGAGGGTGACTTCAGGAGAGTGAATAGCACAGACCCTGGAAAGAGACTCATATGTTCTCACCGTGTTGGGCGTTCCCATTGTGTAGTTCTTGTTATGTGGTTTAGGTACTGGATTCTTCCAGAGGCAGTCCGCCTTTCTTCCCAGCTTAAATAAAAATATTGAGAGATAAAGCAGTAATAGGAAGCCAGACATGGAGTGGTTTTGGTGCAAGCCAGAAGACATTTGTTGTTATGAATCAGCAATGACAAATTGAAAAAGCAATACACAAAATACAGGAATTGTTTCAACTTATTTTACAACTGTACAGTATGTCTTCTGGAATTCTGAAGCTTTTAAAATATTTATTTTGAAGAGCGACTATTTTCCATCAGCCAAACTGAGACTTTTTCAATGATGTAAACAATGCTTAATTATTAACAAATTATACTAATTCTCCAGAATTTAGTGGGAGGGGGAAAAAGTCCATACTAAAAATAAAAATTACACGTAATTTTTAAAAATTAAATGTAACTAGAAATGTATATAAAAATCTTTCCAAAGTATTTAGGCTACCCAAACTAATTTTTTAATCTTCATATTTTTATTTTCTCTTACATATTTTCTATCAAAAATTATGAATTTTTAAAAAAATTTTAAGTATAGCTGACATACAACATTAGTTTCAGGCATTCAACACAGTGGCTTGACATCTCCATACACTATACGATGATCACCAGGATAAGTCTAGTAACCATTTGTAACCAAAGTTATTACAACGTGGACTATATTCCTTATGCTGTACATTACATCCTTATGACTTACTTATGACTGAAAGTTTGTACCTCCCAATCCTCTTCACCTATTTCATCCATTTCCCTCCCTCTCCCCACCCTAGCAAAGCAATACAGTTTGTTCTTTGTATCTATGAGTCTGTTTCATTTGTTCGTTTGCTTTGTTTTTCAGTTTCCCCATATAAGTGAAATCAGATGATATTTGTCTTTCTCTGACTTATTTCACTTAGCATAATACTCTCTAGATCCACCTGTGTTGTTAGAAATGACAAGATCTCATTCTTTTCTTATGGCTGAGCAATATTCTATTGTGTGTGTGTGTGTGTGTGTGTGTGTGTGTGTGTACAGTAAGTACGTCTTCTTTATCTGTCTCTATTAATGGACACACTTAGGCTGCTTCCGTATCTCATCTATAGTAAATAATGCTGCAATGAACAAAGGGATGCATATACCTGTTTGAATTAGTGTTTTTGTTTTCTTAGGATAGATACCCAGAAGTGGAATAGCTGGATCATATAGTAATTCTGTTTTTAACTTTCTGAGGAACCTCCATACCATTTTCTATAATGGCTGTACCAATTTACACTCCCATCTATGCCGTACAAGTGTTCCTTTCTCTCCACAACTTCACCAACATTTGCTATTTATCAAACTAAATTTTTAAAAAGCAAAAATTTCACTTCTTCAATCTTATTAATGTAACAAAAAAATCAGGCAAGTGACTACAGTAATGTTAATATTCCACCAAGCCACTGGCAAAGGTTTGGAGGCCTTAAAAAAACAGAAAATAAAAAGCCATTCGCAAGTTTTTTCCCCCCTGTGATTACAATTACAGTACAATGATGTAGAACAAATTTAGAATAATTAGCCTTACATTTTTGTAATCTCAATATTGACTAGTTATTTCATCCTAAACTTCTCCCTCAAAAGTACCATAATTTACCTCACATCCATAAAAATTAACAGATACATCAAGAAGCTAAAATGATCTATAAACAGACTTAAATTATAGCAATTTTTAACAGTTCACACAAAATGAGTAAACACCATAGCCTGGATTTGAAATTTCACGTGAAAATAACTTAAATCAAAATTTAAATCAATTATAGACTTAAAATGGATATAATTTATTATACATGTAAACTACACCTCATTGAAGTTAATTAAAAATACTTTGAAAATTAAAAATAAAATCAGTAAGATTTCAGAACTAGTATCAAACAAAAGTAGAGAACAATGATAAAAGCATAAACTTCAGAATCAAGAGTTAAATCTGTGTTCCAGTTCTGCCATTTTTATGTGGCCTTTGGCAAAATACATAACTTCTCTGAGTCTCAGTTTCTTAAGCCTGTAAAATGCATGAGGGTGGTACCAGTAGTAATGGTAGTAGTAACAGTAGCTAATTATTTATTAAGCACTTGCTATATGTAAGACATTGTGCTAAGCGCTCTACATGAATGATTTCATTTCATCTTCACAAGTATTTAAGGCATGTGCACTACCATCATTATCCTCTTTAATAAATATAAACCAAAGTTTACAAAAGCCAAATAAATGGATTAAACTTATAAAGCTAGTAAACAGAAGAGTAAGGATTGAAACCCTAATGGTCTAATTCCAGAGTCACATGCTATGAGAATTAAATATTATGTATATAATGTAATGATAAATGATATCAAGTGCTAACTAACACTTGTAGGCTCAATAAATGTTACTATGTTATTATAATTACTATTACACAAATTCTGTATCCCATCCCTTTAAATAGAGCAATGTCTCAGATTCAGTATGTATATGCCATGTTTTGAATAATTTAATCAAACAAAAAAGCTTTTGTTTTGAATATATAATATTTATGAGATTTATATCTGTCAAGCAATTTTTTTCCCAGTCAAAACTGTTAAGTAAAACAAATGTAACGTATCTAATTCATTCATAATTAATTCATATCTTATTTTATGAATCTGTTGTAATAAGATTCCTCATTAATTTTCTAAGTACAAGGAAAACCAGGACTCTGGAACTGATCAGCAAATTCCTGAAGTATAAACACCAACTTATTGCTCATTATTTTAAGGATATTATCAATGAATTTAGCTTACCCATCTGGTAAATCATTATCAAACAAACGACTGCAGTCCACCACTTGTCCTCCTGTGCCTATTCGGTCTCTGGACTGAAGGCTTACTATTAAACAACAAAAACATCACTAAGAGTCACAGAACTAGAAAGAATTACTGCAATTTACAATACTGCTTTTTAAAAGATATCTGGCTTATTAGCTTATTTTAATAGTTAAGAATGAACTCTTTAGTTTTTACTAAATTCTGCAATCTCTTTGTCCATGAGATTTTTCCCTTTAAGGTTTTCTACCTTTTATCATGTTCATGGAGGAGAGTCTAACTCCTTTTCTTCCTATCATAATGGGGCAACACAAGTCCATGAATGCACTTGAAATATAACACATGAAAGGTATATTTGTGTATTTCACATTTTTGAGTTTTTAACTTCCTTTTCAATCTAAGAATGACAGGAATTATGAATAATGCTGTAGTTTAGATACTTCCCCGATACCCACAATAGGGCTTTTGTTATGATGCTACTCTGGCAACTAACCATGAACTGAATTCATTGCCTTCTAAATTTAAGTCCTTCAAGTACTTTCTGTAACTAAAACCTCTCTAATAGGTTCATATAATGCAATCTTTATATATACATATATTGGCCGTGCCATACAGCATATGGGATCTTAGTTTCCCAACCAGGGATTGAACCCATGCCTCTGCACTGGAAGCACGGAATCTTAACCACTGGACCGCCGGGAAGTCCCACATATAATGCAGTCATTTTATTCTGAATTCTGCTCTATAATCAAATGGTAAGATTTCAATTGCATGTTTCTTTTTTTATTTTTATTTTTTGCATGTTTCTTTTTTAAGAAGCTTCAAAGGAGCCCATCTCAGTGTTGTATACCTTTCTAGGTATCTTGATCAACCTCAATCTATCAATTCTTAAGTCTCAGGAAATTTTATGTAACGGGGTCAATTCAAGATAACCCCACTAGTCCATTAAGTGCCTATGAGTAAGGGAACAATTTTTCCCTTCTCCAATCAGTGCTATACTGCTATTCCTCATTCTATTTTTTTCAGTTGGTAAAGATTATTTTAAAACAGTAAAGTATTAAACTAGCTTTTCTTACTCAAAAACTAGTTTGAGAATTACTTTCAGAAGATCTTTATTTATCTCCAAGTTTTACTGTATTTGTATACTTAAAAAAAATTCCTTCCTAAAGGATCAATAGATCTTCACATTAGGAGCCTATTTTTTACATTATTTATATTTTGTTCCTTTTTAAAAAAATTAAGTTGGCCTGGACTCTGGATCCAGTATTCGAATAATTTTACATGACTTATTTAATTCATGCCAGTACAATGGAGCTACAAAAGCTATAGTTATAGTACTTCGATTTAAAAGGTATTTAGAGTTTGCTGTGTTAAGTTAAGTTGCTTAGTCATGTCAGACTTAAGAGTTTAGGTCAGCTTAAATGAAACCAAAATTCATATAATTTTCAGTTCCACACTTACCTACTATCTGTCCTCTAACTGTATCATTGTCATTTGGCCCAAGTTTGCATAGATCCAACCTCTGATCTATTTCAAATCAACAACAAGAAAAGGAAAAAATATGTTGGTATCTGAGAGTCTAACATCTATAGAGTGATAGTAAATTTCTACAATCCATTGGAAATTGGACCAGTCATTTCAAGAATTTTTAAGGTTTAATGATGAAACAAATGTTCAAAATTTTAACTGCATACATAATATTAATATAATCTCTCAACAAAAGTTTTGAAAAACTCAGATTTCAAAAACCATAATACATGGTGCCAACAAGCAGTTATTTTTCCTCCAAAAATTTTGAAACACTTTAGTCTAAATCTTAGTTTGCCACTTCATAGTTTGGTTCTTTGGAGAAGGCAATGGCACCCCACTCTGGTACTCTTGCCTGGAAAATCCCACAGACGGAGTAGCCTGGTAGGCTGCAGTCCGTGGGGTCATGAAGAGTCGGACACGACTGAGTGACTTCACTTTCACTTTTCACTTTCGTGCATTGGAGAAGGAAATGGCAACCCACTCCAGTATTCTTGCCTGGAGAATCCCAGGGACGGGGGAGCCTGGTGGGCTGCCGTCTATGGGGTCGCACAGAGTCGGACACGACTGAAGCGACTTAACAGCAGTTTGGTTCTTAAGCAATTTATCCCTAAGCTTGATTTTTTTCATGTATAATTATAGTACTTACCACATATTAAGGATTAAGTCAGATAGCTATGTAAAACTCTCAGCACAGTACCTGGCACATAAGTGTCCAAAAATGTTAGTTATTGTCATTATTATTTTATCTAACCATTTTAAATAACCCTTCTGCCCCAATATACAACATAAATATTAATAAGAGGGCAACTATAAACTAACAAAAGGGTCTGAGTCAGTTCTGGTACTAATCATTTAGAAGCAACTCACTTCTTCTCTCATGTCTCACCTATAAAAACGGATATGACACTGGCCTGATCAGTTACAGTAAGGAACAATATCAACCACTGAATGTTGGTTTTACTTTGATTATGGCACTAATAACTGAATTCTTAACATGTTTCATTTCTTTTGAAAAAGTCATCAAAATAAATTTAGACCAGGAATTTTTATCAATGTTTCAAAGATACAGGGTAAGTTAAGTTTTGGACCCCTGTCTCCCCCATCAAAACATACATATATGTATATATATTTAAATTTGTATATTTAAATTTTTAAGAGCACTAGTTATCTACTTACAACCAGTGTCTTTGAGGCGGTTGATGGCATTGGAAAGAAGACGAACACAACCAAGAAATCCAGCACCTTGCTTTTTATGGATCTTCTTGTGATTCCATACACTGATCGTAACTGAATCAGACTTTCCAATATACCTAGAAAAACCAAAATGACTGCATGAGTAACTTGGCAACTATGAGTAGTTAATATAAAAGTTTTCTTTCCTTTTTGTTGTAGTACAAAGTCACAAATGTTTAGAGTATAGCTAGATAGCACAAAATGTTTGAATTCAATCTATCCACAGGACTGAATTTTTTTAAAAAAAAATCTCAAAAGTAAAGTCTAAAAAGAATTTTTAATACATTCTTTAACACATTTGCCACTTTCAGATTGAGTAACAATTTTTGTTAATAAAAGAAACTATTTTAGTAGCTAGTGTCACAGAACTCTATGGAAGCTTATAATTATTTCTTTCCAAATACAAAAATCTTAGAAGAACTTTTATCACAGTCACATTTTAAATATATTTCAATGACATGACCTATTACCTCAGCGAATACTCAGTTCATTTTCAAGGGGCATTGTCAAGGCTGACAGACCAAAAATCTGACATACCTGTTATGTTTTTAAATGCTGTAGAACAAAAGCTGATTGTAACGCTTTTCCCCTGCTTCTTTCCTGTATGCAGGCCTTGAGCGAGCAGGACTCTTGCAGATTTCACTTCACTGCCTGCAGACAAGCAGAGCAGGGAAAAGCGTTACTACACTTGTCTGTGCATACACCTGAAAGTGTGGGGAAGCTCTACCATAGCCAATTGTTAACATGGTGTCATCCCATGCAAAAATACAATAAAATAATTATATCAGTAGAACCCTAAATTTCAATGACTCTAAGAGGTCAAATTTTTGGTCCAGCAACCTTGACCTTAAAGTGTCATTCAGTAAAGCAGTAACATCAGAAAAATTCACCTGGTACATTAAAAAAACCTATACCACTTAAGTAAGGACTAAATCTTTTAAATGAGTAACATGAAAGGCACACTTGAGGTCTTGGATCCAGCTGTGTTAAAGCATGCTTACCCTCCTACACTTTTAATTACGCAAGCTAATACTTTTTTTTACATTTTTTATTTTATACTGGAGTATATTTACAATGTTGTGTTGGTTTCAGATGTACAGCAAAGTGAATCAGTTATACATATACTCATTCTGTTTCACATTCTTTTCCCATATAGGTTATTACACAATATTGAGTTGAGTTCCTTGTGCTGCACAATAGGTCCCTGTTGATTATCTATTTTATATATAGTAGTATGTATATGTTTCATTATGCAAGCCAACACTTTTCAAAAATGAAGCCAATTTGAATTTCATTTCTGTGGCTTGCAAATGAAAAAACCTGGACTAAAATACTCAGTATGCATGTATCAATTTTCAAATAAACCTAAATAGAGCTTATTCAGTAACTTATGTACCTCCATGATATGTAAAAATTCTAGAATCAGAATCAAGTATTAGCCAGATAAATCACCCCAAACCAAACATTAAAAAAAAAAAAAAAAACACACTAAAGTCAGTGTCCTAGCTGTCAAGCCTGATACACAGGTATGCTAAAATACCAGTTCCTTGAGGCCTAAAAGCCTACCCCTCCACCAGCTTAAGCATCCTGTTGGGAGGCTGGATATCAAAGCCCAGAGAGACCTTGGGAAACATATATGAAAAACAGGAAAGCTTCTGTCAGCCTATATCCTTGAATGACTGTCTCTCTCTGAGACTCCCTGAAACAAGACTATTGCTGTCACCAAGCCCTGAAACAGTCCCAAACTGTAAGCCCAATATACTCCAATGGTGATGACGAGGTTGAATCAGAAGGAGTAGCGAAAAGTGTTTAAAAGGAATGGAAAGCGTAAATCAACAAGTCAATTTAAAAAAGTAAATAAAAGGGATGGAAAGACCTCCTGAATCCCTTCCCCAACCCAGTTCATCCTCAACCACACTCAAGAGACACTAGGCACAGCTGAGGAAGGAAGTGAAATTCTATAATAAAAACAGGGTATTCAGAGAAGGGGTTAATCTAGTGAATGGAGAGACCTCCTAGCATCCTTAAGTCTTTCAGATCCAAGAACTCTTTCAGATCAAGAATACAGTCCCCAGGAAGGAGAAGGAAGAATTCTGTGCAGAAAACGTCACAGTTACTCCTGACTACCCTACCAAGCAGGCCAGCACTACCCATGGGCAGAGAGCTTCCAATCAACATTTAAGTGCCTCTCCTTGAATATAAAAAGACAGAAACCCAAATCAAACTAACAGAAAAGAAAAAAGGAAACCTGAGCAGAGAGAGGTTACACAACAGAAAAAAACTGCAATTATAAAACTTCTCTCATTAAAGAAGATATTGCTTCCAGGAAATAAGAGTAAGTTATGAAAAAGAAACAGTGAGAAAGCAAAACGATATTGGAAATTAAAAACCGGAGAGCAGACATTACATTAAATAGGAATTCTGGGAAAAACAGCCCAAATACTCTGATGTGGGTTTTAATTTTTTACCAGAACAAAAATTTTTTATTATAACTTTTTTTTTTTAAAATATGGGAGAAAAAAGACAGGACAACTAAATGATAATCAATTCAGGAGAGGTACCATCCAAATAACAGGAGTTCCAGAAAAGGAAAGAGAAATACAATGGAAGAGAGGGAATCATCTATAGATCATTAAATAAACAGAGATGTTTCCCATAACTGAAGAGTCTAAGTATCCAGATTAAAATCAGTAAATATTGAGCACTATATTTCAAATATACTGTAGGAGAGTTTGTGGAGTGCTCAATGAGATAGATGGAAAACTAAACAAATGGTAAAGTTAGACAGCTATTGATTTCATAAAAATAAAAAGGTGTCCAGAAAGAAAATACAATCATTGCACAACACATGACTCAGCCATGACTATTTTACATGATCATAAGAGCATAAACAAAGAACAATATGATTTAAACAAAAAGGTTCAAATAACTATATATAGGAGGGCTGGGAGAAGGAAAGGGGCATATGGATGCTGTAGGAATGGGACGAGAGAGATCAGCTGTAAAAGCTAAATGATCTTATATGGTATAAAAATTAAAAATAATACCAAATACTAAATAAATATGTATTTACATTAAATGCTATAAATAAGCACGATACCTAGAAGCAGAAAATTCTACAACAGCCAAGGTTATTGAAAACAGTTACCTTGGGAATTAGAATCAGGAATAAGAATTTTCCCATTAAAAGCCCTACAGTATCATCTGCCTTTTTTTAAATGGTACATATGCTACTATGATTAAAATAAATTTTAGAAGAAATCATCCATATAAGAAACAAAGAGAATGCCTATGTGTGTACTCCAATGATGATTTCTGATTTTATACTTATAACTGACCTAACCAGATCAAACCAGTCAATCTTAAAGGAAATCAACCCTGAATACTCATTGGAAGAACTGATGCTGAAGCTGAAGCTCCAATACTTTGGGCACCTGATGCAAACAGCCAACTCACTGGAAAAGACTGTGATGCTGAGAAAGATTGAGGGCAGAAGGAAAAGAGGATGACAGAAGATGAGATGGTTGGATGGCATTGCCAATATAATGGACATGAACTTGGACAAACTTCAGGAGATGGTGAGGGACAGGGAAGCCTGGCATGCTGCAGTCCATGGGGTTGCAAAGAGTCGGACATGACTTGGCAACTGAACAAACTGACCTAAAGTGAATTAATGCTTTACGTGACAGAAAGAGGGGGGGCCTGCACGTTACTGTGTATACATTTTGTTCTTCATAGGCTTATTAAGGACCCCTCATCTTCACACAAGGTTTTGCATCCCTCTGTGACAATCAAATTACACCATGATAAAACTCATATCATATTCAGTGATTCTTTTCAAAGACTATATCAAATAATATTGAGTCTATGTTTTTATTTCAAATAAACCGTTTAAACCTACAGGTCATAATGCTGATTCCATTTTGGATCGAGTGTATTCTTCACAGTATCTGTAGAATGGCATTGCCCAGATCCATCAACCACCACCTTAGCAAATGGATCAGGAAGCCCTGTGGGGGGTGAGGGGGAAAAAAGGGAGGGTTTAAAGAATATTTTGACAAGAAGATTAATTATATAAAGATTAACATTTGCTACAAAAGACTTATTCCATTCTTTATAAAAAGTTTAACATTAAGCTACAAATGAAAAGTGGTCTATTTTAAAACTAAGATTAAAGCTAATTCTACATTAAATATCAAAACCTACATTTTTTTTCTTGCTCCTGTCTCCAACACTCTCACTTAAACTACCAAAGTCTAGAGATTATCTTACAATGTAGAAGTCATCATTCATCTTTACCAGCCCTTTAACCCCTGAGGGGTGAATGCTTAAAACATACTTGGCTCTCTCAGAGCTTTCCCAAGGTCTCCCTTACTAGCTCAGTTAAAGAAAGAGCTTACTGAAGTTTTCACACAGGAACACAGGCTACCAAGAAATCAAATTAGCCATAAAGTTTTTTACTGAATAACTACCATGAGTGATGAGAAACTGAAACAAAAAATTTAACACCCTGCCTTAAAAGAGCTTCCTATCTGAGACTATTAAAACACCATACATTATAAACAAAATAAAAAAGTCCAAGAATAAGCAAGTTTTTGATCATACTGATTATAAAGAAAACACTTATAATACCATGTCAGGCACTATTCTAGATGCTTTATGTATATTAAACCTCTTAATCCTCAAAATTACTCTATGGAGTGAATAATACTACTATCTCTATTTTACTGATGAGGAAACTGAGGCACAAAGGGGTTAATTAACTAGCCTAAGGTCACACAGTAGTAGGTGGAGAGCCAGGGTCTGAAGTGTAGACTCAAATCCAGGCACAGTCTGGTTCATAACTTTATGCTCTTAATCATTACACTGTATCATACCTCTCATTTGCTACCTGGTTCAACAGTGAGTACAAGAGCTCAGAAAAGCAGAACAATCTGAGTCTGAACAATAAAGAAAGGCTCTCCACCCTACCTCCCCTTTTTGAGGGGATGGGATTCATCTGGGGTTTAAAGAACAAACAGAAGGAGCACCAAGGAGGGAATAACAATACTTGAAGGGCTTTGAACAATCTAATAAAAGCCTTTGTGCTAAAGTGTAAAAAGTAAATACCATTGGAGAGATTAGACTGATCGAGTAAGAAAGGCTTAAGTCAGAAAATAAAGGTTTGGAATGACTTAGGTGGAGAACAGGGAGCCGTTTTAGATTTTTGAGCATTGCTGTAAAAACACTGTCCCACCTGTCTACTAGTGGTATCCAGAGAAGGAAAGATTCAAGGTACAGAGAAGCTGTTCTAAGTTTCACAGTAGGATGAGAAGAATTTTAAAAGTCAGGGGAAGGAGGTGGAACTAAACAAAATGTTAGAGACCAAAACAACAATTCAGGTGTTAGACATATTGGGATAGCGTAGATTTCCCAGAGACAGCTGAAAATACTAAAATGAAATACTGGTAAGTGTTGATAATTGCAGAAACTTTGTACCGTGATAACTATGCTAATTTTTTAAGTCAAGATACTAATCTGCCAACATTCAAGGCCAGACAGAAATCATCTAGCCAGTTCCCCAATTCTATGATTCTGTGATCTAGCAACTTCAAATAAGAGAAGACTAATATTTAAGAGTATTAAGTATTCAAGAAAAACCTTGGCAAGTGAGGGTATCAATCTATTAACTATATATTTCGTGCAGTTTAGCACTCTTTATATTAGTATTTCAATAAAACCTAACCATTTGTAAATGCGTCTAATGGAAGAATACTTTCCCCTCTACTTGCAATAATATTATTTTTATAATCCATTTTATCTGGTTCTTTTGATTCTACTATCTAAACAAATAAACATATAAGCGTATGTCTCTAAGTAAAAACAAAACCAAAAAAATCACATTTCTAGCTTTCCCTTTAGATGGTGCTTAACTAGTTAAAGAATCAAGACTGAGAAAAACAACTTTTCCAAACATAAGTCAGTAGGTGTGGCTTCTAGATCCTTATTTAAGTATGAAAGTCTGAATCTCATCTTCCTATGTTCCCTTCTGTTATATAATACAAAATACAAGCTCTTTTCCCTAACAGAAAAATACCTGGGTTTCAACTTACCTGATTATATTATTCTACAAGAATTTAACAGTGAGAGTCAAGTTCCCCTAACGCAGTCAGAAGATAGTTTTCACAAGTTAGTGAGACCTCTAGTGGTAAATATGAAGTGGCTATTTTCTATATTTTTAAAAAATTTCTCAAGTCTCCCCATCATTTCTGAGTCATATAAAATAGCTAAAACTTAGGAACTTCCTGACTACAGTAATGCATTTAATGAGCTGAAAATAATGAGACAAAAATTTCCACTTAAAAGTGAGTTACTTAGCAGAGAAAATGAAGCTTTGTTTTTGATCGGGGTGGAGGAGGAAAAAACATTCAACCAAACATGCTGGAGCTCAGTGACTTCAATTTGGCCTTACACAGCACCTTAACAAAGTATCTTACACACAGAGATTTTATTTAAATGTTGCATAAAAGACAAAAAGAACTTGACACTAATAAAAACATTCTTCTAAAAACAAAATGAATATGTTCTTTTTTATAGCTGAGTAAAATTCCATCCCCTGGAGAAGGGAATGGCTACCCACTCCAGTATTCTTGCCTGGAGAATTCCATGGACAGAGGACAGGTGTGTCCATGGGGTCACAAAGAATCGGACATGACTGAGTGACTTTAATATTCCATTGTATATATTTAGAGGCCAAAACAATATTAAAGCAATTATCCTCCAATAAAAAAAGAGGGGAAAAAAGACAACAGATACTATTTTAAAGAAACACAATGGATAAATGGATAGATATGTGATGAAGTTAATGACAGAATGTAGATGATGGCTATTCACTGTAAAATTCTTTAGATGTTCCTATGTGTTTGAAATTTTTTTCTGCCAAAATTTTGGGGGGAGAGGGGGTGTAACATTTTTAAAAACCAGTAAGCTTGACAATAGTTCCAAAAGATGAGTTAGCAAAACTTTTCTCAGAAAAAGTAGATTATCTCAAAGCAAAGGTAGTATTATCTCAAATTATACAAATTACAAAAGACAACACACAGCAGTGCATTTTTTCCTAGTTAAATATATATAATATCGGCCTGTAGTCATGCTTCATATTAAAATTTACATTTTTCATTCAACATGACTTAAATTGATCCACAAGCAAAAAGAACTATATTGCAGTATCAATGATAACAGCATTCTGATCAATAAATACACATTCTCACTCAAATTTAATTGAGAGATTTAGGAATTATTATTCAACTCTTTCTTTGAAATTGCTATGGGCAACCCTCAACATATAAACACATCAAAAATAAATATATCTGTCATGGAGGGAGGACAGTGGCCAGCGTGAACCTGGGGTGCTCCACCCCCAGCTGAGTCTCTCCTGAAGGCCTCGTGAGTGGGTTTCCTGTCCCCCAACCAGGCCATCAAGTTTTTCCATCCTGGGTTTCAAAGGTAATCACAGTTTCCTCTAGTTTTCTTATCCCTGAAGCATCCTCACAACCCAAGGATTTTTATCAGTTTTTACTGCTTACACCAATAAAAAGGGGAAAGATTTCCTTCTTTCCTTCTTTTTTTCCACATATAACTTATGGACAGATAAAGATCATGTAATTGATGATAATAATAGGCTCTCAGGGGCTTACAAAGAATTAGAGTAAGATTCCTCTAGATTTCCTAGGAAGACTAAGACAAAGATACCTGATGCTTTATTGGAGAAGGTGTGTCTTGGGACTCCAGAGGAAGGAAAAGAATTTGGGAAGGAAGGCAAGGAGACAAAACTGAAGATTTTGTCTTTAAAACCAGAGCAGTTGTCCTGGGTGTGGGGGTGGGTAGACGATGCCTCCCTTCACTCCCTCTTCTCCTTGTCATCTGCCTATCCAATACTATTGGCCACTCTGAGGTCCCACTAGGATAAATCCTACCTTGGATCAACCTAAAGGAAGGTAAAAGGAGTACCCATTCGTTTAGATTTTCGGCAACAGGGAAGAGGCCGATAGTTCAGTAGCCACTGTGAAGGTAACACTAACTGGGAGCAGCAAGGAGAGAGGTCACTGGCCTCTCCTCCTGTGACATGCTGTAGGGTAAAAGGAATATGGTACATAAACTGGAAACTACTTAACTATGTCCCAAATTATCCTGTTTAATTGCTTTACCATATAAGCATACCATAATTTACATAGTTAATGTTATTTTATAAACTTTAAGGTGCTACTCTAGAAGACTGAAGTAATTAAAAATTTAAGTGGAATGAATTAAATATGACTGAAAACAGATCAAGAGCTTATTACTTCTTTTAATCAAACCTTGAAAATTAACTGAGTCATATATTAATTGGCATATAGCCAAGTTTTTGCTGGCTGGTAGGACCTGAACTTTAAAAATCTAATGAACTTCTCTAACTTCAAATATTTTGTCTATCAAATTTTGCTGACTTAAGACTTTTTTTTAACAAAAAAATTGTATCATTTTGACTCAAAAGTTTAAAGCTAATGTGAAGTCTAATATTATAGGGTAAAGATTTTAAATATGTGTGAGGGCTACTTCCCAATCCTCCCTCACAAAACTTAATCTTAAATAAAGCCACAAAAAAATATCACAACTGATTGGTAAAGAGACTTCAAATACAGTAACTAAATATCTCTTTTGCAGTCTGAGACATTATGAGCTTCTATGATCAAATGAGGGAGAGATTTCTTTCCTATACTCTGGAAATTCCAAGCAGGCTGAATGACTTCACTGCCTTCCAAAAACTCCTGAATGCATGGTTAAAATTTCTACAAAATGTTAGGGGGAAAGTGTTTACAAAATAATCTCAAATCTCTTCTAGAAATCTAGCAGTATGCACACCTTCAGCATACATTACACACACACACATTTCACACAAATATGCTGGAGGCCTCAGTGGATAAAGGGAAAGGGGCCAAGGAGCACAAAATCCTCTTTAAGAAATGCGATGCAGAAAGGCTCTGAATCAAAGAATTCATAAAACAATTGAATATATTTCTGAATAGAGAAATCCCTAAACCAGACAATTCTGAAAATGCTTTGCAAAAAAATCTACATACAATATACAAGATTTAAAGTTAATTTACTTACGGAAAAAATCCTTTTTCACCAAGTTTTTTGCACAGAGTACTGTAAAAAAAAAAAACAAAAAATACATGGGAAGAATTAAAATGGTGAGACTGCACTGTCAAAGTTTCATTTTGAAACACTGTGAAATACTAGTGAATAATAATTAAGCACTAATTATAGCAAGGTATGAAATACGATCACAATCTTTGATTAAAGCTTAGCAAAAGACAGCTGAACCAGAGGCTGCAACTTTAGCTATGATCACCAGTAACAGGTGAGGGCAAGAAAGTTTATAAACCTCGTATTCTAACAAAGAACCGATTCCTATCTTCCATCAAGATCTAGTCTCAGAGTAGCAAGGGGGAAAAAAACAGTTCTAAGGAAGAAATACATAAACTGGGGTTAATATACATATATTTTAAGGGTAAAATAATTTTATATTGAAGAGGATCATAAGTAAAATAAAGCTTAAATGATATAGATGACATTAAAAAAAAAAACATTGTTATTTCTCTCCATCTAAACTCCACAGAAACACTGGCTAAATGACAAGAAAGATCGACTATGTCTTCCAAAAGCTAAAAGTTAATATATCAAAACAGATATCCCAAATCCACATTCTCTGGATTACCCTGCATTAAATGATTACTTACATGGTGATGGCTGCACAGCCTTGTGAATAAATCAACTCTAAAATCATTGGACTGCACATGCTTCAGAGGGATGAATTTCACAGTACATGAATTACATGTCAATTTAAAAACCTCTGCTTATGCAGTCATTGAACTTCTGTAATTCAAACTTGTTACAAGTGAAGGGAAACCACCAATGTCCATATATTTATATTTTAATTTATAAAATATCTATGAAAGTAATGTGTGACTAATTTCTACCCACTTTTACTGATAGTTTAAATGGTCTGTTCAATTAGTTGCACTTATTGGAAGTTTAGTGTGTACAAATTCACTTAACAAACCTTGGGAACAAGTCTAAATAAACAAATCACTGTTAAAAGTTCAAATAAAAATAATCTTGAAGACAGATGCCACTGATAAATGAATAAAATTATTAAGTAAGCACAAGAAACTGATTTACTAGTCAGAGTCTCTTAGGCCCTGTGTTAGAAACAGTTTAAGAACATGAAAACCAAGGCCATAATTCAGAATAGCAAATCAGAAAGCTGATTGAGGAGAACGCCTCCCTAGGGACTTCCCCGGGGTCCAGCGATGAAGACTCTGCACCTCCACTGCAGGGGCTGTGCACTCAAGCCCTGGTTGGGGAACTAAGACCCACCATGCCTTGTGGCATGGTCAAAAAAAAAAAAAAAAACTTTTTTAAAACAAGAAAACCAAGAACAGGGGTGCTGTTGTCATAGAGAATTTGGAATCTGATCTGATAAAACATTGAAAAAACAAAACTCCCTCAACTGTTGTTATCATCACATAAACTGAACAGAATACTCAGGATCTATACATACACAACACACGTTGTTGTTTAGTCGCTAAGTCGTATCCAACTCTTTTGCGATGCATGAACTGTAGCCTGCTAGGCTCGTCCATCCGTGGGACTTCCCAGATAGAATACTGGAGTGGGTTGCTATTTCCTTCTCCAGGGGCTCTTCCCTACCCAGGGACTGAACACACGTCTCCTGCACTGGCAGGCAGGTTCTCTACCACTGAGCCACCAGCGAAGCCCATACAACACATATATAAATCCAAATCATAACCTGCAGTATTGACAAGGTATTAATAATTTTTAAACCACCATTCTATGATTCAAAACATAAATAACTGCACATCCTACTTCAGAGAAAAAAATACATGGGAAGTTCTCCAACTTCTTGTCACTAAACCTACAAACACACTGTTTTAACACTCATTCTTTTTTTCTTCCTTCCACTTACAATGTTCACTCTCCTAACGGCATCCTTCCGATTGTGCTATGGATTTCACACCCAACCCATCACTTTCTCAAGAACTTGTCCCCCCATTTCCTCTACTGATGGCCTCATCAGTATTTACACATACTTAAGTCTTGCCCATGCCTCTCCACTCCAGCCACCATCTTTCCTCTTTTCTTCCATAATGGAACTACTTTAAAACACTGTGTACACTTTGTGACTTCACTTCTTTACCACCCACTAATGCCTCAATTAACTGTAGTTTGGCTTCTCCTCTCACCACTGCCTCTACACTGCTTCTCCAAAGCACTGGGGACCTAATTACTAAACCATCCAATGGACACTTCATTCGTTATTGCACTTGCCCCTGGGGGGCATCTGCCACTATTGCCTACTCCCTCTTCTGGAACCCCTCTCTTCTTTTGGTTTCTGCTTAACACCAAACATAAAATTTACATCAGGCATGATTTTTTAAATTAAGTTATTTTTAACTGGAGGATAATTGCCTTACAATATTGTGTTGGCTTCTGCCATATATCAACATGAATCAGCCATAGGTATACGTACGTGCTCTCCCTCTTGAATCTCCCTCCCAACCCATCCCACCCTCTAGACTGTCACAGAGCACCAGGTTTGAGCTCCCTGCGTCATACAGCAAATTTCCACTGGCTCTCTAATTTTACAAATGGTAATGTATATGTTTCAATGCTACTCTCTCAATTCATCCCACGCTCTCCTTCCCCACCTGTGTCCACAAGTCTGTCCTTTATGTCTATGTCTCATTGCTGCCCTGCAGATAAGTTCATCAGTACTATCTTTCCAGATTCCATTTATATGCATTAACATACAATATTTATCTTTTTCTTTCTGACTTACTTCACTCTGTATAATAGGCTCTAGGTTCATCCACCTCATTAGAACTGAGTCAAATGTGTTCCTTTTTATGGCTGAGTAATACTCAGCCCACTGTGTATATGTATCATAAACAACCCAAGTATAAAATTTATTCTAAGTCTTCTTTCCTAGATCTCTTTCCTTTGCTCCATCCATGAAAGTTGAGGTTCTTAAGAGATGTACCTTACTCAGGTCCTCTTTCACTCTATAACCTAAGGAGCACAGATCCATCCTATAAACCTTGGAATTATATGTAAACTGTTACATGCTCAACAAAATATTAGCAAACTGAACCCAACAACACATAAAAAAGATCACACACCACGATCAAGCTGGATTCATCCCACAGTCACAAGGATGGTTCAACATATGAAAATCAATCAACCTGATACACCACATCGATGAAAGATCCAAAAAAAGCCACATTATCATCTCAATGGGTGCAGAAAAAACATTCGATAAAATTCAATATCCATTCATGATAAAAACGACAGAGAAAACATCTTTCAACATAATAAAAGCTATTTATGACAAACCCACAGCCAACATAACACTCAACATTGAAAAGCAGAAAGACCTCCTGCTAAAATCTGGAACAAGACAAGGATGCCCACTCTTACCACTTCTATTCAACCAGCATTGATGCAGATGACATGATACTACTATACATAAAAAACCCTAAAGACATACATAAAAACCACTAGTACTGATAAATTCAGCAAGGTATCAGAATACAAGATTATCGTGCAGAAATCTGTCACATTTCTTTACACTAACAGTGAAATATGAGAAAGGGCAAGGGAAAAAAAATCTCTTCTGAAATTGCATCTAAAAAAAAAAAACCATAGGAATAAACCTCACAAAGGAGGTGAAAGACTTATATGCTGAGCACTATAAAACATTCATCAAGGAAACTGAAGATAATTCAAAGAAATGGAAAAGGGCTTCCCTGGTGGTTCAGTGGTTAAGAATCCCCCTTGCAATGCAGGGACATGGGTTCAATCCCTGGTCCCAGAAGATCCCACATGCTGTGGAGCAACTAAGTCTGTGCACCACAACTACTGAGCCCATGCTCCAGAGCCGGGGAGGTGCAACCACTGAAGCTCTAGAGCCTGTGCTCTGCAACAAGAGAAGCCAAGGCAATGAGAAGCCTGAGCACTGGACCTGCAAAGCAGCCCCCACCTGCTCCAACTGGAGAGTAGCCCCCACCTGCTCTAACTAGAGAAGTCCACATGCAGCAACGAAGACTCAGCACAGACAAAAATAAACAACAAAGAAATGGGAAGAACACTGTTGAAGTGGCCATACTACTTAAGGCCATCTGCGGATTTAATGTGATCCCTATCAAATTACCCACGTCATTCTTCCCAGAACTAGAACAAATAAACCTGAAATTTTTATGAAACCATAAAAGACCCAGAATTGCCAAAGCAATCCTAAGGAGAAAGAACAAAGGTGGAGGCATAACCTTCCCAAACTTGAAACAATACTACAAAGCTACAGTCATCAAAACAGTGCAGTATTGCCACAAACACATATGGATCAATGGAACAGAATCGAGCTCAGAAACAGACCTGCAAACCCATAGTCAATTAACCCATGACAAGGCAAGAATATACAATGGAGAAAAGACAGTCTCTTCAACAAGTGGTACTGAAAAAACTGGACAGCCACATGTAAATCAATGAAGTTATAACAGTCTCTCACACTATACATACAAAAAAACTTGAACTGGCTTAAAGATTTAAATATAAGACATGACACCATAAAACTCCCAGAAGAGAATACAGGCAAAGCATTCTCTGACGTAAATCATATCAGTGGTTTCTTGGGTCAGTCTCCAAGACAAAAGAAATAAAGCAAAAATAAACAAATGGGACTAACCAAATTTATAAGCTTTTACACACCAAAGGAAATCATAAACAAAAAGACAACCTGTGGAACAGAAGAAAATATCTGCAAACAATGCAATCAACAAGGGCTTAATTTCCAAAATATACAAACAGCTCATACAACTCAGTAACAAAAACAAACGAACAAAAAAACCCAGTCAAAAAATGGGCAGAAGATCTCAACTACTACTAAAGAAGTAGCAATACTACTCCAAATAAGACATACAGATGGCCAACAGACACATGGAAAGAGGCTCAACACTGCTAATATTAGAGAAGTGAAAATCAAAACTACAATGAGGTATCACCTCATCCCAGTCAGAATGGCCATCATTAAAAAGTCTACAAATAATAAATGCTAGTGAGGGTGTGGAGAAAAGGGAACCCTCCTACACTGTCGGTGGGAATGAAGTTGGTGCAGCCACTATGGAAAACAATATGGAGGTTCCTCAAAACACAGTGTTGCCACATGATTCAGTAATCCCACTACTGGGCATATATCTGGAGAAAATGTTAATTCCAAAAGATATATGTACCCCAATGTTCATAGCAGCACTACTTACAATAGCCAAGACAAGGAAGCAACATAAATGTCCATCAACAGATAAATGGATAAAAAAAGATGTGATACACACAGGAATACTACTCAGCCACAAAAAAAGAAAAACTGCCATTTGCAACTACATGGGTGGACCTAGAGATTACCATACTTTAAGTAAATCAGAAAGAGAAAGACAAATACCATATGCTATCACTTATCCGTGAAATCTAAGATATGATACAAATGAACTTATTTACAATATAGAAACAGATTCACAGACATAGAGAACAAATTTATGGTTTACCAAAGGGGAAAAGGGTTAGGGGAGGGATAAATTAGGAGTTTGGGATTCAAGTAGATAAACAATAAGGTACGACTGTATAGCACAGGGGACTATATTCAATATCTTGAAATAAACCATAATGGATGAGGAAAATAAAAACTGTTATATCCATGTGTACTCGTCTGGGGAGAAAGTTCATAGTTTTGACAGTTTGACAAAGCTCCTCCTCTCGTCTTGAAAAATAAATTTGAAGAGTCATTTTTTCATACATTCTCCCTGGTCTTTACCATTTTGATGACACCTCAATCTATAAACCCAACCCTCAGCTCTCTCTTGAACTCCAGGTCCACACAGGCACACTAAATATGCCCTCAAATAAAAATCACTATCCCCCTTTCCCTCAAACTCCTTCTCCAGTTAACTTTCTTTCAATAAATATCTTTGCTTTCCACTCTATTGCCCTAGTCAGACAGCTCCACAGCAACCTTCACTACACCATCCGCCCCCCCACCTCCTGGTAATTACCACTTCTAATCAACTTTGCCTCTGAAATATCCTTCATCTGTCCACCTCTCCCTATTACCAGAGCCATTACACCTGTGCAGACCACCATCAACTACTGTTTAAGTCATTACAACAGCCTCCCAATCAGTCCCCTGCCTTAAGCCTCAACTGCCTCCAATCAGGTCTCCACACTAGACCTAAAATGATCTTTCTAAAACTATTATTTAATTCCTTCCATCCATTTCTCTTCCTATTAACTTTCCAAACATGTGTAAAACACTCCTCAAAACAGTCCTTCCACTGGTGCTTGGATCACATATCCAACCCCCTACTTTCTCAGGAACCTTGTATCTCTTGTCTCCTCTACTGACCTCTATCCTTAGAATACTACCAAGGTCTTCAAGCCCAAAACCTATTTGGCTTACAAGCCCATCAGCCCCTGGCTCCTGCTTACCTCTCTGGCCTCGTCTTCCATCACCACCCCTCCTCTTCAAGCATCCTAAGTCCATGATCCAGCCACACTAAACCTTCACATTCTCAAATATATTCTCTCACCCACCGCCTTCACGTGCTATTCTCTCTCCCCGAAACATCTGCCCCAGGCTCCTTCAACTACCCCTATTTAGGTCTCAAAAGTGAAGGAAGCTTTTTAGAACATGTTTCTCTCAACCTTTTGCCCACTTGTATTTTCACAGAAGCCCATACTTATCCCAGGCACTTGTCGCACATTATTATGTTCTTAAGTTTAGAATGTTGCTTGTAACTAGAGGTGGTAAACTCCACTCAGCTAAATCATGTCTGCATCCTTTCTTTACATCCCCCGCTCCAAGCAAACACTGCACCAGACATTTGATGGGCACATGGCAAAACGCTAAATGAATAAAAACAAACTCCAAAATAATCTAAAATAATTTCATTGAAAGAGGGACTTTTTACACTATGTGATAGATTACCAGTCTGCAAGTAATCATAGTTTTGGCTTAAACAATGTTATTATCATTTCCCACTATTTAAAAGATACTCATCAGATCATGCTGACATATTTTCTTTTAATCACAAGTATGATGTTGCTAATATGTGACTAAGTTTTAAAGAGTAACTGAAAAAATCAAAAGAAGAAAGAACTTTAAAGTCAGGTTCAAAGTTTATAAAGAGAAATTTTAGCAACTCTGAGACTAAGGAAAATAACACAGAGAAACAAGATTAATTTAAAACAAAGAAATATCAAGACTGGTCAGAGTGCCAACTTTAACACTACATTTCAACAGCTTCAGACAATCTTTTAATTATTTACATCCTAGTAGCAAAAGAGTCGGAGAAGGCAATGGCACCCCACTCCAGTACTCTTGCCTGGAAAATCCCATGGACGGAGGAGCCTGGTAGGCTACAGTCCATGGGGTCGCTGAGAGTCGGACACGACTGAGCGACTTCACTTTCACTTTTCCCTTTCATGCACTGGATAAGGAAATGGCAACCCACTCCAGTATTCTTGCCTGGAGAATCCCAGGGATGGCGGAGCTTGGTGGGCTGCCGTCTATGGGGTCGCACAGAGTCGGACACGACTGAAGCGACTTAGCAGCAGCAGCAGCAGCAGCAAAAGAGTGCACTTGTAAATCTTCAAACGAAATTTTCAACCACCATTTGAGACTTTGGTATTTATTCACATAAATTCATTTTTAGCCCTTGGAGTCTTTACTGTTCCTTGGGAATGTAATCTGGGTCCTAGAATCATAGCCCATTGCTCTTTTCATCCTCGGTACCAATCATAAGAGCTCAGTAAATGCTCAGTGAATTAATGAATTTTACTAGGACAAACTCCTGTTTGTCACTGTAACAAATTCTCAACTAAGGAGGTATACATCAGAATCTCCTAAGAAATATATGTATAATTTACAATGTGTTTTTATATTTGTAGTGTAATTTTACATTTTTATTTGCACAAATTTACATCTGTAAATACATCTATCACTTTTTGTAACAGAAACTATAGAAAGTTGAGCCAAGATTGGAAATTGTGGCACTAGGGAAGGGTAGCAGTGAGGAAGAACTTCCATTTTTGTTTTATAAATAATTATCACAGGAGAGAGGTAAAAATAATGCTGAGAAACACTGGCATTGAGAAATTACAGGAAGGGACTACCAGGAGAGAAACCTTGTAAGGGGGTGTGAGGGTCAGAACAAAGGCTAAAGAGCACAGACTTACCCCTAGACAGATATCAATATTTAAAAATTTTTAACATTTAGTAAGTTTTCTCTTGAAATAATTTACAAAGAAAAGTGCATAATTCTTAAGAATATAACTCAATGAACTACAGGACTTCAGATATTTAACAGCCATATGTCAATTTTGAGTAATGTGAACTACAAATGTGGCATTACACCAGCACAGTACCATTATTTCAGATTCCATTAGGGACCAAGTCTCACACAGCCTGTAGATTTATACTAGATTAATTTTACTAGACTAATATGATCATGCTACTACCCTTCTCAAATTTCTTTCAAGTATTTCTCACTCCTACGTCTACACTCCCAAAACCTAAAACATGTTCTAGCTATTCTACTCTTCAGCAGATAGTTCAGTTCAGTTCAGTCGCTCAGTCATGTCCGACTCTTTGCAACCCCATGAATTACAGCACGCCAGGCCTCCCTGTCCACCAACTCCCAGAGTCTACCCAAACCCATGTCCATCGAGTCAGTGATGCCATCCAGCCATCTCATCCTCTGTCGTCCCCTTCTCCTCCTGCCCCCAATCCTTCCCAGCATTAGGGTCTTTTCCAACGCATCAACTCTTCACATGAAGTGGCCAAAGTATCAGAGTTTCAGCTTCAACATTAGTCCTTCCAATGAACACCCAGGACTGATCTCCTTTAGGATGGACTGGCTGGATCTTCCTGCAGTCCAAGGGACTCTCAAGAGTCTTCTCCAACACTACAGTTCAAAAGCATCAATTCTTCGGTGCTCAGCTTTCTTTATAGTCCAACTCTCACAATCATACATGACTACTGGAAAAACCATAGCCTTGGCTAGACGGACCTTTGTTGGCAAAGTAACGTCTCTGCTTTTAAATATGCTATCTAGGTTGGTCATAACCTTCCTTCCAAGGAGTAAGCGTTTTTTAATTTCATGGCTGAAATCACCACCTGCAGTGATTTTGGAGCCCAAAAGATAAAGTCTGACACTGTTTCCCCATCTATTTCCCATGAAGTGATGGGACCAGATGCCATGATCTTAGTTTTCTGAATGTTGAGCTTTAAGCCAACTTCTTCACTCTCCTCTTTCACTTTCATCAAGAGGCTCTTTAGTTCTTCGTCGATTTCTGCCATAAGGGTGGTGTCATCTGCAATCTGAGGTTATTGATACTTCTCCCGGCAATCTTGATTCCAGCTTGTGCTTCCCCAAGCCCAGCGTTTCTCATGATGTACTCTGCATATAAGTTAAATAAGCAGGGTGACAATATACAGCCTTGACGTACTCCTTTTCCTATTTGGAACCAGTCTGTTGTTCCATGTCCAGTTCTAACTGTTGCTTCCTGACTTGCATACAGGTTTCTCAAGAGACAGGTCAGATGGTCTGGTATTCCCATCTCTAAGAAATTTCCACAGTTTGTGATCCACACAGTCAAAGGCTTTGGCCTTCAGCAGATAGGTGGGTTTGAAATAGAGGATATAATCAAAATAAGGCAAGATCAGCCTTGCTGGTACACTAGTAACTCCTTCTCTATTTCACACACAAGTAGATGTGACCATCTTGAGATGCTTAATGAGAAGGGAATGCTCCTTCATTCACCCTTTCATTCACATTTCCTGAACAGCTGCTTTGTGCCAAGTGCGATGATAGATTCTGCAGATACAAAGATAAATAAGACACAGTCCTCTGCCCTCAGAGCTTGTTGGTCAGGTACAATTCAAATATCATGCCATAAATGCCTTTCTTTGCTGTTGTTTTCTCAAGAAATATTTTTAAATTTCACAAAAATCTGTAGTATATTTTATTTGAGGCAGTGATTGGAGGAAACCATGTGCAGAAGTGCAGATGCAATAAATATTACCATTTAAGTTGATAATTCTTTTTTCTGGTTGGAAAAGAGTTATCTATATGTAACACACCATCTAATAATGCCAGAGTACAACTCCCAGCTGTAGAAATTGAATACTATTGCTGCTCTTACTGAGTTGTACTCACAATGCACGGCTGCCTATACTAAATCTGAATTAAACTCCCAAACTTCTCAGTATCTTCTTGCCAAAAATTCCCCTTCCTCCTCCAGACTGGAGTTGCATTTCAATTACACTGCTGATTGGAATGAGGCTGTTTGAGGCAAAGAAAAAAACCACTCAGACATCCCATTTTCCTTTGCCCCACAAAAACAGATTTTATAATTTAGCACTGTTTATTCAAGCTGTACAAACTATTTTTCAACACAGTAGATTACTTTTGTATTTTCTTTGAATTTATATTAACATTGCAGAACAAAACTGAAGTTGAGGCCAGCACTCCTATAAAATTCCAACAGGATGGCCTAGTGCTTTAAACATGTCTACAGTATGCACCCTTCCTGATCATTGGCTCATGACAGAAATTTAGATCTTTCTGCTCCAAGAAAACAACCTCTACTTCAACTCCGAAGCACGAAATTTAAGTTCTATTGAAAACTTGTACACAATATATACCTACGTGTTTCAGCTTTTTGCTTGAAAGAGGAACCCTACATAAAGATTCATATTCAACAGCATTATTATCCCAAAAAAAGCATTACTACAAAAGGCAGTCAAGGCTATGGTTTTTCCAGTAGTCATGTATGGATATGAGAGTTGGACTATAAAGAAAGCTGAGCGCCGAAGAATCGATGCTTTTGAACTGTGGTGTTGGAGAAGACTCTTGACAGTCCCTTGGACTGCAAGGGAATCCAAACCAGTCCATCCTAAAGAAAATCAGTCTCGAATATCCATTGGAAGGACTGATGCTGAAGCTGAAACGCCAATACTTTGGCCACCTGATGCGAAGAATTGACTCATTTGAAAGACCCTGATGCTAGGAAAGATTGAGGGAGGGAGAAGGGGATGACAGAAGATGAGATGGTTGCACAGCATCACCGACTCAATGGACATGAGTGTGAGTAAACTCCGAGAGTTGGTGATGAATAAGGAGACCTGACGTGCCACAGTCCATGGGGTCGTAACGAGTCGAATACGACTGAGTGACTGAACTGAACATGCTAAAGCAATTACTGGTGATACAGGTTCACAAAATGGTTAACAGAAACACAGATTGCAAAAGGACATCCAAAAGATGAGCAATTTCTTTCAATAGATTATACTTTACCTCTACAATCATATTAGATCTCCTTTTAACTAAATGTCTTGCTACCGTGCCGTTTAGTCAAGGAATTTCAGGCAATTTCTTTCATGCATGTTACAAAACAAACTGGGTCTCTAAATTTAGCTTAATGTTTTTAGTATCCGATGGGTAACTAATTTAATTAGTATACAGATGATGTTTTAAAGATACAGCTTCTATCAAAATGATGTAAATATTCTTACTTAAAGGGAAAAAAAAAAGTAAAGTGTCTGCTTTTAAGTATTTCAAAGGCAAAACTGGTTCTTAAGTTAACCAACTGAAAATGACCCATCTAGTTCACTCATATCAAACAACCAAGTACAGATATTATTTCTTTTAGCCACAACAGTAAATAATTACCTTAACAAGACTGGAGGCAATTTTAAAATAAAGCTTCTATTACAAACACAATTATCAAGTTTTGGCATAAAAAAAAAAAATCAAGGTTCTGCCAAAGCCAAGCAACATTCAGTATGAAATAAATGTAAAGCATGCAGTCTAGGTACTTGGGATGTAGCAGGTATGCTGTAGATGCTGTTACTATAAGGAACTCTCCAAAATATTTCTGCTATCTTAAGCAATATTTCCTTGAATTCTTTTCTCACTTTAGGGATGAAAATACATAGAAGTACTATCCTTCACTCATAAGGATGGTAAATTCACTAAGACTTTAAGGACCTCCAATGCAGCCTGCAGACTGAATACTATCAGGCTAGTGCTATTGGAGAGAGTCTCTGCACCTTCTTGACTGGATACCTTCATTCAAACAGATCCATTTCATAAATGATGGCTGCTCAAGAGACAGGTCTAGTGTATCTAAACTTCACCACACAATAGTTTACTTTCTTCATCAAAACACCAAGAGAAGGAAACCTTAGTATAAAATTCAAGTATCTAGTTGCAGTGAAGCCTGAACATTATTCTTTGTGTAGGGGAAAAGTTGAGTCACTTTCTGGCCACTCCCAAATGTCTCTCCTTTACCCTCTTTCTCTAGAGACGCACATAGAGATACCATACTATAGTGTTAAGATATAAACACTATATAACGTTCAACACTTTGAGTCAGAATGCCTGGGTTTGAACCTGGTGCTGTCACTTATTAACCTGTGACCCTGAACAACTACATAAAGCCTGTTTACCTCAGATATCTCATGTTACAGTGAGGATACTAGGAGCTACCTTTTAGTGTTGTTTTAAAGATTAAATTCAAACACATAAAACACCTGGAAGAGTACCAAGTGCTCAAAAAATATCAGCTATTATTACTCTTTCTACTCTAAAATTCCTAATAAAGTTAATCCCCCAGGTTGTAAGCATCTTAAACAGCAAGAAAGGGGTCTTCTCACAATCTGATGAGAATCCTGTCTTAGCTCAGGCCGCTATAATAAATGCTACAGACCGGGTGGCTTAAACAACATTTATTTCTCACAGTTCTGAGGCTGGCAAGTCCAAGATCAAGGCACAGGCAGATTCAGTTTCTGGTGAGGAGCCCCTTCTTGTTTTGTAGGCAGCCACCTTCTTGCTGTATCCTCATACACCTCTCTTGAAGAGCACTAATCCCAACCAAAGAGCCTCTTGGTGAAAGTGAAAGAGGAGAGTGAAAAAGTTGGCTTAAAACTCAACATTCAGAAAACTAAGATCATGGCATCTGGTCCCATCACTTCATGGCAAATACATGGGGAAACAATGGAAACAGTGTCAGACTTTATTTTGGGGGCTCCAAAATCACTGCACATGGAGACTGCAGCCATGAAATTAAAAGATGCTTGCTCCTTGGAAGAAAAGTTATGACCAACCTAGACAGCATATTAAAAAGCTGAGACATTACTTTGCTGACAAAAGTCCGTCTAGTCAAGGCTCTGGTTTTTCCAGTAGTCATGTATGGATGTGAGAGTTGGACTATAAAGAAAGCTGAGAGCCGAAGAATTGATGCTTTTGAACTGTGGTGTTGGAGAAGACTCTTGAGAGTCCCTTGGACTGCAAGGAGATCCAACCAGTCTATCCTAAAGGAGATCAGTCCTGAATTTCATTGATGGACTGATGCTGAAATGGAGCTCCAATACTCTGGCCACCTGAGGCAAAGAACTGACTCACTGGAAAAGCCCCTGATGCTGGGAAAGATTGAAGGTGGGAGGGGAAGGGGACGACAGAGGATGAGATGATTGGATGGCATCACCGACTCGATGGACGTGAGTTTGAGCAAGCTCCGCGAGTTGGTGATGGACAGGGAAGCCTGGCATGCTGCAGTCCATGGGGTCGCAACGAGTCGGACATGACTGAGCGACTGAACTGAATCCCAATCATGAGGGCTCCACCTTCATATGAGTACCTCCCAAAGAGCCCCACCTTCATCTACCATCACACTAGGGATGAGCATTCCTTTTTATTTATTTTTTTAGCTTACAGATCTTAGTTCCCCACCCAGGGATCAAACCTGGGCCCCTAGAAATGGAAGGCAGAGTCCTAACCACTGCACCACCAGAGAATTCCCAGATTAGGGTTTCAACATATAAAATACAGGGGGACACAGACAGAAGCATTCAGTCAGTAACAAAGTTCATGAACCTAGTAAGCTTTTGGTACACACTGATGAGTCTCAATCTGTACGACCAGTCTCACTCCTCTCTCAAAACTCAAACTCACATTGCAATTGTCTACCATAACATACTCACTTGGGATACCTTACCTTACCAGCACTTGAAATTACACTTATTCAAAACTGAACTAATCAGGGTCAGGGTCCACTGATGGTCCAGTGGCTAATACTCCACACACCCAATCAAGGGGGCCTGGGTTTGATCCCTAGTCAGAGAACTAGATTCCACATGCTGCAACTAAGAGATTTTTCAAGAGGCAGGTCAGGTAGTCTGGTATTCCCATCTCTTGAAGAATTTATCACAGTTTGTTGTGATCCACACAGTCAAAGGCTTTGGCATAGTCAATAAAGCAGAAATAGATGTTTTTCTGGAACTCTCTTGCTTTTTCTATGATCCAACGGATGTTGGCAATTTGATCTCTGGTTCCTCTTCCTTTTTTAAATCCAGGTTGAACATCTGGAAGTTCACAGTTCAAGTACTGTTAAAGCCTGGCTTGGAGAATTTTGAGCATTACTTTGCTAGTGTGTGAGATGAGTGCAATTGTGCAGTAGTTTGAGCATTCTTTGGCATTGCCTTTCTTTGGGATTGGAATGAAAACTGACCTTTTCCAGTCCTGTGGCCACTGCTGAGTTTTCCAGATTTGCTGGCGTATCGAGCACAGCACTTTCACAGCATCATCTTTGAGGATTTGAAATAGCTCAACTGGAATTCCATCACCTCCACTAGCTTTGTCTAAGTATTTTACAATGTGCCCCAAAAAACATGTATACAGTCTTTTGCTTGGTCCTTACAAGTCTACACGTTACATTCTAAAATCCACCATGAGGGGAAACTACAACTCAAGAGTTGTGGCCTGTTCAACTGTCACCTAGTAAATAAGTTTAGGTATTCTGGACCCAGGTTCCATCCCCTTCTACAGACTCCTCACTCAGAGGCTGTCAAGAATCCCTTCTTTCTCTCTCATTAACCCCTACAGTGAAAATACCATTCTCTTTGTCCTCTCAAAGAAGCCCAGGATTTTTCTGCCTTTGCCTTTATTCAAAATACTCTCCCCACCCCAAGTGCTATTATTCTAAGTACTGGGAATTTTTTTATGTTTTGGCCACACCAGCTGGCATGTGGGATCTTAGTTCTCTGACCAGAGATCAAACCCACACCCCGCACCTTGGAAGTGCAAGTCTAAACCACTGGACTGCCAAGGAAGCCCCTATTCTAACTACTGACCCTCAAAATTTTATCCATTCATCACATTTCAATTCCATGTGGAAACTCTGAACGATTTCTCCTCCTTTCTCACAATCTGATTTTGATCTGTCTCCTCCTGTGCACTTCCAGTTCTGGCTCTACTTGTTTTGTATGTCCCTTCTCATTTTGCTTGTATTAAACATACTCACATGATGCCTTATCCTTCCTTTTACGTCCCATTAAGCTGTAAGTTTCTTGAAGACAAAGTTTGGCTTACTTTTATTTCTCCTACAGTTTATTACATACGATATGTACTCAAATATTTGCTGAATCAATGAAAATCCTCCAAAAAGCACTGACGAAGTATAAGGATGAGCAAACTTAAAACAAAACTCACTGCTTCTTTAGCCTAATTTTTGTTCAAAAAGATTGTTTTGTTTAAATAAGGGTGGCTTCCTCAACAATTTTTTTTTTTTTCCCCTCAACTATTTGTAAGCACTCTGTTTTACCAGAGGGCTCAACTACCTACTGGAGCCCTTTCCCAATAACACATCTCACTGAGCTCTCTCTCTCATACACAATAAAAAGGTGTAAAAGAACATGAAGTCATCCAAATTTATTAACCTATTTCTACAACAGTGCAAATAAGGATGAGTTCCCAGGTCTTCTGCATTCTTCCTGGCTCTAAAAAGTATAGTCACTCAATTACCTGAGGATATACTCTGATGGAGCAAAAGTGCCAAAGATATTTAGTTTCCCAAATAGGCTCCATTTGTAAACACAGGCCACCAGCATAAACAGGAAAGAAGACTGCAACTACAAAAAGTACTGTAGTTACAATAAGAAAATACTTCTTTATAACTTCATGCTTTTGAAATATTTCCAGGGTTCCCTACCAGACCATTAACTCCTTGAGGTCAAGGACTTAATTTTGATCTCCACTGCATGTCCAGAGTCTAGAAAACCATGCACAGAGTACACTTTCAATAACTACTAAAAATATTGACATTTTAGAAATTCTGAAGTTCCACAAGAGGACTCAGAATTGAGTCATAATATAACTCATTGTTCCAATGGAATCTGCCTAGATTTGTTATGTTTACACTCCTGTTCTAACATCACTATGTCTAACTCACTGCATTGTCTTTACAGTAAACAAAAACCTTCCTTTTTCCACTTCTCCTCCTCCTTATTTCACTGCAAGCCCAAAAACTATTAAGTATTACTCAGTAAAATTTCCAATGCAAAGGACTAATGCATTTCCTAGATTCTTTCTATAGAGGTATACTGCCACTTACACATCAGCCTGTCCAAGTTCTATTCAAATGATCACTTAAACTTTCTATGTAGAGTCTAAATGAAAGGCATAATACCAAATCCTTATCAACATTGGCAGAAGAAAAATTATTGACAATGAAAGTTCCCAAAATCTACTGACATGTGTTTACACAAAATGCCTTCTTCAAACACCCAGTAGGTATGTATGTAAAATAAAGCATCTGAAACCTACCAATATCTTTTTATAAATCTGTAATATCTAAAGGAAAGAGCCTAAGCTAAATACATATTGTCTTATGTGTACAAAGTTTGATTATAATTTGAAAGAATGTTTCCACAATCCATCCAAACACATGCAAAATTAAGTCAAGACTATAATGACATGGTTCTACTAAACAATTTTATGTCTATAATTTTCTGCAATTATCTATAATTATATCTGTACTATAATATCTATTAATATAATATTCACTAATTTTTGATGGCTTGTTTTTTAGAGAAAGTTACTGTAGAGAAAAAGAATACAACTTACTACTGACTAAAATGCAAGTCAGATAGTCCTACTTTAATCTTAACGGCATATCAAAATGACATTAAACTGTACTACCTCAATAAAATGTAATCTATAGCTACAGCATGAGCCAGAGAAGAAAAATATCAGTGGCTGTATTTGTAACATGTGATCCTGACCACAGCTGACTGGATGATGAGGTAGCCACCAGACCCCCAAAGATCCAGTTAGATCCTCTCTGCTATGCAACAAGCATGGGGGATCAAGGCCACTGCAAAGAAGGAAGCACAGCACTGAGAAGAGTTCTAAATGGCCAGAGGGGGTCACTGAGAATAGCTGACTGAGGCTTTCCATTTCCTGGATCCTGTCTCACCTAAAGCTGGGCTGCACCTTCCCCTCGGGTGTGAAAGCTGCACTCCCATAATGTCTCTTTTTGCTTAAGTTAGTCTGAGTGGGTTGTTTTCCTATTACCTGCAACCAAAATGTCTTCATTAGAATAAAAGTAATCTACAGTGCTAACCAAAACACTCTTAAAGACCAAAAGGCATTTGCTGCTGCTACTGCTAAGTTGCTTCAGTCGTGTCCGACTCTGTGCGACCCCATGGACGGCAGCTCACCAGGCTCCGCCGTCCCTAGGATTCTCCAGGCAAGAATACTGGAGTGGGTTGCCATTTCCTTAACCAAAAGTAAAAATATGTTAAACCTCAGAGTCATTAACATTTTATAAATCAAAATGTTTTCAAACATTAGTTCCAATCCTAAATGTCAACAAAACAAGATTTGTGTTAAATATAACTGCTATGCAGACAAGAACATGTGAACATGCTTGTAGAACTTCGTATTCAACTGATGTCTCTATTCTGAAATCGTCAGCAAATTAACATCAGTGTAGATCACAAAGATTAGTATCAACTACGCACAGTCAGACACAACTAAGCAACTAACACACACGTGCGCCAACATATACAGAAATTGTATTTGTTAGATTATTTCTGTTCTATCACCTTAAAGTCATGGTTCTCAAATTTCAGCATCACACCATCTGGAGTGCTCACTGAAATACAAGGAGGGGGCACTTTAGAGTTGCTAATTCATTAGGCCTGGAGGGAGGTGCCGGGACTAAATACCCAGGTGATGCTGCTGCTTCTGGTTTTTGTACCACATTTTGAAAACCACAGCAAGAGAGTAATGTTCTTAACTTTCCAGGGGATGAGATGATGGTGGTAAAGGGCCTCTCTGAAAATCTGATGAAAACGTGTCCTTACACACACACAAAAGGGTTTAGGGAAACTCAGAAGCTCATCCAAGTTCCTCTTCCAGAGAATTCTAGGTTAAGAAACACATTAAAATAGTAACAATAGGGTCCTTACATATCCATGTTTTTTCAAGTACACTTTGGAACTTTCACCTATTTCACACATTCACCTTGATTTTTAAAGAGCACAGGCTTTTTCATTCAAATTATTAATTAACATAAAAAATCTGTTTTAGAAACCTACCTGAAAATAATTTCACCTTGTCATGAAAAAAAAAAGACCACATGATATCTACAAAACAGACAAAATCTGTATCTAGATTTAATTAAACACAAAAGAAAAACATTTAGGAATAACTAAATTATCACATGAAAGACATACAAATACAGGTATGTACCAATATAGGTTTGTTTCAAAAATAAACAAGCCAACCACCTCTCGATTACAGCTAACAAATTCTTTTCTATGAAGAGTCATTTCAAAAAGCAAGTTCTCCACTGAGACCTACACATATAATCCACCATACCAAAGACAAAGCTAAGAAACTCATTCCCTGAAAGCTCACTGGGCCACTGGAAAAATCCAGGCGCATAAGCACTTTTACATACAGTGTAATAATTAGATCATTTATCCTATAAGGGAAGAGCATTTAGGAATTTTGTTTCAAAAGGTTATTAGGTTTACTGTCCTCAAGAATCTCTCTCTCAGTGACTAAAATGTGACAGACACTGTAATAAAATCTGTAAAATATGAAAAGCCATACTATTTCATTATTAATAGTTCATAAACCTTTATTTCCACATTTGGAAAGTTCTAGATAATATTTTATTTTTAGTAAAGTGTTCTTTTATGGAAATTAAGATGTTACTTTGGGTATGTAACTTTGGTGTCATTGAAAAATGCGTATGCTACAGACTGAATGCTTGTGTCCCTCCAGAATCTGTAGAGTGAACCCTAACCTCCCAGTGATGGTATTTGGAAATGAGGCTGTGGGAGGCGATTTGGCTCTCTCTTTGAACTGACCCAGGCCACATAGAGAGGCCACTGGTGGGAACTTCAGTTGAAAGTCCCAGCTAAGCTCCCAACAACCAGCCAGCTGAACTGCCAGGAATATCACTGAATAAACCTTTAGATAACATAGGCCCCAGCCCTTGAGACACCCCAGCTGATGCTGAGCGGAACAGACAAGCTGACCCTGCCAAGTCCTGAACAAATTACAAATTCTTGAGCAAATTCTTATTGTTTCAAGCCACTAAGTTTTGGGGTGGTTTACTGAACATCAACCGATAATTAGAACACCATTAGATGAGTTAAGAACAGATTAAGACCCATTAAAGCAGACATTTTTCTCTACTAGACCACCTTTAAAAGTCTATACCATACCCAGATCTCTCTAACACCCACACCCCTATATCCATACAACTACTTAAACTCTGATAAACCTTGATCTGGCAACCTCACCTGATGCCAATCCACCAGCTGAGTCACATAATCTTTACTTGGACATACTACATACAACAGATAGTTAAGACATCGTAATTCCATACCACATGTATACCACAGACTTTCTCCAGCCAGTCCACTGCTTGCCAACCAACAAACCTAGATAACACCAGCCAGTGGCGCTTCTATTGTGAAACAAAGATAATTCATGTTTTTTGGCTTTAAAGGACCTACCCCATTTCTCCTGCCCTGAAGCCATCCCTGAGGACCTGCTCATAGACTCTGGGCTGGATCAGGTTCCATGCTTGTCAATAAAGCTTTTTCACTTAGTGCACAATCTGTGGTCTCCAACAGTCACTGTGCTTTCTTTAACACTTTGGAGGTCCCACAGAGATCAAATGATTGAGCCACCCAGTGAAGCTGACAGACCATGGACACTTAAGAACCTATTGAGCCCTGGATTTAGCAGAGTTTTGGCACCTTCTGATGGTGACTCAGCTACTTCTAGCTGAGTTTGTTCTGTCCTATCTCACAAGGTTCTGTTTATTCTGGCTCAGAGCCACCTGGTTTCTCATGGGTAGAGGAAATTTGGTCTCTTTCTTGAGTGACAAAAAGAGAGGGCATCTATTCTATATATTTCCTGTTGTTAATCCACCTATGTCTTATTGAAGAGAGTCCTCAGAAAACTCATGGTTTGGACCAGATTCAGGGACTGCAGGCACTAGACTATGGGGTTTCTTTCAACTGCCGAGCTACTCTGTATACATTTGTCTAACAAGTGGAAAAAGAATCTCCTTCTTGGCATTTATTGAAAGGACTGTCAACTCAAAGAATCAAGTATATGTATACTCATTTTAGTCCATGTTCATATACATGTCTAATAATATGGCATAACTACAACAAGGATAGTTTATAACTGTAGTAGTCACTTTGGAGAACTTAACAATTTCAGCAAGGACTATTCCCAAGGCCATGGTTTGCCTTTTTAAACTGTTACACCAAGACATCTAAATGCCTCAGACACTCAAAATTAACTTCCTTGAAGGATTCCCTGGCAAATGCTAAAGCAAAGGCAACTTCTCTGTTCCCGGCTTCCTGCCTCCAAAATTCAGCCTTTATATCCCATCCTCCAGAATCCTAATGTACTGACTCCTCAGATGAAGACTCCAATACTTCTCTCACAACTTCTTTATTATCACGGCTTGCCCTAATATCTTCCTCCCTTAGCGATCACGGTCCTATCTCCTCCCCTGTTGCTGATCATCCACATTAAGGGACAGACAATCACACAATTTCCATTACAGAGTTATCCACCTCACTCTTTAAAAGAAGGTCATAGGTCGTACTGCTACTTTCAACTTTTGGTCAGAAAGAGTACCCAAGCCCACTGAGAACCAAACGTTTAGAGGAGTTTAGAATATTTTTAGACACCTATATACACCCTAGACTTTGCAGAACTTCACAGGCTTATGCCAGAACAGTAGTTTCCTCAACAGAAGGTTTGAAAAACACAGGTTGGGGTTTTAATGCACTATCACAAATTAGAACAAATTTTAAAGAAAGCTAAAGACACAGAAAAGTGCTTCTGGCCATCCCAGATGCCTTTCTTACCAAAGTACAACAGACCAAAATCCAAAATTACAAGCAACATTATTCATAATCAGAAATTGCAGAAACTTTTAAGAAATACTTTAATATAGACTGAGAAGCAGACCACTACAAGATGTTCTCAGTCTTTTAATGAATTAAAATCAGAAATAAGCAGATTAGTGAGAAGAATGCCAGTGGACCGGCAAATAGATCATTTAGATGAGTTACAACAGAAAAATGTCAAAGAACTCTAAAAGACTGAAAAGGAAAAAGACCCGCAAGTCCTCTTCAAATTAAACAACTCACTCAAAATCTAACATTCCCTTTCTGACAGATAAGAACTGTCAGAGAGGGTTTGCTAGATCCATTAAGAGTTCAGATGCTAGAGAAGTGACTATCCCTTAAAAACTGAGAAAGGAGTTAAACCAAATTAAAGATGCATAACGACATACCTCTGAGCATCTCAACAATACCCTATTATCCTTTCTGCTGTTACTAAACAAAATGAATTTTCTGTTGAAAAACAGAGCTGCAATTTCCTGGGTACAGGGCCTTCTGTCTCTATCCTAAATCACTTTCTACCCTTCCTCATAGTACAAAAAGAATAACAGTGGTAGGTATGACCAATAACCCTATTATCTTCCCAGTCTCCCAATATTTACCAATTTCAATTAGTCTATTAGAAAAGGAAGATATCTTCCTAAGTGTAATCTTTGCTCTGGATAATTTACTAGGTTGAGGATTATTATGTAAGTAGCATGTCAAATTAAATGTTCGACAGAAGGCATATGTATTTTAGAGATCCAAAATGAAAGGTATACACAAAGCTAAATTGTAGCAGCTGCAGACACTCGTGCTTTCTTGCACACACTGGCTTCTCTTAAACCACCCTTAGATCAGACACCTGTACTCCTTGAGCTAAAGATTTTACTGACACAAGTAGAATAGATTGTGCTGACTCTTAAATAGGAGTTCAAACTCTTAAGATTCAGTTATACATTATATGTATATATTCTTTTCAGATTATTTTCCATTATAGGTTATTACAAGATATCAGGTCTAGTTCCCTGTGCTATACAGTAGGTCCTTGTTGGTTATCTATTTTATATATAGTAGTGTGTATATGTTGGTCTTCCCTGATAGCTCAGTTGGTAAAGAATCCGCCTTCAATGCAGGAGACCCCAGTTCAATTCCCGGCTAGGGAAGATCCACTGAAGAAGGGATAGGTTACCCACTCCAGTGTTCTTGGGCTTCCATCATGGCTCAGCTAGTAAAGAATCCATCTGCAATGTGGGAGGCCTGGGTTCGATATGTATACATTAATCCCAAACCCCTAATTTATCCCTCCCCTTCTTCCCCTCTTTGGTAACCAGAAGTTTGTTTTCTATATCTGGGAGTATATTTCTGTTCTGTAAATAAATTCACTTGTATTATTTTTTAGATATCACATATAAGCAATATCGTACGATATTTGTCTTTCTCTGACTTACTTCACTTAGGATGGCCATCTCTAGGTCCATCCATAAGTAATAAATAGCACTGTCCACACCAGAGGCCTACTGCTTACTGAGACATTCCCTTTCTGCATTTGGTGGTACCTTCTCCACTCAACTTGATGTTTCGCGATTATTGTTACTTCTAAGCAACATCCAACACTTCTGTCAACCATCTTACCTCTCATGAAGTCAATTTTTTTTTTTTTCACTTTGTTTATCACTCTTCAACTCTGTTCAAAACCTAACCATGTAACAATACTGCCTTGTCAGATGATGGGGAGCTACATGACTTTTACAGTAACTCAAAACTGAATTATGCCCACTTCTGAGCCTAAGATACCACTTTTGTCAACTCTGATTTAATATTGTTTGTGGAAGAACTTATCTTAAAAATGACAAAGGTATTCCCTGTGCAGGGTACAATGTTGCCACTGAATATGTAGGCAGAGGCAGGGTCACTGCTTCATGAAACATGGGGCCTTACCTTCCTATCAAATAGTCAAGGAACTCATTTCATTGGGAAGAGGTAAACAAACTCTGTAACACCCCTCTCTTCACCAGAAATTCCACTTCTCGTATTATCCCCAAAGTTTCAGAAACCTTTCCTTTTCCCTAGCCTAACGTTTTGCCACTATTAATAATGGCCATGCAATTGTTCCCTCAGAGCCGACAGAGACTTTCTTTCTATTTGTAATCATTACAATATGCCCAACACAACTGGGATCCACCTCCACTAAAAACTTATTCAACTTATTCTGTACTCTTACAAGCAAATCTCACCAAATACTGTCAATGACTAACCTGATTTACCCAGTCTCTTACCCAACAAGTGTAAGCTACCTTTCCTCTCTGCCAAGGACCACCTCAGGTCCTCCTGTCAACAGCTACAACAGTCAAACTTCAACTCTGATGCATGGGTGTGTGTGTCACAATGAAACAAGCTCCTAATTCAGACCAGGAGAGTTCCATGCCCCTGAGTGACCTCAGACTGTGCCTAATTAGAAGAACTCTAGAAGCAGATGATTCTAAGACACAAAATTTGCCCCAAAAACCACAGATCAAACTGATGACTACATATAAAGACAGTTTCCACATAAGATATTGGAACAAAACACAGAATGATATGTTCTTTTTAAAAAAACAACTGTTACAGTATTCTTCTGGTGATTTAACTCAAACACCAGGTGACTATTGTTTTCTTGTAGCATAGTGAGACTGACTTTAACTATGTTTAGCTCCTGGTACAGTTAAAACACATTTGTACGTACACTGTAAATGCACCTATACTAAGGCCTGTACACTGGCAGCTAGCTACACACTATAATCTCAAGACAGGCACATACATATATACTCAGGACACATACACAGACTACTTCTGGCCAGTTTAGTGCTTATCTGACCAACAAATACCTTTATCATCAGCCTATCAACAACACTCAGAGACACTGCTTTCCTAATACAAAACAGGTATCTAATACAAAACCGGTATACCTAGGCTCTGTGCTAGATCAGGCTCCCTGCTTGGCAGTAAAATTTCTTCATTCAATGCTCAATTTTTGGTCTCTAATAGTCTTCTCTGTTCTCTTGAGTAACTGTTTCTAGCATTCCCCCCACTATTAAATTCTGATTCATCTCTCCCTTTCCTCTTCAATTTAAACAGCATTACCAATCCATTACTTTTCCAGTAGTCATGTACAAAAGTGAGAGTTGGACCATAAAGAAGGCTGAGTGCAAAGAATTGATGCTTTCAAATTGTGGTGCTAAAGACAACTCCTGAGAGTCCCTTGGCCTGAAAGGAGATCAAACCAGTCAATCCTCAAGAACCCTGAATATTCATTGGAAGGACTGACGCTGAAGCTCTAATACTTTGGCCAAGTGATGCAAAGAGGCAACCAACTGGAAAAAACCCTGATACTGGGAAAGACTGAGGGCAGGAGGAGAAGGGGGCAACAGAGGATGAGATGGTTGGATGGCATCACCAACTCAATGGACATGAGTTTGAATACACCCCCAGAGACAATGAAAGGGAAGCCTGGAGTGCTGCAGTCCAGGGGGTCACAAAGAGTCAGAAACGACTTAGCGATTGAACAACAACAAATTCACACAGTCATTGAGGCAGTTTAGAAATTAATCTTTATCCCTCATCCATACACTTCCTACAGTAAACTGTCTAAAACAGAAGTCAGATTATATCATTACTCGCTTAAAATTCTTCAGTGGCTTGCCAAAACACCTTAGCCATACATGGTAATTCAAAATTTGATTCCTGAACACCATATTCTCCAGTATAACCTCCTATACTCACATGTACCCTTCAACCACTATACTCCTTCAAAACAGAATGCCTCTTCTCTATCCTAGCTTACACACTTGGCTAAACACTGCTGCTGCTGCTGCTAAGTTGCTTCACTCGTGTCTGACTCTGTGCAACCCCACAGACGGCAGCCCACCAGGCTCCGCCATCCCTGGGATTCTCCAGGCAAGAACACTGGAGTGGGTTGCCATTTCCTTCTCCAATGCATGAAAGTGAAAAGTGAAAGTGAAGTCGCTCAGTCGTGTCCAACTCCTAGCGACCCCATGGACTGCAGCCTACCGGGTTCCTCCGCCCATGGGATTTTCCAGGCAAGAGTACTGAGTGGGTTGCCATTGTCTTCTCCGGGCTAAACACTACTAATCCTTAAAAACATTTCCCAGCAGAAAGTGATCCTGAGCACCTAACCAGGCCTCTACTAGTCTGGTCAGGTTTGGTTTTCCTTTCTTAGTCTTCTTACAGTACTGTGTTTATTTCTACCATTGCACTTACCAACATATATTGAAATACCACACTGTAGGTACCTTACACATAAAGATAATGTCTTCTTAACACCTATTCTCCTATCACATTGCCTGATACATATCAAGTACTCACTAAATATTTCTGAACTAAATGAGTAATCCTCTCGGTACACTGGACTGTTACTACTTTAATGGTCTGAGAGATACGGGGTTTTTTCCAGCTTTACTGACATATAATTAACACATAACACTGTGTAAGTTTAAGATGTACAATGCAATGATTTGATACTCATATATATTGCAAAATAATTACCACAGTAAGGTTAGTTACTGAGCTTCCCTGATGGATCAGACAGTAAAGAATCAGCCTGCAATGCAGGAGACCTGGGTTTAATCCTTGGGTCGGGAAGATTCCCTGGAGGAGGGCATGGCAACCCACTCCAGTATTCTTGTCTGGAGAATCCCATGGATGGAGGAGTCTGGCAGGCTACAGTCTATGGGATCGCAAAGAGTGGAACACGACTGAGCAGCTAAGCACACAAGGTTAGTTAACTGAGGTCCATTGCCCATTTCTTAAAGGGGAAAAAAAAAACCCTTTGCTATGTATGTAGATACTTACTATCTTCTAGGTATCTTTTATATAAACTGTCTTTTAGTCCCACCACAACTGCATGAGGTGGATATAATTTTACTGATGAGGAAACTGAGACTCGGGGTCTCAAAACAACAAAGTGGAAAAGGAAGATTTAAAATTCATTTCTTTCTCACTACAAAAATCCATACTCTTTCCACTACATTTTGCTGTTAACTTATGGGTAAAATCTAAAGAGAAAGTAACTCCTCATCTACTGTGGCTACTTCATCCCTCCCCAAAACATGATTATAAATTGTAAAGAGTATTTAAGACTCCTTGAGACCAGCTAGAGCAATTATCATTGCATTGGAATTAAAGGGGCAATCACACCAGAGTAAGACACGAGTTTCTAAAGAGATGGTATTTCCAGGGAAGTCCTGGGAAATAATCTTGGAGACTGGGACTGATGTTCTGGGTCAGTATCTTGAAGACATCTTTTTTAGTAACACTGCAGTAAAAAGAAAGGCTAGAGAGAATGACAGATAAGTTAGTTTTCAGAAAAGAAGCTGAGGGAATTCCCTGGCAGTCTAGTGGTTAAGACTTGGCGCTTTTGCGGCAGTAGCCCAGGTTTGATCCCAGGTCAGGGAACTGAGATCTTGCAAGCTGTAGCCAGAAAAAAAAAAAAAAAAAAAAGAGGCTGAGATGAAGAGCGGGTTACTAAAAATTTTAAGAACAACACGGGCAAATGAGACTGAAAGCAAAAAAAGAAGAAGAAAAAAAAACCACGAGAACAGAGGCCAGGAAAAACAATCACAATAATAAATAAACTATCCAGCCAACTCTGGGAGATAGTGGAAGACAAGGGAGCCTGATGTGCTACAGTCCATGAGGTCACAAAGAACTGGACATGACTCAACAACAATAAACTATCCAGTACCAAAGAAAGCCTATTCAGAGACCTACAGGAAGAGCTTAGAACACCTACCATAGAAGGTTGTCTTGAGATAAGAGTTTTGACCTAAAATCTATAGGAAATTAATTTGGTGACTTGACTGCAAGAAAAATACGTATCCACAAACCTAGGCTGCTAAGCAGAGCAAGTAAAGGCTGAGGCTTAGGAGAAAATGGGGAGAAAACTTATGAAAACATTAACCCCAAGTGTCAGGTTCAGAAGAATGACCTGAGAAGTCACAAAAGATACCTGGAAGGAGCTATTTCATACTTTAAACAAAGTGTCAAGCTGAGAGACATGAAACTATTAGGGTGGTACAAACATAATATCAATTTTTGCACTGCTAAAATTCGCCATTTGATATTAGAATACATTCTTAAATAAATGTGGTTATGTTACACATTCATTTTAATGTGCATTTCTTGCTTTTTTTTTGCTAATGACTAATTACTTGCTATTTATTTTATATTTATTTTAGACTATGGAAATGATGTTAGACAAAAAAGTAAATTCAAGCGATTTCTTATTCAAGTTCAAAACGGGTCATAAAGGAGTGGAGACAACTCCCAATATCAAAAATGCACTGGCCCAGGAACTGCTAATGAACATACATGGCAGTGGTAGTTCTGCTACCCAGTTCAAGCTCACTCTGCTCGCCGCACAATAGGCCAATGAATCCAAGAGATGAGGTGTTGAAGCAAAGAATATTACTTTATTCAGAAAGGCAGCTGACCGAGAAGATGGCAGACTAACTTCTCAAAATAACCATCTTGTCAGGGCATGGATGTCAGGTTCTTTTATGGATCAGAGATAGAGAGGAGGTAAGGAAACAAAATAAAAAGACCATTTAATTTTTGCAAATATCTACTAGAATGGCAAGCCTCAAGGAAGAGGATGTGTTAGTTTCTTTTCCTTACAGTCATTCACAGGTGGGCAGGGTCAGAATGTCTCCCTATGAGCTAAGCAAAGGTATTTTAGTTTAAGGGTCAGGCAGAGAAGGCAGGGTTCTCTGAGGCAGGCCTTCATGTATGATTATAATAACAAAAATGGCAAAAAGAAGGGTTAAAGTCATAGCATGGAGTCAAAATTAACCCTTCCCAGTTACAGTTCAACAAGTTTTGCAAAGGAGACAGTCTTGAAGATGAAGAGCACAGTGACCAGACATCGGAAGTTGACAATGATCAATTGACAGCTATCATTGATCCTCTTACAGCTACAAAAGTAGTTGCCAAAGAACTCAACGTTGACCAGGCTATGGTCATTTGGTGTTTGAAGCAAACTGGAAAGGTGAAAAGGCTTAATAAGTGGGGGCCTCATAAGCTGACCGGAAATCAAAGAAGTCATCATTCTGAAGTGTTGTCTTCTCTTATTCTACACAACAGTGAACCATTTCTCAATCAGACTGTGACATACAACAAAAAAATGCATTGTATATGACAACGGCGATGGCCAGCTCAGTGGCTAGACCAAGAAGAAATTCCAAGGCACTTCCCAAAGCCAAACTTGCATCAAAAAAAAACAAGGGTCATGGTCACTGTTTGGTAGTCTGCTGCCCATCTGATCCACTATAGCTTTCTGAATTGTGGCGAAACCATTACATCAGAGACATATGCTCAGCAAATTAATGAAAACGGCAACACCTGCAGCCAGCGCTGGTCAACAGAAAGGGACCAATTCTTCTCTATGACAAAACCCAACTGCACATCGCGCACCAATGCTTCAAAAGTTGAACGAATTGAGCTAAGAAGTTCTGCCTCATCTGCCATGTTCACCTGACCTCTCACCAGGTGAGAGAGGTTGGTAAGAGATGTCTTCAAGCATCTCGACAATTTTTTGCAGGGAAAAATGCTTTCATAACCAGAAGGATGCAAAAAATGCTTTCCAAGAATTTGTTAAATCCTGAAACACAGATTTTTACGCTACAAGAATAAACAAACTTATTTCTCATTGGCAAAAATGCGTTGACTGTAATGGTTCCTGTTTTGTTTAATAAAGATGTATTTGAGCCTAGTTATAAATGATTAAAAATTCAAGGCCCAAAAACCACAATTACTTTTGTACCAACCTAATACCTGTCTTTTAACTATATATAGTTTGGACCCAGAAATGCTCTCATAATATGAAGATTAGCTGTAAATCTGACCTCAGTTAACAGGGACGTTTTACAAAAGGAGACAATGAATGACAGGAAAGACTAGCCACCTGAGGTGACTGGAGGGAATAATCACCTGCTTTTGCCTCTAGGTGATGAATATAAAGTTAATGCAGATTAAGTGATTAGCAAAGACCCTAAAAGAGTGTTTTGTTTTAGGAGTCGTCTTCCTGTCTGCACCAAGTAGAACATCACTTCATCTGAGAGATTATCAATCAACTGGGAATTTCTAAAAATATACAATATCACTAAAATTAAATGCCACAGAAGGAAACCTGTTACTCTGCAAGTGTGCAAAGAACCAATCTACCAAGACACAAAAAAATAGTTATCACCACACCCAAACTGGTGTAACAGGTTGGTGTAAGCGGTAGTGCAGAAGTCTCTGTTAATACTGTCAGAGCTAAAAATTTATATTTAAAGGCTCTAGGACAACCATCAGCAGAGAGAAAATGGGTGATAGTCCAGCCAGAGTAGAAATAAATTTAGCCCAAATCGGTTTTTTAAATTGTCTTTAGAAAACTGTAAGAACTACCCAAAGTTTGCCTCTGCTAAACTGATAAAGACAAGAACACATTGCTTCGGGGGAGAACTTAAAACATCCCGAGGCCAGCAGTCAACCAATTCTAGGATGTCCTTAAATAAGAAATCACTAGTTAAGTAGTAAAGGCAAGAAAGGTAAGACAGAAAAGTCTCTATTCATTTTATCAATTAGGGCACCATTATCTTCACCAAAAAGTTTTGGAAGAGTACCAGGCAAAACCTGGGTTAAAATATAAATGAAAGGTGAGGGGACTCCCCTGGTGGTCCAGTGGCTAAGACTCCATGCTCCCAATGCAGGGGCTCTGGGTTTGATGCCTGGTCAGGGAAGTTGATCCCACATGCCACAACTAAGACCCAGTGCAGCCAAATAATTAAATAAAAATTAAAAAAAAAAAAAGAAAGGTGAGAAACATGGATAGAAATGAGTGGACAGCTCTTCTTCTAAAAGTCGGACTTGAAAAACTACAGGAGCTAAACAATATGGGCTGCAGAAGGACTTTTTAATATGAGAGGTACACATGGATTCTTAAATTCTCAAAGAAATAGAGAAGGGCAGGAGGGCAAAGTTCCACAATCCAGAAAGATAATTAACTGGTCTCGACTGAAGAGGAGCCCAAGCTTCTATGATCTACTCTTTAAATTAAAAAAAAGAAAAAAATTTAACCGATGCCCTCAAAAAAAAAAAAAAAAAAAAACCACCAGAGAAATGTGATAAGGCCCTACATTCTACTTCTGAATTCATTTCTCATTTTAACACCAAGTTTATTGGATGTAAACAAGTATTCACACAATAGTAATATTCACTGAGTGCTTACTCTTTCACTGTACTAAGCACTTTATATGGGTTAATTCACTAAATTTTCTGGATTAATAATACTATTCTCATTCTACAGAAGAAAATTAAGGTTTAGAAAAGATCACCAGTGAACTTGTACTTTACTATTATAGGCCTCTCATCTATTAACCACCCTAAGCCTCTGTGTTTAAAAAGGGGGAAAAGGCAACGCTTTCAATTTCCCTAAGTTTTGACTTGATTAAGTTTTGGCACATTAATCACAAATTTCTCCATTAGATCAGATGTCTGAAGGTAGAATGGCCAAAGTACCCTGTGTAACCCACACCACAAGGTTAATAGCTCACCATGCCCCCACACTCTTCTAACATCAACCCTCCCAGGGAACATCTGCCAAATAAATGAAATGAATCTCCAATTGACTTACACTCAGTCAGCTGTTGAAAAGAGAGATGTGCAGGAAAAAACCAAACTTCTCTTAATTCAAAACACAGCCTATTTGACCCAAAACGTGGTTCTCAAGAAAATTACAAATACTTGTCTTTTTTTTTTTTTTTTAAAGCTGAAGGGGAAAGTGAGACAAAAAGGAACTGCTTAGGAGAAAAACAAAAACAAACAAACAAAAAAACCCTGTTCAAATGCCTCCAGAACGCTCTGTCAAGAGATCTGAACAATTTAGGAAGACAGTGTAACACAACACAGACAGGAAAGTAAAACACATCTTGTTCAAATTCAAGCTCCCCCATACTTACTAGCTTTGAACCCTTAGACAATTAATTCATCTCTCTGAGGTCAGTGTTTTCTGATGATAATATGATAAAGTATTTGTAACCACCGAAGAATTGATGCTTTTGAACTGTGGTGTTGGAGAAGACTCTTGAGAGTCCCTTGGACTGCAAGAAGATCCAACCAGTCCATCCTAAAGGAGATCAGTCCTGGGTGTTCATTGGAAGGACTGATGTTGAAGCTGAAACTCCAATACTTTGGCCACCTCATGAGAAGAGCTGACTCATTGGAAAAGATCCTGATGCTGGGAAAGATTGAGGGCAGGAGGAGAAGGGGACGACAGAGGATGAGATGGTTGGATGGCATCACCGACTCGATGGACATGGGTTTCAGTGGACTCTGGGAGTTGGTGATGGACAGGGAGGCCTGGCGTGTTGCGGTTCATGGGGTCGAAAAGAGTCGGACAGGACTGAACTGAACTGAACCACTTACTTCACAGAATTACTCTGAAAATTAAATGAGATGATTCAGGTAAAGAATTTCTTAATTCTTGTACGTATTAGGAGCTCCCTCCCCACCAAAAATCATAAAGTTTCGTAAAGTAGAAATAGTAAGAACACTCCGTGGTCACAATTATGTGTAATCAATGAAATAAAATTAAATCCCTCGCTCTTTTTTTCTGCCCCAAATATCCAGGTTTTAATTTTTAAAAATCCTTTGTCATACAAAACATCAGGAACATTTCAAACTAAATGAGAAAAAAAATCAGAAGACATCAACACCAAGATGACACTGATGTTAGAATTCTCTGACAAGGATTTAAAGCAGCCGTCATGAAAACGCTTCACTAGCCAAATATGAAAAACTTAAATTTTAAATACAGCAGAGTGTACATGTCCATCCCAGACTCCCTAACTAACCCTTCCCCCTCTGCAACCATAAGTTCATCTGCCAAATAAATGAATCTGTTTTGTAAATTCATTTGTATCATTTTTTAGATTCCACCTAAAAGGGATGTCCTATGATATTCCTCCCTCTCTATCTTACTTCACAAATCTGTTAATTTATTAATTTAATTTAATGAAACTCCAATAAAAATACTGACAATCATTTTCTAGAAAACTTGGTACCCCAGGATAGGTGAAAATATCACAAAAGAATATCAAGGAGAAGAAAAGCTATGGGGGAAAAGAGAAGCCTAGATCTACCAGATACTGAAACAAACTACAAAAACTCTACATTTAAAACCACTAACACATATATCCCTTTACAGAACATATACCAATGAAACATTTGTTTTACATAATTTTTTATCACTGCAGTTATCAACTGATCTCCATAAGAGGAGAGACTGCCTCATTCATCTTTTCATCCATTCATACTGGCACAACACCAAATTCATAGCCTTAATTTGACTGTGAATAGAATTAATAGCAGTAGAATGAATTAGTGAATATCCATCCACAGGCAATGAGGATAATTTGTCTAAGGATCAAAAGATGACTGCAAATTCACCAATTCCTGGTAAATATCACATAAAATCTTTTCTTTCAAGGAAGTATAACTAATTTTCAAAGTGAACCCTAAAGTAACTCTCAGATTATCTGCAGCTAGGTCTTTCTTTATTTTAAACATATTTATTTATTTATTTGGCTGTGCTGGGCCTTAGGGGCTTCCCCAGTGGCTCATCGGTAAAGAATCTGCCTGCAATGCCAGAGATGTAGATTCCACCCCTGGTCAGGAAGATCCCTTGGAGAAGGGCATGGCAACCCACTCCAGTATTCTTGTCTGGAGAATCCCAAGGACGAAGAGCCTAGTAAACTCGAGTCCATGGGGCTGCAAAGAGTTGGAAATGACTGAAACAACTGAGCGTGCACGCTGGATCTTAGTTGTGGAATGTGGAATCTAGTTCCCTGACCAGGGATGGAACCCAAGCCCCCTGCACTGGGAGTGCAGAGTCAGCCACTGGGGGGAGAAGGGGGAGAGTAAGTGAGTTTTCAGTTGTGTGTGTGTGCGCGCGTGCGTGTGTGTGTGTGTGTGTGTGTGTTTTCAGGTGTGTGTTTTCAGTCCTGTCCAACTCTGCAATCCCATGGACTGTAGCCCACCAGGCTCCTTTGTCCATGAAGTTTTCCAGGTTAAGAATACTGGAGTGGGTTGCCATTTCCTTCTCCAGGAGATCTTCCCGATACAGGGATCAAACCAGTGTCTCTTGCATCTCCTGGATTTGCAGCTTGGTCTGTTTAACACCAAAAATGGCCATCCTCCTAGATAGTCTTGGGAAAAATCTACATGGTAAAGATGAATTTTTTTGTTTCCTTTTTAGTTTTAATTATTTCATATTTTGAGAAGGGTTAAACAGGACTAGAATTAGTTATTAACCATTTATTTAAGGACAGAATTTCCCCCAGCATACCTTCACAGAAATATGGTCAAAACTGTTGAAGAGACACAAGTTCTGTTTGTATATGTGTAGAATCTCTTGTTCAAGTGCATAATGATATGCACATTAAAACAGAAAAGATGTACATGAGAAACACTGTAAATTAACTATACTTCAATAAAAAATAAATTAAAAAAAAAAGAGTTTCAATCCAAAGTGCTCTGAGACTTCACTTTCTTTTTTGTGTTTTTTCACAGAAAATAAGTTTTCTAGGCTTTCTTTTCTCAGAAAAATGCATCCATTATAAATGGAATCAACTCTGTGGAAAAACTTTAAAAAAAAAAAAGCTATACAGATAGAAATTACTGCCCTCTAAAAGTTGGATCATTTCAATATCATTAAAAATAATCCAAACACTTAAATGACTGTCCTTATAATTTAAAATTAGGAACAAAAGGAGGTCTGTATGCAATTTTATACTTAGAAGGATGATTTTTAAAAGTCCATGCCTGGGTTCAGTCTCTGGTCAGGGATCTAAGATCCTAAAGCCACTATCAATCAGTGTGACAATCAATCAGTCAGTCTATGACATAGTAACAGCAAGAAAATGAAACAAAATTACGATCAGTGACGATTCATCAAAATTTTCCTAAAAAGTTAAAACCTAGTATAATAATTCATTATGTCAGTTCCATAATGCTAGGTTTGATCTTTATGTAGTATTAAATTTGAATCTCATCACACAATTTTACTATTTAAAAACTTCTGTATGGCAAAGGTTACCACAAAACAAAGTCAAAAGAGAAATGACAGAAAAAAAATACAGAACAGAGAACTAATATCCAGAACATATAAAGAACTTCTACAAACCAAATAGAAAAACTTCAGACAGAATAGAAAAATGGTTAAAACAACATAAACATGGAATTCACAAAAACAAAAATGGCAAATAAGAATATGAAAATATGACTACGACACTATGAATCAAAGAGATTAAACTTGAAACAAAATTATGGTAGTATTTTTAACCCACTGAATTGGCAAAAATTTTAAAGATCTGTTAAAACTCAGAATTTTCAGGGTATAAAGAAACAGACTTTTTTTTTTTTTTAACTATTCATGGCTATGAATGTAAATTAATTCCTCCTTTCTAGAAAGAAATTTTGCAGTATCTGACAACAGTCAAAATCCAATTATCCTAACTCATCAATTCCAGGAATATATTCTGTTGAAATACTAAAACATGAACCAAAAGATGAACACACAAGGGAATGCCCCAGTGGTCTAGGGGTTAGGACTCCAGGTTTTCACTGCCAAGGGCCCAGGTTCCATCACTGGTTGGGAAACTAAGATGCCACAAGCTGCCTGATATGCCCCCCGCAAAAAAATGCACACACAAAAATGTTCACTGGGTAACTATTTGTAACAGCTAAAAATAAACAACCTAAATATTCAGCAATAGAAAATAAGCACTCTCTACTGTTAATTACTGCCTAGTATTTTAGATTGTCTATTCTATCTGAAAGTAAAAGTCTTAGTTGCTCAGTCATGTTCAACTCTTCGCAACGCCATGGACTGTAGCCCACCAGGCTCCTCTGTCCATGGAATTCTCCAGGCCGGAATACTGGAGTGGGTAGCTGTTCCCTTCTCTAGAGGATCTTCCTGATCCAGGGATTGAACCCAGGTCTCCTGCACTGCAGGCAGGTTTCTCAACCATCTGAGCCACCAGGGAAGCTATTTTATCTATTCTATGGTCAAAAAAGAATAACTTCAAGACAAATTAAGTGAAAAAAAGCAAGTCATTGGACACTTGGTAGAGTATGATTCTATTTCCATGTTTTATTAAGAAAAATGTAAGTGTGTATAAGCAAAATGCACAGAGCAAATCTAGAAAAGTTACACATACACTGAACTATATGGACAGTAGTTACTTCTGTGAACAGTTAAGATTAGCTGCTAGGAGGAACCTACACTTACTTCATATATTTCTATATTGTTTAAAACTTTCACAATGAGCATGTAGACTTGTGTAACGGAAAAACAATGAAAATTAAATCATTTAACATATACTACTTTCTGTATTTTTAAATAATTTATACTTCACAAATTTGCATTATAGAGAATCTAGTTGCAGTTTTTAAAAATAAAACAGCCAAGAGTTACTTACTTTTAATCTAAATTATTATATATTAGTAACAAATAGTTTCTCCTTCTGCTGTCTTGTTTGCTGCTGCTAAGTCGCTTCAGTCATGTCCGACTCTGTGCAACCCCATAGACAGCAGCCCACCAGGCTCCCCCATCCCCGGGATTCTCCAGGCAAGAACACTGGAATGGGTTGCCATTTCCTTCTCCAGTGCATGAAAGTGAAAAGTGAAAGTGAAGTCGCTCAGTCGTGTCTGACTCTTCTCGACCCCATGGGCTGCAGCCTACCAGGCCCCTCCGTCCATGGGGTTTCCCAGGCAAGAGTAAAAGCCTCTGAATTGAACACAAGCTGCCAACTTCTACTTCAAAAGCAGACAATATCTGCAATTTGATTCAATTTAACATTTGTTATAAAACCAGACAAGCATACAATCTAAGTTGTCACAGGTCCTTACACGTTTGTTTTTATTTTACATGTGTATCTAACGTTCAAAAACTCCAAGGTGATTAGCATAATACTGCAAAATGGAAGGTACTGATTTTTCTGTGATTTTAAGAAAAATATTACTTGGCAAAACAAAGACACAAGAATATACAATATTATTAAACTCAATTGCCATTAGTATATAAACATAATTCTCAAACACATACACACATCCCCTCAAAAATTACATATTAACTGTGTGTGTGTGTGGTGTGCACGTGCACTCAGTTGTGTCGACTCTTTGGCGACCCCATGGACTATAGCCCTCCAGGCTCCTCTGCCCATAGGATTTTCCAAGTAAAAGTACTAGAGTGGCTTGCCACTTCCTACTCCAATATTAACTATACTAGTTGGCAACTATAAAGGAAACATTTAACAAACTATAAACACACAGAGCTGTCATAAAACTATCCCTCAAATTGAAATTTCAAACACAGAAAAAAGCACTCATCACAAAATAAGTTCTACAAAAGTATTTCAAATAGATAACCTTTAGATTATCTGAACAGAGAAAAATATTCATTATAGAAAAGGGTATCATACTGCTTTTGTAGCCCCAAAAGGGAGGGGCTACTTGAACTTCTGTTTCCTTAAAATATAACTAAGCTACAGCTATAAAATTCCATATGTGTGCTTCTATTTCATACAGAAGTATACATTTTTAGGGTTCTGAGAAACATGTTAAAACTTTTCCAGTTACTAAAAAAGCTTTAAGTCCAAAATTCAACTGTCAAATATTTCACACTAGACTGAAGCATCTCAGCACTATTTTTAAAAATGAAAACCATTATGGAAGAATTCTGAAGTACAGATTAGACATGTTTCCTGCCCTGAAGAATTTCATGGTCTAGTTGGGAAGCCATGACCAAGAAACATAAAACAACTACTATCCAACTGATGCTGAACAATTAGTGCTAAAATAAACTACTAAAACATTTACAGCCAGCACAAAAGACAGTCCAAAATAGGAGTTCAATTAACAGAACAAGTATTTGTCAAGCACACTGGTATATGAAGGCACTGTGTTAGTCACTCAGTTGTGTCCAACTCTTTGCGACCCCCACAGACTGTAGCCTGCCAGGCTCCTCTGTCCATGGGATTTCCCAGGCAAGAACACTGGAGTGGGTTGCCATTTCTTTCTCCAATGAAGGCACTATGTGTAGAAAATAAACACCGTAACTAAGTTATATCATCCAGCAAGGCAGTTAAGACAAACAGGCACAACAGAACGCATTAAGTGCCTTACGTACAAAAAGTTCTGAGATCCAGAGGAAAGAACTCAAACTAGCTTCTAATTTGAAGAAGCTCTACAAGGGAGGTATAACTTTAACTGAACTCTAGGATAGGTATGGTTTTTAACCAATAGAGATGACACTAGAGAAAGGATAACCCAGGAGGAAGAAACAAAGACGAAATTTTAAAATGAAAGGGGCAAAAAGGAACATCTGAAGTTCTCTAGAACCAAGGCAAAGGTAAGATTTAAAAGGCAGACTGGATGAATTATTGGAATGGCTTGAACGACAAGCTAAGAAGTCTGGATCTTATCCTGTCAACAAAAAGGAGATACTGAAGGTTTCTGAGCAGGAGAAAGACCTGATCAAAGTGAAGCTCTAGGTAAGATTAACCTGATAGTGATATCCAGAATTAGCTGCAGGACAAAGGTCTCAAAGCAGAGAAACCATTTGTTAACTACAGCAACCATCTCAGTCTGACGTAATAAGGACTGGATTATGGTAGTGCAATGATTAAGAATGGGAAAGGAAGGATAGATTGAGAGATTTCAAAGAAAAAGTAGGGTTTCAGAATAAGGGTTGGGAGAAATGAGGAATTAACTATACAGTTCAGTTCAGTTGCTCAGTCGTGTCCGACTCTTTGCGACCCCATGAATTGCAGCACGCCAGGCCTCCCTGTCCATCACCAACTCCCAGAGTCTACCCAAACCCATGTCCATCGAGTCGGTGATGCCATCCAGCCATCTCATCCTCTGTTGTCCCCTTCTCCTCCTGCCCCCAATCCTTCCCAGCATTAGGGTCTTTTCCAATGAGTCAGCTCTTTGCATGAGGTGGCCAAAGTATTGGAGTTTCAGCTTCAACATCAGTCCTTCCAATGAACACCTAGGACTGATCTCCTTTAGGCTGGACTGGTTGGATCTCTTTGCAGTCCAAGGGACTCTCAAGAGTCTTCTCAAACACCACAGTTCAAAAGCATCAATTCTTCATGCTCAGCTTTCTTCACTGACCAACTCTCACATCCATACATACTACTGGAAAAACCATAGCCTTGACTAAACGGACCTTTGTTGGCAAAGTAATGTCTCTGCTTTTAAATATGCTATCTAGGTTGGTCATAACTTTCCTTCCAAGGAGTAAGCGTCTTTTAATTTCATGGCTGCAATCACCATCTGCGGTGATTTTGGAGCCCCCCCCAAAAAAATAACTATACAGGAAGTCCCCTAAATATAAATGAGTTCTGTTCTGAGAGTGCATTTATAAGTCCAATTTGTACTTATGTCTAAAGTTAGCCTGTTCTTAAGTCGAAAGTACCCAGCTAACACAACTAGCTATATAGTATTGTACTGTAATAGGTTTATACTTTTCACACAAATAAAACATAAAAATATAAAACATTCTTAATCTTACAGTATAATACCTTGAAAACTAGTAGAGTGCAAGAGCTGGCATACAGGGACTGACACCAAGTGAACAGGCAAGAAGAGTTACTGACTGGAGGAAGGAAAGGAAAGGGGAGACAGTAGAGCTGAAGAATCGGCAGCAACAGGAGACGGAGGAGAAGCTGTCATTTCACTCACACCTGACACTGACGGAATGCACGTTTGAATCTTTGAAAGTTCACAACTTGAAGATATGCATGTAGGGGACTAACTGTAAATCTAAAATTCCTCCCTCATTTAAAATGTTGACTAACTCACGCCTACCTATTGGATAAAATCTAGACTCCTCAGACTGTCATTTAAGTCACGGTATAATCTCACCTCAGGTGTTCCTTTCTTCCCCTCCCTACCCTACTGTACCGGCTTCCCTGGTGGCTCAGCAGGAAAGAATCCACCCGCCAATGCAGGGCACATAGGTACAATCCCTGGATCAAGAAGATCCCCTGGGGAAGGAAAAGGCAACCCACTCCAGCATTCCTGTATGATAAATCCCATAGATAAGAGGCGCCTGGCAGGCTACAGCCCATGGGGTCACAAAGAGTCGGACACAACTGAGCACACACACAGGGAGATTCCTTAAAAAACTAAAAACAAGAGTTACCATATGTTCCAGCAATCCCACTCTGGCATATATCCAGAAAGAAAAAGAAATTAATTTGAAAAGAAACATGTTCACAGCAGCACTATTTACAATAACCAAAACATAGAAGCACTTAAATGTCCACTGAGAGAAAAATGGATAAAGAAGATGTGGTACATATATATATATACAGTGTGATACTACTCAGCTGTAAAAAAAAGAACGAAAGATTCATGTGCAACAACATGGATGAACTTACAGATGATCATACTAAGTGAAGTAAATCAGAGAAAGACAAATATCATACATCATGTATGTGTGGAATCTTAAATGATTCAAATGACCTTATTTACAGAACAGAGACAGGGAATCCCTGGCAGTCCAGAGTCACTGCTTTCACTGCCCCGCCTGCGTTAGATCCCTGCTTGTAAAACTAAGATTCCCAAAAGTCACATAAAACAGCCAGAAACAAAACAGAAACAGACTCACAGACACAGAAAACAAACTTATGGTTAAGAAAGAGAAAGAGGAGAAAAGGATAAATGAGGAGCTTGGAATTAACAGATACACACTACCACATATACAACAGATAAGCAACAAGGACCTGCTGCATGGCAAGAGGAACTATATTCAGTATCTTATAATAACCTATAATGGAAAAGAATCTGGAAAAGTGTGTGTGTGTGTGTGTATGTACATATACATAAAAAACTGAATCACTCTGCTCTACACCTGAAACACAACATTGTAAATCAACTATAGTTCAATTTTTTTTTAAAAAGAAACTGTTTAGGGAGCAGATGGAAATTAATCATTTCCCCGTACAGTCTTTTATACAATTTGCCATACATATACATTTAGCTTACTCAATGTTTTCAACTTCTAAAAATCATGCATAAGAGATATAAAAACTGGGTAACAACCTGTTTCTTCAAGTCACCTCAAAATCAATCACAATATCAAACCAAATCCTAAGTCTTTTTTTTTTTTTTCGTATCTTGGCCTCACAGCAGAGCTTACATCGGGATCTCTGTTGACCGACCAGGGAATGAATCTAGCCATAGCAGGGAAAGCAGCAAGACCACTGGACCACCAAGGAATCCCCAAGTCCTAGGTCTTGTTTCTTCAAGGTTCAAGCCAAACATCTACCCCAAGGCAACTCTGATCTTTCTCCTCCTTACTGTGTAGCAAAGTTTGAAACCTTTAAATAGAGAAAAAGGGCAAAGAAAGTCCTTGACTGCATATCAATATAATTTTTTTTTAATCTTAGAAAAAGAAAGTAATATTCCCATTAAAACACACTTCTGGGCCACATACTATTAAAAAAAGAAAATGTTTCAATATAATTCCAAAATGTAAGGTAATATGAGTAATGATTTTTCTTAACAGTGATTTTCTAAATTTCTAAAATGTTTCTGTACTATTCTATAATCAGTTTTTCTTAAACAATGTTACAAACTGACAATAATTTCAACCTTAACAATACATCCTAATGGACTTAAACTGAGGACTGATTGTTTAATAAATAAGCTTATATTTCTCCTTATATGCTTGATGCAAATTATACAAAGTAAGTCCCTCCCCCCAAGGGGGTTTCAGCCTAGTAAGAGACAAAATACAGCCTAAAACTCAGTAGTTGCTCAAGAGAGAAGTCACAGAAAGATACACTAGTCCTTAAGTTTTATTTCCAAAATCAACTAAAAGCTTAGGAATGTGTTAGTTGCTCAGTTATGTCCAACTATTTGTAACCCCACAGACTATATAGGCTACCCACTTCAGTATTCTTGCCTGGGGTCACAAAGAGTCGGAGAAGACTGAGTGACTAACACGCACTTAGGAATGTGTGTTCTACCCTACACTTATTTAAGGCTTCAATGCTGAAATGCATTCAAATTGACATTCAAACTACAAGAATACAAGACCCCGAAACGATCATTAAGATATTACTAACCAGGACAGAAAAGGAGATTTACATTCTAGAAAAAATTCAACACAGTAAATTAAACAACCCAAGTTGTTTCCCTAAACATTCATTCAACAACTGCCCCACCTCAAAAAAATTATAAAATGTGTGTGAGATGCACCCTTTAATCTTTTAAAAATGTTCCTAGAATTTTTATTTGTTTTTCCCTTAACAGAAAAGTACAAAATTTTATTCTTCATAATGATGAGGACTATTTGAAATGTCTCATTATTTTAAGTTAATCACTTTTTTTTATTGCCGTACAGTTGCTGTATAAGTTGTGCTGTACTCAGATGCTCAGTCATGTCCGACTCTTTGCACTGCATCCCGGCAGGCTCCACTGTCCATGGGATTTCCCAGGCAAGAATACTGGAGTGGGGTGCAATTTCCTCCTCCAGGGGCTCCTCCTGACCCAGGGATTGAACCCAAGTCTCCTTGCATCTCCTGCATTGCAGGCATATTCTTTACCTGCTAAACCATCAGGGAAGTGTTATGTAAGTTACAGGTTTACAATTCAGTGATTCACAATTTTTAAAGGTTATATTCCACTTACGGCTATTATAAAATATGGGCTACACTCCCCCTGTTATACAATATATCCTTGTAGCCTATTTCATACCTAAAAAACTTCTTAAAGGTCTACATATCCCAGGTTAAAGGTAATTTTAGAGCTTGGTTCTCAGCCAGCTCTGAAACTTGGGTGTTTTCTTTTAGCAAGTGTTTTAGCAATAAAGCCGTAAGGTAATTGACAAAAGCAAAGAAAAAAGAATCTAACAAATACAAGTGATCAATGGGACTAACAAAAGACTATCAAGCTCAAAATTCTTTAAATGTGCCATGTCTCTTACCTACAAAATTGTCAAACACTAAAAAAAACTGACAATGTCTGTCATTGGCAACTTTTTTTTTTTTTAACAAGTTTGGCTTTTGTTTATAAACAAGAGTCCCAACACAGACCCTCTTCCAAGAAAAAATACACAAATGCTGGGATAGCTTCCAGAGTCTTCTTCCCTGGACTTCAGGTTTACTGACTTCCCTTTCTCTCTCTGCCTTTCCCTTTGTGTGCAAGGGCATAGACAACCACCCATGTATCACTCTTTTATAGTATGTTCCCTCATTTTGATGGACATATCCTTCAGTAGCTTCCTAAACAAGGTTAAGTAGAAAAAATGTGGGGGAATCTGGCATGCCTCAACATGCAGCTTTATTCTCCCTTCATACTTGATGAGCAAATAAACGGTTCTAGGCTAGAAGTCCTCTTTCCTCAGGATTCCAAAGGCACTGCGCAACGGTCTTCTCAGCTCTGACCCTGCCGCTGGGAGGTCAGGGCCACTTCTAATTCTGCATGTGCAACTGACAGTTTAAGGAGCGGCGAGGCCCTTCTCCCCACCAAGCAACTGATCATTTTCACTGTAAGGTGTCCAGCAGGGAGACTAAACTGCTTCCTTAGAGACTCTGAGTATCAGCATTGAGCAGTGCTTTCTCAGGAGCTGTCCAATATCTGCCAGAGAAGACTTCTTCATACAGGGGGAAAGATTTAACCGGGAGCCAGTGTTCGTGGAGCTGAGCCATACAGGGGGGCTGGGAAGAAGTGTTGCCGGTCCCCTCATTTTCAGGGGAGCGTTTCTCCCCTACCTTCCACACTACCAGGTATCCCTGGTGCTTGGAGTCAATCTGGTTAACTTTCTCCACAAAATGTCTTTACCTTTCTCTGAGGATTGAGGAAGAACAGTCACCAGGCTGCCTGGAATAACGTACAGAAATAAAGAACCTTTGGCAGATTTGAAATCATTTCTTGTTTTCAGCCTCACATCTCATCTGCACCCCCCCCCCCAAGAAACCTGCTGCCTCCAATCCCTGAGTCTTTTCATGAGATCTCAGATATAAGGTAGCTGGAATACAGCAAGGATTTTGCACATCCTCTGCAACCACTTTATATTCCACATTCTCAGCTGAATTACCTGTTCCAACTCTACTTCCATCTCCCCCAAATTTTCTGACATCACTTATTTGCCATCTCCTCTCCTGTTCTTTTTGCTCTTGTAGGTGTATATGCTATTTTTACCCGCTTACTATCACTGAATGGGGTTTGGGAAAGAACAGAAATAAATGTTTGTTCAATCCCCACGCTTAAAAAGACAGCACAGTACTTGAATCACTTTTATTTGATGCTAATATACATCCCAGGGTCATCCAGGTTTTGTGGAGCCTGGAGTTCATACAGTTTGGGGGTCCCATTTTAGAGTAAGAATACAAAATTAGGTATGAAAGCAAGTATTCAATTTTGAATGACAAATCATAAATTTGAACAAGCTGACAAATATCAAACATTATAAAAGCCAGAAAAGAATATTTTGTTAACTGACAACCCTATAAAATCTTTTTTTCCTAGTTTTTTGGCTACATACTGAGTACCTCTTCCCATGTGACACGGTATTTTCTACAATTTGTTTTGAGATGGCAGTCACATAATATAAAATTCACCACTTTAAACTGTGCAATGTTCCCAATGCTGTACAACCACCACCACTATCTAATTCCAGAAAGAAACCCCACACCAGGGAAGTCACTCCCAATTTTTCCCTCCCCCATCCCCTGGCAACCACCAATCTACTTTATGTCTTCACAGATTTTCCAACTAGAGTCATACAATGTGTGACCCTTTGTGTCTAAGCTTCTTTCACTCAGCATAATGTCTCTGAGGTTCATCCATGGTGGCACATGTATTAGAACTTCACTCCCTTTTAGAGCTGCATAATATTCCATTATATAGACATACCACATTTTATCTACTCATCAGTTAATGAACATTTGGGTTGTTTCCACCCAACTACTTTGGCTATTATGAATAATGTTACAATGAACATTTGTGTGCACGTTTTTGTATAAACACATGCTTTCAATATTCTTAGTTATACGCTAGGAACGGAATTATTGAGTCATATGGTAATTCCATGTTCAATTTTTTGAGGAACTGCCAAAATTTTGCCACAGTGGCTGAACCATTTTACATTCCCACCAACAATGTATGAAAATCCTTGCCAACACTTGTCCTCTTCCCACTTTTTATTACAGTCTTCCTAATGGGTGTGAAATGGTATCTCATTGTGGTTTGCATCTCCTCTAGTGACTCACAATAATGAGCAACTCTTCACAGGCTTATTGTTCACTGGTCTATCTTCTTGAAGAAATGTCTATTCAAGTCCCTTTCCCGTTTTTTGTGTTTATGTGTTTTTTTATTGAAGTGTAGCTGACTTACATTATTGTACCAACCTCTGCTGTACAGCAAACTGACTCAATTTTACACATATATTTTTTAATATTCTTTTCCATTATGGTTTATCCAGAAAGATTGGATATAGTTCCCTGTGCTACACAGTAGGACCTTGTTCATCCATTCTAAATGTTAAAAGTTTACATCTACCAACCCTAAACTCACAGTCCACCCCTCTCCCTCCCCACCCCACCTTGGCAACAAGTCTGATCTCTGACCACAGATGTATGAGTTTATTTACGGACTCTCAATTCTATTCCATGGACCTATTATGTCAACCCTTATACCAATAACACACTTTCCCATGAGTTTTATAATGTCAATTTCTATAGAGATAACAGAAAAATAATTCAATCCTGTCTCTAGCATAGCTGAACACATTTTTTTGCTGTTATAAAACTTAGAAAAAGTTTCTTTTAGCACAGGGCCATTATTGGTAATGTTATGTAAACTTTTAGGACTGTGGCCAAACTTGGGGAAACTATTAACTACTCTCTTTCATATGAAGCTTTAAGATTCGGAAGAATTTTTCACGAACTGGCCTTTTGGCATCAAACTTTATTTTTCCTCCACTAACCACATACTTCAGGCGCCAGATGCCACGGGACATACTCAGGTCACTACACCATCTCTAGGACTGCACGTTTACGTCACAATGTCAAATGAGTTAACACAACGTGTAGTATTCCTAGACACTAACCTTGTACTAGGATGGCTAGCAATACCTCGACTGTACAAGGAGAGACTGAGAGACTACTCATAAACATATCCCACTAAAACCCAACTAACTGTACCCCCAGGTCAGTCTCCCCACAGCCAGATGCCCAAACTGCCTACAGCCATTCCAATGCCACTACCGTGAGGAGCGAGAAGCATGACAGGAGGCAAATCAGTGCAAAGAGGGACAGCAGTATTAACTGCTTGTGGTTAAGACAGCTTTGCAACTTCGTAACTATGTGACAATGTACAGGAAATACTGTTTCTTGATCTGGGCGCTGCTTTTATAGGAGTGTTAAGCTTGTGAAAAGTCTTAAGTTGCAAACTTAAAATTTTTGGCACTTTTTCTGTATATATAATATACACTAATAAAACAATTTTTTAAAGTGATCATGTGAACTCACTGCCAGCATCTCTCCCAGGCCCTCAGATAGAATCCTGAACGTTAAGCGTCATTGGTTTCACAGTAAGTGAAAGTCGCTCAATCGTGTCGGACTCTTCGCGATCCCATGGACTATACAGTCCACGAATTCTCCAGGCCAGAATACTGGAGTGGGTAGCCTTTCCCTTCTCCAGGGGATCGTAAATTCACCTCTAAATATAGCAAACTAGACATCACAAGATGCGGTTTCTAGTACGACCCTGGAGACTTTGGTACTGCCAACTAGCCATAGACTAGAGAAGACACACATGACTTCCCTAAGCAAGTTATTCACATAAAATGGGAAAGAGGTTAGACTATAAACTCTAAAACATCTTTCAGGTAGTAGGCCTTCCAAGAAATGCTTACAGAGTAACTCCTAAGTGTTTAGTATTATTCTAGGTGAATGAAACACACACAGTCTCTCTGCCCTGCAGGAGCTTGCAATCTGGTACAGATAAAAGCTAAGGAAATCTGAATAAAGTATGGATTTTAGTTAAAAATAACGTCTCATTATTGATTCATTAATTATGACAAATGTAACATACTAACGTTAGATTACTTAGTAATACAAGAAACTGGATAGGAAATATATAGAAAGTGAAAAATCTTCACAATTTTTCTGCAAATCTAAAACTAATCTAAAATCTAATGTTTTTACAAAGACAATAAATATTTAAATATGAATAAATATGAAAAAGAAGAATTAAATGTGAAAATAAATTATAGCAAGTTCTCTGAAGTTAACAGGATACTGTGATGGAGAATAATGAAGGTAGAAATTACTTTAGAGTATTTAGGAACTCTCTGAAATGATAAACTGACACATAAAAAAATTATAAGTAACTAGAGAAGATTACTAAAAAAAAGAGGGGGTTTGCTTCAGGTGGGAAAGAGATTGGTCTTTTTAACAAATCAAAACACAATTAAAGTCACTAAAGCATAATGAGCCAGGGAGAGAGAGGGCCAGATTATACAGGATCTTGTGCAAAATAACATCTATTTCATTCCATGTATAATGGAAAACCATTGGAATGTTAAGCAGGAGAGTAAAATTATCCAATTTACATTTTTTTTAATGAAACTGCTCCATGGAGAAATGATTATAAAAGGTTTAAAGAAAAACAATGCAGACCTGATAAGGGAGCACTAAAACTCTTTGATTATTAGCCCTGAATTACAATATTTTTTCAATATAAAACTCATTCCAGAGAATTAATTTAATTCACATATTTTCATAAATTATTTTATCCAAATAGTATCTGCCTTCTTTCTTACCAGTCTGCTTCTGTTTCCATTGAGTATCTTTATCCTCTATAGAAATTTCACTTTTGGATATTAATAACAAACTACCACAGCAAATAATCATTAACTCTTTTAGAAATTGTTGAAAATTTCTATGCCATTTGTTAAGTTCTCTGTAATAAAATTCATGGAAACTTCAACGGCAGAACATAACTCAATTATAAACGCTGGAAAAGAGCATCAGATTAGGATACCAGAGAGCATGGAGTTCAATTCAAAAACCAAGAGTAGCAGCAGCAGAGGTTGCCACCACTGTCACCTGTAACAACTTTTTAAATGATTGTAAATTTTTTTCTTCTACTTTTTTCATCAAGAGATATAGTCAATGCTCTTTCCCCTTGAATCTAGAAGAGCTTGTAACTTGCTTGTAACCAATAAAATGCAACAAGGACTTTCTAAGACTGAGTCAGAAAAAAAGATGGAGCTTTCCGCCTTGTTTCCTGACAATTCCTGCCGGTACCCTGAGCCAGTCATGTTAGCAGTTACACTGAAAACCACATGGAAACCACATGGAAAGGCTCGCAGATGACCTGAACAGAGATAAATGTCCAGCCAGTCACCAGTTATTCCAGTTCCAGCCACCATCTGAATAAAAATACATGACAGACCCTGCGCCAAAACCACCCAACAGAGCCCTTTCCAAACTTGTGACCCACAGAAATCATGAGAGAGAATAAAATTACTGCCTGTTTTAGGCCTTTGGAGTAATTTTTTATGCAGCAATTCTAACAAGCCTTTACAGCAAATAGATGATAATTAGTTCAACTAACTGGGAGGAGGGAAAGAATTTGGCTAGCAACGAGGGTGCACTTTCTATATAGAGACCAGTTTTCATTTAAGAGACTTGAAAAAGCTACGTAATAATCCAGAGAAAGTCTAATAATAAGTAAGGCATAGTCTACCTTAAATCAATATACTTTTATGGCCTTACAGCCTCTACAGATTCTTTCCCTGCATCATAATTCTCCTATAGCAAAAGAAAGTGAGTAAATACACTTACTATGCCACTGAGCTCAGACAAATCAGTCTTCTATTATACTCCTTCTAAATACAGAAGTTATAAATTAATCCCTGGCCTTTTTTCAATCAAAATGAGTAAGTCAATTACTGCAAAAGCATCAAAACTGCCAAACAAAGCAAAAATTATAGACTTACTCTTCTGAACTAAGAATCAACAACATATTACCACTAAGTAGAACAGATCTTTTAAATTATGTATCTTATTCATCGCTTTCTTTAAACTTAACAAATATCTAATAAGCACTGTAGGTACACAAATGTGAGTAAGAGCTAGTTCATAGCTACAGAGAGTTCACAGTGCTATGAGGAAAACATCAATACAACCAATGAAGTCAATATAATAAATGATGCAATGGAGTATGCTAACGTATTATAGGAATATAAATAAGGGTGTTCTGCATATTTCTATTTGCTCCTTCAGATCAATCTCCATCCTTTAATTAGCACATAATATCCTAGGAGGCTGACATTTATGGCCTATATTAACTGGCCTCGCTTACCCTTCACCTTCAAAGTGGGTTCAGTAAATAAGAAGCAACAGCCAGGGTCTCTCTGGGTTCCCATGACTACTCTCTCCCTTTCCCTTTCTTGCTCAAAGATGATGCAACTTCCTATCACTGCTAGTCCCAAAGTGCTGCACCATTCCTAGTTGGATTCCCTTAGTCCTGCCCATTCATTCCAAGTAATCTCCTAAGGACATTCTCTTTCATCTTTTGTGAGAATGTTATCTGTCTCTATCAGGACCCTAACTATTAGAGAGGGGCACCTAACTCAAACTGCGAAAGTTTGGGATGACTTCTCAGAGGAGATAATGCTTTGGCTGTCTTAAAAGCCTAGTAGACTGGGCAGAGCAACTAGGTTAAGAAGAAAATATTGTAATTGTAACACTGTCTCAGAAAACAGTACCATCAAAATTTGGGAGATATAAGAAAATGTGAAGAACAGGAAAAGAGGAGGAATTCAGAATGTGGAATGTAGGTATATGATGGAACACAGGCATGATGGGAAACAAGGCTAGAAGCAAATCATATAGAGTTCTTAGATGAAGGTATTTAACAGATCTGGTTCCAAAAAAGAAAAGTGAGCAGGGGGCAATGGGCCTATACTTTAAAAGTGACTTTAGACATACAACCAAAGACAATGTATAGACCTTTCCTGCATCCTAATTAGAACAAACCAATTATTTCTGGTGGCTCAGATGGTCAAGCATCTGTCTGCCATGCAGAAGACCCAGGTTTGATCCCTGCGTCGGGAAGTTCCCCTGTAGAAGAAAACGGCAACCCACTCCAGTATTCTTGCCTGGAGAATTCCTTGGACAGAGGAGCCTGGTGGGCTACATCCATGGGGTTGCCAAGAGTCGGACACAACTGAGAGACTCATACATACACACACTTATTCAAAAGGGGGGGAGGAGATGAGGAAAAGAATCAGAAATGTATCATTTCATAAGATGGATGAGGTTTTATTTTTAATTCATTCATGTGTCTATCAATGAATGTTTATTGAAAACATTTCAATTTTTCATTTTTATAAATTCAAGTGCTAAGAAAGCTTATTTTTATGAAAAAATTTTTTAATGATCAACTAGCAACTTGATCGAGTCTCTAAATTAAATTAAAGGGTTGAAACTTGTGAAAAGGTGTCACTCATTGGAGTCACTGCCTTCCCAACAAACTCATCAATATACCCACTTGTCTCTTAGGTGGCCTGGAAAGCCTCTTAACCCAGGACGATATTATTTGGGGTGGTCAAGAGATGTGCCTTTCTTTTGTAAAGAGAAAGGAAGAAAATATAAAAAACTAATCAACTTTAGAGTCTAAAAATTGAGCTCCCTTGAACTCCCTCAAAAATATCCACAGGCTTTCATTCTTATGTACCATTAACTCTAGCATTGACTGTTCAGTTACTTCTTCCATCAAGTCTTGCCTCTGCTTGTTTACATTGCAGGTTCCCTGAAAGCAAGATGAGGATCCAAACTCTTCCTGAAATCCCAAAACCTACCCCTAACAGTAAGCAAGGTGCATGTAAGACTCTCAAAAATGATCACGGAATAAATACATAAATATTTCATCACCAGTCCAAGTCCTCTCTCTAGTTAGAGAAAAAAGATTTAAGATAACTAAACTGGAAACCAAAAAAACTTGAAATAACATCACCAACCTATTTAAAAATAATAAAAGGAGTAGTTCACTACCTAAGCTTTCCTATCTACCTAAATTTTAAAAATTTCAAAACAACTAAGAAATAGAAGGGGCTGCCCTATAGCTCAGATGGTAAAGAGTCTGCCTGCAATGCAAGAGACCCAGGTTCAATTCCTGGGTCAGGAAGATCCCCTGGAGAAGGAAAGGCAACCCACTCCAGTATTCTTGCCTGGAGAATCCCATGGACAGAGGAGCCTAGCAGGCTACATGTAGTCCATGAGGTTGCAAAGAGTTGGACATGACTAAGCAACTAACACACACATACACATATATAGGAAATAAAAAACTAAAATGTATAAGGATTCATATTTCATTATCAAAGACTTTTGGTACAACCAGCCTCATCTCTATGGAACTTAAAAAGTTGTACCAATTGTTCCCTCAAAAAAATCTATTACTATTCTCTTTGTAAGATTCAAGAAAAAAAATTTCATCAGATAAAAGATTACATTTCACTTTCACTGGTTTAGAATACCTATAGTCAGGATCTGAATAGCAGTTAAATAACAAATGCTGCTGCTGCTAAGTCGAGAACAAGTTAAAACTATAGAGCTCTGAGAAAACATTATCTTCCTAATACTGACAGACTTGTTATGTATGTGAATTTCTTAGGTGACATTGCAGAAACAGATCTTTTGCACTGAAGATCAGACTGACCTTCACTTTGTAGAGAAGTAAATTTTGCAGAGGATGGTAGAAGAATATTATTCATTAAGTCAAATACTAACCTAAATGAATACTTCAGTCCTCATCTTTATAACTTAACACTGTCAAAATTTACTAAGGTACAAACATCAGTTAATTCAGTAATAACATCACAAAGAGAGAGACTCTATTATTTGTTTCAAATGAAGTCCTCGTAAACCATTAAGCGTTTTTTTCAATTTCAACATTCTTGAATTCGCAAATATTTACTGAAGATACACTATGTATCAAGTACTGTGATAGACATGGTATTTTGAATATTTTGAACATATCAAATACCATTTTACTTTAAAAAATCTTTTTCATTCTTCTTCCCTTATAAAACTCAATTATCAACCTTATTTACAGAATTAACTTCATATGATTCTGAATAACCAATCAATAAGTTTTCTACTTCACAAGAGAAAGTTAAAGCCTGATGACATAAGATCATACAAAAATAAAAAAAGGAATTAACTACCAATGTTTGCAATTCTAATATAACAAAAATAATCTGGGGGGATTCCCAGGTGATGCCAGTGGAAAAGAACCCGCCTGCCAACGAAGGAGGCGTAAGAGATGCAGGTTCGATCCCTGGGTCAGGAAGATCCCCTGGAGGAGGGCATGGCAACCCACTCCAGTATTCTTGCCTGGAGAATCCCGGACAGAGGAGCCTGGAGGGCTACAGTCCACGGGGTGGCAAAGAGTGGAACACGGCTGAAGCGACTTGACACACATACACGCATTCCTCCTATACACGTATTAATAACATACAGTTTATATAAGAAGTTTATCCTAAAGCATGGATTTTCACTAGAAGCTAGCATCACCTTTGATAGTTTCTAATTCTCCAACTCTCTTTAAGAACTCTTATTTACAACTCTGAGTTTCAGTTTTACAAGTTTCTTTTACTCACTGTTGGTATCTACCTGTGCAGAAATATCTCCACCTTCTGGCAAGAGATGAAACTACAGGCAATTTTTGAAAGTACCAGCAAAAAGTTATTGAAGACGTGGATGGAACCAGTTCTCCCATCTCCAAAACCCTAAGCCATTCAAATTATTCTCCAAAGCTCCTCTACTTCTTTCATGTTGTACTTGCTCCTATAAAACAGCATATAATTGGTTATGACTATTTAAAACACTATCTTTGCACACAGTATATATAAAAAATAGATAAACAGTAAGAACCTACTGTATAGCACAGGGAACTCTACTCAATACTCTGTAATGACCTAAATGGGAAAAGAATCTTAAAAAGAGTAGATATATGTATACGTATAAATGATGCACTTTGCTGTACAGCAGAAACACAACATTGTAAATCAACTATACTCCAACAAAAATTATTTAGAAACAAAATAAAACACAATCTTTGCATAAAAATGTCAAAATACACTAACGTAATACTTGAATACAGCTTGAATAGTATTTTTCACATACATTATTTCTTATCTAGCAGGATCCTAAAATAAAAAACACTGTCATTTTAAACGTGTATTTATAACTAAAAAGCATAGGCACCAAGAGAATAAGTGATTTGCTTAAAGATAAAGTTTATCAGTGGCATAACTAAGATCTGAACCCAAATTTCCTGGCTCCAAGTTCTATACTTTCCACAACATCCCAACTGCCTCCAACAATAACAGTAAATAGGTCTAAGTTGTAGATATCTGCTTTATGACAGTTTCCAGGAATACGCTGTGGTCAAATTAAAAAGTCTGCTCAGATTTTAATAAAATTTTCTTCCATATTCAGATGGCCAAGAGGCACATGAAAAGATGCTCAACATCGCTAATTATTAGAGAAATACAAATCAAAACTACAATGAGATACCACCTCATACCAGTCAGAATGGTCATCATTAAAAACTCTACAAATAACAAATGCTGGAGAGGATGTGGAGAAGAGAGAATCCTCCTACGCCACTGGTAGGAATGTGAATTGGTACAGTCACTATGGAAAACACTATAAAGCTTCCTCAGAAAGCTAAGAAAGAATTACCATACGAGAGCTTCCCTGGTACCTCAGCACTGAAGAATGTGCCTGCCAGTGCAGGAGACACAGGTTGGATCCCTGATCCAGGAAGATCCCACATGCCACAGAGCAACTAAGCTCATGTGCCACAACAATTGAGTCTTTTAAAAACTCAGCACAGCCAATAAATAAATAAAATTACAGAATTACCATGTGATCCAGCAATCCCATTCTTGGGCATATAGCCAGTTACAACCCTAATCCAGAAAGATACACACACTCACTCCAATGTTCATAGCAGTGCTCTTCACAGTAGTCAATACACGGAAATAATCTAAATGTCTATCAACAGATGAGTGGATAAAGATGATGTGGTACATATATACAATGGAATACGACTCAGCCATTAAAAAAGAATGAAATAACGCCATTTGCAGCCACATGGATGGACCTAGAGATTATCAGTAAATCAGAAAGACAAATACCATATCACTCACTTGTGGAATCTAAAATATGACACAAATGAACCTATCTACCAAACAGAAACAGGCGCAGAGTTGCCAGGGGGGAGGGGGCTGAGGGCGGGAAGGAGTGGGAAGTTGAGTTAGCAGATGTATGGAATGAATAAACAAGGTCCAACTGTATGACACAGAGAACCATACTCTGTATATGACAAGTCGTAATGGAAAAGAATAGGGGAAAAAAGAATATATATATATATATATATATATACACACACACACACACTAATATATATACATAAAAGTGAATCACTCTGCTGTACAGCAGAAATTAACATAACATGATAAATCAACTATACTTCAATAAAAAATTGTTTCTTTTCTTTTGTCTTATAGAAAAATGCTCATAGAATAAAAGCTAAAAAAAAAGTAATTCAACCCACATTTAACAAAACAATTACAATTATAATTATGTCCTTTCTTTTCTATTGCCACATTTTAGATATGTTTATTTTTTTATCCCACCTTTTTCCAAAAATTATTTGAAGGGGCTGATAGCTGTAAATAGCAAACTTTATTAAGTCATGCTTATTGTAATCCACTTTCATCAGTAAGAGACAAAAATAATACACTCTTAAAGATTCATAATAGAATTTTAAAAAGAAAAACAGTGAGCCCAACCTACGTTTATTGATTTCTTATACCTCCATTCCTGGTATTATAGAATTTAAAAAATTAATGTCTGACACAGGTCAAGCAACTGATAAGTATTTGTTGACTAAATAAATGAAATAATGGCTCCAGACCATTACAAGATTCTAAATCATTATGGGGTCCTATATTGAAGACTCAATTATGCTTATTAAACTGTTTTCAAGATGTTTGCAAAAACTTTAATCAATGTGTGACATCAGAAGACTTATGTTAAAGCTACAGTAGTAAGAAAGTGTTAATTATAAACAATAAACTTACAGAGAAAAGAATGCTAGATAAAAGGAACAGAATAGAGTCCAGAAAGAGAACATGTATGTTGTCAACTGATTTTTAGCCAAGGTGCAAAGACAATTCAATAGAGGAAACAAAAGCATTTTAACAAGTGGTGCGAGAAAAATCAGCTATCCATGAGGAAAAAGAACAAGAACCTGACCCTTATTTATCACAACAAATTAAAAAATTAACTTTAGGAGGGTCCTAGACTGAAATGTAAGAGCTAATATAAATATTGCAGAAGAAAACAGAAAATCTTTAGAACTGGGGATTAGGAAAAGATTTTTTATATTCAATATAAAAAGCATGAACCATAAAGAAAAAAACTGATGAATAGGGCTTATTCAAAATTCAAAACTTCTGCTCTTTGAGTCACTATTAAAGGGAGGAAAAAGCCACATACATATTAGGAGAAAATATCTGCAAAACACTTATCTGATAAAGAACGTGTATCCAGAATACAAGAAGAATTCTCAAAACTCAGTAAGAAAACAATCCAATTTTAAAACTATGAGCAAAAGATTTGAAAAGATATTCACCAAAGATACACAGATGACAAATAAGTCCATTAAAAGATTCCTAACACTGTAGGTCAGTAAAGGAATTAAAACTAAAACTACACTTAAGTTATCTCTACACATCAATTAGAATGGCTAAAATCAAAGACTGACAGCAGCAAGTGCTAAAGCTCTGGCTGGGATTGGGAGCAACTGGAACTCTCAGACCCTACTGATAGAAAACAAAGATGGCACAACTTTGAAAAACAGTTTAGCAGTTTGGTGTTTAAGTTAAACAAATACTTACCATATGATCCAACGATCCTAAATATTTACCCAAGAGAAATAAAAACATGTTCACAAAGAGAGGTGTACCCAAATTTCCTTTATGATGGCTTTACTTATGACGGCAAAAAACTGGAAACCAATGTCTGTATATTTGTGAACGGATAAATAAAATGGGGAATGTGTGTACAATGCAATATTCTTCTGGAATGAAAGGAACAAACAACTGATACACAACTTGGATGGACCTCAAAAGCACTACACCAAGTGAAAGAAGCCTGACTCAGAATACTACATACTGTATGGTCCCATTTATATAAAATTCTAGGAAAGGCAAAACTACAGCAACAGAAAGGGAATCAGTGGTTGCCAAGGACTGGGGATGGGAGGAGACTGGCTGTGAAGGGGCAGGAGGAAACTTTTGGGGAAGAAAGAAATGTGATTTGTACAATCATCTATGTAGGAATTCCTACCTAAAATCAGCATTTATTTTAAAACTGAGTTTTACGTCTGCTGTCGATTTTTACTAAGAAACCAGACTAAACTGCCAAACTTAAGACACATGTTGAAATTTCTAAATTCATATCAAATGCAGTTTTTAAAAAGTCAATGCCTTTAGAAGTGATTCTAAAATAAGCTAATATAAAATTCTTCACTATGTTCAATTAATTATATATTAGTGCAAAAAACCAAACTAAAAGAAAAAAAATTTAGTGTTAACACTCAACTGTAAAAAATGCCAAATACTAGGGACTTCCCTAGTGGTCCAGGGGCTAAGAGTCCACAAGAGTCCACGCTCCCAACACAGGGGGCCCGTCTTTGATCCTTGGTCAGGGAGCTAGATACCTCATGTTACAACCAAGACCTGTACAACCAAATAAATATTTTTTTAAAAATGCCAAATACTGATTATCTGGAATACTAGCACTAGTGAAATATTAGTAGGCTCAGTGTTCAGTAAAGTCGCTCTAATCAAGCAAAAATAGATATGACTGCAATCCTAAATACAAACCAATAACTAAGGTTATAAAATACAATGAATATGCCACAAATATAAATTAGCTGGAATTACATTAAAACATAGGAAGAAAACTATCAAGCTAGTCTAAGCAATATAAGCAATATAAACAAAAGTTCAAATAAACATAAAAACACACATGTTTCTAGGTGGAAAAATGAAATATACTTAAATGCCTCCTTTTCCCAAATTAATGCATTCTAATTACAATCAATGAATGTTTTTAAATTTAACCATTTAGTTGGAGTTAACTTGGAAGAGCAAATAAAAAGAGCAAAAATATTTTTCTGGTACAATGAGGATATTAAACTAAATTATAAGCTATAATAATGAAGAGTATGGCAGTGAACAAGAGCTCATCTATTGTAACTAATGTATTAACATAACAAAAAGGTTATCACATCACTATGGAAAGAATTGGTTAACAAATAATGATGAGATGACTGAATAGCAATTTGGGGGCCAATATCTTCCTAAATCATTTTTAAAAACATTAAAATAAAACGTACTTAAATATTTACTAAGCCTCTTGAAGAAAAGAGCTTCCCTAAGTATAAAAGACAGAAAAAACAAAGGGAAAGTTGGACAAATTTGACTCAAGTAACAAATTTATTCAAAATCACTTTTCTTCCAAAAATGATCAAAATTAAAAGTCAAATAACAGACTAGGGAAAATGTCTGTAACAAGTATGACAACAGATTAATACCTTTTTTAATTCTCAAGCAGATCACCCAAGAAAAACACAAAGAGCCTAACCGATATCTAGGACAAGACCAAACAAGTCAACAAAGAGAAATAATTAGTTAACAGGAAAATACTCTACATCACAAGAAACTGTTAAATACTCTTTGTCATGAAGTTAGCAAACATTTAAAAAAAAAAAACAAGAGCCAATTCTTGTAATAGAATATTAAGAGGGATACATTTACTCAATGCCGCTCTAAACAGGCACAATTCTTTTAGGAAATAGCCTGAGGAAAAAAATTCATCAAGAACCTAAAAAGATCCACACCCTTTAATGCAACAGCACTCTATGGAAATATCCTAAGAAAACAACCCTTAAAAAAAAATTTTATCTACACCAAGATGTTTACAGCAATGATCTATAGAAACAAAATTTAGAAATAAAAGTTAAAACAAGAAAAAAACATGAACAACGGTGACTGTATAGCATTCTCTTAACTGGTTATCCTAAAATCAGTCTTCACAGTTTCCATTCTAGTCCATCCTTATTGCCTGAAGATTAAAGTTTCTAAACATCGAATATATCGAAGCTTAAAATCCTTCAATGGTTCCTACCACTGTAAAAAAAAAAAAAAAAAAATCAAACTTCTTGGTAAAATTTCTATACAACAAGGTCCTAAAATGGGTTGGTCCTATCTACAGCCTCATCTCTTGCCACTCACACCAGTGTATGGGCCATAAAGAACACATGTAAAAATACACAGGATTACGTCTATGTCTCCAGCATTCATTCAAAATAAAATGCCAGAAAGCTGTTAATCCATGTTGAAACAGGATTCTGCCTTCATGAGTTTACAGCACCAGCAACACTCACTAAGCATAGATAACTCTAGACATCTCACTGCCTTCTGTGAGTTAGGTCTGAAGCTAGAGGAAGAGCCTCTTAGTCACAGAGGAAAGGTCAGCACCGGTCAAGGAGAAATTTACGGATAAGTGTACCTTGAGTTGAGCCTTAAAAGATGAGCAAGGATTTCAAGGAATAAGGGTAAGTCAAAATAAATGAAACTGTTTTATTTTCTACACAAAATCTTAGAAGTTTATAACAGGCACTCTAGACAACTTGGGCTCTGACATGTACTTAACCTCTCCAAATTTCTCCTATCTCTTGGAGTATGAGAATTATAAGTAATAATAAATGTAAACTTAATATGGTATGTGGCACCTAATAAGCATTCAATACATGTCCCTTATACAGAAACACATAACAATGCTGATTACAACATATTTCAAAGGTTTAGCATTCTTAGAACAAAGAAAGTACCAATAAGCAAAAATGAGAGCAAAGAGAAAAAGTTGTTAAGAACAGGGTTAAACATGTTTAACATGTTTCACAACATATAGCCAGAATCAAACAGTTCTCCCTACACACCATGATGATATCCTCGTACTACACATCACAACAGCACAATAATATATTCATAATGATCGCTGTTACTGTTCCATCGCTAAGTCATGCCCAACTCTTTTGCAACTCCATGGACTGTAGTCCGCCAGGCTCCTCTGTCGATGGAATTTCCCAGGCAAGAATACTGCAGTGGGCTGCCATTTCCTTCTCCAGGGGATTGTCCTGACCCAGGGATCGAACCCACATCTCCTGCATAGCAGGTGGATTCTTTACCACTGAGCCACCTGGCACTGAATCATAAATAAAACATTAAGTTCTGTTAAGGATGGACTATTCGAAGAGTAGGGCATAGTACATCTTTGAAAGCCTTCAAAATTGTTGGAAGATACCAAAAATGGCTAAAATAAAGACCTTGCAGGGCTAAAGCATGGACCTTCATTTACCTTGAAAATGGAGTTATATACTAAATATGCTCAATTATATGCTAAATAAATGTCAGTATGTTGTGACAGTTACAGTTCAACCAACAGGAAAAAAGCAGAATCCATGTTTAAACACACACACACATCCACACTTTAGGCACCAATGAAAACCAAACTACATTAATCACCTAGGCAGGTTCAGTCCCTGCCTGAAGGTTAGACTAGAAGAGATAAACTTAAGAGAAAAGGAAGGAGCTAAGTCACACTGGCTTCATCCTCAGACACCAAAGGAAAAAAAAAGAATCGGGGACATTCAAATTACTAACACCCATAGAACAAATCATTACGGTATACAGGCACATTCCTACTTAGAAAACTATGAGACATAATCAAGTCGTAATTTTAAAAATTTTTGAATCAATAAAATATGCAATAAAACAATACTAAGATACCAGCATATGTGAAATGAGACTTTTTTAAAGTTAATTTTGCTTTAGCTATAGACAAGGTTAACCACATTACTGATTAGGATTTTATAAATTAATAACAAGGAACAGTGTACAAACACATTTAAATTACAAACAGGTCTGCAATAAATGTTTTGGAGAAGTAATCTGTTATTTCTCCATATCTAAGAATTTTAAATATTAGAAACTATAGTAAACTGCTTTTTCCAGCCTTTGGTTTTCAAAAACAGTAATAATATAAAAAATTACCCTCAATTTTTTACCTCAAAGAGTATCTTCTATCCAAACCATCATAAGAAAAGCCTATGCATAAGTTTAATGTATGAGAATTTACATTTTATAATTTTCTGTACAAATAGTAGTTGAAATTGATAGCTTTATCATATAGCCCATTTTAATGATCAAGTGTTAATGTGTCACCAAAAAAGGAATAGTTTGATGGACCAAATCAGATCTTAACCACCAATGATCTGAGGAATTTCAAATTTCGTATTAAATTAGCACTACCTTCTTCGCATCAACAAATATCAAACAGTTCGCTAGTTGACTGTAGTCTCAGGAATAACATGTAGAAAAGTCTAATATCTGTTGTGTGCAGAGATCTCATGGTTCAAATATTTTTCCTTCAGTTTGTGTGTATGTGAGAGAACGTATATATGGGGGGAGGGGTGTGTGTGTGTGTCTGTGACCAACACCATGCAAAAGCTGTTTACATCTTTCAGTAACGGGGCAGCTCTATGTGAAGGATATAACCGGGTAACTACAATTCATGAAGCACCTTGGAATCAAAGACAGTCTATAAATTTAAAATACTAGTATGGTACTAACTTAAAGCAAAGAACAATTATTTTACATCATCTTACATTTCAAGTATATTGTAATGCAAATAAAAATTCACTATGGGATTTGCTCCCCCCAATTTTTTTTTAAGTAATTTTCCTCTATTATGGAACCCAGATCTAAATGAACTGTTAAACACTTAGTCTAAAGGTATGCCAAACATTTCTTAAGGTCTTAACAAAGAATCAACCTTTTTTTTTTTTTTTAAACAAAATGAGGCCTAGGTTAAATATTTTATTTGGCTTCTCAAGATGGACTGAAAAGTTGGGCACCAGCTCCAGACCAATTCCTGGACGCACATCAAACACAGCCCTGTCATTTATCCAGTCAGTCAAAACAATCTTTTCCATCTAACTCTTTAATGTTTATGTCCTAAAAAGCTGCTAATTGAATCCAGCTCTTAAAATCTATTTGTTAAAATCTATACCATCTAATTTGTAAGTGGACAAAAATGAAAAAATACATATTAACCTTCCTGGCAAAACAGAAGGGACTCTACCATTTGTAACCAAAAGGAAGAGAGCGAAGTTTTTAATATTTAAATAGTTTTCTCTTAAAATATGACAGAGACAAATTCCCAATGGTTTTAAGAAACTGAGAGTATCTAAAACTGTTTTTACAATTAAGGGGACAAAGTGTATTTAAAATTCCTCAGAAAAATCTAAAAATAAAAAGTTACTCTATAGGTTTAGCCCAGTATTACCTATCCCTCCAAAAATAAGTGTAATCTTTTCTCCTAACTTTACTCATGAATTTTTATAACGTATCATATGCAGTAAGAAAACCACAGATAAACACTTTAAGATCTACTGAATCACACTAAAAACCTCAAACTTGTTTTATCTGCAGAAAGTCAAAAGCCCTGTTTTCTCCCTCATGTTCTCATCGTGTGTATAATCTAGAAGGAATTAAGTGGCCACCAGCCTATTCCTGATGCCTTTTGCACACCTGGAATCACAGGTTCTTTCCATAATCACTGACACAGGACTGACTCCACATAGGAACAGCAGTAGATAAACTCTAAAACAACCAAGATCTCCCTTATAAAGGTTTCCATTGATTCATAAGAAAATAAGGAAACTGAATGGGGGGAAGTAGGGGAGACAGGCATCCCCCAATCTAGGTTTTCCATTAAGAACCACTCAGTTAATGATTTTTTGCAATATTCCCTTAAGTAAAACCGTCATGAAAGGAATATATTTTAAAAATTGCAGCCAACATACAGTCAGGCTAAATTCTCGAATACCTAATTCACTGCAAGTTTTTATCTCAAAAGTTCAGCCAGTGGACTGGGATGTGACATACAAGCATTCAATTACAAAATTAGTCCATATAAATCTCAAAGTCTAGTGGAGACAAACATAATTACAGTTTATTCTTACACACGCACCCACACACACACACACACACACACACACACACACACAGATTCTCTAAGGAAAGTCATCTTTCTCACCACACATCCGAATATTAACGTGCATAATTTATTAACAGCGAATAATGAAGCCAGAATCTACAATGGTTTCATGTACACGTTTCAAACTCCAAATAATTTTTCCCTAAAATGGGGTAACACGACCATGTAAGAATATCAAAAACGTACCTGTAACGTTAAAGATCAAACACACTTGGGATCATAAACACTTTGTAAGAAAAGCCTGCTATCCAGCAACCCCTTCAGACATTCTTTTCCATTTAGAAAAAGGAAAGGGAGGCGAGTGGGAAGAGAGAGAAAAACTTTGCTTCAAAGTCAGTCTGAGCACAGACTTAGAAAGGGACTCAAAAAAAGTGTGTTTTTAAAGCAGGTCTAGAGTTAGAAGTCAGACACAAGTTCTGCGGCCTACAAGGAACAACCCCAAACATACTACCCTACAATCAAACACTTCCAAAACACAGAGGGTACAATAAGCCCGAGTCGTCGGATCAGACAGACACACCGGAAAAGTCAACCTCGGTCTCCTTCCCTCTAAAGTCGTGCGTTTCAGGTGTGAGGCACCGGCTGCTGCGCCTGGCAGCCGAGAGGGAAGGTTTTGCACCCGGGCATAAGTGGGCGAACAAGTTAACAACCGGGGAACACACACACACACACCCTCCCGTTAAGTGCTCCATCTTTAAGGAGTGTTTACTGCGCGCAGTCAGCAGCCGGATTCAATAATCCCCGCCACAGGAGCTCCTCATCCCCTCCACGACCCCACCTGGGCAGCAGCCCAAGGGCTGCTCCCCGACGGCCCGAGAGAGAGTCGTGCTTCTCGGCCAAGGCTTTTCGACCTCAATTCCGCCTGGAATTCCAACCAGGGGACCCCCACCACCACCACCACCACCAACAAAAGACCCCCAGGTCACCCTTGGTTTTTCTAAGAATTTCCCAAGGAGGGAGAGTGGTTTTGCAATTACTCTCCCTGAACTAGGCCTTCCCACGTCCCCGACCTCCCACTCACCATTGATCGCGACCCTGGCCCTTCTCAAGGCCACAGGCACCCCCCGCCGGCTCGCCCACCCCGCGGCCGCCCCGGCCTGGCTCCCGCCGCCCGCCCAACCCCCTCACCTGTCAGGCGCAGCTTGACGGGCCCGTTCCTCCGGCCCCCGGGGTTAGACATGTCCCCGGCGGCGGGGGCGGCGGCGGCCGCGGCGCGGGGCGCGGGGCCCGGGGCCGGCGGGCGGCGGGCGGGGCGGGGGCGACGGCGAGGCGCGGCGCAGTCACCACAGCGGCCGGGGCTGGGGCCCGAGCAGCCGGCGCCGCGGCCGCCACGGCCGGAGGGTCCCGGATGTGCCGAGCGTCGTCGCCATGAGCCGCGGAGGGAGCGGGACGCCGAGCTCCCCCCTCCTCCCACTTCTCTTTCCTTGGCCCGGGCCGCACAACAAAGCGGCAGCCGCGGACGGCCGCGCCGCCTCCGCCCGCGCCCCCGCCGCCTCCACGCAGCCGCCTCTGCCTTTCCCTCTTCTCGGCTCGGTGAGGCCCAGGAGCCGACGGGGCCGGGCGGTTGAGGCGGGCGGTGCTCGGCGGCGCCGGAGCAGGATTCTGGGCTCGGCCGCTTCCTCCTCCACCCGCCCTCTTGTCTGAGGAAACCCGGTCCTGGGGCCGCCGCCGCCACTCAGCGGCTCCGGGGGGCGGGGTGGAGACGGGGGGCGGGACCGACGAGGCGGGGCGGGGCCGTGGGCGGGGCCTTGGCGGCCGCGCGCGGAGTACCCGGGATGGGAGGGCGGGAGCGCCGGGCCTGGCTTCGGCCTGGGCGCGGCTGTCCGGGCCGGTGTGCCCTCCTGTCCCACGCAGAACTTGAGGAAGGAGCGGGCAAAGGAGCTGGGTGGCGGCCCCGAGCTCTGTGGTGCCAGGAGGGCTTGGAGTTCAACCCGCTTAAGGGAGAGCTTTTGTCCGCGCAATACAGGCTGCCTTTATTAGACGCCCACCGCGTGCAGGGCGCTCCTCTGAGAGGCAGGGGCCAGCACTTAGAACCGAACCTGCTGCGGTCCGGATTGAGCCTCGGCTGGGGTGAGGCAGGAGACGCTCTTCCCACACCGAGGGTTCCGGCAAATCCCCAAGGGTGTTTTGCTCCTGGTATCGTAGTTGCCACCTCCATCCGGGACTCACCTGGTGAACGAGATCAGGTTACCAGCCTGCTTGGGCTCTTTTTTCAACTGTAGCGCAGGGATAGGCGGATGATAATGCCTTAAAGGATAATTAACAAGATAAGCCTTCGAGAGCAATGTATGAAAGCTCTTCGTACAGTACTGTATTTTGTTATCTCAGGAGGAAAAAAAATAGAAAATGAAATAAAAATAAATGTACCTTACTCTTTGGCCCTGTAATTGAACTCAGGAATTTATTCTTGATATAATAGTACAGAAGATGTTCTTGCAAAATTCGGTTACAAACAAAAGGGAGACGAGCTGACAGCCTAGTGGCGAATTTCATTACATCAACCGCATGGGTTTTAATGCCCCCATTTAAGTGGCAGTTATGAAGATCATATAATATGGAAGAGTTTACAAATAATCAAAGTTTAAAAGCAGAATAAAAAGTTATATGTATGCATGCAAAAATATACATGGAGGATTTTGTGTGTGTGCTGTTTTGCTTAAGGCTACTACTATTGCAATTTTAAATGTTTAATAAAGTCTGATATATTTTAATCCTGTGTCAGTTGTTTCTTTTAATTCATCAAAAATGTCGTTTTATTCTCCAGATAAAGTTACCTCCAAGAACTTCTCATCAATCTGGATGAAGTGAAGTGAAGTGAAAGCCGCTCAGTCCTGTCCAACTCTGCAACCCCATGGACTATCCAGTCCATGGAATTCTCCAGGCCAGAATATTGGAGTGGGTAGCTGTTCCTTTCTTCAGAGCATCTTCCCAACCCAGGGATCAAACCCAAGTCTCCTGAACTGCAGGCGGATTCTTTATCACCTGAGCCACCAGGGAAGCCCAAGAATACTGGAGTGGGTAGCCTATCCCTTCTCCAGTGGATCTTCGGGATCCAGGAATCAAACCGGGGTCTACCGCATTGCACTGGAATTCTTTACCGACTGAGAGCTATCAGGGAAGCTCATCAATCTGGATACAGGCCTACAATTAAACTGATGGAAAAATTATATAAAGTTCTGGAAGTCAGATTAGAAATTCAGGAGACTGTGCTAGAAATTCAACAAATGCTGAGTGCCTGCTATGTGCAGTAACTCTTCTTTGTGCTACACAAGCTCTGAAAATACACTAAACAATTTCAACAATGGTTGCCATTACAGTTTAAAAGACTAGATGAATAATGGCAATAAAACTTAGCAAACAGATGTGTACATACACATTTGCCTTATTCTAATGGCACACACTGTTCCCAACCACCTACTAACACAGTTTACAGTTTTGTATTAGGTAACAGAAGTTAAGATCTCAGAAAATAATGGAGGAGCTGTGAAGATTGCCTGTTGTGAAGTTTTAAGCAGTACATTCAAATATGCAAGTGACAGTCCAGGAAAAAATGCATACATGCTTAATATGCAGAGAAGGATTCTGTTTAGGCTTGCCTGCATATAAGTTTAAATCTTGTTGTTGTTGTTGTTTTTTAAAAAAAGATTCGAATAAGAATACCTGAAAACCATACTATTGAGGAGAGCTAAACTTTCTTTAGATTTTATTTCAGCCTTAGATGCACAGCATTGCTTCATCCCTGGAGAAGGAAATGGCAACCCACTCCAGTATTCTTGCTGGAAGATCCCATGGAGAGTGGAGCCTAGTGGGCTACAGTCCATGGGGTCACAAGGAGTTGGACACGACTGAGTGACTGAGCACGCATGCGTTGCTTCATCATGGCAAAGTTTTTAGACATATTTTTGAGAAAAAAGGGGAGGAACAACAACTCCTAGGGAATTCACTCTTTTCTTCCTTCCTAAAATAGAAATCTACTTCTAATGTAAATCATACCTGCACATGACTCTAATGGGTACGGGGATTGCAGAAAATCTTTTCAAAGACTTTTTATTCCCTTGTGACTTCTAATTTGCTCTCAGTGGAATTGTGCACCTTTTATCAAATCGTTGTTCTAGGCAACTGTCTTAAGTATACTAACTCCACCTATTTCATACCAATAAAATATGTCTTTTTCCATGAATGCCACCTAATAGAACCTTCCAATGAAAATGGTGTAAGAACTCATTAAATACCGTTTTTGAGCAAAAGTTTTAAATTTTTTTCATTAACTTATTTTAATCACTTCAAGTTGCACTCTTTAGGATAGTATCCTAGACCAGAGGTGAAAATCTACATACGGTTCTAAGAATATTTAAAACCTTTTGTTTAAATATGTTTCTGTTTTCCAATGCTAATGTTAAATTTGATGTAACTTTGCAAGAAAATGCTTACCATCTGTAGTTGATATTTTTCTTCTGCTTCAGCCATTAATATATTTTGTACCTAGAAGGGCTGTCTCCAGTAATAAAAAATCTGTCTGAGGTAAGGTTATGTTAATAATGGTACTCCTGTGAAGCTATTTTTGTAGTGTAAATTTCAATTTTAATGCAGTTTACGTGCCATGGAAAAAGCAAACATCAAGCACTCAGCAGTTTCTACCACTGCTTAAAAATTCAACTTTCATCACTGTTTAAATATTATTAATTTAATTTTCTGATGCTGGGAAAGATTGAGGGCAGAAAGAGAAGAGGGCGTCAGAGGATGAGATGGCTGGATGTCATCACCAATGCAATAGACATGAACTTTGGCAAACTCCAGGAGATGGTGAGAGACAGAGAGGCCTGGCGTGCTGCAGTCCACGGGGTCGCAAAGAGTTGGACATGACTGGGGGACTGAACAACAACAATTTAATTTAATATTTAGTTCTGGCTTCCTCCGAATCAGTTTATAACTGATGAAGCAGCGAAGCACAGCCACCATATACCTTGTCAACCTGACTCTCCCCACCCCCCACCACCTCCACTCATTTCCTCTCTGCCTCTGCCTGTCCCAGGTCCTCAAAATAAGGTTCACTAAAAACACTCACATGTAGTCCTGTCCTGACATGATTTACGATTAGGTCACATTCTGAGCTGTTCTCTGTGACCCCGTCCCTCAACCCCTCCCAGCAGACCTGGTCCCCAATGGTACAAGCTGAGGCCCCATCTAGGACCTCTCTCTCTCCTGGTCTGAGCTCCCCCAGGCTCCTCACCTCAGCTCTGGCCTCTAAGGTGGTATACTAAGATGGTAGTCCTTAACCACATCCTCTTCTGAAGGAATCTGCTCTCACCCATGGCTCTCTCTAACACAGGCTCCATCCCCAGAGACACTGATTCAGCAGGTTGGGTGGGGCCCATGAGTTTACATTTCTAAGGCTGCTGGTGGAGAGAACCCACTTTGAAAACCACTGCGTTAGACCAGGGATAAGCCTGGGTGGCCCCAGTTGTACTAGGTGGGCTTGGCCTCAGCTAACTGAGCCAAAGGTGGGTGAGTGACCAAGTGGCCAATCAGATTTTCTCTCCTTGGAACATGAAACGGGCCATGGGGCCACCGAGTTAGAGGTGGGGAGTTGAGTGGAGAAATCCTAGAGGTAGCCGCTAAGGAAGCCACTTTAAGGCTCAATTAGGTAAATAAAAGAGGAAATGAGTGTGTAGAAAAGAGACTAACAAAACAGACAAGCAGAGAGAAGTGGAGATAAGAGGTTTCATAACTAAAGAGGGAAACAAAGAGAGTAATTGTCTGACCAATTTCCTGCCAGTACTCCCAGCCCAGGTGTGACTTCTTACAACTAGTTTCCAAAGGAGCTCACTGTACAGAATAACCAACCCATCTCTTACTAAAGCAAATTTAAGTGGATCCTTTCCCATTCATTCACTTTGCCTCTACTTGGAACACCTTTTCCTCTTCAGGCTGTCCTAAACTCTTCCCTAGACACCCTTAGTTTCTGCAGTGCTCCTGCCTGTGTTCTTCCCCGGAACTGAGTCTCACTTGCAATCCAGTCTGTGGCCTGGATCCTACCAGGGTCAGCATTTCTAGAATCTAATGCAGTCTAATACATGTGGCTATGCTGCTCTTGAATGACAGAGAAGGCAATGGCACCCCACTCCAGTACTCTTGCCTGGAAAATCCCATGGACGGAGGAGCCTGGTAGGCTACAGTCCATGGGGTCGCTGAGAGTCGGACACGACTGAGTGACTTCGCTTTCACTTTTCACTTTCATGCATTGGAGAAGGAAATGGCAACCCACTCGAGTGTTCTTGCCTGGAGAATCCCAGGGATGGCGGAGCCTGGTGGGCTGCCGTCTATGGGGTCGCACAGAGTCGGACACGACTGAAGCGACTTAGCAGTAGCAGCATGCTGCTCTTGACATATGGCTAGTGATGTCCTGCAAGTATAAAATGCACATTGGATTTGAAAGACTTAGCATGAGGAGGGCTTCCCCGGTGGCTCAGTGGTCAAGAATTCGCTTGACAATGCAGGAGACAAAGGTTCAATCCCTGATCCCAGAAGATCCCACATGCCCAGGAGCAGCTAAGCCAGTGCGCCACAACTATTTAGGCTGTGCTCAAGAGCCCAGGAGCCACAACTACTGAAGCTCACACCGAGAACTGGTGCTCCACAACAAGAGAAGCCACCACAATGAAAAGCCCAAGCACAGCAACTAGAGAGTAGCCCCTGCTCTTCTCAACTAGAGAAAAGCCCATGTAGCAATGAAGAACCAGAACAGCCAAAAATAAATAAATTTTTTAAAAGCTTTTTTAAAAAGGACTTAGTATGGGGCAAAAGGAAGGCAAAAACAAATATCTTAACCTTTTTTATATTAATGCCATATTGAAATTATAATACTTTGGATATATTGAATTAAATAAAGTCTTTTTTTTTTTTTTTTTTTTGGCTGCATAACATATGGGGTCTTGGTTCCCCAACCAGGAATCAAACACATCCCCTGCCCTGGAAGCACAGTCTTAACCACTGGACCACCAGGGAAGTCCCCAAATAAGGTCTTAATTTCCCTATTTCTTTTTACTCTTTCTGATATGACTACTGGAAAGTTTAAAACTACAAGTGTGACTCATGTTTATCTATTTATTTATTTAAGCCACACTGCCCAGCTTGAGCGATGGTCTTGATTCCCCAACCAGGGATCAAACCCAGCCCCTCAGCAGTAAGAGCTCAGAGTCCTAACCACTGGACCACCAGGGAATTCCTGTGACTCACTTTATATTCCTACTGAACACTGGTGATCTAGAAGATGATGACTACCCCACCCATCTACCTCCAGAAGTTTTGCCACCAGCCAGCTGGATTCCCCATCAGTGGGTTCTGTGGTCTGCCCATCACCAGACTTTCCCTGCATCACTCTTAGGACCTTATCCTACCCACCTAGCTCTGTAACCAATTTCTTTTCTTTTTTTTTTTGGCCAGAGGGCACATGGGATCTAGTTCCCTGACCATGATCTAGTTTGACCATGATCAAACTCGAGCCCCCTGCATTGAAAGCACTGAATCTTAACCATCAGACCACCAGGGAAGTCCTTGCCACCAACTTCTAAAATTAGGTCAGTTCAGCAGCAACTATCTCACACTAGTGAGTATGGGACAATTTTGTGTCAGGACCCTCTTTCTGCCACTTCTCCACCTACCTAGGTTTGACTTAAATTGACTATCATACTTTGTGCCTAAGTCTTGCAATTGGATAGATCTTACATAGCAGATTCCTACATCCAGTAGAGAAATGAACTAGATGACATAAGTTATGGGTTGAATTTTTGACCTCCCCTCCAAAAAATATTTTGCAGTCCTAAACTCCACTCCCGGTACCTGCAAATATAATCTTATTTGGAAATAAGTTCTTCATTTAATATGAGGCCATTAGGGTGGGTTTGAATTCAATATGACTGGTATCCTTAACGAAGAAGAAAATGCTGTTTGAATTCGGAGACACACAAGAAGAATGCCATATGGTGACAGAGGCAGAGACTGGAGTGTGTAGATGCCAGCCAAGGAATGCCAAAGATTGTTGGCCCCACCATCATAATCTAGGAAGAGTGACTTCCCTGGTGATCCAGTGGTTAAGAATCCACTTTGCAGTGCAGGAAATGCCAGTTTGATCACTGGTCTGGGAATTAAGATCCCACATACCGAGGAGCTACTAAGCCCGTGGACCACAACTAGGAAGTACAAGTGCCGAAGCAAAAGATCCTGTGTGCCGCAACTAAGACCTGATGCAGCCAAATAAATGTTTTCTTTAAAAAACATGCTAGGAAGAGGCAAGGAAGGATTCTACCCAGAGTGTCAGAGAGAGCATGGCCTTGCCCGCAACTTAATTTTGGACTTCTAGCCATCATAACTATGAAAAAATAAATTTCTGTTGTTTTCCGCCACCTAGTTTGTGATACTTTATCACAAGAGCCCTAGGAAATTAAAACAACCTCTCAGTCCCTTCCATACCCAATTGTATTATAGACAATACAGGTAAAAAGACACACAGCGTAACTGTGTTGCATTTGTTGCATTTACAATAGTGTGTTGTTTTTTTTTAAATTTAAAATCCTGTAAATCTAGCCCATTTTTAATGCCCCCATTTTCAAATGTCTTAAGTACACAGACTGCCCTCTGATACTGTGAATTCTGAGTTAAAAGAGAATGTAATTTGAAGGCATTGCATATTTTCCAAAGCCAATTTGGTGATTTAAGCGTGGAAGTATTACAATGAAATGTTTGAAAAGTTATCTGTGCATGGTTTGCTGTAAGCTGATATCATGAAGCAACACATCTTTTCGGGATGAGGTAGCAGCCCCAGCCCCGGGGGAAAGGGAGCGGGTGCATCACTCAACTGCAACTACTTGGACAACTGAGCAACACAAGCAGGCTCGACCGAAGAGTCATATCCAATCATCTTCAACATAACAACTGTAGTAGCTACAACATGATTCTCTAAGGGCGGGATGGGAGGAGATGTGGAAATATTTGTATGATGCAGTCTTTATGGGTAATGCAGAGAATATGGGCCAGAATGAGATCAACATGGCTCACAAGCCAATGGGTCAATGTCAACCATTGCTTAAAAACCTTCAATGGCTGCTCATTGCCTTTGGAATCCAATCCAAACAGCTTCAGTGGCACAAAAGGAATGCTCCTGATGTAAATTTGTAAATTTTTTAAAAGCAGAAAACAAGACTATCTGTATGGAATAATCCCAATTCTAATTTTTAAATAAATATATTCATAAATACATTCATTCATTACAAATGGTATGTACTAAGCATATGGTAGCTGCTGAGCACTGTTCTTAGAGCTCGTAATCTAGTGGAGGATGACAGTCAACAAGTAAACAGTAAAAGGTAAAAGAAAAGGGTAAAAAGAGAATTATCTGTTGCTCTCTAAAATGCACTTTCAATGTTTGAGTCAAATCAACCACAGCAATTCTTCAGAGTTTTACTGAACATGTTGAGAAAGATTTTACCTCTTTCTCACTAAACATTAGCTAGGAAGGACAAGTACTGTGGGGTCATATTATAGCCCTCAATGGCAGACACTGTCATTGGAGATTGGAGTCAACACAGAGGAAGAGGGGCCAAGGGATGGAGAGAGCGGAATATGATCTTGACTATCCCACTGAGCCCCTGGATCCAGCCATTCCTAAAGCCATCGCATAGTTTGGGTCACATGTTCAGTCACTTGCTCACAAGAGTCCTAGCTGATACATTGAGAGAAGCAAAATCTCTGGGGTGAAAACTGCAATAAGGTCTCCAAGCAAATAATCGTTGAAGAGGTAAAGAACTGGCTCCAAAACACAGGCCAGCAAACATTTTCTGTAGAGGGCCAGAGAGTAACTATTTCAGGCTTTGCCAGCCATAGAGCCTCCTTTGCAACTATTAGTACCCAACTCTGGTGTCATAATGCAAGAGCATCGTTGGATGAATGGGTGTAGCTATGTAGTAAAACTTTGTTTACAAAAACAAGCAGTGGTCTAGATTTGGCCCACTGTCCATTGCGCTAACACCTGCTTTAGAACTAAGGCCATGAGGAAAGAGGACAGTGTCAGAGTCAGTAGAATTCTGCAAAGTGTTTTTCCAAGATCTGTGAAACCTGAAACCATTAAATGGTTGAGGGAAGGGAGCCAGTACAATTCTAACCAGAACTAATGCTTACTGAAGTCTCACTATGTGTCAGACACTTCCCTAAAGGATATATCATTTAGGAGGTTTGGGTCAGCAAGGAATAGAAAGCCTAACTTAAACAAACTTAAATAAAAGAGAAGATTTTTTATTTCCTATAAAAAGTAGAGTTTCAGTGGTTTAGTGATATGTTCAAGGACCCAGGTTCTTTCCATCTGATGCTTCTGCCTTCCTCGGGGTTTTGGTTTTACCTTCAAGTAACCATGACCACAAGATGGCTACAACAGCCCCAGGCTTCATGTCCAGACCAAACAGTCTTCAAAAGAGACAGATCATCTCTTTGTCTGCTTCTTAGGAGTGAAGAAATCTTTCCCAGAAGCCCCTGCATACTGGCATCTTTCCCTCTAGGCTCTCATTGGTCAGAATTTTATCCTAGCCCACACTTAAACTAACCATTGGCCAAGAGAATGGAATTTCCATGATTAGTTGAGAATCGTCAAGAATCACTCCTGATCTAGGCTCCTGGAGAATTCAGAAGATAATACAGAGGATGTATGACTACTAAACAAAATCAGAGTTCTGTTGCGAAGGAAATATAGGGGCCAGAAATGGATACTGGATAAGCAACCACAAGTGATATTATTGGGTGATAAAACTTTCCACATTTTACGGATGAGAAAATAAGGTTCAATGAGAGGAAAGTGACTAGCTCAAGGTCATACAGCTCAAGAGACTGAATTCAGATCCAGGTCTGGGACTACAGTGCCCAAGACCTCCACACTAAAGTGTTATAGGAGAGCTGAGAATGTTAGAGAAGAACAGGATAGTTTCGAAGTTTGCCTTAAAGTCAAGTAAAATTGAGCCAGTTATTAAACCTATGATGTAACCAGACCTCCCTAGCAGGGTGAACCATTCAACTTCTGCTGTGTAACAAACCACCTCATAATTCCACGTGTAAAGCCACAGTCATTTATTTAGCTCACAATTATATGGGTCAGCAATTTGGACTGGGCTTCCGGGCTCAGCTGGACTCACTCATGCATCTTTGGTCAGCTGCTGGTCAGCTAGCAGATCAGCTGGGAACTGGCTGCTCTAAGTGGCCTCAGGTGGGATGGTCTGCCTTTATTCGTGTGGCTGCTCATCATCCACAGGCTGGCTTGGGCTTGTTCACAGGGAGGATGGGCTGAGTGCCAAGAGGGAAGTGGAGCTACATAAGGCCTATTGAGTTGTAGCTCAGCTCAAGGAAAAGTTACTACTTCTTGATTAGGGACTGAGCTGAAAAAGGATTCTCTTTTCTCATTCCATAGAAAGATCAATGCTATAAACACTTTTGCGCAACATTATGCCCCATACCCATGTTTATAGTTCAGAAAGTGATCAGTAGGTTGGCTTATTTCATGGCCAACATCACCTAGGCTTCCAGAGGACAAGGACTCTTAACCAGAGCTGGCAGATGATGCCCAGGAGTGGAACATGGATTTAGTACAGAGCCTTGGAAATGTAGCACTGTGTGGTCGATGGATTGAGATTGGGATAAGATGACACGAGGAGAGCATCTGAAAACCAAGTGTTTTAACCCAAAGACAAAACGATACCCAGTCAATTTGTGCCCCTACCAAAAGATATTCCAAATGGCAATCAAGAGACTAGAGGGACTTCCCTGGCAGTCCAACAGTTAGGACTCCAAGCTTCCAATGCAGGGAGCCAGGGTTCAATCCCTGGTTGGGGAACTTAGTCATATTTTTTACTATCCTGGTAGAATAAATATAAACTATACATTCATTCATCAAAACATTTACTGTACCAAATGCTGTCAAACATGAATTCTTAGTTTTCAGGTTCCTGCCTTTAAAAATAGTCTTCAGAATGACTTGTATTATCTTTATAGGAACCAAGAGGGTTTCCCTTCAATATCAGAATTTTCTTATTTGCAAAACTGTTAAAATATGTGGTGTAACCGTTTGAAAATATTGATATGCCTTGTTTCTGAATTCATTCACTACTATCATTAGCAGTTTAAATCTATGATATATGTAGGCATTTAAAACTTTCTGGAATTAATTTCTCAGGAAAGGCAGTCAGCACAAGTACATTGTTTTTCATCTTATGAACCCATTCAGAAATTTGCAGTCTGTAGGTATGAACTTACACAGCAAGAAGCTTGGCCCACAGCATATCTGAAAGTGGAATTTGGCTCCTGTGAATTCTCATAACAAAAGAGGGATTGCCAAAACTAGCAACTTTCTTCAACTACAGGTGAAATAATATTCTTACAAAGTAAATCCTCACACTGTGAAACCATACAGAGTCAGTTCACTAAGCATTCTCTAGAATAGTTTTCCATAGAATCGAAGCCATGAAAAGCAGTTCAGCCAGTCAAGACCACAGAGGGAATTCCTCTCCTGCGTCATCATGCAGGAGACACAAGAAAGAACTCTGAGTAAACCAAAGTGAAACCTGTCTACCCTCACAGTAAAGCAGCCTGAAAGAAGAAATCTTTCAGCTTCTGTTATCTCAGCTTTTGGGCTTCCCAGGTGGTCCTGTTGGTAAAGAACTCATCTCCCAATGCAGGAGACATGAGACTCAGGTTCAGTCCCTGGGTCAGGAAGAACTCCTGGAGGAGGGCATGGCAACCCACTCCAGTATTCTTGCCTAGAGAATCCCATGGACAGAGGAGCCTGGAGGGCTATGGTCTATAGAGTAACAAAGAGTCTGACATGACTGAATGAGCACAGAAAGAGAAAATGTTCATGAATATGAATATAAAAACACACAGAAAATAAAACAAAAGCTATCTACTTATTGTTTAATGCTTATTGTGAATTTTCTTGTTGAAATAGGAATTTTGAACATACCATTTCTGATTATATTATAGCTAAATAATCTATAATATATGCAACTAATAGAATGCCATATTGGCCATTAAAAATGCTAAATAGGTAAACTATATTAACATACTGAAATGTATATTTATAATAAAGTTAAGTTTATTTAAGAAAATTGAGTTAAATATCACTAAGTAGTACATATTAACAAAGAAGTTGAGAACACATGACCTAGTGAGTGATATTGTTTCGAATAAAAACTTTATATCCCAGCAAGAAGTTACAAACTATCTTAATATCGAACCATAGAGGGTCAGTTAAATAAATTATGGCACATTCATATCACATGGACTTCCCTGGTGGCTTAGTGGTAAAAAATTTGCCTGCCAATTCAGGATATTCAGGTTCGATCCCTGGGTTGGGTAGATCCCCTGGAGAAGGGAATGACCACCCACTGCAGTATTCTTGCCTGGGAAATCCCATGGACAGAGGAGCCTGGTGGGCTACAGCCCAAAGGGTCGCAAAGAGTTGGACATGACTTGGTGACTAAATAACAATAACACTAATATTATGGAAAACATTCAGTCATTAAAATAATATCATAGAAATATGTTTTAAAAATAAAGATACATAGCACACATATAATGCATAAATATTAAATATTATTAATATGTATATTTCTTTGTGTGGGGAAATGCTTCCAGCATGCTGTCAAGTGAAAAAACTTTATAATGTAGTATTACTATATAAATGTATTAACAAAAATATATATGCAGATTTAAATATCTTGAAAGAAATATATCTAAATGTAACACATCATTTCTAGATAATGGGATTTCTATTTCTTCTTTTGCATATTCATATTTTCCACCTTTTTCTATAATGAACATCTACTACTCTTGTAAGAAAACAGTTTAAAATATTAAGTTTTTAGTAAGATAAAAGTAGACAAATAAAAAAATGAAAGATTGACATACATGAATGTCATTCATCAACAATGGTGTATCAACTAGATGATGGCATCATATAGGATTTTTATTTTTCTCTTTAATTCTGATGTTTTTCTGATTTTTCCACAATGAGCATATATTAAAATCATATTACCTAGGTTAGTAACATGAAGAAAGAAAGTGAAAGTGTTAGTTGCTCAGTCGTGCCCAACTCTTTGCAACCCCATGGACTGTAGCCCCCGCCAGGCTCCTCTGACCATGGAATTCTCCAGACAAGAAAACTGGAATGGGTAGCTATTTCCTTCTCCAGGGGATCTTTCCCACCCAGGAATGGAACCCAGGTCTCCTGCATTACAGGCAGATTCTTTACCATCTGAGCCACCAGGGAAGCCCCGTTAGCAACATTACATATTAATAATACTAATATGTCACCCCACGTTGGGTAAGTGAGCAGGGGAAGAAAAGTGGTTGCAGTTAGGAGAAAGGTTACTTCAATGAACCAAAAACTTCTATATTATCATCAATTGCTATAGATTCCTTCTTCGGAAATGTGACTGTCCACAACAATATTAATTGGTTATATGCCAATATAAAATAAAAAGTTAAAAAGAAATGTGACTGTCATGGCAAGATTCCTGAGTGAAGCCAATAACAGTGTAATTTGCAAATACCGGCAACACGTTTGTATTGGTCCAAATGGTGGTGGGATTCCCTGACTCAACACCGCCCCCTTCCTGTGATCATAGCATTTTTCTCTGAGACAAGGACAGCCCTATGCCAAATTCAAGTGAGAAAACTGGAGCTTAAGAGGGATCCCTGGGGTCACTTGGACTCAAAGTCAATTGCTCAAGTAGAAGCTGAGGGAGACGTGAACCAACAACAGCTCCTGTGGAAATGACTTCAGGCTTTTAGCTGACAATGGGCTCAGCATGAATCATTCAAGGTCATGGGCTCTTTGACTGAATTCACAGCAGGATTCTATTGGGGTGAGAGTCACGATGGTTACCGTCTACCTGCAGCCCATCAGCCCACATCATGAGTAATACTTTCAGTTCTGTGTGCAATACTGTAAAAAGGACCAGGGAGAAAGGAACCAAGATGCTGAGGGATGTCAAGCTATGTCCCATGCAGAAGGAAAAGCCGAGAAAGAAAACTCAGAGGAACACATCAGCTGCCTTAAAATAATAAGAAATCACGTTCAGGTGAATTAACATTCCGCCACGTAGTTTTTCTGGGAGGAACCATGACCAGTGTGGTGGAGCTGGGGTTGGAATTCTATTGAGACAGACCTTGAGACAAGAGGAAGGCTTTTTGAGTCATTTGAATCGGCAGAAGATACACCGGCTTTGAACCCGCTCCTCAAAGTGTGGTCTGCAGAACTAGAGCATGGGCCTCAGGGGAAGCCCATGAGAAAAACAGTGCTGGGTCTCAGGGCCAGCCCAGACATATTGAATCAGAACCTGCAGTTCAAAAAGATGCCCAGGTGACACAAATGCATATTCAAACTGGACGGGCACTGGTTTGGACTGCCCACTTGGGGAGGGGATAAGTGCCCTGTTGCTCTGGAGAGAAATCAGAGGCAGGACTACCCTCATCCAGGAGTGTGTAGAGAACTTAAAAACTAGAAGTCTATCTCAGAAAGACTTCTGAATAAGAATGTTCATTGAAGGGACTTACCTGGTGATCCAGTGGTTAAGACTGGATCACGCTGCCAATGCAGGGGGATCGGGTTTGATCCCTGGTCAGGGAACTAAGATCGCACAGGCTGAGCCATGTAGCCAAAAGATTAAGAATAAAAAAAGTTCATTGAAGAAGAGTTTGAATTAGAAAAAGAAAATAAATATCTGGTAAAAACTATAAGAAGAAAATGTATAGCCATTAAAAATTATGTCTTAGATGAATGTTTAAAGGCATTAACAGGTTCATTGAAAGTGTTCATAACACATTTAGGGAAAGTAAATTACAAAATAATATGTTCAGTGTGATATTTACCATGTGTATTTAACATTCACTTAAAAATAATTATGAAAACCTTAAAAAAGGTTATCTAGCTTATGAAAACTGATTTTTTTTAATGTTTATTATAGACAAGAATAATTGCTCGTTGTAAAATTTGGAAAATGGCAAAAACTATAAAGGAGGAACTAAAAATGACTTACCCAGTCAAAGATAACCACTGTATATTTCATTTTATTGCTTATTCTATGGAAATTTATGTATCTTAAACATTATTTTTCTGATTGTAAAAGTAATACAAGTTTAATGCAGAAGATTTGGAAAATCAGAGAAATACAAAAGAGAAAACTGTATATATTTTTATTTAATCACTATTAATATTTCAATCCCAGTTGTGTTTTTAAAATATTTAAGTCTCTCTTGAATTTGTTACAATACCGCTTGTGTTGTTTATGTTTTGGTTTTTTGGCCTGTGTGGCATGGGGAATCTTAGCTCCCTAACCAGGAATCGAACCTGCACCTCCTGCATTGGAAGTTGAAGTCTTGACCACTGGACTGCCAGAGAAATCCCCCAGCTTGTGTTTTTATGCAAAAACATAAAAAATTTTAAATCAAATTGTTATAATACTGCAAAATCAATTTTACATCCAGATTTTTTACCTATCATGAGACTGTTTCCAAATCGTTAAATATTATTTTTATAAGTGGCTGTATAGTATTTTGGGCTTCCCTGGTGGCTTGGTAGTAAAGAATCCACCTGCCAATTCAGGAGTTGATGCAGGAGACACAGGTTCAATCCCTGGGTCAGGAAGATGTCTGGAGAAGGAAATGGCTACCCACTCTACTATTCTTGCTTAGAGAATCCCATGGACAGAGAAGCCTGACGGGCTACAGTCCATGGGGTCGAAAGAGAGTCAGACGTGACTTGGCCACTAAAACAACAACAATGTAGTTTTTTATCCTATAAATACACTGGATTTATTGCCTATTTCCATAGTGATGAAAATTTAGTTTGTTTCCAATTTTTCACTAGTTTTTATCTCTAAAAAATACTCTTGCTCATAACTCCCTGGTTCTTTTATTAGAATGAGTCCTAGAATTGGGATTCCCTTGAAGTCAAAGGGCAAGAACGCTTTCTCAGTACAGTCTTTTTTTCAAACAAATGAGGCTATTTCACTGCATGACCGCCAGTCCTTCTTTTCCTAAAAGCTGACTGTATGGACTGGCAATTCTCTGGACTCAGATATTTTCTTGACATTGACTTTTTCTTTAATGACATACATATTGAGTTACTTCCATACCTTTTTGCTTATTCTGATATGCTACTTTCTCATGGATCAATTTTGGTCACATATTTCTCTGGAAAAATTTTCCACTTCATCGAGAATTGCAGATTTACTAGACTTGAGTTGAACATCATATATTTTAAATTTTGAGAGGTTTCTTCTCATCTTATATTCTCTTCCTCATTTCTAAATCTAGTTATTGTGGGGGTTTCCCTCCCTTTTTATGTCTACTTAGATCATCAGATTTTTTCAATATTTCAAAGAATCAGCCCTTCAGTTTATTTATCAATTCGACCTTATTTCTGACTCATTTGCTTTCCCAAGCCTAAAAACAATAAAAGTGACTACAAAAGAAAAACATGATAGAATTAACTTTATAAAATTATTTTTTAAACTTACGCAGGCCCAAGAAAAATTAACACAAAAGTGAAAGAAACAGACTGCACTCTGTTTCCAAATGTGATTAGGGAAGTATTTATATATTTACTATGTAGATAAATAAATTAGCAAGAAAAAAACCCCAAACCCAAAGTAGTTGCACATATAGTTCAAAGAAAAATTTTTAATATTCAACAAATTTTTTAATTTTTCATTTGTTAAAATATGTGTAAGTAATTGAATCAGGAAAGTATAACAATAAAGAATAACCTCATATTAGTCATTTTCATAGGACTCCTTGCCTTTTTTTAATAATAGCCTTATTAAGGTATAATTCACTTATGCAAGTCAATGCTTTTAATGTGTGCAAACCAGTGGTTTTTAGTGTAGTCACAGAGTTGTACAACCATATCACTATCTAATTTTACAACATTTTAATCACTCCAGAAAGAAACATTGAACCCACTGAAAGTCACTTCCTACCCCTCTCCCCTTCAGCAGGGGACAACCACAAATCTCCTTTCTGCCTTTTTAGATTTGCTTATTGTGGACTTGCAATGAGTGGTCATTTGTGACTAGCTTCTTTTACTCACTATTATGTTTTAAAAGTTCATCCATGTCATAGCATGTATCAGTATTTCAATCCTTTTTATTGGCAAATAATATTCTATTCTATGAACAGACCACATTTTTGTCTATCTATTCACCACAGGCATTTGAATGTTGCCACTCTTTGGTGATTATGAACTTTCATGTACAAGTCTTCATGTAGAAGAACTCTCTCTTTTACACAGCTGGAAGTATATAATCGGATGTAACTCTTTGACAAAGTTATATATAAAATGGGTTCCCTGGTGGCTCAGATGGTAAAAGCATCTGCCTGCAATGCAGAAGACCTGGGTTCAATCCCTGGGTTGGGTAGATCTCTGGAGTAGGGAATGGCAACTCACTCCAGTATTCTTGCCTGGAGAAGTCCATAGAAGAGGAGACAGGCGGGCTAGGGTCCCTGGGGTCTCAAAGAGTCGGACATGACTGAGTGACTGTCACTTTCAACCCTTTGACAAAATCATATATAAACTGTCCCTCGCTTTTAACTCCACAATCTCACTTCTCAGAATCTGATTCAAATAAATCAATAATATACAATGTGGGAAAGCACTAAGTGGAAAGCTGCTCATCATGATATTATTTAAGCATAACAAGGATGCCCTGTTTCCTCAGCATAAGGCACAAACATAAGATCCCATCTTCTTTACAGCTGACATGCCTGGAGACATGTTCCCAATATTTTGCTTATCAATCAACAATGCAACAAATACCCTTATAAAGTCAAAAACCCAAATTCTAAAGTGTAGAGAGGGGTTTCCGCACCAAAACCAGCAAGCAATGCTCTGACACCAGCTGGGTATCCTGTAATTCAGTTGGATTCTACACTATCTGATAGTGTCAAATTCCACAAGTTAAGGGCTCAGTCCTACAAGACTGCCTGCCACCTCCCCACCCCCACTTCAGACACTGATCACAAGCTCAGATTATTACCTGTACTTCTGACTGACTGGCTACAGATCAGAGGTTCCAACAACCCTTGCTTTAGGTTTGATTGATATGCTAGAGCAGCTCACACAACTCAGAGAAACATTTTTACCTACTAGATTACCAGTTTATTACAGAAGGATATAACTCATATTAAAAAGCAGAGACATGACTTTGCCAACAAAGGTCCATCTAGTCAAAGCTATGGTTTTTCCAGTAGTCATGCACGGATGTGAGAGTTGGACCATAAAGAAAGCTGAGTGCTAAAGAATTGATGCTTTTGAACTGTGGTGCTGGAGAAGACTCTTGAGAATCCCTTGGACTGCAAGGAGATCCAACCAGTCCATCCTAAAGGAAATCAGTCCTAAATATTCATTGGAAGGACTGATGCTGAAGCTGAAACTCCAATACTTTGGCCACCTGATGTGAAGAGCCGACTCATTGGAAAAGACCTAATGCTGGGAAAGATTGAAGGCAGGAGAAGAAGGGGACGACAGAGAATGAGATGGTTGGATGGCATCACCGACACGATGGACATGAGATTGAGTAGGCTTCAGGAATTGGTGATGGACAAGGAGGCCTGGCGTGCTGCAGTCTATGGGGTCGCAAAGAGTCGGACACGGCTGAGCAACTGAACTGAACTGAATAACTCAGGAACAGACATTTGGAAGAGATGCATGGGGCAGGGTCCATGGAAAGGGTAAGGAGCTTCTCTAAGCACATTACTCTTTCTAATTTCCATGTGTTCACCAACTGGAAACTCTCAGAACCCTCTCTTTTTGGGTTGTTATGGCGGCTTCACTACACAGGCATGATTGATTAATCATTCAGTTCAGTTCAGTCTCAGTCGTGTCCGACTCTTTGCGACCCCATGGGCTGCAGCACGACAGGCTTCCCTGTCCATCACCAACTCCAGGAGCTTACTCAAACTCAGGTCCGAGTCGGTGATGCCATCCAACCATCTCATTCTCTGTCGTCCCCTTCTTCTCCTGCCTTCAATCTTTCCCAGCATTAGGTCTTTTCCAATGAGTCGGCTCTTCACATCAGGTGGCCAAAGTATTGGAGTTTCAGCTTCAGCATCAGTCCTTCCAATGAATATTCAGGACTGATTTCCTTTAGGATGGACTGGTTGGATCTCCTTGCAGTCCAAGGGATTCTCAAGAGTCTTCTCCAGCACCACAGTTCAAAAGCATCAATTCTTCAGCACTCAGCTTTCTTTATAGTCCAACTGTCACATCCATACCTGACTACTGGAAAAACCATAGCTTGACTAGATAGACTTTTGTTGGCAAAATAAAGTCTCTGCTTTTTAGTACTCTTGCCTGGGAAATCCCGTGGACAGAGGAGCCTGGTAGGCTGCAGTCCATGGGGTCGCTAAGAGTCAGTGACTGAGCGACTTCACTTTCACTTTTCACTTTCATGCACTGGAGAAGGAAATGGCAACCCACTCCAGTGTTCTTGACTGGAGAATCCCAGGGACGGGCAAGCCTGATGGGCTTCTGTCTATGGGGTCGCACAGAGTCGGCCACGACTGAAGCGACTTAGCAGCAGCAGCAGCAGCAGCTTTTTAATATGCTGTCTAGGTTGGTCATAGCTTTTCTTATAAGGAGCAAGCATCTTTTAATTTCATGGCTTCTGTCACCATCTGCAGTGATTTTGGAGCCCCCCAAAATAAAGTCTGTCACTGTTTCCACCATTTCCCCATCTATCTGCCATGAAGTGATGGGACCAGATGCCACGATATTAGTTTTCTGAATGTTGAGTTTTAAGCCAACTTTTTCACTCTCCTCTTTCCCTTTCATCAAGATGCTCTTTAGTTCTTCTTCACCTCCTGCCATAAGGGTGGTGTCATCTACATATCTGAGGTTATTGATATTTCTCCCGGCAATCTTGATTCCAGCTCATGCTTCATCCAGTCCAGCATTTCACATGATGTACTCTGTATATAAGTTAAATAAGCAGGGTGACAATATACAGCCTTGACGTACTCCTTTCCCTATTTTGTACCAGTCTGTTGTTTCATGTTCAGTTCTAACTCTTGCTTCCTGACCTGCATACAGATTTCTCAGAAGGCAGGTCAAGTGGTCTGGTATTCCCATTTCTTTAAATCATTGGCCACTGGCGATTGAACTCGATCTCCAGCTCCACCCCATCCTGGGAGTTCCAACTCTCTAATTACATGATTGGGTCTCCTGGCAACCAGCCCCTAACCCTAGGTGCTGTCCAAAAGTCATATTAACATAACAAAAGACACCTTTACAATTCTTCTCACTTCGTGTTAGTCACTCAGTCGTGTCCAACTTTATGTGACCAGATGAACCGTAGCCTGCCAGGATCCTCTGTCCGTGGGATTTCCCAGGCAAGAATACTGGAGTGGGTTGCCATTTCCTTCATCACTAAGTCGTGTCCAACTCAGGGATCGAACCAGGTCTTCTGCATTGCAGGCGGATTCTTTACCACTGAGCCATTGGGGAAGCCCATAATAGGATCAAGACCAAATGTATAAATCACCAGGTCACAAAAGGACATCATTGCTCACAATAAATCAATGAGTTAAATGGTAAGCATACCCACCTAACTCATAGATGGTGGGATGGGGATTCAAAGCAAGGTTCTCTAAGCCAGGGTTGAGGATCTTAACCATGAAGCTAAACTGCATTCTTGGTCCCTCTGAATCCGAGAAATAAAGACTGTTACTGTCTGGGGTGGTTTTCCTATGAATTGCTCTTACTGTGAAAGAAAATGAATATTATTTCATATGTTTAAGAATATTTTGCTTTCTTTTCTATGAAACGTCTCTGCCTAGTCTTGGACCATTCTCCACTAGGTAATTGACTTGTTTCCTTACCAATTTGTAGAAACTCTTAATATATTAGAGAAATTAGTCCTTTCTATATTTGAAATTGAAATTGTATTTCAGTTTTGTTATTTGTCTTTTGATAGCGTGTATAGTGGTTTCTGCCATGAAGAAATAAGATTTTATATGATCATATTTATTCATTTTTTAATTTTATGGACGCTGGACCTTGTTTCTTACTTGGACAAGATTTCCATTAATGAAATAATAAAAAAATTCTCCAGTGGATTTTTCAAGTATTTTTACAGTTTCTTAGGGTTGTTTTTTGTTTTATGCATTTTTATTTTTTGGATATCTAAATATTGGGTGCACTTGAAATGTATCCTAATTCAGGATATAGATATGAGGGTTTTGCCTCCCAGTTGGCTACTCTGGTGATCCAACATAATTTTTCTTTTAATTATTTATGTGTGTGTTAGTCGCTCAGTCGTATCTGACTCTTTGCAACTCCATGGACTGTAGACCTCCAGGCTCCTCCGACCATGGAATTCTCCAGGCAAGAATACTAGAGTGGGTTGCCATTTCCCTCTCCAGGGGATCTTCCTGACCCAGAGATTGAACCCAGGTCTCCTACATTGCATGCTGATTCTTTAACCATCTGAGCCACCATGGAAGCTCCTTATTATCTATAGTTCTTGTTGATTTATGTACCCTTATAATATATCAGATTTCACTGGCAACATTCAAGTGATGGCTTTTTCTAGTTTAAAAAAAATACTGAATATAGATACCCCTTATGAATGAATACCAGGGACACCTTAAATATTTGGTAACACAGACCAACAATAGGATTCTGGTTAAAGTGTGTTCTTGTAAATCTTCCTGGTGAAATCTCTTTAAAGCAATGACTTAAAAAGTTATGTCAAAACGTAGGGGAAATGCTTCTGATGCAAATGTCAAGTGAAAAAGGTTATAAAGTTTACACAAACCAAGAATATGACCACATTCTGAAAACATGCATAGCAAAGAATCATATGAGCAACACACCAGTGTTGAAGGATAATAGTGCTTTTGTTGGGAGGAGGGACGAGACGAGAGATTCCCCCGACATTTTGTTCCCCCCTGAATTTTCTAACAGTAGTGGTATCAGTATAATTTTCACATTTAAGTTTTAATCATGACAGACTGTCCACTTGGGTTTTTCTCCTCTGCCTTGGGAGACCTTGTTACAATGATAGTAAAGAAATGATTACAAATCTATGAGAAAAAAAAAGAAAGAAAGAAAGCAAACTATCTCATGGTTGAAAAATTCCAACGCATTTTTGGGAGAGGGCAAGCTGATGGAGGAGTGGTAACAGACCCACAGAGCTGTGAAGGAAGAGACCAGAAGGCGCTGGGCGGGGTGGTGATTAAAATAAAACATGTCACTTGTGGACAGGACGCCAGACTCCCCTCCTGGGAGATGTCTCTGACTCACTGTGTGTGCCCTCCAGCCAAGACACTTAGAAGTGCTCCTGCTTCTTTTCTCTCAACTGAACAAGGAACACTGTGTTTAACATCTCTAGCTTCCACTTGGGTCTGTGGGGAGCTTAATTACCAACTGAGAAGGTATGTGAACTGGTGGGATAAAAGACCCAGCAGGAAGGAGGAGAGTTCTTAGGAGTCATGCAATCCTTTACATCCCGTGATCTCCTGAAGCACCTAGGAGGTCAGCACTCTGGGTTTAGAGCTGGGTCGTGCAGGGGCAGAACTGTGGCCCAGTGCTCACATCACTATCAGTAAAGAGCCTGTGCTCAGTCACTAAGTCATATCCGACTCTTTGCAACCCCATGAACTGTAGCCAGGCTTCTCTGTCCATGGGTTTCCCAGGCAAGAATACTGGAGTGGGTTGCCGTTTCCTCTTCTAGGCAATCTTCCTGACACAGGGATCCAACTTGCGTCTCTTACGTTTCCTGCACTGGCAGGTGGATTCTTTACCACTGAGCCACCTGGGAGGCTCCATCAGAACAGAACAGGAGTGGTCAACTTTAAGACATGAATGCATGTGAGACTCCCAGCTGGGACACCAGCCCAGGTACATCCTTCGGCATCTATTTCCCATCAAGCTAGTGACCTGTCCTCCTTGGTCCCCCACCACCACCAGTGTCCCTGCTCCTCCCCAGATCTGAACCCCTATCTTAAGCTCTTATTTTTTATTATTATTAGCTGCACCAAGTGTCTTGTGGGATCCTAGCTACCTAACCAAGGGATGAACCCTGGACTCTGGTAGTCAAAGGGCTGAGTCCTAACCACTGGACCACCAGGGAATTCACTTAAGCTCTTATTTAGAGCAGGCTTCCATGATAGCTCAGTTGGTAAAGAATCCGCCTGCAATGCAGGAGACTCCAGTTCGATTCCTCGGTTGGGAAGATCCCCTGGAGAAGGGATAGGCTACCCACTCCTGGAGAGTTCCACGGACTTGTATAGTCCATGGGGTCACAAAGAATCGCACACGATTGAGTAAATTTCACTCACTTACTTGCTGTCCTTCCTTTCTCCTACTTATCAAGACAAGTCTAGTCTCCACACACTTGGAGCTCTGATGCCCTAGAAGTGCTGCTCAGAATGAAGTAGTCTCATCAAGATGTTGAAATGTGGTGCAGTAAACTGTTAGTATTGGCAGTTACATCTAGTCAGGGGACAGACTCACACACACATTTGATTTGGAGAACTTGCTTGTAGGCTAGGGACCAGTCTCTTTCCTATGGCTGGGAAACCAGATGGGGCTAAAAACATTCATAGATGTATTCAATCACTTGCCTTCATTCTTCCTTTGAGGGAATGAATTTCTAAGCCCAGAAATTTAACTTTGAAAACCACAGTCATCATTTATTGAAAATCCACTCTATAGGTCACTCCCTATCCTCTATGAAAATACAAAGAAATATAACCCCTACTTCAGAGACAGCTAAACTATTTATACTTCTTTTATTGTATTTTTTTTAAGTCTTAATTGAATCTTTTATAATGTTCCTGTTTTGTCTTTTGGTTGTTTGGCTGTGAGGCATATGGGATCTTAACTCTCCAACCAGGGATCCAACCTGTACCTCCTGCGTTGGAAGGCGAAGTCTTAACCACTGGACCACCAGGGAAGTCCCTATATTCCTTTTAAAGATCTAAGCAGTCTTTTTTCCATGAGGACAGGAACCATGTCTGGCTTATTTGCCCAGTATATTGCATTCATTCATCCAGTAAATATTTACTGAACATCTACTATGTCCCAGAGCCCGACTCAGGCACCAGAAATACAATAGTGAATAAAAACAAGGTATGTCTTCTCATTTGAGATTCTAGTAAGAAAGACAATAAGTGAATGAAGAAAGAAACCCATAACATGTAAAACAATGGTAAATGCTTAGGAAAGAGAGAAGGGTAAGAAGACAAAAGTGGTGGAGGACGTTATTTTGCAGAGGTTTGTCGAGAAAGAGTTCTCTGATAAGAAGTTCAAGTCGAGACTTGAATTAGGTGAGGGAGCAGGCTGTGTGGAGGTCTGGAAGCAGAGGGACTTGGAAGTACAAAACCCTCAAACAAGGAGCAACCAACAGTGTATGTTGGAGAACAATATATGAGTGGAGTGAACAGAGTTGGGGTGCAGTAAGAAATGACGGCTGGGGAGAGACTTCCCTCGTGGTCCAGTGGTTAAGCCTCCAAATTTCCACTGCAGAAGGTGTGGGTTCAATCCCTGGTCAGTGAACTAAGATTCCACATGCTGCAGGGTGCAGCCACAAAAAAAACAAAACGAAAAAAAAAAGAAATGTGGGCTGGGGAGAGGGAGTGCCATTGCCATGTAGGGCTTTTTAGATAAGAATTTTGCGTAAGCTTTTCATGGAAATATAGGAAGAGAAAAGTACACAGGTCATAAATGTACAACTCAATGAATTTTCACCAACTAGACACACACACTTAAACCACCTTCCCAAATGAGTTTCAGAACATTGCCAGCAACCCTGAAACCTCTCGTGCCTCCTTTGTTTTTATCCCAAGGATAATCACGACTTCAACTTCTATTACCATAGATTAATTTTGCCCGTTTTTGAGCTTCGTGCAGATGGAATTGTACAGTAATTACCCTTTGGTGTCTGACTTTGTTCACTTCATGTTATGTTCATGAGACTTGTCCATGCTGTTATGTATAGTCAGGCTTCATTTCTTTTTCATTAGTGTATGGTATTGCACTGTATGAATATCCTACAATTTCTTTCTCTGTTCTACTACTGATCAATATTTGGATTGTTTCCAATTTGAGGGATATTTCGAATAATACTGCTATGAGCATTCTCGCTCATGTCTTTTGGAACACATGAGCATGCCTTTCAGTTGAGTAACTATCAGGATGGGATTCAGGGTTGTGGGTTTTTCTTTGGTAGAAATTACCAAACTGTCTTCAGATTTTGCTTTTCAATCTGAGTGAAAAGGGAAATCATTTGAAGGTTCAACATATAGAAATCACACAATCTGAACTACATCTTTAAAGGTTCACATACCAGAAGTTCTTAAAGATTACATCTTTCAAATGTTCAGCATATGAAATAAAACCCAAGCTAACCAGAGCCAGCACTAAAAGCATGACTCCAGAGTTATATCTCTAGCCAGGACCTCTGCTCTGAACTATGCACCCATGTCTGCCTAGTCTGCTGACAACACAACGTGGATATCTAACAGGCATCTCAAACTTTCTATGGCCAAAACCAGCTTCTTGATATTCTGCCCTGGCCTAGCTTCTCCGGCAGGAGTCCCCACCTTAGTTTATAACAGCTCCATTCTTCAATTTTCCTGGGCTTATACACATTGGTGTTATCTTCATCTCCTTGTATTTTTTCACACCCCATCTCCTAACTGCAGATCCTGTGAGCTCTATCTTCATAATATTCTGGAACCATTGCTCACCCCACCCTCTTCCCCTACCTCTCTAGGCCACCATTATCTCTCCCCTAGCCTTTACTTTTCGGCCACGCTTACCAGGAATTGAACCCCACGTCCCCTGCAATGAAAGCAAGGAGTCTTAACCACTGGAACACCAGGAAGTCCCTTCCCTAAACTCCGGCAATTCCCATCTAAGTGGTTTTCTGTCACTGCTCTATTAAAACTCTCCCATGGGGACTTCCCTGGTGGCTCAGTGGTAAAGAATCCACCTGCCAATCCAGGAGACTCAGGTTCGATTCCTGATGTGGGAAGACCCACATACCTTGGAGCAATGAAGCTCATGCACCACAACTATTCAGCCTGTGCTCTAGAACCTGGGAGCCACAACTACTGGAGCCCGTGCACCCCAGAGCCTGTGTTCCGCAACAAGAGAAGCCAAAGCAGCTGGAGAGTAGCCCCTGCTCACCACAACTAGAGAAAAGCCTGAGCAGCAATGAAGACCCAGCACAGCCAAAAATAAACACGTAAGTAAAATTATTAAACAACTCTCCTGTGGTTTCCCATATCAGTCGTCATGCTAACTTGCTTCAGTCGTGTCCGACTCTGCAACCCTATTGACTGTAGCCCACCAGGCTCCTCTGTCCATGGGATTCTCCACGGCCAGAATACTGGAGTGGATTGCCATTGCCTTCTCCAGGGCATCTTCCCAACCTAGGGATCGAACCTGCATCTCTCATGTCTCCTGCATTGGCAGACAGTTTCTTTGCCACTAGTGCCACCTGGGAAGCCCTCCCATATAAAAGTGACAACCAAAGTCCATACCACCACTCACAGTTTGGCTCCTTCTGCCTCTCTGACTTCAGCTCCTGTGCTTCTCCGCTTCGCACTCCACTGCAGTCACCCTGGCCTTTCCCCCGTTGGCCAAACCGTCCAGGCCCACTTCCACCTCCCAGCCCTCACACCTGCTGCTCCCTCTGCCCAGAATGCCCTTGCCCCCAACTGATCACTACGTTGCCTCCGTCCATTCTTTACTTAAAACTTCCTTTTGCAGCAAAGACTTCTCCAGACCCCTTGATGACCGTTTCATGCTTCCCGTCATATTCAACATTTCGTATTTGCTTTGTTTTCTCCACTTAGCATTTATCACTATCTTACATGCCATAAGTTTTTATACGTTTTATCTTTTTTATCAGCTGTCCCTGCCAGCAGATCATACACAGTTGCCATGAGGACATTGATTTAAAAAAAAAAACAAAAAAACATTTTATTTTGTATTGGAGTATACTCCATTTAGGGGTTCCTTGGGGTCTCAGACAGTAAAGGATCTGCCTGCAGTGCAGGAGACCCGGTTCAATCCCTGGGTCGAGAAGATACCCTGGAGAAGGGAATGGCAATCCGCTCCAGTATTCTTGCCTGGAGAATTCTATGGACAGAGGAGTCTGGCGGGCTACAGTCCATGGGGTCATAAAGAGTCAGAAATGACTCTGTGACTAACCTACAAAAACATAGTTAACTAACAAACAACATTGTGACAGTTTCAGGTAAACAGTGAAGGGGCTCAGCCATACATATACATGTATTCATTCCACCCCCATCCTCTCCCATCCAGGCTGCCATATAATATTGATCAGAGTTCCATGTGATATACAGTAGGTCCTTGTTGGTTATTTTAAGTATAGCAGTGTATACAAAGACCTTGATTTTTATGTTTTGTTCACCTCCATAGTCTGGCATCTAGAATAAGTCTTGGCACACAGTAGGTAGGGGCTTCCCTGGTGGCTCAGCGGTTCAGAATCCGCCTGCCAATGCAGGAGACGTGGGTTCAATCCCTGTGTTGGGAAAATCCCTTGGAGAAGGAAATGACAATCCACTCCAGTATTCTTGCCTGGGAAATCCCACGGACAGAGAAGCCTGGCAGGCGACAGTCCGCGGGGTCTCAAAAGAATCAGACCAGACTTGGCAACTAAACAACAAACAAACAACAGCATAGTAGGTACTCAATAAAGATTTGTTGTTGGAGGGAATGAAAGTGAAAGTTGATTAGTCGTGTGTGACTCTTTGCAACCCCATGAACTATACAGTCCACGGAATTCTCCAGGTCAGCATACTGGAGTGGGTAGCCGTTCCCTTCTCCACGGGATCTTCCCAACCCAGGAATCAAACCCAGCTCTCCTGCATTGCAGGTGGATTCTTTACCAGCTAAGCCACCAGGGAAGCCCAAGAATACTGGAGTAGATAGCCTATCCCTTCTCCAGGGGATCTTCCCAACCCAGGAATAGAACCAGGGTCTCTGGTATTGCAGGCGGATTCTTTACCAGCTGAGCTACCAGGGAAACCCCAGTTGGAGGGAATGGATGGATGGAAATGATCCATGCCCCAGGTCCTTTCTTGACTACCATATGCCTGCAAGGCTGATAACAAACCAGAGGTGGTTCTAAGCATCTCCAATGAGTTGGAGTCACCAATAGAAACACGTTCCTTCTCTATCTACTCTCCCTTCCTGGCGTGCAGGGACCTGGGAAAAGCGGAGATGCTGATCAATATCTCTGACTGGGAAGGAAGATGGGATTAGGTACTAGAAATCAGAGGAAGGATGTCTCCGCCCGTCTGCTCCTAGCCGCAGAGGCTGCGATCTGCCTGGCAAGTCGCCTGCTCTCAGAAACAGGATGTGTCCAGAGAGGAAGTGACTGCAGACGTGGTTGGGGTGGGGGGGGGAGGGAAATGCCCTGTGCCTGAGACAGAACACTTGAGGCTAGTCATTCTGGAGCCTTCCAAGGGTCCATTCCTGGGGGGTGAGTAAATTCCGCTCCATGGTCCCGCGGTGACTCACTCTGTGTCTTGGGGAATGCGCGGCCCATCCCTAAGAAGGGAGAACAGGTGTTTCCTTCTTCAGGGTTCTCAGCTTGAGTGGCTGATGGCTGAAGAGGGATCAGGATGCTGATGCCAAGCCCCCAGCCAGCTCCGGTGGGCTGTGCGATTAACCCAGTTCTGTGCCAGAGTCTTCCTGGGGACGATATGAGAGAGGAAGTGAACACTTGACGAGGCAGCAAATCTTGGTGCTGTGTTTGCCACCGAGGGGGAGGAATAACTCAGTGGCAGAGAGAGGAGAGGATGTCTGGGTTAAGGCTCTGTAGGAACTGTCGAAAGGAGTAGCTTTTTTTTTTTGAACACACCGCATGGCATGCAGGATCTTAGTTCCCTGACCCGGGATCGAACCCATGCCCCCTGCAGTGGAAGTATGGAGTCTTAACTACTGGACTGCCAGCGAAGTCCCAGGAGTAGCTTTCTAGCAAGTGGTTTTACTAATCTTGATTTGAGGTAGGAGATTAGACCATCTAGAAGCCCACTTCCCAAGGATCTCTAGGACACCTGCTTTCTGTACCTTCCCCCAGCGTGGTCAAGGAAGCTGACTTGGCCTGAATGAGTCCTGGGCCCTCATGCTCAGGCGCCCCAGCAGAGGAGTCTCCCAGCGTTAGGGAGGTGTTCCAGCCTCAAGACCATAGAAGCTGTGGCCTGATGTCTTGTTTGGCAGCCAGAAGAGAGAGAAACAGTTCCTGCAGACTCCTCACCTCAGTTCTGCCCTGGTGGGCTCCAAAATTTGGACTCTGCATTTTGGCCAAAGGGCATTAATGTCATAAAACCCGTACCAGGAAACTTCTGATGAAAACCAGCTTGGCTGTTTAAGAATCACAAACAAAGTGCTCAGCATAGGAAAGGGCAAATGCATCAATTTAAGTTTCCAGAAGAACAGAAAAAGCAAGAAAACTTGGCGTGACCACAGCAATCTCCAGACAAGCTCCGGGACTTGTGTTTATGGTGAAATGCAGTGAGCAGCTTAAAGCTTGGAATGTTATTATGAGCATTATGATTATTATAATAAAAGCTGTGATATTTTTTTTCTTCTACTCTGAATATCAAAGCAAGCATCTTTAAGCTTGCCTTTGATATGAGGTTAAAGACAGCAGGAGGTATCATCCTGGCAGGCTGCTTCTAATGCATTTATTTATAGCAAAGAGCTCATATGGTGCAAAGCATTCTGCAACCTGCTTTTTTGCTTAAGCAATCGGTCATGAGCATCTTTTCATGTCAATATATATACATCCACATTTTTCTAGGTGCTTCCTGTAAACTGAGAAAGGGGTCCTCCTTGATGGAAGACATGGAGTCATCTTGGGAATAGCCTGGAGGTGGGCCCCAAAGTGGGGGCTTCCCAGGTGGTGTTGTGTTAAAAATCTTGCCTGCCAGTACAGGAGAAGCAAGAGACGCAGATTCGATCCCTGGGTCAGAAAGATCCCCTGGAGGAAGGCATGGCAACTCACTCCAGTATTCCTGCCTGAAGAATTCCGTGGGCAGAGGAGCCTGGCATGCTATGGTCTATAGGGTCACGAAGAGTTGAACATGACTGAAGCAACTTAGCATGTGTGCACGGGCCCCAAAGCAGGCATCCACTCTGCTAAGTTCTCTGCTAAATGTTCCCATAGGAGGGGCGCACCACCCCAGCTCTCAGTCACATGCAGTAGAAACTGGTCCATCTTTTGTCTGAGCTCTGTGTGACAGCCAGAAAGGCGGGAAAACACCTTGATTCTGTCTTGAGTTTTCCCCTCCTGTGATTTCCCCTCACCTTATTCCAACCTCACTTTTTCCTTTCCAGAAGCTGGAGAAGGAAAGCAAAGTAACTGATCTTCCTGGTAGAGTGAACAGCCCCACTGGTTTGTCTGAGAATGAGGGTTTTTCCCAGGACATGAGACTTTGAATTTTAAAGCCAGAAGAGTCCCAAGAAAACCAGGAGGGTTAGTCACCCTATTCCCAGAATCAGGAGGGGTGAGGGGAGACATGGTCAAGTTTGACCGAGTTGCTAGAGATCCCCTTTTCACAGTTCCACAAAGGTCAGGTTGGAAGTTTCTAGAAGGCACATTCTCCGAGTTTTGACCAGGCCTCCTTAGGTCCCATGTCTACCCTGCAAACAGTCTAAGGACAGGAGATCAATGCCTTGGAGGCAGAGGAGAACTACCCACCAGGAAGGCGACCCACTGAGGACACTGACTGTTTCCTGCTCTGCAGAGGCGTCACGCATCTGAAGCCAGCCGGGACCTCTCCCCAGACTCTCCAATTTGTCCTCTCATGAAATGGCTTCATCTCACTGAGCCTCAGTTTCTTCATCTGAAAGTGGGAAGAGGATTAGAATACAGTGACGTATGTCAGGCCCTTAGCAATTAGCGAGTGCTGGAGAAATCCCTGCTGACGTTTGGAGGGAGCGCCGAGGTGCCAGAGCAGAGGGCAGGGGACAGCGCCGCAGACGGTCAGGGCTGCCACCCCGCCACCGCCCCCCTCACCAGCTGGGCAGTTGCCCTCATCCCCCCCAAGAGCCAGCTTACCATTTGCTTATCCACCCATGAAAGGCAGCAAGATCAAGGGCCTTTCAGACACTCTGGGTCAGTTTGGTTAGGGGGTGGCTTGCACAGAGCTTTGCTTGTTAACTTGAGGGCCCAGAAGTCACACTTTGTAGAAACACAATGTTCATGCCAGTGTCTCTGACCACAAACCCCAAGAGTCTAAATGTTGAGACACTCAGGAAGTCGAAAGGGTCCTCTCGTCTTCAGAGGCCCAGCCCAGCTCACAGGAATGGCATGCATCAAAAGGCAGGAAGTCCCTGCAAGTCTGTCCCGTCAAGCCACCAGACACTGGTCACCTTTATGTGGCTACGCAAAAAGTCAAGTTCTCAGGGAGAGGAGAGGTGATCTGGGACCTTCAGGGCCAGGGTGGAACCCATGCCTGAGAATCAAGGCCACCACAGGAAGCCGGGCTCCTCTCTGTCGATAGAGGGACTCAGAGCCTAGCGTTGGCTCCCTCATGGGATAAGTGACATTTTGGTCCCTGTTTCCTTTTCTCTCTGTTCTTTTTTTTTCTCTTTCTTTCTTTTAAAAAAGAAATTTACTTATTTATTTGGTTGCACTGGGCCTTAGTTGTGGCATGCACACTCTTAGTTGTGGCGTGTGGGATCTGGTTCCCTGACCAGGGATCGAACCCGAGGCCCCTGCATTGGGAGCGAGGAATTCTAGCCACTGGACCACAGGGAGTCTCTCCTCCCTTATTTCTTTCCTTTTTGGCATACATTCTCCAAGGAAGTATCAAACATGTACTGCAACCCCCAGGAACAAGCCCCCAGAGAAACACAGAGAAGAGTGGGTGGCCTTCCTTCAAGATCTGATGTATCGAAGGCCTGAGACAGCCCTGGCCCATCACTTTCCCCTTCCAGGTGGGCTTGGTGGCCCAGGTTACCAGCTCCCTGTCCTGGGCTTCCTCAGGGGACAAAGGGAAGAGAAAGGAAGAGAAAGGAAGAGAAAGGGGCTGGCTACACCGAAGGGAAGAATTCCTGGCCTTCTGAAGGCTGCTGCTGCTAAGTCGCTTCAGTCGTGTCTGACTCTGTGCGACCCCATAGACGGCAGCCCACCAGGCTCCCCCATCCCTGGGATTTTCTAGGCAAGAGTACTGGAGGAGGTTGCCATTGCCTTCTCCGCTTCTGAAGGCAATAGTAGGTAAAACACGCCAGCTGGGCATAGGAGTCCTGCTTAAGGCAGAAGCAACCCAGAAATTGAAAGTAAACAACACACAGGAGGGATCTTTCCTGGCAGTCCAGTGGCTAAGACACCATGCTCCCAATGCAGGGAGCCTAGGTTCGATCCCTGGTCTGGGAACTAGATGGCACATGCCGCAACTAAGAGTTTGAATGCCACAACTAAAGAACCCACGTGCCGCAACTAAGACCTGGTGCAGCCAAATAAATAAATAAAAACAAGTACAGGAGAGTGAGAACAGGATGGGAGGAAGGAAAAGGAGAGAGCGAGACAAATTCCTAGGGACAGAGGGCAGAGGCAGGCAGCTCCTATTTGCTAAAGCCCTGTTCTAGGCCACTGAATACTGCTAGCAGACTTAGTTATCACAGCATTTTACAGATAAGAAGACTGAGGGAATTCCCTGGTGGTCCAGTGGTTAGGACTCCACACTTTTATTGCTGGGTTCCGGGTTCAATCCCTGGTCAGGGAACTGAGACCCTGCAAGCCATGCAGCATGGCCAAAAAAAAAGAACAAAGCCCAGAAGACGAAACATACAAATGCACAAACAGAACCGAGACCCATGAAGTTAAATTCTTCACCCCAGGACCACAGGCAGGGATTAGCTAAATCTGAATTTGAACCCAGGGCTGTCTTGACTCCAGTGTCCAGGCTTTTAATACAGCTCTAGACTTTATCAGTCACTGCCTGGGAGCTGTCTGTTTTGAGTCCACACTTGACCCATGACTGCTTCTCGTTGCTTATAACTGTTAAAAATAATCACCATGTAAAAGACAACTTTAAATCGTAAGATTAAGTCAATATATACTGAATAGTATATTAAATAGGAAATGGATTTGGCTGCTGTGACAGAGAACCAAAAGAACAGTGGTTTAAAGAAACTAACAGAGAAATTTCTGTTAGCAGCCCTTAGCTGTCAGGAATTCAGACTCTTTCTGTCTTTGTTGCTCCACCCAGTGCCCTACCAGGATGGCAAATCAAAAACCTGAAAGATGCAAGGACAGCCCCCGTAACATACTTGTTTGAATAGTGGAAAACCCCAAGAGGTCATGGAGAATGTCAGGAGATTGACCCAGCTATAATCAGGTGCCAGCTATGGCACAATTCTAGGCATTTTAATACATAGGCTTCCCAAGTGGTGCTAGTGGTAAAGAATCCGCCTGCCAGTGCAGGAGATGCAGGAGACATGGGTTCGATCCCTGGGCAGGAAGGTCCCCTTTAGGAGGAAATGGCGATCCACTCCAGGATTCTTGCTTGGAGAATCCCATGGACAGAAGAGCCTGGTGGGCTACAGTCCATGGGGTTGCAAAGAGTCAGATACAACTGAAGCAACTTAGCGTGTACATATGCAACACATAGCTACTCAACAGAAAAATGCTTTTCCCCTATCCCCAAAAGGAAAGAAAATTGGAGGCAGGGGCCAGTAGAGATGATCTTGACTGTTCTGCCTTAGGGTTCCCTTAGATCTCCTTTCTCTCATCATAATCTAGTCCAGAAAGCTGTGATAATCTTGATAACCTAAGAAATATCACATTGGTTCATGACATGTACTAATCATCTTAGATATCTAAGTAAACCAACGCATTGCAGAGGGTGCAAGATAAACCCCGCGGCCTTCCAAAACCTACCATATTGTGAAATTCTCACAGTCTAGGGTATGTGAGACGATCCCTTCTAAAGTAAGAGATGCACTTTGTGTTGCTTACCATGAAGAAAAAGGTGCAACCCTGGTGGACCTCTGAATTTCAGAGATGGCATGTATCACATGTGGGCATGCCGCTCTGGGTGACCTGAAGTCTGCCCACGTTGGTGGGGTGTAGAATAAGAAAGCTCTTCAGCAGTCCAGGCCACACAGTAGACTGGTCAGCCTCTGGGTCTTATGACTCAGCACACCTAATGGGATCAGAAATGCCTCTGGCCCACAGAGATATTCTCTGGTGCGCCAACAAGCCCCAACAGGAGAAGGGACAGACTGGAGAAAGGTCTTGCCTTCTTCTACCAGTCACTATTCTCCACTTGAAAAGCAGACTCTGGTTTGCTTCTGGGCCCAGGTTGAGAGTCAACACCTGACTACAGGCCACCAAGTCACATGCACAGCAGCACTCCAATATTCCGTCATAAAATGCAGTTGGTGCTGGTGTACCTGGATCCAGGTCTGAGGATCTGGAAAGCACTAGTGTCTGTATGAGCAGATGACAAGGAGCTCCTGCTGTTTCACCATCTCTCCCTCAACCCTACACCTATGGGCTTACAGCAATTTCCTTATGACCGGTTAACAGAGGAGGAAGAAGAACCAGTAGGCCTGGTTTCTGGCTGAGTTCATATGCAGGCAGGCATTATGTGAAGTCAATGACAACTACATCCCACTCAGGCATGGCCCTGAATGACAGTGGTGAAGGAAAACCTTCCCAATGGGCCGAACTTCAGACCAAACAACCGGTTTGTCCACTTTATGTGGAATGAAAGGGGACCTGTGACATGGATCCACACTGATTCATGGGCAGTGGCTAATGGGTTGGCTGACTGGTCAGAGGCTTAGTAAGTACAAGATGGGAAAACTGGTGACAAGAAGTTTCTGGGGAATAAACCCACATACCTATGGTCAGTTAACCTATGACAAAGAAGGCAAGACTATACAGTGGAGAAAAGACAGTTTCTTTAGCAAGTGGTGTTGGGCAAGCTGGACAGCTGCATGTGAATCAATGAAGTTAGAACACTTCCTCACACTGTACACAAATATAGACTCAAAATGGCTTAAAGACTTATGACATGACACCATAAAACTCCTACAAGAGACCATAAGCCAAACATTCTCTGGCATAAGTTGTACCAATGTTTTTCTAAGTCAGTCTCCCAAGGCAATAGAAATAATAGGAAAAATAAACAAATGGGACCTAATCAAACTTATAAGCTTTTGCACAAAGAAGAAACCATAAACGAAATGAAAAGACAACCTACAGAATTGGAGAAAATATCTGTAAGACATGCAACCGACCAGGGCTTAATTTCCAAAATATACAAATAGCTCATACAACTCAGTAACAAAACAACAAAGAACCATATCCAATCTCCTGGGATAAACCATAATGGAAAAGAATGGAAAAGAAAGAATGTGTATATATAATACACACACACACACACATATATGTATAACTGAGCCATTTTTCTGTATAGTAGAGATTGGTACAAGATTGCAAATCAATTACACTTCAATAAAAAAAGTTTAAAAGACCAAAAAAAAAAAGTACAACCCAATCGAAAAGTGGGCAGAAGACCTATTAGACATTTCTGCAAACAAGACATACAGATGACCAACAGACACATGAAAAGTTGCTCAACATTACTAATTATTAGAGAAATGCAAATCAAAACTACAATGAGGTATCACCTCATACTGGTCAGAACGGCTATCATTAAAAAGCCTACAAATATCAAACGCTGGAGAGGGTGTGGAGAAAAAGTGAACCCTCTTACACTGTTGATGGGAATGTAAATTGATGCAGCTACTATGAAGAACAGTATGTATATGCTTAGTTGCTCAGTCATATCCGACTCCTTGTGACCCCGTGGACTGTAGCCCACTAGGCTCCTCTGTCCGTGGGATTCTCTAGGCAAGAATACTGAAGTGGGTTGCCATGCCCTCCTCTAGGGGATCTTCCCAACCCAAGGATCAAATCCGGGTCTCCCGCATTGCAGGTGGATTTTTTTACCATCTGAGCCACCAGGGAAGCCCTGGAGAACAGTATGGAGGTTCCTTAAAAAACTAAAACTTCCTTGGTGATCCAGTGGTTAAGACTCCACCCTTCCACCACAGGACACAGGTTTGATCCCTGGTCGGGGAATTGAGATCCTACATGCTGCGCAGCCACTACCAAAATAAAAAGTCAAGAGCTGGAGGAAAAGGGATAAATTGGAAGATTGGGGTTGACATATCCACACTACTATATATAAAATAGATAACTAATAAGGACATGAATTTGAGCAGCCTCTGGGAGATAGTGAAGGACAAGGGAGCCTGGTATGCTGCAGTCCATCAGGTCGCAAAGAGTCAGACACAATTTAGTAACTGAAAAACAACAACAACAAATAAGAACCTACTTTATAGCACAGGGAACTCCACTCAATACTCTGTGATGGCCTATATGGGAAAAGAATCTAAATAAAAGTGGATATATGTATATGTAAAACAGATTCACTATGCTATACTCCTGAAATTAGTACAGCACTATAAATCAACTATACCTCAATAAAAATTTTTTAAAAAATAGAGTGGTATCCAGGCAGGGAAAAACAAAGAGACCAATGGAACAGAGTAGAGAGGCCAGAAACGAACCAATATCACATGAAAACAATATTTGGCAAAGGGAACATTACAAATCAGTGAAGAGGAGATGGCTGGATTACTTAAACATGGTGCTGGCTAACTGGCTATACCCCAGTACAAATTGAAAAGTTGAAAGTTGAAAAAAAGAAGTGGAGCTGGAAGAATTAGTTTTTTAAAGGGGAGAAAATAGATCCTTACTTCACAGACTATGCAAAAATAAAGTCAAGATGGATTGGAGACCTAAATGCAAAACTTTAATACTTTTAGAAAAAAATATAGAGAATTATCTTATAGCACTGGGTAGAAAAAGACTTCTCAAATAAGACACAAATAGGATAAAGTTGGAAAAAAATAAAACAATTTCTGTACAAAAGAAAGAAAACAAGAGATAAAGGAGGGCTTCCCTGGTGGCTCAGTGGTAAAGAATCCACTTGCCAATGCAGGGAAAGATTAATCTTTTCTATAAATGGATATTCACATGCGAAAAAATGAAGTTGAATCTCCTCAGTTCAGTTCAGTTCGGTCGCTCAGTGGTGTCCGACTCTTTGCGACACCATGGACTGCAGCACACCAGGCTTCCCTGTCCATCACCAACTCCCAGAGCTTGCTCAAACTCATATCCATCAAGTTGGTGATGCCATCAACCATCTCATCCTCTGTCATCCCCTTCTCCTCCTGCCTTCAATCTTTCCCAGCATCAGGGTCTTTTCTAATGACTCTCCTACCACACATCATTTATAAAATTTTTTAAAATGGATCAAAGAGTTGACTGTAACAGCTAAAGCTCTAACACTTCTAGGAGAAAACATAGACATAAATCTTTGTGACTTTGTATTAGACAATGATTTCTGAGATATGACACCGAAAGCACAGCAATAACGTTAAAAATAGATAAACTGGATTTTATTTTAATTTAAAATTTTTGTGCTTCTAAGGATACTATCAAGAAAGTGAAAAGAAAACCCACAGAATGAGAGAAAATATTTGCAAATTATGTATCAAAAAAGGGCCTGCAATGCAAAATATACAAAGAACTCTTACAACTCAACAATAAAATGACAAAACTAACTGGAAAGTGTGTGAAGGACCTGAACAGACATTTCTCCAAAGAAGAGATACTAGTGGCCAATAAGCACATGAAAAAATACACTCAGCATCAATAGTCATTAGGGAAATGCAAATCAAAACCACAATGAGATACCACTTCACACCCACTAGATGGCTATAGTCAAATAGATGGATAATAAGAGGTGTTGGTGAGGATGTGGAAAGGCTGGAACACTCATACATTGCTGCTGCTGCTGCTGCTGCTAAGTCGCTTCAGTCGTGTCCAACTCTGTGTGACCCCATAGATGGCAGCCCACCAGGCTCCCCCATCCCTGGGATTCTCCAGGCAAACATACTGGAGTGGGTTGCCATTTCCTTCTCCAATGCACGAAAGTGAAAAGTGAAAGTGAAGTTGCTCAGTTGTGTCCGACTCTTCGCAACCCCATGGACTGCAGCCTACCAGGTTCCTCCATCCATGGGATTTTCCAGGCAAGAGTACTGAAGTGGGGTGCCATTGCCTTCTCCGCATACATTGCTAGTGAGAATGTAAAATAGTGCAGCCACTTTGGAAAACACTTCAGAGTTCTTCAAAGTTTAATTAATCTACTTTCAAAATTTTATTATTTTTTAAGTTAAATCAAATTTTATTAGAGTATAGTTGCTTTACAATGCTGTATTAGTTTCTGCTGTATGGCAAAGTAGATCTGCTACAGACACACACACACACACACATGCACACACACATGTATATATCCCCTCTTTTTTGGCTTTTCTTCTCATTTAGGTTACCACAAAGCACTGAGTAGAGCTCCCTGTCCTGAGATAATACAAGAAAGTTCTGGAAATGGATAAGTGGCAATGGTTGTACATGTTGTGAATGCAGTTAGTGCCAATGAATCGTACACTTAAAAGTGATGAAGGTGGTAAATGTCATGTTATGCACATTCTACTGCAATTAAAAAAATCTGGGGCTCCCTGGCGGCTTGGTGGTAAACAATCCGCCTGCCAATGCAGGAGACATGGGTTTGATCCCTAATCCAGGAAGAACCCACATGCCACGGAGTAACTAAGCCCATGCACAACTATTAAGCCCTGTGCTCTCAGAGCCCAGGAGCCACAACTACTGAGCCCAGGTGCTGCAAGTATTGAAGCCCGCACTCCCTAGAGGCCGCGCTCCTCAACGAAAGAAGCCACCCCAACAAGCAGCCAGTGTGCTACAGCTGGAGAGTAGCCCTCACTCTCCACAATGAGAGAAATGCCCACACAGCAGCAAAGATCCTGCACAGCCAAAAATAAATAAATACATTTTAAAAATACAAAATCTGAACCCAAAGAGAGGATAACCATTGTGGAGCGGTTTGGAGACAAACCCTCTTCCCCCCACATTTATCAAGGCGGGTGACCTTCAAGACAGTGAGGAAAAATCTTCATAAATGCTGTCCAGAAAGCAGACACTGGGGGTGAATACGCTTTTACAAGATAATGACATCATATGTCTAAAACTCTCCTCTATTAAGAAAAAATGCCTGTGATGTGGTCTAGAGCAGCACTGTCCGGTAGAAGTACAATGTGAGACGCGTGTAATCTTACATTTCTAGTAATCATGTTAAAAAAAAAAACAACTGGGGGGAAGACTTATTTTTTACAAAATATTGGTGCAACCCAGCATATACAAAATACCATCTCAGCCTGTAAATAATATAAAAAATTAGTAATGACATATTGTACTTTCATTACTTTTTTCACACTAAATCAAGAGCCGGTGTGTATTTTGCTCTTGCCACGCATCTCAGTGAGAACAAGCCACATTCCAAGGTCCAAGGGCCATGTGTAAAGCTCCAGGCTTCAGTGTGAGGGGCACAATTCTGAACCAGCCCCGAGTGCCTGGTTTCTTGCTCCACTGCTAACAATGGAACCTATGGAAAGAGCCTTGTGTGTTAAGTTGCTTCAGTCGTGTATGACTCTTTTCGACCCCACGGACTGTAGCCCGCCAGGCTCCTCTGTCCACAGAATTCTCCAGGCAAGAATAGTGGAGTGGGTTGCCATGCCCTGCTCCAGGGGTTCTTCCTGACCAGGGATCGAACTCGCGTCTCTTCTGTCTCCTGCACTGGCAGGCAGGTTCTTTACCACTAGGGCCACCTGGAAACCCCCAATGCCTGAATAGCTGTGAATCTCAGTCCTGAAAGTGTCAGTCGCTCGGTTGTGTCCGTCTCTTTTCAACCCCATGAACTGTAGCCCTCCTGGTTCCTTTGTCCATGGAATTTTCCTGGCTAGAATACTGGAATGGGTTGCCATGCCTTCCTCTAGGGGATATTCCTGACCCAGGGATGGAACCCCAGGTCTCCTGCACTGGGGACAGATTCTTTACCATCTGAACCACCAGGGAAGCCCAATCGGAATCCTAGTCTTGAGAAATTCCTAATAAAATGGAGTTGAGTTGACCTGTCTAGGTCATATGGTTATTGGAAGCCTCCATCAAGACAATACACGACTGTAAAGGTTCATACAGCTGTGATGTCTGATAGACTCTATCAGTACCAAAATGCAATATGTTAAAATTATAGCCTAAGACAATCATAACCACAGGCAAGAGAAATACTTCTGGACAAAAATTCCCTGATGGTCCAGTGGTTGGGACTCTCCGCTTCCACTGCAGGGGGCACAGGTTCAATTCCTGGTCAGGGAGCTAGGATCCCACATGCTGCAGGGTGCAGCCAAAAGTAAAAAAATAAAATACTTCTGGACAAGTGAACTCAGGGGGAGGCACACAGGGAGGGTAGCAGGGAGAAGTTCATGGTACAAAGCATCCGTAGACAACTCCAGACTAGTCTTTTCCAGAAAAAGAAGCCCCAAAGCCACAGTCACTGACTTGTGAATGTATGGAGCCTGAGAGACGCATGGTCATAGCTGCCCTGCAAGTGGATTTTTTTCCAGGCTATAAGATGCTATTTCTCAAAGGAAGGAGCTCAGCGCTTCCTTGTTTATGAATTTATTTTTCAGGGGTGGAGTGACTTAAAGAGCCGGGGCTGTTTCCTGACAGTGCACACTGAGCTGGCCTGGAAGCCTCAGGCCCCAGCCGGGCTGACCACGAGCCAGACCCAGAGTAAGCTTCGTCCCACGCTTCCTGTCGGGTCCAGCAGCCTGAGTTTCCTGGTGACCCTTTCCTGCACCCAGCTGATTCAAAGGCCTGGCAAGACCTGGTGCCAGCCAAGAAAATCTAAGGCAGCCAGGTTTGTTATTTCAAATCTCTAACCCAGCAGACCTCTGTGCTTGGCTAGTAAATAGAAAGTTAAAACAAGGATGCATGTGATAGCTGTGATTTATAAGACAAGTGGGCAAAAGTCCCTGCATGGCCAACCTTCAAAATGTCAGCCCATTTCAAATTGAACTAATTTAACTAGTGTCATAAAATAATAAAAATGATGAACAGTGGGAAGGTAAAAATGGCAAGGCCATTCTAGGAAACGCTTTGGCAGTTTCTTATAAAGTTAAATATATACTTACCATAAGATTCAGCAATAGCACTCCTGGGAATGTATCCCAGAGAAAGGAAAATGTGTGTTCATACAAAGTCCTCTATACCAATGTTTACAGCAGTTTTATTTGTAATAGTCCTGTATTAGTCAGAATTCTTCAGAGAAACAGAACCAGTAGTGAGAGAGGTTAAGAGAGAGAAAGATTTCTCCTAAGGAATTGGCTCACGTGATCATGGAGGCTGACAAGGTCAAAGTTTCAGAGTTGACAGGCTGGAGACAGAAGAAAACCAATGATGTAGTTCCTCTGAGTCCGAAGGCCTGAAACCCAGAAAGAGCTGATGTTTCAATTTGAGTGTAAAGGGAGGCAAAACTGATATCTCAGCTCAGGGCAGTCAGACAGGAGGATTCCCTCTATTTGGGGGAAAATCCGCCTTTTTGTTCTGTTCATAGGACCACCCACATTAAGGAGAGCAGCCTGCTTTATTGAGCCTATCAATGTGTTAGTTAAACTTATCCAAAACACCCTCCCAGAAACACTCAGAATCCAATTTGACCAAATATCTGAGCACCATGTGGCCCAGTCAAATTAACACACAAAATTAACCATCACACACACATACGCAAAATTAACCATCACAAGTCAAAAACTGGATACAAGCAAATGTCCTTCAACAGGTGAATGGATAAACCAGTTATGGGCCAGTCATACAATGCAATACTGCTCAGCAATAAAAAGGAATGAGCTACTGATACGTGAAACCACTTGAGGGCATCTTAGGGCTTTATGCTGACTGAAAAAAAGCCAATCCCCAAAGTGTACATGCTGGAGATGTGCAATGCTGGAGATGGTTGCTATGGTACTTATCTTGATTGCAGTATTCATCTCATGCTGCCTACATATATCAAATCATCACAGGCACACCTTAAATGTACACAATTTTAATTTGTCAAGAATACTTCAATGAAGTTGGAAAAAGAGAAAAAAGAGTAAGTCCTGCCCTTAAGGCTGGCTTTGCTCCTTTTTGCCTATTATAGATTTATGTTTTAAAATAGCTCTTTTCAGGAATTCCCTGGCGGTCCAGTGGCCAGGACTCCACACTTCCACTGCAGGAAGGCACAGGTTTGATCCCTAGTTTGGAAACTAAGATCCCACAGGCCATGCAGCATGGCTCCCCACCAAAAAATAAAACCATGTAAGATTGCTTTTTTTAAAGTGTTCATTTCAAAAAAGTTACATCCTCTTTGATTCTTGAAGTGGCAAAATTACAGTGACAGGGAATAAATAGATCAGTGGTTGCCAGGGGTTAGGGCTGGGGGGACGGTGTGACCACTAAGGAATAACATGAAAAAGTTTCTTATTGGTGATGGGATAGTTCTGTATTCAGATCTTGATGATAGTTACTGAATCTGCACAGAAAATGTCATAGAATTATACATCCTCCAAAAAAGGAATGTATGTTGTTTTTTCTGATGATGATGAGTACCTATTCGGTCTCATGTTCACAGCACTGCTCTTGCAGCTTTACATACACTCTGTGCGTGTATGCCTGTATGTGTGTGCTCAGTCATGCAAAGCTCTTTGAGACCCTATAGACTGTAGCCCAACAGGATCCATTGTCCGTGAGATTTCCCAGGCAAGAATACTGGAGTGGGTTGCCATTTCCTTCTCCAGAGGATCTTCCCAACCCAGAGTTCGAACCCACATCTCCTGCATTGGCAGGCGGATTCTTTACCACTGAGCCACTTGGGAAGCCCTTCCATACATTAAACATGATATTGACAGTAACTTTGTGAATAAACACTATTGGTCCATTTTAGACAGGAAGAGACAGATGCTCAGAGAGTGTCAGTAACCACACACAATCACACAGTAGGGAAGTGGCAAAACCAGGGCTTAAACCAAATCTGTCTGACTCCAAGACTTTTGCCCTTTCCCCTGCCTGCCTCAAGTAACCTCCTAATCCATAAAGAACTCCAAAGAACAGAGCCTCCATCATTCACACAACAGATCATTCCAGCTCTGATGTCATCTTGCATCACAGCTGAGCACTCTACGCTTCCTTCTCGCATGCTCGGAAGCCCGCTGAGCTGCAGCCGGGGCCTAAGGTAAATGCAGAAAATCCTACTTCATGAAGAGGTGGTGAGAATTGGGAATTTCCTGGCAGTCCAGTGGTTAGGATGCTGTACTCTCACTGCTGGGGCCTGGGGTTCAATCCCTGGTTGGGGAGCTAAGATCTCACAAGCCATGGGGTGTGACCAAAAAAGAGAGAAAGAATTAGCAGAGAGATGAAGCCATTGAAGAGTAAACTACAGGACGAGTCCAGATAGGCAGGTGGCTCAGACCAGCTTCAGGGGTCCCAGAGTAAAGGGAGCAGCTTTCCTCCACAAACCTCACTTAGAAGGTGACTGGCTCTTTAAAGGTATGTGTGTCTCCTGCAGTATGCCTCATCAGCTCCCTCCAGGCTGAGCTAGAAGCCCCCACTTCAATGCTCTCATCAGCAGGGTTTACTGGGGACTAACCATACGGTTCCAGAATCATTAGTATGTGTGCTGATGATCTAGGAGCCTCCAATAGAACTTGGCCTGAGTAGGAGTAGGAGCTCAGTGAGCATTTGTTGAGTGAGTAAATGAACTGTAAGGGGTTGTGGACTTAAATGCCTTCAGAAGTCAGGCAGGATGGACCTAGAGATTGTCATATTGAGTGAAGTAAGTCAGGCAGAGAAAGACAAATATCATATGATGTTGCTTATATGTGGAATTTTTAAAAAATGATACATGGGTTTCTCTGGTGCTCCAGTGGTCCACTTCCATGGCAGGGGGCACAGGTTTGATCCCCAGTTGGGGATTTCCACGTGTCATGAGGCACAACCAGAAAAAAAAGTATAAAAACAGTACAAATGAGCCTATTTACAAATCAGAAATAGTCACAGATGTAGAAGACAAACTTATGGTTGCCCAGGGGAAAGCAGGGTAGGAGAATAAACTGGGAGACTGGTATTGACATATACCTACCACTATAAGTGAAACTGAAAGTCGATCAGTCGTGTCCGACTCTTTGTGACGCCATTGACTATACAGTCCATGAAATTCTCCAGGCCAGAATACTAGAGTGGGTAGCCTTTCCCTTTTCCAGGGGATCTTCCCAACCCAGGGATCGAACCAGGGTCTCCTGCATTGCAGGTGGATTCTTTGCCAGCTGAGCTATAAGGGAAGCCCAAGAATACTGGAGTGGGTAGCCTATCCCTTCTCCAGCAGATCTTCCCAACCCAGGAGTTGAACCAGGGTCTCCTGCATTGCAGGTGGATTATTTACCAATTGAGCTATCATATATAACATGTAATTAATAAGCACCTACTGTATAGCACAAGGAACTCTATTCAACACTATGTAATGACCTATATGGGAACAGAATCTGAAACAGATGTATGTGTATGTATAACTGATTCACGTTGCTGTAGAGCAGAAACTAGACCAACCATAAAATCCAGGCAAATACAAGTGACTGAGGTTGAGGGTTGTGAGCAGTAGGGAGTGGTGAGGAGTAGAATGAAATGGAGTACGTGCACCACGTCCAAAGGGAAAGTCACTACTCAGCTCCAGCCACTTGCTGCCAGGGGAGAATGTAGACCATTTATTGCCTCATCTGATTTTTCAAGAGAAGCCAAAATCCAGACTTTTATGATGAGCTCCTGATTTTTTTCATGTTGTGAACTAATTTTAAACTTCTTAAATTAAGTGAGGACCAAACGAAACACATATGCTGGTTGACCATTGCCCAGAAGACATATTTAGAACTTCTACTCTGAAACTTCAGATGTTCCAGAGTTTCTGGTGCAATGATAGTGACTTTGCTGATAACTGATAGGCAAAGAGGTCAAGAGTGGGCAAAGGAAAGCCTCCTCTGTAGGCATCCCACAGGGAGAGGCCCAGAGGGCAGGCAGGAAATTTGAAGGGGAACAGATAGCCTTGTGACTGTTAGCTGGTTCGGTTATAGGATTCTTGCATCACTTGAACCCTCATGAAATGTATCTTTCTTGAATTATCAGATTATCTGTGCTTCTAGTGCCAGGAAGAAAAGACCAGACAGCCTCATTTAATGGGCATGCGATGGTCTTGCCATATCTATTTAAAGAGGAGCCCTCATTGCCTCTTGCACCAGACACAGGAAATTTAAGACAAGACTGGACAGGGCTGTGGGGCAGAGACCATGGGTGGTGAACCACCCTGGTTGACGGACCTAATATGGACACAAGGTCTCCCCACAGCTCACCCTTCACTTCAACGCTAGAGGCCTCTTTTTATCTTCCTCACTGGCCAGTTCTTCCTCTCCAACAAAGGAAGTGGCACAAAGTTCAGAATGGCTCAGTTTCAAATCCTCCCTCCACCATTTGTTGGCTGTGTGACTTTAGGCAAGAGACAGCTTTGGAATCTCCATCTTTAAAATGATAATAAAAGGGACTTCCCCGGCAGTCCAGTGGTTAAGACTGCCTTCCAATGCGGGGGGTGCGGCTTCAATCTCTGATTGGTGAGCTAAGATCCTATGTCTTGTGGCCAAAAAGCCAAAACATAAAACTGAAGCAATATCGTAACAAATTCAATAAAGACTTAAAAAATGATCCACATCAAAAAAAAAAAAAACCTCAAAAAAATGTAACTAGTACAGGTGGATATCACACATCCCATGATAAGCTATAATCAGAAGGGCACATCATCTCATAGGTATTCTTTCCCAAAATCTACATCCCCAATCTTAATCATGAGAAAACATCTAATGAGCCCAAATTGAAGGCAGGAGGAGAAGGGGTTGACAGAGGATGAGATGGTAGGATGGCATCACTGACTCGATGGACATGAGTTTGAGCAAGCTCTGGGAGTTGGTGATGGACAGGGAAAGCCTGGCCTGCTGCAGTCCATGGGGTGGCAAAGAGTCAGACACGACTGAGCGACTGAACTGAACTGATACGAACTGTCTGAGTGGACTCTTCGAAAGTGTCGAAGACAAAGGAAAAGGATAAACTGAGAAACCATCACAAATTGGAGGAGACTAAGGAGACTCGACAACTCAGGGCAACATGGTACCTGGTTCGATGCTGAGATGAAAAAAGGCTGTGAGTAGAGCTGGTGAGACCTGAATAAAGTCTGTAGGTTAGTTTTTAAGTCATGGGACTAATAATGCTTCCTCTTCAAATCCCTTTTCCTTTCCTCTTCCTTTCCCAAACAATTCAGTCCTAAAACTTAGTTGGGACAGAGCAAGGTGGGCATCCACGCTGGAAAGAGGTAGGGGGTCACGGTGACCCACAATGCATGCCCACATGGGAGGGAATGTGACATTTAGAATCAGAGCCCAAGCAGGGTGGGAGGAGTGTCCACCCCAAGTGGCCTGGAATGAGGGGTCAGAGGTCAATAGTGAGAGGAAAGTATGGCTGTTGAAGACAGTGACAACATGGAAGGGAGAAGGCTAGGATGAACCCTGTGATGTTGAATGAGAATCAGACACATCAGTGTGCGCTCATGGCTTTTAGTATGTACAGACAGATACACAAATCTTTATAGAGATGAGTATTGAATAGGTCGAGTTTCAGTTTTGCAAGATGTGGATGTATGATGGTGATGGCTGTACAACAATGTGAACATACTTTGTTGTTGATGTCTAGTCACTACATTGTGTCTAACTCTTTTGCGACCCCATGGATTTTACTCTGCCAGGCTCCTCTGTCCATGAGATTTCCTGGGCAAGAATACTAGAGTGGGTTGCCATTTCCTTCTCCAGGGGCTCTTTCTCACCCAGGGATCAAACCCAACTCTCCTGCTTGGCAGGCAAATTCTTTACCACTGAGCCATCTGGAAATCCCATGAATGTACTTAAGGCCACCAAACTGTACCCTTAAAAATGGTTAAGATGGGGACTTCCCTGATGGTCCAGTGGTTAGGACTTCACCGTCCAATGCAGGATATGGTTCGATCCCTGGTTGGGGAACTAAGATCCCACTGCCTCATGGCCAAAAAGCCAACACATAAAACAGAAACTATTCTAACAAACTCAATAAAGACTTTTAAAAAATAAAATTTATGGAAAAATGGTTAAGATGATAAATGTTATGTTACACAGATTTTACCAGTTTTTTTAAATAATAAATAAATGTAGATACAAATGATTCTCTGTGTGTCACATTGTATGTGTGTACATACCTACATTCCCTCCCTCTCTCTGCTGAGAGGGACTGGGAAGTCTTGCCCTGGTAGCAATAAGCACACTCGGCATCCAGATCTTGACTTCTAAATACCATTTCCACTAAAATCAACCATGTTCCTTGGAGAAATAGCTGATTCCAGGGTTGAGACAGGAAAATACAAGACAAGCCTGGAACATCTTGTGCTAGAAAGCTCAAAGAATAACAGGTCATGGCCAAAGGACACAGCGACTAGCTTGAAAGGGCTCCCACCAGTCAAATCAGGAATGATTTAATTATCAAAGTAAGTAATGAGAGTCACGAACTGTAACACTGAATCCACAAGTCCACATAGACATAAATAAATTATTTGCCCAAGACCATGAGCGGGTAAGGAAGCTCTCAGGCTAGAAGGACGCTCAGTCTCTTTTTCCTTTCATTTTTCCTATTAAAAAAAAATAGCTTTGAGTGGAAAGGATATGACACATAGAGCAAACTAGAGGCCCAGAAAATTCCTAGAGAGACGGTCCAGGACATATGGACTTCTGAGATCCGTCCAATGTCATTTCCTGTTGGTGGGGAGGGGAGATGCAGGGGGTGCCAGGGTGAGGCCGGGGATATGGGAGTGAGGGGGGCCGGGGAGAGGGGCTGGGGCTGGGTGGCCAGCTGCTCCTTCTGATATGTCCCCTCCCCAGGTGCTGAGGGGTCCTCAGAGTGGCCTCTGCCCTTCAGTGTGAGGAACTCCACATCTGGTTCACATTGAAGGGGAAAAGCAAATGGGTTTCTGAGCTGGAGGAAGCCCAGCAGACTTGGCCGAACCTGGAGCTTGGACACGAGGGCACAGCATCACCTCTTCCGCGGGGCACCGGGCCTGGCCAGCTCCCCAGGGCCTGCCGAGGGGCCGTGGTTGGAATCAGGCTGTCTTCTTCACTTAGAACCCCATTATCCAGGTCCAGCTTTGCCTAATGTACAAAACAGCCTCATCGTGTGTCCAGAGGGGCTGGTTCTATGACTTGCCGATGACTCATTTCAGGCCCCGAGTGAGGCTGGAGCTGTGCACACACCAAGTGTAATCACCTCCACCCACAGGGCTTGTCTCTGCTTCCCGAGGTGCCTCCCTTGGCAGGGAAGGCACAACTGCTTGCCCTGGAATCTTGAGAACTTTCTTAACCTCTCTGAGCCCCAGTTTCCCCATCTGGAAAATGGGAACAACAATTTTCCTCCTTACCAGGCCACAGTAAGCCTACCGGGAGTGGCTAGTTATAAGGCACAGTCAGCCCAAGGAAACTCTCCATCAGTGTCTACCATTCCTGTTGGTCACCTGGTTACCAGTCTTTTCTATCGGCTAATAAAAATCTTAACGGGGGGTGGGAGAGTGGGGAAAGGACTTTCTTTCTCAGGCTTCATACCCCAGCAATCAGTACCATTCCTAACAGTGTGTGGAGTAGGAAATGGAAACCCGCTCTAGTATTCTTGCCTAGAAAATTCTATGGACAGAGGCTACAGTCCATGGGGGTCGTAAAGAGTTGGACGCGACTGAGTGCATGCGTGCACACACACTGTATGGGACAAAGGACAGATGCCACTTCACTTTCCAGTTTTAATATTTGTTAGCTGTGTGACTCTACGAAGCTTCCTTAACCTTTCTGAGCTTCAGTCTCTTTCTCTGTAAAGGGGGAATCCTTGTCCCTGTGACCCACCTGGTTGCTAGAATTGAGAGAGACCATGCCTGTCAGGGTATAGGTGCTCTTTTCCCTCCCAGATTCTCAGCTTCTCAACTTCTTTGAGTTAAAGACTCAAAGAATATCTGTTGAGCTGAAGAAATGCACATCAGGAGAACATCTCTTAAAACATCCAGTTTTGGCCCTTTCTCTGCCCAGCATTAATTCTTTCCTCTTCAAAAATCAGCAGCTGCCAGAAGAGAGCTGATTCATTCTGAGGCCCACATCCCGGCCAGTGCTCTGCGGAGGTCTCAGGTTCCAAGCCTGGTCTCGCCTCCCACGCTGTTGTCCTCAGACATATAGAAAGGACATCATCTCTTTTCTGGATGCAACCAGCATCCGGTGCCCTCTTGGATATTCCCTGGGAGCCACTCAGCCTCGATGGGACCCTCATCCATGGCTAAGAGCTCCAGCCAGGAACCAGGTCTGCAGAGCGAAAGGGTTTGGGTTCTGGGACACCGCCATCCTTGGTCCTTTGGAGAAGAAGGTGACGCCAGAGAAGCTGCTTACACCTTCGCAAACCATTTGTCCACCTTGTGCCTCGGTTCTCTTACTTGTTAAAAGGGCTTATAGACACTCCCCACCTTACAGAGTGCGATGAGGCTCCCTGAGAGGTTCTAGCACGTAAGGGGTGTACTTAGTATAGTACCTGGCACATGGTTTAAGTGCTCACTCAGTGCTTTGATGAGTGTTAGCTCTCATGGAAACCTCTCCAGCCCTCACTAATTCCTCCTGCAGCTCAGAAGTTGCCAGGGTTCAAGCTCAGCTCTGCTTTACCAAGGAGACTGGGGGAGAGAGAGGCAGTCTCTCACTTGGTTTCTCTCGCTCCCTTTCGCAGGTGAGGAATACGGGGAATTCCCTGGTGGTCCAGTGGTTAGGACTCTATGTTCCCACTGCAGGGGACACAGGTTCAGTCCTTGGTTGGGGAACTAAGATCCCATATGCTGAGAGGCATGGCCAACACCCCCCGCCCCGCCCCGTCCCCACATACACACACAAACAAAACAAACAAGTGAGGAATCGGGCATTCCATCAACAACTAATCCACTCCTATATATAATCCACTCCAGCCAGCCAATCTACAGATGAAACCAGAATACAATCAGGTGATTAAATCTAAATTCAATATACCCACTTAACCCCTCTCCTCCTTCAAAAATTGTATCAGTCCCTCAAACCATCACCCACTTAGCCACCAACCACAATTTAATCACCCTCCTGAAACTTGGACCCAGCTCTGTGTCATTAACACACAAAATTGGAATCTTTTCCTTTAAGCACTTTCTTCGAAACTTTGAAACAAGAAAAAGAGCAGAAGAAAGCAGCCTTCCCCCTCTCTGTGAAACTCTAAATTAAAAAAAAAATTAAAAATAAAAACCAAAGATACATTTTACACATAATTTCTAAATATAATAATATACTCCATTCCATAATACAATTGTTATATACTAAGAAAGTAATTCTAGAATATATATCATTTCCTTGTGTGTGTGTATACACTCTACCAAAGGCTAAGAGAAAGCCTGTCACACTCAAAAGTGAAATGGAACAAATTACACAGTCTTTGCACGACAAGAAAGAGCTAGAAGAAAGACACAGGAGGGCCAAGGTTTTTCTGAAGCAGCTGTTGAAATTTGCTTCATGATTACAATGGGATGTGATTGTAGGTGAGGATTGGGACCAGGCCTTTGAGAAACTGTTTAGATGATTTTGGGGGGCTTCCCTGGTGGCTCAGATGATAAGGAATCCACCTGCAATGCAGGAGACCTTGGTTCAATCCCTAGGTTGGGAAGATCCCCTGAAGAAGGGAATGGCTACCCACTCCAGTAGTCTTGCCTGAAGAATTCCATGCACAGAGGAGCCTGGTGGGCTACAGTCCATGGGGTCACAAAGAGTCGGACAGACTGAGCGACTAACACTTTCATTTTAGACCGTTTTGCCCAGCCTTAAATATATTGTGCTCTCAAAAAAAAAAAAAACAAAACCTACCTATTCACTTATCTATGTGAAGCTTGCCCCCCTCAACTCCTGTATTTTTAAACACCCATCAAGAGCTTACTTGTTGAGCTCTTGATCTATTTATCTGTTCACTCTTAAAACATCCCTAGGAGTTTGATACTAGTTTCATCCCCATCTGGCTGAGTTGGACAGTGAGGCACAGAGCAGTTAAGTAACTTTCCGGAGGTCACACAGCTATGAAGTGTCAGATTTCAAATCCCATTCGGTCTGGTCTCCGGAGCCCACACTCTTAACCACTAGGCTCTACTGCCTCCCCGTGGTGGTTTCTCCAGTTGGGAGGAAACGACCAGCTTTCACAAATCCATCCCTTCCCGATAACACACAGAACTCACTGTCCCCCGTGTTGCTTTTCATAACAAACCCCACACCTTGGGTTTACATTTTCAACATGCATAAAATATTAATCCACCAGGAGAAAAAAATACGTTGGTTTAAGGGATTTTTTTAACCAATAACTTCCACTTTCCCTGACTCTAGACCATCATAGGAAAGCATTTTTTTCTCACCTTCCTACGTGAAACCAAAAGAATCTGTCAGCTCTAGATCTGGGGTAGGTTCCACCTCCAGGGTTTTAGAAACGTTTGGTTCTTCACATCGGTGATTCAGATACCTTTGCATGGTGGGGAGGCAGGTTTCTTTTCTTCCTGTCAAAACTTTTAAAATTTACAGTAAAAGTTGTCGGCCACAGAGGCTGGTTTCGTGCTGCTGTGGGTGAGGCATGGGGTGCCTGGGGAGGAGGGTCCTGGTGGGTGGGGCAGTTTTGATGAATCTGGTGGGATTAGCAGCCCCTTTAATTAGAAGATTAGAACAGAGCTGATGGGGTCTGGGTGGGATGGATTGAATTAAAGCTGGACTAGGCATTTGGTTCCTTGTTGTTGTTGTTCAGTTGCCAAGTCGTGTCTGACTCTCCGACTCCATGGACTGCAGCACACCAGGCCTGCCTGTCCCTCACCATCTCCCAGAGTTTGCCCAAGTTCATGTCCATTGAAATAGTGATGCTGTTTGGTCCCTTACTATTTACCAAGTATGTGGAGGGTGACAAAAAAGCAACCTAAGGGCAAATATTAGCCCTGGCAGTCCAGTGGCTAAGATTCCATGCTCCCAATGCAGGGGGCTCAGATTCGACCCCTAGTTGGGTAACTAGATCCCTTATTCCACAACTAAAAAATGATCCTGCGTGCCAAAACGAGGATCAAAGATCCTGCAGTGCCAGAACTAAGACCCAGCACAACTAAATAAGTCAATAATTTTTTTTTTTTTTAAAGAATAGGGCAAAGAAATGATCCACTGTGGAAGAAATGATCCACTGATGGTCTGACATGTTAGGCCAAGGGGACGTGAACTTGCAAATAAGTGAAATAAAATATTTAAATGAATGGAGATAACTGGGTTTCCTTTGCCTTTTCCAAACCTTCCTGCCTCAGTTAAATCTCTCAGTGTGAAGTTGGCTGAGAACACATGGCTGCCCTGGATGGCCAAGGCCACGGCCACCGATGATCACGGCTGAGTCTACTGAGCTCTTAACAATGTGTCACCCCACACTGTTCTAATCATTTTACCTGCATTAAGCTATTTAACCCTCACAACAACCCCAAGAGGTGGGGACTATTTGCCACATTAATAGAGAAGGAGGGTGAGTTACAAAGAGGTTAAGCAATTTACTCAAGATCACAATAAGGGACTTCCCTGGTGGTCCAGTGGCTAAGACTCTGTTCTCTCAATGCAGGGGGCTGGGGTTCCAACCCTGGTCAGGGAACTAGATCCCACATGGCGCTAAAAGGTCTCATGCCACAGTAAAAATGCAAGATCCTGTATGCCACAACTAAGACCCAGCACAGCCAAATAAGTAAAAATAAACATTAAAAAAAAAAAGTAAAAGGATAGTGATTCAGGAAATGGGTGATGTCAGGAAGGCTTTAGGAGGAGGTAACATCTGAGGCAAAACCTAAGGATGAGAAGGAATGAGTCATATGGATATATGTGGGGAGATAACCGCAGAAAGCAGGAACAGCACAAGCAAAGGTCCTGTGGCAGCTCCAGGGTTGGAGTTTGAGGACTAGAGGGCGGGCCAGTATAGCTGGCACACAGTGAGCTCAGGAAAGCACCAGAGGTGGACACCAGATGGGAGCCAGTTCACAGAAGGCCTTGCAGGCCACAGTGAGTTTTATTCTAAGCGTGATCTGAAGCCATTGGTAACCATGAAGCAGAGGAGTGATAGAATGAGTTGTGTTTTTAAAAGACCCCTCTGTTGTTGAAGTCACACTAGTCATTACCTCTGGCAGCTGGGGAGTGGGGATGGCGGCTAAGGTTGTAGAGCAGGTGGTGGGAGGAGATTAGTAGGTGATGGACTGGAGAGGTGCCTTAAGGAAACTTCTGGGGTCCTGGAAATGTCCCATACCTTGATCCAGACACTGGTGACCTGGATGTGTCCATAAGTAAAAATACATTGAGCAATATGCTTAAGATTAGACCATTTTACACACATTACTGTGGGTACACTTACCTCAATAAAATCAAATAGGGACAAACGAAGCAACATAAATGTCCATCGACAGATGAATGGATAAAGAAGGTGTAGTATACGTATATAAGTATATATATGTATATATACACACATACATATATATACAATGGAATACTACATGGCCATGAAAAGAACAAAGTAATGCCATTTGCAGCAACAGCAACCCTGAATATTCATTGAAAGGACTGATGAAGCTGAAGTTCCAATACTTTGACCACCTGATGCAAAGTGTCGACTCATTGGAAAAGACCCCGATGCTGGGAAAGAATGAAGGCAGGAAGAGAAGGGACGAGATGGTTGGATGGTATCACTGACTCAATGGACATGAGTTTGAGCAAGTTCCGGGAGATGGTGATGGACAGGGAAGCCTGGTGTGCTGTGGTCCGTGGGGTCGCAAAGAGTCAGACACGACTGAGTGACAGAACAGCAACAAGCAGAGACATGGATGAACCTAGAGATTATCGAGCTAAGTGAACGAGGCCAGACAAAGACAAATATGAAATCACTTATATGTGGGATCTAAAAAAATGATACAAGGACTTCCCTGGCAGGCCAGTGGTTAAGACCCACATGTCAACTGCAAAGGCCATAAATTCAATCTCTGGTCAGGGAGCTAAAATCCCACATGCCACATGTACAGCCAAAAAAAAAATCTTTTAAAATGATACAAATGAACTTATTTATAAAACAGAATCACAGACTCAAAAACAAACTTATAGTTACCAAAGGGAAAAGTCAGTGAGGGGAGGGATAAATTAATATGTTAGGATTAACATCCACACTACTACATATAAAACAGATAATCAACAAGGACCTACTGTATAGCACAGGGAACTCTACTCAATATTCTATAATAACCTACATGAAAAAGGAATCTGAAAAAGAATGGATAGATGTATAACTGAGTCACTTTGCTGTGCATCTGAAACTAATACAACATTGTAAATCAGCTATACTCCAATATAAAATAAAAATCCAATTTAAAAAAGACAAATGAAAAGGAGCAATCTTGGGGAAACGGTTGTAAGAGTGAGCAAGGTTCACCAAAAAATAAATCCCTCTGGCTTCTGCATAGACTGGAGGGGGACTTGCTATCCTAATTTTATTCTCTGTTAAGGGGACAGGAAGAAGAAAGGGAGGCATGTCCTTTTTGTTGGCACCAGCTTGAGTTTAACCCTTTAAACACAAATTGGTTTCATGTTTTTCTGTTCCCCAGATTCGTCCTCTACTTTCTGCGTCCTGGTCCATTGCCTCCCGGAACTGACACCGGCTGCCTCTGTCTAGCAACCCAGCATCATCCATTCAGGAGGCCAGATTCAAATGTTTCCAATGGACTCAATAATCCCTTTAATGTAAGTTTCCCCCAGCCAAGGATCCAATCCCAGATGAGGGACAGCATTTAGTTTTGTTATGGGTTGACTTATTTCCACCTTCACCCCTGCAAAAAAAAAAAAAAATGATGTGTTGAAGTTCTAACCCCCAGGACCTCAAAATGTGATTTTATTTGGAAATACGGTCTTCATACATAACCCTTCGTGGATCATGGCTTTGTCATGGCAAAGGGGCTTACATAACTCAGTGAAGCTATGAGCCAAGTCATGCAGGGCCACCCAAGACGGATGGGTCATAGTAAAAAGTTCTAACAAAACATGACCCAGTGAAGGAGGGAACGGCAAGCCACTCAAGTATTCTTGCCACAAGAACCACATGAACAGTATGAAAAGGCAAAAAGATATGAGACCAGAAGATGAGCTCCCCAGGACAGAAGGTGTCCAATCTGCTACTGGGGAACAGAGGAGCGCAATTACTAACAGCTCCACAAAGAATGAAGAGGCTGGGACATAGTGGGAATGGTGTTCAGTTGTGGATGTGTCTGGTGGTGAAAGCAAAGTCCTATACTATAAAGAGCAATATTGCACAGGAACCTGCAATGTTAGGTCCATGAATCAAAGTAACTTGGACATGGTCAAATAGGAAATGGCAAGAGTAAACATCGACATCTTAGAATCAGTGAACTAAAATGGGCAGGAATGGGTGAATTTAATTCAGATGACCATTATATCTACTACCGTAGGCAAGAATCCCTTAGAAGAAATGGAGAAGCCCTTTTAGTCAACAAAAGAATCCGAAATGCAGTACCTGGGTACAATCTCAAACAAAACAGTGATCTCAGTTTGTTTCCAAGGCAAACCATTCAATATCACAGTAATCCAAGTCTATGCCTCAACCACTAATGCTGAAAGAAGCTGAAGTTGACCAGTTCTATGAAGACCTACAAGATCTTCTAGAACAAATGCCAAAAAAAGATATCCTTTTCATCATGGGGAATTGAAATGCAAAAGTAGGAAGTCAAGAGATACCTGGAAAAACAGGCAAGTTTGGCCTTGGAGTACAAAATGAAACAGGGCAAAGGCTAACAGAGTTTTATCAAGAGAACACACTGGTTATAGCAAACACTCTCTTCCAACAACACAAGAGATGACTCTACACATGAATATCAACAATCAATAGATGGTCAATACCAAAATCAGATTGATTGTATTCTTTTCAGTCAAAGATGAAGAAACACAATACAGTCAGCAAAAACAAGACCTGGAGCTGACTGTGGCTCAGATTATGAGCTCCTTATTGCAAAATTCAGGGTTAAATTAAAGAAAACAGGAAAACTACTAGGCCATTCAGGTATAACCTAAATCAAATCCTTTATACTTATACAGTAGAGATTATGAATAGATTCAAGAGATTAGATATGGTAGACAGGGTGCCTGAAGAACTATGGATAGAAGTTCACATTATACAGGAGGCAGTTACCAAAATCATTCTAAACAAATAGAAATGGAAGAAGGCAAAGTGGTTGTCTGAGGAGGCTTTACAAATAGCTGAGAAAAGCAGAGAAATAAAAGGCAAAGTAGAAATGGAAAGATATACCAACTGACTGCAAAGTTCCAGAGGATGGCAAAGGAGAGATAAAAACTTTTTAAGTGAACAATGCTGAGAAATAGAGGAAAGCACTAGAACAGGAAAGACTAGAAATCACTTCAAGAAAATTGGAGATATCAAGGGAATATTTCATGCAAGGATAGGCATGATAAAGGTCAGAAATGGCCAGAGACCTAACAGAAGCAGAAGAAATTAAAAAGAGATGGCAAGAATACACAGAAAAACTATACACGAAAGGTCTTAATGACCTGGATAACCACAATAGTGTGGTCACTCACCTGGAGCCAGACATCCTGGAGGGTGAAGTCAACTAGGCCTTAGGAAGCATTACTACAAACAGAGCTAGTGGTGATGATGGAATTTCAGCTGAACTATTTCAAATCCCCAAAGATGATGCTGTGAAAGTGCTGCACTCAATATGCCAGCAAATTTGGAAAACTCAGCAGTGGCCACTGTACTGGAAAAGGTGTTTTCATTCCAATCCCAAAGAAGGGCAATGCCAAAGAATGTTCAAACTACCACACAGTTGCACTCAATTCACATGCTAGCAAGTTTATACTCAAAATCTTTCAAGCTAGGCTTCAGCACTACGTGAACCGAGAACTTCCAGATGTACAAGCTGGATTTAGAAAAGGCAGAGGAACCAACGATTAAATTTTCAACATTTGTTGGATCATACAGAAAGCAAAGGAATTCCAGAGAAGCATCTACTTCTGCTTCATTGACTATGTTAATGCCTTTGACTGTGTGGATAACAACAAACTGGAAAATTCTTAAAGAGATGGGAATACCAGAGCATCTTATCTGTCTCCTGAGAAACCTATATGTAAGTCAAGAAGTAAAAATTAGAACCAGACGTGGAACAATGAACTGGTTCAAAATTGGGAAAGGAGTATGACAAGGCTGTATACTGTCACCCTGCTTATTAAACTTATATGAAAAGTACATCAAGGGAAATTTTGGGCTGGATAAATCACAAGCTGGAATGAAGATTGCTGGGAGAAATATCAACAACCTCAGATATGCAGATGATTCTACTCTAATGGCAGAATGTGAAGAGGAAAGAAAGAGCCTCTTGATGAAGGTGGAAGAGGAGAGTGAAAAAGCTGACTTAAAACTCAACATTCAAAAAACTAAGATCATGGCATCCAGTCCCATCACTTCATGGCAAATAGCAGGGGAAAAAGTGGAAACAGTGACAGATTTTATTTCCTTGGGCTCCAAAATCACTGTGGATGGTGACTGCAGCCATGAAATTAAAAGGCACATACTCCTTGAAAGGAAAGCTATGACAAAACTAGACAGTGTATTAAAAAGCCGAGATGTTACTTTGCCCACAAATGTCTGTATGTGCTGTGTGCTAAGTCTCCTCAGTCGTGTCCGACTCTTGTGACCCTATGGACTATAGCCCTGAAGGCTCCTCTGTCCATTGGATTCTCCGGGCAAGAATACTGGAGGGGTTGCCAGGCCCTCCTCTAGGGGATCTTCCCAACCCAGGGATTGAACCCATGTCTCATTATGTCTCCTGCATTGGCAGGTAGGTTCTTTACCACTAGAGCCATCTGGGAAGCCTGACGATTTTTCCAGTAGTCATGTACGAATATGAGAGTTGGACCATAAAGAAGGCTGAGCACCGAAAATTGATGCTTTTGAATTGTGGTGCTGGAGAAGGCTCTTGAGAGTTCCTTGGACTGCAGGGAGATCAAATCAGTCAGTCCTAAAGGAAATCCATCTTAAATATTCATTGGAAGGACTGATGCTGAAGCTGAAACTCCAATACTTTGGCCACCTGATGCAAAGAGCCTACTCATTGGAAAAGACCCTGATACTGGGAAAGATTGAAGGCAAAAGGAGAAAAGGGCAGCAGAGGATGAGATGGTTGGAGGGCATCACGACTCAATGGACATGAATCTGAGGAAACTCTGGGAGATGGTGAAAGACAGGGAAGCCTGGCATTCTGCAGTCCATGGAGTCTCAAAGATTCAGACATGATTTAGTGACTGGAACAACAACAATGGTCTTTACAGAGATAGGTTAAACTGAGGTCATTAAAGTGGGCACTAATCCAATATGAATGGAGTCCTTTTATTTGTTTTTATTGTTGTTGTTTATTTATTTTGACTGCACCCCATAGCTTGTGGAACCTTAGTTCCCTACCAAGGAATTGAACCTAGGCCCTTGGCAGGGAAAGCACAGAAACCTAACCACAGGAGTACTGGGGGATTCCCGAATGGAGTCCTTTAAAATGAGAAAGTTTGGACCCAGAGACAGACATGCATGGAGGGATGATGACGTGAAGCGATGCAGGCAGAAGATGACCATCCACCTACAGTCGAAGGACAGAGGTTTGGTACAGATCCTTCCCTCACAGTCCTCAGAAGTAACAAACCCACTGACACCTTGACCTCAGACTTGTGGCCACCAGAACTTAAGACAATAAATCTCTGTTCTTTAAGCCCCCCAGTTTGTGGTATTCCGTAACCACAGCCCTAGGACACTAAGACAGTTATCAGGTCAGTTCAGTCGCTCAATCGTGTCTGACTATTTGCAACCCCATGGATTGCAGCACGCCAGGCCTCCCTGTCCATCACCAACTCCTGGAGTTTACTCAAACTCATGTGCATTGAGTCAGTGATGCCATCCAACAATCTCATCCTCTGTCATCCCCTCCTCCTCCTGCCTTCAATCTTTCTCAGCATCAGGGTCTTTTCAAATGAGTCAGTTCTTCACATCGGGTGGCCAAAGTATTGGAGTTTCAGCTTCAGCATCAGTCTTTCCAATGAATATTCAGAACTGATTTCCTTTAGCTTGGACTGGTTGGATCTCCTTGCAGTCCAAGGGACTCTCAAGAGTCTTTTCCAACACCACAGTTCAAAACCATCAATTCTTCGGTGCTCAGCTTTCTTTATAGTCCAACCCTCATATCCATACATGATTACTGGAAAAACCATAGCTTTGACTAGATGGACCTTTGTTAGCAAAGTAATGTCTCTGCTTTTTAATATGCTGTCTAGGTTGGTCATAGCCTTTCTTCCAAGGAGTAAGCGTGTTTTAATTTCATGGCTGCAGTTACCATCTGTGGTGATTTTGGAGCCCCCCAAAATAGTCTGTCACTGTTCCCCATCTATTTGCCACAAAGTGAATGGCAATGGGTGAATTTAACTCAGATGACCATTACATCTACTACTGTGGGCAAGAATCCCTTAGAAGAAATAGAGTAGCCATCATAGTCATCAAAAGAGTCCAAAATGCAGTACTTGGATGCAATCTCAAAAATGACAGAATGATCTCTGTTTGTTTCCAAGGCAAATCATTCAATATCACGGAAATCCAAGTCTATCCCCTGACCAGTAATGCTGAAGAAGCTGAAGTTGAACGGTTCTATGAAGACCTACAAGACCTTCTAAGATTAACACCCAAAAAAGATGTCCTTTTCATTATAGGGGACTGGAATGCAAAAGTAGGAAGTCAAGAAATACTGGAGTAACAGACAAATTTGGCCTTGGAGTACAGAATGAAGCAGGGCAAAGGCTAATATAGTTTTGCCAAGAAAACGCACTGGTCATAGCAAACACCCTCTTCCAACAACACAAGAGAAGACTCTACACGTGGACATCACCAGATGGTCAACACCGAAATCAGATTGATTATATCCTTTGCACCCAAAGATGGAGAAGCTCTATACAGTCAGCAAAAACAAGACTGGGAGTTGACTGTGGCTCAGATCATGAACTCCTTATTGCCAAATTCAGACTTAAATTGAAGAAAGTGGGGAAAACCACTAGGCCATTCAGGTTATCAGGTCAGGTCACTTTTAAAAGCCCTTCTGACCCAACTGACCAAGAACAGGGCTCACCATGGGGCCTGAAGCCATAGGCTGCCTGGCTTTTGGAGCAAGTGTTCGGACATCCATAGCACCTGATGCTGGGAAAGATCGAAGGCAGGAGGAGAAGGGGGCAACAGAAGATGAGAAGGCTGGATGGCATCACCCACTCAATGGATGTGAATTTGGGCAAACTCTGGGAGACAGTGGAGGACAGGGAAGCCTGGCATGCTGCAGTCCATGGGTCGCAAAGACTCGGACATGACTTAGCCACTGAACAACAATAACATAGCACTTATCGTGAGATCTGGCTGAACCTTTAAATGTCTACCTGGGGCACTGGGTGGGCCAGTGTGCAGGACTGTGCCCTGGGGGAACCCAGGGGGCACCAAGACTTGGACGCTGCCCACAGGCTGCCCATGGTAGCAGGATGGAGGGACATCTATCCCCCAAGGAATGAGGCAGACACAGCTTGGTGAGGGTGTCATCAGGGGGAGGCCAAACTGGGTGGCAGAGAGGAGGAAGGGACCCCGTGGGGATGTCCAGGGGGCTCCCTGGGTGAGAGGAACATTTCCCAGGTTTTCTCCATGAAGGACAGTTTTTAAGTTCTTTTTTTTAAAAATTTTTTATTAATTTATTTATTTTAGTTGGGGGCTAATTACTTTACAATATTGTAGTGGTTTTTGCCATACATTGTTGTTTTTTAGTTGCCCGACCAGGAATCAAACCCATGCCCTCAGCAGTGAAAATTCAGAGTCCTTACCACTGGACTGCCAGGGAATTCCCAGTTTTTAAGTTTGCAAAAAGAAAGATTGAAGTAAAATTCCCCTTGTCTCTGGCTACTGACTGAACTTCCCTGTGGCTGTCTCTTCCTGATGGCCAGACAAACAGCGACAGCCTGGGGGGCTCCCTGGCAGCTGGGCCTTGAGGAAGGAGAAAAGAAATAGCTGCTTGCTGAATAGGCCCTGTCGGAGAAACAGAATGGCTTATTCACTGCAAGAAAAACAGGACCTCGAAGCCCTGGGGCCCAATCAAGAGAAGTGCAAAAAAAAAAAAAGGGGTCCATTTTCCACAAGGATCGCTTACAAAATTCACAAGGTACCTGATTCCCAGGGGATGTCTTCAACACCCCATGTCTGGGAGATTGTCATCACCTGCAGCACCAGCCCAGGAATCCAGAATGCTTCCAGAAGCTTAAATCCTAGATCTGAATGGGCTGAAAGGTCCCCACCATTAAGATGTGGGACTTAACAGACAGGACACAAGCCAACACTGAGTCACTTTGAACCTTTAGACCAGGCTTTTAAAACCTGAGCACTACTGACATTTTGGGCAAGATCATTCTTTATTGTGGGGGGTCTATTCTGTGAGTTACATACAGTATGTTCAGTCCGACTAGACCTCTACCCACTTAGTTGTCAATAGCATCCCTCTCCCCAAGAAGTGACACCCCAAATGTTCCCTTGGAGGTTGCAAAATCACCTTCAATCCAACACGATTGCTTTAGATAAAAATTCACCTGGTTAAATTTTTTTGTTTTCAGTTACCTGAAATCACATTCAAAAGTCTAAATGACACAATTTCGACACCAGTACCTGAACCCCACTGAATGCAGCAGAAAGGAAATCAAAGAGGCAATTCATTATGTGCTGCCTAACTCGCTGCTTCCTTGCAGTTTCAGTTGCGTTAGGCGCTTGGCTTTCCTCCCTCTCCACTGTTTGAATTGTTGCTGTGCAGGGCAAACAGAGCGGCGGCTCCACCTCAGACAGAGCTGGCCGCATTTCAACAACGGCTGGGAGGACTCTCGTGGGGGCTTTCCAAGCTTAATTAGTTCATATTTGTCAAGTTCCTTAGGAAGCACAGGCCAGGATGCTATGGGAAGTCCAAGTTACTAGGATTCTCGCCACACTCTTTTAAAAAAGAACATTCCCGCATAAAAAGACCAGGGAAGCCAGAAAAGAGCTCCTAGGAGCATGTGTGTGTGAACAGTGAAGGAGTCCCTGGGAAGTGCCTTTGTGACCGTAAAGAAAGAGAGTAATACTTTCCAACTTTCTGGCTCTCCTCCTAGTCTCTAGAGCAGGAAATTATTTAAAGTATTTCCTGAACAGCTGAAGTATGTTAGAAACCTGCTAGCATTCTCTGCATTATCTCCAGGAAATAGACGCCGGAGAATTTTTCTTTGCAACCAGAAACTATTTGGGCTCTGTTGCTCATTTCCACCTGAATGGGATGAATACCCTCATTCTGGGAATTGGAGATGACAATCTTGTTAGATCATTTTGATGTCATACGCGGTGTCCAAAAGAACATGCCCTCGAAGAGAACTTAGTGTGTGCGTGCGTGCGTGTGTGTGTGTGTGTGTGTGTGTGTGTGTGTGTGGAGAGAGAGAAAGAGAGAGAGAGACAGAGAGAGAAACTTTCTTTGCCATGTAATTTAGCATTGTCAGTAATAACTTGCTGGTTATCTAGTTATCCCCACTTAATCTCCGGGTGGGGTAAGAATGAGGTCAGCCTCTTCTGTGTTAGGCAGAATTCTAGAACGGGAAACAAAAGGAAACTGAGTAGCCCCAGCCCACCTCTAGAGATTTGCTCCCTCCAAGGCCTGAGCCCATAAATCTCTCAGGGTGGGGGTCCGCAGGCATCCTGCCCCGCTAGCTGAGTTTAAGCCTCCCGAGCAAATCGATATTGGGATGTTAGTGGGGTCATGGGACGGAGAGCCATCTGGGAGCCAGCTGTTTGACTTTGGCTAGCAAATTCCCCCAGCCTCCAAGGAGAAGGGCAGGCATGATGACCACCGCAGAAATACCAGGGGGAAATGGCAGTTGTTAGCTCCAAAGCAAAGCACAAGGCCTAGAAACAAAGCCAATTTCTGAAGAGATTGACAGCTCTGATGAAGCTGGTAAAGGCCAGGCAAGTTCCCTGCTTCCTTGAGAACAGTTAGGAGCCATCCCTGGCGGTCGAGCCCGGGGACCCAACACTGGGAAGTGTCTGATTCGCCTCTCGGAGACCTGGCTGTCAGCAAGAGGATGGGGAGCCAAACAGTACTTTGTTACCGCCCACCCTCTGGGGCCTGCAGAGAAGCTGAACTTGAGGCCAAAGAGAGAAATGCAAACCTCTGTCATCTTCTCTTTCGGGGGACAAAGGCACCACATTCTTCGTGTGCTTCATCGTGCTTTTGGAATGAACGTCCGCCAAATGCCATCTTTCAGGGACAGCAGTTAAAACTCCCATTCGACTTGAGTTCTTTAGTCAAATTACAGCTGAATTCTTGGCCTGAAGTCTCAAACAACTGCGTGAAGCTGGCTCCAATGACATTAAAAAAATAAAGCGTACCTCAGCTGTGTAGAAAATAAATTGGAGAGATCTACACCTGAAGTGTGTAATGTTTTGAGGGTGGCTACACCTTTAAGAGCCCAGTTTTCATCAATGTATGAGCCCCTTTCTCAGAAAAGCTCACATTCATGTATTTAACAGTAAACTTTGCATACAATTTCAGGGGTTCATGGGCCCCTAAAGGCTTGTCCTGGATCTCAGGTTGTTCAGATTAAAAATTTCTATCTCGGGAATGCAAACTAGTACAGCCACTATGGAGAACAGTGTGGAGATACCTTAAAAAACTGGAAATAGAATTGCCATATAATCCAGCAATCCCACGACCGGGAATACACACCGAGGAAACAAGAATTGAAAGAGACACGTGTACCCTAACGTTCATTGCAGCACTGTTTATAATAGCCAGGACACGGAAGCAACCTAGATGTCCATCAGCAGACTAATGGATAAGAAAGCTGTAGTACATATACACAATGGAATATTACTCAGCCATTAAAAAGAATACATTTCAATCAGTTCTAATGAGGTTGATGAAACTGGAGCCTATTATACAGAGTGAAGTAAGCCAAAAAGAAAAACATCAATACAGTATGCTGCTACTGCTAAGTCGCTTCAGTCGTGTCCGACTCTGTGCGACCCCATAGACGGCAGCCCACCAGGCTCCGCCGTCCGTGGGATTCTCCAGGCAAGAATGCTGCAGTGGGTTGCCATTTCCTTCTCCAGTGCATGAAATGGAAAAGTGAAAGTAAAGTCGCTCAGTCTTTACAGTCTTTACTCAGTCAATACAGTATACTAACGCATATATATGGAATTTAGAAAGATGGTAACAATAACTCTATATGCAAGACAGCAAAAGAGACATAGATGTATAGAACAGTCTTTTGGACTCTGTGGGAGAGGGCAAGGGTGGGATGATATGGGAGAATGGCATTGAAACATGTATATTATCATATGTGAAACGAATCGCCAGTCCAGGTTCAATGCATGAGACAGGGTGCTTAGAGCTGGTCCACTGGGATGACCCAGAGGGATGGGATGGGGAGGGAGGTGGGGGGCGGGGTTCAGGAAGGGGGAACACATGTACACCCGTGGTGGATTCATGTCAATGTATGGCAAAAACCACTACAATATTGTAAAGTAATTAGCCTCCAATTAAAATAAATTTATATTAAAATTTTTTTTCTATCTCTACAAAGTATTAATACTATGTATAAAATAAAGAAGTAACAAGATTATGTTGTACAGCACAGGGAATATAGCCAATATTTTATAATAACTATAAATGGAGTATAATCTATAAAAATCTTCAATCACTATTGTACTATTAATTGTACAGCTGAACTAATATTGTAAATCAATAAAAAAAAATCCAAAACTGTTCATGTGTTTGAACTATGCATGTGTTACTACTAAGTAAACATCTTGTGATCATATTTTTCCTTGTATTCTTTTCTAATAAAATTAAAAATAACTTGAAAAAGAATTCCTATCTGAAAAAATATACAATCTAATGGTGAGATTTTAGATCTTTGTGGTGGTGAGTTTTTTAAATTTTCCAAAATTAGGATTACCTCTGTAACAAGAAAATGTTATTTTACCGAGTGACCAAGAAGAAAGAAGCTTCACCTTCTCTAAGTTAATGTCTCCTCGGAGTGACAGAGAAATTGGTTGAAAAGATGGACAAAAATTGAGAGTGAGGATAGTCACTGGTCATCTAAAAATTTGGTTTAAGCCAGTTTTTAAAAGTCTTCTCATTTCTATGTGTTTTTCCACATTTCTCCTGTAATCCAACAGTTTTGCTAAAAAGTCATATGTCTTTCATAACTACAATTAGAACAGCCTACTAATACTTATGTATTTATATTATCCTTTTTCATTCATTTTGAATAAATTCAAAGTTTTCTGAGTCATCCAATTCTTTCTCAAATTCCTTTGTTTTTATGACTAAGCTTCTAATATCTCTCCCTGAGGGCTTCCTTGGTGACTCAGATGGTAAAGAATCTGCCGGCAATGCAGGAGACCTGGGTTCAACCCCTGGGTAGGGAAGATCCCCTGCAGAAGGGAATGGCAACCTACTCCAGTACTCTCGCCTGGAGAATTCCGTGGACAGAGGAGCCCAATGGGCTACAGTCCACGGGGTTGCAAGAGTTGGACGTGACTGGGCAACTAACACACACACACACACACACACACACACACACACACACACATCCCTACCTGAATCTGTTCAAGTTCTAAACATTCAACCTCATTCAGAGTAGAAAACACAGCTTTGTTTGGTTGTTTCTTGGTAAAATGTTTGCTCACTTAAGCAGCTTCATATCACAAGTAAAGGCCTATATGTTGTCAGATTTTATTTTCTTGGGCTCCAAAATCATTGCAGATGGTAACTGAAGCCATGAAATCAAAAGACACTTGCTCCTTGGAAGAAAAGCTATGACAAACCTACACAGCATATTAAAAAGCTGAGACATCATTTTGCCAGCAAAGGTCCATATAGTCAAAGCCATGGATTTTCCAGTAGTCATGTACAGATGTGAAAGTTGGACCATAAAGAAGGCTGAGTGCCGAAGAATTGATGCTTTTCAACTGTGGTGCTGGAGAAGACTCTTGAGAGTCCCTGGACGGCAAGGATATCAAACCAGTAAATCCTAAAGGAAATCAACTCTGAATATTCATTAGAAGGACTGATGCTGAAGCTGAAGCTCCACTAGTTGGCCACTTGATGCGAAGAGCCAACTCACTAGCAAAGACCTTCGATGCTTGGAAAGACTGAAGGCAGGAGAAGCGGGTGACAGAGGATGAGATGGTAGGATGACATCACCAACTCAATGGACATGAGTTTGAGCAAACTCTGGGAGATAGTGAAGCCTGGCGTGCTGCTGTCCATGGGGTCACAAACAGTCAGACATGACTTAGCAACTGAACAATAGGTTGGCTATACTGACAGGTTTCCAAGCAAACCATCACGAGGTTGGCTTGGGTGGGGCTGTTCTCAGGGCCAGTGAGACGTTAGATGAGAAAGGTGCCCTAAATAAACTTTCCAATAGAAGGAAGAGAAAGGGGAATAAGGGCGGGGTACAGGAACTTGAAGCCCTCACAGGTTTAGCTGCAAAGGCCATCCCTGGAAAAACTGGTGGTCCTTGGGCCAGTCTCACTGTTTGGAAAGCTCTGGTAAGCCTGTGACAGGCCTAAACACCAACAGAACATCCAACTTTGGAATAGAATCCTACCATTGAGTACAGAAACAAGCCATGTGATGTCTCATGATGATGTATAACTGAGACTGATAAGAAAAAAAAAAAGTGACAGTAATAATAAATTTAGCTAGGAGGTAAATATAAACCAAAATACAGGTCTGTGGATGAACAGCAAAGAAACCTTTGTTGTTTAAGGTTGGGAATAGTGACTTCGCTGGTGATCCAGTGGTTAAGACTCATGCTTCTAATGCAGGGGGTGTGGGTTCCATCCCTGGTGGAGGAACCAAGATCCCACAGGCTGTGTGGTGCAGCCAAAACAGAAAAAATTACATTAAAAAAAAAAAAAGGTGGGGAATAGCTGTTCTATGACTACAATATTTACCTAGCATACTGATATTAAATGGTAATCAGAATCTGTACCTATTTCAGGGTACAGCCCACCAGGGATTGTGGGCTACATAGATAACCCAAAGAACGCTCACTAAAATACAGTAGAGACACATTTTAACTTAGGCTGATCTGGCTCCTAATTAATAGTCCATTCCATCGCACCACTCTAGGAACTAGGATAGGGAAAGACATTTTTTATTGTGAAAAGCCTGAGAGGAATGCACAAACTGATCAATTTAGGAGGGTTTGCTGTGTACAACTCCTACACAGTGTTATGAAACTGTCCCAAATATTTAGGAGAAACTGGGCGTTTATAGACACCAGAATTCTGCTTTCAAACTATGCCAACAACATGCCATTTAACATACAAATGCTCAAAATTAGATTGCTCTTCTGTCCTCAAAAAATCCTACTTGATAGCTTGAGTGTTTTCTATCATCTTTATTAGCTGAGGTTATTTAAATCGGTGATGTTGCTAAAACACTTTTCACGAACACTTTCCCTGGGGGGAGGAGAGCACGGCGTGATTTGGCCAGGTTTTGTTCATCACAAATTAGGTCAACAGCCCAATCTCAAAAGCAAGCACCATTAATGACATATTTCAAGGGCTTTGCAAAATCAGCCAGCTGGGTCTTGGCAAGCTTCAGCAAGGGTGGAGGGAGGGAAGGAGCAGCCAGCTACACTTCCCTTAATGGCCTTCTGAACTTGGGGTCCTGCGGCTCACAAGGTTTCCAACTGCCCATACAAACAAAACTGCTATTTAGAATGGAAAGGAACATGCCACTTTGATGAGCACAATTTTGGTTTTAATTGACTTGGTTCTGGAAAGTGCAAAATAAATAAGAGCAATTTAAGACGCCTAATGCCGAAGCAAAAATCCTATTTAACAAGGATGTACTGTAACAAGAAATTATCCAGAATTTCTTTTCAGGATGAGGCAGTCACAGAAAGGCTGAGGATGAGAAGAAAAAAAAAAAAATACAGCCTCGAGAAAACAAATGTTTATTTCCTCAGTTCAGTTGCTCAGTCATGTCCAACTCCTTGCTACTTCATGGACTGGGGCATGCAAGGCCTCCCTGTCCATCACCAACCCCCGGAATTTACTCAAACTCATGTCCATTGAATCGGTGATGCCATCCAACCATCTCATCCTTTGTCGACCCCTTCTCCTCCTGCCTTCAATCTTTCCAGCATCAGGGTTTTCACAAATGAGTCAGCTCTTCGCATCAGGTGGCCAAAGTATTGGAGTTTCAGCTTCCTTCCAATGAATATTCAGGACTGATTTCCTTTAGGATGGACTGGTTGGATCTCCTTGCAGTCCAAGGGACTCTCAAGAGTCTTCTCCAATACCACGGTTCAGAAGTACCAATTCTGCACTCAGCTTTCTTTATAGTCCAACTCTCACATCCATACATGACTCCTGGAAAACCATAGCTTTGACTAGATGGATCTTTGTTGGCAAAGTAATGTCTCTGCTTTTTAATATGCTGTCTAGGTTGGTCACAACTTTCCTTCGAAGGAGCGTCTTTTAATTTCATGACTGCAGTCACCATCTGATTCTGGAGCCCCTAAAGTCTGTCACTGTTTCTATTGTTTCCCATCTATTTGCCATGAAGTGATGGGACCAGATGCCATGATCTTAGTTTTCTGAATGTTGAGCTTTAAGCCAACTTTTTCACTCTCCTCTTTCACTTTCATCAAGAGGCTCTTTAGTTCTTCTTTGCTTTCTGCCATAAGGATGGTGTCATCTGCACATATGAGGTTATTTGATATTTCTCCCTGCAATCTTGATTCCAGCTTGTGCTTCATCCAGCCCAGTGTTTCTCATGATGTACTCTGCATATAAATTAAATAAGCAGGGTAACAATATATAGCCTTGACGTATTCTTCCCTATTTGGAACCCGTCTATTGTTCCATGTCCAGTTCTAACTGTTGCTTCCTGACCTGCATACAGATTTCTTAGGAGGCAGGTCAGGTGGTCTGGTACTGCCATCTCTTTAAGAATTTTCCACAGTTTGTGGTGATCCAGAGTCAAAGGCTTTGCATAGTCAATAAAGCGGAAATCAAATGTTTTTCTGGAACTCTTGCTTTTTCGATGATCCAGTAGATGTTGGCAATTTGATCTCTGGTTCCTCTGCCTTTTCTAAATCCAGCTTGAACATCTGCGAGTTCACAGTTCACGAACTGTTGAAGCCTGGCTGGGAGAGTTCTGAGCATTACTTTACTAGCGTGTGAGATGAGGGCAATTGTGTGGTAGTTTGAGCATTCTTTGGCATTGCCTTTCTTTGGGATTGGAATGAAAACTGACCTTTTCCAGTCCTGTGGCCACTGCTGAGTTTTCCAAATTTGCTGGCATATTGAGTGCAGCACTTTCACAGCATCATCTTTTAGGATTTGAAATAGCTCAACTGGAATTCCACCACCCCCGCTAGCTTTGTTCGTAGTTTATTTCCTACCTTATTCTAAAAATAGTCAAGTTGCTTGATAGGATTTTAAAGCCAAGATACAATGGCAACTGAAAGAATCAATACTCCAGGAAGTACAGCAGAAATAAACACAACATTGTAAAGCAACTATACTCCAATAAAAAACTAATTTAAAAAATGCTCGGGAAATACTTAGCACCGATGTTCAATCTTTTCCTCATGTTAACTTTTTAAAGATTTTTCAACAAGCAAAGTTAAGTGTCAGCAGTTTTTACTTTGATATTTGACTGAAATTTTGCTTTCCTATCTTCCTCATGACAATACAAAAATGAAGTCGTCATAGGCAGTGATGGTTTATTAAATCTCAGATGAGACTTAAAACTGCTAGTTTAAAAATGCAGTGTATTAATAAATGCAATTTACACATGCACGCATGCATGTTCACTCAGTTGTGTCCAACTCTGCGACCCAATGGACTGCAGCCCACCAGACACGTCTGTCCATACAATTTCCCAGGCAAGAATACTGGAGTTGGTTGCCATTTCCCACTCCAGGGGATCTTCTTGACCCAGGGATTGAACGGAATCCTTCATTGGCAGGTGGATTCTTTACCACCGAGCCACCTGGGAAGCCTATAATCTAGAGATTATCATTTAATGCAAGAGGGAAAAGTTGGGGGCTAAGTGTTTTGTCACTTCTTAAAATCAAGCTGAATATAAAAACTCAAAAGATAGATTTTATCTAGTTAAGTTCGATAAAAACATACAAATGCCTCTCTGTATTTTAACATCAAGGAAACTAGTATGTTAGGAATTTTATCTAAAATATGAACATGTGTTTTTGGAAAGCAGCTGTCTCCTGTCCATTACTTCACCAAGTCCTGCCTTCACGCTACAAATCCAGGCCTTATACTCTGATAGGAGTGTGTGTTACACTGGTCCCTTTAAAGTAATAAAGCTCCACCTACCTTCAAGTGAAAGCCTGGGATGTGCAGGTTCACTTCCACATTTTCTCAGGCTCAAGACTTTTGGATGCAGCAACCAAGAAGGGATTCACACTGGGGGAAGGGTATGGAAAAGGGGAGTGAACAAGACTTAGGCAGGGAAGGGAGGACGGAGCTCCAGTCTGGTTACTTCTGTCCTCCTGCCTGCAAGACTTGGCACAGAGAAAGCTGAGGAAACACCACGGCTCCAAACAAGGTGCCCTGCACTCAAGAGGAACACCTGTAACAGGTTTCATGTTCCATGTTAAGAATTCAGCTGCTGGAGGTGCTTTAAATACACATCAGCTGGAGCATTTCTGCTCCCCAACAAGATGAGCACCTTTGAGAAGAGAACTTGAAAAAACCCTGTCATCTATAAAAGGCAAAATGTATTAACGTGTATGTTGATAAACTGGGGGAACGGCTTGGACCCACTGAGAAGGTACATGGCAGTTCCTTGCATTATACAACCAAATTGAAGAACTATCTTGTCTTACTGAATACAGTAGCCCTTAAAGGTCATAAATTGTGTTCAATTTGAGTCTTCCACCCTATGCCCACCATCATTGCTTTTACCTTCGTGAAGCATTTGCTCATTTTTCCAATAATCCGAAAAGTGGAAACTGACAGTAGTACATTAAAGATGCATTTCGTTTTTCTAAGACTTCTGGGATACTGTAGTTAAAACTCCACCCCACCCCTTTCTTTTCTGCTAACGTAGTAGCTTTCACAACCTAGACTGCACAGATGAGAGCACCTGGGAATTAAAAGGACAAGACTCAATACGTGCACCCCACCCCTTACCAATTGAATTTTCCCAGGTGCAGCCTTGAAATCACTTTCAGCCTTGAAAGTCGGGAGGAATGAATTCCACTTCTAACTCCGGGAGAAATTTAAGATTAAATTTAAGATTTTTATCCCAGTGGCCAGTATGACTTAAGACGACACTGCCTGAGGGGTTCTGGGAAATTTTATTTGTTCTTTGGTGAAAAACTTGTCCAGTGAAAAATGTCCCGTGACATTCCAAGAGCCATTCTCACCAACCAAGTTGGGGAAGCAGCCTAGAGCAAAGCCAGAATTCAGACGCAGACAGGAAGCTATCAATTCTGTATCCTTCATGACATGACAGATCTTACATCAAATGCTGTCTGACACCACAACTATGCCCCAGTTTAGAGTCACATGGGTTCAGTTCAACTCCCTTTCGTCTGCAACCTGTGAGAGGTGTAAATCAGAAAGTAACACACTGGCATGGTGAAGTAACGAAAAGGGTGGAATTTAACCTTTATTTACAGGACACTGCAAGATATGAAATTCCACACAGAAATAAGAAACCCATTGAGAGGAGAAGCTTCATACAGTATGTACAGTTTGGAACTGTTCAAGTATAGTTCTCTTGTAAAAAGTGCTACATAACAAACCACATTCAAAAAGAGTTCTTAGTAGAGAAACAGTAAGACAAACTTATACCAAACATAGTACACAACGAACAACTTTAAGCCTCAGATGTATATCTAAAAGTTGAAGGTCCCAGCAGAGCCATCCTGCACTTGGAATGTATAGCCTTCAGAGGTAGTTTCTGGCACAACATTTTGATCTTCCTCTTCCTGGAAGTATTTAAAAACAAAACAACATAATCCCATAAGTTTGGCACATTTCTAAGAGGTAGCTGCCTACCAATCTATATTTACGCTTTATTCTTCTTTTATCTCAATTTATTTAAGCTGAAAACAAAAACAAAAAAAGTTTCCTCATTTCTCCCACCCTCAACCTCTGGCAACCATCAATCTGTTCTATCTATGAGCTGACGTGTTGTTGTCCCCCCCCCCAAACACCTCACATATAAGAGAAATCTTACGGTATTTGTCTTACTCTGCCTGACTCATTTCACTTAGCATAATACCTGTAAGTATTCACTCTTAAGGTCTTCATTGCATATTCCACCTTTAATCTTGAAACATATTTTAATATCTCAAATAGTGCAGGGAGGGCTATTGAAGTTTGCCTGAGAGAGGAAGGTTCTGAATAGGTTAAGAAATGCTACTGTAATTAGGGATGCAACTAGAGATTATCATACTAAGTGAAGTAAGTCAGAGAGACATATCACTTATATGTGGAATCTAAAATATAACACAAATGAACCTATCTACCAAACAGAAACATAGTCATGGACAAAGAAAACAGGCTAGTGGTTGCTAAGGGGGAGGAGATTGGGGGAAGAGATGGCGTAGCAGGTTGAGGTTAGCAAATGTAAATTTTTATATATAGAATGGATTAACAGCTGTATAGCAGAGAATTATATTCAATATCCTAGGATAAACCATAATGGAAAAGAATATATGTATAACTGAATCACTTCACTGTATAGCAGTAATTAACACATTATAAATCAACTATACTTCAATAAAAAATTATGGGACTTCCCTGGCAGTCCAGTGGTTAAGAATCTGCCTGCTAACGCAAGGGACATGAGTTCGATCCCTGGTGGGGGAAGACCCCACATACTGTGGGGTAACTAAGCCCATGAGCCACAACTACTGAAGCCCTTATGGTCTGGAGCCTGTGCTCTGCAACAAGAAGCCATCGCAATGAGAAGCCCACACACCGCAACTAGAAAGTAGCTTCCTCTCACTGCAACTAGAGAAAGCCCTTGCACAGCAACAAAGACCCATCACAGACAAAAATAAGTTTTTTTTTAAAATGCTACTACAATAACAGAAAAAGAGATTTCCTTAACCTGTCACTTTTCAGTAGGCAAGAGGAAAACAGCCTATTAGGCCAGAGGATGGCTGTGGGGTTGGCCCACTTCTCCAACTCCTAAACAAACTCACTCTCACGATATTCTAAGATTCGCGAGGCTATTCATTCCAAAGTAAACTGGTGACTTTTTAATATTTCAAGTTAAAAGATGGTATTATTATCAAGCAAAACATTAGAGGAACAAATATGTATGTTAACTGCAATAGCATACTTATGCTAATATTGTACTATGTTTATCAAGGCTCATTAAGGAAGTATGAGGAAAAAATATCTTATGGGCTTAACCTTCCCAGCTATTAATATTACCCATTTACTCACCTCTACAGAGAAATACTTCTCAATCAAGTTTAATGAAGCTTTGTACACAGACTCATTTTCATGGCTTTGTAACGCTTCAATTTTGTCCAAACCTCCACATTCTTCAATCATTATACTAAGTTTCTCAGTTTCATGTAGTTTCTCAGCAGCCTGAAAAAAATTCCAAGTTTAGAAGACTAAACTTTGAATGAACTCTTTTAATGAAGAAAACAATGTCTGTTTGACTATCAATATATATCAGACAGAAATAAACACTTAACAGTTCCTTCACAACCCTATGAGATAAAACTCAACTTTACATTTTTTAACAATTCAAAGGAATCAGATCTGTACTTGCTCTTCACAGCTACTTCTGTAGCTTTCAGCCACGAAGATCTTACTATAGTTCTCAACCTTTTCTGTGTATCAAAATCACTTGGATAACTTTAAAAATGACACTATATCCAGGCTCCACTGGTCTGTTTCGGGAACAGAAAATTACTGGTATAAAAGCACCCCAGATATTGTATAGAAATCAAGGAAGAGAACCATTGTCCAAGGGTAATAACCTAAGGTATGTAAAAAGAAATTCCCTTAACTGGACTATTTGTTGATATCAAGAATCTATTAGGTATATATACAAATGATATCGTGGCTAGCTATGTTTTTAAAGTCCTCAACTTTCAGGAGACATAAATATTTAAAAATGAAATAACTGACATGTTTCAAAATAAAATAAAAGGTAAGGGTGAGGAGAAAGAGGCCAAATGTTGACAAATTATTTAAGCTAGGTGACACATACATTAGGGATCATTATTCTAAACTCCACTTTGATATGTAAAAATTTCCATAATCAGAAGTTTAAAGGTGTTGAATGGGACCTACCAACCATTAAACATTACGATCAAGTGCCATGTGCTATAACACTTCGATCAATTGGGAATGGAACCAAAAGAAAAATATAATTAACCAGGTCATTCAAATTTAATTTCACCAAAGTTTAGCATGAAATTGGGGGAATTAATGCTTGACAAAATAAATGTGTATGAACAGCGTTCATCTATGTACCTGGCCTCAATTCAGGTCACATCATGCATTTGTCATCTCCTTTCTCTCTCTCATAATCCTTTGCCACAGCTTTTATCAAGAGTGTGGCCCACATGAACAGGTTTTCTGATTCCGTGGTGAACTGAGTAAACTTAGCTGCCCCTCACTCCGTCATCTAAACAGTAAACCAATCATCAAGTCCAAATTCAAACAAATGCCGCCTTGTTAAGCCTTACCCGAAAGATATTTGAAACGGCATCCAGAATAACCAGAATAATTTTGGTATCTTTTGCAGTTAGGAGGTTCATCATCGGCTCTATTATGCCACAATGAACAAGGTACACAATCTGCTCAACAGTTCCGCCGCTTGTATAGTTGTTCACAGCCCATGCGGCTTCCTTTTGTGTCTTAAAGTCTGCCTAATTTTAGCATAAAGAAACAGGTTTATTTCAGAATGGTCATAAAAATAAGATTCCAAAACTACTGTTTTAGAAGAAAGCGATTAAGACTTCTAATTGGTTCTATCCAAGCTAAAGTAAAAAGGTTACTATTATTTAGCAAAGGACTGTTAAATAGAACCTAACATTAGTACATTAAGAATCTTAAGAAGTACAACTCTACCAAGTGCCTGGCCATTAAGTCCTAAGGGTGTAGTACCTTTGAGAGAAGGCCAACAAGGAATGGGACTAATCCATGATTCACAACTTGTTGTATCTGGTCCTGGCGGCCAGCTGTGATGTTTGACATTGTCCATGTAGCTTCCTTCTGAATATTTGTTTTGGAGTTTGTTAGCAGGCTGGGAAACACGGCAAGTGCTCCTGCATCTATTACAACCTGTGTTTGTTCATCTGTCCCAGTGACAATATTTCCTATGGCTCTGAGCGCAGGAGTCTGAAAGGAAAAAAAAGTTGACGCTGGCAGTTATCTTTTATCTATTCCAGCACTACTCAAAAGCTCTACACCCTAAAAGTTTTGACAAGTAAGAGGCTCATTATGGCCTAAAATATACAATATGTCAATATTAGTACCAAGTGATTGTGCTCCTTATACTTTACATTCTGATTTGAAAATTAACTTACCAAAAAAAAAAAGAAAGAAAATTAACTTACCACAATTGGCAATTCAGTAGCTCCTAAAAGCTTCACAAGTTGGGGTACAGCCCCAGTTTTCACAACCATTTCAATCCGTTCATTTGGACCATCAGTAAGGTAGGAAATAGCCCAGCAGGTATCAGCTAGTACTTCTGGATCATCATGATACAGGAGACGAACTAAAGTAGGAAGAATCTGCTCAATAGCCTCTAAGGGGGGTGCAGGATTCTTGTTGCGACAAAGATTTGAAAGTGTCCAGGTAAGATTACGTAAGTAACCACACTGGGGGGAAAAGAAAAATGCAATGAAGTGCTGTTTTTTAAGGGGGTAGAAAAATGAGAATCAATGAGAAATGTCACTTATGGTAAGTAACTTACTGCTAGAGATGACATATCAGGGACAGCCAGGAGTGCCAACAGCGGATCAACTGCACCATACTTGATCACCAAGTCTCGGAAAACTGAACCATCACCTTAAAAAAAGAGAAGGCAGCAAAGTTAACCATGACTACCTGTCTAGTGCCATTAATTTCAGTTACTGAGTACACCAGTGTCTTGACGCAACATATACACTAAGACACTTCTGCCAACCTCAATATGACTGGAGACATTCAGTCAAAAGAATTTCAAATCCAAGTACCTGCAATGTTTCCTAGAGCCCATACAGCTTGTTCACTGATGTGAGCATGGGGAGATGCCAACAGAGAAATGAATGCTGGGATAGCACCTCCATCTACCACAGCCTTGGTCTGTTCTGATGTCCCAGAAGCAATGTTAGTGAGGGCCCAAGCAGATTCAAACTGAATGGGACTACAATCAATTCTTCCCAAGAAGGACACAAATTTTGGAATCAAACCAGCCCGGATTATATTGTCAATAGGGGGCTGTTTTTCCCTAGAAAGCAGTTTCCTATGGGTAAACAAAAAGAGAAACAAAAGTTGAAGGTGATTAACCAAACAAGTTCATACCAAAAAAAAAAACCAAAAAAACAACAACACTTTAAAACGCAACTCGAGACCAAAGAAGTTCATATAAAAAACACAAATTAAAACGCAACTTAATGCAAGAGTTTAGAACTTTAAGTAACCTTTTACAGTGAAGACTAAATGCTGAGATATCATGGAATTTAAGAGAAACCAAGCAGACTGTTTGCATGGTGCTACCACAGGTAGTGTCTTAAACTACTTTTCCCAAAACTGAAATATTACCAATAATGCAGAACCTTTCTCTCTGCAGCAATCTATTTTAGATCTTACCACTTTTTAAAAACTTTGACAATATGATAGCATCACATTAATCTGCATTAATTACTTTGACCAGTAGTGAGGACACACATCTTTTCCCTATCTTTTGTCAACTGGATTTGCTTTTCCCCACACTGTGAAGCTACAGAAATTATTAATCCTTTCTACTATGGATGTCACAAATATTTGGGTATGGTGGATGGGAAGAGTCTAATAAATAGAATATATTTATTTCCTAAATGGATGAACCATTCTAAATGAATATGCTAATCGCACTTACTGAATAATTCCTCCTTTCCCTGACACTGACTTGAAATGCCAATGACAAAAAAAAAACATTTCTTAAGTACATCAAAAAGTTATCACTGGAGGCAGATGTAATTTTAGGCAACTATAGAAAATTTTATATTAGGAAAGATTATAATGAAAATAGGCCTCGGCCTGGCTTAACCTTTACTCTACGCACCACCTACCCATCGCTTTCCCACCAAAAAATGTAAAAAAGCTGATTTCTTAGTTTACTCATGCTACAGAAGACAAGACTTACCTAGCAGCTTGAGTAGCTTGGAGCTGGCTTTCCAAATTGTTGCCATTTATGCCTTTGACAATATCATCAACAGACCAATTTACAGTGCCCTACAAGAACAGGGGAATTAATTTTCAAGTTATCATTTTTAAGATTAAATACAATGCAATCCCAACATGAAGACATTTCTATGTTTATAATCAGTTACTAAAAGTTTAGTCCCACATTTAAATTTACCTGTTAAATATTCATCATTTAATATATAGAACAATCCTCAAATTTGGTGTCATGACTAAATGATGTCTTAGGTAATGGAGTATCCCAGCATCTAGTCACTAAAAACAGTAGCTGTGAATAGGTTAAAAAAATGGACTAGAGCACTGTGAAGGTTATTCCTACATTAGTCTCAATCACTTGTATTGAGATATGCTTTTAGGGGAAAAGGGATAGAATCAGAGGCAGTGTGCTGGGAATCTGCAAAGCTAAGGTTGTTATCCATGCATTTCCCTAGTGGTGTTGCACACATAAACATTACAGGTAGTGACTATAGACTGGAGTTAACTGTAGCATTTGCTTGAGAACCAAGCTACAGTTAACTCAAAAAGACAGTATCACGTTCTCCCTAAAACCTTACAACAAGGAAAATGTAAAATCTAAACAACCATAGAACAAATGATTATATATATAAAACACTGTATATAGCATTATACAGAATTTACTCTCTGTTTGTGGTACAGAATGGGGTGCTACAGGAATTCTGGGAAGGGAGCATATTTCCTGTTAGGATGACCTCGAAGTGCTATAAAGAGAAGATGGGATTTGAGTATACAACTCGAGAAACAGAACACAGGTAAAATTCAGTGGGGGGAGAAAAAAGAACACTGATGAAATGAGGAGCACTGAAGGAAAGCAAAATGGAAAAAAAGGCAGGAAACTGCCCAATATTTTTAAAAGATGAAAGATAAATTTAAAGATCTAGGATGGGGTTTCCCTGGTGGCTCAGCGGTTAAAGAATCCACCTGCAATGTGTGAGACCTGGGTTCAATCCCTGGGTTGGGAAGATCCCCTGGAGAAGGGAATGACTACCCACTCAAATATTCTGGCTTCCATGGACTGTATGTATAGTCCACGGGGTCACCAAGAGGTGGACATGACTGAGAGACTTTCACTCAATCATGCACTTCTGATAAAATCATGAAGTCTCCATGAGTAGAATTCTAGGATGGGTCTAATTTTCAAAAAACCTTTAAAAAAGGATTTAAAATCAAAGTTTCTAAAATGTTTTAAGCAGTATTTTAAGAAAACTTTTAGGTAAACAGTATGTGCCACAGAATGAAAATCAAGAGATAAGGAAAAAGACCTAAAAAAAGCTGATAACAAGTACAAAAAAGGGCGGGAGGGAGGAAGGGAAAGGGAGACAATGGAAAAAAAAGGCAGAAATAAGTTGGTTCTGGACATACTAACTTTCACTGAACACTTGAATGGTTAACTCAAAGTAAAAGCTGGCAACTGGAAAAGCAGGGAAACTTGAAGGGTAGATCAGAGCTAAAGACAACCTTGGAATCAGCTTCCATAGATTACAGAGGATGGCAGGGGAAAGATAACCCATCAAAATTACTGACCGGGAGCACACAAAAGCAGATCTTCACATTTGATAGTTAAAACCCACAAAGCTAAGACATGTTATTTAAGTATCTCAGAAAAGCCTCATATTGATTTTCTGGGTTTACCATAATTCATAAGCTAAAATATCCTCACCTGGTTGTTGCGGTTTTCCTGCAGTGGAGAAGTAGCATCATCAGGAAAAGAGCTGACATTTCTCCTTTTCAGCATCTGGTCATCCTTCTTAGCTTTCCTTAGCTCCACATTAACTTCTATTCGGCGCCGCCTCATTTCCTTGAGAAAAGATAACATATCATCTCACCTATTACATCAGTGTTAGTTGCCAAGTGAGGACAATTTTTCAAATTCACTCCAAGTTTTGACGCCCTTTTCAAATACCTTCCCATTTAAAAAATACTAGGAAAACAACAGAAGGTACTCACTGTACTGTCTTTCCCCTTGTTCTTGAATCTGTTAAGGCGGGGAGCTGGTGAATTAGCATTCTCATTGGTGGACATGATTATAAGACAAGGAGAAAGCTGCAAGATGAGGGAGAGAAAAAATTTTCCTTTTTATCACTTCGTTTGGCAATAAGATAAGCATTAAGGGAATTACCAAATACACGTTCAATTCGTATTTCTATACTAGAGGAGGAACTTCCTTTTTCAGCACTATGGAACTATATTTGCCCCCTCCCCTCTGAAGGGCTGAGGCTTCCAGGAGTAGTACCGTCCACCAGAAATATAATGCAAGCTGTATAAATTTAAGCTTCCTAGTAGCCACGTTTGTTAGGAGCAAATGAAATTAACTTCAATAATATATTTTATTTACTCCAATATCTATTTTCTCATTTCAACACATTACATCAAAAAATTACTGAACTATTTTGCATTCTTTTTTCATACTAATTCTTCGAGATCTCGCAGGTACCTTAAGCTTACAGCATTAACTCAGTTTAGACCAGCCACACGCGTTTGGTGACTACCACACTGCACAGCGTGGCTCTAGACTCTATATAGGATCCATGAATAGTTAACTGAAGGGGAAATAAGGTTACAGTTAAAATCTGTGTTGTATGCGCCACAAATTCAGATCTTCTGGAGGCTCTGCTGTCTCTAAATGGCCAAAACAGATATATTCTCTACGTTTGAAAATTTTAAAAAATCTGATTCGTCATTAACATTGTGTGAACTTTCATAAAATTTCCTGCCCACCCTGAACACCTGTGACGCAATTCAGCATCTCGCACAATTTCCATAAATTGAGTGAATGCACTAAATTTGGCTGTATCAGCTGTGTTCCACTCAAACTCACCTACTTAAGAGCAATCTCCCAAAATACCACAAAAATCCTCCTTCAAAGTGTATCTTTAATTCCATTCTGTTCTTTTACGAAATTGTGACACAGCCAACCCAGGGCCTACAAATTAAGAGATAGCACCTCCAACTGCCACCTCCATCTCCAGTCCTCTCCCCTACCCCACCCCCAATTCAGGGAAGCAGCAGCGGGAACCCGCGAAGGAGGAGCTAGAGGCGCCGGGCCCCCTACCGAGGATTTAGTCCTCGGGCCTAACTCTAATTCTTGCTCAAAGGCGATTGCAGCGGTTCGCAAGGCCTCGGGCACTAAAGCCCAAGCACTCGCATCCATAGTGAAACACCCGTTTCGGCAAGGAACTACGCCCCCGAGGCCTCATCGACCAGAGAGGCCAAAGCCTGGCCGGCCGGGCGTCTACCCCGAGACTCCCTTCCCGCCTCCAGCAATCCGAGAGCGGCCTACGGGCCAACCTTTGCCGCTCCAGCTGCGCTGCGACCTCAGTGCGTACCTACACAGCAGGCTCAAGCGTCCACCGGAGGCGATGCGCGGCGCACAAGCTGCAGGGTCTGCTGCCTCTAAACGTCCACCACGGTCTGCCCGAGGACGGTGTGGCTCGTGCAGCCGGCCGGCGCGATTTAAATTTCCCGGTGGCTCCGCATTCCGATTGGCTGGTTCGAGCTTACGCTATACGCCCATTGGTGGATTTGAAAAACACGTTAGCTGGGGAGGGGGTCAGAGGACCCAGATGAAGATAGGATAGCATCGCGAGATAAGGGAGCGGCCGCGCTATCCCCGAGAGCCTTGCAGTGCGGAGAAGAAAAACTCCAGATCCCGGCATGCAGCGCGCAGGGCCGGGTCCCTGTCCTTCTTGGTCGGAGAGTTTGCTCTTTGCATGGGTTTACCGCTGTGTGGTGGCTGGTCGTTTTCCTGAGTGTTTGCCTTAACTAAGTACCACAAATTTTTCCCAAAATAATTCTCTTTAACAATCTTAATAAAGAAATATATTCCTATGCATTTTTCCCGATAGGACTCAGAAGGAACTTGGCCGGGGTTTCTGGCCATCAAGGAGGGGAGGGGTAAGGCAGATAATGTGCTGCATTTTTTTAGTTGTTACTGTTTTTAACTTGTGTCGTAAAAGACTGCATAGAAGGCAGACCTATGTTAACAAAAGATTTATTAATGCCTGCTTCTCCAGTCTTATTTTTAATAATTTCAAATACAAAAGAACTGCAAATTTTTATCCATATTTGCTAAATGTTAACTTACTATTTTGATGTGTATATATATGTATACACACACACATGCGCGTGTACCTGTATTTATATATACATGGCTTTTACATATTACTTTTTGAACCATTTGAGAGTAAGTTTGAGAAATCATGTCCCTTTACCCCTAAATATTTCAGCTTGTATCTTGTAAGAATAAGGACATTCTGTTATATTACCACGCCATAATCATCAAATTTAAGACAATTGAACTTATATGCGATTACTTATTTATAGTCTGCGTTCAAATTGTCAATTGTTATAGTAATGATCTATGCTATATTTTATATATTTCAAATAAAATGTTTGCATTTTCTTGTAATTTAAAAAAAGCGTCAGTGATAGTTATCAGAACCTAAAGATTATGGTCCACTTTCTTTTCGCAGCTTTTCTGTATTCTGAGAAGGCTATTTTTAAGAAAAGCTGTATTGGCTTTTTCTTTTTTTTACTATGAATTCAAACAATGAACTTTGTCCCTCCTGCAGGCATTTTTGCCAGCCTCACTCATTGTTTAGCTGTAATGGGAGTCATGGAGGTTCACTCTACTCCCACATAACCAATCAGCATTATCTTACCCCTAAACGCACGATGGTAGGATTTCACCTCTAAACCAGTCACTACATGGCATTCTCTTGGCTACTGTGAATGGTTCAGGGGCAGTCATGTGACCTAAATTCATTCAAAGAAGCCTGTGCCTTTTGTTTAATGATGAGAGGTAGGAAAGCAGGCTCTGTTCTCAATTGAGAGATGTGAATCCTAGAAATCCGGTAAGACAATTGGAGAGAAACCGTGAAAACTTTGATCAATACCCTGCCTTACCTCAAAGGCTGCACTTATATGACTTTGCAAATACATCATCCCGTGCACTTCCTTTGTTGTTTATTGGGTCTTCTTTTGCTTACAAATAAATATTGGCTACTACGTGCTGAGCGCCGAAGAATTGATGCTTTTGAACTGTGGTGTTGGAGAAGACTCTTGAGAGTCCCTAGGACTGCAAGGAGATCCAATCAATCCATCCTAAAAGAGATCAATCCTGGGTGTTCATTGGAAGGTCTGATGTTGAAGCTGAAACTCCAATACTTTGGCCACCTCATGCGAAGGGTTGACTCATTGGAAAAGACCCTGATGCTGGGTAGGATTGGAGGCGGGAGGAGAAGGGGACGACAGAGGATGAGATGGTTGGATGGCATCACCGACTCGATGGACATGGGTTTGGGTAGACTCCGGGAGTTGGTGATGGACAGAGAGGCCTGGCGTGCTGCAATTCATGGGGTCGCAAAGAGTCGGACACGACTGAGCAACTGAACTGAACTGAACTGAACTACGTGCCCAGAAGTGTTCTAAGTTTTTTACCTTTATGAATACATTTAATCTTCACAACTCTGTGAGGTAGCATTATTATCTGTTCCATTTCACAGAAGAGAAGAGTGGGTGGTTAGGTAACTTATCCACATTCACACAGGAGTAAATGGCAGAGACAGGACTCAAACCCAGCCCCTCTCCTTCCAGGATCCATGCTCTCTGACCACCATTCTGTACTTGCCCCTGAAAACAACCTGAAACAGAAGTAAAAAGTCAACAGTGAAAGTTGCCTTTGAAAGATACCTTGCCCTGGGAAAGCATACAGCCCCACCCCCTCAAATCTTCCTATTGTAGTTGGGATGGAGATTCAGGAGAGGGCCTAGTGTGGCCTAAACCAATCCCATTCCATCCCCCAGACACAGGAATTGGTTTGCTGATGAAGATATAATAGAATACAGTAAAATATTTACTCAGACTTCTGTGAGATATCCCCTCTCTTCCAGTGGACTGTGTGCTATGATGATGTGAGCCTGAGAATGAAGCTGAACCTGAGAAGCAAACTCAAGTGTGCCCAAGTCTGAATAATCATAGTCTGTCAGTCATTCTTTCAAGTAAGAACTGTGTTCCAGTGACAAGGCAACTAGTTTAGCCTGCAACTCAAACACCGCACAAAATGCTTTCCTCAAGAGACAATCATTGAATTTTGGTTATCTGGTAGAAGTGATTTATGCATAATTCCCATTTTGTTGCACAAAATATTAAAAACATGTATTCAAGGGTTGGGATTTAAATTAATAGTTCTTATAGTGTCACCTCTTCCAACAACACAAGAGAAGACTCTACACATGGACATCACCAGATGGTCAATACTGAAATCAGATTGATTATATTCTTTGCAGCCAAAGATGGAGAAGTTCTTATCAGTTCAGTTCAGTTCAGTCGCTCAGTCATATCTGACTCTTTGCAACCCCGTGAACCGCAGCATGCCAGGCCTTCCTGTCCATCACCAACTCCCTGAGTCCACCCAAACCCATGTCCATCGAGTCGGTGATGCCATCCAACCTTCTCATCCTCTGTTGTCCCCTTCTCCTGCCCTTAATCTTTCCTAGCATCAGGGTCTTTTCCAATGAGTCAGCTCTTCGCATGAGGTGGCCAAAGTATTGGAGTTTCAGCTTCAACATCAGTCCTTCCAAAGAACACCCAGGACTGATCTTATTTAGGATGGACTGGTTGGATCTCCTTGCAGTCCAAGGGACTCTCAAGAGTCTTCTCCAACACCACAGTTCAAAAGCATCAATTCTTCGGTGCTCAGCTTTCTTTATAGTCCAGCTCTCACATCCATACATGACCACTGGAAAAACCATAGCCTTGACTAGATGGACCTTTGTTGGCAAAGTAATGTTGGCAAGCACCAATTTGTCACTGACAGACCTCTGGGGTCTCTTTTATAAGGGTACCCATCCCAACATGAGGGCTTCATCTCCAAGACCTAATCACCTCCCAGAGGCCCCATCTTCTAACACTATCACCTTGAAGGTTAAGATTTCAACATAAAAACTTGGGTGTGAGGTACTCAAGATGCTCAAGTAGCGGCTTGTGTGTGGCTAAGTCCTTTCAGTCATGTCCGACTCTTTGTGACCCCATGGACCGATCTGGGAAAGATTGAAGGCAGGAGGAGAAGGGGACGACAGAGGATGAGATGGTTGGATGGCATCACCGACTCAAAGGACATGAGTTTGAGTAAACTCCGGGAGTTGGTGGTGGACAGGGAGGCCTGGCATGCTGCAGTCCATGGGGTTGCAAAGAGTCAGACACGACTGAGCGACTGAACTGAACTGAACTGAACTGAAAGAGCGTCTAATATGCAGTCAAGACTGAGAACCTTCCCAAGAAGAACCTAACGAAAAACAAGCCCCTTCCACAGATACCCAGACCGCCCGCGTGCCTGCCAAGCAGTACGAGGACAGTGCGGGGGGTAGGGGGCGGGGGGTAGGGGGTGGGGGGCCCCGAGACAGCCCATGCGCATGCGCCTAGGGGCTAGGGCGGCGGGCCAGGCTGAAGGCGCAGGCGCGTGCTGCAGCCACTGGGGGCGGTTCCCAAATCGCACGCAGCCCGACGTGAAGCCACAAAGCGCGGGGGCGGGGCACGATGATGGCATCGCGTAAGAGGACGGTGTGAGAACCCGGATCCTGTGGTGACCCAGTGGCCTAATGGATAAGGCATCAGCCTCCGGAGCTGGGGATTGTGGGTTCGAGTCCCATCTGGGTCGTGCCGAGGTTAGTTTTGGTGGAGAGAAAAGCGATGATGGGCACTAAAATACATTTTGAAGTGTGATTTCTCTTTCTCTCCTGCGATCGCCAGGGCTGTTGTATTTACAAAATCGGAAATGCATTCTCTGCTGCAGTGCAGTTGAGACCTTGCAAGAGGAAACTAAAATGTGACCCAAAAGCGGAGCATTTACTCTTGCCTAGTTTATATTTATCTTTAAAAGAAAAAAGCCTTAGGAAACATCAAATGCTAGCTGGATAGATAGCATCATCTCTTTTTCTGTCTTTTCAAAATGCATTTCATCATGGGCAGCCACACATGGAAAACTCCCTCCCCATCCTTATCCCAAGGGGTGTGTGAGCAGATCCAATTGTGCTGGCTGCAAACATTTATTTCCAGAACTAAGGAGAATTTATAAGAAACTGTGTTAAAACATAATAAATATAATTTATGGTTTGTGTCCTTAAAGTACAATGAACAACAAACTGTAGTTGAAACGTAAGGTTCGTGTGTGTGTGTGTGTATTTGATTTGCAAATTAGTGTAATAAAAGAAATGCAATCAGAGTTTAAGCTTTCCAGACTGGTTCAGCTGACAAGCTTGAAAAGTTCAAACTCTTCTTGTAAAACTTGTACAAGAGGAATATCACAGAGTTAAGTCCTACTTTTGAAAAAACAAATGCTAAATTCCATGTGGGGATCCTGGGTTTGAGCCTGAAACAGATAAAGGACGGTAGAGGAAAAAGCAGTGGAGTCTGAGTACATTCTGCAATTTAGCTACCCACAGTTATCAGTTCAGTTCAGTCGCTCAGTCATGTCCGACTCTTTTCGACCCCATGGACTGCCGCACACCAGGCTTCCCTGTCCATCACCAACTCCTGGAGCTTGCCCAAACTCACGTCCATTGAGACAGTGATGCCATCCAACCATCATCCTCTGTCGTCCCCTTCTCCTCCTGCCTTCAGTCTTGCCCAGCATCAGGGTCTTTTCTAATGAGTCAGTTCTTCTCATCAGGTGGCCAAAGTATTGGAGCTCCAGCTTCAGCATCAGTCCTTCCAATGAATATTCAGGACTGATTTCCTTTAGGATGGACTGGTTGGATCTTCTTGCAGTCCAAGGGACTCTCAAGAATCTTCTCCAACACCACAGTTCAAAAGCATCAATTCTTCGGTGCTCAGCTTTCTTTATAGTCCAACTCTCACATCCACACGTGACTACTGGAAAACCATAGCTTTGACTAGATGGACCTTTGTTGGCAAAGTAATGTCTCTGCTTTTTAATGTGCTGTCTAGGTTTGTCATAGCTTTTCTTCCAAGGAGCAAGTGTCTTAATTTCATGGCTGTAGTCACCGTCTGCAGTGATTTATACCAATGTTGGTTTCTTAATTGTGACAAAGGTACATGGTAATGTAAGATGGTAACGTTAGGGGAAACTGAGTGAAGGGTATATGGGAACCCTCTTTGCAACCTTTATGAAATCATTAACATTAAATCTGAAATTATTCCAAAATTAAACATTTATTAAAGAAAAAACCCTACACAATCAATGGGAAAATTTAGCTGATACCTTTACCCCACCCCCACCCGCCGCCCCTTTTAAGATTAGGAAGATAGTGCTAAATTTAAAAGCCAGAACAGACTAACAAATGAATAAGCCCAGGGCATGACTTCCAGCTCCATTCCTGGTGCCTCAGAGTTGGTGGCCACATTAGGTCCTTGCTACAGTAAGTGCTCAAAAAATTGGAATTGCCTTGTCTCCCACTTTCCACCTGCGGGCAGCATCTGGGGACAACAAACAGTGACACCATCTCCCTGGTCCCAAGGCAAGACTGCTGTCATACACAATCCTCAGCCTCAGGGCTGGGCAAGACAAACTCCTCACAGGTTCTCCACCCTTTGGGCTTCTGACTGGCCTGCTCAGGCCTCCAGTGAGCTCACCTGACTCTCCCACCTCCTCCAACCTCTCCTCTCATGCCCATGCCTTCTCTCTGGCAGGTGTTTTGTGACTCACTCACCATAGTTCATCCCAGCTGGAGTCAATGCCTACTGGAGACCCCAGATTCAAGTCATTCAATGCAAGTTCCACGTTTTTACCTTCCCTCACCTCCACCATCTCCCCCATTTCTTCCCTCTTCTGTCTCACATGGAGAGGATGTCCCTCCTCCAGTCCCAGGCCGTTCCCTCCCTCTGATTTTGCTTTGAACCCCTCTCTCCTCAGGAAGCTTGTCTGATACTTAGACTGAAAAAAACAAAGTGTTAGTGGGGTCCAACTCTTTGCGACCCCATGGACTATATAGCCTGCCAGGCTCCTCTGTCCATGGAATTCTCCAGGCCAGAATACTGGAGTGGATAGCCGTTCCCTTCTCCAGGGGATCTTCCCAACCCAGGTTCAATCCCTGGGTCTCCTGCATGACAAGCAGATTCTTTACCATCTGAACCACCACACTTAGTAAACATTTAAAAGGTGTAAGCCCATTAATCCCCCCTCACCTTGTCTATATCTTTGGTTTCCTTCTACTGGCTTTCCTTTGAGCCCCTGAACATTCTACAGTTTCTCTATTCCTTGAAAGCTCACCCTTGGTCCTGGGCCCCTGGCAGACAGGTGGCACCGTGGCACCTCCCTCCACACAGTCACGCTACCTCCCTCCATGCAGCCAAGCTGCCTCAGGGCAGTTCCTGCATACCCAGGGTTTCCTTCCTTCCATCTGCCATGTACTCCTCGCTCCCCTGTCGCCGGACACACTCCTCCTGGATACTGACCTCCGAATTGGCAAGTTTAAGAAATACCTTTCACTCCTCTTGCTTGACTCTGCCCTGAAGTTTGAAACTCCTGGCCAGTTCCTTCCTGAAACAAACCCTTTTTTCACAGGCTTCCAGAAAATCTCCTTTTTCTCAGTTCTCCAATCAGCTTCCCAGTCTCCTTTGCTATTTCCCTCTTGTTTCTAACAATGAAAACAAACCAGCCCAACCTGAGCAAAGCAAAAGAGAACTCATTGGAAAGCCATGGGGAAGGGGGGTGCTTACTAAATGGGCGTGGGAAAAACTGGAGGACCAGTTGTGGGGGCCAGCAAGAATCAAAGACACACCAAAGGCCCTCCCAAAAGAAGCTAGAAGCACAGTGTCTCTCAGAGCCAGCCACCTGTCAAGAGGCCACCACTACTGCCATCATTGCCACTTGCCATGCAGCTAGACTTGCAAAAATTGTCTCTGAGGGCTTTTATCATCCCAGGGTCACTTGCTCCAGAATCAAGCTTCCCCAGAAAAACTTACAATTGGCCCAACTTTCTCCTGTTGATTCATGGGACCACAGAGGAATCACCCTCCCACCAATTCTTCCCACTAGGGGAAGAGTAATTTCTTAAAAAGAGGCTCGCATGCTCACTAGCCACACAAAACACCAGCATCTTTCCTCAGCACAAACGTGGTACATTTTATTTTGAGTATTCCATATTAGTTGTTCCATCGTCACTGTTGATTTTAGGTGATGAAGACTGTTGGGTTTTTTTTTTTCCTCTCATTGAATTTGTTTTTTTTTTTTTTTTAATGTATTTTTATTTGTTTATTCAAACTCTTAGTTTTGGCATGTGGGATCTAGTTCCCTGACCAGGGATTGAACCCAGGCCCCCTGCTTTGGGAGCTCGGAATCTTAGCCACTGGACCGGCAGAGAAGTCCCTTGGATTTGGTTTTAATGAGTCTCAAAATTCTCTGGCAGATTTTTGGTCCAGTTGTTGCCATTTAAAAGATTTTAAGAACTAGTAACTTAAAACTGCCACACACACACATACCCAAAAATAAATGGTCCACGAAACACTCTCCTTTCCATCTGAAAGTTTTACAACGCATTGTTATCATCAACCAGTCTCATACTATCAAACTTAAATGGCCAACTGAGACAATTCTGAGATGATTTTTCTATCACTGACTAAGACTAGGGTGGCAGGTATTGGAGCTGATACTCACCTAGCCTTCTGAGGTTTCTTGGTAGACATGGTGACCTTGCCATCTTACAGTGCACAGGACAGCCCCATAACAAAGAAGGAGCTGGCCCCTCATCTAGGAATTGCCTTAGAGGCTTAACAAACAGGGATGGTATGACTATATTATTGATATACCTCATGAAAAACATATTAGGGCCTTTCTAATTGTCCCCATTTTTATCATTTTTTCTTTGTCCCCAAGCAATATCAGGGGCAAGGGCCTCCCAGGTGGCTCAATGGTAAAGAACCTATCTGCCAATGCAGTAGACACAAAAGATGTGGGTTTGATCCCTGGGTCAGGAAGATTCCCTGGAGTAGGAAATGGCAACCCACTCCAATATTCTTGCCTGGAAAACTCTATGGACAGAGGAGCCTGGTGGGCTGCAGTCCATGGGGTCCCAAAGAGTTGGACACAGCTGAGCATTCATGCACACAATCTCGGGCAAAGTGAGGCGTGGGTCAAGGAGTAAATATTAGTATTATATCCGGCCAAATTTTCAAAACTCATATAAGAATGTCAGAAAGTACACCAGAATTAATATTAAAATACAATCCAATAATATTAACATTCAGAATTGTCATATTTTAAAATTTTACCAGATTACAGTACAATTGCCACTTTTCTCCACTCCTCTCAGAAATCCTACAAAAGCACAAGGGGGATGAGAAGCAGAACCACAAACACCTCCATCAGTGAAACCAGGAGGCATCGCAACTCCTCAAATAAAAGGAGAAAAGTTCCTCAAATAAAAGCATGAGGAACCAAGACTGATAGATGCCAATTAGAAGAGGATGCCCATGGCCGCAGATCTTAGGAAAGGCCAGCAGAGGGCGCTTCTTCAAGGGGAGGGTCGCATCCTGAGAGGCAAAACAATAATCTCTTGTTTGCAGTGAGTCTGGGATGTGCGGACAGCAGCCGGTCCTCACAGGGACAGACACGTGTTCTGGGTCTGGATTTGCCTTCCTTGCCTGCAGGGCTTCTGCTTGCTAGCACTACCATTCCTGGACTTAGACATTGCCAGAATGCGCCGGTCCAGGAACTAAGGAGAGGAGGTTAGGGGTGGCTTCTCCCACTATGACCCCTAATGATTCACTGGAAGATTTTTTTTTTGCTTTCCTCGCCAGAGGCTCAGTGGGTCCAGAGGTCCTAGTGACCAGTGGAGAGATGTTTAGGCCAGGAGATACTATCATGGCTCCATTCAACTGGAGATGAGGTTGCCCCTTGACCTTCTGGGACTCCCCAGGCTGCTGAATCAACAGGCGGAGAAGGGGTAGGGGGTGTCACTTTTATGAGCTGAATATTTATGTTACCCCAAAATCGACTGGTAAAAGTCACAGTGTTACCGTATGGGGAGGTGAGGCTTTCAGATGAGGTCATGAGGGTGGAGCCCCGTGATGGATTAGTGTCCTTACAGAAGGAGAAGTGTCTGGCGCCCTTTCCCTGTCTCTGTCTCTCTGTTGCGCTCTCTCTCTCTCTCTCTCTCTCTCTCTCTCTCTCTCGTGAGAATACAGCAAGAAGGCAGCCATCTGTGAGCCAGAAAGAGAGTTCTCACCAGAACCCAGCCATACTGACACCCTGATCTCAGAGTTCCAGCCCCAGAACTGTGAGAAACAAATGTCTGTTGTGTAAGCCACTCAGACTGTGGTACTTGCTTACAGCAGCCCCAGCTCTGACAGCCCCATGAATGATGTGATTACCAAGGAGAAAATGGCTCTGCTACGTAGTGGAGGAAAGAGGAATCCAAGGATTCATGGGAGGTACATCTTGGTGTGCCCTGGTCCCAAAGACTCAGTTAGTGGGAAAGTACAGCCATCCAATAACGACAAGGCTGCCAAGAACTCAAATCCTACAGGAATAAAGTTTTGAGTCTCCCTACCAAGCATTGAGCCCTGCCCAACTGAAGGTAGGAGAAACACAGAATAAATGATGGAAGAAGGCAGTTATGATGATCAACTTAGACCTCATGGTCATTTGCAGAGGAGGCCTCTAACAGCTACATTTATGTTAATTGTATTTTTTTCCCTTCTTTTTAATTTCTACTTGATATAAAGCAGACTGATAGTAGCTAATGGTTTTGGTATCCATTGATTACTAGCTGTATAACCCCGGGCAAGTTACTTAACTTTTCTCTTATCCCTAATCTGGGATAATAAAAGTAAAAGCTCATATGTTTATACAAAGACTTATCTAAAATATTTTATACAAAAATTTAATACTTGGAACAGTGTTCAGTAGGTGCAAGCTATTATTAACAATAGATTTTGTTTTACATTTCATTATAACATTAGACTAGGCAACTTCCACATTAAAAAAGGAAAAATCCCCCAACTTTATTATCATTCATTTCAGAGATCATTTAGTGAACTACAAGTGCATATTTTATGGAATGTAGGAAAACTTGGAATTATAATTTTTTAAACTCCTCAACATTAATTGATGATATCTTTTTACAGTGGTAGCTAGTACAGTCATAGCAGGAAAAACATTCAGGAGAACGGTAGAGACCTCTAGTTCAGCATAAAGATTATCTCTGGGAAGGAAAAGAAATTGGATTTGGGAGGAGCCTAAGGGGCCTTCAACCCTGTATTACTTATCTATTACTGCAAAATGAATTACCCCAGAATTTAGCAGCTTAAAACAATAAACACTTATTATTCATACTTTCTCTGCCCCAGGAATCTGGGAATGGTTTACCAGATGGTTCAGGTCTCTCAGGAGGAGACCAGTCAAGCTCTGGGCTGGGGCTGCAGTCTTATCTGGAGGCTCAACTGGGAGAGGATCTGCCTTCAAATTCACTTACCAGCTGTTGGCAGACCTCAGCTTCTCACTGGCTGTTGGCTGAAGACTTCAGTTGCTTCCTTACCACGGGCCTCTATGGACTGCCTGATGTCCTCTCATCACAGCAGCTGGCTTCCTTCAAGGGGAAATGATCTAAAAGAAAGGGTGAGATTTTGAGAGTGAAGGAGGGGCATGCTAAGAAGAAATAAAATTATGTAATGAAAACAGAAAGAGATGAGAGTTCAGTCTTTTTGTAACCTAGACTTGCAAGTGTTTATTATCACTTTTTCCATGTGCTATGGGTCACTTCCACCGGTCCTGTCACATCTACAGGGGATGTGTCGTGCAAGGGGACAACATAAGGTATGAATACGAAGAAGTAGGGATCACTAGAGGCCAGTCATCCAGGAGACTGGCTACCACCAACTCTATCTATAGTTTTTAGGCATTAAAAAAGAAGCAAATTTGGAAAATTATTAAGGTTTGATAAAACTGGGCCATGCTTATGCAAATATTCATTATATTCTTCTCAGTAGCATTCTTTTGGACTCCCCTGGTGGCACAGAGGATGGGAACCTGCCTGCCAATGCAGGGAACACAGGTTCTATCGATGGTCCAAAAGGATTCCACAGGCCGCCTGTGGAGCAACTAACCCTGAGGACTACAACCACAGAGCCCCTACTCTAGTGTCCACGAGCCACAGCTACTGAGCCTGTGAGCTGCAACTACTGAAGCCCACCTGCCTACAGCCTGTGCTCCCCAGTAAGTGAAGCTGCTGCAACGAGAAGCCCGCACCCTGGCATCGAGTAGCACCCGCTTGTCACAACTAGAGAAAGACTGTGTAAAGCAATGAAGACCCAGTGTAGCCAAAAACAAATAAATACATTAAAATTATATACATATAAAAAGAATGTAACTCATTTATTTTTTAAAAATAGCTTTCTTTTTTGTTTCTTTCTTTTTTTGGCCGTGCTGCATGGCTTGCAGGATCCTAGTTCCTTAACCAGGGATTGAACCTGGGCCCTGGCAGTGAAAGTGCTGGAGTCCGTGGACCACCAGGGAACTCCTTCTATTGAATTCCCCCTTAAAAATGCTCAGAGGAAGATATACCTCAAATAATGATGACAAAGAATCCCAAAGACAATTTCAAGGAACAGACATTTTCAAAAAAGTCAAGGAAGAAATTGTTCTTGTGAATCAGGAAATTATAAGCAGGGCGTAGACAGATGAAAGAACAACAGGGTGAACAACAGAAAAAGAACTAACTAGGGGACTTCCCTGGCAGTCCAGTATTTAAGACTCTGTGCTTCCACAGCAGGAGGCATGGGTTCGATCCCTGGCCAGGGAACTAAGAAACCATACATGCGAGGAACAGCCAAACACATAGTTGATGTTACTGAAAATGAAATCAGAATGAAAAGGAAAAAGATAAAGAGATAAAAATGATGGGTGAGAAGATAAAATACATGGAAGACACGATCAGATCAGTAGTATTAAGAAAGTAATTTAAAAAAAGGGATATTTGTCAGATTTCCAAGGTGAAATGGTGTGGACATCCCTGAAGTAAAATGAAATTTTATTCATTTGAAAGTGAAACACTTGAGGTGTTCCCTGAAAATGAGAACTACTTATAATGCAAAGATGATGACTATGATTGAGATTATTTAACAGCTTGTGAAGTTCTCATCAACGCAATATGAAAGTTTTACAAATATTTGAGAGGAAGAGGCAAAATACCACTATTTAAAAATTTTACAGTTTTCTTCTGAGAAAACCCAAGGGAATCTATGGCAAACAGTTTGAAATATTTTTGTATATACACAAATTGGGATATAAGCAATAAATATTGATATATACAAATCAGTACCCTTTTTATACACCCACCAAAACCAGTTTGAAAATATAAAGGAAAAAAGATCCTTTCCATATTACCCAGGAGATGGTTAGAGCTTAGGTGAAGAAAATGATAGTATTCTAACATAGTTGGAAAAGGTTCAAAGATGTAGAGATATTCAATTTTCAAGGCTGCAGAGATAATACATGACAGCTGCCAATTCCTTTACAAATCTATATATTTAGTGTAATTTTAATTTAATGCAAAGTCTGCTGGATTTTTTTTTTTTTGCCACACTGTGAGTCATGAAGAATCTTAGTTCCCAGATTTGGGATCAAACCCGTGACCTCTGCAATGGAAACATGGGGTCTTAATTGCTGGATTGCCAGAGAAATTCCAGGGTCATTTATTTTTTTCAATTTAACAGAATAACCTTGAAGTTCACTTGGAAAAAAGAAAAACTATAATAGTCAAATAATCTTTGAAAAGAGAGCTATATTATAAGATCATTATAACAATGTCCCATTGTGGGCACCAAAATAAACAGATGAAATAACAGAGAAAAAAGTCCAGAAAGAAACCTACATTTATTAGAAGTTGATGATCTCTATATGCTGCACTCAATATAACATCAAATTTGGAAAACTCAGCAGTGACCACAGGACTAGAAAGGGTCAGTTTTCATTCCAATCCCAAAGAAAGGCAATGCCAAAGAATGTTCAAACTACCACACAATTGCACTCATCTCACATGCTAGCAAAGTAATGCTCGAAATTCTCCAAGCCAGGCTTCAACAGTATGTGAACTGTGAAATTCCAGATGTTCAAGCTGGGTTTAGAAAAGGCAGAGGAACCAGAGATCAAATTGTCAGCATCCGTTGATTCATCAAAAAAACAAGAGAGTTCCAGAAAAACATCCACTTCTTCTTTATTGACTATGTCAAAGCCTTTGACTGTGGGTCACAACAAACTGGGGAAAATTCTTCAAGAGATGGGAATACCAGACCACCTGACCTGCCTCATGAGAAATCTGTATTCAGGTCAAGAAGCAACGGTTAGAACCAGACATGGAACAATGGACTGGTTTCAAGTTGGGAAAGGAGTATTGTCAAAGCTGTACATTGTCACCCTGTTTGTTTAACTTCTATGCAGAGTACATTATGCAAAATGCCAGGCTGGATGAAGCACAAGCTGGAATCAAGATTGCCAGGAGAAATATCAATAATCTCAGATACACAGATGACACCACCCCTAAAGCAAAAAGCGAAGAAGAACTAAAAGGCCTCTTGATAAAAGTGAAAGAGGACAGTGAAAAAGCTGGCTTAAAATTCAACATTCAGAAAACCAGGAATGTGGCTTCTGGTCCCATCACTTCATGGCAAATAGATGAGGAAACAATGGAAACAATGACAGGCTTTATTTTCTTAGGCTCCAAAATCACTGCAGATGGGAACTGCAGCCATGAAATTAAAAGACTGTTGTTCCTTGGAAGAAAAGCTATGACCAACCTAGACAACATATTAAAAAGCAGAGACATTACTTTGCTGACAAAGGTCCATCTAAAAAAGATCTTCATCACCCAGATAATCACGATGGTGTGATCACTCACCTAGAGCCAGACATCCTGGAATGTGAAGTCAAGTGGGCCTTAGGAAGCATCACTATGCACAAAGCTAGTGGAGGTGATGGAATTCCAGTTGAGCTATTTCAAATCCTAAAAGATGATGCTGTGAAAGTGCTGCACTCAATATGCCAGCAAATTTGGAAAACTCAGCAGTGACCACAGGACTGGAAAAGGTCAGTTTTCATTCCAATTCCAAAGAAAGGCAATGCCAAAGAATGCTCAAACTACCGCACAATTGCCCTCATCTCACATGCTAGTAAAGTAATGCTCAGAACTCTCCAAGCCAGGCTTCAACAGTTTGTGAACCATGAACTTGCAGATGTTCAAGCTGGATTTAGAAAAGGCAGAGGAACCAGAGGTCAAATTGCCAACATCTACTGGATCATTGAAAAAGCAAGAGAGTTCCAGAAGAAACATCTATTTCTGCTTTATTGACAATGCCAAAGCCTTTGACTGTGTGGATCACCACAAACTGTGGAAAATTCTTCAAGAGATGGGAATACCAGACCACCTGACCCGCCTCTTGAGAAATCTGTATGCAGGTCAGGAAGCAACAGTTAGAACTGAACATGGAACAACAGACTGGTTTTAGATTGGGAAAGGAATACATCAAGGCTGTATATTGTCACCCTGCTTATTTAACTTATATGCAGAGCACATCATGAGAAATGCTGGACTGGATGAAGCACAAGCTGGAATCAAGATTGTTGGGAGAAATATCAATAACCTCAGATATTCAGATGACACCATCCTTATGGCAGAAAGTGAAGAAGAACTAAAGAACCTCTTGATGAAAGTGAAAGAGGAGAGTGAAAAAGTTGACTTAGAGCTCAACATTCAGAAAACTAAGATCATGACATCCAGTCCCATCACTTCATGGGAAATAGATGGGGAAACAGTGGAAACAGTGACAGACTTTATTTTCTTGGGCTCCAAAATCACTGCAGCCATGAAATTAAAAGACGCTTATTCCTTGGAAGGAAAGCTGTGACCAACCTAGACAGCATATTAAAAAGCAGAGACATTACTTTGCCAACAAAGGTCCGTCTCGTCAAAGCTATGGTTTTTCCAGTAGTCATGTGTTGATGTGAGAGTTGGACTATAAAGAAAGCTGAGCGCCGAAGAATTGATGTTTTTGAACTGTGGTGTTGGAGAAGACTCTTGAGAGTCCCTTGGACTGCAAGGAGATCCAATCATCCATCCTAAAGGAGATCAGTCCTGAATATTCACTGGAAGGACTGATATTGAAGCTGAAACTCCAATACTTTGGCCACCTGATGTGAAGAGCTGACTCATTTGAAAAGACCCTGATGCTGGGAAGATTGAAGGTGGGAGGAGAAGGGGACGACAGAGGATGAGATGGTTGGATGGCATCACTGACTCATTGGACATGAGTTTGGGGAGGGCTGGCATGCTGCAGTTCATAGGGTCGCAAAGAGTTGGACACGACTGAGCTACTGAACTGAACTGAACTGAAGTAAAATATGTATATAATTTTGATTTAAAGAAAGTGTTTCTTAGCAAGATGCAAAAGACACCAGGGAAATTTAAACAAAAGATTGACAGATTTTACTACAGAAAATGTTAAAGTACTATGGTCAAAAAAATCACTAAAAAGCTTAAAATAAAACAAAATTGTGTGAGGAGATATTTGCAATATATATAATGAACAAAGGGTTAAAATTCTGAGGCTATGAACAGTGCTTTAAATCATAAATGAAAGTCTGATCATTCTAACGCATAGACAAAGAATATGAGCAGGTCATTAACAAAAGAAATCCAAATGGCCAATAAATCTATGAAAAAATGTGCAATATCACTAACCCAAAAAATGTAATTTTTTTTAAAAAAGGAAATCTTAACAAACTCTTAAGAACAGCAAAGATATCAAATAATGATGATTTGGAAAAAAAATAATGATAACTTGATTGGATTTCTCCAATGTGGAGAAATATCATTTCACACCTACACTGTGAATGGTCAGTGTAAATTGATACATATCTGGGGAATAATTCACCAATATGTAGCAAAAATATTGAAATTATCATATTTTTTGACTCAGCAACGTAATAATCTAGGAATTCAGTCATTAAAAATGATCATGGAGGAACATCCCTGGCCATCCAATAAATAAGACTCTGAGCTTCCAATTCAGGAGGTTCAGGTTTGATCCTTGGTTGGGGAACAAGATCCCACATGTCTTGGGACATGGCTAAGGAAAAATAAAATAAATGATCATGGAATCTTATATTTATTGAAATAAAAAGACTTTACCATATCATTAGAATTTTTTAAATGATGTGATAAAATATATACATACCATGATCCCATTTTTATATAAAGAAATATTTACATGTACACATATGTGTAGGAAAAACATTTGGAAATTGACCCATCAAAATATTTATAGTAAAAAATATACATTTATATTAGTTTTTTCTAGGCAACAGGACTATAGTTGAATTTTTCTTTTTTTATCTGTAATACCTAGTTATTCTGCTATGAATATGTACTAATCATATATAATAACCTCAGATATGCAGATGCCACCACCACTGAAGAGAAGAGGAACTAAAGAGCCTCTTGATGAACGTGAAAGAGGAGAGTGGAAAAGCTGGCTTAAAACTCAACGTGCACAAAACGAAGATCATCGCATCTGGTCCCATCACTTCATGGCAAATAGATGGGGAAATAATGGAAACAGTGACAGGCTTTATTTTCTTGGGCTCCAAAATCACTGCAGATGGTGACTACAGCCATGAAATTAAAAGACACTTGCTCCTTGGAAGAAAAGCTATGACCAACCTAGACAACATATTAAAAAGCAGAGACATTACTTTGCCAACAAAGCTATGGTTTTTCCAGTAGTCCTGTATGAATGTGAGAGCTGGACCATAAAGAAAGCTAAGCGTTGAAGAATTGATGCCTTTTAACTGCGGTGCTAGAGAAGACTCTTGAGAGTCCCTTGGACTGCAAGGAGATCAAATCAGTTAATTCTAAAGGAAATCAACTGAATATTCATTGCAAGGACTGACGCTGAAACTGAAGCTCCAATATTTTGGCCACCTGATGCAAAGAGCTGACTCATTGGAAAAGACTCTGATTCTGGGAAACATTGAAGGCAGGAGGAGATGGGAACGACAGAGGATGAGGTGGTTGGATGGCATCATCGACTCGATGGACATGAGTTTGAGCAAGCTCTGGGAGACGGTGAAGGACAGGGAAGCCTGGTGTGCTGCAGTCCACGGGATTGCAAAGAGTCAGACATGACTGAGTGACTGAACAATAATAATATACATTTTATAGACTTTTATAAAGGGATGGAAGGCATAATAAAAATATAACCAATAGATTCTACTATACAAACAGTAATGTTTGCCATTTAAGATATGAAAAATTAATAGATAAGACTTCAACAGCAAGGAACTCATCCCCCCACCTACTCAGATATTCTTTCTAGTCACTACCTTTCCCCAGGATAACCACAGCCTGACTTTTAACTCCATAGATCAATTTTGTCTGTTTGTGAGTGTATAGAAATTAAATGAAATTACACCACAAAGAGGTTTTTTTTTTTGGCCATGCCTCTTGGCATGTAGCATCTTAGTTCCCCAATCAGAGATGAAACCCAAGCTCCCTGCACTGGAAGCGTGGAGTCCCCACCACTGGGCCACCAGGGAAGTCCTTAGCATATAGGCGTTTGTGTCAGGCTTCTTTTACTTGATATCACGTTTATGAGAGTCATCTATATTTTGTTTTGTAATTGTAGCTCATTTATTTTCATTGTTGTCTAGCACTGAATATGGTTCACAATTCTGTCTCCAAGAGACATCTGGCAATGTCTGGAGACAGTTTAGGTTGTCACAACTGGAGCTGGGGGTCACTACTGGTATTCAGTAGATAAAGCCAGATATATTGGCAAAGAATGCACCATAAAGAATTATCTTGCTCAATATGTCAAAAGTGGCAGGTGGAGAAATGCTGCTCAATAGTATTTCAGTATGTCTCAATACATTCATTCCTTTGTTAATGGGGACAGGGAACGTTTTACAACAGCAAAAATTGAAAACAGCCTAAAATGTACAAGTGATGATTTGTGTAAGTGAGAACATATTGTGCACTTAGGCGATTTCAAATCTACAAAGTGTGTAATATATTTTAATTTGTAAAAAAAACAATCTGGCTATGCTGTGCATGGGGGATCTTAGTACCCCAACCTGGAATCAAACCCACAGCCTCTGTCTTAGAAGGGCCAGTCTTAACCACTGGACCACCAGGGAAGTCCTAATAATATTTTAATTTTCATTGAATAAAAGCTAAATACAAAGTTGTATACACAACAGGTGAAGTAGGAATGTGCCCTTGTCATGGTGTCATGTGAACAACACAGGATCCAAAATAGCGTTGGTCCACTGAAGGCATCTGTGGGAAAATGGTATCTGAGAAAGAGCCTGGAAGGAAAAACATGGGATTATTGCAGTGGTTGTTGAGGGTGATGGTGGTAGTTCTTGTGTCTATTCTTAATTTTGCAAATTTTTCATTGCAATAATGGAGAGTGATAGGAAAACAAAATAAAGATTTAAAAGCAGCTACTTAGGGAATTCCCTGGTGGTCCAGTGGATAGGACCGGGCGCTTTCACTGCCATAACCCAGGTTCTATCCCCGGTCAGGAAACTAAGACCTCACGTGCACATTGCAGCCAAAAACTAAAACTAAATACATAAAGCAGCTAGTTACCATTGTCTGTGGAATGTCTGTCTATAGTCATCAAGATTCTCAGCAACTTTCCCCATCAGGGCTCCCTCCTAAGAAGCTGCCATGCTTTCTGGGCCTGGGCAGACTAACACACTCTGTTATACCCCCATGCGTTTGCATGTGCTGTTGTCTCAGCCTGCAATGCCTGCCCTCCTGGGTCTATCTGGTGAAAAGTGTTAGGTGCTCAGTCATGTCTCTTTTTGACCTCATGGCTCCTTTGTCCATGGGATTCTCCAGGAAAGAATACCGGAGTGGGTTGCCATTCCCTTCTCCAGGGGATCTTCCCAACCCAGGGATTGAACCCAGGTCTCCTGCATGGCAGGCAGATTCTGAGCCACCAGGGAAGCCCTTACCAAATAGGAACCAAAGCAATAGTACTATATTCTTTTTGAAAAATGATGATGATGGGTATTTCTGGCTTCTAAAATGCCTGGCACATGGTGGTTTTTTTTTTCTTGGCCATACTGTAAGGGTTCTTAGTTCCCCAACCAGGGATTGAACCTGGGCCCCAGCATGAAAGCACCGAGTCCTAACCAATGGATCACCAGGGAAGTCCTGTGGCACACAGTGTTTGAAAATCGAGTGGTGGGCTGCAATTCAGTTCTGACAGAAGCCACCCAGAGTTAGTGCAGACCTCATCAGTTAAAGGGCAGACAATCCAAAACAAGACTGCCCTAATTTAGACAGCTGGGTACAAACCTAGGGGGTTCCCATGATTCCTGTCAGATTTGACAGTTCTCTACAATAACTCAGGAAAGTGCTTAACTTATGATCAAAGTTTCATTACAGAGGATACAAATCAGTACCAATCAAATGAAGAGACACATAGGGCAAGATCTAGGAGGGTCCCAGATGCATAGCTTTGGGGTTGCCTCTCCATGGAGCAGACTGTGCCGCTCTCCTAGCACATCAGTGTGGTCATTGACTAGGAAGCCCCACTGAGTTGTCACTGCATTCAGCAGGCATGATGGATTAAAACACTGACCATCCGATTGAACCCAATCTCCAGCCTCTGCTCCCTGGTGGTGAGGCTGGCTCAAAGTCCCAACCCTCTAATTGCATGGTTGATGTTTCTGATGGCCAGATTCCAGCCCTAAGTTATCAAGGGGCCCTCCAAGAGTCAACTCATTAGCATAAACTCAGGTGTGATCCAGAAAGCTCATGAATAATTAAGATGTTTCCTTCACTTGGGAAATTAGAAGAGTTAGAAGCTCCGTACCAGGCACCCAGCACAAATTCTTTATTATTCAACACACAGTAGATGGTCAACAAATATTTGCAAAGGAGAAAGATACACTCAAAATGCTAGAAATTGGCAGGGGAGAGGAAGGCAGTTAGGGTTTTAGATTCTTTCATCTGACACATGGAAGATGGACATAGAGAGATGGACATTAAACTCTGTGAGAAACCAATACTTTTAAACATTCCAATCATACAACGAACTCCTTGTACCCTGGTTTATATTACTAACCACCCTGATGATAATTGGGCTTCCCAGGTGACTTGTTTATAGAAAGAGAATGCTAGCCAGGCTAACACGAGACTGCAGCAGGTCTGCCTGAGTCGATCTTTTGTAAATTAATAAAGTGGCATTCTGGCTTACATAGTTCAGTCTCTTTGAGTTATTTGTGCTTTCCACCATGAATATGGCTTCTGCGCCTGCAAGTGGTGTGCTGCCCAAGACCCAATCTTGAACCCTGGCAAGTTCTTCCAGGCTGGTGCCACCCCAGGAGCCTCTAGGAGACTTCTGGTCAGCTCTCTGCCTCTACATTTCAGGGTGTGGGCTTCAGGGCATTCACAACATTCCTGAAACAGAAGAGTTTCGGGAACACCCCAAATTGGATCTGGGTGACTTGAACATAATCTCAGGCAACTATGTCTGAGATGAGGTTGTAACTGAGAAAGCTTAAGCCTAATTAATTTTATTCCACTTAACTTAAAGAAAGAGTATGTGAAAGAAAGGAATCTAATGACATCTGTAAATTATAACCCCCAGGAACTACCCTGGTGGTCCAGTGGCTAAGACTCCAAGCTCCCAATGTGGGGGACTCGGGTTCAATCCCTGGTTGGGAACTAGAGCCCATATGCTGCAACTAAACATCACACATGCAACTGAAAGATTCCAGATGCCACAGTGAAGAGTGAAGATCCTGCACGCTACAACTAAGACCTGGTGCAGCTACCCCTTCCCCCGCCACCACCAAAAAAAAAAAAAATTGTAAACCAAAAGCACAAAGTTCACCGTGTTTTTTTTTGATCTTGGCCAGAATCTGGAGACACTGACTCTGATGTACATAAGCCTTGTAGTGATTGAAGAGATACACTCTTTTGGAGGAAACAGAGAATTTGCTCCTCTACAACTTGAATGAGGAAAGATTAGCCCATCTTCAACTGCAATTTGATTTAGTTCTCAACAGGGAACCTTCTGATTAATAATTAGACCTCTGACTCACCTTTGCTATATCTTCCCTATTACAAAATAATAAGTGATATTCTGGTTTATACATCTGCTTTTTATGAGTTTGGTTAACATGAGTTGGTTCCACAAATCTGATCTATTGACAAAAGTGAGTTTCAAACTGAGGAAATTTGAGGACCAGACTGCAGATATAGTGACCCCTCCAACATATTGTCAGCCTGTGACCAGACAGCCAACTCCTTCCTACAGCTCATTTATCTCCTCTCCCCCTCAATCCACACACACCTAATCTAGGAACCTGTTCTACAGTATCCCTGAATCATGTTCTCTTTGGACATTCCCGGTGGCCAGGACCTCATTGGTACAACCCTCCAAAGCAGCCCTTTTTTGGAGATCTAAGTTGTTAGAATATCCTTTCTTAAACCGAAATTAAACCTGTCACTTCATAACTTCTACCTACTAGTTCTTTCCCAAAATATAACAAATGTTTTTGTGTGCCTACCCTGCCTATCCTCAGTTCTTCCCAAAGAACTTGACCATGATGGAGTCCAGCCCTCTTAGCACTCTACTGTTTTCCTTCTAGCTGTCCAGTGTCTTTCTTGAAAACATGATTTCCACCCTGCCCTGCACCAGTGAATCTGACAGATTCATTAGCACTATTATTTTTGAGACATATTAATGCAGCAAAACTTTTTAAGCAGCTGCATCTCACTGTTGGCTCATGTGCTTCAGATAAAAATGCCTTCATCTCAATGCACTTCCCCTTCCTCTTGGATGTGAATCTGTTGAAATGAGATACACATCAGGAAAGTTGTGGGTTTACTACGGTGAGCTTACTTCCCTCTTTGGTGAATGCTGTTTCAGTTCAATCTGAGGAATAGGGTTCTTAGCTCAGGATGAATTTACAGAGACATTCAAGAATTCAGACCCAATGGGACTTCCCTGGTGGTCCAATGGCTAGGACTCCGAGCTTCCAATACAGGGGGCTCAGGTTCCATCCCTGGTTGGGGAACTAGATCCCACATGCCTCAACTAAAAGAGAAATCGTCACAACGAAGATCAAAAGATCCTGTATGCTGCAACTATGATTCAGTGTAGCTAAATAAATATTAAAAAAAAAAAAATTCAGACCCAAGTAGTGAATGAGGTTTTCTTAGAAAGAAAAAGACACAAAACCCACCTTTCTTGAGGAAGTGAGCCATCATCAGAGAGCTAGGGAGGATTTTTCATGGTCCCTGGTGGCTGAGAGGTAAAGAATCCACCTGCAATGCAGGAGACATGGATTCGAGATGCAGGTTCATCCCCGGGTTGGGAACACACCCTGGAGAAGGAAACGGCAATCCATTCCAGTATTCTTGCCTGGGAAATCCCATGGACACAGGAGCCTGGTGGTCTATTTAGTCCATGGGGTTGCAAGAGTCAGGTATGACTTAGTGACTACACCACCACCACCATCCTCTAGCACCTGGTGGCTAAAAGACTTGATGAATCTAGCCAACTAGACACCAATTTCAATTAGGGGAAGGAGGAGAGAGAGAGAGAGAAGAAAGGCTATTAATATTTTATGAGGGTGTTTGGGCCTTTCTGATTCTAGAATATAAATATTACATATATAAGTGTAATCAAACCCAGGATGTAGTGACTTAGTTCATCTCAGAATCCATGACACATTCTGGGATGAATTTTCTGTCATCTGGAATCTCCTCCCTTCCACAAGCCCAAACTGTCTTAGGCTCTAATTTGCCTATTTATTGTTGGCTTAATCTAGAAAATTCTCCTTATCACTCATTCTCCCACACCCAGTCCCTCGGCCCCTCAACACCCATCTCTCCACTTGCCACCCCACACGCTCCTCCGCCCAGTTCCAGCCCGCAAGCCCACACGGGTTTAAAGTGTCGGATTTGATGTTCTCATTGCCCGCAGATCGCAGGACAGACGTTCCCAGGGACAACTTTGAGAGGCCACGTGCTCTTCCCCCTTAGGAGGTGGGAGAAATCCTTGCAGCTCGGTTTTGTTCCAATGGTCTGTTCAGTGAGTGATTCGCGTTTCCCCAAAGGCTGCCCCTCATTAGCATGAACGGGGGTGGGGGTGTGGAGAAGGGGTGGGGGGAGAGAAAGAGCAAAAGCCCAGGCTCAGTTTTAGAGCCTGGGAACCGTGTCTACAAACATGACAGCTAGAGCTTTCTGGCTCCTCTGTTTGATCGTTGGATCTTCTCCCGAAGCCCCAGTGGCGGAGAGAAAAGGTAAGATCGATAAAACGCTGAGCCCTGGGAGAGGGGCTGGAATCCGGGGGCGAGGTGCGGAGAGGGCGCGAGGAAGGGAGGGACGAGAAAGGGGTCAGGGCTGACCAGAGAGGAGACTCCAGGTCCGTGTTCGTGTTTGAAAGGAGCAAAATGTGTCCCCAAGATTGTGTGTGTCTTGGCAGCGTTTTCGGAATGAAGCCAGTTGTTCAGCTACTGAAACGATCTCGAGCGAGCCTGGCAGGCTGGAGAAAACTTTGCATGTTAAGTAGTTGCTCCATCACAGAGGAGGGAAAGTGTCAAAAGGGGCCGTGGCGCGCCTTTCGGAAGCCTTGCGGGCTGGGCTCGCGGGACGCGGCGGGCGGCGGGCGCCCCAGGAGCTCGGGGTCCGCCCTGCGCCCGGGTCCGCGTCCCGCCGGCGATCTCAGGCGCTGGGTGCTCCCCGCCGCGGCTGGGGGCGGAGGGAGCCGAAATCAGACCTCTCTTCCCTCTGCCTGCAGCCCCAACCAATTGCCTTGGGACACCTGAGTCTTTAAAACACACAAAACATATACACACAGTTTCATGCATGAGATGGAAATTACTGAGAGAATGAAGAAACAAGAGGTTCTCTGCGGAGAGGTGTTTTTGTTTGGCTTTTATTTAGATGTTCTGTTCGACTCACTATCTCCAGGAAAAATAGCTTCCGCACCTCGCAGGGAAATTTACTTTGGGTTATTTTTCCACATGGAAATTGAATGACTTCAGTGGCATTTAACCCAAATATCAGACAATCTTTCCCATGACAACAGATGGTGATATCAATGGGGAAGCAGTTGTGAGGTCAACAGTTGACAGTCAGGAATTGGATATCCACCAGAACTTTATTCAGCTGTGCATGGGCAACGTTGAACATAATGAGTCAGAATCAACCTCTCTACAAAAACATGAACTATAACCAGCGATTATTGCTGGCTGAAAGCTGATTTTAAAGGAGATTGTCAATTTGGCAAGATAAATCACTTTAAATGAAGATTGTCAATTTGGCAAGATACATCACTTTAAATGAAGTGTTGCAAGAACTGCAAAGGGGCAGACCAAGCATTTCGATGCCAGAGGAGAGAAATACTGAAAACCAGCCGTTAAAACAATAGAAAAAATAAAGACGGGCTCGTGCCCGTCTGGAGGGCACTGGGACCCAGGCAAAAGGGGGAGGTGATATTGTGTAACTGGGCATGGAAAGTTGCCCAGCTTCTAAGCTGGCTGAAGTTTGCTCACCAACCTGCCTGCAGAGCTGGGGAAAAATCACTAATTTCAAAAATTTGTTTTCATGCCATGCCATTTAGGAGCTTTTTCTCTACCACGGAAATGATGGGGGGGGGGGAAGGGGTGCATGTAGGGGATGTGTGTGCTTTCATAGTTAACTAGGGGCTTCTGCCTCCCAGCCACGCTTTAAACATCTTTCTAAGCTGTGGTTTACTAATAAGCGGTGTCCAAGAAGCCAGATAAAAATCCACTCACAAATGCTCGATTCTGCGGAGACCAAGATGACAGTGTAAACAAGGATGGGAAAACCAAATAGTTCTGTTGTCAGGGGCGCTTAAACAATTAGGAGAACCTGTAATATGAGACCTTTCCCCCTGGGGTTTGCTCTCCGTACTTTCTCAACAAACTGTACATAGCAGAAAGGCGGATGTTTATATATATATTAAAGAAAGGGCAAGAAGAGTTTGCTATTTAACCAGAGCTGTCAGTTGTGCTTAGTCCTAGAACAAATAGGTTGTTGTAATTTTAAAAGCTATTGATTTAGACAAGGTCCTTAACAAAATGAAATCTTCCCATGTGGTGACAAAAACGTTCTTAGTTGTCTTCTTTCTCACAGGGCGAGACCCTCATCTCGGTCTTCCTGTGAGGCCTAGGAAACCCGTGCTCATCAGAAGCTGGGGCGTCTTTCCTCTCCTAACCCGGGGAGCGCCTTCCTCTCCCCCCTCCCGTTCTCTTCGCTTCATTTCCAGGTCCTTTCTTGCAGGTGTATGGCTCTGTTAACATTGTCCCCCATCTCCTCTCTCCTCCACCCCCCGTCATCTCCTCCCCTCCGCAGCCTCATCTCTGCCGGCCTTTCCTCCTCCCTCAGTCTCCCCGGCCTCCCCTCCTCTCGCCTCTCTCCCTTCTTCTCGGCCTCGCCCCTTCCCCCTCCCCTCCCCTCCCCTCCCCTCTCAATCTCCCCTTTCCTCCACTCCTCTCAACCAGCCCCCTCCCCTGCCCTCTCCTCTCAGCCTCTCCGGCCTCTCCTCCTCTAATGGCCTCCCCGGCCTCTCCTCTTCTCTCCCTACAGCCTCGCCGCCCCACAGCCGGAAGCCTGACCCGGGCGGAAGCCCGAGTGCGGAGATGCCTGGGCCCCGGGCGCAGCCGGTCCCCGAGACCCCGCGGCGGCCGCGCGCGGCCGAAGCCGCTCCCCGTGCCTGGTCAGACCTGAGGCGCCGGAAGCCCCCGCCGCCCGCGGAGAACCGGGCGGGCTTCCGGGAGGCCGCGCGTGCACCCGCCGGCCCGCCGAGCCCGCGCCTGGCGCAGGCCGAGAACCGCGCGTCACCGCGCCGCCAGCCGGCGCTGGGGGATTCCCCGCGGCGGGCGCGCGCCCGGGCCCCGCGCCTCCCGGCCGTGCGGCCATCCGCGCGCGCCGCCGAGATCCCCGCCGGCCCCGCCCACCCCAACCGGCCGCGCGCCGCCGCGCCGCCCCCGGAATCCGCGCCCGCGCCGCACCTCGGCGCGCTGCAGGGGGAGGACGCCGAGCCCGGCGCCGAGCCCTGTGCGCGCGCCTGCAGGGCGGACTTGGACGAGCGCGAGTCCTACTGCGCCAGCGAGTTCGGTGAGTCCCTCCCGCAGCTCCTCCCGGGCCCGGGCGACCGAGCCCAGGCCGCAGGGCGAGCCTTTCCGAGCCGAGAGCGCCGGGCTGTGCCCTGGAGCCCCTAAACCAAACCCTAGAAAAACCCACCCACTCAGTCTTGCAAGCCCCAGAGCCGTGTGGACCATTTTGTGATTTTTAACAAACGCACTGGGGGGAGAAAAGAGGATGTGAGCGCTATACATTTCTCCAAACTCTTTGTTTTTTGAAAGCAGCATTGAACGGAATCGTGCATGATGTAGACGTCCTCGGCACAGGGATCCGGCTGGTGACTCTCCTGGTGGACCGAGACGGGCTGTACAAGATGAACCGCCTGTACATCACTCCGGACGGGTTTTTCTTCCGAGTCCACATACTAGCCCTAGACTCCTCTAGTTGCAATAAGCCATGTCCAGAATTTAAGCCAGGTATTGAAACTGACAGAAGGGACCATTTTGAATATGCACTTTATGCCACATTGTAACTTGTATATGCCACAGCTCGGTCCCTATCGGTCACCTCAGTACCATTTTTTTTTTGGGGGGGGTAGGGTATTCTAAAATGAATAAAATTAAGACAAGTATCACTTCGGCCACTCTGTGATTTAAATTCCATCAGCGAACACCGCCTCCCGGCTCCTCTGGTTAAGGATGGGAACTGCGCGCATTGACACAAAGCAAGTCACTATTTGTTGACAAGTGGAGTGAATGACCAAATACAGTTGCCAGAAGGGATGCCTAAGGGGCTGTTAGTAAACTGAGTTTATAGTCGTCTTTGCGGGGGCGGGGGGCGAGTAATGCCCATTCCTACGTCTTTCTAGAAATGTGCTCTGTAAAATCCTGCTGGTACTGTTGTGATTAGAACCTTTCTTCCTAGGGTTGGCTATTAACAGCCTGAGTTGCTTGTAAAGGTCACTCAGCTGTTTCCACCTGTTTGAGGTCTGAATGTCTGAGATTCAGCAAGTGCAGCAAGATGGTAGATTCAAGCTATAGGCATGTCTTAAAGGTGTTAGGTTTTCTTATTGTTACATGGCACTCGAAAGATAACTATCCCTTTATATTTTGGCTTTTTTTTTTTTCCCTTCAGGCAGCAGGTATATTGTGATGGGCCACATCTACCATAAGAGAAGGCAGCTTCCTACAGCTCTGCTTCAGGTCCTGAGAGGGCGCCTTCGCCCAGGAGATGGACTACTCAGGAGCAGCAGCAGCTACGTGAAAAGATTTAACCGAAAAAGGGATGGGCAAGTGCAAGGGGCAATTCACGCCCAGTGCATCTGAAACAGACCAGCTGGGCATTTCTGGATCTGAAACTTAAATTCTGCAATGAGACAGGAAAGGCCTTATCATCATATAATGGGATTTTCCTTTAGAAAGGGCACATAGCCCCTTTAGGAACTATTTGAAAGTCCCAACTCTCATCTTGAAGTCACTGTCTTATTTACAAAAGGCTGCTTCTTCTTTTTTTTTACAAAAGGCTTCTTAAATGGTTATGCTTCTGAACTCCATGGCGGGGTTATTCAGCTGGTGTGCCAGTTCTTAACACAAGCTCAGCTAACTGACCTGTCCAGTTAACAGATCACTGCTTCATGTTGTTTATTTTTAATTATTTTAATTTAAATACATTCTTCAGTAGAAATAGTTCACAAAAACATTTGCTTGATCTTAAATATACAATTCCAAGTAGTTTATATAATGTATCAAACCAGATTTTAAACTAAAACCATCACATTTTAAATTCTGTACATAACAGTAAGTGCACTAGTCAGACGTATGAAGTGTCATTTAGATCACATTTAGATCAAACACTAAAGTTGGAGCCTAAGACAAGTATTGAAGTTTTCCACTTAAGAGTACCGAAGGTCTTATTTCAAGCAAACAGGTGTTCCTGATGTACCAAAATACAAGATACAGTTTATTTTCACGCCTCCCTAGTTCTAAAATCCTGTTTTGTGCCATATTGGCAGCTATCCCAATGCCAAACATATTCTGGGTGTATCTGATGTCATTTTTCTATTAAGACCAAGTATCATGTTTGTGTTTGTAAAGCAGTAAATCTTGCTGTGAAATCAGATCTTGGATGCACCTGGTTTTTTTAGCCTCACTGAGCCCCAGAAGGTTTGGGAAAAAAGCATTTCTCAAACTCACTCCCCAAAGCCTGGAGCATGTGAATCTTAAACGTTTTCCAGCTAGCTTGAAAAATATTTAATCACGAACCAAATTATTGATTTTATATCTGAGCCCACAAAGACATTAATAGTGTTTTTTTTTTCCCCCAGAAGACCAAGCTGTGCTTTAGTTAATTTGAAACACTGTGAATAGAGACACTGATAATTCTTGGTTGAAGATGACTTCCTAAAGAAAAATAAAGAACTGCACTGAAGAGAAAAACAGCACATTTGGTCTCAAAGGAGATGCACTGGAGTTCAAGCTGTGTCAGTCTGTAATGGCCTCAAAGCATCATCATATACACACAGGATGTCATGACAGCACAGTGACTTCACAGCCTAAAACATATCTGCCTGTGATAAGATACTGTTACCTTATTTGTCCCAAAGGATGCAAAAAGTTGAGAGGCTCTGACTGTTCTATGGTAAAGCATTAACTGAAGGATTTTTAGAGAGTTTGCTGAGAATGAGTTTTGCCCCAGCTTATTAAAAATTATCCTAGAATTGCCTCTTGGGAATCCACTGCATTATTAAATGAACCATTGACAAATTATAGAGTATGCAGTGAAGAGCTTCTGGATTAGTTTTCTTTAGGACAGAAATTAACTAAGAAGTAGCACTGGTCACAAAAACCAAAGCTAAGCTTGTAAATGTCAAATAGCTAAGTGGTGATCCTGAGTAACATGGTGGGCAAGATTACAATGTGACCAAATAAATGATGAGTTGGATGGTCAGATGTTAGAGTATAAAGGGAAGTGTTATAAATAGCTCTGGTTTAAAAGAGAGGGGGAGAAATCACTTTTATGTAAGACTGAGGGTTAGGGTTTGATTAGATAATAGTTTCTGAGAAGTTTTGAAATCACAAGTCACTTAGAGGTCACATGGTTAATGTGGCAAACACAAGCATGTCAACTTTTTAGAAACTGCCTTGTTAAAACTAAGGCCATCATTCAAGACCAAGTTTGCAATGAAAGACGAGTGAGGCTCAGGTGAGGTCGAAAAGTGGTATGTGTGGGGATGTATCGGATGGGAGGCAATGAAGAACAGACTGGTAATTCCAGGTTAGGCAAAAAAGTTTACAAAGAATCTCAGTATTAGTCAGTACTTTGGACACAATCTTTGAATTTTATGGAAAATTTTAACTTGCAAATTTACTGTAGTTCCGAATCCTTCTGTCCTGTTGATAAAGATTTTTCTTAGTACATGGGTTTGTGCTTCAGAGACTAAAGGATCTTGGGCACAATACTCTCTTGCCTTCAAGAGGAACTCAGTACATTCATCCTTTGATTAAGCTGTTGGAGCTCAAGCAGAAAAAAAGTTTTTCTTTTGATAGGGAAAGGTCCATAAAACATATACCTATGTTACTAGCTTTTAACTCTTCAAGACATCACTTGGCACTGTTTATGTTTTTCTTAAAATAATTTTTAAGTTTCATCAAACACAGGTATTTGCAAACACCTAGAAACTGACCTGGCCCTTCCCAGGTGGCTCAGTGGTAAAGAATCCACCTGCCAAGCAGACGTGGGTTCAATCCCTGGGTTGGGAAGATTCCCTGGAGAAGGAAATGGCAACCCCTCCTAGGATTCTTGCCTAAGATATCCCATGGACAGAGTAGCCTGGGCAGGCATGGGGTCCATGGGGTTGCAAAGAGGTGGACATGACTTAGCAACTCAACCACCACTACCAAAAACTGACCCCCTATCTACAACAGGTAACTTCAACTTCAGATGGACTTTATCATTTTAAAAGCATAGCACTTATTTCTTTAGTTGAATCTGGTCCGAATTGGATCCAGTGGGGTGTGATCTTCTAAGAAATGTCTTCTGTCGTATCTTATTCCAAGTATCCAGAAGTACCTTGTATTTCAATTCACTAAAAACCTTTCCCCAAGTACTTGTAAGACATTACTTTGTTCCTGAGAGGCCACCATTTTCATTTTAAGGATGAAATCTGACACTTATGGGTAATGGCCTCAGTCATGAGGCTACGTGTGTAGATTTAAGAGGTCACCACATTGGCTCTGTAGTATCAGAAACACAAAGATGTAGGGAGTTTGCCTAACAAATGAACAGAAACAGGGAAAGAACTTTTTATTTGCAGATTGCAGGAAGGTAGATTACAAACAACAGCAAATCTCAGCATCTCTTTAGTAACACTCCAGGCCACTTGAAATATAAAAAAGTAACTGTTTTACTTTAGAAAATATCTATGAAAGTTCACTTTTTTTTTTGAACTACCGCAGGACATTAACTAAAATACAAATCCTGCCGAGTTTGGGTAGGAGGAAAAAAACCTTACCAATATTATGAAAATACTTTTTATGAAATGGTTTCAAGGATTGTGAACTTGGCAGATGAAATATAACAAGCACTGAAAATACTTCTAGCCAAGGAAATCTGTTGATCAAAGTAAACATATATCTATATATATATACACACACACAAGTCCAAAGGCTGGGTAGAAAAACCCTAACAGTATAACAACTGTGCATTCTAGTACTTGGATTATTGAAAGCAAAATAGTTGTATTATGTATACTTTATCGAGTAGCAGAAGCTTATCAAATACTCATAGAAAAGCAGCTTTTGAAACTCATTATGTGTATATAAGAAGGTGTGTTTTCCCAAAAATTACTTTTCAAAGACTAAAGCTCTGTAGTTGACAAAACTATAAAATGTCTATGTATTTATATGGTGATAGAAATCACAAGAGGCTTTATACTATTAAATACACTTATGAAATTAACATCTTCCTGGTCCAAGGATTCCCACAAAAGTTACCATTTTGGTACAATCTGGCAATGTCAACATCTACAGAAAATATATTAATCAACCAACCAACCACTGTTTCATTAGAAACTGCACCAAATCCAACGTCAAAAACATTACTTTATTTTTCTAGGATGAAATGTCCTATTACGTACAAAAAGAATTGCTGTTTAAATTTGCCACAATCTGTTAAAAACATAGCAATCTATTGCCTACAGATAGGAAAGTTCTTGCCGCAAAGTTTTAAGTGATTAAGCCCATATATATCTATATATATGAATAAATAGTACAGAAATACTGTGACGTGATGAGATGCAAAATAATTTCATAATTCATTAAAATGTAGGATTCTTGCATCAGCACAGTGCATACAATATGTAACATTTTTTTTTAAAAGCAAAAGGACAAAATAACCTATGTTTGACTACTTCCATGTTAATATTTTAAGCAAAAACTTTGTTTCCATGTTTTCAATGTTGAACACTTAGTCTCTTTAGTTTGTAAGTATAAGTGACATTTTTATGTACAAAAAGGAATGGGCTTCATTAGATAAAATTAACCCAGAATAACTTGTACACCTGAGCCTGTAATAAGAAGTAATTGGGAACTGTAGTAACATCTTTCTTTTAAGAAACTAAGGTCTGGGAAGGTTTTGCATAGCAGGGTGATATTAAACACAGGAAACTTAAAAAACAACAATTAGATAAAATTCCAGAACCTGGTAGGACAAAGCTAATATGAATTAGTGCAAAATCTAGTAAAATTTTTGCAAAGCTGCATAAACCAACTATGGCAGATCTCATAGAAGTGATTATGACAATGTAGAAATACGACGTGTAAGATTAAAACACTGAAAGGAAAAACATGCAAACTACACCTTCCTCTGAGGTTTCCATTTCCCCCCTACTGCTTACACTACTTTTTCTTATGTGGGAAAAAACCCCAAACAACTCAACCAACCAACAAATACAGAAAGGATGAAGTCATTAAAAAAAAATGCCCTTCATAAAATATAAGTAGCAGTCTGTAAAGGGTAATCTGCCTGGTATCATAAAACGTACAGATGAAGGCAACGTGTATTTTGTCACATTATCTTTTTTTTTTAATCAGTCTGATCAATTGATGCAACAGGATTAGCACCACTGAATATTTTTCTTTGACATGATGACATTGGGCTGGGAATTGTAAAATTTAGGAGCACTACTGCCCTGGAGAAATCCAGGTACAATCAGATCCTTCTGCCTTTTTATTTTTCTACCTTGCAGCCCTCCCTTTCCCCTCAAAGGCTTACGGAGAATCATTAGCGCACATTCAAAGACACCATCTGTGGGAGAAAAATGATCTCCATTTATTTTGTTTCATATACATCCATAGTTGAATTTTAATACAAAAAGAAAAAAAATTAGAATCTGACAAATGTTTACAAACAAGATACCTTCAAATAGATTTTACTCATTTTAGCCTGGTGCAGAGTAAATGACAAATTGTTCTGTTATATTCAAGGCAACAGAGTCTGTAGTCCAGGACCACTTAGCCCAACCTTTATGCAAGCTTAATTTTTATCTACTATGAACAATAAACTCACTGTTGATTCCCAGTTGTGTGTGTGTGTGTGTGTGTGCACATGTGTACATAGCAGCTCCTTTCATAGAAAGAAAAGACATCTAGAGGTCGTCTTGTACTTTTACCTACAGGAATCATGATAAGATACAGAATGGATTACATGTAACCGGGGCTGGATTTTATAAGAAAAAATAATTAGCTGACAAATGAGGGCAGCAATAAAAAAGCGTCTTTTTTGCAACAATAAATAAATACAGTTGAAAGTTTTCTGTGAGACTCTAAACCAGCTTCTTCACTGAAGAGCAGACGTGGCATTTCCATGGAGTTACACTTGACCCCATATTATCTTTTTTTTTTTTTCTTGCTTTCTTTTTTTTCAATAAAGTTTTCCCGCTTCTGCCACAATAGTAAAACCATTTGATCTTGACAAGATAATGGTGTCGTTGACTTTGCTTTTCCCTTGTCCGTTGGACAAAATTGGCCAAGAATATAATTGGACTGTTATGACCAATAAAAACGAAGTTTAGGTCAAGTCTTGTCAGGATAACCTGACTAAAAACATCTGGCTCCTTAATTTTAAAATAGTTCAGACAACCAGATTCTTGCTGTGTTTTATGTTAGGTTAACACGCTGAACTTTAAGAAGCTGTAGACTGCAGTTTGTTGTTATGAGACCTACAGAATACAGAAAAAAGGGAACAATTAAGCACCCTTCATTTTTTAAAACAATGATGCTTTATGTGGATGCCGAGGTCAGTCTGTCGGGGGAAAGCAGCCATGTTCTTTCGTTCACCCTTGGCAAGCAAATATATGAAAACAAGTAAGAAATTTTTAACCTATAATATTAAAAATTTTCATGGTACACTAAACATGATAATTCACTGGAAAAAGCCAATATTTTTAAAAAAGGAATATATATTATATATATATATATATACACATTTGTCCAATACAACATTTTTAGCCAAAGGGACAAATAGAAACATTTACAAAAGCATTACCATTGTGGTAAAAGATGTGTATACCTATGTGTGTGTTTGCTTATTTACACTGAGTTGGGAAGTACGAAGGAAAATAATACTAAAAGGAGAGAAATAACAGTATTAAAATCACAGTTTTTTCTATTAAAGTTCAGAAAGTCTCCTTTCTAGTTTCACAGTTTTATTAACAACTTTCGTTAGTAAACCAAATTACTATACAGTTATCAAGTATGTACTATTGAAATAGTGTATATAAATACAGTCTTCCAGGAGTTTACAATTATTAAATACATTGTTCAACATGGCTGCTAGAATAAACTGTTTACTACTATACATCTTTTTTTTTTAAACATTAAACAATTATATTAACGAATCTGAACTCTGGGGGGCAATTTTGAATTAGGTAATCACGTAGTACAATAAAAGAAAGAGTGACCCCAACATCCAGTTCTGATTCCAGTTAAAAATTCAGACTAAAGATATCACAATCTGTAAGAAAAGAAAGAACATGGATGATAAAAATGATGAATTGTAACAAAGAACAGTTATGAAAATAATGCTGGAGATTGCAAATTAAAAATTGGGGAAAATATGGCAAAGGAAACACTGGAAATCCATAAATAAATAAAATTTCAAAGACCGGCTGCATATATGTTTCATTCTGCCCTAAACTTAACAAAAGTTCCCTAATATCGCTTCACATTTTTTTTTAACATAATCAAGACTTGGGCAAAGTCCTCAGTTGGCTTCTGTGTTCTTCAATAAAAATCATGTAAGCTAGAATATAATTAAATAACTATAGGAAGTACTCAGGGGGCAAGCTCTCCTGAGTGGCCCCTTCACTGTGAAGACCCAGCCTTTGGGTCTCTTCTCCTTCCCCCAATTCTCTACTTTTGCAGCAGGCACACCTCATCAGCAGCTGCTGCCACCCCTATTCGGCTGGGAATCAAATCCCCCAGCTTCCACCAAAGGCTAAACTAAAGCCTTTTCAATTAAAAAAAAAAGCAGTTTCAGAAATTCAGTTGGAGTATAAACTACATAAGGTAGGAAACACAAAGCACAGAGGGCTTACAGTACATTTCAACCTGAAGTCCAGGCTGCCTGAGAAGAATTCCTTAGAACTTTCAGCTCTTGGGGAGAGAGATTTCTTATACTGGTATTTCTTACTTTATCAACTTTGTATTGTTTAAATTGTTATGGCAAATGAGAACTGGGCTTGTGTAACCATTTTCCCTTCTCCCTTCTTGAGTACAAATTTTATTTCTCTGTAATTTAAATCTTTCCACGCTTTGTCTGCAGACTGATGATGAAAGTTGAAAATCAATGTGCCATTTACATTATAGTGACTATATAAATATTTTTCTCTGTAGCACCTACTCTTTCCCTAAGAGGGCATTCTTAGTAACCTATACAACTTTTTTCCTTTCATGGAGTTTCTGATTGCCTTTCATTCCCCCCTCTTACATTCTTAAGTTATCTAACGTATGAATCATTTTTTCCCTCCAGACACATCCCTCCTGGGAGTGCTCCCTTCTCCTGCTTCAATCTGCAGTGCCAGCTGCATGGGCCTGCTGTACAAATGTCACTCTGAGTAAGAGTCATTCTCTTAGCTTTCTTGAAATCCAAGGTCTTCTGTTTTTTGATTTGCTTCTTTTTTTGTTAATGCACATCTTAAAATAACTTGCTAAGAAAGGATGCAAGGGCAAGAAGCTCTTTCTGAGTCCTTATATGATCTGAAAACATACTTATTCCGCCTCTACGTGACTGTTTGGCTGGACACAGATTTCATTTTTCCTCAGACTTTTCGATTATATTCTTCCATTACTCTCTAGCATTCTGTGTTGCTAGAGAAAAGTCTGACACCAGTCTAATTCCTATTACTTTACAAGAATTTTAACTTCTTTAGAAGCTTTCAGGAGAGCTTCTTCTATCCCTGGCATCTGGAGATTTCAGTTATGGATACGTGGAATGGACCTTTTCCCACTTGTCTGGCTGGCTTACACGTTTACCAACCATTCTCATCACTCCACAGCCCCCGCCCAGCCCCGCTTCCCTGTCCCACAGAACGGGCGCTCCATGGCAAGCGGGAATGTAGCTGCTATATTCAATATCTGATGCACAGCAGTGGCTCAACAACCATTTGCTGAACGAACAGTTTTGCTTAGATACAAAGTTGTGTGCCTCTCACCAGCTCAGGAAATTTTTCTTAGTAGTCTTCTGATAATTTCCTCTCCTCTTTCTCTGTTCTTTCTTTCTGAAATTTCCATTAAGTGAATACTGGATACTCCATAACATTTTTTTCTTTCATATTTTTCATCTCCTTGTCTTTTTGTTCTTTACATTGAGAGTGTCCCGATTCAATGTGTGCAATAAGTTTGTAAAATTTCTAGTTACTCTTTTTTTCAGATTATTTTTTATTTCTAATACCCTGTTCACCATTTTACAGATGCAGTATCTTCTAAAATTTCTCTTGGGACATGATTTAGAGGCTTGCTTTGTTTTTTAAAGTTGTCTTCTCTGGAATCTTTTTTTGGGGGGGTTACACCTTGACCTTTCACCTTTGCACTAGCAGGCTTTACATATCTGGCCATCCCTGACTGTCTGTTCCCACTTAAGAGTAAGTTCACAAACTTGATGGGTGCCTGGAGAACCCTGTGCATATGTATGCAGCTTACTGACTGGAGGGCTTTGCTTCAGATTAGAGTTTTCCATCTCAACACCACTGACATTCTGGAGCTGGGTGATTCTTTGCTTAAAGGCTGCAATGTCCAATGCAAGTGCGGGATGTTCAGCAGCACCTCCAGCCTCTACCTATTAGATGCCAGTACCACTTACCACCTCCAAGTGTGACAAACAGCAGTATCTCCAGGTAGTGCTAACTATCCCTGTGGGGTGAGGGTAAGCAAATTCCCCTGTTGAGAGCCCCAGTGTTAGAATAAGGGGAGCCGATCCTTCAGGGATCAGGGGATTTTACTCTGGGTCCCCTTCTCTTCTGTCTACTCTAGCTTTCTGCTGATGGTTTATTCTGTTTCTTTGGAGAAAAACCCAGTGTTCTTCCAGTTCTTCAGGCCTCCTACAAGGTCTGCACACGGGGGTCAATGAGGGTGACTAGCTTGGATACGGACCTTCAGTTAACCCTTCTCTCTTCCTACTCTCTTGATTTCGATCCTATTTCAGACTCTGTGTGTTGAAGGCTGTCTGGTGTCACACCAGTCAGCAGGTTGTCATGTCTGCTGAGAAGCCTGCTGGAGGAGTCTGGCTACAGCCTGCCTGCCTCCATCAGTCAGTGCCCTTCCGTCTGCTGTATTTCATGATTTGCTGAAATCTTATCAGCTGACTGACTTCTACCATATTCTTTTCACCACTCTGAATTTATCTTTTTCCTCCTTTATTATTATTTTTCTGGGTTCTCTGTCATATTCAGTAAGTCCTCTTCCACTTCCAAGTTTTCCAGCTAATGGGTTAACAGACAGGCAACAATAAAAACGGGAAGGTCTTAGAGATTCTATAACTCTCTTGGTTCATGGTCCATGGAGCCTCCCTACTTGCTTTCCATCCTGCCTTGCCTACAGTTGGTGAGTCTTTTGTTGAGAAGGTGATTGGGTTGTGCCTGTCTTTCACTTTTAGTTTAAACAAACTGACTCTAAAGTACAGGTCTCAATCTACCTTGTTACAGGAGAAGGAGAGAAACAAAACACCCTGAAGATTCTCCTAAGAGAAAAATGACTAGAGATTCTTATACTTTGGTATGCAGAGTCCCTTGGGAGTTCACTAGATAATACAGGTGCCCAGGCCCCAGCCCAGCCGAGAGTTACCCAGGGAAGGTAGATCCTCTGACTACTTAGGAAGGGTCAAACTAGGGGGCTGGTGGATGGCAGATGGTGAACAACGAATCCCAGGACTACAGCGGTGGCCACTCTCAAAGAAAAGGAAAACGGGCCTCTGTTGGGAAGAAGAAAGTCTTCTTGGGCTTGGGAAGGAGCAGGTACTGAAGGTCAGAAACAGAAGGCATGAGGTCATAGTACCTGAATACCATATGAGGCTGTTCAATGCTTTTAATATGTTACTATAGATTCAAAGGGGCTTTCCTGGTGGCTCAGCTGGTAAAGAATGATCTGCAATGTGGGAGACCTGGGTTTGATCTCTGGGTTGGGAAGACCCCCTTGGAGAAGGGAACGGCTACCCACTCCTGTATTTTGGTCTGGAGAATTCCATGGACTGTATAATCCATAGGGTTGCAAAGAGTTGGACATGACTGAGTGACTTTCACAGGTTCGAAGAAAAAGTCTGTGGAATTGGATTAAAGTCTAGTTTTGCCCAAGGAAAAAAAATCCAGAAAAATAAAATAATTTCAAAGACATCACAAACATAAATTAAGGAGAACATGCTAAGATCCCCTCTTTATGGTCTTCCCCTTACTCTATCCTACAGAACAGTTATTTTTATACTTCTGTAAACTCAGTGAGAGCAAGAATTCTTACTACTATCTTTGCATGTGCCCCGTGGCATTTAAGACATCTTACATTCTTTAAGCATTTGGTAAAGTGTTTTTGAATTTTAGAAAGTGCCTCTAATTTTAAGCAGATCATACACAAATCTAGCCATTTCTCTTTAGGAGTTGAATTGATTCAGAGCACTGAACACCTCTGCTTACCTGCTAGCCTTAAATCCTTTCAATTTCTGTACAAAGAATGATTCAAGAACTTCTGCACATTGGTAAAAAGGGGAGTCACTTGGATTGTAGTAACGACAATTATCAAAAATTTTGGTCATATCTGCTACAAATTCCGTCAGCTTTTCATAATATCTTCTTTGTATTCTTTCTTCCATGGTGGCAAGGTCTTAAAAACACAAAATGTAAAAGATTTTCAAAACCTTAAGGTTGTTCCAATGTGAATACTGCCTGCGGTTCCGACAAACAAGAATAGGATTGATAGATAAACACAATTTCAAAACTAAATCTCAATAATTATTTTAGAATTGAGAAAACAATTTTGAAGTTCATTCAAAAAATAAAAGCTCAAGAGTATCAAAGAAACATTTGAACAATAAAAGTAATGGGAGAAGACTTAATCTATGAGAATTAAAAAAATCATAAAACTGTGATAATGAAAAGTGTGGCACTGTCCAAGATGATACAAACATTAGTGGAACTGAATTCAAAACAGGAACAGACCTGACTGTATTCAGCATATGAATTTTACATATGTTGAGGATGTCATTTCAAATAAGCAGAGAAAGGAAGAATTCATTAATAAATTGGGTTGGGGCAACTGCCTACCTATATTTGAAGAAAAATTCTATCTCACACTATATGCCAAAGTAATCCTAGTGGATTAAAATTTAAGGACAAAAATGAATGTAGTCAATCACTGAACCATGCATATAAAAGTAGTTAAAATGGTAAGTTTATGTTATACATATATTTTAACACACACACATACACATCTTTGATAGTTCCAGTGTATGCAGGTAGGGGAAAAAGTATAAACAGGAACAACTGTAAAAAAAGGACCCAGTCTGATAAAATTCCAAACAAGATTTGGGCACATCCATTTTGTGCAGGCTACGTAAGCTGTACAGGAAGAGCGAATGCTTAACACAGCCCACCAGGCTAGCACCATATTCAGACTTTTTTAAAGTTCTAGGCAATCACAGATTGACTAACTGTAACAAAGTATATGAGTAGGGTTTGGACATTTTATGATTTCAATTTAATTTGATATTCCTTTAAAAAAAAGTATTGGGAGAATATATAAGTAAGTCTTTATATATCTGGGGTAGGGTAAAAGGCTGAAAATACAACTGTAAAAGTAGAAATCATAATGATTAATAGATTTGAATTAAAAAATGCTAAAAACTATCTATGACCAAAAATTACCATAAAACTTTAAATATCCTTAGAATATAAACTACCCCTTAAATAACACTGACAAGAGTATGAATATCGCAAGAACAAAACGGCAAAATATATAAATAGGAAGCTCACAGAGAAAAAGTTCAAACAGTAAGAACATCACTAGTTACTGAAGACGGGCAAAAATAGAGAGTCCTTCTTTTGCCAAATTAGCAGAAACTAAAAATTATAATATCAGACTATTAACACAGGCTACCTTTAAAGGAGGATGAGAGTGGTGGTAAATTTTACATTTTACTCCCTACGTTTCCGTAACATCTGCGTTTACACCTCAAACCTATCATCTTGAAATAAATACATGCAAAGAAAAAATGTTCTCAAAAGAGTGATAATGCTCAGTGTCTTCAGGGGTGCACAGAAAAGGGTACAGATATGTGCCATCAGTAGAAAATGGTTCAATCTGCTGAAGCATCATTTGAAAATACTTATCAGAAGCCTAAAAAGTATACATACCCTCTGACAGAGAAATTCTGATTCTAGAAATTTTTACTAACAAACAAGACCAGCACAGATGCACAAAGATGTTTTACAGAAGTGTCATTTATAGTAGCAAAAATTGCATATAACCAAAAAAAAATCCATTTTGGGGGAGGTGACTACATAAATTATCTTAAGTTCATACAATTAAAAACAGTCTGGGTCTATACCACAGCTGATGTGACAAAGCTACTGACTGACAAGTTTACAAAATCTGTTATAAAACATGATGATCCATATATATAACTCCATTTAAGAAAATAAAAGCTGCTGACCTTGTTGGCTCCTTCATACCCCTAGAAGAAACTATTTTCAAATTAGTCAATGTTTGTCCAGACATCTTCTATGCACCTTTAAACACATGTACATATCCTGAGAGAACACACTTGCTTACGACTTAAAACCTAGCGATTACTCTGTAACTTTCATTTTTCTTTCAACAGTATATTTGGGAGACCTGTATTATCTTTATGTACATACCTACATAAAATGTTGTTTATCGGGCTGGCATTAAAAAAAATGGAAAACATTCTAGCTCTTCAAGAAAAGAACTGTGGTTAAATAAGTTAAGGCATAATCAATTTACAGACTATATAAAGCCATTAAAATTGTTACTGAAGATTAATGAAGATATATGAAGATTAATGACAGGAAGATGAATGCCAGACTATTTACAACATCATCTCAACTTTTCCCCTTTTTTAAAATATATATGATTTCAATTCACACACACACACGCACAAGAACATACCAAAATGTGAGAGCATTCAGGGAGGAAAAGGTCTAAGTGCATGCATCTAAAAGGCTTAGCTGCTCTTGGAATATTTCCATCAGCTAGAATGAATCTTTTGGCAGTTCTTCTGGAAGCTTTTATGTATGTTCTAACTTCTATAACTTCTTTTGCATATAAACTATTTTTAATATAATCATCACCTGTAGCTATTCATCTTAATACAGTCACTTGCAGCTGTCCCTTATTACTGTTTTCATTTTCTGGGCAATGAAGCCGTATTTTCTTGGATTTCTACCTCTGCTCTCCTTCAGGAAAAGATGAGGAAGAGGGGACAGGAAAGATGAGAGGTTCAAAAAGACTCCAATCTATTCACGGATTTCACTCCTTACACAGCCAGCTATAGAGTATTCTGCTCATCCTTTGATTTGGCTACTCCTCTCCTGACGGTCCTTTACTTCATTTTCAGTACTTTTACAATTATAAACACTGCTGGGATGAACAACATGTGTGCACATATAAATCCTAAGGGATGAAACTGCTGGGTCCAAAGGTATATACCCTTGAACTATAACATGTACTCCCCATTTATTCTACCACCGACTATACCAGTTTAGACTCCCACCAGTCCTGCTCAACACAGCCTCAAGATGTATCAGTTGCACGGATGAAAAACAAAATAGCTGCTTAGACTTCTGAAAAAACTTCAAGTTCAACTCAAGCACTTACCCATAGGTTCCTTAATAACACCATAATAATCTGGTGCATCGTTAGGATCCACTGGTTCAAGGAAAGGCCAGGCCATCTTATGGGCCTATATTGATTGATGAGAAAAAAGGCATCATTACTGTCAGGTAGAAATAAAAATTTCATCTAAGCTTCCCATCTGAGTTACTGCGTCAGTCAGCCCTTAAACTTGGAGAGCCAGTTTTAAACTTGATGGATGAAATTATCTATACTTGGGACGATTTTTGCTTCAGTTACAAATGATCTCAGATGAACATGCTCTGTAATAATGGTGCTCAGAGGCCTGGGACCTTGCCCTGAGGGGGGATGGTGGAGCACTAGCTTAGAAGTCAAGGAATCTGTTCTCTGGTCCCTACATGACGACCTGCCAACTCAGTGATGCTGCCACTGTAATCACATCTATTAAACTGGAGCGGGAGGGGTTCCAAGTGGGGAATGGTTACCTCTGCGGGTGAAGGATGTGGCAGAGGGATGAAGTTAAGTAAGATGCAACCACATGATGAGACTACTGTTCTTGCTTTGGTTCTTTCAATGTTTCTGATTATAATGACAACAGGAGACAGTGTTGATCTAGTACTATGTCTGGAATACATCTCTAATACTTTCCAATCTTATAAGGCATCCCCATCTCCTTTATATTTTTAATAAGGGAGGGAAAGCTTTGCCTCAAAGCCTCAGATAAGCATTTGTATCTCACTAGAATTTAATCAAATTGCTTTTCAATCAATGGTATTAACAGTAAGGTAGTTTTCTTTAAAAATAAAATTTAGGCTAAAAAAAAAAAATCAGTCATTTTAAACATGAGCATTAGCTAAACAACAGCTGAGCTAGCATGTGGATCTGGTAAATTTCATGACAATGGCATGTGGAGGACTGAGTTCTGTGGAGCACTTCAGCTGGGAGTCGGTAAATAATCAGGTCCTCGAAGATTGGAAAAGTCTCAAACCCCAGAAGTGTTTCCTAGGTCATGCTGGTTGACTTCATCTTTAAATGTTGCACAGAGAGTGGCTTCTCACCTGTAAAGAACGCAGCACCCTCTTCAGACCCTCATAATCTTTCTCTGTGAGCGGCGTGAGCACTGTCATGGCATCCTCTGTTGACTGGCACTGTGGACAGACATACTCGTCAATGAGCTCTGCCTCACTTTGCAAGATGCCAACGCAGCGCCCATGGTACCAATTCTGACACCGATCACAGCCAATATAAAATCTGCAAGATCCGAAATGGAAATGTGAGTTCAAAACAGATGGGATGGCATGACTTATAATTTACTTTAAAAAAAAAATAAAATAAAACATGCATCTGAACATATTCTAACCCTGGGATATAAAATAGTTTTAGTATTATAATTATTTTAATACTTCTGAAGATTGACATTCCAATGTGTTAATTTAGTATTTCCGATGTTAAGAACAAGCATTAAAGGTTTAAGAACACTGTCAAAATTGGAGAACCAATATGATGAAACAAAAAAAAGTAGAACATTTAATTGACTTTAAAGCTCAAAACAAAATAAAGACAAAAATCTTTCAACTAATACCGTATCAAATGGAAAGCTGGTACTGGCCACCCAACTGGGAGTTCAAAATCCTAAAAGCTAATAACAGAGTCTCAGAGCTTATACCCGAATTAGTGTTTTACTAACCTGCAATAAAGCACCATTTCAAAACACTGATAAAAGTCCAAACAAGTCAGGCTATTTTAATCTCATTAATTTCTGTGTTACATATTGAAGAATCAAGTCTACCATTAAACCACATTTTCCCCAATGCATCCCAAACATTCACTATGAAGCAGCATAAAGTTTGAGGGGAGGTAAAGAGGGAAGAAGAGAAAAAAAAAATTGGAAAGGAATTTGTAATGTAAGTGTATCATATATGCAGAAAAGTATCTTGCTTTTTATTTTAAAATAAAATAAGTAACCAGTCAGAGCAATTTGGCTTCCTAAATTATTAAATATGATGCTCTTATCAGAACTCACTGTGACTCATCATAAGGTGTTCTGCAGATACAGTACAATTCCTCACTGTTGCCCTCTTGTGCCCGTTTACAATCATTACAGATGTACACATCCATTTTCTTAGCCTCCTTTTCTGTGATGCCAACACATTCTCCATGATACCAGTTAGTACAAAGATCACAGCCAATATAGAACCTAAAAGCATTCACAATGAAAATGACAATGTAGTTGTCATTTTGAGCTGCATGGTACGTAAATCTGTCTTCCCTGTCCTGATTCACGTTCTTACAGGGTAACTTTCTGCAATGAGTCAGCTAAACATCCTGAATCCAGCCATTCTAACCCTGACAAACTGCAGCATTTGACGCTGTATCAAGTGTGGAAACATAAAAGTCGCTCATATCCATTTCAACAAATACACTGTTGAGTGAAATGCGGGTCTTTTAAAAAAAACACACTGGGATTTGAAAAAATAAACAACACACCGATGGTAATGTCTCCCTCTTAATGAATGTGTGTAAAACTGTCACAGGCACAAAAACCAAAGCCAAAGAATCAAAGACTTACATCTGTCAAACCTATGCCACAGAAGCCATTTCAAAGACAGGGCTATTTCTTAGATAGGTTTGAAAATGTATCTCACAATTTAAATTTGAAAACAAAGCAAAGCGCAAACACCGAGGAGAAGTTACACTACAAGGAACATGCAGGAGGTCAGCCAGGGGCAGAAGATAAAATGGTCAAAATGGGATATGAAGAAGAAAATTAAAAAAGGTACACGTAGGAATTCTACCAAGTTTTCTAAATAAATATTGGCATTTAATTGTAATAGATTATGACATGGGCCAGTTTTTCAGTTAGTAGAATGTGTGTGACAATGTGGAGAGCGGCCAGGTTCAAAACCAGGGATACACTGTGTGGAGAGTGATATAAGGATAGTTAATCTAAAACCAAGTTAATCTAAAAACAAGAGGGTCTGCAAGACGGGGACATATGAGTGTGTCACTGTGGGTAACCACAGTTAACCAACCTCAAGGCCTTTGTCGTGTAAGATCCCAAATAGCCTAGTGAAGACTATCTCTACGACAGACACATAGTGTATCTTCAGTGCTGACGGGTGCTCTGGAGGAATGCCTGGTCCGAGTCATGGCAAGGATGAGCGTGAACTGCGGGGAATGAGACTGGCCTTGCTGATACCACTGGTTCTACCCAATGTGTTTCTTGGCCGATTCACCTAGAGGAATCGAAATAGTCCTCAAGCTTCCAACTAACCTGCTTTTGAACGTCAAGGAGTAACAGACAGTTGTGTGGTGAATCCTATTACCACCAACTTTTTTCTTGTGAATTACAACCCTCACATGATTCTCACCGCCTCAGGTGGAGGCCCTGGGGTGTCTCTGTATGCTGCCTTCACCGGGTGGTGTGCTGTGTATTCTGGAAGTGAGCTCAGGACTTGAATTTCAGGTTGTAGTCTTTCTCACTACTGGTTTGGTGTAAGAGAACACAGAATACTCCTTAAAAAACTCTTCCCAACTAGAACAGGGAATGAATGAACCTGGTATACTGAAATGTTAATAATGGAAAAAAGTAAAAAATATGAAATATCCACAAAGTAACAATCTCAATACAATGAACATATGTACATGTGTGCTGCATTTTATGCAATTTAAAAGTTGTGTGTGAAATGAATTTCTATGATCTGAATATTTTAAATAGGCCCAAGTATCTTGTTATTTAAGGAAAATTCATAAGCAGAGATTTTTGTAAAGAAAGTAAATCATGTTGTTTTGTTCTACAAATCATTTAGTATAATTTGCCTAAAGGGAGGCACACGTGTATTAAACCATGGGGAAAATCAGTAATAGGGTTCTACTTTTTATATCACGTCTAATTTCTCATAAAGTAAGACAATGAAAAGTGAAGATGCCTATACTGATCTGCATTTAATTCAACACACAGCTAAATCTACCAACAAAAAGTTTTGATTTAGCACTTCCAAACAGATTATAATTTAAACAGCATCACTAAAGTAGTTCCACTGTTACAACTTAAACATCATCAAAGAGACAATTTTATTTTATAAATGGATTAGGCATCTACTCACAGTAGCCATTAAGCATTCCTAATTCAAAATGATCACTTTTTAGCATAATCAAACTTTTGGGTATTGTAAAATTAATACTACTGTCAATTTTGGTTTTAAAAAGTTGGCCTGCATCTGAATGTTGAAAATGGAAGCTAAATACCTAGTTGAGTGATAAAAATGGTAGGGAAAAAAAGTGTAACCACACTTATGGATTAATGTCTCTAAAATCTTGTATATATAACCAAATACAAGTCACAGCTATCAAAAACAGCTTCCAGTTGCCGTGCTTATCAAAGTTTTGAGTGTTGTACTTGAGGAATGAAAGAACTCCTTTTTGTATTTTTCTGACTTCTGTCCCCAATAAGAAAGTGGGAACTTGGACAAAAATATTAGGTTACACTATTCTAATGCAAAAAGACAGAATTACTTGCAATTAAATGATAAAAATCCCAAACCACTCCAACTCAAAGCCCTTTCCACCATTTGAATCTAGGTTGTCTCTAGGGTTGGATGTAATCATGGGGTTGTGAAGATTCCAGAAAGGATGATGTCAACTTTGGGCGGAGATAGTAACACATCTCTTTCTTCAGAGAGCATTACTGATTGATCTGGAATTGATCCAGAGAGAAAAAGGGAGACAGCAAAGGAGCAACAGAAAGCTTATTTTTGACAGAAAAGAATATGATGAAGGACAAACATGAATCATGAACACGTGGGAAAAAAAACAACGAATTTTTATTCTAGTGTCAAGGTTAAGAATATCAGATGCAAGACCACAGATGAAATATCATTACCCTTATGTTTAACTATTTTCATTTACATTTCTACTGATATCATTTTCTTCAAAACTGGAAACTTAGCTACACTTTTAAGAGAATAAACTAGAGCTCAGAAAGATCTACTCACTTAGATTCATCGTAAGGCGTTTTACAGATACAGTAAAGCTTTGTGTCCTTCTTAGTTTCCTTTGAGGTAGTAGAGATCATTTTCTTCTTCTTGGACTTGGAGTTGGAGTCTCTTTCCTCTTCCCGCTTCCTTTTCTGGGAAGCCACAGGCAGTGTGGTCGTGGCCGTGGCCAGGGGGCCCGGGTGCTGCGGGGGAGGCGGAGGTGGAGGCGAAGGCGGAGGGGCTGGAGGTGCGGGCGGCGCTGCAGGGCAGGGGGCAGCTACTGCTGTGGCCTGCACCGTGTCTTTTTCCTTCTTAATTTTCAGGTCCCTCTTGAGCTCTTCCTGTCGTCAGTTAAAGAAAATACCAGACCGTCAACCGATTTACATAACGTCCTGGCCAGAGGACCTTACTTCACCTCCCTTGTCCGAGCACTCCCCTAATTCAGTCTAAGGCGAGGGAGTCTTGCTAACTCTAGACAAGAGGGTTCTTACTTTACCTTAAACCCAGTGAACAGCTAGAAACAGAAAATGATGATTACACAACAACCAGAAAGCTGCGAGTTATCTTCCAAGGAGGTTTGACAGAAAGATAAGCATGTGTATAAAAAGAACGGCCCCTCTGACACGCCAGGGTCCTGCCCTGGCCACTGCAGTCGTTGCTCAGGACGCGGTTTCAAGTGTCCACATTCACTGGCTGCTTTCTTTCAGCTGGTCTCCTTCCGTCCCCTTACAGTGAGACTGGACACACTGGACATAAACGGGATGTGACCCTCCAGATATGGCCTGACCAGCAGAGTATGAGACAGATGCGCCTTATTTACTGTGCTTCTATGTCTAGAATTTAAGACTTGAAGAAGAACTATTTTCTCAGAAGAAATTTTGCATAAATTACAATCTTCACTTTTTCCCATGTGAAATATTTTATAGACACACCTGTGGTACTAAGTGCTACAACTTCTTAGAAATGATGATTAAAAGAGTTTCATTTTCCTAAATAATATGATGTGTTTATAACATAAAGTTTATAAACATAAGCTTAATTTTAGGAAAATTAAGATTGTCAAGACAGTATAAAGGGTACACACTTTGACCACCTCTTCAAGAACATTCCTATGACAGCATTAACATATGAGAAGTCTCTGCTTTCTGCATAATTTTTATGTACATTTAAAACTGTTCTTAAAAATGAAGTCTATTTTTTTCAAAGAAGGCAATCATAAATGATATAAGAATAGGTAGATATAAAGGACCAACTGCATAGCTTGACGGGAGAAGGCAGTGGCACCCCACTCCAGTACTCTTGCCTGGAAAATCCCATGGACGGAGGAGCCTGGTGGGCTGCAGTCCATGGGGTCGCTAAGAGTCGCATACGACTGAGCGACTTCACTTTTACTTTTCCCTCTCATGAATTGGAGAAGGAAATGGCAACCCACTCCAGTGTTCTTGCCTGGAGAATCCCAGGGACGGGGGAGCCTGGTGGGCTGCCGTCTATGGGGTCGCACAGAGTCGGACACGACTGGAGCGACTTAGCAGCAGCAGCAGCATAGCTTGACAATAAGAATAACAGCTTTATAACTAAAAATAACTTTTAAAATATATTAGTACACATAAATTTGAAAGTTGTTCTTCAAAGGAAATCATCCTAGCAATAAATTCTATTAGTTAAAATAATGTTGAACATTTTAAGTACAATTTTTCTCCCTCATTAGACAAGCAATACACTGTCAGAAACAACACCGTAACTGTACCCTAGAGTATCTGCAGTAGTAATAGCATTTTTAAATGGCAGCATAGTATGGAGAATGCAGAAAAATGTTCTGTATATGCTGTTTACAGTGTGATTCTGATTAAACTCTGTTTTATGTTAAGTACATATATTAAAAATAATATATATAAGATACATCCTAAAATTATTTTAAAATGGTAATCTTTGAGGGGGGATTATCAGATTATTGGCTCTTTTATTTTTGTTTCCTTTGACAATGGTTGTGACACCTCAATATTCATCTAGTAGTGACTACCTTACTGAACTCGCTCTTAAATTTTAATAATTTTTCTTTGGGGTTTCAATATAATCATACCATACACAATAACAAATTTTATCTTCTGTTTTGTTTTTTTTTTTGTGCTTAACATGTTAGCTAGAATTTCCAGAGATGCTGAGTGACGATGGTGATTCTGGGAATTACCGTCAGTTTCTGACTTCAGTGCAAAGATCTCTAATGTTTCAGAGTTATGTGCAATGCTCATTAGTAGGATGACCAGTATTTAATATTTCTCATTTTTCAAAATGTACAAGACATTTTTAGAGATGCTTTAGATAGCCTACTTCTCTTTTAAAAAACTGTTTAAATATGTATGAGTAATGTCTTCTTTCATTTTTCAACAAATTCTCCAAGTATGCAGAGGATTAGCCATGCCTGCAGGATCAGCTACAAGTCAAGGAAGAAATCTGGTCTTATTTAATGAACACACTGAATTTTCCGTTTAACATTATTTCACAGTTTCTCTGTCTACTTTTCTCATGAAACTTGGCAACTTTTGGCAAGACCATGTTGCAGACAATAAGAGCTACAGCCAAGAGGATCCTCAAATGTTTTAATCAAAAGTTTAAACCTGTCCAAGTGGCTAGTTTAGAGATTACAATATACATGTATACATAAACATCTATCTTATTTTAAAAGACATATGTTCCACTGCTTACTACTTACTCTAGGAACAAAAATGTAAATTCTAGAAAACAAACTCAGATTTTAAGTTTAATCACAATTTCAAAGGGAAAAAAAAGAGTAAAATCCGATGCTGAACACTGGACACAGGAGGACAGAACATACTCGCTTACCTGCACTTCAATTTGTAGCTCTTTGTCTAGCAGTGCTCTCTTTTTCAGGATTTCAGCTTTGAGTTGCTCTTTGTGCTTGAAGAGCAGTGCAGAGAGCTTGCTGGCATTCTGTTTGCTACGTTTCTGTTCCACGCTCTCTTCTCGCTTCCGTTTTTTTGCTGCCTGTTTTTCTTCTTTATCTATCTTATCCAAAATATACTTCATCACCTGGTTACAGACAATCATTCTAGAGAGAAATACACAACCTATGTAATGCTGGGCATTTTATTCTGAAAGGCTTAAGACATAATTTTTCTGTCTCTATAGTTGATACTAACTTTCTGGGACTGGAGAGCATCAGAGAGTGCTTCAAACCAGTCACAAGCATCTATTAGTACTGAGTGTTCTGATTTAATAAACTCCAATCAGGATAAAACGCAAACTCAGAACTCCCGTGCATGTGTGTGTGTTCGTTCATGCGCACACTTTAAGAGAAGAGACTGATGTACAGTGAGAGCCTGTGTAATGGGTTATGAACATTTCTCCCTACCTTTGATTCTCTTCTCTTTCAGCTGGAGTCATGGTCTTTTTCTGTTTTAAATGTTCTATTACAGCATTATGCTTCATCACCACCTTCAGGACAGAATAAAATCCAAAAATGTGTATTTTATAATGACTACAAGTTAGCACAGGGGTAACAACAGTAGAAATCTGAGCGTGTGTATGTGTTTCCCAAAGAAACTAAGAATTTTATATCATAGTACAAATAAAATTAGAGCTACAGTATGCCCTAGGTGCTTACCATGTACTGGGCACTGCACTGAGTGAAGGGCTTGACATTACCTCGTTCATTCATTGTAACAACGCTGAATGGTAGGGACATTTTTATAAATGAGTTACTGAGATATAAAGAATTTACTAATTTGTCTGAGAGTAAAGAATTAATACAGTTGTAATTTTAACCCAGCTATCATCCTCCAATGGTCATGTTTTGAATGTTATGTTCTCCTTCCCAGGTATTAAAGATCACCCCACTCCAGCCCATCCCCACCTTATACAGAAGTTAACATAAAGAGAGACATTATAATAATTCTCAGTTCATGGACCATACAGTACTGAAAGATGGAAAATAATGCATTTTAAAATACTGCAGATGACATTAATTTTATAAGAATATTACCATACATCTTCAAAATCCCCCTGCTGCTTAACGAGTGCTTCTAACAACAGTATTACAATCATCAAAGTTGCTAAGAGACTAGATCTTAAATTATTCCAATCACCAAAAAGAAATGAAATTATGTGACATGACAGAGGAGTTAATTTTTGCCAAGATGGCAATCATAAGATACAAATGCGTCAAATAAGTCATACACATTAAATTTATACAAGGCTACATGTCAAATAAATTTTAATAAAAAATAAAACAAAAAGTGCTTCTATATACATGACCTAGTTCCATCATTACAATAGCCTTGCATGGCTGGAAAGAGAGTTTTAAGGAGGATAAAGCTCAGGGAAGGTGAGTGAGCTTCATGGACTGTAAATGGGAGACCCAGGAACTGGGTTCTCATGACTTGGGAACACTTGAAATCCACACAAACTCCTGACAAGTACGGAGTACTGCAAGCTGTAGATGCAAAGAAAGCTTTCTCCAGTAACGTAGGATATTACTTATTATACATGAAACTTCATTTCAAGTAGAATAACTCTAATTCATCTAAATTGCCTTACTTCACTACGAGGCTACTGCACAAGGTTGCTTTTTATTTCTGCTATGGAGTAATGGTACTTAAAACTTCTTTTTTTAAAACAAAGCTATGATTGGAAATACAAATGAGTTTAATCTGTCTGTAAAGTTTGCTTAGTCTACACAGAAACTAAGGAAGGACAATTGTAAATACCTTCAAACAAATTGCCACGATGCCTCAAGTGGCTTCAAAACTTAGTCATACCTTCAAGTTTCAGTGATACTTAAACTTCCTATGTCCATTCTTCCCATCTTAGTTCTCCCAAAATACGGGTAGTTTTCACCGGTAAGTACTGGCTGTTTATACACAACAGAGTTCCAAACCATAAGTCATGTGATAAATTTTGGTCAAGGCAGTGCTGCTTCTAACTTGAAGCGACAATGACTTCTGTGTCTCGTTTATGGAAAGCTAACACAACCAAACACTACGTCTAATGCACAGCACAATCATTCAAGCTACTGAACATGCTGCTTTTACTTAATAACTTTACCTGTTTCTGAATGATTTCACTTTGATTAGAAGCTTGGAGGGTGTGTTCCCGCTTAATTTCTATCTGTTGCTGCTTCTTCTTTTGCTGCTGCTCCCTGAGTTGCTGAACCCTCTGCAACTGCTCTTGCACACTGGCTGCCTGCACTGTAACCACATTCTGAATGTGGTGAGTCTGCACGGGGCTGCTTTGCTGAATCTGAACGGGTAACTGGAGTTTGATCTGCTGGGGCACACCACCTTGCTGAGCCTGTATCTGAGCCACAACCTGCGACTGGATCTGGGAGAGAACCTGGACTTGTGGTGGCAGCGGCGGCACAGCCAGGACTTGGGGCTGAGGCTGCGGTACTTGGAGCGGAGGACGGGGCGGGGATGAAACAGTAACTTGACTTAACGTTTGTCCTGGTGAAAGAGTTTGAGTTGAAGACTGTACCTGGGGTTGTGACTGTGGCTGGCCCTGGGAAGGTGACGGAAGAGATGTATGTGGCTGGATTGGAATCGGTTGGGAGGCTGTAGTCTGACCCTGGGCCTGCTGTCCGGGAGACACTTGGGATGGCGTCGATGGACGTATTCGAGTCTGTGGTGGGCTCTGGACGCGAGCAGGAGACTGTCCTTGGACATTACTCTGAGGCGGACACTGTCCTGCAACTTGGGGTTTGGAGGACTGTGCTTGGGTGGGCTGTGCTTCAGGAGGGACATGGGAGGCCACAGTTGTTTGGGTCTGAACTTCAGGCTGAGTCTGAGTTTCAGACTGAGCTGGGGATGGGGGCTGGGTTTGGGGCTGGGGCTGAGCTGAAGGCTGAGCTGAAGGCTGAGCGGGCTGCGCAGGTTGAGGCTGGGCTTCTGGAGGACTCACGCTCGACGGCGGAGCTGGAGGCAGGCTTTTGGCTGGCTGCACCTGTGTCGGGGACGATAATTTACTCTGTTCACTTGTACCTGTGAAAAGGCAAGAGCAAATATTTACGACTCTAGAACGTAAGACTGTAGTTTAAGAAGAATTTGAGAGGGATTTTCTAAAGGTGAGAATTCTGCATTTCAGGACGGAGGATTGAAGCTTGGAAATGCCCCACCTAGAAATACTTTGGTCAGGATTCGCCTAAATCGGGGAACCCTGGCCATGTTCATGGCTGCCCTCTGCACATTTTGCTAAGTCTCCAGAGGGCTGGCTTCTATAGCAAAGCACAGTCTCTGGACATCAGCCTGGTCTTGTGGCCCAGACTAAGCAACCCATATCCTTCTCCTATGGCATGGGGTCAGTGAACGACAGCAGCTTGCAGGGGGAGGCTCACAGAGTGCTCTGGTTTTGGAGCTCTCAGTCCTAGCTTATGAGCTGGACAGACCCATCTGCCCTGCGAGCACGTCCGTGATTAATCAGCACCTACAGGTTTGGTACAGAGTACGAGAGGGCACAGTCACCATGGTACTTTACTACTGTGCACTATCCCCTGCTTTCCTTATTTCTTAAAGGGGTGGAGGGGTGGTGACAGGGAGTCTGTCTGAGCAAGAGACCTGGTCGAGCCCTTGTGAGGCTGACCAGTCAGCTGTGGACGTTCATCGGCTTGGGGCACATCCTCCAAAGGTAAGCCCCAGTCCTCTTGCCTCCTTTGTCACCCAGCAACTTGTGACACCAACGAGCAGCACTTCTGACAACTCCCAAGTTCTACCTGCTGCTGTAGTAGAGACGGTGGTGGTGGTGCTGCTGGTGGCGGCGGCTGTGGTTGCCAACGGGGTGAAGAGGAATCGCTGAACGGTACCATTTGGCATCGCAGCTTGCATCAGCTGCTGTCCTGGACCCGGAAGTACAGTCACCCCTTGAGGTATCAACTGCAACTGCCCAGTAGTCTGACCTTGTCCTTGAATCACTACTGTCAAACCTTGATTGCCACCCTACAGAAAAGAACACCTAACATGTAAAGAGTATTCAAAAAGCAACACTCTGTAAGTATACCGTTTTTATGTTGAAAAGATCCTTTAAAATAATGAAACTACGTATTTGAATGTCTACGGAACAGTACCAAGATAAATACAGATGAGCTAAAAGAACAGTATTTATTTTAAAAGACTGATGGTGATTAGCGGCAAAAAAATGAATTAACAGTCCCGAGTTCCAGTCCGAGTTCTGCACATGGACAGCCAGGAATCCGTCTATGAGTGACACCATTTACCTGGATCTAAGTCTACCAGTCTATAAAATAGGAGCACTGAAGTGACTAAGGTCTCCACAAAATTCTGAGTTTAAATCACCTTATTTATATTCATATTATTTTATAACTTTCAAAGCATCTTCATACATACTTTAGACATGCCTCATCTGATTCTCACAATAGACTTGTGACTGTGGAGTAGGGAGAGAAAATATTACTACACTCTTCCTACCAATTAGGAAACTCAAGTTAGAAAGTTCAAGTCCCTTGCCTACAATTAGAGAGCAAGTCCCAGGTGAGACACAGTGAGAAGCCCAGGTCTCCTAGTTTCAGTTTTTTCACTGTGTACCAAACGATCTATGGAGTGTGTGTATGCTGAAGCATAGAAAGCTTAGGGTTCTACACATGGAATGCAAATACCACGTGCGGAAGGTCACTAATGTCTGAGTTGTCACCAAAATAGGGACCAGGACTAAAAACTCCATATGTACTACCACTTCTGTCCAGGACTTATTAATCCTCAACCACCAGGAGCATGAGGGAGAATTAGAAAGCAAACGTAAAACCAATCCACCCCAAATCTCCAACAGTCAAAACTGATACTACAAAGTTCACTTATTAAGCGCCATGAATTGTTACTCATGAGCCCCTTATTCACTCTTGCTTTTCTAAAATCCTTTTTGTGTGCACAGTCAAAACTACATAAAACACAAAGTATAGTTTAAAGAATAATTATGAAGTGAAGATCTATAAACCCAGCCTTCAGGTCATCATCGCCAGTATCCAAGAAGCTCTGCATGTGACCTGCTCTGGTCTTAATCTCCTTCCTTTTGCCCTAGAGGGAAGCACTAATTTCACGGTACAATACCTGCATTTGATCGTGTTGTGACTACTGAGGTGTATACAGATCTCTAAGGGGCCACAGGCACACGACTTCAGGAGTACCATTTACAAAGAATATGAAGGGTGCCCCTTGGTGCCCCCTCCAGGAAGGCAATGCAGCAGCCCCCTAACTTTACACGATGTAGCTAGTTTTGCCTGTTTCTGAATCTTAGGCAAGTAGATCATAATGTATGTTTGGTTGTTACTTGCTTCTTTATTTAGCTCAACAATGTAGTTCTACATTGTGGTAGTTTGTTCATTTCCAGTGCTGTAGGAAGGCATCACCACTTTACTGATCTAATCGATGGACGCTGTATATATTCATGTCCATTATTCTGGTGCTCAGATGAATAAGAACTTTAGGAGGGCAATTTCTGTGACCTGGGGTGTGCTGTGTCTTCAACTTTGCTACAAAGTATCAAGGAGTTTTCCAAGGTGGCCAAATCAATTTACATTATTATCAGTTCTGTATGAGAGTTCATTCTACTCCATGTTTTTGCTATTTCTTGATTTTGTCTGACATTTGACTCTATACCAATCTCTTACTATATGGTTTTAATACACATTTCCCTCATTACTAACAGAGTCCAGCAGTTTTTGGATTTGTGGGCATTTAAGAGTTCCGCTATTCTCATCAAGTGTGTCTATTCTTATTTTCTACCAAGTTATCTTGATTTTTTTTCTGTCTTAATCTGTAGTAGTAACTCTTCATTTCTGGAGAACAATCCTTGGTGGGCGATATGTATACCTTCTCCTCACTCTTTTCACTCTTTCACGTTTGATGGACCAAAGTTCTTACTTCTAATGTTGAATTTATAAATCTTTTCCTTTATAGTGAGTATTTTCTGTCTTTCAGAAAGCCTTTCCTACCTTCTGACAAGTACTATAGTCTTATCTTTCACAGCCAGGACTTTATTCTTCTTGGAGCTGAGTTTATGAGTGAGGTTGTGGTCCAAGTTCATGGTTTCCCATATATATTCAATTGTGCCAGGACCCTTTATTGCAAAGTCTGTCCTTTTAATGATTCACACTGCCATCCAGGTCATATATCAAGTGTCCACATATACATATGGGTCCTCTTCTACTGTTCTGTACCGACTGGTCTACCTATCCTTGTGTCTGAACCTTACTGTATTAATTAGTGAAGGACTATAATTTAAAGACTCGATATCAGGTTACTACATAGGGCAAATCCTCCTTTTCTTCCAAAGTATTAGAGTTATTCTGGATCCTTGGAACTTCCGTATAAATTTTTAAAAAATCAGCTTGTCAAGCTTTAAAACATCTCTCTCAGGATTTTGATGGCAACCACATTCTTCACTCTATGGATTACTACTGGAAGAACTGATAGAACTGATAGTAACACTGGGTGTTGCAAGAAAACAGCTTAATGTACTCAAATTTTATTTTTCCCAAGCAAATTAGTTAACTAATAAAATTTTGGTGGTTCAATGTGTTATCCACCTTGCTATTATAGCACACAGTCTCGGGACTCTGGATAGTTGAGGGGTATCACATCCTGCCTTTAAGAAGTACCTTTCTTTGACTCTAGGAATCTTAAAACAAGTACATCTTTAAACCTCCGGAAATAAGTACATGTTTTAAAACTTACAGCAGATATAAGTAAGATCATTTCTAAAGTTAAGAGGGAAGTCGCATTACTTACGTGGCCCTGTGTTAACTGAGTGAGCTGAGCCATGGTAAGTTTCACCTGTCCTTGCTGGGGACGAGGGGGCTGTGAGGTTGAAGGCTGCAGATTCGCAGTGGATGTTCCTGAAGTTAACCCTTTCTGTGCAGGTGTGGAGGAAACAGTACTAGGGGCAGAGATCGCAGTGGAAACAGGCTGCCCTCTGATGATCTGTGTCACCACCTGCTGAGGAGCACCTATGTAAACAGCAAAACATTAGAGTGCGTCTGTGCCCTGAGTGGTACTCTGAGTTGAGATTTATCCTTTAACACTTTGCATGAATGTATTTTCTCAATTTTCAAAAAGACTTATGGGATGTTGACAGACAGATGCCTTTAGTCATATACCCACACCCGAAGGACCCACCCGGTTGTCAATGAGTCTGTTTTCACTCAGCTCACTGACCTCTCTCCCATTCCTGCTCTCTGCAGAAGAGTTCAAAAAACAAAAACAAAAACAAACAATGCTCTTCTTGTGACTCTAAAGCCAAAATGATAATAGGGAAGACGGAAGAGAATATGTAAAAAATGCCATTAGGCAGTCTTTCCTTAGGAATACAAATTAAAAACAATAACATAATTAACTAATGTAATTTTTAAACAAAACACATATAATCTGGAATATTCTGGGCCAATTATATTTATAAATGAGCTTTTCTTACAGCTATCTGCCAAACAGTTTGGGAGAACCAAGAGGGCAAGGACCCCCTATATCCTCAATATTAGAGCAATGTGCTCAACTAATGCTTTCATATTTATTGTTCAATAACTATCTGTAGAATGAATGAAGTTTAACTGAAACGGCTCTATCATCTTCTTTAAAAACTATTTCTCATTTAACCTGATAAAACTGGAAAAAAACTCAGATGGTAATTATTTGGTAGCTAGTTTTATACTTACAAAATCTAAATTCATTATTCATTAGTAAATAACATCATATTTCTGAAGTTTTATGTTCACATCCTATTTGTCCTTTTGTGTCTACATATGTATTTCTGCGTTTATTTCTTTTAATGATTGGTGGTTAATATTACTGCATTACGTATAAAATTAAATCTATTTTGACCCTTAGAACACTTTCCCCTTTTCTTTTTTTAAATAACACCATGGTGAAATCCCTGCTTATAAATTTTTTTGTGCTTCTCATTATTTCCTTAGAATGAACTCCTCCCAAAGATACTGTGTTCACAGTATGCACACAATACTAAATTGAATTTTAGAAAGGTTATACTCACTCATAATCCCCCCACCACTGGGTACTCATTTCATTGAACCTTTGCCAGCCCTGTCACTAAAGTAACATATTCCAGCAATCAGAAATAGTATGACAGCCTCATAGTGCCTGCCTTTCTTAAGTTGGGCTAGTTTCCTTTGGTAGCATGCCCCTGAATTCTGGTGGCTTGTAAATATGCTTTAAAAATTGGCAGGATAAGTTCTCTTTCTTCTAAACTTTTCTTGGTTACTGTCATCCATTTATTCATTAAGATGAATCAAAAAATAGTACAGTATATGTAGACAAGTGCCTGAATTTAAGAACTTCTGGATCCCAACAGTATGTTCTTGTACTTAAGTTCAAGGAACAGTTCATGAAGTTACTTCATCATCTTGTATTGATACAATGTCGTCATAAACACAGATGGATAAAAGGGTTGGTACTGACAGATTATATGATGTAATTCAGATGATCCCCAATATGTACATGTTAATTTATTTTTAGATTATCATCGAAACACAAATTCAAAAATTAAAACACTTTTTATTCCATCTTGGGAATGCTTGACTTTGGGAAAGGCTAGCAAGTGTGGTGGCAGGAATAGGGATATGCTGACCAGCACACACTCAGACACACACACACACACACACAGAGCACACATCCACTCTGCCTCCATCTCTCTGACCACAGGGATATGCTGACCTGCACACACTCAAGACACAGACACACACACACTGCACACATCCTCTCTCCCTCCATCTCCCTGACCACAACTCCAAAGAGTCTTCACTGGGCCCCCCCAGCCCCACTGGCCACCTTGCTTTTCAAACAACACACCAGACACACTCATATACATTCACATATGCAAGTCTATTATCACTTATCATCTTCTTCTTTACATGAGTTTTACCTTCCCTTCAAGTTAGCTGTCTGACAGCTATTTTTAAACACAAATAAATATTAAATTTCATCAATGGTCATTGTAGTATTAACTGAAATAACGAACCATACTTTCTTCTCTGGGATAAATTTTGCTTAAGCATTAGGGGATTGCTGTTTTAAAAAAACACCAAGCCACGTTTTATACTAGAATTATGCTAAATCTGTAAAATGAATGGGAAAAAAAAATCAATCCCAACCCTTGCCCTTATGCCCTGAAACTGTTTCTTATAAGAAAGGAATTGTTTTCCAACCATTTCAGAGAATTTTACCTATAAACCCATGAGGTCTAGAATTCTGTTTTGTAGGTAATAGTATGGCAACTTTCCAAATTTCTTTCCTTGATATGAGTCATTAAGACTTGAAATTTAGGGGACTTCCCTGGTGGTCCAGTGGCTTCCAATGCTTCCACTGCAGGAAGGAGTGGGTTTGATCCCTGGTCAGGAGACTAAGATCCTACATACCATGCAGCATGGCCAAAATAATTTTTTAAAAAGACTAGGAATTTATAAACATAGTATATAATTATGCCTTGTTAGTCAAAAAGATTTAGTTCATTCTATTTTTATGGCACTTTCTCATTCCTACTTTTAGTAAACTAGTATTTTGTTTCCTTTTGTCAAGATCAGACTTGCAAAATAAAGAGTTTAATATTTGCCTTTTCTGCCTTATAATCATTATTATTTGTATTTATTTTACTTCCTCCTATTTTCATTTAAGACTTGTTTTATATCTTTTTCTAACTTCTGATTAAGATTTAATATGGGTTTTTGAGTCTGTTTTGTTCACCAACATGTTTCAACTGCCTAGAGTAGGTGCTCAAATATTTGTTGAATGAATGAATTTGCCTCTCAGTTCAGCTTTGCAGCCTGGCTTAATTGCTATTTGATAATCTGTTTGTAATGACATATTTTAACATAAAAGTTAGTTTTGGAAACATATGTTTTTAAATTCTAAGCAAATAAAAGTTATTAGTATAATACCTTAATATTAATTTCTAGACTCACTACAAAAAATGTAGCCTATACATATTCTACTTTTTGGGATTCATCAAGGTTTTACCTATGGCTCATTTTAAGACCATTTTCATAGGAACAGCTCATAAATATTTGCAACTAATGTGTATTCCTAAAGGTATGAAATTGATACAGTCTGGTTCTGGTCTCTTATGCTTCTGCTAATCCTTCCTTGATTTCAAATAGTTTTTGCTTTAAACACTTCAATGACATCTTATTTAAAGATACAAGATTACATCTTCACTGCAATCTTTAGCTTTAAGCCAAAATAAATAAAATGACCCTCTGTGTCCTAGTTGTTTTTTTTAAATTTTGAATTTGACTTTGTTCAGTATTAATAGGATTATTGATGTTTTCTCTCTGCCCCCCCCCCACCTTTTTTTTGTCCTTCATTTCATGTATCCTTAACCGTCTTTTTTTTTTAACCTTTTCTGGTAATCTGCTTTTAGGTATATTCTCATAAAGGTTTTTCCACTCAGTCTTTATTGGCTTCAACTTTTAATATGGGAGCTTTAACATTTACATTAAAAAGGGCAGGGATTGCCTTTGTAATTTTGTCTCATGCTTTCCATTTAAATGCTTCTTAGCCATTTCCTTGATTTTATCTGTCCTTTACCACACAGACTGATTTCTTTGCTCATTCTCTTTATGCCAATGATTTCAATGTACAGATCCCATTAACTAGAGGTTTTAAGAACATTTTAAACAAGCATACTTGAATCTGCTTTTCTCCTATTGACAATGCCAGAAATGAAATAAAATCGATGGGGACATCCCATGATAAATCAGAAATTTAGTATGCTTTGAAATCTTAATTCATATTGGTATTTTCTAATATGTGGAGTGCCAAATACAGAATATTATAGATTTCCTACACTGGCTATTTAGATGTAAAATGATAACGCTGGGGTGGATGAATACCTGGCTGTACCATCACAGGTGTTCGAATAATTGCCTTTCCTAGTGTTGACTGCTGGAGTGGAGTTCTAATCACCGTCATACCAGGGCGGATCTGAGGCCCTGTGATGACCTACAAATGACACAAAGGACAAGGAATTAAATGTTTTTAAAAGACTAGAGCATGATGGACTCAGGAACAGAGATCTTTAAACATTCTATATTGATAAAAATGTCTATAGAAATGACAGAGACTCTTGGACATTACATATTAAATTATATGAAGCATCAGAATAAAGACAGAATTTTGAGGGGAGAAAATATAATTCAAATCAGATCATATGACATTCTTCATCACTGATACCAAGAATAGCCTACAGACTTTAAAAGAAAAGAACAAGACCCAGGAAAGCTTGCTCTATAACCACCACAGTTGCTCATAGGAAAATGAGGAGTCCTATTTTTCCTGAGCTCCAATCCTTATCTGTAACTCAGAGAACACAGGAGCAAGATCGGAAGCCAAAAGCTCTTTCATACTTTAAAAGAAAGACTACAGAGCATACTGCTTTCAGTGTTAGGTTTAGAACATTCTCAAGTCTGCAAAACATTAAGCCTTTTTCATAACACTAGTGCCAAAGAAATGATACATCTAATATGTATGCGTATCAGCTGATAGACTGGTTTCAGGGCTATGGATTGTATTTTTCACTCTACTTCTTAGTTATACTGAACGTTCTGCTGGGTGATCCAGTGTTCCCACTGTTTTCAATTAAGAAATATTTTTGTAAAATCCTGGAAAAGCAATCTTTATGATTCATAAACTGTACTTATGTGCTATTAACAAAATGTTAAAAATGAACAGTTCACTAGAAATATACCTAACAGATTTTTTAAAAAAATCAATACTTTGTCACAGATAAAGTAAAGGGCAAAGAACAATTAGGAACTGGATTAATCCCAGAGGAGGCCATTCTAAAAACTCCAACCAATGTGGTTATTAACATCAAATAAACCTGTAAAGGACTCTTACTTGCGAAGCGGTTGTGGTTCCTCCAGAGCCTGAGGTATTGGGCCTAATGGTGACTGTTGCTGTCCTGGGCTGGAATGAAGTAAAGGTTTGCTGACTTGTACCTGTACTCGATGGAATGATACCCAGGACTTTTTGCTGTACTTGAACAACGCCTTAAAAAAAAGATGAAGAAGTCATTAGTAACTGCTTCTTTAATAACACCTCAGGTACTGCTTGGTTTCTGAGGAGAAACTAGGTGTGGCGGGGGGTTTTAGTGGGCTACATAAAATGTGAGATCCGAAGACTGAAATCAGTGAAAAGGAAATGAAAAATAATGGCAACAGTATGATCTGGCAAATGTGAATTAAAACTCTCCACATTTCCCTTACCTCCTTGTGTTGCTGGCACATTTACAGCGACAATCTTGCTGTTTGCAGGAAGTGGAAGTTTGGTAATTACTTTTCCTGCCATAGTGACTGGATTGCCTGTAATTTGGAACGTCTGACCTGTGCTGGCAATGGTTGTAGCAGATGTGGCAGCTGTGCTGGTGGCTAATGGGGTATAAGACATTCGATAAGCTTCAGATTTAAAATAACCAGCAACGCAGTGACTTCTAGGAAGGCACCAATGCATGAAATGTGGCTCATTTTTGTATTTTTAAGAAAAACATTCCACTCCACTCAAAGTAAGTGAACCATGTAAATGTTGAAAGTGAAATAATGTAAGAGAGGAGTTTTGCTAATGTAATATTAGGAACATTATCTGTAACAAACCTACTGTTACAGTTGGTTTGCTCAACTGGCTGCAGAAGAAAAAGAATTTTCTAAAGAAACGTTTCATTTCAGTAGGTAAAGGACTGAAATTTCTTTTTCTTGAATGAAAGCAATCTTTTATTTAATCACAGGTGTGTACCTGAATTTGACTGGCCTTGCTTAACCCAGGTGGCAAAGGTTTGATGAAAGTTCTTGTTCTGCTGGAATGTTACTGTAGCGGGAGATCCAACTTTAGTAGTTAGTACCATTTTAGTTCCAGTTGTAACTGAACCACTTATGGGGGCCACCATGACTTTCTGTGCTGGAGAGATGGTACTAGTTGTACTGTTTGTTGGGGAAGTAGTAGAAGCTGCAATCACTGTAGGCTTCTGCTGTTCCAATCGTTTCTAGAAAAGTCAGGGAGAGAAATCATGAGCAAAAATCATTTCAAACAGAAACCCATTCTGTAAGAAGTCCAGTCACAATTCCTTCTAATCTAAGAAACTGCACCAAACTTCTAAAAATATTTTACTTCTAAAAATGTGCTCATATAAACTCACACCTGAATTTAATTTCTTGAGGAAGGCAATACTTTTATGACTCTAAATCACATATACTTTATTAAAAATAGCTTTTCACAACAAAAATTTGAAATGATGTTTTTCCAGTCTGTGCAAAGGTCCAAGCTTTCAGACTGAAAACACAAGAGACATGGGTGATCTTACTAGACACAAGGATAACGTGCGACTCAGTGGTGAGATTTAAAATAGACAGCAAATGATGGGCCTGTAAAAGGATTCAGTTTTATCATGATTCTCATTTACCCAATAACAAAGAATGTGTCAATTTGGGGGGGGGGGTTTCCATGTGACAATCAGAATCTTAATTCCCTGAGCAGGGATCAAACCCGAGCCCCCTGCAGTGGAAGAGTGGAGTCTTAAACACTGAACCATTAGCGAAGTCCCCAAGAACAGGTCAATATTTAAATATCACTATTCAAGTTGGCAAACCCATAGTCAAGCAAGCTGAAAATTATAAACAACTTTTCTAGACTTATATTTTTCAGTTCAAGTATTTTTACAGAAAAATCCTTAGGGCTATTTTATACAGAATGGTATAATCTGGTCTTTCAGACTATAGGGTTATCAGACAATGTTTCTTTTCCTATAGATCGCTGCCTTTTCCTGACAGCTTACTGACATGACAGCTTACGTTTACACATGTAAAAACTACAGATGGCATCGACTACAAACCTGGTGGGAGACCCTTTACCTTCATTATCCTATTTAATGCTTGGATCTTTACATTATGATTTAAAGATGAGGAAACTGAGACTCAGTCTGTAAAACTAGTCCAAGGTCACAGAGCTACTACATGGTAGAGCTGAGTTGTGTGTACGAAGATCAAATTTTAGTGCTGAACTATTTCCTGCCATCGAAAATGGCTCAGCAAAGACAGCACACTCAATCTTTTTACTGGTACTTTTGTACATGTCCTGTATGTCTGAAAATAAAGTGAGGCATTTTATATAATTTCTCATTCCTCAGAAGAAAAGGAGTTTAGTTTTGGATTCCTAGAAATCTCATCTGACTAAATTAGTTTTTTTTTTTTAAAAAAAGGAGATCAAAAAACCTCCCCCCTAAACACATAGCTATTTTCTGGGTCTATGCCTTTAAATATTGGAAATGTAGACTATGGGAAATATAGCCAATATTTTGTAATAACTGTAAATGAAGTATAACCTTTGAAAATTGTATAAAAAATTACAAGGGTAAAAAAAATCATAGATTTGATATGTCCACAGAATCTGCTGGGTTTGTACACATATTCAAAAGGGCAAGTTTATCATTAAGTTCTAGCTGTCATTATTGCCTAATTTCTGCATGAAAAAAAAAAGTTAAGGTCATCTTCACTGCTAAATTTGAAAAGCATATTAAAATGAAGACTGACTTGTTCAAGAAAGATTCTGAATAAAGATTCTGAAGTAATGTATAAGTTAATTATATCCTGCTCTGTTCAATTAAGCTATATCCAGGATGTATGTCTATCACCTCAGAAACTGACACACATGGGAAAAACGGAGAAAACAATGTTCCTGGGGGAATTAAAGGGGTAATAAATCAAGTTCAGGTTCTGACTTTCAATTGTCAGAGAAAAGTTCGTTATCAAACGATAGAAACTGACTCCCTGCCCAACGCCCCACCCTCCCCCGCCAAAGCAAAACCTTAGGTTAGTTACATCGTAGAGATGACAAAACACATCCATAAAACGAAAAACAAAACAATTAGCCAGTATTTCCGTAAGTGGACAGACAGATATGACAAAATCGAAGTGTTGTTATCTCCAACTTTGATCTAGGTAAAGATAACCTATAGTAAACCACTGTAAAAGATATATAAGAACTTGAAAAATGTTTTATAAAATATGAGGGACAAGGTAAAATGTGAGGAAATGAAGAATCTGATTTAATATGTAATTTTTAATTTAGTTAGTTTTGTGTCACTAAGTTAATGGTATCTATTTAATCTATATCCTGAAAATTTATATATTCAAGTTTGGCTAAAAGCTTTTATAGTATCTTCTTAATAATATGAAGCAGTAATTATCTTTTATGCAGGTCCCTAAGTTGTCAGGCACAATTTGCTTTTTCATAGGCTACAGAGATTTTATAGATCAAAATTTTGCAGGAAAAAATTATCTTTAGAAACTACTCATCAGGACTTTTCCTAACGGTCCAGTGGTTAAGGCTCTGTGCTTCCACATGGAACTCTGCTCAATGTCATGTGGCAGCCTGGATGGAAGAGGGATTTGGGGGAGAATGGATACATGTATATGTACAGCTGAGTCCCTTCGCTGTTCACCTGAAACTACCACAAAATTGTTTGTCAATCAGCATGCTGCTGCTGCTGCTAAGTCGCTTCAGTCATGTCCAACTCTGTGCGACCCCATAGACGGCAGCCCACCAGGCTCCACCATCCCTGGGATTCTCCAGGCAAGAACACTGGAGTGGGTTGCCATTTCCTTCTCCAGTGCATGAAAGTGAAGTCGCTCAGTCGTGTCTGAATCTTAGCGACCCCATGGACGCAGCCTACCAGGCTCCTCCGTCCATGGGATTTTCCAGGCAAGAGTACTGGAGTGGGGTGCCATTGCAATCAGGCATACCCCAATACAAAAAAAAAAAAAAGACTCTGCTTCTACTGAAAGAGATGAGGGTTCAACCCCTGGTTGGAAAACTAAGATCCTACCTGTCACACAATACACAGCCAGAAAAAAAAAACAAAAAAACCCCCTACTCATTGAAATATAACAAAGAAGAGCTTAGACTTCAAACAGTGTGCTTCAAATATGTACACTTTTTTGCAAAACCACAGCTTGGTATATCCACAGAGTTACTTTCAAGTACTGAAATTAAGATACATGTGTGAGATACACGTAAAAACAAAACCACATAAACATATAATTATTGTGCTTTCAGCGTGCATGAATTTGGCTAAAAATGTCAATTTGTTGCCAGGTGGGACAGTACCAACTCCCCCACCTGCTGGGCAGCCAATCGCTGCTGTTTGAGGTGAGCCTCCATTTGGGCCTTGAAGTCCTCTGCCTTCTTCTGTTCACTAACCTTAGCCTGTTGCTCAACTGCTTGTGCCTTTTCTTTCTCCACTCTGCAGGGAAAGAAAGAAGGAATTTGTCAGAAACTACAGGCATACCTCAGAGAGATTGTGGGTTTGGTTCCAGACCACTGCAATAAAGCAAATATAGCAGTAAAATGAGTCACATGAATTTTTTTGGCTTCCCAGTGCATAAAAGTGATATTTACACTATTACTATAGCCTATCAAGTGTGCAAAAGCATTATGTCTAAAAAAAAATGTACATACCTTAATTTAAAAAATACTTTGTTGTTAAAAAATGCTAATAATCACCTGAGCCTTCGGTGAGTACAGTGGTAACATCCAAGATCACTGATGTGAAGTGGGGACAGGGGTGGGAGTGTTTCAGGAGAGGGGGATATATATGTATACTTATGGCTGATTTGTGCTGTGGTAGGGCAGAAACCAACACAACGTTGTAAAGCAATTATCCTTCAATTAAAAAAAAAGATCACCAATCACAGATTACTATAAGAAACATAATAATAAAAAATTTTGAAATATTGTGAGAATTACCAAAAATGTGACATAGAGACACAAAGTAAACAAATGGTGTCAGGGAAATGGTGCCAACAGACTTGCTCAAGGTAGGGTGGCCACAAACCTTCAGTATGTAAAAACAAAAAACAAAAGCAGTTATCTGCAAAGTGCAAGAAAATGAGTAAGCCTGTATCCTGTCAGGCATCTGGAATCTAATATTAGCTGAAATCTGGCCAAATGTCATAAAAGTATAAAATTATTTCAATTTAATAAAAATCAGGAAGAGGCCCTTAATAAATGACACATAGTTAGAGAATCAAAATGTGGATCAAAATTAGGACATATTGAATAAACTATTCAAGAAGTAATTCTTGAATTCTGAAGTGATAGAAATCTTCAATATCTGATCACATGTAAGCTATTTCCTTACCTCTCAGCAAATGCCCTGATCTCCCATAATTCCAGCTCTTCCTCTGCCACCCAGGTTTCAATAATAACAGGGCCAGTTTGCTTGGGCGTTTCTGGTCTCTTTGGCCGCAACGCACTTGATCGAAGGCCTTTCCTCTGAGGTGTAGGTGTTTCTTTGGAAAAGAAACCAGAGTATTCTAAGCAATATAGCTTCTAAAATTATAGTACTTCTGGCATCTTCTCTTATATCATGAAAAGTGGGGATTGGCAAAGTTTTCTTAAAGGGCCAGATGGTAAATACTTTAGACTGTGCAGGCCAGATGGTCTCTGTTACAACTTCTCAACACTGCCTTTGTATCATAAAAAGAGCCAAAAACAATATACATGTAAGTGAGTAAGTGTGGCTGTGTTCCAACCAAACTTTACTAACAAAAGCAGATGGTGGGTCAAAGCTTATGGGCCTTTGTTTGCTGGCCCCTGATATAAAAGCCCTATGAGCCTTCACCCAGCCGGTTCCCTCTGCCTGGACACTATTCCTAGCTCCCTTCATCCTCATTTGACTGGTGCTTAATCATCCTTCAGACCACAACATGGATACAACTTCCTTCAAGAAGCACGGCATCTTCCTCCCAGGTGGGCTGGGGAGTCTCTGACATGTGCAGCCCTGGCAATCTGTATTTCCCTATCACGGCACCGAGAAGAGGGACTGGAGAATTACTAATGGAAAGGAGGGATTGGAAACTATTAAGAATAGATATAGTTTCCAATGATAAGATTTTAAAAATAAAAAGTAAGGACAGACAAGCACTGAACCGTCCCATATGTTCAGGAAAAAGAGAAGCTGTAGAATCACAGGCAAGCAACAGAAGGAAACTGAAACAGCAGCAGGAGCTGGGTTGTATGAAGTGATATAAGAAGAGTGATTTCGGAAGACTGGCAGTGGTTTGCGTGGATGGCTGAGGTCGAGACTGGTCAGGAACACATTCTTCCATCTGTGTGCCTCTGCCTATCAGTGTTCCAGGACAGCCTTGCTTTAATTCTACTAGTATTTCACCATCTTTTAGGACAGGTACCCTCCTCGCTGGCACTCTTTTCACAAAAGGCATTCCTATTTTTTCCCCAAGATGAGCTCTCGAGTTAATTCAATCAAGATTCAAAAAATTAAATTTATACATTTGGGGACAATTAACTTCTATCAAATGGTAAGCTTCTATCGATAGACAGTATTTTCTTTTTACACATTTCTTAAGAGATTTTTCCTTAAGCACTTTTACTACACATATAAAATAAAATTATTGACTTCTGTCTAATTATAGATCTTGAATCTGGACACCTTACTGTACTCTTTTTAGTATTAATAGTTTCGATTTTCAAGTATAATACTATCAGACCTTTTGCTTCCTTGAGTATACGGCTAGATCCCATTCTTCTATATATTTGCCACCTAGTGCCTATCATGTAGCTGTCCGTGTTTCCTGAGTAACTCTTGACGCCTGTTGAGTTATTTCTACACTGAGCACTTACGTACGACACAAGAGCTTGAACCCTTGAGTCGACACATCTTCACTGACCACTTATGTGTCAGATTCTGCAGCAGGCTCCAGGACTACAACCAGACAGACTCGAAGGTTTGCGTCTTGGAGCTGACGGTCTGGTGTCAACCACTGCCCCATATCTTAATTATAAGAGGTATTTGTACCATTCCTCTGCTGGGCACTGTTGATTGTGGGCATTGCAGTGCCCAGGGGAATCTTGCTATGTTTATTACTTAAATATCATTTTAAAAATGAAATTGTCTGTGATGAAAAAGTATTGCTTTCAAAAGTTGAATGAAGAGTTAAAGAAACGCTGCAGGGCAAGAACAGAGGCTCCAACACAGAGAATGGAATTGTGGACACAGGTGGGGAAGGAGAGGGTGGGATGAACTGAGAGAGCTGCACTGAAATATTTACACTATCACATGTAAAACAGATAGCTAATGGCAAGTTGCTGTGTAGCACAGGGAGCTCAGCCTGATGCTCTGTGATAGCCTAGAGGGGTGGGAAGGAGTGGGAGGGAGGTTCGGGCGGGGGGGGTGTGTGTATATACCTATGCCTGATTCATGCTGACATACAGCAGAAACCAACACAACACTGTAAAGCAATCAGCCTCTGACTAAAAATAAATTTTTATTAAAAAGGCATTTTAAGGTGCCTCCCACAAGAACCTACAGACAATGAACTATTAAAAAGTTAAAGAAGTAATTATAATCAAATTTCAATTCATAAAAGATACGGCTAACAGGTGAATAATAACAGAATTCTTTCTACTACTTACCTTTTGGTGCTTCTGGAACTCCAATGGGGCAAATGATTTTCCTGATACAATATTCAGATCGAATGCCATAAGGACCAACATCTCGCCTCTTAATTATTTCTGTCGTTGTGATTTCAGTTTCCGATGTTTCTATGGCAATTTGATTCACAAAGTATTAATAACCACCCAAAATATTCAAAGAAAAAAAAACTACAACATCTGGTGCTTTAAAAAAGACACACATGGACTAAACCTCTGGAAACATTTGCTTAATGAAGAGCTGCAGCACCATCACCAGACTGCAACAATATTGAGTGTCCTCCTCACTGAAAATTTCTAAACTGAGCAAAATGCTGTTTGGGGACAGCTTAGTTCCTGGTGGTAAAATTCAGTCAAAATAATAAAAACCCTAGGAAAGCAGCAGCAAGCACAGGGTTCCAGGTGTCCCAGTGTATGGTAAGAAATAACTTCTAAAACTTCACACTGGTTCGCACATTAGTGATTCATCTTATAATCCAAACCCCTCCACCCACCCCCAAGATTTTATAGCATATGCTGCCAAACTTTACCAAAGCTGTGTTTTTATAAATGGGCTTCCTAGATGGCTCAGCGGTAAAGAATCTGCTGGCCAATGCATGAGATGCAGGTTTGACCCCTTGGTTGGGAATATACCCTGGAGAAGGAAATGGCAACCCACTCCAGTATTCTTGCCTGGGAAATCCCATGGAGAGGGGAGCCTTGTGGGCTACCGTCCATGGGGTTGCAAAGAGTTGGACATGATTGAGCAACTGAGCACATTTTAAAAATACTAGCACTATCTTTTAATAAATAACAGATAACGCTTACAATGAACTGTCAAGAGATTTTCTCTTTTAAACTTAAATTAGAAAATAAAAACCCCCTTACCTGTCCGTGTGGTCCCTCCTCCTGGAGGAGCCTTAGCTGCCATGTCATCCCATCTCAGACTTGCCCACAGTAACCGCAACATAAGACTCACTCCAGCTAAGGACTTCACAGTCTGAAGTCTATACCTGAAAGAAAAACCCAAGAAAATCCATGTATGTATATAAACACACATACACACACACACTGTATTAAACTGAAGGACTGCTTTTTGTCCTCATTGTGATTTCAATATTTATAATATGGCTTTGTAAGCACTTTGGTTATTATGAGTCCCTTAATAAAAGAACTTTCTTATTCTCAGGCATAACATGCATCTAACAATTTAAAAAGGGGCTGCAGTCACCTCAAATGCCATATAAATTTGTAAAACAAGAACATTTCATTGTAAGATTGATATGACAATAATTTATACAGATTTTATAAATTTAGCCTAATTCTAAAATGTTAGAAAAATTATGACAGAAAATAAATATGAAGAAATAAATAATGTCACAGTGTGCTAAATGATCTGAATGATAAAATCTTAACTGATTTTTGCTGAAACGAACTAAAAATGTTTAAATTTTCTCAAAAAGCAAAACAAAAACAAAAAGACCTCATAAATCCAACAAGAGCTTTGCAGATGGACCGAAATTTTGTATTCAAATGGTGGTTCTGCAAAACATGGAACTACTGGATGGTAAATACTGCTAAAACTAGTATCACTTTAGCAACATTAGTATAGTTCTGGAATTCTATGATACAATGAATAATAAAAAAAGGACATTACTATATTAATAGTCAGGAAACAAAGGAATCTCTGTGTTCAGGTTTCTCCTAAGCACTATATACATTGAACATTTTAGGTATTATTTTAAAAACAACATTAAAAACGCCTTCCAGAATGAATTTACAACTGCAGTGAGTATCATGTCTTAAAAATAGAATATCTTAAAGCAGCTCTAGGCTGTCAATTCTCTATTAGTGGTTTTGTATAATTAAATATTTAACTGACATTTCCACATACTGAAATGAATACGCTGATTGTACTGTAGAGAAGAACTATGAAACAAAATTAATTTCCTCCTCTAGTGGAGGTACAGGTAAATCTTAAACAATCTGTATTTGAAAAGCAATGCTTTCCATTCTTAATGTTAAGTTAGAAAAATGAACAATGTGAGAAAAAAAAGGCTCTAGCCAAAAAGTTGCTGCCACTTCTTAACTTCCCCTCTCCACCTATAATACTATTATTTTCTTCCCTGTACTATCAGCGTGTGAACCCTCTGACTTGTACAAACAGTTCTTAAATTAGAGAGCAATTGTTAAGTAGCGCAGGGATGTCCTGGTACGCCAGGGGGAGTGTGTCACTTTCAGACCACACACCCTATAGAGATGCCTAGGGAATTCTGGACTCATGGGAGCAATCAAATATTTATTTGGAGAGAGGTTTTTCTCCTTCTCTCTCTTCTTCCTCTGCTCACTCTCAACAAACAACTTGAAAGCATCTCTGGTTTCACAATGGAAACACCACCAGGAACACATCCATGCATTAGAGCCTGTTCATTCCTTTATTCATCCAAAAAACACTTGAGTGTCATCTATGTGTTCAACTAAGTGAAAGGAGCTGGGGACACAAATGAATTTTAATCTCTTCCTGCATCCTCAGGAGCTGTAACAGAGGAAAGCGCAAGGAAGCAGTTATCAGATTTGGCTCAGGGATGGGGATGAGAGCTTTGCTGGAGTCTCAAAGGACAAGGGTGTGGGGGCAGCTGACCAAAGGCAAGGGGGCACACATGTGCTTAGGAGGAAGGTGTATGAGGGTTCACACTTCTTCCTAGAAACCACATCTGGTGTGCTAGGATTGGAGGGAAGGGGTGTGGAGGTGTAGCAAGAGAAGGAGCTGGCATGAGAGAGGAAGGTGGAAGCCAGAATGTGCTACACCAAACAGAAGAATTAAAGGACATCAGAGACCATCTATAAGGAGCTCTCTAAAATGTACATAGTTCTGCACAGGTTGTAAAGGGGAGTACAGGTGACAAACACTCTCCCCCTCCCAGCCCTGCGGTAGTTAACATGTCCTCTTGTTTTTTTTAAGTTTTTTGGCCGCACTGTGCACCATGTGGGATCTTAGTTCCCTGACCAGGGATGGAACCCGTGTCCCCTGCAATGCAAATGCGGAGTCTTAACCACTGAACCCCCAGGAAGTCCCAACACACCTGCCTGCTTGGCTTAGTCAGAATAATCACAGGATAGATCTGTGTTTTAGAAGGATCCTTCTAACAGCACTATGGGTTCAAAGTGATCATGATACACAGAATCAGGGCCTGGGGAAAAGAGAGTACGGGAATAGACAGTGTAGAGGTGTAGAGGGGGAAAAAAAGGCCCTAATGAGTCAATGGGACAAGTTTCACTTTTTCAATAGTGCTCAGCCTTAACGTTAAATTTAATAAAGACCAAATATGCGTGCCTTTGGCATTCTTAGCTCCTACTCTAAGCATCAGACATATTTTTATTCAAGTGAGTAGAAAAATGCATTTCACATGCATGGTTTTTATAGCAATGTATTTTTAAAAAATGCATTCTAAAGTCAAAAATAATTACGTTTTTACCCATGCCTCTGTTAGGTAGAAGGGATTATGGTTCTCTCAACCTCAGCAAATTAAGACATTAGCATATATCTGAAGGCAATATCTGTTTCAAATGTACAGGAAGGTATTTCCATCCACTGAAAAATGAGAAATGAACTAAACGGATACAAACTGTGCCCCCAGTGCATATTAAAACATAACAGTACAAGGCTTCTGACACCCAGCCGTGCAGAGAAGGGCCCTGGGCAACATGGGAACAGAACTGGTTCAGAGAACAGTGCTTCCCAGTCGAGCCTACCTTCCATTTCAGAATAGAAAAGAGCAGAAAGGTCGGCCTCCACAAGTGCCAGGTCACTTTAATTAAAGTATTTGTACACAGTAACTTTTCCAGTGGGAAAGAAGTTACCTGCAGGACAGTCAAGGATACATTTGGGGACCGCTCTCAATGAAGAAAGCAGAAAAGTGCAGAGTAATCCTACAAATCCATGAACTGTAATGAAGAGTTCCTTGATTCCCTGCAGGATTCTGCAAATCCTTCATTGCAGGCCCTGCAGAGAAATTGTACTTTTCAGCTGTCTCTATTGAATGTGTAATGGAGTGATGATATTTTAATTCAAATCAAAAGATGAGTTATTAAAAAACTTGGTCAAACCAACTATGACTGGTCATATTAATTCCTTCATAGAGAGTATTCATTACAGTCTTTTTTTTTTATGCTAACTGTAATACAAAGAAAACCAAAAAAGTATGATTTCAACTTAAAGAAACCATATTAAAGACACAAAGACATGAAGCCTAAAGTGAAATGGAGTCTGCTCAGGAACTTGCTGATGTCATGAACTTCAGGATCTTAAGCGAAAACTAACTGCGAACAAGGCCGTTCCTGGTTTCTGAGCCTGTCCCACAGAACTCCTTGTTTTTGATGTTCATGTTCCATCCTTTTCAGATGTAAAGGTGAAGAGATAAAAAGACAAGGCCATGGAAAAGGACAAAGCAAGGGGCAAACATGTGAAATGTGATACAGCAGATAAAGGACTGGACTGAGATTCAGGAAAACCAGGCACTGCTCCTAACTCCCTCTGTAGCCAGAGGCAAGTTACTACGCATTGAAAAAAAGATGTGAATTTCTAAGATCCTTCCCCAATTTAAAACTACATGATTTTACAATTGCCAATTCTATGTACTTATGACTCATCCCCAAAGCTTAATGCCCAGAAAATTTTAAATTAAGACTATTTCTGGGTTTAAAGAAACTCTCTAAGGAATCTCAGATTACCTTTCCTCACAAAATAACAGAGAACTCCAAAACAAATGTTTACATTGCAAATAAGTTACATTCAGGGAGATTTCTACATTATGATGAACCTTGTGTGAGTCATAGGCATGTCTCCTATGTCTTCTGTTTTTATGAATTATCTAATAGAAATGTTTAATAAAATACAAACATTCCAGAAATTTGATGAGTATCTAATTCTGTGATTATTTCATTCCCAAAGCAAACACATGGCAATACCTGGAAGGTTAGACCACAAAAACAACTATGTTTGACACATTTCTTGTGTCTTATGAAAAGTGAAGTTGAGTTTCATTTTAAACGATTCCCTTACATTTTTAGTTTTTAAACACTTTTTTCCCTAAGTAAGCTTTAGTACCTACCAGCTGGCCGAGTTAAAAACTCTATCTTATTTCCATTACTAACATGCCCGTTAAATATATATTTCCCTGTCTTGTTTCTATTATCTCATAAATAAGATATTCTTATTAGACAATTTTTCAAAAACTTTCTCCCTCCCCCAAATGCATTTGAAAGTACATACCTCCAAGTGATACCAAAGGTTGGTCTAGGAGAAGGATATGGCCATATATCCAAGGCAGGTTTTGCATTGTAATTAAAATAAGGGACTTCTCGGATTCCTCCTTTTCTGGCCAATTTTTTTAGGTCATCATTGGGCAAAACAAATATGCTCTTCTTGCTGCTCTTGGTGATAAACTTTCTGTACGATGGCAGAGCTGTACCTGAACGAGTCTTTTTGGGTCTTGAAAACTTCATGAGTTTCACTTTGTCTCTTGTGGAATATTCTTTGCTCACGGTCATAGATGTTACCAGAGTGCCTCCTGCGGTGGTCAGCGAGTCTGTCACTGTTGTGGTGACCACAGTTTTGCTTTGCTCCTTCACAGAGATGATGTCCACATCACTGCCTGCAGAGGGCGTGGAAAGCTTGGTTACTGTTGTAGTGGTGGTTTTGACAGTGGACTTGGCACAATTTTCCGTGGAAGAGACCACGGTCTGCTTATCGCCCTTTGCTACCTTAATTACGGTTTTTGATTCTGTGGCCACTGTGGATGTCATGGTGGTGACTTCCGTGATGACTGTTTTTCTTTTAGGTTCTCCATTGACATTTTCATCTTTGTTGGTGGGCAGGCTATTTTCATCAATAAAATCATTACTGAGGTTAGATTCCTCTCCAGAAGTAATAGGGGACGAAGTAACTTTCTTAACTTTGGAGGTGTCAATTTCCATATCTTCTACCTGATTGGATGAACTGCCTTCTGGACAAGACGGCAGAGGCACGGTGGCCTGGGCACTCTCAGACTCTTTGGTTGATGGGAGTGTCTCCAGGCTATCATGGTAGTCACCTTCAGCATCTGAAGACCTCAGTAAACGTGATTTTGTTTCCAAGTTGTTTTTTTCATTAAAATCTTCCATGATGACATCACCATTCATGAATGGCTTTACAGCAGATTCTTTAACCGTCAAAGACTTGATATCGTTTTCAGGAATAATTTTATTTATATTATTAACCTTTGGTTCAACATCACCACTTCCTATTTTACTCTCAGAGATGTCTCTCAAGCATTCACCTTTCAAATATACTTTAGGTTTATTATCTTTTCCATTTATTTGAAAGGTACTTGCTTTCTGTCCTTTCTTTTCAGACTCTCGGTTTTCATTATTCTTTTTATCAGTGACACTTTTCAGACTGTTTTGATCGATACATTTATTAAGTGGTCTCTCCTCTAATCTCTGATCTTGACTTGGCTTTCTACCATTTGCATCATTTACCTTACCCTGCAGCCTGTCATCACAGCTTCCAGTAGTCTTATCTGAAACAAATTCACGTTTCAGTGGTTCAAAGCCTTCACTACCTTGTTCTTGAGTTATTAACTGTTCAGAAATACTTTCATTGCTATTTTGAACAATCATATCTTCTTCACTGCTGTCCTGAACAGACATAGTATCAGAACTATTTTCCAAAGTGCTATTATATTCAGAGTCACATCCCAGTTTTCCTTCAAAGTCTATTGCTTTTGACAGAGACGGGATATCTCTATCATCAGTACTTTTAGGTACTGATGGAAGCAAAGGGCTCTGGGAGGGACCCACAGTGGTGTCATTATCTTCCTGTATGAATGGTTTTCTGTTCTTATAGATCAAAGTGCCAATTTCATCTGCGCTGGCTAGTTTAGAGTCATCAATGAGAAAATCAGTTCCTTTTGTTTTAAACTTACTGGGCTCCTGGCCTTCACTGACAGGGTCAGAGAGACCCTCATCCATGTCATTTCGAACAGAATTTTGTGTTTGACAGTGTGTCTCTGTGCTCTGAATGGAGACATCCTCTAACATTTGATCTTTTGAATAAAATTTGTTTGCTGTATGATCAGGGTCACTGATTCCAAGAATTGAGGAATCACTCTGTGAACATCCCCGAATTGAGTCTTCGGATTTATCGTTACTTGTGTTAGAGCTCTGTTCTTGTGTAAGCAAGTCACTCTGACATCCTTCTTTTACTTTCATTATGACTGGTGACTCAGACAGACTTTTCACAGAACTTGTAGGGGTCTTTCCTGAACCTTTAATCCCACCCTCCAACTTCATTTTTTCGTGGCGTTGTTTTTCTTCCAGTGTAAACTGTTTAATTCTCCTTTCCAGAAGTCCATCTAGTTTGGATGATTTTATTTTCTTTTTATAACTAGTCCTTAGATGAAAACCCTCACTGACATTGACCACATCTACTTGAGAGCTTTCCTGACAATTTACATGGGACTCTGTTTTCACATCATCATCTATTTCCATTGGTTCTTCTTTAAAGGATTTATCATTGTCAGAATCTAAAACTTCTTTTACATCTGTGAAACAAAGACATTGATATAAATGTAGTTTTTAGTCTGAAATGTGGAATTCATGATAATATTTCTATTTTAAAAAAATACCAGTTTTTCTTACTTTTATTCAAAACCTTAACTATAAATAGCTATATATTTAAAAGTTCCTGATACGATTAAAATAGGTCAATGGACAGGGCTAAACTTTATAACAGGTTAAAAACCACATACATACCAAATATTTAAGTATTCTGATTCTCAGTATCTAAAAATGATGGAATGTCACAATGAAAAATTAGTACAAAATATCTATTGCATATACCAGTACCTTCATATAAGATTTCATTTATTTTAGGCTTATAAAACATCTTAAGGCTTATGCATTATCTAACTCATCTAGTTTTTAAAAAACAACTGTTCACAAAAGACAAGGTAAGTTCCTCAAAAGGCTGAACACAGAGTTATCTTTGATTCAGCAATTCTACCCCTACATATTTACCCAAGAGAAATGAAAATATATGTCCACATGAGAACTTCTATACAGATGTTCTTATTACCATTATTCTTAACAGCCATAAAGAAACAACCCAGATGTGTTCATCAACTGATGAATGGATAAACAAAACATGATGTATACATACAATAGAATATTACTTGTAAATAAAGAGGAATGAACTACTGATATTAATATATGCCACAACATGGAAGAACTTTGAAAACACGCAAAGTAAAGAAGCCAGACACAAAGGACCACATACTACCTGATTCCATTTATATGGAATGTCCAAAATAGGCAAATCCATAAAGACAGAAAGTAGATTGGGATTTAGGGAAGATAGAGGACCAACTGCTAGTGGATATGAGGTTTTTGTTTGGGGTGATGAGAATGCTCTAAAATTGAGTGTGGTGACTGCTGAACAATTCTGTGAACTGTACACTCTAAGTGGGTGAATTATATGGCATATGAATTATGTTTCAATAATGCTGTTATCGAAAAGAGACAAAGCAGTACCTTTCCTGCTGTGCCAACTAGATCCAGTGCTTGCTTTCTTATCACCCCCAGGTGCCCTCCACCCTTGACTCTCCTTACCTTGACCCTTCTTCTCAGTAACCTTCGAAACGTCCATTTCACTTTGGTCTGCTCCTTTTGCAGCATCAGAGTCTTTTACCTCGCCTCTCTCAGAATCAGGCTCTGTTTTTATCTTTTTTGGACTTCGTGGACTTTTCCTTCTATCCGATTCATCCATATTTTCATCCATGTTATTTTTAACTAAAAAGAACCAAGTACACAGTAATTACAAGTATGTCAAATATTAGCAATTTACTTTAATATACCTAGTTTAGTGGAAATTATGAAGTATATTCCAGCAATCTATACCTTATTTTTAATTCACAAAACAAAAATTGAATATACTACATACTTTCTTATATGCTCAGCTGACTTAAACCATAGAAGTAATGACTACACTTTAGACGCACCTCAGGAATCTTCACATAGGAGACTATTTCACCCTCTTCACTGACCCCAGAAAGTCTGCATCAGTGGTTTCTAACATACTTTGTATTACAGAACCATATTAGAACTGGATAAATGCTATGATTCCCTATATAGGAAAAAAATACATACAGAAACTTTTGTAATAAATTTCAATGGATTCTTAGATAGAATTGAAGTTTATCTATGGACTCCCCAGTTAAGAATATTTAAGTCTGTGTCACTGAAAAGAGAAATAACTAAATGCAAAGTGTGGCCTTGTTTGGATCCGATTTACTACTAGTTTTTTCCCCTGCTAGCAACTGGGAAGAAAAAACTCAAAGGAAGCTCCAAGACCAACGTGGTAGCTGCTGGATAAAGGCCTAGCATTAGGACAATAGAAAACCCCATGCTAAGGAAAGTGGATACAAAATAAATTTGCAAAAGCCTAAATGTTTTGTATATCGATAATCTGGATTTTATTACACAGGTCAAAGCAGGTCAGACACAATTAAAGCTCTCCATAATTCTAAGTGTTACACGGTAACTAGAGCAACGAAATGATAATAAAAAATTAAAATAATCTTTTGGAATTTATTATAATGGACATTTAGCTTGAATAGAATCAGATAAGTAAGTGAATACTTAATATTTCTATTTAGCAAATAGTTATTGAGCACCTACTAAAGGTAACTCACTGACAACTTTAATAGTTTCAAAACTCTACCAGTCTAGGTTTCATGAGAACCATTCACAAGTAAGCCAAATCAGTTAGCTAAGTGTGTACTTATTTGGCCTACAACACAGGTTTCACAACAAAGACCATACCACACCATAAATCAGCAAATTATACTGCAGAGCAAACAGAACTGCTTTTGAAAATCACTTAGATAACAAAGGAGACGACAAGGTAGAGTGCAAAAAGGGGAATGGAAGCCAGGAGACATGGGTTTTAGCCAGGAGTCTATTACTCTTCACCTGTATGAGCTTCAGTATGTCCCTTAACATCTTCATGAAATAATTTGTCCATGTAACATGAGTTTCAAAATACATGGTCTCCTAAAAGGACAGTTTACCTATAGAGTTCTGTGATTCTAAATACTGAAGTCATCAGCCAGTGGCATAAACTGAATTAATATCTCCTTTACATGACAGTGTTATGGATGCCTCTATTGCTTTCTTTCTGGTTTTGTAATATATTACAATGCTGAAGTCACCAGATATTGGACTCCTCAAGAAGTTAAGTAGTACTGAATTTCAGATTTTAGAAAGACAATTAAGTAGCTGAGGTCTTCTTTCTTTCAACAAGTTCTATTCTCTCACCTTTTAAGCTAGAATCCTAAGTATCAAAATCCTGTGAATAAAGGTAATTTTAAAAATATGAGAGTTTGTTAAACTACATTAGTAATTTTGTACATTCTAGAAAGAATTTCAGAAAAACTTTTATCCAAAATATTGTCAACATACTATAAATTTATAAGAATATGGATCAGAAACAATTATGCAGGAAAATAGCTTCAATTACTTACCTCCTTCTACTGACTTTCTGTAATGCACATTGGTATTGCCCGGCAATTTAGGAACAAACCTATAAACATGAGTTTTACTAATCCAGCTCCAACCACCATATCCTGTTACTCGGTATTCCTCTCCTTTTTGTTTCCAAACCTGGTGTAAATGAAAACATGCTGATTAAACAAGAATGAGAATGTTTTATAAAGCACATGTGGTTTTACAAATTTTTACCAAATAAAATCAACAGTCAGGCAAATTAATTTGCCAGTCAATTTTATTTTCATCCAGAATCAAAGATTTCTGAAGAAACGTAAATATTCCTGTCTCATACAAAAAAATGTAAAAAACAATTTTACATTTTATAACAATTTCTACAAATTGGTCTGATGACTCACATATATTTCACTAAGAAAAACCTATGCTTATAAAATTGGTAGAAAGATTTACTTCATTCAAACTATGTTAATTAAGAGTGCATCAAAAGTAAAATAAAATTACTAAGTATTCAAAGTTGCAGAATCAAAGTCTCAGAAGTAGCTAACACTTTTAAATAAGATCATACTAAAAATTACCTGATGTTTAACTGGAAATGTATATTTTACCCATGTAGCTTGTTGCATTGTTTCTTCCTCTTCTTGTTTTTTCTCCTTTTTTTTGACTTTCTCCTTTTCTTCTCTTTCAATTGATGTCATTCTATGTAACCTAAGAATATATGAATAGAAAGACAGAATTACATTTGAAAAATAAATTAAAAAGATAAAAATACAGTACTGAAGATTAGGAAGGTAAAAGCAAAGAATGATTAACTATAATCCCACAACCCAGAAAACTGAAAAGTCACAAAAATAAGCAGATATACAATTATGTAATAGTAGAAAATCAAACAGTACAAAAAGGCAAAAATAAAACATGCTGTCCTTCCCATATGACTCTCCACAAGAAATAACTCATTTACGATTTATTTCATGCATATACCAATATTATAATCACACAAAGGATGTTATATTACAAATACAATTACACAGTTTTTAATCAATGGAAAACTGCACTAGATCTTTCCAAACCCTAAGATACATTATCTTCTTGCCTCCCCCCCAAAAGACCAACAAGTCCCAAAACTTTTATCAACCGATATTTCTATTTAGCACTTGGGGCTGTAGAGTCTCCACAGGGTCCACTAACATAGAATTCAGACTTCCTACAAGCAGAGAGACAGGGACCCTGCTTTTGGGTGACTGGAAGGGTTGGGCAGGAAGGACCACATTAATCAGGCAATAATCGTTAGGCATACGGCATAGACCATGCTCTTTTTTCAGGCAGGAAATCAGATACCACTGCACCTATCTGTAAGGAGATGGGTGAGTCTATGGTCAGATTTTACTTTAACTTGATTACACTAGATTTCTGTGAATGGGAGTATTTCCCATAAAAAAGAACATTAACCAAAATCTACAAAGAAAGGAGCTCCTGTCTCTAAAAGCCCTAGTGGTAGAAGAATTGCTTTTATCATACCCTACCCAGAAGTAGCTAATTTCAAATGCACAGCTATATGGAAAGAAGAAAGAGATCTTCTGTTAACTGGTGGAGGGGTAGGTGCTACAAAGATGTGAGAGGGGATTTAATTCTTTTTTATTTCTCCATCCTTCCACCAAAAACCTTCTATCACCACTTTGAAAAAAGTTTCATGTTCCTATGACTACTACTGCTGCTGCTAAGTTGCTTCAGTCGTGTCCGACTCTGTGCGACCCCATAGACGGCAGCCCACCAGGCTCCCCCGTTCCTGGGATTCCCCAGACAAGAACACTGGAGTGGGTTGCCATTTCCTTCTCCAATGCATGAAAGTGAAAAGTGAAAGTGAAGTTGCTCAGTCGTGTCCGACTCTTAGCGACCCCATGGACCGCAGCCTACCAGGCTCCTCCGTCCATGGAATTTTCCAGGCAAGAGTACTGGAGTGCGCTGCCAGTGCCTTCTCCTCCTGTGACTACAGGACCCTAGAATCTGTTAACTGCACACAACTAGTACAGCAAACATTCTTCATTCTCTCACGAATGACGGGAGAAGAGGAAAGGGAGGAAATTCTCACTGGGGACTAACTTAGTCTGAAATACCATAGATTTGCAGCCACTCCTGGAACCAGGGAGTGGGGCAAGCTCTGTAGGCACAGCTTGGTGGAAAACCTGACAGCCTCAGCTCCCCAGACTACAGGAGTGACTGAGCCACAACCAGCTAGTATTTCTCAACAGGGATTTTGTGGGCTCAGCTTTAAACACCTATGAAAGGCCAGGTCTAGCACAGCAACTGAGCCATCTTCACGGATGGTGGCCAGAAATGAAGCACTGTCTGGGGAGAACACCAGGGCACTGACACTCTGGGAAACACGGCTGAGCCTGGCACTCAGCCTGTGCTCTTGGTGTTCATGTGAGGAACAGGTCCATCTTCATCACCAAAGACAAACGCTTTTCTTTGCAGGGGATGCCAGGCCAGTGAGGTAGTATTGTAGCTAACCTACGATTTCCCTCTACCAGAGCAGATTCTATGGTTCTCAACACCTCTAAGACAATCCTTAAGGGAAAGAGCAGCAAGGAAGGTGAGCTATGAAGGAGTTCACTTCCACGTGGTTGCGCAGAAAGCCTGGCTACTGCTGGCAGCCTGGTGGCCCCAGGAACAAACCCCAGGAGGTTGGTATGAGCCTCCACAGGCTGCTCCACACTGGAGGGCCCCCTGGGGACAGGGGCTTCCTCCATATGTCCTCGGTTCACAGAGAGCCAGGCCACCAAGTGCGGAATGAGCCTCCACTCTATTCCCCATGTCCGTGGGGCTTTGCTGTGTTTGTCTTCCTATTTCTTAGTAAATGTGAGGAGTAACCCCTTATGTCTCCCACTGGTAGGATGGCTGAGTCCAAAGAGTACTGTATTTAAAATGCCGACAGACAGTGCCCAATTGCTCTGCAGAACTGTACACTTCACATTGCCATCAATTATCAAGTCACTCTGCTTTCCCATACCTTCACTCAAGTCAGCACCAAACTTTTAAATTATTAGCCCAACTGAGAGAGAAGAAATACTATCCCATTGTTTTTACATTTCTTTAATTATGAGAGAAGCAACCACTTTTTTTTTTTAAATCTACTGGCCTTTCATATTTATTTTGCTGCCAAATGCCTGTTCAAATCCTATGTCTTGTCGGTAATGGATATTTCATTTATAAAAGGTCTTTTTCATTTTAAAGGAAAGTTTCCATTTGTGGTGCAAATATTCTTCCTCAGTGTGTCAGCTGTCTTGAGTTTGATTATATTATTTTTCCACTGAGAATTTTAAATACATATATCTACTTTTTTTCATCTATGGCATCTGGGTTTTATATGTTTGAAAAGAAAGTATCACAACAAAAATATAAATTAATCCATGCTCTCTTATTTAAGCTTTTTGTTACTGTTTTTAACAGTACGTTGTTTTTCTTTTTAATCCTCATTTGTCTGATGAATGTTTTTGCTGAAGCAGGAATTTGGATAGTTTCCCCAAACACGCCCTCTTTCCTTGTCTGACAGGAAATGCTATCACAGTAGATTTCCACATGTGTTTAGGTTGATTTTTGGATTCTCTGTTTGATTCCATTGCTCTACTTTTTCTCTAGGACGAAGTACTTTGACTATTGTAGCTTCAAAATACATTTTAAATATCTGTTCCCTTTTCTGTAATACCTGTTTTCCTTTTCTTACACGTTAAGTTTTCTATAGGAAATATTAGTATCATTTTACTCTCCAAAGGGAAAACTATTCACATTGCAAATGAATATTAAATTTGATAGATTAAATTAGCATAATTAGTATACTGCATGGAAGCATATGATGCATCTTTCCATTTACTCAAAGTATATCCTTTATATCTTTTCTTTCGGGGGAGGGGGGGGCGTGCGGAGGGTGGGTGCCGCTGCCATGCGGCATGTGGATCCTAGTTCCCCAATCAGGGATTGAACCCACCGTGGAAGTGTGAGGTCCTAACTGCTGGACTGCTGAGGAAGTCCCAAGGTAGCCTTTACTAAAGTTTAAATGATTTCTTTACATGTTCCTGAATTACATTTATTCCTGGTTTGAGGTATTGTGTTATTGCTGGATATTTTCTTCGTTATCATCTTTAAAAACACGTAAACTGTAACCAGGTTAAGAAACATACTCTTATCAATAACCATTACATTCAAAGCTAAAGGGTCCCACCCCAGGCAGTCATTATACTGACTTCTGTGCTGTGCTATCATTTCCTTGCTTTTCTTCATAGTTTTACCAGCACCTACATGTGTGTCCTAAACAATATAGGGTTTGGCTTCTGAAAACCCAGTAGCAAGAATAAAACCAGCTGCATGAATGAGCAAGAGCAATATTGTCACTATTAAAAAAAAGCATCCTAGGAAAAAATAAACTTGTCTCTGGGTCACAGTTCACAGTGTAGAGCTTCTTGTGGTGCAATCACAGGGTGGGGCCATCAGCAAGGGCTAGAAGACTCACCACACTCAGGGAACCTGGCAGGACCGGGTGTAAACAGCTGCACTGCCCAGAAAGAATCCCAAGCAGACTCCTCTGCACTTGCTGCTTCTGTGCCTTTCAAGGGTTCTATGGTGTGACTGGTGAAAATTCTCAGTTCCCACCCACTGACTTGAGATCTGCCTTTCTTGGTTAGGGTACCCCGTGTTCACCTGCAATATTGCTTCCACAGTTATACGGCACTGCATTTTCTGTGGTTTCCCTTGTCCGTGTTGCTTTATGGTTTGAAAAAAATCCCTTTGCCATAGCTATGGTGGAGTTCAGCAGGCAACAAAACTAAATGTGCTATTTTAATTTGTTATTTTAACTCAGCACTCCCGCTGTATTATTTTCATGGTTACTATTTGTATATATAAATCCTATTGTAAAGTATAGGAGCCACCTTATTTAATTTTCATATTGTTTTGAAGTTTTTCAGTCAATTAAGTATATAATTAAACCAACTTAAATAACTATCCCAAAATTTACCTATATATGTTTTACTTCTCTTGGCAAAATCCATTAACTAATACTTTTGGGAAAAGTTAACAGTAACAGGGGATTCTCTTGTTTTGTTCCACCTAAATGTTAATGGGAAAACTTCCAAGAGTTCCATAAAAAAACATGATGGTTTGGTTTGAAATGTATCTTTACAACAAAGAGGGGCGGGTGGGGGCAGTCATTCATGTATTTCTATTTATTTCAGTATTTTTTAATACTTAATACAAGAATTAATAATGAACTCATATCTTCCTAATAAACAAATACCCTCCTGACATCTAAAGAGAAAATCAAAGTTTTCTTTGACTTCTTAAGATTGCAAAGTATTAATAATCTCCTAAAAACAGACAAACGTTCCATGCCTAGAGGAAGTCAATTCTGTCCTGATTTATTATTCTTTTAATTTACACCTGAGTATATTTCCTAATGCTTTAAGATTTCCTGCATACACTTCTATTTGCTATTAATTATTAATCAGTGGTAAATATTAATAAATGAGACAGGGCCTTACTTTTCCATTTAACTATTTGCCTATTTATCAAGTTAAAACACTGACAGAACTAATGCACAAGATTTTCTTTTTTCCCATTATATGGAACAGTTTAAATAGAATTATCTCTTTCCTAAAATTTGAAAAACTTTCTTATGAAATCATCTGGTTCTGCCCAAATCCCTACTCTGATAGGTACACTGATATCCTTCAAACTGAACCAGAAATTCTTTTCGGGCCTAAGAGCGTGGCCTCTGCTCAACGTCCAACAGCTGAGACCTATGGGACTCCTCCCCCCCAACCCTTCTCCCACCAAAAACAAGGCTTTCAACAGGATGCTTTCTCTACAGATGTAGGAAGCCTGAATGCTGTCAGTGGACTCTGAAGGTTTGACATCACCAGTATCAGCAACAGAGAATCAGAAATGTTCTTGATATTAGTTATTTGTCCTTTGACCTCTCCTTCTTTTTTTCACCTTTCCTGACAATCTCCTAGAGATTAGTAAACTGTAATAGTATCTAAGTTATTTTTAAACCTAGGAAGAATTTAAAGTCCATTCCATTTGTGTAAGCTTCTATCAGGAGCAGCATTACATTTAAAATAGGAGGGAGAAAGGAGAGAGGGAAAAAAGTATCCTTAAGATTTATAGGTTGGCGGGGGAGGAGTGGGGAAGACTACAGAAAACTTACAGCAACCTTTGACAGATAAAAAATATTTAGCAGGCATACTTACTTTTCTTTAAATTTTTTCATTATAAGGTAAAACACAGCTGTAAAAAGCAACACAAAATATATTTATATATATTTTTAAAGTATAGCATTATACCTTTGGAGTGGGCCCAAAGGGGCAGGGAAGGTAGGAGGAGTCTTAGTTCAGTTCAGTTAGTCAGTGGTGTCAGACTCTTTGCGACCCCATGGACTGCAGCACGCCAGGTTTCCCTGTCCATCACCAACTCCAGGAGCCTACTCAAACTCATGTCCATTGAGTCGGTGATGCCATCCAACTATCTCATCCTCTGTCATCCCCTTCTCCTCCTGCCTTCAATCTTTCCCAGCATCAGGGTCTTTTCCAGTGAGTCAGTTCTTCGCATCAGGTGGCCAAAGGATTGGAGCTCTAGCTTCAGCATCAGTTCATCAATGAATATTCAGGACTGATTTTCTTTAGGATGGACGGGTTGGATCTCCTTGAAGTCCAAAGGACTCTCAAGAGTCTTCTGCAACACTACAGTTCAAAAGCATCAATTCTTTGGTGTTCAGCTTTCTTTACAGTCCAACTCTCACATCCATACATGACTACTGGAAAAATCATAGCTTTGACTAGATGGACCTTTGTTGGCAAAGTAATGTCTCTACTTTTTAATATGCTGTCTAGGTTGGTCATAACTTTTCCTCCAAAGAGCAAGTGTCTTTTAATTTCATGGCCGCAGTCACTATCTGCAGTGATTTTGGAGCCTAAGAAAATAAAGTCTGTCACTGTTTCCACCGTTTCCCAATCTATTTGCCATGAAGTGATGGGACCAAATGACATGATCTTAGTTTTCTGAATGTTGAGTTTTAAGCCAACTTTTTCATTCTCCTCTCTCGCTTGCATTAAGAGGCTCTTTAGTTCTTCCTCGCTTTCTGCAATAAGGGTGGTGTCACCTACATATCTGAGGTTATTGATATTTCTCCCAGCAATCTTGATTCCAGCTTGTACTTCATCCAGTCCATCATTTCCCATGATGTACTCTGCATATAAGTTAAATAAGCAGGGTGACAATATACAGCCTTGACGTACTCCTTTCCTGATCTGGAACCAGCCTGTCGTTCCATGTCCAGTTCTAACTGTTCCTTCTTGACCTGCATATAGATTTCTCAGGAGGCAGGTAAGGTGGTCTGGTATTCCCATCTCTTAAGGAATCTTCCACAGTCTGCTGTGATCCACACAGTCAAAGGCTTTGGCATTGTCAATAAAGCAGAAATAGATGTTTTTATGGAACTCTCCTGCTTTTTCGATGATTCAACGGATGTTGGCAATTTGATCTCTGGTTCCTCTGCCTTTTCTAAATCCAGTTTGAACATCTGCAAGTTCACGATTCACATACTGTTGAAGCCTGGCTTGGAGAATTTTGAGCATTACTTTGCTAGCGTGTGAGATGAGTGCAATTGTGTGGTAGTTTGACCATTCTTTGGCATTTCCTTTCTTTGGGATTGGAATGAAAACCGACCTTTTCCAGTCCTGTGGCCACTGCTGAGTTTTCCAAATTTGCTGGCATATTGAGTGCAGCACTTTCACAGCATCATCTTTTAGGATTTGAAATGGCTCAACTAGAATTTCATCACCTCCACTAGCTTTGTGCATAGTGATGCTTCCTAAGGCCCACTTGACTTCACATTCCAGGATGTCTGGCTCTAGGTGAGTGATCACACCATCGTGATTATCTGGGTCATGAAGATCTTTTTTGTATAGTTCTTCTGTGTATTCTTGCCACCTCTTCTTAATATCTTCTGCTTCTGTTAGGTCCATACCATTTCTGTCCTTTATTGAGCCCATCTTTGCATGAAATATTCCCTTGGTATCCCTAATTTTCTTGAAGAGATCTCTAGTCTTTCCCATTCTATTGTTTTCCTCTATTTCTTTGCACTGATCCCTGAGGAAGGCTTTCTTATCTCTTCTTGCTATTCTTTGGAACTATGCATTCAAATGGGTGTATCTTTCCTTTTCACCTTTGCCTTTCACTTCTCTTCTTCTCACAGCTATTTGTAAGGTATCCTCAGACAACCATTTTGCTCTTTTGCATTTCTTTTTCTTGGGGATGGTCTTGATCCCTGCCTCCTGTACAATGTCACGAACCTCCGTCCATAGTTCTTCAGAAGGGGTCTTATTTATCACATTAAATAATACTTTATGCTTTTCACTGTAAACTTATATTACTTTTATAATAAGAACTTTTAAAAATTAAAGTTACAAAATAAATCCATTCGGGCTAAAAAGTAGAGTCGTGTCACAACTGTTATCCTTTTTGTTAACCAGGTGCTAAAGTCATGTAACTTTTGGACCACTTAGGAGCTACATCATGTTGGGCCAAATACTCGTTTCTAAATATATCAGATCTCCAGCACATTCCAGAATAAATATTCAAAAAACATGAGCACTCTTCCTATTCAATAAAAATGCTTTCACTTGATGTTGCTTTTTTAATTTCTTTTTTTTTTTTGGCTCAGCCTCACAGCGTGCAGGATCTTAATTCCCTGCAGGGGAAGCACAGTCTTAAACCACTGGCCCACCAGGGAAGTCCCTAAAAATGTTTTTTTTTAACTTTAGAAAATATTTTTCATTTGTATACACTTGATCTCTTCTATCTTCACTACAATCCTGTATCATAAATAAGAACTAATGTTCATTCAGGCTTATACCTTAGAGAGGAGGAAAATGGGATCAAGGTTGTTCAGTTGCTCAGTTGTGTCTGACTCTTTGCGGTCAAGATTAGTTAAGTCTTTAATATGGCTTTTAAAAGACGTTAATTTTCATTGTTAATAGACTAATACTCCAAAAGGGAGTCTAACGCACTATTCATAAGGCTCAGGATTCACTTACCTGGTGTGTCCTAAAGATTCCCGCCATATCGGCAGCATCACAACTGGCTTAACTGCACACTCCAAAATAGCTAAAGCCAACGCAAATTCTCTGGGTTTGCTACACATCTGAACAGCCTTGATCCAATTTGCCCTATATTTCAGAAGTGAGGGAAAAAGGAAAAAAACAAAATTTCATCTTGTTGATCTTAAATTAAAAGCACAAGAGTTGTAATTTATGACAACTTTACCTTATAAGGCATGTCAAAGTGTTAGTCGCTCAGTCATGTCCGACTCTTTGTGACCCCATGGACTGTAGCCTTCCAGGCTCCTTTGTCCATGGGATTCTCCAGGGAAGCCGCCCTGGTGGCTCAGCCGGATAAAGAATCTGCCTGCAATGCAGGAGACTTGGGTTCAATCCCTGGGTTGGGAAGATCCTCTGGAGAAGGGAGTGACTAACCACTCCAGTATTCTCACCTGGAAAATCTCATGGACAGAGGAAGACTGGCAGACTACAAGTCCACGGGGCCGCATAGAGTCAGACATGACTGAGTGATTAAGCACATATATAAGGCATATGTTTCTAGGCTAATCAAACACAAAATACACTGCTATTGGAAGTTTCTACCTCACAGAATCACAGACTTTGAACATTGGAGGAATCTCAGAGGTCAGTTAGTCCTCCAATTCCTTACACCTTCTATGATGTCCCAATTTTGTTGGGACTCCATTTGGTTCCAGGAATAAAGACTGCTTTCCAGAAATCTTCCAAATGTCAGTGTTGATTAACTTTATATTTTAAATCAATCAATCAACTAATCAATTTATTGATCATACCAAACAGCATGTGGGATAGATCCCTGACCAGGGATTGAACCCATGACCTTAGAAGCATGGAGTCTTAACCACTGGACCACCAGGGAAGTCTCAGTTCAGTAACTGTATAAGTATACTCATATTCCTAACACCCTCACTGTTTTGCTGATTAAACTGATGTCACTCAATTCACTAATAATGACAGTTTAGGGATTTCCCTAGTGGTCCAGTAGCTAAGACTCTACGCTCGCAATGCAAGGGGGCTGAGTTCTATCCCTGGTCAGGGAACTAGATCCTACATGCCACAACTAAGATCCTGCATGCCGCAGTGAAGGCTTGGTGCAGCCAAATTTTTTTTTTAATATTTATTAAAAAAAAATGACAGTTTCAAGTGTACAACTGCAATAATCATTTTATAAATATTTACTATATTCACAGCAATAAACAAACTTTAGTTTCCTTTACCTGTGCGAAGCCCAGTTGGGATGAAGAAAGGAGGAAGGGATATTGTTTTCCAACTGGGTGATAGTCAGTCTCAGAGTAGATATGGTAAGAACTTTGGACCCATGGACAGACCCATTCCATTTGAACTCTCCAGCTGGAGTCAGGCAGAATTTATGTGCAAGATGTCTTCTCTTATCATGGTCTTCTCTGTGCTGATGCTTATTCAAAGCAAATGAATTGGTGGAGTACTGATTGTGGTAGACACGATACTTCCCCTCTTGACCCAACTTAAAATAATTGTTGATGTTTCCCTTCATGACCACTTCCTTTTTGGTGCTCAACCGTGAAATTTCTCCTTGAGAGTTAACTACCAATACCTGTCCAAGAAAATAAAAAGACTCCATTATTCATGTCAAATGCATAAATATGATCAATTGTATTTCAACAGTTTTTGTCATTCAAAGTAAGTTAAAATACATCTTATGACTGCACTTTTGAAGTTAAAAGCTCAGTTATAAGCTAAAGCAAATTATTTATGATTAAACATCCAAGACGTGCCTGCAAAAAGAAAAAAAACTAAGCTTTATTAAAGTGCCTGTTATATGCTGGACATTAGTAAGTACTTTTATGTATCTCAAATATACACCTGAAACCAAATGTGTGATATATAAATCAATGATTTATATATATATATGATATATATATCAATGATTTAACAATCATTATCTCAAGCTTACAATATACAGAGGTTAGGGGTTATGCATGAGGGCATTACATGTACTATTCCTCTCCAAAATATACTCCTAAAAATATATTTTATTCTGCTCCTTTTATCATTCCAGCTTTAGATAAGAGCCCATGGATATATTAAAACAGTGTTTCAGATAGTTGATTCCAATCCTTTAGTGGCCTGTGAAATCAATAGTGGGCCTTATCCAGCTTAAAAAAAAAATGAACTATAATACAATAGACTAGAAAAGAAAACACTAGAGCGCTTCCTACACAGTAAAGTAAAATACTATTTCAGGAAACTTTTAAATGTATGTACTGGGTGGCTAAGGGCTTCCCCTGTGGCTTAACAGTAAAGAACCTACCTGCAATGCAGGAGACACAGGTTCAATACCTGAAGAAGGAGGAAATGGCAAGCCACTCTAATATTCTTTCCAGAACAAACCCATTGACAGAGGGGCCTGGTGGGCTACAGTCCGCGGGGTCGTAAAGAGTTGGACACAGCTGAGCATGCATATGCACACTGGGCTATGAAAAATGTCTTACTGAGGGTCAGAGTGAAAAAGAAGCCTGAAAACCTCTGCTCTTTAAAGCCTTTTCTATGATTTTAAAAACATTGCATATTCTTGCAAATATCTACCCTGCAAGTAATTCTCAAATCTGAAAGACACAACTGTGACCCTTATTCCATCACCATGGCTGCCTGGGGGACAGAAATACTGAGTCTTAGCTTCAATTTTTTATTCAAAATCAGAGTTAAGATAATGTTCTACATACTACTGTCTGCTGTCAAAAGTTAAGTCCCATCCTTTAGTTGCAGGTTCACCTAAAATGACTCCAGTCAGATCTGAGTATTAAACCTTTAATAAAGCCCACAAACAGCCTACCTGTTCCCACATGTGAAAAAGAAGTCTCTATCTCTTTAGAATTGCATACAATAAAACTAACCATATATAAGAAAGTATACCGTCCATGTTCAGCATTTTTAGGCATGGATCGAAACTGGGGTGTACATTTATCATAATATAAACCTAACACTTTTAATCTTGTTTTTTACACGCTATGCTCTCCAAGTGAGGAAAATACAGTTCAAAAGTATGTCTACAAACATCCTGCTTTTATTTGAAAAATTACTTTACATTCCAGAGATGTTTGTTTTAAACAGAAAGAACACACCTCTTTCCCCTCCTTAAATAATTTATTTGCTTCATGGGCTGCGGCGGCCACCTGTTGGCTCTTCAGCTGACTCAGTTTGCTGTCTGGGTTCCGTAACCTGGTGATAATCCGAGTTGAACCAGATGCTCCTCTTCCTCCTCCGGGAGACTCACTTATTTCCCCATTAGACTTCTCTGATTTGAAATCACCTGTTATCAAATGAAAAGCCAAAAGTAATTGCTAATAGTAAGTAGACTATATATAATAAGTAATAATATCTTACTAATCCAAATATTCTATCTGGTAGACAACTAAGATTCAGAAAACAAACAGAATAAGTCCTTGAATAGCAAAAGCAAATGGATTAATTCTCCAAAGTTTTACTCCAAAGAAAGTATGTCAGAACTTCACTGTGAGTCATTATTTTACAGAAAATTCAAACATGCCAGGTTATCTGTTGTAAAGCTCATCTACCAGAAAAGGGGAAGGGCTGCTACAGGTTAACAAGGAACAAACATAACTCGAAATGCAAACTAATAAAATATTGCCTTATATATTCAATGTGGATTTCTGTATTAAAAGGATATAATTAATTTTAGAAGGATGTTCACTGAAAGTCCGTTCAAATACCTAACGCTTTAAAGCTTATAAACATAAAGTGCATTTTATCCTAAGGAATCTAGGTAATTATTTGTGTATGCAGATAACGTACATGTGAAAATCAACTGCATTAGTTTTTTTTAAATATAGTAAAGGCCTCTCATATTTTCATAACATCAATTTTTTAAAGTGATGGATTTAACTGCCAAGGAGCAACTTCTGCTTTTCCATGAATCTCACTTCAGCTGAAAATTTCTATATATTCTAAAATTATTGCATCACTATCCAATTTCCATTGGCTAGATAGTTAAACAAGACCTCATTTTCCTTTTTCAGTTTTTAAAAACTAAGTGTGGCACTAGCAAATGAAAAACCAAGCAGACAATAATGCCATTGACTAAATCAAGATGCAGTATCTTGCCATCTCAGGCTGGAAAGCGAGTAACCTTCAAGGTGAAGTAGCAAAGCATTTGGTTAGACTTTCCACGATTTTCTCTTGGGTCTCAGACCGTGATTCTACCCATGCTGGAGTTTTGTGCCAACATGTTGAGCTATAGTGGCTACTTCTTGGGACCATCGCTGAAGTCCTCCAATAAAGACATTTTAGACTTCACTTAGCCAAGGCCAGACTTCCTAAAAGGAGAAAGGGAACAGTGCGGCACTTTTTAAACTGAAGCCACTCAATTTACAGCCAAGGATCCAATAGGCAAGAGTCCATCTATTGCCACTAAACTTAGTGCAAATAAGGGCGAGGAGGCAGAACATGCATCCCTGGAGGAAATACTTGAAGGAACAGAGAAAGGGAACAAGGCTAAGAGTGGAGGTCATTATCTACTACACCCTGCAAAAAGGTGTATTCTCCCTGTTACAAAGGAGGGAATCACAGTGATGCAGCCTGCAGGCAAAGTCCAGAGCTGCTGGACCCTAGTCTCTCTAACTCCTTGTTTAATGATGTCAAGAGGCAGGAGCCTATACAGACTTTGCTCACCTGAGGGTTAGGGCAGACAAACTGGGTCAGTAGAGGGGGTTTACTTTCAGGTACCCTGAGCCAAGTTTCTGGGCGTTAGGTACGAGCCGGGGGTCCAAGCAATCTACAAGGGGGTATGACTGCCAGAAAAAACTCCAAACTTGCCAAATGGGACGTATAATTATCAAACCTACAGCAACTTCCAGCAGGCCATCCCTGACAGGTGGACCTAGGCTGGTAAAGCAGGATGGCCTCCAGCAGGGGGATCTTGCCATGTTCTTCTCACATCTTGTCCATATCCATCCTCCTGAAGAACCTCCCAGAAAATGCCAGCCAGGTTTATCAGAGAACACCGTTCACCAACAGGATAATGAGTGTTACAGGTAGTTAAACTCATAACCTGGCTCATGGATTGTGAGATCAAGGTAAGCCACATCCAGATGTAATCAAAATAGTACACATAACACACAGAAATCCTAGACACAATGTTACCAGATATATTTTGGGGAGAGAAGTTTTTGAAAAAATTTTCAGTTGTGGGTGAGATCTTTGCATTACATTAGGCAGAAGCACTTCTGAATTTGAATACACACGCTTGTACTAAGCTAGGGTGGAACTGTGGATATTCACTGTTTCCTGTCTTCACATCTCTCTTTATTTGGAAAACCACTTGTACCCCACTCCACTCATATACTTTTGCTGGAGCCATCAATCATAATACCTTGCCTGCCCTGGCCACAGGGGTGGGAACAATATGTCCAACAGGCCACTCAAATTCCTTCCTCAAGGACCTTTGATTTGGAGCAGAAGTAGGGGCCTTGCCTTTGGGTCACAGACCATGGAAACTTATGAATACAAACCGCTGAGGCCATCTTCCCTGCCACTTGGGAAAAGCCTGTCTGTATTAGGAGAGAACGAGGTTAACACACAAACATATGCAGATCCAAAAAGTGAGACAGAAAGAGGAAAATGGAAAGAGCTTTGATACCTGGGGGTCCAGTTATGCCTGATGACGGCTTGGACTTCCCAATTACAGGAGCTAATTAAATTCCCTTTTCACTTAAGCTAGTTTAAGCTGGTTTGGTCACTTGCAATTGAAAAGGTCCTAATTAAAACAGATTTCCATCTCATACACAAAATTACACACTAGCAGGATTAAAGACAAAGTTATAAAGTATTAGGTGAAATTACTGTAAAATATATGTATGTTCTTGGGTTAGAGATGGTCTTCCTTACTTAGTAAGACATAAAATCCAGAGAAATCCTAAAGAAAAAGATAAATGTAAATGCATAAAAAAATGTAAAAACTTTCTGTACAAAACAAGCAATGCCTATTTAAGTATAGAGGTAAAATAAAAAATTAATACCCAAAATACATAAAGCGTTCCTAAAACTCATCAGGAAACTCAAAAGTCAAGAGGAAAAAATTAGCAAAAGACAGAAATAAGCAATTCACAGAAAGTTCAGCAAACACATGAAAAGAAATTCAACCACATTAGTAAGCAGGAATATGCAAATTTTTTCATGAAATACCACTGGCCAAAATGTAAAAGGTGAAAATGTGAAGAAATACATATATATGTAAATTATTAGTATAAATTTCTTTTAATGTACAATTAAGCAATAGCCATCACTATTTTTAAAATGTACCTACCATATGATCCAGCAATTCCACTTACTGTACCTATACTGCCAGAAATACTTACATAAGTAGACAAAGATTAAATGTTGAGGATGTTAAAAAGCACCACTAGTCGTAATAAGGAAAAAACTGTTAACAGCCTAAATGTCCATTAATGGAGAAATAGTTAACGAATTATGGTTCATCTGTACTGTGGCATATCATGCAGCAGTTAAAAAGAATAAATTCAATTTATTACATGAAAAGAACCCCTACATGTATGACTGAGTGAAAAAAGCAAGATGCAGACAACACATGCAGAATGATCCCATTTATATATTAAAAAAAATTTTTTTTGTAAGCATACATACATTAATGTAACTACACGGAGAAAGATACAATACCAATTACTGGTGGTTACCTTTGGGGAGGGGGTGTGAAAAAGATGTATTTTTTCCTATATGCTCGTTGTTTTAAAACAAAAACACTGCGTGCAAGTGCTATTTATGCTTTAAAAAAAAAAAACAAAAAAAGAAAAGAAAATCCAAATCTTCCCACCCCCATCAAACTTGTATTTTAAAAAATTAAAAATTAAAAAAAAAAAGTTCCTTTCATTGTATGAAGTGTATCCTTACCTATCTCTTCTTGAATAGAGACAGGTGTATGGGATTCTCTTTCTCCATTTTCAGGATCATCAGCTGCCTTAGCAGATTCACTCTGGGAAGAGTTTAGTTCACTGCTGCTGTTACTGTGTTCCAGATTAGGCTGGATGGAGGTAGTGGTAGCACTAGTGTTACTGCTGTCACATGTCTTGTTAGGTTCTTCTAGAAAAATAGAATATCTGATTTTTAAATTGGAAATCACATAAAAAATAACTAATTGTCAGAAAAGACATTTAATTGTTTTAGGGTTGCATTACAAAGCCAGATTTTAAAAAGAAAAAGCTGTTCATGTATGAATAATGCAATGTATGAAAAGAAATTTGTAAATAACACCCTGTGAACTGTCTTTTAAGTCTCTCAGCATTAACTCAATACACAGTACAAAGCAGACCATCTGTCAGAGCCAAGTGATATAACTATCTCACAGAATTTATAATGTTATGATGTGCCAGATACTGCAGAAGCAATTTAGTGGAGAAAATCCCTCAAAATCAGAAATTTATATTCTTACTTTTCAAAAAGTCTTCAAACAGTATTCTAAATGGAATTAAACAGGATTACTTATCTCTAAGGTTTTCCTGCCTGAATTCTCTACCCCCAAATTTAACTACAAGGTAATGCTTAAGTGATTGTTAATTTTAAGAATATAACAGTATCAATATAAGAGTATAGTTGCTGAAAGACCAAAATGAACATTATCATGAACTGAAAGCCTATGTCTTTCCTTGGTAGTTCAAAAATCTAGAGCCTCCTTGTGTATTTCATTTTGCCACTATTAAGGTAGCTTTTATATCAATCACCTAAATTAAAAGTGATTGACAGTATATCACAAAGACTATCAATAATGTATTGTGAGTTCCTAAATTTTGTTTTGAAGGAAAAAACCAACAACCTGATAGAAAAATGGGAAAAATATATCAATAGTGACAAAAGAAATGAAAATGGCCTTTAAACATGGAAATAGGCTCACTTAATTAAAACTAAAAGAAATGCAAAATGAAACTATATGGAGAAACCACCTCCCAGCCTTCAGATGGCCCCAAAATCCAAGTCTCATGATACACTCAGGTAGAAAGGCAGTAGCTTAAGAGGTACTGCCACACACTGCTGTGGGAGTGGCAAAAGGGTGCCAAGTGGATAAAAGGGAACTGATGATACCTAGAAAAATTATAGTTGCAACTACTCTTAACTTAGCAATCCCATGTCTACAAATCTATCCCAAAATTCACTGGCAGAAATACTACACTGCTTATTTGCAGAGGTACACACTATAGCACTATAATGACAAAAGACCAGAAAAAGAAAATGCCCATCAATACGGTACTGGCTGAATAAAAGATGGAACATATAGTAAAATATCATGTACCATAACAAGGACTGAGGGGATCATTATATCCACACACAAGCTGATCTCAAGATTAAATGTAAAAAGAAACATGCAGAAGAGCACTTAGAGTATGCCAACATTATGTAAGAAAAGGAGAGAAATACGAATTTATGGATATATTTTGCCTTTACATATCAAAAAAAACCACTAATGAAAAGTTAATAAAAATGGCTACCTATAAGGGGAAGGAAGGATATGGTTACCTAGAGAGGGAAGAGATGGAAGTGAAAATTCTCTGAATAGATATAGTTACACACAGCTGGACTTTGGAATCATGTAAATGTTTTGTATTTAGTTAGAAATGCAACCCCTAAAAAGTGAAAACCAATGGGAACCAAAAAAAAGTCTAACTGTGCATCAAGTTGTTGGCATAATCACACAGAGAAAAAATTTATTTCAAGTGACTTTGGAACACAGAATTTTGACTATACAGTCTTACTGGAAATATGGTACAAAGATGAAAAGCTGAAAAAAACCTTAAATGCCATTAGTTAATCTTACTGTGAGCAATAATATTGGTATTATGAAATTCTATGCTGTTTAAAACATTTCTTTGTATTACTGTTATTAATGCATATCAGTATATTAATAATTATAATGTAATAATAATATATAATTATTAGTTAACATCTGTATCAGGATAAAGCAAATATATAATTAAGCTACTCTTGTTAGGAACTAAGCTATTCAGTATAAAGAAAAAGAGATCCAAGTGTTAAAACAAAAAACTGCAATCCTCAATCTGAATTTGAAATGTCAATGTGAATTGGTCTTTTTCTTTTCTGAAATATGTATTTCCTAACACTACCCACCAAAAAATCCTACAGACAGTGTACTTCATAAAAGGATAGGCAATCATTCCTATCCCCAGGTATTTTGATCCTGAAAAGACTGAGCTCAGAATCTGTTTAAACTTTCAAGGTGCTAATGAGCTGAGGACTCCTGTACCTCATAACACACAGCATTTGTGTTAACTTGTCCCAAGTTAATTTGCCTTAAGTTCTCCCCCATTTCAGTTTAGAATTCTGACTTTGTTCTTCAGTTGTTCTAGAACTCCTGACCTCTTTACTTCATTAGGCTATAAGATTAAAGAAATCTCAAGCATTTGCTTTAAAACACCACAAAGAAGGTTTATTACCTATCAATAGTCCTCACAGTTCAACTAGACTAGAAACTAAAACCAAATGTATTTAAAAAAATAAGAAACAAAAGAGTAACATTTTGCTGCAGAACCTCCAAAAGCTATTATTAATCATCTCAATGAGGTAAACCGGTAATACATCAGTTCAGCATCCAGTATCAGCAGCCTCTTCTATCCACTAGTTTCCTGATAATAAAAATCGAATCCTAAAGCTAAGTACTATCTTTACCCAAAAGTTAGGAAACAGATCAAATAAATACGTTCTTATAGTTCAACTTTATAGATGTTAGAGTTTCAATATGTCTATGGAAACATTGTCAAAGCAATTATAAATGGATAGTTATGGATATAAAGCCAGTTTTATATATTGCTACTATTTTCTTAGTCTCAGGAATTAAATCTAGAGGCATAACTTAAATAAAAACAAATGCTGTCTGCATTATAGGTTTGAATACAAATTCTCTGTAGTACATTTGAGATTAAGATAATAGAAAGACATGCCCCTCTCTTATTAAATGAAAAAATTGACACTCTGGTACAAAAAGTTTCTAATCTAAAATCCAGAACAAAAGTATAATTCTGCAATTAAGCTTTTTGTTAACTACAAAGGAGTTATGCTGAATAATAAACAGTACACTTGCTATAAGGCATCATTTCTGGCAACATAACCATTTTCATGAACTTAAGTGAAATGTTTGGAGTAGAGATGCAGGGTGGGGGGCGGGGGCGGGAGGATCTGAGGGATAGATATTCAGAGATTAACTTTTTAAAGTCATGTCTACAAACCTCTCTCAAAATACAGCCCAAAACTCACTTTAAACTTCAGTCTCAGCTACATAAAATCTTTCTAATCACTGATCATACCCAACTTGAAATCATGAAATCTGTCCATTTTTATGTTTTCATTCCTTTAGATTTTTAGATCACAGATTTGTAATTCTTCCTTTGCATAATGTCATCTAGCATAAGACAATGACCATGCTGACTGACAAGACTTGACAAAATACAGCTTGAAATAAATAAATATACATATGCATATATGTATATGTGTGTATGTATATATTTCTAAAGAAATTCTAAAGCAGATGTATTTAAAAAGAGATTTTAAATTCTCAGGTTATTTTTAAGTATCTTTCTATTCTAGAAAAGATATCCAATACAAATGCTAATCAAAAGAAAGCTACTGTAGTTTAGTAACATTATTAACAATAAAGGATATTTCGCAAAGATAAAGTTAATTCAACAATAAAAATTATGTGCACCCAATAACACAGGCTCAAACTATATAATGCAAAACTAAAAACATTTGAAAGATAAAAAGGCAACACATTAAAAAAACTTAAAAGTATCTTGAAGAGAGGGGGAAAAATGCAAAAATATAGATTTGAACAACAAAATTAAAAACCCCGACCTAACTGTTCTGTACTGTACCCCAAACTAAAAACATATGTCTCAAGTGTATATTGGAGGAGGAAATGGCAACCCACTCCAGCATTCTTGCCTGGAGAATTCCATGGACAGAGGAGCCTGGCAGGCTATAGTCCAGGGTGTTGCAAAAAGTCGGACACGACTGAGTGACTAACACTTGACTGAGTGACTAACACTTTCTTTCAAGCGTATATGAGATAGTTTATCAATATTAACCAAATGTTGGGATCACAAAACAAGCTTCAACAAATCTTAAAGGACATAAATCATGCACAGAATGTTCTCTGACTCCAGTTTGTCAAACCAGGAGTCAATAACAAAAACATAACTAGCAAATCTCTAAATGTTTGGGTGCTAAACAATATATTTCTAAATAAACAATGGGTTAAAAAATAAATAACAGAAATCAGAAAGTATTTTAAACTGAATGATAAAGACAAAATACCATTAAAGTTAGTGAGATGCAGCTAGAGCAGTATACAGAGGGAAATGGATAGCCTTGATGACAGCCACAGCAAAAAATAAAAACTAAAAGTTATGAAAGCATCCATTAAGCGAGAAGAAAAAAATTTAATAAACAGTGTATGAGAAACTTTGGGAGGTGACAGATGTTTATGCCATAGATTACAGTGATGGTTTCACAGGTGCATCTTTATCTCCAAACTCATCAAGTTGTATACATTAAATATGTACAACTTTTTGTGTATCAATTATTACTCAATAGAGTGGTTAAGGGGGAAAAAAGGCAGGGAAGAAAAACTCACAAGAATGAAAAGAAATTAAAAGGAATCCCAAAGTTAAAAGACTCAAAAATTATTAATAGTCTCATGAAATGATTAACCAATTTCTGGATTGAAAAAAGGGAACATCACTACAGATGCTATAGGCATTTAAAAACAGTTATCATGTCAGCAAAATTTAAAATTTAAATGAAATGGTATATTCTTAGAAAAATAAAACTTAAGAAAATTGACACAAGAAATCGACAGAAAACATGAATACTTCACTATCTGCCAAAGAAATGAAAACTCCAAAATAGTTTTCAGGACCAAAAGACTTTAGCAAACATTTAAGGAATAAACAACACCCACCCACAGAAACTCTTGCAGACAAAAGGAAAAGTGGGAACTTGTAAAATAAAATAAAAATTCATTTTATAAGGCCAATGTAATCTAGGCATCAAATCCTGACATAGACATTATCAGAGAAGGAGAACTACAAGTCAATTTCGTTCATGAAAGCGGATGCAAAAATTCTAAACAAAATATTAAAAATGGAATGCAACAATATTTAAGAACAAAAATATGTCACAGCAAAGTTGTATTTATTCCAGGAATATGAGATTGGGTTAACATTATTTAAAAAATCAATGTAGAAACTTTTGCTTCCAGTCAGGATAGAGAAGAGGAACTGAACCTAGCCCAGTCTATGCAACAACCACAGACAAAAAAAGAAACCACTTAATAGAAAATGAACAAAAGAACTGACAGGCACTTCAAAACAGAAGGTATCCAAATGACACACACACACAGAGGCATGTATGTGCACAGTCGCACGCACACACACACTAAAGGTGTTCCACATCCTTAGTCACCAGAGAACTGCAAGTTCAAATCACAATAAGCTATCCCTACATTCCTACCAGAAGGACTAAAAAAAAAACTCTTTCAGGATTTCCATCACAGTAGTAACTACAATCACTGACTTTCCATAGGATCACCAGTATTTTCTTGTTTTGCTTATCTAAATTTTCTAATTTGCCTTCTTAAAAAAATACGTAAAGCTCCTATGATAAAATTTTTTCTTTTTTAAAAAAGGCAAAAGGAAAGGCATAACAACATTCTTGATGTGATATAACTTACTGAGTATTAATTTTAATTTTAAAAAGCTTAAAGTATTACTGGTTAACTTACATTTTCATATCAAAATACATGACAATGGTTTTCTTATAATATTATGGTTTGAAATGCTATTAAAAAGAAACTTACATGACCACATGCAAACATAAAATTAATCTGTTAGTACATACACAACTGAAATGGTCAAATCATTCAACACTGAGCCATTAGTATGTGAGTACTTAAAACCAAAATATCTGCCACTATGGTCTGGTGATAAAATATACAAATAAGTCTATTAAACAAAAACAGCTAAATGAACTTTAAAAAAGCATGAAGATTATGATGAGTTTCAAGCACTAAATGCAAGAACATTTGTCAAACTCCAAATGTTAGGTGACAATTTAGTGGTCAGGGATGGCACTGATGTAAGCAAGCAGCATGAATGAACACAAACTTTAAGGTTTTAGGTGACATTCAGCTTTTACTACTCAAGGGAAGGACTTCCCCCCATTACAGAGGCATTGATACACTGCCCTCTGTACCTGGCACATCCTGGGGGAGCTCAGATGCCACCTTCTTCTCTGCCATGTTGCTGCTATCGTGGGTTTCTGAGACACACCCCATGGGACTCCTCCCTTCAGAGGGAACAGTCTCTTCGGAAGAAGCATTTGTTGTGTTGTCGCCAAGATTTGCTGACACAGAGTTACCTTTATCCCCAACTTCTGTTGGCTCTACAGTAAAATGCACAACAAAACTTTAACGACACCCTTTAAAATTGCTCGAGACAAATGGCCACATTCAGTCATCTACTGAAAATGAATGAGCACCAAAAAACCTGGCTTCTACTCAATGGCCATTTTGAAGCAATTAGATTCCAGGGTATTTTTGCAGCAGGTAATCCAAAGGGTATTTAAGAATATTTGGTATTATTAAGAATGTTTAAGTGGTCAACATAAAAATGAACATATTTTATCACACCCAAAAATGTATATTCTGATAGAAAAACAGTTATTTTTCACCAACAAATCTCATAGGGAAATGGTACCTTATTAAGAAGTATAGAGATACGGATATAAAATCATAGTAAATACACCAATATATAAAACTCATTACAATGATTATACATGTTATAAGGAGGAAGGATATACTAATCTCTTTGGAAATGTAAAATTAAATACTTGTTTGTAATTTAAAAAAAAACCTTATGTTCATTTTGCAAGTAAAATTGGAGATTTCCTAAATAATACTGATGAAATATTTCTTTTTAACCAAGTAATGTTTTTACCCTCAGATCTTCCTTGCTCAGGATCGACGTCATCTGGTGTTTTGTCATCACTGTCTTTTTCAACAAGCTGGTCTTCAAACTCCTCTCTGCTTTTCTCATCATCTTTGGAGTTACTATTTTCAGTCTCATTCTTGTCCTTGTCTATTTCTTCTGGGCTTTTAACAATATCAATGTCTCCCTTTTTGGCTCTTATGGATTCCAAAATTTCTTCTATAATAAAACAAATAACAAATAAAAAATTGTGTTTCCATATTACCAAGTATAAGGTACTACAAGTGTCACTTAAGAGTTTCAATACAAGCTAGTAAAAGATAAATTTGTTCAACGCATTAAGAACTCTGAAATAAGGATCAAGATTACCAGTAATGTTTTGATGCTTAAGAGAACTTGACCAATTTGGTTATCTTCACATCTAGAAAATACATGCTCTAGGCTCTAGTTTCTTTTTTAAAAAAGAAAAAAAAAAATGAGTCTTTTAAAATTGAGATTGCTATAGATTACTGTAATATCCCCTGCCATATAAGAAAGACTGTGAGCTGACACAGACCCACAGTCTGGGCAGTGTGGTACCGCGACAAAAACCTGGAGACCCATGACCTGGTATAGATCTGACTTAACTACGTGAGGCTGGGCAGGCTACTTAACCTCCGGTCCACCACCATAAAATAAGGAAACAAAGGCCCATTAAACATTTCTATCTGAAGTCCCATAGCTTTCTGAAAGTCACTAAAGCCTAGTGGCTCTAATTTCCTTTCAACCTCGGTGCAGTGAGACCACGACACAGGTGCAGACCACAAGGTATAGCAACACAGATCCCTGGATACTGATGTTCTTTACATCATGATACAATACTTTCATTTTTTTACTTTGTTGCTAAAACTGGTCCAGCTTTTGGCCACTGGGAGCTTTTCCAGGGGAGTCATGTATCCTTTAAACACACTTCCCCTCCCTCCTTCCTTACTTTCCAACACTACAAGATGCTCCAGACTCACCTTGGGTTTTCTCTGCCCCAGCCCTAGAATATACCACCTCTCAAGGAATCTTGACATTTTTTTTTTAATTGAAGAATGAGATTTAGAAGTCGTGATCTAGGCACTATGTGTACTTCTTACTAGTGGGGTGTCATTGCTTCTCTCACCACCCACAGACCCAGGGAATGTATATACGTATCCTAACCCATGCATATATACGTATATACACATCTTTATTATTTCTCTATCTATCTGTGTGTGTGTAGTGGGGAGTACCTGTGTGGTTCACTCAAGCATGGCTCTGTTGTTTTTTTTGTAAGTTCACTCTCTGACAGAAGTTGCTTTCACTCAGTTCAGTTCAGTCACTCAGTAGTGTCCGACTCTTTGCGACTCCATGAATCGCAGCACGCCAAGCCTCCCGGTCCATCACCAACTCCCGGAGTCTACCCAAACTCATGTCCATCGAGTCGGTGATGCCATCCAGCCATCTCATCCTCTGTCATCCCCTTCTCCTCCTGCCCCCAATCCTTCCCAGCATTAGGGTCTTTTCCAATGAGTCAACTCTTCACATGAGGTAGTTAAAAGTATTGGAGTTTCAGCTTCAACATCAGTCCCTCCAATGAACACCCAAGACTGATCCCCTTTAGGATGGACTGGTTGGATCTACTTGCAGTCCAAGGGACTCTCAAGAGTCTTCTCCAACACCACAGTTCAAAAGCATCAATTCTTTGGTGCTCAGCTTTCTTTATAGTCCAACTCTCACATCCATACATTACTGGAAAAACCATAGCCTTGACTAGATGGACCTTTGTTGACAAAGTAACGTCTCTGCTTTTTAATATGCTGTCTAGGTTGGTCATAACTTTCCTTCCAAGGAGTAAGCGTCTTTTAATTTCATGGCTGCAATCACCAACTGCAGTGATTTTGGAGCCCCAAAAAATAAAGTCTGACACTGTTTCCACTGTTTTCCCATCTATTCCCATGAAGCGATGGGACCAAATGCCAAGATCTTAGTTTTCTGAATGTTGAGCTTTAAGTCAACTTTTTCACTCTCCTCTTTCACTTTCATCAAGAGGTTTTTTAGTTCCTCTTCACTTTCTGCCATAAGGGTGGTGTCATCTGCATATCTGAGGTTATTGATATTTCTCCCGGCAATCTTGATTCCAGCTTATGCTTCTTCCAGCCCAGCATTTCTCATGATGTACTCTGCATATAAGTTAAATAAGCAGGGTGACAATATACAGCCTTGACGTACTCCTTTTCCTATTTGGAACCAGTCTGTTGTTCCATGTCCAGTTCTAACTGTTGCTTCCTGACCTGTATACAGGTTTCTCAAGAGACAGGTCAGGTGGTCTGGTATTCCCATCTCTTTCAGAATTTTCCACAGTTTATTGTGATCCATACAGTCAAAGGCTTTGGCATAGTCAATAAAGCAGAAATAGATGTTTTTTTGGAACTCGCTTGCTTTTTCAATGATCCAGCAGATGTTGGCAATTTGATCTCTGGTTCCTGTACCTTTCCTAAAACCAGCTTGAACATCTGGAAGTTCACAGTTCACATATTGCTGAAGCCTGGCTTGGAGAATTTTCAGCATCACTTTACTAGCATGTGAGATGAGTGCAATTGTGCGGTAGTCTGAGCATTCTTTGGCATTGCCTTTCTTTGGGATTGGAATGAAAACTGACCTTTTGCAGTCCTGTGGCCACTGCTGAGTTTTCCAAATTTGCTGGCATATTGAGTGCAGCACTTTCACGGCATCATCTTTCAGGATTTGAAATAGCTCAACTGGAATTCCATCACCTCCACTAGCTTTGTTCGTAGTGATGCTTTCTAAGGCCCACTTGACTTCACATTCCAGGATGTCTGGCTCTAGGTGAGTGACTACACCATCGTGATTATCTGGGTTATGAAGATCTTTTTTGTACAGTTCTTCTGTGTATTCTTGCCACCTCATTACAATATATCTATTTATTTGGTTAATCCTATTATTCACAGTAAACCAGTTTCAGAATTTCTAAACTGTACTCCCCTGAGAAATAATGTTTGTGAACAAGAAGAAACATCTTTAATGCCAATGCCACACACCCATGGTACCTCTTTTGGGATTTTTAAATTTCCTTGTTTACATTTCCTTTCTTTAAATATTCTCTGCCTTCATTTTCATCAGTGTTTCCTAAATTGTAGGTTTCCTAGGATAAGAAAAACCTTGTAAAGTCATCACTGAAAAACACTGACCTCTCTGCTTAAAAGATTATCTTTGAGATGGCTGGAGTTAATTCCTTACTCTTTCTTTCTCACCTTCTCTATTCCTAATTCCTATAAGAATTCTAAGTCAGTGATTATAGAAACATCTAAGTCAGCTACAGGACAATTTCAAACAGAAGGAATTGTAATAAGTATATTTTCTGTCTTCACTATCACCCCAGGATCCTTTTTTTACATCATTTCCTTATATCCTTTTACCTATCTATACATCTACACTGTTTTCAGTTCCTACTTACCCTAACGCATTTACTCTTGCTACATACACTAAATCTATCAACGGAAGTATCTCAATCACTGTAAAAAGAACTTTTTATTTGGAGAAAGAAAATTTATTTACCAATTACCTGCTTTTCTTAGAGCCATATTATTTCTTACTTTCAAATATAGCTCCATCCTGATCAACTGCCAGATTTTTCAAACCAAAGTGTTACACATTCAACCAACTTCCCACCTGCCACATAATGAGGATAGAGTTTAAAAAAACAAACTATAAGTTAGATCACCTAAATTAGGTAGGAAGCACAGGTGGGATGACCAAAGGTCTCTGATTTTCTATAAAGTTTCTAATTTTAAATAGTCTATCCTATTATCTACTCTGTCAAGTATATAAATAATTATCAGTCTATATGTCTATATGTTCAGCTCAAGACCTACAATACTCATAGCCATAAGAGAAACAGACCAAAAAAGTGAGGAGGGGAAAAAAAAAAACGTTAAGGGGGTGACAGAAAAAATAATGGGTCTAGGTTGTATCCGATCTGTAATAAATATGCATCTTCTATAAACATGTATAGTAGTCTATACTTTGCAGGAATATTTCAAAATTAAATAGAATTAACCTACCAAATATTAAAAATCATCTCCTCTCAGAAAAAAATTTATTCCAAAAATAAACTTCTTTCAAACAAGCAAAATAAAGCATTATAAAACACAATCACCAAAAGGGTATATGATAAAACAAACTATTTACAGTTACATAATAAATTTTAGAATCTAGATGGTAGGTTTATGGGTATTTATTTCCTGGATAATTCTTTTAAGTTTCTGTATATTTGGCAATTTCAAAAAATATTAGAAAAAAAAACAAAAAAACTACCAAAAAACTGAATTAAACTCTCCTAAAGTGGATATATATGTATATAACAACCAGAGAGCTGAAAATGTGAAAGGATTTATGCTACTTTGTGAGGTTAAAAAAGAAAAGTCATAAGGATAAGCTGGGATTCTGAGATCATTGATAAGATATTATAAATTATTCTTGGCTATTTCAGGAGCCCAGTAGTCTGTTTTTTTAATCTCATAAAACCCCTAATTAAAGAACACCACTAGATATTATTTTGGGTATTTACCTGGACTGGATGCTCCTAAACTATCATAGCCAAGATTTTGGTTCCCAGAGAGAGCAAATAAAGATAATGGTGGCAGACCGGTGTTTGAATAGGAAATTCTTCTATCTGAATGTTTAATTCATTGCCAATACATTCCTTAGAAAGTTGCTGAGAGGATTAAAGGCTTGTATAACATCTAGATGAACACCTGGCCCACAGTAGGTACTCAAAAATGTTAGTTTCCCCTTCTCTTCCCCATCAATTTTCAATTCTTGTGAATCCCTTCACCTTTAGTACCAGGTTGATTGTACCTTAGCAAAAAAAAGGGGAAGGGGAGAGAAAAAAAGAGAAGAAAAATGTCACTTGTTGTCTAGATCTCACCATTAAATTCAAGGTGCATTTTACCTTATTTAAATTAACTTTAGTTGTACTAAGAGGGTAGCCGTCCACAAGCTTTGGCCATATATCTCTAAGAATATACTGTGCCCTAATGCTCAAAGTTCTATTTCAGATTATTACAAAAGATTTAACTAATTTTTAAAAGTATATCACAAGATGAATTACACAAAATATAACATCCTTATTGTAGGAAATTTGAAAAATATAAAATGGAAAGTAACTATAATCCTACCATGCTAATTAGTTATTTTTCAGTGATAAAAGCTAATTCACCCAGTTGATTATTCAGAGGAAGAGAATTTAAGTACCTCAATGACCCAGGTACTGTTTTGGCATGGTACCTTATGTATTCTCCAATGTATAGTGTCCCATCACATGGTAATTCAAATGAAATTAACCAATTCCTCCACAAATTCATTTTCAGTTTTACATTCTCCCCAGTCAGACCACTAAACATTTTGATTATCCATTCCTATACTGGCTTTGTTCTTTACTTAGTTAAGATAATGAAGTGTTAGTCGCTCAGTCATGTCTGACTCTATGCGACCCCGTGGACTGTAGCTGCCAGGCTCCTCTGTCCACGTAATTCTCTAGGCAAGAATAACTGGAGTGGGTAGCCACTCCCTTCTCCAGGGGATCTTCCCGACGCAGGGATTGAATCTGGGTCTCCTGCACTGCAGGAGTCTTCTTCACCGACTGAGCCACCAGGGAAGCCCATGATTAATATGATACTGCTACATATATAATTTTGTACACAGACGAGTTCACTCTAGAAAATATTTCTAATTCAACACCTGATAAAAACACATTCCACATTGCTTTTTAGGGGACAGCATGGCTCGTTATTACTATACTAAAAGCTGAGACTGAAAGAGAGTAAAAAGGGATTTTTCAATTGCAATGCTGGGGTCCAAAAAAGGAAATTAAGAGGGGAAGTAATCCTCTTAATTATATTAGTACAATTATCAACCTCCCCAAAGAATTCTGATGAGTAAAACTTATCTGATGGAAAAAATACACATTAAAAAAAAAAAACAAATCTAATGAAAAAAGATACTTCCAACTACCAGATATGAATAAATATGACTCCTGTTAACTAAACCTACTAGTATTTGAAGAAGTACAGGGAAGTCCTTGTCCTATTCACTTTTTTAAAATGTCATACGCATTCATTATTTGTTACAAAACAGGGAATAAAAACACTGAGCAACAAAATAACTAAGGTAGTAATTAAAATATAACCCAAAGTGTAAAATATGTATCCATGAGTCCATCCTGATATACACGACTGGATAAAGAAAGAATAGACCAATCTGTGCAGGAACCCAAATAACGTATGTAGATCAACGCTCCCTCAAGGAGGTGGACCGTGACTCCCCACGGCCTAAGTGTGGGCTGTGCACAGTGACTCTCTCCCCAAAACCACAGTACGGGTGGGAGGAATAATTTTACAATACAGAAACCAGACAAACACTGCCTCAATCAGGTGACCCAAGTTAACATCATCGGTGATAAATCATACTGGTGGCAGGTACTCTGGGTAAGATGATGAGGAGGGCACTTCACCTCTGTGGTCTTCCTCCCCCAAAATACACAACACAAGGCTAGCTCTGAGAAGAACATGGGACAAATCCATGTTGAGGGCATTCTTTTAAATCCCTGGCCAGCAATCCTCAAAATCTGTCAAGGTCATCAATAATAAGGAAAGTCTGAAAACCTGTGACATCCTAGAGAGACAGGATGACTAAATATAGTGTGGTGTCCTGGAAGGGATCATGAGACAGAAAAAGGACATTAGATAAGAACTGAGGAAATATGAATAAAGTATAGATATAAGTTATTAAATATATCAACACTGGTTCATTAGTGATGACAAACACACCACACTAATGTGAAAGTCGCTCAGTTGTGTCTCTTTGCGACCCCATGGACTATACAGTCTATGGAATTCTCTAGGCCAGAATACTGGAATGGGTAGCCTTTCCCTTCTCCAGGGGATCTTCCCAACCCAGGGATCGAACCCAGGTCTCCTGCATTGCAGGCAGATTCTTTACTAGCTAAGCCAGGATGTAAGACGCTGATAATAAGGGAAGGGTATGTGAAAAACCCTCTGTGCTATCTTCACAACTTTTCTGTAACTGTAAAATTATTCTAAAATTGAAAGTTAAAAAAACACAAAAGGCAAAGAGTAAATTTTAAAGGAACACCATTTCTCATAATTAAAAACAGGACTCCCTAAAAGGTTTATTAATAAAATTTGTGAATTAAAAAACAAATATAACTTGGGGAATATCAGTAATGAGTAAGGCAAGGTACCAACCACTAAAATGTATAGGGTCCCTAATTTAAATTAGGATAAAAAAGGTTTTATTGGGAAAATATTATAAAGAATTAAGTAAAATAGTAATACTTAAAAATTTTAATACATTTTCATATTCTGTAGCGATTTCATACCAAGAGTTTATCTCAAAAAGTAAAATCTAACAAAAAGTAAAATGAGAAGAATTTCCCACTCACCATTAGCTGCCGCCAGAAAGGATTTGTTACTGCCCCGAGCTTTATTGGTCAGGTCTTCAGTTATGTCCATGTGCCGGTGGATTTCTTCACGCATTTCTTCTAGAATTTTGCAGAGTTCTGCCTCCCAGTAATCTTTGTCTAGACAGTCAATTAATTCTGCAAGTTGGACCTTTGTGCTGTAGTACCAAATTTTCTTTTCATTTTCATTTTCTGTATCTTCTTCTCTGTTTAAGAAAAAGCACAAAAACACTTTGTATGTTAGACACAATGGCATTTATCTGACAATTTTATCTATCCAGTGAAAGTTAAAATACATAACACAAAGACTGCACACTAAAGTTCAATATATTAACACTTATTCACAAGAGATCGTCAAGTCTCATTCAAATTCAAGGTACTCATTTTACTTAACTTCTGATTATTTTGATTTCCTAGCCCAACATAGACAGCATATTAAAAAGCAGAGACATTACTTTGCCAACAAAGGTACTTTGCCAACAAAGTGCCAACTAGATGGCTAGTCAAAGCTATGGTTTTTCCAGTAGTCATGTATGGATGTGAGAGTTGGACTATAAAGAAAGCTGAGCACCGAAGAATTGATGCTTTTGAACTGTGGTGTTGGAGAAGACTCTTGAGAGTCCCTTGGACTGCAAGGAGATCCAACCCGTCAATCCTAAAGGAAATCAGTCCTGAATATTCACTGGTAGGACTGATGCTGAAGCTGAAACTTCAATCCTTTGGCCACTTGATGCGAAGAACTGACTCACTGGAAAAGACCCTGATGCTGAGAAAGATTGAAGGCAAGAGGAAAAGGGGATGACAGAGGATGAGATGGTTGGATGGCATCACCAACTCAATGGACATGAGCTTGAGTAAACTCCGGGAGTTGGCAATGGACAGGGAGGCCTGGTGTGCTGCAGTCCATGGGGTCACAAAGAGTTGAACATGACTGAGCGACTGAACTGAACCTAGCCCACAACAGCTTAGGATGCTGCTGCTAAGTCGCTTCAGTCGTGTCCGACTCTGTGCGACCCCATAGACGGCAGCTCACCAGGCTCTGCCATCCCTGGGATTCTCCAGGCAAGAATACTGGAGTGGGTTGCCATTTCCTTCTCCAGTGCATGAAAGGGAAAAGTGAAAGTGAAGTCGCTCAGTCGTGTCCGACTCTTAGCGACCCCATGGACTGTAGCCTACCAGGCTCCTCCATCCATGGGATTTTCCAGGCAAGAGTACTGGAGTGGGGTGCCATTGAAAATATAGTAAATGTAGATAAATGTAGCTTGTCGTAGTGGGAAGAGAAGAATTAGTACAGTAACAAAGAAAGATTTCTAAAAATGTGACACTCAGAAATAGGACCTTAAAACTCAGAGTGTGTGAGTGCTTCGTGGAGGATGGTCCTGGTGACACTTCAATCAACATTAAGATCATCACTGTAACAATACCATGCACAGAACTTTAACCAGAAATATTTAAACTCTGTTCAGTACCTGACAGGTACAGAGCAGGACCATGTTATACTACAGTTTAGAAACATTTCCACCAAAACGGTGGGAATGCTTTGTTAAATTCTGGCCCTTAAAGGAATCATGTCAATCGAGTGACAACATCTCATCGCTCTTCTTGCCTGGGGACAATCAAAGCTCAAACTGGAAAAGAGCAGAGCAGCTTTCCATCCTGCTGAAACCTCTCTGAAGACGCCACTCACGTGTAATGGAGGCAGCCACTTGCACATGAATAGTCACTGATTAGAAACACAAGGCAGATTAATGTCTAGCGCCAGACTTCAAGAAACACATGTGATGGAGGTGCTTCTCTCACTGAAAAGAACTCAGGATTCCATAGGCATGCATTAATATACAACATTTGTCTTTCTCTTTCTGACTTATTTCACACTGTATAATAGGCTCTAGGTTCATCCACCTCATTAGGACTGACTCAAATGTGTTCCTTTTTTATAGCTGAGTAATATTCCATTGTATATATGTACCACAATTTCCGTCTCCATTCATTGAGGGTGGGACGAATTGAGAGAATAGCGTGGAAACACACAATTACCATATGCGAAACAGACAGCAAGGGGGAATCTGCTGTGTCACACAGAGAGCTCAACTCAGTGCTCTGTGACAACCTAGAGGGGTGGGGTGGAGATGGGAGGGGGATTCAGGAGGAAGGGGACATATGTACGCTTGCGGCTGACTCACATTGATGCACAGAAACCAACACAATACTATAAAGCAATCATCTTCAATTTAGAAAAAAATTTTTTAAAAATCAGGAATATGTGTGAAGTATCTGACAAGAACAAGTCTGTAACTTTCCTACTTGCTCAAAGGCAAACTCATGGAGCTGAAAGAACAGGGCTTTAAGAAAGATCTGGCTTTAAATGGGCTCAGTCACTTATGATATGTGAACATGGACAAGACACAACCTCTCTGAGTGTCTGAGCCATTTTATTCACCTCACTGGTAAATGGAGATAACAGAACCTATCTTGAGGGTCACTGTGAGATATTATAAAGCAAATAAAGGTATTCTAATAAAGCATCTTATTAGAGTTAAGTGTTATAGTGCTTGGAAACATCACTGACAAGTGAAATGTGTTAGTGGCTCAGTCGTGTCCAACTCTTTGCAACCCCATGGACTGTAGACTGCCAGGCTCCTCTGTCCATGGAATTTTCCAGGCAAGAATACTCAAGTAGACTGCCATTTCCTACTTCAGGGGATCTTCCCGACCCAGGAATCAAATCCATGTCTCTTGTGTCTCCTGCACTGCAGACAGATTCTTTACTGTCTGAGCCATAATGACCAATAAATAGAAAATATTATTGTTACTAGTAAGGTAGTAAATAAATTAAAATGTTTTGACCAAGCACAAGAGTTACAGGACAACCTAATTATTTGTTTTCTAAGATATCAATCTTAAGGAGTTTTCCTCTATTATAAAGATTATCAAATTTTTTTAACTGTTTGCTTTTTTCTCGATACAGAAATATCTGCAATTTCAATGGAACGAGAAAAATATTCTACATAAAAACATTTTGGGGGTAGAAATACAATTTACAAGCATAAGATTTCAACACGAAAATGAGATGCTAAGAGCAAACTTAATCAAGCAACTCACAAGCTACTGAAAGGGTCCCTATCAGATGACTAAATTAGCCCATGCTGGCATTTGCAGAATTTCCATCTTAACAGAGAACACTTAATTTTAATCTTAATTTTCATCTTAAGAGAGAATTCATAACTTCGTAACAGTGGCAGTCCATTTTAGATTGAAACTGCTCTATTAGAAAGTTTTTCCCCTTTTAAGAGAAGATACACATACCTAGGATTTCCATCAATCCATCCTGCTAGAATTCTCTGAAATGACTCTAACACCTCCTCCACACAGTCCTTCAACTCTTTCACATCTATAATTTTACCACTTTTTTCTTTTCAGGCCAAACATGCTCAGATACTTTATAACCATTTCTCACACAGCACGTTTTCCAGTTTTCACTACCTTGATATTCTTCCCCTAAATGTACAGTCTGTCAATGTCCTGATAAAAATAGCCCTATTTTTTATTTTGCTCATCAAAGATAATACTCAACACTGACGTTTTTTTTTTCTTCTTGAGGCTGTAGGAGGATAAATTCATCAAAAGCATAAAGTAGTAAAACTGAGTGAACAACAATGGCAAATGCTTTCAAAGAAAAGTTGTTTTAATATTGATGTACTTGGGCACATTTACACAATTTAAATAACCAAGATTATTTCTTCTAATTGTAAAGGTGACAACAGCTTTCCTGTAGGAACATACATCAATTTGTAGGTGTATCTGTTTATGGGGTTATAATCTGTTTTCTACAGAAGCTCTGTCTCTGAAGTGCTTCTTCTGCACCCCCGGCGGCCATGAAGTCACTGATCAGCTCAAAGAGTTCACAGGATGGCAGGGGAGGACAGGCTGGAATGAAAATATTTGCCAAAATTGCAATTAAGCGCAAGTTTCCAGATTCTATGCCTATGTTTTAAAGTCTGTTTGGCTTCTACTTAGGCAAGATAAGAGGTTAATGACTAACAGTTAAGTTTTGAGTTTCATTTCTAAACAAACCCACAGAAACTAAGAGTAAGGAACGCTAGTGTGGTGGGTTGACTAGCACCCCAGAGAAATGCATGTCCACCTGAGACCACAGAACGTGACCTTATTTGGAAATACAGTCTTTGCACCTGTAATTATCTAGGGATCTTGAGATGAAATCATTCTGGATTCGGGTGAGCCCTAAATCAAATGACTGCTAACCTTGTAAGAGGAGGAGAAGATTCGAAGAGACACGTGGAAAAGGTGATGTGAAGATGGAGGCAGAAATCTAAGTGCTGTGCTAGTCTGTAAGCTGGGAAATGCCAAGGACAGCCAGCAACCACCCAGAAGCTGGGAGAGAGGCGGAAGAACAATCCTGCTGACATGGACTTCAAACTCTCAGCCCCAGAATCAGGACAGAATAAATTCCTGTTGCTTTAAACAACTCACCTTATGTCCATTTGTCATGGCAGCCCTAGGGAACCAAAACAGACTGGGATACTGGGAAATGAAAGTGCTGCTGTAACAAATACCCGAAAACGTGGAAGCAGCTTAGGAACTGGGTAACGGGAAAAGGCTGGAAGAATCTTGGGCCCCTTGACAGAAAAGGCCTATCTTCAAGACACAAGGTTGGCAGAAACTGGAATTGTGCTACCATAAGCCAAGGAACACCTCAGGTACCCGAAGATGGAAAAGGCAAACAAAGAATTCCTTCCTAGAGCCTCTGGAGGGAACACAGCCCCATGGACACCTTGATTTTAGACTTCTAGCCTCCAGAACTATTAAAATGTGAATTTCTCACTATACTTTGTTATAGAGGTCACAGGAAACTAATGCAGCTCAAGATTCAGAGATCAAAGGCAGCCCAAGCAGGTTAAGAGCACACATTCTGGGTTAGAATGCCTGGGACTGAATTCTGATTCTGCCACTTGCTAGTAGTATCATACTGGATAAATTACTTAAACTCTTGATGCCTCAACTTCTCCATCTGTAAAATGGGGGTGATAGTATTTATATATCAAAATGCTGCTGTGAGAATTAAACAAATTAAAAATGTAAAGTGCTTCAAACACTGCCAGTATATAGTAGGTGCAGTATGCAGAGTTGCTATTATTTTGCTCATCTTATGAAGTATACGATATCTACCTTAAAACAAACAAAGTGGAGTGTGTTTTTGCTTTTTTTTTTGTAAAGGTGTTTCAGGGTGCAAGTGGGAGAGAATTTCAGGGGGGAAAGCTCTAGGAAATGGAATATATAGGCTGACTTGAAAGATAAGTTAGTTGAAAGGCTTTGAGTTTTTTTTTGTTTGCTGAGTGCTTTTTATTTATTTTGTTTTGGGTGGCGGGAAGCAAGAGAATAGGGCTTCCCTGGTGGCTCACTGGTAAAGAATCTGTCTGCAATGTAGGAGGCGCAGGTTCAATCCCTGGGTCAGGAAGATCCCCTAGAGAAGGAAATGGGAACCCACCCCAGTATTCTTGCCTGGAGAATTCCATGAACAGAGGAGCCTGGTGGGAAACAGCCCATGGGGTCGCAAAAGAGTCAGACATGACTTAGCAACTGAACAACAACAAAGTTAGAGAATATACAAAATTAGAGATCTATGAACTTTCTGTTAAGGGCAAATGAAAGCATGAAATTGAAAAGTTTTTCAACTTGGGGGTAAAGGAGACCTGACCAGAAAGGCTGTTTTAAAAACAGTCCAACTATGGAACAGAAAACCAACTGGGGAATGGGGAGTTACACACAGACTGGTTTGGAGACAACTAAACGAATATAACTGAGATGATGTTGACAGTGAGAATGGAGAGAAACAGATTCAATATTTAAGAGATAATTACAAGGTATAAAAAACAACACAGGATAGGAGACTATTTCCAGTTTCTAGCTTGAGCAGCAGGCAGGATGGTGATCCCATTACTAAGATGGTAACACTGAATGAAAGGTAGGTAATGGGGGCAAGTGATGCATTCAGTTTTAGACATGTTGCTTCTGAGGCGCCTGCTACATGGACTTGTCCAGGAGGCTGCTGGATATGCAGAACTGGACATGAGCAGAAGGGTTACACGTGTTAGGTCTGATGGCAACTGAGTCAGCCAGTAAATAGGCAGCTTATGGCTGGAATGGGGAGGTACAGGTAGAAAGCTGTACAGGTTAAAAAGGATAAATTAGTTCTGGAAAGTGAAAAAATCCAGAGCTTTAAAATGCTGTGTTCAAGGTAATTTTATCCAGAACAGATAGTGAGAGGAAAAGGTGCTAATCTGGTACTTCCTACTTTATTAAAAGCCCCAATTTCAGAGCAAAGGATTGATAGAATGAAAGCAATATTTAAGAAAGATTGGCCCTCTTATGTATCAGACTGGAACTGATCTCTAAATTGTTTGCTCAATATCTTGGTTCTTCAGGTAGACTATAAACTCATGTGTAAGAACTTTTATTTTATTCACTAACTTGTCCAAATAACATTTTAAATGACTATTAAATAAAAGCAATAATACGAAAACTTAATGTCTATAAAATACTAGCATTACAATGAAAAAGTGTTCACTGGGACTTCCTTGGTGGTCCAGAGGTTAAAACTGTGCTTCTACTGCAGAGGGCAAGGGTTCAATTCCAGGTGGGGAAACTGAGATCCCGCAAGCCTCAGCCAAAAAAACAAAAACGTGATTACTGCGCCAGACTTTGTTTCAGACATAACCCCTTGGATAACAGGTCCACTTGCATCATTTTAAGCTTCTGGACTTCCCAGGAAAGCATATACCAAATCTCTACATAACCTGAGCAATTTACATTGTTTCAAAACTTTTCACCAGGAGTCCACATATAATCTACCACAAGGGGGCGCTTAAACGGAAATTGTTTTGATCTAACTGAAAAAGATGTAAAATCTTTCACATTTACTTAAATTATTGACAAGAAATGACTGTCATTAATAGTGATATTTAAATTTTTGTATTGGACTTTACAAAGAAAGTAGTCAAAATGTCACAACACATGAAAAAAGATACTATCCTAATTCATCTGAAATCTTTCATTAAATTTTGTGTACTTTATTATCATTAAGAAAGGAAATTTGAGGGACTATGATTAAAGCTTTTAAAGCAAATAAATGTAAGTGAATAGTTTCAATGCCAAATATGTAATTTATTATTACATATAAATATTATTAAATAATAATAAATTTATTAAAATAATAAATTTTAATCTAAAAATTATTATTATTACATATTACACTGGGACTTCCCTGGTGGTCAGGTAGTTAAGAATCTGCCTTCCAATGAAGGGGATGAGGGTTTGATCCCTTTTCAGGGAACTAGATCCCACATGCTGCAGGGCAACTAAGTCCACCCACCAAAGCTAGAGAGAAACCCTCATGCCACACAATAAAGAGCCTGTGTGCCGCAACTAAGACTCAATGCAGCCAAACATACATATAAAAGAATTTTACTGTCCAATTTAGAAAAGCAGATTATTTCATCTCATTGATGTATCACAAATCCACCCACAGGAACCTTCTTGAGTCCTTTGACTCCTGTAATTTCAAAGGTTTGCACTTTAACCCCATTCAATGAGTCTTCTCTTCTTGTCTGAGTGTTGCTTTACATACAGATGCTGATTTATCAAGAAACAACTTTTTTGGAACACCACTTAATTTACGTCAAATTTTCTAAAAATGCCTTTGTTTCAAATTTATAAGATCTCAGAAAAATCCAGTCTCAACAGAGCCAAAACCATTACACTATTTTTCTTTAAGCACTGCTTTTAACAAGTAAAACAATGCAAGTTGCAGACTTCTCAAGATGAGGGCTCAGAAACTAGACTACAGTATAAAATTAGTTACTGAAAATATTCTTGGGAGTTCCCTGGCGGTCCAGTGGTTAGGATTCTCACTGCCATAGCCCGGACTCAATCCCTGGTCAGGGAATTAAGATCCTGCAAACCACGTGGTGTGGCCAAAAAAAAAAAAAGAAGAAAAGAGAAGATTCTTAAAAATAGGTCCTGGAAAAAAAAGGATTTTTTTTTTTTAAGGTCCTACTTCCTAATAGCCAAAGAGTCTTGAGCAACTCCAAGAGCAACTTATTTAACTTCTCTTGAGTTTTAGTTTTTCATCTATGAAATGCAGACAAGAACAGTACCTACATTATTGGGCTGTTGTGAGGATTAATTTTAAAAATGTATTTGTAAAATGCTTATTAGAAAACTGAACGCACATCTTATTTTAAGCGGAAGAACTGAGAAGAAAAACATCATTATATATTCCTTTTTATATGAAATGTTTAGAAAAGGCGAATTTATACAAACAGCAGAGGAGTGATTTTCTAAGGCTGAGGGTGGGCGTGAGATTAACTGTAGACAGATACGAGAAAACCTTCATTCAGGACAACTGAAACGTAGAGTGACCAACCACATGGATTTGTCTCAGAAGGAAACGTTTCCTGGGATGTGTGACTTTCAGCGTTAATTTACTAAAATTATTGAATTGTACACCTATAACAACAGAATTTTATAATACATAATCAACAGCCCAGGGAATTCCCTGCTGGTCCAATGGTTAGGACTCTGAGCTTCTACTGTAAGGCGCAAGGGTTCCCCCCAGGTCAGAAAACTAAAATCCCACATGTCATGTGGTGTGACGAAAACAAAACAGGGGCAGGACAGGGAAGGCACCAGAAGAATGGGAGAAGAGGAGCACAGAGTAAGTATCGCTTACTTCCTGACTGGTTCACAGCAATCCTGAGGACTCTAAGCCCTTCCGGGAAGGCCCAGGAGACCAGTGAGTGGGGCCTGTTACCTGTTGTGCTGCTGTCTAGAGGGTATAAGCACCAGGCTCCCTGAAAGGCAGTGTCACTGACTCTTCATTTAGAATGAAAGACTGCATTAAACTTCACACCAAAATGTGGTTACAGTTACCTCTCCATTTGTAATGACCTCCTTGCCAACACAAGCTTCCATGCTACCATTTCCATAGCATAATGTGAGAAAGATGGAACAATAACCACCACAACGAGATATGTGGGAGGTACGGGGGCAAAAAAGAAAATTATATGAAAATTTAAAATAACTGATAGAAACCAAAAACCACAAAATAACATTTAAAAACATAATATACTGTTTCTCACATCAGTTTCTGGATTAAGGAATAGACTGAATCCACACGCCTCATTCATGCTCTCTCCTGAAACCCTCTTGCTGTGCTGAGCCGCTCAGTCGTGTCTCTTTGTGACCCATGGACTGTAGCCCACCAGGTACCTCGGTCCACGGGATTCTCCAGGCAAGAATACTGGAGTGGGCTGCCATGCCTTCCTCTAGGGGATCTTCCCAAACCAGGGATTGAACCCAGGTCTCCCGCATTGCAGGCAGATTCTTACCATCTGAGCCACCAGGGAAGCCCCTTGAAACCCTTTAAAACTGCTAAAGGAATATTTTTAAAGATGTAAACTTACGGTACTTCCCTGGTGGCTCAGTGGTAAAGAATCGGCTTGCTAGCATAGGAGACACAGGTTCGATCCCTGGTCCGTGAGGATCTCACATGCCTCAAAGTAACTAAATGAATGGGCCACAATGATTGAGGCTGTGATCTAGAGCCTGGGAACAGCAACTACTGAAGCCCATGTACCCAAGAGCCCGTGCTCTGCAACCAGAGAAGCCCGCACACGGCAACTAGAGAGTAACCCCTGCTCGCTGCAACTAGTGAAAAGCCCGTGCACCAACGAAGACCCAGCACAGCCAAATAAATAGATAAAATTATAAAGTACGTTTGCATTTTTTTAAAAAGATCTAAACATATAAGAATAAAGAAACTAGATAATCATAATTCAAAGAGATACATGCACCCTCATGTTCACCGCAGCACTATTTGCAACTGCCAGGACAAAAGAAGGCATCTAGATGCCCATTCATGGAAGAATGGATAACGAAGATGTGGTACATACATACAATGGAATATTACTCAGCCATAAAACAAAAATGAAATAAGGACTTCCCTGGTGGTCCAGCAGGACGTGGGTTCGATCCCTGGTCAGGGAACTAAATTCCACACGCCTCAGAGCTAGAGCCTATGGGCCACAACGAAAGATCCCACATGAGGTAATGAAGACCCCCAACTGCTGCAACTAAGATCTGACACAACCAAGTAAATATTTTTCTAAAAAGAACGAAATATGCCATTTTGCAGCAACATGGATGGAATGGAGACTCTTAAACTAAGTGAAGTCAGTCAGAGAACAACAAATACCATATGATATCACTTACATATGGAATCTAAATAAAGGGTGCCAATGAACTTATCTATGAAACAGAAACAGCATTACAGATGGAGAAAACAAATGTATGGTTACCAGTGGGTAACTGTGGGGAGGGATAAGCTAGGAGACTGGGATTGGCATATATACACTACAATACATACAGCAGATAACCAATAAGGACCTATGGCATAGCACAGGGAACTCTACTCAATACTCTGTAATGGCATATATGGGAAAAGAATTTTAAAAAGAGTAGGTATCTGTATGCGTATAACTGATTCACTTTGTGGTACACCTGAAACTAACATAAAATTGTTAATCAACTATACTCCAATAAAAATTAAAATAAAGAAAGATTAGAGAAAATAAAAATGACAACAACAACAAAAACTGGAAGCAGGAAAGCAAATGGGCAAATGACAACTGCCTTTAACAGGGCCAAGAAAGCGCAATCTGAAATACAAAGGGTGGAGCTGAGAACCAGCAATCACAATCCTCCGAAGACACTGACATGCGGAGGGAGTATCGACAGCAGAGAAGGCTTGCCAGCTGCTTCAGGAGCAGATCTAGAGACCACTTATCTACCCACTTTAAGCCACTAAAGGTTTAGTTACTACAGGAGGTAAAAGTGAGGTCCTCTGGACCAGGGGACACCAGGAACAGGTATGAACAAAGGTCCTGTACAGAAAACCAAGGAACTGAATGGCTATGCACACAGTATGGAGAAGACTCTTGAGAGTCCCTTGGACTGCAAGGAGATCAAACCAGTCAATATAAAGGAAATCAACCCTGAATATTCATTGGAAGGACTGATGCTAAAGCTCCAATACTTTGGCCACCTGCTGCAAAGAGCCAACTCACTAGAGAAGACCCTGATGCTGGGAATGATTGAGGGCAGAAGGAAAGGGGGGCATCAGAGGATGATGGTTGGATGGCATCATCAACTCAATGGACACGAGTTTGAGCAAACTCCGGGAGATAGCGAAGGACAGGGAAGCCTGGCATGCTGCAGTCCATGGGGTCACAAAGAATCAGACACGACTGAGCCACTGAACAAAAAACAAAGCACACAGTAAATGTGGTGTGCATGGTAAATGCAGCCCACGTTCTCCACCCAGCCAGCCAGACCCTCATGCTCCAAGCAGGACACAAGAAAAGGCCTCTCTGGACTACCTGACAGGCTCCAGAGGAAGGGCTAAAGATAGTGAGTGACACTGGGGGTCACCAAGAACAAAGATTAAGAAAATCACCTAAAGGTTAAGCTCAAAATTGGTTAAGCTCATAGCCTACCCACTTGCTCAGAACTTCCAATCAGCTGTATTAATCCCACAATGTTAATCAATCAAGAGCAGAAAACTAAGGATTAATAGACATCTAAGGATGGAAGAGACAAAACAAACAAACAGCAGGAAGAAGCAGACTAGAAGAAACAGAGACCAGGCACAGAGGGAAAAAATGTATGAAAAAGTATCAAAAATTTCAAAAATATCTTCAAAAGTAAGAGAAATTTTTATTTCCAGAAAATAAAGGACCAGGATTTTATGTTATTTTTTAAAAACGAGGATGATTTTAAGAACAAAAGAGCTCTTAAAAAATAAAAATATGATAGGAAAGGAAAAATAAATAGTAGGGCTTGAAGACCAAGATAAAGACCAGAAAAACTGAGCAATACATACGCGCACCGAGCAACACGCATGCGTGCACACACACACCCACACACTCCACAGAAGACAAAGACAAAGAGGAAAACTGGAGAGAAAAGATACAATCAGAAGGCCAAAACAGGAAGTCCAACATTCAATAAAATAATAGTTCAAGAAAAATGAAACGGGGAAAAGGAGAGGAGGAAGTCCTCAAGGGAAGTTCTCAGAACTGACTCAACCGTCAGACTGAAAGCGCCCACCACACACACAATGGACAAAAACAGATCCACATGAGGCCGTATCACTCTACAACTGCAGGAAACACCAAGGCAAAGAGAAGGTTCTATAAGCTTGCAGGTAAGTCAAAAATGGTTATATACAAAGAATCAATGAATGGATTCAGATTTCTCAACAGCAACACTGCAAGACAACTGTACAAAATTCTGAAATTCGCTGTTTATTCTGTACCATTTTTAAAAACTAACGGTGGGCCTGGCTAAGCTCCTCCTCTCTATCTAGCCTGGTCTGGCCGTGTGCTGATGAAGTTCCTTCTCTCCTCTCCATGCCTGCTCTTTCATTTCATCCCACGACAAATTTTCTGCTGTGACCTAGTTCTGAGAGCTTGAAGAAGGCTCTGAAAACTTTACAGGCTGAAACTACAAAGCAGCCCGCTCTCTCTGACCATACTTCTACAGGCTATCCAAAACCAAGTCCACACTACAACCCTGTCCATCACCCTCACTGAGGTTAACCCTCTGCTTTCCCAGACTTTCTCCCACTCTTCCCACTGCCCTGCCTGGAAGAAATCTCATGAAAACCCTCGGGAAAGCACAAGCCAAGACTATGGCCATGAGTTTGTTGGGTTTATCTTCTGGGAGACTGCAATCAATATGATAGCACTGATCGTTCCTGAGACAACTGGTTTGTTCTTGCTGCTCCATTTCATATACAGATATAGCAAAACTAAAAAGAGAAGCAAGAAAATCCTAACACCAAAGTTAGGATGGAGACTATCCTGGGGGGTGGGAGTAGGGGTGGGGGGCGGTGCAGGGAATCTAATGGGGGAAGGGCCCACAGTGGCATGTGGCTTTCCACCTAGTAATTAATGTTTTTAAGTAATTTTAAGTAATTAATTTTTCCATCCTAGGTATCAAATACAATGGTGTATACTTTGCTTTTTCTCATATACCATTCTGTCCTTACAATTGTAAAAACTTGTTTTAATGCACATATTCCTTCAAGTTAGTAGTTATTAAACTATACAACTCATTGGGCTTCCCAGATGGTACTAGTGGTAAAGAATCAACCTGCCAATACAGGAGACGCAGGACACACAGGTTTGATCCCTGGGTGGAGAAGATCTCCTGGAGAAGGACATGGCAACCCACTCCAGTATTCTTGCCTGGAGAATCCCACCGACAGAGGAGCCTGTCAGGCTACAGTCCACTGGGTTGCAAAGAGTCCGACACTACTGAAGCGACTTAGCACACACGCATACAACTCATTATTAAATCACAAAACTTTGTATCACATCGGCAGCACAGCTCTGCTACATCAATCACGAAGGAATCTGGCTTAATTTTAAATACACACACAAAAAAATCTAAGACCAGGTTTACTCACATTATGAGTCTTCGGTTTAAGAACCAGTATTTCCTCCGACTCCTGTCATATCCGATAGGTTCGTGTCGAATATAAGGTTTGTTTTTTTGGATTTCAGCAACGCAGTCAGTCACACCAGGCACCTTATGTGCTACACAGACTTCACACTGCCACTCATCCTCCGGCACCTCCTCGAGCGGCGGCTTCACGCATTCCAAATGGTACACCGCCGAGCAGGTCTCACAGCAAAGCAAATCCCCGAGTTTGTGACAGACCCGACAGTGGTCGTCATACTGGATCACCCCTTCAGACATCAACTCCTCACGAGCGATGTTTGTGGTGAGAAACTGATCGACTAAGAACTGCAGAACTTTGATTTTGTTGTCTACTGGTCCGTAAGGATAGTCCTCTGCTTCTTGGTAAGGAAGAACATGATGGTACTCCTTGTCACTCTCACAGTACACCCGCAGCACCTCTGGCCACGTCATGCCATCGATGAAATACAGCGTGGAATTCACGCTGTCTTTCAGATCGGCGGGTCCAAAGGTAGTATTGGAAGTGTCTTCTTCACGCAAGACTGCTTTCAAAAGCACAACGTGCATCTCTGCCATAAGTGTGCACTGCTCTTGACTCACCAGAGCTGCACAGAAGTCCTCAAAGCGAAAAGGAGATAACCTTAGAACCGTGCCAAAGTTCCGCAGTACCTCATAAATGGCAATAACATTCATTATATGCTCGTTAGGCACCATTAAATCCTCAGAGGACTTGGGAAATTCAAGGGGCGGGATGTCTTTTTCTTCCAATATTGGAGAACGAGGCCGATGTACTCTTGGTTTTCGCCTACCTGTAAAGAAAGAAATGGTATAATTACAAATCAATACCTCATTTCTACAAACTACGGGTTTTCCAGTTTTTCCTGTTTGGACGTATATCCCCGAAAAGAGATATGCCATACTTCTATTTTTCTAATAACTGCCAAGTTCAAAGAACACCAAGAAGCAGTGATTTAGCTCTGATCTTTAAGTCTGTAGAAAATCTAAATGTAAAGTTTTCCCATTATATCCCAAACTAGAAGTACAAAAAAAATTGCAATTATATTCAGTTTTCAATTACTTAGAGGGGTTAACAGGTTTACAGGTAACCACGATAAAAAAGTTAACAGCATATTTGTGAAAGACCTGACGAGAATATAAATGAAAAAAGACATCTCCAAGAGAACAGGCACAACGCGGTGCCCCGTCGCACTAAGAAATGGCTCTCAGCAACCAGACAGGAATTCCACTGGTGCAGCAGCCCTTTCCTTGGCCAGAAGTTCTTCCTGAGTTCCACAGTGAAGCTCAAGGTTAGGGCTGAGACAGGAAGAAGGAGGAAGGAAGAGAGAAGACAAGCAAGGTTCCAAAACTGGGAGAAAATGAGGTCGGGGGTTCACTTAAGAAACAGACAACAGATTGTAATTTTTCAGTATAAATTAAGCAATAGCAGGTGCCTGTTTGCCAATTTACAAGATGCGATGTCCAGTCTAGGAATACCTATGTACGTAAATAAATATACCAATATATATCATTTGAGAGCTTAGTTTATAAAAAGCATGCAGATCTTATTGAATCCTCTGAAAAAGTCTATGAAGTATTTTAATAAGAAAACTTGTGGGAAGAAACAAGTTTCTCTTAAAATGCTATGCCTGCATTACTATTATTACACTTTCCAATGATGTTTACAGAACAAGAAATGTATTTTTAAATACTAGGATTAATTTTATCAAGATCAGTTAACACTGAATTCATTTTTCACAATTAAGCTTTATGGTAACCATGGCTTTGGGTTGCTGGTCACCTCTTGGTTGCCTCTTCCGTCCCCCATTCCTAAGCCCTCCTCAGGTCCAGCTAACTCTCATTAGGTACAAACTAAAAGGGTACAGGACACCAGGAGAAGAAAGTATACTAAAGGATATAAAAGGTCAAGATCTTTTATACAAAGCACTACTCCCCATATTCATTCACTGGAAAGATTTGACCAATAAGACTATATCCATTACGTTCTGTAGAAAAAGGTTCAAGGGATCACCCTAGGCGAGACTTCGCAGGTGAGCCTACATAGTAAGGGGTTTCCCTGGTGGCTCAGTGGTAAAGAATCTGCCTGCCAAGTAGAAGATGCAGGTTCGATGCCTGGGTTGGGAAGATCCCCTGGAGGAGGAAATGGCAACCCACTCCAGTATTCTTGCCTGGGAAATCCCATAGACAGAGGAGCCTGACAGGCTACAGTTCATGGGGTCGCAAAGAGTTAGACACAACTTTTAATGACTGAGCACCCACCCTACATAGTAAGGAAAGAAACCTCCTTCATCTTAGCAAATTTTCATCTACTACAAAGGTGCAGTTTTCACAGATTCAACTAAATCACAGAATCACCATATTAGTGATAAGCACTATGATGGTGCTTTTCAGTCCATTTCACTGTCTTCTGGAAATTATTTGGGTCTCAACTGCAAAAGTATATATAAGAGAAAGCCGAAAGGGATTAAAGGGAAGACTGAACCTAGAGGAATCCCTCAAATCCAAGGGAAGAAACACAAGTCACCAGCTGAGACAAACCTGCTTATACAGACAGTGCCTGTGTCCCTCTCGGCTGTTTATGCAAAATGCTGTCAAACAGAGTCCAAGTAAAGGATTGCAGAAGGAAAGGCTGGAAAAGTAGTTCGAGGACCAGAACACAGGGATCCTTAAATGTTAGGTGCAGGCATTTATACAGCACTTTATTCAAGCAGTAATGAAGGTTGTTACAGGTTTTCTGAGCAGGGCAGGGACATGAGAAGAGTGTTCTAGAAAGTCTTCTCTGGCTTCAATGTGTATAATGAAAAGGACAAGGGCAATAGATCAGAGACAGAGCATCTTCTGCAACTACCAAGAAAATAAAGACCTGGATTCAGAGTCTGGCTGTGAGAACGAAGAAAAAGATGGATAAAAGTGACCTTATGGAGCAAGAAATCAAGTGGCGTGGAATATAACAAGGCCGCCTTAACATTCGACTCTGGTACCATTTCCTGCAAAAGACCACTCTAACTCCCCCAAACTCTTCTGAATTCTTGTTGCCTTCTCTGAACCATTTGTTACCTTATAATTTACCTGTGCATGGTATCTATTCCCGGAGAAGGCAATGGCAACCCACTCCAGGACTCTTGCCTGGAAACTCCCATGGATGCAGGAGCCTGGTAGGCTACAGTCCATTGGGTCGCACAGTCAGGCACGACTGAAGCGACTTAGCAGCAGCAAGCAGCAGCAGCAGGTATCTATTCCACCTCTGCAGCCGAACACCCACCTCTTAGATCTAAGGAAGATTTGGCATGCTTCTTTTACTGGCAGCATTTGCCAGCATCACTCTCTTTGGAGAATTACCTTCCCCCTACACCACCTGATTCTGATGGGGTCCCCAAACACAGTATTCCATCTCCCGATCGTTGGCACTGTGGGCCAGCTAGAGTCCTGCCTGAGATTTTATGTTCAGATGCTGAAAGAGAAGTGCTCTGAAGCTTGTTCTTTCCAAGATGGTGGCCAGAGGTGGTCCGGGGCCCACCCACATTTACCTCCCTTGTGGAAGAAGGGAATAAAGACAAGAGACAGAAGCAGGAGTGGGAGAAAAGTACTGATAACTCAGGAGTACTGGCAGAAGCTGTCATTCAAATTTCCCAGTCACACAACCCAAAAACCACTCCCCTTTTGCTTAAAGTGAACATGTTGGTTTTCTGTCACTTGCAAATAAAAGGGAACTAACTGATCAAAACAGTATTTAACACAGAATATAAATCTTTCATAATGAGAAACTCAGAAAATTGCTATTTAAAGACTATCAATGAAAGCAGTTAATGTTTTTTTTTCCTAAAAAAAGACTGTTGATAGTACTCTTCTGTAGTAAATTAGACAGTAACAGAAACACTGTCCAATGTCTAATTTTAAAGCATCAGCTTTCACAGATTTTAAAAGATTTTGGATAACCATTGTATTCTGATATTTAACAGTTCATTTAGCTGTATCTTAAGCTAAAGTATGTTTGCTTTCTATTAGGTTTAGAGGTAAGAGGAAGAAAGGCAAAAAAAGGCTCACAAATTCTACACTCCAGTATCTAGCTGGAAACCACAAAATAGGGTCTATTCAAACTACGACTATATACATACTGAACAATGACAATTTGAGCACTTTTCAAAGTTAACATTAAATACTGGTCAGTTCATTCTGAAGTATTATTGGGAGAGTTTAAATAAGTTCAATTGTTAAGAAGGCAATTTGGCAAAAATCTATCTGAAGGCATAGCCCTTTGACCCAGCAATTCCACCTCCTAGAAGTTATTCTACAGATATACAGACACATGCATTTAAGTAAGTACAAAATACTTAATGCAACAGTTTCTTTGTGTGTATTTTGTGGGTTTTTTCATTTAACTTAAATATACATCAATACTTAAACCATAAATTACAATGCATACAGATAATAGCATCCAATATAGCAGTTGAAAAGAATAAGGTAATATTCATATGGGTTGAAAAAAAAAATCTTGAAGATATGTTATTGAGTACAAGAAAAAGCCAGCTACAAAATAATGATGAGAATGTCATTTGAGAAAAGAAATTAGAAACAAACAGAAAAAAGGGGGGAAGAGCAATATAGTATATACATCTAAGTGGTCATATAAGAATCTTTTTCCTAGTTGTTCCTGGGGAGGAGAAATGGAGGAAAGGAAGGAAGAAAGGCTAATTTTTTTTATCCTTTTATAGTCTTAAACATTGCATGCATATATTTTTACTATAATATTTTAAGAAAAAGACTGGACAGGTATCTATGCAAATACATAAAGATATTAACATTCAAATCAATAAAATGATGCTAATAATAATGGCTACTGATGGTCTTGTATGAATACAAATATAAGGTCATTATGCCAAATTCAAAGATTCAGGTTTAAGCATAGACTATAGTGTATAAAGAGAAAACTCGTAAAATTAAACCACTTATGCCTCTCAACTGTCAATCATTAGTATTAGCAAGTCAAGTCATTTCAATTATTCAGGAAAATGTATTTATAATATACTACTGAGGATTATCCTCATTACCACTGCAACACTGATCTAATATCTAGCAGATAAATTATATTAATTTTCCTGTATTAAAGAAAAAAGTGATTAACGTCAATTTCACTGCTGCTGCTAAGTCGCTTCAGTCGTGTCCGACTCTGTGCGACCCCACAGACGGCCCCATAGAGCCCACGAGGCTCTGCCGTCCCTGGGATTCTCCAGGCAAGAACACTGGAGTGGGTTGTCATTTCCTTCTCCAATGCATGAAAGTGAAAAGTGAAAGGGAAGTCGCTCAGTCATGTCTGACTCTTTGCGACCCCATGGACTGCAGCCTACCAGGCTCCTCCGTCCATGGGATTTTCCAGGCAAGAGTACTGGAGTGGGTTGCCATTGCCTTCTCCGCTAGCTATCCGGAAAAGGCAGAGTAAAACCACAATGAGATACTGTTTCATACTCATCAACAGACAAAAATTTTAAAGTTCATCCAAACAAACTTTTGAGAAGAACAGACAGCAACAGAAACACTGGTCTATCATCTTCGGGACCCTAAAGTGGCACCACCACTTTGGGAAGCAAGTCAGGAAGAGTCAGGTTAAAGCTAGACACACAACCTTGAGAGGGCGGTCTGCAAGCTTTTTGTCCATGACCCAAATTAAGAATACGTTTTCTATCTCAATCTAGTACACAGCCCCAAACTAAAGTCTTTAAGCACTACTCTTAGCTTCCCTCATAGCTCAGTTGGTAAAGGATCCGCCTGCAGTGCAGGAGACCCTTGTTCGATTCCTGGGTTGGGAAGATCCGCTGGAGAAGGGATAGGCTACCCACTCCAGTATTCTCGGGCTTCCCTTGTGGCTCAGCTGGTGAAGAATCCACCTGCAATGTGGGAGACCCAGGTTCGATCCCTGGGTTGGGAAGATCCCATGGAGAAGGAAACGGCTACCCACTCCAGTATTCTGGCCTGGAGAATTCCATGGACTGTAGAGTGCATGGGGTCGGACACGACTGAGCAACTTTCACTTTCTTTCACTTTCACTTAGACGAATATCTTCTCTTCCATCCCATTTCAATACCTTCTATTCCATTCTTTTTCTGCTTTTAAAACATGCTGCATGCAGCCCACAATCTGAAAAACACTTCTCAGGAATTTCCTGACATCCAGTGGTTAGGACTCTGCACTTCCACTGAGGAGGGCACTGGTTCCATCCCTGGTTGGATCCTGCCTACCTCACAGGGGCTTCCCTGGTGGCTCAGTGGTAAAGAATCCACCTGCCAAGACAGGAGACGCAGGAGACGTGGGTTCAATCCTAGATCAGGAAGATCTCCTGGAGAAGGAAATGGCAACCCATTCCAGTATTCTTGCCTGGGAAACCCCATGGACAGAGGACCCAGCAGCCTCCAGCCCATGGCCACGCAGACTTGGACACAACTGAGCACAGTGCAGCACGCTGTCCAGGGTGGCCAAAATATAAAGTTTGAGATGCTGCCTTGAAACTATCCACCCTAAAACTAGAAGTGCAGCAAAATCACATGGGACACTGTTAAAGAATGCACAGGAGAACCACACAAAAAAGATCTTAAAGACCCAGATAACCACGATGGTGTGATCACTCACCTAGAGCCAGACATCCTGGAGTGCGAAATCAAGTGGGTCTTAGGAAGCATGACTACAAATGAAACTAGTGGAGGTGATGGGATTCCAGCTGAGCTGTTTCAAATCCTCAAAGATGATGCTGTGAAAGTGCTGCACTCAGTATGCCAGCAAATTTGGAAAGCTCAGCAGTGGCCTCAGGACTGGAAAAGGTCAGTTTTCATTCCAATCCCAAAGAAAAGCAATGCCAAAGAATATTCAAACTACTGCACAATTGCACTCATCTCACACGCTAGCAAAGTAATGCTCAAAATTCTCCAAGCTAGGTTTCAACAGTATGTGAACTGAGCAAGAACTTCCAGATATTCAAGCTGGATTTAGAAAAGGCAGACAAACCAGAGATTAAATTGCCAACATCTGATGGATCACCTAAAAAGCAAAAGAATTCCAGAAAAACATCTACTTCTGCTTCATTGACTACGCCAAAGCCTTTGACTGTGTGGATCACAACAAACCGTGGAAAATTCTTCAAGAGATGGGAATACTAGACCACCTTACCTGCCTCCTGAGAAATGTGTATGCAGGTCAAGAAGCAACAGTTAGAAACAGACACGGAACAACAGATTGGTTCCAAACTGGGATAAGAGTATGTCAAGGCTGTATATTGTCACCTTGCTTATTTAACTTCTATGCAAAGTACATCATGCGAAATGCTAGGCTGGATGAAGCACAAGCTGGAATCAAGACTGCTGGGAGAATTACCAATAACCTCAGATATGCAGATGACACCATCCTTATGGCAGAAAGCAAAGAGGAACTAAAGAGCTTCTTGATGAAAGCTAAAGAGGAGAGTGAAAAAGCTGGCTTAAAACTAAACATTCAAAAAACGAAGATCACGGCATCAGGTCCCATCTCTTCATGGCAAATAGATGGGGAAACAATGGAAACAGTGACAGACTTTATTTTCTTGGGCTCCAAAATCACTGCAGATGGTGACTGCAGCCACAAAATTAAAAGACACTTGCTCTTTGGAAGAAAAGCTATGACAAACCTAGACGGCATATTTAAAAGCAGAGATACTACCTTACCAACAAAGTTCGTATAGTCAAAGCTATGGTTTTTCCAGTAGTCATGTACAGATGTGAGAGTTGGACCATATAGAAAGCTGAGCACCGAAGAATTGATGTTTTTGAACTTTGTGTTGGAGAAGACTCTTGAGAGTCCCTTGGATTGCAAGGAGATCAAACCAGTCAATCCTAAAGGAAATCAGTTCTGAATATTCATTGGAAGGACTGATGCTAAAGTTCCAATACTTTAGCCTCCTTATGAGAACTGATTCATTGGAAAAGACTCTGATGCTGGGAAAGAGTGAAGCCAGGAGAAGGGGATAACACAGGATGAGATGGTTGGATGGCATCACCGACTCAATGGACAAGAGTCTGAGCAGGCTCTGGGAGTTGGTGATGGACACTGAAGCCTGGTGTGCTGCCAGCCATGGGGTCACAAAGAGTCGCACACAACTGAGTGAATGAACTGAACTGAACCGAAACTGTTAAACGCAGAGTATCAAAATGCAACTCAAATTTACAGAACCCCAGGTGAAGCTCAGTCACCTGTATTTTTAATCTTTCTCCCCAGATAATTCCCATGTGCAGTCAAGTTTGAAAATTAGGGCTTTACTGAAATTGGATATTCCCTCTACCAAGCAAAAAGTAGAGCTTTTGTGGAAACTCAAGGCAAGAAAGCTAAGAGGCTGCCTCAAGGCATGATTAGAAGAGGATGGGTGTGAAAGGAAACTGAAGCCTAATCAAAGACATTAATAAGACCACAAAGAGAAAATGCTAAGGATGGAAAGCCGTCTGCATGGGAGGTGGGAGTGGGATGGGGAGGGGAACCAAAGACCAAGAATCTGTCAATGTATTTCCAACACAGACTGGGTTAAGGGAGAGAGTTTCTTGACTGAACAACAAAGATTCTGGCCCATGTGACAGATTATTACCTTAACAGAAGAATTATGTTTTTATGTACACTATTTAAATAACCTGGCAGTTGCTGAGGCAATACTTTCCACTCCTTTGAATTCCATAAGAGAAGTTTACTTAATAGGGTCTATGGGGACACCCTCTTCTCTGAGCTCTTTGGAAGAACTGGTCAATAACACTAAGTGTTAACTGTTGCTTGGGGTCCTTTTCTACACGCCTGGGTTTTTTAAATATACACTGTTGGCACAGTCTGTATTTGTTAATTTCCCATTGTTTTCATTTAAAAACTTCTCTATACATTTGAAGTAGATATTGCCTTCATTTGCTGAAGCTGCAAGAAATCCTAGACCTTTTTCAAGGCCCTGATCAGATGTCACCTTTCCGTCTTCTCCTGGGCCTCCAGGCCCCATGCTTCTCTGACACTTTGTACAGCTCTCTGTTATAGCATGAGCATGTTTACACTACAGGCAGTTGTTACTCATGGGTCCTCAGCTCATGTGTTAACTTCTTAAGAGCATAGACCATGTTTTATTGTAATAACTAAAATTAAAAAAGTGTTCAACAAAAGACACCCAGAAGCAAAACTACCTACAAAGGGCAGAGATCCAGGGGTGCAGTCAGGCCAAGATTAAAATTCAGATGCCACTGCAGATTTTTCAGTTTGGCTTACACGTTTTTACTGTATTAATATTAAGAAGGATATTTACAATATTTTCAGACTTTTAGACCCCATAACTCTCTCTATATGTGTTTCTACGGAAAAAAATGTTAATATTGTCCCCCTATTTCTAACTGCTATCTAAGGGAAGAAAAATGGACACTCAGTATTGGTATACGGGGTGAGTGAAGTTGTTTCCAACAGAAGTTAATATTCAGTTCAGTTCAGTTCAGTTGCTCAGTCATGTCTGACTCTCTGCGACCCCATGAATTGCAGCACGCCAGGCCTCCCTGTCCATCACCAACTCCCGGAGTCCACCCAAACCCATGTCCATTGAGTCGGTGATGCCATCCAACCATCTCATCCTCTGTCGTCGCCTTCTCCTCCCGCCCCCAATCCTACCCAGCATTAGGGTCTTTTCCAATGAGTCAACCCTTCGCATGAGGTGGCCGAAGTATTGGAGTTTCAGCTTCAACATCAGACCTTCCAATGAACACCCAGGATTGATCTCTTTTAGGATGGACTGATTGGATCTCCTTGCAGTCCAAGGGACTCTCAAGAGTCTTCTCCAACACCACAGTTCAAAAGCATCAATTTAGTATCTAATCAAGTCTCATTCTTTAATCTAATGTTACACATAAACCATAACAAAATAAATCATCTGTAATATGTTTACTGGGCTTCCCAGGTGGCTCAGTGGTAAAGAAGTCATCTGCCAATACAGAAGACTGGGGTTCAGTCCCTGGGTCAGGAAAATTTCCTGGAGAAGGAAATTGCAACTCACTCCAGTATTCTTGCCTGAGAAATCCCATGGACAGAAAAGCCTGGTAGGCTACAGCCCAGGAGGTCGCAAAGAGTCAGACACGACTTAGCAATTGAACAACAATATATTTACTAGTCATCTTTTTAAAATTGGGCTCCCCTGGTGGCTCAGGCCGTAAAGAATCTTGCCTGCAATGAAGGAGACCCAGGTTCGATCTCTGGGTCGGTAAGATCCCCTGTAGAAGGTAATGGCTAACCACTCCAGTATTCTTGCCTGGAGAATTCCATCAACAAAGGAGCTTGGCGGGTTACTGTCCATGGGGTTGCAAAGAGTCAGACACTTCTAAGCAACTAACACATTTTTTTTTAAATTATGAAACTAATTTTTCCACAGTAACAAGGATATCTCCCTTTGATATGGAATAGTGTCCCAATCTAGCTTTAAGATTATTACTCACAAGTTTGTGTTCTTCCAAGTGAATCTCCTTTGTCTCTGTTCCCTATCCTTCATTTTCAGTAATAACAGGAAAAACAGCAGCTAGTTTTCACAAGGGCTTCCTATATGCCAGAGAGAGGAACTGTGCTAATAAACACATTTAAATGCATTATCTCCACATCAACTCCATGAACTAGGTACTATTATTATCTCCTTTCAAAGATGCATATAGAAAGGCTGAATGACTGGACCAAGGTGATACAGTCAGTGCCCCTAAGAGTTACAGTAAAGGAGAATTCCACCTGTCTCTTAAGCTTATGCTCTTTATTGCATTAGACCTCCTCCCCTATTGTTAAAAAATCCACTTGAGCCAACCTCTCAGGTAAAAGGCATTTGAGAAATAACAAGAGTCCTTTGTGCAGGTGGCAGAAATAGCAGCTAAAGGAGATCAATGACAGAGTTAAAGTTTGGACACCTAAAGCGAAAATTTTAACAAGAGGCATCATTTCAAGTGCTTAATAGCCACGTATGGTTAGTGGCTTACCAGACTGGACAGTACAGATACAGAACATTTCTATCACCACAGAAAGTTCTTCGGAGAACCCTGGTCTAGACATGTATCTAGGGACTACTCCACAACCCTACCCCATTGGGTTAACAACACAAGGCTAAAATACATTTCAGTAGTCTCTCTCTTTAAAACAACTGCAAAATACTAAAAGCATTCTCTGTGAAATTCTAGCAAAATAAAGAGTCTATCAAAACTGAAATAAAGATGTAAGCCTCAGATAAAGAAATCCATATAAATATATACACATACATATAGATTTAAGAATTGATAAAGAGTACATGATATGCGCTCTAAAGAAGTACCCCTAAAATTGGAAATAACCTAAATGTTCATCAGGAGGAAATGGATACATATAATGGAATACTACATGGTATTTAAAAACAAATGAACGAGGTGTATCAACACGAATAATGAATACTTTTTAAAAAGTGAAACAAGCAAGTTAATTAAACACCCAAAGACCATCTATGTAAAAATTTTAAACATAAAGCAATAACGGCATATAAACATATGTAAGTCAAAGTGAAAGTTGCTCAGTCGTGTCCAGCTGTTTGCAACCCCATGGACTGTAGGCTGCCAGGCTCCCCTGTCCATGGAATTCTCCAGGCAAGAATACTAGAGTTCCTTCTTCAGGGGATCTTCCCAACCCAGGGATCAAACCCAGATCTCCCGCATTGAAGGCAGACTCTTTACTGTCTGAGCCACCAGGGAAGTCCATAAACAAATATAGGACAAGTATAAAAACATGGATGGGAATGATACACAACAACTTCAGGAGAATAAATACCTCTGGAAGGGCAAGGAGGGGAAAAGGAGAGAAAATGTTAACTTAACCTCTAACATTCTCTTAAAATAGAACTGGAACAAATATGGAGAAAATGTCGGTATTTACTAAATCTGGCTAAGGTGTTAAAGAGTGTACATTATCTTATTTTTCAAACTTTTTGAATGCTTGAAATATTTTCTAATTATTTTAAGAGGAAAGTTTATTTGAAAAGTTTACTTCCATAGTATGCTTAGTTGTTCAGTCGTGTCCAACTCTTTGCGACCCCATGGACTGTAACCCGCCAGGCTCCTCTACCCATGGGATTCTCCAGACCAGAATACTGGAGTGGGCAGTCATTCTCTTCTCCAGGGGATCTTACCCACCCAGGGATCGAACCCCAGTCTCTTGCATTGCAGGCGGATTCTTTACCATCTGAGCCACCAAGGAAGCCCCTGAAAATTAGCACTACTATGTGCTCAGTTGGGTCCAACTCTTTGCAACCCCACGGACTGTAGCCCACCAGGCTCCTCTGCCCATGGAATTTTCCAGGCAAGAATACTGGAGCGGGACTTAGCACTGAACTCAATGGTTCTTCAACCATTTCTGAATATGCTACTTTCTATATAGTCAAGAAATTTTTCACTATAGTAGAAATGGTAAAATTCTGGCTTCAACAAAAGTTTAAGAATTCATTTACTAATTTCTTTAAGCCTTTGAAAAATAAAAATTTTTCATAGTATTATACCTCTTTAGCTTCTTCTCCAAATAAAACGTTTCTAGAACAGTTCAGAAACATTTTAAGTAACATTACCAAAGAACCTTGCTTCTTAAGTATCTGGCACAAAAACTATTATGACATAAAAATCTCTTAAGTTTTCACAATGAATTAAAAAATAATCCACCAGTCCACAGTAACACTCAAAAGAAAGGGAGGAAGGGTTAGGGCTCTTCAAATGCTGACTAATATATGAAAGAACAAAAAAATCAGAAAAAAATCATTATGCAATCATGAGTGTAACAACTGATTCAGGCAAGGCCTGAATGAATGCTAAAACCACTGGGTGAAAGCCTGATGGGCAATGGGATATTCTCACAATATCACCTCATAAATTACCCGTTCCTTTCAAAGGAGAAAGGAAACTTTAAAAGGCAGACTCAACCTTTACAAAATGATCAAACTTATTGTCAATAATGGGACAAACTGATGACATGCCTCCTGCTGAGATGTGCAAAGGAAGGCACAACATCACTTACACAGAATTCTAACCAAAAACATCTAAACTGAGTCTATAGAAAACAATGAGATAAACCCAAACAGTGAGATGCTCTGAAGACAACTGGCCTAGACAATTAAGAAATGTCATTGTTGGGGATTCCCCGGTGACCCAGTGGTTAGGACTCCACGCTTTCACTGCTGAGGGGCTGGGTTTGATTCCTGGTCAGGAAACTAAGATCCTACAAGCCCCACAATGTGGCCAAAAAAAACAAAAAGTCATTGTCTCAAAAGAACCCTTCCCTCTCCAAAAGTAACAGGACAGCTCTAAATTAAAAGAACAAAAGAGATGTCAGCTAAAAGCAACACATGACCCTTGACTGAATCCTGGATAAACAAAAAGACAAAACAGCAATAACGGGCAATTGGGAAATTTTGAAATGGAATATTATATCTGTGTTAAATTAAATGTCTTGAGTATGCTGCAGAATTTAGAATGTCATGATGCCTGCAATTCACTGTCAAACAGTTCAGCAAAAAGAAAAATTTAAAAGACTGAGAAATTAAATACAGCAAAAATGTTTTTTAAAAAATTGGTGAATTCAAGAGAAAGGTATACTGAGTGTTCACTGTACTATTCTTTCAGCTTTTCTGCACATATGAAATTATGTAGTATTCAGAAAATATGTTCTACAGTTTCTTACTTTTAATTGCTTCAATTATTTTAATTTTTTCAATATATAAGTTAACAGGAAGTATCATGTTATAGTCTAAATATAGGCTAAGATTAAATAAAATTATTAAATTAACTGCAAACTCAAGAACATCAATTGATAGTTGAGACAGAAAGTGCTACAACAAATCACCTGTTTTACCCAGCCTCTCTCTGAGAACATCTGGCATATTTGGCCACAACACCCTTCTAAACTTCCTTCTGCCAAACGACTCATTTTCCCTGACCAGTGTTCCTCTGCCAAACATCTCTCTCACACGCCAAATTCCCCGAAGTTTACTCCTCAGCAGATTCTCCTGCTTTCCCTTAACCATCAGTGGACTCAATTACCACCCAAATATCAGTGACCTCTAAATGCATTTCTCTACCCAGACCTCTCTTAATAACCCCAGAGACATTATTTCCAACCAACCCCCTACTAGTTATTTTCAACAGGATGCTCCAGGTAATAAATGAGAACAAAAAGGGTTCATAAAAGTTTAATTCGAAGCAAAATTTTAAAATCCCTAAATTATACAAACATTTTGTAATAATAAAGGACGCAGTCTACAATGAATATACAGAAGTTATGAACAACTTAGTAAAAAGTAAATATGACTGGACTGTGTTAGTCCTCAACTTTGAGCCTTTCAGTGAGTCCCCATCGTACTTGCATTACAACCCAAACTCCTTCCTGAGACCTACAAGGCCCTCCGTGAGGTGGGCCCTGCCGACTGCTCCAGCCTCAGCCGCCCTCCCTTCCTTTCTGCTTCAGTAACACTGGCCCCCTGGACCTCGCAAAGCTTTCTGTCTCCCCACGGCTGTTCTCTCTGCCTAGAATACTCCCTCCCACTCTTTCAAGTGGCCAGCTTCTCATTCATTCAGATCTTTTCCCTCACAGTATTTTATCACATTTTCAACTCTTAGAGTTTCATTCAATTAACATATGCCTCCACTAGACTGCAACTTCCGCAATGGCCAGGACAATTTTTGTTTGACTTGTCAGGCCTAGTACTTATGACAGCGCTAGGCCCGTGGCAGATTCCTGAGTTAGTTGCTGCAAATAAACTGGCATCAAACAATCAAATGACATAAAGCACAACTATAAAAACTCCAAGGGGAACTGGACAGAAGCAGAGAAGTAGCAAGAGCCTTTAAGACACTTTTTTTTTTTAACCTTAACGGATCTAGGAGACTGAAAAGTAAACATAGGTCATAAATTCAAGTGTCCACAAAGAGGAAGTAGAAGGGTGAAGCGCACAGACAGAGGCAATCTACAGGGCCCAACCAGAACTAACCTCATCAAAAAAGGCGGGAACCATGACCCAGCAATCCCACTACTGGGCATATACCTGAGAACACCATAACTGAAAAAGACACATGCAGCCAATGTTCACAGCAGCACTGTTTACAATAGCTAGGACATGGAAGCAACCTAGATGTGCATCAACAGATGAATGGACAGAGAAGATGTGATACACAGATACAATGGAGTACTACTCAGTCATAAAAAAGAATGAATAATCTGAGTCAGTTCTAGTGAGGTGGATGAATTTAGAGCCTGTTACACAGAGTGAAGTCAGAAAGAGAAAAATTAATATAGTATATTAATACATATATATGGAACCCAGAAAAATGGTACTGATGAACCTAACTGCAGGGAAGGAACGGAGATGCAGATAGAGTGAATAAACTTCTGGACACAGTGAGGGAAGAAAAGAGTGGGACGAAGGGAGAAGGCAGTGTATATACAGTACCCTGTGTAAAACAGATAGCTGGTGAGAAGGTGCTGTACAACACAGGGAGCCCAGCCTGGTGCTCTGTGATGACCTAGAGCTGTGGGGTGGGGGGAAGGCAGGGAGGTGACATATGTATAATTATGGCTGATTTGTGTTGGTGTATGGCAGAAACCAACACATTTAAAGCAATTTTCTTCCAATTAAAAAAATTTTAAAAAAAGAAAAGGTGGGACCAAGTACAATAAATAAAATTGGTGATGATAAAGGAGAACTTGCCACAGGTACAGAAGCTATTAAAATAATGCTAATAAAGTCTAAACCCTGAGTGCAAGGACAACTGTCAAAGAATTATTGAACACCAAAACTAAATCAAAAATAGAAAAAAAAAGCAACAGAAAACAAACCAATAATGACAGGAGAAACTGAAGATGTCAGTGAGCTCTTATCCACAGAACAGCTCAGATGGTTTTCAATTTATTTCAGAGGGCAGAAAAAGAAGAAGAGATTTTAAAAGCCCTTTTTAAAAAAAACCAGGATAACAGTGACACCAAAGCCTAACAAAGAGAAGCACCCTCCTTTCCACAAAAGAAATGATGGGCCAATCATAGTTACTAAACTAAAATTTAAAATACATTTTAAAAATGGCAAATAAGGTCCTCCCTGGGGGTCCAGTGGTTAAGAATCCACCTTGCAATGCAGGGGATACTGGTTCAATCCCTGGTCCGGGAGGATCCCACACGCCACGGAGCAACTAGGCCCCCTGGGCCAAAAATACCGAGCCCACACGTCACAACTACTGAAGACCCCACACCTACAGCCTGTGCTCTGCAACAAGAAGCCACCACAATGAGACGCCCACGCACTGCCACCAAGAGTAGCCCCCAACTCACTGCAACTAGAGAAAGCTCGTGAGCATCAGCAAAGATCCAGTGCAGCTAAAACTGAAAATACTTTTTAAAAAGTGGCAAATAAAATCCAGAAGCATACTATGTTTAAGTATCTATGAAAAATTACAAATAATATCTACTTTTTAATCCAGCAATTCCCTAAGAATTCACCATATAACATACACACATATACATTCATTTTGGTACTATTTGTAACAGCCAGAAGCTGTAAATAATTTAAACATTCACCAATAAGGAACTGACTAAAATAAAAAGACTATAATATTGTACTTCCGCACAAGGGAACACTATGCAGCTCATAAGAAGAATGTGCCCCAAAGCCAAGTCAAGATGGTGTAAGCTCACTAGAGCCAAGGGCTCCACCAAGCTGCAACTAAAAATGCTGGACAGAGTACAAAAAGGCAACCACCAAAGGACTGGGGGTTGGGGGCTGGGGGAGGTGTGGGGAAGTAAAAGCACAAGGACTGGCTAGAAGACTCGAACCTCAGAGGAAGCAACAACCAACAACAAGCAGAGGCTTGTTTCCCTCTTTTTCCTCCTGGAATAGAATAAGCTCCCAGTGGACCTGTGGCAAGAAGCATGAACAGAAAAAAACGCAGAGAAACCCTGTCTTTCGGGCAGAAGACTGACGAAAGGGTCCCCTGGAGCTGAAGAATTTGAGGGAAATCCCAGTTTTGTTAGTTTACTCCCCCCGCCCTTTCTGGCCCCCGCCTCAAGGGAGGCTCCAATTACAGAAACTACAAGGAAATCACATCTTTTGGGCCAGTAGATCAAGCAAAGGGGGCCCCTGCAAGCCAGAGTATGGAAGGAATCCCAGAACATACAGCTGAGGGAAAATCTACAAACAGCAAGAGAAAACAACAATATACACGGGAGAACAATAATTCAAACAATTGCAGAGGGTGGAATATCTTTAAAGTGCTTACAGAAGTAGCAACCCAGAATTCTATAACCTTCAAAAATACCCTTCAACAATTCAGGAAAAATTAAAACATTTCAGATGAAGAAAAACTACAAGAATTTGATGCCTGAAATCCTGCTTTAAAAAAAATGGTAAAAATAGTAAAACAAACAGAAATAATACCAGAGTAAAAACTGGACTTTCAGGAACTAAGGAAGAGCAATAAATTAAAAAACAAACAAAAAAAGGAAGTTTCAACTCTTAAGCACTTTAAAATATGTATAATGGTTGAGAGCAAAAAATTGTCACATCGTCCAGTGGGGCTTTCAATGTAAATAGAGTTTGATACAGAAGGCTCACTGTACTGTGCCACTTTATATAAGGGACTTGACATCTGGAGATTTTGATTATCTGCAGGGGTCCTGGGAATCAGTCCCCCATAAACAAAAAGGGACAACTGTAGACATATATGTGACAATTACAGCATTGGGGAGGGGGATAAGTGAACCTTTATGGTTGTGACACTTTAAAATTTTATCTAAAAGGATAAAAAACTAAGTAGGTAAGTATTTTGCAATTCCTAGAGAAACCACCAAAAAAGTAGCTCAGATATAACTGAAAAGCTAATAAATTAAAATAGGACAATATTCAACTAATGCAAAATGCAGGCAGGAAAGAGAGGAAATAGACGAGCCAAAAGAAAAAGAAACAAGGTGGGAATTCCCTAGTGGGCCAGGGTCCAACGGTTAGGTCTACAGCCCTTTCACTGGCGAGGGCCAGTGTTCAATCCCTGGTTGGGGAACTATGATCCCACAACCCTTGTATTGAGGTCAAAAAAGAAAAAAATATGTTTAATGTAAATAATCTAAATTCACTGTCAGAAGACTGGATTAAAAAACAAACAAACCCCTTGAAAATATGACATAGCAAACTAAAAGTACAAGGGTGGAAAAAGGTATACCATGCTAACACTCTATTCAAAAAGAAGGAAGCTTAATTTGTTATATTAATATCAAACAGTAGATTTTAAGCAAAGACTATTACTGGAGTAAAGAAGGTCATTTCATAATGATAAAGAGGTCAAATAATCAAGAAGGCAAACAGCCATAAATGTTTATGAATCTAATAACAGAACCACAGAATACATGAAGTATAAACATACAAAACTGCAAGGAGACACAGAACAAATCTGTAACAATGGTTGTAAATTTCAACAGTCCTCTCTTAGTAATCAACAGAACAAGTAGATGGAAAATCCACAAGGATATAGAAGACTTTAACAACAGTATCACCAAACCTGACCTAACTGACATTTAAGGAACACTCTACCCAACAGCAGCAGAATCTTCCTTCCTTGTACATATGGAATAGTCACCTAAACAGACAATATTCTGAGTCGTAAAACAAATCTCAAATGACTTCATTTTTTAAACATTTAGTCATACTCTGACATATGAAGTTAAATAGAAGCCAATATTTATAATAGCCAAGACTTAAGCAACTTAAACGTCCACCAACAGATGAACGGATAAAGACATGGTATATATACACAACAGAGTATTACTCAGTCATAAAAAAAAAAAAGAAAAGAAACAATGCCATTTGAAGCAACATAGATGAACCTAGAGATTATCAAACTAAGTGAAGTAAGTCAGACAGAGAAAGACAAATATAAAACATCACTTATATGTGGAATCTAAAAAAATAGTACAAATTAACTTGTCAACCAACAGAAACAGACTAACAGACATACAAAACAAACTTATGCTGACCAAAGGGGAAAGGCGGCAGAGATAAACAGGAGAACGGGATTAACAGATACACACTATCATACATACATGCCTGGAAAATCCCATGGACGGAAGAGCCTGGTAGGCTACAGTCCATGGGGTCGCAAAGAGTTGGACACGACTGAGTGACTTCACTATCATACATAAAATAAACAAGGATTTACTGTATAGCAGAGGGAACTACATTCAATATCTTGTAATAAACTAATAATAGAAAAGAATAAAAAAGAAAAGAAATATATATAAAACTGAATCACTTTGCTACATACCTGAAACTAACACAATATTGTAAATCAATTTATACTTCAATAAGAAAAAGAAAATTCAGCTTGAAAAAGGAAGACTTAAAACAATCTCTATTTGCCAGACAACATGATTTACCTATGCAGAAAATCCCCCCCAAAAAAATCCCCCCCCCTTGAAAAAATCTACTAGACTAGCAGTTGAATTTAACAAGGTCACAAAGATCAATACACAAAAATCAACTATATTTTTATTATAACAATTAATAACTAGAAATTCAAATTCTATTGTTTTCTTTTGGTCGCACAGTGAGGCATGTGGCATCTTCGTTTTCCAATCAGGGATCAAATCCTGCCCTCTGCATTGGAAGCACAGAGTCCTAACTACTGAATCACCAGGGAAGTCCCCAAGTTCAAATTTTAAAAATAAGTTACCAGATATAATAGCACCAAAAATCATGAAAGACTTAGGTACAATGCAATAATATGAACAGGACCAGTATGCTTAAAACAAAAAAAAACACTGATGAAAGAGATCAAAGATTTGAATTAATGGAGAGACAAAATGTGCTCACGGATTAGACAGTTAAAAGAAAGAAACATAAGCCACAGACCAGAAGAAAATGCATGCACATTACATAAGTAACAATGCACTTAAATTCAAAACCAAAATGAAATATCCCTATATGCTTAGTAGGATAGCAAAAAAGAAAAAAGTCAATAGCTAGCGTAACAATTAACAGTGAAATATCAGCATCAGTCTCATTAAATTTAGAAAGAACACGAAGATGCTTCTCATTTCAACTAGTATTTAACATCGCTTTGGAGATGGTAGGTAATACAATTTGAAAAGAAAAAAAAAGGAGAAATAAACAAGAATAGCAGATGTATGCACAGGATTCACGTTTGAAAATGATGCAATTTTATTCCTAGAAAATCCAACCCAACAAGCTATTAGAAACGATCAGAAAAGAGAAGAAGTGGCTAAATACAAAACTGATTTTTAAAATGACTCCACAAGAGCAGACATGCTCGTAGGCAAATGATTTAAAGATACAGTAAGATATCACGGCATCAGGGAAAAGATTTACAAAACCAATTATGCATTACCTAGTTTTATTTAGAAAAGATACATTTCTACACACAAATAAGTACTCCTCATATGAATACACACACATCCACACAAAGCTGGTTATGTAAGGAGAGGGACCAAACTATTAATGCTATTTTCTGAGTTTTCTATAGTTCTTTCCTGATAAAGAGAAAAAGCAAAAATTAAAAACTGAAGTTCTTACTAGACTTTCAAGTGGTATTTCAAAAATTCAAAGCTCTTTTCCTAACCTAGTTATTCCAAATCACAGATGAATGAACATCAAGAGCTCAGAAAGGGGTTGGCAAACTGGCCAGCCAAAGGCTGTTTTTATAAATAAAGTTTTATTCAAACACAGCCATGCTCGTTTGCTTACCTGTTGTCTCCAGTTGTTATCACGCCACAATGGCAGAGTTGAGTAGTTACAGCAGAGACAGTCTAGCCCACAAAGACCACAATATTTACTATCCAGCACTTTATAAGAGAAAGTCTGCCAATCCCTTGCCCATTAGGATCATCTAGTCACAGAGGAATGGCTTCTAGAAGGTCAAATTCAAGCTAAGGAGCAATAAAGAATTCCATTCTCACTTGGTCAGATAACTCTCAGAGACATAGTTCAGGAGCTAAACCTCAGGCTCTCGTATTACAAATAAGTATATTTACTAACAAATTGATGAGGAAAGGACTTTGGGCCTAGTCTATATCCAAGAACACCTGCTAAAGATCTGAGTGAACATCGGTAAGTTCCAGAAAAAATCCATTTAAAAGCCACATAAACACAGATTGGGGAAGGTCTAAGAACAAATAGGTAATGAGAGTATAACCTGCCTCAGCCTATTGAATATGACCCAATAATCTTATCTTAGGAATCTACCTTAAAAGAAACACCAGTTTGGGTAACTAAAGATATCTCTAGCACATTTAGAACAGCACTGTCTGTAAAAGCAAAAAGGGACTAAAATTCCAATAGGGCTAGCTTTTCAAAGCAAATAAACTTTAATACCAATTGCATTATGTACTATTAGTAAAGAAAAAAAAGGCCACTTCACATCTTTAATTCACTTGGACTCTGCAGCATTCAAGTTTGTGACCCCTGCCGTACACAATCACCCATAGTTAGGTTTCTCCTAAAACGCAGGGAGGATTTATAACTCAAGTAACTTAGACAATTAAGGACAATAATATATCTGGATAAAGGCAATCTTCCAAGTTTACAGAGAATCAGAAATCTGAGGTATTTCACCCAGATAATTCAAAGTAAAAAGTTCAAATATGTATCTGAAATAACAGTAAAATCATTTTTTAATTTTTTTATTATTTGCATAATACTTTGAAAGCAGTTATGGTCTTAAGTTGGAGAAAAGGGTAATTTATTAAGACTTCAAGGAGTGTGAAAGAAGTCTGATGTCTAGAAGAACAGGGAAAACCGCAGTGATAGGAAAGTTTAAAATTTTATTAGCCATTTTAAATGGTGGACTATTTCCTCAGACAAGTCTTGATATAGCTATACAAGCATTAGAAGGAAAAAGGACAAGATGAGAAATTCCTCACAGATTAATGTGTGCATTTCTGAAATGCTTTTTAAGTTCCATAAATAGGATATACTATAAACAGACCTCAAAGGAGGCAATGTCAGCATCCTGAAATCAAGGAGGAAGCCATGACAGTAAAATGTGGAAAGTGCACCTACTGAACACAGTCCTTCAGCATGAATCACTTGGCCAGGCAGTCTCCCAAGTGAATGAATTCCAGAACACATCCATGAGGAGAGAAGAGTCTAAGCATCAGGTTTCTTGGCAAATCTGCTGAGGCTCCATAATTGCAATTTAACATCACTTTAATAATAAAAGAATCCTACCCCAAAAGTGATGTCTTTTCCTTGAAAACTATTAAAGTAGTTAAGTCATTTGTCCAGAGACTTCTGAGAAAGAGGGTTTTATACAGGAGAACTCAGACAACTGAGATGACATACCAGTACTCAGTTCACAAACCAACTTTCAGACTTTTACAATACGGAATTCTCTTAGTTGTCAAATTAAATGTCTCATCTGAAAGTCTCTGAAGAATTTTAATTCTTCTTTCCCTTCTGTCCTACATCTTCAACTTCACTTAATTTTCTCGGGACCATGGCAGATATTTTTAAAACTAAAGGTTAGCTGACTACCTCTCCTCTTTCCCTACCACAGAGAACAACAAATGATGCCATCTTCCCAAAGATGAGTCCAAATCTCACTCCAGAAATTCAACACCATCACATCCACAAATAACGCTTTGCTGACAGGCTTAACAGAGAAGAACCACAGTCAGAGTGTGGGGGCTACCCAGGTCGCGCAGGATTCAGAGCAAATACAAAGCCAGAGGAAAAGGGATAAATTCCCACAGTCTAGCAGAAGCAGACTGACTACAACAAACCAGTCAGCCCAAGGGAACTTTCCATGATGATAAGAAATGACCCAAATGTTCTACATCACACATGGCTCCTGGGCACAGGAAATGTAGCTAGTGCCAATGAAGAACTGAAGTCTGAATTTTACTTAAATAGCCCCACATGGCTAGTGGCTGACATAATGGACAGGGTAAAACTAAGAGTGAAAAGAATCTAGATTTTTTTTTAACACTCAGTTCAACAATTACTGGTGCTGCCTATTACATACTAGAGATAGAGGCGGCGCTAACAGGAGGGAGATGAATGAGAACCTCCCTGCTCTAAGGCAGGTTCTAACAAAGGAGACAGCCACATAATTACATTCCATTTCAGTAGAATGTCTTAACAAATATAGATATAATGATGGGGACTTCCCTAGTCATCCAGTGGCTAAGCTCTGTGCTCCTAATGCAGGGGGCCTGGGTTCAATCCCTGTCAGGGAACTGGATCCCACATGTCCAGCTAAGAGTTATCATGCTGCAACTAAGACCTCGGGTAGCCAAATAAATAAACACTTAAAAAAAATGATATAATGATGAAGGGATCGCGTAATCCTCCCTAAGTTTTTATGGACTTAATAACAGAACTTCAAACTATTAATATGTGAAAACGTCACAGAATTCCAGAGAGAAATAGGCAAATCTGTGACAGTAATTGTCGACTTCAACATTCCTCTCTTGGTAATCAACAGAACAGGCAGGTGGAACATGAGCAAGGATACAGAAGACCTTTACACTACAACCAACCTAACCTGACTCTTCAGGAACACTCCACCAACCAGCAGAAGAATACACCTCCTTTCTAAGCACACTTGGAACATTCACCTAGACAGACAACATTTGGGGGCACAAAACAAACCTTTAAAAATGTTTTACAAAATTAAAGTCATATGAACACAATGAAATTAAGTTAGAAATAAGTAACAGAAAGAAAGACACCTTTGAACATCCTCAAATATTTGGAAACTGAACAACATATAAACGCATACGGTCCTGGGGGAGGTAGGGGAGAGATAAAAGAACTTAAGAACTTCAACTTCACTTAATTTTCTCAGGACCATGGCAGATTTTTTTAAAACTAAAGGTTAGCTGACTACCTCTCTTCTTTCCTTACCACAGAGAACAACAAATGATGCCATCTTCCCAAAGATGAGTCCAAATCTCACCTAAGGGCAAAGGAATGGTGACCAGAGAAGGCAAGCTGGACAAGGAGATGGATGGTTAACTAGGAGTGAATCATCAGAGCAGTGAGTAACTGGAAGGTGTGTGAGGGGAGGGCTTTCCAGGTGCTGCTGCTGCTGCTGCTAAGTCGCGTCAGTCGTGTCCGACTCTGTGTGACCCCATAGTCGGCAGCCCACCAGGCTCCTCCATCCCTGGGATTCTCCAGGCAAGAACACTGGAGTGGGTTGCCATTTCCTTCTCCAATGCAGAAAGTGAAAAGTGAAAGTGAGGTTGCTCAGTCGTGTCCAACTCTTAGCGACCCCATGGACTGCAGCCCACCAGGCTCCTCCGTCCACAGGATCCTCCAGGCAAGAGTACTGCAGTGGGTTGCCAGTGCCTTCTCCAGGTGGTGCAATAGTAAAGAATCGGCCTGCTAATGCAGGAGACACAAGAGACGCAGGTTCAATTCCTGGGTCAGGAAGATCCCCTGGAGTAGGAAATGGCAACCTACTCCAGTATTCTTGCCTGGAAAATTCCACGGACTGAGGAGCCTGGTGGGCTACAGTCCATGGGGTCACAAAAGAGTCAGACATAACTGAGCAACTGAACACAGCACAGAAGCACAATGTCAGGGGAACTTTTACAAAGAAATTCAGTACTACTTGACAGTCAAATTTAAGGTGAAGAGAAATAAGTTGTGAACAAAGAAACAAAGGAGATTTAGAAGTCAAGTCAACTTTGACCATACCCCGTCTAACCCGTCTATCACTAAGACGGGTCATTCTAAGTCCTAAATTACGGGGTTGGCCAAAAAGTTCATTTGGGTCTTTCTGTACGATGTTATGGAAAAAACCAAATGAACTTTTTGGCCAACCTAGTATTTTTTGAATATTTCTCTCCAAGGTACAAAATCTATCACCTGGTTTATTTCAACTGCCTAATTTCCCTCACTGTTTCCACTGTTTCCCCATCTATTTCCCATGAAGTGATGGGACCAGATGCCATGATCTTAGTTTTCTGAACGTTGGGCTTTAAGCCAACTTTTTCACTCTCCTCTTTCACCTTCATCAAGAGGCTCTTTAGTTCTTCTTCACTTTCTGCCATGAGGGTGCTGTCATCCGCATATCTGAGGTTATTGATATTTCTCCCGGCAATCTTGATTCCAGCTTGTGTTTCTTCCAGCCCAGAGTTTCTCATGATGTACTCTGCATATAAGTTAAATAAGCAGGGTGACAATATACAGCCTTGATGTACTCCTTTTCCTATTTGGAACCAGTCTGTTGTTCCATGTCCAGTTCTAACTGTTGCTTCCTGACCTGCATACAGGTTTCTCAAGAGACAGGTCAGATGGTCTGGTATTCCAATCTCTTTCAGAATTTTCCACAGTTTATTGTGATCCACACAGTCAAAGGCTTTGGCATAGTCAATAAAGCAGAAATATATGTTTTTCTGGAACTCTCTTGCTTTTTCGATGATCCAGCGGATATTGGCAATTTGATCTCTAGTTCCTCTGCCTTTTCTAAAACCAGCTTGAACATCTGGAAGTTCACAGTTCACGTATTGCTGAAGCCTGGCTTGGAGAATTTTGAGCATTACTTTACTAGCACGTGAGATGAGTGCAATTGTGCGGTAGTTTGAGCATTCTTTGGCATTGCCTTTCTTTGGGATTGGAATGAAAACTGACCTTTTCCAGTCCTGTGGCCACTGCTGAGTTTTCCAAATTTGCTGGCATATCGAGTGCAGCACTTTCACAGCATGGGAAATAGATGGGGAAACAGTGGAAACAGTGTCAGACTTGATTTTTTTGGGCTCCAGAATCACTGCTGATGGTGACTGCAGCCATGAAATTAAAAGACGCTTACTCCTTGGAAGGAAGGTTATGGCCAACCTAGATAGCATATTGAAAAGCAGAGACATTACTTTGCCAACGAAAGTCCGTCTAGTCAAGGCTATGGTTTTTCCAGTGGTCATGTATGGATGTGAGAGCTGGACGGTGAAGAAAGCTGAGCACCGAAGAATTGATGCTTTTGAACTGTGGTGTTGGAGAAGACTCTTGAGAGTCCCTTGGACTGCAAGGAGATCCAATCAATCCATCCTAAAAGAGATCAATCCTGGGTGTTCATTGGAAGGTCTGATGTTGAAGCTGAAACTCCAATACTTTGGCCACCTAATGCGAAGGGTTGACTCATTGGAAAAGACCCTAATGCTGGGTAGGATTGGGGGCGGGAGGAGAAGGGGACGACAGAGGATGAGATGGTTGGATGGCATCACCGACTCGATGGACACGGGTTTGGGTAGACTCCGGGAGTTGGTGATGGACAGGGAGGCTGGCGTGCTGCGGTTCATGGGGTCGCGAAGAGTCGGACACAACTAAGCGACTGAACTGAACTGAACTGAATTTCCCTCATTAATTCTTACCCCACTCCAATTCATCCTCTATCCTACAGCCAGAGGGACTTAAAAAAAAAAAACACTCATCTGATCACATCACTCTGATCCTTCATGGTTTTCCCTCCAGTCCATTTCATGCAATGATCTTATGGCCTAGAGTCCTCTTTCCCTTCTCCTTCCCCAAGCTGCTTCAATTCTGAACTCAACTGTCATCTCCTTAAGGAGGCCTTTTGTGACAGCCCCCTATACACGCACACCACGAAGTCACTGTTACTCGCCCCCCTGGAAGCACTTCTCTCACTGATACGCTGGCTACCTTCCCCGGTGGATTCAGGGCAGGGGCTACATCTGCTTTGTTCGCGGCTTTATCTCACAGAGGGCTTGGAACACAGCAGGTTCTCAACAGGTATTTTTTAAATAAATGAACAATTCAGCGAAGCAACAGAACATGAGGCCGGTAGAGGAAGCAAAAGTCAAGTCAGAACTATCCACATACACTCACACATACTCATTTTCCCACCGACGATTTTTAAGAAATCTTAAAATTTCTTAAAACATACAGAGCAGAGCAGTATGTACATGGAAGATGGAAACGAGAGATGAATGGAAAAAAGGAGACCAGGCAGGCAGGCTGGTTCCTTAAGAGACCAAGTAAAGGATAAAGAAGGCCTGATTTAGGTTACCATTAGCACAGATGGACAAGAGAACTGAAAGATATTTAAAAGAGACATAAGATGTAAACTGAACAGGACCTGGTGACAAGCCTGCACGTGGAGGGTAAGCACAGGGAGGAATCTGTTACTTCCTCACTTCTGACGTGGGCAATTCGGTGGGCAGTGCCATTAACTGAGAAGGAAATGGGAGGGCGGGAGCAGTCATTAAAGTATGAACTCTATTTGGAACATGTGGAATTAGATGTGGCTACAGGACTTCTAAGAGGGGTTCAAGAAGGATTCATTCATCCATGAGTTAAAACACAGGAAGGAAACCATGATTTCAGAGATGTGGGTGTCAGAGGCCACGAAGGTATTAGATTTTATGAGTAGTCTTAAAAAAAAAAAAATGCAAATTTAAACGAGAGCTTTTAACCCACTGAATGCAAAGCTGGTTTATAAATCACCAGTGCTGGTGAAACAGACACTTTCACACACTGCCAGTGGAAATGCATTTTTAATATTTATTATATAATGATATATATTTTATACATGATAATATGTATATTATAAATTATCTATATGTTATATATAAATGAGGCTTCCCATATAAATTATCTATATGTTATATATAAATGAGGCTTCCCAGGTGGCTTAGTGGTAAAGAACCTGCCTGAATAATGCAGGAGACATGGGATCGATCCCTGGGTCCGAAAGATTCTCTGGAGTAGGAAATGGCAACCCACTCCAGTACTTCTGCCTGCAAAATTCCATGGTCAGAGGAGGCTGGTGGGCTACAGTTCAGGGGATCGCAAAGAATCGGACATGACTGAGCGATTGAGCACACACACGTTATATAATATTTATAATACATCAGGAATAAATAAAGCCTTAAAAAAAAATCAGGAATGTGAACTAAGATTAGTCTAAAGGTTTAGTCACTAAGAGTAATCACAGCAAACACAGTCAACCGTCCATATCCAGGAGTTCGGCATCAGAGGACTGGAGTCTTGGGCAGCAGCAGGATTCAGCATCATGGCGAGGGGTTGGTCCTAGAGCCGACCGCCCGCAGATACCAAGGAATGACTGTACAGTAGAACTTAACTATTTGGGAAAAGCCTTAGGGCAGGACCTTAGTTTATATCAGCCCCCTCCCATTCCCTAAAAATCCTATACAGCAAAGCCAGATTACTTTTTCAAAAAGCTCAGCTTTATCATGACACAGTCCAGTTTTAAAACATTCCATGACTCCCCACTGCCTACTAAGTACAATTTCCTCAAGCTGGCATTTATTGAAGTTGGACCAAAATATAAACTCCACTTCTCTGCGGTCTTTTCTGAATGTGCACCTTCCTCTCATCTGTTACCTTTCACCTCCCCTTTTCTCTTCCTGTTCCATCTCCACCTGGAGAAATTCTACCCAACTTTCAAGACATATCTCAAATTCAACCTTGTTCTTGACACCCTTTCTGACCTCCCAAATGACTTCTCTCCCTAATTTGTTTTTCTTACAGCATTTACCGTGGCCTGCCCTATGTTATTTTACATTTATGTACTGTGTTATTATTCACTCTTGAGAACTCCTGGGAGTAGGGACCGTTTATCCATCACCGGATCTCATGAAGGTTTTTAACACAGGATCTTGCACTCTCAGTAAGTATTAGGTTAATTTATTTTTTACCTGTTTTGTAGAGAAATACTTAATGAGACTTCACTTTACACATGATTAATATGTAACATGAACTAATATCCTTTTCCTCTCAACACTTGGTAAATTGACAACAAAGAAGTACAAAAGGTAAAAACATACCAGAACAAAGAGAAAAGAACCACAGTGAGACATCACCTCACACCTGTTATTATGGCTATTATCAAAAAGACAAGAAAAAAAAAAAAAGACAAGAAATAACAAGTGTTGGTGAGGATGCAGAAAAAAGGAAACCCTTGTCCACTGCTGGTGGGAATATAACTTGGTGAAGCCACTATGGAAAACAGTATGAAAGTTCCTCAAAAAATTAAGAGTAGAATTACCATATGATCCAGCAATTCCACTTCTGGGTATATATCCAAAGAAAAAGAAATCACTGTCTCAAAAAGATATCTACACCTCCATGTCCACTGCAACATTATTCATTACCTATAAGTAAATGTTTACACCAGTTTTATTTATAATCAAGACATGAAATAGCTTATATGTCCATCGATGGATGAATGGATAAAGAAAATGTGATGTACACACACACACACACACACTATGGAATATTATTCAGGCATAAAAAAGAAAATCCTGCCATTTGTGACAACATGGATAGACCCCCCACACACACACAATATGGAATATTATTCAGGCATAAAAAAGGAAATCCTGCCATTTGTGACAACATGGATAGACCCTGAGGACATTGTGCTAAGTGAAATAAGTCAGAAAAAGTCAAATACTGTATGATCTCACTTATATGTGGAAACCAAAAAACAAGCCAACAAACAAGCTCATAGATACAGAGAACAGACTGATGGTTACCAGAGGCAGGGCATAGCGGGGTGGGAAAAATGGGTGAAGATGAGTCAAAAAATACAAGCTTACAGTTATAAATAAGTTACGAACATGTATGGTACAAGATAGTAACTATGCTTAAGAAAGCTGTATTGTATGTTTAAAAGCTGCTAAAAGAGTAGATCTCAAAACTTTTCATCACAAGAGGAAAACATATTTTGTAAAACATGTTTTGTAACTAAGTATTGATATGTTGGCAGATGTTAACTAGACTTACTGTGGTGATCATTTGGCAATATATACAAATACCAAATCATTATGCTGTATACCTGCAACTAAAATAAAGTTATATATCAATTATGGGCATGTGTATGCTCAGTACACCAGGCTCCTCTGTCCATGGAATGTTTCAGGCAAGAATACTGGAGGGGTTGCCATTTACTACTCCAGGGGATCTTCCCGACCTAGGGACCCAACTTGCATCTCCTGCATTGGCAGGCAGATTCTTTACCACTGTACCACCTGGGAAGCCCTTATATCAATTATACCACAATCAAAAAAAAAAAAGATTGCTCAGGTTTTTAACAGGGAAATTTAGTGAAGTGTACCTACTCTAAGTGTGAACTCTAGCCACTTGACCTCATCCAGCTTTCCAGGATACTTGTCACTTGCCCTTGGACCCCTACTTCCAGACCCCAGTAAAAGATGGAAGAAACCTTCCCTTAAGACACCAAATAGAGGACTTCCCTTGCAATCCAGTCGTTAAAACTCCTCACTTCCAATGCAGGGGGCACAGGTTCGATCCCTGTTTAGGGAACTAGGATCATACGTGCTTCGTGGCACAGGCAAAAAAAGAAAAAAAAAAAAACAACCCATGCACCAAACAGATTCATATGAGGAAAATAGAAGTGTGAAAGAGAAAACAAATACACAAAAACAAAAACACTGATATCTGGGATCCCACTGCCCAATTACTTCACAGTGAAACTCACCAACTGTCAAACCATGGCCACCAACCAAGTGTGTACCCAGCGCTTCACTCCGAAATATGAACAGCTGAGGATCAAGAGGCATTTGAAAAGAAGCCTCCAATGTCAAAGAGAAAAAAACTCAAACAGAAGAATGGAGTCTGATGAAACAAAAGAAACGAAGTGGGAAAAAAAAATCCTGTAATAGAGAATTTTCTGGGGGCCCAGGGGTTAAAACTCGGCACTTTCACTCCCACGGGCCCAGGTTCGATCCCTGGTTGGGAAACTAATATGCTACAAGTCACAAGGTGCGGTTGACCCCCAGCCAACACAAAAAACTATAATAAATGCACTTAGGTAAGTGAGGATGTTGCATCCAGGAAGAAAATGCTCTGAAAAAAAGGAACAGAGCTTCGGGAAATTATATAGCATAAATAATTATTATATTAGCTGAACTTTTGAAATTCAATAACAAGAAACCCACTCTGAAAAACAGCAAAATATTTCAGCAGACACTTCAACGATTTTCTTCGCAGCAGATAAGCACGTGAAAAGATGCTCAGCATTACTATCAGGGAAATGCAAAGTAAAACCATAACGAAGTATGACTCTCTGCGACCCCACGGACTGTAGCCCATCAGGCTCCTCTGTCCATGGGGATTCTCCAGGCAAGGATACTGAAGTGCGTTGCCATGCCCTCCTCCAGCAGATCTTCACTACCAAGGGACTGAACCCAGTCTCCCCCACTGCAGGTGGATTCTTTACCATCTGAGCCACCAGGGAAGCCCTGAAACATACCACCTACCACCTATTAGAATGGCTAGATCCCTCATCAATTGCTGGTGAGGATGCAAAATGTTTAACTGGAAATGCTTAACTAGAAAGAGTTTGGGGCTTCCCTGGCGGCTAAGTGGTCAAGAGTCTGCCTGCCAATGCTGGGGACACGGGTTTAATTCCTGACCTGGAAGGATCCCACGTGCCACAGAGCAGCTAGGCCCATGCACCACAACTTACTGAGCCTGTGCCCTAGAGTCCAGGAGCTGCAACTCCGGAGCCCGAGTGCCCAACTACTGAAGTCCAGGCTAGAGCCTGTGCTCCAAAACAAGAGTAGCACCCGCTCGCCACAACTGGAGGAAAAGCTAGAGCAGAAACAAAGGCCCAGCACTGCCAAAAATAAATAAATAAAAATTATTTTAAGAAAAGAAAACAGTTTGGCAGTTTCTTAGGAAGTTAAAATGTGCTTAGCATACAACCCTGTGATTCCACTCCTCTTTACCCGCGAAAAAGGAAAACTTATGTTTACACAAAAACCTGTAAGTGAATGTTTAGAGCAGTTTTATCTAAATCTCCAAAACCTAGAACAACTCAAGTGTTCTTAAATGGGTGAATGGATAAACCAACTGTGGTATATTCATATAATGAAATACCTAGTCGGCAACAAAAAGGAATGATCAAGACACAAGCCATATCTTGGATGAATCTCAAATGCATTATACTAGGTAAAAGAAGCCAGACTCAGAAAGCTACATAGGTTGTAATTCCATTTATATGGTATTCAGGGAAAGGCAAAACTATAGGAACAGAAAACAGATCAGTGGTGGCCTGGGGTGAAGGAGGAGTTGACTATCGGAGCACAGTTTAGGCAAGGTGATGGAACTGTTCTGTATTTCATGGTAGTGGTGGTTACATGACTGTATGTATTTGCTAAAACTTAAGAGTCAAAACTGTACACTAAAAAGGGTGAATTTTACCATATATAAGTTGCACTTCAGCATTTTTTAAAAATTATCAATAATGAGAAACATAAAAGATACTGTGTAAACAAACAGGATGAAAAGGAACACAGAAAACAGTTTTTAGAAATTAAATATCTGATAGCTGAAATAAAAACTGATTAAATAGAAAGCTTGGAAGAGAGAATCTCCCAGAAAGCAGACCAAATTGACAAACAGATAAAAAGAATTGAAAAAGATAAGAAATTTCACATGAACAGTCTAAAATTCCTAACATCTAACTAAAGAGAATTTCAACAAAAGAACAGATCAAATTTGGGGCGAAATCAGCAAATAATAAAGACATTTTCTCACAACTAAAGAGTATGAGTCTGCAGATTAAAAGGGCCCACCAATTACCCAGGCAGAATGAGTGCAAAAGAGCCACATCAAGGGATATGCAGTCCCTTTAAAACTTCAGGATACTGGAGACCATGAAAAGAACTTAAAAGCTTTGTTGTTGTTTGGTAGCTAACTTTTGTCTGACTCTTTGCAACCCCTTAGACTGCAGCACACCAGGCTTCCCTGTCCTTCACTATCTCCTGGAGTTTGCTCAAACTCATGTCGATTGAGTTGGTGATGCCATCCAACCATCTCATCCTGCCGCCCCCTTCTCCTCCTGCCTTCAATCTTTCCCAGCATCAGGGTCTTTTCAAATGAGTCAGCTCACTGCAACAGATGGCCAAAGTATTGGAGCTTCAGCTTCAGCTTCAGCATCAGTACTTCCAATGAGTATTCAGGGTCAATTTCCTTTAGGATTGACTGGTTTGATCTCCCTGCTGTCCAAGGGATTCTCAAGAGTCTTCTCTAGCACCACAATTCAAAAGCATTAATTCTTCACTGCTCAGCCTTCTTTATGGTCCAACTCTCATATCTGTACATAAACTGCTGAAAAAAATCATAGCTTTGACTATACAGAACTTTGTCGGCAAAGTGATGTCTCTGCTTTTTAATACACTGTCTATGTTTGCCGTAACTTTTCTTCCAAGGTGCAAGCATCATATAATTCCGTGGCTCCAGTCACCATCCACCGTGATTTTGGAGGGATAAAAACAGGTCAGACATGAAGTAATCAGGGTGGCCCTTCACATCACAACAGCAATCCTCGATGATGGAGCACAGCAAAGCAAACCTTTCAGCGAAAGTGCTTTTTTAAATTTAGGACCCTACCCCCTGCCAAACTCGCTACCAAGTATTAGGATTGAAAAGGGCATTTTCAGATACATAATGATTAAAAAAAAAAAAGTTTATTTCTCATTCCTAGGAAGCAACTAGAGATTGTGCTGAAAAAGGCAAGTAAACCAAGGGAGCGGTAGGACCCAAGAAACAGAAGCAACAGCGAAAGCAGCAAAAAGAAGTTTCAGGGAATTCCCTGGCAGCGCAGCAGGTTAGTTTTCACTGACGGGACCAGGTTCACTCCCTGGTCAGGGAACTATGATTCCACAAACTGTGTGGCATGGTCAAAAAGAAACTAAGATATGGGAAAAGTTTGCTGTATATCAAGGGAAAACAATCAGTTTATTTCATCTTAGTTATAACTTCTAAAAAATATTGCTAAGTTAAGAACATGTTGCAGTAAATGGAATTAAACATGCACACACACACGTGCACACACACACACGCGAACACACACACATGCCCAATAGGTATCTTTGGTTTGTGGGATTATAGGTAATTTTCATTTTCATCTTTATATTATACGTATTTTCCCAAAGGAGTAAAACTGCACTATTTTTCAATTTTTCACTACAATTTTTAAAAACAGCTTGAGAACAGATGAGATCTCAGGGGAAGGAGGGACATAGTGAGAGGGCCAGGGGCTGGTTTGAAAACCTGGAAAACTGGTGTTTAAGGAACAGGCAGAGGAAGATGTCTTGGAGGAAGAACTACCAGAGAGCTGAAATTATCAAGGGCACTTTTTCTACTTTAACGCTAATTAACAGAAATAAATGTATTTTTTATTATAGTTCTAGAATAAATCAGATGTTAGGTAAACTAAATGTTCTGAATGGGGAAGTTAAACATTTAATAACCCTTTTGGGGGGGGGAATAAAGCTCCAGTTTAATGTGCACTTTTACTTAAATGTGGTCCTCAAAATATTTTTATACCCTGTGAGTCAACTGACAGTTTTCTGACAGAATAAAATACTACCTTGCTACATTGTAAGTAAGATTCCTATATTTTTACAGAATCTCAGCTTACAGTTCAGGAACAAATCAATAAACAAGAATAGCTGCTATTTATTGAATCTTTACCCAGAACCAGGCACTGTTCTAGGCGCTTCACACACATTAACCCATTCGGCCCTCACAACACACTGAATTCAGTACTATGATATTTTACAAAAGAGGAAAGTGAGGTACAAAGACTTGAGTGAAGTGCCCATCATCACAGAGCCCAGATTCACACCCATGAGGACTGGCTCCAGGTCCTTCACTCTTGAATCTCTATGCTACATGCTACCTCTCTAGATCCTTGACATTCATAAAAGATTTACCTAGAATCCTGAGATTCTCATGTATCATGATAGCCTAAGACTTCGTAGTGAGTTTATCTACATACGCGGGTGCCTCCAAAGCCTGCCACAAGTGCTCACACTGACTGTGTGAGAACAGGCCTCCACCTACACTGCTCCTTCTCTGACAAACCTGGAGTAAATTCTCCAAGCTGACCAAAAGCAATCCGAAAATCATAGATATTTTGGAAGACTTACAAACTAGCTCTCATTCATTCATTCTAAAAGAACTGTTTCAAAACTCTTCCAAACAAAAAAAATAAGTCTGGTTAAAGTGATTCTATTAAAATTGTATTCGTAAAAATAAATAAATAAATAAAATTGTATTTGTATAAAAAAAAAAAGTATTTGTAATTAATCCAGCTATTCCACTCCTCGGATATACCCAAGAGAAATGAACACCTCTTGTCCAGACAAAAACCTATACATGAAGGTTAGCAGCAGTATTACTCACAATAGCCAAAAAGTGGAAACAATTCAGATGTCCACGGAGTGATGAATGGATGAACAAAAAGTGGTATATTCATATAAAGGGATATTATTTAAATACAGTACTGTTACATGCTCCAAGATCCATGCACCTTGAAACCATTAATCTAAATGAAAGACATTATATATTGCAGGATTTTTTTCATAAGAAATTTCCATGAGAGACAAATCAACAGAAAATGAAAGTAGTGGTTGCTAGGAGATGGAGCAGGGGAGGGAGAGAACAAGGAGTGACTGCTGTGACTGTCACTGTTTCTTGTTGGGGTGATAAAAATATTCTGGAATTAGGTAGGGGTGATACATTCACAACTCCGTGTATACACTGAAAACCACTGAATGATATCTTTTTTTTTTAAAGGGTGAATTTTATGCTATGTATTCTGTATCTCAGTAAAACTGCTACTTTAAAAACATCTCTTTAGGGATTTCCCTGGTGGTCCAGGGGTTAAGAATCTGCCTTGCAATGCAGGAGAAACAGGTTCAATCCCTGGTCAGGGGCTAAGATCCCACAGGCCTTGGAGCAACTAAGCCTGTGCACCACAACTACAGAAGTCTGTATGCTGCAGCTAAGACTCGTGGCAGCCAAATGAATAAAACAAAAATTAAAAAAATAAAAATGCAACTTTTAAATTGTTTTTGTATTTTTAAATACAACTTTTATTTAATATTACTTGAAAATAATTCAGCAATTCAGATGTCCAATAAATGTTAGCTGTTACTATTTTTAAAAATCATTCAGCAATCAAAAAATATTTGAGTAATGTAACTTAGAATCTAGAAAAATACATAAAATAATTTGACATATACCAGTAGACAAAACAATTAAAACATTATATTTAGCTATATGCACTTTAATTCCATCTGTATGATTTTACTTTCAATCTTTTCAAGTGCATTATGTAAGTTTTTTCTTTTTAAGAAATGTTCTACCTCCTGAGTGTTACCATGTTAAAGGACTGAAAACATGAAAAAAAATTAGAATAATAAGGGTCAGTACTAAACTAGTGCTAAATTATGCAGATGAGGCTCTAAGTGCCACAAGCAGGCATTCAAACAGGAGAAAGACCAAGGTGAGCATCAGTACTCTGGGAGGACTTCTAGGAAGAGATCCTCAGAGTGTGCTACAAGAGCAGGGAACGAGGAATCTATCCAGTGCAAAGAGGGCATCTGCTAGGATCTGCTCCTGTCTTTGTCACCCAGACTACTGGTCTCCCATCACCCCCACCAACTTCTCACCCCCCAACATCCCCACTCCAAGAATCTGCAGTCACAGGGAGGACACAGCATCCTGAAGAGAAAGAAAAGGTGGACCTAAGGGAAGAAACCAGAGCTCCTGGCCTTAGTAGCCCCAATCTTGTTGCACACACACATTTCAATACCCAGCTCCACTTCCATTCATACCCCAGCAGAGTACTGGGCCTGGGTGGTACACAAGACCATCTATTACTGCATACCTTGGACACACCTCTCTACCACTCACAGATCACGCTGTCCAACTTTGTAGTAACTCTCTGGGGCCCTCATTTTCTTTCTTTTAATTCTCATGTTTAACCTCTTCAAGTACTGATATCTGAAAACAGATCTCATTAATTTCTCTTATAATCCTGAACGCCTGTTGCTATTGAAAACACTGCCATTCTTACAGAGGCCAATCTGATGAAGTTCTCTGTCAACAATTCTGATGCTGTCCAGGCTTGGAGAATTCTGAAGTACCTCCTGGACTGACGTTTCCATCCAGGGCTATAAACCCATCCACATCCCCACCAGTTACCTGTCCTCTTTCAATCCACCCTGCAAAACGGAAGCAATGCTCAATTTCCTGACACCCCACTGAAATCATATCCCACTTGTTTCCAGATCTTCTGACTGACCCCCAATATCCACAAGTGAAATAGATCTGAAATAGACTAGAGAGAAAAGAAAGGGCTTCAGATATCACCTCTCCATTAATTTTCTCAATTTGCAGGGGGGAAAGAGCTGGCTAAATCGGCGATTTAATAGTATCTGTGATTTAATGTGCTTTTATTTCATGCTCCTTGCATAGTACTGATAGGAATAGAGCACATCCCTTGGGTGTCCCAGGAGTGAAAAATGACTGCGGACCACTGATCTAGCCCAATCCTTACCCAACAAATGAGAGAGAGAGGAAAAATGCTGTAGCCTGGTTCTGTAACTACAGCCCAACAGTTTCCTATTCATATACTCAGGCTCTTGCTAAAGTAGGTTACTTAAGACTGCCCACACTTGAAAGTCAGTGCCTTGGTTTATGCTACTCCCTCCCTGCCTGTGTCGATCCTCACTAGCTACATGCTCATCCACACTGGCCACATTCCCATCCTCACTAGCCACATGCCCATCCAGGAAGCACACATCCATACCAACTCCCCCAAATAGTGTATGATCCCACCCTCCTTTAAATCTCCACAGTACTTTGTATCTCACTTGTAGCAATCAGGAATCCCAAGCATACTGAAAAGATATTTACTTGAAACTGGTGGGAATAAATATTTTCCAACAAGTAACAAATTCTTCTTCAGATAAATCTACAGTTCATTCATAGCACCTGTGCCACCCATCTCAACTGTCATAACCTTAGAAGACATAAATCACTAATGCTCCCAGGACAACACCAGGGCTTCTGTTTTCTGAAGTCACCAGAAGTTCCAAATTTCAAAATAACAGCTAAGTATTCTCATAAGTCCCACACAAGTTAAACGAAAGAACGGCTCTGTTTAAAGTCTGACTTAACTTTTTTGAATTAGCAAACACTTGATTTCAAGGTGCTGTCGGAATTTTACCAAATGCCTATGCAAAACATTTTCTATACAATTTTTCTCAATGTACTTCAAAAGCATGTCATAAAACCTACTGTCTGAAATAATTCTAACTTTCAACAATAAAAATACTAAAAGCCTTATGCAACCAAATGCTTTGAACTTAAGCAAAACTAGATGATTTCAAATTTGTATTAACAAGTTGCCATCCCTACAGTAACATCTGTCATGTGAGGACCTTACATACCCATTTAAATTTTTTCTTCATTAAGAAGAAAACACTTCACTTCTACTGAATATTTTTTTAAATCTATGGTTTTAGAAAATTAATCTAGTAACATCAACCAATGTCTTTGCATCAACAGGTATATTACCTACAAAGTACTCAATATTATGAACAGATGAATGAGTAATTTCTTATACTAAGTATATAAGTATACTAAGTATAATTTCTTATTCTTATGTTGGTACTTAAGCCAACATTCTAATTTACAAGACTTAATCAACTTATTCTAAATTACCAGGAAAGTATATTCCTCTTTTTGGTCTTGACAACATAGGTGGATTCGAATCCACCAAATATATTTATTTATGAACTTCTGGGATATCTTAAACCAGTTCTAGAACATTTTTTCTTCCAAAGCATATACACACATATACACATTTACCTAGAAGTACACCCAATAAAACAAATGAAACAAAGGGTTAGCCTAAACAACTCACTGTCATGCATTGTTATTCCAGGCAAGTGGACATATTCTAAAAGTTTAGGATGTAAAATGTATCATCTTTTTCACCATAATCTTGAGAAATAATGTTTCAAAAGTAAAACATCTAACAAGTTAACACCACATCTAATAAAGAAAGGAAAATGCCTGACAAGCAACATGAAACAGCAGCTCAAAGCACACTAACTCTGCTACTATAAACTGGTCAAACTATCAAAATCTGATTAGGCCAATTTTTAGTTTCCCACATCCAAAATATTTGGGAATTATGGTACCCACTGGAGAATCAGCACACCTTCATCTATTACAAGTTCTCACCTACTAACAATCATGTGTCCAACCAGTCTTTGATGAGCACCTGTAGTGTGCCTGAGACACTGCACTAGGAACTACAGGGGGTGTAAGACTAGTATAAGGATATATAGTCCTTAGTTTCACATAAAGGTAGGACAAGCATACACCAGGTAGACTACGAATGTCATCAGAAAAAACAAAACGTCATGGAAGTACAGAAAGATATAAGGATCTTTTTAAAAAAGAAAACCTAACCACAAAATTGTAATTTAACAGCATATACACCGCTCTCAACCCTAAATATTACTTGCTAAGCCTTCAAAGAGGAGTTAAAGTTAGCTGAACCACCCTGCCAAAACGCCTTAGCTCTGTCTAATCTGAGAAAACTTCCTCCAATAGTATAATTTACTCTCCATGAGTCTTTCAGTTCTGGGCTCCTGGTAGAAAAGACCACATGTGATTTCGTAAGGTAGAAATCATTACTATAATAGATGCACTAAAATTAAGTTGGCAAGAATGGTGTGTAGTCCTTTCCACATACAAGACATACACACCTGACATCTGATTCATTCTCTTCATTATCCTGCCAGCTCTCCCTCACTCCACCCCCAAAACAGGCAGATATTCTTACTGTCAGGCAAAAGAAATTACCTTTTTCCTTTGCTAGGAGGGCAATCTAAATGGGCTTACATCTGACTTAATACTCATACTCCTCCAATGAGTATTTAAGCATTCATTTAAAAAAAAAAGGCACATTTACATTTAACCACTTCTATTCCAGTCTCTTTTAAAAACAAATGACACCTAATAACTTTGTTAAGACTATTCCTTCATGAACTTTACTTTGGAAATGCTCTGAAAACTGGATTCTAATTTAGTTAATTCAGATTAACAAAAATATAAAGGAAAAGATCTTGTAGGTTACTGCTATAAATTATGATTTTTTTTCACAATTTAGTAAACTACAACTACGTATTTAATACACAGCAGCCACTGTGTGTATTTGTAAGCGTGTTTTTTAAATAAACAAAATGCATCTCAGCACCAGCCTAGAGAAGCTCTCTGAGAAAACAGGAGTCACCATGGAGAAGTTCATTGTAGATCAGGGAGGACTTATTACCCTCGAAACAGAAAGAAAATAAAAAGTCATTTTGCGTTAAATTTTCCTATACTTCTGCTGTGTGACTTGGAAGTTGGTCCGAAAGTTCATCTTCAGCAATTACGTCTGCATGATCAACCATACGTCTCTGCAACAGGTGACAGGAAACTGCATTTCTCAGGCAAAGGGATCAAATTAGTTAAGACGCATGTTCCTGCGGTCTCTTATTTTGCATTTTACCAAAATGATATTGGAATCAGATGAAATAGCAAATTTGTTTTGGTTTTCTTTGGTTTTTCTTCTTTGCTTTTTAATCAGCCATTCACCAGCAACTGTTGCACGAGCCCATCAGCATTCAAGAATAAAAACAAACACACAGGACCAGATAAGGATCCCCTACTAACCCAACTGATCCATTTCCTTAAGACAGTTTTAAAACCACACAGCTCGGGGTGTGAAGAGAAGCATGTTGTGTGTGTGTGTGTTTGTATGGCACAATCTGTCTGAATCCTCCATTCCCTTTTTTAGGAACCGATATAGACTAAAAATCTAAAAGAAACCGCATTAGAAATGCAAAGAGGTTTGCAAAAACAAGAGGCTTCTTTCATTCCAAAAAACCAAACCAAAACAAGGGGAGAAAAATGAATGCAATGGATATGTGTGTGCCAAAGTTTCAACTCTGCCCGGTGAAGACACTGCACTGGCACACATTTTTAAGAGGAAAAAGAGGGGGTTGAGGGGAGAGAGCGAGCGAGCGAGCGTGTGGCCTGCGAACTGCAACAATGCAATCTCCATTTTGAACAATGCGCCTCTTTCCTCTTGTAAATCTAGTTTTTTGCCACTTGATGTGCCGTCGCATTTCCCCTCCGTTTGGGGGGTGGGGGGGAGGTGGGGGGGTGGGGAGACCAGAGAGGGAGTGAGCCGGGGGGAGGGAGGGGGGAGGAGGTGGGGAAGAAGTCTGCAGCAACCGGGCTGGGTGGGTACCTGGAGTGCTGCTATAGGTGCTATGGCTCCTGAAGCTGCTTTCCGTGCAGTAACTGGCGTCGTCGTCGTCGTCGTCTTCCATCTCCTCCGGATAGTCGGAGTCATCGTCGTCCTCCTCCATCTCATCCTCCTCCTCGTCCTCGGAATCCTGGGTCTCCTCGGCGTCGCCGTCCTCCTCCTCCTCCTCCTCCTCCGAGACCATGTCCTCCTCCTCCTCCTCCTCTTCGCTCTCGTGGTCATCGTACACCACTTTGTTGACGGCCCTCCGGGCCGGGGTGGTCCGGGCCAGGTGGCCGCCGCCGCCCCCGCCCCCTGTCCTGCCGCCCCCGCCTCCTCGCCCCCCCCGGCCCGGGGCGCTGGTGCTGGGGGGGGCCGGCGGCGGCGGTGGCGGCGGCGGCGGCGGCGGCTTCCTCCGGCTACTGCTGCCCCCCCTGGGCGAGCTCAGCCGCGTCTTGGGCGCCACCTCAGCCTGGGCGGCGGCCCACCTGCCCCGGCTGCTGCCGCGGTGCCGCGAGCGGAGCCCCCCGATGGGTCCGGACGTGGGCGGCGGCGGCGGCGGCGGGGCCGGGGCGCAGCGCTCCGCAGCGGGAGCCGCGGGCTGCTTGGGCGGCCTGCCCCGCCGGCCCCTCATGTCGGAGCTGAGGCGGGGGGGGGAGAAGGGAAAGCGGAGGGGGGAGGGGCGGGCGGAGGGGTGGCGGTGAGGGGCGCCGGGGCCGGGTGGGGAGGCCCGCGGGGCCGGGCGGGAGGGGCCCGGCCGGCGGAAGCGGGTGGAGGGAGAAGGCTCAATCCGAATTGCTGGGGCCCCACTCCGGATCGCCTTCAGCCGCCATCTTGTTTCTTCCCTCTCGCTCGGTGACTGGGGGAACCGACAGCGGCCGCAGGCCCGGAGCGCGGTCACGTGAGCTGCGCCGCCGACGAGCCTGGGACGGAGCGAGGCCGCGCAGCGGCCGCTAGGGGGAGTGCGGGAGCGCCGGGTCGGGGGCGGGGAGCCCGGGGCGCCTCCGCGCGACTTGGCCAGACCACGGGCGCCTGCGGCGGTGAGGAGAGGGGCGCTCCCTCGCGAAGTGCCTGGTATCGAAGGCCCCGGGAGTCGGCTGCCGACTCTGAACTCGCGGGGCCTCCTTCTCGCGTGTCCTCTTACCAGCTAGGAGACGAGGGCAGGGAAGCCCCCAAATTTGTCCCCGTCCTGTCCCCTTGGGGAATGTGATGCTGAGAGAGCCAGAGAGGGTATCGCGCCGGGGGAGTAGGGGAGGCGACTCCAGCGACAGAAGGGACAAGGTGAACGCCAGCAATGGAGGGAAGTTACCTGGGGACGGTGAGACGAGCCCCCAGAACTGTGAAACTCTGAACGCTTGGCTCGAGAGAGTCCAGGAATTGATCTCAATGACAACTGCTGCGGGGGTGAAGGGGGCGCTGTGCTAGAAACCCCGCCCTGAGCTGCCAAACCCAGAGGGAGGGTCGCTCTAAGACGGGATAAAATCCCCTCCCAAAAAGCCTTCGATAAACTTCAGAAAGCAACTACATTCCAGCCTCCACCACCTTTGCCAGTGTCCCAGCTAGAAATTCGACCACCTCAGAAAGAGCTTTCTAATTTCTTCCTTGCTGTAGAAAGGATAACTTCTCCCCTAATACCCACTTTAAAATGTTGGATGTTTGAGTTATCGGGAGATAATTTTAATCTCTACCTGACAAGTAACAAAGTCTCGGCTAAACCCAGGGGACGAATCTGAGGATGAAATTTTAGGCATCCCGGGACCAAAGCTGGGCTTCTCTCGTAGCTCAGTTGGTAAAGAATCTGCCTGCAATGCAGGAGACTCGGGTTTGATCCCTGGGTCGGGAAGACTCCCCTGGAGAAGGAAATGGCAACCCACTCCAGTCTTCTTGCCTGGAGAATCCCATGGACAGAGGAGCCTGGCAGGCTACAGGCCATGGGCTCACAAAGAGTCTGACACGACTTAGAGACTAAAACCACCAACCAGCAGGGACCAAAACAGGGAGACTCAACTCGCAGTGGTCTGGGGCTAAGACCCAAGCTGTATTTTATAATGTATTAATATTTATTGAAACGTGACCACAAAGAAGTGATTTGTGTTAACAGTTAACAGGATTCTGTCCACCAAGTGAATTATTACAGTGGAGTTAGAAGGATAGAATGCATACTTGAAACAAAAATGAACATACAAGCATTAATGGCCAAATTCACTTATTCAGTATATTAATAGTTCCATTGGGCGACAAGGGTGGCAAACTTATATGCCTTCAGGAACCAGGTAATTAATGAAAGTAAATCAAGTGGGCAAGGTGTGGGCTTTTCACAGATGGAAGTGCCTGAGTTTTGTTTAAAGAGGACAGCTTTGGGAATGTGGCCTGAAATGTCCAGATCTTCACATTTTTTAAGAGAAGGTGCACATGTGCATTGCACATGAATCTCTTGGTTTTTAAATGTTGGCAACTGTCAGTGAAAAAAATATACTTCAGATTGATCAAAATGAATGCAGTTCATTTATAGCCCAGAACCTACAAGTTTGCAACCTGTATCCTGCGCTATTTAAAGTACAGTGCTAGGACTAGAGAAACCCCATAGGAAAGCAAGGAAGATTCAGCACAATCAAAAATTTGTAAAATTTGTAAAATAAAGTACAGTGCTAGGGACTTCCCCAATGGTATGGTGGATAAGAATCCCCCTGCCAATGCAGAGGACATGGGTTCAATCCCTGGTCTAGGAAGATTCTACAAGCCACGGTACAGCTAAGCCCATGCACCACAACTACGGAGCCCACATGCTGCAACTAATGAAGCCCCTGTGCCTAGCTCCACAACAAGAGAAGCCACTGCAATGAGAAGCCTGTGGGCTGAAAAGAAGAGTAGCACCCATATACCACAGCTAGAGAAAGCCAAAATAAATTATTCAAAAAAAAAAGACTGCCTGCCAATGCAGGGGACACAGGTTCTACGGCTGGTGCAGGAAGATCTCATGCCTTGGGGCTCCTAAACCCGTGCACCACAACTACTGAAGCCCAGGCACCCTAGGGCCCGTGCTCTGCAACAAGAGAAGTCACCGCGATGAGAAGCCCACACACCACAACTAGAGAGAAGCCCCCACTCTTGCAGCAACCAAGACCCAGCACAGCCAAAACTAAATTAATTTTTTTTTTTTTTGAAGTACAATGCTAGGTACTTAAGTACAAAGATATTTAAAATGGTGACAGCCTTCAGAGTCTACAATCTAATTGCAGAGGAAACCTATTTTAAAATAGATTATCATTATTATAAGTGATCTAGAGATGATTTAAAGTATATGGGAGAATGCGTGTAGATTATATGAAATACTATGCCATTTTATATAAAGACTTGAGCATGCTTGGATTTTGTTATCTGGGGGTGGGAGGGTGTGGGGAGAGCTGTCCTAGAACCAATTCCCTGAGGATACCCAGGGACTATTGTAAATAGAATCCTAGCTCTCAAGCTCTTAGCTTCCAGCTGGTTCAGTAGGCATGCATTCTCTGTCATTCCACTGTTTCCTAAAGTCAGATGCTTCTGGTTGTTGGGGTTCACAGTGGGGTCAGTGAATCTGATCGGACAGCCAGTTTCTTACTTCACTGTAATGTTAGTTCCTTAGTCAGATGCTGTTATGGACTAAATGTCTGTGTCTCCACAAAATTCATAAGATGAAATCCTCCCCCGCACCCCGAGCATGATGTGTTAGGATATGGTGTCTTTGAGAGGTAATCAGGATTGGGACCATGAGGGTGGAGCCCTCATGGATGGGAATACTGCTCTCATAAGGTTATGTGGTGTTGGAGAAGACTCTTGAGAGTCCCTTGGACTGCAAGGAGATCCAATCAATCCACCCTAAAGGAGATCAATCCTGGGTGTTCATTGGAAGGACTGATGTTGAAGCTGAAACTCCAATACTTTGGCCACCTCATGCGAAGAGTTGACTCATTGGAAAAGACCCTAATGCTGGGTAGGATTGGGGGCAGGAGAAGGGGACGACAGAGGATGAGATGGTTGGATGGCATCACTGACTCGATGGACATGGGTTTGGGTAGACTCCGGGAGTTGGTGATGGACAGAGAGGCCTGGCGTGCTGCAATTCATGGGGTCGCAAAGAGTCGGACACGAATGAGCAACTGAACTGAACTGAACTGAACTGAAAGGTTATGAGAGAGCCTGCTTCCCATCTCTCCTCTGTGTGTGAGGATATAATGAGAAACAGGTAGTCTGCAGACCCAAAGGGGGCTCTCGCTAGAACCCAAACACACTGGTGTCCTGATCCCAGACTTACGGCTTCCAGATAGTGAGAAATAGATTTCTGTTGTTAATAAGCCACCCAGCCTATGGTAATTTGTGATAACAGTCTGAACTAAGACAGATGCCATGATGTGTAAGATACCATGGTGGTGAATAAGGTATTCAGTAAACTCATTTAAGACGAGAATGGTAAAAGCATAGCTGGTAGGGGGGAAAGAAAGAAATTCAGTATAAACCCCTTTCCAATGAGGTTGACTCACTGTACCTACCATGATAGAATTAATACATGATAATGATTCCTTCTATTAATAAAATGGGCATTCTGCAGTGGCAACAGTCAGATACTCCTTGTCGAGAAGCATGTGATGAGCTCATGACTCCAATAAGCAGGCTAGGGAAAGGTTGACTAGGAAAAGAGCTTCATCCACCTGATCAGTCATCTTGTTCACTAATTTATTAAGGCTTCTTTAGCAGTGGGGACATTTTGATAAATATTCATATAAGATGCAACTACTCTCACTTCCTAAGTCTATTTTGAAAGGTTCATCTACATCTATATCCTCTCTCCCAGACTGCCTTGTCACCAGCCTAAGTCCCTACCCACTGGGCCCATGAATTGGTATAGTGTTTCTCAAAGGAAAGAGAACCCAAGAGTACAACTCACAGCTTATGCCACTTCCAGGACCATTTTCAAGACCACCTCCAACTGTAGCTAGAACAGCTTAGCAGTCCACTCCCAGCTGATACCATCTGTTAAACCAAGTTCAAATGTCTTCCTTAGTCACCCAGTCACAGGTGTTTCCATAAAGCCATGGATGTGAATTGAGAGAGGAGCGGTGGTAAAATGGGAATAAACAGACAGGAATACCTCATTTTATCATGCTTTGCTTTACCGTGCTTTGCAGTAAAATACTGTGTTTTTTACAAATTGAAGGCCAATGTGGCAAGTAGCTGGTATGTCAGCTCCCACAAAGTTGAAGGCTGATTCAATCTGAGAGGGGCTGTAGGTTGGGTGAGATTCGACACAGAGAGAGAAGTGAACGTGCTTTAACTTGGACTTGGGTAACTTGGATAACGATGCACTACAGACCTGCAGTTAAGACTCAGAAAGTCAGCACAGGAGCTGGTTTAGGAAGGAAGTGATTAGCTCTGTGACCTTAGACAAGTCACCCTGACTGGGCCCCCGTTTCCTCACATGTAAGTTAAGGGGGCTGGATTAGATCTGTACTTTACAACCCTTTCACATTACAGCACCCAGTGAAAGTTAGAGGGGCTTATTGAGTGTGATAAAATGTTTTCTTTATAGAATATAATTATAATGAAAATTAAAAATATAGCATTAACAAGGGAAAGTCGCTCAGTTGTGTCCGACTCTTTTCAACCCCATTTACTATACAGTCCATGGGATTCTCCAGGCCAGAATACTGGAGTGGAGAGCCTTTCCCTTCTCCAGGGGATCTTCCCAACCCAGGGATCAAACCCAAGTCTCCTGCATTGCAGGTGGATTCTTTACCAGCTGAGCCACAAGGGAAGCCCAAGAATACTGGAGAAGACAATAAATAGAGAATTTGTTAACACTTTACAAAAAAATTTGTTAAATGAGAAACTTGAATCCTGGTATCTAATTTTATATTCCCAGCTTTGTGTTTTAAATAGCTCATTCCTGATTGAGACTCTTGAACAGTGATCTCGTTAAATGACAAGAAACTGTGCAGCAGTAGGTGATACAAAGAAATTTAAACCATCTTTTATAACCACTCATTTACAACAGTAGAAATTATATTTAAGTTATGTTTAATGCTCTCCCTTTTCTTTCATTGACAAATGTGCTTATAAAATTTCTTGTGGATTTTCGATCCAATCAGACTTGTTCATAGCTAGTATTTTAAAACAATGATGAAGCCCCTGCTTACAGAACACAGACACTTTTACAATAGTCACTTCATAGTTTGAACATCATTTGTGGCACATCAGCCACAAATAGACAAAATTATCCAACACAGAAGTATGTAAAGACGGTTTCTGAGCTGTGAGCACCAGAACCCCCACCACACACACTCTCTTATTCACAACTTCCTACCTGCCAGATTGCTCCTTGGGCACCTGGGACACGAACTCCTCCAGCACCTCTATCTAGGCAATGATGTGCCCTGCATCTGGCTGTCAATGATGGCCTCTTGCTCAGTCTCAGACCACCCGCCCTCCAACCCCCGCCCCCATGTAACACCATCAGAGGATGAGGCTGTAGTGAACAGGAGTGACTGGTCCAGAGGCTTCAGTCACTGTAGAGGCTGGGAGGATGAACATCCCCGTCCCCCACCATCCAGACCTCATTCACTGTGCACTGGTATGTGTCATAGCTCCCTGGTTCAGTAGGTCTGGATTAGACCATCTCTATGGTTCCAATGCTAGCATCTATGATTATGATCCTGTGATGCTTCTTATTTAGGAGGCTGGATTTGGTTTACTGGTGGGAAAATGAGGTGGAAATGTCTCGGAGACAGTTTGAAATGTGGGCCCAAGCTCTCACAAGATTAAAACTGGAGGTATAATTTGGGAGCCAGCCTCATTGAGATGAAAACAGCTGCCCCAAGGATAAATTAAACTACTATGAAAGGGCAGAGTGAGAAAAGAACACCTCATATAGACCTTGGAAAATCATTTGCATCTCAGACATGGAAGAGAAGTCTATTCTGGCTTTGGAGTGGGGCATAGCCAAATGGAAGCTAAGGGCTGATTGAGGACTGTGTCCCAGACCTGCAAACCTCAAATCTAACTTTTCCTTGATCTCGTTGACCACTCTCCTCGGTTTCTTTTGTGGACTCATCTCCCTCCACCTCCTGGCTCCAATGGCATTATCCTCAGGCTTCTGTCTTACTTACACATTGCCTGGACACTCTCCCCAACTTCTGAGACTTCAGTCGCCACCCAAGAAGCTCATGTTTTCCAAGCCAGCATCTCTTGTTCAAACTTGTGCTCTGATCACCTATTTCTCAAGCAATCATTTGATTAGTTTACTCACTTCCCTAGTACCAGAGATAAAAATCCTCTGAATTTAAGCACAAATATTCTGCTTACCGGTCAGCCCTCATTTAGGGAGGAACACAGCCTGGCTCCAGCTGAGAAAACAAATGTCATTTGGGCACCTAAATAAAATGCTTGCACCTTTGAAAGTATTCTGGGCGGTGAGATGGGGTCACCAAAGAAATGGGATCACCAACAAGATGGGGTCACCAACATATCCCAATTTGCCAAGGACTTTCCCAATTTTAACACTTAAGATTCTTGCATCCCAGGAAATCTCTCAGGTCCAAGCAAACCTGGTGGTTGGTCCCCCCACCCCACCATGGAGGTATGCCCACTGTAAACAGAGAAGGTCTGGAAAGAATGGCTGAGTCTGTAAGTATAGACATCTTATGAATATTGGGGTGATGGGGGGAAGCAGATCTGGTCTAGCTACTCCCTAGGGCCCCTAGAACATTTGCAAAGGTCTGCAGGAGCAGGTGGGGGCAATGAGGCAGAGAAATTTGGGTACAAGTTAAACCCACAAGCTGAAGATGCCAGGGGACTTTTGAAATATAATTACATAGCCAAGATGACACCACATACACAATTATGTCTTTCTTTTTTTTTTTTTTTGCCATGCAACATGTGGGATCTTATTTCCCTGACCAAGGGATCAGACCTGTGCCCCCTGAATTGGAGGCACAGAGTTTTAACCACAGGGAAGTCCCCGTCTAGGGCTTTTGTATCTGTAAGTCTACAGTACATTCTCACAATTTAATGGCTTCATAATATTCCAAGAGGATTCTGAATTTTCTTCCATTTTTTTTCCTATTACGAATAACACTTCATGAATATCTTTGAGCTAAAAGGGTTTTTCTGTATTGAAATGTTTTTCAATAGTAACTTAAAATTATCATTGATGGAGCATATACATTTTGAGACATTATCTCATTTAACCCGCTATGTTAAAGCACCAATGTGGAGCAGATTTTATTTTCCTTAGGTAGAAATTGGAGCCCAGAGGCTATGTCATTTGCCCACAGCCAATGTGGGATGAAGCCAGGACTCGAAACTAGCACCACTCTACATCTTTTTAAATATGCTGATGATGAATTTTGATTAGTTCAGGGCCACACTGTTGCTTGCCCAGGTTTGCTGCACTGAGCCTCCCTGAGCCTTGCATATGTATCTCTTTATTTCTGGTTGTATGCATCGCCCAAGTCATCACATGTGTCGCTCTTTTGCATTTCTCCCACTGTGTTGATTTAATATTTACTTGTTTACACATTTGTTCCACCTGCAAGTGGGGGAAGCACACCCCTAGGGTAGAAATGCACTTATGTATCTCCTCCCAATGCACCCAAGCAGAATGAAGTAGAGATGAGAGATCTGTTGTTGAATGTGCAGAAGGAGAATCAATTGGTAGTTTAAGAGTGAAGGGTTATTACAGGATTGAAGGGACTGGAATAACTTGATGGGTGAGGACTGGTGGTCTTGTATGTGCTCAGAGAAGGTGACATCTCAGGGGCTGGGAGGAAGGGAGGAAGGATTTGATCCAGGCAGACTAGCTGACTGGACTGCGGGAACGAGGAAAGCAAATTTAGGGATGTGAGAAGGTCCATGGATGCCTTAACTTACTCAATACTTACAGAGCACCTACTGTATGCTTGAAGTATATGCAGTACTACTTTGGGTGGGGTGGAAAAGGCTTCTGTGGGGAGGCAACATTTTAGTTCTAATCTGAACATTAAAGAAGCCATCTGATGAAGATCTGAATAATGTTCTGGACAGAGTGGACCCAGCATGTTGGGGAAACAATAAGAAGACTAAATGTGTAGGGGCAGCTCTGTAATCTGGGGCAGGTTTCTTGACCTCTATTTGTCATAGGTAAAATGGGGATGATAACCCCACTGTACCCATCTCACGGTTGTTATGAGTACTGAATAAAAGAATGCACATGAGGAGCCCAATACAGTGCCTACAATTCAGCAAACAATGAAGTTTAGGGATAATAGTAATTGTTATGATCCTACAATTATGTATTATTCTATTAACAGAAGAATACTAAGAAGTGCATGCAAAGACACATGGAATCATCCAATGTTAATACTCAGGAGTCGGTCAGGCCTGGGTTCAGTCCTGGGGCCACGACATAACAGTATAATTTGCATTTTCTTTTACTTCTCTAAGCTGTAGTTTTCTCAGCTGTGAAACAAAAATAAAAATAGTACTTATTGCATAGGATTGTTTAAGGACTAAATGAAAAAAATACACACAAAGCATTTAATACAGGGCCTGGTCACATAGGTTCCCAGAAAGTCTGTTTGTTTATTATTATCATTGAAATACACAGAGGTTGACTCTCTACCATCCCATCATCTCCCAAGGAAGAACTCTGTACTTTACATCAGCCCTGAGCCCTTCTCTGACTTACCCATAAACTCTGTTAGCTAAGTGAATAATCTCCTGTTTGTAGTAACAGTGCCTTAGATAGGTTTTGTTCTTTACATTCAATGCACTTATTTTGTTAAATAGTCATTTTATTAGTTATACAAGAAAAGAATTAATAGGTTCTGATCAAATCAGCAATCCTAAAGAAATCAACCCTGAATGTTCATTGGAAGGACTGTTGCTGAAGCTGAAGCTCTAGTACTTTGACCATCTGACGCAAAGAATTGACTCATTAGAAAAGACCCTGATGCTGGGAAAAGATTGAAAGCAAAAGGAGAAGGGGGTGGCAGAGGATGAGATGGGTAGATGGCATCACCAACTCAATGGACATGAATCTGAGCAAACACGGGAGATGGCAGAGGGCAGAGGCGCTACAGTCCATGGGACTGCAGAGTCAGGCACGATTTAGCGACTGAACAACCACAACACCACCCTGATTTAAACAACTAAAATGTTATAAAATTCAAATCTAAACCACAATGAGATCCACTAGGATGGCTGAAATTTTTATTAAAAAAAAAAAAGGAAAACAACAAGTGTTGGTGGATGTGGGAAAATTAGAACTCTGATGTATTGTTGGTGAGAGTGTAAAACGGCGCAGCACTGTGAAAAGACATTGGCAGCTCCTCAGAAGGTTAAACGTGAGTTGCCATGTGACCCAGCAATTTGACTCCTAGATATATAGCCAAGAGAACTGAAAACATGTTCATGCAAAAACTTGTACACAGAGGTTTGTAGTCAAACATAATTGCCCAAAAGTAAAAATAACCCAACGTCCATCAGCTGATGAATGGATATATCCATACAACGGAACATTAGTCAGTCTTTTAAAGGAAGGAAATGCTGACATGTGCTGCAACATGGATGAACTTTGAAGACGTGCCAATTGAAATAAGCCAGACACAAAAAGGATAACTGCTATCCAGTTCCCTAGAACAGTCAGATTCGTAGAGACAGAAAGTGGGATGGTGGTTGTCAGGGGCTGTAGGAGGAGGAAAATGGGGAGTTAGTGTCTTGTGGGGACAGAGTTCCAGTTTGTAACAATAATAAAGCTCTGGAGAGAGACGGGGATGATGATCGCACAACTGTGTGAATGTACTTAATGCCAATGAACTCCACTTGAAAGATGGTTAAAATGGTTGGGGACTTCCCTGGTAGCCCAGTGGCTAAGACTCTACGCTCCCAAAGCAGGGGGCCCGGGTTCAATCCCTGACTGGAGATTAAGATCCCACCTGCTGCATAACGCGGCTCCCCCAAAATTTTTTTAATTGTTTTTTAAATGATTTATTTTTGGCTGTGCTGGGTCTTAGTTGCTGCGAGGGCTTTTCTCTAGTCACAGTGAGCAGGGGCTACTCTCTAGTTGCTGTGCATGGGCTTCTCATTGAGGTGGCTTCTCTTGTTGTGGAGCATGGGCTCTAGAGTGCATGGGTTTCAGAAGCTGTGGCTCTCCAGCTCTAGAGCACAGGCTCCATAGTTGTGGCTCATAGGCTTAGCTGCTCTGAGGCATGTGGGGTCTTCCTGAATCAGTTATCAAACTTGTGTCTCCTGCATTGACACTCAGATTCCTTACCACTGAGCCACCAGGGAAGCCTCTGTAAATTTTTTTTAAAGTAAATAATTAGTACAAGGAATGGGAAAAAAATATATAGATAATGCTTTGTCTTCTTTAATTAGCTCTCCTTACCCTTTCAGCAACAAAGTTACTCTCAACGGATACTATTATTTTCAATTAGTAAGGTTTCTAGTCCCTTTCCTAACATTTACATATGTACAGCTCCAGAGAAAATAGGCAAGGTTAATTTTTATACTCTTTAAATTTTTTCTTTTAGTGTATCTGTGGTTCCACAACTTCCTTTTCTTCCTTCCCCTCTATGGACTTTCTTTCTGCCTCATTGCTGCAATTCATGGGGTCGCAAAGAGTTGGACATGACTGAGCGACTGAACTGAACTAAACTGACCTAGTTTCCTCTTTAATCAAATCTTCAGGAACCAATTCATTACCATTAAAAATGATCTAACAAGCTTTATTTCGATCATTGCTAAAAATTCTTTTTTATTTTTGGATAATGCAATCACAAAGAATGTTACTTGACCAGTAAAAGACAGCGCTTCTGAATAAAATTTGAAAAACATATGCCAGCAAGCTTACCTGATGATAAAAATGATTGCAGCTGAAAGCTGCATCTGCCAGACAATGGTTTTAGATTTTCTGTGCTCACTGAAAGCCATGAAAAATGTATCACCCGGGATCTTGATAAAGAAATCAATTACCTACCTCATTCTGAAGGAAGAGAAAGAGAGGATTAAGAAAACAACAACAACAACCAAAAACGGTAAGAATAAAACAAACTGGGAAGAGACATATGTTTCAAGGTAGCATTGCATTTCCTGAAAATAGCTTTTATACGTTCAGATATTCAGAGTGATTTTTATTCCTTTATTCCTGAGTCCTAGGAAGTCACTGAGAACATTTATCCTCGAAGCAGCTAGCTGCCAACCTTCAACCACACCTAATGTCATTTTTCTTAGCTTGTCAGGGCAGTTACCCAGAGTTGCTTCTGCCCCTCCCCACCACAGGCATCCCATTCAAGAATTCACAGCCCCTGCTGGCCTGGCAGTAGAAAACGACTTTAGTTTGCAGGAGAAAGCTACACATGATCTTTTTTTTTTTTTTCCTGAACTGGATTTCTATCATAGGAGTTACTCCTTTTGCCCCTCACTGCTCCCTGAACAGCCCTGGTAAATAGGAAGTGAAAAAACAGCACAGATTTTTCAAAGCTCCATTTAGTCTTCTTAACAGGTCATTTTCACCGAGCAACACAGGGATGGAAAATTTTTATTTCCTGATCAATTACAAGTTACCCTCAGTAATTTCAGCCATTTCATTATCTTCTCGCCCTCACAAATGCTGCCTTCCCGGCCAGGAGGCTATAAAGCCAACGTCTTAGGAGATTCAGAATTTTATTAAACATTTATTTGCTTTGCTCAAAAGTGAATGTATGTCAGCTTGATCATAAAACAAATGACCTTTTTTTTGGCGGGGGGAAAGAACATGGTAAATGAAATGTGGGACTCATTTGCCAGCTGATGCTGAGGGCATGAAATAAATAAGAGGCTGGTGGTGGGGAAGCCTCTCACACCTGGGCTAGGAGAGTGCATCCATGGATTGAGAGCTGAGGCTGGAAGGAGAGGATCTGCTTTGCCCTGCTCTGGGAACACACACACACACACACACACACACACACACACACACACTCTGGGAACACACACACACACACACACACACACACACACACTCTAACTGGATTGACCTCAAGGGTAGCCATGGCCAGGCTGCACCTAATTTCAGAGGTTCTGCCCTCAGCCAGGGCTACTGTAGTTTTAAAGCTGCCAAGTAGCCATGGCCAGGCTGCACCTAATTTCAGAGGTTCTGCCCTCAGCCAGGGCTACTGTAGTTTTAAAGCTGCCACCATCCAGGACAGATCCTTGCTTTACTGATTCTCTACCTTCTACCATGTTTAGAAAACTAGACCAAGGTCACAGAGGCAGGGAATAAAAGCTAGTTTTACAGACATGCCTCAACCCATTTGTATGGACGGAATCCCCTGACTAGGACTGTGGCCCAAAAATGAATGAACAGAACCTGGTATCTAGCAAGGGGTCTCAGACCACCTGTATTTCTGTCTTCTACCTGATCCCTCCACTAGGGGACTGGCAGTAGTAGTAGTGTTAGCCGCTCAGCTGTGTCTGACTCTTTGCCACCCTATGGACTCTAGTCTGCCAGGTTCCTCTGTCCATGGAATTCTCCAGACAAGAATACTGGAGTGGGTGGCCATGCCCTTCTCCAGGGGGTCTTCTTGACCCTGGGATTAAACCTGGGTCTCCTGCATTGCAGGCAGACTCTCTACAATCTGAGCCACTAGGGAACTGGGGCTCAACATAACTGAGGAGGGGGCTAGCTAGGCTCCTGGGCACAAGGTGAAAAAAGTACCACTGGCTACTCAACCTGGCCCCACTGGCAACGCTTTCCTTAGTAGACGTCAGATGTATCTTTCCCCTGGAAACGCTCAAAGCGCATTTTGACCAGAGGAATGTTTAAGATGCGTCATGGAAGGATTTGTGGGAAGGCTACATTCAAAGGTTTATTGAAGAAACTGGAGTATAGTACTTAAAACCTATATCATTCTGGATTTGAGGGGATGGGAGTGAGAAACAGATTTCAAGCTAAGTCTTGAGCAGTTTGAAAACATGGCAGTGGCCTCAGGCTTGGGCAATGCTCCTGCTCTCTTCAGGAGGTGATGAAAAGGTCCAGCCTAGGTTTCTGGGCATCCTCTTCCACTGGGTGGCATCCTCGTTCTTTTTCTTTTTCTTTTTTTTTCAGCTGCACTGAGTGGCATGTGAAATCTTAGTTCTCCAACCAGAGATGGAACCCATACGCCCTGCAGTGGAAGCGCCAAGTCCTAACCACTGGACCACCAGGGAATTCCTGACAGCCTCATCCTTTGGCCAGACCTGCGGAAGCCTTGGTCCAGCAGTTCCAGACCAACAGCAAGGGCGCCACCTCCAGGCCAATCCCGAGACCTGGACAGATATTCTGGGTCACGTTCATTCTGGGTAGTGTATCGTGGGCAAAGGATCCCGGCTTCTGGGTTGTGACCTGGACAAATATTCTGGGTCACGTTCATTCTGGGCAGTGTATCGTGGGCAAAGGATCCCGGCTTCTGGGTTGTGACCTGGACAAATATTCTGGGTCACGTTCACTCTGGGCAGTGTATCATGGGCAAAGGATCCCGGCTTCTGGGTTGTGACCTGGACAGATATTCTGGGTCACGTTCATTCTGGGCAGTGTATCGTGGGCAAAGGATCCCGGCTTCTGGGTTGAGGACACCCTTCCCCATACAATTCTAGAATCTAGAGCTTCTTGGGACTCAAGAGTGTAAGTGGTTCATCGGTACTTTGCCACCTTGTTTGACCTCTGAAAAGAGAGGAGTTTCCTCAGGTACCAGCCTTGCTGTGTATTTTGTTTCAGGGATTAACAACTTTTTGTTTTTAACTTGACTTTGGCCTTCCTCAAATTAGCCTGGCCTGACATCCTCAAAGCCAACCGTTCCGGCCTGTCTCAAGGACCCCCCAGCCTAAGTGACTTCCTCCCTTGTGACCCATGTCAGGAAACCCATGATGGCTAACGTCAGTGACCTTGTGGGAAAGGTGGAACTGCTAGGCAACCAGGTGGCCTTCAAGGAGGGGTGTCCTTCACCTGACAGCCAGGCGTGCCCGAGACATACTCGGCTCTTCTCACACCTCATCACAGTCTTCAAAGGCCAGGATTCTCACATTGGCCAGCTGAGCAAAACTGTTTAGCAGATATCCTGTCACAAAAGCTGGGGAAGGCAGGGAAGTCCCACACCCACAGCCCCACGGCCTGAGAACTTTGCAGCCATGCCAGGTTTGCTGCTGGTGGTCTAAACAATTCTGCATGACCACCAGCTGTATAGCCGGCTGAGATCCTAGTCTCCCCAAAGGTAAGGCAGGAAATGCACAGGATCCTCTTCCACCTGAATCGCCGTAAGTGCCCGGGCAGCCGGAACCTGCTGGGATCAGACGAGACACTATTCAGCACACCGCTGATGTTCATTCAAAATCCTGCACATGGTCCAAAAGAGCTTTTGGTGGGGCTTCCCTGGTGGCTCAGAGATAGGGTCCTCCTGCAGTGCAGGAGACACGGGTTCGATTCTTGATCCGGGAGGATCCCACATGCCTCGGGCCAACTGACCCTGTGTGCCTCAACTACTGAGCCTGTGCTCTAGAGCCTGGGAGCCGCAACAAGAGAAGCCACTGCAATGAGAAGCCCAAGCACTGCAGCTAGAGAGTAGCCCCTACTCACTGCAACTAGAGAAAAGCCCGCGTGCACACCAGCAAAGACCCAGCACAGCCTAAATAAATAAATAAAATTATTAATTTTTTAAAAAAGGAGTTGGTTTAAAAGGGAAAAAAAAAAAGAACTTTTGGTGGCCCTGCAGTCTGGAAACTGTCTCTGAAACCCTGAATTCTTGAGGTCACAGGTACGCTGTCTGGGGATAGACAGCAACAGTCCTGAGGGCTAATATACCCTCTGCAGGCCCTTTAATGCCCATGGGCATCATATCGTCATGGTGGACGAAGTGGATACCCTGACTACGTGGGTGACTTCACCCTCTACACTGGACCTTTCTTCTGGGTTTATGGTGGAATACATCAGTCAAGCTCTAGAGAACTCTCCCTGCTCCCTGCCCACAGGGAAACACGACTGCACCACCCACCTTCACTGTAAAATCTGCAGACAGTTCAGCACATTCTTAGGTCCAGAAGACACAGACACACACCTACACGGCTTCCACTTCTTGAACCTTCTAAATCACCAACCATCTCACCAGCAAATGCTTAGGACCCCAAGGGCTTGCACCCTAGGGATGTACATCAGAGTCATCGGAAGAGCTTTAGAAAAAAACAGAATTCCTGCCATAAATAGACATGTATGTGGTCATTTGATTTTCAACAAAAACATCAAAACAATCCTGTGGGGAAAGGAAAATGTTTCCAACAAATATTACTGGAAAACTGGACATCCATTCCAGGTGAGAAAACAAGCCAACCTCCTGCCCTTATCTCCTGTGGATATAGTTGCTCAGTTGTGTCTGACTCTTCTGCAACGCTATGGACTGTAGCCCACCAGGCTTCTCTGTCCATGGGATTTCCCAGGCAAGGATACTGGGGTGGGTTGCCATTTCCTACTCCTGGGGATCTTCCCGACACAAGGATTGAACCCACGTCTCTTGCGTCTCCTGCAGTGGCAGGTAATTCTTTGCCACTGAGCCACCTGAGAAGCAGCTCCTACCTCCCCGGCCGCTTACCTCACTCCATACACAAAAGTTATTCAAGAAGAACCCTAAACTTATATATGAAAGCTAAAACTATAAAGCTTCTAGAAGAAAACAGGAAAATATTGTCATCACTTGAGTGTAAGCAAAAGTTTCTTAAGACACAGAAAGAAATACCCATACAAAAAAGACAAATCAGACTGATCGAAATTTAAAACTTTTGCTCATCAAAATACATCATTAAGAAAATGAATGGATGAGCCACAGACTGAGTGAAAAGTATTCTCAAAATATATATCTGACCGAGGAGGTATCCTGGACATTCAGAGAACTCTTAAAACTCAATAATAGGGCTTCCCTGGTGGCTCACTAGTGAAAAAAAAATCCTTCTGCCAATTCAGGAGACACAGGTTTGGCATGCCCTGGAGCAATTAAGCCGGCGCGCCACAACTATTGAGCCTGTGTTCTAGAGCCCGGGATCTGCAACCACTGCCCCCACATGCCGCAACTCCTGAAGCCTGAGTACCCTAGAGCGTGTGCTCCACAACACAAGACGCCACCGTGATGAGAAGCCTTTGCACTGTAACTGGATAGTAGCCCCCACTTGCCACAACTAGAGAAAAGCCCACGCGGTGACGAAGACCCAGCCAAAAATAAATAAATTTTTTGAAAAACTCAATAATAAAAAAATTCAATTTTTAAAATAGGCAAGGGATTTAAAAAGACATTCCAACGGGGGAAAACATGAATGGCCAAAATGTACATGAAAAAGTACTCTCCAACATTTCTTCATCTGGGAAATGCCTGTTAAAATCACAATGAGATACATCTATACTCCCCCACCAAAATGGCTAAAATTCAAGACTGAAAACACCAAATGTTGAAGAGGATAGTAGAATAACCAGAGCTCTCATACATTTTTTTTCCGCCAGGATATTTTTGGTGAGAATTTAAAACAGCACAACGATGTTGGGGAACGTGTGACAGATTCTCATAAAATTAAACACACACCTGACCTTATAACCCAATGAATTTATTCCTATGTATTTACCCAAGAGAAGTAAAAACACGTGACCACACACAGACACACAGTTGTACAAAAACATTTATGGAAGCTTTCATTGTAATTGCCAAAAACTGAAAATATTAATAGTTCAGGTGTCCAGGAGACTGACTTTAAAAGTCTGGTATTTCAAACAGTGGATTACTATTTACAGTAAAAAGGGACAACTGCTGATCCATGTAGCAACGTAAACAAATCCCCAAAATGTTAAGCAAAGGAAGCCAGATACAAAAGAAGACACGCCATTTCACTCCATTTTTGTTAAGTTCTAGAGCAGATAAATCTATGGTGAGAAAAAAAAAAAATCACCACAGATTTTTACCTCTGGGGAGATGAGGTGGGGACTGAATGCAAAGGTGACTGAGTGGTGATATTCTGCGTTTCCAGAGCGGTTTGGGTTATTTGGGTGCATGCATTTGTTAAGCTCATCAAAGGGTATATTTAATATCCATGCATTCTACCGTATATGTTTGAGCTAAATTTTTAAATTTAAAACTCATAAACAAACACACGATATATATGATGAAGTATACGGATGTTTGTAACACTTTGACATGCATAAAAAATAAGATGGGTTGATGGAGGAATAGACAGGTGGGGAGATGGATAGGTATGTGATCAGACAGATATAGAATCTCAGGTATACTGGTAATTATTGCACATTTTTTTTCTATTTGGGAGGGGTGGTAGGAACGCTAAACTGCATATGGCGATTTTTGTTTCTTAAGTGGTAAAGGTACATGGGGGCTTCCTTGGTGGCTCAGCTGGCAAAGAATCTGCCTGCAATACAGGAGACCGAGGTTTGATCCCTGGGTTGGGAAGATCCCCTGGAGAAGGGATGGCTACCCACTCCAGTATGTGCATGGCTGTTTGTTAGACTTTTGTCATATTTTTGTTCCTGGAATGTTCCGTAATAATAAATTATCAAATATATAAAGTAGAGTTACCAGGTGGTTCTGACACTCACTCCTGGCTGGGAACTGTTGGGCTCTGAGCACACAGAGGTCTTTGTGTGCAAAGTGCTGAGGAGCCACACAGCACTCACCTAGGGGGAAGAGATGAGCTTCCTATTGCTGCAGCAACACCACAGATTCGATGGCTTAAAACAAAACAAATTTATTGGGAATTCCTTGGCGGTCCAGTGGTTAGGATGCCTCTTTTCACTGCTGGGACCTGAGTTCGATCCCTGTTTGGGGACCTAAGATAATGAAAGCTATGCAGCCAAAAAGAAAGCAACCCCAAAATTCTGCAATAAACATTCTTATTTAAATTACTTTAGTTTCCTCTTGGATTTCTAGGGACAAATTCCCAAATGTGAGATAACTGGGTTGAGGTGTTCATCTATTCTTGTTTTTGTCTGACGTTCATCCTTTTCCACCGGGAACATGCCCTCCTCCACTGTATGGTTCTCATGTGCTTTTAAGCAAAAGTCCCCACCTGTCCTGTCCCAGGGGTGGGTGTTTGAGCCAATTTGTTCATGGGAGATTGGTAACAACAAAACACAAATCTCAAGTGGTTTAGCACAGTAAGGGTTTATTTTTTGGTGATATAACTCTAATGGCAGAAAGTGAAGAGAAACTAAAGACCTTTTTGATGAGGGTGAAAGAAGACAGTGAAAAAGCTGGCTTAAACCTCTACATTCAAAAAACAAAGATTATGGCATCTTGTCCCATCACTTCATGACAAATAGAAGGGGAAAAGTGATAGAAGTCATGGGTTTTATTCTCTTGGGCTCCAAAATCACTGTGGACAGTGACTGCAGCCATGAAATTAAAAGCTGCTTGTTTCCTGGAAGGAAAGCTATGATAAACCTGCACAGTGTATTAAAAAGCAGGCATCACTTTGCCAACAAAGGTCTATATCGTCAAAGCTATGGCTTTTCCAGTAGTCATGTACGGATGTTAGTCACATACAGATGTGAAAGTTGGACCATGAAGAAGGCTGAGCACCAAAGAATTGATGCTTTCAAACTGTGGTGCTGGAGAAGATTCTTGAGAGTCCCTTGGACTGCAAGGAGATCAAACGAGTCAATCCTAAAGGAAATCAATCCTGAATATTCATTGGAAAGACTGATGCTGAAGCTAAATAAAGGTCCAATACTTTGGCCACCTGATGCGAAGAGCTGACTCATTGGAAAAGATGCTGATGCTGGGAAAGATTGAAGTCAAAAGAGAAGGTGGCAGCTGAGAATGAGATGGCTAGATAGCATTACCAACTCAATGGACATGAATTTGAGCAAACTCTGGAAGATAGTGAAAGAGAAATGTAGTTTTCTCCTGTGTCTGAGAAGAAATGAACCAGCTCGGTCACCACATAGCATTGTTTTTGTCGATTACAATACCCCAAACCTGAATGTATGTTCACTGGAAGGACTGACACTGAAGCTCCAATATCTGGCTACCTGATGCCTTCGCATCAGCCGACTCATTGGAAATGACCTTGATGCTGGGAAAGATTGAGGGCAGGAGGAGAAAGGGGCGGTAGAGGATGAGATGGTTGGATGGCATCACGGACTCAATGGACATGAGTTTGAGCAAACTCCGGGAGAGAGTGAAGATGGGGAACTCTGGCATGCTGCAGTCCATGGGATCGCAAAGAGTCGGACACGACTTAGCGACTGAACAACAATACCCGAACATTAGGCTTCTCAGTGATAGGCATATGACCTAGGCAGACTGATTAGTGTCCTTCTAGGGAATTGTTGTGGATAATGGGAGTCTCATAGGACTAGAGATATGCAGCTCTTGTTAGCATACCACTGGCAGGGCTTCTCCAGGAGAGGGAAGGGAGGAAAGGCTACCAGAGAACAAAGGCAGTCGGGAACTGTCAAGGAGCTCAGATCCCTGGGGCTCTGCTTTGAGCTTCTGGATCCAGAATCAGCTCCTTTGGATAAATTCCTTTTGTTTGAGCCAGTCTGGGTTGGATTTCTGTCACATGCAACTAAAGAAGTCCTGACTAATAACGCACAGCCCAAGGGATAAAAAGTTTTACTAAAAGTGTTTGAAACATTTTTTCTAGATTGCTCTCTAAAATAACTTAGACATAGTGTAGGGCATTTCTATTTTCCCAATTAAAAAAAAAACCTTCTTTTGTTTATGGCTGCACCTCACAACTTGCCGGATCTCAGTTCCCCAACCAGAGGTTTGAACCCAGGCCATGGCAGTGAAAGCGCCAAGTCCTAACCACTGGATCACCAGAGAATGCCTTGTTTTCCCAATTTTTGTTTTTCATAACTTATATGTACTTCTTTCTTCTCAATTCCTATGTATTTTACTTTTCCTTCTTAGAAAATTATGGCAAGCATTTCTACTATAGCAAGCACTAAATTAAGTTACATTAATTAAACTATACTATGTTAGGACATTTTGGTTTTACACTTAAAGACATTTCAACATGTTTGAAAATTCAAAGCTTAGAGATGAAAGTGAAGTGAAAAGTAAAATCTTTCTTTCTTACCACTTCCCCCTCTCCCAAAAGGCAAACAGCTTTTTGGGCTTTCTTCCAGAAAAAAACAATAATTGTATATGCAAGAATGTGATTAATGTGTGTGTGTGTGTGTTTGCAAGCTCTTAATTATATATCTTTTTATAGCGGTTTTTAGGTATAATGATTCTAAGTGAAGATTCCAGGTGTGAGAGGCACTCCTTAAGCCCTTAAGCCATGAACAGATGGGAGAGAATGCATTCACCCCTCCAGAAGAGAGGCAGGGTGCAGGGGGTGGACCTGGGGGTATCTCCCAGGAGGAGCCCTGCTTGAGAGTGGAGCAGAAGGACATTTTAATGGGTTGACACCACCGATTCAGAGTTATGTTGCAAGAATTCTGCTCTTTCTTTGCAGCCCACTATCCCTGAGTTGGGCAGATTCCCTAGAGGCGAGCATGGGCACCCTACACCAGTATTCTTGCCTGAGAAATCCCATGGATAGAGGAGCCTGGTGGGGTACTGTCGATGCAGTTACAAAGAGTCGGACATGACTGAAGCGACCAGCTGTGCACAGCATGCTGGTTTTAGGACCTCCGTAGCATACGCTATTTTGTCATAAATTTCTTTCTCGATTGTTGCATAGCCCCTCTTATCACCATTATTTCTTCTCTGATTAAAAATACTTATTGGCAGGACTTCCCTGGTGGTCCACTGGTTGGGACTCCATGCTCCCAAAGCAGGGGACCCCGGTTTACTCCCTTGTCGGGGAACTAGATCCTGCATGCCACAACTAAGACCCAGCACAGTCAAATAAATATAGAAACTTAAAAACAAAAAACAAAAACTTATTGGCTAAGGGACTTCCCTGCTGGTTCAGTGGCTAAGACTTGGAGTTCTCATTACGGGGGACTTCCAATCGATTCCTGGCCTAGGAACTAGATCCTACACACCACAATTAAGAGTTCACAGGCTGCAACTGCAGATCCCGCCTGCTGCAACTAAGACCCAGCCAAATAAATAAATATTTAAAGAAAAACTCATTGGCTAACACTTGTTCACAAGTCTCTCTTTTTCTGTGATATTTTCATTTGGAGTTCCTTTTCAGCTTTCCTTCCCCTTGGTGGTGGGTGCCCCTGGGGGCTTGGAATGCAGGCATGCTAGGGCGTGCAGATCTGCCTGGAGTCTCATTGACCTCAGAACAAGTCATCTCCTGGGAAAGAATGACTCCTGGGGGACGACAGCTTCAGGCAGACAAACCTGGCACCTGAATGAGCTTCGGGTGGTAGGGTGTGGAGGTGATGCTTGTCACTCTTACCCGTGTAGTCCCTGACTAAGCCACCTGGAACCCAGGATCCCTGGCTTGAGCTGTGTCAGTTTTTAGGCTCCATATGAAGAAATCTAGCAGAGCTTTTTCCAGTACAAAGTGTATAAGACACAGGACCAGATACAATCATGTTCCCTTTCATTGTGTCCATGTGACAAACTGTGTCGGTAAAGTACGGAGAGTGGCCTTGCTCCCCATGTCTACATGCACTTATCATGGAAGACAGCACGCTTCGGCCAGCTGAGCTTGTCAGAGAACATGATGTAGCTTTGCTCTCCTGCTCATTGATGTTGGTGGTATTCGTTGTTGTTGTTGTTTAGTAGCTCAGTTGTGTGTGACTCTTTGCCATCTCATGGACTGTAGCCCCACCAGGCTCCTCTGTCCATGGGATTTCCCAGGCAAGAATACTGGAGTGGGTTGCCATTTCCTTCTACAGGGGATCTTCCCGATCCAGGGATTGAACCTGAGTCTCCTGCACTGCAGGCAGATTCTTTACTGCTGAGCTCCTGGGAAGTCCTGGTGGTATTCTTGCATGATGGTTATTTCCACCTTATCAAACTGGCTAAGCTGTAGTACCCAGTTATTTAGTCAAACACTCATCTAGGTGCTACTGCAAAGGTATTCTGTAGATGTGATTATTGAGTTTAAGTAAATGAAATTATCCTTGATAATCTGGGTGGGCCGCATTTAATCAGTAGAAAGGCCCTTAAGGACAGAAACTTGTCTGTGGATTGTAACAGCAGCTCCTGCTCCTTAGCAGAGCTAAGCTGATTCCTGGCAGTAGATTTCTTTATACACTTTTCCTACCGGTTCTGCTTCTCTGGTAGAAACCCGATGGATATACCATGGGAGTGGTGGTGCCAAGGGGAGGCTGCAGTTGGGGCGTTTTGTGGAGATGGCAGGGCCCGCGTGACACTGTCTTGACTGTGGGTATCAGACAACATGGCAAGAGGAGACCCTACACCTTCTTCACCAGCAGTGGGTGTCACTGAAAACAGGGTGGAGAAAAGAGCAGACGCCTTGAGAAAGAAGACAGCGCTTGCTGGTGAACATGAGCGCACACACAGTCTGGGGACGCTCGGAAAGATCCCCGTGAGACTGAGGCGGCTGGAAGTCCTTCCTCATCAGCAGGCGTAAATGTAGAACCCAAACGAATGCTAATCTTCTTGTGACCCCATTTGTAGCTTGAGGATGGGGTGGTGCCAAGAAACACAGCGCTTGAGAGTGCAGGAAGCAGGTGGCACGCTCAAATTAGCACCGTGCGAGGAGGTCTGACAAACTGTCTACTCAAGGCTGGCCGGGATGTAGGGATCCCACGAGGAGCAGCCCAGTACTCCCGGGGCTGGAAAGAGTCCAGCTCTTACTTCCTCTGGGCTGATGGGACAAGATGAAAGACGCCCGGAAGCTGGAAGCAGAGTTGTGTACAGAAAGTTGTCCTGTGAGGAACCTTCCCTGGAGGGACAGCTAGAGCAAGACAAGCTCTTACAGAGGGAGCCGAGGAAATAAATGACTCTGATCTTCCTATTTCTGGGTCTTCACTGGCTGTCCAGTGGTTAAGACTCTGAGCTTCCACTGCAGGGGCAAAGGTCAATCCCTGGTAGGGGAACTAAAATCCCACACACCTTGCAGTGTGGCTAAAAAAAAAAAAAAAAAAAAGATGATCTTAATCTTTTTCCTCCCCTGGTGTCTTGTCCGGGGCTCTCCCAACCAGCAGACAGGGTCCTAGGAGCCCATCCATTTGATCCATGTAGGTCAGCCTTGAGGCAGAGAGCAGGATGGAGAATGATGAACGATCTGGAAGGGCAGAGAAATGCTATCTGGCCCACACAGATTACCCTGGAATACTGAACCTGAGGGGATCTTTCCTGCCTTGGGAAAGGTTTTTTTTTTTTTAAAGCATTATGTTATATTTATAGTTTCTCTTTGTTCTGGTGATTCTCAAGCAGGGATGGCAGGGCTCCCCTGGAGGGTAATGGAAAGGTGTGTGGGCAATTTCTTTTTTCTCTGCTTGTCTCAATGACTTGGGGGCACAGTTGGCATTTTCTGGGTGGAGGCCAGGAACGCTAAGTGCTTTTCTGTGCTAAGGAAGAGTGCTGAAGAATGAAGAACTTGTTGAAAGCCCTGGAGAGTAGGTTAAGCTCAACCAGGGGAAGGAACCAGAAAGCACAGTGGCTAGAACTGAAGCATCCAGAAGAAAGCTGGTTATGCCTAAGGGTTAGATCCTTGGGTGACTTACAGCTACCCGGGCAGCTGCAAGCACCGCCATGGATGAAAGAGACAGGTTGGAGGTCAGGAGCTGGGACTGACACATACTGCCCAACGGAGAGAAGCTCCATGTGTTCAACCAGCAAGACCTCGGGAGCCTAGAGTCAGGCTAGTAGGTACATCGGGAACATCTGTGGGCAGGGCGGGCCTGTGGGTTTACACCATAACGTAAGGTCAAATCCAGAGTAAGGAGGGCGCTCTAGGTCCATATGGTGCCAGCATGGATGGATGCTGTCCTGGGCTCAGATGAGGATGGGCTGCCCTGGTGGCTCAGATAGTAAAGAATCTGCCCTCAATGTGGGAGACCTGGGTTTGATTCCTGGATAGGGGAGATCCCCTGGAGAAGGAAATGGCAACCCACTCCAGTATTCTTGCCTGGAGAATTCCACGGACAAGAGGAGCCTGGCGGGCTACAGTCCAGGGGGTCGAAAAGAGTCAGACACGACTGAGCGACTGACACACACACAGATGGGGACACCAGCTGTTTGTCTTCTCCGCCGTCCCTGTGGGGTTGTCTCTTTCTCGTCAGGTGGGTTCAGGGAAGATGAGCTTTAGAATCTGACAAGACGGGAGGTGACAAGGAGGGTCAGGGGCTGGAGAAACCACTGTAGTTAAAAGATCCCGCCCCCTTTATTTCTGTGTCCTTGAGCTGGGGACAGACCGGTGGCTCTAGAAACGGAGGCAGCGTGAAATGTGCAGGTGGAGGCAGCAGGGGGCGCTACTGGGCCTTCTAGAGGTGGGAAGTTGGCGAAGTCAAAGGGTTGGTTTCATATACAGTATACTGAATAAAAGATGCATCTCAACTTCAGAGATAATATAAGAAAAAAAGAGTGTTTTAGAATTGACAAAATACACAGTCCTTTTACTTGGTTCTCTCAGTAACCTTAAGAAATGAACAGGGGAAGCCTGGAGAGCTGCAGTCCATGGCGTCACAAAGAGTGGGACATGACTGAGTGACTGAACTGAAATGGATATCTCCATTTTATCAGTGGAAAAACTGAGGCTGAGAGAGAGTGGATAACTCCCCAGGTATAGGGCTTTAGTCCAACAGGAACTCATGTCTCCTAGAACTTTCCCTGGAGCCAGTGACGCTCTGAAATTTCCATTTAGCAGGGATTTGGGCACAGCAAGTGAGTTGGAAGGAGCCTGGAGCCAGCTTGTCTTAAGAGCTCCCTGGGAAAAATTACACTTCTCGCGTGGCTTTTTGGAGGACAAATGGCCGTTATGGTTGTCGTTCAGTTGGTCAGTCGTGTCCACCTGTTTGCGACCCCATGGACTGCAGCACGCCAGGCTCCAGTGCCCTTCACTGTCTCCCAGGGTTAGCTCAGACGTCCGTTGAGTCGATGATGCCATCCAGCCATCTCGTCCTCTGTCACCCCCTTTTCCTCCTGCCCTCAGTCTTACCCGGCGTCTTTTCCAGTGAGTCGGCTCACTGGAGATGATGGTGAGCGTGCAAATCTCCCGGGCCACTCCCTCCAGCTGCCAGTGCTTACAGCTGTGAGCAGTACTCCCAAGGTTTGTCTTGTCTAGACACCACCAGCCCTGGACGGGGACTCGCCCCTTACCTGACCCTCTCGGCAGACCCCAGCTTTTCTCAGGCCACTGTGACCCCCAGCTTCACTGGAACCAGGTCCCAGATACCTCAGGGCTGTCTCGGAAATGCTGAGGGCTTGTGAGGACTTCACAGAACCCACACAGCCCAGCCAGTGCCTGCTCTCTGCCTGGGGCCCCTCAGAGATCCCGGGCAGGCCCCACACCTCCACGAGGCCACTCAGTCTCTGTAACCGAGTTTAAAGTGTCTAAGCCATGAGGCCAGGACCCTGGGCCTGGTCCCCACAGGCCCCAGTATCTCTGCTCAGAAGGAATTAGAGCTCCAGGCTTCTGTTGTCTTTAAGCTTTTTTTTTTTTTTTTTTGACATGGGCCATTTTTAAAGTCTTTCTTGAATTTGTTACAGTGCTGCTTCTGTTTTACATTTTGGTTTTGTGGCCATAAGCCATGTGGGATCTTAGTTTCCTGACCAGGAATTGAACCCTCACCCCCGGCATTGGAAGGCGAAATGTTAACTACTGGACCTGCAGGGACGTCCCAGGCTTTTGTTCTGGCCTCGTGTGTCACAGAAGCTTCTACTCAGATATAGAGCATATCTGAGAGAAAATCAAGACCCAAGCAGGTCTCTCAACACGGACACGTGTGCTTCTGACAAGGCTGCATGGGGCATCTTTTTCTTGTACAAAGAAAGCATTTAGCCTCCATGGCTTATTTCCAGCTAATAATCTAATTTAATCTAGTTTCAGAGACTAACACTTATTTTTTTTAATATTTTAAAAATTTACTTATTTCTTTGGCTGTGCCCAGTCTTAGTTTCAGCTTGCGGGCTCTTCAGTCTTTGTTGTGGCATGTGGTATCTTTAGTTGCAGCATGCGAACTCTTAGTTGAAGCATGCAGAATCTAGGGACTTCAAGGAATGAACCTGGGCCCTCTGCATTGGGAGGGAGCACAGATTTTTAGCCACTGGACCACCAGCAAAGTCCCTCAGAGACTAATATTTAAAGAGACCTATAAATTGACCACCTAAACCATAAACTCCTAGGTCCGTGCTAAGTCGCTTCAGTCGTGTCTGACTCTTTGCCACCCCATGGACTGTAGCCCACCAGGCTCCTCTGCCCATGGGATTCTCCAGGCAAGAATACTGGAGTGGGTTGCCCTGTCTTCCTCTAGAGGATCTTCTCGACTCAGGGATCAAACCCTCAAACACACGCATTTATGGTTTAGGTTTCTTTATGGTTTTGGAAGCCAATGTAACATTACAGCAAATCTTGAACAAAGAAAAAACTTCATACTAACCCTACCACCTTAGCACTATTTCCAGAGTTACACAGTCACTCCTATTGCTTATTGAGCATTTACTATGTGCCAGCCATGTACGTCGTACATCACTGTGCACTGTGTTCTTAATTACAACCCTCATTCTATCACATATCTAGCATAAAAGAGCAGGTTCATAACTAACTCATAAACAATATTCACATGTTCATATAATCTTTATCATTATAATTAAAAAAAATATAGTACAGTATAAGAAATTTGGAAAACAAGTAAGGAAAAAAGACCTATCCAACACCTAAGAACCGCTTACCATTATGTCTCTATGTACTTTTACAGAAAATGGCAATCACATATCTTACTTTTCCTAACATCATCTCATTAGCCTTTCCTCATCTTATCACCCACTCTTGCAAAATAGCCTTTGCTCACAGAAACTTCCAGCCCTGCTGGCATTGTCCAGGTTTCCCCTGCAGCTGACTTCTTAAACATTACTGGAAAAATGTCAAAATGATTGTCTGTCATTTGTTCTAAGCGGTTTCAGCCGAGAATGGTCTGGCTCTGTGGGGGCCCCCACCTGCAGGACTCAGTCCTGCTCATGTGTGAGGAAGGGTTCTCCTCCCTGAGCCACTTTCAGAGAGGGCTGGCGGGGAGGAGATTAGCTTAGCTTTGCGGCTTTTTCCCTCTGTACCCCTCACTTGGCCTCTCTTCGGTCTCATCTCAGATGCCCATTTCTTTGTTGCTGGAGTCAGACAGTCCTGGGCTCAGCCACTTAGCGGAGCGACCACAGGTGAGGCACCCTGCATCTCTGAACCTTCCTGTTTAGGCAGCACCATCTCCATGAGGCTGCCATCCACACATGAGACGATGCACACAGAATACAGACCAACACAGCTGCTGCTGTTGGTGCTGAGCAGTCATTCTGGGTCCGGGGTTTGATCTCCATCACTGAGTGTGTCCCTCTGCCTGAACCTGACCTGTGGACTCACCCCTGCGAGCAAACTGTGATTTTGGCTCTTGTGAACCAGTTCCTCTGGGTATGAGGGTCCACACCCAGACTTCCTTGACCTCTATCTCCTCAAGCCCTGTCTCTTATTTTGACTTCCTTACCAGAAGTGACACTCCTCTTGCTGAACAGTGGCAACCTCCCCAGGCTCCAAACCTTCCCAGCCCCATCATATCTTTGTTCCCCAGGTCCTTCCCTTCTTTGCACTGAATCTCCTGACACAAGTTCCCCTCCATATATGCATGGTGACCTGGTGACACCCGCTAAGTACCATGCTCCTTAAGTGCTCTGCCCATTTGTCATGTGGCTGCACACGGCAAAGTGTCTTCTATATGTATGCTTTCCTATGTTAAGAAAGCAATCTGATGTCACTAAGATAAATAAAAAATAAAACTTTATATGTGTATGGTAATTGGAGAAGGCAATGGCACCCCACTCCAGTACTCTTGCCTGGAAAATCCCATGGACGGAGGAGCCTGGTAGGCTACCGTCCATGGGGTCGCTAAGAGTCGGACATGACTGAGCGACTTCACTTTCACTTTTCCCTTTCATGCACTGGAGAAAGAAATGGCAACCCACTCCAGTATTCTTGCCTGGAGAATCCTAGGGACGGCAGAGCCTGGTGAGCTGCCGTCTACGGGGTCGCACAGAGTCGGACACGACTGAAGCGACTTAGCATAGCATAGCATAGCATACAAAGTACCTGCTGGCAAGTTATCACCTTTGATTATCCTAACAGTCTCCTGAGCTAAATAAGAACAATTTAGGGATTTCCCTGGCAGTTCAGTGGTTGAGATGCCATGCTTTCAATGCAGGGGACAAGGTTCAATCCTTGGTTGTGGACCTAAGGTTCCACAAGCCTTGCAGCCAAAAGATTAAAAAAAAAAAAACAAGCTAGTTAGCTTCTTTTTCTTACTTTTTTTTTGGTCTTGCTATATGGTTTTGAGAGTCCCTTGGACTGCAAAGAGATCAAATCAGTCAATCCTAAAGCAAATCAAATCTGAATATTCACTGGAAGGACCGATGCTGAAGCTGAAGCTCCAATACTTTGGCACCTAATGCAAAGAGCTAACTCACTGGAAAAGACCCTGATGCTGAGAAAGACTGAAGGCAGGAGGAGAAGAGGGTGACAGAGGATGAGATGGTTCGATGACATCATTGGCTCCAAGAACATGAGTTTGAGCAAATTCTGGGAGATAGTGAAGGACAGGGAAGCATGGCGTGCTGCAGTCCATGGGGTCGCAGAGAGTCGAATAGGACTTAGCAACTGAACAACAGCAACATGGTTTGTGGGGTCTTAGTTCTCTGACCAGGGATTGAACCCGAGCCCTTGGCAGTGAAAGCGCTGAGTCCTAACCACTGGACGGCCAGGGAATTCCCATTATGTAGTTAGCTTCTTTTGAAGATGGAAAATTAAGGTGCAGAGAAGTGAATTGTCCAAGTTTGTTGACTTCACAGTTGCACTAAAATGAGTATTATGTGATTTCAAATTTAGTACGTTCCCCACTATCCTACTCGAATGACTAACAGCCCCTTCACTTTTCATGTGGTATATGCCGTTTAGAAGAAGAATTCAAATTAATGAATCCAAATGAGTTTTCTTTTCTGGCTGGCCATGGGAAAAGAGGAAGAACTTGTAATAGTAAAGTCATGCAACAGGAAGATGATATTCCTATGGCTATGTTGAAGGCTGCAGAAGCTAGCAGGCTTCACCACTTCAATTTAAAAATGAGGAGAGAGAGGAGAGTGACTGAGGGCAGCAAAGAGGGACACAGAGAAGGAGAAAGAATTTTTGTTCTGTGGGCTAGAAGAAAATCTCCCAAACCTGCAATCTTTCTGTTATTGACAAGGCAGCCAGAATTTGGACCTGGTTTTCACAAAGACCAGCTGGGAAACCAGCTCCAGGGTCCGGGTAGGTTGTTGGGCTTAATAAAGTCTGGGTTCTAGAGAGATAAAGTAGACATCAGATGGAGTCAGCAGAAATCAGGGCGTTGGGAATGTCACCCCTCCTCCCCAAGACAGCTTCCTGAGGAGCTCTTGTTGGTGTGATAGTGTTTAACCAACACTGGTGGAAGGGCTGGCCACCTTGCCAGTTCATCTGGACCATAAAGAAGGCAGAGTGCCAAAGAATTAATGCTTTCGAATTGCGGTGCTGAAGAAGGCTCTTCAGAGTCCCTTGGACACCAAGTAGATCAAACCAGTTAATCTTAAAGGAAATCAATCCTGAAAACTCATTGGAAGGGCTGATGCTGAAGCTAAAGCTCCAATACTTTGGCCACCTGATGTGAACAGCCTACTCATTGGAAAAGACCCCAATGCTGGGAAAGATTGAGGGCAGGAGGAGAAGAGGGCAACAGAGGATGAGACGGTTGGATGGCAACACCGATTCAACGGACATGAACTTGGGCAAACTCCGGGAGATGGTGAGGGACAGGGAAGCCTGGCATGTTGCAGTCCATGGAGTTGCAAAGAGTCAGACACGACTTGGTAACTGAACAACAAAAACAAACTCGTAGCAGCTCCCAAAGGCAACGTGAGGTTAGAGGAAGCCCAGTGGGCATGGGTCTGGCATGGGAGAAAAGACCTGGAGCCCTGCGAGGGTCACGATCAGCAGCAAACATCGGTTGAATTACTGGTGTTCAAGACAGGCAGCCAGAGTCAGGTCTGAGTTTTAAGAGAAACTATTCCCTGATAGGTCTGGAGGCCAGAAATGCAAAATCAACGTGTTGGCAGGCCTGTGCTGAAAAGCTCTAGGGGAGCTGTGCCCCTGAAAGATACCGTGCCTCTTTCAGCATCTAGAGGTTGCTGGCAATCCTAGACATTGCTTGGCTTGTAGACCCACCACTCCATACACACCTCATCTTCGCATGGCCTCCTCCACGGGTATCTGTGTCTCTTCTTATATGGACACTTGTGATTGAATTTAGGGCCCATTCAGTATGACCTCACCTTAACCTCATATACCTACAAAGACTTCTATTCCAAATCATGTTCAGGGTACTGGAGGTTAAGGTGTCAACAAGTCTTCTTGGGGACACAAGTCAGCCCACAACATGACATAATATCTAAACAATGTCAGGAAATTGACAACCATCCAAAGGAAACATGTTCTCGTTTTCTTTTGTTTCCCAGGTTAATGGAATAGTTTTCCTTGTCATACATTGTACTCCTTCCCTTCACCTTTATTTTTTTTTTAAAGAGAATAGTGCTTTTCTTAATTATTGGGTTGGCCCAAAAGTTCGTTCGTGTTTTTTCCATAGCATTTTATGGCAGGACATAACTGTTCACTGCAGAATATTTAGAAAACAGAAGCACACAAAGATAATCTTTAATTGGGAAAAGAATCTGAAAAGAGTGGATTAAAAAAAACAGAGTGGATATATATATACATATAACTGGTTCACCTTGCTGTACGACAGAGACTAATACAATGCTGTAAATCAACTATACTCCAATAAAAAGTTTAAAATAAAAAAACAAAAGAGAGATAATCATTATTAAGTATTTTTCCATGTATAGTTTTACTTTGGATAAACAGTATCACGTTACATAAATTGTTTTGAAGCCTGTTTATTTTTACTCAATGTATCATATGTATTTTCCTAGCCAAATAGGAAAATGTTTGGGTATTACACAATGTGATTTTTAATGGGCCCACAGAATGTCTTCTTATGAATTATTACTCCTCTATCATTGGCTATTTAGCTTGTGTATTTTTTTTTTTTTGCTACTGTAAGTAACACTGTGATGACCATCATTTTCACATAGGTCTTTGTACACGTATCTGATAAGTTCCTAGAAATGCAATTGTTAAAGATATGCACAAGTTAAGGTTTTTGATGCACATTGATAAACCGTCCTCCAGAGAGACTATACAACAACCGCATATGAAAATGCCAATGCTAAATCACTTAGGGTCTCCCTGAAGAAACCTGTCCATTATATTCTGAGAGTCTTGTTAAAAATGCAGATTCTGAGCCTGTTTACAAGTCAGGAGAGAAGTGAGGACCCAGTTCTCCATTTCCAACTCCCTAGAGGGTGCTGCCACTGACATCTGCTGACTATGCTTTGAACAGTAAGGATTTAGAGGACTGCCAAATCATACAAGTAGATTAAATGAAAAGTGGCCTCTCAGTACCAGCGGATTCTGGAAATTCCTTGGTGGTCCTGCGGTTAAGATGCTGCGCTCTCACTGCCAAAGGCCCAGGTTCCATCCCTCATGGGAGAACTAAGACCTCGCAAGCCCAGGTAGAAAACTCTCTTAAAAAATACCAGCAGATTCCAATCAACAGGCACTTGACTTATTCATCTGAACAGAAGACAGGTAAGGCACCAGGTTCTCAAGGCAAGAATACTGAAGTGGTTTGCCATTCCCTTTCCCTGAGGACCATGTTTTGTCAGAACTCTCCACCATGACCCGTCCATCTTGGGTGGCCCTACATGGTGGCTCATAGTTTCACTGAGTTAGACAAGGCTGTGGTCTGTGTGATCAGTTTGGTTAGTTTTCTGTGATTGTGGTTTTCATTTTGTCTGCCCTCTGATGAAAAAGGATAAGAGGCTTATGGAAGCTTCCTGATGGGAGGGACTGACTGTGGGGGAAACTGGGTCTTGTTCTGATGGTTGGAGCCATGCACAGTTCAGTTCACTTCAGTTGCTCAGTCGTGTCTGTCTCTTTGCAACCCCATGAACCGCAGCATGCCAGGCCTCCCTGTCCATCACCAAGTCCCAGAGACCACCCAAACCCATGTCCATTGAGTCAGTGATGCCATCCAAACATCTCACCCTCTGTCGTTCCCTTCTCTTCCTGCCCTCAATCTTTCCCAGCATCAGGGTCTTTTCAAATGTGTCAGCTCTTCGTATCAGGTGGCCAAAGTATTGGAGTTTCAGCTTCAGCATCAGTCCTTCCAATGCATATTCAGGACTGATTTCCTTTAGGATGGACTGGTTGGATCTCCTTGCAGTCCAAGAGACTCTCAAGAGTCTTCTCCAACACCACAGTTCAAAAGCATCAATTCTTCAGAGCTCAGCTTTCTTTATAGTCCAATTCTCACATCCGTACATGACCACTGGAAAAATCATAGCCTTGATTAGATGGACCTTTGTTGACAAAGTAATGTCTCTGCTTTTCAATATGCTGTCTAGGTTGGTCATAACTTTCTTTCCAAGGAGTAAGCGTCTTCTAATTTCATGGCTGCAATCACCATCTGCAGTGATTTTGGAGCCCCCCAAAATAAAGTCAGCCACTGTTTCCACTGTTTCCCCCCATCTATTTGCCATGAAGTGATGGGACCGGATGCCATGATCTTAGTTTTCTGAATGTTGAGCTTTAAGCCAACTTTTTCACTCTCCTCTTTCACTTTCATCAAGAGGCTCTTTAGTTCTTCTTCACTTTCTGCCATAAGGGTGGTGTCATCTGCATATCTGAGGTTATTGATATTTCTCCCAGCAATCTTGATTCCAGCTTGTGGTTCCTCCAGCCCAGCGTTTCTCATTATTTACTCTGCATATAAATTAAATAAGCAGGGTGACAATATACAGCTTTGACGTACTCCTTTTCCTATTTGGAACCAGTTGTTCCATGTCTAGGTCTAACTCTTGCTTCCTGACCTGCATACAGGTTTCTCAAGAGGCAGGTCAAGCACGGTAAATCTTTAATCCAATTTTCCATTGATGGGAGGGGCTGTGTTCCCTGCCTGTTCTTTGGCCTGAGGCCAAATTGACCCACCCACATCTCCACCTAGACTCCTGGACATTCACAGGGGAGTCTGGCTCAGTTTCCCACTAGCCTCCAAAGTCAAGTTCCCTGGGGGTTCTCAGTCCGTTTGCTGGATCCCCAGGTTGGGAAATCTGTTGTGGGTCCTAGAACTTTCTTAACAATGCGAGAATTTCTTTGGTATAATTGTTCTGCAGTTTGTGGGTCGTCTGCTCAGTGGCTCTATGGTGGGGCAACCTCCTCCAAGAGGGCTTATGCCACACACTGGGTGACCCAGATCTGCTGCAGCCAGAGCCGCTGTCCTCATGACAGGCTACTGCTGACCCGTGCTCCCGCAGGAGACACTCAAACACTCAAGGCAGGTCTGGCTCAGTCTGAAGTGTGAAGCTGAAGTTGATCGGTTCTATGATGACCTACAAGACCTTCTAGAACTAACACCAAAAAAAAGATGTCCTTTTCATCATAGGGGACTGGAATGCAAAAGTAGGAAGTCAAGAGATACCTGGAGTAACAGGCAAGTTTGGCCTTGGGTACAAAATGAAGCAGGACAAAGGCTAACAGAGTTTTGCCAAGAGAACGCAATGGTCATAGCAAACACCCTCTTCCAACAACACAAGAGAAGACTCTACACATGGCCATCACCAGATGGTCAACATCGAAATCAGACTGATTATGTTTTTTGTAGCTGAAGATGGAGAAGCTCTATACAGTCAGCAAAAACAAGACCGGGAGCTGACTATGGCTCAGATCATGAACTCCTTATTGCCAAATTCAGACTTAAATTGAAGAAAGTAGGGAAAACCACTAGACCATTCAGGTATGACCTAAATCAAATCCCTTACGATTATACAGGGGAAGTGACAAACAGTTTCAGGGCATTAGATTTGATTGACAGAGTGCCTGATGAACTATGGATGGAGGTTTGTGACACTGTACAGGAGGCAGGGATCAAGACCATCCTCAAGAAAAAGAAATGCAAAAGGCAAAATGGTTGTCTGAGGAGGCCTTACAAATAGCTGAGAAAAGAAGAGCAGCTAAAGGCAAAGGAGAAAAGGAAAGATATACCCATCTGAATGTAGAGTTCCAAAGAAAAGAAAGGAGAGATAAGAAAGCCTTCCTCCGTGATCAATGCAAAGAAGTCAGTTCAGTTCAGTCGCTCAGTTGTGTCTGATTTTTTGAGACCCCATGGACTGCAGCATGTCAGGCTTCCCTGTCCATCACCAACTCCCGGACCTTATTCAAACTCATGTCCATCAAGTTGGTGATGCCATCCAACCATCTCATCCTCTGTCATCCCCTTCTCCTCCTGCCTTCAATCTTGCCCAGCAGCAGGGTCTTTTCCAATGAGTCACTTCTTAGCATCAGGTGGTCAAAGTATTGGAGTTTCAGCTTCAGCATCAGTCCTTCCAATGGATATTCAGGACTGATTTCCTTTAGGATGGACTGGTTGGATCTCCTTGCAGTCCAAGAGACTCTCAAGAGTCTTCTCTAACACCACAGTTCAAAAGCATCAATTCTTTGGCACTCAGTTTTCTTTATAGTCCAACTCTTACATCCATACATGACCACTGAAAAAACCATAGCTTTGATTAGACGAACCTTTGTTGGCAAAGTGATATCTCTGCTTTTTAATATTCTGTCTAGGTTGGTAATAGCATTGCAGTATATCTGGCTCTAGGTGAGTGATCACACCATCGTGGTTATCTGGGCCATTAAGATGTTTTTTGCATAGTTCTTCTGTGTATTCTTGCCACCTCTTCTTAATATCTTCTGCTTCTGTTAGGTGCATACCGTTTCTGTTCTTTATTGTGCCCATCTTTTCATGAAATGTTCCCTTGGTATCTCTAATATTCTTGAAGAGATCTCTAGTCCTTCCCATTGTATTGTTTTCCTCTATTTCTTTGCATTCCAAATCAGGAATTTCTTTGGTTCCAAATTGGGAAAGGAGAATATCAACGCTGTATATTGTCACCCTGCTTATTTAACTTATATGCGGAGTACATCATGCGAAATGGCAGGCTGGATGAAGCAGAAGCTGGAATCAAGATTGCTGGGAGAAATATCAATAACCTCAGATATCAGATGACACCACCTTTATGGAAGAAAGTGAAGAGGAACTAAAAAGCCTCTTGATGAAGGTGAAAGAATAGAGTGAAAAAGCTGGCTTAAAACTCAATATTCATATAACTAAGATCATGGCATCCGGTCCCATCACTTCATGGCTAATAGATGGGGAAACAATGGAAACAGTGAGAGAATTTATTTTCCTGGGCTCCAAAATCACTGCAGATGGTGACTGCAGCCATGAAATTAAAAGACGCTTGCTCCCTAGAAGAAAAGCTATGACCAACCTAGACAGCATATTAAAAAGCAGAGACATTACTTTGCCAACAAAGATCCATCTAGTCAAACTATGGTTTTTTCAGTAGTCATGTATGGATGTGAGAGCTGGACTATAAAGAAAGCTGAGCTCTGAAGAATTGATGCTTTTGAACTGTGGTGTTAGAGAAGACTCTTGAGAGTCTCTTGGACTGCAAGGAGATCCAACCAGTCCATCCTTAAGGAAATCAGTCCTGAATATTCATTGGAAGGACTGATGCTGAAGCTGAAACTCCAATACTTTGATTACCTATGCTAAGAGGTGACTCATTGGAAAAGACCCTGATGCTGGGCAAGATTGAAGGCAGGAGGAGAAGGGGATGACGGAGGATGAGATGGTTAGATGGCATCATTGACTTGGTGGACATGAGTTTGAGCAAGCTCCAGGAGTTGGTGATGGACACAGAAGCCTGGCGTGGTGCCGTCCATGGGATTGAAAAGAGTCAGACATGGCTAAGTGACTGAACTGAACTGAAGGCCTCAAGAGAGACATTGTAAGGTAAAGATGGTGGAGAGATCCTAGATCTATTTGTACTTTTGATGCAATTTATCTTCTATGGTTCCTTCTTTCTTGTAGCTGACTCCACATTGGTCCTCACCTCCAACACCTAGGCCAGTTCCCTGGTTATCAATTACAAACTCCATGAACACAAATTTGTGTCTTCCTAATGGAGTCACAGCAGTCTTGACTCCATTCCTGTCAAGCCCTTGGCCCAGCCCAGCACCCTCCTGTCGGCTGTCCTCTCAGCATCTATCCTGGACCTGCCCTTACTTGCATCAGCAACGCCTGTAGGTTCTCTCCGCTGGCCCAACCTCTAGCTATTCCTAGCTCAGTGAGAAAGGAATTTGTTGGCAATGAAGGAAAAAGGTACTCCTATGAGAAAAGGAATTTCAGCAAAGATATTCACAGCTTGAAGCCTCTGAGTTTCCCCTGTGTTCCTTGACTCCTTCCAGCCTAAGGGCCTGGGGTGAATGCCCACTGGGAGAGTCCTCCATGCAGAGCACCTTGGAACCATGTGATCCTCAGTCCCACCAGCGGTTTGCCAAGGCTGTCTTTGGTGAATTCAGAGAGGGCCTGTAGCATGAAGGTGGATACCCCTAGGGCACTGCAGCACAGGTGACCCCTTTGTGACAAAGCTGACACCATTTATGACATTGCCAATCATCCTCTGAATCCTGCCAATGGCAGGAATGACATCTAGGAAAGTTCCAAGGACAGTCCTATTCCAGTGATGTTCCAAAGACATGCTGAGGACAGAGGTTCAAGGGACCAGTGCTGTCTCTTAACCCTGGAAACCTGTGAGATGTGGCTATGATCGTCATCCTACAGATACATTCTTTTACTAACATTTACTTCATTCTCTCAGAGTACCCCTCTCATGGGGTGGGCTCCATGGAGGCAGCCAGGCCCAGTGCAGCCCTGGAGTTGGAGTTACCCTGGACAAGTCACTCAACTCATCCTGCGTGCTTCTTCATTGAGTTTTTTTAGTGTCTACATTCCTCAAGGTGATAGGGACAGAGTAGGTGCTTAAATAGTTAATACCACTAGGGGATTATAAGTAGAAAAAGTACCAGAGACCCCTGTAAGTTAATGATTACTTAAGAAAGCAGGTTTGCTTAACCATAAAACCAACAGGCTTGCTTAGCAACAAAACCATACAAGAGAAGTGTGAGACAGACCCCCCCAAACAATAAAACAATGCGGGCATGAGACCCACATCCTGCAGAATGAACTCAGTAAGTTTATGATCTTTAGCACATGTGATCCCTAGGACACATCAATGAAGACCCATTGCAGCCAAGAATAAAAAACAAATGAATAAAATTTTAAAAAGTAAGTCCTTTTATTTTCAAGTATCTAATCAGAAATCAACCTTCTGTTTTGTGTCATATATTGTCTAGGTTTGTTTAAATTGATACATTTTTTATGTCTCTAAGTTTATAGGTTACGCTTCCCCCTATTATTTTTAATTTTTAAAAATATTTATTTATATTTATTTATTTGGCTGTGCCAGGTCTTAATGGAGGCATGTGGGATCTAGTTCCCCAACCAGGAAACGAATCCAGGCCCCCTGCGCTGGGATTGTGAAGTCTTAGGCATTGGACCACCAGGGAAGTTCCCCCTTCTCTATTACATCCTTGCAATGTATTTGGTAGTGAAAACCTAAATTATATTTTAAAGATGCTGAATTAAAATTATCTTGAGATCGTATGTTGGTCTTAAAGCAAAACAGTATCAGTCAGGAGGGGGCAATCATCCCGTACTTTGCCCTCACTTTTGTAATTAAACACTGATTTCTTTACAAGGGAATACTCAGTAAGAAGACAGTGTTACATTGTAAATTCAGGTGCATGATGGGAATACCTCTTGAAAATTTTTAAAATTTTATGAACCAGTTTTTAAGCAATCTAAACACTACAGAGTTACTCCCTTCACTGGAGATTTCCAAAGGGAAAAATAAAATCACTGAGTTCATTTTATGTGAAGGAACAGGGTACACAGTTACTGCAAAGGGCAACACCCAGGGCACAGAGCAGAGAGTGTTCTGCAGGGATAAGAGCATGAAAGTGCATGAAGATTAGCTGCTCTTTATTAAGCGGCTCAAGGCTTTGGGAAACATGAAAGTTTATAAAGATACCTGGTTGTTATGGCTGTACAAGGTAGAGAACAGAGACAATTCTCATTCACCTACAATGAGAAGGAGGGTTTGAGGGGCTGCTTATATCTCCAGAATTGCTTTAATTTTCCATTATCATTGCAGAGTTTTTGCCTCCAGCCTTGGCTGAAGTGCTGAGCTCCCAGGGGCTCATCTTGAGGGATGGGGGTTCAGGGAGTGGGGGTGGGAGGGTGGAGGAGGGCAGGGAGAGGGCTTTTCTCTTCTCTTCTCTGGGCTCTTTCACCCCTGCCCTTTGAGTCTTGCCAAGAGACACCCTGCCCTGAGAGAGGGTGCTTCCTGGAGAAGAGCTGAACGGCTGGGTGGTTGGTTGGTCAGAGGTGACTGGGTGTGGATGACACCAGGGACATTCTGGCCCTGGGAATGGAGCCAGGCTGAATTAGTTTTCTGGCTATTGTGGGTCTCAGTATACATTCCTTTCTCTAGTCCAAGTTGAAAATTCCATTGCACTGAGCACGTGTATGGTATGAAGAGCATGTAAGGAGAGGCTGGAAGGACCCGTGTTTGTGGCCTTCTCAGCCCTGGGATCCCAGTCCTCAGCTCCAGCAGCCAGGTCTCTGGACTTTGAGGACAATTGGATGCAGAGCAGAGAGAAGGGGCCCTCACTCCCCTCCAGGCTACCTGGAAAGGGCAGTGTCAACCTGACATTAATAGCTAGGCATTTTCTATGCATTAATTATTTCATTTAATTTGCACAGCAATCTCCCAGGTAGATGGGATTGGATTGGAACAAAGCAAGCAAAGGGAGCTTAGTGAGGCCGAATAACTTGCTCCAAGTTAAACAGAGTATGAAGATGTTTGGCTGTAGTGCTTTAGCTAAGCTGCGACTCTAGGCCAAGTCATCTGGCCTCTCTGAATCTCAGTTTCCTCATCTGCAAAGTGGAAATAATGGGAATACCCACCTGGGGAAGTTAATTAAAAGAAAAAATGAGCTAATGCATGGAAGGCCATAGGGTGAACTAGAGAAATTTGAAAATATGGTTAAGAATGTGAGAAAGCTGATTGCTCAGCACAGACCCAATTGTTTTCCTAGTAACAAGGCACAATTTCTTTGATGAAATTCTTCTAGTCAGTAAACTAGGTTACCTCATTGTAAGAATATCTTGTCTCTTCATAGCATTCAGTACAGCTCATGTCATCTAGACTGAGAGGAGAAAAAAAACGAAGCCTGTAAACACTTGTATTTTTCCTGAATGAGCCTTTGTGCTAAGAGGGGAGCTCGCTGCTGAAGAAGTTGTGCATTCTTCAGAGGCAAGCCAAGTTTTACATTCTGTCACCAGCAGCTTTTAGCCAAGTCCTGAACACAAGCTAGTCTCCTGAGAAACACCTGCTTGACATATACATACTTTCTCCAATTCCTGCCCATGTGACCTTAAGCAGATAGTGTGCATGTTTTCCTCTACTACAAAGTTCAAAGAGAGGGTCCTGCATTCTTAACAGTCAAAGCTTCATTCATTCATCCTACACTCAAAATTTAGTTGCTGTTTTTTTTTTTCATACATTCTGTAATTTTCGAGATTGCAGTAACCAGGCGCTGTGTAGATTCTGGAAATACAGGACAGACTTGGTCCTGTTCTCAAGAACTCACATAGTGCAATGGGGGCAACAGACAAGCAACCAAGTAAGTAGATAATGCTGTGATCAGTGTGAGGAAGGAAGCAAAGAGCTGATGCAGAGACGGAATGTGATGGACCTGGCGACAGAGCACTGGTGGAGGGAACAGCCTGAGCAGAGGGCTGGAGGCAGGCATGGTGAGGCTGCTGGGAGCAGGCAGGCCTGCAGGCAAGGCTCACAATGTGAGGATGGGGAGTCAGGGGTCACCATGCAGGGCTCTGGGGACTATGGTAAGGAGTCTGATTTTAAAGACTGCACTAAGAAGCCATTGACTTTTTTTTTAATTGTGGTAAAATTCATTTAACATGGTAACCTGAATTTCTATTCCTCCCTCCACCCACCCCTCCCCCACCTCTGGCCACTGCTAATCTGCCTATTCTGGCCCTGGGTTGGGAAGATCCCTTGGAGAAGGGAAAGGCTACCCACTCCAGTATTCTGGCCTGGAGAATTCCATGGACTGTATAGTCCATGGAGTCACAAAGTCGGACACGACTGAGCGACTTTCACTTTTACACATTAAGTGGCCCTTTGTGCCAGCTTTTATTTAGCATGTTTTCTAGGTTCATCCACGTTTGCCCTTTGTAAAGGGCAGTGTGAACCCATCTGACTTAGTTGTAGGATCACTTTCACTGCCATGGAGAGGATGGATAGAAGCCAGAGGGCAAGTGGGCAGACAACCTGCAAGGGGAGGGTGAGAGGAAATGGAGATGTGGAAAGATGGCTGCAGTGGAAATGGAGAGAGGGGGCGCTTCCAAGTCCCCAGGAGGTCCAGGCAGGGGGAGCAGATGTAGAGGGAAACCAAGAGTTCCATTTTGAATATATTAAACTTGAGGTATCTGAGATGTTAATTAGGCGATGAAAATGTGAATCTGGGAATTAGTAGATAAGTCAGAGCTGGATGGAGACAGAATTTCAGGGTCATCAGCCAGGAGATTGAGGCTAAATCCAGGAGTATATGTGTTAAATTATGTGCATAATAACAAAGAGATTTCTACCCCCAAGGGTGACCAAGAATAAGAGCTCTGTAAATCTAATACTTCTCAGCTCCTAGCTAAAAGTGGAATAGTCTGCATCTGAATGAGTGCTCAGCATTTGCAAAGACAGAAGCTGGCATCCTCCGGTCTGTATTCAGAGGATGTTTGCATTTCTATTGCCTTTGCACTCAGTCAGCCCCAACAACCAGTAACTCCTATTAAGGGTGTTAAGTGAGAGGATGCTTGCCTTTCAGTAAGAAATCCAACCAACGGGCTTCCCTGGGGCGGGGGGGTGTCCAGCGGTTAAGACTCCATGCTTCCACTGCAGGGGGTGTGGGTTAAATCCCTGATCAGGGAACTAAGATCCCATAAACTGTGTGGTGCAGCCAGAAAAAAAAAAAGAAACTCAACTAAGTGGGATGTCTTGGCACAGGTTAAAAATCAATGCTTTGATCACTGAGGTCACTTAGAAGAAATCAAAATTGTTTTTCTCAAACTTTTGTCTTAATTGAAGGGAAACATATATTCTTGTTTTTGCATTGTTATGTTTTCAAGTGATTTGCCCTTCTCTGGACAACCTGTACTGCTTGGTGGAGGATTCTCCTAATTGCTAACAAAAACTCTCTGGGAGGAATCCTGGAACCTACCAAGTACTGGACCATTTTTGCTGAAACAGGTGGGGGAGGAGGGACGAGGTGCATTTCCAACAACTGTCCTTCCTTTGCTGCCCACACCTGTTCATTTCCATGACTGTAAAACATAGACACCCTGCTGCTGCTGCTGCTGCTAAGTCGCTTCAGTCGTGTCCGACTCTGTGTGACCCCATAGACGGCAGCCCACCAGGCTCCGCCGTTCCTGGGATTCTCCAGGCAAGAACACTGGAGTGGGTTGCCATTTCCTTCTCCAATGCATGAAAGTGAAAAGTGAAAGCAAAGTCGCTCAGTCGTGTCCGACTCTTCGCGACCCCATGGACTACAGCCTACCAGGCTCCTCCATCCATGGGAGTTTCCAGGCAAGAGTACTGGAGTGGGGTGCCATTGCCTTCTCCAAGACACCCTGCGAATGTTAGCAAAGGTTTGAGGTGAATTAGGAAAAATTAGGGCAACATAACAAGTACTTCTTAAAGGTTAATTAGCAGAAAAAACTGCCAACAAAGGTCTATCTAGTCAAAGCTTTGTTTTTCCAGTAGTCATGTATGGATGTGAGGGTTGGACTATAAAGAAAGCTGAGCACCAAGGAATTGATGCTTTTGAACTGTGGTGTTGGAGAAGACTCTTGAGAATCCCTTGGACTGCAAAGAGATCAAACAAGGCAATCCTAAAGGAAATCTGTCATGACTATTCACTGGAAGTGTTGCAAGAAGGGGGACCCCCTGCCAGGGCCTGAAACTGGGTTCTTGTCTAACACTCGGAAATGAATTGTCCGAGGAGTCACATGTGCTGACAAAGCAAGAAATTTTATTGGGAAAGGGAACCCAGGAGAACAGCTCTGCCTCATGGTCTCGGGTTTTATGGTGATGGGATTAGTTTCTGGGCTGTCTTTAGCCAAACATTCTGACTCAGAGTCCTTCCTGGTGGTCTTCCTTCCTTGTTCAGCCAAGATGGATGCCAGAGAGAAGGATTCTGGGAGATGGTTGGACATGTGGTGTCTCCTTTTGACCTTTCCCGAACTCCTCTGGTTGGTGGTGGCTTAGTTAGTTCCATGTTCCTTACCAGGACCTCCTGTTGTAAAACAACTCATGCAAATGGTTACTATGGTGCCTGGCCAGGGTGGATGGTTTCAGTCAGTGTGCTTCCCCTAACAGAAGGACTGATGCTGAAGCTGAAACTCCAATACTTTAACCACCTGATACGAAGAACTGACTCATTGGAAAAGACCCTGATGCTGGGAAAGATTGAAGGCAGGAGGAGAAGGGGACAACAGAGGATGAGATGGTTCGATGGCATCACCGACTCGATGGACATGAGTTTGAGTAAGCTTCGGGAATTGGTGATGGACAGGGAAGCCTGGTATGCTGCAGTCCATGGGGTCGCAAAAAGTTGGATACGACTGAAGCGAATTGAGCAGAAAATAAAACCTTGGCAACCTTATGTCAGATCCCAAAACCTTTTGGAAATTTTACTGATTCATGAAGGCCAAAGTTTAGACTGTAGACTTCTTGGTTAAAACTCCAGAAGCACTGCTGGTCACTATCACTCACACAGCCTTCAGGGGAACTCATATTGTAATCTGCTTTTGCTTTGAGGCCTCTTCTGCTGCATAGTGAACACATTTAATGCAGGATTTTTTTCTCCCACTTTCTGTATTCCCCTTGCAGGTGCTCAATAAATATTTGTGGACATAAAGGCAACATCTCTCCCCACTTTTCTGACTAAAAAAAAGCAACTCTTTTGGTTTTTAATAATTCCCTAAAAAAGTCTTAAGAGTTGTGGGTTTTCAATACAGCCTGTTTGCTCATGATGCCTGTGGGGAAAGGAGATGGGCTGAGCATCTCCTCTGGATGGATGTTAGCTTTCCCATCTGCAGGGAGATCAGGTGAAGAATCTCCTCTCAGGTAAAGTTCCTTGTATCTCCCCTAGGCCTTCACAGACTTCAAGCGTCTTTGTCTAACCAATGAATGCCTTGGTTCCTTACTGAGCATCTGGTTTTGAGGGAACTCTTCTTTCATCCTGTAGACATTTCTCACTCAAACTGTCTTCTCCAATCCTTCAGTAATTATTTAATGAGCATGTCCTCTGTTATCTTCCTATTTCATCTGCTAACAGCTCCTAGCTCAGGTCGATCCTGTGCCTCTTCCTGAACAATAATCCACCTTGCCCTGGCACCGGGGCTCAGCAAGGAAGGCCTAAGCCCTTTAGCCAGACACCTAAGGTCCTGTTTCCCCCAGGGTTTCAGTATATTTGCACAAAATTTAAAATATCAATACTTATTTTTAAAAAGATCTAAAGGTTCCCTGTGGTCTTCTGTCTTTATAATAAGAAAAACTACAGAATTAGGGGGAAAAAAAAAGCAGAGATTTGAAGCAAAAGTGACTAAAAAAAATCTATAAAAGAGACCAGGTAAAAAATCTACAATAGGAGATCAGGTAAGAAAACAAACATTTCCAGAGACATTTCACCCTATAGCAAATGCAATCAGGCATTGCCAACAGAAACTATGTTAGAGAAATAAATACACAGCATCAAGAATACAACAGGAAACAGTACCATCTATTAAATGTGTAGGTATAGACAAAATTTCCTTCGAAATCCTAGGGAATATAGTTTTTGAAAACACAATCAATTTAAACATACTTACCCATCATATAAGTAAACATATTAATTTATAATTATGGTATCCTGAAATGGTTCAATAGCTTATTTAAAATTATAGACTGGGACTTCCCTGGTAGTCCAGTGGTTGAGACTCTGTGCTTCTACTGCAGGGGGCATGGGCTCAAATCCTTGGTGGGGGATCTAAGAGCTCACGTGCTGCATGGTGCAGTCAATACAATTCAAAGGAACCAGAGTCTCATAAAGTTTCTATATCCAAATACCAATTTGGAGGAAATATGAATTCAGAAGAAAATGTGAAACATGAGGAAATAACGAACACAAGCCAGACAGGAAATTCTATAGGACAAATGACCTCATTTCACAAGAAAGAAAAAAACAAGAGATAGTAAGAAAATCTACAGATTGAAAGTCATGAGACTTATCAATCACAAATATGTAAACATCACTTTCCTGATTCAAATAACTTATGTTGAAGGTGGATGATATATGATGGGACTCAATTATACAGTTTGGTCTACTTTTGTATGTGTGAAATTCTCCACAATACAAAGAAAAAAAGAAAAAGAGGAACTTACAAAGTAAAAGCTTAAAATATATAATCAGGTAGTCTTTGTGAGCTTAAATTAAAAATTTCTTGACTTTTGCAGTTGTCATATTTGTATCCACCTTTCCTGGGCATAATTTTGTATTTCTATTATACTTGCTTACTCATTTCTCTTTGAGAGGCAATGTATAACTAAATTAAAAAACTTTACACCAAAATTACAGAAATCTTAAGCCTCTTGATTTCAAGAGAATCATGCACCAATCAAACTGATGAAGTGAAAGGGAAAGTTGCTCAGTCCCCAGGGACTATACAAGTCCATGGAATTCTCCAGGCCAGAATACTGGAGTGAGTCGCCTTTCTCTTCTCCAGGGGATATTCCCAACCCAGGGATCGAATCCAGGTCTCCCACATTGCAGGCAGATTCTTTACCAGCTCAGTCACAAGGGAAACCCAAGAATAGTGGGGTGGGTAGCCTATCCCTTCTCCAGGGCATCTTCCAGACCCAGGAAGCAAACCAGGGTCTCCTGCATCGCAGGCAGATTCTTTACCAACTGAGCTATTAGGGAAGCCCTCAAACTGAAGAAAATGGTACAAATTTCATTTGTGGAGTGTAAACTCTTGCCTATCACATGCTGCTGTCCAACCTAGTAATGAAACAGGGATGGTGCATATGGTCTGTGCAAATCCAAGAGGCTTTTGTCAAGAATGGGCTAACTTGGCGGCTCAGACGGGAAAGGATCTGCTTGCAGTGCAGGAGACCTGGTTTCAATCCCTGAGTCAGGAAGTTCCCCTGGAGAAGGGAATGGCAACCCATTCCGGTATTCTTGCCTGGAGAATTCCATGGACAGAGGCCACAGTACATGGGGTTGCAAAGGGGCAGACACAACTGAGTGTCTTCTCATCAAGTATGCACTTGAAGTACTTGGGATCCAAGTTCATTTTAAAGTAAAATAAAACATCAAACTTAACTGATGTACAAGGTAAAACATATGACATTTAACAATAAGGCAATAAAATATCCAAATGGACCAGAAGAAATAAATATTGTAAGCCCTGTGGTCTGAATATATCATAACAAGGCATAAGAAATTTGGTGCTGACAACCCAAATCAAACAAGTTCATCCAGAAATGAAAAGCAGCCAAGGATAATTAGGCTAACATGAAATTACAGCTTTAGAGAAGAATTTCAATTTGTTAATTTATGAGGATTCTAGGAAACTCATCACTTCTCATACCAAGTTGTTTCTAGGAAAGCAAATTAATGTCAATTGCTTGGTAAGTACAGAGTTAGAGAGGGAAAATACTTGAAAAATTTCTTTTTGGAACAATGTGCACCTCTCATAGACTCCCTTCTCTCCCTCCAGGGCAGTATGGTTTTTGGTTTTCCACTTAACAAGTTGTCCATGTTCTCTAACCTTCCCTGTATAAACACCACTACATTTTTTTCTGACTCAAATCACTCTTTTCATCCTTGGACTAATGCAACTTTACTTTACTGGTCTGTGCCTCAATTTCCCCAACAGTAAATCCTACTTCATGGGACTGATAAGCGGGCTTAGGACTATTAAATCAATTAATATTTCTAAAGCATTTAGAACAATGGATGGCACACAGTAAGTGCTATATAATCAAATATATAATAGTTTATATGTTATCTATCATAAATTTAAATGGTAAGTATACAAATGTTATGTTTTACTAAGGTAAAATACAAATAAAAAACTTATATTCTAAGTCTAAAACTAAGCATAGAATGTCACAGCAACTGGGATCTGAAATGCATTAATATGATATATACACTAAACATCTAATACACAAAAATCACCGTTCTGTCTAATTACTGGCTGTGTTAATCTAGGTAATAGTATGTGAACTGAAACTAAAAGGAGAACCTAATGAGATAGTTATTACACTGCTTTCTTAGAGATGAAAAGGCTCTGGGGAGGTTCTTTTAAATAATGCCAGTCTCTTCAAAAAAGCTGTTCAGAATTTTGAGTAGTTTTTTCCTTAAGAAATTTGTCTGCAGCAAATGAAAGCAATTCCAAAAATTCCACTGATGTGGGTATGTGTTTTAAAACGCATCCCAAATTATACTGAGGATGATTAAAAGAAGTGGAAGAGTATAATCTAAAATCACATTTCACCTTTGCTAAAATAAAGGTGTGGGAACTGGCTAAGACACTTAATGATTATGACTAAATTTACTGGTAAACTTTCTCAGCTCTAGTTTTTTGAGTCTGAAACTTTTATGAATCAAAACATGTTACCTATGTAAAAACATGTTTTTATGAAAATATTAAGTGAAGAAAGTAGATCACACACTGTATACTCAAGTGTGATTATAACTATTTCAATCTGTGGAATATTTCCATCCATTTGTATCTGCTCATCCATCTACAGATTTAGAAAGCAGACTGAAGAGATAAGAATGGTGGTTACATGGCACACAGCATTCCACTCCAGACTGATGTCAAAACAATTTTTACATTTGCAACCATAACCACCACCAAAATAATAATCAATTCAGGCAAAAATTACCCATGGATTAAAAACCATCGTTGGGGAAGAATCATATTCCAGAACAGGATTAAATACTTAGGTTACAAGAGTGAGACAAGCTGGAAAACCCTACCTTAACTAAGTGGTCCAATTTAGCATCACCAGTGATAGGATAACCCACATCAGTGCCTCCTGAAGCGGTGCCTTCTCTGTAGCATTCTTGTCAGAAACGTCTAATCTGAATCTATCATGTGGAACCAAGACAAATTGAGGGACATTCTACAAAATAACTGGCCTAGACTCTTCAGAAATGCAATTATCTAGGAACTGTTCTAGATTAAAGGAGATTAAAGAAACATGGAAACCAGATGCAATGCATGACCCTTGATTGGATTTTAGGAAGGAGAAAGTTCAATTACAAAAGACATTACTGGGACAATTGTGGAAATTTGGAGGCGGACTGTAATCATTCTAAATAGTACTGTATTACCATTAATTTCCTGAATTCGGTAATTGCATTGTGGTTATGTAAAATTAATGCTCTTCTTTTACAGGATTAAGCTTAAGTATCTATTGAATTAAACTAAATTATGAGATTGAACTGTTCAGAAATAACCCTCAAATGATTCAGGAAAAAATATATAGTGTAAAACTATTAATAACATGGCAAAATGTTACCAACAGGCAAATTCAGTCTAAGGATACAGGAGTACTCATTGTTTTTTCCTTGCAATTATTTTAGGATTAAATTGTTTAGAAGAGGTGGGGCAAAAAAGTCCATCTTTGTTTTAAAATTCTACATGATCCAGAATGGACTCCACTACAGTCTACAGTCACCTGATACTTACAAAGAAGGCTAAAGAGGCAAAAAAGCAAACATCTACTTTTAAGTAGTAATGATAACCTGTTAGTTCACATTCCCTTCAAAAACTATTAAATTACAGCAGGAAACTATTTCCTAGATGGAGAAGTTTAAAGAATAATTCTTGGGAATTCCCTGGCAGGACAGTGGTGAGGACACGGCTGGGGCTGGGGTTCAACCCCTGGTCAGGGAACTAAGATTCCACAAGCTGCCCAGTGTGGCAAGAAACAATTACACAGATGTAGTATATCTAATCAGAAACAAATCTGAGGCAAGGTTTAGTTATAAAAAATCAAAGTCTAGAGGCAGAAGATACACTGTCTGTATGTGAACATAGAGGATTTACTTGCCAGAAAAAGGAAATATTGCAAACCCTCAGAATTACACTTGGACAGATAAGACCTATTATTCAGTAATTTTATTCAATAACCATTACTCAACACTGATTATGTGCCAGTGGTCCTCTGCTTAGGTGCAGAAAGGGTAAGACACAGTCCCTGCCTTAAAGAACTCAGCCTGTAAGAGTCTCCTGTCAATTATACCTCAATAAAAAAAAAAAACTCTTTATAAAATCCTTAATTTCTAAACTTAGTCTTAAGACTGTAGTCAACCTAAAGATAATTTGCAAATAGTGTTTAAAAGCCATTAAAATGTTCTATTTATTTTAAAAATTGGTTATTTGCTTCCATAATATTGACAACCCGAAGTATTTATAATAAAGGCTTTATAAGGACCCTATACAGAAGCCCCTTCCAAACAGACACAAGTTTGAGGGCAGAGGAAATCTTTCTCTCACTCAAAGGCCTCTACTTGTTTGAACCCTGACCAGGCAAGTAAAGTTTCACTGCAGAAGCTGTCTTCAAGTACAATTAACTCAGGAGACATGAAGAGTATACCACCTATGAATTTCGGTTGTTTTCTCTGACTGAAAGAATTCTCAATTAACCTGAGATTCATCTGTTATGGGTTCTTGTTAAGTTAAATCATAAATAACTCAGAATCTAAAAACTGTATATCCTGGCTAATCTTACCCCACCATAAAAGGATCTCTAAATCATAAAGGATGTGCTACTCTAAAGCCCAAAGTTTTCTTTGTTATTTTTTAAAATTTATTTATTTTTTAATTGAAGGCTAACTGCTTTACAGATTGTGTTTGTTTATGCCAAACATCACCATGAATCAGTAGGTAAAGTTTAGGAACCCACAATTTTATGTCTGGATGTCTGTAATTCTTAAATAGTTCATAAAAAAGAGGATGAACAATTGGAGACTTGGATTTTTCACTTTTGCTGAGAAGTTCTGTATCACTTCACTGTCTGAGCAAAAGGTCCCACTATGTTAAGTGAGCGTAACTGTTAATACATGCTGTTATTGTTGGTACCTCTTTCCCCTCAGGATTCAAATAGAAATTAAGAATGACTAAAGAATTAATACAACATTGTAAATCAACTAGACTTCAAAAAAAAAAAAAAAAAGACTAGGGAAACCCTGTTTGTTCAACTGCAGTAGTTGTAACCAACCTTTATATCGAGTGCCTGACCTAAAACAAAGCCCTTCTCTAATGCAAGTTAAGTTAAACCATCAGGATTCTGGAAATATGGGCTCAAGAAACACACTCGAACTTATATTTATGCATTAGAATTTACAGGTATTAAAAAATACACATATATATCGCAACTCTTCAGGTTAAAACAGGTTTTAAAATGATTTACTCAATAATAGAGACTTTCATAGCTCAGAAAGGTTTAAAGTTACTTTTGGGAAACTTAGTCCATCACCTGAAAAAGTGATTTCACTTTCAAGGAAAATAAATTTGAGCTTATTTTTAAGAAACAAAAGTTTCTATTTCTTCTGTATGAAACCTTTTGTCTGTCCTAAACTCAATGAGTTAAAACAGGAAATTCTACAGTCAACCAAACTATAAAACTTTTTCAGAAAAGACTGTTTTTACTACCTAGAAATAGTCAATACATATATTGAATTAACTGATTTTATTTCGGTTGTGTTAGGTCTTTGTTGCCGCGCACAGGCTTTCCCTAGTTGTAGAGTGTGGGCTTCTCCTTGCGGGGGCTGCTCTTGCTCATCGGCTCTAGAGCAGCTCTGGTACACCAGCTCAGCTGCTCTGTGGCATGTGGGATCTTCCTGGACCAGGGATCAAACCCATGTCCCCTGCACTGTATCACCAGGGAAGTCCAAAATATTCAATCCAACCACAATCAGCATCTCATCACAGAGGTGATCTGAGGGACAATGTTCAAGCCCTGGATATGAGAGGTGGCACAAAGAGCTAAAGACCTGGAGACGGCGGGAGGTAAGCGCATGTGTGTACAAGGGCCCTCCCCAGCCTGCCGTTGAACTGCCTTCCTCTCTCCCCCACGAATGCAGATGAGGCGAGATGGCTTCTGACTCTGATAAAACTATATTTTTCCTAGAATTACTGTTTCTCTGATGGTGATTTTTTTTTTTTATTAAAAGAACTATTCAAACAGGTGGTAAGAAATTAAACTTTTATCAATACACAAATAAGTTTACTTAAAAGCAGCTCAGTTCCGTTTTTTAAAAAGTTTCAGAACCTCACCCCACCAATGTCCATAACATAGAAGAGGTTCACGTGAAACCTGCAGTCCCACCTAGGAGCATCAGTAAGTGATGGTCTAGGTACTTTCACATGTATTTGTCTTGTCATCGAAGAGAGAGTAAAAAAAACACATCTCTTGCCTGGCTGAGTAGGAAGAATCCACAAAAAAGAGCTTCATAAAACGTCTATGAAGGAAAACTAGTAGTAATATCAGAAGAGTTCCAGCACTTCAATTGAGTACAATTCTCTATTATTCTTTTCTTGATTTAATTTCTGTAGCTCACGAAAACTTACTTCAATCTTGTTGAGCTCGGAACAAATGCTTATCTAAAGAAAAAAGTTCCAAAATATTTTATAAATAAATCCTCCACAATTACTTAGGGCTATTCCAAGAAAAACTTTAATAATAATGCTTCTTGGTTACAAACAGAATTCAGTATATATAAAATAATTACATACCTGGGATTTCACAAATTTGTAAAGACTTAACAGAAGCCTTTTTGCCTCTGGTATCATTACCACAACAGTAAAATTAGCATCCAGAAGTAGACATATCCAATCCATAATCTGAAGAAAAAGAGTGAAAAGGAAAGTTAAGATTTTACGAAGTCTATGATTATATCAAGCCGTTATAGGAAAAATAAGCTTTCTTTACAGAACTTCTGAACATTTTAGTTTAGAGATGAAGGAATTTCTAAGTAATTTAAAAAGGCTCTTTTCTGCTTTCATATTTACCGTTTTATTAGCATAATTGTGTCTTTTTCATCAGATAAGTCAGTAAAAAGAAAGCCACAGTGATATTTAATCCAAGGGAGAGTGAGCACATTTTATTCAAAAAAATTTTTTGATTAACTACTGGCAGCTACAAAAAAGGAACTCACTCATCTCCTATTCTGAAATATACATACATTATGACTCAAAAATAGGGTGTCATGTATTGTAGATGAATGGCCAAGAACTAAAATAAAATTACTTTACACTTACTTAAGTATCCTATGTAGCCTACATCTTCAAATGGTGTTGGTAACATGAAAATATCAGTCATGAAAAAACATTAAGGAAATCAATTATCCATTTGCGGGGAGGGGGGAGAGCAGATCCCTATGTACCCTCTACATCAAAATAAATTTTACATGTATCAAAGAGTTGAACACAGAAAAAGAAAACAAATGTATTATGGAAAAACACATGGTGGCTATTTTTATACTCAGAGTGGTAAGGGCCTTAAGCATGACATAGCCACAAAGAAGCCACAAAGGAAAAGCTCAACAATTTTAATAGTATGAAAATTAAAAACTCATCTACGGTAGAAATTACATTAAAGTAAGTAAAAAGACAAGTGATAGGAAAAAAGTATTTGTAATACTTTGACAGAAATAGATGAACATCTCAATATACAATAAATAATTCACAAGTTAAAATGAAAAAGACAGAAAATGCAATGGAAAAATGGACAAAGAATCTGATTAGGCAGTGCACAAAAAGGAGTATAAATGGGCAAGAACTGATGGTCTATCTTTCTCATTACCAAAGGAATGCAAATTAGAACACCCATTTGTTACCTACCGATTAGCAAAGAGTAAGGTCTCGGACCTTTGTGGCCATAGTACCTCTTGTCGGTCTCGGACCTTTGTGGCCATAGTACCTCTTGTCACAACAATTTGGAAAGGTAGCCTGGCATTTTCAAAACTAAAAATGCACGTACCCTTTATCCAGTAATTTCATTAATGAGAATCAACCCAATAGGTGTTCTATCATAATATGCAAGAATATCTGTATAAAGATGCTCACCGAAAGTTCATTTATAATAGCAAAAAACTGTTAACAATTTAAATGCTGATCAACAGGGTACTAACAAATTAAGATTTTCTATAAAATCAAATGGTGTGCAGGTATATATATCCTGATCCAGAAAATGCAAAAAGCATAGTACTGAATGAAAAACCCAAACTGCAGAACAGCTTGCACCTTATAATCTTATTTATGTCAGAAAGATACAAGAAAGATAAGTTGGTATAAAGACAGAAAATTTCTAGACTAAAAGCAACTCTGAGTATTACTTATCTTTAAGAGGAACTAGGAATAGATTATTCAGAGGACACTTATTATCACCCTCTCCCAGTGAAGGTGAGGAAATGCTTGAAAAGGGTCACAATAAAGAATAAGAAATTTAAGTTCTAAAGATCTATCATTCTTCCCAGCATCAGATCAAAGTAAAAAGATTATCTCACCTGGTTCAAGGTTGGAGGGTGTGTTCCAGGAAGAGTCATTGTAGCATTTTCATTACACTTCAGATAAAGGAAATACAAATACTGGAGAAACAGCTGGGTGGACGGAAAAAAGGACAATCACTTTCATAGAAAATTTTTCTCTATAAAAAGCTAACAAAGAGACTGGAAAGAATTTTAAGAGGCTACCAAAATTAACTATACAGCAAACAAATATGCTATAGACATTAAGGACACAAAAACAAATTGAATGCACTTTCTGCCATCAAAGAGGAGTTCATTTGGTTTGGGAGAGGTGGGTGAGGAGCTTATTTTGTTTGCAAATAATAAGTAGAGAAGAGAGACTCCTCTTCTTTTTAGTTTCTGTGCTGTGCTTGCTGTGCTTAGTCGCTCCGTCGTGTGTGACTCTTTGCGACCCCATAGACTGTAGCCCGCCAGGCTCCTCTGTCCATGGGGATTCTGCAGGCAAGAATACTGGAGTGGATTGCCATTCCCTTCTCCAGGGGATCTTTCTAACCCTGGGACCGAACCTAGGTCTTCCATATTCCAGGCGTATTCTTTACTATCTGATCCACCAGGGAAGCCCTTTTAGTTTCTACTCCACTGTAACTTAGATGGATGAACCTGGACTTCCAGTTTGGCACCAGGATCATGTCAAACTCTGCCCCCTCAGATCACTCTAGTCTCCTAGTCACAATTTTTCACCTCGAGGGCTGGGAAACCTCTTACTCAGGTGAAAGAACTCTACAACCTTTTGAATGCTCTAAAAGCTGGGTAGTGTTAAGCAGCAACATTTAAAACAGAAATAAAATCCTGTATGACCTGTAAGAACACTCACAGTGCTGTGCTGCGCTGGGATGTCCTTCAAGTGAGGCAGAAGAAACGTCTCACTGTACGCTGAGTGAAGAATTGCATTTCTACTTAGGAATAAAGGAAAATCTTACTTCAACAAATAAAGGCTTTTCAACTGAAACCATGAGTAATTCTCTACCCCAGTGAAATTTTTTCTAAATGGATACAAAAGTTCTACTTTTCTATAAAAGTTCTATCATTGAACATTCTCATCTCTAGAGATCATCTCATATGCTTTGCTATTATAAATAACTGGTATTCATTCAGTACGCCAATTTTTAGAACTGACAAAGCTTCTATCTTAGTAAGCTTCTTAAATAAGAAGGTTTAAGTAAGTTGTTTAAACACGACATTGAATGGAATCCATTTTCAAGCAGAATCTGAAAAAAAAATGGAAAAAAAGAAAGAAGAAAAAAAAACCCACCTTAAATTATCTAACTACCCCTTAGTTTTTGCTTGGTATTGATTACATTCCTGGGAAAGAGACAATACAAGGGAAACTGTTCAAAGGATACAACAGTGCTGCTCTTTTCGGTGTAATGGGGCACGAAGTGCTCTCGTCTGCTGTGGCCTGAGGCTTCTGTTTCAACTTCTGAGCACCGCTGTCATAGTTATCTTCCTCAGGATTGAAGCCATTTTGAAGAAATGCATTTTGTTCTTCCATTTCCCCATCTTGTACAGGATCCATATAGTCAGAAACTGACTCCACATTGATATCTGTGTCTTGAAGAGTGTCATCACCAATGCTACCATGTTAATTGAAAGCAGGAAATAATTCTTATCAATACTTGAATTTACTGGCAAAATTTTCATTTTCAAAGTTTTAGAAATCAAAAAAGTAAATAGATTAGAAAAGCAGGGGAATTCAGTGAAAGGGAATTCTGTAGGGACCCAGTGGTTAGGATGCCATGCTTCCACTGCAGGGGGCACAGATTCCATCCCTGGCTGGTGAACTAAGATCCTGCATGCCATGTGGTGTGGCTAAAAAAAAAAAGGGGCAGTGACAGAAAAGGACCATCAGCTTCTAACTTACCTCAAGAAAACTTTTAGGCAAGCACAGGTGACTGACTCAGGGATGTCAGGGAACTGCTGTATGCAGAGTTGTAGGATCTGCACGTCGGTCTTTTCTAAGGCAACCTCCATCAAGCCAGGGCACAGGCTAAGACCAAAAACATGAATTACTTTTATATATTAAGGAACTCTCAACTGCAAATAATTTATAAGGCTTTTTCAGAGTATGAAAATCAGAATTGTAAAAACCACAGAAATATTTACCTATAAGAAAGCACGTGTGTTTGGACAAGCTGCATCAGACAGTTGCGGGGATAAAATGATGGCTCTGCTTTACATCTTCCCAGAAGTCCTATTACCACATCCCCAATAACGGTATGAAAGTCAGGGGTCCGCTTAGTAGCCAAAAACTTACGTAGTTCTACTTCGATATGTTTTTCTGAATCTTTCTGGAAGGGCAGAAGTAAACAGCTTAGTATGGTACCAATTAATAAATGTCACTCTGTACTTGAAAGTTCCTAGCTCAACATTTTCTTAAATCACTAACAGCATTCATGTATTCTTGTGAAACTGGAGTTGATATGACAATTTACTGCACAGAGACAAAATGCAAAGAAAAAAATAAAAACCACAAGGATTTAGAAATCATAACTTCTAAGAAACTAAATTACAAACATTCAATGCAAAATTAAATGAGATACGAGGCCACCACCATCACATTAACCTCACAAAATGCTTGGTGCGAGTCAAAGTATCACTCTGACAACCTCAACGTATCAGACAAATGTTAGCCACAGCTCTAAAAATGATCACAAAAGGAAGACAGATAAAAAGTACATGGCATTTCTTTTAACCATGAATTGATTTTCTGTATTTCTAATATTTTTAAATTTACCTGTATGGTTGCTAAGAGTTGTGTGGATGCTGGAACCTCTGGCTGTACACTCACGTCAACTTTTCTTCTCCTTAACTGGAATTCAGTAAATTGATTAGGATCTCAAAAATGATTCAAAAGATCCAACAGGCATTTAGAAGAAAATAAATGTCCCAAAGAGACTGGGACACTTTTGCTCTAACCACAAACTTTTTTAGGGTTTAGTTTTCTTAAAGTGAAAAGTGGGTCTATTTCAACTTTTAACTTAAATATCTTGAAAGTTTAAGGTTTTCATTTTTTAATAAATAAAATCACTATGCTCAAGAAGGTATTATTACTAATTACAAACTGGTCTGTTTTTACAGTTGGGTCTTATATACATGCCTAAAAAACTACTAGATGACATGTAATTTTTTAATAAGGGCTGTTAGGGTTCAAGCTTCAAATCACCCCATCATTAAGAGCAAGCTGTAAGAAACTAGTACAGATATAAATTATTAAAATAATTCAGCCTTTCCTATTTTTTTTACATTTGTACTAAGATTTCTATTTAAACTACCAAACTTACAATTCTCTTCGACTGCTCTGAGTTCTGAGATCCAAGTCCACATCCCTGTGATGTTTCCCAGTTTACAAAATGAGGTGTGGCATGAGTGCCTAAGAAAATATAAAACACACAATTTCTGGAATTTTTTGACCTATTGATATTTACTCAGCCAATCAATCAAACAAAGAACAATGAAAAAACAACCACTCTGGCACAATTCAAGAGAGGCTTTATCGTCCATTTCATTCTACCAATAACAGATCAGTAAATCATAACATCCTAAAGGCCATGTGCCCAGCAACATTAAGCCGACAGATGAGGCTACTGACAAACCAGGGAGGAAAAAGCATCACTGATTTTGTCTGCAGGACTTTTCCATTACCCCTAAAGTCAGAACACTGCTGTTTAAAACACAGTGTAGCTCTCTAGCCTGCAGCAGTACCTACAATGTGGATTGTTCTCAATGTAGCTTCCTAGACCAGTGAAATCTGAATTAACAGTGGCAAATTTCAACATTAAGAACAGATTATGCAAACTGATAGCTGTGAAAACCTACATATCAAACTAGAAGTTTATACAATGGTCTTTAGTAATAAAACAAACATTTAAGTTCCTACCTGGATCTTGACTATGTTTGAGTTTTCCAAGAGCACCTGCTAGTGATGACACTTCACACTTGTATGGAATTACAGTGAGAAATTTTCCATGTAGCATAAACAAATTTTCCCCATAATACCAGAGCTACAAAAAAAGAAGTTATCAAAAATGTAAGTAACCCTTTTTCTAAGATCTGATTCAACAAAGCCATATAACGTAAAACAGTAACTTGTGGTGTAAGGAATCTTAATATGACAGAAAAGGATAAGGCAAAGGTAAGCAACTTTCTAGAATAATCTCACACATTCAATTCATTAATTGAGGTAGGTTTACAAAGCTGTTATTTTTGCCCATGTGTGAATAGAGCATAATTTAGAGAATATTTTCTTTCAACTCATAAAAATCTGATTAATACATATATTTAAAACAAATGAATTGTTTAAAATAAATATTGTCACTATTACACATCTATTAACATGATACTCACAAAGGCTACTTATAACATAAGCAAACTGCTTTGATGTACTAAAAAGAAAAAGTAGAATTTAATATTATTTCTATCTCATGATCTCAATTATAAAATTGTAAAAATGAGATAGGTATAGGAATAAAAAGCTCACATGAAATCAAAAGTGAAGTCTGGAAAAAAAGTGAAGTCTGTTAGAACAGCAGAATTGTGAAGGGTTAATTCTGTATAAATATAAATTAGAATTCTTTGCTGAGAAATCTAGTCTCCTTATCCTCTAATTACAATGATCAACAATGTCCTATATCATGATTTACATATATCTTGTATCTTGATTTGAGTGAATATCCATTCACTGGGCAATCAGTACTTACTGAGCACCTGTTAGGCACTGGAGATATGACGAAGAACAAGAAAGATAGAGACTCTTGCCTCAGATAATTTAGTCTGGTCAGCTTAAATTTTAATTATTTTAAGTATTCTTATGTAATTCCATGATATGTTTAACATGTAATTTAAAAGACTAATTTATTAGGCAAAGTAACAGCCCTCAGATATAGTTCAAAATACAAAAGTAAAAGATCAAACAAAAGTGAGATTAAAAAGTTTTATTAACTGTAATTGTTCTCTCCTGATCTAAAATTGGCTTATGTTTTAGTCTTTTGAAAGTGACAAATGTAAGGAAACTGTTAAAATAATAGCCAAACTAAGTATAATCTTGTAGGTAGAAAATAAAATATTTCTTAATTTATTTTAATCAAAAACTGACAAATATTTATATCTGTAGAGGTCTCTTCCCTTATAACATATCTAGCAAACACAAAAATAATTAGATAAAAAAAAAAAAAAAGCCAAAGTGAAAAAAACTTACTTGTCCGCTGGTCCCTTGTGGTAACTCTTTTGAAGTCTGTAGCGTTTGAAATTTTGTATTCCATACAGAGAGGCATTCTATAAAGTAAGACATACAAATTCCAAAGTTTTCCAAGAATAAGTATATGATGCTGGGTGGAGGGTTGGGCAGAGGGAAGGCAGAAAGTTAAACACAAAAGTCTTACTTTAATAAGTATAAAAATGAGTAATGAAGATAGAAAATCAAAGATGTGAGATCTCATGGTAAGAAGTGGACACATGTGCAGGGAGGGGGTATATGGGAATCTGTGTATCTTTCCCTCAATTTTGCTGTGAACATTAAACTGCTTTAAGAAAAAGAAAAATTTTTTAATTAATTTTTAATTAATTTTCTATTGAAGTATACTTGCTGTACAATATTATATGAGTTACAGGTGTACAATATAGTGATTCACAATTTAGTTATTATAAAATACTGGCTATATTCCCATGTTGTACAACATATTCTTATAGGTTATGTTACACATAATACTTTGTACCTCTTACTCCCCTATCCTGTTTTGTCTGCTCCCCCTTTCCCCACAGGTAACCACTAGTTTGTTCTCTGTATCTGTGACTCTGCCTCCTTTGTCATATTCACTAGTTTGTTGTACTTCTTAGATTTCACATGTAAGTGACGTCATAGAGTATTTGTCTTTCTGACTTATTTCATTAGTGCCCTCCCAGTCCATCCACGTCGCCGCGAAATGGCAAAATTTTCATCCTTTTTAATGGCTGAGTAGTATTTCATTGTGTGTGCATGCATATACACACACACATCACTTCTTTATCCACTGACCTGTTGACACTTAGGTTGCTTTCATATCTTGGCAACTGTAAATAATGCTTCTATGAACATTTGGGTCCAAGTTTTTTTCTGAACTAGTTTTTGTTTTTTTTGGATATATACCTAGGAGTGGAATTGCTGGGTCATATGGTAGTTCTACTTTTAGCTCTTTTGAGAAACTCTGTACTGTTTTCCACAGTGGATGCATCAATTTACATTCTCACCAACAGAGTATGAGGCTTCCCTTTTCTCCACCCACATCCTTGCCAACATGTGTTATTTGATGACAGGTCTGAGGTGGTATCTCACTGCGATTTTGGTTTGCATTTTCCGATGATAGCAATGCTGAGCATCTTTTCATGTGCATACTGGCTATCTGCATTTCTTCTTTGAAAAAACGTCTATTCAGGTAGTAGTGATATGAGGAAATTTTTAGAGAAATTGATCAAGGTAAGATGAAGTCAAAGACGTATTCAAGAATTAAGAGTCTACAGTGGGAAAGAGAATGATTTAGGGTGGTAATAAATAAATGAAAAAGAAAGAGACTAAAAGGTACATTTTGATGGAAAAAATCCAAAGGACTTCTTAACTGATGGAATTTCAGTTACCCTTAGAAGCTGACAGTGGTGCTCCCAGGACTGCTATGTGATCTTGGTCCAGGATGGTGAGTGCAACACCATTTCGAGCACTGCCAGACACCACAGACTTGAGCAACTGTGACTGAACTAACCTCTGATTTTTTTCTGGTTCACTTGGATGTATTGGTATCAAGGTTTCATATACACATCCATCAGAGCCTGTTGAAAACAAGTATTTATTCCTCATTACTGGATAAGGATAGTTCTATACCTATTATAGCTAAATGTACTAAGTTGTTTGTAAGATTTTACCAATTTGATAGAGGATTTAACCAGAAAAATAAACAAATGTAACAACTGCATTACTCTATAGTTTCCTATAAAGACTATACTACAAACTTCAAGTTGAGGGAGAAGAAATATTAAAAATCTCAGTAAGAAATGGCATAATTCCCTGAAATGAAAATTTTAAGTATCTGTTATAACTTAAAATATGAGGAGATAGCCATGAATATAGACAATCCAGTCAGTAAATGGCTACATCTCTTATTAGAAATTAATTAGCATTCTGGTCTAAACATTACATTTCTTATTACTACATCACCCTGAAAACCCTATAAAATTGGCTGGGTTTTGCAGGTCAATTGTTGGCGATTTCACATGGTTCTAGCTATGTTATATGAAGATTTTATGACCCTTTGGTTCAGACTCCTTTACTTCAATGTTCAAAAGCTGAAACATAAGTCACAAACTTCTGTTCAACAATAAATATGTCCTATAAGCCAAACTTTAAGAAAACCTGTCCCTCTTAAGCAAAGGTAGTAAGCAGATTACAACGATCCTCTAGACATGATAAATGATAGGAGCCTTTTTCTTAACAGCCACTGTAAAAATCTGCATACACATTGAAAAGCTTCACGAAGATTTGAAATTTTGATAATAGGAAATGCTTCCTAAATACTGCTCTTGTTTCTTCCTCCCTTAACCTTCTCAAAACAACTTCAAAAGAAGCCATAAAGGATGCGGGGGGGGGGATAGAATTATTGCAAAGGCATTTTCCCCCACCCAGATACATAAGACTGAGATTAAACTTTAGAGGATTAGGTAAACGCCAAGGCAATAAAAACAACAACAACAACAACTGTAAAATGCAGGCTGAGTCCAATACTGCTCTGTTAGTGTCCTTTTGTCTCTGTCCCTGTTCAAAGAAGGGCCCACTATATCTTAAGGTTGGAAAAGAGAAAATGGGAGTACCAACCTTAGGTATTAATTACAATATATCAAAAAACCTGGACTTACCATAAAAAGTGATTTGCCCTTTTTTATTGGTGTTTTATTATTACTTACTGCTTATGATAAATTTTAAGACATAAAAATTACCTGCAGAGAACTATGAGTACACATGGCAAAATGCAGAAAGTGAGGGCATGCATGCTCGTTAAAAAGCATGGAAAGGCAAGTACTGCAACAGGAAACTGTAAAATCCAATGACTCTAACTTAAAAGAAAAATATTATCCTGTAATATACTTTTATTTATAAACTCTGAAAGTTTAAAGAAATACTTACTTAATGACATTAGAGAGATGAATTTCCGACCTACAGACGTACTAAAACTCTGTATAACACATTTTTCTTCTTGACCAAGTAAAAGCGTGTACTTGCTTAGGATACGTGAGTTAAACTTTTGTACATAAGCAAAGTAGCTTCCATGCTGCAAAAAAAATAAAAGAGGATATTTTATTTTAAAAATATTCCCATTTTCACCAACTGTGTTTAAATGTTGAGACCAGTTGCCCCACTGTAATTACTTTAATGAATGCTTAAAAACCTCTTGTCCAACTAAATCTTAGACATTATAAAAATGTTTAATTCAGGCATAGAAATAATTATCACTATAGGCTTTTTAGTATTTTCAAGATATCAAAGTTTTCTGAAAGAAATACTGAAGTTCCAATTTTAGTTTTAAAACTCATACTCTGAAATGTCACAAAATGGGCCAGAATGAAAGATATCACTTACTTTTTCTGTAATGAAAATTAGCACAGGATGCCTAAATACCATGAAAAACTTCGTCCATCTAAAAAAAGAAAAATTATAAAATGCTGAATCACCAGTTGAGAGAAACACATCTTAATCTAAATTTAAGAGATTTTTTTTTTTATTAAATAGTTTCCAGAGCCAGAGAGAGAGCAGAATACACTTGATTTGGTGTTTCAAAATATCTCCCACAGGAACCCAGGAGGCATTCCTCTGTTAATCATCCCTGGATTAAATGCAAGTTGCCAATGCTCCCAGAGCTTTAAAGATAATAGCATGAACTGAGGGTGTATGAGACCAGATGCAATGTTTTCTCACTTTTTTGACCTGCCTCGTTTTTTCAGGGTCATTTTGAGGACTGGTGTTCTCAGGAAAATGTTAGCATCTCACCTGTCTTTTTCAAGTTACAGTGGGAACTGAAGCACAGGGAGCGTAATGGCCTGAAACCAAAGTTGCACAACCATCTTCTGGCAAAGTGGGGATTAGAACCCAGATTCTCTACCTGTATCTTTTTTGTGTGTGTGTGGGGGGGTGCTGTGCTGCAAGCCTTGTGGGACCTTAGTTTTCCCACCAAGGATTGAACCCGGGCCCATGGCAGTGAAAGCATGGAGTCCTAACCACTGGACCGCAAGATAATTCCTTTTACCTATATCTTTTCCCCTAAAGATTTCTTTCAAATACAGTTGCTGACACTTCAGAGGCATTCATTAGGTCTAAGATTCCTGATAGCTCAAGAATCTGCTTGCAATGTAGGAGACCCTGGTTCGATTCCTGGGTTGGGAAGATCTGCTGGAAAGGAGATAGGCTATCCACTCCAGTATTCTTGGGCTTCCCTTGTGGCTTGGCTGGTAAAGAATCTGCCTGCGATGCAGGAGACCTGGGTTCGATCCCTGGGTTGGGAAAATCCCCTGGAGAAGAGAAAGGCTACTCACTCCAGTATTCTGGCCTGGAGAATTCCATGGACAGTCCATGGGGTCACAAAGAGTCGGACATGACAGAGCGACTTAAAAAAATATATATATATAACTGGTCAGGATCCACACTGTTCACTGATTACGTAAAGTCTTTGCTTGGACTTTTAGATTTTTAGTTTGCATCAGGTGCACCTGGAGGGGCAGCAAGTTAATTAAGCAAGAAATGTGAGGGGGATTCCCTGGTGGTCCAGTGGTTAAGACTCTGAGCTCTCAATGGAGGGAGCATGGGTTCGATCCCTGATTGGGGAACTAAGATCCCACATGCTGTGTGTCCAATAAATAAAATAAAACAATTAAAAAAAAAAAAAGAAATGTGATGAAAGAATGGGGATTGGAAAGATATGAAATCAGGACATTTCCTTCTATCATTTGAGTGAGTTATTTTCCCAGTTTTATCCCAGAATCGGGAAAAGAGGAGGTTCCAAAGCACTATCGTGATTCCACTAACAAGCTGCACATTTCTTCAAGGGAATAAGTTCTGACCTTGCAGTCAGGGCTATATGACAGAAGATTTCAGTCTTGTAGGATTACTCACTTCATGTTCAAGTAACAGATTGACCAGTTGTGTCATTAGGACAGGACTCATTTGGCCCAAGATTCCTCAATCGCTATCATACCAGAGGCTTTTGGAGGATGTCATTTTGGCTAAGGTTCTACAGATGGTTTTCAGCTAGTTTTTTTTTTGTTGGTTTGTTTTTTATTTTTAACAATTTTTGGCTGTGCCCCAAGGTTTGTGGGATCTTAGTTCCCTAACCAGTGATCGAACTCTTGCCTCTTGCGTTGGAAGCTGTGAGTCTGGAATCCCCAGAGTGCATTTTCTTTTGGTAAAAATTATAAGTATTGGAACTTACTTAATCACTTCTCCATCAGAGATAACAGTTTCAATTTTCTGCTGGGGCTCTACAAGCAAAGCTTCTAAACCACGAACTGCACCTTCCTTGAACAGCACCAAGGGTTCTGTTCCCTGTATTGAATGTATTCTATACACCTCAGCCGACAACTAGAAGAACATAGAAACATTTAAATTTTTATTCTAATGCAATTGCCACCTAAGAGAATAAGGACAGTTAGAGAAGGCTTATCTTTAAGGTACTGATTTATTCTCATTTTGATTCACCTTTGTTTAATAATTATGTATAGTTCCAAAGTCAAATCTACAATAAATAAATACATTTAAAAGTCTAACTTTTGCTCCCATACTCTCTATTCTCTCCCCTATAAGTAATCACTTGTATTCATTTTTGGTTTATCTTTCCATTATAAATACTGGAGGTTAGGCCACAAGCTGGGTCTCTCAAACTTGGAGGTGAAGAGAATTACAAACGAAATCATTAATGCAGAGTTATAGATGCCATAGACAGATGCCATACATAAATACATGCACTATATAAAAAACTGACCTGCAAACCCAAAACACCATACGTGGGATTAAAAAAAAAAAAAAGTTGTGTAAAATTCAGGATCATGTTACTGCAGGGTAAACAAAAAGACTGGAGCCAAGAAGCAGCACATGTAGCTAGCTAGAAGTTTCAAGAGTCTAGGTGACAACTGCCATTAAAACGGTATCAGCTCCATTGTGAACCACTTCTAAAATGCACCAATTATATTGAGAGTTAGATACGGAAAACCAGAATGAGCTTTCGAGATTAACATAGTTTAAGATCTTCATTTTATAAGAAAAAGTTAATTAACATACTTAAGGGTCATTGGGAGAAAAGGCAGTTAGTTGATCATGGTGCTTTTTCATTTCATTATGTGCCACTCTTAAAATGTATAACTGCACAAAACTTGCAGAGTCTGTTCTACCTACTTCAAGAAAGGGAACCATCAAGTTCACTTGTTCTTGCAAGGGACACACCAGCAACATTTAAGTGCATGGAAATAACTATAAATGCATCATTCATTAATGATTTAAATTACTTCAATATCATACGAAAATAACATACATTTTCTAACATACTCACTCATAAATTGAGACATTTTACCAAGATATACTGTACAATAACTAGAATGAAAAACTGATTATAATGTTCATGTCATGTTCACAGACCCTTTAAGATTAATATCTACCACATTACAAATAATTCCATCTCACCAATAAACTAAATTAGTATGTTGGAAAATCCAAAGACTTACTGTAGCTTTAAATACTTTATCCAGGTTGACGTCTTCATTATTCCATATTCTCAAGACCTTAAATCAAAACATACAATTTAAAAAAGCATTCCAATATCCATTTACATACAACATGAACAATTAATAAATCAACATTTGATTTGTTTATATATATAGTTTTGCAAACTCACCTTATTATCATGTACAACAATATACTCGCCAGTTTGAAAGTTGCACACAGCTGGACATGTTATAATTTGTCCTTGTTTCACTGACCAGCTCCCCAAGGGTTTCTGATCAGAAACCTAATGAAATGAACATATGATAATTTAGAAAGTCAGCTTCAGACTCGAAAGCAACTAAATTTACAATAGAAACAAAAGAAGAAATCATTAAAATGACAGCATTTAATAAAGCTCCTAAATTAAAAAATAAGAAGACAAATACTATATGGATTCCACTTAAAACAGAAAGTAGAATGATGGTTGTCTGGGGTTGGGGGAACTGGGAATTTAAAGGGAGTTTAATGGGTGCAGAGTTTCAGTTGAAAGATGAAAAGAGTTCTGGAGATGGATGGTAATGACAACTGCACCACAATGTGAATGCATGTATTTAATAACCTGAATTGTACACTTATAGTCATTAAGATATTAAATTTTGTTATATGTACTATACCACACTTTAAAAAAGTACTTAAATTGAAAATATTAGTTTCCAAAATGCAAAATTAGAAACAACACTTTGATAATGAACAATATTAGTACATTAAAAAAAATTTTTGATTCCATTGTGTTCTCGAACAGAGGCATGGGAAACAAAGTAACGATGGCTGGAATAATACCAATTGCAATCAGCCACTCCACTCCTATGCAAAAACTGCAAAAGGTCCCCTTGACAGCCAGGTAAAAACCAATGGTATCAACAGAAGTATCAAAAAAAACCAGTATAGGGAACTTTTGGCAACCTGTTCCCCAAACTTCAAAGCAGGCAGCTAGCTTTCTTTTTAAATTGACGTAGAATTGCTGCACAATATTATATAAGTTACAGGTATACAACATAGTGATTAGCAATTTAAAGGTTGTACTCCACTTACAGTTATTATAAAACATTGGCTATATTTCCCACGTTGTACAATATATCCCTGCAGTTTATTTTATACATAATAGTTTTTATCTCTTACTCCCCCACCCCTATTCTGCCTCTCCTCCCTTCCCTCTCCCCACTGGTAACCTCTAGTTTGTTCTCTGTATCTATGTCTGCTTCTTTTTGTTATCATCACTAGTTTGTTGTAGTTTTCAGAACCTAGTGCTATCAGATTGCATTTGCCTTTCTCCGTCTGACTTTTTTCACTTAATAAAATGCCCCCCAAGTCCATCCACGTTGCTGCATGCTGGGCTTCCCAAGTGGGGCTAGTGGGTAAAGAATCCACCTGCCAAGGTAGGATAATTAAGAGACAAAGGTTCCATCCTTGGGTTGGGAAGATTCCCTGGAGGAGGGCACACAACCCACTTTAGTATTCTTGCCTGGAGAATCCTATGGACAGAGGAGACTATTTTTTGGCTACAAATGGCAAAATATCATTTTTTATGACTGAACATTATTCCATTGTGTGTGTGTATGTATGTATATATACACTTCTTTATCCATTCATCTGTTTATGGGCCCTGAGGATGTTTCCTTATTCTGGCAATTGTAAAAATGCTGCTGCTATATACATCGGGGTGCATGTATCTTTTTGTGTTAGTGTTTTTGGGTTTTTTTTAGATAAATAGCCACGGGTTAAACAGCTGGGTTATATAACTATTCTATTTTTTAGTTTTGAGAAATTTCCAGCCAATTTGGAAAAAACAGCAGTGGCCACAGGATTGGAAGAGGTTTTCATTCCAATTCCAAAGAAGGGTAATGCCAAAAACTGTTCAACTACCGCACAATTGCACTCATTTCACATGCTAGCAAAGTAACGTTCAAAAGTCTCCAAGCTAGGCTTGGAGACATGCCTGAACAGTACATGAACTGAGAACTGCCAGATTCAAACTGGATTTAGAAAAGGCAAAGGTACCAGAGACTAAATTGCCAACATCCACTGGATCATCGAAAAAGCAAGAGAGTTCCAGAAAAACACCTACTTCTGCTTTATTGACTACACCAAAGCCTTTTGACTGTGGACCACAACAAACTGGAAAATTCTTCAAGAGATGGGAATACCAGACCACCTTACCTGCCTCCTGAGAAACCTGTATGCCAGTCAAGAAGCAACAGTTAGAACAGGACATGGAACAACAGACTGGTTCCAAATTGGGAAAGGAGCACGTCAAGGCTGTATTTTGACACCCTGCTTATTTAACTTATATGCAGAGCACATCATGAAGAATGGTGGGCTGGATGAAGCCAAGCTGGAATCAAGATTGCTGGGAGAAATATCAATAACCTCAGATATGCAGATTGATACCATCCTTATGGCAGAAAGCAAAGAGGAACTAAAGAGCCTCTTGATGAAAGTGAAAAGAGGAGAGTGAAAAAGCTGGCTTAAAACTCAACATTCAAAAATGAATGTTGATCATTCAAAAATGAAGATCATGGCATTCAGTCCCATCACTTCATGGCAAATAGATGGGAAACAATGAAAACAGTGACAGATTTTATTTTCTTGGGCTTCAAAATCACTGCAGAGGGTGACTGCAGCCATGAAATGAAGATACTTGCTCCTTGGAGGAAAAGCTATGACCAACCTAGACAGTATATTAAAAAGCACAGACATTATTTTTCCGACAAAGTTCGTATGGTCAAAGCTATGGCTTTTCCAGTAGTCACATATGGATGTGAGAATTGAGCCATAAAGATGGCTGAGCGCGGAAGAATTGATGCTTTTGAACTGTGATGTTGGAGAAAGCTTTTGAGAGCCCCTTGGACTACAAGGAGATCAAACCAGTCAATCCTAAAGGAAATCAACCTTGAATATTCATTGGAAGGACTGATGCTGAAGCTGAAACTCCAATACTTTGGCCACCTGTTGCTAAGAGCCAACTCATTAGAAAAGATCCTGATGCTGGAAAAGATTGAAGGCAAGACAAGGGGATGACGGAGGATGAAGTGGTTGAACGGCATCACTGACTCAAGGACATGAGTCTGAGCAAGCTCCAGGAGACTGTGAAGGACAGGGAAGCCTGGTGTGCTGCAGTCCATGGGGTTGTAAAGAGTCAGACATGACTGAGCAAATGAATGATGACAAAATTTTTAGTTTTATGAGAACTCTCCATGTTGTTTGTGTTAATTTACATTCCTCGGGTACAAGGGTTCTTTTTTCTCTACATCCTCGCCAACACTTACTGTGTTCTTTTGATGACAACCATTCTGACAGGTGCGAGGTGATATCTCCTTGTGGTTTTGGTTTGCCTTTCTCTGATAATTAGCAATGTTGAGATAGCAAGCTTCTTAAAGACAGTGAAAACTATGTTCAGAAGCTCACATAAACACAATTACTTTCTACACCACCACTAAAAGCAAAGTTTAGGTGTGCTGTACCAACCTAGGCCAGCACTTTCCAGCCTTTTTGGCATCAGGGACTGGTTTCATGAAAGATGGCTATTCCGTGGACAGGGGTGGGGGATAGTTGCAGGATGATTCTCATAAAGAGGGTGCAACCAGATCCCTGGCATCCACAGTTCAAGCTCCTTTGACAATCTAATGCCACGACTGATGTGACAGGAAGGAGAGCTCAGGCAGCAATGCCAGTGATGGGAAGCAGCTGTAGATACAGATGAAGCTTTGCCTGCTGGCTCACCTCCTGCTGTGCAATCTGGTTCTCAACAGGCCACCAACCAGTCTGTGTCCCAGGGGTCGAGGATTGCCTGGGCTAGGCTGAAAAGGGGGCGGAGAGAGTAGACTTCCAGGAAATAATCCAGAATTCACAGGGTGAACCATAGGTGGCAACCGACATGTCCCTCAGAATCAGGATTCCCATTAAGCTGCCCCCAAAGCAAAAAACCAAAACAAAACACCGACAAAACTTTTCTCCCTCATGAGCGCGTAAGAAGTGTAGGGATACACTGCTAAACCATTGTTTTGGCAGTGACATCTTCTCCCAACCAACCAATCTCCGTTCAATCCTTCAGCGGGCACCTGGGGTGACAGAGGCCCCAGAAGGGGATCTTAGGATGGCTATCTCCGGGAGACTCGAAGCGAAAATACAGGTTTCCTTTCCGAGTCTAGCCCACGTGCACTTAAACGCTCTGCCGCCTGCAACTCGGAAACACGCCTCTCTCTCAGGGAAAACAACCCAGTCAAGTTCTAGACCTCATTCAGCGTCCCGAAGAGGCCACGCCGGCTCTCTGATAAGTCCGCTGCACGCGCTCTTTCTGAAGCTGTGAGAAATCCGAGGTTCGGGCTCCGAGCTCAGAAAGGGGCGAGACGGCAGCGGCGGCACTTCGATCCTAACGCTCTCACCTTATAGAGGATGACGGTCCTGCCGCTGTCCGTCACTAGAAACTGGTCGGTTTTGTCGCTCTGCTCCACTCCGAGGGGTCCGTCAGGCCCGGAACCCAGGGGTACCGCAGTCAACGTGAAGCTTTCCTCCAGGTCTGCCATTTTGGCCCTACTTACGGACGGCCTAGCGTTCCTCCCGGCAGGCTTCGCGCTTTCTCTCGCGAGAACTAAGAGGCCGGCTGGATCTAGCACTCGGAAACTGGAATATCTGCTCTCAGAGCCTGCGACCTCTGCCGGGCAGAGATCGCTAGCGGCGCAGCGAACGGAGTCGAGTAGGCGGGGCCTGGAGTTTGCGGGAAGGCTCCGCCTTCCAGGCCACTCCACCGAGTCCCGGATGTACTGCTCTGAAAGGGAAGAACTGGGCGGGAGGGGGAGATTTTACCTGTTAGGAACTAAATCCGCCGCGCCTTGTGCGACTATGTGCTTGAGGGATTGAAGGGTAGGCGTGGCAAGTGGCAGAATATAAATAAAGTAGATCTTTTAGTGGAAGTGAACTCTCTAGGTATTCCTACCACGGCTTCATGGGACAGTGTCTGCAAAGAAAAACATTTTTCTGTGCTGATTAACTGTGGCTAACGTGCCGTGGGGTCGTGCTCAGTGCATCCCACTTTTTTGCGACCCAGGCTCCTCGGTCGGTGGAACATTCCGACAAGAATACTGGAGTGGGTTGCTATTTCCTCCTCCAGGGGAATCTTCCTGACCCAGGGATCAAACCCGCGCCTCTATGCCACTCCTGTATTGGCAAACAAGTGCTTTACCACTGCACCACCTGGGAATCGCTGAAATAAAGAGCGCAATTTGTGCTCGTGGAGGCTTTCAACACCAAACATAAAGAGCCAGGCTGGAGAACAATCCAGTTTCTCTAAGGCAACAGCATTCTTCCCCAACTGGCTATGCCTCAATAGAGAAATGTGCCGTAGTCGGCAGGATTCGAACCTGCGCGGGGAAACCCCAATGGATTTCTAGTCCATCGCCTTAACCACTCGGCCACGACTACATGTTATACCTAGCTGAAAAAATACTTAAGTCTCGCCACTTCTCAGAAATGGCCACAAAGGTCGAGTCTCTGCAGCCTTTTGGGCCTCCTGGGTTGTCTGTCTCGCCTGTTTCTCTGAGCACCCTTGTGGAAATCTCTCCAGCTTATAAGAAATTCAAACTTGTCTGATGCAGCAGGTGATGTGAAAGGTTCCCCTGGGCAATTTTTGGGGAAAAAGACCATTTCCAGGAGAGATTTTTTTAGATAAACATGACTGATTCAGTCAATAATGTATCACAAAAACTCAGAAAAGAGAAAGTGTGTATGTTCTTAGGGAGAAATCATCTAAACAGGCAATTATTAACAAATATGTACCATGTGCTACAACACAGGGTAAAATGCCTCCACATCAGTTTAGATTAAGCATCCACAGAGATCATCCCTTGTGTGTGTTTGCTTATGGTCACAGCATTGCAACATAGGAGAAAGGAGACTGCAGCTATCAAAGAAAAAAGTAAGTGAAAGTCACTCCGTCGTGTCCAACTCTTTGGGATCCCATGGACTGTCCATGGAATTCTCAGGTCAGAATACTGGAGTGAGTAGCCTCGCCCTTCTCCAGGGGATCTTCCCAACCCAGGGATCAAACCTAGGTCTCCCGCATTGCGGGCGGATTCTTTACCAGCTGAGCCACAAGGGAAGCCCAAGAATACTGGAGTGGGTTTACCTTCTTCAGGGTATCTTCCTGAACTGGGGTCTCCTGCATTGCAAGCAGATTCTTTACCAACTGAGCTATCAGGGAAGCCCAATGCAGCAATCATGAAAGAATTAAATATCTACTGTACATTTTTTTTCTTTTTGGCTGTGCTTTGGGATCTCAGTTCCCCCACCAGAGATCCAACCCGGGCCATTGCAGTGAAAGCCCAGAATCCTAACCACTAGGCAACCAGGGAACTCCTCTACTGTAAATCCTTTCTGTTGTTGTTGTTGAGCCATACAAAAGTAGAAAGTCAAAAAATACCTGGAGTAACAGGCAAATTTGGCCTTGGAGTACAGAATGAAGCAGGGCAAATGCTAATAGAGTTTTGCCAAGAGAATACACTGGTCATAGCAAACACCCTCTTCTAACAACACAAGTGAAGACTCTACACATGGACATCACCAGATGGTCAAGAGTGAAATCAGATTGATTATATTCTTTGCAGCCAAAGATGAAGAAGCTCTATACAGTCAGCAAAAACAAGACCAGGAGCTGACTGTGTCTCAGATCATGAACTCCTTATTGCCAAATTCAGACTTAAATTGAAGAAAGTAGGGAAAACCACTAGACCATTCAGGTGTGACTCAAATCAAATCCCTTACAATTATACAGTGGAAGTGACAAATAGATTCAAGGGATTAGATCTGATAGACAGAGTGCCTGAAGAACTATGGATGGAGGTTCGTGACATTGTACAGGAGGCAGGGATCAAGACCATCCCCAAGAAAAAGAAATGCAAAAAGGCAAAATGGTTGTCTGAGGAGGCCTTACAAATAGTTGTGAAGAGAAGCAAAAGGCAAAGGAGAAAAGGAAAGAAGTACTCATTTGAATGCAGAGTTCTAAAGAATAGCAAGGAGAGATAAGAAAGCCTTCCTCAGCGATCAATGCAAAGAAATAGAGGAAAACAATAAAACAGGAAAGACTAGAGATCTCATAAAGAAAATTAAAGATACCAAGGGAACATTTCATGAAAGTGTCAGTAAAGGACAGAAATGGTATGGACCTAACAGAAGCAGAAGATATTAAGAAGAGGTGGCAAGAATACACAGAAGAACTACACAAAAAAGATCTTCACGACCCAGATAACCACGATGTATGGTCACTCACCTAAAGCCAGACATCCTGGAATGTGAAGTCCAGTGGGCCTTAGGAAGCATCACTGTGAACAAAGCTAGTGGAGGTGATGGAATTCCAGTTGAGCTATTTCAAATCCTCAAAGATGATGCTGTGAAAGTGCTGCACTCAATATGCCAGCAAATCTGGAAAACTCAGCAGTGGCCACAGGACAGGAAAAGGTCAGTTTTCATTCCAATCCCAAAGAAAGGCAATGCCAAAGAATGTTCAAACTACCACATAATTGCACTCATCTTACACACTAGCAAAGTAATGCTCAAAATTCTCCAAGCAAGGCTTCAATAGTACATGAAGTGTGAACTTTCAGATGTTCAAGCTGGATTTAGAAAAGGCAGAGGAAACAGAGATCAAATTGCCAACATCTGTTGGATCACTGAAAAAGCAAGAGAGTTCCAGAAAAACATCTATGTCTGCTTTAATGACTATGCCAAAGCCTTTGACTGTGTGGATCACAGCAAAGGACTGTGGAAAATTCTTCAAGAGATGGGAATATCAGACCACCTTACCTGCCTCCTGAGAAACCTGTATGCAGGTTAAGAAGCAACAGTTAGAACTGGACATGGGACAACAGACTGGTTCCAAATTGGGAAAGGAGTACATCAAGGCTGTATATTGTCACCCTGCTTATTTAACTTCTATGCAGAGTACGTGATGAGAAATGCTGGACTGGATGAAGCACAAGCTGGAATCAAGATTGCTGGGAGAAATATCAATAATCTCAGATATGCAGATGACACCACCCTTGTGGGAGAAAGCGAAAAACAACTAAAGAGCTTCTTGATGAAAGTGAAAGAGGAGAGTGAAAAAGTTGGCTTAAAACTCAAAGTTCAGAAAACTAAGATCATGGCATCCGGTCCCATCGCTTCCTGACAAATAGATAGAGAAACAGTGGAAACAGTGACATACTTTATTTTTGGGGGGCTCCAAAATCACTGCAGATGGTGACTGTAGCCATGAAATTAAAAGACGTTTGCTTGCTCCTTAGAAGAAAAGTTATGACCAACCTAGACAGCATGTTAAAAAGCAGAGACATTACTTTGCCACCTAAGGTCCATCTAGTCAAAGCTATGTTTTTTCCAGTAGTCATATATGGATGTAAGAGTTGGACTATTAAGAAAGCTGAGCTCCAAAGAATTGATGCTTTTAAACTGTGGTGTTGGAGAAGACTCTTGAGAGTCCCTTGGACAGCAAGGAGATCCAACCAGTCCATCCTAAAAGAAATCAGTCCTGAGTATTCATCGGAAGGACTGATGCTGAAGCTGAAACGCCAATACTTTGGCCACCTGATGCGAAGAACTGACTCATTTGAAAAGCCCCTGATACTGGGAAAGATTGAAAGTGGGAGGAAAAGGGGATGACAGAGGATGAGATGGTTAGATGGCATCACTGACTCAATGGACATGAGTTTGAGTAAACTCTGGGAGTTCGTGATAGAAAGGGAGGCCTGGTGTGCTGCAGTCCACGGGTCTCAGAGTCGACTGAACTGAACTGAACTGAACTGAACTGTTGAGCCATGAAGCATGTGGGGTCTTAGTTCCCCAACCCAGGATCAAACCCATGCCCCTTACATTGGGAGTCCTAACCACTGGACCAGCAGGGAATTCCTTATTGTAAAAAAGAAATTTTTTTTTTAAGGTGAAGGAGGCAACAGAGGATGAGAAGGCCTGCCAGGCTCTTCTGTCCATGGAATTTCCAAGGCAAGAATACTGGAGTGGGTTGCCATTTCCTTCTCCAGGGTGTAAATTCTTAATAAGATTAATAGGTCTTTTATTTTTCAAAATGACTAAGGTGGTTGACATTGAATTTGTGGCCCCTTTGTTATTTGTAAAAGTAATACAGTAAGATTCAGCATAGATATCCTGGCCTCTCTGAAACTTTTGTTTTCCTCCAAGCCTCTCTCCGTTTCCTTGGTGGCTCAGTAGTAAAGAATCTGCCTCACAAGTAGGAGACTCAGGTTCGATTCTTGGGTTGGGAAGATCCCTTGGACAAAGAAATTGCAACCCACTCCAGTATATCTCAAAAGAGTTGGACACGACTTAGCTACTAAACAAAAACAACAAAACCAGTTTCTCTACTGAACTGTGTTTTGCACCTACTACCCATGTTTGAGATGCCAGCCTAGACACCTCCTCCTCCAGGAAGTCTTCCCTGACTCTCCGAGACTGAATTAAATGTCTGATTCAGGACACCAGTGTGGTTGAAACGTTCAGAACTGGGATGTCCCAGTTACTTATATATTTCCCCCATTATATTTATTTCTTTGAAGGGACTCTAGATTTATCACTAGTATCTGGCATAGTGCCTGTCCCATAAATATTTGTGGGACTAATGAATTAAGAGTGAAAATTTACTTATTCTTCTGTATTTGTGCTTTTCCTCATCTTCAGCTTGAAGACTTTAAAACAGGGATTCTCAAACTTTGTGATTTCAGGATTCCTTTTACACTCTTAGAAATGACTGAGGATTACAAAAGACTTCTATTTTATGGGGTATATATATTGATATTTACTATATTAGAAATTAAAGGTGAGGAAGTAAGAAATATGTATTCATTTTTTTGTGTGTGAAAGTCATTCAGTCATGTCCGACTCTTTGCGACCCCATGGACTATACAGTCCATAGAATTCTCCAGGCCAGAATACTGGAGTGGGTAGCTGTTTCCTTCTCTAGGGGATCTTCCCAACTCAGGGACTGAACCCAGGTCTCCTGCATTGCAGGCAGATTCTTTATCGTCTGAGCCACTAGGTAAATAATAATAAACTCGTTACATGTTAACATAAGTAATATTTTTATGAAAAATAATTTGAAAAAACAATTTAGTGAGAAGAGGGGCATTGGTTTACCCTTTTGAAAATCTCTTTGATGTCTGGCTTAATAAAACGTGGGCTTCCCTGGTGACTCAGGTGGTAAAGTGTCTGCCTGCAATGTGGGAGACCTGGGTTTGATCCCTGGCTTGAGAAGATCCCCTGGAGAAGGAAATGGGAACCCACTCCAGTACTCTTGCCTGGAAAATTCCATGGATGGAGGAACCTGGTAGGCTACAGTCCATGGGGTCGCAAAGAGTTGGACACGACTGAGTGACTTCGCTTTCACCTTAATAAAAGATAGCTGGATGCTCATATCTGCTTCTGTAATTCAGTCCATCATGGAATCATGTGTCATACCACACCAAAAGAGCTCCATAGTGTCCCTGCCGAAGGAAAATAACATCTGGACAGTTTGTCTTCCTGAAATTCCTGAAAGGGCCTCAGGACTTCCAAGGGTTAGACCTTGATTTGTACTTGAGGACCAAGCATAGCGATCAAGTTTATCTGCCTGGGAAGGGTGAAATCAAAGTTCCTGGTTCAAGAAAAGAGCAATGGAGCAAGCCTTCCTGAGTTCTGGAGTCTGAAATGGGTCTAAAGACCCTGAGGGAGTCAAAATATGAAGGAGATATGGGAGGGCTTTCACCTTGGAAGTGAAAACTAAGCCCTACCTTCCTGATGCCCAAGGACAGGTAACAGAACAGCTGCACTAGGAAGGTTACTGAACTCTTACAGATGCTAAGAACTGGAACAACTTCTGACTCATTTTTAGCCCTAGCAAAGATTATGAGACTGGAGATGTGCTAAGTCACTTCAGTCATGTCCAGTGCGATCCTATGGACTGTAGTCTGCCTGGTTCCGCTGTCCATGGGATTCTCTTGGCAAGAATACTGGAGTGAGTTGCCATGCCCTCTTCCAGGGGATCTTGCTGACACAGGGATCAAATGCACGTCTCCTGGGTCCCCTGCATTGCAGGTGGATTCTTTACCCCTATCGCCACCTGGGAAGCCTGGAGATAGATTTTTAAATTTTCTTTGTTTCTTTCTTTTTTTGGATAGATGTCATTGGGCTAAATTGCACCCATCCTCCACCCCCACCCGCAATTCAATTTATCTGTTTCCTTTTTTATCACAGTTTTTACCTATTTTAGTAATTTGTGGTGTTGGAGAAGACTCTTGAGAGTCCCTTGGACTTCAAGGAGATCAAACCAGTCAATCCAAAAGGAAATCAGTCCTGAATATTCATTGAAAAGACTGATGCTGAAGCTGAGGCTCCTATACTTTGGCCACCTGATGTGAAGAACTGACTCCTTGCAAAAGACCCTGATGCTGGGAAAGACTGAAGGTAGGAGGAGAAGGGGATGACAGAGGATGAGATGGTTGGATGACATCATCAACTCAATGGACATGAGTTTGAGCAAACTCTGGGAGTTAGTGATGGACAGAGAAGCCTGGCATGCAGTCCTTGGGGTTGCAAAGGGTCGGACAGGACTGGGCACCTGAACTGGACTTACCTATTTTATCTATTTGTTTGCTCACTCACCTAAGCTTTCCCACTGTATCATAAGTTTCTTGAGGGTAGAGGGGCCCTGCCTGTCCTATTTCTTTATGCATCCCCATTTCCTAGCACTTTGTAGACAATCAGTAAAAATGTGCCATTTGATTGAAATGAATCACTTTACATCTTTGTATTCATGGCACCAGCAGTTGTGTCTGATCCATATAAAGAGTTTAATATATGCTTGTTGAATAAATCACACTTACATGGCAAGCCGTTGTAATAAATGGGACGTGCACTTGACCTGTTAGGATAAAGTAAGACTTAACAGATAGAGAATCCCTGAACTGCCCTGGCATGTTTGTCTGTAAATTTGAGTCTAAGTTTGGTAAGCAGTTAAAGGAGATCATGGTCCTTTTTGGAAGGACACCAGCTGTAATGAAGGAACTAGGAGTCTTCTGCAACCTAGCTTAAGATAAGAATGGGTCAAAGCGTTCCTCTTCCAAGATGAATCAATCAAGGTCAATGAGCAAGAACAAGGCAGGCTATCCATCTTTGGTTAGAGACGTTTAAGAATTGGTCTTCAAAGGCATCTGTGACCCTATACATTTTTATGTGAGCTGTGGATGTTCATTCTGTCTGGATTGCTTGTCATGTTTATGCTGCTTGGCTGCCTAGCTATGAAGGCTGGGGGAAGATAATCGCCTCTCATATTCGATTCCTAGAATAGAATCAGGTGATAAATATACAATGAATAAGTCTAATTATACAGTAGGGATGCCTGCCCATATTCAAAAGGGAGGATGTTACCCATTATAGATTTTTCATGGAAGGTTGACAGTTGATGACTTGTGCATTGCATGAGTGGGATATAGTAAGTGCTTTGCCAAAGGAACATTTCTAGAAGCGCCATTCTGGGAGCAGGATGGATGGTAATAGATATATTCTACCAAATCTCCAATGTTATATGGAAGCTGTAATGGTTCTTAAATAAAGGTCTAAGATATCCTGAGATCTGTTTTCCAGTTTTAGAATCTCAGAATGCCGTTGCGGTAAATGTCAAGACCACAGACGTGAACTGGACAATATGACTGGCACTCAGGCAGGCACCTCTGAAGATATTTCCCACAGCAAATATCAGACATAAAGGAAGAATCTAAACTCTTTTGTCATAATCTGCGTACATTTCAATTTCTTGCTAGTGCCCTCCCTGTGAATGCCAAACTCCCAATGGATGTGTTTGGAATTTGGGGTAAAGCCAGCACTTGTGATTTAATTGTAACAGGATAAGGAAGTGGGAGAGAAGACCTGGCTGGAGGGGTTTCAGATAGGTGGACAGTCAAGTGCTCACAGAGCCCAACAATCTTCAGGAAGAGTTTGGGCAACTTGTCATCACCAGGGGTCCAAGCTGAAGTCTGAGAAGCCCTGACCAGCGACCAGAGCTCTGGAAAAGGGAGTACTGGCAGGTGAATGAATAAACAACCCAAGAAAGTTCTGGTCACCGGAAGTTTCCAGGCACTGGGCTGGGGATCAGGGTGAAGCAGGAGCAGGACAGACCTTCAGATCTGGCTGGATACCACTGATCCTTCTTATCCCTCGTCTCGCAGATCCAAATTGCTCCAATGCATTTATTTATTTCTCAAGTACTGATGAGTGCCTGAGTGCCCGCATGCTCAGTCACTTCAGTTGTGTCCAACTCTTTGCAGCCTTGTGGACTGGGCCCCGCCGAGCTCCTCTGTCCATGGGATTCTCCTGGCAAGAATACTGGAGTGGGTTGCCATGTCCTCTTCTAGGGGACTGACCCAGAGATTGAACCCATGTCTCCCGCATCTCCTGCATTGCAGGCAGATTCTTTACCCACTGAGCCACCTGGGAAGCCTGATGAGTGTCTAGGAACTATGTATTTTGCAGTGAAGGAGACAGGGGAAGTTCCTATTTTCAGAAAGCTAGCAATCCAGCAATAGGAGACAATCTGCTCAAGAAAAGTCTCCTGAAAGACGAGACCTTTCCAGGGACTTCCCTGGCGGTCCAGTGGTTAAGAATCCACCTTGCAATGCAGAGGACACAGGTCAGTCCCTGGTCAGGGAACTGCCACAGGGCAACTAAGCCCACTCTCCTTAACTACAGGGCCCATGTGCCACAACTAACTCCTGACACAGCCAAATCATTTTTTTTTTTAAGTCTCCCTAAAGATGAGATCTTTCCAGTGAGATTTGGTAGACAAGAAGGGGTCAGGTGAGGGAAAGAATGAAAGACGATGAGGCTGAGAAAGGCAGGGACCTTTGATCTTGTAGGGCTCTCTGTAGGCTAGATGAGGAGTTGGTATATTCCAAATGTAATAAGAAGTCACCGAAGGGTTTTAACCTAAGGTCTGATTTCTGTTTTGAAAAGATCATCCTTGCTCCCAAGAGGAGAATGGTTCAGAGGTGAATAAAAGTAGAAAGAGAAACAGCAGTTTCGAGGCTCTGGCTGTCTTCTAGATGCAATAGATGGTGGTCTGTGGTGGGTGATAACAGTGGAGATAGAAAAAAATGGACCAGTTCAGAATGGGATTTAGTGGGTAGAGTCAACAGGATGGAGGATGGATTGAGTGAGAGGAAGAGAGGAATTAAGGGCATGTTTGCCTTGAGGGACCAGGTGAATTGGGGTGTTCTTTACTGACATGGGGGAGGGGGGAGGGTGGGCAGGGGAGACGGTTTCACAAGGAGTGGTTTGGGGAGGCAGAGCCAGAGTTCTATTTTGACTGTGTTCAGTAGGAGATGCCAAATAAGTTGGTAGCCCATCTGAGCCCGGAATTCCTGGCAGACACTCAGGTTGGAGATGTGGATTTGGGCCTCATTGGCACTTGGAAGGTGTCTAAAGCAGTGGGACTGGAGTAGATCCCAAGTGCTACTGACTTTATCTACTAAAAATCACTTCAGGGACTTCCCTGGTGGTCTAGTGGCTAAGGCTTTGCCCTCCCAATACAGGGCCCCAGGTTTGATCCTTGGTCAGGGAACTAGATTCCATACATCAAAACTAAAGATCCTATGTTTGGCAACTAAGACCTGGCACAGCCAAATAAATAAATAAATATTTTAAAAACAATAACAAAATAATGACCACATTTGAAATTAAAACTAAGAAATTAAAAAAAAAATTCCTCCAATTGCCCACCTCTCTCCTCCACCACCACCCTTCAAGTCCAAGTCCATCTTACTCGGCCACTGTAACTGCTTGCTTGTCACCTGCTTCTCCACTTGACCCCTTCCAATCTGTAGCCAGTATGATCTATTCAAAATTTGAATCCGATTATGCCACTCCCTGCGTAACATCCTTTAATATTTTAATACCTTGGTCTCAGGATGAACCAGATCAAATCCTTACCTGACCCACAAGTAGGGTTGCCAAATAAGACACAGGATGCCCAGTTAAATTTAAATTTCAGGTAACACATGATTTTTTAGTGTAAATATATCCCATGCAATTATTCATTGCTTATATGAAATTAAATTCAACCTGGCATCCTGTATTTTTATTTGCTAAATCTGGCAACCCTACCCACAAGGGCTTTGTAAGATCTGACTCTGGGCATCGTCTCTCATCAAATGTCCCTTGTTCTCTGACTCAAGCTACATTGTTTTGGAACAGGCTATGCCCTCTCTCAAGGTTCCCTGGTGGCTGAGTGGTAAAGAATCTGCCTGACAATGCAGGAGATGTGGGAGATGTGGGTTTGATCCCTGGGTCAGGAAGATCCCCTGGAGGAGGACATGGCAACCCACTCCAGTATTCTTGCCTGGAAAATCTCAGAGACAGAGGAGCCTGGTGGGCTACAGTCCACAGGGTTGGAAAGAGTTGAACACGACTGAGCATGCATGCCCTCTCTCACCTCAGGGGCTTTGTACATACTCTTTCTTTTGCTAGGAATGCTTTTAGCTCCTCCTAAATCAGCTAACTGCCACTCACCTTTCACATCTCAGTCTCCACATCTCAGCCCTCTTTCCTGAACTCTTCTGCTCTTCCAGAATGATGTAACTTTCCTTCACTGACCCTGTATGGAGTAGCAATGACACATTTATTTGTGTGAACTGTAAGTACTATGTAGCTTTTCCACTAAACTATAAGGTGAGAGATCAGATTTATTTTTGCTCCCCTTTGTGTCCCCTGTGCTCTCCTAGTGTCTGCTACATAATAGGCACTGTGAACGGCAAGAAGGAATGAAAAAGGAGGAAAAGGATGAAAGACTGTATTAGAGAATAAATCCTATCAGGATCAGAATGAGGACCAAAGAGACTGGCTCTATGACCCAGTTCACAGGGAGGGCTGGGAGGGGATGCAAGTGGAAGATAAAGCACTCACATCAGCCTAGGAAGAGAGTGACTTAAGAGTCTGTGCCAATACATTGACGGGGTGGGTTTGAGGCTGAGGAAGAGGTTTGAGGCTGCTTAAATCTTTTGAACTGTGGTATTGGAGAAGACTCTTGGAATCTCTTGGACTGCAAGGAGATCAAACCAGTCCATCCTAAAGGAAATCAGTCCTGAATATTCATTGGAAGGACTGATGCTGAAGCTGAAGCTCCAATACTTTGGCCACCTGATGCGAAGAACTGACTCATTTGAAAAGACCCTGATGCTGGGAAAGATTGAAGGCGGGAGGAGAAGGGGACAACAGAGGATGAGATGGTTGGGTGGCATCACCTACTCAATGGAGATGAGTTTGAATGAACTGCGGGAGTGGGTGGTGGACAGGGAAGCCTGGCGTGCTGCAGTCCATGGGGTCGCAAAGAATCAGACACAACTGAGCGACTGGACTGAATTGACTGAAATCTTTTCTACCCCTAATCTGTATTTGGTCTGGCAAATCGGGCAGCCTGGGGGCAGTGCTGATGAACTTCTTTGTAGAATTGCTGCTAAGGGAAAGGCCAAGTGGATCTGGACTAGGGCCCTGTTCAGCTGTCTGGAAATTGTTCCCCTCCGTGCCCATGTTCTATGAGTAAGTATGAGAGTGTGTGTGGACTAAAGAAAAGCAACATGATGCAATTAGAGACAAACAATGCAATAAACCCCTCCTTCTCAACCAGCCCTCCAAAATAATTTCATTTTTTAAATTATTTTATTTTTTTGAGGGGGGTCACATGGTGCAGTACATAGGATCTTAGTTTCCCAACAAAGGATCAAACCCAGGTCCCCTATATTGGAAGCACAGAGTCTTAACTACTGAACTGCCAGGGAAGTCCCAATTTCATCATTCTACTCAACCTAAACTTTTAGTTGACTACCTTTTTTTGGTTAAATATAGATTTATAAATTGCTTAAGTTTTGTCTTAATGACAAATGAGGTAATGAAGTCAGTAGGAAAGAAGCAAGAGAGCTGGTGCTCTTGACACAAACATTTCCATTTTTCTGCTAAACATTATTTTGGGGGCTGTCTTCATGGCAAACGTTAGCTATACCTAGATATTTTTTCTTTTTGTCATCTAAATTTTGATAACTGGAGATAAAGTGGCTTAGAATTTTGCAGCTTACATAGTGTTTTCATACCAGGAAATTATTTTTTATGGAATTAAATGAGATTAAATTCCTGTAAAATTAAATTCATTATCTCAAACAGTAGGTGACTTCTTCCCTGAATTACATTGAATTGGTATCTATAAATGTTGTTACAAATATGCACATACACAAGGAATCCCCAAACTCTGGAAGAGCTGTGTTCCCAAAGGAAAAATTACTTACAACTTTACAAAACAATTACTTTACAACTTTGAGGGGTCAGTTGTTCTGAACTTGGTCCAAATTTCCTCATGCTCTTTAGGGAAACCAGGCCAATCTCAGTGCAGTTGAAGGCCCATCAGTATCACTTTTATGTTAGTGTTCAAAACCCTAGTGACCGTGGTTCAATAGGAAAATGTTTTAAGAGTTTGGGGTGTCAGAGAGACATCTTTCTCTGCTAGCGTCTAGACAAGGGTGATGGTTTCCATTGTCTTGGGGGTTGGGGGGTGGGGAGACGGGTTTGTGGGAAGGTCTTGGAGACCCAGTGGCCGGCATTACGTCAGGTGGGACTAGGATTAGAGAACCATTATGTGTATCAGTCATGAATAAGCCAGATGTTTGGGCTGGGGAGGAAAGTAAAAAGTACTTTTAGAGGAAAGTAAAATAGCAAAAGCCTTGGAATGGGAGAGAAGAGAATACCATATGAAATCTCAGGGGTCCCTTTACAGGTTTCAGTGCTCCCACTGGGAAGAAAGACTCTAAGATTGTCCACTCAGGAGATAGCGAGATGGTCTACTTTTTAATGCACCTTTCCTTGGTTTTCTTTTTCTTTTTTTTTTAAAAAATATTTATTCATTTTTGGCTATGCTGGGTCTTCATTGCTGTGCGAGGGCTTTCTCTAATTGCAGTGCTCGGGGTTCTCATTGCCGTGGCTCCTCTTGCTGTGGAGCTCTGGCTCTAGGTGCTTGGGCTTCAGCAGTTGCGGCTCATGGGCTCCAGAGCGCAGGCTCCGTTGCCCCTCGGCATGAGGGATCTTCCTGGACCAGGAATGGAACCAGTATCCCTTGCATTGCAAGGCAGATTCTTAACCACTGGGCCACCAGGAAAGCCCAGTATTTATTTATTTGGCTGCACCTGGGCTTAGTGGCGGCATGTGGAATCTTTGGTCACGGCGTGTAGGATCTAGTTCCCTGACAAGGGATGGAACTTGGGGCTCCCCCGCATTGGGAGCTTGGAGTCGTATCCCCTGGACCAACAGGGAAGTCCTTGGTTTTCCTTTGAAGAATCAAGGAAGATGCAGTGAGGAGGGAAGGAAAGGAACTCAATCAAAGCAATGAAAACAGTTGATTCCTATTTGGATTCAGATTTGAAGATTCACTTTTAAGCTATGAATGCTTCTTTGGGTACTTTTGGTTCAATTTTATTTAAAAGGAATCACTGAAAAGTTTTAGCTGAGGTACTGGTATTAAGCAAAGCCAATCAAAGTCTTGGCCTTTCTTGGTTGAGTTTTTCTGTGTATTACTCAGATCTGACTTAAAAGCTATTCACCAGGTTGGGGAGGGTCTCATTATGCTAAGAAGCTTTTTCATCTAGATGTAAATTACACCTGCAAATCAGAAAAAAAGGGAACTTTTGGACATTTTTATATTCTGACAATGAACAGAAAACATACTGCTCAAAAGAATGTGAATACAACACAGTGTTAACCCACCAGATACACTAGTCAGTTTGCTGTTGTTGTTGTTTAAAAAAACCAAGTGCCCTTTGTATTTAAAGTGGATAACCAACAAGGACATACTGTATAGCACGTGGAACTCTGCTCATTGTTATGTGTCAGCCTGGATAGGAGGGGGGTTTTGGGGAGAATGGATACATGTATATGTATGGCTGAGTTCCTTCACTGTTCACTCGAAATTACCACTACACTGTTAACCGGCAATATCCTAGTACAAAATAAAGTTTAAAGTTGGAGAAAAATATCCAAGTATCCTCATTTAACCCTCTTTACTTGAGTGAAACAATTATTTTACAACTTGCATGCATGAAAATGAAGCCGGTTTTGCGGGTCTGGTTTCATCTGTATAGTCTTTTTGAAGTAGAAATGTCTTTCACCTTATTCTTGAAACATCGTTCTTTTCACTTGGGATGTTTTTAATGTTTGTTGAAGTCTTAGAAAGGAAACACAAATTTGCATTTCTTCCATTTGTTTCCTTTGGCAAACTTTGTTTCTATAAAGGACATTTCAACCTACTTCCCAACTGCTTTTAGTTACCTCCTGTGGTTGAAAGGAAGAGATTCACTCAAAATAGACTCAAAATGAAAGAAGCTTCGCATAATGATGGAGCTCTAGGGAATGGTCAACGGCTCTTTCTCATGAGCTACCTGATCTTTCGTGTGGGGCTTTTGTTCGAATTTGCTTGCACCCTCTCTTTTTCTCATGATTCTTCAGCAGCAGCTTCCACAACCAAGTGGCAATCTTATTTTTGCATACTTGCCATTGAGCTATAAAATACGCCACTTACTGTTACACTTCAAGAAATGAAGCCTGGGCGGCCCTGGTGGCTCAGTGGCAAAGAATCCACTTGCCAATGCAGGAGACACGAGTTCAATCCCTGATCCAGGAAGATCCCACATGCCATGGAGCGACTAAGCCCGTGTGCCACAACTACTGAGCCTGTGCTCCAGAGCCTGGGAGCCACAACTACTGAGCCCACTTGCTGCAACTACTGAAGTCTGCATGTCTAGAGTCTGTGCTCTGCAACGAGAAGCCAGAGCACCCAAACTAGAAAGCAGCGCTGACTCGCTGCAACTAGAGAAAAAGCCCTGCGGCAACAAAGATGCAGCATAGCCCAAAGTAAATAAAACTATTTTTAAATAAAGAAATGAAGGCTCAGAAAGATGAAGTGATTTACACAACATCACACAGCTTTAGAAAGCTTCTGTTAAAAAAATGGAACACACAGGAAGGTGTGTTTATCGGCCTGTTTATTTCCAATAAAATAATCCCTTTAAAATGATGACACATGCTTTAAAATGAATGGAACTTGAAAACATTTTGCAAAGTGATAAAAGCCAAATATTGTATGATTTCATTTATAGCAAATGTCCAGAACAGGCAAATTTATAGGGACAGGAAGTAGAATAGAGGTTACCAGGAGCTGGAGGGAGGAAGGATAGTGAGTTACTGTTTATCTACAGAGTTTCTGTTTGGGATGATGAAAAATTTCTGGAAATGAGTGCTGGTTATGCTCACCCAGCATTGTGAATATACTTAATGCCACTGAATTATACACTTAAAATAGTTAAAGGGATAAATCTTGCTGCTGCTGCTGCTGCTAAGTCGCTTCAGTTGTGTCCGACTCTGTGCGACCCCATAGTCGGCAGCCCACCAGGCTCCGCCGTCCCTGGGATTCTCCAGGCAAGAATATTGGAGTGGGTTGCCATTTCCTTCTCCAGTGCATGAAAGGGAAAAGTGAAAGTAAAGTCGCTCAGTCGTGTCCGACTCTTAGCGACCCCATGGACCGTAGCCTACCAGGCTCCTCCATCCATGGGATTTTCCAGGCAAGAGTACTGGAGTGGGATGCCATTGCCTTCTCCGGGATAAATCTTATGTGGTGTATATTTGACCACAATTGAAACATAGCCTAATAGAAGTGTGAGAGCTGTAATGAGTGTGTTATAATATAAAGAAAAATTGATATGTTTATTCCCCCCACTCGGAGAAGGCGATGGCCCCCACTCCAGTACTCTTGCCTGGAAAATCCCATGGACGGAGGAGCCTGGTAGGCTGCAGTCCATGGGGTCGCTCAGAGTCGGACACGACTGAGTGATTTCACTTTCACTTTTCACTTGCATGCATTGGAGAACGATTTGGCAACCCACTCCAGTGTTCCTGCCTGGAGAATCCCAGGGGCGAGGGAGCCTGGTAGGCTGACGTCTATGGGGTCGCACAGAGTCGTACACGACTGAAGCGACTTAGCAGCAGCATTCCCCCCAGTGAAATATTTTGTTTTTAAAGGTTTTGTAGGGGCAGGGTGAGGGGGTGGTGTGGGAAGAGGGGACTTGGTTATAAAGTGACAGTATAGGGACTTCCCTGGCGGTCCAGTGGTTAAGACTCTGCGAGGCCAGTGTGGGTGGTATGGGTTGATCCCTGGTTGGCAAACTAAGATCCCACATGCTACTTGGTGAGACCTAAAATAAATAAATAAAGGAACAGAATGAGGGAGTTCTACAGTGATGGAGTAGTTCTGTGTACTGAATGTGACAATAGTTACAGGAAGGTACACAAGTGATAAAACTGCATAGAATCAAACACACACACTTGCACACACATCAATGAGTGTGTGTAAGACTGGTGAAATCTGCATAAGCTTTATGGATTGTATCCATATCAGTTTCCTGGTTGTGATATGGTACGGTAGTTATACAAGCTGTTATCACTGGGGCAAGTTTTGTGAAGGGTGTATAGAACATCCATGTACCTTTCTTCATAACTTCTTTTGAATCTGTAATTATTTCAAAATAGAAAGCTGACATCAACACATAACACTGACAACAAAAAAAGGAAAGACTGCAGTCAGATTCCAAACTAACTTGAGGCTTAATTTTATACCTTGTCCTTATTATGAGTGAGAAATGGCCAACCTCCTTGAGAAGAAGGATTCTCTGTCCCTCCAGAAGGACTCTCACGTGGCTCACGAGAGGATATGCACTGACTGTTACCTTCCTTTTTTTGGAGCACACGTGCAATCCATCATCACGTTCTTTGCAAGAAGTTAAATGAAAGACTTTGAAAGGACTCTGCTCTGTCCTTTAGCCAGGTTCTGTTAGAATCAGGAAATCACTAATTTTAAAGGAAAATTTTCACGTTTTTACTTTGATTCTCCTTTGGTTAAACAACAAACAAACAAAAAAAAGCAAAAAAGACTGGATGGCACATATATGGTGGTTTCCAGGAAATCCTCAAGTGAAAAACGCATTCAGTGTTTGTTATCAGTGAAAACTTGAAAACAAAATGGCTTTACATTGATGTTTGTTCAGAAACACAGTCACAGACTTTGGAAACAAACTTATGGTTACCAAAGAGGAAAGGCTGGGTGGAGGGATGAACATATACGCACTACTGTAATACAGGATCGATAACCAACTAGGACCTACTGTGTAGCACAGGGAACTCTACTCAGCATTTTGTAATGACCTATATTGGAAAAGAATCTGAGAAAGAATGAAAACAGGTATATGTATAACTCAATTGGGCTTCCCTGGTGGCTCAGTGGTTAAAGAATCCACCTGCCAATGCAGGAGATGAAGGTTCGATCTTTCCTGGGTTGGGAAGATCCCCTGGAGAAGGAACTGGCAACCCACTCCAGTTATTCTTGCCTAAGAAATCCCATGGACAGAGGAGCCTGGTGGGTTACAGTGTATGGGGTCACGAAAGAGTTGGACAGGACTTAGTGACTAAACAACAAGCAACAAATAATTGAATCGCTCTGCTGTACATCTGAAAACTTACACAATATTGCAAATCAACTATGAAAGAAAGAAAGCAGCAGGATGAAAGTGTTAAGTCGCTCAGTTGTGTCCGACTCTTTGCGACTCCATGAACTGTAGCCCACCAGGCTCCTCTGTCCGTGGAGTTCTCCAGGAAAGGATACTTGAGTGGGTTTCCATTTCCTTCTCCAGGAGAATCTTCTCGACCCAGGGAATGAACCCGGGTCTCTGGCACTGCAGGCAGATTCTTTACCTTCTGAGCCACCAATGCATGTATATTATGCGCCAGTATAAAATAAGAAATAAATGAAAAAATTGATGTGTTTATTCAGTTAAATGCAATTGCTTATGCTTTTGTTTCTATAGCAGATAATGTTTCTAAGACAGGGAAGCCACTGGACATCTAAAGAAATCAGAGGACCTCTTTGTCTAGGTTTTCCCTTCCTCACAGGAGCACCCAGAAAGAGGGTAAAAAGGTATTAAATGAACAAAGGACTTACATGGGAAATGGATGCTAGCCACTGCTTAGTGAGTTGAGAATAGCGAATTTTTAAAACTGCAAAACTTGTTTAAAAAGACAAATGTTCTCACTCATATATTGTCAGTGGAATTGTAAATTGGTACAATTTTTCTATGGAGGAGATACGGGCAGCAAATACTCAAAGTCATAAAAATATTTATATCCTTTGATCCAGGATTCAATTTCTGGGAATTTATCCAAAACAAATAATTAAAAAGAAGACCTAACCTATATTACAAAGATGTTCCCAACAACCCTATATATAATAACAAAATCCAGAAAATAACCTATATGCCAAATAATAAGAAACTATCTAAATAAATGATAGATTTCCAACCAAAGTGGTATATTACACAGCTATGAAAAACGATGGCCATGCTATATACCAAATGGAAAGGTAGTTTACAAAATAATTCAAAATTCTTGAAGTGTTTGGTAGAAAGATATGCATCTATGAGTTACCTTCCACAGAAGAAAGGGCAAATTCCAAAGTACTTAATGAAGGTGAAAAGAAAATTCACAATCTGGGCCAAAATGCAAAAAAATGGAATAACTCCAAGATAGGAGTGGGAAAATTCAGACTTGTAGCCATACTTCTAAATTTTCAAGTTGTGCTCCGGGAAGAAGCACAGCACACATTAATACTCACGACTGGCTTTCAGAACGGACTGCACAGAGAGTAGCAAGCTATCTTTGGACTGCTCTGAATATAATCCCCTGTGTGCTGAAGATCACAGAACGATTCCCAGGGGTTGCTGGAGAGCAGTAAACTGCCAGCATCTTGCATGCAGAATCCCTTGGGAGCAGGAAAGTTATTTCGGAATATGAGTTTTTCAAAATCACAAAGGTTCAGATCTGGCTGTCCTTGAACACCCTTGAGTGACAGATGACCAAATCTCCTTTCTATAAATTAAAGGAGAGGAAATGATGATTCCTGGTCCTTTGTGCCTGTCTTTAGTGCAGACGGTTGGTACTTCTAGTTAAACATAATTATCCCCTAGATTCCAGGTGTATAATTCAGTGGTTTAATGTTGCTGTACTGAACGGCTGGACCCAGTAGAACCTGAGGCCATGTCCAGTTTCTTTGGCTACTTATTAGCTCAAGTCCTCCATACTGGGACCAGGGCAAGAACATTAAGGCAAAGTTACAAGCTGTTTCTCATTTTCCCAGGCGAAGGAGTAGTTAAATGTTTGGACTTGAATGAGACATCCTATTAGGTTGGATGCTGCAGAAAAGGGAGAATTTATGGCGGTGTGAATAGCAGAGGGCTAATAATTAAGCAGAGAAAGTCAATACAATAAACTGGAAAACAGACCTTGCCTGGGTCAGCCACACAAGTTACAGGCTCACACACACACACACACAATGTGCACACATGAACATGCATGTACACATAGGTTGATTGTTTTTCCAAAGCCATCAGAGCTTCACGTTTGACACTAACATTTTCATAAAGGGATATTTCAGATTAGGGCTGGAGAAACAACACATGATTTATCTTAAACTCAGGAAGCCAAGGTACAGTTGGAAGTTGGAGGCAAAAAATTCCAAGTGAATGTAGTGAAGTAAATAGGAAGTTTTAGAAAAGAACTTGGGTGTTCAGAAATCTAAGAGTAACACTCAAATGAGAGAATGTCATGATTAAAAGCTGACCAGGGGAACTCGGGGTGTGATAAACATCTACACATTTAACATCGGGCATCCAAATATTTCATCACCTATAGAGTTTGTGTGTGTGTTAGTCAGTCATGTCTGACTCTTTGCGACACCATGAACTATAGCCCGCCAGGCTTCTCTGTCCATGGAATTCTCCAGGCAAGAATACTGGAGTGGACTGCTTTGGCCCCAGAAATAAATAGCTAGCCTGCTTGTACCAAGTTGTCTTTCAGCCAGCAACTATGTGTGGGAAGTTTATGTGCTTTGAAGAATGAATTAAGAGGCAGGGCAGGAGTGGTAATGGTGAATTTGGAGCTCCAAATTCAAGCGTGTTTTAAGTAACTGAATTAGTGTTACATAATTTGGGGAAAACGAGTCAATCCTACAGGAAATCAACCCTGAATATTCACTGGAAGGACTGATGCTGAAGCTCCAATACTTTGGCCACCTGAGCCAACTCATTGGAAAAGACCCTGATGCTGGGAAAGATTGAAGGCAAAAGGAGAAGGGGCGACAAAGGATGAGATGGTTAGATAGCATCACTGACTCAATGCACATGAATTTAAGCAAACTCCGAGAGACAGTGAAGGACAGAGGAGCCTGGCATGCTGCAGTCCATGGAGTCGCAAACAGTTGGACATGACTTAGCGACTGAACAACAAATTTGGGGAAAATCCTCAGCGTAGTTGTGGTGCAGTTAGAGGAAGCTGAGGCCTGATACGATGCAGAGATCAATGCACATAATGTGGCTGTTCCTGAGCATATACCCAGACAAAACCATAATTCAGAAAGATACATGCACGTCTGTGTCCATGGCAGCACTATTTACAACAACCAAAACATGGAAACAACCTCAATGTCCATTGACAAATGAATGGATAAAGAAGACATGGTACTTACATGCAAAGGAATATCACTTGACCATTAAAAAGAATGAAATAATGCCACTTGCAGCAAATGGACAGATCTAGAGATTATCATACTAAGCGACCTAAGTCAGAAAGAGAAAAACACCATAATCGATATCACTTAGATGTGGAACATATGTACAAATAGAACTCACAGATATAGAGAACAGACTTGTGGTTGCCAAGGGGGAGGGGGGATGGTGGGACAGAGGACTGGAGTTGGGGATGAGCAGATGCAAACTATTGTATTAATATATAGGATGGATGAACAACAAGGTCCTACTCTAGCACAGGGAACTATATTCAGTATCTTGTGACAAATCACAAGAATATGAAAAACTGGAAAATATGAAATATGGAAGAGAATATGAAAAAGAATATACATAATGGAATCGCTTTGCTGCACAGCAGGCATTAACACAACACTGTAAATCAACTATACTTCAACAAAATAAATATGGACGCTGACATTTGTTACAGGGTTGAAGAGAAGAGGAGGGAGAGCTCTGGCCAAACTCCGAGGCCGCTACGGAACAAGGAGGGTAAAGCATTTCTGTGCTCACTCTTCCTTCCCCAGAGGACCGTTCTGTGAACAACAGGAACTACTCGAGCTGGAGAAACTCTCGTCAGATCAGAGTGATTTCAGCTCAACTCAAACTGGCTTGCCCTGCTGTGGAGAGACTCTGGTGTTTCCCCTGGAGTGGTGTTCCTATAGATTCCCTTGGGGAGATTTTCCTTGGTTATCACTCAAGACTGTCGCCTCACATTTGATGAGTGGGCACCAAGGATCTGTTGGGTGGATCCCACTAGGTTATCGATTCACCTGGACGACTTTTTTAGCGGGATAGAACTGGCACCCAGGCATTTCCTGCCAAGGGCTGAGCCCCGAAGACACCTATTAGACACTTCTTTGCACACAAGTCCCCTAGAACTGGGTCTAAGAACCGGCCATTGGCTTGTTCTTTCTCCCTTGATTAGCTTCTTTCCCCATCAACCCACAAGTTCCAATTTGTCAACATTCCCTTGGAAAGAGCTGAGAAAGAGAGAGAGGAAGATACACTTGGAAAGAAGATTGGTTTGTACTTTATTTACAACAGAATGTAAGAAAAAGGAAGTTATTATCAATAATAAATAACTAGGAAAAAAACACAAAACGGCTGCAAAATGACATAGGAGGATGGCTTCCTCGCACAGTTAAGATGTGTGAAGATCAACTTCTGTTTGCTTTGCTGTCTATGACACTGTGCATTCCAGAACTTGGTCCTTCAGCTGTGGCAGTGGTGTATCGGCCATTTAACTAATCAAGATCCCAGTTCGCAATGTAAACACTAAAACTGACACTTGAAGCTACATGTAAGTGGCACAGGTATAACATCAGTTCAAACAGCCTCTCTTGGAGACACACGGAAACTGAGGGCAGACTTGCAATTCAACTGACAGGCTTTCGATTTTAAGCAAAAACATCAAGAGAGGCTTATCCTAAAGCGTTTGTTAACAACAAAATGATAATTAATAACAGCATCTGGAAAGGTCTCAACATATTCACATTCTCTTATTGCACTAACTCCTAAAAAGCTTAAACACATTTCAAATGAAACAGACTGTTTTGAAGGTAGAACACAGAAGAACCCAGTATGTGTTGCCTCCATATGCCATTGCTGTGCTCTTCTGTAACATTTCGTTTTCAGCAGGAAAGAATACTTTTAAACACTCTATTTATGATCAATTGCAGTTTCTGGACAGATTTTTTTTTTTAATTTTAAGAATTATGGCTCAGATGGCATATTGTCACCCAGCCTACTGAACCAGATGATCAGAAAGAGACTAAAACTATTTAAACAATCCTTCTGTGTTGGAGTATCTGAATACGCATCACATATGGAGTAAAGTTATACTCTGGCCCTTCTGAAAAGTACAATTGTTGTTGACCTATGCCAGCCAGTGACAAGTCGTCTTTGAGCCATGAAGGCGAGTAGGATTTAAAAGTACACATAAATTCATTAGCCATTAAGTTTTCATGGAAAAATGATTTCTCGAGAAGTGTCAGAATCTACTCTTTTAGGTCACTGTTTATTACAGTGTCTTGGAAGAAAACCATATAATAACATTTGGGAGTCCCGTTGTGCTCTTAAGTGTCTACATAAGACATGCACAATTGTGCTAGTTAGAGATTTATTTTCACAACCAAAAACGTGGCTAATAAATGCCTTCAAATAAATTAAAGCCGTTTTCCCCACACACAAATGCAAAACCAATACAGAAGGGTTTATAAATTAGTTCGCCAATGAACTCATATTGTTTCAGTTATAATGTAACTGAAGAATGTCACGGACTCCTCTGTTGTTACACTCTTTTTCTTTGCTTTGCCTTATTCTAGCTCAAAAGTAGGAAAATGAGAGGTCTTCAGAGCTGACTTCTGACAAAGTTTATGCAGGAAAAACACTGAGGCCTTCTTGTCCTGGAAAAGCACAGCTAAAGCGATGATCCGTTTGACAGCCAATGAAAAGCACAGGGGCATTTTGTAATTTGAAGTCCATCCAACGTAATGAAATTTATGTTCATTTTGATGGTCTCCACTAACATGAGAGACAAAGACGGGGTGAACATACATGTTATCCTGTGGATTATTTTAATTTGGCTACCAGAGACTTAAAACTGATGGTGTTGGATTTGCCATACTATATTTATATATATACAGGTATAATACAATTTTGGTGAACAAAGTTGAAGGTTTCCACATTGCAGACAGAGGCACTGAGTTAAGATTCTATTTTTTCCCCAAAACATGCTTAATGAATTCAAGTTTCTGTTTTTTTTCTTCTGAGTTTCCATCATGCAGCCATTTAATTTCCATCCTTATAGGAATTAGTAATGTTCTATATACACATTCATTGAAGGCTTGTACCCCACAAAAAACAAATCCATGTGTGAAGACTGTGAAATGACACTTGAAAATCAAGATAGATAAAATATTGAAGCCATGTATGCCTTGTGATGACTGGATTAAACATCCGAAGCAGCTAAAGGAATATTTGCACCCCTCCCCCCTTTGAAAATGCACACAAACCACATGTAGACAGAAAAACTGAACATACTCTAAGACCACACATATTTGTTGGCTAAGAATCACACTATCAGTGGTAGTTTTGCAAGTAATGTCTGTGGTATTGTACTAGCTATAAGAGAAAGAAAATTCACAGTAGGAAACCAGGAATTAGCTTTCTGAAGCATATAGAATTGTTGACCTTGATAGAGGAAGCTACTTTACAAAAATGGAAAATGAGCAATGGCATCGATAGAAAAACTAGGTGCCAGATGTGTTAACAATGTGCTCAAAACAAATCCATTCCATGCGAATACCATGATCCCACCCCATCCTGATTTCAGCTTGCAAATGTGAAGCAAACACATACACTAGGCAAGTGTCTTCTGAACGGAGAATTTTGCTTCCTAAAGCCAGACATTCTTGTTAAGTAATACTGTGTTGAAAGGGAGCCATTGAGAAGTCCAAGAGATCTGGATAAAAGATCGAGTTTTCCCACAAGCAAAAATCATGCTACCATACCATGCAAAGAAGGCGTCTTACTGTGGTGCTATCATTCTTAGGGAAGAGATGCATGGTTGATCTAAGCTACTTGCAATGGGTTTCCTTTGAGTTCTGGGCTTATTTACATATTTATTAAGCTTAATGTCAACCTATAGGTTAAGAAATGATCTTGACAACCTGACATATGACTTGGAACGCTTGGTGCTGGGCTCCTGGGGCCAGCACCCGCACCTTGGGGGAGTTTGTCCACCTGAAGGACACTATGCCGAGTGCTGGGCACAAGAGAGAGAGGCAGGCAGGGTCCACCGGCTGAGAGCCTGTGTAAGAGGAAGAGGACACGCTCTGCGGTCTGTGTGGTTTCCTTTGGAATCTGCGTTTGGGGAAGGTCCCTTTCCTGAGGTTGGAGGTTATGGTCAGGAAGGCTAGCTGGGGCCTTGGAGTTGCCCAATTACCTTGTTCTCTTCCTCCCTTGGAGGACAAATGCTAGATTCTGTTTGTTCTTCCTTCTGTGTTTAAAGGCAGTGAGGTGCAAAGGTGGCACATGTTTCTCTTTAGATCAAAAGAGAGTTCTCTTTCTGCCACTTTGGTGAATGATCTTGTCTCCTGTCAACCTTGAGTCTAATCCTGCATTACTAAGACCTTCAGAAAAGAAAGCTGGACAGAGGGGCATCTTTTATAACTTGTTTTTACTCTATAAATAAGAGTCAGCCATTCTGCTCACTTTCTCCTCCCACTTGATGGTGTTGACTCAACTTTTGCGATATTCCTGATATTTAGATTTCAAGTAAGGAACAAGAGAATGGCAATCTTTTCTAATGTCCAGTGATGGGCAATGTATTCCAGGGAGGTCCAGATATTATTAAGAGTATCCCCATCCCATTAAGGGGATGGAGACAAGTCTGACAGTAGTAAAAGTCCAGGCAGCTTACTGTACCCTGAACTTCTCTGAATGAGCAAAGAGTCAATGAATTCTACTCAATTAACTGCAAATTCTGAGAATCTTAACAAATGATGTAAGGCTCGTTGATACCTGTAGGGAAAAAAAAAAGACATTTGCCTCACCTGGGTCTCTTGGTTCCTAAACCAAACCATTCAAAATCAGTCTGTTATGGTCACATTTATCCATGTAATTCTTAAAGATTTCTGAGGCCACAAGGGGACAAAGGGGAAGTTATTAAAAGACAGAAACAAGTGGCATTTTTATTAAATTCTGTGAAAGGTATAAATAAGTTATTGTTAATTGCACTTGGAGCCTCTACAAGTTGATAATTAAAATTTCCAAAAAATTTAAAGAGAATTAGGCCCCAAATCCTGAGTCAGACTAACCAAAATAGGAATCTCAGTAACTCCTGGTATTCAAGTATTGGTAAGGAGCAGTTCAAAATTTAACAATTAGGTGTGTTATGCCTGAGAAAATTTTTGAGAACTTCACGTTTGATGGGAGGAAACTAACTTCATTATTTTACTATACCTTGTAACACAGTGGTGTAAAGTTTTCATTTATTTACTCTTGAAGTCCACGCCAACCTCATCAAATGCCCAATAAACAAGGCTTCCTCCCTGGCGACCAGCTGCGGCCACAGAAGATCTCTTCTGTCCTTCGCAAGTCTTGCATTTTACATCTAACGTGACACTGTGTGGCAGACTTAGGGTGTCATATTCTATGTGAAATTACTTAACTACATGCACACTCAAGAGATCAAAGGGACATGTCTGAGTGACAAAGCAGTCTTTTTCTATATCAGAAGATCCTTAAAAACAAACAGGACCCAAAACCGAAAATATAAAACCCCATGAAATATTCATATGAAGTTACTCTGATTTGGGCCGACATGGCTTATCTGAAGAGTGGATGCCAGGTAAATTCAGGGTGGCTTTTTTCTCAGGGTCTGGAAGTGTGAGAGTTTCCGGGGCAGACTTTTTCCGGGGCCGATCTTTGGGAACTGACAGGAATTCTGGTGCATCAGTGGAGAGAGGAGTGGATGGAGCGCTCGAAGGGGCACTGCGGACTGAAGAAGGCAGCAGGGGGATGCTGGAGATAGAAACGGCAGGTGGGAAAATGCCAATTTTCCTGTTGGTGGCTTCCTGAGTGGCTCGTTCAAACTCTCGGACTTCATCCATTGTCATGTCTTAAAGGCAAAAAATAGAAAGAAAAAAAATGAGCAGGTATTTGGAAGAGATACAAATGGATTCATCTCTCTGTCTGTTTAAAGGTTCTATCAGAATCCTATGATAAAGGGGTCTCTCCAGATTATTAGCCCAAATTATCATTGAAATGCTAAACCCTGAATTTTTTTTTTTACTGAGGCTGACCTCTGAAAAAATATTCCTTTATGAATATCCATCCAAGATTTTCCAAAGCACTTTCAGTGAGTACTTTAAGTATTCTGAAGAAGAATTTATCAGGAGAGCACAGAACCACACCAAGTTGTGTGTCTGTACATCCTACATCCGTGTGCTGTGGGTATGGTGTGGTATATGGAGCTATTATTAGACTTGGCCATCTTTTCTACAAAAGGAAGGTAATTAAAGCAATCAGTGGCCCCCAAGTGATACATATTAACAACTACTTTAGATCATGAAAATACAAGTTTACCTTTACAGGGTAAACAGGCAGATCATCAGAATTTCTCAACATGTTATCCTCTTGTTAAATAAATATACTTTTTGCATTCTAGGAGTTACTTGTTTCCTAACTATGTATCCATCCTGAGATCTTTTCAGAGGAAAAAAACAAGTAAGATGTGACAGCAACAACAAACTTTCCTAATTATCGCCAAACCAAGGAAACAAAACCATTTCTCAAGGAAACATAAAAAGAAAAAGAGCAGAGAAGAAAAAGAGAGGATCACAAAATCAGTGCAAATTGCATTTAAAAGAAAAAAGAACATTATTTGGCATCCAAGAAATAAATTCAGTGATGCCTTAATTAACGGGCATTGTCAGATGATACAGACTTGCCAAATGTCTGAAATGTTCTTATGTGAGAAAGTTAAAAAAAATTCTTTTAAATGCAAAGCCTTCCCTAATGTAAATACATTAAGTAATGTATTACACACACTTACTACCAATTAGACATAATATATGGAAAGAATATCACTGTGCTACAATACAGTGGTGACTCATTTCTTAGGACTGATTTGCTTCATAGAGTGTGGTATTTCTTCTCTCATTCTCAGGAACTCGATTATTACTCTCAGTCTGGCTATCTCTGGTATCCTTTGCCAATTTTGTTACTGGTAACTGGGAAAACAGGTAACTGGTCTTATTAAAAAAGCTCTGAGTGAAGGCTGACAAGCTTGTCCTGGTGTAAAAGGTGAAACCTGCTGGCCATGGGCTTCTGTACCTGCTTTATCTTCCCAGAGACCCATGTTTTCACTTGTGTCCTTTTCCTTGAACTTAGTTGGTGAGCCTTCATTGGATGACACTACATAAACCAGTATGAAACATACAGACACTTCGGAAATATTAACTATGGAGTGAATATTCATAACATAGTATTAGTCATTAAGATGTATGATCTATAGTCATATCATAACATACAAACAAGCCAGAAATATGTTAAAAAATCCTTAAGAGTATTTCCTGGGAACAATTATTAAAATTTTCTGGAAGGGAAAAGTTTTTACAAAGGAAATAAAAAATTATGCCCATGTTGATAGAATATAAAATTCAGAAAATAGCAAGAACTGTACTTGTAAACTTACCACTTAGAATACTAAGGCTATTAGACAAGCTAAGAAATTAGATTAAGTTCTTTCAATAGAGGTATTTCAAAATAAATTTGAGACTCAGAAAAGTTTCAGTGAATTTCAGCAAAGTTTCTTTGAAAAATCAGGTTTTCTTTACAAGTGGCTGAATGGTGTGCTACTGCACACATCCAGCAGGGGGCAGAAATCATCCAAAGTACAGAATTTTGATTCTCCACTCCTGTTCAGAGTCCCTTAGTTCTCTTCCTTGAAACATGTTGAAACCGCTCAGTTGAAAAGGAGACTGTTATTTCCTTATTGCTGGGGCCATGGGTGTTCATTTTGCCCAGTTTAACATAGTTTGTCTCTGCTCAGGAAGCAGATCTAAATTTATTGAGCACACATGTAATTTTTGTGATGGACAGCAGCCTCTTGATTTCAACTTTTTCATTATGATAGAGAAGAAAAGTATGGAGAAATCAATGACCCTTCCCAATTTGATGGAATTTCAAAGAATAAGGCAAGTGTGGTATGCATTTAAAGATAACCACATTGTGTAACTTCTGAGGAGACGGGCATTTCTGACACTGAAGCTATGGGAAGGGCTCTGAGTTGCAGCCAGAGAATGCATGGTGAGACCCATTCCAGGTGTCACTGTCTAAACGGTAAACTGACTTTCCAACAGTAATAATCAGAGTAAAATGGAAAGAAAACCAAACCAAGAGTCTTAAGCTGTAAGAACTTAAGACTGAGGAAAGCGCTGTGTAGTATCCTTCGCTACGTGGCATCCTCCCCCTTCCTCTGGCTTCCTTTGTCTTGTCATGCTTATATAGGGAGTGGCTTTCGGACAGTGGCTGAGAGGGGACAGGTATCAACATTCCTAAAGAAAAGGTAACTGAGAGTGATGGAAATTTAAGGACGGTTTCCTTACGAGCACTTCTAACTTTAGAATGGGGAGAGAGAAAGGGGGAAGCCCAAAGGAACTGGCCAGCGCCCCCAGAGGAACACTTCAGTTAAGTCTGATCCAAACAGCTTCTGCAAATCCAATCACTGCATGCAAGAAGAGTTAGGGCCATTTCAACCTCAAGGGCTGAAACATGCATCCAACAGCAGCACATGATGCCTGACAGGGCACATTCCCAAGACATGCTCTCAGAAGTTCACTCCACATTTCCAAGGTGCAACCAGAGGTCTTCACAAATCTAAAGCATTCACAACAAGAGCCATCTCTCGATTTTCTAAAACTACACTGTCAGTTCCTTACATAGCTAATATGCATTATTCTGGGGCTGACAGACATACAGGCTCAAGCTGGCACCCAAAGAGACCATAGCTCTAGCCAAAGATAGAGGAAAATGACTTGGTGATTACATTTTCTTTGTTATCTGTAATTCTTCCTCATGAGCACAGATGACTGATAGAACTGAATTTAAGATGCTGGCAGGTAGACAGCATACTGTCAGGCTCTCAGTCACCAACGTGCCATTAAATAACCTTAGGCTCTCCGAGGCTTAAGTCCCAGCTAGACCTAGCTCACCCCACCTTCACTGCTCAGCCAGTGTGTATGCATGGACAACGGCCCCATCTGGACAGGAACCTAAGTAAAAAGGAACCGAGGGTAAGACAGCTATGAAGAGCCATGGAAAGCATTTCAGAGCAAATGCAAAGAAACTGAAAATACCAGATGAGCCAATAGCCTTCCCTGAAATGAATGACTGAACGTTAACTATGTCTTTAAAAGTTACTGGCGCTGACGTTCTAGCTTTCGTGTGACATCCGTTTCTACCCGTCTGTTCTTTTGTGGTGCAGGCCACAAAATGTTTCCATTCTCGATGCTCTTGGTTTTATGACCAAGACAACCTAACCGCCGAGTCAAGTGGCTTTAAAGAATAGAAATGTCTGGAAGCAAGGGATAACACTGTCCAGTTAAGACCCAGCTCAGGTTCTTCGCCAACAGCCTCTGGGCTGCGACACTTTTTTGTGGAAGTTTGAGGACTGATGCGTTTGAAGTCATTTCAAAGATTGGTTTATGGGTACGCTTGGAAAAGAGTGGGCAACATGTTTTAAAAATTCTACATACACTTGTTTGGGCCTGGCTCTCTATGTCATCCACAGTGGAGGAATGCTGATTGCAAACTTTTATGTTGGTTTGTTCATGCATGTTTTTCTCGTATTCCCGAACATCATCCATTGTCATATCTGAAAGAAGGTCAAGACGTTGGCAACTTCCGTTATTAAAGGCGAACTTTCAATGGGGGAGACTTTAGGGATGATGGCAGCTTAGCAGAAGCCAAAGAGAGGAGTAAAAAAGCGGGGAACTCACTAACTTTATGAAGAGTTAATCATAAAGTTAGCTGAATCAGCCAAAGGCGGAGTGAATACAAGGGAGTTAAGTCAAAACAGTCTTAGAGCTGAGAAGAATGGAGATTATTTAGGGGTGATTCTTGTACAGTGAGTTAGGTGGGTAGGACGTATTAGCTTGTGGACAGGGCTGTAGCCTGAGATCTCCTAAAAGCATGGTTAGAAGATCCCTGTAAGGGACAGGGTCAGGTTTGTGTGGTTTAATACTTACCTTTCAGATACCTTTCAAAATAGATTTGGAGATTCGTTACAGCAATGCATTCAACAACAGAAAGGACACTTTGATTGCTATTGTAAGAGACATGACATTGAGGGCAGATAAATGACGTCCACTGCTCCTGGTGAGATCAGGTGCAATGCTCACACAGAGATGTATTTTTGCACAGAATACATGGTGTCAGAGAGTGCAGGTCTACCCTGAACTTCAGGTCTAGCCTAGCAGCATGAAGCGGGCTGGCACTACTCCCACCCACACAGTTCTATAAATAAAACGGCACATGACATTACGATTGTTTGGCCTGATTCTGCAGATTTTTCAGGATTTCAGAATAATAATTTCTTAAATCCTGTGGTTCTAAACAGGGGACAGTTCTGTGACACTTTTGGTTGTCACAATAGAGGTGGAGGTGCTACTGGCAAGCGACCAGGAGGTGCCAGGGATGTGGTAGCACATTCTGCGGTGCACAGTCCCCCTTCCTCCCCGACAAAGAATTATCTGGCCCAAAATGTCTGTGGTGCCGAGGTTGAGAAACCTTGTCTAAATCCAAGGGATAAAAAACTTCAACAAAGAACCTGTTATCTTCGGTATGTGCAATGCATAAAAATAATAATTAGTCTTACTTTAAATGCTTCTGTTGCTTTATCCTGCACTCCCCACTCCACTCCTTGGATATTTTACAACAATTCATTAGCAGTTTCCCCAGATGGGGATTCCTCTGCCACTTTTGTGGCAGAATTTACCTTCATGCCTCTTTACAATGAAGGGTACATGCTCAACAACTGGTTAATCAAGCTACCACCTTGATCACTAATTAGCTTGGTGGGGATTTAGAGCGAGTATTTACAGTTGGAATTTTTCCGTTAGTGTTTTCTGCATCATGTGGTCTGGTGTCTTTCTATATCAGTCCTTGTGTGTCACGTGAGAATCTCTTCAATTCCAAAGGGCAGACTTGCAAGAAGTTTATGAATTAATTCAGTGTCATCTGGGGCCAAGATGGAGGGGCAGCTCTAAATCCAGACCTGGGCGATATTATTTAGCCGGTGACACCCCCACACCCTGAAACTGTTAATCAAAAATGCCATCCATAAGCAATGTAGATATCAAGAATGCTAAGCAACAGTCTGGCCAAGCGAAGAGCATGCTTTTCTTTTAGAAAATCAAGGTAGCTGCAAAGCAGTAAAGAGATGCTGCTTTGTGAATAGAACAAATGCATCTTTGTTAACAATAATAACAGCCTTTCAATACAACCACTTTAATTTCAATGGCTGGTTATCAAAAGTTCTCAAACACAAATATACCTGGAATGAATACTGAGGTCATTTAAAGTTAAAAGTTTAAAATTAAAGAAATTTCTTTATACATATGTTCATTAGACACTTTATTTCCCCCTTACTGGTATGCTAGTAATTTTAAAAACAAAAATAAAGGAGGCTTCATTTCTTTGTTCTAGTGAATCTCAACGGAAATCATTCTTTATCTTTAATTAGCTCAATGTTAACAGAGGGGCTTAAACTGTGTGACTAGGGGCTTTCCAAGATTTTTATGGATGTGAAGAAAGATTTAATAATGAAGATACTCATTATTAGCTTGTTCATAATAGTGAAAAACTGAAAACAACTCTGGGGCCTGATAGTATTATGCAGCAATTGAAAATGATGCATAAGAATATCGAACACTATGAAGAAATGTGTTTGGTATATTGTTAAATAAAAATTGGAGGTAAAAGAAATCACTTTTTCCAGAAAAAATGAAAGGGTACACTTCTAAATGTTAACAGTGATTGTTTTGAGGAGTTGAAATTTTAATTTTCTCCTTTCACTTATCTATATTTTCTAAATTTTCTACATCAAATATGAATTACTTCTGTAAGAAAGAAAGAGAATGTTATTTCAAAATCAATTATTTGGTATCCATTAGAAGATGGATACCATCAATTTGCACCTGCATAAGAAGATACACTTCAGAAAAGAGTATTTGCCAGATTCTTAGAATCACGATCCCCCCTTTTTAAAATGAAGAGTTAAGAAACAGTTGCAGAAAACTTCATCTTAAAGAAAAAAAAAGTCTCTCAATTAGACCACATAATAATGAACATTTCTAGGCAGTTCCCTGGTGATCTAGTGGTTAGGATTCAGTGTTTTTACTGCCATGGACAAAAAAAGAAAAAAGAATGAACCTTCTAGTACAGGGGGTTCTCTAAAAGATAATGATAATTTGGTCCCAGCCAATGCTGACGGAAAATATGTTTGTCTAAATCGTGAACTATCCTCTCATACCATACATGCTTATGGAAATGATGTCAATATTCCTCAGTAATTTATGAAAAGACTAATCAAGTGAAAATGTTCTTACTCAGGTTATCTGATAGAATGCATTACATCTTGCTTTGGCAAAGTGTATTACCTCAAAATCTATAAATGAGTCAATTTTTTAGTAAAGTCAATTACATATGCCCAATGATGGATTATACTTTTGGAGCTGATTCATCTTCATTACTAATTGATTTTCAATGATCAGAATGACTTCTTACAGTTTAGGTTCAGATCTCTTTGTCCCCAGCAAAAAGGTGCTTATGTATATCAGATAAACTCTTAAAGGAATCCTATGTCAATTATTTTGCAAATAACTGAATTTAATTATCCCTTAATTTATAGATCTGAAAGGTCATAATTTACTTTTTTGAAGTAGAGTTTCTTAACTGAAGTCTTCTTAAACAAATAACCCTGGCCTAATGGCCTGATTTAAGAGACTACTGAAACTAGTACCAAAATTCTTTTGATAAGGAAGCTATATCCTAGCATCTTTGACACTTGGCCATTAGAAGGTGATCATCTGGCAGTATAAATATTCTCTTTGTTGCAAGATCTCCTGTTTTTGTCCTCTTGCAAGACTGTTTCTGTCCTTCCCTTTCTCACCCTCTTTCAGGTGAAGAGAGTAAGCAGACCCCAGTCACACTAAATTGGCCTGGGTAGAACCCTCTCCTCTACCACCAGCCCAGCTTTATTAAAGAAGCTCTGGACTCAGAGGATTTGTTAAGAAGCTCCTTCAATTTCTTAAACCATGAACTAAGCAAAATATACCTCTGTATGAGTCTTGATCTGCTTCAACTATTTTCTGCTTTGTTATAAAATGTGGATTTCAATTATTATTTACTTATTGAATTGCTCAACTAATGTGTGAATTATATTCCATAGAAATAATTCAAATAGTACTGGATTATATAGAGAAAACAGTTTGATTCCTTTAACCTCCCTTATCAATCCTACTCCTTCTGGAGATAACCACTGACAAGTTTTTTTCTATGAATTTGCATGTATGTTAGTATCACACATACACATACAGTCTCATTTATTTTCACATTTATGGAATCATACTATAGTATACTATATGATACAAGTTGCCCTGGCTTACTTTTTCCACTAGTGGAAAATGAACATATTTCCATACCAGTACATATAGAACTACCTTACTCTTTTTAACACACAATATTTATCATATGAGTGGTATCATAATTTACTTGACCATATTGACCATAAATGTTGAAGGACATTTACATGAAGACTAGATTTTAGCTCTTATAAGCAACACTACACTGTATTTATATTCAGGAACATGTATGTGTATTCCTTAAGAATGAGTATCTAGAGGTGGGATTACTGGGCCATAGATTATTCGTATTTACCATCATCAGTTTTTATAGAAACTGTTAGTATGTTCTCCCACCTATCCAAAACTGGATTATTATTGCTCGTTTTAAATTTTGCTATCAGATGGGCAAATGTCATATCTTCTTGCCGTTTTCATTTCATTACATTTCTTGTGATTAGTACAGAGGCTATTGGTTGTTTGAATTTCTTCTTCCATGGTTTACCTATTAAGGTTGTTTACCTTTTTTCTCCTGAGTGTTGGATTTTTGATTTATAGGACGTCTTTATATATTGTGGATATTAGTCCTCTGTTGGCTACATATATTGCAAATAGCTTCTCTTAATCTGTCAGCTTTGCTTATGGTGGCAATTTTCTTTCAATAATTTTATTAAAGATTTCACTGGAAGTGGAGGCAAGATTGTATATCTGAAAGGGCTTTAGGGTAGAAGTCAGCTGAATGTACAGAGACACTACAAATGCCACCAAACAAAATGTCTGCAGTCAGGAATTTTCCTTCATTACAGTTTTAGTAAAGAGTCATATAGCTTAATTCAATGACCTATCCAATGGCACATTATATTTTATTTCCTTCTACAAATATTTTCTCTCCATTTCCAAGTCTGTCAGCCTAAACAGAAGTAACTTTTTCTTTTGTTGTTGTTCTTAGTCAAAATGGAAGTCTTAAACAAGTGGCTGGGTCAGAGGTCAGAGGAAGCTCCAGCAATCAAGAATTAGGTCTGATACCCTTTTGACTTCAACAAAATGGTGGCCCATCCTTTGGGAAGTGCTTTTCTTAAAAAAAAAAAAAAAAAGGCTATAAATTCAACAGGTGCTTATTATGAATAGTTTACTTTTTTTTTTTTGTAGTGAAAGTAGCTAATCCTCAAGGCTTGGTGTATACCCTTTCCTTGTAATTCAGATCACAAGATCTAGAATTGTAATCTACAGTTATGATTTTTTCTACAGTTCTTAATTTGGGGAGGTGGAGAGCAGAGTCACAGATCATTTTGAAAATGTGATGGAGTGCAATGGGTTCTTTCCAGAAAAATGAATGTAAGCAGACACACATAAAATGCTGCATAAGAGACATGGAACTTAAATTCATGATTCAGGAAAGCTGCGGCCATTGGAAAATGCTGGCTTGGTGAAATCAACCAGCTAATGCTAGCCTTTGAGTCAGCTTTTTTCTCTAACTTCAGCTTGATTCTTTCATTGTTAGACTGCTCTTGGGACTCCAGAATGATCTCTAAGTCATTTTTGTGAGGGAGTTTCATCTATACTAGCCAGAACAACCCCCTATTTTTTAGAAGGGTCAAGATTCATGAAATTCCACTCAATCACAGTCTCCCTTGGGCAACCCTCTGTGTTCCTCTCAAAATACTGTCAGATTTGTGAAGCAAAACCACGCTTTGGTGAAGCTGGGCTGCCTATTTTTATTCACCTCTTCTTTAGCCCCATCTTCTGAAATATGCAGTTGTTTTTTCTGATTAGTGTTCCAGTCATGCAGGAGACACCCAAGGCTCATGGATAAAGACCAATCAAGGCTTTGAAAACCAAACTCATCTACTCCAACAGTAGAAACAGTTGTATTTTAGGACAAATAAGAGCAGAATAAAATTTGTTTAGGGAAATAGTTATTGTGACAGTCAAATGCTAAAATTCAGGAAGGACACAAAATTAATCCTTGGGCAAGAAATGATTACTGTCATCTATGGTGTCCTTTTTAAAAAAGCAGAACAAAATACAACTCAGTTAAGCACTGGAGGTGGTGAGTGTAATTAGGGAGAAAGACATCATACAGGGCTGCCAGTGTATAAAGGTATACAGTTTGGGCACTGTAGGAGCACAGCCCAGGGCCAATGGAACTAAAATTCAGCCCTCAGCCGATAGCACCCGCTGAGTCTGCTTGGAAGAGGCGCCTTTTTGTAATGCTTACGAGGCACCAGAGTTCAGCAGTGGGCCCTGAAGACATCTACCATTTTCTAGTCTAATTAAATTTGGACTGAATTAATTAAACTGTCCTTTCAATCTAATCTGATTTAAAGTTGTTCTTAAAACTTTTGGGACTTCCCTGGCGGTCCAGTGGTTAAGACTCTGCGTTTCCAATGCAGGGGGGCTTGGGCTCAATGCCTGATTGGAGAACTAAGATCCCCTGCACCGTGGCCAAAAAATTAAAACAAAAGCCAAAAACCGAAAAATAAAAAAACCTTTAGGATTCACCTGGAGGGCTTGTTAAAACACAAGGGGGTGTGCTAGGCTACACCCCCAGAGTATCTGATTCAGCAGGTTTGGGGTGGAGTCAGAGAATTTGAAACAAGTACCCCAGGGATGGTTGGATGGCATCACTGACTCGATGGACATGGGTTTGGGTCAACTCCGGGAGTTGGTGATGGACAGAGAGGCCTGGCGTGCTGCAATTCATAGGGTTGCAAAGAGTCGGACACGACTGAGCGACTGAACTGAACTGAACTGAACCCCAGGGATGCTGAGGTTGCAGGCCCAGGACTTCACTGGGAGAGTAAGTGCCCTAAGCTATGGGAAAGAGTTTCTTTACTTTGAACCCTTTCCATGTTTACTAGTGAAAGCCTCACTGAGCCTGTATAGACCAAAGAAAAATAAGCAACTTCAGGTACCCAAAGCTGAAGGGCTGTTCTGGAGGGCGATGACACGCCCATTTACCTGAAAGGCTTGCAGTTCGCAGCATTACCTTGAATAAGGGGTTGTGGGCAGGGTTCTTAGCATTTAGTTGATTGAGTATCTGCATCTGTGTAATGAAGGAGCTACCACTTTCCTGGCAAGCCGCTTAGCTGGGGAAAACGATGCCAGTAATTTACATGAAATTGATGGGGTGGGTCTCAGACCCTTTGCTCAGTGAAAAGGCTGCTTGTTTTGGTTGGGGCTAGGACTGTATATATAGCGGGTGGAGGCCTTCTCTGGGGAGTACACAGTGCCCTGATGATCTACATCCACTAAACCACATGCTGTTTTTCTGCACTCAGATACAGAAAGAGCTTTTTGTCAGTAGGCTCCTTGAGTTAATTCCTGTCTCCACCTCTCCATCTTAAGTAGGTGTTCTCTTTTTAAAGGCCTTCCTTTGATGCGTTGGTCTAGCTTTGGGCCCTTGTAATAGTCTGAGTTGTTTTTTTTTTTCTTTTTTGGACTAAAAATCTTTAAGTCTCTTGGTTGCTGAGGGCTTGGTTGGGATGGAAAAAAAATCGGCCCTTGTCCTCTGCACCCCAGCCATTTCTTTACTAGACGCCTGCCCACATTTTCTTGTCCTTTATCCTGCCTCTACTCAAGACTCTCTTTTCTGATCAACAGGCTTGCAGTGTTTTGTCTTCTTAGTTAGGGTGCAGCTACCCTTTTTCATGCTGCCTTTTCTGAAAAGTCCTCGAAGGCCTCATGGTATTCCAAAGAAATCTATTACATTGCCTTGTCTCCTGGTCTTCAAGACGGTCGAGTTTTGGCTCTTCAGGCTTCAGTTCACTGACCAAATTTCTCACCAGTTTGAGCCTATTATTCTTTGAATATCCTTTTGAAATTACCTTAGGACGCCAAGAGCGTGGACGAGTGCAAGTTGGGGGAGACCAGCAGTTGTTAACCTTTGGGGTGTCCCTCTAAGCATCTGTGAAAAGCTCCCCAGAAAAAACAACCAGAAAGATCTGTTCAATGATCTGGAGAAGTAATCACAGGAGATTCTCCCTCCTCCCATCTCACAACAACCACAAAGAAGTGCTGGGGAAACTTGTGACAGTGTGGCCAGTCACTGTAGTGTTGCCTGGGAACAGCATCCTGGGTCCTGGGGGGGTGTGATCATTGTTGTTTGGTTGCTGAGTCGTATCCAACTCTTTGTGACCCTATGGACTGTAGCCTGCCAGGCTCCTCTGTCCATAGGATTTCCAAGAAAGAATACTGGAGCGGGTTGCCATTTCCTTCTCCAGGGGATCTTTCCGACCCAGGAATCGAACCCAAGTCTCCTGCATTGGCAGGCGGATTCTTTACCACTGAGTCACCAGGGAAGCCCAAGGGCGTGTGATTAAGAGAGAGCAAATGGTGATCTTTCAGAGGCATCTCTTCTAGAGGTCTGCATTTGGGCAAACCAAGGAACAGGCAAAGATGTATATGCTTTTCAGAAGATGTGGATCTGGGAAAACTGTGCAAAAAAAGAAAAAGAAAAAAAAAAAAAGCACACCCATAGCCTACAAAACCCTATTTTTTAAAATATGGTTCAGAAACAGCTAACAGTCACTGTCTTTGTCAGTTCAGTCCACTGTAACTTTTCACTTTAAATTTGATGCCTTCAGCTAAGAAGAGAGAGGGGATTGGTGAAACAATGATACAAAGGCACCAAAATGCAATCGAGGTTATGCACAGAACAAATTCAATGTGACTTAGGAAAAGGCCAAAGAGAAGAGCATTTTCATTAGGCAATCAGATCTGACCCCAGTCACCAACTGGGTGTGTTTGTTTCTTTTTATAGTCAAGGACTCAAGCCTCTGATGACTGATTCTGGGAATGTAGGGGATTCACGTGGACAAAATGATAGCACTGCAGATATGGGAAGTGTGGTTCATCCATCATGGGATGAAACAAACCTTGTTTCTTTTCACTTACTGGAAATATACAGAACTGGTTTAATTCTTCTCAAATCATTTTTTAAAAAGCTAGAACAACAGTCTCAGAATTAGGGGGCATCAATTCCTTTGCCCTTGAATCCTTGCGGAGTCCTTATGTTTTTGGTGAGGGAGTGTTTCAAAGGACTCAAGTCAAAGGACTGCTTTCACCTGCTATGATGCTTAACGACAAGATCAAGGCAGCATTGATCTTGAGGTCTGGGATAAATTAGGAGGGGTTTGAAGCCAATCCAACAGAGGATTATAGAACCCTACACTATCAAGCATGCAAACATCAAACATATTGAGGTCCTACTTAGTCAATAATTAAGTACTGTGGTTATTTTAGACCAAGCTTCTACCATCACATTCTTCTTCATTATGTCCCATGGACAATGCTATTTTCAATACAGGAAGCAATAGCTCTGCCTTTGTTGTTGTCTTTCTAGGTAGCAGTTGAAGCCAGATGGACTGAAAGTCCAAGCCAATGTGTTACAAAGTTGTTCTATAACTGATTTTGGGGGAGCTGACTTACCATACCACTCATCAACCCAAGCAAAAGCCTGTCTGTGTCCAATCAGAAGAATATCTCGAACCACCTAAAAAAGCAAAAGAAGGAGGTTGACAGAATACCAGGTTTGATGAAAACTATCTGGAAAAGGAATGGTTTCCAATTCTAGGAAACCTGACAGTTACAAATTTCTCCATCCCTCTGTCCATATGGGATGACAATTAGAGGCAGACATACTTACTCTCAGCCCTTTTCCATGGTGTACATATACTTGCTGTAAGTTAACCTCTTTATCTTATTTGAAAGTTGGGCTGGAAGCTATTCAAAATAATGACAATGACTTGGCAGTCACACAACAGCGACTGGAAGGAGTCTCCAGGGCTAATCATCCTCAGATTTTTCTCTTCATTTATCTTTACCTTAAACAGGTTCTACTTTCCATTTGTGAAGGGTGCATCTCACAGGCACCAGGAGGTCATAAATGTTGGAAATCAAGCACATTTGTTTGGATAGAAAATCACTTTCAAGACCAAAGCACTTAAAACTCTCTCTTCTCTAGTGGAGTATCCTAAATATTGGTAATCTTTTTTTTAATAGTTGAAGGTGTGGGATTCAAAATAAGTAAAAATCTTTCTAAGCTTAGCTTTCATGTATTAGAAGTCAGCAGAGGGAGCAGTTAAGTCAACTATTATATTAACTATTATTGAAAGTCATGAAATAAGAGACCTGGACCAGAGTAGAACATAATGGGAATGATGAACTTGACTGGAGATGAAAGGACTGAAATTATTTCTTATGGTGACACATAATGGCAATAGAAGATTAAGAAAAATAATTGTAAAGAGTTTGTGTGTTATACCATTACGTGCTTTCATTTCATGGTATTCTTTTTTTGTCTTCTATCGATATAAATACAGCATGCCTTTTTATCTTTCTTAGATACTCAGTGCTCTCCTTCCAACATTTCCTCCTGACAAACAAATCTAGCAATTGTCAAAAACCTCTTGTAGAAGGTTCAAGCATGTTTCAAGAAATGAAGGATTTCAATTCAGTGAATTTGCAGAAACAAGGGAAGCCTTCATAATGAAGTGTTTATTATTCCAGGCCTATGGATATCTAGTGAGGCTTTTATGATTTGGAAGGAGGAAACATGTAATGAAAATAAGAAACTACACGAAGCCATGCACACTTGAGTGCTGAGTGTGTCAAATTTATGGAAATTAAAAGAACAACATTGAGGCATCAGTAAATACTCCCTATTGCATTAAGCACAACACAGCTGTCTGCTGGAAACAAGAATTCAATAATGTGCTAATGGCTCGCTTTCGAACATTTTTTTCCCATTAACTGTGAATAGATTCTTCAAAAACAAAGGTGTTCAGAGAAAGGCATCCCTGGCACTTGAAACCCATGCAAATAAGAGCCTCAGATTCTCATTAGTGGCTCGTGTGCCTCAGCAGGTGTGTTTTGGGGGTGTTGATGACACTTCATTATATTTGGAAATGGGCAACGGGAATGCCTATTGCTAGAGCGTAATTCTTACAGGTATTTTAAAGAAACGGATTCTCAAAACTAGAAAAGAAACACAATGACCCCTGTGGCAATCTAAATATGTTTTGTGAGAAGATGAGATAATGAAACATACTATGGTAGTGGCCCCAGTAAGAGGAGATCATTTGGGGTTTTTTAAAAAAAGGTGGGATGTTGTAGGAAGTCAAGAATATACTCTCAGAGACAGACACAGAGCTGAGGCTGGAAAATATTTACTCTGGGAGCCTAGACTGTCTTCCTGCTTAATAACTGGGACACAGCAGGAAAACAGCAGGTCCCAGAACTTGATTTCTATCCGTGCCACTTGGCTCTCACCTCTGGCTGGGCAGAAATGGATTCTGGAGCTCAGCAGATTAGTACATTTCTCTGTCTCAAATTTGCTCCAGGCCCTGCTATTATCAGGAAAGCAAGTTCAATCTATTTCTTGGACCCAAATTCAAGATTTACACATTTTACTATCAACTGGCTCCCCAAGCTCAGTAGACAAATCCATCTAAGTAACAAACAGCTCAGTGCATTAAGGTTAAATTCCAGTGCCCCCAAAAGAATTTCAGAAAGCTATTCTTTATCAGTTTTTAAGTGGAAAAATAAACAGATATCCAGCCTATCTGGAATGTAGGGACAACTTGGATAGTACTTATTCTCAAGAAAATAGGAGTTACAAAGGGCAATGCTCAGCACTGCATTTCCAATTAATTTCCATGAGGATAAGTGTTATGTTCAGTTCAGCCGCTCAGTCGTGTCCGACTCTTTGCGACCCCATGAACCGCAGCACGCCAGGCCTCCCTGTCCATCACCAACTCCTGGAGTTTACCCAAACTCATGTCCATAGAGTTGGTGATGCCATCTAACCATCTCAAGCTCTGTCATCCCTTTCTCCTCCTGCCCTCAATCTTTCCCAGCATCAGGGTCTTTTTGAATGAGTCAGCTCTTCGCATCAGGTGGCCAAAGTATTGGAGTTTCAGCTTCGACATCAGTCCTTCCAGTGAACACCCAGGACTGATCTCCTTTAGGATGGACTGGTTGGATATCCTTGTGGTCCAAGGGACTCTCAAGAGTCTTCTCCAACACCACAGTTCAAAAGCATCAATTCTTCTGTGCTCAGCTTTCTTTATAGTCCAACTCTCACATCCATACATGACTACTGGAAGAGTTATGTTAGAAGCACCCAATAAATTTAAATCATCATTAAATGGGTTCCTGCTACAAAATTAACATGTTTAGCCAAAGGAGGTATACAACTAAAACCTGTGTTTTGAGCTTGCCAATAATTCTTTGGTAACAGAGTTATTAAAAGGGCAGAAATGCTGGGGTACATCATCTAATGGGATCACTGGGGTTTCTTCTTCTGTCTCTTGGGGCATCTTCTACCTCAGGTGTCTACATTTGCAGGATCTTTTGAGCAAGGACTATCCTTGGGGGGACAGTGCACACAGATAAACCCTGTGCCTCTGCCTGGAACCCAAGTACCCAAGTACTTGCCCAAGTACCAAGTACAAGAACTTCTCTTTGGGACTAGGTTAGCCCGAGAGAACCATACTTTGAGAGCCCAACTTCCTGAGGATACTCACCCAATAGACATGGAAGTCACAAAATGAGAGATGAAGTGTAAGATATCTATTAGTAGAAGAAAGTTAAACAGTAGGCAAAATTCATTTTCATGGAAACAGGGTTTTCTAGATGCAGGTAACTTGTGTTGGTTCAGCGCTTATACATCTGTTGGGCATTGGGCACTCCAACTCACAACAAAGACAGTTACTTTGCCCACAGCCCAGGAACTGCCAACCATTCACTTACCTTGTGTACAAACTGTTCCACTCTGGTCTGAAGCCCCCAGACCTCGAACTTCACGGTCACCAGCTTGTAGGAACACATGATGGGCTGATGACTATCTCTCCAGCCTTCCCTTAACTGTCCCCGTCCTGTCTTCTCTGACTTGAAGTGTTTAGGATCCTGGGGGGAAAAAAATACACCAAAGAGATGATAACTTAAAAGTTCAACCATCATTTATATGAAACAAATGAATATGGAAAGCTAAGTGAAAGAAACCAGTCACCATAAGAAGTATCTCAAGGAAGGTACTTCTGGGGAGGGAAGGGCTGGTGATCTCGAGTGTGGCTACACAGCATTTTTGAATCTTCAGTACCAACTATGCCATGCTGTCACCTGAACCAACCCAGGAACTGCCACTGAAATTATATGTATAGACCTGGGAAGATGATGATGATAACGTTATATATGAAAAAGGCATAAGCATGGAGTTTGGCCCATAGCAAGTGCTCAACTGATGTTGGCCATTATTGTACTTCCCAAGGCAGTCAGTGAAGCCTCTGATACTCAGCCCTACAGTCCAGGAAAGAGACAGCAGTGCCTTTCCAAAGCACCCTGGAATCGTTGGTAAAAGATCTGATGTTTAAGACGATGCAACTAATTCCTGCCTGACTTGTGTTCCTACACCACAAAATGCCAGTAAGAACAAAGAGAGAAGACCAACAAATCAAGAGAATACCACGAGGGAGATTACAGGAGCTAATCTCCAAAGATGGCCCCTATTCGCTCCCTCCCTCACTGTGCCTGCGTGTTGCTCCTCTCACCAAGTTGTAGAGGCTGCTTCCCCTCCTCATGAATCTAGACTGGTCTGTGACTTGCTTTGACTGAAAGAATGTGGCAGAAGAGACACTGTGTCAGTTTGGGTCTTTAAGAGAAGCTGGAAACCAGAAGTCTGCCACAATGCAGAATGTCTTGTTTGAGTATCCTGAGACCATCATGGAGTGAGGAAGCCCAAGCCAAGCATGCCACATGGAGGGCCACGTGGAGACAGGCTCACTCATTCCAGCTGAGAAGTCAGGCACATGAACGATAAAGCCATCTGTAATATTTCAGCTCAAGCCTATACCATGAGGGACAGGAGATCCTGTCCAGCTAAGCCCAGTTGAGATGGCAGAATTGTGAGAACTACCACACCGTTGTTTTAAATCACTCAATTCTGTTTTCCTAAATGGCTAGTCAGTCATCCTATTACTGGCTTATATATTCCTATATATTCCTTTTTTTCCCCCCCCACTGTGCCACTTGTGAGATCTGAATTCCCCAACCAGAGATTGAACCCAGGCAGTGAAAGCACAGAGACCTAACCACTGGACCGCCAGGGAATTCCCATAAGCTGCTAAATTCTGGGATGAACTGTTACTTAGCAAAAGAACAAAACAGAAACCTCATGTGGATTCCAAACAGAAGCAATAACTGGATCTCCAAAGACAAAAGGGAAGGAATGCTGCTTTGTTCTTTCCCAGTACTCTCAAAAGTTCATACCAGTAGCTACATGCCCGAAAACTATACACAAGGAAATGTACACTGCCAAGCCATCCTTGCAACTTAAAATACAAAAGTTGAAGTTAAACAGGGGAATCTGGTTTCTTTTCCCATCTGCCCTTTGACTTTCCCACAAGAGGGAAGTGATGGTGAATAATGAGCACACCAACAACTATCTTGAAGCTCAAAAGACATGGCTTCCACATTGTGGCCGATCAGAATACATAAAGGCAAACCCTCGCGAACCTGAGCGATGGTTGCCCTACTCTGGTTAGCAACTGCGTAAACAAAGGATAGTTGCAGAGCCAGTAAGCAGTTGAAAGCAAGAGGCCAAAGCTCCTGGCAACCCAGACATGTAAGAGACAAAGGACCCAGCAAACAAAGCAAGTGTGGTCGTGGCCTGAGCTGCCTTCACTTGTCTCAGGTCCTGTGCAGTGGGCCTGAGAAAGGCCTTAATATGGAGGCCCCTGGGTCAGCTGGGTGCACCCCACACTCACCCTCCCTACACTAGTACCTGATTCATGGACTAGCCCCAACTTTTTCTTTCAGCTGACCACTGCAGAACTTGAAACGATACCTACTGTAGAATCTTCGTGTAGATTCCAGACATCTCAAGAATAAAATAAGGCTCTGTAATATTAAATTTGAAACGCTGGTAGACTGCATTTCCACAGTCATTAAGACTTGTGGGGCCTCACAACAAACTTCGGATCTGAGTAAGACCAGAAAAGTACTGCCTGCAGAGTGAAAACTATGCAGATGCTTAAATTTGTATGTGGTTCCTTTTCCTCATGGAACTACAAAGTTGTAAAATGATATAAGGCTATCATGAAATAAAGCTTTGGGAAAAAGTTAGAAGAGTGTATTGTATTTTTAAGATGCAGAATGGGATTTTTCAGTTGGAAGTGGTAATTTGACTTCATATCCTTGATTTTATGGATAAGGATACTGAGGCCTCAAAGAATGAAATGTTTTTTGTCTTCAAACCACTGGCGCTTGGTAACAGGTTTGGGACAAGAATACTAGTCTCCCCTAGTTCTAGTCCAATGTTCTTTCCACTACATTTAGTTTTAGAGAAAGGGTGTTTTTGTTATAGCCAGATGCCAAAGAAGCAATTAACAAGTGGGCTTTTTATGGTAACAGTGTGATGATTTTTTGAGAGTCTGGTGTCATATCCACAGCTGCTGATTTCATCTAGTAAATCTCATACATGGCCTATAATTAGGGATTCACTTTCAAAGAGCTGGAGGGAAGCGAGGGAGAAGGATTTACCAGAGGACTCCATTAATTCAAAACTCAAGATCAGAAATGAACATTCAGCTGAATGCCTCTGGATGACAATAAGCAAAATAAATAAATATACAAATAAAAAATTTAAAAATCCAACCCAACCACCAGGTCTTATTTGAAGTATTCTGGTCACTGCAAATGTCCCCCTTTACACAGTCTATCCCTCCCCCTCTATTCATTTTCCCTACCTTTTCCCCAAGTACTCATTTCTCTTGAAATCCTTACCTTCAAATCTCATTCTCTCACTTGGGTTTGTGAACATAAATATCTAAACTGTCCCATTCATACAGCAGTTGACCTTTCTTACAACTTCTAAAGTCTTTTTTATTTTTAAAATTTCTAGTTTGTGTTTCTTTCTATGGCTATAGTATTTTGTATTCTGATTGTATTTTGTATCATATAGTATTTTGATTCTGACTCAAGCTCAGTGATATCATTTATTTTTAATACAATAACTGGATTGTTTTATGTTTTAAACTTTCATTTCCAGGTTTTCTTATTTTAAAATAAAATTTATAAACCTCCAACTTCATCTTGATGCTGAAAAGCTGGCTTCTGTGCAACGGTGCTGAATCAAATCTTGCAGATAGTTTTGGGTGAAGCAGAAAAGAACAGCTTTATTGCTTTGCCAGGCAGAGGGGGGCAAAGTGGGCTTGTGCCTCAAAAACTGTGAGTTTCCAACCTGGGAGGATTTGGTGAGGAGTTTTATAGCAATGCTTTAAGGGTGGAGTTGCTAATAAGGATGGGGTGTATGCAGAGCCCGTAGTCCTTTACTCTGACCTTAGATGGTCTCCTGGTGAGTTTCTTCGGTTCCTTGAATCTGGCCTCAGGTGGTCTCCTCCCTTGTTTCTGCATCCCCGCCCTTCCCTGATTGTTGTTGTTCAGTTGCTCAGTCAGGTCTCTTTGCAACCCCATGGTCTGTAGCACGCCAGGCTTCCCTGTCCATCACCATCTCCTAGAGCTTGCTCAAACTCATGTCCATTGAGTCAGTGATGTGATCCAACCATCTCGTCCACTGTCGTCCCCTTCTCCTCCTGCCTTCAATCTTGCCCAGGATCAGGGTCTTTTCCAGTGAGTCAGCTCTTCACATCAGGTGGCCAAAAATGTATAGAGCTTCAGCTTCAGCATTAGTCCTTCCAATGAATATTCAGGATTGACTTCCTTTAGGATTGATTGATTAGTTTGATCTCCTTGCAGTCCAAGGGACTCTCAAGAGTCTTCTTCAACACCGCAGTGCAAAAGCATCAATTCTTGGGCACTCAGCCTTCTTTACACATCCATACATGACTACTGGAAAAACTATAGCTTTGACTATATGGACCTTTGTCAGCAAAGTAATGTCTCTGCTTTTTAATACGCTACCTAGTTTTGTCACAGCTTTTCTTTCAAGGAGCAAGTATCTTTCAATTTCATGGCAGCAGTCACCGTCCACAGTGATTCTGGAGCCCAAGAAAATAAAGTCTGTCATGGTTTCCATTGCTTCCCCATCTATTGGCCATGAGTGATGGGACTAGATGCTATCATCTTAGCTTTTTTGAATGATTTGCAATGGTTAGAATCTGCCCTTTGGGACTCAGGGAAGGTCATGGAGGTTGGAGTCTATTCCTTACACACAAGAAAAGGGGACAGGTAAAGGCCCCCCAAACCACGGAACTCCTGGAGCCAAGAGAAACTAGAAGAGGCAAGAAAGGATTTCCCCCTAGAGCCCCACCGTCACGAACTTCTGTCATCCAGAACTGTGAGAGAAACCTCAGAGGCTGAGGAGTAAGGTTAAATCCCCAATGCCTCTGATCAAATTTGTCTTGGGTGGGGTCTCTGCATCCAGCATTTCAGAAGCTTCCCAGGTGCTGAGGTTTAACCACTACTCTAAGGTACAAATGTCATCTCTGTGCTCCAGATGAGGAGCCTGAAGTTCAGAGACAATAGCTGATGTATCCACAGTCCTCTAGGACTCAAGCTCAGGTCAAATCGACTCCCAGACCTGGGCTCCCTGCACCGAGACTATGAAGATTCTCATCTGAAATTCTGGCACAATCTGTCAGACGGGAGCTTCAGTCTCCTCATCTGCACGAAGGTGTTAACACTAACTCCATTGTGGGACTGCTGCAGGGCTTAAGCTGGATAATGTCGGGAAGTCCACAGCCCAATACCCGATAGGTGATGCATGAGACACAGATGCCCCAGAGTGATAAGAAGCATATGATACTGAAACATCCTTGAGAGATACCACAATTCAATTTCCTCTAATCTCATTAAGCTCCTCAGAAGAAAGGAAGCGGGAATATCTTCAGCGCTGTATGATTACTTCATTGTCATCCTGTGGTTGAGTGTATAGAAAAATGAGTGCCAAAAAATACGGCTGCCCACCATCATACTGGTGTCTTTGTGCCCCTGAGAGGCAGTTGGGCATTTCCATTTTCTGGAAGCTGTTGCTCATCAGTGTCCGTGATGATGGGGGTGAAAGAAATCCCAAGAAAAGGGTTTTTGCTTATTGAATGCTTATGACTAGGTTCTGGGCCAAGGACAAAAGACAGTCTTCAACATTAGAACCAATTCCTTTCCCTCTTTCTCTTATGTTTCAGGAAGAAAGTTGACAAAGCAGAGAGCAAGGCAGATTGCCCCACTGTAGGCTGCTCCCTTAGAGGAAGGGATTTTACTGATGGCACCAGGCTCTGGAACTACATGAGGGAACACACAGGAGATGGTCTATGCAAGCTGGGAGCTTCCCTGGCAGGTGGACACCCTGGGTGGCTAGCTCCCCGTGTCGGGATGGGCCAGCCTTGAATCTGACAATCTGAGCATCCTAGGGGTTATTAATAGCTTTCCTCCTGAAGAGCTGAGACCTACACAGAGATAAATGCAATCCTTTCCTTTCAGTAATCTTTCCAGCTAGGGTGGAGCTTGTTTCCCTAATGGGGAACCCAGATGTATGTAAGTTTGCTAAGGTGGCTGTACAAAGTACCACAAATGGGCTGGCTTAAACAGCAGAAATATACTCTCTCAGGATTCTGGAGGCCAGAGGTCTGAGATCCCGCTGTGGGCTGTGAAGGGGAATCTGTCCCGCCCCTCTGTGCTAGCTCTGGTGGTTTGGTTTGCTGAGAATTTTGGTGTTTCTTGACTTGCAGATGTATACTCTGGTCACATGGTATTCACCCGTGTGTCTTCACATTATCTTCCTTCCGTGCACGTCTGACTCTGCATCTAAACTGCCCCCTTTCCTAAGGACACAGTCATATCGGATTAGGCGCACCGAACCTCACTTTCACTTGACTACCTCTGTAAAGACCCTATTTCCACATAAGGTCACACTCTCGGGTACCGAGGGTCAGGACTTCAACATATCATTTTTGGGGGGGCACCCAGGTCAACCTCTAACACCATGTCAGAGAGGTTTTCACAAGGGAAATCTAGGTTCCCCTCTGACTCCTCCATAGCGTGTTCACCCACTTGGTCAATGCTCTTGCTTTGAGGGCTCCGCCCCGCGGCTGGCTAGCTGAGCATGTGCCAGTCTGCAAGTTCCTCTGGCCAGGGGCTTCTAAATTCATCCACAGCGAGACCCCTGGCTCTGAATCCCGTCGGTGCTCCCTAGGCCTGGCAGATGGCAAATTGGACGCTTGTCGTTAAAGCCCATCTGTATGGAGGGAGCTGAGCTGGTGCCAAGGCTTTTCCACGAGGCCAGATGGACCTTACTGGCCACCCTTCCTTTGGCGCGGGTGCATCTTCTTTAGAAGGCTTCCTCCTTCCTCACCCCGGGGTCAGTCACACCTTCAGGTTTCACCTACCTCGCACTTGGACAAAGCAGAACAAAGATGACGCTAAGGGCTTTGATTAGTGCAGCCGACGTGAAACTGTGTCCCTGCATTTGTCAGGATCTGTCTCATACCTGGGAGGTGCAAGGAGAAACCCGCAGGAGATCTCAGCCTGGCTGGAGCACAGCTTGCATCTCTGAGGCAATATTATTGGCCGACATTCACTGAGATATAAAGTCTCTGTGATTAATTACTCTTTCAATTTGAACCACAAAGGACTATATAGCCAACAGGGGCTTGCCCTGTTAATTGAAATTAGAAGTCTTTGATAAATGTTAAATGAACAAGGGCTAAGCAGTCACTGGATAGGAAATGCTACATTATGTAACTATAAGGCTCAGCCCTTAAGTAAGGATGAACTAACCCATCTGAAAAACATCAGATTTTCTTCCTTGCATTTGGGAATTTTCTTGAAGACTCCAAGGTGGTGTTATTTTCATTCCCCTTCCATGAATGGCCCTTTCGATCAGGTTAAGATTTAGCCCCTAATTTGGACCAATATTTCTTTTGCACAGCTTGCAGATCTTAGTTCCCCCACCAGGGACTGAACCCAGGGCTCTTGGTAGTGAAAGCGTGGAGTTCTAACCACTGGACTACCAGGGGATTCCCTGGACCAACATTTCTTGAACTTGAATCCTAAAAGGGATGCACAGAAAAAGTAAAGAGCTTTCAAAGAAGTTAGTCCCTAAAGACCACATATTAAAGGATTCTATTCATATGAAGTGAACAGGGAAATTCAGAGACAGGAAAATTAGTGACTGCCTAGGGCTGGGTTGGGATTGAGGGTAAAAGCATAGGGGGTGTGATTGCCAAAGCATACAGGGTTTCTTTATTGGGCTGCTGAACATGTTTACAATTTGACTGGGATGATGGTTACCCACATCTGTGAATATACTAAAATCCACTGAATTCTATACTTTAAATGGGTGAATTGTACGGTACATGAGCTGGATCTCATAAAGGTATTTAAAAAAAAAAAAACCCAACAGAACTAAGGAGCTTTCATCACAGTGCACTTGAGAACTGACCGAAAACTTTACTAAAAGGTCACCTGCTATGCATCAGTTTAAAAAAATAAAACCCTAAATGCAAATTGTGGCCAGAAGCAGCCAATTCTTGCTTTGTTAGCAGTTAATACCTAAAGTTCTATTTTTAAAGCATTTGCTCTTGGCACTAGCGTGTACCGCAAACACAGAGTGATTTGTGCTAGTCCTCTGCAAAGCGACTCACTTAAAGGAGCTTGACTCAGAAGGTGTGTCTGACATGCAGAAGGGCAGAGAAAAACGTGGCTGTGGTGGTGGGGGGAGTGTTTTGGTGGGTGTTCTGAGCCCTTCTCGGTTCTAATTCAAGGCCAGAAAAACTCAAGACTCTCTACTTGAAGAAGAGGAAGCATGAGAATGGAAAATTTGAGCAAACCACAAAACCAAAGAGCAGTCAAAGGCCTCTAGCCTTGAGGGTGATGCCTTTTAGGGGCTATGGAAAAGGAGAAGGCAAAAGAGAACCCTCAGAGGGGTGGTCAGGAGAAAGTGGAGGATGGAAGGCGGGAAAAGTCATGAAACCAGTTAATGCTCATCAAATACTTGCTGGGAACCAGTGTCTGGATCCAGCACTCTGAGTATACTCTCTCATTTAATCTTTGTGATAGATGAAATATATGTGAGGTGACTCAGGGTGCGGTCTCTAGATGGCCTCAGGAAGGGGCTGGGTTTCAGAAAGATTAAGTGTTTAGTCGGCTGTCCTCTGGGGTGGGGAGAGAGAGGCTGGCAACTGAAATATACAATTGTTTGATAATGAGATCTGGAGAGCTTCCGGGTTGGTGAACACATCTCCAAGCCGGGGCTGTGGGTGGGGTGGGGGGCATGCCTGGAGAGGGCATGCAAGCTTGTACCTCCCTCCCTCATACTTGCCCTATGCATTTTTTCCATACGGCTGCTCCTAAACTGTACTCTTTCTGAAAAACGAATAAATGTAAGTCAACTGTTTTCCTGAGTTCTGTGAGCCTTTCCAGCAAATTCTCGAATGTGAGGATGATGCTGTGGGAGGAAGGGAAAAATAACCATACTGTGGTGGCCTTGGGCTTGTGACTGGCATCTGAAATGCAAGTGGTCTTGTAGGACTCAGTCCTTGAACTTGTGCTATGTGATGCTAAAGCCAGGAAGTGTCAGAACTGAACTGAATTATTGACACCTGGTTGGTATCAGAGAATTGGAGAATTTGTGGGTCTCAGAGCAAACAGAAATTCCCTCACTACAAAACCTCTAAAGAATGCCCCCTTCCTATTTCCAGACTCACTCTACATAGCTCTATCTCAGCGCCCTTGTCACAGGCTCCTTCCACAGCCTCCTTCTTTAGACATCTCCAGATGGGAAGCAGGCATCATCAGTCTCTCTGTTCCCCTACCAACTTCTAGGGCCACTTTGCAGCTTTGCCCCAGACTCATGAGATGGCAGAGTTGCGTGTGGATATGCAGGTCCCCAACTTGGCAAATAGCTTTTTTTTTTTTTCCCACCAGATACTCCATGGGGTCGCAAAGAGTCGGATACAACTGAGTGACTTTCACTTTCACTCCAATTTCTGTAATTAATTCTCTTGGAATACTCCCTTCACATGGCTTTGGGAGTAGGCAAGGATACCCAAAATGACTCTGAGAGCTCGCCTCCCCATCTCCAAATACAGACTGGGAATGGGGGAGAGATGGAAGACAAGCGCCGTGACAAGAGGGTCAGCTGAGCCATCTAGGCCAGTCCTGGGGTACCTGACCTCAGTGATGAGCAGCTGCTGGGGAATGTGGAATTGCAACTTCTTGTCCTCAGCTTCGGAGAAGGCAATGGCACCCCACTCCAGTACTCTTGCCTGGAAAATCCAATGGATGGAGGAGCCTGGTAGGCTACAGTCCATGGGGTCGCTAAGAGTCGGACACGACTGAGCGACTTCACTTTCACTTTTCCCTTTCATGCACTGGAGAAGGAAATGGCAACCCACTCCAGTATTCTTGCCTGGAGAATCCCAGGGATGGTGGAGCCTGGTGGGCTGCTGTCTGTGGGGTCACACAGAGTCGGACACGACTGAAGCGACTTAGCAGCAGCAGCAGCAGTCCTCAGCTTTGGGCCTGGTTCCCAATTCCAGAGCAACAAAGAGATGGCTCCCTAATATCCTGTTACACAAAGCTAATCTGCTCCTTTAGGCAGAGATGACTTTTTATGTATAACATCACCTCTAATCAAAACCAATAAAGTTATTCAAGGGCCCACTGGGAGAGGATCCCCTGCCTTACTGCATGCGGCAGTGAGAGGCCAGGCACCAGCTCTCCTAATAGTCTGGGAGCCAAGCTCTTTCCAGAAAGGAGTGCCGTTAGGACCTGGCTCTGTTCACAGACTTTGAGCTGGGACTGCATGTTGTGGACTGTCTGCACTCACTCTGATCTTAGCTGTGTTCTTTGGACACACGGTATGAAACATAACTAACCGTATCATCTATCCATACTGAGGATACACAATTTGGCCCATAGATAGCGTAAGTTCCTGAAATCAAAAGCTGATAATAGACTAACAAATATTCTTGATGAGTTGCAACATGGCAACAGTGATCAGCACTGGATTAACTGTCCCTGAATCTAAGCTTGCTCTTCATATACGGTATTACTTTGGGAAACCTGGACCTCCAACTTGTTGAACAGAAACTGGGGTAGAGATAGTCAATAAGCTCTGTATTTGGAGGCAATAAAAGATTCCCATTTTTAAAGGTGGAATAGATTTCAAACTTATTTTAGCTTTGGAACTCATTTTGTTTTTCAAAATATAATATTATTTAGGGGACTGCCCTAGTGGTCCAGGGGTTAAGAATATGCCTTCCAATGCAGGGGATGTGGGTTCGATCCCTGGTTGGGGAACTAAGATCCCACATGTTGTGGGGCAACTAAGCTCGTGCACTGCAACCACAGAGCCCATGGTCTCTGGAGCCCACACACGAAAACTAGTGAGATGCCCACATGCTGCAACTAAGACCTGAGGCAGCCAAAACTAATTAACTAACTAACTAAATAAAAAGCTACAAGCTGCAGCTTATAAAAAAATACTATTTTGAATCCCAATATATAAAGCAGGTAAAAATGAAGAGTGGATTCCTTGTACTATTTCAACCTTCACTATTTGAATTCCCTGGTGGCTCAGATGGTAAAGAATCTGCCTGGAATGCAGGAGACCCAGATTCGATCCCTGGGTCAGGAAGATCCCCAGGAGAAGGGAATGGCAACCCACTCCAGTATTCTTGCCTGGAGAATTCCTTGGACAGAGGAGCCTGGCGGGCTATAGTCCAGGGGGTCGCAAAGAGTTGGACATGACCGAGTGCCTACCACTTTCACTTTCATGTCATTGTTTACTGGGCTCAAGAAGCACCTCTGTGGGGCCCTAGGTTCTGTGGAGCAGAACTGAATGGGGGACCAGAAGAGCTTTGGAATGAGACATCCATGGGTTTGAATTTCTGATTCAGCAACTACTACCTGTGTGAACCTGGGCAAATTATTTAACTACAGGACTGCTGTGGGGATGATAAAAACAAGAAAAGGAATGCTTCCCAAACTGGAAGTCGGTGGGTGTTTTCTTTAGGGGCTATGACTTCTATTTTGTCTTTAATGGGCTCCTGTATTACTCAGTTGTGGGATGGCCAGGTTTTGTTTTTTTCCCGACCAGGTTTGCTTCAATCACTACTACTTACCTATAAGATGGGGAGTCAACTTTCATGAGATCATTAAAGCTAAGGAGGGGGACTTCTCTGGTGGTCCAGTGGCTAAGACTCCATCCTCCCAATGCAGGGGGACCAGGTTTGAACCCTCGTCAGGGAAATGGATCCCACATGCCACAACTAAAGATCCTGAGTGATGCAACCAAGACCCAGCATAGCCAAAATAAATAAATAAATATTAAAAAAAAAAAAAAGTTAAAGAGGGTAACCAAGGGACTGGAAAGGCCCTTCCTCTTACTTACTCTGTCTTTCCCAACAATTCCCCACTCACTCGGTCGTTGAGATTTGGGGTTAGCGAATTACATTTCATAAGGAAACAAATATCTGCAGTGTTTTTTAAAGACAGACAAGAGTGTCTGTACCTTCAGCTTTGCCTGAAGGAGCCAGCTTGGTGAGGCAGGAGAAGCACAATCTTTGGAATTTGAATCAAGGCTTCCTGAAACATTGGCAAGCTACTGAGACTCTCTGAGCCTCAGTTTCCCTATCTGTAAAATGGAAACAATATCTATTCTATTTTGTAGTTAGCATTAAAAGATATAATTGAATAAAACAACTTAGCAAGGACTTTTCTTTTTCTCGAAAGTTAGTTCCTGTCCCTCTGAAGTCGGGTTTAGCAATTCGGTGAGAAATCTATTAAAACTTCTAAGGCTCAAGTTAATGAGCTGGTAATTGTATGTCTTTCTTTGGGTCCCTTACCGATAAAAGATGAAGACAAGCAACTTAATAGCACCTATTCTTTTCTGGATATTTTTGGAGCAGAAGCTGAACAGTTGTACTTGGAGTCTGCAAAAAAATTAGAAGAAGTGAAGGAGGCAATCAGTGGGTCAGGTCTTATTTCTCAAGGGAAAAAAATGCCACTCCCATCATCCCAGTCACAACTCTAGATTCTTAGAGCTAGTTGGGAAATGGCTTGGGCAAGACCTAGCCAGAGGATCTGATTGACACTGACTATGGTTTTTAATGAAAGAAAATAAATTTGGATGAACCGAAGACGGCCCCCAACTCAGAAGCAACTTAGGAGAAAACTGCACAAATGTATATTATAAAAAGACTATTGGCTGGCAAGGAAGGCATAGAGTATGACTCTACAGATGACAGATGGGATCAGATTCTCAACAGATGGAATGAAATTCAAAGGTACTGACCCCTCCCTCGGTAGGGGAATGGGCAGTCTTCCAGGCTTATGTTGCTGTTTCCTTTTGCCTCTACAAAATTAAGTAACATTAAGATGCTTTTAAAATGTGGACATGGTAAATGCATCTCTTCTAGGCAGAATTTCCTTACCTTGAATGGATAATAGATGTGACAAGGTACTGGTTTACTTGGACCCTGGGTGAGAAGACTGGACATCCTGACCCTGCGGGCGGTCCTCTGTGATGAGGAGCTCCCCGACATGCCAGTCAAAACTGATCATTTTCTATGTGCATCATGCCACGAAAAAGGTTGGGATGCTCTGCTCGGAGGGTTTCTTCCCCCCTAAACCTGGTGCATTTATCCTTGTTTCCCATCTTTCTGCATCTGGTTAGGTAGGTCCAGAGAGGGTTCTAGGTAAGGGGATTCTAATCTGATTTGGGAACTCAGCTCTAAGGGTCAAGAAGTTCTGGTGTTTTAATAAGACAAAACAATAGCAGGGGCTGAGGTAGGTGACCCAAGTTCTGAGCAAGGTGTGGATTTAATGTCTGCTTTCTTGAAAGTACACAGGGAGGTTCTCTATGAGATGGGGCTGAAGAAGAGCTTGGTTGCATCTGTTCACTTTTGGTTGAAAGCCTTGGGCCCTGTGGACCCTGCTTCCTTCTTTTAAAGTCTTAACTCTTATTCTTCTAAAATACACTTGGGGACGTCCCTGGTGGTTCAGTGGTTAAGAATCCACCTGCCAACGCAGGGGGCATGGGTTTGATCTCTGGTCCAGGAAGATTCCACATGCTGCAACTACTGAAGCCTTCACACCCTAGAGTCCATGTTCTGCAACAAGAGAAGCCACCACAATGAGAAGCCCATGCACTGCAACTAGAGAGAGTAGCCCCGGCTCGCTGCAACTAGAGAAAGCTCATGTGCAGCAACAAAGACCCAGTGCAGCCATAATTAATTAATTAAAAAAATAAAGTAAAATACACTTGGTAAAAGGCTTATGGAAATCAGTTGATAAAATGCTCAAACTGCCTCGGGAAGCATCCTGGACCCCAGGGCCACAGAGTGTCCCAATTTGGCACAACAAACAGTAAATGTAACCTCTAAAGTTTCTTAGGGGTGAACTATCAGAGGCACATGCCAGTCTGAATTCAGGTTAAACAATAACAGAAGTAATAAATAATAACACATTTTAAAAAACTCTCAGCTGTACAAATGGCTCTATTTTCTGAAGGATCTCGCTGTACCTGCAGCGAACTCTGTCATCTTGTGAACTGGAGTGACTGACATCAATCCTCTGCTTCTTTTCTCCGTTCATGTCAACAGGTACAAAGCAACATGCAAACTGATGGCCAGAGCCCCACTCATGGCAGCCACTTTCCAAAGACACTTGGTTTCTGCTGACCAACCACACCAGCAACACATCTGCAGATCTCAACGCCAGCATCAAAGCAGAGAGAAGGGAACATTTATTAAATGTTAACTATGTGCCAGGACTGAGCATGTTAATGCCTTGCCTTTTACAACATCTCACTTCATCTCATCTCACCTCTCCATCCATCCACTCATTTGAATGGAAGAAGAGATTCAAAATGGTGAATCAGTGGTGCTGATGAAGCCCAATGGCTATGATCACCTGGGAGGCCTCCCTAAGTGCATACCCACTAATACAACAATTTGACTTTTAGAAAGTATTCTACAGAAATATTAAAACTATGCCAAAAAAATATAGCAGGAGGATGTTGCTGCAGTACTGTAACAGCAAAAGAATGGAAACACTCTAAATTTCCATAAGGGTATGGCATAATTGTACACTGGCACATTATACAGTTGTTACAAAGCCTGCCAGAGAGATGCGTGCTGCACCAGAAAGACAGCAAGCTTAAATCATTATTGAGAAAATGAATGTTGCAAAGTTGCCTCCTATGAGCTCAATTTTATAAAACAGTGTTATGTTTACAGTATGAACACCACAAATACCAACTTCAACAACATCTTAACTCTGTGATTAGGTATCACAGGACATTTGCTTTTTTGATGTTATACATTTATGTCATGTTGTGCTTTTTTTTTTGGCCGCACCTTGCAACTTGTGGGATTTTAGTTCCCCGACCAGGGATCGAACCTGTGCCCCCTGCACTGGAAGCACGGAATCTTAACTGAACTGTCAAGGACATCCTGGACTTTTTTTTTTTTTTTTTAGACAAGGATCACAAATTATTTTGTGAACAGATAAACAATAAAAGTAGACATTGTTTAAAGGCCCAGTTCAGACTTCATTACTCCTATAAAGTCCCCCCTGACCACTTCTGTTTATGGGGCTGCCCCCTTCTTGATTCACGCGATGATGGCAGAGAAGAGGAATTTTGGGGGAGTGAATCCCACATGGAGAAGGCCTTTCTCCTGCTGCCTCAGGTTAGGTTGTCATTTAGCCTATGCTGTCAGTCTTTATCCTCCCAACCAGATCACGGGCTTCTTAAAGGTGAGGGTGTCCTACTTCTCATTGATTGTGTCAACACCCAAGGTCTCACACTGCGTCTTCACAGAGGATATGTTCTCGAAGATCATGGGAATGGCAGACTTCTCTGCAGCCCTGCTGGGACCAAGTCTTCCTGGCTAAGGTGATGGGATTGCCACTCCCACACACAAAGGGAGCCACTCAAATATCATCGAAGCCTCTCACTGGGTGGGATACCCCTTGCTTTTCTAGTGCCATTCACCTGGATTAATGAACAGGACGTCATCCAACTTGCAAAGGGGACTGGGGGGCAGGGGAAGGAAAGGCAGTTGCCCAGGAGATGACTCACACTGTCCTGCACAATCAGGAGGGCCTTTGGAATGACAGTATGGTCACCACGTTGTTCTCCTCCTGGGAGCACTGGCGGCATCTGTGTTGTCACCCAGGCTTCGGAGGAAGCGGTTTAAAAGAAGCTCCACTGAAGAATGTTCTTCTTCCCAGGGCTTTCCTTCTCACCTACTGCTCTGGCCACTTTCAGAGGCCTCCACAAGCTTCTGTCTCTAATGGAACTGGCCTCATGGAGACCCTGTGATGCAGCAGCTCTGGGGGACCCTTACCCTGACCCTCTCCTTGCAGACTTCCTGCCCCAGCTTTGGTGGCTGTCACCAGGGAGCACTTTGGCAGCAGGGGCTTTGCCCCACACCAGCAAACCAGTTCTTATTCTCCCAGAGGCACCCAGCACTGGTAAATTGGAGCCTATTACCAAACAGCTGCATTATACTCTCAGAAAGAAACAGATGGACAGAGGGAAAAGGGAAAAAAATGACAATAACAACACAACAACAAACTGAACTGCACCATGCACCCCAGCGGGAGGCAGCTATGTTAAATCTGGCCATATGGAGATAACTGAAAATTCTGACCACCCTCAACCACCAAGATACAGACTGACATGGAAATATTTTTAATTTGAGGGAGCAGAGTTATTCGAAAGAAGCACTTTGTACTGAAGGGTGCAGCTATGTATGACAATATTTGCTCATTTCATCTCTTTGTTCCCCTTCTGGGGGCCCGTTGTACTCAGCAAAAAGCATTTAATCTCTCACCCTTGACAGTTATTGGGAAAGTTAGACACATCTCTGTTCCCTTCATTCTCCCTTAAGAGACAATCCAGCAGATATTTACATCAGTGAGACCAATGAACTGGCTGCCAAGGATTTCTTAGTTCAGAAAAACTCTAACCCAGGGGCCTGGAGGCTGAGTTCCAAAGAGTTCCCCAGTTAACCAACTCAAAGGGAAAGCTCTAAGTCAAATCCTGCCTAAGACTTCCTGTACCCTCCTACCTCCAATTATACCAGGGGTACTTGCTTCTCAGACAGTCTCACATTCTCCTTCACTGATACCCAAGTTTAAAACAATGTGAATTCCTTTAATTTCTCCATTAGAATTATTGTGCTCTTTATCACTGGTAAAATGAAGACTTCTTTTACATCTTCCAAAAGGAAGCAGAAATTTCCTTTTTCTATTTAAAAAAAAGAAAATCAAGTTCAAACAGTGGTGGAGACTGGTGAGATTATGGCCTTTGTAGCCTCAGTGCTTAGCACAGAGCCTGGCACACAGTAAGCACTTAATAAATGCAAATGAGGGACTTCCCTGATGGTCCAGTGGTTAGGACTCTGTGCTCCCAATGCAGGGGGCTTGGATTTGACCTCTGGTTGGGGGAAACTAAGATTCCTGCATGCCATGGGACAAGGCCAAAAAAATAAAAAATCAAATCAAATCAAATCAAAATAAAAACGACTGCAGTGAATCGAGGAGAAAGAGGGTTGGACTTAAGCCAACACAAAAGCCTCTGAGTCACAACTCCCTAAGCCTGACTTTTGGAGATTGTCTAGGCTCGACCAATCCTGGAGGCTGGGTGTCGAGATGTGCTCCCTCACCCCAAACGGCCAGCTCAGCTTGGCAGGTGTGGGCTCACTGCCCGTGTCCTCTGAGCGCATGCTATGACTTATCGTCTCCAGTTCCTCCTTCCTGGGCTAGGATCTTCACCTTGAAATCTTGGCAGAGCATCAAAGGGATGGACATCTTGGCAGAGGAAAGAACCCACGTGTCAACCACATAACAAGTACAACCTGCTCAGATGTTGGCTTCACTTCGTCTTTGCTGCTTGGGTGGTGCGGAAGTGACTTGATCCAAAGAGTTATGATTCTGATGGGCTCAGGGCCTTGGCGGGGCTGCGTGGAGACCCATGGAGGTGCCCTCTGTGCCTGAGAAGTCACACTGACTTTTTAACAATGCAGCGCTGCCCTGCAAAGTCCTGCTACACGTAGAAGAGCAAAAAACTTGAGATTGAGAGGCTCTTGGGAGCTGCAGCTCAGGTCCCCGATGTGGCTGGGAAACAGTGGCAAAATGATAATAAAGACAGTGCTGGGCTGGGCTCTCAGCAGATTCTGAGTCTCGAGTTCTGCTAAAACTCTGGTTAGTGGGGGCTCGTATGCCACCAGACAGAGGGCACCCTGCGGAAAACTTCCAGCTCCAGTCACCTTAATGAGAGAGGCATTCTCACCTCTCATGTGGTTTGGAAGTTTCCAGGGATAAATGGGAAAAGAAAAGAAAATATTTCAACCCCCTGCTTAGTCCTGGGTGGCAGTATGTGTATGTGTGTGAGAGAGAGACACACACGGGAGCTGAGTGGTGACCCAGATAACCCTGGTCTGAATGGATAAACCTCAAAAATCTCAGAACAGATTGAGTCCACCAGCATTTCAGCCTTCTCTGCAGAAAATGTGTTTCCTATTTATGATGCTGACATAGTCAACTTATAAAGATGGATTAGAAGAAAAAGCTCATAAAGCTGTAGACCTCAGATTAAAAAATATATATATATATGGAACTGATGCACAACTGTTAGCTTAATGGCTACAAATGCATCTTCTTTGATAGCACTCGTTCTGAGATTGTCACTGCTAGAAGAGAAAAATAAAGCCCATGGCTTTCACTCATTCATTCAACAACTGTTCTGTGAGCAGCTGTGATGTGCTGGTGCTATCCTATCTGCTGGGGTACGGTGATAAAGAAGACAGCCCTTGTTTTTGTGGAGCTAGCATCATCTAGAAACCACAGACCAAAACTCTTGGTCCAGTGGGTAGGGAGTGAGGTGCCCAGGAAGCCCCCAGAGTAGAAGTCATGTTTGATGGAACTCTAAACACTAATGACTAGAAGCTCTCCAACTGAGAGGCACAGAGGTGGTGAGGGTCAGCAAGGGGAGAAGGCAGAGGACCATACTAAGGGACTGAGCTTTTAAGCAGAAAATGACAAGCTCTGATTTCATTTTAGAAGGAAACTCTTGTGGCGGGGAGAAGGATGTTAATTATTTACAGTAGACAGAGGAGAAGTTTGTTTGGAAATGGTATGACTTCTGAACCAGTTGTTTCCCTCATTCCCAGTTCAGTTCAGTCGCTCAGTCGTGTCTGACTCTTTGCGACCCCATGGACTGCAGCACACCAGCCCTCCCTGTCCATCACCAACTCCCGGAGCTTGCTCAAACTCATGTCTATTGAGTCTGTGATGCCATCCAACCACCTCATCCCAGTCGTCCTCTTCTCCTCCTTCCTTCAATCTTTCCCAGCATCAGGATCTATTCCAATCAGTCAGTTCTTCACATCAGGTGGCCAAAGTATTGGAGTTTCAGCTCCAGCATCAGTCCTTCCAATGAATATTCAGGACTGATTTCCCTTAGGATTGACCGGTATGATCTCCTTGCAGTCCAAGGGACTCTCAAGAGTCTTCTCCAACACCACAGTTCAGAAGCATCAATTCTTCAGTGCTCAGCTTTCCTTATAGTCTCACTCTCACATCCATACATGACTACTGAAAAAACCATAGCTTTGACTAGACGAACCTTTGTCAGCAAAGTAACGTCTCTGCTTTTAAATATGCTGTCTAGGTTGGTCACAGCTTTTCTTCCAAGGAGAAAGTGTCTTTTAATTTCATGTCTGCAGTCACCATCTGCAGTGATTTTGGAGCCCAAGAAAATGAAGTCTGTCATTGTTTCCATTGTTTCCCCATCTATTTGCCAGAAGTGTTGGGACCGGATGCCATGATCTTAGTTTTCTGAATGCTGAGTTTTAAACCAACGTTTTCACTCTCCTCTCTCACTTTCATCAAGAAGCTCTTTAGTTCTTCGTTTTCTGCCGTAAGGGTGGTGTCATCTGCATATCTGAGGTTATTGATATTTCTCCCAGCAGGCTTGATTCCAGCTTGTGCTTCATCCAGCCTGGTATTTCACATGATGCATTCTGCATAGAAGTTAAATAAGTACGGTGACAATATACAGCCTTGACGTACTCCTTTCCCAATTTGGAACCAGTCTGTTGTTCCATGTCCAGTTCTAACTGTTGCTTCCTGACCTGCATACGATTTCTCAAGAGGCAGGTCAGGTGGTCTGGTATTCCCATCTCTTTCAGAATTTTCCACAGTTTGTTGTGATCCACAATGTCAAAGGCTTTGGTATAGTCAATAAAGAAGAAGTAGATGTTTTTCTGGAACTCTCTTGCTTTTTTGATGATCCAATGGATGTTGGCAATTTAATTTCCGGTTCCTCTGCCTTTTCTAAATCCAGCTTGAACACCTGGAAGTTCTCGGTTCATGTACTGTTGAAGCCTCGCTTGGAGAATTTTGAGTATTACTTTGCTAGCATGTGAGATGAGTGCAACTGTGTGGTAGTTTGAGCATTTTTTGGCATTGCCTTTCTTCGGGATTGTAATGAAAACCGACCTTTTCCAGTCCTGTGGTCACCGCTGAGTTTTCCAAATTTGCTGGCATACTGAGTGCATCATTTTCACAGCATCATCTTTTAGGATTTGAAATAGCTCAACTGGAATTCCATCACCTCCGCTAGTTTTGTTCATAGTGATGCTTCCAAAGGCCAACTTGACTTCACATTCCAGGATGTCTGGCTCTAGGTGAGTGATCACACCACTGTGGTTATCTGGGTCATAAAGATCTTTTTTGTACAGTTCTTCTGTGTATTCTTGCCACCTCTTCTAAATATCTTCTGCTTCTGTTAGGTCCATGCCATTTCTGTGTTTTATTGTGTCCATCTTTGCATGAAATGTTTCCTTGGTATCTCTATCCCTCATTCTCAGTCCTGGCTAAAGACACACAACCCAAACAGACTTGGAAACTCACTCTCTCCCTTCTGGTGGGTTCATACTGCAATCTGGATTCTGGAAGTCGAATGATGGTGGGTTTGGGTCACAAGGGAATCCCACAGAACACACTTTTCCTATGGTTTTATTGCAATTCCCAATTATGCTCTTTCCTTTGTGGTCTAACTGCCAGGGAGAGTGAGAAAAAATTCTACAGGTAATGTAGGCTGGTGATCATTTGGGAAGCAGTGCTTGACACAATGTGCAGGGCCGAGCCTTCTGGGGTCCCTTTCGCCCACATCCATTAAGTAACCCTAGGATTCCAGGACAGGCAAGGGTGGCTCTGGGTGTGAGAGCAAATCCAGATCGCCAATGAATGAATGAATGAGCGAAATCCAGATCTCCAATGAATGAAATCCAATTCATCTCCAATGACCTTTACTTTCAGGGCAGGATTTTCCAGCCTTGGCATACTAACACGTGAGGGTTGGGATTCTCTGATGGCTCAGAGGTAAAGAACCTGATTGCCTGCAGCCCAGGAGACTCGAGTTCGAACCTTGGGTTGGGAGGATCCCCTGGAGAAGGAAATGGCAACCTATTCCAGTATTCTTGCCTGGAAAATTCCATGGACAGAGGAGCCTGGCGGGCTACAGACCAGGGGGTCACAAAAGAGTCGGACACAACTTAGCGACTAAACAACAACTCTTGTTGTGGGGGCTGTCCTGTTCATTCTAGAATGTGGTTAGTGGTTGGTAGCACTCCCAAGTTGTGACAACCAAAAATGTCTCCAGACATTGTAAGCATCCTTGTGGGGTAAGGATGCTTTCAGTTGAGAGCCACTGCTCTTGGAGACAGTTTTCCATTCGTATCTTATTTGATTTCTCAGCAGCACTAAGCATAACCATTCGCTCTCTTCTCTTGAAACTTGCATTCCTTGGTGTCCTCTTCTTGCTTTCCTTCTAATTCTCTGTCCGGTTCTTTGCAGATTCCTGGGGCCTCTCCAGCCTCTCCCTGATCTCCAAATACTACTGTCCTAAATGTGATACTAGGACCTGAACTCCCTTCCCATTATACTTTATGCTTGTTCACTCTCATTCATCCTCAGGACTTTAAATTCTTCTATTTCCAAAATACTCCCCAATTTGTCTCCAGCTCAGATCTCTTATCTAAGCTCCAGATTCATTTCTGTTTGTTCCAGATGTCTCACTGGCATCACAAAATCCATCCATCTTTCTCCAAAGCCCATTCCTTTTCTTCTCTCACCCCCATCTATCTGTTGTCCACGCAGTAAACCTTAAGGTCATCCTGACTCTTCCTTTTCTCTTATCTTCACACCCAGTCTATGACCAATCCCTGTCAATTCTGTCTTCAATAGATACCTCAGAACCCTCTGTTCCCAGCCCTCCAGCTCAAGTTACCATATAACCTAAATAACCAACAAAGTAGATAATTCCGATGACCTCAGTGGTTTCCTGACTTCCACTCTGCTCCTGGACAGTCCATTCTCCACCCAGAGCAAACTTTTAAAAGGATAAATCAGAGCACATGATGCCCCAGCTTTAATTTCTTCAGAGGCATTCTACCGCAGGCGAATAAAATCTAAGCATCTTAACGTGGCCTCATCCCATTTCCCAACCTCCCTTCCTGCCATTCTTCCTTCTGCTGCTGCCGCCACACTGGTCTCTTTTGCTTCCTCACAGGTGTCACCATGGGACCCCCATGCATGCTGTCACCTCCACCTGGAGCACTGACCCCAGCTCTCTTCCTCCTGCGGGTCATGTCTTCCCGAGCATCTTTCCTGATCCCATCATCTTATGTTCAGTTTCCTTACGGTCTCTCCCTGCAAACTTCCTTAACTCCACACGTTTATTTTGGAATTAGTTCTTTATTGTCTGGCTCCCGTGCTAGACTGGAAGTGTTGTAAGGGAAGAGATCCTCTGTGTCTCTTCTGTTCATTGCCATGTCCCCATCTAAATACTGTCTGTGACACGCAGTGAGTACTCAGTACATATTTACTGCATGAATGACTATTCCCCTCTCATTTCCTTGGTCAAACTGTATCTTGAAAAGAATACACTATGGCCTGGGAAAATGAATGACAGCGAAGCATGAAAAAAATGTTCCTCGAGTATCTGTGTCAATGAGGAAAAGCTTTCCAGTGGTGGTTCTTGGGAGCACAAAGCACGGGGAGATGAGTCAGGCACTGGCTGACTAGAAATGAGTCTTGCCGATTTTGTAATTAGTATTCTGTATCTGCGCTAAGACTTTCCACTGAATCAGGGGTTCCCCGATGCCAGGCAGGACCACATTGAAGCCATCTAAGAAGAAGAGCTGAAATCAGTTCAGAGTGTTCTGGCACCACTGCCTCTCTAGAAGACCTGAGCTACCAAAGGGACCAGGATGTTCAGGTAAGACAACAGCCCCCGAGGCTCAAGGAGCCACAGAGGCGACAAGGCAACAGCTTCACCCCGTGCACTGCATGATGCTTTCCCCGTCACTGAAGCCCCGTAAGTACTGGTGGCCTTGAGATGAAACCACAGAAAAGAAAGACAAGGGGAGGCCAAATTTCTCTTCTTGAGCAGGTCCACAGTTATGCAGAGAGCATTTTGCTTTGTTTTTCTGAAAATTCATGAGTGTGGCTGGCTGCAGAGTATAATGTAAATGGATGACGTTCAAAGGCTCAGCCTTTGAGTCCCACCAAGAGTCATTCCCATCAGCCTCTCCCAGATTTGAAGGGACAGCAGCTGCAGAGCACATGCCTGCAATTAAGAAGCTAGGCATTCGCTAAGACTGGGTTAGACTCTGACATCCAAATGAATCCCAAAAGGTGAAGGCAAAAAAAATCTGAACCACACTCAGAGCCCAGCGTGTGTCACGGTGGAATTCATTCTTACCGGGTTTATTTATTACATCTTAAATCAGCCTTAATGAAGCCGAGGAAAGAGTTTCAAGGTCCATGTGTTACAGCTCAAGGACGAGAAAAGGGCCACGAGTCCAAACATACTGTGATTGGCTGCACGTTGCTAAACAACAAAAATAGCCCAGCATCTGTTGTTGCAGGGCTGAGACGTTATTTACAAGGGAGTCACCCAAGTTCCATCAGCAGCCATTAATAAAATACTAACAGGCCATAAGTGGGGACTTAAACTAACAGGATAAAAGTTTGCACTGAGGCAAACAGTGGATTCTGGTAGGTGGAAATCATACAGAAAGATATTCTCTTAAATTTATTCTCAGTCAAGATAAAAAAAAAAAGGAGAGGGCTTTATGAAGGTCCTTTCAGTTTTGAGACAAAGTTTCTGGGCAGAGACAAGCTGCCCAAGTTTCAATATTCACTCAGGAGGACTCACTGAGCCTTTTCTTTGTGTTAGATCCCAAAGATGGAAACAAAACACAGCCCCTGCAGAGGGGGGAGACAGGCTGGCCCCAGGCCTGGCCAAACAGGAAGCCAGAGGTGGCCACTGTGTTTTATAGGCCAGTTATCAGTTGGCTGGTTCAGCCTTGCGAGTTATTTTGCTGCCCAGAATGATGGCAGAGCTGGGGGGACAGAAGGCTACACTGAGACTGAGTGGTAGCTGGGGTTAGTGAGGGGCCCCGAGAAGTAGGGACTCCACTCTGAGACTCGCAGTCAAGAATTCAGTAAGACGTAACAGCAAATTGAAGCAACACAAAGACAGATGGATGTGTCCTGGGTCAGGGTGGACTTAACAAAAGTTTGCTGAAAGAATAACTCGCTTCCACATGACACCCCGTCTATTGCTCACCTCAGATTCTTTGTAGTAACGTTCTGGAATTTCATCACAGGCAATATCGATAAAGCAAACTTCTCTCTCCACATCTTTGGCTTCATTGTCAAAAATCTGAAAGAGCAGAGCAACAAATCAAAGGTTAGTGACGGTGGGTGCAATCTTCAAGGTGCAGCAAGTTGGCCCAGTGGTGCGTGAGGCAGAATAACTCCCCACAGAGCATCCCACATGGCTCAGTGCCCCTAGTGAGAGCTTTCCACTACCTCAGAGTGTGCAAGAATCATGAGAAGCTTTTATTCACCGCTTACATTTTGTCACATCAGAGGCAGGTGTAGCATCAATCACCGCTTGGTGAGGGGAGGAAGATAAAACAAGCTGTTTTAGAAGTTTAAGAGTGAAGAAATAAATCTCTTCCAAAAAGGAAGTCTGCTGATTTTTGGCAGTTAATCTGAACAGGGAGAGGGAAGAGGCTAAAAAGGTTCTGGGTAGATAGGAGACAAAAAGCAGTAATATAGCCTGAGATTTAGAGAAGAAAAATAAGGTTGTTTTTTTTCATTAAAGTGTTTACATATATTTAATTTTGGAAATAACATACACTCATTGCAGAAAATACAGATAAACAAAAAGAAGAAAATAAAGATTGTCCACAATCCTATTACCCACTGTATTATTCTTGATCATTTAAGAGCACGATTTCTTTGGTACATGTAGGGGTATGAAGGTGGAGCTTGAAAAAGTATTGAGATGGCTTCTTGTCAGTCTAGGTTTGGTTTTACTGGCCCAGAATGCCCAACACTTGCAAAGAAATATGTAAGAGAGCCACGTATATAGATATACACTCTGGTGGGAGGACTAAGTTCCTCTATTTTCCCCACTGCCATTTTTTTCTGACCTTACAGGGATATCTTTTCATCACTTCTGAAGGATAGTAAAATGATTAAGTTCGCAAATCACTTCATCCTTGGAGAAAGCCTTAACTGTATCCCTATCTCATTGTTTAGCTAATTCCTACAAGGGAATCATCTGCTAACACTAATTAAATCTGACTCTCCAGAAGAGAACGCAATATTTTGGAAGAAGAGGGTGGTTGATGCCTAAGAACATTGTCTTGACACAAATTTGGAGCCTATTAATAACATGTTCTCCCTCAAGATAGCATCTGGAGGGCTCTTTACAAGTTGAAACTGCTAGTCCTTTCCAAATGCTTTCTGAATAATATTTGTGCTGGCAATTATCTGCCCAGGCTGCTGTTTGCTCTGTCACCATTTCCTTCTATAATGGTTAGACACTGGACTCTTCGGATCTGTTCAAGGAGACTGACTCCCCAGTCTGAACTGAGGAGGCCACTGCATCTTCCTTAAAGGCAGAGGAAGACTGGTTCCTGGATCAGCTCTGATTCCGAACACGGCCAGGTGAAGTCAAGTGCTTGGAGACACTTCCAAAGTGTTTGGGAGGGATAGGTAGATTGCTTTGAAATGAAATGGAAAAATGGAGGGAAAATAAGTTCAAGTGGAGAAATGAAACACGAAATGAAACACCGGGTCTCAGGGTGTTTGTGTGTTTCACTCTCTCTCTTTTCGCTTGAGTCTCTTTTAAGTGTGTGTGAGAAGACACGTGCCTCATTAAGAAAACAAAACAGAACGGAACACCCCAGAGGCAAATGAGCTGCTACAGAGTAAATTACAAGAGAAGTTAGAGAGCTTTGACATTTATTGGTGGCAAAATTTATGGGACTGAAAGAAGGGGAAATGAACAGGGGTTAAGGGAGTTATTGACAGATTAGGTGGCTTTTCCTAATTTAATTCACATAGTTTTGGATCACCCATTATCACATTATTACATTATTGCCCTTCTGCTCCAAATTCACCCTTTAGTTTCTGCTTTAACAGACTAGACCCTGTAAGCACTTCTTCTTGACAGTGAGTATGACACTAAGCCATGTATTAGAGGAAACTTGCAGGAAGAAGGGGGCTTCTCTTCCTGGTGTGAATCTTATTCCTGCTGCACAGTCTGCTGGGGGGAGAGGGGAATGCAGTGTTGCTCTGTCTCAGTTGCACGTCCAGAGTGCACAGCTGCTTGCTGACCTTGGAGTCCTGGCCTTCATGGTGGCCCTTCTGATGTAGGCACCCCTCTGCTCCAGCCTCACATTGCCAATGGTGCCCTGACTATATACCTGCCCACCAGTCTCATCTCACTTGTACCCAGAGGGAACTTTTCTGCCACCCAGCAACTGTGGACCACCTCTGGTCCAGGAAACCCAGCAAACTTCTCTGCCATCCAGTGGGCTATGATCAAAATCTCTGCAAGGAGATCAAGCTCCAGCCATGGAGGTGGGCCCCTTCTGAGTTTGTTCTTCTTAGTGTCCACTTCCTCAGCCTTAGGTACCCTTTAGACTTCTCTTTACATCTTTATAATTACTCTTATCAAAGTTTCAGTTCAGTTCAGTTCAGTTGCTCAGTCGTGTCCGACTCTGCAACCCCATGGACTGCAGCACGCCAGACCTCCCTGCCCATCACCAACTCCTGGAGTTTACTCAAACTCATGTCCATCGTATCAGTGATGCCATCCAATCATCTCATCCTCTGTCATCCCCTTCTCTTGACTTCAATTTTTCCCAGCATGAGGGTCTTTTCCAATAAGTCAGTTCTTCGCATCAGGTGGCCAAAGTATTGGAGTTTCAGCTTTAGCATCAGTCCTTCCAATGAATATTCAGGACTGATTTCCCTTAGGATTGACTGGTTTGATCTCCTTGCAGTCCAAGGGACTCTCAAGAGTCTTCTCCAACACCACAGTTCAGAAGCATCAATTCTTTGGTGCTCAGCTTTCTTTATAGTCCAACTCTCACATCCATACATGACTACTGGAAAAACCATGGCTTTGACTAGACAGACCTTTGTCAGTAATGTCTCTGCTTTTTAATATGCTGTCTAGGTTGGTCATAACTTTTCTTCCAAGGAGAAAGCATCTCTTAATTTCACGGCTGCAATCACCATCTGCAGTGATTTTGGAGCCCAAGAAAATGAAGTCTGTCATTGTTTCCATTGCTTCCCCATCTATTTGCCATGAAGTGATGGGACCAGATGCCATGATCTTAGTTAACTGAATGTTGAGTTTTAAGCCAACTTTTTCACTCTCCTCTTTCACTTTCATCAAGAGGCTCTTTAGTTCTTCGCTTTCTGCCATAAGGGTGGTGTCATCTGCATGTCTGAGGTTATTGATATTTCTCCCGGCAATCTTGATTCCAGCTTGTGCTTCCTCCAGCTCAGCGTTTCTCATGATGTACTCTTAATATAAGTTAAATAAGCAGGGTGACAATATATAGCCTTGATGTACTCCTTTCCTGATTTGGAACCAGTCTGAGTCTGTTGTTCCATGTCCAGTTCTAACTGTTGCTTCCTGAACTGCATACAGATTTCTCAAGAGGCAGGTCAGGTGGTCTGGTATTCCTATCTCTTCAAGAATTTTCCACAGTTTGTTGTGATCCACAATGTCAAAGGCTTTGGCATAGTCAATAAAGAAGAAGTAGATGATTTTCTGGAACTCTCTTGCTTTTTCGATGATCCAATGGATGTTGGCAATTTGATCTCTGGTTCCTCTGCCTTTTCTAAAACCAGCTTGAACATCTGGAAGTTCTTGGTTCACATATTGCTGAAGCCTTGGTTGGAGAATTTTGAGCATTACTTTGCTAGTATGTGAGATGAGTGCAATTATGTGGTAGTTTGAGCATTCTTTGGCGTTGCCTTTCTTTGGGACTGGAATGAAAACTGACCTTTTCCAGTCCTGTGGCCATTGCTGAGTTTTCCAGATTTGCTGGCATATTGAGTGCACTTTCACAGCATCATCTTTTAGGATTTGAAGTAGCTCAACTGGAATTCCATCACCTCCACTAGCTTTGTTCATAGTGATGCTTCCTAAGGCCCACTTGACTTCACATTCCAGGATGTCTGGCTCTAGATGAGTGATCACACCATCGTGATTATCTGGGTCATGAAGATCTTTTTTGTATAGTTCTTCTGTGTATTCTTGCCACCTCTTCTTAATATCTTCTGCTTCTTTTAGGTCCATACCATGTCTGTCCTTTATTGTGCCCATCTTTGCTGAAATGTTCCCTTGGTATCTCTAATTTTCTTGAAGAGATCTCTAGTCTTTCCATTCTATTGTTTTCCTCTATTTCTTTGCATTAATCACTGAGGAAGGCTTTCTTATCTCTCATTGCCATTCTTTGGAACTATATTCAAATGGGTATATCTTTCCTTGTCTCCTTTGCCTTTCACTTCTCTTCTTTTTTCAGCTATTTGTAAGGCCTCCTCAGACAACCATTTTGCCTTTATGCATTTCTTTTTCTTGGGGATGATCTTGATCCCTGCCTCCTGTACAATGTCACGAACCTCCACCCATAGTTCTTCAGGCACTCTGTCTATCAGATCTAAACCCTTGAATCTATTTCTCACTTCCACTGTACAGTCGTAAGGGATTTGATTTAGGTCATACCTGAATGGTCTAGTGGTTTTCTCCACTTTCTTCAATTTAAGTCTGAATTTGGCAATAAGGAGTTCATGATCTGAGCCACAGTCAGCTCCTGGTCTTGTTTTTGCTGACTGTATAAAGCTTCTCCATCTTTGGCTGCAAAGAATATAATCAATCTGATGTTGGTATTGACCATCTGGTGATGTCCACGTGTAGAGTCTTCTCTTGTGTTGCTATGACCAGTGCTATGGCCATGCTCAGTAAATCTTTAATCTAATTTTCTGTTGATGGGTGGGGCTGTGTTCCCTCCCTGTTATTTACCTGGGGCCAAACTATGGTGGAGGTAATGAAGATAATGGCAACCTCCTCCAAAAGGTCCCATGCATGCACTGCTACCTTCAGTGCCCCTAACCCTGCCGCAGGCCACTGCCGACCCAGGCCTCTGCCAGAGACTCCTGGACGCTCATGGGCAAGTCTGGGTCAGTCTCTTGTGGGGTCACTGCTCCTTTTTCCTGAGTCCTGGTGTGCGCAAGGTTCTGTTTGTGCCCTCCAAGAGTCTGTTTCCCCAGTCCTGTGCATGTTCTGGCGGCTCTATGGTGGGGTTAATGATGACCTCCTCCAAGAGGGCTTATGCCATACCCAGGTCTGCTGCACGCAAAGCCCCTGCCCCTGTGGCAGTCCACTGCTGACCTGTACTTCTGCAGGAGACACTCAAACACAGTTCTGTCTCAGTCTCTGTGGGGTCTCTGGGTCCTGGTGTGCACAAGGGTTATTTGAGCCCTCTAAGTGTCTCTGGCGCGTATGGGGTTTGATTCTAAACACGATTTCGTCCCTCCTACCACCTTGCTGGGCTTCTCCTTTGCCCTTGGACATATCCTCAAAGTCACTCCAGCACCGCGCAGCTGCTGCTCCAGCGCCCATCAAAGTTTAATAATTCCTTATATTACACTCTCCCTGTTCAAATTTTTTGTGGTTTAGGCCTCCTAATCAGGCCCCGACTTATACACTCAATTGCATATAAAATGGTGCCCTTGGCTTTGAGGGCTGCAAAGATAAGGGTTGAGTTCCTGCTCTTCACAAGTTATCATCTAGTGAGAGAGACAGACTGGGAAGCTATTCCCCAAAATACAAGGTGAATTAATATTCGTTCCAAAAGAAAGAACAGGCTGTCAGGCCAGGAGTCATTTATGTTGACTCCACAACTGCATGGTCAGGGTAGTATTATTATTTCCACTTTTCAGATGAGAAAACTAAGGCTCAGGAGACGCAGGAGATGTGGGTTCAATCCCTGGGTTGAGAAGATCCTCTGGAGGAGGAAATGGCAACCTACTCCAGTATTTTTGCCTGGAGAATCCCATGGGCAGAGGAGCCTAGCGGACTACAGTCCAGAGTCGCAAAGAGTCGGACACAACTGAATGACTGAGCAGGCACAAGAAGTAAAGTGCCTTGCCCGAGGTCACACTGCCTGTTGGCAGAGAAGCTCAGATTCAGGGCAAGCCTCCAGGCTTCACGATCAGACTCCTCCAGTGATAAAAAGGCTGCCTCTTGGCACCCAACTGAGAAGATAAATATCAATCAAAAGTGCTTCCTGTTTCTTTCCAGAAAGATGAAATTAGAATCTGGTTCTCCTCCTGCTACTGAAAAATATATATCCTGAGTAGCTGTTATTGGGAACTCCCCAACGACTTGGAGCTTTTCTGTTGAGACTGCAGTAGAATATACTTAGGTAGTTTTTAAGTTTCAACTCTGGACTCTTTCTTTAATATGACACTTATTCTTACATCCAAGTCCATGAAATAACAAGCACTTTTGCAGTCAGTGTTTCAGGGTGTGCTTCTCACCACCTGAACAAAGCTACAAAAAGATCACTTTGAGGACCTCAACATTCTATTCAGGCTTGAGATTACAAAAAGTCTTAATTTCCAATAAATTATTAATCTCCCAATGATTACAGCTTTTAGAAGATGCTCCTAGGTGCTCAATACATGCTGCTGAATGACTGGAAGACATTAGCTTCTATCTTCCAGAGAAGAATCTATGGCAGGAATATTGCTTAGTAATTGATCTTAGGTTCTTTTCATGAGCCCCAGTTCTATCTGTCGGTAAGCACCCTAACTTTCCATAATTCCCAATATAGACCTCAATGGAGAGTGGAAATCTCTTAGTATTGGCTGATGGGTCCCACACTGAAAATCAGGAGAGCTGAGTCTGAATTCAGTTATCTCCTGTGTGTGACCCTGGGCAAGACCCTGCACCTCCTTTAGGCCTCATCTGCAGAATAAAAGGCATCGTCTAGATGGATGGGTATCAGGGAATTGTGAAATATCCTGGAGCTGTACCCAACACCTGGGGAGATGCTTTCTTTCTGGCAACAGAGTTTGACCACTTTCACCTGATTTCAGAGAGATCTGTGGCCCTAATGAGGTTGAGAGCAAGTGACCTAGATGACCACTAGAGTTCTTTCCAGTTAAAATATCAGTGATATTGAGTGACTTCTGGGTTTTGTTAGGCTCCTACATCCTGTTCTTTGCTCCTTCACCCCATATCCAGCTGACTTGGGTGGTGCACAGAGGGGCTGCAACAGGGAAGCAGGAAGTGGCCATGACGTAATGTAATCAGAGGCTATGGCAGGGGTGAAACAGTCTCATCTTCATGCTTAGCTTAGGGCACCATCTAGAATTAAGCCAACACTGTTACAAACAGAGGCTTAGCCAGGCCTCAAAGGAAAACAGCAAGAGTAACTATTCACTGGGGCTTCCTCAGTGGCAGTCGCAGCAGCAGAAGCTGCCAGAACTCTGGTCCAACCACCAGCTCTGTGAGGTGGAATAAGAGATCTGCTGAGATAGCTGAGGACTGAGATACATCCTAATGTTGGTGTGCATGTGTGCTAAGCCACTTCAGTTGTGTCTGACTCTTTGTGACCCTGTGAATGTACCTGCCAGGATCCTCTGTCCATGGGATTCTCCAGGTAAGAATACTGGAGTGGGTTGCCATGCCCACCTCCAGCAGATCTTTCTGACCCAGGGATGGGACCTGCATCTCTTAGGTCTCCTGTATTGCCAGGTGGGTTCTTTACCATTAGCACCAACTGGGAAGAAGCCCCTTAATGTTGGTACATTAAGCCAAAGCTCCATCAGGCTGTCACCTGACATAGGTGCTATGTGCCTTCATGCTCTTGGGAGCTTCTTGGGCAGAATTTGTCCCTTTCTGAGATGGGAGTTGGGTTTGGGACTCAAATGTGGTACCTTCTCTATACCTTCAATCATAATGCTCCCCTCTGTGGTTATTTATCAGACATATCCACCCACAAGTCATCTGTAGTGGGTTTCAGTGCCAATCTGATTGACTCTTCTGACCTCTGCCCCCTTCCTCCCCCAACTAGGCAATGAACACTCAATAAACTCCCTCTTTTAATATGAACTAAGCAATATTACAACCAGAAGGCAAATCTCCTGAGTAAATACTATCTTATAGATTCCATAATGAAAAGGGGGTAATTTTCCCTTTTTTGTAAAGCATTATGAACATTAAATATCAAGTATTTTTAAAGTCTTCATATACTTTGATCTGGTAAACTTAAGCTTTAAGAATTCATCTTAAGGATCTTAAATAAATGAAAAGCTTAATGCACAAAGATTTTCATTGCAACATTAATATAATGGCAAGAAAAAACACAGGGAAAGAGGGAAAAAAAAAAAGCAAACAGCCAAAATATTCCAGTATGGGAGAATGGCCAAGGAAATTATGATAAATCCATTTGATGAACCATTATGTGGCCATTAATAACTCCATTCTTAAAAAAGACTTTCCCAGGAGGGTAAACATGGGCGTGGGTTGGATGGAGAAGGGGAGATGCCCATATTTAATACAGACAGATGCTGAGTCATGTGGTCATAACTCACACAACTCAGAAGGGAAAGGTACACTGATAAATGTGGAATGTGTTTTAAGGACGCACTAGATTTCTTCCTTGAACTGCAGTGTCTTTCCAGATTTAATTATTTCTTGTTTTGCTTTTAGACATTTCTAGATTTTGTGATCTCTCTTGTGATTGTCCAGCCAGGGAGAGCACTGTGTATAGCAGCTTTTCAGAAATCCACGGTCCTGAGAATCATGGGTTTGTAGCCCCTTTCTCTATAACAGTAAGTTCTGTGGTTTATGATCCAAGTTTAGATGGGAACTGTCTGTACTTTCTGCACAATTTTTCCATAAACTTAAAACTGCTCTAAAAAATAAAGTCTAATATTAAAAAAAAAAATTGAGGTGGGGAGGGGGGGCAATCCAAGCTTCTTCCTGCCATCTGTCCGAGCTACTAAGGATGCAAGGTAGGGGTGGCTGATCAGTCATCCTGTTTTATGCTTCACATATGATTAAAGGGATGAAGAATCCCAGCTAAGCTACTGTTCTGCTCTTTTTTCAATGTACTTGGGAGGTTTCGGGGGGAAGCAATTGACTAAGACACACTAACAAAGAATAGGTTCAGTAAGAAGGAACACTGGAAGCAGAATTATTGTTTTAACATTGCTTTCATTTCAATGCTCTGGATTTGCAAAGTGGCCAGTTGGTTTGGTGCAGAGGATGTGGGTCCCTGGTTAATACGTTAGGCATACGGGGTTAGAGTTGGTTCATGGTTTTTTATTGATTATTCTCTAATGGCAGCATACCTGTAGGGAGAGCCTCAAAAACACTTATGGCCAGAAAAAAAATAGTCCAAGTTATCGATGAAGACAACCATCATTTCATTACCCCTCTCTACTTGTATTCCTACTAAGAACATTTTCATGCCCATGCAATTCAGTGGTGACCATTTCATGAATGTGTAAGCTAGATGATCCAACCCCAGAACATGAAACTTGTCTTCCCCATTGCCATTAACATAGAGATAAAAAAAAAAAAGGACGGTTTTCTTCCATCTCTTTAAAAACATTTCTGCCTCTTTCCAACTCCCAAAATAAAGGGCTGTTATTTATTCTATTTGTTATAGCGGAAAAAATAATTGCTGAAGGTGGACATACTTAACAACAGTTCTCTAAAGAAAAGAGACCAGGCTTACAGCAATCAATAAATCAGCAAATAATTATTAAGCATCTGCTATGTGGTCAACAGGGCTTCCCTGGTAGTTCAGATGGTAAAGAATCTGTCTGCAATTCAGGAGACTTGAGTTTGATTCCTGGGTTGGGAAGATCCCCGGAGAAGGAAATGGCAACCCATTCCAGTATTCTTGCCTGGAAAATTCCATGGACAGAGAAGCCTGGCAGGCTACAGTCCATGGGTTTGCAAAGAGTCGGACATGACTGAGCAACTAACACACATGTGGTCAACACTGTGCCTCTTAAAATGTGTAAGATGAGGTACACTCTCAAGGAGGCTTATGATTTTGCAGAGAAGACTCGATTCGCTGCAAGATTTAATTAACAGCATCATGAAAGCGAAAGAAAAAATGAAAGTGAAGTCTCTCAGTAGTGTCTGACTCTTTGCGACCCCATGGACTGTAGCCTACCACACTCCACTGTCCATGGGATTTTCCAGGCAAAAGTACTGGAGTGGGTTGCCATTTCCTTCTCCAGAGGATCTTCCTGACCCAGGGATCAAACCCAGGTCTCCCACATTGTAGGCAGACGCTTTACCGTCTGAGCCACCAGGGAAGCCTTAACAGCATCATATAAGATATTATATCTGTTACTAAGTAATAAGTACTAAAAGCTATGTATCAGACAAGAAGTATTTCATTCCAAATCTAGCAAGGGAGAATATATGTATATATGTGTGTGTGTGTGTGACATTCTTTTTCAGATTCTTTTCCATTATAGGTTGTTACAGGATATTGTATATACACTGTTCCCTGTGCTATGTAGCAGGTCCTTGTCGATTATCTATTTTATATATAGTAGTGTGTATATGTTAATCCCAAACTCCCAATTTATCCCTCTCTCCCCTTTCCCTCTGGTAACCATAAGTTTTTTTCTATGAGGAGAGACAAAATTTTAAAAGTAAACTTTATAGAAAAGCTAGAGCTTCCCTGGTGGCTCTGACAGTAAAGAATCTGCCTGCAATGCGGGAGACCCGGGTTCAATCCCTGGAGAAGGGAATGGCAACCCACGCCAGTATTCTTGCCTGGAGAACCCTATGGATAGAGGAGCCTGGCGGGCTGTAGTCCATGGGATCACAGAAAGTCGGATATGACTGAGCAACTAACATTTCATTTCATTTCAGGGCCATCTTGTCATTCACACACACAAAGACAACTCGGCACCTTTAGTAAGATGTTGATCCTTGTTTTTTCAGACTCCCTGCCCCTGAAACAATCTTTTTTTAAATTGATTTCTGGGGGAATGTATAGTTCTATGAATTTTAACACATGTATAGATTCTTGCAACCACCACTCCAATTAAGATTCATATCAGTTTCACCACCCCAAGAAACTAATTTATCATCACAATCTCTCCACACCCTAACTCCAGGCAACCACTCCTGTGTTCTCCAACCCTCCGGTTTTTGTCTTTTCAAGAATGTCATACAAATGGAATCATGTAGCTTTTAACCCTGTGAGACTAGGTCTTTTCACTCAGGACAGTGCCTTTGAGATTTATCCTGTGGTTGTGGAAATCAAAGTGCATTCCTTTTTCTTGCTAAGTAGTATTCTACTGTATGAATGTATAGCAACTTGTTTATTCCCCCATTTAAAGTTTGGGACAATATTATGAACAGAGATGCTAAAAGTATTTGTGGATACGTTTTTGTGTAAATACAAGTTTTCACTTCTTTAGGGTACATATTCAGGAGTGGGATGGCTGGGTTATAGGATGTTATGTTAATTTTTCTTTACAAGCAGATGAATCAATACTCCCGAGACAAATCGACTAGTAACTCCTCCAAATTCATGCCCACCCCAAACCTCAGAATGTGACCTTATTTGGAAATAGGTTCTTTGCAGATGTTGTTAGTTAAAGATTGCTATGGACTTAATGTTTGTATCTCCCTGTCCCAAACCTGTTGAAAACTAATGTCCAGTGTGACAGTATCAGGAGATGGGGCCTTTGGGAGAATGATTAGGTCATGAGGGTAGAGCTCTCATAATGGGATCAGCACTCTATAAAAAAGATCCCTCAGAAAAAAAGGCTCCATAGAGGTCCCCAGTGGAGAAGGAAATGGCAACTTACTCCAGGTATTCTTGCCTGGGAAATCCCATGGACAGAGGAGCCTGGCAGGCTACAGTCCATGGGGTTGCAAAGAGTCAGACACGACTTAGCGACTAAACAGCAGTAGCACGGAAGTCCCTAGACCTTTCTACCATGTGAGGACACAGGGAGAAGTTGGCAGTCTGCAACCCAGAACCCCACCATGCCAGCACCCTGCCGTCAGCCTGACTTCACCAAGTGTCATGAACAGCTATTTTTTTAAACCTTGACCAGTGGTGGAGATTTGTCCTTTTCCTTTCTCCACCCACCTCAAAGGTTGCAGAAAATTCAAAAACAACAGGCAGAAACCTGACGACAACAGTGGAAACGAAGGAAAGCGTAACGTAGGGCAATGCTCATCAGTGAAGTTCAAAACAAAAAGCTGCTAGTAAACACACCTGAGGCTGAGAACACAGAAAGATGTTAGAGGAAAGGATGCCTTGGGAAGGGGCAGGGCAGAGACCTAAGGGTCAAAGGACATAACACAGTGGACATGAACTCACAGGGTGCTCCTTTTCAGTAAAAGAACACTTCTTTCTATCCTAGTATATGTATCTAGAAACAGCGCCAGCAAAACTAGTAGAGAGTTGAGAGCCATTTGGTGCTGTGACCTGAAGTCCCACGCAGGAAACAGTGGTGACCCCTGGTTCATCTGGGTGAGATAAAGGGTGAATAAAGTTCAAAAGACAGTAATCAAAGTGACATGGTGACTGATGAGAAAAAGATTCAGACTGGCAGAACAGTTTTCTCATAAGGTGCTCTGATCACGGTAACTAATTAAGAAAGGAACAAAAAAGTACATTAAAACAACCCAGAAGGGTCACAAACGCTATGACTCAATTCATTTACTGAAAAGGCTTTAATGGCACAAAAACGCTTCTAAGTTACGGTTCCCAGGGCAGCTGTAACAAGGCTCTTTTTATAAGCTCAGTCTCATTTCAGCACAGAACAGGCTCAACCTGAATTCTTTCTGTGGCCACAGCCCCCTTTGGACCCATAGGCTGTGTCATGAGATCAAACCAACACTTCACACGGGTACATGTGGATACTGGCTCCTGGTACCCGAGAACACACATGGTTTCCCTGCAGTATGATCAATAATGCTTCCTAAAATAAGTCCCAGAGGCCGAGCTTAAAATAGTTTCAATTTCTCCTTGTTCCTTCCGATTTTAATTCACAGGGTGGTCTCCAGGAACTAGAACTGCTGGTTTTTCAGCAAGCTGAAGTATGGCTATTTCATCTGGAAACGCTCTGGGGCTCAAGACGGGCCAGCCCGGCTAGTGACAAACACTAGCCTCAGTGTTTGTCAAGGTGATGTTGGGTCTGTCCTTGAAACCTTTTTGGGCCAAACAATGAATCCTTTGCACAGAGAGGTAACATTTCTGACACAAGAAAACCACCTGTACTTCTTTTCTTTCACTGAGATGCTACTAACTCAGCCTGGAGGGAAGGGACTGAAATGCTGAGGGAGACGGCTTGCTGAGGCCTGTGCCTGGTCAGGCGGCCACACCGGGAAGTCAAAAAACAATGCCGAGAGTCCCAAGAAGGCTGCCAGCAGTCTTACTCTCTAGAGGCCGCAGTTTCCTTCTCTTGTTCCCCAAACAAGCATCCTGAGGTACTTCAGGACCTTGTGTCTCTTTCTAGCTCATTCCTGGCATGCCCTTCTGGAGGCACAATGAAATGGGCACCAGCCCAAACCCACTTAGGAATCCTGATAGATCGCATCTACTGTCAGACAAAACATAATCGAGGAACAAACGGTTACATTTTCCTAGTAGATTGTGTTGTGTTCGGTTTTTCCTTTTGCCTGGACTGGTGTTAAATGCCTCCCGCAAGGCAAAGTCGGGATACTAGGCTTCTGGCTGAGCTCCACAGACTTGCCCTGGGCAGCTGACCGGAAGGCTCCGGAAGGAGCTCACGAGGTGTGGGTGAGGCAGACAGGGGCCAGCAGAGGGGAGGGGGCTGCTTCCTGAGCGCTATCCCAGGTCATGGCGTAATTAGACCAGAGGCCCGCGAAAGGGCCTGTCGTTCCTGTGTACTTCTTTATAATGGAAAACAGAATCAGAAAATTGTAGCAAGAGAAAATACAGTGCAGTGGTGATGAGCCCAGACTCCACAGTTGGCAGACCTGGGCTCCGTGGCTCGGCTGGGCAACCTGGGGTCACTGCTGAGGATGACCTGGCCTTACTCTCCTCGTCTGTGAAGGAAGGGCAGTTCTGGCTTCTGCCTCACCCGGCAGCAGCGAGGACACGATGACTTAAAGCAGTGATGACAAATGGAAATGAAAATGGAATAATCGCAGTTTAGGCAGGAAAAATGGAGCCCGGTGGCCATGGAGAATCTGGTCTCAGACATGTCTCTGCACCACTGAGAACTTGAACTTTCTTTGAACTGTACCTGACCCAAGGACACTGCCAGCCATACTCAAAACAACACCTGCCAGTTGCAACCTTATGGTCTCAAGGTCTCCCTTTCTACCCATGCAACAGTTCAGATCCCAACCAATCTGTCCTTACCAAACATGCTTACTCCTTGCCGGCTCCAAATACAATTCTTGAGAAACAATTCATGTAAACTCACTGTAACCTTGCAGTTTTTTGCTTTCATAAGCTTCCCCCATTTTGTAGTCTGGCGGAATACAATTCAAATACTTCTTTGAATCTGTGACTCCTTTTAATTTCAACCAGGTCTCTATTTCTGGGATTTTGGTTAATGGCAGGTAACGCCCACTTTATTTTGACATGGTGGTAAGTACCCTGGTGATGTTAGATGTTAGTATCACTAACAGAGGAAAAAAATCACAAGGCCAGTACCCATTTTTAAGGTATGAATCACATTTCATTATACAGCTGTGGCATAAATGAACCACTCTTCCTACTGTTAAGTGTTTAAGACGGTCCCTTTTTTGTCTTTTCTCTTTTTTTCCCCACACTGTTTATATTACAGTAAACACTTGTAATAAAATGTTAACCTTTGATTGCTAATGACCTAACAAATCACTTGTATACCCCAGACACGATTCCTGAATTCCAGACCTTTGGTATCAACTGACTATTGGATACCAGTCTCTGGTTTTATTCAAAATTATGAACTTATGGTTACCAAAACTCCAGGAGATAGTTCAGGACAGAGAAGTATGGTGTGCTGCAGTCCACAAGGTCACGAAGAGTCGGACATGACTTAGTGACTAAACAACAACAATGGTTACCAAAGACGAAATGTGTGTGTGTGTAGGATAAATCAGGAACTTGGGGTGAGCGTGCACATGCTGATATCACTACTATATATAAGCCTGATAACCAACAAGGACTGACTGTGTAGCACAGGGAATTCAACTCAACATTCTGGGATGACCTATATGAGAGAAGAATCTAAAAAAGAATGAATATATATGTGTATGTGTGTGTGTATATATATATATATATAATTGAATCACTTTGCTGTACACCTGAAACTAACCACATTGTAAATCGACCATATGCCAATAAAATTAAAATTTAAAAAAAATTAATGCATTCAAAGTTATATTTATTGTCTTTATCGCTACACCCTTGGGTCCAAGACTTGAATCTGCTCTTCCTTTCTTCCTCTTATGGTCCTTGAATCATCCAAGGTAAAAACTTGGGTGCCATCCTAGGCTCTTCTTTCTTTCGTAGTCTTGCATCTAGTCAGGTAGTAAGTTCTTGGAATTCTTCTATATCTGCCTCCATATCTCACCAATCCATCTCCCTGACAGGCCTTTGTTCTCTGTCTCACCTGGACAACTGCGGAATCCCTAATATCCTTTCTCTTGAGAGTCAGGTTTCCATCATCCATCCATCTATGTATATCCACCCTTGAGTTTTCTTCCCACTATGCTAGCAGGTTTCTTTGTTGCCCCTGGAACATAGCAGTTTATTGTGGGAAGGGCAGAGCCTAAGAACCAAAATATCTGGGTCTAACCCTGGTTTCATGAGTTGTGTCAGCCCAGAAGCCCCTTCAGACCTCCATTTCGTCATCCAGAAGTGAGCTCTCTCTGTGTCCTGCCCCTTCACTGAGCAGTCAGCACTGGTTAAGATAACCAGGCATGAAAGTACTTTGCAAACTCCAAAATGTTACACAAATGTACGGAACTGGTATACCTGCCTCTACCTGTCAACTCATGTTGTCTGGTATTCCTCCTTTCTCTCATCTTTGCTCCAGGCGTGCCCCACTCACCCCTCTGAGTGTCAAACTTCCTAACAACTCACTATTTCAACTTTCCACACCCTGGCTTTTGCTCATCTTTTTGCCCTAAAGGCTCTTCCCCACCCTATCTCTCTGACTCACATCAACTCATCTTTCAAGCTCATGCCAAGCCATACCAAGCCTTTCTTGATAATCTTTCAGTAAAGCAATCACATGTATAGTTCATTATTCTGCATAATATTTGGTTATGGTTAAATTTTTGGGCTCCCAGAAATCACGATGCATATCTCCCTGACAGACCTGCCAGGGGAAACACTACTTCTAGTAAGTGGTTTGTCTCAGCTGTTGCTACTTTAGTTAAATTAGAAGCTCGTAAGTCATTAACACTCAAGGTTGAACAATTATCATTCAGCTCCTGGCTTTTGAAATCTCTCCAAGGAAAGTGAAATCAAGCAAGTGGCAACAGATCCATTGTGATTTTTCTTTTAAAAAACCATTAAATTGGAGAATCTGGAGGAATGTCCCGGCTGCACTGTTTTAGATAGCTGTCTGGACATGGAAGATAAAATAAACTTGACAGGTGACAGCAAAAGGCTTTTATTTCACTGAATTCTACAAATAAGGATAGGCAGCACTCCAAAGACTCTAGTCCCATTAAGTGTCCCAGCACTATGAGCCTATGTGGCCCCCAAGTAGGCAAAAGGCTACAGCAAATTGTATCTCATTCATCAGTGCATCTCTCAATCTTTCAATGTCTCATATATAATCAAAGCACAACAGTTAAGTCTTTTCTTATTTTTTTCTCTTGTTGTGGAACTGAACTGTTGGTCTAAATACCACCAACTTTGAGTTTTAACGTTAGCATTTGTTTGCTGGTAGTTGGTTCATTTTGTTGACCGCTAGCTGGTAGGCTGCAGTCCATGGGGTCGCGAAGAGTCAGACACGACTGAGCGACTTCACTTTCACTTTTCACTCTTGTGCATTGGAGAAGGAAATGGCAACCCACTCCAGTGTTCTTGCCTGGAGAATCCCAGGGACGGGGGAGCCTGGTGGGCTGCCATCTATGGGGTCGCACAGAGTCGGACATGACTGAAGCGACTTAGCAGCAGCAGCAGATCACATCATGTTAGCCAACAAGTAGTAGCAGATGTCAAAGCTTAGGAAAAAGAAAATTGTGCAAGGAAAAAGAAAAATTGAGAAAAAGCCCATCCATGAAATTTCCTTCTTTCTTGCCAGTTGGAAAAAATAATTGCAAAATTTAATATTAGACACTGAACCCCTTGATGAAAGAATAGTTTGAGACTCACGCCTCAAAACCAACAATAGCAAGAGCCTGAGGAGCAAGTTAAGATCTTTCCAGCATATTCTAAATAGCACTTCCTGATGTGCACATAAATTACCCGGGGAAACTTGCTAAAATGCAGGTCTGGTTCAGAAGGTCTGGGGTAGGGCCTGAGGTTCTAACAAACTCCCAGGTGATGCTGAAGATTCTATAAACATCTGATACTCAGGAAATAGTGTGAGGCAGGGAGTATGAAATTAAGAAACTGTAGAGGGAAGTAGTGATGAGATGGAATTCCATCCTGGCAGTGGAAGTCACTGTGAAATGATCACGTTTGGGGTCTAAATGGATCTTCCCTCAGGCAGCTTTGTGGGAGACGGCTTTAGTGAGAGACTGTTCTAGAAAGAGGTAAGAAGCTAAACTAGGGTAACAGCAGGTGAAAAGGAGAAGATAGGGTGGACATACTATTTAGGAAAGAAAAGCATACAAATGGAATTCTCCAGCTCAGCAACTTGGGTACAAAAGGCAAATGGAGGGAAAGAATTTGGCCTCTTTTCCCTCAAATCCCATCAGACCCACTTCTGCTCTGAAGGAGCCTGTTAGGGCTTCATCAGCAGTTTGCAGAAGTTAGAGGTCGGCTCAGAAGTCCGTTGTTGCCCCTGCTTTGGGATTTTTCCTGCTCTCTCTCTCGGGTCAGGCAGCCACAATTTCTTCTCCAGTCCTAGAAGGCATCAGCCTGAGCCTCGGCTGATGAAGACCCCACACACTGGGCCCCCAACTCCAGCTCCGTGATAAATACAGCCTGGAAAACTGAAGGAGGCCACAGTCTCCTCAAAGGCCAGAAAATAAAACGGGAAAATCACACATGTCAGGGAAGGACATTTTGAAAGTCCACCAAGACCCAATGTTGCTTCTATAGAATTTCCGGAAATGCAAGTACGAATTTAATCATGAGACCACAACTAGGAAAACTCAAGAAAGAAGGACATCCCCTAAAATGGCCTGTGTTTTTTCAAGATGCCAGTTTCATGAAAGACAAAGAAAAGTAGAGAAATTATTCCAGATTAAAGAAGTCCAAAGAAAATTACTAAATGTAATGGGTGTGCTTGGATGAAAACACAAATCATTAAGGTTTTCTATGGTTGTTCACTATAAAACACATGACCAGGACAATTGGCAGAACTGATGCTTTTGAGCTGTGGTGTTGGGAGTCCCTTGACTGCAAGGAGATCAAACCAGTCAATCCTAAAGGAAATCAATCCTGAATATTCATTAGAAGAACTGATGCTGAAGCTGAAGCTCCAATACTTTGGTCACCTGATGCAAAGAGCCAACTCATTAGAAAAGTCCCTGATGTTGGGAAAGACTGAAGGCAGGAGAGGAAGGGGATGACAGAGGACGAGATGGTTGGATGGCATCACTGACTCAATAGACATGAGTTTGAACAAGCTCTGGGGGATGGTGAAGGACAGGGAAGCTGGCTTGCTACAGTCCATGGCGTTGCAAAGAGTCAGACATGACTGAGCAACTGAACAACAACAAAAATATGACTCAATATCAGATAATAGTTTTGCATCAATGCTAAATTTCCAGAATTTACTGCAGAGTGACCATGTAAGAGAAAGTCCCTGTTCTTAGGACATGCACACTGGAGTCCTTAAAGGTGAGTGACATTTGCAATGTAATCTCAGAGAATTCTGGAAAAAATAATAATAATGTGTTAATATTTAGGGAGAGAGACAAAGTAGATGTAGAAAAGCATTAACCATGGGTGAATATCTAGAATCGTTGTGCTATTCTTGCAACTTCTCTGCAGATCTGACATTTTTTTAAATAAAAAGTTTGAAAGAAAGTCATAACCAATCAATCATTTTGCTAGTTTGGAGAAAGCTGCTAAAATGCCAGAAGCAACTGCCAACAGGAAAACTGAGCACAGCACCCACTTTCAAGAGTTACTGTACCTGCAAAAGAGAACACTGGTCTGCCTTCCGCATGCCCTGGATGAGGCTGGCCAGTCCCATGGATCTCTTAGAAAACGCTACCTCAACTCTGCAGCATCATGAAACTCCGGGGCTGGCTCCCTCTCCCAAAATCTCAAAAGGCGGCACCCCACAGGAAGCAGCTTGTTAGAAAAAAAGCTGTCTTACAAGAGGTCTTACTGGGCCCCATGATTGAGGCTCACCCTTCTGGGGAGTCGCTTCCATCTCCTGAACATTTCTTCCTTAGAGCTCTGCAGGGCGGGAAGGTAGCAACTCTGAATTTTTGCTCAAATGGAGCTTCCTCCAGCTCCAAGTGGAAAGTGAACCTTGCTGACCACTACTTCCCTCTGTTGAAGATAATGTACCCCATCCTGAACATGGGCCAGCTGAGGACAGCCGAGGGTGGCCGGTTGGCAGGGTTTCCGCCAAGACCATTTTAAGGTCAAGCAACTGCCAAATTTTCAAACAAGACAGCGGTTTGTTTTTATGCTTATCTGGATATTGCAGGAGAACCACCTGAGAAAGGATTGCTAAGTAAGAATTCTTCTGTATCTTTCCTCTTTTTTTTGGTTCTTTCTCTTTTTATTATTATTTTTTTAATGAAAAAAACAAAAAACCAAAACCAAAACAAAACCTCTCCTGGCTCAGAGCCTAAAATCTCTTACTTGTGATGCTCATCTCTCCTCCCCGGCTCCAGGCCACTGCTGCTGGCCCGGCGCCTGTTTAGTATCGTGGTTGCTGACAGCAGGTTCTGTCGGCGTTTCCATTATGAAGCTCAGCTTCAAAAATATTTCTGAAATCGACGTATAGTCTTCCAGGCAAAGGGTCCTTATTCCACACCTGGTCTTCCAAGTGTGGGCCAGGCACCTCCAGCCTGAATTTACATACCTTTTCTCTTCATGGCCACTTGGCAAAATATAAGGGTGCTTCATTGAGCTTTTTAGAAAAGATGGTTTTCAATGCAATGCTTCATTCTTTAAACGTCTCTTTGAAGGCATTTGAATTTGAGTATAAAAGGGTCACTTGTCTTAGCAATTAGAAAAGGAGAGAGAGAAATACCAAGTTGGGTGTTTGAGGAAAGAATGTTTTTCTCCAAGGCTTGATAAAAAAACATTTTTATCTCTTTACTCTCTTCTCTCATTTCTCCCAACCCCATTTTTCATGACTTACGTAAGACCTGTTTACATATTGAAGACTTTTTTTAACCAACTACTGAATAATTCCCTCATTTGTCCCCCATCGTCCATTGTTCCATTAATTCAGAGGAGCCAGGTTAGGGCAGAAAGCTTCCATCTGATGCTTTCTCACTGAGGTCCACTCTGGCTGTAGGATCTGCTTCTTGGCAGCTGAGGTGGAGTGTGGAAAGAGCAAACAACACACTATCAAAAGACTAGGGGGACCTCAGTTTTGTCAGTTATTAATTGTGTGGCCTTGAGCAATTTATTTAAACTTCTCTCGGCAGCAGTGCCCTCATCTGCAAACTGATTATAACCATACCTACCCTTGAGATGTTGTGAATGTTCACTGAGATAATACCCTTTAAATGTCAGGTACCATGCCTGGGTGCTGGTACCTAATAGGAGCCCTATGAATGCCAACTGAACTCACTTGATTTCCTGGTAACTGCCAGAGCCATTTTCCTGTCTGGTGCTGGAGGAGTTTTCCGACCTGGTTTTAAGAGCTGCTTTCCTGCCCATTACTTATTGTTTTATTGTCCATTATGACTCCCAGGCACAGCCCAAAACAAATACAAGGACTTACTGTACTACTTTCATAATCATTAACATAATAGAGAAGGAATGACAGAAATACATGAGCCCACTAATGCAATTTTTCCTAACTAAAATCTTCATTAAGAAAAGACTGGGAGGTTTTCAGGATGAATATGCAAAACAGGAGAAAGTCACAATAAACCCAATGAAGACTCTCCAGCCTGGAGGGCAAGGTCTATCCCCAGGCTGGATGGTGGCTGCCAGTTGGCAGGAGGCATATATCCAAAGTATCGCACAGACTATGGAAAATCCATAAACAATTCAGGACAAAGGCTTTTGCAGAGCAGTCTCTCTCTCCATGTGGTGAGATATGCTGAGTAGGTTTGGCTGTGGGTATTTTGAGATGTCCTTTGGCACTTGATCTCAGCTGAGAAAGGCACGTGACTAAAAGGTAGGGAAAACAAATTGTTCAGACACTGGGGTCTAGGAATAGAGTTCTTGGTTCAACTGTGCTCCTTCAAGGAGCCCTGGGGTTTATCACTGGCCTCATTTTATCTTTAACTGATTTCCTTTGCCTTTGTCTCTGGGGCCAGTCTCTTTCCCACCGAGATCTTCTTTTTCTCAGAATCTAGTCCTTTTTACCCCTTTATCCCTGCTGTGCCACCAGCATCCTTCTCCTGGCTGAACATCCTGCCCTTCTAATCCCAAGGTAACTGATTGGCATGGCCCCTTCACAAGGATGACATGCAAATTAGTGAAGCAGTCCATAATTATTTTGGAGAAGGAAATGGCAACCCACTCCAGTATTCTGGCTGGGAACATCCCATGGACAGAAGAGCCTGGTAGGCTATAGTCTGTGGGGTTACAAAGAGTTGGACATGACTGAGCACGCATGCACATGTGACTGGAGCCAGATTCAAGAGGACCCAGCTCTGTCCCACCACTCATATTAGAAGACATTATATACAAAAACTGAAGATAGGGTTGGAAAGCAATCTCCCTGACTATCCCAACTGACAAACATGCCTTATTAGGCTCTAAACCTCTGAGAAAATTCCTACTAATAAGAGTTTTTTAAAAAACTGAGATGACAAAGGGTGTCATTAACACGACAATTCCTTTCAGGAAAATCTACTGTTCTGAAAAACTTGGAAAGAGAAAAAAAATTGTTTTGGGACACTGCTTCTGTAACATGGGAAGGACTATTTCCCTTTCCTCACAGTGAAAGTTTAAACCTTTCACCAGGCTTTAAAAACTCAGGCAGCAGATTCCACACATACAGTCTCATAACTCTTATTTTTAGAGCCAAAGAGAGTATATTCATTATATGAGAGCTTATGCTTTGAGACTAAACCAGCCTAGAATCAAGTTCCAGGTCTGACACTTGCTAGTTCTTATCATGTGCAGACCACTTGATCTCATGAAGCCTAAGTTCTCAGCTGTAAAATGGGGATAATAACACTTTTGAGGATTTAATAAGATCATGGGAGGTGTCCCAGGTGGCTCAGTGGTAAAGGATCTGCTTGCCAATGCAGGACACATAGGCGATGTGGGTTTGATCCCTGATTTGGGAAGGTCGCCTGGAGGAGGAAATGGCAACCCACCGTAGTATTCTTGCCTGGAAAATCCCAGGGATAAAGGAGCCTGGAGGGTTGAAGTCCATGTGGTCACAAAGAGTCAGACATGACTGACTGAGCACGCACACAGGCGTCAGGACTCCTGGTCCAGTCCTCCCTTGACAGTAGGCCCTCTGCCTGAAGAATCTGCCTGAAGATCTATGGACGGAGGATCGTGACATTGTACAGGAGGCAGTGAACAAGACCACTCTCAAGAAAAAGAAACGCAAAAAGGCAAAATGGTTGTCTGAGGAGGCCTTACAAATAGCTGAGAAAAGAAGAGAAGCTAAAGGCAAAGGAGAAAAGGAAAGACATACCCATTTGAATGCAGAATTCCAAAGAATAACAAAGAGAGATAAGAAAGGTTTCCTAAGTGATCAGTGCAAAGAAATAGAGGAAAACAATAGAATGGAAAAGACTAGAGATCTCTTCAAGAAAATTAGCGATACCAGGGGAACATTTCATGCAAAGTTGGGCACAATAAAGGACAGAAACGCTATGGACCTAACAGAAGCAGAAGATACTAAGAAGAGGTGCAAGAATACACAGAAGAACTATACAGAAAAGATCTTCATGACCCAGATAACCACAATGGTGTGATCACTCACCTAGAGCCAGACATCCTGGAGTCCAAAGTCAAATGGGCCTTAGGAAGCATCACTATGAACAAAGTTAGTGAAGGTGATGAAATTTCAGCTAAGCTATATCAAGTCCTAAAAGATGATTCTTGCCTTGAGAACCCCATGAACAGTATGAAAAGGCGAAAAGATAGGACACTGAAAGATGAACTCCCCAGGTCGGTAGGTGCCCAATATGCTACTGGAGATGAGTGGAGAAATAACTCCAGAAAGAATGATGGGATGGAGCCAAAGCAAAAACTATACCCAGCTGTGGATGTGACTGGTGATAGAAGCAAAGTCCGATGCTGTAAAGAGCAATATTGCATAGGAACCTGGAATGTTAGGTCCATGAATCAAGGCAAATTGGAAGTGGTCAAAAAGGAGATGGTAAGAGTGAACGTTGACATTCTAGGAATCAGCGAACTAAGATGGACTGGAATGGGTGAATTTAACTCAGATGACCATTATGTCTACTAGTGTGGGCAGGAATCCCTTAGAAGAAATGGAGTAGCCATCATGGTCAACAAAAGAGTCCGAAATGCAGTACTTGGATGCAATCTGAAAAATGACAGAATGATCTCGGTTCATTTCCAAGGCAAACCATTCAGTATCATGGTAATGCAAGTCTATGCCCCGACCAGTAACGCTGAAGAAACTGAAGTTGAACGGTTCTATGAAGACCTACAAGACCTTTTAGAACGAACACACAAAAAAGATGTGCTTTTCATTATAGGGGACTGGAATGCAAAAGTAGGAAGTCAGGAAACACCTGGCGTAACAGGCAAATTTGGCCTTGGAGTACAGAATGAAGCAGGGCAAAGGCTAACCGAGTTTTGCCAAGAGAACGCACTGGTCATAGCAAACACCCTCTTCCAACAACACAAGAGAAGACTCTACACATGGACATCACCAGATGGTCAATACCGAAATCAGATTGATTATATTCTTTGCAGCCAAAGATGGAGAAGCTCTATACAGTCAGCAAAAACAAGACCGGGAGCAGACTGTGGCTCAGATCATGAACTCCTTATTGCCAAATTCAGGCTTAAATTGAAGAAAGTGGGGAAAACCACAGACCATTCAGGTATGACCTAAATCAAACCCCTTATGATTATACAGTGGAAGTGACAAACAGATTTAAGGGACTAGATCTGATAGACAGAGCGCCTGATGAACTATGGACAGAGGTTCGTGACATTGTACAGGAGACAGGGATCAAGATCACCCCCATGGAAAAGAAATGCAAAAAAGAAAAATGGCTGTCTGAGGAAGCCTTACAAATAGCTGGGAAAAGAAGAGAAGAGAAAAGCAAAGGAGAAAAGGAAAGATATTCCCATCTGAATGCAGAGTTCCAAAGAATAGCAAGGATAGATAAGAAAGCCTTCCTCAGCAATCAATGCAAAGAAACAGAGGAAAACAACAGATTGGGAAAGACTAGAGATCTCTTCAAGAAATTAGAGATACCAAGGGAACATTTCATGCAAAGATGGGCTCGATAAAGGACAGAAATGGTATGGACCTAACTGAAGCAGAAGATATTAAGAAGAGGTGGCAAGAATACACAGAAGAACTGTACAAAAAAGATCTTCACAACCCAGATAATCACGATGGTGTGATCACTCACCTAGAGCCAGACATCCTGGAATGTGAAGTCAAGTGGGCCTTAGAAAGCAACACTACGAACAAAGCTAGTGGAGATGGTGGAATTCCAGTTGAGCTATTGCAAATCCTAAAAGATGATGCTGTTAAAGTGCTTCACTCAATATGCCAGCAAATCTGGAAAACTCAGCAATGGCCACAGGACTGGAAAAGGTCAGTTTTCATTCCAATCCCAAAGAAAGGCAATGCCAAAGAATGCTCAAACTACCGCACAATTGCACTCATCTCACACGCTAGTAACGTAATGCTCAAAATTCTCCAAGCCAGGCTTCAGCAATATGTGAACTGTGAACTTCCAGATGTTCAAGCTGGTTTTAAAAAAGGCAGAGGAACCAGAGATCAGGTTGCCAATATCCGCTGGATCATCGAAAAAGCAAGCGAGTTCCAGAAAAACATCTATTTCTGCTTTATTGACTATGCCAAAGCCTTTGACTGTGTGGATAACAATAAACTATGGAAAGTCTGAAAGAGATAGGAAAACCAGACCATCTGACCTGTCTCTTGAGAAACCTGTATGCAGGTCAGGAAGCAACAGTTAGAACTGGACATGGAACAACAGACTGGTTCCAAATAGGAAAAGGAGTACGTCAAGGCTATATATTGTCACCCTGCTTATTTAACTTATATGCAGAGTACATCAGAGAAATGCTGGGCTGGAAGAAGCAAAAGCTGGAATCAAGATTGCCGGGAGAAATATCAATAACCTCAGATATGCAGATGACACCACCCTTATGGCAGAAAGTGAAGAAGAACTAAAGAGCCTCTTGATGAAAGTGAAAGAGGAGAGTGAAAAAGATGGCTTAAAGCTCAACGTTCAGAAAACTAAGATCATGGCATCTGGTCCCATCACTTCATGGGAAATAGATGGGGAAACAGTGGAAACAGTGTCAGACTTTATTTTTTTGGGCTCCAAAATCACTGCTGATGGTGATTGCAGCCATGAAATTAAAAGACGCTTACTCCTTGGAAGGAAGGTTATGACCAACCTAGATAGCATATTTAAAAGCAGAGACATTACTTTGCCAACAAAGGTCCATCTAGTCAAGGCTATGGTTTTTCCAGTGGTCATGTATGGATGTGAGAGTTGGACGGTGAAGAAAGCTGAGTGCCGAAGAATTGATGCTTTTGAACTGTGGTGTTGGAGAAGACTCTTGAGAGTCCCTTGGACTGCAAGGAGATCCATCCAGTCCATCCTAAAGGAGATCAGTCCTGGGTGTTCTTGGAAGGACTGATGTTGAAGCTGAAACTCCAATACTTTGGCCACCTCATTCGAAGGGTTGACTCATTGGAAAAGACCCTAATGCTGGGGAGGATTGGGGGCAGGAGGAGAAGGGGATGACAGAGGATGAGATGGTTGGATGGCATTACTGACTCAATGGACATGGGTTTGGGTAAACTCTGGGAGTTGGTGACGGACAGGGAGGCCTGGCGTGCTGTGATTCATGGGGTTTCAAAGAGTCGGACACGACTGAGCGACTAAAACCAAACCAAACCAAAAGATGATACTGTGAAAGTGCTGCACTCAATATGCCAGCAAATTTCAAAAACTCAGCAGTAGCCACAGGACTGGAAAAGGTCAGTTTTCACTCCAATCCCAAAGAAAGGCAATGCCAAAGAATGTTCAAACTACCACACAATTGCACTCATCTCACATGCTAGCAAAGTAATGCTCAAAATTCTCCAAGCAAGGCTTTAACAGTATGTGAACCGAGAACTTCCAGATGCTGAACCTGGATTTAGAAAAGGCAGAGGAACCAGAGATCAAATTGCTAACATCCATTGGATCATAGAAAAAGCAAGAGAGTTCCAGAAAAAATCTATTTCTGCTTTATTGACTATGCCAAAGACTTTGTGTGGATCACAATAAAATGTGGAAAATTCTTCCAGCGATGGGAATACTAGACCACCTTACCTGCCTCCTGAGAAATTTGTATGCAGGTCAAGAAGCAGGAGTTAGAACCAGACCTGGAACAACAGACTGGTTCCAAATTGGGAAAGGAGTTTGCCAAGGCTGTATATTGTCACCCTGCTTATTTAACTTATATGCAGAGTACCTCATGTGAAATGCCAGGCTGGATGAAGCACAAGCTGGATCAAAACTGCAGGGAGAAATATCAATAATCTCAGATATGCAGATGACACCACCCTTATGGCACGAAAGTGAAGAGGAACTAAAGAGCCTATTGATGAAAGTGAAAGAGGAGAGTGAAAAAGTTGGCTTAAAACTCAACATTCAAAAAACTAAGATCATGGCATCCAGTCCCATCACTTCACGGCAAATAGATGGAGAAACAATGGAAATAGCGACAGACTTTATTTTCTTAGGCTCCAAAATCACTGCAGATGGTGACTGCGGCCATGAAATAAAAGATGCTTCGTCCTTGGAAGAAAAGCTATGATCAACCTAGACAGAATATTAAAAAGCAGAGACATTACTTTGCCAACAAAGGTCCATCTAGGCAAAGCTATGGTTTTTCCAGTAGTCATGTATGGATGTTAAGAGTTGGACCATGAAGAAAGCTGAGCACAGAAGAATTGATACTTTTGAACTGTGGTGTTGGAAAAGACTCTTGAGAGTCCCTTGGACTGCAAGGAGATCCAACCAGTCCATCCTAAAGGAAATCATTCCTGGATATTCATTGGGAAGACTGATGCTGAAGCTGAAGCTCCAATACTTTGGCCACCTGATGCGAAGAATTGACTCATTGGAAAAGACCCTGATGATGAGCAAGACTGAAGGCAGGAGGAGAAGGGGACGACAGAGGACGAGATGGTTGGATGGCATCACCGACTTGATGGACATGAGTTTGAGCAAGCTCTGGGAGTTGGTGATGGACAGGGAAGCCTGGTGTGCTGTAACCCATGGGGTCACAAAGAGTCGGTCATGACTGAATGACTGAACAGAACTGAATAAGATCATGGTTGTAATAGGTTAGCAGAATGCTAGGTTCATGCTCAGTAAATATTCCTGAGAATATCCACAGAACTATCATCATCATCATCACTAGCCATTATCCACATGAGTTACCTCACGATGATGAAGGTAACAACGATTACTATTACCACTATGACCATCCATTCTTGAAGAAGTTACTTCATAGTTGGGGTCTGCTGGTTAACCCTCCACCCTCTTTGCCTTCCTTTTGCTGGGCAAAGGGGCATCAAAGAGCTGCTTTGTTCCACCTGTACTTTGCAAACGGGCCATTAGGTGGGGCCCTCCCATCATCCCCCAAGTCAGCAAGTGGCTCTGATTCTAGACTTTGGAGCCTGAGGGAAAGGTTGAGAGGACTACTGAATTCTGTGATTATTGCTTAGATTGGCCAAAGGAACCCACTGGCTCTGGTGGCTCAGACAGTAAAGAATCAGCCCGCAATATGGGAGATCTGGGTTCAGTCCCTGGGTTAGGAAGATCCCCTGGAGGAGGGCATGGCAACCCACTCCAGTATTCTTGCCTGGAGAATCCCCATGGACAGAGGAGCCTGGTGGGTTACAGTCCCTGGGGTCACAAAGAGTCAGACACGGCTGAGCGACTAAGCAGAGCACAGTACAGGGTCTGTCACCCAGCAAACACCACAGCCCCTGTGGGTTGGCACATGTCTGTAATAAGTTGGGTCACCAGCCTGAAGTACAAGAGATGTGCTCCCTCAGGATATAGAGCTCAGAATTGAAGAGGCAGTGTATTTAGAATTGCTAATATAGCCACTTTCAGAAGATGCTTGAGAGAAACGTCAAAAGCACATTAAAATTTCTAGAGATTATAGCGGTCACTTGTAGAATGACTGGTGCTTTGTGTGTGGGGGTCCCCTCCTCCTTTCTAGCCTCATGCTTTCTAGCCACATGGTCATGCTGACCGGTGTTAGTTACAGACCACTGATCTGAATACCCCAGGCCCCTCACGTCAGAGAACATCGTGGACCACATTCCAGGTTCTGCTTTACCCCAACTCATGCCCACATCTCTGATCTCAGTGTCCATATGGACAACCCATGCAACACCACAGGCTCAGCCTCCTAATCCTCTTCCACTTCTCCTCCAGTGACCTTTATTTCTGTTTGATCTCCTCCCCCACTTCCTCTCCCTCCCCACTCTGGTCTTGAATCTTCTGGAATTAGTCCACTTCTGAAATCTGAAGACTCTAGGTACCCCTTTCTTAAACTCAGACTCAATCTTCTCATTCCTGGGACCCTTCCTTCTTGACCTGGTTTAGTTCTCTGATCCCTGAGAGCCTCCACTGGACTCACGGCTCACAATGACCTTCACTTTCTCACTCCACTTTTCCATACCCTGCTGAAACCTCCCTGAAAGCAAACCTTGAGTCAATTTTACCATTTCCTCTGTCCTGACAGGCAGGCTGCAAAGCACAGCTGGGAAAATAACACCAATACTTAGGCTGGTGGCACAACTTACTCAGAACTTCCCAAATCACCAGACTGCCAAACTTTCAAGTGACCCTTTTTCTCTTCTGGAGTTGGTTCCTTTATCCATTTCCCTTTCAGGTTATCTTTGACCTTCATCCTCTTCCTTAAGTCCTTTCCCTGTCTCCTTCCCTTTCAGTAGATGACCTTTCTTCTCACATTACTGCAAACTGGAGACCATCAAGTGTGAGGCCAGTGACTCTGCCTTCCCTGTAGACATAGCCTTACCTGCCCTGCTCTCTGCCCTCTGATTTTCATTTTCTTTTTAGGGGCTCACGAAGACCATTCACCCTCTGACTTCTGGGAACAGGCCTTTCCTCTTCTACTTCTAAACTCTTATTCACCTTCTGGCTCCTTCTCAGTATTTCATAGTCAAGAGTTAATTTATAATATTTTATCAATATTATTCTCCATAGTGATTGTACTGTTAGCTCTTTATCTTTTAGAACTCTTTCATGTTTCTGTGCTATAAACTAGGTTGTATTCCTAAATACCATCTTCCAATTTATACTAATTATGTCTTTAGTTGTGTCTACAGTTTATGTTATCCATGGAGTCTTTCATTTCAGTAACTGAGTTCCTAAATTTCTAATTGCTTCTTTTTAAAATCTTCATTTCTTTTTTGTAAGTTTTGTTTCTTAATTTCTCTTTTATTTTTCTTGTTTTTGGCCACAACACGGATTGCTTGTGGGATCTTGGTTTCCTAAACAGGGGTTGAACCCAGGCCCTCAGCAGTGAATGTAGAGTTCTAACCACTGAACTGCCAGGGAATTCCCTCATCCTTTTAAAAAGGACATTCATTCTTTATTTTTGTCTTTGAGCAGCACAAACATATTATTTTAATCAGAGCCATATAAAAAGTTTTAAAATTTGCACTCAATTCGTGTTTTGATTATTGATTATAATGGCTATCTTCCTTTTTTTAAAAATATAGATGCATATTTCTTAAAAAATTTTTTTATTTGACTGCACTGGGTCTGCATTGCAGCATGCGGGATCTTGGAGTCTTTAACTGTATTAATAGCACGTGGGATCTGGTTCCCTGAAGAGGGATTGAACCTGAGCCTCTAGCATTAGGATCCCAGAGTCTTAGCCACTGGACCAACAGGGAAGTCTCTGGCTATCCTTCTTAACAGTTGGTTTGGGGGTCTTTTTGAGTGGGAAGCTTCTTTTCTTCTTCTTCTTTTTTTGGTTGGTGCTATCTTTCTCCATCTCCAACTCATCTCCCACTCTTCACATCAGTTGTTAGGTTTTACTATTGCCTTCCAAGGGCAAAACCAGTACTTTTAAGCTGTGGCCCAGGAAGCAATCATAGAAGATGCTTTCAGCCTACCTTTTATCAAGAGAGATGCTTTCAGCCTCTTCAAACACTGAATTTGGCTCTCATCCCTTGTTTGTATGGAGCAGTTTTCATCTTATAAGACCCACAAACACCTGCCCCCAGACTCACAGTCCAGCCACTCCATGCATTCCAGCCCTCCTGAATCTCTGTCCTGTTTCCATGACTTTAGCTATAACATTTTGGTTTTCTTTTTTAAAAATGTTGTTATTCCTAAGTGTTTAGAACAGAGGAGAGACATTTGAACATGAATATGACTTTCCACCAAGATGGGAAGTCTTCCATAGGCCTCTCCCCTCAACCCTGAGTCTCATTCTGATTCAAATTCTTTTCTTCCTTCCAGAGCCAGCCATTTCAGAATTCCTCTTTGGTACAATGCAAGCTGGGTTCTGCTGCTACCATTTCACTCATTTTCATAAAGGTCACTAATGATTGTCTTATTTCTCACTCTCAAAGGACCTTTAAATTCTATCTTCCTGAACTCTGTTGCTATTATCATTGATGACACTTTCTTTCTTGACTCTCTCTTTCCTGGGCCTTTGTGACTTCCTGGCATCTCAATTCTCCTCCTATATCTCAGGGACCCCTCTTCTTACCCATTTTTATGCGATGCTCTTCCATTTCCTTCCCCTGAAATGTCAATACTCCCACAAGCTCCATCCTTACTCCTCACATATCCTTTGGGTAATATTCTCTATTTCTATGGTTTTGAACTATCCTTACTTTATGACTTTCAAATCTATATCTCTAGATCTCAGCTTTGGATTTATAGGTCCAATTTCTTTATATATATAAAGATGGCGACTTTATATATATATATATATATATATATATATATATTGGCTGCTCTGGATCTTTGTTGCTGCCCTTGGGCTTTCTCCAGTTGTGGTGAGTGGGGGCTACTCTCTAGTTGCAGTGCTTGGGCTTCTGATTGTGGTGGCTTCACTTGTTGGGGAGCATGGGCTCTAGGTGTGTGGGCTTCAGGAGCTGCAGCACATGGGCTCAGTAAATGTAGCTCTTGGGCTTAGTTGCCCCAAAGCATGTGGAATCTTCCCAAACCAGGGATCGAACCTGTGTCCCCTACACATTGGCAGGCAGATTCCTAACCACTGAACCATCAGGGAAGTCCTAGGTTCAATTTCTCACCAGTTATTTTCACTAAATTTTCCATAAGCACTTTAGACTCAATTGGACCAAAAGTGAACTCACCAACCTCTTCCAAACCACTTAAAACAATTCCTTGTCTTAGCTGGTGACACCACCGCTGATCCATGACAAAACCTTGACTCATGCCAGACCCCAGAGCCAGCTGTCCTCAACCCATTCCCAAATCCAGTTAGGCACTGATGTTTCTCCCTCTTCCTAATTAATCCTCTCCTATTTCTTCTCTTAGTGCTTTAAATTTTGGGCTGCATTCTCTCTCATCTGATCTATTGCAAATCTCCTGTTTTCTCAACTAGTCCCTCCTGGCATGACAATCCTGCCTTTCTTTTCAGTCTCATCCTCCACCCTGTGTTCTCTGGAGTACCTATCACATCACGCTGCTATGACAGTATTTGTCTCCCCAAACTGACAACTCCTGGTACAAAATAGATGCTCGATAAATGTTTCTTGTATGATGAATTAATGTGCTATTGAGATCATCCTCTCCTTTCAATGCAAAATAAAGGTCGTCTCGGGTTCCTGTTGGGAGGTTACAACGAAAGGATGGAGGAAGAGAATTGGTATTAACTAAACATCTATTACCTGGAGAAACTGGGATAGGTGACTTATATCACGTATTTGGTTCACAGAACATTCATTATCTTTCTTAAAACTGATCCAAGGTAATAAGGAAAAGCCAAGTGCAAGAATCTTTAAAACATAAGAATTTACTAGACCCCTAGGGAGTAAGGAACACCCAAGGGAACAGTCTTTAAACCAAAAGACTACACATCCTTGTCAGTTTAGAATAATGACTGGAACGACAAGAGTAAACCTAGATGTGTTGAAAACAGCCACAGCTCCTCTATCTCTCAAGGCTGTTGCTGATTGTCCTTGAGACTCTATAGTAGTCTTCAAGTTCATTACCCCACCCGTGCAGCAGGAAAAACCTGTTGAAGTCTCTGAATGTTTTGACCCAAGAATCACTTTTTGACTTTGTCCAGTGTTACTCAACAACTGTTAATTGTAGGGCAATGGCTTGGTACAAGGTAAAGCTAACAGCTGCAAATGTGCTTTATGTTGGACGTTCCTTTTAGTACACTGAGTAATGATATGTGTTACCCGTTGTACATTCTGCCCCTCAACACCCCATGGTGCCAACTCACAACGTGGGTACTAGAAGGCTGTCTTCAGGGCAGCCAGAGAACAAATCTGGCATAAAAACACAACTTGCAAAAATCTATACCCAAAAGGAGTCACTAATTAATTTTTATCCTTAACTGAATGAGAGAATATTTTTCCCAATAGTGATTTTTTGAATAAAATGTTAGAAACTTTAGAAACAAGAAGCAATGGGATGATATGAACTCTTAGCCAAAACAGAATATTAAAGTTATCCTAGATATCACATGAAACTACTCTTTTTTTTTTTATTTTATGAAAAGCAGTGTTTTCTATTTCAAACTGTTACAAAAAGTCTCAACAAAAGCACCATGTGTGCAACTGGTGTAGCTGGTTTAACATCATTTATTTCAAGAGACCCAGATGGTTCTAAGCAAATTTAGCTGGGTGCTGAAAACAAGGCTTCACCCATAGATCAAAATTAAGTTACTAGAAAAATCAATCTTCCCCATGTCCTTCATTGCTGAGGTCCTTCCCTAATATGTTCCATATTTCATTTCAATATTTCATTCTGGTTTTGACATGCCAACCAAGGTGAAGCTGAGTTAATAACAAACTCAAACTCATGACAGATTTCTGATTTCCTCTGAACTTAGGTATACCTGAGTGATAATAAAAGATTTCAGCACCAAAAAGTCAATTATTTGGTTCCACTCCTGAGTATCTACCCCATGATGTGGCATTTAGTTGATGCTTTTCAACATCTATTTATAATAATCTGATGGGCATAGCCAAATAAGATTAAAATTACTCCATTTAATAGTCTGCATATTCCAAAGGTATTTATGACTGTCTCCTTAAAGGGCTGGAAATACGATGAAAGATTTTCAGATGCAGCTCCATGAAGTTTTTATTTACTAAGTTTATGTCCCAAATGGCTGTAAAGCCTGATGGACTATAAACAAGTCTTCAGTAGGTATTAGTGGGGGAAATGTGATTTAAATTTAATTTAACAGCTTAGTATTGTTCAGAAAGAAGTACTATCAGTCTCAGAAGATCAAGTACAGAATTTGGCGGGCAACAGCTGACACAGTGCTTGATTCAAATACAGAGTCTGTGTACAAGCAGACGAGCAGATGGAAGCAATGCTTTTGCTGCATCAAAAGGAAAAAATTGCTTTGAAATCATGTCCATTGGAAATCATTAACTTCTTTTCTATAAGGTCAGCTCCTATCATCATCCCGTTGCAACACTTTTTTTTCCTAAAGACTAAAATACTAGTGGAGACTTAGTTCTAGAAGGTATTTATCAGATAGATGACACCCAGGGATTTTAGAGAGAAATCTATTTTATAAAGATGATGGCTCTGAACCTAAAAGTGGGAAGATTCAAGTGCTCCTTTTTTGGACCTCTATCAAGTCCTTTGCATGATGAGGAAGCAGATCAGTGACCTGGAAAAAGTTAACAAACAACCTTCCAGGCCTGGATGACTGAAGAGCTTATTTATTCAATGACTTTTCTTTGGCAGAATCCGGTACTGTGTTCACACTTTACATGCAAACACCCTTCATGGCTTAACTTCGCTATCCAGACATCTCAACATCCTGTGCAAGAGGTCTTACGCTGAATTCATTGATTCTAAGACACAACCAGTTATACTTCTAAAAAAGAACACTGCTGAAGCTTATCATTGTATGATGCCATTGACTATTAAACGTTTCATTTTTAGAGTTGTTAAAACATGAAAAATAATGGCCACCTCGGACTGATGAAATATGGAAATATCAGTTAACAATAACACATTGAGTAGGACTGGGTGGACTAAAGCACTGTTTTGAGTGCTTTTGAAGATTAATACATTCAATCTTCACAAGTAACCATTGAGTAGGGACTATTTTTCTACCCATTTACAGGGGCACAAAGAGCTGAGGAACATGCTGAACTAGCTGCTAAGTGGCTGACCCAGGAATCAAACCCAACTAGTCTGACTCCAGTGCCTGCAGCCTTCATCTCTTCACCATTTTGCCTCTATCCTGATGGAAACACTGATGACCACCGTGAAACAACAGGACAGGTGGCGGTCACCTCTTGAGGCCAAGATGTGCCATCAGGATTCCCTTAGGTGAGTGAGAGCCAAGGAAGGATGGGTTCTGAAACCAGAACTTCCAGGCAGGAGGCCAATTGGTGGAGGGTCCAGAGCTCCAGCCAGTGACGGCCCCTCCAAAGTAAACTCAAAAGCTCCCAGAAACATGTGACTTCCCAACTTATGTCTGAGGATTCCCCATTCCTGGATGATGGAAAAGGAGTAGAAACTATAGGCTTTGGAAACGAGAACTTAGCACCTTCCTTCCAAAAGAACTCCCCTGATTAACCTCCCCACTTGCAGATCTTGCACTTGCAAGCGTCTAACTCTTAAGTGGTCTCCACAAAGCATAACCAAAGTTAAAGAGAAGAAAAGAACAACTGTTATGGAGTATTTGACATGCACCATCTCAATGAATTCTCCCAATCATCCACTGAATGGGCACTTTCTCCTTTTCACTGTGGAGGTGGGGGGAAGTTCAGAACAATGAAGTCCTATTATCATTGAATTCCCAAGTTCTGCTTTGGACCCTGTTTGGTCTGAGGCTGGTGAGTTCTCTGAATCTAGTATATCATCCTGCTAAATGGGCCTGGCCAGCTGCAAGCTTTTGGCAGGTTCCTAAAGTGTCCTCATTCAAACAGCTCCAAGATCCAAAGGTTGTCGGTCATTATCTGTTGTGAGCAATCCACTCTCTGAGGTACCAAAACTGGGCTCAACAAATGCCAACACCAAACTCTAGGTTAATAAACAGGAAAGCTGTGCTTTTTTTTTTTTTTTTTTAAAGTACATGGTTTTCCCACAGTAATTAGGTATCTTAGGGGGAAGAAAAGCCAAACATTTAAACAATTGCAAAGTGACATGAACTGAGGATGGATTACAAAAAAGAGAGGAGATTTGAGTCTCATAGAAGAGTTGGATGATATTCTATGATAAACCATAATGTAAAAGAATATGAAAAAGAATATACATGTATATGTATAACTGAATCAACTTGTTGTACAGCAGAAATTAACACAACATTGTAAATGTATCCTGGGCTCTAACCTTTTGGAGGGTTGTGCACTTAGAAGTCTAGTCTGAATCATGTCCATCTGCCTTTTCAAAACTTCACAACACAACCCAGAGTGTGAAATTACAAGAGAGAAACTAGGGTTTCTGCAATTCAAAAAGTCTCCTCTTTATAAACATCTTTTGGGTGAACGGACTCAGTGTTGATGCTGACATGCTGACAATATTTATGACTAGGCTAATTATTTTGCTATTTCACTAATGAAATCAGGATACTACCAAAGAAGAGAGAGAAGACTGAAAGCTTCTGCTTCATGACTACAAAAAATAGCAACAACACAACTCATTGTGTAACTTTGAAGTAAGTTATTTTAAATCTCATTGCAACATGTGAATAGTTTCTTAATTTTATAAGACTTTTTAAAGAAGGAAAAACATACACATATAAATATCTTTTTTGGCTGAACCATACGAAAGTTAGAGTATATTGTGTGGTACTTCATTCCTAAATATGTCAGCATGCATCTCCTAAAAACAAGGAGATTCTCCTACATATCTGCAATATAATGATTGCAGGCAGGAAATTTAATACTGACTCAATACTACACTGCACTAGTATCTAACGCATGGTCCAGACTAAAACTTCTCCAACTGTCCTATCTTTTCTGTGTCTTGCACAAGCCTACCCCTTTCCTTAATCCAGAATCTAAGCAAGGATTAGGTGTTAAACGTACTTGTCAAATTACTTTAGTCTCCTTTAATCTAGCATAGTCCCCCAGGTTTTTGTTTTGTTTTGGTCTTTGGTGACATTCTTCATTGAAGAATTTTGGCTAGTTGCTTTGTGGAGTGTCCCTCGATTTGGATTTGTCTGATTGCTTTCTCCTGATTAGATTCAGGTTAAATATTTTTGGCAAGGATGATCCATATCACTATTTGTGATGTTGCATCCTCAGTATGTCACAAAGGAAACTTGATGGCATCCACTAGACTTCTCTACTGCTTGTAATTAATACATAATCTCTGTAGTGACACTTTGAGGCAGTGTGAATTACTGTTCCCTAATACTGTTTCACACTCAATGGCTTGGGCATCCATTGATGACTCCTGCTTGAATGAATTGGTACTGAGGTAGCTATGAAATGGTCACTTAGATATTGATACTTGGTATTGCTTTTCTGGCTCTGCCCACTGCTTTCTTAACCATGGGATTCAGCCTCATCCCTTTGATTATGCTGCTTTTGACCAGTTTGGTTAACTGTCTTCCGAAACCAACAGGTCAGCACAGCCTGACTGTTTTCAGATATATCACAGCACCAATGAGCCAGACCTAGACAGAAAGCAAATACTACTTTAAGCTATATCTATTAATAATACTGATTATTACCAATTAGCTCTAGCTTTCCTGAAGGTAGAGATAACTTGCATCATGACTCTCCTCAACCTGAAAGCTAGTCCTCATGCTGGATAGATGCTCTTCTTACCCACTTTCCCCCCCCTACAACCAACTCTCAGATGGCAAACTGTACTACAAAGAGCAAGACAACATCTTAAGGAATCAAACATGATCTGTTTTCCATTGTCCTCAAAATGATACCATTAGACACAGACTGAGTAAGGACATTGAATTTCCATTTCATGGACTATCGTGCATAATAATCCTTTAAAACTGCAAATGGGGGTGTTTTGTGCAAACTTCTTAGCATTACTGACTACTTATTAGAGAAAATTGCAGATTTTGTAGGTGGCTGGTTGTAACAATCTTAAGGTTAAAAACAGAACAGTACATCAGACATGTCTAAAAATAAAGCAAATGCTTTTTTCTTTCTATAATCCTCAATTAGAAACCATTTAAAGAAAGGATAATCAGCTTAAGAGGCTTGTAAATATGGATTCTACAGTTCTCACTGGCACCCCTGCTTTACAAATTAATTTTAGTACATTTCAAAATGTGTAAATAAATTATTTTATTCTACATCTACCCATATTGCCCTCTTGATGTTCAAAATACTAATACCACTAATGAAACGAACTTCATGATGACTATAGCAATAACAAATCCTCAATAAATAGAGCTCTTAGATGAGCTCTTTGTTAGTTGTTGGTTGGTAACATCCAGTGGGAACTATTTGTGGTTAGGAGGAGAACTCTTGGCCATGTCTCCAAGGAAATGTAAGTTGAGACAAATCAAAATACTGAAATTTTTACTCAATTCATCCAAGAAAGCACCTATCCAGGGGAAGAAACTCAATTTCTCAGGTAGACCTATGTAGTTGACTAAATGAGATAATCTAACTCCCTAAAACCAAGCACAACTCAGTGACTTGGTCTTAACCAAGGACATAAGAAAATAATCAGAAGCTAGATTGAAAGCCATGGGAAGGGCCTTCTCAGGACCAGGGTGCTCTCCCTCCTGGAGCAACCAGAACTTTCTTTCCTATGTCATTCCTCTTCTTAGATAACCTCACTTATTTCCATCTCTGAACCATGACTTTACACCTCTCCCTGAACTCCATACTCATATATCCAACTCCTTACCTACCATCCTCTTGGAAGTCTCCCTGGTACCTCAAACTGACTGTGCCCTAATGGGGCTCTTGACTTCTTGTTTCTCTTGCACTATTCCCCACTCCCCACTAGGGTCCATGGACAAAGCTAGAAAGCCTGATGCTCCCTGCTAAGTTGCTTCAGTCATGTCTGACTCTTTCCACCTCTATGGACTATAGCCTGCTGGGCTCCTCTTTCTATGGGATTCTCCAGGCAAGAATTCTGGAGTGGGTTGCCATGCCCTCCTCCAGGGGATCTTCCCGACCTAGGGATCATCTGGATGCATCTCTTACATCTCCTGCATTTGCAGGTGGGTTCTTTACCACTAGCACCACCTGGGAAGCCCAGAAATCCTGAGGTCATCCTTACTTTGCTCCCATCTAATGCATCAATACCTAGTCAGTCTGTTTCCAAAATATACCGATCTTTTGTCCATTGCCCTTTCTCCAGATGAAGCCACCATCATCTGTGATCTGGATTCTTGCTCTTGCTGCCAGCTGGAATACCTGTTTCTATTCCTTCTGTCCTCCCATCACTCTTGACAGAGTGGCCAGAGCAAACACTGAAAAACATAAATCACCTAGTGTAATATGGTATCCTGAACTGGATGCTGGGGGACCTCTCTGGTGGTCCAGCAGCTGGGACTCTGTGCTCCCAGTGAAGGGGGCCTGGGTTTGATCCCTGGTCAGGGAACTAGATCCCATGTAAGTGAAAGTGAAAGTGCAGTCGCTCAGTCGTGTCTGACTCTTTGCGACCCCATGGACTGTAGCCTACCAGGCTCCTCCATCCATGGGATCCCATATGCTCCAACTAAAGATCCCGCATATAACAATGAAGACGGAAGATCCCTGTGTGCCAAAACTAAGACTTGGCACAATTAAAAAAAAATTTTTAAGTGGTAAACTGAATGCTGGAACAGAAAAAGGATTTTGGTCATCTTCATGTGGTTTGTTCTCTGTGCGCGCACATCCTTAGTTTTGGGTATTCAAGTTTTCTCTTCTTTGAAGGATACCAATCAGCTTAGATTTGGTCCCACCTTCACAGCCTCCTTTTAACTTGGTGGTTTAATTGCTAATCATGTCTGACTCTTGCAACCCCACAGACTGTAGCCCGCCAGGCTCCTCTGTTCATGGGATTCTCCAGGCAAGAATACTGGAATGGGTTGCCATCTTCCCCACCCAGGAATTGAACCCTGGTCTCCTGCATTGCAGGCAGATTCTTTACTGATGAAGCTACAAGAGACTCCTCTTTTAACTTAATCACCTCTTTAAAAGCCTTATCTTCAAACATAGTTATAGTCTCAGGTACTCCAACATGAATTTGGGGGGATACAACTAAGCTTACAACAGTCCCCTTGCCTGGACAACCCTTCAGAGGGTCAGCTCCTTCCCAGCCTCAGGTCTCACCAGATTTGTCACCTCTTCTAAGAGGCCTTCCTGATCACGTGGCTTCTAGCTGAGCTCTCCTCCATCCTATTTATTGCCTTTTCAGCACTTCCCACAGCTGGAATTCCTTGTTTTCTTGCTTATTATGTGCTTTCCCCTACTCCATGAGTAGTGGAGATTTGTCTATCTGATTGCTGCATCCTCATTGCCTCTTGCAATGCCTGGCACATAGTAGGTACTCAAAATTTGCTGACAAGAAATGGTTTATTGACAATTCAGACAAAAGGAGAGTCTCATTAGAAAATCATCCATAATGCAGTTAATCCCAAGGTAGGACCATAACTGAAGCAAAACGTAAAATTTGTATAGCACTTTACAGTTTATGAAGTGCTTCCAGGTAAATTAACCTGGATGAATCCTCCACACTGTGATGCAGACATTATTTACTCTGTTTTCTTGATAAAGAAGACTCCATTGCTTAAGTCATAGAGCTGGAGATTCAATATGAATCTTTTCATTTTGCAAAGAACAACTCCGTGTTTTCCCATTATAACGTAACTGAACTAGAAACTAAATAAATTATCAATACTTCTTCTAGGCAACTTGAAGGAGAGTTCTGTGAAGAACAGAGCCTCGCTCTTCCAGGAACTAAACTGGACATTCTTTCCATCTGATCAGAGAAGTTTTGTTGCTGAGGAATAATGGCTAATGAGAAGAAATATTGTTCCCTTAGGCCCCTTCATTGTGTGTGTGGGGTGGTGGTGGTGGTTATAAATATGATTTTTTGTAAACTATTATGTTTTCAGGGGTATGAAGAAATGAAGGAATGTGGAGAACCTGATTTCCTAAGGGTTCACTTGGTTTGGTTTTAAATAGCACTTCATATTTCCTTTAAATCTGTAGTTCTCAGCCTTGATGGCTCTTAGGTTACCCTGAAGGAATGCAACAAATCCCAATGACTGGACCCCCATCCCAGACAAATGAAATCAGAATCCCGGGGAGTGGGATAGTGGCATCAGTGAGTCTAAAGCTTCCCAGGTAACTTTACTATGCAGGCAGGACTGAGAACCAGTGGCCTAGATCCTCAAGTGGGGTGGGGATGACCTATCTTATACCCTCCAAAGAGAATGAATCAGGTTTGACCAGAGTGTAGACCCTACAAGTCCACACACTTGCAACTGGCAAACTCTGTATTCCTAGAGACACAGTGTAGGAAGCACTGCCCTAGACCAGTCTGCACCCAGGACCAATTAAATCAGAATCCCAGGGTGGGCAGAAACCAGGCAGGAGCTAGGGTTAGAGTTTCTGAGTCCAACATGCAGCCAAGGCTAAGAACCACTGCTTTAAGTGGTACCTGCTTTGGAGGAGGAAGTGAAGGCAGGCCTGCCCCCACCATTAACTGCAGTGAGTGACAGTAACCTGGCAGCGGCCAACACTCGAATGATAAGCACTGACTCTCTGAGATCTAGATTTATGGCCTTGGACAAACAACAGAGCCTTACTTTGGCATGGTACCATCCTCCAGCACTAATTAAGGCCTAAATAATTCTCATCAGCATGTGCATAAAATAAATGGGCCTCAATTTAAGACAACTTCCCCATTGTGTCCTGGTTAATGTAATCATGGTTTATAGGTTTTCACATTCATAAATATACTAGCTTTATTTTAACAAGGAGAAGATATTCAAATCTAGATATACCGATTTCTATTTTTTTATATGCGGTATTGGGTCACGTAAAAGATGACATAGGTGGTGATTGATAAGAGGATAACAAAACGGACTCCATTCAATCAGTAATCAATATGATTATCAGTAGTGTTTTTCAATTTAATTAGTGCTTCTTATCGTCATCCATTTCATTAAAGTTCTGGCAGGTAGGGAGAGAAACAGGATGCAGATAGCAGTATGAAGGATGGTAGCTGAATGATAAGACTATATACCCAGAAAATGCAAAGAAATGGCCTGAGTTTATTAAATAATTTGGCAAAGCAGTGAGACAAGAGAAACATCTACCACTGCACTGCTTTCTTTAGCAATTCTGCCTCCCACCAGAAACTCTATACTCATCCCTGGACAGAAAAGAGCATGCCGGCACATGCCATCTGCTTAAGGCTCTAGTTTTGAACCCCTGGACAAAGCTATCTTTCAATAAAGTATTATTACATAAATACATATTCCTCATGTTTTGATTTGGAAACATTAACAAGTGTGAATGAAAACCAATGAAGTCTTCCTTTTCTGCCTCCAGGGACCAAGCTTGAACCAGCTGGGTGACCAACAGCTGCTGCTGAATATGGAAATTAGAAGAAGGCAAACTGGCAAAGAAGTCTAATTGAGCTGGAGCTGGCCTGTTTGGTCCAATAGCTCAGAAGTGAGACCTGGGGATGTATGGATCAGAGCCAGGCCGAGACTGGGCAAAAACACTTACTGAACTTGGACTTGGGCAAGGTGGGTGCCATGACAGAGAGATACATAGCTGACTGCATGGGCAGTCTCAGAGCCAGCAAGTTGGGGAGAAGGAGGCACCCCAGGGTGCAATAGCTGGCATTTCTCCCAGAGGAAGCAAGCTGTGTTGACAAGGACTGCTCACAAGTGCTCCGGGGTTCACTGCTTTTCTTGCAGGCTGGCCTAAGTCTCAGAGAGAACTGGCCTTTGGCATGGGTTGAGAATGCTGGCTCTAGGTATAGCTCCTGACTTTAGGATGGCTCACTTGGTATTTTAAATTCCTAAGAGAGTAGTGACAAAACTAAATTCCTAGGAGAGTAGTAAGAAAAGACCTTAGCGCCTGCCAAAAATGGAATACAAGACAATAAATGATAACCATGTGATTTTTTTCTTTTTTAGATTAGCCTTGAGCAGAGGATAAACCAGAAGATTACACTGGTCCTACCAACCTATCAGGCTCATCGTGGGGCCACACATCCATTCCAAACCTCTACAAAGGGAATGGGTTATAACTATCCGTGAAGAAAGGACAGAGCCATAGAGAAAAAGAGAAAGCAAGACAATCTGTCTAGAAAGACTAAAAGATGTTTTAACCCCTATTGCTTCCCTCAACCCCACGCTTTTTAGATTGTGCCAAGAAAAGCAATTAAGGCATGTTTGATCTCTATTATCCTTTTCTTGATGGTCTACAGATACATCAAAATGGTCATACCCACTCCCATATTCAGTGACTGGCAATAGTTTAAAGAAACACATTTAAGTAGGGAATGCAGGGTAGCTACTAAAAATTACTGGGAAGGATATTTTGTGACATGTTAAAAACATGTTGTATGATTCAATTTTAGGGAAATTGGTTGAAAAGTAAATTCATTAATATTTTGCAGGATGAACCAAAATGCTAACAGCAGTCATCTCAGAAGCATGAGATTACTACTGGTTTTGCTTTACTTTTTTTTTTTGATTTTCCAAGTTTTAAGAATCATGTGTTAATTTTCCGATCAGAAAGAGTCATTACTTTGTAAGAGTTCAAGTTACACCATGCAACATTACTTTAGACCACAAGACTTTGCTGGAGTTGGCCCCAGTGAAAGTGAAAGTGAAAATCGCTCAGTTGTGTCCGACTCTTTGCAACCCTATGGACTATATATAGTCCATGGAATTTTCCAGGCTAGAATACTGGAGTGGGTAACTTTTTCCTTCTCCAGGGTATCTTCCCAACCCAGGGATCAAACCCAGGTCTCCCACATTGCAGGCGGATTCTTTACCAGCTGAGCCACAAGGGAAGCCCAAGAATACTGGAGTGGGTAGCCTATTCCTTCTCCAGGGGATCTTCCCAACCCAGGAATTGAACTGGGGTCTCCTGCACTGCAGGCGGATTCTTCAACAACTGAGCTATCAGGGAAGCCTGATTTCAGGCTATAGACAAGGAGGTGGGACTAAACGTTTCCTCTGAGGTCACCCAACACCAGGGGATGCCACCCACTAAGGGTCCTGAACTCACGGGGGGACAAGCACCCTTGAGGGTAGCAGTCTTCTCTCCTCTGGATAGTTTCAGGAACTCTGGAGTTGGCATTCAGCTGGGACAGATCTATCAAGTAGTCAAATTTGGAGACCCAGTGGGTGCTGTTCTGATCTGAGTCTCTCCAACCAGGGCTGCTGCTGCTACTAAGTCACTTCAGTCGTGTCCAACTCTGTGTGACCCTACAGACAGCAGCCCACCAGGCTCTGCCGTCCCTGGGATTCTCCAGACAAGAATACTGGAGTGGGTTGCCATTTCCTTCTCCAGTGCATGAAAGGGAAAAGTGAAAGTGAAGTCGCTCAGTCGTCCGACTCTTAGCGACCTCATGGACTGCAGCCCACCAGGCTCCTCTGTCCATGGGATCCTCCAGGCAAGAGTACTGGAGTGGGGTGCCATTGCCCTCTCCGTCCAACCAGGGAGGGGTTAGCAAATTTTTTTTCTGTAAAGGGCCAGATAGAAATCCTCTAGGCTTTGTGAACCACATTAGTTCTGTTATAAGTACTCATTTCTGCCACAGACGAATGAATGTAGCTGTGTTCCAAAATACTGAGTGGATGAACCAGTGTCCTCTCTCTCATGCTGGTGTGAATTGTATTAATAGTTGTCGGGCGACCCCTCCTGGGAACCACTCAAGCTCTGTTCCAGCAGACTCCACCTTGAATGGGACCATCTGAGTGCTGCACAAATGCATCCATGTATTCTAGGAGAATCTGTTCTTGCCAAGGGGAGGAACCGTCTGGAAGATGTTTCTAGAAGCTGTTAACACGATGGCCTGGCCAAAGCTGTAAACTGACAATGTTTATGAGCCCTTCGGTATTTCTTTCTGGTGCTTAGGCACCTCCAAAACCTCCTGCATCTTGTTTTGTATTCCCTTAGCTCAGTGAAGGCACCAAAGGGGTCACTTTGTCAGGAGACTCTCTCTCGTTCATTCCAATACAGCCTCAATTTTCATCATTCTCCACAAATGTAACTGAGGCAGAAATAAACAGGTGAAACCTTGCAGCTTCTAGATACAGAGTCTTCCCTCATGGGTCCTGATGGAACCCACAGCTCAAGGTCAGGGTGAGGTTGTTGTAGGTCAAATCATCCACTCATAAAGGGAAGGGAATTTAGAAATGTATTGCTCTGACAGAAAGAGGTGGGGTAAAAGTCAAACATAAGGAAAACACCTTGCAGGAGGGTTACACTGATTTTTAAGGTGGGATTTGTGGGCACATATGAGTGTGTGTATGTGAACATATGCACAGCCCAGAAAATATGTACAGTATGCTCACACACATCTGATTGTATTCATCCTTCTCAGTAAATGTCAATTGTCACGGATAAGATGTGTGTTCAATCCAATGACCAGAAACCAAATTCTAGACTCCGAGGTCCCCCTCATCCCTCTTGATCCCCGACAACAATCACTCCAGGTGACAGAAATTTCTGCATAGAGGCCCACAGAAAGTACATAAAAACGAGAAGAAAAGCTAGAGCTTCTCTGCGGTCCCAGGCACAGATGGTGGGGCTGGCTCTGTCCACGAGGGGAGAACACAGTGTGGACTGGGGCGGGGGTGGGGTGGGGAGAGCAAGGGGGCTACTCACGCTGTCATTGCTTCCTTTGTTGTCCTCATACTTGGTTTCTATATGAATGGAGAATTTCGGCAGAAAGGAACACTATGGGAAAAGAGAAAGGTTTCATCAGCACACCAGTTTTTTCTCTCTTCACATCTTGGGTTTAGAGGCTCTCCTGGCCTTCTGGTTGTGACCACTGTCCACCACCAGTGATGTTAAGACACTAAGTCCATATCCAAATGTAAGCAAAGCTACCTTTGGCAACGTGAACACAATTTCATCCAGGAGTCAGGCCAGAGAGAATAACTAGGCAATAAGACAAGTTGGCGAAGAGGACATTTCCCAAAGGAGTATGTTCTGTGAGTCCGACCATAGGCTTTATAGAAAAGCACCCCCCTGAAACAGAGACAGTTCCAGTTCCAGTTCCAGTGTGTTTCCCTTTAGGGAGCAGCTACCACAGCTGGATACCTGCAGGCCAGCCTTAACCATTATATAAATATTCATAATAAGCTAGAGGTGGTAGAGTAGAGCTTTACAGTTATAAATTATTAAAGTCAGACAGACCTGGATTTTAGTTTGGGGTTTATCACTTGATAGCCATGTGACTTTGGACAAGTCATTGAACTTATCTGAACCCCAGCAATACTGAAACAGAGACAGCAATGATTACTTAACAGTGACATTGTGAAGGTTAAACGAAACCACGTGTGTAAAACATATCAGTGCTGGGTATCGAGCAAACATTTAACAAATCAGTATAAGGCTGCATGTGAACGTGACATGAAAGACAGCCTCTCTTTTTGCCAGCATGGGGGAGAAAAACCCCAAAAGCACATCACCCTGACATCCTCATCTCACTGAGCCCATTCCATGTATTCAGTAGACGAAGGGTTAGTGTGGCTTGAGAAGAGGATTTTGATGGAGGTCGATGTGGCCTTCCTCCTGCTGGCACTGGCCCTGAGCTGGGCATTAACCTTCTTGACCTCCAGAGATAGGATCGCAGACTACAGGCTAAAAGGACCCAGCCACTCCACTGGGAGCTGCGGGTATTGGAGTGAGGCTCGGGTCCATATGCTCCCAGTTCCAAGAGGTTGCCTCTTTTATTTATCCAGTGTACATAGACCCAGCACTGGTTTCAGTGCTTCCAAGTTCTAATTCATTTATTCCTTCTAACTATCCCATGAAATAGGAACTATTATCATTACCCTTTTTTTTTTTTAAATTGGAATATAATTGCTTTACAATGTCGTTTTGGTCTCTGCTGTACAACAATGCAAGTCAGCCATAATTATATGTCTAACCCCTCCTTCCCGAACCTCCTTCACCCCTCCCAACTAGGCCATCATCACAGAGCACCAAGCGGAGCTCCCTGTGCTCTACAGCAGCTTCCTGCTAGCTATCTATTTTACATATGGTAGTGTACGTATGTTAATGCTACTCTCTCAATTCAGTCTCCCAACTATGCCCACAAGTCTGTTCTCTATGTTTGCACCTCTATTCCCGCCCTGCAAATAGGTTCATTAATACCATTTTACTAGATTTCATATATACGTTTTAATATATATTTGTTTTGCTCTTTCTGACTTCCTTCACTCTGCATTGACAGGCTCAACTTTCACCCACCTCACTACAACTGACTCAACTTCATTCTTTTTATGGCTGAGTAATAGTCCATTGTATATATGTACCACCTCTTCTTTATCCATTCTTCTGTCAATGGACATCTAGCTTGCTTCCATGTCCTGGCTATTGGTTAAGTACATGGCCCACGATCACATAGCTAGTAAAAAGTAAAGTTGTGATTGAAAGTCTGGTGGCCTGATCAGGGTCCATGCTCTTGACGAGGACCTCACCGGTTTTCAGCATGAGATTGCTGAACCTGTAGCAGCAGCACCCTGGAACTTCTTAGGCAAATTCTTGGGGCCAATGCCAGACCCACTGAATCAGAAACTCAGGGGATGGGGCTCAACCATTTTTGTCAAGCCTTCCAGCATGCTAATGCAGGTGTAAGCTGGAAAACCACCCCACTATACCATGTATGGGAAGGAAAGAGAGACGATGAATTATCTAAAATCCTGCAGTCCACCATACACACCCGTGCCCCACTTGGTCATCCCATGTGCCTGTGATCCCCTTTCAGCTCCACTGAGATCCCTCAAGTGGCATCTTTGCAAGAAAGCAGAGGCCTTCGATGTGCCATTGATAATTCTCCTGACATCACATGTCTGTGTGCATTCAGCGTTCATCTGTCTTAATCTGAGTGAAACAAGCAAGCTGAACCGTGACTAAGGAAACATGGAAACAATCAATCCCAGTAATTGCCTCTATGGAGAACGAAGCCCTGCGATCATTCTTTAACACCTTCTTTGCTGTCTCCTCCCAAACCTCTCACTGCACAACTGCTGCCCTCACATCCAGACCCAGGGAGTTCCAAGGAGGGGCCACATGTCACGAATCAAGATGGAGCAGCTCAGAGCCCCACCACAGAGCTCTCAATAGCCATGTGAACTTGAGAACATGAACCTGCAGAGGCTTTTCAAAATAACAAGCTTCAGGTGAATTGATTTGTCCATAATTTGGCTTTTCTGGTGGTTCAGCCAGGGAAAGAATCCAACTGCAACACAGGAGCCACAGGAGACATGGGTTCGATCCCTGGGTCGGGCAGATTTCCTGGAGGAGGGCATGGCAACTCACTCCAGTATTCTTGCCTAGAGAATCCCATGGACAGAAGAGCCTGGCAGGCTACAGTCCACAGGGTCCCAAAGAGTTGGACATGACTGAAGCAACTAGCACGCACACAACCCGTAATTCGTGAGGCTCAGTCCAACATGTGCACAGTACCAAGTAGCAAAAGAACGGAGCTGTCCAGGGTGGGAGGTGGGTCTAGGGGAGTCAGAGTGGAACCCATAGAGAATTTTTAATCGGCTGAATCTCTAAACCACTTAACTAAGGTCAAACAAGTGAATTTTAGCATTTGGATGTTAAACCCCAAATACGAAATGCAAAACTCTTATGCAAATTAACAGATGTTGTTATTTTTGAGTCAAGGGACTTAGGTTATTTTCATGTCAGAATGGCAACGCTGCAAGAGGCTCGAAGGGTACTTGCTTTTGGCAAGGCAGTGGGAAGACACGGATCAGACAGGCCAGTCCCAGGCTGCTCAGCTCTATCTCCTTCAGCAGTGGTTTGGGACTGATAGTCCCCTTAGGATATCAATGGCTGATTCTCAGAGCCCTGTAGTATACATTGCCTCATGTTAAAATCTGAAGTGTTTCTGGCTCGGGGCATTTTTGACACTATCACTAAAATCTTTCCAACTAGATGTCCATCTTGAGATCAACTCCTGGTTCTCCCAAGTAGGTTAGCTTCCTTAAAAATCCAGCCCTCTAATTCTCAGTCAGTCAGTTCAGTAGCTCAGTCATGTTTGACTCTTTGCGACTCCGTGGACTGTAGCATGCCAGGCTTCCCTGTCCATCACCAACTCCCGGAGCTTGCTCAAACTCATGTCCATTGAGTTGGTGATGCCACCCAACCATCGCATCCTCTGTCATCCCCTTCTCTTCCTGACTTCAATCTTACCCAGCATCAGGGTCTTTTCCAATCAGTCAGTTCTTTGCATCAGGTAGCCAAAGTATTGGAGTTTCAGCTTTAGCATCAGTCCTTCCAGTGAATATTAAGGGTTGATTTCCTTTAGGATGGACTGGTTGGATCTCCTTGCAGTCCAAGGGGCTCTCAAGAGTCTTCTCCAACACCACAGTTTAAAAGCATCAATTCTTCAGTGCTCAGCTGTCTTTATAGTCCAACTCTCACATCCACACATGACTACTGGAAAAACCACAGCTTTGACTAGACAGACCTTTGTCAGCAAAGTAATGTCTCTGCTTTTTAATTCACTGTGTAGGTTGGTCACAGCTTTTCTTCCAAGGAGTAAGCATCTTTTAATTTCATGGCTGCAGTCTCCATCCACAGTGATTTTGGAGCCCCCCTCAAAATAAGTCTCTCACTGTTTCCATTGTTTCCCCATCTATTTGCCATGAAGTGATGGGACTGGATGCCATGATCTTAGTTTTCTGAATGTTGAGTTTTAAGCCAATTTTTTCACTCTCTACTTTCACTTTCATCAAGAGGCTCTTTAGTTCTTTCTCACTTTCTGCCATAAGGGTAGTGTCATCTGCATATCTGAGGTTATTGATATTTCTCCCGGCAATCTTGATTCCAGCTTGTGCTTCATCCAGTCTGGCACTTTGCATGATGTGCTCTGCATATAAGCTAAATAAGCAGGGTGACAATATACTGCCTTGACATACTCCTTTCCCAATTTGGAGCCAGTCTGTTCTTCCTCTAATCCTAACCAAGTTTAAACTGTTGAGTAAGGCTTTCTTTCCTTTCCCCCTGGCTAGCTTCCTATTGTATGTCACCACTGAGGTTATCTTAAACTCCTTCCCTTCTCAAGACCCTGTGCTTGGCTTTACTCTTCCTTCCTTGCAGTTGATAATTTTGGTTCATAGTTCAACAATGACACCAATCACGTGACAAAACACCTACGTTTTCCCTCTCCTCCATTGCTGCAAATCTGCTTTTTTATGCTGCTTCCTAGTCTTCGTGAATCAGAGAAAGATGCTGCCTTCTTTATCCCAATGGAAAAAAAAATATAATGATCAGAACTGAGAGATAGAGGGGTCATCAGACCTGAGATGTATCGACTTGGGCAAATTATTTTCCCATCCCCAGCGTGGACAATTTTTTTCTACTCTGTAGCGTGCTGAGAAGATCAATGAGGATCATTCAGGTAAACCCAGCACAGTGTCTGGCACAGAGTAGGTGCATGGTTAAATATATTTGTAAGTTTCTTCTCTGGAAACTTGTTTCATTGATTATTTGCATCCTCTCCCTGCTTCCTTCCTACTGCCTAAAAATATAATGAAAAGGGTCATACTCTTAAAAAACAAACAAGCATCAAATATCCTCAGTTATGTTTCTTCCTTGATCTACAACCTGCCCCACTCCTCCTTGTCTTCACAACCAAACTCTATTAAAAGAATAGTTGATGCTTGCTGGCTCTACTTTTCCACCTCCTATCTTTTTTTCTCAAGCAGTGCAATATGGTATGGAAAGGACTGATTATCAGAGAATTTTCAAAGCAGCACTGCTTCTCCATCTACACCCTGTAGGCCTCCCTAACCTGTGGGGTGTGTGTGTGTGTGTGTGTGTGTGTGTGTGTGTGTGTGTGTGTGTCTGTGTGTCTGTGTGTGTGTGTGTGTGTGTGTGTCTGTGTGTGTGTCTGTGTCTGTGTGTGTGTCTGTGTGTGTTAAGTTGCTTCAGTCATGTCTGACTCTTGGCGACCCCATGGACTATAGCACTCCAGGCTCCTCTGTCCACAGGATTCTTCAGGCAAGAATACTGGATTGCCATTTCCTCCTCCAGGGGATCCTCCTGACCCAGGGATCGAACTCGTGTTTCGTATGTCTCCTGCACTGGCAGGCGGGTTCTTTACCGCTAGTGCCACCTGAAAAGCCCACACTGTTTTGTACGACTAAGCAATTCCTCCTGTGCAGCTTTCTTCCCTCCTCTGTTCCTTCAATGAAAGTGGTCCCTTAGGTTCTGCCCTCCACTCTATTTACTTCCCCAATTGATCTCATCTGTTTCTGACTTTTCCATGACTCATTTTTATGAATCCTCCCAAATGAACATGTCTCACCCTGGCTGCCCTTCTCACAGGTCCAGATGCTCACTAGCTGTCCCCGACGAGGGTCCTCTAGGCACATCAAACCTGAAACATCCGTATTGAATCTGAACATTCTGCACTGTACGAGTTTCCCAGAACTGTCAAACTACCATGAATCTGGCGGCTTAAAACAACAGAAATGTATCTTCTCATGGTCCTAGAGCCCATAAGTCTGAAATCAAGATGTTGGCAATGTCGTGCTCCCTCTGAAGGCTCTAGGCTTCCAGTGGCCTAGCTTCTCCCACCTCTCCCAGCTTCCAGTGGCCCCAGGGGCTCCTTGGTCTGTAGCTGCAACTCCTTTCTCTGCCGCTGTCTCCACATCACCTTCTTCCCTCCATATGTCCCTCTGTCCTCTTCTTATAAGACAATAGTTACTGGATTTATCCCACCTTAAATCTAGTGTGATTTCATCTCTCATCTCAAGGTGCTTAACTGATAATCACCTGCAAAGACCCTACTTCTAAATAAGGTCACACTTGAGGTTTTGGTGGACATGAATATTGAGGGGGATGTTATTCCACCTACTATTTGATACATTCACCCATTACAAACAGTGAACTGCTGAGTCCTGCTGACTCAGTTTCTCTCCTTAAGGGGAAGACCTGGAGTCTTCTGCTTCTGACCTGAATCTTCTTTTCTGGCTTTGCCTGGTATTCATCCCATAGCCAGTCACAGAAGACCACTTCCCATTTCATGAAACACTTCTGGCTGCCATGTTTTTTGCCCACAATGCCCTTAGCTTGACATTTCTTTCCTAAATCTTACCATTTCAAACACCACTTCAGAATGATTATCCGGTGTATACAGGTAGCATCCTGTTTGTATTTTTGTCACAGCATTTATCTCCTTTTCCATCATCACATTGAGCTGTCTGTTTGTCCGGCTCACCAACCGGATGACAAGCTCCAATGCCATTCCAGTAGAAGGATCCCTCCCCTATAACCCGCCGCCATTAGGAATGGTGTGAGTCACTGTCTCCCCAGTTATTCAGGCATCAAAGCATCTATTTTACCTCCAGTTTGCCTGAGTCTGCTTTCTGTGACAAACGGCTTTGCTCCAGCTGGGAAGATACCACTTAACCTGCTGCTGCTGCTGCTAAGTCGCTTCAGTCGTGTCCGACTCTGTGCGACCCCATAGACAGCAGCCCATCAGGCTCCGCCGTCCCTGGGATTCTCCAGGCAAGAATACTGGAGTGGATTGCCATTTCCTTCTCCAGTGCATGAAAGGGAAAAGTGAAAGTGAAGTCGCTCAGTCGTGTCCGACTCTTAGCGACCCCATGGACTGTAGCCTACCAGGCTCCTCCGTCCACGGGATTTTCCAGGCAAGAGTACTGGAGTGGGATGCCATTGCCTTCTCCGACCACTTAACCTAGTCATTCTCACATATCTAGGGGGTGGGGAAGGGAGCACCCCATCTTCCAACCATGGACTTTCTCAAAATACATGCTATCCCCTAGGGATTTGGACACATTTCCTAGAATGAGGGGGATTCCATACCACTGAGGGAACCGTCAGAAGTGTGGGAGTGGAAAAAAAGTTGGGAATCCTGACATAACCAAACGTGCATGATACAAGAGGAGAGATTATCAGGAGTGTCACTCATTGGCTAAAACTGTCTAAGGGATTCAGAATACTCCTATGTTCTCCACGTCACTTGGTTGGCCCATAGCAACATGCTGGTTGTTGTTCAGTTGCTAAGTCGTGTCTGACTCTTTGTGACCCCATGGACTACATGTAGCACGCCAGGCTTCCCTGTCCTTCACTATCTTCCAGAGTTTGCTCAGATTCATGTCCATTGAGTCGGTGATGCTATGGAACCATCTCACCCTCTATCACCCGATTCTCCTTTCACCTTCAATCCTTCCTAGCATCGTGGAGGAAAGACTAAAATACCCATGGTAGACAGAGTTCTAAGATGGTCTCCAAGATTCCCAGCCCCTGGTATAATCCCTGGTATAACTGCACATCTTGCATAATCCCTCCCCTTAAGTGTAGATGAGACCTATGAATAGAGACTTCCCTGGTGGCTCAGACAGTAAAGAATCTGCCTCCAACGTGGGAGATCTGGGTTTGATCCCTGGGTCAGGAAGATCCCCTGGAGAGGGGAATGGCAACCTACTCCAGTATTCTTGCCTGGAGAATTCCATGGATGGGGTAGCCTGGCTGACTACAGTCTATGGGATCCCAAAGAGTTGGACATGACTGAGCGACTAACACTTTCACTTTCACTACTCTTCTGAATAGATTCTCATGGGGATCAGATCGTGTGGAGTGGCAGTCACTCAGTCGTGTCTGACTCTTTGCGACCCCCTGACTATAGAGTCCATGGAATTCTCCAGGCCAGAATACTGGAGTGGGTAGCCATTCCCTTCTCCAGGGGATCTTCCCAACCCAGGGATCGAACTCAGGTCTCCCACAATGCAGGCAGATTCTTTACCAGCTGAGCCATCAGGGAAGCCCCCCGGGATCAGATAATGTTACATTATAAAAGACTTCATTTTAGAAGCAGGTTTTTTCTTTTATTCTTTTTTGCTATTCTGGGTCTTTGTTGCTGTGCATGGCTTTCCCTAGTTGAGGCGAGTGGGGGTTACTCTTCATTGTGGTGTGCGGTCTTATCTTGTGAAGCATAGGCTCTAGGGCATTTGAGCTTCAGTAGTTGCAGCTCGCAGGTTTAGTTGCTCCACAGCATGTGGAATCTTCCTGGACCAGGGATCGAACCAACATCCTCTGCATTGGCAGGTGGACTCTTATTCACTGTACCACCAGGGAAGTCCAAAGCAGGTTGGTTTTAAGGAAGTAAGCTGCTATGCCCTAGAGTGCCATGTGGCTAGAACCTGAGGGAAGTGTCTAAGAGCCAAGAGTGACCCCTGGAGGCCAGCCAACTGGAAAACCAGACTTCACTCCTACAACCACAAGAAACGGAATTCTGCCGAAGACCAGTAAGCTTGGAAGAGGACCTTGAGACTCAGATGACATTTCAACTATGGCTGAGATTTTGATTTCGGCCTGATGAGACTTTGAACCAAGGACTCAGCTAACTTGAGCCCCAGTGGAAACGCTGAGAAAATAAATTTGCGAAGTTTTAAGTCACCACATTTGTGGGGCATTTATTATACAGCAATAGAAAACCAATATAACACTCAACCTCAAGAATACAACCACTGCTTCCCTTCCAAATCACTCATTTGGCTCTTATCTGAGTAAAGTGTCACTGACTTTGAGATTTGAACATATCTAGGAAGATGGGATGGGGAATTTGTACTCTAACTTAGTTCCATCTGTTATGTCATCCCCTCTGCCAATGGCCACTGCTAACTGCCCAGGGTGATATTTACTAGAAACTGATGCCATGAAACTTGCCACTGATTGATGTCCAGATGCAGCAGGGTGCACCTAGCCCACAGGGAGAAAGTGCGGTTGTTCAGTAGAAAGAATACAGGTTTTGGAGTGAAACAACCTTTAATTCAAACTCCGGATTCTTTTCACACAAACTGAGACCTTGGGAGAATTCCTTAACCACTCTGAGCTTAAGTTTTCTCGTCTGTAAAATGGATATGATACCAATCTCTTAGCTGTGGGGTGAGATAATAAATGTCCAAGGCCAGGCCAAGGTCTGGCTGAACACATACTACAGAAACGTTGGTGTGCCTCTTTGTACTCCTCTCCATGAAATCCCACAGACCAGATGGGGACTAAATAGAGACGGCATGTGTGTAGGGAGAACCCTCCACTGTGTGTGTGTAAGGATGCCCTGGGCGGTTGTGGATTTGCTGAAGCGGCAGCAACAGGGGAACACCTGGTTGGTCCTTTCTGTGACACGGATGGCAGCTAAGCCATGGAGCAGGCTTGAGTCCTTCCAGCCTTGCTCTGACCCCTAACTTGTTGTATTCTGAGGGCACGTCAACACATCTTCCAGGTCCTCTTTACTGTCTTCCTTTTCCTAAAGCAGCTCCTCTTTCTGCACAGGGGCCCTTTCCTTTCACCTCTTCTCAGATTTCCTTGACCCCTCTGCCAATTTCACAAAGGGAAACAAGAAGACTACCAGAATTTCCACGAGTTTTCTTCTTTCCTAGATCTAAAGGCTTTATGCCTGCTGGTTCACTTAGCCTTATTTTAAAAAACTGAGGCTCAGAGAAGCTAAGAAATAGCATCAAAAGACAGCGTTTGGGAGCCCCAGAGGGTCCCATGAGATGAGCCTGCTTACAGGCAGAGGGTTGGGGCAGTGACTGCAGAGCAGCACAATGAAGCAGAGAGAGGGGCCGTGAAATAGCCTCGTCCCCCAGAGCCTAGGGGACCTTCATGAGTTCATTTCAGCCGCTCCTCTGCCCGCCTCCTCCCCTGGGCCCATTCAAGATCTGGAACGTTCTCCCTCATGAAAAATCTCTTTCTCTCTCTTGTTGACTAGAAAAGCAGCTTGGCCAGAGGACCGTAACAAATATTCCCTTTATTAGATCCAGGGTTTATTTTGCCTCTAACACCCTAAAAATAACACAGGTATCATGGAGAAACTGGGGAAAGGAGGAAAAGAAACTCTTGTCATCTCCTCTTTGATTTTCTAGCTTAGATCCTCCTAAGCCAGAAGAGTCTTACTAGTGTTACTCTTATCTGCTCCCTGCCAGGACTAACTTCCTTTGTACCCAGCATCTGAGCATCCTTAATTTGCCTTCCAAACACAATGTGATCCACTGGAATGAACCTCTTATTGGAAAGTGAGCATCAGGTAGCTGTGAAATCTCCAGCACCTGAAACCGAATGTGCAGGAAAGTATGTTCCCTGTTGAACACTAAAAACATGTACTTGTATCTCTTGGAAGTGATGGGGGGAATCTGCAGTCAGGAAGAAGAAATCCAGGAAAGACAAGTGAAGTACCTGGGCTCCTTGCAAGAATAATTTCCAGACACAGACACACCCCAGTTCAATGTCAGGAAGGGAAAGCAGCATATGCAAAATGCAAGGCAGAGCTCAATTTTCTATTCACTACAGACATGCTTTGGAAAAAACGAAAGAGCTATTTTTAGTCCAGTGATTGATTAGGGTCGCTATGGCAATAAGAATCACTTACGAGGAGGAAAGTGAATGTAAGTGAGTCTTAAAGTGAAAGAGGCAAGTGCACCGGAAATTTTATAGTTGGTTTCTGGGTGGTGCTGGGAGCCTGGCTGCATTGTTCACACCTGCTGAAGGAGAGAAGGGATGGTGGCTGTAGAGAACAGGCCAGGGAAACAAGTCTGAGGCTCTCTGGGGGCTCCATACTTCAAAAACATGCAGAGGTGAAACTTCTGGAAGACCTGCATTATCCACTTTGAGATCATCATTATTGTCATACGATACCCCCCACAGTGCCCAGTGCATGGTGGAAACTGCAAGCTAAAGGGTACTAATCCCTCCCATACCAGTGAAGCAAAAATCGTATTCTAACAGTATGTTTCTAAAACTTAACCTCATCTGGTGCGGTTGTTAAAAACAGATCCTAGTCTCCTTTCCTAATGACTTGCTTTCAGAAAGTTGGTGGAGTCCCAGAGCCCAGATGTGAACCTAGAACTTGATTTGTCTTTTTAAAAATAGCTTTATTCACATCCCATATTATTCTCTCATTTCAAGTGTACAGATCAGTGGTTCTTAGTCTATTCATAGAGGTGTGCAACCATAACTACAATCTGATCTTAGACTACTTCATCACCCTAAATAGAAGCCCCATACCCATTAGCAGTCATTCCCACCTCCTCCCCTACCTTATGCCTGAAGCAACCACTAATCTACTTTCTGTCTCCGATTTGTCTATTCTGGACATTTCATATAAATGGAATAATATAGTATGTGGTCTTTTGTGTTTGGATTCTCTCAGCATCCTTTTTATGGCAGAGTAATATTCCATTGTATGGATATATCATTTTAAATGTACCCATTCATCAGTTGATGTGTACCTGTGCCCACTCTTTGGTTATTATGAATAATGTTACCATGCACATTCTTGTAGATGCTTTGTGTGAACATATCTTTTTATTTCTCTTGGGTATACACTTAGAGTGGAACTGTTGGTCACATGGTTATGTTTAACTTTTTGAGGAACTGCCAGATGGTTTTCCAAGTGGCCGCACCATTTTGCATTCCCACCAGTCGTATCCGAGAGTGCCAGGTTCTCCATAACCTTGTCAGTACTTGTAATTGTCCAGTGTTTTTCAACCCCAGGAAGTTCTGGAATAACTTTGGGTCAAAATGATGATCCAAGGTAACCATTCCTCAGTCCAATCTGAGACACACAGACATGACTCAACACTGAGGTAATAATGACAAAACTAAGGATACTGTACTATCATCAGGCACTGTCTCAAGTATTTGGTATATAATAATTCATTTATTCACTCCTTAACCCTCTTAAGTTCAGCAATATGTGAACCGTGAACGTCCAGATGTTCAAGCTGGTTTTAGAAAAGGCAGAGGAACTAGAGATCAGATTGCCAACATCCCCTGGATCATCGAAAAAGCAAGCGAGTTCCAGAAAAACATCTATTTCTGCTTTATTGACTATGCCAAAGCCTTTGACTGTGTGGATCACAATAAACTGTGGAAAATTCTGAAAGAGATGGGGATACCAGACCATCTGACCTGTCTCTTGAGAAACCTGTTTGCAGGTCAGGAAGCAACAGTTAGAACTGGACATGGAACAACAGACTGGTTTCAAATAGGAAAAGGAGTACGTCAAGGCTGTATATTGTCACCCTGCTTATTTAACTTATACACAGAGTACATCATGAGAAATGTTGGGCTAGAAGAAACACAAGCTGGAATCAAGATTTCCGGGAGAAATATCAATAACCTCAGATATGCAGATGACACCACCCTTATGGCAGAAAGTGAAGAAGAACTAAAGAACCTCTTGATGAAAGTGAAAGAGGAGAGTGAAAAAGTTGGCTTAAAGCTCAACATTCAGAAAACTAAGATCATGGCATCTGGTCCCATCACTTCATGGGAAATAGATGGGGAAACAGTGGAAACAGTGGCTGAGTTTATTTTTTTGGGCTCCAAAATCACTGCTGATGCTGATTGCAGCCATGAAATTAAAAGACGCTTACTCCTTGGAAGGAAGGTTATGACCAACCTAGATAGCATATTTAAAAGCAGAGACATTACTTTGCCAACAAAGCTCCGTCTAGTCAAGGCTATGGTTTTTCCAGTGGTCATGTATGGATGTAAGAGTTGACGGTGAAGAAAGCTGAGCGCTGAAGAATTGATGGTTTTGAACTGTGGTGTTGGAGAAGACTCTTGAGAGTCCCTTGGACTGCAAGGAGATCCATCCAGTCCATCCTAAAGGAGATCAGTCCTCGGTGTTCTTGGAAGGACTGATGTTGAAGCTGAAACTCCAATACCTTGGCCACCTCATGCGAAGAGTTGACTCATTGGAAAAGACCCTGATGCTGGGAAGGATTGGGGGCAGGAGGAGAAGGGGATGACGGAGAATGAGATGGTTGGATGGCATCACTGACTCGATGGACATGGGTTTGGGTAAACTCTGGGAGATGGTGATGGACAGGGAGGCCTGGTGTGCTGCGATTCATGGGGTCGCAAAGAGTAGGACACGACTGAGTGACTGAACTGAACTGAACTAACCCTCTTATACAACTCTGTGAGGGTCATTTTACAGACAAGAAAACAAAGGCAGGGACAGGTTGAAGAGTATGCCCCAAATCATACATTTACCTGACGGCTCTGGAATGGACTCACTCAGGCTGTCTGGCTCTGAGTTCAAGCTCATGACTCCACATCCTGGTGCCTGTTGAGTATGAGGAAGGCACGTGAGTGTTTCCACTGGAGTTAACGTGCTCAGCTGGGGGTGAGCGTGGTTAAGGTCCCTCAGTATGTCCTGTGGCCACTGACAGACAGAAACCATGTGCGTGTACATCCATCTAATGCTCAGTTCAGTTGAGTCGTTCAGTCATTCTGACTCTCTGTGACCCCATGGACTGCAGCATGCCAGGTTTCCCTGTCCAACACCAACTCATGGAGCTAGCTCAAACTCATGTCCATCGAGCCAGTGATGCCGTCCAACCATCTAATGATAGATGTGCCTACTTTAAATAAGCCCAAGGAGGCTTATTCAAATAGGAGGCACCCAAAAGATATATTGGGGAAATAATTATTAATTTAAGAAATTTACAGTGGTACTCCTTTAAAATGCCAAAATATCCTAGTACCTTTAAAATACAATCATTTTCAAAAATTCAGATGTCAACATGATGACTTAAGATAACTCCTACTGTGGAAGTGCTCTTATTTTAAAGATTCTTTTCTGGCCATGTGGCTTGCAGGATCTTAGTTCCCTGACCAGGGACTGAACCTGGGCCATGACAGTGAACACGCCAAGTCCTAACCAGTGGACCTCCAGGGAACTCCCCTGGAAGTACTTCAAAAACCTTGCCCAGAACCAGAAGGGCATGAATTCTCAGGTGTGAAAAAAATATTACAAGTGAATAAATGTTCATTACTGCACTGTTGGTCCTATAAAGGGCAGGGAAACAACCCCAAAGTCCACCAGTAGAATGTTGGTTAAGTACACTGTCGTGAACTCTAAAGGTTTTTAAAAAGCAAAGTGCAAAACAGAACAACCTCATTATTGCAAAAAGAGGGGGAAAAAAAGCATGTTAGCATATGCACGGAAAAAACAGAGGAATAGATATCAAAATATTTTCATAGAGGAGAAAAGTTAAATTATGGGGCCCTTTAATTTTCTGTGATACAGTTTCTTGTAGTACTTGAATTTTATAATAAATACTTACTTTTTCAGTAAGCAGAAAAAATTCAAATCCAATTAAAAAAGTACATAAACACATCCATGATATCCCATAGTGACTATATTATCTCTAATGGAAGTCACAAGATGACTAAAAATTTTCACTGTTTCAAGTGGTTCCTGTATCACACTTCTATGGAGTCTTAGAACAAGGTGGATCTGAGAGGTGATACAGTTCAGTAGTTCAAACCACTTTTTAAATGGCATCAGAGTTCTTTCTTCAAATAATATGTTAGGTAAGTATCTGGTGGCTAGTGAGGCATGTTCATGGAACTTCCTGGACCAAAAGAAGAAAAGTTTGAAAATCAATGACTGAGCCCAGTAATACAATGCTTTATTTTTGGTTACCAGCTGAAATTCTTCCATGTCTGAGAGCCAGCATTTTACAAGGAGGCTTGGAGTCAAGAAAATTAAATATAAGAGTTGAGAGTCTGGCTTGGGGCAGATAAAGTACTTATAGGCTTTTAAAAGATCATTTCCTTTTAGCGTTTATCTGGAATTCAATGCATTCCTCTCTGACCATCTTGTTCTGAAACTCTATCAGACTTGATCTTCTCTCTAATGGAACCCCCATGAAGACATTGATTCTCTGGTACTATATTCTGTATTATCATATTAAATACACTCCAAGGCCATAAAAGGAATTTCAGCTTGAGATGGGATCATTCATAAAACTGAACTTTCAAATGTCTCCTCCTTTCACTAACAGGAGACTTACATTCAGAATGTTCCAGTGAACCTAGTGAAATAAGTCTAATGGTTAAGATTTATTATCTTCTAGGAATTCAGAGCTGAAGCCTGTGCTGTTTGTAAAACAGTAGACTGTGGGTGGTGAACCTGTATGTAGAGGCAGTAGACAACTTAGATTTTAAAGTACCTTTCAACTTTTTAAAGTCTTCATCGGAAAATTCTTACCCTTCTATTTTGACTGAAAATTTGTCCCATAGTTGGAAGGTAATATAAACTCTTTTGTGCATAGAAAATCTTTAATAGACACAACAGTTTCAAGAAGCTGTATGTCTGGCTGTCCCACATCTATTTAGAATCTCAGTCATCCTGCAGGGACTGATGTAAATAAAATAAGGGAGATAATTGAGCTTCTTGGCTGTTCTGGGTTCCCAGGGTCACATATGACTATACAATCTAGGTGGGTGGCCCTAATGACAGAGTAGTTACAAAAAAAAAAAAAACTGTAAAGAAGATAGGTCCAGAAAAATGAGAAGGGGAACCCAAGTGGAGAAAAAAGTAGAAGAATTTTAAAGCAAAGAGAAGGCAAAAAAAGGAATAGTATATAAGTAATACAGATGAGGATGAATTGGAGAGTGGTTTCCCCAATATAGGCTGAATCAGAAGAAAAATGGGGCCAAAAGGAGCAGTGGGACCTGAAAGAGAAGTGGGGGAAGGTGAGAGAGAAAGGGGGTGTGTGGAAGGCAGAGCATGGCAGTACAGCAGGAAAACAGCTGTTTGTACTCCAGCCCACAGTGAGGAAATGAACACCAGCCTCTCTGCTGCTTTTCACTAGCCTGCACTCTACACTGAGGCTTCTGTTCATTCATTAGTTCCTCCATTGATGGAGCCTCGTCCTTCTTCTGATATGCTGAGTAACAGCCACTCACTGGAGAAGCAAGGCCAAGAGGGAGAGGGAGCAAATGCATGAATGAAAGTAAGTTTTCTCAATGGGGAATGGTTTGCTACTGGTGCTTCTATGAAAATTGAGGAGAGAAACTAAATCCAGGCTCATTCAATCTACAGTTGGACCTGCCAAGGCAGAAATAAGCAGAGGATGACGGTGAATACCAATAGCTACACATGATAAAGGCAGGACAAGGAGTTAAGGAGCAGGTGGAAAGAAACTGCATGTAAACGAAAAAGAACTGTATGTAAATAAGAGATTGGAACAAATCAGTGACTCCCCATATACAGGCTGGTATATGGCCAGGTAGGAAACTTCCATATTACAAGCCTTCTCAGTTAAAAATGGTTAACAATCACCCCCTCTTAACCAACTGGGCAAATTCCTCACCTAAATACATACTGTCATGTAGTTCAGAGTATCTTAGTGATTAGAAAGGTTGAAAGATGTGGGGACAATTTTGCATTCACTTTATTTAATCTCTGAAATGTACTATTTCAGTGTATCCATATTTATACGTGTTTAATTTTATTTTTGCAGAAAGAAATCTGCCCACAAAATATTCTTGGTTGTATTATTCTGATCCTACCAACTTGAACTGAACACAACTCCACAGACATCAATAAATTGTATTAGAAGAGAAATCTAATTTTCAGTACAAGCAGAAAGTAGAAAAGAAGGAAAAGAGTATTTCTTAGGGAAATCTTCTTTGGAAAATGCCTTTCAACAAATATTTTTTCCTTTGGTGACTGTCCTCTGTTAAGTCATTCTTATGGACCTAGAGATTACCATACTAAGTAAAGTAAGTCAGAGAAAGATAAATATCATATGATACCACTTACAGGTATAATCTAAAAAAAAAACCAAAAACCAAACTTATTTACAAAACAGACTCACAGACACAGAAAACAAAATTATGAGGACTTCCCTGGTGGTATGGCGGATAACAATACGCCTGCTAATGCAGAGGACACTGGTTCAATCCCCAGTCTGGGAAGATTCCACATGCCAAGGAGCAGCTAACCCTGTGAGCCAAACTTCTGGGCCTCCACTCTATAGAGTCGAGTTTGTGAGCCCCAACTACCGAGCCTGCATGATGCAACTACTGAAGCCTGAGAGCTGAGAGCCTAGAGCCTGTGCTCGACAACAAGAAGCCACCAAAATGAGAAGCCCATGAGCCACAATGAAAAGTAGCCTCCACTGACTCCAACTAGAGAAAGTCCACACAAAAGCAACGAAGACCCAGAGCACTCAAAAGTAAAATGATTAATAAAAATTAAAAAAGAAAACAAAATTATGGTTACCAAAGGGGAAAGGGGGGGATAAATTAGAAGTCTGGAATTAACAGATATACAATAGTATACGTAAAATAGATTAACAACAAGGTTCTACTGTATAGCACAGGGAACTATATTCAATACCTTGTAATAACCTATAATGGAAAAGAATCTGAAAAGAATCAGATACATATATATCTGAGTCATTTTGCTGTACACCTGAAAGTAACACAACATTGTAAATGACCTATACTTCAATTTTTAAAATATGCAAATAACTTTAAAACACTACCTTATGGTTCAGTTCAGTTCAGTCACTCAGTCGTGTCCGACTCTTTGCGACCCCATGAATCGCAGCACGCCAGGCCTCCCTGTCCATTACCAACTCCCGGAGTTTACCCAAACTCATGTCCATCGAGTCGGTGATGCCATCCAGCCATCTCATCCTCTGTTGTCCCCTTCTCTTCCTGCCCCCAATCCTTCCCAGCATCAGGGTCTTTTCCAATGAGTCAACTCTTCGCATGAGGTGGCCAAAGTATTGGAGTTTCAGCTTCAACATCAGTCCTTCCAATGAACACCCAGGGCTGATCTCCTTTAGGATGGACTGGTTGGATCTCCTTGCAGTCCAAGGGACTCTCAAGAGTCTTCTCCAACACCACAGTTCAAAACCATCAATTCTTCAGTGCTCAGCATTCTTTATAGTCCAACTCTCACATCCATACATGACTACTGGAAAAACCATAGCCTTGACTAGATGGAGCTTTGTTGGCAAAGTAATGTCTCTGCTTTTTAATATGCTGTCTAGGTTGGTCATAACTTTCCTTCCAAGGAGTAAGCATCTTTTAATTTCATGGGAAGCATATTTTAGCTTCTGCTCCCCCCCCACCCAAAAATAGCTGAATCAATTTTTGTACAAAGAAGAGACTGGGAGAGCTAGAGTAAATGGAAATGGGATAAATTGGACAAACAATGCTGGTTGTTCCAAGGTTCCTGCTTCCCCAGGCACCAATCAATTGGGTTGCTGAGATGTGGAGACAAGTACGAACCCTGAGCAAGGACTGAGGCACATCTGCGAATAAAGCTGGTTTGTAACAGGGTCACTCGTACAACCAGCTCATTTTCTAAATTGAAATAAATCAGAATGCATAAACTGGCTGTCATCCCCACGTACTGCTGCCTTGGCTTTGGTCTAACAGAACTGATTTTGCTTGAAAAGGAACTTGCAGGTTCTGTGTCGCTTGATTCTTCAAAAATCCATTACAGTTGGGAGCTCTTAAAAAAAACTCTGGTGTTTCAGTCACAGTAATCTTCAGACAACATATTAATCCACTAAAATTTAAGAGAAAAGTAACATTTACTGAAATAGAATTGATCCACTAGTCTATTTCAGTCCAGTTCAGTTCAGTAACTCAGTCATGTCTGACTCTGCAATGAGTCTATTTAGTGGGCACGTAATAGCTCTGACCCTGAGGGAAGCTTCTGGAGCATCTCTAAGTTTTAGAAGACTGGCTTTGCAAAATCCAAGGTCCTATGGACAAATAAGTGTGGGAAGTATTATATACTATGGCTCCCTTTTGGCAATTCACAATGTAGCTATTCTGCAATGACAAGATCTATTAAAATCTGTATAACCAGGCATTTCCCTTACTTAACTGGCTATGAACCATCTTAATGGTGGTTATGAATGTTCTAGACTGTATCCAGCTAAGCTGAAGCTTCAATACTTTGGCCACCTGATGTGAAGAGCCGACTCATCGGAAAAGAACCTGATGCTGGGAATATTGAAGGCAAAAGGAGAAGGGGGCGGCAGAGGATGAGATGGTTAGACAGCATCACTGAATGGACATGAATTTGAGCAAACTCTGGGAGACAGCGAAGGACAGAGGAGCCTGGCAGGCTGCAGTCCAAGAGGTCGCAAAGAGTCGGACAGGACTTAGCTACTGAATAACAGTAACAATTCTATCTTAGCTTACATAGTAGCTTAGATGGCCTGACTGTCTTCTAATTGTCTTCCAAACAAGACCAATCCCAGAGTTCAGGTATAATAATGTATCTTCCCTAGACTTGTAACTATTTCCTAGTTATGTAATTTTGGGGTTTCTACTATCCTTAGCTGGGACTCAGTGAAAGGTGGAGGAGGAGAAGCTTAAGAAGGATGAGAGGACTTGAGAAGAATGGAGGTTGGTCTGTACACGCAGCACCCATCAGCTCTTTCATTTACTGGGGAAATTGATTAGGTCAAGATAGAAAGTGAAACTCCTATCCAGGACAGTTAGCTGCTTTCAGAAAAATACCTCAGTCTCCCTAGTGCTACCCCTGGGAAGATAACCTGTCATCCTGGGTGACTGATGACCCAATTGTGAGTAGCCCAACTCTCTTCCCTGGCCGGACTAACCCAAACCTGAACAACCCTCTCACTGTGGCTCAGTACTGTTGGAGGTTCTCATGCAAGAGTCATTTCCTACTCCCTGGTCTGTTATAGTTGACTTTTTCTACCTCTTCAACTAAATAATTTAAATGTTGGGTAGCACTGGACAGCCCATTATTATCTTTGGGGAACAGTCAGCCCTTCCAACTAAGAGAAAAGGTGCTTTCCATTTGTCATCACCTCTTCTTCAGATTCTTACTAAAAGATGTTTTGGTGGAGTGGGTGGTCACAGTAGCAAAATATATACAACTGTATATTCTAGGTCACGGCTCTTGACTTTGTAGACTTGAGTTTTCAATTTCTTACAAATGAGAAGAAAACCCTTTTTTCCCCTGCTTCATTACTACCAAGGTTGAACTGATGCTGCCGAGCTATGTTCATACTCTAGAGTGGCCTTTTTTTAGCCCTAGAAAAACAAAATCGGCTACTCTGGAAAGGAGCCAGTCTCCTCGGGCACCTTCCTCTGTGACTTTATAAACTCCAGAAGAACCGGCAGGTTCTGAAGAACTGGTTAGATGATCTGTCCTCTGGAAAACTGTCGTCATGTCGTTCTTTGTTTACTGTATAATTAAGATTTCTTTTTCCTATAACTGAGGTAAAGATATTTTTTTCCACTTCCTGTGCAAACAGCATTTCCACATAATCCTAAACACACACAGTCACTCATAGTGATGAAAAAGCTTTTACGTCTTAATAACCGTGATAATAACTGAGGCCCGAGATGACCCTAAAGAGAAAGTTCTCTTAGCTGGATTTCTCACAAATGAGGGCAGCGTGAGCTCTCAATAATAGGTTGGACAGTCAGAAATAAAACCCAGGGGATCCTAGAAATAGACATACACTGCTCTGGACTAATCCTATGAGGAAAGATACCTGTCCGGAGTATTATTAAGAGCCCCTCTGCCTCCCTGAGGGAGGGTGGAGTGTGGTGACCGCAGTTGGGAATTTGGCTTTGGGGTAGTTTTGCTTTGGGGCACAGACAGGAAATATGGGGTTTGGAATGACATTAAGAAGAAGTATTCAGGATTAAAAGATCAGGGGATAGAGAGCCCACTGAAAACGGGAAAAGATGAAGACAACTGAAAGCATCTGTCCTAAATCCTGGGAGCAGACCCTGTGTCATTAGAGAGAAGAGTGGGCTCTTCCTCCCAGGCAAAGAGCGTGAGAACATGGCTGAGACTTGGTCAGAAGGAGGGAGGCAGCTTCAAAATCAGAACTGTGAGCCTGAAAGTATGCACCTGCAGCCAGAGAGGAAAAAAGCCAGAGATCCTCACTGGGGAGATGGAAAGAAAAGCTGTGCTATATTGGGGACGGAAAATAAAAGTGGACTAGCCAGGAACAATGTTGCTTCCCTATGGAGAATTAAATTCAGACCTTGCCCTGAGACTCAAAGCTACCATGACCTGCCCTCCATGTGTCTGGGCAGCCAGGATCCAGAAAGATCACTTGCCCACTGAGCCTGGAATCACCAGGTGATGGACTGAATGTTTGTGCCTTCCCTATATATGTTGAAGCCCTAATCCCCAACTGTGATGGTGTTTGGAGGTGGGGCCTTTGGGAGGTAATGGGATTTAGATGAGGTCATAAGGGTGGGGCCCCTAACGATGGGATTAGTGTTCTTATAAGAAGGGACCAAAGAGCTTGCTTTCACTCTCTCTCTGCCATATGAGGACACAGCAAGATGCCTGTTAGCAAACCAGGAAGAGAACTCTCAATAGGAAATGAACCAGCTGATACCTTGATAATGAACTTCCCAGACTCCAGACCTATGTAAAATAAATGTGTGTTGTTTAAGCCACCCAGTATACGGTGTTCTGTGATGCAGCCCAGGCAGACTAAGAGCAGGTGTCTGCAGGTGGGAGTTCTACTCTCCCCACGGTCCAGCTCAAACTCCACCTGCTCCAAGAATCTTCCCACCTTTCTCCCAGGCAGAATTTCTCTCTTTTTTGCACAACTCTCTGTTTGCACTTTGACTCTAACACTTAGCCCTGGTCTTCCTTGAAATACTGACAGCTATGTATTAATTTGCTCTCACCTTATTTTCCCCTGCTCAGGTCGTTTCAGTAGTGTCTGACTCTTTGTGATCCCATGGACTGCAGCCTGCCAGGCTCCTCTGACCATGGGATTTTCCAGGCAAGAACACTGGAATGGGTTGCCATTTCCTTCTCCAGGGGATCCTCCTGACCCAGGGATTGAACCTGCATCTCCTGCAGCTCCTACTCTGCACCATTCAGTCCATTTCACTCCCTGAGCCAATCCTAACTGAGGCAGGAAGTACTAATGTCCTAATGTGTCACTTGATTGGCCCTAACATGAACGTGGTATGTCAGCTGCAGGACAGCTTCCTGAGTTTCAAAATTCTCTCTCCTCTCTTTTCCTTGGTTTACCAATGTGCCCCTGTTCTTATAACCTGATTTTTGTATATTAGTTTCTGAGATCACTTCTGCCCCACTGTCAGCCCCTCCCCATAACAAGTCTGCCAGATAAAATATGAGATGAGCCCTCTTTTAGTATAAGTATAGCCCATGCAATATTTGAGACATACCAAAAATTTACTTGCTGTTAATTGGAAGGTCTGATGTTGAAGCTGAAACTCCAATACTTTGGGCACCTCATGCGAAGGGTTGACTCATTGGAAAAGACCCTAATGCTGGGTAGGATTGGGGGCGGGAGGAGAAGGGGACGACAGAGGATGAGATGGTTGGATGGCATCACTGACTCGATGGACATGGGTTTGGGTAAACTCTGGGAGTTGGTGATGGACAGAGAGGCCTGACGTGCTGCAATTCATGGGGTCGCAAAGAGTTGGACACGACTGAGCGACTGAACTTGAATCTGAAAATTCAAACAAATGGACACTCTGTATTTTTCCTTGCTAAAGCTAGTAACTTTCTCACCCTAGCATCTCATGACCAAGTAACCTATGTAAGAGGGGAATGTTATCTTCTTGCCTGTACGTCTTCTTGAGGACCACAGTCCTGTCTATGAAGCTTATGGCCCCACTGCAGGGGCCAGGGCTCTCCTTTTCACTCTGTAGTTGCTTGTCTGGCTGGATCCCAGTGCCATTCATTCTGCCTGTTGGTCTGAACCTCTGCTGTGAGCCCAGTTCAGAGCTCATCCAGGTCTGAGTGTCAGCCTGTCCTCTAAGCTGTTGTGATGGCCTGTCCCATTTTGCCTCCGGAAAACTCCATGACTTGCAGATGACTCCCAGGATTTAACTGGAATATCTAACTATTTCCCACCAGACTGTGACTCCCCAAAGGGGCAGGGATTACTGTTTAATGAAACCTAGCATATAGCATGATGTTTTACACATTGTTGATGCTTTATCATAAATTACTGTTAATCTAAAGTTAAAAGATGGTGTTATGGGTTAAATTGTGTCCCCCCCTAAATATATATTGAATTCCTAACCCCAGTTCCTCAAAATGTGATCTTATTGGGAATTAAGAATCATAGCAGATGTAATTAGTTAAGATGAGGGCAAACTTTAAGGCAGGTGCTTAATCCAATATGACTGATTCCAAAGAAGAGAGACTTCCCTGGTGGTACAGAAGATAGGAGTCCATCTGTCAATGCAGAGAACACAGGTTCAATCCCTGGTCCAGGAAGATTCCACATGCCAAAGAGCAACTAAGCCCGTGGGCCACAACTACTGAGCCCACGCACCTAGAGCCTGTGCTCTACAACAAGAGAAACCACCACAATGAGACGCCAGCATGCTGCAACAAAGAGTAGCCCCTGCCCGCCTCAACTAGACAAAGCCCACACACAGCAACAAAGACTCAGTGCAACCAACAATAAAGAAATACAATTATAAAAAAGAAGAAGAGAGATACATAGGGAAGAGGATGCTAGTGAAGACAGAGTCACACAGAGGGAAGACAGCTATGTGAAAATGGAGGCAGAAATTGGAGTGGTGCTTCCACAAGCCAAGGAATGCCAGAGGCCACCAGAAGCTAACAAGAGACAAAGAAGGACTTCTTCCCAAAAGGTTGGAGAGGGAGCACTGCCTTGCTGACAACTTGACTTATTTATTTATTTTTCCACAGGTTTAATGGGTTTAATAAGTTTACCCCTTCAGTTCCTATTTGCAGCACCCAATACTCCTTTGAAACACCAGACAGACCCAGCAGTGGCCAACAGTCAAGATCAGACCTCCAGAGTTTAAAAGTTCAGGTTCTCTGAGTGTTCCGTGTTGCAATGGCACTTGTCCGAAATTGGTACCTCCCTATCTATAGGGAGCTTTAAATGTACCAGTGAAGAAAGCTTTTTCCCCTGCAAGGGGAAGAAAGAAAGTCATTCCTCAAACCCAGTGGAGATCTGGCTGAGAGGTCTTTCTTCTGTCCCATGACAACTTGATTTAGACTTCTAGTCTCCAGAACTGTTATAAATTTCTGTGGTTTTAAGTGATCCAATTTGTGATACTTTGCTATGACAGCTCTAGGGAACTACCTTAAAGATTACATTATCGACCCAAAAAATGAGAGTCTAGAAGAAATCAAATAATACTTGGGAGTTAGAAGTGGCTGACTATGAGATTATATAACTATAACTTCTTTATGCTTTGTCTCCAAATTTCCTCAAACAGAAACATCATAATTTGTGTCCCTTTACAAATCTGAACCATATGATTAGAACTGCATGAGTACTGTGAGTCAGAGGCTGGGCAGAAATAAAGGCTATGTGTCCCTCAGAAATCCTCTGTCGTCTGCACAGAGATGGGCACAAGAGACCAAGATCCATGGTGAGAGAGACTGGCAGGAAAGGTTTGGGAGGTACATCCCTGTGGGGTGGCTTTGTCAGGAACCATGGTTTCCATTCTGTTGCCTTCTGTTTTCAGAACCTCAGTATTTTAATATACACACTTAAAAAATGAAGACAATATATCACTAAACACTTTTCAGACTTCATTTCTCTGTTAATTATTCCCACATTTCATTCGTAGTGTCATGAGTTTATGAAGAATAAATGCTACTAGTTTGGGTCAAGCCAGAGTGACCCAATTCTAAGGCAGCAAATAACTGTCTTTGCGTAGTGATAGGGACAAGAATTCTCTTACCCATGCAACTATGGGTTACATTTCAAATGAGAAGTCCATGCACAAGCTTTTGGAGATGTAGGAAGTGGGATAACATCAGCTACCAATCAAATCAAATCTTAGACAATCCTAATGAGCCAAGTCTGCACGGAGACACAACAAGATATATTCCAATTTATTTGTCCATAGAACTTCCATGGAATTTTCATTCTAGCACTGAATGATATATGATAATTTGTGCATCTTCAGTCATGTCCAACTCTTTGCAACCCTATGAACTGCAGCCTGCCAGGCTCCTCGGTCCATAGGATTTTCCAGGTAAGAATACTGGAGTGGGTTATCATTTCCTACTCCAAGGGATCTTCCTGACCCAGGGATCGAACCCACATCTCCTGATTGGTAGGCAGGTTACTTACCACTGTGTCACCTGGGAAGCCCCATGATAAATAATAATAATGAATGTTTATTCACCATGCACCAAGGACTAGGCTGAGAGTTCATGTGGATTATTTGACAAAATCTTCCTATTAGCCTCATGAGACAGGAAATAGAGACTTAAAAGGAATTAATCTGCACAACTGTTAAAAGGAGGGAGGATTCAAAAGTTTCCAAAGTCTTCCTCTTGAAGACTGTACAATTGATGAGGCTGGGAGTGCTGCTGGCGGGGAACCATTTGATTTCCTGCTCTTTACAGGCAATTTGCTAACAGTCTTCCATCCGCTAGATCAGGGGTTGATAAACTATAGCCTGAGGACCAAACGTGGCCTGCTGCCTGGGCAAATATGCTCATGCCTATATCTCTACATATAGTCTCTGGATGGTTTCTCAAGGACAGAGACTGTTCAGCCCACAGACAGAAAATATTTACTATATGACTCTTTATAGAAAATGTCTTCTGATTCCTGTGTTAGATCATTGAATCGTTTTATTAATACTAACAGATCTATTAAAAAGGGATTATCTTAGTTGTAGAGATGAAGAAACTTAGGTTCACAGAAGTTAAGCTCTTGTTCTAGAACAGTGTTTCTCTGATTTCCAAAATATAAAAGCTGTATTTTGCCACAGAATTGCCTTTTCTCTCCCAAAGATTAGAGATGGTGCTAAATGTATATTCCTTCATTTCATGAAAGAAAAGACATTTTAATATCCAAGAATGAGGGTTCTAATTATCAACAGTCCTTTAAGTGGAATAAATTTAATTTTATGAAAAGCTTTTTCTCCCCCCATTTTGTAAAGGGTGGGTGAGAGTGCAGTCATGGACCAGCATGAGTTCAAGTACTGGCAATTGAGGGTCACTTCCTTAAGAAATTCAGCTAGTAAGTGGCAGAGCCAGAGGTCTCAAAACAGGTGACACTTTCGTATCTGTTGGGACTATCCATCTACCTCTGACCCATGCGTTTCTTCTGTCATTCACTAGTGCAGGGAACCATGCTCATGCCAAGGAAATCATGAATCATTTTTCTCCATGTCTTTCTTACCATCTCTCTTTCCTCTGGCTGTTTTTTGTTTGTTTTTGTTTTTGGCTGTACTACACTGCATGTACTTACACTCCATGTAAGATCTTAGTCCCCCACCCAGGGATGTGTGGAAGTATAGGCTCTCAACCATTGGATTGCCAGGGAAGTCCCAACCTTTGGCTGTTTTGATTAAAACTAAACACTCAGGACTTCCCTGATGGTCTAGTGGTTAAGAATTCTCCTGCCACTGCAAGGGACATGGATTTGATCCCTGGTCTGGGAAGATTCCCACATGCCCTGGAGCAACTAAGCCCGTGTGCCCCGACTACCAAAGCCTTTGCTCTAGAGCCTGTGCTCCACAGCAAGAGAAGCCACCGCAGTGAGAAGCCTGTGCATCGCAACTAGAGAGCAGCCCTCACTCTCCACAACTGGAGAAAGCCTGTAAGCAGCCAGTGAAGACCCAGCACAGCCAAAAATAAAATAAATAAGAATAAATGAATCTTTAAAAAAGACTAAATACTCAGTCTTTTTTCTTTAATAACAAATAAAAAATAACCCCCTGTTTATTTTTTTATCTTGCTTTTCCCCCCTTTTAAAACTTTTTATGGGGTATAGCCGATTAACAATGTTACAGTTTCAGGAGAACACTGAAGGGACTCAGCCCTACATATACGTGGATCCATCCTCCCCTAAACTCCCACCCCATCCAGGCTGCCACGTAACATTGAGGAGAGCTCCATGTGCTATACAGGAGGTCCTTGTTGGTTACCCATTTTAAATATAGCTGTGTGAACACTCTTAAACCTGACTGAGCTCAGTTAACCATTTTCTTCTTATGACAGTTTGATCTGTTTGCCATTGAGGAAAATGATCCATATGAAAATACCAACACAATGACATTATAGACTTCTTCCTTTTTAGTGTAAGCAATGATGCTAGAGGCTCTTAGGACAGGAAGGAATTAAATGACTTTATCAAGCCACTGAGACTGTCCCATCTGAGTAAAATAGTTTGAATGTACGTCTTTTTAGTTTCAAGGTCTTTCTATAAGGGATCAGATCACAGACTATAAGGAAAAGCCTCGCCCTCCATCGACAATTACCATCATCCCTTTAATACCACATTGCTAGAAATTGTTCTATTATAGTGAACTACCACAAGTAGAGCAGTCAAGCTATTTAAAAATACAAGCAAAAGTTAATAATGTAAAGTGACTATGAAGGCATTTTAAATTACATTCATATTCTTGAACAAATAAGAACATTCAAATTATTGCACTGTATATAACTATATAATGGCATATATTTAAATATTTCTGATTCTGAATTATTCCTCTATTTTTTAAATTACATTAATAAGATGAGAAGTACAAGGGAAGTTTCAATTACTCCACTGATCTTAGGCTGAATATTTTTAAATGATTAAATGAAACTTACTGTGTATTCTGGTCCCAGATGTTCATTTGGGCAAGAAGGAAAAGAAAAAAGAGAAAATGATGATTAAGACCACACTTATATGCAATATAAAACCACAGAACTAACAAATATTGCTGAATTATAATTATTAAAAATGTGGCAAAGAAACCTTCTGAGAATTAAACTTTCATAAATACTAAATGTCTCCATGTTTGTTCTTGAAACTCTTTCATATAATACTTCTGCGGTTGTGTAGATAAGGAGTGTAAGACAAGATTCAATTAGCCTATAGGTTTGTGGCTAATTAAAAACTAAAGAGTTGGCCTTATAAAAGCAGAATTAAAGACTAACAATTCCAGTAGAGCATTTCACTAACCACAAAGGAAATCTTTTAAGTGGAAAAGCAGCTTTTAAAACCAATAAAAAGAGCTTGTTAGGCTGATATTCAAATAGGATCTTGAATTTTCATGTGTTCAAGGACAGGAACCAAACCTTTTAAATTTTTTTGGCCAGTTTGTAGCTCAGTATCAACATTTTTAGTGTCGTTATCACTCCACTAAAAGTGAGGAGGAAAATGATTTTCATATTATCTGATTGCAAAGGAAGTGGTTTGGAGCAGAGAGACCCAACAACCTTTTATATAAATTATAAAAATAGTCAAGTTTTGTTCTGTGTGTTTGTGGGGGAGAAGGTGTCTGCAAAGCAAAGAAGTCAAAATATAAACAACTTGATTATGAACAAACCACACCTTAAAATTACTTGGGAATTATTGAAAAAAGAGGGAGAAATAAGGATAATGAAACCTCTAGAAATGTCACTAAGTAGAGCTTCCTTTTTCTTTTCCATATGCTATTTACAATGATCACTTCAAGAAGGAAGATAGAATAGTTTAGCTCAACCCCTACAACCTCCTGCTAGGAAGAGGGTTGACTTAAAAGTATGGAGACAAAGGGTCAGGGAGGTGTCACAGGGCTCCTGTGAGTCCCTGCTGGGATGATCCATGCTCAATCAGTGAAATCTGAATCCCCCTATGTCCTTGCATGGATGCTTGTGACATATTGGGTGTACAAGGACTTACCTGTAATTGTGTAGGGATAATAGTTCCATGCCTTCTCTGTTACATAAAATATTTTGGGAACAACAGCTCTAGCCCAACTAGGCAGTTTGCTAAGAGGAAAGAAAGAAAAACGACAATTAGAGTCTGTCCAGTGTCTCCCCCTGCTACCGTATCTTTCCAGAGAAATTGACTGCTAGAGAAATCAGAGGGCTTCTACTGCTGCTCTCCTCTCCACGGCCACTTGGTCCCTATCTCCCTGGTCTTCATCACTGTTAAACTGTCCTCTGTTCGTATTAGTATTTAGGACATGTAGGATGGCCACAGACAATAGAAGGCAGGAAAGAGGTACAGAACAGACTGGTTCCCCAGAAGGAACCAACACTGCCAATACCTTGATTTCAGACTTCCGACCTCCATCCTGGGAGAGGATTAATGTGTGTTGTCTTAAGCCATCCAGTTCACCGCAATTTGTTACTGCTGCCCCAGGAAACTAAGGCAACGACAGAGCCATTTCTCTGGAACAGGAACCCGGGCAGTCATTTGCAAAAAAACATTCTCAAAACAGGGAAAACCCAAGGGCACAGATCCTACCCTTAGTAACCAAGGACTAATTACATTTTGCTTTGCTTCATTCTGTTTTCCTTCCGAGGCAAACTTTACAGCTTTCTGCAGGCCCAGAAAATTCCTTATATATTCCTGTAATATGTTTGCATTTCATTTCCCCCCACACTCTACTCCGGGGCTTTCTGTTTTTCCGGTTGCTACTACCTCGTTTCTTTCCTGTGCTGGTGCCTACAGCTAAGTGTCTGGGACACCAACGTCTAGCAGTACATCAGACCCAGAGAGAGGATGCAGACTCTCGGCAGTTGGCAATAAAAAACATCAAGAAGCAGTTGTGAATTGCAAGCTGATCTCGCAAAGAGAGTGGGGACACCAGTGGCGTAATAAACCCCAAATCTCCCTCTTGGACACAGGGTTTAAATGACATCCAGAGCCAGTAAAATACTGTGCACCTTGTATGTCTTCCCAAATTGCTTCTCTTCTTTCTGACAGTATCCAGGATCTGCTTTTTAAAACACAAATACGTATTTTTGATGGTTGGCCAGACCTAACTCAAAGAAAGCTCTGGGCCATTTATCATGGTTAAGATAAATGGGGAAATCAGAGTCCCCCCTGAAGCCGGGTGGGCATCGGATGAAGGCCACTGCTCCTAGGTGCGCTGTGAGGGTCGTGCAGAGCGGTATTATAATTCACGTAACAGTTCTTTTTGCTGCTGTAATGCAGAATGTCTCACTCTCATAAAATCGTTTCTGCAGTAACTGCTCATTTACCTTCCCTTTGCTCCACTAGGAAGGAAGAGGCTTGCTTCCCAACAGAGGATTCTACAGCTTTCTCCTAGGATTTATTCTTTCAGTCATTGAAGCTGGAGGGTAACTGGGATTGACGTTGAGAGCGGGAAAGTAGTGCTGGGCTGGCTTGCGGGAAGTGATCACGATCACCAGGTCCCCCGGGGTCCCCTCCTGCTTGCCCCCACACCCCAGCGTGATATGCCATTGTGTCATACAAGATGTTGATTCTATTCATAGGCAAATTGGTTTCTCGTGCTTTCAAAGGATTGAAATGGGATTGTAGAAGCTCCCCAAAGTAAGCTAGGCATTGTTCAGCTTAGACCAAGTACTTTTTGTCTCCCTTCAAGCTGTTAGAAACCATTCTCCACTGTTTCATCTACACTGCACACCCCCATCCCCCATCCGAGTCACCAGCCTCTTGATAGTACTTTGGGGTCCAAGTCTTCCTCCCTCCATAACTCATTCCCTGTATTATTAAAAAGCCTCCCAGCAGAACCATATTCCTAAGCAACAATCATTTTCTGGAAGGAAGATGACAAGTGCCAGTCATTTTCCATTCATGTTGAGACTTGTCCTATTTGTAAGTGATCAGGACTACAGGCTCTAGAATCTTTATCTTAGCTGTCTCTTCTGCCAATGTATGCAGAATATGCCGCACTATCATCAAATACCCTTTCCAAGGCACCCTAAAACAACATTTAGCCAAGATGGCTGATATGATTTTATGTGACTCTTCTAAATAGTCTGGGAAGCAGGCCCTTCTGGTATAAGCCTTTAATTAGGCCAGGCACAGGAGGCATTGGAACAAATTCCATGATATACCATTTAAATATTTTTAAGCCTGCTACAGACCTTCTCTTAGCCCCTGACTTCCCCAGAGCACATCATTACTCAAATCGTTTTTGTCTGAGAAAGTAAAATTCATTTTTCCCTGCAGCAATGATTTATCAGGGCTGCAAAGGAAATGGAATTAAATTAGACTCCACTGCTGCTGTCACTTTCATGATGTATACTGCCACACAGCCTACAATTCCAAGGAGAAGCTTGTCACTCAAACTTGCTACCTGGCGTCAAACAAGAATCTCTCTGCTGGAAAGGTGGCATGACTTGAATCATGTTCTCTTGGTCTACTGGCAGAGATCAAACCTCCCAAAATCAGCTCACCATGGCTCAGGCTTTAGAGACACTGAGTAAAAAGACAAAACTCTAAAATACCGTGTTTCTCTAAAACCTTTGTCCATGTCTCCCAAGGGCAGACTTTTTATATTGTTTCATTTCTTATATATTTTCAGTTTAGTTCAGTACAGTCACTCAGTCGTGTCCGACTCTTTGCGACCCCATGAATCGCAGCACACCAGGCCTCCCTGTCCATCACCATCTCCCAGAGTTTACCCAAACCCATGTCCATCGAGTCGGTGATGCCATCCAACCATCTCATCCTCTGTCGTCCTCTTCTTCTCCTGCCCCCAATCCCTCCCAGCATTAGGGTCTTTTCCAGTGAGTCAGCTCTTCGCATGAGGTGGCCAAGGTATTGGAGTTTCAGCTTCAACATCAGTCCCTCCAATGAACACCCAGGACTGATCTCCTTTAGGATGGACTGGATGGATCTCCTTGCAGTCCAAGGGACTCTCAAGAGTCTTCACCAACACCACAGTTCAAAAGCATCAATTCTTCAGTGCTCAGCTTTCTTCACCGTCCAACTCTCACATCCATACATGACTACTGGAAAAACCATAGCCTTGACTAGTCGGACCTTTGTTGGCAAAGTAATGTCTCTGCTTTTAAATACGCTATCTAGATTGGCCATAACCTTCCTTCCAAGGAGTAAGCGTCTTTTCATTTCATGGCTGCAATCACCATCAGCAGTGATTTTGGAGCCCAAAAAAATGAAGTCTGACACTGTTTCCACTGTTTCCCCATCTATTTCCCATGAAGTGATGGGACAAGATGCCATGATCTGAGTTTTCTGAATGTTGAGCTTTAAGCCAACTTTTTCACTCTCCTCTTTCACTTTCATCAAGAGGCTCTTTAGTTCTTCTTCACTTTCTGCCATAAGGGTGGTGTCATCTGCATATCTGAGGTTATTGATATTTCTCCCGGCAATCTTGATTCCAGTTTGTGTTTCTTCCAGCCCAGCATTTCTCATGATGTACTCTGCATATAAGTTAAATAAGCAAGGTGACAATATACAGCCTTGACATACTCCTTTTCCTATTTGGAACCAGTCTGTTGTTCCATGTCCAGTTCTAACTGTTGCTTCCTGACCTGCATACAGGTTTCTCAAGAGACAGGTCAGATGATCTGGTATCCCCATCTCTTTAAGAATTTTCCACAGTTTATTGTGATCCACACAGTCAAAGGCTTTAGCATAGTCAATAAAGCAGAAATAGATGTTTTTCTGGAACTCGCTTGCTTTTTCGATGATCCAGCGGATGTTGGCAATTTGATCTCTGGTTCTTCTGCCTTTTCTAAAACCAGCTTGAACATCTGGAAGTTCACGGTTCACGTATTGCTGAAGCCTGGCTTGGAGAATTTTGAGCATTACTTTACTAGCGTGTGAGATGAGTGCAATTGTGCGGTAGTTTGAGCATTCTTTGGCATTGCCTTTCTTTGGGATTGGAATGAAAACTGACCTTTTCCAGTCCTGTGGCCACTGCTGAAGTTTTCCAGATTTTCTGGCATATTTACATCTTTACTTTGTATGAAATAGAACATATCAATGACAGCCAGGTGGTCAACTTGTCCCAGGTTACATGGGACTGTCCTGGTTTTAGCAGTGAAAGGTCCTACATGTTAAATTCTTTGATCATGAGCAAAATGGGAAGCTGGTCATTCTAGAGCAGTGGTTCTCAATTCAACAGGAAAGAGGTGAGGGAATTTCCCCCGCCAGGGGCTATTTGGCAAAGTCTGGAGACATCTTCAGTTGTGAGAGCTGGGGGGTGCGGATGGGGAGCGATGCTGGTCCGGCATCTAGTAGGGAGAGGCCGAGGATGCCCCAAGGCAGGCATAATCTGAACTTGCCTCAGGTTAAGAATGTTTATCTACTTCATAAAGAGTTTTTGGAACTGAATCCTAAACCATCTCTCCCTTCTATCGCTTTACAATACAGATTATCACCACATTCTCCAGCATATCTAATCTCATTTTGCAATTTATGTTCATTTGGGAATATTTTTTGGCCTCAGGGGTTCTTGAACATCATCAGGCCAAATGTGGTCCAAATGGAGTCTAATTTCATTTTCTCAACAGGGGTCAGAATTATGACAGTCTCAACTAGACACTTTGAACTTAAACATTTCAGGCAGGGAGTCCTTCTGAGTTCACAGAATAATAGTGCTTTGGGAAGAATTTCCTGGGGTCCAGTGGTTGGGATTCGGCATGTTTACTGCCAGGCCTGGGTTCTATCCCTGGTTGGAGAACTAAGATCTTGAAAGTCATGTGGTACAGCCAAAACCCCCACCCCCAAACCAACCAACACACAAACAAAAAAACAGTGCATCGTCACACAATATTTTCTGCCAAACTGCATATCTGAAACTAGCCACTACGTATGCTAAGATTAGGGTCAAAAGAACTGCAGTTCATTTAACTGATTTAAAAAAAAATAATTTTATTTATTTATTTATGGTTGCACTGGGTCTTCACTGCTGCGTGCGGGCTTTCTCTAGTTGCGGTGAGCCAGGGCTACTCTTTGTTGCTGTGCATGGGCTTCTCATTGTGGTGGCTTCTCTTGTGGTGGAGCACAGGCTCTAGGCTTGTCGGCTTCAGTAGTTGTGATGCACCAGCTTAGCTGTTCTGCGGCATGTGGATTCTTCCTGGACCAGTGATCGAACCCATGTTCCCTGCATTGGCACGTGGATTCTTATCTACTCTACCATCAGCAAAGTCCCATTTAAGTGTTTCTTAAAAGGTCTTAGCTACCTTCATATCTCCATTTCCCACTGGTCCAGGACGGATATTCTGATCTTTTCCTTTTTGTGCCCCAATCTGACATTTGACAGTCATTTGATAATCATCAGTTGTCCCTCTCCAGTTGTGTGTACAGTGATTTCTGAGGTCTTTATATTTCTTTTCTGGTGCTATGACTTAATCATTTACTCCTTAATGCATTGTCTTCTGGCTGGTCTTTTCGTTCTGATCTTAATGTAATTCTTTATATTGCAGCAAAGAGATGAACATAGTTTCCAGACTAGAGCCATTACCTGTGAGAGATAAAGCTGCCGCGCTATCACCCACAGAAGTTCCTTGAACTTGGACACTGCTGCCACTCCTCCTATAAAAGGACAGTATGTTCTGGATTCCAGGAAAAGAAGCCTACCTTGTGTCAGTTCTTGGAAGGCCCCGTGTGTGAACAGTGTTAGGGTAACGTGGCAGGGGTGCTGGGGAGCACCTAGAGGAGTCGGCCACATGTGTCAGCATCACTGGGTAGGAGCGCGGCAGAATCAAGGTGGAAATTGCTTGACAGAATGACCTTGAAGACCCCAACAAGGCCGAGACATCCTGCTTCTGTGGTTTTTCCATGGGAGTAGTCAAAGGGACAGAAGGCAGGGGGCCTGGCACCATGAAAATGCCTGATGTGTTCTTAAGGATTGAGATGGGGACCAAATGAAGAGCATGGACTGAAAGGTACGTCTGAAAGAGGGCCCTTACGTGCTCTATTTTTCCCAATATACATTAAAAATACTATTAATTTATTTAATATTATATTCAATAGACATGAATTGAATATTTATTTAGGATATATGACTAAACATTCTAAAATATATAATGTTCTTATATAGATGGCTATTGTGTACTGCCTGTTACCCATAACTAGAATGCAAGTCACACCAGGGTATAGATCTTTGTCCTGTTCACTGCTGCTCCCCCAGCCAGCACCTAAAATGATGACTGGCACACAGCAGGTGCTTAATAAATATTTTCTGAATGAATGAAGATCATCTCTTGATATTCAGAAATCAATAATAACCATGAAGAGTCTTTCAAAATAGCGTGGAAATAAGCTCTTAGGTCAGAATCTCTGGCTCCAACACTTCCTCTATGATCTGTTGCCTGGGCAGTGGGCTCTCCCACTGCCACATGAACTGTGGCTCTAGGCTCTTACTTTGGGGGAAGATCTGGGAGAATAGGAAGAAAAAATGAGAAAGACAGACCCAAGCCACAGCATCAAGGCTCTACCAATGAGCTGGTAGGTAAAGTGACAGTCTGGTGGCTTTGCTTATCCAGTTAAACAAGATTCATGGCTTAGGGAAGCTGCCCCCTCTCCTACCCAGAGCTACTAGAAGCCAGGAGAGGTTGCCCTGGAAGGCAAGAGCCATGTAGTGGGAGAAAGGTCTTCGCCATGCAAATCATTTCAGGCATTAGGCGGAATCACCGCTAGAAGCTGGCAACCCTCCCTGACTGGCAGCTGCCAGTGCAGCCTAATTAATCCAGCAGCCGTAGTGGAGAAGAACATGACACTTCATGACTGATAAACAAGCCTAAAAATAGGCTCCATCTTTTCTCCAATTCCCCTCCGCCCCCATCTGCTTCTCTCCCCTCATGAGTTTCAGTGAGAGGGGACTGAAGTGAAGCTAGGAATGAGGTGAAAATGAAAGGGGACAAAAGAAAAGCTCCATCCTCGTATGATTCTGGAAACGGGTTTTATTCAGAGTCACTATTCCAGATTAGTATCTTGACTCTTTTCCCCAGATGCCAGTTGAAATCAGGATTTTTGCAGACAAGCCAAGAAACACCACTTATTTGGTTGACTGAACTGGACTGAAGGCCCAAGGACAACCACCAAATGTACTAATGTATTAGTACTAATGTAATGTTCTAAATGCATTAGGGCAGCCACCCAAATGTACTGCACACAACAGTGTATCAGACACTATAGGAAGGGCCAGAGAATGGAGTAACCCCACAATCCAGGGAGGTAAGTGACAAGAACTAAAAGGATAAATGGCATTTGAAAAAGACGCTATACTCAATTTAAAAATGGGCGAAGGATTTCAATAGACATGGCTTCGAAGAAGACATATAAATGGCTAATGAGCACATGAAAAGATGCTCAATATCATTAGTCATTAGGGAAATGCCAATCAAAACTCAAACAAGATACAACTTCACACCCACCAGGATGGCTGTAATCAAAAAGACAGATAATAACAAGTGTTGGTGATTATGCAGAGAAATTGGAACCCTCATACATTGCTGGAGGGAGTGTAAAATGGTGCAGTCACTTTGGAAAACAGTCTGGAAGTCCCTCTCCGCACTTACTAGCAGCCGGGCTTGACCTGGGAACTCAATGGGATGTTTATGCCTGGAATTTTATTTTATTTTATTTGGCCATACTGTGCATCTTGTGGGATCTTGGTTCACCAACCAGGGATTGAACCTGGTCCATGGCAGTGAAAGCCTGGAATCCTAACCATTAGACCACCAGAGTTATTCCCTATGTTTGGTATTTTAGAACAAAGGCTAGAAAGAAAAAATGGACAGTTCAGGCCTACCCATGGCAGCCATGACGGTAATGGCAAAATGAAAAGGTCAGTTTCACTAAAGATGGTTGTCATCATTGTTGTTCTTGGCCTCTTGGAGCTGCCCTGACCTGATAGCTATCCAGTCTCAAGCCTCCAGATAATTCTGTGGACCACTAACATCCTTCCATGAAATGTCCTTTCTGATCAAGAGAGACCTGGAGAGGAGGCCCTGATGACACAGACACTGAGTACTTCCAGTGCTCCAAATAGTTGCTCTGGGTTATAAATCGATAAAGCAGTTTCTGAATGTGATTTGTCTTGCCATACAAATTGATGTAAAGAAGGGAATCCATTCCCTTTGCCAGATCATGAATTCAGGTCCTTAGGACATTGATATTTCTCTGAGTAAGTTATTAAGTGAGCACTGGAACATCTTAGCAACTTCCAGTCCAGCTTTTAGAACCCATTTACCTTGGTCAGTGAGGGGGTCCATAACATGCTACAGTGACATCAGGATTATTCTGAGCTGAAGACATTTGAGAATCCAACAGTTGAAGGAAGACATTTTTTCTGAATTCTGCTTATTCTCATAAAAACAGAGCCTCCCAAAAGAATTCAACTGTCATAAATCCCCTCTCCAGGAGTTTTACAACCAGAGAAGATCGACTCCTATTACCAAAGACAAGAAGTAAGCACCAGGACAAGAAATCACCTAAATAGACATCATCACAAAGCTATCTTCTCTCTCATCCATTCTCCTAAGGCCCCATTTATTTTTCATACAAGACACTTCTTTTCCCATAAGTCTCTTTTCTCTCCCTCCCCTATTAAAATGGTATATAAGCCCCAAATTCTAACCACTCCTTTGAGTCATATTTTTCTGGATGCTCTTGCCTATGTACATGGATAAAGACATGTCTTTTCTCCTGTTAATCTATCAGTTTCAGTTTAATTTGCAGGACCCAAATCACCAATACTAAGTGGATTACAAACAGCTGAGAAAAGAGAATCGAAAGGCAAAGGAGAAAAGGAAAGATATGCCCATTTGAATGCACAGTTCCAAAGAATAGCAAGGAGAGATAAGAAAGCTTTCCTAAGTGAACAATGCAAAGAAATAGAGGAAAACACCTAATGGGAAATACTAGAGATCTCTTCAAGAAAATTAGAGATACCAAGGGAACATTTCATGCAAAGATAGGCACAATAAGGAAAGAAACGGTATGGACCTAACAGAAGCAGAAGATATTAAGAAGAGGTGGCAAGAATACACAGAAGAACTGTACAAAAAAAGGTCTTAATGACCCAGATAACCACGAAGGTGTGATCACTCACTGAGAGTCAGACATCCTGGAATGCAAAGTCAAGTGGGCCTTAGAAAGCATCACTATGCACAAAGCTAGTGGAGGTGATGGAATTCCAGCTGAGCTATTTAAAAATCATAAAAGATGATGCTGTTAAAGTGCTGCAGAAGGGAAGGGCAATCCAGTCCGGTGTTCTTGCCTGGAAAATCCCATGGATGGAGGGGCCTGGAGGGCTACAGTCCATGGGGTTGCGCACAGTCAGACACGACTGAAGCAACCTAGCAAAATATGTCACCAAATTTGGAAAACTCAGCAGTGGTCACAGGATTGGAAGAGGTACGTTTTCATTTCAATACCAAAGAAGGGCAATGCTAAAGAATGTTCAAACTACCGCACAATTGCACTCATTTCACGTGCTAGCAAGGTCATGCTCAAAATCCTCCAAGCTACGTTTCAACAGTACATGAACTGAGAACCTCCAGATGTACAACCTGGATTTAGAAAAGGCAGAGGAACCAGAGATCAAATCGCCAACATCTGTTGGATCATAGAAAAAGCAAGAGAATTCCAGAAAAGCATCTACTTTTGCTTCATTGACTACACTAAAGCCTTTGACTGCGTGGATCACAACAAACTGTGGAAAATTCTTAAAGAGATGGGAATACCAGGCCACCTGACCTGCCTCCTGAGAAATCTGTATGCAGGTCCAGAAGCATCAGTTAGAACCAGACATGGAACAACAGACTGGTTCAAAATTGGAAAAGGAGTGCATCAAGACTGTGTATTGTCACCCTGTTTATTTAACTTATATGAAGAGTACATCAAGCAAAATGCCAGGCTGGATAAAGCAAAAGCTGGAATCAAGATTGCCGGGAGAAATATCAATAACCTCAAATATGCAGATGACACCACCCTTATGGCAGAAAGTGAAGAGGAACTAAAGAGCCTCTTGATGAAAGTGAAAGAGGAGAGTGAAAAAGCTGGCCTAAAACTCAGCATTCAAAAAACTAAGATTATGGCATCCGGTCTCATCACTTCATGGCATATAGATGGGGAAACAATGCAAACAGTGACAGATTTTATTTTCTTAGGCTCCAAAATCACTGCGGATGGTGACTGCAGCCATGAAATTAAAAGATGCTTGCTCCTTGGAAGAAAAGATATGACCAACCTAAACAGCATATTAAAAAGCAGAGACATTACTTTGCTGACAAAGGTTCGTCTAGTCAAAGATATGGTTTTTCCAATAGTCATGTATGGATGTAAGAGTTGGACCATAAAGAAAGCTTAGCGTCCAAGAACAGATGCCTTCAAACTGTGGTGTTGGAGAAAACTCTTGAGAGTCCCTTGGACTGCAAGGAGATTGAACCAGTCAATCCTAAAGAAATCAACCCTTAATATTCAATGGAAGGACTGATGCTGAAGCTCCAATACTCTGGCCACCTGATTTGAAGAACTGACTTACTGGAAAATACCCTGATGCTGGGAAAGATTGAAGGCAGGAGGAGAAGGGAATGACAGTGGATGAGATGTTTTGATGGCATCACCAACTCAATGGACGTGAGTTTGAGCAAGCTCCAGGAGATGGTGAAGAACACGGAAACCTGGTGTGCTGCAGTCCACGGGGTCGCAAGGAATCAGACACGACTGAGTGGGTGGAAGACAAGTTTTTCCTCCTTGACACCACCCATAAGATGAACAGCTGGACTTACAAATAATGAAACCAGTTGACCTAGGCCCTACTTTGATCAGAATTCAAGGACCACGTCTTACTTACTAAGAGATTCTCTTTAATACCAGAACAATTTGTTACACACTGTCAATTTCAATAAATATTCAATTAATGAATTACAATTATAAAGCAGCCTCACCATAATGAGCATCCCATGACCTCTGCATGCAGGACATGTGTTAGCCTGAGGTGGATTAACTCTAGTTTGTAACTACAAAGTAGTGAAAGTGTTCATCGCTTCAGCCAGTTCAGTTGCTCAGTCGTGTCTGACTCTTTGCGACCCCATGAACAGCAGCACGCCAGGCCTCCCTGTCCATCACCAACTCCCAGAGTTTACTCAAATTCATGTCCATTGAGTCGGTAATGCCATCCAACCATCTCGTCCACTGTCGTCCTCTTCTCCTCCTGCCCTCAATCTTTCCCAGCATCAGGGTCTTTTCCAATGAGTCAACTCTTCGCATGAGGTGGCCAAAATATTGGAGTTTCAGCTTCAGCATCAGTCCTTCCAATGCATATTCAGGACTGATTTCTTTGAGGATGGACTGGTTGGATCTCCTTGCAGTCCAAGGGACTCTCAAGAGTCTTCTCCAACACCACAGTTCAAAACCATCAATTCTTCAGCACTCAGCTTTCTTTATAGTCCAACTCTCACATCCATACATGACTACTGGAAAAACCATATCCTTGACTAGACGGACCTTTGTTGACAAAGTAATGTCTCTGCTTTTTAATATGCTATCTAGGTTGGTCATAACTTTCCTTCCAAGGAGTAAGCATCTTTTAATTTCATGGCTGCAATCACCATCTGCAGTGATTTTGGAGCCCAAAAAATAAAGTCAGCCACTGTTTCCACTGTTTCCCCATCTATTTCCCATGAAGTGATGGGTCCGGATGCGATATTCATTTCTGAATGTTGAGCTTTAAGCCAACTTTTTCACTCTCCTCTTTCACTTTCATCAAGAGGCTCTTCAGTTCTTCTTCTCTTTCTGCCATAAGGGTGGTGTCATCTGCATACCTGAGGTTATTGATATTTCTCCTGGCAATCTTGATTCCAGCTTGTGCTTCCTCCAGCCCAGCGTTTCTCATGATGTACTCTGCATATAAGTTTAAACAAGCAGGGTGACAATATACAGCCTTGACGTACTCCTTTTCCTATTTGGAGCCAGTCTGTTCCACGTCCAGTTTTAACTGTTGCTTCCTGACCTGCATACAGGTTTCTCAAGAGGCAGGTCAGGTGGTCTGGTTTTCCCATCTCTTGAAGAATTTTCCACAGTTTGTGGTTATCCACATGGTCAAAGGCTTTGGCATAGTCAATAAAGCAGAAGTAGATGTTTTTCTGGAACTCTCTTGCTTTTTTGATGATCCAACGGATGTTGGCAACTTGATCCACACAGTCAAAGGCTTTGGCGTAGTCACGCCATAGTCATGCCATAGCTCGTCACTCAGTCATGTCCTATTCTTTGAGACCCTGTGGACTGTAGCCTGCCAGGCTCCTCTGTCCATGGGACTTCCCAGGCAAGAATACTGGAATGGGTTGCCATTTCCTCCTCCAGAGGATCTTCCTGACCCAGGGATCAAACTTGGCTCTCCTGTATTGCACATGGATTCTTTACAGTTTGAGCCACCAGGGAAGATGGTTTACTTTTATGGTTATGACTATGAAAATATGTATTTTATAGTTATGTCACATATTAATTTTTTTCTTTTCTTACTAAACCATATCTTCCTGGTTCTGAGACAAAATAATGGACTTACTTAGATTTGTGGGAAAGGAGCTAAAAGTACTCTTTTTCCTGTGTCTTGTTGGTTACTCACTTACGTATGCTGGAGGAGAGTTGGAGTAATGTCTGAAACACACTTCAAGAGTAGAAAATTAGGGTTCAAAAGGATCTGAAAGGCTATTTTAACCACCTAGTTGATGTCTGAATCTGCCTGAGAACTGAGTATTCTACCTATGCTCAAACACCCCCAGCAATAGCATAATGTACTATATAAATCACCCTACTATGTTTTCTGATGGCTTGAATACTTAGATTTCTTCCTTAAACTGAGCCTAAATCTTTCTCTTGGCATTCTCACCCACTGGTCTTAGTCTAATTGGTCCTCCTGAGGTCATATAGAATACATGGGCCTAATTATTCTCCCACCTGATCACACCATTATATGCCCTAATATAGCTTTTCCAGGTTAAATGTCCTTGGCTTCATCCAGTATTCTTCACATCACTTGGGTTTCTAATCCTAAGATTCATATGAAGAATTTTGGAAATGTTCAGTAAGTAGGAGAGACTTAGCTTACCAGACATCAAGACTATTTATAAAGCTATAGTAATTGGGAATTTTAGGATTACATCCTTAAATTCTATCTAAAAACAACCTTGTTGGCATTTTAATTAGATCTACCTTAAATTTACAACGGACCTGAAAATTGATCAGAACTTTATAACGCAGCATGTCCCATTCATGAATACTTTCATTTGTCCAGGTTTTTAAAAAATGTCCTCTACTAATTGTTCATATTTTCCTCCAAAAAGATTTTTGTGTATCTGTAGATTTTTTTTACTGGGTACCTTAAGTTTCCTTTTCTCTTATAAATGGAATTTTTAAAACTTATTTTTTCCATTTATTGCTCCCACTGTGTAATAGTGCTATTGATTTTTCTATTATGATTTTATACCCAGGAATCTTGTCAAATTCTCATATTAATATTAATGAACAAAAATCTGATCAAGTCATGAATTATTATTACTATTATACTCTGAAGTATTTGATTTGCTAAAGTTTCATATAGGATTTTCATGTCTACGTTCTTAATTGAAATCGATCTGTAAGTTTCCCTTTGTAATGTTATTGCTCAGTTTTGTTATCAAGATTCATGTGGTAGGCACTATTTGTTGCCTTCTCATCCATCACCACGTGTTTCTCACCCTCTTTCTTAGAAGCATCTTGAATATCTTACCCTTTTTAATCAGGGAGGAAAATCTCACATCTCATTGGCTGGAACTAGGTTACATGTCACCCCTAGCTGCAAAGGTGGCTGGGAAATTAAGTATCTTATCTGACATTTTCAACCCATTAAATGCTTAGAAATGTTTATATTTCTATATGTTGTGGGAGTTCACTTATTGTTTTAGCAATTTGTTATTGTCATGCCTTGAAATCAGCCAATAGGACCTACATGATATCAATTTTCTAGTATTTGAGACTGGTTTCTGGCCTACTTTGTATTCAGTTTTTATATACTTTCATGTGTGTTTGAAAGGTATGCTGGTTCCACAGTCTATTAATATTCACTAGGTCAAGCTTGTAATTCAGTTGTTTATATCTTCTTTATGCTTGTTATTAATAAGCTGTCTACTTGATCTATCAGTTTATTAAAGAAGTAGGTTAAAATCTCCTGTTATAACTTTAGGGCGTTTATGATTTTGTCAGTGTTACCATATCTTTGTTGAGCTAGGTTCAGGTTTAGGATTTAACACATTATTGTGATCACTGATATATTTTGATTTATCATCTGACAAACACAATTTATGTTTTCTATTTACCATAATTTTTTGTAGATTTCTCTTTGTTCTTCCTCTGCCTTCTATTGGATTGGTCATGCTTTCTAAAACCATGTATGATCAAAACATTATTTTACTATTCTTTTAGAGGTTACTTTTACATTTTGGATAAGCATATTTGCTTTAAATTTTTACAATTAATAAGCATGTCTTTCCTCTTTCTATATAATATTAGCAACTTACAGCATTTCTTTTTTACTACCCCTACCAACTCAATGGACATGAGTTTGGGTAAACTCCGGGAGTTGGTGATAGACAGGGAGGCCTGGCGTGCTGCAGTCCATGGGGTCGCAAAGAGTCGGACACGACTGAGCGACTGAACTGAACATCACATCTTCTGTTATTGTTATCTGAATTATTTAAATTCCATGAGTATATTTCCAATTACTCATTATTCATATATTTGCAGCATTCTATGCTTATTCAGATTTGTCCAGATATTTACTATTTCTTCTAGATTCCCTCCTCATTCTTCTTGGTTTCAATTTCCTTTTACCTAAAAATACAGCCTTTATTCGTACGTTTTGTGGCTACACTGGGTCTTCACTGCTGTGCTCAGGCTATCTCTAGTTGTAGCAAGCAGGGGCTACTCTTCATTGTGGTGTGTGGTCTTCCCATTGGAGTGGCTTCTCCTGCTGTACAGCACAGGCTCTAGGACACACCAGCTCACTAGCTGCAGCTTGAGGGCTCAGTAGTTGCGACTCGCTGGCTCTAGAGCACAGATGGGCTCAGTAGTTGTGGTGCACGGGCATAGTGGCTCCGCAGCATGTGGAATCTTCCTGGACCAGAGATTGAACCCGTGTCCCCTGCATTGGAAGGCCAATTCTTATCCACTGCACCACAGGGAAGTCCAGTAGTACTTTAAAAAATTAATTAATTACTTATTTGGTTTCAGTATGCAGAATCTTTGATCTTCATTGAAGCATGTGGGATTTAGTTTTCTGACCAGAAACTGGACCTGGGCGCCCTGCACTGGGAGCAGAGACTCAGCCACTGGACCACCAGGTAAGTCCCAGCAGTTCTTTCAGTGTGCATCTCTTAGTAGTAAGTTTTCTCAGTCTTTGTCAAAAACTTTTTTTTTTTTCCATGATTCTTAATCACAATGCCCCATTTACCTCATTTCTTGTCCCTTTATGGGAGGTAAAGGATCTGCCTGCAGTGTGGGAGACCGGGGTTCAATCCTTGCATTGGAAAGATCCCCAGAGAAGGGAATGGCTACCCACTCTAGTATTCTTGCCTGGGAAATCCTATGGACAGAGGAGCCTGGTGGGCTACAGTCCATGGGGTCGCAAAGAGCTGGATACGACTAAGCAACTAACACTATGGGCATGACACCCCCAACCCCTGGAGGGCAGGGCCCACACTCAGTTCTGACACCCCCCAGCTTCCCTAGCATTAGCTCATCTGCTTTCCACTCCTGTTAGAGTCTCCTCTTTATTTCTAGTATCTGAGGATTTCCCTTTCTTTGTTTTGAATTCAGTTTTATATTGTTATATTTCATCCTGTGTTTGTCATACGAGGTGCAGGGGGAAGGTCTATATTAATCTTTTTAGTTATTATTACTGGAAGTCCAGATATTCTATTTATAACAAGTTTCCCTCCTACTAATGCTTATTATTCTCCTTTAAAATAAATGTCATATATTTTGATAGAGAAAATAGACATGACAGAGACAGCTGGACACCTCTTGTTCTGTTTCAGGAAAAGTTATAAAGTTTTCTAATTTCTTAAATTTGGTACATAGGGAACATTCCCCAGGCAATAACTTGGGAAAATGCAATTGTCTGCTGAGAAATAGAATTTTCTGTAGGTTTGTATCTATTTTCTTGCACTCTCCTCACTTCTCTTTGCTCTACAGAGGTGAATGATGCTCAATATTTTATTTACACCCTTAGCACTAAGAATGTCAAAGCAGCATATTGAGAAACCTCTCTGTGAAGGAAGCCATCCTCAGACTAGATGTGGAGTTCAGCTACTCCTGCAAATCAACAGCTGGTTGCAGGCTGAACTGGTTCCAAATCCTGGGAATTCACAGCTACTAATAGGTGAACAGGATCAATCTCATTTGCATTTCATAATGATTCAGGAATTCCCTGGTACTGCATCCTTGGGCTGATTAAAATGTGTTGGTTTAAACAGCCCAAGGCCTTCAGTGTCAGGATATTGGCCTGAGAGATTTCCAAACACTCTAGTGACAGAACACAAACACTCCCATCAAGAAGAAATAGTCCCCTTCAGCCTGTCGGAGGGTGGAGGTCATGCAAGAACGAGAAAATCCAAATATGGCTCTCTAGGGAAAATCTGTTTGTGGTCAAAGCACCGAGAATGGAGAAATATTCACAAGTGTCAGTGGACAAAATGGGGACACAGTCCAACTATTATGTTGGTAGTGTTTTCTGAATAATGAGAAATGGGCCAATAAGGGAGGCCATAGATGGTAGTAGAGTATTCATGGAGAGGATAGCAAAGACCAGAATGGTCATGCACTGGTTCACTGACATAGACAGTTAGTTTTAAGAAAATACACCCCATATGGCATGTGACTACAAATGTTCTGACCCAGAAAAGTAAAAGGAAGAAAATGACCTAGAGGGGGGTGTAAGGTAGGGAGACCATCAGACAAGCCCCAACAATCAATTATGTCATTAGCGATAAGAAAACAGAAAAGATTAAAAAATGTATTTTGCAAAACAGATATGACAGTCTTGATCAGTGCTGGATGATCATCCTTGAATTTTTACCCTTCCAAAGGAGAGGTGACATCCTTCACCCTGGGAAGAATGGAATTATTACTGAAAGTCCAAATATCTTATTTATAACAAATTTCCCTCTTACTAATGTTTATTACTCTCCATTAAGATAAATGTGAATATTTTGATAGAGAAAACAGACATGACTGAGACAGCTGACCACTTCTTGTTCTGTTGCAGGAAAAGCTATAAAGTTTCTCAAGTGGTTGAGAAATAGGAGACACGTGCATACTGTATCTCACTTTGGTCACAGGTGACTGTTAGTTTTGTCAATCCCTTTGGGGACACTAGAGTGGTCACCTGACAGGAATTGGAAATCTTACTGAGTTAAGACCTGAATGGCATACGACTATCTTCAGCACTTACTTCTCTACAACTTACAGGCAAAGCTGCCTCTTTCCTTCTGCAAATCCCAGAACCAAAGGAGAAGACAAAGTCCTTTAATCCTTAAGATCAGATTTCATCCTAACATGTGGTGGAAGGGTTGGGAATGGTAAGAGGAAAGCGTCTCCTGATGAAAATGCATTTGAGGACTATTTTGCAGAATGCGGGAGAAGCAACTAGACTGGTGGTTTTGGAGGGCAGATCTAAAGACTTTCTAAGTCATCTTTTCATCCCCGTCACAGCCTCTACTGGGTGACATGAAGCCAGGTGGGAGGGATTCCTGGGCAGGAAGGCGCCTGGAGGTGGAGCGCCAGCTGCCAGGACTTACCTGTTGAGGTATACTCGCTTCTCTGTGAACTGCCCATTGCCATGGTGAGGGTCCTCGAAGGGCTCATTCTGGACGACCTCCACCCCTTCTCCTCGGTCACTCTGTTCGTGGCTGTGCTTGCTGATCATGTACAGCTGTCCAATTCTGTACTACAAAACACACGGATGCAGACAGGTCAGCCCCACCACTCACTTTTAAAGACAACCCTTCCCAATGATGGTGCTGCAAGCAACTCATGGCATCAGCACTTTCTGTTGAGAAAAGAAAGCAGGCACGGGGGCCTGATGTTACTTTTCCTCAGGAATAAGAAGGAGAACTAATTGTGAGTAGAATGCAGAAACGGCTTGTTCCTGTGAACATTTGCATCATCTTGGCGAATGTTCACCAGGGGGCTGATGGTCTTCAAGGTTTGGCAGCCAATCACCCAACCCATAGTTAGCAGCAGGGAGGTGGGCACACTGGAATCTCCCTTTTTACACGGGCCTTACAGGGTTAAGTGGAGCTAAATTCCTATTTTGCTTGGCACAAGACAGACCAGGGTGTGTTATTTCTGTCCATTCTTTCTGCCTAATTAACTGCATTGCTGGACACAGAGGATTAGATGTCACCTGTTTCTTTCGTTGCCTCTCTCAAAGTATTAAAACTCTCCTGGAGGTCTCTGTCCCCTAGAACAGCGGTTCTCAAAGTTGGATGGACATCAGAATGACCTGGAAGCTTAAAAAAAACTCCAGATGCCCAGACTCTTCCTTGAGTGGAAACTGTGACCCCACCATTACTCTGGTCCACAAGGGAGAATATCTATACAGTATAAATCCTTCTCAACCAATTCCACTAACAGTGTGTGGCCTTCTAGCCTGAGGGCCCTGAAGGCACATGTGCTTACATGAAAATGATAAAATAGAATAACACGTAATGTGAATATTTTCTGTGCTGTCTGCTGTTTTGAGCTGTTCCAGTCTCTTTTTTGCCTCTCTGAAAACCCTGGAGCCAGCATGCATCTCTTCACCCAGTGAACTTCCCAAGTGACAAAAACTAATTTAATGGAGGGGAAAAGAAGAAAAAGAGAGGCGAAGGAGGGAGTAAAACAACTTTTGCATGAAGGAAGTCTGCTCAGAATCAGAAGGCAGGGTGATGAGACCCTGCTGTGGTCCTTCTTGCAGATTTGGTGTGAAACAACACAGTGTCAGCATCATCAAGGCCCATGGGATGGGGGAAGGGACCTGAGCCTGCAGTGAGCATTAGCTCATTAGACGGTTCTGGGTTATTCCCAAAGAGCCAAGGTCAGCAGGGATGTGGGTCTCCTGTCTATGTGCGTAAGAGAAATAGATTTTAAATTAAGGGGGCAAGGTGAAATGTACAAACCAACAGTGCAGTCAGTTCTAAAGCTGAGAGGACTCACAGGTCTGAAGGTCCCTGTTTTATTCTGAGGCAGGTGCAGGGAGGGGAGTGTGAAGAGAATAGGAAAGGCTCTGGTGTGAGGTCAGCCCAAGGGACCAGGCCCAGTCACCGTGACAATGGAAAGAGCAGTCAGAGTCTGGCTCTTCTCAAAGGGCAGAGCTTCCTGTCTGTGCCACACTCCTCCCCAGAAGGGTCTGCATTTAAAATGCTTTTAATGTATCTGTGTCTGTGCTAAGGATGAAGGGAGCGAGAGGAGAAAGGAAATCAAAGATAAAATTTATTTTTAAACACATTTTGGGATTAGAAGCTTGTCTTAGCTTCCCTTTAGTAAGTCCTCTTTCCTTTGCTCATAAAGACTAACTAACCCTCTTCCCAGGAGGAAGACAATGAGAAAAAGGTTACAGGCTGGAGATCTGTGAGATACACCTGTGAGACCAACACTCCACCTTATATGGATAGGCACACAAGCCTAGAACAGAATGCCAAGCTGCCCAGGGGATGGAGATTTCACTAGAAGTTGCTTTGTACTTGGTGTTCAAAGAAAATATGTTTACTTTCAAAGGAATATTACTCTGCCATAAAAAGGAGGGAAGTACTGATACTGATACTGCTTCATGGGTGTTAACCAGTTGAATAGTGTTTCCCAAAAGTCAAATGTAAGTCCTAGTACCTCAGAATATGACCTTATTTGGAGACAGGCTCCTTACAGAGGCAATCAAATTAAAATGAGGTCATTGGTATGGGCACTAATCCAACAGGGCTGGTTTCCTTATGTGCATGCTAAGTTGCTTCAGTCGTGTCTGACTCTTTGTGACCCTATGGACTGTAGCCTGGCAGGCTCCGCTGTCCATGCGATTCTCCAGACAAGAGTACTGGAGTGGGCTGCTATTTCCTCTTTCAGGGGATCTTCCTGACCCAGGGATTGAACCCAGGTCTCTTATGTTTCCTGCATTGGCAGATCGGTTCTTTACCATTAGTGCCACTTGGGAAGCCCCCAAGGGGCAAGATGGACATAGAGACACTCAGGGAAGAAGATGTGGTGAAGTGATGCAGGAGGATGGCCATTTACAAGCCAAGGATTGACCCAGAATAGATCCTTCCCTCCCAGCCTTCCCAGAGGGAACCAGTCCTGACTACTGACACTTGATCTTTGATTTCCACCATCCACAACTGTCAGCCCTTACAATGCTGGTTGATTAAGCCACCCATCCTGTGGTGCTTTGCTATGGCAGCCCGAGCCAACCAACACAGTGATTACGAGGTTTCCTTCTGGGGTGATGAAAGGTCTGGATCTGGTTAGAGGTGGTGGTCGTACAATGTGGTGAATGTACTAGATGCTGCTGAATTGACTTTAAAATGGTTAATTCTGTGTTATCTGACTTCTACCTTGTGGAAAGGGAATGTTGCTGCCATTCCAGTAAACAACGAATATATTTGCCTGCCATCATGCCATCAGCCACCGTAGCCTCTTGACTCCAACCCACAACAAGCCTCAGTGTTGAGCCCTCAGCAGAATTCAGGATGGAGAACAACAGATAACATTCTGTGCTTTGGACACTGGCCCCAGATGCAAACCTAAGGAGACATTTCAGAGAACCTAGACTCATGCACCTTCCCATTCATGGAAAAAAAAAGCACTAAAATCATTAACTTGAGATGTCTGTTTTTTTGTGTGATTAGCATAGCTTTTCTTGCTACATGGTATTTTTTTTTACTGTTCGACTACATGGTATTTTTCCCCCAGGCAAAACTCCTATATATTCTGGCTCCTCCCTTCTCAGAGCTCTCTCTAGTTCTCAGTAAGCTCCTCAAATACAATTTAACACATCTTTTAGGTTGCGAATTTTTCTTGAGTTGACAACTTCAATTTGTTTTAAAGCGTTGACCCCGCTTCCGAAGCAGATACCCTTAAACCAAAATGCTGTCCAGGGCTTTAGTCAGGGGCAGGGATGCAGAAGGGCTATCTATTCCTGGACCATCTCCAGGAGCTTCAACCCACTCACGCATGGAAACACATGGGACCAAGGACGATGCATGACACAGAAAAGCCATTAGCCAGACTCAAGTCAGCCTGGCTGCGCTCAGCTCAAGTGCTTCCTGCTCTGTGTTGAAAGCAAAGGGCCAAGGCAGCCAGAGGCTGATTCACCGGCAGCCAGAGGAGGGCCTGGCTGCCCAGCCTCATTGATCATTCCAGTGGCTCCTGAATGAGCCATCGCAGGGCAGACACCAGGGTTAGCTCACTAAGATAGCGTCAGCCTGTGGGCGACCGACAGACGCTGGATTCAGTCACGTGGGTGACAGTGCTGGGGATGGCGGGACACTCAAGCCCAGACACCGAGATGATCAAGGGCTCTGCAGCTGTCACCTCCTTTGCTCTCAAGCAAATCAGGCCTGTTTGTGGCCATCTGAGCTGGGCCATCCAGAAGTAGAGGTTTTAAAACACAAATTCACTCAAAGACACATGCATCTAGAAGTTTCTCAACTGGAGGGGACAGGGCAAAACAGAGAGTCTTTGAACCATGTCTCAAAATCACCAGAGATATTCCTAAAAATGCTAAATCCTGGGTCAATTCCAGCCCATTTTACATTCACATTGTGAGATATAGGGAGTTTGGGATCTTACTCAAACACAAGCTAAAAGCTGAGAACCACTTCTGCAGAGGGTGAAGAAGGTATTCATTCACTTGCTCAGTACCAGTTGGAACCAAGACCAGAATGTTCCATCTTTAGAGGGCCTGTTTCTTCTTTCCTCTTTAACACTAATTTCTCATAAAGCTTCATCCCTAAGTTAGTGAGAACACCACACCACAGATCACCAGCTTCAAACTAACTTTTATGTAAAGTGAAGGCTGCAAAATCCATAGACTCAGAAGGATTTTGAAGATGTTAAATCCAGAGAATCAACAACAGAATTGATGATGATGGTGAAGGCGATGATAATGATGGTGGTGGTGAAAAAGCTTCACTGATTGCCTATCGGTGTGAGGCACCAATTAGGTGCTTTATATTCATTTCTAAGACTCATAATGATTCAGCCAGGTAGGTATTTACAGATGAGGGATCTGAGTCTCCAAGAGGCTAGAGACTTTCTCCTGCCATGTGGCTTCCAGGTGGCAGAACTGGGATCTGAACACCACAGGCATGTACTCTTTCTTCTCCACCCAAATTCAGCCCTTATTTCTCTAACAGGTGAACTGCTTTAATAAACCTGACCTCACTATGAGGAACAAAGAGGGACAGTTTGGAGCCACTGCCTTTGAACTTCACTGTTTCAGAAGATGAAGAACAAAAGCCTGATATCATTCAAAAGATCAAAGATGTTTAAACTGTGTTCACATATGCAACGGCGGAGTAATTATGCTCTAACTTTGTAAAATCTATTGTTATAATTCCAGAGTTTGGGGTAATCATCATTACAGGCAATCACGATTAGAGACAGCTCTGCGCTGCAGGGCTGAGCCTCCGTGTGAGCCATCATCAGAACAGCTACCCCAAATAATTATCTCTGTAGTCAAAAAAAAATAAAAAATAAAACCCATCATGGGGATGCAGATCTTTCCCACTTGCACTCAGCACTGAACATTTAATAGAGCTGCAGAACTTGAGGGAAGGCAGAGTTGCATAATGTGCCTGGAAAAACCAAGCAGTTTCATCACCTTGTACTTCGCAAATGGGACCAGACGTGATCAAGGTACTTAATTCAGTTCAGCCTCAAATCCTGATTTTAGAAAAGGTGACCCCCAAGTCAAAACTCCTGCATAAGTTAAGGGATTATTAAATGACCACCACCAACACCTGAACATCATTCTTGCCGGAAAAAGTTTTGGACCTGAAGAGTTAGGTTCAATAGAACCCCAAGCTATGACTGATTTTCAATTAACTGCCCCTTCCCCCCAGTTGCTGAGCTTCAGAGATCCCTGCAAGGCCAGACTCCTATATTTCCCCCTCCCTAAAGAACCATGGGGTGTTATCTTTCTTCCAATCCCTCCCTTCCTGTCCTCTTTCTCTTCTCCATTAGTACCGATACCATTTTCAAACATCATGATGTGAAAGCAATGAGACCATTGCTTTGCAATAAATATTACCTAGTCTGGATGGAGTTATTTCCTGATGATATGACTCAAGACCTCAAGACCCCAGGTTGGGAATCAGAATTTGCAACTACTTTTGCTTTTAACATCAAAATGGATGCATGCCACATAATATCATAACCATGGAGAAATATCTGTCCCTCTGATTTAACATGATTATTGTGTATGCTTCCATCTGTGAAGTGGGCATGATTCCTGCCTCTCTCTGGCTGTGTGGAGAGAGCAAAGAGTAGAGGGTGGTATACCCTGGTATTCCTTGGAGTTTCACATGTTATTCACATCACCCATAATGCTTTTATTGGCTTTTTTACCCCCAGTTTTCTCCACTCTCAATACACAGACCTGAAAGCATTGTGAAGCCATTGCCTCCCCATGTACAAGGAGCCCCCCAAAGAGTGTGTCTGAAAGATAAAACGTCACCCAGGACTCCGGTGCACTGCAGTTTTCACGCCAGGTGGTGCCAAAATTGTAATTACACACTGGGAAGGGGATACGATGGGGTCAGGTTTTAACAGTCTCATCTCAGAAAACTAGAGGCTAGAGCCGGCTGTGTTCCAGACTCTCACGGCATGGGTGAAGCAGCGGAACAAATGCTCTAGTCCAGCAGTGGGCAAACTTGTTTTGTAAAATAAAGTTTTATTGGAACAGTCATACTCATTCACTCTGAGGCTGCTCTCATGATATCAGAGTAGAATTTCAACAGATACTATGTGGTTTGCAGAGGTGAAAATATTTACTATCTGGCCTTTTAGGAAAAAGGTTGCTGACCCCTGTCTAGTCCAGTGCTGCCGGGTCCAGTCTGGGGCAGCCTTAGCTGCTCACCTAACCAGTGCTGTCCAGTATGGTGGCCACTCACCACATGTAGCTTATGAAAATTTGAAATGTGGCTTGTGCAATGGAGGGACTGAATTTTAAATTTTCCTTCTTTTAAATTAAATTTTAAAACTGATACTCAATTCAGCTATAAGAAAACTTTTCCATATATGTGAGACACCTTCGGCTACATCAACCTACTGTTTCAACTGGAAATTTTTATGAAATCTCAATTCACATCAGGTACCTCTGATAAAATTTTAGCATCTGGCTTGAGATTGCTTAAAAGTGTAAAATGGATACTTAGTAACAACAAAAACTTGATAATAACAAAAAAGTAATATAGCTCATTAATAATTTTTAAACTGATTGCATATTGAAATAATTTGGAGATATGAGGTTAACTAAAATGTATTCTTTTTTTTTTTGGCTGCACCCCGTGGCATGTAGAATCTTTGTTCCCCAACTAGGATTGAACCCAAACCCACTGCATTGGAAGTGTGGGGTCTTAACCCACCAGACTGCCAGTTCAGTTCAGTTCAGTTCAGTCACTCAGTCGTGTCCAACTCTTTGCGACCCCATGAACATGCCAGGCCTCCCTGTCCATCACCAACTCCCAGAGGCCAGCCAAACCCATGTCCATTGAGTCGTGATGCCATCCAACCATCTCATCCTCTGTCGTCCCCTTCTCCTCCTGCCCTCAATCTTTCCCAGCATCAGGGTCTTTTCAAATGAGTCAGCTCTTCGCATCAGGTGGCCAAAGTATTGGAGTTTCAGCTTCAGCATCAGTCCTTCCAGTGAATATTCAGGACTGATTTCCTTTAGGATGAACTGGCCAGGGAAGTCCCTAAAATCTATTCTTACGTAACTTCACCTGTTTCTTTTACATATGTGGCTTGCATTTGTGGCTCACGTATTTCTACTGGACAGTGCTGGCCTAAGCCCTAAACTTGGCCATCAGTGACAGACAGTCAGGCCTTCAGTCCACACCAAGACTTTGGAGGCTGGCTTGTCAGGTCAAGGGTTTCCATGTGTTTCCAAGCTAGTGAGGGAGAGCACAGATAATTAGGGAGAAATTTGGAGGAGCCTTCCTTTTCTGAGGGCTAGCATTGCGTGGACCTCCAGAGAGGTGATAATTGTTCACAGTGTGCTATGGTGGAAGGCACTGCACTTTTAAAATTGAAAATTGGCGGCCAAAGTCCCGATTCTGCTGTTGATGAGTTTTGTAGCCCTAGACAATCTGAACTGAGCCACAGTTTCTCATCATTAAAATGTGACTAAGCAAATACCTCATAGGACATGGTGAGAATCAAGTGAGAAAAAAACTTACAAATTAATATGCTTCATTAAAATGTAAAACTACACTAAGTAGCTATGGCTCCTGTTTGGCAACACATCTGACTGGGAGGTGAAGATCTGTTTCATTTGTTTCCATTTGGCTATAGTTCTATGAAGGCTAAAAGAACAAGGCATCCACCATATACACCGCTATGATGCAAAAATCAGGAAAACCTGACCATCAGCCCAAGACCATCGTTTCCTCCTGTAAAAGTTTTCTTAGATGGAAGTCAGATCAAACACTTCCCAAAATATTATAAAAAGCTTGGGAATGTCCACTTACATGACATCCCTAGTCAAATTCACAGAGACCGAAAGTAGAATGGTGGTTGCCAGGGGTGGGGAGTTAGCACTCAGCAGGACAGAGTTTCCCTTTGGGATGATGAAACAGTTCTGGGGATGAATGGATGGTGTTGATGGTTGCATAACAATGTGAATGCACTCAATGCCACTGAACAGTACACTTAAAAATGGTTAGAATGGTAAATTTTATGTGATGTATATTTCATCACAATTCTTTCAAAAACTTGGAACATGTCATTTTCTCCCTGAGTGTGGCTTACTTACTTCACACCTCAAGGTGGCCATCTATCAGTGATTCTATTTTTATGATTATGCAAAAGTTTTTTCTTTCTTTTTTTTTTTAAGGACAGGGACTTTTGTATTTGCTGGATCTTTGGTTTAGAAGCTTATTTGAAGGTGTTAAGCCCAGGGGACAGAATTATAAAATGACTTCCTCCAGAGACAATGCTCTACAAGATGCCTGATTCCTGTCATGCAGGAAGAGATGTCTGGCTCACTCTGCCCTAAACTTAAATGTCTTTAACATTAGCATTCTGGAGGATTCTTGTTGCTGATGTTCCCAAGCAACGCAGTACTGACAAAGACCCTGACAGAAGGGAAAGAGTGATTAACCGAATACAAACTCACTCTAATCCTGCCGACCTTAACGCAGGTCACTGAGAACACCAGCTTCTTATTGAACAGGACTGTTACAGTTCACAGCCCAACTCCTCCATTTGCCTGGGAGCAACTCTGCAAAAAACCCAATTCCAATTCCTTTTTCCATTGGGAAGGTAAGGTGTGTATTTTTACTTCTGAGGGTTGAATCTGATTTGGGCTCTGCAAAGACACTGGCTAGCCCCATCAGTCTTTCTGGCTCTGTGATTCAATGTTCAGATTTCTCCATATAGACAGAGAGGTTTAAAAAAAAAAGGTGTAAAGTTCTTCGGTGTTTCGTCAGCTCTCTCCCTGCCAGGTCAATAAAGCACGAAAACCAATATCCGATGCCACAAAGAGAATACAAACCTGCAGCTCATATGTCAGGATATCAGTGCATCATCACATATTTATCTTTTCTCCTGGATCTTTATAAGCAGCCCTCAGAGGTGCGTTGTTTACGTAATACCTGTCATTATGCTAGGGTGCAGGAATGGAAAAGCTGATAAAAAGATTTAAGAAGGAGCTGGGTTATCGACATTTAATTCAAAAATCCCCTTTTCATGACAAACTAATATAAACAGCATCATATGCTGGTGCTTAACCTGTCCTAAGTTTTGGACTGAACTGAATAGAAATAGAGCAACTTAATGCCAGGGGAAGGGCTGAGGGTATGCTTCGTGCTGGTGCAACCAGAACTCTATGCTTATAACTGTGCAAAACCGCAAATTGTTTCCAGTACACTGGGAGGTCTAGGAGCATAATCCACTTGACTGAGTACAGGAGGGTGTAGTATATGAAAAATAAGAGTGCATACTTTAACTGCTCCTTCCAACACAGACTTATCCTTGGGGGAGGTATTCTAGCCCTGAGAACTCACTTAATGCACAGATTTAAAAGCCAAAATGATAACTATCAGCACATAGAGGCTACTTTATAAGCATTAGCTCAAGTGAGAGGTGTCATTCCCCAGTATTGATAAATGAGAAGCTGAACACATTAGCTTTTAGAGAGCAGTGTGTGAAACCACAGAGAGTAAAGACAGGAACTGCCAGGACTCAGTTCAAAACCACAAGGGTAGTCTGCCCTTGGGGCAGAACATGGGATTTCTCCAGACATGGGTTGGGAGACACTCTGGGTGTAGAGAGTCCAGTTCCTTCTGGTTCATGCATTGAACTAATAGAGTACACTAGGCCCTGTAGACACTGGAGGTAGAGCCATAAACAAGGTTGACCTGGTCTCCAGCAAAGAGAAGCGTTTCCGAGTTCCATCTCAAATATACAAGGCCTATAAGCCCAAGGAACTTGAGGCTGACATCATAGCCATCGAACCATTTTCCAAGAAATGAGAAATCAAATGCAACTCAAGTAAATGGAGAGGTTTGGTGACAGGGCTGACCTTTACAAAGCAATCAAGTCTCTTTGTTTACTACCAAGAGGAAACCCACAGTCAATCACAAGACCAAAAAGGGAGAAAACTAAGATAGTACTTTCCTGGGAAATGTATCCTGTGTCATCTTCTTGCCACACCGCCTGTGTCACTGCTCACCTCCCTAACCTTGGCCTCTCCAGAAGTGATTCTGGGAAAGAGGTCTATCCTTATGGAGGTAACAGGCTCTTTCCAGAACTGGAAAAGCCCCTGTTTCTGAAGCCTATTGCACCCACTCGGTGGCATCAAAGGATGCTATTGTTTTGGTTAAAGCTAGAAATACACTTGTAGGAATGATAGCAATTAGTTTCAGTGTCTTTGAGACCTTCTGGGAACAGAAGGGCACACTGAATGCAAAGAGAAGCCCTTATTGCTTCATGTACAACTGAACAATGAACAACTTAATGTTTTGAAGAATTATTCAAGCCACTTCAAGCCTAGAACAACAAGATCTCAGTAATATTTGAAGGTCACTGAACCTCTTTGCTTGCTTAAGTGCTAGCTGGCATGGCAAATGGTTTCAGCACTCTGCTAACTATCTAGCAATGAGGAGAGAGAGTTATGACTGAGTTAGATCTGTGGATCAGAGTTGGAAAAATTCTAGCATCTGTCTTCACCCCACTTTGGGGGACTGGCCCCAGGTTTCACTTGCCTGCAGTGGTGCCTGTAGCCCATAGATGCTCATAGGATATGTGGTTGGCTGCAGGGAAGGTACCATTCTCCTAAGCAATAGCATCCTATAGGTGTTTCCTCCTTGGTAAAAGGAAGATGACTGATGGAGAAAAGTATATGGTCATTTATTCCTGCTCTCCAGAGATAGTTAATGAAGGGAGGCAAAATAGAGTAAATTGGGTACATTTCCAGAAATTGATACATTTAAAAATCTATCATTCTGAGATACATGCACCCCAATGTTCCGCAGCATCACTATTCACAATAGCCAAGACATAGAAGCAACCTAAATGTCCATCGACAGATAATTGGATAATGATACGGTATACACACAGACACACATACACACACACACACAAATACTACTCAGCCATAAAGATTTCCAGGAGAAATATCAATAACCTCAGATATGCAGATGACAGCACCTTTGTGGCAGAAAGTGAAGAGGAACTAAAGAGACTCTTGATGAAGGTGAGAGGGTAGAGTGAAAAAGTTGGCTTTAAATTCAACATTCAAAAAATTAAGATCATGGCATCCACTCCCATCACTTCATGGCATATAGATGGGGAAACAATGGAAACAGTGACAGACTTTATTTTCTTGGGCTCCAAAATCACTGCAGATGGTGACTGCAGCCATGAAATTAAAAGACACTTGCTTCTTGGAATAAAAGCTATGACAAACCTACAAAGCATATTAAAAAGCAAAGATATTACTTTGCTGACAAAGGTCCGTCTAGACAAAGCTATGATTTCTCCAGAAGTCATGTATGGATATGAGAGTTGGAAAGAAGGCTGAATGCTGATGAATTGATACTTTTGAGCTGTGGTGTTGGAGAAGACTCTTGAGAGTCCCTTGGACTGCAAGGAGATCAAACCAGTCAATCCTAAAGGAAATCAACCCTGAATATTCATTGGAAGGACTGATGCTGAAGCTGAAGCTCCAATACTTTGGCCACCTGATGTGAAGAGCTGACTAAGACTCATTGGAAAGGACCTCGGGAAAGATTGAAGGAAGGAGGAGAAGGGGACAACAAAGGAATGAGATGGTTGGATGGCATCACCGACATGATGGACATGAGTTTGAGCAAGCTCCAGGAGATGGTGAAGGACAGGGAAGCCTGGTGTGCTGCAGTCCATGGGGTCGCAAAGAGTCGGACACGACTGAGCGACTAGACGACAACAACAAATAAAGACTGAAATGATGCCATCTGCAGCAACATGGGTGGACCAGGAGATGATCATACTAAGTGAAGTAAGTCAGAAAGAGAAAGACTTTAAAGAGAAAGACTATATTTGCCTTTCTCAAACATATATCGCTTATGAGATCTATGAAGCTGAAACAGACTCACGGACATAGAGAACAGACTTGTGGTTGCCAAGCGGGGATGGTGATGGAGGAGGGATGGGTTGGGAGTTTCAGATTAGCCATTGCAAACTCTTATATTTAGACTGGATGAAAAAACAAGGCCCTACTGTATAGCATAGGGAACTATATTCAATATCCTGTAATAAACTGTAATGGAAAAGAATATGGAAAAAATATGTATGTGTGTACCTGAATTACTTTGCTGTACATCAGAAACTAACAGAACATTATAAATCAACTACACTGCAATAAAATTATAAATAAATAAATAACTCTCTGACACATCTCAGACTTATTCTAGTGACCTGGAGAGAGATTCTATCAACCGGTACTTTTAAGACCGAGTGGTGGCCCTGCTCTTTCTCTATAAGCAATTGGTAATCCTTTCGTCTCTGTGCATATCCTGCTAAGGGAGGCAATGCCACGATAAAATATAGTTCACCATGTTTTCAAAGAGTGGGGAGAAAAAAGGATGTAGAGACAAAATGATGAGCTGGAATGTTGCTATTCACAGGATACTCTTTTTCATCTTTTTAAATTGTGGCATATAAATATACTTAACAAAATCTACCATTTTAGCCATTTTTAAATGTACAATTCAGGGGCAGTAAGTGCATTCATAACATTTGTGCAACCATCACTACCGTCCATTTCTGAACTTTTTCATCATTTCAAAAAGAAACTCCATCCCTATTAGATAGCAATTTTCATCCTCCGCCCAGTCCCTAGTAACCTCTAATCTACTTCTTGTCTACGAATGTGTCTATTCTGCTGCTGCTGCTGCTAAGTCGCTTCAGTTGTGTCCGACTCTGTGCGACCCCATAGACGGCAGCCCATCAGGCTCCCCCGTACCTGGGATTCTCCAGGCAAGAACACTGGAGTGGGTTGCCATTTCCTTCTCCAATGCATGAAAGTGAAAACTGAAAGTGAGGTCGCTCAGTCGTGTCCAACTCTTAGCGACCCCATGGACTGCAGTCTACCAGGCTCCTCCATCCCTGGGATTTTCCAGGCAAGAGTACTGGAGTGGGGTGCCATTGCCTTCTCTGATGTGTCTGTTCTAGACACCTCATATAAGTGAAATCATACAATGGGTGTCCTTTTGACTGGTTTACTTCACTTTAGCATCCCGTTTTCAAGGTTCATCTATGCTGTAGCATGTGTCAGAATGTCATTCTTTTTTAAGGCTGAAAAACATTCCATTGTATGTGTGTACCATAGATACTTCTTCATTCATCTGCTGATGGGTATTTGGGTTGCTTCCACCCTCTGGCTATTATTGTGTCTAATGCTGCTATGAACAGTGCTGTACAAGTATCTGAGTCCCCACTTTCAATTCTTTTGAGCTCACACCTATACGGGGAATTGCTGGATCATATGATAATTCTATGTTTAACTTTTTAAGGAATCGCAAAACTGTTTTCCACAGCAGCTGCACTATTTTATTTCCAGCAGCAATGCACAAAGATTCCAATTTCTCTGCATCCTTGCCAACACTGGTCACTTTCTGGTTTTTGTTTGTTTATTTTTCAATAATAGCCATCCTAATGGGTGTGATGTGGTCACATGATGTTTTAGAGTCAATGCTAATTTCTTTCTTGGATCTCACTCTTGAAAGGCTCATTTTAAGTGGTGCTTGGGCATGTCAAATCAGTCTTCCAAAATAAGTACTGAGACAGCCCCGGGAGAGATTTCAACTCTACCATTTATTTAAGTCAGAAGACCTTTCTGATAAAGCAATGATGAACTGAGATGATCATTTTTCAGGGGGTTGGAGGGTGTCCCTTTGAAATGCTCTGTCTGCAAACAGAAGATGAAAATGCAACAAATCCCTTTAAGTCAAAAAGGCCCCAACATATTCACAATAGTTACATCACTCTATAAGGGCACCACAAAGAAGCAGCTATGAATCATTACCTTAGGGAGTCTGGGTGTGGGGGGTGGTGGGCATGACCTGAAAAGGCACTTCTATTTCTGTTATAGAAGCTGCATACAGCATTATTTAGATGGCCCAGCCAGGAACGCAGCAAATTACAGAATCACAATGTAGAAGGCAGCAAACAGTCCTGCAGAATTTACTTATGAATCAAATGTGTATGACTTACAGTCAAAGATTTGAGGCAAAAAAAAAAGTCATTCTTGGTAATTTGCCGTTTTTGTGTTTTTCTTACAGTTTAAGCCATTCTTCATTCTATTTTAGGTGACAGCTACTCTTGAAAAAGTAATCTTGGAAATGACTTTAAACTCTGCATTAGATTTAAGTAGTTTTGAGTACTTGCTAGTTGTTTTTTTTAAAGTACACAATGCAGTAGTTTTTAGTCTATTCACAAGGTTGTGCAACCGTCGCCACTATCTGATTCCAGAATATTTTCATAATCCCCAAAAGAAACTCCACACCTATTAGTGCTAACTCCCCATTCTTCCCTCCTCCCAGCTCCTGCAACCACTAATCTACTTTTGGTCACTACAGATGTGTCCATTCTGGACACTTAATATAAATGGAATCATAAAATATGTGTGACTTTTGTAACTGACTTCTTTCACTTAGTGTATTCTTTCTTTCTAAATTGAAGTATAGTTGATTTGGGCTTCCCCTGTGGCTTAGCGGGTTCAATCCCTCGGTCAGGAAGATCCCCTGGAGGAGGGTATGGCCACCCACTCCAGCATTCTTGCCTAGAGAATCCCATGGACAGAGGAGCCTGGTGGGCTACAGTCCATAGGGTTGCAAAGAGTCGAATATGACTGAAGCAACTAAGTACACATAAGCACACAGTTGATTTACAATGCTGTGTCAATTTCTGGTGTACAGCAAAGTGATTCAATTATACATATATTAATATATTCTTTTTCATATACTTTCCTTTATGGTTTATCAAAGGATATTGAATATAGTTCCCTGTGCTATACAGTCAGACCTTGTTGTTTATCCATTCTATATATAATAGTTTGCATCTGCTAATCCCAAACTCCCAATCCATCCTTCCTTCACCTTCCTGCCTCCACAACCACAAGTCTGTTCTCTATGTCTGCCAGTCTATTTGTTTCGCAGATACTTGGGCCATATTTTAGATTCCACATATAAGTGGTATCATATGATATTTGTCTTTCTCTTTCTGACTTAACTTCATTTGGTATGATAATCTCTAGGTTTGTCCATGTTACTGCAAATGGCAATATTTCATTCCTTTTTATGGCTGAGTAGTATTCCATATAACACACCTGCTTTATCCATTCGTCTGTCAATAGACATTTAGGTTGTTTCCATGTCTTGGCTATTATAAATAGTGCTAGCATAATGTTTTTGAGATTCCTTCATGTTGTAACATGTATCAGTATTTCCTTCCTTTTTAACTACCAAATAATATTCCACATTTGTTCATTTATCACTTGACAGACATTTGGGTTATTTCCACTTTTGGGCTATTAACGAGTAATGCTGCAATGAATGTATGTGTATGAGTCTTTGTGTGGACTTGCTTCCATGTGTCTTGGGTAGATACCTAGGGGTGGACTTGCTTGGCCATATCTATGTTTAACTTTTTGAGGAACTGCCAGACGTCCATAGCAGGTGCACCATTTTACATTCTCACCAATAATGTCTCATACTTACTTTAGATAATTTTAATTCTAAGATACCTCACATCCAAGGTAAGAGAAACCCAAGTAAGATGGTAGGTGTTGTGAGGGGGCATCAGAGGGCAGACACACTGAAACTATAATCACAGAAAACTAGCCAATCTGAGCACACAGACCACAGCCTTGTCTATCTCAGTGAAACTAAGCCATGCCATGTGGGGCCACCCAAGATGGATGGGTCATGGTGGAGAGATCTGACAGAATGTGGTCCACTGGAGAAGGGCATGGCAAACCGTTTCAGTATTCTTGCCTTGAGAACCCCATGAACAGTATATAAAGGCAAAAAATAGGACACTGAAAGATGAACTCCCAAGGTCGGTAGATGCCCAATATGCTACTGGAGATCAGTGGAGAAATAACTCCAGAAAGAATGATGGGATGGAGCCAAAGCAAAAACAATACCCAGCTGTGGATGTGACTGGTGATAGAAGCAAAGTCCGATGCTGTAAAGAGCAATATTGCATAGGAACCTGGAATGTTAGGTCCATGAATCAAGGCAAATTAGAAGTGGTCAAAAAGGAGATGGCAAGAGTGAACGTTGACATTCTAGCAATCAGCGAACAAAGATGGACTGGAATTTAACTCAGATGACCATTATATCTACTAGTGTGGACAGGAATCCCTTAGAAGAAATGGAGTAGCCATCATGGTCAACAAAAGAGTCTGAAATGCAGTACTTGGATGCAATCTCAAAAACGACAGAATGGTCTCTGTTCGTTTCCAAGGCAAACCATTCAATATCACGGTAATCCAAGTCTATGCCCCGACCAGTAATGCTGAAGAAGCTGAACTTGAACGGTTCTATGAAGACCTACAAGACCTTCTAGAACTAACACACAAAAAAGATGTCCTTTTCATTATAAGGGACTGGAAGGCAAAAGTAGGAAGTCAGGAAACACCGGGCATAACAGGCAAATTTGGCCTTGGAGTACAGAATGAAGCAGGGCAAAGGCTAATAGAGTTTTGCCAAGAGAACGCACTGGTCATAGCAAACACCCTCTTTCAACAACACAAGAGAAGACTCTACACATGGACATCACCAGATGGTCAATACCGAAATCAGATTGATTATATTCTTTGCAGCCAAAGATGGAGAAGCTCTATACAGTCAGCAAAAACAAGACCGGGAGCAGACTGTGGCTCAGATCATGAACTCCTTATTGCCAAATTCAGACTGAAATTGAAGAAAGTAGGGAAAACTACTAGACCATTCAGGTATGACCTAAATCAAATCCCTTATGATTATACAGTGGAAGTGACAAATAGATTTAAGGGACTAGATCTGATAGCCAGAGTGCCTGATGAACTATGGACAGAGGTTCGTGACATTGTACAGGAGACAGAGAACAAGACCATCCCCAAGGAAAAGAAATGCAAAAAAGCAAAATGGCTGTCTGAGGAGACCTTACAAATAGCTGGGAAAAGAAGAGAAGCAAAAAGCAAAGGAGAAAAGGAAAGATATTCCCATCTGAATGCAGAGTTCCAAAGAATAGCAAGGAGAGATAAGAAAGCCTTCCTCAGTGATCAGTGCAAAAAAATAGAGGAAAACAACAGAATGGGAAAGACTAGAGATCTCTTCAAGAAAATTAGAGATACCAAAGGAACATTTCATGCAAAGATGGGCTCGATAAAGGACAGAAATGGTAGGGACCTAACAGAAGCAGAAGATATTAAGAAGAGGTGGGAAGAATACACAGAAGAACTGTACAAAAAAGATCTTCACAAACCAGATAACCACAATGGTGTGATCACTCACCTAGAGCCAGACATCCTGGAATGTGAAGTCAAGTGGGCCTTAGAAAGCATCACTACGAACAAAGCTAGTGGAGGTGATGGAATTCCAGTTGAGCTATTTCAAATCCTGAAAGATGATGCTGTGAAAGTGCTGCACTCAATATGCCAGCAAATCTGGAAAACTCAGCAGTGGCCACAGGACTGGAAAAGGTCAGTTTTCGTTCCAATCCCAAAGAAAGGCAATGCCAAAGAAAGTTCAAACTACCGCACAATTGCACTCATCTCACATGCTACTAAAGTAATGCTCAAAATTCTCCAAGCCAGGCTTCAGCAATATGTGAACCGTGAACTTCCAGATGTTCAAGCTGGTTTTAGAAAAGGCAGAGGAACCAGAGATCAAATTGCCAACATCTGCTGGATCATCGAAAAAGCAAGAGAGTACCAGAAAAACATCTATTTCTGCTTTATTGACTATGCCAAAGCCTTTGACTGTGTGAATCACAATTAACTGTGGAAAATTCTGAAAGAGATGGGAATACCAGACCACCTGACCTGTCTCTTGAGAAACCTGTATGCAGGTCAGGAAGCAACAGTTAGAACTGGACATGGAACAACAGACTGGTTCCAAATAGGAAAAGGAGTACGTCAAGGCTGTATATTGTCACCCTGCTTATTTAACTTATATGCAGAGTACATCATGAGAAACGCTGGGCTGGAAGAAACACAAGCTGGAATCAAGATTGCCGGGAGAAATATCAATAACTTCAGATATGCAGATGACACCACCCTTATGGCAGAAAGGGAAGAAGAACTAAAGAGCCTCTTGATGAAAGCGAAAGAGGAGAGTGAAAAAGTTGGCTTGAAGCTCAATGTTCAGAAAACTAAGATCATGTCATCTGGTCCCATCACTTCATGGGAAATAGATGGGGAAACAGTGGAAACAGTGTCAGACTTTATTTGTTTGGGCTCCAAAATCACTACTGATGGTGATTGCAGCCATGAAATTAAAAGACGGTTACTCCTTGGAAGGAAGGTTATGACCAACCTAGATAGCATATTTAAAAGCAGAGACATTACTTTGCCAACAAAGGTCCGTCTAGTCAAGGCTTTGGTTTTTCCAGTGGTCATGCATAGATGTGTGAGTTGGATGGTGAAGAAAGCTGAGTGACGAAGAATTGATGCTTTTGAACTGTGGTGTTGGAGAAGACTCTTAGGAGTCCCTTGGACTGCAAGGAGATCCAACCAGTCCATCCTAAAGGAGATCAGTCCTGGGTGTTCATTGGAAGGACTGATGTTGAAGCCGAACTCCAATACTTTGGCCACCTCATGCGAAGAGTTGACTCAGTGGAAAAGACCCTAATGCTGGGTAGGATTGGGGGTGGGAGGAGAAGGGGACAACAGAGGATGAGATGGTTGGATGGCATCACCGACTCGATGGACATGGGTTTGGGTAAACTCCGGGAGTTGGTGATGGACAGGGAGGCCTGGCATGCTGCGATTCATGGGGTCGCAAAGAGTTGGACATGACTGAGTGACTGAACTGAAGTGAACTGAACTGAAGTTACCTGTGGAAATAAGAAAATCAAACAATTGACTTCAAAAACCAAGAGTAAATTATGGAACAAGTACGGCCTTGCTTGCTCATGTCACCACATTTGACACTTGGGCACATTCAGTCAACAGATACCCTGGGCAAGTATCCAGCCTCATGGTGTCTTTTCATTACTCTGCTGGGACAACAAAGAGCTAAACATGCCACTACAATTAGGAGCTAAGATAGCAGATCCACATATGGAAAGCGTGTGAGGGTTAGAAAGGGAGTGGCATGGGCTACAGATATCCAGAAGGGTGTCACATAGAAAATGAGGCTTGACCTGTATGTGGAGAGACACTAGCCTGTTAAGAAGGAAGCAGGAGGAAATCACAGCCTGCAAATAAATCCTGGACATTTACTCGCTCACAGCAAAACTTCACTATGTTCCAGGACCTTTGAAGACGTACTACAGAAAAATAAATCTAGTTCAAAAAGAGGCATGCACCCCTATGTTCATGGTAGCACTATTTACAGTAGCCAAGACACAGAAGCAACCTAAGTGTCCAGTAACAGATGAATGGACAAAGATGTGGTGTACACACACACACACACACACACACACACACAGGAATACTACTCAGCCATAAAAAAGAATGAAATGCCATTTGTAGCAACATGAATGAACCTAGAGATTATCATACTAAGTGAAGTAAATCAGACAAATATCATATGATGTATGTGGAATCTAAAAAAATGATACAAATGAACTTAATTATGAAACAGAAATAAACTCACATAGAAAACACACTTGTGGTTACCAAAGGGGAAAGGTGGGGGATAAATTAAGAGTTTGGGAATAACAGATACACAGCTAATATATATAAAATAACTAAGCAACAAGGATTTACTAGACTAGCACAGGGAACTATATCTTCAATAGCATGTAATAACCTATAAGAAAGAATTGGAAAAAACTGAATCACTTTGCTGTACACCAGAAATGAACACAACATTGCAAATCAATTAAAAAGTTGGTTGTTTGGAAAAAAAAGAAAAAAAATGCTGCTACACAGTTCTAACTTTTCTAGGGTCAGCATGGTCCTAAAGCATTCCATCCTTATCTAATCTGCATAGCAACTCTATAAGGCAGGCATTATTTAAATCCCTATTTTACAAGTGAAGAAACTGATGCACAGAGAGGTTAAGTAACTTGCCCAACATCACCCAGCTAGAAAGTAGCAGCGCAAGGATTTGAACCCAGGCAGTCGAGCTCCAGGATTTACCATACTTTGTCTCTGGCATTAATCTCCACAGCCATTTGCTTGACATCCCAATAAAAGGCTATTTATTCATAAGGCTGGGTAAAAGGACTCTGGGAAGTAAAGTGACTCTCCTCACTCTTTCATGCTGCTGACAGTTTGAGGTAGATATTAGGAGTTTTTTTTTTTTTTCCCAAAGAGGTGGGAGACAGCAGTACCAACAAGAGCAAGCAGAGATGAGGTCACAGGGGAAGCTACCAGGGGTACAACATTAGACGCTAAGAGCCCAGCGGTTCTCACTCTACTGCTGGAAACTCTTCCTCCTACACAAATCCTGACACATGGCAATTAAAGGAAGCACACACGCATACAAGTCCTTGAGGTTTTAAAGTAAAAATTAATGAGTCCATCTAATTTGGACTCAGAAAACACGTGGGTGGAAGAAATTCCTGCAGTGACAGCTGATGTGACAGTTATTTCATGAAAAGGAAAAGAACTTCCCTGCCTGCCTTCGGATTTAAATGTTTCCAGAAGTGATTCTAAACCTTAGCCTGAAACCATACACAGGACAGGAGCTGAATATAGATATTCTGTGGAGAAAACCTCTTCAGCTTCCCCAGTGAAGATGATGTGAGGGAAAATGAGATGAAATATCCCCTTCTCTTCAACCTTCTTGAGAGCCCAAGAAAAGCAGCAGGCTCCTTCTCTGCTCAGGCACTCTTATCAATTGAAATTAGATTTCTAAAGGCATTGTGGAAAACAAGAATCGCATACTGAAAGGTTTCATTAAGCTATCGCAATTATCTGAATCTAAATACACTAAAGTAACAGATGCTATCCTACCTTGTTGGCTCCCTCCCTGCCCAAGAAATGCAAAATCTAAGACCTCCACATATATCCCTAGTGGTCTACCTTAAAGGACAGTCCATAAGGCAAACCACAAACTCTTGTGCTCCCTCCTAGAGTGAGGTAGACTGTAATATTGAAAAATTGCATCTTTTCTGGTTTCCCTCCTCTCTGGCGAGCCTCCTCTCCACTCCCAGAGGAAGACATTTCCAGAACTGCTGACAACCCCCAGAGGAGGAAGGCCTTCCTTCCTCCTCTTGGGCAGATGGTATTTGCATACTGACATATTGTAAATCTAGTCACCCAGGTAACCGGCTCCAGTTAGCAACAGCGCAATGAAGGTCAGCTTGATTCCTTCTAAAATTAGAAGTCAGACCAATTGGATTTTTAACTGTTCAAGGTAGGATGCCCAGTTAGATGGCAAATCCAATTCTGAAAGTGAATTTTTCAGTTGGGAGATTCAGCACTAGTTAATAAAGGTAACTTGGGGGAGGGAGGGGGATAAAAGGCAAGTTGGAGCATTTCAACATGATAATAACATAGGTTTTGACATGTAAAAGATTTCAGTTCTATGATTTTGCTGTTTCTGTGAATAATTCTTCTGACTCCAGACTCGGTTGGTAGAGTCGTTCGTGGCCTTGGATCTCCCTTAACCTTCACAGGCAATTGGTCATTAAGGACTGGTAATTCCATGCCTGCCCTCTCAGGGCTTCTACAGTTGGCTGCCACCAACTGCACTGTGGTACCTTCTCTCTCTGCCCCATCTATCCTTCCCTCAAAGTCGAACTGCTGGGCACTAAACCCTTTTTCCCCAACTTCTTTTGTCTCTGCCCACGTGGATCCCTCCTACCTGGGATTTGCTCCCTTCTCTTCTTTTGCTCCCTTCTCTTCAACAGTATGTGAACCGTGAACTTCCAGATGCTCAAGCTAGATTTAGAAAAGGCAGAGGAACCAGAGATCAAATTGCCAACATCCGATGGGTCATCAAAAAGGCAAGAGAATTCCAGAAAAACATCTACTTCTGCTCTATTGACTACACCAAAGCCTTTGACTGTGTGGATCACAATAAACTGTGGAAAATTCTTCAAGAGATGGGAATACCAGACCACCTTATCTGCCTCCTGGAAAATCTGTATGCAAGTCAAGAAGCAACAGTTAAAACTGGACATGGAACAACAGACTGGTTCCAAATAGGGAAAGAAGTACGTCAAGGGTGTATATTGTCACCCTGCTAATTTAACATCTATGCAGAGTACATCATGAGAAATGCCGGGCTGGATGAAGCAAAAGCTGGAATCAAGATTGCTGGGAGAAATATCAATAACCTCAGATATGCAGATGACACCACCTTTATGGCAGAAAGCGAAGAAGAACTAAAGAGCCTCTTGATGAAAGTGAAAGAGGAGAGTGAAAAAGTTGGCTTAAAACTCAACATTCAAAAAACTAAGATCATGGCATCCGGTCCCTTCTCTTCATGGCAAATAGATGGGGAAACAATGCAAACAGTGAGGCTTTATTTTCTTGGGCTCCAAAATCACTGCAGATGGTGACTGCAGCCATGAAATTAAAAGTCGCTTGTTTCTTAGAAGAAAAGCTATGACAAACCTAGATGGCATATTAAAAAGCAGAGACGCTACTTTTCCAACAAAGGTCCATCTAGTCAAAGCTATGGTTTCTCCAGTAGTCATGTATGGATATAAGCTTTCATAAAGAAAGCTGAGCGATGAAGAATTGATGCTTTTGAACTGTGGTGTTGGAGAAGACTCTTGAGAGTCCTTTAGACTGCAAAGAGATTAAACCAGTCAATCCTAAAGGAAATCAACCCTGAATATTCACTGGAAGGACTGATGCTGAAGCTGAAGCTCCAATACTTTAGACACCTGATGGGAAGCACTGACTCATTGGAAAAGAGTCTGATGCTAGGAAAGATCAAAGGCAGGAGGAGAAGGGGACGACAGAGGATGAGATGGTTGGATGGCATCACCAACTTGATGGACATGAGTTTGAGCAAGCTCTGGGAGTTGGTGATGGACAGGGAGGTCTGGCATGCTGCAGTCCATGGGGTCGCAAAGAATTGGACACCACTGAGCAATTGAACTGAACTGAACTTCTTTTGCTGACCATGGAGAGGGGTCTTGGATGGGCTTCAAGGAATGCATGAAGTGTGCACAATTTTCCCCACCCCTCACTGTTAACTTCTCAAAAGACCCACATCTCCTAAAATGTTAAGAGTCACTAGCTATCTAATTACAGATGGTGGGAATTCCCTGGTGGTCCAGGGGTTAAGACTCTGCACTTATACTTGCAAGGGGGTACGAATTCAATCCCAGGTCAGGGAAGTAAGATCCCACACTGTGTGTGGTGAGGCCAAAAAAATAGTAATAATTACAGATGGTATCTACATCAGTATTTCCCAGAATGCCTTCAAGGAATGTCAGTTCCATGGGATGTTAAACAATGGGGAGAAAAAGAGTTTCACACTCACATAAGCTTGGGAAACACTAGCCCAAGCAATGTATAACAGGTGTTTCTAATGTGGGCTTTCATTGCACCTTAGGTGTACTGATATATACTGTGAACCACTGATTTCACAGGAAACTCTTTCTCAGCAGACACTTCTCAATACCCCCCTGGTGGACCCCAGGAAACCTGGGCCTTTCTTCTAATCACAACTACCAAGTCATGCACTGCTTTGTGTTGGTGCTTTCATTACTGTTTTGAGCTATTTATTTTTTATTCCGTGTTTTTAACAATTTTTAGAAATCCTATCACTGTACTTATCACCTTATGTTGTACTCACTTTATATCATTTTATATACATCTCTCCTTAACTGAAAGCCACCTGAGAGTGGAGTACACACCTGGATATCATATCCCCAACGCCAAGCTCCAGACTTAGACACTCACTGTATGTCAAATGACTGACTGATGAATGAATGACTGATTGAGCTTATCTGCCCAACTGGATAACAAGCTCCTTCAGAATATAAACTACACTTTAAACCTCCCTGTGTTGCATTTAGAAAACAACTTTTCATATGGCAAAAGAGTCAATAAAATTATGAAAATTTAAATCCATTCGAGAATATTTATCAAACTTATGCCCTGGGCACCAAGCATATTAAAGTGATAAAGTACAGTCCCTGCAATCAAGGCGCTTACATTCTGGTAAGGGAAATAGATATATAAACAGAAAATGATGATAAAATATAAATACTCGAAAAGGAAGTGCAAGCTGCCTGGGAACACAGGATGGAGCCCTCAGATACATGTCTGCCTGTGGGAAGCCGGGAGGGGTCAGCACTGTGATGAGGAATCTGTCATCAGGGCCTGACCACCCAGGTCTTTGTCTGGTTATTTTGGGGGGATATTGGCCACGAGGCTGCTCAAGTTGAGGTAGTATTCACCCTAGCTATGGTCTCAAGTACAAGAGGGGTTCCACCTCACCTCCTCAATTGAAACTGGTGGGCCCTGTTGCTCAGGGAGAGCTGTACTAGAGCCAGGCAGGCAGTCTGCCTTCACTGTCTGCAACTCCACAGTCCATCAGTGTCTTTTCCAATGAGCCGGCTCTTCGCATCAGGTGGCCAAAGTATTGGAGCTTCAGCTTCAGCATCAGTCCTTCCAATGAATATTCAGGACTGATTTCCTTTAGGATGGACTGGTTGGATCTCCTTGCAGTCCAAGGGACTCTCAAGAGTCTTCTCCAGCACCATAGCTTGAAAGCATCAGTTGTTCAGCACTCAGCCTTCTTTATGGTCCAACTTTCACATCCGTACATGACTACTGGAAAAACCAGATCTTTGACTATATGGACCTTTGTCGGCTTTTTAATACACTGTCCAGGTATGTCACAGTTTTCCTTCCAAGGAGCAAGCGTCTTTTAATTTCATGGCTGCAGTCACTGTCCACACTGATTTTGGAGTCCAAGAAAATAAAATCTGTCACTGTTTCTACTTTTTCCTCTTCTATTTGCCACAAAGTGATGGGACTGGATGCCATGATCTTAGTATTTTTAATGTTGAGTTTTAAGCCAGCCTTTTCACTCTCTCTTTCATCCTCATAAGAGGTTTTTTTAGTTCTTCTTTACTTTCTGTCACTAGAGAGGTACCATCTGCATACCTGAGATTGTTGATATTTCCCCAAGCAATCTTGACTCCAGCTTGTGATTCATCCAGCCCAGCATTTCGCATGATGTACTCTGCATGTAAGTTAAACAAGCAGGGTGACAATATACAGCTTTGAGGTACTCCTTTGCCAATTTGGAACCAGTCCATTGTTTGATACCCAGTTCTGTTGATTCTTGACCTGCATACAGGTTTCTCAGGTGACAGGTAAGGTGGTCTGGTATTCTTATCTCTTTAAGAATTTTCCACAGTTTGTTGTAATCCGCACAGTCAAAGACCATGACTGCAGTCACCAGGCTTGTCTGTTCATGGAATTCTCCAGGCAAGAATAGTGGAATGAGTAGCCATTCCCTTCTCCAAGGAATCTTACAGACCCAGGGATAGAACCCGGGTCTCCTGCACTGCAGGTAGATTCTTTACTGCATGAGCCACCAGGGAGGCCCAGATGCCTGTTAACATTTCCATTACTCAAGAAAAGCTGGAAATCTAGATTTTTATATGAACATCCTAACTTCTAAATGCTGGCTGAAATTTAAAAAAAAAAAAAAAAAACAACCCACAACACTCTATAAACATGAGAAATTGAAATATTTATCCACATTAGGTTGTAACCTCTGATTACATGTAACTCAGTTACAATAAAGAGAGAAAACAGATGTGCACAGAATAATACTGGAAAGTGTTATCTTCAGAGCCAAGCTATCTCATTCATGTTTGAGTCCCATGACAATTATGGGAATAAAGAAGGTATAAGAACACAGTAAATGTTTTAGCATAGCTCCATTTTCAAAGGCTTTCTCCATATCCTTCACCATCCCAGTACTGATACTGGCCAGAAAGCACAAATCAGAAAACAAGTACACTTTATTAGAGCAATAATAATACTAGTTAGTGTTTCCTGAACGTTTAGACTAAGAGCTTTACATAACAATTATCCCATTTAATCCTGAAGGCAACCCTTTCTTGTAGACAATTTTACCATCTCAGTTTTCAAATGAGGAATCTGGGGCATAGAGAAGTTAGGAAAATTACCAGAAGTCACACAAATACGTGGAGCAGCTGGCAGTCACCCCAGGTCTTTGCCACCAAGAGTCCTGGGCTGGGCATCAATCATCCTCTCTAACTCTGAGGCAGGAAGTGGTGGTCAGCACAGGGGTCTGGAGGGAAGCAACAGATTTTCCATCCTGGCAGGTAGAACACAGAAATGAGGAATTAAAGTGCACAAACAAGTAGAAGCATGGGAGAGAATTCAAAGAAATACAAACGGCTGATAAACAAGTGAAAAATGTTCAACCGCAAGTATTCAGTATGACTCCAGAATTTCACAATGGGAAGACAGGTAAAAAAAAATTTTCTTCACACAAACTAATACATTTCACCTATTAGATTAGTAAAGACGAAAAAGGCTTGCCAGTGTTGGCGAGGTGGAGGGGACAGATCCTTGACCACACTGGTGGGAGAGCAAAGGGAGAAGATGATTTTGTCTGTTAAATTTTAAGATGTTTTTATCATTTGACCTAGTTACTCTATCTAGGAATATATCCTAGAGAAACTCTTTTGCATTTGTGCAAAGATGTACACGTTTCAGATTATTCATTGCTCCATTTATGCAACAGCACAAAGCTGGAAAAACTCCAATTGTCTATCAATGGGACCAGTTAGATAACAAGGTAGATCCAAATAGTGAAATACAATGCAGCCATTAAATCATGAAATAGATCTCTATTTGCCAAAATGGAAAGAGGCCCCAGATGCATACTTAAGTGAAGAAAAAACAAAGTGAGCTGCAAACAATAGGTAAAGCAGGAGTTTCAGTAAAATGCCCATGTGTGTACTAGTATATGAATTGGTAAGAAAAATTTAAAAAATTATCTGTCAGTTGTTAACGATAATTATCCAAGATGGGATTGTGGGAAATGTACTTCTGATAAGGTTTGAAGTTTTATAAAAAGCATGTATTTTTCAATTAAAGAAATAAGTTAGTATGGAAAGGGTGACCCTATGTTGAAATTTTGAGGCAGGATTCCAATTCCTGGGTTGGACATTAGAAAAAGGAAGCGACTTGAGGTTGTTCCTGGGAAAGGGCAGCTGCACAGGTTGTGTACTGCACAAGAACACCTTCTTGAGTCGTACAGGGCTTGGGGCTTTAGATAGGCTCTTAGTGGCTCAGATGGTAAGGAGTCCGCCTGCAATGCAGGAGACCCGAGTTCAATCTCTGTGTGAGGAATATCCCCTGGAGAAGGGAATGGCAACCCACTCCAGTATTCTTGCCTGGAGAATTCCATGGACAGAGAAGCCTGGTGGGCCACACTCCATGGGGTCGCGAAGAGTCGGACATGACTGAGCAACTAACTGTTAACTGAAACAAGAACTCAGAAAGGTAACCAAAGCAGTCTTGATATCTATGCAGGACAGGAGGTTATTATTAGAAGGCGGCCCAGAGAAGAGAGGGCAGAAGTTGCCCAAAATAGGCAGAAGCTCCTAACTTTTCAAAGTAATTTGCAAAGCTCTGCATAAAGTGAGACTGTGTCTTATTGAAGTAAATCTGCCTTTAATTTGAGTGGATTGGGTTCTAGAATTTCCTTTTCAGGCTAAAGTGTTTTAAAGCTCCCATAGAAATAACGTCACTAGGTCAGGCTGGGAAAGACTAACTGATCCATAATTTTCCTAAATAAAAGCCCAACCACCATTCTAATAATGTTTTTTTAAAGAAATGCACTGAGTTCCAACAGGGTGTGAGGAAATGAGGAACTTAACTCCTCTTCCCTGCCCCCAGGTAAGCGTGAATGTTCCCCAAAGTATGTTCTTCTTACATCTAAAGGATGTGAATATATGTTCCACTTTAACATATTTTTTTTTCTTTTTGATCAGAGAACTCCATAATCAAACAAGTCTGGGAGAAACTGGTTCAAACCAGGTTGAACAGGTTTTATTTACTTTTTTTAGTTTTTAATTGTGGTAAAATATACATCACAGAAACGCATTTCCTGCATTGGCAGGCGGATTCTTTAACCAACGTGCATCTGGGAGGCCCAAGTGTCACTCTTTCTGCGTATCTGCCTAGTGATATTCTGCCCTCCTCTCAAGGCCCTGCTTCCATTCCACCTTTTCTGAGAGGTGAAAATAGAGTCCTGAAATGGGGATGATTGGGCCCATCTCCGAGAATCCTACAGAGCTGGGCTATATCCTTAAAAAAACAACAAAATCATATTATCATCTGGTTACTAAGTTGGTTAGTTTTCCCTATAGAAAAATTAGAATATGTATAAGGTATTTTTTTTCAACTCATCTAGAAGTAAACAATAGTAACATTTAGGGACATATTCTTTTTAGCTTCTTGAAATGTTTTTAAGCTAAATTAAAATTAAATTGAATATATCACTTTGTAAAGTGCTTTTCCTAACTTAATATTTTGTCAGCATTTCCTGTATCTTTAAATATTCTTCAAAATATTTTTGGAGAAGGAAATGGCAACTCACTTCAGTATTCTTGCCTGGAAAATCCCAGGCAGGCTCCAGCCCATGGGGTCACAAAAACACAACTGAGCACAGCACGCATGCTCCAAAAATTATTAACAGCGCAAAAGGTAGCCCATTGTATGGACATAATTTAACAAATTCCCAGCTACCAAATAAGAATTTTAAAAATGTTTGTTTACTCCAGCGCATTACACATAGTAAGTATATTTACACATAGTAAGTATTCAGAAGACATTTGTTGAACTGAATTTTATTATCGATAGCAATAGCCAATTCCTGTTCTCAATTTACTTCAGCATTCAAATAGCAAAAAAATTATTTATTTATTGGCGCAAAGTGAAAGCTTGTAGTCCTAACCACTAGGCCACCAGGGAATTCCTGAAAATAAATCATTTAAGTGGAAAAAAGTTGTTTTCAGGTTCTGTGATAACATGGACTTACAGAATTTATAAACTTTAGTCAGAAAAGCAAATTAGAACTGAAGAAAGCACTGCCTTCCCCAGCCCATGAAGGCCACCGCATCTTCTTCCAAAGACTGAAACCCGTAAGTAAGGCAGTAATGTGAACAAAACCAACAATATCGTAAATCTACAGAGAGACTGCATGTTCAGAAAACTTCTACAGATCTTCAGTATCGTCTAATCTAGAAATCTGTGAAAATCTTATTTCATCTTTTTTCATTTATCCTTTCTTCTGTATATCTCATCACATTAAAACATACTGACTTTTTTCAGTTGGTAAAAGCTAGTTAAATTGCATTTATGCACTTGCTCACAATCAAGTGAACTTTCAGTATCACTAACTAATCCACCTGTCACTTAGTTGTATCTCCCAAGCATGATGATTTAAGGAAGGAGAGGAGAGGAAATGGAAAGGAACTGAATGGGACTGAGATCAGCTCAGTGCCCATAAGGGCAGGCAAGGGGCTTCAAGAATGGGCTAACAGTAGTGGGCCAACAACTGGACAAGGCAAAGGGCCAAAAAGCCTTGAGAGAAGCCCCAGTGCTAATTAGGCGAAGAAGTCACATTGCTGGCCAGAATACAAAAAAACAACAACAAACAAACATGGGAAGAAATGTTACTCCACAATTTTACACATGGCCCAGCTGACATTTGTGTGAAAAGGTACATATGCAGAGGTTCAACCATATCTTTTTCTCAGAAACTACTATTTGAAGATCTCCTCTAGAAGCCTAAGAAGTATCAAAATTAAGAGCTCAAAATAGGATAAATCAAGGCAGAAAAGATCTAATGATGTACATGGAAACCAGCAAAATAGCTATGTCTAAATAATGGAAATACAAAATACTGACTGAAAATAAAAATTGTAATATACAATGCCAAAAATACTAATAATTTTCTGAGTGCTACATATTATAGTAGGTGACAGTGGCTTGAGAAAACATAAATGAAGAAGGGGAGGGAAGAAAAAACGTATTTCTCCACGTACTGATTACATTGACTTTGGTAATCAGAAAAAGCAAAGGTTGAGAATGCTTTTGCAAAATTTAAAGGAAGAATTAAAACAGGATGTAAATTTTCAAGTCATAGAGAAAATATAGTGCATAGAGCAAATAGCAAATGTTAAAGGAAAAGTAAAAATAAAATAAGATGAAATAAGATCTTACTATTAATTTTAAGAAGATGCTATACTTCCATGTTTAAAGGAAATAACTTTCATTTGGGTTGAAAAAATACAATCCAGTGACACTTTGCTTATAAGAGACAGGACTAAAACAAAATGAGACAGAAATGGTCACAATAAAAGGATGATCAAAGATTTGGCAGACAACAAACAAAATGAACTGACTATGATTCATGATAACAGAGGCTGTATTTTCTTTTTATGTACTCATGGAACATTTATAAAAAACTAACCATAGAGTAAATCACAATAAAAACCTAAATAAATTCCAAATGGAACTATATTGGACTCACTGTCACACCTTCCCTCATCCTCTAAAATACTCACTTAAAACAGCAGAAGTCTAAATCAAAACCGTAACTCTTGGAAACTTAAGAAAATCCTTTTTGATAAACTTTTGGTTATGGTAGAAATCAAAACTACAGCTACAAACAATTAAAAAATAGAAAATAACAACAGGAACACTTCATATTAAATATTAGGTGATACAGGAAAAGTTGTTATCAGAGGCAAGGTAAACCGATGGGAACATGACTATTATCTAACTCTTAGGTTGCTTAAAGCAACCTAAATCCAAATTCGGATGCCATTTAAATACTATATGTACATATAAACATATACACATTAGAGAGAGAGGGGAAGGAAGGAAGGAAGGGAGGGAGGAAGGAAGAAAAGACTCTCCATAACATTGAGTGAAAAACAATTTAAAGAGTAGCTATCTCTGGGTTGTGGAATTTCTTTCTTTCTGAGTTTCCTAAATATTCTCAATGAGAAAGTATCACTTTTATAATCAGAACAAAATTAAAAGCACAACAAAACATAATTTACAGTCATCAGAGGGTAGGAACAAAACAAAACAACATCTTGCCAAAATAATCAAGGCAATTAAAATTATCTCCTTTTCTTTGACTTTTAAGCACCAGCCTGTTGATGGTTATTACTAGCCTGGTTTTATTGTTTCAGCACAGTTCCATCCTCTGGTCTTGTGCCTGAACATGGGATATGGTGTGCACAGGTTGACAACTCCTAACCGCTGCTGCCTGTTTAGGGAAAGTCAAGCGTTCAGGAAAGTGGGGAACCGCAGACAGTTCAGTGACTGCTATGTTTTTAAGGTTACCAGTGTGATAGGACAGCATCTGCATTACAGAATTGATGGGAAAAAAAATAAATGGCTGAAGAGAATTTCCTCTTTTGTTGTGTGTTGTTTTGGGTTTTTTGTTTGTTTTAAAAAACAAATAGGTGGGAGTTAATATAAATGACACTTCAAATATCAGAAGCAACCCCAGGCAGCAATTCAAACCCACATTAAAAAAGTGCCAGTAAAGGTAATAATGTAATTTAAAATATAGAACAAATACATATCTCTTCTTTCTTAACTGATTTAGTACAGGATATAGATACAGATATAGATATAGGTGTAGATATAGATATCTTCCCAGGTGGCACAGCGGTACAGAAGCTGCCTGGCAATGCAGGAGACACAAGAGACATAGATTTGATCCCTGGGCCAAGAAGATCCCCTGATAAAGGAAATGGCAACCCACTCTAGTACTCTTGTCTAGAAAATTCCATGGACAGAGGAAAGTGGTGGGCTACCGTCCTTGGGGTCTCAAAGAGATGCACACAACTGAGCAAGCACTCATGCACAGATATATACATACAGATAGACAGACAGACAGATAGATAAAAGATAGATGTGTGTGAGCTCAGAAGTATCCAACCCACTGCAACTCTATGGACTGTAGCCCGCTAGGCTCCTCTGTCCTTAGGATTTTCCTGGCAAGAGTCCTGGAGTGGGTTGCCATTCCTTCCTCCAGGGGATCTTCCCAATCCAGGGATCAAACCCACATCTCCTGCATCTCCTGTATTGCAGGCAGATTCTTTACCACTGAGACACCAGGGAAGCGCTGTGTGTGTGTGTGTGTGTGTGTTACCACTGAGACACCAGGGAAGCCCTGTGTGTGTGTGTGTGTGTGTGTGTGTCCTGTGTGTGTGTGTGACACCAGGGAAGCCGTGTATGTGTGTGTGTGTGTGTGTGTTACCACTGAGACACCAGGGAAGCCCTGTGTGTGTGTGTGTGTGTGTGTCCTGTGTGTGTGTGTGTGTGTGACACCAGGGAAGCCGTGTATGTGTGTGTGTGTGTGTGTGTGTGTGTAACAGATTCACTTTGCTGTATACCTGAAACTAACACAACATTGTAAATCAACTACATCTCAATAGTAGTATAAAACAGTATGTCTAGAAGTGTACTGTTGGGTCTATAACAGAAATGTAGTATATTTGACAATAAGTGCACAGAGGAGATGAGTATGAACAAAGCTATATGAGAGTAAGGAAATGGTACCAGATGGTAACTCATATCCAAGACACCAATGAAGAGAGCCAGAAACAGTAAATAAGCAGGTTACTATAGTAAACTATAAAAACGTTTTTATTGAAGAATGGTTTATTTACAATATTGTGTTAGTTTCTGCTGTACAACAAAGTGAATCAGTTATACATATTTATATATCCATTCTTTTTTAAAAATTTTTTCCCATATAGCTCATTACAGAGTATTGAGTAGAGTTCCCTGTGCTATACAGTAGGTTCTTATTTTATATATTAATGTGAATATGTCTATTTTATATAGTAATATACATATGTCAGTCCCAATCTCCCAATTTATCCTTCCCCACACTTCCCCCTGATAATCATGCTTGTCTTCTACATCTGTGACTCTATTTCTGGTTTGTTGTAAGTTCATTTGTATCATTTTTTAGATTTCACATATAAACGATATCATCTGATATTTGTCTTTGTCAGAATTACTTCACTTATATGATCATCTCTATGTCCATCCATGTTGCTGCAAATGGCGTTATTTCAATCTTTTTTGTGGCTCAGTAACATTCCATCATATATAAGTACCATATCTTTATCCAGTCATCTGTCAATGGACATTTTGGTTACTTGCATGTCTTGCTTATTGTAAATAGTGCTGCTATGAATACTGGAGTGCATGTATCTTTTCGAATTAAAGTTTTTTCCACTTATATGACCAGGAGTGGGATTGCCAAATCATATGGCAGTTCTAGTTATAGTTTTTTTAAGGAACCTCCATACTGTTACCCACAATGATTGCACCAATTTGCATTCTCACCAACAGTGTAGGAGGCCCTTTTCTCCACACAAAGAGGGACAATTTACAATGATAAAAGGGCCAACTTCTCAGGAACATACAATTATAAATACGTATGCACCTAAAAAAGCTCTGAAATACATAAGGCAAAAATTAATGGGAGAAATAGATTAATTTGGAGACTTCGAAACTCCATCTCAATAATGGACAGAATGGTTAGGCAGAAGTTCAACAAGGAAACAAAAGACTTGAACACCAAAAACCAACCAGACCTAACATAACCACAGAACATTCCACCCAACACAGCAGAATACATTTTTTTCAGTGCAGAAGGAACAGTCTCCAGAAGAGACCAAATGGTAGAACGCAAAACAAACTTCAATAAATTTAAAAAGACTGACTTCATTCAAAGCATGTTCTCTGACAACAATGGAATGAAATTAGAAATTTGAGAAATTCACAAATAGGTATGAATATAACAACTCACTCTTAAGCAACCAATGGGTCAAAGAAGAAATCACAAGAGAAATTAGAAATAAAAGTTAAGACAAAACATATCAAAAAGTATGAGATGCAGTTAAAACAGAGAAAAGCAGCAGAGAAAAATCAATGAATCCAAAAGTTGGTGCTTTGAAAAGATCAACAAAATTGACAATCTTTTAGCTAGACTGACCGAGAAAACAGATGACTCAAATTAGGAATATCATTAAACACTGCTTTGCTAGAATATGTTTTCCAGGTCCTTTTGCCCCAGGGTGGAGAATGAGTTCTAGAAAGATTTTTAGCCATTTTCTTATAACTTTTTAGCAGAAGCTTAAAATTGTGCTCTTCAATAGTTTTGCACATGTAGCTGCCAGTTCCTGGAACAGCAAAACAATTATTACCTCTGTGCCTTTTTAGTTGCTTTAGAAAAGACCTGTTTGGCACCAACCTCAGAAAATAGGAAGATACAAGTGACTTTTTTGTGTTTTGTTTATACGGTGTTGTCATGTTTTCATTTGCTGTAAACTTCCAGGCAGATACAAAGTAAAATAAAAACAACCTATGTTCAATAGAGTGGTCAAGTGGTCCTATTCCTTTGGAGACAGATGCTCCACAGACTCCTAGAAGGTTGAAGAAAATACCAGGGCTGTAAAAAAGTTACCCAGAAACCCTTTTCCTTTCAAATCAGAGTCCATTCGCTTTGCTAAGCTTTCGTACACTCATGAGTGAGAGGAAGTGGTTCAGTGTGTGATAATTTCTCCAAGTTCCTGCACCTTCTGTCCAGTTCTATAAATGGGAAATCCAAGGTGTCATCCTTTATGCCTTCCTACTCCACCCCCCAGCATATCCTGGAGATTTATTTCTCAATAACTCTCACCTCCACTGATTCTCTTCATCCCACAGCCGTTGCCCTGGTCAAAGATACAACCATTTCTGGACCCCATAATAGCTTCCAGAAAGCAATGCTCGAATCCACTCCTGTCCCTCTCCATTTCTTTCTCCTCACTATAAATCTGTTTCTTTTTTAAAAAATTTATTTATTTATTTTAATTGAAGGCTAATTACTTTACAATATTGTAGTTGTTTTTGCCATACACTGACATGAATCAGCCATGGGTGTACATGTGTCCCCCATCCTGAACCCCCCTCCTACCTCCCTCCCCGTCCCATCCCTCAGGGTCATCTCAGTGTTGCCAAGACTAAATCCTTCAACTGCTCTTGGAATCAATCCCCAGGCTTCAGCATGGTCCATGACAGATGCCCACCCTGATGGATTGGGTACCTCCTCTAACTGGAGGGTGTACCCTCCTCGCCTTTACAGTTTTGTGTTTCAGATACACTGGCTTACTCCCCTCCTCCTAGGAGCTTCTGAATGCATGGTTCTCTCAATCTCCTTTCCTTTGCGTAGTTAACATTATCTGACTGAGCTCACCAAACTTCTCCCTGAGTACCCAAGACTAGATCCATTCTCCCAGTCAGAGCCTCCTTATAACCCATTGTCCCTTCCTTCTTGAGAAAAGGTTAAGGTGGGACCGGGATTGACAAATGTACCAACTCTCCAGTGGCAGACATCACTTACTTGTCAACAGCCTAACTGCCTCCATAATCCTCTTCAATGGCCCCTACAGATTGACCAGCCTGATGGTTTTATGTTTTAGTGCTTTTGTACCTGAGCCAATTTACTCCTTAAATATTCAATGTCCTAATTTTTTCAAACTCCTTAAGTAGTTTGCATTGTTACTCTCTCAAGCTACCTTCAAACATTTAAACCAAATTTGCATTACAATTTAAAGCCATTTCCTGGAAAAGATCGTACTTTACTAAAATCCCAGAGAGCTGAGAACAGCCTAGTGACTCTAAAAAAAAAGAAAAAAAGCACAAGTAAATCCTACAACCCTGCTTATGAGTTCATAAAAAAAGAGAGAAGAAAAACACTAAGGAATAAATATTAATAATTCATAAGCCTATGATGCAGCTATGGTAATAGGATTATTTACTTAATCACACAAACTTTCATCTTATTACTTTACTGTTAGTCCATACAGTGTTTTCAGAGTGCTGAACACTATGGTTCATCTAAGGGCTTCAATTAGGACATTAAGGACTAATGTTTACTGAACAAATTTCTTAATGTGCCAAAGACTGTCTAACAGCTTTCTGCACACTAATTCTTTTAATCCTCATTAATAACTCTGAGACAGGTGCAATTATGATCACTCCTACTGCACAGATGAGAGAACTGAGCCACAGGCAAAGCAGGAGACTAAAATTAAGATATTTTCAGACATGCTGCTGCTGCTGCTAAGTCACTTCAGTCGTGTCCAATTCTGTGCGACCCCATAGACGGCAGCCCACCAGGCTCCGCCGTCCCTGGGATTCTCCAGGCAAGAACACTGGAGTGGGTTGCCATTTCCTTCTCCATCAGACATGCTAGGATTCAAAAAGTTTCTCTCTCTTACACATTTTCTTATGAGGAACTTCCAAGAGGATATACCTGTTAGGGGAAGCACACTGACTGAAACCGCCCACCGTGGCCAGGCACCAGAGCAACCATTTGCATGAGCTGTTTTACAACAGGAGGTCCTGGTAAGGAACACAGAACTAATAAGCCACCACCAACCGGAAGAGTTCGGGAAAAGTCAAAAGGAGACACCACATGTCTGACCACCTCCCAGAATCCTCTCTGGCATCCATCTTGGCTGAACAAGGCGTGCACCACCAGGAAGGACTCTGAGTCAGAATGACTGGATAAAGACAATTCAGTTCAGTCTCTCAGTCGCGTCCGACTCTTTGTGACCCCATGAACCATAGCACGCCAGGCCTCCCTGTCCATCACCAACTCCCAGAGTCCACTCAAACCCATGTCCATCGAGTCGGTGATGCCATCCAGCCATCTCATCCTCTGTCGTCCCCTTCTCCTCCTGCCCTCAATCTTTCCCAGCATCAGGGTCTTTTCAAATGAGTCAGCTCTCCGCATCAGGTGGCCAAAGATTGGTGTTTCAGCTTCAACATCAGTCCTTCCAATGAACACCCAGGACTGATCTCCTTTAGGATGGACTGGTTGGATCTCCTTGCAGTTAAAGGGATTCTCAAGAGTCTTCTCCAGCACCACAGTTCAAAAGCATCAATTCTTTGGCGCTTAGCTTTCTTTATAGTCCAACTCTCACATCCATACATGACCACTGGAAAAACCATAGCCTTGACTAGACGGACCTATGTTGGCAAAGTAATGTCTCTGCTTTTTAATATGCTGTCTAGGTTGGTCATAACTTTCCTTCCAAGGAGTAAGCGTCTTTTAATTTCATGGCTGCAGTCACCATCTGCAGTGATTTTGGAGCACAGAAAAATAAAGTCAGCCACTGTTTCCACTGTTTCCCCATCTATCTGTCATGAAGTGATGGGACCGGATGCCATGATCTTAGTTTTCTGAATGTTGAGCTTTAAGCCAATTTTTTCACTCTTCTCTTTCACTTTCATCAAGAGGCTCTTCAGTTCTTTACTTTCTGTCATAAGGGTGGTGTCATCCGCATATCTGAGGTTATTGATATTTCTCCCAGCAATCTTGATTCCAGCTTTTGCTTCCTCCAGCCCAGCGTTTCTCATGATGTACTCTGCATAGAAGTTAAATAAGCAGGGTGACAATATACAGCCTTGATGTACTCCTTTTCCTATTTGGAACCAGTCTATTGTTCCATGTCCAGTTCTAACTGTTGCTTCCTGACCTGCATACAGGTTTCTCAAGAGACAGGTCAGATGGTCTGGTATTCCCATCTCTTTCAGAATTTTCCACAGTTTATTGTGATCCACACAGTCAAAGGCTTTGGCATAGTCAATAAAGCAGAAACAGACATTTTTCTGGAACTCTCTTGCTTTTTCGATGATCCGGATGTTGGCAATTTGATCTCTAGTTCCTCTGCCTTTTCTAAAACCAGCTTGAACATCTGGAAGGTCACGGTTCACGTATTGCTGAAGCCTGGCTTGGAGAATTTTGATCATTACTTTACTAACGTGTGAGATGAGTGCAATTGTGCGGTAGTTTAGCATGCTTTGGCATTGCCTTTCTTTGGGATTGGAATGAAAACTGACCTTTTCCAGTCCTGTGGCCACTGCTGAGTTTTCCAGATTTGCTGGCATACTGAGTGCAGCACTTTCACAGCATCACCTTTCAGAATTTGAAATAGCTCAATTGGAATTCCATCATCTCCACTAGCTTTGTTCGTAGTGATGCTTCCTAAGGCCCACTTGACTTCACATTCCAGGATGTCTGGTTCTAGGGGAGTGATCACACCATCGTGGTTATCTGGGTCGTGAAGAACTTTTTTGTACAATTCTTCTGTGAATTCTTGCCACCTCTTCTTAATATCTTCTGCTTCTGTTAGGTCCCTACCATTTCTGTCCTTTATTGAGCCCATCTTTGCATGAAATGTTTCCTTGGTATCTCTAATTTTCTTGAAAAGATCTCTAGTCTTTCCCATTCTATTGTTTTCCTCTATTTCTTTGCATTGATCGCTGAGGAAGGCTTTCTTATCTCTCCTTGCTATTCTTTGGAACTCTGCATTCAAATGGGTATATCTTTCCTTTTCTCCTTTGCTTTTTGCTTCCCATCTTTTCATAGCTATTTGTAAGTCCTCCTCAGACAGCCATTTTGCTTTTTTGCATTTCTTTTTCTTGGGGATGGTCTGGATTCCTATCTCTTGTATGTCACGAACCTCCATCCATAGTTCATCAGGCACTCTGTCTATCAGATCTAGTCCTTTAAATCTATTTCTCACTTTTACTGTACAGTCATAAGGGATTTGATTTAGGTCATACCTGAATGGTCTAGCGGTTTTCTTCACTTTCTTCAATTTCAGTCTGAATTTGGCAATAAGGAGTTCATGATATGATCCACAGTCAGCTCCTGGTCTTGTTTTTGTTGACTGTATAGAGCTCCTCCATCTTTGGCTGCAAAGAATATAATCAATCTGATTTCGGTATTGACCATCTGGTGATGCCCATGTGTAGTCTTCTCTTGTGTTATTGGCAGAAGGTGTTTGCTATGACCAGTGCGTTCTCGTGGCAGAACTCTATTAGTGTTTGCCCTGCTTCATTCTGTACTCCAAGGCCAAATTTGCCTGTTACTCCAGGTATTTCTTGACTTCCTACTTTTGCATTCCAGTCCCCTATAATGAAAAGGACAACTTTTTTGGGTGTTAGTTCTAGAAGGTCTTGTAGGTCTTCACAGAACTGTTCAAGTTCAGCTTCTTCAGTGTTACGGGTTGGAGCATAGACTTGTATTACTGTGATATTGAATGGTTTGCCTTGGAAATGAACAGAGATCATTCTGTCATTTTTGAGATTGCATCCAAGTACTGCATTTCGGACTCTTTTGTTGACTATGATGGCTACTCCATTTCTTCTAAGCGATTCCTGCCCACACTAGTAGATATAATGGTCATCTGAGTTAAATTCACCCATTCCAGTCCATGTTAGTTCACTGATTTCTAGAATATCGATGTTCACTCTTGTCATCTCCTGTTTGACCACTTCCAATTTGCCCTGATTCATGGACCTAACATTCCAGGTTCCTATGAAATATTGCTCTTTACAGCATCAAATCTCGCTTCTATCACCAGTCCCATTCACAAATGGGTGTTGTTTTTGCTTTGGCTCCATCCCTTCATTCTTTCTGTAGTTATTTCTCCACTGATCTGAAAAGGCTCAAGACAACCTCGAAGCTAATCCCATCACCATAAAACCTGAGACTGCGAGCCACATGGCAGAGCTGTTCTCCTGGGTTTCCTTACCCTACTGCTCTCCACCCGGGTGCCCTTTCCCAATAAAATCTCTTGCTTTGTCAGCACATGTGTCTCCTCAGGCAATTCATTTCCAAGTGTTAGACAAGAGCTCAGTTTCAGGCCCTGGAAGCGGTCCCCTTTCCTGCAACATACCCATTCAAGAAGCTACAAAATAAGGGAATGGAACAAAAAGAGGACAAGAAATTCAATAAAATGATGAGCCAAGGCAGTGAAATGATAAGGACATTGACTAGTGACTTGGGACAAAATGATGATGACTCTGTGAAGTAAGAGGATGTCCTTTAATCACATTACGTGATGGAAATACATTATTTTTTGCCCACATGAAAAAGAAAGATAAGTAGAAACTCCAGGAAAACAAAAAATCTGTAGTGGATAGTACAGAAAAGAGAATTCATTTGGATCCTGATACATGAACACTGTTTTTTTAGGTGGTCAATGCATTGTGGTTTTAATGACATAGAGAAAATAATATAGCCCTTGGATCTGCAGTGAAAGTGTTTACACAGAAATAATCATATAAATGTTGCTTACTGGTGTTCAAGTTTTAGAAACAACCTTCCCTGGTGGCTCAGAGGTTAAAGCTTCTGCCTCCAATGTGGGAGACCCGGGTTCGATCCCTGGGTCGGGAAGATCCCCTGGAGAAGAAAATGGCAACCCACTCCAGTGTTCTCGTCTGGAGAATCCCACGGACAGAGTAGCCTGGTAGGCTACAGTCCATGGGGTCGCAAAGAGTCGGACACGACTGAGCGACTTAACTTTCACTTTCACTTTCAAAGGTATTAGGGATAGAATGGCATGTAACTGTTAAGAGTTCTTTAATTGAGATAGAAGTCACAGATCATAAAACTAACTCTGCTCCCTTCCTCCACCAGCTTGTGGGATCTTAGTTCCCTGACCAGGGATTGAACCCAGGAACCTCGACAGTGAAAGTGCAGCATTCTAACCACTGGACCACCAGAGAATTCCTAAAACTAACTCTTCTAAAATATTAATTTCATTTGTTTTGAATACACACACACAATGTTGTATAACCTATCTAATTTCAGAACATTCTCATCACTCCCAAAAGAAGTCTCATATCCATGAGCACTTAGTTCCCATTCTCCCTAGCCTATGGAAACCAGTAATCAGTTCTCTGTCTCTTTGGATGTGCCTGTTCTAGACATTTCATATAAATGGAATCACACAGTGTGTGACCTTTTTTTTTTTTTAACATGTGGCCTTTTGGGTCTGTCTTCTTACACTTAGCATGATATTTTCAAGTTTTTTCCATCTTGGAGCATGTATCAGTACTTCATATGTTTTCATGGCCAAATAACATTTCATTGTATGGATATGCCATATTTATCCAGAACGTCAGCAGGTAAAAATGGGAGAAAAGGTACTCAACATTATTAATCATCAGGAAAATGTAAATCAAAATCACAATAAGACATCACCTCACACCCTTAGGATGGTTACTATCAAAAACACAGAAAGTGACAAGTACTGACAAGGATGTGAAGAAACTGGAATCCTTGTGGTGGGAATATAAAATGGTGCAGCTGCTATGGGAAACAGTATGGAAGAGAAGTTCCTCAAAAAATTAAAACGACCATATTCAGAACCAATCTCACTTCTAGGTACATATCTAAAAGAACTGAAAATACAACCTCAAAGGAAAAAAAATATTTTGGCTGTGCTGTGTGGCTTGCGGCATCTAAGTTCTCCAATCGGGGTCATGCATGGGCCCCCTGCAGTAGAAGTGCAGAGCCTTACCCACTGGACTGCTAGGGCATTCCTTCAAAGAAATATTTTACACCCATGTTCACTGAAGCATTATTCACAATAGTCAAGACATGGAAGCATCCATCTAACAATCCATGGATGGAAAAAAATGTGTGAACATACAATGGATTCTATTCAGCCTTAAAAAAGAAATTCTGCCATATGCTATAACATGGATGAATCTGAGGACATTATGTTAAGTGAAATAAACCAACCACAAACTAGATAAATACTGCATGATTCCACTTAAATAAGGTATGTGAAGTAATCAAACTCAGAAGCAGGAAGTAGAATGGTGGTCACCAGGTTTACCAGAAGATTAGTTGTTGTTGTTTAGTCACGCAGTCACGTCCAACTCTTTTGTGACCCACAGACTGTAGCCTGCCAGGTTCCTCTGTCCATGGGATTGCCCATGGATCTTCTTTAAGGGATCTTCCTGACCCAGGGATCAAACCTACATCTCCAACATTGGCAGGTAGATTCTTTACCACTGAACCAACCACCAGGAAAGCTCACCTGAGAATGAGTACAGAGTTTTAACCATGCAAGATAAAAAAGTTCTAGAATTGTTGTACAACAATGTGCATAAAGTTACTAATAGTATACTATATACTTCAAAAAAAAACACCCTTTTTAAGAGTGTAAATTCAGGTTGTGTGCTTTTTTTTTTACCACAATTAAAAAAAAAGCTGACAGAGGGGAGGACATATATGGCTGAAGCAGCCATGGCTGTTAGTGGTGGGGAAATGGGCCTTGTGCTCAGCAGGGGGTGCATATCTTGAAGGAAAAGGTTCATCTCGACAAGGAGAGATTAGGATCTTGTCAAAATAATCCTTCTGGCAGCAGTAAGGAAAACAGAGTTTCCCAACAGTCTTTCTCAATCACTAGAAGGTAAGTTCCTTGAGGAGCAAGTGAGGTCTTGTCTCTGGTATTAGCTAAGCTGGAGTTGTCAGGTTCAATGAAGAAAAACACAGGACATCCAATTAAATCCGAGTTTCAGACAAACAACATAAATTTGTTTAGTATCAGTACCTCCCATGCAATACTTGGGGCATATTTTTTTTTTTTTTTTTTTATACTTGGGGCATATTTTTACTAAAAAAATTATTTTTTCTCTGTAACTCAAATTTAACTGGGCATCCTATGTTTTATCTGACAACTCTATGGATAGCCAGTAACTATGGCGAATGAAAGAGAAGGAAACAGAAACAACTGGGAAAAAACAGATCATGGAACACTGTTGGTAGGACTATGAGGTGGTAAGTCTTCTGGGAAGGCACGAAGGCAGTGTCTCCCCAGACTGAAGATACGCATATTTTGGAACAGCAATTCCACCTTAGGAATACATCCTGGGAAAATGCTCACATCTGCACCAAAGACATAAAGAAACACACAAATGAGTTTGTGGAAATGGAGATTTATCTTATTTGCAATAAGCAAAAAACTGAAACTTTTAAAATGTCCATCGTTAAGGGAATAGTTACATCTTGTCATCTACCTGATGAACTGCTGCTAAAAAGAAAGTGGTAGATAAAAGCGTACCTGCAAAGAGACTTCCATTATAAATAAAGTTTTTAAAAAAACGAGTTTATCACAATGTGTCTTGTGTGGACATTTACGTTAAAAAAAAAACAAATCTAGGTAAGTCTTTATTCCCATGTTTATAAATGCACAGAATAAAGTCTGAAAGGATAAACAGCACATTTTTGATGTCGATAAACTCTGCAGAGAGGGACAAAATTGGCAAGGTTGAAAGACGACTTTAAATATACATGGGCTATTTGTGTATCACTTTCAAATAAAAAAAAAATACCCACTCATCCACTTTTGACATTATCACCCTCAACCTTCTCTTCTCTGTTCTAAACAGAAATAATTCTGCTAATCTCCTATGAAACACAAACTCTTTCAATCACCATGTATGAGTCTGAGTTAAAATCACTCAAGAAGTCTAACAGAAGTGAAAATGTTTTTTTCTAGAATGAATTGCACCTAACACTTTCAGGAGGGCTCAACCAGAGGGGAACAGTGAGTGCTTTCCAAGTGCCTTAGTGAACTGGAATTCAAAGGCTGACTCAGAAATTCCACAGTAAACTGGGGGAGATTAAGGCTCAATTTTGGGGTAAGACTAGTCACGAATGGACCCAATCTATCTTGGTTTTTGCAAAAACAAGCAATAACCTTTACATGACTCAACTCAAAGAAAGCCAGGAATGGGACTTAGATGTCTCATGGAACTAGTTAAACACCGACATATTTGATTATGTAGTTAGAGAACTGAAAATATTTTTTGTGTAATTTTCATGGGGAAATTACCACATGCAAAAATCTGTAGTTCAATAGTAGGAGGAAACAGAGAAGAAAAATAACGGGGAAGGGGAAAGTTCTCTCTCAGAAAAATATTTGTTAGAGGGGTGGTATTTTGAAAATTTGTTCTTTTTTTCTCCGCCAATTCGAGTTGTGCTCTTTGGCATTTTTTTCTCTATGCTTGGCACGACACCAAAAATGCTCTCTATAATTCCTGCAACGTTTTCTTCTCAGAATTTAACTCCCCCACAACACCAACAATTCATTTGTATTTCAGAATTTCCAAATCTCAAGCATAATAATTAAATGAAAGATGGTCAATACACCAATAGGCATATGAAAAGATGCTAAATCATTAATTATTAGAGAAATGCAAATCAAAAATACAATGAAATACCATCTCATACCGGTTAAAATGACCATCAGTTAGAAAGTCTACAAATAATGAATGCTGGAAAGGATGTGGAGAAAAGGGAACCCTCCTACGCTGTTGGTGGGTCTGTAAATTGGTGCAGCCCCTATGGACAACAGTACAGAAGTTCCTCAAAAAACTAAAAGTAGAGTTGCCATATGATTCAGCAATCCCACTCCTAGGCGTATATCTAGGAAAGACAAAACCCCTAACTTGAAAAGATACATGCACCCCAACATTCATAGCAGCACTGTTTACAAAAGCCAAGCCATGGAATCCATCAAAAGATGAATGGATGAAGAAGATGTGGTATACGTACTCAATAGAATACTACTCAACCATAAACAAGAGTGAAATAATGTCATTTGCAGCAACGTTGATGGGCCTAGAGATTATCATACTAAGTGAAGTAAGTCAGACAGAGGAAGACAAATATCATGTGTATCAGTTATATGTGGAATCTAAAATATGACACAAATGAACTTACTGATGAAACAGAAACAGGCTCAAGGACATAGAAAACAAACTTATGGTCACTAAAGAGGTAAGAGGGTGGGGGAAGGACAAATTAGGAGTTTGGGATTAGCAGATACAAATTACTACATAAAAAAATAGATAAATAACAAGGTCCTATTGTATAGCACAGGAAACTATATTCAATATTCTGTAATAAATCATAACGGAGAATAATATGTATATACATGTAAACTTCAATTAAAAAAAAAAGATGGCTGATACAGAAAAAACTATCCCATATCCAAAGACATTTATTTCTAAATGCTGATTATATGTGTCCAGTTTTTTAAAATACCAACAAAAACTCTACATCAATGTCACTTTGATAACATAATAGAATTAGCTAGAAGGGCTCTCCCTGAAGGTTGCTGTATGTTATGCCTGTAGCTGCATCAGTCAGGGTTGGTCTGTAACCTGACCAACAGTCAAGAGTTGTCTTCTTTGTTAACCCTGTGGTAACAAAGAATCCCAAGATCTCCACGGCTCAAAACAGCCAAAGTTTACTTCTTGCTCAAGCAGGTCAACAAGGCTGCTCTGATTCTCCTCATCACCAGGACAGAGCAGTCACCCCCTTGAACTTTGCTGGTCACCATACAAAAGGGAAACCGAGAACTCTTCAAGAGCCCACACCAGTAAGGAAACGTGCAATGTGACACTTTGTCACTCGTGTTACAGCTCATTGGCCAGAACGAGTCACATCGCCTCACTCAGCCACAAAAGGCCAGGAACACGGTTCTCTTGTATGTCCAGGAAGAGAGTACTAGAAATATTTGAAGAACAGCAACAAACAATAACTGGTAGCTTTTCAAAAACACTAGAAATAAGACTATAAAATAGGTGGGATTTTTTTGTTTCGGGTTTTTTTTTTTAATGTAATTCTGTTGTCAAAGTGGATGTAATGTTCTGGAATTCCATCTGGGTGACAATACCAAGATGTCAGCCTCTAGGCTGAGAAAGCTTTATCCCCATCAAGGTTGTCTTTACAAGTTCAAGTTTGCAGCCCAGCTCCATATATCATTCTATCTTTTGTAAGTATTTCTTGAGGCCTAAGAAGTAAAAAAAATAAACTTTCACTATTTGATTTTTTATAGAGGTTTGCTTTTTAAGGAGGAAATGTGACTAATTATTAGGATCTGCTGCATTAGTAATAGTACAAACCTTTTCCTGTTTTATCTCATTATTTGGGCATAACAGGATATCAAGCCAGAGAAATGTCTAGCTTTTCAGGTTATCTAAAACAATCTGAGCTAAAATCCAGATGCATTTAGCCATTAATTTTTTTAAAATCAGAAATGTGATTTGCCAGTTCAATCAAATGTCTAAATGGAAAGTAGGCAGCTGTTGCCTGCTGTTATCTAAGATATCATTCTGGCTTTCTTAAGACAGAATTTATATTGATTAATATATAGTTACAAACTGCTAACTCACATTTAATTACTTATCAGTGTATGCAACATACAGTTCCCCAAGTCATTGGTCAAGACAGCCACTAAAAACAGGTCACATGTTCTAGACTTGAGTTCCCTCATGTTGGAAGAATTCTATAGATAGACGTCATTAGATTGTCTTCTCTTTTTTCATTTGTCTTGATCAGCTAAATGACAAGACCAGTCATCTATCTATCTGACTAATCACTGGGAGTAAAATTCAAGGTCATAGCTTTGATTCTGACATGGGCTAGTGCTTAACATGTGTTCTCCCCAGTAGTCAATGATGAAATAAGAACTCAAGTGCAAGCAATTTATTTGGGAGGTGAAAGGAATGGAAAAGTGATATATGGAAGGGAAGATATGAGATAAATGGTGTGTTTCAAGCCAATTGCCATCCTGAGCAACTGAGTTGAACCTCACTAGCAGAACCTGCAAAAACTATGTAGATGAACACCTTAGACTTACCCACTCCAAAGGGTGAGGGAGCTGGGGTATTTATATACCAGTCCCTGTCAGTCATTGTTTGGGCTGCTCCTGGGAAGCAAGTATTCCTTCAGGGGTAGCACAGTGATCTATAGGCCAGAAAAATCCTCAGGCCAAGAAATGCAAGTTCTGTAATTCAGAAGTCAGGCCCATGAGTACTGAAGTGGTAAAGATGAAAGAATATGGGCAAGGTACCAATCACATCTGCTATAGGACAGTACTAACACATCAGGTAATGGCCATCAGCTCTGAGTCTAACTCCAGGCAAATGCCTTGTTATTGGTCACTAGAAGCATCAGTAGTGAGTCATACATGCCTGCATTTCCAAAGGTCAACTTGTAATGTTAAAATAGTGGCAGTCCAAGATGAAGATAGTTTAAATACACTTCGTAGTAATAAAATTAATGGTGAACCATCAAGAAGGGCTTCCCAGGTGGCTCAGCAGTAAAGGACCCAAATGCCAATGCAGGAGATCCCTGGGTCAGGAAGATCCCCTGGAGAAGGAAATGGCAACCCACTCCAGTATTCTTGCCTGGGAAATCCCATGAACAGAGGAGCCTGGTGGGCTATAGTCCATGGGTTCGCAAAAGAGTCAGACACAACTTTGCAACTAAACAACAACAGCAAGAAAAAGTTAAGATGCACAAAACTACAGTTTTATACCAAAAGCAACATTTCCCAAAGTGAAAACACTCAATCCCCACTCTATCATATCATCTTGTTTTACAATCTTTTCAGCTTTTATCACTATCAGAAATTATTTACTCATTTATTTCATGTATGGATTTACTTGTTTGTAGTTGTTTCAACCACTTAGCGTGTGAAAAGAGAGACCTTGTCTGTCCTGTTTACTAGTGTAATCCCAGCATCAACCAGCATGTGTATGTATATGTGTGTTAGTCGCTCAGTCATGTTCAACTCTTTGCAACTTCATGGACTGTAGCTCGCCAGGCTCCTCTGTTCATGGAATTCTCCAGGCAAGAAAACTCGAGTGGGTAGTCATTCCCTTCTCCAGGGGATTTTCCTGACCCAGGAAATTGAACCTGGGTCTCCTGCATTGCAGGCAGATTCTTTACCTTCTGAGCCACCAGGGAAGCCCTGGATGCTCAATAAACAGTAGTTAAATGAATAAAAGATTGCCTTTCCAAAGAGATCCCAAAGCCCACGGGCATAGGCTCTGAAAAGTTCTTTATCATAGGACATAGTTATTTAACCTAGCACATCTCAAATTTATTTAACCATGGAACTTTTTATTTATTTCTTTGGTCACACTGCACAACTTGTGGGATCTTAGTTCCCTGACATGGATTGAACTTGTGCCCTCATAGTGAAAGTGCAGAGTCTTAACCATCGGACCACCAATTCCCAACCATGGGACCCTTTTATCCTGGAAATTAATTTTCCCTGGGAATAATGATAAATGCTAGTCAAGAGATGACAAAGCCAGCAAGACTGAGAATAACTTTAGTGAGTGTGACATGGTTAATAAACTGAGGGATACACTAGAAATATTCACTGTGGGAAATTCAAGAGACTGAAGGAAGTAAAGGCCACTCCTTAAGAAACAGAAAAAATTCACAATATGTGTAAGTCAAATCATTATACTATTCACCTTAAATTTACACAGTGTTGCATATCAATTATTGTAGAAGGAAATGGCAACCCACTCCAGTATTCTTGCCTGGAGAATCCTAGGGACGGCGGAGCCTGGTGGGCTGCCATCTATGGGGTCACACAGAGTCGGACACGACTGAAGCGACTTAGCAGCAGCAGCAGCATATCAATTATAGCTCAGTCAAATTGGAAAAACAAATAAATAATCAAGAGTCTGGTCTTCCATCAAAAAAAGAAAATATCTCATGTGGCTACCAATGGGGGCTTCCCTGGTAGCTCAGCTGGTAAAGAATCCGCCTGCAATGCAGGAGACCCAGTTCAACTCCTGGGTCAGGAAGATCTGCTGGAGAAGGGATAGGCTACCCACTCCAGTATTCTTGGACTTCCCTGGCGGCTCAAACAGTAAAGAATACCAATGGCTGGCCCATTTCTAGACAACACCAAAGCACAAATTCCGTAACAAAAGGTGCTCAGGTAAATTTCATCCAATGGTAACTCATGCTCTGAAAAAGGCTCTTTTATTTTTCAAATTTTGATTTACTATGATTTGATTTGTTCCAAGGCAAATTGGGGGCTTCCCAGGTGCCACACGTGGTAAAGAATCTGCCTGCCAATGCAGGAGATGCAAGAGATACAGGAGAAGCAAGAGATGCAGGTTCAATCCCTGGGTTGGGAAGACGCCTTAAGAGAAGGAAATGGCAAGCCACTCCAGTATTTCTTGCATGGAAAATTGCATGGATGGAGGAGTCTGGCAGGCTACAGTCCATGGGCTTGCAAAAGAGTTGGACACGACTGAGCATGCACACATACAAAGCAAATTGAGCCTAGAGATAGGGCAGGCTGACTGACTACTGATAATAGCAGACTTCTTACCAGCAGACGTTTAGTTCGGGTTTTGTTCATTGACAAATCTACAAAAGTTATACCAGAATATCTGATACTGTGGAAAGAGGTTAAAAGTATAGTTTAGTGGAAGAAAGCAGCTGATAATAAATGTGTGCCGTATGATCTCATTTTAGTATTTAGTATTGTATATATAATCTCCCTGGAATGTCAGCTCCATGCAGACAGGGGCTTTTGTCTGTTTATGCTCTATCCCTAGGGATGGCACATGGCAGGCATTCAATAAATATTTGTTAACTTCAGAAACAGATGTTTGCATAGAATGGAAGGTTTATATATGCAGTGTATATGCAAATACATTCAACAGTGGTTAACTCTGGGTATCAAGTCTGTGGATACTTTCTGGTAGACCTGTATTTTTCTCATTCTTACAAGGAAGATGAATTGCTTTTGGAGTCAGAAAACAAAGACATTTTTTTAGAGTGATGGCTCGGTTGCTGCTACCACATCTTCCTCCCTTTTTCAAGCCCCATTTCAGTACTTTAAGGTCACGCCCACCCTCTCCTAGCTCCACCGAGTCTAGAAGCATCAGGCAAATGAGAAGCTGCCTCCACTTTAGATAGGTGTGGACCTGCATTTTAATCTAGCTTATTCCACTACACCAGTACTCATTCTACAGACTTATCAAAGCAGGATGTTTAGAAATTTGACATCATTTGATATCTCGTATCATTTGATCACTCTCTAAGTTATAGAGCACAGAACTAAACTTGAAATCTATAAAGGTGACTTAAAACTAGAGCTCTTACGAGACTGCAAATTCGTTGCTGAGACTCAAGTGGAAGGCACAGAAGCTGTGCCATTCATCTTTCCAGTGATGGGTGAAGAGTATTTAGAATTCACAGTCAGTAGCTTAGCACCTTCTCTGATTCTCAAAAACTGGGGCTCTTACACTTGCCAACTTGTGATGGGGTCTTCTGACACAATGGCACCCCACTCCAGTACTCTTGCCTGGAAAATCCCATGGACAGAGGAGTCTTGTGGGCTGCAGTCCATGGGGTCGCTAAGAGTCGGACACGACTGAGCGACTTCACTTTCACTTTTCACTTGCATGCATTGGAGAAGGAAATGGCAACCCACTCCAGTATTCTTGCCTGGAGAATCCCAGGGACAGGGGAGCATGGTGGGCTTCCATATATGGGGTCGCACAGAGTCGGACACGACTAAAGTGACTTAGCAGCAGCAGCAGCAGCTTCTGACACATGAAGTATTCCTCATTGAGAATGCAGAGCTCCCACCTAAGGAAGAGGGTCCTTGTTCCTAGAAAATCCTATGTCCAACATTTGGATCTTACAAAACATCCACATTAAAGAACAGCTACTGAATTCCCCATTGGGTTCTCTTTTTAACAAAAGGATTCCAAATATGACTGGATATTTTAAAAATGAACTGTAAAACTAGCAATATCTACTAAAGCTGAATATACAACATTTCAATTCCTGAGAATATCACCAACAAAATACACAATATGTTCCCTAAAGGCACTACTTGTAATAACTCCAAACAGGAAGCTACTCAAAGTCCCCAGGAGAAGAATAAATAAATTGTGGCATCTTCACACCATGAAAGACTACACAGCAATGGGAATGATCAAACATACAACAATAGGACACATCTCACAAACACAGTGCTGAGTGGAAGAAGCCCACTATGGAAGATCACACACATATGATTCCATTTAATTAGGTTCTCAGAGCATAAAATCTATCTACAGTGTTGGAAGTCAGGACAGTGGTTATCCTGGGGTGATGAGAAGACAGGAATGAGGCGTGAGGATACTATTTCTTGAGCTGGGTGTTGGTTATCATTTTAGTTTCCATATCAAATTGCTACAAACTTGGTGGCTTAACCCAGCACAGATTTATTCTCTCAGTTCTGGAAGCCAGAAGTCAGAAATCAAGATGTCTACAGGGTCAGGCTCCCTCTGAAGGCTCTTTGGGACCATCTGTTCCTTGCCTTTTCTAGCTTCTGGTGACTCCAGCTGTTCTTGTGGCTGTATCTTTCAAATCTCTGTCTCTATCGTCACGCGGTCTTCTCTCCCATGGCCTCTCTCCTCTTCTGTCTCTTGTAAGGACATTGGTCATTGGATTTAGGGACTACTCAGGATGATCTCATCTCAAGAGCCTTAATTTAATCTCAAAGACCCATTTCCAAATAAGATCACATTCACAGGTTCAGGAGGACATCTCTTCCTGGGAGCCATCATTCAACCACTACAGTTACTTGGGTGTGAAATTTTACCCAGTGATGCATACATGCACTTTTCTGATTGTATGTTATATACCCACATGAATTTTTGTTTAAAGACAGCTTACAACTTCTCAGAAATACATTTGTTATTCACCATGAGGCATCTTGCACACATCTAAGGAAAAAGAAGACCACAATCCCTGGCATTTCATTGGCCACAATGCCTGCAGAGTTTTTGGCTTTTTACAACCTCCCATCTCACTTCTGGCTCTTAGCAGAATGTACAGAAACCTCACAGCAACTTCCACATATGTTTTTATTAACTGACTTCCCCCTTCCTCCACTACCCAAAGTGGTGAAATCTTTTAACAAATTATAAGCCAGGGGCCATCAGAAGGTCCGAGTTCTGCATTGTGTCATCTCAGGAAACCAGGCTGTCATTTTAGACAGATGTTCATAAATTTGGGGATTCCTGGTGTGTGGACTTGGGTGCCTCCAACCCCAGATGGCAGGGAAAGCAGCCAGTGTTTCCTGCCCAGATGACCCAGAAAATGTTCTTAATCAACCGTCCAGCGTGACTCACACTGGCTCCCACATCTGGCAGATCTGGGTTACATCACCCTCAGTCCTCAGTGTCCTGTGGGTTCCTGGGAACGCACTGCCCAGAGTCAAGTGCACCAGCTGCAGCAGCTGGCTGCATTCACACGCCTCTCTGCGTCATCCTGACGGCCACACACTATGGGGCTGGCTCCAGCTCCCTGTTCCAGAGGCTGAGTCGGCTGCCCCCCAGGAGGCCGCCTCCTCTCACTTTCCCATGGGCCTAAGAAGTCACCATGGAAGTAAAATTCCATGCCAGAGGTGTCCAAGGGAGGACTCCCTTTTCTGCTTTTCTACACTAATAGCTCCTAGCACTATAATTCAACACTAGCTGTGTTAATCTGGAGAGAGGAAAAAACCAAAGATAAAAAACCAAGCCATTCACATTTCTCAAACAGGATTAGAGGAGAGAAATAAGTATAAAATTTGAAAGAATTTCCAAGAAGAAATACTGATTTAAACAGCAGGTAGCACAAGGTGGATGGTGGCAAAGAGGTGACAATTTTCATGGAGAAGGGGGCTTCTGAGTCCTGCTAGTTCTCTCCATCATTTAAAAAGCCCCAAGACTCTCTCACAGTCTACCTAGCAAGACATTCCTGCTTTCTGATTAACCACAGAGCCTTTGAGATCTTTACTTTGTATCCTTTTAGTAACTGATCAGAACTGCCCTGAGGCTGCTTCTGGGACAGAACTCACAGCAGCACTGTGTGGGGAGGTTCTTTATCCTCTTGCTCATTATGACTAGAATATGATGTAATTCACACTTATGGAACTACAGTCCAAGCCTGCCTCACTCCCCATCAATTCCACCTATTCATTCAGAGTCATGGCATGTTAGAGCTAGAGAGGACATTTTTTTTTTTTTTTTTACAAAATCTTTAATTTTATTCTTCTAACTGGTTTGCCAAGCCATATTCTAATTTTAAAGCCAAAACACAAGAAACCTGTGATCCTGACAAGTTAAGTAATTCATCAGCCCTGTTTAGATAATGTCAAACACAATGTACGACCCAGGTCTCCTCACTCCTGGTTTCAAAATTACATCATGAGGCCTCATTAATTAAAAAAAAAAAGTCTATTAAAAGACTCAAATTTGGGTTGAGATTTACAAATCTGCAGATGTGTTCTAAAGAAATAACTAAGAAGAAGACAGAAAGAAAAGGATGGAGAAAATATTCATTTATATTCAATCATTTACCTGATGCTTCAGAATCCTGGCTGCCCAGCAGACTCACCTGGGGGCTTTCCCAAACCCCCATGCCCAGGTCAGGCTTCAAACGAATTAAGTCAGAATCTATGGGTGTGGGGTTTGGATGGCAGTAGCAACCAGGTGACTCCAATGTATAGACGACTTGGAGTGCCACTGATTAACTGGAGGTTAGACCAAGTATGGATGTGAGAGCTGAACTATAAAGAAAGCTGAGCACCGAAGAATTGATGCTTTTGAACTGTAGTGTTGAGGAAGGCTCTTGAGAGTCCCTTGGACTGCAAGGAGATCCAACCAGTTAATCCTAAAGGAAATCAGTCCTGAATATTCACTGGAAGGACAGATGCTAAAGCTGAAACTCCAATTCTCTGGCCATCTGATGCAAAGAACTGACTCAGTGGAAAATACCCTGATGCTGGGAAAGATTGAAGGTGGGAGGAGAAGGGGACGACAGAGGATGAGATAGATGGTTGGGTGGCATCACCGACACAATGGACATGAGTTTGAGTAGGCTCTGGGAGTTGGTGATGGACAGGGAAGCCTGGCGTGCTGCAGTCCATTAGGTCGCAAAGAGTCGGACACGACTGAGCAACTGAACTGAACTAAAACTGAGACCAAAACAGCTATGTAGAGACCAAAATCATAAAATCATAGTTTTCAAAAGAAAAAAGAGAAAAGAAAAGAAAAAGGAAAAGAGGAGGGAGGGGTCATTTATATGATATGATCTTCAATTTACTTTGTCATCCTCTGTGCTTCAGAAGGCTAATTGGATGTGTGGTCAAACCGAGAAGATTTACACTGGTGATCTCAGCCTGGGACAAGGTCACCTTTCCCCACCACGCCTGCGGTTACAGAAGCACGCAGGCTACAACTAGAGAAAAGGGGGACATAGCAAGCAATCAGGTCCTGTACTCCTCACAGGTTCTCATGATACTTCTCCTTTTTAAAAAGGGCACCTATTACCATATGATCCAGCAATTCCACACTTTGGTATATAACTAAAAGACTAAAATGCAAGGAATCAAACAAATGTCTCTACACTCAAGTTCACAGCAACATTATTCACAGCAGCCAAAAGGTAGAAGCAATCCATCCATCTATCAACAGAGGAATGGATAAAGAAAATGTGTTCTATACAGATAATGGAACATTATTGAACCTGAAAAAGGAAGGGGCATTCTGATATAGGCTACAACATGGATGAACCTTGAGGACGTTACACCAAATGAAATAAGCCAGTCACAGTACAAATACTGTATGATCCCACTTATATGAAGCCCCTAGAGTAGTCAAATCATAGAGACAGAAAATTGAATGATGGTTGCTGGGGGTAGGGAGGACACAGAGTATTATTGTTTAACGGGCACAGAGTGTCAGTTTTGCAAGATGAAAACTTGGAGGGATGGTGGTGACAGTAGCATAACAATGTGAATGTACTCCATGCCACTGAATTAGTTAAAATGCTTAAGATGGTATATTTCTTAGCAAGTAGGGGGGGCACCCAATGAGTGCCTCTCATTTACTTCTCTCTGGTGTTGGCAAAGGTTATTGAGGACAAAAATCACAAGGTAGATGTGTCATCTATAAAATTGTGAAGTCTGAGGTTCATGCCCAACATACCCCAGGCCGCTGAAATCTGTTTGGCAGGACTGACTGACTCAAGAAAGAGTTAGAGAGCCTCGTGACTCCTCCGGGGACACACTGAGGGCCGGCCTTGCGTTTCATGCTATATAATCACCAAGCTGCCAGTTTCCAAACAAGACGAGGTGAATTCTGATGTGCTCTGTGTCTATGAGGTGTCAACTGATGATTAATTCCCAAGTAACTTTATCAAGGAGCCTTTTTCTAATTCCCAAATGCAGTAATGCCACTTATTTGTTAGTTGAGAAATCTCGTTTCCTCTTTGGTGGGTTGACTCCAATGTATTGTGAAACAGGGACTTATTTTTCATCTTTTCTTTCCTTTTGGCTTGGTATTCTAGGGGCAAAGAACATATTCAATAAGGAGAAAATTCCGTCACCAATGGCTCTTTTTGAGTTGCTCTGTAATCCACAGCTTTCAAGTGAGTAAGCTTTCTCCTTGACTAACATCTCTGCGGCAGACAGAGAAGGAAAAAATGTGCAGCTCTTTTCTGATCAGTGGTCCTAACCCTTTCCTTCACCCTGTGATGATTCTATACAGGGGATGACTTGTGAAGACGTTTTCTAGGGGAAGTCACCTGGGCCCTAGAGGCTGCTCCCCAAGCCAACGTGTTTGAGCTCTGGCCAGGCATCTAAAAGCTTGTCATGATTCTCCAGCCTCGGACCGGCAGCCCCAGAGCACCACTCACACTTGACCCAGAAAGTCTGTCCCAGTGATTCATCAGGAAGCCCAAAGTTTGGCAGCTGGAAAAATGTAAACTTTCTGCTTTAAGAATTTGCAAATTAACAGTTCTACCAGAAGTCAATCACTCAACAGGAGTTGGATTAAGTACTTGGACATCCTTCTACTGAGCTCAGACACAGTGAAACACTGACTTGTTTCTTTGGCATAAGGTTTTGCAAGACAAAATAAATTTCCCTACATCTGAGCAATAACAGAAAAGGGGAGAGGTTCTTGTCCATGGTTGGAAAAGGAAATCTAACTTAAACAATATGACTTATTTGTGATAAGTTTTAACCAGTGTCCATATTTTTATGGGTTCTTTCCATATTGATATTTACAAATCAGTTTCACAATACTCCATAATATAAGGCATGCCACCTTGGGGACTCCAGAAGACAGCCTGAAGAGCAAAAGGGAAGCTGGTTTACTAGGTGCTCCTAATGGCTACCATCTGCTCCAAATGCATAGACATTTTTCAGCTATATTCCTCATTACATATCTGAATTCAGACACATAAACGTAACCTTCCTGCCTCCTCCACTCCCACCTCAGGTTTGCCCCATGAATGGAAGGGAAAAGATCCCCCTTGCTTGGACAGAAAGAAAAAGACTCCCTTGCTTATAACTGCCATGGGTGCTTCATGATTTCCACAAGGCTCTCTGGAGTCGACGGAACTCTGGAACTATGAAGTGGCCCATAGAGTATGTGGACAGCAGCATCCCAGCCATACACACCACCCCAGATCAATGTCATCTTCTCAGGTCTCTGTGTGTAGACATAAGGCGAGCAAAACTATTACACATATTGACATGGGAGGAGGAAAAAAAGGTGTATTTTTCCACCGTTGCTCCTTAAAAACCGCCCTAAGCACTGTATGTTAACTTAACAGCCTATTCCTGTCTTTGCCCATAAGAGAGAATTCAGCTCATGAAATACCACCATCAATTGATATTGAGTGTTCATTATACATACAGCCCAACAGTGAGATAATATACTGTGTTCCAAAACACTGTTAAGGCTCTCAGTACATTCTCTGGCTCACTGAAATAGTGGCATGACCATAAATTGTGTAAAAGGAGAAATTTCTTTATACAGTCCAGAATAAATAAAATAAAACCTCTAGCAGCAAAATTTAGTGCTTAATAACTTACATACTGAAGTTTCCGTTTAATCAACTGTGACTTTTGTTATTTTATTTAATATATCTAGAAAGAATCACCAAAAGAGTAATTTTAATATCGCTTCTAAATTCAATTAGAGTGGTTACATTTTTATGGTAGAGTAACATTCACAGGGCCTTTCTTTAATACACAAGTTATTAAATCCCACAGTCCCTTAATCCACACTGCAGACTAATCTAATACATTTAAGCTGTCCTTGAGAAGCCATCTCACAGGGCAGGGCTCACAGAGTGTGATCGCTTTTGCTTTTCTGACCCAAGGAGTAATTTTTTTTCCCCTCTTGACATCTTATGAGTCATCTTTAATAATGTTTTTTCTGTAGTTCTAATGTCTCTCAACTTCTGACATGCCAGACTGACTTGGCAAGTCTGTTCTTCTCCCCCAGAAACATTCATCAACTACAGCTATTGCTGACTCCCAGGCACATGGTCTGGCAGATACCCTATTATGAAATAAACCCACAAATCCAGATGAAAAGCCAGACGCTTTCTAGCATGCTCCACACACTTCCCACTGTGCCTGTGACAGATGCTCCCAGTAGCCTGAGGACGAGGGAACACACACACACACAGACACACAGAATCTGGCCAAGTGGTTAGAAGTAGGTAAGTCACCATGTCTCTCTGAGCCTCTGTTCTTCCCCTATTTGTAAGATGGGAATACTGACTGATTGTATCTACCTTTGCTGATGCAATGACCAAGAATCAAAAGAAGCTCTGGTACTTAGGGTGGCATGTGAAGTTTTTATCAAAATCTTTAGTCTGATTTCTTAGGGAACTGGACTAATTTTTATAGGTCCAGACAAATAGGCAAAGCAAGCACCAGCAAGTTCTAAATCAGGGTTCTACTGCTTTAAATATTTTTTTCAGAACAAGGTCAGATGTAAATTAACAATGACAGCAGCCCCTAGAGGATTAAGCCAGTTTATATGGTAACTGAACTAAAAATGAATTCTTTAATACAAAGTCAAAATGGTCCCAATTTAGAATGACAAGATAGCTCTACAAAGGCTTATGTTTTTAATCTGGAAAAAGTTGACTATAAATGATCTCAAACTTAACAGAAATCTAATTAGGCAAGGCGAGACAGTGAGAACTAACACAAGCATCTACCACATAGGCACTTCTGAGCTAGGTATTATGCCCATATTTCAAGCAAGGAAACTGAATAAAGAAAAGGGTTAATAAGGATAAAGGGAGGATGGCTATTTTATGACAATCAACAATGTTGGCTACATTATACTACTCTTCCATTACTAACAGAGCTATATTTTGAAAATTAAGATCTATATGCTATTCAAGTATTCAAGTAGAAAAATCAAAGTATAAAGTACTAAGTCTGCACACGTTACCCACCAATTAAAGCTGTTGGTACTTCCTTGCAAACTTTCCATTCTACCATTCTGCCCTCAGACGGGTAGATAGGTGATGGAGAGATGGACAGACGGATTTATGGTCTTTGAAATCAATAAACCTATAGGTCATAAAAATTTTTCCATAACATTTGTACCAATTAAACCAGAATCACACCCCAAAGACACAATTCATTTTAATATTGATCAAAAAAGAAAAAGAAAATGATTTTTAAAGATGGAATAGCTTTTTAGCTCTTTGACCACTTTACAACAAGAAGAAAATCTTTCATTTTCATAGTCACTGTGAGATTTCAACTCTCAGTGCTCAACCTTGAAATTTCTTATGTGTTGGGCAATAAAACTTCTTCTTAGAAGAGCTACAGTTTGAATGGAACTCTTAACAATGACTTATCAGTTATTTTAAAAATCAACTTTAAAAAATAGAGTTTCAAAGTTTTAAAATATGGTTATCTGGAGTAGGGTATTTCTAGACTTGTGTGGAAGGCAAACCAGAAATATACTACACATAAAGAAGGTTTTTTTTCTCCTTTGGATCTATGTGTTGGCAGTGAATCTTCTTACAAAATTGGCTGCAAGTCTGATCTCTGCCCCAAATGTGTTTATTTAGTATTATGAGTCCAGGAACCTGGAATGTTAGGTCCATGAATCAAGGCAAATTGGAAGTGGTCAAACAGGAGATGGCAAGAGTGAACGTTGACATTCTAGGAATCAGCGAACTAAGATGGACTGGAATGGGTGAATTTAACTCAGATGACCATTATATCTACTACAGTGGGCAAGAAACCCTTAGAAGAAATGGAGTAGCCATCATGGTCAACAAAAGAGTCCAAAATGCAATACTTGGATGCAATCTCAAAAACGATAGAATGATCTCTGTTCGTTTCCAAGGCAAACCATTCAATATAACGATAATCCAAGTCTATGCCCCGACCAGTAATGCCGAAGAAGCTGAAGTTGAACGGTTCTATGAAGACCTACAAGACCTTCTAGAACTAACACCCAAAAAAGATGTCCTTTTCATTATAGGGGACTGGAATGCAAAAGTAGGAAGTCAAGAGACACCTGGCGTAACAGGCAAGTTTGGCCTTGGAGTACAGAATGAAGCAGGGCAAAGGCTAATAGAGTTTTGCCAAGAGAACGCACTGGTCATAGCAAACACCCTATTCCAACAACACAAGAGAAGACTCTACACGTGGACATCACCAGATGGTCAACACCGAAATCAGATTGATTATATTCTTTGCAGCCAAAGATGGAGAAGCTCTATACAGTCAGCAAAAACAAGACTGGAAGCAGACTGTGGCTCAGATCATGAACTGCTTATTGCCAAATTCAGACTTAAATTGAAGAAAGTAGGGAAAACCACTAGTCCATTCAGGTATGACCTAGATCAAATCCCTTATGAGTATACAGTGGAAGTGACAAATAGATTTAAGGGACTAGATCTGATAGACAGAGTGCCTGATGAACTATGGAGAGAGGTTCGTGACACTGTACAGGAAACAGGGATCAAGAAAATCCCCATGGGAAAGAAATGCAAAAAAGCAAAATGGCTGTCTGAGGAGGCCTTACAGATAGCTGGGAAGAGAAGAGAAGCGAAAGGCAAAGGAGAAAAGGAAAGATATTCCCATCTGAATGCAGAGTTCCAAAGAATAGCAAGGAGAGATAAGAAAGCCTTCCTCAGCGATCAGTGCAAAGAAATAGAGGAAAACAACAGATTGGGAAAGACTAGAGATCTCTTCAAGAAAATTAGAGATACCAAAGGAACATTTCATGCAAAGATGGGCTCGATAAAGGACAGAAATGGTATGGACCTCGATAAAGGACAGAAATGGTATGGACCTAACAGAAGCAGAAGATATTAAGAAGAGGTGGCAACAATACACAGAAGAACTGTACAAAAAAGATCTTCACGACCCAGATAATCACGATGGTGTGACCACTCACCTAGAGCCAGACATCCTGGAATGTGAAGTCAAGTGGGCCTTAGAAAGCATCACTACGAACAAAGCTAGTGGAGGTGATGGAATTCCAGTTGAGCTATTTCAAATCCTCAAAGGTGATGCTGTGAAAGTGCTGCACTCAATATGCCAGCAAATTTGGAAAACTCAGCAATGGCCACAGAACTGGAAAAGGTCAGTTTTCATTCCAATCCCAAAGAAAGCCCATGCCAAAGAATGCTCAAACTACCGCACAATTGCACTCATCTCACACACTAGTAAAGTAATGCTCAAAATTCTCCAAGCCAGGCTTCAGCAATACGTGAACCGTGAACTTCCAGATGTTCAAGCTGGTTTTAGAAAAGGCAGAGGAACCAGAGATCAAATTGCCAATATCCGCTGGATCATTGAAAAAGCAAGAGAGTTCCAGAAAAACATCTATTTCTGCTTTATTGACTATGCCAAAGCCTTTGACTGTGTGGATCACAATAAACTGTGGAAAATTCTGAAAGAGATGGGAATACCAGACCATCTGACCTGTCTCTTGAGAAACCTGTATGCAGGTCAGGAAGCAACAGTTAGAACTGGACATGGAACAACAGACTGGTTCCAAACAGGAAAAGGAGTACATCAAGGCTGTATATTGTCACCCTGCTTATTTAACTTATATGCAGAATACATCATGAGAAACGCTGGGCTGGAAGAAACACAAGCTGGAATCAAGATTGCGGGGAGAAATATCAATAACCTCAGATATGCGGATGACACCACCCTTATGGCAGAAAGTGAAGAAGAACTAAAGAGCCTCTTGATGAAGGTGAAAGAGGAGAGTGAAAAAGTTGGCTTAAAGCTCAACGTTCAGAAAACTAAGATCATGGCATCTGGTCCCATCACTTCATGGGAAATAGATGGGGAAACAGTGGAAACAGTGTCAGACTTTATTTTTTTGGGCTCCAGAATCACTGCTGATGGTGACTGCAGCCATGAAATTAAAAGACACTTACTCCTTGGAAGGAAGGTTATGGCCAACCTAGATAGCATATTTAAAAGCAGAGACATTACTTTGCCAACAAAAGTCCGTCTAGTCAAGGCTATGGTTTTTCCAGTGGTCATGTATGGATGTGAGAGTTGGATGGTGAAGAAAGCTGAGCACCGAAGAATTGATGCTTTTGAACTGTGGTGTTGGAGAAGACTCTTGAGAGTCCCTTGGACTGCAAGGAGATCCAATCAATCCATCCTAAAAGAGATCAATCCTGGGTGTTCATTGGAAGGTCTGATGTTGAAGCTGAAACTCCAATACTTTGGCCACCTCATGCGAAGGGTTGACTCATTGGAAAAGACCCTAATGCTGGGTGGGATTGGGGGCGGGAGGAGAAGGGGACGACAGAGGATGAGATGGTTGGATGGCATCACCGACTCGATGGACATGGGTTTGGGTAGCCTCCGGGAGTTGGTGATGGACAGAGAGGCCTGGCGTGCTGCAATTCATAGGGTCGCAAAGAGTCGGACACGACTGAGCGACTGAACTGAACTGTACTGAACTGATGAGTCCAGAACATCTCTGCAGATGTTCAGTAGACAAAGCATCAAGAAAGGGGCAGGGAGAGCTGGGGTATAAACATGGTGCCCTCACTCCCACTTCATCCTGATGCCAACCCATCAGTCCCATGGGTCAGGGGCTGTAAAATTATTGCCCTCTCTTCGTTGGAGTTTCTATCTGAGGCTCTTGTCACTGGTAGAAAGCAAGCTGGAAATCCTCAGAGGCATAAGATAGAGAGACATGGCATGGTGTGGGACACCGTGACTTGAGGATAGAAAGTCAAAGCCATGGTTCTGAATTTTGCCATAAATGAATGATATGACCTCAGTAAGTGACTTGACCTGTTTGCATCTCAGTTCCTCATCTGCAAAATAGGGCAAGTGGATCACCCAAGTTTTAAAATTGTTTCCAACTGTAGAAATCTTTATTACAAGGATAAGCACAATTTACAAAACAGCAATTTTCGAATTTGGGCCTCATTTGCAAGAATTCTTGCCTATGGGGCTTCTGCATCCTGCATTTCCTGAAGCCAAACAAAACAAAAAACCCCAAAGCACCAAATGATTCTTAATGTCTTCCTTCAAACATGTTGTTGCATCTCATGAACTATCAGGGAAGTATTAATGTCAAGTCACAGGCATTTGGATTCCAGTATGTCTTAAGGGACCATATTTGGGGTGGATTAAAGAAGAGACTTTATTGACTTTATTGCTTTATTGACTATGCTGAAGCCTTTGACTGTGTGGATCACAATAAACTGTGGAAAATTCTGAAAGAGATGGGAATACCAGACCACCTGACCTGCCTCTTGAGAAATCTGTATGCAGGTCAGGAAGCAACAGTTAGAACTGGACATGGAACAACAGACTGGTTCCAAATAGGAAAAGGAGTACATCAAGGCTGTATATTGTCACCCTGCTTATTTAACTTATATGCAGAGTACATCATGAGAAACGCTGGGCTGGAGGAAGCACAAGCTGGAATCAAGATTGCCGGGAGAAATATCAATAACCTCAGATATGCAGGTGACACCACCCTTATGACAGAAAGTGAAGAACTAAAGAGCCTCTTGATGAAGGTGAAAGAGGAGAGTGAAAAAGTTGGCTTAAAGCTCAACGTTCAGAAAACTAAGATCATGGCATCCGGTCCCATCACTTCATGGCAAATAGATGGGGAAACAGTGAAAATAGTGGCTGACTTTATTTTTCTGGGCTCCAAAATCACTGCAGATGGTGATTGCAGCCATGAAATTAAAAGACGCTTACTCCTTGGAAGGAAAGTTATGACCAACCTAGACAGCATATTAAAAAGCAGAGACATTACTTTGTCAACAAAGGTCCATCTAGTGAAGGCTATGGTTTTTCTAGTGGTCATACATGGATGTGAGAGTTGGACTATAAAGAAAGCTGAGCACCGAGGAATTGATGCTTTTGAACTGTGGTGTTAGAGAAGACTCTTGAGAGTCCCTTGGACTGCAAGGAGATCCAACCAGTCCATCCTAAAGGAGATCAGTCCTGGGTGTTCATTGGTAGGACTGACGTTGAAGCTGAAACTCCAATATTTTGGCCACCTGATGCAAAGAGCTGACTCATTTGAAAATACCCTGATGCTGGGAAAGACTGAGGGCAGGAGAAGGGGACGACAGAGGATGAGATGGTTGGATGGCATCACCAACTCAATGGACATGGGTTTGGGTGGACTCCAGGAGTTGGTGATGGACAGACAGGGAGGCCTGGCGTGCTGCAGTTCATGGGGTTGCAAAGAGTCAGACACGATTGAGCGACTGAACTGAATTGAACTGAAAGAACAGACTAACAGTAAGGACCTACTATATATATAGCACAGGGAACTATATTCAGTATCTTGTAATACACTATAATGTGAATATAAATCACTTTGCTGTACACCTGAAACTAACACAACATTATAAATCATCTATACTTTAAAAAAGAAAACAAGAGACTGAAACCCACCATTTGACTTTCAGAAGTTTAATATGTAAAACCAGAACATTTTTTCAGTTTTGTTAGCCTAAATGAAACAGACTTGAAAAATCTGATGTTAGGTAAAAGATAATGAAAATCTGATCCTATTGTGAAGGAGGTAATGTATCTTTGATTACTAAAAATATAACAAAGATAGAAAATTTTCAATCCAAAGGAGAAAAAAAAAAACTCTTTATAGTATACTTCTGGTTTGCCTTCCACACAAGTCTAGAAATATTCTACTACAGATAACTATATTTTAAAACTTTAGAACTATTTTTTAAATTTATTTTTAAAATAACTGATAAATTATTGTTGAGGTCTGTTCAAATTGTAGCCCTTCTAAAATATCCTAAGTTAAAGATCACTACAGATTTAACAGAGACATACAATAAACAACAGCTAACTGACGGTCAATCAGTAGGAAATCATGATTCAGATCCTCTAAGGTGTAAAGGGGGATCATAGTACTGTAAAATGCCACAAAACACAAATAGTTTTACTTCTTCTAAAGGTACAAGTAATCCTTGTAGTTCAATGAAGCAGAATTGCAAACTTTTCAATTCACCCTAAGCCTTATTCCAAGATCCTAGCCAATTTTCTCCTCTGCATTGATATGGCTCCTCTTTTGGCTCTTTGCATATAAGTCTTTGAATTGTTACTGGCCTAGTTACTGCATAGAATTGTAAATCCCTTGAAGGCGGTATCCAAATTTTATATTTCCTTGGTAAAGTTTAACTCCTAAATGAACTGCCCTCTGAAGACACCTAATCCAAAGTTTTATCCCTTTAGGAAAAAATCATATTTTCTTATACAGGTAATACCTTTAGCAGAGACTGAAAACTTTCCAGCAAAATTCATTTTCTCCTTCCTCCATAGATTAGCACTGTCGCTGGCCACTTAGATACCTATCAGGATTTTGTTCCCTGCCTGCCTTGTGGTTGGCAGTTGGGTATAGCCATGTGACTGTTTCTCTGGTAAGGAGTGTGAGCTGAAGTGATGTGTGCCACTTTGGGAGCAGAGTCTCTTCCACTCCCCTTTTTCCTTCTTGTGACAACACCCAGCCTTGACCATGTACAAGAGGACAAGGCCCTGGGGAAAGGAGGAGACACAGGATAGAAGGAACCCATGTCTGTGAATATCTGAATGGACCAGAACCCCCTTGCATATCTGGAATACCTATGTCAAACTGCTAAATGAGAGAGAAATTCACTGTCTTTATACTGTGGATTTCTTAGCAGTGTGGATTTTTACTCTAACTAATACATGTCAAAGATGTAGAAGCTCTATACAGTTAGCAAAAACAGACCAGGAGCTGACTGTGGCTCAGATCATGAACTGCTGCTGCTAAGTCGCTTCGGTCGTGTCCGACTCTGTGTGACCCCATAGACGGCAGCCCACCAGGCTCCTCCGTCCCTGGGATTTTCCAGGCAAGAAAAGTGCAGTGGCTTGCCATTTCCTTCTCCAATGCATGCATGCATGCTAAGTTGCTTCAGTCGTGTCCAACTCTGTGCGACCCCATGGACAGCAGCCCACCAGGTTCCTCTGTCCACAGGATTCTCCAGGCAAGACGACTGGAGTGGGGTGCCATTTCCTTCTCCAAGATCATGAACTCCTTATTGCAAAATTCAGACTTAAATTGAAGAAAGTAGGGAAAACAACTACATCATTCAGGTATGACCTAAATCAAATCCCTTACGACTACACAGTGGAAGTGACAATAGATTCAAGAGATTAGATCTGATAGAGTCCCTGAAGAACTTTGGACAGAGGTTCGTGACATTGTACAGGAGGCAGTGATCAAGACCATCCCCCCAAAAAAGAAATGCAAAAAGGCAAAATGGTTGTCTGAGGAGGCCTTACAAATAGCTGAGAAAAGAAGAGAGCTAAAGGCAAAGGAGAAAAGGAAAGATAAACCCATTTGAATGCAGAGTTCCAAAGAAAAGCAATGAGAGATAAGAAAGACTTCTTTCTTAGTGATCAGTGCAAAGAAATAGAGGAAAACAACAGAATGGGAAAGACTAAAGATCGCTTCAAGAAAATTAGAGATACCAAGAGAACATTTCATGCAAAAATGGGCACAATAAAGGACAGACATGGTATGGACCTAACAGAAGCAGAAGATATTAAGAAGAGGTGGTAAGAATACACAGAAGAATTGTACAAAAAAGATCTTCATGACTCAGATAACCACGATGGTGTGATCACTCACCTAGAGCCAGACGTCCTGGAATGCGAAGTCTAGTGGGCCTTTGGAAGTATCACTATGAACAAAGCTAGTGGAGGTGATGGAATTTCAGTTGAGTTATTTCAAATACTAAAAGATGATGCTGTTAAAGTGCTGTACTCAATATGCCAGCAAATATGGAAAACTGAGCGACTGAACTGAACTCAATACATGTGTATGTATAGTGGAAAGGATGAGAAAATACGAGAAGCAGGAGAAAAGCCACCTGAACCCTACACCACCTAATAATTATTAACCTCTTGACTTTTCTCTGTATCTAGAGAAGAACCACATACATGTATTTTTCTACAGAAATACAGCCTCTCTTACTTCATATCATCTTCTATCTATTAATATTTTTCTTTCTTGTTTTTGGCTGCACCTTGCAGCTTGCAGGATCTTAGTTCCCTGACCAGGGATTGAACCCAGGGCCCTGGCAATGAAAGTGCGAATCCTAACCACTGAACCCCCAGGGAATTTCCTAATATTTTTCAGTATCAAAAATATATACATTTAATCTTTTTAAAAAAGACTTACTTTGTATTGGGGTATAGCCAATTAACAAACAATGTGATAGTTTCAGGCAAACAGTGGAAAGACTCAGCCATACATATACAAGTATCCATTCTCCCCCAAACTCCCCTCCCATCCAACTGAGCAGAGTTCCATGTGCTATACAGTAGGTCCTTTTTGGTTATCCATTTTAAATATAGCAGAACATACATTTAATCTTAATGGCTATATAATATTCTACCGCCTGGATTTATCAAAATAAACTCAGCTAACTTTTCATTGTTGGCTATTTGCATTTTTTCCTCTTAAAAATTCTGTTATAAACAACACTGCAGATAACATTTTTGCACACAAACCTTTACATATCCATCAGGTTTTTTTTTCCCCTAGGTCTCTATTCTCAGCATAAATCTGCAAAGATGTTCCCTCTTTCTCGGGGCCTACATTAAATCATATGTCTGATAAGTATTTATAAGGCTGCCTTCACTCATTATATTTTTGAACAAACTCCTATTTATGTTTTGTCAACCAGAAAAGCCAAACAAGGTCCAGCTCCCAGTCGGCACCTGGAATTAATAACTGACTCCCTACACATATAAGACAAATTCTCCCTGTACAATGTAGTCCTGGCTAGTAACATGTACAAAAAGGAAAGCAGTAGTAGAGCTTGTTTCCTGCTGACAAACCTTGATCTACATCTGTATTGCCAATTACTTGTTCAACAAACCTGTTACTTTTTTGGAAATAATAAATAATTCAGAGAAAGTCCTTTTGAATCCTCTGACATCTGTTGCTTGTATGACTCTGAATTATTCATCAGTGAGCATAAACAGCATTAATTAAAGAAAAGGACTGAGGCAAACCATGGAAATAGAAAAACGGACACTGCAGAAGAAAATGCCTTTACTCAACCCATACTTCACTTGTCATTGACAAATATCCAAACAGCCCGCCAGTCCTTGTAATTTAAAGGAACTGGTACACTTAAGATATTAGAAGGCAGGATCTAAATGAGGAACACTATTTCACGTTTCATGCTTTTTTCCCTCCTTCAGAAAAATATACCTTCTTTGACTTGGTCTCTCTTTAGCACTCTACCTGCTCATTCTCCGGGTCTGAGAGAGTGTTGTGGTATTCAAAGGGAAAGGAAATTTACTAACTGAGGTGCAAAAGAATTGCAAGAAGTGTCCCAGATCAAGTCATCCATGCTCATCTGTACGCCGAGATTTAGAAGTATTAATGGAAGAGGTCCCCCAAATTAAGAGCGGCTCAATTCATCTGGCTGCCACCACCTGATCATTTATTTCCATGACGACACTAGCACTTCCTCTCGACAAAGCGCTTTCTTGTGGTAAAGAGCAAACGAAAAAACTTACAGCCTGGCTGCCTATTCTACCCGGGTGGCCATGGGCTAATTCTTCCCCTAGTCTGTCTCTCTGCATCGGGAGAGTGATATTAGATTCAGTAACACCCTCCACTGTAGAAAAGCCTGCGACTCTGTGTGTGGAGGGAAAGTGTGAGCAGACAAGAAACGTGTTACAGAGTTTATGCAGCACTGTTGGTAAACATATGCCTCCAGAGGTGGGGCCCTGGGTGTCTCAGTTCCTGGTTTCTCAGGGATCAGAAGAAACAGGCCTCTCTGGAAAGGCAAGGTGGCAGTTGCGGGGAGCTGCGGAGGGTGCTTTGAGTCAGAAATTTTCAGAGAAACCTATTCCTTTGTCTGGCTCTGGTGACTTGCTCAGTGAGGATTTCTTGACTCTGAGGTAACCTGGCCTCCTGCTCCCCTCACTCTGGTACCAACTGCTGGGGTTGTTGTGGGCAACAGAGGAGAAACACTGAGCAGAGAACAGAGCGACAGGAGAAGGAAAAAAAACAACTAGACTGAAGAAAGCCACAAGCCCTGTTTAGGGTCTTTTCAAAACCTCTGAATTAGAGGCACGACAGGCAATTGGCAAGGTCTTCTTGGTGGTAGCCACTAATGAATGGCTTCTGCACAGAAATGACCACTCCAGTCTCTCCAGATTGGGTGCACAGAGACCTCCCAAGGCTTCCAGAAAAAGAGAGACACAGAAACCCTCCACGCACTTTTGAATCCTCTTTCAATAACACCCTTTCAAAGGATTTCACAAATGGGGACAAACCTCCCTTGTTTTTTCCCAGTTTAGTTTGTTGTTGTTTTGTTTTGCAAGGAGGAAGGTTGGAAGAGGGAAAGGAGATGGTGGAGTGGAGCGTAGAAGAGGGGAGAAACTGCTGGCTCTGCCTGGCTCGGAATGGCCCTTCATCAAAGGGGGCTTGTTCTTAAAAATGGCAGTGGATGCGTGGAAAAGAAGCCAAGATGCTCAGTTTCCCAAAAAGAGTTTGAACAGGGACTTCTGTGTCTCTTTCAGGCACTACCCAAAATGCAACTACGGATTTAGAAAAGATCACTTATATAGCACTGGATTTGAAGAAATGAACTAAAAAAAAAGATCTCTTTTAGAAAGACAATAGATGGATTTGCTGGGTAAGAGGTCCTTCCATCAAAACCCAAGTCCAGCTAGGATGGATAAAGCCTGTTTGTAATGTCAAAAAGTTTCCCAGATACCCACACAGGCTTTATTTCATTCAAATATTCAAAAAACAAACACTGACCCAGAGCACTTTCTCTTTTGGAAGAAAAAAAAAAAAGGCACTACCTCCTTCCTTGCTAATCCAAGCAGGCTTTAAGCTAGAGGTAAAGTGAGAGTCTCAGGGGATGTATACAAGGTGACCGTTTCATCACAGCCGGATGCCATAGCTGTTAACAGGAAGAGCCTGGAGGCACCCAGACTGGAGTCTTGGTTTGGTGATGATACTATGATGCACCTAGAAATTGCAGGTTGTGAAAACACTCTACATGCAAGTGCTGAGAAAGACTTTAAGGGGGAGGAGGGGAGCACCAGGGTTCTCAATCTAGGAGAACCCACAGGGCAGAGGGAAGCCAGGACCCTCAACAGAGGTCACCCAATCCTTGAATGCTATCTGAATGGTAAAAATAAAACCTGGAGTCACCAGTGGCGATACCAATGGGCAGCTCAGGAAACCTTGCCTCAGAGGCAAAACCCAGTGTTTCTAAACTTTACCTGGGAATCTTGTTACAGTGCAGATTCTGACTCAGAAGGGGTCAGAGGATGGGGCCTGAGATTCTGCATTTCTAACAAGCTTCCAAATGATGCTCTGCTGCTGGTCTACAGACCATACTCTGAGTTGTAACAGTTCAACCCAGGCAACACATTAGAATCACTGTAGTTCTGAAAGGGAAACCCCTGGCCCAGTCCTTCCCATGACAAATTAAATCAGTATTTGTGGCAGTGAGGCCAACCACTGGGATTTTTTTTTAAGTTTCCCAGGTGAGTTTTATATGCAAGCAGAGTTGGGGACCCACTAGCTGGACTATTCTGACTCTCCTTATCAACTAGGTATGTGGACCCAGGAAACTTAATCTCTAGGAATCTCAGTTTGATATCCAAAAAAGGGGGTATGCTGGCCGAAATGGATTGGTATAGAAACAAGTGTTTCTGAAAGCACTTTGAAAGAAGATAAAATATAATAGTTACTTTATTTGAGTTCTTAATTTCCTTGATTGGAATGAGTTCATAGTCCCTGATTAATCAGATTTCACAAATATCAGCTGCATGCTAATTCTATGGAATAGAATGGTTTTTAGCTGAGATCTCCCTGTTGTTCTGTTAATGCCCCAAGCCCAGTGCGTTGTGATTCTTAAATGACAATCCCGAGCTCCCTGGATGCAAGAAAGGTCTTCTGCTGCCAATTTTGGACTTTCTGTGCAATAAACAAAGCGTCTAAGGGCATCAGTTCTGCCAGCCACCAACAGATGGCATCAGTGGTCGTGCAAGGTCCTTTCAGCTTCGGCCTTGGCCTGGTTCCTTAATCTCTGTCACGTTTGCTATCTATGAAATGCAATGTCTTGTTAAAAACTAACTGAAAGTTAAAAAAAAAAAGAAGAAAAAGAGTCAAAATGAAATGCAAGTGTCTTTGGATAATAAAACAAGAGTAATAAAGGAGTAAGAGACCTCGACATCTCTGACTCACTAAGAAAACAATTTTACCAGCAACAGGTACCCAAGCTAGGCTAGGTTAGTGTCATGTTGGATTTAGAACAAACAGGCTTGCGGAACCCCACTAGTGAGAAGAGCCTCTTGTCCCTAGCTGATATCACACTGAAGTTTCTTCTCAAATCCACACAGAAAACAGAACAACCCACCACCATAAGGCAAGGCTATAACCTCAGCAACACTCACCAGAACAAAGACCCTCTGGGAACCAGAGCTCTGTTCCCTCTGAGAGCTGAGAATACCATCAGCTGTTCCTAAGAACCTCCCACCCCTTATCAACCGTGGGCACACTGATGTCCACATCAGGGCAGCTGAGTTCTCTGTGCAGGAACTAGAATGAATGCCATCGTCTTAGTCTTTCAGAAGTAACACTCAGGAACCCTGTGCATGGCCAGAATGGTGTATGTTATTTAAGATCAGCGGTTCTCAGCCAGGGGTGATTTTATTCTCCAGAGCACATCTGGTGGCACTGCTTCCACTTGGTGGCACAGGAGACATTCTGGTGGTCACACTGGGGAAAGAAGGGAGGATGCAACTGGCATCTAGTGGGTGGAGGCCAAGGATGCCGCTAAGCGCTCTACAAAGGACAGGGCAGCCCCTCACAAAAAAGAATGAGCCAATGCCAACGGTGCTGTGGTTCAAGAAAGCCTCCTCTAGAGGCCAGGAATTTCAGCCAAGAAAATTTAAATTCCAAAAGTCAATTTCCTACTGTCGTTACCAAAAAACATCCTGACTGGGAAGACAAAAGCTAATTAATGGGAACTCCCTCCTGGAGACAAAAATCAACCCTCCCAAGCTTTCTCTGTCCCTGTTTTTGAGTACAGAGTGTTCCCTGTTTTTGCCAACCTCCCCCCCTTCTGGACCTGATTCTCAGGAACTATGCTCCCTCCACCATGACCTACTCCTGAGCATCTACACTCTCCCTCACCACCTCCCTCTATCTGGTTCAGAGAGGCTGTTTCCCCCTCTCACCTAGAGAATAAAATAAACAGGACTCAAATACTTGTTGAGTCCATACTGATATAAACAAGTAACTGGATAAATAAATAAATGGAAGAGAAGGAACAAAACATCCTCACAGAAGAATTCCAAGTAATAAATGTAGAAAAGATTGAAAAAAAAAAATAGAAAATCACTAGCAGAGCACAATGGTAATAATGGCTGCTGGTAAGATCCACTGATGAAAGTTCAAAGTTTTTAAAGGAGAAACAAGATACTTGCACAGCCTCAGAGCATCTCTCCAAAAGCATTTATCAATCACTTTGGGGGTTTTAGCACCTGTGAACAACCTTGTTTTCATACTCCTCTCTCTATTGGGTAGAGCTTTCATTCCCCTCCCCTTGAATATAGGCTGGATTCAGTGACTCACTACTAATGAATGGAGTAGGTCCCAGGGACAGCTTTCTAGAATTATCAGGATGACTTCTGGCAGTTTTATTCTTAGAGGTCATTGAGATATCTTGACACAATATCCAAATGCATCATACACCTGGGTGTGGCTGGCAGGTGGCTTTGGTGCACAGATAGCATAGCATTCACCCTGAGTGACATTAATTTGCAGAGCAAATCTGGCTGGGGCACAGGCAAAGCAAACCTTATAACGTGCCTAAAGTGACAGGTTGGTGTAGCAAAAGAACAATAGCTGGTTCCCCAATTTAGAATTTTTTTTAACAGCCATTCACTTACTGACCACAACCATTTCAAAAGCCTTGGTGACAACATCCATTAAATTAATACCCCAGTCATTCTGCATCAGAGTAAATATGAAACAGGTACAACTGAAACCTCTCCCACCAGTCCACACCTCCCTCCCTTCATCTTGTATCTGGAAATCTGAGGTCAGGGAAAAAAGCTGGATGCCTCAGAGTTCTTCTCAGCTAAAATGCAAACAAGAGCAGGTTCAAGAAGCAATCAAATGAACCTTAGCACAAGAATGCCAGCTTGTTATTTTGCAAACAGTAGGGTCAAAGCCCTGTTAATAGGAGGAAAATTATTGGGGGCAGAAAATTAATATTCACTGCTGAGTCCTGTCTGCCATGAGTTGACTCTGGAAGCAAGTGTTTGAAAGATGGATCAGGATGAAAGCGTTATCATCTCCCATCCTATCAACGCCAGGAGCCACCACTCCTCCCAGAGCCAGGGAACCCCCAGTGGGATCCAACTCAAGCCACACCTACCAGAAGGCATGGGCATCTGATTCGTCTTTCTGGTGTCCAGGAGTAGGTTTTTCAAGGGAGCAGGCTGAGGACACTGTATTTGGAAGGTCTTTGAAGAGGGACACTTGGAAGAGTGGTGAATTGTGTTAAAGAGTACGAGTAAGAAAAGGCGAGTGCCTGGCCCTATTCTCTGCTGAGTAAGGCCAGAGTGCCCTGCATGTGTGCCTTTACTGGGTAAGGGCTGCTGTAAGTGTCACTGCTAATGGGTCCCATCTGGTCCCCTAGTCTGTAAAACGGCCTTTGGCCTATAGGAGTATCTCCACCTGGAAGGTTATACTTACCCTGAGGGAGGCTCAAAACCAATCAATGGCTGACCTGGGAGAGGGGAGCAAAAAGCTGACCCTTGGGCAAGGGGAGACAGAGCTCCTCAACAACCCAGCTAAAACTCACCTTTCCTCCACTGCCCCGCCACTCTGTGCTGTGCTTAGTTGCTCAGTCATGTCCAACTTTTTGCAACCCCACGGACTGAAACGTGCCAGGTTCTTCTGTCCATGGGGATTCTCCAGCCGAGAACACTGAAATGGGCTGCCTTGCCCTCCTCCAGGGAATCTTCCCAACCAAGAGATCGAACCCAGGTCTCTGGCATTGCAGACGGATTCTTTACTGTCTGAGCCACCAGGGAAGCCCCACCCTGCCCCTCTGCCCACCCCCAATCCCTAGACTAACACATCATCTCCATGCAAATCTCTTGACTTCTAAAGAACCTGACCCAAGATCCTGGTAACTAAGCTTCCCTGAAGTTTTGGGGTGGGTGGGGGGGTGGTTGGTAGATCGTGGGAAGAGAATTTCCAGTTCAAGGACTCCAGTGCTCCCTTGAGAACAACTAGGCAGAGAAGACTAAGACCCAAGCCCACTGATGCCCCAAACACTAGAGAGAAAGCTCATGTCCTGGTGCTTCCTTATTACGATTAGACAAAGGATATCAGAAGGAGATGCATCCCCCATATCTGGGTGACAGAGCCATGTCCTAAAAAGATTCTACAACAAAAGGCTGATTTTGCTAGTTACTGGACACCATGTACCCAAGCTGGGAAAAACTAAACACTGGCAAATCCAATCTCACAGATCACTTATAAGGCAAAAAAGAGTTACGTCAGCTATCAAGTCTTTTTCAAAAAGGTATTTAAAATGAGATTTTGCACTGGTGCTAGAATCACAGCACAGATGATCTTTCCTTGGTGTTTTCCAAGGCTGTTTCCTCTTTACAGGATCAGCAGGAAACTTTCTGCTTTACATACACTCCCCACTGCCTTCCCTCCTTCGCCTTTCTTCCTGCCCTGTGCTCCTCTTGGGGCTTCCTAGGATTACCTCCCCACTTCTCATCTTAGGGCTGACCTCTGGGGATCACTCTAGGACAGTGTACATCCAGCAACGTAAAATCTTAAAATCTTATTTCCAGAGCTCATACTCTTAGTGAACAGCCCAAGAATGTAACCTAACCAGTTGTAACTTGCTAAAGCACTTGATTCTTGGGCAAAGCAGTTAAAAGCCAGAGAGTTGTAAAAGAGTGGTCTGAAACAGCCTAAGAATTTTTTACAACTCATAACAATGTGCTTCTTTGGTACAATTTTAAATTAGCTTTTAAAATTAGCTTTCATAAATCTTACCTGCTCCATTATATTTCAGATGTTGAATTTAGGACGGTGTTCAAAGATTTTTATGGGGCCAGTTCATGGTTCCAATTCCAATTTACCATTATTCCTTTACTGACTTCCTTTTGGAGTTCTCTGGCATATGGGTCCTTAAGGGCTAAAGAAACCAATGGTTTAATCAAAGGGAAAATGTTCTGTTTCCTTCATTTAGAAATTCATTGAAATAAAGATGAAGTCCATCCTGAACAGCAGGACGTTCTGAGAAAGCCATCAGTCTAAATGCCTTTATGAATAACTATTATGTTAGAAACTCAAAAGATCTTACATCTCAGCCAGATGAATAATCAGGCCACTAGGGAACACAGGGAAGAAAATTAATAGAACGCGGGTCTACACATTTTTTTTCTCTGCTTGTCTGAACACATGAAATATCTCTTCACTTTTACCACCAAATACATATTCAGGTAGCTTCTCTTGGTATCAGTGATGCTTCTCAACTCTAAGTTAAGGACTTCTGGGGGCTGAATTTGCTTCCTCTGACTTCCAAAGCACTATGAGCATGCGTGTGTGCTAAGTCGCTTCAGTTATGTCAGACTGTGTGAAGACAGTAGCCCGCCAGGCTCCTCTGTCCATGGGATTCTCCAGGCAAAAATATTGGAGTGGGTTCTCACATCCTCCCCCAGGGGATCTTCCTGACCCAGGGGTCAAACCCACGTCTCTTATGTCTCCTGTATTGGCAGGTGTGTTGTGTGTTCTTTACCACTAGCACCATCTGGGAAGCCCCCAAAGCACTCAATGAAGTACAACATTATTATAGCATGAATACAACAACATCCTGCTTAACTTGTAAGAACTGATGGTATGGGCTCAGGGAAAGCTGAATCAATATTGCCATAAATGCATATTAAGGAAATACATGCCACAAATTCAATTAAGAAAGTGATTAAACAGTCTTGTAACTAAGTATTGAAAAAAAACAAAATTAACCCAAATCCAGCTTTCAGTTCTCTCTCCCTACCTGTCAATCAGAGGTACAAAGAGAAAAATAGGATGAGTGTTTATCTTTCTTTAGCTACTATAAACTGTTACTTGCTATGCAAAGGCATTTATAAGTCCAGATTACTACAGGATGCTTATCGTCTTAAAAAACACAAATGCTAAATACAAGTACTACATTACATTATATACATGTGTATATATATATAACTACAATCTATGTATTTGACTATAATTATTCAGCGACAGGGAAGCCTGGCGTGCTGCAGTCCATGGGGTCACAAAGAGTCCAACCCGATTGAGTGACTGAACTGAACCAACAGATTCAGTGATCCAAATAGTCTTTTTTTTCCCTGTAACATGCTATTTAGAAAACTCTATTACATTATGTAAATAATTTCCCTGCTGCTGCTAAGTCGCTTCAGTCGTGTCCGACTCTGTGCGACCCCATAGACGGCAGCCCACCAGGCTCCACCGTCCTCGGAATTCTCCAGGCAAGAATACTGGAGTGGGTTGCCATTTCCTTCTCCAGTGCATGAAAGGGAAAAGTGAAAGTGAAATCGCCCCATCGTGTCCGACTCTTAGCGACCCCATGGACTGTAGCCTACCAGGCTCCTCCGTCCATGGGATTTTCCAGGCAAGAGTACTGGAGCGGGGTGCAAAAGCAGTCAATAGCAACCCACTCCAGTATTCACACCAGAAAAATCCCATGGACAGAGGAGCCTGGCAGGCTACAGTCCAAAGCGTTGCAAAGAGTCGGACACAACTGAGCAACTAAAGCACAGCACAAGCACAGTAGTCTTTTTTCCAGCACAATGTGTGTTTGGAAAGTGCCTGCTATGTGGTGTTCTTGTCCACATCACCACATTTTAGCATGCAACAGAAAAAAAGGAAAAAGCAAAATTGTAGCTAAGGTCCCTCCTCCCAACTCATAATCAGCAAAACACTTTCCTGTCAAAGGACCAGACACACGAATTTCAACGATGAGAGCTGACAACAACACAGTGATCTTTAAATTCAAGCAGTACACTGTGAAAGCACATGGAATGTTACCCAGTGAGACGTGGAAGAGAAACTCCCCAGGGAACAGCGATGGGCAGGAAATCCAAGGACCAGGTTGAGTGCTGACTGTGTAACTGACTAGTTCTGTGATGATGAGCAAGTTATAACATACTTTGCGGCTTCATATCCTTCATCTACAGTTAAAACACTGGATGAAATGGTCTAAGGTCCATGCCAGTTCAAAATTCTAAGATTTTTAAGGCTATTTCTTCAACACCTAGGCATTGCTAAGACTCCACGACACTGATCCTGACTCCCAAGGCTGCACTGTGGCTGCTGGACAGATTTTGCTTGTCACTCTCTAACACAATGGGATAGGTTTGGAGAAAAACAGGAAAGACATGTCCTAAATGACATGTGTGTGGTCCCCTTAAGTGAAAAAAATTACCTATTTCATGTGTTCCCAAAGGGTATGGAGTATCTTTCTTCTAAGACAGACCAGACTAACTCAGGCACTGCCCTGATAGCTATATACTATTCTGTGCTATTCTACTAACACCTATTATCTATTTGACTCAAGTAGGAAAATTTTAGAAGCATTTTCAAAATGAGAATACAGAATATGTTTTACTTCTAATTTGAGTAATTTGAGGTACCCATGGGATTTGCTCTTATACACACAGTTTTAGGCAAGAGAAAGAAAGAGTTCTGAGCCCTAGAACACAAATAAAAGCTAACCCCTGCAGCAGGGTGCTGAGGCTGGAAAATACCCTGGCACCTTAAACTCCTTATCCATCTCTAATGAACAGTGGCAATCCAGAGGCTGACAGAGAAAGCATGGAAAATCAACAAGTACTCACTCTGACAGATAATTCTGGGGGCAGAATACCTGCCACAGGTAATAAATCACCTCCTTTAAATTTATCTTTTTAGCAGCGCACAGTGGATTATACCCATACATCACTTTGGCCTCTCTTTTCTGCCCTGTTGACAAAGGACAAATTGAGAAGGATGGTGGGAAAACTGGGAGAAAAAAGGAAGAAAAACAGAAGAGCTCTATCCTTTGGCCTGTACAGTGTAAGAAATAATGATGATGATGACGATGATGTGCAGTGTCACTGTTTTCTAAGTATCAGCTCCATCTGTAAAATCTTACAGCACTTTCTGGATGTACCAATGAAGTGACTATGGGTTGGAAAATAAAGTTAGCTTTCTTCCCAAATCCCTTAGCACACACCTATATATCCACAGTCTCAACAGGATCACAAGCACTTGGCTTTTCTAACAATGGATGCGTTTATGGGTTTCACCAATGATACTGTTTAGAAACTGGTACCCTGAGAAGCACTGCAGCACAGAACTGAATATGGTAAATGGGACTTTCTGGTGCAGCAATACGGTGGCAAATTAAGACAATGTGGAAAAAAAATTTCTCACTACAAATATTTAAGAACTGAGTAAAATATGAAAAAGGAAAAAGCCACGTGAGAGCATATGAGTGGATTCTGAGACTGCTTCGGTAACTTACAGACTTGCATTATAAAACCCAAGTGGATAAAGGAGTAAAACCATGAGCTGCCACGAGGCAGAGAGTTGAAATTAAAACCCTTTAGGAGAGGCAGGATCCTCAACGGGTGGCTTCCCCAATGAAGACTGGGCGAAAAGCTCACCCCCTAGAAAAGGGATCCAATAGGACAAGCCTGTGTGTCCCTGAACTCTGACTGAAAAAGAAAAACAAAAAAACCTCTCCTCTGAAATACGGATATCCAGACCTGAGCCTTTAACAAAATAATCCAGAAAGTTCCAAACTAAAAAATTAGCAGAAACATTGGCCCCAAACCAGTGATACTCCTGAGAGTTCTAGAATAAGCAATGCAAATTGTTCTGGAGGGGTTCTGTTATCAGGCCACATGAGATCCCCCCACACAAAAAGTAATCCCCACTCAAGATCAGCTTATAAGAAAAATGTAAAATTACAGTATACCAGAAGCAGAAAACACCAACCACAACAAACAAAATTGTTATTATGCCAGGAACTTGGGATCATAAAATTCAAATTTGAAAAAGAGAATACAAAATACAAAATAAGTGTGTCTAAAACTATAAAAGACATAAAAGTAGGGAATAAAACCCTGAGGGAAAAAATATGAAAAACAGTCAGATGTAAAAATAAGCCAAATAGAAATGAATATTATAATCACTGAAATTAAAAAGTCAACAGATTAGGTTAAACAGATTAGACACAAATAAAGAGAAAATTAAGTAAAATGGAAGACAGATTTGAGGAAATTGCCAAGGTGTAGCACAGAAATAAAAGGGGCATGAAAGAATAGCTTGATTCCAAAAGCATTTAATGCAAGACTCAGATGATGTAAATAGAGAGACTGTGTCAGTTTGGACCCTCTAATAAGCAGATGCCAAGAAAAGATGTTGGGAAGAGAGGGATACGCAAAGAGAAGCCTCAGACCATGATGCAAGTGGGACCTGTGAAAGGAAAGGGAGAAAGAAGGAGTGTTGGATAGGATGAGACGCAGAGTAAAGCTCAGTTCTAAGAAAATTCTGGTCATGCAGTGGAGAGACCTTGAGCCAAAGTCATGCATTAGACGAGTTCTACATCCTGCAGGAATGGGCTAGCACTAGTACGCACGTCTTACTAAGCCAGCAACTGGGAACAGCCCAGGGCAAGTGTGGCTTTTGAGTAAATCTTGAGACACAGCATCTGGGGTCTCTCAACTATGCTTCCCAAAGCAGAAGATCTGGGAGGTATGTTTTCATGGCTGCCAAAATGAAGGGGAGCAATATTTTAAGAGACAATAGTGAAGGATTTTCCAGAATTGTAAAAGCCATATATCCTCCATGTAGAGAATAATAGCAAGTTCCGAGCAGAATAAATCAAAGCAAATCTACACACGCGACAGTTAAATGGCAGAATATCAAAGGCTATAAAATGCCAAAAACAAGGAGAAATTTGAACTAAATGAAAAGAAAATAAATTGGTAGGTAGGATAATTGGAGTTAATTTCAGACTGCTTTCTAAGAACACAAATTTAAGGATAATAAATTCAGCAGAAGGAAAAAGGGAGGAATTGATAAAACTCAATTCAGTAAGAGATAGGAAAGGAGAAAAAGAAAGCAAAGAAGACTATGGGAAATAGAGAACATGAAGTAAGAGAAATAATTTAAAATATCAATAGTTACTATAAATGCAAACAGATTAAAATAGCTGGTTAAAATTTAGCCATATGCTGTTTACAAGAGGTTCTTATAAATAAAAACCTCTTACTTACTTTACCACTAAGTTAAACCAACTACTGGTTCTTACACAAGACTTATTGATCTCATCAATGAGATGAGATCCTATTCTCATCTGTAAAATGGGATGATAATGATAGATTTATTTTTGAGTCTATAATACATTTTTCTTAAAATAACACAAAGAAGTGAAATGAAAATGTTAACCACTCAGTCATGTCTGACTCTTTGCAACCCCATGGACTGTAGTCCACTGTAGCCCCCAAGGCTCCTCTGTCCATGGAATTCTCCAGGCAAGAATACTGGAGTAGGTTACCATTCCCTTCTCGGGGGGATCTTCGCAACCCAGGGATTGAACCTAGGTCTCTTGCATTGCAGGCAGATTCTTTACCACCTGAGCCACCAGCGACACAGCAAAATGTTAACATTTCTGTAATCGTTCTGGCGGGTACACAGGTGCAAGTTTCATTATTGTCGATATATTTTAATCTATTTGAGTTGTTTCAAAAATAAGTGCTGGCAGTCCAGCGGTTAGGGCTCCGAGCTCCCACTGCAGGAGGCATAGCTTCAAGTGCTGCTGGGGGAACTAAGATTCCACATGCCATGCGGCATGGCCAAAAAAAAATTTTTTTTTAACTGTTTAAATATATTAAGTCCTATAATCAAATAAAAATATAAGACCACAGTAAATGACAATGTTCTTATATATCATTTGGGAGGGTTGAACTATACACCTTTCCTAGAAAACAATTTTGTAAGATATACAAAAACTTTAAAAATGTAAATACTCTTTAGCCCAGTGATTCAATTCTTGTAATTTATCCCAAGGAATTAATCAGAGGTGTGTACAAACACGTATGTATTAGTTTATAACTGAGTTACACGTAATGGTGAAAAATTCAAACAACTTTAATGTTGTTGGGAACTGCTTAACTGTAATGCATCTGTATAACAGAATAGTATGCAATTATTGAAATTCAGGTTAAGGTTATAAAAGATTGCTAATGACAAGTATATATTAATAAGTGAAAAAAGAAACAAAGCATTATGCATAGTATGAGCTTGTTTTAATTAAAAAAAACCATATGTGTATATATGTAAACAGACAAAGGACCACCAGTGAGGCACTTCTGGATGGCAGAGATTCTGAATGACTTTTTTCATTGTGCTTTCCTCTGTTTTCCAAATTGTCTGCAATGAGTGTATGGTGCTTTGCAGTTGGGGCGGCGGGGGAGCAATCATTATTTCTAAAGTAAGTGGCAATAATTCCAGTTTTTACTCTATTGCAGGGATCCACAAACTATATCCTGCAGGCCAAATCCAGCCTGCCACCCTGCCTGTGAGTTAAGAACGGTTTTACATTTTTAAATCCTCGAAAAAAATCAAAAGCAGAATAATATTTATAATCTGTCATTCTAATCTTTGTATTCAGTCTTTACAACAACCCTGTGAAGTTGGTACTATGGCCTGTTTTATAGACAAAGGAAGAGAAGCTCCAAGATTGGTCAGGTAAGTAGTCCAAGATCTCATAGTTATCAAGTCTTTGCGGAAATTCAAACCCAAGGAGTCTTACCCCAGACTTTACCTAATCTGTTTCCTCCATGTGAAAAATCCTCCACCATGGTGAGGGCAGATCTGCATAGGTGAATCTCAGGGTGGAAGACCACAGTGTTTCAGGGAAGCTTTGTTTGAGAATGGGCCCTGTTTCTACCATGATAATGTGCTGTGCTCAGTTGCTTCCTTCGTGTCCAACTCTTTGTGATGCTATGGATTGTAGCCCGCCAGGCTCCTCTGTCCATGGGATTCTCCAGGCAAGAACACTGGAGTGGGTTGCCATGCCCTCCTCCAGGGAATCTTCCTGACCCTGGGTTTGAATTCACGTCTCTTATATCTCCTGCACTGGCAGGCGGGGGTTCTTTACCACTAATGCCATCTGGAAAGCTCATGATGATAGGAAACACAAATTCTGAACTTCAATTAACCAAAATGTCACCCTCCTCAAAAGAATTCCAGGGCAAAAAAAAGAATTCAAGCACTTCTCTGGTGGCTGAATGTTAAGAAAACACCTGCCAATGCAGGGGACATGGGTTTAATCCCTGATCCAGGAAGATCCCACATGCTATGGAGCAGCTAAGCCCATGCACCACAACTACTAAGCCCGCACTCCTAGAGCCTGTGCTCTGCAACAAGAGAAGCCAGCACAATAAGAAGCCTGCTCACTGCAGCAAAGAGTAGCCCCTGCTCACCACAACTAGAGAAAACCTCCGTGCAGCAATGAATTAAATAAACTAAAAAAAATTTTCCATTCTTTTCATAACTAGACCTGCATTATAGAAAATTGTACCCTTTCATTATTATTATTCTGTTTTGAATTTCATCAATAAAAAGTTGTAGAAAGGGCATGGCAACCCACTCCATTATTCTTGTCTGGAGAATCCCCATGGACAGAGGGGCCTCGGGGGGCTACAGTCCATGGGGTCACAAAGAGTTGGACATGACTGAGCAACTAAGCACACACACACTTGGAACCACAGAGTAACCAAGAACCCTAATGGTTCTCTCTTTCAAGCTATTCTACAGCTCTTTCTACTGCTATGTCTATATATATATATTTATCCATTACCTCCCATCAAGGGGTGCACTAAAAAAAGAAAGTAAAACTTAGTACAGTCAACGTCATTGCTTCTAGCAAAAATTTGCTCAAGGGAAGAGATTGACTTTTATGTCATTTCTGAAGTTAACTTTTCAGTGTTTTTTCGTTACCAAAATAACTGAGAATTTGGCCCATCCTAAGTATGGGTTTGTTCATTCATTCACATAACATACCCTAGCACAGCTTACAGATCAGAAGATATGTATCAATACAACAAAACACATTTTATAATAGAAGCAGTTTTAAATGACTACAGGAAATACAAATTAAAATCACCGTGAGACATCACCACACCCATTCAAGTATCTATAATCAAAAGGACAGACAGTACTAAGTATCGGCAAGGATGTGGAGAAAGCAAAACCCTCATACAGTGCTAGTTAGAACATAAAACATAAAATGCAACAGTCACTTTGGAAAATGGCCTGGTGGTTTCTCTGAAAGTTAAACATATGACTCAAAAATTCAACTCCTAAGTATCTACCCCAGAGGAATGGACACATGCATCCATACCAAGATTGGTATACAGATGATCACAGCAGTATTTTCATAATAGTTCCAAACTGGAAAGAACTCAAATGTCCATCAACTGGTAACTGGATAAACAAAATGTCGTATATCCACACAATGGAACACTACTTGGCAATAAAAAAGGACCAACTATGATACACTCAACAACATGGGTGAACTCAAAAACAGCATGCTGAGGGAGAGAAGCAAGTCTCAAAAGACTGTATATTGTATGTTTTAAAAAGATATTTCTAGAAAAGACAAACTATAGAGACAGAAGCAAATCAGTGGTTGCCCAGGATTAGGGTGAGAGCAAGGACTATCTACAAACAGGCAAAAGGGAACTTTGCAGGGTGATGGAAAGTTCTACAACTGAATCGTGGTTGTGACTGCAAACATGTATGGATTTACCAAAACTCATCAGTACACTTATGGGTGGACTTATGGCATGCAAATGAGGCTTTAATAAAGCCGTTTAAAACAAAACTACAGGAGCAAAGGGGCAGCTGTATGCTTGAACTGGAAGAAAATGTAGGAAAGCTTTAGAAGAGAGAAATTTTGAGGTAATATTCTGATAACGGACATTTAACTGAAACAGGGATTTAACAGTATGCATAGGCTGGAACTGGAAGGCATGAAAACTTAAGAAGGATTTAGGGAAAGAAAAGAAAGAGGTGATACTAAAAGCTAGGCTACACTTAGGTAAGTGAGAAAATAGAAAGGTGGTAAGAAGTTGGTACTTCATCTCACAGGTCATGGGAAGTCACTAAGGAATTTGAGGTGGGGGGTGAATGACTATCACATCTGAGTTTTAGAAAGGTAACTCAGAAGGCAATGTAAAAGGGAAAAAAGCAACAGGCAGTGTCCAGGTAAAAGACATAGAACCAACTATTTAGTTTCTAATGAGGTGGTGGGAAAGAAGAAAATTTCTAGGTGTCACTAAAACAAATAAGGATGAGTGCTGAGTGCTCAGTCGTGCTTCAGTCGTGTCCGACTCTTTGTGACCCCATGGACTGTAGCCCCCCAGGCTCCTCTGTCCATGAGATTCTCCAGGCAAGAATACTAGAGTGGGTTGCCATGCCCTCCTCCAGGGGTTCTTCCCAACCCAGGAATCAAACCTGTGTCTAAGTGCATCTCCTGCATTACAGGTGGAATCTTTACCACTGAGCCATCAGAGAAGCCCACAATAGGAGCAAAAGCAGGTTTGGGGGAAAGAGGTGACATAAATATTGTCTTAGGTTGATTGTGCGATGCTATCAAGATATCCAAGTACAAATATCCAGCATACAAACATGCAGAAATGGAAAGACTGGAGGTGATGCTGTGGCTTGGAGAAACCTTAGCAAAGAAATAGTCACTGAAACCACTGAACTAAGATTCCTATGGACTGAGACAAACAGCAAGAAGTTATGGCTCAAAATCAAAAAGGCTAATTACAGAGAACTGCCTGGTGGTCCAGTGGTTAGGACTCCACACTTTCAACGTTGGGGGCTAGGTTTGATACCTGGTGGGGGAACTAAGATCCTCACAAACATGAAGGCCCAAAAAAGGCTAATTATAGCGTCTACTCTGTCCTCGCAAAGACATTAAGAAAATGCTTTTCCTTCTCCTGTTGTTTTTTTTTAAAGGGTTAGAAACATTTATTTGTCAAAATATCTTTTAGAAATATGGGAAGAGTGGAGTAAAACAAGGCTAAGTTTCAGCTAATGCTGTACCATGACCATAGGTCAGACATAAACAACTCAACAACCCAAACCCCAATGGTCCTAGTAATTTCAGAAGATTAGCTTCAATGTTAGAGTCCAGAGCTAACAGAGAAAAGTAAAAGGTTGCTTGCCTTCTCACAGTCATTTTAAAAGGAAAAGAGAGGAGTTCCCTGGTGGTGCCCTTGGTTAGGACGAGGTAGTTCCCAGTGGTTAGGACTCTGCTTTCACTGCTGGGGGTCAGGTTCCATCCCTGGTCAGGGAACTAAGATTCCTGCATGCCATGCACAGGAGCCAAATGAAAAAAATCTTTTTCATTTCAAATTTTAAACAAATAAAAATAAAGGGAAACGGACATGTTGCAGGTAGACAGAGAGGAGAGTTCAACTCTTAAGGAAAGCAAGATGAGAGGGATTCCACTGCACAGGAAAAAAGGGATGGCCGGCATCATCCTTACCTTGGGCAGCTCAGTGGCTGAGAATATACAGAATGGATCAAAACGCTATTGAGACTAGTATCAGGAAGAAAAAAAGTCAACTTAGAAAATTAAATTAAGAAAACATAGTTGGTCACAGACTCCTTTTTTTAACCTAAACATGAAAGAATGGAACCATCTCAGCAAAAAGGGCTGTATGGAGTAAGTTCTCCTACAGGACCGCAGCCCAAAGGCTCAGTCTGCCACTGTCCTACCTCCAGTTTGTAAAAGGCTGAGTACCACTCCTCTGTCCACATCCTGCTCCTCCTCATACCGGGCCACATCATACCGAAAATTCTGCGCAGCTGGTGAAGCCTGAGACAGCGCACCCTCCGGCCCATAACGAAGCCCTCTCCAGCTGTGGGAGCATAGCTGCGGCAGGAATGGGGGTGGTGGGGCTCCTGTCCCTTTCATAATAGAATCTAGTGGTGGCAGTGGCAACAGTCATAGCAGCTGAGGTGGCAGCTTGGTTTGAGCTTGCCTATGGGGGGGTCTGTCCAGGGATCAACAGGAGTGGAGGGACTTCCCTGCTGGTCCAGTTGTTAGGATCCTGCACTTCCACTGCAGGGGACACAGGTTCGATCCCTGGAGAAGCAACTAAGATCTCGCATGCGGTGCAGTCCAAACAAACAAAAAACCTGGAGGTGAGGTGACTGGTCACAGCTGTGCTCTGGTCTTGAAGCACATGGGACACGCAGCTGTACAAGGAAGCTGCTGCTGCCATTGCCTCCTGAAAGTGGACTCCGTATGGGCTTAGCCTAGTCAGCAGCCGAGTGCTCCCAATGCATCCTCCTCATACATGGATCGGAGAAGGCAATGGCACCCCAATGCAGTACTCTTGCCTGGAAAATCCCATGGACGGAGAAGCCTGGTAGGCTGCAGTCCATGGGGTCGCTAAGAGTCAGACACGACTGAGCGACTTCACTTTCACTTTCATGCACTGGAGAAGGAAATGGCAACCCACTCCAGTGTTCTTGCCTGGAGAATCCCAGGGATGGGGAAGCCTGGTAGGCTGCCGTCTATGGGGTCGCAGAGTCGGACACGACTGAAGCGACGCAGCAGCAGCAGCATACATGGATTCCCTATAGCCCACGGGGTCCGCTCCATACTTCTTACTGTACTACTCAGTAAAGTCGACCATGTCATCCCTTCGATATCTTTCGACCAGTGCTCCTCTTTTCCACAACTGATAGCAGCCACCCTGGTCTTCTCCCACACCAGGGGCGATTGGAAGCTGGCTCGTGTACAACGCCACGCGCATTCATTTGCCTTGAAACTCGGTGACTCAAGGTCCTCTGCCCGTTCCACGTGTAGGAAGGTATAACCTTTCACGACGTCACATTTCATTCCACGACTGGACCACACTCCTCAAGCTTGTCCTGAAGCTCTCGTTTGGTACAAACAGGACACATGATGCCTACATGCAGCTTGCTTGACGCTTTGTTCCTATTCTTGCTGGCTTCCTGATTGATGTTCACTCTCTGCAGCTTTTACTGGTGCAGGTTGCATATGGCACACTCAGCTGCATCTTTTTCTCTATGTGCACAAAGAAGGTTTTGTTTGGTTGCTGTAGTTTTGTTTTGTTGTTTTGGCGGGGCTTGTGGGATCTAAGTTCCCTGACCAGGGATGGAACCCGGCCCGTGACAGTTTGCTGGCCCTCACTGATGGTGAAAGCTCAGTGGTCCTTCCTAACCACAGGACCTACCGCCAGCACATTCCCGAAGACATAGCACTTAATGATGTCACATTCTAGCACCTTCCCATGCTGCTCAAAGAGTGGATCTCCTGCTCTTCCTCCCAGAGCAGGTTTCCGATGAACAGCGTTACCACCCTGACAAGAGCCTCACGGATGTGGCAGTGGCAGCGGTTTCTTCATCAGAGAAAGCTACAAAATGGCGCCCGGCGCTTGAGCCTTGGTGGTGCGACGTGCACGTCTTGTGCGCTGACTCACATTTGCGCATGCGTCGGTGCACACTGGCGTCCCTCACCCTTGCAATAGCCGTGTTGCTGTTCTTCGGTTTGCTCCCAGCAGACTGCCAACCGATTTTTGCAGTTAGAGATCTCAAAACGAACAAGGCCAAAGATGATGCCCCAACTGAGAACAGATATATAGATTGGAGAGCAGAATGCTGAACATATCAGAGGCAATCTGGACCATATAGAATCTGCTATCTAGAAAGCAAGGTGCATGCTTTAGTTGTCTTTGAAACTCTCTTACGGTGAATATGAGTACTACTCTGCTCTTTCAAGTTAAGGGTAGGTGGGTCAGTCCATCTATTGCCCTAAGCTCATCTACACCAACCATATTCACATCAGTTCTACTCTCTTGTCAATAATGTATTGTGCAGGTTGGTACCTTGGAGATCTACTTCTTTAACTTCCTAATGCTCCCAAATGGTACACATGGAGAGGACAAAAAATTTCACAGATTATTGTATACAGGGTACTAGGAAATACAGACAAAAGAACAGTAGGCTAAATGCCAGAAGAGCCAGATTTTATACTCTATTCTTCCACCATGGACAAGTTAATTATATTCTTTTTATGTACAAATGGGAATAGGATGCACAGATCAAATTTTGAAAATGTGTTTCATAGTACATGGCAATACTGCTTGAAAGTTAGTCATTACCACACACAACCTCCTGTCTATTTAGGGGCCAAAGGAGTTAAAGTTGTGCTCTATTATTTTAGGAGAGAGGTGTCTTTGATGATAAAACTTGAAAATAATTTACAAGAAGTCATGCCTAGAGGTGGACTACTGCAGTATAACAGATTCTCCTTCTACACATGACCTTTAATTCTGCTCACATCTCTTTCTAGCCTTTTGGGTAAGAGAACTTAGAACATGACCTAGAGGACTGCATTCCTCAGGCCCCCACCCACAGTGGATGTGGCTCTTCCCGAGCACCGAGTCACCCTCTTCTCCATGCCTTCTGCTTAGGTGGCAGCCCATCAAGCCTGAAACCCAGTTTCCTGGTCTGTCTACCTGGCCAGACAAAACGTTCTCTGCATGCAGGGTAGAGCTCATTTGTCCCTGTCTTCTCAGCACATGGCATCATGTAGGGTTCAAAAAATGATCCCCAAGTGAAAGCATAGCAGGAAATTAGGAGGAAAGATGCCCAATGGCACATATTAAAAATAATTTTTGTACTATCCTATTTTTTAAAATAAAAACTGTATATACTTGGGAATCCCCTGGCAGTCCAATGGACAGGACTCTGCACTTCCACTGTAGGGACCCAGGTTCAATCCCTGGTTAGGGAACTCAGATCCCACACACACAAACTTAGGGTATATGAGGTGATGATTTGGGATACATATACATAGTGAAATGATTACTACAGTCAAGCTCATTAACATATTTCCTCTTGTGGTTACCTTTTTGTGTATGTGTGTGATGAAAGGAAAAATTATATTTTAAAAGTTTCCTGTGCATTAAGCCACAGATGAGTGGATACACATACAGCATGTGGTACCTACATACAATGAAATATTATCCAGCCTTCTAAAGGAAGGAAATTCTGACAGATGCTACCACATGGATGAAACTAGGAAGCATTACACTTGGTGAAATAATCCAGACAAATTATTCCACTTATACAAGTAGCTAGAATAGTCAAATTCCTAGAAACGGAAAGTAGAATGGTGGTGTGAGGGGATACGGGGGGGTTAGTGTTTAAGGGGTACGGCGCTTCTGTTTGGGTTGACAAAAAAGTTCTGGAGATGAGTAGTGGCAAAGGTTACACAGAATTATGAATGTACTTAATGCCACTGAACTATACACTTAAAATAAGTTAAAATGTAGATTTTATGACACATATAACCACAATATTTTTAAGTCTCCTATGCAGTATTCTAAAGAAGGATACAGGACTGTGGCCTTTAGCCCATTTTTAGATGGCTATTTCCTCATAAGTTGCGTTCTTAAATATCTAATTGATAGCAAAGGGAAAAAAACACATTTAGCATTCACACACCTCAGTGTCCAAAGGTCCAAAGTCATTAATCTGAAAAAATACCACAAGATTCATGAAACTGATTCAAAGTTTACTTCTAAACTGTGAGAGCAAAAGAAGAAGTGTGGTTTTAATTCAGTTTTCTGGACCTGCAAGTGTTGTCTTGGTTGACTTGTTATTTTAATTGTTGGTAATCACTGGCTACCAGCGCTAACCTCACTACCAGAAAGATAAACATTTAAGCAATTAAAACATCCAAAACCTGAACTAGCAGAGAAAAAAAGTTTATGTTTCTAACACTTTCCTTTTAGCATCAATTGTGACTCATATATCAAAAGACTAACCTTTTAAAAGGAGATGAGTTAGCTTTCATATTTGACTATTTTGGTAACCAGCTGTATAGAAAACTATTTTATCATCCCCCTTTCCTCACCCCCAGACAGAGAAATTTGTTGAGCTTGAGATTTCTAGATTATAATGCTGAAGTTCTTATGCAGGTAAAACCTCCCAAAGATGTTAGATGTCTTGTCAAGGTAAAAGCAGGAAGATATTTTCCTTTGATATCTGTCAAGAAAATATAAAGGTATGGTTATTACTTTCTTTAAAAAGTTCTTTTCCCTTTAAAGAAAAGTGTGTTTATTCCAATGGTGGTTTAACAAATAATCACAGGTCCTCAGCAAGCTTTCAAAACCAATGATCAGATGTAAGAAGCTGATAGACTCCAAATTAAATCGACACTACCCAATCTAAGGTGTCAAAAGTTGTGTATCAGCATCGTCCAAAGGAAGTCTTTGGGGGTCACTTTTAACTTCTTCCAAACACCAAGTCTTTCCAAAATCAAACATTGCGGCGGAGAAAAGGCAAGAGAAGGGGCTTTGCTATGTCAATGTGGACATTCCTTAGGAAGTCAGTGCAAATCAAAGAAATACAACCAAATGGTTTTAATCATGTGGGTGACAAGGCACAGGTGACAGGCGGGAAAGAGCGAAGAGATAAAAGTGGTAAGCGCTTAAAAGAGGTGATGCATCCACCTTTGCAGTTCAGTAAACACAGACTAATGGTAATTTTTGTCTTTGGGTGGTGAGACAGGACTTTTTACCAGAAGATCTTATCCCTTGAGAAGGATGAGAATCACAGTCACAAAAAAGGGGTGAATGACCCCGTGGTCATTCTAAAGGAGATCAGTCCTGGGTGTTCATTGGAAGGACTGATGTTGAAGCTGAAACTCCAATACTTTGGCCACCTCATGCGAAGAGTTGACTCATTGGAAAAGACCCTGATGCTGGGAAGGATTAGGGGCAGGAGGAGAAGGGGACGACAGAGGATGAGATGGCTGGATGGCGTCACTGACTCGATGGACTTGAGTTTGGGTAAACTCAGGGAGTGGGTGATGGACAGGGAGGCCTGGCGTGCTGTGATTCATGGGGTCACAAAGAGTCGGACACGACTGAGCGACTGAACTGAACTGAACTGACCCTGTGGCTCTAGACAGATCCAGTGGAAGGGAGAAACAGAGGTAACATGAAGATGTGAATAAAGAATGCAGGAAGCACCTACAAAGGGCAGCTTCCTGGGTCCTGGAGAAGCCTGGTACCCTCTTCTGCATGTTGAGGTAGCTCCCCCCCATACTGGAAGCATCTGGTTCTGGATGAGAAAATGACTTCAATCTGGGTGGAAGAACCACAGACAGGCACATAGTCAGGGACACACAAAGACCAAGGTGATAAAAAGAAAATACCCAGGTTAAGCCCATAAATCATTTTCAATAAGCCTTTCCAGAAAAACATTGTGGTGAGATAATTAAGTCCTGGAGATGTGACATACTGGCATGGAGACTGTGGGTAACGATATGCTATTATACATTTGAAAGTTGCTAAGACAGTAGATCTTAAAAGTTCGCGTAAGAAAAAAAAAAAACACCTAAAAACCCCAAAACAGCCATGTGTTTTCGGATCCCAGGTGAAAATTTCAGAAAATTGACACCTTCAAAGAAAGGAGACTTCTCTCTGTGGTTTTGAAGACAGAGTTTCACATCCACCGCTCCAAAGACCCAGAAAGACTTATTGTGCTGGGCAACTGGGGTGTGCAAACTTGGAGACTTACGCAAATAATCAAGTCTCCTTTAGAGATCCTGAAGTATCTTTTTATGAGATTCTATGCTTCTATTTCTCCTAGGTTTTTTTTTTAATCTTAATCGGAAACGAACTTATTTCTTTACCAAAGACTCCAATTCTGTGTGATATCCTGCTTAAGCTTGCTCATTTTTTCTCCATTCTATTTTTTTTTGGAACTCAGAAGAATTTCCTCCTTCTCTAAGCTGAAAAGCCTCCAGAAAAAGGGTTGGTTGTGCCCTAGTTTTAGAAGGTGATGAAAAGGCAAGTCGCTAAAGCAACATGGAGAAAACTACTACTTGTAGCCTCGGGGAGAAAAGAAAAAAAAAATAGAATCAGTCAAACAAAGATACCTGAAGTCTGATTGGAAATTCTGGGGCAATCGAAGCCTTACCTCCAAATGCCTAAACAATAGCCTCTATTTATGCACAGTTCAAAAGGACTCATTGCATCAGAAGGCACCTTGCGAATAAGAGTGCAGCTAATTCTCCCAGCAGCAGAAATCCACTCCCGTGAATAACAAAGCTTCGCTCTGTTATTCATAATAAGGATTAAGCTCAGTGGGATAAAATACACAGTTGCCAGGTCATCTTTGCATAGGGCTGAGCGTGGAAAACCGAGTTCCCATTTCTTCTCCACTAAAGCCTGGTGGTTGGTACAGGCACCAATTCTTTAAATGTTCTGTGACAATTTCTTTCGCTGTTTAAGGAGAAATCAGTTAACAAACAAAGTGCTTTGAGAGACAATTGAGGCGCACTAAGTCAATATTACTACTGTCCTCAGCCCCGTGTCACAACTGTGAGCAGAGACCTCCAAAGAACACACTGTTACCTAAAACTAAAAGATCCCACAGTCCATCCCCTCACCTACAAGGCTACCTCTAAAGCATCAAGGGCCTGGTACCCTATCTGTTCCACACCTAGGTTTTCCTTCTTGTTGCCTCTCCTTGCCCTGACCTCTGTTTCAGCAAAAACTATGTGCTGACACCTTGCGCACACAAGATGTACAGCTTCCCACTTAATAACTTTGTTTGCTAAAATCTATCTTCATCCTTCAAGGCTTGCTTTAAAAAGGCTTTCCCATGACCCTAGCCCACTGGCAGCGCTTCCTTGCACATGGATGATACTTAGTTTGCATTCAATTAAAAGTTTAATGTTCTTATTGAAGTGATTCTATGTGGAATGATATGTCATCTGGGATTTGCTTCTAAAAAAATCCAAGAATAGGAGTGGAGGGTGGGGTATTACAAGATACTAGATTAGCTATAAGCTGACTGTTGTAGTTGTGGGGTGGGCCCATGTGGGTTCATCAGAGGGGTCTCTCTACTTTTGCTTCTGTTTGAAAGTTTCCACAGTAAAAATCTGAAAATATTTAGTGTCACAAAGCTAGCTAATGACAACCGACATTCGAAACACAGGATTGCCTGACGTTAAGGGCTGTTAAGAGCAGAGCCTCTTGGCTGTGCTATTGTTTTTCATGGATTATTTCATAGTTGCTGTCACTGCTTATGTTACTGCTTTCACTGTATCCAATTGTATTCATTATTCACTTGACATGAAAAGCCCGGCTGCTCTCCTCAAGGAGAGCTGGCAGTATAACCGGGGACACAGGTAAACAGATAAATCACAGTGGAAACGTAAGTGAAACAGCCAGGACAGAAATCGAGTGGAAACAAACAGGTTTCTATGGGAAAACAGAGCAAGTAAGCCTGCTTTGGGGAGCTCAAAAAGGCAGTGCAGCCAGGAAGTGGAACTCAAGAGCTAAGCAGGGACGTCCAATGTGAATGAGTTTGGGGCCAGGAGTACAACTCTGGCAGAAGATACGGCCTGGACCAAGTGTTCTTGCCTGGAAAATCCCAGGGACAGGGGAGCCTGGTGGGCTGCCGTCTATGGGGTCGCACAGAGTCGGACACGACTGCAGCTACTTAGCAGCAGCAGCAGCAAGATGCAGTTCTGAAGTGGAGTGGTGAGGAAGGAACAGGGTCAGATGCGGAAGATGCCCTGGCACGGTAAGTGTGGGCCCAGACTGTGAAGACTTCCCAGGTGACTCAGATGGTAAAGAATCTGCCTGCAAGGCAGGAGACCTGGGTTTGATCCCTGGGTGGGGAAGATCCCCTGGAGGAGGGCATGGCAACCCACTCCAGTATTCTTGCCTGGAGGATCCCATGGACAGAGGAGCCTGGCGGGCTACAGTCCACCAGGTTGCAAAGAGTTGGACATGACTGAGCGACTAACATGCATACAGACCAGAAGGGGCTTGTAGCCAAGCCAGTGGGGCCGGATTTCACCTCTTAGACAATCAGGAACAAATGCGGAAGTAACATGATCGTTGTTGGTCTATTAGGAAGGTCACTGTCAGCTGTGTGCCTAACAGGCTGGCATGGGGTTTTGCAACGGATCAGAGCCAGGCTTAGGGTGATCAAGTGAGGTACAAAATTTACAGGGACACCGAAGAATTCAGCGATCCGGATGAATATTATTTTAATGCAATTTTCCTTTTCAGAAATCAAAATTAAAGCAAAAAAAAAAAAATCCACGAGGGAAAACAAAATCCAAATTGTAGGTAAAAACAGAATGTTGCTGTTTGTTTTACCACCCTGCCTTATTTGCAATGGAAAACACCACCCCACCTCCACAAGCCCCACCCTCCACCATGCTGGGTGGGTTTACAAAGGTAGACAGTGATATTGGAACAGACTGGATAACATGAGGCTTAATATATAGTTTCTTTTTTTTTTTTTGGTCACTGTTGTGGAGCTTTTATTAACTTTTCCTGCTCGGTTCTCAGTATGGGAGGATATTTTGGTAAGTGGACATGGGGTGCACAGTTTTCTTTGCCTGAAAGTGCCTGTAAGAGCTTGGCAGGGCTCTGCCACAGCCTGGGCAGTAAATGAGGACGGACAGCCCCGAAGCAAGAGCAAACGCCCGGAGGGTGAAAGAGGAAGAGGCCGGATTCAAGCAACGTTTCTAGGGCAGAAATGAGAGAATGCACGAACACAGTAGGAATATAAGCCTAAAGCCTCAGCTGGAGTATAATTTATTCTCCCCAACTACATCATAGACACTTCAGGGGCAAAAATTCCATTCTCCTAGCTTTTTGTATCATATTGTGCCCAACTCAATAAATTCCTATTAACTAATTAAGTGGCAAAGAAGAGCTTAAGTCCAAAGCACGCACCACTGAAGCCAGGAGTGTGTGGTACTGTTTCGCAAACTGCCTCTCGCTGAAGAGCAGGGAGCAGTGATGAATCCCCATTCATGATAACTAAGACCCCCAAAGTCTAATAAGCTTTTTGAGTGACACTCTCCTGTCGTTCTCCTATCTCATTTTGTATCCTTAGGACCAAGGAGGAGAGTAATTGAAATGAGGGCTCTGCTTTATTGTCTCTGCAGCTATGATCAGATTAGAAGAAAGGCTGAAAAAAGGGTTGGTTACACCTGGCTGGGACAATAGGAGAGAAGGGATGGGGGGAGGGAGCTTTACAGTTTTCTGTATCAGATAGTAACCAGATTCCCACTCCAACCTTCCTGCCCATGTGACTTCCACTTGCCCCATATTAGCTTCAGTCCTATGTTATGGAATATGGCCTCTTCTCTGTGGAGCAAATCAGAGGCCGTTCAGGATCATGGACACGTTATCCAGATAAATCACTAGGTGTGGAAATGCGCTCAAGAGAGACTCAATGATGGAGGAGGTTTTAATAAATAGAAAGCTGCTATGAGACTTTCCTGGTGGTCCAGTGGTTAAGACTCTGTACTTCCACACCTGAGCGAGTGGCTTTGATCCCTGGTGGGGGAATCCCACATGCCCAGAGCAGCCAGAAAAAGAGCTGCTATCAAATCTAACTTCTGGATGGCTTTGGAAGGCTGACTTGCTCTGAGAGGGAGGTACAGAGATATCAACTTACTGCCCATGTCCCAGCCCAGGCAAAGAGCTATGACTAAACAGGAAACTGGTTCCTTAGCTGTTGAACGGATGTATGAGTGTTCAAAGCGCAGGCACCAGGCTATACTCGGAGACATCCTATAAAGTGAAAGCACAGCTGTGTTAACCCTGCCAGATGTGTAAAAGACTCGTCTAAGAGGCAGGACCTGCTTGGGTTGCCTGAAGAACTGAATTCCCTGTGAATAACTATGAATTATTTCAAGCCATGGTTTAATGGCCATCTACCATGCACCCAGTAGCCTCACAGGTGTAACTTTAAGCCATCCCAAAGTCCTGCAAAGGAAAGTGCTATCTTTTCTCTACAAAAGGAAGCTCTGAGAGGTTGAGTCATGAGCCTGAGGTCACAGAGCTGGTCATAAAGGAACTAAAATTTAAACCCAGAGCAAAGCCGGGCTTAGAGCAAGGAGAAACTTTTCCTTTTGAGCTCTCAGTAACTTACTTTCGGTTAGTGGGAGGTGAATAAGTTTGAGTTCACCAGTGCAGGGTCAGATCCTGCACTCAACATTTGGATATTTTATTCAGCATGGGATATTTTATATTAATGATGTTTTTATAATATATCAGATTAAAAATATTATTCATCATGATTATTGAGTTTGGGGGCTTCCCCATCAATTTGGGGTCCAGGGGCATGTCTCACTAGCCTCATCCTAGCTTTGGCTGCCCTCCAGGCTACGGGTGACCTGTGATAACCTGAATGCAGCCTACTGACAGCTCTCATTTTAAGCAGACATATCCCTCTCCTCCAGCCTGCCTGATAAGTTTTACATTCAAAGGTATTGCCTACTGTGAAAGAGGTTTTCAGTGTTGTGTTGTTTTGTTCTTTTTTTTACTTAGTTGTTTGCTTCGTTTTATCCCTGTTCATTTTACTTCTTCCCTTTATCTTCTTTCTCTATTCACCACTGACACTGACCGGGAAACTTACAACCAAGAAATGTGGCCAAAGTGATAAATTGGATAACAGGATGCAAAAAATTCTACACAACCCATGAACATATTCAAGTGTACTCAAAAGGGAAGATCTTAGAATAATGGCCTGTCCAAGGCCTCTGAGTATATTTATTTCTACAAGAAATTAGCTTCCATAAGGATCAGCTCTTCACACATCTGCCTCACAGAATTGTCTCTGAGCCCTATTACCAGATACAAAATTAAATAAATATTATGAGCTGAGGCTGAGGGTTGTACTGGTAACTGGAGGGAGAAAAGTCATCCTTATTCTTTCTAAACTTTTGTTTCTACAATGTGGTATTGTTGTGACATAACACAAGTATGAGGAGGATAAAGGCCACGCCAACAGCAAACACAGCTGTTTTGAATCCTAGTCTGTATTTTTTTAATTAACTAAATACAGTGCTTGGTTTGCTTTTTTTTTTTTTTAAATCAACATTAGGAAGCTCATCAATTACACAGAAGAGAAACTGACATAGAAGCTGACACTGTCCAGGTATTCGTGCCTAACCAGTTTTGCATTTCAGCCCTGGTTTAAGTTAAAGAAGCATTCATTCAGGACCTGCTGTATGTTCAGACAAGACCAGGAATTTGTATCATGAAGACAAAGGGCCAGGTTTTCTGGGAGAGGCGGATGCTTGGCCAGGGCATCACTACTTGGATCTGTGTTTTATGGAAGAGAGGCCAGTCCATTAGTTTAATTAAGTGAAAAAAAAAAAAAAAGCTTGATCGATGTCCATGTACACTTTCTACAGGACAGGCCAAGGGAAATTTATAGAAGCAGAGCGGGTAGGCCTCTGGCAGGATTACAATAAAATCAGATGTTTGTGTCCTGGAGTTTCCTCTCCTTTTTCAGCACTTGCAACCTCTGAACAAAACAAAACAAAAACAAATAGTAGCAATAAACCATCTGCGGGACTGCTTTTTGTTGCTGGGGTAGAGGATTATACTTCTGGATTGCTTCTCCAGTTCTCCCAACTTGACCCAGCTAATAAACATTTAAAAGGGAGGAAGGGAAAATTACCTCTCAGCTCAGAAAATCAATGTTAAGGGTCCAGATTCTAAAATCCACACAGTCTATGCATTAGAGAGGTACTTAGGCTCTCACTCAGGAACTCAGTCCTCCTCATCCATATTTTAAGACAGATTATTAATTAATCTGGTATTTCAACCTGCAGGAGCTTAGAAGGCACACAGCAAAGGAGCGCCCACACACTGTCCATGGCTGCTTATAATTATCATGACTGGGGCTATTTAATGACCTTCAGGGCAGACAAGGCCCTATTCGCTCACAGACAGACCTATTCATTCACTCACTCTTTCATTCATTCATTCAACCAGCCCTGCCTCCTCAGGGCTACTAATGCTCATTCAAGTTCTTGGTAATACCACCCTCCTTGACGTTAAGGGAGGTTTATAGAGCTGCCAATGTGCCTGTAAGACTCCCACTTTCTACCCCAGTGAAACCTCCTAAGCGATCAAAGATCCTTAGGAACAGCATTAGTTTCCTGTAGCAGCAATGAGACAGTACTACCAACGATGTCACTTCAAGCAACAGAAATGTTACTCTCTCACAGCTCTTGCTTCCCTTGTGGCTCAGCTGGTAAAGAATCCACCTGCAATGCGGGAGACCTGGATTGGGAAGATCCCCTGGAGAAGAGAAAGGCTCCCACTCCAGTATTCTGGCCTAGAGAATTCCAGGGACTGTATAGTCCACAGGGTCGAAAAAAGTCAGACACAACTGAGCGACTTTCACTTTCACTTTCTTTCACTTGGCTCTGTAGGTAGAAGTCCAAAATCAAGATGTCAGCAGGGCTACACTCCCCCTGAAGGCCGTAGGGAAGAATCTTTCCTGCCTCTTCCAGCTTTCGGTGGCCCCAGGAGATCCCTGTGGCTGCATATCCTCAATCTCTGCCTCCACTTTCACAAGGCCATCTTTGTGTCTGTCTCCTCTTTTCTTATAAGGATCCCTGTCATCCTATATCCAGAATGATTTCATCTCAAGGTTTTTAACTTCTTAACTGACTACATCTGCAAAAACCCTATTTCCAAATAAGGTCACATTCTGAGGATCCGGACAAGCATGAATCTTGAGGAGACTATTGGACCCCCACAGAAGGCTATCACTAAACTGATAACTGAGTATCCCACCTCCCCTGAAAGGCCATCAGCATGAATCCCTGAACCTCAACATCCCTGAAGCCCAAGGATCCCTGGTTCCATTTTATCCCCACTCCTCCTCTTGCCTTGACTTTCCACACATCAGAAAACTGTTAGTTGTTTAGTCGTGTCCGACTCTTGGCAACCCCACGGACTGTAGCCCAGGCTCCTAGGTCCCTGGAATTCTCCAAGTAAGAATATTGGAGTGGGTAGCCATTCCCTTCTCCAGGGGATTTTCCCAACCCAGGGATTGAACCCGGGTCTCCTGCATTGCAGGCAGATTCTTTACCCCTGAGCCACCAGGGAAGCCCTCCACACATCAGAGACAGAAATCAAATCATGTCACTCCCCTGTTTTTAACTCTCAGTGGCTCCCGCAGTAAAAAGGCAACATCCCAAACTCCTGGCCAGGCCCCCAAAGCCCAATACAGTCTGCCCTCTGCCTTGGTCTGTTCCATCTCCTCGGAGAACCAGGTTCTGTTCTGAGCCCCAGTAGCAGTGCTACCTGTGGTCTCGGCCCCTCTGCCCCATGCTGACAATACCCACACCCAGCCTGTGCTGTACTCTGCTGGCCGTCAGACTCCTCTTTGGGTGCATCTTCTCCCATAGCTAGGTGGTTCCACTGCCCAGGGCTGGCTGGCCCTCTGGTGATGCATCTGTCTGCAAGCTTGGTGTGGATCATAGCAGCCACCACACTCTCCCATGTGGTGTCACCCACGTGTCCAGACCTGCTTCCGCAGCTGCAGCTAAGTCCTTTGCCTTCCCTACTGCACACTTTTCGTTCTGTCTCCTCTCTAGATCTGGCTTCCGTTGGTCTGGCTCAAGCAAGGAGGAGACAGGAAGACTATAAAAAGCAGGAGAGGGAGAACCATTTAGTGCAGAAGCAACTGGCTCTTTTGCCAAATATCTGCGAGGCTTCTTCCCGTGATTCATGCAGGTCTCTGCTCAGATGTCATCTCATCAAAGGCCTTCCCCATCACTTTCCCCATTGCCACTCCCTGCTCCTTTATCCTGCCTTTTTAGAGTCTCTACCTGACATTATATTTGTATGTTTATACATTATCATCCAAAGAGCCAACTCATTGGAAAAGGCCCTGATGCTGGGAAAGATTGAAGGCAAAAGGAGAAGGGGGCAGCAGAGGATGAGATGGTTGGTAGATAGCATCACCAATTCAATGGACATGAATCAGAGTAAACTCCAGGAGATAGTGGAAGACAGAGGAGCCTGGCGTGCTATAGTCCACAGGGTCGCAAAAAGTCGGACACGACTTAGCAACTGAACAACAACAACATTAATATCTGGGTCCTCGCATGCAGAAGGCAGGAAGTTTCTAGTGGTGCCAGGCATTCCGTGACTTGTGGCTGCACATCCCTAGTGCCCAGAAGGGTATCTGGCACATAATAACTACTCAGTAAATACTGGTAAGCTAAATGAGAACAATAGTACCACAGAACTGAAATCCATAGGATACACTGTAACTGCTGATCTTTACAACAGATCTCTCAAGCAATCAAGGCAGAAAAATATTTACTTTTTTCTTTGGATTCAATAAGATGTTCCGCAAGCCTTTAACAAAGTTTCTAGAACATAGCAAGCCCAGCAAAATGTTAGCTATTATGATAGAAAACATTCTAGAAAAATGTACATGATTTTGTTAAACCTTCCTTATCAGGCACACCCAGCTTGTTTCCTGAGAGTTTCAGACAGCTAGAACTTTCCTGGAGGGTTAATCCATTGGGGAAATATGGGGGTGTGGTTGGTACCAACGGAAACTGAAAATATCTAAGCCAAACAGAGGACATTTTAAATATAGGTGTTGCTGATGAAATAAACATACAGCCCATTGTCCAAAAAAAGTCCCCACTTTAAAAGATAAATGAAGAAAAGGTTTCAGACTGATTCACGTGGAGCCTTTGAAGACATAAAATGTGTGGAAATGTGTGAATTATGCATTTCTCGGGATATATGCTTTTAAGATTAGTAAGGGACAAATCTACATTAGTATTCAAGGCCACAGAATCCAGTCTGTTTTACAAATTACCATGTAATTAAACAGAAGGCTCACAAGATCTATTTTAAGCACATCCTTCCCTTATTCTTAGTATTCCGCTCACCATCTAAGTCCCCTCTAGCCAAAACCACAACTCAAAAACTGCAAGCTCATGGTACTGTCAAGGAATATTTTCTAACTGTCCCCTAAAACTGCCAGACGAGCCATGTTCCCATCATGAATAAGGGTATCAAGAGGTTGACAGGAGGTTAAAAGATGGGAAAAAATATAGTAAGAAGGGTAAAGCTTGACGGTGAGACAAGACAGGAAACGTAAAAAAAAAAAAGTGTTGTTTATATTAATGATAGTTAAAGGGGCAGCTCATCATAAAGTAGAAACATCTAATGAATAAATGTCTTTAAAACTTCCAAGTTTTTTTATAGTACAGAGAAGCAGAAAGAGTTAATGGTTCCTGAGATGTTACCATTTATAAACTCCCTTGCATCTGAAACTGTCTTAAACTCTATATAAATCATACCTTTACACGTGTGAAAGGTACTTCTTTTACAGGTGAGCAGAATGGGGTTCAGATCAGAAAAGTTAAGTGATTTGTTCCCAAGTAGTGGGGATGCAGAGCTGCAACTGTGTTTGTTCCAAAGTGGAACTCTTTTGGCTGCACTGATAATAATTCCTCAATGATTCCCAAGTGCTCTTGCGTCACCAAGTTTGCACAGGTTCAATGCCAAACGGAAAAAAACAAAGCCAGTGTAGTCTGTTCTCATAAGGCTAAATTTACTCACTGTTTAAATCCTGAAATCATTTCATGTTCAAACATACTTCCATAAAATAAAGGACATTTCACATGAAAATTTCCCCCAATCATAAAAAACAAATTTTAACATGAAAAATTAATGAAAAGAATAGCAGAAGTTTTTTAAATAGCCTTACTCTGCAACATAAAAAGTTGATCTTGCATCAAGTGCCAAAATTTCTTTCGAAATTTTACTGACCCATGAAATAAAAGACTGGCACTATTGCACAATAGCCAGTATTTTTCAATTTACCCATCAGGGGTTTATGAGGTCATTTTAGTTGGTCAATACCTGCACTCTTTCTTTCTATGTCAATAAAATTGAATAAAAAATTGAAAACACCAGGAGATAAGGACAGGTAGCATTAAGGTTAATGAACGCTTCATAAAATGCTTGCTTTAATTGTATACTATATAAATGCATGTTTGTACTGTGTTAGGATGTAAATTTTACTTCTTACTGGGGGTCACGGTCAAAAAAACTTTGAAAGCCTTTGTGCTGTTTTTCTCAGAGTAATGCATATTCTTTATTGAACATTTGTAAAACAGAAAAACTGTATAAGAAGAAAGTTTAAAATCATCTATAATTCCATCACTCACAAATGACTATTATTAATAGCTTTATCTCCTAAGCATGTTTTTATATTACACAAACACTAGCTGGACACACAAACACTAAATATTGCTAAGTCCTCTAACATTGCACCATGATTTAAATATAAGCCTGATCCTCAGTGGCTTTGTGCCACAAATGAGGGAGAACACACATTTTTGTTTTTATTTTGGCTGCACCATGTGGCTTGTGGGATCTTAGTTCCCAACCAGGGATCACACCAGGGCCCATGGCAGTGAAAGCAGCCAGACCTAACCACTGGAGCACCAAGGAATTCTGGGGAGAGGGGAAATACTCTTAAACAAGATGAACTAGTGCAATTTTGGATGCTGAGGCTGAGGCATCTATTAGTCTCTGTGATTACATCAATTGATAAGGGGGAATTGATTTCTATCTACCTGCTCACAGAAGGAATGCAATCTTCCACCTTAAGTGAAAGTCACTCAGTCGTGTCTGACTCTTTGCAACCCCATGGACTCTCCAGGCCAGAATACTGGAGTGGGTAGCTGTTCCCTTCTCCAGGGGATCTTCCCAACCCAGGGATCGAACCCAGGTCTCTCGTGTTGCAGGAGGATTCCTGGTGGCTCAGATGGTAAAGAATCCATCTGAGCCACCAGGGAAGCCCAAGAATACTGGAATGGGTAGCCTAACCCTTCTCCAGTGGATCTTCCAGACCCAGGAATCGAACCGGGGTCTCCCGCATTGCAGGCTGATTCTTTATTAACTGAGTTATCAGGGGTAATCTTCCACCTTAAAAGTCAGCACTTGACTCCACCATGAACATTTTCAATGAGGATTCAATCAAAGCAGATTATATATTTGCTTGGAATTTTGCTTCCAAGTGTTAAATATGGCATATTTTTAGCCTTGGGAGTGATGGAATTTGTGTTAACAGGTCGTGGTGAGAATAGTCAGTTCACAGCCAAGCTCCGGGTGCAGCCAGTGTTCACGTGCAATAGAGGATGACTTTGAAAATCCGGCAAACCTGGCTCACACGCTCTTGTGAGAGAAATCGAAGGTTTTAATAGTGAGAGACTGTAAATTGTGGGAAAGCAGTAATGTAGCCAGGATCTCACAGTGCCACAAAGCCTATGTATTAATGTGAACTATGACCAGAAGAATTTCTCCCGGCAGGAATCAAGACTAGGAGAGTGGCCCAGTATGGCACCTCCAGAGTAGACCCCATGCTTGCATTTGCTACAAAGAAGAGACACTCGGAACAGGGTGCTGAAAATGTCACTGGCAAGTAAAAGCGAACTTCATTATGAATAGGAATTCCAACATTATCAATTAATTTGTTTCCTATCAAACATGAGTGTCCTTACCAAGCAATGAAAATGAGGAATCCAATTTTGAGGCAATAAACGTGGAATGTTTAAATAAAAACTAAGTAAGTTGTAAGAAAACATTGTGATACATCAATATGGAAACTCTAAACACAAATTTATATTCAAATGAGTTTTTTACTCCAAAGTGTAATTTTCACACTCACAAGGTTACAGGAAGTTTATGATGATCTACGCAGATGTCAGCGAACCAGGGGTGGCAGGCCAATGGCCTATTTGGTAAATAAAGTTTTATTAAAACACAGTCACACTCATCCCTCTCACCTACTGTTTATGGCTACTTTTGAGCTATGACAGCAGCATTGAAGGACTATGCCAGAGACCTTGTGGCCTGCAAAGCCAAAAAAAAAAGGGTGTTCACTGGCCCTTTAAGAAGAAGTTTGCCTAATGTCAGAAACTCTGGTGAAGCAATGCAGGTTTTGAACAAGCTGTGGCCAGTTGTGAGGGCCTGATCCTCCTGCACAGTGAACTAGTGATCCCTCTTTCTCTCCAGAGGTCATTTACTAAAGGGCATATGAATAGCTGTAAAACGTAACAGGAACACCAGTGGGGTTTGGATTGGTGTTAAAACCAATTTCAGAGAAGTGTGACTTTCAGGGTTGCAAGGAACCTACTCAAAACCTCTTCTGTGAAACTGATCCGGATGTTTCAGCCCAGAGTCCAAATAAGGACCAAGACACTCAAGAAAGAATATTGCGACTCTCTGCATGTGAGACTCCTCCGGAAGGAGACAATATCTTCCTTCCAGGCTGGAGGATACCAATCTGGAGCCTGCTTTTGAAGGCGCTATGGAAACATTCTTCTTTTCTTTAACAACTTTCTTTTATTTGTCCTTAATCCCAGAACCACAGGATGGAAACCCACAGAGACACAGTCGGACACACTCATTTTGTTCAATGCAGGTAAACCACATAACCCTATAGGTTGAAAGTACTAGTGACCATATTTCACCAGCTCTCTATATCAAATCCATATGCTCACCTTTACAAAAGAAAGCCATGCCCGCTGATTGGCGTCAGGGTGCTCCAGGGGAATATTACCTCCCCCAGGCAAAGCCCTACAAGATGATGCAGAGTATTTCCACAACCCATCATGATTCTTCAATCTGCCAGAAGAAAGACCTTTATTCAACTTGTATTGCTTGATTTGAAAGCCAAACTCAAAATCTCAATGCCGTCCTGACAATATTTCTATTAAATAAAATCCTCCCATGTTGTTGGGAGCTTTTAAATCAATCTGCCACAAAAAGCTTCTGAACAAGTTAATAACGCAGACACTGACTCACACTCTCCAGCAGGCACTCCTCCATGAGGAATCAATGGACTTTGTTCAATCTATCAAAACAGTTAGCAGTTGAGCAGTGAAACAATTAAAATGCAGCTCTTCTTTGTATTCTTTCTCATTTAAAAAAAAAGGCAAGGATGCTGAAGTCTTGGGAGCAACAGAATTAAGACAGCGCTGCTGAGTTCAAATCAGAGCTTCATTCCTTAGAGCAGAACTTACATTTACTAAGTGCTCAGGACACAGAAGGCATGTCCACACGACCACTCTTTCTCAGTCCACTTTTTAATTTATATTTATTTATTTGTGTTTATTATGGAAGCAGAGTTGATTTACAATGTTCAGGTGTTAATTACAGGTGCACAGAAAAGTGATTCCATTATATATATATATATATATATATATACACATGTATATGTATATATTCTTTTATAGATATATATTCTTTTTCAGATTTTTTTCCATTATAGATTATTACAAGATAATGAATATAGTTCCTTCAGCCCACCTCTTTGAAATTTATTTTTAATTTTTAAAAAATTTTATTGAAGTATAGTCAATTTACAATGTTGTGTTAGTTTCAAGTGTACAGTGAAGTGAATCAGTTATACATATATCTACTCTTTTTAAGATTATTTTCTCATATAAGTCATTAAAGAGTATCAAGTAAAGTTCCTGTGCCCACTTTTAAAGATGACACACTGAAGCTCAGAGGGTTGAAGTGACTTGTCCAAGGTCAAGCACCTAGTAAGAAGTGGCAGAATTGGGATTTAAACTCAGTCTATCTCTGAAGCCTTATTTTTTGTTTTGTTTGTTTGTTTGTTTTGGCCTCACCACATGGAGTGCAGGCTCTTAGTTCCCCGACCAGGGATAGAACCCTCACTCTCTCTACTGGAAGTGTGGATGCTTAACCAATGAACCTCCAGAGAAATCCCCTGATTTTGTTTTGTTTTCTCCTCCCAACTCTATGTAATGGTAGTCAGACAATGTCAAAGGTGTATGAGCTCCTCTCTTCCCAGGACAGGCCAGGGGACATGCTGTTTTGTTTTCTTCTCTGCCTCTCCTTTAAGTCTTTCGAAGCATATATTGGTACAGCCTTTCTTCAGATGATTTGCTTTAAGCCTTCTTCATTACATTCACAAGTGAGTCATACTTCCTGCAAGTTACACCAGCTCACCTTTCTGGGTTCCAAGCATTCACAGATATTAAGCTCATCTCTCATACTGTGAATCTTAACTTCAATTTGAGGTCATTTCCTGTTGGCCTCATGTATCATCGATATATGTGGAATTCGCCACTCGATATTATCTCTGGAAGGTCTCTAATTGCCTTGGCCCTACTAGACTATGATTCCCATCAAGGAAGGATTTACTGGCTCACTCACCTCTGTATTTCCAGACCTTGATAAATACTGACTTGATCAATGGACAGTGTAACTTTGCCACATTTCAAGGCAGTAGGGAAACTAAGGCACAGGAAGTGTAAGATAACTACTCTAAGGTCACAAAAAGAGTGGGACTTCACATAAGGCGATTTAAGAACCACCATAACCTGGATAAGGTGTAATCTGTTAGAGCTGGTTTTTCCTCTAATATCACACTACACAAAGAGGTTAGGAATAACATAAATGGATTTTGAAAGCTACCATCCTCTTTTCCCAAGTCTTTGGCACCAAGATAAAAAGGCTTTCGATCTTATATACAGGCTGTATGTGTGAACGTATCCAACACAGGGTGAAAAAGTAACAGTTCTTTTGCCACCTGCCAAGTTTTCACAAGCGCCATAAAGAAGAAAGCTCACGCTCAGCCTGCCTGGAAGGGAAGAAGCCAAAGAGGGGTGTGCAGAGGTCTCCCAAAGTGCCGTCTTCCCCTTTGTACCCAGAAAGACCCTAAAAGAGCCCTGGCCAAAGAGACTGGAGCTGAGTATGTTCTAGTTAACATCATGGATAATGCATTATTCATGGATGATAAAATTCTAATCATTGGGATAAGAATGGGCACCCACATGAGGCATTTCTGATCTTCCTTCAACTACATACAGACTATATAAGTGAAAGATTATTGATTTTTTCCCTGCATGGATGTGTGATCCTAGTTCCCCCACCAGGGATTGAACCCATACCCCCTGCACTGGAAGCAGAGTCTTAACCACTGGAGTAACAGGGAAGCCCCGAGGACTACTGATCTGATTAGAAGAAATATTGGAAAATATGTCTGACTATTAAGGCACTAAGTGCTTCTCTGGGGAGAAAATATATTAAATGTCAGGAAATGCAATGGGAATAAAAATACAAGTAGAAAATTGAATGGATTCATGTCATGGGTCTCCAAGAATTTAGAAATCTGGCTACACATTGAGATTTTTTTGCTCCATTGCTTCTGGCTGCATTCAGAGGCATGCCAACAGGCCGTGACTTAATAATTCCTGAGAATCTTCCTTTGAAGGTTTTCAAATCGCATTTAATACAAAGAATGCCATTAGAAAAGACTCACTGATCACTGATCAATAAAATATATTCCTTTCCATGGAGTGCCTTTTTATAGCTCCAATGTGAAAAGCATTGCTTTCCTGCTACCCCCTTGGGGATCAAAGGAAGACTGATGTCAAGCACTCAGAGCACAAAGGGAAAAAAGGTCTCCGATAACTTTGTGCTTTATGTACAGCCAGAGGTGGATCATTCTGGTATAAAAGGAATTTTTTTTTTTAATGAGTCCATTGACTCTGTAATGCAGGAAAAAAGAGGATCTTCCCTTTCTCAGAATTCTCCTGATTCCAAATTTAAAGCCAAAACTAGAAAGTATCCCAAATAAGGATGAAAGACTGGCTTCGCTCTTAGCTCTAAAGCATGTACTGAATCCACATAACTTGAGACAAGGACGCAGAGAAGGATCCACGAGTCTGGCACGGCAACTTGAGATGATGTTTGCTGTATATAAATCTGTATTTCCTAGGAAATACACCCTATCTACACTCTACCCAAGAATTAGGAAACTTCTAGAATCTGTGCCAATGAAGCAGAGCTGACTGACCAAGTCGGAGAAGCGTCTACTTCTCTACCATATGTAGCTTTCTTCTCCCTCACCCTCTGCACCTGCTGCCTGTCTTTTCCCACCTCCTGTTGCCATCTTTCTTTTTAAAAAATATTTATTTATTTTTATTTGTTTATTTGGCTACACCAGATCTTAGTTGTGGCATGTGGAATCTTCAGCTGTGCACACAAGCTCTCAGTTACGGCATGTGGGGTTTACTTCCCTGACCAGGGATCGAACCCAGGAGCCCTGTATTGGGAGCATGGAGGCTAAGCCACCCGGGAAGACCCTGATGACTTTCTTGCTTCCACCTTTTTCCTCTCCTTTTCTCCTTCTTCCTCAAAGCAAGGTTTTACTCGTGGTTACAAGCCACAGTAAAGTCTCTGCTTAAATTTACTGACTTATCAATCTAGTGTTAACCTTGGCAAAGAAGGTGCTGTCCTCTGCTGATCCCCCGGCATAAAAAGAATGGTTTACTCAGTAATGCCAAGCTAGACCCAAGTAGCATGAAGTTCTCACAGGCTGATAGATCTCCGAACGCAACCCAGGGCATCAGTCATGCCTGTTTTCTCTGGTCAAAGGCATTCATTTTCATCATACTTATATTAAGCAGAGTCCCTAAAATGACTGCCATCCCCTGTTGCTAATGTCTTTCATTTTTGCTTCTTCCTCCTCCAGCAAGATTGTTTCACGGAACATGCAGAAATCTGCCTACCTAGCCAAAGAATGAAAAATGTGATGCTCTTGTGATAGGAACTTTTTTTCATGAAACACTGAAATCCCATTTCCCTGCACTGTAATTTCTAGGTCATTACTTACTAGGCAAAGTTAGAATATTCCATTTAAATGTAAAATTGTCTTCTCCTAGGAACGGCAGACCAGCGCTGCCATAAAAAAAACCAATTGAACAAGTTAGAAATTTAGTCTCTAATAAAAATAGGTATGGGCTTCCCTCGGTGGTTCAGACAGTAAAGAATCCGCCTGCAATGCTGGAGACCTGGGTTCAATCCCTGGGTTGGGAAGATTCCCTGGAGAAGGCAAGGGCCATCCACTCCAGTATTCTTGCCTGGATAATTCCATGGACAGAGGGGCCTGATGGGCTACAGTCCATGAGGTTGCAAAATAGGTATCGAGGGCTTTATAACAGTCTACAAGGTAATAAGCAGATCTTAATCTACTACCTAATCATCTCCTGATAATGAGGTTATGTGCTTGGTAGCCTTAAGATTCAAATCATCTCTTGGTGAGATTTATCACACGCACTTCCCAAGGGAAGAATACCCTAATATGTTGCCTCTTTCCATTGACTAAGCTGTTGGAACCTCCATTGACTAAGCTGTTGGAACCTCCATGTCTGCAGGAAACCAGAAAGAACTTTTCACAGTACTGAATACAAAAGTATGCTCTCAGCAGGACAGTTGATGAGAAGATATTTTGAAAGTGTACAAATGGGTTTCCCTCATGGTCCAGTGGTTAAGAATCCACCCTGCAATGCAGGGGACACAGGTTCAATCCCTGGTCCAGGAAGATCTCACATGCTGCAGAGCAACTAAGCCTGTGACCACGACTACTAAGCCAGTGCTTTAGAGCCAGTCAGCTGAAACTCCTGAGCCCGTGTGCCACAACTACTGAAGCCTGAGTGACCCAGAGCTCATGCTCTGCAACAAGAGAAGCCACCTCAGTGAGACGCCTGCGCACCGCAACTGGAGAGTAGCCCCCACTCACTGCAACTAGAGAAAGCTCACGCAGCAATGAAGACCCAGCACAACCATAAATAATTAAAATTTTTAAAAAGAGTGTGGTGCAGCAAAAACTGAACTTTTCACATATTCATGCTCATGTCAGTCGCTCAGTCATGTCTGACTCTTTGCAACCCCCTGGACTGTAGCCCACAAGGCTCCTCTGTCCATGGAATTCTCCAGGCAAGAATGCTGGAGTGGGTAGCCATTCCTCTCCTGGGGATTTTCCCGATTCAGGAATCAAACCCAGGTCTCCTGCATTGCAGGCAGATTCTTCACTATCTAAGCCTTTTTCAAATATGGTAGGACCCCATCCAGGTATGGAGAAGGAAATGGCAACCCACTCCAGTGTTCTTGCCTGGAGAATCCCAGGGACGGCAGAGCCTGGTGGGCTGCCGTCTATAGGGTAGCACGGAGTCGGACATGACTGAAGCGACTTAGCAGCAGCAGCAGCAGCAGCATCCAGGTATATCAGCATCCCTGTACCGAGAGGAAGGGGGCTGAAGAATCTAAGCAGAAATATACTATATCTCACCCAGCTCCCATGACTGTTTTATTTTCCCTAGGTTTAAGTTATCTATAGCTGCAACCATAGGTTCTTAATCTGACAGTGGCTGAAATTATACAAAATTTCACTGTAAATAAAATAGCATACACATGAACAATGAAAAGGGGTGCACATTTACACACAGAAAAGGACAAAGCATTATTTGGAAAGCTAAATGAGTTTTTTTAGAGTTAGTACCTGTATTCCTAAGAGTCTAGTCACTGTCATGCTATTTTACATATTAAACATACATGACACTGATATTGGTGTGCCTTCAATTTTGCAATCATTCTTCAACACACAAATGAGAGCAAAGAATGGCAGTACATTTTTACACATAAGCATAAAAAACATTCAGGCTTGTTTTTCAGGCAAGAGTGATTTTTAAAAGTCAGTGTTTTCCTTCCAAAAGACGTGACTATTGCGTATTTATCCTATCTAAGTTGGGACTTTATCATTTTCAACCAAAGTTCCTGGCAAATCATTCAGAAGAAAGAAGAGGACAACATGATCTTCAAAATATGTTATAAATCTTCAAAGAGAATAAAGTTCGAATGAGTTTCTGGGTTCGAAAAGATATAACATTTTAGATTTCATTTATTAAGGGCCTTGTGAGGCCATTACATAACCATGTTCATAGAACTGTAATAGCCAACATTTCATTAGCTCTGATTTTTCAAGAGAGCCAAGGCAATAAAAAGAAGAGATATTAAAAGTTAGCTACATAGTACATTGGGGGACCATAATTAGTTTGATTTGGTCAAAGGATAGGACGGGGCAGAAGATGAGGCCAGGAGAAGTCTGCCCTGGAGGACTTTAAATGTCATGCAAAAAGGCTTAAACTCACTGTAAAAGAGGGTGTGTTGATCGCAGGGATTTGGAGAAGAATGAGATGTGAGTCTTGGTATTAAGAAACTTCATATCTAATGAAAGTGACACCCAGAGAGGTTTCTGAGCTAAAGAAAAGCAAGAGATGGAAATCCCCTGGTGGTCCAGTGGTTAAGACTCCGCGCTTCCAATACAAGGCCTGCAGGTGCAATCCTGGTCGGGGAATTAAGATTCCCACGTTCCCAGCAGCCAAAAGAAAAAAAGAAAAAGAAAGGCAGGAGAGAAATGAATTATGGCTGAGGAGACAGGAAACCTTCTCTGAGAATGTGGCATCCCATCTGACCCCTGAGAGGAAAGTAAAATTTTGATAGCAATGGGTAGCAACAGAAGAGCATAATAGATGGGGAGGCCGGGCAAAGACAGGGAGTCAGAAACACATAGAGGAGAGCTAGAAAACAATGAGAATTTCAGTTCAGCTGTACGTTAAGATGCAAGGGGAGCACCCTACAGAAAGAGGTTCCCCTCTGCCCATGGTTCTCTATTGCACAGCATTACTTGTGACCCATCATTATTCCTAGCCATTTGTGTTTCTTTTCTGTGGTTTGTGTCTCTAACTCTAGGCCAGGGAGTGGTAAACTTAAAAGAACAAGATAGCAAATATTTGACCGTGCAGATGCTGTCATGACTATTATACTCTGCCATTGTAGCAAGAAAGCGGCTATAGACAGTGTGCTAGAGAAGCAATGCGACTGTGTTCCCATAAAACTTTGTTGATAAAAAAAACTGACCCACAGAATGTAGTTTGCAGACCTCTGCTCTCAACTGCATGGCAACTGACAAGGGCTGGGGCAGTCTATATACACAGCCTGGGGTGGCAGGCAATGAATGTCTGAATGCAGAAGACAATAGGGACAACTGTAAAGTTGAGTTGAGAGTCCATCTGACAAGGATATGTGCTAGGGAGTTTGGACTTATTATTCAAATTAGTGGGACAACCTTCAGGGTGGTCTGGGTTTATTTATTTGGCTGTGCCAGGTCTTAGTTGTAGCATGTGGGATCTAGTGCCCTGAACAGGGATTGAACCCAGGCCCCCTGCATTGAGAGCTTGGAGTCTGAGCCACTGGATCACCAGGGAAGTCTCTGGGGGTCTCTTTTATAAGCATGCTAATCCTATTCATGACACAAATCAACCCTCACAACCTAATCACCTCTCAAAAACCCCATTTCTAAATACCATCACATTGGGGATTAGGTTTCAACATATGAATTTGGGAGGGACATAATCATTCAGTCTATAACACTAGGCATAACATCAACTTATTCCTGAGATCAAGTTACCTCCCTGTATTAGAGTTTTAGTTTCTGGAATACAAGGTCTGATGAGCTACTCGAGTGCCCCCAGGGTTGGGGCATCTTACCAATCTCCTCTTCCCTCACTCCTGCTTTGTAACTGACATCCTGTCCCTGAGTCCCACTCTAACTTGGAGCACTTTCCCACATGTTTCTCTGATGCTGCCAGGTAAGCTGCCTGCATCTCCCCCATCTGTCTGCCTTCCAAAGACCTTTCTTCACCTTCTACACGGCCATCCCTGTTGACACCCGTCTACCTGGACCACACTGGTGGTCCAGTATAGAACCTGTTGTGTTTTCCAGGTGTAACTCCCTGTAATCACAAGCAGAGAACACTTTCATCTTCTTCAAGGTTCTAGGTACCAGCTACTCAACTTTGTCAGTCAACTCTTTTGCATGCTATAGGATGAGATAGGGTAGGTTTCTCATCACCATGGACATAATTTGGTCTTAGCATAGCTATTCTGCACTAATATGTGGGCTCCAAGAAAGGGAAGCCTCCCTTCTCTACCCTTGGTGCCCTTATTCTGCCAACTGCTACACTATAGTAGCTCCAGATCCTATGGAAGAGAGTAATAATATGTTGGTGTGATGTTGCTTTAATGAACAAACACACACCCTTATTTACTACTAGCAAAAGCTTCATCTTCTCAACCAGCTAAAGATCTGTTTAAGCCTCACACTAATATTTACAAATTTATAGAGATACTAATTAGATATCCAGTTCTCCAGCTATTGGCCTTTTGCTTGTTTAGAACAATTCTTGCTAATAAAATATCAGAAGCCTAAGAGGCAAATTCCACTTGCAAATTTTACTACTTCTTTCCTTTAGGTAATGACTTTTCAAAGAGACACTAAACAAATAGAATATTTAAAAACTGAATTTTCCCAAATGTAAACTCTTCTACATTGCTCGTAGGAACATAAATATTACAATTACTTTGGGGAAACATGTGCATAACTCTACACCCCTAGGCATATTCCCCAGAAAGACTCTCACACGTGGGAAGTAAAACACATGCTCAAGTATGTTCCCAGCCACAGTGTTCAGAAAAGCAAAACTCTGGAAACAACCCACTGTGCATGGATTGAAGAATGAATTAAATACATTATGGCAGATTCATATGAAGGATACTATACAGTATCCTTATACTATACAGTATACAGCCCATAAGGGCTTAGCTTCCCAGGTGACTCAGTGGTAAAGAACCCACCTGCCAGTGCAGGGGACATGGGTTTGATCCTTGGTCAGGAAGATCCCTTGGAGATGGAAATGGCAAACCACTCCAGTATTCTTGCCTGGAGAATCCCATGTGCGGAGGAGCCTGGCAGGCTACAGTCCATGGGGTCACAGAGTCAGACACAATTTAGCGACTAAACAGCAGCAGCAGCAGCAGCAGCAGCACATAGCCATAAAAATGAACGAATCAGGGTCATGTGTTTCAATCCCAGGATCAAAATGTTGAGTAAAAAAGATTGAGTTCTGCAATATAAGGGGAAAATAGTCTTTTCAAAAATGATGCTGAGTCTATGGCTATATCACCCTGAATGCACCCAATCTCATCTGATCTTGGAAGTGAAGCAGGATCAGGCCTGGGATGGGAGATCTCCTGGGAATACTGGTGCTACTGTAGGCTTTTAAAAAATGATGCTGGGACAAAATGGGTATCCACATGCAAAAGAATGAATTTAGATCATTACTCTATATCACATTCAAAAATCTGGCTCACATGGTAAAGAATCTGCACGCAATGCAGGAGACTTGGGTTTGACCCATGAGTCGGGAAGCCCCCCTGGAGAAGGGAATGACTACCCTCTCCAGTACTCTTGCCTGGAGAATTCCATGGACAGAGGAGCCTGGTGGGCTATGTCCATGGAATTGCAAAGAGTTGGACACGACTGAGTGACTAACACTTTCACTTCACTTCATATTCAAAAATCTACTCAAAATGGACCAAAGACCTGAATATAAGAGCTTAAATGATAAAACTCTTAGAAGAAAACATAAGTATAAATCTTTGTGACATTGGATTAGGGAATGATTTCTTAAATATTACACCAAAAGCACAAGAAATCAAAGAAAAAGTAGATACCTTGAACTTAATAAAAATTTAAAACTATTGCACTTCAAAGGACATTATCAAGAAAGTGAAAAAGCAACCCACAGAATGTGAGAATAATTTCGCAAATCATGTTACCTGATAAGGGTCTAACATCCAGAATACAGAAAGAACTCTTAGAACCTAACAATAAAAGGACAACGTAACCTGAATAGAAATTTCACCAAAGGTATGCAAATAGCCCATAGGTCCATGAAAAGATGTCCAGTATTACTCGTCATTAAGGAAATGCAAATCAAAACCACGCTGAGCTCTGACTGCACACCCACTAAGGATGACTAGAATAAAGAAGACAGAAAGTAGGACCTTCCCTCGTGGTCCAGTGGTTAAGAATTCGCCTTGCAATGCAGGGGACACGGGTTCCATCACTGTTTGAGGAAATAAGATCCCACTTCCATGGAGCAGCTAAGCCACTACTGAGGTGCAACTACTGAGCCGGAGCACCACAACTAAAGTTCCTGAGCCCCAGCAAAAGAGCCCACGCGCAGCAAGCAAGACCCTACACAGCCAAATAAATAAATATTTCTAAAAATTATGTTTTAAAAAAGAAAGTAACGAGTGTCAGCTAGGATTCAGAGAATCTAGAACACTCATACACAACTGGTGGGAATGTAAAACAGTGCGTCAACTGTGGAAAACACTTTGGCAGTTCCTCAATAAGTTAAACAGACTTTCCATGAGACCCAGCAATTCCACCTCTAGGTGTATCTATCCAGCATAACTGAAACTGTGGAAACAATCCAAAGGTCCATCAACTGATAACTGTAAAAACAAAATGTGATATATCCCTACGATGAAGTAATATTCAGCTATAAAAAAGAATGAAGTGAAGTACTGACTCACATGACATGGAGGAATCTTGAAAATGCCATGCTAAGGGAAAGAGGCTGACACAGAGAGCCATGTATTGCATGATTCCATCTATATGAAATGTCTGAAACATGCAAATCTGTAAAGATAGAAAGTAGATCAGTGGTTGCCAAGGGCTGGGGAGGTGATTACCAGTGGGTATAGGGTTGCTTTTTGAGTGATAGAAATGTTCTGCAATAAGAGCGGTGATGGCTACACAACTTTGTGAATACACTAAAACTGCTGATCTGTACACTTACTTATAAGAATGAAGTCTATGTTATATGAATTATATTTCAAGACAAAAAGTTAATAGAGAAAACCCCCAGCAAGCTGTTAAAGACTACCTCCTCTGGGATGCCACGTGTATAGAGAGCCTGGGATCAGCTGGGGGCACATAGAGGGCTAAATGAACTTGCTATCATTCTACTTATTAAACTGGGCAAATGAGTGGATGGGTGTATTGCTTCATAACTATTCAACAAAAAACAAAACATTTAAAAGAGCAATTAATATACCTTTCCCCCCTGTTTTTCAAACCACAATCAATACAAAAATTGGATCTGAATTTATTTTGTTAACTGGTGGATAATTGCTTTACAATATTGTGTCGGCTTCTGCCACACAACAACATGAATCAGCCACAGGAATACACACGTCCCCTCTCTCTTAAACCTCCTTCCCCCGTCTCAGTCCATCCCATCCCTCTAGGTTGTCACAGAGCATCGGATTTGAGCTCCCTGCATCATACAACAAATTCCCACTGGTTATCCATTTTACGTATGGTAAAGTATATGTTTAAATGCTACTCTCCCAATTCATCCCACCATTGGCAAATGAATGGATAAAGAAGCTGTGGTGCATACATCGAATGGAATATTACTCAGCTGTAAAAAGGAACACATTTGAACCAGTTCTGATGAGGTGGATGACTCTAGAGCCTATTATCCAGAGTGCAGTAAGAAAGAGAGAAGCAAATATCATATTAACACATATATATGGAATCTAGAAGGGTTGTACTGATGAGCCTATTTGCAGGGCAGCAATGAAGATGCTTCCCCGGTGGCTCAGATGGTAAAGGAGCCGCCTGCAGTGTGGGAGACCTGGGTTCTATCACAGAGTTGGGAAGATCCCCTGGAGAAGGGCATGGCAACCCACTCTGGTATTCCTGCCTGGAGAATCCCCATGGACAGAGGAGCCTGGTGGGTTACGTCCATGGGGTCACAAACAGTCGGACATGACTGAGCAACTAAGCACACACAATGGAGATACAGACATAGAGAACAGACTTGTGGATATGAATTTAAAAGACCATAAATTCGTAGTCAATCTTAACTAAGAAACCACAGTGTGCAAAGCACCATTAAAAAGAAAGAAAACGAGGCAGAGTTTTTTTAGAAAGAGGCATGACAATCACCATCCTCCAAAGAGCTTACAATCTAAAGCATGAGTGGCCAACAGCTCCAGAAAGCCAAAAAACCAGCTTCCTCACGCAATAACTTCAGCAAGGGTTTTGTCATTCCCAGCACCAGCTATAATTAAAGAATCAATTTCATACAATTAAAATATCAATACTTGTAGAGTTTCAAATTTTTATCTTGAGAAGTTGTTTCATCTCCCTTTTATAAATCTGCTTTTAAGTACTCAGGTTAAGGAATTAAGAGCACATGGAATTGTAAAGAACTTGTTTCCAAGACTTGTTTTTCACTTGAGGTAATGTATTTTTAAGCCCCAAGGTAAATGAGATCTATAGATTATCACATATTTTTATCTAGGTTCTATTAGTTTCTGAATATTCATATAACGACATCTTGAAATGCCTTTTTTACAAGGTACAGTCGAGATAAACACAGAAGCTTTCTAAAAACAATTAAGGCTTCCCTCAAGATTTATATCACTGTAAGGTTATCGAAAATTGAATCTAGTTTCCAGTTTTACCTAAGATCGGCAAACGCAAGTAGTTACAACTTGAACACACTCTTTCCACTAAAGAGGTTAATATTTTTATTTTATATCACACTTTCTACAGATATATACTCCAGAAATATATCATTCCAGTAACAAATTCAGGAACATATATCCCTTTTAGGATCAACTCTAAATTAACACAAATAACTTGATAATGAACGAGGGGCAACTTCTCTTTGGCTGTGGAAAGCAATAGTGTTGTTGGAGAAAGCAAATGGAAATTTGTAGCCCAAGAGCCGTGCATCAGAAGCCAGCTCTCCCACCGATTCTCTGGGTGACTTTGGCAAATCCAGTGAGCCTCAGTTTCGACATCTATAAAATGGAGATAAAAGGATCCACTCTGAAGGATGTTGGAGAAGGAAATGGCAACCCACTCCAGTATTCTTGCCTGGAGAATTCCATGGACAGAGGAGCCTGGCGGGCTACAGTCCATGGGGTAAAAAGAGCCAGACATGACCGAGGGACTAATGCTTTGAAGGATGACTGCAAAGATGAAATGAGGTAATAAACACAGTGGTCCTGGAACACTAGAAAGTTCCATAAATGTTGGTCCTCTGTGTTTTCCCTTCTCCTGTGAAAAAGCAAAGCCTTGCTACGTAAATGTCCCCATAGACAAATATATGATTTTAATTAAACGTTTGTACACTAAAAAAAAAAAAATTGGCTTCACCATTTACTAAATTTTCTCCTCTGCATGGTAAATTATAATCTTGGTTAAACTGTTTCACAAAATATCTCATAAGAACCTTATTTTAAAAAATTAAAACTAATGAGGAAGTAGCGAATAATCCATTCTTAATTTTATTAATATAATTGAGGGCTTCATCTCTATACCCAAGTGCTTACTGGCTTCTGCAACCAAGGTAAGCAGCAATGACCTATATTTTAGGATTTGGATGTGACTGAAAAGTCGCTGTGCTGTTGGATGAAGACAGAAAGCCATGCTTATCACATCTGGCACGAAGTTAAGAGGACTAGCTAACACAGTAAATAACAGAAGCATGAACCAAAAACATTTTGTCAAACTTAAAATCAGCAGATGCCGTTCATCACATTTACATTTCAAAGTCCTACGATAATGGTTGTTGTCGCTATCAGGCTGCTTGTTTTTGAAGATTTCAAACAAAAATCTGGATGCAGAGACAGCTTTGCCAGGAGGTCACGTGGCTAAGACCAGGGTGAACCGATCACCTTGTCAGTCAAAACTGATGCAGCTTCCAAAACTAACGATGCTAATACTAAAGCATCAACAGAGCATAAGGTGCTGAGGTAACTAGTTTCCATATTTTCAGCACTGCTCCTCCAATATCTTGAGCCCAAGCCAGACCACACCTGTTGTTGTTTTTTTTTTTAATATTTATTATTTATTTATTTGGCTGCACTGGGTCTTGGCTGCAGCACGTGGGATCTATTTTTTTTTCACCTGTGGCATGTGGGATCTACTTCCCCAACCAGGGACTAAACTTGGGGCCCCCTGCATTGGGAGCATGGGGTCTTAACCACGGGACCACGAGGGAAGACCCCCAACACCTGTTTTTGTATGACCCATGAGCTATGCAGGGGTTGAAAAAAAGCAAAAGAATAATATTTCATGACATGTGAAAATTACATGAAATTCAGATTTCAGGGTCCGTAAATAAAATTTTACCAGACCACAGCCATACCCATTCATTTACGTACTGTCTCCGCCTGCTTTCGTGTCGCAAGGTCAGAGTTTAGTTGTTGCAACCTTACGGCCTGCAACTCTAAAATATTTCTATCTGGCCTCTTACGGAAAAAGTTTACTGACCCTTGCTCTAGAGTACCGTGTTCAGTATTTTTGAAAGGTCAGTAACAGAAGAAGTCCACGGGACTGGGGAGGAAGTCTGTGTATACAAATATGTGTGTATATACGTATGTGTGTGTGTATGTATTGACATATATGTATCAATGGCATATTAAAAAGAGGTTTATTTAAATAAAGAGCACATCAGCTATAAAAAGAATCAGATTTAAAAAAAGAAGGATTATTTTTAGGAGGAGGGTTCCAGTTACACAAAATAAGGAAGCGACAGCCATGGCTAAATAAAATGAGCTGAAATCTTGCCTTGTGTTACTACAGGAAATCAGCTTCTTGCTGCTTGATAAAGGGGAAGGGTTATATATAAAACGGAAAGAGGAAGAATGCGTTAAGACAAAAAAAAAGAACGTTCTAAAATACAAAATACAGTAAAGGGCACAGTTGCGTGATTTACTCGCATTGGACTTCATAAAATAGTTTTACAAACAACATCACAAAGCACAGCCACCTGTTAAGCTGTTATTTTGGCCCATCTATTTCCAATGACAATCTTGACACCCAAGCAAGAGACACACCACCATAGCAACATAAACATCACGATGTTGGAGAATAAAAATTTAGGAAGCAATTTATAGCCTCTGCAGGGCTGGAAATAAACTAATCCTTAAGCATTTGTTACTATGACATAACATTTCCACAGGACAAACTCAGATCCCCCTGGACACCTCAGGATTCTTTCCCACGGGCCATTTGGAAAGTACAGACTCCAAAAGTCAATATCGTACTAGATGGATTTCTAAAATAAAGGTATTTAAAGGTAATGAGATCATGTCATCTCATGCACAGCTCAGGGAATGCATGCTCACCAGGTGTTCAGATAGCACCCATACATGGACCATTATTATTGTCCCTTACATTTGCCAGATGGGCTTGTACATCACGTGATCAGACCCTCGTGGAGGCAAAAAGACAGGTATGGGAATACTATTCAGCCATAAAAAAAGAACAAAATCTTGCCATTTGCAGTAATGTGGATGGACTTGGGGGGCATTATGCTAAGTGAAATAAGTCAGAGAGAGACAAATACTGTATGATATTGCTCATGTGTGGAACATATAAAATGCAACAAACTGGTTAACAAAAAAAGAAGCAGACTCACAGATACAGAGAACAAACTAGCGGTTACCGGTGGGGAGGGGCAACATAGCAGTGGGGAAGTGGAGGTACAAACTAGGGGGTACAAGATAGGCTTAAGGATGTATTGTACAACAAGGGGTATATAGCCAATACTCTGTAATAACCGTAAAGAACTGTAACCTTTAAAATTATATGAGAACGAAAAAATCTTAAAAGAGGGGTATTTAAAATTGAAGAAACTGAGGCACAAAAAAAATCCAGTCTTCTTAAATCAATTCATGACAATCAAATAGCAAAGCTTCAACTAGTCCTTCTAACTCCTCACCATACCACAACACCCTAAGCCAGAAACCCCAACTTAGGGCAATATAAGGACTCTGAATCCAGGAGATAAATGCAAAGCGAAGGGTAGCAGAAAATGAAAGAAAAATCACGTTTGAACATGATGCCTCATTTTAGCCATGTTACTCGTTGTGAGAGGTGGGGCAATTACCAGGACTTAAAACATGAACTCTGTAAGGTGTGGCTGAGCTGCCATTCAGAAAGACCCAACCACAGGGAGAGAAAGCTGATCTTCCAGTTTGAAGATGAGACACACCCAAAAGGTACGTCAAGGGGCACAGGGTGGTGGCAAAGTGCATCTCCATCAGGGTGAACAGGTTCTACGCCAGCCTGGAGATCTGAGAGACATCCAGGGTGGACGCTGAACCCAGTGATCAAAACACTGGCCTGGCTTCCATTCTGGAACCACAATCCATTAGCCCTGGCCACCACTCCTAACTGTCTCTTTTTTTCCTTTGCTCTTCAGCATTCTCAGAGATAGAGGCCTGCAAGGCGCATGGGCCATGCCTTCTCCAGATCCACAGAAGAGACTGTCCAGAGGCCAGGACGACACTGGATGTAGCTGTTCTGCAGGTGAAAAATAGATGACTCTAGGATGAACTTCTCTGAAGCTAGGAATCTGGCTGCTTTTGATATAAGAACCATTCTTGACCCCCTGTGGGGGCTTCCCAGGTGGTGCTAATGGCAAAGAACCTGCCTGCCAATGCAGGAGATGTAAGAGCTGCAGGTTTGATCCCTGAGTTGGAAAGATCCCCTGGAGGAGGGCATGCAACCCACTCCAGTATTCTTGCCTGGAGAATCCCATGGACAGGGGAGCCTGGCAGGCTATAGTCCATAGGATTGAAAAGAATTGGACGTGACTGAAACAACTTAGCATGCATGTACCTGAATCCCTTTAAAATATAAGATGGTTTCTGACAGACATAACCAACTTTAAAAAAAAAAAAGCCAATTAAAAGAGCTCAGGCAGAAGGTTGAACACTATGTAAATAATGGCTGATTTTAAATATACTTGACCCTTTTGGAAGTGTGCTTCTTGAAAAGGCTTAAGGGGATTATTTCATTTGGACAACTAATAGCCTAATTACTATTTTTTAAGAAAACAACAACCAAACTCCTTTTCAGCCAATCTTGGCAAGAAATCTCTAAGAAACACCCATCTCTGCAGCACCATAAGTCATACTGCTGAAAAACATAATTACACTCAGCTGCATCCAAGTTTCCATCAGACTCAGTCCAAAAGAGGTGAACTATTGAATCCTGAATCTAAAGGTTTTTCATTTTGGGCACGATGCCTTTTTATGAGCAGGGAAAACATAACATCAAAAAAAAGTATTCATCATAACCTTCAATAGTCCAAGATTTGGGTCTCCAGGGTACACAGTACAGTCTGTACCCCAATGATTAAATACAATTCTAGTTACCAAACTCTTTGCACTTGGGGGGATTAAATAACTCTATTTCATATCTTTAAACCTGTCTTGGTGAGCAAAAGTACAGCCTATTTTCACAGCACTTTTCAGGTATGAGAACACCACTTTTATCCCCCATGTCACTTTTATGGAGGCTGAAATAGTCCGGAATGATGATAAATGTTAGGTGACATGAATGGGTTTGTCTTTTCATCAGCTCCAGCATCATCATCATCGTTATTTCAGACCAGGGTAAGCTCAGCCAAATGTTCATAATGTAGGCGCAAGTCACATGGATACACACCGTAGGGAACTCAACACATTTCAGAAGACATGCCCAGGGGCTCAAGTACAAACTTTAGACTTTAGTGATAATCCCTGTTCCTGGAACTACCTGTCCACACAAGCAGGTGATTACAAGTCTTGTTTTCTCAAGCATCTATCATGTTTTTTCTTATTTGGTTAAACTGCTAATTACTACTTTAACAAGAGTTATTTTCTGGGTTTTCAGTGCATTAGAGGTTAAACAGACATCTGTAAGGTGTCCCAGGCACACTGCAAAATTCTGAGACTGAAGACCAAAATCTTTATACCCATCATTACTTTATTTAAAAAAAATAAATAAATAAAGGTGAGGTGTGAGGTCACACCTCATGGCATGGAGGATCGCAGTTCCCTGACCAGGGATCGAACCCTCACCCACTGCAGTGGAAATACGGAGTCCTAACCATGGGACCACCAGGGAAGTCCCAACGTTCCACTCCTGTCTTGGACAGTGCAGGACACAAACTGCTCTTGAGAGTAGCAGGACCATAATCTTATAAAATCTAATGAAATCCAGGTTGTTGGCTAGTGATTTTGACATCACTAAGCAGATTGACAACAATGAAAATGTTACAAAGTTAACTTATTAATAAGATGTCATAATGACAGTTTTTTCTCCTGAATTAAACATCAAATCTTTTTTTAAAAAGAAGCTAACATTTTAACTATACTTCTTTATTTAGAAAAAGTGTCCAATTCAGGTCTGTTTCCACCTGGTATAGGAATAAAGCATTATTATTAGTCAACTATTCTATCTTCTATTTTAATAGAACACTTGTCAGTGCCGACTCTGTTGCACATACTTCTAAAATATGCTGGTACTTTTTCCTTCCATAGCAAGTATTCCAAACAAAAAATGTGATTTCTCTGTTAAGTGGCAGTATAGGAGGACTCCTGAATTAAAACTGTCAAGCACTTCAGATGTTGCTGCAAAGGTACAGGTCATTAATTGAGTCATTAACGTCACCCCAAATATGGACACAGGTCCATCTTGTCATTTTCCTCCTTAGAAAGCGGAATTCCAAAAAAAATTCTAGTTAGCTTCCGTTAATTCAAGTTTTATTGAGTTTGTTTCAGGAAATGATACGTGAGTTTAATGACAAAGTAATATAACCAATGCTTTAAAGGAAAGAAAAAAAAATGCTGACCAAATCCCTAGAGTAGTGAGTGCATAAACAGAAAGAAGAAAGGTGGTTGCCATGGGCTGAGTGTCAGTTTTGCAAGATGACAGTTCTGAAGATGAATGGTGATGATGGTTGGCCAACAGGGTGACTGCACTTAATGCCATCACACTCTACACTTAAACAAAATGGCCAAAGATGGTAAATTTGATGTAACGCGTGTTATATCATAATTTTTTTAAAATTATTTTTAAAAGATTGACCTGAATGTACACGTCCAATTAAGTGGGGCTGTGCTGTGCTTAGTTGCTGAATTGTGGCCGACTCTTGGCGACCCCATGGACCGTAGCCCACCAGGCTCCTCTGTCCATGAGGATTCTCCAGGCAAGAATACTGGAGTGGGTAAGCCATTCCCTTCTCCAGGGGAATCTTCCCAATCCAGGGATCAAACCTAGGTCTCCCGCACTGCAGGCGGATTCTTTACCGTCTGAGCCATTAGGGAAGCCCAAGAATACTGGAGTGGGTAGCCTATCCCTTCTCCAGGGGATCTTCCCGAAGCGGGGTCTCTTGCATTGCAGGCAGATTCGTAAAGAGCTGACCTACCAGGGAAGCCCCCAGTTAAGTCGGGTCCCCTTCAAATGGTTCATTTTAGGGCATTCCACGCTTATTTCCCTGGTATTGATATAGAGTGAAACATCCTTGAATCTCTGCTATGGAACACAGGTCTGTTTGCATTTTTTCATTATTTTGATGATGGTAAGTGTCTCTGGAGGAAAATTTTTAATTTTGAAAAGAATATTTTAGAGCTCCATTGTCAAAAAAATAATCTTTTCAAGTTAGAAAATTCATTTGAGCCCCCACAGGAGGTGTGACGCTAGAGTAACAACATGAATTTGTGTGTGTGGTTTGTAAACTGCCTCCAAGGCAATGCTGGCAAAGGTGAGACACAAGTGTCCAAGGAGCAGCCATCTCAGCAGGAAGGGAAAGTATACCAAACAACACATTTCGATCATTTTTCATACTCCCCGATTTGGTCACCTCCATGTGAAGGGTTTTAGGTGTTCAACTACATGTGCCAAAAACATGGTGGCTCTTGTCTGTTCCCACTGTTATTTCCAGATACTGATTTTGAGAAACCCACAGGTGCCCATCAGTGAACATCTCTGCTGCTGATGTCTATGAAAAGCCAAAGGTTGTCACTGCCATTAAAAGGAATAATTTCTGAAAGTGTAGGGGTGGTTCTCTTTTTAGAGCATGAACTATAAAAGTTATTTTCAAAGAGGAGTATGATTCATTTATCAAAGTTAAACTGGGGAATATCGCTTGGTTTAATACTTGGGTAAAGTTGATTGTTCAACAGGAGATAAAACTTATGCATCACTCTGTTAGCTCACCTGGAACAAGAAAACTACCTTACTCCAGTTATTTCCTTTGATAATCCTGAACAAGTTATTTAATATTTAAGAAATGTGTTTATGTGTGTGTATGTGTACTTATTGGGATAGAACTAAATAACCTCCAATGCTCCTTCCAGCTTTGGGATTCTAGCGAAGGCAGAACTGAAAAAGCAAAGACTCTGGGCTCTGCAGTCTGACCAGCATGGGCATGGATCCAGGTCTGCCACTGACTAGCCATGCAAGCATCCATAATCCATACCTGTAAAATGGGACAATCATATCCAACTCACAGGACCATTACGAGGACTAAAGCAAGAAAGCACTCGATAAATGTAATTTCTCTCTTTGCCTCCTTTGCATGCGGAATGTGATTGTGAGCAATCCAAGCGTACAAAACTGAAACTGAAGTTTTAAACCTCTTACTTTCCACACGAAAGGTTTCATGGGATATGCATTGCCGAGGCACAGAGTGCTATTTTATTACGTACATAAAAGCAAGGTGACTGCCAGGTCACATTCAGCCAAGATCTTGTGACACAGAGTGACTGCCCAGCTCCTCACTACTGCAATTGAGAGGTCAGGACAAGCAACTTTCACAATCTGTCTAAGATATGAAGTCGGAGATGGCTCAGATAAGCAAAGTGAGCAGTGCAATTCTGCGCTTTCTAGGGACTCTTCAGTCCTCCATGATACTTTTCAGGAAGCATAAGCACAATATTCATTAAGAGGCCCTACCACCATCTCTATAAACCGTCTACCCCAGTTGGAAACACTCCCATAAGAGAGTCAAGAGATAAGTGAAACTTGGCCATTTTAAGGATAAGTAAATATTAATAAATCCCATCATGATGGTTAAAACTAGAAAATATTGGAGAGCTTTGGAGAACTCTAGATAATCCAGCAAATAAGACCCCAAAGCACTTGAAGGCTTCAACAACTTAATTACACGTCTGTGCTAAGTCGCTTCAGTCTTGTCTGATTCTTTGCGACCCTATGGACTGTAGCCCACCAGGCTCCTCTGTCCATGGGATTCTCCAGGCAAGAATACTGGAGTGGGTTGCCATTCTCTCCTGCAAAGGATCTCCCCATTCCAGGGATTGAACCTGCGTCTCTTGCATCAGCAGGCCGATTCTTTACCACAATGCCACCTGGGAAGCCTCACTTTAATTATATTAGCATACAAGTTCATGGGGACTTCTCTTTTCCCAGTTGGTACATTTACTTCTGAATAAATACACAGATCAGTTAATTGGAGTGTAAAAATACACAAACTAATGCTCAGAAACACCTGGATCTGACCTTAATACAGCAAGTATAATCAGACCTAAACTCTGTGTGTGTGTGCGCGCGTGTGCACGTGTGCATGTGTAGGTGACATGGGGTGGGGAGCAGTCTTTGGAGATTAACTGCTTAGATTAAGTGCTTAAACGGCATTCTTACAGGCTGTCATCAAATTACATTTGTTTGGCCAGTCTTACTTCTCTAGATGATTCATTCTGGGAAAGAAACAACACCCTGAAGATTGTCAGATTAATTCTAAAGAAATTAAAGGATGATGATGTTTTCTCTTTGCTCAGGAACAACAGGAATTCTAGAAGGCCATGCTTCACCCAAACTTAAAAGAAGCAAAAAAAAAAAAAAAAAATTTTGTTTTAAAGTGAAGAACTCTTAGATAAATCTGATCAAGAACTTACGTTAGCTAACTTGTTGAGATGGATGAGTCGACTTCCACTAAAGTCTAAAAAGGAGTTTTAAGAGCTGGCCCCTTTTGTCAGAGTGCTGGGAAATGAAAGAATGACTCACTTTATACTTGATGGCAAAATCTTGGTGAGCTCTGGCTTTCGTGTTTCTGAATCAACAAACAGTACTGCATAATGTTGCTCAAGCCATTAGCCAGGAAGTGGCCAGTGACCCTCGACTCCTTTCTCTGTCATGGGTAAAGCTAGTGTGTCCTGGGCAGAAAGGCGTTCCTTCTAACTCTCTATCATCTTAAGAGACTTGCCCAGCCTCACGTGGCACGACAGAGACTACTGACATACAGTTTAAACAGCCATTTAGCCTGTTTTATAATGAAGCCCAGGATGGAAAGTCTTAAGGACATCTGCCAGAGATGAATAAAGCAGAGGACTCAACTCCTCCAGAATGCGTACTCCAGGATTCATTCTGCCATCACATCATTTTCCACCCAACGCGCAGAGAAGGTAGAAGAATTCGCTTGGAGCCACAGCCCAAGAGGCTCCCAGGTGCTTATTGTTTCCTCCATTCCTGATGGCCGATGCCAGCCTCTGTCCCCCCTTAGGGGCAGGGTGGCTGTTCCTGAAGATCATGAAGTATGTTGATGATCAGCCCTCGGTACTCTAAAGACCTGCTGCTACTCAAGTCGTGATAAATATTTTTTCCTGTAAGAATCAAATTCTGACCTAAATTGTAATCATTCTAGTCCACACCTGGTAGCTTTTTTTCCCCACACTGCTGCAGAAGAGAACGGTCTCCTTTGGAAAGCTGTCTAAATTCAGGATAACCAGAGTCATCTTCTTGCGGACAGGGACAATAACTTCTCACTGTACACACTCATGATTCAATTTCTGTGCTGTCAGTGTCTCTCTCTCTCTGAACGTAGATGTCTATTCTGCTGGAAAAATCCATAGATATCTCTTTAAAAAAAAACAGCTTTACTGAGATGTATTTTATGTACCAACTCAATGCTTTTTAATGTATTTAATATTTACACAGAGTTGCGCAGCCACCACCATAGTCTATTTTAAGATGTCGAGGAAACCTCTCCAATGTTCTCTGGACTATAAGCTAAGAGGGCAGGGATCATGTCTACTTTGCTTGCTCCTCCATCCCGGGCACCTGGTCTGATATCTGGCCAAGCACCTGGCACAGAGTAGGAGTTCAGTAAGTGTTTGTGATAGCAACACTTTGATGCTCCCCCAGTGCCAATCTGACCCTTCCAGATTTCGAAGTTTTCCAGATATGAAAAATAGCTACTTTCCTCCAACAGCAACTATTTTTTAAACTTTTTATTTCATATCGGAGTATGACTGATTAAGGGCTTCCCTGGTGGCTCAGTGGTAAAGAATCCACCTGCAATGCAGGAGCCGCAGGAGATGCAAGTTTGATCCCTGGGTCAGGAAGATCCCCTGGAGAAGGGCATGGCAACCCACTCCAGTATTCCTGCCCGGAGAATCCCATGGACAGAGGAGCCTAGTGCACTACAGTCCATATGTCGTAGAGTCGGACACAATTGAAGAGACTTAGCATATACGCATGACTGATTAACAATGTTGTTTCAGGTGGACAGCAAAGGAACTCAGCCATACACATGCATGTATCCATCCTCCCCCAAACTCCCCTCCCATCCAGGCTGCCAAATAACATTGAGTAGAGTTGCCTGTGTTGTACAGTAGATCCTTGATAGTTATCCATTTAAAAAATACCAGTGTGTACCTGTCCATCCCAAACTCCCTAACTATCCCTTACACCAATCCTTCCCCCTACTCCGGCTACTATAAATTTATTCTCTAAGACTGTGAATCTGCCAACAGAAACTTTTAATTCAGCTCATTTCCCTATGGTAGGCAGAATGGTCCCTAAGGTTCCCACTCTTTGGTGTATACACCCTGTATATGCACAATTTCCTTCCCCCTTGAATGGGGGTGGGTCTGACCTTGTTGGGTCAGTCTTTTTGAAAAAGAGTAGAGGTCAGAGACAAGAAGTCAGAGATTCAAAGTTGCAGTAAATACTCTTCTGTTGGCCTTGAAGGGGCAGACGGCCACATTGTGGAGGGGGTCACATGGCAGGAAATAGCAGGTGGCCTTTAAGAGCTGGCTCCTAGCTGATGGGCAGCAAGAAAGTGAGGACTTAGTCCTAGTCACAAGGAACTGAATTCTGCCAACTACCATGTGAACTTGGAAGAGTACTCCAGGTTCCAGGAGAAAATGCAGCTTGATTTCAACCCTGTGAGACCCTCAACAGAGAATCCAGTCACATGGTCTTCTGATCCACAAAGACCCTGAGATAATAAGTGGGTACTGTTCAAAGCCCCAAAGTTTGTGAAAATGTGTTGCACAGCAATAGATACTGAGTATACACTCCTCCAAGAATTAGGAGGAAGGCAGACAGGTTACATTAACTCCCAGGAATGACCAGCCTCAAATTTCTCAGAGGCATTGCTGTGGAATTTTAAAATGAGGAGGCTTTTTAAGAAAAAGGAATCTCTAGTTTGCAACATTTCAAGAGGTATAAAGCTGCAGTGAAAAAAAAAAGTGTGAAGGTAAACATCAAGGGTCAGATTTTCTAAAAGGTTCCTATTTTTCTCAGCTTCTTTCATCTATGCATGCACCAAGCATTTGCTGTGTGCCAGACCCAAGGTTTAAGCACCAGCATTGCCCTATCCAATATGGTAGCCACCAGCCATATATGGCCTTTGAGCACTGTAAAGTGGCTAGTGGAGACTGAAATGTGCTGTAAATGAAAATACACACCGGATTTCAAAGACTTTATATGAAAGAAAAATAAGTTAAGGGATTTCCCTGGTGGTCCAGTGGCTAAGACTCTGCACTCTCAAAGCAGGGGGCCTGAGTTCAATCCCTGGTCATGGAACTAGATCCCACATGCTGCAACTGAAGATTTCACATGCCGCAACAAAGACAGAAGATCCTTAGTGTTGCAACTAAGAGCCAGCACAGCCAAATAAATAAATTAAATAATAAATAAATATTTAAAAAATTTTAAAGAAAAATAAGTTAAAAGATCTTGTCAGTATTTTCTTCTGTGGATTACATGTTGAAAAGATAGTGATGGAGATAGATGACAAAGAAGTACAGATTAAGATAAATGTAAAAGCAAAAAGATAAGTACTATGAAGGAAATAAGTGTGAAGATAGCAAATGAGAGGAGAAAACTACTTTATATGGAGTGGTCAGGAAAGACATCTCTGAGGAGGTAACATGCCCACTTGTAAACCTGCAAGACCACCATAACCTCTCAAGTGTTATAACCCATGACAGCAGCAGGGTCTGAGGAGTTTGAGAGGACTAACAAAGGGAGTTGGTCAGTTGCAGGGCCGTCACCTTGCACTATTCCCATTAGGCTCCATGGAAAGTGCGCCCCCTGGAGGTGTGCGCCCCTGAGCTCCTGTTTGTATAAATTGTTAATAAGTTTTTGTCAGGCTTCCCTGGTGGCTCAGATGGTAAAGAATCCGCCTGCAATGCAAGAGACCTGGGTTCAGTCCCTGGGTTGGGAAGATCCCCTGGGCTACCCACTCCAGCATTCTGGCCTGGAGAATTCCATGGACAGAGGAGCCTGGCAGGCTACAGTCCATGGGGTTGCAAAGAGTCAGACACGACTGAGTGACTTTCACTATCTTTCTTTTCAAATTTTTCTAAGTTGGAGGGTGTGTATGTGCTTAGTCGCTTAGTTGTGTCCGACTCTTTGTGAACCCATGGACTGTAGCCCTCCAGGCTCCTCTGTCCAAGGGATTATCCAGACAACAATACTGGAGTGGGTTGCCATTTCCTCCTCCAGGGGATCTTCCCTACCCAGGGATCGAACTGAAGTCTCCTGGGGTTCCTGCATTAGCGGACGGATTTTTTTTTACCACTGAACCACCTGGGAAGCCTAAGTTGGAGGGTGGACAGTATGAAAAATCAAACTTCCAAGATAATTTTTTCAAACTTTACATTTTCCAGATACAAACTGTCCTCCAGTTTTAATAGCTACAGCACACTTGGACTCCGTCTGCCATGTAGCCTACGAAAAATCTCCAATTAGGAATACAACACAATTCCTGATTTCAAGCACGAGACACAAAGGGCAGACAGTTGGCCATCTGCAATCTGAAATTCTTTTTTTTTCGTCTCCCAGTGAGCTGAATTTGCTAAAGATTTGTAAAACCTTCCTGACTTCCTGCTACGAATCAGCTGGTTTCTGTATCTGTCTTTTTCTCTGAACAGAGGCAGAAGTGTTAGCTAGTTTTCAAAAAAATGTTCTGAGTTACTTGACTACACAGACCTCCAGGCAACAGAAAGCAGGGCAGAGCCCAGAGAGGCTACCCAGGGCACCTGTGTCCTTACTCAGGCAACTAAAGCAATGAAGCTCGATGTACTTTTCCAGTAATTGCCGCCCCTGAAAAACGTATTTACTGCCTGTCACTGTGCACACACTTTTATATATTTTTAAAAAACCATCTTTGTGAGCCCTCCACCCTCCACACACACACACACACACACACACACACACACACGTGTACACAAACTCTTCCCTGATTGACACTCTGGAGCAAGGAAGTGTTGAAAATAGACTATTTTTTTTAAAACTACTTATAAAAAGTAGTATTCTCCATTCACCTGAAATGAGAGGCTTCTGAAACAAAGATGTCTCCCTTTCTCTTAATATCAGTTATACTCAATCAGACACAGGGTTCTGAAGTTCATTTTTAAGAGCCTTAGGAACTTGCCACATGCCTTGGTAATGAACAGTAAAAGTTAATTACTACCCACTTTTAAATAGGGTTTTGTTAACAATAACGTGCTATTTTTTTTTCTTTCAAGGCCCAGAATCTGTTTCATAGGAGGCATTCACACTCAAATCACAGGGAAAATGTAGTGTTCTTTCTCCAGAGAGCATCTGCTCCAGTCGCCTGTTCCATTAGTGGTGAAAGGTTTGCACTGATCCATTAACCACCCCCCACTTCCTGGGTGACCCTCACTACCAAGAAGGGAGCTTCAGGAAACAGCTGGGCCACGATGGTAGCTCAGACAGTAAAGAATCTGCCTGCTAATGCAGTAGATGGGTTCGATCCCAGGGTAGAGAAGATCCCCTGGAGAAGGAAATGGCTAGCCACTTCAGTATTCTTGTCTGTAGAATCCCATGGACAGAGGGTGGGTTACAGTCCATGGGGTCGCAAAGAGTCGGACACAGCTGAGCGACTAAGTATGCACGCACAGGAAGCCACTAGCAACACGATTTCCGAACTGTGAAACAGGCAAGAGAAGCTGCCAAAATAGCCCAGAAATTGACCCTGGCCTGGGTCTCTCCCAATGAAGCTAACAGAGGGAAAAAAAAAAGTCAAAATAGTGCTCATTCTTAAAAAAATTTTTTTCTAAAATTATGTTTATGAGGAACCTTGGAGAAGGTCTATGAGATTAATCCAGGGGGTCTTTCTCCTTTACATTTCAGGGTATCACTTTGTATAGAAGACAAAGTGTCGAGGAAAATATCACACTTAAAACCTCTTTTCTTCAAGAATTTCTGCCCCAATAGGTTTGCAGATGCATTTCACGAAAATCCTTTAAAATGGAGCAAAAGGAGCTCTGTTGGTCATTTTGGCATCTTCATTTATGTCATTCCAGAGACGGCACCACCCGGATCCCAAATCTGTTCTCAGAAATGTACGCAAGAAGATTCTCCAGGGACTTGGGAGGGACTGGATAAAGTGCACTGGCTCCCTGCCAGGACAAAGAACACAATGATATTCTGTTAAAAAGCTGAGTGCTTTTTTCCCCCCTCTCTCTCTCTTTCTTCTTTCTTGGAGGGGTTGTTGTTGTTCAGCCTCGCTAAGTTGTGTCTGACTCTTTGCAACCCCATGGACTGCAACACGCCAGGCTTCCCTGTCCTCCACTATCTCCCAGAGTTTGCTCAAACTAATGGAGGGGGAGTTTTTCATTGTGCATCAAATCCCTGAAGACCACAAATAAATCCCCGACATTAACGCTGACGCAGTCAGAACAGGAAGTGTTAACACCAAAATGAGCAATGAACTTGAAAAGATTCCTACCTTAGATCATACTGGGATGTGCTTAGCTCTTGGAAGATGCTTATCTTACTGATAAGGACCTGTCAGGGAGGAGTGATCAGACTGCGCTCCACGGAGTCCTGAAGATGCAGTTTGGGATCCATGTCAGATGCTGGGATCAGTGGCAGCATCCAGGAGTGGCTTGGGAGGGAAGGTGTTGAACTCCACCATAATCTCCATCAAGTCACACACTCAAATAAAAATACAATCTAAGGAAAACCAGTGGGCTTATTATACAAAAGCAGCTTCAAAGAGAGCCGCTGGACCCTTTTCCAGGCAGCTGACGAACTGCTAAAATTCCCCTAATGAGACAACATCTGAGTCTCCAACCCACCTTTCCCACTACAGACTGATTCGTGCATCCAGTTTAGGGATATTTCCTTCCAACAAGGAATCCCAGAGGGGGAAGAAGTGAGAGAATCCCTGGCTTGTAACAAAAAGAGCTTTGCTCCGGGTTCTGGCCTGGACCTTGACCTTGGCTATGAGATGGGCAACTAACTGACTGCACCTTCCAGAGCGCCAGTCTTCTCTTCCACAAAATGAAATGGGTCAACTCTAGACCATCTGTAATAGCCCTTCCAAGTCTAAAATTCTACAATCTCTATCACCAAATGTTTCAAATAAACACAAAGACAACTGTCTCTTTACAGGCAACTATTGGCCCCTAGGGACCTCTGCTGTTTAGACCTTTCCAACAGGCTTATATTTAGTTCAGAGACAACAACACTGAACATAAATGAGGAGAATATTCCAATGAAGTGGGTTTTTTAAGTTAAAATGAACCTATGAGATGTTACTTCTTATAGTTCTTTACTCTGAATATGAATGTCTAAAAAACAAAACACCAACACTCTGAGCTAGACTGTAATTCAGCTTTATTTGCTTGATCTCCTAGAGCTGTTCTTCTTTCCTGGAACTAGGGAACATTTTATGAGTCAAAATAAGGTGAGTGAAACAGTAGAAACCAGATTCTCTATATCCATTCAAAAGGCCTTTAGTTTTTCATTTAGTTGACAGTGCTAATTTTCAAGAAATTTTTGTTTTCTTTTTGCTGGATTAAACATGAGTAACGGACAAAAAGCTGAGTAAGGAGAAACAAATACTAATGGTTTTTTTTTTTTTTTTTTTTTTACCATGGCTCTGGTTTTAGTTTGGCTATTAACTAGCTGTGTGGCCTGGCACACATTACTTAGCCTTTCTGAACCCTGGTTCACTCATCTGTAAAATGTGGGTAACACACCAGTCCACCTTCCTCTCCCTTCTACCAGGAGTTAAATGAGATAAAGCCAGGGAAAAAGAACAGACATATAGTGTTGGTTCTTTTGATGACTCTCTAAAACAGGGGCATTTGCCTAATTTTTTAAAGTGTGGACATCGCTACTAATTAACTGTGGTGGTCAGAACAGAGACAAGTCCTAAAACATAGGCTGAATCAGGCCCAAAACAAATCAAGAGTTGTAGCAAGGGGACTTCCCTGGCAGTCCAACGGTTAAGATTCCCCCTTCTGATGCAGAGGGCACAGGTTCGATTCCTGGTCAGGGAACAAAGGTCCCAGGGCATGTGAGATGAGGCCAAAAATTAAAAAAAAAAAAAAAGAGTTGTAGCAAAAGTGAGGCTTCCAAAAGTCTATTAAGTTGATGGCAATTTTCTTCTTTTTTTTAAAAAATTTATTTACTCATTTATTTTTGGGTCCTCATTGCTGCAGGTGGGTTTTCTCTGACTGCAGAGAGTGGGGGCTACTCTTTGCTGAGGTGTGTGGGCTTCTCCTTGCTATGGCTTCTCTTGCTACAGAACACGGGCTCTAGGCGAGCCAGCTTCAGGAGTTGAGGCTTGTGGGCTCTAGAGTGCTGACTCAGTAGTTGTGGCACGCGAGCTTAAATGCTCTGTAGCATGTGGGATCTTCCCGGACCAGGGATTGAACCTGTATCCCCTGCACTGGCAGGTGGATTCTTCACCACTGGACCACCAGGGAAATCCCAACCATTGTCTTCTTTGAAGACACATTAGTTGCTTCTCCAGTTTTCAGTGTTACGGTTAGGAGGACATGGTGCTAAGGTGGACGGTGGAGATTGTGGGTTCACTACCAGTCAGGCCCTAGGGGTCTAACCTCTGGTAAGCTGGGCCTCCTGTCCTCACGCATCATGATTTGGTTAATCTGAATCCTTCCACTTGGAAACCTCTCTCAACCTAAACTGCCCTCCTGGTTCTCTAACAAAGAAAACTACTTCGGAATACGACCTTCCAGATACTGAATCAAGCTTTGGTCCAAATGAATGATACATTAAGTAAGCTACAATTATACATTACGTTACAGGCCTAGCCTCATTTCATTTGCCAATTAAGAAAAGAAGAGCCTCCACCTATGCCACTCAAATAAGATTACTTCACACCAAAATTGTAGTTATTTCAGTACCCAAAAAAAAAAGTGTACAAAGGGTGGTGGTGCCTGAGGATTCAAGAAAGCCTGAAAAGGGAACCAACCAGAATAAAGAGATGCTGCAGGTGGTATAGATGATTCTAGAGTTGGTTACTTTCTTGACTATCACCTGCCTTGCTGGGCATTTCATGCCATACCAGCGTTGCCCGGAGATCCCAAACTCCTCTCGAAAAAGAAAGTCATTAGGAGGAGATGGAGTGAAAGCACACACACCTCCAAGCTGAACTACTCCAGCTTAGCAGCTCAGGGGTTGGGAAGAGCTCAACAATTCCTAAAATTGCTTTGGTTAACCAGTTTCATTCATTTGCCACCCCGTTGTCCACAGAGCCGGGTGCTGTTTCTCCACAGGATTTACACGGTCTGCCTACCCACATGGCATCCATCCTTCAAGGACCTTGTTCAAATGCTGTCTCCTCCAAAGTCACAGAACCGCGCTTCTCGGGTGTTCACTGCGGGGCGCGGGGGGGGGGGAGGCGCTGACCTCTCTTTGTCAGTCAGCCTCCCTCGGATACATTCTGCAAACGCGGAGCTACTTTGATCTTGCCTTGGATTGTACTGTGGGTCTTAACACTTGCTCCAGATGACCCATGCAGACAAGTCCCTTGGGAGCACAACCACGTTCTTGGTTAAAAATCTTTTTCTCTCCCAAAGCACCTTGCCCCTTCCCCAAAGTAGTGGCTCAAGAACATATCGGAGAGATTAAGGGCACTGTATTTAAACATAAATACGGTTTGGGTCGCCGGTGTCACGTGTGTTGTCACACCAAACCACACTAGTTAAGTTTCAAATTGCCCTGATTGGCTTCAAGCTCCCTCGCAGTCCCTGGACAGGCGCTAAGCAATTGTGAAGTCACCAAAAAGGTAGGGAGGCAGAGGGGGAATAAAGGGAAGCCGGGCCTGAATAATCCTCACTGAGTCATCGTTTCCTGAACGTTACAGCTTGCCGCTTGGCGGGGACGAGGGGTGCGAATACGGAGAAAGCAACCTGAGCGGCCGGTGGAGGACGAGCCCAGGAAGAGTCCCCCGCCCCTCGCCCTACAGTTGGGGGACCCGAGAGCCTGGGGGCCCGGCCGGCACCCGCGTGCTACAGCGCCCCCCTGTGGCCGCGCCGCAGTCCCCGCCGCTCGCCGCTCCCCGCTCCCCCGCAGACCGCTCTCCCCGCGGCCCAAGAAACAAGACACGCACAAAGTTTCCGAGCCAGGCGGCTAGAGAAAGGTCGAGGCCAGGTTCCGGAGCCTCGAAGCGCGGGCGTGGCTGGAGCGGCGCCCATGCTGGCGGCGATGGCAAGCGGTCTGGGTCCAAACGGACTCCCCCCTCCCCAAGGATTCCGAGGTGTCCCCAAGCGGGACCCGAACCCTCCAAATCCCGAGGGCGAAGGACTGCTCCCTTACCCCAACGTTCTAGCGGTGGGCGGGAGAGGAACCCGGCTCCACGACGGGAACGGGATGCCCACCTCCCAGGGTTGCGCTACTAGGGTGTGCTTGGAGCTCTTGGGTTTGCTTTTCTCGTTTTCTTAATTGGAGGGAGGGGACGACCAACTCCCTTTGGCGCATTCTGATACTCAGCGATCTGAATTCTAGATGCCCCTAAAGAACCCACCTGCAGTCCACCGCCCCACCCAACGTTGCTCTCCTTGCTGGGGTGACAAGTGGAAGCAGCAACTCCCCTCCTCTTCCCCCTCCAGCCTCCCGGTTTGGGAGGCAATGTTCCACCAGGGTTTTCCCCGCCGTCCGCAGTGGACCCGCTGGCGGGAGGAGGCGGCGGGGAAGCGGCGCCCCGGATCCGGGGACCGGGAGCGGGCGAGGCCCGGCCCGGCGCGGCGCTTACCTCGTCCACGGTGAGTGGCATGCAGATCCGGTACTCCTTCAGCAGCATGGTCCTGCCGGCCACGGACCTCCGAGGCGGAAAGCGGGTGGGGCGGGGGTGGGGGCGCCCCCAGACCAACAAGGCTGCCGCCCAGGCGCAGAGCTGAGCGCCGGGGGGCCCGTGCTTGGAGCCGGTCGGCGAAGCAGCCCCCCGGGCGGTGAGCTCAGTTCCTGGCTTCCTCCTCTCCGCCCGAGAGCATGTCAAGGTTTGGGTCCGAGTGTTCGAGGCTTCCCCGCCTCCTTCCTCGCCGAGGTCGATCCGCCTGGAACACGGTGTTGCAAAGTCAGGGAGGGAGGGAGACCCACTGGAAACCAATCTGATCGGCAGCCCCGGGCAGCAGGAGCGGAAGCCAGTTCAGGACATGCCCGTCGGCGGGCGAAGGAGGGAAAAAAAAAAAAAGCCACGAGGTTTCCAAAAATTACACGGAATACACAAAAGTCACCCTCTCGATCCGCCTCTGAAACCAGATCTTAACCTGGCGACTGCCACCCCCCACCCCCTTTTCCGGCCGGTCTGCCCAAGGCGAATGTCACCGAGCACACATTGCAGCCAGAGCCAGAGATGCTGACTTTTCAGACAAAGGCTCGAACGGCTGTGCTCCCCGGAGGTAAACAAGATTTCCTTCTCTTTTTAGGGCCGGTCGCCAAGGCGCTCCAGGGGCTCGCTGGGTGAGAAAAGGGAAGCCTCCGCCGCCGCGGCCGCTCGGCTTCTGCGGGGCTGGGGCTCCGGATTCCTCCGACCTCGGCTCGCGGCTGCGAAGGGAGGGCGGGCGGCGGGAGGAAGCTGGCGCCTTCCGCGCGCGTCCCCTCCCCCGAGTCCGGATCCCCGAGAGCCGTGCGTGCCCGCGAGTTTGCAGCCACCTCGCCGGGGCCGGAGAGTCGGCGCCGAGCTGCGGTGTGCCTCGGGCCGGGGAGGTGGGTGCGGGAGGAGCGAGCGCGAGCGCAGCTGACATCAGCAGCCGTCGCGGCGGGGAGGGTAGCCCCATCCGGCCAATGGGGAAATGGCAAAGAATGTGGAGGATTTAAACAAAACAGCATGTCTCTCCCGGGCTGCTGCCAGACGGCGGGGCTGCCCCGGAGAGCCGAGGCCGGCCGGCGCTGGGGAAGATCGGAAAAGAGGGGGCTCCAGTCGGCTCCTTGAAATCCTTTGAGTCTTGTTCTCAGATGTATCCCGGGTGCCACGGTGCTCTGTCCAGACACTCTGGGTAGCTTCTGGGTCCAAGGTACAGGAGTGTGTCCCTTGACCTTTAGAAACGGTTTTTTGTGGGTTTTTTTTTTAACAAATGCCCACCCGAGAGGGTTTTCACTTTGGTCCGGTAAACAAGTCCAGCGCTGGAGAGGCAACGGGATTTGGGAGCAAAAGAGCAAACCCGTGCCTGGTTTCCTAACTGGTTTCACAGCAGGAATGCAGAAACTGGAAAGTGCAACACTGTGAATGAAAAGAAATCCACACGGTAAGACACACAACCAGGGAGAACATGAACAGGGACATAGCCTTTTACCTCTCCTGGCCCTGCTCTGCAGTCTGACTGCAGGCTTCGCAGAGCAGCAAGAATAGGTCCTGTCAGCACTCCCAAGTTCAAAAAGTCACAATGAAATGTCAATGAAAATGCCTGGAGTGTTGGTATTTCATCCATATTAAACAGATCCCTCATTTTAACCACAAGAGGCACATTCTTCAGTTACTCAGGAAGCTGCATGTAACTGCTGAAGTCTGTTTTTCATTTGTCTGGTATTTTAAAGCTTGTTTTTCTGAAAAGTGCTGGATGAAAAATGCATCAGTTGCCTCTTTGCAAAATAACCTGCAAGCATCATCTTTTCTTGGAAAAGAAAAAAATATTCGTGCTCTAAGATCCTGCAGCTCCTCACAAGGCTTTGGATAGCAATGCAGATGGCCTCCATATTACAGTATTTAAAATTATGAGCAATAAGTAATTAACCAATACAACTAGGGTGGGCTGTGGCTAAAATCATCCAGATGGCTGAAGAGAATTTCTGTGTGAACATGATAACAAAGGCTGATAGAAAAATGACACCCTCTATCCAGCTTATATTCTAGGGAAAAACTATTTTCTAGATAAATGCTTCCCAGTGTTGGCTCAGAAAGATTCACAGCAACTAATTAAAGCTAAACCAAATTCCTCGAGGTGGAAAAATCTAAATCTGATGCTGTACAATAACACATGAAAGCCTGCAATACGCAGAGGAAGCTCAAGCTGTTATTCTTTTTCCTGCTTCTTACTAAAACAAGTGTAGTGGCTTCACTTCTAGCACTTAAAACTCTTCCTGGAGGCAGCTAGGGGATGTAGTGGCTAGCCACATACTCATACGCACACAGGACATCAGGATACGTGGACATATTCCTGGCTTCCCAGCCATTCCTGACATCAATTCTATAACTTAAGTATTTCGATGATGAATATTATGGTTGAAGAATTAACTTCTCTGCATCTGTTGTTGTTCAGTCGCTCAGCAGTGTCCGACTCTTTGCGGTGTCCATGGACTGCAACACACCAGGCTTCCCTGTCCTTCACCATCTCAGTCTGCTCAAACTCATATCCATTGAGTCAGTGATGCCATCCAACCATCTCATCCTCTGTACCCCACGCTTCTCCTACCCTCAGTCTTTCCCAGCATCAGGGTCTTTTCCAACAAGTCAGCTCTTTGCGTCAGGTGGCCAAAGTATTGGAGCTTCAGCATCAGTCCTTCCAATGAATATTCAGGGTTGATTTCCTTTAGGATTGACTGGAGGTTGGATCTCCTTGCAGTCCAAGGGACTTTCAAGAGTCTTCTCCAGCACCTGGCAAACTGGAAATAACCACAGATATGCTTCTGCCCTTTCCCTCTCTGCTAAGCTGCCTTCTCCCCTGAACTCTTCCTTTTCACTCAGTTCGCATGCCTGGTCACATTACCCTTGTTCAAGCACAGCTGTAATCCTGCCACCTTCAAAACCTTAGTAACTCTCTATGGTCTAACTGAGCAAGCTGAAATTCCTCGGCAGGACGATCAAGGGTCTGAATCTATCATTCCTATGGAGCCTCACCATCCTTTTCCAGCCCTACTCTAGCCAAATGAAAAATATCTCTTGTATGGAGAAGGGTTCCACTTACCTGGATCCGTCTGCTCCTGCCACTGCCTTCACAGAGAACCCTCTCCTACCCGCTCCGTCAGGACCCCAGCAGGCAACAGGGCACTGACAAGGTGTGTTTTGGGAAAGCCAGTCTGATGGCCCTGTATTGGATGGCTTAGAACAGGATACTAGACAGAGGCCAGAGGTCATTGCACTACTGTAATTCTAGAGCAGACAAATGGAGAGTCTGAATTAGCGAATGAAGAAGAGATGATGGATTTAAAAGATTCAGGCAGTACTTGGGCACCGAAGGATTTTCGCTCCAACGGCGCTTGGGGGAGGGGAGGGCAAAGGGAGCGCGTATTCATTCATAACTCACTCACACAAAAGGAGGAGGGCGCCATCTACTGGTAAGACACCTTGCTTTAAAATGTTTCAAGTCACCGTCAGCAACAGTCTGGCGAGAAATGTCTGTTTCAACCAATGGAGTCTGCAAGGTTCATTTCCAAAGAAACCTGAAAGTGTTGCTACCATCACTAAGGATAGTAGCGATGTTCCATTAACAACGTACACTCTACAGTTTACAGAATCATCACATATTAAAACGTGAGGATGGGGACTCCCTGGTGGGTCCAGTGGTTAGGACTCTGTGCTCCCAATGCAGGGGGCGCAGGTTCAATCCCTAGTCGGGGAACTAGACCCCACATGCTGCAATTGAGACCCAGCGCAGCCAAATAAAAAAAATTATCATTTTTTAAAAAAGTGTGGATGAGGTGCAAAGGGCAAAAAGAGGAACCAAGAGTAAAGTTACCAGTGGTGAATGATACTACCAAAAGGAAAAGAATACAAGCCTACGCATGTCTATGACAGCATACAGTCTCAGGCGGTGACACCCTCTGAAGACAGCAGATCTCAGATGAGAGATGGGGGAGGTGTGCATCTCAGGCATCTGAGGAGCTGTTCAATCCACTGTCTTCACCAGAATTCTGTTGACTCACGCCTCCCCAACATTGAAACCTCTTATCAGTTCAGTTCAGTTCAGTCACTCAGTCGTGTCTGACTCTTTGTGACCCCATGGACTGCAGCACACCAGGCCTCCCTGTCCATCACCAACTCCCAGAGTTTACTCAGTGTCCGTTGAGTCAGTGATGCCATCCAACCGTCTCATCCTCTGTGGCCCCCTTCTCCTCTTGCCCTTAATCTTTCCCAGCATCTGGGTCTTTTCCAATGAGTCAGTTCATCACATCAGGTGGCCAAAGTATTGGAGTTTCAGCTTCAGCATCAGTCCTTCCAACGAATATTCAGGACTGATTTCCTTTAGTTTCCTTATCAGTTCATGTGAAAAAAAAAAAAAAACTGTAGGGTTCTGATCCATGTCTGTAAATAGGATCTGAAAGAAGGGTGTATCAACAGACTTTGTGACTCTTCATGTTTTATTCCAAGAATATCCCAGTACTTCTAAAGTAAAATGTTGTGGTTCTTTCCACCTTCCTATTCACTAGATCTAAGGTCTGTGGCCGCTTTAAGGTCCTATCTCCTAGACAGCCATTCTAGACTCTTTATAGACAACCCTGGACTATTCATTTTTGTTCTTGTTTGTTTGCCAGGGTGGCCTTTCCGTACAAAATATCATATTCTGTAACTGAAGTGCTTCCTTGTTCTCCAACTCCCTAACACGATGATGAGCTTCCTGGGGAGACAGACCATGTCCTGTTGTGTCTTCCGGAAAGTGTAGCCTGGTGTGAGGGATATTGTGGGTACCCAACAGTAGTCTAGCAGATGTATGCATATGAGTTCAGAGTTCTTGACCTTGGCACTACCCACATCTAGTGACATATCATTCCTTGTGGTGGGCAATCACTGTAGGACTTAGCAGCATCCCTGGTCTTTACACACTGAGTATCAGTGGCAACCCCGCCCCCACACACACACACTGCCAAATATGGAGATGGGTCTGTAGGGGCAAACTCCTCCAGTGAAGAACGACTGTATTAGTGTAATACTCATTGTGCTTGTGTACTTGTGATTGTGCTAAGTCGCTTCAGTCATGTCCAACTCTTTGTGACCCCATCGACGGTAGCCCACCAGGGTCCTCTGTCCATGGGGTTCTCCAGGCAAGAATACTGGAGTGGGTTACCATGCCCTCCTCCAGGGGATCTTCCCAGCCCAGGGATTGAACTTGCATCTCTCAGGTCTCCTGCATTGGCAGGCAGGTTCTTTACCACTAATGCCACCTGGGAAGTCCTATAGTATTCATTAATCTTATCTAAATGTGTAGATACTCCAAAGAAGCTTTTGAAGAGATGGACTTCAAATTGCTTTAAAGCTAAGGAGAGAATGAATAGAAAAAAACTGTTATATTGTGGTGCTATAAAGCTGTCTCCTTCTCATCCCCATGCTCTGTTTTCTATTAGCAAAGTAGCCCTTGGTAAAGGCCTTGACTTTCACCTTGATCATTTGATTAAGGTGATGTCTGCCAAGTTTTTGCGTTGTAAAGGGACTAGTTTTTTCCTTTTCGTTCTCTATCCTTTGGAAGGTAGTCATTAAGAACAACCATGGCACAGTGGTAAAGAATCTGCCTGGGGACGCAAGAGACTCGGGTTCTATCCCTGGATCGGGAAGATCCCCTGGCAACCCACTCCAGTATTCTTCCCTGAAAAATTCCATGGACAAAGGAGCCTGGCGGGCTACAGTCCATGGGGTCACAAAGAGTCCAAACACACACACACACACACACACACACACACATACACACACACACACACTCTCAAGGGAGCGGAACTAAGCCCCGCCTCCTCCAGGGAAGGGTATTGTGGCAACCTGCAAGATGCGTCCTTTGCCTCTCATTTATGTGTTCATTCAAGTATTTATCCATATCTGTGTGGACTTGAGAATATTTCTTCCCTTGAGTTATAATTCAATACAATGTTATTTTTGTTGTTCAGACTGTTCCAGCTTTGGCCATTGGTAGCTCTTGCAGGATCATTCTTATGTCCTTTTGACATGCTCTCCTCCCCTTTAAGGGCAATTTTTGAAAATCAAAGTTATACTTTGCAATTAATTTTTGTTTTACTAAACATTATTTAATTCCAGCTAAGGCTATGTCTATATATTCCTCTTTATGTGTCTGTGAGTATCGGTCTGTGTGTGTGTGAGTGTGTAAGTGTGTGCGTTTTAAACACTTGTATGCTGATCTTGTTAGGTCCTAAGCAAATGTTAAATTCATTCTTAATAAAACTATACAAAGCAAGTCCCAGAGCAATTCTTATGTGTAGACCCATTTATCAGGCCTCTATTAAACACGGAAAATGCCTTTGATGTGGAATTGCTTATAGCTGTGCAGTAAATGCTCATAAAATAAAAATTAATTGAGAGTGATGTGGTACAAATTGCTGCACATAGGAAAAAAACCTGGAGGTTCCATGGCCAAACGTATGGCTTTATCTTTTTTTTTTTTAATATTTGTTTATTTGGCTGCTTTGGCGGCACATGGGATGTTTTAGTTGTGGCATGTGGGGTCTAGTTCCTGGACCAGGGATCGAACCTGGGCGCCCTGCATTGGGAGCATGCAGTCTTAGCCACTGGACCACCAGGGAAGTCCCTATCTTTTTTTTTTTTTAAATAAATAAGCTAGTAATAAATTTTATGAAGTTTTCACTTTTTATTGCATCACCTGTTTTTACAGAAGTTGGCAAAACACTGGAATATTTTGAGATGAATTATGAGAGGATCTGTAACCTAAACTCACTGGAGAGAAATTTTAGTGATGAAAGAAGATGCTGTCCTTGATCCTGAGTGTCCTTTAAAAGGAGGTAAATGCAACCATAACTTATAGGAGCTCTTTAATGCCAAAGTATACTTGACCTAGTATCATCAGATGATGTCAACACAGATCCAGAAATAGGATTTCTTAGCTATGTGGTGCCACAGAGACGTCATGGAATTTGACTTTTTGTGGAACATTTTAAATGTCCCCAGAGAGAAGAAGGAATTGTGGTTGCTATTAAGAGTATGTAATCATTTATATCAAAACCTCAGTTTAGAAATTGCTTAGGTGACTATTGGAGAAGGAAATGGCAACCCGCTCCAGGATTCTTGCCTGGAGAAGAATCCCATGGACCGAGGAGCCTGGCGGGCTACAGTCCATGGGGTCACAAAGAGTCAGACATGACTGAGGGACTAAGCATAGGTGACTATAGTGAGGCTGAATAATAGCCCCCAAAGAAATCAGGTCCTAAGCCCTGGAGTCTGAAAATGTCACCATACTGGAAAAAAGGGTCTTGGCAGGTTTGATTAACTTAAGGACTTTGAGATGAGACTATCCTGGATTATCTGGGTGTCCCTAAATATAGTCACAACTATCAATATAAGATACTCATACTCAGGGTATATAAGATATTCAGATACTTATATACCCTGAAATATTCATTGGAAGGACTGATGCTGAAGCTGAAGCTCCAGTACTTTGGCCATCTGATGTGACGAGCTGACTCACTGGAAAAGACCCTGATTCTGGGAAAGATTGAAGGCAGGAGGAGAAGGGGACAACAGAGGATAGTTGGATGGCATCACTGACTCAATGGACATGAGTTTGAACAAACTCCGGGATATGGTGAAGGACATGGAAGCCTGGCGTGCTGCAGTCATATCCACAAAGAGTTGGATATGACTGAGCAACTGAACAACAACATCTATATAAGAGGGGCTTCCCAGGTGGTACTAGTGGTAAGGAATTCGCCTGCCAATGCAAGAGACATAAGAGACTCGGGTTTGATCCCTGGGTTGGGAAGATCCCCTGGAGGAGGGCATGGCAATCCACTTCAGTATTCTTGCCTTGAGAACCCCATGGACAAGAGGAGCTTGGTGGGCTATAATCCATGGGGTTGAAAAGAGTAGGACACGACTGAAGTGACTTAGCACGCACACATCTATATAAGAGAAAGGCAGGTGGACATCTGACAAACACAGAGAAGAGGAGAAGGCAATGTGACCATGGAAGCAGAGATTGGAGAGATGAGACCACAAGCCAAGGGATGCCCACAGCCACCAGAAGCTGGATGAGGCAAGGAACAGAGCCTCCAGGGAGAGCATGGCCCTGCCATACCTTGATTTCAACCCACAATGACACTGATTTCAGACTCCAGATTGTGAGAGCATTAATTGTTTTAAACCACCAAATTCATAGTTATTTGTTACAGCAGTAAGAGTAAATGAATACAGTGACTTAGGTATGCCTTTACTCACCTGATATAACTGCACTTGACAGGAAGTAATTCTAACCAGGACCAAGAGATTTACTCAAAAGATAAAATACAGTATATTTTTCTTTATCAAATGCTTCGCAACAAACTGGAAAATATCAAGTTCTCCCATTGTCTTTCTTTTTTTTTTTTTTGACATAGGATGGCATATGGGATCTTAGTTCCCCGACCAGGTACCAAATCTTCAACCCTTGCAGTGAAAGTGTGGAGGACCACACTGGACCACTATGGAAGCCCCTCCCATTGCCTTTAAAATAAGAAATTTACAAAAACAAATATTTGGGGAATTCCCAGCAGTCCAGTGGTTAGGACTGGGTGCTTTCATTTCCAGGGCCTGAGTTCAATCTGTGGTCAAAAAATAAATAAAACAAATATTTTACACACAGGTCAGGAAGTGTTTTATAAACTAAGCCCCATGACTTTCGATACCATCAATATGTTACTGCGTCCTAACTTCAAATCTCTAGCCCTAATGACTCCCTTTCACTCAACACTTGAATATCCATTTGCCTTCTCATCATTGTCAGTTGGATATCCAACAGGCACCTCAAACCTAACATATCCGAAAGTGATGCCTGTCCTTTTTTCTCTGACTTGCTTGTCTCTAGTCTGCTCCATCTTGGTAAGTGGCAACTCCATCCTTTCAGAGCTTGATGCAGACATGCTTCACCCTCCTCCCAACAACCAACCACAAATGCTACCTTGGCTGTGTTTTCAGATTATATCCAGGATCAGGCCACTTCTTACCACTTCTACTGCCTCCACGCTCATTTTTCTCCCAGATTATTGCTGAAACTTTCTAACTAGTCCCCCAGCTTCTGCCCAACAGAAGACAACTTCTGCCCCACAGGAAACAAAGTGATTCTTTAATTATACTATGTAAATCAACACTTGCCATGCTGTTGCCCCAAACTCCATTGGCTTCCCATCTTATACAAATTAAAAACCAAATCCTGAGACTTCCCCATCAGTCTGGTGGTTAAGACTCTGCCTTCCAATGCAGGGGGCACGAATTCGATTCCTGTTTGGGGAACTAAGGCCCCACATGCTGCTAGGTGTGGCCAAAAAATGAAAAACAAAATAAAAAAGACCCAGTCCTTCTAATGGTCAAACTGCCCTAAATCTCATCTCCTACAACTCTCACCCTTACGCATTCTGGTTTTCAAACAAGCCAAGCATGATCTGATTGCTCTCAGCTCAGGGTTCCTGCTCTAGCCTCTGGCTGGAATCTTCATGCCCCAGCGACCTGCGAGACTTCCTTACTAACTTCAGGTCTTGGCTCAGTGGCCATGCGCTCCTCGACCACCTCCCAAGCACTATCACCCCCAGCAATGTATTTACATGTCGATTGTCTGTCTTCCTCCCCATTAGAATGTTCACTTCACAAAGGCAGGAACTTTGGGTCAGATAAGTGCACAGTCAATAAGCTGAAAGTGCCAGAAATGCCAGATAGGAAAACAGACATACAATGCAGTAATTAATATATAAGCACATTATTTTAAATAATTAGTATCACAATACACATTACTGTGATTCTTTCTGAACAAACGTTTTTTTTCCAGTCAGTATTCTCTCTCCGTTTTAAGTACCTTAGTCTTCCATTGCCAATTTTTCTCTTCTGAAACCAAATTCTTTCTTACAAAGCCACAAATTTAATTTCAGACTCACTCAAATAATAGATTTATAGTCTGTCTATAATACAGTACTTTTACCTATTTTCTCTGCCCATTACTCAGACTTTTGTTGATTTCTTTATTTAATATTTATTGATTTATTTGGCCACGCCGGGTCTTAGTCATGGCATGTGGGATCTAGTTACCTCACCAGGGATCGAACTTGGGCACCCTGCGTTAGGAGGGTGGAGTCCCAGCCACTGCACCATCAGGGAAGTCCCCTGATTTCCTTCTTTATTTACTTCACTTGAATGTTTTGGTTTCCTTTGCCAGCTTTTCCTTAGATTTCAACTTGCTTTTGTTTTCACTACCTCCAAGCCTAGCAAGGAAGAGCTTCAGGTTGGTGTGGAGCCAACTAGACTTTTCTCCACCTATTTGGCTCCTCCACACTCCTATTTTTTGAGTTCTGTAAACTATAAATCTCTTTAGTCCATCACACCTTTGTTACTTTTTGTCTTTTCAAGCAAAGGACGGACTTCCAAATCCTTTTGTCTACTCTAGTCAAACCAACTGCCCCCCAAATGTAGAACCAGAAAACATCTTACCCTAGTGTGTCTCAGTGGGCGTTAGAGTGTGGTTTAGAAATCTGTAAGGGAATTTGGGGTTGCTACAATCGTTGGGGAGGAGGAAGATATCAACATGTAATTGTGATGCTGAACAACATCGATGCAACAAACCTACACAATAGAATATCATCCCACATTTCATCAGACTTTTTGACATCCTGCCAGACACTTCCTTATGTATCTGATGCATAAACTCTTAACTCCACTGTACATATGTCAAGCTGTTTTTCACTTTGAAGTTTTAACACCCACTAAAAAATTTAAAAGACTTCTATGTGAAAAACAATGTAAGATTATACTTTGATATAGACAGAACTTTACCAAGATGTTGTACACTAGGTTGGAAAAATCATGCTTGAGGAACCAACAGAACACACCTATGGCAGCGGTAACGTTTGCATTTAGTTATTGTGTTGTATATGTGTACAAGCAAATGACTACTTCTTTGTATTTCTACTGTAGTCATGTTTTAGCCTTTATATTTTGAAATATATCATTATCTTGCTATTTTGCAATGTTTCTCCTTTACAGCTAGGATGTTTTCTTGATTTTTTTTTTTATAGTTATGTGTATAGATGGGTTATATTATCCATGATTTTCATTATAGAACAGTAGGGAAAAAAAGGTCTATTCAGCATATATAGAGAGGTTGGTGCTGATGAAACTGAGAATCACTAACATAACTGTTGACCACTCAAAAATTTCCCATTTGCTTCCCAGGCTACTGTTGACACTTGGACCATACCACACACAACTTCATTCTCACTTTCAAGGATCTTAAGCTTTTTTTTTTTTAAAGAAAACTCGTATGCTCCTTAAGAACTGGAAATCGATGGGGGAGGGCGGCAAAAAAAAGAGAAGAATTGGAAATCGACTCGTGTATATAAACGAGATCTCAATTCATGCTCAGAAGTGGGAAAGGGAAAGCAAATAAAACGTCTTTCTAAAGATTCTTCTTACCAACATAATATTTACCGATTATACTACCGAGTCACTCCCATACCTTCTCTTATGAGCTTTAAGAGATCCCACAGATTGATTAAGTCACCAAGATTTTCAACCAGATGAAACCTGAGAATTTTTTTCTTCAGGGTTTATTTCAGCCTGCTCCTGTAAGACAGGAGAAAACGTTAAGTGACTTGCCCATGGCTCTGAGAAACCATAATATTTCAAAAGAAAAGTGCAAGAATATGTATCATAGTCTATTTGGTTATACTAGCTTTTCTCACCGCGAACTGTAGATGAAAAGTCTGCCACCAAAGGCAAAATCGGACGTGGGGGTGGCGTGTGTATGTGTGTGTGCGCGCGCACGCTCGAGCCCCGCCCCCGCCCCGCCCCCGGGGCTGTCCGCGGCGGTGCCTGACTGGCGGCCAGCGCAGGGGGCCTCGCGGGGTCCTTCACGGGGGCTGCCGTCGCACTGCCTGAGCGGGTGCGCCGGCGGCTTCCGGTGTGAGTGACGAGTGGTGGCCGAAGCAGGGGGACATCAAGGGACGCTCAGGCGGGGACCATGGCGGACGGCGGCTCGGAGCGGGCTGATGGGCGCATCGTCAAGATGGAAGTGGACTACAGCGCCACGGTGGATCAGCGACTGCCCGAGTGCGAGAAGCTGGCCAAGGTGAGGGGAAGCCGGCTGGCTGTTGGCGGGCGCCAGGGGCTGAGTCACGGCGCCAAGCTTGGTTAGGCCTCAGGGGGCCTCCGGGCTGGAGCGCGCATCCCGCTGTTGTCTGTCCGGCCCTAGTTAGGCCTGCATAAGCAGGACATCCCAGGTCTTCCCGACCAGGGAGACCCCGCAGCCAGAGTACCGTAGTACTTACAGCTTCCCAGACCCTCCCCAGGACAGATGGTCACTGCATTCCCGTAGGAGTTGGGGCTCCAGTAGTATTTTTTGCCTTGTCGTGGATACCGTTTCACGTTTTCTTTAGTAGTTCCTCAGGGGTTAAGGCCGCTTCAGCATTCACGGTAGATCAGAGAGTTTAGTTCTGTTGTTCCTGCCGAATCAGTTTCTGTTGTTAAGTTGCGGACGGATCGTGGCTATGTGCTTGGCCTTTGGCCAGGAGAAGGGACAGGAAAGTGATAGTACGAAGGGGATTAATACAGGACCCCCGTCCTTAAGGAGTTCGTGTACACAACGAATTAGACAAGTCGTGCATGCTAGTGAGTGCCATACGAATATGAAAGTGTTACTGAAACACAGAAGGAAACTTCGTTCTTACTGGTGGTTTAAAGAAGGATTTTTCAGAGAAGCTGACGTTTATTTTAGGTCTTGAAGAATGAGTAATATTGGAATGGGGAGGAGTCTTCCTAGGAGCGGGAACTTCGCGAGTAAAGACAAATAGGCACAAAAGTACAGAATAACATGATTAGCGGAGGTCTTGAACTGTAGTTTAGCCCAACTGCTTATCTGCCATTAAATAGAAACTTTACTTGATCCAAGCATTTATCATGTCCCCACTGCTGTGTGTCAGGCAACTTTGTGTATATGTGTAAAGAAACCAAGGCTCAGAGTTGTCTGTCGATGGCTACAGTTAGTAATAGGTAGAACCAGGGATTTAAACCTAGGTTTGCCTGACTAGGGTTTGGATGGTTGTTGCATCAGTTCAGTTATGGGAGGTTGTTAAGGATTATGCTCAGGCCTCTTTAAATTCTTTGATCAGTCTAGCCACAGTCATTTATTGCAGTTCATCTGGGATGCATTCACTAATAGAGTTGTTTTTGTCTATTATGGAGCTTTCTATCTAAGTACATTAAAACAGAATAAATTCAGGGGCAGGAGGAGTGTCAAATAATACTTCACCTTTAGTTTTTAGAAAGAACCCTTTTTGCTTCTCTTATTCTCCCCCGCCCCCAAAATGTAGTGGGGCTTTAGAAAAATCAGGGATAGGAAAAGATGATGAAGTTGATAGACCTGCATTTCTTAGGTTGAGTACCCTAAGCAGAGTTCAGTTCAGTTCAGTCGCTCAGTCGTGTCCTACTCTTTGCAACCCCATGAATTGCAGCACTCCAGGCCTCTCTGTCCATCACTAACTCCCGGAGTCCACCCAAACCCATATCCATCGAGTCGGTTATGCCATCCAACCATCTCCTCCTCTGTCGTCCCCTTCTCCTTCCGCCCCGAATCCTACCCAGCATTAGGGTCTTTTCCAGTGAGTCAACCCTTCGCATTAGGTGGCCAAAGTATTGGAGTTTCAGCTTCAACATCAGACCTTCCAATGAACACCCAGGATTGATCTCTTTTAGGATGGATTGATTGGATCTCCTTGCAGTCCAAGGGACTCTCAAGAGTCTTCTCCAACACCACAGTTCAAAAGCATCAATTCTTCGGCGCTCAGCTTTCTTCACCGTCCAACTCTCACATCCATACATGACCACTGGAAAAACCATAGCCTTGACTAGACGGACTTTTGTCGGCAAAGTAATGTCTCTGCTTTTAAATATGCTATCTAGGTTGGCCATAACCTTCCTTCCAAGGAGTAAGCGTCTTTTAATTTCATGGTTGCAATCACCATCAGCAGTGATTTTGGAGCCCCAAAAAATAAAGTCTGACACTGTTTCCACTGTTTCCCCATCTATTTCCCATGAAGTGATGGGACCAGATGCCATGATCTTAGTTTTCTGAATGTTGAGCTTTAAGCCAACTTTTTCACTCTCCTCTTTCACCTTCATCAAGAGGCTCTTTAGTTCTTCTTCACTTTCTGCCATAAGAGTGGTGTCATCCGCATATCTGAGGTTATTGATATTTCTCCCGGCAATCTTGATTCCAGCTTGTGTTTCTTCCAGCTCAGCGTTTCTCATCATGTACTCTGCATATAAGTTAAATAAGCAGGGTGACAATATACAGCCTTGACGTACTCCTTTTCCTATTTGGAACCAGTCTGTTGTTCCATGTCCAGTTCTAACTGTTGCTTCCTGACCTGCATACAGGTTTCTCAAGAGACAGGTCAGATGGTCTGGTATTCCCATCTCTTTCAGAATTTTCCACAGTTTATTGTGATCCACACAGTCAAAGGCTTTGGCATAGTCAATAAAGCAGAAATAGATGTTTTTCTGGAACTCTCTTACTTTTTCGATGATCCAGCGGATGTTGGCAATTTGATCTCTGGTTCCTCTGCCTTTTCTAAAACCAGCTTGAACATCTGGAAGTTCACGGTTCACGTATTGCTGAAGCCTGGCTTGGAGAATTTTGAGCATTACACCTAAGCAGAAGGGAACCATAAATTCATCTCTGAGCTTTCTAGCTGCTAGTGTAAAGAAACATCACCAGTTACATAGAGGTTGGAAAACTCAAGACACCTCCAGAGCCGGGCAGATAATCGCTGACATTATTGAGTGCTTTCTGCAGTGCCAGGCACTCTTCTAAGTATTTGTTTACATGTATTAACTCATTTGATCCTCACCATAGCCCCCTGTGAGGTCCACATTATTATCATTCATATTTCACAGACAAGAAAACAGTCTAGGGGAAGTTAAGCCACATGCTCCAAAGTCATGCCGATAGTAAAGTGATGGATGCAGGATACAGACCCAGGCACACTGACTCGAGAGTTTCTGCTCCCACTGAGCTGCCCTGCCCAGTGAGCTAAGTGTAGTGAAAAGCTGAACTTCTGAGCACCTGCTCCAGGAAAGGGGGCAGGAACTCCGCACCTTAGGTTCAGCTTTGCCAATGGAGGGTGAAGGCCAAGCCTTGTCAACTCTTCTTATTTGCGGGAGTGACCAAGAATATGGGTTTTTGTATGAATTGTCTCAGTATTTAGAAACTGGACACTAAACTGTTTTGAAGCAGTACCTTTGAGTACTCAAAACTACTGTTTGAGGCAATACCACGTAGATCAAACAAAACATATGTTCAGTCCAGAGTCAGCCCCGGAACCACCTCGTTGGAATTAACAGGTTGGTAGTGTCCATAAAGAAGAAGCTAATTGCTTTAAAGGAGTACAGCTATTCCTAGAACTGAGATGAGGGTGAAAGAAAACCTTCCCCTTACCAGTCTCTTCTGATAGCCTACTGTGTGCAAGACCCAGTCAGTGCTAGACATTGTGGAGAGTATAGAGATGAGTGGATGAAACGCTTGCTCTCAAATTGGCTTATAGGCCAGTAAGAAAAAAATAATAATGTTGCTGCTACAGTTGTTTTAGTGGTCAATGTATGGCATTTATTTACAACATTGTGGTTATTTTCAAGGTAGTTGAATAGATTTCCAAACTCAAATGCCAACTGATTTTTTTTTAGGTATCAAGTTGATGGAAATGTTTGAAGCAGGGAATGTTGGGACCTGTTAAACTTACAAAATTAGAGCCATTTTGGTTTTTCTTTTAAGCCACTGTGCCTGTTGAACACAACAAGGTGTAGATGTGAATTTTCTTTGTAGGGAGGTGGGGCAGGGGAAGAGGGCTGGGGCATGGAGGGTAGAAGGTTTTTTTTAATACAGACCACAGTTTTCAACTTTTGGATTAGATAATTGTCTTAGTTTTTTTTAGGGTATGTGTCTCTATTTTGCTTTTTATTCATCATTTTATATTATTTTCTAAGCATTCTGCTAATCATGAAAAAATACTTAAAGCATTGAATTTCTACATTGGAATGCATGGAATATTTTAACATACATTCTTTAATATAACTTTATTTATTTATGTATTTTTTGGCTGTGCTGGGTCTTTGTAGCTGTGCGGGTTTTTCTTTTAGTTGCAGAGAGCAGCAGAGAGCAGCGGCTACTCTCTAGTTGCAGTGTGCTGACTTCTCATTGCAGTAGCTTCTCTTGTTGCCCAGCATGGGCTCTAGAGCCCATGGGCTTCAGTGGTTGCAGCTCCCGGACTCTGGAGCACAGGCTCAGTAGTAGTGGCTCATTGGCTTAGCTGTTCTGCGGCATGTGGGATCTTCCCAGTTCAGGGATCGAATCTGCTGCATTGGCAGATGGATTCTTTACCACAGAGCCACAAGGGAAGCCCTAGCATACATTCTTTTGTTTTTCGTTTTGAACCCATCAATAAAACTGAAGGGAGTTTTGTTATCTTCACTTCTGAGAAAACTAAGGTTCAGGTAGATTCAGCGGTTATCCAAGGTCTAGAGAAGAGTCAGGTTGAGCTGAGGTCTCCTGGCAACGGGTAATAGTGTTCTTTTTGGTATGTCCCATGGCTTCTTTAAGAGACTATCACTTCTGCGTTTAAGACATTTTATAAATATGACAATTTAAGATAAAAGATTGTGTGTGTAGAGGATAAGAATGTATCAGGTGAGAAAACCACATATAGCAGAAGCCTGCAAAAGTCCAACTGAAGTCTAAACCCAGGTGGTAAAATTGCCAAATCTAGGCCTTTTGTATCTCTTACAGTTGTGACCTAGTACAATTCTGTTTCTGTGTCCTAACACGCACCTAGCAAGTAACTGCTGCTGCTGCTGCTAAGTCGCTTCAGTCGTGTCCGACTCTCTGCGACCCCATGGACGGCAGCTCACCAGGCTCTGCCGTCCCTAGGATTCTCCAGGCAAGAATACTGGAGTGGGCTGCCATTTCCTTCTCCAGTGCATGAAAGGGAAAAGTGAAAGTGAAGTCGCTCAGTCGTGTCCGACTCTGTGCGACCCCATGGGATTTTCCAGGCAAGAGTACTGGAGTGGGGTGCCATTGCCTTCTCCGTAGCAAGTAACAACAGTAACTAATAATGTTAGCTGTTATGGTGCTGGTAACATACATATATTCGAACATACATATGGTATGTATGTTCCGGGCATACCTTCATAGGTATTGCTTTAATACTTACACCGACTCTCTGTGGTAGGAATTATTATTACGCTCATATCACTGAAGAGAAAATTGAGGGTCAGAGAGGGTAAGTGTCTTGCCTGAAGTAAGACAGTGGTAGATCTGGAATTTCGACTCAAGCAGGCTGGCTGCAGAGCCTGCCCGGGTTTTTTGTTTGTTTTTTGTTTTGTATTTTGGCCACTCAGGATCTTAGTTCCCCTGGATTGAACCCCTGTCCCCTGCAGTGGAAGCATGGAATCTTAACCACGGGACTGCCAGGGAAGTCCCTGCAGAGCCTGTTTTAAACATTACATTCTACTGCTTCTGTGATTGGTGTTTGAGGACCCTGTATCAGATGGTGAGATAATAAAAGTGAAACTAGTTTGTGATAATCGTTGTTGTTTCACTCTTGCATTCAGGACTTAAAAATTAGTCTGGGAGGGCCTTTTCTGAACTACGGAGATACAGTGTTTAACAGTTCTGATATGCAGAAGGTTTCCCTCCTACCTCGCCCCTGCTCCTGCTTTTAGATCACCATGTTTTTGACACATGGTTATTTAGGGACTACTTGCATTCTTAAATATATCCTTTGTTTCTCCCTCTTCTTAATGTCTTTTCATTTCTTTTGGTCACCTTGCAACTTCTTCTCATGGTTAATACTAAAAATAAAGAGGAGGTGAAATGTGAAACAGTTTACTTGATTGTCAATGGCTTGGAGAAAAGACCCCTTCAAGAAATAGGTCATTTGAAAGTATTGGATTGGCATTTCACTTCAGTTATTTGTGGTTATCATTTTATTAGCCTTTTCTCATTTAGGTTGTTTAAGGAGTCATTCTATGACTTCCCTGGTGGCTCAGACAGTAAAGCGTCTGCCTACAGTGTGGGAGAACCGGGTTCGATCCCTGGGTTGGGAAGATCCTCTGGAGAAGGAAATGGCAACCCACTCCAGTACTCTTGCCTGGAAAATCCCATGGACGGAGGAGCCTGGTAGGCTACAGTCCATGGGGTCCCAAAGAGTTGGACACTACTGAATGACTAAACTTAAACTTTAAACTTTAAGGAGTCATTAAAAAATCGGGGCATAGACTTGGATTACCGTGATACTGAATGGTTTGCCTTGGAAACAAACAGTAATCCAAGCCTATGCCCCGACCAGTAACGCTGAAGAAGCTGAAGTTGAATGGTTCTGTGAAGACCTACAAGACCTTTTAGAACTAACACCCAAAAAAGATGTCCTTTTCATTATAGGGGACTGGAAGGCAAAAGTAGGAAGTCAGGAAACACCTGGCGTAACAGGCAAATTTGTCCTTGGAGTACAGAATGAAGCAGGGCAAGGCTAATAGAGTTTTGCCAAGAGAACGCACTGGTCATAGCAAACACCCTCTTCCAACAACACAAGAGAAGACTCTACACATGGACATCACCAGATGGTCAACACCAAAATCAGATTGATTATATTCTTTGCAGCCAAAGATGGAGAAGCTCTATACAGTCAGCAAAAACAAGGCCAGGAGCAGACTGTGGCTCAGATCATGAACTCCTTATTGCCAAATTCAGACTTAAATTGAAGAAAGTGGGGAAAACCACTAGACCATTTAGGTATGGCCTAAATCAAATCCCTTATGATTATACAGTGGAAGTGACAAATAGATTTAAAGGACTAGATCTGATAGAGTGCCTGAGGAACTATGGACAGAGGTTCGTGACATTGTACAGGGGACAGGGATCAAGACCATCCTCATGGAAAAGAAATGCAAAAAAGCAAAATGGCTGTCTGAGGAGGCCTTACAAATAGCTGGGAAAAGAAGAGAAGCGAAAAGCAAAGGAGAAAAGGAAAGATATTCCCATCTGAATGCAGAGTTCCAAAGAATAGCAAGGAGAGATAAGAAAGCCTTCCTCAGCGATCAGTGCAAAGAAATAGAGGAAAACAACAGATTGGGAAAGACTAGAGATCTCTTCAAGAAAATTAGAGGTACCAAGGTAACATTTCATGCAAAGATGGGCTCGATAAAGGACAGAAATGGTATGGACCTAACAGAAGCAGAAGATATTAAGAAGAGGTGGCAAGAATACACAGAAGAACTGTACAAAAAAGATCTTCACGACCCAGATAATCACGATGGTGTGATCACTCACCTAGAGCCAGACATCCTGGAATGTGAAGTCAAGTGGGCCTTAGAAAGCATCACTACGAACAAAGCTAGTGGAGGTGATGGAATTCCAGTTGAGCTATTTCAAATCCTCAAAGATGATGCTGTGAAAGTGCTGCACTCAATATGCCAGCAAATCTGGGAAACTCAGCAGTGGCCACAGGACTGGAAAAGGTCAGTTTTCATTCCAATCCCAAAGAAAGGCAATGCCAAAGAATGTTCAAACTACCGCACAATTGCACTCATCTCACACGCTAGTAAAGTAATGCTCAAAATTCTCCAAGCCAGGCTTCAGCAATACGTGAACCGTGAACTTTCAGATGTTCAAGCTGGTTTTAGAAAAGGCAGAGGAACCAGAGATCAAATTGCCAACATCCGATGGAAAAAGCAAAAGAGTTCCAGAAAAACATCTATTTCTGCTTTATTGACTATGCCAAAGCCTCTGACTGTGTGGATCACAATAAACTGTGGAAAATTCTGAGAGATGGGAATACCATACCACCTGACCTGCCTCTTGAGAAACCTGTATGCAGGTCAGGAAGCAACAGTTAGAACTGGACATGGAACAACAGACTGGTTCCAAATAGGAAAAGGAGTACATCAAGGCTGTATATTGTCACCCTGCTTATTTAACTTATATGCAGAGTACATGATGAGAAACGCTGAGCTGGAAGAAACACAAGCTGGAATCAAGACTGCTGGGAGAAATATCAATAACCTCAGATATGCGGATGACACCACCCTTATGACAGAAAGTGAAGAAGAACTAAAGAGCCTCTTGATGAAAGTGAAAGAGGAGAGTGAAAAAGTTGGCTTAAAGCTCAACGTTCAGAAAACTAAGATCATGGCATCTGGTCCCATCACTTCATGGGAAATAGATGGGGAAACAGTGGAAACAGTGTCAGACTTTATTTTGGGAGGCTCCAAAATCACTGCTGATGGTGACTGCAGCCATGAAATTAAAAGACGCTTACTCCTTGGAAAGAAGGTTATGACCAACCTAGATAGCATATTTAAAAGCAGAGACATTACTTTGCCAACAAAGGTCTGTCTAGTCAAGGCTGCGGTTTTTCCAGTGGTCATGTATGGATGTGAGAGTTGGATGGTGAAGAAAGCTGAGTGCCAAAGAATTGATGCTTTTGAACTGTGGTGTTGGAGAAGACTCTTGAGAGTCCCTTGGACTGCAAGGAGATCCAACCAGTCCATCCTAAAGGAGATCAATCCTGGGTGTTCACTGGAAGGACTGATGTTGAAGCTGAAACTCCAATACTTTGGCCACCTCATGCGAAGAGTTGACTCATTGGAAAAGACCCTAATGCTGGGAAGGATTGGGGGCAGGAGGAGAAGGGGACAACAGAGGAGGAGATGGTTGGATGGCATCACCAACTCGATGGACATGGGTTTGGGTAAACTCCGGGAGTTGGTGATGGACAGGGAGGCCTGGCGTGCTGCGATTCACGGGGTCGCAAAGAGTCAGACACGACTGAGCGACTGAACTGAACTGAACTGAAAAGATCGGGTCATTTAGGAGTTAAAGGATACAAACATAGAATATACAGATCCCCAACATGTATTGATGTTGAACAAACTCCTTAGTCATTTACCTCACTGACAAGGATTATTTTAATGAGAAAAAGGAGTCATAAGAGTCACATATTCTAACAAGTTGGTTTTGGTAGCTCTAACCATCTTGTTCCTCTGAGTTGAAAGGCAGCATCGAGGAGGTAGGATTGCAAGGATGACATGTGAATAGACAGGAAAAGAAGGAGGAAGATGTTTAGCCATAGGATTGAACGTGGAAGATTGGGTGAAAAGTGGGATGGTTTGAGTATTGGGAGTTGCATTTAATGAAATTGATGACAGTGTCCCTCAGCACTAAATTGTCAGCTATATAATTTGTCACATTCTACTTACTGTAACAGTAAGAATCAGGAATTGGAAGCCAAGATCAAATGAATAGTTCAGGTCAGCGTCAGTTCATTCCACACATGCTGTGTGCAAGTTGGTGCAAGGGATACAGTCAAACAAGGGTATATGTGTCCAACTCTTTAAGACCCCTGGGACTGTAGCCTGCCAGGCTCCTCTGTCCATGGGATTTTCCAGACTGGAGTGGGTTACCATTTGCTTCTCCAGGGGATTTTCCCGACCCTGGGATTGAACCTGAGTTTCCCGTGTTTCCTGCATTGGCAGGCAAATTCTTTACCACTGAGCCTCCTGGGAAGCCCCAATCATAAAAGTGTTAGTCACTGAGTTGTGTCCGACTCTTTGCAACCCCATGGGTTGTAGCCCATCAGGCTCCTCTGTCCATGGAATTCTCCAGGCAAGAAGACTGGAATGGGTTGCCATTTCCTTCTCCAGGGGATCTTCCCAACCCAGGAATCAAACCCAGGTCTCCTGCTTTGCAGACAGGTTCTTTACTGTCTGAGCCACCAGGGAAGCCCCAATCAAACAAGGTCTAGCCCTAAAGGAACTTACAAAACTCTTTGGAGACATGCATATTAATAACTATGGCACAAGGTGTAAAGGGATGCACTAGCAAACCTACAGAAACACCATTATAAGTTTGGGCAGGTGCAGAGCACTGAGTTACAGTGGTGAACAGTATAGACATAGCCCCCCACTCTTCCTGAGTACATTCTAGTGAAATTAGAAAGATGGTGAACATTAAGTTGGAAAAGAGTTTGGGGTTATCGACTGAAAAAAATGCACAACCTTTAAGTTGAGAATTATGTCTTAATTTGGGGCATTACTGAGGACTGTCGCCCAGGAAGGCAGCCACTCAGATACCTCTGAGAGCCTGTTCCAAAAAGATAAGAGAAGAGCCAGAACGTATAGGAGTTTTGGCTGGGGAAAAAAAAAGAAAATCAAACATGTAGTCGAACATCAAATGATTATTGATAATCACAAAAACAGACAGCTCAAGTTAATGATTTTAGAGTTTTTCTCTGTAGGGGAAGATGCAGGAATCTGAGCTTATTGAAATCATTCTTTTGATATGTATCTTAACTATCTAGGGCCAGTATCCTTTAGTTCAGGTAGGCGCCAGTCTTTGTCCACAGAGTCATTGCAGACCGGAAAGTCAGTGGGCTGGAGTGTTAAGGGGGTGCTGGGTGACTATTGACTAGAGAGCAATATCCAAGAGTGCCCTTCTGAGAAGGTGACGGTGACATTTAATGTTCCATTGATACTGTAGACCCTAGCCCTAGAGTGGTGTGTGATTCCTTCCTATATATGGTACAATTCTTTAAAACCCGTATTTCTGAATTAAAATACCACATATAGAACTATAGTCTGTGGATCACAGCCATGTGACTAATAGTAATTACAAAAGCGACAAGAGGGTGCCCTTAGTAAACAATATTTTGCATTTTAGCTATTCTTGCACTACGTTTTGTTGCCAAATAGTAACCATTTCCCTATGGAAACTACAGTTGACCCTTAAACAACAGAGGTTTAGATTCTTTGATTTTTATGATTTATTAGCCTTTAGCTTTGGAGAATTTATTGCCCTGTTCTTTGTTCTTGTGCTCTGATGGACAGATGCATTTAGCCAGCATTTATTGTGTACAATAAATGTACATGAACCTGTACGGCTTTCAGAACTGGTGCTCCCCTTTGCATAGGAAACTTTGTTAAAATGTTAGTAATTGTATATGTTTCAGATTGAATTAATAAATTCATACAGTGGCTATACAGTACATTTTCTGTGATGCATGGAAAATTCATATGGAAAATATAGAAACAATATTTTGAAAAGTTTAAACATTATTTGTGCCCTTAATTCAGAAGTTGTTTAGTTTCTTTCATCAGTAAAAGAGTAGTACTCCGGCTTCCCTGGTGGCTTAGAGGTAAAGAATCCGCCTGCCAATGCAGGAGACGTGGTTTCCATCCCTGATCCAGGAAGATCCCACATTCCATAGAGCAACTAAGCCAGTGGACCACTCCCCTTGAGCCTCTGCTTTAGAGCCTAGGAACCACATGCCACAGCTACTGAAGTTCGAGCACTCTAGAGCCCGTGCTCCAAGACAAGAGAAGCCATTGCAGTGAGAAGCCTGCTCGCCACAACTAGAGAAAAGCCTGCATAGCAGCCAAGACCCAGCACAGCCAAGAAAAGAAAAAAAGGGGATAATACTCACAAATCATCTATGAACGTCATTAACGTAAAAATAAATTTCCTTTACAGTTAGAAAAGCAGTTTATAAATGCAACCCTCCTCATTACTTCTAGTTTATTCGGTGTTATTAATATCATTATCTTAAATAAATGCAGTCTTTGTGTTGTGGGTTGGTCTTGTTTTTATCAAAATGTGTGTTTCCTAATATGATGGCTTATTTTAGTCCTGGCGTATGATTATCTAGGTTTATAGTATTTGAATTTTGTTATTCCCATTTCATAATGTATGCCCCAAGGAGAATGTTTTGTTTTCATATGTGAGATAGAGGTGACCATCAGTTCATGACTTGGTATAGCATGCATGGGTAATCTCAGGTGGGCTTCATTTTCTTTAAGCACAGTTACTTTATTTCTAAAGTCATTGAAAAATTAAACCAGGGTTTCCTATCTTTTTACCACCAAATATCCTTTTTATTTCTCCTCAGAACTCCATGTTTTAAAATATTTTTGATGAATTTAAGGCACAGGTGGCTGCCAATTAAGAGTCTCTGTTCAGAACAAGATAAACAGGTATTACCACTCTGAAGTGATGAATTAGAATCCAAAACAAAGACTTGTTGTTTTTCTTGGGTGTTAAATCATTGTTTTACTGGATTCCATTTCTCCTAGGCATTTTGAAATGTTAAAAATAGCTTGTAGGCCCCAAGTTGGGAACCACTGACTTCTGGAATCCTCTAGAGAGGCAGGCAGTATCATGAAAAGGAGAAAAAAACACAACAGTTGTGCAGGTGGTCTCTTTCCTCTAAAATAGACTATTGATTTTGTCTTTACTGTTTCAGAAACGCCTCATGTTAGACTAAATTATTTGGCTTTGTGTTGGTGGTGGTGTTTTTATTGTTCATTTACCTTTTATTTTAGGAAGGAAGACTTCAAGAAGTCATTGAAACCCTTCTCTCTTTGGAAAAACAGACCCGAACTGTGAGTAGATTATAATGAAAACCTCAATTGCCATTAATTTCATTTGACATTGTTCCATTAACTAAGGTATTTTCATTCTCACAGGCTTCTGATATGGTGTCCACATCGCGTATCTTGGTTGCAATAGTGAAGATGTGCTATGAGGCTAAAGAATGGGATTTACTTAATGAAAATATTATGCTTTTGTCAAAAAGACGGAGTCAGTTAAAACAAGTGAGTTCAAGATTGGTCAAAAACATTCAAATTTGATTAAGGACTTTTAGAAAAAGAAAACCTTTCTATGACTCTATTTTAAATCTAGTAATGTTAAGTCAACATTACAACATTTAGAGAGTTTTAAAAAATTCTGTCCATATTCTCATGACAGCTGCTTTTATTTTTTTTCTTCTAGTCTTTATGTAGTTGGATATTTTTACAAAATTGCTTTGAGAGTGTTGATGCAGCTTTCTTCTATTTCCATGTAGCTCCTTCATAGTTGTTATTTTAAATGGCTGTGTTATAATCCATCAAGTTGATTAATTGTAATTTACTTAATCATGTCTTTTATTAGACATTTAGTATTTATCTTATTTTTGAGGCTAGATATTCTGTTTACTTTTCTGCTATCTTTAAATATGCTGAATATAACAACATTTTCCTGATGACAAGAGTCCTGATTATTATTCAGTGGTTATGCTGTGCCATTTAGAATCTAGATTAGGGGTTGGCAAACTATGGACCAAGGACCAAATTCTCCCTGCCACCTTTGTAAATAAGTTTTGGGGGCCAGAGCCACACCCATCTGTCATGTATCTGTGGAGTTACAAGACAGAGCAGAATTGTTGCTACAGAGACCCTTTGGCCCACAAAGTCTAAAATACTTACTGTGTAATTATATATAAAAATATACAGAAGAGGTTAGCTGACCCCTGATCTAGATCATAGACTGTTAGAGGTGGAAAAAATATAGTCCAGCCTGCTTGTATTACTTATCTGGGAACTGTGGGCAAGAGATGCTGGGCTTCTCAATGTCGCATTTTATTGGGGTGAGCATGGCTGGCTGTGGCTCCTTCTCTCCACCCAGATGATGGAACTGTTGTTTTATCTTCTGCTTCTGCCACTGACTCTTTTTCATGGCTTCGTTGCTATCACAGCTACTGTTAAATTGTGCTTTTCTCTTCCCTGCACCTTTAGTCTGTTGCCACTTCTTCCATGCTTTTCTTCTTGGCTGCAAGAAAACTAACTAGCCAGCCTTCTGGTAGACATCGCCAGACATGCCTCTCTCACCTGTCCTTTTGTGTGATCACCAGTTGTAAAGGGGGGTCAAGTCTTTGTGACTGAGGTTTTCCTATCCTTTATTGATTTGTTACTGAGTATTCAGTACTTCTTAGCTAAGGGAGTTTTTTTTTTTTGTATATAGGCATTTCAATATATAGTTTTTTGGGAGACCAGATTTGACCACAGCACTTCCATAAATAAAATATTTCCTTTTCCTGTGTGAGGAATGAATTTAACTTGTGAATGGATTTTATTATTTTAGGCTGTTGCAAAAATGGTTCAACAGTGCTGTACTTACGTTGAAGAAATCACAGATCTTCCCATCAAACTTAGATTAATTGATACTCTACGAATGGTTACAGAAGGAAAGGTGAGTTTTCTATTAGTATAACTCACAGTGAGATAAGTACTGTGTTACCTGTATTCAGAGATACTTATGTATTTAAACATTTTATTTAAGTATATATGTATGTATTTGTGACATGAAATACACAAAATGTGATCACCTTAATTTAACCCATATCTTTGTACATCTAGTGTCTTCCCACATGCCAGTGAATATAAATAGTGACAGTCTTAGTATATCCAGATTTTTCTAGAAATTAGTCATCTTATCCCAATTTTACATTTGCTAATATTAAACATAAGGTTATTTCTTCACATCACCTAGATCTGCTTGAGAAATCTTTGTTTGGTGTAGCAGAGGTTTCATAGAGTGTTGCAATGTGAGGTTAGTTTTCAAAATTTCACTCTTTTCAAAATTCATCTGTATTTTTTTTGATGCCTCCCCCACATCCCAACCCAGCCTGTATTTCTCTAAAAAGGGCAAGTATGAAATGGTGACTGTGGTAGATACATTTCTTTCTAGGTAGATTTTTGTGGTTTGAAGACAAAAACTTAGTTTTATATCTAACTTATTGCCTCTCTGACAGTTTAGTTCATTAAATGTTTATTGAGCACCTGGCTGTATTGTGCCAGGTCCAAAATGGGCAGGACACTATTTTTAACATCAAAAGAAGTCAGTCATAGAAACAGTTACTGTGCTTGGTCATGACAGTAGCAGAGTGTCCCTGCAGCATAGAGATGAGGACTGACTGGCTGAGGACCTCAGGAGGGCCTCAAAGAGTTGATGGTGGCTCACCTGGCTTTTTAAGAATGAATACTAATTCTGGGACTTCCGTGGCGTCCAGTGGTTAAGACTCCATGCTTCCACTGCGAGGGGCACAAGTTCAATCCCTTGTCGGGGAACTAAGATCATCCCACACGCTGTGAAGTGGCATCCAAAAAAGAATGATTACAAGTTCTACTGGGCCAGGATGTAGGTAGATGGGCATTTTAGATATAGGGGAAATTATCTGCAGAGATAGCACGTGAGAAATGCTTAATACATTTAGGAAACTGTAAGCATTTTGTTATCATTTGAGATAAGGTTTTGGGAGTGAGTGGGGAAGGGTTGCTGCAGAGAAAAGGCTATGCAGGTCAACAAGCACAAGCATGAAAATGAGTCCCCTCGACTCGGTTCGGCTATAGTTATATTTTTAATGCTTCATTTGTGGGAAATTATAAACTGAACATTACATATAGCTATGAAAAATGCTAGTAACTTTTAATAGTTTACAAGATCAGATATTTTTAGAGAAAGTAGCCTTGCATTTAAACAAATAAGAATGAGAGTATTGGTTGAATTACAGTTACTGGACTGCCTGTGCTCTTTGCAGAGTGTCATTTTTCAAATAATCAATTCTTTTCAAGGTGCTTTCTGTGGCACTGTCTTTGCTGTTTGGCCCTGTTATTTGTTAAGCACAGTGATTTCCTACTTAGGTTCTCAAATGGAAGCTGCAAAATATGGATAATGTTTTATAGAGATGTCTTCTTTAAAATTATGTGAGTGTGAAATGTAAAATGTTCATACGAGGAAGATAAGTGCATGCCAGCTGCAGAGAAATACCTTGTTTGATGATAGTTCAATTCTGCCTTTTCAATTTTAACATGTTTCTGTAGGAATTTGGATAATATGAATTTCTTGTATTTGTAGATTTATGTTGAAATTGAGCGTGCTCGGCTGACGAAAACATTAGCCACAATAAAAGAACAAAATGGTGACGTCAAAGAGGCAGCCTCCATTTTACAAGAGTTACAGGTAAGGAGCTGCATTTTAGGGTATGTAAAATTTTCTATTCAATCAGCAGTATTTTCTTATAATTGCTTTTTTGGGCACCTTATTGCTTTTTTCTGAACCACCAAGATTAAGAGTGAGTACTATGGCATGTAAAGTTATTCAAGCAGCTGGAAATTGTATAATTATGGTCCCAGCTACGTTTAACTGTTTAAAAAGTTTTGAAGAAAAGTAAGATCAACAAATTAGTCTTAACTTTATGCTATTATTTGAACATTTTAATTCTCTTTAGAACTTAAACCAGTGATTCATGTACATCTATCTATGACTTAGGAATTTACTGTTAATCATTGGCCTCATTGTTAATGAATATCTGATTGGTGGTCAGTTTCTAGGCTACTGAGTCAAAGGAGTTAAGTAACTATAGTCACTGTCCAGAAGTGGTTGAGTTTGGATTCACACTAATTCTGTTTAACTTCAAGTCGCCCACCCCCCACACACACCTTTTTTTTTTTTCTTCAATTAAAAGACTTTATTTTTTAAAGCAGTTTTAGGTTCACAGCAAAACTTAGTGGGAAATACCGAGATTCCCCATGTATCCACTGCCTCACACCACACACAACCTCCACTACTATCCGCATCTCAAGTCAGAGTGGTACCTTAGTGACAGTCATTGACCCTGCACTGATACATCGTTATCACCCAGAGTGCATAGTTTTACATTGGGGTTTACTCTTGGTGTTGTACACTCTGTAGATTTGACAAACATAATGACATGTCTCCACCATCGTATCGATAGTATCCTACAGAATAGTTTCACTGCTCGTGAAAACCCTCTGGCTCTGCCTGCTTATCCCTTCCTTTCCCTAACCCTTGGCAACCACCGATCTTTTTATTCTCTCCTTAGTTTTGTCTTCGAACTCTGTTTTCCAAGCAGGAGAATTATATGCCTCATGATTCATCATCCCTTGTGAAGTATTCATGCCCAAAAAATTAACCTCAATTATACAAAGGTTTAACTACCAGTTTTTAAGGTATACCAGGGACAGAGGAGCCAGTTAAATGATACCACAGGAATGCACTCCACAAACTCCAGACTCTAGGGAACTGTAGGATGACTGACTTGATTTCTTCAATGAATAAACTGCAAGGGAAAAAGAGACATAAGAAACATATCTACAGATTGCAAAGTATGAGCCTTACTTGGATTCTGAGTTGATTAAAAAATAAATGAGACTATTGTAGAGTGACCAGATATTTAATGATACAAAGAATTTTTATTTAAGAATTTTTTTCAAGGTTTACCTTGTAGAGGTACCATATTGAAATGTTTATTTTTAATGTCTTGTCTGAGTTTTGCTTCAAAGTAATTGACACAGAGTAAGTGAAGATGTAGAAATGAAACATTAATGGTTCACTGTTATTTTCCTTAAGAAATTACAAAGGAGAATTAGTGTATATAGAGTGCTTAGCACAGTAAGTGTTGAATAACTATTTTTAAAATTTACAGAGAAACAGTGAAATAAAAAAATTTTAGACCAAATTATAATAATAGCAATAGCCTTACTTCAGACTACTTTGTAAAAGTGTCATTCTAGATTTTATAAATCATTTATAGTGTATGTGTGCCAGATATTATATTAGGAACTTTTTCATAGTAGTTGATATAATTGATTCTCTTGTATCGTGTGTATCTACTTCTACATCCATAAGTGGTCACATCGGACTTGTTGTCTGAATTTTAAAAAGACTGGTGCCTCTTTTTTATGTAATAATTTCAACTATTATATAATAAGTTAGCTTACAACTGACATCTTTTAATATTTATAATTGTCATTTCTTCATTAGCCATTAGGAAAATGCAAATTAAAACCATGATGAGATATCACTGCATGCCTATTCAGTTCAGTCACTCAGTCGTGTCCGACTCTGTGACCCCATGGACTGCAGCATACCAGGCCTCCCTGTCCATCACCAACTCCCAGAGTTTACTCAAACCTATGTCCATTGAGTCGGTGATGCCATCCAACTATCTCATCCTCTGTCGTCCCCTTCTCCTGCCTTCAATCTTTCCCAGCATCAGGGTCTATTAGAATAGCTAAAATTTTTTAAAAACTGACAGTACCAAGAACTGGTGGCGATGCAAAGCAATTGGAATTCTCATAGATTACTGATACGAATGCAAAATGGTGCAGCCACTCTGGAAAACAGGGTGGAGGTTTCTTATAAAGCTAAACATATGTTTATTGTATAACCTAGCAAACTCATCCTTGGGTACCCAACAGAAAGAAAAACTTATGCTCACAAGTCTTTCAGTGATGTTCAGAGTAGCTTTATTTATGATAGGCAAAACATGGAATCAGCCCAGATGTTTTTCAGCAAGGGAATAGGTAAACTGGGGTTCATCTATGCAGTGGAACACTACTTAATCATAGAAAGGAATGAACTGTTTGATTTACACAGCAGCTTGAATGAATCTTATTAAAGCATTATGCTGAGTAAACAAAGATAGTCTCAAAAGGTTGCATATTTGACATTCTTGAAAGGACAACTCTGTAGTGTTGGAGGACAGATCATTGGCTGTCAGGGGTTGTGAGTAGGGGCAGTGTGTGACTGAAAGGGGCACATGGGAGTTATTGAGGTGATGGAACTGTTCTAGGTTTTGATTGTAATGGTGACTGCAGAAATCTGTACATGTGTTAAAATTTATAGAATTTTACACCAAAAGGAAAACATCCATTTTACCATATAATAATTTTTTAAAAATTGTAATTTCCTTAAGGAAACTAGCTTTTTATATCACCATCAGCACTCTCCCAATATGCATGAAGTTTCTTATTTATCAAGTGTGAATTTTTAATGTGTACTTAACTTGGTTGCAATTGTAAACTATTACTAAACATTATAAACTTACTTGGGGATTTACTTTGGTAGGTGGAAACCTATGGGTCAATGGAAAAGAAAGAACGAGTGGAGTTTATTTTGGAGCAAATGCGGCTCTGCCTAGCGGTGAAGGATTACATTCGTACACAAATCATCAGCAAAAAAATTAACACCAAATTTTTCCAGGAAGAAAATACAGAGGTAAGCCTATCTCTTACTGTAAGTTTACTTTGAAAATGTTTGGGAAAAAACCCATAAACCCCATTTTGTCAATATTTTACAGAAATTAAAGTTGAAATACTATAACTTAATGATTCAACTGGATCAACATGAAGGATCTTATTTGTCTATTTGTAAGCACTACAGAGCAATCTATGATACACCCTGTATACAGGCAGAAAGTGAAAAGTGGCAACAGGTAAGAATATATTCTTTTTTTTTTTAAAGATAGAGTCTTAAACTTGATGTTGAAACTTACCAGGAAGAATTTGCATTTTTTGTTTATTTTGAAATAATTCTAACTTCAGTAATTATATGCAGTTGCATGGTGCTGCTTTCTGTTCATTGTGTTGATAGTTCACTTTAACATTACTGATTCAGATGAATTGTGGCAATACTCTATTTATGACCTCTGAAGAAATGTAGGCTTACTATTTAAGACATGTACAGCAGTTACCTTCTAACTGAGGTCACAGATAAAGATCCAGCATTACTTTGGAAAATTATTTTGCAAAATTTGTGAATAGTGTACATGTGGATTCCACCTTTTTACTGCTAACTTGTTATAAGGACTTTTTCTTTTATACATTTGTTTTAAAAAATGTTTGGGGGAGGGATAATTTAGGAGTATGAGATTAACAGATACAACCACTATATATAAAATAGATAAACAAGGATATATTGTATAGCATAGGGAACTATATTCAATATCTTGTAATATCCTATAATGGAAAGAAAACTGAAAAACAGTATCAGTTCAGTTCAGTGCTCAGTCGTGCCCGACTCTTTGCGACCCCATGAATCGCAGCACGCCAGGCCTCCCTGTCCATCACCAACTCTCAGAGTTTACCCAAACCCATGTCCATTGAGTTGGTGATGCCATCGTGTATATATAACTGAATCACTTTGCTCTGTAACTGAAATTGTGCTCAGGCACTCAGTTATGTCCAACTCTGTGACCCCATGCATTGTATCCCGCTCGGCTCCTCTGTCACGGGATTTTCCAGGCAAGAATGCTGGAGTGGGTTACCATTTCCTTCTCGAATACCTGAAATGAACATTAACTAGATCACTATACTTCAATTAAAAAAAAAAAAGCCAACCAGATAGTAATTCACATTAGCAAAGATTCACTGTATTTGTTTTATAATAGTTTTATGAAAAGTAAATATTACCAAAAAGCCCTATGAAAAGATCAATCTGATAAGATTTTTCCCCTAAGACTTTTGAATACACTGTTAAAGATGAATATATACAATTATCCATGAATTTTCTCTTTCTGCCAGAGTTTTTATTTTGTTTCTAACCTTACCTATATTCTGTTGCATTGTACAACTTTTTTAGGCCCTGAAAAGTGTTGTCCTTTATGTTATCTTGGCTCCTTTTGACAATGAACAGTCAGACTTGGTTCACCGAATAAGTGGTGACAAGAAATTAGAAGAAATCCCTAAATACAAGTAAGTACCTTTATAATTAGTATAGTATGTCTCAGTAGAAGTACCATTTTGAAAGACTGGTTAACCTAAGTGTATGCTTCTTAATTGAATGCTGATAGATCATATTAGAGAATAAACTCAGAGAAAATAAACGGGTTTTTGTTGTTGTTGTTAGGACATTAGAAATTAACATAATGAGATTATAACATACTCCGTTCTAAGACACTTATCAGGAAGTTTTATTTCAAGCTCACTTGAGCAGGTCTTGTTTAATTAACTATTTAGTCAGTTTTATCATTAGTAAATGTTGGGGCTTTGTGATTTTCAGAAGTACATGCTTCTGAAAATCTGTTATATAAAGCAGACATAGGCTTTATGCTCTTCTTTTATCTGTTTCATTAGTAAGTTTACAGTCAGTTAGTCCAGCGATTGGCAAATATAATACTGGAGAGAACAGAATGATAAGTAGGAGAAGGCACTGTTCAGAATTACTGTGGAAAAAATGGTAGCAAAGTTCGTAAAATAATAATCACTTCGTGTCTTGTTCTACAAACAAAGCTTTCTAAAAATCATCTTTGATATTTTAAAATTTGCTATTATATTAGATGAAACACAATCTTTACAGATTTGGAATAGTAAGTTTTCTGTAATTTACAGGGATCTTTTAAAGCTTTTTACCACAATGGAGTTGATGCGTTGGTCCACACTTGTTGAAGACTATGGAATGGAATTAAGAAAAGGTTCTTTGGAGAGTCCTGCAACTGACGTTTTTGGTTATACAGAGGAAGGTGAAAAAAGGTGGAAAGACTTGAAAAACAGAGTTGTTGAACATGTAAGGATCTGGCATGTTGGAAATGACAGTTTAGAAGCAAACTTTGGCAAATTTGAGCTTAAACTTTTATTTCTCAAATGTTTCTTTTAGATGTTTTATTTTTAATTCTCCAGGATTCTTTTATTTCTCCTATGCCTAGTGTGGTAGTGATGTAAGTTTGTTGTTCAGATGTTTATTGTCTTATTTCCCAAGCACATCAGAATTTATCTTACCCCCTTGTCATTTTTTCTCCACCTCTTTTTAGCTTTTCAGAAAAGATAACTATGTGTTACCATGCTGCATTTTGAGAGGACCCCTCAAGAATACAAACTTTTATAATATATAAACCAGAAGGAATTTCTTAAGAATGTGAGGGATGGATGGGGGTGGTTTCTCGCTAGTACTGACTTGGTAGTTTTGGAAACAGGTAACATGTTTTAAACCTGACCTCTGATATTCTTGGGTGTCACTACAAATTGAATTATGTCAACCTTCATTCACAGAACAAACGTTGTGAGCCTTTATGTGCTACACTGTACAAAGTGCTGGGACACGTGGGAGAATAAGACATGGTCCCTACCTTTCAAATGTTTAAAAATACATCACAGTGCAAGAGGCATTTATAAATTATGTATTATGGTACAAGTATACATGGATGAGAGGGGAGCATAAGGAGAGAGTTGATTGGTTCCACCAGGTAGAATGGTCAAGCTCGACTTACAGGAATTGATGTGTGAGGTAAGACTTGTGAGAAGGGTACGTAGGTTCAGCGGACAGGACAGGAGGGCCGTCCCTGGAGGCAGATGGGATAGTCTGTGCTGGGTCACAGGGGCAGCACACCAGCTGGGGAACTTGGGGACCTCCAAGGGCTCAGTGAGAAAGGACTTTGGAGATATGGAAAAGGTCTTCGTCATAACAGAGTTTGTACACCCAGTAGTAAAAGCTGAGAGAATAAATGACCAGCTTGTATTTTATAGATTCCTCTGGGAGTAAGTGTGAAGAGTGAATTTGGAGAGAGAAAAGACTGGAGATGAGAAGACTAGCTGAGAGAGGCTTTGTGGGCTTGAATTGAGTGGATGGAATGGAATTAACTATTTTAAAGAAGATAGACAATCGAATTTGGTTATTGATGAAAGTATGAAGGAAAAAGCAGGGAGTCTTGAGTGATTCTTATTCTTCCTTGAGAGGTTGGTGTTGCCATTGACCCTGATTAGTGATGGGAGGAGGTGTGGCTTCTTCAAAGATGAGCTCATTTTTCTCCCCAGAACCCCATTTTTCCTTGGGAGTGTTTGTTATTAAGTGAGTGCTTGGTTATTAAGAATAACCAAAGGGCACCTCTAATTTTAGCACCACTTCCAGTGAAAACTGTTAAATTTAATTCAGGTTATCTTTATGTAGTTACAGTGGTGATAGTATTTTGAGATGATCTTTTTTAAAATTTTAGCCTTTTAAACATTTATATCATAGTTAGAAAAACTTAACTTTAGATTCTTACATTTAGCAAAAATATTTTAGTACAGTTACAACTTTTAACAACTAACTTAGCTAAGCCTGTGTTTTAACTATATGTATTTAAAAAGAGTTGTCAAGTGTGCTCAGAATAACTTAAAAATAACCGCAGAAGCCAAAATATCAAAATATTTAGTTTTGTTGTTGACATTTAGAACTGGCTTCATCCCAGTGGCAGACTACAGCAGAATAAAAGCTCTGAGTCTTGACGTTTTAATTAAACCTACTTGGATAGGAAAACAAATGAGCTTTTGGCCTTAATGACAGCTGTGTCCTCCGTGCCCTTTCTTCTTTCCTCAGAATATTAGAATAATGGCCAAGTATTATACGAGGATAACAATGAAGAGGATGGCGCAGCTTCTGGATCTGTCTGTTGATGTAAGTAGTAAATACCATTGTTTGTAATCATTCATTTTGAAAATCAATTGACTTGTAAAAATTGAGTGCGCAAATCAACTTCATTTTATTACCTTAAGTTTAGGTGATAGAAGGTTTCCCCAAGCTATCTTGAACACCAAAGAGTAGCATAAATACCAAGTTATAGTTATGTGAATATTATACTACTTAACATCTTTACTTAAATATGTTAGTTTTACACTGATTAATTTGAAGCTAAAGTATACATTTCTATAATAAATACGTCTAGGTTCAAAAAGTGAACTGTAGAAATAAACCATATGAGGGAGACTTGACTGCAGTTCCCCTGGAAAGGTGCTAGGACATGTTAGGGGAATATTGTTTTCAGGTCTGGGTTTCATGTTGGTAAAATGTACAACACCAAAGAGATAGGAGTTAGGCGAAGTGTATAGTCAACAGGAGGCATCCTGACAGTTTTAACTGCAAATGAAGAATCTTGGAATAGTTTGGGTTAGAGGGCTTGATCCTTGGTTAGTTCATTAACTCTTCTTGTTTCTGGACAAGGGCACCAGAGGCCTTAGAAGTAAAGTGCCTTGTCCTTGGCTACCTAGTTAGCCAGTGGCAGAGCATATATTCTAACCAGTATTTCTGGAAACAAACAAACTATATATAATACTGCTTTTGGTGGAAAACATTGCAGAAGGTAGACCAAGTTGCTGTTGACAAAGGCTCTTGAACGGTACCCACAGTATTAAGTTTGTGGGGAGATTCAGACTGAGCCCTAGAATCTCAGTAAGGTAAGTACATTATTGCAGGAAATCAATTTCTAACTATTAATAATGAATTTTAGCCCTGCATATTCTTGAATGAAGATATTAGAAAATGCTTTCCTTAAATTTTATTATCTAAATTATCATGTCTTAAACCAATTTGTCTTTCTCTCTTGCAGGAGTCAGAGGCTTTTCTCTCAAATCTAGTAGTCAACAAGACCATCTTTGCTAAAGTAGACAGGTTGGCAGGAATTATCAACTTCCAGAGACCCAAGGATCCAAATAATTTATTAAATGACTGGTCTCAGAAACTGAACTCATTAATGTCTCTAGTTAACAAAACCACACACCTCATAGCCAAAGAGGAGATGATACATAATCTACAATAAGGGTCTCCATGCCCTTAATGCTTTTAGAAAAGAGTTAAAATTGAAAGTCATTAAAAAAGAAAAAGACTTTTATGGTGTATATGTTGGGTTTTTTGTTCTTTTCTATTGTCAGCTCTTTTGTCTAAAATTTAAAAGATAGTGAATATGTTTGAGTCCCCTTTCAGCCTTTCAATACCTTGATTTCATTGTTAACTTTGCAGTTGGTGCAGAAATAATGCAATACACTTCATCATCTGAGTACTCAAAAAATTGTCATAACTTACCTAAATACATTTTTCTGTCATTTGAAACCTTTTTAGCTACTATGTTTTCATTCAGCTAACAACCATAATTATTATAATAAAAGCAGTATATGCACGTTTACTTTCCATGGTAACCCATATTTCTAAACATTTTGTGGGATAGTGATTTAAATGTGTTTTTTTAAATAAAATAAATTTTGTTGTAAAGCTATCGATTATTTAGTAGAATTTAAAAGCAACATAAAACCTGTAAGAACATTTGGGATAAAGTTGTGATTTGTGAAGAATCTGTATTTTAGTATTGTGGCAGAAAGTCTCTAGATTGTGTACAGAGCTATCTGGTAGGCTATAGACTCTTTTTTTATTTTTTGAGTCAAGCTGTTTGAGTTGCAGTAGTTTATTTCCCCTTTCCCTGACTTGGCCAGTTGTTGAACTAACTGTATTGACTAAGTTTAATACACAAAGTCATTTTTCTAACTCCTTGTGGCTTTAACTTCCATGTCTAATTACCTCATCAGTGCTCCAATTTCATTCTCTCCTTATAGGAACTTTAATTCCATTATATGCACGCTAGGTAACAAGCTAAAATGCATTAAAAATAACCCAAAAAAAGAGACTTCAGGGCACCCTCTTGGCAAATGATATAATCTTGACACTTAAAAAATATATATTATTAACAAAAGTAGCTTTATTGTCAAAAGAAACATCTGAGATCACTTACTATGAGCAAATTTTAGAAGTTTTAAAATTTGGTTTCAGAGAAAATGGGAAAAAGTTAGGGTAGTTAAAATGTATCTGAAAAAAGTAAAAGGTCTTTTTTTTTCTTAATACAAGTGAAGAGGGGAGGGGAAAGACATTCTGAAAACAACAGTTTTCATAATTCATTTTCCATTTAATGGTCACTAAATTACTCTATTTCATGATCCCAGGGCTGGGAACAATTGTAGAATCTCTATTATTTTTGTTGAGTCATTGTCAATAATAACATAGTATCAATCTAATTTTATTCTTTAGAAATTTAATGTATTGGCCATGTTAATAACATTTGTTATCACAGGTAGCTTAGATGGTAAAGAATCTGCCTGCAACGTGGGAGACCTGGGTTGGGAAGATCCCCTGGAGAAGGGCATGGCAACCCACTCCAGTATTCTTGCCTGGAGAATCCCCATGGACCGAGTTGGATGCGACTGAGCGACTGAGCACAGCACACAACACATCTTTAAAAACTAACCAAAGATATGACAAGCTCAGAAACAACAGGGCTAAGAATATAGTGATAAATTTTCTTTTGAATGGAAAGGATGGAAAATAAAATCATTCTGTATTGTTAATTTGTAAACTGAACTGGAACTAATTTGAATATCTTCTCAGTAACTTCATCTTTCTAGGGACTCATTCGCCTCGTACGTGCCAAACCTTGACTATTTGGCCAAATATGTTGCTATAAAGATCTCAAGTGCTCCTCTTTTTTTTTTTTTTATTTTAACATACTCACCCTCAGACTAAGCTTTTTGTGTGTTCTCATTTGGGGCCACTTGTAACTGTGCCCCAATGACTAAATCCCACTTGATTTGGTTAACTGCTCATCCATTTTTTTTCCTGTCCAAGCAAACAAGAATTACTACCAATTTCTTAGTGCTAAAAAGATCCATTTGCCTAAGGCAGTAAAATATTTGGGATGTTTAGAACCTAAAATCCTGCCCCTGCCCCCGCCTCAATTTCTGACCTAAAGCTGCATGCATGAAAAGGATAGAGCCACTTGGTTTTAATACGGAGAATACTTGCCTTAGTGTTTTCATTAGGTTACTAATCAGCAGAAGTAACAAGGACTTTTTTTTTTAATGAAACACCTTTCACCCTTTTATTTCTATATAATTTATGCTTTCAATCATTATTTCTGTAATTATCTTCAATTTCCATATGCTTTATTGAATCGAAAAACTCATCTCTGAAATTCATACTGTTCCATTCTGTCTCTTACAAGTGTTAAATGTATGATAAAAACGTATTTTAAATTGTTTTCAGCTTCTGGATACAGCTGCAATAAAAGCACTAATTTGTGGTATTTAAGAAAACCTAGAGAATAAACTCATACTTTAAAAGATCATTTCTTTTTTCAATTCTTTTACTGTTTATAACAAAAAGCCACAGATAATTAGCTTTTTTCTTTCAAAATCATGTTACCTCTCTAATCCTGTTTTTAAGCAATGAGAAGACATTGCAATTGGTTGGCTTCCCCCCCTGGATTCTTCCTGATTTGGGGTTGGTGACAGGCTGTATCTTAACTGTATTTTGACTAACGGGTTTCTCACTTTGCACACCTGCGAATCATCTGCAAAGCATGTTCCAACATAGATTGCTGGCTCCACCCCCAGAGTTTCTGTGAAATTTAATTTTACAGTTCCAGTGAATTTTAATTTTTAATGAGTTCCCGGGTGATGCAAATGCTGCTGACCCATGCATTGCACTTTGAGACTCGCTCCTTGACCATATTTACAGTAAATGCTAGAAAAGAACCATGTTAGGAATGCCGATACATGCTATGGTGAGGATAAACCTTGAAACGTGCCAAGTGAAAGTAGGTCAGATAGGAAAGATCATATACGGTATGATTCCATTACATGAAATACCCAGAACTGGTGAAGCCTAAAGAAAAAAAGCAGACTGGTGCTTTGCCAGGGGGAAGGAGGGAATGAAAGTTACTATTTAATGGATAAGGGGTTTTAGTTTGGGGTGATAAAAATGTTACAGAACTAGATCCATGTGATGATTGTACAACATTGTGAATATACTAATTTCTACTGAATCACTTTAAAATGGTTAATTTTGTTACGTGAATTTCAACAGGTTTTTCTAAGGTAAGATGGCATGCAAATGCAAAGTATGCATATCAGAGATTTTATTCAACTTACAATTAATAAGGGAACCAGTCAGATGTTAAAACTAGTTCAAAGGGATATTTATATAAGAATAAAACTGCCAGGTACTTCCCCGGTGGTCCAGTGGTTAAGGCTCGGTGCTTCCACAGAAGAGGGCACAGGTTCAATCCTTGGTCAGGAAACTTAAGATCCCACATGTTGTGTGGCATAGCCAAAAAAAAAGTTGTTCTTCTGGCAGAAGAAAATTTATTTAGTTCACAAACTTAGATCTACGTCAAAACATGAATAGCACCAGTGAGAAATTTCAGAAGGATAAAAAAAACCTTATTCTCAAAGATAATTGTTTACTAAAAGCAATAATAATGACAACATACTGGGTGATTGTAGCATATGAATAAGTGAAATAAACGACAGCAATACCACAAAGGATGGGAATACTCTGATGTAAGTTACCTGTGCTACATGTGCAGCAGGATCTTTTTATTTAAACGTGCACTTAATTTAAAAATGTATACTGCAAGCTCTAAGGGAGCCACTCAACTGTTTAAAAGACATAATTAATGTACTACAAGAGAAAATGAAATCGTAAAATGCTCAATTAAAACCAGAGATGGCAGAAGAAGATGAAAGAAAACAACAAATACAAAGCATAGAAAACAGTAATAAACGTGTTAAAAGTAAAGAGATGGAGAAAGATGCCATGCTAACACTAACCAAAAGCAAGCCGACTTACCTTTTATTAATTTCAGACAAAGCAGACTTCAGGGAAGATACTAAGGGATAAGAAAGAAAGAAAGGGAAAGTGAAGTCGCTCAGTCGTGTCCGACTCTTTGCGACCCTGTGGACTGTAGCCTATCAGGCTCCTCTGTCCATGGGATTTTCCAGGCAAGGGATAAGAAGGGGCATTAAATAATGATAAATGGGCTAATCCTCCAAGAAAACAGTCTAAATCTCTATGCACCTAACAAAACAGTGTCAGTATGGGAAACTTAAAATATTACCCAATGTTTCACTTTATCCCAGGAGTACAACATTCCTAGATTCTAATTGTAAGCCAGAAGAGTGGGTGGAATGGGTAAGAGATGTATGACCAAAATGTTAACAGTGGATCATGAAAGGATAGAGTAGTCCACAAACAATATCATTAAGATGACTAATGTGTGAAGCTGCTGATGTCTGATCAGGATTGAACTATTACCAAATGCTTTTCCACATCTATCACATTTAAAGGGTTTCTCTCCAGTATGAAGTCTCTGATGTTGAGTAAGATGAGTGCTCTGGCTAAATGCTTTACATTTGCTGCATTCATAAGGCTTCTCTCCAGTAATAATTTAGTGATGTTCAGTAAGGGATGAATTTTCAGGGAAGTCCTTCCCACATTCACTGCATGTATAGGGTTTTTCTCCAGTGTGAATCCTTTGGTGTTGTGTAAACATTGAGTGGGCACTGAATGCTTTTCCACATTCATTACATTTATAAGGCTTTTCCCCAGTATGAGTTCTCTGGTGTTGGGTAAGGTGTGTACTTCATCTGAATGCCTTCCCACAATCACTACACTTAAAGGGTTTCACTCCCGTGTGAATTCTCTGATGTTGTGTAAGAGATGAGATATCAGTGAAGGACTTCCCCCAATCAATGCATTCATAGGGTTTCTCCCCACTGCGAATTCTTTGATGTTGAATAAAGGGTGAGTAATTACTGAAGGCTTTCCTACATTCATTACATATATGGGGTTTCTCCCCAGTGTGAATTCTCTGATGCTGAACAGATAATTTACAGTGAATGCTTTCCTACAAATTTTACATTTACAGGGTTTTTCTCCAGTATGAGTTCTCTGATATTCAGTAAGACATGAATTCTAGATAAATGCTTTTCCACAGTCATCACACTTATGAGGTTTCTCACCAATATGAATTCTTTCATGATAAAAAAAAGTTTGGTCACTGAAATGTTTTCCAAAGTCACTACAATTATGCTTTCTTTTTAGAAGTTCTTTGACTTTTAATTGGAGATAAATTCCATTTGACACTTTTCCCAAGTGGATCAAGTATATGTAGTTTCTATTCTGAAAAAGTAACATGCTTTGGGATAAGTTTAGATCTTAGATCAAAACTTCTCTCAAATTCATTAAAAGTATGCCCATTTTCCTCACAAGATAGTTTTCAGGGGCAACTGTTATTTGCTGAAAACCACTGGTTTGGGCAAGAGATTTTTTTTTTTTAATTTTGCCTATAGAGTTCTCCTTTTGCTTTTCTAGGCCTCAAATTCACAGATTCCTTCAAATAAATATCCTTTGAACACATCTCCTTTGAGCCTTTCAATGATGACAGAGATGTTGCTGCTCACTCAAAACTATATTCTACTGATCTTCTCTTTGGTATCTGTTCTGATCTTCATATCTGAGGGGAATAAAAAATTTATAAAAGCATTTTCTGCGCTGGGATTAGGGTAACTGCACTCAGGATTAAAAAAAAAACATAACCTTACTAAAATTAGAATGCATGTTTACAGTCTTGTAATCTGGGAAAATAATAAGCCAGTGGAGTAGAGATAAATAGAGGAGAGGTGGTAGGAAAGAAGCTGGCCCAATAGGCAAAGACTCTGAAAGCTGAAAAAAATGTTTTAAAGATGTAGAAGTTTAACCTTCTCATTTAAAGATGAACAAGTTTAGAACTAGAGAAGTTATGTGATTAACGTAAAGATACAGAAGTTATTAATGAGATGGTCAGATATAGAACTTAGGCTTTGTCCACTATACTACCACAGTATCTGGAGACTGAACAGAGCTTAAATGAGAGAATGGACAGGTACCTCTTCAAAAAACAAATAATGAAGGGGATGCATAACAGTATTAGAAAATGCACAAGAATGAATGCTGTCAGAGTGACAGCACCTGGAGAGAAGCCATTAAGGAATGTAAAAACAGCACCTGAGAAATCAATGTACAAAATAATAATAACTGAGGAAGGTCTAAATCTGACTAGAACAGCAGAATTTAAGGCATTAAGGAGAGCTCCTTGGACAACATTTTTGAGATGCATTCCTAAACATTCACCCCTAAGTTGCACATACAGATTTATCCCTCTCTGAATAAGTGCCTCTAGAGACATCAACATCTCACTAGATCTCCACAGTTCTTTCCTGGGCTGAGACTAATTTCAGAAACTGAGAATTCTGCTAATTGTAAAAGAAAATATGCAACAAAATAAAAACTGTCGTTACTTAAATATTTTGAAATGTTTCAAGCACTATTAGTTTTTAAAAGGATATAATCTGAATCTCCCAAAAGTCTGTGTTGAAGGACAAAGACTGACCTCCAGTCAACAGAAAAGACAAGATACCATACTAGAGTAGATACAAAACAGCCTGAGGAGGTGTTATCAAACTGGTTGAAAATGGAAGGGTAGTATACAAGGTGATCTAAGATCACAGTTAACATTTGGGTGGAATCATTAACTAGAGACAACAGCATTTTCATTGATCATAAACATAAGAGATGTTCTGGTACCAAGAGAGGTAAGGCACTAGAGAATTGTTCTTTTCTCTTTTTTAACAAATACAAACCTCTGAGAACCCCAAATGAATAGTCACTTAAATTGTGGAAGCCACTTTGCTTCCTTAATTAAAGATTTGCATACTCAATTTTCAGCAAGTGTTAAGAAATGTATAGATTATAGTGTACGGATAAATGCAAGTCCTCCACAAGGCCTCCAAAAAAAAAAACTGCTTCAAGTCAAATTTGGGGTTTCCAAGCAAACATTTTGGCAAAGGCTCACCGTCTAGGGGTTGCAGGTTGCAGTCCTGAGACTAAAATCTGGCCCACTGCACCAAGGCTGCTGTCACAACCAGGAAACCCTGGGTCCGTTCAGATCTCCTTTTGAGCATTTGACATTCCTTTCCCTTTCCACTTCTGCTCTTCATAAGCCGAGCGGGTGCCCTGGGGCTCCGCGGCTTCTGAGAGACCTGGGGTCCAGCTCTCCGCCAGGCCCCAGCGCCGAATAGCCGCTGCTCCCGGTCGGAGTGGAGGTGGGACAGCAGGGCCTCGGGCCGCACCGACCTTATGTGAAACCAAGCTCCATGCAGCCTACCTGCGTCTGTGGAAACTCGCGCGACGCTCCCAGACCGCTTCGCCTTGGGGTACAAAATTCCCAGACAACTGAACAGCAACTCCCACAATGCACCGGGCCGCGCCGCTTCCGTTTCCGTTCTCAGGGACTTCCGTTTCCCAGAAGTCCCTGAGACATCTCCGCTTCTGCTTACCTCCCCGCTTGAGCTGAGCAGAGGGGGCGGTGTCGGAGGCGTCTCAGCCAACCAGGGCCGCGTGCCAGAATCTCCATGGTAACCGCCGAAGCCCACTCACTTCGGCGAGGCTCCCAGTGGAGACAGAAGCTTGCATCCAAGGTGTGGGGTTCTGGCCGGCGCTCTGCTTCTGGGGATTGGTGTGCGCTTGACAGCGACCTCTTCGCGCTCAATCAAACAGGCCCTGGGAAGAAAAGACAGTGTAAAAACTTTACAGACGTTAGAGGACGCTGTGGTCCTTTGGATACTGTTTCTAACAAGTTGTAAAAAGATATTTTTGAGAATCGGGGACAATGGAAGGAGGAGCTCGGTGTTAGATAACATTAATGCGTGTACGTCACTTTTGGCATTTCTCAGCAGATACTTCAAAAGCCATCCAGAGGTCGACTGAGTTTGTTTTTAATCTGCCAAGAGCTCAGGCAGCCTGGAATGCTGAGTGAAGAATATGTGAAGCGGAAAAGATCCACGAAGTACTTCAGCCCCTGAAAACAATCAGGTCCCCGTTTCAGGGCCATTGCGGCAGTAACAGTGGGGAGTCCTGTCGGGCTGTTTATTTTCTTATTTTCTCTCTCTGGCCAAGCCTGCAAAGAGCGTGATAGAACCCTATTGTAACTGCGAATGTTTGTTTTCTGATTACAAATGTGACAGCATGTTCATTTCGCAAAATTTGAAAGATGCAGAAAAAATCTATATAGAAGAAAATACCAGGAGGAAATACAATTTTGGGTTGCAGGGATTATGGGCTTAAAAATATTTTTTATCTTATGTTTTTCCATATTTCCCAAAATTCCTGCCATGAATTAGAATTACTGCTGTATCATAAAAAGTTTTTAAAATACATACTTTGCAATTTATAGAAAAGTCATATGGCAAGCGTTACATCTACTCGCAAAGTTAGGCATAGGGCATAGAAGCAGGTGATACTTAAGAGCTAATCACAAATAACTTCATAAATAGCAAAACTGGTATAAGATACAGAATATGGAGGAAGTATGCCATCAGTGACACTACCAAGATGAAAAAAATGGGAGAGTGTAGTGCAGAGTCAGTCAATGCTGGCATTTTACTGATGAGAACAAGGGAACGTGTCAATTGCTAAGATGCTCCCGTGAGCTCAGATGAAGCCAGCAAAATCACGTCCTGTTGAGCAAGCCCAAATTGTATACCCACAGAATCGTGAGCAAATAAATGACTGCATTAAGCCACTAAGATTTGGGTTAGTTTGTTAAGGAGGAAAAGCCGAACTAGCAAACACTTATCCTGACACTGTAAAGTCATCTGCCCTTTCTCCCATGGATTTGAAATCTCCCCGATACATCAAGGATGTTTTTATAGAATCAGGGATCTGTTCTTGGATTTCTGTTTTGGTCCCAGTCCAGGCTGCTTTGTAACCCTCTGAGCACATCCTGGTTCCAGGTGCCTTCAGTTGCAAGGTTTTGCTCTTCACACTTGGACCTCAGGAAATCAAGGATTGGATGGCCATAGAGTACAAACTCCACTCCTGATTTCAAATTTAGATTCTGAAAAGGGAGTTCTTTACCTAGCATCCTTGGTGTACCCCTACCAGTGTTTTCACAAATGTGGGCATGTGCATTTTCCTGTGTGATTTTCCCACATTTAAGCAGATTCTCAAAGGGTTATTTGCCCTCCCCAAAATTGCTGAGCTGAGGCTAAAGGAAACTGATGTGGTTGCTGGTCAGCCTCTCTTTGGGGGCGCTGGGTGGCAGCAGAGGAAAGAGCAAAGCCAAGCTCAGAATCACTCAAAGGCCGGGGAGGCTCCCTGCGTTCCCTCTGTGCTACAGCTATTAGCTGTGTTTGGCTGTTTTGTGATTTATTGATTTGTGCTGTCTTCTTTCTCCCGCGATGAGCTTCATCAAGAATGGCTTTGGACCCCAACACCTGGCTTTAGCGAAATGCCCTGAGCCTGGAATTAGAAGTGGCTTTAACAGAGGCACCTGACCGCTGGGGTGTGGTCAGCAGCCGTGCATGGGATTCTGTGTGAGTTACTTAATGCCTCGGGGCTCTGATTGGGGGATCAAGGTCCCTGACAGGCAAGATCATTAACACACACAGGGCCTGGTGCAAGGTGGGCAACTGGCTATAAAAACACAAATCCCTTTCCCTTCATTGTAACCCCCTCCCCCGAGGGCCACAGAGTATTCCTCTTGAAACTATGGAAGGCACAGGAGGAAAAACATGAACTCTCCAACTGGCTCCAGGAACTTGAAAGTTTGGGGTACAGTGGGGGGTGAGAACCCATTGGACAATAATGAAGTGTCCACAACATGCCATTTGTGCAGAAGCACGACAGCCAGTGTCAGTGGGCAAAATAGCACGTAGTGTTCTTGGAGCTGCAGGATTCAACTCATCACTCTCGAGCACAGGCTGGCAGAAGCACCCTCTCGGCATTTGCCAGCCAGGACTCACACCTCTTTGTGCACGGGGCAGCTGCTTTTGGCTTGATGAACACAGCAAATCACCAGGGCAAGGGATGGGCGGGGGGCGCACAGAGCACCTGAGGCAGTCAGCCCCATGGCGGGGGGCCCATTTCCATCAGTGCTGTGCTGTGCTTAGTCACTCAGTAGTGTCCGACTCTATGAGACCCCATGGACTGTAGCCCACCAGGCTCCTCTGTCCATGGGGATTTTTCCAGGCAGGAATACTGGAGTGGGTTGCCATGCCCACCGCCAGGGGATCTTCCCAACCCAGGGATTGAGCCTAGGTCTCCCGCACTGCGGGCAGATTCTTTACCGTCTGAGCCGCCAGGGAAGCCCCAGAATACTGGAGTGGGTAGTCTATCCCTTCGCCAAGGGAACTTCCCGATCCAGGAATCGAACCGCGTTCTCCTGCATTGCAGGTGGATTCTTTACCAGCGAAGCTCCCAGGGAAGCCCAGTGAGGGCTGGACACATGAGGAACTTTGCTGCTTCCTGGTCAATACCGCCCCTCCATCACCCAGCAGGTGTCTAGGAGCCAGATGCAGCAGGGAAGACCCCCACCTCTCCCCCCACCCCCCCGCTTTGGAAAAGGGTGCCAGTACATGCAACTCTACTCTGAACTTGTCTTAACACTAGCCCCTTGACAGAGTTGCCCCAGACTCCCCTCCACCCCAGACACAGCAGTGATGTGGAAGACAATTAGGTGAGCTTGGCCAGGAGGTAGAAGCAGGGTTTGAATGGAAGAAAAGAGGGTCTGTGAAGAAGGCAGGTGGGGTTGCACGTACAAAGGTCAGAGAAAGCAGCCAGATGGTCTGTATAGTTGGGCGAGGGTAGGGGCTGAGTGGGGGCTCAGAACACACCCCTCCGGGCAGGACACAGGTTCTAGAGCACCCCCACATGCGGCTCTGACCATTCTCTAATTACTGAACATCTCCAATGTGCTGGCCATCACCCTAGGGGCTGGGGAAGCAGGAGAAAAATGTGCCCCATGAGCCCTGGGAGCTTCAGTTCTTGCAAGGAGGCAGATGATAGATAAGTAAGATGAGCTTTGGTGTAAATTAAGTGGGATGGGCCATGCACATGCCTGTGGGAAGAGCTTTCTAACAGATTGGCGGGATGTGCAAAGGCCCTGAGGCAGGGGTGCTTGTCTGAGGAGAGTCAGAGCCCAGAGTATCTGCAGAGCAGTGAGAATAGAGGGGACAACCAGGTTATGAGTATCAAGAAGCTTTGAATTTCATTCTAAGTGAGATGAGAGAAGAATGTCATGGCCAGGTCTTTCTGTGGCTGAGGGCAGCTGGAAGACAGCAGGAGAGGTTGGGAGACTATTTACCATAATCCAGGCCCTGGTGAGGTAGTTTAGACCAGAGGGAGGCAGGGTGGTGGTGCTGTGTGATGTTGCTGTTCAGTTGCTAAGTTCTATCTGACTCTTTGCAACCCTATGAAGGAGCATGCCAGGCTTCCCTGTCCTTCATCATCTCCCGGAGTGTGCTCAAATTCATGTCCATTGAGTCGGTGATGCCATCCAACTATCTCCTCCTCTGTCATCCCCTTCTCCTCTTGCCCTCAATCTTTCCCAGCATCAGGGTCTTTTCAAATGAGTCAGTTCTTCACATCAGGTGACCAGAGGATTGGGAGCTTCAGCTTCAGCATCAGTCCTTCCAGTGAATATTCAGGGTTGATTTCCTTTAGGATTGACTGGTTAGATCTCCTTGCAGTCCAAGGGACTCTCAAGAGTCTTCTCCAGCACCACAGTTCGAAAGCATCAATTCTTTGGCAGTGATGGGAGTGTGTGAGGGGAGTGCTGGGTTTGGAATACATTGCAAACGTAGAGCAGGAAGAAATCAAGGAAGGATGTGGGATTTGTGAGAAAGAGCCAAGCAGAGTTGACACTGCAATTTGGCCTGAGCATTTAGAATAACATGGCCTCTTACTGAACGGGAAGCCCGAGGTTTCAGGATTGAATGGAGGGCTCTTCTTTGGATATGACATGTGAGAGGTGACCTCAGAGTCTTCAGCAGAGGAAGCAGCTGGAGCTGGGGAGAAGAGGAGCTCTGTGTGGAGACAGCAGGAAGTATGGGGAGAGAGACCACCCAAGGAGGTGAGCCCAGGGGCACCCAGCTTCCAAAGGTGGGGGTAGGTACCTCCTGCACAGGAGCCCGAAGAGGTGCCGTGAGCAAGGTCCTGAGACCAGGTGAGGAAGTGTGTAGGGGCTTAATACTGGGCCCTCAGGCTCTTATGTGCCCCACTCCCCACATTCTCCCAGCACAGTATAGTCCGGGATCTCCTGTTTGCCTCCCCTTCTCTTCTCACCCCTTCCCCTCTGCATATTGGGTTTCTGGCTGGAGTCCCCAAACAGGACAAACAGGAAAAACTGGCCTGGTCCTGGGGACATCAGTTTCTACTTGGCTACTGGGCTTTGAGGAGGGGGGTTCCTGGGATGTGGAAGTTTCAGGTGTGACCTCCAGGAAACTATCCCCCTGCCTATTATTTGAGAGCCTCTGTCTGCAGGGGCTCAGCCTCCTCCAAGAAACCCTACATGGCCACATGTAGAAAGATTCCAGCAGGGCACAATCCATGAAGGGCAAATTAATTTTGTCATTTGGATTTTTCTTTCAAGAAAGAAGAGGTAAAGCGTTGTACTTGTCACCTTTAGAAGCAGGCACACGGCACAGAAGCATGTTGTACAATGTACACAGCCTAATCAGCAGATCTGTCTGGGCTGTGGTCGGTCCAGGTGGAGTGTGGGGCTCAGGGTTAGAAATTCTGTGGAGGCCACGGAAAGGGCGGTGGAGAGGGGGCGGGAAGATAGCAGCTCACAATTGCCGAGAATGTCGGAGCAGAGGCTAGTGAGAGGGAGAGATAAAGGCAGGCCTGGGATGGAGGGAAAGAAAACCAGAGCCTGAAGTGCAAAGGGACACAGTTGGGAGGAGACTCACCTTCTGAGTCCTGGCACATCAGACGTGGCGTTGGTCTCCGGCTTTGGATTTGTCGGCCACAGCGGGTCCTCTCCTTGGAGGGTTCCTAACCTGTTCCTTGACCCCAAACCTCCACTTGGGGGGACAGGGACATTGTGAGGGGTGCAGAGCAAACTCAGACCTGGTTTCCTGGTGCCTCTTCTCCTCCAGGCCTCATCCTGGGCCTGCTGAGTCCCATCTCAGCCAAGAATCCCCCACCCTTGAAGCTAACCGAGTTCCTCTTAGTAATTTGCATTGGCGAGTTCCTCTTAGTAATTTGCATTCGCATCCTCACCTGGCCCATGGGCTGTAATTCTTCACTTTGTCTCTGTTATACTGGGAGTTGAAGTCAGTTTCTTCCCACATTTGCCAGAGTCTTGAATAAAGTCTCTCTTGCACTTTCTAACAAGTGTCCGGTGAATAATTTGTCCTTAACAAGGGTTGTGAGAGGGCAGCCCTGAGTGTCTAGTGGGGGCCTGTTGGGAGCGAGAGCTGTGTACACAGTTATGTGTATTCCCTGTGTAGCCAAAGAAGTGGTGGGACAGGTGAGGATCAGCCCTAAGGCATGAACCGTAAAGCTGGGCACCATACTGGAGCACTGGGGGATGCCTAGAAGTGGTACTGGTTGAATAGGTGCTATGGGAAGAGCAAGAGGCCTGCTTGGACAGGAGGAGCAGCATCTCAGGCAGGGTGGCTGGTGGGGTGACACTGGGGTCCCTTGGGAAGCACCACTGACTCCAGTTCTCAAAGGGGCTGCAGGAGGGCAGCGTTCACAGCCTGTCTCCCCTCTGCCCCTCCCTTCTTCCTGGTTTTTCCCTTTCATTCTCATAATAGGGAAACTGTGTTTTGCATCCTTTGCCAGGATCATTTGGAGTCAGGTGCCTGACTTTAAATGTTGATGCAGGAAACACGTGCTGTGTGTCACTCAGAAAGTCACCAACACATGCTCCTTCCCAGTGATGTGGCCTCAAGTGTTTTCCCCTGGGTTTCTGGACCTTGTAGGCAAAGCTGGATCCCCATCTGTCTGACCTCTGATGTATTTCTGAGGCCCAGAGATCCAGGGAGAGTGTGATGGTCTGAAGTATGCGTCTGGTTAACCCCTCATTAACACATCTGAAATGCGGTATCTTGGAGCCTCACACCAGCCATCACAGGCATCCACCCGGCCAACCCGGTTCTGACGTGCCTGTGCCTGGGGTGGGCTCTCCCTCCAGGAGTCAGCTCTGGGCATTGCTGGATGGATGGAGCACCTGGGCCTCGTCCCTGCTCTCCTCCCCTGTCCAGCCCCTCCCCAGGGTATGAAATATGGTATTTTTCAACTCCAAGAATCAAGCCAGGTAAGGCAAAAAACTGTTCTTGGCAGCTCGGTTGAGAAACTAGTTGGGTGAAGTAATGAGTTGAAATGGACTTGACCAAGTGTCAAGTTGTAGCTGAGTGTCCTGGAGACTGGAGATCTGGTTCAATTAAGCTTTAATGTATTTTTTTAGGTGAACTGTTAACACTGTTGTTTTTAGTTAAGAGTCAGCTTTTACAGAGAATGACACCAGGCTCCTGAATAACAAAGGAGCAAGACCCAGGAACGCCCCCAGTGTGTGTGTGGGGGGGTAGAGTGGGGTGGAGAAGGTGGGGCTGCTGTCACCCGGGTGTGGAGGGGCTGTGGGGCTGAGCAGAGGCAGCGGGAATGCAGAAGTCCAGAGGCAGAGAGATTGTGCAGCTTGGTGAAAAGGCAGTGCACTATCTCAAGTGGAATTCGAGGTACACACTCATAAGCCACACAAAACTTACGGCAGGTTCCCCCAAATATTCTTTCCCATCTTCCTGTTCGCTGTCTTGGGGTGTCCTGCCAAGGGTCACCTTGTGGACTAGAGATCAGGCCATGTCCTTGGAGCTCTGGGTGAGTCCAGGAATCAGCTGGCTCATTTCATGGGAGCCGATGTCCTTACCTGAACCCTGCTTTATCAAGGAGATGCCTCAGCTCTGGGGCCTGCAGAGGACTGGGGCAGGGAGCAGGGTTGGAAGGTTTAGCCCATCACCGTGGCTCAGCGTCCAGCCCTCCTGCTCTCACCCATTTCCAAGAGGAAGTCTGGGAACGGAGCCCAGCTCCTGGCGCCAAAGCTTTTCTTCTGCCCTTCCTGACTTTAGAAATTGGGGGCCAGGTCCCTGGCCTTGCCAGCCTACACCCCTACCCACTGTCTTGAACCTGTTGGGGGGCTCTGGGAACCAGCCTAGGGCTTGTGCAGGGCGCACACCTAGGCTCTTCGTGGCCAGCAGGTGGCGATGCAGGAGCGCTGGAAGGCAGCAGGCTGGGCTTCCTCCTCGTGGGACCCCCACTCCCTGCAGCCTTCGCTGCAGTCCCAGGTGGTTGCTGAGGCCCCTGCTGGCTGGGAAGTGTGTGCTCGGGGTGAGCGGTCAGGCTGCAGTGCTGGGAGGGCTGGGTGAACCAACGCAGAGGCCAGAGCTCTGGGAAGCCCTCCACCACTTCCCCATGTTTTCTGCCCTCCATGATCGATGCTTCCGGGGTGGTTCCACTTAAGCAACCTGGTCAGCCCGTGATGCCTGTTTCATGGATGAGAGACTAGAGGCTCAGGTCAGGGGCAGGACCCAGGGTGCACACATGGCAGCCCCAAACAGGCCGGGCAGAAAGTTAACATGTTCTTGCCATTTCTGTTCTAAGCCCTGGAGTCTCAGGTCGGCCTGGGGCCCTCGGTCTCCAGCCTGTCCATCAGGCCAAGGGTGTGTGCAGGGCTGGCACGGTGGGTGTCTATGAGCATGCAGGGGTGTGAGGTGTGGATGTGTTCCCTGTGAGTGAGTGTCTGGGTGTGCCTCACAGTGTGTGTGTGTCTGTGTATCCGAGTGTGTGAGCAGCTCCTGGGTCCTGTAAGCTTCATCTCTTCCTCGGTCGAAGATACTTAGACAAGTTGTCTCACAAATGCATCCGCAGGACAGGTCCAAACCATTTCCTCTGCTCAAAGGGAGCACCCAGTGTCTGCAGGTGGAGATGTCCCCACCCTTCATGTGTCTTCACTCGATCCCGTCCCCGCTGACCCTGGAGGTACCCCTGGGATGGTGACCATTCTAGGAAGGAGATGCTCGATGAAACTCATCAACTCCCCATTGCTTCTAGGAAACAGTAGTAACTTTGCTCATATTTAGCAAGTCCAAGTTGCCTCAGCTTGGAGGTCATGCGGCCAGGCTTCCTGCTGCCAGCGGGTGACTCAGCTTGAGAAGGCACCCCACCTACCCACAGCCCTCAGAGGCTGGCCACGTCCCGCCTCTGCAGGCCCAGCACACGGGTTCTGTTCCCTGGCTGCGTCACCCAACATCCTGGGGAACATCTCACCTCCCACTACCCTATGCTGGGGATACATGGGGTGTGGAGGGTGGGGCCCGCAAAGCCCCGCAGTAGTTGATTAAGACAAGCTGGGCACTGGCAGTAGCTGACTCAAGGAGCTGAGCAACTTGAGAAGTGACGGCCATCAAACACGCCAATGGCCCTGGCAGGTCGAAGGACGAGAGAGGAGGGCTGGAGGGCTGCAGAGCCGGGACTTGGGGGCCATGGGGCCCGGCCAGCTGCTGGCCTCTCCTGGGATTTCCAATGTCAGTTGGCACCCCTGCAAACCTGTGTGGGAGCAGGAATGCTGAGTCACAGGTCCTTGGTCAGCTTGTAGAGACGTTTTAATATGTGCAAAGTGAAAGATCCTACTAAGAGAGAGGACCCCGGGTGTGTGCATTTTGTGGACAGAAAGAGGCTGGGTGGGGATCAAGAGGTCATGAGCAGAAATCTGAGTGGGCCCACGGGTCCCACCAGAGTGCCCAGACAGTAAAAGTCTGGAGGTGTACCCAAAAGTGCCCTATCTGTGCCCAGTTAGACTGCCCTGAATGTCCCGGTGGGCAGCGAGCAGGACCCCAGCCTTGAGTGCCCTGTGGACCTGCTGTGGGGCCGTCTTTCCAGAAGTGAACCTTACCTGCTCTCAGGGCAGGACTGAGCCCCAGCCTACCTGTTATGATCATCCCACGTGAGGATCCAGAGCTCCTGCAGGCAGTGTGTGAGTGGGGTGCGAGATCTTGCCCAGAGTACCCACGCCTGGTCCAGACCCTTGTCACTTACATGTCTCATTGCCCAGACCCCTGTCCGCACCCTCCCAGAAGGATTCTCAACAATGGTTCTTGACTGCATGTCCTGTGTTCCAGCTCAGCTTAGATGTGCCCCAACCAGGTGGTGCTGAGCAGGCTGCTCTCCAGGGAATGCAGGAAGGGGTGTCTGAGCCCAGAGTACATACCCTTCTCTGTACAGATGAGAAAACTGCTACCCCACTGGTGGGGTGCTCTGCACTCCTTGGACTTAGGAAGCCTCCTGTGATCCTGGTTGCTCCAGCTGTCCCCTTCTGGCCTCTAGAAAGATCTCCCATAGCCCCACTCCACCCCCTGCCCTTGTGGTTGTTGTTTAGTCACTAAGTCGTGTCCTACTCTCTTGGGACCCCATGGACTGTAGCCTGCCAGGCTCCTCTGTCCATGGGATTTGCCAGGCAAGAATATTAGAGTGGGTTGCCATTTCCTTCTCCAGGGGATCTTCCTGACCCAGGGATCGATGTCTCTGGGTCATCAATGTCCATTAGCAGGACAGGTCCATTAGCATTAGCAGGTGGATTCTTTACCACTGAGCCACCGGGGAAGCCCACCCCCTGCCCTACTGCCAGCCAAAGTCTACTCAGAGGAGCCCAAAGGGATGCTCAGCACCAACACCATCTCCATCAAAATAACAGAAGTCAGAAGTCGGTGCTGATGGCCTGCCCTCTCTTGCAGAAGGATGGGTGGAGGTACTGGTGAGAAGCAAACCCTCTGGTTTCCACTCAATGCCGTTTGGTCCACACGAAGTCAGCAGGAACTGGCTGCATTCTTGTTCAAAGCACAAAACAAGATGCCCCAGGGCGCTCTGCAGACTTCACCCCCAGAGATTCCATCCCCCTGCCCTGATAGCGGTTGGAGCCCCCACACCCAGGCTGCTCTGGCTTTGAGGGTCCCTGGTAGGTTCTGACGGGCCTCAGCCCTCGAGGGGTTGGGGGCCCTGCAGAGGAGGGTGGGATCAGCACTGTGAGTCCTGCTTCTCTGTGTTGGGTCCGTGAGAGCTGAGATGGCAGAGGAAGGGCTAGGCTGAGGGAGCTGCTTGTGACGGGGCTGGCCGCCCCACTCCAACCTCCCCACGGCTGCCGCCTTGACCCACTGCTGCCCCAAGTCTACGGCCTCTTTGTTGACAAGCAGCCGTTTTCTTGCTCCAGCCCTAATCCAGCTCCAATTAGAGGGAGAACATGTGCTTTGGCTGAATGGTCCGGCTGGTGGCAGAGCCCGAAGGTCTGCTTACCCGCTGGCCGTCTGGCCTCGCACAGGGGCCCTGCCTTGGTTTGTGGGACATGGCTATGAGAGCTGTGGCCACTCCATACAGAAACCAGAGTGCCCGAGGGACACCCCTGCAGGCTCCGGGCACTGCACCCTGTCTGCAGCCAGAGAGAAGGGGATGGAAGTAGTGAGGGTCCCTGGTAGGTTCTGACGGGCCTCAGCCCTCGAGGGGTTGGGGGCCCTGCAGAGGAGGGTGGGATCAGCACTGTGAGTCCTGCTTCTCTGTGTTGGGTCGTGAGTGTGTCTGCAGGATGGAGGAGGGCCAAGTCACACCAGCCGGCGGGTCAGGAGTGGGGCAGCCTCCGCCTCTAGGCGAGGAGGACTCGGAGGGTCTCTGCCCAGGTTGCCAGGAGACGGTCTCCTCCAGCACGAAAACTGACTTTTCAGTGAAGTTGTAGCTTCTGGAGGCACAAGTTGGGGAGGAGGCAGTGATAATCAGCGAGGGGTCATGTTAGGGTCTTATCAACGTCATCACAGCCTCGCCAACCCAGAGCACCTAACATGATGCTCCCAGCCTCATGGGTGGGCTGGGCCACCCTCACATCATCTCATAGCCTCTGGCCAGGAGGCAGGCAGCCCATCTTTTTTTCAAGATGCCAAGCTTGCCCTACCTGGGCCTATCCTGCCCCTGATGGCTTCTGTGGCATCTCATTCTCTGCTGTGTGACATTGGGCAAGTTCCCCAACCTCTCTGGGCCTACATTTCTTCACCTGTAAAATGGGCATGATTGCAGGACTAGCAGCCCAGGAAGTGTTGAAGGCTCTTTCTTCCCAGAGCCAGGCCAGTCCATGAACTCTGCGGTGTGAGTCCAGGAGGACGAGGAGGTGGCGGCCAGCTGTGGCAGACATACATTCCATGGAGGAAGACTTTGGGGAGGCTCCTTCCACATCCCGAGCTTTCTTCCTTTTGTGCATTAGCAAGTTGGCACAGAAATAGCTGGAGCTTCCTAGACCTACATGATGTAGGTTCAGAGCCTTAAATGATGGGGTTTGGGGCAGAATTGAGCAGCCTCTGAGGTTCAAGGATGAGCTCCCACATAGTGAGTGGTCAGCCTGGGGCAGGCATTTGAGAATGTGGTGATCGAGAAACAGTGGAGAAATAGATAATAGATGGCAAGGAAAGAGAGGGATGGGGACAGGCTGGGTGGACACTCAGCACCCCTGGCTAAGGTTGTCACCAATACCTAGAGGGAAGGCCAAGACCACCCCCAGTTCTAGCCTCTGGGGCTGCCCAACCTGGTTCTGGTGGGTCCAGTTTGTGTGTTAGTCACTCAGCTGTGTCTGTCTTGGACTGTAGCCCGCCAGACTCCTCTGTCCATGGGATTCTCCAGGCAAGAATACTGGAGTGGGTTGTCATTTCCTTCTCCAGGGGATCTTCTCAATCCAGGGACCGAACCCAGGTCTTCTGCATTGCAGACAGATTCTTTACTGTCTGAGCTACCAGGGAAGCCCTGCCTGGAGTCTGACCTTATTAAAGTTTGTGTTGCTCAGAGATCCTCTTCAGGCAGTTCCACGAACAGAGTCCTGAACTGTGAGGACCAGCCTCCTGGGATCAAGATTCAGATTCACAGAGACTGGCTCTGACCAGTACACTGGTCCCCTCTTGGGGAGCTGGGAGCCTGGGGAAGATTCTCAGTTTCTGTGTTCAGATGCTGTATCTTGCCATTTAAACGCTTTAAAAAGAAAGCCAGCTATCCCAATATTTACCATCTGGTCAAGTCCATGGCCAGAGAGGGCAGCATGGACAGGCAGGAACCAGGCCTGCAAGATAAGAAGTTCGAGGCTGAGCCGAGAGGCATCCAGGTGGAAGTTGATGATGCTTGACGGCTTCCATCTCTTAAAGCTCTGTATCCACTCATGGCATCATCACAGGCTTGAAAAGAGCAAGACATTCTGCAAAACTCAAACACACACTCCATTGCTGGGTCAGTGAGGGCAGGACTGGCTCTTTGCTGAGCCCAGGAGGGGCCGTAGGAGGTGTGTACTGGGGAGGGCTGGCCAGGATCAAATCCTGGCATCTGCCCTGCCTGGTACTGCCCAGCAGGAGGGACTGGAGGAGACGGTGACCCCCTGGGAATGGTTTAGCAGTCAGACCCAGATGCAGGGGTCTTGGTACTACCCAAAGACTGGCTGACCAGGGACTGACCCCAACTGGCCAAACCCTGTGCCCACTCCCAGAAGCGTTTCCCACCCAGTGTTTTAGCTTGGATCCAGGTACCTGGGCTTGTTATGGTAATGTGTGTGTGCTCAGCCATGCCTGACCCTTTGGCATTCCATGGACTGTAGCCCGCCAGACTCCTCTGTCCATGGAATTTTCCAGGCAAGAACACTGGAGTGGGATGCCATTTCCTTCTCCAGGGGATATTCCTGACCCAGAGATCGAACCTGAGACTCTTGTGTCTCTTGCATTGCCAGGTGGATTCTTTTTTTTTTTTTTTTTTTTTCAGGTGGATTCTTTTAAGAGAAATCACAGCCCTGGCCTCGTGACATGCCCTATGTCCAGTGGACGTCCCACAGGTGTTTGTTTTGGGGATTTCTGGGGAAGGGCGTGTTCTCAAACATGACTCCTCCCCAGCCAAAGTTTCTTCTCCTCTCCTTTCATCCCTGCCACCCCAGGACCCCACCCAGCCACGGGGCAGAGAGATGTCCTGACTCAGGCAGAGCTTGGCCAGCTCAGCTCCCCCACCAGCTTCCCGCCAAGCTGACCCGGATGTCTGGAGCGCTGCCTGTGATGACCCGGACCCCCCAGCCACCTCCACAGCCACGTGCCTCAGGCCTGGGGCTGGGGGAAGAGGTCTCGCCCAGTAAGGGCCCCCAGGGAGGTGCCCCCACCCCAGGGAACGGGGGTAGAAGGCACACGGGACTTCCTCAGCACTTAGAGCCTTTCAGTTAACCCTGAGCTGAGTTTTCTTCTCAAGTTCACATTCAACATGGCCTTAGGCTCACGAGGCAAATGATGTGCCTGCTGGCTCTGCAGCTGCCATCTGGTGTAGGGTGGCCCTTATCCTCCCTGGATTCTTCCCTCTCCAGCCCCAACCCTGTAAGTGAGAAGCCTGTGGCTAGTTAGTGCTAAAGGCCCTTGGGCTCATATTGTGAAAATCCTCGGTGGACTTCAGCCCCCAAAGTCACTTGCAGCCACGCTGGTCCATTCCCTCTAAACTGTACTGGGCCTCCAGGGTCAGAGCCTTACTCCATGATGACCGCATGAAAACGAAGATCCAAGGCCTCAGTTGGCAGTCCTCCTGGGCCTGCAATGGTCTCAGCACCTGCTCCCCTGACCAGCAGAACCACAGCGGTTACTGTCCCTGTAGCCGGTGGATGCTGACCTCCTAGGCCTCTAGCAATTATATAGATCAGGTGAGAAATTTCTGTTTTATTCATGCAAACACATAGACCTGGCTCCTCACAATAAACCAGAGGCCTTGTTGGTGCCCAGGCTCTGGGGGCGACGCTCACCATTCCCCACCAGGGTGAAGGCACGGGTCGACACGGGTTGTGCCCCCCAAGCAGACCAACCTGAAAATCCACCCGCTGTGCTCTGTCCCCAGGGACAGGGTCCCCGGCAGGGATGACCCAGGAAGCACTTGCATGTGTGTCACTGGTTGGTAAGGTCCTGTGGTTGGTACAGAAGTTCTGAACCAAGAACGAACACCCAGCAATTAACTACGTGCGCAGACATGCAGCCAGCTCGGGGGAGCTGGGAGCCTCTGCCCAGGCCAGGTGTGAGGTGCGGCCCGAGGGGCCTGCCTTGCCGAGCCCCCCGAGGAGCAGCCCAAGGACCACAGACTCTGCCTCTACTTTCCTGTTACTGGGGACGAGTCTGATTCATGTGTTTCCTGTGACAGCCGCTACATCATCACATCCGCTCCGAGAACTATTTTTAACTGATTTATGTATTTCTTATATGAGGAACACATCGACTTCTGTTTTAGTCCGTTTTACAGGAAAGTGTTGCAACCATGCTCAGCTCAGCAACATTCATCGCCGCGGAGCAGTAGGGGAAGGTCGTCTCTCCTCCACAGTGTCACAAAAATTAATAAAGTTGGAAATGCGAAGCCAGGCTCGGTTGAAAAGGAGGAAACTCAACAGTTTTCCCCTTCTGTAGAATTCAACGTGTCCGTTTCGAAAAGAGCACGCTGTTTCTTTACATTTCCATGGCAGGTTCGCAGGGCCTCTGCGGTTGCTGCCAACGCTCCCAGACTGACCTCCCCGAGGTGTCTGTCAGGAAGGCCCAGCCCCCTTGGTGCCCATCCTTGAGGTGGTGGCCCTTGGGTGGGCACTGTGGGCATCCAGCACAGCCCCTTCTCTGTCAGATGAGACACTCGGGAGAGAGAGGTCCCACGACGGTCAGCGAGGTGGTTTGGTTCTGTGGCTCCTGTCTTCTGGTCGAGCTCCGTCCCTCAGTGGCACAGGTCACCTGGCTGATGCTCACAGCAGCGGTGGCCTGCGGAGGGTCCTGACTCAGCGCCCACTCTCGGCCAGGCAGCTCGACCTCTCGGTTTTGTTAACTGCTCCCCTTACATCCCTTCCTCGCTTTCAGGGGCTCCATGGGCTTTGTCAAAGCCTGGCTGGACCTGACCACATTGTGGCCGCTTTCTCTCCAGAGGCCTCCCAGCAGCCTGGCTGGGCTGTCTCCACCCTGAGGTCACCAGGGGGAAGGACACCCCATCAAGCATAGGTGTTGGTCTCACTCTGGCCGAGTCACTTCGGGGGCTGGGGATTTTCTTCCCCTTTTTGGCCCTACCCTCCACCCCTCTCTTCTAGAAGAAGCAGGAAGAGGTGGGGGGACCCCAGGCTGGGGAACCACTTGGAAGTTGTGGAGTCTCCCAGGACACCATCTGGTCTCCTGCAGGCCACCTGGCTCACTCCTGTCATTCACACACAGGTGCTCATTAATCTGCACAGGAACCTTCTGGAGAAAAAGAAACTGAGGCTCAGACAGGCTCAGCAATACACCCCCCTCCGGCCCTGCCCAGCAGTGAGGGGCAGGGCATGGATTCCAGCCTGTGCTCCACGTCCCCACGCTATAATTTGTGTCCTCCAGGGCTCATGATATCTAAGACTTAATGCGGAAAAACGGTTCCACTCTGTCTCACCCCATACCCCAAAATAAACTCAGATAGATTAAAGGCAAAAAGCACAATTACAAAAGCACTGGAAGAAAATACAAGAGCATATGTGCGCATTCTCAGGAAGGCAGGCAAGATGCAACATCCAAAGGAAACAATTGACAAATCTGACAACATAAAATTTAAGGACATCTATGTGACGAAGGGGCTTCCCAGGTGGCATGAATGGAAAAGAACCTGCCTGCCAATGCAGGAGGACATAAGAGATGTGTGTTTGATCCCTGGGTCAGGAAGATCCCCTGGGGAAGGGAATGGCAATCCACTCCAGTATTCTTGCACGGAGAATCCCATGGACAGAGGAATCTGGAGGCTGCAGTCCATGCGGTCACAGAGAGTCAGATATGACTGAAGCGACTTGGCATGCAGCACACACACATGTGACCAAAAAAAAAAACACACAAAACACAACAACCCACCATTCATAAGGTAAGATATTAAGCAACAGATTAGAAACAAATATCTGCAGGGTAAATACATGGGCTGATATTCATCACATGTAAAGAATTCCCACCAATCAGTAAGGAAAAAACCAACATCCCAACAGAAAAGTGTCAAAGGAGAGAACCAAAAAGGATATAAACACACCTTAATGAATACAAGATAGTCATTCTCCATATTAATCACAGAAGTCAGAAGCTGAAGACTACTTGATGACAAGAGCCAGTGTTGGTGAAGTGAGAAAAAGGAGATCATTCACAAACCATACGCACCAGCATGAATCACAACAGCCTTTTTTTTACAAGGTGACTTGGTGATTCCATCAGAAATTTAAATGCACTTTCCCTGTGACCCTCACCCTGTGGAAAGAGTCTGGGCTGGGATGTTGAGGCCACATATGGAAACAACCCCTGAGGGATCAAGCCCTGAGCTTTCACCTTCCAGGGAAGCCAGTTGTCATGCAGAACTCAGAGCCCTGCATGGTAGCCATGGGGTCTGAGACCTTCGAGGGACCTGTGGGCTGGGAGTCTGGTAGGGAGGCCATCCCTGCCCCCAGACCCTGTGCCTGGCTGTGTCTGAGGGGCTGTGGACATATGGCTAGGACCTGTGGCCTGTCCTGGACTCTAAGGGGCCACTGTCAACCCTGGCAGAGACACGGGCTGGGCAGCAGGACCAGGTTCTGGGGATGGGGAAGTAGGGCCTGACCTTCCAGGTCTCGGGGAGGTGCGTGTCCCTCTGCAGCACCCCACTACCAGGACAGGTGTTCAGGCTCCCCAGCCCACTCCTCCCTGCTTTGTTTCAGGGTCCCCTAGCCCTCCAGGTCTGGCTCCCATCCTGTCCCTTCACCAGTGGTCTCCCCATCGTCTCCTCCCTCCAGCCTTCCTGTGCACCCACCTGACCACTGTGTGTCCCCCACCCCTGAAGTCCTGGACCTTCCCGGTAAGCTGCCCTCTCCTCACCACAAACACAGATTCAAGGTTCACCACTAGGGTCCCGAGGAGGAAAAAGAGGCCCAGAGAGGGTAAGAGACTCGGCGAGGTCACACAGCGAGCAGGGAGTGGGGAACACTCAGGATCTGGCTCAGGGTACTGACTCAGTCATACTCTGCAGGCAGGCCCGTCTCCCCACCACGTGGCCTGCCAGCTCGGCACGAGCTCCTCCCTCCGCTGGTGGGCTGTGCGGCCACTGAGGCCACGCTGGTGTAGGCGGCCCTGTGTCTCTTCTCACTGGGATGACTTTGAATCCCAGGGAGCCACAGCCCCCGCTGCGTACGCTGCCTCATCATGAACTGTGGTGACCCTGCCTTGCGGAGAGTTCCAAGTCTAATTCATACTCGCCATCAGCCAGTTATTTGATCCAGATGCCTATGAAGTGCGCTGTGCACTGGGAGCATCTTGGACGGGGGTGTGTGTGTCCCGGGCAGGGCTCCCGTCTCATGACTCAGGGAGTGGGATCTCGGGAGGGGTGCATCCCCCTTTCCTGGGAACAACCTGGGACTTGTTCCAGGTGCTTTTCCCACCCCCGCACCTCAGGGTCCAGGGGAGGCACAGAGGAAGGGCGATTGGCTATGGTGGTGGGCTGAGGCATGTGGGCGGGCGGGGGGTGGTCTGGGACACCTCCCCACACTTCTGCCCTTATCCAAGTGCCCGGAGGATCAGGTATCAACCAGGAGGGGCCCTCTGCTTACCTAGGGACTGTGAGGCCATGGGCCAGCAGAGGCCTAATTCCCTCTGGGCTAAGTACTCAGAGGTAGCCAGATGTGGGGCGGCCCTGAGGGTACTTGGGGAGCTTGGTCACCTCGGGCTCTCCTGCCCCTTGGGAGCTGAGGTTCCCCTGTGTGAGACCCATGGGGCCTGATGTGATGCTGTGAGGACACCCTCCGCTCCTGCTCCTGCTCCATCTCCAATCTGGACCTTGGGACTCTTCTGAAGTCACCCCCTCCATGGCCTGGCCCATCATCTCCTCCTGGTGGCCCCGTGGGGTCTTCTCCATGGGGACACTCGGTCAGATGGTGCCCCCTCTGCCGGCTGCCTCCCTAGGCTCCCAACTCAGAGTCAGAGCCACGTCCCCTGTGGCCCATAAGGCCCCCTCTCACCACCTGACTGAGCCAGGTCAAGAAGGACAGGCTGAAGGCCACTTGCTCTCCTTGTTCCAGAAGCCAACCCTGACCCCATCGGGACCCTCCTCTTGCGCACACTCGCCAGCTGGGGCGGGGGGAAGTGGCAGAGGCCTTGAGGGGGCCCAGGGTCCTGACTACCTGCTGAGGCCTTGTTCCCATCCACTCTGGATGCCTCTCTCCTTCCTTCCAGCGTCTGCCCAGCTCACCCTGCAGATGGAATTTGCCCCCTCCTCATAATCAGCCCTGTCATAGGGACGCATTCCTAGCTCTGGAATGATCATCTGCAGCCTGGATCGCCGACTCTTGGGGTGACTCTCTGGACAAGCCCCTGCAGGCCCACTATGTGGGCATACCTGTCCAGAACAAGAGTGCCTGCGCGTAGAGCCCAACCCAAGGCGGAGTGGAGATCCCGTCGGGGGCCAGGGCGTCAGGAGGGGCAATCCGGGGGGTGGGGACACCGACTGGGTGACTGGCTGCCCCCCACGCACATCCTGGCCCTGCCCAGCAGAAGGCATATTCCTTCCCTCTGGGCAGCACCAGGTCTCAGCCTCTCTGCCAAGCAGCCTCAGTGGGTGGGGGGTGGTTGGTCTCCTGCCCACCCCCAAGTCATGGTGGCACCCCAGGCCACCTCACTCGGGGGTTCTCAGTTGAGCCTTGAGTCTCAGAGCCACCAATGGCAGGGAGGACTGGGCCTGGCTTCAAATATGACTCTGGAATTTTAAGAACAGAATACTAGTTAGGTCAACATGGGCCAGGGCCTATTTCCCACCCCAAACCAAGGTCCAGGGGGACCTCTCATCCCCAGCATACCGGGTGTGCCTGCAAAGAGTGACCACAAACCAGAGTCATGTCCAAGAGACACACACTCCGGCGTCCTCCAGGGCCTGGGGGAGGGGCTGGGAAGTCTGGGGGAGGCCTGTCCACGGGGCACGGCCCAGGCTGGGAGCAGAGTACGGAGCACAGCGTGGCCTCCAGGTCAACCGGGGCGGGGTCCGGGCCTCTGAGGACCCCAGAGCTGAGATGCTATCCCCAGTTCGTGTGGATCTCACAGAGGCGGGGAGCCCCTGTGGCGCTCATCCGCCTGCCTCACAGACTCCAGGTGGGCGGTGGGTCTGGACCAGTCCCGCCCCGCAGGAAGAGCCCACGCCGGCAGCCTCACCCAGGTCAGGCCGCAGTGCGGGTCCCAAATTCCATGAAAGAACAACAGACTGACGTTCCAGCTGAATTCAGCCAGCCTAAGTTCCCACCCCGGTGCCCACCTCAGCTTCCCCGTCCCTAGAGGAAGGTGCCCGCCCTGCCATGGCTTCTCCAGGCTTGGGTCAGAAACACAGAAGCGGGGCTGTCGGGGCCCAACCCCCAAGGCCCCTCCCGCCCCTCCCGTGGGCCTCGCTGACCTGCCTCGCTGTGACCCACAGGTTTCGAAGCTGACCCAACACAGCCTGTCCCAGGAAGCAGGTCTTCCACCCACCCGTTTCTGCAGACCTTGCTCCTCACGCCCAAGGTGAACAACCCCAGCAGCCCCATGAAGAGTGCTCACAGCTGCAGCCCTGTCTCAGTCTGTGGACTCCTCTGCTGCCCTCCAACTCCAAGATCCCCAAGAGGTCTCTGTGAAGCCCCAGCCTCCTCCTTTCTCTCTTTGCTCTGTCCTGAACTCTGAACCCCACCCTCTCTGGCTCCCACCAAGAGCCGTCTCTAGGCAGAAGATGACTCACCTGGAGGTTTGCAGGGTGGTTTGGGGACGTTCCCTGGTGGCTCAAATGGTAAAGAATCTGCCTGCAATGCGAGAGACCTGGGTTCGATCCCTGGGTCAGGAAGATCCCCTGGAGAAGGGCATGGCAACCCACTCCAGTATTGCTTGCCTGAGAATCCCATGGACAGAGGAACCTGGTGGGCTCTCATGGGGTCACAAAGAATCAGACAGGACTGAGCAACTAACACTTTGGGGACATGCACAACCAGAACCATAGGGCCCTTGAGTCCTTCCTGTTTGTGGTAGGAGCCGGGGTCTGGAAACCAATCCCCAGGGCACAGAGTAAGGCCTGACTGACCACAAGGGAGCCTGATGGAGGAGAGTGTCGGAGCCCACAAGGGTGATGTGAATAAAAAATTTTGGTCCTAAAGCAGGAGGGCCTCCCTTGACACCCTTCACCCTCTGACTTGGGTAGCACCAGATCCCCTGGGATCTTCTCCTCTGAAGATCCCAAGAGGGGTTTCAGGGAACCCAAGGAGTGAGGAGGCCAGGTGGGCCTGAGGTCCATGGGAAAGACCACCCTCTTCAGGAGCTCCACCCATGAAGCAGGGCAGATCAAAGATGGGGTGTTGGTCCTGGGCCTTCGAACCCACTCTGTGTGGGAGTCAAACAGGGAAGGATGGAACCCACAGCCAGGGAAGCACCCCCATCTCCAGGACAGCAGCTCAGGAGGGTTTTGACCCCAGGATACCTGCTCACCCTCATGGGGCCCTAACAGTTTTTATTTCAAGACATTCACATGTGTTAAAACAGGAAATAAAGTAGGTGAGAAGCAGCGTCCCCCACACTCTCCCGGGGTAGCAGGCTCTTCCTGTGGCCTCAGCCCCACCCGCCCCCACACAGGCCTGGGAAAGACCCCCCAGACACAGCCTACATCGCGTGTCCCGTCCAAACCCTGCATTCCCAGCTGCTGTTTCTCTGAAGCATTTTGACTTACTCGTGCATGTGAGCACACACATACATACGTGCACACATATGCCCACACGCAAGTACACAGGCACAAAGTTGGGCTCGGTAGCTCTATCAGGTGACTCATACTGTGCGCTGGTGAAGGGGAGACATTTGGAGTCCGATGATGAAGCTCCACAGAGAGAATGTGCCCAACGGACACCTGGTAGGAGGAAGGAGCACCAAAATCAGAAACAACCTTAAACGCCTTAGTGAAAGCTGCTCGGTTGTATCTGACTCTTTGCGACCCCATGGACTATAGAGTTCATGGAATTCTCCAGGCCAGAATACTGGAGTGGGTAGCTTTTCCCTTCTCCAGGGCATCTTAACATCAAACAAACAAAATGGCTTTACTTTTGCTTTCTGCAAGGCAGGTTCTGCAGCAGAAAAGTGGACGTGCCTCCCTCCCAGGAATGACATTAATTTTTGTTGTTGTTCAGTCACTCAATCGTGTCCAACTCTTTTCGATCCCATGAACTGCAGCATACCAGGCTTCCCTATCCTTCACCATCTCCCAGAGCTTGTTCAAACTCATGTCCAGGAAATCGGTGATGCCATCCAACCATCTTGTCCTCTGTTGTTCCCTTCTTCTCCTGCCTTCAATCTTTCCCAGCATCAGAGTCTTTGCATCAGGTGGCCAAAGTATTGGAGCTTCAGTTTCAGCATCAGTCCTTCCAATGAATATTCAGGATTGATTTCCTTTAGGATGGACTGGTTGGATCTCCTTGCAGTCCAAGGGACTCTCAAGAGTCTTCTCCAACACCACAGTTCAAAAGCATTAATTCTTCGGTGCTCAGGTTTCCTTATGGTTCAACTCTCACATTCATACATGCCTACTGGAAGAACCATAGCTTTGACTAGATGGACCTTTGTGATGTCGACTTTAGAAGTTTATTATAACCTAAAAATATGGCTGAAGCCGCGTGTCCATATTTTAATCCAGCTAGAGGGGGTCCCCACCCGTGGCTGCCCTCAGAAGGCCTCGCCCCCAGGTGCCATTATGTCGGTCACCTGTGGTCCAGGACTCAGGCCCTCGGGTGCTGTGACAGCTGAGCCAGGACCCGGAGCAGGACTCTGTCCGTCATGTCCTGACCAAAGGTAGAGGCCCCTCTCAGCCCCCACGCTTTTTGTTTACCACCACCTGCAACCTCACTGCTGGAGTAAAATTGGAAGTCAGGGGCCTTATCCTTTCAGTTTCTGTAGATAAGCAACACCTCCACCCGGGGATGCGGGGGCCAAGGGGAACTTCCTGTTGGCGATGTTACATGGCTTGGGGTTGATGATCTCTGTGATGTCGACAGGCAGGAAACGAGCACCAAGGAGAAGTCCTTTGAGAGGGAGGCCTAGTCCCTCTATGGCAGTGGGGCCAGCAAAGAGGGAACACAGCCAGAAGAGCCGGGTGGGGAGCTCTCCCGGGGGCAGAAAGAATGGAGCAGGAGACCTGGGGCTGTCAGTTGAGGGCTTGAGCAGATGCAGGGGGTAGGCTGGCCTGGACGAGATGGGTGCAGATACACTCGGGGATTGAGGGGTCTGCGTGTGTGTCTGGTTGTGTAGCGGATGGATGGATAGAAAGATGATAGATATTCGACAGATAGGTGTGTAGAAGGGTAAGTATAGGAACAGAGATTGTGGACAAACAGACGGGCTTCCCAGGTGGCGCTAGTGGGGAAGAACCCACCTGTCAATGCAGGAGATGTAAGAGATGTGGGTTTGATCCCTGGGTCGGGAAGATCTCCTGAAGGAGGGCATGGCAACCCACTCCAGTATTCTTGCTGGGAGAATCTCATGGACAGAGGAACCATGGCAGACTACGAGCCCATAGGGTCACACAGAGTCGGACACGACTAAAGCGATTTGGCATGCACGCAAACAGACACGTAGAAGGACAAATGGGGAGAGGCAGATGTGTGTGGAAATATGTGTGTGTTAGGAGTCTGTAGGCTCCAAGAAGGCAGTATCTATGGTGACTGAAACTGACAGACCTGGGCCAGCATCAGGGCTACCCATTACTGGTCATTCAACTATGAACCTAAGTGACCCCTCTGTGCACTGTAAGTGGGTATTCATGTAGCACCAGGACCCAGGTGTGGAAGGTCACTGTGAGTGTGAAATTGCCCTTGAACAGCACAGTAAGGGACTGAGGCTTGCTACCTGGCTTCTTCTTCTGGTCTGACGGTGGGCCAGCCATGGCTTTAGGGCTTAGGACAAGTCCATAAGAGATGGGCTGAGATCCCTGCCCACCTGTTCCCAGCAGGGAGGCTAACAGCACAGTCATGAGGAATTTACAGGTGCAAGTGAGGAGCTGGGGCCAGGTCGGGCAGGGGTCAGCAGGCACCCGTTGGCCTCAGTGAGAAGGGCCTGGAAGGAGACCAGGGAAGAGCATTCGCAGTTCTGGGCTCTAGTGAGTGAGGAGCCGGCCTGCAGAGGAGAAGCAAGGAGGCTGGGTGTGGGTCAGTGGGGAGGAGCACAGGGTCCCAAAATTTCTCAGATGGGGGGCCCCCTCAAGGGCCCGAGACTCACATCTCCACCATCCTAGGGGAAACGGAACTCCAAGTTGGCCTCAGCTTGACTGAAAAAAACAAGACAAAAAGCTGTGACACGTCTGGCCTGCCGCAGATGTGGGGAGAATTGCCCGGAGGAGGCACTTAAGGAGCACGGAGAGGCAGGGGACCACCCTCACGTCTCTCAAAGGCGATGATCAGGGCCTCTCAAAGGAAGGCCAGGGCTTCTGACCCCAAGAGGCGTGAAGCTTTGGAGAACACAGACCCCCACACACCTTCACTGGGGACCTGACAGGATGGTGTGATGCTGCTGAGGAGCCTGGGTTCCTGGATTCTCACGGCTGTTCTCTGAGGAGAGCGGGGGCAGGGGGCATGGCTGACACTCGAGGCAGGTGGGGCCTGTTTACATCCGACAGGCTAGCGCGGCCCCACTTGAGTCAGAGTGTGAAACATCCATCAACAACGCTTCAGAAACACAGCTCGATGGCTGCTTTCATGGGCTGTGACCAACAGTCCCAAACCTTATTTTCCACGAGCACCAACAGATGTTTAAAATTGGGGCGGAATCTCTAGGACCCAACATTTCTCAAGCGGGGCCCTGGAGCAGCTCCAGGCAGCTCGGCCCAGGGCCCTGCTCTGCTGTTCTAAAGCCGCCCTTCGCACGTCAGGAATGTCAAACAGAGCTGACCTCAGCGCTGTCCTCTCCAGCAGCAGGCGGGCTCCGGGGTGTTTGTCTAATTAAAACAAACTAGTTGGGCGGTATATTATTTCTCCAACCAAACAATATTGAAGCTGCATGTGCGATACATTACTATTGCTTCCTGCTGGCCCCAGGCTCCTGGGTGAAGCGTTCGCATTTTCAAGCCTGCTCAGCACATTTAGCAAGTGAAAAAGAGAGACAATTGTTTCCTATTTCGCTGAGGAAATTGAAGCAATCAGAAAAGAACTTCCATGTGCTCCCACCACTGCCATGGCATCTCCTGCCCCACCCCACCCCCAGCCAGCCAACTCTGCTGGGTGCCCTGGATCTAGCCCCCTCCCCCTACTCAAGGACAAGGCTCCTCCCTGTGAGTTTCCTCATGACCCAGTCCTTCTCCACAGCACTCTGTTGGCCACTGGCACCATCTTTCTGCTCTTCACCATAAGCCCCTCGGAAAAGAGCCTGGCCATCTACATCTCCTGTCTTCTTAGTCTTTCCTGTTGTTACTGTTCAGTCGCTAGGTTATGTCTGACGCTTTGCGACCCAGTGAACTGCAGCATGCCAGGCTTTCCTGTCCTTTCACTATCTCCTGGAGTTTGCGCAACCAACCATCTTATCCTCTGTTGCCCTCTTCTCCTGCCCTCAATCTTTCCCAGCATCAGGGTCTTTTCCAATGAGTTGGGTCTTTGAATCAGGTGGCCAAAGTTTTGGAGCTTTAGCTTCAGTATCAGTCCTTCAGTGAATATTCAGGGTTGATTTCCTTTAGGACCGACTGGTTTGATCCTCTCCAATTCTTTTCTCTCCCCTCGTCTGCCAAAAACACTTTTGCTGACCTCCACTTTGCTAAATCCAGGACTACCCTAGTGGCTCAGTGAGTAAAGAATCCACCTGCAATGCAGGAGACACAGGAAACGTAGGTTAGATTTCTGGGTCAGGAAGAGCCCCTGGAGGAGGGCATGGCAACCCACTCCAGTATTCTTGCCTGGAGAATCGCATGGACTCCCATGGCCAGAGGAGCCTGGTGGGCTACAGTTCATGGGGTTTCAAAGAGTTGGACACAACTGAAGTGACTGAGCATGCATGCATCTTGGAAGATCAGCAACACCCAGAATAGAGCATTTCTCCCCTTAGGGAAACTCCTTCTTCCTGGGATTCCTAGGACCCCCGTCTCCCGTTGCTCCTCCTCCATCATTGACTGCTGTCCTCCACTTTGCTGTCTCCTTTACGAGCTCTCCTTGTCATCATGGCCCCTGTATTAGTTTCCTACTGCTGCTATAATAAATTACCACAATTTTAGTGGTTTAAAGCCACATATTTTTATTGTCTTACAGTGCTGGATGTCAGAAGTCCAAAATGGATTTCTCTGGGCTAAATCAAGGTTGTTGAAAAGATTACCTTCCTTCTGGAGACTCCAGGGAGAGCTCACTTCCTTGCCATGTCTAGCTTCTAGAGGCTGATCTCTTCCTCCAGCTTCAAACCAGCCACCTCATCCTTCTGATCTAATTTCTATGTCACATCTTCTGTAACTCCAGTGTTCCTACCTCCCTTTTATCATGACTTGTGATTGCATTGGGTCTACCTGGATAATACAGGCTAATCTTTCCATCTCAAAGTTGTTAACTTTCTTTAAAAAAAAAAATGTATTTTATTTTTGGCTGTGCTGGGTCTTCATTGCTGTGAGCAGGCTTTCTCTAGTTGCAGTGCTGCTGCTGCTGCTGCTAAGTCGCATCAGTCGTGTCCAACTCTGTGCGACCCCATAGACGGCATCCCACCAGGCTTCCCTGTCCCTGGGATTCTCCAGGCAAGAATACTGGAGTGGGTTGCCATTTCCTCCTCCAGTGCATGAAAGTGAAAAGTGAAAGTGAAGTCGCTCAGTCGTGTCCGACTCTTCGCGACCCCATGGGCTGCAGCCTACCAGGCTCCTCCGTCCATGGGGTTTCCCAGGCAAGAGTACTGGAGTGGGGTGCCATTGCCTTCTCCGCTAGTTGCAGTGAGCAGGGGCTATTTTCTAGTGGTGGTGCTCAGGCTTCTTATTGGCTCTAGGGCACTCGGGCTCAGTAGTTGCAGCTCACGGGCTCTAGAGCACGGGCTCAGTAGTTTTGACGCACGGGCTTAGTTGCCCCTTGGCATGTGGAATCTTCCTGGACCAGGGATCAAACCCCTGTCTCCTGCATTGGCAGGTGGATTAACGACTGGACCACCAGGGAAGTCCTCAAAGTCCTTAACTTAATTACACCTGCACACTCCTCTTGGATCTATGAGATAGCAGGTTCACAGGTTTGGGGAATTGAAATGTGAATATCTTTGGGGGCCATGATTCTGCTGATCACGGTCTGCCTCTGGCCTCCAAAGTTTCACATGCAACATCCCATGTGTAGAATATTTTCACTCACCCCAATATCCTGTGTTCCCGGGGAGTGGCGCCCCGAGTCACATTCCCAGCGGGGAGCTGCAGCTCTGGGGAGTGGCCCACTGGGTCAGGTTGTGAGAGCAGGTAGGTGGCAGCACCAGGCTGGCCTATTGCTTGCTCTGTCCTTCTCGCTTCATCGTGCCAGCTGTGGGAAACCAAGGGCTTCAGAAGCAGAGGGCCAGGGGCAACTTTGAGGCCACGTCTTGTGTTAACTTTTCCTTAGTCCTTTGGCCAGTCCTATAGCAGACGGCATTGTCTGCTCACAGTTCTTCCATCTCTCCCTGCCCCTGTGTCACAGCCTGGCTTCATGTCCAGCTATGAACAGTAGACCTTGGGCAGTTCTGCACAGAAGTCTCAGAGACATGACATACTTCTGCTTCCCCTCTGCCCCTCTGGTCTGCTCCCCTCTTCCATCAGGGTCCCGGGATGAGAGCTGAGAGGCAGACCTGACCCCACCTCAGCCTGAAGCAGATTCTGCCATCAACACACAAACATGTGAGTGAGGAACACACATTTGCTCCTAAACCACTGAGACTGGCGAGGTCTCTTGTTACACGGCATTGTTGCAGTGAAAGCTGACTAGTAGAGAATTCGGTACTGACTGTGGAGTGCTGCAATAATAAAACCTAAAATAGATGGCTGATAGACCGGGTGGTGAAGAAATTGTTTTAGAAAGTTGGAAAATGTCAACATATGTTATGTAATGATGGAAAAAAAAAATGCTAGAAAACAGGAAACATACCTAATGCAATTCTGGGGAAGAGCTTTCCAAGCAAAATATCTCTAGAGTGAATTAGGTGTTAGTGCTGCGTTTGATCAAGTACCTCAAGAAAAAAAGATGAGCTCAGAAAAGAATGGACAAATCTGCAGCAGAATTGAGAGGAAACACAGGGAGCCCAGAAACTCTAGCCTTTGCAGGATTGATTAAGAATTGAGCCTGTTCCTTCCACCAATAATGAATAGAATTGAGTAGCCACCTTGAGACAGAGAAGGCTTTTAAAGTGCCCTGGAGGTTGGGCATCCCGGCATAGACCCTCACGCTCACATCAGTCTATTCAGGACCGGATTTGCACGGCAGCCGACCACCATCCAAGACGACTGGAAACAGGGAGACCCACTCTCCAAGCTCCAAGGACACAGTCTCGGGGACCTCTGCCGTCACGGCGCTTATCTCGATGTTTTCAGTCTTTGGAACAGCCCCGCGGTGGCTGCCATCCTGTTATGAAGGAAATATGCTGAGGGAAAGGGAGTGGGAACTCGGACAAAGACAATAAACAGAGGTGTGCCAGGGGGGAAGCATGGTGCTCAGGGAGGCTCCAGCACTGCCCACGGACACCACCATCCTTGCCCTGAGCTAACCCTCTCTTTTCTCCGCCAGCCACGGTTTCGACTTCAAACCCGCCTTCATCAGGTTGCCCCAAAGCAGGATGTGGCAGAAGGGTGTTTGCCCTGATCCCAGGGCCCTTTGCCTCCTGTTCTTGTACAGGGTCCCCCTGTGGCCTCAGCCCCCAGGACCTCTGCCCAGAAGCTGGCGTCCAACACCTTTGCCCAGCTGGTCCTGTGAACATGGCTCCTCCTGGGAAGGAAGCTGTGGTCACTGACTGTAGCTTGAGAAAGCCTGCTTGACAAGCAAAAGGAAGTCTGAGATTTGGAGCCAGATCTGGTTCAAGTCCTGGCTCTGCCGCTGTACAGCTGTGTGGCCCTGAGCAAGTTTCTTAACCTCTCTGAGTCTCGACATCCACATGTGTGAACCAGAACTACTACCACAACCAATCTCAGAATGCGATGGAGAGTGCTCATTCCCTAGAAGACAGCCTGAACAACAGAGGTGCTTTAAAAGCCTCCCTGGTTGTGATGGGGGAAGCACAAGAGGTGATGAAGATCACGACAGTATTATTAATATCAAGCAAGTGAGACCAGTGCCCACAGAGTCTCTGCTTGTCCGTGCGCATAATGGTGTTGGGGGGACCCTGGCCAAAGCTGGGCAAGGCGCTGGGAAGTCCTGACACAACACTAACGTTTTCACAACAAGGGGCTTTGCCAGGATAAAGGGGAGACTTTGGAAACCAAACGGGCACAGGCAGGCCCAGGAACCAAATCCCGAAGATACACGGGGCTGAAATGATGAAAGAGGCTGTGTCAGGATGCATTTGAAGAAGCCCAGTTACATGACATGACAACAGCAGCATCAATTATCTGAGTGAAGAAACACAAAGCCTACTTTTCCTGAGCATCACTGTGCTCACAGTATAGCCAACACTTCTCTTTGCTTGGACAACAGGGTATTAAATCAGTTTGGATGCCAGCAACACAAGTTTTTTTTTTTTTTTAACATTATCATTTTGCACAGCAAATGTATCCCTCTGCTTCTCTTATGCAAAATGTGTCCCTCTTATGGCAGAAGATAAACTCCAGTCTGATGCAAAGAGCCGATTCATTGGAAAAGACCCTGATGCTAGGAAAGATTAAAGGCAGGAGGAGAAGGGGACGACAGAGGATGAGATGGTTGGATGGCATCACTGACTCAATGGACATGAGTTTGAGCAAGCTCCGGGAGATGGTGAAGGACAGGGAAGCCTGGCGTGCTGCAGTCCATGGGGTCGCAAAGAGTCGAACACGACTGAGTGACTGAACAACAACAATACTTTCATCTAAACTGTCACAAATTCAAGTAGAAGCAGATAGTCTTTACATTAACAGGATTGTCATTTTTCCAGGTTCACTTCTCCAAACGGTAGACAATACCCCCCACCCCCACCTCCACTCATTGTATGACTTCCCTTTGGACTCACGCCCTCCCTCAGTGCTTAGCCAGGGGGCCTCCACGAGGGGTGTGGAAGCTGGAAACTTCAGCAAACACAGAGGCCAGCCGGGCTCTCCTGAGCCAGTCTGATCACTTCCTGTTTGTGTACAGGGCTGGACCTCAAGGAGACCACAGGCTCTGAGGCTCTCGGCCGCAGGCTGTCCTGGCCCCAGTTGGAAGGATAAACCTGATCCCATGGGCTCCCAGACACTCCTCGTGCACCCTGGGATGGTTCATCTCTGCCTGGATGAGGGCAGAGACCAGTCTGCCTCACCCGAGTGGACCCTTGTTCAGGCCACATGGGCCTTCTGAACAACGGTAGCCGTGAGCACTGGGACAAGGGCTTCTTCCTTTTCTCTCCACGGCAGGCGGGGGCTTCAAGCAAAGGGGTCTGAGCTCCTTGTCGACAGTTCTAGATCAAGGTGGTCTGAGTTGGCCTCTCCATCCCGTATGCATTTCAATCCCGCCTCCATTCTTCTCTCCAGCACAAAGGCAATTGTTCTGACATTTAATACATTATACTTTCTACAAGGGCTTCCCAGGTGGCTCAGTGGTAAAGAATCTTCTGCCAAGGCCAGAGACTCAGGAGATGTGTGTTTGATCCCTGGGTTGGGAAGAGCCCCTGGAGGAGGAAATGGCAACCCACTCAAGTATTCTTGGCTGGAGAATTCCATGGACAGAGGAGCCTGGTGGTCTACGGTCCATGCGGTCACAAGGAGTTGGACATGACTGAGTGACTGAGCACAACTGCACATACTTTCTGCAAAATGGAATCAGCTGCTGTGAATGAACAGAAGTAGACTTGTGTTATATATTCCTTTGTTTAAAATTTATTTTTTATTTAAGTATTGTTGATTTGCAATGTTGTGTTAATTTCTGTAGTATAACAATGTGACTCAGTTATACACATATATACAGTCTTTTTTATATTCATGTTCATTATGGTTTATCCCAGGATATTGAACATAGTCCCCTGTACAGACTTGTGTTGAATATTCTCGTGCTAGTTCCTACCTTCCGCAGATGGTGTGGGAGGCCTAGAGGGACATGCTGCTGCTGCAAACTCCACTCTGGTTTGTCTGGAGCCTCCACTCAGTGCTCCCTGGGCTGGGGAGTCATAGGGCTCACCTGTGCTGTTGCTGTTGTTCCAGGATGGGGGTGAATCTAGCCCCTGCTCCTCACCTTGTTCAGGAGTGGAGGTTGGGAGTCTGTGCCTTGCAAACTCTGAGTTTGGCAAAGTCCCATCAGATTGGTCCACAACCCCAGGCATCACACAGCTTCCCAACTTTAAGCACCCGGTAGGTGTAGATATATCTCTGTTTCTGTTGCTCTAATTTAAATCCCTCTGATCAGCGCTGTGACCGAAGATCTCTTCATTGGCTTGTTGACCCTTCTGAAAATTACCTGTTTATGTCATTTGCCCATTTTCTAAAGAGCCTCTTGATGAAAGTGAAAGAGGAGAATGAAAAAGTTGGCTTAAAATTCAACATTCAGAAAACTAAGATCATGGCATCCGGTCCCATCACTTCATGGCAAATAGATGGGGAAACAATGGAAACAGTGACAGACTTTATTTTGGGGGGCTCCATAATCACTGCAGATGGTGATTGCAGCCATGACATTAAAAGATGCTTGCTCCTTGGAAGAAAAGCTATGACCAACCTAGACAGCATATTAAAAAGCAGAGACATTATTTTGCCAACAAAAGTCCATCTAGTCAAAGCTATGGTTTTGCCAGTAGTCATGTATGGATGTGAGAATTGGACTATAAAGAAAACTGAGCGCCAAAGAATTAATGCTTTTGAACTGTGGTGTTAGAGAAGACTCTTGAGAATTTCTTGGGCTGCAAGGAGATCAAACCAGTCAATCCTAAAGGAAATCAGTCCTGAATATTCATTGGAAAGACTGATGCTGAAGCTGAAACTCCAATACTTTGGCTACCTGATGGGAAGAACTGACTCATTTGAAACAACCCTGATGACGGGAAAGATGGAAGGCAGGAGGAGAAGGGGATGACAGAGGATGAAATGGTTGGATGGCATCACTGACTCGATGTACATGAGTTTGAGTAGGCTCCGGGAGTTGGTGATGGACAGGGAGGCCTGGCGTGCTGCAGTCCATGGGGTCACAAAGAGTGGGACACAACTGAACTGAACTGCCCACTTTCTGTTGTGGTTCTCATCTTTTCCTTGTAAGGGATTTCTTGTACATTCAAGATATGAGTCCCTAATAGATTTTAGAACTTGTAAATGCCTTGTCCCCCTCTGTGTTGGTCAGTGGGTTTTGTAGCAACACTTCCACAAGCACCCAATGTGATCCCCATGAATAAATGAAGTAGGCACCGTTTCTAAGTCTGCCTTGCTGATGAAGAGACGATGCTCAGAGGGCCTAAGCCTCTGCTCCAAGCTCCCTAGTCAGTGAGGGAGGCAGGATTCAGACACCAGCTCTCTGCTGTGGCTCTGCACATCTCAATTCCTGTCCTTTTTCCATGGGACTTCACTTCTTGGTCTCCCAAACTAATGGCAAATGCCAGGATCTACAGGGCCTCTCCGGCCACTTCATGTGAATTGTCCCCTACAGGAGAGGTCAGTGTTTACTGAATTCAATTTTTGATGTCGTGAAAGGGCCTTTTGTTCTCATTGAAAGGTTCAAAAGGTTAAATTCAATGAAACTACTTTAGAATGTTCTACCTGATGTCATGTGAGCAGCTGGACCAAGCACTTCAGTTTTCATTCTGACTCTGCAGCCTTGGTGACCTACCCAACAGGCTAGTGGCCTGCCTCATGGCCCACACCAGGGTCTGTGCCCCCACCTTCCCTGGGGAGTCTGGGGAGAGCCAGGTGTCAAGGAGAACCCCCCAACCCCGCCACCAGGCAGACAGCCAGGGCGCACCCTGTCTGACCTCTGGCGTTCTGGCCAAGCTTTGGAGCAATCTGCTCCATGTGAACACCACTGGGAAAACCGGCTTTGCGTTGGAATGTTGCTTCCCTCTATCCTTTTGCCCATAGCAAGGCCACCAAAGTGGGTCCTGATCCTTTGCCCCGATCTCATGCTCAGGGAGGAAGCCACGCCCGACAGCGGCCTGCAGGCTGTGCGCGGGGCAGTCAGCGCAGACTTGCATTTTACCGACAGTGGACAGCTGGACATGGCTCTCACAGGGGAGAGGGAATCTTCTGGAATAACTCAAGCCCCTTGAGACTCCTGACCCAGATGGAGCCTCAGGCTGCGAAGGACTCAGGCCTGTCGGGGCCTCAGAACCAAAACCAGCTTTCCTGTCCTGTGTTCTCCATTGGCTCTCGAAAGTGGGGTCACCTCCCAGAAAGCAAATGTTTTCCACCACACTGACAAAAAAAAATCATGAGTCTGGCACCCGGGTCTGCGCTGCTCCCAGCCGAGTTGCTGGCCTCTGGACCCGAGGTCGACTGAGGAACCGGGGCTGGAGCATTAACACGGAAGGTGGCTGCCGGACACGGCACTGGGTGCCGGGCAGAGCTGGTGGCCGGGGGGACGGCTGGCGGGGGAGAGGGGGAGGGTGCAGGGGGATGTTGCTTTTCAGACTGTTGTCAAAAACTTTTTTCCAATAAAAAATAAAAAACCTTCCAAGGAAGAGAAGAGAAGAAGCTGGGAAGCCTCTACCTCATCCATCCTTATACATTTAGAAAAAAGAAACCAGAAGTGGAGGAAATCAAAAATAAAAACACTTCGGAAGCAGCATACTGCACTGGCATTTCTGCTCGCCCAGCTCCATTCTGGAGACCGTTTCCCCGGCTTCACCCCCAGCTGCTGGAGACTTTGGATGGGTCCCCAACTCCCAGAAACTCAATTTCTGAAGCTGAACTCACGGAGCTGTTTTGGGCTTGAAAATACAATCCTGGGACGTTGTTTTGTACTACTGCCCTGACTGCTGTTGACTGCAGAAAGGGTGCCCCTTCCTCACCCTCCTTGAGGGGAACCCTTGCACAGACCCGAAAGGGCTTGGAAAACTTGTCCCAATTTCTCTCTCCCATGTTTGACTCAGGCCAAACCCAAATTTCTTTGGCCCAAACCCTCCTCACCTCCTCCAATGTCAACCCATGTGCTTCCAAGAAATGAAATCCACGTGTTTCTGAATCATTTCCACTTAAGTCATCCAGATGAAGCTCAAGAAGTAGGTTTTGTCCCGGAGACGCCTTCCAAGTATCCCTGCCTGCCTTACCCAGTCTCCCTGAGCGACAGGAAGCTCCCGTTGGCCAAGAGATACTCTACCATCTTCCAGAAAGGCTCCAGCAGAGCTGAGGTGACGAAGGTCCTAAGTCTGATGGCCACAGGACCTGCATGTTCAGAACCCACGGAGCTCGCCCAAGGGGATGATGGGTGACCTGGACATAGATGCTCGTGGTTACGTCACCTCCACATACAATTTCCTCACCAAAGCTGCTGCGTGTTTTTCAATATTGACAGAGGAATAAAGGCTGTGGGGTGAGACCTTAGTGTCAGTAGCAGATTCCTCCCTGAATATGATTGCAGATGAGATCTCCCCTAAATACAGAAGCAGATGCCACTTGGCAGGAGTGTCCTCAGCCTTCATGTCCCTGTCCAGCCAGTGGAGACTTTACTAACTTGCACTGCCAGACCAGGTGCTCTGTAAATAAAATCTTCCCTGGATGTGGAGCCCAGTCTGGGTTGATGTGAAATTTGATAGTCTCGATGAAAGGGCTTCCATTCAAAAATGTCTCCTCTCACCGGCTGATATTTCACCATTAGAGATTCATTCCTTTGGCTGAGCTGTGTTGCTAACATTTCCTATGAAATGCAAGTATCTGGATGTGGAGGACAGTAGTATGTTGTCAATCACCAGATCCTCTGTGGGCTTTGTTTGGCTGACACCATGCCATGGAGAAGGAAGCCATTGCAGAGATGGAAGGAGTGGAACAGTGGGTGATAGGATGCCAAATGGTCAGTGCAATTGGGGGAGAATACCGAGAGCAGTGGAGAAGGCAATGGCACCCCACTTCAGTACTCTTGCCTGGAAAATCCCATGGATGGAGGAGCCTGGTAGGCTGCAGTCCATGGGGTCGCAAAGAGTCAGACACGACTGAAGTGACTTAGCAGCAGCAGCAGCAGCAGTGAGAGCAGTAGACACATTTGAGGTCAGTAGAGAGACTCCTGTGAATGCTAAGTCGCTTCAGTCATGTCCGACTCTTTGTGACCCTTTGGACTGTAGCCTGCCAGGCTCCTCTGTCCATGGGGATTCTCCAGGCAAGAATTTTGGGTTGCCATGCCCTCCTCCAGGACATCTTCCTGACCCAGGGATTGAACCCACTTCTCTTATGTCTCCAGCATTGGCAGTCAGGTTCTTTACCGCTAGCACCACCTGAGAAGCCCTAGAGAGACCCCCACTGGATAGTAAAGAGGCACAAGTCAGCTGTGGTTGCACCAGGCAGGGAAGGCAGGCAGAGCCGAGAGATATTCGTGTACCCCAGTTCTCAACACTCACTGCAAGGCATCTGCACACCCAAGGCTGCCAAGACTCCCCAGGGACCCTTGCTCAGCTGACAGGAGGTCACAGCCAAGTGGAGGCATCTGGCCCCAGCTGAGCACACTTGCTGAGCCAGTGCAGGGTGGGGGATAGGGGGTTCTGATGGCTGGAGGAGGGCGGGCATTTGCGGTGTGTAGGGCTTTAAGGCAGCCAAAGTAAACCCATGTGTATGCAGTTACATAACCTGCTCAGCCAGGCTGAAACAACCTCCCGCCCCTGCCCCGTGACAGCAGGAGCCAGGACCCGGGCACCCGCACCTTCCCCTGTGAGCAGGCGAGGGGGGCTCAGGTCCTTCTCTGGGTTTGGTGCACGAATAGCGAGGCTGCGGGGGATCCATGGGCTTCTGGAGAAGGAAAATGCTAGATGAAGGCCAGAGCCCGCAGTCAGTTCCAGGAGGGAGCTGACGACTTGTCAGGAAGCCCAGGTGAGGGGCTGAGTGGCCAGTGCCAGAGGCTGGGGCCCACGCCAGCCAGTAGAGCCCCGGATGTCCAGTTCTCACAGCCCATGGTCCTCTATAGACTGAGAGAGGCCTGCAGACAATCACACACGTGTGAGTACACATACACATACACACACACACAAACATGTGGAGAGAGACACAGGTGGTTGTGAGGGAGAGCCCTAATCAGTCCAGAGTGGTCCTGACTTACTGGTCTGAAGAGCTTTTCTGCTCAGGGGAGTTAGGTTTCTGGACTCACAAAGGACACATCTGGGGGCCTCCCTGCCTCCCCATTGCAGTTCTGACCCCCATTGACTGCACCAGTCCCGGAATCAGAGGGGGTTCACCAATTGCTCCCCGACACAGGCCGCCTCTGCCCCCGAGGGACCTGGTATGGGGAGACGTGTGATGAAGGATACACCTCCCCGCTCCCCACTCCCCTCACCTCTCCCATGCCCCTCCAAGCCCTTCCTAGGACCCCCAGCCCTTCCTTGGCCCCTCCAAGTCCCCTCTGCCTGAGCCCCTCTCAGCCCCTGCTCACTGCTCTCACCTGTCGAGGAAGAGTCCTTTTTCTAGGGAGCAGGCCTCTTCCCAAGGCCCTGGGAGGCTCCAGCATCATGAACCCTTCCTCTTCACTTGTTTCTGCATGTCTGAGCCTCCAGGTGATGGACACTGGGTGGCGTCTGGGCTGGGCAGAGAGGAAGCAGCAGACCTGCTACCCCAGCCTTCCTCCCCGCTGACCTGCAGGCACAGCCAGGCAGGGTGTTGGAGGGGGGCCCATCCCACTGGGGCACATACGCCGAACTCAGTCCCAGCCCGGCCCTGTCGAGGCTTTTTGCACCTTCAGCCTGGCCCAACATCCACTCCAGACTCTTCTGTCCCAGGAGGGCGTCAGTGTACTATTTGAGAATATGTGGTTCCCCCTCAACTAGGCTGTAAGCAGATATAAAGAGCACTTGAATGAAGATCCCAGCCCTGACATCACCTCCAGGGCCCACAGGCTGACCGTGGCCCGCACATCTTGGAGGCCCCAAGTCTGCCTTGAACTGGCTCCCCAGGCAGATGAAGAAACCAAACAGCACCTTCTTGCTTCCGACTCCAGAGCCGCACCTCCTCGTGCCCGCACCAGGCCTGAGCAGCAGGGATCACCGCCTATGGGAAAGACCTGGTGGAGGGCAGAGACCCCCCACTCCTGACAATACCCACCCACCCGAGTTTCATGGCTGGAGGGACTGAGGCAGAGACACCTGACCTGAGCGTGCCCTGGGCTGGTCCAGCAGAGAGCAAGGCCTTGAAAGGAAGGCCAGGAGGTGACCATGGGGAAATGGGCAAAGTGGACTTCAGCCATCCCTTCCCTCTGTGGTCTAGCCTCTTCTAACCTTTTGTTCTGATACCAGCAAAATATCTCTTCCCTCCTGTCTTCTCTAGCATTCACAAAGAAACTGATGTTACCCTATTCGATGCCAAAGAGCAAATATTTATTCAGTAAACATTAAGTTCTTAGCATGTGAGAAAACAAAATAGTAACTCCCCACGTGCGGTGAGAGCTGAGTATGCCAGGTGCTTCCTTCCTTGTCCAGGGGAGATTGGGAGAAGGGGACCACGGGCCCCACCTTGGGCCTCAGCGTGGGGATGGGTGGGCGCTGGAGGGACAGGTGAGAGCAGGCTTGAGGCTGACAAATTGGTGGGGCCAGAGCAGGCCCATGTCAGTTAAGGAAAGAAGGGAGTGTAGCTTTGGGGGAACAGGGGGAAAATGTTAGTGATACATTCTGATCAAAGGAATGAATCTCTAGTGGTCAAATATTAGCTGGTGAGGGGAGGTATTTTTGAATAGAGGCACTTTCATTAAAACCATCACATTTTAAGCTAGGGTGCAGCCGGCTAGTATAGGCAAGAAGTCAAAATTAGGGATCTGGAGACTTGGGGAATGCACTGTGATTACCAGGATGTGGAGCTGGACTTCAATTCCACAGGTAGATGCAGTCAGAGATCCTGGGGCAGGGCAGGTGCAAGCTAGTGGGCCTTTGGTGCAGGCATAGAGGCCATGCTGGAGGAGGCTGTAAGGGGAGGGGCAGCAATTCAGGCTGGAGGAGCCCAGGCAGGGGTGGAGGCGTGGAGGAGAGAGGTGCGGCCAAGGGTATGGACAGGTCGGATGGATGGGTTGAGGAGGGGAAGGAAGAGGCCAGAGCAACTTTACAGCAACACTGAGAGACATGAAACTTGGTTCAGTAAGGTCAATTTTACACTAAAACTGCAATTTTATTCTATATTACAATCACTTATGATAGAGGACAGCACAGCAGGAGCCCGCAAGCCTGCAATGGGTAGGGGTGAGGAGGGTTGCCCAGGGAGGCTGGGGCAGCTGGGGGAGGGGCTGTGCCCATCTACTCAGTTCCACCTGTCTATGAAACAGGGCCTGGCTTATTGGTAGATTTTTTTACCTCTTACTGTTTTAATTAAACTCTTCCCACTCCTACCCCTGATTATAGAGTTTTTACCTGCCTTATTTGTTGCCTAGGGCTGCTGGGACAAATCGTCACAACCTAGGGGGCTTAAAACCACTGAAATTTACCCTCTCACAGTTCTGGAGACTCATGCTCATTTGTGTCTGACTATTTTGCAACCCCATGAATTGCAGTGCACCAAGCTTCCCTGCAGCAGCACGCCAAGCTACTAAAATCCCTGCAGATGGTGACTGCAGCCATGAAATTAAAAGATACTTGCTCCTTGGAAGAAAAGCTATGACCAACATAGACAGCATATTAACAAGCAGAGATATCACTTTACCAACTAAGGTCCGTCTAGTCAAGGCTATGGTTTTTCCAGTAGTCATGTATGGATGTGAGAGTTGGACTATAAAGAAAGCTGAGCATCAAAGAATTGATGCTTTTGAACTGTGGCGTTAAAGACTCTTGAGAGTCCCTTGGAATGCAAGGAGATCCAACCTAAAGGAAATCGGTCCTGAATATTCATTGGAAGGACTGATGCTGAAGCTGAAACTCCAATACTTTGGCTACCTGATGGGAAGAACTGACTCATTGGGAAAGACCCTGATGCCGGGAAAGATGGAAGGCAGGAGGAGAAAGGGACAACAGAGGATGAGATGGTTGGATAGCATCACTGACGCGATGGACATGAGTTTGAGCAAGCTCCAGGAGTTGGTGATGGACAGGGAGGCCTGGCGTGCTGCAATCCATGGGGTCGCAAAGAGTCGGACACGACTGAGTGACTGAACTGAACTGAAGCTTCCCTGTCCTTCACTATCTCCCAGAGTTTGCTCAAACTCATGTTCTTTGAGTCGGTAGTGCCTTTCAACCATCTCATCGTCTGTCGTCCCCTTCTCTTCTTGCCCTCAATCTTTCCCAGCATATACTTAATAGTTATTTGAATTTCATAGCTCTGAACTACCTGTGTTTGACTTTTGCCCATTTATCTATTGGCACAAGATTTTGCTCTAGGGAAAGGTAACTGCGATTCCCCAGGAGAGGAAACTGTCCCTTGGGCTGTACCCACGTTGTCACCGAGGCCTGGGAGCTGCTCCACTGTTACACTCGGCCCCAGACATCAGGATGGGCTTCTCTCACCCCTCCAGACACCTCTGATCAGCTCCTCCAGTTTAAGGTGGAGGTAACACTGCTTGGCTGCTTCTTACAAGCCACCCACTGAGAACAACATCTTTATTGCAGGAGAGACTTGACCTTGAGTGCAAAGCCAACAAGGAGAAGTACGCAAATTTGCTGTCGATATGATGATTGAATGCTGAGATCCTCCCTGATTAATTAAGCTGCAAGTCCAGTATTTGGATACCAGGACTCTCCTCCCCCGTCACCAAGCTGCATAACCACCACGTGGAAACTGCTGGATGATGGATTGTAAACAGCTGGCGGGATCACGCCTTCACTGCCCAAGGAACTGCAAACCAAAAAAATCCACATGTTTAATAAACAGTTGATGATTCAGAATGTGAACGGAAAAAAGAGATGTGAGGGCTGCTTCTTGGATTTAGAGCTGAGCTGGCTGCGGGCTTGATTCTCACCCTTGGGCACAAGACCCCAGACACCCTGCTTGCACGAAGGTTCCCAGGGTCAGAGCCACAGTCCATCCTGAAATATCGTGGATGTGGGCAGCCCCCTCTGATAGAGGCCGAAGTCACGGAGAGCGGGGCGGGGGGTTTTAGGGACACTAAACACCCAGTCGGCCCTGAGAAGGAAATCAGCCCAGCCCCTCAGCCCAGCCCTGAACACAGTGGTGCTTAATAAACGTTAGCACATAGGAGGGGGTCAGCAGTCACTGGGGCCAGGATGGGAAGCTGGAACCCAGGTGGGGCCCCTCTCAGAACCACCCATCTCATCTTCTGTCCAGGCGGGTGTGCTGCGTGTCCTGGGCAGTGACCTGGAGACTTCAGGTGTACTGAAGAAAGCCACCTCCAGCGGAGGTGACAGCTGAAGGTGCTGAGAAGTGGGATGAGGGAAGGGCGGCTCTGAATATCAGGACTGAAGGACCGCAGAGGGTTGCTAGGCCCCCGAGGAGCAGAGCCAGGACAAAGAGATGCAACCGGAGCTGGACGGACGGGGTGGCCGGTTGGGGATGGAGGCGAGGATGGCCCTCTGTGGCAAGTAGGACACATGGGAATCTGGCCAGAGGAATTGGGGAGGCGAGGGCCATCGCTGGGCTGGGCGGACCTGAGCTCGTCTGCAGACTGAGCCCACAGGCGAGGGGCAGCCGCTGCAAACAAGGCCGGGGAGAGGTGTCAGAGACAGAGGGGACATGGAGGGGGGAGGCGGGCAGGAGGAGGGTGACTGGGGCCACAAAGAGAGCTACGGAGGTCAGGAGGGATGCTGTGTAAAGAAGTCCTTCATTTTTTAATTTTTTTAGCTCTGTCCTGACCATTCTGTTTAAAGTATAGCCCTCATCTCATCATCACTCTATATTCTCTTTTTTTTTCCCAAAAAAACCCTGAAGTTTATAGTCTCTCTCTCACTCAAATGCAGGCTCAAAGAAGGCAGCTGTTTTTGTCAGTGACATTTTTCCAGCACCTAGAAATTTCCTGACATATAGAAGGTGCTCAGTAAACACTTACTGGGTGAGTGAGTGAAGAACAAGGCAGAAACGTGTGCACTGTAGGGTTATATAGACCTGTGATCAGTTTCAGGGTCAGGATGGTGTTGGCCAAGGGGGCAGAGCCCGAAAGCAGATGGAAGCTCCAGTGAGGACCGGTGAACAGTGCCAGGAGCTGGTTATGCATATATATAAAAAAAGTGAAACTGGATCTGTATCTTGAACCAAACACAAAAGATTGCTTCCAGATGGGTAAGCACTGGTGTGTGAAAATCCAAACTATGAAAGTAAAGCTACAGGACACTATCTTTAGGTACTCGAGACTGGGAAGGGTTTGTTAAGATAGGAGAGGGGAAAAGCACAGCGGGAAAGGCAGACTGCATCTGCAAAAAACTCCCACTGCATCCCAGTCAGGAACTACATCAAAAGACAAAAGGCAGGAACTTCCCTGGTGGTCCAGAGGTTAAGAATCCATGCTTCCATTGCAGGGGGCACAGGTTTGATCCCTGGTCGGGGAACTAAGATCCTGCATTGTTGTTGTTCAATCGCTAAGTCGCGTCTGACTCTCTGTGACCCCATGAGTTGCAGCACGCCAGGCTTCCTGTCCTTCACTATCTCCCTGACTTTGCTCAGACTCATGTCCATTGAGTCAGTGATGCCATCCAACCATCTCATCCTCTGTCGTCCCCTTCTCCTCTTGCCCTTAATCTTTCCCAGCATCAGGATCTTTTCCAGTGAGTCGGCACTTCGCATCAGGTGGCCAAAGTATTGGAGCTTCAGCTTCAGCTTCAGCCCTTCCAATGAATATTCAGGATCCTGCATGCTGTGCCAAAAAAAAAAAAAAAAGACGAAAGGGCAGAGGGCAGAGGTGAGGAAAGGTCTGCACGGTAACAGGGCAGGGAGCCCACTTGCAGAGGAAGCTATGGACAGATGCAGATCTCATTATCTCATTAATAATCAGTGAGATCTCAATAAACCCCAGTGAGAGACCACTCCATACCCACCAGTTTCCCGCATGAAAACAGACAAGCACAGTAGACACGAGCAGTCCGTTTTGCCTTCCAAGTTGCCTCCCTGACCAGGCAAGTGGGGGCAGTGCAGAGGGTGTTCTAGTTTCCTTTTTTTTTTAAATTGAAGTATAATTGATTTAGTTGAAATTAGTTTTAGGTGTACGGCATAGTGATCCAGTTTTTTGTTTTTTTTTTACAGTTTATACTCCATTAAAAGTTACTGCAATATGAACTATTAGGTATAGAGTCATCTACAGGGATATACTGGACAATGTGGGAAATATAGCCAATATTTTACAATAACTATAATTGGAATATAACATTTAAAAATTGTGAAACACTATACGGTACACCTGTAACTTATATAATATCGTAAAGGGGCTTCCCAGGTGGCTTAGTGGTCAAGAATCCACCCGCCAAGGCAGGAGAAACAGAAGACATGTGTCCCATCCCAGGGTCGGGAAGATCCCCTGGAGGAGGAAGTGGCAACCCACTCCAGTATTCTGCCTGGAAAATTCCATGGACAGAGGAGCCTGGCAGGCTGCAGTCCACAGGGTCACAAAGAGTTGGACACGACTGAGCACACAAATCACATAGCAACTATACTTCAATAAAAAACGTTAAAGACACTAAAAAAAAAGGTACCATAAATAGTGGTTATAATTTGGTTTTCTTTAAGCTCTACACATATTTTGGAATATACTATATTTCCGCATGTATGACAACTTTTTAAGGAAGTAGAAGTTTCCATCCTTTTAGTTAGAGAAAAATAATTTGAAAAATAGGATTCAGAACTCCAATCTCTGTAGATTTTACATCGTTTCTGTTTTGTGTTTCCTTAAAGATCAGGATTGTGTCTTATTCATACTTTTATTCTCTGTACTTACTGCGTGTGTGCATGTACGTGCTAAGTCACTTCAGTCATGTCTGACTCTTTGTGAATAATAGGTGTTAAATAAACAATTAGAGGTCTTAAAAGAATGGAGAATAAGCTTCCCCAAAGGCCGTGTCCCCAGGAACCCTGTAACTCTAGAGAATTCCAGAGGGTTCAGAGAAAGTAAGTCCAGGATTGAATTAAGCTGTGACTGAAGAATTAGTAAGAAGGACACTTAGGTGTGTGTGTGTGTGTGTTCGGTCATATCTAACTCTTTGCGACCCCAGGGAGTGTAGCTCGCCAGGTTCCTCTGTCCATGGAGTTTTCCAGGCAAGAATACTGGAGTGGGTTGCCATTTCCTTCTCCAGGGGATCTTCCTGACCCAAGGATCGAACCCACGCCTCCTGCATCAACATGTGGATTCTTTACCACTAGTGCCACCTGGGAAGCTAATCTTTATACAGATGCTCTTTTTAAAACACCAGGACTTCCCTTGTGGTCCAGTGGCTAAGACTCTGTGCTCCCAGTGCAGGGGCCCGGGGTTCAATCTGTGGTCAGGGAACTAGATCCCCCATGTTACAACTAAGAGTTCACTTGCCGAAACTAAAGACACCATGCACTGCGACTAAGACCCAGAGCAACCAAATAAATATTTTAAAAAACCCACTTACCAATATACATCACCTCTTACTACAAAGTTTTCTTATTAGTTATACTTAGCTATTCCATGGAAGAGCTTCGTGTATATTTAATAAGAATCATGCAAATCTGAATCTCAGTTGAAATTTTCCCCAGGAGAGGCCCAGTCGCCTTGTGTGAGTCCTGGATGGAGATAAGGGTCCCTGAGGAGCAACAGGGGACACCCCGGGGACTGGACTCGGGTCCGAGCTGATGCTCAGCCTTGAATGTTCACAACAGTTCAGTTCAGTTCAGTTCAGTTGCTCAGTCATGTCCAAATCTTTGCGACCCCATGGACTGCAGCATGCCAGGCCTTCCTGTCCATCACCAACTTCTGGAGCCCACTCAAACTCATGTCCATTGAGTCAGTGATGCCATCCAACCATCCCATCCTCTGTCGACCCCTTCTCCTCCTGCCCTCAATCTTCCCCAGCATCAGGGTCTTTTCCAGTGAGTCAGTTCTTCCCATCAGGTGGCCAAAGGATTGGAGTTTCAGGTTCAGCACCAGTCCTTCCAATGAATATTCAGGACTGATTTCCTTTAGGATGGACTGGTTGGATCTCCTTGCAGTCCAAGGGACTCTCAAGAATCTTCTCCAACACCTCAGTTCACAGATCAAAAGCATCAATTCTTCGGCACTCAGCTTTCTTTATAGTCCAATTCTCACATCCATACGTGACTACTGGAAAAAGCATAGCTTTGACTAGACGGACCTTTGTTGGCAAAGTAATGTCTCTGCTTTCTAATATGCTGTCTAGGTTGGTCATAACTTTTCTTCCAAGGAGCAAGCGTCTTTTAATTTCATGGCTGCAGTCACCATCTGCAATGATTTTGGAGCCCCCCCAAAATAAAATCTGTCACTGTTTCCACTGTTTCCCCATGTATTTGGCATGAAGTGATGGGACCAGATGCCATGATCTTAGTTTTCTGATTGTTGAGTTTTAAGCCAACTTTTTCACTCTCCTCTTTCACTTGCATCAAGAGGCTCTTTAGTTCTTCTTTGCTTTCTGCCATAAGGGTGGTGTCATCCGCATATCTGAGGTTATTGACATTTCTCCTGGCAATCTTGATTCCAGCTTGTGCTTCCTCCAGCCCAGAGTTTCTCATGATGTACTCTGCATATAAGTTAAATAAGCAGGTGACAATATACAGCATTGATGTACTCCTTTCCCTATTTGGAACCAGTCTGTTGTTCCATGTCCAATTCTAACTGTTGCTTCCTGACCTGCATACAGGTTTCTCAAGAGGTAGGTCGGGTGGTCTGGTATTCCCATCTCTTTCAGAATTTTCCATAGTTTGTTGTGATCCACACAGTCAAAGGCTTTGGCATAGTCAATAAAACAGAAGTAGATATTTTTCTGGAACTCTCTTGCTTTTTTGATGATCCAACAGATGTTGGCAATTTGATCTCTGGTTCCTCTGCCTTTTCTAAATCCAGCTTGAACATCTGGAAGTTCACGGTTCACATATTGTTGAAGCCTGGCTTGGAGAATTTTGAGCATTACTTTACTAGCTTGTGAGATGAGTGCAATTATGTGGTAGTTTGAGCATTCTTTGGCATTGCCTTTCTTTGGGATTGGAATGAAAACTGACTTTTTCCAGTCTTGTGACCACTGCTGAGTTTTCCAAATTTGCTGGCATATCGAGTGCAGCACTTTCACATCGTCATCTTTGAGGATTTGAAATAGCTCAACTGGAATTCCATCACCTCCACTAGCTTTGTTCATAGTGATGTTTCCTAATCCCCACCTGACTTCGCATTCCCGGATGTCTGGCTCTAGGTGAGTGATCACATCATCATGGTTATCTGGGTCAAGATCTTTTTTGTACAGTTCTTCTGTGTATTCTTGCCACCTCTTTTTATATCTTCTGCTTCTGTTAGGTCCATACCATTTCTGTCCTTTATTGTGCCCATTTTCACACATGAAATGTTCCCTTGGTATCTCTAATTTTCTTGAGATCTCTGCTGCTGCTGCTGCTGCTAAGTCGCTTCAGTCGTGTCCGACTCTGTGCGACCCCATAGACGGCAGCCCACCAGGCTCCACCATCCCTGGGATTTTCCAGGCAAGAATACTGGAGTGGGTTGCCATTTCCTTCTCCAGTGCATGAAAGGGAAAAGTGAAAGTGAAGTCGCTCAGTCGTATCCGACTCTTAGCGACCCCATGGACTGCAGCCTACCAGGCTCCTCCGTCCGTGGGATTTTCCAGGCAAGAGTACTGGAGTGGGATGCCATTGCCTTCTCCAGAAGAGATCTCTAGACTTTCCCATTCTATTGTTTTCCTCTATTTCTTTGCACTGATCTCTGAGGAAGGCTTTCTTATCTCTCCTTGCTAGTCTTTGGAACTCTGCATTCAAATGGGTGTATCTTTCCTTTTCTCCTTTGCCTTTCATGTCTCTTCTATTCACAACTATTTGTAAGGCCTCCTCAGACAACCATTTTGCCTTTTTGCATTTCTTTTTCTTGGAGATGGTCTTGTTCCCTGTCTTCTGGACAATGTCACGAATCTCCATCCATAGTTCTTCAGGCACTCTGTCTATCAGATCTAATCCCTTAAATCTATTTGTCATTTCCACTGTATAATTATAAGGGATTTGATTTAGGTCATACCTGAATGGTCTAGTGGTTTTCCCTACTTTCTTCAATTTAAGTCTGAATTTGGCAATAAGAAGTTCATGGTCTGTGCCACAGTCAGTTCCTGGTCTTGTTTTTGCTGACTGTATAGAACTTCTCTATCTTTGGCTGCAGAGAATATAATCAATCTGATTTCAGTATTGACCATCTGGTGATGCTCATGTGTAGAGTCTTCTCTTGTGTTGTTGGAAGAGGGTGTTTTCTATGACCAGGGCGTTCCCTTGGCAAAACTCTATTAGCCTTTGCCCTGCTTTATTCTGTACTCCAAGGCCAAATTTGCCTGTTACTCCAGGTGTTTCTTGACTCTCTACTTTTGCATTCCATTCCCCTATAATGAAAAGGACATCTTTTTCGTGTGTTAGTTCTAGATTGTCTTGTAGGTCTTCATTGAACCGTTCAACTTCAACTTCTTCAGCATTACTGGTCGGGGCATAGACTTGGATTACTGTGATATTGAATGGTTTGTCTTGGAAACAAACAGAGTTCATTCTGTCATTCTTGGGATTGTATCCAAGAACTGCATTTCGGACTCTTTTGTTGACTATGATGAAGAGACAGAGCCAAAGCAAAAACAACACCCAGTTGTGGATGTGACTAGTGATAGAAGTAAAGTCCAATGCTATAAAGAGCAATATTGCATAGGAACCTGGAATGTTAGGTTCATGAATCAAGGCAAATTGGAAGTGGTCAAACAGGAGATGGCAAGAGTGAACATCAACATTTTAGGAATCAGCAAACTAAAATGGACTGGAATGGGTGAATTTAACTCAAATGACCATTATATCTACTACTGTGGGCAGGAATCTCTTAGAAGAAATAGAGTAGCCATTGTAGTCAACAAGAGAGTCTGAAATGTTCACAACAGATCTGGGCTAAAACAGGGACTCACACAACAAAGATTGCCCAGACAGCCTCACCTGGCCTTGAAGGGGCAGAGGGTCCATGGGGAGTAGAGGCAGGGACCCCAGTGTCACCTGGTGTTGGAGGGACCTCTAATGGGAGGACAGATCTGGGCACCTGGATCCCCTGCCATGTGAGCAGTTCCTGGGGGCTTCGGGGTTCTTTGGGTGAGAAAGGTGTTTCTCATGAAGGAACTGGAGGGTTGATCAGGGGACCTGAAGGGAGGGTGAAGAGCAAATGGAGGGAGGTGGGATTAAAACCCATCTGCCCTTCTCTAGTGCAGAAAGCATCACCTGGGCCGTGTGGGTCCCGTTAGTCCCCAGGAGAGGGCTCACAAGATCCAGGTGATTCTCTGGACCAAGTCCCAGAGGCCCCCGGAGGCCCCTTCAGGCTCCTGAACTCTGGGGATTCCCAGTGTGTGGCCTGAAGTAGACCTGTTGCAGGTATAGAAAAGGGGGATCCCTTTGGAGCAGGTTTGGGGGGAGTTGATAGATGGGATGGGTGTCCCAGACCCACTGATCCCCACTTCCGCCCCCAGGCTGGAAGAGGGGCAGGTCTGACCACATCCAGCTTTGTCTCCCCTGGGTCTCCCCTCACCCTGGACCTCAGTGGGCAGACACCCCCACAGCCACAAACCCCATCCAGACTAGATCTCTAGGGAAGGAGGTAGGACAAGCAGGGCAGTCACTGGACCCCCAGTCCACTGGAGGGCCCCACCCACTGAAACCAGCAGTGGGTGGGTGGGAGAGGCGGGTAGGAGAGCCCCAGGGCAGCATGTCCCCCAGTCTGGGTCCCCACTGAACTCCCAGGAGGGGCACCTGCAGGAAGGTGACCGGCCATGACCTCAGGACCCTCGCACCCTCCCTCCTGCCCCGAGGGGTGAGGACAGGGGTACAGATGTGACCCAGGCATCAGAGGCCAGCCACTCACGAACATACTTTAGAAATGAGGTGTTCAATTATAACATTTTAAAAAGCGCCAGGTCGGACACAACCAGAAGAAAGTAAAAGGAAGAAGCAAACCGAAGAATCAAACCCAAATTTAAGAAGTAGTGAGAAAACAGGGAACAGAGAAAGTGGGGGTGGGACCCAACATTTGTGTTTCCAATTAGCCTATTGTGGTGATGCTCTGGGGAAAAGGGCTGGTGACAATGAGCAAAACGTGGCTGGAGGAAAAGGAGCTGGCCGGGTGGCGAGCAAAGTGTGTCTCACAAATGCAGTGATTTGTTTTCACAACTAAAACCTCTCTCATTTCAGATCACAAGGGAAAAGACTTGGATAGCGGCCTGTCTGATGGCCCTGGGGACCCAGGACAGCTCAGAGAGCCTGACAGTTAAGTCAGCGCCCTGAGTCTGGGGGTGTTGGTTCCCTGCCGCCTTCCCCCAACCCAGTGACCTCAGCCTCCACTGCTAGGCTGTCGCCTTGGTGCTGGTCCTGACTGGGCCTCAGTCCAATCCTGAAACCAAGCTCGATCCTCCATGTCCTGTGGCCTTTGGGTGATGGGGGTCCCTGGGGTGCAACACTTGGTGCCCCCCTGCTCTGGCCCAACTCCCTGAAGCCAGCGGGACCTCATGGCAGCTTTCAGACCCCTGCCTCTCAGCTCGTGTCTCTGGTGGCTGGAGGTGCAGCCGCCAGACCGGGGCTTTCCTTTTCCACAAGCTGGATGTGTCTTCGTCTGGCACTGTTGCCAGGCCCCAGGTACCTCCACCTGGACCCCTCTGGCTGGACCCGCAGATGCCCTCCCCATTCACATGCCCACTTCCCAGGACAGAGCCACAGGGCCCATTTCCTGAGCCAAACCTGACCAAGCCCGGAAGTCTTCCCTGCTCTGACCCCGTCCCTGTGGGGGGGGCCTCAAGTCACACAGCCTTGAAGTTTGACCCCCAGTGGCCCTGCTCCGAGCTGTGTACCCTTAACTGTACTCTCGCCTGTCCCTCCCTGCATGGATGGGGATCTCCTCTCTGGTTCTGACCCCAGTTCCCTCTCCAGGGACCTGCCTGGTGTTCAGCGCAGACGAATTAGGTCAGACTTGCAGCATCGCTCCTTCCTGGCCTTTGTAAAGGCCTGGGGGACCTGGGACCATCTCTTCCTCACGCCAAGCTCTGCACCCACCAGTCCCACCCCCAGGACTGTTCCTTCTCCATTTGCCTCCCTCCCACTCACTTTTCTGTCTGGATGTTCTGACCTTCTACCCTTTCTTCCTCACTTTTAGTTGAGGTTTCCTGACCGCACCAAACAGCCAAAAGCACAATCACCTTCTCGGGTGCTTCCCCAGCAGGGCTACCCCAGGTCCCCTCTTCTGAGGTCCCTTCAGCAAGAGTAGGTGATCAGGACAGGGTGTGTCCCTGCCTCCTGGGCAGACCTGGAGAGAGGGATGAGCACCCTACATCCACGTCTTCACCCCCGAGTAGAGGGAGAGTGTGTTGACCCTCCTGAGACTGTAGCCAGGCCTGTCAACCCTGCAGGTCAGCCTGCAGACACCCTCCCCTCAGCCCTCTGGGATCCAGATTCCTCACTGCCTGCGGGAGTGGGGGACACTATCACCTCCCAGGTCAACTGGTGTCTGTCTGCCCCATAGTCTGTTCCGTCCGCGGCCCTCTGTGAAGTCCCAACATCGATGGTGGGGGTGGGTTTTGCAGCTCCGTGCTGGTCTGTGCTCCCAAGTTCCCAAAAATTTAAGGAATGTCGGAGGTCTGGGGTCAGAATGTAAACAAGGCATCGTACAGCATCAGCAAGGGCAGTGACCTCGCCGTGAACCGCGGGGTGTCCCTGACGCCTCAGAGGGCCGTTTGTGTCTTCGGTCTCATGAAAACACAACAGCTCGGCTCTTACGAGTGTGAAGTTCAAGTCTTAAGTTAACCAACTTTCAAGTTCCAGAAAAATTGCCTACTTGTTATTTTTTCTCATGGAGTTTTTTCTCTTCTGCATGTGGCGTGGGTCAGCAACCCTGACATGGACCATCTCGGCACTGCTGCCCTGGTTGCAAGAGGATCAGCCTGGAGGGCAGCTGGAGGGCCAGGACGGGACCAGTATCTGTCCCCGAGAGACCTTGCTGGCCGGCCTCAGCCCTGGAGGCAGAGGGACAACAACTCTGAAAGGGGCTCCTCTGAGGACAAGACCGCGGTGAAGAAAAGGCAGCGTGCAAATGTCAAGGGGGAGGGAAAGAAGCTGGCTTTGTAGGAAGACATTCCCCAGGAAGAAAGCGGGGATTATTCGAGATCTGATGATTCTGCCATAAGAAACAGAAGCTCTGATAGGAAAATATATACATAAGGGCATGCTGAGGCGGGGGTAGGGTAGGGGCGGTGGTGGTGGCGGGGGAGTAGCACCCACGTCCTGAACTTTCATACTGTTTCCATTTTCTCAGCTCGCTTGTGCATTATTCCTAGAAAAAAGTGAAGCTGCTCAGTCATGTCCGACTCTTTGCAACCCCATGGACTGTAGCCTATCAGGCTCCTCTGTCCATGGGATTCTCCAGGCAAGAATTCTGGAGTGGATTTCCATTTCTTTCTCCAGGGGATCTTCCCGACTCAGGGATTGAACCCGGGTCTCCCGCATTGCTGGCAGACACTTTACCGTTGAGCCACCAGGGAAGCCCAGAAAGAAAAAAAAACTGATATGAAGAAATTTATTCGGGAAGGACTGAGGCCATGTGGATACTGTGTGAGCAGGACAACTTGTTATCTCTGCAAACCCAGGACGCAGACCCAGACACCGCCTCCCAGGCTGTGGGTTGGACAGTACCAAGAACATCAGAGTCACCCCCTTAGTCCCCAAGAACCCACAGGCTCTGGAGCTGCAGCTGCACCTCCTGCCCTCCCGGTCGCGAGGGCTGGGGGACTCGAAGTACCAACCTGTCTGAGGATGGGTTTCCTGGATCTCAAGAGGAGCAGTTGTCCTAAATCATAGAATTAGTCTGACACAAGAAAAGGGAGGGAGTAAGAAGAAAAGTAGGTTCTAGAGCAAAAGTCATGATTCTTTAACGTGGCTCAGTAGATGCAAAGCCAACCCCCTACCCTGCTCAAGGGTTAGGATTGCACGCTGTTTTTGCAGGATGGCCCTCTTCATGGATGACTGCCTTGTGGCTCATCTGTCGTGCTGTAGTCCGTGGGGTCAAGAAGAGTCAGACACGACTTGGCGACTGAACAACAACTTGCAGGATGGAGAGGCAACCTTGGGGACCCAGCCCTGTCCTTTGGGATGGTCCCAGGGCCCTGACCACTCACACCTGGACTTTCCTGGGCAGAGCAGACACCTGGAGCCCCCAGCGCCCATGTCTGATTTCCCCTGAGTCTCTAGAGGGGAGGCGGGTTTACCTGGAGCTGGGCCATCAGTGGGGAGAGAACAATCCTGAGATGAATCCAGAATGTTCCAGCCGCTCTACCAGGAAGAGGGAGGAACGGGCAGGTGGCCAAACCGTGGGTGTCTGGAAAGCCACAGAGCCTGTCACAGCGGCCACCACACGAGGGACATACGGAAGCCCTGCCTCTGCCTCGTTTTCCAGAGACCACGGACAGCGGCTGCCATGAGGAGCCCAGAAGGGGACTCACTTTGGAGTTGGTGTGGGCCCAGTAGAACAATGCGCCTTCCCTTCTGGGGTCACTGGGCACAGAGCAGGGGGGGCCCGAGAGGACGAGGGAACCAGCCCAGCCTCTGCTCACTGGTGACACCCCCAGGAGCTCAGCCAGGAAGGTGCTCCAAGGCTGTAATTTAGAGCGCTTATGGCCTGGGCTCCGTGGTGACAGTACTTGGACAGGCCCCTTTGGGTGTGTCACTCTAACTGGCAGGGCTCTGAGTCAGATTCTGGAGAGAAGCCAGTCAGACTCCCCCAAATCTTCACAAGCAGCTCTCAAAAGTTGGGGGGAGGACCCTGCAAACAGTGCCTGGTCAGGACCCACATTCAGTGCTTTTAAAACAAAGCACTTCTCTGCTCTTGCTGAAAAGATCACATGAGCCCCCCAGGCAAGGCCTCCTAACAGGCCATCAGGATCCCCTCATCTGGGGAGTTCCTGTCCCACTGTTTATGCTTAATTGGTTTAGATAGGAATAAAAATGTTAACAAGGAGGGCAGCAGCCAAAACCCACATGGTTCCAACCAATCAGCAAGAGTTTGTAGGCATGTTTTCATCTCTTACTAGCATTTATAACTAGTTTGTATTTGACTCCAATAACATTTTTCATTATGGCTCCTTAAGGGAGAGGAAAACAGAAATGCCAAGAAGGGAGGGTCTGTCTGGGTGGCCCTTGTTTGTAAAGTACATCTCCCAGATCTGACTGGGATCCTCACTGTGGCCACTCCCCATTCCAGAGGCTGGGGTCAGCAGGAGTGAGTCGGGACCCCGGTTCAGTGTGGCCTGGGACTAACACAAGGAGGAAGAGCACACAGACACAGCAGTGGTAACTGGCCAAGCCCACCCTCCGACATCCACCCTGCCCTACCCTTCCCTGCACTCTAACCTGGCACCAACACCCAACTGTGCCCCTGGAGGTGGGATTCCACCAAGCCGTCTGTGCTGACCACACTCCAGCCCCAGCCCCGTTCCAAGCATCACTCTTTGTAGGAAACACGGTAGAGAAATGCCGAATGCTGAGGAGTCTGGACTCCGGCACACTGAGGGTTTGTCTTTCCTGTGGTGGAGGAGGGCATCTCTGCAGTCAGACTGGCTGCCCTCCAGCCAGCATCGGAGGAAAGAGGTTGCAACTCTTGTGTCCAGGCCATGTGGGGAGTTTACCGAAGTCCAGATAGGTTCAGGGTCAAGGAAAACAAAAAAGAGAAGAAGCTAACATTTACGGAGCCCTTTCTAAGGCTAGCCATGTACTAGGTGCGTAGCTGTGTCAGTACACGTGACCAAAAAGCCCAAGTTAGATGATCACCCAAAGGGAGCTACTGGGGATAAGCTTAAGAGGCAGGGTCCAAGGCAAGGAGCAGATGCTATGAAGCAGAAGCAACGTGAAGGGGCAAAAAGGACAGGAAATACCAAAATCAGGAATAAAAGAGGAGTCAGTTACTACTGACCTTACAGACATTAAAAGAAATATACCGGGGTGACCCGGAGGGATGGGATGGGGAGGGAGGTGGAAGGGGGGTTCTGGAAGGGGAAAACATGTACACCTATGGTGGATTCATGTCAATGTACGGCAAAACAAACACAACCTTGTAAAGTTAAAAAATAGAAAATAAACTAATTTAAAAAAAAACCAGTCAATGCAAAAAAAAAAAAGAAATATAAAACAACACTATGAACAACTCTATACCAATAAACTAGACAGCTTAGATGAAATGGACAAATTCTGAGAAAGACATAAATTACCAAAAGTGACTCAAAAAGAGATAGAATCTGAACATGTAAAGATATTCAATTAATAATATCATCCCACAGGAAAAACCAGTTGACTCCATTGGTGAATGCTACCAAATATTAAAAGAAGAAATGACACCAATCATTCACAAACTATTCAAAACATAGAAGTGGAGGGAATACATCTCGATTCATTTGATGAGGTCAGTATTATCTTGATATTCTAACCAAAGACATCACAAGAAAAGAAGACTCTAGCCTAGTAAGCCTCATGAACATAGACACAATAGACTTCCCTGGCGGTCCAGTTGGTTAAGGCTTCACCTTCCAATGCAGGGGGTGCAAGTCTGATCCCTGGTTGGGGAGCTAAGTTCCCACACGCCTTGTGGCCAAAAAGCCAAAACATAAAACAGAAGCAATATTGTAACAAATCCAATAAAAACTTTAAAAATGGACCAAGTCCTTTCGGAACGAAAGTGCCAGACAAGCTTTGGGGTCCAAAAGCTGGTAGTGTGACCGTCCTTTCCCCAAAGTGGGGACACTAAAATTCACTGTGCTATGAAAAAAAAAAAAAGAATCTTAGACAAATACTGTACGGCATCACTTAGATGTGAAATCTAAAAAATATAGCAAACTGATGAATAGAGCAAAAAAGAAACAGAATCTCGGATATAGAGGACAAACTAGTGGTTACCAGTGGGGAGAGGAAAGAGAGGCGGGACAATAAAGGGGTAGGGGATTAAGAGGTATACAGACTGTTATGTATGAAATAAGCTACAAGGATATATTATACAGTGTGGGGAATATAGCCAGTATTTTATAATAATTATAAATGGAATATAACCTTTCAAAGTTGTGAATCACTGTATTGTACACTTATAACTTATATAATATTATACATTAGACTTTAATAAAGCAGTTAATGTATTTAAATATATAAGAAAAACTGTACTAAGCACCTCACGTGCTTGCATGCGTGCTAAGTCACTTTAGTCATGTCTAGCTCTTTGCAACCCTATGAACTGTAGCCTGCCATGTTCCTCTGTTCATGGGTTTCCTTCAGGCAAGAACACTGGGGTGGGTTGCCATGTCCTCCTCCAGGGGATCTTCCCAACCCAGGGACTGAACCCACATCTCCTGTGGCTTCTGCATTGCAGGTAGATTCTTTACTGCTGAGCCACTGAGGAAGTCCTAAGTACCTCACATATTCTGTTATATAATAAAAAATTTTAAAAAAGTAATAAGTCAATGGCTTTAAGCACATGAAAAGATGTTCAGTGTCCTTAGTCATCAGAGAACTGCAAATTAAAGACCACAGTGAGATACTACTCATGTCCACTGAAAAGACTATTATCAAAAAGACACAATAACAAATGTTGGCCAGGACATAGAGGAACTGGAACCCTCAAACATTTCTGGTGGGAAAGAAAAAGTGGAAGAGTTATGTTGGAAAATAGTTTGGCAGTTTCCTCAAAAGTTAAATATAAACTTACCGTTTGACCAAGTGATTCCACTCCTTGCTATCAACCATGGAGAAATAAAAACATGTCTTCACAAAGACTTGAATGTGAATGTTCACAGCAGAATTATTTATAATGGCTGAAACCTGGAAACAATTCAAATGTTCATTAGCTGGTGAATAAATAAACAAGATGTGGCCTATCCACACAATGGGATTCAATTCAGCAATGTAAAGGAAAAAACTACTGATGTATGCTACATGGATGAGTATCAAAACAAAAGTCTACCTATTTTATGATTCCATTTATATGAAATGTCTATAAAGGGCACATTTATAGGGACAGCAAGCAGATTAGTGGTTGCCTGGAGTTGAGAGGGATTTGGGGGATTGACTGCTAAAAGGCATGAGGGATGTTTTAGGGGTAATGAAAAATTTCTGAAACTTTCAGGGTTATGGTGATCACTGCACAATTTAGAAATTAGCTAAAAAGCATGTATTTTTACACTGAAAATGAGTTTTATGCACATTATACCTCAATAAAGCTTTTTTTTTTTAGTAAAGCTATTTGTAAAAAGTAACATCAGGGACACTACAGACCAGTGTTGCTGCAGTTTGAAAGAAGAGTACACAGGGAGGACAGGAGGAGGCTAGAGGGGTAACCCTCTCAGGGGACTGACTCACAATAACCAAACCCCTAGATACTGATGTACAAACCAAAAATGCTGACACTTCAATTTACCGCTCATCTGCCCATCAGTATTTTCTCATTCAGTAGGCAACAAATCAAAGGAAGCCAAGTTATAATCAGAAAATTAACAAAGAATCAGTACTAGGGGAATAGACAAATGAGCCCAAGAGGAGAATTGTTAATATGTAGTGGGGATGCCCACCTGCACCCCAGGACTATGCCTCCCATGAGGTTATGAATCCCACATTCAGGGCCAAAGCACCCTCATTCCAAGTGATGCTGAAGAACAAAACTAGATCTATCTCTCTGCACTCCCTTTTCTAGGTGCCATGCAGACCACACCCAACCATTTATATATCTTCCCTTCTCCAGGGGATCATCCCGACCCGGGTATCACACCCAGGTCTCCTGCATCCCGGGCAGATTCTTTACCATCTGAGCCACCAGGGAAGCTCCACTTTTCAAGCAGAGCAATACAATGCCTTAGAGAGACACTTCTGTATCAGCCCGTATAACGTAAATACTTCACAGTCAGAGCCAATTTGTTAGGCCATTTTCCAAATGGCTCATCTCTTACATTTGGATTCTCCTTAACCTCATTTATTTGGGGAGCATTATGTGCCAGTCTGGGTCAGCATCCTTGCTTCAGGATTACTTTCCCTGGCCTGGGCAGTGGTCCTCAAGGACTCAGCATTTCTCTGTTGGAGTTTCTCTAGGCGGTGGGCCAACAGTGCCAAGGAAGTCACTACATGACAGCTTAGCCAATCTCCAAATTTCTCAGGGACCCTGTGGTGTCCAATAAGCTAAAACACACATGGCCCCCTACGCAATCCTCCCCCAGACTCCTGTTAGCACACAAAGGGTTACAGACCCGGCAGAGCGTGAAAGACGCCCAAGCCTCCACACCCAGACTCCTTGGCTTACTCCTACAGCAGGAGTGCTGAACAGAGCCTCTGTGATGGACTGGGGACGTGGCCCAAGCAAGTGGCCCAAACAGGAAAACCCCAGAGTTGGGGTAATTGGGTGGTGGAGCCCTGGGCTTGTCTGCTGAGTGGAGGGTAATGGTCCCTGGACCGCTCGCCCAGGGCAGCTGCAAAGATGGGCAGCTGGCTCCACTCCTGCCAGGGCCACTGATGCCCTGAAACTGTGGCTATGTGTGTGGTGGGGCCCGGAGCTCCAGGAGCCCAGTTGGTCTGAGGCTTGTGAGCACCCTGTTGGCACCTCTGGGAGCTGGGCGTGGTGTGGACTGCCCACCAGCCAGCAAGCCCCACAAAGCTGCCTGCCCACGTGGCCTGGCAGCGGCCAGCTCTGCTAGGCAACCACAGTCTCATCTCCTGGTGGCCTCTGCTTCTTAGCTTTGTGTTGCTGGGGGCAGCCACTCAGGAAAAATGCAGGCATGACCCGTGTCAAGCCAGGCAGATTATGCCTCCCCGGCACTCACAGAAGAGTCTCCAAGTAGTGTTTACTAAGAGCCAAAGGCAGAACACAGAATCACCAGCTGGGGCTCCTAGGTCCCTTCTGAGCTGGAAGGGAAAGGCTACACCCCAAACGTTGGGAGCACGGACAGTTCCTGCCTCCTAGCTGACTGTCCAGCCTGCTGTGAGGTCACTGAGAGCCATCAGCCTTCCTAGCCTCTACCATGGAGGCAGCGAGGCCAACAGGAACTTTCCTGTGGGCGGCCCCGTGCCTGGCAGCGGGGGTGTGAAGTGAGGACCTGGCTGCACTTTGCTCAGCACCAGCACCACTTCCTGAGGGTTACGTGGAGGATCTTGAGAGGGGATTAAAGTCTTCTTTTAATTAAAAACACAGAAAACTTCTAAAATACATACAACAAACACTAAAGACCAGCTGAGGTGGAAAGATCAAAGGAAAGTGGAAAAGAAAAGAAAAAAATAAGGGAAGCAGAGAGAAAATTGGCAGGATTGGGAAAGGAGGAAATCAGCAGAGAGAATGAGTAGAAATTGCAGGGACCAGGGCAAGTCAGTGAGTGTCCACAAACCAGTCCATCCCACCTGTGTCCAGCCATGATCTGCAATCCTTGAAAGGTTTATCCCAAGGGTTGTTCCTGGATCCCTAGTTCACCAGTTAGCTGAGCTGTGGTCAAATTCACATCTGATTAGCTTTTATCAAGCACTGAATATGTAAAGCTTTGAACACATAGTTCTGCCTGGGCAGATTCTAATGGATGGAGCCCTGGGAGGTGATGATGGGAGACATGTTTTGTTGTTAGAAGTCCCGTGGTTGACTATGACCTGCGGAGACCCACACCCAGCTGGCCAGAAGCTCACCTGTGTGTGCTAGGAGGTGAGCTAGGAGGTAGGGCCCCTTCTACAGTGAGGAAACTGCTCCTTAGCATAAGGATTCATACGACCAAGGTCACAGACAGCAGGCTGCGAGGAAAAGATTCCAGTCCAGGTCTTCTGACCACATTCAGGGATTTGGCTCAGAGGTTAAAGCGTCTGCCTCCAATGCGGGAGACCTGGGTTCGATCCCTGGGTCGGGAAGATCCCCTGGAGAAGGAAATGGCAAACCACTCCAGTATTCTTGCCTGGAGAATCCCATGGACAGAGGAGTCTGGTAGGCTACAGTCCACGGGGTCGCAAAGAGTCGGACACGACTGAGCCACTTCCCTTCCCTTCCCTACATGAGGAGTAGAAAGGATCAGACTGTAGCCCAGACCAGCCCAAGGCCTGCGGCAGACTCTCACCTTGGGAGAGGAGATCCAGGGACGGCTTTTGGGCTGTCTAAACCTGAGTTCGGTGTGAAAGTGTATGGCTTTCTGGGAAGAAAATCTAGAGCTTTGAAGATCTTTTCCTTTTTTTTCTTTTCAAAATTTCCCTTTACTTAAATGCATATGTAATTTTCAACAAAATGTCATCAGATGTTATCACATTATGAGTCTTCAGTGTTTTGTTTCCTCCTCTTTTTTTTTTTTAACTTTTAATTTTTCATCAGAGTATAGCTGATTAACAATGTTGTGATAGTTTCAGGTGCACAGCAAAGGGACTCAGCCATCCATACGCATGTATCCATTCTGCCTCAACCTCCCCTCCCATCCAGGCTGCCACGTAACATTGAGCAGAGTTCCATGTGCTATAAAGTAGGTCCTTGTTGGTTATCCGTTTTAGATATAGCAGTGTGTACATGTTGATCTCAAACTCCCTAACTATCCCTTCCTCCCATCCTTTCCCTCCTCCTCTGTTTTTGCCCTGCTGATCCTTCTTCCCCCTCCACCATACCAACCCCAAGCCCTTCCTAGGTAACCCAAGTTAACAAAAAATTGTATGCAGCCCATGTTTAACTTCATGTTTATATACATCATATGCAAATACCCAGTGGCTGAGCTAGACAGGAAGCAGTGGCAGCTGTACCCGCTGGCAGGGAGAAGTGTTTTATCACTAACAGGGTTTAGAATTGCTGATGCAAGGTGATACTAAAAAGGAGACAAACTTCTAGGCACTTGTATTATTGCTTTCAGATTCTCTACAGACAAGGTACCCAGTTATGGTCTACACCTGGGATAGATTGCACCATCTTCCCACCTTGGTATCACACTGGAAACACACAAATGGAGACAAATAAATGAGAACTTGTCACCCCATTTTGGTAAAATTGTCACCCATTTCATGTCAACATTGTTCTCATTCACGTCTTTGTGTGAATAAAAGTACATGTTATATTTGATAGATGATCTGTTATTTCTCAACCATGTCGCATTGATGGGATCCATACTGCTTTTAGTTTTTATTGTTTCTTCTTTCTTGAAGACTCTTTTCTCTTTCTTCCTGTTTCCCAGAGCAAGCACACCCCACTGGGTCCTTAGTCCTTGGAAGACTGACCCAGGGAGGCTGATTTTTTTCCCCTCATCACCAGCTCCAGGATCACAAGCCCAGGATGCCTGCAACCTTTAAAGCCTCTTGCAGAAATCATTTATACTTGAGCCTCTTCCTTGAACTTTTAGAGCCTACAGATCTTTATCAGCACAGTTGCTGTTGTTGTTTAGTTTCTAAGTCATGTCCAACTCTTTTGCAACCCCATGGACTGTAGCTCTCCAGGCTCCTCTGTCTATGGGATTTCCCAGGAAAGAATACTGGAGTGGGTGGCCATTTCCTTCTCCAGGGGATCTTCCTGACCCAGGGATTGCACCTGCTTCTGCTGCATTGGCAGGTGGATTCTTTACCACTGACTCACCGGGGAAGTCCTTACCAGTAAAGGGTTTTAGGTAATTCTCCCTTTTCACATTTTTTTCACCTTTTATTCTTAAAACAATGAGCTTGCACAGGAGGCAACCTTAAGAAGAGTGTGTGTTCCAAGCAGAGATGGGGTGCCCTCTCCCTCCCCCACTCCCAGACTTGAACCAACGGAAAATCTCCCAGTGACATTCCCTCCCTCCACAGTGGGTCACCCACCACATCCCAGGATGACGTGTGTCATGCTAAGATTGGCCTGAAAATAAAGGCTGAACGTCCCTTTGAAACATAATTGACCTGGAGATTTCAGAAGAGACACAGTCCACAATCTGCCATCACCCTATCCTCCCGCAGAGCCTGTGGGTTCCCAATACGTCTCACATCTGTTCTCTCCATGAGCTGAAATACGACTGTACTACACGGGAAACCCAGAACCAGACCCAATCTTGGAGGCTTTTGCACCTCCCATGCCCACGAGGGCCTCATTTCAGCAGCTTGAACTTCCCTTGCCTGGTTTCTTCCCTTTCCTTTTTTTTTTTTTAATTAAAAAAATCTTTTCTTTCTTCCCTTTCCTTTTCTTCCTCACTTTCCCCCATCATAACCCAGGTGGTCTTCCCCCAGGTTGTTCAGTGAAAATTGCAGGGTTTGGAGGTTGCTACCAGCATAGAGCTGAACCCAAGCAGGTTCCTTAAGATGAAATTGTACTTTAGAAGGTGAGGAGTCAGGGCGCTGAAGCCCATGCTCTGGTTCTGCTCTTCCTGCCTCTGACATGAGGACGGTCTGAGCATCACCTTCCTCCTCTAGAAGCCTCCGTCTCACCTATGCCGTCTCTGGATGGGGGAGACTATATAGGCAAAGCAGCCACAGTGTTAACACAAATCAAGTGGTCAATGAACTTATCTACAAACTATAAAGCCTTTTCCTTTTCTATAATTTATTATATTCAATTTATAAAATGAATAGAAAACACTTTATGAGTAAGCTGGTAGTGTGGAGACCAGCAATCTTTGATGCGCACTGTGGGTGATGCAAAGACTTCTCAGGGGACCCCTGTACACGTCCCCTGCTCATGTCTTTGTCCTGCCTGGCTGATCCCAACCCCAGCCACCATGCGGGTCCCTCCCTCCACCTCAGGGCTCCAGGCACCTCCTGGGGCCTTGCTGTGTCCATGGGTTGACTCTCTTGGAGAGTAGTGTCGCTTGATTCAAGTGGACGAGGCCATCACAGGCAGCCAGCTCCTAGGAGAAGCTGTGAGGTCCCACCCAGAGGGATGAAGCTCTCAAGTAACATTAGAGGAAGAGGAGAAAGTGAACTCAGAATAAGCTCCACGTGATTCTGTGAGTGAGGTATTAAGGACCCTTGAACAACCCAGACTAATCTCTTTCATTTGCCTGGATCCTATTCAGGCATTCTTTGGGGAGAAAGTCACACACAAGAGTATTAATTACCAGGAAAAGTGCATCCCGGTACATCCTGATGTAGTTCATGTGTAGCTACGTGTCCCCTCCAACTTCCCTTTCACTCCCTGACATCTCACCACGCAAATAACAGAACGGGAAGTGAGAGTGAGGGATGGGGACCAGGGTGGGGTTTCCTGCCTATGATCTGAGCCACCCTGGGGGGACCTTCCCCTGCCCAGGACAAATCCCCACTCTTTCATCACTGCCAAAACCCCAGCATCACAGGTGGAAACTTCAGAATTCGTCATCACTCATTACACCATGCAGCTTGGTATTTTGACTATGACTGACATATAGCTCCCTAGCAAGATAAAACTAGGTGAGGTGAAATTTGCTCCATGGTGTCCGACTCTTTGCAACCTCATGCACTATAGCCCACCAGGCTCTTGCGTCCATGGGATTTTCCAGGCAAGAATACTGGAGTGGGTTGCCATTCCCTTCTCCAGGTAATCTTCTCAACCCAGGGATCAAACCCAGGTCTCCTGCACTGCAGGCAGATTCTTTACTGCCTGAGCCACCAACATGAAATCAGTTATCAAAGTATGTAACTCTACAGCTTCTCTTTAGATTTCCCGTCATTGTTGCCTCCTTCCACCGTGCTCCAATGCAGTGAGATAGCACCAGGGCATAACCGTCCGGACTGTGAGATCACAGGGTGCAGCAGGATCCTCTCGCTGTGCTTGTCAGGGATGCATTTTATGGAAGTAACTTACTTGAGTGACCATGTCTCTGGAGAAAGCCCCCACGTGCGCTAGAATGTGGCTCCGTGCAGGGTTCTGAGGCCGCAGCCTTCAGCCCTGGCTTCTCCCGGTCTATGCACTAGATTAGTGACCCATGGACATCAGGGTTTCTGTGCGAGCTTTGGGAACAGGTAGATGAGGATGGCCTCTGTTAGACTTACAGCCTCTCTCTCACTGACTGCATATGATCCAGGCCCCCAGGCTCATCAGGGGATATTCCACAGCCCTGACTGAAGACCACGGGCAAACTTCAGACACCAGGGTGGGTGGTTTACCTGGGTTACCCCAGGCAATGAGGTGACTGCAGCCACCATGGTGCACATGGGTCCAATGGGGATGTGGGCTTGCACTGCCCTGTATGGACCCATGGCTTGATCACAGCCAATCAAGATGGAAGTTGTTGTTGTTCAGTCGCCAAGTTGTGGCCAATTCTTTGCAACCCCATGGACTACAGCATGCCAGGCTTCCCTGTCCTTCACTATCTCCCAGAGTTTGCTCAAATTCATGTCTATTGAGTCAGTGATGCCATTTAACCTTCTCATCAACATGGAAGGTAGGGGTGCAAAGGACTGCATACAGCTCCTGGAGAGCCTCATACCTGCTTGTCTCGGCTCAGCTGGTATCTGAAGCTGGCTGGGCAAATGAGTCTGGTGGAGGGCACTTACTGATTTTCTAGAATCTCCTATCAGAATACCCATATCCCCAGGAAGGAAAAGCCTCTAAGGTCTAAGTTGAGACCTCACACATTCAAGGGATTTGCTGACCATGAGTTGGGGGAAAGGGAAGGAAGATGCGTCTGAGGGGTATCAGGAGGAGAAAGAGGAGCTTTGGAGAGAATGACTGATTTACTTGCTTTGTAACTTGCCCAGCAGGGGCTTTGGTGAGTAGGGTGTGGGCACACAGGGGTACTGGGACAGTGAGGGGTAGGGACTCAGGATGGCCACACAAACTTCCCCAGTTCTAGAAACCACTGCGCTGTGACCAAGCACCTTTGCTCTGCGGCTACAGAGAAGTCAGAGAACCAAGGCCATGTACTGCTGAGCATCAAGCCATACGCTGCCTGGTTTAGAACTCAAACAGCTATACGTACACACAGCTTGTCCTAGGCTGAAATCTATATTAGCAATTCATGAACTATCCTAAAACCCTCAACACCTCTCAATTCACTTCATGAGCCCTGGGGGCTGAGAAGAGACACCCAGCCCTGACTTCCAAGAGCTCAGAGCTCAGATAAAGACAAGCAAACACTTCCCTGCAGTTGAGGGATGATGCCTGGGAGACAGAGTGGTCCAAGCAGGATGCAGTCACTCTGTCTGGGGAAGGGGAGAGGAGTCAGGAAAGCCTCACCTGAGCAGGTAACACATGCTCACAGATGAGAGACAAGGAGGCTCCCAGCAGGGATCGGGCAGCCTTTCCCACACATAGCTGGGGAGGAGGAAGGACTGGGAGCTGGCACCATCTGAACTTCACCTTCAGGTCAAAGAGTAATCTTGTGAAACCCTAACAGGACCTTGTTCCTCTCTGAGACCAGTATTGCGGCCAGCTGGCTGCATGGCCCCTCTGTGAGCCCCAGATAACAAGGCAGCTTCTGAGATCTCAGCACACAGATAAGGAACCTGGACATTTTGTCTTCTGGTCATTCCTGTTTAACTCACCCCTCAGGGGGTGGGAGGATGGGGGTGTAAGAAGAAACCCTGGTGAAGAAACAGGCTGGCAGAGCCACCCACCCAGGGGAACTTTGGAGGATACTACTCCCCGGGGCCTTGATGTTCTAATCAGCAAAACAGGACATGACATGACCTGCCTCCTGGAATACGCCTAGCCAGAACATGGAAGAGAATAGAGACCAGAACAGGGATGCTGGTGTGTGTAAAGGTGGTGCCAACAAGACTTTTTGAATAGATGCTCCTCGAACAACAAGGTGACCAGTTAGACACACACCTCTCACCAGATACCAGCATCATTCCAAAAGGATCAGAAATGTAAATGTTAAACAGGAAGACCCTAAGAGTACTAGAGGAAAATATTAAAAAAAAAAAAGCACCTTTCATCACCTAAAAAAAAATCCATAAACAATAAAAGATGAAAATGTTTTAGTTAAAACTTTTTTAACGGCCAAAATAACTACAACACAAAATGGAAAGATGAACGATACCATACTATGGTAGGTAGTATGAACAATATTCATACTATGTAGGAAGGACTAATCTTTATATAAAAGTGCTCTTACAGACCAGTGAACAAATAGTTCACCAAAAAAAGAAATACAAATGTAGCCCCTTGAACACATGAGATGCTCAAACTCATTCACGGTAACAGAAATAAATTTCAAAACGATATCAAGAAACCGTTTTCCATATATCTGATTAGCAAAAGCCTAGAGTTTAACCGTACACTGGCGAGCCGCACAGGAACACTTACGACCCTGCCGGGGCTCCAGGGCGGCGGGGAGGGGGGGTGGCGGTGAAGTGGTACAAATTCCAGTAGTGACAGGGCTCTTGCTTAGCCATTTCACTTCTAAGAGTTTATCAGATCTATGTAAAAACTGATGTTTGAGAGGAACTGATCACTAAATAGCATGTTTGGAATCTACACGGTTATTTGAGCCTTACTTTTTAAATATCTCTGAACAGAGTATTAAGCTTTGTCAGTATTTTCACTTACTGATGTTTATATTTAAAATATGGCATTGTATATTGCATTACTGCCTTTCACAGTAGAGTTACAATGAGAAGATGAATTTGTTCATTGTTTTTCCTGATGGTAGATGTGAAATGGTGCTTCAAAAAATTGTCTTTATGTATGTCCATGTGTGTGAGTGTGTGTGTACTTGGACATAGGTTTTAAGTATAAACTGACTCTTTCAAAATAGGGCTGCCATCTGAAAATGGGAAATTGGGATCTGAGACCTGCTGGAGAGTTTTCTAAAAGCCCTAGTGAAGTTAATAATGAACTTAAAAAATATATGTTCAAAATTCATGTATTAGTTTTGAAAATTTTATTAAAATTAAGAAAACAATTATATGTACTCACATTAAAAATAAACCTAATGTTTGAAAAATTATGTATGTTCACATTTGGAAGACATAAGTTAGATTTCCAGCTGGTATTATGCTCCAGAGTAAAAATCTGGGTGTTTAAAAAGCCAAATTAACAAGATAAAATATTAGGCTAAAAATATAGGATAATATATCTATAATCCTGGGATAGGCAGGCTTTTTATGTCTTTAATTTAAAAAATCTTTATTTTGAAATAATTTAATTTGGAGATGTTACAAAAACAAAGAATTCCCAGATTCCCTAAATAGTTAATATTTTAACACATTTGCTTTTTCTCTGTCTTCCTTTCTCTCTCATATATATGTGACATATATAACCATATGTTTATTTGTATGCTGTGTCCTTTACAGTGTATCATATTGAGATGGGCTGGGACCTGGGACCCTTTGCTTGCACTTACATCTGTCTCCTGGAGCAACAGAATACAAAGAAACTATAAGGGACTAAAAGTAACTGCCTACCTGCTCAGTTGGGTCCAATCATGAACAACAAGACACAAAAAGGCCGCAAACCAACTGTTATTTCTGAGGGGCCAGGAGCAAAAGCTGGGTCCCTCACAGGATCTCTGCACACAGCATCACCAAGGTGGCGGACCCACCACCCAAGCCCCACCTCCAGCCGGACCCACTGATCATCCCCTACTCGCACGCCCTTTAAGGAACCAGCCTGCCCACCTCAGAGAGAAGGCAAAGGGTACCTGTTACTTATTTTTATTCTCTAGTGCTGCAAGAGTCCCAGTACAGCTTTGTCTGAATTCCTTGTCTGGCTTCTCCACAATTTTTATTGATTCAAGAGCTCAAGGACCCTGGTCCGTAACAATATCAAGAGGGGCGTGATATCTGTTTGTCTCATTACAGATAATGTCAACTTGGATCACTTGCTGAAGGTAGTATCTGCTTGGTTTCCCCACTTTTATTCTTTTGTAAATAATAAGTATTTTGTGAGAGATACTTTGAGACTATTAAATACACTTTCTCATAAAACTTCTACATCCTAGTTTTAAAAAAATTATGCAAGTTCAATATTCTTTACATCCTAAATGTATATTAAGGAGGAAACTGGTCAAATTAGTGATGGCAGGTACATACAGTGGAATACTATGCAGGCAAGGAAAAGAATACAAAGTTCTTTAGTAACAAAAGGAAAAGCTCTTCAAGAAACAGCAGTGAGGGACTTCCCTGGCAGTCCAGTGGTTGTGACACCTCGCTTCCACTGCAGAGGGCACAGGGTTCCCTCCTTGGTCCAGCAACTAGAATCCTGCAAACCACATGGAGTGGCCAAAAAAAGAGAAAGAAACAGCATTAAATTAAAAAGAATTATGCATCCCTTAAATGTGGACTGTGGTAGTGATTTCCTGGGATGGAAAGGGAGAGAAAAAGCAACCTGTCTCCCACCTGCTAAAGAATTCGAGGGTGGGGGTGGGGGCAGGGCCCCATGGGTCAGGCTGGGGGGTCATCTGAAGCACTGGCAACCCTGCGCCATCTCCCGAGTCCCTTTGTGATGACCAGGGTCCAAGAGCCCACTGGCTGGGGAGCTAGACAAGTGCAGTGAGCAGAACGGGGAGTGAAAGGCCCAGCACAGGGGCACCAACGTACATCTTCCAGGGATCCTTTCACTGTAAAACCCACAGCAAAGCGTCCTTGGAAAAATCACAGATCTGTCAGTAAATCCTGAGGCAAACGTGGTCACCATGTCAGACATCTGAGACTTTCACAGTGAGAGAACCGCCCACTGGGCTCAGGGGCCCCCAGACTCCGGCTCAGAGCCGGATCCGTCCCTTCTCACAGTGGCTCCTCCCCCACGCTCGGCTTAGGCTGCTCAGTTGTCGGAAACCCAGAGAAGCCTTGATGGCCTCGAGCAGTGTAACGTTAGCCTCACGAGGTGAGTAAACAAAGGTGGTTGCTGAGGTATCCACTGCCGGACACACATGCTCGATCACGTCTTAAACTCCACAGACAGGTGAAATGCACACATGAGTCACAGGATGGTCCTGGAGCCCCAGAAGGTCTCCAGGACCCTATGTACGTGGGGTTTAGGACCACCCTAGGGAGGGACACCCCCAGCCCCTGCCCTCCCAGGGGAGTGGGGTGGAGTAGAGGTGTGGCTGAGCAGGGCCCCCATCCTCAGACGGGCTACAGGGGGCAGGTCTCTCTCTGTGGGGGCGGGGGTGGGACCTCTGTCGTGACCACAGTGTCCCTCCAAGCACAGCTGTGACTTTTTCCGTCAGAGAGAGAGAGGCCTGGCTCCCACCCACCCCGGAGCACACGTGGTGGAGTGGCTTTGGGGAGTGGGCCCCTGAGTGGGCAGCAACGGGAGTGACCGGTGACAGACATGACCGTGGTCTTGCCCAGGAGAGACCAGGCAACCTGAGTCATTGCAGGCAGCCTCTCGAAGGACACAGCTCCTGCTGAGGGTCCTTTCCTTATGCCTCTCGGTGCTCTGAGGTCTCAAGGGTCCTCGACCAGCCAGTGACCTGGTCAGGGAAGTGGGGCAGTCTTGAACGTCTGTGTCAGTGAGGACTGATCACCACTGTAGTGAGCAGAGTCTTTCACTCTGAGACTTCCACCTTCCTCATTTTATTCTCTTAAGTGATGATAGTGGTGACTTTTGCAGTTGCTTTATTTTTAATTTGGGGGGGTGGGGACTGGGCAAGACTAAGTCAGTTTGATCAGTCCTTAGACTTGGGGGGATCCTTAACTGGCCCCTGAAATTCAGAGCTAAAGTGCTGCTTTGCTAGATTCTGGTGAAGCTTGTTCTCCTCGAGGAACCAGATCTTGTGCAGCTGTGAAGCAGACCAAGTTATAAATTACACAACGTAAGTATCCAAAAACCACAAACAGGCTATTTCCACAGACGCCCAGGCATCCATCAGAATGCACAGCATCACTCAGAGGAGAACAGGCCCTGAGAAGCTGGCCACCTTGGGTGAGGCCAGAGCCCTCCACTCTCTTCACAAACACCCCAAACAGTAAATCTCACTGTGGTGTGAGACGAAGTGGGATAAGCTCCGACCTCCTGTGTGACTATGAAACCCAAGCCAGCTGGTGTGGGTGGTTGCAGTTGTGCGTGGTCCTGACCTCTGACCCTCACTGCCACCTGCTCTGAGCTCCAGGAGGTGAATCCTCAGTGACTGCCCATGGCAAGGGGTATGGGTACAGAGACTGATGGCCATCAGCTTATCACAGAGTCCTGGGGTCAGAGGTGGCGGCGAGCTCAGCTGAACCATGGAGCCCTGAGCTGCCCCAGCCTTGCCAATCGCTTCACCATCTTCCCCCCAGTTTCTCATCTATGAAACAGGGATAAGGAGCTGTTTCGAGGAGGAGACCTCACCTGGCCACACCACCCAGGCCTGGCTGCCTCCACAGCTGTGGGGCTGTCATACTGGACAGCCAGCAGCACCAGCATCACCCAGGGCTCAGAGCAGGAGCCTAGGGGTGTTTGCACGGGAGCAGATGGACAAGACAACCTAGGGATGAGCCCCAAGATGCTGCCTTGACAGGAAGCTTCACTCAACACCCATGAGGGGCTAATCCTCCTACCAAACTCACAGGGAAACAGAGGTTCCGGCAGGCGCCTGGGCCCCCTGCCCAAGTGGAAGGACGGAGACCAGACCTGAGCAACCCTCCCGGGGTTCCCCACCCTCCCCGCTCAAGCTCCACTGTAGGGACCCCCCTCCGCAGGCTGGATCAGGCTGGGCTCCACCTGCTGTAGGAGCCGCATCTGAGGGTGCGGGACTGTCTCTCCTGGCGGCCCGTCCCCACCCCACGCAGATGTTTCCTGCTGATGCTGCACATTTCTGCTTTAATGCGAGGTCTGCCCAGCACTGAGCACGTGGTGGAAATATGCCGACACAGCCATTTATCTCCCTGTGTTGCAATTCACCCTCTCGGGGCAAAGTTCCAGCTGATGCCTCCAGAGGCGCCGAGGCTGAGCTAGAATCTCGGTTCTCCAAGGACCCAGGCGGCCCGGAACCCAGGGTGCGGCAGGAAAGGCGGTTGGGAGTGACGCATTGCGGGCCAGAGGAGCCGTCTGACCACAGCTGCTCAGAGGATGTGAGACATGAGGGCACTGCAATAGCCCTGCGCCTGCAACAGGGGGATGAGCATGGCTGGCCCTGCCGGGGGCCGGTGCCCCACACAGGTGGGAAGCGGCTAAAAGACCCATCCCAGAGCCCTCCGGCTGCTGTTTCATCCTGAAGACTTGGAAGGTGGAGGCAGTTGCCCCCCTGGGTATTGCCAGAGGTGAGAGCGTGTGGACGGAACCCAGAGCCAGAGGAGGAAACTGCCACCATGGGGGCGGGGCCCCAGCGGGCAGGTTCCTCTGAGTCTGACCCCCAAGGCAGCATCCGGGTGACACCCTTCTTCCTTGGGCTTCTCAGAATTAGCTCCACACGCCACCCAGCCCCTATTTGCTCTGCCTTGTTCACCAACTGGACTCCGGTCAGCTGATCCGCACCCTTGGCCTTGATCAAGCCCACAGATGGTGGTACACTTGCCAAGCCTCTGCCAGGGGCTCCATATCCCCCCCACCTGACAACCGAGGTCTCTCTGGGATCCTATCCCTCCCCTTGGGACAGCAGGCTGCTCCTTTTGCAGCCTCGGCCTTGGACATCCAACTCCTTGACTGGACTGATCTTCACCCCCACCCACCCCATCTCCAGTCACTTTCTCAGTGAGACTCGCCCCACAGCTTAATTCGTAACACCCCCTACACATACCCTCCCTCCCCCTTGAATTAATACACAGTGCAGGGTTCTCACTTATCCGCCTCACAAACATGCACAGCAAAGCCAGTCTGTAAGCTCCATGGGGGCATCGATTTTTAATGTTTTTACTATGGAAAATTTCAAACATAAATGTGAAAGTAGAGAAAACAGTATGATGAACCCAATGTCCCATTACCCAATTTCAGCAATGTTCAACCTTTGGCCTGTCTTATTCCATCTGTGCCCCACCTTCACACACACCGCATTTGCCTGTAAATGCTGCCAAAATAGATGCATTTTTAAAGAATTTAACCACATCATTACCATTATCACCTAAAAATTAAGTAGTCTTAAAACCAAATAAATGGCCCATGTCCAGAATTCCCCAGTTGTCTCATTTCATACAGCTGTTGTTTTTAAACATCAGAATCCAGAGTCTAAAAAAGGCAATGTGTTAATATGCCCCAAGCTTTATGAATAACACTCTCCTTCATTTTAATTTCTTGTTGAAGGAACTGAGTTGCTTACCCTGTAGAATGTACCACATCCTGGCTCCAGCGGGCCATGTCCCCAGGTTGCCTGGCTTCCTTCTGTGCCAGTATTTCCTGCAAGCCCATGATGGACACAGAGATTGCCCCACGTCAGGTTCGCTTTTCAGCAAGAGCACATCCTCACTGGGCTTCCCGGCATGTCTCCTAGGGGCTCCCTCAACGATGTTGCCCTTGACCGAGGGCCCAGGGCTGTCCAAGGCTGCTTTTACCTTCCCCACCTCCCTGTATCTGTCAGCTGGGTGTTTCTCTAAGAACCTTCTTGTCTACTGCATGGTTACTGTTCATGCCTGCTGCTTTCCTTTACTTACCCATTTTTTTTTTTTTTTTTTTTTTGAGTAATGAGTTGGTTTCCAGCATTTCCCAAACGTGATGAGAGCTCCTTACATTTTTTTTTTCCCCTCCAAGTTTTCTTTGTTTTCTGGATAGTCATGGACTCATGCCTTGTAATTTATTTATCACGTTTCAACCCATTTTGGTCACTATACTTCCTAATGCTCTCCTGTCCTGCCTGTGGCCAGAGGGGCCCCTTCCCGTCAGCTGCATGTCGTTGGATGAGAGTCAGGATGGCCTGGGCTCACGTGGGTACCCAGGCCCCAAAGAAGGACCAGTACAAGAGTGGGCTGTGGCGCCGAGGGGACGAGCACATATGTGAGAACCTCGTTTCCAGACAAAGTCCTGCGCTTCTCCGTGAGCTTGTGTGGGGCTCCTGCAACGCTCTTTCTTCTGGAGGTAATAATGCTTGCTCTCAGCCCCTCAATATCTCCCCTCTCCCTTTTCAACCTGCTGTGATGGCCCCGGTCCTGTTTTCCTGGTTGTTACAGGGTTTTCGGTTCCAAGGGCTCCACGGCTTCCCAACCTGGATCCCGAGGCGCGCAAACCACACTTGACACCTGCCCCAGACCACATGCTCCACCCTCCGTGCTTCTGAGCTTCCAAGATGTTTCTAAAAACCAAACAAAACCAGACACTGGCACTGGCGCTGCCTCCTTGATGCCATCCTGATGTGTCAATTCACTTCTCCTGCAGGTGCCAAGGCTTTGGTCACAGGGGCGCCTACCCTCCTCCGCCACGTCCCCCCCCCCACCTCCAGATTCCCATCATGCTGTCAGCCTCCAAGTCCTGTCCCAGGGACCCTCCTCTGCAGGTGTGTCGGGCATGCATTTGGGTGGACCCCTCGCCTCCTGCATGGGCCCCCTCCTCCTCCATCAATTCCTCCACCGTGTCTTCCTGGTTTGGGAGTAGCCTCGGTCACCACCATCGCCACCATCACTTGATCTGAGCCATGCTCTTCACTCCATCAGTCCTCAGACCTCTGGGCCCCCAGCCCCACTCCCATCCCCTCTCCCCAAATGAAGCAAAAACAATTCGCCTCTCCTTCCAGCACCACCTTTGACAGAAGGGCACATTGCCATCGGCAAGCAGTTTTCCCCATTTAGTTTGTGGGAAGGACATACCCATTCAGAAAGCAGACCTTTCTGCCTCCTCTTTTAAATCCAAAATAATCTAAGAAAAGAGCTGGGCTCTATGGTATAGTTTCCTAGCTCCCTTATCGTTTTGGTTAAGCAAAATGCTCCAACACACATGCGTGCTCCCTTACCTACTGGCTGGTAAGAAAAGCCCAAAGCTGTCCTTTGTGCAGAAGCAGCCTCTCCACTCCCCCAAAGTGAGGCTGTGTCAGGTGAGGCTCATTCTCTATAGACACGGGCCCCATTTGGCACTCAGGTGAGATCACTTACCTACAGACACGAGCACCACTCAGGTGAGGCTGTTCACCTGCTGCGCGGGGGCACCCTCGGCACTTGGCATGGCTTGCGTGACATTTGGGTCCCACCTTCCTGCCTGCAGCTGCCCGTCTACCTGGATTCTTGTTCCTCTTCCCCTTCTCCTTTCCCTTAACATCTGCCTCTCCTTTGTCAAATAGTTTCATTGAGAGAGAGTTCACACACCATATAACCCACTGTCTGAAGTGTACAATTCAATGGTCTTTTGTACAATTCAATGATCTTTAGCCCATTCACACGGTTGTACGGCCAGCACCTAATCTCAGCACATTTTCATCACACACTAGTGACCCCACACCAGCAGTGGTCACTCTTAGTCTCCCTCTCCCAGCCCCTGGCAAACACTCATCTATTACTTTCAGTGGATTTGCCTTTTCTGGACATTTCACATAAATGGAATTGTGGCTCTTTTTCACTGAGCATCATGTTGTCAGGGGTCACACACATTGCAGTCTGGTTGGCAATTCATTCCTTTTGTGTATCTGAATAACCATCCACCATGTGGACAGACCATGTTTTGTTTACCTGTTTGTCTACTGATGGACATTTGGCTTATGTTACTATTCCTAATGGCTTCCCAGATGGCCCCGTGGTAAAGAATCTACCTGCCAACGCAAGAGATGCAGTTTCTATCCCTGGGTTGGGGAGATTCCTGGAAGGAGGGCAAGGCAACCCATTCCAGTGTTCTTGCCTGGAGAATCCCATGGACAGGAGCCTGGAGGGCTACAGTCCATAGGGTTGCAAAGAGTCGGACGTGACTGAAGTGACTTAGCTCGCACACATACATTATTCCTGATGACACTTTGGGGTTAATATGAATAATGTCATGTACAAGGTTTTGTGTGGATGTAGGTTTTCATTTCTTACAGGCTTACCCCTAGGAGTGGAATTGTTGGTCCCGTGGTCACTCCATCTAACACTTTGAGGAGTTGCCAGACTGTCTCCCATGGCAGTGACCAGGGCTCCCATTTCCCCAGCTCCTCCCTCACCAGCGCTTTTTATCCTCCATCTTTGTTTGTAGCCAGCAGACTGGTGAGGACCTGCATCCACTCCACTCCGCTCTCAGTGGCTCTCTCTGCACTACCCAGCTGTGCTCGACCTCCCGAGCCCTGGCCTCCACCTCGGGGAGGCCGGAGCCTCCTTGCCTCTCCTCCTCCCCACGGACCTGGCCCTCTGCTTCCACGGGGGCCTCAGGATGCTCCTTTCTGCTACCTGTCCTGTGACCCCTCCCCCACACAGCAAACTTTTCCAGGTTTCTTTGTTAAAATAATTAAGCATGAATATTAAGAACGTGTTTTTATCTCAAGTGCGCTGTAATGACAGTTGATGGGGGTGGGGGGAGGCTTAGCGCTTCTCTGAATCCCAAGCTTCACAAACCTGGTCTCCCAGCACCGCTGGGGACTGAGGACGGGCCTGGGAAGGATCACCCTGGGTCCAGAACATTCTCCCTGTCCTGCTCTTGCTGTCCTGATGGCTTCTCTTGCTCTTTCCTGGTTCTTCATCTTGATGTTCCTTGTACCTCCCACACCTCCCCATTTCCAACAGGACAAAACCCAAACCTGTTTGCCAGCTGTTGCTACAGGGTTTCATGATGGCTCAGGGGTAAAGAATCTGCCTGCCAATGCAGGTGACACTGAAGACATGGGTTTGATCCCTGGGTCAGGAAGATCCCCTGCAGGAGGAAATGATAACCCATTCCACTATTCTTGCCTGGGAAATCCCATGAACAGAGGAGCCTGACAGGCTATAGTACAAAGGATGGAAAAGAGTCGGCCACTACTGAACGACTAAGCATATATGCTGCAAAACAAGAATTAGTGACTTAAAACACTAAGAAGCATTTACTAGCCTCATAGAGCCTATGGATCAGGAATTTGGAAACCACAAAGCTGTGTTGCTTTGTGGTCTCAGCCCATCTCACCTGAAGGCTTGACTGGGGCTGGTGGTTTCCCTGCCAGAGTGGCCCTTTGCATGGCTAAGGGCTGTTGCTGGTTGTTGGTGGAGGCCCATTCCCTCAAGACAAGCCTCAGGCTTCTAGAACGTCCTCTGACCCTGGCAACTGGCTTCCCCCAGAGTGTATGTTCCTTGGGAGAGTGGCCCTTCCTCTGGCCAAGCCCCAGAGAGCACATAGCATCCCATCCTCCACCTTCTGCTGACTGGTATCAGACCACGAAGTCCAGCCTACACTCAGGGGCAAAGGATTGGTCCCTACCTTCTGCACAGAGTAATGTCAAAAAACCTGCAGGTGTTTCCACAACCATCATGCCGACATCCAAGGCCCCACAGCTGGTCCCACTGCTTAAGGAGATTCACAAGAAATATAGGCTAAGGTTTCTGACAAGTCTTGCAGGTGGGAAACCTGCTTGATTTTTGTTCAATTCCAAGGTTTCTAAGGAAGGCAGGCAGGACTAGGGTGGGGCTGGTGTGGGCCCGCACTCCCTGGCCTCCACGGGAGATGGTGCCCACTCTGGAGGGTGAGCGGGCACTACCCCCTGGCCAGTGCTGCCCCCCAGTCAGCACGGGGTCCAGCGAGAGCTGGGGTCGGTGTTCATCCTGTTTGCCCTTCTTGGTCTTTTCTCAGGCTTGGTGCCTCCTTTTTCTCATGTTTGGTCAACAGTCCTCTGCTCCCATCACAATTTTCTCAGTGTTTGCCCACCAGGCTGCCTTTCAGCTGTAAGAGGGCCCACAAAGCCGCCCGGCGCTGTGAGGCCACAGTCGTCCAGGGGCCCTGGCTGCCCCCACACACATTGTTCACCTGCCTTTAATTTACTTTTGACACTGGAGGTCTGAAGTCTCCGGCCCCAGAGGCTCCTCGGGTCCCCAGCTCCACAGCAACCCCGCACGGGTCCCCGAGCTAATGAGAGCTCCAGAGTGGCATTGGGAGGGGCCGCTGCCGTGGAGACAGCAAGCAGTCACCCAGTTACCACGATGGCTGGCCGCGCCCCAGGTCGGCTGAGGGAGTCATCTAGAAATACCCTGCTCATCTTGGTTGCACCAAAGCTCTGCCCCTGAGCTAAACCCCCATAGTGTCACACAGAAGGTCTGAACTGAGCCCCTTGCCCAGCTCCGCAGCCAGAAGGCCTCCAAGGCAGGGCCTTCCCAGCCCCTGTCCACCACAGGGACATGTCCTGAGCTTGGAAGGAACCACAGAGCTTCAGGAAGGGGAGGTCTCAGGGCAGTGTGGACCCTGGATGGCAGGGTGACATCCTGAGGGCTGTGACAGGAACCCACTGTGCCCTGTCATCCCACACCATATCCCCTGCCCCTAACCCATCTCTCTTCAGACTCCACCATGGAGAGACCCTTGCCCTCCCCTTGCCAACCTGGCTGCCCCCACACCTGGGCCACAGTGGCCCTGAGGATGGCACCCCTCTGTCCACATCAGGGCCCCTCAACTCCCTCTCCCCCAGCAAAAACACCTTCACACAGGAGTGAAAGTGGAAACAAGGCAGCAAAGGGAGCTGTGTGATAAAAGCCCACTCTACGCCCACCTTCTCTGCTCCCTGAGGAGCCCAGAGAGGCCAAGCAACTTGCCTAAAGTTGAACAGCCCTGAGTGGCAGCCCTGATGTGAGCTGAGAACCTGCCTTTCCGACTCATTCTCACCAAGGAGAGCATTTAAGGAAGACAGACGCCTGCCTTAAAGGGACAAAACAGGACAGTCACCCACTAGAGCCTGAGCACGTTGCTGTCCTTGCAGCCCCAAGATTCCATGATGGGCTGATTCCCTGAGTCGCACAGGACAGACACCAGCAGCCTCTGCGGTGCAGTGCTCAGCACTGCTCAGGGTTGGAGATGCCCCCCGCCACCCCCTGCCCCAAGATGCCATTGAGAATGAGAGCTAGCTGCATCTCGGGGCGGGGGGCACCCCACTGGACAGCAAGCACTGGATGCAAAGCTTCCAGGGTCCTTCTGTGTCCGGATTTTACTGTTGACAGTGGAGCATGGGAGCCATGCCAGACCTGCTCACCCCTGAACTTCCAGCAAGTTCACAACACAGCTCATGACCCCGAGTGTGTGTGTTGCGGCCGGGGGTGTGTGTGTGTGTGTGTGTGGAACGGAACTGCCAAAGCTGAAAAGACTTTCTCCACCACTTTCACGCACCTCGTGATGTTTAATGTCACTGTACAAATACTGGACAGGGACTTGGGTCTAGGACCACCCAGCCCTGAACAAAGATTCAGAAAAACTCACAGAAAATGCAGACCCCTGAGTTTGCCTCCACCATCCAGGCTTCTTCCTGCACTCAAGCCTAGACTGCTCAGATTCAAATGGCATCTGATCTACACCCTCGCCTGCCCCCCCAGCCCCAGAAAGTCTGCCTTGCCTCAAACTCCCAACCTGAAAGGGCTTGAGGAAGATTGACAGGAGGGCAGACCAAAGCCGCCCCACCCTCAACGAGGCACACTCCCCATTCCTCAATGAGGCACAGCCCTCTCCTCCCTTCCTGCCCATCTTAGATTTCTTTGGGAGAAAACAGTGGAAATCTCTAGAGATAATTCCTGCGAGGCTTTTGGTTTTGCGAGAGGCATTGGTTTGGGGGTGAACTCTTCTCTTTTGCTGTCTCTCCCTTCTCCTTATCCTCTTTGTGAACCACAATACAAAAGAAACATGATTTTTCAGAAGACTGGAATTCACAATGGCACACAGTATTGCCTACAAGACCCTTTTGTAGCTTCCTATGGAAGCCAACCCTTGGCCAGCGTGTGCATATCTGGGGTAAAGGGGGGCTGAGCATGCAGCCTGGTGCTCAGGACCGAGGCGCTCGCTGCTACCAGGGAAACTGCGTGGGTCACATCATCAACACTTGTTACTCAGGACTGCTGGAGTGTGATGTCACTCTCCCCGACCCTCACCACCTGCTCCTCTCCAAATGGATGGCACTCTCCTCCCATGATGGTCATGGAGACCCCCGGGCTCCGCATGGGTGATATATGGAGGAGGCAGAGGAGAAAAGTCCTTGCAGTACCTCCGGGTCCTCAGCCCCAGGCAGTGCTGTGGGGTGGGTGTCAACCTACAAAACATGGATGGAATCACTGGTGTGGCCGAACCACACGTGCACTGAGAGGTGCGTTCTTTACCAGAAACGTGGGGAGTTCTTGAGCATTGTCCTATAAATAATACAGTTGATCGGTTGTTAAACGTCTAAAAAGCAGTCCGCTGGGTGTTAGGGACCCACGGTGTTTGGACCCCAACTCTCCAGCCTCCAGCTTAGCCAGGACACAAGCCCAACATGCTTGGGCTCAGGCCAGCGGCCAAAGGACAGGGGTGTCTGTCCCACTCATCGGCATGCAGTTTGGCTAAGCTGCACCCTGTTGCCCATTTCAGACATGAAACCCTCTTCATGGGGAGGGCTGTGCAACCCCGAGGAGAAGAAGGAGCTAGAGGAATATCTAGTCTTCAAGCTGCAGTATTTCTCATCCCATTAGACGTGACTGGGACTCCCCAGACTCTTCTAGAACTCTGCAGAAGGCTCCATACAAACCAGAGCAGTGTTGATTATCACCCTATGCTTATCGTTTGGGTTGTGTCCAGATTCTTGTCACTTCGCAGCTAATTACAGGGCAATGAAATGGTGCTGGCTGTACTTTGAATTTGCAAGTTCATAGCAAAAGTCCTGATTTTTCTTTTGTCCCTGGCCTGCAACAGGACATGGTGCCAGCAAGTGGAAGAGGCTGCAGGGCCTGGCTTTTTAGCCCAAACAGCCAGCGCTCTCAAAGATAGGGACACGGGGTGACCCGTCCCCTAAAAGGGAACCCAAGTCTCATCTGACCTCACAAAGGAGAATTCCTCCCTCTCGGATGCTGGGCAGCAGGGAGCTGTCATGCCCTAAGCTGACCCTAGGCTTTGGAAGTGACTCAGGCTCAGCCACCAGCCCTAACCCACAGGGTCCCCTCCCCTTTCCGGGATTGACTACTTTTCCCCATCTCTTCTGAAGACCTTGGCTGCAGCCCTGGTCCACCTGGCCCTCCTATGAACTCCACTCCACACCCTTGAGACTTATCATGTCCGACTGGGGGACACATTCTGAATGATTTCCCTGGACTGCCATTTTACTCCCAGAACTTTAAACTCTGCGTGTGCCTCTCACAACCAATCAGCTCTATTTGTGTGAGGGCCATGCATGAGACACAGCACTGGCACAGGTTAAGACCTCCGAAAATGAACACAGGTGAACAAACATGCTTTAGTTATTCTTAATATAGTTACTTACGAAAACAACATAGCATAAACTTTTAGAAATAAGACAGATAGTTTTAAACCTAGTATATTTTACAAGGGGGTTTCCCAGGCGGCCCAGTAGTAAAGAATCCACCTGCCAATGCAGGAGACTCAAGAGATGTGGGTTTGATCCCTGGGTGGGGAAGATATCCTGGACTAGGAAATGGCAACCCATTCCAGTATTCTTGCCTGGAAAATTCCATGGACAGAGGAGCCTGGTGGGCTACAGTCCATGGGTCACAAAGTTGGACATGATTGAGTACATACACACACACACACACACACACACACACGTGCGTGCACACACATATTTTATAGGCAACATCTAATCCGAGTTCCAAACCTTTCTCATTGCTTTGGCTCCTCCTTTTCCTATCCTGGCCCCACCTCCTCCCCTCCTGGCCCCACATTCTCCCATCCTGGCTCCACTTCTTCCCAAGCACCCAAGTGCCATCGGGAGGGTCAGTGCTGGAGGGGAAGGGGCACATTCCAATGTCGCACCCTGAATCTGAGATTCTCTCTTGTTCAGTCACTCAGTCGTGTCTGACTCTTTTCAGCCCCATGGTGGACTGCAACCCGCCAGGCTTCCCTGTCTTTCACCATCTCCCGAAGTTTACTCAAACTCATGTCCTTTGAGTTGATGATGTCATCCAACTGTCTCACCCTCTGTCTTCCCTATCTCCTCCTGCCCTTAATCTTTTCCAGGATCAGTTTCTCTCTAGTTTCCAGTAAACAAAGGTACGAAGCCCTGGAGGACTTTGGGCCTCTGGCCTCAGGGAATTCTCAAACAGCTTTTTTTTCAATTAAGGTAAAAATCCACATAGAAAATTATTTAGTCTTTTCACCATGTTGTGCAACCATCACCTCTATCTAGTTTCAGAACATTGTCATCACCCCAAAAGGACATCTGTACCCATTAGCAATCACTCCCCACCCTCAGCTTTATGTAGCCACCAATCTGCCTTCTGTCTGTAGGTCTGACTCCTCTGGATGCTTCGTATCAATGGGGTCATAAAAGGTACAACATGTGGCCACATGTCAGCACCGGGTTTCCCAGGTTCCTTGTGCTGTAGCACGTACCAGGGGCCCTTCCTTCTCAGGACTGAACAGTGCTCCATCGTGCCCACCCGCTCGGCCCTTTCTGAGCTTCTGGCCCACAGACTGCTGGGTCGTCCAAATTAGGGCGTGTCCAGAGAGACCCTGTAGGAGCTGGGCGGGCAGGTTGTGTCTGACCATGAGCGTCAGGGCATTGGTGCTCTGATCATTTTCCTGTGCAGCCACTGACTACTCTGGAGGAATGTGATCTATCTAGAGAAAGGGAAACTGGTACCCAGTTCTCAGGACCAACATTTGGGGAGGGCCAATACTCAGCGGGAGAACGAATGGACCAGAACTTGTCCATGCTCAGCCCTGAATAAAGGACAAAATTGTACACTTAGTTTGTCTATGTAGGAAAAACAGGCTTCCCTCATAGCTCAGATGGTAAAGAATCTGTCTGCAATGCAAAAGACCCGGGTTCAATTCTTGGGTCGGGAAGATCCCCTGGAGAAGGAAATGGCAACCCACTCCAGTATTCTTGCCTGGAGAATCCCGTGGACAGAGGAGCCTGTCAGGCTACAGTCCATGGGGTTGCAAGAGTCGGACAAGACTTAGCGACTAAACCACCATGTAGGAAAAACAGCGGAGCAAAATCTTCCTAAAATACACACATAGACACTAGAGAGAGAAAACCAATGTGGAGGCCCTTCTAGATCAGACGGTGATCTCCAAGAGGGATTCCTGCGTCCCACACCTGTCGGTTGGTGCGTCTCTAGTGGCGCAAGGGGAGGGGGATGGAGAATGTGTTTGCCTCCCTGGAGGCGACACCACACACCCACGCCACACACCCTTCATGGTCACCTGCCCTGGGAGCCCCTTGCCTCAACTCTGGGGTTTTCACCCACTCCCTGAAAGCCCCGTGAGTTTCCTGGGTCTTAGAGAGGTGAATGCCAGCCCAGCCCAGCCCCTGTCGTGAGAAACACGCGGCACCTTCTTGCAGAGAATGAATCTCCATCTGTTTCACCTCCAACCAGCCTCTTCCTCTCAGCCAGCCTCAGACACCCAGCAGGCGGCCGTCGTGGGGGCACCCGCTGCCCATGGAGGGGGAGCTGCATTTGAAGTCGCCCTGAGCCAGATGAATAAGCTTTTCATGGTACCACCCCCCCACCCACGCTGGACTCAGCCAGAATGTCAAATGGTAATTAGCAGCAGACCCAGCTCTGTCCTGGGCGATATTATCATCAGACTTCTTGGGTTTCAAAGTGAGCAGCCGACATGAAACAGTAGGCGGACTGGTCTCCAAGACGGGCCTGGTGGGGCCCAAGAAGTCTTGGAACCAGGACAGGGAGGAAGTCCCCCCACCTGTGGAGCAGGCCTGAGGGTCTGCACAGATGACAGTGGCCAGTGTGACGCCCTTGGGCCCTCACCGCCTACATTCCTGGGGCCCTGCCCCCATGCCCTCCCCTCAGCCTTTGGCCCTGAGGTCACAGAGATCAGCCACCATGGCCTCTCGGGCTGGCCAGTGAGCAGGACTCCCTGGGTATGCTCTCTGATCCTAGCTTTCTTGAAGGTGATGGAGGACAGGCTGGTGTCCACACAGACAGAGGCTGTGACCAGGAAGGAGAGAAGACTCTGCAGGAGAGAGAGGGGCTGGGGAGAGGAGGATCTGGCCTACCGTGAGGTGAAGCCTCCTCTTTCCTTCTAGAGCCTTCTCTGCACCAGGAAAGTGCTTTGCACCTTAGAATGCAACAAACTTCCCTGGTGTTCAAGGACAGCAACAAACTCCACACCCTCAATGGGCCTAGAACAGTAGGACCTCAGGAGCCCCCTGCCCTGTGAGCCAGTGGCTAGGGCCTAGGGGGGCAGGCACATCCTCTCACTCCAACACCAAGCTGCCTCTCTGTTCCCCAGGCTGACACTTCTGGGAGTTTGTGCGAAGGACAGAATGAGAGAAGGGTCAGATGGTCACCATGGTCTTCCTTATCATTCAAGGAGAAAAAGGAGACTTAAACCTTAAGTGTCCATCAACTGCATTTGCAAAATAAAATCTGATGCAATTATTAGCCTTTATTTGTGGTCACGGAAATCTGTCTGCAAGACATTAAATTTTAAAAATCAAGCCAGAAAACAGTAGATATAATGTGATCCTAATTTTGAAAAGCCTGAAAACATACCTGTGTGTATTTACAAGTGAAAAGAACAATCTACACCGAAGATTAAATAGATGATTCTGGGGTGTGACCCCAGTGGGTATTTTTTACTTATTTTTTTAAGTAGGAGAACAATAGTCATTTTGTGATTTTATCTATTTAAAAATTTTTTTAATATATTTTTGCCTCTGCTCAGTCTTTGTTGCTGTGCATGGGCTTTCTCTAGTTGTGGCAAGCAGGGGCTACTCTAGTTGCAGTGAGCAGGCTTTTCATTGTGGTGGCTTCTCTTTTTGTGGAACACTGGTTCTAGGTGTGCAGTTTTTAATAGTTGCAGCTCGCTGGCTCTAGAGAGAGGGCTCAGAAGTTGCAGTGCATGGACTTAGTTGCCTGCAGCCTGTGGAATCTTCCTGGACCAGGGATCGAACCCATGTCCCCTTCATTGGCAAGAGGATTCCTAACCACTGGACCACCAGGGAAGTCCCATTTTGTGATTTTAAAAAACAAGCCTCTCAAAATCTGTTCTCAAAAGTGTTGAAGAAGGAATCTCACATCCCCTGACTCAGGGAAGGCCGAGCCACACCCAGAGACAAGTATCACTCATTGCTGGAGATTCACTCGGGCCCACCCTGCGTATGCACATCAGAGCTAGGGTGCAGCGTCTTGTCTCACAGGAAGTGGAAGCCTGAGGGAGGGACAAGGACCCCCTCTGAGGCTCCACACAGGTTCCTCCAGGGCGCCCCTGACTCTGATGTCTCCCAGGGACTCACAGGGTCCTGTACCCCATTCTCATCAAGCACTTCCCCTCATGCAGACCACCATGGGCCTCTCTCGAAGCCCTTCTGCAAACCTTCTCCTGTCCAGCTTCACAATACATCTTGTAAGTTCTCCTATTGGTTAGACTTTGGGCTAAAGTCTAACTTCTGCTATTATCTGGTTTCTTCTATCTCAACGTTCTGCCTGACCATACTCCTTTTTGTATGGAAAAAAGGAAATGAATCCTTCACACAATCTATCCTCATGAAGAACTCACTGCCAGAGTGTGCAGGGACTGGAGAAACAAAAATGGCACAGGGACCAGCTACGCTGAGGGCCCCAGACCCCAGACCAGCCGAGGCCCCTTCCCTGCAGGTCAGGCTTGGCAATCCTGTGCCTGTCTTCCCACAGGAGTCCCAGCAGAGGATGGAGCCCTTACCCTCCTCCTCTCTCACTCTCAGACAGCAGAGAAAGCATCAGATGAGGAGGGGAACCCCAGTACCCTGCATTCTGTCCAGGAGTCTGTGGGCCCAAAGTGCCCAAGGGCAGAAGTGGCATCTCTCACCAAGGAGCAGTTTGTAAGCCCAGCCGTCTTGCTGACAGAGTTAACTGGCACACATGTGTACTGTCAGAAGAAACAAAGAAATGGACTCAGGTTGGCGGCGAGGCTGGAGAGAACCTAACCCTCCAAACGTGAAACCCTAAAGACCCGGGATATCGTGGGTTCCAAGCTCACCAGTTCTGCCAATTCCTGGGTCCCTGGGATGCGACAGGAAACAAGAACATTTTGGAAGAGAGGAAACGTGTTTTGTTTGAAACAAAACATTATACCGTATTTACACACCCACGTTCATAGGGTAATTCACAGTAGACAAAACGTAGAAACAGCCCACGTGTCCATCGATGGATGGATGGGTAAACAAAATGTGGACAATGAAATATTATTCAGCTTTAAAAAGGAAGGAAATTCTGGCATATGCTACAGTGTGGATGAACTTTGAGGGCACTGCGGTCAATGAAAGACAAATAGAGTGTGATTCCACTCACATGAGGTCCCTAGGGTAGATGAAATCATAAAGACAGAAAATTAGACTGGGGGTAGGAAAGAGGAGTTGGTGTTTAATGGAGACAGAGGTTCAGTTTGGGAAGATGAGAAAGGTCTGGAGATGGACGGTGGCTATGGCTGTCCTGCAGTGTGAAGGTCTTGAATGTCACTGAACTGTATACGTTAAAATGGTAAATTTTAGGTTGTGTGTATTTTACCACAATAAAATAAATGTTTAAACATATACATGACCCCTGTCATGGGAATACACGCACACATGCATTAAACACACACACAGACATATGGTTTAAACGATTCTGAAAGAAATGTACCAGCAGGCTGACAGTTGTCAGCTCTGCTAGTGAGACCACGCTGCTTTCCCTGCCTGATCTTTGCTGTGACTTCCAAGTTTTCTGAAAGGGGCAGCAGCATTTGCACAATGGAATAGAAGTTATCAAATGCACATCTTTCCCCACTGAGCCCGCTCCACTGGCCTTTCAGCCTCCACACAATGGGTCATTCAGCCGCTCTGCCCACTGCCCGCGCACACGGCCATAAATCAGCCTGACGCTGAGCGCTGCCTGCGGCCCCCTCGGCCTCTCTCCTGCCTCCTCTGGGGCCGCAGCAGGGCCCCGTGTCATGCCCACCTCCCTCCCACACATCCCCCACCCCCCGACCCCCAGGCCGCCCACACCCAGCCCCTGGAGGACAGTGACCCACATCAAGGCGGGTGCTGAGTACCCGCCAACATCTTTCATCTCCTTGAGGGGAGAGACGCTTTCCCAGCTGCACCACTTTGCCGTCGCCTCAGCTCTTGGTAAAATAAACAGAACCGGTGGCATCTACCGGGTTTCTTACGCATATTCCCCAAACGCATAATTATCTTTCTACGAGACACATTCTTGGTGCATTGCCATGCCTCCATGCCAGAACCCCAGACTGTCTTCCTGCATTCCTGGGCCATGACACCACCACGCCACGGCCTGCTGTGCTCGGCCAGATGTGTGCAGAGTGCCTGCCACGCCGGGTCGGCCACGCAGGCTCAGCTTGGGGCAAATGGATGCTGCAGGTGGGCACCGTGGCCACCGGGGTGAGGGGCTGCCCAAATCCATCGCAGGTCAGAGTCCCCCGAGCCCGGCCTTGACATTTCCTGTCCGCTGCAAGACCTGGACTTGTGATGGTCATTGTCCTGCCAGCCCCGGGGTGACTGCCCTGTTTCCGCTTCTGCAGAAGAGAGGGCCCACTAGGTCTGAGATCCAAGAGCGGTCAGCAAGCCTGGGGAGGACCTTCCATTCTGACCCCGAGCTCTGTTGTGAGTGGCCAGCCAGGGACGCTGTAAAGTGAAGCCAGATGGGTCAAAACAGCTTTCAGTCTCCCCCAGCCAGCTGGACCAAGACCTCTGGGTTAAGAGACTGGTGGGCCAGCTTGGAAGGGACAATTGGACCCAACAAGCACATGAGGGGCCTACAGGCCAGGACAACCCTTACTTAGAGATCACCCCAGGAGCCACTTGGAACAGCCCAGCCCTGGGGCCTGGCAAGCTGAGGTCATCTTCCTCTGAGCAGCTGAGGAGTCCGGGAGAGGGGAGACCTCTCACCACAAACTCACTGAGGGCAGCAGAGACCTCAATTATTAGAGTTGACCAGGATCCATCACAACCATTATGTGTACAGTACTTGTTGTGAATGTTGTCTGAAAATTCTGAGTTACTTCCTCAGCTGTGTGGCCTTGGACTAGTGACTCACCCTCTCTGTGCTATGGCTTCTTCACTTGTCAGTGAGGACAGGTGTGCATGTGTGTGTGCTCAGTCACATCCGATTCTTTGCAACCTTGTGGACTCTAGCCCGCCAGGCTCCTCCCTCCATGGGATTACCCACGCAAGGATAGTGAAGTGGGTTGACATTTCCTAGTCCAGAGGATCTTCCCAGTCCAGGGATCGAACCTGAGTCTCTTGTGTCTCCTGCATTGGTAGGCAGGTTCTTTGCCAAATGAGGATAACAATAGTGCATATTTCATTGAGTGGTTGTGCCGTAAGCAGAATGCGGGTTCCGGTATGTGCCCTGTACCTGGTGTTTCCATCGCGCAAATGAAGCTCAGACGATTGAGGAGCCTGGTCCATCCAGTTGGGGGAAGAGGTTCCCCTTGACCGGCAACCTCACAGCCTCCTGATCCCCGTGCCTCCCAGACATGCAGCCCAGACCCCTCCACTCCCCACCATCTCCCACACTCTCCTCACCCTCCTTCCAAAACCCCAGCCTTGTCACTAAATCCCCTGTTCAGAAGTCTTAACCAGGAAGCACATGGGCTACAGGGATGAGGGTGCTCGGAGCCATCACTCAACTGGCTGCAATTAAATGTCATCAGTGTGACAGCTGATGGGATGATGGCTCGTTTCTCTTACTTATTTTTACTTTTATGACTTTTTCATTTTTCTTTCTTAGCACACTTTTCACGTGTTGTTTAAGACGATAAAGGCTTTATTTTCAAATCCTCAGCACTGTCTGTCTCCTTAGTACACCTTCTCTGCTCTGGTCAACTTGACCCAGGCCCGCCCCCACCTCTGCCCGGACTGCCCACCATCTCCCTTCCTTTTAGTGTCTGATGTGCCCCCACCCACCCTCACACTCTCCATCTGGGGGCTTCTCAGCACAGCTGAGCCCACCTGGACGTTCCTCATTTTCCACGGGGCCCCCTGGAGGGGCGACAGGTGACGGCAAAAGAGGGAAACTGGGCCTGTGGGAAACTTCATCCCTTCCCACGCCTCCCCTCCTTTGTGACAGGGACATCCATCACCACTGGCCATGGGACCTGAGTCTTCTGGACCCTGTCCTCAGGAGGAGCCCCGAGAGGAGAGCTGGGGAGGAAGACTGGGGAGGAGTTCTGGCAGGAACCCTAGGAGGGGAGGAGTCCCAAGAGAAGAGTTGGGGGCGAGGACTAGGGAGGAGCCTCAGGAGGAAGATTAGGGAAGAGCTCTGGGAGGAGCCCTGGGAAGAGACCTCGGGCTGGGTGGAAAGAATGAGGTGAGGGGCCTCCTGAGGCTCAGGTCTGTGTCCCAGACAGCCTCTCACGCCAGTCCATGTTCCCTCTGTGAAGGGAGATGGAGACAGGGTACCCTGCTCCCAGCAGTGGGTCTCCCCAGAGCCCCTGGCTGGCCACAGACCCAATCAGGTTTATGAGGTTCCCAGTCAGAGGACTCAAGACACTCTCGTCCAGGCAGAATCACAGAGGCGGCCCCCTCAACATGCCCTGTGCACAGCTTCTGGGGTGACCTTGGAGTCTCAGGGTTGTTCTGAAGTCTGGGGGTGCTGCCTTTGGACTCTGAGCAGCCCAGAGTTGCCATGGACATCCCAGGCACCCATGGATGACAGGCCCATGCTGGGGGATAGGAGGTGGGGATCCACTGTCTGCCCCCCCTCCCCAGACCCCTGAACTGTACCAGACTGACCAGGCCAGGCACAGGAAGTGTGCATTGTCCAGCCCACCTCCTGAGACCCCTGCAGCCTCAACAGCCATCCACACTGTCCCAGCCCACCGTGACATCCCCTTCCTGACCCTCTCTGCCCCTCTGTTCACACTACACGAAACTGCGCTGAAGGGATTCAGTTCAACAAAATGGTCCATGAGCCTACTCCGGGTTCTCCAAAGATGCAAGATCACTTGCACCCCACATCCACTCTGCACAGACCATGTTCATCTTCCTCTCTGACCCCAGACCCCAGACCTCCTGCAGTTCCCAATTCACCCAGCCCAATGGCCAAATTTGCTGACAAGGTTCTGTATATATCAAAGCTTTGATTTTTCCACTAGTCATGTATAGATGTGAGAGTTGGACCATTAAGAAGGCTGAGCACCAAAGAAGTAATGCTTTCAAACTAGTGTTGGAGAAGACTCCTGAGAGTCCCTTGGATGGCAAGGAGATCAAACCAGTCAATCCTAAAGGAAGTCGGTCCTGAATATTCATTGAAAGGACTGATGCTGAAGCTGAAGCTCCTGATGCGAAGAGCCAACTCATTTGAAAAGACCCTGATGCCAGGAAAGATTGAGGGCAGGAGGAGAAGGGGACGACAGAGGATGAGATGGTTGGATGGCATCCCCAACTCAATGGACATGAGTTTGAGCAAACTCTAGGAGACAGTGAAAGACAGGGAAGCCTGGCATGCCACAGTCCATGGGGTTGCAAAGAGTCAGACACAGCTTAGCTACTGAACAACGAACAACAACAATGACCAAATTCCCTCCTGTTTCCTCCCATGTCCGGGACCAACAGTGCTGGCCCGGCCAGGCCAGGGCCATGACAGCCAAGACCGCCCACAGCGGCCCTCAGTCCAGCAATTGTCTCCCCAAAGGATCCAGCAAGTTTGTTTCAGTTGCTCTGATTTTCATTTCCTTCACAAGGCCCTTTAAATTCAGATTTTAAAATCGCTCCAACATTTGTCATCCTGACAGATGCCAGGAGCAAACACGAACCAGGCCTGAAATAGGGCATCCTGTGGGCTGAGGGTCTCCACCCAGGACTGGTCTGGTGCCTCGCAGGCAGGGGTGTTGTCCACTGCCCGGCACTGAGACCCCAACAAAGCTGGGTTTAAATCCTGGTGAGAGATTCGGATTGTCAGGCTCAGGTCATCCTCTGGTCCTGGTGGTAGGCGGCAAGGGTCTCAGGCAAGAGCGTGGGCAGGTGCCTGGGGGGACATCCTCATGGGTTTGTCATGCTTGACCTCATCTCAAGGCCAAACCCAAGAGCTCTCTGTCCAGAGTTGATTGCTCACAGACACACCCTGCTGTGAACCGAACAATTAGTCCACCCACCTCTTCAGCCTTTGAGGACCTGAAAATGAACTCAGGGAAGGGGCCCAGCAAGGGTTCTTTTTTTAACATTCATTATTAAAAAAAACTTTTTTGGCCGCACTGTGTGGCATGCAGAATCTTAGTTCCCCGACCAGGGATCGAACCTGCCCCTCCTCCAGTGGAAGTGTGGAGTCTTAACCAATGGATCACCAGGGAAGCCCCGGGAAAGGCTTTCCTGAGAGGAGAAGCCCGGTGTCCCAGAATTAGAAGGGAAGGTGAAGTTACCATGAACTCAGTTTCACCTGTTTCCATCTGTCCACAGTCACTGCTCAGGCTGTTTGGGCTTATTGCCCCGGGATGGGCTAGGGAGCTGGACTTCTGTCCAGGTGTGCTGGGCTGAGAGGCGGGGAGACTCCAGCCCCAGGCCCACTAACAACAGCACTTGTGAGTTCGTGAGATGGAGTGGGAGATGGCGGAGGCCCTGGGAACAGGAGCCGCAAGGACAAGAGGAGCAAGGCAGTGACCACGTCTCTGAGCTGCAGACTTTCTGGGCTGAGGGTCATCCTTCAATCCTTGCACTTTGACTAAGATTCCCCAGGCATGGGCCCCGCCCCCTCCATGTGCGGGATGGTTTGCCAGGTCCCCCACCAGGGCCTGGTGTTGGTCCCCAAAGTACCTCGTGGTAGGCTCAGGTGTCACCACTCAGACAAGGGACATGGAGGAGGCTGCTCGCCCCTCTGACCACAGTAGGCAGGGGCATCTGGGGGGTGTCCCATCTCCTGTGTTCCCCCCATGATTGGACCTTCAGGGTCTGCCCCACCTGGATCAGTGCAGACTCCCCCTGAATCTGCAGCCAGTCCATGTGGAGGCCCTTCCAGGGGTGGAAGGTAGCTGCCAGTGCCCAGCTGCCAAGAAAAACAAGGACGGTGGGGTTCATGTCCTCAGCCCTCCACCGCCAACCTCCCCCCAGAGGCCAGGCCAGTTCACATAGGACAGGAAGCCACGAGTCTGATGGCTGGACCGGTTCCCTCACATCCCACCAGAATGCACTCGCTATCTCATCAGGAAACACAGGCTGGTCCCAGGTTCGGCCTCTTCTACGTGGGTGGAGGCAGAAAGCTTCTCGCAGGCGCTGGGGGCCCTAGAAGGAAAGTGCTTCCACCTGGGGCCAAGAGGCCGCCCGTGGGCTTGGCTGACCTTCCTTCAGCCTTGGGAGCTCGCCCCTCACTGAGTGGGATTTATAAGCTCATAACCCTGCGATGATAACGACTTGCACATGTGTGATCAGCGTGTGTCCTGCCTTTCGCTTTGATTCGGTGTCAAATGCTAGAGTAGGTGGGCGTTTGGTGGCAGAAGGCTGGCGCCGGTGAGGGACAGCCCCCTGTGGGGCTGGGAGCAGAAGTCACATGGCCTTTGTTATGAATGGCTTGGTCACATCGAGTACCCCTGGCCCAGTTCTGTGTCTCCTCTCCTCTGTGTCTGAGTTACACTGAGGTGGACCAGGCAGATGCCCAGGTGGAAACAGAAAGGATAGGAGTGGAGGGAAGTACCTGCCCAACACCAGTTATCTGTGATCAAGAATGTGCCTTGGACTATTTTTATTTTGTCTGTATTTTCTTTATTTCCCCCCTCTTCTGGTAGAGCTCCTTTTGGACATTTGGTCCAGTTCAGCAGAGCTAAAAGGGAAAGAGGGGTGGAGGCCCCTGTGCTTCTTACTATGGTAGGATGCTGGCATGGGAATGCCCTTCTGCATTGCCCCCAGCCCCGGTCCACAGAACCACCAAGGACTCAGGGCAGGGAGCTGCAGACGGGCCGTGGGGCTCCCAGCTCTGACACTGCAGTGGTCTAGCTGGGACACAACACACACACACACGCATACACCTGCCTTTTCTGGGTTCAGGTGTAAGGGCCATAACACACAGACACACAGACACACACACACACACACACCCCTGCCTTTCTGGCCCTGAAGTCTTATTTCTCTGCTTTTCCCTCTCCATCCCTCACACAAAACCCACAGAGGCTTTTTTTTTAAGCATTTTTTTCTTCTTACCCCAATCAAATTGATGACCAGGAAAGTATGTGGCTTGGTAAGCAAAATTCTTGTGAAGACAAAATTCCAAAGCCCTTGGCAGCTGTGACCTCACCGCACGGATACGCAGCAGATCACGGCTGTTTTTATAAATCGCCGCCCGCCCGGGGGCAGCACACAATGGCCCGTGTTGACACCGGATTCCTCTCGTTCCCCAAGCCCCCACTCTACGTGCTGCGGCTCGGGGTCCGTCCCCAACCCTGGAGCCCAGTCTGTCCTTGGGTGGACACTCCGACCCGTGGCTGCATGAGGAAGGACAGGCTGGACCCTGGGGCAGGTGTAGCTCCAGGAGTACTGGCCACGGCCCAGGAGGGACAAGCCCCACTGGGAACTGAGGCCCTGCCCTCCTCCCAGGGCTCAGAGCCTCCCTGGGAGACCCAGACCCGCACCTTGCGTCTCCGGCTGACTTGGACCTGGTGGGAAGGTCTAGGGGAGGGGAGGTGGGGGTGGTGGGTGTTCAGGGTACTTGGGGCTATGGCTGCATGCCCCTCTCCCAGAGGACTCTCAGGACCCCTCGAGGTGGCTTCTGTTGGCCTCTGCCCCAGCACAAACCCCACAGACACCACCCCCACCCCACTAACATGTACTGATTTTTCACAGCACTTAGCCACCTGCCATCCAGGGTGGAATCACCAAGCAGGCAGGGATCCTGGATCGTGCTGGCACACAGTAGGCTCTGCTCAGAGTGAATGTCAGCTCACACCTCTGGGGGGGGTCTCACCAGCTCCCTGTGGGCCCCGCCAACTACGACCACACAAAACAGCCGCTCAGAAGGGCGGCCTTGGGGGAGGGGACGGCACCCAGGCCTGCATGACTGATCTCACAGATTCCCTGTCACATGACGCCCAGAACCACTGCTCAGGCAGAAAGCTGCCCCAAATCTTACTCTGCAGAAGGGAATGCTGACAGCCTGGCCAGGCCAGTTCCCACCACACAGGCCTGAATTAAACAGTTTAATCAATTAGTGAGATGGAAGCCTCTGTGTCAGCTGCAGCTCTAATGAGGGGCTCCCTGCCCCCACCCGTGGGACGCATCAGCCTTCTCCCTGGGCGCTTCGACAGGGCCGGATTCAACCAAGGTCCTCCCCAGGCGGTTGCAGCCCCAGGAGCGGGTCTGGAAGCCAGGCCGCATGGCCTCAGCTGGATGCTCGGCCAGACAGGGCCAAGCCCTCCCTGCAACAAGCTTTCCTTCCACAGCCCAAGCAGCAGAGCCAGGAAGGCCTGGGGTGGGGTGGTGGGGGTTGGGAGGAGAACTACACACTGTCTCCATTTGTGGATAAGGACACAAAACTCCTGGGGACCTGGATATGGCCCAGTGGGACTGAGGTCACAGGGACTACAGATGGACGAACCAGCCCACCCCGCTCCCTTCCCATCATTCCTCAGCCTCAAATACATACACACACCACAGGTACATGCACAGACACACGTGTAGATACACATGCATCTGCACGCATGGGCTCCCAGGCTGCAATCTCCTAGTAGTTTCAAAGTGTCGGCACAGGATCCATGCACCCTGCAGAGACTCAGGCCTGGAACCTCCCCTTGATCTGTCCATGTCAAGGTGCAGGGTCAGGGTCAAAGCCAACGCACACATGTGATCACGTGACGTGGTGGGGTCATGTCTCTCTGTTTCTGCCTCCCCCCCACCCCACCTCCCTAGCATCCGCAGTGTGAGTCACTCTGAACACTGACTGCACCAGCCTGCGTGTGTCCTTCTGACAATCAGGTTGGACTTTTCTCAGTGGATTAGAGATAAAGCTGCCAACCCGTTCATGATCACTAGTAAGTTCCTCATGTATTTGTAGCGAGGGGGCTGGACATTTCAACGCTTGGCTTCAGTGAGCAGGAAAGGCCAGCAAGAAAGAAAGCAAACCTCAGCCCAGCCCAATGTCCTCCGACTTCCGTTCTAAAAAAGACAGGGGCTGTGGGTCGCTGACCTCGCACAGGGACTGGGCAATAATCTGGTATAAATCTCTTTTCTTCTCTGGGCGCTGACATGTCCTGGGATGGAAGCTTGCCCACAAGCATGAGGTCAGGGCTGCTTGCCTATCTGTCAGGGAGACTCTCACCCATACTACCAGGCCCTGGGGTAGCTAAGGAGATGGCTCGGGAAAAGGCCATTTAACACCCAAGACAATCTCCGCTCTCCACAGAGAGGACCCTGCAGAGGAACAAAGGAGCCCAGGCTCATACATGCTGGCTGTGGACTCCATACCCCAACACCACTCACCTCCACACACTGTCCTTTGTCCACTGAGGTGTTGAATGGTGGTCCCACCTGGGGGTCCCAAGTGGGGGTCCAGTACTGACATATCCACCAGAAGGATGCAAGTAGGACAGCTGTTGTTGTTGCTGCTGCTGCTGTTTAGTTGCTAAGTCGTGTCCAACTCTTTTGTGACCGCATGGACTGTAATCCACCAGGCTCCTCTGTCCGTGGGATTTCCCAGGCAAGAATACTGAGGTGGGTTACCATTTCCTCCTCCAGGGGATCTTCCCCACCCAGGGATCGAACACACGTCTCCTACATCTCCTGCTTGGCAGGTGGATTCTTTACCACTGCGCCACCTGGGAAGCTCACATATCCATGTCATGCTCAAAATCACCAAGGGCCATGCGAGCCGGGGTGCAGGCTTCCTCAGCCTCTGGGATCTGGGGGCAGATCCTGTATTGAGAGTCCTCCACCAGCCTCCTGGGTGCTGAGCACAATGGACAGAGGGGCCAGGGAGCCCTCTCAGGGCAGGGAGGTACCTTCCTGCTATGCCCTTCTTCCCCTAATGCTGTGGGGAAGGCAAAGGACAGAGGGGCCTCCAGGAGGGGCCTTGTCTTGAAAGCACCTTGGTAACACTTTGGAGCACATTGAAGGTCATCTTGGAGGGTGAGAAAATGCCATCCATCCATTCAAGGCAGCAGGATGCAGTGTTTGATGGGGAAAGCCCCAGGCTGGGCTCCCTACTTACTGTACTTACTCCCATCTCAAAGTGGGCCCACTCCAGGGGCAAAGCCATCTGAAACCATGACAGGACTCCCATGGACCAGAGAGGAACCAGTGAGTCTAGACCAGCCCCACCCCCAGCTGTGCCTGCAGCTGCCCCAGTGCGACTGTCCCCGCCCTTCTGAGCCCACCCTGTCATGCCACATCTGTGTCAGCTGTGCAGGTGAGTGGAGCCCAAACACGGGGCAGATGGAGCATCTTGCGGAGCGGGGGGAAACAGGTGAGGTCCCGAAATCCAGCCAGAGAAGAAAAGAAGCTGGGGAAGATGGGGCGGGGCCGGGTGGGGGTTGCGGTCCACAGACAGGACAGGAGAGAGCAATGGGGAGGAGGCATGTGCAGGGCTCGAGAGGGGCCACCCACAAGGAAGAGAGGCCCAGGATGCTGGGCAGATGGGGGGCTGCAGGTGGGCCTGGTAGGCGGTTTCTGGGGCCACCGGGGCCTGTCATCACCCTTGGTGCCTGGGGCAAGAAGGTGACTCAGGACAGGTAATGCTGGAAGCACACCTGGACTCTCCTGGCAGTGAGCTCAAAGGCAACCGGTTACAAAGTAGCATCGCGTGGTGGAGACAAGAGGGAAACACCTGGGATGGGGGGGTGGAGGGCACAGAGAGAGACAGAGAGAGACAGAGAGACAGACGGGATGGGGAGACAGCACGGTACCTCACACATCAAAAACTACACCTGCCCTGTGGTTTCCACCTACACAGAATCATTGAACCCTGAGATTCAGATAAAAGTTGGGGGCCAGTTTTCTAAAAATGCAGACACAGACACATGACACGGCATGCTGCACACAATTTTAGGGGGAATTTACAAGCACCCGGGCTGCCTGGGGACCCCGCCAAGCCCCCTTCATCCCGAGTAAGGAGGTACCTGGGTAGGTTTGTCTCCTGTAGATGTTGCAAAAAATTCCCACAAACTTGTTGGGCTTAGAAAGCAACACAAGGTTATGATCGCCTGGCTCTCGGGTGTCGGGGGTTGGTTCTCTCTGGAGGACCCTCCTCCACCTCCACAGACAGCCCCAGCCATCCAGTCCCCACACTATGTCTCTCTGGTTCTCGCTCTTCTCACTCTCTCCCTTAGAAGGGTTCTTTTAAGGACCCCTGTGATGGAATAGGCTTCCCTGGTGGCTCCGTGGTTAAGAATCTGCCTGCAATGCAAGAGCCGCAGGAGCCTCAGGTTTGATCCCTGAGTCGGGAAGATCGCCTGGAAGAGGGCATGGCAACCCACTCCAGTATTCTTGCTTGGAAAATTCCATGGACAGAAGAGCCTGGCGGGCTACAGTCTATAGGGTCGCAAAGAGTCGGACATGACTGAAGTGGCTTGGCACACGCGGACGTAATGACAGCAGGCCCAGCAGAATAATCTCCTTATCTGATTAGCAATCTTAGTTCCATGTGTGCCTTTAACTCCCCTTTGCCACTTCAGGTAACATATTCACAGGGATTATATGAATAATTACTCCAGGGATTCCAATGGGACACTTTTGGGAGCCACTAGTCTGCCATCCCCTCCGCAGCAGGTGAAGATGACAGACAGGATATGGACCACATACATGGAAACATGGCCCAGCCGGCAGGGGGTTGAAACGAATTGTGTCCAGGAGAGCCTGCTCCTCCATCACCGAAGTGCTGACAGGAGACAGACAGCAAAGGGAAGGTCACGTGGTGCTCTGTCACTGTCCCCCCCACCCCCACCATCCCTCCCTCCCAGGCCTGTTTGCTCCTCCCACATACCAGCTCCCGCCTGCCTCAAGGCCTGGCTCAAAACCCCACCTCAAACACCATGGATAAAACGGCAGTTCATCCGCCTCTGCCCACCCATACTGCATCCCAGACCCGGCTCTGCCCTTCCTTTCTCTCTGCACCAGTGGTCACCTCAGTGTGATTCAGCATCTGTGGGTTTACATACTGACAGTCCCCCAGCTCCGGGGCAGCCTCCTGGTGCCAGAGCTGGAAGGGAAGCCCCGCCGGTGCATCTGACTCCAGGCTCCACCCTCGCCCAGCAAAGAGGAGGCTCACAGTGACAGCGCATGTGTCAGGCCAGCCAGGCTGGCCTGGGATGCCCACAGGGGCCCTCACCTGGGGGCCAGCTGGCCTCTGGAGGCCAGGACAGGGACTCCCACATGCAGCAGTCTGGAGGTTTCCCTGGGTCCCAGTGGACCATACGGGCAGGTGTGGGTCAAGGCCAAGCCCTGGTGAGCACAAGGTCCCTATACCTGGGGTCCATCCCACCCCAGCTCCTCCGGGCAGGCATTGATGGTGCTGGAAATGAGGTCTGGGGCATATGATGAGCAGCTCCCAGGTGGAGGTTGCAGGGTCAGCCTGACTCCTTGGGTGGTTGGGACAGGGGAGAGGTGGGTGGTCCCCTTACATTGGGGTGCAGAGGCCTAAGGCTTCAGGAAGCCCAGACCAGTAGGAGGAGAGGGCCAGGGACCCATATATGTCCTAGGAAAGCACAGGATGGAGAGGAGGAGAAAGCACCCTCAGCACAGGGGCGCCGTCAGGAAGCAGGAGAGCTACTGCCCACAGACGCCATGGTGGCCGAGAGGCTCAGAAAGTGTTTCCTGACCTCGATGAGCCCGGGACCTGGGGCTCCCACCAGCGTGCCCAGTGTCACAGAGGCCAAGAGAATAGGGATCTCCCTTAGGGTCTGCCAGGAGGAGGTGTTTCTCGGGTGGTTCCCGGGCCTTGGCTGACCAGTCCAGAGTGTGCAAGATGGGAGGGAGTGGACACGAGGGGTGGGGGTGGGGGCACCACTTGGCAGGAGGAAGATGGGATCTAGGGCACCCCGAGCCAGGACTCAGGGCTCTTCCACGGCTCCCCTTCAACCTCTGAACGGAGCCACAGGGGGCTGCCAGCAGCTCCATCCACAGAAAGACTGGGGTTGCCCGGAGCCAAGACAGAGACACCGGGCCAAGGGCCACTGGTCAGTCAGAAGGACCCTCCAGAGAGCCTCCGGTGCCTAGTCCCCTCAAGGCTCCACAGCGTTGGAGGCAGGAGTTCTGGTGTTAAGAGAGTGGGCTGGTGCATGCGGCGGCCTCAGACGCCACAGCAGCCCCTGGGCAGCAGGAAGGCACAGGTTGGAGTGAGGTGGGGGCTCTGCACCCTCTCAGAAATGGTGACCTTCCCAGCCCCTCCGCAACACCCAGCGGCCCTGGACTACTGCCGGGGCTCTGCTTGGCCAGAGAGAAACCTCCCACGTGCAGGCACCAGGCACCCACCTGCAGGGCCGCACTCTCAGCACCAAACCCCACCCTCTCCCCAACCTGTCTGACAAGCTCCCTCCAAACTCTCTCGCCAAGAGGCCTCCACCCCCAGGCACTTCCTGCAAAGCTTCAGCCTCACTTGAAGGAAATGATGCTGTCCACTGACATCAGCACACGCGGTCAAGGCCCCAGATCCTCCTGGGGCAGATTCCGGCGTCCTTGTATTGACTGACATGAGGGACGCCAGCTCGAAGCCCGACAATCTGGTTCTGCAGCATCCGAGTGCCCAGCCAGCCCAGAAAACCCAACGCATGAACCCAGGAGAGGGTCAGCTCCTCCCCTGCCTTGGGCCAGGCACGTCTACTGCTGTTACAGACGTCCTCCTGGCATAAAGCATCCCAGTGACTCGCCACAGTGGGACCTGTGCCCGTCACCAGACCTGTTGCTTCAGGTCATCACCCTGCTTGTTGGGCAGGTATTGAGCACCTGCTTCTTGTTGTGACCTGCAGGAGCCCACAGGCCTGAGCCAGGGCACACCTGAGCTGACCCACAGGCCTGAGCCGGCAGACAGCCACTCCCCACAGTGTGCCTGAGTTTTCCATGCAGCTGGCTGGGTGTTCGTTGATTGGTGTCGGCTTCTCCCAGGTCCCTGGCATCTCAGTAGTTGCTTGGGAAGAATCACAGCCTTGGGTCTGATTTCATGACATCCCAGTGACGCCCTTAACAGGATGAAGACTATCTCCCGAGATTCTTATCTTACCCAGAACCTGTGCATATGAACTCATTTGGAAATGAAGTCTTTGCAGGTATGATCAAGATGAGGTCTTACTGGATCAGGGTGGGCCTTGATCCAGCAATTGTCGGACGTGTAAGAGAAGGACACGTGGACAGAGATACTCAGAGGGAAGAAGGCCAAGTGACAGCAGAACAGAGACTGATGTGTCCACCAGATCAAGGACCAAGGACTGTTGGCAACATCAGAAGCTGGAAAAGACAAGGAGGGGTCTCCCCTGGTGCTGTCGCAGGGAGCGCGCCCCTGCCCACACCTTGATTTTGGATTTCTGGTCTCTAGAACTGTGAGAGAATAAGCATCTGTTGTTCAAGCTCCTGGGTTGTGGTCATCTGTTTCCGCAGCTGTAGGACACTGACTCATCCTTGAGGATATGGGGTTCAGAACAGCCCCTGGGTACCTAGACACTTGCCCTGGGATCAGACATTTGGGGGAAGCTGAGGTCAAAGGGCAGGACCTGGGTTAACAGGAAGGGGGTGGGGTTGGTCCATCAGAAAGGCAAGGGTTGTTAAGTATGGAGGTAACAGCCTCACTTAGAGATGGGTCCAGTATGAAAAGCCCCTAACACCAGGGCCAGGGTTGGGGGGCGAAGAATCCAGGAGAAGACCTGACCTGGACTCCCAGCTAAGGGCCACACACTCCTGACCAGGGCTGAAGACAGACGCACCATTGATCCATCAGAGGCTGGTCTTTATTCCCTGGAATGGAAACACCCAGTAGTCCCAAAATGATGATGGCTGGCAAAGCCCCTCCTTTAAAAATTCAAAAACAAAATGAAAAACCATTAGGTGTCTGGCTCCATAAATTTCCATCATAAGAAACAACTTTGAATGGTACCCAAGCCTGGTGTCGGGCGTCCGCCGTGGGCTACACACTTCACCCCCACACTTCACCCAAACACAGCAGCCAAACACAGTGACTTCAGATGCTCAGAACAAAACGGAACACGAAGGCATTTTACGACACGGGAGTTTGCTTCCTATGGACATTTCTTTTTTAAAAAAAATATAATAACTTAGTCGGCATGTTACAGCATCTCCGATCAATCCGTCAGGGAGTTCTTGGCCGGAACCTTGTGGGGCCGCATGCAGCATGTGCCTCCCCAGCTTGAGTACCAGGCACCCACCACAGTGTGAGTGTCCACTGCTGCGGAACCTGGCGGTCACTCCGTGCCCATCTCACAGGGGTTCAGCCCCCTCTCCTCAGCGTCCCTGTACATCCTTTGGAAATCCTTGAAGCGTGGGGCGCAGCCGAGCCAGGCCTCCCCAAAGTGCATGTGGCCGGTGAAGAGAAACTCGCCGTGCCCGGGCCGGACACCGCACTCCAGCAGCGTGGAGACACGCCCCCGCCAGCCGCCGCCCTCGCCCTCGGGGGCCGGCCGGAACACCCTGCTCTTCTGCCGGTAGAGCCGGCTCACGTTCAGGTGGATGGCTGACTCCTGCCGCTCTGGCTCATGGGTGACTTTCTGGATGGAGCCTCGGACAACTGCAGAGGAAGGAGAGGGGGTCAGCAGGGTGCTCACCAAGCCAAGAGCACACCCCTATACCCCGCAGCAAAACTGGGAGCTGATCCTGAACGCTGCCTTCCAGAAATTCTCATTAAAAAGTGCAATCCACACATAAGAGGCTGCCTAGGGCTGCCCCGCCACTCACACTGTCGGGGGGCAAAGATGCTCTTCTCTCAAGGGCCAGTCACAGAAGTGGGGGAAAACAGTAGGTACAAACCTCATTGTGCACCAACTTTTCAAGTTGGAACAAGAAAAGTGACTGCAGTTAATACCCAAGATCTGCTGTGATTCTGCATCAAGTTTGGACAGAAAGGGTGAAGCTTGGAGGAGAGGAAGGTGACAGGAAGGAAAAGGACAGGGCAGGCACAAGCTTGGGGACCTCTTGCCTGGCCCCAATCCCCTTTGTACGGGGCCAGAAAGAAGAAGGGGGGTTGCACTTCTACTCCCCAACTGCGATGGGAGCCCAGGGAGCTGAGCCAGGTCCCGCTGGGCCGGCTCCAGCAAACTCATACTGAGTGTTGCCACCCTTAACCCAAGAACGTTTGTGCCAACATCACAAACAGGCGGAGGCTGAGTCCCTGACCTCAGCCCTGACCCCACCAGTGCCTCCAACTCCCACTTCGGTGCCTGCAAGGGACCTGGGTGTGGGCAGGGCGCTGCAGAGAGGCTAGAGCCAGGGCTTGGGCTCAAGCACAAAGCAGGAAAATGCTCAATATCCCCTCGAATAGGAATTCCCACCTTAAAGAGGAATTCCCCTGCACACAAGTCCCTTCCCTTGGGCTGGGGCGGCGGGGGGGTCACTCTAAATGAGTGGAAAGGAAGGCATTTTCCCGTGACCTGCAAATTGGTGATGGAAAGGGGGCCAAGCTCAGTCTTCAGCAGAGTCTCTTCCCCCCAGGGGGTTTATTTCTCCCACATGGTGGGACCCTCCAGCATACTCACCAAAGTCACTGGTGCAGACGGCCAAGAGAACCTCTGTGTGGCTGCAAGGGCGGCATGGGGCTGTGGGGAGAGAAGAGAGTCAGATGCAGGGTCAGATGGGGCCTGTGGAGGCGCGAGGAACACAGACCCTCCCGCCTACAGCACACAGGTCACGTGACATCCTATAAATCCTCTGATGTCAGCAGCAACTGTCTAGGCCCCGGGCCTCTGCCATCAAGGTGCCAAGAGAGACAGCAGGCGGGACCATGACCGCCGCCTCGTGGGTGGGGAGACGTCTCTAGGAGCTCCAGGCTCACCTAGGCCGCCTGCGACGGCATGAAAATGAAGGGCAAGTGGGGTTTTGTGCTGGACTGTACTCAGCTCATGTCTGCAGTCACGCTTGGCAAGCTTTTCGGTGCCAAAACCAACCCGAGCTCACCTGAAGCCGCATTCCTGACACCAGACTGGCCAAGAGCCTCGCGTGGCCTCGGTGGCTACGCCTGGAAATGCCAGGGCCTCCCACTTACATTGCCTGTCCCCACGGTCCCACCTGCCATCCCCATTCCACAGGAGGTCAAAGCACTGTCTAGAAGCACCACGAGGCTGTGGCCCTGCTAAACGCACTGGTGGGAGTGAGAGACATGTCCACCTGCTTCAGCAGTGGGGTGCTTGTCTAATCGACGGGACCAGGTGACCACCTCCAAACCCTTCCAGACACCTTTCACAGCAAGCCCAGTTCACAGAATCCCCTCTGAGATCCCCAGATGTGGGAGGGAGCTGATTCCTCCAGACAAACCAGTCCCTCTCGGTGGGCCTCTGCCCTCCACCTACAGACTCAGATGGGCAGGAGCCCTCCAGAAGGGCTGGAAGGGGGTTGGAGAGAGAAACCTCGAGACTCGGGGGACCCCCAGGGACCATGGCGCTCCTAACTCAAGAGTGGATGTGGGGAGACACAAGCTTATTATTTGGCTCTGATGGTGCACTTTTCCTCACCTGTTTCTAGGGGCCCAAACTCCCTAACAACAGAAACATTAGGTATGAATGCTCATCAGGACAAGCTTCCCTGGGCCCTTTCACATTCTAAAGGCCCCACAGGGTCTCCAGCCTTGATGCTCACTGGGCCTGGATGAAGCTACAGCTGTCCGCCTACCTGGCCCTGAACTGGGCTGAGCTGTCACCTGCCCAGGGGCTGCAGTGACTCAGGGCCCTGGAGGAGACAGGGAGATGCGGAGAACAGGAGGGGCCTCCAGGACCCAGAGTGCATGTGGGGGCAATCAGAGATGACCCTGGAGTCTCCAGTGTCCTGGGACCCCGTGGGGATGGACATGACGCGTCCAGAGCACTGGCCTTTCTGTCCCGCCCCCGGCGGGGGTGGGTGCATGCGTCCCAGTCCAGTCTGGTGAGTGCATGACTCACGGGCGCTCTGTCAAGTTATCAGGAAAAAGGAGAGGCCGCAGAACAAGAACAGCCTGTTGGACGCGTCAGAAGCATCTGAGAGGACTGAGCGCCTCCCGCCTCAGCTCCAAATCCTGAGCCTTCTGCCCACTTGTGGCTCTCTGTCAAGAGTGTGGACCCCCAGCCTTGACGCCTCCCCTAAAAAAGAGGGTGGCCAACTGGGGGTCCCCCACCTCTAGCCTGCTGGGGGCCTGCTGCCCACAGTGGGCCTGACAGAGGTCACTATGGTGAGGAAAGTGGGCTGCACAGCCTCATGTGCCTTGGGGGGACTTGCATCTTATGAGAGGCAGCTCATGGCAGTGGGGAGACTTCCCATCCTGGCGGTGCCCCCAATGCCCACTGGGATAGAGGCCCCCACCTGGGGCCCCAAGGCCAGGCCTTGCAAGCTCCAAGGGCAGGGGGATGAGAGGTGAGATCCGTACAAGCTCTTTAGAAGCTGAGACAGGCCCAGGCCATGCACCCTGGTCGGACTGCAAGCCTGGGTGTGTGTAATTGCCAAGCCCTGGAGCCTCACCTTCTGTGGGTCGTAGGCCCCAGGACCTTGGCTGACTGCTGAGGAGAAAGGTGGCATGAGCTTGTCCCAGGCCCTGACTCAAGCCCAGTCCCAAGGAGGATGTCCGAGGACCTGGTGGCTCCAGGGATAGGTGGGCAGCAGCCTGCAGACCCTCCTGTCGAAGCCTCAGTGAGCCGGCGCCACACTGACAGCTGGAACTAACAAATCCCGCCCCCCCCCACGCTGTCCCCCAGAGACTCTCTATGACCCCAAGCTTTATGAAGTGTAGGCACCTTCGTGGAGAATTCAGGCTGTAGATGCTAACAGCAGTAGTCTGGAAACAATTATTAATCGGAGTCAGGCTTGTAAAGGCGGAGTGGAATGCGCTGGTTCCTGACACATCAAATCTCGTTTCCTTGCGGGGAAGGTGGGGAGGGAGGGGGCGACCCAGGGGCTGGGTGGAATTCTGGCCTGTGGTTCTCGGAAAGGGGAGGGGCTGGGGAGTGTGGACGTGGAGCAGATTACTCTGGAATGTGTATAAAATGAACTGAATGAAGTGGGGAAAAAAACAGGGTCAAGGAGACCAGCCTGGGGGGTGGCGGGGACGCAGGTGAGAACGGCAGGTACAGATGGGAAGGGCAGCACCCCTCTGTCAGGCTCCGGAGAGCCCGACCCCCAAGGAGATGTTTGCAGATGGTTGGATGCTGGTTCAGCAGGTGGGATGGCCCAGGTAAGGATGACTGGGGTGGAGATCTTGTGTGAGACACCCTCTGGGGTCTTCAGCACAGTCTCGCCAGGTGGGGAAACACAGCATTTTAACAGGGAGGAAAGTGCAGGTGGCAATGTGGCCAGTGTTCCCTAAGCCGAGAGCCTCCTCTGATTGGCACGACAACCCCGCGCTCACCGCAACTCCAGGCTGCAAGGTAACATCGCCCCATAGGACCCTAAGGGACCTGACTCAGGCTGGTCGCCCCCTGTAGAGGCCCCACAAGCACAAGTAACTGCCCCTCTCACCAGCCGTCTCCTCCACACCTGCTCTTCTCCCTGCCTTTTCCTGGTGAGCAAGGAGTCACACCTTCCACCTCAAGAGCCCGGGGCTGCGTAAGATGAAAAATTACCTTAATAATGATTTGGGGTGCTGGAGAAGCACTGGGGCAAGAAACTAAATTTTCAGGGAAAAAATTAAGTTCTCTTCTGTTTCCAGGAAATAACCAAGTTTCTTCTCATTTCTGCATGCTGTTGTTTATCCTCCACGGCCCATCAAGGCCACCCCTATGTTCTAAGGTGCCTGAGGTGGGGATCTCAGCAGGGACCCCCCCCAAAGGGATCATTTGCCTCTGACTCATCAACAGAGCGGTTTCAAAGGGGACAGGGAGGTGAAGCCCATCAGAAACTGTGGGACCCAGGCGGCCTCACCCCACCTGGCCCCCACAAGCAGCGATGGGTGTCACTTCTGAGCCTTCAGGGCCGCCACAAGGGTGAGTCCTCCTGCCCCTCCCCACCCTCCAGCTGTGGGTCTAAAACACCACTGCCGTCCCCCTTCACCTGCACACAGGGGGCCGGCTCTGGGTGGGCATCACACACAGCCTGCCCCTGCTTCTTAGCTCCCTAAGCAGTAAAAGAACAGGCTGGAATCAGGGGGTCCCAGAAGAACCCCAAAGATGGGGTCTGCCTCTGTCGCTTAGAACCAGACCGAGTAACACCTCCACCCTCCCTTGCTGGCCACGCCAATGAGTCCCCCAGCCCACTGGGCCACAGGGGCACTGATGGTGCCTGTTTACCCGCGTGTAGTGGGACCCTGAGGAAGATGGTCGGCCGGGGCCACAGTGGGGCCTCAGCACACGGCCCAGGAGTGGCCTGGAGCTTCTTCCACTAGTGAGTTGCGTCTGGCTGCTCGCCTGCTTTTCATATCCTGCCAGACTTTTCCAGCACCAGAGGAAGGAGTACTGGGTTCATCAGGTGCCCAGCGAGGACCTCGTGGGAGGGGAAGGGGAGGGGGCAGGTCTTCTCGCTCCGGCCACATGGCAGCCCAGTCCTGAGTCCCCCAGAGCTGAAGGACCCCTGCCGCCTGCCTGCCCCTCCGTCTCTGCCTGCCTCTCCATTCTGGCCTCTTCTGTGGCTGTCAGCACGTCTCAGTTCATACAAGGCAGCTGATTGTGCAACATGATGAACACGAGGCTGACACGCTCACCGTAAACACGCCCGGCGGAACCACCCAGAGCTGCGGCAAGGCTCATGCACACCTCCCCTCCTCCGAGATCCCGGCCCACAGGGCCTCTACTCTCCTGTCAGCACAAACTGGAACTTGTGACTCATCGGTGAGGGAGCAGGCTTGTCCACCTCCCCAGCAGGTTGCTTCCTGGGCTGCTCAACCTCAGGATGTGCGCTCACCTCCACGGCCCACGCACCAGGGATTCGGCTTCACCGGGGTCTCCCAGCTAGAGCCAGGGCCAGACAGGAGGGCGCTGCCCTCTGGGAGCCCGCCCAGCCCCAGGGGAGGTCACTGCTGCCAGATGGCTGGCACCAGCATTCCACATTACGTACCCATTCCTTTGGCATTAAAAGCTTAGGGAAGCATCCCTGGGGAGAAGGGACGGCCCAGCCTCCCCAGATCCCTGCTGCCCTTGCCTCCTTTAGGACAGAGAGGTGCTGCGTCCACAGCTGCCAGACCCTGGAAGCATCTTGAGTCCCCATCTCAAGTTCTGACAGTCACTGCGTCTGTACTGCCCTAGGCGAGCGCCCCAGCCACTGGGCAGATAGATGGACACTCACGCCCCATCATCCCCAGGGTCCCTGGGATCCCTGCAGGACCCAGATTTAAAGAGACACTCTAGGGCCAGGCAAGCCTATGGCTGGGGGTAACAAGGGCACCCCGGCAGCCCAATGTCCAGCCGCAGGCATGCAACCAGTGTTGGGCCCTGGCTAGTGACCAGATGACCTACCCATCACATGGGGCCTCCTCCCTGGGACCCCACAGGGTTCTCCCAAACCCACTTACTGCCCTAGCCTGGAAACATGGACCTGGGGTCTGGGGAAGCACAGACCCTGGCCCCAGAGAAGGGGAGAGAAAGTCTTGGGCCCCCAGGGCTGAGTCACAGGCTGAGTCACCCAAGGTTGCGACCACACCGTGAATTTTCCACCAGAGACTCCAGTCTGTGCTGACCGGAGCACCCAGGTGGCATCATGGAAAGGCCTTTACGCCATGGCCTCTGAGAATCTGGTGGGAGCCGCACAGCAAAGTAGAACAAAGTTCCAGCCGGAGAGAACCAGTAGCCCAGTGGCCTCAACCCATCAACATTTTAATCAGTAAAAGGAATGCTAGTGAGTTCCTAATATCTGTACCCTCAGCCAACCGTTGCTGTGGTCAGACACATCAAATTTGGTGACTGGGTTTTTCCAGATTTTGTTTTTATGGCGAGTGTATCTCCAGTGGCTCCCTGCTCCATATGCATACACACCAGAGTGAGCCCCGGTGATCACTTGCTGGTGATCAAGATAAAGGCTGTTGTGGTTAAAGTTTTATTCAAGTCCTGGGGTTTTATAGCCGCTTTCAGCGTTCCTGACAGGGTCCTACCCAGTCAAGCCCTGGGGGGAGGGGTCCTACCTGGGCAGTCATACGGAGAAGCTCTGTAACAGACCAGTTTAGGTTGAGAGAGAGTTAAGGTTTTGGAAAATCATCGGTGTCAAGAACAACAGGACAATATACTGTAGATTCACACTCAGGAGAAAAGTCTACATTTCAAATCCTAGGAGGTCTGAGTTTTCCCAGTGGAAGATTTTATTCACTAAAATGTGGAGATTATACTATTCTTGGGGCTGGTCCACCCCTCACACCAGGGGTTTTGACCTCAGCACTGCTGACGCGTGGGGCCTCCATGGTGGAGGGACCATGCCAACACTTGGGGCCAGCTCATTCTCCGTGTCGGGGCTGCCCCATGCACTATGGGGTGTGAGCAGCACCCCTGCCTCACCTCCATCACTTGATGCCAAAGCACCCCCCAGTGCCCATCATCTCAGCTGGTCACTGAAGAACAGCTGCCTAGAACCTGTCCCCAAGATTATCCAAGCTCACGCCTTCCCCTTGGGAGGCGTCTTGCCACCAACTAGTTTTGGAATTGAAGGAGATGGCACAGATGGTGCACCCGAGTGCTACCAGCCCCCACCCCACAAACTCAGACCCCGTGAAGCCATCTGTGCCTCAGGGTTGTCCCTGATAAAATGACGAGGACCCCGAATTTGCCCTGTGTGAGAGCTCTTGGGGCCACACACTCCTCTCTGCCCACAGAACTTTCCAGAGACCAACACTGCTCTCCACATAGGGTGCAGCAGAGCTGTCTGCTGGCCTCAAAGAGAAGGAAGGAAAATATGAAGCCAACACACCGGCCCTCGGTCGCCCAGAGACTCTCTCAGGGACCTCGCCCAAAGTCCCCAGGTCGTCACAGCCACTCAGCCGCCCTGCCTGGCACAGCGCTGGTGCCCTCGCCCCACACGGACGAGTCCTCACTGACACCCACACATATATCGGCTCAGGAACCCGGGACCGGCCCATGATTCAGGACACCTCAGCTCTGGAACAGGAATCGGCCTCGACTCCCACCCAGAACTCAAATGTTTCAGGGGCTGCAGCTGACTCCCAGAACACCTGACCGACTCGTATGTCAGAAGAAACTCTGGAGGAGAATGGACAGTAATGGCTCCCATTTCAAATTGCAGCCACAGCTGGCCCAGGGGAGAAGAGTGCACTGGACCCAGGACCGTGTCGTGGCCCTGTTCTGACCCATGGCCATCGTCCTGAGTCTAAACTGCCCGCAGCACGCCGGGGGCAGCCTCAGCCACACTCGGGCAGACCCGCCAGGGCTGAAGCCCAGACTCGGGCAGCGTGCTCTTACCTGGAGATTCTACCCCGTGGGAGGAGGTGGGGGCAGGAGACGATGCATGGGGGGCAGGCCCAGCAAACAGGAGAGGACCCCCCCGCGGCCACTCCCGCACCCTGCGTGCCACACTCACCCGACAGGGCATGCAGGTCCGGCCCCACGCGCCTGCTGGTCAGCTCGTACTGGAAGCCCGTGGTCCTCCTGCTGATGTCTTGCTGTGGAGTCGCCTCCACGAACAGGCCCCCCTGCTCGAAGCCGAAGCACGGGGCCTGGCCGGGCCCGAGGTCCCCGTCCCGCACCAGCAGTTTCAGTTCTCCAGTCTTTTCCAAATAAATATTGGCCCCCGAGGAGCCCCTGAGGGGCTTGATGCATAGAGTCAGGTGCCGGGAGGGCGAGAAGGTGTTGGGCCGCAGGTTCACGATGAGCGCCCCAGTCGGGTACATCCACTCGACAGTGCCCGCTGAGCAGCGCAGGTAAACTTGCTCCACCTCCTTCCTGTGGGCCTCGTGCGTCAGCCCGCTGCAGAGGGGGAGAGACACGTCATTCGGGAGATGCACCTGAGCAGCGCGGTAAAGAATCCACCTACGATGTGGGAGCTGCAATAGATGTGGGTTCGATCCCAGGTTCGGGAAGATCCCCTGGAGGAGGGCACGGCAACCCACTTCAGTATTCTTGCCTGGAGAATCCCCATGGACCGAGGAGCCTGGCAGGCTACAGTCCATAGGGTTGCAAAGAGCAACTTGGCACGGCACAGCAGCACCCCTCGCCCACAGACGGGTGGGCACTGTCGCCACCATGCAGCTGAGGGCCGATCTCCAGGGAGGGGGGTGCGGCCATGTGGTCCCACCCGTCCAGCTCTGAGCGCTCTGGTGCGTGTGGGAGCTCCTGGCTCCTGGGCCCTCTCAAAACCCTGACACTCCACTGGGCTCTGAGCCCAAGTCCTTGGGGTCTCTCCCTGAGCTGGGATGGTGACGGGTGCGGTGGAGGTGGGAAACACGGAAGGGACGGGTCTTCCAAAAAATAAACAGGGAAACATCAGCAAGACGTTGGCACCAACCCAGGTTCCAGATGACCAAATGAGGGTCAGGAAGCTCATTTGATGGGAGATTCCCATTGAGTGGAGTAGAGACCAGGGAGCAGATTCAAGTGACAGGAAGCAGGCTGGAATGCCACGCACATACAATAAAGAATGCACTCCAGGGAGCAGCTTTTAAACCAAAGGGAACGTTAGCAATTTGGTGTGTGTGTGGGGGGGGTTGTTGGAAGTTGTTGGTGAGTTTTGTCTTTAAGGTCCCCATTAGACACAATGTTCCTATTGTCTTGAAGGCAATGATGTGACCGCTTTGTCATTCATTTGTAAACCTGAAGACCCTGCACTGCCAATCGTGGTTTTGTTTTGTTTTTTCCCAAAACAAACTCAAATATCATCAAAGCAAGATATAAAAGTCAAGGAAAGGTCCTCCACGGGGAGACACGGGAGGGAACCGTGGAAAAAAAAACACAAAAGATCTGTGGATGCCTGTCTTCCCGATGGGGACTGCTGAGGAGTTCAGTGGGTTTCAGTCCTAATAAATGCCAAAGAGGAAAAAATGAAGTGTGCTATGCTCTCGGGGTGGCAGGTCTTGAGTAAGTTGTAACGCTATGTTTTCGAGAAATTGAAACCATCAAAAACGTTCAAGTTTCCCCTACTCAAACTTGTAATGTAAATGTCAGCTTGTGGTGACGGTTACGTCATGACCACCTAGCAGCCCTGGAACTCAAACCTGGTGACTTCAATTAAGTGTTTTATTACATGAAATTTGGTTCTGATCAGATCTCAGACAGGTTCACCCACATTCTTAGGATTTTTATGTGAAATAAACAATGCGATATTCAGAGCCCTGGCCTGAGTGAGTTACCAGAAACCTTTTCTGTAGAGGAGAAAACACATAACATATGGTTTGCATTTACTGTTGGTGACTCATGCTCCGGGCCCCGAAAAGCCTCGCTTTTCATACGACGGCCAGCTGCAGGCTGGGGCTGCACAATCACCCTGCAGACCACATCAGAAGGAGGTGTCAAGGAGGTGAACTCCCTCCTAACCCCACTCCCCACCCCCAAGGCCCTGGGTCATAGGCAGCCTGGCCTCAGACGCCTACCGGGGCCGCACACGCAGAACAGACTTACAAATTACAGCCACATAAAACTCACACAAGCTCATCTGACACACAGGAGGGGATGGGTGTAATTGTAGTGCCGGGTGACAAAATTAGACTAAATGGTGTGTGGTTGCCACAGATGACTATAATCAGGCCTGCTCTTATGCAGCCCAACAAACTTTATCACAGTGTCCCTCCTCTCCTGGCTCCAGCCTCGAGGGGTAGCTGGACACTTGCCCCTTGCCCAGGCACCAATCCTCCACTCTCTCTCCCACAAAAACCATCCCATCAAAGGCTTTGTTTCCCTCTCAGTGGGAAGAGAGGACCCTAGGGGTCGAGGGAATGAAGAACCCATGGCAGAGGCTGTGGGTACCTCTCACTAAGTTGCCTTAACCTCAACAGTGGAGCGGGAAAAGGGGGTGGGCTGACCCTCCACCCACATCTTGGCAGGGGTGAAGGGGGCCCTCATGGGGACTGATGGCCAGCCCACGCTGCCCAGGGGAAGGTGGGCTGCCACCACCAGCCTGTGCACAGGACCACATGCATCCATTTACTTACAAGTCACTTGCCACCTAAAAGAGGACCAGGAACAAAAAGACAGCGGACAGACAAGAAATATGGCACCTATCACTTTACCCTCTAGCAGGTCCACCCCATCCCCAGAACCTGCACAGGCTCTGCTCTGCCTCTTCTATTTTTTTAATTATTTACTTTTATTTATTTACTTGGCTGTGCCAGGTCCTACTTGCGGCACATGGGATCTTCTATCTTCGTTGTGGCATACAGGACCTTTAGCTGCATCATGTGAACTCTTAGTTATGGCATGTGGGACCTAGTTCCCTGACCAGGGATCGAACCCAGGCCCCCCTACATTCTGAGCACAGAGTCTTAGCCACTGAACCACCAAGGAAGTCACCACCTCTGCTTCTTCTCTCTTGTTCTACTAAAACATCATGACCAACAAGACTCCCACTAGGCACCCAACACAGGAGTGTCCACGGTCACATCACAGCAAGAGCTCCATTCAGACAGACATCTGCTCAGTTCAGCCTGGGGCCAGCTGAAGTAGAAGATTCACGGTCTACCTAGTACCTACCGGAAGATCTAGTCACCACTGAAAGACTGAAAAAAACTTCTGTTAATGCAAAAGTGCTGGAGATGCAAACACACAACACGTTGGTAATGGTCACTGGTAATGGTATTTTATGATTTTCATATGACATGCAAGTGACATCCTAACCAAGCAAAAATGAAATAACTATGCCCTGATGTGATGAAGCTACAGGATGCAGGGGAAAAAAAATATGGTTCTATTTAGCCTTAGGAAACTGAGAAAACTGATTTGATCTTGGATTATTTAAACTGAATTAATGCATTAAAAAAGGGGGGGGAAGAGTTGGCAAGTGTCACTCCCCAGGAGGACACACACCTATGGAGCACCTTTATGGGAAAGATGGCAAATTCCAAGTTGCTACAGGGACTATCTGATGGGGTCAGGGTGGTGGCAGCGGAGCCCACACCACTCATACCCACAGCCTGGTCCAAACCCTGAGTCACCAGAAGGAAGTGATGGTCTCTGGTTGACTAAAGTCAGGAAGAGCTTCAGATCAAGGGTGAAACCAAAAGGCTTTGCTGCCTGGAGTTGACCTTTCATTTCCCCACCTCGCAGGGGAGACAGTGCAGATGTGACATACTGGCAGTGCCCAGCCCGTCGCAGTGGGGTGACATACTGGCAGTGCCCAGCCCGTCGCAGTGGGAAAGTTCATGGTCCACCTTTATGACCAGGGCCTAATAAAGATAGGACGCGTCCTGCCCTGGCTGAGGGAGAGGGATTTCAAAACCTTCTACTTAATTGCTTGGATACACCCAGAAACACATCCAGCCTGTCAAATGTGAGTGGCCAGTGTCATAAAAAAGCAACTCCCTTCCTATCAGGGGATCAGAAACCACCCAGCATATTGGGGCTTGCACCACCCTGTGCTGTCTTTAGAACAGCTCATAAAAAGTCATAAATGCTATAGAATCAGCAGGTAAACCGGTGCACCAGGGTTAAGAATCTGACAGCTGATCTGTGAAAATAAAAAAAAAAAGGTAACTGGAGGGGCAGCAATTACAGCGCTGGCGTGGGGGGAGGGGGGTCTTATGCTCCTGGAATGTGACTTGGACCTATCTCTGCTCCGGATCCTGCCCATAACTTCTACAGCCACTGCAGCCACCCTTGACAAGTTTCTACCTTTAGGTTGAGTGGAGTACACTGGAGGGTGTCCAAGACCAGGGGTTCATTAGCAATGATGGAGGGAGAGGGGATGCAGGCAAGCAGCTCTGCTTCTCCAGGTAGATAAGAGGATGCACAGGAAGAAGAAGGGATTCCTCTACCCACTACAAACACCTGCATGGTCCCCAGCTCCCTCGGGTCTCCAGGGGAGGCATCCTCTGCACACTGGTCCTCCAAGAATGTGAAAAGGGTGTCAGCTCCTCCTCTGGAAATTCAAACTCACAGGGGTGGGACTGGGTTTCTGTTTTTGATCTGCTGAAGCAGGACACCCCAAGGCCTCATCTTGCGGATGCACTGATTCATCCAGCAGAGGCTGCAAAGCAGGGAGTTTAATTACCAGCGAGGGGGGAAAGGGCAGCCCCAGAAGAGTGTGTCAGAGTCAGAGGCTCCCAGCCAGCTCTGTGCTGGCGCCAGCATTCTCCAGGCCAACCCTCCCCCAGAGCTCAGATCCGCACAGGGCCCAGTCTCAGCTCCACCAACCCCTGCTGCCGGGAGACCTTCTGTAGCCTGGAGGGCGGGTGACACCAGCCCAACCTCAAGAGCCTGGGACCTTCACTCTGGCATGGGTGGGAAGTAGAGAGAAAGGAGCAACGTTATTGCCATTTCCAAAGAGAACTGGGGGCTTCCCGGGTGGCTCAGCGGTAAAGAATCCGCCTGCAATGCAGGAGACACGGGTTTGATCCCTGGGTGGGGAAGATCCCCTGGAGGAGGAAAGGGCAACCCACTCCAGTATTCTTGCCGGGAAAATCCCATGGAGGAGCACGCACAACTGGGTCTGGACGTATCCAAGATGACCAGCAGCTGCCCTGCTGACACACAACCCAGCACCCTGGCACAACCCTGCCCTTCTCGGAAAAACCGTCTTCACTCAAAATAACCCCGTGACACCCCCACAGCATGAGGCGTCTGCCAGCGGGAGTCTTCCCACCAGAAGGCAGGGTTTTAGGGGCCCTGCACGGTGGGACGCTCGGACACCCAGACCCCATGGGAGTCCCGGCCCACTGTGTTTTCGGAGAAGACGACGCTAGCATCTCCCTCCCTCTGCAAACTCTTGAACCCGCAACTGCCAAAGCACATGCCATCTTCTCCGCCGACAGCGAGGTGCCGGGCTCCGGCCGGTGCCCTGGCAGACGGCTGTTCTCGTCCTGAGTAGCTGCGCTCTCACCAACCACCCGCCCTCCCCGCCCACGCTTGTGACTTGCCTGTCACACTGCAGTTAAAAAAAAAAAAAGTCCTCGGCTGCCTGCCTTGGCGGAGGGCGTGAAGGGGGGTCGCCGAGCCCAGCGCGCGCTGCCAAGGGCGGCCTGACCTTCACCGGGCGGGGCGGGGGGCTCGACCAGGCCCAGAACTCGCCCGGCGCAAGGTGCCCGCCCGCGGGTCTCCGCCCGCAACGACGTGGTCAGCGCGCGGTCAGCGCCAGGGCCCCCTCTCCGACCACCGGAGCCGCCGCTCCCTCCTACCAACCCGTCTGTCCCTTCCCGCTCGGCCCTGAGCGCAGGCCCGGCTCCTCTCGGCCCGGGGCGCGTAACTCCTCGCCGAGGGCAGAACCCGGGAACGGCCAGAGGGCTGACCCCCGATCGCCTCTAGTGAAGGGTCGCGGGGTCCGGGCTGCGGCTCTCTGGGAACCAAGCGGCGACCGGTGCGATCCTGCGCCGGGAGAGCGGGCTGCCGGATCGAACCGACCCCACCGCGCTGCAGGCGCGCTTTCCCCTGGGCGTCCTCTGGGCCGGGGGACCGGGACGCCGCGGGCTCTTTTGTTCTAGAACCGGGGGCGGGGGAGGGCGCGGACCGCACTCGGCCTGTAGAGCGGGCCCCCGGGCCCCCCGAGCCCCCGCGCGCTCGGCCCGCGCGGGAGGGGAGTGGACGCGAGGGCCGGGCTCGCGCCGCGCGGACTCACCTCCCCTTCCAGCTGCACAGGTCGCTCGAGTACTGCGCGCCCGCGCCGCCCAGTAGCACAGCCAGCAGCAGCAGCAGCGGCGGCGGTCCAGGGCCCGGGGCGGGGGGCCTTGGCCACAGCTGCCCCGCGCGCCCCGCAGCCGCCCGCGTCGCGCCCCGCATGCTCTGGCTCCGGCTCGGCCGCCTGTCCCGCGTCCGCGCCCACCGAGCAGACCCTCGACCCGGCGCGGCTGGGCGGCCGGGCTCCGAGTCCAGGCGGTCAGGTCGCGCGCCCCCCGCGTCTCCAGGGCGGCCGCTCGCCCATCCCCGCCGGAGTTGGGGCCGCCCGAGCCGCTGGAGCCGCTGGACCTGCGCGCGGAGATCCGCGCCCGCCGCCGCCGCCAGAGCCTCTGAAGTCTGCAAGTCCGCGGTCCCGGTCCCGGCTCAGCTGGGGGGCGGCGCCCGTCCCGCCGCTCCGCCCCCGCCCCGGGTCCGCCCCCGCGCGCCGGAACTCCGCCCCTTGCGCCCGCATCCCGCGGCCAGTGCGCCCGGCTGGACGCGGCGGATACCCGAGTCTGCGGCGTGGCAGGGGCGCGGAGCGCCGGGGGCGTGTGGCCTGGGGGTGGGACAGGCTAGGACGCCGGGGAGAGGAGAGGGCTGCGCGAGGGACGGGGAAGAGGATCCGGGAGGGAAGAGCCAGGTTGGAAAGTGGAATTTCGAGCGGGAGGGGGAAGGGCAGCAACGCGTCCCGGGCTTGTAAGGTGCGGGGGCGGGGTAGAAACCCGAGACCCGGTGTCTGTGCAGACCCGAGCCTAGCGCCTGGCCGGCAGGTCCCTCCCGCGGGCAGACTGAGTCCGGAAAGGCTTCTGGGATGTAGCAGGGGCGCCTGGCCGTGTCACTGCTGTGTGACCAGCCTGAGGCCGTCAGGGATGTTCCTGGCACCCACCCTCCACGGGATTTGAGTGTGCTTTGCGGAAGTTCAGACTGTCCCGTCCTGCAGCCCACGGGGGAGGGGAGGCCCGGCTGTGGCCGGTGATGTGGCTGACTCACAGTTGAGTGTGCGATGGACCCTGGGACACCCATTCCACAGAGAGGCTCTGGATTTGCCGGCCGAGGTCACCGCTCCTGTGCATCGCTCCCCCTGGTCCCCCCATCCCTGCTCCAAAGTTAGTCTCCTGCCCGATTCACCAGCTTCGCACTTGATTTTCGTGGTGGGGACCCTCTTGTGTACTGTAGGATTTTAGCAGCATTCCGGAGTAGCAGTCCCTGCACCGCCAGGCTTGGCAACAGGACCTGTCTCCAGATACTGCCAAATGCTCCCTGTGTGCAAGGTTTCCTTCTGAGCTCCCTGTTTTCGCAGCACCCAGCCTCCTGAGCACAGCATGAGGACAGCCGCTGCCTTCCCCAGGTGGTCACTGGGGCCATCAAGTGCCCGACATCCAAACAGGAGGACATAGGCAACTCAGAGGACCCTAGCCTCTGGAAGGATGATAAGGATCTACCAGGTGGAGGGAGGGAGCCCTGGCACTCCAGCCAGCCACCCCAGGGATCACAGAAGCAGGTTTTTCTGCTTCCTCAGACTCCGGTGTTGATTTGAGTTTCAGAGCCTGAAACTCCGTCAAATAGTAGAGAAATCTGACCTGGTTTTAGCATTTCTTTTCCAGCCAATATACATTTCGGGAGGAATTGCAAATGACCCGTAGGGGAGGGGAGTTACTTCCTATTATTTTTGCGTTGCACCCTTTCATTTGATTAGCTTTGGAAGTCTAAGTCGGTTGTAGAGATGGAATTATCACCCTCTGGAGAAGCCAGAGGCTACAGGGTCCAAAACTGATGAATCTGGAAGACAGCCTCTGGAGTGCTGGGGCAAGGCTAGGGGTGTGGTTCACCCTTGAAGGGGGTTACAGTTGAAGAATCTGCTTAAGGCAGCCCCGAAATAGCAGGTCAACCCACCCAGCCTAAGCCTGGAGCAAGGACCTTGCCTGGTCATAAATAGTGATGTCATCCCAAGACCCAAAGTCAGCTTTGAGACTGGAGGACTCTACACACATCCATTCCGGGCTTGAGGGCCTGCTGCACCCCTCACCACACCCCTTTGGAGTGTGTGCCCCCTCCCCCCTTGTTGCGGGTACCAGGGTGCAGAACTCCTCTGAGAAGTGAGTGAGCCAAGTGAAACTGCCACGCAGGCAGCAGAGGAGAGGGGTCTGCTGCTTGCAGGTCTGGAAACTGCAACCACTTCTGTGCACGCCGAGCATGTCTGCACAGCAGCACCTCTCACCCAGGGCACTGTGGGTGGTAAGGAAAGGCTATATAGCAGCCTGGCCTGGCTTGTCCACCCTTGAAGAGCCCTGGGGCTGGTCAGGGTCCAGGTCTTCACGCAGAGGAAGGTGTGGGCTGGTTTGAGGGCCCCTTCATGTTACAAAGGCAGAGACTGAGTGCTGTGAGCCTGAGTGATCTGCTCAGGGTTTCAGAATTCCATAGTGACCACTGGACCAAAGAGGAGAGCCATTTTGGGGGGGCAAAGTGGAGCTGATTCCTGTCCCAGGCTCAGGACTGTGACCTGGAAAGCTGCCAAACCACCTCTACCCAGGTCCACTTCCCTAAAATAAGCTCAGCACAATGGTGCTTGCCAGACCAGTGGAGCAGTGACCAGGAGCCAACTCTGCAGCCTTCAGTTAATAATGTATCCGCATTGGTTCAGCAATTATAGCACCTGTGCACGTTAATGCAAGATGTCAGTAAGAGAGGAATCAGGCAGGGCAGGGAGTATATCGGAACTCTCTGTACTATCCGCTTAGCTTTCTGTAAGCCTAAAAAATTAAGACTATTAATTAAAGACAAAAATTCTAGCAGTGTTCTTGGGTGAATCTGATAGGCTCTTGGGACCATCCGACCTAAGTCTCTGTGACAGGCCCTCACTTCTGGGGACATAGGTACCTCTGGATTCCTGGAGGGTCCCTGAAGCAGGAATTTCCAGATTTCCCTTCTTATGTCAAGTGCCAGCCTTGGGGTGGGGCCACAGCAGCAGAACTGGTTCCTCACGTCTGCAGTCAGCTCCGGGCCTCCTGGGCACCTCTTCGTTCTGCAAGGTGGGTCCTCCTGGTGCTCATGGTGTCAGCTCTTGGGGTGTATGTGATGGTGGGGGTTGGGGCAGCACAATGGGATGGGTCATGGCTGGTTGAGGCTGCCCAGCAAAGACCACCTCCCCGCTTCATCACCCCCCACCCCCTCAAGCGGGGAACGGGGAAACCCTGCAGGAGCCCAGTCAGAGAACCTTGGGGTGTGTTAGTCCACGGATGGCTGAGGTTGGGAGGCACTTCCCAGTGAGACTTTAAGCCCAGGAAGGTGGTGTCCCCACCCCCACCCATAGTGAGAAAAAAGATGGGTGTCGTGGCATCTGAGCAAAGCTGGGTGCTGCATCCACAGTCCTCCCATCACCAGCATGCCCACTGGAAGGCAGAATGGAGGACCAGACCCACTGCAGTCAGACAGCAAATCTGCCCATCCACACACCTGGGTGACAGCCCCACCGTCTTGCCTGAATTCATTCCACGGCCCCATGAGGCCACTGGAATAGGGCTCAGCGATGACAGAGACCACACAGCACAGCTCGGCTGGGCCTCGCCTCTGCCTTGTGTAGAGGGGCAGTAATGCAGGGCATTTAACCACAGAGCTACCTGTCCCACCTCCTGGTCCATGCAGAGCACATAATGAGGGAGTCCATGGCCCAAACTCAGGTCAATATCAACCTTCACTCCTGATCTGTCCATTTCTGTTTCCCAGGGACCTGCCAGGTGCGTCTCTGGGGTGAGTTCCAGGGCCGCGGCCCCGGACCTGGGCCAGGCTGAGAGGCAGCAACGATGGCCTCCAGTGAGATCACAATGACGGTTATGGCCAGACAACTGCAGGTCTGGAGTGTCCACCTGAGCTGCAAGCGTCCATGTGCTCCAACCTCTCTGGTTGTTCCTTTTAAGTGCAGCAGGGACCCACCACCTGAGGAAGGAAGCTCACTGGGGTGGGATCTGTGGGGCCAGACATGCTTTACTAGCCTCTGAATGTCGGGGTGCCGCAGGCCCTGCAGGTGGTGGATGGACTACCGACATGGGCTCCGATGTGGCCCCTCTCCAGGGGTCACACAGGCGGTGGAGTTAGGGTCTGTTTCTGAGTCTCGTTACCTGCAAAGTAGGTGGAATCTTGATTCTCAGGGGGATACAGAGTGTGTGACGTTATCACACAAAGCCTTATATAAGGTGGGCGTGATACACCTCAGCTCCACACAGATGCTGATGCAGGGGTCAAGGTGCCACCTGACTCTCAGCAGGGCTCGACCTCGTGGGGGAACCCTCTCCCCAAGCCCCACCCCACAGCTTTCATTACATCGTGAGTTCTTTGAGCCAGTAACTCTCAGTCCCTATAAATGCTTTCATTTTCTGCCCAGTCTTGAGGTTTTCAAACGTGTATCGATGGCCATTCTGTCATGCAGAATGTCCAGTCACTTGAGTCTGCTCATTGAAGAATCAGCTTCCTCCCCTAGAGACTGGACACTTCCAGAAAAACGTTAAAGGTTTTCCCAAACGTGTCCAGGGAATTCATTCTTTGGCATTCGAAAAACACGTGTTGTTGAAGTTGCTAAGTCATGTCCGATTCTTTGCAACCCCATGGACTGCAGCACACCAGGCTTCCCTGCCCTTCACTATCTCCTGGAGTTTGCTCAGACTCATGTCCATTGAGTCGGTGATGCCATCCAGCCATTTCATTCTCTGTCACCCCCTTCTCCTCCTGCCCTCAATCTTTTCGCAGCATCAGGGTCTTTTCCAGTGAGTCAGCTCTTTGCATCAGGTGGCCAAAGGACTGGAGCTTCAGCTTCAACATCAGTCCTTCCAATGAATATTCAGGGTTGCTTTCCTTTAGGATTGACTGATTTGGTTCACATGAAAACACCCAGACCCCCATCTGCCAAGGGAGGTTTACACATGGACCCAGCCCTGTCCCTCCTCAGCCCCTGGATCACCGTCCTTTCTGCCACAGTGCTTTCCCCTTCCAGGTCATTTTTGCTGACCTTCTCATCGGGACATAATTATTGTAATCGTGGTGAGATGATGGATCACGAGCAAACGCTTGTAATTTAACATTTAGCAACTGTAGCCAGCAGTGTGTAATTATGACGTGAAACAGCCCAGAGAGTGCTGGCTGGCCCCAACCCAAACACCTTCACCCCATCACCTCTTTAACCTAATTTACTGGCATGTTTGCTGCCTGTGTGGTTGAGAAATGTGGGAGGGAGAAAGTGAGGGGATCCTGCCAGTCAGCCAGGTGTGTGCGCTGGGTCAGCAGTGAAGGTGGTATGATTATTCCTGCACCCTCTTCGCCGTTGTTTGCAGTGGCCACCTTGGTCTGGCCTGGGCTTGGCAGCATCTCACTCTGCCTGGCCGTCAACAGACCACATTGTGGTGATCTCTGGTGACCCCACGGCCATCACACCAGCAGGAATGTCTCTGTTCTCAGAGTGCCTTGAGGCAGCACCCCACAGGGGAGAAGGACTCCCACCCTGGCACCACATATTCGGTGAGTACGTGCTGCCAGTGATTTCACAACCCTCCTCCTCACCCAGCTCATACATCACTTCTCCTGGAAAGCCGGCTGAACTCCATCTCAACGACTCTGTCCCAGGCAGCTACAGGCGAGGCCTGGCAGTGCCTCCCAGCATGTATACGTTTCTACAACCCAGCAGCTGCACCCGATCCGTCATCAAGGCTCCTAAGCTGGGCTGGGATCATCCTGGAGGCCTGGCGACCCCAGGGTGGTAACGTTGAGAGGGCGGTGTCCCGGTTGCTGAGGGTGGCATGCCAAGGGGCCAGGCCCAGAGATCCTGCTTCTGTGCAGGGTTGCCAGTCTCACTGTCCACATCCTCACCTGCGCCAGGCTCACCACTCCGCTGGAGCTCCCAGGTGTTCCCAGGAGATGCTCCCGTATCCGCCAGTAGGTGCGCCACGTGGGCTGCTCCCCACTCAGCTGCCCGGCTGGACCGCTTCTGAGGAAGGACTCAGAACCACACTGCCTCCCTGAGGAGCAGAAGTTTCTGATACAGCAGTTACCGGTTTACGTCCCAGTTGGGCATTTTCAAAAGTCTGAAGCGGCACAAGTCAGGTGCCGTGCACCTAGCACCACACACCCTTAGATTCATCCCCTGTCAGCTCAGGTGCATCTTTGTGTGTCTCATGTGTGCACATTCGTTCATTTTCCACTGGGCCATTTATGAGTGGCAGAGGTCATGAGTTTTGCCTTTAAATTCTGGAAGAAGAGTCGCCTGCTTCCTGGATGGTGCTGACACCACGGTGGTTCCGATAGTAGGTGAGGAGCTCACAGGGAGATGAGATCCCTCTGAGGAGAAGTCCGAGTCCCCGTTTTCTCATTTGTCCCCAAAACATCCAGTGTGAGGAACAGAGTCTTTCTCTGCCCCGCTCCCAGCCTGCAGCCCTGTGCTGGGACGCACCAGCCTGGGGCAGGTGGCCCTGGGTTGGGGGGGACCAGGCCAGCCACCCCATTCACATATGAATTCCCAGCCACACCTGCTGACAGCTGGAAACAGGCTGAAGGAGACCCTGTCCAGCCCCCCATGTCCCTGCTCTTGCTGACGGTGGCCGATGTCTGTGGGCCCAGGAATCCAGACGTGTGGCATAGAGATAGTGACCAGGGGCACTCCAACCTTCAAGTAAACCAGGTGTGAAATCCCCTTCCTGCCCAAGAAAGGAGGAAAGGAGAAGGCAGGTCCTACAGAAGCTCCACACACACTCAGCGCCCCCCTACCCCAGCGAGCTCTCCCCTCCCAGGTCCCATGGGTGCCAGCACACTCGGGGACCCCTTCGTGGTCTCAGCCGGGAGCCCCAGTGACAGGCCTTCCCTGAGTCAGTTCTGGGTCACCTGCGCCTCTGTGACTCAGCCCAGGCAAGCAGGCGGGGGCGGCTGTAAAACACGCTTGTCTGGGGCCTGGAGGGGGTTGAGCCTCGTCCCTTAGCTTCTCTCTCACTGGCCCCGCCCTGGGGAGAGGCCACAGCAGGCTGGGCGACTCAGGGCTGCCCCCGCTGGAGGGGCTGAGGGCAAGCCTTCGGGCCCTGCTGTGGTGTGGGGGCGGGGGGATGCCCCAGTTGCTAGAGAAGGCCAGAGGTTGTCACTGCAGCCGTGGGCCATCACCCACTTGCCCAGAGGGTTCCATCTGGATGGACAGTCCCACCCAGAACCAGGAGAAGCAAGGAAGCTACTTGCTGAGTTAGTGGTCTGTAGATGTGCTGGGAAGTCCCGTGTGCCAAGGGGGCCTCACCTTCCCTGGGCCCCAGAACCCCGCACGGGATGGGTGTGGAGTGTGGGTCCTTGGGCCCTGGGGAGGGTCCAGGGGGTGATCACATGGACTTGGCAGACCAGGAGACAGGCAGACAGTGTCGAGAGGACGATGCAGGAAGGGGTGGGGGAAGGGAGGGACAGGTGCTGGAATCTGGGGCAGAAGGAATGTGGGGGCGGGGCTGGTGGCGCGAGGAGTGTCAGGTCGGGTCACGGGTATACCCCCCCAAAAACTGGACCTACATGAGCTCACCAGGCAGTGAGCTGTTTTCATTACAGACTTGTTCTTCTGGCCTCTGAAGTCATAGTGGGATGTGTCCAGTCCTTAGAGAAGGCAGAGGAAACCTATTCAAGAAAATACAGGGCAGGAGCTGGGAGGCAGGCAAGTTTGTCCCAAGTTAATGAGAAGATGTGGGTGGGGCACTCAGCACCCAGCCCTGCAGGTGGGCCTCCTTGTCCCAGGGCAGCACCCCCGCCCCCAGTGATGTTGGCCTCTCCCCCCACTTCTGAAGAGGTCAACCCCCGCACTGCCTGGGTGACCAGTGTTGGCCTCCCCTGAGGCTACTGAAGGTCGGTAAGAGGTGTGACCCACGAGGAGGAGGAGGGCTACCCTCCCAGAGAGGGGCTTGAGTCTTCTGATTTATGGGAGCAGCATCCCTGGGCATGTGTGAGGGGACAGAGGAGGATATGGGGTGCAGTGGAGGGAAGATCAAGGTGTCAGACAGGGGCTCCACTGAGCGGAGACTGCAGCGAAGTTTGTGGTGCCAGGGCAGGAAGGGCTCTGGTGGACTGTTTGGCTGTGAATGAATTGGAAATGCAGGACTTGCCTGTTTCCTGCAGGAGGGGCTCAGAGGCTGGAGGAGATGGCCTGTCATTTGAGACCGGCTCACCCACGTGTGAGGGTACAGAGACACAGCTCTTCCCACAGCGGTGAGGAATAAACCCAAGAGGGGAGCCCCGGCACCCCTGAAGGGCTCCAATCACTTCTGTGGGTCAGAACTTATAGTGGGAGCCACGGCCACTCAGTCTGGAAAACTAAGTGCCATGGGAGTGACTGGCTCCTGGGGTGGTTGGCCCCAGGGCGAGAGGGATATGGTCACCATGATGGACAGCAAGGAAGCAGGCCACCTGGCACAGACTGTGGTCTTGGTCTTCCTGGGAGTGAGATGGATAGGAAGTCTGTTGGATTCTTACTTCATCTGCGTAAGCAGAGAAGTTCTAGGTCAGGTAAACAAAAGTTTAATCCAATTCATAAAAGCAGATTCATGGCTTTCCATCACTTCCTGGACAAGAGCCAGTTTACAGACCTAAGAAGCCCCCAAATGAAGGGGATGCCAGGTCCCCTTAAGGAAGAAGCCCGGTAGAGTGCCAGCAATTCATATTACTACTCTTTCTCCTCATGTTCTCTGAGGGACTTGTGACCGTTCACCAGGATAACTGTGCCTTTGGAAAATGTAGCTTTTTTGGGAACTGTGTGCTGCTGACTCTGGACTGACCCTGATTCCAAGACCTGAAACATCACTGGTGCTACAGTCAGAGTGGGGCTGGTGGAGGTCACGTGGTCAGTGGAGTCTTCACTCAGGTCCACCTCACAGTGAGTCCAGTAGGTCCTGGAAACCATCCTGTGTTTATTTCCCCAGATCCAGGCTTGACTGGAATAGGCATCCTCAGCAACCAGCAGAATCCCACGTTGCTACCCCGACCTGTGGAGTGAGGGCTTTTCTGGTGGGAAAGGCCTGGTGAAGTCACTAGAATAGCCTCCACCTAGTAAACCAAAAACATCTGCTTTATTGACTACATTAAAGCCTTTGATTATGTGGATCACAACAAACTGTGGAAAATTCTTAAAGAAATGGGAATACCACACTACCTTACCTGCCTCCTGTGAAACCTGTATGTAGGTCAAGAATCAGCGGAACCAGACATGAAACAACGGACAGGTTCCAAATTGGGAAAGGAGTATGTCAAGGCTGTATATTGTCACCCTGCTTATTTAACTTATATGCAGAGTACATCATGCGAAATGCTGGGCTGAATGAAGCACAAGCTGGAATCAAGATTTCTGGGAGAAATATCAATAACCTCAGATATGCAGATAACACCACCCTTATGGCAGAAAGCAAAGAGAAACTAAAGAGCCTCTTGATGAAGGTGAAAGAGGAGAGTGAAAAAGCTGACTTAAAACTCAACATTCAAAAAATGAAGATTATGGCATCCAGTCCCTACTTCATGGCAAATAGATGGGGAAACAATGGAAACAGTGATAGAGTTTATTTTCTTGGACTCCAAAATCACTGCAGAGGGTGACTGCAGCCACGAAATTAAAAGACACTTGCTCCTTGGAAGAAAAGCTATGACAAACCTAGACAGAATATTAAAAAGCAGAGACATCACTTTGCCGACAAAGGTCCATATAGTCAAAGCTGTGGTTCTTCTAATAGCCACGTGTGGATGTGAGAATTGGACCATTCAGAAGGCTGAACACCATGGAATTGATGCTTTTGAATTGTGGTCTTGGAGAAGACTCTTGAAAGTCCCTTGGACTGCAAGGAGATCCAACCAGTCAATCCTAGAACAAATCAACCCTGAATTAGAAGGACTGATGCTGAAGCTCCAACACTTTGGCTACCTGATGCAAAGAGCTAACTCATTAGAAAAGGCCCTAATGCTGGGAAAGATTGAAGGCAGAAGGAGAAGGGGACAGCAGAGGATGAGAGGGTTGGATGGCATCACTGACTCTATGGACATGAGTTTGAGCAAGCTCTGGGAGAAGGTGATGGACAGGGAAGCCTGGTGTGCTGCAGTCCATGGGGTTACAAAGAGTCAGACACGACTTAGCGACTGAACAACAATTTGGCGGAAGACAGTGGGTCTTGGAAAGTGACAGTGGAGTGTCATAAACTTAACCAGGTGGTGACTCCAATTGCAGCTGCTGTTACAGCTACGGTTCCACTGATTGAGCAAATTAACGCATCCCTTGGTACCTGGTATGCAGCCAGCGGTCTGGAAAATGCCCTTTTCTCCATCCCATTCCATAAGGCCTACCAGAATCAGTTTGCCTTCAGCTGGCAAGGCCCGTGACACACCTTCACTGTCCTAGTTCGGGGGTACACCCCTTCTTTAGGCCTACATCACAGTTCAGTTCTCAGGGAATTTGAGCCATTCCCTTCCACGAGATAGCACGTTGGCCCCCTGGCTCGATGACATCATGCTGATTGGAAGTAGTGAGCAGTAAGGAGCAATTAGACTTACTGGTCAGACCCTTGCATGTCAGAGAGCAGGAGTTAAATTGGACTAAAATTCAGGGCCTTCTCCCTCTGTGCGTGGGACATGCTGAGACATCCCCCCCTAAAGTGAAGGATGAGCTGCTGCATCAGCCCGTCCCAGAACCATGACAGAGGCACAAGCCTCATGGGCCCCTTGGGATTTTGAGGCACCCTGTGCCTCATTTAGGTGAGTTACTCTGCACCTTTTTCTGAGTGACCTGAAAAGTTGCTGGTGTGAGTGGGGCCCCAGGCACAAGAAGGCCCTGTAGCAGGTTGTGCTGCTCTGCAGACACACTGACACATTCTGTCCGTGTTATTTGGGGAAAACTATCTTTGCTTCGATTTACCATTCCCCATCTGTAAACGGATGGGCTTCCCAGGTGGCGCAGTGGTAAAGAATCCGCCTGCCGGTACAGGAGACGAAGGAGTATTGGGTTTGACCCCTGGGTTGAGAAGATCCCCTGGAGTAGGATATGGCAACCCCACTCCAGTATTCTTGCCTGGGAAATTCTATGGACAGAGGAGCCTGGTGGGCTACAGTCCATAGCGTCACAAAGAATGGGACACGAGTGAGCACACACACATCTATCAATGGACCTGATGAATTCACCGTGTGGATCCCGAAGGGGCTGTGGGGACTCAGTTGGTTTGTGCCTATGTTCCAGGGTGGGCGAGGGTCCAGTTTTCCTTTGTAATTCAGGAGCACTGACCCTCCCCTTCCTCCATCCTCCCCGATGTCCAGTCCTGACCCCCTCTTTCCTAGGATGGCAGCACAACCGCTGGAAACTGCTGATGTCAGTTTTAGCCTGGAGGCAGGAGGCGCTGATTCTGGGTACCCTGGGCCCCCCTTGCTCATTCGTGGCTGGTGGGGAGGTGCCTTCCCACCACCCCTCAACTCTGCCGAGTAGCCACACGTATGATGAAGAAAACAAGGTGAAAGATTATGATTGAGTCTAGAAAGCTCACTGAAATGTTTAAAGTCAACCTTCTTCATTTTAAAAGTCAATACACTTACTAAAAGAAAGATCAATTCTTCTGGAAGTGCGGAGAGAAAAGGAAGGGTTTCCCCTTGGTCCTCCCGACTATGTTGCACAGTAGGTGTGTTTCCCGGTGTCCTCTGTGTGCTGCAGGTATGTGTGTGTGTGTGTGTGTGTGTGTGTGTGTGTTTGTGTGTGGTGTGTGGACGGGGATTCGGCAAACTAAGTAAGGAGCATCCACAGTGGGCCTGTTGCACCTTCAGCCCTGGCAGGAAATCTGCAGGGCACTGTAGGGGCCGCACGTCCGGTTCTGATGTCTGCGGGGCAGAGTCTGGATTTCCAGCCCAATTTTAAAGAACAAATCGCCACGCCGAGCTGTGGCTGGCGGCGTGACTTTCCTTCTTGTCTTCTCGTGGTCGTGTTGTCGCCTGGGGGACGCAGCGCCAGCCGGGGCACTGGCGTCGGGGGTTCGAGGAGAAAAGACTTAAGCCTGTTGGTGTCAACAGGAAGCCCTTTTGTTGGCGTCTTTGAATTCTGTCTGTTCTCACTTCTTTCAAGTCCGGCCGAGGGCGGGCAGAGCGGCTGCCATCTCCCTGGGTGACCAGCCTCTGAATGTCCACAGTCTCCTTTGCTGGCGATCGCCCAATCTACCCACCCCACAGTCCCCCCTGACCCTTTCTAGGGTCTCAGACCCCCCCAAGGCCACAGCCAAAGGCAGGGATGTGACATGGCCCTTGGGGTGTGGGCCTGCTGAGCCCAGTCCCTCCTGCCCATCCCCAGCCCCCACCACCTCCACCCAGTGACCATCCCAGGCGGGCCCTCCCTGGAGGAAGTCAGACTGCCATCCTCAGGGAGTAGTCAGGGCTCTGCTACCAGCTAGGGAGGGGGGAGCCCCCAGGCCCAGCTCCCTGAGGCACCCATGTCTTACTCTACCCCACATACAGTTGGTGCTCAACAGGACTTTAAACCAGTGAAGCGTTCTGACCTCAGCAAATGCGTACTTGAAAGGCCTGGGGTGATTAGTCTCCAAGACATCCTCGGGGGACGGTGTCCTGCACAGCACCCTACGGCTGTTGGGTGTCTGCTCCTCGTGGCGCATTCCTCAGGCCATGTGGGGCCATCACCCAGACGTCCCTCATCTCCCTTGTCCTCGGCACTGTGTCCCGGAGGGTGTGAACCCCAGCCCAGACCCTTCATGTGGCCCAACTTGGGAGGCTGACTCCAGCCTCCGACATCTCCTTCCCTGACTTGGAAGAGAGGCAAGAAGTCCCTGGACTAACTGGCGTGGCTTGTGTGCTGGTGAACGAGGGCCGTGATGTGGAATGAGGGGCGGGCCCTGGTCTCAGCCTCAGGTCATGATCGATACTCCAGGGCTCATGCCACACCCACATTAGCTGTGGGGGAGGGAAAGGCATCACCTTCCAGAAGGGCCTTCTCTGGCTTGCTGAGGGTCCCAGGACCAGACCCCATCACCAGCACTCACTGCCAAGGGCTTGCTGCCAAGAGCATGGTGGACAGGCATGGTTCATGGCCTGGTTCCTTGTTCTCAGCTCCACTGTGGGGACCATGATCCTGTGTCCCTGCCCACGTCATGGGACTGACAATAGCGGCCCCTTGGGGTGACCCCAAGAGGACCCACTCACCCTGGGATCAAGCTGGTGTGCAAAGCTGTTCGCAGTAACACACTTCCGTGTTCTCTTGTTTTGTCCCGTTCTCTGCATTCTCGTGCTTACAGGGGTGGTTTCTGTGGATCATAAGTGGCTTTGACCATTTCCTAAAATGTCACCATTTTGGTAAACTGCAAGGATTTTTCCTTCGGAGAAAGCTGAAGTTAGAAGGGATCCTCGAACTTCCCAGCAAAGCAGTGGTGCCCCTTCCAAGTCCGATTTGGACTTTTGTTCTCCGTCACCTACGTGTGAAGGGCCTCAGCCCCTCTGGGCACACTCCCTGTGGAAGATGAAGGTTTTGGAGGCACTTTCCCTTAGTTAAACCCCATGTGTTTCCTGTCCTTCCAAAAATGTCCAAGCAGGAAGAACTAAACCTCAAAAGGCAAAAATAACTGTGTCTCCCCCGCCTGAGATGGCCCTTACAGCCACAGAGCACCGTCTGGGCTGCCTGCACGTTTAGGTCCTGGGTTAAGATTTCTTCTCATTTTAAATCTGAGCCGAGCCGACCTAACCTAACCCCACCCCATTCCCCTAAAGACTGAAGTTTGCTTTTCTTAGCCGGTTCAGAGGCCTTTATCTATGGCCTGTCTCAGTGAGACAGGCTTCCCTCACGGCTCAGGTGGTAAAGAATCTGCCTGCAATGCAGGGAGACCTGGGTTCGATCCCTGGGTTGGGACAATCTCTTGGAGAAGGAAATAGCAACCCACTCCAGTATTCTTGCCTGGAGAAGCCCATGGACTAGAGGAGCCTGTAGGCGGGCTATAGTCCATGGGGTTGAAAAGAGTTGGACACTTGTCTCAGTGGGGTCCCCAGGAATCCCTGCAGGGCAGCAAGACAAAACACAACTGCAGATACCCAAGCAGAGGGAAGGGAGTGGGGGGGGTCAGGCCTAGTCAGTGTGGGCTGTCCATGCCCCCCAGACCTGGGACCAGGAGCAGACAGTGTGGTCAGCTGGATGTAATGGCTGGGCTCAGAGTGTCTATGGGGTAAAACAGCCATCCTGGGGAGAGGAGGGGGATCTGAGAGAGGCCTGGCCTGGGGCCTCATGGTGACCCCCACCCCAGGCAATATGGCATTCTTGTGCTTTTTGTAACATTTCTCCACTTGAGGGCTGACAAGAAGCCAACACATAAATTGGTGAGGATGACAGGTGACTCGGTGTCTTCCTTCTCTGCAGGCAGCCCACCGGTTTGTGCCCTCACCGGGCCCCTCCTTTTTCAGCCAGGAAGCAGGCTTTGCGTCCCACAGGCTGGCTATGGGGAAGCCGGTTCCCTGACCCACCCACCAGCCTCCCCTCGGGTCACATGAGGCCTGGACTCTGACAGTGAGGACACACACTCACTGTCGTTGGGGCAGGACCTGGGCCAGGCAGTGACCGGATAGAGGGGAGGGCAGAGCTGAATCTGGGAAATGACCGCCAGTGCTGCTGAAGCTGTTCTTGTATTAATACTTTCCTGATAGAAACGGAGATGATGGAGAGGAGGAATTCCCATAGGAAAGGGCAGTCTGGTGACATTTCAGGGTGTCCTCACCAGGGTGGGGATGGAGGGACCATGGGCGAATCCCTGGATGTGAACTCGGGAGCTCCTCACATTGGACATGGCCCAAGAAGCCCAAGACTGTGGTCCCTCAGGTGAACATGGCATCTGTCCCCGGTGGTGTGGCTAGTAAGGCAAACAGTTTGGGGTGTCTACAGGCAGGGCTGGCTCTGCAGGGGTGCTGACGGCCACAGATGGTCAGGAGTCTTAGCCTTGTTACCTCCCAGAGTCATCCTGAAACATTCTGGGCCAGGAAACTCTCCCAGGATGAGCCGACCAGGAAGGGGTGACTGGGTCCCCCATGCACCCTGGGGTATGAGATCATCCTTGTCCCCATCTACTGGGGGGCTGGGCAGGCTTAGTCCTGTCTGCCTGGGACAAGGTGCTCTTCCCTCTCATGGGCCCCTGTGTCCCCCAAGTGTGTGCCGTGCCCAGGTCCTGTCAGCCAGCCACTGGTTCTTGCTGGAGCTTGCTGACCAGCAGTCCTGATTTTCTGGGACTGAGAGGGTCCTGGGAAACGGGACTCTCGGAGTTAAAACCAGAACAGTTTTAGGCAAACTGGGATGAATTGCTCAAGGCTGATTCTGTCGAAGCCGGAGGGAGGAGGGCTCTGACCTGGGTGCCCAGACTGGCAGGAAGCCCTGCAACTTCTGGTCACTCAGGCCTCTAGAGGACAGTGGCACCCATGAGGCGACAGGGGCCACATCCACTGACAATATTGGCGGGGCATGGACTCAGCTTCCCTGACACCAATCTTACCAGGACACTGACCACCAACCCACCTTGTGTTTTTTTGTTTTTTAATTAATTAATTTTTTTATTGAAGAATAATTGCTTTACCAACTTTTGTTGTTTTCTGTCAAACCTCAACATGAATCAGCCATAGGTATACATATACCCCCAACCTTGTGTTTTTTAAAGTCAGGAGTTCTGATTCACACATACTCCAAACTCATGTGTTGGGTGATGCCACAGGGTAAGGTCAGCGGGAAATCTGAAAGCCAGATTTGGGCTCCATGAGAATGTTCCTCGAGGCTTCATGGACCACATCCCATCTGGACATTTCCCCTTGTCCCCTTGCATGTCTCGGCCAGCTGACCCTTCCCCGTGACAGCTCTGGCAAGGGCCCCACGTGGATGTTTTTCTCCTCAGTTACGCCTGCAGCTCCTCCATGGTCTCCCTGCCCCAACCCCTCCCTTGGGTCATTCTCATCCCTCAGGGATACAGACATTATTTGTATATTTTGAAGGCAAGGACATGAAGCTGAAGGAAGGCTGTGATGAACTGGGTGCACCTTGGTGTTTCCTCAGTGCTGTGTGTGGGCCAGGACCCGGCTGGAACTGCTGCTGCCCTGGGATGAGATGATTCAGGGGTGCCAAGCAGTCAGAGAGTGCCTTTCTTCACAGCCAGGCCACTCCAGGGTGGCTGGGCTGAGGCAAGACCTGAAAGGCCATGCAGAAGCCGGGCAGCTCCCGACTCAGCTAGGGGTAACCAGGGGCATCTCAGAGGCACTGCTGTGGCCACCGGTGCACCCCTCGATTCCAGGGGGCGTGAAGGGCCCACCAGTTGAGCGTGCATGCTGTCGCTTCTGTTGTGTCCAACTCTTTGCGACCCCATGGACTGTAGCCCGCTGGGCCCCTCTGTCCATGAGATTCTCCAGGCAAGAATACTGGAGTGGGTTGCCATTTCTTTCTCCAGGGGATCTTCCCGACCCAGGGCTCAAACCCCTGTCTCTTATATCTCCTGCATTGGCAGGCTGGTTGTTTACCACTAGCGCCACCTGGGAAGCCCCACCAACTGAGAGTTGAGGCCAAAAACTCTTCACCTGTTCATGGCTTTGTGGTCTGGGCCCTGCATAGTTCTCTGTAAAGACCCCTTGCGCTTCCTCTTTCTTGACCTCCTGCAAGTCACCGAGACTCACCAGCCCAGTCAGCATCCAGATCCTCGTGCTGGGAAACCTGCAATTCATGAGCATCAGCACACAGTTTATCAGCAGTGCCTCTCGTTCCATTTACTCGATCTCTGTATATTTGTAGATCTTCTCAGGAGAAAACCCTGACTTACCTTTTCGGCTGTGGGCCAGCGGAGGACTGATGGTGATCTCTCGGCAGGCTGGTTGCAAACTTGGGATTTGTTGAATTGCTGGTTGGAACACCAATCATTAGACTGGGACAGACTGGCAAGAGTCAGTATTTTGGGGCCAATGCTTCTTCCTTCCAAAGTTTGGCAATGCTCGGTGTTGCTGGTTATTATTTCTTGTTTTTCTGTATCATTAGTTCAGGAAGTTCAACAGTCATGCTGACAGACACAATGGGCAGTGTAGAAATGCCAGACATGGCCTCAAGGGACAAGTTTTGCTTTAAAGAACTCTTGCATTTGAGTGTTTTTTTTTAATTAAATACTCCTGTTTGATTAGGGCTCTATCCATTTTAATAGAATTTTAGAACTTTACAGAATGTAAAGAAGTGATGCCAAGCGCCCTTACAGAGAGATCTCCCTGCTTGGGAAAGGCAAATAAGTCAGGGACATTGGTGATCAGGCCGGACATTGGTGAGAGGGCTCAGCTGGGGGAGGGGTCCTCACAAACTGCAGCTGTGATCATGGTCCACTCACTTGTCCTGGACAGTAGGGTATGGGCAGGACATTCGAGAGAAGAACCCCCACCCAGCTCCCAGTATGGGTTCCAGCAGGGGACAGCATGAGCCCAGGGTTGTCAAACAGTCCAGTTCTAAGAGAAGCCAGGACCCAAATACTGTGGGACTGCTAAGAGGTTGGATGTGGCTACGGGAGGGGGAGGCTTGTAGTCCCACCCACAGCCTTGGAACTGGACCATGTGAATTCCAGGAGAGCCTGAGTTATCAACTGACTTTACTGACCACACCAATCAAAATAACCAGCAGTTTATCCAGACAGAATATACCTTGTTCAGTCGCTAAGTTGTGTCTGGCCCTTTGTGACCCCATGGACTGCAACACTCCAGGCTTCCCTGTCCTTCACCATCTCCTGGAGCTTGCTCAAACTTGGGTTCATTGAGTCGGTGATGCCATCCAACCATCTCATCCTCTGTCGTCCCCTTCTCCTCCTGCCTTCAGTCTTTCCCAGCATCAGGGTCTTTTCCAATGAGTCAGCTCTTTGCATCAGGTGGCCAAAGAATATACCTGGGGTTAGGCAATTTCTACACTGACCATGTGAAATTTTGAGTTATTTGATGACATTATTAGGACTCTAACTGGGCTCCCCCAGTGACACTAGTGGTAAAGAACCCACCTGCCAATGTAGGAGACATAAGAGGCTCGGGTTCAATCCCTGTTTTGGGAAGATACCCTGGAGAAGGGCATGGAAACCCAGTTCAATATTCTTGCCTGGAGAATTCCATGGACAGAGGAGCCTGAGGAGCTATAGCCCATAGGGTCACAGAGAGTCAGGCATGACTGAAGCAACTTAGCACAGCACAAAACTCTAACTAGATCTGGTGTAGGCACCATCTCATTTTCTAGATTTTGTTATGGGTAGACTGTCCCACATGCCTTCATTCATTCTTTCCTTCCTTCCTGCATTCCTGGTCAGGTACCCTATGCCATCCTGTTCTGAGTCAGAGGCTCCAGTGAAGAGCTGAGCAGTGTTTTCAGGGACCTAGCTTCCCAGAGCGAGTGAATCAACTTGGGGATTTCAGGGACAAGGGTGAGGGGGGAGCAGGGCCATTCGCTCTGCCTGGGGAAGCCCCCCTACCTCTGCTTCACCGGGCTGTGGGCTTAGATGCCCTGGATGCAGGTGTGCAGAGCCAGACAGGGGCTCGCTCTTGGGAACCAGCTCCCCCATTTCCCAGCCTCCCGTCCTGGCCCCGCATCGGCAGCCGGCTCACGTGGCTGCTGGCCTCTGCCAGCCGCAGAGAGCTGGCAGTGGACAAAAAGATGGTCCCTGCCCCCACCAAGGCGGCAGCTTAGGGGGAGACAGTGCAGTGAGCACTTAGCGCAAGGACCCACGCAGATGGGCCGGGGGGGCGGTAGGGTCTCTGAGGAAGTGAGCCGTGGGGGAGGCCCGAAATTGAGAAAAGATAAAAGTGCATCAGTGTTGGTATTTGCCCCATCATGCTGGGGTTTTGTGCACTGATTTTCCTCCCTGCCTTTCATCACCCGGGACTCCTCAAGCTGGTGGGTCCAGGGCAGGTCCCTGGAGGGGAGGAGGGGGTTGTGAGGGTGAGACGCTGCCCAGAACTGTGAAGGAGTCAGAGCTTTCTCTCTACTTCAAGCTAACAGGATGGCCAGCTGGTCACATTCTTCAGGTGCTGACTGAAAATACAGGCTCCTGTGCATATTGTGTGTGTGTGTACGTGTGTGCCCAGTCGTGTCCGACTCTTTGTGACCCCATGGACTGTAGCCTGCCACACTCCTCTGTTCATGGAATTCTCCAGGCAAAAATACTGGAGTGGGTTGCCATTTCCTCCTCCAGGGGATCTTCCTGATCCAGGAATTGAACTGGCATCTCCTGCATTGGGAGGTGGATTCTTTACCACTGAGCCACCTGGGAAGGCCCCAAATGAGATTATTACTTGCAGGAAAAGCAGTGGTCAGAGGGTCAAGATTAGCACGTGTGTGCGTAGGGGGTGTTCCTGGAGCCTCCATTCTCCCAGGGGTGACACAATGGGGCCCTGATGGACACTTATGTGCAGGGGGAACAAGATAGAGGCAGCAAGCAAGCCCGCTTTTCCTCCTGAAGGGCACCATGACCTCATTCCTCAAGCCTGCTCAGGAAACAGCCCAGGTAACCAGGGCACCCAGCTGAGTGGGGAGGAGCTCAGGACACCCATGCAGGAATATCTCCCAACAAAGGCCAGTTAAGGAAGCTTTGAGATCCAACCTCAGGTCTCGGGGTTCAGGGAGGCAGCACTGAGGGCCAGACGATGCTGTCTTCAGTTCACATACAGGCCACCAATTCCTTGGTGGCTGCTGGGTGCTTTTCCCCTATCTGGGTCAGGGTCCTGCCTGCCTCTTGGGCCTGGTGATCTGTGTGTGGGCAGCACCCCAGTGTGGAGCCAGCCCTAGGAGGCAGGAGGCCCAGCTGTGGGCTGAGGGGAAAAACAGCTCCTCGTGGGGAGGGATTGCTAACATTTCCCTCTTTGCATCCTTCAAACTCTCACTCTGCCCCATAAAAGGGGAAACCCACCGCTGGACCTGGGCTTCCCAGGTGGCTCAGTGATAAAGGATCCGCCTGACAATGCAGGAGATGAAGGAGATGCAGGTTCGATCCCTGGGTTGAGAAGATCCCCTGGAGGAGGAAATAGCAACCCACTCTAGTATGCTGCCTGGAGAATCCCATGGACGGAGGAGACATAGGGTTGCACAGAGCTGGACATGACTGAGTGACTGAGCACACACATAGGCACTGCTAAATCCAGCCCCACAGTGCATCCCACTTCTAAGGCACCCCACTTCTGGGGTGGTCTCCTCACTAACAGCCTGGCCCTGGCCTTGACAGTGACACCAGCAGCATTGGCAGGTGGTCCCTAAAGCCTCTGGTGTCCCCACTCTTCCACCAAGTTCTATCAGATGTGAATTTATCTAAGCCTCTGCTCCCACACATGACATTTTCCTGTTAATATTTAGGAGGAAGATGTCTGGTTGGCCTCTCCTGGCCTTTCACTGAATACCCAAGGGCCTCAGGCACTAGCACCTTGGCTGTGCACATAGTTCCCACAGGCACCTGGCACCCACTTGTGCATCATCCCAAATTTGAAGAGCAGTTGCTAAAATCACTCCAGAAGGATCCACATGTACTAACTGTACAACGGTTGGAGGGGATGCTATTTTGAGTTTCCATCTGCCTTCCTGATTGGACATCAGGCTCCTCTGGCCCCTTGCTCCACCCTTCCCACATTCCTAGTCCTGACTCAAGTCCAGCCACTGCACACAGTTCTGGGCAGGTCTCACCTGGCCTACAGTGTGCTATGCACGCCAGTGCTGAGGGCCACCTGGGGGATCCTGAATTCACCACCCAGCAGTGTAGGAGAGGTAAGGTTTCCTTCCCTCTCGCTCAGGTGGTCAGCTCTTCAGGTCTCTGGGAAGGTCTAGGGGCTCAGCTCCAGGGTCCATGATGGGGGCTGCCTCAATACAGCATGCTGGTCCTGGACTCTCTCCTCCCCTGCCTTACTTCCCTGCTCCAACTTCCTGGGAACAAAAGCCCAACTCAGGCTCTGCGTTCTGGGTTAAGGGGGTTGGCATCCAGGACACACAAATGTTGTATGTGATACTTGAACGCTCCTGTCAAATCCATACCAAACGTTTGCCCAACTGTTAGTTGAATGCTTCCTGTGATGGGAACCTCATTACTTTCTGCATCTGGTAAAAAGTCCAGCTTCAGTTTCTTCACACAGTTTCAACTAGGCATTAAAAAAAAAATGAGAGGAAAAGACAGAACACTGGTGCACATGACACAGTCACACAGCCGGCTGCTCCGTTGTGAATGGATTCATTATCAGGGCACTTTGGCCCCCACAGGCAGCCTGTCTTCACCCGTTCAAGCGCACTGTCCTCCATGGTGCTGGGCAGTTCCTGACCTCCCAGCAGTATTACTGCCCAGCAGAGGTCCAGCTGGAGCACTGTTGGGGTCTGTCCCCTCAGGAAACTTGGACAGGACGCTTGCTTAGTGGTCTTGCAGTGTGGGCTGTAGGGGAACATCCAGCGGCTGGCTTTAAAGCTTGATTTCACCCTTAATAGGCACACCCAGGGCAGACTCATTCTGACTCTGGGTCCAGCGTGGTCAAGCCTAGACATAAGCCCATCTTTGCTGCCTATGCCCACTTAATAAGAGGGCTTTTAAATGTTGGAGGCCCTGGCAGTTGGCACTGGGTTTTCTGAATATAACCAGGATTCGCCAACAGTCTGCAGAAACAACATTTAAAAATAAAGAAAACTGTCACTCATGGGGTGAGCCAAGAGCTTTGGGAGACCTGCATCACTTCCTCTCCAGAGGCCCATGACTTTGTCACCTCCTCATCCTATCCTATGTTCATGTCCCTCATGGTGGGGGGACGGGGGTGGGTTGGTGTCAGACCTCATAGCCTAGTCCCTCTGTTGAGAATCTTCCTACCATGAAGAGAAGAATCTCAACGTCACCCCACCCCCATCCCCAGCCAAATCCTGCACTTTTGAAGTGCTTTTTGGCACTCGGAATGTTTGCAAAAAGCAGACTCTAGCCAAATTTTTATTAGGGGGAAGGCAGTGAAAAGCAAGCTTCTGGCAGCAGGAGATGTACAGGAAGCAAGACAGGAGCAGCCAAGCCCAATTCTGATAGCATGTGCTGTGGAGTGGAGGTGCCAGACGCCGTGGGGACCCCTTATCTCTTCCTCCCACTGATTACTGAGGCAGTCGAGCTCCAAAGCCCACAGCATGTTCTGGAAGCTACAATGTGACTTTTTACTGAGTCCCTTAAAATGGAACTATTCCTAACATACCAACCCTTGGAGCACACCAGGTCCTTGGAAACAAATCCTCAGATTGCTTTTGTCCCATTGTAGATAAGGATGCATTTTTCACTCATCTGGCCTAAGCGTTCCAATTTTTACAACAGGCTTTGAAAACACTGATGAATTTAAGGAACAATGACATTTGAAGTAATGCTTGCAAGACATTAAACAGCAGTTCGGCTTTGTCATAATTGCTGGTTTGTCGAATGATTTGCATTCAACGTTAGTTTGGGTGGTGAAGGCTATGAACTTGTGCTCACTGACCCAGATGGGTCGGGACGCCCGCGTGACAGCCGCTGCACTCAGGCACCGCTCAGGCGCCCCGTCCCCCGTGCAGGGGAGCAGTCACCTGCTCTTCACATAGAACCTTTCCACGTCAGACGGCGCAGAGTGTTCCCTCCAACCCCACCTCCTGCACAACTCAGGCACTCCAGTAACACACGCGTCCCTGAGGACTGAGGAGCTGACGAGCTCTCTCGGAAGCCCTCCCGCCCCTCTAGGCCGCCCCTCTCTACTGCCCGCGGGGTCCCTGCTTAATCGACGTCCCTCTGCACCAATCGGAGGCGCTCAGACCTCGGTCCCGCCTCCCGGCGAGCCGCCCGCGCAGGCGCCGTAGCCCGAGGTGGGCGGGGCAGCCCGAGGAGCGCGCGCCATGCAGGCCAGGGGGTACTCAGCTGCCCGGGCGATCGGCCCGGCTCGCGCCCCCGCACAAGTGGTAGGTGCCCGGCTGGCGGGGGTTGTGGGGGGGGCGCCCCGCCCCTCTCCGGCCCTCCCCGCCCGTCTGCTTCAGTTCAGGTCCCAGTCTCTCAGACTCTCGCTTCCTCTCATCCGCTCCTCGCTTCACCCCTCGGTCCCCCTCACCTCCATCCCTCTACTCTCCGCCCCTTCTCTCTTTTCACCTCCATCCCTCTTCGCTCCATCCTCCTCTTCTCCCCTCCGTCGCCCCGGGTCTCCGTTTCACACACTACCACCACCTCTTCTCTTGAGCAGCCTGTGAGGATCTCCGCCCAAATAAACGTTTAAGCACCAGCAAGAGTGCACACCGAGTAATCTAGGCTCATCTCTGGCAGAAATTCACATTATGTTTTTTATTGTAGATCTTGAGAACAGTAAAAATATTCTCTCCTTTTTTCCCTTAAAAAATAATTCCAAAGTAAATATGTAAGTAAGTTAGGGAGCTACTCTTGTGGATAACATAAATCTAGGAGGGGATAGCGCTGTTGAATTAGATCTTCAGAGTATAGAACTTGCCTTGACAGAACTGTATTTTCAGTACTTATATCCGTGAGCTTTTTATAACCATATTCAGATTTAGCATTTAAAAATCCTATCTATGTTTTGTAAGATGTATTTGCACATGTGTGTGCATACATGCATATGTTCACACTCACTTGGATGACTTATGTTTCTGTTTTCTTGTTTAGGAATATGTCCACTCTTCTTTAAGGTATAAACTCAAGAGTGAGGACTGATTGTAACTTCTATTTTCGTACCCAAAGTCTATATTGCTTAATGTGGCAGTATACAGAAGACAAATCCTGTAATCAGTTGTTTTGTTGGCATTCAGGTTTCACTGTTTTTACTTTATACACTTAAGAAATGTTTGTTTTATGTGGGCCCTGTGTGAAGAGTACAGTCCCAAACTGTCCTAAACTGAGTAGAGCAAAGGAAGAGAGAGCTGGAGGGGAGTTACCTCCCTTTTTCCCAACTCTGTCCCCGTACTTTGTTAAAGAAAGTATGTGTGTATTAGTCATTCAGTCGAGTCTGACTCTTTGGGACCCCAGGGACTGTAGCCCTCCAGGCTCCTCTGTCAATGGAATTCTCCAGGCAAGAATACTGAAGTGTAGGGGGTACTTAAAAGGGTTTCTTTGTTGCAGTTCTGCTAACATCATGGTTTACTGAAAATGCTTATTTCATGAGTGGGATCAAAGATACACAGATACTTGTTTCAACCAAAATGATGATGTTTCTGACCACTGATTGGGAACCACATGAATTTGCCATTGAATTGGGAACATTTTTTGATGCCTTTCAGATTTTGTTTCCTTTTTTAAAGCAATCAGAAAGACCAATTCAGGGAAATCTAAGACAACAAATCTTGAGAGGAGGTGTAGGCACCTTTTATTTGTCAGGTCGTACTCTCCTTGGAATCCTTATTCTGGGTTGTTCTGTAAGTCATGCCTTGAGCTTTGAAAATGAGCATTGTGCAGATAGTGATGGGGAAGTAAATTAGAGTCTTGGAAAGAGAATTCAGTTTCCACACTTGTTTCTCAATTCATTTGTTTTGAATTCCAGTCTGTTATCCTCCCGGTCCATGACGCTGAACCATGGTTGGACGAATGCTTGGGGTCAGTTTTGCAGCAGGACTTTGAAGGCTCCATGGAGCTCTCCATTTTTAATGATGCCAGTAAGGTATTTACAAACTTCCTGTTGGTCATTTAGCCTTAGTGTAAGTCACCTCTGACCATTTGGAGGAAAGTTTCCTGACCTGCCAACCTCCTCATACTTGCAGGACAAGTCCATGACTATCATCGAAAAATGGAAAAAGAAGCTGGAAGGTTCCGGCATCCTCGTGGTCATTGGAGGGCATGATTCTCCTTCTCCCCGAGGAGGTCAGTAACCGTGTTGAGTTTATTATTCTTATCAACTTATGTACTTAAATAGTTTCCTGTTGTTCAAATCCTGGTGAAAAGTATGCTAAGTAATATTGGAGTGTACCACTTATTAAGGACCCGGTAAGCCTGGCTTTCTTGTGCTTCAGTAAGGAATCGTGTACGACCTCTGCTCATTCTTTTTTTTTTACTTTTTATTTTGTATTGGGGTATAGCCGATTAACAATGTTGAGATACTTTCAGGTGAACAGTGACGGGACTCAGCCATACACATCCATGTATCCATTCTCCCCCATATTCCCTTCCCATCCACGCTGCGACACAACATTGAACCGCTGCTCATTCTTTACTTATTTAGCCTAACAGAAAGCCCTTAAGTGTTTTTATTCCTGGTGTGATTGGTCATTATTGATCATTTCTAATTCTTTTTTTTTGTTGTTTTATTTTTGGCTGTACTGGGTCTTCGTTGCTGTGCGTGGACTTTCTCTAGTTGTGACCAGGAGGGGCTGCTCTTTGCAGTGCACAGGCTTCTCACTGCAGAGGCTTCACTTGTGGAGTATGGGCTCTGGAGCACACGGGCTCTAACTGTGGTCTGTGGGCCCTAGAGCATGGGCTCAGTAGTTGTGGCCCATGGGCTTAGTTGCCCCTCGGCATGTGGGATCTTCCCAGACCAGGGATCAAACCGATGTCCCCTGCATTTCTAGGTGGATTCTTAACCACTGAACCATCGGGGGAAAAAAAGTGAAAGTTGCTCAGTTGCCTCCAACTCTTTTCGACCTCATGGACTGTAGCCCGGCAGGTTCCTGTGTCCAGGGAGTTCTCCAGGCAAGGATACTGGAGTGGGTAGCCATTCCCTTCTCCAAGGGACCTTCCCAACCCAGGGATTGAACCCAGTTCTCCTGCATTGCATCTGAGCCACCAGGGAAGCCCTGGACCACCAGGGAAGGCCCCTCTAATTCTTAAAATTCTTTTCTAGTGACATTAGATTTGTTTTTGTCCATTTAAAAAAGAAGCTTCTTAAAAAATCAGCTTTTGGTTTCATTGATTGTTTATATTGATTTTGTTTTTCCTATTTGGTCAGTTTTTTATTTCCACTCTGAATTGCATTGTTTTCTTTTTTTCTGCTTACTTTGGGTTTAATTTATTCTTTTTGTAATTCTTAAGGTGAAAGCTGAAGTTACTGGTGTGAGACCTTTCTCATTTTCCAAAACAGGCATTTAGTGATATAAACTGCCCCCTAAGTACCGCATTAACATCCCACAAATTCTGATATGTTTTGTTTTAATTTTCATTCAGTTGCAAAATACCTTCTGATTTCCCCCTTTGATTTTTTATTTGATTTATGGATTATTTGAAGTAGAGTATTTAGTTTCCAAATATTTGAGGGATTTTCCAGATATCTTTATATTATTTATTTCTTATTTTAATTCCTCTGACGTAAGAGAACATACTTTTTTGATGTGAATCTTTTAAGTTTAGTAAGATTTACTTTACAGCCCAGGATAAGGCCTATCTCGGCAAATGTTCTGTGTGCACTTGAGAAGGTTGTGTATTTGCTGGTGTTGGGTGGAGTTTTCTGTAAACGCAAATCCAGTTGAGCAGTCTTGTTTAAATCTTCCGTGTCCTTGCTAATGCAAGGTCTGCTTGTTTTATCAGTTACTGAGAGGGAGTATTGAAATCTCAAACTCTAATTGTAGATTTATTATTCTTTCTTGCTGTTCTATCATTTTTGGCTTTATGTATTTTAAATTTTACTCTGTTAAAATTTGAGACTGTTGTGAAGAATTGACCCCTTCATCATTATGAATAACCCTGCTAATCTCTGGTAGTATTCTTTGCTCTGAAATGTACTTTGTTTGATATTAATTTAACTGCTCTGGCTTTATTTTGACTATTGTTAGCATAGTGTATCTTTCCCATCATTTTTTCTCTTAACCCATTCCTGTCCTTGTATTTAAAGTATGCCCCCTTCGTTATAGATTCTTGTAGGGGCTTTCCAGGTGGCACTAGTGGTAAAGAACCTGCCTGCCACTGCAGGAGATGTAAGAGCCATGAGTTCGATCCCTGGGTCAGGAAGATCCCCTGCAGGAGGGCATGGCAACGCACTCCAGTATTCTTGCCTGGAGAATCCCATGGCCAGAGGAGCCTGGCAGGCTGCAGTCCATAGGGTCACAAAGAGTCGGGCACAACTGAAGCAATTTAGCATGCATGCACATGTAGACAGCATATGATCATGCTTTTTAAATCCAGTCTGACAATCTCTGCCTTTTAACTGGGATGTTTATATTAGATACATGTAATGTGATTATTGATGTGGTTAGATCTGAGTCTCTCCTCTTGCTATTATTTTGTTAGTCATATCTATTCTTCACTCCATTTTCCTCTTTTTCTGTCTTTGTTTGGGTTAATCAAATATCTTTTATAACAGGGTTATTGAAATATAATTTATATACCACATAAGTCACCCATCAAAATATATAATCAAGTTGTTTTTAAGTAGGTTCACAGGTGTGTGCAACCATCACCACAGTCAAGTTTAGAACATTTTCATCACCTCAGAAAGGAAACCTGCATCCTTTAGTTGTCACCCTCCTATTCCTCCCAGTTCTATCAACCACTGATTTACTTTCTGTCTATAGATTTGCCAATTTTGGACATTTCAGATAAACTGAATCATATAATATGTGTTATTTTTGTGACTGGTTTCTTTCACTTTTCAGTGTTTTCAAGGTTCATGTTGAGGCATATATTAGTACTTCATTCCTTTTTATGAGAGAATAATATTTAATGGTATAGGTGTACCATATTTTGTTTATCCATTCACCAGTTGAGGCACATTTGGGTTGGTCTACTTTTAGGCTGTTGTGAAGCATGCTAGTGTAAACATTTGTGTATAAATTTTTGTTTGAACACAGGTTTTCAGTTCCTTTGGGTATATACCATGTAGTTGTATTCCTTGGTCATATTGCAATTCTTTGTTTTAACATATTGAGGAACTGCCGAACTATTTTCCACATCAGCTGCACCATTTTACAGTGCCACCAGCCATGTATGAAGGTTCCAGTTTCTCCATATCTTCACCAACACTTCTTATTTTCTGGGTTTATTTTTGTTATGGCCAACCTAGTGAGTATGAAATAGTTCCTCATCTCATTGTGGTTTTGATTTGCTTTTCCCTTCTGACTAATGATATGGAACCTCTTTTTGTGTTTGTGTTGGCCATTTGTATATCTTCTTTGGAGAAATGTCTATTCAAGTTATTTTAAAATTTGTGCATTTTAAAATTTGATTGTTTTTTTTTTTGTTGAGCTAAAAGTTCTTTACATATTCTGGATACTAGACTCTTATCAGATATATAATTTGCAAATATTTTCTTTGGGTTGAGCTGTCTTTGGGTTGTCTTCTCACTTTCCTGAGACTATCCTTTGATGCACAAAAATTATAATTTTGATGAAATCCAATTTATTTGTGTTGTCATTACATGTACTTTTGGTGTCATATCTAAAAAATCATTGCCAGATCTAAGTCATGAAGATTTACTCCTTTGTTTTTTCAAAGAATTTTATAATTTGAGCTTTTCTATGTAGGTCTTTGTTCCATTGTGAGTTCACTTTTTATATAATGTAAAGTAAGTATAACTTCATTCCTTTGCATGTAGATGTTGAGTTGTTTTGACAGTATTTGTTTCAGACTATTTCTTCATTGAAAGTCTTGGTACCCTTTTAAAAATCAGTTCAGTTCAGTTGCTCAGTCATGTCCGACTCTTGCGACCCCCATGGACTGCAGCACGCCAGGCTTCCCTGTCCTTCACCAACTCCTGGAGCTTGCTCAAACTCATGTCCATCAAGTTGGTGATGCCATCCAACCATCTCATCCTCTGTCATTCCCTTCTCCTCCTGTCTTCAATCTTTCCCAGCATGAGGATCTTTTGAAATGAGTCAGCTGTTTGCGTCAGGTGGCCAAAGTATTGGAGTTTCAGCTTCAGCATCAGTCCTTCCAAAGAATATTCAGGACTGATTTCCTTTAGGGTTGACTGGTTGGATCTTCTTGTAGTCCAAGTGACTCTCAAGAGTCTTCTCCAACACACAGTTCAAAAGCATCAGTTCTTCAGTGCTCAGTTTTCTCTAGAGTCCAATTCTCACATCCATGCATGACTATTGGAAAAACCGTAGCTTTGACTAGACGGACCTTTGTTGGCAAAGTAATGTCTCTGCTTTTTAATATGCTGTCTAGGTTGGTCATAACTTTTCTTCCAAGGAGCAAGCGTCTTTTAATTTCATGGCTGCAATCACCATCTGCAGTGATTTTGGAGCCCCAAAAAATAAAGTCTGTCACTGTTTCCATTGTTTCCCCATCTATTTGCCATGAAGTGATGGGACCAGATGCCATGATCTTAGTTTTCTGAATGTTGAGTTTTAAGCCAACTTTTTACTCTCCTCTTTCACTTTCATCAAGAAGCTCTTTAGTTCTTTGAAAATTAGTTGCTGGAAATGAATGCCATTTATGAACTCTAAAGCCAGTAAGTACCACACTGCTTTGATTACTATAGCTTTGTGGTAGGTTTTGATATTGGGAAGTATGAATCTTTCAACTTTATTTTCCTTTCTCAAAATTGTTTTACAATTTCATATGAACTTTGGGTGGGCTTCTCAGGTGGCACTAGTGGTGAAGAACTCACCTGCCAATGCAGCAGACATGAGTTCGATCCCTGGGTCAGGAAGATTCCCCAGAGGAGGGCATGACAACCCACTCTAGTATTCTTGCCTGGAGAATCCCATGGACAGAGGATCCTGGCGGGCTACAGTCCATAGCGTCACAAAGAACTAGACACAACTGAAGCGACTTAGCATGCACACATCCATGAACCTTAGGATCAGTTTTTCCATGTTTTTAAGAAGGACCATTAGAATTTTGATGGGGGTGGCATTGAATCTGTAGATCTATTTGGTTTGTATTATCACTTTAACAGTAGTAAGACTTCCAGTTCGTGAACACAGAGTGTCTTTCCTTAGGTATGCTTCGGTTTCTTTTATCAATGCTTTGTAACTTTCAAGGTACAAGTATTTCACCTCTTTGGTTAAATTAATTCTTCAGCATTTGTTTTTTCATTGATCTTGTAAATGGAACTGTCTTTTTAATTTCCTTCTCAGATTGTTCATTGTTAGTGTAAAGGGAGACTGATTTTCCTGCATGTTGATCTTGTATCCTGAAATTTTTCTGTACTTGTTTATTAGCTCTAGCGTTATTTTGTGTGTGAATTTTTACGATTTTCTGTATTTAAGATCATGTCATCTGCAACTGAAATAGTTTTACTTCTTCCTTTTTAATTGGATGGCTTATTTCTTTTTCTTGCCTAATTGGTCCAGCTAGAACTTCCAGTGTTTAGTAAGAGTGGGGAGAGGAGACATCCTTGTCTTGACCCTGATCTTAGGGGGAAAGCTTGTGGTGTTTCACCTTTGAGTATAATGTTAGCTGTGGATTTTTATAAATACTAATTTATAATCATGCTGAGGAAGTTCCCTTCAATTGCTAGTTTGTTGGCTGTGTTTTTCTTGATCATGAAAGAAGATTTTGTCCATCCTTTTTTCTGTATCAGTTGAGATGATCATGTGGGTTTTTTTCCTTCAGTTCTATTAAAGTGATAGATTAACGTTGATTGATTTCATATGATGAACTACCCTTGCATTACTGGAATAAATCCCACTGGGTCATGGTGTATAATCTTTCTAATATGCTACTAGATTTAGTTTGCTAGTATTTTGTTGAAGAGTTCTATAAAGATATTCATAAGGGATATTGATATGTAGTTTTCTTTTCTTTGGATATATCTGTCTGGCTATAGTATCAGAGTAATGCTGGCTTCATAGAATGAGTTAAGAAATGTTTTCTTTTCTTCTTCTTTTTTATTTTTGGACAAGTTTGAGAAGGATTGTTGTTAATTCTCTAAATTTTTGTAGAATTCATTAGTGAAACCATCTGATCCTAGCCTTTTTGTTGGGGGATTTTGATTACTGATTCAGCCTCTGTTTTTGTTATAGGTCTGTTCAGATATTTTATTTCTTCTTGAGTTAGTTTTGGTAGTGTGTTATAGAAATTTGTCCTTTAAATCTAAGTTTCTAATTTGTTGGCATGTAGTTGTTCATGATATTCAATTATCATCTTTTTAGGCTTCTGTTGGGTTTAGTAGTAATGTGCACACTTTTTTTGGCCTTGCTTCACAGCTTGTGGGATCAAACCCACACCCCCTGCAGTGGAAGTGCAGCGTCAACCGCTGGACCGCCAGGGAAGTCCCCCCACTTTCGTTTTTAGTTTTAGTCATTTGAAGCATCTTTGTTCTTGGTGTAGCTAAAGGTTTGTCAATGTTGTTGATCTTTTCAAAGAACCAACTTTTGGTTTCATTGAGTCTCACTTTTTTTTTTTTTTTTTTACTCTCTATTTCATTTGTCTCTGCTCTGATCCTTTTATTATTTCATTCCTTCTGCTAGCTGTTTGTTTAGTTTGTTCTTCTTTTTCTAGTTCCTTAAGGTGTAAAGTTAGGTTGTTGGTTTGAGATCTCTTTTTGTAGACATTTATAGCTATAAATTTTCCTCTGAGCACTGATTTTGCAGCCTCCTATACGTTTTGGTATGCTGTATTTTTATTTTGGGGCTTCCCTGGCAGCTCAGCTGGTAAAGAAACCACCTGCAGTGCAGGAGACCTTGGTTTGATTCCTGGGTTGAGAAGATCCCTTGGAAAATGGATAGACTACCCACTCCAGTATTCTTGGGTTTCCGTGGTGGCTCAGACAGTAAAGAGTCCACCTGCAATGCAGGAGACCTGGGTTCGATCTCTGGGTTGGGAAGATCCCCTGGAGGAGGGCATGGCCACCCACTCCAGTATTCTTGCCTGGAGAATCCTCATGGACAGAGGAGCCTGGTGGCCTACAGTCCGTAGGGTCACAAAGAGTCGGACACGACCGAAACGACTAAGTACAGCACACTAGGTCTCTGAATATGTTTATAATGGTTTCTCTGAGGTCGTTCTTAAGTCAAACACCTGATGCTCTCACTGGCAACTTCTGTGCCTTCTTTTTATTTGGTGTCTGGGTCATGCTTTCTAGTTTCTTCACATGTCTCCTAATTTTGTTAGAAACTGGACACATTAGATAACGTGTCCCAGGTAGTGGTTTCCCCTCCGTCTAGGGCTGTCACTCTTATTGACTTGTCTGCTTGTAAAGTGACTGCTTGGATAGTTTTAGGGAAGTCTGCTGCCCTGTGCCTGCAGCGTGAACCCTCTAACGCTCTGTCTCAGGCGTGCAGTGTCAGGTGTGCCCGCAGTCACCAGAGGGGGCACTGGTGTGGGCTGGCCTCTCTTTCCCTGACCACACCCAGCTGTCGAGCTCCACTTACTGCGACTGCCTTACTGTTTTCAGCTATACCTAGGGGCATAAGAATAATTCAAGTGAATTCAAGCTCCTTCAAAGGAATAGTTCTTGAGATCAGTGTTTCAAGTTTGTTCTGACACCAGGAGGGCTCTTCCCAGCTGCCTCTTACCCATTTATGTTTGGCAAACTGGTCGTCCCACAGCTTAACCTGTATTGTCAATGAATCTATCAATCACCTCTTCAGCTGTCTTTACTTCTGTTTTGAGTGTACCCTAGGACTTAAACTTCACAGCCTATTGCAAGTGAAGTAGGGGAAGGGCAGCAACCCCTTATCACTCTTCATATGAACCTCTTACCCCACAAGCCAGGGCAAGGGCATTTGGGTCCCCAGTTTTCTTGGTGATAGCACACCCAAGGTAGACAGAGCATTCAATGTCGCATGGGGGCTGGTGGGAAAAGGGAGCCCCACTTTTCGACTGCACTTGCCTGGGCCTCAACCTCAGCAACAGGTACATGGAGTCAGGACGAGAAATGTCGATGCCTTATCTCTTCCAGGAGAACAGCTTTTGACAGGCTGAACAGAAGAGGGAACCTTGTATTTTGGGCTATACTTGTCTAGGGTGGGTTTCCTCTTTGGCGGGGAGGGAAGGAGCAGATCTTATCTCGAATATCTTGTTGTTGTTCAGTCGCTCAGTCATGTCCAACTCTTTGCTACCCCATGGACTGTAGCGTGGACTGCAGCCAGACTTCCCTGTCCTTCACCATCTCCTGGAGTTTGTTCAAACCCATGTCCATTGTTGTCAGTGATGCCATCCAATCATCTCATCCTCTGAGGTCCTCTTTTCCTGCCTTCAATCTTTCCCAGGATTCAGGGTCCTTTCCAGTAAGTCAGCTCTTTGCATCACGTGGCCAAAGTATTGGAGCTTCAGCTTCAGCTTCAGCATCGTCCTTCCAGTGAATATTCAGGTTGATTTCCTTTAGGATTGACTGTTTTGATCTCCTTGCAGTCCGAGAGACTCTCAAGAGTCTTCTCTAGCGCCACAGTTCAAAAGCATCAATTCTTTGGCACTCAGCCTTCTTTATGGCCCAACTTGCACATCCATGCATGACTACTGGAAAAACCATAGCTTTGACTAGATGGACTTTTGTTGGCAAAGTGACGTCTCTGCTTTTTAATACGCTGTCTAGGTTTGTCATAGCTTTTCTTCCAAGGAGCAAGCGTCTTTTAATTTCATGGTTGAAGTCACTGTCCACAGAGATTTTGGAGCTCAAGAAAATAAAGCCTGTCACTGTTTCCCCATCTATTTGCCATGAAGTAGTGGGGCTGGATGCCACCATCTTAGTTTTTTGAATGTTGAGTTTTAAGCCAGCTTTTTCACTCTCCTCTTTTAACTTTATCAACGGGCTCTTTAGTTCCTCTTCCCTTTCTGCCATAAGGGTAGTGTCATCTGCATATCTAAGGTTTTTGATATTACTATTACTGAGTTTTAGTAGGTTTTCTTGAATAAATTTTTTTTTCATTTGCTCAGTGCCCTTAGGGCTGTTTCCAGAGACTGTAAATGGTTGGTGTTTTTTTTTTTTTTTTTTTTAATGGTTGGGTTTTTAAAAATAAGTTTCACCAGTTTTGCTGGCAAGCAGCTGTGGAGCTCTGCATGCTATCATACCAGCTCCAATCAAAATTCCTTATGGTTCTACTTCATCTTATTTGTTGGCTTATTAGTTATAGTTCCCTTTTTTGCTGTTTTAATGGTTGATTTGAGTTTATAGTATATACAACTTATCAAGTTCAATCCCTCAAATGTGTGTAGAACTTCATGTATAGTGTGAGAACTGGACAGTGCACGTCCATTTCCCCCTCCTACCTTTTTTGAGGCTGTTGTCATGCATTCTACTTTTACATGTGCTGTAGACCCCACAAATGTTGGTAGTAACTTAGTTTAAACAGTCCATCATCTTTTTAAGAGATCGAAATAATAAGAAAGAAAATTACTCATTTACTCATATAATTATGGTTTTCAGTGCTCTTCATCTCTTTGAATAGAGCCAGATGCCCATCTGCTTTTCCTTCTGCCTGAAGGACTTTTTAAAACATTTCTTGCAGTGATGGTCTGTTGGCAATGAATTCTTACATGTTTTGTATGTCTTTATCTGGTGCATTTGAGTGTTGGCTGGTGAATCCTGTGATGAAGAAATTTCATCACAAGCTTTATTATCCTTCCTTTAGTCCCTGCTTCTGCCCCCAGAGCCCTTCCCCATTCAGGTGAGCTTGTCTCTTAGATAACCTGCCTGTACTGTCTTTGCCTTCCTCCCTTTTGCTTCCCTTCCGTTTGTCCTTTCATCTTACTCTGTCCCTTTCCAGAGTGGACGGGGAGAAGAGAAGGAGGAGGCCTTAGGTGGCTGGCCTTGTGTGTTTGTGTTTGTGGGAGCAGCTTCTCCCGTCCTGTGCTGCCTCCTGAACCTGCGGTTCTTGGCAGTCAGCGCACCAAACAGCAGTAGGCAGAGGGAAGAGCACAGCCCAGAAGTTCTTGCCAAGCAAGCCCCCGGACTGTGGTGTTGGGTTTCCTTCCACACCAGGGTACGACCTCTTTCTGTCTCCTCTTGAGGTTCCTACAGCTTTTCAGCTGGGTGGTCAGAGCCCTAGTGTCGGCCTGGGGGGAGGGAAGACGCCCAGTTTCTTTGATTCCCTGTCATATCCAGTGCCAACAGTTTATCACAGTATCATGGATTTTCTAGTTAGGCAGTCTAATCCTGAATAAATATTTTAATTTTGTTTCTTTATTTCTAATGTATTCTTCATTTTCATAAGTAGCATTGGGGTAGGACGTCTAAAAGAACAATGTGGGATCATATTAACTAACCTTTTATTGTGCTGGCTTAGTGGAAATGTCTGTAGTGTTTCCATGTTACAAGCATGATAGTTACTATTGCTTTCTGATGGATACTTTTATCAGGTACCTTGATATCTCTAATTTAGTAAGCCTTCAGAAAATGAGGTGTGAGTATAGAATTTAATTAAATGTCTTTTAGATATCTGTTAAGGTGATTGTTTTTTTTTTCCCTCTTAACATTTTCATTGTAGTAAATTTGCTAGTATTTTTCTTAATAAAGAATCACTTTTACAGTGCCAAAATTAACCAACAGTGACAGTATAGTTTTTTTGCACAATGAAATTGATCAGCTTTCTTATGGATTTGTCCATCTGTGTACATAGAGAACATTGGTTTGTAGTTTTCTTGTGTGAGTTACACACCTGGCTCAGTCTAGGCCTTGATAATGTAGCTTCGTAAGAGCGATGACTGCATAGAACAGTTCAGCCCCCTTTTGTTTCAGCCTCCCCAGTAAACTGCTTCCAGCCTGCATTTAGATGGCAGCAAAACCATTTACTTATTTTCATGAATAAATGTCTGTTTTGACTAATTGCAGGTATTTTTTAAAAAAAGAAAATGTGGTTTAAAAAAAAATGTAGGCATATAGGAAAGTCTGCAATGAAATGTAAAAGCCCCACACCCTAGGAGCAACCAGTGTTTTTTAGTTCCTACTGGATTTATTTAACTCACAGAATCAGTTGATACTTGCTATCAAAGAGGAAACATTTAGCCCACTGAAGGGACTTCACACTTCCCTTTCTCTTTTTTCCTCGCTCGGAGGTTTAGTTTGTTGTAATATATTTATATTGTCAGGGGTTATAATCTTCACATTCTGTTCTATAACTCTTGTTGTTTTATATACTTGATTAATAAGTTGATTGCAACGGTTTAAATCTTGTAAAAACAGTACTAGTGGTTTTTTAAATAAGTAACCGTTCTTCACTGCAGACCACCTACTGGATTCGACATGGAAGAGGAACTGAAATGAATCTGCTGCTAACCCCATGCTACACACTGAGGGGATTCCCAGGTGTCAAGATCTATGGAGGCTTTAAAAATCTTCTGCTTTATTCCCTTCTGCTTTATGTGCATGTGCCATTGTTTGTTTTTTTTCCCTTCACTTTTTATTTTATTTAGAATTTTTCTTTTTAATATGTTCCTTTTTCATTTCTCTGGAATACTTCTTCAAGTAGTTTTTTCATATCTGGTTTGTGGATGGTAAAATAATCAGGGTATTTACATGTCTGAAAATGTCTTTATTTTATACTATGCTTATTTGACAGTTTAGCTGTGTATAGAATTCTAGGTGCAAAATATTTTTCCTTAGAATTTTGGAGTAATTGCCTCATTATCTTCTGGTGTCCACTGATTCTAGTAAGGAATCTTACGTCAGTCTGATTCTTATTATTTTAAAGATATCTTTTCTGAAAGTGTCTAAGATTTTTCTCTTTATGTTTTGAGTTTTGAAATTTCATGAAGCTGGGTCAAGATATGGTAGTTTCTTCATTTACCCTCGTTTCTATAGAGAATGATTAGCTTTGCATTCTTAGCTTTAACTGTAATCTATTGTGCTTCCAGTAGTTGACTTTACAATTTTCATGTAAAACTTGAGAATAAGTTTATATGCCTGCACAGACTGCTCGAACTGAAGGTGGAGGCAGGACAGATGATAAGACTGGCTGGTAGACAGGTTCCTATAAGTTTTAGGAGTCATGTCTTTCTTTAAAAAGTAGTCTTCAATTTTGGCTACATGTTAGAATAGTCTAGGGGGCTTTACGAAACCTGATGCCCAAGTCCTACCCTAAGATTTTCTTCTGTAATTTGTCTGGGGTACAAACATAGCAGGGGTTTTGTAAAAGAATCTTCCCAAGAGATACTGAGGTACATCCACTCCTTTAAAACCCTCAGGAATGTGCAGCTTCACCTCTACTCTATGGTGGGCTTGGTCCTCAGGGAGTCTTGTTAGCTCCTGACACAGCTGAAGGTTTGGGGTCCTCCTGGAATACCCCTCAGATGGGATCCAAGGGGAGGTTCGCTTTGAGATCCTGTTCGGACCCAGCGGGTGACTTGCCAACACACAGGGTCACCGCTGCTCAGATCCTTTCCCGGTGAGTGGGTCTGTAGGGTTGTCGGATAGGACTGGGGCATTCAGGGTAGCTCTCAGGGGAGAGGTGTGAGTGGGAGAGACAGTCCTGTTCTCTCTACACCTCTTGTCCTGTAAGCCCCCTTCTCATCTTCCTGCTTTCTCTCTGGTCCTTTCTTCCAGCGCTGGGTGGTCAGGGGACTCGGTCGCTTTCACTTGATGATTCTTGCTTGTGCCCGTTGCAAGTTCACGTGGTTCTCGCCTGAGTCCTGGGAGGACTGTGCTGCTACCCCTGGGGGACTTGCTGATTTACCTGGCGTTCATACCCCACCCCCGAGTTGAGCTCTCTGGGGCCCACCCTCTAACAGGTTTAAATATCTCTGAACACTAGCTCTTAAGGAATATGGTGCACTGTTCTGTGAAGGGGCTTATCCTCCCACCGAGGGCAAGGGACGAGTGCCCTTTGCTTTGCCTTTTGTAGCTTCCAGCCAGTATTTTTGTTTTTGTTTCTTGGGGAGAGGGGACAAGTAAAGGGTGAATGTTGGTGAAGGTGAGTTAAGAAACAGTTGGGCTTTTTTGAATGAAACAAACTTCTCTCCCAAAATGTGCTCCCCTGCCTTGCCTCATGTTCCTCACAAATAGCAGCCAGTGCCCTCTACCTAGGAAAGCAGACAACTGTAGAAAATATCTTAGAAAAAAATTAAAAATCAGAAATAATTTTAAAACCTTGGTCCTTTAAAAGAAGAAAGCTCTTCCCCCCATGCTTTTAGAAGATTCCTATGGAAAGACTGTTCTTTGACATCGCACAGTGACCCCCATGCAAAGGGGCCTATTGGTGGGTGAGGGCTCCAGGGTTGGGTCCACTGCACCCAACCCATGCCTTGATTTCTTTTTTTGTGAACAAGCCATATCAGTAGTGCCCACATGGGTGTTGGGAGGGCATAGGACAAGCTGATGGGAGCAGGGTTCCAGAAGAGGCTGCATGTGGTGGACCCTCGAGTAGTCTAGCAGCTGTTCTGATAGTGTCTTCTTCCTTCTCCTCCTCTTCATCATCTGGTGCACATTTTTAATATATCCCCCTAGACATTTCTTGTTTTCATTATCTTTAGTCTGTTAGAAATTGTTTATAAATCAGTTATTGTGGAACGTCTATTTCAACTTCCTTCTGAAACATGCTGAAGAATTGATACTTTTGAACTGCAGTGTTGGAGAAGACTCTTGAGAGTCTCTTGGACTGAAAGGAGATCCAGCCAGTCAATCTTAAAGGAAATCAGTCCTGAATATTCATTGGAAGGACTGATGCTGAAGTTGAAGCTGAAGCTCCAGTACTTTGGCCACCTGATGCGAAGAGCTGACTCATTGGAAAAGACTCTGATGGGGTCTGGGAAGGATAGAAGGCAGGAGGAGAAGGGGCGACAGAGAACAAGATGGTTGGATGGCATCACCGATTCAACGGACGTGAGTTTGAGCAAGCTCTGGGAGAAGGACAGGGAAGGACAGGGAAGCCTGGTGTGCTGCAGTCCATGGGACTGCAGAGTCAGACACAACTGAGCAACTGAATAACAACAACTATGAACAACCTTTGAAGATTTTTTTTAATTAAGATGTTTTGCATCTTCCATAATTGAATGAGAGTAAATTAAAGGCATTTTGATGACTGCTGTGATTGGTTGTATGATCTCCACTTTAAAAGCAAGTTTTGTTTTTTTTTTAAAGCAAGTTTCGTCTTTCATAATATGCTTTTTATAGAGTAGATATAACTTGAGCCACATCACCTTTGTATGTATTCTATCAATAACAAGCAAATTGTAATATTGTGAAGAAATGATTCTGCTGTCTCTTCGAGGTTGGATAAGGCAAATTTGTGGGAATCCTGTGTTACACATTAATAAAGTGGAGTTAATTTGATTATGTCAGAAAGGACGCATTTTCCTATAATAATATTTTCTTAAATAGGCAAAGTTATATCAACTATTGGATACTGTAGATCCAAAGTATCTATTTTTAGAAGTGTTGGGTATTTAAATTGGGTTAAGATTCATTTACTATTATTTCATATCATAATAGAGCAAAACATTTCTTAATAATGTGGTCACTTGCTAAAATTGAAGTAAAACACAATCCCACCCTCTTCTCTCCAAGAGTAAGGAATGTTAATATCGCACCGAGGCCAGAGTTTTTCCTGCTGTGACCATGACAACCAACTCCCCTCACAAAGGGACAGGCCTCCCCAAACATCAGGCCCTGGCACAAACATTTGACTTTTCAAGGCAATAATATTAAAGCAAATTCTTTATCTTTGCCAAACACAAGACTCATCGTGAGAAACTTTCAGCTTCCTTGGTAGATGCGTTTTCCTTCATTACCCAAATTCTTGGGGTCAATTTTCCCCTTCTAAAACCCAATGCCAATAAAACTACTTTCTTGCTGATTTCAAAGTGATTATGAAAAGTTTCTTTCCGTTTTTTTTCCGTTTTGATTCCATGAGCTCTTTCTCTGGGCCTGCCTTGCTTTGCAGTGATGATGGAGATTCAGCTCTAGCTGCTAATCCATCCCCAGGGGTCAGGAGGCAGGCCCTTGCCTCCCCTTCTGTGCTTTTCCTTTGCTTGTTATACCTGTGGTTCTTTGAAATCTGTGACAGTCCCACTAACTGGTTTGGGTTGGCCAAGCTCTAGGATTAATGCTGGAAATTAAGGTGCTACCTCACGTGATAACAGCCAAAGACACTGCTCTGGGTCGTACCCTTTGACGCCCTACGTGAGGTCGGTGGTCCGTCCTTGTGGTTGCAGTGCGATTTGCTCCAGAGTGTGGCCGAGTAACAGGAGGGACCTGCTTTCTCCTCTTGCTCCCTTTACTGCAGAAAATTGGGGAGCACCTGGGATGAGGCCTGGGGCAGACCTTTGCTGGTGTCCCCTGGGACAGACCACAGTCTTCAGGTCGTCTCAGCTTTGAGTCAGAGGGACTTATTGTTTTAATTCTGCACACACCTGTTGTGCTTTGTGTGACTTTCCTGGTGGCACCAAATCTAAGTGTCTCTGTATGTAATGCGATTAGGGTACCGGAACCTCTTTTCTAGGGAGGTGGGAATTGTGCCCCTCAAAGGCCCCTTGGCTACTTCTTTGGGACTCAGTGCCTCCTCTAACCTGCCCTGCCCTTGGCACGCCGACCGGGCCTGCTGTGTGTTTATTTGTGCACCCTGTTCCTATTCTGAAGCCTTTCCTAGCTGGCCTCCCTGCGAGTGCTGTCTGTGATCCCCATGCTGCTTACCACCCAGTCCATCACTCGGAACCTCATTCTCTCAATTTAAATTCATGTTGCCTCTCTGTCCTCCTGTGCCATGGTCTCATCTCCTCTCCATAAGCCTTCCTAGTGCCTCCCACCATTCGTTCGGCACTTCACATAGGTTTTCAGTTACCTCTCTTTCCAACTCAATTGTAATCTCTTTGAAGATGAGGATTTTAAGCCATTTATTAAAATGTAATATCCATGTAGGAAAGCACACCTATCATCAAAGTACAGCTCAATTATTTTTTCACAAACTGAACACACCCTGCAGCCAGCGCCCTGAGGCAGAGCTGACCTCGCCGGCCCTGGAAGCCCCCCTCCCCGGGGCACCGCTCCCCTGATGTCCAGGCGCAGGTGAATCTGCGGCCTTTGTGCTCCACGTGCCATCCCGGTGCTCAGCAGTGCAAGTGGTGCCAACTCTGTGTGCGGCCAGGGTTTTCATACACGTAGTCTATTTTCCATGCCGTGAGGGGTTCTTGTGCCAGTCACGTCTTGGTGAAGTTGGGTCTGCACCTCCTGGGGTAGCTGGGGGGTCCCAGGACATGTAGGAAGAGTGGTCACTAACAGGGCCTGTAACTCATCCCTGGAGTACGTGTTCAGTGAAATCTGTGCCCATGAAGCGTACAGTCCAGTGAGCTTCTTCTACCAGCCGATCTCTCATGTATTTGTGGCCCCATCTATCAGGTAACTGTATCATGACCTTTATCAGCAGAGGCTTTAGAGAAAGTGTTTCTGCCAGTTCTATTCAAGTCCTTCCATTCAGGGACATTGTAATTTTGTGTTTTAAAAATACTCCCCAGGGTTACCTTAGTGCTGTGCTGGATAGATGTTTGCCGGCTTTATTTTCCTTCTGTGAGCACATTCTGCCTTAACACTGGTACTGGGTGGACTGTTGTCTCTTATCATTATACTTACTGCATCAGTTTCGTCTAAATTGGCCTGAGTTTTTACTTGGCAGTGTGGAATGTTCCTAGCTTTCCTACCATGTACATCACAGTAAGTTTTATGCAAGAGAATCCACTAAAACTGAATCCTGAAAGAGCTTTTCCTTTTCTCTTTTAAACAGTCGGATATTCTAAAAATCAAGCAATAGCACAGAGCTCAGGGTCTTACCTTTGCTTCTTGGATGCGGTAAGTAACTTTGTTTTATTTAAAATGTCTGACTGTGTGTTGGTTCAATAATTAAGAGATAGTACACTTTAGTGTAGTTCTTTAAAATCATTGTTCTAATATGTTACAGTCAGTCTCTAAGGTTGGTAAGTTGTTTCTGTGTAATTGCTGTAGCACCTATTGAGGGGATTGATTTTTGATAAATGGGGTTACATAAAAACAGAAAATCGCACAACAGAGACACATATAAACAAAGTGAAGATAAACTAAGAAACAGATAAAATACTTAAACGATTAATAGCCTTTAATAGAAATAATTCATGCAAGTTGATGAGAAAATACAAAGAATAATGAGTAGTAGATAAACAGGAAAGGACAAGAGTGGAGACTTTCAAAGGTAGATATGCAAGCAATGATTTTTAAAAATGTTACATCATTTGTGATCAAACACAAATTGAGTCAGTTTGGTACTACTTTTAAAAATCAAATTAACCAGGTTCTCTAAACATGTAGATACTCAGTGTTTGGAAATGCCGTGTGAACTGGTAGCGTTGACAGCATAATTTTGCATTTTGTATTAAGGACTTTAAAAAGGCTTATGCTCTGGACCCTGAATTTCACTCTAGGTATACTTGAAATTCTGAAAAAGATATATGTACAAAGCTTTAGTGTTATTAATTGTGATGGAAAATTAGTTAATGGAAACAAGTTAATACTGGGCAGTACAGTAATGGTGAAGTGAATTGTGGTCAGTCTGTATGAGAAAATTGCTGTAATGTTCATAAAGAATTTTTGATAACATGACAAATGATGACTGTGAGTGAAAAAAGAACCCATAATTGTATGTGTTGTGTATACTCATGTGTAGATTTTCTTTTTAGTGGCACTCTGAGAACATTTATCTGTAGACAGTCTTCCCTGGGGCCCCTCCAGGCCTGGGGGTGCAGGGTGAGGCTGCACTCCTTTTGTCTGACCTCTGCCCTCGGGGCTTCTTTTCCTCCATGTCTGTTTGTTTTGTTTCTTTGATTTTTGATCTTTGTGGTTTTGCATCTGGATTCATCCTGAATGCATCTGGATTCATCCGACACCTGAAATTGGACCCTGGGCTCCATACTTGCAGTCCTTCCCCTTCTCTGAAGTGCACTGTGAGGCGGTCGTTTTCTTCTTGTGACAGCTGTGTGTTGTCCCGTAGGTTCTGAGCAGAAATCTTAGTTCATTTTCCAGTTTCCATGGTAATTCCTTTCCCTCTTTGTGAACATAGGTCCCCGGGTCTCAGGGGCGCAGAACTGGATGAACCCTGACCCTAGGTTCAGGATGCATCCTGGTCGCTGGTCCGTACATCCATCTCCTTGTTTGTTTCTGTGCCCATGTCTCTTTTGCTAACGCTCAGCACCCATAATCCTGCCGTCCAAGACTAGTGCTAACTCCTGCTCCAACCTTGTTTACACTGCCTTCCACTCCTGGCGACCACCACACAACGCCCTGTCCCCACTCCCTGCTGAACTTTTTGGTGTCTAAGCAAACCTGAAAAAGAACCAATTAAAAAATTTTAGTTGTATTTAACTTTATAAAAAGGGTACCAGGCTGTATAAAATATTTTGGAACTTTTAAAACTTACATTGTTAAGGTCCATCCATATTGTTGCACATCATTATAGTTCATTCTGTTTTGTTTTTGTTTTTTAATTGAGGGAGAATTTATATACAGTGAAATGCAAGATTTTCATTTTGCATCAAAATGTGAAAATGGTTTACAAAATGAGCAATGTGAGGGCTCTGACACCTGCACACACCCGTCACTCACAGCCAAATAGGAGCAGACGATGATTCCATCAACCAGAGCTGCTCCCAGACAGAGGCCACGCAGTGTGAGCACCTGCATTTAGCATCCACAGCACATCGTGGTCACCTGTGACTGTGAGTGCTGGCAGGCTGTTCACTGTTTTAATCAGTGGTGTGAAGGTACCATGCTGATCGTGCTACCACTGGTCAACATTCAAGCAGTTACTGGTTTGGGTTATTTTAATAAAAGTGCCATAAACATCCTGATGTAAGTGTTTCTGTGGGTGTGTGTTCCGTTTCTCTTGGGAAGATAAAAGGTGCAGGGTGGAGGAACCACAGGTAAAGGGACCTGCCAGGGGCAGTGTGGCCCATCTGTCTGCTCCACATTCTCCCAGCACTGATGAGTCAGCCTTGGCTTCAACCCCTCTAGCAGAGTCAAAGCACGCGTCTCATTTGTTTTCATTTACATTCCCTGATGGCTAGTGATGTTGAGCACCTTCTCATCAGTTTAAGGGCCATTCATAAATCCTCTTTTGTGAGATGTCGAAATCTTTGGCCATTTTTTTAGAAAATTGGATTGTCTTGTTGGTTGTGAATGTTTGGTATGTATTCTGGATACAAGTCCTTTGTCAGATACCTGCTTCCTGAGTATTTTCGCCCCATGTGACTTGCCTTTTCATATTTGATGGCATCTTTTGATAAGCAGAAGTTTTAAATCTTGATGAAGTTCAAATCACTGATCTTTCTCTTTTTATAGTTAAATTTTTTTTTTTTCTGAGAAGTCTCTGCTTGCCTCAAAGAAGTTATTCTCTTGTTTTCTTACTTTTATATTTAAACCCATTATCTACCTTGTGTTCATTTCTGTGTCTCAGGTGGTAGGAAGCAGGGGTTAATTTTTTCATATGGATATTAAGCTGCACCAGTGTTGAAGAGACTTTCTTTTCGCAGTTGTATTGCCCTGGTGCTTTGTTGAGAATCAATTGGCCGTGTCAGTGTAGGTTTATTTCCAGACTTTCTGTTCCGTTCTGTTTCTCTATTGTCTGCAGCTCATTCATTCGTCTGCTGTACAACATTCCACTGCGCAAACACACTGCGTGTATTCACCCGTGCTCCCACTGATGTGCACCCAGGCTGTTTCCACGCTCTTGCCCTTGCACATAGCTGCTGGGGACATTCTTGCACGCACCCACTATTGTACACATACGAGAGTTCCTCTGGGGTTCATTCCCAGAAGTGAATGCCCAGGCCTCAGGGGACGAGCAGTTTATCTACAAGAGAGGAGCTGTGCTGCTGCCACATGGCTAGAGACGTTGTCCCTCCTGGCAGGTCACTGCCTCCCAGCACTGGGTGCCCTCAGGCTCTTAGATCTCGACCAGCAGGCAGGAGCAGACTGGAGCCTCACTGTGCTTTGATGTGTGTGCCCTGATCTCGAGCCATGGTCGGCATCACCCCACGTTGATTGGCCATGTGGGTTTCCTTTTTTCATGACGTGTGTTTGCATCTTTTTGCCCACTTCCCTTTCCAACTGCGAGGAAAGTTGTAGGGATAGTGCAGAAAACTCTGTTTTCAAGGCCAGCATTGCTGACCCTTTCCCCATCATCCCTGAGCCCTTCCTTGTGTATTTCCTGCAAACAAGGACATCTCCTCTGACCCAGAGCAAGGCCGTCCTCGCTGATCCTAGTGCCCACCTCCTTCACAGTCACTAAGGGCCCCAGAACCCATGGTGCCTTTACCTGGGCGTCTCTCATCTCCTCATCTGGAACATTCTGCAGGCTCTCCCTGACTTTCTTCATCTTGATATTTTCAGAGATTCCCAGGTACTTTTGTAGAATGTCCTTAAAACTGAGTGATGGTGTTGGGCCAAGTGTCTGTCCAGAAATCTCAGAAGGGGCACTGCCTTCTTCTTGCTGCCTCCTTGGATACCTGTGATTTGTGCCCCAACCCTGACGAAGCCCTCTGGTCACTTGATGAACAAGGTGTCTCCTATGTAGGATGGCCCACAGGGCCTCCTGTAGAGACCTCTCCTTTGGCCTGGGGTTCCTTGGGCAGTGGGTATGGGAAATGGGCCTCGGCCCCCTGAGTGTGTGCTTTCCGGGAGAAGATGGTTGTGGTCTCCAGCGAACACCCAGCTTGAGCATGACCAGTGTGTTCTGTCTCAGTGCAGGAGTGATGTCAGCGCAGCATGACGACAGCCTGTGTCAAAATGGACCATTTCTGCATGAAGATTGGGTTCACGAGGCCCCTTTGCTGGGGCATCGAGGTTGTATTTTGATTTGTTAGCTTCCTGGGATGCAGTCTGGTGACTGTGTCTCGATTCAGAACGTATTTCATTGGGAGCAATAGCATAACTGGAGGCCAGCTCCCATGCTGCTCCTGGACCAGAGCTTGTTCATTCAGCAGATCGGTACCTGGATGTGCCAGGTGCCTCAGCGGGTGCAGGGCATACAGCAGCGGACAGACAGATGGAGAGAACGAAGGCCAAAGCTCAGGCGACTTCAGGCCCTGTGCTGCCTCCCCAGCCTCCCCTGACAGCAGCTGCTGTGCCTCCGGAGCCCACACCGCCCCCTACCCCCACCCCAGGCCCCGCCCTTTCTCTCTGTCTCAAGTACTTGCCTGGCCCCTCATCCCCTCTGGCTTCTCAGTGATACTCTCACCCCTCTGCATGGTGGTGGGACCTGCCTGCATCTGGGATGTCCCTGCCCCTGCACTTCAGTTCTGCACACAATGTTTATCACCTTCAGTGCTGCATCCTTTATTATCATCATTGTTTGCCTTCCCTGATTGAATACCAGCTCCACACAGGAGGGAGTATGGCTTGTCTTTTCCCTGATGTTTCTGAAGCACCTGGAACTTGGCAGATAGTAGGTATTAATAGATGTTAAATGAATGAGTGGGGTTTGGGTTTGTGTGTTCAATATAAATGGTTACATTAGATTGAATTAATTACTTCTGTATACTTATCTTGGAACCCAGCCGTCCTGTTGGCTGTCATTTCCATGGAGAGTGATCTTCTGAGTCTGTTTGCAGATGGACTTTCAGTGCCCATTGGTGTAGAGCAGCCCTTCAGAGAACGTGCTCTTAGTAGCCAACCTACAGACTGCTGCCTGGGGGCCATTAGTGCCTTTCTAGTGGGTTGGCAGGGCCACCTGGGGCAACCTCAGTGTCATTCCCAGTCCCCAATGTGTCCAAGGATATTCCTCTTGGAGAGAAAGTGAGTCACACAAAGATCCCAGTTGACTCAGAGGGTGTCCATCAGCAGTGTTTCAGGTGAGCAGGAGGTTGATGCCCATCCCCTCGTGGGAAGGTAAAGTTCTCAGGGACAGTCCCTCCAAACCTGAGAGGCAAAGCACGAAGCTCAGGGACACAGGGACTCGCCCCAGAGGGAACCCATGCAGAGCAGGCCTGGCATCTCCCGCAAGGGCTTGAGGGCTCTGTCTACAGCCTTCAGACAGAGAACCCACACTTTGTGACCTGGGCACCGCCGTCAGGAAATAAATTCCTACTTAGAAGGGGGTGTCTGTGTCCTTCCCTAAACATATGTTTTGCATTTGCTTACATCATCTTTGATTTCTTTCCTCAACATCTTACGGTTTTTCACAATGCAGATCGTGTACATATTTGGTTAAATTTGCACAAAAATATTTCATTTTCTTTGGAGCACCTGTTCATGAATATAGCATCTCTAATTTCCGTGTTCATCGTTAGCATCTAGAAATGTGATTATTTTATCTGTTGATCTTGCAGAACTCACTGGCTCTAGGTTTTTAGAGTAGATTCCTGAGGATTTTCTAGATAGACAATCACATCATCTGCAAACGGAGGGCAGTTTTATTTCTTCCCCTCTGATCTCGAGGCCCTTTTATTTGCCTTCTTGCCTTATTGCTCTGGCTGGAACTTCTGTGCGTGTGGAGCAGACATCCTCACCCTCTCCTGACCTGGGAGGAAGCACCAACCTTTCACGTTGTGTGTTGGCTTCCATCCCTAACGTGCTCAGAATTTTTATTGTGTGGACAGGTGTTGGATTTTGTCACATGCTTTTTCTGTATCAGTTGGAACTTGTTGGTTTTAAAATATGGTTGTTACCGAAGATTTATAAGATTTTTTTCCATCTTCTTGGAATTTGGCAATTTTTCTCTGTGTGTCAGGAATCATTTCTGGAATGTGGTGAGCTCTTTTAAAATGCAGACTCAAGGTTTTTTTCAAATGAAATGAAATTTTCTGTATTGGCTGTTAATTCCTTCCTTGTACCTTGTTTCTTCCTTTGGCTTCTGGTGTTTGAATGCTGGGTCTTATCATTTGCTCATTTCCCTCTTGATTTCTGTTTCTCTATAACTTTGGATTTTATAGTTTGACCCTCCAGTTCATTTACTCAGTTGTGAGCTGTGACCACCCATTTTGTCTTCGCCTTTGCTGTTAGATGTTAGATGTATACTTTCCATTCCTCCACGTCCTAGGGACCCTTTGAGAGCTCCTCTTTTTTTTTTTTTTCTCCAGCAACTCTAGAGGACTGCCACTTTGTTTTGTGTCCTGGGTCCTCTCAGGTTCATTCATGGTTGTTTATAGCTCTCTGCGCCCTTGGAGGCCAGACCACATTGTCCAGGGACCATGGCAGCAGGCGAGCCAGGAGGTGTGGGGCCTCCACTCCTGGGATTGAGCCCTTCTATCCACAGGTGGGTTGTCTCTGCTGAGTCTTGGAGAGACCTGTTTCCAGGTGTCCTGTGTTTCTGGCCAATTCAAAACCCAGCTCTCTCCCAGCCTCAGGGGTGAAGAGACATTAATCGTTTGGCGTCCCTTTTCCCTAGTCCTCCCAGCAGCTCTGCAGACCTTCCTGGTATGCATGGGCACGACGGCCCTCCCCAGGACATCTGCGGCTCTGCAGGCTCCTGGAGCTTGTGGTCGGTCCTGGGACTGCTGGCTACTCTCCCTGAGAGTTCCTGCGCAGTTGTGGCCGTTTGTTGCACTCTGGGCTGGCCATTGTGTTCCAGGAGAGACTGTCCTGGACCCTCATGTTCTTGGCTCTGTGCCACCCTGCCCACACCCCGTTCACCTTTGGGTCTAAAAGGAGATGTGGGACAGGGGGGCCCTGGGCCAAGCTGAGTCCTCCCTGTGCCATGCCCACCGCAGACTGGCTTTTTTAATTTATAGGATCAGAGAAGGAACTGGGTTACAGAATCTGGCTGGGGGAAGGGAGGTCTTTTACATGACTGATTTACAGGTGACTGCAAAAGTGATTTCAGCCTCTTTTGCCATTAAACATTTTTTCCAAACTTCTGGTAAGTGGAAATATTGGCTGGTGTAGATATTAGTGGTTTGTATTTCTATTTCCCCTCCAATTCTTCCCTGCGCTTGTGGGGAGGGGGAGGAATGTGGACACAGAAAGGAGAAGACTGAATCCCTTCCGCCACGTATCTCCTGGGAGTGGAACACGAGACCACGCACTTTACTTTGAGGTTTCTTGAGAGCAAAGCTTTTGACCACAGGGCATGGTGGTTACCACAAGGCTACTGAATAATGTTATTTTCGCTATATTTGGAATGGCATACTTGCCAGTAACTTATTAAATGCAGATGTTGCCAACCGAGTGAGGAAGTTTGTTTCTCTGTCTCTGCAACACATGCCACCTTACTTTTTAAAAAAATTTACTGAAATATAGTTGGTTTACAATGTTGTATTAATTTCTACTATACAGCAAATTAATATATATTCTTTTTCATATTCTTTTCCATTATGGTTTATCATAGAATATTGAATATAGTTTCCTGTGACCACCTGATTTTTCTGTTTGACTTGACAATTTTAGTATGGGATCATTCAGAAAAGAATATTGTTATCAGCTAGAGAGAATCTGCTACAACTTTAGAAAACAGTTGAGAAATGTTGTGCATTCAGGTCTGGAACAGTTGGAGGCTGCTGCTTTCCCAGGTGTGGCACCTGGGAATTTCAGCTCCACAGGTAAGCGTTGCTGCCCCTCAACCCAAGCAGGAGACACGTTGCTTGGAAGCCCCAGGAGAGGGGCACCTAGGCCAGGAAGAGCCAGAGCATGAGGCGCTGGGGACCCTCCAGCTCCCATCTTTTGCCATTTCACTGTCCCTGAGTCCTCTCCCCTGTCTTATAGCTGCTGGTGCAAAGGAGGTTGTGTGTTTTCATGTGAATATGTTTATAATTGAGCTGAACTTCAGTGGTTTTCAAATCAAAGATACTTCTGCCATGTTTTAAAGTTATACTTTGATTTGAAAACCACTGAAGTTCAGCTCAATTATAAACATCTAAACACACCACTCACTTTCCTTTCTGCTTCCCCTTGCCTCTTCTTTCTGTAGAGAAAAATTATGGACTTGTGTGGACCCAAGACCTGAAGGGTATCAATTAGCTCAGGAGCAGGGCCATGTGGTTTAGTGATGGCCGTTTCCCAGGAAGCTCAAGCAGCACCCCTGGGAAGTAGATTAGGCCCTTGGTTTATTGAGGTGGGGAGGAAGGGATGACCCCTTATTTGATGGCAGCTGCAAATTGGTAAAGATCCATGTGTGTAGACTCTTCTACTTCTCTTCTTTGAAAGAAGAGATAGTCCTTATTCTTAACACTCCTGTTCAGAAGGGTTTTTCTTGAACAGAGGAAAGACAGAAAAGAGTTGAAGAAAGACCTGAGAAATCTTGGCACCCTTGCTGCTCACACTTCCTCAACATCAGTCACTCGGCACCCTACATATTCTTGTTTCATCAGCACCATAACCTATTGTGCGTGGAAAGCTATGGTTCTTGCCAAGTGCCACCGAACTTGATGTTTTAAAAGAGAAGATGCTTTGGACACTAGTGAGCTTTTGAGATATTTTTTATTTGTGCAGAATGTTTTCATTTTAAGGCTCGGGGAAGGGAAGTGACCTGGCTATTTGTTGGGCTGTTCCTCCCCAGCACTGGTTCCAAAACCTGCTGGCCAGGGAATGAGCCTGCTAGAAACACAGATTTGGGGCCCGTTGCTGCAGAGGCTCAGACCCAGGTCTCCTCAGCAGACTTGGCTTTAAGGAGCTCCACAGTGGCTCTTCTGTATCCAGCCCTGGTGGCATCCATGTTTTTATTCCCAAATAGGTTGGTGCTGGACCATGTTGTCCCAGGTGCTCCATTCACTGGGCTCTGGAGGTCTGAGTGGTCATCTTGTCCACTGCCGTGTCTGGCCCTTACTGCCAGTTTCACTGTCCCTCTCTGTCTTACCAAACTGCTGGCACTGTGAGAGCAGAGGCTTCTCTGCCTCCTGCAGTAGTGTCCTGGGCCCGGTGGGCACTAAATTCCAAGCTCCTGCCCTGCAGAGCCTACCATCAGGGTGGACTTGCGGAGAATTGGCAGAGTTGTAAGGAAAGATGGTGTGGATTCCACCCCAGAGAGGGCGCGGTCTGCTCTGCCTGCGTGTGCTCTGGGTGGACCAGGACCACGGACAGTGCCAGCCGTGTCCTGCCCCTCCAGACTCCCTCTGCCCGCCTTCCTGCCAATCTCCTGCTGGTGGGAGGGGATTCTTGTCTTCTCTCCCAATTAAAGGGAATTCCTTCCTCTACCCACCCAGGACAGAGCGAGAAGCAGGGGCAGGAGCATTGGCAGCACTTAGGTTATGGGTTCTGTTGGGAGCGCTGTCAGCAGAGGGAAATGTACAACTTGAATTTTTGTGTATATGGTAAAATTGCATGTTTGATTCTAAGTTATTTTTGTGTTTTTCTTATGCTATAATTATAGCTGTTGAAAAATTACATATGCATATAGATAGAGACTAGAAGGGAACTTAGAATGGTGAAAATAGTACTTTCAGAGGATGATGATATTGTGTAATATATAATACTGAGCATTTCTGGTATTCCTGCTGTGGAGCTTGTGCAATAAACCCAGAATTACAATATTTTCCAAAAGTGTCATGGAATGAACTCAGATTAATTTTTTTCTAAACACTGAGTATACTTTTTGGTGGGTTCCAGCAGCCTCCTGTTGGTGGTTGTTCATTAGATAGTTGCAATTTTGGTGCTGTCACAGGAGATGAGCGCACATCCTTCTACTCCACCATCTTGAACCGGAAGCCCAATGCTGAATGTACTTTGTTAGAGACATTATACTTTAAAAGGGCTTCCTTTGTGGCTCAGCTGCTAAAGAATTGGCCTGCAATGCGGGAGACCTGGGTTCAGATCCCTGGGTTAGGAAGATCCCCTGGAGATAGGAAAGGCTACCCACTCCAATATTCTGGCCTAGAGAATTTCATGGACTGTATGGGGTCACAAAGAGTTGGACATGACTGAGGGACTTTCACTCACTTACCTTAAGAATCAGTGTTACTGGAATAGTACTTACATATAATAAAGTACACTCATTTAAGTGTACATTCCGTGAGTTTGACAAATGTATACACACATACAAAAGCCAACTCAGTCAAGTTTAGAGTGTTTCCATTGCCATAAAAAGTTTCCTCATGCCTCTTTGCAATCCTTCTCCCACGCCTTGAAGCAACCACAAATGTGATTTCTTCAGGTTAGTAATCTAAGTATATTATCTGTTCTTTCAGTACATTAGATTTTTTCCCCATTCTAGAGCTTCATGTAAATGGAATCATACAATATGTACTCTTGTGGTTGGCCTTTGTTGGCTCAGCATATGTTTTTGAGATTTATCAATATTGTTTGTTATACCAACAATTCAGTCTTTTTATTGCTGACTAGTGTATCCTATGGAGAAGGAAATGGCAACCCACTCCAGTATTCTTGCCTGGAGAATCCCAGGGACGGCGGAGCCTGGTGGGCTGCCGTCTATGGGGTCGCACAGAGTCGGACACGACTGAAGCGACTTAGCAGCAGCAGCAGTGTATGCTAATGCATGGGTAAACCACAAGTTGTTTATATATATAGTCATCCATTGATGGACATTTAGGTTGCTTCCTATATTTGGCTATTATGAGTAAAGATGCTATGAAAATTTGTGTACAGGTCTTATCATGGACATATGTGCTCATTTCTCATGGGTAAATATCTAGAGATAGATTGCTGGATGATACAATACATGCACATTTAACTTTGTGAGAAATTTCAGAACTATCTTGCAAAGAGACTGAATCATTTTACACTCCCACCAGCAATTTGTGGGACTTCCAATAGTTTTGTGTTCTTCCAACACTTGGAATTGTCTGTATTTTAAATTTGAGCCTTTGTAGTATACATGTGTTTCTATCTCATTGTTTTAGCTTGCATTTCCCTGACGTCTAAATATGTTGAACATTTATTGGGGTGCTTAGTGATCATGCTGGAGAATCCCATGGACAGAGGAGTCTAGGTTGCTTCCATGTCCTAGCAATTGTAAAAAGTGCTGCAGTGAACATTGGGGTACATGCATCTCTTTCAGCCCTGTAGCAGCTATAGTGATAAAGCTGCAGTGTCATTTTATTGAAAAAAATAAATCAGGTATTGTAAATCCTCCAACTTTGTTCTTCCTTTTCAAAATTGTTACAAATCTCTTTAGCTTTTTTGGGATTTCTGCAAAATTTTAGAATCAGCTTGTCAAGTCTGCTTGGATTTTTTATTGAAATTGCATTGAATTTATAGTTCTAGTTGGGAATCTTAATATTTGAATCTTCTAATCTATAAACATGGTATATCTGTCAGTTTATTTGGGCCTTCTTAAGTTTCTCTCAGAAATATTTTGTAGTTTTCAATATACAGGTCTTACATAAATTTGACAAAATACTTCCCAAGTATTCTATGAGTTTTGGTGCTAACAAAAATGGTTCATCTCCCTGTTTTATTGCTATAAGTATACTATTAATAAATTACCTTATTTATTGTAGTTGGTTTTGTTTTGCCTTTTGTTTTTTCGATTAAGAACTCACTGTTTAGTGACCATGGTATCTGTGAGTAAAGACTCTGCCTCTTTCTCTCTGGTCCACATGCTTTTCTTCTTTGTTCTTGGCCCACTGTCCTGGCTGGGACGCTCCCATGCAATGTCGAAGAGGAATGGTTCTGGTGACAGTCCTTGTCATGTTCAGATTTTTATTTGTTTCATCATTTACATCATGGGAAAAACACGTAGAGAGGAGCATAAAACACAAATGTACAGCTCAGTAAATTATCATAAGGCAAATATTTCTGAGCTAGCGTAGAAAATAACCACCTCAGAAGCACCTTTCTTGCCCTTTCACAGTTACCTTCTTCGTCCTCCCCAAAGTTAAATATTGCCCTGCCTGTTTTGGAAAATTTTATAAGTGGAATCATGTATAATCTTCCATGTCTGGCTTCTCCCACTCTGTGGCTTGTCTTTTCACTCTGAAAGCTGTCTATTGATGAATAGAATTCTTTAAGGAGTTCGATTTAGTAATCTTTTCCTTTATGGTCAATGCTTTTTGTCTTCTTCATGAGTTATATTCTCTTACTTGAAGGCCCTGAAGTTATTCTTTAATGTTCCAGATGCTTTTTTTTTAACCTTTTCTATTTTGATGTAAACCCCACTTGAAATTGATTTTGCTTATTTCTGTTTAACATATAAACACAGCACAGATCGTAAGTGCACAATCTGTTGAGTTTTGAGGAAGTGAACACTCCAGTGCAGCCAGTGGCCCAGCCTGGGAATGCAACATGGCCAGTGTCACACATGCCCTCTTGCTCCTTGTCAGTAATTCTCCTCCTCTTCTCCACAAGACAGCTGGGATACTAACACCCTAAGTTAGTCATTTTGACCTTTATGTGATTCATCATGTGTTTGTGCCTGCCTTATCTCACACAACATTATGTTTTGGAGACTAGTTCACATTATTTTGTGGAATGGAAGTTACTCCTTTTCATTGCTATGTAATATTCCATGATATGAATATACCCAGTTTATCCGTTCTCCTGTTTGGACATTGGGGTGTTTAAGTAATGCTGCCAAGAAGTCCTTGTGCTTATCTCTTGTCACACACACAAATGCACATGTAGGGATGGAACTGGGATGTTCTCAGGTGCCTGTGTTCAGTTTCGGTGGATGCTGCCAGGTTCCCCTGTTGGCTGGTCAGTTTGCACTCCCTCTAATGAACAGGTATCCTGGCTGATTTGTATCCTTCCTTGCAGCTCTGTGAGCTGACTTTAGCCCAACGTGAATGTGAGTGTGGCCTCTTTCTGGCCTCTGTGTTCTGTCTAGTTGGGTTGTCAATCTGTCCTTTTGTCTGCTGATACCACAGTATAGTTTTATAGAACATGTAATTTCATGCTATATGTTCTCTTGTTCATCTATGAAGTAGTTGGGGCTATTTTTTAAAATCTTTTTGCATTTTTAGATAGATGTTAGAGTAATTTCATTCATTTTCACAAAATCCACTTTGAGGATTTTGATTGGATTATATTGAATCAATAGATCAATTAGGTGAGAATAGCTTCTTTACAATATTTAGTCTTCCTAACAATGACTATATGTTTGTTGATTTATTTAGATCTTCTTTAATTTATCTCAATAGCCATGAGTAGTTTTCATACAGAGGGCTTACAGTCCTTTGTTAAATTAATTCCTTGATATTTGATTAAAAAAAAACATTTTTATCAGCTCTCTTGAGAATGCAATTCACATAAAATCCACCCATTTAAAGTGTACAATCCAACGGTTTTCGGTATATTCACAATGTTTTGCAACTGTCACCACAATCTAATTTTAGACTTTTTCCATCACCACAAAATTAAACCCCGTACCTATTAGTAATCACCCCTCATTCCCCCAGCTCCCATCTGTGGGCAGCCACTAGCCTCCTTTCTGTCTCTATGGATTTGCCTGTTCTGGACATTTCATATAAATGGAATCTACATTATGTGGTCTCTATGAATGGCTTCTTTCACTTAGTGTGATATTTTCAAGGTTCGTCATGTTATAGCATGTGTCAGTACTACATTTCTCTTTACTGTTGCGTAGCAGTCCTTTGTATGAATATACACTTTATCTGTTTACTAGTTGATGAACATTTGGGTTATTTCCACTTTTTGACTATTATAAATAATGCTGCTATAAACATTCCTGTACAAGTTTTTGTGTGGCTAGGTGTTTTCAGTTCTTCCTGGAGTGGAATTGTTGGGTCATATGGTAACTCTATGTTTAACATTTTGAGGAACTGCCATAATGTTTTCCAAAGTGACTATACCACTTTACATTCTCACCAACAATATATGAGAGTTATTTGACCTTTCTTGATACTACTGTAAGAGGCATCATCGTACATATAAAGAAATTATTTATTGATCTTGTATCCAGAAACCTTATTAAATTCATTTTTAATTCTAATATTTCTGTGGTGATTATTTTGGGTTGTTTATGTAAGCAGTCATTTTTCCTCTTTCTACTAAGCCTTGTAACTTTTATTTTTAATACTTATTTATTTGGCTCTGCTGGGTTTTAGTTTCGGCATGCAGGATCTTTAGCTGTAGCATGCAAGCTCTTAGTTGTGGCATGTGGGATCTAATTCCCTGATCAGGGATCAAACCTGGGCCCCCTGCATTGGGAGCTCAGAGTCTTAGTCACTGGACCACCAGGGAAATCCCAAGCTTTGTATCTTTTATTTCTTTTTTTCGACTCAGGTCTCCAGTGAATTGTTAAATAGAAATCATGATAATAGGCATTCTTGCCTCCTTCACAATCTCAGAGAGCTGAAATCTTTCACTGTTAAGTATAATATGTTGTTTACCATAGTTTTTTTTTTTTTTTTTTTTTTCCCATATATAGCCTTAATAAATTCTCTTCTAAAAGCCAAAGAAATGTAGGATACCCTGAGACAGAGACAGCCTACTGGGATTGGGTGGAAATGCTTCAGAAAAGTGTCATTTCTGTTTCCCTCCATTTTAACTGCTCTCTGCACACTGTGAGCTCCATCCCACTGTGGTCATTGTCCCTCTGCGGTCATCACTCAGAGGAGTTCCTTTCAGGATCTCTCCTTCAGCTAAATGCAGTAACACTCACCTCTGCAGTGGACTAAAAGATCTTAAATGCCAGGAAGGATGTTGTGTCTTTAGGGTGGTACTGGTTAGTGCTGGATATAGAATTTGCCAATGTTTTCTCCCAGTCTATGGTAGTCTTTTTACTTTCTTGATATATTTATACCTAAATTAAAACACAAAATTTTTAACTTTTGAAGAAGCCCAGTTTGTCAATTCCTTTTCATTATTTGTGCTTTTGTTGTCATATCTAAGAATTCTTTGCTTAATTCAAAATAACTAATATTTGCTCCTAAGTTTTTTCCTGAAGCTTTTTTTAGTTTTAGCTCTTACATTCAGGTCTGTGATCTATTTTGAGTTAATTTTTGTGTGTGGGTAGGGTCTTATTTACCTTTTCCCTGTGGTGATCCACTTGTCCTAGCAGTTTATTGAAAACACTGTTTTATTCCCATTGAACTGCCTTGAATCAATCATAATTGCAAAGGTATTTCTCTATTCTCAATTATGTTTTACTGATCTCTATGTTTATCTTTAGGCCATGTGGCACTGTAGCTTTCCAGTAGTGAGTTTCAAAGTCAGAAAATGTGCAGAAGCTAACACAACACAATTGTTGTAAAGCAATTATATTCCAATTAAAAAAAAAGTCAGAACGTGTAAGTCCTCCATCTATAATATTTCTTCCTTTTTCAACATTTTTTCCATTCTGGATCTTTTATATTTCCAAATGAATTTTACGGTCATCTTGTCATTTCTACAAAAGAAGCAATTTGAAATTTAGATTTCGATTATATTGAGTCTATAGGTCAATTTGGGGAGAATGGCTTTGCTGCGGAATTGAGTCTTCTAATCCATGAACATGGGCTGTCTGGTCTATTTATTTAGGTCTTTAATTTCTTTCAGCAGTGTTTTGTAATTTTTACCATATAAGTCCTATACTTCCTTTGTTAAATTTAAACTTCAATATTTTGTCCTTTTGATGCTATTGTGAATGTATTATTTTCTTAATTTTATTTCAGATTGTTTAATGCCAATGTATAGAAATACTGTTGATTTTTGTATCTTGATCTTATATTATGTGACATTGGTGAACTTGTTTGTTAATTCTAGTATTTTTTTTTGGTGGATCTCTTAGGGTTTTCTAAATACAAAATCTTGTTGTCTGCAAATGGAGGCAATTTTTCCCTTTCCAATCTGGATGCCTTTTATTTCTCTTTCTTGCCTGACTAGACCTCAATACAGAAGTCACAGGAGCAGACATCTTCCCTGTTTCCAGCCTCGGGGAAAACATTCCATCACTCACCATTAAGATGTGGCTGCAGGGGTTTTGTAGGTGATTTTTATTGGGTTGAGAAAGTTCCTTTCTTCCTACCTTGTCAAGAATTTTTATCATGAATGAAAAGTGAAAGTTGCTCAGTCACGTCTGACTCTTTGTGACCCCATGGAATTCTCCAGGCCAGAATACTGGAGTGGGTAGCTCCCTTCTCCAGGGGATCTTTCCAACCCAGGGATCAAACCCAGGTCTTCCGCATTGCAGGCGGATTCTTTACCAGCTGAGCCACCAGGGAAGCCCAAGAATACTGGAGTGGGTACCCTATCCCTTCTCCAGCGGATCTTCCTGACCCAGGAATCGAACCAGGGTCTCCTGAATTGCAGGCAGATTCTTTACCAACTGAGCTATCAGGAAGTCCATGAATAACCATAAGATATTATGAAATGCCTCTATGCACTTACTGAGATCATCATGTAGTGATTTTTCTTTTTTTCTTTCAATATGATCTGTGGCATTAATTGGCTCTCAGATAGTAAAGCAACCTTGCATTTCTGGGATAAATCCCACCTGGTTATAGTATATAATCCTTTTTATATGTCACTGATATTTTGTCAAGGACTTTTTCATCTATATCCATGTGGGATATTGTTCTGTACTTTTCTTGTGATGTTATTTTCTTTTTTTTTTTAAATAAATTTATTTATTTTAGTTGGGGGCTAATTACTTTACAATATTGTAGTGGTTTTTGCCATACATTGACGTGAATCAGCCATGGGTTTACATGTGTTCCCCATCCTGAACCCCCCTCCCACCTCCCTCCCCATGTGATGTTATTTTCTTTGGTATCAGGTAATATGAGCCTCAAAGAATGAGTTGGGAAGTGATGCTTCCTCTTCATATTTCTGGGAGACTTTGTTAAAGGTGGGATGTTCTTTATTCTTTGAATGTTTATAGAGTTCACCATCTGAGTTTGGACTTTTTTGTGTGCAGATTTCAAATTACTAGTTCTTTTTTTTTTTTTGCTTTTTATAGATCTATTCAGATTTTATATTTCTTCAGTCAATTTTAGTAATTCATGTCTTTCTAGAAATTTGTTCATTTCATCTAAATTTTCTAAATTGTTGGCATGTAGTTACTTATAGTACTCTCTCATAGTCCTTTTAACTTTTGTGAAGTCATAGCTGCTGTCTTATTTTTTCACTCCTGAATCAGTTATTTGTGTCTTCTCTTTTTCTTGGTCTGTCTAGCTCAGGAGTCCTCAGATGACGGCTCACAGGCCAAACCCACTGGCAGCCTGTTTTTGTATAGCCTCTGAGCTAAAACTGGTCTTTATATTTTTAAAGTGTTGTAAAAACAAAACAAAAACCCAAAGAATATCGACAGAAACCATATGTGGCAGAAAAGCTAAAATATTTACTATCTGACCCTTTACAGAAAAAGCTTGTTCATCTCCAGTCTAGGTAAAGGTTTGATAAATTTCTTGATGTTTTCAAAAGACCAACCATTGTTTTAATTGATTTTCTGTTTTTCTTTTTTTTTCTGTTTCATTGATTCCTGCTGGAATCTTTATCTTCCTTCCACTTACTTTTGGTTGAGTTTGCTTTGTGTGTGTATGGTTGGTTCCTAAGATTTTTCTTTGTTACTATAGGCATTAACAGCTATAAAATTTTCTCCAAGAATTGCTATAGCTGTTTTGTATTGTGTCCTGTTTTCATTTTCATTAAAATACCTCAGAATATTTTCTAATTTCCTTTGTGATTTCTTCTTTATCCCATTGCCTATTTAGAAGTACATTGTTTATATCCATATATTGGTGGTTCAGTTCAGTTCAGTCGCTCAGTCGTGTCCGACTCTTTGCGACCCCATGAACTGCAGCACGCCAGGCCTCTCTGTCCATCACCAACTCCAGGAGTCTACCCAAACCCATGTTCATTGAGTCGGTGATGCCATCCAACCATCTCATCCTCTGTCGTCCCCTTCTCCTCCCGCCCCCAATCCTACCCAGCATTAGGGTCTTTTCCAATGAGTCAACCCTTCGCATGAGGTGGCCAAAGTATTGGAGTTTCAGCTTCAACATCAGACCTTCCAATGAACACCCAGGACTGATCTCTTTTAGGATGGATTGATTGGATCTCCTTGCAGTCCAAGGGACTCTCAAGAGTCTTCTCCAACACCACAGTTCAAAAGCATCAATTCTTCGGTGCTCAGCTTTCTTCACCGTCCAACTCTCACATCCATACATGAACACTGGAAAAACCATAGCCTTGACTAGACGGACTTTTGTTGGCAAAGTAATGTCTCTGCTTTTAAATATGCTATCTAGGTTGGCCATAACCTTCCTTCCAAGGAGTAAGCGTCTTTTAATTTCATGGCTGCAGTCACCATCAGCAGTGATTCTGGAGCCCACAAAAATAAAGTCTGACACTGTTTCCACTGTTTCCCCATCTATTTCCCATGAAGTGATGGGACCAGATGCCATGATCTTAGTTTTCTGAGCGTTGAGCTTTAAGCCAACTTTTTCACTCTCCTCCTTCACCTTCATCAAGAGGCTCTTTAGTTCTTCTTCACTCTCTGCCATAAGGGTGGTGTCATCCGCATATCTGAGGTGATTGATATTTCTCCCGGCAATCTTGATTCCAGCTTGTGTTTCTTCCAGCCTAGCATTTCTCATGATGTACTCTGCATATAAGTTAAATAAGCAGGGTGACAATATACAGCCTTGACGGACTCCTTTTCCTATTTGGAACCAGTCTGTTGTTCCATGTCCAGTTCTAACTGTTGCTTCCTGACCTGAATACAGGTTTCTCAAGAGACAGGTCAGATGGTCTGGTATTCCCATCTCTTTCAGAATTTTCCACAGTTTATTGTGATCCACACAGTCAAAGGCTTTGGCATAGTCAATAAAGCAGAAATAGATGTTTTTCTGGAACTCTCTTGCTTTTTCGATGATCCAGCGGATATTGGCAATTTGATCTCTGGTTCCTCTGCCTTTTCTAAAACCAGCTTGAACATCTGGAAGTTCACGGTTCACGTATTGCTGAAGCCTGGCTTGGAGAATTTTGAGCATTACTTTACTAGCATGTGAGATGAGTGCAATTGTGCGGTAGTTTGAGCATTCTTTGGCATTGCCTTTCTTTGGGATTGGAACGAAAACTGACCTTTTCCAGTCCTGTGGTCACTGCTGAGTTTTCCAAATTTGCTGGCATATTGAGTGTAGCACTTTCACAGCATCACCTTTGAGGATTTGAAATAGCTCAACTGGAATTCCATCACCTCCACTAGCTTTGTTCGTAGTGATGCTTTCTAAGGCCCACTTGACTTCACATTCCAGGATGTCTGGCTCTAGGTGAGTGATCACACCATCGTGATTATCTGGGTCATGAAGATCTTTTTTGTACAGTTCTTCTGTGAATTCTTGCCACCTCTTCTTAATATCTTCTGCTTCTGTTAGGTCCATACCATTTCTGTCCTTTATCGAGCCCATCTTTGCATGAAATGTTCCTTTGGTATCTCTAATTTTCTTGAAGAGATCTCTAGTCTTTCCCAATCTGTTGTTTTCCTCTATTTCTTTGCACTGATCGCTGAGGAAGGCTTTCTTATCTCTCCTTGCTATTCTTTGGAACTCTGCATTCAGATGGGAATATCTTTCCTTTTCTCCTTTGCTTTTTGCTTCTCTTCTCTTCCCAGCTATCTATAAGGCCTCCTCAGACAGCCATTTTGCTTTTTTGCATTTCTTTTCCATGGGGATTTTCTTGATCCCTGTCTCTTGTACAATGTCACGAACCTCTGTCCATAGTTCATCAGGCACTCTGTCTATCAGGTCTAGTCCCTTAAATCTATTTCTCACTTCCACTGTATAATCATAAGGGGTTTGATCTAGGTCATACCTGAATGGTCTAGTGGTTTTCCCTACTTTCTTCAATTGACGTCTGAATTTGGCAATAATCAGTTCATGATCTGAGCCACAGTCTGCTCCTGGTCTTGTTTTTGCTGACTGTATAGAGCTTCTCCATCTTTGGCTGCAAAGAATATAATCAATCTGATTTCGGTGTTGACCATCTGGTGATGTCCACGTGTAGAGTCTTCTCTTGTGTTGTTGGAATAGGGTGTTTGCTATTACCAGTGCATTCTCGTGGCAAAACTCTATTAGCCTTTGCCCTGCTTCATTCTGTACTCCAAGGCCAAACTTGCCTGTTACGCCAGGTGTTTCTTGACTTCCTACTTTTGCATTCCAGTCCCCTATAATGAAAAGGACATCTTTTTTGGGTGTTAGTTCTAGAAGGTCTTGTAGGTCTTCATAGAACCGTTCAACTTCAGCTTCTTTGGCGTTACTGATCAGGGCATAGACTTGGATTACCGTGATATTGAATGGTTTGCCTTGGAAACGAACAGAGATCATTCTGTCGTTTTTGAGATTGCATCCAAGTACTGCATTTTGGACTCTTTTGTTGACCATGATGGCTACTCCATGTCTTCTAAGGGATTCTTGCCCACAGTAGTAGATATAATGGTCATCTGAGTTAAATTCACCCACTCCAGTCCATCTTAGTTCACTGACTCCTAGAATGTCGACGTTCACTCTTGCCATCTCCTGTTTGACCACTTCCAGTTTGCCTTGATTCATGGACCTAACATTCCAGGTTCCTATGCAATATTGCTCTTTACAGCATCGGACTTTGCGTCTATCACCAGTCATATCCACAGTTGGGTATCATTTTTGCTTTGGCTCCATCCCATCATTCTTTCTGGAGTTATTTCTCCACTGATCTCCATTAGCATATTGGGCACCACCTACTGACCTGGGGAGTTCATCTTTCAGTGTCCTATCCTTTTGTCTTTTCATACTTTTCTTGGGGTTCTCAAGGCAAGAATACTGAAGTGGTTTGCCATGCCCTTCTCCAGTGGACCACAGTCTGTCAGACCTCTCCACCATGACCCATCCGTCTTGGGTGGCCCCACACGGCATGGCTTAGTTTCATTGAGATAGACAAGGCTGTGGTCCGTGTGATCAGATTAGCTAGTTTTCTGTAATTTTAGTTTTAGTGTGTCTGCCCTTTGATGCCCTCTCGCAACACTTACCGTCTTACTTGGGTTTCTCTTACCTTGGGCCTTGGGTAATTCCTCTCGCCGCCGCCGCAGCCCCCCGCCGGCCCCAGCCCCCCCGCCGGGCCTAGGCCCTGTCAGCCGCCGCCCCCAGCCCCCGGCCTGGCCTAGCCCCTCTCGGCTGCCACCCCCAGCCCCCGGCCCCCGGCCTGGCCTAGCCCCTGTCGGCCGCCGCCCCCGGCTCCTGGCCCGGCCTAGCCCCTGTCGGCCGCCGCATGGTAGATTTCCCCAAATCCCATTTTTGAATTCTAACAATTTTGTGTGGCCAGAGAACACACTTTATATGCTTTTGTGTGCTGTGCTTAGTCACTCAGTCATTTCCAACTGTTTGCAACCCTATGGACTGCAGCCCGCCAGGCTCCTCTGTCCATGGGGATTCTCCAGGCAAGAATACTAGAGTGGGTTGCCGTGCCCTCCTTCAGGGGATCTTCCCAACCCAGGGATCGAACCCAGGTCTCCCTTATTGCAGGTGGGTTCTTTACCGACTGAGCCACCAGGGAAGCCCAAGAATACTGGAGTGGGTATCCTATCCCTTCTCCAGGGGAATCGGATCTTTAAAATTTTACAATCCCTGTTTTGTGGTGTAGTATACAGTCTGTTGTTATTGGGTGGGAGTTCCATAGGTAGATGTCAGCAAGTTGATGTTGTTGGGTTGGTGTCCATAGAGAGAGGTCAGCTGGTTTATGTTGTTGGTTAATGGTGCTCATATCATCTGTAGCTGCAATATTTTGTCAAGTTATTCTGTCCATTCTTTTTTTATATATTTATTTTTTTATTGAAGGATTATTGCTTTACAGAATTTTGTTGTTTTCTGTCAAACGTCAACATGAATCAGATGTGGGTATACATATATCCCCTTCCTTTCAAACCTCCCTCCCATCTCCCTCCCCATCCCACCCCTCTAGGTTGATACAGAGCCCCTGTTTGAGTTACCTGAACCGTACAGCAAATTCCTGTTGGTTATCTATTTTACATATGGTGGAACTCACTTGAGTCTATTCTGTCCATTCTTGATGGTGGGTTATTGAAGTCTCCAACTCTTATTGTTGAATTGTCTATTTTTCTCTTTAATACCATTCATTTTTGTTTCTTTTTGTCTCACTGTTGTTAGATACATGAATATTTATAATTGTTATCTCTTTCTGATGGATTGGCCATTCTGTCAATGTTTAATGTGTCTCTTAGTTTCTTTTAGTGTTCTTTGTTTTAAAGTCTGTTTTGATTCATGTTAGTATAACCACATCTCTCTATGGTTATAGTTTGCTTGGTGTATCTTTTCCCGTTCTTTTACTTTAATGCATTGTGTCTTTGAACCTCAATTTTTGTCCCTTGTAAATAGCTTATAGGTAGAATTTGTTTTTGTTTTAGTGTGTGCTTTTTTATTGCAGTTTGACAACTTTTACCTTTGATGAGAGTTTTGAATTTATTCACATATTTAAGTTTTTTACAATTGGACTTATGTCTGCCATTTTGCTATTTATTTTCTTTTCTGTTTTCTATGACATATTATTTTTGTTCCTCTGTTCTTTTTAAAAAAATGAAATAGATATTTTCTAGTGTACTGTTTATAATAAATTATTGATTTTTAACTCTTTTTAGATTATTTTCTTAATGGTTGCCCTGGGAAGTCTTTTATTATCTGTTCTTTTGTGTGTTTTTACTTACATGTCCAGTTGTCTTTGTGCATTGGTCATTGTATTGGAATACTTCTCTGTGGAGTTAATTTGAGGCCGTGGATGAAAGTTCTTTCCCTCAGAGATTTTCCTCTGCTTTTTCCAGGTACTTGGGAGAACCACCATCCTGGGACCCTTGTTATCCTGTTTTGAGGCTTCTGGGCCCTGTTAGGCTACATATCCCATTCACCTCTTGAGGAGGTAACCTGCCATGGCCTGAGCTCAGAACTGTTGTGGGTTGAATAGTAGGCCGCACTCCCAGCCCCACTCCCAGTCTTGAGCAGACCCTTGATCTCCATTCCCTGAAGCCTCGCAGGGTTACCAGAACCATGGATTAGAGTTTAGCTACTTCTTGTAGATCAGTGAGGACTTGAGGGCAGAAGTGGCTTGTTTCCTCTCTCAGCTGATGCTTCTCAGAGATTTGGGCTCAGTAGTTCCCCACTACCTTGTTAACTCTCTGTGTAAGACTCTTTCAGTATCTTTGGTAATTGTTTGTGTGCCATTAGCCTGTCATTTCTGCAAGTGGATGTGGAGGCATTTTGACCTGGGTGTGGATCCTGCCCTGCCATGACTTAGCTACTCAGGCTAAGTAGCAAATCACAGAAGAAAGGTTCTCTCAAGCAGACTTGCTGCCCCTCAGTGTCTCAGGCTTCAGGAAAATGTAGATGGGTCACATACGTGAGTCCCTGACACTATGCTTTGGAAATAGGCTCTCAGCATGCAGGTGGGGTTTCCTCTGTTGTCTTCCCTGTCCTTCAGGGTCCTCTGCATGAAGTGTGTGTACTGAGGTTGAGGTGTGACCAGGGAATTTCTACCTGTGTCTGCAAATCTTGTCTAAAAGTCAAGCATAATGAGACTTAACAGAAACCACATCGACCTTGCTTTCTTCACAGATCTTCTTGACTGTAGACTGTTATTTCCTTCATCTGCAAGTGGTTCCTCCTGCCCCTCTCCCATCCTGGGAGTTGGTCATCCCTGGGGGTTCATAGCCTCGCTTCCTCATGACCACCCTCTATTCAGAAACTACTGAACTCAAAGATACAGGTTTCTTTTAACTCAGATTCTTTGACCAGATTAGTTTTTCTCTACCCAACATTCTTATGGTCAGAAAGGGAACAGTGTTTCATCTAGAATTAGTATTATTTTTATAATACATTAAAATTCTTTCCCCTTGGCTGCCAAGAACATTTCTTACCTGGTTATCATCGTGGAATCTTGCACATTTTTGGCAAATAAATATGGAGGTTTTGAACCCTCCCTCCTGTGGTAGGGAAAGTCTGTCTCCAGATATACCTTGGGATCAGGACATGCAGACTCTGGGTTTTTGTAGTTCATGCTTGATGACCTTTTATATCCATCCTGTAGGCCCCCTCCTGTTTGCATTGCAGATACCAGCTGACTTTTATTAAAACCAGCTCCTGGTATTGGGTACCAGCTGTGAGCACAGTGACCTTGATCAGAGTGGGCCCCTCCCTGGGATGGACATCAATGAAAGGCAGTGGGATCACAGCAGAAACACATCTGCGCTTGTTATTAAAATATCACACCACTTTTCATGTATAATAAAGATCTTTTCATGCTCCCATCTTTCAGCAAGCTTTTCCTCTTTCAAAATGGTCTTGGGAGAGCAAGGAGCTTATCTATAATCTGCAGTCACTGTGCAGCTGAGACAGTCTGTTGCCCTGTTACACTGTCACTTTTTGGCTTGAATGTTTACTCATTGTGTTCATCCTTGACTTTCTCAGCTTAGGGTCAGGGGTGTGTTAAATGTCTCCCGTATTCTCCTTGTACTTGCAGATGTTCACTTTATTCAGGCACCTAGCAGCAGAGGTGATAGAAGACTGTATTAGAATGTTCTTGAGAGCTAAGACTTTTGGGGCAGTTTTGCTTTTTGTGTAAATCCTTGAGCTGTAAAACTGGACCTGTGTTCAGATTTTAAACCTGACGTGTAATTGCTATGAGATCTTGAATGGGTTCTGCAGAGATTCCAAACCTTGGTTTCCTTGGCTACAAAATGGGGATAATACTAGCTGCTCTGCCTCCAACTATAGAAGATGGTGATAAATAGTAAAAACAAAAACAAAAAAGAGTGTTGTGTAAATGATGAGGTGAATTGAAAATACAATTCCACGCTAAACAGACACTTCATTTACTCGGCAAATATTTTTGAGGTCCAGCCAAATACAACAGCTGAGCTGGTTCACACACAATACCCATTGCAGTGGATGTCTTGGTGTCATTGAGTATGTATGGGAACCAGAGGCCAGAGGCTTGTGGTGTTGTTCCCGGGGTTCTCACCTGAGTTTGGAGGAAGTGGGGCTTGCGTGTGTGATGCTGCCACTGCACAGGGTCCCAGGGGAGGTCATGCTATGGGCAGAGACCAGCCCTGACCCTGACCCTGACCCTGACTGTGGCTTCCTCAACCCTCCCCACTTTCACTTTGAAACACTTGCCTAGCCCTGTGTTGACCTGTGTACCTGCCCACTTGTAACCAGGAGTGGGGACTGGTTTACGAAACCCTCAGAATTTCTAGGATTCGGCATGAGGCCACCAGACACGGGGTCACTTTTCAGGAGTTTAATCAGTAGACCTCCCCTTTCAGGGAAATTTCCCTCTTTTGTCTCTGCCCTGCTGCCTTGCTGTACTCTTTGTGGGAGAGAAATAGGCTGAACTCTAGCGTAACTTCTTTTTATCCTCCTCACATCGCTCACCCCGCCCCCCACTCCCTACCCCACCACCACTTCAATTTTCCTTGTTTTCCTTTTTACTGTCTGAGCAGCCAGGGAAGCCCCCCTGGTTTTCCTTTTTAAGATTCCCAGTGGCGGTTGACCATGCACATGCCCGCAAGCGTGGTCCTGATGGGAGCCAGGGAAGGATTCGGGCCTGGAATAGGCGACTCCTCCACTCCTGTTCCGACAGCTTCCTCCCTGCGTTTCTATTCCCGAGGTCACATCTGCTTCCTGCCTGCTGAGGGCACCGCTGTGCCAGGAGGGGCCCCTGCCCTGCGATCCCCTTTTTCTCCCCGTCCTCTCCCTCCTCCTTCCCTCCCCCTCCCCTCCCTCGTCCTCTTTCATCACCTCCTTCCTCCTCCTCCTCACATTAGCCACAGGCTTCCTCTCAGCTTATTTCATCTGCAGTTCATTTGATTAGCACATTAGCTCATGAGGCCGTGTTGAAGAAATGAGAGATACAAATACAGGTCTTTTAGTTTATCTCATTGCTCAGTTTAAAGATAAATATCCTCCCAATGATATTATTTTTAGCTCTTCTATTGGGCATATTGGTACCATATTTGAATTTTTATCAATTTAAGGCAGTTTTAAAATTGTGAGATGAAACATACCTATAGAAAAGTACACAGAACATATATTTACACTTTAAAGATTAATTAGGAAGTAAATACACATGTATTTACCACTCAGCAAGTAACTTCATCGCTGATACTTGAGAGGTACACCCTGACCATCTAGTCAAGGCTATGGTTTTTTCCAGTGGTCATGTATGGATGTGAGAGTTGGACGGTGAAGAAAGCTGAGCACCAAAGAATTGATGCTTTTGAACTGTGGTGTTGGAGAAGACTCTTGAGAGTCCCTTGGACTGCAAGGAGATCCAACCAGTCCATCCTAAAGGAGATCAATCCTGGGTGTTCACTGGAAGGACTGATGTTGAAGCTGAAACTCCAATCCTTTGGCCACCTCACGTGAAGAGTTGACTCATTGGAAAAGACCGTGATGCTGGGAAGGATTCGGGGCAGGAGGAGAAGGGGACGACAGAGGATGAGATGGTTGGATGGCATCACCGACTCAATGGACATGGGTTTGGGTAAACTCTGGGAGCTGGTGATGGACAGAGAGGCCTGGTGTGCTGCGATTCATGGGGTCGCAAAGAGCTGGACACGACTGAGCGACTGAACTGAACTGACACCCTGACCGCCTCCCTACAAAGTCACCACTATTCTGACTTTGGGATTATAATTTTCTTGCTTTCTTTATGGTAGTTCATATTATATGTGTGTGTGTATCTTAAATTATCAGGTTAATTTTGCTTGATTTTGAATTTTAAATAAATGAAGTAATACTATATATATATTCTGTTGTCTTGCCTCTTTCACTCAGCATTATATCTGCAAAATTCACTTATGTTGTGTGTAGCTGTCGTTCACTCTTGTACCTCAGTGGTATTTGACTATAGAGATGCACACAATTTACTTACCTTTGCTGGTCTCTGTGAACATCAAGCTGTTCCCCATTTTGAACAACACTGTAGTGAACATTTCTCTACATCTCTCTAGTGCATATGTGTAAGCCTTTTTCTGCCTATGGGGTAAATAAAGTTACTGGGTCTCGGGGATCAGAGTCTCCATCTTACTGGACACGCCCCACTGTCTTCCTCAGATCCTCATTCCTCCCAGCTGTGTGGTTCTTACTGAAATTGTCCAACTTCTCACTCACGCTACACTGCATCCTGAGCAGTTGAGTTTCCTGGATGACTGATGGGGTCATGGGTCACTGGGCAGTGTCTGCACTGCCTGTTCTGGTCTCCTGCCTGCTTTGCTGTCAGGGTGTCTGTCTTCTTGCTTGTTTGTCAGAGTTGCTTCCTGGAGTTTCAAATGTGTTCTCTCCTGCAGGACGACATGATGATGCCTCAGAGAGTGAGGCTGCAACACGAAGCCGCTTTGCGACACCCAAAAACTGTGAGTATGGATGTTTCTGCATGTTTCTACAACTATTGGTAGAAATGCCATTATGGTTTTTTTAGATTAAGATTCTTCCTCAGGATTGAAAGAATCAGTTTGTAGTCAGACTACCCCCTCAGAGAAAAATGTGTGCCTGGTTTGTCTACACACTCACAGGTGTTTTCCTTTCAAGAAAAATGTGCTTCTTGTTTTGAGTAGCACTTTTTACTTTCAAATGGGTCCGAAAGATTTTTTAATTTATTTTTTGGTTTGGTTTAGTTTTGTCAGCATTTCAGAAGCTGTGTACCTTGGACATGAAAATAAATTGAGAGCTGTAGGGTGTATCAGTTAAAAAAAAATCTTATTATCTGCATAACCTCAGACTACACTCTCATCTTAAAATGGTTTCCTCATTGGCCCCCATGAGTGAGGCTCCCCAGGACCCTTCCTCCAGGGCAGGGAGGCTCACATCCCCCCGCAGGAGCCCTGTGTAGGGGAGCATCTCCCACCCATTTAAACCTGGAAGGACATCTCAGGCCGTGGGTCACTTGCCCCCTTGAGGCTCAGGGTCCAGGGTGGCCCAGGCGGCTGATCCTCAGACCTGGCGTCTGACCACAGGACCCACTGCTCAGATATCTATGCTGAAGTTTTAGTAAAAACATCTTTGAATCACTGGTTTTGAAAGTGGGAAGGAGAAAGGCCCAAAACTGTCTTAAGATGCATGGTGTCTGACTGCTGAGGAATGGCCCCTAGGTTTTGCTCAATTCTGTCCCCACGCTGTGTCCGCACACCAAAGTGTCTCTAGGTCATGAGTGTACAAGCCCCTGAGATCTGATCCTTGTTGTCTGTGAGGCCTGAGACTCTGCATTTCTCACGGGCTCCAAGTGCTGTATTTGAGGTCTGACTATTGCCACTTGGCCTTCATGAAGGAGAGAGCCAGTTCCTGGGACAGGGCTCAGGGCTCAGAGCGTGCACCCCATGAAACATGTACTAGGAAAAAGGTTCAAAAACACACTTCCTTCAGATAGTTTCTCAAGGAGTTTGGAGGATGTTTCTTCATCCAAGATGAATTTTTTCTCTTCCAATAGCCCCTAATTTTGGAGCTTTGAATTTAATCTCCTGATTTTCTCCTTTTAAGAAACGAAGATCTGTATAGTCAAAGCTATGGTTTTTCCAGTAGTCATATATAGATGTGAGAGTTGGGCCATAAAGAAGGCTGAGCACCAAAGAATTGATGTTTTTGAACTGTGGTGCTGGAGAAGACTCTTGAGAGTCCCTTGGACTGAAAGGAGATCAAACCAATCAATCCTAAAGGAAATCAACCCTAAATATTCATTGGAAGGACTGATGCTGAAGCTGAAGCTCCAATACTTTGGCCACTGATGCAAAGAGGTGACTCATTGGAAAAAACTTGATGCTGGGAAGGATTGAAGGCAGGAGAAGAAGGGGATAACAGAGGACAAGATGGTTGGATGGCATCACTGATTTAATGTACATGAGTTTGAGCAAGGTCCAGGAGATGGTGAAGGACAGGGAAGCCTGGCATGCTGCAGTCCATGGGTTCACAAAGAGTCAGACACTACTGAGTAACTGAAGAACAACAAAGAAATGTACCCCTCATGCTCTGTCTCCGACGGCCTAGCCCCACACATGTAACTAGGACTCTAGGACTTGGCTGTCCTGTGAACACACCTGCACACTCCTCCTGAGAGCTTTTGTTGTCTTGAAGTTTGAGGTTGAGGATTCTTATTCCCTAAATTGTAATTGCACTTATATTGCTTACATTTAAATGTTGTTAATATAAACATGTCCTTGAAATATGTCTGTAAGAAGATAAAAACGGCTGTCAGCTATGTCTTGAGAGTACACTCCACCGTTCCTCAGGCTGGACGTTTCCAGAAGACTGGACTTGAGGGAGGCTCGAAAGTCCCCAGCTGCTCCTTTATTGACAAGTGGCCCTTCTGCCAAGGTAGCATCAAGGGAACCACTGCGTGACCTGGGGGCTCGTGTCGCCAACTCACCAGGGCTGCTGGAATCCTTGAGCTAGTCCCCCATGGCCCAGAGTCTGTTCTGTGACCAGGAGGTCAGGGATGGTCTTAGCTAGACCAGCCTTTGGAAAGGAACCCATATCCTCTACTCAGGCCCAACAGCCATCACTGCCTACCAGAAGCTGCTCCTACTGCTCCCAGGTCCATCTGCAGTGTCTCAGAGGTCTGCTCTTCCCAGCAAACTCCCCTGCATGCTGACCAGGGCCTGTGGGTTTGTATGTGTCCTTGCCCTAGCCGCCTCCCCCCTTCCTACAGGTGGACATTCCAGGCTTCCGGGGCCTTGGAGCTGTCCAAATGGGACCAGGCTGCAGTATCAGTCCCTTTTTGGGTTGTGCCAGCGTATGACACTAGCCTGCCTGCAGACTTGCTCTATCCGTGGGTCCTAGGGGACCCCTATGAGGCTGTGGATGCAGCTGAGGGAGAGACTGGAGCCACGGGTGGGTGACCTGGGACCTCCACCCTCGTCTGCATAGCTACAGGGCCACTTGACCTCATGCTTTGGTGGTCTGAGAGTGCCCAGCTGCTGGTGGGCAGTGTGACCATGTGCCCTGGCCACATCACGTTGAATGGCCCACAGCTCAGTGTCACAGGGTTCTGGGGTTTGTGCCCTGACAGCCCCGTTGAGGCTGCCGGTCTCCATGTTGTTGACCACCAACTTCCTCCAGGGCTCTGCAGCCTGAGGGCCAGACAGCAGACGTGTCTTCTCCAGACCCCACTCTCAACGAGGGTCAGGGGTAAACAGGACCCTAAGAGGGCCAGGGAGACCTGCCCAGTCCTCTGCCTCTCTCTCCATGGACCCTCACCTCAGAGAGGGAGACGTGGTGCCCAGACCTCTGGACCCGAAAGTCTTGCTCACCAGGTGCACAGATGTCCTCACCAGGGTGGCCAGTGCGGGAATGTCCAGGGTGCAGACCACTGAACAATGTGAAGACAGCAGAGAGGGTCCCAAGTGCTGACTTGCTGATGCAGCATGTGAGTGAGATGAGTGCTTCTGCAGGGATGTGTGGGGACCAGCACCCCCATCCTTCAAGCCTCCGAGACGGCCCAATCTCTGCCTTTTCCTCAGAATGTGATATGGTGTTCGATTTTCACTCACCTGGCCCTTCTTTTACACTCGCCGCTAATCACATTCCAGGGAACTCGTGTGAAGGCTGAGTCAGGCACTGAGTCTGTGCTCTCTGGTTACACCTTCAGGAACCCAGAAGTGGTCACTGGTAGGACCTGTGTGCCCATGAGCCCAGGTTATTACCTGACCCATGGACCCTTACTCCAGCGGTCATGATGGGTCTGGTGTCACCTGTGTCCTGTGTCCAGCTGCCTCATATGATCAGTGTCCCCTCCTAGCCTTACATCCTGCATCTTGAGTGTGTCGCCCTTGGCATCTCAGGTCTGTCCTCATGGGTGGGGCCTCTCTCTCAGGTGGTGGGCCTAAGTCTGAGAACTGGTCCAGGTCTAGAAACATCAGAGGTGCTTTTCACATAACTGGAAATGACACACAGTTTCCAAGCATTGAGAACATATTTTACATTGAAAGAATTCTGTGTGAAGAATTTTGTAACCACAGTGTTGACATTGCAGAGAGTGAGATACTTTTAAATATATTGCTCCCCCCACCTACTTTTTTGTGATTGGTTCACATGTGAAGTTACTTTTGGCGGTTCTCCACTGGAAAAAGTGAGTTTTCATTCTAATCCCAAAGAAAGGCAATGCCAAAGAAGTTCAAACTACTGTATAATTGTGCTCATTTCACATGCTAGCAAGGTAATGCTCCAGATCCTTCAAGCTAGGCTTCAATAGTACGTGAACTGAGAAATTCCAGATGTACAAGCTGGGTTTAGAAAAGACAGAGGAACGAAAGATCAAATTGCCAACATCCATTGGATAATAGAAAAACCAAGGAAATTCCAGAAAACATCTGCTTCTGCATCATTGACTATGTTAAAGCCTTTGACTGTGTGGATCACAACGAACTGTGGAAAATTCTCAGAGATGAGAATACCAGACCACCTTACCTGCCTCCTGAGAAACCTGTATACAAGTCAAGAAGCAACAGTTAGAACCAGACATGGATCGATGGACTGGTTCAAAATTGGGAAGGGAGTCTATCAAGGCTGTATATTGTCACCTTGCTTATTTAACTTATATTCGGAGTACATCGTGTGTAATGCCAGGATGAATGAATCACAAGCCAGAATCAGTATTGCCGGGAAAAATATCAGCAACCTCAGATATTCAGTGATACCACTCTAATGACAGAAAGCAAAGAGGAACTAAAGAGCCTCTTGATGAGGGTGAAAGAAGAGAGTGAAGAAGCTGGCTTAAAACTCAACATTCAAAAAACTAAGATTGTGGCATCTGGTCCCATCACTTCATGGCAGATAGATAGAGAAGAAGTAGAAACAGTGACAGATTTTATTTTCCCAGGCTCCAAAATCACTGCAGTGACTGCAGCCATGAAATTAAAAGATGCTTATTCCTTGGAAGAAAAGCTATGACAAACCTAGACAGCATATTAAAAAGCAGAGACATCATTTTATCGACAAAGATCTGCATAGTCAAAGCTATGGTCTTTCCGGTAGTCATGTATAGATGTGAAAGTTGGATCGTAAAGAAGCCTGAGTATCAAATAATTGATGCTTCCAAATTGTGATGCTGGAAAAGACTTGAGAGTCCTTTGGACAGCAAGAAGATCAGACCAGTCCATCGTAAAAGGAAGTCAACACTGAATATTCATTGGAAGGACTGATGGTGAAGTTGAAGGTCCAACACTTTGGCCACCTGATGCTAAGAACTGACTCATTAGAAAAGACTCTGATGCTGGGGAAGATTGAAGGCAGGAAGAGAAGGGGGCTACAGAGGATGAGATGGTTGAAAGGCATCACCAACTCAATGGACATGAATTTGAGCAAGGTCTAGGAGATGGTGAAGGAAAGGGAATCCTAGTGTGCTGCAGTCCACGGGGTTGCAAAGTCGGACACGACTGAGCAACTGAACAACAACAATGTGTAAGTTCAAAGACCTTGAAATCTAGGGATATGTAAGGAATTTGGGAAAAATGTAGACTGTCAGTTTATCTTGTGAAGTGAAAGTTACTCAGTCGTGTCCGACTCTTTGCGACCCCATGGACTTCTCCAGGAATGGAATTCTCCAGGCCAGAATACTGGAGTGGGTAGCCTTTCCCTTCTCCAGGGGATCTTCCTAACCCAGGGATCAAACCCACGTCTCCCACATTGCAGGTGGAGTCTTTACCGCCTGCAATACAGTAAAGCTTATCTTAATCTTCCAGTTTATCTTAATTAAAACACATTGTCTTGTGCTTTTATAAGGTTCTAGGTTAGGGCTTTTCTTGCTGAGCTTGTGTTAAGTGCACTGGATACTGTGTTCCAACAAAGGAGAAGCTTTGCTTCCAGCAGTGGAGCAGCTGTGCCTCCTCCCGCATCACAGGTCTGCAGCGGGACCAGGGATTCAGAGCAGCCTTGCTGCACTAGACAAAACCAGCTTTAGAAGGGTTGTTACTGTGGGGCCGGGTTTTATAAAAGTCATGACCTACAAAAATCTTGATTTGCAGTTGCCAGTTGGTGGTTTTGTTGATTATATCATATAGTTTGTTTGGAAAGAATGAAATGAATGCTAAGTATATGTTTGTCCTTGGTCATTACTTCTTTAAGGCCATTTACGAGAAAGCCATTTAATTATGAGGGTGGCAGCTCCCATAAATCGTGCAGCTGCATATTCTCTGCAAAACTTCTGAGATGTTACATCGGGCATTTCTCCACTCACCTATTGAGCATTTTAGAGTGGGGATCCCCTCTGGGACAGGAGTTGGGTGGGGTCAGGGAAGCCGCTGTGTTTTGTCTGGGCCCCTCCCTGAGGGGTCGCCTGTGATGGGCAGAGGTGGGAAGCTCTGTATTCTCAGGAATATGGAGGCACTGAGGATAAAGATGGGAAGGAGACAGAGAGCACCTTGCAGAGGTTCACGTGGCCCAGAGCTTTTCCAGCACATGCGGGCGGATCCTTCCTTGTGGTCTTGGGACAGGGTGATGGCAGGACTTCCCTACATCCTGGATGTGAGTGTCCAGGGGGCTCGGGAGGAGTCCTCGGTGACCTGGCCTTTGCCCACCCTGCCTGGTGGGAACATGAGGTGGGAGGCAGGTGCCGTGGACCCGTCTCCATCTTCAGGTGACACCAGGGCAGTCATCTCCCCCCTGCTCAGCGCAGCCTCATCCCGCCCTGTGGGTGTGGCTACTGTGACCTCTCCGCAGAGAGGCACTGACTTGGTCAGGCAGAGTGTGTGCCCGGGAACGGTGCAGGCGCTGTAGAGAGGGCACAGCTGTTTGAAGGGGTTGGCAAGGAGCTCACGCTGCACGAGGCTGAGAGGTGGGTGGGTCTGCTGTCAGCATCTAAAGCCCAGTAGGCGCTGCCTCACTTCTGGCTCGGTCCTCGCCGCACCTCGCACACAGTGGGCACCATCTGTGTACCCAGCAGAGTCTGGAAGAAGTGGGTGCAGATGGGGGCTTCGCTTGGTCACACAGGACGCAGTCTGGTGGCTGGACCGCACGGTCCAGCTCTGCCTCACAGCGCGAGAGACTGGCTGGTGGCCCCTCTGGCTTACAGTGCCTGGGGGTGGGTTTGCAGGTGGGCTGTGGGGGCCTCTGTGTCCACAGCTGGCCCTGACGGAGCCTGGGGAGGGGGCGTGTCGCAAGCCAGGCACCCGTCTCTGAGAATACTTGGTATATGGGAGGTGGGGTGAGTCGGGAGGGGGAGAGGGTGATGGTGGGGCTGTGGGGAGGCTACAAGAGCCCTGCTGAAGATGGACCTGGTCCAGTGTCACGTGTGGAGCAGGATGCCTGGGAGATTTGAGAAGCAGAGATGATGAGGGCACCTCACCTCCTACCATCTGGAGAAGTTTCTCAGGTTAAAAATCACAGTGACTGAGCAGTGTTCTTCCACATCTGCCCCACGGTGATGCGACCACCACACGTGGACAACACATGTCTGTGTGTTTAGGTTTCGTGAAGTGTGGCCGCCCCCGACCCCAGTCACACCTGGTACATACTACTGTTGATGAGCAAACACAGGTGAGCCTCTCGGGAGCTAGGAGGGTGTTTGCATGGCCCTGTTTCCTAGTGGTGATTGTTGCCCAGGTGATTACACGTTGATCTGTAAGTCATGATTTAGAAAAGATTTTTGATGACAAGAAGCATTTGGGAGTATGAAATAAGGAAAATAGTTCATCTAACTTAAAATATTAAAACACTGCCTCCATTCCTACTTTAAGTATTTTGAGGATTGGATCCATAAGGCCATTAGTTCTTAATGAAATCTAATTTTTGTTTATATTTTAGTAATCTTTAAACTATTCATAAACATAAATTAGGAGCTAATTTCATAAATGTAGTTAATAAAATTTTATGCTTTACATTTCCCCCCACCCCCACCCCTTATTTTTCATCTTCAGGCTGTGGTTCTGAGAGGCCTTGCTGGAGGGACCCTCCAGCAACACCATGAGGACGGTGGGTGGGGAGGGTGGGCTGCCTTCCTCTCAGAATTCAAGGTTCAGGTCCTGGGCTCATTTTACAACTTCCTATTCAAGCTTATTGTCTGGTTTGTTATGTGGGTTTGCAGTATCAGTTCTCGTTTCCATTAAGAACTGAGGTTAGTGAAGTTTAAAAATTCAGTTTCTGGGACTTCCCTGATGGTCCGTGGTGAAAACTCACTGCTCCCAATGCAGGGAGCCCAAGTTTGACCCCTGGTTGGGGAGTTAGATCCCACATGCTGCAGCTAAAGATTCCATGAGCCGCAACTAAGACCCAGCTCAGCCACATAAATAAAAATAATTAATTTTTAAAAATAAATTAAAAAATTCAGTTCCCCAGTAAGAGCTTGCAGGTAGGTACTGATCCCAGCAATAGCCAAGCCAAGCCACCTTGCAATGGCACCCCTCCTAGCTCGGCCACATGCCAGTTCCTTCCCCCTTTTTCTTTTTCTTTTTTTTTTCTATTTTTACTGACTTTTGCTTTTTATTACTGTGTTCCTTCTGTATTTTATGTGATTGGTTTTCATCTTCTGGTTTGTGTTTTGCCTTGAGCCTCTTTCCTCCTGGTTTCCTCTTTTCCGTGTTTTGTGTTATGATCCCACTTTACCTGTACTGTTGATATATCAGCTATACCTCTTTGTTTCACTGTTTTTCAGTGGTTGGCTTAGGGCCATGTGCCATGTGTACCTTACCCCTTACACTCTACCTTAAATAGATGGCAGCATCTCACATGGAGCATAAGATTACAAAATCACATCCTGTCACACAGTTTATGCTGTAAACCCCACAATATTTGTTTTTATTTTTACCAAAATCAATTATCTTATAAAGAGGTTACACATGGCAAAACGTCTTCTGCTTTTACACATGTTTGCCATCACTGACACTTACCATTCCTTGTTATAGGTCAGATCGTCTTCTTTTTCCCAAAGAGCTTCCTTCATCTTTTTTGGTAATTTAACTCTTCTTGTGATGAATTATTTTGGCTTTTGTTTTTCTGAAAAAGTCTCTTTTGCTTTAATTTTTGAAAGCTGTAGTAGCTGGCTAATGAATTCTGGGTTGAAGTCCTTTCTTTCTTTAAAGATGCCTCTCCCTGGCACTTCCCTGGTGGTCCAGTGGATAAGACTCTGTGCTCCCAATGCAGGGGGCCTGGTTTTGATCCCTGGTCAGGGAACTAGATCCCGCATGCCACAGCTAAGAGTTCGCATGTTGCAACTTAAAAAAAGATCCTGCATGACGCAACGAAGATTGAAGATTATGCATGCCACATCTAAGACTGGGCTCAGCCAAATAAATACAAATAAAAATATTTTTTAAAAAAGATCCCTCTCCCTTGTCTGGTTTCCATAGCTTCTGCCAAGAAGTCTGCTGCCTTCCTTATGCCTCTCTGTGTAATGGGTGTTTTTCTCTTGACTGCTTTTAAGATTTTTTCTTTAATATTAGTTTTTAGCACTTTGGTTATGATATACAAACTTAAGGCTTGGTTTTTTTTTAAAGGTTGACTCTAATGAGGCTCTGTTGATGTTCTGGGATCTGTGGTTTTATAGCCTGCATCAAATTTGGAAAATTTTTTGACCATTATTTCTTGAAGCATTTTCTCAGTCTCCCACTCTTTGTGTTCATTCAGCCTGTGCCTATTGAGCCCTGACTGTGTACAGACACTGTGCTGGTGTGGTGTCCACAGGGGTCTGGCATGAAGGCAGGGCAGGCAGCACAGGAGAGGAGCTCGGCGTCCTGCTGTAGGTGCCTCTTTTTATGGTTTGCCTTTGTCTGCCCTGTGGCCCAGGCCAGCATTCTTTTAAAGTGTTAACGCAAAGGACTTCCCTGGTAGCTCAGATGGTAAAGAATCTACCTGCCAATGTAGGAGACCTGGGTTCAATCCCTGGGTTGGGGAGATTCCCTGGAGAAGGAAGTGGCAACCCATTCCAGTATTCTTGCCTGGGAAACCCCATGGACAGAGGAGCCTGGCGGGCTACAGTCCACGGGGGTCACAAAGAGTCAGACATGACTGAGTGTCCGACTTTCACTTTTCACTTTCACAAGGCAAACAAAATATCCTTTCACTCTTTGTAGACCAACACTCACATTGACTAAAGCCTCAAAGAACAGCCAGCCCCTGAAGCTCTAGCTTCATTTCATGTCCTCCTAAACCTTGTCCATGTGAGACCCCACCCAGTGTGGTTCAGCCTTCGTTAGAGGCAGAGAGTGGAAGGTGAGGTTTGGGAAGGAGGCTCAGGTGCTCACTGTGGAAATAGCGTAAGTCGGCTCGTGTCCCAGAAAGGCCATGTCCGCCTCCCCTCACGGTCTGGCTAGAAGTGTGTCTCTCGGCATGGGCTGGGCTGCACTCGGCTGGCCCACCACCCCCAGCAGCTGTTCATGACACAGCAGTGTGGGGCCGGGGCCTGGGTGTTTATACAGAAGTTAAGCCTCTTCATCTTCATGTTTGGGAATACTTTTGAAACAGAGGGTTTCTATCTTACAGCTTTGATCCACATGTTTCCTTTTTCCCTCAAAATCTTTTCAGTTCAGCCATCAAATGCAAGCCAGTGTCAGCGATACCAGAAAACAGATGGAATAGACAGTTAAAAAAATATACCTTGGTCACATCAGTCCTGCAGCCTCATACTGGGCAAGCTGCTCATTCACGAGCTGCTCTGATTTGTAACTGTGTTTAGTATGTGCTTTTAGGAGAAATACATAACAGGTTCACAGAATTCAGTAATATATAAAAAGAATACACACCTATGGCCAAGTGTGTTTTATCCTAATCAGGAAATGGATGAAAGACACTTCTCTGGAGGGTCAGGCAGATAAGAAATAAGCCCCCGTAAGGAGGTTCAGCCTCGAAAGCCACTGGGGATGCATGTTATAACCGCGCGTCACCGCACACACCTGTCGGGAAAGCTAGACCAAAACACACGGCGAGGATGTGAGGAAACTGGTCACACATGCTGTTGTGGGGATGGAAGTGGTGCAGCCGCTCAGGAAAACAGTTTCTTAAAATATGAAACTACTGTACGACCCGCAGTCACACTGCTGGGTGTTCATCCCAGAGAAACGAAGGCTTCTGTTCACACAAAAGCCCCTACGTGAGTTGTCTGCAGCAGAATAATAGTAACAGCTTCAAACTGGAAACAGCCCAGGTGTTTTGTAGAGGGTTAAGCTGTGGAGCATTTTTCAGCCAAAAAAAAAAAAAAAAAAGGGAACAAATCTCCAGGGAATCACCCAATTGCTAAAGGCTACACACAATGTGATTGCGTTTTTGCAACGTTCTTGAAAGAATTATGGCATTGAAGTAGCAGGTTTGTGGCTGCAAGCTAGCAGGGTGGGGAAGGGGTGGGGGGGTGGATGTGGGGGGTTGGGGAGGCAGGAAGCAGCCATAAAGGCACCATGAGGGGCCTCTGTGGCCGTGGAAACGCCCAGTGTCCCTGAGCCCAGTGGAGGCCAAGTGTTGGTTTTTCAAGATGTTACCATTAGAGGAAACCAAGTAATAACACACATGGGATCTCTGTGTGTTATTTCTTACTACTACATGCGAATCTACCATTTCTCTCTCTCTCTCAAAAACAGATTAAAAAACCACAATAAACAAGGACCTACTGTATAGAACAGGGAACTCTACTCAGTATTCTATAATAACCTGTATGGGAAAAGAATCTGAAAAAGAATGGATATGTGTAGATATATAACAGAATCACGAAACACAACCATCACAACAGAATTCAAGCAAAGCAGGCACAAACCTTCTCAAAACCCTTCAGTAGCATAACTGCTTTAATAGAAATTAGTTACCATGTGTAAGTGTTGTGTATATTAGAGCAAGTTTTAAGAAACTCAGATAGCATGAGGTGACTTTTGCTCGTTTCTCAATAAGGAGACTTAGACAGCGATATAAGTCAGCCAGCCACTCTTGACCTTCCTCACTGTGTTACCCGATGGTCAGGAAGGTAGGGAAGACAAAGCCTGGGGATCAGAGGTTAGTGTCCTCTCCGGAGGCCAGCCAGCCTGTGAGAGCCTCACAGGACCTTCCCTGAGGGGCAGGCTCTCTGCCCTCGGACACCCCAGCTGCCCTCCCCTGGCCAGAAAGGGGGAGAAAGGCCCCCTCCTGCTGCTGTGAGGGGGCCCTCCCTCGGAAACCGGCCCATTCTCTGTGTCTGAGCCCTGGGGCTGCTGGTGTCTGAGCATCAGAACCGCTGATATTTTTGGGAGGGGCTGGCCTTCCTCCAAGCCCTCCTCACTGACGGGAGGGCTGGACCCTTTACCTCTGAGCAGTCTTAGGGATGTTTAAACGCACTGCAGGCAGATACCCGAGCAGAGCGTGCAGGGGGACTTCCCTAGTTGTTGGGTGCTAGGCGTCAGCCTGCGAAGCTGTGGAAAGGGGATGGTGTCCATGGCCAGGAGGAGGCAGGGCTGGGTTCCAGAACCAAGAGCAGAAGGAGTGAGGAGTAGTCCGGCAGGGTACAGGAGAGGATTAAGATGGCAGCTAGCATGGATTCTTCCTGGGGAGAGGAGTGCCTGTCTGATGGCATCACCATGGGGGCTGCTGTGGCAGCCTAGACAGAGGGAGGTGGCCGGCGGCAATGAGCTCTTAGGGCTGCAACTCTTGTTTATTTAGAAGCTGAATGGAGAGTTATCGAAACACGGGGCTGCCCCCAAGGCTGCATGGCTTTAAGTCTTGTTTGTTATTGTTTCACAGATTATCGGTTGTCAAGTGACGAGGGATCCCCCCAACTCCACCGAGCGGTACACGCGATGGATCAACCAGCTGGCGCCCAACCAGCTGCTCACCCAGGTACATCTGCCGTCTGGGGGTGGGAGGGAGTTTCCTTGTTGTCAGCGCCTATGCCTACTGCCTCCTGGGTGCCAAGCACGGTCCTGGTAGGTGCTGCCTGGAGGAGGGGGAACAGCATTTCACAGGAGCCTGGCCTGGGAAGGAGTCGGAGCCAGGAGACAAGTGTGGAGAGCCTGGCTCAAGACCGGGGAGCAGGACCCATGCAGCCTGGTTACACGGGCTGAGGTGGATGGAGGCAGAGGGCAGGCGGTGGAGGCCTGGGCAGTGCTTAGCAGCTGCAGGGGTGGGGGTATCCAGGAAAGGCCTGAGTTTCCAGTGGGGCACAGCTACCCCTGAACAGGACAGCTGGAGGGGGCCTGGGTCTGGGGATTGAGCTGAGATGTGCTGTGCAGGAGGTGGACCTGGTCAGCAGGTAACAGAAGTCCATGGAGCTGGAAGTGGGTGTAGGCTGAAGCCAGACTAGAAACCACAGCAGGGCGGGGGGCTGGAGGAAGAGGTCAAGAAGGGTCTCAAGGTCTCAGCCTTGGGGGGTGTCCCCAAGTCCGTGGGATGTCGAGGGGATCCTGAAAACTGACCGCGTGTTGATGAGGTGTTAAGTGAGGATGAGAACCAAGCATTCTTTCTTTGTCCAGCTTTGAAAACAAGCCACTGCCTCAGCGTGTCAGCACCCACTTTAAGCTCTGTAGCAAGTCACCCCAAAACAGAGACCTAGAGTAGCCCTGGGATTTTGGGGATGGGCCCAGGCCTGTTCTGTTTGCCTCCTGGTCCAGCCCTGGCTGCCCCACTGACAGCAGACGCTTCAGTCTCCATCTTGCTGGACAAGCTCCTCCCAGGACCTAACCCCCCAGGGTGGGAGAAATGTGCTCCTCAGGGCAGGGGCCCAGGTCAGAGAGGGGGCAGTGGGGAACAGTCCCCCAAAGCCCAACCAGGAAGAAGCTCTAGGAGGCGTGGAAACATTCTCCCCCCAGTGAGGTGCTGGGGTCTGTCCCACATTGAGATTCCTTGTGATCCTGCCATATAACAAAGTGCTTTTTTCTAAACTCTGAGTTTTGAAAACTGAGATCTCAGTATAATGGAATGATTTGTAATGATAATCAGCTTCTGAAATTAGAGCCGCTTATGATTCTGGCATCAAGCGTTCTGTTCACTGAACTCAAAGTGATGCTAAAGAAACTCGGAGTTGAATGGTGCCTGGGACCACCACGTCCCTCTTGTGGGCTATTTCACATAGTTCTCTGGATGATCCAAGTTCTTTACCCTTTCCTCTTTAGTGTTGGGTTTGCCTGTTGCTTCTGTTACCAAAACTGCTTCACCAGCTTTTAGGTTCTGTGCCATTCGTGCTAGTCCACACACAAAAAAGTTCTTTTGCATTTGGATTTACTTTTCCAAATGAACTCTTTTGAGATGAATATTCTAGGAATTGCCCAATGGCTGCAGGTGGTGCACTAGGAACAGGTGGTGGTAATAGATGCCCTAATAACAGGGGAGGGTGGTGAGGGCACTGGGAGGCTCAGTGGTTTTCCTGCTGCTCCTCCAGCCGTGAGGGCAGGAGGAGAGCCAGCGTATGTCTCCCTGGAGCCAGCAGAGTCTCTGGTAGTGGTGGGTGCACTCGGGTTGATGTTGACAGTCACGCGGGACAGGGGCAGCTCTGTCCTGTCCGCACCGTGTGGCCCTGGTTCACCCACAGCCACACTGAGCACCTGGTTGTTGCAAAGCTGTTGGGAGGCTGTCCTTCTCCCCTGAGGGGTGTGTTAGGTGGTGGAGCTCTGAGTCCAAGGCAGCTTCAGGTCTCTGAGCAGGACGGAGTCTTCTGTCCTCCAGGTTGTGACCTGAGCATCCAGAGTCAGGAAGCCAAGGGCTCTGGGCACACACTTGCATCACCTTGCATCTCAGCTGGCATTTGGATATGAGTTTGCAAACCATCATTGGCGTGTGGAGAATAAGCACCGGGTCTGGGACTCCTGTCGCTGCTCCGGTCCTTCTGTCTGTGGAGTATGTCCAGCCCGTGGGTCATGGTTCTGGGATGTGCCCGCCCTTTTACAGATGCTTTCCCAGCACACCCACTGCTGGTTTCAGAACAAAAAATCACAGCCACTTCAGCGGAGAGCTAGTAAGAGCTTTCATATCCTAACTGGGAAATTAAAATGTCCCATTGCGTGTGAAAGTGTTGGCTGGTGGTCAGCCCCAGGGGCCCCTGCTTTAGCGCCCTCAGATGTGGAACTCTGTACCCGCAAGGGGTCTCTGGACACGCTCATTTCAGCCCTGAGCGTTCGAGGGTCGGCAAGTCGGTGGGGAGGTGGCCTCATGAGAGAAACTGCTGAGTCGGCTTCTGCCGTGTGCTGGATTCTCTCGGAGAAGGAGAACGTGAGTCACTTGGAAACTATGTGACTGAATACTGAGGGTATAATTTACATGCAGCACACTCTGAGCCAGAATTACGAGTTCTGAGCCCAGGGCAGACTTAACTGTTAAGCATCATAGAACTAGTTAAGGGAGGATCTTCCTTAGCAGTGTTTCTCCTTAGAAAGTTAGGGGAAATTAAAGTCTAAGGTTTCTCAGAGCGAAAGAAGATATCTCTATTTAAGCGATTTCTCAACTGTTACAGTTGCAGGAATCACCAGCACTCTGTAGGGTCTTTGTTCATAGTCTAAACTGAATCACGTTTGTGAGGTGGGGAGCAACGTACTTTGGTTTGATTTTTTTTTTTAACTTTTATTTTGTATTGAAGTATAGCCAATTCACAACGTTGTGATAGTTCCAGGTAAACAGCAAAGGGGCTCAGACATACTTATTGGTTTGATATTTGTGTGTCTACTTGAATGTCTGATTAGATACCAAGTACAATGTTAAATCAGAATTCAGTTCAGTCGCTTAGTCATGTCCGACTCTTTGCATCCCCGTGGACTGCAGCATGCCAGGCCTCCCTGTCCATCACCAACTCCTGGAACTTGCTCAAACTCATGTCCATTGAGTCGGTCATGCCATGCAACCATCTCATCCTCTGTCATACCCTTCTCCTCCTGCCTTCCATCTTGCCCAGCATCAGGGTCTTTTCCAATGAGTTCCAGTAAATCAGAGTACCATAAAATTAATGTTCTGCTAATTCCAAAATCACTGCAGATGGTGATTGCAGCCATGAAATTAAAAGACGCTTACTCCTTGGAAGGAAAGTTACGACCAACCTAGACAGCATATTAAAAAGCAGAACCATTACTTTGTCAACAAAGGTCCATCTAGTCAAGGCTATGGTTTTTCCAGTAGTCATGTGTGGATGTGAGAGTTGGACTATAAAGAAAGCTGAGCACAGAAGAATTGATGCTTTTGAACTGTGGTGTTGGAGAAAACTCTTGAGAGTCCCTTGGACTGCAAGGAGATCCAACCAGTCCATCTTAAAGGAGATCAGCCCTGGGTGTTCATTGGAAGGACTGATGTTGAAGCTGAAACTCCAATCCTTTGGCCACCTGATGTGAAGAGCTGACTCATTTGAAAAGACCCTGATGCTGGGAAAGATTGAGGGCAGGAGGAGAAGGGGACGACAGAGGATGAGATGGCTGGATGGCATCACCGACTCAATAGACATGAGTTTGGGTAAACTCCGGGAATTGGTGATGGACAGGGAGGCCTGGCGTGCTGTGGTTCATGGGGTCACAAAGAGTTGGACACGACTGAGGGACTGAACTGAACTGAACTGAATTCCAAATAAACTAAAAGATGGAACGTAGCCTGGACCAATGGCCTAGGGCCTGTGCCAGCCTGGAAATGCACCTGTTTCAGGCAGTGCCCACTTCACACTTTCAGTGAGAGGCTTTTCCCGACAGACCTGCACCTCCTGGATGGGGGTGTGGTGGGGGAGGACGGGAGGCAAAGCCAGACCGCATCCCTGCTTCAGAGGCTGCCCCAGAGGGTCCTGGCAGCTCCAAGGAGAGGTTGGGGGTCAGGGCAGCTTGCATGGGTAGCTGTGACCAGCTCTGGCTGCCTGGAGTAGCAGAAGGAAGACAGCAGGTGTGGGTGTGAGGTGCCTCCCTCATCCCAGCCCCACCCGGTCCTCACCCTCCAGGCCTGCCCACAGCTCCCCTTGTGCCTCTCTCGGGGGTCCGTGCTTCCTTGGTGTCTTAGCCCACTCACACTGCCACAGCACATACAACAGACGTCTGTTCCTCACAGTCTGGAGGCTGGACGTTCAAGATCAAGGTACTGGCAGGTGGTTCCGCCTAAGGCCTCTCTCCTCGACGTGTTGATGGTCGTCTCCTCCCTGAGTCCTCACAGGGCCCTCCTTCTGTGCACTTACTCACTCCCGCTGACTCTAGGATCAGGGCCCCACCCTTACGACCTCATTTAACCTTAATTACCTCTTTAAAAGCCTCATCTCTGAATACAGTTTCAGGGTAAGGGGTTAGGGCTGCAGTGAACTTTGGGGGACACAGTTCAGTCCCTAGCATTTGGACACCCTCCCTGGCTCCTTCATAGCCCCTTGTGGTCCCCTTGGTATGGGCCCACAGGACACAGTGGTATGTGGACAAGGGCTGCACCAAAGAGAATGGCCCCCCTCCTGTACAGCCTCTCCTCTCATTCGTGGCCCTGTGTGTTCCACAGGGAAGCTGTCACCCAGCTATCATTTCCCTGCAGTATCTGAGCAGCCTGAACGCAAATGAGAAAAATTTACAGCCCACCTGTCAGTTCTAATGTGCAAGCTCTAACTTTATCTAGCATCCAAGGACTCTAGACAAACAAAATTTCTCGATGATTAAAGTTTACCTCTACCTCTGTAAATACAGCCTCTTTACTTAAACCAGTGCTCCCCAAACTTGTTTGATCATAAAATAGCTCAATAACTTGAAAACAATGCAGATTCCTCATCTGCTTCCATAGTTTCTGATTTAGTGGCTGTGGAAATGTACATTTATAAAACATGCCTGCATATTTTTGATGAAACTCTTTGAGAATGTTATTCCTGCTTAGAAAAACTGCTTCCCTATAGATCGTAGTCATTTTACAAAGTCTGCCCAATTTAAACACTGTATTTTGAAATAATCTCAGACTCACATAAAAGTTGCAGAAATAGAGTCCTGTGTGCCCTTCACCCAGATCCCCACCCGTAATGTCTTACACCCATAGTATGATGTTCAAACCAGAAGATGCACGTTGGTACAACCCTGCTCGGAGTTCATGCATCCTTGGGGGGTGTGGAGTGTATGGAATTTCATCACACGTCTGCATCAGCACAAACCCTGCCACAGTCAGAATATGGAACTATCTATCCTTCACCCCAGAGAAGCTGACTCCAACAACAACTTATTCTGTCCACTTCACTGGAATCTTGTCATATGAGACAGTTACATTAATGGAACTGTGGCTTTGTCATTCCATGTGATGCCTTTGAGATAACAGTTTGTTCCTCTTGTTGCTGGAACGTGCCGGTCGTTGTGGGGCTGTTGCTGGAAGGGCTGCCATGACCCTTACGGACAGGTTTCACTTCCTAATATGAGCACCAGGGTTGTATTATGTGGCTGTGTTCAAACTGAAGTCCGTTCGAGGCTGCCCGAGCAGCTGCACCATTCCCCCTCCCAGCACTTGGTGTTGTCAGATTTTTCCTGCAAGCCATTCCCACGTGTCTCATCACTGCACTGCCTTGTGTTTCCCTAATGGCAGCTTTTTGTGATCTTTTGCCCATTTTCTTATTGGACTACTTGTTTTCTTACAGTTGGGTTTGAGTTTTCTTGTGGACAAAAGCCCTTTGTTGGGTGTCAGTTTTGCAAGTACTTTCTCCTCATCTGTGGCTTTTCTTTCATCTCCTTAACAGAGCCCTTCACAGAGTCCAAGTTTTTAATTCTGGTGAAGTTCAACTCATCTACTTTTTAAATAGATTGTGCTTTGGGTACCGATGTCTCAGGATGCTTTATGTAACCATAGGCCACGAAGATTTTCTCCTAAAGTTTTATAATTTTACATTTAGAGCTATGAGTCATTTAAAGTTGTTTTTTGCAAAAGAAGTGAGCTTTGGATCAAGGCTTTCTTTTCTTTCTTTCTTTTTTTGCTTACGAATGTTCAAGTGCTTCCACACCATTTTTGTTGTGAATACTAGCTTCCTTCATAGAATTGCTTTGGGACTTTGTCAAAGGCTGGTTGGCTGTGCTTGCATGGGTGTGTTTCTCGGTCATTCTGTTGTGTTGCTCTGTGTGTCACTCCATGGCTACGCTGTCCTAGTCGCTGTAGCTATAGAGGAAGTTTGAGATCAGTTAGTGTGGGTCTTCCAACTTCATTCTTCTTTTTCAAAATTTTTGCTATGCTAGTTCTTTGCCTTTTCCTCTGTGTGTTTTTTCAAATACTGAGCAGTTCCGTTCTGAGTGGACACTGAGTCGGTGTCCTACAGTGTCACTCAGTCCTGACTCCATCTGCCTGGAGACAGCATCAGACCCCACAGATTAAGGGCTCTGCCCCACGAGACTGCCTCACTTCAGCCCAGGCACAAGTCCAGGCTGTCACCTGACTGGCTATAAGTCAGGGTTCCCACCAGCCCCCTCCTCTGTCAGTTAATTTGCTCCAGCCACTCACAGAGCTCAGAGAAACATTCATTTATGGTTACAGTTTACTATCATGGATACAATGAAAAACGCAGGTGAACAGATGCATGGAGAGGGGGTCCAGAAGGGTCCTGAGCACAGGAGCTCTGTCCCCGAAGAACATGAATATCCACCCACATTGCGTGGATGGGGGCTGAGGGGGGTGGGGAACCTTTCACCCCGTCACCCCTGCCTAACCACCATGACTCAGGGACGATGATCCTCCTTCCTTCTATCCCATCTGGAGGCAGATTCCACTCTGGTCTGGCTCTAACCTGAATTCCCACTGAGAAATCTGGTGCCCAGCTCTTGCTGAGTTGACACAGCACAATCCAGTGTAGTAAGATTTCTTTTTAAGTGGGGGAGAGTAAATTAGCGAAGAATAACTTTGCTAGAACCAAAGATATGGGCAGTCAGATTAAAAGGGCCCTTGCGTATCTTGCCCAGGAGATGAGAAGGCCTTGCCCAGGGAGAGAAGAATGGCAGGAACAAACGTAGTCGTGGATTTCTCGACAATTGCAGTGGAATCTGTAAAACACAGGGACACAGATTTCAAAATTCTCACAGAAGTGGTTTTGAATGTTGAATTCAAAGCTTAACCAGATTGTCAGTCGTGTGAAAATACAACTAGGACTTTTTCATGTAAGGATTCAAAATCTTTGCTCCTGAAAAATATTTGTGTCCTTCTCAGAAATGTACTGGAAGACGCTGCATAAAATTAAGAAGCAAATTGAAGAGGAGGAAGATAGAAGATCTAGGAAGCAGGTCTCTAACATGGGCCAGAAGAAGCCCAGGCAGGAGTGGGGAGACAGAAAAAGTGCTTCACTCTCAAGGAGCATGTGTATGGAAACACTCAGGGAGAAAGGAAAACAAGGGAGAGGCAAGGGGGTGTGTGTGTGCCAGGAGATGTGACAGGGCGTGACCACACTTAAGCGGTTCCTAGTGCTTGAATGGGGCTTCCCTGGTGACTCAGTGGTTAGGAACCCGCCTCCCAATGAAGGAGACGTAAGTTTGACCCCTGGGTCACGAAGATCCCCTGAGAAGGAAATGGCAACCCACTCCAGTATTCTTTCCTGGGAAATCCCATGGACAGAGGAGCCTGGGGGACTACAGTCCATGGGGCTGGAAAAGGGTCAGACACAACTGAGCAACTAAACAAAACAACAAGTGCTTGAAAGAAGGCACAACAGCAAAGGAGCAGAAAGGCACCAAGAAGAACAGAGAAATAGAAACACATCAGTTGAGGCAGATTAACCTCTCAAACTGAGAAGAAGGAGAAACGCAGCAGTGGGAAGTACCTGTTTTCATTCTAATCCGGTACCTGCGACATCCTGACTGCATGCTCCATCCCCTCGTCTCCATCTCCTGAGGATGCCAGGCTCACCCTGGGTCCCCAGTGGGTCACATGCAGCCTTGTACATGGCGCTACAGGCCACTTGTGTATGTGATGCTCTGGTTGTTCACAGAGGGGCCCAGGCCATCCTTTACTCTGGTCACCCCTCCCCTAACAAGAGCAGCCCCTGACCATCTCCTCTTACTTGCCATTGCACATACATTTTCTTTAAAAAGAAAAAATAGAGAAAGGAAAACTTTTTTTAAAATTAAAATATTCCAGGTCTACAAAAGTGCAGAGAATACATCTCCATCCTACCCTCTTGCTGCAGTGAATGCCCTTGGGTGACCCCCTCACTGCTGGGTCTCATGCGCAAGCCAGCCCCTCCTCTTTCCCTGGACAGTGTGCCCGGGCCCCCCTCTTCAGATCGTGGTGCTCAGACCCATGAAGGTCCCAATGTGAGTGCTGGGTCCCAAGGCTGCGTGCCATTCCTCACCCACAGGAGACCCGAGAGCCCCGGCAGCTGCAGTGTCTCCACTGCCGAACATTCACTATCGGCATTCCTCAGTTTACACCCCGAGGCGGTCAGCGCCACAGCCAGCAGCCCCACTCTGGGACATCTGCCTTGGTCACCAGCACCACCTTCCAGCTTCCTGACCGCCTTCCACCACCCTTCCCTAGATGGGGCTGACCAAAGTGGGAACCTCAGTGATCTGCGTGGGAAGCCACGTGATCCTTCTCTCTCGACCCAGGAAGAGGAGGAGAGTTTGATAGGATGCTGTTGAGCAGCTGAGAGTCAGGGTGGGGAGGCAGGGAGGCGGGTGTCCCGGCCCCGGGGGGGGGCAGCATGGCAGAGGCTCACCCTGTAGGGTCAGCGCTGCAGGGGAGCAGGGGCAGGCTGGCTGGAAGGCTCCCATGAGGTCCAGGGCTCAGGACACACTGCAGGTCAGCAACAGCCCTAGTAAGAAAGTGTTGGTGTCCCGCTCCCTGAGTCCTTGCTGGAATGGGTCCCCCCCAATGGGTCGCTGCCCCAGAGGCCCCAGCCTCTGTCACCCCTCCAGCCAGTGCTCAGTTTCATTATTATTGGGAAAATGTGAGGGTTTAGCAGCAACTCCCGGACTCCAGGGCCAACCATCTGTGTGACCCACAGGTTAGAAGATATTTAGCAGAACTAAATGAAGGTTCAGTTCAGTTCAGTTCAGTTCAGTCGCTCAGTCATGTCCGACTCTTTGCGACCCCGTGAATTGCAGCACGCCAGGCTGTCCATCACCAACTCCCGGAGTTTACCCAAACCCATGTCCATTGAGTCGGTGATGCCATCCAACCATCTCATCCTCTGTCATCCCCTTCTCCTCCTGCCCCAAATCCTTCCCAGCATTAGGGTCTTTTCCAATGAGTCAACTCTTTGCATGAGGTGGCCAAAGTATTGGAGTTTCAGCTTCAACATCAGTCCTTCCAATGAATACCCAGGACTGATCTCCTTTAGGATGGACTGGTTGGGTCTCCTTGCAGTCCAAGGGACTCTCAAGAGTTTTCTCCAACACCACAGTTCAGAAGCATCAATTCTTCGGCGCTCAGCTTTCTTCACCGTAACTTCAGCTAATTGAGAAGACAGGGTGTACAGTGTACTTGGGGTCACAGGGATTCTTTCCTGCCATGGGGCCAGGCCTCCCATGAGCCCACTCTCACGTCTGCTCTGTCATAGCTGCTTTGAAAGACCTTTCCTGTCATCCAAGCAGAGTCTCTACAACCAGGCTATTGGAACCCACCCGGGTCACATATTCATTCAGCTCAGTGTGTCTCTCCCTTAAAATTTTGTCCTTCACAGCTCAGTGGTGTTTACCTCATTCTAATCAGTTAACGTTCATGAGATTTTAAAAGTACACATTTCAAAACAGATTAAGCTGTACTGTTTTTATTCATTTTCTCGTTTAAAAGGAGTATCAGAATGTGGCATCTATGTTATATGTAATAGAGCCACAGCCCACTAGCAACTTTTACCACTGTTAGAAAAGTGGTTACTTACCCACTTTCTCTAAAACATACTATTGAGAAAGGAAACTTTGTATTAACGTCTGTGTCTTTATTAAATCCAGAAGCCATAGGTTTTGGATTTCACATCAAAGTTTATTCTTGTTGCTATGTGGGTGTTAAAATGTCAGAATACTGGAAAATTTGTTATCTATCTAAAGATAGTCTTCCAACAAATTAGAATTTAGAAATAAGGATAATAAACCACAGGAATCTGGAAATGAGTCATATAAACTTTGCTCTTTTTCTCTAAGAAGAATTCGTATCACTTCCTGGTAAGATATAGCTAATGAGGTCTATAAATTTCATTAAATGCTTCATTTTCTTTAACTCAAGAGTTTCTCCTTTCTAAATAAAAACTGAGCTCATTGTAAGTCTATCATCTTTGCTTTTGTGTGTTTTAAGCCAAAAGCATTAAGAAGTATCCATCCAAACCTATACCTTTCCATGTGCTTTTCTTGAGAACCAAGGGTGGACTCATTCAGGACAAAGTATGGCCAGGAGCTTACGGAATGTTGCAGTTTGTGCTGTATACTCCCCGAGGCACACTGGAATCAATTTTTAACTTGTATGAGCTGCGTAGAATGTCTTTCTGCAAAATGTACTTTCGGTTGGTGGCAAAATGAGGGGAGAGCGCAAAAGCAAACTGCCAGGACCCAGAAGAACAGGGTGACCTTGAGCTGCCTTCTGCTTAACAAAGTTCCAAGAAGTTAGATTATCTAAATCAGAAACTAGATTACTAGATAATAGAGTACGCTTGGTGACACATCAGAACCAGAAGAGGGAGTGACAGCTCGAGAGAGAGAAGAGACAAAAATGGATGAAATGGAATCTACTGTAAACTTGGTGACCCTGGGGAGTCACCATCTGCACTCTCACCTGTGTGTACACCTCCCCTCAGCTGTGTGCTCCCCTCCCGCTCACCTGTGGGTGTTCCTTCGTTGTCCTAATGAACTAATAGGCCATTCTGTTTCTCTTCAGCTGGGACCGTCCCCACCTGCACACAAGACCTGTGTTCACTGCAGGACACCTGCAGTGGCCTCGTGACCGGAAGCATTGTGTCCCTTGTCCCCCCACCAGGGTCCTTCTGCCGCTTCAAAACTTGCCTTTTCTCGCCCAGACATGAGCTAGAAGAGCTCATTGGTCCTCTGGGAACCACGGCCACTGCTGCTGCCTTTGTGTGGCAGGGGTTGCAGTTTGGCTCCGCTGTGGAGAGGTTTGATCCTCCGGTTGGTTGTAAATCTGCCGTGTTTGGGGACAGACTGTGACTCATACTTGGGTATCAGAGCAGGGGTGCTGTTCGGCCCTGAGGTCCAGCTGCCACCTTCACTTCAGGAGCCACTCGAGTTTAGGGACTTCAGGTGTCTGCATGCCGAGTGAACGTCATCCTCGAAGGTCCAAGATAATCACTGCAATGTGTCCTGAGGTTGCAGACAGGACCTGTTGTCTCAAACAGGTCTCATCCTGCAGAGGGTGCTGGCCTCATCTGTTCACATAACAGCTTCTGGTCATCTGAGGAAAAACTCTTCTTTCACATACTCACCCCCTCCTCAAGTAAAGAGAGCTCTTCCCTGAAGACAAACTTTATGGTCCAGGGGGAGGGATGCAGTCCCCGTAGAAATACAAAGTAGAGGTGAGGTGAAGACTGTACTTGTAAAAATATCACTAAAAACCAACTAAATGACTTCCCACATACTGGAGACAAAGGCCACTCGCTGGGACTCCTGGACAGAGGGCGGTGGGTGGGCCAGGGCCCTCCTTGTGGGTGAGGAGGGCAGAGAGGGTCCGGCCACCAGGTGGAGCCAGCTGCATCTCTTCCTTGGGGGGATGGAGGGATGGGGCAGGAGGGGGTGGGAGGGGACCTCTCCCCTTCAACCTGTGAGAAGCAGCCAAGATGCAGCTCCACACCCTTCCAGGTGTGCAGCCTCACCGGGCGCCTCATGGGGCATCTCCCAGAGCAGTTTGCTGGCAAGGTGCGTTTGTGTTCCCACGTGGTGTGTGGTCAGCCACGAGGTCTGCCGCTGCTGCCCACAGGTCAGCTCCCTCCTCGCGGCCCGAGCGCCCTCTGCTGGGGCTCTTGCACCCACACTGCACAGTCATCTGATAACAGTTGCACTTCTGTCACTACGGAACATGGATAGGACAGTCCCAGGGGAAAAGAAAGACCACCACAGCTTGTGTGTGTGTGTGTGTGTGAGAGAGAGAGAGAGAGAGAGAGTCTCTCTCTTTAATTGACTAAAGGGATGATCTGGAGCAAGCCAGCCTCCGCCCAGGAGCAAGAAGGTGATGGACCAAGCCAAGCCCACCCTGGTACCGGCTAGAATGTGCTGGTGAAACTCCTGGTCCCACGAATATGTGATTTATTCTTACTGATCTCTTCATTAAGAAGGAAACCATCTTGGGTGTCAGCTCTGTGTTGAGTGGCTGTTTCCATGTGCCATTTATTGGAGGTAAAGAATAAAAATAAACTGCTCATTGGAGTCAGATGTAGGCAGGTCTGGAGAAGGATGGCAGGCGGGGACCCTTGAAGCAAACGGGGAGATTATCCTCAGAGTTCCTTGTCTGTAGCTCCCCGGGGGGCTCAGATCCAGTGGAAAGCCAGCATATTCTCAGGTGTGTCCGAGGCTTCCCATGAGTGTAAGGCACAGGTAGGACGCAACCCCTCAGCTGTGGGTGGCAGGAGGCTGCTGGTGTCTTAAATCATGGGTGGCTGTTGGAAGCAGGAACAAAGGAAAGCTTGCAAGAAACCATCATGATGAGCCAACTTCTCTTTGAATTTTGAAAATAATTGCCTTGTTCTAATGGGACCAAAAGAAGTGGCCACAGAACTTGTACTTCGCTCTTTTTTTGTCCCGTTTTTATTGCTTTGTTGCCATTCTGCTTTCAGGCAATGTAGGGTGGTGGCAGTGCCTGTGTCTGTCACAATTTCATGCCTTTTTGTTACTAAATAATATTCCATCATGTGTACGTACTGCTTATACCACATTTTGTTTGTCCATTCATGTTTTGAGGGCCACTGGGTTATTTCCACCTTTTGGCTTTTGTGGCTAATGCTACTGTGAACATTGCCTGACGTGTGTGTTTCAGTACTTGTTTCTGATTCTCTGGGGTGTATACCCAGGAGTAGAATTGCAGGATCATTGCATGTTTAACATTGTGAAGAATGATAGCTGCAGTGTTTTATATTCCCACCAGTAATATACGAGAGTTCCAGTTTCTCTATATCCTTGTCATTACTGTTTTCTGGTTTCATTTTTTTGTTTTTGTTTACTTTTTTATAGTCGGACACGACTGAGCAACTTCACTTCACTTCACTTTTTTATAGTAGCCATTTTCACAGGTGTAGGGTGGTATTTCATGGTTCTGATTGGTAGTGCCCTAATGATCAGTGATGTTGAGCATCTTTTTTGTGTGTTTATTGGCCATTTGTGTATCTTCTTTGGGAGAACATGTGCTCAAGTCCAAGTGTGCAGGGTCCAGAGTGTTGGTGTCCCTTCTCCTAGCCCTGTTATGCAAAACCCCACATATTTCTTTTTTTCTAATAACTGACTCTTGGGAGGTCATTATATTTTAGACTACTTGAATCAAGTATGTATCTCTTTAAAAGAACAAATGTTTAATGATTTAGGGTAAAAAGTCAGGTGTCATTCATTTAAAATGAATAAAACATTCATTTTAAGGAAGGTATTTTGTGTTTTAGCTAATTTATTTATTTTAATTGGAGGCTAATTACTTTACAATATTGTAGTGGTTTTTGCCATACATGGACATGAATCAGCCATGGGTGTACATGTATTCCCCATCCTGAACCTCCCTCCCACCTCCCAGGAAGGTATTTTTGAATCTGGCTTCTCTTGTTTGTTTTTAATTCTACCTTTGATTTTTTTAAAAAAATCCCGGGGAATTCATCATAAAAAGTTCTTGCTTAAGAATTGCACTTGATTTCCATGGGTCTTGGTTGGAGAAGGAAGAGAGGAAGCCAAGAGCTAGAGAGGCCGCCTGCTGGCCCTGCTAGAGCATGAATGGGTCTGAGTCCCCAGCACGTTGACTGTCTCCACACGGGGTGCCGGGACTCAGAGTCAGATGACCTTCAACAGGACGACGGGCACAGCCAGGCCACAGTGAGGAGGTCTGTGGCCCTTTCTGTTGGTGACGTGATTGGAGCCAAAATGCCCCCAGGTGTGGTTCAGGGTCATTCAGGGTGAGATGTTTACTGGAGGAGATGCCAGTTCACAAAAACATGAGAAAGAGGTGAAAAGGTGAGAAAAAAAGAGGAAAGAGGTGAGAGTGAGGAGTGGCAAGTGCAGCCCCGAGAAACAGCCAGCCTCTTGGGGTTCACAGCCCCAACAACACTCAGTGAGAGGCATGAAGGTCAGGAGGTGCCCTGGGAGTGGCAGGTGGGGACGGAGGCCTCTCGCTTTGTTCTTTGTAGATTGAGAGAAACATTACGAAATGCTTTGGAAACTGTTCTGTCTTGTTCAAATAGGATTGGGGCAGGCGGGGGTCGATAAGACGGAGAAAGTATGAAGCTTTAAGAAATGTCTGGGAAGGAGCAACCCTCCCAAAATTATAGGTGTTCTGCTCTCGGTGATTAAGTATAATCTGAAATGATTCCATGTAAATTGGGTGTTAAGAAATTCTCTGTATTGGGTTGGGGCGGGGGGTGGGGGCTGCCCTGTGAAGCCGGCTCGGGATGGAGGCTTTGTTGCACATTCAGAAAAAACTTCCCTCTTTCCCTCCCCCAAGGGAAGGTTGAAATGTGAATTTGGAGATCAAAGCACAGAGCCGAGAAGATGCTCATGCGATGACGAGTCCTAGGGGAAGGGTCCTGGAGGGGGAGTCCAGACGCAGCCCGTTGCCCTTTCCCTCCCCCTCTCCTTTTTCACTCTCCTCTTTCACTTGCATCAAGAGGCTCTTGGGTGCCTCCATCTCTGCCAGCAGCACCCCTGGAACAAACGTGTCTCTCCACCCTCCCTCCACCACTCCTGATCCCTGCTAACCTCCTGTGCACCCGCCGTTCCTCGCCTGCCTAGGACACACAGGCATGAATGACTTGGGTTGGGTTCCGCAAAGCAGAGCTTGAGACTTTACAGACATGGAGGGAGCTGGACCATGAACCCACACCCAGCTGGAGGGATGGCGCTTCCGTGCCCCCCACATCAGAGGTCCCCCAGCTTTGCCACCCCCAGGGACACAGAGTACCCTTGGCATTTCTGGAGGACAAGTTCATGTTCCCCTGGAGGGCCATTCCCCCATGGGGCAAGCTTGAGCTTAATGTCATGAGAAGGATAATTCTTCCCTGTCATTGCCCATTTTCAACAAAAGGAGTTAGTTTAACAATTTCCTCAAATAATGACAGACGGGCTTTTCCTGACATTGTCTTTTTATCATTATCACCAACCCAGTGCTGGGTGGCCGGCAGCCAGCAGGGCCACACGGGAGCTCAGGGCAGAGCCAGCCTCAGGCTGTGCAGTGCCCTTGGCCCCCGTTCCAGGGCGACCGGGGGTGGGGGTCCACCTGGTCAGTGCTCCCTCCGCTGACACAGGGTCCCTGGCGTCTGCTCGGTGAAGGAGCCGTTTCAAGTGCTGGACTGTGGGCATGTCAAGGCCACCCAAGAATATGGTTGACACCTGAGCCATAGGGCTAAGGAGAGGTGGCCCTAAGAGCAGCACATAACTTCCTGGTGGTGCTGGTCGGTGCAGAGTGGCGACAGCCCCTGGTCTGGGGGCAGCCGAGGCCTGCTGCAGCCCCACGGCCCCCGGCGTCCCCACGCCCAAGGGCCCAACTGGCACAAGTAAGGTCCCCACGGGCAGAGCTGGGAGCAGCCGGAGGTGTGGTGCTGCCGGCCCCTTGCCCGGACTTTCCTTCCTCTCATCCCCGTGGGAAGTTGGCATCTGGGGGTCCTGGCTGCCACCTTGTTACTCATCTGCTGCTCCTCATCCCCAAATTTAGGGCCTTTTCACAGCCTTGGTGCAGGCCATGTTCCCCTGTGGAGCCCGCCCCTCTGACTGGCCCGGAGACTCTCCCAGGCCTCCCGCCCCTACGGGTCAGCGTGTGAGGCTCTGACCTCTAGCATCCTGCAGCTGAGTCTGACCTGGAGGGATTTATGGAACCTCCAACCCCTCATGGCCTCATTGTGTGGTCTCTGCTGGCCGAGGGCCTGCAGAGCCAAGGGTGGGACAGTGAGGCATACCCAACAGGCACTGGGCTGCACCTCTCCGGGGACTCCAGGTGAAACAAGTGTGTGCATCCTGCCCAGGACACTGTGTCCACCTGTGCCCACGCACTCGGGGCTCCCTTGGTGCACTCAGCCCCACACAGTGTCCACCCGCTGCTTTCCCGTCACTGTGGACGCTTGCAGCCATGTGTACTGCATGCATGTGAGCAGAGCACATGCACAAGCCGGATTCCCTTCGGTCGGTCCTGCCCCTTGAGCTCACTCACCCACTGGACAGTCGCTGAGCCCATGGCGAGCAGGACACCACTGGACACCGTGGTACGAAGGGAGAGCAGGATGGACACCCCCTGCCCTGTCATAGGAGCATGAAGTTAGGAGTCCAGGTGGTGCCAGGCTTGTACCTCAGACACAAAGAAGGGACGGGGTCTGAGTCAGAGGCGCCTCCTGGCCAGATGTGGGCTGGATGGCTGGGCCCAGATGGCAGCACTAGGCCCCGGGAGATCCAAGCAGTGGTTCTCGGGTCCGACACTGGCCCCTCAGCAGTCGAGGGAGCCACGTGGGTGCTGCCCATCCCAGATCCGTCCCCAAGTTGGGGCGAGATGAGGGATTCTGCAGCAGCTGGGCCCCCAGGTGGGTCAGCAGCTGGCTGGAGCAGCACGTGCCTGGTCGCCAGGCCAGACCCTCACCTGCAGAGAAAACCAGTCCAACCACCAACACCTTTCCTCCACCGCAGCCCACATCAACATTGGAAGTGGCTCAGCAGGTGTTTCTAGAACCAGGAAACATGGTAAATTGGGCCCTGTCCACATAGGATGAGCGTGGATGTGTGTGAACCAAGCTGCTGGCCCTGCTTGGGCAGAACAGCCCCACGGAGAGCTCTTGGCTACGGCGTCTCAGTTCAGTATCACCCATGTGGACGGACATGCATGTGCTCTGTGTTGTCTGTGCTGGAGGCATGTTGACAGAGCTCTCCGCCCCACCCCCAGGGGGATGTCATGAGGCCACAAGGCCACAGAGCGCAGAGACGTGTGAGGACACGTGGGGTGTCATGGTCGACACGGCACCACGTCCGGTTCTCAGACACAGAGCTGCTTCTAAACCTGCTGAAAACCCTTTGGTTTCTCTCTCTTTTCAGGGGGAACCCATGCGTTCTGCATTTCATTCTCATGTCAAGTCAGTTTTATATCAAATGAGTATCAATTTTCTACTCAAAATACTTTAAAAAGTGTGCCTAGATACTGTAGCCTACCCATGGTAGGCTGTAGTGTTTTCTTGCTTAATCCCATTTAATAAGTGACTTTTTAGCATTTTAGTCCCAGGGAACACACTGACCACATATCCGTGAATGGATGTGGGCCTTCTCTCCCTGTTCTCTCTGATTAGGATTTGAGATTTTAAGGCCTGTCTGAAATCTATTAATTCTACCCTCCATCCGGTTCTGCCCTAGATTCAGATTTAGCGGGTGGGCCTCGTTCCTCATTCCCAGTGCTGGAACAACTCAGCGAAGTAAAATGGTAATGGTTGAGCGTGGGCGAGAAGGGTTGATGAATCCGATGGCTTCCCTGGGCCACATGTAGCAGTTCTCATGTGATGGTTTGTGAGTGAAGGAGTGCCCAAGCCTGTGGTCATTTGTCCTGCAATACGTCCAGAAAGTTCAGTGATTCAGACTGATTCAGGCCCCTCAGGGCCTCTGGGATGGACGACCAGTAGATCAGCTGCGTAGGCCTGACCCTTGGACTGTTTGAACCAGCCACACGTGAGAACATTTCCCAGCAGCGTCCTCATCAGCTGTTGAATATTCACATGCTGGAAACCTTGGTGCCTTTTCTGAAAGAGCTGCTGGCAAATTTCTCTGGAACTTCGAATGATTCCTTCCATCATTCCTCCAGCCCAGTGCTGGAGCTGCAAGTGGAAAACGTTTCCAGGACATGGAGGTTTCCATGGGGTCAGTCTGGAAGTCAGATGCCAAGGTGGACAGGCCCCACCTCATGGAGTGAAACACAGTGGAGAACACGGCTGTGCCCAGTGCACATGTGGGCACTGGGTCTGGCAGGACCGGGGAGGCTTGCTCTGGGCCTCGGGTGACTGTCCCTTTGGGGGCCAATATCAGTCCACAAACAACACGCCTGACCCACAGAGGGCTCACTGGGTCCTGCTGCTGTGATGACTCAGCCATGAAACTGGAGGAAAAGGTCCAAATCTTCACCTCTTGGCTAGCAGCTGCTCCATGACTCTGCATTCAGAGCCCTCATCCTGGGCGTGGGGTTTGTGGGACCCCAGGCACCTCTGGCCCAGTGTCCTTACTGGGGACATGTGGGGGGTCCCAGCGGCAGCTACGAAGGACTGTGGCCCTGAGGGCTATGCTCCCTCTTCCAGCTCTGGGGGTGGTCCTCTTCCTTCCCTCCCTCCACACCAGCCCTGGACCGAGCACAGCTGTCTGTGGCATTTCTAACTTCTCTTACCTTCTGGTTGTGGTATCTCCACCACTTAGGCCATCCAACAGACACTTAGTTGGTTCTAGTTATTTACTGCTGCTTAACCAGCGACTCCAAACTTAGGGCTTGCAACAGCTTGCTGTCGGTGGTCATGGTTTGTGGATTAAGTGGGCAGGTGAGTTTCTTGGGCTTGTGGTGGGCTGGGGGTGTCTGTGGCACTTTTCTTGCTTCCCCTCAGATCAGGCACCTGGTCTCCTTGGCTGGAACATCTGAGAATTTGTCCATTTTATCTGGTCATTGAATTTACTGGTATAAACTTAACAATGTTCCTTTACTTCCTTATTAATGTCTATAGGTTTTGTAGTGACATGTTCTTTTTATTTCTCATATTGATCATTTGTATCGTTTATCTTTTATTTTGATAAGTTAGATATTTATCAACATCACTGGTGTTTCTTTGAAGATTAAGCTTCTGGTTTTGTCGATGTTCTTAATCATTTTCTATTTCACAGATTTCTGTTCTTGTATCTATTACATCCTTTTTCTGTTTACTTTGAGTTTACTTTGCTATTTTCCTCTCTTTTTAAGGTAGAAGCTTAGATCTTCTCTATTGTTCAGACTGCTTCCCACAATATTAATGTATTGTTCTTTTCATTTTCATTTTGTTTAAAATATTTTCTAATTTCTCATGTTTTTCTTCTCTTCAACCCATGGAAATCTAGAAATACTTTGTTTTAATTTCCAAGTATTGGTGCTCCTACCAGAGCAGCAGGCAATGCAGGAGGGAGGGCTGGTGCTCACAAATTCCACAGCTGCCCAGGCCTGACCCTTGGCCAGTCTGGTGATGGCCTCACTCTTAGCTGACTAAACTCCTTCCCTCTCGCCGGTGCTGCCCATTGTCTGAACTAGCCTTTGCTGTTTCTGTGCATTTCCTCCTACTTCATGGGCCTGTGCCACTTAAAGAATGGATTGATGGACTTCCCTGGTAGTCCAGTGGCTAAGACTCCATGCTCCGTGCAGGGGGCCCAGGTTCCATCCCTGGTCAGGGTACTAGGTCTAAGAGTTCTCCTGCCACAACTTAAAAAGATCTTGCATGCCACATCAAAGATTGAAGATCCCACATGCTACAGCTAAGACCCAGCACAGCCAAATAAATAATTAAAAAAAAAAAAAACTCTGAAAATAAACTGTTTTTAAAAAGAAAAAAGAAGAACGTATTGAACCGTTTGGGGACAGATACTTAGAAATATGCTGTGATGCAGTGGAAATTGACACAACATTGTAGATCAACTATACTTCAAATTAAAAAAGAAATAAGATATGAGTCACAAATGGAAGCCAAAATACAATTTTAAAAAATGTAGTAGTTACATTAAAAAGGTTTAAAAACAGATTAATTATAATATCTTGTTTAGTCTAATGTATACACAATATTATCCTTTCAACATGTGATCAATATGAAACTATCAGTGAGATATTTTACATTCTTTTTTTCAAACCAAGTCTTCAAAATCTGATGTGCATTTTACACTCAAAGCCTCGTTTCATGTGCCCATGTGTCTGGGGACTGGGTCTGTTTTCTCTGGTCAGTCCCACAACCGGGGGAAACAGCTGGAACATCAGGTGTGCAGCTGTGGAGTCACTCACCAGAAAATGCGTCTGGAGTTTTGGCAAGTCAGCGTTGAAAACAGGAAGCTCAGTTTTGCTTTGTAATGGTTTCCAAATAATAGTGTGAAATCAGCTTTTTTCTGACTGTCAGGGGAAATTACGGGTCATGTTTGTTGGCACTGATGTTTTTGCATTTGCTATATAATACTGAGTTCAGAGGGCCTCAGGGGCCCTTCTGTGGCATTTGTTGGCTGTAGGCCTGGCTTCCCAGACCTTTCAGACCCCCTTCCACCCCCAAGCATACCCCCCCAAACACCCAGATGTTGAGATGCTGGGAGTCACGGGGCTTAGGTCTGTACTGATGGCTTCAGAACGCTCATGCCAGCAGCTTGCTGCATGGCAGCAAAGATTTTGTTAAAGGCTTTTTAAGTTTGTGTCTTTGTACCTCGCCTGCAGGTACCACTGACCTTATCTCTGTCGCCAGTTATTAAAACTCCCATTTTTAGGATTCCAGACAAATAAAATTTTGATGGCCGCACTTCGCTGACGTTCATCTGTGTTGCATGCCTGTCAGTTGCTCTATTGCTGGGGGCGCATGCATTGCATCTGCACTATGGTGTCCTGCCATACCCTGTTGATGCATAATGTTTGGGTTCTAACATGTTTTGTCTGTGTGAAGAAAGCTGCTTGGAACATTCGTGGACAGGTTTTGCGTGGTGCGTGCCCAGGAGTGGAGCAACTGGCTGTGCAGAAAGTCTGAGCACCTGCTCAGCTGCTTTGCAAAGTGGTTGTGTCTCACTGTCCTTCCGAAAACCTGTGCGATTTTCACTTGGTGTTGTCAGTCTTTTTAATGCAGCAACGTGAGGGTGTAGTGTGTTTCCTCACAGTTAAAACTTCGTTCCCCTGTCCCAGCTAGATAGCAGGAGTACCCCTCCCCATCTGCTCACCCTCCCAACCCCAGGTGTAACCACCGAAAAGGTCTGCAAATGTCGACAAATGTCCCCTGGGGTTGGGGGGGTTACACTGGAAATGTTACTTTAAATGGAAAAAGTGTCTTTGCGGATGTGATGAAGGACTTTGAGATTGCCCTGCCATCGTAAGTGTCCTTATAAGAGGAGTCAGAGGAGATTTGACCCAGACAGATGAGACACCCAGCTGCTAGCTGTGAATACAGGAGAGGGGCCCTGAGCCAGGGAGGACGAGCAGTGCTGGTGGCCCTCAGAAGCTGGAACGATGGTCCCCGTGCCTCTGAATGGAGTGGGGCCCTGCTGACACCCCGATTTCACACTGCGAGACTCACTTAGATCTTCTGGCCTCCAGGACTTTAAGAAAATAAACCACTGTTGTTTTAAGTCACTAAGTTTGTGGTAATTTGTGACAGCAACCACAGGAAACTAGTACAGTTACTGCAAGAAATAAGCCTTAAGTGACTGGGGAGATACACGGTGCTCATGGGTTGGAGAACTCAGTGTTGTTGAGATGTCTGTCATCCCCAGACTGATCTGTATGTTCATCATGATCTCAGTTGATATCACAGCAGTGTTGTTTGTTGTTGGTTGTTTTCTTTTTTAATGGAAATTGACAAACTCATTCCAAAATTTGTTGGAAATGCAAAGGTTTTAGAATAGTCAAAATTCATCCAAGAAAGAAGAACAAGGTTAGAGAACAAGCACTACCCAACTTCAAGGCTAATCCAGACAATGTGTGTTGGCATAAAGACAGACAAATAGATCAAAGGAACAGAGTAGAGCCCAGAATTGACCTGTGTGTACACAGACAACTGATCTTTTATCAAAGTATAAATGCAGCTCAGTGGGAAAAGAGCATCATCTTCGAACAGATGAAACACATGGATATCTGTATGCAATAAAATTGAACTTTAAAACTTCACACTATATGTGAAAATTAACTCAAAATGGATCCTAGAACGAAATGTAGAACTTAAAACTGTAAAAATTCTAGAAGAAAACGTAGAAAAAAAATCTTTACATCCCTGGGTTAGGGAAAAAAGTTCTCAAGATGCCAAAATCACAATAAGAGGAAAAAAATGGGTAAATTGGAATTCAAGAACGTTGAAAACTTCTTTGAAAGACATTGTTAAGAGAATGAGAAGACAGGTCAGGGGAATGGGAGAAAATATTTGCAGATAATTTCTGATAAAGGGCTTGTGCCCAGAGCTCTGTAGGGCTCTCAAGGCTCAATGGTAAAACAAACGTCCCAATAAAAAATGGGCCAATGATTTGAATAGATGCCTCATCAGATAAGGTGTATGGATGGCAAATTAGTTCAACATCATTCACCACTAGAAAAACGTTAAGTCCTCAATGAGATACCAGTGCATACCTGTTAGCAGGTCTAGAATAAAAAGGCTGGCCATCCCACATGTTTGCAAGAATGTGGAGCAATGGGAACTCACACTGCTGGTGGGAATGCGAATGATCCAACCACTTTGGAAAACAGTTCAGCAGATTTTTTAGAAGCTGTCCACTCAACTGCCTTTTCATCCAGTCATCCCCTCCTGGGTGTTTACCTGAGAGAAACGGAAGCCTCTCCACCCAGAGACTTACACACAGATGCTTGCCACATAAACTCCAGGAGCAGCCGGCATCCAACAGGTGAAAGGGAAAAACAGCTGTAGTTTAGAGCGAACAGGTGGTCCTGAGTGCAAGAAACCAGAAAAGAGCACGGACTGCGTGACTCTATGTGAAATCCTGGAAAATGCAAGTAATTTACTTGTGATAGAAAGCCAATCAGAATCCCCTGGCGGTCCAGTGGTTACAATTCCACACTTTCATTGCCAAGGGCCAGGGTTTGATCCCTTTTTGGGGAACTAAGATCCTGAAAACAGTGTGTGCCCGCCCCCCAAAAAAGCAAGTTAGCAATTGCCTGGGGGAGAGAGGGGGGAAGCTCACCCCAGGGGATGGACAAGGGCACAAGGAAGCTGGGGATGGGGTGGTTAGGTGTGTATACTTTGGTCACATTCATCAAACTTTAAATATGAACCATGTGTTGTGTGTTGATCATACTCAACAAAATTGTAAGTCATTTGAGTCATCCTTCATACAACTAAGGGAAGACATTAGTGGGCAGCCAGTTTTGTAGTCTGGAGCTTGGGGGCAATTAGAGATGAGTGGTCATTGCTGATGGGCTCCTGGGTGCGAATGCCAGTGGAGCAGGGCTCGGGAGCACTTGCCACTGGGGGACAGGGCAGAGCTGGAGGTCTGAGAATGGGGTGCATCTGTCCTGGACTGAATGCCCGTGTCCTCCATTTCTTGTCTTGAAGTCCTGAACCCCCAGTGTGATGGGACTGGGAGATGGGGCCTTTGGGAGTGACTAGGGTCAGCTGAGACCGTGAGGGTGGAGCCCTGTGATGGGATCAGATGCCAGAGCTCTTGCCGCCATGTGGGGACACACGGAGAAGGCCACCTGCAGGCCAGGAAGAGGGACCACCAGACCGGCCCCTGAGCTGTGGTGTGAATCGCCATCCGCTGTGTGCATCTCAGCAGCTCCAGCCAAATGAGGCGGTGCAGGGGAGCAGAGCCCATGTGTACTATCCAAACGTTCGGCTTGGCGGTCTCGAGGCCGAGTGTGTGTTAGTTGTTAGAATCAGTGGACTCTAATCGATGTTAGAATCAGGAGCACACGCTAGTCACTCTAAGCCAGTGCCATGGCTGGACACGGCGCCCATGCTCGGAGGTGTGGGTAGGCATGGCTGTAACCAGGCCCAGCATGGGGATGCTAGCCCTCCTCCCAGGGCCTTGCCTGAGACACCCGCACCCGCTGAGGCCGCTGCACTGCTGGGTGGGGGAGCTCGTGTTCTGGGCTGAGAAGGGTGGGGCTGACACCTGCCCTGTGCCCCCGATGAAGGCGGAAGTGAGCTGACTTCAGTACAGGAGTCGTCAGTTCCTGCAAATCCCCCTCGGAGGTGGTGGGCTTGCCCTCAGGGCCCGCCTGCCCAAGGCAGTGGGGATGCATGTTGTCTATGTGTATAGGTGTGTGCGTGTGCAAGGGGCTTGTCCGGGTTGAAGGCTGTGTGCCCAGAGTCCAGGGCAGAGAGAGGCAGATGTTCGGGTCTCCCTGGGAACCCCTTCCGCTCCTGGGTGCTGCCTGCTTCTCCGTCCCTGCCTCAGACTCAGTGCAGGCAGTACAGCCGAGTGAGGGAGGGAGACCCAGTCCCCTCTGTTATTCTCCCCACATCCTTCATGCCCCAGGGTGTTGAGGGAAAGAGCCCTGTGTTCTGGCCTCTAGTTGTTGTTGGCAGAACCTCCATGGCCCAAGCCAGGCATTGTGGCTGCAGGCAGGGCGAATCCCAGGGAAGCCAGGAGCCCCTCTTCACTCCTAGTGGGCTGGCAGGACCAGCCTGAGCTCGTGGGGGCAGTGGAGGCAGAATCGTGACCATGCCAGGGAGCTGGCCCTGAGTCCTGCTGACCTGCCCAACCCACAATGGGGCCTGGCCATGTTTCACATCCAGGAACACGTGACCTGAGTGCAGGAAGTGGCCGCAACAGGCCATTCATGGAAGAAAGGGTTGTTTTTCTTCTAAGACAGTTTTGCTCAAGGTTTCTTATAATGAGTCACTGGGGTTTTAGAGATGGGATATGCTCATTAAGCCTATACCGCCTTCTTCCGAGGGCTTCACGGCTCCCCTGGTCAGCTTGTTGGGGGCCGGTCTGGACAGGACCTCGGCCCCCTGCTCTGCTGCAGAACAAGGAAGGGGGACCCACTGGCAGCCTCAGGGGGCAGACGGGGGCATCTGTATACAGAGGGTGGCCGAGGGCCTCACACGCTACACTTCACACACCAGGTTAAGACATGACATTCCTTCACCTACACGCAATTCAAACAGTGACTAGAACTGATGACTGGCAAATTTCTAAGAGGATTGTTAAGACCCTCACGAGTTCTGTCTTGCTGGAAACCACATTTAAAACTCAGAACCCACACGTCAGCAGCTGCTCCACTTCTTAAGCCCACGGTGGGGTGGGGTGCAGGGGGGCCCCCATGTCAATCGCCAAGCCCTAGTCACCACAGCAGCCTCGCCTCTTCCCTGTGTCACCAAAGAGAAAGTTCCACAAACAGGTTTCCCCAGTCGCTTGTGGTCGGTGAGGCTCCCGAGTGAGCAGAGCTTGAGAGGCAGGGGCTAGGTGTGGAGTAGTCTCTGGTGGAAGTGTCTCGAAGCAAAAGTGCAGCAGACAGACTTGCTCAGGGCTGAGCGAGCTTGGCAGGTGAGGGCTGCATGGAAGGGGTGGGCTGTCCCAAGTGACTGTGCTGCTGGACGTTCACAAACCATGAAGAATACAGAAGAAACTTGTCCCAGGCACAGAGGATGGGGGTCAGTCCGCCCCACTCTGTTTCAGCTCAGCTTCTGGGCGTGCCTCCCTGTCCCCAAGACGTGCTCACAGCCTCACACTGTCCATGATTCGGGTGCAGGTCGGACCAGACGTCAGACAGGCTCTCACAGAGTCCATGGCACAAGTGCAGACTTTATAACCTAGTAGAAATAAAGTAAGAGTTTGGAGCCCCCAAGCCCAGCTGCCCACCGGTCAGGTGGACGAAGCCCCACATGGTGGACACGCAGTGCCTCTCTGTCATCACTCTTCATTTTAGGCATTCCTTTTCATTAGGGTGCAGGTGAAGCTCGATCAGCCCCCAGGGACTTGGGTATGGGGTTCCACCCTGTCTGTCCGCTTGGGGAGCCGGACACCGTTGATCTGCCTCTAAAGCCACTTCAACCTTTGTACCGACAGGGAAGGGACACGCACAGAAGTTTATCACTTTCTGAGTGACTTTCTGGGAAATAACCCGGGGGGTTGTGTGACAGCTGTTCTTCTCTGTTCATTGTGTCAATGCTAATTGCTTCCAGGTGTTTACCTCCAATGGCCCCACCGTGATCATGCCCACCTGGTTCTGCTCCCGAGCCTGGTTCGCCCACGTGGGCCCGTTTGATGAGGGCGGGCGGGTAAGTGTGGTCCGTGGATCCCTCCTCTGGGCATGCGGGGAGGGGCTGTGAGGGCCTTCCTGGCGCTCCCTGGGGCTGCATGCAGGTGCTGGGCTTCCCAGGGAGCAGCGGATTTCTGTGTGAAGAAGACTGTGGGCATCTGCTCTGGGCTCATACCTGCGTGGCCACCTCATCCTGGTTTAAGGACTGTTTGTGGGAAAGCGCAGGACGCGAGCAGTGCCGCCATGCTACCTCGGACGGCAGCGGGAGAGGAGCACCCTTCGCTCCCCTGCGGGCGGCGGCCCCAGAGCACTGGGGTACGAGCTGGCCTGGGCCTCACCCGCAGGGCAGGGCCCACGCTGGCCTCTGGCTTCGAAATGGGGACGGGACACAGACCCCGACCTGCTCCTCCTCCCTCCTCGACGGCCTTAGAGGGAACACTCCGGCAGAACACTCGGTCAGAAGGTAAATCTTAAGGTTGATTAGTTTGCTTTCCTTTAACCTTCCTTAAATTGGCTTTGAGACATATGTTCTGATCTCGTGGTGGATGGAGCCCATGGGCCAGATGTGTGAAGGCCCATCAGGCCAGAAGGTAGGGGTGACACAGGCCCAGGCTCACCATCTGCCCTAGGACCTTGGCCCCCCATCCGGCCTGCTTGGAGTCTCCTCTCCACTTCAGAGGGGACCGTCACCCACTTCCAGGGGCCCAGTGGATCCTTGGCTTGGGCCCCCCACCCCCCGACCCCACTCAGCATTTCTCTGACCACCTCCAGGGAGAGGCTGGCTCCTCTGCTGCCCCCTGCACTGGACCCTGGCCAGACAGTCCCTCTCATGACTACCCAGACATGCCCTCCAGGAGCCGTGCTGGTCTCACGTGTACAAACCAGGCGCCCAGCCCGCCTGTCCTCAGGACTGGCCAGAGTGGGGAATGTCTGTTCCTCAGATCCACTGGCCCTCTCTGACCTGGAGGGTCTCATGAGCACGTAGCCACACTCTGCCCAGGGACTCCCACCGGGGGCTGCAGGGGGCCAAGGCCAGAGAAATGGTGGGGTGTCCTCTCTGCCAACAGATTCTCCTTGAAATCAAGACTGGGGGGAGCAAAGGGACACCCCATGAGTCTCCCCACCACTAAGCAGGTACTGCAAAAGCTGCTCTCGCTGGTGCTGAGTCCAAGCACCTGCTGTTCTCATTCCTCTGCAGCAAGTAGTTCCAAGATGGTCATCAGGAGGCATTCCTTAAATCACAGCCGTGAGCAGCTTCAGGACAGGAAGTGTGTCAGGCCTCTTAGCACAAGTTAGTTCTTCCTGAAGAGCGAGCTGTGGAAGGAAAAGTCCATCCCTCTCTTTGTACAGTGCTCAGGGATCAGGGACCAAGGCCCTGGGCTGGGATGGGGCCGTGGCTGCAGTGAGTAAGGGATGTGGGCATGAGGAGGGAGTCACAGATGGCTATGAAGCCCACTACCAGGATAAGGACATGAGGTGTTTCCTGGTTCCTTCAGGCCTTCCTCCAAGAAAACAGGTTGAGCTGAAGAGTTATTTGTGGAATGCATTTGAGGGAGCACCATGTGCTGGGAGCTGGATTTAGGTTTGGGGGCTGGTCCTCAGCTGATTGTCTGGGTCCGGGAGGCTGCCGTTCTCACCCGGGAGGGAAGAGCAGGGAACTGGAGCCGCCAGGACAGTTGTGCTAAAGGTGGTGGCGAGACTCAGGGATAAACAAAGACACAGCGGGCATGAGCTGGAGCCCGAAAGGTGCTCAGATTTAAATCAGGAAGATGCACTCCCAGAGTGAGGTGGTGGGGAGAAGGAGAGTTGGAGGAGGGCGCGGGACAGCACCCAGCTTTGAGGGGTCTGGATGTCCCCAGGAGGCAACTGTTTCAGGCCCTTAAACCAGAAGGAAAGTGACCAAAATGGTGTTTGTTGGTTCAGAACAGGGCTCTTCGGAGGTTGGGGATGGCCCAAAGGGGGTCGTGGTTGCTCGGAAGAGCTGCTGCCCAGCACGGCAGACACTTTTCAGAAGCGCCTTTGCACCCGTTGGAAAGATCTCAGGCTTGGAGTCGCTGTGTGGCTTATGGGGCGACCCCAGGCTCCTTGGCATTTTAGCCATTCTGACTGGAGTTGTGTGCTTTCCTGTTGTATTTTAATCTACATTTTCTAGATGACTTACGACGTTGAGCAATTTTTCATGTGCGGATTGGCTGCTCGTATGTTGTTTTATGAAGGAAGCATCCAGACTTTTTTGCCCGGTTTTGAGTGGAGCGTCTTATTTATTTGGCCGAGGAGGTCTCAGTTGCAGCACACGGGATCTTCCATCTTCGTTAAAGCACGTGGGATCTTTAGTTGCAGCACTCAGATTGTGGGATCTAGTTCCCTGACCAGGGATCGGACCCAGGCCCCCTGCACTGGAAGCCCAGAGTCTTAGCCACTTGGATTTGATGCTTCCAGTGCAGGGGGCCTGGACCGCTGGAGAAATCCCTGTGGTGTCTTCTTGTTGAGGTGTTGGTGTTCTGGGTCAGATACATGCTTGTGAGTATTTCCTCCCATCCTTGCTCTCTGTGTTCTGGGATCTTCCCTCTCCCACCTGTGCTTGCCCAGGTTCCGTCCTGAGGACGTCAGGGCAGCGAGGCTGGGGCGTCCACCTCTGTTTTGTGGGTTTCATCTCCCCGCCTCAGGGCCACCTGCTCTGAGCCTGGGCCTCACAGAGGTTGGCCTCTTAGACACCCAAAGCCAGAAGCCAGCATCTTCTCTAGTGCCTTAGAAACCTCTCTTGGTATCGAAGAAGGTTTGTATTTTGTCGTCTCTGTGTTAATTGCCCTTAATCCCACACACTCTACTTAAACCTTTCCTGGTCGGCTTTTTGTGTTTGTTTTTAAAGGTATTCTGACTCCCACCTGTTGCTTGAATGGCAATCAGTAGGTCAGCCTATTCCCTCTCTCCTGCTGATTTTGTTGTGTGATTTCTGCTCACGTCAGAAGGCGACCCCACGTGCTGAGTCCCCAGGTGCCTGGACTCGGGAGTCCCTGGACTCAGTCTCACAAGTCAGGCTTCCCCACGTCTGAAGGGCCATGGCATTTCTTGTTCCTGCACATTCAGACTGTGGTTTTGGACACATGAAGGAGGGATGGACTGGACAGAAGACCCTGGGCCACACCTTCCCTCCCATCCTGAGGACACAGCTCTCTGCTGCCTCGCTTTGCCTGACACTCCTCGGACTCACTCGGCTTTGTAAAGTGCTCAACCTTTTCCTGGAGGCAACAGGGGAATTCTTCCCTTGTTGTTAAAGACTCTTGGTTTCGCTGGGGGTTGTCTTCATGCTGATCTGGTTCCGATATGTAGGAACCAGGTCTGCTTTTATCTCTTTGGCTTATAGTTTTAAGTTTTAGCTGTCTGCCATTGTTGTGGTTTTCTATTTCAATATTCACGATACATTGGCTAGATTTTCTGTGTCTTCCATTTCAACAACTTTCTCTTAACCCTTTTTTATTATTTAATTTTCTTAATCTTCACTTTCTTGTTTGTTTTCCTACATTTCTTCAGTGCCCCTTATTTTTATTCAGATCTGTTTTCCCTAGACAACTTGCTAATTTAGTCTTCATTTCTCACACAATTTTGTCTTTTTTCTTCTATTTCTTTTTTGAGTTCAGTCAACCCGCTCCTATTTAAAAGGTTTATTGGGGTATGAGTCATATAATTCACCTATTAAAATGTGCAGCTCAGTGTATTTTAGCACATTCATGGGGATGCACAACCATCACCACCATCTGATGCTACAGAAGAGCTTCACCTCCCAGAGAAGGCCACCTGCAGTCGTGCCCCCCACCCCGGGCCTCCCCAGCCCAGGCTCCTCCCCCTCCTCCTCCCCTTCTCCTGTCTGTCCTCCTTTCTGCACGGGTCCAGCTCTGTTAGTTATGGAGTTTCTGGTTCAAGATGGCCTCCCCGTTCTCAAGCCTTGTGGAAGACGTGTGATTTCACTTGGAGAGTTGTTCACAGAATTTTTTTCTCCTTCGTGATTTTTGGTGGTGGTGTTTTTATTTGGGGTGAATGTCTGTTCACAGAAGTGTTTGTTTTCTGTTCTTCTCACGCTGGCTTTGTATAGCCTCTGCGCACAGGATTCCTACCCCAAGGTCGCCCCCTCCATCATCCCAGGGAAGTACAGCAGCCTTGAGGGCAGGAAGGGGAGGCGAGTGTGTCCCCCCTTCTCCTGTTTCCTTTCATCCCACAGGATCCTCATCCCCCTTCTCCACATCTCTGAGGGCACATGCCCTTCCACACCCCAAGGGCCCCCAAGGCAGGCAGTGATCCCCCAAGTCTTCTCAGGCCCTTATTTCCATGGAGGACTGGGGCTCGGCACCTGGTTTTCCACCTCCTCTGGCTAAATTCTCAGTTGTCTCTTTGCCAGAAATAAGGAAACTCGGGGGTTGAGTTCCTACTTGTGATGAGCAGAGAGGACATCTTCTCTCCTTCCTAAATTTATAAAGCGCAGAGTTACGATGTGCTCTTGAAAGGTGCCTTTGAAAATGCCAAAAATTAGAAAAAGGAAAAATATACAAATCACCTGTGAGCCCATCGCCACACGTCTGCTCTGAACTTTTGTGTGGGGTCCTTTTGTCTTTTACCGTGGACAACTTTTAGCTGAGCTGCAAACACTTTTTTTTTGTTTTCTTAATTTTGGCTGCACTGGGTCCATTGCTGCTCGCCAGCTTTCTCCAGTTGCGGCTAGTGGGGGTTCCTGTCTAGTTGCAGTGCGCATGCAAACACAATCGTGAAATCTGACTTTTAACATTTTGGTATAAATCCTTTCATGACTTGTGGTCTTTGTGAAACTGCTTCAGTCACCACAGTGGTCCATCAAGTCATGGAATGACTCAACCAGCTGACACTGGAAGTGAGGCTATTCACATGGTTCCCGCATCACTTTCCTATGCTGTCTGCGGCCCTGACTGTCTTGTGTGTTGAGACCCCTGGCGGCTATTCCCTGGGCAGGGATGGCTTTGCATGGGGACCGACGTGGTGCTCAGTGTGGCAGCTCAGGAGTGAGAGCCCACCGGGCTGCCCCTGGGGTGGCTCTCAGGCCTGAGCCAGGAGGTGGCAGAATTCATGGCTGGGTGATCACAGACCCCAGTGGCTGGGTGCATAGGGCCCAGTCAGGGGCTACACTTGGGCCAAGGAGCTGGCCAAAAGGGGCCAGGAGTCCCCTCTCCCCCCAAGGGTGATGGCCACGGGGCTCTCCCAGGGCATCGAGACCTCAGAGGCCAGCCGTGCCGCCTTCCCCTTGGGGTGGATGAGCTGGCGAGCGACTGTGGCTTTACCGGGAGCAGTGGGCCCCACTGTGGCGCTGCCTTGGCCTCAGCCCGGGCTGCAGAGCTGGCTGAAGAGGCAGAACAGGCTGGGGCCGGCGCACAGCAGCCTCTGCACTGTGGGGAAACCAGCCTCTGCCCGGAGCAGGGGTCCTGGCAGCGTGCCCGGCTGTTGCTGGGCTCTGCTCACCAGACAACGCCCCGGGTGACCTCCTGTCCAGACCCTCTGCTCTCTTGGTTTTCACCTTGAACTCAAGGAAGTGAAGGAGCTGCGATTGTTATCCCCATCAGGACTGAGGTCCCCCAGCCCCGGACTGACCAGCAGGGCAGCTGCGGCTCCACCGGCCGGCCCTGGTCTGAGCCCTTCTCCAGATGAGGGTGGGAGGCCTGGGTTCTCACAGGACAGGAGCACCCGGTGGGACACTGCAGACCCTCAGACCTGTGTGCCCGTCAACAGGGAGGGGGCAGTGGGGTCCGGGGTCCAGTTGGAGGCCATGAGTGAGAATGACGACAGGGCTTGGGTCTACTCCTCGGGCACCTTCTTGTCCTGGAGCCCCTCTTATGGTCATGTTTGCTGAGCTCCAGCCGTGAGCTGGGGGCAGCTGGTTGTGTTTTTTTCCCGCTGAGGCCTCACTGGTCAGGCTGGGCTTGAGTGTGGGGGCCCCGGGCCGACCCCCGTCTCCCGTTGCCTGAACCAAGGCTCTGTTCTGAGTGGAGACATGTCTCTTCATCCTGCAGGGTGTCCCTGAGGACCTGCTGTTCTTCTACGAGCACCTGAGGAAGGGCGGCGGGGTCGTCCGTGTGGACCAGAGCCTCCTCCTCTACCGCTACCACCCCAGCGCGGCCACACACTCCGTCCTCGAGTACGCAGGTCCTGGGGTCCAGACCGGGCGGGGCGGGGGGACCCAGTCAGGTCTCTGCCCTAAAGTGGGGACCTGGGAGCGTGGCTGACACCAGGACACACGGCCTCCCGGGAGGGAGGTCATTCTCAGTCTGTGGACCAGCGTTTTCCTCAGGATCACTTTTGTTATTTATTTCAGTTGCTCTGGATCTTTGTTGCTGCACAGGCTATCTCTAGTTGGTCCTCATTGTGGTGGCTTCTCTCATTGCAGAGCGCAGGCTCTAGGCGCTTGGACTTCAGTAATTGAGGCTCAAGGGCTCTAGAGCATGAGCTCAGTAGTTGTGACACGGGGCTTAGTTGCCCTGTGGCCTGTGGGATCTTATTTCCTGGACTGGGGATCAAACCCGTGTCCCCTGCATTGGCAGGCAGATTCTTAACCAGTGGACCTTGGCTCAGTGGGGAAAGAATCTGCCTGCAATGCAGGAGACACAGGAAATGTGGGTTCGATTCCCTGGGTCAGGAAGATCCCCTTCAGGGGCATGGCAACCCACAGCAGTATTCTTGCCTGAAAAATCCCATGGACAGAGGAGCCAGGCAGGCTACAGTCCAAAGGGTCAGACACAACTGAGCACCTAAGCACACACAGCATTCACATGTAGATGTTGTCTGGGGGTCTTGTTCTCACTTGATTTGAGCTGAAAGGACTCAGAATATTCTGAGCCCAGCCCACCACTGATATGATTACAGGTGGGCTGGGGCATCCTCTTCCTTCTCTGCCCACCAAGTGGAGGGTGGCTAGGGCAGAGGTTGGGTCGTCCCCTACATGGGGCATTGCAAAACGCTGCCCCCCTCCCTGTCATGGCCACGGTCTCTCACGTTCCAAAGCTGGAGGTTGACTGCCAGGGGCAGGGCAGGGGAGGTGCCCAAAGTGCAGGCCAGGTGAAGACGAGGGAGCTGTGTTTTTCTTTCTTTAATTTGAACTCTGTGCGTGTGCACATGTATGTTTGTACACGTACGTGTGGGTGTTTTATTTCAAGAAACCACAAGTGTGTAGACCCTCGGTGCTACCATGATGCTGCTCACTTGGGAACAGAGAGGAGTGGAGCCCTGCAACAGGTCTGTGATCAGGGCATCTTCTGAGTGGAAAGAGCGTGATGCAAAGACATGCATTTGAGTTTCTGGACACCGAGGAGACTCTCTTCTTCCCCGAAGGGTGTGAGACTCGTTGGAAGGCGTGGCCTCTCAGCTGCTGTCCAGAGAGGTCTCCTGTCCACTGTCACAGCGGGCGTGATGCTGATTGGAGCATGTGCCCTGGGGGGGATCGCAGATGGCAGTGTCCATATTCGTTTGGGAGATCCTTGAACTTTCGCACGTGCACTGTTCCTTACTGAAGCTTAGCTTCTTTGTTTTCCAGCTTTAAGCAAAAGAGCTTGATTTCTCTTGTCTTTTGATAAATCTGAGTTTTGATAGAGTAGCTTTAGTGAAGCATCATAGGGAGTTTGTTGTCATGAACTTGACTCAACGTAAGTGCGATTTGCACACATGAGGTGAAGGTCTAGGGGGACATAAGAGTCCTAAATGTGTATATCCCTAACCACAGAGTTTCAAATTACACAAGCAAAAACTGGTAAAAATAAAGGGAGAAGTAGAAAAACCCATAGTTACAGTTGAAAATTTTAATATTCTTCTCTTAGTAATTGATAGAAGTTGGGAAGTCCGTGAGGATCAGATTTGAGCAACACTGTTAATTAATCAACATAACAGTAGACTTTTAAGGAACACTATAGAAAGAAAATGAAGTCGCTCAGTCGTGTCCGACTCTTTGTGACCACACAGACTGTAGCCTGCCAGGCTCCTCTGTCCATGGGATTTTCCAGGCAAGAATACTGGAGGGGGTTGCCATTTCCTTCTCCAGGGGATCTTCCTGACCCAGGGATCAAACCCAGGTCTCCTGTATTGCAGGCAGACACTTTACCATCTCTGAGCCACCAGGGAATCTACAAGGAACACTAAACTCCAGAATATACATACTTTTAAAGTGCAAGATAGATATTCAATTCAGTTCAGTCGCTCAGTTGTTTCCGACTCTTTGCAACCCCATGAACCACAGCACACCAGGCCTCCCTGTCCATCACCAACTCCTGGAGTTCACCCAAACTCATGTCTATTGAGTTGGTGATGCCATCCAACCATCTGATCCTCTGTCGTCCCCTTCTCCTCCTGCCCTCAATCTTTCCCAGCATCAGGGTCTTTTCAAATGAATCTGCTCTTCCTATCAGGTGGCCAAAGTATTGGAGCTTCAGCTTTAACATCAGTCCTTCCAATGAACACCCAGGACTGATCTCCTTTAGGATGGACTGGTTGGATCTCCCTGCAGTCCAAGGGACTCTCAAGAGTCTTCTCCAACACCACAGTTCAAAAGCATCAATTCTTCAGCGTTTCTTTATAGTCCAACTCTCACATCCATACATGACTACTGGAAAAACCATAGCCTTGACTAGATGGACCTTTGTTGACAAAGTAATGTTTCTGCTTTTTAATATGCTGTCTAGGTTGGTCATAACTTTCCTTCCAAGGAGTAAGCGTCTTTTAATTTCATGGCTGCAATCACCATCTGCAGTGATTTTGGAGCCCAAAAAAATACAGTCAGCCAAAGTAAAGATAGACATTACTTTGGGCCAATAAGCAAGTCTGAATAAGTTTCAAATGATTGAAATACTGGGTATGTTTTATAAATTAGAAATCATTAAGACATCTTGAATATTCAAAATATTTGGAAATTAAGCAACATGGGAAAAAAATCACAAGGATACTAGGGGGAAATTTTAACTAATGACGAAACAGTAGGTAAAAGTTTGTGGGATTTAGCTAAAGCAGTTTATAGTAAAATTTTTTGGCTTTAAAAGCTTATGTTATTAAAGAAAAAATGAAGCAATTATCTAAGTCTCCACATTTAAAAGTTACAAGACTAATAGCAAAGTAAACTCAAATAGAAGAAAAGGAATAAAGAAGGTGAGATTGAAAATGAATAATCAATAGGAAAAAAATGAGCAAAACCAGGAATTGGTTTGAAATAAAATCAGTGCAATCGAAAAACCTCTAACAAGATTGATTTTTAAGAGAACACAGATTGCCAGTATACTGAGAATTAATAAGAGGACATCACTATAGATCAAGAGATATTTAAAGTATAAATAATAATTACAATTAGATTAGTAATTTTAAAACTTTTCATAAAAGCCAAGCCAGATGGCTTTACTGATATATTCTATCAAAAATGTAAGGAAGACTAATACAAATCTTACGTGAATTCCTTCAGGAAATAGAAGAGAAAGATCTATTGGGTGTCGGGAGGGAGGAGCTTCACACTTACTCCCTAAGACCAGCATGACTCTGAAGTTTAAAATGTACAAGAATATTACAGGAAAATAAAATTACAGACCAATATCCCTTATGAGAATAGGTGCAAAAAATCACTCACAAAATATTGCCAAGTCAAATTCAGAAATATATATGAAAGGATAATACATCAGGAATACAAGTCTGGTTGAACTCTCCAAAATCAATTAGTATGATTTACTACATTAACAGAATAAAGGATAAAAATCTCACAGCCCAATAGATGCAGAAAAAGCATTTAACAAAATTCAATATCCATTTATGGTTTTTTAAAAAATCTCATCAAACTAGAAACAGAAGGAAACTTTCTCAGTCTGATAGTATCTACACAAACCTATAACTAACCTCATATTTAATAATTAAAGACTGAAAGCATTCCCTTCTAAGATGAGGAGGATGCGATCCTCCTGATGATTCCTCTCACTACTTCTATTCAACATAGTAAGGGAAGTCAGTGTAATAAGATCAGGAGAAAAGATACAAGCATTAGAAAGTGGAAGGAAAACTAGCATCATTTGTATCAATAGATGGCATGAGTGTGTTTCATAGGAAATCAAAACCAATAATATAGTGAGTTTTCCAGGATACAAGTTTATAGACTTGCAATAAAACAATTGAAAAAGGCAGTTTAAAAAATGTACAATGGCATCAGTAATAAAATATTTTTAAGTAAGGGTAACAAAGTATATCTCTATCTGCTAAAATCCATTCCAAAAAATTCTGAGAGAAATTAAAACCTATAAAATAGATCAATGGAGAGAGATACCACATTCATGGATTGGAAGATTATTGGGTTTTTTTATTGTTGTTTTTAATGTATTTATTTTTGGCTGTGCTGGGCCTTGGTTGCTGCATGCAGGCTTTATCTGTTGTGGTGGGTAGGGGCTGCTCTCCAGTTGCCGAGCACGGAGACACAGGACTCAGTAGTTGCAGTCTGCACCGTCTGGAGCTCAGGCCCAGTAGTTGTGGTGCACAAGCTTAGTTGCCCCGCAGCCTGTGGAATCTTCCCAGACCAGGGATCCAACCTGTGTCCCTGCATCAGATTCTTAACCACTGAACCACTAGGGAAATCCCAAGACTCAGTATTGTTAACATCAGTTCTGCCCAAATTGATGTGTAGATTCAGTGCAATCCCTGTAAAATTCCCAGCTGGCTTCTTTGTAGAAACTGATAATCTGATTTTAAAATTCACAAAAAATTCAGAGGACCCAGACTGGCCTAAATAATCTTGAAAAGAGCAAAATTTGAGGATCCATTGTGCCTGATTTTAAGACTCACTCTGAAGCCACACCAATCAGGAAAATGTATTGGTAGCATAAATGCAGAAATACATATCAGTGAAGCAGAGCAGAGTCCAGAAATAGACTCGCAACTGATTTTAACAAAGTCTCCAAAGGCATTCAATGGAAAAAAAAATATTTTGAACAAATGGATATGCATATGGAAAAAAAACTCACCCCCTTATTGAAGAGTTAATTCTAGATGGCTTAGATGTAAAAATAGAAGCAGCTAAATGATAAAGCTTCTAGAAGAAAACATCAGGGAATATCTTCACAACTTTGGGATAGGCAAACATTTATTAGAGAGGACACCAGACTCTCTAGCCATTTAAAACTTGACAAACCGAATTTCAAAATTAAAAACTTATTGCTCCTAAAAAGACACCATTAGGAAAATGAGTAGACAAACCACAGACTGGGAGAAGATATTCATAATTTATGTATCTCACAGAGGACGAGTATAAAGAATATATTAAGAACCTCTACCACCCAAAAATAAAATCTAATAAAAATAAGCAAAATTCTTGAATGGACATGACACTTCACAAATAATATATAAATGGTCAATTGGGCCATTAAAAAGGTTTCATCATTATTATCAGAGAAATGCAAACTAACCTCTGTACACCCACTGGAAGGGTTAAAAGTAATGTTTTCAATTCCAAATCATGGGGAGGATGTGGACTCACCAGACACACATTCATTGTTCTTGGGAGTGTAAACATGGCGCATCCTCTTTCGAAAGTTGTTGGACCTTATTTTATTAATTGATACCTGCCCCATGACCCAGCAATTCCATGTCTAGGTGTTTATCCACAAGAAATGAATGCGTTGCTCAACATTTGTCTATTAGCAGCCAAGAGCGGGAGCAACCCAGATGCCCATCAGCAGGTGATTGATAAACACTGCTGCAACGGAGCACTGCTCAGCATGAGAACAAACAACTGATACCTGCAAGAACAGGATTAATGTCAAATATACATATATGATTAGTAAGAGAAACCAGATACAAAAGCACGCATACTGTGGCTTCCACTTTTGCAACAGGCAGAACTAGTCCACAATGACAGAAACGAGACTGCTTTTCTCAGGGGAAGGAGGTACCAGAAACTTTCTAGGGTGATGGAAGTGCCCCGCCTCTTGATAGGGGTCGGGGTTACCTGGATACGTATGTTTGTCATAACCACCTGACTTGTATGTACACCTAAGTTCCTTGCTCTTATTCTGTGTGAATTTCATTAAAAATTATCAAACTGTCTGGCAGGTATATCTTCAGGGAAGTAACCACTTTCCCACCATCCATAAAATGGAGTTGGAAACTCGGGGTGAATAAAATGCAAAGATAGTTTTTCTGGACACAAGTCTTCTGCAGAGCTGAGAAGTGCTTGGACACCTAAGATGCTCTGCAGGGCTAAGACATGCCTGGACCTCTTCCATTGTCTCCTGAAGGTTTATGCACATGTGTCCTCACGTTGAGCTCCTGTGCAGCAAGGTGATGTGAAGGCAGGTCTGTGACAACCCTGGTGGTGACCTCTTGCTCCTCGCCCGTGGTGTGGCGGGTACTTGTGTATCTGAGGGGCCAGGTATCCGGCCAGATGGCTTATGCCACACACACCCTCATCCTGTTTTCATGCGATAAGTCTTTTATGCTGGGACTCTTCTCTTTTTGCAGTGTGAGGCTTTGCCACCCACAGTGTAAAAGAGGTGATCTCATGTTAGTTTCTGTGTCGGATTAAAGTCTTTGAGCAGCAAAACCTCACAGAGCAGCGAGCGCTAATTACACCTTCAGGCTTGTCAGTAATTGAATTCCTTCAAAGTCTTTCCCAAAAAGCCCTGTGAGAGGCTCCCTGAATCTTGTCCTTTACATTTTAAATCGAGAATGATCAACATTTATATCATCTAACAGTTTCACTATGAAATACTTCCAACAGCCAGAAGGCATGAAGGAATCGTCTTTAAGATGAAGTTACCCATTTCCCCAAATCTCCTGCATCTCCCAGGTTCCATTTCCTGGTGTCCCAAGCGGGAAGTTTATTTGCCGTAGGATCCGTTTCTTTATACTTTGACCACGTGTGATGTCGTCTAAACAGTATACTTGCCCTCTTTAAAAACGTGATGTTGGTGGCACATTCTGCCTCATTCTTTCTGAAAGTGGCAGGTGGCAGGTGCTGGACACCAGGGCGGCCGAGTCTCCCTTGGGCTCCCCCAGTTCTGTGCCCGGTGTCCCCCACACTTCCTGAGCTCGTAGACATGGGCTGGGCATGTCTGACGGTCCATGTGGGGCAAGAGGTGCGATCTTGGTGTCTGGGCTCCTGGGTTCAGTCACTCAGCCAACAGCTAGAGCGCTGCCACTCCCCGCCTCCAACCTGGGCCCCAGACCAGGGGGACTTGTGAGGCAGGCTCTGGGTCGGGGAGGAAGGCCTGGGGCATCAGAGGCCCTGCCCTCCTGGCTCACGTCCTTCATCAACCCCTCATCAACCCCTCACCCCCGCAGGACCACCATCTGGGCCCACCGTGTCCGCTTCCTCGAAGAGCAGGCCCTGCCCCACTGGGCAACCTTCACCATCTGGAACGCAGGCCGGCAGGGCCGCCGGCTCTACCGTAGCCTGACCTCGGGCTCACAGCGCAAGGTGGGGGCTCACCCCTGCACCACCCCCGCCCCAGCCCCATACCACCCCCTACCCCGCCCCACCTCCCATTCCTGCCTGTCCCGCAGCATTGCCCCCGCTGCCCCTGAGACTGTGTCCTGTGTCCTTCCCAGGTGGCTGCCTTCTGCGACGTGGATGAGAACAAGATCAGAAAGGGCTTCTACTGCTATGAGGACTCTCAGGTGCGGCACCCCCTGCCCGGGAGCCACTCACACCACACCTGGCCCACCTCTGGGTGCCATCCCAGGCCTTTTGAGTAGACACTACCCAGAACCTTCCTCCTCGGGAAAGGCCATCTGAGCCCAGATAGCTGCCAGGCTTGGCAGAGGCAGCCCCCAGGCTCCTGGAGTCTCTAGGACCCCAGAGGGCCCCTGTGCCTGCCCCCTGCTACCTGCAGCCCCACTGAAGAGTGCTGTTCATAGGCCTGGGTCTGTCCACTGCCTGCCTCAGGAGTCCTGGGGTAGCTGTCGATGGCTGGGCCGGGGTGTTGGAGAGCATGTCCAGTCCTTGGTCTGGCCACAGCCCTGGTGCCCATCTGAGGGCATCAAACTGTGAACAGGGCAGACGTGGGGGAGCAGGGATCAACGTAGGGCAGCCCATGACCCTTCTCTCCTCTCAGGAAAGGCCCAAGCCCCGGATCCCAGTCCTGCACTTCCGAGCTGCACAGCCACCCTTTGTCATCTGCGTGAAGCTGGTGAGTATCAGTTCTCCTCCCACGTGTGGCTAGGACAGCCCCAGGGTCAGGTAGTATGTCGTGTCCACCAGGAGGGCATGGGCTAGGATGGCAGGTGGCAACCACCGCTCTGGGGGTGGAGGGCAGGAGGGTGGCTGCATGGGGGCAGGGACGGGAACAGCAGGGCCACCTCCAGCCAGGCCCAGAGTGTCAGGGAGGCGGCGGTGCCCCATAAAGCAGGCTGCATTTCCCATGAGAGCTGCAGGGGATGAGGCCGCCCAGCCGCACCTGTGTGGCCCTGCGCGCCCACACCCACTGGGTGACCAGCGTCCTGGCGGTTTTCTCCATCACAGCCTCGCCTTTTCTCCCTATTTGCGGCCACACGGGACAGGTGCTTGTTTCTCGGCTCCAGACCGGACGTTGCGGTCCTGTAGGGAGGCTGTGGGTCCTTGAACTACCCTCTCCTCGTGGGGTTCTCATTCCCGGTGTGTGAGTTGCCATCATGAAGCCCGCTGGTGGGCTCTGGAGACGGCAACCTTCTCTTGGCTTTGGAGCCCTCGGCCAGCTGGCCTGCCCGTCTCTTCTCCTTGGTTTCCGGGAGCCTGGCATCAAGGGGTGCTGGCCCTTGGTCGACTAGTGTTCAGCACATTTTCTCTGAACAACAAGACAAGTTGTGACTTGTCTTTTCACAGGTTCTTCCCAGAAAAGCTTACTTTTAACACAGTACATTTATCAGCTTTTCTCTCATGATGAACACTTCTATTGTTCTCTCATTTTGGAAATTCCTCCTTGTGGTCAGAAAGATAGTCACAAATGCAAGTGTCAAGTGTCCTTAACCCACCTGGACTGTGGGGCCAGTCCTGTGGGCTCATGTAGGGCAGGGCTGCCCCAAAGTGTCCCCAGGAGGGGCCAGTGGTGGCTGAGTGAGCAGGGCTCCGTGCTGTGCCCTGGGGACATGGGATGGTGCACAGATGTGCACACAGGCGGCTGCTTCCAGCAGCTTCCAGCCTCTGAGGTTGGAACTTCAGTAACTAGGGTGCCAGGCCAGAGGCCTTCCTGGAGGCAGTGGCTTTTGCAGAAGGGAGGCAGTGTTCATTCAACAGTTAGGCAACAGCAGCGGGGAAATGAGCAGGACCCGCCTCTCACCCCCACCTCAAGTGCAGACGCTCATTGAGTCTTGGGCTCAGGGAGCCCGTGGGCCCCACACACACTTTCACAGCAAAGGTGGCCCGCTCTGCGTGTATGCAGTGGACAAGCCCGTGGATGACACCAGAGAAAGGAGAGCCCTTTGCTGGTGACTGGTTTTAAGATCCCAGGCCTCCTCCTGTACCTCGTTCTGCACCGTAGTGTTACTCACAACTTCTAAGTGCAGTTTACTGTGTGGTCCAGGGGTCCCCCAGACTGGCCAGGGCAGCCCACGTGGATGGGGGATGTTGCTTCCCTGAGGCTGTGCTCCTGCAGGGCTCAAGCTGACACGGTATGGGGGGTGTCGCAGCGTGTTGGTCAGGCAGGGGGTCGCGTGTGGGGCCGGAGCACAGGCTGGGCGTCCTGATTCTTCCTGGCACTCGAGGCACCACTGTGGAGAAGTCATCCAACTGTTGGGAGAGTGGATGTGAGGACAGGCTGAGCCCAGGAGCCTGGCGCAGGGAGTGGCCTCGGCGCCAGCTGGTCCCGCGTGGCCAGGCACAGCCCTGGGCTCCAGCCCCACAGAAGCTGCAAGGCCGTAGAGGTGTGGTTCCCACTGCTCAGTCGGTGACTTTGCACCACAGGTGAGCTGAACACGGGGGCCAGAACAGAACTTCAGGGGCACAACAGGGTTTGTCAGTCTGAACAAGGCCACGTGAACATTCAGGTCTGATTTCCGTGTGGACGTGTTTTCAGTTCTCTTGGACACAGACCTGCGGTGGAATCGCTGGTCTTAGGGCAACTTATGCTCCACCCATCACCCAGAGGTCCCAGTTTCTCGCATCCTCACCCACTTTGTGATGCGTGTTTGTTCATCACAGTCGTCCTGGTGGGTGACATGGCTCTCATGGTGGTTTCCATTTGCATCTGACAACTGAGGACTCAGCATCTTTTCGTGGGCTTGTTAGACATTTCTCTGTCTCCTCTGGAGAATTGTCTGTTCAAGTCCTTTGCCTATTTTCTGATCAAGTTGTCTTTTAATCGAGTCCTGACAGTTCTCAGTATTTCTAGATTCAAGTCCCCAATCAGATGCTTCGGCAAAAGTTTTTTCCTATCCCGTGAGCTGTCTTTTCACTCTCTCGATGGTTTCCTTTGGTGCACAGAAGTGCTTAACTTTGACAAAGTCCACTTTATCAATTTTTAAAGAATACGATTTCATTTTGGCTGTGTTGGGTCTTGCTTGTAGCCCGCGGGATCTCTTGTGGTGGTGCCTGGGCCCAGCAGTTGCAGCAGGCAGGCTTAGTCGCCCCACGACCTTAGTTCCCCGACTAGGAACTGAACTCAGGCCCCCTGGATTGGAAGGCAGTTTCTCAACCGCTGGACCACCAGGGATGTCGCCATTTTATCTGTTTTAAATTTGACTGCTCCTGTTTGGGTGTCACAGCTAAGAAAATAGCACCCAATCCAGGGTCATGAAGATTTACCCCTGCGCTTTCTTCTAAGAGTTTTATGGTTTCTGCTCCTTCATTTAGGTCTTGGACCCATTTTGAGTTGATGTTTGTGTGTGGGGTCAGTAGGGGCCAGTTTCATGCTTTGGCAGGTGGCTGTGCAGTGACAGTCCCAGGGCCAGGTGGCCAGATGGCTCCAGTCCCAACCTGTCACCCTGAGGTTTTCTTGTTAGACTGTTTGCCAGGTTGAACCTGCATTATTTAACTATTGCTCTATAGCCAACTACAAACTTAGCCTCAAACAACACACATTTAGTATTACCTCACGTTTCTGTGGGTCAGAGGTCCGGGCACCACAGGTGGGTTTCAGCTTCAGGTGCGAGGGGTGGAGTCTGCCGGGGGCACTTTCTCATCGTGAGACTCGTGTGCGGCAGGTTCGCTTCCCGACTTGTGTGGTCACTGGCAGCGGTCAGAGCTCCAGGATGTTGGCCAAGGGCCTCAGTGCTCTGCTGGCTGTTTGCCACTTGCCCCCACTGCTCCCACGATGGCAGCTTATTCTGTGAAAGCCAGCAAGGGGCTGGGTCTGTAGCAAGACACCCGTCACAACAATGCATGACCTAATCATGGAGGTGATATACTAGAAGCAGGGGTTCCACGGGATGTAGGCGCTGTGAGGCTCGGTCATGGCCATCTGGGGCCTCTCTGCCACAAGGACGGACTCACTGCTCCTGTGGCCCTCACCCACCTGGTCTTGGATTTCCTAGTTTGAAAGCAAGAGGCCAAGGTAGGCGATGTTCCAAGTTGCCAGGGATGTTGGATGAATGATGACGGGGTTGCAAGGAGCAATTGTAACGTGAAAATTTAAACTATACACAGATGATACCTAACTTTGCAAAGAAGATGGGCTCTCTTAGGGGTCTACTTCTCAGGGACCCAAAATAGCCATGAAGCAGACACCCCCACCCTATGCAAACCTTCCTTTGGGAGCAGACGTTGGGCAGGAAGGGAGCACCTTTCCTGTTCCCGTCACCTGCTCTGTGCCTTTGGAGGGTCCAGAGGTAGAAACACAAACACAAATGTGTGATTTTTTTTTTTTTTGCCACACCACACCACACCACATGGTGAGCAGGGATCGAACCCTTGCCCCCTGCACTGGAAACACGGAGTCTTAACCACTGGACCGCCAGGGAAGTCCGTGTGTGTGTGTGTGTGTGTGTGTGTGTGTGTGTTAAACCAACATCAGCATGTTATACATACTTATTCTGTATTTTGCTTTTTCACCTAATGGTATATCTTGGAGTTAATTCCATATAAATCCACTGGCGCCACCTAACTCTGTTGTTCTTACCTTCATCATGAAGGGAGCTTTCCAGCACATTTCAGCCAAAGCAGGGAAGCCAGCCGTGAACCCACACTGCTGTCCTCTGAGCCCCAACTCCCCCAACCTGCAATCAAGGCAGATTCTAGCCTTGTTTCTTCATCGTTTCCTAAAAAGATTAAAAGCTTTAAAAAAAAAAAAAAAAAAAACTACCCTAACAACACTATCTCACCCCAAATTTCCTGATATCCCATCAGTGTTGCAATCTGCCTTATAGGTGTGCTTCCTCTCTTCGTGCTTGTGTGCTGGAATGCAGACCCGAGGTAACCTCCGTCTCCCTCTCTTTCTTGCGACCTGTTGACGAAACCAGCTTGTGGTGTAACGTGTTTCTAGGGGCTCAGGTCCAGGGTTCCTTGTGCCAGCAGGAACGCCTCCTTCACCGCTGGCTGGAGGAGCTTCTGAGGGAATCACATCACTCGTCCTAAAAATATCTGCATCCCACTCAGTTATATGAATGTTTCATACATTTATTATGCAGATATTATATATTATTATCTTAAAGAAAATGTACAGAATGTAACATCTTGCAGAAAAACCCCAACGACCTTTTTGGCCAACCCAATACTTATTGATGTAGCTTTAGGCCATTATTACTCTTTGCTATTAGAAATAATGCTGCGTATCTTTATATACGCATAATTTTGCTCAAGTGGCTACACACTTGGGAGAAATGTTTGAAAGGTGCTGGTCAAAGAGCATGCCTGCCATCAGCCATGAGACTAGCCATTCCATCGCTGGAGGCTTTGCCAGTTTACACCCCTACCAGTGACCCTTCTCCAGTGGGACCAGATGTACCACCTTTGCAAGCTGCTGGTGAAAAACAGTAGGTTATGGTTCCAACTGGCAATGTCATGTAGGTAAGGAGGGTGTGTTCACATATTCGTAATCATGTTTATTTCCCTTTTGGTAAATTATCCTTTTCATTGGCCCACTTCTCTATTGGTCTCAGTATTTTTCTTTATATAGTAACAAAAACAAACCACTATCTGTGAAGTGTTGCAAATTTTTCTGTGCCATTTGACTAAATTTGTATCTTTTGCCACTTAGAAATTTTTTATTTAGGTATAGTCAAAATAATTTTTCCTTTTAAGGCTTTTAGATGTTTTATTCATTCTAAGACAATCATTCCTGATTATGAAATTTTATAAAAACATTATCTAATCTGGTCCTCAGACTCCGGTGTTTTCCTTACATCTTCGATACAACTGGAATTTATTTTGTTATAAAGACTTTTTCCATTAGGATCCTCAGTTGTCCCAGCATCGTTTGGTGAGACGTCCATGTCTTTGCCTGTCAGGAAATGCCATCTTTGTGTGTTAGGTATGAATGTGTATTTGGAGCTACTTCTGGAGTCCTGGCCTTTTTCTACTGATCTGTCTGCTTTGCATCATTACTGAGTGTAGCTTTATAACGTTCACCACTGAGTGAGGCTAGTCTCCCTTTATTATTCTTTTTAGAACTTTTCTCACATTCTTCTATTCACTCTTGAAGGTTGTGCCAGGTCTTACTTGTGGCATGCGACTCTTAGTTGCGGCACGTGGGATCTAGTTCCCTGACCAAGGATCGAGCCCAGGACACCTACATTGGGAGTGTGGAGTCTTAGCCACTGAACCATCAGGGAAGACACTCTCACATTTTTCTTTGATAAACTTTATTGTGAACTCTTCACACCTTTAGGAAATGGCCAAAGTGTGGCCTGTCAGCTGCATCTGTAAATATAGTTTTACCAGAACGGAGGCAACAAAGGCGTAAATACGAACCACCTGCCCTTTAAGAAAACTGCGGCATCTGTTCCAGAACCTGCCGCACAATTTAACAGATGACAAGCCATCCCCCAGCACTGCCCGGTTCTGTGGTTCGTACTTTCTCAGCTAGTCCTTCCAGTCGGAGTGCATGGTCCTGGCTTGTGTGATGGAGTCGGCTATGTTCCCTGGGTCCAGCCTCCTCCACATCATGCTAGAGACCAGCTGTTCTCCCGCTGGCGTTTCGGGATCCAGCCGTGGGCACCCTTTGTGTGGAGGGTACTGACTGCTGTCCTTGGCTTGTGAGGTGGCCATGTCCTCTGCTTCGCTAGACAACGCCTAGGAAGCGGCCAGGCCAGGGGACACGCTTGGAGGCAGGGGGGTTCCAAGGCCCCACAACTAGACAGTGGGGTTTGTTTCCGTCTGATCATTGGCAAGGCTGAGACCTTTCCCACATCAGGTGTGTGGACCTCCTCCCCTGACGTTTCTGATCAGCTTGTGTACGGGATTATGTGTTTCATGACCTGTAGAAGTCAGTCCCCTGTACCCTCTGGGCTCTCGTCCTTCTTGGTTTTATGTCTGACCTTTCTGTTGTTTTAAAGAGGTCTGTCCACTCGTGGAAGCATCTAACTTGAACGGTTTTGTGAAGTCAGTTCCCTCCCCAGGTCAGGGACGGGCCTGCCTGCCCAGTGGCCCCTCTATAAACTCAGGTCTGTGACCGGGCTGGCCCTGAACCCACATGTGTTTCCTTTGAAAATTCAGAGATTAATGGGAGGAGAAAACAGGGGATGAAAACAGACAGCAGGTAGAGGACAGAATGTGGAAATTCCAGTTGTTTTGCAGGTAGAATGGTTTCCATTCAAATACTTCTAGTAAAACTTAGGTAATAGCAGTAGTTGCAGAAATGGCCAAGGACAAGGGGGAGCCTCCGTGTGGGGTCCCAGGAGAGGTGACACCCAACGGGAGGAACGTGGTGGTCAGGTCACCCCTCCCACGTCCTGCTGGAGACGCCCCGCTCTGCTGGTTATGGAGGCAGGAGGGGACCTGGCAGGTGGCGCTGGGACGAAGGACAGGAGCCTGCAGGTATTTCCCCAAACCTGCTGTGGCCCACACGGGAGGGCTGGGGTCCATGAGGTGGCCACGAGGCAGCCCCGGTGCACAGGCTCAGCCAAAGGGTTTCGGACCACCGAGTCCCATGCCAGCAAGGTCCCAGGGAGGATGTGGGTGGAGCCTGCCTTCTGCAGAGCCACAGCTCGTAGCCAAGGGGACAGGCCTGGAGTGGGGGTTAGGAGGGGCTCTGCCTGCAGCTGGTTGTGGAGTCACAGGCTCTGTCCCCAGGGCTGCCTCCCACCTGTGGCCCCTGCAGAGGGCATGGGGGATGGGGCAGGGGGACATCAGAGAGACCCCAGGATCAAGTCAGGACCAGGGAAGCTGGGTCTGCCCTGGACCCAGGCATGAGTGAACAGGACTGGCCGTGTGAGCCCCACCTGAGTCCCTGGGGTGGGTCAGCCACCTCCTGCAGCCAGGGGCCAAGGCCAGGGTGGGTGGAGGCCCCTCAGAGGACCCCCTGCCCCCCATCTCCCTAGTGACCAGTGAGACACAGTGGCCGGCGGATTCCCTTTGGGCCCCTCCCTCCTCTCAGCCGTGAAACAGGAGTTCATAGGGAGACCCTGGCATCCCCGGCGCAGGCTAGAAAGAGCTGACCTGTCTCTCCTCCCACAGGACCTCACGGGGGGCGCATTTGAGGACAACCTGAGGTCGCTGAACCTGCAGGAGGGCCGGGACTTCCTTCACTTCAGCTGACGGACCCGCGGCAGCTGCTCTCAGGTACGTACGAGGCCCCAGCAGCTGCAGCCCAGGGCTGAGGGCCAGCAGGAAAGGAGGGCCCTGGGGCCCCCATATGGGGAACATGCATGTGGGGGGTGGTGCCCAGATGCCCCACAAACCCTACTCACCAAGAGGGTGCGTCATTGTTTTTACCAGGCATGTTTTACATGTGGTCTATACCCCAGCATGTATTTCTGACATGTGTCCACGCGTGTGTCCACACAGACCAAGACCCAGAGCAGCTCCTCTGCTCGGGGCAAGGGCTTGGCTGCCCACCACGCCCTCCTCAGCCTCCCTCGCGTCAGTGGCACCAGCAGCTTGTACTGGTCACTCCCGGCTCCCCATGGCCACGAACCCCAATGCCCGCCTCACTCCCAGCTCTGGCCTCTGTGGAGTCTGGGCCATGTCTGGGTGGACGCGCGGCTCCGTCTGTGTGGGGGCAGCCTGCGTTAGAGACATGGGGCTGGACGAGGACCCCCGGGGACAGAGGCTGTGCACTGACGCTCGTCCAGCGGGGAGTCAGCCCCTCTGAGTGCCGCAGAGACCTGGGCGGGGGAGGGAGAGGCCTGCAGTGCCTGGCACGGGCCACAGGTGTGAGTGGTCAGGGGAGCGCCTTTTTCTCTGGTTGGTCCTAAATTGGAGGTGTGACCAGAATGGGGGAAGGTGGCAGTTCTGACCATGTCCTGGCCACTGGGGGCCCGCAGCTACAGCAGTCCTGTGTTGAGAAATGGCCTGGCACTGCCCATTTGTCCATTTGGTCTCTTGGTCTCGGGAGCCCAGTAGCTCTTCCCTGAAGGTGATGCTGGTGATACTGGGCTTGTCTCCTTGATCCAAGAAGAAATCATCGACATGTTGAGTCATTAGTGTCATCGATGCCAGAGTGAGTGATGAGTGCCAGGGATGGGGGCCCTGCCTTAACAGTTCATGTGAACGAGGCAGTAACTCCCGGCTCCGAGGAGGGTCAAGGGGGCTTGAACAATCAGGAGTGGCCTCGTTGTGAAGCCACGTCTGGGTCAGAATTCCCAGCCTCGGTGATTAAAGCACTGGGGTCTCTGTGTGCAGAGGGTCTCGGGAGACCCTTCACAAAATATAAAGGTGTCGGTCAGAGGCAGGAGAACTGGTGTTCTAGCCACAGGGCTCTAACACCTTCTAAAATTGCGGGTTTGTTTTCATACTGCTGCTACTGTTGTCAAAATTCTACGTGCTTTTGAAAATCCACACGGTAGCTCTTATTCTGTTACACGGTCACTGTTTTCAGGAATCTGCCTGAAGGTGTTTTTGTCATCACAACTGGGAGGGGCGCCCATCTGCGACACACAGCTCCCACAGCCGAGTCGCCCGACCTCAGATGGCGACAGTGTGAAGACTGGAAACCAGCTGTGCACCAGGGAGGTCTGCTGTACCCACAGGGTCCTATTTGTTCTCACCAGGTGAGGTCCAGCCGAGGCGGGCTGAGTCCACCATGGCCTCCACGCGTCCCACGAGAGGCAGTCTGTCCTGTGGCCCAGGTGTAGCGGCACCGTCCTGGCCCATGGCCCGACGGCTATGCCTCACATGTTCTCACCTGTCCGTCCAGACCTCACCCCAGGAAGCAGCAAACGGGAGGGCCCGAACCCCCCGGCTCTGAGACCGGCCACACAAGTGCCCAGGTGGGGGACCTTTACGTGCACTGGTCTCTGGACAGGCCTGCATGAGCGCCAGCCCATGTGGGTAGAAGAAGCCTGTCTTTGCTTCACAAACTCCGAGTGTGTACCCCACTCTGGACAAATGGAAAAAAGGTACAGACCATACGGTCCTTCCACTTCCTGGAGGCCACACATTGGCACAGCTGTGAAGCTGCCAACCACACCCTGTTTCAGTTCGGTGTTTGAGCTACCGTCACAAGTCCCCTGTGTGGATGAAATCGGTTCTCGCAGCATTCAAAAAACCGTCAGCTCTGACTGAACAAAACCACACGAAGGTAGGTGACTCGCGATGGCCGTGTGCACTGGACGCTGAATAGGGTGAGTGGGGAAGACGCTACCCCCCGACCCCTCAACACCCCCTGCAAAAGGACCTGGAGAAGGCACCCACTCCACCCCGAGGCATGGCGCTTTCTCTGCCCTGTGATCTGACATTAAATGAGTCTCCTAGAGCTTGTCAGCGGGTAAGACCGAGCCCAGCAAGGCCACAGCGGACGTGGTGACAGGACAGCCGTGGGAGGCTGCAACCTGTCTGCCCGGGGCACCCCCCCAATGGGTCTCAGCACGGGGGGTGGGTGGGGAGGGACCCTACAGGACCCTCTGGTTCCAGCTCCCCGACCAGACATCCCCACCAGCACCAATGGCAGACACAGACGGGGAGCTGCTCGGCAGGTAATTTTATTAAATGTGGGTTGGGGATGAGGACACAAGCACCGACAGGCCACGGCACTCGGGCGCATGTGAAGAGACGCCACCTCCAGATAACAGACTCCGGGTCCCTCGCGCGCACCAGCCAGGCCACCGTCCACGTCTTCCCTGTCAACTGTGCCCGGGCTTCTGCTCCCAGCCAGGCAGGCAGGCGTGAGCTCAGCTTCCAGGACCGGCCTCAGCGGACGGCAGGCTGCGGAGGACACAGGACAGGGTCAGCCGGTCACTGCTGTCTCCCCAGCCATCCCTGCGCCACGTTTCCTGTAGGAAACTGCATCGTGCCGCTTCCCCGAACGTGCTGGGAGCCCTCTGGCCGACACCACCTCTGGGCAGCGAGCGGGTGCAGAGGGGTGACTGTCCTGTCCCCACGTCACCCATCTTTGTGACACTTGCCTAATAACGTTGAAAGCACATTTCTCTAGGAAGCTGGTGTGTGGCCCTCACACAAGGAGACAGAGTCAACACTCAGCCAGCCGTCCTGTCACCAGCAGCGTCACCTGGGGACCGACCAGTGCTGCCCCTGCCCCACACCTGAGGGGGGGTCCTGCAGGGCCCCCAGAGAAGGGCCAGGCAAGGGCCGGACGCTTGGGGGTGGGGAGACTTCAACTCAGGAGTAACTCTGCCGCAAAGAGAAGAAATGAGTTAAGAGCACAGTGAGCTGAAGGACAACGGAGGGAGAGGGGGCTGAATGGAAAGCACCCACCCAGGCCTTGGGAAGCGAGGGCCGCATGGCCTGAGCCCCCTGCCCGGTGCCGCAGTTCTGACTGCATTACATCAGGAAGGAACGCCGTCCTGATGGGTAGTCCCTAACAGAACAGCAGGAAAACTGCAGGAAGTTAGCAGAAGGGGAAGCGAAATGATAAAATTGTCATTAACCACTGCAAATGAAGACAGGAGGAAAGAAACAGGATTGAAAAGAAATCGGCAATCTAACCCAGTAAATCCAAAATCACATATTAAATGCAAGTGGAGAAAACACGTTACCAAAAATGGTTAAACTGGATTAAAAAGAGGTAAGACCTATCTACTGTTTATAAGAAACTCGAATATAAAAACATACAGAAATTGGAAGTGAAATAATGAAGAGATAAACTACATAAACACTAAGCAAAAACTCTGCTGTGGCTCTCTCAACATCAGACCAAGACAACTTTAAGGCACGAAGCATGATCACAGATACACAAGAATATTTCCACCGATGGTCAATCCGCCAGGAAGGCATCACAGACTTAAAACATACAGGCACCTGTAGTGAGTGAAAGCGGCTCAGTCGTGTCTGACTCTTTGCAACCCCGTTGACTGTGTAGCCCACCAGGCTTCTCTGTCCACGGAATTCTCCAGGCAAGAATACTGGAGTGGGTAGACTATCCCTTCTCCAGGGCATCTTAACGACCCAGGAATCGAACCAGGGTCTCCCGCGTTGCAGGTGGATTCTTTACCAGCTGAACTACAGGGAACACAGCTTAAATGCATCACAGAAGTTGAGAAAACTAAAGAGAAATTGAGATTTTCTCAATAATCAACCAAACGGCAGCAAAGTACAGTCAGGCAGATTTAGGGAGCCCTGTGCAGTGCATTTAAGAAAAACCTACACAGACTGAAAGTCACTTTTCTCAGCCCCCACCCCAAAGCTGAGAAACGGAAAAATCTAGAAGACAAATTTAAATGGTGACTGACAAACGGCTGGTGGCTGAGCGTTACCGGGCACAAGGATGAGAAACCCTGGCGCCCTCTCCAAGGAGCTCACGCTCCCGTGTGGCTTCCCTGAGGACAAGAACAAGGACCAGGAGCAACTCTGCTCCAGACCTGCTGCTGCAGCAAACAGCTCACACTCCAGTTACTTTGCTCCTGTTCCCCCAGAAGGCTGGCCTTCAACAAAAACGTATAAAATACAATAAGGCAAGAGAAAGCAGTCTGAAGGGACAGTGCAAATGTGAGAACCAGACTCAGAAATGGCCGAGATACTGCAACTATCAGACCAGGAACTTGAAACAACTGGGATTACTACACCGAGGACTCTAGTGGACACAGTGGAAGCCACACAGGGACAGACAGTAACATAAGCAGAGACAGAAGAGCCAGAAGCCACCAACACTGCGAATGAAACAGATGCCTCCAGTGGGCTCATCCTAAGGCCAGACGTGGCCAAGGACACAATCAGTGAACTTGAAGACAAGTCAACAGAAACTTCCCAAATTGAAAGGCTAAGAGAAAGAAAAATGGGGGGAAAAAAAATCCAAGAACTGTGGGACAATTACAAAAAGACAAGCAACATCTCTGCTCCAAAAACCATAAAATACTGAGGGGTCCATGGATGGACACACCACACCATGTTCACGGTCAAGAAACTCAGAGCAGAGACGTCACCTCTCACCTAATGGACCTTCAGGCTGCAGGCAACCTTGGCCAAACTCCCAACAAGTCTATCCTGCAGATGTGGTAGGAACCCAAGGGCTGGGAAGAGAGACGACCTTGAAGAAACAAGAACCGTGAGACAGATAACTGGGCACCAGGGCCCACTGTGAGACCCCAGGCCCTCCCTGCATCTTGAGGACTGAGACCTGCGTCTGTGGCTGTAGGCTGGCTGGCTCATGGAGGGACAGAGAGACTCAGAGGACAGACAATCTGAGAACAAAGCCACAGGTGTGGCCTGACGCCACTGCGCAGCCAGGAGGGAGCTGATTAAGCAGATCATACATCCAAATGTAGAAAGTAATACATTAAAGCTCTTAGGAAAAAGACTGTCCACCCTGCTGCTGCTAAGTCGCTTCAGTCGTGTCCGACTCTGTGTGACCCCATAGACAGCAGCCCACCAGGCTCCGCTGTCCCTGGGATTCTCCAGGCAAGAAAGAACACTGGAGTGGGTTGCCATTTCCTTCTCCAGTGCATGAAAGGGAAAAGTGAAAGTGAAGTCGCTCAGTCATGTCCGACTCTTAGCGACCCCATGGACTGTGGCCTACCAGGCTCCTCCGTCCATGGGATTTTCCAGGCAAGAGTACTGGAGTGGGGTGCCATTGCCTTCTCCGGATTGTCAACCCTAGAGGAGATCAAAATACCCAAACAGGACCACCTGAAGTCTAAGGATGAGAAGGTCATCCCTGGAGGAGGAGACATTTGCAGGACACATCTAGAAAAAGGACCCTGAAGACAAAAGTATAGCACGACGGGCAACCTGGAGAGAACACAAAAAGTCTGACACGCAAGGAAAGACAATGTCCAAACACCTCAGACCTCAGAAAAAGTGGTCACGTTCCCATCACCAGGGAAACCAGGGAATGCCCATCGTGGACAGCCACACAGCCCTCAGTGCGAGCTGCCGGGGAGCACCGGTCACTCCGGAGTCTGCTGTCGGCACTGCCCACCTGAGTCCTCCGTCCGCGAGCCCACCGGCAACGGGAACCAGTGCCCCAGCCGCCTGAGGCGCACGCCTGGGGTGGTCAGGGCAAACACTGGGGTGCATGGAGACCTAGAGCTTCGACGCCACGCTCTCCTGCACATATATCCTTCCTCAACAGCCTCTCCAGAGCCAGGGTTCATGCCCAAGGTCAGAGGGACACAGCTGATGGGGACAGGAGGAGGGCACGCCCCCTCCCCAGGATCTCAGCTCCTGCAGGACCCACAGACTGAAAAGAAATAGAGCCCTGATTCTCTGCCAGGAACACACAAAATACTCTCAAGTCTCCCAATGACACACAAGCTGCAAGAGCAGCATGGAGCCCTCAATGTCAGAAAACCGCAGCTACGAGGTGCACACGCCATGGAGGACAGCGACCATGGCGGGTGGACAGCAGCTGGCCCGGGGTGGGACAAAGCCCTGGAGTTGGATGGGTGTCTGGGGGGCAACAGACCCAGCGGAAGGCTGCTGTGCTGCTCTGAGGGCGAGAGACTGGGGTGCTCAGCAGAGGGCCAGTCCTGGGTGCTGACGCTCCACAGGACACGTGAGACATGCCTGGCGGAAGAGAGCATGGGGGGCGGGGAGCAGCGGCAGGAACACCGCCCACCGCTCAGGACGGCCCCAGGGCTCATCCGGTGGGTGGGGGGCAGGTGGGAGAGGAGAGTGTGGGCCTCGGCTCTGCCCCCATCCCACACCCCTGCGGTGCTGCCTCCTGGGGTCCTGAGAGGGAGCGACATGGAATGTGCGACAGGCAGTGCAGCCTGGAATGTTCTAGACCCTGGAACTCAGGAGCTCATGGAGCCATGTTTGGAGGTCTCACAAGGAAGGGACCCCGGGTCCCTCAGGTGGCCTGAGGGGCAGGTGATACCTTGGGGACCAGCTGAGGTCTAGGCACGCCCAGGAGGTCACACAGGCGGTTCCGCTGGGTCCTCACGACCGGGAGCTCGGCGTCCCTGGGGAGGAGAAGGCAGGGAGCTGTGTCAGCCATGGGGACAGTCCACGCGGTTAAACCTGCCAAGATCTTCCTGTCCAGTGTGCAGAAACCCCAGTGCCCCTGAGATGAGGTAGAAATCAGGGAAAAAGGATGCCTCACCTACACTCACACAAGGCCTTGCTCCTGAATGCTTTCTCAGGGAACCCCAGAGGACGAGCCCCCCCAAACAGCCCCACGAGGGGCCCTTGGCCCCCAAAGAGCCCCACCCGGGGGCCAGAGCCAGGAAACACCGAGAGAGCAGGGAGATGGGGGCTAGCGCACAGATGGGTTTTATTTGACTTTGAAAGCTGTTTACTTACAACTTTCATTAAGAATAAAAATTATATTTAGTAACACCATAAAGAAAACTGGGCATATTTTTCTTTTGTAATCAGAAAAAAAAAGTTATCTTTAAATCCTCTGGAATTTTTTTACCAAGGAATTAAGTTATGGGAAAGCACCCCCTCTGCCCTGAACTGTTGAGAGGAGGCAGGCAGGTGTGGGGAGCTCCAGGGGACCCTGGGGCCCACCGGGCACTGGTAGCTTCACGTCACCCTCCCTTCACTGTCCTTCTCAAGCACGGAGGACATGCCTCTGTGCTGTTATCACTGACAACATCACAGACGAAGGTGTCCTGTCCAGCGGCTCACAGAGCAGAGGCGTCCCGTCTCCTGGGGCCATGCTTTCTGCTCTGGAATTTTCATCGCAGGGCCTGCAGTGTGTTCACGAGAACGCCCTCCTCCTGGAGGCAAGCATCTCCCAAGGAAACCTCAGAGGCCCTAAAACCAGAGGCCCTGTCCTGTCCTTCAGGGGAGCTGGGCCATCAGGCAGGGCAGGAGCTGCATCAACGCTCAGTCTCAGTGAGCAGGGCTCAGCCCTGCAGGAACGTCCCTGTTTTGAGGGAGGTCCACGTGAGGACATTATGCATGTCCTTCCCTTATAAGCAGAGTGGACTGACCTGGACGGAACCCAGTCCTGGAGGCCCCTCACTGCTGGTGCCTGAGCGGGCTGCTGCCTGAATAACCTCTGAACTTTGGTTCTGTGCCCAAAATGGGGACGAGGAGAGCAGTCACCCAGGAGCATGTGCAAGTGTGCACACACACATGTGGGCGTGTGCATGTGTGCGGTGCCTGGGACGGACAAGCATCACCTGTCTGTCATCCTTCGGTGCTGCCTGCTGGACCTGTGCTCACGGGCCATCCCTTCCCTGCTTCTCCATCAGTGCCTCCTTCCCCCACTCAACACCCCTCTTTCAAACCTGTCATCCAAACCCATCAAGAGTCGAGGAGCCAACAGAGATGGCGGGAAACTGTGCTTAAAACAAACCTGGAGCCCTGACTTGGAACAAGAGGTGACCCTGGGTGCCTAGGAGGGGAGTGAGTACCTGGGGTGGGAGGGAGATATTCTTCCGGTTCCCCCAGTCTGTTCCATTTCGGAACACGTCCACGTGTGGCCTTTTAGTGAGCAAAGGCCAGTGGATGGCCCTCCTCTGAAGGGAGTCGGAGCCTGGGGGCTCCTCCTCTCCTTGGGGCCACAGCTAACACACGTGGTGCGTCCCCACGGAGGGAGACACTGCCTGCCACGCCACACTTCCTTGCATTTCTGACGCCCCAGTTCAGGGGGCAGGAGCTGCCGTTCTCAAGTGATTTCAACCCCAATAAACTGCAGAAAGGGCGCCCAGAGCCACGACATGATCAGTGGAAAAGTGGCCACAGAGAAATAAGAAGTTAGCCTCTAAACAATCAGTGCTCAGAACAACCCAACTTTTCACTTTAAAAAAATGGTATTTGGGGAAATAATTCTCTTTGAAGATCTTCCAAGCTAAACACCCCAGGAGGCGCCAAGTGATCCTGCGCTATAGAAACACAGACACGTGGGTGAGGGGGGTCGGCCACACACACCACTGTCGCCTCGTAACCCAGAGTGAGCCGAGGGTGGGAAATGGTCTTTCTTCTAACCTCCGGAGGCTGTCAGGGGAGACCAAGCACACGCTCCGGGGGTCCCACTCGCTGAGGTGCTGCACCCGCCACGCTCCTGGGAGAAGGCTGGGCCCACACTCACCAGGCCGTGCTGCTGAGCACAGCCATGACTTCGTCCAGGACGGCGGCGGGCACCACGTCGTAGGTCAGCACCATCTCATACACCTGGCTGGCCGTGTTCTTCCGGATCTGGCGAGACCGAGAGCAGAGCTGACGGGACCCTGCCTGGGAGCAGGGACAGGGGCCAGGCAGCTCCTGAGGGCCCAGAGTCCCGGGAATCCAGGGAAGGCTGGCTGGGCAGACAGCTAAGAGGAGCTGACCTCGGACCCCACGCAAGATCCGTGGCCACAACCACCATGGCCACCCCATTCCCCTCGTCCCTTATCAGGAGGAGGCTGCACAGCTTCCGACATGTCCTCACTGAAATGCTTCGTTAAACCCTGCCCCTTATCAGAGCCGTCCTCTCACCCATCTTCTTGTCTAGCTGTGCCTGGTGGGGACTTATTTCACGGAACAGGTACTCTCAGAACCCCCAGGCCCACCCCAGGGGTTCTGGCCAGCAGGTCAGGGCCTGAGAACCTGCATTTCTGATCATGGGGAAAGGGGCATCTAGTGACCCCACTAGGAAAATGTCACATTTGGGTATCTCTTCTGCCAAAGACTTCCTAGGAACCTGACTCTGGGGTGGGGGTTGTGGGGTAGGTGTTGCCCCAGGTGGGGGTAAAGCCACTCAGCTTGGGCCTTCCAGGATCCCCCAAACAAGAGCCCACAGGACACTCATAGGCTGAATACCCACTCTCGGCGGGGTACCCAGGCGCACCTGTAGCCAGGATCCCAGGGGGCAGGGGTCCCCCTGAGTGTGGGCGTTTCCCTGGCACCTGGGCCCATTGCCTGGGGCTCCGGGGGAACATCAGGACCCGCCCTCAGGGGCCAAGCTCAACCATCACACGGCAGCTGCTGCATCCACCAGGCACAGGACGCCCCGCCCACCGTGACGAGGCCCACCCTCCACTGAGGTCCGCTCACGCCAACACCAGGAAGCATCAGCCCCTCGCACTGATGTCGGGGCCGGGACACTGGGCCCGGACACTGGGCCCTGGTGTCCACGGATGGGACCTGGGGCTCAGACACTCACCACGGGGAAGGGGTGGCAGAGCAGGAGAAAGAGCTGCAGGAGGACCTTCCTCCTCACGTCTCCAGGGAACTGCACCAGCCCACAGAACCTGCAGGGACCCCACACTCCAGTGAGTGACCCAGGACGCCCCACATCTTCACTTCCCGGGGGCAGGAGGGGACCCAGGTACTGCCTATGATGACCTCCAGGCCTCAGGGCCGTCTCCCTGCAGGAAGGCAGCCCAGGGTTAGCATCCCCTTTCTGTCGGTGGGGGCATCTATACCTCCAGTGTCAGGTAATTGAGTCTTGTTCTATGACAAGGCTCCCTGACCCAATACCCACTGACCTGTCTAGGAGGCTGGTCCAAGGGTGGACAGTGTGTGGCAGGGCCCCCCTGCTCCTCCAGGAATACGGGAACATCAGAACTAACATCCCCAACCCTGTGCTCTCAGCTGCTGGGCTGGCCTCTCCCCTTCCCTCCTTAATAAGTTCCTTGGAACTCACACTGCAATGCTGGACCGCAGTTTCTGGACGTCTTTGGATTTCTTGATCTCTTCCTTACAAAGCGCAAGCAGCTTCACACAGAAGGGGTGACTGAAAGGAAAGCACAGGACCTGGAGGTGGGCTTCCGGGGAGCATCTGCCGATGGCAGCCCCCCAAGACAACTCACCCCTGGGGATGCACCCGGAGGCACACAGCTGGCTCCTTTCCAAGTGCAGCAGGAGGCAGAGACCTGCTGTCCTGTGCACTCAACAAACCACCTTCCCCACGGCACCTCCCTGTCCTCATGGCCCCACAACAGGAGGGCAGGCCAAGCCCTGGTGGGGCCTCGAAGTAAAAGGAACACCCAGAACCCCAACCCCACTGCAAGCCCAGCCAACGTGTGCCATGGCAGCACCAGCCTCAACCCAGGCTCAAAGGAGGACGACCGCACCGTGACCGGGTCCCACGGACTCCTGGGTCCAGGTTCTTGGAGGGTCCAGGAGAGACCAGAGGTGTCTCCCCCCAGTTATGCCTGACCTAGGAGAACATGGGGCATGGTGACCACGACTGCGACCCCAGGCCAGTTCTGGATGCTGAGGTCCCTCCTGTCCTCAGCCTACGTGGCTGCTCCCCAACTTGCCTTCTTCCTGGTGTATCTGCTCCCCATCTCCCTAACAGTGGGGCACCCCCAAGGCTCTGCCAAGGCCCTGCTCATCTACATTCCTACCCTGGCCACTTGTCTACAACTGCCCCCCGGTGACCTCATGAGATCACATACCACCCATTTATTGAGGACTTTCTACTGAGTTCCAGCCTTGATGATCCGTCTCCTCTGGACGAGATCTATAAGCACCGAAAACCAAACATTTCTGCTTGAACCGAATGTACATGTCCACCATGTTGAAGTTCTAATTTGGAACATGAGGGTATTAGGAGGTGCGGCCTTGGGAGGCTGAGATGGAGCCCATAGGGGATCAGTGCGCTAAGAGAAGACGTGGTCTCTAGGTGGTCTCTCTGCCACTTGAAGACACAGGAAGACCACGTCCCTCTGCTGAACTTGGACATCCAACCTTCAGCACTGGGAGGAATGAGTTTCTGGTGTTCAACCACCCAGGCTGTGGTATTTGTTACAGCATCCTGACCTGCTAGGAGAGCCTTCCAACTCGACCTCCAGGCCTCTCAGGTCCACACCTGATCCATCCAGTCTTCCTGAGAACCACTGCGCCCTTCCAGTGGCCAGCCCAGGAGCCCACAGCCCTCCTCGGCTGCTTCGTGCCCTCACACCCACAGTGATCTGCTAGCAGGCTGCTCCCCTCCAGCACCAGCAGCCACGAACCCCCCAGCTGGAGGAGGTGAGCCTGACAACTTGGGAGTGCTGCTTTCTCCTACCATTTCATTCTGAAAATTTTCAAAGCAGGAAAATAGGTTAAGGTCTGAAACAGGACACTTAGCAAGTACAGCCACGCAATATACACAAGGGTCACATCCCACAACCAGTGGGCACAGCCTGTGCACGCACAGGCTACTGCTCTGACAGGAGGGGTAAGAAACACGCTGGGACACACCACCAGCAAGTTAGAGGAGAAACCCTTCGATGTTAAAAGAGCACTTGAGAGTCTCAGCAAAGACGGAGCAACAGGGACCAACCAGATCCAATCCCACCTGGCAGAACTGAAAGTGAACAAAACTCACAAGACGGCAGACTGCACAGGACAGGGACCACTGAGGCCTGAGAGGCAAAGGGGGTGAGCCTGCAACTGCCCAGCTTCCTGCCTGTGGAGGGGATGTGGTCGGCACACACAGGGGACCTGGGCAGAACCCGGTGCCACCCTTTTTCACATTGCAGGCCAGAGGCCCCGAAGGATTCACCTGAGCCCTGCTCAATACAAGGATGCTGCCCTGGCTGTGGAAGAACCCCCAGAAATATGACCCTCACCGACTGTCACCATCAGCCTAGGGGGAGCTCTGAGATCAAGTGACCAAGAGCAGAGACCTCAGAAGTGGGAGAAAATGAACCCGAGATGCCAGAGCTGCACACGGGGAGGCCGGCGCAGCGGCTGCAATGCTCTGTGCTCAGCAGCTGAGCAGCCCTGAACCCAGCGGAGAGGAAAGTGGCCTCACAGATCCGCTCCCTGCGCCCACCCCACCGGCCTACCAGTGGCCCCGCTCTGTCTGAGGTGGGCTCTTCACCTGGACCAGGTCGCAGCACCGTGACCATCACAGGTCCTCTGCAATCCCCGTTCACCATCCAGTCCACCGTCCGGGGGCCGTGCCCCACCTGCTCTGTTTCCCGTCCGGACAGTAGGAGCCCCCCCAGCGCCCAGGGTAGCAGCTGATGCTTCTTGGTGGCTCTGAGTGTGTATAAAAGCTGACCCTGAACATAACCAGGAAACTCTCTCCCAGAGGCCAGATCTCTGGATCTGATCAACGGTTCTCTGAAAGGTGAGTCCGAGGCTGAACCACTGAGGCAGCACTGAACACAGAACACAAGGAGCACTCACTTCTCCTGGGCGATAAAGATGTCGAAGCACCCGTTGGCCAGCATCTGGTCCAGCGTCTTGAGCAGTGGCACAGACACCCTGCGGGGAAGGCAAGTGTGAGACGCCAGGTGTCAGAACAGCGGAAGGGCAGACCTGCGCACATGGGAAACTCAGTGCTGACACGCAGGCCCTCCCTGGACGGCCAACAGCTCAACCCCAACCAAACTCCTGGCAGGACATGCAGGAAACGACAAGCCAGTTCTAAGGCTAATGTGCAAACACCACGGATGAAGGGAAGCCCACACAGCTACGGGAAGAAAGCGCGGACCTGGAGGGCTAGCACCGCTTCATTACATAATCGTGGCAGAGCTCAAGGGATCGAAACCGTGTGATCCTGGTGTGAGGACAAGCAAGTACATCCAGGAACAGACGAGTCCCAAGCTGGGCCGCACACCCACCATTTCTAAGAATGAGGCAAAATCAACGCAGTGGGAAGGTCAGTCTTCCCCACGCGTGGAGCACCGGGGTGTCCACAGGCAAAACCGGGACACAGACCTGGACCTGTAATCGCATCACACAGAAACCAACCCCACACAGTCCCAAGGTCTGAGTGGAACACTCAAACTACGAAACTTCTAGGAGAAAACCCAAGAGACAGTTGTGTAGCCTTGAGTCAGGCAGAAATGTCTTAGATAATGATGACACAAAAAACACAATTCATAAAAAAATAAGGATACAAACAAGTTTATCAAAGTGTAAAATGTTTGTCCTTAACAGAGAGACTGTTAGGAGTGTGGAAGACAAGCTACAGACTGGGAGGAAACGTGCAAATCACATCTCACAGAGGACTCGTCCAACACATGTAAGAAAACCTCAAACTCCAGCAGCAGGTTAAAAACAAGCACCCAGTAAAAAAAAAAATGGGCAGAAGATCCGATAGACACCTGATCAAAGAGGCTCTGCAGCAGCCAACAAGTGCCCAAGAAGAGGCCTGGCACCCTCAGTCAGCAGGGAAGGCAAATTACAGCCACAACGAGACACCGCACCCCATCAGATCAGCTGAAGTTAAAGGACCGACCAGGCAAGCTGTGGTGAGGACACGGGCACCCCGATTTCTCAGTGACAGAAAGCAGATCAGTGGTTGCCTTGGGGCTGGGGGGCCACGAGGGCTGGGGGCAAGGGGTCAGGAGGCAAACTGTGGGTGGCAGATGTGCTTGATTGTTTCATGGTTGTTGACATGAGTCAAAACTTCTCAGACTGCACACTTTACATGCCTCTCGTTAGGTGTCATCTACACCTCCAGAGAGCTGCTCCCGGAAAGAGCAGAGAGCCCCAGGTCAAGTTCCTGTTTGCTGAGACTGTCTGGCTCCCCAGGAACAGGGCCTGCGTGAGGGGCCCAGTGACCGGTGCCCAGCTGCCCTGGGCCAGCCGAGCATCAAGTCCAGGAACAGCCCTCTCAGAAGGCGCACAAAACATCCCCAAGTCTGCAGTCAGGGCTTTGGGGCCTACACTCCATCTTCTTGGAAAAGCAGTTAACAAAACGCTACAGCAAAAATGATGAGAAGACCGGTCGCTTTCCAATCCTGGTGGTCATGGTTGTGTGTGAGCCACATGTCTGAACAGTGGCAACGACGTGTCGCAGGCACAATCGGGAAGCACCACAGGCCAAAGCTGGACAAACTCCTGGGCTCACAGCCTCTGGCATTTTACTTCCAACGTACACAGCCGGCTCAGAGTGCAGGCTGTGAAGAGCCTGGGAAGTGATGGCTAGACCCAGGGACACGTGCTTGGGTCATGCCCTTGCCTGGCTGTGCCCACCTTACCTCCCCACAAAATCCTGCTGGGCAGTGATCCACCAGGGCAGAACCCTGGGGATCTGAGAAATCACTGTGACAGCACCAGTGCTCACCTGTCGTTCAGAAGGTTATCCTCAAAGACCTGCAGAAGGGTCCCGCCAAAGTCCTCCAGGGCCACTGGGTCGTTCTGAATCCCCTTCATGTACTCAAAGAGGCCCTGTGTTGAGTACCTGACCTGCAACACAGAGACGCGTTCTCTTAAGAGGGACAAGACCACCCTGCTCCCAGCTCCCCCTCACCCGGGCTGCCTGTGTGACAACTTGAAACATCTGCTACACAGCATGGGGATCAGGCAGAGGCTGTCCAGGCTGGGCATGAGGAGCCCGTTATGGGCATGTAGACACCCATATCAGGGAAATAGTTCTGAAGGCAACCCAAGACCTCACACACTGTCACCACTAAACTTGCAAGAAGCACCACTCAGATAGATGCCTGGCATCTGAGTGACCCTCGCTGCTAGGGAGCAAAAGCGAAGGCACCTCCCCTCAGGTTAACACCAAACCCCACCACCCAACCAGCACCCAACGGGTGAGTCCTCAGGGAGGAGTCAGCAGAGCAAGAGCAGAGGCAGGTCTCCCTCCGACAGCAGACACCGGCTTATGAAACAGAGTGCAGGAGGACAGTGGGCGATGATTATTAAAGAAAAATGTGATCATGAGATGAGTGTGCAAGGAAAAAGCGTAAGAAACAGACTGCAGAACAAACTGAGTGTTTGGTAGTGAAATATACAATTACTGAAACACCAAATATTCCTGTGTTTGAGCAAGCTCCAGCAGATAGTGAAGGACAGGGGAGCCTGGCGTGCTGCAGTCCTTGGGGTCGCAAAGAGTCGGGCACGGCTGAGGACTGAACAACAACGACAACAAAATATTCAACAGTGGAAGGGAACAAGCAGGCTACACAAAACTGCAGAAAGTGGAGTAGCTTAAGAGAAGCGTGAAGGCAGAGAGGACGGGCAGTGGGCAGGAATGAGGAGGGCAGACAACTTTCCAGAAGTGATTAAAACCACGAATCCACTGAATCGGGGCCAAGGGATGGATGAGAGGCTAGAAGGAGAGGGGGGTCCCACACAGGGGCAACAACAGAACAGAACAGACAACGAACCACCAACAAAACACAAGCAGGGAACAGGAACCTGGAGGGACCGACCGGGGAATGCGGGGCCCTCACTGTGTGGGGGAGTGAATTCAGACCCGAACAGAAGCCAGGAAGCCAGCCGCCGAGCTCCTGCCTCACGTGCTGTCAGGTCAGGGGAACACCACCCCTCCAACCCCACCCCCAGCAGAGGGTCCTGAAAGAAGGAAGGAGGCAGCGCTCCCTCACAGGGATGCCCACCCAGGCGCCTGCTCACCGTGGACTCGGTCAGGCCGCCCACAGACACGGCCAGCCCCAGCAGCACGTGGTAGCGGTAGGCAGGCAGCCCCAGGAGGCGGGCCATGCGCGGAAAGGCCTGGGAGGGCGCACCCCAGTTCACGGAGGCCACGGCAGCCCTGCAAGACAGGAGCACGAGCTGAAGGGGCTGCCCCGTGGGGAACAGGGCTGTCCCCCAACTCCTGGAGCTGGGCCCCAGTACCTGGGGAAGAGCCTCTCCAGCTCCGGCCGGGCAGGCACGTGGGGGACGGCGGGGCTGTCAGCGTGGAGCAGTGCCAGGAACACGCGAGCCGCATGTGCACGGAACCGGTCGATCTTCTCGCTCGCCTGCTGGGCTAAGCAGCACATGAGCCGCCGGCAGCTGCAGACCAGAGCACAGGGTTAGCTTGTCTGGAGCCCGAGAGCAGGCACCTGGGCCACACCAGCTGTGGGTGGGACGGACCTGACACCTCGGAAGCCCGAGGAGGTCTGGAGTGGAAGCAGTGTGCCTGACATGACTATGGGCTCAAAAAGGGGAAGAAATGGAGGAAGGGGCATCTGCAGCCAGAGGAACTGGGCCGGAGGCTGCCAGGGAAGCCAGCCCGGGTCTCCTCAGTGGCCTTGACAACAAGAGCAACGGAGAGGGCACGGTGACCCCGGGCCGGCAAGGTGCCCAGAGGCAGCCCAGTGTCCAGGGAACCAACGGAGACAGGCCAGTCCCCAGAGGCAGCAGGTGCGGGCACAGGAGCCCTGAGGTCAGGAGCTGGCTGTCCTCCAACAGGCCTGAATCCCAGGAGAGGCTGAGCCAGGGGCAGGGGCCTGGTGTCGGGAGGGAGGGCCCGGGCCACCCCTCTCCCCACAAGGGGAGAACAGACTCACAGTGAGGCCTCGATCAGCTCTGGCTGGTTCCGACTCAGCAGGAGAGTCAGGTCCATCAGACTGGTCATGGCAGCCTCGCGGACCCTGCAGAGACAAGGAGGGGTTGAGGAGCCGGCCTCCTGCCCCAGGTGCTACGCGACCATCAGCCACTTGGCAGGGCCAGGCTCAGGCGCCCTCCACTCAGGACGAGAAACACGTAGGAGGCTCGATGAAGGCTGTTGGCAGCCTTTCTTTGAGAATGCTTCTCTCACACGTTACCTTAGAAACACCTGTTTGACACCCGAAGACAAATGGCTAGGGCCCAGAAAGCTGTCTCACAATAGCACATACAGAAATAGCGCTGGTTTCCCCATGAACCTTTAAGCACAGAACATACCCACTCTACAAAGTTTGTTTTTTTTTTTTAATTCCTGGCAAAAAAACTTTTAAAGGCTTTTTGGTTTTTCGAGGAATAAATGTATGTAGAACAGCTCCTGTTTGCTGGTCTAACTCCAGAGTGAAAGCACCATTTCAAACTTAAGACAAAGAACACTCAGTCCAGCTGGGCAATGGGGACCACAAACACTGCCCCACATCACCAAGGTCAGCAGGTACTACATGCCCGGGGCACCCACCCTCCTGCCAAGGAGTGAGCGCCACCCCGGAGGTAGCACGCGCCATCACGCAGTCAGAAGAACAGACCCTGAGCAGCCGCCCACACCAGGGAGATGGAGACCACGGCTCTGCATCCAAGGCAGGCCCGCTGCCTGCTGCAGAGCCGTCAGCGCCCTCTGGAAGGATGAAGCAGAACCAGAGCATCCTCAGTGTCCAGGATCTGCTCGAGAGCCACACGGCACACAAAGAAGCAAGAAGAGGGGCCCCGTGTCCTGGGCAGTCATGTGAGCCCCAGCTGCAGTCAGAGCACCATCGCCTACACTGCCCTGGGAATCAAGGGTCCAGCCTGCATCAGAGCAGAGACATGAACGCCCCACCTCTGGCCTTGGTGGGACACTCTTGAGAAGAGCAGGGGACGAGTACAGCACGACCACCTCACCATGCCCCCACGTCCCCACGGCTGTCGGTGGTGTAATCCTTCAGACAGTCCAGCAGCGTGCAGTAGATCTGGGAGACGTTCTCTCTGCACACAGCTTCATCCGGAGGCCCTTCTGCCCTCACACCGACAGTCTGGCAAATCCTAAAATTAAAAACGTGTGAAACCCAGCTAACGTCTGAGAATCCCATGCAAGCTCTCCTGCCGTTCGCATCATTTTGGCTGGATGTGTCTTTCCTGACAGGATACCCTCAGAACAGACCCATAACCTCAGAAGCAGACTCAGTGATGCTCCCGCACTAATGTAATGCTGAATGACACTCTTCTAGCGTCTACAGTTTCAGGGTGCACAGGAGGCCGTCTGTGGCTGGTCCCTCCTACCCTGCCATCCCACAGAAGGCACTCCACGGGGCTTGTCAGAGAAAGGGCAACCCCTCCCGACGTACACGTGTGTGACTAATGTCAGCGTTCCCTCCACACGGGCCGCTCTGCAACCTGAGGGACACGGTTGTGAGCAGAAAACTTAGCCCCAGTCCCTGAGCAGGCCCACTGTCCCCAAAACACAGAGGTAAGTGCACTATAGGTTTAATTACTCATTATAATTATGACAAAACTGTAATGATCCTCTATGAGTTGAAATATTCTTGGACAGTCCTCTGAAAAGAGAAGAAACTAGAAAATAAAAATGCTTGCCTCAAAGTAGATTCAGCCCCTGACACACGGGGCTTCACACACAAACTGCGTGAACATCCCTTCATGCTTGGTTGCTGGCTTTTGAGAGAACAGCAACTTTGGGGAGAAAAACCGTCGGGGCTCACCTAGAGATGGCCTTCAAGGCATCCCGCCTGGCCTCAGCAAAGCTCATGTCCTTGGGAGAAATGTGGGTAACGGCTCTCAGGCCTGCTAGAACCTGAAAAGCAAAGACAGAACTGCTAGCCTGAAGATGCATGTACCGTGCATGCAAGTGGAGACCTGGCCTGGCACCCTGCGCCCAGAACACAGCACAGCATGGCCGGTGGCTCGTCCGGGCGGACCACATGCCCTGGAGAACACGCAGAGCCCCGAGTGGGATAGGGGGGCCTCCAGCCCTTCCCACGGCTGGGCTCCTAACCACCCTTCTACCCACGCCCCCATCACTGGCACTCAGGCAATCTCTGCCAGTCTGCCTCCTCCCTCCAGGACAAGACCTTGCACCCAAGGCCAGCCATTCCCTCCCGCCCCCTGCTTGGAGCTGGAGCCCTCGGCACACGAAAGTGCCCCGCTTCTCACATTTTCACCAGTTACATCTGGAAGTGACAGTTCGTTCTAAATGCCAGGTGTTTCGAATAGAAAAGCCCCTGGGGAGGGTTTGGATGGTCTATTCCCCATCTTGATACCTAACTTGGTCTGGTGCCTTGGATGCCAAGGTGTCGGGGGCAGGGGAAGGTGACACAGGTGAGGGGCTAGTGTGTGCCAGGCACCTGGCCACAGTGACACCTGGGAGGTGGGCCACCAGGACCATGACTGATGTTTGAGTCGAGGGACGGGGAGCGTAAGGGGAAGAGTTGGGTGGGCTGAGGCCGGCAGGGTCTCCTGGGTCTGACTCTGGCACCCACTCTCCCAGGGAGCTCAGGAGCCAAGTCAGGGTATGAGGGGAGCTGATGGGTCACCTCTGAAAGGAGACAGGCCGAGGATAGTGGAGCTCAAGGGCAAGTAGAACCCTGCCCCCCGGCCATGCCAGAGCACAGGACCCCGTGCTGGGGAGAAAGGGCACCTCCCCATGGAGGAGTTCTGGGGTGGGAGGCCCAGGACCCTTCACATGGCCACAGCAAGGGGGAGCCTTCCCAGACGAGGCTAGAAACATTTGCTCCTAATGCAGAAAAGGTTGGATGGCGCACCATAGGTAAGTAAAGGCCAGGTGTGTTTCCATGGAGGCCGAGGCTCTCTCCTCAGCCGAGGAGTCAGCTTCCCCAAGTCTCCTCAGGCAAGAATGTTCACCAGGCTCTCAAAGACCACTCACTGCCCTGGGTGTTCCCCTCCCCTTTCTTACGATGCACACGCTGGGCTTCAGGAATCCCTTCCGCGTACATACCCCGCTCATGTCTCTGGTCCCACACGACCCCCGCCCGTGCTAGGCCAGCCTCACCTGCCGGAGCCGGCCCTTCAGGAAGAAGGCCGGCAGGGCGCCCAAGGCCAGGGCACAGCCACAGCGAGTCATCTCCTCAGGGCTCTGGAGTTCAGTGAGATACAGATTCACCAGCTCCTCTGAAAAGAAGGGACCAGAGCGTGACCACTGTGGTCCATTATCCACAAGACACACTCCTCAAGTACAGTCCAGAAGATGAGCAAACAGTGCTGAAGGAAGAAGGGAGGGGCAACTTAGACTCCTAGAGCAGACGTGTTTTCAAAGCAGTGTAAATCAAACAGACTGAAGAAAAGAGGTTTTCAGTAGGTGGTTTTAAGATTTTCATAAGCAATTTTAATACACAATTTCGCTCCTGAGAAAATAAAGCCAACAGTTTTACCAGTAGTCAACACTGTCAAACTTCTGTTTTTTATTCACTAAGAACACAAATGCCTTCCTCAGAAGACAGGATACTTCCTCAAAGACCGAGAGCAAACGTGGTCCCAAGCGGGACCCCCAGGGCTAGGTGCTCAGGTGCACCAGGGGTGCCGGGGCCGCTCTGCACAAGACGCCCTCAGCCGGTCGGGTAGAAACGGGCAGTGCCGTCAGTCAGGCTGAAAGCGAGCACAGGGCGGGAAAGCAGACCTTCCCACACGGGAAAGGCCACTCGCAGGTACTGGAGGGCAGCTGAAACAGGTTTGAGAAGGAGACACAGGAAAAGGGGGCTTCCCTTGTGGCTCGGCTGGTAAAGAATCCGCCTACAATGCAGGAGACCTGGGTTCGATCCCTGGGTTGGGAAGATCCCCTGGAGAAGGGAAAGGCTACCCACTCCAGTATTCTGGCCTGGAGAATTCCATGGACTGTATAGTCCATGGGGTCACAAAGAGTTGGACACGGACTGAGTGAGTTTCACTTTCACAGGAAAAGGGGGACCTGAAGCGATTCAAGAATTCAAGGAAGTGAAGTGGAAAAACCAGATCTGTTCTCTGAAAAGGCAACTCAGAAGGTCAAGGAAGGCCAGACACCCTTACTCTGTACCTGCCACAACTGAAGAGGTTCGTGTTATCACTGCTGACATTTCAATACAGCAAGATTTCTGTAATGTGTATGTGAAAACCTTAGACCCTCAAATATTAGGACAGGAAAAAAAAATGGAATTCCACTTGCACAGACACTAAAGTGACATCTTTGGTGGAACTCACAATAACACACTTCAGCTGAAGCATAAAAATTCTCTTCCTAGATGTGGAACCTGCAGATACAGAGGACCAACTGTGCCAATTTCTTTATGTAAAACTGCATATGCTACAAGGACACAGTATCATAACATCACTAATTTAGAAAGTCTATCAGAAGATCAAATAACAAAGTATTTTCTAACTTTTGAAAAAATTCACAGAAAGGAGATTTAGACTACTGCACCCATGATTCCAGATGTACAAGCTGGATTTTAAAAAGGCAGAGGAACCAGAGATCAAATTGCCAACATCTGCTGGATCATAGAAAAAGGGAATTCCAGAAAAACATCTACATCTGTTTCATTGACTATGCTAAAGCCTTTTACTATGTGGATCACAACAAACTGCAGATAATTCTTGAAGAGATGGGAAAATCAGATCACCCTACCTGCCTCCTGAGAAACCTGTATGCAGGTCAAGAAGCCACAGTTAGAACCAGACATGGAACTGACTGGTACAAAGTTGGGAGAGCAGTATGTCAAGGTTATATACAGTCCGCCTGCTTATTTAATTTATGTGCAGAGTATATCATGTGAAATGCTGGGCTGAATGAATTACAAGCTGGAATCAAGATAGCAAGGAGAAATATCAACAACCTCAGACATGCAAATGGCAGAAAGTGAAGAGGAACTAAAGAAACTCTTGATGAAGGTTTGAAAAACGAGAGTGAAAAAGCTGGCTTAAAACTCAACATTCAAAAAACTAAGGTCATGGCATCTGGGTCCATCACTTCATGGCAAATAGATGGGGAAACAATGGAAACAGTGACAGACTTCATTTTCTTGGACTCCAAAAATCACTTCGGACAGTGACTACAGCCATGAAATTAAAAGACACTTGCTCCTTGGAAGAAAAGCTATGATAAACCTAGACGGTATATTGAAAAACAGAAACATCACTTTGCTGACAAAGGGCTGTATAGTCAAAGCTATGGTTTTTCCAGAAGTCATTTATGGATGTGAGAGTTGGACCATAAAGAAAGCTGAGCACCAAAGAAATGATGCTTTTGAACCGCAGTGCTGGAGAAGACTCGAGAGTCCCTTGGACAGCAAGGAAATCAAATCAGTCAATCCTAAAGGCAGCCAACCCCGAATATTCATTGGAAGGACTGATGCTAAAGCTGAAGCTCCAATACTCTGGCTACCTGATGCGAAGAGTCAACTCATTGGAAAAGACTCTGATCCTAGGAAAGATTGAAGGCAGGAGGAGAATGGGGTGACAGAAAATGAGATGGTTGGATGGCATCACTAAATCAATGGACATGAGTTTGAATAAACTCTGAAAGATACAGTAAAGGACAGGGAAGCCTGGCATGCTGCAGTCTATGTGGTCACAAAGAGTCAGACAAGACTTAGCAACTGAAAAATAACCTATGATTCTTCCATACTTAAAATAATTTTAAAAGTGTTTCATATATTTTTGAAGTAACTGTAATAAATATTCTGTAATACAATACAAAGGAAAGCTACAGGGCCACATAACATATAAATACAAAGCTTTTTAATATGAAACTAACACTCCTGAACTAGACCCTACAAACAGGACCATGTGATGTGTCAGATAAACTTCAGCTTAGAAGTTGGTTCTGGAAAACCCAACTGATGCGACGACATGCAACAAGACAGCTACACCGACGCTGTTCAGGGAAGAGGAAAAGATAACACTCGAAGGACACATGCCAGAAAAGCATTATGGGTCATACAGAAATTCTAAATGCACTTAACCACGAAATAGAAAAGTCAATGAAGTAATCACTGAATGAACAGACTCCAAGGAAAAAGCATGAAATCAGGAAAACATGGGAAGGCAGCAGAAGCGGACAACTCTGAGCTGACAGAGCCTGGGAAACGAGTGCAGACAACAGTCCCCTGATAATGAAGACTGGGCCCCAAGGAAGACCAGGGACAGGACAGAAGAGAGGTCCCCACAGAGACACGGAGCCCCACCACAGTACCAGGAGCCTCCAAAGTCCACAACAGGGGAAGTGAACTTAAAAACTTTATTTAAGAAAACACTGCTGAAATAAGAGTTGATTCTACAGTAAAGTGGTAACATCCAGGAAAGTGGACCCCACATAGCCTCAGAGAAATCTGGCTCCAGGTGAGGATGGGCTAAGGAGGGGGCGGTGTCCCCATGGCCTGAAGCCCACTCTCTCTAGCCCCCAGACCCGTCCACACTACAGCAGGAAAGGCAGGCACCCCACAACCACCCCCCCCCAGCCCCACTGGATTCAGGGCTGAGTGCAGACACCCACTCACCCTGCGCGGCAGCCTCTGCCTCCCCAGGCTCCTGGGCGTGGTACTCGCTGCAGAGGGCGGCCAGGGCTGACACAGCCGCCTCCTGAAACGGAGGAGATGTGAGTGAGCTGCAGGCTCCTGGTCAAGAGCAGCCAGGTGGCCTTGCGGTCAGGCTAGCGACTTGGTTTGAAAGACCCAGAGGCTGAATGACATCATCCTTTCTGGTATGTCTGCTGGTCATTGTCGTCATCGTCAGTCAGATGGGGTCATAAGTTTAATATTCTCTGCAGCTAATACACTGGATATAAAAGTTATTTCCTCCATACAGTGCAAATTTCACGTCTTTCCACGTGAAAGGCAATAATGAAATGTGGCATTTTATTCTTTCCCAGCTGAAATGATGATGGAAAAGTGTGTTAAACACCAGAAGCAGTGTGGCAAGGCCCCCCAGGTGAGCCACGTAGAGGCCTAGTATGGAGTGGAGTTGAGGTCCGAGGAGTGCTGGGAACAGGAGTGGCTGGACAAGGAGGAAGGGCTGCCCCAAGGCCGGGGCACCTCTAGGAACAAAGCACAGGAATGGAGCTCATACCACAGAGGTCCTTGGCCCCTCCTGTTGCCTCCACAGTGACTCACCTAAGCCTTTCTCCATCGTAAAGACCATGTGGGGCAAATGCTGGGTTTGTGTGTTCTTCCCAAGTGAAAGTCGCTCAGTCATGTCCGACTCTTTGCAACCCGATGGACTATACAGTCCATGGAATTCTCCAGGTCAGAATACTGGAGTGGGTAGTTCCCTTCTCCAGGGGATCTTCCCAAACCAGGGATCGAACCAGGGTCTCCTGCATCACAGGTGGATTCTTTACCAACTGAGCTATCAGGGAAGCCTGATTCTTCCCAGGGCTCCTTGAGATCAGGGAGCACCACCAGAGGTGCTGGGGGGTGTCCTCGTACAAATCGGAGGAGCAGACCAAACCATGATCACGACTGGTGTGAATCAACTATTGATGTGTTTTTAAAAGGAATTCTGACACCGATCATGAAGAACTCAAGTTCAACTAGTAAAACTGTACTGGATTCTACAGAATGATAAAGTTATAAAAAAAAAAGGATGAGGTTCTATTAACCCAACAGAAATGCTGAGACACAGGAGGCTGGAGAGCTATAAGAAAGACCAATATGTGCTTCCACTCCTTCATCCTCCACATCAAAACCTAGTCATTATCAACACCAAGGCTATTATCTCTGCATGGGGGTAGGGGTTGCAAGGCTGCTAGTCCAAAGTTCACCTGTCCTGAGGCAGGACAGTAGTAGCCACTGGGACGGGCACACACACCACACACTCTTGCTCCCTTGACATAACTACCACTGACACGCTGTCATGATTCTAGCAGTTTGCTCATCTGCATGTGAGCATAACAAAAGGAGCCTCCAACCCTAAATTCTACAACTCAATAAGGAAAATGTTTAGAAGGCAAATATAATTAATAAAACTAGAAACAATAATAAAAAATTTAAATATTCTGGTCAATGATGGCTGCATTAGTTGTTCTAATCATAAATTACATAAATGATATCATTCAGAATTCCAAATATAATTACTGGCATCTATCAATCATGTTGGTCTACAAAAGGGACTCATAATGCACGCAGACCTTTGAGACACTCAAACACTTCTACACAGTGCAAAAGCCAGAGAGCCCTTGCTCCGCACACCTTTACACACTGTCGAGAGTGACTTGAAATGAGGTGGAGGTTTCTCAAGGTGTCGTTTATCAGCCACTGCCAACCATCTGTCAAAGAGACAAATTCATTTAGCTGGTAAAGAACATTTGTATCAAATTAAAAACACTACCACACGGATCTTCTACCTCTCAAGTCAAAGTAACGGTGACCTTTGAGAGGAACCTGGAGGAAATCTGAGGTACACGTTCTCCAGGTCGAATGAAATTCTAAAGGTCTTTGCCCTCTCCACCTATAAAGAAACTCTTCTTTCTGCTGTTGAAATGTGAAAACTGTCATAATTGGCAATTTTTTGTTCTTCTATTACACCTGCAAGCTTCAAGTGGTCTTTGACTGTACTTCTTCCCTGAACAATCCCCCCACCAATAAAAACCAAACACAAAATTCAACTAGATCTAATACTTGGAAACAAACACGAACTCGTTTTTTTCTTTTTCCTCAAGTTACAGAACTTCTGAGGCTGCAGAGCAAAGAGCCAGCACAACCCCGTAGGGTGGTGACCCCAAGGCTTTTCCTACTGCCTCTCTGACCTGCGGCCAAAGAACATCAGAACCTGGAGAGGCTCCAGACCAGCACCGGCGCCTGACTGCCACCCCTGGAAGAGCCCAGGCAACTGCTGGCCCTCCCCTCGTCCTGTAAGAGCCTGCCCCTCGGGCTGGCACCGTCCAAATGGGAGAGGAATGGCCAAGAATGCCTGGTGCTGGGCACGGCCATGACAGGCAGAGCCCCAGTCGGGAGCCCTGAGGAAGGCGCTTGAGCCCTTGGAAGAGAAGGGAGAATCTCTGCTTCTGTGGGGAGAGTGTGGGGGATGCTCCCTGTTCACAGTGGGTTCTTAACAGCAACTTCAAAACAGATTCTAACAGGATGGAATTTACCATCCACCCTAATAGCTTGGCTTTCACTTTTCAAGCTGAAGTAGTTCTGGAAGAAAATGCCACGATGTGAGTCACTGGAGGAGAGATGCACTTACCGATCACGGCGTCACCTCTGAAGGGCATTTTGGAAAGAGCCGAGTTTTCTATTAAAATGCACACTAGGAAGAAAAAGGATGAACGCAATGTCATTTCTCCAAAAGTGCCCATCCCAGCACCTACCCTGATGCACCTGAGCCCAGCGCTGCCAACACCAGCCTTCCTGCCCCTGCCCCCTCAGTGCTTGTGTCCGGAGGCAAGCCCCCAGCATGGTCTCAGCACCAGACCTGGCCCAGGCTCGGGGGCAGTGCCAGGACCCAAGAGCAGCAGCATTGAGCAGGTGCCCTCGGGGAACCCCACTCAACCAAGGGAGCAATACGTGGAGGCTGCAGGCTTGACCCCCATACGAATCCCCAGGGACAGACAACTCAGCTGTCAAACCATTGACACCCACAAGTGACCAGGAGCTGTGGCTGAGCAGCAGGCACCTGCCCGATGAGGACCACAGAGAAGCAAGTTCCCCTTGGGGAGGGGGGCTCCCCCACCTCAGGTCAGCAACAGGGTCAGGACAGGGTCAGAGGAGGTAACACTTATCACCCCCACAAGACAGTCCCCAGATGAGCCACAGTGCTCAAAGCTCTGGTAAATTCCTGACCCCTGTAAATAATGTAGTGTCCATTTTAATCAACTACCACTTCTGCGGGTGGAAACATAGCCCAGTATAGCTCCTCACCGGCCACCACAAGGACACCTGAGCTTCTGTGTGGTGGCCTCACATGACTGTTCTGGCACCAAGGAGGCTCTGCCGTGGGGACCACTGCAGGGATTGACCTGCCTGGCACCTGCCCACAGGCCACGCGCCTCAGCCCATCCCGCCAGACTCCTCATGCCGCCTATTTACACAGCAAATGCACCCCCCACCTCTGTCCCTGCGATGGAACAGCCTAATGGTTTCCTCCTACTGAATGAGTAGTTTGCATTTGCTGGAAAAAAATCTAACACTACAGAAAAATAAGATAGAAAACCACCACTGACATTTTGGTGGCCATGTAATTTGGGGGTCCCATCACGGACCTTCACAGGCTGAGAGAGCACAGGCACCCCTCCCGTCAGCTGTGCCCTGACCCCGTCTTCACCACCTTGCTCCTGCCTTGATCCCGAAACTAAGCTGAGCTGGAGCATGGCTCCCACACCTCCTCCAACGCTCAGAGGGCCACAGACCACAGGCCCCACCATGGCCAGGCTAGGCTGGGCTGGCAGCAACAAACCCCAACCTCAGCATCCATGGCAACAAAGGCTCCCTGGGCACGCTGTACATCTGCCGTGCTTCAGCAGGGGTGCCCGTCACTGCCCCCCAGGGACCAGTGACAGGCGGTGGCTGTCCTCTGAAATGCTGCCAGGCCAGCGAGGAAGCCAGCTCTGCAGTCTCTGTGAGTGCGGAAGGCTCCAGAGAGTGACACCACCCTGCCTCCTCAAGCTCCTGAATCCCACCGTCCTGAGCACAAACGTGACCGGCCAGCACGGGGGGCCTGAGGAGGGATGTCCCGGTAGAGTCAGGACGCGCACAGGCCCACCCCCGCGGCTCCAGCCACCAAGCTGCTTTTCTTCTCGAACAACATAACTGACCGCGGGAGAACCCACACTCTTTAGTAGACGGGCGACATCCCACACTATGGTTATGAAACTGTTAATCCAATATTTCCTGTTGGGCTCAGCTCTCCTTCCAGTTTTTGTCATGTCAGACGAGGTGGCCACACACATCCTGTCAGCACACAGACTGCCTGTCTGTCTAGGAGGCTGCCTGTCACCCCTACACGTTTTTGGGGTGCAGAGTCCTAGGAGTGGCCCTGCAGGGCAGAAGACTGCATATTTTTAATCCTTAGAGACACTGACCTTGGCAACCTGAAAATGCTGTAACAACATACACTCCAGAGCAGGCACTCCATCGGCAGAGGCTCACCCAGCTCTGACGTAGCCCATACGATCGAGGAGTCGCATCCTCCTCATGGAGCTAACCAGCATCTCCTCAGCAACCAGGTTGAGGCTGAAAACTTCCTGGGTAGGAAGTTTTTTAGAGACCAATGTGATCCTCTAATTTCTCCTAAAATTTCTTTGAAGTTTTAAAAAATGTATCTTTTATACTTAAGCTTAATCAGAAATTAATCAGTTAAGTAACTGTTAATTAGAAATTTAGTTCTGTGTATGTGTGCAGTGGGGACACAATTTTGTTTTCTTCCACGTGGCTCCTTGGGACATCATCAACCACTCTATCAACTGCCCTCTTCAGCGAGGTTGGAAACACATACCTTCTTTGTCACACGTGAAAGCCCACATACGTTTGAAACTTCTTATGATTCTCCTTTCTGTTTTACCAATCTACTCAGCTGCTCCTAAGAAATGCCATTCTGCTTTGAACAGAGCAGTTCTAAGGACTGGAGAAACTGACACTCCCCCACCCCCCAGCACTAGCCCGCCCCTCCCCGGGGTGAGGGGCTCTCCTGTACCCAAGCCCAGCATGGAGCCAGGACCAATCTGGTGCCTGATAAACACTGAGTCCTGGGTTTTCTGGTAGGTTTAGCTGGAAAAGCTTCAGGAAATCCAGATATTTACATGTTGGCAACTTATGAGTTCCCTGCAAACATTTAAACATAACCTTTAAAAACTGTTCCTTGCTCTACATTTACAGATCATATTGAAGAGGGAAAGATGGCAACGTTCGCATTCCTAACTTTATCACCCCTTCATGGTAGACGCATCTTACCTCTACTCATCCATCCCACCCCAGAAGCTGCCAGCCCCGTGGCTACTAAAATGTATCAAAACTCACAGAAGCTGAAAATTAAGAGCCTAGAGTGAACACACACAGGAGAAGCAGTGGGCTGAGCGGGCAGCCTTGGAGTTACAACGTGCAGGCCAGGGGCACCGCCACGGTAATTCTGACCAGAAAACGGCCCGGCCATTTGTCACTGCAAAGGAACCCATCAGGGAACTTTACAGGGTTGAAAACAAGTAAATAAATACCCTTAGGACTTTTGTCTTCCCTTAGTGGCGGGAAGAAAGGACCCTGACCCACAACCTGCAGCCTCTGTTGCTCAGACCTACCTGCTTGTCTCATGAGTTCTCCTCCCAGACCCCTGAAAATTAATGAAAACCAAGTTAAAACGCTTGTTATACAAAACAACATAAATATCTTCACCAAGTAACAGATGTAACTTCAGGCTCCAAAAAGTATTACGATGTTAATTCGTTGTTGGCCATGTGAACTACTTTTTATGAAAACACATGCTGTGACTGCTTATGAGATGATTTTCAGTTTTCATTGGAGACTCTAATCCCTGGTATGAATCATATCACAGAATCACATGTAACAAATTCCAAACACTGTTCAACTCTTACTTTGTAAAAACTACAGGAACTTAAGGCACCAGGAAGATATCACCACCCAGCAGGACCGGGAAGAGGTGCTGCCCGCCTGGACCCCGACTGACGTGGGACGCTGACAACAGGGAACTGGCGGACATGAGTTCAAGAAACACTCCGGTAGAAGGTAGGAAAGCTACGAGACCATGGCTTCTGGCCCAGGCAGAGGAACAGGATTCGAGTCTGCCCTCCTGCCTCAAACAAGCGGAAAACTGGACGAAAATTCAGAGGCTGGCAAACAGAGGTTGTGAGAGGAGGAAAGGAGCAGCCAGGCCCAGGGCCCAGCAGGGAAGCCCCCGCAGATGGAAGGTGGGGAGGCCAAGGCGGCCGGAGTCTGAGGGGCTGCGGAGCAGCACACACCCAGCTCTGACCCTGGGCTGCATGTTCGAGAAGAAACCACCTGAGCCTGAAAGAAGAAAAACACTCATAAGGAGAAGGCGGGGCACTTGTGGGAATCCATACAGGCGGGGAGGAGCCCCCCTCATCAGAGCACTGGCCTCCTCAGGCACGAGGCACCAGGAGACCCCTCAGAAGGACCACCTGAGTGGTCGGCCCCCTTGTTTCAGCCCTACCAAGCCTCCAGAGCTGGCTGTGAAAGGATCCAAGTGAGCCCACCAACCGAACACCACCGGACGGCAGCAACCGGCGCCCAGCGACAAACACACCCCAGAGCCCAGCTCCCCGAGAATTCAGGCGAACACGCACGATGCCAAGAAAACAACCCACAAAGACCCAGCAGCCCCAAGAGGGCGGGATACACACGCAGGGTCATCAGAACAGCTCTCAGCTCAGCTCACGCACGTGTCCCAGGAGGGGAGGAGAGAGACAGAGTCACAGCAAGACACGAACAGGACACCTCAAGAAATAAAACACACAGATCTGAAAAGAAAAGCTGCACCAAATGCAATCAGTGATGATGGGAGCAGAAACCAAAGTAATAAAAACGAAGAGGTTTCAAGAGACCTTGCTCAAAGACAAGTGAATCACGTAAAAATGACACAGGAGTCCATTTAAATAGCCTCCAGTGGGCCAAGTATGGGGCAGTTTAAGCCACAGAAGGAATAACAAGGATGTTACTGAATTACAATATGGTGTGTGTATGTGGTAGGGGTGGGGGCTTGAGTCTATAGTGATACATTAGAAAGACAAACAGCAGGGTGGGAGTGGGGAAGGACGCTGTTCTTTCCAGACAAGTCCCAGAAAACGCACGTGGAAAGAACGAGGGAATCAGCCAGGCACCCACTGGCAGGCTGCAGGGTAATGGCTGACTCAGGCAAGGCAGGTGCTGGAAATCAGGATCCGTGGGTCTCGAAACCACCCCTCAGGCCTGTCCCTAGCTGCAAGGGGGTGCATCCCTCTCACCGGCACGTCTGACCTTCTGGAGGTTGCCCCTAAACCCAGGGGTCAACTCAGTGTCTCCACCAGGGGGCAAACACACTGACTTCACAGGCAACACAAGGGTCCGCACCGGCCGTACCAGCCACGCCATGGGCAAGCCAGATCCAGTCATGCAGGGAACAACCCAGCAAACCCGGAGTGTGTAATGTCACACGACACACCTGGCCCGAAGGGAGGCTGTATCATGAAAAACAAAAAGGCAGCCAACTGAATAACAACAAACACAGCGCAAAAACTTGAGCAGGTCCTAGTTCAAGGGGGAAGGCAGGCTACGGAGAGCATTTAAAGACCACCTGAAGGTCACAGAGGTCACGGGGAGCCTCCTGGGTGTGGTGCAGATGCCGACTATATGTGGTCACACAGGAGAAGTCCCTGCTCCTCCCTGATGCTTTCTCAAGTTTAAAGAGGAAGCAACAGGCCCACAACTTAGTAAAGAAAACAAATAATACACATATACAGAGAGAAGGAAAACAAGTGGTCAAAATGTTATCAATAAGTGACTGAGGTGGGGGAAGGGTGAACAGGTATTCACTGCACGACTCTTTTAATTTTATTTAGACCCCAAAGTCAAGATAAAATGTTCAAGGTTAGGGAAAATCAGTCCTGGCTATGTCCTCCCCCAGGAAGACTTATGAGCACAGTCCGCCCAAGAGAACGCAGTTCCCAGTGTCGTTCAGATCACTGAGAAAGCAAGGGGGGCCCCAAAGAGACCAGGGGGACCCAACACCCCCAAGGCCTCAAGGCCATGGCTCCCAGGACAGCAGGCGGCCTCCCAAGGGCCGACTTCTTCACTCACAGAGGGGCAGGAGCACACCTGCCAGGGGATTAGAACAGAGGGCCGGTGCAAACCCCACATGCAACTCGCATTTCCCTCCAAGATCAAGTTCCAGCTCCCTCGACCACATGGCCTGCCGTTTCCATTTCCCCACAGTTCACATTTCTTTAAGACTTTCCGTCCTGCAAAGGATGGCCTGACACCAATCCTGCAGGAGGGCCGGCGACACGGCCATCACAAGCAGTGAGGCCCCCACGCACTCAAGTGTCGGAGGAAATTCAACGAGGGCTCCCCAGAGAGCTCCAGGCCCGCTGATGGGAAATGCTTGCCAGGTCTCAGAGCCTGAGCGGTCCCAGTCAGGAGCACCACGCAGCCTGGCCCGGAGTTCTCACCCTCCCGCCCCTCCCCAACAGGGATTCTCCTTCCAACCTGCCGGACACAGCGAGTGCTCAGAGCTCCCACTGCACGCGGCGGTCCTCCCAGCACAAGCCCCCCACAGCCAGCCAGCACTGACCACCCCTGGGTGTCACGGGGCTGCCCTGTCAGTTTGTCAGAACCTGCGAGGTGCTCCAGTCCTGTGTCCTTTGCCAATGTAAGAGGGATCTGCAGGTCACGTGGGACCCAAGGCTCTAGCACCAGACTGACCTAAGGGGTCCCTTCTAGGAGAGAGGATTTACTTCCATAGGCGAGGCTGCTTTCCTGGAGGTCAGGGCCAAGAAGGAAGGGTCTGGAGCTTTGTCCCAGCTATGGAGGTCACCTCTGAGCCCTGAGAAGGCTCTGCCAGAGAGGATCCTCCATTTACTTGGGCCGGGGGGCCCTGTGGGAGGTCTACGCTGGTAGTGCCATCTGTGGTGGGGCCTCACATCACAGAGAATCAGCTCAACCCAATGGAAACCCTGGATACCAAGGCTGGCAGGGGGGTCTCCCTGGGTGACAATAGCTGTGTGTGTCACGAGTAGCCATTAGGAGGATTCAGTGTGACTCCACGGGGACGGGACCCAGCCAGGAAGCTGTGCCTGGTCTACCATGGGCTCTGTCCTCTGGGCCTTTTCTGCTGCTGACTTTAACGAACACCCTTTTGCAGCACTAAGCCACAAGCACAGCATCAAGAGCTCGGCTGGTAAAGAATCCTCCTGCAGTGTGGGAGCCCTGGGTTCGATCCCTGGGCTGGGAAGATCCCCTGGAGAAGGAGTAGGCTACCCACTCCAGTATTCTCGGGCTTCCCTTGTGGCTCAGCTGGTAAAGAATCCGCCTGCAATGTGGGAGCCCTGGGTTCGATCCCTGGGTTGGGAAGATCCCCTGGAGAAGGGAAAGGCTACCCACTCCAGTATTCTGGCCTGCAGAATGCCATGGACTGACTGTATAGTCCACGGGGCGCAAAGAGTCAGACATGACTGAGTGACTTTCACTTTCTTTATTCACAGCATCAAGAGCTCTGCTGAGTGCTGAGTCCTGCCAGCCAGTCCCTGAGCCTGCGAGCGGTCTCGGGGATCCTCAAACTCACAATAAGGAAACAGTCAAAGGAAATAGTGGGGCTAAGCTGGATCTCACAGATCAGGACTGGACACTCAGATTCAACCCCCACAGTCTGGTCTTGTGGGGCACATGCCCTCCCTTCTGTGGGCCCTGCCAAGGCCTCTGGCCGAGACCTGTGTGGGAGTCATACCTGGGGAACAAACACTGCTGAGGCACCAGGCCCGTCCCACCCAGAGCCCTTGCCACACCAGAGGCCACGTGCATCATCTCCCTACACTGGCCTCATGGAAGGGGCTTATTCTCTATTTACTTCTGAGCTTTATCACTAGAAAAGAACACTTAAAGTCAATGAGCAGACGAACGTTTGGAATTTGTAAGATGCTAACGATATCATCAGAAGCCTTCAGCTCCAAAGAAAGCCACACACAACAAAAGCACACTGGCCCTAGTGGCCAGTGGTTCACTCCTCAGCTCACGCGGCAGGCAGCTCACTCCCTGCTCGTCCATGGTTAGTCCAGCGGAGTTCAGGCCACTTCATCAGGAACAAGTGAACACGTTTTCATGTATGAGGAAATGAGTAGTTCCTTTCTTTCTATTAAAACAGATGAAAAGCAGGCAGGCAGCATTGGTGGAACAGCCAAGAGCGCCCAAGGGAACTCCCTCCAGGCCTCCACCCAAGAAGCAGGAACCGGGAGGCAGAGCCACACCCACAGGTCCAGGTCTACACCAGGCTCCACCCACCCAGCAGGGGAATCGCTCAGCAGAGTTTATCACCTGCAGGATGCCTCTAAGGGAAGGACCACTAAACAGGAAACAGACACCACCAAAGAGCCCAGGAACCTCCTCCCGTCTTCACACTGACCACAGAGGGTCCTGACACAGGTATTCACCCAAGAAAAACAGAAACACACGTCCACACCAAGACTCATATGCCAATATTCACAGAAGTTTTATCCTCAAAAGCTGGAAGATGCCCATCACCTAGCAAGAAGATACCAGGCACACAGGTCACTGACCACCAATAGCTCTGAGAGAGAACACACTGTTGTATACCAACCACACAGTGAATCTCAAAAACAGCACTCTCGGTGAGAAAGACCAGATCCCAAGACTGCACAGTATAGTTCTATCCACGTGACATTCAGAGGGCAGACCACAGCCACCACGGCAGAGGGGACCTGCTGCAAAGCGCAGAAGGCAGATCCAGGCGGTGCAGCCGCTGCGGGTGGTCTTTCCACAGCCACAAGCCTGTCAGACTCCACAGTCAAATGATGAAGCTTCTCGACATGTTGTCTGTGAAGCTCAGCACCCAACCACGCCTTTCACGGCTCTTCACTGGCTCAAATACGACACACAGATGACTCAGCAAGGACCACTCAGGAGGTGCCCATGACTAGGGGCCCAATGTTTTCTTCACAAAACATAAAACTTCAGGTATATAAATCTTACCTGTATAACTGACGATCGTAAAGCTAAAAATAAAGAATTGAAAATTAGTCATCTGAATTACTAGGATTTAAAAATGTAACACAGCAGGCATATAACATCAACGGGCATCAGAAGGAGAACAGAGAGACAAGCACAGGTGGGTGTTTCCCAGGAGGGGCTGACGGAGCCCACCCCACTCTCCAGGAGCACCTCGCTAACAAGCCCCTCCCTCGCTAAGACCCTTCTGCACAACCGCACTTGATGTTCAGGACAGCCCAGAGTCCTTCTTCCCTTGCCTGGCAGGGAAGCCAAGGGTCAGAGCGGGGAGGAAGAGAATCACCACCAGTGACAGCGGGGAAGGGAGGAGGCCTGGATACTGGACATGCCCCCTGACAGCCCCCCAGGCAGAAGATTAACCCTGACGGCCCTTCTCCTGGCAAGGAACTCAGAGAAGCACCTCAGCATCACCACCAACTACCGTCCCTGCCCCACTCACGTGAAAGCTTATGCTGTGCCAAAAACTCCACCCAACTCTCCAAACACAGTCTTCAGTTCTCACAGAAACTCAAGCAAGTAGGTTCCGCTATTATCCAGGCTCTACAGAAAAAGGAAGCCGAGGACGGGGGTGGGCCCCACACTGAAGCTTCTACAGCCCCACATGGCGTCAGCCTGGCTCCACAGTGTCAGGTGAGCACCAGACGCCACTCTACAGGTGAGAAACGAGGGCTTCCCTGGTTAAGAATCCACGTGGCAATGCAAGGGACGTGAGTTAAATCCCTGGTCGGGGAAGATCACCCATGCGGCAGAGTAACTGAGCCCATGCACCACAACTACTGAGACCAAGCGCTAGAGCCCGAGCGCCCTGGAGCCCACACTCCGCAACAAGAGAAGCCATCACAATGAGAAGCTCGAGCACCGCAATGAAGAGTAGCTCCCGCTCACCGGAATGAGAGAAAGCCCGCGTGCAGCAACGACGACCCACCACAGCCAAAAAATATAAATAAATAAATCTTTAAAGGTGAGAAATGCACCTCAACAGATGAAATGACTTTGCTAAAATGGAAATGAAAGCTAACAGCACCAAAAGGATGAGGGAAGGACGTCAAAATGGTCAAATATCACATAAAGAAAAATCTTAGAACTCAACCCAGAACAATAAATGGTAAAGCCATTTAACACTCAAGAGTGACTTTCATGTTATCCTATAACATTAAGACCCACAGCTCGTACTTCACCAATTTTGAATCACAAAAGCCTTTGAGCATCTCAAAACCCAGAAAAACACACACACCTCCTCCCTAGAGAACTGCATCCACAAACTCTGGGTGTGACTGCAGACAAGGAGCTCCCCCCCGTGGAGGTGAAGCTGGGGGTGCAAGGCCTCTGTGTGCCACCACCCGCCCACCATCCCGCGAGGACGCCCCGAGCGAGGAGGGCGGCCAGGCAGTGCAGCAGGACCGGACGAGCGGTGGGCACGCTCTGCCACGTCCAGCAGGGGACACTCAGCCACACAGGAGAGCCTGAGCTCACCCCAAGGGTTTGTGCCCAGAGCCCCAGGACAGACTCCAGGCTGCACTTGGAGCTGAGGAGCGGGAAGGGCGTGGGGGCAGGGACGCCCCCAGGCACCGGGAGACCTAGGAGAGGGGCGGCCCGGGCGGCTGCACACTGACCTGCTGGTGGATCTGCTTCAGGCCATGCATGGCCTTCTCATCCAGGAAGTCTGAGACAGGCCTGCAGGAATTCAAACACAACATGTGAGGACCATGGTTTTGAGTCTGGGCTGGGGGGCTTGAAATTCCCAGGACCCCTGGGGAGAGAATTAGGGTCAACTCAGATCTGCTATCATTGTGCCCCCAGGGAACCACCTCGAGGGACAGGAATCAATTTTATATAATACAGTATTCCTCAAGGTGGAGTCCAGGAACCACGGCACAGACATCACAGTATGTGGTGGGCTATGTCTTTGAGGAAAAGTCAGTCAGAAAGTAAGAAGATGGAGCAGCTGCTTCACAAAACATTCTCGACGTTCAGACATTCTCAGCCACCCCACACTGCATCTGTTGTTATTTATACCAACATGCGCCAACAGAAAGAGGCCCCGGGTTGAAACTTTTATATCCTCCGGTATTTTAAATTATTCAAAGTGATAAAGGAACAAATAAAACTGAATACACAGGCTACTCCACACCAACTCTGGAAAACATGTCTTTGCTTTACAATCTGTTTTAAATCTCAGAAAGAACGAGGTGACAAGAGAAGCCCAGAGAGGTGGGATCCCCTAGAGAGGACAGGGAACCACGGACAGATGTTGCCGGCACGGAGCACACCACAGGTCCAGGCGAAGGGGCTCCTACCTGCCCTGCTGCGTGGCCAGCGTGTGCAGGCTGCGGGCGACCTCTGCGCAGGCGAGCACGGCCCCGTGCCGAGTGTGCAGGTCTGGACTCTGTGTCATCAACAGCAGACGCGGGAACACTGCCAAGGACACAGTGGGAGATGCACACGGGGTGACTGTCAGACACACGGGTGCAGGATCCAGGGGAGCAATGCACCTGCTCAGTTCTATCATTATCCCACAATCAGGGCGAAACTAAGGCCTCCAATACGCCGAACTCCATCAGCAGACACATGAACAGGGAGGGCGAATGTGACTTAAGAGGATACTTGTCCCAAACAGCACACATCTCTGGGGCCCCAGACACAGGGTGCTGACCCAGGGTGAGGACAGACAGCAGGGAAGAAGGAAAACAGACTGTTTTCCAGGTCTTTCCGATTGTTCAGGGACCCCTCAGGGCTCTGCTTGGGGGGCAGGGAGGACAGAGGCCGGGCTGTAGGACCCTACAACCAACACACGTTGGCTCAGCCAGGAGTTCCCTCTATGCTGCTCAGAGCAGAGGAAGCCTCGGAGCCTGTGCTCTGGGGACAGAAAGCAGAATCAGAGTCCTTGCAGCCTGGCCGGGACTACAGGTGAGAAGTCACAATCACAGTGGCTCTGTCCCTCCAACCAGGGAAACCACAGTCACAGCCACGCAGAGGCCAGGAAGCCAACAGCATCCTTGCTGGGAGGGGGCCCTCACAGGCGCTCAGATGTGGCAGCTGGTAGTGGTCAGTGTTTAACAATCGGAGAAATCCCTTATTCTAGAGCAGTCAGCACCCCTGGACTGGTAAGAAAGAGTCCCCTTCATTCAGGCAGCAGGACTATCATCAAAGGAAAGTAACCACCAGGTGAGATTCCTGACATGAAGTTTAATTAAGAGACCACGAAGCTGAAAAGGCCTTCAGGACCTTCACATGCCCCAAGTCTTCATGTAAAATCCTAGAGTGTCTGAGTAAAATCAGCAACTCCAACTGAAGAACTGTAATCCAACAACAGTTACTTCTCTAATAAACGTCAGTGGGAATAAGTACAATTCGAAGAAACCTATGTATTGTTTCCTGAATTGAAATCAGATGCCTACTGATTCCAAACAGAAAAGACATGATGAAACAAATACAGGGTCTTTTCTTAACGATAAGGGAATGTCATTAACTCAGACTGGCTGTCTTGTTCCTGAGTAAGATGCACTCAGGCCCAGCCCAGGAAGTCAGCAAGTCCCCCGCAGCCCCAGGGAGGCAGCTCACTGTTTCGTATGTTACATTATGAGCTGCCTCATTTGTTGTTTTCAGGTTCGTCCTGAAACACACACAGTGCACAGCAGATCCATCCATTCTGGCTGGGATGGCAGAGGCATGAACCCCGGAGCTTCCGGGCACACGCACACCTCAGTGCTCACAGCACCTGCGCTCCCAGAGGCTGGGGCACCTGGTTTGTGTTCTGTTCCCAATAAAGCACAGACCAGTACTTCACACCCTTCCCAGCAAGAGAGAAACCCTCAGATCTTAAAATCAGCGAGGGAGCCTCTGGGGCTTTCTGTTGTGTATGTGCGTGTCTGTGGTGCACACGCATGTGCACATGTGCATGCACGTAGGGAGCACCTACCGTCGCGGGCGGTGTGCTCGGGCGCTCGCTGCGCCAGGTTCTGCAGCGCCTTGGCGGACAGCTCCCTGATGGTCCTGGGCCAGGACAGAGAACACTGTTAGTCCTGCAGGCTGAGGAGTCTGGCTTTTACTCAGAGAGGACAGTGTGCAGGAGCTGTCGCCTGGACACTTAGTCAAACACTATGAGAACAAATACAAATAAACTAGCAAATAAGAACCTCTGTTCGTAAATGAGGCAGAGAGCTTTCACCAAGAGGCGGCACTACACGCAAGCCCGTGTCAGGACAAAGCTGCCATCTGCATGGCGCTGGATGGCCAAGTGGGTCTAACCTCCTGCACGCCGAGGGACGCAGAGGACAGGAGTACTGGGAGCCTGGGAAACACCACTGGGAAGATCATAGGCTGAATGAGGGAAGTTCCAGTGGCTCAAGCTTATAAACAGGAGGTGCAATTCACATCAGTGCAAATATTTCCAATCAAGGCACAGTTGGTACATTCTCAACACATAGAACAGAAGGACGACCCAAGGACTAGTTAATAAAACTGAGCCTGGCAGGGGCCAGAAGGACTCTGATCAAACCCAGAGGGTCATTTGTGAGACGGATGCCCGCCTCCACGCACGCTCTCCAGCCCCATCCCAGCAGTGATCTTCCCAATTAGTGCACTTTGAAGATAAGCTTTCTGTATTTAAAAACAATATTATTTATCATCTAAATGTCAGACCTCATATATAAAACTCTTAGAAAAAAACATAAGGGGAAAGCTTCATGACATTATATTTGGCAATGTTTTTCTTGCCAAATCTAAACTTTTTTAGATCTTTTTCTGAAATGTTTTTCAACACCAAAAGCACAGGCTAAGGAAAAACTATATACACTGATAACAGATAAATTGATAATAGTTAAACTGGACTATGTTACAATCCAAAACTTCCGAGTATCAAAGGATAAAATCAACAGAGAGAAAAGGCAACTTCCAGAATGGGAGAAAATATTTCCAAATCATGTATCTGATAAGGGACTAACATCCAGAATATATAAAGAACTCTTAAACCCAACAACACCACGAAGTAACCCATAAAGATCAACACTTTAGAAAAAAGCAGAAGGTAACAAGTACTGGTGAGGATTTGCACAAACTGAAATCCTTGTGCATTGGTATTGGGAATGTTAAATGGTACAACCATTATGAAAAACTATGGATCCCACTTCTGGGTATATACCCCCAAAACAGAGAGCAGGGTCTCGAAGAGATATTTATGCATCCATATTCATAGCAGCATTACTCACAAGAGCTGAAATGTGGAAGCAACCCAAGGATGATGGATAAAGAAAATGTGGCATGTATATAGAATGAACTACCGCTTGGTCTTAAAAAGGAAGGAAATTTTGACACACTCGACAGCACGGATGAACCCTGGAGGACATTATGTTGAGTGAAGTCTGTCAGTCACCAAAGGACAAATCCTGCAGGATTCCACATGAGATTCCTAGAAGATTCAGATCCATAGAGACAAACAGGGTTGCCAGGGAGAGGCGAAGTCAGTGATTAATGGGTATGGAGTTTCAGTTCTGCAAGATGAAAAGGTTCTGGAGATTGGTTGTACAGAAAGGGGAATGTACTTAACTGAACACTAAAAATGATTAAGACGTTAAGATAAAGATTAACTGCATCTTACCACAGTCAAAATTTTTAATTATGTTTATCTTGATACATAAATTATTTGGGGTATGTCCAAGTATCAGAAAATGTTTATTTTTTTTAATTGAAGCACAGATGATTTACAATGTTGTGTTGATTTCTGCTATATAGCAAAGTGACTCGGTTATACATATTCTTTTTCATATTCTTTTCCATCATGGTTTATCAGGATATTAAATATAGTTGCCTGTGCTACACAGACATTGCTGTTTATCAAAAAATGTTTAAAAAGAAACCCAAAACATTGGATACTACCTTTCAAAAGTATATACTATTAGAAGTATAACAGAATACCTACACTAGTGAAGGTATATTTACACCACTAAAGAATTCTGTAAGGCTCCCCATTTTGCACAAGCATGTATTTACAGGAAATTGAAGAGACCCCGTTTATGAACTTTTAGCTCATATTTCTTTATGGATATAATCTAGGCCAAAAACAGAGAAAAGCAGAAGTATCTCCACCTCTGAAGAATCATTTAAAAATTAGGCCTAGTCTTGTTCCATGAATCCTAACATTTGAAAAAAAGACCAGGTATTATCACGAGGACCTTCAAATCTGACTGCCATTTCCCCTTCCATTCATGAATCCTGGAAATTTCAGGTTTTAGAGCTTATACTAAAAAAGAATACTTCCACAAAGAATGTTTTAAATAAAACTAACAATTTAAAAAATGAGGAAAAAACAGAAACCACATAGTAAAATGACAAGTGTAAATTAAACGACATGGATAACCACATCAGATGCGAGAAGACTAAAGCCTTCAAATAAAAGGCATTGGTCGCCAGGCTGGATATAAAGGAGGGACCATCTGCCATCCCCCTACAGACAGACAGGGGTGCAAGCTGACAGGGGCTGTGACAGGCCTCTTTTTGTAAGGCCCCAAGCTTAGAATGTTTTCACATTTTTAAAGGATTTTATAAAGGGAAAAAAAACAATAAAATACATGGGACAATGACCTAAAATATTACTCTCTGGCCCTTACAAGAAAAAGCTTGCCAACCCTTAAGCTATACTAATATCAAATTACACTTTAAATAAGAAATCTAACATGAAACAAAAAGAGACATTTCATAACAATAAAGGGTCAATACATTTGAAGGATACAAAAAAAAGTCAGAAATGTATATGCACCTAACCAGAGGGTCTCACCCAAAATACATGAAGGAAAAAAGACAGAATTGAAAGAAGAAACAAACATTTCAACCACAGCTGGAGATTTCAATAGCTAAAAAGTTTAGTCTAACACTATGGGTGACATAGTTGCAATTTTGGTTTTAAATGTCCTATTGACTACAAGCAGCAAACACTATAAACTGGGATTCCAGATGTAGAACCTGAAGAAGCTACTTACACACACAGGTGTCTGTGTCCCTCAGACCTCATCAGCCTGAGCGCCGACAGCTACACAGAGCGCTTTCCAAGAGAAAATGAGCCGTTTTCCCAGAGGTGCTGACAGCAGCACTGATAACCCGCTGTGGGTCACACAGTGGCCCTCCCGACTGGACGGACACGTTTAACTGCTGGGAAATGTGAAGACACCTTGAAACTGCTCCGTAATCAGGAAAAAGGAAAGGCCTGCCTGGCTCCAGAAAGGACAGAGAAGACGGCTAAGCAGCCAAATGGAGCAGACACAAGGAGGGAGGCCGTGGTCATAGAGGGGTGAGTGGATCCCACAGCCCAAATTCCCTACCCTCATGACATGGGAATGTTTACACACCCAGCAGACGTCACTGAAGTCTCCAGAAGTGAAGCTGAAGGCAGACCATTAACCAACACATCAGGTGTGAAGAGTGGAACGTACATTACTTCTCAAGAGTTATTTTAAAAATACGAAATCTATAATCAAAAAACATACTCAAGGCTTATGAGCTCAATTTAATCTCTCCCTTGGGAAATAATGAGAATTCTTATTTGACAGATAAATTAATTAGGCAAACACAAAAACACAAAACCTACCCATCCCAATGGTTGATCTTCATGGTAACCAGGTGTTCTATCATTGGTTCTGTGTACTCAGGAAAGCCGGCAATAAACATGCTGGAAAAAACAACATTCAGAGACGGTGAGAATGTGCAGGAACAGGAACTCACACGTTGCTTCTGACAACATAAAGCAATATAACCACTTTCAAAAACTGTTTGGCAGTTTCCTATAAATATACAGAAGTCCCCTTTTAAGTATTTATCTAAAAGAAATGAAGATATAGAGCCACAAAAAGACTTCTAAATAAATCAAGACTTCAAGCAGCTTCATTCATCAGAGCCCAAAAGACAAAGCCACCTAAATGTCAACCTGTAACAGGAAGACTAACAGACAAACTGCAGAACAGTGGCAGACTCAAGACAGCTCAGCAATAAAGAGCAACAAGCTACCAACACACGCATAGGAAGTGTGCCTCTCTGAAACCACCGTGCTGAGAGAAAGAAGCCAGGTCCAAGAATCCGTTCTTTCTGATTCCACTCGTGTGACATTCTACAAAAGGCATCAGTGAGCTACGGTGACGGGCAGAGCAGCGCCTGGGGCCAAAGAGCTGAGCTCTCCACATCTCAGTAGCAGTGCTGGTCACCCAGGTGCGCAGGCTGCCAGCACTCACTGAACTGTACGCTTCATGTGAGGACAGCTGATGAAGTGTAATTATGCCTTAAAAATAAAAGTTACATCTGAAAATACCACAGGAGAACTTCTAAAAATAATTTCCAAGTGGGACACGCCTTTCTAATTATGACTCAAAACCCAGAAGCCAAAAAAGAAGAAATTGGTACATTCAAAATACTCAACCAAAGGAGAAAAATGCTGCCAGGAAAAAACACACCATAAAACAAAAAAATATCTGCAAATGCTATCACAAACAAGAGACTTCTGTAACATGGAGTATTTCCAAATCAATAATATCATCACCTAGGAGAAAAATCACCAAAGTTTACAGAAAAGACACAGCTCAAACCTTCAGCCTCATTCAATGGGAAACAGAAAGAAAAGTTTTGTCCAAAGTTTTTGGCAAACTGCCAAAATCAGGGTTTTACAGCTGCTGCTGGAAGGATCTAGAAGCACCCAGAAACACTGCTGGGGACAGCATCTTGGCACAGCCTCTAGAGACAGCAAGTGGCATTGCCCAGGAAATTGAAAACGAATACCCTTCGGTTCAGCAGTTCCACGTCTGTTAATTCACTCAGATATAACCACACAGGTGAGAATATACACAAGAATATTCACTCCGTATCGTTCATAACAGCAAAAGACTGGACAGAAGCCAATGGCCAAGAGGGGGAGATCTACAGGTCACATTCCACATAAAGATATGGGGGACGTCACAGGCAGCAAACAGCGTACACACTCTGCTGTGATGGCACACGCAGAGAGCTGCCTCCTTACTACTGACAGCCCAACTTGATTGATTACTACAGGCTGACCTCGTTTTACTGGACTCCACAGACACTGCATATTTTACAAACTGAAGATACGTGGCAACCCTGCGTTGAACAAATCAGCACCATTTCCCAGCAGCATTTGCTCACTTTGTGTGTCACATTTTGGTAATTTTTGCAACATTTCAAACTTTTTTTTCCATATTATTCTATGTGTTATGGTGATCTGTGAACAGTGATCGCTCATGTTACTAAGACTCACTGAAAGCTGACGGTTAGCACTGTTTAGCAATAAAGCATTTTTAAATTAAAGCATGTACATTGTTTTTCTAGACACCTAACTATTACCCCCTAACAGACTACACTTTTGTGTTAAGATAACTCTCATATGCAGTGGGAAACCAAAAAATTCATGTGACTCATTTTAATGCAATACTCGCTTTGTTTCAGCGGTCTGGCCCGGAACCCACAATATCCCCACGGTGTGCCTGTATCTGACCAGTCCTCTGTGGATGAGCACTTCAGTGGTTCCAACCTTGCGCACCGTATGCCACTGCTCAGCATGGACAGAAGCAAGTCAAAACACCCACAGGCACGATATGACACGGGAACTGGGGGTCAACAAGGACCCCCAGGGAAGAACCAGGTGCCTGGGAGAAGAGGGGAGACACCCTGGTTTTCCCTAAACAACTCCTGCACCTTCTAAATTTTATACCATGCACATGTATTACTCCAAAAAATGCACTTTTATACTTCATGCCTCTAAAACACCAACTGCTTACACATACGGTCTGAACCTGCCACACCAACTACATAGCCCCACTATGGACTTGTCCATCACCCACGTGTTACACAGAGGCTGAAAAACACAGTGGATGGCACAGAAGGCCAAGCAGGGGAGAAAAGCATTTTGCCCAAACCCTGTGTGGGCACACGGCACGCACACAGGGGGAACACAGGTGCCAGGTGGGCATGCGTGTGCTACAAGACATGAGTTCTGGGAGAGTCAAGTTAGGGAAAATCTGTGCTCCAGGCATGAGAGGAAAAGCAGAGGCTTCTCCAGCAGCAAGCTGGATTAAGAGCTCCTCTAAATATGAAGAAATCACTTAAGCGAGAGTCAGAAGAAGAAAACAGAAAAGTCAGGACTGTCAAAGCTGTCAGAAATGGAGCCAAGATGTGACTCCTGGTCCCACATAACCTATGGGGCCGTGGCCCCACCCAACAAACAGACCCAACCCAGGCCAGCAACCTGAGCTTCCAGAGAAGTGGACAGACAAACCAGCAGCCTCACAGGAAGAACCTGACAGGGGCTGGCCACCTGAATTCTAGTCTGACGCACTGCCAGAACCACCCGCCCAGGCGGCGCTCAGCACTTATAGGGACTCAGGCAAGGAGGTCAAGTGCAAACTACGAGGGGCATCCACCACAGGGCAGAGGACTACGGGGAGGAGAGCCAAGGAGGGTGCGTGACCCACTAGGGGCCAGGAAGCCGGGTGGGGGTGTGACAAAGAGAAAGCATTCCGTCCTGCACTCAGACAAGTGACAGGGGTGGAGTCATGGAGGCTCTGCAAGAGTACAGGACAGTGAGAGCTGGGCTACGGTGACAACCGAGCAGACACGCAGAGTGCATGTTTGAGGGTTGTTAGGGAGGAAGGAGTGACAGAACTAGGTCACCAACTGGACATGAGGAATAAGAGAAGGAGAAGCAAAACTGAGCTGATGATGTGGACAGCAAGATGTTCACTGAGTTAGGCAGCAAGAGGGAAAGTTCACTCTGGGGCTTCCTTAGTTTGAAGCATTTATGGGACAGGAACATGCAAAACAACAGGAAAGCAAACCACTAGAAAGCAAAATATGACAAAATCCATCTTTAGAAGGATGCACAGTGCTGTGGTGCCAGCGATCTGTTAAGGAAATTTACAACTGCAAGAAGACAAATCAACAAACAGTGCTCACAACTGCTCATTACACCACAGCAGAAAACAGCTGGGCAAAGAGAAGCACCACCCAGATGCACACAACCAAAGTCAAGAGCCGCGAACGGCCACCAGCTGGTGAGTAGGGGACAAGCTGCAGCCCATGCAGTGGACTAGTACTGAGCAGCATCGATGGACAATGACATACAGTGACAGGAGCCCACACACCACGTGACTGTCCTACACATTCTGCTGCTGCTGCTGCTGCTACGTCGCTTCAGTCGTGTCCGACTCTGTGCGACCCCATAGACGGCAGCCCACCAGGCTCCCCTGTCCCTGGGATTCTCCAGGCAAGAATACTGGAGTGGGTTGCCATTTCCTTCTCCAATGCATGCAAGTGAAAAGTGAAAGTGAAGTCGCTCAGTCGTGTCCGACTCTTAGCGACCCCATGGACTGTAGCCTACCAGGCTCCTCCGTCCATGGGATTTTCCAGGCAAGAGTACTGGAGTGGGATGCCATTGCCTTCTCTCCTACACATTCTAGAAAAGGTCAACTCCAGTGACAGAAGGCAACTCAGAGGCTGTCAGGGCCTGGGTTTGAGGGAACTTTCTGGAGTGACAGAAACATTCCCCGTGTTGACTACAGAGGTGATTATGTACCTCCCCAAACCCACATTTTAAACTGGTGAATTTTACTGTATGCAAATCAAATGTAATAAAATAGGAGAACAAAACTTAAGCTGATTTTTAACAAAGGGTTTCGTCTTAGGAATACACAGGACACTGAAAGGACAGGCCACGGACGAGGGGAAAGCATGAGCAGATGATGGGCCTGAGAGAGGATCTGCATCCAGAACACAGGAAGAACTCTCAAAGTCTCAGTAAGATGAAAACAACTAGCCCAGTAAACAAATAGGCAGAAGATTGGTCAAATAAGCCCACAATAAGATGCTCAATGTCACTAGTCATTGGGAAAAAATAAATTAATGAGCTCCTCCTGCACATTCACTAGAATGGCTGAGATTAAAAAAAAAAAAAAAAAAAACAACTGACCACACCAGGAACCGGCGAGGACAGGGTAAAATGAGGTAGTCACTGTGGAAAACCATCTGGCAGTTTCTTAAATCAGTGTCCAGCCACTCCACTCCCAGTGTTTAACCAGATAAAGGAAAGCACCTCCCTACAGACTTAGGTGCGCATGAAAGTGATCGAAGCCCCCACTGGAAACTCCGAGATCCACTTCACAGATGCACAGACGTGGTTCAACACATGAAGGAACAAGGAACGCATGGGCACCCACCAGGAAGGACACATCCGAGGAAGCAGGCAGGGTGCAGGTGGCCAGAACAGCACCCAGAGTCCACACCACACGATTCCAGTCACCGAATGACCCAGAGTGACGGGAACAGACCGGTGCCTAGAGGAATGTCCACCTGCGTGCTCAGCGGTGTCTGACTCTTTTCAACCCCATGAATTCTAGGCTGCCAGGCTTCTCTGTCCTTGGGATTTCCCAGGCAAAAATACTGGAGTGTGTCGCCATTTCCTGGGATCTTTCAGACCCAGGGATTGAACCCGCATCTCGTGTCTCCTGCACTAGCAGGCAGATTCTCTACCACTGGAGAAGGGGCACGCAGAGATCCTGTGGAGCCGGGTCTCTCACCATCTGTGTTCCGGTGACAGAGACCTGTGCCCGTCAACACTGAGCGGAATCTACACGTTAAACCGAGCAGTTTTCTGTGTGTCACCAGTACTGTGACAAAGCTCTGAGTCAAAAGTAGAGGTAAGACGATGTCAGTCTCCCCACTGGATGGTCCTCGTCCACAAGCTCCAATTTTGCATCAGACACTCCCATCTCCAGGAGAACCATCCACACATCAGCCCATGCATCCAATAAAGATGTGCCACAAGCCCCTCATATTTGGTGAAGCTGAGCTCCAGACCTTCCCCAAAACCCAAGGCATTTTCTCCCTCACTGGTGCACCCAACACCCCAACTCTCCTGGTGACCCAACTCCTGCATCCTAGCTGTCCCCTGACCACGTCCCACCTCAGGAGGGGCCCTGACCTTCCCCTGATTGTCCCCCACCTTGAGGGGCCCTGTCTCCTGGCTTCCAGCTACCAAAACATAACTACAGGGGTATGTTCAAAATGCAGATTTGACCATCAAACCTGGTTCCCTGACCTGAGGACAACCCAAGGACCGCTGTGGCTCAGATGCCCCACCCCGCAGGGCTGGGCCCTGCTCTCTGGACTCTTTCCTGCAGGGCTATGTCTCCTTTGGCATAGGACCCTGGATGTCAGCCCTGCCTTGCGACAAAGGGAGAGCTTCCCCAAAGCACCCTGTGGTAGTGGGGTGCAGCCACAGTCCCTGGTCCATGACTGCTGGGTCCATCTGCACAAACTGCCTCTTGTCCAGGCAAGTGTGCAGAACCCTTTGTAAAAAAGACAGACCCCAAGCCAGCCCATCTATGAAAAGCAGACCAACTCAGAGACCTCAGCCACAAGAAAAGCATGCCAAGGCCAAAAGCTGCAAGTGCTTAACCAGGAAACTTGGGCAAAGATGGGAGATTCTCCATGTATAATACATGTTCAAAGATTAACAATCAAAGAAAACAGAATTAAAACAGAAAAGAACTGATAAGGCAAAGAAGGCCATTAAATGCTGAGGAAAGGTGGAAAGGATGCTAAAACTAGAGTCTGTTTGGGCAAAGATTGTTTCTGGGAAAGAGGCCAAATGCTACATCTTTTGAAAAAAATATGTCCATGCTGGTTATGGAGAAATGTAGTTTCTGCATGGTTTACACAGCAAGGGTGTTGGGGAATCTACCCTTCAGACACATAATGGTTAACAATTTAAAAAGGCATTGGTGTGCTTCCTCTCCCAATTTAAGGCAAGTCAGTCACTTCATGAAATCATGCCTGTCCTATGCAAGTGTTGCAATGGGTTAATTAATTAAGACACTGGACTCACTGCCCCACAACTTACGTACTTAAATTATACAAGCTTTGATGTGATTTCCGCAAAACTGCAGTTAGGGATGTTAAATATTTATTCCTTGACTTGGTTTCTCAAATACCTCTTTTTTACTCATAAAGAAGCTAGAGATAACTTTCACTTGGGAAACACTGCTTCACTGAAACAAAAAAGAAGGACAGTCACTTTCAATCTGAGGGTTCATTCTGAGAAGCTCCCAAGTGGAGCAGTGGCCACACAGAAAACAACACATGGTTTTGGCTTGTGGCTATTCCCTGTTAAAGACCATGCTCTCAACGAAATACCTAATGAAACAGGTTGGTTTGAGAGAAAAATAACCACCACAGCAGTGTTCCTGAAACCATTAACACTTCTTTAAAAAGTGAGCACCTGTCTCATGAACAGATCCTGCACCCCCTTCTCCAGGCCACCCATGACCTGCTACTGTTCCCCTTTGGATTCTTTTGTATTTTATGAAGTTTTATGTAAACAGACTCATACACTAGGCACTCTGTCCCATCAATGAGAAAGAAACCTTTCAAAACGGTTTTCAATTCCTTTTTCAATCTTTTCACATATAAATTTACTTTCAATGGATCTTCTAGGCTCAAGAAACCAAACGGTGGAAACTGATCTGTGATTCAAAGAAAACATTCTATTTTACGATGACTATTAAAACTTACCTTATAACCAGGAAACAGTTAGATCTATTACCAACAGCAAAGTAGTCAGCTGTGGTCAAAATATCGATACCATGAGGGAAAGTGCCCTAATGAAAAAGTAGGGGGGAAAAAAAGAGATGAAAATTATTTCAATGAGTAAAAAAGGCATTTTCAAAGTTTGATAACCATATGTACATGAGTTAGGTTTATAAACAAACTGGGAAGTGCTGGGGAACGCAGACTCTGGTTACTAAACTGACAGCTAAAATTACATGCCTTAACCGAGCTCACCCAAGGACTTTCAAGTCAAGGACTACTGACTGCCTCTCCGAGGCTGGACACTGCTAAAATTACTTGAATCACTTAAAAAAATTTTTTTCCTAACAATTCTAGAATTTCAACTTTAAAATACTGTAAGAGCCCTTTCTTTAAACCACACACCACAGAAAGACATCAGGTTTCAGCAGAAGTGAAGTTTAGATTTCATTCAACCAGTGCCCCTCCAGCCAGGACCCCAGAACTCCTGAGGGGAGCTGGCACCTGCCTGGGTTGTGAATCCTGGACAGGAGCCCATCCCCACAGCTGGTGGGAAAATGAACAAGACAACAACTGGGAGGTCACGTGTGGGGGCCTGACAGCTGACACCCAGGACCAGACTCTGAAACAAGCAGCTGGAGGGGGTCAGGGACACTGGCCACACCCAGGGACATGCTCCCAGCCTAGGCCCAGACCCCACCCCAAAGTCTGCAAGTTACTATTGACACCACTCTCTGGTGACAATACTTGAAAATATGAAAACAAGACAATACGTTTTCTAAAAGGACATAAATGTCAAACTTGCAACCAAGGAGTGAATGTGCTGTCAACTAACCATGAGAGGGTTTGGGGAGGCCTAGGTCCCTGGCACCCTTCCCCACTCTGAGCAAGCCCTAGGCAGAGGGACCCATAAACCGCTAACCTTCCACACTATCTTTTGAAGGAGCCCCACACATGAAGAACTGAACTTGAAATCTGACTCCAAATTGTCAATGGACCCTGACAAGTTTGTCATGGACACAACCTCAGGATCAGAGGTTTGGTTCTCAAGTGAACCTAAAAGCCAATCCATCTCCCTACACAGCTCAGTGCAGGGGAGGGCCCCCCAACACCCCAGGGGCAACCGCGCTCCGGGCTGACTCCTGCCGGACCCCAGGCCACCCAGACCAGCCTGAGGCCGAGTTAGATATAGGCCACTGTGGCTGGAGAGGAGTGCTCATATTTGGAGCACTGAGGAGGAGTGCTCAGCTGAGGAGGAGGTGCCCTCTGCTCCACTGCACAAACCTGCTGCCCCCCGGCTAAGTTGAGACGCCTCCTGACACCCCAGGGTCTCCTCGGTCCAGCCACCCTCCAGACGCTGGTATCTGCCAAGTGACCAGCTTTCTTTCTTCTAACTTTTCGGGGTTCCAGGCAGAGAGGACTAGGTGACACTCAAGCACACTGGGTCTCAGTCACCTTGTAGCAATGGAAGAAAGGCTGAGCCCTTACTAGGTTCTTTCCTCAGAAAAGCACCCCCGAAGGATGAGGTGGTACCTCAACAATCTCAATGTAGCACAAATTCAAGTTCAAGCTGCGTGATTTGGTTCCCTCTACCTTTGGCAATGGCTATGGAATGCAAGTCTCCGTTTGAACCCACCTTGGCATCAGTTTAGCCTTAACACTGCATTCAGAACTGGACACCTCACCTCAAAGCACTAACCCCTCCACGTACAGGGTCACAGTTCACAATACATGCTACAGAACTCCCAGTTAATCCACCCTCCTCACAGCCCCTTGGCGGTTCTATGGCTTTCGATGCAAGGTGAGCAGGTCGGCCGCCTTCACAGACCTGGTCCAGCCTGAAGACCCACTGATTCCTTTTTCTCGGCTCCACCCTAAGAGCTGGGGGACCCCTCCAACACCCAGGCCACATGGATGGAAGCACCTCCACCCATGCCCAGTACCCCATGTTTCCAGGAGACCCTCCCACCGTGTACCAAATGTCATCCCTGAGGAAGCTGCAGCATCAGCCCTCTCACCCTGGTCCTTCCCTGTCAGCCCAAGAATGGCAAGTCAACCCCGAGGCCGTGGGCCCAGTGCTGGGAACACAGGCTCTGGTTCAACAGCAAGGCCGGCTCTGCTGTGAGAACCCTGACAGAATCGGGGTCACCCAAGGCAACAACTGTGCACACACGGTTTCTCCCAGATGTCCAGCAAGGCGTCCTGGAATCCCGTGTTCGTCCAAGCCTTCCCTCTGGAGGACAACCACCTCTCCCACCTACCGCCTCTCCCACCCTCCCACCTGCCAAGCAGCCACTCTGCATGGGCTCCTCTCAGTCCTGCAGTCTGAGCTGGGCCACTCAAGGCCCCATGGCCCATCACTGCTTGTCCCCAGTATTCCCACACCCGCACCTCACTCACCTCCAGCCCAGACCCCTCTCCTGGTGCTCTTCTCAACAGAGCACAGCTTGGTATCTCCCCTAAGACCACCTCTCCCCCATTTGCCACCAGATTGGCCACACGTTCCAGGGTGGTCATCGTCACATACAGTATGAAAGACTTGGGGATAAACGCCACACTCCCAGCCCAGGCTGACCGGTGGTAAGAGATTCAGGGCCTACGGCAGGATGCTGCGGCAGGAGGGGCCGTGGGGCGCTGGCGTGAGGAAGCTGGCTCCTCCCACAAAGGGGACAGGCAGGGGTCATGTCTCTGCCCCCGCCCAGCCAGGCTCCTCTGCCCAAACCCCTCCATCACCCATGGGCAACTGCTGACATCAGAAGGACTTCAGCAATGCACAAGGCATGGATTTCTGATATTTGTGAAAATTACACATTCAAGTTTCCTGTAAAACAGCTACTAATTGTTTAAAACTTGTGTCAATACTCACCTGAGTTGAGTTATGAGTGAATCTGTGACCAGAAGTCACCCTGTGAAGTACTAGCTTATTTTAGGTCAATTCTTTACCCATGTCGGTGGCTCTACTATTTTTACTTCTACATCTACAGGAAGTTTTAGGAATGAAGATATTTAAAAGTAACCATACCTGTCGTCCCACATTCTCCTGGAAAGCAGCCTAAGGAAGAGAAACACAAACAGAGTGGTGAGTTAGGTGTGCACTCGCCGGCCATTGGTGATGGACGCGCAGCAAAGCCGGTGCAGAACAAATGAGCCACGACTTTATTTTTTTTTTAAATAAAGGTCTCATTGTTGGCCACTCAGAGCCTCAGGGGTGGTTTTATCTTTCTCTTTTTACATCCTGGTGTGCTCTAAAACCACAGGTTAAGAATTCAAGTTTATAAAATCTGCTAAGTGGCAGATGCAAACTTTCACACCAAAGCCTGACTCAAAGCCCTAGATAAAGAAACAGAAATAAAGCCAAATCTATTTGGTTAAAGGCCCAAAACCCAAGTCATCTTCCTGGGGATTTGTGATGACAGCTCACAGGGTGTTGACACTGAGTGTCTGGTCTCCCCGTGCTGCCTTCCCCAGGACCTGCAGTGGACACGCTCCACAACCCGCTCACAGGCCCAGAGCAGGGCTGTTCAGAAGGTCCAGACGTTCACTTAGAATAAGGTGTCCTCAGATGGACCTTCTTGTCTGTTGGTTAGTTGCTCAGTCGTGTTTGACTCTTTGTGACCCCATGACTGCAGCACACCAGGCTTCTCTATCCTTCAGGGACCTTCTCGCCATCAGCTATCAAATGCACACAAAGCGACCTCATCGCCACGTGCCATCCACCAGAGACAGGTCAAAGGGCAGAGGTCAGGTGGCCAGTGGCTTCAGGGAGCTCCTGGGAGGCACAAAACTGCTTACAGACACAGGCTGAATGCCTGGAGCGGGAGCGTCCTGGGAACGAGGTCATAACCTCCAGGACTTTCATCTCACCCACACCATCACCATCTCCTGGGGGTGCTGTGAGGAGCATGCCTAGTCGTGCACAAGGAATCAAGACAACAGAACACATAATGTTTAAATGGGCGCCCAATACTTTCTGCAGGTTATAGAGGAAAGCAAAAAACTTGGCTGTCTCCAAGACCAAGCATTCGGTGGCCTCAGGGAGGTACAGCTGGAACCGCCCTTCCCTAAGGGTCTTCGGGCAGCTTACACACTGGGAGCAGGGAGACTGGACTTTTGCTATGTACCATTTTTCAGCTTTTGCAATAAATTCATTAAAGAAAATAAAAAACAAAAATGAGACCAACCAAAAGGCAATGAAAAAAAGATACAATGTCAATTTATGCAACATGCAATATTTAGGAACACATTTACTATACTGGTGACATCATTTAAAAGGTAAAAAAATACAAGATTTATAGGAGAAAGCACAAGCCCTAAAATGGTGACACAACTTGGGGGGAAAAAATAGAAAATGAGAGGACTCACCCTACCCAGTATTATGGTTACTATGGAGCCGTGGTAACCCAGACAGAAAGACAGACAATAGATCAATGGGACAGAACAGGGAAAACCTTTAGGATCGAGAGCTAGGCAATGAATTCTCAGATTCTCAGACTTGACACCAGAAACACGATCCATAAAAGAAAACAGCAGTGAGTTGGAGCTTATCGAAATTAAAACACTCTTGTTGTTGTGAAAGACTTGTAAAGAGGATGAACAAAAACCCACAAACTGGTAAGAAGAACATGCAAACCACTTGCCCAAGAAAGGACTCGTATCTGGAATACAGAGACTCCCGAATTCAACAATAAAAACAAACAACCCGTAAAAAAAAAAAAAAAAAAAAAAGGGAGGCAAAAGACTTTGGTGGAGCTGAAGGCAGGCCACCCAAGCCACATATTGTTATTCTGAGTTAAAGTTACTTGACAAATGGCCCGGGGGGGTGGGGAGGGTGGGGGGTGGTGCAGCAGTGATGGATGGTAAAGGCTACATTCCCCATTTCAGGAGGCAAGAAAGCATCCTCATCCCCAGTTATGGAAATATATCTGTCACTCCTTCACCAGCCCCTTCTATTAAATCTTCACAAATAACCATTTCTTTGTCCAAAAATTATACATAAACAACCTGTTTTGGTCACTTCAGGGAGCCCATTTTTATGAGACCGTTGTGTGTACGAATTAACTTGTTTTTTTCCCCCGTTAATCTGTCTTGTCACTTTAATTACTAGACCCACCAAAAGCACTCAAAGAGCATTGGTGGTTAAATATCACAAACCAACATTTCACCAAAGAGGATATAGGTGGTAAATACCACATGAAAAGATGCTCAACATCACTAGCATCACCATGAGAGACATGCAAATTAAAGCCACGGTGAGCTATCACCACACATCTAAGCAAAGTAACTAACACAAAAATAATGACACCACCAAATGCTGGTGAGGCCGTAGAAAAACCGATCACTGACAGATGATGGAGGGCAGGTTTACAGTGATGCAGCCCTTCTGGAAAACAGCAAGGCCCTTCCATACAGATCTAAACATGCAACTACCATATGCCCCCCAAATCCTGTTCTTGACATTTATCCCAGAGAAATAGAAATTGTATTCACATGAAAACCTGTACATGAATGGTCACAGCAGCTTAATTCTTAATAGTTTCAAAGCAGAAACAACCCAGAGGCCCAACAGAAGATGAACAATTCAGGCAGCTATGCATAGCCGGACAGTGGACGCGACTCGGCCAGGGATGGGCCGGAAGCAGGGGCTGCCAGTACTGCCAAGGCCTGGCTGGACTCTGGGAATCGTGCTGCAGGAAAGGCAGTCCTAAAGGTCACACTGTATGTTCTTGTTCAGTTGCTCAGTCGCGTCTGACTCTTTGCAACCCCATGGACTGCAGCACGCCAGGCTTTCCTGTCCATCACCAACTCCCAGAGCTTACTCAACCTCATGTCCATTGAGTCAGTGATGCCAACCAACCATCTCATCCTCTGTCGTCCCCTTCTCCTCCTGCCTTCAATTTTTTCCGGCATCAGGATATTTTCCAATGAGTCGGTTCTTCGCATCAGGTGGCCAAAGGATTGGAGTTTCAGCTTCAGCATCAGTCCTTCCAATGAATACTCAGGACTGATTTCCTTTAGGATGGACTGGTTGTATCTCCTTGCCGTCCAAGGGACTCTCAAGAGTCTTCTCCAGCACCACAGTTCAAAAGCATCAATTCTTTGGCGCTCAGCTTTCTCTATAGTCCAACTCTCACATCCACACATAACCACTGGAAAAACCACAGCTTTGACTAGACAGCTCTTTGTTGGCAAAGTAATGTCTCTGCTTTTTAATATGCTATCTAGGTTGGTCATAACTTTTCTTCCAAGGAGCAAGCATCTTTTAATTTCATGGCTGCAGTCACCATCTGCAGTGATTTTGGAGCCCCCAAAGATAAAGTCTGTCACTGTTTCAATTGTTTCCCCGTCTGTTTGCCATGAAGTGATGGGACCAGATGCCATGATCTTAGTTTTCTGAATGTTGAGTTTTAAGCCAACTTTTTCACTCTCCTCTTTCACTTTCAATAAGAGGCTCTTTAGTTCTTCGCTTTCTGCCATAAGTGTGGTGTCATCTGCATGTCTGAGGTTATTGATATTTCTCCCAGCAATCTTGATTCCAGCTTGTGCTTCATCCAATCCAACATTTCTCATGATGTATTCTGCATGTAAGTTAAATAAGCAGGGTGATAATATTTACGTACTCCTTATCCTATTTGGAACCAGTCTGTTGTTCCATGTCCAATTCTAACTGTTGCTTCCTGACCTCCATACAGATTTCTCAGGAGGCAGGTCAGGTGGTCTGGTATTCCCATCTCTTGAAGACTTTTCCACAGTTTGTTGTGGTCTACACAGTCAAAGGCTTTGGTATAGTCAATAAAGCAGAAGTATATGTTTTTCTGGAACTCTCTTGCTTTTTCAATGACCTAGATAACCACGATGGTGTGATCACTCACCTAGAACCAGACATCCTGGAATGTGAAGTCAAGTGGGCCTTAGGAAGCATCACTACAAACAAAACCAGTGGAGGTGATGGAATTCCAGTTGAGCTATTTCAAATCCTATAAGGTGATGCTGTGAAAGTGCTGCACTCAATATGCCAGCAAGTATGGAAAACTCAGCAGTGGCCACAGGACTGGAAAAGGTCAGTTTTCATTTCAATCCCAAAGAAAGCCAATGCCAAAGAATGCTCAATCTACTGCACAATTGCACTCATCTCTCACGCTAGCAAAATAATGCTCAAAATTTCTCCAAGCCAGGCTTCAACAGTACGTGAACCACGAACTTCCAGATGTTCAAGCTGGATTTAGAAAAGGCAGAGGAACCAGAGATCAAATTGCCAACATCCACTGAATCATCGAAAAAGCATCCAAACCACAACAGCACAAAGACAGCAGCTCACCACGCTCATAGCGCCCCCCACACCTTGGTGCCAGAGGAGAAGCCCCCAGGTCACTGGGTGTGGTATCCCACGGAGAGCACATAACTGGAGCACAAACAGAAGTCCAAAAGGACCAAACCCATTGTCACAAGGAAGCAGCTTTGTGATAAGAGAAATTTCATCCCCAATAATTAGGTACTCGATCCCTACCTTTTCAAATGAGCTTCAAACAAAAGCACCTTTCACTGCATTAGATGTGTGCCACTAAGTAAGGAGGGGTCCCTTAGGTGGTGTTTAATGCAAAGAACTTCCACTAATTTTAAAGGATTTTAATTGTAACTTGAAAAAGAAAAAAAAAAATTGTTCTTTTCTTCTACCTCTTTCCTAGGATATCATAAAAGCATCAGTGTTTTGATTTTATTACTGCTTCCCAAAATTAGTTCTTAGGTTCCAATAAACAGAAAGAAAATATAAAAAGCAATTTCTTTAAGGCCTTGCAGCGCAGCTTGCGAAGATATTGGCGATCAAACCCAGGCCACCTGCAGTGGAAGCCCAGAGTCCCAACCACTGCACCACCAGGGAACTCCCCAAAAGGCAACTCTTAAACACAGATTTACCAAGAGTCTTACAGTAGTTCAAGGAGTCTCACAATTACTGCCTGGGGGAAAATACCAAGGCACAAACGTGAAGATTTCTCAAGGAATCACTAAGTTTCCTATTGATGCTCAAGACAAAAGAAGAGAAACTACAGGACCTAGACAAGGTCCTGGGCTTTCCTGGGAAACTTTTGCTTGAAACATAAAGTTTCAAGGGCGCCACGTACTTCAGAGAACAGAGAGCAGGCAGGCCATCGGGAGCTCTGTGACCTGACGGAGGCCCTACATCTGAGGACAGAGGTCGCGATTCCACATCACCCACAAATAGAGGGCACGGCTGCAACACTGATCCCGGGCCCCACACTCACTCAGACAGCAGCACCCACTGCACACTCGCCCCTCCGGGAACCCCCTGCTTCCCTGCCTGGGGGCCGGCAACCCATCGTGACCCGCCTGCCACAGGCTACAGCCCACTCCCCAGCTGGGACCCAGAGGGAGTGGGAGCCACCCTCCCCCAGCCCCTGGGCCTCCCTCCTGCTCCACAAGTCAGTGACAACAGCCTCTCAGGGGAGGTGGTCACAGGTGAGAGCCACCCACACCCTCAAGAAAAGGACCAAACAGGACAACTTACAGAGGCTGCTCTCCTGCAGTTTACATCTCGGTCGAACACAGTGGCAATCACCAGCGCGCTATGAGGAAGAGAAGAGGAGGTTCATGAAAGGGAATCTCCACAGACCCCGGGATGCTGACCCTACAGTCTCCCTCCTCCACATACCCATGAGCCAGTCCATGGCTCATGGCCTTGGTGGCAGATATGCCCGTAGGGCAGGGGGGTGGCAACCCCAACTCCACCAGAGCCAGCGGGGTCACAGGGAGGGTGGCCTCGTGCATGGGCCTTGGAGGGCAGGACCACAGGTACAAACAGAGAAACAAGAGGGCCCGGGAGGCCAGCAAGAGCAGCGATGAGCCCTGCACCTCCCCAGAAATGGCAGCCAAGCAGAGAGCTGCTCTGAGGGGCCTATTCCCCAGGTCAAACTCTGACTACGGTTGGAAACACGGAAGCCCCCTCCCAGGCTCAGACTGTCCACCGGCTTCACTGAAACCTCCCAACCTCTCTTCACTACAATCATCACCCTAAACCATCAGGGACATACCAGAAGGAGCTCAAGTGCTCACTTGGCTTTGCAACAACAGAAAACAAAGTGGGGACAGAGCACTGTTGCTAGACCTGACTTGTGAATTGGCATCTCCTATCAGCCCCCAGAGGAAATGTTTGAAAAGGGGTTATTTCGGACACACAGAGGTCTCCTGAAAGGGATGCTGCCCTCCTGTCTGATAGTCATTCTGTTTGGTATTGAAACTGGGGGACCCAACTCTACGAATCTGTCAAAAGCTGTTCATGACAAGTGAATTTTCCCGAAGGCAAATTAAAGAAGCTGGGCCCCTGGGACAGTCGAAATATGGCTATGTTAGCCAGGGACACCCCACTCGATGGACAGGGAGGACACAGAGGAGCACTCTCCCCTGGAGCGGTTGTGTTTCTCAAAGGGGAGAGTTAGCAGTGTTGAAACCACTGCACACAGATGCTGGGGAGGGAGCCAGGATGAAGAAGTACTGCGCACAGGAAGGAGGTCAGGGGACCAGGCAGGCCCTGGGCTGGAATCGCAGGTGTCCACCCAGTTGGCCAGGCTGGAGGTACAAAGGGTAGTGTAGGAGTGGGTGTGGGCGTGGAACCCAGGTCTTAGATTCTAAACACCATTCTGCACTAAAAGGAACAAGGACTCCTGGAGGTGGTTGACTCCAAGGCTGGGGCAAGCGAAAAAGAAAAGCCTGGGGCATCTTGTCGTGCTAGAAATTGAGAAACCATTAGGAAAAAAAAAGAAAAAAGGCACAGAAGCCAACCTGAAATTGCTCCCAATTAACTAAACGCACTGCAATCTGACAACGAAATAACCCACAGTGTTAGAAGACAAGCCGTGGTCCACACTGACGTAAGTAAACAAAGGAGCAGAAAGCAGAAGGGACCCGTTTTCCTATGAAACCACCACCATTGCTGCTGGCCTAGCACAGGAGCTGATGGGCACTGGGTGTGGAAACTGGATAGTTATTACAGAGTCTCAAAGCACTCCCCAAAATGCTTATCATTTTTTAAACATTAATTTTATAGGCTTCAACGGGGGCAGTGAGTTTGGGACACACCCCAAATTCAACACCAAGAGGGCACATCACCAAACAGCAGCTGCGGTTTAACCACTGGCCCCACACAATGCTCATTCTTTGGTCTCCTTTGTGAGAGGTCAACATTCAGGGAAGCTGATGAAGGGCTTTTATGGGAACTGCTATTATTTTTGCTATTTTTCTTTAGGTCTAAAGCTAGTTCAAACTTAAAAGTTTTTTTTGAAAAGCAACTAAATATCTAAAGATTTTTAAAGATCCAGTATTAGTATTTGGGGTCCTTTCACTAGTTGAAGCTGAAATTAATTTCAGCAAAACTCTTATTAAACAGAAGCTTCTTCCCTTTTCCTCTCTCAACTCTCTACTATATTATAAACTATAACCAAGATGAGGTTTTTTTTAAAAAAAAATACTAGGCTTAACACTAAAGGAAATTCACTGACTTTACCCGGACCATTTAAAGATTAACTGATTCAATTTCAACATCGTAAATGCTTTTGCTAACAAAATCTTAGAAATCATTAAACTGACCAAGACATGTAATTCTGTGATCTTTCAATAACCAAAAATTATAAAACTACTGGGTTTTTTTTTTTAAATATAGTTGACTTACAATGTTGTGTTAGTTTCAGGTGTACAGCGAAGTAATTCAGTTATACATAGGTGTGTATCTATTCTTTTTCAGATCTTTTCTCTTATAGGTTATTATAACGTATTGAGTATAAGTCCTTGTGCTACACAGGAGGTCCTGTGGTTTACTGTTTTATCTACAGTAGTGTGCGTAATGTCAATTGCAGCAACACGGATAGACCTAGAGATCACCAACTAAGTAAGGCAAAGGCAAATGTATGATATCACTTACACAGAGAGTAAAAAAAGTGGTACTAAGGGTGAGATGTATGGCAAGAGTAACATGGAAACTTACATTACCATATGTAAAATAGGTAGCCAATGGGAATTTGCCGTATGGCTCAGGAAACTCAAACAGGGCTCTGTATCAACCTAGAGGGGTGGGATGGGGCGGGAGATGGGAGGGAGGTTCAAAAGGGAGGCGATACATGTATACCTATGGCTGATTCATGTTGAAGTTTGACAGAAAACAACAAAATTCTCTAAAGCGATTATCCTTCAATAAAAAAATAAGTAAATTTTTTTTTAAATGGTACTAATAAAGTTTTATACAAAACAGACATAGACCCACGGACATATAAAACAAACTTACAGCTACCAAAGGGGAAAGGTGGTGAGGGATAAATTAGGAGTTTGAGATTAACATATACATGTGACCGTTCTTAGTGAAAACACATTTGATATTTTACTCTAAATACACTCTTATCATCAATGGAATTTTAAGTATTATATTTACACATGAATAAGTGCTAATGCTAAGTCACTTCAGTTGTGTCCGACTCTTTGTGACCCCATGGATGGTAGGCTCCTCTGTCCATGGGATTTTCCAGGTAAAGAAACCAGAGTGGGTTGCCATTTCCTCCTCCAGGGGATCTTCCCAACCAAGGAATCAAACTCATGTCTCCAGCATCTCCTGCACTGACAGCCGGGTTCTTTACTACCAGCACCACCTCCATAAGATCATATGTATTCTAGGGAAATATACTAACCAAGAATTCCTGCTTTCCTTTAATGTCTGACACAAGAAATCTGCGGACATATTTTTACTGACTCTGGGTCCAACCAACACTACCAGAAGTTCACATTACACACTGAATTCTTGAAATTTCCTGTCAATCTATTTGTCCTAAATTACAATTTTTAAATTATTGAACACTTATTAATAAAGAGAAAATGGAAAAAAATAGAGAAGAAACTTAGAATCACCTGCCATCCTACAGGCCACCATAACCCCTGAAAGGTCACTGCTAAGTTATACACCAAACCCCTCCGACCCCCAGACTGCCCCCCCACCAGCTGTGGACACGCTGGCCCTGCCGAGGACAGGCTGAGCCCAATTTCAACCTTGGTGCAGCCAAGACCACTGAGCCAAGTCCAAGTTCCACTCTGTTCCACCTGCCGCGCCATGCAGGTCAGGCTGGGGGGGCCTGCCCTGTGGTGCCAAACGGAGACAGTTGGGCTTTAAGACTATGTTTACACTGTAATCAAGCCAACACAGTAATGAACTCCTGTGTTGAAGGGCCCTTCCCAGCTTCATCATGTGTGGATTACCTCCTTCCAGCCACGAGCAAGGGGCTCTATCTACTTTACTCTCTTTGCACACGCTCCCCATGGTTAACTGGTAGTTATGAGGGGCACAGCAGGGGTTGTCCAGGTCAAGCTCAGGCACTCACTGCAGGTGACTCCATTTACACTCACCTGCAGACACCTCTCTGTGTTCACCCTCAGGTGGGTCTGTGGGCACCCCCACCTCCCCCTGTGGTAAGGCCCAGACCAACTGGCTCAGTTCCTGTGGTCACTAGCCACACAGCAGTCATTCCTGGAGAGACTGTGTGTCATGGGAACCCCAGCAGAAAGCCCCCTGAATGGCAAGCAACTGCCTCTGGGCACAAGGCCCCTGTTCCTTCACAGTGAGCATACCCTGGCCTTGTGGTCACAGAAGCAGACCCCCACAGCTCATGAGGGCCCCAGGGCCAGGCCACCAGCTCAGACAGGCAGGGTGAGGCCTGTCCAAAGACCGGTTACCAAAGGGCTGGCATTGGCTACAGCCTGAGAACCTGACCCTGGGGCACTACAGATGGGCCCACAAACCTCCATCAGGTTGCTTCTGCATTCATAAATAAATGGCTTAAAATATTTACTGCTTTATCCACATTTTACCAGCCTTCACAGAACACAGTAGGACAAATGTAACAAAACCACTTAAAAAGCACAGCTTTTAAGTATAGACTCAAGTTAATTCAACAAGTCCACTGTGTATACCCCTGTGAATGTAACAGGTTTTTAATACTGTTCTGATGTGGACTAAATTTTGAAAATTATTCTGATTTCACACTTTCAGGACAAAACTGGCTTATCTGGAAATACTAGCATGTTTCAAATAACAGTCCATGTGACAACACTGGGTACAAATAAACATGAGCGATTCCCCTAGGGCCCCCATGTCCTGTGGGCTGCGACGTTTTCCTCAGCAGAACGGGGTGGAGCATGACTCGGTGCTCTCATTTCACATTTCTGAGAGGGGTGCAGGGGCCAGGCTGCAGCCAGCAAGGACCATTCTGAGCACATGGCAGCCACTAGGCCTGGAACGCTCTTGGCATCTTCACCTGTTTGCTTTCACTGAGAGAGTTCAGGTGATACTTCACCAGGATTTCCCAACACAGAAGGATGGTCTATGTCAAACAGAAAGGGATTTTCTTTCTTGTCCGAGTCAGGGGAGCTGCATGCCCAGACCTGCTCCGAGTTCCAGGCACCTGGCTTTTAGCAGGTACAGCAAAGAGCAGATCTTAACCCAAACTCAATTTTTGTAAGTTTGTCTAATATTTTTGTGGCAATAAAAAACAAAACATCCTTTTTACCTTGAGTAACAATAATCTTGTCATTTCAAAGTCAAAACCTTTTTAAAATATCAAGATGGATGATTTCTTACCCATCCATGCTTAAAAGCTACAAGTCACACTATTTGGGGAATAAATTGCAAGACTCGCCTGTGGCTAAATTTTTCCCTAAATCAGAAGAATCAAAGCTCAGGAGCCAGCTGACATGACGGTGAAACATAAGACATCTGCAAAGTGCTTTCAATCACAGCAGAGCTAAAATGGAGGCTGAGGGGAGACCTAACAGATGGACAGGTGGGAACACTCTGGTCAGTAACTGCCACTTAATTTTTCTCAAGAAACAAAAAAGGTTATCTTCCCCCTGGAAGTCTGCCATCAAGAAACGCTGAGTGGGAACAAGACGTAGCTTTGAGCAATGCTTGCCATTTCCTCATTTTTCAGGACAATCTTGCCCTCGAGGAAGAGATCTGGGAGCCAATCCCCAGGCGCTGCCCACGCTGCCCTGCTCGCCCAGCTTGCTCCGCCAGGCTGAGCCGGGCACTGCCCCTAGCACGGGAGGGGCCCTGCAGGGTTGATGTCAACAGGAGCTCGGCTTACAAAAGAGTTTCAGGTGAGGAAATCGCTAGAAGGTGACAACCAACACATATGCTGGCAACAGGGCTCATTTTTTCTTCCTTTTCTTCTTGCAAATTAGCTTTTGATTACTGGTGAGAAGGTATTCCAAAATAATACACGACCATCCTCTACCATTTTAACTTTGTGCTTCTCTGTCCCTAAATTACGCTTGGCTTCTCAGGAAGCCCGATTTACTTATCTACAAAATAATTATTCCATCTCTTTATCTGCGTATAACACTTAGGAAATAACAGGTTTTCAAAATCAACCAACACTAATTCAAACTATGTTGTAAACTGACCTAAAAACTTTCTTTGGGATATTTATAAAACAGAGACGGTAAGCATATATCCACAGGTGAAGTGAAAGGACAGTTCCTCACGTTCCTCTAGGAAGGTGAGCAGTTGACCCCTGAGTTCTTCCCTGCCCGGCCGTCTGAGCTGGGGGCCGGCCACACTCTGACCTCTCCCTCTGTGTGGGCTGAGCCCAGTCCTGCCTCATTATTACCACCACCTGACTCTCCATCAGATGTGTCTAGTTCGCTTATAGAATTACAGTTTGATCTCAACTGTCTACCTTTGCAGGATCCAAACTGAAGAGTTTGTGAAAGTATAGTTGAAGATCTCAAGATTTTATCATGCGCCAGGATGAATGGGCTTAAAAGCTGACAATTAAAATGTGGTCACTTATTACAAACCAAGGGAGGCAGATCTTGAAGGACACACCCCAACCGATACTCCTGAGGCAGGGAGGCGAGCACCAGCAGCGTCCTGAAGGCTCACATGGCACCGTGACTCACTCTCCAGCCTGCCCGCTCCACCCCCCAGGCCTGCCATTGAGATGGACCGGGAAGGGATGAAGCACAGGCTCCCTAGGAACCTGCCAAACTGGGCTGAGAAAGCTGCCAGGCACAGCTCCAATGGGCACCTGCCAATACAGTCCTGGGATGGGCACAGAGGAAGGGGACGAGAGGGGCCCCCTCTGAGCAGAAACTCCACAAGGCACTAACTCCAGGGTCAATTAGGAGAAATTAGGAGGGCTGTGAAGCAGGAGTCTCTGGGCTCCCCTGCCAGCTTGCGCTTTCGGTGAGTGTAAACTCATCAGCGATCACTTGGGCGTGCCCAAGACGTCAGGGAAATTCAGCCTTCCCCGAGATCAAAGGCCCCGAGTGAACCACATGAGTTTCTGTGGACGGACGTGGCCAACAGTCCCTGCAGCTGTGATCTGTCCTTCAACCCAAGCACCATTTCTTAAAATAAATCCCGGCTCAGAAAGCCTGGCATCCTGACCACCCACCTCCACTCCGTCCCCCCACATTCCAGAGCCCTTGGGGATCCCCTGGTAGGACCTGCCCAGGCCCTCAGTTGTAAGCAGACCTGCATCACCTTGGCCCTGAAGGTTGGCCGCAGAGGCCTCTACCCAGTGGGGTCACTGGTCTCTTCAACACCCTCTCCAGACAGGCGCAAGCTCCAGGATGTGACCCCTTCACTAGACAGGGTCTTTCCTTTTCTGAGTAACAGGGGTCACCCTGGAGTAAGATGTGCGGTGCCCCTTCAGCCTCCTGGAGAACTGGATGGGAGTGTGTGAAGGATTGCCCACACCAGGACACCATGTCTAGTGTCACACGTTACACGAGGGCCAGGCTCAACATTCAACAGCACTCCTGCGCACCCTCACTGGCTGGTACTCTGCATTAAAACCTCTGCTGAGATGAACACTGCAATGGTGTCTGCTTGCAGCTGAAAGAGCCTCCGTTCCCAACTCAACGGCCCGCACAGAACCCTTCTCTCTGGCTCATCTGTGCCCACAGGGCTCAGGACCCTTCACACTATGTCTCTCCAAGTTGGCGATGAGGTCTTGTGACTCTGATGCTCTCACCTATGGGGTAGCAAGAAGCTTCTGCCCCAAGCAGAGGACGTTATGAGTGGTGGCCACCCACCTCAGTGCCCAGCGCCTCTGCTGACCCTTCAGCCCTCAGTCCTGATTCTCTCTTTGGCTGGGCTGAGCCAAAGACAGTCCCCAGAAAAAGGAGGGGCCCAGGTTCCTGCAACCTTCAGCGCTCTCAGCCACAAAGGTTAAACTGAAAAAAGAAGCCTGCCGAGATGATTTCATTCTGAAATGGCAATGACCCTTTGGAGCCAGGTCCCCCAAAGTCGGGGCATGTCAGCTTCTGGCAGAGGCAGTGCAACAGGTGCAGGGCTGGACCTGCCTGGGCCCCGGGCACAAGATCTCGGCCGAGTGGGAAACCATGACTGTGAATGAGACAGCTCCCATCTAGAGGCTCATCATGCTGTGACTGCTGATGGAAACAGTGAGCAAAATACACCTTGTACTTTCATTCTAGTTACAGAAGCAGCTTCCAAACAGCTGAGGAGCAGAGCAAGAAAGCAGTAGGCAGAACCCTCCCCGAAGCTGTATAAAGTAAACAGCAAACAATGTCACATCTGCAGAGCAACAAGAGAGTGGGGAACACAAGCGAGGGCAGGAGCAGGGGACAAAGGCACGGGCAGCCTGGCCTCCACAGCCAGGCCTCAGGCCGCAGACACCCACCACAGCCTCTCCAGGAGCCTACTGCCCTTCTGCCCCTCCCGGGGTGGACATGGCCAGGAAAAGTCAGACACTTTTACAGCTTCCTAGGAAGCAGTGTATCTCCCTGAGCAGGGATCAGAATCCCCAGGCTGCTCTGCAGGCCTTCCCTTCACGTGAGGGTCAAGATTGAGAGATACAGCCTGGCCACGCGACCTGAGCAGTAAGCAAGCCTGGGAACCCTCTCCTGACCCTCGAGTGGCCCCCATCCCCTGTGGCTTTCCCCCAGGCGCTGCTGGTGCTCAGACCATAGGGGAGCCCGATGCACTGGCCAGAGGAGGAGACAGAGTTGCCCTGTGGATACGTTTTGAGACCTGGGGTCTTCCACTCTTCTCAGGGCACCTCCTTGGTGGGAGGCAGCTTCCAGGACTGGAGATCATGTTAAAATCCATCTCTGAGTAAAAGTGGTCGGGTCAGTGTTACAACCATGACCAACCCAGCGCTCAGCTCCTCCTCCAGCGTGACACGGAACCAACAACCGGAAGTGGACAGCTGAACTCCCTTTTCATGTCAGAGGGACTCACTTCAGTCTAACAGGAGACAGGGAGAAAATTAACATCACTATATTGGGGACACACCTCTTTTGAATTTTCCCGGGCACAGACATCGGATCCTAAAAGTGGGGCCCACGCTCATATGGCTGGCACAGCCTGCTACCCTCAATGCTCTGCCCAGGAAGCCACGGAAAAGGTATTTTTCCAACCCAAAGGCTGTGATTTTCACTGCACAGTGAAGCAGGCAAGCCAATGCTGTCACTAGTCCAAAGCGATTGGAGAATCATTGAACAGGCTTTACCTTGAGATTGCCGCGACAAAAGGCTTCAACTCCTGAGGCTCATAGGCACGTGCAAAGGCCCAGCACACGTAGCAGGCAGCGTCCCGGACGTTGGAGCCCACGCTGCAGGCGCCCCGCTTCTCCTCGTACGTCAGAGCCTTCAGGATCACGGTGACAACTGCACACAGGGGAGAGAGACTGTGAGGTGGCCCCGAAGCAGCGCTCCTGACTCCTCAGACACTGCGCCCGCTGTAACACCGCCCGCCTGCACCTTGGCCCCGCAGAGCCTGGTGCGAGCAACACACACCACAGTCCCACCCCAAGCCGCTCGGAAACGCACGACCTGCTCAAGAAGTCACTCCTGAGTCCATCAGCTCGACTCAGGGGAAAATGTTTCTGAAAAGTTGCCCCCAAACTCCTAGAGGATGGCACAGACATGCCTGCCGGCCACACCCAAGGGACGCTGCCAGGTCCTAGGAGACGCAAAGGGACACAGGGGCCGCCAGGAGCGAGGGAAGGGGCTGGCACGTCAGGGGAGCGAGAGGAGGGTAGGCAACGTCACCCAGGACACCATCCGGTGAGGAAAGAGTACCTGACCCAGAGGCCACCTGCCCCCAGAGTCTTGTTGTCAAGGGGACCACGAACAATACATGGGTTTCTAATTCCAGCCAAAAGCAGTCACCAGCTGGAGAGTGAGCGTGGACACCGTTACAAAGGTGTGCTAACTCTGCTCAGAGGGCATCTGTGACCTCGCTGAGCTTTAGGGCTGACAACTAGGATGACAAAGTAAAGCAAGCCCAGGGTCATTCTGTGCTAACTTCAGGAATAACCCAGATATGTTTAATTACATCAATGATCTGTGATATTGAAAATAATTAGAAGTACATACAGATTATCTTTCTGGTTCCATTTTAAAATGTCTCACTGAGTTTCTAATATTGCATATGTAGTTTTTTATATAAAGAGACGAGTGAATTTAAGACCCATGGGAAGAACACTGTACTGTTTAAAGGAGCTGAAATTGTACGGTATTTGCCTATTAAGTTTATCATATTTATGTATTTCATGTATATGGGAAGGGTCTGTCTATTAGACATGTAAATTACTTTAAAAGAAAAGAAAATATGTAACACTCATGCATAGAGTTTTATGCTGGCGTGCTGCAGTCTGTGGGGTCACAAAGAGTTGGACTCAGTGACTGAACAACAACAAATGGGGTTTAAAAGTATAAGAACTAAGCTCGTGTGCCACAGCTACTAAGCCCACGCTATAGAGCCTTCATGCTGCAACTACTGAAGACCACGCGCCTAGAGCCCACGCTCTGCAACAAGAGAGAAGCCAGCACAATGCGAAGCCCACGCACCACAACCACAGAGCAGCCCTCGCTCGCTGCAACCTGAGAAAGTCCAAGCACAGCAACAGAGACCCAGAGCAGCCAAAAATAAATAACTTTTAAAATAAAAATAAAATAGCTAACCAACATGGAACTATACTCAGTATTTTATAATATCCTTTAGGGGAAAAGAATCTGAAATACGTGTGTGTGTGTGTGTGCATATATATGTATGTAAAACTAAACCACTGTGCTATACATCTGAAACTAACATGATATTGTAAATCAACCATACTTCAATAAAATAAAATAAAATAAATACAAAGCATGTATAAATGCCAAACCAAACCAGAGGACACTACCACAGCTATTTCAGATACAGTAGTTAAATCTAACTAGCCATTTTAAAAATTATTATCTCAACTTGAACTAAAGCTGTAATGCTTAAAATTGGCCTTCATTTGTCTTACCTGGGAAAGTTCTACTTTACCTGGAAGTACTCCTAGTTTTCTAGTGTTGTTCATACTCTGTGCTAAGAGGGTAGCCTATTCACGGCCCAACGCATGTCAAAACTAACAGGCTATGGCACCTTGAGGGGACGCATCGTATAAACTCAGTGTCACTGCCTCGCCACATTCTCTAAAATCACCACTTTACCCAGCTGCCCAGACACTTCTGGGGAAGACCGTTCAGCAACTCTATAGCCTGAGGGAAATCTGGATGCTAACTGCTGAGTCCCAATTTATCGGTCCACTGGACAAAATCAATTTCCAAACAGACAACTATGAATGACAGCGGTCAGTACTGTCCACATGTACTTCAGGTGGACGTCACATCCAACTAGTACCCTGAGAAATGCTCAGGGACCCCCAGGAGAAGCCCACCTCCACAAGGACACAGCCTCACCCTTGACCAGCTGGCCCCCAAGTCCCCTGAGCGGGCAGGGGTGCCTGACGCTGGGGTCAGAGTGAGATGGCTCCTAAGGTCAACCAGTCACAAAGAAAAGGACACACACTGTGACCTGTGCCCACTAATGGAGGTCTGCCTCAACACAATAAGAGACCTCGCACGGCTGACTGGCATTTGTTGAAGAGAAAATTGACATGCTCGGAGGTCTGACCACAGGGCTATCTGGCCCACTTCTCTGCCTCAAGAAATGGAAGGAGGTCAGCTGTGAGAGGGCAGTGGGAGCCGTATGCTGCACTCAGGCTCAGCCCTAATTGAGGGAGAAAAAAAAGCAGTACAAAACACAGGCTCTGAGTTCTGTGTAGCAAGGTGGCCCCCACAAACTCCCAACTTTGGTCCCTGGCACCCACACGTGCCCATGTGATGTACTCGGGTAGCTACTGGCCTTCAGGGCCTCACTGCCAGCCCCGCCCACCCATGCAGCCAGGCTGCTGCAGCTCCCCTGGCGGGTCCCATCCCAGTTCTCAGCACAGGTAGTTTCAAATTCTTTCTCTTGAAAGCCCCCCGTGACCCCTCTATAACACCTGCCACAAACACCAGTGGCTGAGGCCCAAGTACAGGTGAAGAAGCACTCAGTTCAGTTCAGTTGCTCAGTCGTGTCCAACTCTTTGCGACCCCATGGACTGCAGCACACGAGGCTTCCCTGTCCATCACCAACTTCCAGAGCTTGCTCAAACTCATGTCCATCGAGTTCGGTGATATGCCATCCAACCATCTCATCCTCTGTCGTCTCCTCCTCCTCCTGCCTTCAATCTTTCCCTGCATCAGGGTCTTCTCCACTGAGTCAGTTCTTCGTATCAGGTGGCCAAAGTATTGGAGCTTCACCATCAGTCCTTCCAGTGAATATTCAGGACCGATTTCTTTTAGGATGGACTGGAAAAAGTGCTGCCAGCAATGAACACAGGCCTCACTGCTGGACTGGGGTCTGAGAGAGGGGCCTACACAGCCACTGACAGCAGTGGTGGGACACCTGCCTCACAGTCACTGAAAAGGGATTTGATTTGCCTAAAGTAAAACAGCTCCGGAGGAGAGAAAGTGAGATGACAGATTTCTTCAACAAGAAAATTGGAAAATGAGGCTCTCGGCTCCAGTTCATCCAAAGGCAGTAGTAAGTACCATGCCCCCGCGGGTAGAAGGATGGGTTTGGTCTGCTTCTGCTGCTCCTGGGCAGGGCCACCCCCTGACCTCTCGGGCCTTCATCACCAGGCTCTTCTGTGCAGAAGGATGAGCTGGGCTTCCAGTTCTGATATCCGGGGATGGGAAGACAAGAGACAGATCAGCCCCGGTCCACGCAGGGTACTGAGCAATAACTGAACTTTGAGGTGGTATATGAAGAAGACACAGTCTTTGCCCTAAACTTTCATAAGAAGCTATTATCAGACGAAAAACTTCAAAAACTAACAGCTCTTTCCAGATTAAACAGGTTTAAAATAAGGAAATTCTTCAATCGCACTGAACAAAAAACCTTTCTCACGGTTCCAATTACACACTGCAAATACATGTCAAATATATAAGGTTCCCCAGAGGGCTTCCTTTTGGCAACCCAGAGTCCAGCAATGTAATTTAAATACCCTTCTCTCTAGACAGCATGTCATTTGTCTAACGCCAATTGCCTAAGGACAAAGCAGCCTCCGGGTGAGAGAAACGGAGTTAAGCCTCAGAGTACCAAGTCCCCTCCGTAGGGCTCTACAGATGTACATCCAGGGGTCAGGAGGAACTCAAGACATTCTCTGCAGCATCCTTAAAAAGTAAAAAAAATCACCACACAGCCAGTTCAGAAGTTATCCGTTTTGATAAGTAATGAATTATACTAATTCAAGCAGTCCATGGGGTCGCAAACAGTTGGACACAACTGAGCAACTGAACAACATACTACTTCAAAAATCAAACTCATCACATAAGGAATATCACTGCATGGGGCCAAGTCTCCCAGAATCACTAAGCCATGTCCCCTGAGATGCACTTCAGTATCTACCAGGATGCACTGCACCAAATCTCCCAAGTAGTACTAGAAAAACATCTCCCAGATGCATTTGGCTGAGTCTCCCGAGATGCCCCTGAGCCTCAGCACATGATCGAACTGCCTGTGTAGCCACACTCAGACCGTGAGCCTGCCTGCCCGGTCTGAGCCCAGGAAAGCACCAGTTTCCCGGGAGCAGGTGTGGCCAGCACCACTGAACTTCTATTTCAGCCACCAGTACAAACAGCCATCATACATTCCTAAAGAATGCAGTCCAACTTGCTCAGAAAAAAAATGCTGAATTTGCTGGGGGAAAGGAAATGACGGACAGAAAATCTGTTCCACAGACATTTAGTTTTTAGTTCCCACAGGACATCTGAAAAAACTATCCCAAAGGCTGACCTGTGGGCAGCACTGCAAGCCACAGCACCAACCACTCTGCACTCGGACGGAAGTACAGACTTGGGTACCGGCCTTCCTTGGATAGTGAGGGATGCCCGCCCCACAGCCCCTGGGAGACCCCAGCCAGGGCTCGCCTCCACAGGTGTGATGGAGCGGGACCTTGGAGCATCCTGTGTTGCTGCGGTGGGCATCTGGTCCGCGCACCACCTGCTTTCCTCTCTCCCCCAGGTGCTCCCAGCACACTCACCCCGCCACGGGGGGGCACCCATGAAGCCCTCTGCCTCCCTTTCCACAGGAAAGTCACGTGGCCACACTGGTCCCAGGGTCCTCCCACATGTCCTCCCTGTGAACAAGACCCCACCACCACCACTGCCCACAGTGCTGCGGCTGAGAGCCAAGGCTCAGCTGTCCAGAGGCCAGAAATGGACATTCCCCTCACCAGGTGCCACAAAAACATGAGAGGTCCCAGTGTGAAGCGTGCAGTCCAGGATTTCCTGGGATGCATACTTAGCCTCAGATAAAGGCTCTCCTCAAAAGAGAAACACAATGGCAAGACAGCAGGAAGTTACTATTTTAGGGCAGGAGCCCACAGAGTCTTGGGGCAGGACCTTGTGAAATGCTTAATACAATCGCAAAGCAAGACTGAGGCAAACAAGAAGCACCTACTCTTCCATCTGACAGCACCCTGTCCCCTCGGTGTGCAGGGCAGCTCCTGCCACATCACCTGCCCAGAGGAAGAGATTAGCAAATATTCCTACATAAAGCATCTCAAACCTTGGTAGATCAATACACTCAAGAAAGTTTCAAAGCAAATAACAAACGAGGTAAGTGTGGTATGATGGATAAAGATGTGATGGCGATTACATGTAAAAAACTCACATACATATATCATGTGAATAGTCCAACCTAAAAAGGGGAGAAACAGCAGACGGGGAAACTTGGGGAAAAAATAGGAATGTTAAAAATAAGGATAAGGGGGCCATTTCTGAAGATCACATGGGCAGAACCTGACTTTCAACAAAACCTCCAGACCTGTGTGCTGTGCAGGAGGCCGTGTGGCCACAGGGCACCTGTCCGGAGGGGAGAGTGCGGGAACTGCTCTGTGATCAAGCCACTCACCACGGACTCAGGAAGAATGGGTAACAAGGTGATGAGGGCAGTTCTGCAGGCAGACAGCCCTGATCCTGTGTGCCTGGGCCTCCTGGGGTACATCCCCAACTTGTCACAGAAGCTGCACTGCTGCCACCATGGCTCGTAAGTGCAGAAATAAACCCCTGCCATGATGGGACAGGGGGTGTTGTTTCAATACTACAGAGCCACTCAGTGCAACTCATGCTGCTACCCAAAGAATATTTAATGACAGGAGGACACTCAGAACCCTCAAGTAGGCTGCATGCCGTCAATGGCTCATGTGCTGATATCGGTGACCATCAGCACTCACTATGGGCCAGGCCTTTGTCCGACTGACCCTGGAGGTAGGGGAACTGAGGTACGGAGAGACGGCCCAGCCCCTGGACTGCAAAGCCAGCCCAAGCATCACGTCGAGAGCCCCAGGTGCTCACGGCCCCCACCAGCTACAACCTCAACGGTGCCGACCTCCAGGCAACGAGATTCCAGGTTTCCTTAGCTGCTTCTTCATGGCACTGTCCCAAATGTCCGTAATGATCACTCACGATCTTCGTAATCATTAACAAAGGCAATACCACACTTTAAAAAGTGGTTTCACCCCTTCCACTATTCAGAGGGCACTGCTTAGCCACTAGGCCAAGAGCAGGTGAGGGACCCTGGGACCAGGATGACTGCCCCTTGGGGTCCACCAGCCAGCGTGGGTCCCAGGAGTCTGACACTTCAGACAGGATCACAGCAGGGTCCTTCTCAACATCAAACACATATGCTCCATTTATTAACAGGAATTATTCCTGTGTGGAACGCGGATCAGAGAAGAGGACAAATCAAAGAAGAGTAAACACTTATAACGATCCGAGTGCTTGCTTCAGCAGCACATATAGTAAACCTGGGACGATACAGAGATTAGCACGATATCTCTTATATCTAAATCTAAATACGGCACAATCTAAAACACAACACAAATGAACCTACACAAAACAGAAACAATGCCACAGACATAGAGAAACCGACTTGTGGTTGCCAAGGGAGAGGGGCTGAGGGAAGAAGGGGGTGGGAGGTTGGGGTTAGCAAATGTAAACTGTTACACACAGAATGGATAAACAACAAGATCCTGCTGTACAGCACAGAGAACTATATAGTCAATATCCTATGATAAACCATAATGAAAAAGAATATTTTAAAAAATTAACATAACATCGTAAATCAATTATACTTCAATAAAAATAAATAAGAGCGATCAAAAACAAAAAAAGATCTGACATCAGCCAAGGCCACAGAAGATAAGTCCTCCCACAGCGGTAACCCATCACACACACAGGGGTCCTCCTCCAGCCCACAGCAGTCCCCCTACCCCAAGTGGTAGCCCCAGCCCAGAGTGGTACCCCTACCTCACCCTTGGGGTGGCCATGGCAGAATAACAACGAAGCCGAGTAACTGACAACCTTTGAGCTGTGGCTTCCTCGCCACCTGTGCTACCAGAGCACCCACCCCGGTGATGTCAGGTACCTCTTTCCTCCCCTCCAGCTCCCTGCGCTCCCAAGAGGTTTAAGGAAGGTACTGACTGGGAAAGCAAGTGCCCAGTACAGGAAATGCCCCTGTGACCACCGTGGCTAAGTCTCCACGAGGCTGGACGAGCAGGTACGCTTTCCACGGGAACTCCTGGTTAGACTGTTTATACTAAACATCTGGTATCCACCTGGTACAGAAACGAACTGTTCCAAACCAGATGGTTCCAAGTAACCCTTCGAGTAACCTTGGCCTCAGTGTGCTCAGCCGGTTTCCGTGACCTTCCACGATGAAACACGACTCCAAAAACACAGATTTCACATGATCCCAGGTGTTCAAAACTTAATCAAGATTTCAATCAAGAGTGCTTTTCTTTAAAAATTTAATTTTTTTAAATGTCACTTTTTGGACTACACTGTAAAATAACCTAAATGAGTATCTTTCCTATTTTAAGAGACAATCACACATCTTTTTTTTTTAATCAATTAAAATACACTGACGTACTAAGGTATCAATAGAATGTAAACAAAAGCACCTCCTCTCTTCAGTGCAGTAAGCATCCTAGGGGACAGTGGTGGCTAGTTCTAGAATCTGATCCCCTCAGGGTGCTGCCACAGAGGCCCTGCCCCAGGACAAACTTCAGAGTGTTAAGATCTTTAACTGGCCGTGACTGGGGACAGGGCTGACCAGTGTGGCCCGGCAGCTGACCTCCCAGGTCTGTGCCCACGTCCCCACCACGCCTCGTCCCCTGGACAGCTAACGTGTGGCCATCCCCCAGGGGTGGCATGACAGGTCTGCACACCATGAGACTAACTCAGTGCTGGCTGGCCCTTCTGACCATGGTGGAGCGGGCTTTGAGTAAACGGATGATCTCCATGGTACCAGCTCTCTGGAGCAGGGGAAGCGAGCTGCTGGTCCTGTAGAATGAAACACGACTTCCACAGGCTATGAAGATGACACTGAACACGAAGCAAGTACGAGAGACAGCAACTGAGCCTTCAGGGGGGATGAAGGGCCTCCAAGGAGGAAACGGAAATCGTGGGGTTCCCAAATTCCCTACCACCAGGCCCAGAACACAGGACGACTTGCACCCTTTTTGCCGCCACCATCCACACGAATGATACACAAACAACAAGGCACACTGACAAAGCTTCCCTGAAGCCACTCTCCTGGGGCCACATCAGCACACTCGGAGGCTCAAAGAACTACTGAAGAAGGGCAGGAAGTGTGCCCGCCGTGGAAGGTGAGCAAAGACAGCTGGACGATAGCTGTGAGGGCAACGTCCCAGGTAAGACATCAGCACAGGACATGGCAGGTTTTATATTCTGAGGATAAGCTGCACTTTCCATGAAATCAAGATGCTGGACCCTTTCACAGAGGCCCAGAAGAGCAAATGAAGTTAAAAGGCATGTGGAAGGTTTCTCATCTTCTACTCACTTTCTCCAAGAAATGAGCCTACGAAGAAGACCCCACGGGGAGAGGAAGGACGCTGTGTAGCATTTACTTCATTTAAGACGCTCCTAAGAACCGACTCACAGAGAGCTTCCAGCATCGAGAACTGTGATGTGTACATGACAGAGATGTTTCTCCGTTTAATCCCGATGGTGCTATGTTATATGCTAGTTCACTGAGCTGCCTCTGAAGGTGAATCAGCATTTGAAAGGCTTGAGGACCACACCTGGGAAATGCAGGTCCCCCACTTAACCCCCTACTCCCCTCAAGGTGGTCCAGGCATGCATCAAGGGTGCCAGCATATGGAGTCCAGCCCCCAGAGCAGCCTCCCCACCCACACCATCTAGATGATGCATTGCACATAGTAGGTACAAAACTGTTCTGAGTGAACCTAAGTGTTTCTCTCTCATTCCTTCTCCAACAACACACATCCCTTGAAATTTTTTAAATTGCTTAAGCCATTCCTCCTGGAAACATTTCCCTAATGTTTCCCACAAACATAATCTCTATAACTGAAGGATAACAGACACCTCTCTACCCCTCTTGAAATACACTTACCATCGGCAATCTTTTAGCTTCTCCAATTTTATGTGTATCAACGATAGTCTAAAGCTTTGGAGGAAAACCTCTTTCCTACTCCCACCCCTCAACCTGTCGCCTAGCCTAAAGTAACTGTGACCATGAGTTTGATCTGTGAATAAGTGTAGTGCCTGGATACTTTGTGGACAATACAAGTACAGGGACAGGCAGAACTTCAGTTTGGTTCTCTCACCACAGGCTCCCAGACTATTGGAAAGTCACAGAAAGAGATTAAGGTCCAATCCTTGCATCTCCAAACACATTAACGAGCCTCCCCAAAGAAGGAGCCAGGTGACCGGCCCCCACATCCCAGTCACACCACAAAGGAGAAGAGCCTTCCCCAGCTGGTCACAACTCACATGCCCCACAGCACATGGCAAAACTGCCTGCTGACGAGGGTCTCCAGCCTGGGGTGGCCACTTGGACGTTTAGAAACCTCCGCAGGTGACTGATTCCATGGCCACAGTGGAAACTGACTGCTTTAACTCAGCTGGGAAACAAAGTTTCTAAACTGAAACATCACTCTACTATGCTAAAATTCAAATACAACTGTCTGCTTAGAAATAACCCTCAGAGAGAAAATATCTTCTACTGACAGACTGATTTCCTTTTTTCAACACTGAAAGCCCAAATTTTCAGACAGTTTCTCTAAGATCAAAAGACCCTACCTCCTCTAAGTCCCCGGGAGCACCCCCCGATCTGCGAGGAGGAAGCGCATCCCAGGAGGAGGGAGCAGGCGGCCCCCACACCTCGTCCCCGCTGGACTCAATGTGGAGCCACCCACCCTGCAGAGAGCCTGCGGCCAGCACACACTTCCCGCTGAGTCAGGGCTGTGCGTGAGCAGCTGTCACCTCGTCAGCAGCGATGACAAGCAGCACCACAGTGCCTGGAGCAATGCCACTGAACAGGGGCTCTCTCCTGGCCCAGCTGCGGTTTATTAAATTCGAACTAGAGGACGCCAAAGGGCACCCAGGGGAAGCTGTCACCGGGAAAACACAGGCACAAAACCATTTCACTGGTGCTGCCCACACCTGGGCCAGGTGCCCACCATGCATGCCAGGGGCCAGGACTTGGGGACAAGGAACACACTGTCCCAACACCCCAGAAATGAGGTGAGATGTGAGCCCCTAGAGAGGTCCCATTCTCAGCAGACAAAACCCTTCCCCTGCTTTCGCAGTCACAGCAGAGCCAGACCGTCCCTTAATTCTCAGCTGTCACAGGGGGTGCTGGCTCCCCAAGGGGCCTTCCCGGCCTCAGTCTACAGAACTTTCTTTTCAGGCCACCTAAGTAATGGTTCTTGTCAAATTAAACTCTCATGATCTCTGAATAACCCTCTTCAGGGAAAGATAACACAGGCTCTTTCCATCTCTCTGCCCTCCACCTAGGACACAGCACAGGGGGCCCAGTGCCTGCCCACGGAGTCCCTTTGCCGAAGGCCACGCATGAGAGGGGGCGGAGGGGGGAGCACGGCTGTGCCGCTGGCGCAGGAAACGCCCACGGCTGATGACAGAGTGGCCCAAGTACAACAACTTGAAAGAAGCAAAAACAAGCGTTCAGGAGAATCAAAGGCTTAACCAGGAAGTCAGGGACCAGTTCTACCACTGACTCACAGCCCTGGATTCCTGGCCACAGTGCCCAGACCTCCACTGGCCCCAAGAGTGTCCAGGGCACAAATTTCAGGACTGGCAGTATGGAGGACCACGCTGCCAGAGATCCCCCTTCCCTGAACTGAGGGTCACTGGACTGGAGGCCTGTCCCAGGGTCAGATGGCCAGAAGAAGGAAGGAGGGTAAATGTCAGACAACGGGTCACTCGTGTTTGATTGATGACACGCCTGCACCTAGCTGAGGGTAAGTTCTCTGAAGAGTTTTCTTCTCACCTGGGTCACCGGCGTGGAGAGCTGGGACAGGGGAGTATGGACGGCAGACTTTCAACCACAGGCCAAGCATCTCACACAGCCACACTGCCTGGCCTGCCCCAGTGACCTCCCACATTGACCCCCAAGGGTGAAGGCAGACCCTCAGGCATGGTGGTGCCTGCCCAGCAAGGGGCTGTCCCACCAGGGAAGGGCAGAACTTGGCCCCATCCTCCCTTTGCCTAGATAATGGCAGGTATCCCCACCACGGGCCCCTCCCCATGACACAGCCCAGGCAGAGCTCTGTCCTGACTTCTTGGGCCCCCAAGCACTCCTCTGCTGCCCGCTGTACCCCTGAAGAGCTGGACCCACCCCAGAGCTATGCTTCGACTCCCACGGGACCCAAGCACAGAGCAAGCGGAGAACCCTGCAGCAGCACCAGGCCTGCCGGGTGAGAAATCAGACCTGTGCGTTTTCCCCTGGTGTGACCACTGGGCTGCTCCCCAGGGCACTCCTGCGGGCTCCCTTCCCAAAGCCTGGGACCAGTCCGGGGCCAGGGACAGGCCCATACCAGCACAAAGAACAGAGCAGCAGCCCCACGGCTTTCACAGTGGGAGCCAGGCAGGGAAGCACACGCAGCCATCCAGCCCCGAAGAGGCTCCTATGGAGCAAGAACTGTTGTGTGCCAGGCAGCCTCGCCCACAGGGGCTACAAGCACAGGGCAACATGGAAAGGGCAGAGTAACCTCACCCCAAGCACATTAAACCAACCTCACGGTGTCCTCATCCTGGGGCCATGGTGCCCTTCCAGACGCGTTACCTGCTAACAGGCTACTTCCATGAGCAAACCTGAAACTCAAGTCAAATGAACCCGCCAGCTGTCTAACAACCAGCTCCCCAATCGAATCAGCCAACCTGCACTGGACTTCAAACACCAAACAGGCTTGCTGCTAGCAGAAGCAGATGGCAAAATTAAGGAGAGGTAGAAATAAATTAGTGGATGAAGGGTTTTTCCAGGTAGCAAAATTTCTCATTAAAAGATTCAGAACAAGATTTTCCATTAAAATAGCACAAATATTATCAAAGTGTCTAAAATAATAAACTATGTGGACAAACATGACTTTCTGAGCACATCGTATATAACTGACACACAACTAAATCACTTTATAATCATAAATGTCACAATCTTGGTTTTGAATCAAACTATGAATTTCAACTCTTAAAAATAACATAAAGTCATATGATACAAGATGTTTTGTAATTTGCATGGCTTTCATACATGTGTCAAGTATAAATTCTAAACACATACCACTTAGGCATGCTTAATACTTCCTTCAAACTATGAATTCTTTCATAATCTCAATACTAATGTTAAAAAGTTACCAAATTTTAAACACAAAAAAAGATACTCTTTGAACAAACATACATATACATGCATATACACATTCTCATTCCCCAAAATTGCACACATAAAGAGAAAAAGAACTCAAATAAGAGAATTAAAGCAACGGTGAGGGAATTCCCTGGCAGTCCCGTGGTTGGGACTCTGTGTGGTTGGGACTGATGAGGGTGGAGGTTTAAGCCCTGGGGAACCAAGATCCTGCAAGCCACACAACACGGGCAAAAAAAAGGAGGGGGGATGAAATTTCTACATCAAAAATGACACAGTACAAGTATAAGATCAAGAAAATAGACAACCACAGAACTGGAGAAAATATTTGCAAACTGTCTACCTGATCTAAGAGTCTAGAATCCAGAAAATACAAAGAGCTTATACAGCTCAACAAAAAGACAACCCAATTTAAAAATGGGCAAAGGACTTGAACAGATGCTCAACGTTATTAGTCATCAGAGAAATGCAAATCAAAGCCATAATGAGATATCCACTTGGTTGGTTACAATTTTTTTTTTTAATGTAAAATGACAGGGGCTGGTGAGGATATGGGGAAACTGGAACTCATGCCCTGCTGGCGGGAACATAAAGCAGCAGTCAAGTCTCCATCCGCTGACACATGGATACACAAAATGTGGTCTGCCCTTCTGCTATGAGCTGAACTGTCTCCCCCCAGTAACTCATAATGGAGACAGGGCCTTTAAAGAGGTAATTAAGGTAAAATGAGACCATATGGATGGGCCCAAATCCAATAGGGCTGTTGTCTATCCAGGACACAGACATTGATCAAAGGGCAACCACGTGAAGACACAGCAAGAAGGTAGCCACCTGCAAGCCAAGGAGAAAGGCCTTGAGAGAAACAACCCTGCCAGCACCCTGATCTCAGGACACCCAACCTCCAAAACTGTTGTTTAAGCCACTCAGTCTGGATACTCTGTTATAGCAGCCTGAGCAAACTAATACACCATACTATGTAGTAACCTTCGGCAAAAAAGTGAAATGAAATACACACGCTACAACGTCGATGAACCTTGAATCATGCCAAGTGAGAGAAGCCTGTCACAAAGGACCACATATTGTATTATTCTATTTATCAGTAACAACCAGATTAGGCAAATCCACAGCAATAGGAGGTAGATTAGTGGTTGTGCATCACTGAGGGGGATGGGGGTTTTGGATGACAGCTCAGGGTCATGGGGTTCCTTTGGGGGGTAATGAAATGTTCTAGAACTGATTGTGGTGCATAACTCTGTGAATAAACTAGAAGCCACTGATTTGTACACTTTAAATGGGTGAACTGTACAGAATTAACTATCTCAATGAGCCTATTTTTAAAATCTCGTAGATAAGCAGTTATTATCTCAAGTAATCAATAAGGATACTTCAAGCACAGGTAAGTTACTTTTCTACTTCTATTGGGGTCAGTTTTGATAAATTATACTTTTCTAAGAATGTCTATTTTTGTCTGAGCTATCAAAGTTACCAGCAAAAGACAGTCTGAACATGGTGGCTTTTATTCTCTGCAGGACCTTATAGCCCCCATCCGGGTGTCTACTATGGTTTACACGCTTCCCCTCCTGCTCTGTTGATAAGCCGGAAGTCTCTCTCTTTGGGAGGCCTTTTTGGCCATTGATCTTTACAGACCTGTGTCTTCTCCCTCACTCATTTCTCGTGCTCCCCTTCACTGACTCCCCTGCTACTACACTCACTCTTGCCTTGGCAGTTTGAGCCTTTCTTCTCCCCCTTACAACATCAGAAGACGGATGAGGTAGGGGTCAACAGCAGTTTCTACAAAGGGCCAGAGCCCAAACAGTGAGGTTTTGCAGACCACTGGCTGCTTCCCTTTTCTTTAAAAAAAAAAAAAAGAAAGAAAGAAAGAAAACAATGTTGGAGAAAAAAAGGAATAACCACTCTTGGCTCCAAGGCCATACAAAAACAGGCCAAGGCCAGCTTGGGCCCGCGGGCCATGGTTTCACAATTCCTGCTTAAGGTTTTAGATTGCCCTGTAAGTACACTGCTAGCTGAATCTGGAGAGTTCTGATATATAATTGTGTTACTGTCCACTTCTATCTTCAAAATTTTATTGTAAAATTTCTATTGGGATTTCTTCTTTAACTCCTGTGTTATTTAGAAAGCCATATATTTTCAAACTAAACACTCATATCATGCTTTTATCTTTCTGTATCCAACTTTCAATTTCATTGTTTTGTTGGTCAAAGAATGTAGTCTGTACACCACTGGTTCTTTGAAATTTCTTGAGACTTGTTTTACAGCCTTGCTAGTAAATGTGCAGCATTTGTAAATGCTCCTGTATCTAAGAAAGCATCCCCTCAACCACAGCTGCACAGCCCTACATGAACCCACAGAATCAGGCCTGTCTCCTGCTGTCTAAGTCTTAGATACAAGGTTCCCTGCTATTCCAGTTCATCCCACTATTCTCTTTCATAAATGAACTGTGAGCAATGGACAGAGGTGTTCTGAGTTCTCAGGACAACACCAGATTCGTCCATTTATCCCTGGAGCCTTACGATTTCTGCTTCTCACATCCTCAGTATAACAGCAACTTGTGTCAGTCACGGATGATGCCAAGTGACCAGGCTACCCACATCTGTTCCCTCTGCGTCTGCTACTGGTGTCGGTGGGATCTGGGCATGGGGAGGGGACAGCAAGGACAAGGGGGTACCTCTGAGCACGTGCTGCAATGCTCACACCCACCCTCTGGCCTCCCAGCCGCCAACGTGGAAGATGCAGTCATGCTGTTGAAGAGCTGGCACACCTCACCACAGAACTGCCTCTGGGTCTGGATGAGCTGGGAAGGGGTCCTGGAGGAGCCGTGACAGGATGGGGTGAGGGGAGAAGCTGCATCATGGTGTCAGCAGACGAGCGTCCACACACACCATCCATGAAAGCACTGCCGCAGGATCTGCCCCAGGAGTGCACGGCCACGGCCTGACTTCCGCCTCATGCACGCCCTTCCCGCAGAACCAGAAGGGGAGGGGATCTTGGCAGAGGGACCCAGCTCAGGCACTGCAGCAGTGTGGTGGTGGCCTGTGGAAAGGATCCTTCCAACACAGGGCTGGAGGAAGAGGGGGCAATCGTTCCCTTGGTTGTGGACGAGCCCTCCCCTTCTCACCTGAATGCTTCAGTCCCCAGGGTGACCAGGAAGACTCACAGAACAATGTCTGGTGCTCAGGAGGTACTCAATGAAGATTCTCAAATTGATATTTTGGTTATTTCTGGCAAGTATGCCTGGGAACACCACTTGCCCTAAGGCCAAGGGCTGGGGTTTGACACCCAGGCTGAGTTGGGACACGTGGCTTTGGGCCTGCTGAGACCCTGCACAGCTCCAGCCCACCCAGGCCGAACTCCTGGTGGAAACAAGGACAAGCACAGCTGCCAGCAGCGCCTCGCACCCTCCAGGGCCCTGGAAGAGGGGAAGTTCCACGAGGAGTCAAAGCCTCACCTGGGCCACGTGAACCACCTTGAGGGGGATGAGCCCATGCTGAGGGACACACAGGAAGCCGGATCCGGGCTGTCCCCCAGGTTCTGGGCAAACATCATAACCAGCTGCCTCGAAACAGGTGGAGTGAAAGGCAGTCACGGCAAAATCACACAAGAAAAGCACACACGTGAGGGAGAGTCTTCAAATGCCACGAAAGGATAGAAACCCAAGCACTCCAGATAACAACAGAACCTAAAAGACAACACTGGAGGGGCTTCCCCGGTCGTCTAGTTGGTTGAGAATCTGCCTGCCAACGCAGCGGACAGTCCCCGTGGGAAGATTCCATATGCCGCAGGGCAACTAAGCCCGTGCACCCCAACTACTGAGCCCATCATCACAACGAAGAGTAGCCCCCACTACTAGAGAAGCAGCTAGAGAAAACCTGCATGCAGCGACAAAGGCACGGCGCAGCCAAAAATAAATATGTAAATCTTAAAAAAAAGAGAGAGAGAACGATGGAAGTGGAGGACTAGAATACTAAACAATAAGAAGAGGAATGAAAACCACAGTGAAGGAACGAGGAAGGTTTTAAAAAAAGAATCGAAACAATGTCTGGAAATAAAAGGAGAAAAGATTCATGCCACGGATGGAGCTTTACAGTGGCCTTGGAGGCCAAGCTCAGGAAGTTAGCCAGGCCGGCGGAGCAATGCGACACTACACGCAGGAGGGCTGGCAGCCGGGCTTGAGTAGAACAAGGGAACGACTCCAGGGGCCCGTTCCCCACTGTCTTTAGTCTGTTCACAGCTCTTTTATTGTTATGCTTGCACTGATGTTATTTGTAGCATGAGACAAAAACAAATTGGTGTGCTAATTTTTTTCCTGGGCCTTGTTTAACTAAGTGACTTCTACATGTGGTTGTGAACATATCCAGAGACATCAGGTAAAAAGCCCTTTTAAAATACAAATTCAGGGACTTTCCTGGCGGTTCAGTGGTTAGGACTCTGTGCGTCCACTGCAGGGGGCATGTGTTCGGTCTCTGCTTGGGGAACTAAAAATCCCACAAGCCACGTGGCACAGCAGAAAAAAAAATGTTTTAATTTAATGAATAAATAAATACATACACACATACAAATTCAATAAAAGGGATAAGCACGTCACTTGCCCGGGGAAAACCATAATGAGCCTGATGAGGGACGAGTGAGGACCCTGAAACATCGGCAGATACTGTCAGGCAGGCAAAGGGGAAGAGGAGAGGAAAGCTGTGGGAACCCTCGAATCTTGGCCCAAGTTCACAAACCTGAATCAGTCTCCCAGCCAAAGACAAAACAAGCCGGAGCTCATGGTTTCAAGTTTCACTTGAGACACAGAAGCCACAGCTTGGATCATGCTGAGCTTGGAGACCCTGCCCAAGGCAGAACCCCTCCTCCCAGCCCGGGCCCCCACTCGGGCTGGCCAAGTGAGGAGGAGCCCTGGGTCCAGCTCAGCTCGGCTGGGCTCCACACCTCCCTGGGGGAAGGCGTCATCAGGGAGGAGTCTCGGGAGCTGCCGGCACAAAAGCTGCCCACAGGCCAGAGACGCCGAAACCGGAAGCCTTACAGCCACCATCCAGGGAGCACAAGACACAGGACGGCCAGGCTGGGAAGCAGCCGGTGCGCTCCCCTCCAAAACACAGAGCAGCTCCAGGCCCACCAACGTTCCGAGAGCGGCCTTACTGGGATCATAAGCAAATTAAAATTCAAGTAATGCATTACACATCTCAGACTTTAAGTTACAAATGAAGCCCTCCACTTACTCATCAAAGGAAGGTAAACGTCCAACAATAAAACTTTCCCTGGACACTCCCACATCCCCTGGCCTGCCTCACTGGACAGCCAAATAAACTCTACTTTCATTTCTATTTTTCAACTATTTGATAAGCAAAAGATCAGTTGATACCCTCAGGATTTTTTTTTTTTAAATGAGACACCAAGTATCTCACCTGACAAAGACAATCACAGTTCCAGCCCCCGCCTTGGCCGGCATGTGCCCCATGCTCCCCACACTTGGTCTTGCAGGCCCAGCTCTCACATGTTGACAAGGGAGGACCCTGAAGACCTGGTGGGCGCAAGTCCAGCCCCTGCACACACTACACTCAGCTCAAGCGAAGTGGATCACGCAGACCAAAGGCTTGAAACTGGGGGCTGGGGAAGGTGGTCAGCACGGGGGTGGGGCAGCACCAGGAACCTTGGTCCTGGGCCTCCTGCAGGAGTCTGGGAATGTGTCTGTCCTGATCCCCTGGACTCGTTCTCCAACCAGTGAACAAAGGCCTAGTGAGCACATGGGCGCACATGTGCATGAACGTAAGCTACCATGAAAGACCTTGGGCCTCTGCTCCAAGGCCCACAAGTTGCAACTACTGAAGCCCGTGCACCTAGAGCCTGTGCTCCGCAACAACACTGCACAGAGATCAGCCCCCACTTGCCACAACTAAAGAAAGCGGCATGTGCCAACAATGAAAACCTAGCAGAGCCAATAAGTAAAAAAGAACACACGTTCATCTCTAAGAACTTAATGAATGTCATCTCAGCAGCTGGTTAGGGCTTACTGTCCTTAACGACAACCAAAATTCGAGAAACTGAACTTATGCTTAGGGTTTTCTGTAGAGTTTTCATTTCCTTTTCCTTTCCTCCGGATGCCATACCCCAAAGGAGCGCTAACAACTGAAAGTAAAACTAACCGGTATTTACTTGTAAGGTCGAAAGTATAAATGATCTGCTTCCTTCATCAAAGATATTTTGTTCTGTGACACATACTATTCCCACTGTACAAATGCAATTTGCTGGGATACTGAAATTAACCCATCAGGTTCCAAAAAAAATCCAGGATTAGAAGCCTCCAGGGTACCTTCTATACATAGGAAAGCTGAGGCCCAGGTCAGATAACTACTCTAAGCCATAGGAGGATGCAAGAATGGAGCCAAGACTCAAGTGTCTTGGTAGCAGCCACAGAGTACAAGTCCTTGATTCAACTCACAGACATGGCATCCCTCCCCCAGTGCAAACTTTGCACTGCCTAGAGGACTCTGCTCTGTTGTCCTTGAGGCTGGGTGACCTTGGCCAAGTTACTTACCCTCTTCTGTGCTGCTTGACTCTGCAAATCAGGCTCCTGAAGTTCCCATTTCAAAGAGTTACTGCAGTGATTAAATGGATTAATACAGATAGAATGTTTACTCAGCACAGGGCCTTATATCTAATAAACAGTAAGTGTCTAACAACCCCCTGCCCCACCAAAAGAGTCAACTCTGGTGATGATAAGCAGGTGAAGGAGGGATCACAATGAAAAAAGAAACCTTTTGTGGAAGAAACGGAGACTGCAGAAGGAATAGCACCACCTGTCAAAAGCCATCATTAAAAAAATTCTCAGAGAAATAAGAGAAGCCTATTGCAACTACTACCTAAGAATAAGATACTAAGAAAGGAACACTCAGAGATCAAGCACAAATTCACGGAAACCAAAAATCTTAATAGCAGGATAGAAGGGTCGGAAGAGAAAGCTAAAGAAGGTGAGAACACTGAGAACAGAGAAAAGAGCCTACAGGAGAGAAGCAATGGCATGTGAAGAATCAGGAATCACCATTTACACAAAATTTTACAACAGGTAAAACTAATCTACAAGGGAAGAAAATCCAGCCAGCAGCTGCTTCTGAATAGTGATCACAGTGCTCTGGTTCCCAACAGAAGGCCTTCCCAAGACTCAGGGAAGGGTGCTCTTGGGACCTGTGCCCTCATCACATGTGACTTCTACCTTCAAAAGAAGTATTAATAGCTAACAACATGCCTGCTGAACACATCTGTCTTTGAAATGCAACAAATGCTTGAGATGAATCAACACATGGAAAAGAGGAGGGAATGTAGAAAACCCTGAGTGGTAGGGCAGAGAAATCGTTCCCTGCAGAACCAGTGCTGGGTGTCTGAGCATTCACTTGTGTGAATTATGTGACTCATCTATATGTTTGAAATTTTTCATACTAAAATGTTGCAGGGAAAGAGTCAGGGGTCAGAATCACATCAAACTTTTCAGAAGCAGCACTGAAATCTAGATCAATAGAAAACACTTTCAAAACACTGACAGTCAATACTTTCTGGCCTAGGATTCTATACCTAGCCAAACTATCAACTAGATAGAAGGGCAGAAAAAAGACACTTCCAATCATTCAGGGTCTCAAAGATTCGCCTCTCTTGCATTCTTTCTAAGGAGCCTACTAAAGGGCTGTGCTTCATTTATACTCAAATGAAGGATCAACCCAAGAGAGAAGACAATATGAGATCCAGGAAGCCTGGCTTCCAATTCAGGAAAGAGGCAGAGGGAATCTCAGATGACAGGGAAGGCAGGCGTGGAGGGAGAGGCGTCAAAGAGCTACACTCTCATTTCCTATAAAGACAACAGACAACACCCAAAACTGGGAGCAGTGAAGGGGGTGGAGGAACAAAACAAGCAACAAAATAATGTTATTTGTAATCAAGGAGGTAAATTGCCAAAATCATCAGCTAAGAAAAGGTCCAAGTGGGGCTCCTGGCAGGGGGGATGGGAGGGGAGCAGCCAGTGACACCCTCACACTGAGAGAGGCAGGGGCTAAGACTGACCACCAGCCTGGAGAGGCCTCTGGAGTGAAAACAAAGGGAGAAGGAGGCACCAGCTGCTCCCCCAGGACATGAAGCAGCTGAGTGCCCACTAACGCCACAGCACACAAGGCTGGCCTGGAGCAAGCTAGACTCTTGACCCAAAAAATCTTGAGATCATAAAAATGGAAGTTTTTTAAGCCACTTGTTTTGGGTGGCTTGTCATCAGCAAGAGGTGAGGAGAGCAGCAGGAACCACTTTTTTTTGTGGTAAGACGAAACTATTTTTTTTTTTTTGCTCTCTAAATTATGTGGATGTCTAATTTGAATGAAAGTAACTAAACGGCCTTTTTTTCAATTCAACATGAAGGTAAAAGCCAAGTAAAATCTTAAGCCTAAAAAGAAAAAATTAAAACAGCATCTGAGCTGGCAGGCCCACCCTGGCATCCACACCCACGCCACGCACACCCGTCTCCCCGTTCCCAAACCTGCACCACATGCAGCCTCCCCGGGAGCAGGGGGCAGCCAGAGACTCGGCAGCAAGCAGCTGAAGGGAAGCGGGGGTGCCCTGGATCGCAAACTGTCTTAATCATCTGAAGAGAAGAAAAGGGGGACCAAGGAAAGGCATGGAGGCCGCTCCCAGCAGCAGCACACAGCCACCCAGCAGGGCAGCCTTGCTCAGGGCTGGTCCTGGGCGTGCACCAGCAGGTCCCCGCGGCAGCCCAGGCGGCCCCCCTCTGACTCTCCAGGAGGACCCGGGCAGCTCTCCCAGTCCCTGGGGTGGAGGGTGACAAAGGTTCCGTCAAACCCTCACCGGGAGGACACCAGGGCTGTCGGCATCCGTTAGAAGAGATGCATTTCAGGCTAAATGTCAGCATTGGCTGCCTCCGCCTGCACACACTACAGCTCCCCTGGGAGGCCTCTACCCTCACCTTGAATGTGTGCAAGCCCCGAGTTCACAGAGAGCCAGGTGGCACTACCATGGCACTCAGGAAACCTGGGCAGGGAGCTGCCGTGAGGCATGGAGGTGGCGCTGGCTGGCCGGCTTGGTGGGTGCAAACACATGAATCGTAGCTGCGGGCGGGAGGAATATCAGGTGCATCTCTACGCCCCGAGGGCTCGACTCCTACATTAAATCCCTCCCACTGGAACAGCCGGCTCCAGTTTCAGCGAGAGCAAGCGTGAGAACAGGTCCTGCTCCGGCCCGGCAGCCACAGCTCCTACCTCCCCACCTCTGGTAAGTACCTACTATTTGTACCTACTATTTCTTCTCAAATGCGAGTTTTCTTTCAAAACTCCTCTCAGATATATCTTAAAACTATCTGTTCAGTGAATCACCTGCCCGGAGTCTCTCTGCCCTGCTCTTTTCTCTGCAGATTACTCAGGACCCAGCAGGTGCACTGCTGGAAAGGAGATCATTATTACAAAACTTTTAATAAGGCTTACACTTTATTCTAAGAGTATGAACGAGTTTATTTGGATGTGAAGTCCTCGTTTCTACCATAAAATTCAACAACTTTAAACCAAACTCAATTTGATGTTATGCTTATCTGTTCCTCACCTTAAAAAATTAACAAGTTTGAACATACAAGGACCACATATATACAGATAGTTGCAGATCTTAATTTATAATTTAATTTTACAAACTTTTAGATTAAAAAAATGATTAACACTGGTAGTTCCTGGGGAAGAGACCTGGGGAGCAGAGGTGAGAGTGAGATTTGTTTTTTTACTGTGTAGTCGTTCACGCTTTTTGAATTCCAAACTTTGTGAATGTATTCTCTCTCCAAAAATTTTAAATTAAAAATTAAAGAGGAAAAAAAATTCAAACCTTTTGGAGTTTAAAATAAGTGCTGTTTTGACATAAGCTTACCAAGAAAACAAAAAACATCTTAACTAAAGAGGATCTCTGTACATACAAAAAAGGAATTTTCTTACTTTAAAAAAAAGTTTCTCATAAATTTGCATGAAAACAATTACTGACCAAATTATTGGTCAGACTGGCCGACATCAGACTTGATGTAATGAAAACCTATCTATTTGTTACCCTGATTTTTATTCTGTATTAGCCAAATCCTTCCAAAGCTTTAACCTGGTACTTTAAGGTGAGGAGGCGGGCAGTTTGGGGCTCTGGCTCTAAGGAGGTGGCCTGAACGTTAAAGCTGTGCGTTCACTGCTGAACACTGTCTGTAACCCAGGGTCTCTGGGTGAAACCAGAAAGAGCCCCTGGTTGTCTTCCTGGATCCATTTCTCCAAACTATATGCCAGAAAACTATCTTTTACCCTAGGTCATGGTTGCCCCGATGTTTATCCTTCATTTTAAAGAACTGAAAGTCTGGGAGGGAGTGGTGGTTAATCACTGGAAAAGCTCAATTGGGAGTAAAACTCACAAATCTCGTTCTTGCGACACCCCAGTGGGTAGGCGACAATGGCGTGTCCTTGAGTTATGCAATAATGCCACATCACAATATCATAATTATAGCATGCCCTTCAGAACGTGCTACCTGGTGAGGCTCCCTGCCAGGCAGCTGGACACCACCAGGGAGGGTGGAAGATTCTTCCAGCGCAGAGGTCAGTACGCATGACATGCATAGCTACCCGGCACGTCACAGCAATGCCCCATAAAGTTAAGCTATAATTACCTCTATTGTGTACTATCAAAGTTCAAAAAACATCTTTCTCTTGCCTATTTTTAAGAGTTCAGACTCTCTAGAAAACTGTTAAACATACCGGCCACTCACTATCACCCTAACGACTGGCAACTATGGAGACACTTGTCCACACTTAGGAAGCTACTGAGAGACGCGCACTGGCACTTAGTGCTTCCGAAACAGGCAGACAAAGCCCCGTGGACACGAAACCACAGGCAGCTCAGAGTGCCATGTGGGCAGCACCGCCCAGCTGCCCAGGCCTGCGGGAGGGGACGCCGTAGCCAGCTCCCTGGTCGAGACACGGGCAGGGGTGGCAGCACGTGAGGGGTCATGGAAGGGTGTTCTGAAACACAGTGGGCTCGGGCCAGGGGCCACGCCGTCCCTGCGGCCCTGCTCCTTACTCACACCCCTCAGGGTGGGACCCGGCACAGCTGAGGGCAGGCCTCGCGCCAACAGCTGCTCGCAGACAGGAAGGCAGGCAGGGACCCCCTCCTGCATTCGAGGACAGCACCCTGATCTGACATGCAGGGCTCCCCAGGCCTCTTGCTGACCCAGTAAGAGGTGTAAGAAGGGTGAAAGACATTGTCCCACAAATAACCTTCTAGGACTAGGCTAACATCTGCGTTTTCAACTAACATGCTAACGCTGCAGTTCTCCCAGGAAAGCCAAACCAAGGGCCCTGCTTTGTTAACCTCTCCCTGTATGGTCCCCCCAACCCCCAGACTATACCAGCTTTCCCAGGACAAGGACAGTGAAACACCAATCTTATCACCTTCAGAAAAAACTTCACCTCTGATTGCTAATCTAAACTTCCTATTTAGAAACTTAAATTCTGGATTATATTGTTTTGGCAACAACACCCTTTCTTTCCCCCATCCTCACCCCGCTGCCAGCCTGCACCAGGTCTGGCAGATATAAACTGACCAGGGATGGGCAAACCCTGTTTCTGCGATGGCCAGACAGATGAGGTCCTGGGCACTCAGCTTTAGCTTCTCACTCTGTAAACCTCACCTGGGCAGGAGAGAACCCACGGACTGACATCTTCCTAGAGGCTGTTCCCTTTGGAAGTTTACAGAAGCCTCAATCTTACCCCATGTACTTCTCTGACATGATTGCATTTTTATAACCCAGTGAACTAGCTCGTCTCCATCGGCGTCTGAAGCAGCTGCACTCCCTTGTTTTAATTAGTGAATTGTGCAACCCTGGAGAGGTCAGTTTACTCAAAGTTACTAAAACTGCTGCCCCTGTGACTCCATCCAGGCTCACCTTCCAACAATTGCACCCTGGAGTACTCTCACCTCCCAGAACACTGGCACCAAAGAAACCTGAAAACCTGTTCACTGTCCCTGTAAGCTAGCTGACCAAAGAACAAAAGGTTCAGACCAAAACTGTGGGCACAATATCATTTGACTGAAAAAAGTAGATATTAACATAAGATTAACAATTAACATTAACAACTCCCAAACTATTATTTTGAGTAATGCTGTGAAAACTTACATACAACCGATCTCCTATAAACCTTTGAGAAAACTTAACCAAAGTGAGCTTATTTTATATTTTGGCCTCAAAGTATGAGCAATATCAAACAATACAGCTTTTAAAGCTAACACCATCGGCATCTTAAACCCGAGGGGTTTTCGGCTGGTTTGGGCTAGCGTGTCCGGGGTGGTGCAGCAGGTGTGTCTGTGTTCACTCCTGGTACCACCAGGACTCTCGGGCTCACACTTGATAAAACGTTTTGCAACTGTCATCATTTTGATCACCGTGCTTCCAGCTAGTGATGAAATCATCAGTTTTCAGATCTCTGCCATAACATATCCTATACAATCATGGGAACCTGACTTGCAGAGGTTCTCACGCCTTCAGAACCAGAGAGCATAATGGGACGTGCCAGCACAGGTTGCCCTGACTTATCAGGCTGGCCCTGAGCTGGCTGGAATCGCTTCCTGACGGGAGGCAGGAAATCTTGCTTTTATAGCCCAGGGCACACCTGCCCCACAAGGTATGGACTGAACTCGTAAACTATTTCACATTTTCCCTTAATAAAAGGGGAAATTAGGAAGACGCAAAGCTGTGACCACATGTTTTACTGAGCTGGGCTTTCACACTGCTGCGTAGTTCCCGCAATTGTTCCCAGTAGGCGAGGAGGGAGGCGGACGAGAGTCGGGCACCAGGTGCCACCGGGCTGGACACTGCCCACCTGGTACCCTACCAATGAACACCCTCAAAGAGGGCCTATGGACCCCGCCTCTCCAATTAGGGGGCAGCCAAAAATCTCGTGTCTCATCCAAACTATGCACCCAGCAACCCTGCTCTGCAGAAACTCTCCCCATGACAGAAGGCAGCAGGCCACCCATACCACTTCTCAGAAACACGTCTTCGAGGGGATGGGACAGTAAAACAGGTTAACAGAGGCAGTTTCTTGGTGGGGGAGAGTGGTTCTTTGTGTTTTTAAGAAATATGAAAATAATGAGCAGAGGAACCAGTCTGCTGAGAGTAAGATCAGAGTTTCTTTTTTTAAAGAAGATATCCAAGTGAAATTAAAATCCCACTCCCTCCCCGCTTAAGCCTTCCTCTCGCAAACTACCCATTACCTCATCTCCAATGTGTGAGACGGCACAGAGGGTAGCTACATTTTATTCTGCGAAAACAAGTCTCTTAGATTTCCCATGCATATTTCTCTATTTTTAAAGGGCTGCTTTCCAGCTCAGTGTTTTAACCAACCCGATGTCTAGAAGGTGATGCTTTATACAAGCAATTTCACAAGCCTCAGAACTGACCATATTTACTCATTCCTTAAAACAAAACTGCAGTTGCAAGTTATTTCCTTTATAACTTTATTTTTTAAAGTGTTTAAAAATATTGAGAAGCTAAGTCCTTTCGACATTCTTTTATGCAAATTAAAGTGCCGGCCTCGATTCCTCACCACCACCGCCCCCAGCCCTCCCCACCCACAGGCTTTCTCTAAGACACAGTCACCTCATGGGCTGGTCCTGGACACGCAGCCGCGCCCGGCCCTGCCAAGATCCTCCCAGACCTCACGTCTTTTGTTCTCAGCTTCAGTTTACGAGGCAGAGTGAGAGCCCAGGGGTGTGCAGAAATTCAGGAGATTAAGCTTGGGGGGTGGGCAGGGACAGGAGGACCCTGGGGAAGAAATCTGGAGGCCCCTTCTACAGGTTAAGGGCTGGGCTGAGTTTCTCCCAGAATTCAATCGTTTCTAAAACTAGGTACCACTCACTCTGGTTTCCTCTTGCCAGGAGGGCTGCTAAGCTTTTCTGCCTTCTGGTAAGGCCAGAACAGGCAGAGATGGGCTACTATCCGAGGTGGGCAGTGGAAGGCGAAAGCGCGTAAGGACAATTGCTTACTCACAGGCTCATCGCATCTTAGTAACATTCAAATCAACATAAACACAGCACTTATGTTTGTATGCAGGCCAACACAAACACTACTCAGAAAGCTGACTTTTCATTTGTGAATTCAGAAGCAGGCGGTGGGGGAGAGGGTGTCGCATTTTTACTCGTTCTTCACTTTTAAATATTCCCTCCTAGACCAGAACACTGTGATTAAACAGGGCAGATGGACTGAATGTTACAATCACACTCGCCTTGTTCTCAGTGAGCACAAGTGTGAATGTCACAGGCACGCATGAGCCTAAGCCTTCTTAGGTTGCATTAGAGATCAGGACTCAGTCCAGAAAGCCCAGGCACATGGATGGGGATGGGATCTCAACAGTCACTCGGTCAGCTGGGTGCACAACCTTCCTGACACGAGGCCTCAGATTACAGGTTAAAGGTTCCCAAAACCCAAAGAGTTACAGGTATTCTCTTGAAACACCACTAAACCCTCCTGCAACCACACTCCCCCTAGCCGGTAACAGAGAACACTGTGGGGGTGGCACCTGGGGCATTACGGAGGGGCGGCTTATGCCAGTCTCATACCTGCCTCTACTTCAGCAGTTACATCACCTGCAGGGGCCTTTGCTTCTCCTCCTCCATGACCCAGGGAGCTCAGGCTGGTTCTTCGTAGGCCTGTTAGCCAGCATCCTGACACTAAGGCTCTGCTCCTCCATTTCAGCTCCTGGTCCCCAAATGAACAAGACTTCCCAGGTCACACCCACAGCCCGTGAAGCCGGCTTCAGTAGAAGCGCTCAGAAAGGAAAGCAAAGGAGAAGTGGTGACCTGCTTCCTTAAAACCACCGAGGGTGAACCACACAGGAGCCAGCAGGGCTCAGACGCCAAATCACAGAAGGAAAATGAGCCTTCTCAAAGAGCGAAAACCAAAAAAGCCACATTACATCCCCAGGCCCCCAGGAAAGCCGTTTAAGTACAAGTGTTTCCAGTGTCCCTTTACTTGCAATGAAAAGTCACATCTTTTCAACCACATGAAATACGGTCTTTGTAAAAACTCCATCACTTTAGTGTCCGAGCAAGATCGCGTTCCCAAGTGCTCCAAACCAAACTCTTCAGACCCTAAGCAAACCAATCAGCCGGACCCTGTGGTGAAGCCCACCTCTTCCAAGACTGTCCCAAGCGGGCTCTCACACCTGGATGCCAAGCTCCAACACGGCCTCGCCAAGGACGACATCAAAGAAAACGTGGACCTGCATGCGCGCGGGCCCCACAGGTGCCTCGGACAGAAGCCTGCTCCCCACAAGGAAGCAGCACCCCCAAGCCCAGCCCCAGAAGCTGCCGTGGGCACCCAGCCTGTTCTGGAAGGAGCTGTCCGTCCTTCAGCATTCGTTCCAGTGGGGGAGCACAGACTCAAAGGGCAGGAGCTCACGGAGGCTCCCGAAGCGCTGGCCCTGACCCACCCCCCTGCCAAAGCTGCCTCCTTCCACACCAAGTCTGCCTTCCACGCCCCCGGCTACCCCTGGAGAGCTGGCTCACCTTTCCTCACACCTGAGTTTCCACATAAAATCCCATCCACAAAGGGTTTTGGTGCCGCTTCCCCGTATGTGCACCCCAGCATCACGGAGTACCCGCCTCATTTTTACACGGAGCACGGACTGGCCACCATCTACTCACCCTACCTACTTGCGGGGAACTCGCCCGAGTGTGACAGCCCCCTGCTGTCTGTCTATGGGACCCAAGACCAAAGACACTTCCTGCCTCACCCAGGGCCCATCCCCAAGCACCTGAATCCGGCTCCATCCACATACGACCATTACAGATTCTTCCAGCACTATCACTCCAGCTTGCCAATTCCTTACGGATTTTACAGACCCGAGTCTGCGTTCTCCTCCTACGGCCTCAGACTCCCACCTGTGGCTGGCATTTCACGGGACCAAAGCTCACATCTACTGGAAGAAGCTGCCCTGGGTTACCAGGCCTTGAGTCCCTCCAAGTTAAACTCCTCCAACTCCCACAAAAAACACACAGAGTTGGAGAAGGAGAGTCCAACTCCCGAGGCTAAAGAACCTTCCAAAGATGGGCAGAGGGACACAGAAGGGACCAAAATGAGCCCACGCGCGGGCAGCGCGGCCACAGGCTCCCCGGGAAGGCCAAGTCCCACCAACTTCACACAGACAAGCCAGCCATGCGCTGGGCTGTGCAACCTCTCAGATGTGCCCGCCTCCAGTGCCCCAGGAAGGATCCAACCACCAGAACAGGGCCTCGCAGCCTTCAAGCCCATCAAGAAGAACATGGAGCACCCACATTCCCAGGCCCCAGAAAACAGAGCGGCATCTCCAAAAAGGTAAGTGAGTCCATTTTCCAAACCTCTGAAGTAAGGTTTCTGGTTGTGCTCAGTCAGAGGGGATGGCACTTGCCCAAACTCCCCATGGGCAGAGTCCCTTAGCAAGGTCCCTGTGACACCCTGTGTGTGTCTCTTCCAGCCTCGAGGCCTTGAACACAGACGCTCCAACTCAGCTGGGGAGCCTGGAGGCCGCCCCCTCCAGCCCAGAGGACGGCTCCAGGGTGGCCCCGCTGAACCTCTCCACGAAACCAGAGGCTGAGCCGGCTGCCATGCACAGTCCTGCCTACGGAGAATTTGTGGAGCTGCAGGACGCGCCACTCAACCTCTCAGTGAAGGACCCCTGCAACGCCCTGACCTCAAGGCCCTCTCTGTGCAGCCCCCCTCGAGGGGCCGAGCCCGCGGCTGCCCCCACCCCCTCTCCAACTCAGCAGAGGGAACCTGCAAGTTCTGGGGATGGGCCTGACCCCAGCTCTGTGGAGGCCCCGGTGCCCAGCCCCACTGGGAAGGCCCAGGATATACGTGCAGCTGACAGCGATGAGCAGAAGCAGACGGCAGCCGTGGCCCTCTGCCAACTGGCAGCCTACAGCCCGGGGAATGTTGAGCCCGCAGCCCAGGAGCCCACCAGCCGGCCAGACGCACCCACCTCCAGGGCTCTAGAAAGCCAGGAGGCTCAGTGTGACCTCAGACCCAAAGGGCAAAAGAGGACGAGCCCCAGGGAGGCGGGGAAGGGCCAGCAGGGATCCAAGAAGGCAAAGCCCAGTGACACAGCCAGAGTGTTCACACTCCGGAAGAGAACTCGGGTGTCTTAGAGCCGCTCCCAGGCGGCCAGAGCTGCAGCTACAAGCACGACTTGCAATGTAGGCGAGACAGCAGCAAACCCCCACCTGGCCCCCACTTTTCTCGTCTGGTCAATTTTTACAACTGTTGTCTTCTTCACAAAATAGGAAAAAAAAATTTAAGATAAAGCTGCAACTCAACCAAGTTTTGTAACTATTAAGCATAAACGTTAAAAGGTGATTCTACTTCTGGCTGTAAAATATTTGAATGACTCATACTTTAGGACCTGACGCAAAATGTCAAATGAAATGCATACGACTGAAAGGTAACTTTTAGGTGTTAGCATCTTAGAGGAACTCTCTTTAAAAATACTTTTCTTATTTTTAATTGTTTTTCTATTACGTCTACTACATGTTTCAAAGTACAGAAGAATTGGGGGAAAAAATGCCAGGAAAAGACATTTCCGGTACTAGCATTAAAGTGCTATATGTAAAAACGCTGTTTGTTATGACTGAATCACAGACAGCAAGACACTATTTATACAAGTAATTTATTTCCACTGGGAAGAATGCATTGCTGGGGAAGCTATTCTCAACGTGCTCTGTCTTCACTACATTACAGTGCATCTTCTGACTCATTCGGCCTGGTTTTCTACTTCCTAAAATGATGTGTATGTTGCTAATTCTCCAATAAACTCACAGGTAAAATTCGAGGTTACGTAAAAAGAAGATAAGCATAAATGCTGTGTTATATTTTGCCACAATAAATAAACTCAATGAAAAAGAAAAAGAACTGAGGCAGCAGCAATTAAAACTGAGAGTGAGGATACCTCAGCGTGTGTGTGAGGGTGCGTGTGTGGGTCTGCTGTCCACCAGTGGTCATCAAGCCTGGGCGAGTGCAGGTGCCTGGGGTACCTTTGGAGACCAAACATCCAGGGCCTCAGTTTCCTAAGCTGCTGCCTAAAAAGCCATAGGGCCCCTCACCCTTCACAAGGGCCATTCCCCACTGTTCAGAGGGTGCCTCTCAAAAACACAATGTGTGGGGAGAGGGGGTCAAGAAAGGGCCTGGAAACGGCGGCATAGAGCTAAGCTGACTGGACTGAGTGAGCTGTTTCTCCACAAGATGGGAGGTTTCAACTCAACTTTGACCAAAACAGGGGCAGTCCCAATAGAGCCATCCAATGAGAACAAGCACTGCTAAAGCTAACACCTGCCATTCCCAGTGATACGCACGTATAACAAGGCTTCTCAGCGTTTACAGCCAAAAATTTAAAAGTTTTAAATAAAAAGTTGCCTTGTTCTAGATATAAGCACTATTCACCGAAAGAAAGATTGTTTAGTCACTAAGTCATGTTGGACTCTTGCAAACTCATGGACTGTAGCCCGCCAGGCTCCTCTGTCCATGGATTTCCCAAGCAAGAATACAGGAGTGGGTTGCTACTTCCTTCTATTCAATCCAGCAAGCCAATCCGCATCTCCTGTACTGGCAGGCAGATTCATACCACCGGAAGATAGCCTGAACTAAAAATCCATCTGGTTAATAGCTGCATTTCAATAAGATATTATTTTCAGTTGTTTTGATCAAGATTATACTAATAATTAATTCTGTAAAAACTCAATCTAGAAAACTTCTTAAACAATTAGTATCTTTTGGCAGAACAAAATGTGAAGAGCTGATGTCTGCGTTCACAGACATCCTCTTGCTGAAGATACTTGACAGAGAGATCAACAGAAGATTCTCAAACACAGAAACGTGTTACATTAGGAAAAAATCATCTGCGAAAAGTAAATGGAAATACAAGTTCAAGGAGATGAAGGATAAAGACCCTGCATTTTAGATGGAGCACGGTGTATTCCAAGGCATCATGATGCCTGGATCCTATCAGACACATCCCAAACAGTGATGCAGTAGCTTTGTGTTAAAATGACAGTATTCAAGGGACTTCCCCGGTGGTCCAGTGGTTAAGACTCTGCTCCCGAGGCAGGAGGCCTGGGTGCAATCTCTGGGTCAGGGAATTAGATCCCACATGCAGGAACTAAGACCTAGTACAGCCAAACAAATAGTTTTGTTTTTTTTTTTTTTAGAGTTGTAGTTAAGTTTTATTTGGGGCAAAATGAGGACTACAGCCCAGAAGGCAGCATCTCAGATAGCTCTGAGAGACTGCTCTCAAGCGGCAGTGGGGGAAAGACAATATATAAGGATTTGGGGAAGTAGTAGTAGTAGCAGTTTAGTCGGTAAGTCATGTCCGACTCTTGCGACCCCATGGACTGTAGCCCACCAGGTTCCTCTGTCCATGGGATTCTCCAGGCAAGAATACTGGAGTGGATTGCCATTGCCTTCTCCAGGGCAAACAAACAGTTTTTACAAGCAATTTGTTTTAAATGACAAGGACTTCCCTGAGGGTCCAGGGGTTAAGACTCCACCTGCCCGCGAGGAAGACACGGGTTTGATCCCTGGTCCGGGAAAAGCCCATGTGCTGCGGGGCAACTAAACCTGTCACCACAACTACTAAGTCTGCTTTCTAGAGCCCACACCCTGCAACTACTGAAGCCCATGAGCCCTAGAGCCCGTGTTCCGAGACAAGAGAAGCCACCGCAATGAGAAGCTCTTGTGTCGCAATGAGAGAGTAGCCCCTGCCTGCCACAACTAGAGAAAGTTCACGGGCAGCAATGAAGACCCAGTGTTGTCAAAAAGATAATAAAAATAAAATTTTTTTAAAAATAAAAATTTTTTAAATCCTGCTTATTAAAAAAAATGATCTTCAGTATGGCCAACAACCTACTTTCTAGCAAGTTAAATTTATGTAAAACCACTGACACCAACTCACATATTCCAATACTTTAGCCACCTGATGCGAAGTAGCCACCCCTACTCCACACACTAAGCCAGAGATATCTCGGTATGGCCATCACTTTTCTTACACGCTGGACTGTCCAAGAGTTCAAGATTGTACAAAAGTTAAAAATCAGTAAAGCGCATAGTCGTCAGGAGAACGGGAAAGTGCTAGGAGAGGTCAGGAGCAGTGGAGAAGGAAAGCCAGGTACACAGGCCCATGGAGAGGGAGCAGTAAGGAGACAAGAGAGGTCAGCACTCTGCACATGAGGGCTGTGGCCAAGGCAGGACTCACCCACAGGCACAGGCTGACCCCAGGCCCCATGGCCACTCCACCAAGGAGGTAGTGCAGCAGCCACGCCTTGCAGCCCATCCCAGGAAGTCGAGAATGTGTCTGAGGCTGACTTTGGCTTGAGGACCCCCCACTCCCCCAGAAGCCGTTCCTGAGACCACACGGCCCACCAAGACTCCACCACCCACACGCCAGCCCCGCAGCTCTTGGGGTTGGATGGTGGCTCTGCCAGCCTTCCCAACATTTCCTAATAACTTACGCACTTAATCCTGTCTCAGTGTCCACATCTTCTCAGAGGACCCAGAGTAACAAGGGAATGCTATTCAGATGCTGGTTTTTGGATGATGTCACAGAACATGGCCATAGGGAGCTCCATGAATTGGTCCTTCCACCAAGGAAACCAGTAAGCGGGTAAAAACAGAATCTAGCTTTTCAGCACTCTGGAATCTAATAAAAAAAAACCTGCATCAACCAACAGGGTGCTTAGTGAACAAAGAGGCTACTAAATTTCAGCATTTAAGAAACCTCTGTTAGGTCACTGGCCATACACTAAAACAACAGAAAAGAGACCTCAGTGACCAAACAACAAGGAATACAGTCATTGCAAAAAAAAAGTCTGGGAAAAAGTCACTAAATAAAGAGACGACTAAACAATCTTCCAACAGCAAGAACAGCAAACCTCTGACAAGGGAGAACAGGATTTCTAGAGTTACCACATCATATGTCAGAATGCCCAGTTTTCCACAAAAAAGTAACAAGGCATACAAAGAAACAAAAAACTACGGTACATTCACAGTGGAAATAAAAGAAATTGACAGAAACCACCTCTGAGGAAGCCAGACAGGGTCTTACAAGACACAGACTCTGAATCAATTATCTCAAACATGCTCTAAGAGCTAAAGGAAACAAGAGAACAATGTCTGTACAAACATGGAGTGTCAGTACAGAGACAGGCTGTAAAAGAGACCACAAAGAAATTCTAGAACTGAAAATACAGTAAATGAAATGAAAAATTCAGCTGAGGAAAGAGAATAGCAGCAGGTTTGAGCAGATGGAAGGAAGGATCAGAGAACTTGAAGATAGGGCAATTCAAACTGCCCAGTCTGAGGAGCGGGAGAAAGGATTCAAGAAAAGTGAAGGGTGTTAGACCCGTCACCTGTGGAGCCTGCTCCAGGACAAGACCGCAGTTGCCTGCACAACCCCTCCGAAGCAGGAGACAGTGCAGCTCCACAACCCACCAGCCACACGAAAGGTCTGCGGAGAGGCTTGGCTCACCTGGAGGGCACCACAGGCAGGAGGTGGCCAGCACTTAAGATCACAGGCCAACTCATCACATGTGATGTCTCACAGTGTTTTGGCCCCATCTTGACACTTTTCATCCACAATACATTCGTCTACAACAATACACTTCATCCACCACTATATGTTCTCACTCTGGCTGCTTGCAGCTGGTGGAGGCTGCTGACATCATGACACGTGACAGACACATCCACCGTGCCAGCCGGTCTCAGGCATGAGAAGCAGTGAGGGCTCTGGTCTCCTTCGAGTTAAATGGAATCGGCACCGCAGAGGCAGAGACTTCCTCTTGACCCATGACACCCACCCACCCACCCACCCACACCCACACACCCACCCACCCACACACACACACACACACACACCACACACACACACACACACACTCTCACACATCTATCTTCACAAATAAATGTGTAAGTCACTTAGGATGGAACAAGAGTAAATAAAAGTACAGCAGTACATCTCCATGGCCTTGGGGTAGGCAATGACTTCTTAGATATGAAACCAGGTGCACAGGCCACAAAAGAGAAAACTGGTAAGTTAATCAAAACTTAGAGCTTCAACGCATCAAACTCCGCATCAAACTCCATCAGCAAAGTGACAAGACAACCACAGAGGAGATAGAATATCCACAAATCACGTATCTGATAAAAGGCTTATATCCTTAAGAATTCATAACAATAGAAAGACAAACAGCCCAATTTTTTAAATTAACAAAGTACTTGAACATACATTTCTCCAATGAACATATCCAAATGGTCAAAAAGCACATGAAAAGATCCTCAACACAGTTAGTTGAGATGCAAATCAAAACCACAGTAAGATACCACTTTACACCCACTAGGATGGCTATTTTAAAAAAAAAACAAAACAAGAGTTGGAGAGGATGTGGGGCAACTGGAACCCTCATACACAGCTGGAAGGAATGTAAAGTGGTGGTGCATGGTACAACCATTTTGGAAAAGTTTGCAGTTCCTCAAAAAGTTGAAGACAGATTTAGCATTGAGCCAGCAATTCTACTCCTAAGTCTACGGCTAGTGATTTGAGTAAGAGAACTCAAATCACATGGCCACAGAAAACTTGTACACAAGTGTTCAGGGCAGCAGTCTCCACAATAGCCCAAGGTGAAAACCCAAATGTCCATCAACTATGACAGGATTAATAAACATGTAGCCATACCACAGAATGTTATTCAGCTACAAAAAGGAATGAAGTATTACCGTTACAAGGTACAATGGAGGTGAACGTTAAAAACATTACACCAAGTGAAAGAGGTCAACGCCAAGACCACTACTGGAGATCCCATTTATATGAAGTGTCCAGAAAAGGCAGTTATGGAGACAGAAAGAGATCAGCGGTCGCCTGGGACTGGGGGTGTTGAGGGAAAACGGGGCATGACTTCTCCTGAGTATAGGGTTTCTTTGAGGAACAATGAGATTAGATTCAAATGGTGGTGGTTGCACAACTCTGTAAATATACTAAAACTACTGAATTGAACTCTTTAAATGGGTGAAATTTACAATATATTAATATAAATTATATCTCAGTAAAGCTGCTACAAAAATAAGTTGAAAGAGCCCATAGAAATCAAGGGTCTAGAAGCTCTGCACGTGCCTCACAACACCGAGCGCACAGCCAGCACTTGCGACAACTCCACAGTTTGGCTGCTGAGCAGCACCTTCTCTGCACAGACGTCCTTGCTCTGGACAGAAGTCATCCCCAGGGTACATGACATCTGTGGAGACACACTCCAGCAAAGGGCCCTCTCCATCCCTCACAGGTATCCCTCCCTTCCATCCACAGAGGCACCACTGCTCCCAGGGACATCCCCACCCACCACGGACAAGCTTCTTGTGGCCTTGGTCCCAGGCTGCACCTCCATGCGGCCGGGTACGAGAGCTAGGACATGCAGGCCTCGGGCTCAGTGGTCTGTCTGCACCGACCACACTGTCCGCCTGCTCAGGCCCACTGTGAGCTCCCCCCCCACCCCCTCACTGGTGTTTAAGCCTTGCTTCCAGGAACCATGATGTCACTGCAGGAGAAGAACCACAGCCACGCACACATTCTTAATGGGTGACAGCACTCCCACAAGGGTGAGACAGGTTCTGGGGGACAACACAATCCCAGACATCACAAGATCTCACGACCCTCCAAATCGGGACTGACAGGGTACTGAAACTGCACAGAAGGGAGAAGAGACACTGGAGCTCAGAAAGGCCTACATGAGAAAGAAGTCTGAGGACACAGGCCTAGAAGGCTCTCTCCTGCAACACTCACGATGCTCGCGTCACGCCAGGGAGTGGGCGGCGCCAGGAGGGGGCTGGATGGAGCACCACAAGGTGCACACACTCACCATCTGAGAGCCGGCAAGGGAGCAGCAGGCCTCGTCTGCCCAGTTCCGCCAGCGCCAGACACCCGCCATGCCAGGCACTGTCCGTCTCCTGGAAACTGAAAACACAAGAGAGCCTGAGAGCCCAGCGCCATGCCAGCTTGCTCCCCCGGGGCCCAGAGCACACGTCCACCCGCTGGGGTGACAGCGTCACGAAAACTCTCAAAGTTTGTAAAATATCAGTCAGCTGACGAGATAAAGTACTCCAAACCAACTGGAGACGACAACCATGTTCAGATCTCCAGAGAAAGAGTCAACGTCCTGGGTCAGCCTCACATGCCCCAGAAACACGCCTCCGTGATCTCCTCACACACCTGAAACAGTCCAGCACCGACCCGGTCACGTCATCCGCCAGCTCTTTGGGCAGTCTTCCGGCCATCCTACCAATCCTGAAAAGGAAAAGCAACGTCAGCATCTGTCAGCCTCACCAGCCCATCGAGGGCACATGCTACACTAGGAACGTCCTGAGAGATTGTCCTTCCCTCCAGAGAAGGGCAAAGTGGCTGAGTCTGCTCCACAAAGGCCACCGGCCCCATCAGGGGGCCCATCACACTGACATGAACACAGGACAGGTATCTGGGGGACCCAGGCAAAGGGGGCCCACGGGGCACACGTTTGTCTCAGACAGTCAAGGCTCCCAGCTCAGGCCACCAAGGTCTGCCCGGCAGGCTGTCCCATCCCCATGCTGGATGCCAACTGGGCTGGCTCCCATAAGGTCACCTGCCTGGGTTGTGTCCCGGCCAGCAGCACCCCAGGAAGACCCACACTCCCAGCCCATCGCACTCCAAGCAGACAAGACTCTGGGCTTCATAGTTACCCAAAAGCCTTCATGTGAGCCTCCTTTCCCTGGCGCCTGCTACATGAATTAGTTGGCACAGAAACCCAGAACTCTGGGGGGAGGGCCCACCAGCACTTCCATCCATTTTACTTTTCTCCGTAACATTTCTTTTGTACTCTGTCCCCCATTTCCCTCTGGCCCACCTGGGTGGGCCTGGGCACATCTGCTGGCTGTTCCCTCAGCGCAGCAGAGGGAAGATGCCAGTCCCTCCCAGGGACTCGGGATTAAGTGGGGCCATGCAGCACCCCTTCCCATATGAGGGGTGTACCCCTGGCCATGGGGGCAGGAAGTGGGGGTCATGGCGATGAGGACGTGGACGAGTTAAAAAAAGGAACACCTGAAGGTTAAAAAAAAGGCACATGTGGCTCATTCCAGCCAAAAAGGTGAGAAAATGAAGGAGCCGCTGACCAACCTCAGCTATGTTCTTGAAAATTAGGACATAAAGCAATAAATATAAATTAGGAAAAAAAAATCAGTCTACTTTCTAAAACTCTTAGAGCTGTTCACAGCTCTCAAATGCCACAAGAAGTTCTCCATGATTAAGAAGACCCAGCAGACCAGTGAGTATCTGGGGAGTAAGCTGCCAGCCCCTAGCCCAGCCCCCGGCCCGAATCGGGCACCTACCCTTTGGCTGCAGACCACCGCACGATCGTGTCCTTGTCCTTCAGCCCAACCAGCAGCTGCTCTGGAAGAACACAGGAAGCCAGTCTGTGAGCCATATGGAACCACCCAGAATTCAAACTGAGCTCTCAGTTTCCAGCTTTAAGGTAACCCACCCTGCACATCACTCAAAACTGTACCAAGAAGGAAATTACAGGAAGAACCTTAATTCTAATCATAAGAAAAGGACATTTCCTTCTGTGTGTTTTCAAATCATCATTTAAGACCAACTTCTGTCATACCTCCTAAGGAAAAAGTACATCCACCCATCCTAACAGGCACTGGGCAGACAGCACCAGTGAGGCAGGCTGCCCAGAGAAAACAAGTGTCTGCTGGAGGCTGCAGAGAGCAGTTCTCCTGGGAACCGGGTCTTGGAAACGGTCAGCCACTAGGAGAGGCTGCACAGAGGCCTCCTGAGCACGATGGGCCTTGCAAGCTGGTTAGTGGAGGCCCTGCTGGAGAGCAGAAGTAGCACAGGAAGCGGACACAGAGGCAGGATGGAGCCTGTGGAGGTGTACATGCAGGGGCACTGTGACCAGAGCAATCTAGGGCCACATCAGAGGCCAAGGGGGACTGCAGGTGCAGGAATCCCCAGCCTCTACTCCCGCCCTGCAAAGACCAGAGGTCGAACTGGGTGCCCTGCAGGTGGAGATGAGGTGGCCCGCACTCACCGATCACACTCTCCACCTCCTCGGGGACGTCATCCTCTCCGTCACTGTCAGGGGTCTCAGCCTGTGTCATGGGCTCACGGGGATTCTGAATGGAATGCTGTAGGCTCTCGGCCAAGGAGCGGCAGCCCCGCTGGTACCTGCAAGGAGCAAACGAACCTCAGACCCACTGGGACACCTTGGAGCTAGGAAATTCTGACTGAATCAGCAACTTATGAATAGCATCACTGTGACAATTCCATGTGCTTTCCAGGGACGGGATGGACAGGAAGAACAGTCGCCAGCATGGACTGTCAAGGAAAGATGACCACCTCATCTGAGCTTCAGAATACAGATTCACCCTCCAGAGGACTCAGAAACCTTCAGGTGTTAGAAAGCTTCCTTAGCAGAAAGGCAGATGATAAAGCGTGACAATAAGAATGTGCGTGACAGAGATGGCAGGAAAGGCATGTTTGAACCCACTGGCCTTGGCCCTATTTCCATAGGCTCCCCCTCCAGGTCCCACCTGAGTGTAGTCCCACCTCCTCCCCCTGGGCCAGACACTGCCTTCCACACCCCAGGGGCCACAGCTGGTCCACTCCAGCTCCCACAGAGCCTGCCTCCTGAATGGCTCTCACTACTTCCTGCCCACCACATCCCCCTCCTCCACCTGCTGAGGTCACCAGCATTATCTCCCACGGTGCCATGAAGGGTCCCACAGCACAGGCCAGCTCAGTTGTCTGACTGCAGAGTCCCTGAACCTCTGGTTGCCTCAGTTTCCCTGTCTGTAAAATGAGACCCCAACCAGAGGGCTGCAATGAGGCCAGATGGGAGGATGCACACGAAGCACTCAGACCAGGGCCTGTGCAGAATGAGGCCCACAAACACCACCTCCCTTCCTGGAAGCCGGGCAGGCACGCTTGGGCCTGACTCTGGGGCAGCTCCATCTCAGGGCAGGGCCTGGGGCATAAACGGTGACAGCCTGAGTTACTGCATGACGACTAGGGGCCACAGCCTAAGGCCAAGTCCGGTAAGAGATAACTGGGGCTTTGGAGATAGAGGCAACCTGGACACTGTTAGCTGTGGCCTTGAGGCCTCAGATTCCTTGGGGCAGTTCCCAAGATGGAAGGTCAACCACCAATGGCCAGTGACGGAATCAACCCTGACTATGCAATGAGGCTTCCATTAAAACCTAAGAGGCATGGATCAGGAGAGGTTCCAGGCTGATGAACAGGGTGGCGCACTCAGAGGGCATGGAAGCCCCATGCCCTCTCCCTGAGCCCTGCCCTCGGCATCTCTTCCACCTGACCATTCCTGAGTGACAGCCTTTTGCAACAATCCAATAATCTCGTAAATAAAATATTTCTGAGTTCTCTGAGCCATTCTAGCAAATTATCAAACCCAACAAGGGTGTAGTGGGAACTGCCAACCTGTAGCCCAACTGTCAGAAGCACAGGTGACAACTGGGACTTGCAACCAGTGAGGGGAGGGGTTGAAGGGGGAGGAGAGTCGTGGGGACTGAGCCCTCAATCTGTGGGATCTGGTGCTGCCTCCACGGAGACAGGTTCAGAACTGAGTCCACACTGCAGGTCACCCAGAGGGTGTCCGACAACTTCCTGGTCTGGGGAGAAAAAACACAAAAGAAATCAGAGGAGCAACAGGTAACTGAGTCAGGGAGAAGGTCACCAGGCACCACAGGACTGTGGTCATAAAGCGCCCAACAAGCAGCAGGCACGTGGCAACAACTGTTGACTCTGTCGCTGTCCTCCAGTGAGGACACACACTCATCACCGCACAGGAAAAGTCTCCATCACTGTCCAGCAGCCAGAGCCCAGACAGGCTGCCGCTGGACTCGCCTCTCGCCTTAACCGCAGATCTAGACAAAGCGTATCAACCAACCGCTGGCAGGCACAAGACACCCACGGCAAGGCTCCAAGCCCTCAGAGCGGGGAAGCCCTCAGGCGCACCCACTGTCCCCTGCTTCCTCCCAGAGGCACTTTCTAAACCACAGCACAGCAAAGTAGAGCCCAAGCAGAGAGCCCCTGCCCTAACGGGCAGAAAAAAAAATTGTGACTAGCGAGATGGCTACTAAGTGGGGACAGACACTAGAGGAAGGGGACCTGAGAAAGCACCCCAAATTGTGCATGTCTCCCTGGATTCTCAGGCAACTATGAGGCATGTTAAGATCCAGACACGCCATCAGAGAGCAGGTGGGAGGCCAAGAGCCAGAGTCCAGAGGTACCCATGTAACACCAGGCAGTCACTGAAGTGTGGGTCCAGTAGGAGGGACTGAAAGGCCACACGTAAGACACGAGCAGCTGCTGCGGGAGCAAGGGCCACATCCCAGTGGGAGGGACTGACCAGGCCCGGGCAGACAGCAAGAGGGGCAGTGCAGCCAGTTACCTGCGTGCCAGACAGACTCACTTCTACGGGGACGATGACCAAAAAGGGAATGAATCTACAAGAGAACATGAAAGCGCGTCAGAGGGGATAAAATGAAAAAAAAGATGGAAGAGAGAGAAAGCAAACAACAAGACGGAAGACTGAAGCCACCACATTAATGATCACACTCAGTGTCCAGGGAGGTACAGCCTGAACAAAGTAACTATGATGCTGCATTACTCTCCTTCCCGAGTAAACGCTTAAGAGTACTTGTGACAGTTCAGTTGAATGTGTCACGTTGGCCGGGTCACGGGGCCCAGATACTTGTTCAAATGTTATTCTGGGTGTCTCTCTGTGGGTGACTGCAGGTGAGATGAACATTCACCTGTGGGCTGAGTGAAGCAGTTTGCTCTCTCCAGTGTGAAGGCCCGGGGACCACAGACAGGATCACTCTCCCCGCAGTGAGGGGTTCTTTCTGCCTTCAGACCCAGACTGAAACATCAGCTCCTCCTGAGTCTCTAAGCCTACCAAATCTGGGGACTCACAACCACAAGCCAATTCCTTGCGTCCCTTTATACACACACACACCCGACCCCCCCAACTGGTTCTGTTTCTCAGGGGAATGCTAACACAGCACAGAACGTTAATCTTTTACAGCATCTGGAAAGTAGACACTAACATTAGTCTCATAAACAACTTACAGAACATACTTACAGTATGCAGAATACTCAAAAGGTATTTCAGTAAAGCATCACTAATATATAACACACTTCTCTGGAATTTCCTATAACTGGAAACATAGTCAATAATTCCTCATAATCATAATCAAATAATTCCTCCCAAAACACACATATTAATACTTGAAATAAAACTGAAGACTGTTAAAAATGTAGTACCCCAGCACAATAGAATAGGCTGTTCCCATGGGGGCCAGCAGGACCATTAAGACATCTTTTCCATCCACAGGCAGAGACAGCTCTGAGTAAACCCTGAGGAGTGAGCCTGAAACCCAGACTGGAGTGATCAGAATAGAGCCTCCCATGCAGTGTGACCTGCCGGTGACGCTGCCCTACACCAGGACAGGCACTTTCAGAACAAGAGACAAGCTTTCCATCTCACAGCCCCAGTTCAAAATTCTAGCTGGAAGATATGAAGTCAGAAAATTATCCAAAGAAAAGCTGTTCCTTTCAAAATCAGAAAGCCTATTGAGACGGGGGGGGGGGGGGATGAAAGCGGGAGGACACATCTATTAGCCCGCTGTGCCCGGCTGCCTGAAACCCCGGGCCCCACACCAGCCTCCAGACGCGCCCGGGCTGCACAGTCACCGCTCAGTCTACCAACCTCCATTTGGCCACCTGAGGCTTCAGGAAGGTCAGGCCCAGCCGCTGCACGAGCTTCACCCCGAGCTTCCGGAGCAAGGTCTGGTTGCTGTCGGGGAGCCTACAGCTGTCCAGGCACTGGAGAACAGTGGCAGCTGTGAACACAGAACATCCCGCTCAGTTTGCTGGGAAGAGTTTGTGTGATCTCCCGAACCCACCAACCCCACCTGACACGACAATATCAAAACCAGACACTTCACGGGCCCCCCTCCTCCAAGTCAGTGCAAAGGCCTACATCTACACTGTACCCCTTAAACTCTGCTTCATAAAGACCCCTTCACCTGTCATTTACTAAGTGCAGTTGGAGTCAGACCTGCTCCACCTTCTCACCGTGAACCAGGCATCCAGAGGTGGAACGCAGAGGAGCCCAGGGAGAGAGGAGCGACTTGAGCAGAGAGCGCAGATGCGTGCATGGCGGGTGGAGCACATGCTAAGGGCCATGAGGACCATGCAGACTTGGGTGTGAGGTTGTAAGAACAAGGAGGGATCTCCACAATCAGGGAAGCAGTGTGATCAGGTCCCCCTGCTATTAAGGCTGTTCAGGGCAACAAGGAGGGCATTGGGGAAAGCAGAGGCGGGGAGAGCACACGAGACCATGTTTCGTGTTGAGACAAGAGCAGGGCGGTTTTCAAGCCAAGTTGTGATGGCATCTGGGTAACTCCCCAAAAGACCCAAACGTCATACAGTGACCAGCCTGGGTACAACTGATAGTAACTCAAGACAGACTCGGGGTCTGCGTGTGCAAGTCTGTTGAGGACAAACATGTGATGACGCTGAGTGTCGACTGCTCACGTTCTCAGGTGTGACCATGACATCAAGATTGTGTTTCTTGAAAGAGTCAACAGATGCCAGTGGGATGACAGGGTGTCTGGGGCAGAGAGGAAGGTGTGTGAGGGGGAGCATGGATGAAACAGGATGCCCATGAATCAAAAACCTGAAGCTTGTGATAGAAACATGAGAGTTCACTCTACCAGTGTCTCCTCCCTTGTGTATATGAAATGCCCCGTGATGAAAATGTCAAGAAATAAACAGACTCTACTACCCAAACCTGATCTTCTAACACACAGACTGAGACACTTCTCTTGTTCTAGGTAGTAAGCCTTCCTGCAGCAAGAATGACTATATAGGTTTTCATAAGTTGAAGTTTAATCTAAAATTAAGAGAATGAGACAAAAAGTGCAAATGATGTAGCTTCTTGTGCCAGCAAGAATGTAGCTGGGCTCCCAAGAAGCGAGCTGAAGACCTCAGGGCTAGGTCTACATCCCCAATCCCCAGGATCAAGACCTGTGAGTCAGGAACCCAGACCTCCTCCCGTACAAGGCCTGAGGCCAAAGAGTTAGGTTATTCACACATACACACTCTCTCTTACACACACACACACACACACACACGTGTGTGTACACAGAAGACCAAAAAAAAACTGACAACATCCAAATACAAATTCAGTCACAAATTTTTGTGCCTATGAATAAACTGTTAGTGAGACACATTTGATCAGAATTTGGGCAAACTCATGTCACAAACACATCCTCACTTACAAATAAACCTTACCATAGGGTAAACAGTCTTCACGTTTTCCATGCTTAAATATTTGTGCCTAAAAAAAAAAAAAACTATTAAAATATCACAAAAACCTTTACAAATTTAAAACATAAATTATCAAAACTCATTGCAATCTTCCAAAATTTTTATCCTAAACACTCGCCATGAAGTAACAAGATTTGCTGTATGTGACAAAGAAAGAAATTATGAGACTAAAAAGAAAATCTTCCAAGTGGGCAGCATACACCAGGGATGCAGCCTGAGGCGGGGCTCACTGACACACGCCAGTGGTGAAGTAAGGGTGCTGGCCTGTACGGAGAGGAAAGAATCGCACCAGGTTTCCAGGACCGGCGTGGAACTGAAGGTACCAAAGGATAAGAACTACAGGTTGAATTATCCCACACAAAGGTGAGGCTCCCACGAACTCATCCTCAATCTGAGTCAACAAAGGAGAAAGGCCCCTCCTGCATCGCACACACGTGGGGCCAGCAGGCCATCAAAACCCCGAAGTCCTCAACCTGAAATTTTACCCTCTGCTTTCAAGCCTGCAAAGTCCAAGTGTTAGTCGCTCAGTCGTGTCCAACTTTCTGCGGTCCCATGAACTGTAGCCCGCTAAGCCCCTCTGTTCATGGAATTCTCCAGGCAAGAACACTGGAGTAGGTTGCCATTTCCTTCTCCAAGGGATCTTCCCGATCCAGGGATCGAACTCAGGTCTTCTGCATTGCAGACGGATTCTTCACCATCTCAGCCACCAGGGAAGCAAGTCTGCAAGACTTGTGGTAATTCACACAGGTACCCAAGCCCTTAAACGAAGAACTCTAAAGCTGAGCACCTCTAAGAAAACAGCTAAGGAACTCCTCCTCCTTCAGGAATAGCATTTAACTGGCACAGGAGACCACTTCTTAGACCATGTGAAGGTACATGGGCCTGACTGCCCTGGACCCTGTCCCCCAACACCAGGTCCTGCCGGCCAACAAGCTACACTGAGTTGAGATGAAGAGGGTGAACACCATCCCAGACACTTAGTCCGTGGTGTTTCATCTGGAGACCAGCCACCCAGGAGCCCTGGACGCGCCAAGGCAGGCACACAGAACAGGATACAGGGGCTCAGACCCACAGGTCCAAGACATCCAGTACTCAAAGCACCAAGGAACCTCCCGGCCGGCAGCCCACGGCTCCACCACCATGTCCCAGCACATGGGACAATGTTCTCGCTGCGCCAGCCCTGCTCTGTACCTCTGCTGCAAAGCCCCTTGGCAGAAGTCACGCTCTCCTCTGCACTTTCTGCCCTTCTCTCCCCATCAACTCAACCCCAAAACCAGGAGCCAGCCATCAGATTGGGAAGTTCAGGGCATTTCGCTCCCCCGTGACACACACTATAAATAGAGAAGGACCTCCTTGGACATCCCCAGGTCACGTCTGAAATATATCCATTTCAGGACTGGTAAACTACTCCCCAAACACTTGAAATCTTTGCCTTTACAATCTGGATTTATGACAAGGGGGAAAGTCACCCAGATCCCCGAGTTTCTTCCTGGTGAACTTTGGAAGCAGTCAGGGAGTTGGCTCTGTGGAAAGGAAGGAGGAAACCATCCAGCAGCCGGATAAGTCTCAATGGGTCGTGGAAGCCCCCAGGTGAGCCGCCCACAGCCCTGGGCATAGCATTCCGCACCCTGCTCCAACAGCAGCGGCCACAAGAGCAACCCTCTCAATGCTGGCCGTCAGCCTCCTGCCCAGACTGCCAGGACAGGCCCAGTGAACTGGCTCAGAAGGCCAGAGGCCCAAGCTAGTGGCCGTGGAGCTGGTCTGGGACCAAGAGTAAGGAGAGGGCAGGCCGCACCTCGCATCCCTCCAGCTCTACCTTGGCCTCCCCAGGGAGCCAGGCCAGGCCTTCACATGGGACCGAGACAGTTCAGATCCCAACAATAAAGCTTACAGGACACATCACTGTGGTTATAGATACCACTAACTTTACAAAACTAAATGTCAGGGTTCATAACAATAACCTGGCCACGGCGGTCTCAGCTCCGAACTGCCTCACATACAAACCAGGACAGAGAACCTGGCCAAGGATGGGGCCTCACTGAGGGTCCGGTTTCTCCTCCAAGCAGAGCAGGGCTGGGGGGAAGGGCTGGCCCAGCCCAGGTCATGGCGCCAGCGCACCCTGTGGTCACACACCACCTCCCCTCTGTTCTCGGAGCACAAGGCCACCCACACGGCCAGTGCCGCTGCACACAAAGACAACCGGAGCCACTAGGAAACAGCCGACACACGACAAACGTGCAAGTTATGAAAACCACTCAGATCTCAATCGACTTTCAAAGTGACAGCAATTATACACTTAAAAACACAAATAAATGTCTTGGTTTAAGAATAACTGCTAACACAAATTTTCCCCAAATTTTCTAAAACCATGAAGCACACCCTAGCGCGCCAACAGCTCCAGGAAGTGCAGTAGAAACCACCACCAGGAAGACTGACCATCCCAACTTCTGAAGCACCAGAACCGCTGACAGCTCTGAACCTGCCCGCCCCAAGCTCCACGCCAAGCCCAGGTGGCAAGAGGGGAGACCCCGCCACACAGGGCAGCACAGCGGGCAGACACAGCCAAGTTAACAGACATGCATGCATGGTGAGCACCACTGAACTCAAAGTACCCACTCTCTGTTCTCTTCCACTACCGTGTGGGCATAAAAAAAGACGAATCTGGGCCAGTTCTAGCGAGGTAGATGAACCTAGAGCTTGTTAAAGTGAAGGAATTCAGAAAGAGAAAAACAAATATCCTACATTAACGCATATATATGGAATCTAGAAAAATGGTACTGATGAATCTATTTGCAGGGAAGAAATGAAGACAGATATATAGAGAACAGACTAGTGGACACAGTGGGGGAAGGCGAGTGTGGGATAAAATGGAGAAACTAGCATCAACACATGTATCTACATATATGAGAAGGAAATGGCAACCCACTCCAGTATTCTTGCCTGGAGAATCCCATGGACAGAGGAGTCTGGTGGGCTACAGTCCATAGTGTCACAAAGAGCTGGATGTGACTGAAGCAATTTTGTAGTCATGCATGCTACATATACACACACACACACATATCAACATATATATTGATACACACAAAACAGATAGCTGGTGAGAACACAGGGATCCCAGTCTGGCACTCTGTGATGACCTAGACAGGTTGGATGGAGAGAGGGGAGGGAGGTGATATATGTATTAATTATGGCTAATTTGCATTGTTGTATGGCAGAAGCTTCCCTGATAGCTCAGTTGGCAAAGAATCTGCCTGCAATGCAGGAGACCCCAGTTCGATTCCTGGGTCAGGAAGATCCACTGAAGAAGGGTAGGCTACCCACTCCAGTATTCTTGGGCTTTGCTTGTGGCTCAGCTGGTAAAGAATCCACCTGCATTCTGGGAGACCTGGACTTGATCCCTGAGTTGGGAAGAGCCCCTGGAGAAGGGAAAGGCTACCCACTCCAGTATTCTGGCCTAGAGAATTCCATGGACTGTATAGTTCATGGGGTTGCAAAGAGTTGGACATGACTGAGCAACTTTCACTTTCGGCAGAAACCAACACAATATTGAAAAGCAATTTTCCTCCAGTTAAAAAATAACTTAGAAAAAAGAATTATTATCATGTGGGAAAAAAACTTTTGTTTTAAAAATTAGTCCTCAAAAACAGTGTGCTGATTATGTGGAACATCCACTGAAGTATTTAGAGGCAGTGATTTAAAACAGTTCAACAACACAAGTGTGTGTGGTTGTGTATTTTAATGTACACACCAACACATACAACATGCATACATAAAGTCAGGAATTCAAGGACTTCACACGAGTCCACAGAAACCAAAAGGATAACAAAGGAATTTTATAAACTTTATGACAAGTAAGACAACTCAAAGGAAAGTGACAAACTATGAGATTCCAAATTACCAAAAATGACTTAAACAGAAAATCTGAATGGACCTGGATCATGTAAAAAAAAAAAAATTAGTACTGCAGAATCTTTCCAGAAAGAAAACCCCCAGGCTCACATGGCTTCATAACAAATTCTAGCAAACGTGTCTTATGCAACATGCGTGGAGAATCCTCAGCACATTAGTGGGTAGAGTATGAGGAGCCCCCTTTGAAAACTCATTTTTACTCTATACTTGGAGACAAGATCAGCAGTTTAGGGGTTGTGCGTCTGTCCTGTAAGCTTTACTGTTGGGGTATGAGCTGTCTGGGTCCTGTGAGAGGGCCTGGCCTGGCTTCCAGGGGAGGCCATGGTAGTGCTGGAGGGATGCGAGGCAGGTGAGGGACGGCAGTGGGCTGTGTGGTGAGGCCTGCCCTCTCCTTACTCCTGGCCCCAGACCAGCTCCACAGCCATCAAGGGGAAGACTCTGTATACACGAAGGGAAGGGTTACAGGAGTTATGGATTCTCCCGTGAATGGACTCAGAAGGGCAAAAGGGATGAATAGGAACAAGAATCACAGAAGGCCAGGGCTTTGGTTTTGTTGGTTGGTTTGGTTTTCCACAGGAAACGGGGCCATCTTCACTGGCCTTCCCTCCTGAAAGCACACAGTCCAACCCAGCGTGCACAGAGGACGGTGACCCCCAGCAAAGGGAGGAAGTGGCCCACAGAAACACTCTGGTCTTTAGATGGTCAAGAGGAGCCATCAGCCAAGCACTAAATGGGGAGGGCACCCCACTTTTCATGGACATATAAGACACAAGTCAACCACTGAGGCAATCACCCCACATAGAGACAAGACCATACAGCACGCACATCTAAGGTGAGATGACTGTTCCTGCTCTTCTAGAAACCAGCACAGCACAAGGTGCAAACAGACGCATTTCTCAGTAATTGCTCTCAACCACCACACCTTCCAATCACCACCCACCCAAGCCGGCTCTTCTGCCCGCTGTGCAACTAGCTTCCCTCCCCGGGGCATGTTCTCCAGCCGTAAATCACAGGCTGTCAGCTGCTGGAAGCAAGTCTGCCCAGCTGCCGAGCAGGAGATGCTGGTCTGAGGCCCCTGAAGGCACCACCAAGTCAAGGCCAAGAAAAGCAGCTCCACCCCAGGCTCCAGGAGAAAGGGGCCCACACCACGGGGCTCAGGGGTGCCACGAGTACCTGAGAACTGTCCTGCGAACTGATGAGCTCTGGCACTGCGGGACACCTGGCTGCACGATGGCCCCAGTCCCCGTCCCTCAGGAAGACGTGACATCACCAGCAGATGGGACAGGGCCAGGAAGGACAGCCTCCCCTGTTCTGTGCTCCTAAGTCCCGTCTCTGGGCCGAGGAGGGCACCAGGCCCCAGTACCACTATTCCTGATGTGCACACACAAAGGGGACAACACGTGATCGGAAAGGACCATCGGCACCAATACTTCAGTTCCAGGCTGGATGCCACTCAGAGCTTGACTGATGGTCCTTGTGGGAGCCACAGAGCCCAAGCAGGGCCAAAGCTTCCATGGAAGGCAACAAAGACTAATAGCTCAGCACCCTTCGAGTAACACCCAAAGGCACTGTACAGAGGGATTCTCTTAACTCACACTCCAGGCCCTCTCCCACCAGGTCAGAGAAGAAACCTCACCACCCCTCTTCCACCACCCTCCACTCTCCCACCCTGACACGTACACACACACATACACATGACTAGAGGCTTGCAAAAATAAAAAGGGGGGGACACATGAAAGGTGCCATCATCTCCCCAAGAAATGAAAGTAAGCTGAAACTGGATGAGGGAGCACTAAGAAATACAGAGGAGAACTGACCTGAAGGCCATGCCCAACAGGAGGCTATGCTGAGGAACAGGCCTGAGGGAGGGGAAGGGGCAAGCCAGCCCACCCAGAGGCACCTCCAGCCTCAAGAAGAAGCAAGACATCTGTTTCCTTGAGAGTGCACCTGCTATATGTCCTCAGGGCTACATACATTAAAGGGAAAACAAAAAAACTTTCTCAACTATGGAAAAATTCTAATTGTTGAAGTTGAGTTTTCAATGGTTGGGATAAATAGCTGATTATTATCGGCTAGGACCCAGAATGAAAAACTACAATTCTGATAAAACACATTTATTAATACATCAAGTAAACTTAAAAGGATTTTAAGTACATAAATATGTAAATAAGTTAACAGTTAAAAAGAAATGTTTAAACAATCAAAACAATCACATCTAGCTTTATCTTCCCACTGTGTGTTCAATCTTTCCCTAAGCTAACAGTGAAACCCCAACCATAAACTCACACCTTCACAAGCAGGCAGATGGAGCCCCGCCCCAGCCCGACCGCAGGGGCTGCGTCCCGTCTGGAAGAGGAGGCGGCACAAGAGCTCGGAGGACACCTGTCAGCCATGACCTCCAGCCTTCAGATGTCAATCTGCTTGTGACGACGCATCCTACCACCTTATTATCCGCCGGGCTTTCTCAACCGTTCTGAACAGAACATGGAGAGGTCAGGATCCTAAGAGCAAGCTGCATTTAGATGTTCCCATTTCAATGACCCCTCCCCAGACCTGAGCACTTGGGTCGCCTCTGGTCTCACTACCCAGAGGGGCCCAGTTTTTCCGGGCAGTGGGCAGACGACTGGGAAGCCATTCGGGTGCTCTCACCTGACCTGGTCATCCTGACAAAGCCTGGTCAGACACCACAAACCATGAGCAGCCACACAAAGGTACAGGCACAGCCATGCTTTCCACCACCCCTAATACACCAATTTCAAACACCATGAAGCTAAAAGAGCTCAAAGCTCTTCTCTTAAAAGCATCAGAATCAATCTGAAGAGCAATAAAGATGCTGCTGCACCTCAACCTCCACACTGGGAAGATAAAGCCCAAGGAGGGGAAAGACCGGGAGGAACAGCCTTGGAGGCAGAGCCAGACTAGCAGACTTCTGACCCCTCCCAAACAGGCCTCACTAGGACCACTGACTTTACTGCTGAAGATTCTTCAGATGAAAATAGACTCTCAACTGACTGACGAGTACCAAAAATACTGACTGCACAAACTATTTGCCTAACACATGACACACAAAGGATACAAAACACACAATTCCTATCCCAGAAACTGAGAAATGATCAACATAGAGCTTGCACAGCTCCCAGAGCAGAGGTCAGAGGAGGGAGCTGTGATCCCCAGAGAACAGTCCCAAGCAGAGCTGGCTAGGATGCAGAAGAGGCAGGGGCCGAGCCCTGGAGCTGAGCCCAGCAGGAAGACAGGACTACGTACAGAAGTGAGACAAGAGGAGACACAAGGAGAAAGGGGAGGAAGAGCCTCGTCTGGGACCAAACAGGCAGAGCTGAGCCTACTGCACCAAAGGGCTTTGACGGGGCAGGCCACGTGGGCAGTAGAAACAAGCATGGGACACAGAACACCCAGAGGCAGCGCCCTTGCCCGGAGGGACCCTCAAGACGGGGCGGCCGCTGAATGGAGGGAGAGCAGCAGCGGGCTGACACCTGCGCTCGAGGCGAGGACCTGGGTGAAGAACAGCGGGGGCGGAGGGGTGGCCAGCATGGCCAGGTGAGCACTGGACCAGTAAAGGAGGGCTGGGCTGGGGAGACACCTCGCGCCACATCCCCATCGTGGAGCTCGGCACTGGACTTGGCCTGGGAGGGTACAGACTGCGCCAGCCAGCACCCTCCTCTGCTGCGGGGCTGCACTCAGAACTCGGGCAGGAGGAGGGCAAAGCCACAGCACGACAGACACTGCCTTGAGCTGTGGAGCCTGAAGCACCAGAGGTGAGCAGAGCCAGGGCTCTGGGAGTGAGGACAGAAACCAGGGACGGAGGTCAGGGGAGACTCAGGCACAGACGGAGCACGCTGGAGGGGAGGGGAGGGGACCAGGCAGCCGGGTGGGTGGGGGCTGGGAGGCGGGGCACCGCTACCTGGGTGGAGGGACACCAGCCAGTCTGCGTCTGTCTCCCACAGGGCACAGCGCTCTGGGTCTGTCTGTCACCCAAGGGCCAGGGGCGCTGTGGTGGCCAAGTCCCTTCCCCTGCAAGCGTGGGCCCAAGCTGGGCCGCTGGCAAGGGCGCACCTGTCCTGCAGGACACGTCACCCCATCACACAGCAGGTGTACAAACCAGGCCGCCGGGAACGGAGGCCAGCCTCACACCGTGCGTGTTCTAACAAGACCCGTGCACTTGGCCGCCCGCCGCGCAGAAAACAATGGGTCACGTGAGAGGAAAGCAGCCTCGGAGTTGGCTGCTCCACTTCTCAGACACACGAGGAAACTGAAGGTGCCTTATTTCTGCTGAATCTGACAACAGCGCACGAACCTTACATAAACGTGCACACCCTGAAAATGGCCACGTTCAAAGGGTTCTTTCTTACCTCATGTTCCTCCACCCAGAACCTTGCTCCAGGCAAGTGCTGTGACTAAAAAACCCAAGCAGGTTCGTCTGTCCTCTGGCCAAACACCTTAAATGAAACCACAGGGTGCTGTTTCCAAAGAACCCTGAAAGAACAGGCATCACATCCACATGAGAAAGGTTCTGGGTGAGCCAGCGCCTTCTCTTCACATCCTGCCTCTTCACTCCCCTGGTTTTTCATGTTGTGTGTGACTGTTTCACCCCTTAACAAGGTGCATTTGTGGCAGTGATAGAACGGATAGAAGCAGCCTCACTGTGAAGGGGGAACACACCCCACAGGTCGGCAAAGAGGACAGCACCCCCCTGTCCAGTGCCAGGGCAGGGGTCACAGGGTGGCCGGGCGGGGCGCACAGAAAGCCACCCGTCAGTCCGTGAACCTCCAACCTGCAGGGCCAGGGCGAGGATGGCAGACCTGCCGGCGCGCGCAGAGCACAGCAGGTCCAAATGGCCACCAGCCTCCATTTTTAATACTGTGTTTCCTTTCCTTGAATTTCCTAGATTTCTGCTAATCCTAATGCTTAAAGAGGGCCTAAACCAAGGGTGTTTCAAAGAGCCAGAATTAAGGGGCCTTCCAATGATGTGAAGCTGCCGGACACTTGTTTCCCTCCCACAAGAGTTAAAAAAAAAAAAAAAACAGAACAAAACACCACTGCTGCAAGAGGAATATGCTTCAAGGGAAATAAAAATCAAGCCCCAGTTTCGACGGTACTTGTTATGAGTCCACCTGTTTCGCCTAACCCACACTAATGAGCAGGTGGACAGAATGAAGCCAAGTGCATCAAAGGAGGCAGATGGAATCCTGAAGCGCAGCACACCTGCAGGTTTCATCATGCACAGCGAACGCCGAGCCTCCCCGTTCAGGTCTGACAAGCTCATGGCGAAACCGCTCCTGCCCGGGAGAGCTCAGCACCAACACTGCTTCCTCCTGCCTGGGCGGGCGGCGGCAGCAGCAGCAATTAGACCAAATTTCTCCTTCAAAAGAAAGGAAAGGAAAGAAGGTACATGATTCCAGAGAGACCCTAGGGTATTTTTTTTTTTCTTCTCCAGAGGAACCACCAGGCTTCTGAGGCTGCAGAAGAGATGGGCCTGCCCCTGGGAGCACAGGAGGGCCACCTCCCCTGGCAGGACTCTCTCGAAGCAGGCAATACCCTCACCGAGGGCACATCTCCCCAGAGAGCACCGTGGGCGTGGCTGCCAAAGCACCTCGGCCCACAGGGCTTCCTCCTCTGGGCCAACACTGGGGCAGGGGCATGGGGTTCAACTTTGCTAAGACTTTGAGAAAATCACTTTATTCCCCAGGAGGAAGACAAAACAGGCCTTCACTCCTCCTGAGTGTAAAACGGGGAGGCCTCCCGTTATAAAGCCCTTCCCCACTTGAGGCCAGTGAAGGGGCCGGCAGGAGGGCGGCAGCGGGCTCACCAACACCTGTGCCCCACGCGGAACAACCTAGAAACAAGCAGTGAGAGGATCAAAAATGTTTAAAAAAAAAAAAAAAAAAGAATTGACCTCTGGGCCCAGCCACAGCAGAAATTGGGCAGAAAGTGACCCCACGACCTTCTCAAGCCAAAAGGCCTCAGCATCCCGCGGACTTGAGTTGGAGGAGGCCACAGGACCGCTCGCTGGTGGCCTGAGCACAAAAGCCCACCGCCACGAGTTTTGGGCGAGGGCCACAGAGGCCTAGGCAGCTGCAGGCCCCGGGGGTGGTCACCACTGGCTCCAGCCCCACAGTGGAGGCACCCACAGCCCAGGCGCCCTGACCTGAACGCAGCAACGGCCTCAGGAGGGGTGGCTTCTAGGCCAGGGGGGCTGCCAGGAGACCCCAGGAGCCTGTCAAGGATGCAGATTCCAGACTGGGTGGAAGAGGTCTAAAGCAGGACAAAAGTGAGTCAGGAAGCGGCACCCATGTCTGGACGGGTCTACCCTGCAGGCCGAAGTGGACCGACAGGCTCAGCGGCGTTCGTCAGACCCTTGTTTCTCTATGACCTAAGACTTCTCAATGTGACTCACGCAAAAAAACTAAGAATCCACTTACACTCAAACCTTCAAATAAACCATCTCAGCCCTATTCACCCATTCTTCACCAGGGTTCGGATGCCCAGCACACGCCCACCCAGGAACCCTGCAGCGATAGCCTGGTGACTAGGACCACTCCCTCCCCTCTACTCCACGCTCAGCACCGTTCTCGGCCAGCCTCCCCCAGCACCGACCCCCAACAAAGCAATAAAGTCCTCCTGAAGCACCTCCCCACACACGCGGCTGGAGCGAGAGTTGCCTGCAGCCACAGGCTGATACTCATGTTTCATCAATATGACAGGTGGGTATGCCATAAAAAATTTCTAGAAGACCTCAGAAACACAAGAAATATATTTAAATTGTTACACTTAAAAAAAAAAATCTATTGCTAGTATCGCAGCAAGAAGTTGAATATATATGCTCAAACAAAATCTTACACACAAGCTTTCAGATTAGCGTTATTCAGAGTATCTCAGAATTCTGAGTAACTACAACGGGGTATTAAGAAGGGAGGTGGCACTGACAGGCTACAACATGGAAGTCCTGTGGACATGATGCTGAAGAAGCCAGATTCAAAGGGTCACACTGTACATGATTCCACTTGTATGAAATGTCCTCGACAAGCAAATCCAGAGAGATGGAAAGTGGATCACTAGTTGCCAGGAACTGGGGGTGGCGGGGGTGGGGATGGATGAGAAGGTACTGCTCATGTGTGTGGGGTCTCCTTTTGGGGTGATCAGAGTATTCCAGAATTAGACAATGGTGACAGTTGTCTCTTGTGCATGTACAAAATAATCACTGAACTTACACACTTTAAACGGTGTATTATGCAAATTATATCTCAATTTTAAAAACAATTGTAACAACATATCACATTTATTTACAGAACGAAAGGACACGTGAAAAAACAGACATCGCCTCAACAGACTACAGGAATTCAGGACAGGTTTTATTTTTCAAGGTTTTTGGTTATTTTTTTTTAAATGTCTTGAGATAGTCTCACCATTTAAATGACAGTCCTTCCTGAAGATATTGTGAATGAAAAGACACAGATGAGAGAACATTCTGGGAGTGGAGGAGGCAGGGCAGAGGGCTGTCCTCTGCTTCTCCCACCTCCTGTCCCTCCGCCCCGGGCCATCACGCCATCAGCCCCACTTTCCCCAGGCCCTCTCGCCTCCTACACCCCGTCAGAACCTGCCACCGCCAAAGAGAAAAGATGGGACGACACCCAAGAAGATGCCATCACACTGAGTCACGGCACAAATGCCCCTATTTAAACACAGCCCAAAACACCCTGCTCTCCTCTAAGCGGGCCCTGGGCCCTCCAGCTTCAGAGACAAGGACAAAGTCACCCACTGCAAGGACCACAGGGCCCAGGGAGAGGAGCCATGACCCCAGAGCTTCAGGTGTGGCAGCCTCCCCTCCGCTGAAGAATTTAAACTAACCTTTCCTCCCCGTCTACAAGAGAAAAAGTACCACCAGACAAGTAAAGCAGGCAGCCAGGAAAGGGTGCGGGTCCGGTCTGCACTTGGCGCAGTGATTACAAACACCCATAGCATCTGAACAAGAACAAATTCCAAATCACCTGCCTTATTTCCTTCACACTGGTTCTAACCGTTTTCCTCTGTAATATGTCTAAGCAGCAGGAAGCCCGAGGACGACACTCCCCTGCCCGCCCACTGGCGCTGGCTCTGCTCTGCGGGCACCAGTGCCCCCTGGCGGCAACGCACAGCATCACCAGTCCATCCCCTTCACCTGGGCAGAAAGCCGATCACTAACAGCACAGGGCCCAGTGCAAAGCAGCAGAGGATGAAACTGGAGCCCATTATACAGAGTGAAGTAAGCCAGAAAGAAAAACACCAATACAGTATACTAATGCATATATATGGAATTTGAAAGATGGTAACGATAACCCTATATGCGAGACAGAATAAGAGACACAGATGCATAGAACAGTCTTATGGACTCTGAGGGAGAAGGTGAGGGTGGGACGTTCTGGGAGAATAGCATTGAAACATGTATATTATCATATGTGAAGCAGAACACCATTCCATGTTCGATGCATGAGACAAAGGCTCAGGGCCGGGGCAATGGGAAGACCCAGAGGGATGGGATGGGGAGGGAGGTGGGAGGGGGGTTCAGAATGGGGAACACATGTAAACCTATGGCTGATTCATGTCAATGTATGGCAAAAACCACTACAATATTGTAAAGTAATTAGCCCCCAACTAAAATAAATAAATTTATTTAAAAAAAAAAGAAAGAAAGAAAGAAACCACATTGATCATCTTGTCGGGATTCAATATCTCCCGTGTTCCAGCCACTTCACAATGAAAACAAGGTATTAAATAGGGCTTGTCCCTGCCGTTCCCACAACCCCACAGACTGACTGCTGAAGCCCCACTGGGGCAGTGTTCATTTTACCAGAGCCTGCAGCGTCCCGTCCATGGCAATGACCCCCTCGATGGTCTGGAAGGAGGAGCAGGCCAAAGTGCGCAGGCTCCAGTCCAGGAAACTCGCCATCTTCTTCTGCTTGACGTCAGGCCGCGTGACAAACCTGCCGGAAGGGGACAGACAGGTAGTGACGGCTCAAACCAGGCCCCGGCTGACAGGATCCCACCCTCTCCTGGCCCACCACCAGTCTCCAACGAAGACTGGCCCTCGGGTGGCGATTCCCACCACCACCTCTCTGGGGTCTCATAAAGTCCCACCCCTCCCAGCTCCCGCCTCCCGAGCCCCTGCTCATCCCGAACCCCCGCGGACCACAGGCCCACCTTCACCCAAGCCCAGCAACGCCCTCTCCTTGGCCCGACTCAGCACCCCTTCCCCTTGGGACTCCGCGCTGCCACCTGCGATCTCCTGCTCCGCACTGGCCTCAGACTCCCTCCCCATCCTCTCCACCTGCTGCACAGCCCCACGCGGAGCGCCGGCCGTGTCCACGGCCCCACTGTCCCCATAGCAGGTGGGTGCTCAGCGCTGCCCTCCCCTTGTGCTGGCTCTCGTCCACTCTCTTGCACGCTGGTCTGGGCCAGCAGCCAGCGCACACGCCCGTCCCCCGGCTCTCAGACTGAGGCTGACCCCCCATCCTCCGCGGGAGCCTGCAGTCTGGGGGCAGAAACACAGGAGGCATGCAAACAAGAAGGAAAGAGCTGAGTGAGGGGAGGACGAGAGGCCCAGGGACAGCATCAGGGAGGTGACCTGTGAGGACTGCTTGCTCTGCCAGGGGCAGAGGGACTCACAGGGTGTGAATGCCAGGTCACACTTGCCTCAGGAGCAGCATTTGGCAAGCCCAGCACCATCCTCTGCACCCTGCAGGAGCCTCTCATCCTGACAAGAAGCCCCCCACGCGCCCCCCCACAGGCCCCTCTTCTCTCAGCTACCACCACCCAGCACTGGAATTATACTGCAGCCACATGGAAGGTCTCCGGGTCAAAAAAAACAAAGCTGCCATTACTGTCTTCCGCCACCCCCATCAGGGCGCACACACCCAGAGACACAGTCATCAAGGATTTACCAAACTTTAGGATGCTGGTTACCAAGGAAAACTCACATGCCACACCCTCAAGACGTCTTGTTTTGGTGGGTCTGGGAAGAGGGGCCAAAAATTTCACAAAATCTGCACTTCAGGGGGATCACCTAAAATGGATAATTGGTCATGTCCATCTCAATGTCCTTGGCCCTGTTTAAAGCCCTTTAATGAGGGGGAGGACACAGATAGGATGAGGGCCACACCCACAGCGATCTGATCCTCAGCCTGACCTCTGATCAGCCCACAGGCTGAAGACAACAGCCAAGGCAAGCACCGCACAACGCCAGCCGGCACGCACCACACCACGTGAGCAGGCACAGCATCTGCAGTGGGACAGCCCTCAGGACAGGCAAGGGTACAGGCACAGAGTGGCCCACAGGGCCAATAGGCAGCCCGCCTGGGACCCAAAGCCCTACTCAGAGACACAAGTCACAGCGTCGGCCACTCGGGGTCACACGCCCTGCTTCCTCCACCCTCTTGCCTGCGGAGTTGGCAGGAGCCCGATGTTCTGTGTGTGTGCTGCAGTGGCTGACTTCCATTCCTAGGCAAAATCACACAAGGCGAGCTGCCAAATCACAGTAAAACACCCAGGGCTCCTTTGAAAGATTTCAGCAAGTAGATTATTTTTTTTTATTTTTCTTACTAATGTAATGTTGGCAGCAGAGGTCCTAAAGTACAGATAAGCAAAAATGGAAAGCATCTACACCACAGATGTAACACCCAGAAAAAGACCCTTCTGCACACACTGAAAGATCTCTGAATCCTATGCTTCCTTACTTTTTAGGGAAACTTACATCACAAATTACATCCCCTGTCAATAAGGAGCCCAGAAAACATATGCGAGTGTTTTCAGAGAACCCCCCCCCCCCAACCTTGTCCTTCTCTCAGGAAGGTAAGCTCCATAGAGTGAGCAGCCAAACCTTCTAACAGGACCAGACCTACCAGGGGTACAAAGTGCAAAACACTGGTGGGACGGACCCACCACTCATCGGTACTGTTACCACATGGTACCTGGCCCGAGAGTGAAACAGCACAGGTGAAGTGACAAACACTCTTTTGTGTAAGAACTGTGTATTTTTAAATTAATAAAAGAAAAGTGAAATGTCCATAAAATGGTGAATTTAGTTACAAGAGGGAAAAAAAAATCTATTATATACCCTATAACAAAAGAAATTCCAAATGGATTAATAATTCTATATGAAACAATAAAAAGATAGAAAAATATCAGTCAGTTGAGTCACTCAGTCATGTCTGACTATGTGATCCCAAGGACTGCAGCAGGCCAGGCTTCCCAGTCCATCACCAACTCCCTGAGCTTGCTCAAACTCATGTCCATCGAGTCAGTGATGCCATCCAACCATCTCATCCTGTCATCGCCTTCTCCTGCCTTCAATCCTTCCCAGCATCAGGGTCTTTTCAAATGAGTCAGTTCTTCACATCACGTGGCCAAAGTATTGGAACTTCACCATCAGTCCTTCCAATGAATATTCAGGACTGATTTCCTTTACGATTGACTGGTGTGATCTCCCTGCAGTCCAAGGGACTCTCAAGAGTCTTCTCCAACACCACAGTTCAAAAGCATCAATTCTTTGGTGCTCAGCTTCCTTTATGGTCCAACTCTCACATCCATACATGACTTCTGGAAGGAAAAACCATAGCTTTGATTAGATGGACTTTTGTCGGTAAAGTAATGTCTCTACTTTTTAACATGCTATCTAGGTTTGTCATAGCTTTTCTTCCAAGGAGCAAGCATCTTTTAATTTCATGGCTGCAGTCACCATCCACAGTGATTTTGGAGCCCAAGAAAATAAAGTCTGACACTGTTTCCCCATCTGTTTCCCATGAAGCGATGGGACCAGATGCCATGATCTTAGTTTTCTGAATGCTGAGCTTTAAGCCAACTTTTTCACTCTCCTCTTTCACTTTCATCAAGAGGCTCTTTAGTTCCTCTTCGCTTTCTGCCATAAGGGTGGTGTCATCTGGATATCTGAGGTTATTGATATTTCTCCTGGCAGTCTTGATTCCAGCTTGAGCTTCATCCAGCCTGGCATTTCACATAATGTACTCTGCATATAAGTTAAATAAGCAGGGTAACAATATACAGCCTTGACATACTCCTTTCTCAATCTGGAACCAGGCTGTTGCTCCATGTCCAGTTCTAACTGTTGCTTCTTGACCTGCACACAGGTTTCTCAGGAGGCAGGTAAGATGATTTGATATTCCTGTCTCTTTTAAGAATTTTCCACAGTTTGTTGTGATCTACATAGCCAAAGGCTTTAGCGTAGTCAATGAAATAGAAGTAGATGTTTTTCTGTAATACTCTTGCTTTTGCTAAGATTTAATGGATATTGGCAATTTGATCTCTGGTTCCTCTGCCTTTTCTAAGTCCAGCTTGAACATCTGGAAGCTCTCGGTTCACATACTGTTGAAGCCTAGCTTGGAGAATTTTGAGCATTACTTTGCTAGCGTGTGAGATGAGTACAATTGTGCAGTAATTTGAGCATTCTTTGGCATTGCCTTTCTTTGGGACTGGAATGAAAACTGCCCTTTTCCAGTCCTGTGACCACTGCTGAGTTTTCCAAATTTGCTGGCATATTGAGTGCAGCACTTTCACAGCATCATCTTTTAGGATTTGAAATAGCTCAGCTGGGATTCCATCACCTCTGATAGCTTTGTTCATAGCGATGCTTCCTAAGGCCCACTTGATTTCGCATTCCAGGATGTCTGGCTCTAGGTGAGTGATCACACCACTGTGGTTATCTGGGTCATGAAGATCATTTTTGCATAGTTCTTCTGTGTATTCTTGCCACCTCTTCTTAGTATCTTTTGCTTCTGTTAGGTCCATACCGTTTCTGTACTTTATTGTGCCCATCTTTGCATGAAATGTTCCCTTGGTATCTGTAATTTTCTTGAAGAGATCTTCAGTCTTTCCCATTCTATTGTTTTTCTCTTTCTTTGCATTGATCACTGAGGAAGGCTTTCTTATCTCTCCTTGCTATTCTTTGGAACTCTGCATTCAAATGGGTGTATCTTTCCTCTTCTCCTTTGCCTTTCACTTTGGAAGGCAGAGTTCCAAAGAATAGCAAGGGGAAATAAGAAAAATATGATTCTTTGTAAAATCTCTTATGAGGGTAAGCCTTTAAGCATAAAAGTAAAAAAATAAATAAAGGAAAACAGTTACCATGTTGACATTAGAACTAAAACCTTCAGTCCAAAGAAGAAGTAAAAGCTACCGTCCTGGCTTCCCAGGGGGCTCAGTGGTAAAGAATCCGCCTGCCAACGCAGGAGTGGGTTCAATCCCTGGCACAGCAAGATCCCACATGCCATGGAGCAACTAAGCCTGTGCACCACAACTACTGAGCCTGTGCTCCAGAGCCCGGGAGCCGCAACTAACTACTGAGTCCAGGTGCTGCAGCTACTGAAGCCTGAGCACCCTAGAGCCTGTGCTCCACAACAAGAGAAGCCACTGCAATGAGAAGCCTGCACATGGCAACTAGAGAGTAGCCCCTACTCACGACAGCTAGAGAAAGCCGACGCAGCAACACAGACCCAGCACAACCTTAAATAAATAAATAAATATTTTTTTAAAAACAGGTTACCAACCACCTGGAGAAAATATCACACCCTCCTTGAGCTAATATCCTTCACAGAGAAAGTGTACACTAGCAGAGAAAAAGCACCAAGAAACCCACAGATACTATAAATCAGATCACAACACAGGACATAAGATGTCTGAAATAAGATTAATGTGTTGAAACTCACCAGTGATCAATGAAATACAATCTAAACGTTAGTAATAAATAAAACAATGCACAATCCAACTGGGGGAATAGGGTTGCGCTTAAGGCTGCCTGTGGTGGCAGAGGTTTTGAAAACTTGCTCCCCAGAGTCACTGGTGTACAGATTCAACAATATCCTTGTGTCCTGTGACTCAGAAGGCCACCTCTAGAGGACTATCCTAAGAAAATAATCCCAACTATCAAAATAGGTTTACACCCAAAGCTAGTCATTACATCACTACTGATAAAAGGAAGAAGTGAGGAAGCTGGTTAGAGTAACTAAAAACAGTGGAATATAAAGGAGCCATTTAATCAGTAGTAATGGGAAATTAAGTGAAAAAACAAATGTTAATTCAATGAGATTGTGCTATGCAAATTCTATACAGTGACAGCACAGAAAAACAAAACAAACCAAAAAATACAACACATGTATTGTGTATTACAATTATAAATGGGTGGGGTTTTCCTAATTTTCTGTGTTCCAACTTTTCCGCATGGAGCATACATTGATTTCATAGTTAGATAAAAACACCTGCTTTTTAAAACTAATATAATCAGGAAGAATAAAGGCATATTTTTCCATTGATGAGTTTCTGTACAATCAGGAAGAATAAAGGCATATTTTTCCATTGATGAGTTTCTGTACAATCAGGAAGAAGAAAGGCATATTTTTCCATTGACAAGTTTCTGTAAAGTAACACTCATATCCAAATGTCTTGGCATCAACGTAACAAAGTTACAGAATGTACAGCCCATGTTTAAAGGTTCTGGTTAATGAAAGGAAACAGATGCAGCTGCAGATGAACTACACATGCTAAGGGGAAGCATTCAAAGCTGATAGGGTACGACAGGCAGCTCCCTCTTGAAACACCAGAAAACAGACGCCAGTGGGGACAAAGGCCACACGTGACCACTCTTCATACCCAGGGTCTCACTGTAACAGCTCACCAAAAAAGACTGAGAAACAGGGGAGTCAGAACCCACCTGTGAGGCAGGTTACCTAGAGCAGCTCCAGACCTGAGGCCATCTGCCCTTTCTACAGCTAAAGGAAATTGGGTGCACCTACAACCTAGCAAAATCAGCTGGAGCTCTTTTAATGCGCTAAAACCCTGGCCTCAACCTCACGAAGGCCAGCTTGTCCGACCACTAGATGGCGCAGGAGCAGCCCATCAGCGGCGCACAGGCCACCAGGGGTCGTTGGGTACCACCTTTCTGGAGAACACCTGCCACCGAGAGAAGGGTTAGGGCTTCACCCTCCTCGCCCCACAGGTGCAGTACTGCACCAGGTCAAGCTCAGCAGAATGCTACCAAATCAGTACTGCTGATAATAAAGACATTAAGCTTCATGTAACAAATTTAGCAAACATTTGTAAGGTCACATGCTACATTGATAAATACTGGGAAAAAGGAAACTTTCAACTTGATCAGCCTTTCCAATAGCTGCATTTAAAACCCCTAGAATGTTCATTCCTCTTCTAAGAATTCATCCCTAAGAATCAATCAGAAATCAAACAATCTCACAGAAAAAGAGGTCAGACTTATAGCTGCCAGAGAAAGGGGTCAGGGAGGGGAACTGGAGAACGGCAGTCAAAAAGGTACAAATTTCCAGCTATAAGATGAATAAGTAAAAAAAAAAAAAAAGATGAATAAGTACTAGAGATGTAACATGCAACATAATAAATGTAATTGACACTGACATATGTCATATATGAAAGTCGTTAAGAGAGTAAATCCTGGGGGGAGGGGCGATAAAGGGGTAGGAAAAAAAGGAGTTATGAGATTATATGAAATTATGTGTGTGAAACTTCTGAAAACTGGAAAGCACTAGAGAATATGACGAATCTTTCATTCAATTAAAAAAAAGTAAATCCAAAGTCATCACAAGGAAAGAGTCATCACAGGAAAAAAATTTTTTTTCTGTATCTTTAATTTTCTATCTATATGAGATGATACCTGTTCACTAAGCCTACTGCGATAATCATCTTATGATTTATGTAAGTCAAATCTCCATGCTGTAAGCCTTAAACTGTACAGTGCCATACGTCACATTATATCTCAACAAAGCTGGAAGGAAAAAATAGAGCCAATAAAAAGAGTAAGAAGTTTCATGTTGAGTGTCTGCAGCAGTGCTAATTTTACACACAAAAGGTCTGCTCGTGCAGTGGGGCTGGGGAAAGAACACATCACACCTCATCGCCTCCGGGAGACTGGCCGGCCCGCCGGCACCTGGACAAGCCTGCAAGTACACCCCCGTGCCAGGGATCAACGCGCCCACTGGCAGCGGAGAACAAAGGACCCAGCGGTTCCATCTCTGGGGGTGACAGTACACGTGAATCTTATTTTGCACTTTTTTTTAATCTTCCAAAACACACACGATTACTTTCACAATTAGAAAGAAACCCATGCTTTTTCATGCCTTGTCAAAACCATGAGAAAGCTCTGTCGGTGACTTTCTCCTCACCCAGGGGAGGTATGTCAGACATGTCCAGGTGCTTCCTTCTTCGCTCCTAAAATCAGCCTCTTGAATTCAGGCTCTGCCCAACGGTTTAGCAAGTACTTCCACAAATACTTCCTTCAATGCCCCTAAATGCCCCATAAAGCAAACGTGTCTCTTCCCACCTTGCACAAGATCACGGCTACATGCCTAAGACAAGGTGACCCTGAATGAAGTGTTGCCACAGTCAAGGCATCCAAAAGCTCTTACAGCCAGTTTTCAACTTTCATAAACATGGAGGGGGGATAAAAGTCAAATTTTTTAACTCATTTACACTCTTCACATACTTCAAATCACATCATACAAAAGATTTATAAAAACTGCTTTCTTCCATTCTCCTACCCCATGAAACAAGTCTACTCAGTTTTCATATCCATCTTTGGCACCTTTGTTTTTCTTTTTTTGAGACTTCAAGCCCTATTGCCTAGGTCGTCTTACCCAGCTCATCAGAAAAATCCATCTTTGCCTGCTTCAGGCACAGCCTGTTTTTAGTTAACATGCAACGTTTGGGGATTTTTACCCCAAGCCACAATGATGCAATCACACTCCATGATCTCCACAAACCACAGTACGGACTGCTCTCTAAGTGACTTCTAAAGGCTCTTCTAACTAACACCCCCCTAGAGGAGAGGTCTGGCCCCACAAAACTGCTACACCTGTTCAAAATCTGTGCTCCCCTGATGGGCCCACGAGCCACTAACCTGGCAGCAGGTAACCCTGAGCCCCTAACCAGCACTGACGGTGGGCACATCAGGTTCAGGCTTCCTTTACCAGTGCTGGGTTCCTCAGGGAAAGCGGCAAAGTCCTCAGGACAGCAAAGATTCCCCAGGCCTCTCAACTGAGTGTCCTCTCTGATGACAACAGAGACACAGGTAACAGACAGCAAACTGTCTCAGAAAGCACTTACTTGGACACGAGGACAGCAGCTGCATCTCGGGCCTTGTCGCTGACGACCAGGTACGACTACAGGGAAGGGGAAAAGGACAGGCGTCATTACACATATAATGTAAACATCAGGGACCCGCTCGGCCGTCTGGTCCCCCACTCAGCAGATCCGCTGCTCAGGGTGCAGGCTCAGGGGCAGAGGCCAGACACTCTGAAGCTGCATGAACCACTCATGAAGGTGAGCTCAGGGCTGCAACTGTCACACGTGTGCTCACCCTCAGGGGAGGGCCCAATCCGCACGCAGCGTGTGGCCACACTCCTTGAAACGTACATTTGCAAAAGTGGCTGAAAAATGAAGCATGTGTGTGGCTACCCAGAGTGTGCATGGAACAGGCCTGGGGCCCGCCAGCATCATGGCATTCAGAATAGCTGGGAAGTCCTGCTCAAACACAGGAAGGCTGCAGTTTAACGCAGTGACTCAGACGCTTCTAAGAGGTTTCCAATTCTCAACTGCTTCCCAAATGATATACATAAAAGATCTTTCTTCTGAAGGACAAATCTCTAGAAACTGGGCCTGTCCTCGGGCAATCCCACTTAGGAGACAAGCACCAAGAGGGTAACCAAACTCAGCTAGAAACAAACCACCCACATAGAAAAGACTACTAATATTTTAGAAATAAGGACACAGTGGTGCACCTTTTCCCTTAATGACGCTGAGGGAAATGTCTACTTACTGACGTAAGACATTCAGACCAAACTGCTCCAGGGAGAAGCAGGTCCCAGAGCAGCAGGACACCAGGGGCCCTTGTACACGTGGGCCACATAGAGCAGCGTGAAGAACAGGCTGGGAGCCAAACCCCTGGATTCAAATTTGGACCACCACGTGTGATATAGAGAGCCGGCAAAGGCATTTATTTTTTATACATGTTGCCTCCTCAGGAAAATGAGAATAAAAACAGTGAACTGTCTCATTAAGCAGGATGAAAGGAGTTAATGTATGAAAAGCCTCTTAGGAGAATGTCCGGTGCAGAGCAGGCACCCAGAGCCGCTTAGTTTAAGTGTGGCAGGCGAGATCGAAGAGGGACCCTGCTCCTGCCCACCAGTGCCCACGCCCTGTGTAATCCCTCCCACGTGGGCTGGACACGATGACTTGCTTCTAACCAAGAGAATTTGGCAGAAGGTAGGATGTCACTTCCACGATGAGGTTGCTACTGACCCTGCCCCTTGCTGGTTTTCACCGAGTTAAGCCGCCATTGTTGGGGGAAGGGGGCGCTGCATGGCAAACAGCCAGCAAAGCACTGAAGCCCTCAGCCAACACCCTCAAGATCTGACTTCTGCCAACAACCATGACAGGTTGGAAGTGGACCTGTCCTAGGCGAGCTCAGCCCGCAGCCTGGGGAGACCTTGAAAGAGAGGGCCCAGCAAAGCCACAGCCAGATTTCCTGATTCACAGAAACTGTGAGATGATGAACGTGTGCTGTGTTAAGTCATTCAAGTTCAGGGTAATATTTTCCATAGTAGAATATACAAAAACCTGTATCTACACACACAATGCATGCATCAGGAGAACCTTGAAGAAAAAAAAAATACAAGTGTTATCTCTCAACACTAGTAGTTGAAAAGTTCACTTTAATATTTTTCCTGCTTTTTTTTACTTTCTGATTTTCCTATGATAATCATGTATTATACGTAGTGCTAAAAATTAAAAACTAGATTTTAAATGGGCCTTTAATTTCTCTTATCACTGCCCCCGAAACCCCTTTTATGCTATCATCAGAGTATCTGTATTATCTACAGAGATGTGATTTGCTGAAATAATTCATCCTGATCCCTATAAGAATTACCAGTTTCATGTTAAGTTATGAAATGGAATCCCACCTTACTAAAAGAGAATAACAACAGCTGAAGAAATATCCAAGTGTCACAAGTGTACCTAATTAAGTCCCAGCGGCAGGATGGCATGAGAAAGGACACTGGTCAGCGGCTCATTACCACAGGGCCACACTCACCTCCGCTACCTGGAGGATACGGTCCATGGTGGACGCTCGCTCTTGCCCAGGCTGAGAGAGGAGGTTTCCGTCGAGGCGGGAAAAATCAAACGGGATCAGGCAGGTCACAGAGAGCCATAGAAGCAGCATGTAGCGGGTCTCCCAGGTCTACGGGGCCAAGACAAAGCGACATGATTCCTGTGTAGAGGGCATCCACACGGTCCCACTGCCCCTCCCGCTCAGCGCCCACCCAGGACTCCAAACACCGGGGCTTCAGAGCCAGGCTGCAAGCACAACACTCTACCACACGACCTCTGGCACATAGCCTGGCTGCTACCTCGGCAGGTAAGAGAAACAGCAAAACGAACAAACAAAGATATTAACACGTCAGTGTAACAGCTTCTTATCCCTGGCACCCTCAGCATGCCATCAGCATTTCAAGAAAAATGGAAAACAGAGTAAAAGATAAAAAAACAGAAGACTTAAGAGTAAAGCAAAAAATTCTCAACTTCTTGTCACAGAGGAGTCAACAAAACAAGATTCCGCTTTGGCTCCAGACTCCCTATCGGAGGCATGAGAAACAGAGGAGAGCAGGCCACATACACAGCAAGACAATCTCCTGAGCTTGAAGTTACAACCCATGTGCCCTTCTGAATGAGTCCTGCGCCCAAGCGCACTCCGCACCCACACAACTGCAAAGCTGGCCATCGGCAGCCACCTGGGAGCCTGAACTGTGGGAACATTCCCACTGCTTCCCAACTGAGGAGGGTCACTCTGTGCTCAGACCACTGGCACACACCATGTGGCTTATGCTGAACACCTGCTCACTTTCTGTGTTTTAGTATGTGCCTGGCAGAGTACCCACATGACCAGCCTCATAGAAACCAAGGAATCAGCGGGGGGGTGGGGGGAGGAAAGGGACACTTACTTCATGGTCTTTAGGATTCTGATTTGTAAACATGTCTAAAACAGGCTGCACATCAGCCACTTCGTGTGGAAATAAACGAAGAAATGTTTTATATCCTCGAACCTATCAAATAAAAAGATACTGAATTATATAACTAGAAAATACAGAAAGTAGCAAGATTACTTCTCTATTATCAAAAATCACCACCTATGCCACCCAATGATCAAAGACAATTACATATTACAGTGATACAACTTAGTAAGACTAAACAATAAGAAAGCCACCTTTACTTCTTAAATCATTTCAGAAATGTGTTCTGTCCCAATTTGACCAACCGATCTTGGCCCATCAGAAATGCAGGTATGTTACAAACTAACAAGTTTTGCTTCTACCTTGATTATGAGGAATAAGTCCTGGAGAACTCAAAAGGTCCCAAATTCATTAAGGCTTCCGTGAAACGCAGCGCTACACCTTCAGGAGACCCTGCACTCAACCAACCCAGGGCAAGGAGTGTGCACGCAGGCCTCTCCCCACCACACGGCAGGCCCCACAGAGGCAAAGCCCAGCTGAGAGGGCTGAGTCTCTCCCGTGGTAGGTCTACAGGCCGGCACACACACCTCCTGGGAGCCTGTAAGAATGTAGACTATCAGGCCTCATCCCAGACCCACTTAACTCGGAATCTGCATCCTACGAGACCCCCAGAAAGCCATCTGCACATTTACGGCTGAGAAGCGTTTCTGTTTCCAAGTTTGTTCGCTTTCTCCTCCTAGGAAACTTTTCTCAGTTACTTACATATATATACATGTATGTATGTGTACATATATCCTCTCCCTCCCTTTCTGGTTAGCTGATGCCTGATCCATTCAAGAGCAAGACACTGAAAACAATGCTGAAAAGCGTTGTTGCAGCCAAAAGACCCCTGGGTCGCTAACATCTGATCCCCAGCACATGGTAAAAAAGAGCAACAATGAAACCCACAACTTTTGTGTGAGAACCATCTTTCCTGATAACATTTTGGAAAGTACCTCTGGACCAAGTATATCAAGAAAGTGTTTTGTCAGCTATAATGTGCTATCTAAATATTACCTTGGAGATGATGTAAAGAAATTTAAAAGCCAGATGTACAAGGTCTGCCGGAGATGTCTTATCTTGTACAAATTCCAACAACAAGTTCAGCATCCATTCTAGGGAAAAACAAATGTAAAATATTTGCTATTAAATTAAATATTAACATGACACTAAAACAAAATGCCCAAAGAAAAAAAGAGCTACTTAGAAATATCAGCGTAGTTTAATATTAGTAAATCTCTATAATCCAATTATCAACAGAGCAAAAGAAAAAGTTTCACCTTCAGTTTCTAAAAGGGGATTAGAGTTAATATAACATTCATTCCTGCTTTTAAAATGTAGGGAAAATATTTTTTATTATTACTCTGTCTCAAATCAATATCTAATACCATGCTTTACAGAAGATACCTCTACAACTACTATGTTCAGAACAATCTGGTTCTAAACAACATAATAAGACAGACAAAAAGGATTAAAAGGATTTCCACTTCCAGTTATAAAGGAATAATTGATATGGAACTACCTTACTACCAACAACAATTAGACAACCCAACAATTGTACTGGGTTGGCCAAAAAGTTCCTTTGATTTTCAAGTAAAAATAAGACATATTTTTCATTTTCACCAAGGATTTTATTGAATAACATATTCACCATTTTGTTCCACTACATTTTGCCATGTTTCAGGCCACTTCATACTTCCATCTTCCCAAAACTCTTTATCTTTTTGAGCAAAGAACTGTTCCAGGTGCCTTTTACAGCCTTCCAGGGAATTGAAATCTTTTCCATCAGGAGAATTTTGTAAAGACCTTTGAAACAAACAGAAATCCAAAGGTGCAATGTTGAGGCTTCCCTGGTGGCTCAGCAGTAAAGAATCTGACTGCCAATGCAAGAGACACAGGTTCCATCTCTGATCCAGGAAGATCCCACAATCCACGGAGCAGCTAAGCCCGTACGCCACAACTACTGAGCCTGTGCTCTCAAGCCAAGATCCACAACTACTGAAGCCCGTGGGCCCTAGAGCCCATGCTCCACAACAACAGAAGCCACTGCAATGAGAAGCCCACACACCGCAACTAGAGAAAAGCTGCGCAGCAACAAAGACTCACCACAAGTCAAAACTAAATTTTTTTTCCAAAAAAAGGTGCAGTGTCTCTTGAATATGGTGGATGCATTAGAACATCCCAGCCAAGCTATAATGGTTTTTGCCAGATCGTGAAAGAAACATGCAACCTTGTGTTATCCTGATGGAAGATTATGTGTTTTCTGCTAACTAATTCCAGATGCTTTTCATCCAATGCTGCTTTCAGTAGGTCTAACTGGGAGCAGTACTCATTAGAATTAATTGTTTGGTTTTCCAGAAGAAGTTCATTAAGAGAGGACTCCCTTCCAATCCCACCATAAATACAGCATCACCTCCTTTGGATGAAGACCAGCCTTTAATGTGGTTCATTCAGTTCATTTGCCCCATAATCTCTTTTGTTCCACACTACTGTACAGCATCCACTTCACTGCCTGTCATAATGTTTTTAAAAACAGAACAATTTCATTACGTTTCAGCAGAGTATCACATGCAGAAATATGGTCAAGAAAAAGTTTTTTTGCAACTTACATGGAACCCAAACAAAACAATAACATATCCAAGCTGGTGCAAATGATTTTTTTTTAACATTGTAGATTATTGAATGATATAAGAAAATAAGTGCAAATGATTTTCAACGCTTGATTTGGATATTTTGAGTATGCCAGCTATCACCCACATGGTATAACGTTGATTGTTCTCAATGTCTCAATTTGATTGCTATCAACTTCAACTGGTCTACCTGACCATGGAGCGCCGTCCAGTGAGAAATCTCCAGCATGAGACTTCGCAAACCATTTCTAACAGATCAGTCACAGCCCCTTCTCCATACACTGCCCAAACCTGTTTTTTTTCCACCATGTGCCTTTCTTGAAATAATAAAGCATAATATGCCAAAAACGTTGCTTTTCTTCTTCCATCTTCATTATTAAAATGGCTATATAAAAACACCAATTTTGATAAAATTTTTTTTAAATGCATGCTGATATGACAGCTGTCACAATATAATCTAACAAAACTGTTTCAAATGAAGTTAAAGATAACTAAGCACTACTAGAGACAACTTATGGAAAAAACCAAACAAACTTTTTGGCCAACTCAGTATTTTCAGGCAGTAGGACAACGCCTTGTAACCAACCAACCGGACTCTACAGCTGCCCAGCCCGTCCACTAGAAAATAATTTTTAGAACCCAATGCAGAGAAGGGGGACTCAAGCAGAGCAGAGGCTGCTTTAGCTGAAATTTGCAGGGCAACATGCCAGAAGAAGCTAAGCAGAAAACGAGCTCTGGAAGTCTGAAAGGTCCCCTCAAACCTTTGGCTGAATCTTCACATGCACAGTGGTTAGAGTCCACTAGGCTGGGTAAGAACTGCCAGGAAGCTCTAAGGCATACAGGGCTGACATTCAAACTCCATCGGGCCAGAGTACAGAGTCCTTGTTGAACACCCAGAGCAACCAGCAGACATTCCAGAAAATTCTTTACTTGGTAGTAAGACTAAATTAGAAAAAAACTAGAGAAAAAGCTATATCTGCCCTAACAAAACTTAAAAAGGATTGAAAGGATATACATGATACGCAATTAACTAAACTGATGGCCAAACTTCACTCTTTAAAGACAAAAACCTTAAAACCACCCAACATAAAAATCACAATGTCAATCAGCCACTCAAAAGTTACTAGACACATCATAAACAAGGACAAAATAATGCCATTTGCTGAAATACGGATGGACCTAGAGATTGTCATACTGAGTGAAGTCAGAGAAACAGAAATATATGATATCCCTTCTATGCAGAATACAAAAAGAAATGATACAAATAAAATTATTTACAAAACAGAAACAGACTCCCAGACTTAGAGAAGGAACTTACTGTTACCAGGGAGGGAAGGGGAAGGGATAGTTAAGGAGCTTGAGATATACACATGTACATGCTGCCATACTTAAGATGGATAACCAGGACTTTCCTGGTGGCCCAGTGGTTAAGAATCTGCCTTGCTATGCAGGGGACGTGGGTTAAGACCTAAGGGGCTATGACTAAGATGGATAACCAAAAGGAACCTACTGTAGGAACACAGGGAACTCTGTTCAGTGTTATGTGGCAGCCTGGGTGGGAGGGGAGTTTGGGGGAGAATGGATACATTTTATATATATGGCTGCCTTGCCCTGCTGTGCACCTGAAACCATCACAATGTTGTTAATTGGCTATACCCCCAAAGTTTTAAAAATAATGACCTTCCATAGGTATTATGAGATTATTGTGATGATTAAACTGAATCATTAAAAATCATTTAGAACAAGGTAAATACATTAAAAGCAAATGAGTATGAATGGACAATTTACAAAGGGGAAAAATACTGTGCAAATGTAATAATAAATGTTAAAAAAAAAATTCGTCCTCACTAGGAAACAACAAAATGCAAAATAAAAGCACATGATGCCTTTACCCGCTTTAATAGATAACTTTATGTTGGTAAAGATTTCAAATATTCAAATCTCATCTTGGCAATGATATATACTGTTGATGAAAACGTAAGTTGAATTTGAAGTTAAGTATCAAAAGCCCAAACTGACTGATCAAACCAGTTAATGCTAAAGGAAATCAACCCTGAACATTCATTAGAAGGACTGATGTTGAAGCTCCAATACTTTGGCCACCTGGTGCAAAGAGCTGACTCACTGGAAAAGATCCTGATGCTGGGAAAGACTGAGGGTAGGAGGAGAAGGGGGCAAAAGGGATGAGATGGTTGGATGACATCACTGACTCAACGGACATGAGCCTAAGCAAACTCCACGAGACAGTGAAGGACAGGGAAGCCTGGTACGCTCCCATGCTTCAGTCCATGGGGGTCGCAAAGAGTCGGATGGGGCTGAACAGCAACAACAACAAATCAAAAGCGCAGCACTTCCACTTCCTGAAACTAAATTGTGCAGAGGTGCCTTAAAGATGTTTAGGCTACTTGGAAGACTACAAAACTGGACAAAACAGGAGTCCACACACATTTGCTTCCTTTCTCCTAAGAGCCAGTAAAATGAAAGCATAGCTGAACAAAACGGCAAGTCCTGACCAATGGCAAGAATGAGGAGAGAGCAGATGTAAAGACTTCTGGGAAAAAGCCAGCTCCAAATTAAACAGGCAGAGCGCGCGCCCTCTCCCTCCTCCACCGCTGCCGCCTCCTTCTTCTGCCGCTCCTGGTGCTGCTTGCGTGCTCCTTCCATGCGGACCTGGTACCTCTTTTGTGAAGTGGCAGCTGAGGAAACTCAGGCGCTCGCCATGGCGGATGAAAAGCCCAAGGAAGAAAAAAAAAAAAAAAAAGAAAAGCCCAAGGAAGGAGTCAAGACTGAGAACAACGATCATATTAATTTGAAGGTGGCGGGGCAGGATGGTTCTGTGGTGCAGTTTAAGATTAAGAGGCATGCACCACTTAGTAAACTGATGAAAGCCTATTGTGAACGAAAGGGTTTGTCAATGAGGCAGATCAGATTCCGATTTGACCGGCAGCCAATCAATGAAACAGACACACCTGCACATTTGGAGATGGAAGATGAAGATACAATTGATGTATTCCAGCAGCAGACAGGAGGTGTCTACTAAAAAGGGAACCTGCTACTTGACTCCAGAATTCTATTCCTCCAGACCAAGAAGACATTCTCAATTAGGAAACCACAATTTGGTTCCACCACATCCTGACTACTACAGTATAGTTTCTCTATTCTTTCATTTTCCCCTTCCCCATTCCTTTATTGTACATAAAGTAACTGGTGTATGTGCACAAGCATATTGCATTTTTTTTTTTTAACTAAATGGCCAATGGTATGTTTTGATCGACATCAAATGGAGATGGGATGGGGAAAAATACTGATTCTGTGAAAATACTCCCTTTTCTCCATTAGTGGCATGCTCATCAGCTCTTATCTTTATATTCCAGGAAGTTATTTTGCTCTCACTGTTTAACAAAAAAAGAACAACATAAAAACCCTTGCATACCTTGTTCGATTGGAGAATTTTAATGTTTTTCATTTATCATTGTAAAACCAAGGACAATTTTATAACTTTTTTGTATGTAGCTGTTACATGTAGGGCAATCTGTCTTTAAGTAGGGATAAATTACTCTAAAAGAAATGAATCCTAGATAGTTTTCCCTTCAAGTCAAGCGTCTTGTTGTTTAAATAAACTTCTTGTTTAAAAAAAAAAAAAACACAAATTAAACAGGCAGAGAAGCCCACTTTATAGATGCCCACATGCAGAACCAAGGAGAGCCCAAACTTAGGAGGCACAGTGCAGGCCAACGTGGGGAAGGGTCTGCCACCACTGCAGCCCCAGACTCACTCCACTGGAACCAAGCTCCGAGCCAACACTTAGGTAAACAAAGGGCTCTCCAGAGGAGACAGGAGTGCCCTACCTAGATAAAGGCCTTCGTTCTGGCATCTGGAAGATCCTCTATGTGATAGAGAATTCTTGACCAACTCAAAGTCAGATGACAGATTTTAAGAGAAAATCTGTCCGTCAACTCATCATACTACCCCACAAGGAGCTGCCTATCAGAATCCGGTTCAGGAAAAGCCCAGATGAAAATGCTCCAACTTACAAAACAGAAGCAGAGGAGCCCTTGTCTGCATCCATTCAGTCTGAAACAGCAAGACGAAAAGATCAAATTACAAGGAAAAGCTGACCCCAGAGGAAAAAGGAGAACCTGGGGACCAGTAGAGAGCAGCCAGGACTTGGCTCAGAGAGACTCAGACAGCACAGCCCTTACCATGAACAGAGACTAGGAAAGCCGATGACTCCAGTGGTCCCCTGAGCAATACCCCCTCCAAACTCCAGTAAATCAACAAAGAGAAACAAATCCACAGGAAAAAGTAGAAGAAACAGTAGCCAAGAGACTTCAGACAGCAAGCTGTAACTGAGCCACCCAGGGAAAGCACAGCAGCAGCTCCTGTGCCACAGCATGAGGCCAGAGGCCTGAGGTGCCAGGGACAGCCCAGGACAGAATGGAGATGGGGCTGAAAACAGGAGGAGTGGTCCAAGGTCTCCAGACCACAGCCCTGTGCCAACCCAGGCAGAAGACTAAAGGCTTACTCGAGAGTGGAGAATATAATCGCCACTGGCCACATCTGGTTTTTTTAAACTTAAATCAAATTTTAAAATTCAAAGAAGAAAACAAAAAATAAGATGAAATAAGATAAAATTCAGTTCCTCAGACACATGAGCCATATTTCAAGTGCTGTACCTAGTGGTGACATGTACCTAGTGGTGACCTTACCAGACAGACAGCACAGATCTAGAACATTCCATCATCACACAAAGCTCTCCTGGATGGAGGTAACCCAAAGACAATAGGCTGAAGGGCTTAGAGCTGGAAGCCAGCCTCGGTGCCTAACTCAAAAGGGAATTCTGGATTAGGAAGCCCACTACAGGACCCTCCCCATGGGGCCGAGGAACACAGCAGCCGGGCATGTGCTCCCCAGGGAGGAAAACCTGACCAGTAAGACAACTGTGAAATACACCCAACCAAGGACAAGCACTCTTAGAAAGTAAAAATGACTGTCAAAGTAATTCAAGAACATCCAAATAATTCAAGAACATCTTCTATGTGCAAAAACAAAGATCTGAAAGTAGAACTATAAAGGAAAAAGCTTAGGGACCCACAGGATCACTCCTGGAAATTCAATACCCAGTTCACAGGCACACCAGAAAAAGGCAGAGCAGAGAAGCGATCAAAAACACACCGGAAGCAAAGACCTCTATACCAAAAGATGCAAGTCTTTAGCGTAAAATTGTCCAGCTAAAAGCCTAACATGAGAATGGAATTGTGGACACAGAGGGGGAAGGGGAGGGTGGGACAAATTTAGACAGGAGCACTGACATATATATATTACCATGCGTAAAACAGATAGCTAGTGGGATGCTGCTGTATAATACAGGGAACCCAGCCTGGCGCTCTGTGATGACCTAGAGAGGTGGGATGGGGAGAGGCAAGGTGAGACGGAGGCTCAAGAGGGAAGGGATATATGCATATACTTATGGCTAATTCATGTTGGTGTACAGCAGAAACTAACACAACTTTATGAATTATCCTCCAATTTTTAAAAAATGTAATAAAAACACTTAAGAAAACAAAAAAAAGGCCAAGAGTGAGTCATACCCTCCTAAAATATCAAGCTCTAGAAACTTTCCAAGGCAAAAAAAGGCTCCTAAGAAAGAAACTCAGACATGGACTTGGCATAACTGGATGACAGACTATGGACCCATGCACTCCATCCCCACTCAGCCAAACAGGCATGAAATGTATTTATTCTGCCCAAGATAGCTGAGAGTTCAGAAAGCTTACCTTCCACAAAACCTGCTGGTTACTTAAAAAAGAAAAATCAACACACACAGCGCCAGCCCACTTTTTAAAAGGCACCTGTGTGCACGCTGAGACTAACTGTTGGTGCCTCTCTGGTGATCTAAGATCTCCATAGCCCCGTGGGCAGGTAGCACTGATGATCCCATATCACAGGTGAGGAAACTCTGACATAGAGCAGCTCAGCAGCAGAGCTGGGATATAAATCCAGGCGGTCCAGCCCCAGGGCTGGTGACCCTAACCACCACCCCATGTTTCCCCCAACGTAAGTTACTATCACTACCTTCCTCCTTCCCAAGTTCACTTCCAGCAGGTGTTACTACTGTTGGCCCCACTAACAAGAACAACCTGGGCAGTTTATCCTGATAGTCTCAGCTGGTGCGCATGCACACACACACATGTTCCAAGGCCTTTGTGATTATCTGTAAATGATCAAAATCAAAACCTCAGCTTCTATTCTTACCTAGGTGTGGGTCCAACAGGTGAGGCTGCTCCTGATATTTGTCCATTATTACTAAAAAGAAAAACAACGTGAGACTTAACATAAGCCCTGGAAACCCTCAAGTTTCCCCATGCAGACTTTCCAGGCAGCTCCCAAGAGCACAGGACAGCTGGAGTGAGCCCCCCACCCACCCGCCTCCTCAGGGTCACACTACCCCAGCCTCTGCTCTCCGTTTGCTCACCTTCCTCTCAGGTCCTCGCTTCTTCCTTCCTTCACTGCCTGCTGAGAGCCAAGCTGAGTTCTCCCCTTCATTAAGACACACACCTTCCACACCTTCCATTCTCCCTCTGCCACACACATCAAGCCATGCGCCCTCCTAGCCCCCTCATACTATAGCCTTCTTAATCCCAGGCAGCCTGATTTCTACTCCTACCAGCAGCTAGAACCGTTCCTATCAGATCCCACGCCCATCTGGCCTATGGCAGTTCTCATGAGCGACACACCTCCACATCTGACCACTCCCCATGAACGGGAAAGCCAGCTTTCACTGCTCCCTGGATTTCCACCTCACCTTCAGGACAGTTCTGTGCCCTAGTTATTTTCAGTGCTAACCCAAGCAGACACCCAGAGAAACGGGCACAATCAAGCAACTAGCCCAAATGGCAGAGCGGGATTCGAACCCAGAGAGGAGTTGCTCAAGCGAGTGCCCTTTCCACTCAGCCGGCCACACTGCCCTTCCTGAAGTTAAGAATTCTCATCACAAACCCACGAAGGCAAAATCATGTAGAAATTTCTATAGCTAGAAAGGTCCCCAAGGACGGTTTTACTGAATCACAAAACCCTACATAGTTACCTAACCACGGGATCTTAAGGAATCGTTTGTAAGTTATCCGTTATAGACAACGGCAAGCGTCTATCTAAACCTGGAGAACCTAGTCTGACTAAGCATCTTGCGCTGCCCGGAGCAGCGCTAGTGCGCTGGGCTGCACGCACGGTCTTGGCAGAGCCACGGGCGCCGAGGAGAAGGCTCTGGGTGGGGGCCCCAGCCCGTTCCTGCCTGTTGGGCCTCTCCTGCTCCCACTGCCCCGTTCACACAGCTGTCTCGGAGGAACTGCGCTTTGCAGTGGTCCCAGGACAGGGTGGGGACAAGGACTTGGAAATGACCCACCCAGGGGAGCTCCACCATCCCTACTCGTGACGGTGGAGGCCCACTGCCCTCCACCTCTTAGGCACACCCGTGTCTGGGGCCGCAGGAAAGGCGACGTACACACCCTGCACGCTGCCCCCCTCCTCCGACCCGTGCGCACCCCGAAATCGCTCCAGGGCGCCCTCCCGGGCCGAGCGGTCAGCGAGCACCGCCGGTAGGCGGCCGAGCAGCTCCCGCGTCTCCGCGCTCTCGCCGAACGACTCGAGGGCGGCGCCGCAGGCCAGAGCCGCGTCCTCCGCCGCATCTTCCACCGAGTCCTCCGCCGGGTCCTCAGCGGCGCCCGCGGCCGGCTCCTCACTCAGGGCCATCTTCGGCAGCCAGACTACGCCCGCGCGCAGGGTGCGGGCCGTGGGACTCGGGGCGTGGGACGCTGGGCACGCGGCGCTGGGCACGGGACGCTCCAGACGCCTGAGGCTGAGAAGGCGGCAATAACGCCAGCCCCACCCCCACGAACTCCGACCTTGCACGCCGGCCCCCGCTACGGAACGCGCTGGCCACCAAAAGAGTGCGCGCGGAGGCCGTGCCGAACCCGGGTTGGGCTGGGCCCAGGGGACAGGGGCGGGGCGGAGGCGGAACACAAGACTCCGGGCCGGCCGTGCCTCCTTCCCCGCGCACGCGCGCTGAGTTTCCTCGTGACCGCCGACAGGTGTCGGGAATCTTTCTACAATACAAAGCAGCCCACAGGTGCGCAGGCTGCAGTGGGAGATACGCACTTAACAGAGAAGGGTTGGCTGGGCGATCGTAACGCCCCGAAATAATTGGTGATGTGAGCGGCTCGGTCTTCAGAGACCCACACTTGGGTGGCCGCGAGGCCCGGCAGCCCCGCCCTTCCATGGTGACACCTCAACCTTGACACTCCATGCACCCACCAGGGCACACCCGCTACCCAAGGCTCCTGCCCGCCGCCCGCCCCCGCACCCCCCCTTATCGAGCAAAACTACCAACTGCAAAATGGAGCACGGGGAGGGGGGGCAATGGCTCCAGCACTTGAGGGGTAAGGGGGCTTTCTCCCACCCGTCCACCTCAGTAAGGGTGGACTTGGACACAGCCCCAGAGCCACTGCTCAAGAGTTGGGCCCATTTCATGGTCCCCAACTCTACCTAAGCCAGAAACGGGAGCCCTGAGTCCAGGGCGGGGACTGTGACACCAACTTCTGCCTAACCAAACCCCAGATCTGTGTGAATTTCTGTACGATTGTCATGAAAGTATCCAAACTCCACGATCCCCCTAGATTGGACTAGGTGATGAGCCTGTCAGAGAACTTGCAGGTCGTCTGGGCCCCCAGTAAACTAACCCAGCTGCATGGAGGACAGAGACGCAGGTGAAACTAAGACACACACAGTTCCATCCCTGAAACCCCCATGGGCTTTATTTGTCCCTGAAACCGCCTTGGTGCGGCCACCCTGGTCCCTTGGCAAGCAGCTGGGCAGGGGACACAGACGGGCTGCTATTTGAGAAGCTTCCTCATGGTGCCCAGGGATGGACTCCTGTACTGCCTACCGAAGTGGTTCCAGTGGTTCAGGTAGTTATATAGCTGATAGAGCAGCAGCCGCCTGTCAAACCCGGGAGCCTTGGGGACCTTCTGGTGGTAGGCGGTGAAGAAGGGCCTGGGAAACCCCCCGAACATCAAGGCAATCGCCAGTTCAAACTCAGAATGGCCGTAGAAGGAGGCTGGGTCATAAATAATGGGCCCGCTGTCATCCTCTGCCACATTTCCCGACCAGAGATCCCCGTGAAGAAGGGCAGGGACAATCTCCAGACCACAAAACAAATCCGGGATCTTCACCTAAGAAAATAATTATGGTACATAGAGTTATCATAGGCCTGGGAGCCACAGTCTCCTCATCCAATACTTGGAAATAAGGTAAAGAGGACCTTATGTTTACTCAGGGTCCAACCACCACTGCCCACTAAGCCCAGAGGTAAAGATCCTCTGACTCCAGAGGAATGTAATTTTGTCTTGGTATTTACTGCTAATTTAGGTCTAAAAGCTCTACAACATTAGTGATTGTCATATAGTAGAGAACCTTGGAGGTTATGGTTTTACCATTGTGTAGAATATGAACCTGAGTGAAGTTTTTTGTATATAACTTAGCAAACTTTCTCTGCTATTCTTTTATTTCATAGCACATATATATCTGCACCTCTTTTGTAGCCTGATTATTTCAGTAAGGAGTTCAATAAAATTTCTTTTATGTGTGCTCATGAGGGACTGATATACGAGTTCTGTTTTTAACATCTTGAGAGTTCTGTTTTGAAGCCAGTCACTCTGGGGCACCTGCTGTTCACATCTGTTCTAAAAGGTAAGACATTTGTGCCTTGGTGGAAAGAACAGCATAAGAGTGGGCAAGAAAGTAGTAGTAAATGCCACCATTCACAAGTCAAACACCTACATTTCACGTGAGCAAAGTTTGAGGTTAAGTATCTGGTGACCCAGGAAGTGAGAGGTGCTCTCAGGGGCCACCCCTTTCTCAGTTTCCACATCGAACCAATAGTCAGGGCACTTATGTGTCCATGACTTGACCAGCCCTGCTGCAGGCTCAGTGGTCCCCTCTCTGGCTCTGTTCTAGCAGAGAGCCCCACACAAATGTGGTGGTAAGGCTTGTAAGAGGACAGCCCTTCTCCCAGAGGATCGCTGCTGTGCCCACCTGTAGCTGTGACCAGAGTTCTCGCGCCTCTCGGTCAGCATAGTCCTTCTCAATGAGGTCCAGCTGTGCTTGGAGCCGGTGCCGGGTGAAGAAGGTTGGCCAGTCATCCTGCCACTCATTCACCTGGGCGACAAGGGAAAGGAAGGGGCTGGTGCTGCAGCTGGTGGTCACGGGACAGAGTTATGCATGGAAACTGCCTAAACCCTAGAGCAAACACTAGAAGAGCACAGCAAATGTTATCATTGGCCAATAAGGGAGACAAGATGAAAGCGTTAAAAAATACTTAGTTAATTCAGAAGAGCATAAAGAGTAAAGGGGAAACAAAGAACAGATAAGACAAATTAAAAAAAAGACAAGACGACAGATCCAAACCTAACCGTATCAATAGCACATTAAACATGAATGGTCTATAGACCCCAGTTAAATGACAGATTAACAGGTTGGAAAAATAAAGCAAGACCCAATTATAAGCTGTGAATAAGATATGCACTTTATACATAAAAACAGAAACAAGTTAAAAGGATAGAAAAGATAAATTGTGCTGCTGCTGCTGCTAAGTCGCTACAGTCGTGTCCGACTCTGTGCGACCCCATAGATGGCAGCCCACCAGGCTCCGCTGTCCCCGGGATTCTCCAGGCAAGAATACTGGAGTGGGTTGCCATTTCCTTCTCCAGTGCATGAAAGGGAAAAGTGAAAATGAAGTCGCTCAGTCGTGTCCGACTCTTAGTGACCCCATGGACTGTAGCCTACCAGGCTCCTCCGTCCATGGGATTTTCCAGGCAAGAGTATGGGAGTGGGGTGCCATTGCCTTCTCTGAAATTGTGCTAACACTGGTCAAAAGAAAGCTGGAGTGGCTATATTAATATCAAAGTAGATTTCAGAGCAAAGACACTGACTATAGAGTCATTTCCCAATGGAAAGAGAGTCAACTAATGAGGAAAATATAATAATCCTAAACATTTATGTCCCTAATATATAGCAAATAAGCACCTGAATAGATGCTCCACATCCTTAGTCATTAGAGGAAACAGAACTTCACTGAGATACCACTTCACAATCACTAGGATGGCTACAATTATAGAAAAAGGAAAATACCAAGTGTGTGAGGGTGCAGAGGACCTGGAACTTTCTACACTAGTGGTGTGAGTGTAAAATGATATAACCACTTTGGAATATATTTTGACAGTTTCTTAAAAAGTTAAATATGGGGCTTCTCTGGTGGCTCAGTGGTAAAAAAAAAAAAAAAAAAAATCCACCAGCCAGTGCAGGAGACATGGGTTCAACCCCTGATCCAGGAAGATCCCACATGCTGCGGAACAACTAAGCCCGTGGGCCAGCACACTGCAACTAGAGCAGCCCCTACAGCAATGAAGACCCAGCACAGCTCAAAATAAAAGATAGATGTTTTTAAAAAGTTAAATATGAACCTACATATGGCCTAGTCATTGGCTCCTAGGTATTAACCCAAAATAAATGGAAGCATTTGTTCACACAAATTCTTGTACACAAAAGTGCATAGCAGCTTTATTTGTACAAGCAAAACTTGGAAACAACTCAGATATCCACAAACCAGTGAATGGATAAACAGACTGTGGTTCATTGTACAATGGAATGGACTTTTGACATGTGTAACAACATGGATGAATACTGAAATGATTGTGCTGAGTAAAAGAAGCCAGACAAAAAGGAGCGCGTGCCATATGATTTCATTTACATTAAAGACACAAAATGCAAACCTGTCTATGGTAACAGAAGACAGATCGGTGGTTGCCAGGGGCAGGGAAGGGCAGGAGAAGACATTACAAAAGGGCAGAAGGACACTTCTGGGGTAACACTTTTTGACACACTGACCTGACTGTGGTTAGTGGTTCACAGGTGTGTACACATGTCAAAACTTACCAATCTGTACACTTTAAACACACAGAGTTTATTTTATGTTAACTATATACCTTAATAGAGTTGTTTTTTTTTTAGATGCAAAGCTTATTTTATACAAAGGGTTACTTAATGAAATTTCTTAAGGGAAGAACTTTCCAGACAACATGCACTCCCGGTCAGCATCCTGTGCTGAGGGTTGCGGTCGCTGAACCCCTGGGTTCATTCCCTTGGTGCTAGGTGCACCTCAAGAGAAAACGGGAGTTCCCCTCCCCAAACAGCGTAAGGTATATGGGATGGCATGCCCTCCTGCCCCATCTCCTGCCGAAGCCCACGGTGTCCCAGCCTTGGTCTTCCTCCTAGATGACCAGGTCATAAAAGACACAGACTCTGTGTTTGGAGCTGGAGATGGGCATGGCTAGCCCTCCACCTGGACAGAGGGGCCATGATTCCCTCACCCACAGAAAGACATGAACTTCCCCTGAGCTACCAAAGGCAGGGCCACCTGGGTTCATGGCTGGTGGGAGGACCCAGGCTTCACCTGGACAGAGGATCAGGATGTGTGGTGGTCAGGGTCTAGGCTCTGAAGTCAGACAGGGCCAAACTCTGGCCCCTCTGCTTACCAGCTGCACGACTAGACACCACCTGGCTTCTCTGCACACATCATTTTCCCTAGCTGTAAAACGAGTCAGTGACTCACTGAGGTTACTATGGAAACCAGGGAGCTGAGTCGGACATGGCAGCGGACAAGTCGGACCCTTGGCAGTGTCAGTACTCTCGCCAAACCGGTGGTCCCACGGGGGCTCAGCTCGGGGTACCATCATTCAGAGTTGCTGCATCAATGGCTGAAGCCCCTTAGGGCCCACTCAGTCGTTCCAAGGAGCAGGAAGCTTCCTGAAACTTCAGGCTGGACTACATCCAGTATCATCCTGTCACAGCACAAGGAGGTGGACCAGGGGTCCTCCCAGGTCTCCCACCGCTTCCTAGCCAGGCTGAAGCTAAACTAAGTTGGTTCATTGATGGGGGTGCTCAGTGGCTGCCTGTGTCCCTAACAGGCCAGCTCCATCCTCACCAGCTTCACACACGGGTTCTGTGTACAAGTTCATTCCTCAGTTCTTAAAAAGTCAACGTATGAGGTCAACCGAGTCTTTGTAGACTCACATCCTTAAACTCAACATCTGAAGCAGGGCAACAAGCCACATTTGGCCACACTGGCCCGGGACCACTATTGTGCTGGTCACTAGCTCCAGATGAGTATGTAACCCCCAGGGAAGCTGGCTTCAGCAGAGATTCATAGGGTCTTAATAATCCTGGTAAACCACTGGGTACAGTTCTAGGTACCCGAGATCTGAGGGCTGCCCCTTGACTGAGACCCCTAAATCTGCCTCCAGCTTCATAAGGATTTTGCTCCTAGTGACCCTGCCTAGGAGAACAGCCCTCTATCCACACTGGGGAGACATAAAAGGCTATCTACTGTATGATTCCATTTATACAAAATGTCCAGAATAGGCAAATCCTAGAGACAGAAAGAGATTGAGGCAGGCAGGGAAATAGGGAGTGACTATTAATGGGTATATGGTTTCTCTGGGGTGATGAAAACATTTCGGAGTTAGGTAGTGGTGATGGTTGCATAATATTGTGAATATACTAAAAATCACTGAACTGTAAAGTTTAAAATACTGACATTTATGGCATTGAATTCACCTCAATAGTATTAATAATTTTTAAAAGCCCCAGGAGAGGGACTGAGTGACCAGGGCTTAGTCCCTGACCTCAAATGCTGCCCCACCGGCTTTTGTCCCTCACACTTAGCACATGCCCTCCTGTGACATGGCCTTTGCACCCGCCGTTTCCACTGCTTGGAATGCCCTTCCACCTGCCCCACAGCTCCTTGCCTCCTCTGAGCTCAGCTCAGTGAACCGGAACATCAACTCTCCCAGCTCACCCCACTCTGCTTTCAGGAATCAGATAGTCAGACTCGCTGGCGCCCAGGGGACTGGCACTCTGTTAGGCAGGCACAAGGGGTGGGATGAGCAGCGTTGGAGCATCAGGAACTAAGCAGGCGCACCCTCGCCCAGGCACTCACCTGTGGGATGAAGCCACAGCAGGTCACTGTGTGGAAGCCGAACTTGGTCACATACTGGGGCCCAGCACCCTCAGCCCTCTGGCCTGTTAACAGAAAGAGCTGCTTGTCTTTCTCTTAAATGTCAGACCTCAACAGAGCATCAGGACCACACTGCTAGGATATGGGTGGCTGAGGATGTACTCCAAGAACATCGTGGGGGCACACTGCCTGCCACATCCTCCCAAGTCCCTGAGCCCCACAACAATCCATCCTTGGGACCCAAGCCTGCCCAGTTTCCAGGGATGTAATACCAGCCAAGGTCACCACGGGATGATGTGGGAGCAATTGGTCCACACACAGACCAGCCAGAACGTGCCTGTCTCTAGCACACTGGACAATAGGGCTGGGTATAAAGGGGTCATGAGCCAATTCTACTAGCTTATCATCAAAACTCTTTTTTAACAATCTCATTTTTCACACTGCAGTCTATGAGCAGGTGGCATGCAACCCAACCCATTATTAAAATGTCCCCCCAAGCACCTACCCAGGGCAGATGCACCCAGGTCAAGGGTTCACAACAGCATTCTGAACGTACCCACTCTGTTCTCCTCTTTCCTCAGCTTCTCCCCGAGTTTCTGGTTGTAAAGGTGCAAATCCGCCATCTGGTCTCCAAGTTTTGATGCCTGACTGAGGATAGAAGAAAATGCAGCCAATTAGAGTAAGAAACAACAGCCAGGGAGCATATTCCATTTTGAGAAATGTTTTAAATACCTTAAAAACAACTCTCTGTTCTTTAAAAAGTAAAAAATGAACTGCAGGCCCCAAACATCAAAACATCAAAATTGTGTAAAATCACCCAAGAAGGGTAGGCTTCTGTTAACACCCATGGAGATACTAGCAATTAAGGGTCAAATACTGAAAATGTAATGTTAAGAAAACAAAAAAAGCTCCCAATTTTTGTAAAAACAAATGTAAATCACAAAAAAGAAAACGACAATCACACATCATAGCTGTGACTGCTCCCTGCAGCTGGGATGACATGTGCCTTTAGTCTTCTTTTCATGAATTTGCCTCTTTCACCATTTTTTAAACAATAAACATACAAAACTTTGGAGCTCCCCAGGTGGTACTAGTGGTAAAGAACCCGCCTGCCAGTGCAGGAGACATAAGTGACTCAGGTTCCGTCCCTGGGTGGGAAAGATTCCCCTGGAGGAGGGCATGGCAACCCACTCCAGTATTCTTGCCTGGAGAATCCCATGGACAGAGGAGCTAGGCAGGCTATATAGTCCACAGGGTCGCACAGAGTCAGACACGACTGAAGCGACTTAGCATGGCATAACTTTAATAATTAGATTTTAGATAATTACTAGAACAGACCTCACTGCCCATACTGAACAGGCACTGGTGTCCGCTAAACACAGAGTAAACAGATGGTTCAAACGTGCTTATTTGGTGCAGCTTGTGAAGCCAAACTAGCCCTGCGTGGAAAACAAGAGCTCCTGTCTCCATCAGGGAGGCAGGTGTGGCTCTTGGCCCTGCCTCTGCTCCTGCACTGAGTGATGTGGGCAGCTCAGCAAGAGGCTGTTCCCTCCGCCTCTCTCTTGTCTCCCTCTCTCTGTCCCTCTGTCCTCCTCTCCCTCTCACACACACAGACGCACACACACACACACTACACACATGCACACTCTCTGTCTCTCACCTCCTCAGGCCCCTCATCTTCAGATGCTCCATCACAAAGGCAGCCCCACCTCCAGGCAGGTCAATCACCTTGATGGGCCGAGGCACCCGCACCAGGCCAGTGCTCCAAAGAGCCTCCAGGCTCGCCATCTCCCCCTCAAACATTTGCCGGGCCTGCGTCCAGAACATGGCCATGAGCTCCGACACCAACAGCGGCTCTGCACCCAGGCTAAAGCCACCACACAGAATCACAAATGCCCGGGACCCCCGGATGCCGAAAACTGACTGGAGAGCAAGGCATCAGCCCCACAGAAAGCGGGATGCTGGTGGCCCCCTTCAGATAGGAAGGGGCTACAAAGACAAGGTCGCGGGGGGAGCTTGGGGTGGACAGGATATTGATGTCTGCAGCAAGCACCTACCCTGAGAGGTGAGGAAGCACAGGCCATGGTGGAGGGGGCAGGGTTCTGGGGGTGCTGGGGGAACCCTGGTATGCTGAGAGCGCCATGGAGATACCATGGGGGCTGTTGGGGTAACTGGGAGTATCATGGGAATACTGTGAGGTGCTGGGAAGCCATGGGTATCGTGGTAGACCATGGGGATGCTGGGGTGCCACAGGGTGCCATGGGGTACTGGTGGGGCAACTTGGAGTGCAGGTTAGTGGAGGATCCAGGGTAGGGCCTGGGTCCCCTTCCAGTTTACCTGCCCCCACGATGTCTGGGGCACTTACAGCAAGTGAGGGGCAGCATGGGAATGTGACTGGGGCACACACTTGGGGCACAGGAAGCCTGGGGCTGGGAGGGTCAGCTGGGCCTGGACTTGGGTCTAGGGCTAGTCCCCAGAGGCAAGCACCCAGCAGGGCCCGGGGGCTTGGAAGGAGCCATGCACCCCGCCCAGGAAGAAGAGAGTCATGCCCCAGGGCAGCAGAACAGCCTCCACCGGGACTCAGGGATCTTCCTACTTCTAAAACATTTTGCACAAATATCCCAATTTTAAATTAGGTGAACTCTCACTCAGGTACACTACACCTGGGTTAATAATGTTTGTTATAATATAATTTGTGACTATCTCTGGCTATAGAATTAATCCTTGTGAACAAGACCAAAACATCTATGTCCGCATAAGAAAAGAATTCCATCTTTTAATTCAAGTACCTGAGGGGAGAACCTGCAAGCCGTCCTAACTGCCAACCCACACCTAGAATCATGGAGTGGGGTGTCCAGCGACCCTCAGTCATGCTCCAGGGTGAGCTCGTAAACATACAGGGGCAGAGAACACCAGGGCTTCAGTTGCCTACGTCCTGAGGGCCTCACCTGTCCCCTGTTCTTGTGGATTGATTGAGCATCTACTGTGTGCCAGCACCGAAGTTTTCAAGGGTGAATAGTGGGATCCCAGCCTGGAAGAGCTTTCAGAAGGCAGCTGTGAAGGTTCTAGGGCCAATGTGAACCTTGAACCCAATACCGCTTCCCAGTAGATGGCACTGAGTTATTTGGGTTCTGAAACCAGACTCTTTAACAGTTCCCAGTGCTAATGGAGCAGGGACAGCAGACCAACACCAACCTACTGTCCATCCTCGACGTGGGTGGTGCTGCAGGGAGACTGGAGGGGTCACCCTGGGATTTCCTCCCCTCCACAGCCAGCCCCTCCACCCACTGCTTCATCTCAAAGGGGCTTGGCCCTTGGGCCTCCCTGGAGTCCCCCACCAGAGTCAAGGGAATGCCATCCTTGGCATCCTCAGCACTTTCTGTGGGTGCACACACAGAAAGTCAGCCATACTGACTTTCTCCACCTGTGAATATATCTATGGAAATATACATGGGAAGTATAGGTAACAGCAATATTTTAGGCTGGCAATGGAAATCAGGTCAAAACACAAGCATGGCCTGTGAGTAGAGGAGCAGGCACCTGGCCCTCAAGGTCGGGCAAGGGTCCCTCCTGCCTCTTTCCATCTGCCCAGGAGGACCCAGCCGCTAAGGGGAATGCAGTCTAGAGCTGGGGCCCAAGGGAGCGGCAGAAGCAGCTCAGGACCCCAGGCCTCACCTCCTCCATGTTTGATGGGTAAGGAAATTAAAACAGACACCGAAAACGCCTGTGCATCCAGGCAAAAGGGAGTAAATTAACCCCACAGCAGACAAAACCCTGGAATCCTGCAGAAAACGCTTGAGCCCTCCTCCCCCGGCTCGTGCCAGCCCTGCAAGTCCGCAAGCTGACCCCGCGGCTATGACGCCAGAGTTGGCCCAGGACCAGACTATTGCGCCCCCTTCCCCCTGCGCCCCGGGCCCCCTCGCCCCGCTCCTCCCCTCTCCCACTTCCCCAGCCCTCCCCTCCCCACAGCCCCTTCTGCTTCCAGCTCCGGAGGCGGGCTCAGGCCGTGGGGGAGGAGTTGGGTGGGATGGGATGGATGAGGGGCACGCACCAGCGTCCTGTGGTTGATCTTGACAAACACCGGGCCGGCGTCTGTGTCATAGGCGCGCCCCTCGCTAATGCAGCCGGTCCCGGGGCTCCCGAAGGCGCGCAGGGTCGCGGTGCGCAGCTCCGCGCGCAGCAGCTGCTCCATGGAGGCGGGGGCAGGATGGGGGACGGAGGACACGGGGACACAGGGGACCGGGGACCGCGCAGTAAGCGGGCCCGAGCTCAAGCTCACCGCTGACGCTGCCGAGGCAGCTGTCCGCCGCAGGGGAGGCTCACGCTCTGCGCGGCCTACGGGCTCCCAGCGGCTCCCGGCGCCCCGATGTCCAGCCTCCGGGTCCGCCTCCGGCGGGGAGGGGTGAGGTGTGAGGGCGGGGTGCGGCCAGGCCCAGCAAAGCTTTCCTTGTCTCGCACCGGAGGGGCAAGCTGGGTGGTCTCAGCCCTGGGTGAGAAGGGCGGCGCTCTCTGATAGGGGACAGACTTAGGGGCGGTGCCCTCCTATGTGTCCACAGTTCGTGCGCCTGGACCCGCTGGGAATTTGCCCAGGGCTCTGTAGGGCCTGACCTCCCCGCACTGAGGTTCCCTGAACCCTGCCAGGGCCTTGGCCCAGGCTCCTCCCACCCAGCCATACCCAGGACAGTCCAGGGGAGATTGCGGTCACTGGGATGCAGGTCACAGGCCTAGCTCGGTCTCACAGGCTCTGTAGAAGGCTGGGGGTCTCCACCTTGTCATACCAGGATCCAGGCATGCCTGGTGACACCAGTTGCTGGCACTGGGCTTTCTCACCAGGGCACCTGGTGCCCATCAGAGATAGGGTGTGCCCTAGTGGTTCTGATACCCCACCAGAACCACAGGCAACTGACCCCACCCTGAGTGGGACTCCTGATTACAGAAGCCAGCTGCCCCAGAAAGGGAGCTTCAAAACACACATGTACCCTATGGACACAGGCATGCATAAACGCATACACATGCCCTTGCACACACAGGCCCAAGAGCAAGTGGGCAGGAGATTGTGTGGCATATTTTAGGAAGGGCCTGACCTCCCCCTTGACAGTCTCCCTCCTCCCAGCTCTTCCTCTCATCCTGGTTAAGTCCAATCCCCTGTTGCATCTTGAGAAGGAATCTGTGGCAGTAGAGCTGAGCTCTGGCACTTCTGCAGATCTTTATTCTTGATGAGCAGTCCTGCTGGGTATGGAATTCCGGGCTGTTCTTGCATCACTGAGATGGCTCTGCAACCTCACTTTCCAGCTCTTGTGCTGTTGAGAAGCTGGAAGCCATTTGGATTCTTATTCTCTGTGTGGACATTGTTCTGTCTCTCTGGAGGTCCTTCGGTCCTGTCACCAGTACCTGACAATTCCTCAGGGAGGTGTCCAGGGTGAGTCTCCTCTGGGCAGAGCAGGTGAGCCCTTTCAGGATGGAAACTTAGGTCCTACACCCCTACATGGTTGCCTTCAGCTTTTCCTGTTTTCTATGATTTCCATTGTTTTCTCTGTTCTTTTGGAATTCCAAATCTTTGGTCTAAACCCAGTCCCAAAGTTGCTGGGGTCAGGTGCCTGTGAGCTCTGCCCTCCAACCCCCTCCTGCCCCCTTTTGGGGGAGACGCTGGACTTGACTGAGCCCCATTCTGGGCCATGGCCACAGTTTGCCCAATCAGGGTCTGAACATGCCAGGTGGCAGCCAGGCAGGGCACACCATCTTACTTGTCCCCAACCTAGGCACTGGGGCTACCCCCTAGGCCTCCCAGCTCCCATCTGAGCAGCCCTGGGTCTGAAAGCAGACTCCTCAGCATGAAGACATGTGTTCAGGAGACCACTCTGACACTGCAAACCAGCCCACCCTCCTCCCACACCCTTGGTTTATGGTAGGAAACTCAACCGGGAGATGTGATTCAGGCACATCCAAGCAGCCCCTGACCCACTGTGGCCAGTTATACTGGTTCCTGGTTATACTGGTTCCCCGAAAACCAGAATGACGGCTGCAAAGGTGCAGAAGGCATCTCTCAGCCCCAGGTGTAGCCCAAACTCAGGGCGCTGTTGCAAGAGTTCTCAGGAAAGGTATCTGGGGTGTGGATCAGGGTGGTGGGCCAGGCCAAGGTACTGGGGTCACTAGGCAGAGAAGCGACTCTCCTGCTCACTTAGACCCTTACCATGAATACCAAGTCCAATGGCACTGAGAAGGAAAACGGAGCCCACAACCAAATGTGTCCTGTCACTCCAAGTGGGGGAAGGCTCAGAGGGGTGGGGGTGGGACATAATGCTATTTAGAAAAGCAGCACCAAGGAGGCAGCTGACAGCACAGCCCAAGGGCCATTATAATAGTCCATTCTGAAATCATGCAGCTGGGACAGGGGTTCGGGTCCTGAGGCCTGGCTGCCAGCAGAGCCGGTGGACACCGTCCAGGTATCAAGGCTAGCCCATCCTGGCCTCCAACGGAAGTGTTCTGGGTTCATGCCCCTCACCCAGACTCTGGGAAAGGGAAGAGAATTCTGATGTCGCTTCAGAATTCAGAGATGGCTGTGATGGGGCGGCTGTTCCATGCCCTCCATGGTTCCCTACCACTCTGATCCCCGATCACTGTTTCTGAACAACTTCCAGTATGTCCACATACTTCTGCCTAAGAGGAAACCCCAGCCAGGAGACAAGTTCTCACAAAAGGGACTTTTGGAAGCAATTTCACTGGAAGACCAGGAATTCCCTGGGAGCCCAGTGGTTAGGACTCCGTGCTTCCACTGCAGGGGGCAGGGTTCGATCCCTGTTCAGGGAACTAAAATCCCACAAGCAGCATGGCGTGGCTGAAAAAAAATTTTTACTAGGAGACCATGAGGAGGACAGAGGAAATTGCCCACTCACCCTACCCTGGGAGACAGGCTGTAGACATGCTGAGCAGTGCTTACAGGCAAGGTATCCACCAAGGTGCTAATCTCCAATAACCCCTTGGGTATTGCTACCTGGGCCCACTTTATTTTTTTTTTAATATTTATTTATATATTTAATTTGACTGTACCAGGTCTTAGTTGCAGCATGGGGGAATCTTTGATCTTCACTGCAGCATTTGGGATCTAGTTCCCTGGCCAGGGATTGAACCCAGGTCCCCTGCTTTGGGAACACAGAGTCTTAGCCACTGGACCACCAAGGAAGTCCCCTTACTTTTTTATTTTTTTAATTCTATTGAAATATAGTTAATAGATAATGTTGTGTTAACTTCTGCTGTACAGCAAAGTGATTTAGTTATGCATTTATATATATTTTCATATTCTTTTCCATCATGGTTTATTATAGGATATCAAGATAGTTTCCTGTGCTATACAACAGGGCCCTGTTGTTTACCTATTTTATAGACAGTTGCTTGTATCTGCTAATCCCAAACTCCTAATTTATCCCCTCCTATCCTTTTCCCTCTTTGGTAACCATAAATGTTTATGTCTGTTTCACAACTAAGTTAATTTGTCATATTTTCAATTTCACATATAAGTGATATTACATAGTATTTGGTCTTTTTCTGACTTACTTAAGTATAATAATCTCTAGGTCCATCCATCTTGTTGCAAGGTCATTATTTCGTTCTTTTTTATGGCTGGGTAGTACTCCATTGTATATATGTACCACATCTTTATTCATTCATCTGTTGATTGACATTTAGGTTGCTTCCAGGTCTTGGTTATTGTAAAGAGTGCTGCTATAAACATTGGGGTACATATATCTTTTCAAATTAGTTTTCCCCTTTTCCAGAATTTTGCCTAGGCGTGGGACTGCTAGATCACATGGTCATTCTATTTTTAGTTTTTTAAGGACCCTCCATACAGTTCTCCAAGTAACTGCACCAATTTACATTCCTACCAACAGTGTAGAAGGGTTCCTTTTTCTCCACATTCTCTTTAGTGTTTGTTATTTGTAGACTTAATGATGGCCATTCTGTCTTGTGTGAGGTGGTACCTCACTGTAGTTTTGATTCACATTTCTCTAATACAACAGCAAGCACATCTTTTCATGTGCCTGTTGGCCATCTGTATGTCTTCTTTGGAGATATGTCTACTTAGGTCTTCTGCTGGACCCATTTTAGAAATGAAGGATTCAAAGCTCAGGTAAAACTTAAGAGTCCCCTCTCAAACTGGTCTCCTGGCCCCAAGCACAGCTTGGTTTCCATTATACCAGAAGTGGAGGGTCTCCAGGCTTCTAAGACTGTCCACCAGGACAGTTCCTAACTCCTCCAATAGGATGTCATAGACATATATTCCTGTGTGATGCAGGCTAAGTGTTTGCTAGATTCACATCTGTTTGGAGCAAAGTGGCACTTTCTTCTGGCAGTTGGGTGCACTGTTCTCTGGAACAAACTGAACTTCTTTCCAAATGAGCATTTTCCTCCCTGATTTTGGCTGTAATATCCCAGATTCCCTCTGAATCCCAGATGGAATACATCCTACATGAAAGTTGCTCAGTCATGTCTGACTCTTTGCAACCCCATGGACTATACAGTCCATGGAATTCTCCAGGCCAGAATACTGGGGTGGGTAGCTTTTCCTTTCTCCAGGGGATCTTCCCAACCCAGGGATCGAACCCAGGCCTCCCATATTGCAGGCGCATTCTTTACCAGCTGAGCCACAAGGGAAGCCCAATACATCCCATAACATCATCCTATAACAGAATCCCAACCATTTACAAGTGTCTTTCTGACACCCTGCAGACATGAGGCTCAAGATAGCAGTAGACGGGGCCCTCCATGGCCACCAACTTATCTGAGTGGGGCTTTGCACAGCGAGACAGGACCCTGTCAGAATCTCAGCTTTTTACAGTAGGGATACCCACCCGGGTCAGACTCTCTTCTCCAAGCATTCTCTCTCCGTTGTCTCGGCTCATACTCTGAGCAACAAACTGAGAATGAGCCCGAGAATGATCTCGAAACCCAAGCCCTGAAGATACACACTTAACTCCCAAGAGACTTCCTGGCCTTGCCTCGAGTCTGTTCTGGACGCCACCAGTTATATGATTTTCTGATGTTTTGGAAGCAGCAAGTTAGAAATGAAGGAGGGGAAGGTGAGAGGATATGGGGACAAAGGGAAATGGTAAATGAGACAAAGGGAAAAGTTGTAGGTGAAACCTTAATGACAATGATGACATGCCATAAACTGGGGAGGGGGTCTCTCAGCACCCCTATACCCAAGATGCTGTCAAGGGCATAAACTGGGCACACAACTGGCTAAGGACCCTTAACATGAACAAATGACCTGAAACATTTTTAGGCACACAGGGGAATGGTTTGGACAATGAAGACTGATCACAAAGGTGGTAAATGTCATGGGCATCCTCTCTTTAAGGTAGAAAAGCCCATGTTTCAGGTCCACTGTCATCAAAAGGATACAAAGTAAGTAGCTTTGGGTGGAAAGCTAAACTTCCGTTATCTGAAGACTTTCTTCTGGAAGGTTGATGCCCTGACAGGAGCAGATAACCACATGTTTTGATATAATACTCCTATTTTCAGTAAGAAATAAGTCCACTGTCCCAGAGCTGAGACCTGAGGCTCCTCCATGGGCGCCTGGGGCAGCTCCCACCTCCCTGGGCCTCCTGGGATGTTCGACCACCTCAAAGGGCAGAGGCCTCTCCTCTTGTCTCAGTGACCAAGGAGTCCAGGAGCTCCAGAGCTAGCCCCTGAGGGTTTAGTCATATTTCCCCCTTACTTAAGGGGTCAGCAGGCCACCCTTCAGGGACACCAGCCACATACCTGCCCCTTGAAATCGTGCCTCTCTATCAAAACCTCCCCCACTCCAATCCATTTGTGCCACCCTATCCTCAGATGCACAGAGGGGCCTTCAAGGAACAGAACACTCCACAAACAGTAACTCTGGAGAGTCCAGTGGCCTTTGGCCCGAGGTTTATACAATTTTGGCAATGCTTTATATAGGAATATTTACATACTTATGAATACAAAATGAGATGCCAAAATAGTTATTTTAGAATAAACTACCACAGCAAAGTGCAGTCTAAAAAGCTGACAGAAGGTACCTCCCTGGTGGTCCTATGATTAAGACTCTGTGCTTCTACTGCAGGGGGGCGCCGGTCTGACCCCTGGTCAGGGAACCAAGATCCAGCATGCCACACAGCGCAACCAAAAAAACAGCTGACAGATACTGCACCATCACAAAAGCTGGGAAACACCATAGTATTGTCACCTGAGTGCCTACCACAGCTCTGGGATATGCCCCAACAGCCTGTCTTGACCACACTGACTGGCTGCCCCCCTAAGATGTGACGCCCCAGGAAAGCTCTGGCCTTGGCTCTCCTCCCTGGTCATGTTGGGCTGACATGGCAGGGGAGTCACTGTGGGGCAGAAGCAGCCGCTCCCTGCACCTAGCACAGCCCCAAGACAACTCTCTGGGAAGGAGTCCACCGTCCTCCTTGTCGGGAGGCCCCAGCGTCCTGTCCCTTCTCCAGGCTGCCTCCCTGTCTTAGAACCTGAAGGGTGGAGTGTGGGCTGCAGGAAAGTCCACTGGAGCAGAAGACGTCCCTCCCCGTCACTAGTGACTCACACAACGCCAGTCGGGGCTTCCACCCACTGGATGATTTGTGTGAACCAAGGGACATGAAATAGAGCCCCTTCCTTTAAGATCCTCTAACTAAACAAATACACATCCACCAGCGTCTGCCTGCTGACCCTTCTGCTTCTCCCCAATCGACCACAGAGGAGGAGGAGCACCAGGTTGCAGCTCCCAAAAGGTCTCCAGCACAGAATGTTCTGAGGAAGACTCAAGTCTGGCTGCTGCCAGAACCAAAACCATCCGGGAAACCACATTTGTGTAATGACAGGTGTGAACACAGCAGCACACATGCCATCGTGATAAACCTGGTGGTGGTAGCGGTGAACCTCCCATAGAGACAGTCGTCAAGTTCCTCAAGGTCAGAGTGAAAACCACTCAGTTGTGTCCAACTCTTTGCAACTTCATGGACTGTAGCCCACCAGGCTCCTCTGTCCATGGAATTCTCCAGGCAACAATAACAATAATGGTAGCCGTTCCCTTCTCCAGGGGATCTTCCCAACCCAGAGATTGAACCTGGGTCTCCTGAAACACAAGCAGATCCTATACCATCTGAGCCACCATGGAAGCCACACCAAGGTCATAGTAAAGACACTAAAATTCTGGCAAACAATAGTCTAGGAATTACTAGGTTTGAAACTTTTGACAACCACAAGCTCTTAGAAGTCACAGTCCGGACAACTAGCACTCAAGTGAGAGGGACATGTGGGGACTGCAGGGTGGTGGGAACTCACCGCTGGACCCCCAGGCACAGGCCCCCCTCCATCCACCTGGTGGGATTTCTCAGCTCAGGGCCAGGGCCCCAGGAGGAGAAGGGGAGCCAGGGATGCCTGCTGAGGGGTTGGAGGGGACAGGTTTCTCCCCAACATGCCTCCTGGCCCAGGTTGAGCCTGATCTGGGGCACCCGATTTTGTTTGGAAGTTTCACCGCAGGTGCCCTGCTGGGCCAACCTCAGCCCCCAAGCACAGTGAGGAATTTCCTCCGACCAAAACACATTCTTCCTGTGTCATCTTTGGTCAATCTGACACCCTTTGTGCATGGAGAAATTTTATTTATGTATTTTCTCATGCCACTGCCACCAATACAGTGAAGAAACATCAATAAATGAGAGTAATTTTAAAAAGAGTAACAGTTAAAATGATTTTTCAAAGAAGGTCACAGGGACTTCCCTGGTGGTCCAGTAGTTAAGAATCCTCCTTCCAAGGCAGTGGATGCGGGTTCGATCCCTGGTTGGGGAACCAAGATCCCACTTGCCAAGGGGCCACTAAGCCAGCATGCACAATGAAAAGATCCTGAGTGCTGTAACTAAGACTCAATGCAGCCAAAAAAAATAAGTCATAATCCTCTCCCAAAAACCAAACTTGGAAGCCATCAGTTCCACTTCTGAATTCCACTGAGGAGCCCAGACCCAGAAACAAAAAACGGACGAGGGGCAAACATGGATGTATCCTCTTGGACCTTCGTCATGAGAAACTGTCCCCTCTAACACCAGTGTCCTCCAAAGCTCGAGCCAGAACTAGTAGGGGCCACCCATCAGCTTCTTCTTTGAAATGCAATTTGAGAGTTACTTTCAACCTCCCTTTACCATTAAGCAAATCTCATAAGGTGACAACAGCAGTTAAACTGGTAGCAGCAAGTCCTCAGGCCACACCTGCCCTTATCTAGAAGCTCTGAGCTATTCTCTTACCGAGCAAAGCCAAGGAAAAAAAAAGTTTTTTTCAAGAAACAACAGTTGTACCTGTTTATTGTCACATTACGGGAGTTTCCTGGCAAGCAGCTCCAATAAACAGAAGAGAATTTAAATGAGGAAAATACAGTCTCATGCATCATTGAAGCCATTCGAAGTTTATTCAAATTTTTATGCAAAAGGATTTGTTAGCATCAATGGCATTCATGAACATTTCTCACCACTGCAAGACCGAAGGAGGGAAACCACTGCTGTAGTACCGGTTTCTACAATGCCGATGAATGACAGCTCACAAGCTATAGAAATGAGCAGGTCCAGTGGCAGCACAGAGAAGAAAGAGAGTGTATTGGGTTTGGGACTGGTCATCAGGAGGTGCTCCCAGAACAATGCCTTCACATCCACAATCAAGTCTGACCCACCAAGAAGTATCACCCTGGATACCAGTCACTCCTGCAGAGACGGGGAGCTGGTGGGAAGATGCCCTTGGTGGCAGCGCCTGGCACTCTGGCCACCTCCCCTCTCTACCTTTGGGGCAGCTGCGGGTTAAATGCAGCCCACCCTCCATTGGTCCCTTGGTTCACACCAATTTCTAGTGCAGCTGCATCCAGCTATGAAGTCTAACTTTAGGGTGATAAAAGCTTTCTTCTGAAATGTCACATACTATATTTACGAGGCTGGGAAAGCTAGTCTGAAGTTATTCCAGGGTAGGAGAGGCTGGCCACAGGGGTCCGGTTAGGAGCTGGCGACCAGGACTTGGGCCTCCCTCCCGAGCTCAAGTGACGAGATTCCTCATGATGCTGAGAGAGGACCCTCTGTACCCGGATCCAAAATGATTCCAGTGGTTCAAGTAGTGGAAGAGCTGATACAGCTTCAGGCGCTTCTCGAAGCCTGGGGCCTTGGGGATTTTGCTGTGGTAGGCGGAGTAGAAAGCACTACTGAAGCCCCCGAACATGCCGGCTATTGCCAGCTCATACTCCGAGTGGCCATAGAAGGAAGCGGGGTCAAAGATGATGGGCCCAGAGGAATCCTCCGCTACGTTTCCTCCCCAAAGGTCTCCATGGAGCAGGGCTGGGACGATGTCCAGGTCACGGAATAGGTCAGGGATCTTTAACTGCGGGGTAAATGCAGCCTCAGCAAAGTGATGGATACATGTGGGAGGGACATACAGGCTTTTTTGAGTGTGGCTCCCGGTGCCTGGTTGGTACACAGACACACCCGCCTCCCATCCTGACCCAGACCAAGCTGGCTGTGTTGGCCACAGCACCTGCAGGACATGATGGGCACGTGTTGGGGGTGGGGGGGAGGGCGCGGGGAGACGGATACTCACCTGCAGAGCAGCCCAGAGCTCGTGGGCCTCCCTGTCCCCAGACCTCTGCTCTACCAGGTCCATCTGGGGCTGAATGCGCTGCCGGGTATAAAAAGTGACCCAGTCCCGCTGCCAGTCGTTCACCTGTGCGGGCGACAGCAGAGCTCAGGGGAAGGCCAGAGCCAGGGTGGGGAGGGCTGACCCCCAGAGGTACCACTACAGGGACAGGTGTGAGGCAGGGAAGCTGACCTGGCAGCCTGGGGTCTGGAGGACATGCAGGGACAGCAGGCTCCTGGACATCCTCCCACAACATCTCAAGATCTGAACCGAGTGGACAGTGCCCTGTGGCTTACTCAGTGCTGCCCTCCCAGGAAGCTGCCTGCTTTTCCTTGGAGGGCGCGGCCACCATCCTACCCACTTGGCCCGAGTGTGGCTCCCTGGGATGAAACCCCCAGGGCAGCCAACCTCAGAATTATAAAACTCAAAGTTACAGTCCCTTTCCATTACGCTACCTTTGAGAGTCTCCTATTTAAAATCAAATGCTGTTTAACTTTCTAATTTTCAGCCCCCTTGGTATCCAGCACCCTAACCTGCTAGTCCTTCCTGGCTCCTCTGAGCTGACCTAGCATGTGAGGTGGACACTCTCCCTGTCGACCTCTTTACATTAGCAAAGAAAAAAAAAAGGAGCAAAGACCTTTTACCAAATTTCACCAAAAGAGAGGGTGTTTCTAAATAGCTGACGCAACTGGGAAATGCAGGCAAAGTGCTGGTGTCACTCACCTGAGGGAGGTACCCACAGCACGTCACCACGTCAAACCCAAACTGGGCCACAAAAGGCCGCGCCACCTGCTCATCTCTTCTCCCTTGCAAGCAAAAGGAAACCAGAGAGATGACAATCCCCCTGATCCCTCGGGGCCTGCTCTGGGAGCCCAGAGAAGTTCTGAGGCCTGACCTCAGCGTGCCCTTCTCTACCTCGGGTCCTCTTCCAGAGACAGACAAGGGTCCTGGCCTCCACGCACTATCAGGGCCCAGAACAGAGCTTGCCCCGTCAGAGTCAACGATCCAGGACACCCACTGCTTCCCACGAGAGGCATCAGAGGAGCGACGACAACCCTGTGTCCCAACAAGGAGGGAATCTACCCCATGACCCAACAGGAGAGAATGGCTTCCAGTGGCCGCTTTAGCACCTGCCACTTATGGGAGATAAGCCGCTGTACTTGTAAATGGTCATCCTCTGCAGCTTCCCAAACTCAAAGCAAATCCTGAAGGCCTGAACTACGTGTGGATGGAGGCTCCTTCTGAGCCTCGTGTGTGACTGTTCTGGAAGAAAAGGCACGGTATGGTAAGCCAGAGAAACTTCAATAGGCTCTCTTCTGGGGAGTGAGAGATCAAAGGAACTATAATATGATGGAGTTCCAAGTTCCAGAAATATTTCCTGTCTTTCAAATGCATTTTTGAGACAACACACTAGTCGTATTCACTGTTTACTGCACACCAAATATGCAGCCTTGGGTTTACATTCCTTTCCTGTGGGAGCAATACAGGTCTGCCCACACACAGAAGCAGCACAACTCTGCCCACACACCTATACTGGCCGGATGTCTTCCTCTGTCTGGTGGGGGGTGTCCCCTCAGGCCCACAGCCGTACCTACTATGCCAGCCTCCTTCTGGAGAGTCTCTCCAAGCCTCTTGTTGTCTAGGTGTAGATCTGCCAGCTGGGTGCCAAGCTTTGCAGCATGACTGTGAAACCAAAAAGCAGCCACTAAACACGCGGCACAAATGGGGACCCACCTATAATTGAAAGATCTCAAGCGACATGAAGCAGGTGAGGCAGTGAGACGAGAGTCTGTTCTGGTGAAGCAAGGGGGAACGGAGGACTTCATTGGAGCCTGCAGTCAGGTCCTCTGTCAGCATCTCAGCATGAGATTCCTCTCCTGTTTGCCTTTGGCCCTCAGAGTACATGCTGCTCATTCTGTAGGACCCAGGGATGTGTGGGGTCAGGGGTTTCTTCTATCACATCCCGCAGAATTGTACCCTTAAATGCAAGCTTCCCACTCAGAGGAAGGACAAAGCCACCCAGAGGTGAAGCTGCCAGGACGCACCTGCTCAGATGCCGCATGTCCAAATGCTCCATCACCAGCATGCTGCCGCCTCCTGGGGCGTCAAGGACCTTGATGGGTTTGGGCACCTTCACTGTGCCTGTCCTTAGGATGGCAATTAAACTTGCCATCTCGCCTTCAAACATCCTTCTGGCCTGTCAGAGAAATAACAAGGGAGGGGAGAAGGAGGGAGAGCAAGGTTCTGTGTGGATGTGTTTTCTCCAGCACCACAACCAAGGCTCTCGGACTGCAGACTCAATAGAACGGACAGCTTTTCCACTTTTCAGTAGAGCAGATTATACCTTCTGAAGCTGCGTGGGAATTAAAGGGATTGTGCTTGCCAGTTTTGTGGATGTTTATGTTGTCACTGGGCTTCCGAGGTGGCGCAGTAGTAAGGAATCCACCTGCCAATGCAGGAGACAGATTTGATTCCTGGGTCATGAAGATCCCCTGGAGAAGGGTGTGGCAACCCATTCCAGCATTCTTGTCTGGAGAATCCCATGGACAGAGGAGCCTAGCGGGCTACGGTCGCAAAAGGGCTGGACACGACTGAGCACATATGCTGTCACTGATCCCCTTCTCTCCAGAGGCAGGAACCTATGCCTGGTGCACAACTGGACTGTGTACATGGGTCATCCTCACACAGCACCTCAACCATAATCCTGTCCCACTGGGCCCTCAGGCACAGGTGGCCCTCAACTGCATGTGCCACCAAGCTGGTGACACTTCTCACCTGAATGGACCACCAAATCCTATGGCATCTCCTAGCACTGGACACCACTTCATCTCCATCGCCTTTCCCATTTCTAGTTCAAAAGTCCTTGCTCCTGCTTTTGGAAGGCAAATCTCACCCTGGAACACACCCCAAGCTGTCACCCCACTTCCTGAGTGACAGCCCCACAGGGTCTGGCTCTGCCCACTCCCCCACACCCTCATCTGGGCCCCTACCCAGGCTCTACCCCCACACTTACAGGCCAGCCCACACACCCCTTTTGCTCCTGGATTACAGCCTCTCTCAGTTCCTCAGAGATTCCCCAGCCGCCTCCAGCCTGGAGACCTCCACATGCCAAGTCACCTCTGTGTGGAACACCCCTCCCCATTCTTTTGCTAAGTTAGTCCCTTCCTTATCACGCTTCACATTTCAACTTAATAAAATTTTTTATTTCTCACAGAAATCTTCCCTAACTTACCAGGCTAGGTAATTCCTCCTCTTTAAAGGTTTGTTGTTTTTTTTTTGTTAAGTAAAATTTCTACAGACATATATGAAGAAAACTGCAAACTCAAAAGCATCCAACTCTAATTCTCCCAAAGTCAGCACATCCACATGATGGCCACCTGGCACTCCTCTCCGCCCAGACACTGCCGCCCCACCAGTGCATCTGTCCGTCTGTTTTGTCATCTACACAGAGGCAGACAGTCAGGCCTCTTCATTCCACACTGCATTTGTAATGCTGGTGCATCAATAGAGTTTACTAACCTTGTTCTATAGAGCAAAGGTTCTAAAATCTGTTTGTCCAATGAAGGACGCTGGGCTTCCAGTTTGGGTTCACTACGAACAGTGACCCAGGATATTCTTCTACTTCTGTCCCTCATAGTTACTAATTCTGTGATCTTGGTTTCCTCATCTGTAAAATGGAGTTAATAACGGTACCAATTGCATAGGTTTGCTGCTGTAATTAACTGAGTTAGCAGCTAACAGTTAAGACAGTCCATTCTAAACACTTTACAAATTATTAGTATACTACCTTGGAGAGCTAAGGTTGCTGAGAAGTAAGATAAGAACCATGTCTTAAGGAGAATTTTCATAGCATTCTCTGAAGATGAAGGAACACACCTGGGCCCAGGATGTACTTTGTACTAAAGCACTGCTGTGCAGCGTAAAGTAAGGAATAGAATTTTTAAAAATTTTTAATTAAAAAAAAATGCAGGGAGAGGTGAAGAAGGGTCTGTGAACCCAGCTAGAGGCAAGGCTCCCTCACAGAAGTGTCTACTACCACACAGTCCTAAGTGTCTAACCATAAGACCACTCCTCCAGAGTGGGACCAGGGCAAAGTAAGCATCAGTTGGGGTGCAGAGTTACAAAAGATACAGGACTTAGGAGAGGAATATGAGAGAAAACCAAATATATAAGCATGCAAAGGGCAGATAAACATAATGAAGGAGAAAAACTTAGACCAGGTCATTCGAGCAGAGAGTGAGAAGGAAAACAGAAGAGCAGACTGGTAGTCTTCTCTTGGAAGTCCAGAAGACATTTTCGCCTCCTAAAAAACAAAGCATAAAGAGAGCCCTATTTTCCATACAATCAGCAAATGTTTCTGCTATAGCCGGTACATCTGCGTAACTCACACAAGCATCTACCCAAGCAAGCTAGAAAGAGCCCTGTTCGAAACTATCTACCAAAGGATGAGAAAGAATTTATGTGAAGACTAGCAAAAATAAAATAGACCCTGATGACAAAATAAAAAACAAGAACTGCAAGAAATAGTAGCAGAAGGACAATGTTTAAAAAGCACTGCTGAGTGGTTCCATTTTAATCACTGGAAAGCATTTGCTTCCCTGTAATCCATACCAAGTTTTGAATGATTACAAATGCTAATGACAGTGAAAATACAGACATGAAAAGGACGGAGCCACATAATAGAAAAAGAACCCTGAGAAGGCCTATAATAGAAAGTAAGGAAGGACACCTCCACTACATTAGTACTGCCTGGGGGAAACCAATGTAAAAGAGCAACTTGAAGGACTGTTATTTGCCAAATTACTATAGAAGGGATGTACAGGATGACATGGAGCCAATCCCTGTACAACAAAGAGTTGAAGACTGGTCTTGCGAGAACAGCATCAATACAGAAAGAGATCATCCCACACTATGTAGGGTAGGATTCTGCAAATGTGATTTCCAAGGAAAGGATAGAAGCGCTGAGGGTGTGCAACACACAGGACCTAGTACTGGGGTCACTGCCTTCAGCCCTATTTGAAACAAGGCATTGCCAGTCCTGCTCCCTGCCTACTAGAGCTATCCGGGACCTCCCAGCTAACACTACGGGCACAACCCACCCAAAGTGTGCAAAGAAGGGACATCCTGGAGTAAGTCAACTTCAGCAGGGAGGCTTGCCTTTTTTATACTGGAACCCTTCAGAAAACGTTCAGATACAAACAGAATGGAGGGTGGCCCTAGGGACTGAATGTGGCCCCGGAAAATTCATACGTTGAAACCTAACCCCCAATATAATGGAGTTAGGAGGCGGTGCCTTGGGAAGTGACCAGGCCACAGGGGTGGAGCCCTCATGGGAAGATTAGAGCCCCTGTAAGAGACCCCAGAGAGCTCTCCTGGCCCTTTTGTACATGGGGTCACGGGGAGAAGTGCCCTCCACACCAGGAAAGGAGGCCTCACCACGATCTTGGACGTCCAGCCTCCAAGACCAGACCCCGAAAAGCACACGTTCGGGTTTAAAGCCGCCCAGAGTGCGGTAGTGTTACCGTAGCCCTGAGGACGAAGGCCAGGGCTACATTACTGCCAATACTCAGAAAGGGTTTCGATCTCTGCAAGTTCGAATAAACCCCAAGACAAGGGGTTTCTCCTACCTGTCCTTATTCAAAACTCGCCTAACAATGGACTTTCGAGGCAGCAGCCACCTGGGTCGCGCGGGAAAACCATCCACAGCGTCCAAATGGCGGCAGAGGCCCACGCCGCACCGGCCTGGACCCGCACCGACCTCCCGAGGGTTCGAGGGGCCGCAGAGCTGAGCCGCGGAGGCCGAAAAAGTCCAAGCCGGCCCGACGACGACACGGGTCACCGAGCGCCTCCTCAGCCAACGGCCCAGGCTCGGACCGGCTCCCGACACCGAGCCCGGACACGGACCCCAACTCCAGACCGGCCCCCACCCGCGAGCCCGGACGAGGGCCTGGGAACACAGACCCTCGGCCCGGCCCCGCCCCCCAACCCTCACCCGCGGCGACCCTGACCTCCGGCTTGGGGTTCACTTTCACAAACACTCGCCCTTTGTCTGTGTCGTAGCTCTGACCCTGGCTAATGCATCCGCCACCCGAGTGACCCGTGGCCTTGACGGAGTCGCAGCCCAGCTCCCGCTTCAGTAGCTCCTCCATGTTCCCCGCGCCGGGACCGCGGACCCGCCCCAGGCCGCCGACCCGCCTCTGGACCGCCAATCCGCCTCGGGCCGCACGCAGGCGCCCCGACGCCACGGCGGCGCACGAGGATTGGTTGACGGGCGGGACTGGCCGGAGCGCGCGGGGTGGAGGGGCGGGGCGACGTGAGGTCGGGGCGGGGCCGTGTTGTGCTCCTGCAGCCCCAGAGACCCTGGTAGCTCTCCCTGCCAGGGGCCTCGCCCAGGCCTTTCCCCTGACCTGACCTGTGACTTGCCCGTGACACTGTGTCCTGCTCCTGCCCCTCGTCACCTCCACCGGCTCCAGGTCTGAGCATCACCCCTGCCAGGGACTTTCTCGACCTGGACGCTCCTGTAACACTCTACGAGATGCTGTCGTTTCTGTTTGTTTGCAGGTGATTATCCAGTTGGGCTTCCCAGGTGGCGCTAGTGGTAAAGAACCCTCCTGCCAATGCAGGAGACCTAAGAGACACGGGTTCGATCGCTGAGTCTGGAAGATCCCTTGGAAAAGGGCATAGCAACCCACTCCAGTATTCTAGCCTGGAGAACCCCATGGACAGAGGAGCCTGGCAGGTTACAGTCCATGGGGGTCACAAAGAGTCAGACGTGACTGAAGCGACATAGCACCCAGGCATCCAATTATCTTCAATCTCCCAACTAGATTTTAATGATTTGAGGTTTGAGGGCTGAATAAAAAGTCTTTATTCCATTGGCTGAAACAAACAAACAAACACAGCCTAAAAGTTGAGACTCGTTATGTTTCACTGGAGACATTACTGAGGACTTAAGCTAGGAAGATAGCCTCTCAGGTGGTTCTGAGGGACTATTCAGAAGAGGGAAGGGAAGGACAAGGATGTATAGACGTTTTTGCAAAAAACAAAACAAACAACCCCCACCAAAAAAAAACAAGTAGTCAAACATCAAAAGACTACTGCTAATTAAAGAAAACCAGACATCTCAAGTAAATTAATCTGGTGCTATTCTGTGTATGTGTGTGTGCTTACTGGCTCAGTCATATCTGACTCTTTTCAACCCTTTGGACTGGAGCCTGTCAGACTCCTCTGTCCATGGGATTTTTCAGGCAAGAAATACTGGAGTTGGTTGCCATTCCCTTCTCCAGGGGATCTTTCTGACCCAGGGATCGAACCTGTGCATTGCAGGCAGATTCTTGACCTGCTGAGCCATCAGGGAAATCCTTTTCTATGTAGAGGAAGATGCAACAGTCTGAGCTTAGTGAAACTGCTCCTTTGATACATACACCCTAACTATCTAGGGCCAGTATTCTGTGTTCTCCATCGTGAATCTCCTCAGGGTACACAGTTGTGGGGAGGGGGGTGGATTTAGTGGCTAAGGTCTTGATGGCCTCAACATCTTTTGTTTACTGGTATGGCAGGTGGCATTCTTTGTCTGCAGATCCATGTGTCAATCAGCAATCTCCAGAGAAATCGAATCAACAGGGTACCTGTGTATATATAGAGGGCGGTTTATTTTAAGGAACGGCTGTGAGGATTAATAAAGGGAAACCTGTTTAAAATGGAATGGGAAGGCCAAAAGGGAGAGCTCTCACACCGTCTCCCCAGACCCAGCCTGAAGGTAAAGATGAGTCAGCAAGTGCCATTCCCTTGGGGCCACTCAGGGTCAAGAACAGGAAAAACTGTCAATTACAGACCTCAACAAAAAGAATCATCAACAGGAAAGAATCCTCAATTAAACGCCTCATCAGGAAAAGTGTTCTTTGTATCTCCTACAAGAAATCAATTACCCAGTCTACTCAGCCAATGAAAACCAGTGATTACCCTCAACTATCACTTTCTTCAGTGGTGAAGTAGCTCATCATGTCCGACTCTTTTCGACCCCATGGACTGTAGCCTGCCAGGCTCCTTCGTCCATGGAATTTTCCAGGCAAGGACACTGGAGTGTAGTGGGTTGACTTTTGTTCAGAACAACCCCTCCAGCTTCCTTCTTTCTCTCTATAAAATAACATTCCTCTCCTTTGTTTGTTGGCTTTGTCTGCAGCTTTTTCTTATCCCAAATTGCAATGCTTTGCTGTTCCTGAATAAACCCATTTTGCTCATAAACCAACAAGATGTTTTCTTTTTTAGGTTAACAAGGCTCACACAACTGTGAAGGTAGCAGTAGTGTAGTAGAGTAGTGTTAGTTGCTCAGTCGTGTCCGACTCTTTTCGACCCCACAGACTGTAGCCTGCCAGGCCCCTCTGTCCATGGGATTCTCTTGCCAGGATCTTGCCTGGATCCTCTGTCCAGGCAAGAATACTGGAGTGGGTAACCATTCCCTCCTCCAGAGGATCTTCCGGACCCAGGGATCAAACGTGCATCTCCTGCACTGCAGGCAAATTCTTTACCGTCTGAGCTACAGGGAAGTCCTTAATTGTGGAGAGACAAGATCGAAATCTGCAGAGTAGACCAGCAGGCTGGAGGCCAAGGGCAGAGTCCTACTGGCAGAATTCCTTCTCCCTTATGGGAGATCAGTGTTCTCAGCAGGCCTTCAGCTGAGGGGACGTGGTCCACCCACCCTGGAGTGGGTAATTGGCTTCACTCAAAGTCCACTGGTTTAAATATTAATCTCATCTAAAAAAGACCCTCACAGAAGCATCCAGAATAATGTTTGATATCTAATATCTGAGCACTGTGCCCCAGCCGAACTGACACATAAAATTGACATCACATTCCCCATTGTTTCCCAATGCTTACTTAACATGATGCACAATGCCAGTCATGTTGTGGGCATTCACTGAGAATGTGCTAAAACAATGGAAGAATGAATAACAATTGAGGTTCTGAAGTTTGAAGAATTAAGGAAAAAGCAGAGAGTTCGGACCAACATTCCTGCTAAAAAATAACTAGAAATGCTGATTCAGACAGCTTCAATATGTATACAAAGCACTGGAGAGATGGCAAGATAGCAAGGAACATTAGCCCCTAATCTCTTCATATATACACCTGGGAGCTCTACCCTGAACCAGTGCTGCTGGCACCCTGACATCCAGCCTCCAGAACTATTCGAAAATACATTTCTGGACTTCTCTGGTGGTACAGTGGTTACAAATCCACCTGCCAATGCAGGGGACACGGGTTCAATCCCTGGCCCGGGGAAGATTTCACATGCTGCAGGCAACTAATGCCAAGCACCTGAACTACGAAGCCTGTGCTCCACAGCCTATGAGTCACAGCTACCAAGCCTGGAGGCACAAGTACTGAGTCTGCATGCTGCAACCACTGAAGCCCGAGTGCCTAGAGCCTGTGCTCTGAAATAAGAGAAACTTCCACAATGAGAAGCCTGTGCACCGCAACAAAGAGTAGTCCCCGTTTACCGAAACTAGGGAAAGCCCACTCGCAGCAATGAAGACCAGGCGCAACCAAAAATAAATGAAGTTTTAAAATTTAAATAAATAATTTTTAAAAATGCATTTCTGTTAAGTGCCCAATCTCAGATTCTATAAAGAACCCAAGGAAGTAAAATTTATGTTTTAAGGCAAAACAAGAAAATTTAGGCGTAACATACTTCCTGCCCATATTGCGTCCTCCGTAATGTACTCTGCATTATATTAATACATTAACTGTGCATGCTCAGTCGTGTCCGACTCTTTGCGACCCCCTGGACTGTAGCGTGCCAGGCTCCTCTGTTCATGGGATTTCCCAGGCAAAAATATTGGAGTGGGTTACAATGCCCTCCTCCAGGGGATCTTCCCAACCCAGGGATCGAACCCACGTCTTCTGCAGCTCCTGCATTGGCAGGCGGATACTGTACCTCTGAGCCATCTGGGAAGCCCATACGTTAACCAGACCTTGTCAAAGCTGGGAATGCTGGCCTGACTGTAAATATCATTTTTTTTCTACTTCTGATGCCAGTAATGTAACTCTTTGGAAGATTAATTTTTTTCCTTTCTTAATTCTGTAAGAGATCATGGGTCTAATCTGTTGAACCTGTTCATGAGGCTTTAAATTTTTAATATTATGTTTTTATCTCTAAAAGCTGTTTTTGGTTTGTCAATATGACAAAAAATTAATCAATAGTCAATTTAAAGAGGAAATAAAGAATTCTAATCGAGCCGACCTGAGGACTAGAATCTGGGAGACAGTATTTCAGAAAGCTTTGAGTCCTGTTAGAAGTTGAAGGCATAGTCACATATACAAGACCTAGTGCTTGCCTGTACATGCAGATCCGGACTATATATATTTGGTAAAGTTTATGTCTCCTACACTGCTGGCAGATTCTTTACCATCTGAGCCATCAGGGAAGTCCCCAGTAACACCATAGTCTTTCACAAAAGTCAGGACAGTGGTTGGAACACATGTTGTTGGTATCCCATGCATGCGCCTTCGATATTTACTGACATTCACCAGCCCAGGGATTCCAGGATCCGGCTCCTGGGACTGTGCAAGAGTTTTCTCTACCCTTGGTGCTGGCCCAGTCCAGTGCCCCCAGGAGCAGCTATCTCTGAGGCTGCCCCACTGCTAAAGTTCCCCAGAGGGATGCATTCCAGTCAACTTAACATTCTTTTCTGACCGCCTGCTTCACTTTCCCACATCCACGAAGGCTTCCCAGGGTCACCCTCATGTAAGCTATTTGCACTTGTACCTTGTCTGTTCCTGAGGAAGCCCACCTCCGAGACAGTGGTTGCAGTCACACAGGAGGGAGGGTGTTATATTGGGGAGATATGTGCGCAGTTTTTGGAGCACCAGCCATGCTGTATTTCTTGACCTGTGGGGGTGATTTACAATTCAAATATTTATAATTATTTGTTAAGTGGTATACATGTGTTGTTTTCATGCATTTTTCCATATATATATATATATAGTATTTCACAATTGAAAAAATATTTATTTGTATTCAGTTATTAATATTTGGGGCTTCCCAGGTGGTGCTAATGGTAAAGAACCCACCTGCCCACGCAGGAGACATAAAGAGGCAGATCCCTGGGTCAGGAAGATCCCTCGGAGGAGGGCATGCAACCCACTCCAGTATTCTTGATTGGAGAATCCCTTGGACAGAGGAGTCTGGTAGGCTACAGCCCATAAGGTTTCGAAGAGTCAGACACAACTGAAGCGACTTAGCACACCCACAGGCATTAATATTTGACTGCACTGAGTCTTAGTTACAGCATGCAAACACTTAGTTGCAGCATACAGACTTTTTAGTTGCAGCGTGTGGGATCTAGTTCTCTGACCAAGGATTGAACCCAGGCCCCCAGCACTGGGAGCTCAGGATCTTAGCCACTGGACCACCAGGGAAGTCCTGTATTTCACAGTTTTAAAAAGCAAAAATGAGCAGATGAAAATCTACAAATGGTAGCTGGTGAACTGACACTTCAGAGGATAGTAAGGAGAATTTCAAAAATTTTGTAAAGGTCATGGAGTACCTGAATCACATCTGTCCAAGGTAGCACAGCAGCGTGCAGGGTCAAGGCCTGTTAAACCCATCTTTATCTGTCGTCTCATTCACTTTAACTTCATGCCATGAACAGGAAAGTTTTCACCAGAATTATGCCACCCCTAATTGAGATTTTGCTGAGAAATTACTTTCAAGAGTGAGTTTTATCAAGTCTATTTAATTTCTGACCTCATTGAAATGATTTATTTTTATAAACCATTGTATTTTTCAATTTTCATTTGAATGAAATTATTGTCATCACATCAGTTTAACCCTGCAGTCCATTTTTTTTTCGGTCCACATAAGATTTTGCTGACTATGCATCTACTGTTACAAAGGCTCTCCCAGGGCCATTGTATCTACTGAGTCTAATTTTCCTGAATCAAATATAAAGGTGTAAATTCACCATGTGCTTTTTAAGCCTATGTTATTTTAAAAATTCATGTTGATATTTGAAGCAGAAATATTAATTACATATTAGATACAAGACTAATCATTTGTATGCACTTATTCATCCATGAGAAAATGTCCCATGATTGCTCTCTGGTGGAAGATGGCACCATGATCTTGCTAATCCAACCTTTCCATACATTTCCAGATACTCTCTCCTTTGAGTCAAACATCCTGCTTTGTGATATCCTGCCCTTGCAGTTTCTTGGTGTTCCTTTCCTCCAGCTTTTCCCTCTTCTCACCTCAGCACAGTCCTAACTGAAACAGCAGAGTTGGTGAGACTCCTCTGCAAATGGCACTCTCTTCTCTGTGTCCTGAGGTTGTCCTCCAGAGGAGGGCTCCAACCACCCTCTCTCTGGACCCTGTCTGCTCCTCTGAGACCTGCCTTGTGCTTGTGTACATGGGCATGTGTGTACCCCAATCCAACCGTCCTGTCTCAATGGCAAGCCCCAACCTCACTCCTCTCATCCCAGACACCTGCTGTGGAGCCAGGGACAGTTGGCGTTGGTGTGGCAGAAATGGCTGGCATGGTGGGAGTGACTGGTGGCAACATATTCCTACCTCACCTCTCCCTGAGATGCCTGTGATGCACTAATGACACAGAATGAGTTGGGTGAGCTGCTGCAGTATCAAAAGTTAAAACCATAGTGGACCAGAGGATGCAGGAGCATGAAGGGTATCCGATGGAGGCTCCATCAACACTCCACAGGGACTCAGCTGATGACACACCTAGGTGCTTGCTGTGTACCAGTCACTTGCCCCAAACACTTGCCAAGTGTGAGGATCATAGACTTCTCACAAGCAGGGAAGGGGAATTCTCTGGCAGTCCAGCAGTTAAAACTCTGCACTTTCACTGCTGAGGGCCTGGGTTCAATCCCTGGTGGAGGAACTAAGATCCTACAAGCCAACTGGCAAGGCCAAAAAAAAAGAGAAGTAGCAGGGAAATTGAAGCCCACGAAAGTGATCGTTCACCCAAGTTCACACAGCTGGGAAAATGGAGTCAGGATTTCACCTCATGCAAGTCTTTGACTCCTTCCGACCTCAAAGTCCACAAACCCACTCCCCAGAAGGGTCTCTGAATTGGACACAATATGGGGACCAGACACCACTGATCCTTCTGCACCACCCACTTCCAATGAGGGTGATCAGTCCTCAGCGGGGCTTCAAGGGTCTTCATTAGCAGGAGCCCTCCCTGTCCTCCAGCTTGCACCTGCCATGCAGGGGCCTGCCATCCACCTCAAGGCTTCCACAGCCTGGGGGGCCTTGGTGCAGGGACTGGGGATCCTCTCCTCTGAGGGTATCCTGTTCTGTCCATCTCAGCACAGTCCTAACTGAAAGAGCAGAGTCGGGGAGAGTACTTTACTCTTGGATGACTCCTTCCCAGTGGGGAAATGAGCGTGTCGCTGCTCTCACACCCACACCCCCCTCCTTCCTGGTGTCCAGCTCCCTTCCTGCAGCCCCCAGGTGCCCTTGTCTGCCTCCACACAGAAGCCTCCATCAGATAGCCACAGAGACCTTCACTCTGGGGCTCAGCCGCAGACCTAGGGGCAGGGGCAGGCAGGACAGGGATGGGGGCTGTTGTCCAGGGAAGGTGGACACCAGGAGCTTCCCCTCCTCCCCAGGCCGGGCTTACTTGCCACAGGAGAACCTGCATTGCTCCAGCTGGCGTAACTTCAGAATTACTGTAAAGGACAATCTGGCTTATATTTCAAGAGCTTCCACCCTGACCCCCAATTTCTTTCTTTCTTTCTTTCTCTTATAATGTATTTTTATTTTTGGTTGCAGTGGGTCTTCCTTGCTGCGTACCAGCTTTCTCTAGTTGTGGTGAGCAGGGGTTACTCTTCATTGTGACGCTCAGACTTCTCATTTCAGTGGCTTCTCTTGTTGCAGAGTCGGAGAAGGCAATGGCACCCCACTCCAGTACTCTTGCCTGGAAAATCCCATGGACGGAGGAGCCTGGTAGGCTACAGTCCATGGGGTCGCTAAGAGTCGGACACGACTGAGCAACTTCACTTTCACTTTTCCCTTTCATGCACTGGAGAAGGAAATGGCAACCCACTCCAGTGTTCTTGCCTGGAGAATCCCAGGGACAGGGGAGCCTGGAGGGCTGCCGTCTATGGGGTCGCACAGAGCCGGACACGACTGAAGCGACTTAGCAGCAGCAGCAGCTTGTTGCAGAGCACAGGCTCTAGGCACAGTAGTTACAGCAGGTGGGCTCAGTAGTTGAGGTGTGCAGTTCTAGCACACGTGGACTTCAGTAATTGCAGCACACAGACTCAGTAGTTGCAGCTCATGGGCCCTAGGACACTTGGGCTTCAGCAGTTGTGGCATGAGGGCTCAGAAGCTGCCGTGCATAGGCTTAGTTGCTCCACAGCATGCGGAATCTTTCTGGACCAGGGACCAAACTTGTGTCCCCTGCGTTGGCAGGCGGATTCTTATCCACTGCACCACCAGGGAAGTGCCCCAATTTACTTCTTATCTGAATCTTCTCTCCTTGACAACGGAGGAGGGGTTTCCACGTCCTCCAAACACCGAGTTGGAGTGTAGGAGCTGGGGGCAGCTCTGGACCAGAGAGCCAGGACTGGCTGCCTGGGAGGGGGCAGAGGAGAGCCAGGTGTCCCCTCCATGCCTCCACGAGGTAGGCCTGACGTTAACAGTCTTAAGAATGATGATGACGGGCTACTGTCTTTTGGAAGATGAGAGGGGCAGTGCAGAAGAAGCCTGGCTCAGAGCTGGCCAGAAAGGGACACAAGCCTTGCGGGGCCCGAGCACAGCTGGCCCTGGAGGTCTGGCAGGCAGTGGAAAGGCCAGTCGCGCTGGGGAGGGGCGAGGTTGGAGTCTGGCAAGAGCACTGGGTGGGCGGGATAGGATATCAAAGAGTGGGCGGGGTGTGGCAGTGGGCGTGGCTTCGAACACGCCGTGCGTGGGTGGAGCGACGCTTTGACATGACACCTACATGATATGCATTTTGTCTCTACAGCTCTGGTGCTTTCTGGGGGCATCCGTGAGGTTACAGTTTTGTCTAAAATAGGTTTTCTTTCCATGGAGTAAGAACAACTGGCACCTTGGCTGCGAATTCTTGGTGAGTCATCACCAAATATACACCCAGTGTGAGTCTGTGCTCAGCTGTTAGTTTCTATTTACTTCTCGACAGCAGGAGAAAGAAATAAGAAGAGTTAATTGGTGTGTGCAAGTGCCTGGCTTTGGGGAAAATATGGTTAGTCCTTTTTTAGTTCCTCAATCTATTTTTATTTGAGCATCAGAGAAAGAAACTTGAGAAATGCTTTTCCATAGTCAAATGGCACAGGTGGCATAAAAAGATTCCTTGCATTGTCACTTGACAATGCAGAAATTACTTCTCTCCTCTGCCTTCCATAGTAGGGAACACCGGGTAATGGGCTTCTAGGCCAGAGGCCACTGCACAATGCCACACAGATGCAGTGCAAACTTCATAATGATTTCAGTGCTTCAGAAATTATACCATTGTCTGGCAGTTCCTCAAGCACTCAGGATAGTTACTACACGGCCCAGCAATTCCACTCCTATGTATGCACCTAAAAGAAATAAAAACACATTTTCCTGGAAAAGGAAATGGCAACCCATTCTAGTATTCTTTTGCAGGAAATCTCATGGACAGAGGAGCCTGGTGGGCTACAGTACACGAGTTCTGTAAGAGTCGGAGATGACTTAACAACTAAACAACAACAGCAATGCAGAGACATAAAGAAAACTGGTAGTTACCAGGTCTTGAGGTGGAAGGGGAAAAGAGACTGAATGATTAATGTGTACGGAGTTCTCTTTCAGAATGATGAAAATGTTTTGGAACTAGGCAGAAATGGTGGTTGCATAACATTGTCAATGTAGTAAATGGTCACTGAATTGTATACTTTGAAATGGTATTTTATATTTTGTGAATTTTTACATCAATGAAAGTATATTTGTAAAGAAAAAAAACCACACGTCTGCACATAAATTTGTACAGAAATGTTCACAGAGGCATTATTACAACAGCCAAAAGGTGGAAGCAACCCAAATATCCATCAGCTGAGGAATGGATGAACAAAATGTGGTCTATCCATACAATGGAATATTATTCAGCTTTAAAGAGGAAGGAAATTCTAACACATGCTACAACATGTATGAACATTGAAGACACCCTAAGTGAAATAATTTAGTCACAAAAGGATAAATACTGTATGGTTCCATATGCAATCCCTAGAGTGGTCAAATTCATGGAGGCAGAAAATAGATTGGTGGGTGGCTTAATGATGACAGAGCTTCTGTTTTACAAGATGACAAAATTCTGGAGATGGATGGTGGTGATGGTTGCATAACAATGTCAATGTGCTTAATGCCACTGAATTATAACACTAAAAAGTGGGTAAGATGGCATAATAAATTGCATGTTATGTATATTTTAGCACAGTTAAAAAAGGAAAACGAGGCAAAACCAGGTCTCTGCTGCCACACTGATCAGCTCCAGCCATGGAAGATCCAGGCAGGACCTCGGGCCTTGAAGGTTTCTCTGAGCCCTTGTTTCCTTGGTGTCAGCAGGAACAACACCCCCACTTCTCAAGGTTGCTGTGAGATTAATGTGGGCCAATCACAGACACTCTGAGACCCCTTTACTGTCCAGCAGCCACAGGCCTGGACACTCTGGATTTTTCTAAATTCTTTATCAAATTTGTTACAATATTGCTTTTGTTTTATGGTTTTGGTTTTATGGCCCCAAGGCATGCAAGATCTTAGTTCCTCAACCAGGGATCGAACCCATGACCTCAGCAGTGAGAGCAATGAGTCCTAATCACTAGACCAGGGAATTCTCAAGATCTTTAAAAATGTTTAACTTTTCTTGCAACTATTTCATCATCTTGAGTACCATAAAAAGGCAAGTTTGCTTGTAAAACCAGATATATCCTACCAAACACTTCTGAAGTTTAGGGTCTGTCTGCTGAGTTTTTGAAACAATCTCTCTGGCTCTGACATCTTTAAATATGTTTTCCTAAATGCCTTTGTATGACATGCAGAGATTTTAATGCAAAAATTGGACATGGCTTGTTGAAACCTTAGGAAGCACAAATGTGTGGGAGCTTTCACTTAAAAGCACAAGGTTGAGGGTGAAGTTTCACACAAAAGAAGCTGCTTGTTTTCTTCCTCTGGCATTCTGAATCAAATAGATTTTCTCTGAAAAGAAATGTTCTTCAGGCTCTGGGGTTGAGAAGGGATATTTTCTGTAACTCAGGAGGGGAAGAAGTGGTGGGTTTGGCACAGGATGAAAATGTCCTCTTTCAATAAACAGCATACTTTTTTCCTGGAGAAAAGCACTTTGGGAGCCTTTCTGCAGAGCACTGGGCTGGCCCACCTCTTGTAGGATCTGGGCTACAGCATGTCCATGTTGCCTCCCCACCCCCACCCCCTACCCTCTTACCCCTTCCCCACACCCCACTCCCTGGTGCCCAGAGCAGGAGCTGGAGGCTGGGTCTTCTCACTGCAGCCAAGGGTGCACGCTAATTCCCAGCTCCAGTTCCTTTGGATTCAGTGCTCAGAGTAACACAGGGGAGATGAGGGAGTGGGTGGGGTGGGGGGCGGTGCAGGCTGCAGGTCGCTTCTGCATTCACTGCCCTGGGTCCTAGGTCTGCCTTTCCCATCTCTGCTCTGGATCTCATGACCCTGACGACCCAGAGCAGTCAGAGTGTAGGGACCGCTTCTTTCAGGGTCTAATTGGTGTGAGACCAACTCCAGCCTTTCTGTAGCCAAGGCGCACACTCCTGCCCCCAGCATCCTTGCCTGGCTCAGGGAGCTTCTCACCGAGAAGATGGCATGTGAACAAGAGCTGGGCACAGGGGCCCTGGGAGAGCCCACCATGGCCTTAAGTCCAAGTCCTCATGCAGCCCCCAGTGTTTGTGAGATGCAGAGCAGCTCCCTGGAGGGAGACACACAGCTCTTCCCCTACACACAGTCTACGACATGGTGACGAGTGTCATAGATGGGACCCCAGGAAAGGGTGAGAGCTTCCCCTGACCTGGGCTTGGGGCAGCCAGCTTCTGAAAGACCCCTCTGTCCCGTTCCTGTGGATGGGGAGACAGGGAAGATGCTGTTTTCAATTCACTCACTGAGCACTTTGGGCCTCATGTTGTATCAGGAAGCTGCCCACTCCCCTAGGTATAATCACGTTTTCAAATCCCCAACTTACGCAGTTGGTGGGAGAAGGAATGCCAAAACAGGAACATTCAGTTAGATATAAAGCTGATTAATGCCCTACGGGATGGTGAAAACTTAGCTGCCAGGCAGGAAAATAAGACTGCAAGTTAATCTCTCACTTTTCTGTGTTGTGCCAAGTCAGTGTGGATAGTGAGTCAAAGTTCATTTCCAGGAGAATCGGTGACTCTTGAGCAGTTCTCTGGAAATTGCTTGACCTTTTCCCTGTGCTGTGGATAGTTGGTGCTGTTTGTGGAGATGATGGACATGCAAACGGATGTTTTAATTAGACAGGATGAGCCCCAGTGCAGGTCAGGAGGGTGGAGGGAGGGTTCCTGGGAAGAGGTGTCACTGTGGACACTGATCTAGTGGGAAGGAGCAAGTGTGGATGAAGCAAAGGGCTGAAGTGGCATCAAGTGCTCTGGAAATACATTGGTGTCCCCAGCAAAGCATTGGAGATGAGCAGAACACAGAACTGAGCCTATGGGCAGCCCCCTGAGCACTGTGGCCAGGGCAGGCCAGGGAGCGCAGCTCTTCAGGGAGGGAAGATGTCAGATGTGTGGGTGGCACCATCAACCCTGAAGTGAAACTGCAGTGGGGGTGGAGGTGTGAGGGGATCAGGTGAGGGCCAGATCAAGGTCAGGTCAGGACTGGGTGAAGGTCAGGGAGGGATCAGACAAGGGTCAGGGGCAGACAATTGTTTCACGAGGGTCAAGTGATGCAGTTAAGCAAAATATGATGAGGGTACATGGATGGGCAGGGTGGACCCTCACTAGCCCTGGAAGAAGATAAAGAACAATGATGCTCTGCCCCAAAGAAAAACACTAGAACTAGATACTGGGCATGTTACTGAGGCTTATTTTAACTTCCAGCAACAGAACATCCATCTGGAGATGGCTAGGGCCATGGAACTGTTTTAGTCACATGACAAGAAGTCCACAGCTGGTGGACCACAGAAGAGGCTTCATGATGCCCTCATGGTCACTAGCTTCAGCTAGAAGTTGGCTCCCTAGTGTCCCTTTTTTTGAAGCCCGCAGCAGACACCCATCATGTTCCTTCGCTAAAGTCACATGCTAGGCCACACCTCCATTGGTTAGAGCCAGGGGACAGACACACTCAGATCAGCAGTTTTCAAGTGTGGTCCATGGGCTCTTTCATGGTCATATAGGATTAGGGCCCACCTTGATGACCTCATCTTAACTTGATTATATCTGCAAAGACCCTATTTCCAAATAAGGTCACATTCACAGGTACCAGGGATAGGACTTCAATAGATCTTTTGGGGATCAGTTCAGTTCAGTTCAGTCGCTCAGTCGTGTCCGACTCTCTGCGACCCCATGAATTGCAGCACGCCAGGCCTCTCTGTCCATCACCAACTCCCGGAGGCTACCCAAACCCATGTTCATCGAGTCGGTGATGTCATCCAACCATCTCATCCTCTGTCGTCCCCTTCTCTTCCCGCCCCCAATCCTACCCAGCATTAGGGTCTTTTCCAATGAGTCAACCCTTCGCATGAGGTGGCCAAAGTATTGGAGTTTCAGCTTCAACATCAGACCTTCCAATGAACACCCAGGATTGATCTCTTTTAGGATGGATTGATTGGATCTCCTTGCAGTCCAAGGGACTCTCAAGAGTCTTCTCCAACACCACAGTTCAAAAGCATCAATTCTGCGGCGCTCAGCTTTCTTCACCGTCCAACTCTTACATCCATACATGACCACTGGAAAAACCATAGCCTTGACTAGACGGACTTGTGTTGGCAAAGTAATGTCTCTGCTTTTAAATATGCTATCTAGGTTGGCCATAACCTTCCTTCCAAGGAGTAAGCATCTTTTAATTTCATGGCTGCAATCACCATCAGCAGTGATTCTGGAGCCCAAAAAAATAAAGTCTGACACTGTTTCCACTGTTTCCCCATCTATTTCCCATGGAGTGATGGGACCAGATGCCATGATCTTAGTTTTCTGAATGTTGAGCTTTAAGCCAACTTTCTCACTCTCCTCCTTCACCTTCATCAAGAGACTCTTTAGTTCTTCTTCACTCTCTGCCATAAGGGTGGTGTCATCCGCATATCTGAGGTTATTGATATTTCTCCCGGCAATCTTGATTCCAGCTTGTGTTTCTTCCAGCCCAGAGTTTCTCATGATGTACCTGCATATAAGTTTTGGGGATAACCTTCATTATATAGTACACGGTGAACACGTGTCTCCAGTTTTCCACTACAGTATTACAGTCAAGGCTGAGCAGTATAGCTTTTAGCATTGATAAACAAGGCATGTTATTTAGAAGCACAGAAATAAACTTGAAGCAGTTCGTAAAATTGGGATGGCATGTCATGATGCCATCCTGGCCCCACTATGCCACCAGTGGGTCTTTGACATCTTGCAGTTACAGTATTGATTCTATCTCCACTTGAAAGAGATCAAGTATTTGAAGGGGGATTTTCTGATTTTTGGAGAAAGAAGACTCTAGCCTTTAAAAACTGTTTTTCTTAAGAACAGTTGGAGGCCTGATGCTATCTTAACAAAAATCAGCTGTAGGAGTTTTGTGGTGTTTTTTAATTTTATTTTATTTTTATTGAAGTATAGTTGATTTACAATGTTGCTTAATCTCTAACTGTAGTTTTATTTCAATGAATCTTTTAGAATTTCTGGAGCCCTGACCAGGGTGGTATGTTGTAGAAAAGCATAAATGACGGTCAAGGATCCAGTAAAGGACCAGCTGGACCTACAGCATCCTTGACCAACAGCACAGCGGCCTCCCCCCATCCTCCTAAGCATGTCTTTACCACTTCATCTTCTAATTACATCTTATCCATGGAGAAGCATCTGTAAATAATCCTGTCTGCCCTTCTGCTTTACTTGCATTATTCCCAGTCAGTGTCTATGCTAGCAGGAGCCGGGGACTTTACTTTAGCCTGACCTCTGGAGCAGCTCCAGGATGTCAGAAGATGTTCAGGGAGCCAATTTCAGCCTAACCACAGGAAGGAATTTTCCAGTGGTCAGAGGTAGATGGGATTGGAAGCCTGGCTTTGAGTTGGCAGATGGGCAAGTGGCATACAGATTCCTCTACTTTCTGCCAGGACTTTGATTGAAATTTGCCGGGGTGGGGTGGGGGGCAGAAGTCAGTGTCTAGCCATGGAATCATCCCCCAGGAGGCTGGGGGGGGGGGGGCTCTAGTGGTGGGAACCCTTCTCCTTTGGTGAAACAAACACCTCTGGTGGAGACATCCCAAGCACTGTTGGGTGGGCCTTATTTTACCCTAGGGCAGAAATATGGAAATCCATATGTGGATATAAGCCTTTTCTTAGGTGGTTACTTTTATTTGGGAAGTCCAGCAAAAGGAGGGATCCTGTTTAGATAATTGTCAAGTGGCTCTCAGCCAATAGGGACCGTGGAGCTGAGAGTTGGAGATGGGAAAAAATTCCCCTGAGTTTTTTGGTTTGGTTTTTGCAAGAATAGGAGTGGGGACAGAATTCCACCTCCTGCATATTTTTCCAGTGTCCACTTGCCATCTTTCAATCGTACTGTATTTCCTTTTTTATTAAATAGTGGCTTCACCAGTACATAAACCAACCACATCAATCAATAAGCAGTAAGTTGTAAACTAAACTAGTGTTCCAAAGGAAACCTGTTTTTAGGTCCAAAGAAGTTCAAATGACAATGATAAAAATCTTAAACAATTGGTTTTTAAATTCTTCTTCTCTCTCTCTCCTATGCCCCCTCTCCCCAAGTGGGGGCTACAGCAGTTCCCTGAACACGCGCAGAGAGCTTTTTCCAACACTGGGTGGAAGGATGGAGCAGGAGAGGCTGGGGCCACGGGCCTCCCAGCCGTTGGAGTTCTTCAGCGAGCCTCAGGATGAAGCCCCAGGGTGGCGTCTCCAGAGATTGAGCGCCACCACGCCGGCGCGCGCAGCTTAGCGCTGTCTGGATTCCGCGCGTAAAGGAATGCGCACCTAGTCAGACACCCAGCGCAGAAGACAGGCCTCCTACCCGGCGCCCACTGCTCCCTAGATGCGGAAAGGAGCCCAGGAACTAACTGGAGGGTCCTCACCTGGCCCTCTCTCCCAGCATTTGCATAGACATTTGCACGGACTCACACACAAGCACCTGAAGACGTACCCAGGCACAGGTGCGCAGACGCATGCACACACGCGCGCAGAGGCACGCGGATGCGCACAAACACGTGAACAGGCATTCACAAGCACGCGCACCCAGCACTCTGCGTGGTGCGATGGGAGGACCCGTGGGAGCGACCGAGAGCCCGGGCTCGCCTGGGGCACGGGCCCTTGACATCAGGCCACCTCCCGCGCTTCTGCGACCGGAATCGGCCCTTGCGACGACCCCACCCTGCCCAGTGAGGACTCCGGGTGGGGGGAGGCAAGCCCCGGCACCCAGCCCATGAGCCCACGCTGGAGTGTGATCACCCAGCCTCGCCCCCTGATCGCCCCGCCCCGCCCCACCCTTGGCCCCGCCCCGCCCTGCCCCGCCTCCCGTCTACCATAGGCGGCAGAGACCGTAGGTTCCCGGGAGAGGCGGGTGGGGAACGGCCTGGAGGCGGAGACGAAAGCGAGATGGATGGGCAGCCAGCCAATGAGAGCGTACAGCCGCCCTAGCAACTGCGGCCGGCCAATGGCTGGGCGGAGCCCGACTGCGCGCTGTCAGGCTGCGGGGACCGTGGGGCTAGCTGTGCTCCAGGGACCTCTGGACCCGCGCGGCGCTGGACTGCCAGGCCACCGCCTCTGCGCTGTCCCGTGGGCTGGGCATGGGCGCGGGCGCTGGCGCGGCACGATGAGTACCGGGGGCAGCCCGGTCCGCGCCTACGACTTTCTGCTCAAATTCCTACTGGTGGGCGACAGCGACGTGGGCAAAGGCGAGATCCTGGCGAGCCTGCAGGACGGTGCGGCCGAGTCCCCGTACGGCCACCCCGCGGGTGAGCACCAGGCCGGGAAGGAGTGGGGGTGGAGGGCGCGGGGGCTGGGGAGGAGAGGGGCGCAGGCCCGAGAGCTAGGCGGGGGAGGGGTGCAGGGGAGGAGAGGAGAGGAGGTGGAGGGCGCGGGGGCTGCGAAGAGGGGTAGCTGGCCCGGGGAGGGGCGCCAAAGAGCCGAGCAAAAGAGGCCGGGGAGGTACGGGGTCCCGAAGGGAAGTGCTCCGCGGGCGGAGGGAGCAGGGAGATCAGAGAGGGGAGCGGGGGGCGCGGAGCCTGGGAGGGAAAGCGAGGCCGCGGAGGCGCGGGGAGGAGGGGTGGAGCGCGCCGGGACTGTGAAAGAGAGGGGACGCGGGACCCGGAAGGGGACCTCCGGGCTTAGGGCTATCGAGTCTCTGCCTGAATCCTGCCCGCACAACGCGGGCAGCCCCCGAACCCTGGACATGGGGGACCCAGGGGACTAGTGAGGGTGAGGCTGGGACGCGCGCACTCCGAGTGTGAGGCGGGAGCGAGCGGCTGAATGACGCTGGGGTCCTCCCGACCTGGGGGTGACTGCCAGACGGAGGAGAGCGTACGGCCACACAGTCCGGGTTTGGGGAGGAAGGTTGGCGGGGCTGCTCCAAGGTGTCCTGCCGGGAGGTCGCACTTGGCACACGACGAGTCTGGAAAGGGCGCGTGGGGATGCGACGCCGGCGCGAGGGGCTGGGAGCATGGGATCGGAGCACAGCGGGGGCAGGCTCACAGGTGGTGGCTCTGCGCGTGGGTCGGATGGAAAGGGAGGGAGAGAAAGCACAAAGGACACATCTCGAGGCTTCTCCCGGGTTCCCTGGAGATGTGTGGAGGGGCTCCTCCTCCTGGTGGACAGGCCTGAGAGGGCAAGGAACCCAAGTGACCCTAGGGAGCATGGTCTGGGGTGCAAGAAAGGAAGGACCGACAGAGAGTGAGGGTCCCAGGGTGAAGGGAGACCAGAGCACCCGATGGCAGCCTACAGGGAATCTGGGAAGTTTCTGATTTGAGAGCAGCAGCCCCTGAAAGAGGGTGGACATTAGGAGGAAAAGAAGGGCAGCAGGGAGGAAAGTGGGCGGAAGTTGGGCCAAGAAGTGGGAGGACTAGGTGTTCCTGCAGTGCCCAGATCTTTACCCACCACCGGCTGCTTGAGTGGCTGTGGAAGGAGACCTGTGGATGTTCACGGTTGAGCTAACATCTCAGGGGCAGGAGCCACATTTCCAATACAGAGGCTGCTGATTGCTGTCTAGTTCCTGGGTAGCTGAGGAAGGTGGCCTAGGGAATGGACTCTTAATGTTCAAGCCAGCCTGGGGGTGTTTCTTGTCCTGGTCAGCCAGGGTAGGACTGAGAAGACAATGGGCAGCACACTGAGTTGGGGAAGGTTTGAGATGGGGGCATGAGCTGATGGTGAAAACCTGGATCCATTCTCACACTACAGTGCATGTAACAGTCACCCCCTGGTCCTATGAAAATGCAGATTCTGATTCTAGAACAGACTGTCCAAGATGATGTCATCAGCTACATGTATTTTTTTATGCTTAAAGCATGTTAGAAGGAAATACAACTGAAAGTGTGCGTGCTCAGTCACTTCTGTCGCATCCAATTCTTTGTAACCCTATGGACGATAGCCTCCATCCATGGGATTCTCCAGGTAAGAATACTGGAGTGGGTTTGCCATGCTCTGCTCCGGGGGATCTCCCCAACCCAGGGATGGAACCCATGTCTCCTGCATTGCAGGTGGATTCTTTACCACTGAGCCGGGGAAGCCCTAGAAGTGTGCATTAGCCACATTTATAGTGCTGGACAGCCACTGGTGAGGCAGCAGAAGTGCTGGACAGCGCAGTGTTGGGTTTAAGCTCTATGAGGGTGAGGAGCTGTCACTGTTTCCTCCTCAGCTGGGTCCTCTTGGTGTGGGGCTCAGCGAATGGATGGGCCGGAGGTGAAGTAACAAAACATTCAGCAAATGCAGTGCTGTGTATGTTTGGGGAAACAGGCTGTGGAACGTTTTCTGTTCTGTAGTAGATGAACAATGTGGGGGCAAAAAGGAACGTGGACCAGCATTTGCACAAAGGTCCTTCTGGCTGGTGTGAATGGAGGCTTGGTGCTTCTGCTCTGTTACTTTCATTCTATGTGCTGAACCGAGACTTCTAACAACTAGTTAGTGATTTCTCCTGAAGTTTTTTCCTTGACACAGAGGGAGGATTTAGGCTAAAAAGACACGTTCCACAAAAGGTCTTGTTAGCTTGGCTTGAGACACTGCAGAAAAGAACTGATAACGATAGATGTGCCCTCTATGGGTTTTTGATCTACTAAAAGATTTTTCTTGGATTAAGAAAAGAGACTATGGGGCTTCCCTGGTGGCTCAGGGGTACAGAATCCGCCTGCCAATGCAGGAGACACAGGTTCAATCCCTGATCCGGGAAGATCCCACATGATGCGGAGCAACTAAGCCCGTGTGCCACAACTATTGAGCCTGTGCTCTAGAACCCAGAAGCTCCAACTCTTGGGCCCAGGCGCTGCACCTTCTGAAACCTGCGTGCCCTAGAGTCCATGCTGTGCCACAAGGGAAGCCACCACAGTGAGAAACCCACACATCAAAACTAGAGAGTAGCCCCCACTTGCCACAACTAGAGAAAGCCCGCATAACACCAAAGACCCAGCACAGCCAAAAATAAATAAGTAAAACTATTCAAAACTGAAAAGATTATGAAAAATTGTAAGAAATTGGAATCATCATGATTATTATTTTAAAGATACATTTCACTCTGAAACAGTGTGGGTGCTTCTGGCAGAAAAGGTGAGGGCCTTTCAGCCTCACAACCCATCTCCCTCCACCCTATGCCTGAGTTCAGAGCCTGTTTATTATGTTCAGGTTGCCCAGGTTCCAAACACCCAATTCTGCATAGTAGCTACAGTGCCCACAATTGCTCAGTGTTAATTCAATATTTGAGAGTACTCTGTGCTCACCAGTAATCTTTTATTTTGCTGTCCCTCTGATTAGCTAATTTCATTTCAATCATTTTTTCAGGAAGGGCTCATGAGTATTTCCTAAGCATTTTCATGTCTGACACTGTCCTTTGCCTCTATCTTTGAACACTGTCTTGGCCGGGTGTAATAGTCTCAACTGCTGTTATCTTTCCCTCAACCTTTGTAAGCTCTGCTCCATCCTCTGCCATTGGATGTGGGGAAGCTTGAAGTCAGCTGATTTTTTTTTCCCATAGGGGTGATTTGCATTTTCTTCACGAATTTCTGAAGGGTTCCTTCTTTTTGCTTCATTTCATGAGCTTAAACAGACCATGTCTCAGAGCTGAAAGCTTCATTTTGAATTCCTGGCACACTGAGTACTCTTTCAATTTGCAGATTTTTTTCTCAATTTTAGGGAAATTTATTTTATGTCCTCAAAACATCTTCTGGTGCATTTATTGGTGTTTCCACTTCAGTGACACCAGTTGTATTAGTTTCCTGTGGCTGCTGGGCAAATTGCCACAAATGTAGTGGCTTGAAATAACACAAATTCTCTTACAGTTCTGAGGGGTGGCAGTCAACACAATCTCATAGGCTAAAATCAAGATCAGCAGGCCTGCATTCCTTTCTGGAGGTTCTAGTGGTGAGTCTGTTTTCCTGCCTTTTCCACATTCTAGAATCTGGCTTTGTCTCTTGGCCTGTAGGTCCTCCCCCACATTCAGGCCAGCAGTGGGAGTTGGGAGGTCTTTCTCGAATCTCGTCATTCTGAGCTGGACTCTGCCTCCTGCTTCACTTTTAAGAATGCTTGTGATCATACTGGGCTTCCCAAGTGGTGCTAGTGGTAAAGAACCCACCTGCTGATGCAGGAGATGTAAGACATATGGGCTCGATCCCTGGGTTGGGAAGATCCCCTGGAGGAGGGCACGGCAACCCACCCTAGTATTCTTGCCTGGAGAATCCCATGGACAGAGGAGCCTGGCGGGCTGCAGTCTATAGGGTCGCAAAGAGTCAGACATGACTGAAGAGACTTAGCACGCATGCATGTGATCACACTGGGGCCACTAGATGATCCAGAATAATCTCTGTATCGTAAGATCACCTCACTAGCAAAACTTAACTCCCCTTTGCCATGTAACCTAACATATCCACTAATTCTGTGAATTAGGACATGGATCTCTTTGATGGGCCATTATTCTTCCTGTTAGTAGCTCAGTTGTGTCCAACTCTTTACAACCCCATGGACTGTAGCCTGCCAGGCTCCTCTGTCTGTGGAGTTCTTCAGGCAAGACTACTAGAGTATCTTAGTTTCCCAACCAAGGATCGAACCCATGCCCTCAACAGTGAAAGCACAGAGTCCTAACCACAGGACTACCCAGAGAATTCTCTAATTTTTCCTTACTTTTAAAATGTTCCTCTTCTTCAATTTTTAAAAATGTCTTTACAAGTTCATTAAATAACTCTCCTTTGAACTATTTTACCAACTTCATGTTTTCATTAGATTGTTTCATTGCATGAAGTAACTGGGATGAATTTCCATCTGCTCCTGGGCTCACATTTCCTTACAAGTTGAATTCTGTTTTCCATTCCTTTTTAAACTTTTATTGAAGTATGATGCATACATATAGGAAAATGTGCCTATTATAACTGCATAGCTCAGCGAATTTTCACAAAGCTAACAAACCGATGCAACCAGCACCCTGGAAGCACAACATCAATAGGTTCCTGGGCCCCCAACCCTTCCACCAGCCACAACACCCAAAACATGACCCCTGGCCAGGCTTCTGACAGCGCGGGTCATTACTTTTTCATTCATTCTGTGTAAACATTAGAGCTGTACTGTGACTGCTTCTCTTGCTCTCATTGTATAAGACTCTCCTGGGTCGTATATGGTTGTGGATGGTTTATGATTTCCCTGGTGTGAATGCACCATGATCTATTTATTTACCCATCCTGCTGGGGTTAGCATTTCTGTGGTTTCCAGTTTCTGGCTGTTGTGATTAGTCCTGCTGTGAACATTTCCACTGTGCGTCTTTGGAATACTAAAGACCTATTTCTGTCAGAATATACCTGGGATGGCTGAGTATTTTGGCATGCATATGTTTAACTTAAGAAGATACTCCGAAAATGTTTTCAGTTTAGACTCTTGCTGCCAAGTTTGGGAGTTCTGTTTGCCCACATCCGTACTAACACTTGGTTCTTGTTCTTTTGCATTCTAGCCCTTCTGGAAAGTATAGTGTAGTTTGAATTTGTATCTCTCTAATAACTGATGAGATTGAACACCTTTGTCCATTTTTCATTAGGCTGAATTTACTGGGCAGTGCGAGTGTTTGAAAAAATACATTCTGGCTGTGAGTTCTTTGTCAGAAATACGTATCGTGAGTATCTACTCATGTGTTGATGTGTTGCCTTTAATCCCTTTAATAGTATTTCTAAGAACAGAAACCCTTCATTTTTACATAATCCAAATGATGGGTATTCATGGTGGGGACTCTGAGTGCTGAACAAGTCTCTGCCTGTTCCAGGCTGGGGATGTCCTCTGAGGCCCCACTGTCTTATCTCTGACATTGGTGGCTGCTGTCCCCCTGGACTGAGGAAGAGTGGGGGGTGGAGGTCAAGACACATTCTTTTCCAGTTGGATGCCCAGTAGAGACTCCCTCCCCCCGCATTGCTCTGTCACACTTGTCGCAGCCGGGCACCAGACAACCCCCGACCTGCATGCTTTCTGCTTTGCAGGTGGGCCTGCTTCGTGCTCGCAGGTGGCACTGCTGTGTACCCCTGTGTCTGTCTCATACCCGGGCAGCTCCACCTGCACGTAGTCTGTGCTCTGACACAGTCTGGTGAGGCCTGGCTTCTCCACCAAGGACCTTCTGTTTTCCTCCTAGCCTACAGTTGGAGGGCGGGGGCCTCGGGTTCCTGACCCTGTCCTGCAATCCAAGCTCTGGGAGGAGCAGGAGGGTGCATGTGAGCTGTGGAGACCGCTCACTGGGTGGCCCATTGCCCAAGGCGCTGTCCTTCCATCCCATGGGTGACATGCACACTCACGGTACTGCCAGGCCCTAACTGGCCCTGGAACCTCACTTCTGTCCAGTGGGTTGGTGCTCAGTCCCGTCTCTTCACCCCTTGGAAGTCCTGCTCTGGGCAGAAGTGGAAAGAAGGCCTCAATAGCTGGTATCCAGAAGGTGGCAAATCAAGGCTGTAGCTGGGCTCTGTCTTTTGCTCATCTTGGGTCCCCCCTGGGCTCAGGCTGGAGTGTTCCTGGTGCAAGGGTCATACCGTTTCCTTCCCTGACTGCTGAGTTTCTACATTTTGTTCATTTCATGAGTGATGGGAGTGGATCAAACTGCCATCAAAAGCTACAATCTCTCGCCTTCCAGTTTTTTTCCTTCCCAACAGGAGACTCATTATTTCTCCGACTGCTTTCTTCTGACTGTTTCTCCAGCTTCCTTTTCCCAGCAGGAAGTTCCCATCTTTCTTTCTCCATTTAATGTTTGCCAAGAGCTAAAAATAACATTTCCCACTTATTGAGAGTGTAGAAGAACCATGGCGTGAAATAGGTTATTTGTCCTTTCTCTTTGCTTTTGACAGTCTTTCTGCCAGGAGATGCCCACTTTCTCCTGCTACCTTCTAGATGCTGCAGACAGCTTACAGGGACTCTGCCTGTCTCCCTGGGCAACCACTTTAAGATTCAAAACATGATTTATAAAGTCATCACTTTCCAGTTTGAACTGATCGTTGAGTCGTGTTTTATCCTCCTTCTTCATGGTCAAACTCCTTCATCTCCCTTAGTACCACTTGTGAGCACTCAGTAAACTTAATGCATTGGGTTTTTTAAATTATGTCATAAATACTTCCATGTATTTGAAAATGATAAAATTGCATTTGTATGAGATTTTCTTGTTAAAAGCCCTTGAGTAAGTCCTACCTCTCCTGTGTCTTTGTGGGATCTTCTCCCTGCAGCAGTGACAGCCCCTTTAGTCTGACCTCTAACCCCTGCAAGCCCCTAGTCCAGGGTGAACCTGACTTTAGGTGATGGGCAGGGAAGGGCTCAGAACTTGCCAGTTCAGGTTCCTTCCAGTCAGAGACTCAGCTACCAGAGCTGGAGGCCCACCCACCACCCCTTGTGTCCTTTGCTACTGTCATGGGATGCCTGGAGGCTGCAGGGTGAGTGCAGCCAGGTAATCACAGCCTCCAGGTCCTGCCCGGGTCCTGCTGGCCACACCTGCTTATTTGTCACTGGCCTGGGAGCTCAGGTTACACGTGCCAACTGTTAGGGGTGAAGAGAAGCAGCAAGGTGTATGGAAATGGCTGGCATATTGCCGAGCACTTGCAGGCTGTTGTGGGCTCACCTCACCTTAAGAGATTGCTTTGAACCTCTGTTTCAAACTTTCCAGGCTTCTTTACCTTAAGTGGGGGCAAAGAGTGGATTGCATATAAACAAAAACAGAAGAGCTGCAATGCCCAGGGGCTTGGACCTAAAAATATCAGTTATGTGGATTTTGTCAGATCCACAAAGAAGAAAATTTAAAGGGGCTGTGATGTAAGACAGCAGCCTCAGGGTTTATTTCAGAAGTGAGCTTGCCTCCTTGGAGGCCTCAGCCAAATTCCCCACTTGACCTGGGTCACCCTTCCCTGTCCTCCTCTCCAGGAGCAAGAGTGCCGGTCCACCCACCCATTTGCAGGGGCTCCAGGGGCTCCTAAAGCTGGTCTGACTGCAGCACGCTGGCTTAAGATGCTACCAGCGTTTCATCAGTTTGCTAATACAGAAGACTTGTCTCTTTAGGTGGTCTTCTTTTTTTTTTTAAGTTTAGTTTTGGCTGCACTGGGTCTCCCTTGCTGTACGAGAGCTATTCTAATTCCTTTCATTTTCCATATAAAATTTAGCTTTGTCAGTCTACCTCCCCCAAAGCATCCAACCAGGATTTTTGATTGAGACTGAATCTATGAATCAATCTGGGGAGACCTGCCAACTTAACTATACTGGGTCTATCAATCCGATCCATGACCACATTATTTCTCTCCACTTATTTATGCCATCTTCTTGGTCAGCCGGCTTTCATCGTATTCCTTGCCTCAACATCTTTTCTCTTGGATTTATTGACCTGTTGTGCGGTGAGCAGAGGGAGCTTGGACTCAGTAACATGACCACTGAGCTCTGCTGGTGGCCTGAGTCCAGGTCTAAGCAGTGCCCACATTAAGGGGTGACCTCGAGACCTGGCAGGGGCAGCCTTGCAATTTGAAGGGACTGGGACCCACTGAGGTGTCGGGGCTCTGGAAAGAAGGGGTAGTCATTGGGCCATATCAAGTGACCCCTAATTTCATTTGTGGTGGGTGATGTACTGGGTCCCACCAGTATCTGGTTGGTGGAGCTTGTCCTTGCTGCGGGATTTCACAAGGCCTGAATGGAGTGGTTCAGCACATAGATCGTTAGGGGAAAAGGCGGGCATGACAGTGGTCCTGTCCCTGCCAGGGAAGTCATGGGAGATTTTAGCCCCCAATTGGGGAGTGAGAAGCTGGGGCAGCTAAGAGCTGGGAGCTGTGTGGATGAGCTGGGGTAGCCAGGCCATGAGCAGGCTGGAGACACGCGGGTCGAACCACTTTGCTATTTTTTTTTTCTTGTTGTCCACACTATGTGTAGGATCTTAGTTCCCCGACCAAGGATTGAACCCTCGCCCCCTGCATTGGAAGTTCAGAGTCTTAACCGCTGGAGTGCCAGGGAAGTCCCCACTTTGCTATCTCAAAGAGAAAAATCAGGAAGGGGAAATGTGCAGGGGACACACTTTCTTCCTTGGTGATTCAGACGGTAAAGAATCCGCCTGAAATGCGGGAGACCTGGGTTCAATCCCAGGGTTGGGAAGATCCCCTGGAGGAGGGCATGGCAACCCACTCCAGTATTCTTGCCTGCAGAATCCCCATGGACAAAAGGAGCCTGGCAGGCTACAGTCCATGGGGTCACAAAGAGTTGGACACGACTGAGCGACTAAGCACAGACTCTGAAAAAGAGCGGGACTGGTGTGGACTTCAGTAGCTGCTCTCTGTGTGGGATTCTCATATGAATAACACATTTCAGATCCCCATTTAAAACATGACACTTTTAGAACCACTTAGAAACGTGAGGCAGCACCACAGGGGCAGGCTCTGAGCCGTGGGTGAAGCTTGGGCCTGTACCTCAGCCCTGGGGTCTCCATGCTTCTCCCATCCTGAGCCCCCTCAGTCCTGTGAGGCACCCCAACATTTCCAAACAAAGTGCCCTTCTGATCTGAAAAGCCAGGCAGGGTACATCTCAGGATAGGACATAGGTATACATTTTTTAAAGGTGAAATTCACATAATATAAAACTAGCCATGTTAAAGGACTTTTCCTGGTGGCTCAGCAGTAAAGAATCCGCCTGCCCTGGAGGAGGAAATGATAACCCACTCCAGTATTCTTGCCTGGAGAATTCAATGGACAGAGGAGCCTGGCGGGCTACACTCCATGGGGTCGCAAGAGTTGGACATGACTGAGCGACTAACACTTTCACTACTATGTATAAAATGGATAACTAGTAAGAACCTGCTGTATCACACAGGAAACTCTACTCAATACCCTGTAATGACTGATATGGGAAAAGAATCTGAAAAAGAGTGGATATATGTATATGTTTAACTGATTCATCTTACTGCACACCTGAAACTAACTCAACATTGTAAATCAACTATATCCAATAAGAAGTTGTTTAAAAAAAGAAGAAAAAATCCTCCTTCGATGCAGGAGCTGCAGGAGACATGGGTTCCATCCCTGAGTCAAGAAAATCCCCTGGAGGAGGGCATGACAACCCACTCCAGTATTCTTGCCTGGAGAATCCCATGGACAGAGGAGCTGGGGGGCTACAGGCCACAGGGTCGCAAAGAGTTGGACACGACTGAAGCAACTTAGCCTGCACACATGCAACCGTGTTAAAGTGAATCATTCAGTGGCATTTGAGACATTCACAACCCTGTAACTTTCTAATTTTAGAACATTTTCCTCAGCCCTGCAAGTGAAAATCTGGACCCTCCCTCGCCCCTGGCAGCCAGCACTCCACTTTCAGATATTTTAATTCAACATAAGACATTCTCAAAAGTCAGGTTCTCGTGACGAATACGTTCGTCAATGATACTTAGCCAGTATTTACATGTCTGGGTCCTCTCAGTCATAGAGATAGAATTCAGCAGGTGCAGGAGGAGCTGAAATAGATTATTTACACATCCGGTGGCCTCAAAGTGTAAGGAGTGGCTTGGCAGTTGACATTTGCTTTTTCTTTTAGGCTAAAATTATCTCTCTTCTTGTCTCTGTTGTTCTGATTCACTCAGTGAACATTCCGACAGGCTTTGTTCCAGGAGCTTTTGTGTATTTTTATTTTATTTTGATGGACAGAGCTCTTGGTGAGTTGGCCGAGTGCACCAAATGTGTGTTACACTTTCTGAGCCTAACACGGACACTACTGCTGTCAAAACTATGAACCAAAAAGTAACCGAGTCAGAGAAGAGGAAGTACAATAAATAGGCACAGAGCAAACACACAAATAGAGGAACATTAAAAAAAAACAGTTCAATAAATAAGTGTATGAAAAAAGAGACCCTTCTCACAGTGAGACTTTGAACCTGGCATGAATAGGTGGGACTTGGAGGCTTCTCCGTGGCGGGCGCAGCCTTGATGGAGGGTTTATCTTTTGGGACCCAGAGGCCTGGGGAAGAATGGAGCTTGGGCTGATCTGAGGCCACTGCTGGTGGCAGGTCTCAGACATGAGCCATCCAGGAAACTGAGGCACAAGAAGAGGGAGGGAGAAAGAGAAAGAGAAATACCGTATTCTAACACATATACGGAATCCAGAAAAATGGTACTGAAGAATTTATTTACAGAGCAACAATGAAGAAACAGACATAGAGAATAGACTTATGGACATTGGGAGAGGGGAGGAGAGGGTGAGATGTATGGAAAGAGTAACATGGAAACTTACATTACCATATGTAAAAGAGACAGCCAATGGAAATTTGCTGTATGGCTCAGGAAACTCAAACAGGGGCTCTGTATCAACCTAGAGGGTTGGCTAGGGAGGGAGGTGGGAGGGAGTTTCAAAAGGAAGGGGATATATGCATACCTATGGCTGATTCATGTTGAGGTTTGACAGAAAACAGCAAAATTCTGTAAAGCAACTATCCTTCAATAAAAAATAATTAAAAAATAAAGAAGAGGGAGGGAACTGCTGGTCATCAGGAATGGGATTGTCCCAGGTGCCACAGAGTTTCTCCCTGCAGAGTCTTCACAGTCCTACATGGGAAACCTATGGGGTCCCCGGTAGGCTAGCTCATCTCTGCTCCCACTTTCCACCCTACAGATCAAAGGGGAGAAATGTTTTCTCAAGCTTTATTTCCCATCCCCCTAGCCCTCCCCCGCAACCTCCCGTGCTCTTCCTTGTCCCAAATTCTCAGCTACAGGGATAAAGGAGGTGCCTGCCATGGGAGCAGGTCACTCAGCTGCACAGATGGAGGGTAGAAGGATGGGTCTCAGCTCTAAAGGACATTAATGATGGAGACCACGTAGGCCTGGGTCTCCAAAACACACACAGCTCGGGGAGCATGCCTGAGGGTCCCAGGCATCAGGGTTGGTGTGCTGAGTGCAGGTTAGCCGGCAGGGGTTGGCCCTGATGAGAACAACTACCAGGGTCAGAGTTCAGTTTGGGTCCCAAATATTAATAGTTAGATCATTATCGTTGAGTTAGATTTTAAAAATTTATTTACTTTTATTTATTTACTTGGCTGCACCAAGTCTTAGTTGTGGCATGCGAGCTCTTAGTTGTGACATGTGGGATCTAGTTTGCAACCAGGATTCGAAGCTGGACCTCCTGCTTTGGGAGTGTGGAGTTTTAGCCACTGGACTACCAGTGAAGTCCCTTGATTTTCTTTTAAATACATGCTTGGTGTTCAGTCGTTAAGTCATGTCTGATTCTTTGTGGCCCCACAAACTGTAGCCCTCCAGGCTCCTCTGTCCATGGAATTTTCCAGGCAAGAAAACTGGAGTGGGTTGCCATTTCCTACTCCAGAGTATCTTCCTGACCCAGGGATCGAACCTGTGTCTCTTGGGTCTCTTGCACTGGCAGGTAGATTCTTTACCACTAGCATCACCTGGGAAGCCCAAATACATTTTTACTATTAACGAAACTCTGGGGTGTAGAGGGCATTGTGCTCTGCTTTGGGAAGATGTTAAAAGGTACTTCTATATCTTTTCCAAGATTTGTGTGTCAAGTTTCCTCTGTCTCTCTCTCCAGTCACTGTGCTTCATGGGTTTTCTGTCAGAGCATTTTCTGGTGCAAACAAAGAATCCGCTCAAAGAAGCTTAAGCGAGGAGTGTGTGGCCTTATGTAACTGACAGGTTGAGGGGTGTGCCTGGTTTCAGGCTAGATCCCAAGGCTGAGCCATTCTGGACTCTCCACTATTCCTTCTCCTCAAAGCTGCTCTCTGCACATGCCCATCCCTGCTTCTTCTTTGTTAGGTTAATTTCCACCTGGGGAGGAAGCTGGCCCCGGACAACTCCAAACTATACAATTATTGCAAGCTATGATGCCAATGTAGAGAAAACAATGAAGATGCTCTCTCTCCTACCTGCTTAGCCAGTCACTCTCCAGGGTTGTCAGCTCACTGGTTTTTATATCATGTCCACCATTGAGAGTTGTTATCTGCAGGAGGGCTGGTCCAGTAGGAGATTTGCAGCTGTGACCAGAGGCAGAATGTCAAAAGGGAGAAATCCAAAAACGACAAAGATCCTGGAAATTGCAAATGTGATGGCAGAAATAAAATTTCCAAAGAAAGCCAACATCTTATTAATAAGACCCCAGAGGAGGAAAACATAATTCAAGAAAGTTTCCCCGGGGACTTCCTTGGTAGTCCAGTGGTTAAGAATTCACCTTCTAATGCAAGGGATGAATGTTTGATCCCTAGTCTGGGAACTAAGATCTCATATACTGCGGGGAATCTAGGCCTGTGTACCACAACTAGAGAGCCTGGGTGCCGCAACTAAGACACAGTGCAGCCAAATAACTAAATATGGAAAAAAAAAAGTTTCCCCAGATTGAAAGAGCCTGTTGAGTGGTCAGCAAAACAAAGAAGAATAAAGATGCCCCATAATAAGGCTTGGAACTGCAAAACACCAGCATCAAGGAGAAGATCCCCTCACACCCTGCCAGAGGAAAGGTTAGATTGCGTTTCTGAAGGAAAATTATTTCTTACCTCAGCTGTGGGCCTATCTAAACTTAATGAAGAGTGAGGGCAGCCTAGACACTTATTTATGTTGTGTCTAGGGCAGTCACTCTTTATTGAGTTTAGATAGGCTCACATCTAGAGATTTAGATGACTAGGGAGATTATAGGGAGGAGTTAGTGATAAATGCAGAGAAAACTAAGCAAGTAAACCAACAGGCAATCTTTAACTCCAGAAGAAACAAGCAAAAAAAAAAAAAAAAATCGAGGACTTCCCTGGAAATCCAGCTAAGAATCTATCTTGCAATGTAGGGGACGCAGGTTGGATCCCTGGTTGGGGAACTAAGATCCCACATGTCACACAGTGTAGCCAAAACAAAAACAAATTGTACATGAAGGACAAATAAACACAGTATACCACATGGTTTAGTCCTGGACAGTGTTCACTTGGTCATATTGATGTAAAATTGAATATTGATTTAGCTAAAACAGCAACATAACTAGACTCTGTTAGTGTGTGCATGTATAAATGAGAGAGAGAATATGTGTTAGAGATAGAGGCAGGGGTATGTCATTGAAACAGAACTATATTTTCACCTTCTGTAATGGAAAATTGATTAATGCCTAAAACTGAAAAGTCAGGAAGTAGGAATATAAGTATGTTGTTTACAAGTTTGGAGAGACACAGCGAAAGAAAGGACTAGTGAAGATTGAAATGGGGAGTGAATTGAATTCCCTGGCAGGCTAGTGGTTAGGACTTGGTGCTTTCACTGCCATGGGCCCATGGTTCAATCCCTGGTTGGGGAACTAAGATCCCACAAACTGTGCAGTGCCATCTAAATAAATAAATAAAATGGAGAGTTGGACACAGGTGTGGTACATTTTCCACACTAAGCCCAAGAGAATGATGTGACCCCTGCAACCATGTGTGTCCACAACTCATGAAAACAAAAACCAAATACCGTTTTAAAAACTCATTTCAATAGTATGCTTAAGAAGACCATCAGGAACGAATTCTTTTACATTTATGAAACTTTTTTTTTTTATCGTGGACCTAAAATATAAGTACACTAGGAGACTTTCTAAATCAAAGGAGCCAGCCCAGCTCATGTGGTAGATTAACTTCCTTTAGGATAAAAGTGAAACAGCCCTCTAGCCTGTGAGTAGCAGTGTAGAAACAGATGTCATTGTCTGGAAACAGGTGTGCCAAAGCCCACGTTATCTCAAGATGCAAAAATAGGTACCCAAGTGTACTTATGTGTTGCTTCAGGCAGATAGTGCAAAACCTTTAAGCATTCCAAGGGAAAACTAAATATTTGTGTGTGTGTGTGTGTCTGTGTGTGTGTGTGTGTGTGTATGCAAAAAAAGCATTAGTCCCTCAGTCGTGTCCAACTCTTTGTGACCCCAAGGATTGTAATCTCTGTCCATGGAATTCTCTGGGCAAGAATACTGTAGTGGGTAGCCATTCCCTTCTCCAGGGGATCTTCCCGACCCAGGAATCGAACTCAGATCTCTCACATTGCGGGCAGATTCTTTACTGTCTGAGCAACTTCAAAGTTAACTTTATGTATGATGGTGGTGGTTTAGTTGCTAAGTCATGTCTGACTCTTTTGACCCCATGGACTGTAGCCCACCAGACTCCTCTGTCCATGGGATTCCCCAGTCAAGAATACTGGCGTGGGTTGCCATTTCCTACTCCAGGGGATCTACTCCACCGGAGATCAAACCCATGTCTCCTGTATTGAAAGTGGAGTCTTTAACACTGAACCATAAATATATATTTCTATATTCTCTCTATATAAATATGTATCAGTTCAGTTCAGTTGCTCAGTTGTGTCCAACTCTTTGCGACCCCATGGACTGCAGCACACCAGGCCTCCCTGTCCAACACCAACTCCCAGAATTTACTCAAACTCATGTTCATTAAGCCCCCATGCAATCATCATATCCTCTGTCGTCCCCTTCTCCTCCTGCCCTCTATCTTTCCCAACATCAGGGTCTTTTCAAATGAGTCAGCTCTTTGCATCGAGTGGCTAAAGTATTGGAGTTTCAGCTTCACCATCAGTCCTTCCAATGAACCCTCAGGACTGATCTCCTTTCGTATGGACTGGTTGGATCTCATTGCAGTCCAAGGGACTCTAAAGAGTCTTCTCCAACACTACCGTTCAAAAGCATCAATTCTTCGGCGCTCAGCTTTCTTTATGGTCCAACTCTCACATTCATACAAGACTACTGGAAAAACCATAGCCTTGACTAGACGGACTTTTGTTGGCAAAATAATGAATGCCTCTGCTTTTAAATATGCTGTCTAGGTTGGTCACAACTTTTCTTCCAAGGAGTAAGTGTCTTTTAATTTCATGGCTGCAACCACCATCTGCAGTGATTTTGGAGCCGCCCAAAATTGTTTGGGGCTCTCATTGTTTCCACTGTTTCCCCATCTATTTGCCATGAAGTGATGGGACTGGATGCCATGATCTTAGTTTTCTGAATGTTGAGCTTTAAGCCAATTTTTTCACTCTCCTCTTTCACTTTCATCAAGAGGCTCTTTAGTTCTTCTTCACTTTCTGCCATAAGGGTGGTGTCATCTGTGTATCTGAGGTTATTGATATTTCTCCCAGCAATCTTGATTTCAGCTTGTGCTTCCTCCAGCCCAGTGTTTCTCATGATGTACTCTGCATAGAAGTTAAATAAGCAGGATGACAGTATACAGCCTTGACGTACTCCTTTTCCTATTTGGAACCAGTCTGTTGTTCCATGTCCAGTTCTAACTGTTGCTTCCTGACCTGCATACAGGTTTCTTAAGAGACAGGTCAGGTGGTCTGGTATTCCCATCTCTTTCAGAATTTTCCACAGTTTATTGTGATCCACACAGTCAAAGGCTTTGGCATAGTCAATAAAGTAGAAACAGATGTTTTTCTGGAACTCTCTTGCTTTTTCGATGATCCAACGGATGTTGGCAATTTGATCTCTGGTTCCTCTGCCTTGTCTAAAACCAGCTTGAATATCTGGAATTTCACAGTTTACGTATTGTTAAAGCCTAGCTTGGAGAATTTTGAGCATTACTTTGCTAGTGTGTGAGATGAGTGCAATTGTGTGGTAGTTTGAGCATTCTTTGGCATTGCCTTTCTTTGAGATTGGAATGAAAACTGACCTTTTCCAGTCCTGTGGCCACTTCTGAGTTTTCCAAATTTGCTGGCATATTGAGTGTAACACTTTCACAGCATCATCTTTTAGGATTTGAAATAGCTCAACTGGAATTTCATCACCTCCACTAGCTTTGTTCATAGTGATGCTTCCTAAGGCCCAATTGACTTCACACTCCAGGATGTCTGTCTCTAGGTGAGTGATCACACCATCGTGATTGTCTGGGTCGTGAAGATCTTTTTTGTACAGTTCTTCTGTGTATTCTGGCCACCTCTTCTTAACATCTTCTGCTTCTGTTAGGTACGTACCATTTCTGTCCTTTATTATGCCCATCTTTGCATGAAATGTTCCCTTGGTATCTCTAATTTATGTATAGCTTATATAAAAATATATAATGTAATTATCATTGTATTTATTATGTGTATATATTATATGCATTCACATCTATTCATTATGCATATATACACTCTATTTAGTAAATGTGTATATATTCTATTTATTTATTGTGTATGTGTGTGGGTATCTCACGCTACATATGCCCCAGTGCTGACTATTGCAAAAGGAAGGACGTAAGCATTTGAAGGGATTTAAAGGACTGTAAAGAGGTCCTTGGTAGTTGCTACACGATGTAATTTCAGGACTTCCCTGGTGGTCCAGTGTTTAAGAATTCTCCCGCCAATGCAGGGAACACAGGTTTGATCCATAGTCTGGGAAGATTCCACATGCTGCTAGGCAGCTAAGCCCACATACCACAGCTACTGAGCCTTTGAACTCTAGAGCCCGTGCTCTGCAACAAGAGCAGCCACCACAATAAGCCCACTTGCCACAACTAGAGAAAGCCCGAGTGTAGCAGTGAAGAGTCAGTACAGCCAAAAATAAATAAAATTAAATAAATAAAAATTTATTTTAAAAAGATGCAATTGCCCAGATCCAAAACTACTGACCTAAACACTCTCTGGAATCTATACTCTGTCCTAAACACTTGGATGATGTGTCCTCAGAACGTGAGGCTGAATATTCTGCCATCCCCACCAGACACGTGGCATTGCCCTTAACCTGCTTTAAGACAGGAGACTTATGAATAAGACCTTTTTTTTTGATTGTGTCAGGTCTTCATTGTGGCAGGCAGCATCTTCATTGTGGGCTTGGGCTCAGTAGTTGCTGCGTATGGGCTTAGTTGCTCGGCAACATGTGGGATTTATCGTGACCAGGAGTAGAACTCGCATCCCCTCTGTTGCAATCTGGATTCTTAACCACTAGATGTCCAGGGAATTTCCCCCTTGGGACTTCTGTATACCGATTAAAACAGGTACAATAGTTTAAGATGAGTTTTTTGAAATTTTAACAATTAGGAGCCTTTCCAATTCAAATGATCCAAGAAACTAGCCCCACAGATATTTTCTGCTGCTAATCCAATTTTAAGGCTTCTCAGGTAGCACTAGTGGTAAAGAACCTGCCTGCCATTGCAGGAGACATAGAGATGCAGGTTTGATCCCTGGGTTGGGAAGATCCCCTAGAGGAGGGCATGGCAACCCACTCCAGTATTCTTGCCTGGAGAATCCCATGGACGGAGGAGCCTGGTGGGCTTCGGTCCATAGGGTTGCAGAGTCAGACATGACTGAAGCGACTTAGTACTCATGCATGCAATCCAACTTTAGAAAAAAGAGAAGCTCTCATCACTCTAGTTTCCAGGAGACCCTGCAGGCAGGGGTCTTGGAGACTGACTGACATAGTAAGAAATTATCCTCTGCTGGCTTCCTCTGAGTGTTCACACAAAAATCAGTTTTGGAATGCCAAAAAGAGAATCCCAGCTTGGTCATTTCAGGGCAGGATTTCCTTTAATTCCCAATTAAGTAAGCACTTGCAAGCATCAGTTCTATATAAACCCAGCTTGTGTCCCCATAGGTGGCTGTCCATCCATGAGCTGTTTGGCCTCTGAAGCATAGTTTCCCATTATCGATTTGGTTGCCTAATCAGAGATGAGACATGATCTGAACAACTTCCTGAGGACAGTGTGGTTGATGAGCTTTGTGCTGCTTCTGAGTCTAGCTCTCCAGGGAGTTACCCCCAGGATTGACTCGACTTTTTTACGTATCTTAATTTCACCCTCTGACAGTCTAAAACCACCGTGGGTGCTTGGAGTACTCAGTGATCAGCTTTTATCTCGTGTGTCCCCAGAAGAATGTTTACTTAATCCTTGTAGTGGGATCTGCTGTAGCACTGCTACACGTCTGGAGGATTGATCTTCGGACACCTCCGTTAGGTTCTCAGTCACCTGAGGACACCTTGTGGCGGGAAGGAGCTGATGTCCCTTGTTCTTGGTGCTGAGCAGGCTGTCTTGTGTCACTGGCAAACTGTTTGGTCAGACCATATATCGACTTGTTTTTTTTTTTTTTTCTTTTTAATTGAAGCCAAATTTAACAAAACTCCAGCTACCTATGTTTCTTTGGGCCTCCTGCCCAGACCTACCTAGGACTCTACCGAGGAAATTCACCAGTGCCCCTTAAGACTCCAAGTCAAGTACAGAAAACCTTAAATAAAAGTTGTAGGACCCTCACTTAAACAGTGAGATCTGGATATCAGGAGAGCTCACGAGGACACCTGAGGAGTACCAAGAAGCCGGAGGGGCTCAAAAGGCTGATACCAAGCGCCCATTCAGGGTAGACCCCTGGTGTTCTCAGGTGGGTATCTCTGATATCCTGCCACTACACCTTGAGTGTCAATGAAAAATTAATCAATTAGTCTAAGAAAGAAAATGAAGGGTTTCCTTGGTGAAACCCTTCTGCCTGCAATGCAGGAAGCCCAGGTTCAACCCCTGAGTTGGGAAAATCCTCTGGGGTAGGAGATGACAACCCACTCCATTATTCTTGCCTGGAGAATTCCATGAACAGAGAAGCCTGGTGGGCCCTAGTCTATGGGGTCGCAAAGAGTTGGACACGACTGAGAGACTATCGTTTTTCAAGAAAGAAGTGGAAAATTTTATTTGCACCAACCTGTGAATTATAACCTGGGAAACTGTCTTTCGGAAAGCTCTGAGGACTGCTCTGCCTGTCACAGGTCAAAGCACAGTTATAAATGTTTTTGAGACAAAGGAATATACATCAAAAGGGATGTTGACGGTTTACACAATGTAGGTCTGCTCATCCAAAGCAAATCTGGGTCATCATGATCCCTCACAACATTAGGAAAGAAAGTTATCTCCAGAGGAGTTATCAAGTGCTGACCAGGCCATCCTGATGGTTTACAAAATTAAGAAGGAATGTTCTCTCCTATGAGCTCTCCCAGTGGCTCAGAGGTAAAGAATCCACCTGCAATGCAAGAGATGCAGGTTGGATCCCTTGGTTGGGACGATCCCCTGGAGGAGGGCATGGCAACCCACTCCAGTATTCTGGCCTGGAGAATCCCATGGACAGGAGAGCCTGGTGGGCTACAGTCCATAGGGTCACAAGGAGTTGGACACAACTGAAGCGACTTAGCAGGCACGCACATTGTCTCCTATGGAGGTGTGGTCAATGCAGATGTCCACTACACAAGGTGGAGGAGGGAGGCAGTCCATACGGGCAGAAAAACTATTTATGTCTAAGTTTTTCTTGTCTTGCCATAGAACAGGAACTTTATTTCATCACCCTTGTGCACATAGGCACATGTTTCATCTCTGCATAGTTGAGAAAATGCTTCATAACTAATTTCATGTTTTACACACTTTTACCTTACATTCTCAGTGGGATAACTTGGAAGAAAGGAGCGCCATGTTCTAGCCCTGAATCCAGCAGAGACAAGGGTGTGTGAATGGGCTGCCCACAGTCTCTCAGCAAACCTGGGGCCAGCAGGCCATGTGTAGAGCCAGCTGCAGAATGGTTCTGGGGACTCCTGCTGCCCACCCCTCAGGTCATGGCAGGGGCCTAGGCACTGAGCTGGAGGCAGTTGTGGTAAGGGAGGAGCGGAGGTTAGAGACCCCGCTTCAAATAGAAGGTAGGTGAGGCTGGTGGGCCAGGGTCCAAGTGGGGCCCAGTTCAGCTGCCCCATGGGTGCTGGATCCCACCAGTGGGAAGTCCTTTCTCCCCCAGCATGAGATTGTCTCTCTAAGACTTTGTGGAAGTGCTTGGCACTTAAGCTGCCTCGACCCTCTTTCACAGGCATTGACTACAAGACCACCACCATTCTGCTGGACGGCCGGCGGGTGAAGCTGCAGCTCTGGTGAGTCAGGGGTCCCTCCTGACCCCTGAACATGGGGTGGGGGAGCTGTCCCGGCCCTTGGGGACTCTGGTAGCCCCTGAGGGAAGATCCACTGCTTCAGCCCCAGCCTGACCCAACAGCTCCCGTGGGAGCTGAAATCTGCATGGACCTTGGAGTCAGTCCAGAGCATGTGGACTTCTTCTGCCTCGCTGGCACCCAGAGGGGCCATACACCGTGACCAAGCTCAACAGGGCGGAGGGTGGACAGGGGTAGGAGTGTAAGAGGCCAGGGTGTCGCCCAGCTCTGGATTGGGTCTCTTTCTTGGTCCCCACTCCAGGCAGCCCTGGTTCTGTTGCTCTGGTGTGATACTCCTTGCCTTCCAGCTCCAGGGGTGGGTGACTAGGGTTTTCCTGCTGCGACTAATCCCTGGGTTTCCCCCACGCTATGTGACTTTCCTGACTACCATCACTAGCCCCTGTGTTATCACCTCTCCTGGGCCACCTGCATGGTTCCATTCTCCCGCCTGACCATGCCAGAACTCTCAAGGCCAGAAGTGTCTCCAGTGGGCCCAGAGCCCCTTCTCCCACCCCTAACCAGGAGCAGTAAGCCCCCAAGGCTGACCCGGGAAGCCTCTCTCCATGATGTCTGCTCGATGTCCCCGTCCCTGCTGACTCTCAAATCTCTTTTCCCTTCCTTCCTCCCCAGAGACCTCCTGAGGGCTCCTCTCTCAATCCAAACTTGTCCTGGACTCAGAAGGCCCCATTGTAACAGCTACTCCTGTTTCCTTGGCATCTGAAATGGAGCCCCTGTGCCTGGTTGGGGTGGTCGGTCCATCTCAGTAAATGCCCTGAGACAGGGTGGAGTCTGTCCCAAAGTGCTATTCTTCTTTATCCTGATGAATGCATCCCAGGATCACTTCCTCATATTGAGGAACATAGGGATGTATCCACAGGGATACATGTGATCTTTTCTTGCCAGATCTTAGTTCCCTGACCAGGGATTGAACCTGCGCCCTTGGCAGTGAAAGCGAGGAGTGCTAAGCACTGGATGCCAGGGAATTCCCATGATGTTTTTGAGTTAATTGGAAGTGGAGTGACCTCACCAAATCCTTTGGCCGATTTCTCCCTCAGTGTAGACTCACATTCCTTACTATATAGCTTTATCTCCAAATTAAACAACTTTTTAAAGACCTAAATTAGATTTATTGAAATGTCAGAATTATTATGTGGAAACCTATTATTCTGGAGAAGGGAAATGGCAACCCACTCCAGTATTCTTGCCTGGGAAATCCCAAGGACAGCAGAGCCTAGCAGGCTATAGTCCATGGGGTCGCAAAGAGTCGGACACAACTGAGCGGCTAACACATCACATTTCAACCCATTACTACTTTCTCTTGTTGACTTTTCAAATAATTAGAAAAGAGAAAGCACCCAGAAGGACATCTCAAGGTCCAGATCTCTCAAGGGAAAACGTGCCCAACGTTTTGTTGGGGGCTTGGACTTTCTTTTGGGATGGCCACTGACTGACAATTATAAAATGAACTTGCTCTGGCTCCCAAGTTCAAAAACTTTGTTGCCAGGAAGCAGTGATTTCTTCTTACAGGCCTCCAACATCTTTTCCAGGGACACGTCGGGTCAGGGGAGATTTTGTACCATATTCCGTTCCTACTCTCGGGGCGCACAGGTAACATCTCCCGAACTCGGAAGTCAAACTGACTTTGAATAATGACTTTCAGAATGTTCTTTAATGGATACTTGGAGGACAAGGCAATTAGCTTACATATAAGTTGATGCCAGAGTCTAAAGTTGTGCTGTGGACTGTTTGGTGACTCCCAAGCCTTCAGCATCAGGGGGGTGTGGTTGCATGTGTTGCATTTGTACATATGTGTGCATGAGTGGTGTGTAGGCATGTGGGTTGTGTGTGTACCATATTCACACGTGTGTGTGTCTGCATGTATGTGAGAACTCTGTCCAGGTGGGGGGCCTCTGCAGTCCCCCCCAACATTCCATGTCCCTGTACCAGCTCATGAATGTGGGGATGAGTTCCAGTACCCAACTCAGTTTCACATTTGAGGGTTTCTCCATGAGCTTATGAAATTATCATTGGAAATGATCATACAACTGCTACATTTGGCAGATAAATTTAAAAACATGTATTTTGTTGTTAAAATAAATAAAATGGCTATTAAGCTGGTTGTGTGTACCTGAGTGGCCAGCATGTTGGCCAGTCTGTCCCCAAGTGACCGTTGCCTCCCCAGGGTGTGATCCTGGTGTACGACATCGCAAACCGCTGGTCCTTTGATGGCATCGACCGGTGGATTAAGGAGATCAATGAGGTACAACAGAGGCAGGGCTCCCTCCTTCTGGGCCCACGGTGGGGGTGGGCAGGGGAGCCACGGCACGAGGCTCCAGCCACAGCGGGGAGGACACGTCACCTCCCAGCACAGGATGAGGCCCTGCACACAGTTAGGTGGGTTGACCAGTGGTGACTAGGCTGCTACCAGCTGGCACCCTGACCGGCCCAACTGCCAATGGGGACGTCGAGTGGTCAGTCCCACCCACCGTGTGAGTGTCCTGGGGCGGCCGTAACACCTCACCACAAACTATGTGGCTGAACACAAAAGAAATTCACTCTCTGAGTTCTGGGATCAAAGTCCAAAATCAAGGTGTTGATTCCCTCTATTTGAGAGGAGGATCCTTCCTGCCTCCTCCAGCTTCTGGTGTCCCTGACAGTCCTTGGTCCTTGATCTGTGGACGCCTCACTCTATCTCTGCTCTGCCATCACATGCCTTCTTCCCTGTGTGTCCTATGCCCTCTCCCCTTCTTATAAGGACACAGTAACAGGATGTCGGGTCCACCCCAAGACCTCAACTGATTCCATCTGCAAAGCCCCTATTTTCAAAAAAGGACGTATTCTGAAGTTCTAGGTGGATATCACCCCAGGACACCTGTCATACCAACAACAAAGCTTGCACCTGACCCACTTTCCTTGCCTCTTTGTCACCCTTTAGCATGCCCCGGGGGTCCCTAAGATCCTGGTGGGGAACCGCCTGCACCTGGCCTTCAAGCGGCAGGTCCCCACGGAGCAGGCCCAGGCCTACGCGGAGCGCCTGGGTGTGACGTTCTTCGAGGTCAGCCCGCTGTGCAATTTCAACATCACCGAGTCTTTCATGGAGCTGGCCAGGATCGTGCTGCTGCGGCACGGGATGGACCGGCTCTGGAGGCCGAGCAAGGGTAGGTGCTCCTCCAGGCTGCCCGGCAGCCCCTCCAGCACTCAGCCTCCCAGGACCTGCCCCCAGGTCACTGTCTCCACTCTCATAAATCGGAGCTTCTGCCCCTTAGTACTAGAGCCACTTGGTATGGAGTGTCCTCTGGTGGGGGCGTCCCCTATACTGTGGGTGAGCTGCATCCTTGGTCTCCCCGCCCCCATTTGTGAAAACCACAAATGTCTCCAGACTTTGCCAAATGCCCTAGGAAGTCAAAATCGTCCCCAGTTGAGAAGCACTGTTCTGAAAGTTGTTAGGACCTTGATTCTAAAAGGAGCCAAAGCCCTGGGTTGTGTTTCTTCTGTCTGATCCTCCAGGGGTTGAGGAGTACCCTGACCACACCAAGGGTGAGACAGTCTCTGCTCCCATCAGTCCCCTTGGGAGCCTCGCTGTATCTGAGCAGGTACTCTGACTCATAAAACAAATGATGTAGGTGAAACATAAGTGACAGCATTTGTTTTTCTGGTGTGTTCTCCAGTATGTCTTTATAAAGCTGATAACACACATTTTGGGGGGTCAGCTACTCAGTTGGGAAGCACGTTTCCTGAAGTCCTTGGCCTCAAGCCCCAAAAGCTGGTTGCATTAATCACGAGGAGATCTCATTGGCCATTGCTGGGCAGGACTCATCTCTCAGACCCAGTGGGAGAGACGGTGGTGGTCTCAAGTTTGGAGACAAACTGGGTTTAAGAAGACGGAAGCAGGACCACCCATTTCTAATCGCCACATGTAGGCACAGAGTGGGAGACTGGGCCTTGACATCTTGCCCCAGAGTCTCAGAGTGAAGGGTGGACAGGTGTCCTGCTGCCCTTGTGTTGGCCCCATGCCCAGGACAACACAAATGAACCAGGTTTTCTTTTCTTTCCCAAGTACTGAGCTTGCAGGACCTGTGCTGCCGGGCAGTGGTGTCCTGCACGCCTGTGCACCTGGTGGACAGGCTGCCACTGCCCACGGCCCTCAGGAGCCACCTCAAGTCCTTCTCGATGGCCACCGGCCTGAACGCCAGGATGGTGCACGGTCGCCCCTGCTCCCTTGCCACCAACTCCGGCCACAAGAGGACCAGCCTCCGAAAAGCAAAGGGCACCCACCTGCCCCAAAGCCCCCCCAGACGCTGCTCCAGAAACAACTGCAAAGTCTCTTGAGAAGGGTGCAAGGCAGAGGAGAGGCACAGATAGGAGGGGGAGGCTGCTCTGGATCTAGATGCCCTCCAGTGTCTTGGTGACCACGTCGCCCCAAGCAATGAAACCGAGGCTGGTACTCCGCTTACCAGATACTTCTGCATGGATGGGCATGGGGCTCTTATTTCAAACATGTGTTTATAAAGGGAAGAACTCTTGATAACATGGAATTTTGAATGTAACGTATCATGATTGAAGTGCAACTTTTTTCTTAAAACAACTACTTTTTATAAGAATGGTGATATGTTTGTGATGAGTATAAATTCTAGGGACTACAAAAAGTGGGAATGGAGAGAGAAATTAAGAGTTTTTGATGCTATGAGGGGTCTTTTTATAAACCTCCTTTTTAATGTCAAAGCACTGATTTATAAAACGCCATAGATAAGTTAGAGATTACGCATAGCCAATCTGTCCAGCTTGTGTATGAAACGGATTTGATCATGTTTTTGCTACGTTATTTACTACATTTTAGGATAAGTGATTTATATGCATATTTTCTGTAAATCTACATTTTTTTGTACGAATGTTTTATGAGTTATGACGCTAAGAGAAGAAAATGCCAAAGATATTTCTAGTTATAGTGAACACACTGCAGCATGGTTACACCACGTCCAGACTGGCAAGAGAATGTCACTCAGAGCCATTTCCAGCTAAGAGTGAAGCGAACACTGTTGTCTAAGAATCAATGTTTCTTGACAATAAAAAGTATACTTGTTTCTTGGTAGACTCATTGGCTGCTTCTTTCTGGTTTTGCGTACTTCCATCACCCTTGATCCCATTTGCTTTATTGCCTATTTCAGTCACCACAGTCAGTGCTAGTACCTGGCATTGGCAACAGGGCTGTGTCCCTGACCTGAACCACAGAGTGAAAGGATGCCTTTTCCTGAAAAGAACGCAGACACAGACAGTGGGGCCCGAAGGGGCAGCTGTCCGGCCTGTGTCTGTACAGGAAGAGTGGGAGGTGCTCTAGCCCCAATGCATGGGGCATCACTCCCCAGCACGAGTGACGCCAAGATTGAAGCTGACTCTGCCAACACTCCTGGCAGCGTCTCCTTCCTGGTTCTATGGCTTGACTCTCTGTGGCAGATGGAAGATGCAACAATGGATTAAAAAAATAACTTTCAGAGAAGAGAAAACACCCAGATGTCCTTGGTTTCTGTTAGTAATTTATAGTTTTTGTTTGCTTTGGGGGCTGTACCACCTGGCAAGTGGAATCTCTGTTCCCCAACCAAGCATTGAACCCACACCCCTAGAGTGGAAGTGTGGAGTCTTAACCACTGGACCACCAGGGAAGTCCCTGATTTATAGGTTTTTAGAAATTTAAAGAAAGCGACACCTTCAGAGATGGTAGAGCTGTGGCCCAGAGAGGAGGAATGAGCTTAGCTGCTGCTGGTCACCCAGCCCCCAGGGCATGAAGGGGACAAATGTCCACAGGGGAGCAGGTGAGGGCATAGCAGGTAAGCCTGGAGGGGACAGTCCCTCTGCAAGGGGCTTTGGGCTTGGTAGGACTTGCTGCCAGACTGTCACATCCTTCTCTCTGTTGGGCAGTGGATGGAGAAAGGAGAGTGAAGGGCTGACCTGCTGACCCTGAAGCCAGGCAGCTGAGGTGGGGTGTCACTTCCCCGACTGCTACCAGCAAAAATGAGGAGGAGTCCATCCTGAACGCAAGCCCCTCTCCCCACCCTTGAAGGGTACACAGAAGTACAACATGCAGGTTCCCAAGATGGAGGGGAGGCTGGGGAGAGATGCCTGGTCACAAGGCTAAATCAGGCCCCTTCTGTCCCTTTTAATTGTTTAATTGAAGGATCCCTGGGGCCACCAGAAGCTGAAAGAGGCAGAAGAGAGCCCTGTCGACACCTGGATTCAGACTCTGGTCTCCAGAACTGTGAGAGGCAGATTTCTGTTGTTTTAAGCTCCCCAGTTTGTGGCAATCTGTTACAGAAGTTCCATTGCTCACACAAGAAAATAAGTTATGCTTCATAGTAGAAAGTGCTATCAAAGTGGCATTTCTGTGAAATAAAAACAAACCCTAATACAGTGGCTTGAACATCTGGAAGTTCACGGTTCACGTATTGCTGAAGCCTCGCTTGGAGAATTTTGAGCATTACTTTACTAGCATGTGAGATGAGTGCAATTGTGCGGTAGTTTGAGCATTCTTTGGCATTGCCTTTCTTTGGGATTGGAATGAACACTGACCTTTTCCAGTCCTGTGGCCAGTGCTGAGTTTTCCAAATTTGCTGGCATATCGAGTGCAGCACTTTCACAGCATCACCTTTGAGGATTTGAAATAGCTCAACTGGAATTCCATCACCTCCACTAGCTTTGTTCGTAGTGATGCTTTCTAAGGCCCACTTGACTTCACATTCCAGGATGTCTGGCTCTAGGTGAGTGATCACACCATCGTGATTATCTGGGTCGTGAATATCTTTTTTGTACAGTTCTTCTGTGTATTCTTGCCACTTCTTCTTAATATCTTCTGCTTCTGTTAGGTCCATACCATTTCTGTCCTTTATCAAGCCTATCTTTGCATGAAATGTTCCTTTGGTATCTCTAATTTTCTTGAAGAGGTCTCTAGTCTTTCCCAATCTGTTGTTTTCCTCTATTTGCACTGATCGCTGAGGAAGGCTTTCTTATCTCTCCTTGCTATTCTTTGGAACTCTGTATTCAGATGAGAATATCTTTCCTTTTCTCCTTTGCTTTTTGCTTCTCTACTCTTTCCAGCTATCTATAAGGCCTCCTCAGACAGCCATTTTGCTTTTTTTGCATTTCTTTTCCATGGGGATTTTCTTGATCCCTGTCTCCTGTACAATATCACGAACCTCTGTCCATAGTTCATCAGGCACTCTGTCTATCAGGTCTAGTCCCTTAAATCTATTTGTCACTTCCACTGTATACTCATAAGGGATTTGATCTAGGTCATACCTGAATGGTCTAGTGGTTTTCCATACTTTCTTCAATTTAAGTCTGAATTTGGCAATAAGCAGTTCATGATCTGAGCCACAGTCTGCTCCTGGTCTTGTTTTTGCTGACTGTATAGAGCTTCTCCATCTTTGGCTGCAAAGAATATAATCAATCTGATTTCGCTGCTGACCATCTGGTGATGTCCACGTGTAGAGTCTTCTCTTGTGTTGTTGGAATAGGGTGTTTGCTATTACCAGTGCGTTCTCGTGGCAAAACTCTATTAGCCTTTGCCCTGCTTCATTCTGTACTCCAAGGCCAAACTTGCCTGTTACGCCAGGTGTTTCTTGACTTCCTACTTTCGCATTCCAGTCCCCTATAATGAAAAGGACATCTTTTTTGGGTGTTAGTTCTAGAAGGTCTTGTAGGTCTTCATAGAACAGTTCAACTTCAGCTTCTTCGGCGTTACTGGTCAGGGCATAGACTTGGATTACCGTGATATTGAATGGTTTGCCTTGGAAACGAACAGAGATCATTCTGTCGTTTTTGAGATTGCATCCAAGTACTGCATTTCGGACTCTTTTGTTGACCATGATGGCTACTCCATTTCTTCTAAGGGATTCTTGCCCACAGTAGTAGATATAATGGTCATCTGAGTTAAATTCACCCATTCCAGTCCATCTTAGTTCGCTGATTCCTAGAATGTCAACGTGATGGGACCAGATGCCATGATCTTAGTTTTCTGAACGTTGAGCTTTAAGCCAACTTTTTCACTCTCCTTCTTCACCTTCATCAAGAGGCTCTTTAGTTCTTCTTCACTTTCTGCCATTAGGGTGGTGTCATCCGCATATCTGAGGTTATTGATATTTCTCCCGGCAATCTTGATTCCAGCTTGTGTTTCTTCCAGCCCAGCGTTTCTCATGATGTACTCTGCATATAAGTTAAATAAGCAGGGTGACGATATACAGCCTTGACGTACTCCTTTTCCTATTTGGAACCAGTCTGTTGTTCCATGTCCAGTTCTAACTGTTGCTTCCTGACCTGCATACAGGTTTCTCAAGAGACAGGTCAGATGGTCTGATATTCCCATCTCTTTCAGAATTTTCCACAGTTTATTGTGATCCACACAGTCAAACGCTTTGGCATAGTCAATAAAGCAGAAATAGGTGTTTTTCTGGAACTCTCTTGCTTTTTCGATGATCCAGCGGATACTGGCAATTTGATCTCTGGTTCCTCTGCCTTAAAGAGCCTCTTGATGAAGGTGAAGAAGGAGAGTGAAAAAGTTGGCTTAAAGCTCAACGTTCAGAAAACTAAGATCATGGCATCTGGTCCCATCACTCCATGGGAAATAGATGGGGAAACAGTGGAAACAGTGTCAGACTTTATTTTTTTGGGCTCCAGAATCACTGCTGATGGTGACTGCAGCCATGAAATTAAAAGACGCTTACTCCTTGGAAGGAAGGTTATGGCCAACCTATATAGCATGTTTAAAAGCAGAGACATTACTTTGCCAACACAAGTCCGTCTAGTCAAGGCTATGGTTTTTCCAGTGGTCATGTATGGATGTGAGAGTTGGACGGTGAAGAAAGCTGAGCACCGCAGAATTGATGCTTTTGAACTGTGGTGTTGGAGAAGACTCCTGAGAGTCCCTTGGACTACAAGGAAATCCAATCAATCCATTCTAAAAGAGATCAATCCTGGGTGTTCATTGGAAGGTCTGATGTTGAAGCTGAAGCTCCAATACTTTGGCCACCTCATGCGAAGGGTTGACTCATTGGAAAAGACCCTAATGCTGGGTAGGATTGGGGGCGGGAGGAGAAGGGGACGACAGAGGATGAGATGGTTGGATGGCATCACCGACTCGATGAACATGGGTTTGGGTAGACTCCGGGAGTTGGTGATGGACAGAGAGGCCTGGCGTGCTGCAATTCATGGGGTCGCAGAGAGTCGGACACGACTGAGCAACTGAACTGAACTGAATACAGTGGCGCTAGTGGTAAAGAATCTGCCTACGAATGCAGGAGACCTGGGTTTGATCTCTGGGTCAGGAAGATCCCCTGGAGGAGGGCATGGCAACCCACTCCAGTATTCTTGCCTAGAGAATCCCAATAGACAGAGGAGCCTGGTGGGTACAGTCCATAGGATCACAAAGAGTCGGAGATGACTGAAGTGACAGCACTCATGCAATATAGAACGTGTTAAGTACAAGTATGCATGTTTTGGTGGTGAGCACACAGAAATCATAACTGAAATGTAAACCCTGGAGAAACTGTTCTCAAACTTCACCATTTTCTCCTGTGGCTTCTCTGCTGGCAAAAATCCACCCTCCAGTATAAACAAGAACACCAAATTGTGTCCCAGCTGTTTGTAATTGTCTTTTCAAGCATCTAGATTCAAAATGTATTATGTACAATTATGTCTTCAATTTCCCTGTGAAAATTATTGCAATGCAGAATAATTTCCTAGACAGAGAGTTTACAACTTTGATGAGGAATGATCCAGGCAAATATTGAATCTGCAAAAAATGTCAATTACAGGCTTGATAATATTTGTTTTGCCAAAGAGAGGGAGATAGAGATGCTTCCCTTTGCGGGAGAAGTGTGTCATCAAAGTAAACGTGGATTTGAAAAGCAAGCATGAAGCTGCATGTATCTGGGAACTGGAGGGAGGTAGCTGAGCTGTCATGGGGGGCCCCAACCTCCACCAGGGCTGTCGTCAATATGCTGCCCTAATGGTTGAGGCTGACAAAGCCTCAGAACAGGGAGGCTGTTGTTGTAGATGCTCCTGCTGGCAGCAGGCAGATGGGTTGATGGTAGTAATGGGAGCCACCTCTCACATAGGCAGTGGGTGCCCAATAGGGATCCCTGCCCTGGCGAGGGTCGGGCTGGCCCTGCCCCTCCTCACCTCTGACCCTCAGTCCCTAACCTTTACTCCCCAACCAGCCTGAACTCAAGAGTTGGGGTCTGGCTCCACCTGTTCCAGCTTTGATGAAATATTTAGATCTGCACCCTCCTTCTTCAGATCTCTGAAATCTCACGTATTGTTCTTCTCAAAAAAGGCTGATTTCTGCCCATCAAGTTTTGGCTTTAAATCCTACCGTCCCTTCCCTACCTCAGTCTAGAAATCAAGTGTGGAATATTGCTTCTTTCACTCTACTTTTCCTTGAGAACAGTGGAACTAGCCCAGGCACAGAGGCCTCTAAGTCGCTGAGGAGAGGAAGGCAGAGACAATAAGGAAGAGTTCCATAGTCCACTTCGGTCCAAAGGCTGTTGCTCCAGCCTTTACCCTTCCTAGGCAAGGCAGCCCAGAGGTGCTGTCACTGCTGTCAATCAGAGATCATCAGGAACTCAGCTGACTCACACAGTGAGAGAGACCACACAAGGTCGAGAAACAGGGGCATTTCCAGAGGACGTTGCAAAGGATTCAGACTAACTTGTGCTAGAACACTTTCCTGCGTTCAACGTTCTCAGGGAGCAGTGGTGATTCTGAGATTGCTGCCTTAGTAACTTTTACCTAGAAGGTGTGAAGACTGAGCCAGGTTAAAGCTGTCTCTGCTAAGAGCAGCAGCAGCTCCAACTCCGTGATGGGGTCTGTTCTTTGCTGGCTCAGATACTGCTCCATTTTGGATTGTGTTCATGCAAGGTCTTGCTTTTATGCTGTGCCTATAAGCCAGAGTGGCCTTGTCCAGGGAGCTGTCATATCCTATGGGGCCCGTTATGGCCAGACTGTGTGTGTCAGAATCTCTGGTGCTCTTTCTGTGCCTGATGAGATGACAGGAAGACGACTGTCTCGGCCAGGAGTGGACTTGGTACTCAGGTCTAGAAAATGCCTGTCTGCACTGGCAGAAGCTTACTTCCTACTTCTACTGGAGGACAGTGCCTTGTGTAGCTCAAAGCCAGCCAGCATTGTCTGCGGGTTTCTTGATTCCTTGCCCCCACCCCCAATTTTATCATTGCTCCTTGGTCCACCTCAGAAATCGGGGTATCGGATGGTAGCTTTTTGAAGGTTCTCTGATTGTTTTACTAGTGAAACACTGTATCGTATGAAACAACATTATTTCCAAAGCCCTCTGCATGTTGTAATAGTTTCCTACAGCTCTTGTGTTCTGAGTTTCCTGTGGCTGTTGTAACAAATTTACCAATAATAGAAATGTATTCTTCCACAGTTCTAGAGGCCACAAGTCCAAAATGGGTACCACTGGGCTGAGGTGAAGGTGTGGGCAGGGCTGTGACCTCTCCAAAAGCTCTAGAAGGATCTTTTGTGCCTCTTCCAGCTTCTGTGACCTTGGGTATCCCTTGGCTTGTGGCTGCATCATTCTGACCTCTGCATCCATCTTCACATGGCCTTCTTCCTAAGTGTATAAAATCTCTTTCTGCTTTCCTCTTCTAAGGACACATGTGATGGCACTCAGGGCATATCCAGATAACCCAGGATAACCTCCCCATCTCAGGTTCTTAATTTAATCACAACTGCCAAGATTCTTTTTCCAAAACAAGGTAATCTTTGCAGGTTCCAGGGATGAGGACCTGATATCTTTGAGGGCCATTCTTCAGCCTGCTACATGATCAGCTGTGGTGATTTATAACAATGTACATTTTATTCTCTCACTGTTCTAGAGGTCAGAAGCCCTTAGTCTTAAGGTGCTAAGATCAAGGTGTGGGCAGGGCTGGTTCCTCCTTCTGGAGGCTCCAGGGGAAAATCAGTTCCAGGCCTCTTCCAGCTTCTAGAACTGCCATTGTTCCCTGGCTCATGGCCACACCACTCTAATCTCTGCCTCCAGGGTCATACTGACCCCGTCTTCTTCTTACCAAGGGACTGCATTTAGAGCCCAATAGAAGACTCTACACATGGACATCTCCAGATGGTCGACACCGAAATCAGATTGATTATATTCTTTGCAGGCAAAGATGGAGAAGCTCTATACATTCAGCAAAAACAAGACCGGGAGCTGACTGTGGCTCAGATCATAAACTCCTTATTGCCAAACTCAGACTAAAATTGAAGAAAGTGGAGAAAATCACTAGACCATTCAGGTATGACCTAAATCAAATCCCTTATGACTATACAGTGAAAGTGAGAAATAGATTTAAAGGACTAGATCTGATAGACAGAGTGCATGATGAACTATGGACACAGGTTCGTGACATTGTACAGGAGACAGGAATTAAGACCATCTCCAAGAAAGAGAAATGCAAAAAAGCAAAATGGCTGTCTGAGGCCTTACAAATAGTTGTGAAAAGAAGGGAAGGGAAAAAGGGAAGTGAAAAGCAAAGGAGAAAAGGAAAGATACACCCATTTGAATGCAGAGTTCCAAAGAATAGCAAGGAGAGATAAGAAAGCCTTCCTCAGCGATCAATGCAAAGAAATAGAGGAAAACAATAGAATGGGAAAGACTAGAGATCTCTTCAAGAAAATTAGAGATACCAAGGGAACATTTCATGCAAAGATGGGCTCGATAAAGGACAGAAATGGTATGGACCTAACAGAAGCAGAAGATATTAAGAAGAGGTGGCAAGACTACACAGAAGAATTGTACAAAAAAGTTCTTCACGACCCAGACAATCACAATGGTGTGATCAGTCACCTAAAGACAGACATCCTGGAATGTGAAGTCAAGTGGGCCTTAGGAAGCATCACTATGAACAAAGCTAGTGGAGGTGGTGGATTTCCAGTTGAGCTATTTCAAATCCTCAAAGATGATGCTGTGAAAGTGCTGCACTCAATATGCCAGCAAATTTGGAAAACTCAGCAGTGGCCACAGGACTGGAAAAGGTCAGTTTTCATTCCAATTCCAAAGAAAAGCAATGCCAAAGAATGTTCAAACTACCACACAATTGCACTCATCTCACATGCTAGTAAAGTAATGCTCAAAATTCTCCAAGCCAGGCTTCAGCAATATGTGAACCGTGAACTCCCAGATGTTCAAGCTGGTTTTAGAAAAGGTAAAGGAACCAGAGATCAAATTGCCAACATCTGATGGATTATTGAAAAAGCACGAGAGTTCCAGAAAAACATCTATTTCTGCTTTATTGACTATGCCAAAGCCTTTGACTGTGTGGATCACAATAAACTGCGGAAAATTCTGAAAGAGATGGGAATACCAGACCACCTGACCTGTCTCTTGAGAAACCTGTATGCAGGTCAGGAAGCAACAGTTAGAACTGGACATGGAACAACAGACTGGTTCCAAATAGGAAAAGGAGTACGTCAACGCTGTATACTGTCATCCTGCTTATTTAACTTCTATGCAGAGTACATCATGAGAAACACTGGGCTGGAGGAAGCACAAGCTGGAATCAAGATTGCCGGGAGAAATATCAATAACCTCAGATATGTGGATGACACCACCCTAATGGCAGAAAGTGAAGAAGAACTAAAGAGCCTCTTGTTGAAAGTGAAAGAGGAGAGTGAAAAAGTTGCCTTAAAGCTCAACATTCAGAAAACTAAGATCATGGCATCCAGTCCCATCACTTCATGGCAAATAGATGGGGAAACAGTGGAAACAATGAGAGCCCCAAACAATTTTGGAGGGCTCCAAAATCACTGCAGATGGTGATTGCAGCAATGAAATTAAAAGATGCTTACTCTTTGGAAGGAAAGTTATGACCAAACTAGACAGCATATTAAAAAGCAGAGACATTACTTTGTCAACAAAGGACCGTGTAGTCAAAGCTATGGTTTTTCCAGTGGTCATGTATGGATGTGAGAGTTGGACCATAAAGAAATCTGAGCACCGCAGAATTGATGCTTTTGAACGGTGGTGTTGGAGAAGACTCTTGAGAGTCCCTTGGACTGCAAGGAGATTCAACCAGTCCATCCTAAAGGAAATCAGTCCTGAATATTCATTGGTAGGACTGATGCTGAAGCTGAAACTCCAATACTTTGGCCACCTGATGCGAAGAGCTGACTCATTTGAAAAGACCCTGATGCTGGGAAAGATTGAAGGCAAGAGGAGAAGGGGACGACAGAGGATGAGATGGTTGGATGGCATCACCAACTCAATGGACATGGGTTTGGGTGGACTCCAGGAGTTGGTGATGGACAGGGAGGCCTGGTGTGCTGCGGTTCATAGGGTCCCAAAGAGTCGGACATGACTGAGCGACTGAACTGAACTGAACCTCTCCCCATCTCAAGGTCCATAATCCCATCTGCAAAGTTGCTTCAGCCATACAAGGGGACACATTTACAACCTTGCAGGCGTTTTTTTAGCTGACCACACAGGCCCCTCCCCTCTTGCAGATGACAACCCTGCTCCAGGAGAAACCACCATCTCCAGTTCTGATGGCTCAGCAGGTAAAGAATCTGCCTGCAACGCAGAAGACCCGGGAGATGCCAATTTGATCCCTGAGTCGGGAAGATCCCCTGGAGGAGGGCATGGCAACCCACTCCAGTATTCTTGCCTGGAAAATCCCATGGATGGAGGAGCCTGGCAGGCTACAGTCTATGGGGTCGCAGTCAGACTGACTGAGCAACTAAGCACAACAGCACAGCCAGCTCTGTGCTGTTTTCTTTACTTGTCTGCATCCACATCAGTATGCATCCCCGAACAGCGAGTTCCTGAGTCTGCCTGCTTTGAGCTTTGTGCAGAGTGAACCACACGTGGGTCTGTTTTGCAACTTGCTTTCTTTCCTCAACATGTTGATAGTTTCCAGTGAATGATGTCGGATTTGTGATCGAAGATTTAGCTTGGAGACCAGGGACCAGGCTTGATCACTTAAGAGCTTTTGTGTAGCAGAGTTTTATTAAAGTGAAAAAGGAACAAAGAAAGCTTCTGCCCGGGGGCTTCCCATGCCGCAGCTGCCCCCGGGCATCCCCCGCCGCCGCCCTCGCCGCGGAGCCTCGCTGAGCCGAGCTCTTGAGCTAACCCACGCTAACGGGGGGCGTCCGGGAGGCGGTGGCGCAGGGAGGGGCCCGACGTGCGCACGCGGTCCCAGCGGCCGCCACGGCTGACAGCGGCCCCGCGGGGGGCGCGGCGTTGGCGGCCCGGCCGCTGGACCGGGGAGTGGAGGCCCAGGGCCCCGCGTCTACTTTCAGGGCCCCTGGGGCTGCAGGCGCGGACGACGAGGGCCCAGTGAGGCGCCAAGGGAAGGTCACGGTCAAGTACGACCCGCAAGGTGCTATGGAAGCGCCTCAACCTGGAGGAGTGGATCCTGGAGCAGCTCACTCGCCTCTACGACTGCCAGGAAGAGGAGATCCCGGAGCTGGAAATCGATGTGAATGAACTCCTGGACATGGAGAGCGATGATACCCGGGCTGCCAGGGTCAAGGAGCTGCTGTTTGACTGTTACAAACCCACTGAGGCCTTCATGTCTGGCCTGCTGGACAAGAACCAGGGCATGCAAAAGCTGAGCACACCCCAGAAGAAGTAAGGGTCCTCGACTCAGCTGAACGGTGGCTCCACAGGACAATCGCTGCCCCCCCAACCCCGACCTAATAGCAATAGCAATACCAGGAGGCCCCTCGGCCAGGCCTGGTGCCCCAAGCAGGGCTCCCCATGCCCCTGCCCCAGGGGCCTCTTCCCTGCCCCCTCAGTTTTCCATTTTTGGGGTTTTTTATTATTATTAAACTGATGGGACTTTTTGTGTTTTTATAGTGACTGTGGCGCGGGCCCTTTAATAAAGCTGCTGCTGCTGCTGTTAAGTTGCTTCAGTCGTGTCCAGCTCTGTGCAACCCCAGAGACAGCAGCCCACCAGGCTCCTCTGTCCCTGGGATTTTCCAGGCAAGAGTACTGGAGTGGGTTGCCATTGCCCTCTCCTTAATAAAGCTAGGATACACCTTTGGCGCAAAAAAAAAAAAAGAGAGAGAGAGAGAAAGCTTCTGATATAGACATCAGAAGGGGACCGGAGAGTGCCCCCACTCACTAGTCTTATCAAGACCTTATATACTTTAACCAGACCCACTCCCATTTCTTAAGATAACAAGATTAGTCAGAAGGTTCTTGTTAAGGAGAAACATGTCCTCAAGCAAGATACTTTGCTATATTGACTAAGACAAAGCAATATAAAACAAAACAAAACAAAACGTTGTCCTTGTCTCCTCCTTGAGAGCCCCGGACCCCTCCCTCCTTCTCAAGGGCTCCAGACCCCTTTCTTCTCCTCCAGGACCCCAGACTTCTTATCAACCTGCCTAGGAATTGATTCTCGTGATTTGATGTTCATCCATGTGGACATAAGGGGCTCTAGTGTTAGCTTCTTGCCTCTCTGGTGTTGCGTATCTGTCCATTGATGGGTAGACGGAGTGCAACTCTTTTCCACTGGTGGCTAAATTCCCTGGCCTTGCACAGTACTTTCTCTCTTTTAAAAGAAACTCTTTAATAACCCCACAGTAGACAGATAACTCACTGGATGCCCAGCCCCCAGGGGAGACACACTTGGTCACAGGGACACTGACAGCATTCCAAAAGCATTCTGAGAAGTGTCTCTTCCTGGGGCTTATGCTGTTAAAACATTAGAGGGTGTTTTTCCTCTTACAAATAGAAAGCTGGGTTTTAATACAGAACAGATTAGTGCCTGTTGGGGGAGCTTTGTGTCCTGGGGAGCTCTGTGTCCCTGTAGGAAGTTCTGCATGTCCTGAAGGGGGCTCTGTGCCTTGAGGGTTCTGTGTCAGCTATGTGTCTGTGGGTAGTTCTGGGTCCTGGGGTGGGGGGCAGTCTGTGTCCCTGAGGCGAAGGTCTCTCTATGGGGATGTGGAGGGTGGGGGTGGGAGAGTCTATACATTCATTTACACTTGACTCTTGAACAACATAGGGGTTAGGGACGCCCGCCTGTCACACAGTAAAAAAATCCGCGTCTAATTTATAGTCTTCCCTCTTATCCATGATATCTACGGTTCTGCAGCTTCTGGATCTAACCAACCAGGGTCGTGTAGGTAGGCCCGTGGCGTGCATTCTTGAAAAAACAATCTGCTTGTTAAGTGGCCCCGGATTGTTCAAGGGTCATTTGTACTTCCATTTCCTCACTTCCACCCATTTTGCTCTTTTCGCGAACATTTTACTACTAGCACACCTGTTAAAAACTCCACAAAGCATTGTTGTTTATACTCAGATACTTATCCTTTTATCAATTAAAAATAAGAAAATCTCTTACCCTAATTTACATGATTTCCGGAGGGGGAGGGCTTGAGTTAGTGTGAGAGTCTGGGTCCTGCCTGCTTCTTTTGAGGGGCACGGCTCGGGTATCCAGTCAGGTGGTTCCCGCCCTCAGCCCCGCGCTCCAGAGATGCGACCCCGCCTCTCAGGTCAGGCCCCGCCCCCAAACCGAGTCGACCCGTCCTCTTCGGACGCGGCCCCGCCCCCACGTAGACGTGACGCTCTCGGCGTTCCCTCCCCGCCCGGCCGCGGGTGGATTGCTCGGCGCTCTGTGGTTCCCTGGCTGCGCGCGCAGGCGGTGGGCCTTTCGCTTCCGGCCGCGGCAGCGTCGCTTCTGCCCAGACGGATCCCGGCGGTCGACCTCCCGGAGCGGCATGCGGCGCTGAGGCGCGGTGGACCCCGCGGCGCCATGAACCTCCTGCCCTGCAACCCGCACGGCAACGGGCTGCTCTACGCCGGCTTCAACCAGGACCATGGTGAGGAGAGCTCGTCAGTGGCCCCGGCCCTCCCTGCCGCCGTTTCCCCTCCGAGCGGGGTCCCGCCCTCAGCCCTGCGGCGGCGTCCTCACCGGCTTCAGGCCTCTTCCCCTCCCCTCGGCGTTCTCTCCCCTGCCCCTGAAGCCGCCCTCCTCCCCCAGGCCCCTCTCCCCCCGGCCCAGGCCGCTTCCCCGCCGCCCTGACCCCCCACCCCCATCCAGGTCGGACACTGATGGGATTTTCTGGGGCGGCGTCTGTTCTTTCTTGCCGGTTTAGGGTCCCCAGCGGCCGGGACGGGGTCGCATCGAAGTGAGAACGCCTCTGCAGGCCCAGGACCTCGTCCGCGGAGGTCCTCACCTTTTCTCCTGATTTTCGTAGAAAATGCTGCCGGACTCACACTTTTTTTCTTTTTTTCTTTTGTTGGGTGGCAACCGGACTGTTCAGCCCGGCTTTGGGGGAGATGGCTTTTTTCGCCTTCCTGAAATCCTGCGTGATGCGGGACTGCGCCCCACTTTAGCCCAGGGAGGGGGACCCGCGTCGGTTCTGAGGGTTCGCCTTGGAAGCCCGTTTGAAGAGGATCCAGAAGCAGGAACTGCAGGATCCGTGTCTGTGGAGCCAGTTTGGGGTAGAGTTACGTAGGCCGGGCGGGGGTCGCCTAGCTGTGTCAGCGCGTGGGCGCCTGGGGTGCTGGCTCCAGGGTTCTGACTGTAGAGCCCCGGGAGAGTGAAGTGTGTTCTGGGAACCGAGGCAAGGCCGGGATTTCCTTCAGGGAGGAGTCCTTAAGGGCGGGAAGAGTTCTTGGGGGGGTGGAATTGGACGAGGGGGAAAATGTGGGATGCGGGCGGCTGGGCTGGGGACCGCAGGGGTTGTGGGGTCTGCTTTGGGGGCCAGAAGTTGGGCATCGGGCAGTGTGTAGCTGAACACTGTGGATTTTGATTTCCAAAGGAGGGCCAGTAGGTTTCTTAAAAGGTTCTGATAGTTGAAAACTCATTAAGGAGTTAACCGTGGTGTAGCAACTTAAGAAATGTGCTTTCAAGGGAAAGAAGTGATTGATATTAAGGGCAGGGAGAGGCAGTCCTAAAAAAACAAACACGGAAACAGAAAGCTTACTAACTCTGTGGCCTTTAAATCCAAGATCATACGGATACGACTGAGCGACTAGGCACACATATCTGTCTTGGAGCAGATGAGGAATCCTTGTAGTAGGTTTCAGTATAATAATTGAGACTCACAATAAAGCTAATTATTTTAGAAACCAGTGAAGTTTATAATGTTTTTATAAAGGTTTCATCAAAGATTATTTAGAAAATACAGCTCTGGCTTTTAAATGGATATATTTCAGTTGCCTGAAAACTACACTCTCACTTTTGTAAAACCGCCTTATTTCTTGGTAATAGTTACAAGGAAAACTTACAGTGTTGCTGAAAAAAAAATGCATTTATACTTAACTTTCTTGTTACCCTTAGCTTAATTCCCTATAATATATATGTATACCAGGTTGTTGAGTTAGTTACATTTTGTTTTTATATTGATTTTTAATTTTTATTCAGCATATTTAGCACTCTCATTGAAACTTTAGCTTTAGAAACCTTTGCTGATAACTTTAAATTGTTCACACTTTTGACTTATCTTCTCCCAAAGATAAGTTGTATTACAATTTCGAGATTCTGAAGTGTTGATATGTGTGCGCTTCTATAATCTGGCTGCTGTTTTTCTTTCCCTTTCTGTGGGAAACAGAAGGTTTGAGTGGAAACACTTCTGTAGACTAGCTTCTCTTGCTGGGACCTAGTCTGAGGCCACAGACTGACTTCGCTGGCTCACTTGGCTGTGGATCTGGAGTGTAGGTGAAGAACACTTGAGTATGGAGTGCACGTGGTTCATGTATAGAAGAATGCCCTTCAGTGATTCTGTTGATTCAGTGATGCCCTGTTGCCAGTTGGCTTTCTCTGCACTGTGCTTGGTCACCCACTGTTGGCTTGCGGACTTCTCTGTGGGGAAAAGTTTCATTAAGATAGCAAGGACGGAAAGGTTCATGCCAACTGTTGTGTGATAACCAACTAAAATCAGTTAATTTATTTCTCCCATCCCCTAAAATAGCAAGGATAATGCCTAGCCTTCTTAAAGAGTGGTTTCCAGTCTTGTGTTTGTAGGACCTTTTTTCTAGCTTTTTACTGAAGTGCATTACTCTTACAGAAAAGTGCATATATCCTAAGTATTCAGCTTGGTGAATTTTCCAAACTGAACTCACCTTCCACAGCACCCAGGTTAAGAAACCAAATACCTGGGCACCCTGTGCTTCTTCAGGCCACTTGCCCAGTCTAACTTCAAGTGACATAGATTAGTTTTGCCTGTCTCTGTATTGTATTTTGTTTCTGGCTTTTTTGTTCAGTATTGTGTTTGCAAGAGCCTTTTTCCCATACTGTTGAGTATAATTGTAGATCATCCTCATTGGTGCAGTATTTCTTTGTGTGACTCCATCACAGTTGGTTTGTCCGTGCCACCTTTGGTAGGCATTTGGGTAGGTTCCCAGTTTGGGGCCATTTTCAGCATATGAGTGCTGCTGTGACCATTCTGTTACCTGTCTTTTAGTGAATGTATGTTGTCATTTTTACAAGGCTTGTATACCTAGAAGTAGAATTGACAGTGGCAGTCATGCAAACAGTTTTCCACAGTGGTTGTCCTGGTTTGCCCTCCATTACCATGCCTCTGCACACTCATTTTGGCCATTTTGGTGGATGTTTAGTAGATCTCATTGTGGTGTATATGTGAGATTGTATTTGCATTTCCCTGATTCTGTAGGTTTATTAAGCATTTGGATATTCTCTTTTGTGAAACGTCCAGATCTTTTGCTTATTTTTGTATTGGGTTGTCTGCCTTTTCTTATGGATTTATAGGAATTGTTTGTGTATTTTATACAAGTCTTGTCAGAAATAGGTGTGTTCGGGAGAAGACAAGTAAGATCGGTACTGGCTTAAAACTGGTGGAAGGTGTAATAGTTGAGAAACAAAAGGAAAACTTTTGACTTTTGTATTTCCATATTTTCCAGAAAGCCAAACTCTGATTCTTCTGTCCAGATTACATGATTCCAGTAACACAAAGAGGGAGTTACAACCCAAAATAAAGGATAATAAGTAACATTGCACTTGCCAGTGAATGTCAGACTCCAGGCCCAGATAAAGTTCATTTCAGAGTCTGAGAGTTAATTACAGAACAGATTCCAACTCCTGGGAAAGCTGTTACGGTCTTTGTAGTTTTATGCATAACTTGGACCAAAAAAATAGAAGCATGTTGTTCACACTGGGGGGATGGAGTGGTTGATAGAATAATGTCATCCCAGTGCTGGAACATGGATCAAAACCAGAAGAGACTCTGAGGGTGGCTTTGGCTTTCAGGTCAGTGATGTGTCTTGGTGAGGGTCCAGCCACTGCAGCTTGTCTTGGGAAAAGAAATGGAACGTTTGGTGTTTCTCTTTCTGGTCACAAGCTTCATATGAGCCAGCAGTCGAACTTGGTGGTGTTGATGGAGATTAATGTGGTCTTGATCACGCTTAGGCAAGTGAAGTCCAGGTCACAGGGTCATCTTAAAACTTCAGTGCTTCCTTCACTTCCTCACGGCATCTTCAGTTGGACCATTAACAGTCTGGTGTGTAACTTGGGGATGGTGACTGAGATGGGTTTAGGGAGTTAGGATTAGTTCCAGGTGGGAGTGAGGTCATGGAGACCTCAAGCTGCCTTCTAGTAGACCCTCCTACTAGCCCTTCCACCCCTTCTTCAACTGGATGTGTCCCTGCCTGCTGAGGTGGCCTGCTTTGTGGCTATCCTTGTGGACTCTCTTGTTTGTTGTTGCCTCTCTAGGGCTTGGTGCCTGATACAGCCCTGGAGAGGTGTGTTGGGAATAGGGAAGCCAGTGGTGAGCATTAGAGGCTGGAGTTGAGGGACATGTGGGGTGGCAGAGTGGCTGGTTCGGTAGATGGTGAGCCCCTCTTGCAGGAGTTAAGTGTTGGAGCAGAGAGCTTGGTCCGTGGGATGCCAGAAGGGCCCTGCGGGGGCAAGTGGAGTAACATGCAAACTCTTTGATAACAGTCCATGAGGAGAGTCATCATGACACATGCAGACCACATCCGTGTGGCCTGAGCATTCACAAGAGTTCCTCAGAGAGGTCGCTGTCTCTGGACCTTTTGAATGTGCTGCTCCAGGCCTGGGGTCTTCAGCTGGGACCCCAGTGAGGTGATTAATTTGTCTCTCTCACACTTTAGGTTGCTTTGCGTGTGGGATGGAAAATGGATTCCGAGTCTATAACACCGATCCACTGAAGGAAAAAGAGAAACAAGGTAAGAGTAACACATTTCTTGGTTTCCAGCCGTTTCCAGCCTTCAGAGTAGAGGTACTGTGTTTCAGATTGGAGCGGAGTGGGTTGTTCATGGCCATGTCACCCTGGACAGGGCTCTTGTCTCCCTTGTGTTGAGCTTCTGTGAGTGCTGGGCTCTGTGGACTGGGTGCAGTAATGATTCAGTGGGTATTGGTGACTCTGGTGAATCCAGCACTGCTGGCCCTGCTGAGAGAACCAGGTGTGGTTGTGCCGGCCTCTTCATGCTTCGTGTCCAGTATGAAGCTGTAGGGAGCTGAAGTGAGGGGTTTAGGTACAGTAGGTAGGACTTTGACTCTTAAAATAACTTTTTCTTCAAAAATACTAGTGTGGCAATAAATTATAGTTGCTTTTGTTTGCTTATTTCAGTGTCTTTTTTTAAAATTTCAGTGTCTTAAATTATGTTTTCATGGAATACAAGTTTTCACAAGCTGAAATCAGGAATTCTTTTGGTGAAATAAAATAATGGTGGTCCTTTTCCCATTTGGCAGGAAAAATGTGTAATTTAACGGGTAGAATTTTCCCATTTGCTTCTTTCCTTCGTATTTTTCTTAAGCTTTTAGTGACTCCTGGTCCTTACCTGCCAACAGATGAACAAATCTCAGATAAATCATAAACAGTGAGAAACCTCCTTTTTCTTCCTGCAGTTGTGGTTTTGGTTTTTATTCAGTGTGCAAGTTATATTTTCTGATGCAAGAGCTGTTTCTCATCTGTGAGAGGAAGTCAGTGCATTCTTATGCTCCCCTATCAGCCCCCTTCCGTTTTGACAACTAATAGTCTACATCAGGGATTTTCAGAATTTTTTTTTCCCATCAGTGAAACCTCTTTGTCAAGTAAATTCTTCTATACAACCCTGGTATGTAAACCAGCAAGTGATACTTTATTTCTAGGAGTTTATTTTGTAAGCTGAAGTCTGTTCAGTTCAGTCGCTCAGTTGCATCCTACCACAGCCATGGACTGCAGCATGCCAGGCTTCCGTGTCCATTACCAATTCCAGAGCTTACTCAAACTCATGTCCATTGAGTCGGTGATGTTGAAGTCTGTAATTTTTATGTATTAGAGAAAGACCAGGGTAGCCAGGTGGTAAAAGGCTCAGATTCTGGGCCCACACTATTTAGATCCCAGTCCTGCTCTTCCCCATATCAGGTTGCTGTGTGATATGGGGCAGGAGTAACCTTGGTCAGGTTACTCACCTTCTCTTGGCCTCAGTTTCTTTTTGTGTAAAAATGAAAATGTTAACTGCCTACCTCCTAAGTTTATTGTAAAGATGAATGAATTAGGATGAGGGAGACACACAGGCTAGTGGCAGCACACACACCCAAAGTGCTTTGTAAGCTTATTCGCTTGTCATTGGTGGCAGCAGTGTTACCTTTAAAGAGTGGGTCTTTGGAATTAGTGAGGGTTACGGGAGATGCTGGGAGTCTTGTCTCAGTCTTTTATGCTTCTGTCTTCTATTTAATTTGTTTTGGTTGCATTGTAAATTAAGACAGTTCTGTTTTATACAGAAAAATAGTTCCAAAGTATTTTGAAACAGCTTGCCTTGCAAACTTCCGGATGCTTTTTACCTAAATTGACGTAGAAACTTAGGAACTAGACTTCAGTGTCAAAGTTGGTCATTAACGGCATATTAAAAGTTGCTTCCTAAGTAATGAAATGTTTACAGTGAATCTAGGATTTCTTATAACAGTAAGTTAAAACAAGAAGTATCTCAACCTCCAGGAAGGCTTGCTATTGTCATGTCACATTGCTGTGTCGGTTCCCCGTCTCTGCTCCGCTGCACTGTGTCGGGGTCAGACTGTCTCTGAGTTTCGCTTGTGGCGAATTTTATACTTGCCAGGGATCTAGCAGAGCCATGTGATGCTTACTGATGGCGTGTTTAAGGACTCCACCTACATGCACTTACAGGCTGGTCGGCTGCTTTATTTCTGGCAGCGAACTCAAAACAGGCAGAAGACTTGACCTTGTTCCTGTTTTATCGTCGAGATTTGCTTTCCTTTATGAGAAAGGAAGGGTGCCTGCATTGGAGGGTCATTCCCAGATCTGGACTTTTAGCCTTGTCTCCACTGTGACCATGGCTCTGCGTAGGGGGACAGCACAACAGGCTGTGATCGGTGGGCATCTTGCAGTCACACCCACTGCTGGATGGAGCTGGCAGTGCCAGGAAGCCATCTTGGGCATCCTGGACCCCCAGTGGAGGCAGCGTTCTCCTCCAAGGTGTTGGAGGTCCTGTGTCCCAAGCGCAGAGCAGAGTGGCTCACTCAGGAGGAGGGGGAGCCCTGAGAGCGCAGCCTGGGTGGCGTTCTCACTAGGGTGCTACAGGGCCAGAGCATAGGACTCTGATTCACGCATATCACACACACACCCAAGCATATCCTGGCAAGAAGGTTCAAGTCATAATTTGAACAAAGATGTGTCAAGAGTAATACATTTGGATAAAATTATATCTAAGTGGTTATAGAAATGAAAGGAGTACTAAAAAGTTAACTCCAGTCTTCATTTAGAAACACAACCCTCCCACATTCCAAAGGTGACTAGAACTTATGTAGCCCACGCTCGATGAACTTGCAAGGTCCTCAAGCCCCTTGTCTTCTGCACTGCCTGACTCTTCTTCCACACCGCCAGTGCTCACACGTGTAACATGGGCAGCCGTGTGTGGGGAGCAGAGGGCACACGAAGGCCTAGACGGGATGACTCGTGACATATGGGACAGCAGGTGAGGCCACTTGTTTCTGAGCCCACTAAGCGCTGCACTGGGGGTGGAGGATGCAGTGATGAATAATGTGGGCAGGGTCCTTGGTGAGACCACCCAGTGACTGGAAATAACAGATGACCTGTCTGCACACGGTCCATGATGCTGCCTAGTTGAGCACCTCCCTGACCTGACAGTCTTTCAGGGTCTTACCCATGGCCCATCATCCTCCAATTTCAGAGCAGGTCGTGTGGGCTCCATGCCCTGTGTGGTCCGTCAGGCCAGCACGTTGTGGGTGAGGGAATGAGAGAGAAGTGGGAAGTGTGTGAGATGGAGGAGGCTGAGCTGATTGTGGGGGTAGGGCGAATGGGGTTGTGTCCACGTTAGTGATGGCTCTGGGGAGGGTGTGGAAAGGCACATTCCTAGCCTTGATGGTACAAGTTTAAATTGGTAGAACCTTTTTTGTAGAAAAATTTGACATACGGTTTATTTTCTATATTTACACACACACACACACAGTACCAGACCACCTGACCTGTCTCTTGAGGAACCTGTATGCAGGTCAGGAAGCAACAGTTAGAACTGGACATGGAACAACAGACTGGTTCCAAATAGGAAAAGGAGTATGTCAACGCTGTATATTGTCACCCTGCTTATTTAACTTCTATGCAGAGTACATCATGAGAAACACTGGGCTGGAGGAAGCACAAGCTGGAATCAAGATTGCCAGGAGAAATATCAATAACCTCAGATATGCAGATGACACCACCCTTATGGCAGAAAGTGAAGAAGAACTAAAGAGCCTCTTGTTGAAAGTGAAAGAGGAGAGTGAAAAAGTTGCCTTAAAGCTCAACATTCAGGAAACTAAGATCATGGCATCCGGTCCCATCACTTCATGGCAGATAGATGGGGAAACAGTGGCTGACTTTATTTTTCTGGGCTCCAAGATCACTGCAGATGGTGATTGCAGCAATGAAATTAAAAAACACTTTCTCCTTGGAAGGAAAGTTATGACCAACATAGATAGCATATTAAAAAGCAGAGACATTACTTTGCCAACAAAGGTCCATCTAGCCAAGGCTATGGTTTTTCCAGTGGTCATGTATGGATGTGAGAGTTGGACTATAAAGAAAGCTGAGCGGCAAAGAATTGATGCTTTTGAACTGTGGTGCTGGAGAAGACTCTTGAGAGTCCCTTGGATGCAAGGAGATCCGACCAGCCCATCCTAAAGGAGATCAGTCCTGAGTGTTCATTGGACAGACTGATGTTGAAGCTGAAACTCCAATACTTTGGCCACCTGATGCGAAGAGCTGACTCATTTGAAAAGACCCTGATGCTGCGAAAGATTCAAAGCAGGAGGAGACGGGAACGACAGAGGATGAGATGGTTGGATGGTATCACGGACTCGAGGGACATGGGTTTGGGTGGACTCAGGGAGTTGGTGATGGACAGGGAGGCCTAGTGTGCTGCGATTCATTGGGTCGCAAAGAGTCAGACACGACTGAGCGACTGAACTGAACTGAACACATACTCTGATCCAACAATCACACATAAAGGATTTTATCTGAAGGAAAAATTTTGGAAAAAGACAGTAGATGCTGTGGTACATGCTGACGAGAAGGAACAGCTGTGCCGCACTGTAAGAGCGAAGAAGTTGGAAAATAGTGTGATGGTGCCGTTGGTTTGAGTTCAGAAGTACACACATGATCTCGTTTATGGCTCTTCCTACTTTATGCTTTTCTGTGTTGTTTTATTTTTATAGTGATAATATGTGATTTTTAGAATGGGAAATAATTAAGCTATTTCTATTAAAAGAAAATGCCTGGGAAATAGGAAAGAAGCAGCTGAGGGTTGCAGGGCAGATGCCGTGTGAAGAGGCTGGGGGCTAATGTCATGCTGGAGGGCTGCGTTCTGCCTCTTCATACAAGAGCCTCTCAGTGGAGTGGAAGTTAAGCCAACACTCAGGACATCCTTCTCTCCCATTTTCTTTCAGTTTTCCAGGCATTAATACTGGAGTGAGTTGCCATTTCCTTTTCCAGGAGATCTTCCTGACCCAGGGATTGAACCCAAGTTTCCTGCATTGGCAGGTAGATTCTTTACTGCTGAGTCACCAGGGAAGCCCCTCTTATATGTAGTGGTCCAGTTTTCCCAGGGCTATTTATTGAAGAGACTGTCTTTTCTCCATTGTATTTTCTTGTCCCCTTTGTCATTTGCCTGCCAGTGCAGGAGATGTAGGAGACCTGGGTTCTATCCATGGGTCAGGAAGATCCCCTGGAGTAGGAAATGGCAACCCACTCCAGTATTCTTGCCTAGAAAGTTCCATGAGGTTGCAAAGAGTCGCACACGACCGAGCAGCTGAGCACACCTCACAGTCTCCCCATACCTGGTGAGTGCCAGGGAACCAGGTGATGCCCCTGGTGGTGGAGGCATGTCCTGGCCTGTGGGGTGGAGGATTCCTGGGCTGTCATGGGTCTGAGGCCACACACCAGCAGGGAGCGGTTTAAGGACTGAAGCATTGTAGTCCTTTGAGTTTGGGCTGTGGCCACATCCTGTTACAGCCAGAATTACTTGAGGTGGCTTGTGTGCCACAGGACAGTAAATTGTTTATAAGGAGAGCTGTGTTCCTTGTGGATAGTATTAAATACAGAGTCCTTTCTGGGGTTTCTACTAGGCCTTGAATTTGAAACTTCTCGAGTGAGCTGATGGACTTTGGGTCCATCTTGTGTGGCTCCAACTAGACAAGTAGGAGTCAATTCTTAGGTTAACTTCTGATTTTCAAAGGTTTGAGTTCCTTGCTTGCCCTCTGCTGTACCCTCACTGTCCCAGGAGCCTGTGGTCAGGACAGACCAGAGTGGGGGCTGAGGGGCCAGGGTGGGGGCGCCCAGCTGTGACATGAACCGTTTGGAGAGCAGTGTGCTCCTCTGACTCCCACACTCTTTGTGGAGGTTCTGTTGCTCCCCTGAGTATTAGACTTCCTTTTGTCATGGAGCACACCTGAAAATCTGCTGACATACTCCCCTTCACATAATTTTGTGAACATTTGTAAACATTTTGGACTTCCAGGGAAGAAGTGTTTAAAAGTGGTGAAAAGGAATTCCAGCTTTTGCATCAGACCATTTGAGATGCTTTCTCAGATCTTACATACTTTGCTGCACTTTAAATTATGAATTCAGATATTTCATACATTTTGCTGTATTGGCTTCTTAGGTGCTCAGTGTTTAGACATGAAAATACAGTTATTGATGCTGAGAGGTTTGAAGCTTTTATTTTCCTAGCTGGTCACTATTTTCATTTCTGATCATAGGTACAGATTGCTGATTAAAAATCAAATGCTGGGTAGGGGGGTAGGAAAAAAAAAAAAAATCAAATGCTGACTGTTTTTACCTTTTTTTTTTAACTGTAAAATACACATACTGACTTCTTTTTATCATTTCAGAATTTCTAGAAGGAGGAGTTGGCCATATTGAAATGTTGTTTCGCTGCAACTATTTAGCTTTAGTTGGTGGTGGGAAAAAGCCAAAATACCCTCCGAACAAAGGTAGGTAAAATAATCCCTCATTTAATAATGCATGTCACATGTAGTCCCGTCTTGAACTTTTTGGAGTATCTTTGTGTCTCTGGCCACACTGGATCTCCCCTGGTGGCCCTGTGACTCCTGAAGGGACAGAAGCATCCAGAAAGAGAGTGTTCTCTGCTGTTCCCAGGAGAAGAAACTTGTGACCAGAGTCACTGTTCCCCGTGGACAGAGAGCACCTGCTTTTCATGCGGGTTGACTGGATGGGGGCCTCCACTCCCGTTTTGTCCTGGGTGTTCTGCGGTGGGTGTTCTGTGCTGTGAGTTTCGTTGAAAGCCAGGTGTGGGGAGGCGACTTCTGCAGAGAGCCATGGACTCATGGAAACGCGAAGAGCAGAGAACGGCTGGGCTCTGGGTTGAAGAATGTTGTTCCTGGTGTGCATGTGTGAGCCTGTGTTCAAAGAGACGGCAGTGTAAAGGGGGTGGCTCTTTGAAAGTAAGGGAGAAACAGAAACTTTATGAGTTCAGCCGAATGTCATGTGTCTGTAAATGTAGGTATCATTTGGGGCACAAGGAGTAAACCCAGTGAAGGAGGGTAGAGCAGGGGAAGAGGGGCACGTGGACAGGGGAGAAGGTGGGGACAGACCCCGGGGCTTCAGATGCCAGGTGAGGGTGTGGCTGGGAAAGCAACGCCAGCAGTTCTCAGGAACAGTCTCAGGAAGCAGTTAAGTATAAGGCTCAGCAGACGTGGCGGTTGGAAGAAAAGAAAGGGGAGCTGTGTTCACAGAAGAGGCAAGAGAGGAAAGGGAGTGTGGGCATCAGGCAGATGCTAGAGATGGGAGGAACCCTGGGTGACCACTGCAGCCCTAGGGGACTGTTGAGTTGGAGCCCACTGGTGACAAGCTCCACCATGGAGACCTCTCTCTTTCAAAGCTTGGTGGGAAAGGAAAGGAGTATAGCAGGGGAGGTCTCCCTACAAAGAATAGAGATGGGGGTGAACTGGAGATCTGCCTGAGACCATGAAGCAAAGAAAGAGGGCAGGCACGGAAACGCAGAGTTCTATGTGGCCCTGGGCAGGCTTGGGCCTGACTGGCAGTTTCTCAGTAGAGTCTGGCAGGTTGTGTGGGCATGATGTGGGGAATGGAACCCACTCTCAGGTGAGAGTTTGCCCTGGTAACATGGGCCGAAGGGCAGGAAGCCTGGCTGCTGGCCAGGTCATTGCCAGCGTGGCGTGGATGGGCAGGACTGTGACTATGAGTCCTGGAAGAGGCCACCCAGAAGTGACAGTCCTGCAGTTGTGCTGGGGCCAAGGGCAGGTCTTGCAGTGGAACAAGAATTACCTGACCTGGGCTCCGTGGGAATAGGCACAGATCCTGCTGCTGGATCAGCCTTTGTCATATGAAGAATTTCATCGATAATGGGTGAGGAGTCAGGAGCCTGGCCCTACCTGTGGCACTGTTGGGGGGAGGAGGGGGTCACTGCTCCCCACCCCAAGGAAGCAGTGGATTGGATAATCTGGGGTCTCTCACCTGTAGCATCTTAGTCTCAGTAAACAAAAAAATTCTGAGAAGAGAGTCTCAGGAATTTTACAGACTTAGAAGAAAGCAATTTTCTAACTGAACATTTTGAGTAAAATGTAAGCTTTTTGTAGTGTGCTAAAGGTGATTTTTAAGAAAAGAACTTGGTCTTTATTAAACTTACAAAAGGTTAAAAGTATATGTTTTCAGTAATGTCAAAATTACTTCTAAATGTTTTCATAATTGCCAGTTAAGATACATGGTGTTACAGTGTAAAGAATCTAGCTTCTTTGGTTTGTGAGAACAGAATAAAACAGGACTGGAGGAGGCTGGTTGTCACGGTGACCAGCTGGGTCCAGACAGGGTGCTGTTCAGGGAGCAGAGAGGCCAAGACAGAATCCCGCCTAGTACATTGTAAATTTCTAGTTCCCTGCAGCAAAGCAGCTCGCCGCCTTCAGAGGGCACAGGGAGTTGGCATTAACTGGAGTGAGTCCTTCTCACTGTGTCCTGTCACTTTTGTTTTGTGAGTGAAAATTCATGCTGCTGCCTCTGGGGCTCCATCATGCTATTTCCAAACATTTCTGAAAATGGGGGTCACCTGTTTTTGTGACACCGTTGACATCCTTCTGTCTGGGCTTCTGTCTGGTTTGAGCCGGTTCATGTTGAGTTACAGACTTCTGGTGTTAGGTTGCAGGGCCAGGGGAAGTTCATTGAATTGCCTTTTGTGTTCAAGAGTAGAGTGTCCTTTGCCCAGAAAAGTTGTGACCATTTGGTTTTGGAATGATACTATTTTCACTAAAGTAACTGTCTACTCACTGACATATTGGTGCCCTTTAAGGAGGAGCTGATGGGAGAAGTTTATCACAGATGATGTTTCAAGGAGTAAGAAGATAATTCTTTGCTTCATTTTTGAGTGGTTATGAATTATAACTAACCTCTTCAATAGTAAATACATTCTATGTTAATAATTTTGGCAGTTCTAGTAGGCTGGTATTCAGTTTTTTCCTAATTTGAAACTTAGATGACACTTACCCATTCTAACAAAATTGACCCCTGAATCCACCCCCTGAACTGTTGTTGGTCACATGTTGAGACCTTTAGGGGAACATTCTTTCCCTTCCATTCTCAGTCAGCTGTGACCTGACTGTGGAGGGAGCTTATTTCCCTCACCCCACGTACCTCATACCCAGCTTTTCAAGTGGAGAAAAGAGGAGGTCTGGACACACACTCCTGATCCTCCAGGATTGACTGTAAGTTGTCTCAGCCCCTGGGGTGTAAACTGCCGATCCATCCTGACGGAAGCTTGTGGTGTGAGCAGAGCGAGAACAGTCGGGGCTGAAGAACCCTGGCCCGGGTTTTTATGTGTCTAATTTCCTCATGAAACAGCCCTTTCTTTTCTTGATCCAAGTTTATCTCCAGCACTGGGTACCGGTGGTTGGGCTTGCTTTTCGGCTCAGTCTAACGGAACCGAGGAAAGAGAGGTGGAGAGCAGTTTGCCTGAAAACTAGGCGAGGGTTGTTAGGGAGGAGGTTCAAGTGAGTGTGTGTGTGTAGAGAGGCAGGGGTTGGTACCTGAAGTGTGAGCAGGCGTGCCGGAGAGTAAGATGGGAGGGCGAGAGGGGGCGGGTGAGCAGGAGGGGTGGGTTTGAGACCTGGAGCCAGGACCTGGGAGAGCTTTATATCTAGGAGTTTATTTTGTAAGCTGGTCTGTAACTTTTATTTATTAGAGAAAGACCGTGTAGCGGTGGTAAAAGACTCTGGGCCCACACTGTTTAGATCCCAGTCCTCCTCTGCCCTTTGTCAGGTTGCTGTGTGACCTTGGGCAGGTTACCTTCTCATGGCCCCAGTTTCTTGTGTACAAATGAAGAGGATAACTGCCCCCCACCCCCATCAGGTGTTCCTGGTGTGAAGACTCCTTCAGGAGTGCCTCTAGCAAGCCAGCCCCCGGCCTGTTCGTTGTCGTGTTCATAAATTCTTTCTTGTTTCAGTGATGATCTGGGATGACCTGAAGAAGAAAACTGTGATTGAAATAGAATTTTCTACCGAAGTCAAGGCTGCCAAATTACGGCGGGATAGGTGGGTTTGGTGTCTCATTTTTCAAAGTAGAATAGTCACCTTCTCTGAAGATGGCTGAAATCATTTTATGTTGAAGGAAGAGACATGTTCGGGAAAATGATGTATAAAAAATAAGGCTGTAGTTTTTGACTCAAGAACATAAGGAAGACAGTGAGTTTCATTTGCCTCCTGGGATCGTTTAGGTGAGCAGTCAGTGGGCGTGAGTGCACCTCCATGGACCCAGCCCTGGGCTGCCCCTGCCCTCCAGCTCTCAGTCCTTCAGGGGGACCGTCCCACCCATCAGGTACAGACTGAGGACACGAGTTTTGACCCCTGAATTGCCTCCCTCTTAGCCCACGCTTGTCCACATCATGCCTCATAAATGTTTCAGTTTGAAGGTAAAGGAAAACTCAGGAACTGCTCACAGAGAGTGTCATTGAATTTCACCTGTTGAAAGTAGCCAGTCCCTCCCAGACATTGCCCCTCGTGTTAGTAGAACATGGAAGTTTTTCCTAGTATGTTGATAGCAGTGGAGCAAAGCTTCGATTTGTATGGTGGCGTGGGATGTGAATGGAGTCTGTCATCCTGCATTTGTAGGTAGACTTATCTTCCAGGAATGTCAGCATTTAGGGCTTGTAATAATGCAAATCCTGGAGTCAAATCAAGGATCTACTTTCTCACATTTCTGAATTGTCGAGACATGTCTAAAAGTGTGTTGAGATAGAATTTCTGTCTTTGTGTCCGACTTGGTTCTTGCTCTATAGATAGAATGGTTGATGAGAATGCCCCCACCACCACCACCCCACCTTGGGCTATACCTGCCTCTTCCCGGGTGGGAGGGGCTCAGTCCAAGTGTCAGCCTCCTGCCCTCGGGCTCCCTGTTGACCTACTCCGCAGACCTTGCTGCCCCGCTCCCGGGGTCAGGAATGGGGATGATCCTCTTGTATGTGGTTGTTGGAGTGTTTCTGTTTCCAAATAATAATATCAAAAGCCACAAAATGTTTGAGTTTCACTTTGAGGGAGAGAACATTCTGATGGTGTTTTCTTCTTTCCAGAATTGTGGTGGTTTTGGACTCTATGATCAAAGTGTTTACATTCACACATAATCCCCATCAGTTGCATGTCTTTGAAACCTGCTATAACCCTAAAGGTAAGAATCCAGAGGAGGACGGATGGTGGAAATGGGCTTCTTGAGTCCAGACCAGGTGGGAAGTTCTGAGGCATTTCCTTCTTTGCATGTGGCTTTGTTATTCATTGTATCATCTTTACTTTGCTTTTAAAATTTTTGGTTTTTTATTCTAGCTTTATTGAGGTATACTTTACATAAAACTCACTCATTTTAAGTGTGTCATGTGATAAACTTCAGTCACTGTAAACAGTCGTGTAGCTGCCACCACAGTAAGAGCAGAACAACCCCATCACCCCAGAGGCTTCCCAGGCTGCACGTTTCCCCACCTGACCTTCAGATTTTGCCTTTTCAGATGTCTTTGCTCTCTTTCTCTTAGCTTAATGTGTTTTAGATTCCTCCAGTTTTTTTTGTGTGTATTATTTTGTTCGTTTTTGCTAAGTAACATACTATCATATGGGTATACCACAGCTGTTGATCCACACCAGATTTATTGTATGTTAGGAATAGGAGCTGCTATGTATGTTTACATGCAGGTCTTTGTGTGGATATATTTTTTTTCATTTCTCTTGCATATATACTGAGGAGTACAATTGCTGGGTCATTCTTTAGATTCCACATTAAGTGTTAACGTACAGTATCTGTCTTTCTCTGACTTAGCAAAACACCCTCCATGTCATCCATGCTGTTGCAGATGGCAGGATTTCATTCTTTTTTTATGGCTGCGTTGTATTCCATCAGGTATATATCCAGTCTCTGTGTTTGATTGGAGCATCTGGTCCATGTACATGTGAAGTAATTATTGATAGGTGTGTACTTATTGCCACAGATTGCTTTAGATTCTTTTGGTAGGTCTTTGTCTTCCTTTCTTCTTTGGTTTCTTCTTTAGTGTTCCGTTTGGATTCCTTTCTCTTCTTTGTGTGTGTATCTATTATAGATTATTGGTTTGTGGTTACTGTGAGGTTTATATATAGCAATCAGTATGTCTGTGTGTGATTATTTTAAATGGCTGACCTCTTAATTTCAAATGCGTTTTAACGGCCCTACATTTTACTTCCCTCTCCCCACGATTTCTGGTTGTGGCATTGTGTTTTACATCTTTTTGTGTATCCTTAACTCCTTGCAGATATAGATGATTTTACTGCTTTTGTCTTTTAAACTTCCCGCTAGCTTTGTGTGTGGTGGATTTTACTACTACTACTCTATATTTGCCTTAACCAGTGAGCTTTTTCCTTTAACAGTTTTCTTGTTTCTACTTGTGACTTTTTCTTTTTTGCTTAGAGAAGTGCCTTTGCCATTTGTTGAAAAACTATTTTTTCTGCATTGGATTACTTTGATACTTTTTTTTTTTAAGTGTAAGATTTTTCTGGACTCTATTCTGCTCCAGTGGTCTGTGTTTCTGTCCTTACGCCAATATCAGGCCACCTGGATTTCTGGAACTTTAAGATAATTCTTGAAATCAGATAGAATAAGTCCTCTGATCTTGTTCCTGTTGTATAAGAATTGAAGGAGCTATTCTAGGACCTTTTACTTTCCTTGTAACTTGGTGACAGCTTGTCTGTTTCTTCAGAAAAGCCTGCAGAGATTTTTACTGTAATTGCACTTACTCTGTAGATGGATGAAGGTAGGTTCCAGCCTGAGGTCATAGGACAGCTTTCCACCTACCAGGTCTTCGGTTTTCCTTTGCAGTGTGTTATACAGTGTTTTCCATCTATCGTTAAATTTATTGTCGAATTTTGGGATTTTTTTATGTGTTTGTTAACGGATTCATGTTTAGATTTTATAATTTTGCATTCTCCCAAAAGACAGACATTTGATAAAGTTTATTTAATAATGTTCAGCAAATGTTTCCAATTATGAAGCCATCTCAAGGGAGCGAACTCTGCTTGGCTCCCTGCTTCCCTTTACTGGGAGAGGATTTTGTGACTAAATCTTACTTTTTTGTGAGACCTGGAAGGCAGAGAGTAGGTGTGGTTGTTTGAAAGCAGAAACATTGAGACGGTCCTGAGTCCTTGACAAGTTTCTTGTCTCTCTTTAGGCCTCTGTGTCCTGTGCCCCAACAGTAACAACTCGCTTCTGGCCTTCCCGGGCACGCATACGGGCCACGTGCAGCTTGTGGACCTGGCCAGCACTGAGAAGCCGCCAGTGGACATTCCCGCCCATGAGGGCGTCCTGAGCTGCATTGCTCTCAACCTGCAGGGAACAAGAATCGCGACCGCGTCTGAGAAAGTAAGTGGGTGTCCCTGTCCCACCGGAGGTCATGCCTCTAGAGTGACCTCGCCTGCTATAGGGTGCGGGCTCCTGGCAAACTAGGCCTTCCCTGAAGATCCCAACTCCCTGAGGTTCTTAGCCACCTTCACTTAGAAAGCAAGTCATAGCTGACATAGAGGGTCCAAAAGTCATTTTATTCAGTTGTGCTCTGTTTGGCATCGGCATTAGTGTTTCTCTTTCTGACTGGCTGTGGTAGCTCTAATTAAGATGCCATTTCCCTGGGGGGGCCTCAGACAGCCTCGGGCATCTGCCAGGGGCGCGTGTGTACGGGACTCCTAGAGGGCCACGTGTGGGCTTGGGCCCTGGGCTCCCTGGCCCTCTTTCAGCCCCTGCTGGCTGCTGTCAGACTCAAGAGAGTTCGGTTCGTTATCAGTGACAACAGGGGGAAAGTTGAGTTTTAGATTACGTGGGTGAGTTTGGGAAAGACTCCGATGGGCTCATGGGTTTGTGAATAACAATCATTTCAAAAAAAACTAAAAAGTTGTGAATCTTTGATAATGAAACACTTCACTGTTTTTCAAAGGGGACCCTTATACGAATATTTGATACTTCATCAGGGCATTTAATCCAGGAACTACGAAGAGGATCTCAAGCAGCTAATATTTATTGGTAAGAAAGCACGTTGTTTCACCCTAGAGAAGGGGCCCTGTGTGATCTGGAGGGAGCGGCAGGACCACCCGCATGAGGCAGGCGGGGGCTGCTGTACTGGAAGGGGCTGGGTTTTTAGTTCTTTATTATTACTGATTTAACTCTTTATCATGGAAATATACACAGAAGTAGAATATCACAGTTACCATGGACCTGTCATCCTGCATTTGTCAGAATTTGCCTGTTTTATTTCACCTCTTCACTGTCCCTCCAGCTTATTTTTTTGGTAGTGTCTTCAGGCAGACCCTGGAGGCCTTGTTAGCCTGTCTCTAGTCACTTCAGCCTCCAGTGAGGCTGACCTGGTCTCTCCATGGTGGTTGTTACCATGTCCCACGGTATCTGTAGCTCTTGAGGGGGCTGCACCCCTGCTTGGGCAGGACTTCAGTCCTTGTGTCTGTGGCTTTTGCAAGTGTGGAGCTGCACTTGGGCTTAAGTGATAAAAATGTAGCCAGTATCTGCATGTAGTGTCTGTGGGGCCTGTCATGCAACCCACTGTCCCATCTGTCTGCTCTGGGGCGCATCCAGCCAGTCCAAGTGACACCCCCCACCTTGGGGGCCAGATCATTGGAAGGGAGATTTTCTCTCCCGGGCAGCTTGTTGGGGTAGCCTCAGGGCCCCTGGGGTGGCAGAGTGGTCTGCTATTGGCACCTGTGGAGGGGCTGAGTCCTGGTTTTGACTTTGGTAAAATAACTGTCCTGACCACAGGGGTGTTGGAGCGGGAGAGCTGAGGTCAGGGCTCGCTCCTGTGTCCACACAAGCCCGAGACCCGAGCTTCATCTGCTTTCTCTGCAGCATTAACTTCAATCAGGACGCTTCCCTCATCTGTGTGTCCAGTGACCACGGCACGGTGCACATTTTTGCAGCCGAAGATCCAAAAAGGAATAAACAATCAAGGTAGGCTTCCCAATTAGAAGGATGAAGCGTTGCTTGAGTGCTCGCCCACTAGGTCTGAGTCACAGGCAGGATGCTTCTCATTGGTCATTCATTTGATTTTCTAAAAACCAGTGCAGATTACTTGATGCTAAGACTGGCATCACAACTCGCCCTGCCGTTAGCTCCTTAGGAAATGTGATGAGGTTCCAGGCGCCTTCTAGGGAGGTAGAGCTTGGTCCTGAACTCCAGCAGTCATCCTTGTGTTTGCCGTTCAGACAGTCGATTTGGTGGCAGTAGGACCCTGTGCCCCGTCTAGTGCTGATGGTTTCTGGGTTTCTAATAGAGCCATTTGTAACAGATAAGTTATTTTGTGTGAAAAATAAAAATTAAAAGCAAAAATAGAATTTAAATCATTAAGGCTAAACCAACAGTAAGGAGAGCTGTGTGTCTAACTTTGTCACGTGACCATAACTTCCTTTCTTTGCTTCCTTGTCCTCACAGTTTGGCATCGGCCAGTTTCCTTCCAAAATACTTCAGTTCCAAGTGGAGTTTCTCCAAGTTTCAGGTCCCCTCAGGCTCTCCATGCATTTGTGCCTTTGGAACAGAGCCAAACGCTGTCATTGGTAAGTGGTCCTTACGGGGGAGAGTGGCCCTGGGTGTGATCAGCACCACACCAGCCTCACTGGTGTTCCTTCCTCTTTCCTGGGGGTCCTGTGCATCCCTCTCGGGGTTCACACAGCTCCATGCCCTCTGGGGGTTCCTGGGAAGTTGGTAGTACAGATCATTTGGTCTTGGAACCAGCGACCTAAGAGGGTTCTCCCGTTGCTGCACTAGCTGAATAGATGCAGCTCAACCCCCCACAACAGTGGGTTCTCAGTGGAGCGTGCCCCCACGCACAGATCCCTGCGGGCGGCTCAGTGCAGGCTGCTTGGTTTTCACCCTGAGTGACGCGGTCTCCTCTGCCCAGCGATCTGTGCGGACGGCAGCTACTACAAGTTCCTGTTCAACCCCAAGGGAGAGTGTGTCCGGGACGTGTATGCGCAGTTCCTGGAGATGACCGACGACAAGCTTTGACCCTCCACCAGGAGCACGAGCACCGCGGCCCCTCGAGCTCCTGGGGCTGGTGACGATGGGCTGGAGGGATGGCCCAGGACCTTGTCGCGAAGCCATGCGTGGCTGTTTTCCAAAGCCAGGCCTCCTGAATCCAGTGTTAAAGGAAGAATCAGCAGGGCACGGGGACACTCCCGCCTGACCGCCGGCTTCCCCTTTCGCTTCAGTGGTTCTGCCGCATCCGCCATCTGCAGCCAGGGTTCCGGACAAACTGGGGGCACGTTGAGAAAAGGAGGGACAACGTGAGATTGGTTTGTGGCGCCAGATTCCATCCTTTTTGCTGAGTCTGTGATGGAGAGGTGAACACACGTGCAATCTTGGTTCTTTCTCACCAGATACAAGTGGGATTATCACACCGGCAGCCTTAGGAGGAGGAGGGAGGAAGCCCTTCTCCCGTCTAAACTGAAGAAAGTTTAGAGTTCACAGGCTTGGTGTCTCCCGCAGGAGCCACATATCACATGTCCCCCTCTTGTTGGAGCCATTGGAATTGAGGCAGCGCCAGGCCCACCCCGTGAGGCGCACCTGTGGCCTCCTGGTGACACTCTGGGTCAAAGGGAGGTCCCCTTTACTCGTAGGGAACAGAGTAACGCGTAGACTTGAAAACTGAGGCATAGAAGAACGCATCGCTTAATTCGGAGGATACGAAGGGAAACAGGCGTCTCAACAAAGCAGTACCCGGTCCCGTGGGCCTCGGCCGGCCGCTTCCACTTGCCTCTCTCACCGTCTTCTCTCCCCGTTTTTAAGAATAGCTGCACACTAACATTCTGGGAATGAGAGGCACATACTTTTTTTTAACATTTGGTAACTAAAATAGGTTATGGGCTCTATATTGTTAGTACTACTTGAGGAATATATTTAATTTTCTTAAATTTCCTTTAAACTTAATTTTGTTTTGATTTCAGGTTGCAAACATTAAAATCTGCAGCTGCAAGTTCTCAGTTTTGCCAGTTCTTTTACTGTCATGTAATCAACTAACTTTGTCTGTGGATTTCAGTGTAAAGTATGCATGTTACTTTTATGTGTATTTAGTCATGAAATTTAATTTTGCACACTTATTTGTAACGTTTCTTTTAAATAAACGTGGCTAATTTTGTTGTATTCTGTACCCATCAAGGGAAGAGAAATGTATGTTATAAAACCACAGCCCCAGTTTTGTTGGACTGCAGGCTGTAGGAACGGCCCAGTGTGCTTTGTGGCCTGAACTGTCTGTCCATGGCTGCGTGGGGGCCGGGTGCCGGTAGCAGCCCAGCTACAGGAGCAGAGAGGAAGAGAGTGGTGTCACTAGCAGTGTCTCTCGTCTCTGGTCAGGAGGCTCCACCTGAGGTCTCTCTGGGGGAAGGCGTGGTGTTGGGCCACCCATCAGTGTCTCTAACAACAGCCTTGACTTTGGGCCCAGGAGTAAGAGGAGGTATTTCACATCTGTATGATGACTAGTTTATATTTTCCCCAGTACAATGCCTTTAGTGTATCCAAATATACATTAAAGTAGGAAAAGAATTTTGCAAAGGTTGGTGTCATGGTGTGTGGAGATGCTGCAAGCTGGTGAGGAAAGCTGGGCTGAGTGAGGAGTCAGCTCACTGGTCCTGGGAGAGGCCATACCTGGGAACATTCCATATCCAGAATGTTCTGGCACGTCCATTAAGAGTCCACAGTGTGGGAGCAGGTACAGGCTCTGTCACCCCAGGCACAGCCTTGCATGCTTTGTAAAATGGGTGGTGTGTGAGTGACCCCCATCAAGAGGCTCTGGTTTGTCTTGGGGGTTTCCCCTTGGGATGGTGACAATACCACGTCTTGCCTGGGAAATGCCCTGGATAAGGCTCCTGGAGGGCAGGCTGAGGTCTGGAAGGCCGAGGTAGCATGGCACTATCCACCTTCCTCAGGCCTGTGCACGTGGCTTCACTTCACCCCCTCAGGGAGGTGGTGGGAAGAGCTGTCCCTGGCCAGTGGGCTGTTGGGTGAACCTTTCTCGGTTCATTTAGGGACAGCAGCAGACTAGGTTTCTCAAACTGATAACCACTGATTTGTTGCCTAATGTAGGGAAAGCATGTTCTAAGCCAGGGCCGCCTCTAATTCCCTCCTTGGCTGAATCCTGCTGGCCCCTGAACACGGATACAGAGGGGCAGGCGTGAAAGTCTCGTGTCTAGGGCTTCCCTAAGCACCACTTGGTGGCTAGGCTGGACCAGCCTGATTCGTTTGTCCCCCACATGTCCGTGTGAACATTCAGGAACCACCTCTTGGGGCCCCGCGCACTGGGCTCTCCTGCCTGCTCTGGAGGCTGTGGACGGGGGGTGGGGGGAGGAGGGAGGGCTCCAGTGTGTCAGGTGGGGACAGAACCCTGCGTGCCCTGCAGCCTCGCCCCCGCCCACGGCTCGTCTGTCCCCTTGGTCTTCAGTGCTCACCACTCAATGCTCACCATGGCCTGGAAGGGTGCGGCCCACTCCCTTCCTTCCTTTGCAGCTTGTGAGACCAAAGCTTCTCATGTTTGCATTTCCTTTCTGCAATCAAACCAAACTTGTAGGTGATTTCACACAACTTGGTCCCTGGCCTCTTTTCTTTCTGTAAAAGGTATTTCATCAATTTTAGTACTTCTGGAACTTGTGCTGAAATTTTGGTCTTCAAAATGGATCAAGAAATACTAATCACAATACAAAATGTTCATTGTAATGTGAACATATAGAAGAATATGAAGTGGGAATCAACATCACCCTGAGTTGCCATCTCCAGAAACGACGACCTTTAGAACCCCCATGCCTTCGGGGGTGAAGTCTGTGATTCTCAGTCGCATTATTGGGACCATTCTTTTAACATTTCACAATTGAACATGTCAGGACATACTATAATTGCCCAAAGATGCCTACTTGTATTTTTTGCTTTTATAAACATTTTGGAAATGGAAATCCTTGTGCATACATGTTTACACACTTGTCCACCTAGTTCTTTGGATAATAGGACTGGAATTGCCAGGCCAGAGGATCTATATGTGTAAGATTTATCATGCCTGCCATGATTGTGTCAACTTCAATAACCAACACCTCATCCTCACCAGAAGGCTCTGAGCACAAGCTTTTTAATCTTTGATGGAGAAAAAAGATCTCCAATTTTTAGCCAGGTTGAGCGTTTTGGAATACACTTGCTGGCCATGTGAAATTATTTTGTATATTGCTTACTCATGCCTTTGCTTATTTTTCTGTTGGTGTATTTTGTTTATAAGGACTTTAAAAATAATCACCCCATGTCATTTTTTTCACTTTGTGTTTGTTTCAGTTTGAGGGGTTTTACTTTGCTGTGTATCTTGAATTTTTACATAGTCTGATTGATCAGCCTTTTTCCTTTATGGTTTCTAGTATTGGCTCGTGATTAAAACAATGCTTTTCACTGGGTTCGATGTACGGGTCTTATTTTCATCATTCAGTTTGGGCCTGATTTCCCAGCATGTCATGAGGAAAGGGCCTCATCTTTCTGCACCAGATGGTCAGGCACTGCTCAAGCCAAGGGTGACTCAACCCCAGCTCCTCTTCCTGCCCCGGGTTGTGGTGTCTCATCCACCTTAACGTTCTTTTCGACTTTGGATGAAAATTACGCAGTTGCCCTACTACAGTTGCATCTATCAACTGATTCATTTATTACCCAAGGACTTACTGTACTGCTTCATGAAGAACTGTGTTCTGATTACATGGCTCTGCTGATCTCAAGCATTTTTTTTCCCCAGATGAACTTGAAAGCCAATGGAATAATAGCTAAAAATAAAATTTTAGTGGAATTCCAAAAACTCAGAAATGATTGTTTCTGTTTCTGAAGAGCTGAGGGACAGAAGGTATCAGGATGTGATAAGTATTTTCTCCCCATCAGTAACTTTAGATGAATCTCAGCTCTAAAATTAGTTTCTAATTCTTAACTAAGCTTTTTCATTCGCTCATGCATGTGAAGAGTCTTTACATCCTTGTGCATATGTATAGTACAGGAGTTAAAATCTTTAGTCATTCTCACATTTGGATCTTCTCAGAGCAAGTCTTCATTGATTTTCTTTTATTCTGTGTACGAGTCATACTAACCTGCCTGTCCTAGTACTGTGGGGTGGTATCTTGGATGTTGCAAACGGTATGTATGTTGTGGATTCTGTTACGTTTCTCTGCAGAATGCAGGTTTTTTCACTTTAAGCATTTAAGGGCTCTGGACCCAGCTGAACAGTCTGCCCCATGATGCAGTTGGGTGAGAGCACCAAGTTGAAGGAGGTGTGAGCACTCAGCTTCATGCCGCTGCAGATGGGTTTGTGGTTTTGTAAGATGTTTTCATGCTCTGTTCATGTGGTAAATCACATTGATTTCTGAGTGTTCAACCAACTCTGCAATCCTGAGATAAACCCCACTTGGTCGTGGTCCTCTTGTTATTCAGTTATTAGTTATTGCCAAATCTGACTCGCTGTATATATTTAAGGATTTGAGTGTGTATATGTGTACAAGAAATACTCGTCTGTAATTTTCTTATAAAGTCCTTGCCACATTTTGGCATCATGGATTTCGGATTAGTAATTTTATAGTTTTGGCATCCATTTAAAAACTATTTATACCACAGCCACCAAAATAGAAACATACAGTGGATTTTTACAAAAAAAGATCTGTGGCAACACCTAGTGAAATTTATGTATATATATAGTTTTATCTGTGAGAGATGTCACCATGAATAAAGGCTATTTTCACCTAGGCACCTGTTCTGACTGTGCTGCCCACAGATACTGTCGGAATATCATAGACTCTGTATAGAGTCCTCATCCTGGTCACCAGTCAGAGCTCTGTCATCGAGTACGATCTGCATGACGGTGAGTGTGTCTTCTGGGGGGTGTGAACTGATGAGGACTAGTTACCTCAAAGGACCAGTTACTTTCCTGGGCAGGTGCTACGGAAGAAGATGTCTTGATCTCCAGAGCAGACATGTGACTCCAGAAAATCACAGTGATTCCTGCTGTTCTGACACATACAGGAGGGGCTGGACTTGGGTCTGTCATGTCCAGGGGACAGCGTCTATGCTGACAATGCCTGTCTTCCCAGTGCCTGCTGGACGTGGCCTTGAGATTGCAGATTGACACCCGCTGCCAGTCCAGCCCAGAACAGTCAGACCATCTTAACTCTGTGAGCAAGAATAAGAGCCACCGATCAAATTACTTTTCTAATTCCAAGAAAAGAGTTGTCTCTTACTACTCCATTGAAGAGCTCTTCATGTTAAAAATCATTGTAACATCTGGTCTTTTGAAGGTCAGCCTGTGTCTTGAAGGACACCATTCAAAGCCTTCCGAAAATGGTCCACAAGGGAGGATGGAATGGCTGTCAGGCACCTGAAGGCTGAGTCCCCCCAGGCAACCTCACAGCCTCAGGCAGATTAATTCCATCGCAGCCCAGTCTGGAAGACTGGGGGCAGGGGCAGGACATCTGTAAGAGGTCAGGCAGTCTCCCGATTCTGCTCTGTACACACCGGCCGGTGTATAGTCTGTTTTGATTGAGGCTCCGAAGAAAATCCAGCTGGAGCCATTTTCTGTGAAATTCCGCTTCAAGGTGCTTTCAGTTGTGATGTGAAGGGCAGACACACACATCCTTTGCAGCCCGGTTCCTGCAGTCATTTCAAGGCCTAGGTGTGCCTCGCTAGGTCACACGCAGCAGCCACCTCCGGGGTCGGTGTTGAGCGGATGAATTTGCTTCCGCCCTTAGCAAATTCCCCAGGGATCCTGGGCAGAACACGGGTTAAGCTCCACTCTCCTTTGCCCTCCAACCCCTGAACCCTTCAACTCCTCGTTTTGCTCAGCGGCTGTGTTGGGTCAGATCTGTAAGCTCATCATGTAAATCATATTTTTCACCCCCACCTTCTTCCAGATAAAACTTTTAGAAGTTGTACAGTTTGCATAAAATAGACCATTTAAGTCATTTTACAGAGCACAGTTCCCGGCACTGAGTACATATGTTCACGGTGTTGTGCAGTCTCTCTAGTTCCAGAACCTTCTATCATCCAGTACTGAAGCCCCATCCCCAATGGCAGCCACTGCCCATTCTCCCCACCCCCAGCCTCTGGCAAACACAAACATCCTTCCAGTCTCCACGGATTTGTCCCAACCAGAGTTAGGACTTGAGCCTATTTAGAGGGGAGGGGGTACAGTTCAACCCCCAGCATGCAGTCTGCATCTTGAGTCTGGAGTCTTCATTCCGTGGGAAATGCCTCTGAGATTCACCTGTTGTTTCAGTAGCTTCTTCCTTTGATTTCCAAGTGGGGCTCCACTTAGCATAGCTTGTTTATTCCTTCACCTGCTGAAGGATGTTTGGAATGTTTCCAGATCTGGGCGATCACCAGTAAGGCTGCTATCACTGGAGCTCATCACAACGGCCCTTCTCTCCTTCCTCTGTGGTCATTTGTGTCCTTTTTCCTTGGTCATTCCAGATGGAGTTAATCTGCTAATTTTTTTTTTTCTTTTCAAAGAATCAGTTTTTATTTCATTGATATTTTTCTTATCTCCTTTTTCAATTATATTGACTGTTTGCTGTGGGTCTAGTTCATTCTTTTCTAGGTTAACGTAGAATTGTAGATGACTGAATTTTAGGTTTTCTATAAGCAATTCGTGCTATAAAATTCCCTATGAACTCTTTTAGCTATTTTCACAAATTTGATATATTTTCGTGTTCATTCTGCTACAGTTTTCTAATTCCTAAGACTTTTTGTAATTTCTAAGACTTCCTCTTTGAATCATGGATTATCTCAAAATCTGTTGTCTGTGGGACTTCCCTGGTGGTCCAGTGGTTAAGACTCGACACTTCCCCTGCAGGGCACACGGGTTTAATCCCTGGTCCGGGGACCTAAGATCCCACATGCTGTGTGCTGTGCAGATCAAAAATAAAAAAAGTTTTTTCCAGTATCCAAACATTTGAGAATTTAAAAAATACCTTTATTATTGATTTCTACTTTGATTTCCCTAACTGTCAAAGAGCATACATACTATGTACGGTTATAATTCTTTAAGGCTTGTAAAGGTTTGTTTTATTACCCAAGATTTGGTATATATTGGTGAAATGTCCCATGTGCATTTGAAAAGAATGTGTATTCTGTTGAGTAGAACGCTCCGTCAATCACAATTACATTGACTGGGGTTGCTCAGGGCTTATGGAGCCTTGCTTTCTGTCTACCTATTTTTCATCAGTCACCTAGAGTTGAGTGTTGAAGCGTCAAAATGTAATGTGGATTTATCTGTTTTAGTTCTGTCAGCTTTTGCTTCATTTTGTTAATGTTGTTTTGCAGAACTGCTCCTTTTATCATGATGCAGTGCCCTTCTTTATTGGTGATAACTTTCCTCAGTTTGAAGTCTGCTCTGTCTGAAAATAAAATAACTCCTCCTGGGAACTCCCTGGCGGGCCAGTGGTTAGGACTCTGTGCTTTCAGGGCTGAGAGTTCAGTCCCTTGTCGGGGAACTACAACCTCATAAGCCATGTGGTGTGGCCAAAACAGAAAAACTACTCTTGCTTTCTTTTGATTAGTGTTAGCATGGTTATCTTTTCCTGTTTATTTACTTTTAATCTATATTAAATGTCTTCATATTTAGTTTCTTGTAGACAACATATAGTCGTGTTTTTTGATCCACTCTGACAATGTTTTTTATTAGTGTATTTAGACCATTGATGTTCAAAGTGATTACTGATATAGTTGGATTAATATCTACTACATCTGTTACTGTCTTGCACTGTTGTCCTTGTTCTTTGAAAATGTTATACCTAGGTAGTTGGGTTTTTTCTTTTTTGCATTTATCTTGATTGGCATTCTCTGAGCTTCCTGGAACTGGGGGAAATTCTTACTCATTATTGTTTCAAATATTTCTTCTGTTCCTTTCCATTTTCTCTGGCACTCCTGTTACACATAGGTTATATACCTTATGTAGCTGCCCCATGGTCCTTGGATATTCTGTTTTTCCCCCTAGTCTTTTTTCTGTTACCTTTTTAGTTGTGAAAGTTTCTACTGATACCTCCTGAAGTGCAAAGATTCTCTCCTCAGTCGTGTCCAGTCTACTAGCAAGCCCATTAAAGACATTTATTTCTGTTAGTGTTCTTCATAGTTCCTTTTAAGGATTTCCATCTTTGTGCTTACATCGCCTATCTGTTCTTGCATGCTGTCTACTTTATCCATTAGTCCTTAGCATATTAATTCTTGCTTTTAATCCCATCTGCTAACACCAACACCCTGTCATGTCTGGTTCTGATGCTTGCTCTATCTGTATGAATTGTTTTCCTTTTAGTTAATCCTTGCAATTAAAAACATTTTTGTTTCTTTACTCATCTGGCTCCTTTGGGTCCGCTGTGTCACGCTGGTTCTTTTGTTGCAGCACTCGGACTCTCAGTCCCCACTCTTGTATTTTCCCTTCTGTCTTTACAGTCTTGGGGGTAGTGGTTTGCCCTGCATCCTCACCTCCCTTAGATCCAAGACAAGTTGTTGATTCTCAGGCTGTTGCGCTATTTACGTGGTAGGATGGATGGAGTGATGACTTCCCAGCTCCATGGAACCAGAAACCGAGTGCCTGCTTCATTTATTTTGAGACACTGTTGTTGGGTGCTTGGAACCTTAGGGCTGTTGTACATCTTGGCAAGGAGACCTTGTACCATTATGCAGTGTCCTTTAGGTGTGGCAATTTTCCTAAGGTCTACTTTGACATTAATATAGTCCAACTTTCTTTTGAATGTTTGCAGGATTTATTTCTTATATCCTTTTACTTTTAACCTATCCATATTATTTAAAGTAAGTTGGGTCTTTTTGATCCAACTGACACTCCATTAATCGGTATGCTTAGACTGTTCATATTTAATGTAATTATTGGTAAGATCCTACCATATTATTGTTTTTTTTGCTCATCCCCTCCACCTTGGTTTCCTGTTCTCTGCCTTCGTGTTATTTCAAGAAAAATTTAGCATTTCATTTTAATTTACCTATTGGATTTTTCCTTTTATCTTTGTTATTAGTGACTGCGCCAGTGACTATGGCACACAAAGCTAGCTTTTCAGTCTACTTCCAAATGTTTTACCATTTCAGTATAGAAATGTAGAGACCTGTAGACCTTTGCCTTCCTCCTTTATACTGTACTTTTGTCAATACATATTATGTATATACACTGAAAACCCTGATAGACAATGTTAAAACTTTTACATTGGAAAGTTAGGATATTTTAAAGAATTTAAGAGGAAAAACTAGTTACTGTATTTCCCCAAATATTTACCATTTCTGTTGATCTCTTCCTTCATTCCTGAAGTTCCAAGGTTTCTCTCTGCTATTACTTACTTTTTGCCTGGAAAATGTCCTTTAGCATTTCTTTTTGAGCTTCTCTACTGGTTAGGAATTCTCTCAATTTTCTTTCATCTAAGAATATCTTTTAATCTGCACTACTGATATTTTCTATGGATATAATATTCTAGATTGACAGTTACTTTCAGCCCTTTGAAAATTTTCTAGGCATATGGCCTCCATGGTTTCTGATGAGAAATTTGTATTCAGATTATTGTTACTTTGTATGCAACAAGTTACTTTTCTTTGGCTGCTTTCCAGATAAAATGTCTTGTTTCATAGCCAGTGGAAATGCCTTGATATGGTTTTTCTTTGGGTTTTATCCTATTTGAAACTCTCTGAATCTTTACAATTATATCTGGGACATTTTCAGGCATTAATTTAAAAACTATTTGTTTTAAACACTGATGTCTTCCTCCTCTTACTGGAAATTCACTAAGCCAGTGTATATTAGATCTTTTTATATTATCTCACAGGTCCCTAAGCCTAAGGTTTGTTTCCAAGCATCTTTCTGTTGATCCACTGGACTTTTCATTTGTTATTATTTTTTTGTTATTTTTAAGTTCTATAGCTCTTGGTTCATTTCAAGAGCATCTGCCTTTACCTCATGGAGTTTGGTTACAATAATTAAAGCCACAGAAAGCTAATGTCCTTTTCCAATTATTCCAACATACTTCAACTGACATGTTAACTTTCTTTCCCCTTAAGAGATTTTCCTGGCTGTTTGTGCATTCTGGACGTTGTTCATTTTATGAATCTGAGTCCTGTTTAAATTCTCTAGTAAATGTAGAATCTTTTTTTTTTTAAAGCAGGCAAATCACCCAGCTAGATACAGACTAAACACACTGACCTGCCCTCTGTAGGCTGTGGTTTGGAGTTAGTTGTTTGCCAAGCTCTGCAGTGCTATCTGGGGCCAATCTTTATGGGAGTTCAATTAGTAAAGCCTTTGCTTTGCTTCCTCAAGGTCAATTCCAGGCATGTGCAGCTGAGGGTGAGCACAGAGTGTCATACCTAGCCCTAGAGAGTCTTTCTCTAACGTCCTGTCTCCCAGGTACCCCCTTTTCTGGCCTTTGGCTTAAAAGCTCAGGCTTTAGCCTCTGTGTGATGTTGTACACTTCCTGGGGCCAAAGAAAAGTATTTCTGCCCTCCCCCCTCCCTGACCTTCTTTGGACCAGAAATGTCCCCTTGCCTAGTTCGTCTTTTGAGTCCTCAATGTCTCCAGGGCTACTGCTTAGGAGTACAGTTTTGTGGCTCCCCTCCCCATGTCCCACAGGGGTCCCCCCTGGGGAGAAGGCTTCTCTTGGGTACTCTGTTGATTCCTAAGATGCAGCTCTTACATTCAGGCTGTCCTGGAGTCTACACTAGGAGATACAAGAGAAAAGAAAAATTCAAGAAAATGGTCACCACACTGGTTGTTCTTACAGTTTTAATACTCCTGTTCCTATTTCTTTTTTCAGAGAACTGTGATAGATGCTTTATTTATTCAGCCAATGGTTGAGACATAGGGCAGAGTGTGGGACCTCAGGACATTTCTAAAATCAGAAATTTTGTGCCCACAGCTTTAGTCATCTCATCAGAGGTCACGTGAGACCCATGTTAAAATCTAATTTTGTACTGCTGTGCACATAAACGTGGAAGGAGAGGTCACAAGAGACATGTCAAGTTAGCACAGTATTCCACAAATTCCTCCAGTAAGTGCTGGCCAGCAGGCCACCATTTAAACCACTCCATACTACGGATTCTTTCACCTCCCATGTTTAGGCCTCAACTTACTATATGGTGACTACACAGAGATTCATGACATGCCCCAATGCCTTCCTTTCTTCCTCCTGCCTTGGCTGTGCCACACTGCATGTGGGATCTAGGTTCAGTGACGAGAGGCTGAACCTATGACCCTGGCAGTGGAAGCACGGAGTCCTAACCACTGGATGCCAGAGAATTCCCCCCAATGTCTTCCTGACAGACAAAATATGGCCTAAATATGGGCCTCCTTACAATAGCTTGGCTTTTCTACATGAAGAAACTCTTTATCAGTTAACTGAATTGTTTCCTATACCTAAAGGCTTCCTTCAACATCTTTCTTAAAAAGTATTTGATTAATTTGGCTGCGCCGGGTCTCTTGTGGCATACGAACTTAGTTATGCCATGTGGGACCAAACCAGGAATAGAAGCCAGGCACCCTGCATTGGGAGTCTTAGCCAGCTGACCACCAGGTAAGTCCCTTACAACATCTTTTCCTTGGGTAAAGGTAGGTTCTTCTCTAAGATACTTGTCCCCCCTTATTTGATTCAGTTTAACTTCAACAAGGTGACCCTAGTAACTATCGGAGTAGCTTTTCCTGAGTGAGAAGGGGGAGGTAAGACCTAACACATCCGAAAGCATCTATTAATACAACATGGACAACAGACTCGAAAAAATATTTAGGAATGCTTCTGTTAGTTAGGAAAGACAGTCTCAGTACACGAGGAGTTCTTTTATGCTAACAGGAACTATTTTTACATTAGGACATGAATGTCAAGAACAAAACTCCCTGTGAACTCTGTCCTTGAGCTTCAGTTATCTCCCAAAGAGGCCTCTTTGTTGTCATTTCAGTATTCCTCCTTCCTCCTACTACCCCTTAGGACATCAGCAATCTGTGCCAGATTTTTCAGTAGCTGGACAATCTAAGTGTTAACAGTGACTTGGGGACTGGAGTACCTGTGTGCCTCTAAATTTAGACACAATTTTCATCTCACAGGAGAATGTATCTCAGGCTCAGGAGCAAATCAGAAGAAATGGCAGCTACAACCATAACCTCAAAGTTAGTTTAAAACTCCAACAGGATGGATAAAAGCCAGCGAGACTTTGTTATCACTGCCTGTGACCCAACTCCCTTTTCCCATGCAGACACTCAGTGCCCCCTTTCTCCTGGGGGAGTCAAGGAGCCTGCACTGCTGCTGTCACAGCACTGTCTTGGAACATGCACTCCAGTGCTACCTAGGCCTTTGGCATGCTCGGAAAAGAGCACATAAAAAAGCAGTGCCTGCTTAAGCTTATCAAAATGACAATGATACTCTGTATTCAATTAAAATTAATAAAAATATTTTATTGAATTTCAGGAACTTGGTACTTTTAAAATTTCAAACCTTCGCACACAAATCACCACTATACTTTCTAGAATAGTGGAGGTTAGGACTTGAAGATTGTCACTTGTCTCCTTGTAGTCACATAGCACAGAAATCCCAAGTCCTGACACGCCCCACCCACTTCCAACCGTGTCTCGCCTACTCTGTTGTTCTAGGAGAGGACGATGTGAGGGGTGAATCATTTAAGGAGCTCAACTGTCTGAGTGGAGACTCTGCTGACACGAGAGGAAGATCAACCAACCCTAAATCATGCACGGACACCTTGGGATACGCCACATCACTTGGATCACGTGTGTTTCCCTTTTGTATTTTTGTCTGGTTCAGGGCGAAGCTGCTGAAATGAAGTTTCTAGTCCCTGAGGGAGCTCAGAAGCTTGGCAAAGGCCAAAGCAGACTTTCTGAAATGACACATTTAGGAACCACCAGTGGACCGCTGGGAGGGAGTTAAGTGCAATGTGACTGTTGATGTAGCACCAGGCATCAAGTGGGGCCACAAGGACACAAGCTCAGTGACGCCCAGGTGTTGAAGGGAATTCACAGCTAAATTCAAACATTTTAAAAATTGCCCAGGACATGGCAGTTTGTTAATCTATGTTTTTTCCCCCTGCCTTTTCCTTGATAAATTCTTAAGTATCTACGTGCCAATGAATGAGCCAAGACAGCAGGAAAAAGGAAAGGGAACGCCTTGCCTTTGAAAAAGACATGCTTTAGCTCCCGGCAGCAAAAACTATCCTTCTCCCTTTAGATTTGAGAACAGGGTACTTTTCTTACCTATAAACCCAGCAGAAATCCCTCCAAACCCAAAAAGTCTACATTTTAGGCTCAGAAATAATCAACTGATAGACTGGGCTGACACAGGGAAGGTCTACAGGGGTCTTTCGGGATGGTGGTGGAGATGCATCTCCTGGGCAACACACGAGGCATCTGCTTAATGTCGCCTGAGCCATCTCCCTACCAAGGTGGTCTTGTCCACTCACCTCCCCAGAGCTCACGGTCAGGGGGCTGCAGTGGCCCATGACTGACAGGTCTGGAGCACTCAGTGGAGTGACCTGACCCCACAAACAGGACACAGCACATCTGAATTATTTTTCAAATTGCAAACCTTCTGTATAAAAGACAAATAAAAATATACATTCCAAGGTATCTGTAAAGTGCCTGGGAGATGTAGATTGCTGCTCTCAGGTGCTCTGATCCGTCCGTGCTTCCAGTCTGCAAGTTAGATTTTGCTACTGTCACACACGTGGTCTCATTCACATGATGGTTTTGTTTTTATTTTTTAAATGGCTGAGTTATAAATCCAGCTAGTGTGCAGTAATTTCATAATTTTAATATCCATTATCTGCAATAACATTGTGACAGCTCCATACTGTGGATTGACACACAATACTTAGAACAGATTTATCATATTTGGTCTTTAGGTAAATAATAAATGTTTTAAAATTGCCTAAATATACCATTCTGAGCCGTTTCATTCCACCAGGAAAATACAGGGGTTTTTTTTTTTTCCTCTCTTTAAAAAAAATTAAATACCAAAATAACTACATTTAAATAAATAACGTTATGATGATGACATTTAAAAATTCACAATAAGGCCAGAGCCCTCTTTCTGTTTGCATGCTGCTCAGCTCTGACCCCAGAAACCTCTGGAAAGGTGAGTGGCTTTCTTCCAGAGGAACGCGGGCTGAGGCCGAGTGGGCCTCCAACTTTTCATTCTCTCACCTTTGTTTCCTTTTCTCTCGCTTTTATTTTTTATAGGAGAGAAGTCAGCCTTAGTATTAGATTCAGTTCTAAAAGGTTGAGGGGAATTTCCTATTACAAATCAGAAAGCAACCTAGGTGTTTCCAACGCTTACCGGATGGAGGGTGCCTGCTTCCAAGACCCTTGTGTTAACAGGCAGCTTCTGCTCCACCCCAGCAGCTGCTCCTGCCGTGAGGGGGGCAAACCACAACATCACGGGGCGGCCGGCTGGTTGGACGATGCCGAGAGCTGGTGACGGCACCTAAAACAGTGAACGTGTCACGGAGAAATCTGTGACCTTTGTTTGAAAAAGGTATGTGATAAAAGATTGAATCTTTTTTTCCAAATGAAGAAGTAACAGTTCTGTCGTTTTAAACATACACAATACGTAGGAGACTTGTTTTACTTAGAGTGGAAAATTATGCCAGGGACAAAGTCAACACAAAGAAACAAACAACAAAAAGTAGCAAGAAAGAGAAATGGGTTAAGTGCAGCTCCAGGAGCCTGGCAGCTCTTTCTGTCAGGGTTACAAATGGCCCGCGGGTGTCCGTCTGTATGTCCGTCCTACACATGGAAATGGAGGAGGATTAAATTCATCAGGTAACTGCTCTAACATGGGAAATTTGCAGATGTCAAGTAGCTCCATCTGACTTAAACAGGACAGACAAAAGTAAATCATTCCATAGGCTGAAAACAAACAAGAACAAAACTACGTTGTTTCTTCTCCCCGAATGAAATCCACACAAAAGGTCCTGTGTGATTCCAAAATTTCCAGAGTAGAAATGGAGTGATCTGAAATGTCGAAGACCCCATTATTTTGTAAAGAAAGAAAGTACACCTCAAAATATTCTAATTCCACGTGTGAACAACAAAATACTGTCTTGTCTTGTCTACTGGCGGCGGGCGGTGGGGTGGCTCCGGCCCAGGCCCAGCAGGTCTGCTCGCACCGGGCGTGTCCTCCCTGGGAAGGACCGTGAGTCTCTACTGGGAGCTGAGCTGAACACTGGGCAGGGAGACACTGCCGGAGCCCGGCTTTGCTGTTTGTGGTTCTGATGTTCAGGGGTGACTTCTGTCTTTTAACTTAAGGAGTTTTAAGGCCACCTGGGTTTGTGTTTCCAGTGCTGAGGTGAAGTCCAACCGCAGGGCCCTCTACCCACCGAGGGAACACGCTCCGAGCGTCGGTGAGAGGCAGTGTCTCCTTTTGGCACCACAGAGTTGACGTTAAAGTGAGAAATGCTCTCCCGGCTGCTAGTTCTGGACGCCCTTCTCCCGCATGGCAGCCGGCGGCGCGTCCACGCTCAGGGCAATGACGAGACCCTCGCTGTCTTCTGTCTTGACCCGCTTCAGCTCCGGCTGCTCCGCTGGGTCGCCGTTCTGGCGCTTGGTGGGCAGGGAGGCGGAGGCTGAGGCATGTGTTGCCAGCATGTGCAGGGGACTTGCTGCTGCTGCTGCGGAGAGACAGTGAGTCAGAGCCCGTGCGTCTGGGTGGACGCTTGTCCCTGCCAGGCCCCTGGGGATCAGAAACCCCACTACATGTTAACTGTGTGAACAGCGAGTCTTTCTATGAACGCACAGCATCTGTTTATTGCTTCCAATAGTGGGTTGCCTTGCTGAAGTGGGAGGGGGGAGAGCAGAGGACTGAGGCAGAGGCAGGACACAGAGCAGATGGCTTTACTGTTTTGGCGTGGCTGCTGCTGGCTTCTCCTCAATGCAGGGCCCCCAAGCCCATGAGGGGACTAGGGTGTAGCAAGCTAAGCCTGCATCTGAGCCACATACCTGCTCCAAGCCTGTCAGGGGAGGGAGCTCCAGTGAGCCCTAGGCTGGCTTCTCCACACCCCTCCACCCAAGCCCATCCTCTCTCTGGTCTTCATCACAGAGAGGCTCTTCCTCCTCCTGGGACTCCCGCTGGCACAAGGGCCTCCACCACCTCTGATCGTGCCTGCTTCATGCTCTGCCAAACCAGGGAAACTGCAAGGGATGAACCGAAGAAGGTCATCGCACACCTAAAAGTGCTATTCCTCCAAGTGGGAAGGCAGACTGGGCCTGGGCTATTTACCACAGCGGGGGTGGGGGTGGGGCAGGGTGTGTGCTGGGGAGCAACCTGGAGAGGCAGCATCCGGTCCAGGAAGACCCCTGCCCCACTACGCAGTCCCTTCGGGCCCCAAGGGAGGTTTAAGACCATGACAGCAGGCGGCCAGATGGAGCAAGATGTGCACACAAAGACCCTGGAACAGAGACCTCATCCCATGAGCATGCCTGAGTCCCGACAGTGACATGTGTGCTGTCTCGCCGCCCTGGATGTTAGTAACTTGATGTTAATGCTGCAGTAGCTCATGACAGTTTGCTCTACATGCTGCTTAAGAGCTATAAGCATAAGGGGTTTACACCAAGCTTTACAACTCTAGGTATTCTAATATATCGCTTTAGCTAGCACAGGGGGACTACAGAATTTCCTCCCAAGAAATGGAACTTGAAGCTAAGTGAAGAGACAGGGAGTAGGGGGCAGTCTGCAAAATGCAACAGATGGGAAGCCACAGAACACACACTGAGGTCAAAGAAAGGGGAGTTCCAACACTGCCAGGACTCCAGTGCCCCTACCCGCACCTCCAGATTCAACACCATTCCAATTAAATTCCCAGTAGGCTTTTGTACAGGAAAACTCATACGATCATGTCTTCAGGGAACAAAGGGACTAGCAGCTGGACCCTGGTTAACATGGGGCCTCTGGCCATCTCCACTGTCATCTCTTGAGAATGACTGCTGTGTCACTTTCACGAATAAGGACCTGTGTGGTGTGGGGGCAGCACTGCAATGAAGCCTGGGTTCTTCCAGCAGGACATGCACTTCACTGCTGCAGTCCATGGTGGAGACACAGAACCCTGGTGAGTTTGGGAGACGTCCCACAAAATTCTGGCTTGAATAAAAATGCTATTTCAGGAGGATGTAGCAATGAATCAGAGCAGAATGGAGTTAATGGTAGGTCAGGACAAATGGTCAAAGCCTGAAAAATTATGTGACTGGAAAAACAGGCTGGTGCGGCGGGACAGGGCAGCAGGGCCAGATCTATGGGAGGCATGGCTGTAGGTGGGGCCTGGGTCCCACATTCTCAGGCAGGCGTGGTGTGGTTCCTAGGCCATGCTGAGCAGGGTCTTCCACTAACTGGTCTGCAAACCCTTAGGAAAGGTGACAGGAAAGGAAAGGACCTGGGCAGTGAGGGAGCCTGAGAGTGAGCAGAGAAGTCTCAGAAGAAAGATGGCAAAGGGGCACTTAGGCCATAGAGAGCAGGTGGGATGCCACCTAAATACGCAGTGTTGCCCTAGGACTCCACATCCATCCCAAATGAGTCGCTGAAGAAATAGCACAACCGTAACCATACTAGTGAACCGCACGTATGGACCTGGGACTGAGGCCTGGGCTGAGAGCCCGCCTCACAGCCAGGCTCATCCCACCTCTCCACCCCTCCGTGAGCACCGAGCATCAAAACATGCCCTCCCTGTGCCCATGGCAGCGATAACCAGAGCTCAAGGCACCTGCCTGGAAAGACAGGCTTCCTTTTCTAAGGGTGGGAGGGTGGCTGTGATGACGCACTACACTGGGACTCTCCCCTGTGAGGCCACACAGGTGCCCACCGAGCAGGAGGAGCACCGTGTTCCTGTTGGGGTGCCTGGCCTTCAGTCACGTGGTGCCTCAGCAGGAGGGGGACTCAACTCCAGGGCCACCTGTCAAGGGGACGCCAGGCACTGTCCTGAGCCCCCATGCTCCCCACCCATCCATTAGCACAGTCCGCATACAGGCAGAGGCCAGCAGCTACAACCTGGATGGTGGCACAGCATCCAGGCCGATCCTCTGCAGCCTTATTGTGGCTGTGAACACCCCCAAAACACCCATCTTCGTCACTGGCCCCCCAGCTTGCCTGCTTCCCGCATCAGCAGGCCCTGGCCCTGCAGGTCTCCCTGCCCATGTGCTGTCTTACTTGGTTTCCTGGCTGTGTCCTGGGATGCCCTCCCCACTCCTGTCTGAGTGTAACTCATGGACACGTCTCCTGCTAGAGCCCAGCACCACTGCTCCTGAGAGGTGCCTGACACAGCTGTGAGTCAATCAGAGCCCCGAGCTGAGCCAGACCAGACGGGACATCAGGCTGGCGGCTGCTGAGCCACTGTCTCAGGGGGAACACAGGGTGGGGCTTGTCAACTGATCAACACATACCCTGTCTTATGTGTTTTTTGATTAAAGACAACTTAACCTATACTGCTTATCCATTAACATGGAACTCATGCCTGTGTTTTCCCCATAAGGCACATCACAACCTTCATGGCTAGAACACTCCAGGCCTTCTCAGAACCAGGCCCAGAGCCCACTTTAAATAGCAAAACCACCACCAAGAAGCACAAAACATGAAACACATGGCCCTCAGCAACAGTAGGGGGCTTCCCTGATGGTCCAGTTAGTTAAGAACCTGCCTGGCTTAAGCTTGTCTGAAAAATAAATAAAGTTTTTATTTTGTATTGAGGTTAAAAAAAAAAAAAAAAGAACCCTGCCTGGCAATGCAGAGGACACCAGTTCAATCCCTGCTTCAGGAAGATCCCACATACCATGGGGGGACTAAGCCTGTGCACCACCATTACTGGAGCCCACGCCCTGGAGCCCGTGCTTTGCAAGTCACCACAGCAAAGAAGCCAGCACACCGTAACTAGAGAGCGGTCACCATTCGTAGTAACTAGAGAAAAGCCCATGCAGCAACAAAGACCCAACACAGCCAAAGACAAAATAATTTAAAAAAGGAAAGAAACAGTGGGAAAGACACATGTTCATAGCAGGAGCTGAAACAAGGAGATGGGCGCTACCACATCCTGCTCTGCTGGGAGCCAGCATGCCAAACTCAAATACCTTGCTGCTCTGCACAAGCCTGCAAAGGACTGTGAAAGCACAGAGAGTGTTGACTTGGGAGTTATAAGTAAATTTCAGTGATCTGCAAGAAATCTGCAAATATGGCATCCAAGTATGGAGGCTCAAGTGCGTGTGTGGGACCACCTCCCAGGAGTCCCGCCAAGCAGCAGCTTCACCTGGGGCAGGGGCCGCAGGTGCAGAGGCAGAATACTGCCCTGGAGGTGATGCTGCCTCAGTGCTGACCTGGCTGCGACCCCAAGTCCAAGCAGCTCCTGCCTGCGCGCCAGCAGAAGGCCCTGCTTGTCCAGTGGGTGCCCTGCCTGCTGCAACCACAACCTACACGTGGTTCCCGGAGGAGGCCGGGGGCAGTTAAAAGAGTACACCACTGGGAAGACAGCCCAGGTTTCCACAAAACTCTTCTGCCTCCTCAGCACCAGCGCAGCACAGGCTGGAGGCTGGCCAGGGCCAGTTTTTGTGAGAGGGGAACAGTACCTGTGAGCATAGCAGAGGGTCTTTAGGATGACAAGTGAAATGCTGGTCATAGGGGAACACTGTCAGCAGGGTAAAGACTCCTTTCTTCCCAAGACCACCACCCCACAAGTTAGAGGCCAAGGGCAGCAGAATCTCCACAAAGATTGACTGAATATCTGTGACCAGAATTGTGGTCCAGTGCAGAAGAGGCTGAGAAGTGACCAGAGCATGTTGGGTTTCTTGGGGAGCAGTATGAGTAGCCCCAGAAAGTGCCAAGAAGAGGTTCCAATACACAATGGCCTGGGCCTGACTTCCAAGTTCATTCTACGAGGCCAGCACTACCCAGATACCAAAACCAGACAAAGACCATATGAGGAAACTCAACCCAATAGCCCTGATGAATACTGATATAGTAAAGTCAAGTCACTCAGTCGTGTCCGACTCTTTGCGACCTCATGGACTGTAGCCTAACAGGCTCTTCCGTCCATGGGATTTTCCAGGCAAGAATACTGGAGTGGGTTGCCATTTCCTTCTCCAGGAGATCTTCCCAACCCAGGGATTGAACCCGGGTCTCCTGCATTGTAGGCAGACGCTTTACCATCTGAGCCACCAGGGAAGTCCTCAATATATATATAGGTCTTAGCAATGATGAGGTTGACTCTTAAAAGCAAATAATTTAAAACAACTCCCTATCCATTTAGGAGGGGAAAAAACATTAGTTCCTATTACACATTCTACATAAAGATACACTTCAAATCAATTAAACATATAAACATAGAAAGAAACCTCAAAACTCCTAGAAGAAAATACTGGAGAATAATTCATAATTTAGGAGTGGGGTTGGCCTAGACATGACACAAAAGCAAGAAAATATAAAGAAAAATATTGCTAAATCTGACTTTAAAATGTATGTAAAGGTACTCTACACAAAGAATGAATGACTAATTATGTACCAGGAAAAAAGTCTGCGTGTATACATCCATTATTTACCCCACAGACAATCACTTCATAAGCACCTCATCGAATACTGATATAAATATCCTCAAACTAAATACTAGCAAACTGAATTAAACAGCATATTAAATGGATCACACACCATCTCCAAGTGAGATTTATCCCAGAAATGAAAGGGTGGTTCAACATATAAAATCAACTAACAGAATACACTGTTTTGATAGACTAAAGGACAATATAATAACACATATGATAACCCACAGTTTGTCAGCATCAATGCTGAGAGACTGGATGCTTCTCTCAAAATCAAGGATGCTCGTTTGCCAACACTAATCCACACTGTACTAGAAGTCCTACGGGCAGCTGGGCAGGCAAGGGAAATAAAAGGCATTCAAATGGGAAAGGAAGTAAAACCACCTCTACTGGCAGATGATGTAATCTTTATATATAGAAAATCCTAACAAATCCACATAAAGAAACCCCCAAATAAAAAACTCAAATAATCAGCAAATGTGCAGGGTACAAGATCAACATGCAAAAAAATCAGTTGTATTTCTATACAGTAGCAATGAACAATCTCAAAAGAAAATTATGAAAACAATTCCATTTAGAAAAACATTCGAAAGAAATAGGAAGAATTTTAGCCAAGACTTAAACACTGTAGGACTTCTACAGTGAAAACTATAAAACACTGTTGAAGAAATTAAAGACGACCTAAATAAATGGACAGATATTTCATGCTCAAGGATGAGGGAACTTAATACTGTTAAGATGGCAATACTACCCAAAGCAATCTACAGATTTAATGCAATCCTATCCAAATTCCAACATTTCCCCCCAGAATTGGATCTTAAAATTCATAATTCCTGACTCCAAAACTTTCTACCAAGCTAGAGCAGTCAAAACAGTGTGATTATGGCATAAAGACAGACACGAAAATCAACGAAATAGAACCGAGAGAAATAAACTCATACATCGGAGGTCAACTGATTTTCAGCAGCGGAGCCAAGAACGTTTAACAGGGAAACAACAGTCTCTACAACAAGTGGTCCTGGGAAAACTGGATCTCCACATGCAAAATATGAAGACAGGCGCTTGCATGAGATACAAGAATTAACTCAAAATAGATCAAAGATCTGAATGTAAGAGCTAAACTATAAAACTCTTGGTAGAAGAAAACACAGGGGAAGGTGTCAGTCTTCATGACCTAAGGTCTGGCAATGAATTCTCACCAAAAGCACAAGTAACGAAAGGAAAAATAAACTGGACTTAATCAAATTTAAAAACTTTTATGCATTAAAGATACTATCAAGAAAGTGAAAAGACAAACTCACTGAATGGAAGGAAATATTTGCAAATCATATACAAGTATCCTCCCTATGACCTTTTGTAAAAGTTTCCTTTATGCCGCTTTGCTTTTATGAAATAACAACATCACTACCCATTTTCGCTAATGGAAAGAAATCTAAAGAGGATTTTCACTTCTATGGAGAAAGGGGAAAGGCAAAAGTAATGTTTACCACTTGTTTTGCAGCAAGCCGTTAGAGGCAGCAGCACCCCAAGCAGTGAGTGGCACCATCAAACTCCTCCCCAGGAACCACACTCCATCTCAGCATCAAGACAGCAGAGCTTTGAACTGTGCCTGTGAGCATTTGTGCTCTATCTTGACTCGTTTTGTGCATCTGTTAGCTAGACATGTCCTCAGGTTTCATGGGAACTCTCTACTTTTGGACAGCAGGGGATACCTCTATCTGATCAGGACCTATTATCTAGAATATATAAAGAGTTCCTATAACTCAACAACAAAGACAAACAACCCACTTCAGAAGAAAATAGTGTAAGGATTTAGACATTTCTTCAAAGATGCTATAAAATAACCAACGAGCACATGAAAAGATGCTCATTAGTCATGAGGGAAATGCAAATCAAAACCATAATTAAGATGACCATGATCAAAAATAAAAGGAGAAAATGTCAAGTGAGGATGAAAAATAGAACCCTTATACATCATTGAGGATTGAATGTTAAATTGTTGTGCCTGTTGTGGAAATCAGTTTGATGGCTACTCAATAAATTAAACACAGGTTTACCATACAACTCAGCAATTTCACTCCTAGGTATACATCCAAAAGAAATGAAAACAAGGATTCACACCAATACTTTACACAAATGTCATAGCATTATTCCAAACAGCCAGAAGGTGGAAACAACCCAAATGCCCACCAACTGATGAATGAGTAAACAAAATGGAAACACATTCAGCTAAGGAATGATGTACTGATGCACACTATAACATGATGAACCTCAAAACATCAAAGAGGCCAGTTAACAAAAGACACAATTCATATGATTCCCTTTATAGGAAACATCCAGCACAAGTAAATCCACAGAGACAAAGTAGATTAGTGGTTACCAGGGACTAAGGTTAAGTGGGGAATGAGGAATAACTACTTAACAGGTATGAGGTTTCCTTCTGGGGTGATGAAAATGCTTTTCAACTAGGTAGAGGTGATGTCTTCAAAATATTGTCAATGTACTTAATGCCACTGAACTGCATATTTTAAAATGGTAAGTTTTGTATGTATATTTTACCACAATTTTTAAAAAGTACATATGATTTGAATCCTAAGGAGACACTGGGTATAAAAGAATTATTGTTTATTTTTAAAACTATAATAATGGTATTGTGCTTATGTATTAAAAGTGAGTTCTTATCTTTTAGAGATGCAAGCTCAAACAGGGAATGATATACCTGGGTGGGAACAGACAGGGCAGGTGGGGAATATGAACAAGGCTCGCTATGACCTGATTTACAGAATGTCTGTCATTTTCCACAATAAAAAGTTGAAATATCAAACCTGCTGATTTTCAAAATTCATAAGTAACAGGCACTACTTCCCTTTCTCAAGAGTGATTTTCAAGGGTAAAAGAGGCCACAGCTGGGTCATACAGTATCCACCCAACACCAGTTTTCAGGAAAACCACCATCAAAGTCTCCACTTGCCCACACAATCTTTCTAAAGCTGATCTGCCACCTCTTCCCTCCTCTCATTTCTCAACAGCCCCTCTCTAAAGCCACTCAGCTGTGCTGGTTCTGGGAATGAAAATGTCAAGATGGAGCCTGAAACAACGGAAGAGTGAAAACACTGGCACTGTGAGCCTGAATTACCACTGACTAGGTAGCAAATCTTCTTCTAAGTAAAAGATTGAGACCAAACTAAAGGAGAACCAATAAAATTTCCCACTAACAAATAATTTAAAATAATTTTTGCTGAAAGATGACTAAAACTGGAAGGAGTTTCAGTATTTTTTCTATCCTTCCTTCTTTTAAGTAGGCACAAGGTCTCTGAGGGCTGACCCAGCACTTTGCTTACTGTTGCCAGCAATGATCATCAGTATAATAATTGTGTGGTTTTCTTTAAAGCCCAGATGTATTGAGAAATGCATCTTTACTAAAAATGAATGAATGAATAAATTGATTTACTTGACCATGCTGTGCAGCTTACAGAATCTTAGTTCCCCGACCAGGGACTGGACCTGCTCCCTCAGCAGTGAAAGCTCAGAGTCCTAGCCACTAAACTGCAAGGGAATCCCCAAATACAATTTTTAAAGAATTAAAATTTTGGTTTTGGAAGAACTGATGCTGAAGCTGAAACTCTAATACTTTGGCTACCTGATGCAAAAAACTGACTCATTTGAAAAGACCCTGATGCTGGGAAAGATTGAAGGTGGGACAAGTGGAAGGCAGAGGATGAGGTGGTTGGATGGCATCACCCAGTCAATGGACATGAGTCTGAGTAAACTTGAGGAGTTGGTGATGGACAGGGAGGCCTGGCATGCTGCAGTCCATGGGGTCGCAAAGAGTTGGACACAACTGAGCGACTGAAATGAATTTTGGTTTTGATCAATTCCTCAGTTACAACAATTGATAAGTGAATCCTTACAGTCACATAATTAAATCTTTAATATTTCTACATTTTGCTGTTGCAGAGAAAAGACGTCCTCAGTAAATGATATTCAATCATAAAGTATATGGCATTAGCACAAAATCTGTGGAGGGCATGAGACTTAGCCATGAGGATGGGTAAGCCTGCCTATCTGTGTATTGATATATGGGTTAAGTGAAAAGTGAAAGTCGCTCAGTTGTGTCCGACTCTTTGTGACCCCATGGACTATACAGCCCATGGAATTCTCCAGACCAGAATATTGGAGTGGGTAGCCTTTCCCTTCTCCAGGGGATCTTCTCAACCCAGGGATCGAATCCAGGTCTCCCACATTGCAGGTGGATTCTTTACCAGCTGAGCCACAAGGGAAGATGGGTATCAAATCAGGACAGTATTTGGAGCCAGGAGCACATTTAAAAGAATAATGTGTTATTTTAAAACATCAGTAATGGGAAATCCCTGATGGCCCAGTGGTTAGAACTTTGTGCTTTCACTGCTAAGGGAGTGGGTTCAATCTCTGGTCAGGGAACTAAGATCCTGCAAGCTGCAATGTGCAGCGAAAAATAGTAATAATAAAAATTAAACATCAATATTTTTAATAGTGGAAAATTTAATTCCTTGCTTATTAAATTTATAAAGAAAAAATTTTAGATACCAATTTAAATATGTGAAAGGGACACTCAGTTTTTTAAACTCCTTAGACAAGTACACATAAAAGGTTCCTGACGTGCACAGTGCTTCTTGGAAGGTCTGGAACACGTGAGAAATGTACATTCTTGAGCCCCAGGCCAGACCTGCTCAACTGGGGACTCTGGGAGAGAGGCCTTGAGTGATTCTAACGCACATGATGTCTCGAATCACTGGCCCACACCATGTCTTCATGACTTAAGACAGAGAGGAACAGCTCAGAACAGAAATGGACCGTCCACCTCAACACCATCTGCTTCCACCCACGCCAAGGGTCACCAGGTTTGCCACATCTGGACCACTTGTGACAACAAAGTTACTCATAGAGAAAAGAAAAATGAGGACAGATACTCTCAAGCACCCCCCTGCCCCAGGGGAGGGCACTGCCTCTGGACAGATTAGCTGAGACAGCCCCCAGGGGTTATTACAGAAGTCAGATTCCACCATCCAGCTGCCAGGTTGTTTCTAGGCCACACCTAGATGTCTATAAAATGTGAGAGTATTTTCATCTCTCTAGGTACTTAGAAATGCTTTCCTCTTCAGATGGCTCCTCCAATGGGAATTACATGGGAGCCAATTCCCACAGCTACTTCCTATTCCATTTCCAATAGTTTAGAAATGCAAACATCTCTTCAGAAAAAATAAAAATGAGAATTGTAATAGAACGAAAACCTTGAACACCACGCTTCATTAAAGGAACGCAGAGGACCTTCACTCACGTTATTAGCACCCAGTTACCCATGGAGGACAACTGCTTACCATTGTTCACCTGGCCGTGGACAGCGGTGGGGATTGGCACCACGTGAGTCCCATTTTGTGTTACAGTTTTTATTGGAAGCTGGTGCTGACCTAGAGGTGCCTGCTGCACTATGGTGACCGTCTGGACAGGGGTGGTCTGTGACGTCTGAATGATCCGGCCAGCAGCACCTAATGTGGCATGGCTAATCGCAGGAATAGGTTCTACTTTCACTAAATTCAAAGAAAAGAGAAAAAAATGACATCAACTAATATTACTGGGTAGCTTACAGAACTCTCACTAATTTAAAGTAAAACAAACCAGGTGGCAAACATCCCTGCTCCAGCACAACGTTACGTAACATGTTAGCAAAGGGTCAGGTGAACGAGGCTGGCAGGTTTTTAAAAGCTTGAAAAACTGCCCAAAGTGACTACTTCTGCTGCTCACCTTTTACTTCTCTGTGGTCTCCATTCTCTTGTGGCTCCGCCTTTGGGGGGGCCAGCACAGCTGCCTGAGTGACCACAGCCTGCCCTGCGACGGTGTATGTGTTTGCTGGGGCCAGTCCAGCCACGCTGGTGACAGACACCGCTGGGATCTGGTGGACGACGTGAACCGTCTGCACCACGGGCTGCTGGGAAGTCGAGGTGGTCACAGGGGCGGCGACAGTGTAGGTGACAGGCTTGATCGTCGGTGGCAGTGGTCGCTGCACGGCGATTAAGACGGGCTGACTAGACAGAGGTGAGCCTGCCGAGGACGGAAGCGGAGGTGAGGCTCAGGTATCCCGAACCAACTAACTGACCCCTCAGTCGCAACCTACAGACTGATTTAAGAAAACAGGAGGTGGCCTCTTTCATCTGGTAATAATGCAGTCACAATGAAAGAAATGACATATTTAATGGGGATAGTTAATGTATATCTAACTGCTAAAAATGCAATCTCTACTTTTTCAGATTTTCTTTATTTTGGCCACACCTGATGGCATGAGGGATCTTAGTTCCCCAACCAGTGATCGAACCCATGCTCCCTGCAGTGGAAGTGTGGAGTCTTAACCCTTGGACCGCCAGGGATGTCCCTGTTCAGATTTCTTACAACACCTCTTCCCACAGTTCTCTCCTCATGAAAAAGAAAACATCAACACAGGATATGGGAAGGAGCTGCCCAGTGAGGCCTGAAGGAAGGGGCCACACTCCCTGGTATCAAAGACTCCATCTTATGACAAGTGTGGAGAAGCAGGAAGCATGGAGACAGAGCTGTCGACCAGCAGCTCTGCCAGCCTCTGCTCTTTCTGGTTTGGGCATTTGGGCTCCAGCAATAGGAACTACAGATGGGGGCTGGCAGGGGTTGTTGCCAGCATGGCCAGGAACTCCAAAATATCAAAATGTACATTTTGCCAACCAAGTAGGAACCATAATAGAATTACTTTGGACACATTTTCACAATACTTTTGTTTTTTTTAAATTCCGAGAGCACACATTTTTATTCCACATTACAACTTTGTATGTACCCTAGGAAATATTCACCTATCTACTAAATAGACACTTATTTCCTGACAGTGTCTACTTTGTCTAATTTATGTTATTTCTTTTTGAGAGAATTCTTTTTCATAGACTTATGAATGATGAAGCAATTAAGAAACAGGTTAATTCTAAAATTTTTCAGGCACCTCCACATAAGAGTCACAAAAGAATGTTAACTGATTAGAAAAAAAAATAGAACACAGTGCAGTTAGCTTTTCAGAGCCTACCAAGCACAAGGTTCAAAGGCTCCAAGGCCTCTGGCTCACATGCTCATCTGACCCATCCCTCTCCCACCACAGCTGCCCTCTGCACATCTTACCTGGTGCACTCTGGGCAAACCGCGCCTCCTGGATGACAGCGAGTTTGGGCTGAGAGGCACCAGGCTCGGGCTCCAGAGGGGCTGGTGAACCTTCCCGGGACAGGCTCTCAGGGGTCTGGGCACCACTGGAGTGAGCAGACAGCACTCCAGCATGATTGGGAGAGGCTGGAGCACTTCTGTACGACCAAAAAGAAGACAGTGGATTTTTACGATAAAGCGTTCATTAAGCTGCCCTGCTGTTTTTAGTACGTGCATATTGCAAAAAGGGGTGTCATTTGTCTTCTGCCAACCAACTACAGTTCTTAAGTCTTACTTTCTGTGTGACACCTGTGACCCGAGACAGACATTCAACAAGGCTGGCACGGCTGGGACAGAGCCACCGTGTGTAGGACGCTGCTGCTCCACGCCCAGCATGGGCCACACAGCGTGGAGCGGGACTGGCTGCCTCCCTAAGCAGCTTCCACCCACAGCCAGGCAGCAGGAGCCGGCAGCCTGCAAGTGGAGCTGGCTAGGTCCCAAGACTTACATTATAGTCATTTCTTTTTTCATTTAAAAGCGAAGAGTAACTATTAATGAAGCTAAAAACGAAACAGCAAGGATGTAGCTTTAAAGAGCTTCTCACGTGCCAAGGAAAAGGAAGAAACTATCAACATGGCATCGTTATACTGCCAACTCATCATATTGACAATATGCATTCAATGAAGCAACGATGCAACATAGGAATACAATTTAAATAAAACTTTATAATCTGAATTGTTTTAGCACTAGGAACAAAAATACATGAGAGGCATCCAACACTTCTTTTTTTCCCAAATCCCCAGCCCAACATTTAATCATAATGCATTTGGTAATTCCTTCATTTTCAAAAGGAAAATTTACCAATACATCAAAGGTAAATTCACTGACCATTAAGTGAGGTCTTTTTGTTTGTCTTTTTTCCTTACCTAGACGAGAGCGGTCCCAGAGGGGTTCTAAAGCAAGGCACGCCCCTAGGCCGTCTTTTCCTAAAAGCCTGCTCTATTAATTTGCTTTCAGAGGCAGGATCTATCCTCCAGAATGAGCCTTTGCCTGGTTCTTCCTGGGAACGTGGTACTTTGATGAAATAACGATTCAGAGAGAGATTGTGGCGAATTGAATTCTATGAAACATAAAAAAATACGTAGAATTCATATATTTCTTTGCTGAGAAATAAAAGTGTGCCCCAGTTTTAGTGCCCTGAAAAGGTCCTGTAGCTCTGTGCTGAAGAAACCGGCCCTCCCCAAAGTGCAGGAGGAACTGCGGGGCATGACCACTCAGAGGCTGTCAGGTGGCTTCTACAGAGGAACGGACACAAGGACGTGGGGCACTGTTCAACAGTATGGCAGGGTAGGCACCGGGAGGCAAGGAAGGGAACTGCGGCCTGGAGAAGGGTGAGAAATCTATACCACACGAAAAGAGGCTACTTCCAATGGGAAAAGCATCAACTGCTACCTTTTTACCAGGTAGGAAATCAAGGGCTATCACTGTGACCGCTCTCCTTTTGGAGACGAACAGTGTCGAGAACAGCTATCCCTTTAAAATATTTTTTTTATCAGTACAAAATTAACTTACAGAATCCATCACAGCGTTTAAAATGAATTAATCCGCTGTAAGGTATCTGGCAAACCAGCAAAGGAGAAAAAAATTGAGCCAAAGTTTAAGAAATATTATTGACACCATCTTCCAGTCAAAGAACTGCCATATACTTTGATCCTCAAAATAATCTCGTGAGGCACATGGTGAAACTTTCTCAATTCCTAAGTCCATTTTTCTATTACAAAAAACTCAGCTCACAGTTTACGCATGACTTGAGGAGACCTCCCTGCTGCACCCAAACTGGAGAACTCCAAAAGCTCAGGAAAAGCTGGATGGAAGTCATGCATTCAGATCATTTTGTGCACTTACATTAGTGTTTAAATTAAAAATTAATAAATTAAATTATTAAAATTTCAACTCAAACTAAAATTCTGGGTTATCAAAAAATTATTTCTAAGTTTTCCAATTAACTTCCTAATAGAACTGACAGCAATGACCTGAAATTCTGAATTGCCAGAGGTGGCTCAGAAATCCAAATAAGTCAAATACTACTTTGCAATCAATCTAAAGGACTATTCAAGAACCACACCAGTCATAGGCCACAACAAACCACCAATGCCTATGGACACCAGTCATCTCATGGGCAAGATGAAGGGACAGGCTAGGCTGTGTCTGATTTGTGAGACTGTTTATAAGGAGATGTATTATATTAGATTTAGAATATTTCCATAACCAAGGATACTTGCTATGATGTTTTATCACAGGGTCTGGCTGGTAATCAACCAAGACCTACCGACCAATCCCTCCAGAAATTCGAATCTATTATTGGTGTCCCCATCAAGACAAGAGAAGGCAATCCTCTATCTGCACTCAGACCTTTCGAGTGTGGAGTAGAAGGCAGATCCTAAGAAAAAAGACTGATAAAAGCCAGCCCAGAAAATGAGAGTGGAGGACACTCGCCCTGTGAGCTGGATCTGAGGGTCCCGAGCTCTGGATAGCACCACCGAAAGCTGGCATCAGATAGGAGCCCAGAAGTGACCGCGTAGGCACAGTGCTGGCTGACACCTGACACGGGCGGTGCGGAGCCCCATGTGAAGGCTGGTGCTGCACTGACTGGGGTGAAGTAGGTCCACGTGCATGTTAGGAGGAGCAAGGGAGGTTAGCACAGTGTGAGTCTGAAGGCAGGAAATGCTACCTTCAGGGGACTGGTGCTAGGGCTTCTACTCACTGACAAAGGTCAGGACCGGGATCAGCAACACAGCGGCTATGACCCCTCACACCACCACAAGCTGTATGGTCAGTTCTTAGGTCAGGGAATTGTTATTTTCTGTTCTGAACCCAGTCTGCACCATCAAAAGAGGGCCTAAATTCTCCTCCTCTCTGACAACAATCCCACAGACAAATGAGCCCAATTAATGGTCACCTGTGATTCTCCAGCCAACAAGACTCTAGAAAATATGAAGAGCCATTAAGAAATATTTGACACATACACAGAAATTGTATTTCTAAGGTAATTAAAGGCCTTCGTAATTTGATCAAACCAAGCTGCAGACATTAAGATCACACTAATTTGATTCCAGTGACTCAGATTATTATGAAGTATTCAGAGAAAAGGTGGGTTACCATTTAAAACTAAATGTGAAGAAAAGGATCTGCAAAACTTTGCACGTTCTCCTTCCTCCAAATTCTCCCCATTAGAGACTGCTTCCCAGAACCCAGCTGAGGAAGGGGAAAGGCGCAGAGCTGGTCACTTGTGCCTGCTCTGTACTGCCCTCCCCGAGCACTTCCAGCCTTCCTGCCCAGAACGCAGTTTGTGTCTGTTAGCCCCACTCAGCACTGAGCACTTGCCAGTGTGTATTCTGTGTAGTAAGAACTTGTAAAGAAATTTACAGGGAGAACTTTCTAAAGGAGAGTCCAATGTGTAGGGTGCAGGTGAGCACAAGTCACTCCCTCTACTCTCAGAAACCAGCTCTGATCCTTTGAACCCCCACTTGAAAAAGACACTGTTTTGGTTGACAGTTGGGTTTGGTTTTTTTTCCTTAAAAGGAAAAGGATCTGGGTCTTTTATGAAACAAGGTTGCAAAACTCCTTTTGTTTTCAGCCAGGAGAGACAGAACAGGAATGAGCCTTCCATGTAGAGACTGCAAGTGCAGTCCCTCAGGGTGGGCAGCTCAGAGAGTCCAACGACAGAAAAGGACACAAGCAGGCCTGCTGGGGAGAGCAAGGACTGCTGAGGACAGGAATCTGAGTGCACGTCCATAAACTAAAGAAGGCTGGAGCAGGAAAAGTCATTTCCTGCTAAAATAACCAGAGCAGGTGCGCAACGTCTCAGGAGCAGCCTTTCACAGGCAAAAGGCACAGTCATCCTTATGAATCTTTATCTGGACAGAAAAGAAGATGTTTCAATAAAAAGCATTAATGACAGTTTGTAACTCTCAGTTCTAAGCAGGCTGTGAAGTCAATTTAGGAGCCAGCAGCAATCTCTGCTTAGGGGTCACCTCCATGGGTCTCACCTCTCTGTGACCACAGCCCCTCCTGACCTGACTCACTCCCCAGGAGACCAGGCCAGGAAGAGGTTGCCCTTCAGCCTTTAACAACAAAACCTTGTGATGCACAGTATCAGTTCTTGCATAAATGGATGTTACAAAGCACAGGAAATACAACCAGAAGGGAAATAGAATGTTGAAAGTCTGGCCAGGTTTTTCAGAAATACTCCCATTACAGCCCAGCTCACTGGCATTTCAAATTATCAAAATTCTACACATAGTGAGCTGCGTGGAACTCTATCGAGCTCCTGGACAGGACACCATGTGAGACCTCACCTGCCCGTGCACAGGAAGCTGTGTTCCATGGACACAGACTATTGTCTGCCTCTGCTTCCTTTGTTTTACATTTTCTTAGAAGCACAACCTCACTGTTACAGATTAAAATATGGTAGTAAGTACTGTTGGGACTTACTGTACATCATCTTAAGGGACCAGCTAGGTAGCTGGATATGGAAGTGTTTTTCCTGAGCCAGCATTTCCTTCACGGCCAACTAGGAAATGCCACCCGGCTGTGAACAGGAAGGCAGGCAGGGCACAGATGCTCCAGCCCAGGAGAGCAGGCTGGGTCTCATTTTGTACCTGTAGTCTTTACAGACTAAAGACCCTTTACAAAGAAAACAGTCAGGATTTTTATCTTAACATGTTTATATATCTGCAGATAGAAGAAAAAAGTCTTTACCCTCCATTAAACAGAAAATGGCTTACCCCCCACCCCTTGGCCACATTACTTGATTGTGGTTATGGTTCAACAGATGTACTTGACAAAGAATCATGTACTCATTAAGACTCAAAGGAATTCTGCGGCCATTCCTGATTACTTAATGAATTCAAAATTTGTAAATGTATATTTCTTCTCTCTTTTGATACGCTTTTACCATTTCACACTTCAAACTTACCCTTTCTCATACTGTCTAAATTAGTGAGGTTCTACTAACTGCCTAGTAAATGTCCACACACAGACACCGGAGGAAAAACATATACAATGCAGAGGTTTAAAAATGAAAAACTAAATTAAAAAGCTAAACAATGGAAATACTATGCACAGATTTCCAAATGTCCTCTGAAGAGACCTAGATTCACAGACAGCCTAGGAACAGGCTGTAGGTACAAGTCAACAAGCAGGCAGGCTCCCCAGTCGAGCAGCACTGTGTTCATGTTTTGTATACTGGCCACCTAGAGGAGGCATCTTTTGAAGAAAGGGTTCCTCAGTAACAGTTTGAAAACCATCTCTGTGCAAACTTCAAAAAGCTATGTATGTCAGCATAAGTTAGTGAGGAAGACAGAAGACCGTCAAGTAAAGGGTGGGCAGGATTTTTAACTCTCCCTCCCTCACTGGTCCAAGAGAAACATCTCAAACAACCCATGCCTTTCCCATCCATGAAGACCATGACAGTAAGAAACAGGGCTGAGGTTTCCTCCAGAACCACTATTCCTTCTACTATGTGCTAATAAGGAGATCAGAAAGAGAGTGTCAACAGCAGGCCTCTGACACTCCTCCCTCCCTCAGCACAAGAGACCCTTACTCATCTCATGCTACCTACGCCCCAGCTACATACACAGCCACTCTATGCTCCTCTCAGCTGTCAACCAGCACCTACAAGACATGTAATAGAAACATTTAATAACAAACTCAAACGGATTTACCTGCCAGCCCTTGTCCGCAGTCCTGTAATAGGGATAGTTTTTTGTGATGTGCGTATAAATTCCATTTAGGGTGAGTTGTTTATCAGGAGCCATTGTAATTGCTTGTACGATTAATTGTGCATAGGAATAAGGTGGCTTTGAATCATCCTGTATTAAAGTTTAAAAAAAAAAAAAAAGAGTATTGAATTAATCAAAATTTTTACTAAACTTACTGAAATCCAGGATTCTTGACATTTTTAAGCATTTCTATGATAATACTTGTCTTCCTTCCTATAAAAGTAATAGATGATGGGGAGAATTCCCTGGCTGTCCAGTGGCTAGGACTCTGTATTGTCACTGCCCAGGGACTGGGTTTGGCTGTGTTTGTGTGTGGGGGGGGGGATATAATATGATGGGAAAGCATTTGGAAAATTTGGAGGAAACAAATGGAGACATGTATAACAGTATAAAAAAGAACATTAAAACCACGTAAGGAAAAAGTCCAAAGGGCAAAAACAAAAAGAATAAGAAAATGAGAAAAATTCAGTAGAATTTCTGGACCTCAGTAGAGTCCAGAGCATGCATACTGATCCACGCCATAGTCTCATCATGTTGATCTCATGGTCAGGTGAAGAGCTGGGCCAGGCCAGTGGTGGCAAGGGGTGGGGTGAGCTTGCATATCTCCCAGGCCCTGGTGGGGGTTCTCATGCACACAAGGAGACGGGGCAAGAAGGCTGAACACCAAAGCACGAGAGTGATGTCCACTCAGAACCGCCAAGAGTCCATCAAGGAGCTCCTCTTGTAAGAAAACCCAAGCAGACGAGAGTACCAGGAGCCAAACTCGGGGTCCCCACACCAGGGTCCAAGGCATTCGGGCAGGCGCTGCTCAGGTGTGCAGGGCTGCCATGCACAGCGCAGGCTGCTGGCATTCCTGGTCCCAGCGCACTCAAACACACCGGGGCTCTTTGCCATTGGGATGACTCCAAACCACACACACATGCACAAGCCCACTGGGGAAAGGGTGTCCTCTCTCTGTCTGTGAACTACACATAGCAATAAAACATAACACTGAATGCAAACAGTAAACTGCAAAACAATCCATTCAAGATGGTACTCCTAATATGAGGTTAAAAAATGAACAATTTAGATATTGTTTATAGATAAACACAATAAAGGCAGACAAAGGCAGAGGACTATGGCATGGGCAAGGAAACAAGGTAAAGAGCCAAAGAAGGGAACACAGGCTTCTCCTGCACAGGCTAAGCTTAGTTCTGACAGCCGGCTGGGAGCATGTTCTCTGCACAGAGACTGAATCACCCAGCACCTCACTTTCAAATAGCTGACATTTCCTGAGCAGTGGGTCAGGCACTGCCCTGTCTGTCCTCTGAATGAGCTCACCCTGAGTTACAGGACAGGGATGGTGGAGCGACTGAGCTGGAGTCCTACCAGGCAAGAGCATAAAGCCTTCCTCACTGTGCTTATGCTGCTGTGTGGGTTTCTTTTTTATCTTTCTTCTATACATTTCCATTTTTTAAAAAAACTGTAATAGACAGGAAAGCCCACAATATATCCGTATCAGCCAAAAACAAATTTTTATAAAGTGACCAACAGTACAACCAATGCTGGTCAAGAGAGAACACAGCCCACATCCCAGAAGCTTCCTCATGACCCGTGCCCCCCACCCACTTTCAACCTCCCAGAAAGGTCACCACTTTTCCTGACATTCTGTATTAATCAGAATCTAGCTATGACTTAAGTTTTACCATCTAAGAATGCATCTGAAAACAATACAATTTAGTTTTGCCTGATTTTAAACAGGGAAATGGACAAGAATGGAATCCTGCAGAGGGTGCCCCTGTGTCTGCATCTGCTCAGCACCCTGTGCAAGAGGCTCCTGGCTGCTGTGGACACATGGTGCACAGCCATGACGTATCCATTCCCATGGGTGTAACATGTCCTACTACATGAATATACCACATTTTATATAAATGCATACTTAAAGTAACACTATGCCTGGTTTTATTCTCTTTTTTTCACTTAGCGTTCTATCAAGAGCACTTTCATATCAGTAACTGTATCAATATAAGATCTCCTTCCTTCATTTAGGGGCATTTAGGTTGTTTCCAATTTTCTGTTTTGTTTGAACTTTAGTTTGAGATTTCTGTCCATTTCCCTTAAATGAAGTCCTAGAAGGGGCATTACTGGGTCAAAGAATAGAAATAGGCAGGTCTTACTGTAGGTCATCCAATAACTATCATCCAAAAGGGACGGATGTGTCCTCCCCAAGGTGTGTGTTCGTGTGCATATGTGTGCACACACATGTTCAGACATGCACATGTGCAACCTTCAGCATTTGGGACAGCAGTACTGAACTCCAAGAACAGTCTCCTATGACACCAGGCACTTGACCCCATGAGAACCAAGGGTTCAAGCTCTTAGCATCTGGGCCCACAGCTGCCACTGAGGAGGGCCCAGAGCTGAATGATCAAACGAACGCATCTCTGAGAGCCCAGCACTGAGAACACGCTCAGCAGTCACCCCGCACCCACGTAGACCAGCACTTCTCAAAAGGCCCTGGGGGGTGTTCCTTGACATGCAGGTGAAGATAGCTGCTACCCAACAGGCCCTGGGTTCTGTTTCAAAGCTATAAAACATTTATTTACCTTTGGGCTGTCTCCACCTGAAGCTTCCTTCTCGTTTTCTGGCTGTGAGTTGTCAGCCATTAAATTGAGGTCAGATGGTATCACACGGCCCATTTTGTACCCTGAAGACCCTGCTCCCCGGGGGCTAGAAGGACAGGAGTTCGCAGCACTGTGGATGAGAAAAGGTTGTTCCTATCAGTCTATTATAGAACATCCCTCACACTGTATTTCAGTAACTGGCTCTTATTTCAAGGAAAACAAATGTTAAAAGTAAGAGAACTTCAGCATTTTCACTGGAAAAATGGACTCATTAATCTTTGTGATATTTAAGATCACTACAAGGAATCAGGTATTTGCTTCCACAGATATGATCTTAGGAACTTACCAAGGACACAGAGCCATACATGATGGCTCTCAGGCTCAGCCTGGAAGAGGAGCAAAGAGCACCACTCTGCTCGTCCCCCTCCACCGAGGAGCTGAGGACAGGCAGCAACGAAGGACAATGGCTCCCAAGCTATACCAGAAAGGTCAGGGGAAATTTGGAGAGAAGGGAACAGCAGCCAGGCTGAAGACAGGACACACAAAGAGGGAAGGAGGCAGTGGACACAGATACACACACAAGCAGGCTGTGAGGGGCTCACAGGAAACACACAGAAATCAGAAACAGAAACCCAGTTTTAAATAGGCATTTTTTTTTTCATGAGGTAGGGCTGGCCCATGACGCTGAGAATGTTTTGGTTTTTGATCTTTGCTCGTTAGAAGACACTTCATTTGTAAATTCACCAAGTTACGTATTTAATTTATGGTCCCTTTTCTGTATAGTATTAATATACTTTACAGAACAGAAAAAGCTACTGAAATGGAAAGATGCCAAGAAAAGATTGTTTTAAAAATCCAGTAAGTTATAGAACAGTATATATGGTTAGATCTCATTTGTATTTCGGATAAAAAATAAGTATTGAAAATGTTTACGAAATTTCTGAAAACAATACTTAAGAAACAGTAGTTACCTCTGAAAACTGAACTAGAAAGGAATGAGCCAGAAGGTGGAGCAACATACTATTACCTGGTACCCTCTGAAGCACTACTGGACTCTCTACCATGAATATGCACCATCAGTATATGTACTCACCTCGAAACAAGAGTTTACTGTGTGCCAGGAACAACTCAAAGCACTGGAGAGAGAGGAACAAGACAGACGGCAGAACCACAAGCACAGAACTCTCGCTCTATGATTTTAAAACTAGCTAACATTTCAAGAAGGGTCAATGTGGGGCAGGTGAGCAGCCCCACTGGCTGGGTGGTGGTGGGCTCCCCCATGAGTCATCTCAGCAGCAGAGACCCTGTGCTGCTCAATGCTGGTGGAGGGCCGTGGGGTGAAGATGAGCAAGGAATACAGGATGAAGACAGGCCAAGAGGTGAGGAGAGGCTGGGTCAGGAGCTGATCCAAACTCTGAAGTTTCCAACAACCTCCGGTTCCTTGAGCGCCCATGGGCAGTGTGTCAGTGGCCTGACCCCAAGCCTACTGTTTCCACTGGGGGCCGCTGTCCCATGAGGGTAAACAGGGGCGTTCTCCACTTCCTCTGTGAATTCTGCACACTTTTCATGCAATGCTGAATAAAAATCTGGCCGTGCAGCTGCCGATTTTTGCCTACTCACTGCCACACTTACTACCTGATCCATCTAGTCACACAGAGACAAATTCAACCAAGTGGGTGAGACAGAGGCAGCATCCTCAGCAGAGTGGCCGTGGCAGGGGGCAGAGAAGGGCCCCGACCAACAGCAGCTGCACTCACACAGAGTCGAGCAGCCAGTCTACCTGACACTCCCTCCAGAGGCCTTTCCAGAGGGATACCTTTCTGTCCATATTGGTTTTTTAAGATAAGAAACAGAAGTGTTTGACTGAAAGCTACAACCGAGAGCTGCAGCATTCGCTCTGTGCCCTCCTCACTCAGCTACATGTGGGGCAGCCACAGTGGACAAGGCAAAAATACCTTCTCTGCCTCCTAGCCAGGCCCTGTGGACAGGAGGAGCTAGGCTCCCAAGAGAAGCAAGTGTGTTCACCTGCACCTAAGCCTAACACTACTCACATTGAAGAAGATGCCTGAATACATTCTTCACTCTTCTGACCGAACGGAAGAGGACTGACCGTCTGAGCCTTATCCCAGGGTCTCCTCTGCAGATCCTGGGTGATTCCTGACCTGACCCTCAGCTACTGCCCCCTGAAAGCTCAGCACAACGTAACCATCTTGCACTGGATTCTGTGGTGAAGAGCAGGCCCTGAAGGCACCATTCTCTACTTCCTGACACTCTTAGGACAACAGGACAAACACAAGTTTGTCACCTTACTGAGGTCAAACTCAGAAATCCAAACTGTAAGTGATCAGAATTTACATTAAGTTATAGCAAACCAAGATATTCTTGGTATCAAACCAAAATGCAACTGAAAACACGACTCACACTTTAGACCAATACCACAAATCATCTATCCCTTAAACTTACACTCAAATAAAAGAATCCGCAAGTGAAAACCAGGAACATTTGAGAACTGTGTTTCACATGCAAGAAACTGAGAGCAAATAGTGTTCAGAAACTGAACGATGTTTTAAGCGCCCTCAACATCTCTCTCTCTGTGCAGGTCAGCACCTGGGAAGGAAGGCATCATCACTATGCACTGCTGCCCACTACTGTGATGCACGATGGCTTCTGAATGTCCCAAAGCAAGAGGCAAGGACTGAAACTTGGACAGTGTCACGTCTACATGCATACCATGACGCTACGGGGACTCCCGTCCCCTATGGAAGCTGCTGTATACCTGATGGTTCCTGTGGGGGAGGGGAGGGGGCTGATGAGGTGGGCCATGGTGTCTGGAATGTTGATGGTCAGCGGCGAGATATGAGCCTGCACAGGCTTCACTGGGGACTCGGGCGCCTCCTGTTTCTCCCTCTTCTCGCTGGACAGGGCAGTGAACGTGATCTTGATGTTTGTGCTCGGAAACCTGAACGTGCACCTAAAAAAGAAAAGCCAACTGTCAGCACCTGTCTGCCAAGTGGCGGGGCAGGATGCCCAACCCACAGCAGGGGACAGAGCCCATGTGTCCCCAAACATACTGGAGCCTTGACTTGTGTTGAAGAGTCAGCGAGAAGCCCACTTCAACCTCAACTCAAGTGTGACAAGTTGCTTAATGTGTGACACCACAAAGGAGACATCGTCTCATGACTTAAAAACACTAGTAAGCAAAAACCTCATTTAGACCAGCCCAACAGGGGAAAAAATGGTAGAGCAGATTCAAAAAAGACTCAGATACCACTTAATCTGCACCAGGCAGGGTCTGAGACAGGCTCAGGATCGGGCGATGAGCCCTAGGCATGGAGTGGGGAAGGCCAGGCAGGAATGCTGCTAACCCACAGGGCATGGATGGCCCCATCACGAGAAGGAGGAGCCCCAGGTCTGCCTCTCACCTGCTGCCGACCTCCAAAGACATCTGCCCAGCTCTTCTCTTAGGTTCCCACCCTGGTCTGTCTGCAGCCAGGAGCCAGGATGTTTCTAAAACAGCAAGATCTGCATGTGGTGTTCAAAGACAGAAAAAAGCCAGCCTCTGACTCTCCTGCCCTCAGGCACAGCCCCGTCTCTCTTGAGGTCCTCCTCACATGAGGTCCTCCTCACATGAGGTCCTCCTCACATGAGGTCCCATGGGTGCTGCCCTTCCTCCACTTCAGTGCTCCAGGGGGCCCCACCCCACTCCGGGTCAGACCCCACATTGCAGCCTCTTGTCTGTTCTTCCCCTCGTTCATTACCTAGGGGCCCCCTTCAACCCCTCAGTCACCTATCCAAGGGTTTCTTGATCACCCTGCACCCTCCCCTTGCTGTCTGGTTCATTTCACTCTGGCCACATGACTCTATGTTACCCCATTTCTGCTTGTTGTCACCCAATAGGATACAAGCTCCATTGGAACAAAGTCCTTGCCTGCAGGGTTCCCTGCTATAATCCAGAGACCAGAAGAAACCCTGATAAATGCAAAGAAGGTCCTCAGGACACACTTGTTGAATTAGTGAAAAAGTGCTACATTTTATACATTAGAAATGTAATTAAAATAAGCAAATCACATGAATAAATGAACAAATGGTAAGCCCACAACTGCCTCTTTGTTGCTAACATGAGATTCGAATAATCAACTCCAGGCCTAGAAAAGAAGGACATTAAGACTCTCACTGGCCTTAATTTCTAGTACAACATACCTAACAATGATGAGAGTAAGGAAGTTTCCTCCCTTTCCTCCCCTATGTAGCTCTTGAGCCCCACCCTCAGGCGATGGTCCCTGTTCACCAAGAAGGCCGGGCTGTTAGAACAAGCATTTTTACCAGCACGAGGGCTTCCGATCCCGCAGAGCAGTTACCTGCCTGTGCTTGTTTCCTCATCCACAGAACAGATGACAGCATCTCCCTCTGCGAGTACCACGAGGATTAAGTCAGATACTTCTCAGATTCAAATGTTTATCAAAATGAAAAAACCAAACTACCTTCAGCCTCACTGTAAGATGTCAACACTTGCTTTTCCTACAGTTGGACATTCACCATCCACTGTGCTGTTTGTTTCACTGTCACCCAGGAACTCACAGAAGCCCAGCCTGGACCAGAGGAGCAGCACATACAGCCGCCTGTCCTCCACATGACGTGGAAGCAACACAGAACTGTGCGTAATTTCAACACAGGAATGTGAGAATGGGACTCCTTCTTCCCCCAAGGGGCACCCACATGTCTCCAGGGGTTTATTTATGCTTTTCACAAAATAGGGCCACACACTCCATGCTGGTCCTTGGCATGTGTGTTCCCTCAGCGTCACCACCCACAGGGTCCGTTGCACAGACGGACTGAGTGCTGCCTTTGGGGCAGGCACCATCACACGGAGGACTTCCTTCCTTTGTATCCTATTCCCAAAGTCCCCAATCAAAGACAACAATTGTCTCCTCAGCATGGGCATTATCTGTAAACCTCAGGCTCCAAGGACACACAGGGCATCTAAAGCAACACAAAGTACCATCAGGCCACCTGCCAACAACCTCTGAGGAACTGCTTGTGAGAGTGTCCTAGCCATCAGTGGACGCTGCCACCAACCCCAACCCCACCTGACAGGTGAAAATGGTATTTCTGTTTATATCTAAACATAAGCTACTTCTCACATGTGTGTAAGCCATGAATCACATTTAAAAGCTACCCAGGTAGTCTGGTAACCTTCTATTTTTTAGTCTGGGTTCTGATTACATGAGTGAGTTTCTATTAGTGAAAATTCATTGAGTTATACTATACACGTATGAAGCATACACTTGTCTGTACATGCAGTATACTTCAATAAAGAGATTTTCTTAAAAAATTGAAAAAAAAAAAAAAGCCATCTGTAGCTGGATACAGAGATTGGTAAAATGTTGGTAACGTCAGGGGGTTCACAGTCCATTTTGAATTAACAATGGCCTATTTCTTTACCAGGATTGTGATTACTATGGGTACCCACGTTATAATTATAACTGATTTTTCTATGTTGGTTACATTCAAAGCCAAGTACTTTAAAATGTTTTTTGAGTTCTCTTTGGAGTTCAGTTAGTGTAGAAATCCTTGTCCCCCTTTACGGGATGTGAAAAGCCACTGCTTGACTTTTCTAAGTCAGAAATAAAAAACAGTGGGATAATTTTAATTAATTGTGTCACAAAAGGAAAAAGAGCAGCAAAACATTAAAACAGCAGACAAAACAAGGAGTATCAGAACTGTCTGCTTCATACCACCACCAAGAGGTTGTTTATGCCTGGGCACGCTGGTCCTTGTTCCCATGAAGCACTTCAGGTCATCTGAGGGTTTAAAAGCCTATAAGATACTACACTGATTTGGAAAATTAAGAGCATGCTGTCCGTGTCTCACGCTGCTTTGTACCATCACAATACCTAACATCGTGTGCTCTTTAAAAACACTTTAACTGATCCTAAAAGATTTGTAATAAAGTTCGTGTGGGCTCCGTAGTTGTGCTGCTTGGGCTTAGCTGCCCTGCGGGCATGTGGCATCTCAGTTCCCCAACCAGGGGTGGAGCCTGGGTCCCCTGCATTGGAAGGCAGGAGAATCTTTAACCAACTGCACCACCAGGGAAGTCTCAGGGAAAGAATTCAAAATGAACAATAAGAAAAGCCAGACATGGAGCAGGAACTGGCAACCCACTCGAGTATTCTTGCCTGGAGAATTTCATGGACAGAGGAGCCTGGCGGGCTACAGTCCATGGGGTTACAAAGAGTCGGACACGACTGAGCAGCTAACACACACACCTTTCTTCTGCAGTCTCTACCCTTGAGTATCCTGTGTCTTTATGAGAAATATGAAGGCTTGACTTAACAATACACTTTCATATTTAAGGAGATAAAGATGTATGTATGAATGTACCAATTTTAATGAAATGATTGATATTTTTGAAAAAAAAAAAAAAAAAGAAAAGAAAAGCCAGACAGCAGAAAGCAGAACCACAACCCCCTAAGCACAAACTGAGCAGGCACTGAGCAAAATCTGACCAGATACTGAAAAGTCACACACCTCAAGTCACAAATCAAAACTGAAGCAACACAACAGCTGATGGTTTCAAACTTAGGCAAGGACCCTGATAAAAACTAAGTTTCTTTTACTTGAATAAACATCAACAATTTTAATATGGATTCAGAGTTGCAAATACCCTTCTCTCCACCTTTCTCTTGGTCTCCCGTATTTGGTGACAGGCATCTTTCTTGGAGTGGAAACTCTTACAAATGAAACATACAAGCCAATGGCTTGGGTCCAGAGATCTGAATTTCCTGATTCACAAAGAAGCTCTAAGGATTCTGAAAATCTGTTCTTTATGTACAAAGCCAGGCCTTGCTGCAAATACTTAATACTAACATCATATAGCTAGGCAGAAATTAGCCATATTGAAACCTCCAACCAAATGGAAAGTCAAATTTAGTGATATCTCTATGCAAAGCAAGTTTAAACAATTAACCAATCGGGAAAATTATTCCCTACAACCAAGTCCAGTTGGGCCATTTCAGAGGCGGAGCTGGCCTCAGGGAGAGGTTGGTTCCCATGCTCTTTACCCCACAGAGGATAAGACAGGCAGAAGCAGTGGTCCGGCCCCACAGCGCCACTTGGAAAGGAGCACAGCAGAGCAGCCTTCCACCTTGATGCTAACTAACAATGACTGCAAGCCCCGGGGGGACAGCCACCATGTCCCCCAGCCTCCTGTCATCCTCTGTGGTGGCACAGTTTAACTACTCAGATAGACACATATTCTAAGGTGGGAAAAAATCTCCCTACAAGAGGGTTCCATTTCTGGCTACTCCAAAAAAACATGTCTGAATGCAATTCGGACAGTCGTTATGAGGATAACTCTGGAGTCCCTCGGTTTTTAAAGAGTGTTTTAGGAAGTTTAATGGGAGAAGGCCTACAGATGCCACCCCCATGGCCATGGCACAAAGCAGGAAGAGTGTCCCTGCCATAGGGTGCTGAGAAGACAGAGCCTCACCTCTGGATTTCCTGCCAAAATAACAAATCTGGATCTTACCAAGAGGAAATATCAGACAAGTATTCTACAAAACAACTGGCCTGTCCTTTTCTAAAACATAAAACGTCACAGAAGACACACGCTGAGGAATAGTCACAAATGAAAGGAAAGTTCAAGGCATAGGTGACCTGACTCTAGAAAACGGGCATCAGTAAACAACTGCTAAGTCCACTTAAGGTCAAGTGTTATATCAACGCTAAGTGGTGTTAGTACCTGGGCTATAGTTATGGAAGAGAATTTTTTAGGAAATAGACATGGAAATATTACAGAGGTAAAAATGCATCATATACGCAGCTTATTCTCAAAAATTTCAGGAAAAAATACAGCGATGAAGCAAATGTGGTCAATGTTAGTATTTGGGGAATCTGGAAAAATGAGAATATTTGTTCTATTTTTGCAACTTTTCTATAAATCTGAGTAATTTCAAAGAAAAATAAAAAATTTGGAAACTTTCACGACATCCAATGCAAAGCCTGACAGATCACCCCAAGTGTCACTGGGGCCATGCCAGGCTAGGAACTGTGTCATTGTCCATGACGAGGTGAGCACAGGCATAAAGAGTCTGGAAACCATCCATTCTTCTGTCAGACTAGACCTCCTCCATGGTCGGTCTGAGAGCCCTGTTCTGGGATATACCCTCGTCATTGGCTCTCTTCTATGCAGTTCAGAATCCCATCAAATCCCAAGAATAATCGTGTGGGACACCTGACAGTTAGGAAACATCACCTCACTGCAATTCTCACCCTCCTCCAGAGCCTGTGTGTCCCTGACAGTCAGCCTTGCACTAAGCAGGGGAGCACAACCCCAGTTCTGCAGTACAAAGGAGAGTCACGGCCACATCTACACCACTGACCCTGACTTTTGTGCCCTCCCAGTCACCCAGCACAGCTGATGTCTGTTAAATCTACATGCTATCCCGTCACTGGGCTTCAAGACTGTGACCCAAGAAGCTGTGGTTTATGGTAACAGCATATTCTATAGTTTGCATTTCTTCTCTCCTGGGAAGAGTACCTGTCCCATCCTACATGTATCAATATTCACACAGAACAGTATGTCCCAACCATGTTCCCAGAGCATAGCACCGAATGTCCTGACGCCCAGCACAGGCCCAGCTGTGCTGCTCACACCAAAGGGCTGGCTCCAGCTTCTGCCATCCACCCACCCCATAAACACAGCTGCTCTGTACCACTTTTCCCTCACTCTGGGGTCCAGGCTGATGCAATGACCCCACTGAAGACACCGATGGTTTCAAGACAGACAGAATAAATGAGTCCTGTGGCCACGCCTGCAGTCAATGGGCAGGAGGGCCTCCAGCAAGGATTCTCCCCACACAACATCACCTCCTTAGTGTTAGCAATCCCAAAAAATCATTTCAAGTCCTTTCAGCTATGCAACTGGCCACAGAGACATCAGCTGAGCTGCTGAGCTGCTCTCCAAGGGAAGAAGCACGAGGCCAGTTACTCTATCCCTCACCTATGACAGCTGACAACGATAATCTAATATGAAGAGGAAGAGAATCCGATCCTTTAATCTCAGGATTGGCAAAGAAAAGACTGTGATAATAAAAATAACATGTCACACAGGGTGGACAGAGCTCTGGGGCCATCAATGACTTGGGGTGGGCAGCAGTGACTGCCAAGGAGGAGGGCAACAGGATCAGTTACATCCAAGAGTGGATTGGGAGGTAGAGGGGGAAATAAGGAAATGTATGAGGAGGTTCCCAAGGAGCCAAGCTGTGCGGTGTTCACACTGCAAGGGTCTGTGAGAACAGAGAGAGGAGATGAGGTCTGACTGGTTTGGGAGATGGAAATAGAAACGGCCCTGCTGACACACCCATATGTGCGGGCACAGAACAGAGAAGACCGCAGGATAACTGGTTTCACGTCTGGCTTCTGTGACTGAGGGAATGTTGGTACCAATTACTGAGATGCAGATGGATGGGGTGGATGAGGAACAGGCCACGGGGTGCAATGTCTAAGTGGACACATGGCCTTTGAGGTGCCCATTCCCCACAATCCCAGAGGGGGCATACAATCAGCCCTTCCTGAACCTAGACAGAAACACATTTGGTGTCCTCAGTGGTTAAGGGGGTACATTCGCCACATCACAGAAGGAGCCTAAAAAATTCAGCCTGCAAGTCTGATATTAAAGAACAGCCTTCAGGGCTCAAGCGAGCATCACCTTGAAGGAGCAACACTATCATGGGAGTTTTAACAATGTGCTCCAATTCCAACTCAGCTACAACGGCAAGCCATGCCTCTTTATCTTTCGCAAAAGTGGAAGAAAAATTCCTCTTCTTTCCAAACCCTAAGGAGGCTTAGCCAAAAAGGCACTTTAAATGGACCCATACATACATTTTCATCATTCTCTTCTACTAGTTTCCTCTAATTTATAACAGAAATATTGAAACTTTTACTACAATCTTTAATAGACTATGGCCCTTAACAGTCATATTTGTCAGTGACTGATAAACCACCCCCCACCCCAGGCTGCCTTTTCTGTGGCTCCAGGAGCAACACGTCCACACCACCAGTCAGTCCTGCCCACTGGTAACCCTGAGCTGCCACCACATGGGTCTAAATGGGCCACCCAGAGCCTAGCAGGTGCTCCCTTCATCCCTGAAGAGGGTGTGTGGAGTGGCAGCTCACCAGCTGATGAGAGGGCTTCCCTCAGAGGAAGTAGCTTTGGGAGGCCAGTGTCCACCCATCAAAGAGAGCAAGTCACAGGTCAGGAACTTGACCCAGTTTAAGATGAGTAGGAACGATGAAGACCGTACTGCGAGGAACCTGAAACCCTAAACAGTCCATGCTTTTCTTCGCTCCTCCTCAGCAGTAAACCTCAAGCAACACCTATTACTTCAGCTTGACTTCTTACCCTGAAAACCACGAAAACATTCTATGAAAATTCATGCAACACAATGGTGTTTATTAAAGGAGGTTACACTATTGTAGGTTTTGTTGGGTTTAGCATGAGTTTCTAACTGGAGCCTCAAAAGCCTGATTCTGTAAGACACCTGCAACCTGAGTTCAGGTCCTGGCCTGTGAGTTTCATCTTTGAGTGAAGAACTTTCACTCCATGTTTAGCCTTGAAGTGACTTAGAAACTACACAGCACATGAAACAAAGCTTTTCTGACTAGACAGGGCCACTGTGGGCATGCGGGTAGTCAGTGAGTCAAACAGGAGCTGTGCTCAGAAGGGCCCACAGATAAGGCTGAATTTTGTAGCCACTACCTTGTAATCTCCTTAGCCATTACCTGAGTCTGTGTTATGTAAGTGAGGCCCAACAGGTCAATGGACCACAGCCTTGGGCTTGGAAGCTCAGCTCACACACATCTTGCCTCTTTTTAACACCCACTGTCCAAGACAAGTCCTGGACAGGGGCACCCTGGGCACCTGGGAGAGTCTGCACTTGCCCCACGAGTACCCTTCCACCTAAAACAGCTTGGTATCAAATAACAAAAATACCATGGCAGGTTGAGAGAAACTACAGAAGAAATGAAAAGCTTTTGCAGCTTTTTTATAAAAAATTGAGGTGTAGCTAATGTACAATATTATTTAAGTTTCAAGTGAATGACACAGTGATTCACAATTTTTAAAGATATGTTCCATTTACAGTTATTATAAAATATTGGCTATATTCCCTCTGCTGTACAATACATCCTTATAGATTTTTGCACCATTCTTAATCCACATTTTCATCTTGCACTGGACCCCATATAGTATGGAACTGGGCCTGTATCCTAAGGTAACAGTATACTAGGAAATGGTACATTTCCATAGGCAGATCTGCCTTCGTACCCACAGACCAGGAAGCCTTGATTCCAGAAGCATTCCTGACCCAGTTTAGAGGGCTGGTGTTGGGTTTTCCAGCAACACATGTGACGAGCAGCTTCACAATTGCTTCTGAGTTTTTCTTTGGCTTGGAGAAAAATTTTGTCTGTTGGCCATTTGTTACACTGTGATTCCATTAATGAAGGTACTGGAAAGAACTGCCTTATCTACTACTCTGTGTGGCAATCTGCCGTTTGGGGCAGGCTGACTCAGGAGCACATCCATTTAAAATCCTGACGTCAGGGTGAGGGTAGTATTGGATATCAGTGTAGCCAATGTGATGCTTTGTGCTTCCAGCAGTTTTACAAAAAAAAAGTACAAATTCTACTTTAATTTCCAGTCATTCAAAACATGTTCTAGACTAACAAAGATTTCCACTAGTGTAGAAATAATCCCATGAGCCTGCTCTCACCTGGATCACAAGCCACCACACCCACGCTCTGAGTGTAGATGGCTAAGTGGGCCCTCCGGCCATGTCACTGACATTAGCAGCAGACAGGCACACTAAGCATACAGCAGGTGCTCAGAGAAGCTATTACTCCTCTGAGGTATGACTACTGAGATTACCCCAAACTTGCCCAAATAACATTCACATGAAACCAAAGCAGGCTCTCCAACAGATACCTCACTAAGACAAAACTCATAAGCAGAGCCATGCTCAGGGCCTGGGCTCCTTCCTTCCTCTCCCCAGTTCACAGCAATTTCTTCTGCCAATGTAGAAGAGCAACAGCCTCCAAATATTTTTGATTGTATGCTTCTAAGTGAAAAATTAAGCAGGAGTCAAAATATGAATAATATATTATCAAGAAATGAAAAGGCAAGGGACAGAATCAGAGAAATATTCCCAATACACACAATCTACAGCTGACTTGCGTTCAGGATATATAAAGAATTCTTAAAATAAAAACACAAACCCATTAAAAATGATCAAAGAGAAATTCACTAAAGAAGATACAGGAATGGGTAACAAGCACATCAAGAGATGTTCAACACCAGTCATCAGTGAAATGCGAGTCAAAGACCATGATACCACTGCACACCCACAGAATGGCTAGTGTTAAAAAAATGACAAAATCAAGGGCTGGCGAGGTTACAGAGCAACTAGAACTCTCCCACACTGCTGGTGGGAATATAAAATGGTGGGACTGCTTTGGGAAAGTCTGTCAGCTTCTTGGTAAAGTCACTTCACCCTTAAGTGTTTGACCAAGAGAAATGAGACCCTCTGTCCACACAGACTCTTTCTTTCACAAATGTTCACAGCCATACCATGCCTAACAGTCCAACCTGGAAAAGACCCAGGTGTCCAGCAATAGGTGAATCAATCAACCAATGATGTTAAGTCCATACCAAAGAATACTTCTCAAATATCAATCAACAATCACAAAGGGAAAAAACTGCCCAAACAAGCAATATGGATGAATCTCAAAAACATGTTAATCAAAAAAAGCCAAATTGAGGAGTATACACTGCATGATTTCTTAAGAAATCCTAGGAAAGATACAACTAGTCTACAGTGATGAAAAGCAGGGCTTTCAGTTTCAGAAGAGGGAGAAAAGGGCAGAAGAGAGATTCTGGGAGACAGAAACCTTCTCTTACCTTGAACTGGGCTTTCCATTACCCAGATATATGTATCCATCAAAACTCTTTGAAAGGTACCCTTAAAAAAGTTTTGTGTTATCCTATGTAAAGTATATCTCAAAAAATGTTTTTTAAAAGAAAAAATTAAAATGGCAATAATACATTCACATATGTATAAATTATATTACTGTATTACACACTAAAAAACACAAAAATAGCAACCAAACAGGTTGAGAAAAACAATCAGAAGTACATCTTCTTCTAAACTCTAAAAGATTACCTTGATCTCTTTCTGGAGTACGTGCACACACACACATTCTCGAGACTAATGTACTAACAAAAACATTGCTTTTGTTTAACCTGTGAGGTTCCAAACAAAAGGAATACAATGTCTAGAACGGAGAGATTTTCTTTTTGCTATATTGAGATATAACATGGTTTAGGTTTAAGGTGTACAATGTAATGATAAATGCATATAGTGCAGAAAGATTAGCATAGAAAGGTTAGTTAGTATCCATCAACTCATTATAGTTACAGTTTGTGTGTGTGTTGAGAACTTTTAAGACTTACTGTCTTAGCAACTTTCAAATTTACGAACAGTATCATTACCTACAGAGGTACCATGTTGCACATTATACCCCCAGGACCTATTTATCTTACAGCTGGAAGTTTGTAATGTTGACCCCCATCCTCCTTAACCCACTTCCTCCATCCTACATTTTATAAATCACTGATAAAGCTGCCAATTACACAGCAATAAGAGACATGATTGGATCAAGTTCCTTATTAAATGGAGAGTTTTTACATATGTTCAACACTGGAGTAAGGCATTCCATTCTTAGGGCACTTTATAAAATGATAACTTTTACTTTATGGGTAGAAAAACAAAGGCATAACCCATAAGGTGCGTGCTCTGAATCCACCACACCAAGGTACTGCCGACGGTGACTACCTGCAGGTGCATCTAGTCCTATCAGGTGGGCTGCACACAGGAGGTGTGCATGCACTCAGTCTGTAGGAAAGTCGTTTCAAAATACTCTGCTGAATGGCCAATATGCACACGAAAAGATCAACATCATCAATCACCAGAGAAATGCAAATTAAAACCACAATACAAGACACCACAAAATACCCACTGAAACCTAAAATGAAAAAGAGAAAATACCGATGTTGATGAAGCTGTGAAGACACCTGAACTCTATCTTACTCAGTGTCAAAGAGGTATAAATGTAGAAATAGAAAGCGCTTTTCCAAAGTGGTTGTACCTGCGAAAGCTGAACACACGTACACTGATGGTGAGCCACTAGAGCCCACCCAACAGATACATGCACGTGCTTGTCAAAACATAGCTACCAGAATCTCAATTAAGTATTCAACTAAAAAAGTCTTCCTACTTAAAAAGACTCATAGCAATGTTATCCATTATAACAGCCTAAAATAAAGCTACCTAAATGTCCACCTATGGCAGAATATCAAATCGGCAGATATTCACATTATTAAACAGCAACGATGATGAATGATGCACAGCTAAGTACAAAAATGTGGGCTAATCCCAAAAACATTTTATTCAGTGAAAAGCCAACACCACCTTCTGAACTCCATTCTGTATAACTTCATGTGCTGCTGCTAAGTCACCTCAGTCGTGTCCGACTCTGTGCGACCCCATAGACGGCAGCCCACCAGGCTCCCCCGTCCCTGGGATTCTCCAGGCAAGAACACCGGAGTGGGTTGCCATTTCCTTCTCCAATGCATGAAAGTGAAAAGTGAAAGTGAAAGTGAAGTCGTGTCTGACTCTTGGCGACCCCATGGACTACAGCCTACCAGGCTCCTCTGTCCATGGGCTTTTCCAGGCAAGAGGACTGGAGTGGGGTGCCATTGCCTTCTCCGATAACTCCATGTACATGAAGTTAAAAGAAAACAAACACTTTACAATTTAGAACTCAGGATAGTGGTTCTGTGGCTGGAAAGAACACATGGCAGGCTTCTGGGTGTTGACAGTGCAGTGTTTCTTAACTCAGGGCAGGTTACACTGTGGGTTCTCATTAAGCTTTATACTTAGGATCTATACTGTAGATTCGGAGAAGGCAATGGCACCCCACTCCAGTACTCTTGCCTGGAAAATCCCATGGACGGAGGAGCCTGGTAGGCTACAGTCCATGGGGTCGCTAACAGTCGGACACGACTGAGCGACTTTACTTTCACTTTTCCCTTTCATGCACTGGAGAAGGCAATGGCACCCCACTCCAGTGTTCTTGCCTGGAGAATCCCAGGGACGGTGGAGCCTGGTGGGCTGCTATCTATGGGGTCGCACAGTCGGACACGACTGTAGCGACTTAGCAGCAGCATATCGTAGATTATACTAAAAACAAAAACATAAGCAACTTGTGGAGGGTGACAAGACTAGACACCAACTAAGAAAGTGCTCCAGAAGGCCAGGTGAAAAATTCCTAAGGCAAGAGCAGCAGGAAGGGTGAGGGACAGATCTGAGAAATGTCCAAGTGGAACGAAGGGGACAGATAAATAACTGTACCAGTTCAGCAAAGCAGAGCAGACTGCGGAGAGGGTGAGCCCTGGTCCTAGATGGACATCAGCTCACAGGAGGAAAGGAGGACACTTGAGCAGAAAGAAACAGCAGGACTGCAGACTTCAGGCCTGACCTACCAGCATCTGGCTCAAGCCTGTAATATTTATCTATTTATTTGGCTGTGTCAGGTCTTAGTTGGGGCACATGGGATCTATCTTACATCACGGGGAATCTTTCCTTGGAGTGTTCAGTTCCGTCGCTCAGTCGTGTCCAACTCTTTGTGACCCTGTGGACTGCAGAACGCCAGGACTCCCTGTACATCATCAACTCCCAGAGTTTACTCAAACTCATGTCCACTGAGTTGGTGATGCCATCCAACCATCTCATCCTCTGTTGTCCCCTTCTCCTCCCGCCTTCAATCTTTCCCAGCATCAGGGTCTTTTCCAACGAGTCAGCTCTTTGCATCAGGTGGCCAAAGTATTGGAGTTTCAGCTTCAGCATCAGTCCTTCCAACGAATATTCAGGACTGATTTCCTTTAGGATGGACTGGTTGGATCTCCTTGCAGTCCAAGGGACTCTCGAGAGTCTTCTCCAAAACCACAGTTTAAAAGCATCAGTTCTTCGGTGCTCAGCTTTCTTTATAGTCCAACTCTCCCATCCATACGTGACTACTGGAAAAACCATAGCCTTAACTAGACAGACCTTTGTTGGCAAAGTAATGTCTCTGCTTTTTAATATGCTGTCTAGGTTGGTCATAACTTTCTTCCAAGGAGTAAGAATCTTTTAATTTCATGGCTGCAGTCACCGTCTGCAGTGATTTGGGAGCCCAAAAAAATAAAGTCTGTCACTGTTTCCATTGTTTCCCCATCTATTTGCCATGAAGTGATGGGACCAGATGCCATGATCTTAGATTTCTGAATGTTGAGCTTTAAGTCAACTTTTTCACTCTCCTCTTTCACTTTCATCAAGAGGCTCTTAAGTTCTTCTTCGCTTTCTGCCATAAGGGTGGTGTCATCTGCATATCTGAGGTTATTGATATTTCTCTCAGCCATCTTGACTCCTTGGAGTGTAGAGACTCTCTGACAGTGGTATGTGGGCTAATAGTGTGGACTCAGTTTTGCAGTGCTTTGGCTTAGTTGCTCCAGAGCATGTGGGATCTCAGTTCCCCATGTCCCTGGTTCTAGGGAGCAGAACCTATCTTATTCCCAATTTATTGCATATTTCTGTTCCAACCCATCTGGGGGTTACCTGAAGGGTGACGCAGCCACCTCTCTGCTGTGTTTTGCCTACCTCAGAACTCAAGCTGAAAAACCTTGAAAACACTGAAAGTGAAATTTGAGTCAGAGCCTCTGGCGAAAAAAATTACAGTCCAAATACACAATACACAGCCTAAGGCAAAAGCTGGGAAGAGTTTTTCTGGGAAGTTAGGACCTTCAAAAATAACAGGGTATGGGACTTCCACGGTGGTATAGTGGTGAAAAATCCACCTGCTAATGCAGGGTACACAGCTTGATCCCTGGTTCCAGAAGATCCCACATGCCATGGGGAAACTAAATCTCCAAGTCATGACTATTATACTTAGCTACTAAAGCCCGTGTGCCTAGAGCCCATGCTCCACAACAAGAGAAGCCACTGCAATGAGAAGCTCATGCACCACAACTAGAGAGCAGCCCCCAAGAGCCAAAACCAGAGAAAGCCTGAGTGCAGCAAGCTAGACCCAGTGAAGACAATAATAAAGTTTAAAAAATAGACACAAAAGGAAAGGAGAAAATAATCAAAACAGTTGAGTACCAAAAAATCAACATAAAAGAAGGCAACTGGGGAGGAAATGACAGACCAAAAAACTCTAAGACAGAGAAAAGAAAACAAATAGCAAAATGGCAGAGTCCTTCCTTATCAATAATTACTTTAAATGTAAATGGATTAAACTCTCCAATCAAAATACTTCAGACAAGACATTTAAGATGTTTCCTCCAGAGAACAAACATCAATATTTATTCAGCAACTTTCCTGCATCAGCCGAGGGCAATCCATACAACATCTCCATGAAGTTGATTCAACAATATCCATGTTTATAGAAGAGGACAGTGAGGTTAAGAGATTAGACAGCTCAGACACCGGGGTAAGGGCTCGTGCCTTCCCTCATCCAAAGTGATTCTATGACACGGTTCCAGTAGACTGATGCGCATACGGTGCCCTGCACTGGTCATCCTCAGCCCACCTGAACCTTTCCTACAAGGAGAGGTCTACGGAGGATAACACAGAGGGGAGTAACAAGCCACCTCTGGGATACGATTCTTATTGTGAAGCCCCTGGGAAGTTGCCCTCCACAGAACAGAGAGAAGACCCAGGTTGACCCAATGCCTACTGGACACCAGGAACTGAGGGACACTCAACCAACCTTCTGAGTAGAGCTCCACTTGCACCTATAGACAATGCAATGACTCACAGAGGTTTGGACAGACGCCTAAAGAGGATGCCGTTCCAATGGTCTGAGGTGGCCTCCGACAACTATTAATATAACCAAGGCTTGGAGCACTACTTTAACAAACAATGGCTTTAAGTATAGAAGCCAGTCCTTTAACAAAACTGGTCAAATTGCCATTCCCAAAATACTAACATCATTTTAAAAATTTATTTATAAAGACAAAGTTTTTCCCATTAGAGATGCACAGGAAAAGAAACCCTGAACATTGAATGTCTAGTTACTAGAACTCACAGATGTTATAAAGAAATAGATATTTTTCAAAACTGTGACTAACATACATTTGCATCAACAAGAACATGGACACTCTGAAAAACAACTTTTAAGAGAAAATAAAAGAAAAGATTGGTGGAAAATAAAATACAACTTTCAGAGGCAGGGCGGGAGTGGGGATTGGACCACTTCATCAGGAAAGGATATGCTCTGGATCAGGCAATCCCAGAAGGGTCTCCCAGGCCTCTGCAAAAGTCCTCAGCCACAAGAACCACCAGCAGCCTGGCCCTCCTCCAGCCCAAGGCATGAGGCCACAGGAGTCAGGATCTGAGTGCCTACTCTGTGGGAGAAGTCAAGCACATTTGCAGGGACCTAGGTTAAGACCAGCTCCACCTTGTCTAGTGTGGAGCAACACTGAAGAACAGAAAACTACATGGTCTGACTTGCTCCTAGAACAGATCTATATATACAGGTTACCATGCAGCATGACAACAATTACATGATCAATGCACATCATCAAGGACATTTTTATTTAACTACAGACACTTCTGTTCACGTGTATCCAGGCTTCCCCTCCACCTATCAATCCCCCTCCATGTATCAATCAACTTTAAAAAAACACATAATGCAAAATCAAAAAGGCCACTTAGGATGGCCAATAAAAACAAGAAGACAATGCAATGAATTACAGAATCAAAGAAAGAATTTAACTGTTCTAAACTGTTTCCTTTGGTGCAGTATCTCCAACTACAAGCCTATAAACAAATTCACCAACAGACACTCGAGGCCTATCGCTGTCCTGGCACTACACAAGGTCACTGAAGGTCACAGGCTACATTTCCAGTAAGTGTACAACCCGAGGGTGAATAAGCCCAGCCCACAGAACACTAGAATGCCACGGTACAGGATATGTGCAATGTTTAAAACACATGTGGGCAAGTCCAGGGGGAGACTAAGCAAAGTGGGAACACAAGACTCAAGGAGGAACCGGAATGGACAGTTCACATTTAAACCAATCTTCTTCCACTCAGCTCAAACAGCTGTAAAACTGATGCTCATAATCCTAACATCCTCCAAAAGTTTAGAAATAGCAAAAACACAGCATTTTTAATATATCACTTTTGTACTCAAAATGCTATTACAGTCTGAAAAAGACCAGAAAAACATAAAGTCAGTCTCCAATCTACTTGTTTAGGGTTTTCTGTATCCCGTCTGTTCAAAAGTCAAAAGACAAGTTTCATACTGCTGATGGTGGGAGACTAAATAAATACCATGAGAAAACAGCATCTGACAGCAGTCTTTCACAGTGTGGTTGTAGTGACACTAATTCACACTCCCTCACACCATCAGTTCATTTTCCAGGAGAACCAAGACCACAAAAAACTGGAACAACTCCACTAGAACAGCTCAATGTTTTTCACATTAACCATAAATGTTTGTTCAGTAATTTGATCATCCTAACTAAAGAAACTGGATACAAGTGAGCATACCCATTCCATGGCGAGAACATCAGTCTACTCCCGAGTACTAAGACCAATCTCCTTACAACCCAAGTAAGATTTGGGATTGCCTCCTGCGAGTGTCCTTCCAAAGTTGCAAAGGGAGTGATTCTATGCCAGGCCTCTCCACCTCATGCTTCGTTTCAGAAAGGCACTGCCAATGAATCAGAAACAAATGCTATGGTACCTTAAAGGTTTTAAACAGGTACCATTTGCAAGTTATTAAAACTCACTGTCTATGGGGCTAGGAATAACATCCCACTGTTACTGACTGCTACGATCACTGTGCTCCAGGGTCTCCACCATCCTACCACTGATGCTTGGAGCGGCACTATTCTCTGCTTTAGGGGGACTATTCTTCAAAACCATACAGTTTTTACAGCATCCCTGGCCCCAGCCCACTAGGTGCCAGTTGCACCCCCGCCCAGTTATACCAACCTAACATGTTGCCAAATATCCTGAGGAAGGGAAGGGTACTCCAGTGAGAGTCACTGTTGTACTCGGATCTCTTTCACTGGATACGATCCAGAAGCATTCTGCAGATGACAAACTGCAGCAAAGGCCAAACGATGTTTAATATCCCTATGGAATTCTCAGCAGAGCACCAAGCATATACTCTAGAAACTGAGGCATGCTAGGAAAGGCAGCTTCCTAAGAGGTGCCTTCTAATCTCCCCACAGCCGTTTCCTGGGACGATGGCAGTAACACCTTGTCATGGTGCTCAAGCTGCTTCAAATCACAGAAATGGCAATGTGTGTCTTCAACCTATCCTGCTGTATTGTGTTTCATTAGAAAATTCAAACAATCCTCATTAAAAACTGGGACCAGGAGTGGGAGATGACTTACTGTATTATTATTTAAGCTACTGTAAACTGCTCCAAGGGCTTCCCAGGTGGCTCAGCGGTAAAGAATCTGCCTGCCAATGCAGGAGCTGCAGATTCGATCCCTGGGTCAGGAAGACCTCTGCAGGAGGAAAGAGCAACCCACTCCAGTATTCTTGCCAGGATAACCCAAGGACCAGAGGACTCTGGCGGGCTACAGTCCATGGGGTCGCAAAGAATCGGACACGACTGAGTGACTGAGCACAAACTTCTCCAAAATCCAAACATAAAAGAAAGAATAAGCTACACAAAAATGTTAAACAGATAAGAATACCATCCAAGATGCTAACAGCTTTGATTAAAAGCTCCCTTATTTTAGGACTTCCTGGTGGTTAAGAGTCCACCTTCCAATGCAAGGGATGCAGGTTCGATCCCTGATTGGGAAACTAAGATCCCACATGCTGCAGAGCAACAACTAAGCCCATGTACTGCAATGAAGACTCAACGCCCCAAAATTAAAAATAATAATAAATATTTTTAAAAGCTTCCTTATTTTATACACTTTTTTTTTCCATTAAAAAAAAAAGGTTTTCCTCAGCAAAACAAGAATTGCTGAGTTTTCACAATGGAAAAATTTCTTGTTACTCTACAGTCTAATCTTCTGGAATATTTCCACCAATTATGAAGCTATACTGTGCTTCTGCAACTGTGGATCTAGATGAGACCTGCTGATGAACAGGGGACCATAAGTGAGGGGGGAGCCACATCTAACTAGAATCCTGTCACTAAATGATCAATATTTGAGAATATTAAAACAACAGTAATGTCCTAAATCAGTAGCCAACAAGCACACATATATATGTACCAAGTAATGATGGTTATGTGCCATTACCAGAGGATACAAACACAAGTAGGACCTGGTCCCTACCCTGGAGGACCAACAGGGGAGAAAGTCAAGCAAGAAGACAAGTTGTAGCACAAGGTGATGAGGAGGGAACATTAACATTAACATTTAACCTTACCCTCCAGAATGGGCTCCCTGACCTACCACTTCTAGTGGGTCCATAGCACTTCTGAATGTCTGAAAGGCACAGAGGTGCCATTTGAGGCCTGCAGGGGAGCCCAGCTTCACGTCCTCTCTGCCTTTAAGAAAGAGAACACGGACTTTCCTGGTGGTCCAGTGGTTGAGAATCTGCCTGCCAATGCAAGGGACACAGGTTTGATCCCTGGTCTGGGAAATTTTCACATGCTGCAGAGCAACTAAGCCTGTGCTCTGCAACTACTGAGCCCAAGCACCCAGAGCCTGTGCTCTGTAACAAGAGAAGCCACTGCAATGACAAGCCTGCACAGGGCAACTAAAGGGTAGCCCCCACTCACCATAACGAGAGAAAGCCTTGCAGTAATGAAGAGCCTTCACAGCCAAGAATATAAATAAACAAGAAAAAAGAGACCATGGCCCAAATTTCAAAAGTAGATATGGTTTGTTACACTTCAATAAAACGGCAATTTTAAAAAGAAAAACAGTAAATTGCAAAGTTCTCTGATTGGACAGAGAAGCCACCCTTCATTAACAAAATAACAGTTTGGCCAATGGCATTAAAGAACAAGAATTCTTCAAATCAGACCACAAACAGGACATGACTTTTAACCAGTTCCCTTTCCTGACTTTGCCCCCAAGGCAGAGGCACTTTTTCTTTCCCCCTGAAACAGGGAAGGTTTGTGGTGAAGTTGACATACTGTAGTAGGGCGGAACCAGAAAGGAAGCTCTAGGAGAGAGGGCACCCCGAAACAGACCTCTCCTGGCTCGGCCTGCTTGATGGCAGCAATCACATCCCATGGCCTGGTTTATCCTCAGGTCCTGGTGGGGAAAAGATAACTTCTCTTGGCTAAAGAATTTCAAACTTTGCTCACTACTCCCAGAGGCCTTTGATTAATCTACTGCATGCACATGTGTGGAGCTATGAGCAAGTTGGAGAGTGCTGGCCCCTTGAGGACATTTTCACCATGTCACATTTCCTGTGACATTAGATCTCCACAGGCCCCTCCACACCAGGACACTGCGATAAAATACAAGCAGCCCCTGATGCCTAGCAAGGGCAAGGGCACAGACCTGGTGCTAATTATGCCACACAAGGTCAGTTATTATCCCTGTTAAAAGTGAGGGAACTAAAACAGGTTAAGTAACAGGGCTGGAATCTGACTCCAGTCTGTCCAGCCCCAGCGCCCATTCTTGCTTTCTCCTGATACAATTAGTTGCACACAAATGACCGCTACAGGTGACAAGTCCCATCAGGTAGCCCTGTTTCTCAAAATGCATTAGAAATTCAAACTATTTAAAAATCTAAAGCTACTCTTTAAGTAAACATTTAAAATGAACAGAGTTCTACCACTACAAGAATTACTAAGCACTAGTAAAGTACAAGTAAGCTGGTTATTGGGTTATTTTTAACATAGTAAAGTAAGTTTTATGCTAAAATAGCTGCACTATGTTCCCAATGTCTACAAATCAGGGATAATAAAAATGTATCTCAACTTGCCAAATGAATAAACATTGTAGCTTAAAAAAAATACATAGTGGCTCTTAAAAGCAACAAATTTGTACACTGAGCACTTCATGAAGTGCAAAGATCCTCTGCTGCTCTGCTATGGATTTGCCATTGCATGTTGCCCACTTCTGGGAACTCCAGCAATCTGGGGCCCCAGCTCTTAGCTCTACCCACAAGCTGATCAGAGGTTCAGGGGATAAAATGAAGGTGTTTCAGCCAATCTGGCAGCCCTGAGACAAGAAAACATGCCAGACCTCACTAATGGCTCTGCTTAGGTCTCCAAAGAAGACACCCATTTTATCATCTCCTACTGGGAACTCTATTCTCCACACATCATCTGTCCAGTCTTTGGACCTTGGCTACATCTCCCAGCAGTTTCCCCCACCCACTTCACCCTAGCGATCCACATGGTTTACCCTCCTTCTAACCCTAATCTCACCTCTGTCCTTCTTACAATATCCATCCCCTCCCCACAACCACTTCTTACACCTCCACTCTCTCCCTCTCTTTCCCCCAGGAGTCCCACACCCTGTCTCCTTCCTCACCCTCCAAACACTCTAATCACCAAGCCCACGGCTTCCCATGGAGGGTGACAGTGCAAGTCCCTTTCCCACAGCTCTCCTCTCTCGGCACTCCCTTCCTATTTCCCTCTTTCAGGTACTGGTATTCTCTTGGAACCTTCATTCTGCCCAATCCCTATCATCTAAGCAGGACCGAATCGCTGTGAGATCCTTCAGTTCTTTTCTTGGGAGTCTTCCCCTGCAAAGCTCCAGAAGCCACTGTTTACTCAGTTCTCTCCCATCCTCACCTAAGAGGAAGCTCTCTGTGATTTAATGAGAAAGTCTTCAAGTGTGACATTACCAAACTTCATCTGCAAGTTAAAACATGCCACATAAGAAAGAGGAGGTGGTGTTGTATCACCACTTGATAGGCAGTTAATGCAGCATAGAAACAGGGTCACTCTTCAAAATAGGTACAATGGCAATTCTGCATGTTAAATATCTTTAGGCAATAGTAAATTCAACTTTCTCTATTTATACGTCTGGCTATTAGATATTTAGGATCTTACTGATTAAAAAATACATCAAATTCACTTGACATTTCAAAGTACACACAAATGTTAAAGAGTAGCTTATTTTTATTTATCAGTTTGCTACCATGGCCACAAGAAGAGCAACAACAGCAAACCCAGACTTTCCTGCCCAAAACATCTTCCTAGAACACTTTACTGCTCACTCAGGTGCCAGACCAGGTCCTTAGACAAACAGGGACCCTGTTCCTCAAAAAAAAAAACATTCTTCATTTTCTCGCTGACCACCATGAAAATGCTCCCCCACCAGGCCTAGGCAACCTCACATTCCACAAACCTGTCCCCAAAATCCTTTCCAGCCTGAGTTCTACCTCTCCAGCACCAGGCAGCTGGCCCCAGTCACACCTGCAAGGCCACTCCATCTGCCCACTACAGGAACCTGGCCCAGAGCTCCACAGACAACCTCCTCTCCCAGTCCCAATAACAGCTGAACTTCCAACAAGTCAGATGCTCCTGGGGAGGAAAAAATTGCATTTCTGAACACCCAGCCCTGCATACTTGGTTGCAAATCAAGGATTTTTGGAAATCATTTGTTTTCTGGAAAACCACACACTTGCAACTCTTAACATGTTCAGCTTACTCCCTCTACCCCCAACACACCCACTCACACAACAGTCCACACTATGTATGGAACTTACAAGCACCATGGAGAAGGTGCTTGTACTTAGATATTATCCAAACCATTTAAAATACTCATGACAGCCAACACACAGGATCACAGGCCTCATCTTCCTCTATTCCTATCAAATTAATATTTAGTATTTTAATAAAATAGTGAACCATACTTCAAGTCTAAACTGCTTATGTACTCTTCCAAATTCTCTGTATATAAACTTTAAATACCATAAAGTGCAAATTCATTTAAAGATGGAATAAAATTATTATTCAAATAACAGACCATCCAGAGATTGTCATATTTTTAAAACTCCTCAGTGATTTTTCAATTCAGTAAACAAGTCTGAAATAAGCAATAAGAGTAGTTCAACGTCTGGGGACTTCCCTAGTGATTCAGTGGTTAAGACTCCACATTTTCACTGTAGGGGGCACGGGTCGACCCCTGGTCAGGGGAAACTAAGACCACTGCATACCTAGTCACTCTAAGTTACAGGTGCTTTCAAATGAATACAATTTGATTTTTCAATGTTAAAAAGAATTTAGAACATAAAACTGAGTTTAATTTAAAAAAAAAATTTTTTTAAGCAGTTTGTCTGCATTTGGCTAGCACCAATTATCTTTACAGTTTCTTCCATTAACCTGTATCTGTTATCCCTTACACCAACAATTTAGAAAAAATGCCTTACAAAAAGGGAGGTACTGCAAAATCCTAACAGTTATCTACTCATCTCACACTATAAAAATGCCAAAACCCCTTTCATGAAAAAACCCACTCCCCTCTGTCAGTATGGGCAGAGGTTCCCAGGGCCATAAGAAGTCCAGGGCGGGTGGCAGCCTCGGTGGCCCACGGACTCTTCCCTGTGCAAGAGCAGGAGATGAAAGCCAGAGGACTGGCCTCTACCCCACTGCCTTTCTTAATCATCTCTTGTAAAAGCTCACTCCACCCCTCAAAAGTCTGAATTCTGCCTCCTCACAGAAAGTCTATTTATTTCCATGTTTGGTATGTCAACACAAATAAATGGTTCCGGTTGAATGGCAAAAATACAATTTTCTTAAAAAAATCTCGAACTTCTCAGAGTAAAAATAATACCCTTTGTTATGACACCAAGTTATTTGCAAATAACAAACTGCCTAATTAAGAAGCAGCTATCAGGTCCCTATCATTGATTTTAGATGCTCTATAATATAAATACACACAAACAGCATTCTGGTTTGAAAAATAACATTCTTTGAAATGTTACCATCAAGGTTTAAAGAACTGGTACAGCTTTCCAAGCTAAGCAGTAACACAGCACATGTGTACAAAGTCAAGGAATAAAGAAAGCAACAAATCTTACCCCATCTCCCACAACCAAAAGCAGTTAAAAATTTCAGTTTGTGGAAGAAGGTTCTACTTGGAAACAATCTAGAAGTCCCTGAAGAATAATTACCATTTCCTAGACAGCAAGTTTGTTTTTCAAGTAGACTCAAGGCTAACCTCACAAAACCGGAGAACCAAGCTGAAATGCTCTGTAGTGGGACTGATAGTTCCCCACAAAGCTCACTTAATTACACTCTATATGACCTTATAATAATGTCTAAGTAATTAAATAATTTTCAAAAAAGTTATGTTGAAAGTACCTAGTTTTCCCAAAAATTTAGGGTTCAGAGCACAGATTTTAAAATTCATCATGCTTCTTCAAGCGCTTTCACTTTCTAGGCTACAAAAAACATAGTAAGAAAAAGAAGTCCTTGGCAGCTTAAGAAACACAGGCTTGAAATAATACACTACTGAAAACAGGTAAAACAAAAAGAGTAACAAATAATCCATCATCAGTCAAAAATAAACAGATTTTTGTTTTGGGCAGTTCCACCAACCAGACCAACGCTTCTAATCCACAATACCTACATGTTAGTTATGAAAAATATCGTGCATACTCTCAGAACTGCACAGAGAATCCCAGAAAACCTCAGCCCACGTGGACAGCTGCCTGAGCCTCCAGCTTTGGGAAGGCGAGGGTGGGGGGTCCCGGGCTGAGATTGTAGTCTGCGCTTTGGTCGTGGGTACTAAGGATGAAGCCGGGACATTGGGGTCATGGACTGCGATCCTGCCAGGATGATGGAGTCAGGGTCTTGGTCTGATCGTAGGGAAGAAAGCCAGATGTCGAGATTTAGGTCCTGGTTGTGGGGAGGATGGACAAGGGCTCGGGGTCGGAATGAGGTTTACAGTCTCTGGGTTCTGACTGTGCCCTACTTGTGGCTAGGTTCGTTGGCGGGTGGCTGGGTCCCTCCTGGTAGTGGGTAGGGGTAGGGGATCGTGGGTCAGAGTGGATTGAGAGTGGGTAGTTCGGGTCCGAGTCCCGCCGGCCAGGCCGCACCCCCGCCTGCGCCCCCAGGACCTAGCCCTGGCTCCACTCACACGCGCGGCAGCTGCAGCGGCGGCGCCCCGCGCCTTTGGAACACCCCGTCCACGAACACGCCGTTCTTGCCGAGGCAGCGCAGGTAGAAGTCGCCGCCCGCGTCGGGCCCGGGCTGCGCCGACGGCTCCGGGGCCGCCCCGCCATGGCCGCCGCCGCCTGGGGGCGTGAAGATCTCGAGGTGACGCCGCGAGATGAAGCTCGAGTGGCCCATGCTCACGTCCACCGAGCCCTGCGACGAGTTGCGCCCGATGGTCACCGAGCGCTTCTTCATCAGGTACTCGAACTCGCGGCCCTCGAGGCGCGCCACGGCCCAGCCGCCCGGCGGCGACCCGCCGCCCGCGCCCCCGCCGCCCCCGGCCCCGCCGCCCGCGGGAGGCCCCCCCGCGCCCGGGAGCGCCGCGGCCGCCGCCATGGGCCTGCGAGGGCCCGGGCCGCCTTCCGCCGCCGCCACGGAGCTGAGGGCCGAGCGAGGCCGCCGGCCGGCGAGCGACGAGCGGCGGCGAGGGGCGGGACACGCGCGGCGCGCCGCGGGCCGGCGCCGGGCCGGTGACTGACGGCCGCGCCCGCCTATAGGGGCGGTGCACGGCAGTGGGGCTACGGCAGCCGACCAATAGCGAGGCACGCCGGCCGTGCGCTTGCACGTCGGCCGTGGCGCCCGACGCAGGCGCGGCTCCGGGCGTCCTGGAAAACCCGGGATGGAGCAGGGAGACCGCGGAGCCGACGCGCGGCACCGCGGCGCGCACTACCGCGCGTGGGGCGGGGACGGGAGCTGGGCTGGGGTCAAGGTCGGCGCGGGCAAGCGGCGGGGGCCAGCACGCGCCTCACGCGGCCCAGCGCTTTGCAGCTGCTGTCACGCGCGCTCACTCAGGCTTGGCTGGAGCCTGCCGCGTGCTCGCAGCTGAAATCCAGGCGTTTCCACGGTTGCAGTGGCTGTGAGACCCCAGCGTGAGTGTCTGCGGAGTGGTGGAGAGGGGGAGGGGTGAGGGTCTGCAGGGAGGAGGGTAGGGAGGGTCCACGGGGGCGGGGGGAGGATCCTCGGAGAGGGTCCACGGGGGCGCGGGGAGGGGTACGGGGAGGGGTGCAAGGGCGCGGGCCAGCATCCGGGATGCCAAGGGCGCGGTGGGAGCAGGAAGCCTCCAGGGTCGCAGATCGGGCTCCGCTCACAGAGCCGGGCGCTTGGGGTTCTCTGTGTAACAACCCATTCTAAAAAAATGGAAATTAACGTGTCCCTCTGAATGCGACATCTGCCTGTCCCATTTGCCGTAGATGTGTTTGTGGTTACAAACCCCTGGGGGTTCACACTGCTTTGAGCCATAAGTGTGGCAGAGTATCCTAGACAGAAGAAAAGTAGTTTTCGTTCAAGTCTCATACGTGGGAGAGATTTTAGGTGGTGATGAGACAAGAATGGAAATAATAAGGAGGGAAACCTTTCATTCACAAACAAAACACAACTGATCCAAAGAAAGCATCCCATCAAGTATAAAGTAACTGACCTGAGTTTGGAGTCTGTGCTGCGTGCTGTTGAACTTACATAAGGCCGCTCACTAGAAATGTTCACTTGTTTTTCACATTTTTTTTTCATCAACACAGAGTATCCACCACATGCAGGGAACCCAAGCCCGAAGGTATGAAGAGAGTGAGCTTGTCCCATTGCACTGATGTGTCTCAAGGATGTCCCTACTATGTAGACATAAAGCTCCTTGATGAAAAGATGGACAATGCCCAGCAAGTGGAAATGGTAACTACCAATGGTTCTGAGAAGGAAACCTGTGGTCTTGCTCTCTTCCCGCACCTGTGTCCTGCATGGACACAGCCTCTGGATGAAAGAACAAAGCTTTGTAAGCCATGGGTCGAGTATGTCTCCTTCACATCTCCGCTTTCCACGGCTCAATATAAAGAGCAGCAATGCTGCCAAACCCTGAGAGCATCTCCTGGGTGCTGCTCCTCCATCTCAATGAGTGTTCGGTGCTGCTTCCTTTTGGTCCTTCTTTCCAGGGCCCCAGACTTCCTAACTTGTGTGTTCTGTGACACTTAATAACATACTGCCTCCCTTGCATTGTTACTTACTTTCTGTACTGTTACTTTTCATGAATTTGTAGTATATGCCTTGTCTCCCTGACTCTGCTACTGCAGACCTTGAGCTGTATGTCTGACTCACTTCCAGTGATGGGAAATCAGGCCACTCCATCCATCTGACTGGGCTGCCAGGCACCGCTTTCATCTCTGTCCTTGGCTGGGGGTAGCCTGTCCATCTCGACAAGATGGAAACAGCACTTTGAACTGCATGGAAAAAATGTACAGAGAGGAGACAAATACTCTTCTTTTGGCCAAGCTTTCAGAGGAAATATAAGGTATGTTCATTAAAATATGTCCCTGCTGATAATCAGCACTGGAAAGTCAAAAGGTGTTACTTTGAATAAATGTTATTTTTCACATTTCTGACTGTCTTCTTTATAAAAAATACAAATATTATGGAGTAAATTTCATATTACCATAAACTTTTTGCTACCCAGGATTTTGAGATGAATGAGATAGTCTACTTGGGGACTTCCCTGTTGGTCTATTGCTTAAGACTCTGTGCTCCCAATGCTGGGGGCCTGGGTTCGATCCCCAGTCAGGGAACTAGATCCCACATGCCACAACTAAGACCCAGCACAGCCAAATAAATAAATAAATAATTTTAAAAAATATTCCATTTGATCAAACATCCTTGACTCTGAGGCAGGAATATGGCTGTTCTTATGTTCCTATCTCAGCATCACAGTGGCAAGCAGGTAGTAGGTATTCCATATACTTGTCAAACCATAGAGCTGAATTGAGGTCCACTTGGTAGAGAGACTGAAATTTATCCTATGATGATATCACTTATATGTGGACTCTAATATATGACACAAATGAACTTATCTGTGAAACAGAGTCACAGACATAGAAAACAAACTTGTGGTTGCCAAGGGGGAAGGAGGGTGGGGAGGGAAGGATTAGGAGTTTGTGATTAACAGATGCAAACTATTATATATAGGATGGATAAACAACAAGGTCCTACTGTACAGTCTGGGGAACTATATTGCAATACCCTGCAATAAACCATAACGGAAAAAAATAGGAAAAAGAATGTATATCTCTATATAACTGAATTACTTTGCTGTACAGCAGAAATTAACACAATGTTATAAATCAACTGTACTTCAGTAAAATAAGGTCAGACAAATGTATCATATGACTATGAAGTTTCAAATAATGTGACACAATCACAGCAACCTGACATTAAAACCTTACATGTATTTTCTTGACAATTCAGGAGGCATTTCACGATCTCATGGTGCCTATCATCATGATCATGAATACTGTTTTTTCATTGCCATGCTATATGCAGAGTAAAGAAAAAAAGTGAAAGTCACTCAGTCATGTCCAACTCTTTGTGACCCCATGGGCTATACAGTCCATGGAATGGGGATCTTCCCAACTCAGGGATCGAACCCAGGTCTCCCGCATTGCGGGTGGATTCTTTACCAGCTGAGCCACCAGAGAAACCTAAGAATACTGGAATGGGTAGCCTATTCCTTCTCCAGGGGATCTTCCCGACCTAGGGATCTAACCGGGGTCTCTTGCATTGCAGGCAGATTCTTTACTAGCTGAGCTATCAGGGAAGCCTCTATATGCAGAGAAGAACCTGCCAACTTGAAGTTCATCCTGATTGGTTTAGTTAACTGTATTGGTACAGATCACTAAACAAAAGTAATGTATTCTTTAATCTTGATTTGCTAAGTTATATAGCCTGATTGGTCTATAGAGTCAATATTATCCCACTCAAATCCCTAGTTGGCTTGCTTGTAGGAACTGACAAGCTGATTCTGATGTTCACATAGAAGTGCAAAGGATCCAGATCTTGAAAAAGAAGAACTAGGTTTAAGGATTTATGGCTATATTAATACAAATTAAAATAAAGCTATAGTAATCAAGTGAATATGACGTGACTTTTCTAATTCAGCTTTTAACAAAAAGCTAATAAAATACAGTATAGCTATAGTTTTCAAATCAACATAAAGCTATACTCATCAAAATTGTATGGCATTGGTGTAAGAGTAGACAGACCAGTGGAACACAATAAAAAGTCCAGAAATAGACCTCCACATATAGAATCAATTGATTTTAACAGAGGTGCCAAAGTTACTCTGTAGGGAAAGGGCAATGTGATATGATAAATATATACTTGGTCTCTTGGAGAAGGCAATGGCACCCCATTCCAGTACTCTTGCCTGGAAAATCCCATGGACGGAGGAGCCTGGTAGGCTACAGTCCATGGGGTCGCTAAGGCTACAGTCCATGGGGTCGCTAAGAGTCGGACACGACTGAGCGACTTCACTTTCACTTTTCCCTTTCATGCACTGGAGAAGGAAATGGCAACCCACTCCAGTGTTCTTGCCTGGAGAATCCTAGGGACGGCGGAGCCTGGTGAGCTGCCGACTATGGGGTCGCACCGAGTCGGACACGACTGAAGCGACTTAGCATAGCATATACTTGGTCTCTGTCCCTGGTTCCTGACACAGAGCTCTTAAATCCCTTGGAATTTCCTGGGTATAGGAGCATCTTTTGTGGTAATGAGGCAACTCTGGACGAGCTCGTGGATGGGGGCTGGTCACCAGAAAGATGAAGCCAGCATTAGACGTGGAAGTTTTAGCCCCACCGCTATCCTCTGGGAGAGGGACTGAAGATTGTTAATCAAAGATGACTATATGATGAAACTTCCATAAAAGTCTCTAAATTATGAGATTCAGAGAGCTCCCACGTCAGTGAACACGTGCATGTGCCAGGAGAGTGGTACTATGATCCCACACGGGCAGAAGCTCCATTGAAGACCCTTCTGGGCTATATCCCTTGTATCTCCTCATCTGGCTGTTGAGCTGTATCCTTTAGAATGTCCTCTATAATAAGTCCATCAACCTAACTATTTCCCTGGGTTTTGTGAGCCATTTTATCAAATTACTGAACCTGAGGGGGTCGTGGGAACGCCTGTTCGTAGCCACATGGGATAGAAGTGTTTAAGTATGGGTACCGTGTGGGCCTACTACTTACAATTGGTGTCTGAAGTGGGGACAATCTTGTGGGATGGGGCCCTCAATCTGTGGGGTCTGCAGTAACTCAGGTAGTTCCTGTGAGAACTGAAGTAAATTGTAGGTAGCCCACCTGGCATCCACAGAGAACTGGAAATTGCTTGGTATGGAAAATCCACACATCTGGTGTCAGAAGTGTGTGTAGAGAGAGTTTTTCTTTAGGAAGTCTACTCAGTAAACTGCTGGAATAACTGGATAGCTGAATAATAATAATCACAAATGAGAAATCTGACCTTTATCTTTCACCATACGGAAAAATTAATTTGAGATAGATCATAGAGCTGTATGTAAAAATGGAAACTATCAAGCTTCCAAAAAGGAAACAGGAAGCTATCCTTGTGTCTTTTGGGTCGCAGCACCCCAAAAGTGAAAACCATAAAAGGAAAAAAATTGATATAAGTTATGAAAAAATAAATAGGCAAGAGTCTTGAATAGCTACTTCACAAGAGAAGATGTATGAATGATCCATATATTCAAGGAGAGATGTTGGATATCACTAGTCATCAGGGAAATGCAAATTAAAACCACAAGAATACTGGAAGAATGGCTAAAATTAATAAAACCAACCTTACCAAGTGTAGGCAATGATGTGAAGCAATGCAAACTCTCCTACATTGTCAGTGGTAATATAAGCTGGTACCATCACTCTGCAAAATAGTCTGGCAGCTTATTATTATTACATTAAGACTCTGAGTTTCCAAAGCAAGGGGCACAGATTCAATCCCTGGTTAGAAACTAAGATCCCACATGCCATGCAGAGTGGCCAAAAAACAAGTTTAAAAAAAATGGGACATGCTTATTATTGTTTTTTATTATGGTAAAGGGCAGAATCCTAAGCAGTGGAAGTAGCTCATGTGAACATTCTGAGTGAGTGTTGTTCTGGGCCTTTCCTGGTGGTAGGTGGAAGATCAACCCTGATCATTTCCTTATTAATACATAAAGTATTGATTAATTAGAGAATGAATGATAAAGAATTATAAAGTGAAGAAAAAAATGTTAGTTGCTCAGTTGTGTCTGCCTCTTTGTGACCCTGTGGGCTACAGGCCTGTCCATGGACAGAGCAAAGCTGGAAGTGTGGTATCTTCAGACTGGACGTTCCAGGTGCAGGAATTTACAAGTTACCAGCACAGTTGTTCTTGGTTGATTCCTGCAGGGTTCAAAATGGAAACTGACACAGTTCTGTAATGTACCTCAGTGGCAGCCAGCTGAATATACTAGGACACCCACACATTAAAGAAATGAAGGGGTGACTTTGCCCAGGTGTGGTAATGGGGATGTGTGTGCCCCATAGTCAGGGCTGATCTACCACCTGCTCACCAGGAAAGGCCCAGAACAACACTCACTCAGCTGCTCATATGAGCTACTTCCACTTATTAGGATTCTGCCCTTTTCCCTAATAAAAATAATAAACATGTCTCACTTTTTTTTAACTTGTTTTTGCCACACTGCACGGCATGTGGGATCTCAGCTTTACCAACCAGGGATTGAACCCATGACCTCTGCGTTGGAAGCTCAGAGTCTTAACCACTGGATCAACTAGAGAAGTCCCACATGTCTCACTAATGTAATTGCAATTTAAAATTACATTTTCATTAGAGCACTTAAAAATTGGTAAAATGTTTTCAATTCCATCTGATTTTTGGAAACTGAATTTTATAGGTGAAAAATAAACACATTCCTAGTTGAATTGCATTTTTTTAAAAAAATGACAGCTTCAGAGATAAATCTTATAATACCAATTTAACACACATATCATAGAAACCATTACATATTTGGCTCTGTGTATAGTACTCACCTCCTGGATTAAGGCAATGGTTCTGGAAAGGCAGCCCTCAGAATGTGCCCTGGGGCAGGTGGCCCTGCACAGGCTGTCCCCTGTGCCTCTGTGTTCTAAGCCATATTTACCAAAGTTTGAGAAAAACACCAGGGACGGCCTGGAAGCAGGAGATGAAGGTATGAGGCGCATGCCCCTTGTAGTGACCAGTGTCCCAGGGCCAGCCAGGTCAGTTGCCCTTAGCATCATCTCCAGTCAAGGACGTTAGCGTCCCCTAAAACACAGAAACATGGAAACGTGCAAAACACAGTAGGACAGAAAATTCAATAGCTAAAGGCTGTTTCTGAATAAAGGAGCTTCTATTGCCTTGACTCAGGGGCCCCAGCTCCAGTCCCACTCCACCTGGGGTGTGGCTTCTCAGTGTTTGTCTAAGGATCCCTGGTCCTCTCATTGCCTGAGCTCTAAACCTCTGGGCGAACTTTGATTCATGGGCTACTCATCACCCATTCATGCTTTCACTTTTTCATTCCTTCATTCACTAGCTTGTCCACTCATCAAACATTCCTCATGCTGGGCCCAGTGCTGGATGCCCTGGCCCACAGGGAGCAAAGGGCACACAGGCCCTGCCTTCATCAGGCCAGGAAAGGAAGGCAGCCTTGATTCAGCACTCCTCACCTGGACCAGCAACCCAAATTCCCTCACACATAGTCAGCTCCCTGCCCCAGGTTCCCCTCCCCTCACATGCTAACCAAGCCACCTGAATGGAAGACCCAGCTCCCATGGCGCCTCCATCAGCCAGCCCAGCCAACTGCCCCACAGAACTGCTCCTCCCTTGGACCTGCTTCATACCCACCTGGTTCCCAGCTCGCAGTCTGGGACCGTCATTATGCACATTATCCCTACAGGACTCTGAGCTTGGAGGTGGAGCTCCTGATTAGCACTGGCCTGATGCAGAGTAAGTTTGGGAAAGTGACATAATGAGTGAATGATTATATTCCAATCAGTTACTGTCCATTGGCCCAGGCAGAAAACTCTGAGCCTATGGATTGAAACACAGAGGACTAAGATGAAAACTTTGCCTCATCCTGCTGGCCCTGGGTTAGGGATGAGAAATTGAGAGGAAGCAGGCAGTCAGAACATGAGCATGGAAGCTGATGCAACTCTTTTGTAGAGAATTCTGATGGCAAAAATCAAAGTTAAACATGTCAATTCAACATCAATGCAGAGCTACATCCACAGGAGACACTGTGCTTCATTTAGGAAATAAAAAGATGAGACACAAACCCTGCCTCTAACAAATCAAATACCACAATTGTTAAAAGTGGGTGAAGATTTCTTATGTTGGATAGTGAGAGCTACAGAGAAGTAAGGAGGGGCTGGAGGAAACCACGTGTTTCCGGACTAGAGCTGGAAACATCAGTATGAACTCATGTCAACCTTCATATGACACAGCAAAAGGGCCTGAAGAAATTCATTTTCCTGTGGAAGAACTCCTTACTCATTCACCACTAAATCACTGGATGTGGTATATGATTATTTCATTACATAGCCATGAAGCTCGGTACTTGTAGGGGCAATAAGAAATGTGTTTGAGTTGCACTTGTAGTTGCCTTAAATTCAGATTAACTTCGCAGACTTTAAAAGAATTACCGATCATGTATCAAAATTCAAACGGAAGGAAGTATCTTACTGGAAAGAAGGAAAAAGGGGGAAAAAAACTAAAAGAAAAAGTCTGGCAGAAACTTCAAAATATCAAAAAGTATACCACAATGGAAACTAAAAACTGTAATGATAAAAATCATGGAAGAATCATGATAGCCAAGAAAATATGGGTAATAAAAATGACAACACAGAGATGAAAGGTATTATGAGAGAATACTTCTTAACAGGAAGCAAATAAAAAAAAAAACAGAAGGGGGAAAAAAAGCAGAAGGAAGATGATGGTAACAGAAAGGCAAACCACAACCCTCCAGTCAGCAGGACACACCAGGTGGCCCCACTCGCTGATTATATACTTCATTGATCACTGTGATGCTTCACTAAACCTGTTAGAATGAACAATAATTCCCTCAACTCTGTTTAATGAAAAATCAGTTTGTTCAAAATCGTAATCCCATTTACAAAGAATCAAGGTACAATGGACAAAAAAAATGCTTCTCGAAACATTTTGAAAGAGAATTTAACAGGAAATCTATTACATGATATTGGCTAGCCTATTCCAAGACTAAACATTGCCTGTATTGTTTTGCATTACAGTTTTCAACAAGACAGATATCACTTACATCAGACTTCCATTTTAGTGAATATCTTTAGAACCATCAAAACTCATGGACTGCACACAGCATATAAGCATGCTTACTTGAATACTGTGTCTGACTCTGCAACCCCATGAACCACAGCTAGCCAGGCTCCTCTGCCCATGGAATTTTCCAGGCAAGAGTACTGGAGTGGGTTGCCATTTCTTCCTCTAGGAGATCTTCCCCACCTAGGGATCAAACCCTCCTCTCCCGTTGTCTCCTGGACTGCCAGGCAGATTCTTTATCACTGAGTCACCTGGGAAGTCCATGTTTGGCCACACACGAATCACATTAACAGAGTAGGCTCCTTCTGCAAGGAGGGCAGAAACACACCTGATCCAGTTAGTTTAGATGAGTAAACCAAACATGGAAAGTGTTTTCCATTTCTTCCTGATCTGACATGAAATACAGATCATGGAATACATGACACAAAGCTCCTAACAATCCACTGTGAGATCACCATGGATTAGAGGTGGATACTTGGCTCCAGACACAGGATAGGTTTGGCCAAATCTGAGGACAACCCTAAAAGAATTGTAACACTACCAAAGGAACGCAAGGCTAACAATCTTTTCCAAACTACTACTAAGAGCAAAATTTGATTAACCCCGCTTAAAAGTGAATTATCTTTCTGTTTACCCTGTACAAACAGTATTACCAAATCATTCCCATATGAAGGAGTAATTACGGTCTGCATTTTAAAATTAAAAAAAAAAAAAATGAGGCGTGTTAGGCAGTTAACTAGAGAAAAGCTTTGTGCTTTGCTTGAAGTTTGTGATATTAATCAGCTGTGTATAATTGACTTTTCTTATTCTAATCAACATTCACCTTCGTATCTAATTTCGCGTTCTTGTTAAAAAGGGAGCTCCAAACTGCGCTAACGAGACCCCACCCATCCTGGGCCCTGCGGGGAACGGGACAGCTGGAGCCCGACCCGCAGCGCGCAGGGTCTACATGGCCAGAGCGTCCATCAGCGCGGCCCCGCAAAGGGTCAGCTCCGGAGGGCACGCTGTCTAACGTGCGGCACGCAGGGTACCCTTACCCATGCCGCAAGGTGCGAAACGCACACATCCCACTGGGGAGCGCGGGAGGGCGGACGTCGCCCGCAGACGTCCTCGGACACGTGACTGCCCGGCCACGTGACCGCGCCCACATGACCGCCGGCGCCGCCTTGAGGGAGAAACCCGGTTGGGCCGAGACCGGGCGGGATCCCGGCTGACTCCGGGGGCGGGCGCACGCAGTCCGCCGCTTCAGTCGCCGACAAGTGGAGCGGGTGCTGGGCTTGGCTGTGGGCCCAGGGTCCCGGGTCGACAGGGCTTTAGGCCGAAAGCGAGGCGGCCTCCTCCCGAGCAGGAACGGGGAGCTCCTTCGCTTTGCTCCTCCGCTCTTGCTTCTCGGGTATGCTGAGGGAATACACAGGCGCTGTCACGCCTTTCTAGGGCACTGCATCAAGGCGGTGAGGTACTGAAAAGAGAAATCCTTTCCTAAGAGCAGAATCCTGTCACTGTAAAGCCCCCTGGTTTGCCGGGAGCGGTGTTGTGTAGGGTGTGGTGAAGACAGTGTGTCCTGAAGGGAAAGCAGATTAAGTCCAGGTGCGGACTTAGGGTCTGTTCCAAGGTGGCCTAGCTCTCAGGTGGCTGGCTGCCCGCTCTGTCCACAACCAATATTGGGATGGAGGCTTGGTCACTAAAACTTGTACGTGGGGGTCAGCCCAGGCAATCTTGGTGGGAGACTCTATGTTGTCTCCTTCCCTGTCGCCACAGCCAGTTCAGTCCAACGGTGAAGCATCAGCAGAATGGCTGAAAAGTCTGACAGACATCTGCAGACTAGCTAGGCAACCTGGGTCAGCCTTTCCCACAGTAGAGACCTTTGGAAGAGGTTTCGCGTGGAACATGAATCTTCTCAAATTCTGCACTCGTTCGGAGAAGTCCCTTCGCACACGTCATCAGAAAGCTCTTTGACCCCAATCCTCCAATCTGGTTTTGTCTAAGCCCTGCCCCCGGCATTGATGAGATGTGCGGCCCAGAGGCTTTCCCCTTGTCGTCTGCCAGTGGCTACCTTTTTCCCTCCGGATGTACCTATGTAGTTAGATTTATCAGGCTCAAACAATATCTTAGACACCTTGGGCGTGATATCCCTTTGGAAGCTAAAAAATGATACAAATGAACTTATTTACAAGACAGACACAGACTCACAGACATTGAATGAATGAACTTATGAGAATGAATTTATGGTTACCAGAGGAGAAGGGACAGGGAGGGATATTTAGGGAGTTAGGGATTGACATGTACACACTGCTATATTTAAAAGGGATAACCAACAGGAACCTACTACTGTATAGCTCAGGAACTCTGCTCAATATTATGTGACAACCTAAATGAGAAAAGAATTTGGAAAAGGATAGGTACATGACTGTGTATAAAAGAATCACTTTGAGGTATACCTGAAACTAACACTATACTCCAACATAAAATAAGAAGTTTAAAAAAAAAATAGTTCCAATCCTTTGATTGGTGTGGTGCTCAGAGTCTGGCCATAGAATTCCAGTAGTTTCAGTCTCTGTATTTCTTTTTCCTGATGATTCTGTTGGTGTGAGAAAGGAGACAGCTTACTATCTGCAACAGTAAGCTTCATGGACAGTATTTACATGAAAAGTTTCAACACAAATTCAAAGATTTCCCCCACCCCCAAAGGATTTATATTCAGAATATTCTTGGGAGAATAGTTTTTACCTCTTTGAAACGCAAAGTTATTTTTAATGTTTTCCTTTGAATTAGAAAGCTTAACAGCAAGATTTTGTAACACTTTAAGCAGTTTCATATGAAAGAAACAGCTTCCTTGGCTATGGGGGAAGAAGTAGGTCAAGAGAAGAAACTGGATTAAAAGGAAAGTTACTGACAATTGTACAGATTAGGAATCTTTCACATGATGGAGAGAAATGCTGCTTTGGCTCTTTTCCGAAATCCAGCCAGCGTCTGCAATACAGATCCTGCTACCATTGTCCAAGGACACTCTGGGTGAAGATTGTGCTGCTTGACTTTTACTAAACAGCAGGAAAGGACAGAGATTTCTCTGGGTAAGCAGTTGAGGGAGGGAGAGCAAAAATCCACTTTATTCATAAATGGACCCTGGCAGGAGGGTCCTTCCCTGAGTCTGGTTTCGTCTGCTGGTCTGTGCCCAGGGAAGCTTGGGATAGTCAGAGGCAGACTCAGGAAAGGAGTACATTACAGCCGAGTGGTGCAGCGGGAGTGTGCTGGGCCCATAAATCCAGAGGTCAATGGATCAAAACCATCCTCTGCTATGAGCTCACATTTTTGCCTGTTATATGGCTTTTGGGTCCCCAGCTGTGGGACAAGGTTGGGCTGTGGACCCTGGTGTCCAGGGGTGTCAGCTAGTTCTATGGCGTCACCATCAGTGCTCTGGACTCTGAATCCAGAGATATGTTGAAATCTTAGTGGGACCTGTGTACCCCTCTTGTCCCATACCCGGGGCACTTAGGCCAAGAGTGGCCTGCAAGGGGGTATATGGTTCTATGGTGTAATGGTTAGCACTCTGGACTTTGAATCCAGCGATCCGAGTTCAAATCTCGGTAGAACCTGTTTTGCCTGTGGCCATTTTTGTCTTCCCCTCTTGTGTCCCAGGCAGTGGGACACGGGGACATGATCTGGCACAGGACAGGCAGCAACTCTGAGACCCTGGTCCATCTGATCGCCAGTGCTCCCCTTCCCCTAGAAGCCACATTAGGGATGTCTTTGTCCTTTTTAATGTCCTCCCTGCCCAGTTTGGCTTTTTTTTTTTTTTTTTTTTAAAAAGGAAACCAGGGGAATTCCCCAGCAGTCCAGCTGCTGGGACTCTGCATTTTCACTGCCAAGGGCCCAGGTTTGATTCCCTGGTTAGGGAACTAGGATCCCACAGGTTGTGCCATGTGGCCAAAAAATAAAAAGTAAAACCAGGCTTTTCATAGCTTCGTAAGTAGTAGCCTTCAATGAGTCCCTGGTTCTTTATCCAATACAGTACACCTATGACTCAAAAACACCGAAGACAAAGAAAATCCCAAAACACATGATTTATCCTTATTCAGTAAGTCCAGGGGCCTCTGCCCAAATTTGAGGCCATGTCCTCTACTTCCCTGAACATCAGAATTGAGGGTTCACTTGCTTTAGATGGACTCTATGGTTGCTGTTACTGATCAGGAGCAAGGTGCCTGTGTGGAAGGAGGTAGCGTGTAAGTGCCAAAGTTGGGCCCGAGGTGGGAGCCCACGTTTGGTGGCCAAGTGGCCTCAAGCATGTGTGTTGCCTGCCTGAGCTGCAGTCCCCTCGCCTAATGCATCTGACTAGACTGTGAGTGAAGACCTGAGGTCTCACTGCAGGCGGTGTCCAGAGGCTTCTGTTGCTCAGCTTTGGGCCAGCAGGTGAGGCCACAGAACACCTTTAAGTCAGTGGCAGAGCTTAAGAGCCTCTAGACAGGCAGTGCCCTTGCTCCACACCCAAGGCCAGCAGCAAACTGATGTGTGAGCAGTGCGTGAACTCCAATCCTCACTCCAGCAGGGCTGAGAAGGACGGACCAGCATGTACACTGGCTACAACTGGCCCAAGCTGAGGCCAGGCAGAAATGGAACTGAGAAATCTGGACTCTGAGAAATCTGGTCCAGGGCAAGGGCACAGGAGAGTAGCTACTTACCAGTATGGCCGACACACACACACGATCAGAGACCACTCCGGGAGGGCAGCTGCTGTGGGTGGTGCAAATCTGGACCTAGTCTATCCCCCTCCTCATGCCAGGACAGCATTGTTCACTAGCAGACAGCCAGTGCACCCCACCCCAGCCCAACCGTGGGGCTGCCTCTCACTGGCTGCTCGTATAATTTGAGTTATAATGAAGGAAAACAAACCCTTGTCCTACTTTCCTCTCACGTGGCCATAACCAAAGGTGAGCTGTGGGTAGGACCTGACACCACACGTGAGAATACCAAGTCCCCTGGCCAAGGAGTGCCTTCGTTTTAGCCAGAAGAGGTGGCTTTTGAGGCAAGAAGAGCCCACCCCGACTCCTGGCATCCCCAGCCCACAGAAGGCTTCAGGCAAAGACTGCCCTCTGGGCTGTGCTGGCTCCGAAAGCACTAGGAAGGTTGCCCGGGGGGTGCTGGTGAGGGAGGGCACACACAGGCCCCTGAATGGGGAGTCAAGTGTCTGGTTCACACACTCTCCACACTCAGACACTCCTCAAGTGTTTATTCCATAATCAGTTACTGCAGAGGAGAAAAACCCAATTGTACATAGGTTGAAAGCAAAAAATATACAATTTCACACAATATATCCAGTTTTCAACCCCAATAGGTATACAGGTACAATACAACATAGAGTCAGTGAAGGAAATCTAACAGCTCAGGCTTTATAAGCACTGAAGAATCCAAGAACGTCGCTACCATCCATGTTAACAAAATTCAAGTGCTTTGAAGAACTGGAGGCCTATCCACAGACGTCTTTCGTTTCACAGGATGAGCCCTAATACGGAGTTTTGTGATTCTGTAATTTCCAATTCTTTGCTAGCCCTTTCTGTTTATGGGAAAACTGTTCTCTTCCATTTATCTTTAAGGCAACCTCACACGAGCATTACATGCCAGGTGTGGGGGGGGGTCCCATCAGGAGCCACGTGGATGAGCCAGGCCCACAGTGTGTCAGGAGGATGATGGCGGGGCTGGGGTGGGGAGGAGATGCAAGACCATCGAGAAGCTGCCTCATCTGAGGTTGGGGACAGAATGGCTGTCACCTGCCTGACCCCACCCAGAGAAAAATGGAGCAGGCGGACTCCTGACCACACAGTTTAGCCTGAGCAGGTCAGCTGCGTCTCTCATCCTTCCATGTGTAACACCTGTCACCCTTCGCAGGCCTCTCTCTGCCTCGACGTTGAGTTCACCTAAAGACTGAATGTGAAAGCATGAGTTTGGGGTATAAGCTGCCAGAGCCTGCCGGGCTCACAGTTACAGGGTCTGGTCCCAGGAGGCGGCTGCCATTGCCGCCACCTGGCCACCGCGGCAGTGAGAAACATGGCCCACTGTTGCCAGAACTTTTTCTCTAGAGAAACTGACAATCCAGATTCATATGAGCCCCCCAATTCGAAAAAGGATGCACTTTATTCACATTCTGGCAAAACCATTCTCAGGAATAAAATACGTGGTTTGTAAAAACAAGAGCCAACTGGGAAGACCACAGACCATGGCCCACAACCCCCACAGCCTGCCTGCTTCCTGTCATTTCCACATCAAATCTCTCTGAGGCATGTGAATCACAACTTCTGGGATCTTAACTCTTCACAGGACACTTTTTGGATTTTTTTTTTTAAGCCTAAAAGACAGTAGTCTGTCTCCATTCTTGTTCTTTAGAATTTTTTAGTCTTAAAGGAAACTCAAATTGGGGCAACCCTTCTCTCCTGTTAAAATATTCCAATTACACACATATTACAAAGATAGCACCACATCGAACTGAGGGAGGGGGCTGCTGACAAATGGGGGTAGCAGAGGATTCTGAAAAACCAAAGTGGTAAAAGGAAAGCTGAGCTGTTTTCTTCAAGTGTCTCTGATACCCACACAGGGTAGCTCCTCCATCCTCAGGCAGCTGACGGGCCTGCCTCCCAGTCTCCTCGATCTTCACCACTTGATGTCTCGGCTGTCAGCAGGCTGCCCTGGGCCCTGGTACGCAGTATGCAGGGCTTCCTGGACACGGGGGGAGTCGGTGCCGTCCAGCCACTCTTGGTACAACTCCTGCACGTGGGTGCTGGCCTCTGGGAGCTGCACAGGGATGTCAGCGTAGATGCCCTTCATCTTCTGCAGCAGGGCCTTGTCTGTACGCCCGTCCGCGGTCTGGGCTTGGCCTCTGCCATTAAGGCATCCTGAAAAACACAGGGAGCTTACTCTTCCCCTGGTTTCATCTTAAAGGGGAGATGATTCTGGAAGAGCAGAGCAATGATGTGCAGTGTCTTGTGGCCAAAGCCTGGGCCCCAAGACCCCAGGCACAGGCTCACAACCCCAGGTGCTTCCTATTCTCTCCTCTTTATACTACCCAGGAAATGTTTTTACCTAAAGCTGAAATTACTTGACAACCTTTTAGAACTGGATGGCTACGCACGCCCATCTGGATTTCCAGTTTCTCTTGGAATTCATCAAAACCAGGAGAGCACAGAAAGTATTAATGAACAGCTAAATCACTGGTGTCTGTATAAAGCCTTAGTGTGTGAGTCCACAGATGGGCTGCATCAGGGAGAGACGGGGGCTGGGGACCCATGAGCCACACAGAAGCCCAAACCCAAACACCTTGGACTGAATGAAGAACATGCCTTCTACATACTAGTGCTTTACGTGTGTGCATGCGTGCTAAGTCGCTTCAGTCATGCCTAATTCTTTGTGACACTATGGACCGTAGCCCACCAGGCTCCTCTGTCCATGGGATTCTCTAGGCAAGAACACTGGAGTGGGGTGCCATGCCCTCCTTCAGGGGTGTCTTCCTGACCCAGGGATTGAACCCGAGTCTCTCCTGTCTCCTGCATTGGCACCTGTGCTACTTATTCTCAAATGTGAAGATAATGTGATTTCTAAGATAAAAATTCATTTAAAACAACTTGCAGCAAATTTCCCAACCTCCCTCCCCGACCCCTTGGCAGCACCCAACGGCTACCCTCTGGCCCTTACATCTCACTCCTCATTTCCTGCAGGGCTCAGAGGGGCCCAGCTCAGCCTGGCCTCTCGAGTCTTACCGCCAGCACAGGCGAGAACCTCCACAAAGTGGTACGGGAACTTGCCCTTCTTCAGCTTTAGGACCACGTTCTGGATGTTTCGAAAGCCATAAGCTGCAGCAAAGCGCAAGAGAACCTCTCCGCTCTTCTCAAGGGTGACCTCCTGGAAGTCTTTGTTCCTATGAAATCAACAATACAAACTGTGACCCACAGGGTCCTTCCTCTGTGGTCGGAGGACTATTCCAATCTAAGTTAGGGATATTAGCAAAATTTAAGTCTGTGAGTGACACATCAAAGGCCTTTCGATCTTGACTGGTGTGAACTCTATAAATAGGATCTCCCCCTCAGACCTGCAGCTGGCTGTGGGGGGCGGGGGTCCTATTACAGAGTTTACACCTGACAGGCAGTGCTGACCACACAGGCAGACAGACAGAGGTCACTCCAGCCCCACTCACCTCAGGGCGCGGTAAGTGACCTCCCCCACGTCCTCGTTGAACAGCTCCTTGGCTGCATGTCTGAAGATGTGTGCCAGGTACCCGTCAGAGCCGGCTCCATCATGGCGCCTCAGCTCCTCCTTCTTCATGTCGCCAAACCTCACCAGGCAGGAAAAGCAAGGGCAAGAGTTAAATCCGACTCTCCAAGTTTTATGACCCAAGGTCACAAAACCCTTTACAAGTACTTAGACTTTGGGCAAAAACCTCCTCTGTGCCGGAGTTCACTGGCCAACATGAAGCCTGCAGGTGTGCCCACGGCTGCCCAAGTGACTCCTCTGAGTGCACATGCATCAAGGCTCAACCCTTAGAACCTCACAACTCAGGGCATGAGAACTGGGCATCTGAGGGCCACACAAGAGAGCACGCTGCCATCTGCGGCCAGCCAGGAGGAGGCCTCTGGGTCCGCTTGGGCCCAAGCGTGGGCTCTAGCCATAAGGACACCAGCTGCTTATGTTCTAAGGACCTCAGTCCACCTTCCACACCAGCGCCACATGTGGTTCTGACATCACTGCTTGGAGGACCTGCCATGCAGTCCATGCCCTGGGGAACAGGATGCAGAAGGAGTGTGGTTGGGGCGACCACTGATGGCAAAAACCCAGGCTGCTGCTGTTGGACAAAGGGACCTAAGGGAGCCACTGTGTGGGGTGCCTCTTCCATCCCTCAGGAGATTCTGCCTCCATTCCTCGGGAGGTCCAGGTGTGATGTCAGACACATGTGAAGTTCAGAAAGGGCGGTGCTGGAGGTCCACATCAGACCACAGGCTGAATGGAATCCACTCAGCATGGTACTGGCCATGCTCTATTCAGAGCCAAGGGTTGTAGAGGGGCAACAAGGTAGCCCGCCACGCCAGGGGCCACACCACACTCATGCCTCAGCAGGGCAGGTGGCCTCATTTTAAATGAGGAAGGTCCTGGGATGAGAACCTGGTAGAGATCACAAGGTCATACTGGAAGCCCCCAAGGTGCAAGAGTGCCCCTCCTTGCAGAGGCACTTACAGAGTGTCCAGGGCAGCATCTCTCACCGAGACGTCACTCTGCTCCATCATCTGAGCGATTTCACCTACAAGCAAAGCAGAGCCATTAAGACGCCATGACGGCACAGCCTGCACTTCCTCGAGAGCTGTTCCCAGCATCACCTCCTTTCCCTGGAGGACATCCTGGGTTACGATAACTTTGGACATTGCCCCCTCACAGGCAGCAGATGCAGAGTGACACTGATGAAATGTCAGGGAAGATCTAATTCCTCTTTCTGCCCCTGGAACAGGGATTTCTACAAATGTATCCCTACGTTTCTATTTCCCAAGCAGAAAGCTTTTGTGTGGAAAGGACTATGGGTATCTGCAACCAGACCAACTGAAAATCAGGACCACTTTTGTATTTCCTTTTGCACAAGGGATCCTGAGAAAACCCTTGACAGAGAGAGCGAATCCTGAAGCTACTGCTATGGCATCAGGTGATATGAGAAGACTGAGTATCTGTGAAAAAGTCAACATCTACTGTATTCAGAGAAAGATGCCTGAGTGTGGTTCTTAAGAAAACCCACCAACTAAGGTGAGCAGAGGGCCGCGGCTGGGGCTCTCTCCACCTTGCTCACCCCCATCACTGCCATGAGAGCTGGGGCAGTGGGGACCTTTCCCTGGGTTCCATGCAGGGAGGTTCTGGTCAGGGGACCCAGGGATAAGTCACTGTCCTTGGAGGTTGCCGAGACAGCCAGCCACTCAGCTCTGTGCCACGGGGAACTGTTTTCAAGGCCGTGTGAAGTACACCCACATGGGCTTCAGCAAAGACTTAATCGACCCCTCAATGATGGCAACATTCTGAACAGCCTTGAGGAGCCCAGGGAAGTGCTCCCATCCCAGGGCTGAGGTGCTGTGGGCCCTCTGCAAAGGTCCAAGGGCAGCACCTCTGCGAGGAGTCCACCAGCAACATCCCCGGGGTACACTTGTGCTTTCTGCTTTGTTCTGAAGGAGGAAGCTTCTCTGTGTCTCCAGTGTGGGTATGGCTGTCAGGCCCTCATCCTGGACACGAACCGGCCGCTGGGCTGGTGCACTGGCCTGCCTCCCAGGGGACTTTCCTGCGGCCCCACCCTCACCTGAGGTCAGCACACAGTCGGTGCCCCGGGAACCCCAAGAGGCTGTGAGGACATCTTCCCGAAGCGCCTCCAGCTTCTTGTCGTAGCATGGCGCCACGATGACATGGAAAATCTTGTCTGGGGATAGGTTCTGTGTAGAAAGAGCAAACCCACGATGGGGGCCATGCAGAAGGGAGGAGGCAGCCAGAACGGAGCGGGCCTGGTGCTTTCCTGGGTCCAAGCCCCATCCCCCACAGACCAAGTTCCTGGGGGGCGATGCCCCCAAGTCCACCCACAGCGTCACCCTGCTGCAGACCCACTGCCCGGACACTCACAGGGAGAGGCTTGCCACCCGTTTCCCCTGAACCAAGCACACAATGATCAAACAAACATGGTGACTGTTGGGCTGTAAATGAACGCTTGGCCATTTCACACTTTCCAGACGCTTCCTATGCAACCAGGCTGCCCCTCTCCACATCCCCAGCTGAGCCAGAATTGCTGGCACCACCAGGAGCCGGCAGCTGAGTGACCGTCTTGGAGCCAGGTGTCTGGACAACCCCATCACTCATCAGGGCCTGGGCCCAAGACCACCGTGCACACACCTGGGGGAACCTGCTTCACCCTCCCTTGCTCGCCCTCAGTTCCATCAGCACCTGTCCTCACATGGAAGCTTGTCGCCTGACCTGAATGCCGCCCCTGGGGAAAAGGCCAGCTTACCTGCCGTCTGGCAAAGTAATCCTTCACCAGGGATCCCATGATCTGCTGGGGAGACTTGGCAGTGCAGAGGTGGGGGGTGACGGGGTGACCCAGCACCCGCTCAGCATAGCGGACCCAGCCTGAGGAGGGAAGGGGTCCATGTCAGCTCCTCACGGCTGCCCCACTGGAGTAGAGCCGGGACACCTCATCTTCCAGCCGCCCTAGGAGTGCATGACAGGCTCCCCACACCTAGCCGCTTCTCTTCAGAGGCTTGGCCGTGGGAATCCCAGGGGCATGTGTCACAAGACGAGGGTGCTGGGGATGGGTGCCTCCCTCGGCCCCAGATCAGAGAGGACAGAGCAGGAGAAAAGTAGGAGAGGGGGTAGCAGGCCGCCCAAAATTGAGAACAAGCTTGGAGAAGCAGCTACGAGGCACTGTCCTGGGCAGCTTGGCTCCAGATCCACCCTGCCAGCTGCAGAGCTGTTGTGACAGCCGGGACGGGCGGCCACAGCTCAATCACGAGCCAACAGCCACCAGGCCCACAAAGCTTCATGCATCTATTGGAATGTAACAGCCCAGTAACTGCCCATTTTTAGGACAATGAAATATGAGAAACCCACACCCCCTCAAGCAACACAATATTATTAACAGCACAACCTGCAGTGTGCCCACGGCATGCCCAGTGTGGTCCTGAGCATTTCCCCTGAGCCGCTGACTCCCACCATGCCCTCTGAGTACACCACTGCTGCCATGGTTCCCAGAGGGGACGCAGGATGGAGAGGTCAGTGGACCACAGAGCCAGCAGCTCAACCTGCAGGGGCTACCGCTCGCCCCCTTCTCCCGCTGGGTACAGTAATGAGAGTGTCTGGTGACAGACTGGCATGTACACCACAGCATCAGAGGGGTGGGGAAGGTGAGGAAACCTGGAGGCAAGCTGCCCACCAGATACCCAGGGCAGCCCACCTCCCCATGCCCACTCCCGTGGGGAGGAGCAGCAGGCACCAGCCGGACAATCTCGTCTGAACTCAAACCACAGCCATCACCCGCTTGCCGGCCTGAGCACACACAGGACATGTCTACAGTCACCAGCAGAAGCCCTACAGAGAGATGCTGCTGGAGGATGGCTCCCCTCGTTCCCAGCCTCTGCACGTGTGCATGGAATGGTTCATGTTGTAACAGAAAACTAGGGAATTCCCCAGCTGTCTAGTGGTTAGAGCTCACTGCTCTGACTGCCAGGGCCCTGGGTTCAATCCCTGGATAGGGAACTGTGTGGGATGGCCAAAATAAATAAATACAAGGAAAAAGAAAAACTATCAAAGGCCATGGAGCATTTGGGGGCCCAAGGCCACGCTCACCACAGGTCTGGCTTTGTAAGGCCCCTGTGCACCCTGGTCTCAGTGCCAGTGCCCGCACCCACACACTCGGCTCTCAGGCAGACCCCAGCTGCAGGCTGTGTGCCGTGAAGGCCTGGCACAAGATCAGGCAGAACATAGGCTGGTAGAGGCGAGGGCCCTGGGGGACCTCCTGGCTTGCAAGCGAAGAGGACCAAACAGGGATGAGGAGGAAGAACCAGGTCACAGGATCCACAGCACCTGGCACAAGACCAGAGTGGCAAGCACTTTCCCAATGGTACCCCTGATCAGAACTTGCTACCAGCACCAGCCTGGGGCCTGGTCAGCCCTGCTGGCTGTCCAGCTTTGTGGCAGCATGGCAGGACAGGGCACCCATGTCCTGCTCTGTCAGACCACCCACCTCTTCTCAGGGACCCTCTCTGAAGGCAGAGAAGAAACCTGCTCCAAGAAGTGCCTGGCACAAGGTGCCCACTCTCTATTCTCCCTGCTGGATTGGACAGATTACTTCCCACACTCCAGTTCAATGAGTGCTCCTGGTAGGTTCTCACAAAGCCCAAAGCCCTTAAGCACGTCCACAGCTGAGCAGCTCAATACGCCCTCACCCACCCACCCCCAACAGGCAAAGGTGCACTGGCGAGATGGCACTCCATTGGCTTGTGGGCAGTAAGGGCCCACCCAGATGTCCCTATCCCAGCCAGGATGCGCTGCCCTCCGAGCGCAGTCTGAGGAAGCACTGCTGGGACACAGGGACCTGCGTGAGGAAGCTGGTGAGTCAGTCCAGGGCCATCCACAGCCTGATTCTGCACACCAGGTCAGGTCATCCAACCTTGATGCTGCTTTAATTTCTCTAAGTTGTCATAGGAAAGCAAAACGTCAGCACCAAATCCTAGAAAAGGGTTAGTTTCGAAGCAGCTCTCACCTCATCTCCCTGAATTTGAGAGAGGGCATAAACCTGAACAGTTACAGCTTTGACTAGCTTAGCTACAAAGAGTTCCTGGAGGAAAACACCTTATCATCTGAGAGCCCTGAAGAGCTCAAGGAGGCCACTTGAAAGCAGTGAATACCAGGCTGGTGGAGGAGGGACAGCTGGTGTGCAGCAGCAGCAGGTGGCCTGGGTCTCCACCAGTGTTGCCCTCATTCCTTGGACAGAGGGCGCGTGCTTTCTGCAAGAATCCACTACCTGCCTACTACCCACATCAGTGGTGCTAGTTCCTGCCAGGAGTGAAGGCTTCCGTTTAGGCTCCATCCAACAGGGCTGTCCACGAAAGGGATCCGTCACCATCTGCTGGGATGGTGTCAGGACAGCACAGGAATCCCTGTGATCCTGCTGACTGGAAGGTGGACAGGAACTCTGGAACCACTGCTCTGAGGGCACAGGCTGAGCTTGGGTCATTTTATGCTGCCTCTTTCTTGGGTGGGTGGGACTGAGCCACAGTGACCAGCTGTGTGTGCCACTGAGTGAGGGCCCCACAAGGAGCTGGTGCTGGGACCCCAGAGGCAGGGGTACCACTGCAAGGCCTATAGGGAGCTGGGTGGTTCCCCAAGGCCTCAGCTGTGCAAACCTACTCCTCAGCAACACCTACAAGGACATAAACACAAAGGTGGACACAATGGCCCAGCAAAGTGTGCATTTAGTCAGTTTATGCGTAGACCCTGGATACAGTCACTGCCTGACATGCCTGGAGAACTGGGAGCATCCCCCTGGGGGTTATCTTTCCAGAAGGATAAGCCCCACCTGATGCCGAGCACCTCCTGCCAGCCTGTGGGCCACCGAAAAACATGCTCAGTTAATGAGTCGATCCATGTGCCTCTTAGACAGATGGCAAGTTTCCTCCCAACGGTTTTACAAGTAGATGGAAAGTATTTCCAAATTCTAAGCAACCATACATCAACATTCCATCTTATTAACTCATAATCCCAATGATTGATGAGTGACATATAAAACACTAGAAAAATTTAGAACCAGGAGGGATAAACTGAGAATAGAAATGTGAACAAAAACCCAAGATTAAGTAGACCACAACTCTCACAGAACTGATTGATTCAGAAATAATTTTTCACTAAATGTCACTTATCAGTATAGCACTGCCCTCCTTCCTTTATGCATCATCTTTAGAATTTTCTTATTCCAAAACCTACTTTTTCAGAATTAAAAAACCTGTGATAAAATTTCTCTACCTCAGATATCAGGCTCTATATAATAATTAAAGATTTGTTTAAAAAGTGCTCCAAGATGGAATCTAGTATTAATGTAAAGTAATACTTTTTTAAAGTAATATTTTTTATCATGTAATTTCTATTTAAGCTGGCAAAGGATCCATGGATGTTCACCATATTAGCTATAATTGTTTGGATGTTTGAAATACATCATACTTTGAAAAGAGATTTATTCTCCTTAACACAGGATATGTCTGTCTCAAACTTCAGAAATACAGATAAATGAAGATAAGCAATTAATACTCAGCTGTCAGGTCTCCCCATTAAATCACCCAGAATTAATAAATATGTTGGTTGACATAAAACTACTCAAGGCCCAAACTCCTCTCCGAGACCCACTGCCCCTGACCTCGCCCATTGCCCAGGCCTGCCCCCAGACGCAGACTGATGAGAAAAGGCGCGTCAGGCCCCTGCAGGCCCAGCAGCACCCCTGTGCTCACCGGGACAGGCAGAGGTCAGCATGGGTAACGCGGGCTCTTCCTCATTGTGCTGGCGGAATCGACGCACAAACTCTTTCTGACTCTCCAGGATGCTGAAATCTGCAGCGATCGTTGTATCAAAGACATAATGCACCCCTGTGGGGAAGAGAGGTGCGTTGGGCTCCACATCACAAAATGTGAGATCGACCCTCAGTTCACCTCGAAGACAAATGGAAAGGGCAGACTCCACAGACACTGCTAGAAACATCGCTAGAGGCCCAAGTGTAGGACTGTGCCTTTTGCTCTCTCAAACAACAGCACGTATCACTTTTCACACTTAAGCATATATTCTCCTGCTTCTTCTTTTCCCTTTACATCTATATTTACATGAACACCTTGCAATATTCCATACATAGATTAATGCAATTTTACAGGGTATCATTCTTCTAATTCACTGGCTAAATTAAACTCCAGTCTGTAATAGTCTTTGATAGCTCTAAAATAAATAAAATGAGTAAACTGGCTGAGCACAGCTTTATAGTGGTCTTAATTAATTACTATGTTGATTTTTAACTTGTCTTTCTTTTTTTTTTTTTAATATTTATTGATTTGGCTGTGTCACGTCTTCACTGTGTCATGCTGGATCTTTCTGTGGCAGGGCATGGACTCGCTAGTTGTGCTGCACCAGCTCAGTAGTTGCTGATCGAGGGCTCCAGGGCACATGGGCTTCAGTAGTTGCAGCACACAGGCTTAGTTACTCTGAGGCACATGGGGTCTTAGTTCCCTGACCAGGGATTGATCCTGAGTCCTCTGCATTGCAAGGCAGATTCTTAACCACTGGACCACCACGGAAATCCCTAACTTGTCTTTTTCTTAATAAATGTATGCTTGTTTTTCAACTACAGTTGATATACACTATAAGGTACAGATGGGCAAAGTAGTGGTTCACAATTTTTTAAAGTTATGCTGCAATTATAGTTATTATAAAATATTTGCTATAGGGAATTCCCTAGTGGTCCAGTGGTTAGGGCTTGGTGCTTTCACTGCTGTCGCCCAGGTTTAATCCCTTGTCAGGGAATAAGATTCTGAAGGTCTCATGGCGTGGATCCCCTCAATTTTTTTTTTTTGCTATATTCCCTGTGTTGTACAATATATCCCTGTAGCTTATTTTATACCTTAAAGCTTGTATGTCTTAATCTGCCACCTCAATCACATCCCTCCACTCTGCCCACTGGTAACCACTAGTTTCTACTCTACATCTTTTTCTTTTTTGTTATATTCATGAGTTTGTTGTATTTTTGTTTAGATTCTACATGTAAGAGATATCATACAGTATTTGTCTTTCTCTGTCTGACTTATTTCATTTGGTATCATACCCACCAAGCCCATTTATGTTGCTACAAGTAAGTTTTTAATATTGGAAAATAAGCCCAAGACAAAAAATATACTTTAAATAATGACAGTAAAATAAATAGAGCAAATAATTTTAGTATCTGCAACCAGTCTAAACCTTAATAGCAGCCAGCTATTCTTAAAAAGAAATATTATATCAAGTTAAAAAGTTACCTTAAAAACAATCAGTTTCACTGTGGATATATTTTATTAATATATAACATACAAGTATTAAAAAAAAAATCTCCCCCCCTCCAAAATAGGGCCTTTTTCTATGAGAAGGCAGAGCATTTTATAACTTTGATCTTTGGTAAAATTCAGCTAAGCTTAGGCTTTTTAAGATTAAAAGCATGAAGGATATTTTTATTTTTATTTTTTTTAGTGGTATTTTTAAAGAACATTTTGTGCACTCTCAGTGGTATTTTTATTTATTTTTTTTAGTGGTATTTTTAAAGAACATTTTGTAAAAGCATGAAGGATAACTTAAGGAGTCCTCGTTTGCAGCTGCAGCTTTAGTTGTGGTTGTGGCACGCTGTGCACCAAGAAACAGCTCTGCATGAAAAGCAACATGCAGCAGCGAGAGAGGCAAGCTGGTGTGAGGACATTTAGTCTACATGTCACTTTACTGCTAATCCCAACGTATTTACATCTTTAAAAATCCACTGAGGAACAACGAAAACTCTTACTTGGCAAACGGCTCAAGTTTTCCTCTTCAGAACCTACCTGTAGGACACTTTAAGTTGGGGGGGGGGAGTTAAGAATGTGACATGACAGACTAGACAGAAGCATTCTTACTGCTCTTTATGAGGCAGTATTACTCGAGTACTCATTCACATTTGAGTCCTCAGGTACTGAAATGACTAGCTTTCACTCTTCACACAAAGGACACAGTCCATTCCCTTCCGGCTCTGCTCTTCAGAGAGCTTCCTGGGAAATCGGATGCCGGTCACTGTGGACGTGATCCTCCATCAGATAACTATAACCCCTGTGAGCCGAGCAACTCGACACTGCTGGTCAAGTGTAGGCCCCAGGTGTCCCCAGCTACGTGCCCTAAGATGGTCATTTGCTGTCCCCAGAGGGGCCAGTGCCGGCCGTAAGACAACACCCATCTGCATGGCAAGAGGGGAGGTGACTCCTGCCCACCATGAGTGGGTCAGAGACATGGTCCTCTCACGTTCCACAAGACTCTCAGGGAAGTTCTTATCTATCCTGTGCCCTTGAAAATTGAACTCTAGAGATAAAAAGGGTAGGTTAAAAAAAGTTATAAATTCGAATTATACCAAGTTTATTTGCTATAAACAATATCAAACGGCAGCTCACCGAGACTTTTGAGGAAGCCACAGAGCCTTCTGGACGCGTCGGTCACACTGAGGCTGAATTTAGCAGCAAAATAAGGCAAAGACTGAGGACACACTGACACTGCCAGCACCTTGTGCTTTGAGGTATCACATTTCTAGGAGTAACAGAGAACATTGTACATGTGGTGATTACAAAGGGAGTGAAAGGAAGACACTTTTATGAAAAGTCTAGAACAAACAGAGTGTTAACAGATGCCCAATGGAAAGACCAATAAGATACACAAGATACTGGCAAGCATAATTAAGGAAAAAGGAGAAAAAAAATTAGAATGAAAAATGAGACATCCCAAGAGATTTTGTCAATTTTAAGTACAATGTTAAATCAGAAATACTGAATATATACATCAATATTACAAATAAATGCAAATATCCTGATAAAATACATTTAAAAGGAAAAACAAAAGTTATGTACCCATAAATAACTTAAACGATCCATAACAATGAAGTTACATGAAAACGGGGCCCCAAGGTCTGTCCCCAAGAGTCCTCAAGCCCAGGTCACTGAGTGGTAAATTTTAGCAAAATTTTAAGTCATAGATAATTTTCATCTTCTATGAACTCTTCTAATAAATACCAAATAAACACATGTGAAACCAGCCTATCAACACCCTGAAACCAAAACCAGATGCTGGCAGTCCAAGAAATTCCTAGAAAAATATGACTAAATTGAGTTCAGAGGCGTGCTGACTCATCACAGACATGCAGGATGCAACCCTGGGGAGCAGTGTGAGTGAGCATGTCAGGCATCAGAAAGTCAGCAGCAGGATCCCCTGACCTGGGGTCAGAGAGAAGATGCAGGATTATCATGACAGAGGGTGTTCAGGTCAGACACCACCTGTACATTAGGAAAAGTGGAAACTTGGAGAGCAGTGTTCAGTGGCTACAATCCATTGCAGTCTACCTATAGCCTGGCCACAGACAGGACAAGTCTGGTCCTGTCCCCCTGCCCCCGCCTAGCAGCTCAGGTGAGACAATGCTGAGGCTGCCTGTCCCCTCTGGATGGGATCCCACCTTCACGTGATGCCTTGGAAGCCCACACCTGACAAGGCCATCAGGGCACCAACCTGGCACACACTGACCTCTGGCTCCCTGACAAGCTCCTATGATGCCCAAGTCAGCCAGGCACAGTTTCTGTGGTTGGTGACCAAGAGCATCCAAACGTAAATTTGGAATCAGGAACAAGAGAGTATAAGTTTCAAATGCTAATGAAGGGGGAAGGACAGAGGGTGGTCTGTCCCCAGCTTCAGCAGTCAGACTCGGCAATTCCAGTACCTCTATCTGACACCCTGCCCAGGGAATTTCGAGGGCTCACCGCTTACTTCATTCTCACTTAAATTTCACCTCCTCTGAGGGAGCTGATCTGTGACCAAGAGGGAATCAGCCTGAGCCCCAGAGCTCAGGAATCCTGGAGCCCCAGGGCCAGCAGAGAAATAGGAACTGCTTCTTCCTATGGCAGCCCTGAGTGACTGACTCAGCCAAACCCAGAACCTCTTCCATTCCTAAGCTTTCAGTTTCATGAAATAACTAAGCATTTCCTTTTTAGGCTAGTTTGACTTGGGTATCCATTTTCTATAGCTGATATGCTGATTGGTGTGAGTATCTACGTCTCTTTAACAGTAAAAGATTCTGCAAAAATCTACTTAATAGTAAAACTTCACCAGTATTCCCACTGAATTCTGAAACAAGATGTTAGTATTATTTTTACCACCAATGTAATTTCAGGTTGATTTAAAGACCATACCACCAGAAAAAATAAAATGTATACAGGTTGGAAAGAATGAAATTTGTTATTTGCAGTCAGTACACTCAGAAAGCAACCTGGGCCTCACGTGGTACCTGCACTGCCACGTGGGCCAGAGCACCCAGCACTGTGCTCAGAGCCGGTATAGACACTTCCTGGAAAGCAGCTGTGAGGGCTGCTCACCAGGTCAGAGTGAGGGCAAACCAAGACATGCTTTTCAGCCTCATCTGCCTCCGTCTTTCCTGTCTTTCCCTCTCACCTGTCTTCCTGAGTGACTTCGGATAGTTCCATCTGTATAGGGGTCTGCAGGAATGAGCTGAAGGACTGTGGCCCTAACCTCTGAGAAAGCCCCAGAGGCAGAGAAGCAGCAGCTGGGCCACCACGCCATCCCATGACCAAGTCAGGGGAGCCTGGTTGGTGGTGCCGGCCACAGCTGCTGCCCACATCAGTGAGGGAGTGTGACTGTGGGTGGGGTTTTGTTGACAAGGAGAGGCTGTGGAGAGGGTCAGCTATCACAGGGAACACACACCAGGGCCAAGATGCACTCCCTAAGTCCCAGCAGAGGCTTCATGCCTCACCTTGACCTCCACCCACCTCTGGTGCCAGCGAGCGCCTGGGATGCCATACCTTGTTAAGGTTCAGAACTTGGAAGAAGTCCTTGGCGTTCTGCTGGGAAACCTGGACTCCTTCCTCCGCAGACACACAGCTGTCACAGGCCAGGCAGTCACTCAGAAATATCTTGGCATCAGCCAATTTATGGAATTCTCCCTTCTGTGAAAGAAAAGATGATGGTGTGTCCTGATTCTTCAACAGAAACTCTTTAATACTTGCTTCTTTAGGAAAAGTAACAGCACAAGCATAATACAGAAAACAGCCACAAATTCTCTGAGGGTCCCATAGATGGCAATGTGTGGGGAGTGGATCGGGACCATCAAATGCAGCAGGAGGACAGTTACAGTTCTGGGCTTCTCCTGCCCCCATATCCCTCTCTGCTGCGTGGGTCTGCTCTGTACTCCCCGATGAGCTTGCCTAGTCCTTGGACTCTTCTCAGAAGCCTCCCGTGGAAGCCTGCAGCCTAGCCTCCCTGACAGGCTTAGAACTGGCAGAGCTCACTGCTGACCTGTGGGCAACAGGGCTGCCACGCCATCCAAGTCTGAGCTGGGACATTCAAACTCACATCTCAGTGACTGTTCCCCTGGACACTGAGATGACAACCCTCGGTGGCTTCATCTTCTCCTGGCTGCACCTGCGCCCACTTGCTCCCTGCAGCCCACTCCCCAGGCTGAGGTCCACTAGAAGACAAACCACACCTCCACTGCTGGAGGTCCCCCTCCCCATCACTCTCCCCACTCTAACTTCCAGTCACCCTGGCCCTCCTTGCTCTGAGTCTTCCTGGGGGAAACGCTCCCTAGAGAGCCTGGTTCACCCCTCAGACCCTCATGGATGCCTGTCAGAACAGCTCCGAGCACCCCCTGGCACCTATGTGGCGTTTTCCCTGAAACGCAAGCTCTGAGGGAGGAACCTAGTCTCACTCCCTTCTGTTCTCTGACATCCCCTGTATACAGAAGGCGCTCAATAAATATGTGGTGGATGAACATACGAATATTCTGAAGCTTATTAGAGCCATTGCAACAAATTAATGAAATCTGACGGCTGGTTGTATATTGCTCTTTCAAACACGATTTGGTAAACGAGGACTCGGGGGTTAGGGTGGCCCTCCCGTGCACAGCAGCGGCAAACAGGAGTGCACGCTGTCACCTCCCTCTTCCCCAGGTGCCCGTGTCACTGTGCAGTGTTCACTCTGGGACCTTGTCATGCTGCAGATGCTAATTCACGAGGCATGGATGGGAGGCAAGAGTCTGCACTTCTAACTAGCCTTGAGGTGGGGTCAGAGCAGCTGCTCCAAGGACGTGGAGCCTGGCACACGTAAAGCACGTGGCCTGGCACACAGCTGGCATCTAATAGATGCTGTTGAGCTGCACTGAGAGTTCTGCCTCCGCTGCCCCTGTAGAGGTGCCCAGGACAACACTCTGAGCTGCCAGGGGAAGCAGGGCTTCCTCTCGGCCCGCTAGCCACATGCCATGCTCATCCTCCTAGAGCCCCTCATGGGCCAGGTCTGTTCCTTCCTGCCTGTCACAGTCCTTCCTCTATCTCTTGTTCCGTCCTAATCACGGGCACTTTCTACAGAAGCCTGTCCATCTCTCCTTCTCTCCAATTAGCCACACTTCTCAGAGCAGTTATCAGGCCCCCATTCAACCCCTCCAATCTCTGCCTCTAGGCAATTCTCTCCCTCCCAATATCCAGTGTGATATCCTGCAAAGCTCAGTGTCCACGCGCTCAAACTGCACTCTGCTCCCTGTGCTGCACCTCCTTTCCTGTTTCCGCCACTCTGGCTGGCCCATCCAGGCCCACCACCCTCGGCCTCCCCAAGTAGCTTTCTTTCTCTTCTTCCCGCACTCTAGCCAGCTTAAGCCACCAGTCCTAAGACATGTGTTCAATCTGTCTCCTTACCTTTCACACCTTCCCTGTGCCTGGTGAGCCTTCACCCCATTCCCGCACCCACCACCCTCAGTTCTCACCACCCCTCAGGGCCCACTCCAGTAGCCACCTTCCTGACCTGTTCATCTTATCAGGACGTCCTCCCACTGTGCTGGAGAGATGCCCACTTAAGCTATGTACACACATTATCTCCCGGCCACCATGGCCCTCGGAGAGAAGTAACCCAACTCCCCATGTCACTGATAAGGAAACTGGGGCTCCCAGGATTAGATGTCTGTACAAGGCAGTGGAGACAGAGGGCAGGCGTGGGAGGCCCCAGGCCAGCTGCTCTGGGGCTGCAGAGCCCTGGGTGCTCCCTGCCTCTCTTCTGCCTCAGTGTCCTGGGTGCTTGTCTTATTCCCTGCTGCTCACTAAGCCCTACAGTCACCAGAGCACAGAGCAGAGCTGGTACACGAGAGGAACAAACGCCTGCCTGACTCAATGTTGTATTAGGACTACTAAAGAGGACACCTGCTGCTTGCTTCTCCAATGTTGCCAATTCTCCCTTTCTAAAACTGGCACCAGAACTTTTTAAGGGAAGAAATAACCTTAACCTCCCAGCACTGCGTCCTCCTCTGTAAAATGGAGACAACTGTAGGGCTTACCTGAAATGCTCATTCTAGGCATGGCATGAGATCACATGTATAAAGCACTTTCTCGACTGCCTAGCTCAGGGTATGTATCCGATAAATGTAAACCGTCACTACTAGCTAACAAAAACTTAGAGGTTTAAATGTCACAAAACTAGTTCTAAAAAAACAGCCAAGGATGACATTTTGCCTTGTTCCTAACATGGTATGGTTTGGCTTGGTGTATTCTGAGAAGACATGTTCTCACCTTGAAGATTGTGTGCCTCCAACTGACTGACCTGAGTGTTTGGCCCCTGGCAAAGGTTTTTAGCCCCTTCATTTCTTGCTTCTTTTTTTTCTTGAAGCAATGATGTACCTGGTGACATGAGCCCCCAAAGAGGAGAAAAACACCAACAGCTGTTTACTCCATGTTGATACAAAAACTGAAAAAACTACTTGCCTCTCCATTCTTCTGGGCTGGACTTGGTACATCGACTGATGCATTCTCTTGGTCATCGGTTTTTGTTTTTTTACTACATTCCTTGAAAAGGCAAAGGCACATATAAAAGAACAACTTTTAATCTAATTAAGAAAATTGTATATACTAGCTGATGAAGTCATATCTAGAAATCTTTTTGACAGGAATAAAAGCACTTATAATTGTGGACACACAAACACACCCATACACACCTCTGTATCTGCACTGTTTGCAGGAAATGAAAACTAGAAGCAACGTAGTCTCTCGTGACAGGTAAATTGGTGCCAACCACCTGGACGCGTGTATATTTAGAATACAACAAATTAGGACTGTGTGTATTGCTCAGAAAAATGTATCTCTTGTATAATATTAAGTGAAAGAGCAAGTGATGGAATAATATTTATGATAGAATCAAATTTTGAAAAACCAAACAAAAAATTCCCTGTGCATTACAACGTAGAAACAAGTGCATAAAGCTATCACAGTTACTATGGTTACTCAGGTGGCAGGAGGCCCAGCCCGTTTCCTTCCTGCGCTTCGGTATCGTTTTCGTTACTGTCAAACGTGAAAGTTTTTAGGTGGCATAAAATCCCCTAAAATCACTTTTGATCACCGTGTCACTCATTCACACCAAGGACGGTGTCTGCAACGACTGCGGACGGGTAGCTGATGTTGGTAGGCTTTTCTGGCGGCTTTTGGCTTCCAAGGTACTTTGAAAGACTATATCTGCGCCCCGACATCACTGCCGCCTCCAGGAGACGGGAACAGGAACCGGACGCGTTGGTAGCCCACCCTCAGCCGCCTCCACCCCTGGAAAACTCGAGCTGCGGGCCAGCGCCCAGAGGTTCTGACAAGGAGGCAGAGGCGCTCGGAGCTGCCAAGCTCCCGACACCCCCGAGGCTCCCGGCTCCGCAAGCTCAGGCTCCTCCGCGCCCCGGGCCCTGCCCCCAACCCGGCCCCGGACCCAAAGCGCGGAGCCCACCTTCCGCGTGCAGTGCTCACACTTCATCTGGAGCCAGGCGGGCAGGTCCGGGTGCGCAGCCTGAGGAGAGCACCGGGAGACGCGGTCACCGCCGCCTGCCGCCCTTTGTTGCCGTCGCTCCGGTGCGGCCCTACCCCTAGCGGCTCGGTTCGACCAACGAAAGCTCTGGGAGCGGATGCGCTACAACCCTGAACCAATAGAAGCGCGGAGAGAGCGCTGCGGCTCCACGTTACTGGGCTCTGCCTAGGCCAATGAGAACGCGGGAAAGGGGCAAATGGGGAGCTAGAGCCAGTCGGAGCGCGCAGGGGCGGAGCTTGGCCCGCCCCGTCGGGACCTTGAGGAGGCCGTGGCCGATTTTCCCTTGGGTTTCCGCGGCGTGTGAGTCTGGCTGCGGCGCTGAGCGGCCTAGCTGACGGACCCCAGGGGGCGGGCCGAGACCGTCACCAGGGCGTTCTGGTGCGTCAGCTCAGCGCCAGACCCGCGCCACCTTCCAGGCTCAGACTAGTCGAGACGTCGCCGCCCCGGTCCGCCGCCATTTCCGCCCCGAGGCGCGTCACGTATGTCCGGCGCGGCGGCAGTGCGCACGCGCGGCGGGCCGGGAGCACGTGGCGCCGTCGGGAGCGCGAGGAACGTGTGAAGCGTAGGTCGCCGAACCTGCGTCCTTCCGCTGCCTCTAGCAAATCAAGGTGTATACGAGACCAAATGATGACGTTGAACTTTGTCCCCTGGCAACATTTTATGTAGTTAGTGCATGGTCATCCCAGCACCATCGAAAATGAGAAGTGCGCCTGGAAAATAAAGCACGAGGGTGTCTCTATCAAAAACCCAGCAGTTCACGGGAATCTCAGGAATGGACACCTGGGGGGAGGCAGGGTCACAGGTCAGCAAAACATTCGAGGGTATTCCAAGTCCCAAAACCTTAAAATATTACCCTTTAAAACTTTTTTTTTTTTGTAAGTTATAGTTTTGGTGCATAACGCTCTTTTACAACTTGCTGTCAGTTAAATTCAGGAGGTCCTAACTGGCTGCCAGATTAATATATTGTATTATTCAAATCTATGTCAGCACCTGATCTTGGAAAACATTTTCAAGGGACTTCCATGGTAGTTCGGGTGGTTAAGAACAGTGCAGTGGGTGCTGGCTCTGTCCTTGGTCAGGGAACTAAGCCCAAGTGCCCCAATTGCTGAAGTCCATGCACTACAACTAGGGGGACTGTGTGACTCAAGGAAAGATCCTGGATGCCACAACTAAGACCCAAGGCAGCCAAATTAATTACTTAAAAAAGAGAACATGTTCAATTATCAGCTTAAATAAAAGAATTTAGGTTGTCACTTATATTTTGTTAATGTTTTAAAAATATAATGCAATATCATCATGTGTGAAAAAGGCAAGTTACACTTATTTAATTTCATCAAGGGGTTTCCCAGGTGGCTCAGATGGTAAAGAATCCACCTGCAATGCAGGAGACCCCTGGGTTCTATCACTGGGTTGGGAGGATCCCCTGGAGTAGGGGAAGAAAGTGAAAGTCGCTCAGTTCTGTCCGACTCTTTGTGACACCATGGATTATACACAGTCCATGGAAGTCTCCAGGCCAGAATACTGGAGTGGGTAGCCTTTCCCTTCTCCAGGGGATCTTCCCAACGCAGGGATTGAACCCAGGTCTCCCACATTGCAGGGGGATTCTTTACCAGCTGAGCCACAAGGGAAGCCCAAGAATACTGGAGTGGGTAGCTTATCCCTTCACCAGCGGATCTTCCCGACCCAGGAATCGAACCGGGGTCTCCTACATTGCAGGCAGATTCTTTACCAACTGAGCTATCAGGGAAGCCCTTGGAAAAGGGAGTGGCTACCCATTTCACTATTCTTGCCTGGAGAATTCCATGAACAGAGAAACCTGGTGGGCTGTGTGTAGTTAGTGTCCAGGTTTCCCCAATGGTCTCTTCATTTTAGTTTCAATCTGGATCTAAATAAGGCTCAATGTTTCATTAGTCTGTATTTCAACTGGTTTGTGTGTTTCTTTCTCTTACAAAAATTTTGTTTCTAAAAATAAAATTAGTCTCACTTAAATATTGTATAGGGAGTTCCCAGTTCTAAGGTTTTGGGGGCTTGGGGGGTTTGTTTATTAAATCTGCAGGTTCCATTCACATACCCCTATCTCTCCTTGCATATCATTGTTAAAAAACCAGGTTACTCCATGGATGGAAGAGCCTGGTAGGCTACAGTCCATAGGAAGGCAAAGAGTCCTACACGACTGAGCAACTTCACTTCTCAGATTGACTGCAAGGTTTTCAGCAATTGCTGACTGCATCCATGTGGAGTTCTTGAGCATACCTTTGTTCTGAATTTTCAGTAAAGCATAGCAGGATCTTAGTTCCTGGACCAGGATCAAACTTGTATCCCCTTTATTGGGAGCACAGAGTCTCAATCACTGGACTGCCAGGGAAATCCCAGGGAAAGACTACTTCCTAGGTGGTGTTGTGAAATCCCATCAGGCAGTTCTAGTGCCTGTCCTTTTGTGATGTTAATTTGCAACCATTGATGAGATGGCCTAGTTTCATTAGGTTGATGTTTTAATCCTAACATTTCTTCATTTATTAGCAGGACTGCTTCCATAATGAGAAATTTCTCTATCCACTATTTGGTTATTCTGCTGAATTCTTCTGACAACACTAATAGTCTCTTTCCTTTTTGATACATTTCCTTGTACATTTCTTACTTTAGACTTGACATCAATCTCACTGGAGGCATTCTGCTACAAAACCACTTAATGGGTTGCTGGGGAAGGTGGGGGATACTGGGTGCAGCTGGCCAGTGTGTACTGTAAGAGCTGAACACTGGAGAAACCCTGTGCACTGTGGATCCAGGACAACAGAACCAGACCAAGAAGAGAAACTCTTCCTCTTGAAGTGTCTCCAGCACCCTCCATTAACAAAGCTTAACATCATGCCAGAGAGCACAGAAAAAAAAAATTAATAATAAGGGCTCAGATGCATTTTCAAAGAACGGGCAATGTATTTTGAATTTAAAACAAAGATATAATGTATTGATAACTGGTAAAATGTACCGATTTTATTCACTCAGTCCCCTATTTATGGATTTTGTATTTATTTCCAGTCTTTTGCTCTTACCTATATTCAGCAGGATTTTAATCAAATCAGACATCATTTGTTCTCTCATTTAACATTAATAGAAAGCCAGCGTAGGCTTCATTTTTAAATGGGTTGTACTCTGGTACAAAAGGTTAAATTATGTCAAGGACTGTAATGCAAAGTGGAATTTTCAGGGTATCAATTCAGTTCTCCCTAAATTCTAAGGAATTAAGATCAAGGACTTAAAGGAGGTGCTAAGCAATTCAAATGGATCTTCAAGATGGTGTGTGATCTTACCACAGAAGGCATTTCAAGCAAATGGAATGTGAGGTGAGGCAGGTCAAGGAACCTGCCACATTCAGGCAGAACCTACTTTTGTTACAGCTCAGAGTCTAAGTTCTCTAGGTGTGGTTCCCAGAGCAGCAGGCACCAGCATGTGTACATTTCAAGCTCCATCCATTGCTGGAACAGGTCCAACGGTCTGTGTTTCAACAGCCCCACCCGGTGATTCTGAACCACAGGCAGAGAGTACAGAGACTTGTGTAATAGGAAAGTCATCTCCAAATTTTTGACATCATGCCTATATTGGTAAAACATCTAGGATTATGCATACCTATGTGTGTATATTTCTTTATACACTGTGTATAAATCTTACGTAATTATAAGACATATGAGAATAGACATAAAAAGATAAAATAAGTAGGAATACAAGCTCTAGTATGTTCTTCCAGCACTCCATAGATCATCTTGACCATCCCAGTTTGGAGGCCACTGTTGCAGGCAGTGGCTGTGTGGCGGAGGGTCTCCTGTTTTAGGTAGGGTCCTTCTCTAGTGGGAAATAGGCAAATCAGGGTCCTGCGTGGGGCCTTATCTGGGGGCGGGGTACATTATGAGTGTTTTGGTGGAGAGTGGGGCAGGGAGGCCACCTAAGCAGCCATTTCAAGGTCTTCCTGGAGAAAACTGTCTCTTACTACAATCCTCCTTCCCCAACAATGGGACAAGTTTAGGAGGAGCAGAAAAACTGCCCTCACGAAAATGTGCCTTTCCCAGCTACACTGAGTTTTTTTGGGTCAAGGATCTCTAGGTCTCCCCTACCCTCCTCCACAGTGCTTTGCAGCACTGTGCAGATTCTTCAACCTGTTGATACACTTCCTGGGTTCGCAATTGAATCTGCAGAGCAAGTTGGGAGAATTCACATTTTTACAATAATTTTCCAAACCATGAACAACTATTTTAGTTCTATTTTAATGTTTCCCATTAAAGTTTTTACAGAATCTACCATAATGTTTGTACGTATCTGTTGTGAGCTTAAATACATACTTCATGTTTTCTTACCATCTTAAATGGCTGTCTCGTGCTTACAACTTCACCTACCTCTGCGGATCTTCTGAAGATTGTAACCCCAGGCGCTCTGTGTTGAGCGCCGGGGTCCGCAAAACCCACGGCAGCCTCCGCAATCTCTACTGATTGGTAGCCAACCTCATTCTAGTGCCCCGCCAGTACTCTCCTCTCGAGGGGTGAATGGAGGCCCCGGAAGTCAGGACACGCGAGCCTCGCCCCGCCCCGCCCCCGAGTCCGGAAGTCTACTGTCCCATCCGCCCCCACGGGTCCGGAAGTCAGCTGGTCCCGCCCCCAGCTCCGGAAGTTGGCGGCCGGCGGGTTTTGAAGTCCTGAGGTCCAGCCCGTCCCGCCTCCTCGCCTGCAGGTTTGTGTCCGCGGTGAGCGCCGGGGCCGTGCCACTGTTGCGGGTGGGGGGCGCGGGGCGTGTTGGGGAGCGGCTCCCGCAGGCGGGGTCCTTCCGGGAGCGCGGTCTTGGGACCCGGCTCGGGTCGATGCCCCGGGGGCCTGGTAGCCCTCGAGGCGAGAAGGGTGCACAGTGTGGCCGCAAGGGTCAGTGGAGAGTGTCCTGAGTGGCTCGTGTAGGTGACAGGAGTGATCTCGCCCCGCGGGCGGCTGAGTCGCGCGTGGAGACAGGCTAAGCCTGTCAAGGGGAGGGAATCGGGGATATCGCAGGATCTTGGCTTCGTTTGTGTTAACTGAATCCACTCTTTGTTGTCAGAAATTTGACTTAACTTTACAGAGAATACCTGAAAAGCTACCCAGAACGGGGCCCCTGGAGCCAGCATTTTGAACGTATTGCATCGTGCAGGGCAGAATTCTCCACGTGTGGAAGATCAGTCCCCTTTGCTGACTCGTTCATTAAGCCGGTTCTCTGGACCATCCAAACCCTTCTCTGGGTGCAGACTGTTGTCTCCGCAGCTGCAGGAGCTGACTTTTTCGGTCAGTGCCTCTCATCAAACTATGATGAGACTTTCAGTTCTCTTTTTCATAGGCCTTTACAGGGAAATGAGGGTGTTCTGGTACGTTCTGATAGGGTGCCAGAAGTTTGAAGGCTGCTGGGGGCTAACGGGTTCCAAGAGACTGAGGTTTCCAGGTAGGAAGTGGACAGGTGATGATCAATTGTTGATGTTTTGTGAGCCAGAGCAGGGGACATAGCCCTAGTGCAACCATTACATCTGCGCAAAGAACCTTCCTTACAGAAGGCATAGGTCCCTGGAGAAGGCATAGGTCCCTGGAGGGGTTGACTTGCCTGACCACAGAGACTGCAGTCAGCACAGGCTGACTGGTTCCTGAACCTGTATGGGCCTTGTTAGTGGGCAGCTGGGCATCCTGTCCTGGAGAGGAGCTGGGTTCTTGTCTGTTAGCAGTGGCCCGAGGGCTCCAGCTGTCTCTTTGTGTCCTTCCCCAGGCGCCCTGGTCTCCTGTTGAAGGTGGTGGCAGCACGTTCCAGGGATGTATATGCAGGTGGCGACGCGCACCAGCTCCCGCCTCCATCTGAAGAGGGCTCCAGGCATCAGATCCTGGTCCCTGCTGGTTGGTAAGGATGTTCATATTTCTCAAGTTAAAAATCCAACTTTAAAAAAGGATGAAGATTAAACTAAAACTTTCCTTGGTTCTACTACCCCAAGAAATAGCAACTATTATGTTTTTCCAGCTTTTATCCTTTTCAAGTGCTTTCACAGATGGTCAGTCTTGTGTTTTTTCACCATTTAACATCCTTTGGTTAATACTCTCCATGCTCCTGTGAGGTCCCTGTATTTCCTTTTTTGCTTGCTTTCATAGACCCAGTCTCCCGTATATGATTTACGTCGGGGCCTGTGTGATGGAGACAGTGAGGAGTAAGGGTGGGGAGGCCCCTTGTCCTCTATCCCTGTTAATCCCCATTGCGCTGCACTCCTTGGGCAGTTACACGTGTCGATTGGAACTGAGGTGTGAGGGGAGGTGCTGCTGCGCCTTTGGCAGCCTGGCTCTGGGCCTTCTTTTCCGGGACTCTTCCTGTTTTGTCTCGTGCGGGGTCGTGATTCTTCACCTGCAGTCTTGTCTTCATTTCATACAATGTGCTGTCAGTGGATGAAACCCACATCAGGTCCCTCTTTCTGGTTCCCCCGTCAGCTCTGGAACCTCAGCATAGACACGTGACCAGTGATTACTGTGACTGATGCAGAACATTCTTGTGAACAGACTTCCTGGTTGTTTCCACAACTTCTGAGCCTGGTGGTTTTCTTGCCCCTTGCTCCCTGCTCTTAGCCATCCCAGGGAACGGGAAGGGGCCGCTTACCTGATTCTGCAGGTCCTGGGAGGAGGTGGTCTCTGGACTAGTGGTGGCCCAATGGGAAGGTACTTGTTTTCTCCCCACAGGAATCTTGTCGATCGGCCTGGCTGCTGCCTACTACAGTGGAGGTGAGGAACGTCATCTGCCTTGCACCACCCCCAGGAACTTCCTCAGCTGATTGGAAAATAGAGAAAAAAAGGAAACCCTGTCATTTGTAATCTGACAGGCATGGTTTCAGGGATTGCCCCCGCCTCTAAATGGGGCTTCCCTGTTGGCTCAGATGGTAAAGAATCTGCCTGCAGTGCGGGAGACCTGGGTTCTATCCCTGGGTTGGGAAGATCCCCTGGAGAAGGGAATGGCTACCCACTCTTGCCTAGGAAATCCCATGAACAGAGGAGCCTGGCAGGCTACAGTCCATGGGGTTGCAGAGTTGGACATGACTGGGCAACTAACACTTTCACTTTCTGCCTCTAAATGGTTTACAGGCGTGGCCTCATCTCCATGTGCTGGTGTGTCCGCCACAGCTTGCATTTTTCATTTACATCAGCCTTTTTACGTCATAAAATATTCAGAAAGGCACTCTCATGTCTGCCTCAGGTCTTGTAGCACGGATAGTCTATGCTTTCAGCTGCTCCCTGGAAGTAGTTCCCCCTCTCTGCTCTCACAAACGGTGCCACGATCGTCACCTTGAGGAGACACCCAGGTAGAGAGCTGAGGGCAGAGCTGGTGGACCACGTCCTGTCCTGAGTGACAGGTCCCACAGTTCTAGGTGGCCTTGGCAGGGTTGGGGTGTCCTTGGAGCCGTGGGCAGTCAGCTGGGCCCCCAGGGGCCACTCCTGCCCAGTGTCTGGGAAGCAGCTGTTCTGGGAAGAGGCACCCCCTGCAGGCATGTTGACTTTTGCCCCTCTGCTACCTGCCCATGGCTGTCTCCTGTGTTTGCCCCCCAGATAGTCTGGGCTGGAAGCTCTTCTACGTCACGGGCTGTCTGTTTGTGGCCGTGCAGAACCTGGAGGACTGGGAGGTGAGGCTGAGGCAGGAAGGTGCCCAGGCTTTGGGGCTCCTGGGTTTCCCTTCAGGGCATGTCAAAGGAAGAAAGACTCCAGGGGCCTAATGCCCTCCACCCCGATCCTGAAATGTGAGCCCAGTGGTTTCTGGCCAGCTAGACTTGGCCCCTGGACATTGCCTATTTGTGACCGTTTGTGGGCCACAGAATCCTCTGAAGCTGCTCTCCTAGAAGGGCGAGGCCACCTTCCTCATGTGTCCTTTGGGTTGCCCGGCCCCAGTATTGCTCTCTGACCTGTTCCCTTGTTTGATGACCTTATCCTTGGTGCTCACCTCTCTCAACTGTGGAAAGGAGAAGTACCTGCTTCTCTTCATATCTGAGACCCTGGAGGGGTCCGGCTACAGGAGTCTGGGGTTCTGACTGGGGTGGGCAGGAAGAGGGCTGCCTCCTTGAGTGTCTGATCTGAGGAGGGTGGGGACACAGTTGGTGAGTTTGCATGTATTGGACTGGCACACAGGCCAGCAGCCAGGTGACTGCCTTGTGGCTGGCATTCTAGGAAGCTGTCTTCAACAAGAGCACCGGGAAGGTAGTGCTGAAGACGTTCAGCTTGTACAGGAAGCTGCTGACTCTCTGCAGAGCAGGCCATGACCAAGGTAAGGCGTGGGGAGTGAACAGGACATGGGTTACTCTGGGGTGGATGGAAGGCGGTGAGCTTCTGCGTGACCTGGAAAGGGGAAGCTGGCTGCTCGGTGACCAGAGTTGTGTCCTGCCTCATGGATGCTGTGTGTCCCCAAATGTGCCCTGGCCCAAAGAAAATTGCCTGGCAGCCCCCAGCTCAGTGACTGGCCACTAGAGACCAGGAAGGCATTTTCCAGCAGTTGAGGAAAATGAAGCAGAAAGCTGGGCAGTACCATGCTTAGCCACCCCCTGACGTGTTAGACAGGTGGGCTTTTCAAGGCAGTAGACCTGCCAGATGTTCCCTCTCACTCAGACTGGATGTTAACCGGCAGTCACACGACCCTATGCTGTGGTCACTTCCTGTGACATCTAAGGCTGGGTCCCAGCATCCTCTGGGCCTCCGACCTGGAGTGACACACGCTCCTTTATGACAAGCAGGCTCTGATCCTCTGCACTGTGGCCCCAAAGCCACTGTGCCAGCATCCAGGCGAGAGGGGCAGGGTGGGTGGGGGGTGGGGGACAAGGCTGCTGACCTGGCCCCGCCCACAGTGGTGGTCCTGCTCAGTGACATCCGGGACGTGAACGTGGAGGAGGAGAAGGTCCGATACTTCGGAAAGGGCTACGTGGTGGTGCTTCGGTTCGCCACAGGCTTCTCCCACCCCCTCACCCAGAGTGCTGTCATGGGCCACCGCAGGTAAGCTGAGGATGGGAGACGATGGGCCAGGGCTGCCCACTATGGCCTTGCCCCCAGGCAAGCAGCCCTCATAAGGGTCTGGTGGCAGGGCAGAGAGAGAGGATTCAGGAACGTGGAGGAGGTGGGGCTTGGGGCGATAGGCATGGTACCACCTGCTAGGCGGTATCAGGGGTCCCTGCAGGGATAGGGGAGGGGCACATCCCTAGTGGCATAGAGGCCTGAGCTAAGGTCAAGTGAGGGTGGGGACTGGGACTCAAGGTGTGGGGTCCTGGCGGGGAATCCTGGAAGGTAATGCCTGTGAGGAGACTGGCGTGGTCTTCTGGCTCCTGCTGGGAGGCCAGGACCTCTGCCACAGTGACCCGTCCTCCCTCCTGGTGCCGGCCTGGACCAGTGATGTGGAAGCCATTGCCAAGCTTATCACTACTTTCCTGGAGCTGCACCGCCTGGAGAGTCCTGTGGAGCTGTCTCAGAGCAGCGACAGTGAGGCCGATGGCCCCGGAGACGAGAGCTGACCTCCATGGCGCCTCTCAGTAGGGTTCTGATGGGGCCCCGGCAGGACTGATGGGCCGCCTGCGAGTCCTCCTCCTCAGCTCTCGGCTGTGTCCCTGGCAGCCCCAGGGCAGGACCCTCAGCCATTCCTGCTGCTTGCTTCTGTCCTCCAAGTGAAACCACAGTGGGACCTTCTCTGCAGGCTGATCTGTCTGTCTTCCTGAAATCAGACAGCCCGCTGGAGCAGTAGCCTGGTGTGGACAGGCCAGACCTACTAGCCATGTGGGGCCCAAGGCCTCTGAAATGGGAAGGACACCCGGGGTCCCAGGGCACAAGGCATAGGACTGAGCTCTCTGGGTCAGGGTCTTTGCCAGGACACGGTCCTGCAGGTTGCAACAAGGTTTCGGCAGGCGGGTGTGGGGCCTGGCTGGGTCAGCCTCTGAGGAGGCTATCTCCGCCTGTTGTTCCTGTGGATCCCAGCTCCTGCTCTGCTCCCCACGTTCATCTCTTCCACCAGCCAGATGTCCTCAGTGGTCAGAAATGAGGTGATCACCCGTGAGCTCCTGGTGCTCAGGGTGGATGCCAAGGGGCCCATTTGATTGGTGTGCTGTTGCCGTAGTGAGGCCTCTAGAACCCCAGATGGCTCATCTCAAGTCCAATTGAGGCCAGAGACAGATGGTGGGCTCCAGGTTAGACATTCACAACTGGCCTCCTGTTTGCATTTCATGGGGCAGGAAGAAGTGGGCTTCAGGATGTATACCTACAACTAGGAACTTGCATTTCCTGAGACAGGAGATAGGTGGGCTCCAAATAAGGCATTTAACTTTTCCAGGTGCACAGCCATTTCGTGGGGCAGGAAGAAGTGGGTTTCAGGATGTATATGTACAACTAGCCTCCTGTTTGCTCTCCAAAATGGCAGTAACAACAGAAACAGGGTAAATAGCCAGTGTTTGTCTTTTTTTAAACACCTTAAGGTAATAGTCATGCAAGGACAAAGGGGCAAAATCCCATTTTGAGTAAAGGATTAAGGGATGGCCACTCCTCCCTCTTTTGGGACAAGGGAGACCCTGCACATACACAGAAAGGTTCCTTGGGGGTCAAAAGTCGGGATAATGCCAGGCCATAATGAGTCTTGCTCCTCCTGGAAGCCTTCAGTTGGAGAGCCATCTTGGCTGAGAGGTGCATGCACACCCAAGGGAGCGTCTCAGGGTAGCTCAGGTGTGGAAAAGAAACCAGATAACTGGCTGAAGGTAAAGACCCAGAAGAATTGACTTATACAAATGACTTAACTGCCTCTTTACAGCGCTCCTCCTCACTAAGGGGGTCACCCACACCCTTCTCTCTGGGTGTGCATCTCTGCCTTGCTTCTCTCTAACAAACCAGTTCTCTGTGTGCTCTTCTGCTTGTTGTTATGCTAAGTCTCAATAAACTTTGTACCTGCGTTAACAGTTTTTGCCTCCTTGATAAATGCATTTTTCACCAGGGGCAAAGATCCAGGGAAAACCAGCTTCTAGCCTTCTAGCCCTTGCTGGTCTGGTGGCCAGGATTGCTGGTTCTCATCCAGGATACCCAGGTTCAATTCCTGGGTATTAAAGGAATTAAGATCTCACTTCATACCACCGCTCACTGCTGCCTCACCCAGATCACAATTAGGATTGCAGCTGGACTCTCACAGGGAGGATAACCTGCCCCTGCCCCCAGTGTAGGCAGAGGTTTTCTCTTCTAGCAGCATTTAAAAACTTGCACCCATCCCTTGGAACCCATATTCCCAGCTTCTCTCAAACCCTGGGGGTTGGGCCTGTTTGTATGTGGCCAGAATGGGCCAGGCTCATGACTGCCCCTCAACAGGGCCTGGGCAGCTGGCTGCAGCCACCCCCATGGAATCTGGGTGCCAGCCACAGTGACCCTCACCTGCACTGTTGGTTTTCTTCTGCTTTCTCTGAACCCAGGTCCCTCCAAGGTACAGCAGGTGCCAAGAGCATCTCTGGGGGAACCCACAAGGCTTGCACTGGGAATGGCCTGGTAGACCCATAGACCCAGGGTTCTGAGGCTGCCTGGGTGAGAGCAACTTAAGAGAACTCCAGAGAAATGAGATCCTCTCCTTTCTAAGTAATGGCTGCCAACCAGACCTATGGGGACACAGTCATTTAAACATGCCAAAGTTAGGTTTCCAAATGGTTAAATCTGGAGTGCTTTTCTCTTAAAAGGTGTGACATGCCATACACTGGTTTCTGGTGTGTTCGTCCCAGGGCTGGAGGAGGGTCCAGGACCAGAGGGAGAGTGTTTGGCTGACTCTGCTCCCTGGGAGCTGGCTTGGGCGAGAAGGGTCTGTGGAGCATTGTGAGGGCCCCACTGTAAGCAGCCCGGGCCAGGGTAGTAATGAAGCCTTTCAAATTCCTAGTAGCATGATTTCTGGATTCCACTCTCCTTTTTATTTCAAAAGAAAGTTCTAATGCTGATCACTGCATAGGCCCAGAAGGCCTTTTCCTTCCATATTTACTCTGTGAGTGCTGCCTGCTGGCACGGCTGTCCAGGACTCAGGAAGGGCACGTGGGGCCGGGTGCAGCTAGACAAGGGTGCAGGGCTCCTGAAAGCCTGTGCTTGGCCTCTCCCCTCAGGGGTCCTGACCTGAGTCCTGCCTGGGGCTGGCCGCCTCACCCAGGTCTTGTAGCAGAGCCTGCAGCCGCCGCAGGCTAGGGTGCACATTCTCCTCCAGCCACTCCTCCACCGTGTCCGGGTAGAAGACGCGCTGCAGGGCAGCCTCCAGCTCCCCTGCAAGGGCATTCCACCTGGCCAGGAGACTGAGGACCAGAGAGATAGTGAGCCTGCCCAGTGAGGGCCCTAGGGCATACCTCATAGCCTCCAGAACCCCACAGGTCAGGACATCCTGGGCTTCAGTTTACTCATCCATAGAACTGGGCCCTTCACACGAGCCTCGTAAGGTTGTTGGGAATCAATGACTGTCAGTTTGACCTCTGAAACTAGCAGGCACTTCACAACTAGCTGGCAGGGTTTTTCTTGGTGCATGAACCTGCTGTGACAGTTGAAGGCATCTTATACTCAGTGGGGACAGTTTGTGTTGGCCTCTGCTCACAGAGCTGGGGGAGCGGTGGGGAGGGCCGGCTGGGACCCTGTCCCCATGGTGACACATGCAGCCACAGCCCTAGGCAGTCTGGTCCTACCAGGAGCCCTGGACCTGTCTCAGGGCGTCTGGTGACCCTCATCCCTCTCAGGCAGGAATGCCCCAGCTTCTCTAACACCTAAGGGCACAGCTGATTCAGTCGGGTCACCCAGGAGTCTGTGGCTGTGATACCTAGTCAGCTTGTCCAGAAGGCTACCAGTGCGCAGTGGAGGGTGGGCAGCCCCAGGGATGGACACAGCAGGGCGGACCATGGGCTACCTGAGTGCCTGGGGTTGGATGTGCTCGATCATGACGGGGTGGATGAGCTTTCTCCTGCGATGGTAGGGGCTGAACCAGCCGGTCACGTACCTGCAGTGGGGTGGGGGCCAGGGCGGGGGGCAAATCCACACACATAAGTGGGTGCACTGCAGCTCATAAGGCAGCCTCGGGGGTTGTAAAATAAGACCTTTGAAAATCTGGTAGAGATTTTTAAAAGTTGTTTTCCACCCAGGAAGCTTCCCTGCAGTATTAGCTGGCCCTTGCCCTGCCAGGAGGTGGTGGGGGTCGCTCCCCTGCCTGCTCACCTGTCCCTCTCCAGCAGCGCGTCCACGGAGCTGCATAGATGGAGGCTGACTTGTGTGATGAGGGCCAGGATGTCACTGCCAGGGAAGGAGCCGGTGCCCTCACTGCACAGGGAGCTGCCGTGGTGAGGAAGGGCCCAAATGTGAGGGGAGAGGCAGGGCAGGGGGTGAGGGTGTTACCTCCTAAAATCCATTTCCTCCAGGCTTGAAATCCCAAGAAAGTTCTCCACTCTTGCTTTGACATTTTCAGCAAAGTCTCCTGAAACCAACCGTAGACGGAGGTCAGAGGGGCCTCCGGAGGAAGTGGCCTGGACCCCGTGCTGGCTGGACCTCCCGGCCTTTGGGCATGGGTGGTGGGCAAAGCAGTCAAGAAGGACCGCTGGCCAGGTCCAGCCGCACACATGCTGACCCGAGGGATGGATGAGCCCAAGGCCACTGCAGCCTGGCAGGAAGGTTAGAAAAGGGTAGAGTCCCAGTATCTGTCCTTCCACATCGCTATGGCTCAGCACAATCCTAAGTGTGTTCATTATTCATTCCTCACTTTCCTCAACCACCTTGACATCTTTCTGCTCCAACACCAAATACATCATCAATTAAATTCCCATATGGTCTCTAATGGGAGTTTACATAACCAGGGCTTCGCCATCAAGCATGCCTGCTGGTTTCTTCCATCTCTAAGCATCTCTGCCTGCACCTGGCTGCTCCCACAAGAACCTGAAATGAGGGAGCTGCCCTCGCTTGGGGCCACACCCACTGGCACTGGGCATTCAGGATATTTACCCAGTGAAGACGGGCCCTTCCCTGCACCCTGTCCATGATGAACTTTCTTGTGGGTTCACTCTGCCTGAGGGGCCCGTCCCCTTACCTTCCTGGCCTCTGTCTTGGGTTTAGGCTTGAAGACCCAGGCTGCAGTGGGGAGGGCAGGCAGGTGAATCAGGGCCGTGGTGTGTTCCCCTCGCCCTCAATGGCTGGAAGACCACAGTCTAGCCAGGAGGAGGTGGCAGTTGGGGGCCCCAGCACTTGGCTTCCTGGGAGGAGCAGGGGACCATACCGTGCAGCAGCGCCTGCAGACAGACGGCCAGGGACGGGATTCCCACAGGCAGCAGCTCGCACAGCACAGAGAAGTGGTCATACCTAAGTCCGCAGGAGAGGGACTCAGCAGATGCTCGGGCATGAGCCACCATGAGACAGGACAGGGATCGAGAAGCTTCTGCTGCTTCCAGAAGCTTCCTTGGTTTTGTGGGCATGCAGCTGGCAGTCATACTCGGATCCCACCCAGAGGGACCTGCCTGGGCTTAATGGTCCACAGCTGTTGCCTTGAAATTCTTGGAAGTTCGTCTTTGACTCAGCTCTGTGAGTGAGGGCTGAGGGTCAGAAGTTAGCCCCGCCTTCAGTTGCCTCCCGTGGGGTCAGGGCCTTCTGCCCTTGGTGTTGGGGCCACCTGGCCTCTCCCTCAGGATGGGACCTGAGACCAGGACTTGCCTGGAACCAGGGGTTAACTTGTAACTACTTTTCAAAGGATGTGAAATTCTGAATGAGCTGAGATCTGTCTTCACGCCTCTCCCAAAGTGGCCGGGGTGGTGTGAACACACAGAGACATGCATGGCGCAGACAGAGCGTGCGCCAGGAGGGCCAGTGCCCCGGGGCGCTAACACCCTGAGCCACATCCCCTCAGCAGTGTGATGTGAGGCATTTGACCCCAAGTGGCTTGTTTTGTGCGGCTGGTCCTCCCACACCCTCTTCAGAGTGCTGGCTGCTTCCCCTTGACAGAAGGCAAGAACTGAGGCCCAGACTGGATGGGCTGAGGAGGACCATGTGTCCTGAGTGATGGGAGCCGCTTCGACCCTCCTGAGAGCATCCCTAGGACCCACGTGGCCTCACCTCTGCCAGCCAGTCAGGATGATGCCCCTCAGCGTGTCTGCTGGCAGGCTGCCTGCCACCTGCAGCCACTGCAGGTGGTTTCTGAGGTGGTGCTCGATGGGGGTCAGGCTCTGGTTCACTCCTGTGGCCCCCTTGAAGGCGCTGGCGGCCCAGAGCCAGGAGAAGCCGCTCTTCCGGTACTTCTCCACAAGGAGCGCTGGGTGAGCAAGTAAGAGGTGTGAGTGGCAGGCCCTGAGGAGGTGTAGCTGTGAAGCCAGAAACACACGCTTGTCTGGGTGGAAAACCAAGAGGAGCCCATGACCACCGGGCTCTGTTCTGGTACTGACCTTTGCCGTGGATGTCCAGGTCGGCCCCATAGTCCCAGAGCACAGGCTCCACCAGCTGCGGTACTCTCGACCCTGGGAGGGGAGAGAGGCCATGAGGGTGGGTCCCTTCAGCCCTCCCTTCTTGCATTAAAATGGATTTAAGTACAGACTCAATACTGCACTAAGTGTTTGGTTGTAAACACTGCAGCCGCCAGGCAAGGCGGCTCTGGAAGTGACTGGGCTCTGGAAGTGACTGGACGCTGCTGGAGCTGCTAGGGCCAAGCCCCAGGCCTGCGGCCCGGAGCTCCCTTGAGGGAGGGAGCCGCACTGTCTGCATGCAGGGCAGGCCCAGGTGCAGCAGGAATGCACCACTAAGCAGACTTATTTATAATGAATTAAAACCTAAGTGGCCACACGTGGTAATGGCTGCAGCCAGGACACCTGACCTTACAGAAGCATGCATGGCGATCTCCCCATCTCACCCCAGAGCCGCAGGATGGGCCTTGCTGGGCTTGGTGGGGGGCCTCTGCTTCCCTTGACCAGCCATTGTGAACCTCAGTGGAGCCCCCTACAGGGCTGGCCGTGCAGGCATGTGAGGCCAAGGGCCCTAGAAGCACTGGATGCTCTCATGGTCTGCTGGAGGCCCCTGCTCTGCAACCCATCCCCTGCTCCTGACAGTTGGTGCCCACCTCCGGCCAGGGCCTCATGCTACCCTTCAGGTCAGGTCTCTCACAACCACCCTCTTGCAAGACCTTTTAGGGAAATGGCACTGTCATATGAGAAACATGTGAAAGTGGTCCTAATAACGGGATGGTCTGGAACTAGAAGCTTCAGTGCAGCTCTACGACAGGGTCTATGTCTCTCCTGAGCAGCTGGGGGCTCGGAGCACTTGGCTTCCAACCCTTGTAGCACCAGGAAGCTCCACCGCTGAGCATGACCCATACCATCACCACCACCACCCCTCGCCCACCAGGGCCACGCCCCACCGACCTGAGAGCTGGTCCTCGGGGATGTCCCGCAGCATGTCGTCCCACATCAGGGGCGTTGTGGTGGGGTGCCGGGCCCGCACGTGGCTTGCCACTGCCTCCATGTGGGACAGACACAGCTCTGCTTTGCTGTTTGGCTCCTGCTGCAACCACTGTCTTGAGGTCTCACCCTCTCCAAGGTAGTAGACCTATGAGGAGACACTGGTGGGTTGGCCCTGGGACCACCCATCCTCACCTGTGGGTTCATGCTGTGGCCTGGGAGGATCTCGGGGCAGCTGTCCATGGGGAGAAGGCATTGAAGAGCGCCCCTGCCTTCTGCACCGACACCCAAACTTGGCTCAAAGACTCCCTTGAGCCTGGGCACAGGAGCACCACAGGAACCAGAAGGTAAAAATGACCAGACGTCCAGCAACACAAGATGGATAAACAGAACGTGGCCTGTCCACATGCTGGAATATCACTCAGGTGCCATGTAGATGAATGAAGCTGGAGAAGGTGCCCAGGGAGAGAAGCCCGCGCATGGAGCAGGACTTCATTTATGGGGTGCTGGGGTGGAGGGATAATGCAGAGATGAAAAGGAGATGTGGATGCAGGGGCAGAAGGCAGGGGGCATGGGGAGATGAGAGGCCCTGCATTAGGCAGGGATGAGGGCTGCACAACACTGAGAATGACTAAAAAGTGACTGGATTGTTCACTTTCAATTGCTTTCAATGGTAAATTCTATATTCCGTGTATTTTATTTTAAAATAAAAAGTTTTTTTTTTGAAAAAGAGGATCAAATTCTGGAATAAAATGTCCACAAACCGCTGCCCTAGCTCAGATGCCTGAGCTCAGACAAGCAGAGGTCTTTGGATCACTGCTTGGTGGCTCAGAATCTTCCCAAGACCTGGTGTTTCTTGAGGACAAGTGGGGATGCCCCTGGGAACTGCCTTTCCAGCCAGTGCTCCATGACCCTAGAGTGGTATTTCCTTTCTCCCACTGTCTGAAACTGCACTGCTTCAGATGGAGAAAAGTAACCGGCTCAAACTCATGGCCACCCTGGCCCCAAGGACATGAACGTGCAGTAATGAGGGGCTGCTCTGCTGTCCTGTGGGTGCCTGCACCTCACTGCACCCTGCTTGGCTCAGCAGGTTTGCCCATGGGAGACCACTTGTCAGCTGGGACCAAGGCCCTCACTGGGGCACATCTCCTCAGCCAGCCTTTCTTTATTCCTGGAGCTACTTTTCTGTTTAAGAGAAGACCCCACGAGGTGGGAGCAGGTGACCTTGAGGCGAAGAGAAGGGGCTGCTGCAGACTTAGGGGAGTCGCCTGCTGACAAGGGGAGGCACCCACCTCGTCACAGCCGACGTGGAGCCACCGGGCGCCCGGGTGCAGCTCCAACACCTGGTCGATCATGGCTCTGACCAGTGCCAGGGACTCTTCTTTGTGGGGGTTCAGGGTGTTGGGGAAACGTGCCACTTCCCGGAGGTGAGCGAGAGCCTCGTGCTTCAGCACAAACTGCAGGGAGACAATAGGAAAGCTGGCGACCCTGGGGAAAAGCTTGTGCCCGAGCTCTCCGCAGTTGGGCTCCTGCCCCGGCACCCTGCCAGCCTCATGTCTATTAGAGTTCCCAGAGGGGCCAGCGGGGCTGCCCTGGGCACGGGAGCCAGGGCTCTGAGCAACCTGGCTGCTTGGTCAACAGCCCTTCTCCCTTCCACCTCTGGTTGGGCTGTGAGAAAGTAGACAAGACAGTCTCTCTTCACAGCAGAATTACATGTGGGTGGACTTCTTGCTCAAGTGAAGAGGCTGGCAAACTACCCACTCCCCACCACCCTGCCCAACACACACACAAAACAAGTACAAAGTGGAACCATTTGTCAAAAACAACAATTTCAGGCCTCCAGAAACCAACCAAAGGTGAACAACAAATTGGGAAATGTTTGTTCATGAAAGACTCCCACAACTTTGGGTTAAAACCGATTCTGCAGCTCCTGCCCAGGGCCTCACTCCCTGTGCCTGCCAGCGGCTGGATGTGGGTAAACCCAGTCCTTGGAGACCTGTCAATAAGAGTGGCAAACTGCTCTGAATTCTGCGGTCCTCAAAGGACCACAGAGGTGACACATGTTCTCCTTCACACCAGCTGGCTGGGGCCACACACACACACACACACACAGGGGCCTGAGAGGGCTGGGTGGAAAGTAGAAGCCACGGCAGACTGAGTACTGGCTGATCTCTTAAGTGTGGCACCCCAGCGCCTGGGGCACAACGTGGAGCCTTAGGGGCTTGGGCACAACTATTGGCCAAACCGCATGGAATCAACAGCTGTCAAGACAGAAGAATGACCCCCTGAGAGTAAAAAATAAAAATAAGAATAAAAACCCAACAGAGGCATCTGTGGCCACACACAGCTGGGGACACAGATTAAATCCAGGCAATTTACATCTACCCATGGGGGGAAAAGTCAGATTCACTGTAACATATGATCTGAAATGTCCAGTTGTCAACCAAAAATTGAGACATGCAAATAATTGGAAAGTGGGATGGACACTCAAAGGAAAAACAAGTCTATGGAAACTGATGTTGAGAGGGCCTAGATGTTGGATTTATCAGACAACAGCTCCTCAGCTGTTCACAGAGCCTCTCTGTGCAGCACTGAGCTGCTCCCTGCAGGTGGCTGGCCCTGCCCGTGCACCCCTGAACCCCACACCTGAGGGCAAGGTAACTTCCCTTCCTCCCACTTACCTCCATGTGCCCAAATGTCTGCACCAAGGGAATGACCTCCAGCTCATTCAGTGTGGCCAGGTGCAGGATCTCTTTGATTTCTGAAGGGCTAGAGAGACAAAGACCACCCTAAGAGGTGCAAGCCAGCTTCCATTTAGGCTCCCAATCCCCGCTTGTCAGGTTCCTGGGGGACTCTACTGAGGAAACTAGTAGGTTCACTAACTCTGAAAAGCCCAACAGTATTCTTAAGTTTTCAGAGAAGACTTCCATGCTACAGTTCAGGAAAACGATGCTCTGTTATATCGTCAAGTAACAGTTTACTTCTTACCAGCTATTCTGACCCAAACTCTGCTGCTGCTGCTGCTAAGTCGCTTCAGTCGTGTCCGACTCTGTGCGACCCCATAGACAGCAGCCCACCAGGCTCCGCCGTCCCTGGGATTCTCCAGGCAAGAACACTGGAGTGGGTTGCCATTTCCTTCTCCAATGCATGAAAGTGAAAAGTGAAAGTGAAGTCGCTCAGTCATGTCCGACTCTTCGCGACCCCATGGACTGCAGCCTACCAGGCTCTTCTGTCCATGGGATTCTCCAGGCAAGAGTACTGGAGTGGGGTGCCATTGCCTTCTCCGACCCAAACTCTACAAGAAGCTAAAGTCATTTTACCAGAAACTGGGCCATGCAAGGAATCATAGTCTAGAGCAACAGTGGGAAGACAGGACCTGAGGGTAAATTCATCGCTTGTTTCTGTACAGCCCATGACCTAAGAATGGTTTCAACATTTAAAAATTGTTGAGAACAATCAAGAGAAGAATAACATTTTGTGACCTGTAAAAATTGTATGGGAGGGCTTCCCTGATGGCTCAGCAGTAAAGAATCTACCTGCCAATGCAGGAGACACAGGTTCAATCTCTGGGTTGGAAAGATCTGGAAATGGCAACCCACTCCAGTATTCCAGCCAGACTGGAGAGCCTGGAGGGCTACAGTCCATGGGGTGACAAAGAGTCAGACATGACTGAGTGACAAAAATTGTATGGAATTCATCTTTCAGTGTCCACAAATAGGGTTTTACTGGGTCATAGCCATGCCCACTCATTATTATCAACTGTGGCTGCTTTTGCCCCACAAACAGTTGTAACAGAGATGAAATGGACTACACGGACTGAAATGACTACAGTCTGGCCCTTTACAGAAAAGGCTGGTGACCCCTTTAATAGAGTTCCAAGACTAGGTGGAGTGACTCATCTGAGGGGGTTAGTAACCCCATCTACTGGGGCTTTCCAGGTGGGTCAGTGGTAAAGAATCTGCCTGCCAATGCAGGAGATGCAAGAGACGTGAGTTCAGTCCCCAGGTTGGGAAGATCCCCTGGAGTAGGAAATTGCAACCCACTCCAGTATTTTTGCCTGGAAAACTTCCAAGGACAGAGGAGCCTAGCAGATTATAGCCCATGGGATTGCAAAGAGTCAGACATGACTGAGCATGCATGTATTTGTTTATCCATCTACAACTGGATAAAACCCTTGGAAGGAAGTCACTGTCAGCACGCCCAAGTGCCCGTCCAGGTCAATGTCCTGCCACTGAGACCACTGAGGATGCCATCCTGGAAGGGCCCTCGACCACTCTACTCTGGGATGTCATTTATGAATTCATCTCAATTTCTGTGTTTGAACCATCTCTAAAGTTAACCAGTTTTATAAATGAACTGATTATATAAGGTTCTATCTTTAAATATACCTTTTTCAAGCTTCACTGGAACCCTGGTACCTTTTTCACTTTTAAAAACAAAGGAACAGAACAGGTGTGTTGTACGAAGAAACACGAAGACCTCTGCCATCACACCACATTAATGCTCTGGATCACACCTTTCCTGTTTCCCACTCACAGGCACGTGTTGGGAGTTCTGTCACACGAAGCCAAGCCGCCCTCCAGAATGGTTAGGCTGCTCTACAGCCCACCAGCGGGAGGCTAGTTTTTGCTCACCCTTGTGGACCCAGAGCACTATCATTTTGTTTTAAAAGCTTCTCCAATTTGGTAGCCAAAATGGCATTTCATTGTTTTATTATTACCATATACTTCTTTCTTTTGGGGGGATAAAAATGTTCTTTGTCCAATTTTCTTTTGGGCTATTTGTTATTGATTTACATGGATACCCATAATTTTAAAGCCAAATGGGGTACGCCCATGACCACGCTATCTGACTTGCCTGATTCTAATCCTTTCCCCTTTAATCCTCACTTTTCTGGTGAAGATCCCATTTGGGGCCTTAAAGACCCTCCCTCCTTCTCCTGCATGGACATTTGTCAAAGTGTCCTCCATGCATTTCACATCCACAGACAACAAGACTGAAACATATCACAGCGCTTCCTTCTGGGGGATCATTTGTGGTTGTTGTTGCTCAGTTGCTAAGTCATGTCTGGTTCTTTGTGACCCCATGGACTGTGGCACGCTAGGCTTCCCTGACCATCACTGTCTCCTGGAGCTTGCTCAAACTCTTATCCATTGAGTCAGTGATATCTTCCAACCACCTCATCCTCTGTTGCCCACTTCTCCTCCTGCCCTCAATCTTTCCCAGCATCAGGGCCTTTTTCAATGTATCAGCTCTTCACATCAGGTGGCCAAAGTATTGGAGCTTCGGCTTTAGTCCTTCCAGTGAATATTCTGAGTTGATTTCCTTGACGATTGACTGGTTTGATCTCCTTGCAGTCCAAGGGGCTCTCGAGAGTCTTCTCCAACACCACAGTTCAAAAGCATCAATTCTTTGGCACTCAGCCTTCCTTATGGTCCAACTCTCACATCTGTACATGACTACTGGAAAACCCATAGCTTTGACTGTACGGATGGTTATTTTCTTTTAAACGTTTCCAAATTCTCTTCAGTGAACATGGTTTACTTTTATGATTAAAAACATGCATTTAACAACTCTTACCTCCCCTCCTCTCCCCTCCAGGTTGCTGCCCTGCACATCCCATTTTCTCTACAGAGGCATCGCCCTGCTTGGCAGCTCAGGTACCTGTACGCATGCTTGGCCCTCAGCAGCCTCAGGTGGCCCTCGTAGGGAAACATGTCTTCATACTCAATGAGGACGCCGTTTGCACCCAGGGCACGGAACAGGGGGAAAATCTGGGGAGGAGACAGAAACGTCATGAAAAAATGACTATTTAAATAGAAAACAACACACATGCAGGTCACAGACTCATTCTTTCAGCTGATGGACACGGATTGTAGCTGATCTTTGGATCGATAATTCTCCTGGAAACTTGCCACCTGAAATGTGTACTCTGTGTTATGCCAACTAAACACAAATGTAGTGACACGTTCACTTGACACAAGGGGCAGGGTTTCTGATTGCTATAGAATAGCAGCTGCCTGGTGGCTTAGCTGGGGAGGGAGGGCTGGGCAAGCAGGGTCAGATGGCACTTCATCTGGATGAGACTTGCAGCATGGGGGCCTCCTAGAACACAGGGAAGGGGCAGGCTGGGGTGATGGGAGCCTACAGGGCTCTGGAGGGTTAGTGGTGAGCGCCTGGAAGAAGCCTAGAGGAGGGAGACGAAGGAGGAAAGAGGTTGTCCCTCTGTGCTCACGGGGTCCCTGCCCTGGTTCTCTCCCACTTCTTTATCTCAAGAACATGGACTCCTACCCTCCAGGACTTTTAGGGCTGTATCTACTGTACACAGCATTGAGACTTTCTCCTAGCCTGGCGTCACAGGCAGGGGTGGGGGCTCCTGCACGTATTTAGAATATAAACCCACCTCCAGACAAGGGCCACTACAGGTTTTACACAATTTGTAGCACTCTCGCTGATGTTGCTGTCAAAGTTTTCTTTCCCCAGGAGTATGGGAACATTCTTAAGCATGCTGGATAGAAGAAGGAAATCAGCTTGGGACCAAGAATTAGCTAGGATCATTTATAAAATGGGTCATCGATAATTGACTGCAAATTATAAGAGGAGGCTGATTGTGGAAAGGAGTCAAACTAACTCAGGTCAGTCACTTGCACAAATGAAACATAATAGTTACAGCATTTCCATATTTTCTGCAGTGTTTTTGCTCCTGGTTTCCCTTGCAGCCTTTGGCCATCTGACCATTGGGTGGCCTCTTTGGTCTTTCTATTGCGGCTTAGGGATCCTTGGTGCTCTGGGTAGCTGACAGGCTGCTAAGCTCAGCCTGAGGGAGCCACCCAGCAAATCCTTGGAAACAGGAGGAATAAGAAAGTGTTGTCTGAACCTGACTCTATCCATCAGCAGCAGCAGGGGGCTTCAGCTACACATAAACTGGGTCTTCTTTGTCTGTCTTTCACATCTATCCATTTGTCACCGTGCTTTTATCTCTTCACATTTGACCTTTTTTTTTTTCCTGCCATTGCTTTCTCAATACTGGTTCCCATGGTGTCTATTCACTTTTGTTCTTTTTCTTGTTTAGTCTCTATTTCTGATTTTTTTTTTTCTTATAATTCATTCCTGAGTCTGGAGGCAATCTTTTCACAATCTACTTTTGTCCGGCTGTCGCTTTCTGGGCTTTTTAAAATATTTATTTGGCTATCGTGGGTTCTAAGAGCGGTATGGGGGATCTTCGATCCTCATTGCAGCACACGGGGTCATTAGTTGCAGCATGTGGGGCTGGGCTTTTCTATTTCTAACTCATGCTGTTCTTCCATAGCTTCTATCACTTTCTTAGTACCTCTGATCTCGTTTTGAAATATTACAGAACTGCATAATCTGCTTTGTGATCACATGGTCCTGGTGCACCTTCACTGTTACTCAAATCATCATCCTCTATTTTCTGGCACTGTTTTTGTATGGCACAACCATACTCCCTTCCTATTGCTCATTTTACAACGAGATGTGTTTTCTTGTATTTTGGAGAGCAGATTCTAATGTTTGGGATGGAGCTAGGCCAGCCCAGGACTCCCTCTGCAGCTGTTACATAAAGGATTAGCAGTTATGGACTTTGTGCAGCTACTTCCATAGCACTCAGTCTTCACTCCCTCTGGATCCTGATTTGAAACTTCTCTCTCCTTTACCCTCAATGTTACTCCCCAGTTCAAGGTGGAGTCTTTTCTCAACACTGCATCCTTAGTGTGGGGTTCTCTGTCCTTCTTGAAGAAGTTTCTGGAAAGCCTTGAGGTCTTGAGCACTCGCTCTCAATCTGGAGCCAGTGACATCTCATCCAGTACTTGTTGGGCTATTTTGTGGGTTCCCTAGTCTAGGAGTAGTCTGAATTCTTTTTTTTTTTAATATATTTATTTATTTGGCTGCACTGGGTCTTAGTTGTGGCACATGGGATCTTTGATCTTCATTGTGGCATGCAGACTCTTATTTGCATCATGTGGGATCTAGTTTCCTGACTGGGGATCGCACTTGGGCCCCCTGCATTGGGAGCTTGGAGTCTTAGCCACTGAACCACCAGGGAAGATCCTAAATTCTTTTTTATCTTTCTCTACCATCCCCTGCCTGGCTGCTAACCCCACAGGAAAGTTGAGCTCTCTGTGGTTTGGCCCTGCCCCTTGTGTTTTGGCATTCACAGGGAAACCCTGATACCTACATTTGTTTTAGAGTACATGTGTTTCCTATGGCTGCCATCACAAGTCATCACAAACCGGGGGGCTTGAAATAGTAAGAACGTATTCTCTCACAGTTTGGGAAGATGAAGCCCCAAATCCAGGTGTCAGAAGGGCCGTGCTCCCTCTCAGGCTGTATGGGGCATCCTCCCTGTCTCTTCTAGATTCTGAGAGTTTCTGGCACCCTTAACCCTCCTGGGCTTGCAGATGCGTCGATTCTAGTCTCTGCCTCTGTCCTCATGTGGTACCTTTCCTACGTCCTCACGTCATCTTCCCTCTGTGACTATTGTCCCCTCTCCTTATACAAACACCACTTATTGGATTAGAGCTCATCCTGTTCCCATACGACCTCATCTAATGTCAGAGACATCTGCAAAGACCCTATCTTTAAATCACAGGTCACATTCACAGGTCCTCTGGATTAGGATTTAAACGTATCTTTTTAGGAGACACGATTTGGCTCACAACAGAGGTTGTGGGTTTTTGTCTTTTCTGTTTTTCCTTTTGCTATCCTGGTTGCTATCTGCTTTGTGAGGGGATATGGGGGAAATTCAAGATCTATGCTGCTGCCACCATGCCTCAACTCAGAACCCATGGTTGTGTTCCAAGAATGTATCTACAGAACACTGTTCACAACTTCATAACAAAATCCGAGGCAAAGTGACTCTCTAGAGAAGAAAAGGAGCTCTCACCTCCGAGAGGTAGCAGACCTTTGGCGGGGCTCCTTTCAGGTCCAGATGAACTAGTCGTATCTTAAATGGTGAGGAACCCGACATCTCACTATTTTTTGATAAATCATATAACTAAAAAATATCGTCTGGGCGCTTCTTCCTAGTGGAGAAATTCAGGGTTATGTCCTTCCATTGTCTGTTTCAATTCTGATATGAACTAGGAGGAAACTCATTTCCCCAACATGAAATATATCAAGATGTCTGTCTCCATGTTCAAATATCAGGACCCGTGCCATTTAATTGTGATTTGTCACTAAAATAAAACAGCACTGGTTTCCTTATAAGATTGCTATAATCTATAACAATACAAATGACTCCAAAATAATTTCCTGTTTTAAAGACTGTCTTATCCTATATATACTATGCCAGTGAAAACAGGCAAATATCTCTTAAACATTTTTCAGGCCCCACAATATGATGCTTCTGTAGAAAACTGATCCTCAATTTTATTCTACTTTAAATAGTATTAAAAATAATTTGCATTTTTAGAATTTGAGTCAGCTTGGTTGCAGCGAGGGAGAAACTGTAAAAATTTATCCTAGGTCAGAGAAAACTGTCTAGGATTTAAAACAGGCCATTGATAATTTAAAAACAAGTAAGTCACAAGTTTATTAGTGCTGACTAGTTTATGTTAAACTAGAGGTATCTGGATGAAGCATAAAACACATAGAATTAGACAGGAAAAGGAAAGAAAATCTCTGTATATTGGTCATATATTCAGCTCCACAATTTAAACTACTCATTCTGTGCAAGGATTCATAAATCCCTGACCTTAGGGATTTTATAATATAGCTGAGAAATTAACATAATGCATATAGAAATCAATCAGTTTGATTGAAAAAAATAAATTATATTCAAAACAATCTCAATGACAAAGTTCTTAAGGCAATTACCTAAATTGCTATGAGAAGTGGATGAGTTTAAGACAAAGCATTTTGAAAAACTAAAATGTTTCAAAGCTGAGTTGCTTTACATTTTGAAAAAATAAATAATAAAAAAGAAAACTCTAACAACCCCCCTACCCCACATAACCCAAATGTATTTTCCAGAGAATAGAGTTAAAAGAAAAATTTTTGAGCTGAGAAGTCTGCATTAGTCCTGGGTGTGCTTCCTTGTGTTTAGACAGAAATCTTCTTACTTTTTCTATAACCCTAGGGCAGGAATGAACACCAACATCTTACCTGATTCAGACACATTCAGAGTTGTTTACCAAAGTAAGTTGCTGCAAAATCTAAAGGGAAAGGAGAAAGAAAGGTCAGTATTCCCTCTTGCAAGTGTGTAGTTCTTTACTTTGATTCCCTCCTGCACGAGGTCTATAGAAATATGATTATTTCAGACTTGGGTCAACTGTCACTATTGTTATCAGATAACCTGGTAGGTAGGTCTGCAATTGTCCCAGTCTCTTGGGTTTCTAGGTAAGTTGCCAGGCGATGGCATATGATTTCCCCAGTTTGGGGATTGTTGGGCAGATCTCTTTTCTTGTTCAATGAGTCCAGGTCTTTTTTCCCCACTCTGTATCAGTAAATTACTCACCTTCTTCAGACTTAATCCTTATGCATGAACCTCACTGCTAATTCCACTCATTCAGAATCTTAGGTATCTTGACAGGAGTGGTTAAGATCTTACTTCTTGCCCACTGGACGGGAAACTGAATGTTGTAAACTAAACAGCAGGCCTCACAGATACTGAGCACCAACAGGACCCAGTGCCCTCAGGTGTGGCATGGGCCCAGGGAGAGGAGCGTGGGAAATCCCACAGGAGAGGGTGCGGAGACCCTGGGAGGAGGGCTTGGACACCGCGGGGAAAAGGCTTCGAGACTCTGGGGGGAGTTGAAGACCCCGGTAGAGCACGCACGGCGGGGGAAGGACACACTTCAGTAGAATACTCAGAGGCTCGTCAGGTTCCGCGAAGGTCAGGGGAGGAGGGGTACGGCCAAGGCAGGTGCGCCGTGGAGAGCAAGCCAGGTCCGCGCCCGGGTCCCCGCCCTGCCCCGCTCGGCGCTCGACCTCCGATTGCTCAGGCCTGGTCACCAGCCCGGAGGTTGAAGGCCGAGGGTGTCGTTTCGCGCGCCCGGCCGCGCCGGCCTCGCGCTACCTCTCGCAGCACCCGTCCTGGGCTTGTGGCGGCTCCCGCATTCGGCCTAGCTTCGTGGCAGCGTGGCTAATGGCACCTCAGCGGAGGGGTGCTTCCAAGGCCCCAGAGGGCAGCGGGGCGGCGGAGCGCCGGCGCCAGAACAGGTACCAGATAGCGCTGGGAGCGCGCGTTTGGTGGTGTGGGCGAGGCCTGGCCGAGGGGCGGGGCCTAACAGGGGCGTGGCGTGGTGTGGCTGTGGGCGTGGCCGGGTCAGAAAAAGGTGCAGCCGGGGCCTTTCCCGGAAAGGCACAACAGTGTGGGTGTGGCCTGGCCGTGAGGGGCCTGGTTTTGTGCTTGGGCGAATCGGGCGCCTAGAGGGGCGTGGTCGCAGAATCCCACCGGGAACGCGCAGGAAGGGGCTGGGCGGGGCGGGGCGGGGCGGGGCGGGGCGGGGCTGGGCGGGGCTGGGCGGGGCTGCGGGTCGGGAAACCTTCCCTGACCTTCTCCCCAGTGTGTACCGAGGGCTTTGCGCCGAGACAACGCGCGGGAACTGGGACTCAGAGTTCTCCATCGTTTGGTCTCCGTGTGCTTTTCTCAGGGCTGTACACGTGATGGTTCTCCGTTGGGGACCCGATGAATGAATAAATGATCTCAACAAGTAGCCTTCGAGGGGATTCTGCCTAAAACTTTCAGAGCCGCATTGTATTCACTCCACGATAAATTACTTTCTCGTCGTGCTTGCCCCATGGGCCATGGACCTTGCTCCAAATCCACTTCTGTTTTGGCAAGATTCTCAGTGTGCATTTGGGCCAGCTTACCCTGAACAGGGGTGCTTATTTTGAGGAGACCTCAGGGAAGTATTGCTTCCAAATCTGGCCCAGGAAGCTGTTTTTCCCCCTCTTGTCTCTACCTCTTTCTCCGTCCCTTTCTGAGGTGTCACAGCTTTGTGCCTACAGTAGGATTCCAGCCCCTGCTGCTGAGATGGGCTGGCAGTCTCCCTGCCCTATTGGGGAAGAGAAATATTAGGCCCACTGGAGTTAGGGGTCCACCCTTGTCTAGTCGGAGGAGACCAGGTGGGCTAGAGGCTAGACAGCAGTTCTAGGGGTGAGGGTGGGGGTCTTTGTGACCTGGGTTATCTACGCTCCCTGTTTAAAATGACTAGGTATCCACCCAATATGGTCTGACTGAGCTGTGCCCACCTTGAAACTTATTTAATCAGAATTTGTGTGCTAGAAAGTAAAAGTGTGAAAGTGTTAGTCGCTCAGTCATGTCTGACTCTTTGCAACCCCATGGACTGTACCCTCCAGGCTTTTCTGTCCATGGAATTCTCCAGGCAAGAACACTGGAGTATAGCCATCCCTTCTCCAGGGGATCTTCCCAACCCAGGGATCAAACCCTGGTCTCCATTGCAGGCGGATTCTTTACCCTCTGAGCCAGCAAGGAAGCTGGTGTGTGTTTTATATATATAGCAATTTGAAATGTGGAGGGACATATAAAAATAGAAGGCAGACTCCCTGCTTTTCAGGAATTAATCATACACTTGAAGACACGAGGTGCACCTCCTGAAAGAATGTCCAGATCGCTTTTCTCATTTCTGCCATTCCTTCAAGCCCTACACATTTTTCTCAGTTAACAGAATACACGGCTGCTCAGTTACACATATGAGAAAACACATACACATGTACACAGACACACATATGAGTGGGTATACACCATCCAAACACACATAGACACACGTGTGCAGGCACACACACACATACACACAGACATGCCTGCAACTTCTGCATAGGCAGTGTGTATCCAACAGTTAACCCAGGTGGTACAGAAAGTGTTGAATCATTTCTGCTGTACTTGCATTCCCTTCCTGGCTGGCTGGTGGTTTCAGTGAAATGAGTTTGGTTTATGTTTACCTTAGTTCACCCTGGTAGCTCAGCTGGTAAAGAATCCACCTACAATGTGGGAGACTTGCGTTCGATCCCTGGGTTGGGAAAATCCCCTGGAGAAGGGAAAGGCTACCCACTCCAGTATTTTGGCTTGGAGAATTCCATGGACTGTATAGTCCATGGGGTTGAAAGAGATGGACACGACTGGCGACGTTCACTACCTTAGTTCACATTGTGTGTGAGTGTGCACCCTAGGGCCAATGCGTGGGGTTGTGTCAGTCATTTTCGGATGCAGGCAATGTGATTGATGTCACAGGCTCTGTCAGGATCTCCCAGATGGTTCTCCATGGACATGGCCAGGCTGGGAGGGACCGCGACTGGCAGTTCGTCTTGTCCTCGGGGGCATAGTGAGCCCTGTCTGGTCATATGGGGTGAGGGGCACGTTCCCCACCATATCCTCGTATGCTGGCAAGTGCCTCTGGATTGATGGAGAGTAGCTCTGATGATGACCAATGTGGGAACCATTTAAGGCTGTAACTAAGTGTGGGCGTGGTCTCTGGTCATTGTGGTCTGCGTTTTCAGCACACGCAGTTGCCTTCGGGTGACCACAGCTGTTTTCTGTTCTCAGCACCAAGAGTACCCGGGCACCTCGGGATGTGCGGAAGAAATGGTTGAGAGTCGCTGTCCTGGGGTCCTGCACTGCGCTCGCCGCCTGCCTGTTCTGGGGCAGCCTGGGGGGTGATGACGGCATCACTGAGGTCCTGGCTCACCGCAGCGAGATCCTGCCAGGCAGGTTCATCGAGGTGCCCTGTTCTGAGGACTATGACAGTCACCGAAGGTTTGAAGGTACGCAGTGCGGAGGTGATTCAGGAAAGAGCAGCATGTTAACATGGAATTCACTGTGTTCAAAATGCGTCTTTTTTTTACTTCGATGAATTGGTGGGAATCAGGTTGAAAGTAGTGTGGTGTGGGGTGGGGCAGGTGACCTTCCTCCCCACCCCACCCACCACGTTGGTTAGCCCACACCTGTTCCGGGAAGTGTGAGTGTTTCAGGCCCCACCTGTGCAGGAGCAGGCCCAGGCCTCACTGCCCAGGCCATGGCCAGTGTTTTACTGAAGTGCCCCCCACCTCAGTGTGGATTCCATCTGGTGCAAGAGGTGGTTTGCCTGGAAGGATGTAACAGAATTAGGAAGATATCAGTGAGCAAGTTGAACTGAGAAAAGGCATTTTCTGACTTAGGGGATTGTTACATCAGAAAATGTTGCAACAGGAAACGTGATACCAGAGTCCATTCCCCCATGGCATGTGTCCTATCCTGGCACCTGCCTGCTCTGTGGAGGGCAGCAGTTTTAAAAGCCTAGCCAGAGTGACTGGGTCTTAGAGACAGAATTTAGTTAATTTTTCTATTCAGAGCAATGCTTTGGACTTGAACCAAGAAAAAGATTGCTGAGTCCTTCCACCAAGGGGCACTGTTGTGATGCGCACAAGTTGGGTTAAAATGAAAGGAGGTGTGTGGGCCCCTTGGCAGAAATGGACTTGCCTAGGAACTGGGGTTCCCTTTCCCCTTGGGGGTCTGAAGTGGAGAGGTTCTGTTGTGGGCATGCTCTCTCTGTCTTGGTGAGCTTTTTTTCCTCTAAAGTCCCAGCTTTTGACAAAGTATATTTTTCCTGTGCTAAGTCGCTTCAGTTGTGCTGACTCTTTGTGACCATGTGGACTGTAAGCCCGGCAGACTGCTCTGTCCATGGGATTCTCCAGGCAAGAATACTGGAGTGAGTTGCCATACCCTCCTCCAGGGAATCTTTCCTACCTGGGAATCAAACCTGTGTCTCCTGCGGGTCCTGCATGGCAGGCAGATTCTTTACCGCTGAACCATTATTTCTCCTACCCCTTTAATAATTTATCAACATTAAAAACAGTTGGAATGAGGCAGAGGAGGAGTTGGTGTAGATGGAGATGGGATTTCAGTTGGGAAGGTGAGAAAGTTCGGGAGATGATGGTGGTGATGGTCACACACAATGTGAATGTAGTTAATGCCCCCAAACTGGCTAAAATGGTAAATTTGGGGTTTTATATATATTTTGCCAGAAAAACACAGCATCAGAGTCTCTGGACTCCCCCTCTCTCACCCTTCTCTCCTCCTATAGCTGACAGGGGCTCTGCCTGCCCCGGCCCTGTGTGTCTGGGAGGCACATCTGCGTGCTTGTGTCCTGTGCACTAGTGTATATGCACGGACATCATCAACCACTCACAACTCACTTTCTCGTCCAAATGGTACTCTTAACGCTCATTCATATTCAGCATGTTGTGTCGCTGCTGGATTTTCAGATTTCAGGGTCGATGGAGTTTGAGTTCTCTCTAATTATTGCACGGTAGCTGGAGACCATAACCTGTATGGTACAGAACTGACTTTCCTGTTGGGCTAATGTTTTTGTTAACGTTGTACGTATACCTGGAAAAATGTGTGTTTTTGAACAGTTGTTGTGAAGCTCTGAGTGTCTCCTAGTCTACACTCCTGTGGGCAAACTGTCTTCTTGGACGTCTTGTCTTGTTGTTCAGTTATTGGGAGCTGCAAGGCGGGGTCTCCACCTCAATGGTGGGTCTGGTGGCTGCCTCACGTGTTTGAACTGATGTCACTTGGTGCTTCTGTTGCCTCTGCATCTGCCTGGTGAATCGTTCCTATTTTCAGTCTCTTCCCCTCTCATAATTCTATTGTCTTTAAGTTTATTTGTTTGTATGATATCACTCCCCAAGCTGCTGTTTGGTTATCATTTTTGCCTTTATTATCGACCTTTAAGGAGTAACCCTTATAAAAAGCATTTTTGTGTTTTAATAGAACACAAACTCTTGTATCAGTAGGGTTATATTTAGCTCCATGGAACTGAAGCACCCCTTCCCTAATGACCCCCAAGTAGAAGTTTATTTTTTCCATGTGATGAGACCCAGAGAAAGTCACCCCAGGTCAGCCTGGCTCCCTGTGAGCCCTTTGCACTGAGCCCCCAGCTCTCCCACTCAGCGTGGGGTTTATGTGGTCCCAGGACACCTCCAGGCACGTTCCAGGCAGGAAGAGGGGAAGGAGAATGAAAGCTAAAGGTCAGCCAGCCCAGCGTGTCCTGAGAGTGTTCCATCGGCCACATATCCTATGGTCCACTCAGCTTAAGGCAGCCAGCTTGCCCTTTTCGCCAAGACACAAGGCACTTGCTGAGCTTGTCCATCTCTGGTGCTCTGCCTCATCCTGGGCCCATCCATCTGACCCTGGCCCTATGCACCCTGACCCTGTCCACATTATCCCTGGGTCTGTCCATGCTGACCCTGGCTGTGTCCCCCTTGGCCCCGATCCTGTCCACCCTGACCCTGATCCTACTTTGCCTCTTTCACCCCAACCATGGCCCCATCCACCCAACCCTGACTACTTTCACCCCAACTCTGGCCCCATCCCCATCTAAGCTCCCCCATCCTCCTCCCTCTAAGCAGCTCAGTCCTGGCTGCAGGGACAGAGGGAGGCAGGGTGGGGTGGGTGGGGAGCACCTTGGAGCAGCTCTGCAAAAGGATAGCAGCTAGAATTGCAGGCACAGCTTTGGTCATCCAGGGGGGACTTGCCAAAGGTCTGGATCTGTGGTCAGTGATGGTTCAAGAATGTCATGGATGCCTCCTCTGGGCAGAGTGCCTGGTGCTTCCAGAGTGGCCTGCCTGGCGTGGGGCCGCCAGGAACACAGTGAAATTTGTAGGGGAAATTTCACAGTGAAATTTGATGTAGGGGACGTGCATGTACTGGAAAGTCACCATTGTTTATCCGAAATTCACTCTGACCACGTGGCCTGTAATTTCCAAACCTGGCCCTCTAATCCTGTGAAAGGCAAGGCCCCATCCCACAAAATTCTGTTGTCCCTGAGAAAGGGGGCCCACAGGTAAGTCCTTGACAATGGCATGCTACTCTGTTGTCAGGGTTCAGCGGGGGCTGTGTGACATCCTGATTTGACTCTTTCCAGGCTGCTCCCCAAGGAAGTGTGGCCGGGGCGTCAGTGACGCCGTCATCACCAGGGACGAAGCCCGGAGGATTCGCAGGTACACGCATCTCTGAGCTTCTGTCCTGAATGAATGGGAGAGTGAGGCTGGGGCGGGGAGCAGAGAATTACTACTAAGAGGAAGATTTCAAGAGATTCATTTAGAATTCCCTAAGAATTCCCCTGCATACTTCCAAGGCCAAGATGGGCTTTTCTGATTTCTAGGAGGAAAGATTGTTGCCCTCAGTGATGTGGTTGCTGATGGAACCTTCCAAAGGCCCAGGCCCTCTCCAGGGGCAGCAGGGGAGGTGGGGGGGATGCTCTCCCATCAGCCATTGAGGGGCCCAGTGGACGTTTGTGTAGAGACAGTGGCCCCAGGCAGTTGCTAGACAATATTTCAGTCTCCTCTCCAAAACTGATTGGGATTAGCCCTCCCACTAGCTCGCCATAACTCATGACCAGGCAGGAGGTCTTACTTATAAGTAGTTGGCATTGGATTCTTCCTTGTCTTTTAGAAGCAAATCTTGATGCTTTGATTTTTCCAACATGGAGTTCAGACACAAGCATGTGCCTAGTGGAGCAGTTTCTGGTCTGTGTGTTGAGCTGAATCCCAAGGGGAGACTATCTTCCTGTTTCTAGATAATCTTGTAGGGGCCTGTTGGGTGAGGGGTCACCGGTGTGAGGGCTGGAGCCAGCCCCTAATCAGTTTCCGGGGTGGCCATCTGTCAGAGGCACCAGAAACCCCTGCGTCTTCACTGACACGGGTAGACCTGTGAGGTCCAGCCCAGGGTACCACGTGGCCTCTGCCTCCTGAGCTGGTGATTACAAAGTCTGCCTCCCAGCCTGTGATGACAGGAGAGAGACTTCCCAGCCCAGAGGAACCCATTCAACTCAGCACTAGGTCTCTGAACTAAAGATGGAAAGTAAGCCCACTTGTCCCCAAACTGTGTCATAGGATGTTAATGAGATGGTGACAAAATATTAACATTTACTTAACTTGAAAGTCAAGTCCTTTGGTCTAAACATGTGATTCTGTCATAAACATTAAGTGAGCTGTTAACATTGTGTTAACTGTGTGATTGGTGTGTGTCAGAGGTATCATAGATGATGCTGTTAACTGAATTCTGACTTAAGATCTTCCCCTACAGCATAGCCGAGAAGGGGTTGTCCCTGGGAGGATCCGATGGAGGGGTGAGTTGTGTGGCGTTCCCACTTCAGTTTTCTTTTTACCCCTTTGGCTCTGCTCTCCCTCCGAGGTGAAATGAGGGTACAGGATGTGCAGGCCCCCACAGATGCAGTATACGGACTGTTGTCCACTGAGTGAGACTGCAGGGGATCCAGCAGTGGCCCCTGAAAAATGCATCCACCCAGAACTGTGATGGGACCTTATCTGGGAAAAGGGTATTTGCAGATGTCATTAAGTTAAGGGTCTCAAGATGAGATCATCCTGGATTATCAAGGTGGCCCTAGATCCAATGATAAGAGTCCTTGTAAGAGGAAGGCAGAGGGAGATTTGAGACCGAAGAAGAGGCCATGTGAAGACGGAGCAGAGTGGAGTGACATGCCACAAACCAAGGGGCCCCTGGCACCACCAGAAGCCCAAAGATTCAAGGAAGGATCCTCCCCTGGTGCCTTCAGAAGGAGAAGGACCCTGCTGACACCTTGATCTCAGCCTGCTGGCCTCCAGACCTTGAGACGATGAATTCCTGCTGTTTTAAGCCTGCCATTTACAGCAACCACAGGGAACTCAGACAGGCCAGTGCAGCTCTGCATCTCATCCGCTTCCTGGGTAGCCTTGAGAGTCCGTCTGTGCGAGCACCTTACATTGGAGTTCTCACGTGGTCCCAGTGGGGATCTCCTCACCCAGTGTGTGGGTCCTGGGGGAACATCTGCTCTCCTCTGGATAGTTTGGTCATTATCTCCATGACTCTTATTCTGCAGACTCTTTCCTTTTGAGTTCTGAAAATTAAGCTTCTCCTTTTAGTTTGATTCACTTTAAGGGGAATATTTATTAAAACCTATTTGTGTGTGGACTCTTCTTTTACTCTCTGCTCAGCATTTACATGAAAAGTTTTCTTGCAATGAATCATCTAGGTTTGATATCTTTAAGGGCAGTTAACATTTTTTAAGCCAAGATTGTGTTCAGACAATGCCCCTGGGATGGTCGTTGCATCATTGAGGAAAGACACCCAGACAGGGTAGAGGTGGTCCGTGCTCATGCCCACTCTCCACTTAAGACATGAGGAAGGCCTCCTGGAGGCAGAATGGGCAGGGGTCGGAAATACTGGTGGTTCATTAAAGAGTGATGACCCAGCAGTTCCACTCCTGGGCATTTACGCAGGAGGACGAGAGCATCTCCCATGATAAAAACGTTGTCCACCAGTGTTACAGCTGCCTTATTTGCAATAGCCTGAACTGGGAGCAGCCCACATGTCCATCTCCAGGTGAGTTAGTCACAGGGAGGAGCCAGGCTGAAAGCGAGTGCACCTGCATGACTCCAGGGCCTCCTGTTCTAAAAATTAACCAGCACCTCACACACCTTTGTCCAAATGTCTTGAAACCCAGCCTGTGTGCATTGTCACCCTGACCTGGGTGTGCGAGGACAGGTCTTAGGAACTCGTGTTTAACGTTGGTGGCTTTTAGAGCTCGGTCACCTGCCAGGCAGCCCTCACACCACTCTGCCAACGTCTTTTCCAGGCGTCCATCCTGGACCTGCACTCGGGGGCCTTGTCTGTTGGGAAGCACTTTGTAAACCTGTACAGGTGAGAACCTGGGGTGAGAGGGTCTGCCCATTTTTTATCCAGGAACACCTGAGTGAGACTTGTGTGTATGGATCAGAAGGGCTTCAAGTCTTGGGAAAACCTCGACATTTGCCATCAGGCTGCGGCCAAGTGAGGACTGGGAGATTAAGCTCTCCTGAGGGGCTGGGTCCTCGCTCTCCTTGCTTTACGAGATAGTCTAGTTGGGAAGGGGCTGAGGGATGGGGTCGGAGGGAGAGGTGAGTGGCAGGCCCGGCTCCTAAGAGCTGCCTCCTGAGGGCCAGGAGAAGCAAGAGATCTCCCATCCTTACTAAATGTCACCCCACCTGGTGGCTCAAATGGTAAAGAATCTGCCTGCAATGCAGGAGACCTGGGTTCGATCTCTGGGTCGGGAAGATCCCCTGGAGAAAGAAATGGCTACTCACTCCAGTATTCTTGTCTGGAGAATCCCATGGACAGAGGAGCCTGATGGGCTACAGTCCATGGGGTCACTAAGCATTGGACATAACTGAGCAACTAACAGTTTCACCTGCCAGGTACCACCCTCCCACCCCCCCTCCCTTTTCTCACATGGTTATTGTAGAAAGAGCAGCTGCAAGATAAGAAGGCCCAGCTGGTTCTCAAGGACTTGCTGGTTAACTGGAGGAAAGACTGAATTGAAAGGAAATGTGTTAGTTGCTCAGTCATGTCTGACTCTTTGCAACCCCATGGACCATAATCAGGCTCCTCTGTCCATTGAATTCTCCAGGCCAAGAATACTGGAGTGTGTAGCCATTCTCTTCTCCAGGGGATCTTCCCAACCCAAGGATTGAAGCTGAGTCTTCTGATGGCAGGCAGATTCTTTACTGTCTGAGCCACCAGGGAAGCCCCAAAGGAAATAAGGAAACATTAATAAAATGTCTCATGTTAATACTCCTTATGTTAATACTCCTTATTCTTTTCACAGATACTTTGGGGATAAAATACAAACTATCTTCTCAGAAGAGGACTTCCAGTTGTACCGGTAAGGGAAGGAACGCCTGGGTCAGAGGTGGGGAAGGTAGTGGGGGCCTGGGAGTGCTGGGGTGAGTCCTGCAGAGAACTGGCTCTCAGGTTCCTCATTTTGCACATGATACCCTGTCACATGTGTGTGAACCCACGTGTATATCTGCTCACTTTTCCGCCTTCTCCAGCTCATGTCTTTTTGTGGTGTAGTTTGATGTGGGTTCCATGGACCCGTGGAGAATCCTCTTCAGCTGCTCCGAGTGACACATGTGTCCTCTCGGCAGGGACGTGCGGCAGAAGGTCCAGCTGGCGATCGCCCAGGCGTTTGGCATCAGTGCGTCTTCGCTGCACCTGACAAAGCCCACCTTCTTTTCCCGCATCAACAGCACAGAGGCCCGGACGGCTCATGACGAATATTGGCACGCACACGTGGACAAGGTGAGTGCCCCTGGGGCTTGTCCACTGAAGTGCTATCTGTTCACGTAGTTGGGGTTTTAGATGTTTCCTCTCTGGTGATGCTGTCGAGGAAATAAGACTTGTTTCTCGTGAGAGAAGATGGTGAAACGCATGTTACGGAACAGGGAGGGCCTGGTGGGGACCATCCTCTGCTACTTTTTCCCAGATGCAGAGCTGTCTCTGCCTGAGCCGTGAGCTTCATCGAATGTCACCTGACCCGGCCTTGATTCACCCTTTCTGTTGGGTGGTCTCCCTTGGATATGCGTCTCCTGCCCCTGCCCAGGAGGCCCCCTTTCCCCCCTTTTTTGGGGGGGGTGATCTCTTGACCACTGTGGATTCTATGGATTCCTCTTCTTTGACCTCCTGTTGTTCCCTAGACATGGTGACACCTAATCTATCAATGGTCTTCATCAGCCACAACTGAAGCCCTCTCCCGCCTGCCCCTCAGCCCCACCCTGACCTGCTCAGTCAGCGCGCCTAGCATGGGGCCAGGGGAGAGTTGGCCACAGAAACGTCTGAGGGCTGTTGGCAGTCACCCCAGCTGCAGGTGTGCTCAGGTGACCCCGATAATCTCTGCATTGCTTGATGCTGGAACAAAGGAAGTGAAGTGAAAAATAAGCCAAGGGTTTGGGCAGAAGCTCGCAGATTGGGCTTCTGCCTGAAATTTGGTCAGACATTCATGTGTTTATTTAGTCTCGACTGTTTGAGCTTGACGGAGGAAGGAGCACTTCCCTGTGGTTAGTGAGACTGAGGAACCCAGTATTTAATTAAGCTAAACTGAAGCAGCTGTATGTGGCCAGTTGCTCATCTGAGCCAGTGTAGCTCAGGGGGTTCGAGGGGACTCAGGCTGGAAGTTTGGGCCTCACCCTGGGTGCTCTCGTGGGCTTACAGTTGATCACTGGGTTCAACCTCATCCACCCACAATCAAGCTTCCTGTTCGCTCTCACCTCACAGGTTTAGCAGCCATTGACTCATTGAATAACCATTGTCTAGATGTGTTATTTCATTAGGGAACCAGGGCTGAGACCTTCAGTATAAGATCATCATAGACATTGCAGAGGGGAAAACAAGGTTCTGTGGGGTTGAGGGCAAAGACAGCATGTGCGGAGGACAGACAGGTTCATGCAGCAAATGGGGAAGGGAACCTCGAGTTGGGACGGAGTCCGGAAGAATTTCCCTGCATGAAGAAAGAGCAGCCTTCCACATACTGGGAAGGGTGGGTTTAAGAGAGACAACATTGAAGATAGCCTAGTTCTGTGATCCAACTTCAAAGGAAGAAAGATAAGAAAGATATTCTTTAGGCAGGGAAAGCAAGTCAATAGTGATGAGCAGGGTGGCCTCAGACGTGTTAGAGCTAGGAGGTCTTGTGACAGGGTGTACAGGACCCGAGTGGTTGTCATAGCCAAGGGGTCGCTCATGCATGGATGTGACAAAAAGATGTCCTCCCATGAGGGGACTCCAGGAGTGAAGCATCTCATCCTGGCTGTGAAGCTCTCCAGCCTCCGACTCAGGACAGCTTAGACCCCACCAGCCTCTGTCATCCCCACCACCTGCCAGAGCCTGCCTCCTTCCCAGGTCACTGTGCTCACATGAGTTTGGGGTGGTTCCTTTGCAGTATCTGAGCTGGGTGGGTAGGAGAGGGTGAGGCTATTGGACACCCCCAATCCCGGTCTCTTTCAGGTTCTGTGCAGCTCAGTGGATGTGAGATTCACTGCTGAAGCAACTCAAGGGGACTGCCCTGAGCTGTTCTCAGATTTAAGTCACTTTGGTGTTTGTTTGGTGCCCTGATACCAGATAAGGGACCTCCAAATGGGGTCTTGGTGGGGGATGTGGAGGGAGCCCAGATCTTTGTAGAAAGTCCAGCTCCACAGACCGTGTGGTACTGAATTCACAAGAAGGTAACAGAGTCTTGGTCACCTTGGCAAGCTGGTGCTCAGCAGAGGGTTTTCTGCAATTGGGAGGACAGTGTGAGGCCTGGGTTCTGTCCTTTCCTGAGAACCAAGTCCTCCCACAAGCAGATGGTGACGTACCCTCATGCTTTGCCCACAGGTGACCTATGGTTCCTTTGACTACACGTCACTACTGTACCTTTCCGACTACCTGGATGACTTCGGTGGGGGACGGTTTGTGTTCATGGAGGAGGGGGCCAACAAGACGGTGGAGCCGAGAGCAGGTAGGACTCACAGGTGGACTCTGGGGTGCTTGACTGTGGCCTTTCCTGGGATGCTAAGTTTACAGTTGATTATCTCCTATGAAAATTAACAGGGAAATATGCTGAGTGTTTTCAGTTTTCCCACCTACTCACTTTCCAGCCCCCTGCATCTCCTCCTGTGCATCCCGGTTCCAACAGGTACATTCCTCTTCTGCCTCAGCTTTTCATGGTGTGCAGGTCTTCTGGAGATGATTTTCTGAAAATATTCTTATTTCAGCTTTTTTCTAAAGGATATCTTCACTGGAGGTGAAATTCTGGATTGGTGGGTTTTTTCTTTTTTTAAAAAAAACATTATCCTTTTCCTCTGGCTCCCTTGTTGCCATCACCACTGTCACTGCCCTGTAGTAGCTGCCTCTTTGCTCTCCACCTGCAAGCTGCTCTCTAGTCTCTGGTTTCATCAGTTTGACTATGATGTGCCTCAGTGTGAATTTGTATTTATCCCACTTGAAGTATTTATCCTAACAAGCTTATTGGGTTAAAAGTCAAAGTTTTCATCAAGTAGGGAAAGTGTTGGTCATTATTTCTTCAAATCACCTTTTTCTGCACCAACATGAGCTTCTCTTCCCTCAAAGGCTCCAACACGAGGGGTGGACAGTTTCCTGTTGTCCCACAGGCCAAGAGGAGATTGACTTTTCCTCAGTCTTTTCTTCTCTGTTCTTTGGTGCCTCTGTTTGCAAAGTGTGCAGAAACACTGGGGGCCCCTAGAGACCCCCCACTCTTGCTGCCAGTCAGTGATATTTGATAACTGTGTCTGCAGGGGTGGAGGTGCACAGATGGCATGGATGGGCAAGGAGGCCGTTGAGCCCACTGTGCAGACTGGCCTGGCTGCTTGTCTGATGTCTTAGGTGTGATTGAAACTGGAGAAACCAAGGACAAAATGTCCTTTAACAACTTGAGCCTCAAGAAGTGGTATGACTCCAGATTGCTCTGGGAAAGAGTGTTTTCTTCAGGTCAGGGGCAGCCTGGCTGGTCCAGAGGAGGGTCTGAGTTCCAGGTGTCCCCAGGCCCCCATGCAGAGGTTTCCGTGTGTTGCATGTTTTCTTTTGTTATGCTACTTTCAGGCAGAGCATGGTTCTTTTGTTTACAACCAGAAAACAGTGGACTCTGGGGTAGACTTTTCTCCTCTTTCAAAGATTTAGCAGTCAAGTTCCTGGCAGTGACCTTTGAAGGGAAATGAAGTTGTCATGGAAAAATTGTTTTAATTAATTAATTTGTTTATTTGGCTGCATCTGGTCTTAGTAGTGGCATGTGGGATCTTTCATTGCGGCCCGCAGGCTTAGTTTCAGGTGGGATCTTAGTTCCCTTACCAGGGATTAATCCCATGTCCCCTGCATTGCAAGGCAGATTTCTAACCACTGGATCACCAGGAAAGTCCCTGTCATGGAACATTTGGGGCTGGGCCATGTGGTAGGAACATGGCATCTGTGGGATCCCAGGGCTCCTCCCTAATGACTCCATTAGGGTCAACTCCATTTGTCCTAAAAAAAAAAAAAACTCAGTGGTATGTGTGAGGCCAGTTAAATACTGAAGCACATAGACACTGGGTTCTCTGAACACAGATGGCTAGAGGACCCGCCCACTCCAGGACCTTAGAAGCCCCCTCCTGTGTCCTGTCTTTAGCTGCCCTGGGAGGGAGCTATAGGTGCTGGGTGTTTGCCTTGACCTGTTTTTCCTAATTCTCTGTTAAAACATTGTCATCACCCTCCAGGGTTTGGTTTTGTTCCATGTGTGATTAGAAATAAGATCCTCAGGTGGGCCTGGGGAGGTCACATGGCTTGTAGGGGCCCCTGGGGTGGGTGGCAGGGCCTCACTGCAATTCTAGGCTGACCCACAGAGAGGCTGTGCCCAGGCCTGGGGCATCCTTCATCCTGCTGGTTTGACTCCGAGCCCCGCCTTTCTGCATCAGTCGTTTCTCCAGTCCACCAGGTTCCTTGTGTCCCTGCATTGGCCTGAACGCAGGTCCTCTGAGTCCCAGCTGTGTGTGTGACCTTGAGGTCATGCTCTGCTCTCTCCTCTCCCAGGTCGGGTATCCTTCTTCACCTCGGGGTCTGAGAACCTGCATCGGGTGGAGAAGGTCCACTGGGGCACCCGCTACGCCATCACCATTGCCTTCACCTGCAACCCCGACCACGGCATCTTGGACCCAACACTCATGTAGCTCCAGGTGGCCCGCCCAGCAGCCCTGCCCAGAAGCAGCCATGCCGGACATGCACCCCTTCCCTCCCGCTCAACTCATTTCTACCATTTCCACTGAACAAGGTGCCTTATGAATCATCCCAAATTTTGATTTGCTAATGTTTGATCATTTTTCAACTGTGAGTAAATGGAGGGGACCAGCTTCCCCTCACAAGGATCAGTGTTGACTGTGCTGTGCTGACGTGGGGCCCGGGAGCTGGCAGGGCAGCCACACCCTCCTTTCTCAGGAAGGAGTCTTGTGCCCAGGGTGGAGTCCCTATTTGTCAGCGGACAGAGGGTCATTCCCTGGCCACTGGAGACTGACTTAAGTGCAGACGAAGCCAAGTGGGGCCAGCAGCCTCCGCTCGGGGAAGCAGAATCAGTGATCATGACGCCTTGGAGAAGGTTCTGGGGGGCAGGCAGCTCCAGGGGCAGCAGTAGTGGGGCTGGGAGGGCTGATGGTGCTGGATTCTGGGTGGAGGTGAGCATGTGATATTCTCATAGCTCTGTGCAGAGCACCCCAACGCTGCCGGCCCCTGAGAGTCACCCTGACACTGTGTTCATGCCAGGCTGGGCTCTGCTCCATCACCGGCCAGGGTCCCTGACACAAGCCTGGAGTGTGTTCCCAGTGTGGCCATCCTTAGCTCACCCGGGGCCTCCTTTCCAGCTGAGGGTCTGTCTGCACAAGTTCAGGTCTTTACAACCCCCTCCTCGTCTCAGAGCCATCCATGCCTTTTACGTAAAAGTAATGGTCAGGGGAGCCAGGAACGGTAAATAGACCAGCCATGGGGGAGGCCTGGGCAGCACAGCCTAGGGGGAGGGTCATGTTCATCAATTGGCTTCTGCCAGGGTTGGGCAAGGTTTCAGGGCCTCCCCACAAAGCATCTGGCCTGGGGTTTGTGTACCTGCTGGGAGAAGAGTTAGTCATCCTGCCCCACCCTCGAGTACAAAGAGAGCCCCAGAAATGGCTGTGGGGGCAGGACTCTCCTGGTCCCCCTGACCCCGGAGGTACCACAGCACCTTCTCCTCCGCCCACTCAGTCTGGACACATGCCCCCTATGTTAGAGGAGGCTGCACCCTTGGCCACCACAGCCCCACGGGTTCCCCAAGCTCTGCAGCCATCAGGCTCCTACAGGGAGGGGCAGAGTTTCTGGACCCTGGGATGTGCCCTTGTGAGGCCTGTGAGGCTTAGGTGAGGGTCTGGAAGCTGGGACCCCTGGGTCTGCACCTCGGTCTGCTGGGAGTCCCTCCTGCCCACGGTGATAACGTGTATGTCTCAGCACTGTGGGGGCTGAGTTTCCATGTTCAGATGATGTGGGGTGTGCTCCCCTCTGGATCATGACCACAGGTTGTGGGGAGGTGGGGCCTCCACCCTGACAGGAGCCTGGATCGTGGTTCCTGTTTCAAAAGGACTTTGGGCAGATCTGGGAAGGATGAAGGCCAGGTTCTGGGTGGAAGACCGGAGTGACCTTAGGGTCGCGATGCTTGGACACATTGTCTCTAGGTTGGGCCAGCGGCCTCAGTCTGTGCAGGAAAAGCTATCTCCTCCCATCCTGGTTGTCCTCTGGCTTCTCCCATTTTGGCTTTTCAGAGGTTGGTTGCTCTGGTCTCGGAATGGGATGCTGTGAACTCTGATAGGAAAGCCCAGTGCGGGCCTCACTTTGTTCTGTAACTTTTGAATTATCTGAGTGATGCTATACCCTCAATTTGAGGATGGGCAGACATCCCTGGGTGTTCCATGGCTCACCTGGCCACTCGCTACATCTCGGGGCAGTGGAGGGAGGGGCAGGCGTGGGTCTGATGGTTTAGTTGTGGCTGAAGTGTTTTGGAAATAACTAAGATACTGGTTTTAATGGACAGTCTTTACTACTTATCCTATTCATACTCATCACAGAGGTTCTTGGACAAAGAAATAAAGATATTTGGGCGAAAACAAGAATGTCCTTCATTTAAAGAAAAAATGTGTAAGCCACAGAGATGTATGTGCACGTGCTGGGCGGCCCCCCAGCAGTGCTCACCTGGGGCCTCGTGAGCTCCTCAGTCCTGTGGGGAGGTCCTGACCGAGGGTGGACGTGGTCTGTTCCAGGGGGAAGTGGGGTTCCCGACATACCCTCTGCTGAGTGATGAGTGACTTATTTGCTACTAAAAAGTGTTTAGCATCTGAATCAAAGAAAGTGAGCATTAGTCTCACTGCTGGAAAGAGGGGCTTGCCGCTCTGGCTCTCCCGGCGAGCCAGCCACCAGGGCCAGGCCTGAACACGGCTGAACCTCCATGAGAGTTGAAGCTGAAACGTCAGGTCAGGAGCTGACCCAGTGGGATGGGACCTGAGCTGGCCTTCCTCCCTCAGGCTGCAAGTTACCTTTCCTGCCCTGCACAGGAGAAACGGGCAAGAGATTGCAGAAGTGGCCGCAGTGTGCCAGGGAGGGTGTCCAGGGCAGATGTGGCCCCACCAGTTGTGCGAGAGTTGGGCTCGGCAAGCACAGGGAGGGTGGGGTCGCTTGTGTCCACCTTGAGGCTGGCTTTGCCGGTCACAGCCCAGTGCCTCCGCTGTGCCAGGCCTCTGCCTTCTTATCGGGTGGGCAGGTGCAGCTGATGCCTCGCCCAGCACAGTGGTGCCCAGGCCTCAGGGCAGCCCAGGAAGAGGAGAGTCTTGGGGTTTGGGGAGGCTTGGAAGGTGCTCAGCAGCAACAGATGGCAGGGCCAGGCATCAGCACGAGCAGACAGGAAGGACGTAGCTGTGCCATCCCCATGGTTTGCGTGAGGCCCGTGGGCAGGGGCCACAGAGCAGGGGGCAGTAGCTTCAGGGGGTTGTTGCAGGGGCCACAGGGCTGTTACTGGAGGAATGGGAGATTTACAGAAATCTCCGCCTCTGTCCACCCCATCTCAGGGCTGATCCAGAGCAAAACACCAGTCTGTTTGTTCCCCTTTGAGTTACAGCTGGAACTGCCTTGAAGGGTCTTGGGATCCATGCTGGTTGTCAGTCTGGATCTTCTAATCCTGAAGCCACTTCGCTTCCTTGTTCTCCCCTGCAACACGGTCTTCACACGAGAATTGGAACCAAGCCGCCCCAGTCCCCACCAGCCCTCAGCCCCCAGGCAGCACCAACTCCCAGGCACCTTGTGGGCTTGCGCTGTGGGGCCTTGGGTGGGCCTTGTGGTCTTGCGCTGAGGGTTTTCTCATGCAGTCTAGGGAAGTGGTCCCCACTGCCAGCCCCCAATTGATGGCATCTCTGCCCTGCCCACTGGGTACTGGCTCATTTGCCTTCTGAAGTCACAGCATCTCAGGGCCTCCCACACCTTCTAGAGGTTTTCACAGGGAGGGGGAGTGTGGGGACACTTCTGCTCATCCCTGAGACTAGGGGACCAAGGACCTAAGACTCCAGTGACGTTAGTCCTCAGTGATGCAGCATCTTCCAGAAACCAAGCCAGTCACACCAAACTCTGGGCCCTGGCAGTGCTCAGCCTGGAAAGGAGGCGCGGGGGTGGAGGGGGGCGGGCAGCAGGTGGGGGCAGCGAGATTTTATACCCCAGCGTGTGTACAATCTGAGACACGTCGACAAATTACAAAGCAGTAAAGCAGATGAGATGGAATAGCAGATTGAGGCCAAGCAGGGGAGAATACCAGTGAACCAGACATCAGTCAAACTTCAGGCTGGAGAGTCCTGGTGGCCCCAGGGAAGAGGGAGACATCCTCAGTCCACCTCCAACCCATCTCGGGGTCTCCTCAGATGCACTGACATGTAAATACCAGTTTCTTATCTTGATCTTGAGTTTCAGGAGAAGTGTAGCGTCCGGATTCCTCCCCAGAAGAGGCCCTGCAGGCTTCTACCATCCCGGCCCCCGCCCCCTCTCCGATACCCCTCTGTAACCATGTTCACCCCCGGGTGCCTGAACCTCCCCTGCTGGCCAGCACACCGTGCCCTGCAGAGCAGTGGGAAGGGCCTGGACCAGGGTGGATGACTGTGCTCTGTCTCCTGCAGATCTGTGGCCCCACCTTGATGTTCCTTCCATCTCAGCACCTTTGAGGCCAAGCAGATCCCAGTGGAGCTGGGGGTGTAGGTCAGCCCCCCTTCCTGAGGCCATCAGGGACACCACTCCCACCTGCAGCTTGGGGGTCATGGCTACTACCCTCCATCCCAGTGGACCCAGAAGGTGGGGGCTTGGAATCTTGCTGTGGCCACACACTTGGCCAGGTGCCCAGCTTGAGCCCCTTGCCCCTGCCAACTGTCCCTGGGTTTCCCAGACATGGGGGTACTTACCTATCTCTCCTCATTCCCCTTGATAAAGAACAGACAGCTGGGGGACACTCAGGAAGGACCTCATTCCCGAAAAATTCTGCTGAACGGGGAGGAGGAGGGAGGGGAGAGGAAAGCGAGGTGGGTGGATGCTGTCCAGGGTCTCTGCACACTCAGGGTCGGTTCTGGGGCAAGACCTCCTTCCCAGGAAAAAGCTGGCCATGTGCTTATACCTACTGCCCACTCCCAGAGTCCCCGGCCCCCCCACGCCCTCCCTGCCCACCCCATGTAGCCAAACCTCCCCCTTTCCCTGCCCTGTAGGGACTCCCAGGCACTAGCAAGGTTTGTGGGGTGAGGGGGATGTGGCAGGGAGGTAGGGGCCGAGCAGTGGGTGTTGTAAGGTGAGTGCAGAGAAAAAGTGGGTGAGCAGGGTAGTCAAGCAAGAAAAGGAAATTTATTAGAGGGAAAAGAGAGGGTGACTGGCTCTTAAGGAGAACTAGTGTTCTCCCTTTCTGACGGAGTCCTTCTTATACCCGACCAATGAAAAATTCTTTGAAGGGATGGTCACATAGCCAGAGGTCTGGAATCTGGTGATCTCACAGCTTTGAGAAGATAGGCGCCAGTGAGATAACAGGATGCCATTTGGGCAATTTGGTCAGTCTCATGGATCACTGTGATTTATTCTTTGTTTGCAAGGTTGACATAACGAGCCATCTTATCAGTGAGACCCCATGTGGGCCTATCAGTTGTTCTCCTGTGCCTGTGTGCCTATGAGGACAGTGCAGGGTGGGGGTGGAGTCGCTGTTTCCTAGGGACCCCCGCCCTCCATGCCCACCAGCTCCTCGGAACCCTCACTGAGGCCTCACATCCAGGGTGCGTGGGTCTTGCCTTCTGGGGCCGGGCTTCAGGCACAGACCCTCAGAGGGGGATCTGGACCGCTCAGCCGGATTCAGGACCCGCCCAGGAGACCCCAGCTGGCACCCCAACTTCACTGTCAGCTCAAGCAGCCCTCCCACATCTGTCACAGGTGGGCATGTGGGCTCATGTTACTCCTTCAGCACTTCCCCCGTCCCTATAATCATTCATGCACCAGGACGACCTCCTGGCCAAGTCTCCTGGGCTTCAGCCGCCCACTGCCCAGCATGGCGTATCGTGAGGCACACATGGTCCATCCTAGCTCTGCCCAGCTGCCGCAGCTTGGGGAAGATGCAGGATGAGGGGAGGAGTGTGGAACATTGGGAGACCAAGGGCAGAAATGGAGGTTCCCCATCCCCCGTCAGGCCCCAGGCCTGGCCTCGACTCGTCGCGGCCCTGGGGAAGAATCTTGGCATGGGGCAGCTAACTCTGATGCCCAGGCAGCCTCGGTATTTCACACTGACACACAGTTTTGGGTTGAGACCAGGCTCTGGGCTTTCAATCACACTGTGGGGTGCCTCAGGCCATGAAGGGCAAAGGGGGATGGACCCACTGAGCTGAGGCTGGGTGCTCCTGGCTTTTGTGGGTCCCGCATGGCCTGGTTCCTCAGCTGTGAAGTGGGAATAAAGAGAATTTTGTAAAAAAAAAGATGACCCAATGGTGAGCTCACTGAGGGGCCCTCCTGGGGGCCAGGGAATTTGCACATGGAGGAAGGGCAGAGGGGGTGAACTGGAGTTCCTGGGCCACCGAACACCCAGCTGCCACCTGGCTCTGATCCTGCTCAGCGCTCAGGCCCACCAGGCCTCCGTCTCCATAGCTCCAAGAGGGGAAAGGCGGAAGGACAGAGCCATCAAGCCTGGGGGCCCGCCCTGGGCAGCTCAGGGGATGGGGCTCTCCTTGCTTGGCCCCAGGAGAATCCCCCACCCCACCCCCTGCGTGGGGCTGGGCCCTCAGCCAGCCTGGGAAAGGCAGAAGTCTGGTGCTCTTGGCTGCTGGCCGTTGGCAACCTCTTGGTCTTCCTACTCAGAGCGTCATCCGTCTGGAATTTCAATGGAAAAACCTGCTCCTGCAGGTGGCCCTGGGGCTCTCAGATTCCCAGTTTGGTGGTCTGTGGGTGTATAGGGCCCAGGCTAGACTCTGGCCCCGTGTGGGGTGGGGGCTCCCACCTTCTGCTGGCTAAGCTCCCTCCTCTCTTTTGCCTGGTAGGTATGTAAGTAGAGGTGCCTGTGAGCCGAGGGCTTTCTCCAGGACTGAAAGGAGCCCCAGCATCCTGTCCCCCAAGCCTGGCCCTTCAGATGGGCATGTTCAGGTGTGGAATCAGGTCAGAGTTCAGGTCTCTGCAAACTGGCTGGGCCACCCTACAGGCAGGACCACTGTCGCCAGTACTGCCTGCCCCCGAACTCCATTTGATACGAATGGTCTACAAAAGCAGAGAGAGCTCCCTGGGCAGGTAAACAGGGGTGTCTCCTGGTTGTAGGTGCAATCCAATTCCCAAAGAATGAGTTCCTGAAAAAATTAGGAGTAGCGGAAACTTTGGACTGTGTTTCTTTGTTGATGAGAAATTTACACCAAACGCGGCAGCCTTGGGCATGCGGCCCAGTGACTCGAGCACTCTGTGTGCTGGTGCGAGAGCTGGGCTCTCTCCACCTCCCACCCCTGGGGACCCACGGAAGATGGGAGGGAGGGACTTGGGGCACAAGTTTGTGGACTGGGACAGGCCACTCTCCTGGGTCTGAAAAAGCCTGCGGGTCAGCAACTAAATCCCGGCCAAGGCTGAGCCTCTTGGAAACTGTCCGGCCTGAGGGGCAGGAATGTGCCTGCACCTGGTAAATCCATCACCCGAGCCTCCACCACTAGGCTCCTGGATGCCCCTGCCTCCTGCGAGCTTGGCTGTGAACTCAGCTGTGAACTCATCCGCCCCTGGTTCCTTCCCCCCTCTACCATCTCCAGGAAGACAGACGACAGAATATGAGAGGGCAGCAGGTCCCTAGTAGAGGGACACAGTTTGTCCATTCATACATTCATTCATTCATTCCCCAGTGGGTGCCGGCCACCACTGTCCTAGTCACAGGCCCCACAGCCTGCCTGATCACTGTCCCCACTCCTTGTTTTTGCTATAGGAACTGTGGGGAGTGGGGTGGGAAAACTCAGAGAAGAGGGTGCAGGGGGTGAGGATGGGATGGGGAGACATGCCCACAGGCCTGGCACTGATGCAGTTGGGCACCCAGTGTCCGTGGCTCTGTGCCCAAGGTCTTCTAGAGGAGCTTCACGCACCAACCCTAGGAAAGACCTCCCCATCCAGCCCATACCCTATTAACCCAGATTCATGGGAGCCCTGCTGGAACAAAATCCATATTCACAAAACATTCCATTGGAGCACAGTTAGTGTCTCACAGAGGGATCCCGGCAATCTTCTATGAAAAGAAATTCGTTCCCCCGATGCAGGGTGGAGGCTGGGGGTGGCCCTGGGCAGTGGTCAGGGACCCAAGTCAGTGCAGTGGTGCTTTGTAAGCTGTCAGGAGCACCATGGGCTGAACCTGGCCTTGGCATTTTGCCTCTTCATCTGCAAGTCTGGAGGTTGGGTGGCTGGCATTTAAGTGCCGAGACCTCATCCATCACCCTGAGTGACCTTCAGCCTGAATGCTCATCCATCAGACAGTCGACAGGCTGCTCATCACCACTGCTAACTACCACTGCCCTGGAGGCCCGGGCTGGACTCAGACAGCAGGTCCTCTTAGCTCCTGACATCCTGTGCTGTAGGAGAGGAGCACCCGCTGCACCTCCCATCCTTCTCCCTCACTTCCCACCCGCTCCCACTCCTCTCTCCCCCATCCCCTCCTCCTCCTGTCTTCCCCCATCCCTCTCCTTTCCTCCTCCCTCCCTCTTCCCTTTTCCACACCCTCTACTGGCCCCTCTGCCCAGCAAGGCGGTGGCCCCAGGTGAGACTTCCACCTGGTTTCAGGTGCTCAGTTTGGGTCTGATTCTTGCAGAGTGGACAGGGACACTGTCACCATTTTCTGGAGTGGTGGCCCGTGTCCCGCTCCCTCCCTCCCAGGTTACCTGTAAAGCAGCTCCGTGCACAGCCTGGTGGTCCCCTGCACAGGAGGAGCAGAGGCTGTCATCCAGGACGTCCAGTGCAGACTGTTGGGTCACTGGGGACCCTGACAATGGGGGAAGGATGCCTGAGCAGAGAGGCCCAGGCCCAGTGGCACCTGTGGGGGCATGAGATTCTGGGGCAGGCAGGGAAGGGACAGGAGGCAGGCGGGGAGCAGCCCACCCCAGGGAGGGCTATGCAGGGCAACGCCCCTCACTACAGGCCCCAGGGTTTATCAGGCTCCAACTGTGGTTGGGGTGTGTGGGGCTTAAGGTCAGAGGGCCCCAGCACCCAGGGGTGAACATCCCTTTGGGGCTTCCCTGGCTCTGTTCCCTATGACCTGCTCCCATGGCATCCACACTGCCTCCCATGGTGTCCACACCGCCAGATCTCCAGCAAAGCCCTGTGGTCTTAAGCTCCAGATAACACAAGGCAATTTGCAGAGCGAACCCCGGGTTCGAAGCCCTCCTCCCTGCCTTTGAACTGTTGGAAAATACTCGGCACTTGGAGAAGCCCCAGCCTCCCAGCAGGATGTGAGGCCAGCCAGGCCTGTGGATGTGCCTGGTCAGTATCTTCCTGGGGACAGGGGACAGGAGACCTGGTCAGGGCCTTCCCCGGGTCATGGGGATGGGGTGGTGACCTATCCAGTGCCTTTCTGGGGACATGGGGAACTGGTCATAAGGGTTCAGACGACCCGTAGAACCAAGACAATCCACAGTGAAGGTGGCCATGACGATGTCCCCTTCTCCTGAGGGGCCCTGCTGGCTGCCCCTCCCTCGGTACATGTTACCAGGTGGGGACACCCCAGGTTCCTGGGACAGAGCTGGAGGTAAAGAAGCCTGGACTCACTCCTGTTGGAAGCCGAGGTGATGCGGATGGGAAGGGGGGTGCCCCTGCCCCCACCAGCCTGCCACCACCCATCGAGCATGGCCTAGGGCCCCAGCCCTGCAGACGCGTGACTCAGAGAGACGGTCGCCATCACAGAGCCACCTGTTTCTAATCCAAGTTTACCCAGAACAGCTGCCCTTCTATCAAAACAGTGCCTGCCCAGAGCGAGGGCAGGGTGGGCAGGATGGAGAAGCTAGGAGGCCAGGAGCCCTCATGCAGGGCGGCTGGAGGGGTGGCAGATGCATGGCCACACGGGTGGTCATGGTAGCCCTGTTCATTTAGGAAAAAGGTGGAAGCACCTCAAATGCCCACAACAAACACGTGTTCATCCACGGGGGCACAGTCAACTCTGCCCACGCTACAAAAGGGCGTCTGTTCCCGGAACGTGGCGGGTGGGGCTCCTCCAGGCACTTGAAGGTCTTCCAGCAAAAACGGAGGTTTCTGGGAAAGAAGGAATTCTGCCCCAAGGCTGCAGTGTCTTCTCCTGCCCGAGTTTCCAGCCCACCAGCCTGCTGCCCTACCCGCCAATGGATCCCAGACATGCCAGTCCCTTAATCACTATACCAATTCCTTCAAAGAACCTTTTAATATTTATATGTCTGTCCTATTGGTTGATTTCTTTGGAGCTCCCTGCCTGACAGGACAGAGGAGCAGGCTCTACAGTCCAATGGGGTCACAAAGAGTCAGACACGACTGAGCACGCACACTCAGCCTGACAGATGCCCTGAGACTGAAGTGTGATGTTGGTTACATGACTCTGTCCTTTCACTGAAAATCATTACTTGTACTTTCAGTGGGTGAGTTTTATGGTGTGAAACTGCCCCAATAAAGTTGTAGCATTTGAACAGGAGCCCTGACCTGCTATTCTAGAGCCCTATGCTAGCTACACACAAGCTCACCCCGGTTGGCCCCTCACTTCAGGGCTCTCTGCTGTCCGGCTTGCCAAGAGCCAGGCACCGTGCCTGATGGGCTGACGACTGTGGGTCTTGAGCTAGACTAGGCCTCCATAAATCACCAGTCCCTGACTGGTGGGTCCTGGGGGCCTGTGGTGAGGGGAGAGGGAGGGGCTGTGGGCGGTGGATCCAGGGAGGTTGGCCAAGCCGTAGTAGGCCAGTAGGAGTCTCCACGTGGCTGTGTGCGTGAATGCACAGGTGTGAGAGCCTGCTGGACATTTTTAAGCACTCTGAAACACTCTAGGTGTTATCGTGAGGCTCCCCAGGAGGGTGGGCACTTCTAAGTGGGAGGTGGGAAGACAGCCCCCGCAGCTGTCTCAGGCCCGGCAGTGGAAGCTCGGCTGGCCCACCTGGGAGCATTAACCAGGGTACTCAGATCTTAAATTTGGGGCCAAAAATGTGAGTTCTCAGCATCACGCCAAGAAATAGTGCAAAGAACACCTTCACAAGTGCACATGAATGGGGACTGCAGGGACACTTGGGTGGGGGAGGGTCTCTGTTTTCCAATTTTGGGGCATTCTGGGTAAATCCTGGAATCAGGATTCAGGAAGCAGAGACCTGGGGTCTTGATCAAGGTACAAACTTTGGGCTGTTTTTTCCCAAAACATTGGGGGTCCCAAGTGGAGCCCCTCACACTCCATAGTTAGGGGCCAGATCTCCACCTGCCCACACATTAGGATCCAGTCAAGGCCTTAAGTCTGATGTGTGTGCAGCCATGGCTGGGGCCCAGATGTGCGATGTGAATTAGGGGCACAGTGTGGAGTGAACTGGTCACCGGAGAGTGGGATAGGGGTTGGGGTAGGTCCAAAATCTTTCCCTGTGGGTCTGGCTCTCTGTGGGCAGGGCCTGATGATCTTGGTGTCCATAGGAGGTCCAACTGGGATGCTGTACACAGGAGGCATGAGATTAAACCCCTATGTGTGTTGTATATGATCTACCCCTCACTGTCCCCCCAAGGTCTGGGGAGGGAGAGGCAGGTGAGCTGCAAATGGGAGAGTAATTCTGGCTCATGGTTTCAGTTTGGGCTCCAAGTTCCTGCCCTGGAGTGATGTCCCAGGCGCCCGTCCTCCCTGAACAGGTTGAGGCTGGTGGCTCCCTGCCTCACTCGCCCCAGGGTCTCAGGCCCCACACCCCAGGGCCTGGCTCAGGCCGGATGGCACCCACCCACCACGTCAGGAAGGCCAAATGGCCAGACGTGTTCCCTCCCCGGTCAGGCAGACGGGCTCCTCCAAGTGTAGGAGGACGTCCTGGGGGTCCTGCCTCCCTTGACACCCCACCCACACAGCTGTGGCAGAGAAGGCTCAGGGAGCTCAGCGTTTATTGTTCCAGGTACTGAAGCTGTGAGGGATGGAACCACATGGCAGTTGGGAGGAATGGGTGCCACCGGGGCTGTGCTCCCGCCAGGAGGAGGGTCCCATGCAGGCAGCTTGCGTGGCAACATGGTGTCACCTGCCACAGTGTACCCTGTCATGCGTCAGGTACACACTCACATCTGCAGGGGGCCAATGAAGACTCCACTCACCACAGTCTTCCAGAGCTTGCCCTGGGCCCGAGCCTCCTGCAGACCCTCACAGATGGACAGGGTGGGGAGCACTTCTGGGCATTATGAGGAAAGTGGCTGTGCTGATGGAGCTGAAGTGAGTGGGGGGTGAGGGAGAGCTGGGAAATTTCTGGAAGAGAACTGAGGAAGGGCGGCAGACAGTGGGGAGGGTGGTCCAGGAGGGACCTGGGCTCTGGGGGCCACTCCCCTGGCCTACCCCCAGGGCCCACAGGGAGGCTGGGGACGCTCAGACGCAGAGACTCCCAGGGACTGCCTGGGACAGAGCGATGGTCTCAGTGGCCTGCTGGCTGCTGGAGGACACGGAGCGACCCGAGCCGCATTGGCAGCGGGTGTGGCCCTGCGGGAAGCTGCGGACGCCCACAGGCCCACTGGTGCTCCTGCTGTGGAGTGAGCGTTGGCGGTAGTCACGATAGTTCTTGGTGAGCAGCGTGTAGAGGAAGGGGTTTACACAGCTGTTGCCATAGGTGAGGCAGGTGGTCAGGTAGTTGACGATGCGGGCGGAGCGGGGAGCGAGCGGTGGGGCCCCGCAGTACTGGGCAAGGAGCTGCCACAGCCAGAAGGGCAGGAAGCAGGCCCAGAAGAGCAGCACGATGCCCAGAATCAGATAGAGCACCCTGGGGTTGGGCAGCCGCCGTGTCTGCGTGAAGGAGGCCCGCTGCGACAGCCAGTAGGCCCGGGCCAGGCGGACGTAAAGCAGCCCGATGACCACCCCGGGCCCTACGATGCTGGTCCCGAAGAGCAGTGTCAGGTAGGCACGGTGGGTGCGCTGGCCCCAGGCTGGCAGACAGAGGCTCTTGTGGCCCCTGCGGACCAGCCGGATGGCCAGCATCATGGGCAGTGCCAGCAGCAGTGCCAGCAGCCATGTGCCCAGCGCCAGGACCTTGCGGTAGCCCTTGGAACGCTGCACCATGTCCAGCGGCCTCACCACGGCGGCGTAGCGCTCCCTGCTCATGAGGGTCAGGGTGAAGATGCTGGCGTGCATGGTCAGGAAGTCCAGGCTGAAGAGGACGCGGCAGCCCATGTCGCCGAAGTGCCACCTCTTGGTGACATAGGTAGCTACAATGAAGGGGATGCTGAGCAGGTAGAGGAGGTCTGCCAGCGCCAGATTGATGACATAGATGTACATGGAGGCCGAGGCATGCAGGAAGCGGCACATGACCGTCAGCGTGTACACGTTGCCTGCCATGCCCACCACGCCCATGGCCGAGAGTACCACCCCGATGGTGCCCGTGGCCACCAGATCCTCCAGGGAGTTGGGCTCCGTCGGGCTGGCCAATGAGCTGTTGATGGACGCATTGGGGACACCAGAGAGTTCGGGCATGGCGCTGCCCATCGTAGCCGGCACCGGGAACCTGCTCAATGGCTCTGGGCTCAGCGCCATCTCTGCCACCTCACGCTGGGCTTGGGGCTGGGGCCTGCTGCTCCTTTAGGTAGAGAGAGGGCATCTGTGGGCGACAAACTTGTCCTGCGGGAGAGGATGCCCATTAAAGATGCAGGTCAGGCACCCCTTCCCACTCCCAAGAGGCCATAAGAGGCCACAGTTCCCACAGGGCTGGGGAGGCCTGCAGAGAGACAGGACTCACCAACTGTGATGCCCCCTTGGGGACTCTCCATGCAGAACTCTAATACTCTGCCTCAGTTCCCCAGCTATCCAGGGGGACCAGAGAACCACCCAGACCGGTTGCCCCCCATGAGTGCCCCAGTAGCACTCCCACCCTGGGCCACAGTGCAAGTTCAAAGGCCTCTCAGCTGGCTGGCCTTTCCTGAAAATCAGAGCACAGCAGGCATGAACCAGGATGGTTCACTCCTGGATGAATCAGGAGTCCTCACTAGGTCTCCTCACTTCCTCATCTGTGAAGGGCAGGGAAGCCAGGCTGACCCCTGTGTCCTTCCTCCCCCTTTAGTTCTCCTGTATGTTTTAAAAAAATACATTTTGTTCAGATTGCAAAAGTAATATCTGCTCACTTTAAAGTTCAAATAGGAAAATATGTTAGATAAAGAGGGGAAAGCCCTCATAATCTTCCTTTATTCACATGAGGGAAATAAACCTGGTTCCCATCTCCCACCACACAAGAAAACAATTCAAGGTGTACTGTGTACCTGTATGTAATAGATTAAATCAACTAATTAATCAAGCTCTGGAAGAAATATAGGAGAATATCTGCACGACCGTGGGTAAGCAAAGATTTCTCAGAAGAAAAAAAAAAGCAAAAAATACTTGCAGTAAAAGACCCACCAATTGGATTTCATGAAAATTAAGAACTTCACTGAGAGAGTAAAAGATGTAAACCATGGACTGGGAAAAGATTATCAGAAGACACATATCAGACAAAGAACTAGTAATCAAAATACATGAAAGAACTACAAATCAATAAGACCAATGACTCAACTGAAAGAAAAAAAAGACAAAATTTGAACAGGAAATTCGTAGAACTGCTGGGAGGACATGAAGGAAATGAACTCCTGAACTGCTGGTGGAGGACAAGAGCAGTGCAGCCGCCTGTGGCAAACAATCTGGCACCCTCAGTAAAGTTGGACACACGTCTGTCCTCTCAGCCAGCAATTCTACTCTTAGGTTTATGCCAAGAAAAATAAGTGCAAATGGCCGCAAAAAGCAAGAGTGAGAAAGTTCATAGCAGTCAGAAGCTGGAAACCACCCAAACGTCCATGAATAGTAGTGTGGATAAAGAAACTGTGACCCCCACCCCCACCCCCCGCATAAAAATGCTCCAAGGCAATGAAGAAAATGAAATTATTGAACAGTCAACAACTTGATGAAACTCAAATATGCTCTGTTGAGTGTGGGGGGTGGGGGAAACAGAAAGCACACACAAAGAATACACACTGTAATTCCCTTTACCTGAAGCTGGGGAAAAGGCAAAATCTCTATGAGTGGTTGAAGAGGGTGTCAACTGGTAGGGAGCACCAGAGAGCACTTCGGGAAACGGACTTTGCTATGTTTTCATGTTACACAGGTGTCCTGGTGGCTCAGATGGTAAAGAATCCGCCTGCAATGCGGGAGACCTGGGTTGGACCCCTGGGTTGGAAAGATCCTCTGGAGGAGCGCATGGCAACCCACTCCAGTATTCTCCCCATGGACAGGGGAGTCTGGCGGGCTAAGCAGTCCATGGGGCCCCCAGGAGTCAGACAGGACTGAGCGACTAAGCACAGACATGTAAAAACTCCTGGAGTTGCACACCCATGACCCGTGCTTACTGTGTGAAAATTATCCTCATAAGAAAAAAAAAAAAAAGAGCTAAAACTTGAATACTTGAATGAGAGAAGAGGCCCCTCTATCGCTCGATCTCCCCACATCCAGCGATAATGTGGCCAGATAAAACTGGCTCCCGGTTTTTTCCCTCTACAGGTACAGCGTTCGCACTAACATGGATAAACTCGGGGCGTCCAAACGGCGTGGCGTGGTCTGAGCCCTCGGTGCAGAAGGGCAACCTGGGTGCAGAGACGCGCCGCCCTAGGCCCCCTGCCCGCGGGACCTGCCCAGCCTCGGATCTGGCGAGGGGAGCTGGGGTCCTTCCTACCGGCCTGAGGCGCCCTCCGTGGCCGCAGCCCCCAGTGCGTCGGGGTTCCAGAGCCCTCCTCCAGGGGCTACCGCGAACCCGGAGGAAGACCTTCCAGAAGGGACGCGAAGCCGCCGCCGAGCCTACCGCGCACACCTCACCGTTCGCCACCCTCCGAAGCGCCGCGCATCTCCTCGGGGGGGCGCTGGGAGGGCTTCGTGGCCGAGCGATCCTGCCGGGGATGGTGCGGGCCGGCGGAGAGGGCGCCCCGCGCCCCGGATCCTGGTCCCTGCTCCCGCCCCGCACCCTCGCAGTGCCTGCGCCCACCTCCGTCACCGGGCTGTCAGGTGTGGGCGCCGAGCCCTCCGGGGTCGTGCTCTGGACTGGCGCTTCGTCGCCAAGCGTCTCCAAACGCTTGGCGCGGCACGGGAACCTTTCCGAGGGCTCTGCCCGAGAGGGTCGTGCAGAGGACCTGGGGGCTCCTAGGGGCGCGTGGTGGAAGGGAGCCCGCCCGCCGGTCTCGCCGGGAGAGCCGCGCTCCGCGCCCAGGCCCCTGTCGCCGCCGCCACCTGCCCGGCTGCCAGCTGGGAATGCGCGGTGGCCCTGAGCCCGGCCTGGATATTAATAACCCGGGGGAGGGGGGCGGCTGGAGAGGGGGCGAGGATGCGCTGCGGTGGGGGGAGCCACGGAGGCCTGGGGAGGAGACGGCAGCAGGGGCGGGAGCTGGGGGAGCGCAGTGAGAGGGCAGATCACGGCGCAGCTGGAACCCCAGACGCATCCGTGGGGTGAAGCTGAGTCCAGCCTGGCTGGCCCCACCGCGGAACGTCTCTGCTTCCCTTCGCCCTCTGCACTCCACCACCCCTCAGTTTCCCAGGCACTGAGCCTCGGACTCGGATTCAGATTGTCAGTCAAGCCCTGGACCCTGCTCTGCACCTGGTGGGGACGCAGTGGGTGGAGGGTGGTTCTGAGAGACTCCTGCGAGGCCAGGACCCAGTGTCATTAAAGACAGTCATAATGTGCACTCGTCACTATTTCCAAAACCTTTTATCAAGGCAAACCTTTCATAGTTCCCATTAAACAACTCCACATCCCACTCCCCCAGCCCCTGACAACCACCATTCTCCTTCGGTCTCCATGGATTCCACTACTCTAAGGACCTCCTTTGAGTGGGACCATACATTTGTCGTTTAGTGTCTGGCTTCGTTAACTTTCTATGATGTCTTCGAGCTTCCTTCATGTTGTAGCAAGGGTCAAAGTTTCCATCCTTTTCAAGACTGAAGAGTATTCTGTGAAGACTGAAGAGTAAAGTATTCAGAAGACTGAAGAGTATCTTCTGATTGAAGATAAACCGCTTTGTTTATCCTTTCATCCCTGATGGATTCTTTTGGTGATGGTGACTAGTGCTACTATGAATATTTTGATTTATAATTTTCTGTTCCTTTTATGCATCATGGTCCTTTCTTTATTTCTTTGAAAAATCCTAACCATCCTTAGTTGTCAGATCTTTTCCAGATGACTCCATTTTCAGGGACTCTGGGGCCCTTTGCGCACTGCTCTCCACTCCTCATTGACCCTGAGCCTGGAGGCTCCTGGCATGGGGGTGTGCCTGGGTCACCCCACTGCTACTCTCAGAAGGTGGACTCATAGGCAGGTCTTCCTCTCATCCTCCTGCCCTGTGAGCAGGTGATTCAGGCTGGTCGGCCTCATGGTGTTCAGGCTCATCTGGTGCGTTTGGTCCAAACACCCTGTGATCAAGGGCATGCCCAGGTCCCAGAGAGAAGCTTCCAGGAACACAGCCAGGGTTAGCTGATGGGGTCACTGAGCAGCCTGGCTTGACATAGGCCCTCAGGGCTGCAGGCTGGGATATATGGATGATCAAGGGCAGCATCTGTTTAGGTGTTGGTCAGCTCCCTGCCCATCTCAGAGCAGCCTTGGTCTTATCTCCTGGTCGTGATGTCTTGCAGAGCCACAGGCCACACAGCCCATGGCCTCCTCTCTGTTTGCACCACGAGGAAAGGACAGACACCCATCCAGCATGCATGGTAGACAGTAGGGGAGGGGCTGTGCTGTCCTGAGTGTGAGTGACAGGAGCCAATGGAAGGAGAGGGAAATATTGTGAGACCTGAAGGTGCTGGTGGCTGATATGTCCTCTCAAGGGATGCCATCAGGGAGATTATTTGAAACTCTTCCTCTATCGCACTGTGTTCTTAGCCTGGACCTGAGAGGACCCAAATGGCTGCAGTGGAGGGGGCTTGGGACTTGAGAGAGGGCCAGGATCCTGCAGGGAGCTGGTGCTGCTCTCCTCAGGTTAGTGGACCACATCCCTAAGATCTACTGTGTTCTTTGCAAACTTAACTCTGCCTGTCTCTGATTCACTTTATGGACCATTAAATCATAATCATAAAGCTCCCACTTTCCACAAATGTGACTTTAAAGCTTTTCTCTGCATGTAATGGGGCTTCCCTGGTGGCTCAGATGGTAAGAAATCTTCCTGCAATGCAGGAGGCCCAGGTTTGATCCCTGGGTCAGGAAGATGTCCTGGAGAAGCGAATGTCTACCCACTCCAGTATTCTTGCCTGGCGAATTCCCTGGACAGAGGAGGCTGGCAAGTTACAGTCTATAGGGTCACAAAGAGTTGCACGACTGAGCTTGTCTCTGATTCATTTTATGGACCATTAAGTCATAAATCATAACCATAAAGCTCCCACTTTCCACAAATATGACTTTAAAACTTTGCTCTTCATATAACAGGTTCATTATATTTTCAAATGATCATTTTTCTGCAAGAACTCTTTCCCAACTGCATTACTAAGTTAGGTGGAAAATGAGATGCCATAGGCTGAATCTGGCTTCATGGGGTCTCTTCACAGGTGCCCACCCAGCCTGACCACAGACTTGTCAGAGGCACATCTTGTCACTGTCCTGTTCCCCCTGCCCCTAAAAAAAAAACGCCTTGGAAAGAGAAAGGGGAGGGAGTAGGACTGGGGGTGGAGGGAAAACAGGCCTCAATGCACCTGAAAGAGTCTAGGCCAGCCCCTTGCAGGAGAGCAAAGACTGGAAGGAGTGCAGAGTTGGGCAGAAATGGCCCACATAGCCTCACCAATCACTGACAGAGACTGTCTGGGGTCCAGCAGGGGGCCCTACCCCAGAAGGAGGTCCCAGAAGGGACACACCTGCTTGGCCACCCCTCCCCCAGCCCAGGGCCCTTCTGCAGTCAGTAGCTAACTGTGTTTTCCAGGAGATTCTTCCCTTGATGCCTCTGCTAATGTTGTTACTTGATTTCAATTTCAGAAACAATTTCCCCAATCCTTGTCTCAAATACTCAAGATCTGAGACCCAGCTGGAGGGATGAGGATTGCAATCAAACCAATTAAAACCTGTCCAGGTCTCCAGCTGGAGGCAGGCCCCTATAGACCAGCAGAGAGCCTCTAGCATCTGAGCAATCCAGGTGACTGAAGTGCACGAGAGTTCAGAGAGGTCCCAACTGTAAATATCCGGGTTCGGGAAAGCTGGATGCAGGGAGAGGGAGGAGAAATGTCAAGTACACACAACACTGTCTCTCTCGTCATTGACATTGGGGCCCCTAGGGGAGCCCTGTGGCCCTTCTGCCTAGAGGAGAGGTGCTGCAGGTCCAACGCTGCTGCCTCCCAGGTCCCAGGGGGCCACTCAGGCCGGGTAGCCTGCGGAAAGGGGCCCCAATTCAGAATCCATGAAACTGTGTATTCTGAGTGAAAAGGCTGGATGCAGAGGGCCCGAGAGCCCTTCTGGGGATGGCGAAGTGGGAGTTGGTGCAGGAGATGGGGTAGAAACCCCAGGGCCTCCAGTTCTGTCCTGAAATCAGGACAGCCAAGGCCACGTCCTCACTTTCTCCACGGGCTCTAACTCCCGATTCTGTCCAGGTAGCAGAGTACAGAGGCACTGCTCCCCTCAGCATGGCCCTCACGCTCCTTCCTGCCTCCCTGGGAAACCAGAAGGTCAGGGCCCCACCTTCGTGAGGCCCTTCAGCCCCACTCCTAAAAACAGCAGTGGAGTGGAGTGCCTGGGCTTCCAAATTGATGGAGGCACCTCTGCTGCAGCCAGAATCCAAGATAGGGGGTCCCTGTTTCTACAGGTCTCTCCTGAAGTATTTAAGTGCACACTCAGATAGACTTTAGGTTTAAAAATCTCCAGGACCATCATCATCATCAACTTTACCACCACCTCCATCACCACCATCAGCAGTAGCAGCACCACTATCATCAGTGGCAGTATTTTTACCTTCACTCAGTACATAACACACACCTGGGTGCCTCCGTCTAGCTCAAGTGATGATATTTTTCCATATTTGCTTCCAATGGTTGTTTAAGGAAATTATGCATCCCCAGCCCTCCAAGTTCCCATTCTCCTCTCTCCCTAGAGGCATCGCTGTCCTGACTTTGTGGTGACTCCCAGACTTTGTTTTTGATCATGTCTTTTCCATGTGCAATTAATAATGTGCTTTAACATTTTTGTAAATGGAACATACTGTACCTATCTTTTTGCATTTTTATTTTTTCTCTTAACCTGACAGATATGAGTTCACTCACCCTCTGAAAGGCTTTGTGGTGCTCCATGCCACACACCCCAACTATTTGGCCTTTCCTAGGGCCAGAGTCAGGCAGAGAGCCCTGGACCAGATACAGAGATGGCCAAGGACGTCTGGACTCCAGCTGCCTTGGTGTGGATCTGGATGCCTTCTCTGGGCAGCTGCGTGGCCTCAGGGGAACTACCATCTCTCTGTGCCTCAGTTTCCTCATCTGTAAAATGCGGCTAAAAGTAGACCTTATCTCATCCGACTGTTGAGAGATTTAAAGTAGTTTATGCTTATAAGTGCTGGTGGCTCTCAGTAACCACTGGTGGTCAAGACAATGATGGTGATGAAGATGAAGGTGATGCCACGGTCCTTGCCTTTAAGAAATGTTCGGTCTAGTGAGGAGAGGAGCCACAATCTCCTTTCATGTGGCTGCCCAAGTCAGAAGGACAGCTGCATCTGGGCTGTCTTTGGCTCCTGGCTGAGTGAGGGGAAGAGACAGACATCTCCTCTAACCACAGAGAGGGGCTGGTCCAGGAGGAGGTCCTGGAGGAGGGGGCTCTCTGTGCTGTGGGACTGCTAGGACGTGGCAGGAGGAAGTGATTCTCCTAAATCTTAGGGGTCCGTGTGGTATGACATGCCAGGCACAAAGCTGAAGCCCCCAGAAGACAGATTAAAGCTGGAACAGGCCACCGTCTCAGCTCAAGTCAAGGAGTAGTCAACCGTCTCCTGGTGCAGTGAGGTCCTGGGTGCCTAGACATCCGCCCTGTGCTACTGTGGCCTGTGGAGGTCAGGGTGTGGCCCATCAGCAGCCACAGCACAAGGTCCAGAGGCCCCGAGGCCTGGGTCTTCAGAGGGTCAGATCGCAGGGGAAGGGGTCTATGCCTCCTTCACACCATGCTAGGGCTCCCACAGGAACATCTGGACCCTGCGTCACCTCCTCAGGTGCTAGCAGTGACTGTAGTCCAGCCCTCAGCTGGTGTGGGGGTGCCTGAGGTTGGGGTAGGGAAGTCTCAGTCCCTAGTTGTCTTCCCTGCCTAACACAGAAACTTCTAAAGAAGTCCCAGAAACATTAGCAGATTTCTGTATGTGGGTTGGGGTAGGGACCCCTTTTCTGAAAGGGTGCACTTCACACATGTTGCCCCCAATGCAGAAATCATTGCTGTGGCAGGACAGTTTGTGGAAACACTTTGTCCTTCCTGCAGAGTTTCCACCAAGGGCCCAGGGTCTGGGCACTGGAGACCACAGACCACCCCAGAAACAGAGACTCCTGCAACACAAAGATGCCCCCAGACCCCAGGGGCAGGGGTTGGCTTGGACTGGAGCAGGTCCCTCAGAGGCGGGAGGAGCCCCAGGCCTGGTTGTGGTCAGCAACATGGACACACATCTTGATCGTGTCCATCAAGCTCCTACCCTGGACAGAATAGCAGGAGACCTGGCCAGTCCTGTCCTCCTGCTTCCCTCAGAAATACCAGAAGCTCTGGGGGTCATAGGTCCCCAGCCCCACCTCACGTGATGGGCAGCTGCTCTCAGGGTGGTTTGGAAAAACCATGGCATACATTGTACAGTCCTCTCTGCAGCCCTTCCGAGGGCTGGGAATGCTGCCAGCACTGCAGTAGATGTTTCTGGAAGGGGTCTGCACTACAGACGGTGGGATGCCACATGCCCTGTGCCATCTCCCCTCTGTTTGGACCCCAGCCTCTCTGCCCTGTGCTCTTTCCAGTGCTCTCAGCCTAGTTCCTCACAGAGAAGCACACCAGGTCTGCCCTTCTGGGGCCAGCGCACCATCGACTGATAAAATACAGAATCCAGTTAAACTGGAATTGCTGATCAATGACAAATTACTTTTAATGCTATTTGGGACACCTGACAGGAATATCCCTCCACAGGTGCCCGGGCTGTGAATGCAGTAAGCATAATTATTTGTGCTGCTGCTCTGGATTTGGGAGAAAATCACCATTTAATTGTATGCAGTGGGAAGGCCAGAGTTTCCACTAAAGGCCAGAGCTGGCTGTAGCTGTTTAATGGAAAGAGTGGATTAATACACGTTGGAGCAGCATGGCGGGGCTTGGGGGGATTGTTGGCACTGTTCTTCACAGGTCTTCCAAAAAGAGAACAGACAATTATCCTTACTCTGGGCCAATGTTCTACACATTTTACCTTTCATTTTTTTTAATTCCAGTGAAATTCACATAATGTAGTTAACTATTCAGTGGCTTGTAGTACATTCACAATATTGTGCAACTATCACCTCCATCTAGTTCCAGAATATTTTCATCATCTCAGAAGGAGACCCTATACCCACTAAGCAATTATTTCCTCCTCCCCCTTTCCCTCAGTCTCTGGCAACCATTAGTCTGCTATTGTTTCCATGGATTTGCCTATTCCGAATATTTCACATAAACGAAATTGTACCATGCAAACTCTTTTGTGATAACTCCATTCACTTATCACAGTTTTCAAGATTTATCCATGTTGCGGCATCAGAACTTCACTCCTTTTTGTTTTTGGTTTAGTCACTTCAGTCCTACCCTACTCTTTTGCAACCCCATGGACTGTAGCCCGCCAGGTTCTTCTGTCCATGGATTTCCCAGGCAAGAATACTGGAGTGGGTAGCCATTTCCTTCTCTAGGGGATCTTCCCAACCCAGGGATCGAATCTGTGTCTCCTGCATTGGCAGGTGAATTCTTTACCACTGAGCCAACAGGGAAGCCTCATTCTTTTTATGGCTGAATAATAATACTGCATTGTATGGCTAGATCACAGTTTGTTTATCCATTTGTCAGTTATGAACTTTTGGATTGTTTCCATCTTTGGCTATTGTGAATAATGCTGCTGTAAGCATGAAGGTATATGTTTTTAAATTATTTGGGTATATACCTAGGAGTAGAATTGCTGGGTCATATGGAAATTATATGTTTAATTTTTTTTTAGGATACACCTGATCTTATTTCATCTTCACTATTACCTTGTGAATTGATGTTTTTCCCATTTTCAGATTAGAAGAGCTGAGGAGCTAGCTGTAGCCTCTTGGCAAAGAGCTGGGACTCTTGCTTGGGTGCTATTTCAGGGCTGCTTCCTCCTGACCTCAGCATCACCGCAGTACTGCAAAGCAGCTGGGTCATTAAAAAAAAAAAATAGCCTGCCTCAAACAAGGGTTCGCTGGAGCCATGAATAAATGGACTGTTTAACCTGGAGGGACAGAGAAAGGAGGGGATGAAGGGAAGACCATGCTCTTTATTTGGAAGAAGAGCCAGATGTATGTTCAAATACAGACTCCAAGTTGATAAATGCCTACAGAGTTATGAGATCGTGTTGAAATGAAGTGTTTTGAGTGGCTGCTGTATCAATGCCTTCCCTCCATCTAATTAGCATCAGATGTCTTTAAGACCTGCCTGGAGATTCACATCTGAAAGATATAAGAGAAAAAGACTGTTCCCAAATGTCAATGAAAGGACGTTACTGCTATGTTAATAACTAACATAGCAGCAACTCCCAAACTCCCACCCCTAGAGTGGACCCTTAGACTGGCATCTTTCGCTGAAAGGGACACAGCTCATCTTTGAATCACTGGAGGCTCTGTCAACCAGAGACTCCCAGCGGAGGACTGTGGAACCCTCTAGATTGGTTGTTTATAAGGAAGAGAAGTTGCCAATTAAGAGCTTCTTCCTGGCCCATAGCACTCTGGTGAAAAGACCTCCAAAGCTTCCTTCTCCTGTAAGTCTGTGCAAAGCATGGAGAGGCTGATGCACATGGTCCCCCATTTCCCTCCCCCATGTCATGAACATTATTAGCAATTTTTGTACATGGTTCTACCTCTAGTTTTTTTTTTAAATATCAGGGGCACAAATTTAGATTGACTAAAATCTGCATTTGATAACACAGTCTCATTGTTCAAAGTATGGCCCTTTGTTATTTTAACCATGTGTGTATGTATTTGTTGTTTATAAATAATGTGATAAACACCTGTAAGCACTATGAGCCAAAAAACTGACCAGAATCCTCATTTGGCCTGTGCTGCTCCCCTCTGTCCCCTGCTCCCAGGGGACTTAAATCTGTAAAGGTGACTTGACCGGGACACTTAGACAATAAGGACTAGCTGAGGATGAGTCAAGACAGGGCTTTGATGTACAACTCTTAATACTTTATTAAATTTAAAAAAACAAGAACTAAACTGTCAAACTGCATTAAAAGGCCACCATTTAAAACTGGGCCTTCTCTCACTACAGACCGGAATGTCCAGTGATGTTGACAGGGTCCTGTGGAGCCCCAGAGACCATCTGGTGACCCTGTCACCCAAGCCTGAGAGTATGTATCCCACCCATGACATTTCTTTACAAGTCGAGGGCACGGCTCTGCACCCTGCTCTTCAAGCCACATTCTACAGCAGTTGTTCACACCAGCACATCCCTGTCGGCTTCATGCTCCTAACTCCATGATAGCTGGCTTCTCTCCTCAATACTGATATTTGTGTTGCTTCCTTGTTATGTTGTGGTAGGTCCCATTTCTTAACCTCTGGCCACTCACCATTCTTCCTCCTCAGGCCCAAGTCCCCATCCATTGCTAATGGCTACCCTGGCTGCTGTGGAGTGGTCACTCCTTCTATCCTCTGTTCTGGGGAAGCCAGGACAATGGTGATCTCATGGGCCTCAGTCCCTCAGTTCTGGGACCCTGGGTTGAGCGGCTAGAAACGTGGCAGCTCTCCCAGGGCCGAGGCTCCCACAGCAGCGAGGTTCTCCTCAGGCTCTCTGGGCCCACTGGTGCCAGCATCCTCTCCTTGGGTGTAGGACTGTGGCCTAGAGGCTGGGTCCCCCTCCTCAGACTTCCTCTTGGCCCAGGGTGAATAAGAAAGGATGGTGAATCCCCTCTTAAGCAGGGCTGAATCCGCAGGGACCAGCTCTTCAGTTTGCCCTGGAGGGGAGGGTTCCAGAATGCTTAGCTTCCATTGGTGCAGTTCCTGCTTCTGGGGTGCATCTTGGAGTCTCACCACCCACATCTCATCAGGCTCCAGCAGCAGTTTCCAACACTGGCCTGGGGTCATACGGACCCTTCTTGGCTTCATCTTCTGGAGGTAGACAGCATCATAGCAGCCCACTAAGGAGAGGATCTGCAGGTCCAGTAAATAGGCTTCAGCCTCAACAGGGTCCATGTCCTGCGTGGTGCCCAGCTCCAATACCATGGGCTCTCCTGGAGGCAGGTCCACTTTGAAAAACCCCTCCCATGGAACAGAGGGGCTTGGCCAGTGCGAACAGGTAGGGATTCCCCCAAATCTCCAGGGAAGGCCCTGGGTCCAGTCAGCATCTTCAGCATCCAGGCCCAGGGGTGCCGCATCCTCAGGCTGCAGCTCAGTGGGCACAAAGTGATCATCTAGGTCCATGTCCTCTGACTCCACCGGGCCTGACGCCAGGGTGTCTAACCCCCAGCCCACAGACTCGCCCTGTGCAGGCTGCCATAGGCCCTGTGCCCAGTTTGGCCCCATTGCTGGGGATGACCCTTGCTCAGACCCTGTCTCTGAGTTATCCATAAGCTCAGGGTCCCAATCTCCATCTTCCCAGTCTTCTGACTCTAGCTGCTGCTTAAAGTCCAGAAAGGCAGCCTTGTAACAAGCAAAGCAGATCCTTAGCTGGCTGCTATGTTGAAGCTGATACATCCAGGATGCATGGAGATAGGACATGCCCTCTGCCCCATACCGCTTGCTGACTGGAGGGCACATGGCCAAGCTGCCTGCCTCCTGAGAGATAGGCAGCAGAAGCAGGACTAGCTGTGATCTTAGACTGTCTGGTTCACAGAAGGGGGCGCAGTGAAGAGCAAGGGTCAGGGAGGAGGGGCAAGAGAACAGAGAGGAGAAAGATGAGAATCACCAGGAGAAGAATTTGGGGTGGGGGTGGATGAACTGGGTTCCAATCCAACAGGGACCTGTAGCAGTTGGGAGGGAAGAAACTCTGGAATTAACTTCTGCTGATGCCAGGGCTTGGTCCTCTGGGAGCTGCAAAGAAAAGCAGTGAGGTTAGGGCGCCCCCAGCAGGCAGGTGGGAGCAAGTCACACAGGGAGGAGAACCTGACCACATTTGACAAAACCTGAGGGAACCTCTCAGGACCTGACAGAACCAGAAAGAATCACTCAGAATCTGAGGGTCCTGTCGGAATCTGACCAAATCTGACAGAACCCGAGAAAATTGGCCAGAACCTGAAGGAATCCGTCAGAACCTGACCAAATCTGACTGAATCTGACAAAACCTGAGGGAAACTTTCAGGACCTGAGAAAGTCTATTATACCCTAAGGAAACCTATCAGAACCTGATAGGATCAGAGAAAATCTACCAAAACCTTAGGGTCCTGTCAGACTCTCACCAAATCTGACAAAACCTGAGAGAACATGTCAGAACCTCAGATAATCTGTCAGAACCAAAGGAAACCTGTCAGGACCTGACAGAAATAGAATTGGTCAGAACCTGAGAGAATCTGTCCAAATCTGTCAGAAACTGAGGGAAACTGTCAGCACCTGAACAAGTCTGACTGAATGTGACAGAACCTGACCAAGTCTGACAAAACCTGTTGGAACCTGTGAGAATCTGTGAAAACCTGAGGGAACCTGTCAGATCCTGACCAAATCTGACAACACCTGACTGAACCTGACAGAATCTGAGAGAATTGGTCAGAACATGAGGGAATCTATCAGAACCTAAGGAAATCTGTCAGAACTTGACAGAGAGAATCGGTCCAAACCTGAGGGATCCTGTCAGACCTGACCACATCTGACCGAACCTGAGGGAACCTGACAGAACCAGAGAATCAGTCAGAACCTGAGGGTCCTGTCAGATCTTACCAAATCTGATAGAATCTACCAGAGACTGACAAAACCTGAAGGAAAGTGTTGGAACCTGAGAGAATGTCAGAACGTGAGGGAGCTGGTCAGAACCTGCCCCGATCTGATAAAACCTGTTAGAACCTGTGAGAATCTGTGAGAACCTGAGGGAATCTGTCAGAATCTGAACAAATCTGACAAAACCTGACTGAACCTGACAGAATCAGTCAGAACCTGAGGGATCCTGTCAGATCTGACCATATCTGTCCAATCTGACAGAACCTGACTAAATCTGACAGAACCTGATGGTACCTGTCAGAACCTGACAGAACCAGAGAATCGGTCAGAACATGAGGGTCCTGTCAGATCTCACCAAATCCAATAGAACCTGCCAGAGAATGAGAAAACCTGAGGGAAGCTAACAGAACCTGATAGAGCCTGAAAAAACCTGAAGGGACCTATTGGAACCTGAGAGAATATCAGAACCCGAGCGAGCTGGTCAGAACCTGACCAAATCTGACAGAACCTGACAGAACTTGTTAGAACCTCTTGGGATCTGATAGAGCTGTCAGAACCTGAGGGAACCTGACAGAATGTGTCAGAACCTGATGGAAACTGACAGAACCTGAGATATATCAGAAGCTGAACCTTATAAAACCTGTGGGGGCCTGACTGAACCACCCTCACCTGAGCTAGCCTGTCTGGCCTGAGGCCACACTGGACCACAGTGGCACTGCAGGCTCCAAGCCCCACACTGTTAGTCTGTAGGCTTCACTCTTTCACTTCAAGGGGTTCTCACCCAGCTTGGTACCGCCCTCCTGTGGGGAAAGGAAGGAAGGGATCCTGCCTGAGTATATAAAGAGTCATTTCCCATGGTGCTCTGGGCTCCATATTTCCCATGAGCCTCAGCCCACCAGGAAATGAAACTGCTGAGTCATCCTCACTTCCTTCCATCCCAGGAGAGCCTGTGCAGCCCCCAGAGAGGGCAGTCTTGTTCCTCTAACCCTGTCGCCAGGGTGATTGTTCCTGTGATATTTGCTCCTCTGAGGGCTGAGAAGACTGTTCCCATTGTTCTTTTCATTCTGCAGGTTTCTGAAATTGTGTGGGTGATCCTCTCTCTTATGGTTATTGTCCCTTTGTGGGTCCCTTGGGTGACCTGCCTGATCACAGAGCCTGTCTTTCTGTGGTTAAAATGGATTCTTTCTTGTATCTCTTGATGAAAGTTTCTTTATGAATTCCAGAAACTGATCAATTGCCAGTTATTTACAATTTAGGCATATTTCTGTCCCTCTGACTTTTCACTTTTAAAATAAAGGCTCTTTACCTATAAATAATAAATAATTGCTGGAGAGGGTGTGGAGAAAAGGAAGACATCCTACGTTGTTGGTGGGAATGTAAATTGGTACTGCAAGTATGGAGAACAGTATGAAGTTTTCTCAAAAAAACTAAAAATAGAGTTGTCATATGATCCAGCAACCCCACTCCTGGACATGTATCCAGAGAAGACTGTAATTTGAAAAGAAACATGCACCCCAATGTTCATAGCAGCACTATTCACAATAGCTAAGACATGGAAACAACCTAAATGTCCATTGACAGGCAAATGGATAAAGAAGATGTATCCCAGGCGGTAAAGAATCCGCCTGCCAATGCAGGAGGTACAAGAGATACAGTTTCAATCCCTGGGTAGGGAAGATCCTCTGGAGTAGGAAATGGCAACCCTCTCCAGGATCTTTGCCTGGAGAATCCTATGGACGGATGAGCCTTGCGGGCTACAGTCCATGGGGTCTCAAAGAGTCAGACACGACTGAAGCAACTTAGCATATCTATATAATAATCCATATATATATATGCGATGGATTATTATTTGGTCATAAAAAAAAGAATGAGACGTTGCCATTTACAGCAACATAGATGGACCTAAAGGTTATCATACTAAGGGAAGTTAGAAAGAGAAAGACAAATACCATATGATATTATATGTGGACTCTAAAATACAACACAAACAGAAACACTCTCACAGACATAGGAAACAGACTTGTGGTTGCCAAGAGGGATGGGGGGTGTAGGAGAGAAGGATTGGGTGTTTGGGATTAACAGGTGCAAACTATTATATATAGAATGGGTAAACAAGGTCCTACTGTATAGCACAGAAAGGAAAAGTGAAAGCCTCTCAGTCGTGTACGACTGTGCAACCCCATGGACTGTAGCCTGCCAGGCTCTTCTGTCCATGGAATTTCCCAGGCAAGAATACTGGAGTGGGTTGCCATTTCCTTCTCCAGGGGATCTTCCTGATGCAGGGATCAAATAGTGGTCTCCTGCATTGCAGGCGGATTCTTTACCATCTGAACCACCAGGGAAGCCCACTGTACAGCACAGAGAACTATTTCAATATCCAGTGTTAAGCCATAATGGAAAAAAATACGAAATACGTGTGTGTGTGCGCTTAGTCCCTCAGTGTTGGAGAAGACTCTTGAGAGTCCCTTGGACTGCAAGGAGATCCAATCAATCCATCCTAAAAGAGATCAATCCTGGGTGTTCATTGGAAGCTCTGATGTTGAAGCTGAAACTCCAATACTTTGGGCACCTCATGCGAAGGGTTGACTCATTGGAAAAGACCCTAATGCTGGGTAGGATTGGGGGCGGGAGGAGAAGGGGACGACAGAGGATGAGATGGTTGGATGGCATCACCGACTCGATGGACATGGGTTTGGGTAGACTCCGGGAGTTGGTGATGGACAGAGAGGCCTGGCGTGCTGCGATTCATGGGGTCGCAAAGAGTCGGACACGACTGAGCGACTGAACTGAACTGAACTGTGTCTGACTCTTCATGACCCCCATGGACTGTAGCCCATCAGTCCCCTCTGTCCATGGGGATTCTCTAGGCAAGAATACTGGCTGGCATGGGTTGCCATGCCCTCCTCCAGGGGCTCTTCCAACCTGGGGATCAAATCCAGGTCTCCCATATTGTGAGCAAATTCTTTACCATCTGAGTCACCAGGGAAGCCCAAGAATACTGGAGTGGGTAGCCTATCCCTTCTCCAGGGGATCTTCCTGAACCAGGAATCGAACTGAGGTATCCTGCATTGCAGGCAGACTCTACCATCTGAGCCACCAGGGAAGCCTATATATATCTATATCTATATATATTTATAAAACTGAATCACTTTGCTGTACAGCAGAGATTAACACAACATTGTAAATCAACTAATACTTCAATCAAATTTTAAATAAAATAAAGACTCTTTAAATGAACATTTAAAAAATTAGGCACTGTTTTTAGACCAGTTTTGTCTTCATTGCAAAACTGAGGAGAAGTTACAGAGAATTCTTATATTACCCCTGCCCCACACAGCACAGCCTCACTGTTAAACTCTACACCGCATGGTACATTTGTAACCATCAATGAACCTATAGTGATACACTATTACCACTCAGTGTGAACAGTTTGCATTAGGGTTTACTTTCAGTGATGTTCAATCTGTGGATTTAGACAAAAGTTTAATGACATACATATGTGGTAGTTTTACTGTCCCTGTTCTCCTCATTTAACTCTACCTATCCCCACCCCTGGCAACCACTGATATTTTTTTGTCTCCATAGTTTTGCCTTTTCCTGAATGCTGGATAGTTGGAATCATACAATATGTAACCTTTTCAGATTGACTTCCTTCACTTTGTAACATGCAGTTAAGTTTCCTCCATGTCTTTTTATGGCTTGATGACTTACTTCTTTTCAGCACTGAATATTCCATTGGTTGGATGGACCATAGTTTATTTATCTGTTCACTTACTGAAGGACTTCTTGCCTGCTTCCAAGTTTTGGCAATTATGAATGAAGCTGCTATAAACATCATGTGCAAAAAAAAAAAAAAAATCACATGCAAGTTTTCGTGTGACAAAGTTTTGATATCATTAGGCAAATACCAAGGAGTGGGATTTCTGGATCACTTGATAAGGGTATGTTTACTTTTGTAAGAAATCCCCAGTCTTCCAAAGTGGCTGCACTATTTTGCATTCCCACCAGCAGTGATTGAGAGTTCCTGTTGCTCTACCTCCTGGCCAGCATTTGGTGTTGTCTGTATTCTGGATTTTGGCCATTCTGATAGGAATGTAATGGTATCTTATATTGTTTTAATTTGCAATTCCATAATGACATATAATGTGGAGCATCTTTTAGGTGCTATCTGCCATCTGTATACCTTCTTCAGTGAGGTTTCTGTTTAGATTGTTTGCCTAGTTTTAAATCAGGTTGTTTATTTTCTTATTGGTAAGTTTTAAGAGTTCTTGGTGTATTGTGGATAACAGTTCTTTATCAGATGTGTCTTTTGCAAGGGCTTCCCATGTGGCACTATGGTAAAGAACCAGCCTGCCAATGCAGTAGATGTAAGAGATGTGGGTTCGATCCTTGGGTAGGGAAAATCCCCTGGAGGAGGGCATGACAACCTACTTCAGTATTCTTTCCTGGAGAATCCCATGGACAGAGGAGCCTGGCAGGCTACAGTCCATAGGGTCACAAAGAGTTGGACACAACTGAAGCGATTTAGCATGCATGCACGTCCTTTGCAAATATTTTTTCCCAGTCTGTGGTTTGTCTTCTCATTCTCATGACTGTCTTTTGCAGAGCAGAACTTTTTATTTTTAGTTAAATCCAGCTGATGAATTATCTCTTTGATAAATTGAGACTTTGGTGCTACCTCTAAAAAGTCATTGCCATATTCAAAGTCGTTTAGATTTTATCCTATTATCTACTAGGAGTTTCACAATTTGCACTTTATATTTAGGTCTATGATCTACTTTGTGTTAGTTTTTTGTGCAAGATCTGTGCATAGATTCATATTCTTGCATGTGGATGTCCACTATTTCCAGCACCATTTGTTAAACAGACTGTCTTTTCTCTACTGTATTGCCTTTGCCTCTTTGTCAAAGATCAGAGGACTAAATTTATGTAGGTAACAGACACTTTAAAACACAATGTTTAGAGTCTGTTTAGACTCTTGTTTAGAGTCTCGTTTAGAGTCTGATAATCAAATGTTAAACATTTCTTTTGAAATTGTTTTGGCTTTTAAAGTGTATCCCACAATTCCAAGGCCATGATGTTACTTTCCTGCATCTAATTCCTATTCTGAAATAACTTTTGTTAGTTTGCTTCTTGTATTAGTCAGCTAGGGCTGCCATAAGAAAATACCAGACTGAGTAGCTTAAACAGCAAAAACATTTCTCACAGTTCTGGAGACTGTAAATCCTAGATCAGGGTGCAGGATGGTTGGGTTCTGGTGAGAGCCCTCTTCCTGACTATGCAGATTGATACCTTCTTGCTCTGTCATCACATAATAGAGAGAGAGAGATCTAGCTCTCTCTCCTTATAAGGCCACAATCCTATCTTATTAGGGCCCCACTCTTATGACTTTATTTAACCCTAATTCTCTCCTGCTTCCCGGGTGGCTTAGTGGTAAAGAATCCACCTGCCAATGAAGGAGACCTGGGATCAATCCCTGGGTCAGGAAGATGCCCTGGAAAAGGAAATGACAACCCACTCCGGTGTTCCTGCCTGGAAAATCCCATGGATGGAGGAGCCTGGCGAGCTACAGTCCATGGGGTTGCAAAGAGTTAGACACGATTTTGCGATTGAACCACTACTACCAATTATCTGCTAAAGATCTTATTCCAAATGTAGTCACAGTGAGGATTAGGGCTTCAACATATGAATTTTGGAGGGACCAATTCAGTCTACAGTACTTCTCTCTCGTTTGTATACAAAATGCAATTTAAATGGAAGTTGCTTTTATTAACAATGTTAAGAATGTAGATAGACAGCTTTTACAATTTAATTATGTAAATCAATCCTTCTTTCCAAACTTCAACAGATATATTCAAGCACACCAGCAATGTCTCCCCCGAGATGTTTGTGGAGCATCCCAGGATAAAGGAATCTGTAGTCGGCAGCTGGGCCTGGATTGGGCAGTGCCTACAGAAAGGAGAAAAAACCACCTCTAGAATAAGGCAACTTAGAGGTTCTTCAACTCCCAGCGGCTCCCGGATTTTGCTCCAGGTTAAAATTTTCTTGGGAGCTTTGTTGAGTCCCAATGGCCACATCATAGCATGCGGCAGACACACCTGAGGTGTGTTACACCTTCAGTTACAGTCAGTTACACCCTCCCTGTGATTGGTGGTGGAGCTTGTAATTTGCTTCCAACCGAAAGCAGTGGTAAAGGTGGTGGGTGTCTCTGCCTTGATGAGGTTACATTATGTGGCAAAATGTCCCTCCTGCCATGATGAGGTTATATTATGGGACAAAGTATCCCTCCTGCAATGATATTACTCTAAGATTAAGTCAGACTCTTACCCAGCTCTTGCTCTCTCCTGGAGGCCTTGTAGAGGGAGAAGAGCTGTGCTATCTGTGAACTGTGGGTTGCCTCTGGGACCAGCTGACAGCCAGGAAAGCCGAAGCCATCAGCCCTAAAACCACAAGGAAGTGAATTCTGCCAGCAGAGAACACAGCATGGCCAACACCTTGGTTGAGACTTTGAGCAGGGCGCCAGCCAGAGCATGTCCCAATTCCTAACCCATGGAAACTTAGAAAATAAATGTGTGCTATTTGGTAAACCACTAAGTTTGGTAATTTGCTACAAAGCAAAAGAAAATTTACATTCACCCCTCACCAGTGACATCAGAATTCTTACATGGGACACAGGCATTGATGTCTTTTCAACCTCTGCAGTTACTTCCAAAATGCTGTCCAGTTAATGAACCAGCACTGGTTCATTAGACCACTGGGTGATGTTAGAACTTTTCCCAAATATTGATCCCTCCTCTCTTACTAGTAAACCAGGTCTGAGTTCAATCGATACCCAAGCCAATCTCCACAGGACCCTCAGTAGCCATGGCCCATAGATGACCAATGGCTCCCTAGTGACTCAGATAACCCACTGTGACCTGCCACAAGCTGAGTAATTGGACCTCTCTTGAGTTCCTGACTCTCGTGGTCTTCATGCAGCCAGAGTCATGGTCCGGAAGCCAGCAGGGCCCAGAACCTGGCACCCAGACCCTACCCACGGCTCAAAGACCACCCCCATCAACTCCAGACACAGGAGTTCTCATAATGGAGAAGGGCGAGAGAGAAGATGAGGGTCAACAGGGCTGACAGGCTAGAAAGGCACCAGGATGACTGCCCTGGTCCAGCTCAGGCCCCCATGGCCTGGGGAGCTGAGTGCAAAAACTGGCTGAGACCCTCAGAAGGAAGAAGACCGAAACCCCACCATGTGCGGCCGGATCACCCACACCTTTGTGCTGCAGCAGAAGTTACTGGTTTCACCCATTCAGCCTTCCACAGTTCCCGAGGCTCAGAGCATTCCAGAGATGTTTGTGGGGTGGACACATTCCTGCTCCTTCTCTGGCTTGGTGACCCCCATCCTCAGGATAGCCAGTTGTCACACTGTTCCTGACCCGCTGTATTCCTGGGCATGGCCCCTATCTCCCCAGACCAGTTCAGAGCCAGTCTGGGCCAGTGCCTTTCCAAGACACAGCCTCTGCCAGTGTGTCCGGGAATCTGATCTCAAGACGGCCAGTCATACCCAGAGAAACCACCCAACCCACAAAGCTGTCAAATTCCTGCGGGCTTGGATCTGTGGGCAAGTGACCCAGCTGGAATCAAGCCCTGACAAGAAAGAAAAGTGTGTTTAGACGATCAAATGACTCACCAAATAGAACCTTCTTGAAAAGTATTGTAATAATCAAGGTGAGGAAGGGATCACTGTTTATTCCAGTGAAGTCCAGTACTTGAATCTTAAACATTTACAACGTTGCTCTTGTATTATAAAGCAGAGTCCAGCCCTCACCTCCAGTCTCCATATTTGCAACAAATGTTAGTTGCTCAGTTGTGTCCGACTCTTTGAGACCCCATGAACTGTAGCCTGTCAGATTCCTATGGCCATGGAATTCTCCAGGCAGGAATACTGGAGTGGGTTGCCATTTGCTTCTCTGGGGAATCTTCCCGACCCAGAGATGGAACCTGGGCCTCCTGCATTGCAGGCAGATTCTTTACCATCTGAGCCACCAGGGATGCCCAACCAGGGATCATTTGCCCCAAGCATTTCACTAGCTTTTTATTGGCTTTCCCCTCTCATTCCTCCTCCCAGGCAGTAAAGAGGATGAACGGTTTAATACTTTCTTGCATGAGTACACTACAGAGAGCTCTTCAGGGGGATGCTGCCTATTGATGAAAAGGAAGATCTCTGCTTCCACAGAGAGCAGGCACCCAGCAAGGCCCAGAGGATGTGAAACACCATCATTGCTGTGGAGAATATATGTGCTCTGTAAAGTTTGCCTGACAGTTGATTTTCTTTCTTTCTTTTTTTAACTGATTTTACTGATAAAATTAGAGTTGTATTTCTAAAAGGAACAGGAAGCCACAAAGACAAGGACACATAACAATTCTCTGACCAACTTACGCCAGTAAGACTCCAAGTCAGCCATAAAAATGAATAAGGTTCATGAGCTTACTGAAAAATAATGTACGGAGCCACTGGTTTCTGTCTCTGTACCCCTTGGGGTATAATGGGGGTCACACACTAGTGGGGGGCCTCCAGCACCATGCTCCAATTTCCCTTAGAGGCACATGCTTCTATAGGGACATTTAATTTTGAATGCCGTGATAAATCTGAAGAAATAGCAAGAGTCTCGGATTTTCATTTTCATATTGTACGCACCTAGACATAAGAGTCATTTTCACTCGTTTCCCTCTTACCATTAGAAGTTAATGTAATTAAAGAATTCAGCTGCGTCTGTTCCCCTTCTGTCCTGACTGGTCTTTGTTGGCCAGTTTCACATGCAGTCATGGCCCCATCATCCTTTCTGCCTCTAGCTGCTTCCAATTAGAGGTTTGACCTCAAAGGACACCTTCCCCTCAAGCAGGCCTTGTGCCTTTTCCAGTCTCCGGGCAGCACAAGTTTCAGGGACTTCCTGGGGGATAATATAATGCAGATTGTACCTCCTTATGCATTTCACCTCTCCACGTGCTACACACTGCTGGGACATGCCTCATACGTGGTCACACTTAACATCGACCTGGACTTTTACCATCTGAAATTAAGGTGTTTGTCTGCTGAGGAGATAATTGTTAGCCCCTCCCCACTAAAGGGCTTCACGGATGGCACTGGTGGTAAAGAACACGCCTGCCAATGCAGGGACATGAGAGATATGGGTTCGATCCCTGGGTCGGCAAGATCCCCTGGAGGAGGAAATGGCAACCCACTCCAGTATTCTTGCCTGGAGAATCCTATGGACAGAGAAACTTGGAGGGCTGCAGTCCATGGAGTCGCAAAGAGTTGGACATGAATGAAGTAACAGCACACACGCATACCTCATTAAAATGGAGGCTGCAGAGCAAGAAATAGCCCTTTTGTTTGTTTTCATTTAAAAAACTTTTTAAAAATTGGACTATAGTTCCTTTATAATGTTGTGTTAGTTTCTACTGTACAATGGAGTGAATCAGTTATATGCATACATACTTCCCATCCCTTCTGGACTCCCCTCCCCCCTCCCCATCCCTCCCATCTATCTAGGTTATCACAGAGCACTGAGCTGAGCTTCTATGCTTTATAACAGGTTCCCCTAGCTGTCTATTTTATACATGGTAGTGTGTAGATGTCAACCTTAATCTCCCAGTTTGTCCCATCCTTCCCTCCCCTCCCTGTGTCCACATGTCCACTCCCTATGTGTGTGTCTCTTTTCCTGCCTTGGAAATAAGTTCATCAGTAGCAAATCCAAACTACAATGAGGTATCACCTCACACTGGTCAGAATGGCTATCATCAAAAAATCTACAAATAATAAATGCTGGAGAGGGTGTGGAGAAAAGGGAACACTCTTGCACTGTTGGTGGAAATGTAAACTGATAAGTCACTGTGGAGAACCGTATGGCGGTTCCTCTAAAAACTAAACGTGGAACTACCCATATGACCTGTCCTTTTTTTTAACCCTTGAGTTCCCCAGCCCAGGACAGGCCCTCAGCATGTACTGTCCCATGGGTGGGCAAGTGGGCTATCAGTCCCAGCCGGAGGGGTCCCAGTGGGCTCTAGAATACAGTCGCACTATGTCACTGCAGCTGGACCTTCATGTGTGGCGAGACATGCCCAGCCCTCCATACAAACCTTCCAGACTCAGATATGGGTCTGAAAAAAAGTGCAAGTGTTGGTCTTTTAGTCGTGTCCAACTCTTTGTGACCCCATGGACTGTAGCCCACCAGGTTCTGTCCATGAAATTTTCCAGGCAAGAATTCTGGAGTGGGTAGCTGTTCCCTTCTCCAGGGGATCTTCCTGGCCCGGGGATCAAACCTGAGTCTCCTGCACTGCAGGGAGATTCTTTGCCATCTGAGCCATCAGGGTTTACCAGAATGAGGTAAATGATGTTTTTGTATGATGCTAATAGGCCATGTCTTATAGCAGGAACTTGGGCTGCAGAGTTTCCAGGAAAGGGGCACCTCAGACACAGTGGAGCCACCACGGGAGTTGACGTTACGATCCCAGGATCCCAACTAGGAAGAGGATGTGTGCAGGAGGGGAATGAGCGTTGGAGACTTGAGGCTCAACTTGAGTCTCTGGCCAGGCAGAGGAAGGGAATCCGTTTAATTCTTCATTTTCTTTTCTACTACTGCTTCTCACAGCAAATGTGCCTTTTGGGTCTTGTAGCCCCAACTGACTATAATTGGATGAATTCTTTCTCTTCTCAAGGGTTGTCGGTATGCCCTTTAGAAACATGAATGGTTTGTGCAGAGATGTCATTTTGGGAACTTCTGGGCAGTAGAACCCTCTTCATATCTGACACTGAAGGGAGATTTTTATCATCGTTTCAGATTTTTCTATCTTCCGGGCAAACTCCAAGAGATAGTGAGAGAGAGGGAAGCCTGGTGTGATGCAGTTCATGGGGTGTCAGGGAGTCAGACATGACCTAGTGACTGGACAACAAGATTATTCTGTTAGGTGTGGGGCATGAGAAGGGCCAAAGCAAAAGGGAAAGGAGGTGTGTGCTCCAAGAGCCTAGCTTTTCTCAGCCCCTTGGGAAGACAGTTGCAACAAGTTGTCCCAGAACTTGGAGCAGGGGGTGGCCTTGAGCCCCCACTTCTGACACATGTAAGTGTCCAGTTTGGGCCTGTGGAAGAAGTCAACTCCTGAAAGTCAGGGCACTTCCCATGTGTCCTGAGAGATAAGATCTTTCCAGAATTTCAGAGCTGGACAGGAATCAGTGAGAGCATAGGATGGGTCAGTGGATGGCTGGACAATGTCCCCGAAGATGTCCACTAATGCCGGGACCTATGACTATGTCACTACACACAGTGGAGGCTTTGCAGGTTTGATTAAGCTACGAGCCTTGAGATGGTGTGGGGGGATAGCCTGGGACCAACGGCATCACCAGCATCCTTACAAGAGGGGGGGACAGAGGCAGAGTCAGAGAGAGAAGGTGTGAGGACGGAAGAAAAGATCGCAGGAGATGATGCTAAACTGCTGACCTGGAGACAGAGGAAGAGGCTGCAAGCCAAGGGATGTGGCTCCTCTGGAAGCTGGAACAGGGAGGGGGGGGTTCTCCCTGGGAGCCTTCAGAATGAGCCAGCCCTGGGCCCATTGCAGATGCCAGACCTACAGACTCAAGAGAAGAAATTATGTGGCTTCAAGCTGCTGAGTGGTGATGATTTGGTAGCCACTGCAAACTTACAGGATGAATGTGTTTCTCCCTGGATGGTTCTGAGGGGCTCTGGAGTAGGGAACATCAAGACACCTCGTTTTCAAATCTCTCCCTGAAGTGGAGACAGCTGTGTCAAGGACAGTGTCAAGGGGATACGTGCCTCCCAGCAGTGCGTGACCAGGGCTGGGCTGGGCTGATGATCACTGCTTGTGGGAACATGGGGAGGACGTGATGATCACTCGCTGGGGGGATGTTCACCCTGAATCTGGCTCTTCTTATGGTGACCACAACTACAGGAGCCTCCGATGCCTGGAGGTAACCATGTCAATGGCATAGCTGATGGATGTGTGCACAGCCACACAGAGTCTGAATGGATGTGGTGGCTGTGACTGCTGTGGAACTTCAGACACAAGGGTTGACATTAAAGAACCTAAGGATGGTTCCAGAGGCTCTAGAGTCATCCCTCCAAGGACTCTTGGCACTGGAAGGCCCCTGGGAAGGAGATCCCAGCCCTGTCATGACCCTTTGGGGACAGTGCTCACCCTACTGTCTTGTCCATTCACTGAGTGCCAGTCCCTCAATGGAGTCTGGAAGTGTGAGGGTTCACAGTCCATGGCAGCCTGACAGGCAGGCATTGGAGGGTGCCTGGGGGAGGCAGGCAGTGGAAACAGCCATGCTCAGGACTCAACCAGAAGGGGCTGGTCTAGACCTCACCACCGCCCTTGAAGTACTTCCAAGGGCTTTCAGAGGTGCAGTCATAGCACATACTTATTCTAGAAAATTAGGTGAATATGGAAATCAATGAAGAAAATTCAGTAACTCACAATACCACACCCAGAGGTAATCACGCTGATATTGATGTTTCCATTCTTTATGTGCTCAAGGGATTAGATCTGATACACAGAGTACCTGAAGAACTATGGATGGAGGTCCATGACATTGTACAGGAGGCACAGATCAAGACCACCCCCAAGGAAAAGAAATACAAAAAGGCAAAATGTTTGTGTGAGGAGGCCTTACAAATAGCTGTGAATAGAAGAGAAGTGAAAGGCAAAGGAGAAAAGAAAAGATACACCTATTTGAATGGATATATCTTCACGACCCAGATAATCATGATGGTATGATCACTCACCTAGAGCTAGACATCCTGGAATGTGAAGTCAAGTGGGCCTTAGGAAGCTTCACTACGAACAAAGCTAGTGGAGGTGATGGAATTCCAGTTGAGCTATTTCAAATCCTAAAAGATGATGCTGTGAAAGTGCTGCACTCAATATGCCAGCAAATTTGGAAAACGCAGCAGTGGCCACAAGACTGGAAAAGGTCAGTTTTCATTCCAATCCCAAAGAAAGGCAATGCCAAAGAATGCTCAAACTACCACACAATTGCACTCATCTCACATTACTAGTAAAGTAATGCTCAAAATTCTCTAAGCCAGGCTTCAATAGTACATAAACTGTGAACTTCCAGATGTTCAAGCTGCATCTAGAAAAGGCAGAGGAGCCAGAGATCAAATTTCCAACATCTGCTGGATCATAGAAAAAGCAAGAGAGTTCCAGAAAAACATCTACTTCTGCTTTATTGACTATGCCAAAGCCTTTGACTGTGTGGACCACAATAAATTGTGGAAAATTCTGAAAGACATGGGAATACCAGACCATCTGATCTGCCTCTTGAGAAATTTGTATGCAGATCTGGAAGCAACAGGTTAGAACTGGACATGGAAGAAGAGACTGGTTCCAAATAGGAAAAGGAGTACATCAAGGCTGTATATTGTCACCCTGCTTATTTAACTTATATGCAGAATACATCATGAGAAACGCTGGGCTGGAAGAAACACAAGCTGGAATCAAGATTGCTGGGAGAAATATCAGTAACGTCAGATATGCAGATGACACCACCCTTACGGCAGAAAAGGAAGAACTAAAGAGCCTCTTGATGAAAGTGAAAGAGGAGAGTGAAAAAGTTGGCTTAAAGCTCAACATTCAGAAAGCTAAGATCATGGAATCTGGTCCCAGAACTTCATGGCAAATAGATGGGGAAACAGTGGAAACAGTGAGAGATTTTATTTTTCTGGGCTCCAAAATCACTGCAGATGGTGACTGCAGCCATGAAATTAAAAGATGCTTACTCCTTGGAAGAAAAATTATGACCAACCTAGACAGCATATTAAAAAGCAGAGACATTACTTTGTCTAGTCAAAGCTATGGTTTTTCAAGCAGTCATGTATGGGTGCGAGAGTTGGACTATAAAGAAAGCTGAGTGCCGAAGAATTGATGCTTTTGAACTGTGGTGTTGGAGAAAACTCTTGAGAGTCCCTTGGACTGCAAGGAGATCCAGCCAGTCCATCCTAAAGGAAATCAGTCCTGAATATTCATTGGAAGGACTGATGCTGAAGCTGAACTCCAATACTTTGGCTTCCTGATGGGAAGAACTGACTCGTTTGAAAAGACCCTGATGCTGAGAAAGACTGAAGGCAGGGGGAGAAGGGGGCGACAGAGGATGAGATGGTTGGATGGCATCACCGACTCAATGGACATGAGTTTGGGTAAACTCCAGAAGTTGGTGATGGACAGGCCTGGCATGCTGCAGTCCATGGGGTCACAAAGAGTTGGACACAACTGAGTGACTTAACTGAACATGTGTGTACATGGAACAGTGTCTCCCAGACTTGTGACACTTACATGTGCAGATAGGAAGAATCCACTTGCACACATCATATCTGACACTTGCACAGGTGGCCACAGATTTTTTCTTTTAAAAAAATCAAAGCAATACTATGTACATAACTTACAACCTGATCTTTTCTTTTCACTGAACAGATGCTGATCACTTCACAGTATATCTTCTTTGAAGCTTGTTGTCTGTGGCTGTTCATGTTCTGTGGTGTGGCAGTATCACAACCATTCCTACCAATGGACACTCATCTTGTTTCCCAATTATCACTCCTCACATCATTCCAAAATGGACATCCAGTTTTGAAGTTTTAAACTTATTCCTGTAAACATCAGTGTCTTTGCTGACATCTTGTGGAAATGAGTTGTAGTCTTTCTGTAGTGTGGGATCATTTCCTTCTGTCTCTCTTGTGTTCATAATTGTCTTCACCCTCAGCCACTGCCTCTGGTTTCTGAAGAGACCTGAGAGGAGAATCCATGGGTTCGAGGCTCCCCAGGGTGTCCTAAATTCTAGATCATTCCTCCAGTGGACTCTCTCGAGCATTCTGAAGGGTTCGTGGATGTTGGGAATCCTGAGCCCATGTCTCCATGATGCTGAGAATGAGTTGACATCCCTCCCAGCTTGGGAACTGCTCCAGAAGCCGTGCCAGCCCCCAGTGTGTGAAGCTGCTGCAGAGCCTTGTTCCTGTTGTCCTGGCACCATGCTGACCCTTTGTTCTGGCCCCTCTTCTAATAATTGGGCATTCTGCGGGGGTGAGTGCTCAGCACGGGTCAGGGGTTGTTGGTGCCTGTTCAACAGATGTGTAAATGGATCAATGAAAAACCAATGACCAGATTCACAGGAAGAGAGACGATAGTCCCCTAATCCTCTATTCTGATCTAGAGTTGCAGGGAGGGGAAGGGGATTGGGAAAATGGGGGGTTGGGCTGCCCTCACTGGGTGTCTAAGTGCCTTTGCTCTCCCCTATGTGACACCACACACAGCCAGGGAGCCAGGTAGGTAGTCATCCCCACTCAGACCCAGGGTCCAGGAGCCAAGGCTGTCACCTTGAATGCTGGAGTCCATGAGAACTCGTGGTTGAGGGTGGACCCCTCCGTTGTGAGCCCCAGCATCGGATGGCAGAAGGGGCCTGGGCGCTCTAGAGGAAGTTCCAACAGGCCAGGGTTCAGATGCCCGCACTTGGTCTCCTTGCTGTGGGGGCATAGCCCCCCAGGCTTCAGAACCGTTCATCTGCTGGAAAGGGCAGCTGGGGTCAGGTAAGGGGTTGGGGGCACAGACTCTGCCATAAAGATGTCCAAGGTGGAGTTGAAGCCTGACAACCATGGGCATTGAGAAAGGGATGGGAGAATCATTCCCCAGATGATTGAGTTTTGTGTTCTGAGTTTCTTCTCTGTGTCAGAGACTTGAGTCAAATTTAGTCATCTGCTCTGGGTGGCTGACAAGGAGGAAAAGATAAAGGTGTGTAGAGAGGACAGACTAATGCTGGGGAGTTGATGTCTCACTGGGCTCAGCAGACAAGTGAAAACTCACCCTGAGGGTCGTTGCTCTTCATTAGTGTCCCAGGCTTAGGGGAGGTGTCCCTGTAGGTCACAGAATGTTCCCAGCCTCCAAGTCCTCAGCTCTTCCAAACCCCCTGAAGCAGCCACCTATCCCTCACAGTCCCTGCCCAGCAGATGAGAGTCAGGGGCCCCAGACCTCCAGCCTCCAGCCACAGTTCACAGCATGCAGCTTTCCTTCCTTAAGAACATGGGAGACAAAGCGAGAGTCTGCACATGTACACATGTATATGTGTACATGTAGGTGATATGTATAAACATATAAATATTTGATAGTATATGTATGTATAGAAAATAATGTGTCATATGTAATATATGCGGTATGTATGTATTTATAAAATAATGTAATCAAGGAGATGACATCCATTACCTTGCCATTTCCTTGGTTGGATGCAACTCACATTTTCCCCTCCAATCAGGAGGAGGTCATGACTGCCTAGGGGGTCACCTCAGGGTGTCTGCCACATGCTGTGATGTGGGATTTCTCATGGTCCCAAGACAATTTTAACATGCAGCAAAACTGGGAAACTGATCCAAGGAATTTTATTGTCATCTAATTCCAGAGGTGGGGGGGGGTCTTCTGGCAGACCCAGGTGTTTTGACCAGGAGCCTAGATGAAAACTCGTTCATTTGGGGACACTCATCAGACGTCCTTGGGGAGATGATGCAGATGCAGCTGGATATACTGGTTGGAAGTTTGGAAGGAAGGGCTGGATGACGTGATTAATTCAGCAAATTATTTTAAAAGCCATTCTCAGATTTCCTCCATTATTCAAGCAAAGCCTACCTATGAAACATTTCATAAGCTGAAACAGCCTGGGATTTCAGAAATGGATATTAATGTAGGACTTTGTGGCTCAGCTGGTAAAGAATCTGGCTGCAATGTGGGATACCTGGGTTCGATCCCTGGGTTGGGAAGATCCACTGGAGAAGGGAAAGGCTACTCACTCCAGTATTCTAGCCTGGAGAATTCCATGGACTGAGAATTCCATGAGGTCCCGAAGAGTCGGACACGACTGAGCGATTTTCACTTTCACTTTTCATAAAAAAGAAGTGGCATCAAGAGAACTTTTGCAAAGTGGGGATATCTGTATGTATTCTCTTGTATTATATTTTTTTTTTTTACAAAAGCAACTTACTTACATTTAAATTAAGTTAAAAATTAAGAACCAAAGGAAATAAAAAAATGTGAAAGCGTTAATATGAAGATACAAGAAACCAACATTGTGGTCTTGGGGAACTGAAGATGTTCTTTACAAAGACCAAGAAAATATTTTCTTGAAAACAGATGGACACATTTCACTGTAACTAAAGACTTTGAATAAAATGAAACAGCCACAAAAGTGTAAAATGTGGTTAAAATGTATTTTCAAAAGAAGTGTTTGTTTAAAGAACACTTTATTTTAAAAGTGTTTAGCTCTGAGAAGAGCTAAAGAGACAGAAATGTGCTGTCGATTGAATAAATACACACAATCTAAAGGTTGAAAGCTATGTTTTATTCAGCAGAAATTTTTAGGACTTAAGCGGAGGAGGCAGAATCTGAAACAAGCGTGAGAGAACTGTTTGTTCCAAGGAGGCAGAGGTGGGGGAGCAGGTTATGTAGAAGTTTTGCAACAAAGGACAGGTAGCCAGGATGTCAAAAGTTTTTTTGTAAATTAAAGAAAACCAGATAACCCAAATTAAGGAATTTAGCCTGTTTCTGTATATGGGAAGATGCAAATGTCTTTTCTCGCTGAAATCATTCCTTTGATATGCACCTCAGCTCTGTGGGGCCAATTTTCTCTGTTTTCACATCCTGAACTTTCTTTCCTCAGGGCTCACTGGTAGGGAGTTGCTACAGTCTAGATGGCAGGTATTCTCCTTCCTGAGTTCCCTCAGGGCTCACTGGCTCATATCGGAGGGCTGCAATCCACTGATGACAGTGACATCCTTGTTTATTGATATGCCAGAAAATATTCCATTCCTCAGTGCTTAAAACATAAATAACTGGCAATCAGTTTCTGATATTCATTAAAAAAAAAAAAAAAATTTAACCAAAAGATACAAAGGAAGAATCCATTTCAACCATTGAAGGACAGGGCCCTTGACCAGGTCACCCAGGACCCGGGATGGGACAATGACCAAAAGGGAGACGCTCACCTGCACAATTTCAGAAACCTGTGGATTGAAAGAGTGACAGGGATAGTCTTCTCACAGACACAATCACCCTGGGGACAGCGTTAGGGGAATAAGACTGCCCTCCCTGGGGGCTACACAGACTCTTCTGAGATGGGGGTGGGGAGGGAGGATGACTCAGCAGTTTCATTTCCTGGTCGGCTGAGGCTCATGGGAAATACGCAAATGAGCCCAGAGCAACATGGGGAATGGCCCTTTAAATGCTCAGGCTGGCTCTGATCCCTCCTTTCCCCTCAGGGTTACCCACAGGAGGGAGGCACCAGAGAGGGTGAGAGCCCTTCGGAGTAAGAAGTGTGTCTGGGGCCTACAGGCTGGCAGAGTATGGGGCTTGGAGGCTGAAAAGCCCCAGGTTCCTGTGTGGCCTCAGGCCAGACGGGCCAGCTCAGGTGCCGGTGGTTCTGTTATGCTCCATCTCGTTAAGTCAGGTTAACCATTTGGTTAGATTCTGATAAGTTCCCTCAGGTTCTGACAGATTCTCTCAGGTTGTCTCAGGTTCTGTCAGGCTCCCTTAGTTTCCCCCAGGCGAGGCTGACCTGCTGTCGGGATCCCTGAGGTGGGGGAGGTGGGGAGTTGGAGGGGTGAGAGGAGGCTGTGTGGTCCACAGGCCCAAGGTCAGCTAAACTGAGCAGAGACAGAGTAAAAGGGCCAGGTCTGAGCCCAAGGCCCCCCTGTGCCCTGCTCCTCCCTGCAGGGCACCTGTTCCCACCTGCCTGCCCTAACCTCACTGCTTTTCTTTGCAGCTCCCAGAGGACAGAACACTTGCATCAGCTGAAGTTAATTCCAGAGTTTCTTCCCTCCCAACCTCTATTTTGACCCAGTTCATCCACCCCCACCCCAAATTCTTCTCTTGGTGATCCTCATCTTTCTCCTCTCTGTTCTCTTCCCCCTCCTCCCTGCCCCTTGAACCTCACTGTGCCTCCGCCTGTGTGCCAGACCCCCTAAGATCACAGCCAATCCTGCTCCTGCTGTCTCTGGAGGCAGGCAGCTTGGCCATGTGCCCTCCAGTCAGCAAGCGGTATGTGACAGAGGGCCTGTCCTACCTCTATGTGTCCTGGATGTATCAGCTTCAACATGGCAGCCAGCTAAGGCTCTGCTTCGCTTGCTTCAAGGTTGCCTTTCTGGACTTTAGACGGATGCTGGAGTCGGAAGACTGGGAAGAAGAAGATTGGGACTCTGAGCTGATGGACGATTCCGAGGCGTGGTCTGAGCAGGCGTCATCCCCGGGGATGGGGCCAAGCTGGGGGCAGGGCCAAGGGCAGCCTGCACAGGGCGGGGCTGTGGGCTGGGGGTCAGGCACCCTGGTGTCAGGTGCTGTGGAGTCAGAAGATGTGGGCTTGCACAATCACATTGTGCCAACCGAGCTGCAGCCTCAGGATGCGGTACCCCTGGGCCTCGGGGCTGAAGATGCTGACTGGACCCAGGGCCTTCCCTGGAGACTTGAGGGACTCCCTACCTGCTCCCACTGGCCAAGCCCCCTTCCTCCATGGCGAGGGTTTTTCAAAGTGGACCTGCCCCTCGGGGAGCCCATGGTACTGGAGCTGGGCACCACTCGGAATGTGGACCCTGCTGAGACTGAGGCCTGGTTGCTGGGCCTGCAGGTCCTCTCCCTGGTGGGCTGCTGTGATGTCATCTACCTCCAGAAGATGAAGCCAAGAAGGGCCTGGAGGACGCCAGGCCAGTGTTGGAAACTGCTGCTGGAGCCTGATGAGTGGTGGGTGGTGAGACTTCAAGATGTACCCCAGATGCAAGACCTGCACCACTGGAAGCTAAGCATTCTGGAATCCTCTTCTCTGGAGCAGAATGTAGATCTGTTGCCTGCGGAGTTGGTCCTGCTTAAGAGGGGACTCACCATCCTCTCTTTTTCACCCTGGGACAAGAGGGAGGCAGCGGAGGGGGACTCAGCCTCTAGGCCACACTCCTCCACCCAAGGATGGGATGCCAGCACCAGTGGGCCCAGAACGCCTGAGGAGAGCCTGGTTGCTGTGGGAGCCTCGGCCCTGGGAGAGCTGCCAGGTTTCCAGCCCCTCAACCCAGAGTCCCAGAACTGAGGGACTGAGGTCCACATGGTCACCATTGCCCTGGCTTCCCTAGGACACCAGAGGCTGGGAAGGACTGACCCCTCCACAACAGCCAAGGTAGCCATTAGCAGTGAATGTGGACTTGGGCCTGGAGAGGAAGAATGGTGAGTGGCCCAGAGACTGAGAAATGGGGGCCCAGTATCAGGAGAAAGGGACACAAATACCTATAACTGGGAGGGAACTTCTCTGTCAGATGTCATGGAGTTAGGAATCTGAGCTATTTGGGATGTGCTGAGTGAATGGATGCTGTGTGATGTGTGAAGACAGGAACAGGGAATCGATCTGTGTAACAGCCCTACCCTGAGGAGGGATGTCTGAAGTGTGACTCACTCCTGGGAACACGGTGGTGGGGTCGGGACCACAGGAATATGTGCTTGTCTTTACTCAGTGGGCTCTGGGCTCCACAGGACCTGGTTATCAGCACCGAGGACTCTGCAGTGTGAGAGACCTTGTTTCAAAGACTGGCTATTTTATGTGGTTTGGCTACTTAGTTTCTGTCTCTCTGTGTGTCATTTTAAACTGAATAAAGTCATCGAGATTGCAACAAGCTGTTGTTCAGAGCTCTTCCGCAGAAAATCTTTGTCAATTCTCCTTGTCCTCTCCCTCTCAGAGACAAATCAATCCTAGCAACCCCTACTTCATGGGTCACAGTTGTCCAGGATGGCTAAGAATCTATAGCTTCTAGATTAGTGATGGTTAGGAAACCTGAGGGTGACACTGTGTGGGAAGGATGGAAGCAAAGGTGTATGTGTGCTCAGTCATGTCCAACTCTTTGCAACACTATAGACTGTAGTCTGCCAGATGCTTCTGTCCATGGGATTCTCCAGGCAAGAAGACTGGAGTGGGTAGCCATTCCCTTTTCCAATTTCCAGGGGAACTTCCTGACTCAGGAAATGAACCCGGGTCACCTGCATTGAGGGTGGTTTCTTTACCATCTGAGCCACCAGGGAAGCTACAGAGTGTCCCTCGAAACTGCATTTGCATCTGGCTGACCCTCCTCCAGTGTTTGGGGTTCCCAGCCACATCCCGTGGCCACAAAGACCACCTGGGCTTACAGTATTTATTTCCCGGGAATGTAGCAATATTGTTTTTTTCTTTCATAAAGGTTACGTGGGCAGCTAGCAGCTGAAACCAGATATCTCAAAATGTCCATCTCCCCATCATGGCTAAAAACAACCTATTCTTGCAAAGGGTTCTGGTTTCATACATCCTGCCCTCCCAGTTCATGGTGAGTGTGCCCATCTCCCCATGTAGGAAGAGAGTGGCTGTGGGTTCATGCCCTTTGTCTCATGGGTGCCTGAGGCAGGCAGGGTTACTGCAGGCTGGGTGGGGGGTGGCAAGTGAGGGGACGGAAGGGACTGGGCGGCTGTCACCACTGTCACTGAGAGTTGTTTGCCATCGATGGCTCCCTGCTCCCACCACTGGCAGAAAGCTTAGTCTTGTCACTTCCACCAAGAGTCAGGCCGTTACCTCTGCCACCAGCCCAGTGTGCCCCTGGGCCGTGGCCCTGTCGGTGCTCCCCGCTCTGCTGCCTAGAGACATGTGGAAGTCGGGGTACCTTTGGAGTTGGGGTCACAGGCTCCCCTGCTGGGAAGTTCCCAAAGAGGGAAGGCAGCACCACACCTCTGCTCAGATTCCCTCTGACTCCCGCCTCGCTGTCTCCCCAACGCACAGGTGGTGGGGGAGGTACACCTTCTGTCCTGGCTCTCAGGTCTCTGTGTGTCCCCGCTGCCACCACCAGCAGGGACGGATGCTGCTCTGTGACCCAGGCTGGGGTTCCCCTGGTTCCCTTGAGGCACAGAGCAGGGCCTGAGCCCTGAGACCTGGGCCCAGCTACCCCCTCCCCTCCCTACCAGGCCACCGAGGGGACTTAGGATTCATGCTTCTGGGGTGCATGGATTAAGGAAAGGTCTGATCCTAAAGGTCTGAATGATGCTGATCTGGACAAAACCTCCCACTCTGGCCCCACCTGAGAAATGGAGAGGTGGCCCCACGGATATGGAACACATCAGCCATGGACCCCTTCGCTTAAATACACCAAACACGAATCACGTTAACCTGGGATGCTTCTGGTAGACTTTCTTTTTTTCCTCTGACCACCCTGTAAAAATATCATCTCCTTGAAAACTGACATTGTAGGAAGCTAAGAGAAAATGCTGAGGATTAAACGTTCTGGGCAAACCATAGCAATGTGCCCTCAGTGACTGGCAGCCTGCCCTAACGGAGCCCGGGCTCATAACTGTCTGTCATCTGAGTGAACGGTTGAGGCGCTCGATGAATAACACATTTTGCAGTTAAAAACAGTTTCTAAGATTTATTTCAGTTTAATTTATTTGTTTTGAAGTGAGAGAAAAACCAAACTTGTATGGAGAATGAGTTGGGAGGTTCAGACTTTTGAATCAGGCACAGGTCACACTCACTCAGCTTTCACTCCAAGATGATCCTGCCCATAGGCTGTAGACTATCCTGCACTGGAGAAACCACAGGATATATGTGGGCAGCTCTCGTCACTGCCACGGACCCCACTGCTGGACACGGTGGGGGATGCCATGAGGGGATATCCTGAAGGGAATCACGAGAGGACCCAAAGAGGAGACACTATGAAGGGATAATCATGAGAGGATGCCACAAGGAGACACCATGAGGGAAACATCATCAGGGGATGTCATGAGTGGTCACCATGAGGCCAGCCATGAAGGGAACATCATGAGGAGACACCATGGGGGAAACCATTGGGTACACTATGAGGGGAACAGGATCAGGGGACTTCATGAGGGGATAATGAGGAGGAGACACCGTGAGGAAAGAAACATCATCCAGGGAAGCCAGGAGGGAACATCCTGAGGAGATGCCATGAGGAGAATATCAAGGGGAACAGCCATGTGGGGAACTTGAGGGGAATGGTGAGAGGACTCTCAGAGGGAATATCAGGGGGATGTGCCATGAAGGGACATTGACAGGCACCCACTCTGCCCCACGGAGGCATCACAGCCACGCCTCCTACTTTACCTAATGGCTCAGCTCCCAGCTCCAGGTGGGAAGAATATGCCCACCCCCTGGCCGAATGAGGACCTCGCCTGGAAGCAAGAGCATACATATGACAAGGACCCTTCTCAGGTGCCCCTGTTCCTGCTGTGCGTTGCACTTTTGTTTAAAGGCCCAGGACTAGACAAAACCAGCACCTAAATACACGACTGAATCACATCCATAAATCTTTCGGTGGTGAAAAGATTATGGAAACTGGGGGCTTCCAGGAACCCTTGACCTGCCCCACTGGCCTGTGGCAGGCTCTTCAACTTCCTAGAGATCCCAGCGACACTGGAGAGCAGCCCTAGTGGGGCAGCATCCGCTCCCAGGCCTGCAACTCTGGTGCTGACTTACTGTTTGCCAATGGCATCCCCTGGTGGTGACTTCAGGCTGCACAGACTGGTGTGTCCCCACCCCAAACTGCAGCCTTGTGACAGGAGCCCCAGCCCAACAGCCCAATGCCGGCCTGGCTCTCATCAGAACCAAAACTAGATGTTGGACTCTCAGGTCATTTGGGCTAAAATGTACTCACATACTCAGACCCAGGAGGCGCAGGAATTCTCTGTCAATGTAGTTTAAAAGTCTTTTATATCAATGGCTTGGGAAAACAGGACTTGTGGGTCTTACAAGAGGTTTCCCCTTTTGCAACAGTCTTATAATTGGGAAAACCGCTAAGAAAGATGCTATTAAACCATGTATGTGGTCTCCAATCTAAGCTGCAGGCAAATGAGAAAAGGCAGCACATTGCCCAAGTGTTAGGAAACCAAAACCGAGAGGGCCAGGAATGTGGTGGAGGAGGTAACAGAATCATTCACTAATTAAAGCCATTGCTGCCACCCCCCCAGGCTTGGTTTCCAAGCCACTGCTGGAGGAAAAAGGAGAGACAGGGTGGGAATGGCAAAAAGGGGCTGGGCTAGTTGCTGCCCTGATCCTGGTCACTTGTGTTTGAAGAAGAAGGAGGAACTTGCTGCTTTTGCAATAGGCTGCCAAGCTCCACATTTCTGCCCTATGATCTTGACCTTCCACCGTGATCCCAAGTAAGACCCTCATCCTAACGCCTCCCTTTCTCTGGAAACCCTTCCACACCTGTGCGGTTGGCGCCCGCAGCAGAGTGACTCGGCGATGTACAGGTTCATCGTGCCCTCGCCCCTGGGGGACAGGCGTACTTACCAGGCTCCCCTAAGGAAACTCTACAAAGGAATATCTCAAAATAAAACCTGGCAGGAAAAGTCCAGAAAGAACACCGCCAAATCATCCATTAAGCTCCGTGCATGACATTAAAAGACGTTTACTCCTTGGAAGGAAGGTTATGACCAGCCTAGATAGCATATTTAAAAGCAGAGACATTACTTTGCCAACAAAGGTCGGTCTAGTCAAGGCTATGGTTTTTCCAGTGGTCATGTATGGATGTGAGAGTTGGACAGTGAAGAAAGCTGAGCACCAGAGAATTGATGCTTTTGGACTGTGGTGTTGGAGAAGACTCTTGAGAGTCCCTTGGAGTGCAAGAAGATCCAACCAGTCCATCCTAAAGGAGATCAGTCCTGGGTGTTCATTGGAAGGACTGATGTTGAAACTGAAACTCCAATACTTTGGCCATCTCATGCGAAGAGTTGACTCTTTGGAAAAGACCCTAATGCTGGGAAGGATTGTGGGCAGGAGGAGAAGGGGACGACAGAGGATGAGATGGTTGGATGGCATCACCGACTCGATGGACATGGGTTTGGGTTAACTCCAGGAGTTGGTGATGGACAGGGAGGCCTGGCATGCTGGGATTCATGGGGTCGCAAAGAGTCGGACACGACTGAGCGACTGAACTGATCTGAACTGATGACTATGCTCAGGACAGTTTTGCAACTTAATGAGTGAAAGGAAACCCTGCCTCTGCATGTAGAGATTCTGAGTATTTTATGTCTTCATGCACAGTGCTTCGAATCTGCAAACATTTCCGTAACGAACATGTATTTATCCCTTTGGCGTTATTTTAAAACTGGATTTTCTTTGTTTGTTTGTTCACATAGTGTGTCTTAATCTGCTTGGGCTGTTACAATAGAGCACCCCAGGCTGGGTAGCTTATAACAAACAGATATTTATTTCTCACAGTCCGGAGGTTGGAAATCCAAGATCAGGATGCCAGCAGATTCGGTACCCGGCGAGGGCCCTCTTCCTGGGTCCTAGCGGCTCTTTCTCACTGTGTCCTCACGTGATGACACAGAGAGGTAGCTCTTGCTGTTTGTTGTTGTTTAGTCACTAAGTTGTGTCCCACTCTTTTGCGACCCCATGGACTGTAACCCACCAGGCTGCTCTGTCCATGGGATTTCTCAGGCAAGAATACTGGAGTGAGTTGCCGCGCCCTTCTCCAGGGGATCTTTCCAACCAAGAGATGGAACCTGTGTCTCCTGCATTGGCAGGCGGATCCTTTACCACTGAGCCACCTGAAAAGCCCAGAGGGGGCTCTTGGGTCTCTTTTCTGTGGAGGTGCATCCCTTTCCCTTTTGTGTGGCTCCGCCTCCTGACCTGATCACCTCCCAAAGGCCCCACCTCCTAACGTGGTCACGGTGGTGGTAGGGTGATCAGGATTTCACACATGGATCTGGGGGCACACCCTCATTCAGTCCGTGTCACAAGCGTGAAGCCCAGCTTTTGTGCTGAGGTCCCTGTGGACACTTCTGCATCTCTGTCAGTGACTCCTAGAGGACCATGGGGAGCAAAAACGCTTTGGCTGGAGGGCCTGCCTGTGTTCTTAGTGACTCTTCAATTCCAACTCAGGGCCAGGTTTCTGAATAAGGACAAGGAAGATAATTTACACATATTTCACTTGTGCACTAGCTCTAAACTGACCGGTGGTTGTTTTTTCTTTCCTTTAAAAAATAAAAGCGTTGCTTTGCTAACCTACAATGAGCAGATACGTTTAGAAATGTGCATCAGAGGTCTGGGGGGGTGAGTTGGAGGAGGAGAGAGAGATGAAGAAAGGTTGTGAGGTGATGGCCAGGGCAGGACAGTGGCAGCAGCCAGCCCGAGGAATCGCAGGAGATCTTATGGAGGGGCCTCAGCCCTGATGACCCTTTTTCCCTGGCCAGCAGGTGGTGCCCATCCCTCCAGCTCTGGGTCCCTTTTGTGTGTCCTGAGACTCTAGTATCTTCCACCCCTCCAACCACTAGGACTCAGAACTGAAATAGAAACCCAAATCCCACTTTTCCACCATGAGGACAGGTTAACATGTAGCCCCTCAAAGGAAACATGAATCAGAAAGTCAGAAGGATTTAGCTCTAATGAAACAAAAATATGAGTCCTTTGGGCATTTCTGGCCTTGAATCACCCTGTGCTCTGCTGTGATCTGCCCTGACTGTGTGTCCTGCAGGGTGATAGAGAGAGCTTTGGCCACTGATCAGCCCTTGAAGCCCTAGAAGCTAGGGACCCCTCTCCCTCTGGGCTGCAGCCACAGGGGAAGGTTTTGCCCCTGAGAGGGCTGGCCATAGTGCCTGCCTGTGGAGGTGGATTGGACCCACCTGAAACAAATCTGTGGCCTCCAGGTTTGTGAGTTGTGGCATGGCTCCTGGACACCCCCCTCCGTGTGGTCCAGGAGCAGCAGCAGCTGGTGAGCAGCACACAGTATCACTGCTGTCCAGACCTACGGAACCAAAGCCACCATGTGACCAGGTATTGCAGATATGCACAGGCAGGAGACAGGGTTGTTCACACCAGGCAGTGTCCTGAGATCTGATGCGGTCTCCTGTGTGTTTATGAGCAGTGTACTGCCCTCTCCTCTTCAGCAGAGGTTAATTCTAAAATTAAAAGTTCTCCTGACAATTTTTAACCCTAAACCTGTCATGGAGCTTTATTTATTGTCTGACACCAGGATAGCAGAGATTGCTTCCAGCCCCGTGGCTCCATGACATCCACCCATGTGAGCATACGTGAGCCCGTGTTTGTGAGAGCACTTGGCTGTGGGTCAAGTCGAGCCCCAGGGCAGTGGCCACCGTCATGGGGCAGGTGGGCTAACGGAAGTGCACGGTGAGCCCAGCAGGACAGCACCAGGTGCTTTGGGACAACCTCCTCTGCCATAAGGGGCTCCAGCTACACTGAGCTTCAAGGTCAAGTTGCTCTGCAGAGTCTCAAAGCTGTCTAAGGAAAGATTAAACAAAAGACAAAAAAAAAAAAAATGATAAATGTGCATTTGCCAAAGTCTGTTTTGAGAAAAAGGTGTAGATCTGGGTTGGAAGGAGACATGGGGCAAAAGTGACCCAGGGCGCTCCCTTTCCTCCGTGAACTGCCCTGCAACAGTGACAGGGACATAGGCAGCCAGGGCCGGCCCAAGTGTGATTCTGAAGACGACAGTGTCACCAGGTGGAGGGGTCTCTGGCTGCCTGGACCCCTGAATGACCGTGTGGCACAGGCCCCCTGCAGAGGCTCCCAGGGTAGGAGTGGAGGCCCCTGTTTCCACAGCTCCCCCACCGCAGACCATCACCAGGAGGCCCCTCTTCCAACAGAGGGCACGGGCAGCCGAGGGGAGACCTGATCAGGTGCATATGTTCACAGGGTATCACCCGCACTCGAGTCTCCCTCACTGTGAGCAGACCCTCAGACCAGCCCCCCCAGGCATGTTGACTCAGATCTGCCAACAAGGGGCCAAGTTGAGAATGGTATTCCCCACCCACCCCTGCTGACAGCACCTCCTGGAAAGCTTGTCCAGTTAGAGCCAGACATGAAAGAACGGACTGGTTCCAAATTGGGAAAGGAGTACATCAAGGCTATATATTGTCACCCTGCTTATTTAACTTATATGCAGAGTACATCGTGCAAAATGCCTGGCTGATTGAAGCACAAGATAGAATCAAGATTGCCAGGAGACATATCAATAACCTCAGATATGCAGATGACACCACCCTTATGGCAGAAAGTAAACGGGAACTAAAGAGCCTCTTGATGAAAGTGAAAGAAGAGAGTGAAAAAGCAGGCTTAAAACTTGACATTCAAAAGACTAAGATCACGGCATCCAGTCCCATCAATGAAGTTCAGTCCAGTCACTCGGTCGTGTCCGACTCTTTGTGACCCCATGGACTGCAGCATTCCAGGACTCCCTGTCCATCATCAACTCCCAGAGTTTACTCAAACTCATGTCCATTGAATTGGTGATGCCATTCTACCATCTCATCCTCTGTCGTCCCCTTCTCCTCCCGCCTTCAAGTTTTCCTAGCATCACGGTCTTTTCAAATGAGTCAGTTCTTTGCATCAGGTGGCCAAAGTATTGAAGTTTCAGCTTCAACATCAGTCCTTCCAATGAATATTCAGGACTGATTTCCTTTAGGATGGACTGGTTGGATCTCCTTGCAGTCCAAGGGACTCTCCAGAGTCTTCTCCAACACCATACTTCAAAACCATCAATTCTTCATCGCTCACCTTTCTTTATAGTCCAACTCTCACATCCATACATGACTACTGGAAAAACCATAGCCTCAACTAGAAGGACCTTTGTTGGCAAAATAACATCTCTGCTTTTTAATATGCTGTCTAGGTTGATCATAACTTTTCTTCCAAGGAGTAAGCATCTTTTAATTTCAAGGCTGCAGTCACCAGTCCCATCACTCATGGCAAATAGATGGGGAAACAATGGAAACAGTGAGAGACTTTATTTTCTTGGGCTCTAAAATCACTGTAGATGGTGACTGAAGCTGTGAAATTAAAAGACACTTGCTCCTTGAAAGAAAAGCTATAACCAACCTGGACAGCATATTAAAAAGCCGAGACATTACTTAGCCAACAAAGCTCCATCTAGTCAAAGCTATGGTTTTTCTAGCAGTCATGTATGGATGTGAGAGTTGGACCATAAGGAAAGCTGAGCACTGAAGAATTGATGCTTTTGAACTGTGATGTTGGAGAAGACTCTTGAGAGTCCCTTGAACTAGAAGGAAATCCAACCAGTCCATCCTAAAGGAAATCAGTCCTGAATATTCATTGGAAGGACTGATGCTGAAGTTGAAGCTCCAACACTTTGGCCCCTTGATTCGAAGAGTCAGTTCTTTGCAAGACCCTGATGCTGGGAAAGATTGAAGGCAGGAGGAGAAAGGGACAACAGAGGATGAGATGGTTGGATGGCATCACCAACTCGATGGAAATGAGTTTGAGCAAGCTCTGGGATTTGGTGATGGACAGGGAAGCCCGGCATGCCGCAGTCCATGGGGTGGCAAACAGTCAGACACGACTGAGTGACTGAACTGATACTGAGAAGGCCTCCCGGGGTGGTAGCGGCCTCCCCCAGTGAGCCTGGTCCCCATCTGGGCTCACAGTGTGAACAGCCAGCACCTGCATCCTACAGCAGGTGCCCACGTTTCCAGCTTCTTCTGATTTTAGGGGTGAGGCCATGGACAGTCTGTCAGACCAGCACCAGTTCACAGAACAGCGGGCACATTTCAGGGCAGCCTGGTGAGCCTGTGGGACGGCAGGAAGAAGCTGTCTGGCTGACTCAGCCCTTCCGTTGACTCAGCCCTTCTGTGCAGATGCTGCTGAGGCTCGGCTCTGCAAGGAAACATGGACCAATTATAATAAGTGAGGAAGGAACTCAACTCACCACCACCCCACCCTGACAGATTTTCTTGCCTGCCTCCCAGTGTCTCAGCTTTCTGATAGGATAGCCGTCACGGGGACACGGAGGCAGGAGGCTGGGCTGCTCTGTGGGCAGGCCATTCTGTCAAGGCCTCTGTCTAGTTCCTAGTCTGGCTTCTGGGACAGGATGACCTCCCGTTCAGGACAAGTGCCTTCCCCACTCATCTCCCCTCCCCACAGCAGAGTGCAAACCAGAGATGTGCAGGAGTGATGAGGAATTCCAGGCCCAAGGCCACTTCATTGGTTCCAGGTCGATGTGCTCCTTTGTGTGTGTGTGAGTTGCTCAGTCGTGTCTGACTTGCTCAGTCGTGTCTGGCTTGGTTAGTTGTGTCTGACTCTTACTGACCTCATGGACTGTAGCCCGCCAGGCTTCTCTGCCCATGGAGTTCTCCAGGCAAGAATACTGGAGTGGGTTGCCATTCCGTCTTCCAGGGGTTCTTCCCGACCCAGGGATCAAAACTGAATCTCTTTCATTGCAGGCAGATTCTTTACCGTCTGAGCCACCAGGGAATCCCATCTGCTCCTTTAGCAGCAAACAATCGCCACATTCTTTTAGCCTCTGAATCCTTTTTCGAACCCTTTATCAGCTGAGCCAGTGAAAATCCAACGGCAAAATGGAAACTGGGTGGCAGATACTCCATGTGTGAAAACGATGGAGTGAAGGAGTGTGGGGCCTCCATTACATGACTCCAGTCAAGTCCTGAGATTTTGTGCCAAATGGCAACAAACCAGGTTTTGTGAACAGTTGGCATCTTTTATGAAGCAGGTGGAACTCAGAGTTTTCCGAAAAACATACTCACCTCCTTTATTTAGCAGTCTGCCTCCAAGAGCCTCCCAGTTGACTCAGAGATAAAGAATCTGTCCACCCAGCAGGAGAGGCAAGTTTGGTCCCTGGGTGGGGAAGATCCCCTGGAGAAGGGAATGGCAACACACTCCAGTATTCTTGCCTGGGAAATCTTATGGACGTAGGAGCCTGATGGGCTACAGTCCGTGGGATGGTAAAAGAGTCAGACACAACTCAGCAAATAAAACAGCAGCAGCCACCTCCAAAGTAGGGAGGGGCTGGGAGGTTGGCTCTGTAAACACTTGTTCCTCCGCCCCAGGGACACCCACGGCTGTTGAGCAGCATTCACCGAGAACCCACTGTGTTCAGAATGGCTGGCCTTCACCCCCTGGAAGAGCAGGGGCCTCATCAGAACGAAACACCCTTGTTTACTGACCCCTTGAAGACGGAAATATGCACCACTCTCTCCCTCCCTCACCCCCACCCCAGCGAGCCCAGCCTCAGGGTGGAGACTCCCCTGGGTTCCCATGAAACCTGGGCAGCTGGCTCGGCTCTGTTCTCAGCCCGTGGACCTCCCCCTCAGGCTGACTTGGGCACATTCCACAGGGGAGGACCTGAACCCTCAGATGTGTGCTGACCAGCTGAGGCCCGGGCACCTGGACCTGTCCCCAGGGCACCTGCCGTCAGTCTCCTGCTCACAGCCCTCCTTGGGGCCCCCTTGCAGGGGAAAACACCCAATTTTAAACTTTGATCCTCAGTCAGTCTCAGACCTGGTGGCCTCTGGCCTGTTTATCCCAGCCCTGGGCCAGGATGCCTCTACCAGGAGGGGAGGTCAGAGTTCAAATGAGGATGTGGAGGAAGAAAGAACTGCCCTGGGATTGGGGTGGGGAGTGGAAGGACAGGAGGGGCATCTTTGCTCCTGACGTGTCCTGGAGCTGAGGGCCAATCTTCTCAGGCCAGGAAAGCAGGAAGACCCTTGAAACATCCGACCCCTACTCAAGGCTGAGTGAGCCTCTGAACAGGGTGGGGTTGGGGGAGGGTTTTAGGGGGGCTGCAGTTGACTGAAAGAAAACCACAGAGTGAGGGAGCTATGAGTGGAGCAAGAGAATCCGTCCCAAGAGATGGGAGAGGCCAGCTCGTGTGGGGCTTCTGGCCAGGAGTACAGGTGGACTTCCCCGGTGGCACTAGTGGTAAAGAACCCGCCTACCAATGCAGGAAACATAGGAGACCTGGGTTCAATCCCTGGGTTAGGAAGATCCCCTGCAGGAGGGCATGGTAACCCACCCCAGTATTCTTGCCTGGAGAGAATCCCATGGACAGAGGAGCCTGGCGGGCTACAGGCCATAGGGTCGCAGAGTCAGACACGACTGAAACGACTTTGCACGCACACACAGATGGTCAAGGATACGTCTGGGCGAAGGTGACTCTACTGCTTGCCACAAAGAACAGATGTATGTCAAGTTAAGGTGACGCTGCTTTTATTTGTGTGGGAAAACGCGAGTAGCTGGGGTCACTGAAATTCTTCCTGAGTCATGCATCTAACCATCTAAGGGGCTGCTTGTCCCGAGTACTCAGTGTCCGTTAACATCTCTAATTGCTGTCTGAGCACAGAAGTGCACTGTGGGCAGAGGATCAGTCTTTGCAGAACTGGACAGTGAGCAAGACACTCTTTGCTCCTCTTTTGTGTGCAGGGTCGAGCCCACCAGGCTGCAGTCCTCAACTGAGTCACTCGGGGATGGCCCCTCAGCGTTGATGACCATCCAAGAGTCCCTGGGAGCTCCCACTCCTTTCCAGATGGTCTTGGGGTGACAGTCCACCCAGGAAAGGCAGCATGGTGGTGCCAGGGTCCCACAGCCCCTCCCCTGGGAAAGGCCGGGGATGGGTCAGAAGGGTGAGGTGATGGCCTTCAAAGGACCCGTGCTTTTGCACTTGGAGCCCGTGGGCATTTCAGCCTGGCAACACCCCTCCTCCCATCAACCGCTCTCTCTTTACTCTAATAAATATGGAATTTGAAAGATGGTAACGATAACCCTATATGCGAGACAGAATAAGAGACACAGATGCATGGAACAATTTTATGGACTCTGAGGGAGAAGGTGAGGGTGGGACGTTCTGGGAGAATAGCATTGAAACATGTATATTATCATATGTGAAACAGAACACCATTCCATGTTCGATGCATGAGACAAGGGCTCAGGGCCGGGGCAATGGGATGACCCAGAGGGATGGGATGGGGAGGGAGGTGGGTGGGGAGTCCAGGAAGGGGAACACATGTAAACCCATGGCTGATCCATGTCAATGTATGGCAAAAACTATTACAATATTGTAAAGTAATTAGCCCCCAACTAAAATAAATAAATTTATAAAATTAAAAAAAAAAAACATACTGAATTATATGTAATAAAAAGTCAATTTGAAATAAATAAATAAAGTGAAAAAAAAAATTGTTCTTTATTCTTAAGGAACACAGTGTTCTCTGATTATTTGAGCACAGGATCATTGTAGAAGTTTTGGAGGAAAAAAAGTTGAAGAAACTGTAAAAACCTGTAGTTCCCAGACTCAGACTTAATTCCTGATGACATTTGATGTTCTTCTAGCTTTTCTGGAAGTACATGTTTCTATGGATTCAAAAGGAAGGGGCTTCCCAGGTGGCACTAGTGGTAAAGAAACTGCCTGCCAATTCAGGAGATATAAGGAGATGCAGGCTTGATCCCTGCATCAGGAAGATCTCCTGGAGGATTGCATGGCAACCCACTTGAGAATTCTTGCCTGGGAAATCCCATAGACAGAGGAGCCTGGCGGACTGCACTGCAGTGGGTCCCAAAAAGTCAGACAGGATTGAAACGACTTAGCATGCGGGCACGTGTGCATTCAAAGGGAAATTGGGACAATGCTGTCTGCACAGTTGGGGGTTTAGGCTGCCTGGTTCTGCTGATGCCCTGACAGTACTGTCAGATGTGCCCAGGCTTCACCACAGCCCCTCAATCCACAGCAGACACGTCCACACACAGGACCACCCTCAGGTGGTCCCAGGAGTACTGGTCAGCGGCACTTCCAGGAGCAGAGCCCCTCTCTGCCACACAACAGACCCCAGGGGCCCTCCCTCTTGATGACCATTTTCAAGCAGCCCCTGAAGAAGGTCTTTCCCAGCTCCTCCCTCCCCCAGGAACAGCTGAGGAGTCTCCCTCTGTCCACAGCGCTCTTTCTGAGATGTCTCTCGGAAACTCCCGCGGAGGGAGGGTGTCTCTCGGGATCAGAAGAAGCTGCATCCCAGGCCCTGGCCTGCCCTCTCATTGGTCTGGGGTTAGAGTCATCCCAGAGAAGCATCCTGGGAATGGAGGCAGAAAGTTGAAAGGAGAGAGCAGACTCTTGTGTGTGAAAGTTTTTCCACCACCTTCTCTCAGGGTCACGCGGGGTGACTGGGGCAAGAGAGAGCCGGAAGCCGGGATGTGTGGGCCACTCTCTCGCTCAGTGGGATGAAGGGAAGCCTCTTTGAAAGGCTCTAACTTTTGTGTATGTTTTTGTAACTGCACTGCCCCTCCCTGGCTTGCTGGTCCAGGGACTTCCCGGGATTGGGACATAAGCCTCACCCTTCCTGGCGCTGGTTTCCACTCAGCCCTCCACAAACGTTTGTTGAATAAACAAGAGTTGATTTGGGAAAGAATTCACATTGTTAGAACAGAATACTTTAAAAAATCAATAAATAACAACACAAACAAATCAACAGATCAACACAAACATGGACTTCTCCTGCCCCCAAAATTCCCGTGCCAGGGATGCCTACCACCTTACAGGTGAGAATTCTGTGGGGAGCAGGTTTGAACACCCCAAGTCATCTTGCACCCTGGCAGGTTCCGAGGGTGCTCCCCCAAGGCCCAGAGTAGCCAGGCCAGTCCCCCAGGAAAGTCTCAGTCGGCTCAGGGACTCATGTCCGGTATCCCCAGCTCCTGTGCCTGCAGCCCCATGTGTGACTTGTCTGCCACACCCAAGGGTGATGCCAGGGAGCTCCTCATCCGTGCACAGGACTTGCCCTTCAAGGAAAACACCCTACTGGGCCCCACCGGGGGCAGGACACCCACTCCGAGCTCAGAGGCACTAGAATAAGGGGGAACTTGCTGTTTGGGGACCAGGGGGAAGCGGAGGCTGGTAAGCCTGTGTGGATGCAGGGGGACAGTAGCCGGATGGGTGTCTAACTGAGGAAAGGGGGCAGGAGGTGCCTCACTCAGGGCCCACCGAGGGATGGGGCCACCAACCCCCTCATTGCACTGTGCATCGTGTACATAAACCGCAGTGCTTGTGAGCACACCAGAGGATTCCCTCTAGGGATGCCATCCCAGGAGACTTACTTTCTGTTTACCTCTTATTTAACTTCTATGCAGAGTACATCATGCGAAATGCCGGGCTGCATGAAGCACAAGCTGGAATCAAGACTGCTGGGAGAAATACCAACAACCTCATAGATGCAGACGATACCACTCTAAATGGCAGAAAGTGAAGAGGAACTAAAGAGCCTCCTGATGAGGGTGAAAGAGGAGAGTGCAAAAGCTGGCTTAAAACTCAACATTCATAAAACTAAGATCGTAGCATCTGATCCCATCACTTCATGGCAAAGAACAGGAATAAATGGAAGCAGTGACAGATTTTCTTTTCTTGGGCTCCAAAATCACTGTGGATGGTGACTGCAGCCACGAAATTAAAAGACACTTGCTTCTTTCGGAAGGAAGGAAAGCTATGACAAACCTAGACAGCATGTTAAAAGGCAGAGATCTCACTTTGCTGACAAAGTTCCATATAGTCAAAGCTATGGTCTTTTCAATAGTCATGTACAGATGTGAGAGTCGGCCCATAAAAAAGGCTGAGTGCCAAAGAGTTGATGCTTTTGAACTGTGGTGCTGGAGAAGACTCTTGAGAGTCCCTTGGAGAGCAAGGAGATCAAACCAGCCAATCCTAAAGGAAATCAACCCTGAACATTCACTGGAAGGACTAATGCTGAGTTGAAGCTCCAATACATCGGCCACCTGATGCGAAGAGCTGACTCCCCTGATGCTGAGAAAGATTGAAGTCAAAGGGAGGAGGCAGCAGAGGACGAGGTGGTTGGACAGCATCACTGACTCAATGTACACAAATCTGAGCAAACGCTGAGAGACAGTGAAGCACAGGGGAGCCTGGCATGCCGCTGCCCATGGGGTCACAGGGTCAGACACAACTTAGCAACCCAACAACAACAGCTTTTGTAAATGCTGTGCAATGAACACGTTGTCATGATAAGGGGGACACAGTGCTTTAATGTTTAAATCACCTAGTGCCGCCTTCCCCTTCCAGGCAGAGCTGCCTCCTCCGGCTACTCCTCCGGCCACTGAATCTCCATTCCTGTTGCCCCATCAGCAAGGTGACCTCAAGGTACACTGACAAGGCTCCTCCCCAGAGAGGAGAGGAGAGCATCCAACTGGCAGTGGCCTGCGCACCAGGGTCTGGGCAGCCCTGAAGCATCAGGGTCCCTGGAGGGAATTGTGGAGACCATGTGCCTCAGCCAGACTGGCGGAGCCCCGCCTCCTCTCTGACTCTGAGGGGCCCATTGCAGGAGTTAGACCCTCAGGACCCTGTTACTCAATGCACATCGGGGGCGGGGGACAGAGCCAGGGCTATCTCACGTTCCCGGAAGCAGCAACAAATCACCCCAGTAAATAAACACTTCCATAAATAAAATGTTATAGTATTTTGAAGAAAATATAAGAATGTTCAGATAAACGGAAAGGCATATCTGGGTCTTGGTTGAGGAAGGATTAATACTGAAAATGTGATTCTTTCAAAACTGAAGTGTGAAGACAAATAATTCCCAAGAGCGCTGAAGGCTGGGCCAGCTTGGGACAAAATAACCAGATGTTTGAGGAATACAACCATTTCAGAAAGCAAACATCATGCTTCCGGGTGACTCCATCAGAAAGAGAAATATTAATGGGTCAAGAATTTTAATCTTACATTTTAAAACTTAAAATTTTCTAAAATACAAAAGTTCCCTGGTACTCAGCTGCTAAGTCACTTCAGTCGTGTCCGACTCTGTGCAACCCCATAGACGGCAGCCCACCAGGCTCCTCCGTCCATGGGTTTTTCCAGGCAAGAGTACTGGAGTGGGGTGCCATTGCCTTCTCCATCCCTGGTACTCTAGGGGTAAGGATTTGGCACTTTCACTGCCATGGCCTGGGTCCAATTCCTAGTTGGGGAATTGAGATCCCACAAGCCACGTGGCATGGCCAGCTTGGCTGAGAACATTCTGGACCTGAGAGTGAAATGATCGTGATGTGAATGCTGACATCTGGATTGCAGGAGCCCTAGGGAGATCACTGAACATGAAGAGGAAGGATATGCATTTCTTGGAGTTTGGAAAAAGAAGAAAAGAAAATGAAAGATTTGGGTTTGAAAGGGGATATAGGCACTAGGGAGAGGAAGTAAGAAAAACACTCCCCTCCCATAACCAAGGACTTCGCAGGTGGCTCAGTGGTAGAGAATCTCCTGACAAAGCAGGAGATGCAGGAGGCACAGGTTCAATGCCTGGGTCAGGAAGACCCCCTGGAGGAGGAAATGGAAAGCCACTCCAGTATTCTTGCCTGGAGAATCCCATGGACAGAAGAGCCTGGTGGGCTACAGTCCCTGGGGTCACAAAACACCAGATATGACTTAGCAACTGAGCACAGCACAGCACTCCTAACCAAAGACAAGAGGAAAAGTGTAAATCTTCCCCAAAAGGATGATGTGTATAGGAACGAGAACAATCGGATTCTTCCTCAGCTGCTCTGGATATAAGGCGACACTGGACCAGGGCTTTCGAAATATTGAGGAAACGAGAAGCCAGGATTCTGGGGCTGTGAACCCAGCCTCAAAGCTCACAAACACAAAGCCCTGTTTAAACACACTCTTAGGCCCATGAGCCCTTGGAGGGTCTGCACCCAGAGACCTGCCCTGAAGTGGGGGGGCCGAGTGTCTGAGATGCCAGCAGACATGTGTTCATGAACGTGGCCACATGCCTCGGGGAGGCTGCTCAACCAGAATGAGAGAATAGAAGTCTACACATGTCAGCATAGGATGGATGATGGCTGGTCCACAAGGATCCATAATTAGATGCATGGAAAGAGGACTCAACTATCAGAGACCGTCAGGTTGGATAAAAGTCTAGATAGCTTCTACTTACAAGAGATACACCTACCATGTGGACACAAATGGCTGAAAGTAAAAGTTTGGAAAGTGATCTACCATGAAGATTCTAACAAGAGACAGTTAGTGTTGCTGTACCGATATCAGACAAAGGAGACTAAGATACATTGGATGATTAGGGTGAAGCGCGTCACTATCTGATGACAAAGGCTCAGTTGACCAAGAAGGTACAGTAAGTCCCCTACATATGAACCTTCAAATTGAGAACTTTCAAAAATGCAAATGTTTGTTTTCATGACCATTCTTGTAAGTTGATTCACGTGTCTGGTGTACATTGTCATATGCATGCATCCTCTACAAGTAGCTATGCTTTTGTGCACCTTACATTACTATATAGAGTACAGTATCTTTATTTCAGGCACAAGACCTGAACATAGAACAGTACATAACGTTTGCAGCAACCCTTCAAAACGCAATCCAGTGTTACCGTGTCATCAATGTACCGTCCAGATTGAAAAACAGTGAAATGTTTTTCAAGAGGATAGATAGAATTGAATTTAGTGAGGAACTGGAACCTATGCCCGTGGGTCATGAATGAAGTTCCAGCTTGCCCTCCGTCTCCTATTGCTGATCATCCTTCATCTCTACCATCTCCCACCTCCTCCTCCTCCTTTTCCAGTTAGTAACTCTTCTTACCTGTTCACTTGATGCCAGACCCTGTATGCCAGTATTGTACTACTGGACTTTTCAACAGACTATATTGTAAGATTTAAACATTTAATTTTTTGTGTTTGTTGGTTTGTTATGTAGTATTTGTGCAAAAAGTACTATAAACCGATTGGTCTTCAAAGGTGGCATTAGTGGTAAAGAACCCGCCTCCCAGTGCAGCAGACACAAGAGATGTGGGTTCAGTCCCTGGGTTGGGAAGATCCCCAGGAGGAGGGCATGGCAACCCACTCCAGTATTCTTGCCTGGAGAATCCCATGGACAGAGGAGTCTGGCAGGCTACAGCACACAGTGCCGCACAGAATTGGACACGACTGAAGCAACTTAGCACGCATGCGTTACAAACCGATTGCAGTATAGTAGTACTACATAGCCATTGTGTTAGTTAGGTACCAAGGCTAGCTTTGTTGGACTCACAAATTAGACTTGTGAATGTGCTCTCAAAACAGAACTTGTTCATATGTAGGGGACTCACTGTGTAACTTTAAATATTTTTGCATCTAATAGAATAGCTTCCAAAAATATTGTAAAAGATTGCTAGAACTACAGGGAGAAATGGATGATCCTCCATCTTCTGAGCCATTCCAACCCATCTCTCCCAACCATTGACAAATCAGCTCAAGCTGAAAACATTTGGCAAGTACATAAAAGATCTGTAGTACCCCACTGACCACCTTGATGGGTGGGACCTCAGAAGATACAGGGATGTCTCAAGGACCTGAGGTGTTTACAAAAATTGCGTTGTGTGTGTGGCAACTGAGACACAAAATGGCAAAATGTCCCTGTGAAGGAGCCCAGAGAATAAGGACAGAAGTTAGAAAAAAGTCACAAGTTGCTAACGAAAAGATAAACATGCTACCACTTTGGGAATATGAAGAATGTGCTGCTGAATGTTTGTTTGTAGTTAGATAGGAAATCAGAACTAAAATTGACAAATTCCTAGAACCAAGAGAAAACGAAACTCCACCCCTCAAATGATGCAGCAGATGCTACGATTTGAGGGTGAAACTTTCAAGAGAAGTAAAGGGACGACATTGAGGGAGCCTAGCGACCTTCAAAGACAGGGTCCCAGGTTGCCCAGGAAAAGATGCACGCCTTAGACAAGCCTGAGTGTTTGCACAGACACAAGAAACGTCTAGCAAGCCCTAAGAGGAAGTGTCCACGAATGTTACCTTCGGGAAGAAAACAGGAGTCCCAGTGAGGTACAGCACAGTTCATTTATCTTATCTTCTTAGGACATTTGAGTGGTTTGTTTCAACATAAACTAGTTTCATTTTCAAATGCTTTATCAGGACACCCATTTTCATCAAAGTCCCAGGAGATCTCATTTTGTAGGGACAAGACTCTAAGTGCTTGGCTGATGCTCAAGGCCTATCAGTGTGTGGGACTCTCCTTTCCTCCTGCTACAACAAACCCTTCCCAGGAGCCCACTGAGCTGAGAGACCCTAGGCAAGGCTGGATAGGAGGGGAAGCAAGGACTGATTTGGGAGGTAGCCTTAGGACTAGACCCTCCTTCCAGCACAGAGGGGAATGTGGGGCAAGCATCATAGATGACGTGTGGCAATTTGGTCCCCAGGCTGGATCATATATGAGGCCCTTCTTTGCTGCCTTGATGGCCCTTGGGATGGGGCCAGGGACCCAGGTCTCCGTGCCTCTTGGTAGGGGGGATGAATTTCACATTGACTTTTGTGCCATCTTCCTGTGAGGACAAGTGACTTTGAGGTTTATTTATCCACCAGGCAAAGGTTACTCCTTTGGCACAGCCAGGACTTTGTCCTGTTCAACCCAGCTCCAGATACCAGTTTGTCGGTCAACCTTCAGGCCCTGAGTCCAGCTGGAGAGATAACCCTTCTTGCCCCTGATCTCTTTGAAGATCTAGAGGCTCCACCTGTGGGGCAGCTGGAATGTTCTGTCCTATCCAGTCTGGGCCCTTCCTCTGCCACCCACAAAATTCAGGGATCCCCCAGAAGTTGGTTCTGCATCCTCCTCTCTTTACATGAAAGCCGGGCATCACCCACACCAGCAACTCTCTCTGCCCACCTGATGAGAACTTGCCCAGCCTGAGCCCACAGCCTATGGGACCTCTCCCCTGGTGGCCCAGAGACACCTTTTTGCCCCTTATTCCACTCTACACCCTACCAGCAGGTCACTTTGGGTTCTAGTGGAAGGGGACAGTCCACATGCCACTCAGTTGGTGCTGCAGACGTTTAGCCTTCTTACTCCACCTCCAAACCACCAATAACTGTGGGATCTCCCTTCTCCATACACCTTCGAGGCTTCTGCAACCCCATGGAAGGACCTTCAGACTCATTGCCCCTACCCCACTCCTGCCTTCCAAGGGCCCTTTCTAGAAGTGCAGGTCTGATGAGGGACGTCCTACACTGAACAGAAGCAAACTCTTTCTCCTGCCCCCCAACCCCTGACACAGCATCCCTGCTGGGTCTCTCTCTCCAAGCCTCTCTCTTTAGGGGTGAGGGAGGCAGAGCCAGGCCCAGCCCTGCACATGCCCCTTCGTTTCTGCTCACCCTTGACTCATGACTCCACCGCCCCAGGTGTGAGCTCACAGGACACATGCTGCCCGCAGCTGCAGCTGCACATCTGCCCCTCTGCCACAAGGAAGATGAAGCTTGGAGGGTGTAAGCAGGCAGGTTAGTTAGCGGGGAGTGACAACAGCAGCCTTCCTCCTGGTCTGCAGGAAATCTAGGCCCTGCTGCTGAGAGCCCGGAAGCTAGCAAGGCTGGACATGGACCAAGGACTCAGGATTCAAGCCAACAGCAGCCGCTTGCCTCCAGCATTTTGAAAAAAACGCAGCCTGGAGTCCAACAAAGAATGATTCAAACACCTCTGTCCTTCCTGACCCTTGTGACTCTCACACATTCCCCTTATTCTCTACTTTCAGAGTCTCAAAGAGAAACTTCTATCTTAGTGATTTTTATAAGCACCAAAACCATTTGTACCTGAGAAATGGACACACCCCTGTAAGGAAACTCCCAGCTTCCAGCCCTTCTCTGAGGTCAGCGCCTATTGGACTCCACCCTCTGGGAATGACTGCACTCAGGTATGTCCTGGGGTCACCTGTGTTTGTCCACAGAGTGTCTCCACACCCACCCTGCTAGGACCCTCCGTGGGGAGGGAGCTGGGAAGAGGGGCTCCTTCTGCTCAAGGGCTAATGAAGGACAATTTATATTTGAAACTCTTTACCACTTGCTCCTATTCACTCTTGCTCCTTATCCCTGTCTGCGCCCCCAGCATGACTTCTATCTAGGTGGACCCAACTTGCACTTCTGACAAGTTGGAATCAGGCTCTGAGGATTCTCAATGGGCAGGGCTCTGTCCAGTGTCTGTGTGTGGGCTGATGCACACAGCAGGGGACCGGGAGGTCCCCAGATCCACGCAGTGGGGTGAACACACCCAGCTCCCTAAACAAGGATCTGTTCAGACAGAGCTTGAAAGTGGAAAACTCTAGGAACTGGCTCTCCTGGAAAACTGACCTACCGTTTTCTTAGAATCATCATCTAATGCCCTGTGTCTAATAAAAATATAATAAGGAATTCACTATCAAGAAAATCATCTTTTCCCCTCAACTCTGGGCAGTTCCTGAAACTCGAGTGACTTCCCATAATTTGAGATTTCCTTTCTGAATATAGGACCTGGGTGCCAGCCCTCACGTGCCTGGATTCTGAATCCTTCCTGCCTCCTCCTCCTTTCCTGGCTCCGCCCTGGAATCATCATTCGGGTTTAGTCCAGCCACGCAGACCAGCGAGCAGACAGGCTGTAGCTGCGGACCGGCCGGGAGGGCCGGCGGCGTGCAGGAGCCGCGGGTGCGGAGGAGCTGGGGTAACGCGGCGGCGCAGGCGAGAGCGGCGGCGCAGGTGAGAGCTTGAGGGGCGATGGCCGGGGCTCCTGGTGTCGGGTGGCTCCGCTCACTCGAATAGGGGCTGGGTTGATGAAGATGGGGCGCTGAGCTCTCGGGCTCTGCGCTCTGCACCTCTGCTGAGGGAGAGATAAAGACAAAGACTTAGCAGTCCTGGTGGGGAACCGCGTCTCTGAAGGGCGGACCCAAGCTTGGCTCTGCCTCTCTCTGGAGGGGCAGAAAGTTGGCATCTCGAGCTCCCAGATGTCCACCTATCCCCACACAGCCCCTGCTGCCCCGGATCACATCTGGGGTGAAACACTTTCACATACAGGCCAACACTGCGGCTCTCATACTTGCCCACACGCTCACTTTCATGCACATACACACTTGTGTGCACTCACAAGGGGCACACACGCACACTCAGCCCATTCACTCACAAACACTCATTAAAACAGAGCGAAACCTCTGAGACTTCCCCTAAGGTCGGGGGGCGAGGGGCACTCCACTGCCTCTTTCTATGCTCTCCTTTCATTTTTGGTTAAGCTGCAGCAGCAATCTCTAAATTCAATGCACCACCCACTGCTGGTTAATGATCTGCTATTTGAAAGTCACTTTGCACTCCCAGTGCCTGTGGAGCCAGAGACCCTGGAAGACCCTCATCCCCTGAGACTAAATAGTGAAGGTGGTGGGGAGGTACAGGGCCCCCCCGCCCCCAGCCTCACAAGGCACTTCCTCTGAGAATTCTCCCCATCCTTGCACCAGCAGGATGGGGAGGATTCTCAGAGGAAGTGCCTTGTGAAAGAGAGTGAGAAGTAGCCCAGCTGATGGGCTGGCAGGTACTGAGGCTGTGAGGCTGCAAGCGTTTACAGACTCAGCCCCCAGGCCTGGAGGAACTCATTACTGCCCAGTAGGGATCCCTCCTGGCCATAGCAGCAGGGACAGGACACAGCAAAGGTGCCCTGGACTGGGGCATCTCTTCCCTCAGAGCCAGGGTTGGGGCTCCGTTTCAGCTGTCTTCCGAAGGTGGTTGGTTGCCTCCCTCCACACTGTTGGTGAAAGGCCAGGCTGAACAGCAGGGTGCTCACCTTCCCATGTAAATATCCAGGTTCATACAAGTTACCACTGAGCCTTTGCATGGGAAACCTGGTCCAGCTTCTCCTAGGTGCTGCAGGAATGGAGATCCCTGCTGACCGAGAACCCCTGTGGCCCTGGTCAGCCGATAACCCTCGGGTCCACATACCTGCTGCCTCAGTTTCCCCAAGGTGCTGTGGCAGGACAAAGTGCTGGCAACAGCACGCACTTTCCAAGGTGTTTCACTGACTCTCAAATGTGACCAGGTCCCCAGTGACAGCACAAATCCCAGCTGTGTGTCCCAGCTTAATATATGTAGATAGCAGCACCTGTGACTGTGATCTGAGAGAATTATGAATTGTTGCCTCACTTTTCCCAATTCCAGAAGCCTCAGGGCCCCTCCAGGTCTTGCCCCATGCATGCAGTCTTCCTGTACTACCCCGACCCTCTGCCTTCTCACCCCTCTCTTCCCCTGTTGTGCCCTGGCCTCTCTCTCTCCCATTTTTCTGTCTTTTGCAGCATCAGAGACAAGAGGAGAGACTCAGGAAGAGGGGTAGAAATGCCAAACTTAAAAACCTGTCTGAATTTCAGATAACAAATCACTTTGAAATGTAAATATGTGGCAAATATTATATAAAATATACCTATATTTAAAAATAGGACAACAGTGGAACCCCAGACTGATAAGGGCAACAAAGGTGCCTGAGGACACAGAGAGCTCCTCCCATCCCCATTCCAGCTCTTCCATCCTCAGACAAGCCCCTCCATACCAGTCTAGCTCCTCCATCCCCAGTCCAGCTCTTTGCAGACAGCTCTCTATAAGGTGGAAAAGTCTGTGTCTCCATTGTACAGATTTGGTTTAGTTGAGACTTGTCTATGGTTTTGAGGATCTGCCACAACCTGGAGTTCTAGCCAGCTTTTAGGCTCTATTGTCTGACAATGAGGAGCCAGGCCCAAGGTGATTGGAGTTTGGGGGCAGAGACTGGTGGGAAGGGACCCTGGCGTTTCCTTATCCAGATTCTGGAAGCCTCCAGGGGCTTTCCCAGTGAGGAGAACCTCAGGGAACGCATGAAGCTGGACTGAGAGGCTCATGTGTGTGAGGGCAGAGTCCCGCCATGGCCTGGGGAAGGCTCAGAGAAGACTGGAGGTTTTGGGTTACCGGGAAGAGCAGCAGGGAGTCCCAACCAGGGCCCGTCTGGGAGCCCACACCTTCAGCAACCTTGGACAACATGACAGAAGATGGCCAGGGGTCCCCTTTGCACAGGCCATACTCCCTCAGGAGGACTCCAGGTGGTGGTAGAGAGTCTGTGACACTTCCTGGTTTCATAGTCTTCTGGTCATTTCATTATCTGTGAACACATACCTATAAATAGCACATCTCGTGACTACAAATGGGTATTTAAGGTGAAGCTAAAACAGATACTAATGTTTAAAAAATGAGTCAATGTAAAATAATTTTTAGGACATAGGGGTATGTGCAAAGTGAAAGTGTTAGTCGCTCAATCATGTCTGATTCTTTGTGATCCCATGGACTGTAGCCCACCAGGCTTCGGCATCCATGGGATTCTCCAGGCAAGAATACTGGAGTGGGTTGCCATGCCCTCCTCCAAGGGATCTTCCTGCCCTAGGGTTCAAACCCAGGTCTCCCACATTGCAGGCAGATTCTTTACCATCTAGGCCATCAGGGAAGCCCAAGAATACTGGAATGGGTAGCCTATCCCTTCTCCAGGGGATCTTCCCAACTCAGGAATCAAACTGGGGTCTCCTGCATTGCAGGCAAATTCTTTACCAGCTGAGCTACCAGGGAAGAATGAATTTTTAGGACATAGGGATATGTAGTGTTGTGAAAACCACAGAGGTTGGGGCAGGGAGGCTGGCAGGGCGGGGAGGCTGGTGAGAGAGGCTCTCTGGGGTGTTTCCCTGGCAGGTAGACAAACTATGAGATACTGAGAGCAGAGGTTGGTTTGGTGGGCCTGACTTAGGCTCAAAGAGCCCCACACACCTTTCTCAGGGGGGCATTCCCTCGCTGTTGGAAGACACCTGCTGCCCTCCCAGCCGATCTCTGGACTTCAACCTGCTGCGTCCTTTTGCTTTCCTTTTACTGGTCAACACACACGCTCCCTCCCAGAGTCCAGTCTGGCCAGCCAGCGTGTATTACAAAAACACCCTTTTGCTGAGGTCACTCATTCAGTTCTTCTGAGGCACCTGCCCAGAGCTCATTGGAGGGGACTGACCACACCCTTGGTGTGGGATTGGCCCTGCAGGGAATTCTGAGCAGGTCTGCAGGAATTGAGCACCTATTATAGGCAGAGCATGTGGGAGGTCCTAGGGGCCCTCCCCCCAGCACTGTGTGTGTGTGTGTGTGTGTGTGTGTGTGTGTGTGTGTGTGCCTGTGTGCATATGACAGGGTGTTCTTGCAGGGAGTGGGAGTAGGATCCTGGAAGCTTCTGTAAAGGGGGTGTCTTCATCAGACTAGCTTGTCCTGGCTCTGCATGGAGTGAGACCCTGCATGGTTCAGGATTGTGAATGAACCCACTCATTCATTTATTTTCAGTCAACATCCTGGTGGCTCAGAGAATCTGCCTCCAAGGCGGGAGACTCAGGTTCAATCTCTGGGTTGGGAACATCCCCTGGAGAAGGGAAGGGCAACTTACTCCAGTATCCTTGCCTGGAAAGTCCCATGGACAGAGGACCCTGGCAGACTATAGTCCATGGGGTCACAAACAGTCAAACAGGACTGAGTGACTTTCACTTTCACTTTTCACTCAACATCCCAGAAAGTGCACGAGGAACTTGAAACATGACTCCTAAATTTATGGAAAGGATAAAAGCTGGACAATGGCCAGGAATAGGTGATGAGGAAAGGTTTTGAGGGGGTGGATTTCCTTCTGGATACTACAGACCTGGCTATCTCTCTCCCAGAAAGAACACACCTGCCCTTCCCACTAAGTCTCCTGGTCGTGCTGGGCATTGGGTAATGATGCCAGGTCACCAGCAGGAGGCTCCCCCTCTCACACAGCTGAGGGATCACTGCTCTCAGAGCACAGGCTGAGGTGACACTGCTGTTTTGGTTCCCTGGGGGGGTGAACCCTCCATGTGACCCTGAGGACACCTGCCTGCTCCAGCCTTGGGGGCCAGTGGGCAGGCCTCCCTGGGAACGTATTCTTCAGCCTGGGGAGACTTGGACTGCCTCCCTGTCGATGGGACACCCAGGCCCACGTTCGGTGGAGAACATGGGGGCCAAAGGCTGTTCTGTTGTCAGTGGAAGCAGCAGAGTGGCTGGGGTCCGCGGGGAGACCTTGAGGAGACTGGAGACGCTGGGGGTACTGCCCAAGGCTTCCTCCAGGACAGGTCAGTGGCCAGAGATGAGCACACAAGATGGCTCTCCTGCCTGCTCAGGCAGGCTCAGGGTAGGACATCGCTGGGCAAGGGTCTCCCTCCAGGCAGCCCCGAGGGCTCTGGCTAGGGAGCCAGGAGTCGCTGTCCACCACCAGCAGGGATGCCTTTGGGCCCTGTGGTTCACTGGGTGCCAATCTGTGTATGAGAAACTTCCAATCTAAGAAAAGTTATTTTGTAAAAAATACTCAGGAAAAGAATTGAGCAGATCTTATCTGAGGTGCCAGGAAAAGCCCCAGCACAGGAAGTTGCAACACCTCTTTCTAGAACCTTCCATCACATGAGGTTCTCAGCAGCAAGTAATAGTGATGAGCTATTTATGACCCATCCTGGCAATTGCTGAAAGGCAGCTACTGGATTGTGTCCACCTGTGAAATCTCAGCCTCTTTTGCATTACGCTGCGCAGGTTGGGGAGGATCAGGGCAGCTGTCTCTCTTCACTCAATCACCAAATTCTTGGTTCTTTAAAAAAAAAAAAAGAAATTGATTAAAACTATGTTAATGTTCTTGTGCAAAACAAACGTCCAAGGAAAGGTAAACAGAGCCACAGAGAGAACCTGCCCTCCCAGGGGTGAAAACACACGATGGACAGCATAGTGGCTTGTATCACGTGGCTTGGCAGGGCCTGAACAGCCCCACATGGTGGGGGTGCCTTGGCCAGGGGGACAGGGAGCTTCACTCTTCAGTGCCTCGGGCACCACTTGTCCTCCTGGGAAGGAAGCAAAATTAGACCTGTGACATGCCAGTTGCAAATAGACCTTAGGAATATTCAAGATTTGAGCATAAAAGTAGACAAAATTTGACCATGATGGATATTCCACCATCTGGGAAGCCTTTTTAAAAGGATACTTTAAACAAACAAACAAAAACTGCTTTAAAACAAAACTCTGAAGCGTTCAAGGAAAAGACAGACAGGACAACATAAACGTGGAGTCTTTACTCCAGAGAGGATCAGGGGAGAAATGGTGATGGAAATGTACTTACCCTGGAAGGCAGTTTGTTTCTTTAAGGGGTGAAAGTCTTATAAACCTGTAAGGAGAAGACAGACACTCCCAGGAAGATGAGCAAAGGGTTTGCAAAGGCAGTGACAATATGGAAACCCAAAGGGCCAGAAACGGGATGAGCTGGTCAGCCTCCCACAGCACCAGGTGTTACCTGGAAGAGGCAGAGCTGGGAGCCAAGGGGACCGGGCAGCTCACAAGCTAAGACAAAGGGAATCCTTGCAGCCACTGAAGTCAAGGATCCGGGGAGGCAGATCTCACCAGCAACACACTAAAAAGTGAGAACCAGACGCAGAGAAATGGACAGAACACGACCCCAGAACACTCCTTCTAGTGTCTGGGGTTTGTGCCTGATTATTCCAGTGAGGAGAAAGCTGAGGTCTGGGGAAAGAGGGAGGGGACAGTGTGAGTGTCCTGGGGCGGCCGTGACCAAGGACCACAAACGGACGGGATCAAAAGAACCAAAGTTTGCCCTCCTCCAGTTTGGAGGCCAGAAGTCCAAAATCAAGGTGTCAGCACGGCTGCAGGGAAAATCCTTCCTTGTCTCTTCCAGCTTCTGGTGGCTCTGGCGTCCCTTGGCTTGTGGCCACGTCCCTCCAATCTGTGCCTCTGTCAGCTCCTGGCCTCTCCCTGTGTCTCTTTCTTACAAAGTTCTCTCTTCTTATAAGAAAGCCAGTCACATTAGGCTGGGGCCCACGCTGCTCTAATACGACCTCCTCTTTATTTATGGCTGCAAAGGCTCTACTTCCAAGTAAGGTCACCTTCACAGGTTCCGAGTGCACATGTGTTTTGGGGCCACCTTTCACCCTTCCCTGATGGCTCAGTAGTAAAGAAACTGCCTGCCAATGCAGGAGATGTGAGTTTGATCCCTGAGTCGGGAAGATCCCCTAGAGAAGGAAATGGCAACCCACTCCAATATTCTTGCAAGGGAAATCCCATGGACAGAAGAGCCTGGTGGGCTATAGTACATGGGGTTGCAAGGAGTCAGACACAGCTTAGTGACTAAACAAGAACAACATTCACCCTAGTACATACAGTACAGAGGGAGAGAAGAAAGAGACAAGTAGTGGGTTGTCTAACCTGATTCCACATATGTAAAATCACATACACGTGTGTGCACAACAACACATGTCTCTCAGGTGACGTCTTTCTTCCTCAACTACAAATGTTGTACATATGTGAGAAAAGAAGGCTGTCCTTCTGACGATAAATAAGGAATAGAAGCAAGTTTAGAAAATCAAGGGAAGCGGGAGACAGCAGCACCAGTCACAGGGATCTGGGGGCTGAGATTGTCCCTCCCCATGTCATTCTCCTTGTTTGACCCAGAGTCTCCTGGAGTCAGGACTGGGGCTGGTCACCAATGGCCCCCAGCTCCTGGAAGCGATTACATCCACAGTTCCCTTTGCTCCTGGCCCTTCTGCCCAGTTCCCCTCAAAGTGGAAAACAAAAATCAGAGACACTGAATTCAAAACCAAAGGGTACCAACTCCACGGGATTCTGGAAAAGGCAAAATCTGGACATGGTAACACGATCAATGGTTGTCAGGAGTTGGGGGGAAGGAGGGGTGAATAGATGGAACACAGAGGATTTTTAGGGCAGTGAAGCTACTTTTTGTTGTTCAGTTGTTAAGTCGCATCCAACTCTTTGTAACCCCATGGACTGTTACCTGCCAAGCTCCTCTGTCCTCCACTATCTCCTGAGTTTGCTCAAATTCATGTCCATTGAGTTGGTGATATTATCTAACCATCTCATCCTTTGCGTAATACCGAATGATAGCTATATGTCATTATGAAAAGTGAAAGTGTTAGTTGCTCAGTCATTTCTGAGTCTGTCCATGGAATTTCCCAGGAAAGACTACTGGAGTTGGTTGCCATTTTCTACTCCAGAGGACCTTCCTGACCCAGAGATTGAACCCTCATCTCTTGTGTCTCCTGCATTGGCAGGCAGATTCTTTACCGCTGGGCCATCTGGGAAGCCCAAATGTCAGTTTTACTGGATGCCAAAGCCTGAGATGAGCATTTGTTTCAGAGGAAGTGGAAGTTCAGCTTTCTGGACTGTAACTCACGAGTTCTACAGGAAGACTCTTTTTGTTGATAAAAGCAAATCTGGAGAGTTCACCAAGGGTCCCCAAATGCCAAGCCTCAGAATGCAAGAGTGGAAGAGGGGCTGGCAGCATCCAAGGTGGTCTTAGGTTGGTGTCAGGTTCAAGTGGTTACTCAAGATTCTGTGTGTCACGACCAGTCTCTACAGGACACACGGCTCAGGGAGTTTTGCATGTTTTATATAAAATTCAAGATAACCTCTGCAATATAAATGGACTTGTCTCCCAGGGACTTGTTTCCTGTCTCATCTGTGTTTCTCATCTATCTGGCAGTGGTCCCACTGCAGACATTATAAAGGTATAAAGGAGGGTCAGGACACAGTGGTCAAGGAGGAGCTTAGGGACCCTCGCCCACCCTGGCCAGGGTGTAGCCCCTCTCACTGGCTTCCAAAGGAGCCTAAGGGGACTCTGACTCATCAGCTTTCCTTCCTCCAGGGAGTGTCCCAAAAACCAGTAAGGAGGCCGAGGGGCCCCTTAAAACTCCTCCCCGTCCTGCTGGCCATGGTGACCTCAGCATCCACTCTCCTCGCTCCCAGGATGCTCTGGGTCCTCTTGTTCTTGGCTGCCCTCAGGATTGCTCAGAGTGGAAGTAAGTTGCATGGTCCCAGCTCTGCTAGGGGGACCCCAACAGGGGCAAGACAGGTGTGGGAGGAGACCTAGATCAGGCCAGGAGGGGCCCAGGCTCCAGGTAATGTCAGTGACCCCAGGAAGGGCAGTCAGTGGATGTCCTGAGGTCCAGCCATAACCCACATGTGTGACTGTCCCCCCACACAGATTGGGACCACCCCAACTGCACCAAGGGTGTGGTTTCTGTGCTCAGGGGCAAGCCAGCCATGATGACCTGCAGCATCTCCAATGCCTTCTCCCGCATCAACATCTCCCTGCAAGCGAACCACACGGCACCCTGGAAGCTCATCTTCAGTGTAGAGGCCCCAGGAAACTTCTGCCAGGATGGATGGCAGCTCTGGGTTCAAGAGGGCAAGGCGCACCTAGTAATTGAAGAAGCCCAGGACATCCAGGCAGGGCAGTACAAGTGGAGTCTGATGGGGCTCCAGAGAAGCTTCAGAACTACCACCCTGAACGTCTCAAGTGAGCAGGGCGGGGTTGGCAGGGGGGAGTTGACCCCCAAGAGCTTCTCTAACTGGAGGGAGGCGAAAGCAACTAGGGAGGAGTGATTCCTGCCCACCGGAGGTGCCCAGAACCACGGAGATGAGGCCTGAAGAGTTCTTCCACCCTGCCCCACCCACCCCACATCTGTGCCCTCTCTGAGCTTCTCCTCAGGGCAGTCCCTGCACGTTAGCCTGGTCACTGTCCCCGTCTGCTCAGGGAGCTGGTGCCTTCCCTCCCTAAACACCTCCTATCCCCCGACCCCCACCCTTTCCTTTGCTGCAAAACTCCCCAAGTCAGCATCACTTCCTCCCACCCCCTTCACCTGTTCTAACGCAGTCATAGTCACCCTGAGCACTGGGGACAGGAAGTAGGGGTTCAGCTTTGCCCCGGACCAGGAACAGTGGGAGGGGCTGAGAAGGCACCCCCCAACCCAGCCGGGCCCTGGGGGGGGAACCCAGTGAGGCCTTCATGAACTCCTGTATCCAGGGCTCATCTGATACCTTGGGCAGAGGGGCTCCGTCAGTCTTGCCCTGGGCAGGCCCCCCACCAACCTGCCCTGTGTCTCTTTGGCAGAGCCGCAAGACCTGCTCTTCATACCTTCAGTGGGTAGGTGTTTCTATGTTCATCCTGGGCTATAGGAGGGGAGCCCCCAGAAAGCCTCCTTGGATCTTCCCTCCTCAGACACCCTCACCCTCTGTGCCTGGAGCCCTGCCCATCCCATGCACCCATCCCCCTGCCACTCTCCCACCCATGGGCTCCCCAACCACAGGCGATGTCCCCCTCGAGGGTGCCCCCAAGGTGGTCAGGGGTTCCTGCACAGGTGAATAAAGGAGGGTGGTCCTGCCCTCTCCCTGCAGGCCCGGAGATGAAGCTGCACAGTCTCAAGACTGATCCCAAGGACAAGAGCCAGATCCAGGTGGTCTTCCCCATCCTCGCCCTGATCGTCCTCTCCATCCTGGTGATCTGCACGCTGGCCTGGTGCCGAAGGCGTGGTTCCCCACTCTCCAGGGTCCAGCAGGTATGATCCACTGTGCCTGGTTAGTGGGCTGGGGAGGGGATCTTGCGTGGTGTCATCTCAGACCTGGCATAGACACTCTTCCCCATGGCTTTGTACCCACCAAGACAAGTGAGAGAGTGGGGAGCATTTGATGTCCAGAGAGCAGTGCCCCTCCCCCAGAGGACCCCAGCCAGCAAATACAGTCCCAGGCCCAGAACGCAGATGCCCCACTCCCAGACAGGCCACTGAGTCCACACTGTCCCTAGGACACCCTGGAGGATGGCATGGGGGCTAGACTTCCTGGTCCTTCCAGGAGACCTAAGATGTGTGGGCAGTGGGTGTGTCTGCAGATGTACCTGCAGACAGAGTGGTGTCTGCACATGGCTTTCATCTCCCTCCCTCCCTCCCTCTCTCCCCAGGTAAGGAGCCTCTGAGTCCGGAGTACCCAGCGTATCGCACTACACAGAGCGGAAGCGCTGCGGGGAAGACCAGGCCGAGGACTAGGAAGCTTGGCAACCTCCTGGCCTCTCCCTAACACACACGCCAAAGAGGGCTCTTTAGTAGGTCCTGGGGCCCAAAGTACAAAAATCTCAAGTTCCAAAGCACTTGACCTAACAGGATCCTCCCCCACCCCTCCCCAACCCAGGCCTGGGCTCCTACCCTGGGCAGGAGTGCCACGCTGCTGTCACCTGGGAGATGCCCCAGTCTGGGGTCCTCAGCTGATCATGTCTTTGGACCATGAATAAGACCCTCTTGGACCCTCTTGTCTTTGGAACATGAATAAGAACCAGTTTGAGGCACCTTCCTGTCAGCAGTTGTGGAACCGAAATGAGGATATCAGTGGCCTGAGATGATGCATGGGGCCTCCTCCACCACCCCCAAGGGGTAGAGCAGCCCCTCTGGATGGGAGGCTGGACAGGTGGCTTCTGGTGGGATCTGTGTCCAACCTCCCCGGTCTCCCCCAGCCCCGGGGCTCCCCTCTCTGCCACCTGCCCTACCTGCTGCCCCTTCCTGTTCCCAAATGTATATCAAACCATATCCCAAACTGTATACGCCAGATGTCTTTATAAGAAAAACTGTATAACTCCACTGAGTGTATCCATTGTTTTTTTTTGGGGGGGGAGTGGGTGGCAGTAGGTCTTTTTTTCTTTCTTTTCTCTTTTGTTCTCTTATGATTTGATGACTATCTTTAGTGCTGTGCTTGAATTCCTTTTTCTTTTGTGTGTGTATATCTATGATATTAATAGATTTTTGGTTTGCCGTAACCATGAGATTCTGATACAGCAGTCTATATATACATGCATGATTGTTTTAAGTTGCTGATCTCTTCTTTTCCAATGCATTTCAAATGTCCTGCATGTGTACTCTCCTCTTCTCATGGTTACTGGTTTTGATATCATATTTGAGTGTGTGGATGGTTTCCTACTTTTACTGTATGTTTGCCTTTACCAGTGAGCCCTCCCATTTCATCCTTTTCTTGTTTCTCGTTGTGGCCTTTTCTTTTCAGCGTAGAGAAGTTCCTTTAAAGATAGAGCTGGTTTGATGGTTCATTGAGTGTATTCTTAAAAGGCACATATAAGGTGATAAAAGAAGGTTTTTCTAGAAGTACCACATTCAGTACTTTGCAAAGCAAACATCCACATTGCTAATCCTCAAGATGAATACACTAAACCTACTAGCAAATCATCGAATGAGCTGAGAAATATATCTTTAAGTGAAGAAAATAAAAATCTGAAAGAAGCTACTGTGAGTCTTAAAAGCTGAAAAGTCCCAATGAGGGCTCCCCTGGTGGTCCAGTTGTGAAGAATTTGCCTTGCAATGCAGGGGACGTGGGTTCAATCCCTGGTGAGGGAATTAAGATCCCAAGTGCTGTGGGGAAGTTAAGCCTACATGCCACAACTAGAGAGCCCATGAGACTCGACACAGTCAAATAAATAAATTAAAAAAAAAAAAGAAAGTCCAGATACATCCAAAAGGCCAGATATCTGGGAGTCCTCACTCACCATGAAGAATCTCAGATTGGACACAATGCATGGTGCCTGGTGACTGTGTCCTCACAGGAGGGTAATAACGATCCCAGAACAGCTTCACTGGCACCCAGAGTCCAGGTCTAGAACTGACTGTATATCTCCCAGGTTAAAGAAAGGTTCATGCCAGAAATGCTGGGTGTGTTCCACCCACTGGGCCAGGCCCCTAAGACACAGTGGGCAAGGCACGTGGGACCCCCATGCTTTGGGGGCCGTGGAAATCTGTTCCATTTTGCCTGAAACAGACCAAAGGTGTTGACTCTTTGAAAGTCATTCAAAGGTCATTTTAATATTGCTATTACGGTGGGACGGGCTCACATCAAGTCATTCAGCCCCTGCATACCCAAGGGAGGAAACCTAGAAAGAAATACTGTGTCTGGGTCTTTGACTAATTTTAACTTTCTACTTGTTACTTATCTGTATGTTCAAGGATTTCTCTAAAGGAAGTTTAGCTCTGAGTCCTTGCGGTGGTCTAGAGACCCTTCCCCCCAGGCCCCCCTTGCTCCTCCTCAGCCACGCTGGCCCTCTTGCAGGCCCTCAGAAAGCCCAGGCACTCTCTGGCCTTGGGGACCATGTGTGTGCTGATGCCTCTGCTTGGAACCCTGTTCCCAGATGTACTACCTGACCCTCTCTCACCTCCTCAGTCCTTTATGCCTATGGCCCCTTGAGGTTTGGCACCCCTCTCCCAACAGGCGCTGTGTGTCCTGCCGCAGGTCTGCTCGTCCATCCCTGGAGCCGTCTCCAGGCCACGGGCCTCTAGTCCATTTCACCCTCTGCCCTTGGCACTGGCACTGGCATGTGTGGACGCCCAGGGAGCGCTGGTGACCAACAAAGGTAGGATGAGGTTGGAATGGGGCGTGTTCTGACAAGTCTGACGCTTTTATTGCTTCTTGCCAACAATTTTGCTAGGATCCTCTGGGCCTTTGGCAAGATTCTGCCCCAGAAATAGATACCCTCTCGTGCAAGGAGTGTCTGTAGGTAGGTAGACAGCCCCCGCCAGGGGCCATCGGCCCAGCAAACCTAATCTGCCCCGACCTCAAACCCCACCCAGGACCCCGAGCCATCAGCACAGGAGCATCCAGTCAGAGGAGGGGGTTTCCAAGGAGGAAATATCTTAGGGCTGTCTGGCCATGCGTGAGCCACGTCCACACACCTGGCACATGCACATGTGGCTTTGGGGCCAACACTGGAAGCTTGGACCTCTAGCCCAAGACTGCCAGGACAGAGAAATGTCTTCCTCCTCCTGGTTGCCCAGAGTCTGTCTCTTCTTCAAGGACCTCCAAGCCCTCGGGGTCAGGGTCCAGGCCGGGGTCTCCCTCTGCCCTGGGGGCTGCTCCCCAGGACCCTGGTGCACCAACATACTGGATGGTAGCCCAGCTGAGCGGTCTCCAGCCCTTGCACCCACAGGAAAGAGAATTGCAAGCCACTCAGGCAGCCACAACCTGGGCACATGCCCCGGGCCCTTCCCTAGGACCACACTCAGCCCAGGCTGCAGGGCTGACAGACAGGATACTCCAAGTTTCTGGACATAAATCAGGTCCCAGTAGAAAGTGAACCAGAAGACTGGGGCATCCGGAACCTGACCCCCAACCCCACCCGGGGACCCCCTTATCTTTCTCTTTGTCCTGTCCCTGCCTATTCTTGCCCTCCTTTCTCCTCTCCCTGGTGTGCAACTGGGGCAGAGGGCCAGGATCTTAGCTCTACATGTGAGCGCTCAGACTTAAGAGTTGGGGAGGAGCGCTGCCCCTCCCAGCCTACAGCACGTCCCCTCGCTCATGGTACCACCTCCAGCAAGCCTTCCTGGAGGGCTCAACCACCCGTCACTCTGTGCAGCCCCCCTGCCTACCTCCTGCTCCATCTTGCTCCCTCCGCGCCTGAAAGTGGCACCTGGGAAGTGGTGGTGGCACGCAGTTGGGTGCTACAGACAGGAAGAACCGTGACAGCCCAGTGAGAGGGGCCCCTGCTCTTCCTCCTGCAGTGAGCATGGTTGGGCTCCTGGGGCTCCTGCTGTTCCCCTTGCTCCAGGCCTCCGGAGGTAAGGCTTCCCGACTCTCCATTACCCCATCCCCCACCATACTCCCAAGCAGGCTTAGCGCTTCCACTCAGCCCTCCCCTCCCCACCTCAGACTCTCTTTCCGGGGAAGGGGGTGATCTCTGGTGACTTTGAGGGAGACTTTCCCTTGGGGCCCCGGCAGTCCCTGCCGGGGGTCAGGTCCAGCCTTGGACACTTGGACCCAAAACCATGTGCATCAAGATGTTGCTGATGTATGGGTGCAGAGTCTCTGTGGTTGAAACTCTTCTTTCTCTTTATCTGAATTTTCTCCTACAACCATCAAGGCTGTCTTTGTCCTGAGAAAACATCGTCCTTCTGCTTGCCTTTTGCGCAAAGTTCTGCAGTGAGAAAGAGACCTTAGTTCCACAAAGTGGGATGGGGAACTTGGCGGCCACAATTCTTGTGCCCCCTCCGCCCAAAAACAGCTGCAGAATTTAGTTTCTGTAGAAGTTGATGTTTGGATTATGTTTGCACCTGGAAGCTGGGCCCTGCTGGGCCCCACTAGGCAGACAAGGGAAATTTTGGGGTGTCTCAGGGACAAGCGAGGATGTGCCCACCCCATGGAGCCACTGGCTTCAGGTGCCTGGAAATGGTGGGGAAACTGAGTCAGTCAGTGTTAAAAGAAACAGGGAGAGAAGACAGTGCCCCTGGCTCTTGCGGGAACTGCCATTTAAGAGGGGGAGAAGGTGTAGAACCGGGGAGAGTGGTTGGAAGTCTGAGTGCTTTGGAAGGAAGAGGCCTCACCTCCGACTTCCCCTGACCCTCGGGGTAGGGAGAGGTCACAGGTGGCCTGGCCCTCTGGGATCCCTCTGGAACTTGAGGACAGCCCAGGGTGCTGGCATCATGTGTTGCTTGCTCCAAGACTTCCAAAAGTTGCCTCTTCCTTGGTGACATGTCAACAGTGGAGTGTCCCTGGGCACCTCTGCCCTGCCACCATCCCCTGCACAGAGATGGGTCCCTGCCCTTCTGGCTAGGCCAGTGGTGATGATGGCGGGTCCTCCTTGCAGAGGTGTGGCAGTCCCCTCGCAAAACGATCGCTTTAGAGGGGGACTCCGTCAACATCACCTGCTCCACCCTGGGGACTCTGCATGGCATCTACCTGAGACAAACTTGGCCGAGCAAAAGCGATGTGATTTACTATGAAGATGGGTTGGAGCCCACCGTGGACCCACGGTTCCAGGGCCGCATTGCCTTCTCGGGGCTGCAACGCAACCTGACCATCAGCTTGTACCAGCTGCAGTTGGCCGACACCGGTGGCTACACTTGCGTGGCCATCATGGATGATGAGATCTTTGGTCCCGGCACCTTGATCATGGTGACAGGTAGGCAGTGTGCCAGCCCTAGGACCTCTCCACCTGCCACTCGCCAGCCTGGGCTCCATCTGCCCCTGTCTGGGAATCTTCCCTCTAAGCTTGCTTGAGTTACTCCTTCTAACATGAGCCCAACTCCTCTAGGAAGCCTCCTGGATTCCCCCCCACCCCCCCACACACTCCAAAGCCCTACCCTGCCCTGAACTGCAGAGGTTCCCAGGGACTCCCTCACCTGCCGAATGCCTCTCTCCGTTCCTTCTTCCCAGACCAACTGCCCCAGGCAGCGAACACATGCCAGGAGTCTCGGCTGATACACTTTGCCCTCCCCACGGCCTTGGGTGTGGGCTTCTTCCTTGTCGGGCTGGGACTGGGAGCAGTGTTTGTGCTGAAAAGAACACAGGTCAGTATGGACCCTCGGGTGTCACCGGTGTCCCTAGAAGCCCGCTCCTCTTAGAGAGCATGACGGGAAGGAGAGTGGGTAAGCCTCAGGGATCTGGCCACATGGGAAACCCCAGCACTCACTCACTCCTTCTGTCAGGGGCCCTGGGAGCTTAGAGGGTTTGGATGGTGGGGTTCAAGGTGAGAGGAAGCCCAAGAACTGGAACCACCTGCAGGGATGATTGTGGTGCCAGGAACACAGGTCCTGGTCAGCTATTTAAGGGAGGTTAGCGAGGTTCAGGGTGGCTCAGAGGGTAAAAAATCTGCCTGCAGTGCAGCAGAGCCGGGTTTGATCCCTGGATCAGGAAGATCACCCAGAGAAGGGAATGGCTACCCACTCCAGTATTCTTGCCTGGAGAATCTCCATGGACAGTGGAGCCTGGTGGGCTACAGTCCCTATGGTTGCAAAGAGGTGGGCATGACTGAGCGACTAATACTTTTCACAGAGGGTTCCAGAGAGATCCTCTCAGAGAACATGGGCATGCTGCATGTGACTGTGAAAGTGTGCACACATGTACTCATATGTGCATGCATACATGAGTGAGGCCTGTGAGCATGTGAAAACCACATGCAATCATGTGCTGGAGGTGGGAGAGGAGGGGCCAACAGAAACGGGGGCCAGGAAGTGGTCAACTCACCCCTGGTCCTTCAGCTTTCGCCCCTGCCTTCACCTAGCACCTCCTGCTCTGCATCCCCTGAGACAGCCAGGCCCCCCATCCCTGTCCAGGGACAGGGTATAAGGTCAATTCCACCTTCCACCTCCCTACTGCTGCCCCCGGGGCCCTGCCTCTGCCTACCTCACCCAGGCCTGGGCAGCTCTGGAGAAACGGGGGGCTGGCCGAGGACTCTCCTGGAACAGCTTCATGCAGGCCCCCAAATCTATTATGAAAGCTTCCTGAGGGGAAATGCCTTGAAGACAGAGGGTGCTCCTGAGCGAGTTGCCCCAGTGGGAGACAGCAGGCTTTCTTTCAGATCCAGAAACTCTGCTGTGTGAAGGATAAGAGCCCAGTGTACGTGATCTATGAGGACATGTCCCACAGCCGCTGTAACACCATGTCCGTCCCCAACCAGTACCAGTGAGCCCAGCAGGACCCCAGGCCTCCCTCTGTCCAGCAGATCTCTGGGCCAACCATCCACCCAGAGCAAACACACAGGCAGCTCCCCACAGCAGTCAGGCTCCCATAGCCTCCTCCAGGAAGCCCTCCTTGCCTGCCTCCCACCCTTGAGGCTGCTCCTGGCACCTTGGAACCACTGGGAAGGAAACTTCTCTGTCCTACGGCTACCCTGGCCCTTGCATGGCAGAAGAGGCTGCTCTGATGGATGGACTTGCCTTGGGGCAGAGGTCAGCTGGGGGGCTGGGAGCTGAACTCTGACTCCAGTCAAGCCTTGCCAGAAATAAAGGACTTCTCTTCTCCCCTTTCCAACTCCAGTGTCTATTTCTCAGCCAGTTCAGAGTCGAGGCGGGGAGGCTTGCCCGACACGTTCTCTGGCGCCGCTGAGGATTTCTGCAGCCTAAAGGATTCTGTGTGAAACTTTCAGGAAGGAGGGAGGGGCCAGGAGACACAAACTCACTCCAGTTCCTATTATGGCTGAGAAGGTGAAAATCAATCGGAGTCCTCCCAGCCTCCCTGGCCTCCACCACAGGGTGAGCTGGGGACGGAGGAAGGGGAGCAATGATCTGAGAGTCTTAACAGAGCTGCTGGGCTCTTAACTGGGCTGCTCCCAGTGTGCGCTCATGTTGGGGTGTGGTGGGAATTGGGGAACTGACCTTGGGGAAACAGGTGCACCCAGCATGGGTATGAACTGTAGCTACATCCTCCTGGATCTGGGGCCAAGAACTGGTAGACCATGCTGCCCACCAACTGAAATGAGAAAGCCCTTCATCCACTAGGTTTGCAAAGATTAAAATGTCTTTAAGTAATGACATTCCTTTTAGCTGGAATTGAGTCTTGGGGACATGATCTTTGGTCACAGAAACAAGATTACAGTGATAGCCATGGCAGTGTTACTTTCAATAACAAAATCAGCCACTGAGAAACTACCTAGATGTCCAAATAAGAAAACTGCTCAATCGATTACGGTGTGCACACGCAGCAGGCGTTAAAAAGACCCCATGAAGATTGAAACATCATGCTAGGAACTTTGTAAGATGTCATAAGGATACAAGCTGGTGCAGAGTATATGTGTGACCCCACATTTATAAAGTACAGATGGGTGTATGTGGTTGTTTAAACACCTGGCAGCACTATTATGTCTACACAGATGAAATAATGGGAGAACAGAAAACGTGGTTCTGTCTGGCTGTGGGGTGTGTGTCACTGGGGCAGGGAGTCACTGGGACACACTGGATTTGGGATGGGCAGCTTGGGATGTGATCTCAACAGCTCTTGTGGAGGGTATCAGGACCTGCAGCTGGGACCCAGAAGGGGAGGCAGAGACAAGGAACACAGTACCCCCATTCCCAGGGTCCCTAGGAAAGGCAGGCCGCCCTACTGAGCCAAGTACAGCAGGTGTTCACCTGTTACCTGCTGACTTCTGGTCCCTGCTCTTGACCACTCAGCAGCATGTCATTGGGCAAGTCCTGCCCCTCTGGGACTCAGTTTTCCCATCTGTAAATCAGGGGAGTGGGCCCATGCTCCCTTCAAGAGCTGGGTTCAGGACTTCCCTGGGGGTCCAGTGGCTAAGACTCCATGTCTCCTATGTAGGAGGCCCAGGTTTAACTCTTGGTCAGGGAACTAGATCCCACGTGCCGCTATCTAAAGATTCCATATGCCGCAAGGAAGATCAAAGATTCTGAGTGCTGTGACTAAGACCTGGCGCAGCCAAATAAATAATAACAATAATAATAATTTACAAAGAGCTGGATTCTGTGGTTTCCCAGTTACAATGAGGGCGCTTTCCACTGCCCCCACCCTCAGCTCCCACCGTAGCTTTAGCCTCTTCCCAGCTCCTGAGACAAAAGCAGACAGCACCCTCAGCCCATCAGCCCACCTCCAGAGGCCCTTGTCATCGGATGCATCGCTCTACCCGACTCCACCCCAGTGACCAGCAGTCGTGCCCCCTCCGTCCTCCTCCCTTCCTCGTGGTCTATGCTGGGGGTCATGCTGCCCACCGTCCACCCCTCATGTGATCACCCTTAATTGTCTGCTTCTCTGTCCTTTTAGGGAGGGCAGGGCTGAGTCCCTCCTCTATGTACCCCCTGCCCCACATCGAGCCCCATGCTTGCTGGGCATGTTACATACAATAAGCACATTGGCATTTAAATACTGCTGGCTTTGTTTCTGTTGTGACAGACAGCCTGGGTGCGCTCTGGGTCTTGGTTCTCCCACGTTTACCCCTGGGCCTCGATTTCCTCAGTGTCAAATGGGAGCCAGGAATTCCCTGGCAGTCCAGTGGTTGGAACTTTGTACTTTCACTGCCAAAGGCCCAGGTTCGACCCCTAGTCAGGGAACTAGGATCCCGAGAGCTGCACAATAAATAAATCAACCCATGGCCAATAAATCAATCAATCAATAAAAAAGGAGGGCAGGGGCTGCTCTACCTGGGGATGGGGGGCCATGAGGACTGAGATACCTCAGGTCAGCCCTCAGAGTGGCCTCCGTACAGCAAACGCTCCACCACCTGTGCAGGTGTGGGCTGAGCCCCTGGAGGCTGGAGGCAAAGGCCTTGACTGCAGGCAGCAGCGCCCATCCTCAAACTGAAGCTTTGGGGCTTCCAATGCGGGGCTTTCAGAATTGGAGAAACAGAGTTCAGCTTGGCCCAGGCTGGCCTAGCACTGGGGATAGCAATGGAAACACAGGTCTCTAGGCATTGGCTCCTCTCCTCTCAGGCCCCCAAAGCCCAAGCGTGGCCACTGACCCTCCCGACACAGGGGCTGGCCAGGGACTGCAGCCAATGGGGAGGGGCTGGCATGGTGGGCAGAGGGGTTGGCATGGAGGGTCTCGGCCAGCCCAGGGATGCCCTCCTTCCACTCCAGGTTGGCCTGCCCAAAAACCCTGGGCTAAACTCTCAAATTAAAAAAAGTCTCAAATTGGATTTAAAAGAAAAGACTCAACACTCTATTTTCTTCAAAGAGCAACAGGACACCTTTGGGACAAAAAGTATGGAAAACATATAAAAAGCAAACATGAACTACAAGAAAGCCAGAGTTATCAATTCTACTTTCTGACAAAACAGTACTGCTGGCAAAGCAACAACAGAACAAAAACATATAACCAATGTGTACCCATGTATCTAAAATTAGCAAAATAGGTATGAACAGGAAGGACACAACCGCTGGCAGAAATAGATAAATCAACCACTTAAACCTGAGATTTCAACATGCCCCTTCAGATGTTAATTACGCTGTTAGTTAATGTAAAATTCCACGCTCATCAAACAGAAAACAGACATGACGCCACGGCATATGAAAAACTTTTAAAAATGATCATTTACTGTCAAGAGGAGCTGAGCAAAAGCAGAAACAGAATGAAGTCTGCAGACTCGACGCTGTTGACATGAGCTACAAACATAACCACACAAAATAGCAACACATGTTTTATCCTAACTAGACATTCCCATGAGAAGTCAGCCCTGAGCTTCTGAGGGGGAGCAGGGGGCAGCTTGTGAGTTATCCTGGATAATATGCAGGGGCCTCTGACAGGCACCCAGCCTAAAGGCTGTGTGGCCAGCCCCCAGCTCCACCCAGGCTCGCCCTAGAGTGTGGCAGGGAGGCTCACTCCAAGGTGCGGGCAGGATGTGCAGCCCAGGGGAGCCAGACCTCATGTGCACCAAGAGGGGCTCTCTAAGCAAATCAGCATGAAATCACCAGTACAAAACCAGGGGCAGAAGCAAATGGTTATTTGGAACGAGAAAAGAAATCACAAATTTTATAAAGCATCCAAAATATCCAGGAAGTGACAATATTTTAAAATTAACTGACACCGCTGACCATTCTTTTTTTTTTTTTGGCTGTATAATTTCACTGCCTCCTCTTTGGTGGCCTCTTCAGATGACCACAAAAGAACACAAAGAAATATCCTTCTTATGAAAGCACAAGCCTTGCCGGGACAAGATGTTCATGATGGACCAGGATGTGCTTGGCCAGCTGGGGATGTGAAACAAGTGCCTTGGCTCCCTACATACACAGGGATTTCAGAAAATTCTATTTTTCAAGAGTCTCACACAAAAAGAAAAACGGATGGGGGCAGGGGGTAGAAGGTGCAATTATAATTGTGTCTGACTGCATCATGGAGAGCAGTCCTGGAAGCAAAATGTGTGTTGACCAGCATGGACGAGTACCACGGCCTCTGCCAACAATCTCACATTTCATACACTTCACCTGACGCTGCCAGGCACCGAAGGACACGGGTCCCTTTTGTCCACCCCTTGAACCACACACCTCACACCTTCCTGTCATGAGGCCAGAGAGCCCGCCCAGAGCAGGGGGCGTGCAGGGAAGAAATCTGTACATGGAGGCCATAATGAATTACAATACTGGTGGTTTAAAACAACAGCAATTATTTTTTTCACAATTCTGGAGGCCAGAAGTTCAAAACCAAGATAGGGTTGGTTCTTCCTGGAGGTTCCGAGGGAGAATCTGCCCCAGGCTTCTTCCAGCTCCTGGTGGTGCTAGAGATGTGTGCTTCCTGGGCTTGTGGCCACATCTCTACACTCTCTGCCCTGTCAGCACATAGCCTTTTCCCTGTATCGAAAACTGTCTCTCCTTATAAGGACGTCAGTCATATCGGGATTAAGGCCAGACAGGATGGTCTCATCTTAACTTGACTACATCTTCAAAGACCCTGTCTCAAAATAAGATTCCATTCACAGGTCCCGGGTGGACATGAATTTGGGGGAGTACCATTCACCCTTGGGCTTCCCTGGTGGCTCAGCCGTAAAGAACCTGCCTGCAGTGCTGGAGCTGCAAGAGACGTGGGTTCGATCCCTAGGTCAGGAAGATCCCCTGGAAGAGAGCACGGCAGCCCACTCCAGTATTCTTGCCTGGAGAATCCCATGGACAGAGGAACTTGGTGGGCTACAGTCCATGGGGTTGCAAAGAGTAGACCCAACTGAAGTGACTTAGCACACACGTGTTCACCCTCAGTTCACCATTCCTCTCCCAGATAGACAGCAAAACCTGCATCGATCTTAGAGCCACTGCACACCCATAAATAGACCTACCAAACCAACGAAATGTATTCTCAGCTCAGTTTACTCTTAGCCAGGCCTCAGAGACGCTCTGGGCCAGACTGAGGCCACCTGACACGCAAGCAGACTGGAGGGAGACAGGGGTCTGGACCACTGCGGTTACACACCTTTACCAAGTTTTACATCATACCTGATGCTCCAGGCCTTGGGAGCATCTGAGGCCGGATTGTCAGAACCACATAGTAAACCTGCCTGAGCCCACTGGCTAGTATGTTTCCAGGAGATGGTGTCCATCCTGAGTTCCAGCTCAAACTACCTACGCACAACTTCTAGACACCATGGAGTGGATGGTCATTTCTGTACGGCAGGTGAGATGGGGCCTAGATACTTGAAGGGCAGCACGGATCCCAGGTCAAAGACCCACCTCAGCCCCACACCCTGAAGCTTCCTTGAGGGTCTGCTGTGGGCCTCTCCACCGTTAGGGCTGAGACCATCACAAGCCCTTATCCCACTGTGGAATTTTCCAGCCCTGCCACATACCACATTGCTGTGGGGTCAGCTCCGGGCTCTCTGAGGAGGGGACACCCAATTCAGGGTCAGTGGGTGCTCGGCCTGAAGAACACACCGGGCTGTGCCCTATGGATGCCTGAGTGATGTAACCACATTGGGGTCCAAAGGCAGAGCCAAAGCAGTTTTGTTCTTCTCACCGAACAATTTTCATGTCCATGCAACAAATACTGACCGAGTGGCCATTCTGCACGAGGTGCAGATCTAGGCCCTGTGGGTACAGCGGTAAACCAGGGGCCTAACCCCCAAGGAGCCGTGAACCAGGAGAGAGATCTGGAAAGAAGCACTTGGGTGCTGATGAGAAAAACAGCTTGAGGGGCTTCAGGGAGCCAGGGCCAGGGGAGGGCTGCAAGGCTTCATGGGACCAGCTTGGGGACACCCGGGGACCATGCCACAAGAGGGACAGGAGGGCCTCAGCCTGACTGCAGGTTGAGGGTCAGGGCTACAGAGAAGTCCATCTGCTGTTCTCACTATCCCCGTGGAGAACTCAGGTCTCTACAGGCCTGAGCAAGGGGGAGGGGTAAACATGAGGAGCCAGGCATAGAGATGAGCAGCCACCGAAATGTCAGTCTACCCACAGGTGCCTGTCAGCTGCATCAGCAGAGGCTGTGGTTGCCATGAGGGGGCTTCTCTCAGGGGACAGGAAGGAGAGGCAAGTCCTGCAGTTCCCCTCACCAAATTCTCACCCTCCCCACACCGCAGGCCTCACATCCGCCCCCAACCCTCCTCAGTCCTGCAGCCCCCCCATCCTCCCCAGCCCGCAACCCCCACTAGGGTAATAGCACAAGTGGTGTCTGGTGCCTGTATCCTGGCAACTCTCTTTCACACCTAAACCCAGGAACCTGCAACTAATAAAATGACTCCTGCCCCCACCACCTTGGCAAATGAAAACTCACAGCCTCAACATGGTCCAGGGACCCTTGGGCACCCTGTCCTGTCCCCCTGCCCCCACCTAGCCACTGGTGCAGCCACAGTCCTGGTGGGCCCACGCCCGACCCCCACACCCCCTCACCTGCCCCCACCTCCTCTGGAGCCCTTGGCCAGCCCTCTCCACCTGTCTCACTTCTGGGTGCTTCTTTCACTCTCTGCCCTCCCCTCTGCCTCCTCCCTTCTGCCTCCTCCCCTTCCCTGTCTCCCTCCTCCCTCCCCTCTTCCTCCTCCCCCTCTTCAGATTCTGACCACTTTGTTCTCTGGTGGATGGCATCCAGGGCCTCCTGAGCCTCCCTGGTCTCCCTGGGGATGGATGACAGTGGGCAGGTGGCCTGTCTTCTCAGGCTGGGGCTCCCACAGATCCTCAGACCTGCCCCCCAACACATGCATGGCCTCTGCTTCTCTCAGGCTCAAGCCCTGGGCTTCAAGCATTTCAGTCCTCAAAAGGCTGCAGTCTGTCTCCCCATAAGTGACAAAACCAAGTCAGGGTCGGTGACTGCCCCCCCTTCAGCCCCCACTTCTGACAGATGGCCCAGGAAGGAGGGCTCCCTGCATGTTGTTACAAAACTCAGGTTCTGTGGCTCACCACTCAAAAGCCAATAATTCAAGAGGCAAGTATCAGTACAGAGGAAAGTTGCTTTACTCACAAAACCCGGCAATCTGGGGAGAAGGTGGACTCATGTACGGAGACCAACTCTGAAGATTCCGCTCAGACAAGACAGTTTTTATTTTTTATTATTTTATTTTTTTAACACCAAAAATATTTTGTACTGGGGTATAGCCGATCAGCCATGACAGTTTTTAAAGGGGAAAATAGGGAAAGAATCTCAGTGAATCACTGAGGCAGGAAGTTGGGTGCTACATCATTCTCCTTTGCGTGCATTGGCTGGCTCTCTCTTCCGATGTTATCTTGCCTTCGTGATCTGCCTGCAGGATTGTGAGAGCTAGTCATTTTTTAACTCCTCAGTTCTTCGTTCTTACTTCTTTTTATCTAGGAAACAAATCAACAGATCAGGCAAGGCATGGTGTGCATTCAGGAGAGCATAAGCCAGGAGTTAGCTTAAGTTCCTAGAATTAGAATCTTTTAAGGTTGGAGGGGAACAGAAATGGGCAAATAGGAAATGGGGCAAAAGAGCTGCTTTCAATCCCCCACTGTCAAACATCATTCCATTTCTATGGGATCATGGGTGAAGTTCCATCTTCTGTAACTTCATGCTGATATAAGGCATCATATTCCTAAGAGTGGTAGATGTCAGCTTGGGCCTATAGCATCCTTTTGCTGACAATTTTAGTTGCCCGCTTACATATATGGGCAGAGCAAGCTACAATTATTTTGATGCCCACAAAAGTTATAGATTATTATGAGAAAAAATGTTAATCCCATTCTCTCGAGGCCAGTTCTTGGAATTGTGATAGCCATAGATTCAGTGGGTTTCCCTGGTGGCTCAGAGGGTAAAGTATCTGCCTGCAATGCAGGAGACCCAGGTTCAATACATGGGTCAGGAAGATGCCCTGGAGAAGGGAATGGCAACCCACTCCAGTATTCTTGCCTGGAGAATTCCATGGACAGAGGAGCCTGGCAGGCTACAGTCCATGGGATTGCAAAGAATCGGCCACAACTAAACAACTAACACACACACATAGATTCCGTATGGCTCTAGTTGGAGCAGCCTCTTTCATGGCTGTGGTCTGGTCATCACACAGTTAGCTTTTTCCCTCTGGTGACAGTTACAGCATCTGTAAAAACAACTCAAAATGTGTTATCAGACTCTTTGTCTGTGACTCTGTTGTACTGATCATTAACCATTTAGATTTATACTTGGGGAGGGGGGTCTTCAGGGTTCTGCTTGGTTCCAAGGAGAGACCCCACACCTCCTTGAAGGTAAGGGGTCACCACCAAGTCCTGTGGTTGCATTTCAGGAGCTGCATCAAAACCACTGCTGCCCCACCCCCACCCCATTCAGACACAGCAGCCCCAGGAAATGAAAGGGAGGCGACTCTGCTTCACTGAAAGACCTGCAAAGGGGGGAATCTCCCCACTTGACATTTGGCACAGCATTGGGCCTCAGTCCCCCCATATCTCAATGTGGCCCTTCCCTACAGCTCCATAGCCTGAAACACAGTTCACCCCTCCAGGATCCCTATCCTGTAAGACCCCACCCATCATGGTGGGATGGGACTTTCCGGCTCTCCTAAAGCTCAGGCACCCAATAGCCCAAGGCCCTTCCCCACAGCTCCTGGGAGCAGCAGCCTGCACCCCTCTCTGTGCTTACAGCTCAGCATGGTCTTGGGGCTTCCTGAGTCAGAGCAAACCTGCCTAGATATCATGGAGAAAGACCCCAGAAAGCTGACGGACCCCATCCTGGACTCCTGTCAGTCATCACAATACCCACAGTGGCCACCAGGGTGGGGGAATAGTTTCTATTTATAAGAGATTGACTCTGAGAAAGATGTGGTACCCTGGGGTGCCCAGAGGTCTTTGAGAAGCCTCCTGGGCTACAGCTGAGTTGAGTCCAAGAGGTACCTGTCCCCTATGTCATAAGCTCCAAGCCCACTCTGGCCACCCAGCTCTTCCTCACCCACAGATGTGGGAATGCCACTCAGGATCTGGGAACAACTCCCAGAGGCTAGAGGAGATAGCCCACCTTGTCTGTGAACCTGCCAGGACTTCATGATACTGGGGCATCGCCATGGGGAGCCAGCCCAGACCCACAGCTCCTGCAGGCCAAGTTCACCCAGCAGGGCCTACAGGTTGATGCCGTGGAGGCCAGGCTTCCTGTTTTTCACAGATGGGCAGGGAGCCCACATCCTGCCTCTCCTAGGGGTGCACTTCTCTGAACATTCTCTGCTCCAAGGCAGTGTTCTCTCCATTCCCAACCATCGTCTCCCCTCTCCTGGGGCTTCCACCGGGTGCCTCCAGAGCAGGAACACAGTTCTCCCCTCCAGGATCTCCACCCTGTAAGACCCCACCCATCATAGTAGGATGGGACTCTCCAGCCTGGACCACCCTCCATCATTCGAGGATCCCCACCCTGTAAGACCCCACTCATGGTGGGATGGCACTCTCTGCCTCTCCTAAAGGTTCAGGCACCCAACTGCCTTCCCCCACAGTCAGGCCAGGAGCGTGAGGCCCAGGGATGTCCTACCTGCTCAAGGCCACCTTGGTCCCCACCTGATAGGTGACCTCAGATCTCTTCAAGAGGGACCCCAAATTGCATATTTTGTGATTTTATCATATATAATTTGAGTAACAAGTCATGGGACTCTCAGCAGGGACCCTTAGCTCTGCCTCAGGCATGGGTGTGAGTTGTGTGATCTCTGGAAAGAGGGATTCCTGGGGAAAGAGCAGAGAGCCAAACCATGGGTGCAGGGTGTTCTGGGCAACCCCACTTTCTCTCCTGAACACAATATATGGCAAGAAGTTCCAAGCTATACTTGGCACATCCAAGAACAACCACCTTAACCTTTTTCTACCTACCTTCCCCCCCACACACACCTTCTGCCTGAGTGTCTCACTTCACCTAGGCCCAAGGCTTTGGCCTTCACATGCCAGAGGTGGGCAGTCTCCTGGGGGACTAGGCAGAAGCTGGAAAGATCCCCTGCCCACTCTTGCAACTCCTTGGGTCCTGACCTCCCCCTGCCAAGGGGCTGTCACTTGCCAAACTACAGGGGTGGAAAACAGTGGTCAAATCCCCATTTAGCTGTCCTCCTATCATCCTCCAGCCATGGCATCCTGGGGACACACTGATGACCCTCACTTGGGCCTCATCGGCATCATCAGAAAGGATAGCTGGTCTTGAATGGGATCTCTTGTGACATGGCCCATCATAGCATCTTGCCTGTAGCCAGGCCACTTAGAAGTGGGACTACCTTTCTCATCCCTTCCCAGGACATTATATGCCCTCCAGGTCAACCTCAAGCATGCTGGACTCCTGCCTGGACCCTCTTCTCTGTTCCAGGGCCCGGGCTCCTGCCATCATGTGCTGCCCCTCCCTACTCACCCATTTCTCTTCTGGTTCCCTGCTGTTGTCACCTCCCCACTCTTCACCCAGAGAGCCTGCTCTGAGCTCAGATCTGCCCCCAAGATGCCTCCATTTCTGCCCTCTCATGTCTAGGCCAAACCCTGATGGCCCCACCCAGTCCATTCTGGGCACTTGTGACTAGGAGGTCCAGTTGGGCCCACATGTCATAGCCTCTCCCTTCCCAATATCTCAGCCGGCTATCCTCCCGTTGCCCCCAGAACCCCTGGCTGGTTTTGTGGGACTGAAGCCTTCTCCACCCACTTCCTCTGGAGCCATGGGAAAGGTTTGAACAAGGAACGGTGCCCTGAGGAGTGGCTGTGCTGCACACACACAGCCTGCACACACATGCCCCCATCTTTTCTTTCCCCTGGCTTGCCTGTGACCCACTCTCTTCTCTGTCTGCTGGAATCCTCAGACCTGGCCCCTAGCTGCCTTCAAGGGCCTTCAGCGCTCACAGATGTTGAGCTCCCAGATGGTGTCCCAGCACCCAGCCTGGTACAGCGTGGTGGCCAGGCGGGGTCTGAACCAGGTCCCCCAGTCCCTGTGGGTGCTGTGGAGCCCAAGGAGCCTTAACCAATTCACGTCTATGCAGCGGCAGCTGCCTCCCCTCAGAGTGATGTGAAGCACAGAGCCTCCTGCCCTCTGGCGGCAGGACCAGGATAAGTCAGGGAGCCGGCCCTGCTAGTGTTCCTGATTTGACACATCAGGCCAGAAGGGGAACACCAAGTTCCTGGAGTGCAGCCCCTCATTGACAGGTGGGGAAACTGAGGTCCAGGCACATCATGGGCCTTTGACAGGAGATAAAGTACCCTCAGCCTCGAGATGACTTTCCCAGTGGGCTAGATGCTGATTATGGACCAGTAAGAGGGTCTCACCAGACTGTCACCTTGTCCCCAAGAAATGAGCATCCCCACAACATTTCTGATGGTTTGAGGGTCTTGGGTTTGGGAACTTTAACAATCAACCTGACAGGCTGGGGTTATGAGGACCAGCAAGGCTCACACCCCAAAGTCAAGATTCGGGGAGCAGGAGAGGACAGAGGGCAAGGATCCAATTTTCTTCCTGGGAAAAAGCTCTCTGGAAATGGATAAGAGTGAGAGGAAGGAGCAGGAAGGTCTCAAACAAGGTAACAGCTGATGTAGATGCGCGAAAAAAATTCTCATCCCCAATTAAAGAAAAGCAACGGGCAGCTGCCAAATGCAATTTTCACCCGCAACTGAGCAAAAGTCTCAGAAATCTCAGAAATACAGGATTGGCAATGCTGTGAGGATCAGACCCCTCACATACAACATCTTGTTTACAGAGATGAACTCAGCAAGAAACACAGGCCAAAGGAGCCCTCAGCTCCCAGCAGCTGAGAGCTATGGTTGTAAACACAGGACCTGTGGCCCTCACTGCCAACCAGGAGAGGTGTGCTGATAGAGCCAGGTAGGTGTAGGACACCTCACCCCTCAAACTGGCTGGACAATTCGACCTCAGCAGATGTGGAGGTTTGGGGCCGTGGGGGTATGGGACACAGGCATCACTAATTGTACATTTAACCGAAATCCTGCAGGGGCCCAAGTCAGCCCTAGACCAGGCTCCGGGTTTTATTTTTTAAGAAGAAAAATTGCATTAGAAATTTTAATAAGAATCTAAACATAGCCTCTATACTTTCATCAAGTGGTTTAAAGCACAGACATCACTAAAGATGAAAGAATACTGTCCTGGGTTCTGTCATGCGAGATGGCACAGGAGCTGGTGGCAAGACACTGGGATCGGCTCCAACCATCACTGTGGCCTGGGGCTGCTCTGTTCCTTTTCATCTTCTGATGCCCTTACTTCTCATGTCAGGTTTCTTCTCTTTGCGTTGAGGGCAGCAGATGGGAGATTCCAGACCCTCCACTGCATTCGGTAGAACAAACTGCAGCCACAGAGCGGGTGTTTGCAGAAAGAGGACCGTACTTCCGAGGCCCCGTGGGAAACTGAAGGAAGCAGTATCATCCTCTCAGGTGACATCATCACTCTTGTTTTCTTGCTCGTTTAGTCATTGTGGGCACAGTTGGTAATAGTTGATGAGTAATGATGAAATTATTCCTGTAACTGAGCAGAGCAGTTTTACAGACACTAAACCCCCCACCAAAAGGCAGACATTCACATCCATGAGCCCATAGCCCCCAGGCCCTCTGGAGACACCTCCCGGTTACCTCACCATCAGCCAATCAGAGAACTATGCCTGAGCTGATCTCTAAGGGGCACCCTGGGATGCCCCTCCCGCACCCGGCCTTTAAAAAGGCTTTCCTGAAATCTATCAGGAGTCCGGGCTCTCCCAGCACTAGCTATCCCAGATTCTGTTTATGGTGTGCGTGCTAATTTGCTTCAGTCACGTCCTACTCTTTGCAACCCTATGGACTGTAGCCCGCCAGGCTCCTTTGTCCATAGGATTCTCCAGGCAAGAACACTGGAGTGGGCTGCCAAGCCCTTCTCCAGGGGATCTTTCCCACCCAGGGATCGAACCCTTGTCTCTTACATCTAATGCATTGACAAGTCAGTTCTTTACCACTAGCGCCACCTGGGAAAGCCCCGTTTTAAGGCTTCTGACAATAAGTGCTGCACTTGCCTTCACCACTGGGTGTCAGCAGATTGGCTTGACTGCAGCAGACCCAAGTTGGGCTGGGTAACAAATATTCCTAGGATGATGAAATGCCTCAAGATACAGGAAAAGTAAGACCAAGGTCAGTGGACCACAGTGGTAATTGCAAGCCAGGAGATGATTTATTCTATCTAGAAACAAAAGTAACCTTGTGTTCCCCTTGTGGTTTGAAAACCTGTAAAAATTAAAGTCTCACAGGAGTTAGAACTGCCCACTACCTGAGGTGCTAAAGAGGCACTGTGTTGCACCTGGCCCCCAGAAGGTGCAGCTGGGGTGTGTGGGGGCGCCACCTGTAAGGGCGGAGAGAGGATGCAGGAAGGGGAGGAGGGCAGGGTGGGGGTCACTACAGGCCGGGAAGGGGGGAGAAACATCACGGGAAGGGACAAGGAGCAGGGTAGGGAGGAAGAAGGTGGGTGCAGAAAAGGGAGGGCGTGCAGGCTCAAAGCCCAACACCCACCCACCTGCAGGCGCTGAAGGTGGGGAGGGAATGGGGGAAGCTAGGCGTCCAGGCTGCTCCAGACCAGACTATTTTGGAGGCACCCCTGAAGTAGAGGAGCCTGCTGAGCTGGGGGTTGCCCCCTCTGCCCTGCAGGGACCACTGAGGATCAAGGGAGGGCCAGGAGGCTGGCTTGGGACCAGACCAGACTCTCCAGAAGGGTTTGTGAGCACAGCACCTGGTGGACAGAGACCCAAAAGCTGGGCACACCGGGAGGAGATCCCCCTCCATGTCTTCGTCAGAATGCAGAGCCTCAGGGGACCCGAGCCGTGGCACCGACCCTCCGACCAGAGCCCAGGAGTCAGCCCAGGAGTGAAGGGGCTCCTTACAGGGCCCAATGCCAACCCTCCCACACACACACTGAGGGTCAGTGCCAATGCTGTTTTCTCCAGGAGAGGTGCAACTCAACTACTCACCTTATACGCCATCTGACTTTTTGCAAAGGTGTCAAAGCACCCAGCAAACAAAGGTAAGTCTTTTAACATATGATGCTACAATAACCAGACATGCATGTGGCAAAAAATGAATTCTATGTTACACTGATAATGACAGAGTAAAGGCACAAAGTGAAAAGTGTGAAAGTCACTCAGTTGTGTTGGACTCTGTGACCCCATGGACTGTAGCTCCCCAAGCTCCTCTGTCATGGAATTCTCCAGGCAAGAATACTGGAGTGGGTTGCCATTCCCTTCTCCAGGGGATCTTTCCAAAACAAACCAGGGATTGAATCCAGGTCTCCTGCATTGCAGGTGGATTCTTTATTGTTTGAGCCAACCAGGGAAGCCCCAAAAGGGACAAAATAGGTGATTAAATAGTTAACCCCATTAGAGGATTATAAGCAGAAGAAATACATGAGACTCTTGTAAGTTAACGATTACTCAAGAAAGCAGTTTTGCTTAGCAACAAAACCATACAACAGAAGCATGAGACATGCCCCCAAACAATAAAACAATGAGGCCTACATTTTGCCCAGTGAACTCAGTAAGTTAGGACATGCTCTCTGAACACGTAAAAAACAATAATCTATGGACCCAGCTTGACCATATAGGGACAAGAAAACTCCCCTGCTCAACCTGGAAGAGGAACTGATGATGGAAGCATGATGTCTACTCAAGAAAGACAAGAAGAACTTCTCCCCCTCCCCACTTTTCCTTTGATTATAAAACCGTAGCCCGGTAAGTTCTCAGGATATGGTACCCCCTTGCCCGCCTGTGTGTAGGCCTCATAAGCATCCGATTCTAATAAATCACTTATATGTCACTTTGCCTTTCGCTGAATTCTTTCTGGGCTGAGACATAAAGGACTATAGTATTATAGCTCTTCAGAACTCCCCCCAAAATGACACGCAACAGTTTCAACATTGTGTACAAAAATTAATTTACAATGCACCGTAGATTTAAAAATGAAAACTGAAACCCTAAAGTTTTAGAGGAAAATATCTTTTGACTTAGGGAAAGGCTTCTTAGTTCTGAGAAAATGGAGAAATTTGACTTCATTGAAATTCAAAAAAAATTTCTGTTCAAGAAAATCCACTGTTAAGACAATCAATCAGCAATCCAGAGGATGGGAGAAAATATTTGCAAAACTAATATCTGACAAAGAATGGTCTCCAGACTATATAAATAACTCCCACTGCTCTAAATGAAAAATCAGACTACCCACTTGGAAAACTCCATCCCATCTCACTTTTGCTTTTTTGACCACATTTGAAAAAGGGTCAGCCAAAGCATGGACCTGAATGCAACTGTCTTTTATGGAACAAAGTCCATGGTTTGGGGGTTATTTCCTTTGCACCTCGACGGGGAGAGCCAACCAGCACAAGAAAGTAAATTGGGAGCTGTCATCAACTGAAGGACACAAAGCAAAAGCACCCAGATGTAAGCTAATGTCAGAAATTGGAACATGCGCTTTTTTAGAGATGTAACAATATTTTTTTAGATTTTTTTTATGTGGACCATTTTTAAAGTCTCTATTGAGTTGTAACAATATTGTTTCTGCTCTATGTTTTTGGTCTTTTAGCCACAAGGCAAGTGGATTCTTACTTCTCTGACCAAGGATCGAACCTGCACCCACTGCATTGGAAGGTGAAGTCTCAATCACTGGACAACCAGGGAAGTCCTCAGATGTAATAACTTAATTGCCTACATGATAGAAATTTACATAAAATATACACTACCTACTTACTCTTCAATTATCAAATACCCTCCCTGCAACATGACTAAAGCTGTCAGAGGGAGGTGCACTGCTCAGAAATTACCAGAAGCCTGAAAATCCTCTTTTGCAGCACAGAAGTTTAGGTGGTCCCATTAGACTAACTACACTTTTGCTACCTAAAACAAGGGCTTGCACACTGGGAGGGGTATTTGAAAATTCCTTTTCTGTGTAAAAATCCCTTTTAAATGCCCTCCTGGAAGTTACCTGTGATAGTATGTTTCTAAAATTAATAAAATGCCACTGTTGAAAAACAAATTTAAGTTAAATAACCCAGTTTTTTTTAATAGACAAAAGATTTTTTATTTTAAAAAGAAGAAAAAAGTGCTTTAGTATCATTTATCATCAGAACAATGAAAATTAAAACCACAATGAGATACCACTTCACTTCTATTAGAATGGCTACCACGTTTTTAAAAGTACTGATGAGGATATAGAGAAACTAGAACCCTCATACACTGTTAGTGGCCTGAAAATTGAAAGCCATGATGGAGGAAGATCTGTCAGCTTCTGGTGAAACAAACACACTCCTATCCTTTGACCCAGTCCTGGATATCTGCCCCGAGAAATAAAAACCTATGTCCACTGGAAGGCTTCAAAAAGAATGTTTGCAGAAGCTTAATTTACAATCGCCAAAAAACGAGCCAGTCCAAGCATCCATCAACAGGGAGTTTACAACGGGGCAACCAAATGGCAAACTATCAATGCAGGAAACAAAGGTGGGTTGCGAAAACATAATACTAAGTGAAGAAACCTTACACAAGAGTGTGTACTCTGTGCTTCACTTATATGACTCCTAAAACAGGCAAAAGTACAGTGGAAATAATCAGAACAGTGGATGTCTCTGTACAGTAGGGGTGGAAATGGAATGGGAAGGGCAAGAAGGAACTTTCTGGGGTGATGAGCATGTTGTTTGTCCTGACTGCGTCTTGGGTCACATAGTAGTTTGTATTTGCTAAAGCTCAGTAAAACTATGGTTACGATTTATGTACTTCATTGTAAATTTAACATTAAAAATCTATAAACAAATACTACATGCTAATGCTACACATGCTAAAGTATTTGGGGGGACATGTGCTTATATTTGCAATTTAATAATATTAGAAATATATAGTTTTATGTTAATGGTTTAATAATGAGCACCTGCAAATCTACTGCCAGCACCAAAACTGGAGCATTTCCAGAAACTTGAGTCTATTGGTGAACTTCTCCCCATCCCTCTCCCCAAGATGTTTAGCATTTTCTTGCTTTAAAGGGTTCCCCCCGAGCCTTCCTAAGTGATCAATGCAAAGAAATAGAGGAAAACAATAGAACGGGAAAGACTAGACATCTCTTCAAGAAAATTAGAGCTACCAGGGGAACATTTCATGCAAACATGGGCACAAAAAATGACAGAAACAGTATGGACCTAACAGAAGCAGAAGATATTAAGAAGAGGGGACAAGAATACACGGAAGAACTATACCAAAAAAGATCTTCATTACCCAGATAACCACGATGGTGTGATCGCTCACCAAGAACCAGACATCCAAAAAAAAAAAAAAGAACCAGACATCCTGGAGTGTGAAGTCAAATGGGCCTTAGGAAGCATCACTATGAACAAAGTTAGTGGAGGCAATGGAATTTCAGCTGAGCTATTTGAACTCCTAAAAGATGATGCTGTGAAAGTGCTACAGTGAATATGCCAGCAAATTTGGAAAACTCAGCAGTGGCCACAGGACTGGAAAAGGTCAGTTTTCATTCCAATCCCAAAGAAAGGCAATGCCTAAGAAAATTCAAATTACCACACAATTGCACTCATCTCACACATTGGCAAAGTAATGCTCAAAATTCTCCAAGATAGGCTTCAACAGCATGTTAACCGAGAACTTGCAGATGTTCAAGCTGGATTTAGAAAAGGCAGAGGAACCAGAGATCAAACTGCCAACATCACTGGATCATAGAAAAATCAAGAGAATTCCAGAAAAACATCTGCTGCTGCTGCTGCTGCTAAGTCGCTTCAGTCGTGTCCGACTCTATGCGACCCCATAGACAGCAGCCCACCAGGCCCTGCTGTCCCTGGGATTCTCCAGGTAAGGACACTGGAGTGGGTTGCCATTTCCTTCTCCAATGCATGAAAGTGAAAATGAAGCTGCTCAGTCGTGTCCGACTCCCAGCGACCCCATAGACTGCAGCCTACCAGGCTCCTCCATCCATGGGACTCTCCAGGCGAGAGTACTGGAGTGGGTTGCCATTGCCTTCTACTTCTGCTTTATTGACTATGCCAAAGCCTTTGACTGTATGGATCACAGTAAACTGTGGAAAATTCTTAAAGAGATGGGAATACCAGACCATCTGACCCGCCTCCTGAGAAATCTGTGTGCAGGTCAAGAAGCAACAGTTAGAATCAAACATGGAACAACAGACTGGTTAAAAATCAGGAAAGGAGTATGTCAAGGCTATATGTTGTCACCCTGCTTATTTAACTTATATGCCAAGTACATCATGTGAAATGCCAGGCTGGATGAAGCTGGAATCAAGATTGCTGGGACAAATATCAATAACCTCAGATATGCAGATGACACCACCCTTATGGCAGAAAGCGAAGAGGAGCTAAAGAGCCTCTTGATGAACGTGAAAGAAGAGAGTGAAAAAAAGTGTCTTAAAACTCAACATTCAAAAAACTAAGATCATGGCATCCGGTCCAATCACTTCATGGCAAATAGATAAGGAAACAATGGAGACAGTGAGAGACTTCACTTTCTTGGGCTCCAAAATCACTGCACACGGTGACTGCAGCCATGAAATTTAAAGATGCTTGCTCCTTGGAAGAAAAGCTATGACCAACTTAGACAGCATATTAAAAAGCAGAGACATTACTTTGCCAACAAAGGCCCCTCTAGTCAAAGCTATGGTTTTTCCAGTAGTCATGTATGGATGTGAGAGTGGGATCATAAAGAAAGCTGAGTGCAGAATTGATGCTTTTGAACTGTGGTGTTGGAGAAGACTCTTGAGAGTCCCTTGGACAGCAAGGAGATCTAACCAGTCAATCCTAAAGGAAATCAGTCCTGAATATTCATTGGAAGGACTGAGGTTTAAGTTAAGCTGAAGCTCCAATACTTTGGCCACCTGATGGGAAGAGCTGACTCATTAGAAAAGACCTAGGTGCTGGGAAAGATTGAAGGCAGGAAGAAGAACGACAGAGGATGAGATGTTTGGATGGCATCATCCACTCGATGGACATGGGTTTGGGTAGACTCCGGGAGTTGGTGATGGACAGGGAGGCCTGGCGTGCTGGGATTCATGGGGTCGCAAAGAGTCGGACACGACTGAGCGACTGAACTGAACTGATCGGATTTAGATGCCTAACAGTAGGTGGGCTTGTGGATGTAAATAGTAACGTGGTGGTGTTCACTGGAAAACAGACTTTGCTGAGTCTGAAATTATCCACTGAACAAAACCCTGAAGGGCAGGTTGGAGTGAGGCAGTGCTCTGATCTCTAGGCTGTCCACCCTGGACGAGCGCTTTGCCGGGAGGAGAGGAGGCGGGGATTCGAGCGCTCAGAGCTGGCCTGCCTGACCGAGTCTCCGGAGGCTGCTGGGAACCCCGACGCCAGCCCCGTGACCCGGATCCCTAGGGCGGACCCATCCCATCCGACTGGGCCTCCAGGCCCGCAGTAGCCACAACTACCCACCGCGGCCCAGCACCGCCTCCTAGGCACCTGACCGGACCTGACCAATCACCGTACCACAAGCTGCGGCCTTTGCGATTGGGCCAGAGGTTGACACGTGATCCTACACAAACAATCAGAGCCCAGGGAGGCCCATTTAAGGCTGAGCCGGCCTCACATTCTCGAGCCGGCCTCACATTCTCAACCCGGCCGCTGGAGGTCTGTAATTCTTGGAAGTGCGTTCTTTCATTGGCGGCGACCCGGCGGGACGCTGGGGAATCTAGAGAGTTGCCGAGATGCGAGAGGCGCCCGCTTGGACTACGCGGCCCTTGCTGCATTTCCCAGAGGACGACTTGGGATATCTCCCTAATGAGCACGCGGGGTCGGAGCAGGTTCTTTGGCGTGGTGGTTCTGAGGTCCTGAGTCGCCAGTCCCGAGAAAGCCCGGCCCAGGGGACCCGCCCAGAGACAGGCGATGCAGACATCAGGCCTCTCTCGCAATCCCACCGCCCCTTGGCCCCCTCAACGTGACAAGAACGCGCCCCTGGAAGGAGCACAGGGGGCTCCGGATTAAATGCCGGACGTTTATTGACAGACAATACACTTACTGTAAACTTCACTTATTTAAAGTGTGCGCTTTTGACCCAGCTTCCTTTCCATGATCACTTTCTAGAATTTGCATTTCTCTAGTTATGCTGCAAGACTTGTCTGTGAGGGTTGAGGGTGTTAAGATAGAGTGCAGTTGTGGTTTGAGAAAGTGTGAGAACACACACAGTCTCCTGAAAAATGTCTAGGCTTTTAGTAGAGGTAACAATATTATCAATAATAAATAAAGTGTGCGGTTTAGTGGTTGTCAGGTTCAGAGTTGAATTTCTATTTTCATCATTTCAGATGGAAAAAAACTTGAGCTTCTTAGCAGCCATTTTCCTCCCAGTCCCTCCAGCCATAGGTAACTACAAATCTATTTTTGGTTCATATAGATTTACCTATATTGCACATGCTAAAGAATTATTCCTTGTATATTTGAAGTACAAGTTTAACAGGGTATCTTGTATTTTTGTTGGCTAAATTTGGCCCCCTCAAAGGGGAGTATTCAAGCACTCTGGCTTGAGGAGGAGGTCCAAGGCATTGACTGGAGTGTGAGATCTGCCCATAGGACATACTTCCACAGGGTATAGTTTCCAAGAAAATGGAACTGCAAAGAGGCAGACATCCAGCAATTTCTGGCTGTGCATGGGTCCTCTGGGACTATCCCTGGAATACCCTCCATGGAAGAAGGTACAGGAGCTCATGGAGAGGAGCAGGTAGTGAGGGCAACTTCAGGTCTCACAGACCCTGAAGGCCTTCCATGAATGTATTTTTTTCTGCAATGATCCTGCTTCCATATTTTCTAGTTCTCTTTATATTTAAAAATAGTCCTATTTGTTGTTGTTCAGTCGCTCAGTCTTGTCTGACTCTTTGTAACCCCATGGACTGCAGCATGTCAGACTTCCCTGTCCTTCACTATCTTCCAGAGTTTGCTCAAACTCCTGTCCAATGAGTGGATGATGCCATTCTACCATCTCATCCCCTGTCACCCTCTTCTCCTGCCCTCAATCTTTCCCAGCGTCAGGGTTTTTTCTAATGAGGCAGTTCTTCACATCAGGTGGCCAAAGTATTGGAGCTTCAGCTTCAGCATCAGACCTTCCAGTGAATATTCAGGGTTGATTTCCTTTAGGATTGACTGGTTTGATCACCTTGCAGTTCAAGAGACTCTCAAGAGTCTTCTCCAGCACCATTGTTCAAAAGCATCAATTCTTTGGCACTTAGCCTTCTTTATGGTCCAACTCTCACATCTCTACATAACTACTGAAGAAACCATAGCTTTGTCTATATGCAACTTTGTTGGCAAAGTGATGTCTCTGCTTTTCAATACGCTGCCTAGGTTTGTCATAGCTTTTCTTCCAAGGAATAAGCATCGTTTAATTTCATGGCTGAAGTCAGTATGCTTCTTAAATCACATTTCAATTTTGCTGTTTTTGACTATTTCCCACAATTTCATGATGTAGCACTGGTCTCTGAGCTGCTCAATGACCCTTCCTTTCACTTAGATGGTCCTGCTGATGGGGATTGAGTCTGGTGCCTCCCCTCCCTGCCCTCCTTCACAGCAGAGTAAACAGACTGGGAGGCCCTACCAAGCTCACCAGAAAGTAAGGGGGGCTCTATGACTTGCAGGCTAGCCTTCCAATTTCACAGCCAGTTTTCTTCTTTCTCTGAGGTCGTGTTCATCACACGTCTCAGGTCATGGAAGATGATCATGTTTCCTAAGTGCTTGCAAGGCCCTCTCTTGTTTCATCTATTTATATTTTACTCATTCATTCTCTGCTCTCATATGCCTGACCTCATAGGCAGCCCTTCAGAGGTATGTGCACCTGTATTTTTTTTTATCTCAAGAGATGATAGATTTAAACACTAACTCTTACTACAATTATGAGCAAGCTAGGAATAATAAAGATCTTTAACTTGCTATGGTAACAACGAGAAGCCTACAGCAAATATCCTTTTTTTTTTCTAACTTTAAAATAAACTGTTTATTTGGCTGCACTGTGTGGCTTGTGGGATCTCAGTTCCGTAACCAGGGATGAACTCAGGCCATGGCAGTGAAAGACCAGAATTCTAACCACTAGGCAACCAGGGAATTCCATAAACTATTTTATTATAGTACACATGTATGTTTATAGAAAGGGCTTCCCTGATGGCTCAGGGGTAGAGAACCCCCCTGCCAACCAGGAGACATTGGTTCAATCCCTGGGTTGGGAAGATCCCCTCAAGAAGGAAATGGCAACCCACTCCAGTATACTTTCCTGGGAAACCCCATGGACAGAGGAGCCTGGTGGGCTACGGTGCACGTGGTTGTGAAAGAGTCAGACATGACTTAGCAACTAAACAGCAACATGTTTATAGAAAAGCTGTGAAGAGACTATGGAGTTCCCATATACCCCACATCCAGTTTTCATCTATTATTATCTTACATGAATGAGTATGATACATCTCTCATAATTCATGAGTGAGTATTGATACATTATTATTAACTAAGGTCCACACTATTCAGGTGGCGCTAGTGGTAAAGAACCCGCCTGCCAGTGTGGGAGAGTTAAAAGACCAGGGTTCGATCCCTGGGTCGGGAAGATTCCCTTGAGGAGGAAAGGGCAACCCATTCCAGTATTCTTGCATGGAGAATCCCATGGACAGAGGAGCCTGGAGGGCTACAGTCCATCAGGTCGCAAAGAGTCAGACACGACTGAAGTGACTTAGCATGCGTGTACACTATTCAGGCTTCCTCAGGTTTAACCTCATGCCTTCTGGCTGCTCCAGGACCTGTCCCAACCTCACATGACACGTAGTCATCACGTCTCCTCCAGATGCTCTTGGCCGGGAGGGTCATTCAGACTTTCCTGGTTTGAATAACCCCAATGATTTGGAGGAGGGCTGGGCAGGGATGTGCACACTGTCCCTCTGCTGGTTTGTCGGATGCTTTCTTGTTGTTTGTCTGGGCTTGTGGGTTTGTAGGAGGAAGACCACAGAGGGAAATTGCCCTTCTCATCACATCCTGTCAGGGCTGTGCTCTCAACATGACTCCTCCTGTGCCCTTGGTCACCTGACTGAAGTGTGTCTGTCAGGTATCTCCACTGAGGAGTTCCTCCTTCTCCCCCTACCCATCCCGTTCTACCTGGAGAGGGGACCCACACTTGTGGCCCACACGTAAGGAGGGTTTGTTCTCCCTCCCAGAGAGCAGAGCATCTAAATATGTACCTTCAGATTCTTTCACACAAATTTGTCTCTTCTCCTCATTCCTGTATTTATTCAGCCATTTTTATATCAGTATGGACTCATGGATACCTATGTTTACACTTTGTGTTTTAATCTGAGGGCTTCCCTGTTGTTTATTTTGTTGCTCAAGCTATTCCAGCCTTAGTCTTGGGAACTCCTTTACTTTATATCCCTTTTAACAGAGCCCCTTTGTTGTGGGTTGTTGTTTCATTTTGTTTTTGAGCACTTCTTTCCTTTCTAGCTGTATTTGCCTGCTAGGGATACCACAACAAAGCACCACAGACTGGGAGGCTTAAACAACAGAAGTTTGTTTTCTCACCGATATGGAGACTGAAAGTTCAAGATCAAGGAGCTTGCAGTTTGCTTTCTCTTGAGGCCTTTCTCCTTGGCACTTAGATGGCCATCTCCTCCCTGTGTCCTCACACAGCCCTTCCTTTATTTACTCACTCACTCCTGATGTCTCTTTCTCTTCTTGTAAGGACACCAGTTCTGTTGGATCAGGGCCCCACCCTTATGACCTGATTTAACCTTATGTGCATGCTATGTTGCTTCAGTCATGTCCGACTGTTTGTGACCCTGTGGACTCCAGGCAAGAATACTGGAGTGGGTTGCCACACCCTCCTCCAGGGGATCTTCCTGACCCAGGGATCAAACCCTAATCTCTTATGTCTCCTGAATAGGCAGGCAGGTTCTTTACCACTAGAGCCACCTCAGAAGCCCAATCTAACCTTAATTACCTCTTTAAAGACCCCATCTCCAAATACAATCACATGGGGAGTTAGGGCTGCAATCTATGAATTTTGTGGCGAGGTGGAGGGGGTAGATTTTTGGCCACAGTTCAGTGTACTAACCTGTATATATACACATATCTATAAATATGTCTACGTGTTCCCACAAGTATCCATAATAAGCATGAATTCCTATTGATGTCTCTAATTCTATTACCTCCTCCTAGCCTTTTCCCTGCTGTATCTGTAAACTCCCACTCCAACAGAGAGAAGTGGCTCACAGCATCTACCACCATACACGCAATAGTTCAATTGCAGTGTGCCTGCATGGTGGTTTCCGAATTAAATGGGTCCCATTGGGAAACAATATTACCAACTACAGTACAGGTCTATGTACTGTTCTTTGACTTTTAGTCTTAGAGACCCACTCATTCCCAAAGTTACTTAGGTCAGCACCTTCCCTCATGAGCACGCGGGGTGCTCATGTCCATCCCCTTTCAGTGAGATGGTCTCAGCTACAAACTGTGGTGCTAGAGAAGACTCTTGAGAGTACATTGGACAGCAAGGAGACCAAACCAGTCAATCCTAAAGGAAATCAACCCTGAATATTCAGTGGAAGGACTGATGCTGAAGCTGAAGCTCTAATACTTTGGCCACCTGATTCGAAGAGCTAACTCACGATGCTGGGAAAGATTGAGGGCAGGAGGAGGAGGTGGTGACAGAGGATGAGATGGTAGGATGACATCACTGACTCAATGAACAGGAGTCTGAGCAAACTCCAGGAGATCGTGAAGGACAGGGAAGCCTGGCGTGCTGCAGTCCATGGGGTCCCAAAGAGCTGGACATGACTCAGCAACTGAACAACAACAACTTGTAATGCAGTTGGATTCTTCTGTCATTCCATCTGGAGATACCCATCTCCTAAACTATTCTCTTAAATTTGCATACATTAAGTCTCATATAGTCTCTGGATTTTAACAAACGTGTACTTTCATGTATCCACCATTACATTACCATACAGAGTAGTTTCACTGCCCTAAAAATCCTCTGTGCTTCAGCTATTCTTCCCTCCCCCTCCCCCCACCCCTACCCTTGGTAATCATTAATCTTTTTGCTTTTTCCAGAATGTCATATAAAAGCAATATACAGTATAAAGCCTTTTCACATGGACTTCTTTCAATGTAACGTCCATTTATGATTTATCCATGCTTTGTGTGACTTGACAGCTTGTTTTGCTAAATAATATTCCATTGTGTGGATGTTCCAGTTTGCTATCCATTCATATAGTGAAGGATATCTTGGTTATTTCCAGTTTGGGGCAATTATAAACAAACTTGTTACAAATATTTGCAAAAAGGATTTTGTATGGATGTAAGTTTTTAACTGTTGGGTAAATACCTAGCAGCATGCCTTGGTTCAGTCTACTATGACAGAACACATAGACTGGGTGTCTTAAAAATTAAACATTTATTTCTCACAGCCTGGAAGATGGATGGCCAAGATCAAGGTGCTGGCAGACCTGGCGTCTGATGGAAGCTGCTTCCTGACTAGCAAAGACGTCTTCTTCTTGTGTCCTCACTTGGCAGAAAGCAGAGAGAGTGAGCTCTCAGGCCTCTTCTTAGAAGAGCATTAATCTCATCAGTAGTTCTGCTCTTGTGACCTGTTGTTGTTTCGTTACTAAGTCATGTCCAACTCTTTGTAATCCCTGGAGTGCAGCATGCCAGACCTTCCTGTCCCTCACCATCTCCCAGAGCTCACCCGAGTTCATGTCCATTGAATTGATGATGCCATCTAACCATCTTATCCTCTGCCGCCCCTTCTCCTTTTACCTTCAGTCTTGACCTACTCTCTCCCCCCTCAAGGCCCCACCTCCTCACACCATCACACTGGGGGCTAGGATTGCAACATAGGAAATGACGGGGGCGGGGGACAACATTCATTCAATAACAGGGCATGACTGCTGGGTGTTGTCGTCTCTGGGATGGTCTTGGTCTGAGCCACCGCACATTCTCCACTGCAACCACCAGTACTATAGGCTTGGGGGCATGATTCCCACCGGTGTTCTGTTTCTACTGTGCTGACAGCTTTTTAATCAGTAACAAAATAGACTAAATCTATTGTATTCAAGACATATGTCAAGTGCTTTTCTGTCCCTATCGACTTATTCATAGGATCTTTCTCCTTTATTTATGGGATGAATTTGGATTGATGTCTTTGGTGTTAAATTAGAGAAACACAGACCACAAGGTCTATTTCTCACTTATAATCATGAACTTTTTTCATTGGCCGCACCTCGCAGCATGTGGGATCCTAGTTCCCCTAGTTCCAGGGATGGAACCCACTCCCCTTACGATGGAAGCACAGGTTTTTAATCAGCAGACTGCCAGGGAAGCCCCCTATAATTGGGCCTAATATTTTATTTCAGAGGTTTTGTACCCAAGTTCCTGAGTGAATGGGCCTCTCATTTTCTCTTCCCATTTGTCTGGTTCAGAGCCAGACACAGTGAGCTGGATGCATCCCACACTCTTCCACTTTCTGGAACATTTTGTCCAAAGCAGAAATTAACTGGTCCCTGGAATCAGGGTGGGACTCAACTCACAAAGCAGCCTGGGCTCCAGACTGGGAGAGAGGAGGGCTTGGACCATCACTTTTCAGTCCACTGCTGTTTGCCCTTCTTTTTGTGATTTTATATTTTTTTCTAAGAATTTATCTACTTCATTTAGGTTTTCAACTTTATTAGTTTATGAGTATTCCTAATTCTATTATTTTAAAATCTGTGTTGTGTCTGCATTTATTTTTTCTTTGTATAGTTTATTCTCAGTGTCATGTTCTCCCCTTCTTTCTTGCCAGAGTGTTTTCATGTGATTGTTCTTCCAGTGAACCAGCTTAGGGTTTTGTTTATCTCTGCTCTTCCTTCTCTCTCCCTCCTCCATTGATCTCTGTCATTTTAAATTTCTTTTTGTGTTTTCTCCTTGTTTCTTTGGGTTTGCCATGAGTTAAACTTCATTTCTGGAATCCATGCTTAGTTGGAGCAGAGCTGGTCCTGAGTCAGCTGCCTTTCCCACCCCTTCCCTCTCTCAATGTCACAAAGATTATTTCCAACAGTCGTGACCGCTGCCCTATCCTGGGGTTTGTGCATCCTGCGCACTGCAAGACCATGCACCACATCCTCCTCCACCCCTGCCCTGCACTCCTAGGCAGGTGTCCTGAGCCTCATTTGAGAGCATTCCAGGTCTAGCCTTGATTTAACCCTGGAACCCTCAGCTCTTGTCCCAGTTCCCAGGACACCCCTCTGGTAGGCCTCCCAAGGGAACAGGCTTCAAGCTGGCCAGGGTTGGGTCACTCAACCAAACACCTTCTGCCAACTGAGGTGGTGAGGTGTTCTGGCTGAAGGGCCCCTCTGATGTCAGGGGCCCCAGCCCCTACCCTGTCAGGGACTGTGCCATGGGACCTTCCCGGTGTGTGAGGCCCCAGGGGAAGGGGTGTTATCGAAGTGCTTGTGGTCGCCAGCTCACTGGTGGCACCCATAGAGGCTTTGCCCACCTGGGGCAGAATCTCGGCCCAGTGACTCACTGCCCAGTCACATAGCACAGCTGGAGATGCAGAAGTTGGCAGGCGAGGGGTCTGGGCTCTACCAGCTGGCTTGTCCACGGGGCACACAGAGTGGCCACAAGAAAGGGGAGACCACCCGAGGCCAGAGAAAAGCCAGCAGCTGCAGCCCATCAGAGAAGGGATTTGAGGGTCACCCCAACTTCCTTCTGTCCGGGCTAAAACCACAGGTGCCTCAGCCGTGTGGGCATCACTCCCTGCCCATAGGCCGCCATCTCTGGCAGCTGGGACAGCATCTACAACCCTGCCCATCCCCAGGGTGAGGAGGAGGGGGCTCTTGAGGGAGCTGTGTGGGAAAGTAGGGACAGGAGCAGGTCTAGACCCCAACTAGAGGACACCCCCGATCTGCCTACAGGAGATGACAGAGGATAGAGAGTGGTGGGGTCAGGCTCTGGGCCAAGGGTAGAGGCGAGAACCCAGGAGAAAGGCCTCCTGCAGAAGGGGCTACCTCCAGAAGGGGCTACAAATCCTTCTATTTGTGCTGGGGTAGGGTTGGGGGCCAGAGAGGCTGTAGAGACCTGCTTCCTATCCAGGAATAGGGCTGGGGACCACTTTGGGGGGACCCTCTTGTATCCGCTGACCATGGGTGACAGCAGGGCAAGCTCTGGGAAGTACCTGCTCTTTACAGGCCCGCCTGAGCCAAGGATCCAGGCTGGAAACCAGCTCCCTGAGGCTGGAAACCAGCTCCCTGAGGCTAAAAAGTAAACAGGGAACCATAAAGAGGGGGTGGGGAGCGTGGGCTCAAAGGTCAGTGTTGATTTGCTTTCAGAGCGAGGTTGCTGCCTCAGCGCCTGCTGGCCCTCTGTCTGTCCCGTCCAAGTGCTGAGGACCTGCTGAGGCTGTAAAGCCAAGTCTCTGCCCTGAAGAGAGGCTGGGACGGGGTTGGGGCGCTCCTGAGCTGGGCCTGCTAACACAAAGACAGAAGACCCGACCTGTACCCAACCCAAGTGACTGGTCGCCTCTTGAGTGTGCCTCTCCCCATGCCCCCCCAGATTTGAGGCTCAGAACTCCAAATGTCCAGTCCCCTGCCTTACAGAGAGAAGGGCAACACTCACACTCGTGGATGTCCTTGAGCACGCCCCCCACCCCCGCCAGAGGCTGGCACAGTAGAGCCATCCATCCACTAGGCCGCCTCCAAGCTCCCACCCTCACCTGACCCAGGTTAAGGACCCACATGGGAGTCAGGCTCACCAAGGTCCAGTGGGCAGAGATGCTAATCAGGCGCTGGGCTCCGTCTAGGGCAGGGAGCTCTCCACCTTGGCCCCCGTGATGCTTGGGGCCAGATCATTCTCGTTGTGGGGGGCGGTACACTACACTGTGGGTTGTTGAGAGTGTCTTCTACCCATGAGGTCCCAGTGGCCCTGACTGTGATAACCCAACATTGCCAAACGCCACCCCCTCTACCCCGTCCCCGTGCCAGTTGAGGCCCCTGGTCTCCAGCAGCCCTGCCCAAGAGAGCTTTCTGGAACGATGGAAATACTTTGTTCTGTGCTGTCCAATCCAGGCATCACCAAGCACATGGAACATGGCTAGTGAGACTACGGAACTGGGTCTTTATTTTACTTCATTTTAATGAAGCTAAATAGCCATGCATGGCTATTGGCTGCCTCTATAGCAAACATCCCTCAGTCCTAGCCCAGCTCTGGCCTCCACCCCAGTCTGGACTGGGCCTGGGCTGACTGTGGGAGTTTGGTTGGCGGCATGAACTCACTTCCGTTTCCTTCCTGGTGTGGGTTGGGGCTGCACACTTCTACCCGATGAGTCATGAGACTGGCATGGATCACCCAGAGTCTGGAAGTCTGTTCTGCGCGATCCCAGGGGTGCTCTGTCAGGCCAGGGACCCTGGATGACCCCAGTATTTTGTGGAGTTTTCCTTGGCCGGTGGCTGCATGCTAGCTGTTTGGGAAACACTCACACATACACACACGCACACACACACAAGCTGCTAGAAGCCACAGACCACAGCCCCATGCCCCCCTGTGCCAGCCTGGAGCCTGTCTGGGAGCTCCACAGTTCACTTCCCGAAGTGGGTTTGGTCCCCCAGACAGGGACTCACTGGGCAAGTTTGGTTAATTACGTGGGGGTGATCATATGAACTGGTGGCAAGGGGCGGGCACGGAACCTGCACCAGGATCTGAGCAGGAGGCTCCCGAGGAGGGCCTGGCCCTGGACTGAGATGAGGAAAGCATCCCTACCTGGAGGGCATTCTGCTGCCTGAGATGCCCCTGGAGGTTGGGAGTCAAGGATGCAGCTGGAGAAGCCAGGCTCAAAGCGCAGGCAGAGTGGTTGCACTCTGGGCCTGGTCTGTGGCCCCTGAGGCAGGCCCTGCTGTGGTCCCCACAATCCCCGTGCTAGCCCTAGAATCATGCCCTAACCCCAGAGTCTCCTCCTGCTTCCAGAGAGAAACTGTTCGCGGAAAAGACGTGACTTTCAGTAACAGGGAGCAAAGTTCTTAAAGTAGGGGAAGGGGAGAGGCTGAGAGAAGGCTGCATGGTGACCCCAGGGTGACGGGGACAGTCCAGGCTCTGGGCCGCACCCCGGGGAGAGTGGGAGCTTGGAGCAGACAGAGAGTGAGAGGGCTGATGTGTAGGCCTACTGTTTAAAGGTCAAATGTGGTTTCCATCAGCCAAGGTGTGTGCTCCCCATGAAGGAAGCAGAGCTTCACCTTGGTGTCAGGGAGGAGTGGGGGAGTGAGCACTTCTTGTGCGCTGATCTTCCCCTCCCCCTCTACTCTGGGAGGAAAAGGAAGGTTGGTTGTGTTTGTCCTGGTGGCAGGGGAACCCTGGACCCATTATGCCCCCAGTCAGCCCAAGGGGAGCTTTCCTCCCCACTAGGAAGGCCAAGAAGAGCAGCTCTCAGACAGCTCTTCCCAGTGCTCAGATGAGGGCCCAAAGAGAGAGTTTCAGCTCTCGGACTGCACACCAGGACCCTGGATGGGGAGGGGCTGCAGTGAATTGGGTGCAACAGTGGTACTCCCACCCCCGCCGACCCACAGAAGTCCCTTCATGTGCTCTCCCTTCCTTCAACGTCTGAGACGCCAGTTGCTTCATCTCTCTGGGCCTGTGAATAACTGACAAGCAGAGTCTCCTCTCAGCCATGATGAGGGATAAGCAAGAAACTCTTGCTTTTGGTCCCTAAGGTCTGGGGGCTGTTTGTTACTCGGCTTACCCATCCAGGCCTGACTGAGACAGTCTGTACCTATTTGATCCCAAAGTATTCAGGGCTGGGGGCTGGAAGGTGACTACCTGTGAGGCGTGCAGCTGGGGACTTAGGAGCACCACACCCCGCCCCCCCAACTCAGGCAAGAAGCACTGGCTCAATGTGGGGACCCAGGAGAAGGTCAGTCAGAGAGCAGGTGTTGGGGGGTGGCATACCCAGCACCACAGAGGGCATTGAGGGTCCAGAAGTTTGCCCACTTTCCTTGTCCTTCCTCCAGCTCCAGTTCAGTTCAGTTCAGTTGCTCAGTTGTGTCCAACTCTTTGCGACCCCATGGACTGCAGCACACCAGGCTTCCCTATCCATCACCAACTCCCGGAGCTTGCTCAAACCCATGTCCATTGAGTCAGTGATGCCATCCAACCCATTTCATCCTCTGTCATCCCTTTCTCCTCCTGCCCTCAATCTTTCCCAGCATCAGGGTCTTTTCCAATGAGTCAGTTCTTCGCATCAGGTGGCCAAAGTATTGGAGGTTCAGCTTCAGCATCAGTCCTTCCAATGAATATTCAGGACTGATTTCCTTTAGGATGGACTGGTTTGATCTCCTTTCAGTCCAAGGACTTTCAAGAGTCTTCTCCAACACCACAGTTTGAAACCATCAATTCTCCAGCTCCAACCACCAGGGTAAAAAAGCAGACACAGGAGATGAAGGGACTGTCCCCTCCAGTACCCAGAGCTGTAGGCGACCTGGGCCAGCGAGAGACTGGACCTGGGATCTCTGGAAGGCTAACTACCTTGGGGTTGTTTTTTTATTTTAATTTATTTACTTTTTATTTTTGGTTGTGCTGGGTCTTCGTTGCTGCTTGGGCTTTTCTCTAGCTGTGGCGAACGAGTGCTAGATTCTAGTTGTGGTGCCCAGGCTTCTTACTGGAGTGGCTTCTCTTGTTGGGGAGCACGGGCTCTAGAGCTTAAGGGCTTCAGTAATTGCAGCCTCTAGAGCACAGGCTTAGTAGTTGTGGCACATGGGCCTAGTTGCTCAGAGGCCTGCAGGATCTTCCCGGACCAGGGATCAAACACGTCTCCTACATTGGCAGGCATATTCTTTACCACCGAGCCATCAGGGAAGCCCCCTGGGACTTGGGTTTTAATAAATGAAGAGGCCAGAAACCACGAATCTGCCCAGGAAACCCATCTGGCCTGGAAAAGCAGTTTTCTCAGAGCAGGCTTGGGACAGTGGGGAGCTCAGGAAGTCATAGCTGCTCCCTGTCCTGGTACCCGGCCATGCCTGGCCCTCCCTGCTCCTTCCTCTCCCCACATGGGCTCCCCTGCACTCTGCTGCTGCCCTGGAAGCCTCGCAGTACTTTCCATTCATCCCTGACATTCCTTCCCCTTCCTGATGTTAATAAGCAGAGTTTTTTTTCTGCTGTTATTTGAAAGGAAGACACCAACTATTTTCCTCACCCTCTGCCCCATAACAAGATGAAATCTGTGTAACAATCTTTCCTGTTTTCCCCTCTCCTGATCACCTATCATGAGACCCGGGAAGGAGTCTATTCCCTGACTCCTTTCCCCCAACTTCAGATTTGGTAGTGCTAGCCTACTGAGAGTGGCTTCCGCGGTGGCTCAGTCGGTAAAGAGCCTGCCTGTAATGCGGGAGGCCTGGGTTCAATCCTGGGTCAGGAAGATCCCCTGGAGAAGGGAATGGTTACCCACTCCGGTATTCTTGCCTGGAGAATTCCATGGACAGAGGAGCCTGGTGGGTTGCAGTCCCTGGGGTCATAAAGAGTCAGACAGGACTAAGTGACTAACTTTCACTTTCAGTCTGCTGATAGACTTCTTGGCAGCCACCTCTATGTATCAAGGATCTTTATTTTTAAAACTTACTTCCCCCAGTTCCCCAGATATGACCACTACCTATTTTCCACTATATGTCAGCATGCATGCGAGTATATGCACGCAAACCACATATATGTGCACATGTGTATCTGTGCACATATCTGCATGTATGTCTGTGCACAGGTATGCATGCAGGTATACACATGAACTCCCAAGTGCATCCATGATTGTGGTGTGCATATACACACATGTGAGTGCACACATACCTATGTACAGGTGCACACATGCAGGCATGCACAATGTGTACGTCTGTCTGTGCAGGCATGCATATGTACAGGTATGGGGCTACGGGAAAGACAGTTCAGCACAGCTCTCCTGGTTCCTTTATGTGTCCGGCCAGAGATCTGACTCTGTCTCATTCTTGTTTACCAGGAGGCCTCTCTGGGCCCCTTCCTGGTTGGGCTCAGGTGGTCAGGTGCCAGCACATGAGTCCTGGGAGTGGTCCAGGCTGTCCAAAGATGCTCATCCCCCACCTCTGCAGGCTTCTGGTCACACAAGGAGCCCAATGCTAGTCTGACTGTCTCTCCTTTATCAGCAACCTCTTTCTCAATGAAGCTTTGAAAATCTCTTCTTTATCCGTGGGGTTTAGGAGTTTAATCACGATGGGGCTTGGCGGAGCCTATCTTGGCCTCCTGCCTGGACCTCGCTGGGACTAGCATGCCTACAGCCTTGGATCTTCTGGGATATATTCTGTTATCTATCCAGTGCTCCTGGTTGCACTGACCCCCTGTTGCTTTTGCCCCTCTGGGACTCCATCCACAACTGAGGTCTAAGCCTTTCACCTTTTCTTGTGTGCTTTGCCTCTCCTTACATTTTCCCTCTGTGATGTGAGGTGTTCCTTCTACCTGGACATCCAGGTGTTCTTTGACGGCCACCTCTCCTTCAGTCCACTGGCTGACATTTTTCTAGTTCAATTGCAGGGAGTCCTCTCTGCATGTGAGCACATGTGTGTGTGTGTATGTGTGTGTTCAAATGTATGCACATGGGTTTTCTCTTTTGGGGCAGAAGGGTGGGATGTTTGCACTGCCTGCACTGGCAGATCTCCCTCTTTGACTCCTGGGCTCAGGTCCGTGTCCCCCTGCATTGTTGCCTCATTGGTTCCGGGTCTGATGGAAGAGGATGCTGGTCTCAGCATCTGTGGTCCCACCGGCGATGAGGACAAAGCCATCATCCTGTCCTGGATTGGTGGCTGCCCTGGTGGCTGCTGCCATGGGCTGGCCCACTTGCCCCCTTCCTGGCACCATCTCCATGGCACCTATGGCCTCATCCACAGTCTCAGGTGCAGAGTTAAAACACAAACAAACAAGCAAGACTCAGGCAGACAGCACAATACTGTTGCAGCTGTGTGAAGCTCTTGGCACCCAAGTTAGGAAAGCAAGAAAGACTGGAGCCATCAGAGTCATGGAGGGCAGGGGAAGGGATGTGTGTGCAGGGGAGGGGTAAGAAAGAGCAGGTGCTGAAGGGGGCAAGTCTTCTAGGATGAAGGGTCCAAAGTCCCCTGCTGTGGAACCTTTTAGGACAGAAAGCTGTTTACACCAGCCACTCCTCTGCTCCTCTTCCCCTCTCTCTGTCTCTTTTTCAATCCATGGATTTTTTAAAAAATGTGTTAAATATACATAACATACACTCACCATTTTAACCACAAGTGTACAGTTCAGTGACATTAAGTACAATAAGTACATTCATGCTGTTGTGTAACCTTTACCACCGTCCATCTCCAGACTCTTTTTCACCTTCCTAAACTGAAACTTTGTCTCCATTAAACACTAACTTCCCGTTTCCCTCTCCCTCCTCTGGTAATCTCTACTTGACTGTCTCTATGAATTTGCCTGCTCTAGGGCCCTCATGTACATGGAATCAGACTGTCCTTGTCCTTTTGTGACCGGCTTATTTCATTTAACCTTCCCCTTGCGCTTCCAATGCAGGGAGCGCTGGTTCCATCTCTGGTTTGGAAACTAAGATCCCACATGCTGTATGGTGTGGCCAAAAGATAAATAAAATTTAAAAATAAAATTGGGGTATTTTTAGCCATAATGCTTTTGCACAATTAATAAGACCATAGAATAGTGTAAACATAATTTTTACTGAAGTATAGTTGTACAATGTTATATGGTACAAGTGTACAATACAGTGTTTCACAATTTTTAAAAGTTATATCCCATTGGTAGTTATTGTAAAATAAATGGCTATTATTTTACATTATAAAATAATTGGCTACATTCCCTGTGTTGTGCAATATATCCATATTTCTTACTTTATACATAATAGTTTGTACTTCTTAGTCCCCTATCCCTATATTTTTCTTCTCCCTTTCCTCTCCCCACTGGTAACCACTAGTTTGTTCTCTATATCTGTAGCTCTGTTTCTTTTTTGTTATATTCACTAGTTTGTTATATTTTTTAGATTCCACATATAGGTGATATCACACAGTATTTGTCTTTCTCTAACTTATTTCACTTAGCATAATATCCTCCAAGTCATCCATGTTGTTGCAAATGGGAAGATTTAATTCTTTCTTTACAGCTGAGTAATAGTCCGTTATATATATATACTCCGCATCTTCTTTATCCATTCATCTGTTGATGGACGCTTAGGTTGCTTCCATATCTTGGCAACTGTAAATAATGCTATGAACATTGGGGTCCATGTATCTTTTTGAATTCGTGTTTTTATATTCTTTATATTCTACACCCAGAAGTGAAATTACTGGGTCACATGGTAGCTCTATTTTTAGATTTTAGAGAAATTTCCATACCGTTTTCTACAGTGATTGCACCAATTTATATTCCCATCAACAGTGTACAGGGGTTCCCTTTTCTCCACATCCTCACCAACATTTGTTATTTGTATTCTTTTTGATGATAGCCATTCTGACAGGTGTGAGGTGGTATCTTACTGTGGTTTTGCTTGCATTTCCCTGATGATTAGCGATGTTGAACACCTTCTCGCTTGTTGGCCATCTACATTTCCTCTCTGGAAAAAGCGTAAACACAACTTTCATGTGCACTGTTGCTGTTGTTCAGTTGCTAAGTCATGTCTGACTCTTTGCAACCCCATGGACTGCAGCACCCCAGGCTTCCCTGTCCCGCACTATCTCCCGGAGTTTGCTCAAACTCATGACCAATGAGTCAGTGATGCCACACAACCATCTCATCCTCTGTCACCCCCTTCTCATCCTGCCCTCAATCTTTCCCAGCATCAGGGTCTTTTCCAATGAGTTGGCTCTTCACATTAGGTGGCGAAAGTATCGGAGCTTCTGTTTCAGCCTCAGTCCTTCCAATGAATACTCAGGGTTGATATCCTTCAGGATTGACTGATTGGATCTCCTTGCTGTCCAAGGGATTCTCAACTGTCTTCTCCAGCACCATAGTTCAAAAGCATCAATTCTTTGGCGCTCAGCCTTCTTCATATGCACTAGGAAACCCAAAAACTCAGGTGACTGACTTTACTGTGACATTTGTTTTGTTTTGATAGCCTGGACCTGAACCTGAAATATCTCCCAGGTGTCCTGCCTGTCTATGCTACATTTTGTTTATCCCTTTATCCATCTTGGGTTGCTTTCACCTTTTGGTTATCCCATCCTCTCTTGAACCTCTCTTTTTGTTCGCTTTTGTTAAAATCATAGAGAAGGTGAAATTGCAGGTACCCTGGAAAATCTCATAATTTTAGTCAGATAGACTCTCTGGGCCTGTTTCTGCATCTTGAAATGATGTAATGATGAAGCTGTGAAAAATTCTGAAAGAGATGGGAATACCAGACCACCTGACCTGCCTCTTGAGAAATCTGTATGCAGGTCAGGAAGCAACAATTAGAACTGGACATGGAACAACAGACTGGTTCCAAATAGGAAAAGGAGTACGTCAAGGCTGTATATTGTCACCCTGCTTATTTAACTTATATGCAGAGTACATCATGAGAAACACTGGGCTGGAGGAAGCACAAGCCGGAATTAAGGTTGCCAGGAGAAATATCAATAACCTCAGATATGCAGATGACACCACCCTTATGGCAGAAAGTGAAGAAGAACTAAAGAGCCTCTTGATGAAAGTGAAAGAGGAGAGTGAAAAAGTTGGCTTAAAGCTCAACATTCAGAAAACTAAGATCATGGCATCCGGTCCCATCACTTCATGGCAAATAGATGGGGAAACAGTGGCTGACTTTATTTTTCTGGGCTCCCAAATCACTGCTGATGGTGATTGCAGCCATGAAATTAAAAGACGCTTACTCCTTGGAAAGAAAGTTATGACCAACCTAGATAGCATATTAAAAAGCAGAGACATTACTTTGTCAACAAAGGTCCATCTAGTCAAGGCTATGGTTTTTTCAGTGGTCATGTATGGATGTGAGAGTTGGACTATAAAGAAAGCTGAGCGCCGAAGAATTGATGCTTTTGAACTATGGTGTTGGAGGAGACTCTTGAGAGTCCCTTGGACTGCAAGGAGACCCAACCAGTCCATCCTAAAGGGAGATCAGTCCTGGGTGTTCACTGGAAGGACTGATGTTGAAGCTGAAACTCCAATACTTTGGCCACCTGATGCAAAGAGCTGACTCATTGGAAAAGACCCTGATGCTGAGAAAGATTGAGGGCAGGAGGAGAAGGGGACGACAGAGGATAAGATGGTTGGAAGGCATCACCGACGCAATGGATATGGGTTTGGGTGGACTCTGAAAGTTGGTGATAGACAGGGAGGCGTGGCATGCTGCAGTCCATGGGGTGGCAAAGAGTCAGACATGACTGAGCGACTGAACTGAAAACAAAGCAATATAGAATAAAACATTTGTCTTTTTCTCCTTGAGAGCTCCAGACCCCTTTCTCCTCCTTGGGGACCCTGGACTTCTTATCAACCTACCTAGGAATTGACTCTCTCACTTGACCCATCAATTGCCTCTTGCCAGTGACCTGTGACCTGGGGCAGAAAAAGAACCAGGGACCAAGACCAGCCAGTCAGCTGAAGGAGGAACAGCAGGGAGGTCAGGAGACTCAGGGACAGAAACTACCTGAAGCCAGAGCAGCCAGCCAGAGGAGGAGGGAGAACAGAGGTAGTGGCTGGGAGGTGTGGGGCTACAGTGAAATAATGCAGCCAGAGGACCCAGAGCATCTCCCAGATCCTGCCCAGGCCCAGGTCAGGTGTCCTTCCAAGGACACAGGCATATTCATATGCCTCGTATCTCTGCAGACTGGAGTGTGTATCTATCCCTCTCCCCCGAAGGGTCTGACAACCCATAGCATGAGGCCAGGGTGGGATAAGGGAGGTGTGTGCTCTCAGGGGACAGGAAAATGCAGACCTTTGCAGCCTGATGTCAGCCCTGGTCTGACCTCAGAGAACACAATGGCTTCATTCATGCATGGGACGTGCAGGCATAGGTGTGGGGTATGGGCTTCTTTTGAGGGTGATGAAAATGTAAAATTGACTATGACGATGGTTGCTATATACTAAAAACCGTTGAACTGTACACGAATTGTATACTCTGAAAGGGTGAAATGTGGTTTATCAACTCAATCTTGATAAAGCCACTCACAGAGGCACACAGTCGTACCCAGCAGAAGCCCAGGAACCCTCTGCGTACCAGGACACACATGGTCTCAGCTTGCTTCCTTTGCACTCTGCTTTCACATGGGGGCAGGGGACAGGCTGGGCAGCCCCTTCCCTCAGAAGCTTCTTCACCTACCCAGGAAGTCACCGGGAGTTTGGGTTAAAGCAAAGGGGACCATGTGTTTGAAGTGCATTAAAACTGCAGTGCCAGGTGGAGTGGGGATGGTCTGGAGTGGGGATGGTCTGCAGAGAGAGACGCAGGGCTCTGACAGCAACACACAGGGGATGGAAAGCGATGTCAGGGACTCGTGGGGAAATCTGGGCAGCGGAGAGGGGCCAGGAGGGAGAGGATCAGGTGAAAGGCCTCCAGTCCTTCAGCCCCCACTCCCCAGCCTTTTGGATGAGACTTTGCTTCTGCAGTTTTAGATTAAAATAAAAAGGCCCCGGGCAGAGGCAGACGGGCCCCCAGCCCATTGGGGAACACACCTGGGGCAACCTGAGTGTGAGTGAGTTTTTGCGGGGAAATGCTGGTACAAGTCAGTGCAGAATCATGAGTCTTGGAGGGGGGCAGTGAAACCCACCCTGGCTGCGAAGGTGGGGTCTGAACCTGGCAGTTCTGCTTGGAAATGGCCTGGCCTAGGAGCTGGGAGTTCATCCGTATGAGTCATTCATGAAGTCAGGGTTTACTGAGTGCCTACTATGTGCCAGGTGCAGCCTGGGTGTCAGCTTGGAATCAGCCTGAGCTGGGATGCTAATGAGGCCATTTCCAACAAAAAGAACATTCACCTATGTGGCAGACTCCAGGCCACATGCCAGCCTTCTGGCCGTGTTATTCCTGGTCCTGACACCATGCTCCAAGGGAGGGTCTAGGGCACTGACTTTGACCTTCTCAGGGTCACACAAGAGCAGGGATAGAGGGCAGAACAGGAAAAATGTGAATCTGGAAGGTGTATTAGGCCCCATCCCCGGAGGCCAGAAGTGGGGAAGCAGTTCTCATTGCACAGCCTCTGCAAGCCCTAGCCCTTGGAAGGGTGCTTCACAAATGGGAAACTGAGGCACACACAGACGATGGCCATGGGATTACCTTGACCAATTCTGGGGACGGAGGGGAAAGGAGAAGCAGGCAGAATCCTGGGGCATGAGAGGAGCCCAAAGAGCTGCAGCTTCTTGTTGAGAAAGGAAACTGAGGCCCCAGTAGGGGACTGCAGACCAGCAATCAGCCCCAGGGCAGCTAAGGGAGTGGCCAGTTCAGTATTTCCAGGAAGCTGGGGCCAGGCTCGTTTCTGTTTCTAGCCTGCACTCATGGTTTCTCTGATAGGGGTACTGGGCATCTCAACAGCATATTCTGCCAGCAAGGCTATTTTTTACTAGTTTGCCAAAAATCTTCCAACCCCCTGACTGAGAAACTAGGTTCACCACTGTGCATGGATATGAGGTGGTCCTGATTACCCATCACTCTTTAGTGGTTGATCCCGGTTTGCCTTGAAGCCTTTCATTCTGTCTTCAGGCACTGCTATGTAACGCTCAGGAACTGACGCTTGCTCCTCCAACCTGACCACCAACAGTTTCCAAACAGGAGCTGCACTACTGTGGCAGAGTGGTGGAGAGGGAAGACTTGAGAATGGAGAGACCAGGCATTTTCCTCCTCTGCAACTAGGGAAGATGATACTGAATCAACAGCCTAGGCAGCTATCTCAGCCACACCTCTATGTAACCCCTGTGCTCAGAGTAGTATGTCTGTTGGCCGCCTAAAAATATGCATTAACAGCTTGTTCATAGTTCCTTCTTTTTGGCTGGGTAGGAGATAGGCCAAAAGAAGAATCCAGGTGAAACTCATTTCCTTTTGGTTCAGGGGCCTCTCTGAAGAGCCAAGGCAGACTAAATGAAAACAGAGATCCAGTTTCCAGGAGACGGAACTGGAGAGGCAGGTGATGCAGGCCTCACCCTCTGAACTGCGGTAGCGTCAGCCTCACCTTTCAGTCTGACACCAGAGGTCCTAGGACTGCTCCTCCTTCCAGCAGAGGCTGAGCTTGCTGTAGGCCCGGGGCTTGGCTCATAGGGTGGGAGGGGAACTGCACAGTGCACGCCCTGGCCAGCCCGAGAAACCTGTGCACACTTGTGTCCCGGCCTGTGTCACTTCCTGCAGGCACCTGTGCAGGGAAGGGCGTCCCCACTCCCACCACCCTAGCCGCCGAGAGTCCCGAATGCGTGGGTCTGGGGCCTGGAGAGACAGGCTGTCCCCTCTCTCCCTCCGGCAAAGGGCACTGCCTGGAAGTCTGTCCCATGCCTGTCGCGAGGAGACGCTGGCTTCCCAGACACATGCGGGGACAAACGAAGTCCCTGCGAGAGCACTCGGATCCTGCATGCGGAAAGGGGCCAGGCAGGGGGCTCTCAGCCAGGGACTGCTGGGTTGGGGTGGGCTGGGGGCAAGGAAAGAGGAGGACTGGCCGAGACACCAGTAGGTCGCGAGTACCCGACACAGCACTGACCCCAGGCCCAGCCCTAACCCAGGCTGTCTCCCGAAGCCCCGGCCGCGCCCCTAACCCCGCCCCCAGCCCTGCCCCTAGGCTGCGCGGCCCCGCCGCCTGCCCTCCGCCGGAAGCCGCGGCCCCGCCCCTCGGCCAGAGCAGCCCCGCCCCACCGGGTTGCTAGGGGAAGTGACGTCACAGCGCGATGGCGGCGGCTCCTTCAGGCAGCTGAAGTGAGATTTAGGCCCGGGAGATCCGAGTCCATCCGCGGCGGGGAGAGGGCGAGAGGGGCCGGCGGGGGCCGGAACAGGGGCGGCGGCCCTCGAACTGTCCCATCCGCCCCGTATTGAGGCGCTGGGAGCGGCGGGGCGATCGGAAAACGATGGTGAAAGCGGGGCCGTGAGGGGGCGGAGCCGGCAGCCGGACCCGCAGTAGCGGCAGCGGCGGCGCCGCCTCCCCGAGCTCAGACCCAGGAAGCGGCCGGGAGGGCAGGAGTAAACCGGTCCCGCCGCCGCCGCTATGGAGCTTAGAGTGGGGAACAGGTACCGGCTGGGCCGGAAGATCGGCAGCGGCTCCTTCGGAGACATCTATCTTGGTGAGGCGTCCCCCTCCCCCCCGGCGCGGGCCACCCCAAACCGGCGTCCGCCGGCCCCGGTTCCGCTCCGGCCTCCGCCCCGGCGACCCCGCCCCCAGCGGCTCGAACCCCAGGCCCGACCCTCTTCGCCCGTGGCGGTGAGCCGGGTCCCCCCTGGTTCGGATCTCCCAGCTCCCCAGGCAGGAACTTTTGGCCTTTTTGACCCGCGCCCCTCCACCCCACCACCCCACCCCGAGGGCACCTGCTTAACCTGAGCTCGCGGCCTCTGGGCAGCGGCCGGGAGCCTCGGTTAGGCCCTCGCTGCCCGCTCTGCCCGCCCCGCCTGGTGTCCGCTCCCAGTGTCCCCCCCAGGCAGACAAAGGCCGTCGGCGAGTGCGGCTCCCACGTCCTGCGCTCGTGCGGCGGGCACGAGAAGAGTCCGGGACTGGCCGAGGCTTCCTCGGCTCTCCTCGTGACGGTGCAGCCTCAGCTGACCAGCCCCTCTGACCCGGAGCCTGGGCCGTGGACCGCAGGTGGCGCACAGGGTCGCCTGGGGGCCAGTCGAGTGGTCGTTGAGAACATGTTGCGCATCCAAGTTCCGTACTAGGTACCTTGGCTTAAACGAGAATGACATTCAGGTGATTCGGTACAAAGTCAGCGTTAGGGTGTTGGCAGACTTAGAGGCAAATAAAGTGGCAAAGCTCTACTCATTAGCTTGCCCTTTTGCTATGAAAATTCTTCCAGGTAGACGGGGGGAAAAGATTAGAACGTTCCGGATGGCTTCAGATTTCCAGTGGAAGGAAGCGCATATACACGTGTGTAATAAAAGGTTGGCTTGAGTCTTACAGTTGGAAGTTTAAGAATAGCTTATTGGGTTTTCCCAAAGGAATAATTGTGTATAAGTTATTCCTACCCCCACATTTGGGGACCTCCAGCCTGGCACTCGGTGCGTGTGCAGAGGGACTGTCATTGCGCAAGTTTGGGGGTAAACATGCTCTGTGCTTGCGCAGCCCGCTCTGGTGTTTTTGTTTGGCTGGTGTCAGGGAGGGTCAGGAATAGCTTCATTTGTCAGTTAATGCTTCTGGTTATGCCTTTCAGATGGTCCCAAGTCTGTGTGCTCACCGCCCCATCCTTGGCTATAGTTCCCAAAAGGATGCACGACCTACTGGGCTGACAGTCTAAGAGGAGTCCACACTTAGGGTAGTTCCTAACTATTTTTGGTACCCTTACCCTACAGGGAAACCTGTCACATCAGTATGTGCTTTACTGCCCTGCTGAGTAGGATACACTTTAGAGACACTTGTATTCTGCTGTTTCAATATTTATGTCCAGTAGTCAGCAGTTGCCTTCTCAGCAGTGTTTTGGGAGGCAAAGTGCTGGGTAAATGCATGCTGTTTGCCTTATTTATAGAACAATAGATTTTGGCGAAAGTTTTAAAGTAGAATCTAGGAGCCGTACGGAAAAGCCAATCCATTAGCTACCCTTACACTGATACAAAAAAGTCGATGTTTTGAAACTTTTTGTTCTCTGGTCTGAAACCTTGCCAGACAGCTCTCGAGTTTCCAAAACTTTGTTCAGACAGTCAGAGTGTTGACACTGTCAACAAGTCATTCACAGAGAAGTTGGGAGTTTTGTGGGAGATCCTGTAGGCTTATTCACAAGTATGTCCCTTGGGCATCACCTTGTTCTGGGCACACCAGTGGTGCTTGATACAGATCATCAGGCTGACTGGTCCCAGAGGGATCTGTCCTCACATTTGTCCTTCACATTTATCCTAAGATGGATAGACTGTGGCTCTTGAGTGCTCCTTATGAGTACCCACATGGCCCCGCCATTGGAGTACACTTAGAGTTACTTGTGTGTGGTTGGATACAACCGTTTATTTTCATCAGCCTTGGCTCTTGGCCCATGTAGTGGTGGCTTCAGGCTACATGCTACTCCACTGAGAAAATGTGACATGGTTTTGTTAGATTGAGATGTGACTGGAAAAGTGGGTCACAGGTGGTTCAGTCGCTAAATTGTGTCTGACTCTTTGTGACCCCATGGATTGCAGCACTAGGCTTCTCTGTCCTCCACTATCTCCCAGAGTTTGCTCAGAATCATGTCCATTGAATTGGTGATGCCATCCAACCATCTCATCCTCTGCTGCACCCCCTTCTTCTTTTGCCTTCAGTCTTTCCCAGCATCAGGGTCTTTTCCAGTGAGTTGGATCTTCACATCAAGCGGCCAAAGTATTGGAGCTTCAGCATCAGTCCTTCCAATGAATATTCGGGGTTGATTTCCTTTAGGATTGACTGGTTTGATTTCCTTGCAGTCTAAGGAACTCTCGAGAGTCTTCTCTAGCACCACCTCGAAAGCATCAATTCTTTAGCGCTCAGCCTTTTTTATGGTCCAAAGACCATGTGATGGATTGAGTCATCTGTACCACTGTTGTTTGTGGGTTGTTGTTGTTTTTTTTTCCATTTTTCAGGCAATTAATTAGTCATTAGTTGAGGAATGAGGAATTTGGTTCTCATCTTAAAATTACGTCCTACAAATTATAGTATGACGACGATTTAAGTTGTTCCAACTGCTGCCACTTTGCTATAGGTCAGATCACTCTGGATGACTCCTCCTCCACCTTGCTTTGACTTTGGGGTTTGGGGTCTTCTTGGACTTCCTAGCGCTTTTAGATGTTTGAAGCTGAGGGTTAAGAGCTATCCTTCAGCTTGCTAAATGCCTTACGGACCAAGAAGGCCCAGAGCTGGCCTCCCTTTCCAGCAGCCTGCTGTGCTGCCATGAGCACTCGGCACTGTGCCCTGCAGTTTATTCCAGTCTTTCCCAAACTGTGTGAGCCCCCTGTTCTCATGGAGCTCTATTCTTGTCCATGTTTGCTTGTAGAGGTGGTTACAGTACCTTGGACCCACCACCCTTCATGATTGGTGGAATGGAGGTGGTTTTCTTGCTACCAGCGGTTGGCATTTGTACTTGATCCTGACATTCAGTTTGTCAGAGGATGGCCTCATCTGTCCAGTCTTTACCCAGATGGACTTTGCGGTTTGACTTTTATCATGCACACAAACGCTTTGGGGGAGCTAAAGCTTAGTAATCTCTTCATACTTGATTTTCATGGTTTTCCCCTCTGTGACTTTTGTTTCTCTTCAGTGGGGTATCTGGCACGCGGTAGAAGGTCCAAAATGGTGGCTGACTGGCCAGGAGAGGAAAGCAGTTGCCAGTACACAGCTCTTGTAGTCATATGCCTGTGTCCTATACAGTGGTGGCTTGAGTGTTTCTAGATACCAAGTCAGCTGCTTTGTCAGTGGTTGTCCTGCAAGAGTAACTTTTGACCTGCTGTTGAGAGGCCTCTCCCTATTTCTTAAGATAAGACAACCATCAATGGGAGTTAACCTTTCTGTTCCAGGAAAGGGCCAAGCTTAGGGTTAAGTTCACTTCATTTATCCTCTGCCTTTGCTCAACTTGAGGGACATAATTTTGCTTTCCTAGGACTAGCATTAACCTGTGTCTAAGCATAGACTAACATCTTTACCTAGTGAGAGGGAACTCTTGTCTGACTGCCAGTGGAACTGCACAAAAGAGCTGAGGTTGTTGGGGGATAAAACATCTCACTATAAACAGACACCAAGAGTAATCATGATGTGCCGTTTGGTTTTGACTTGCTCTGAATCTGGAACCCAGAGCTCAGTAATACCTTTCAGATTTTTTTGTTCCCCATCTAGAAGTACTTCTAAAAGTTACCTGTTGTGAAGGACCAAGTTTTGTAATTTCCAGTTGTGGCAGACCAGCACTTTTGTTAAGTAAGATTAGAATGCAGCAGTGTCATGTTGCCGTCAGAGCTGTTGGGTGCTTCCGCGCTATCCTGTATTTTCCCTTTGTGGACTGGTGGCAGTTTGAGGACAGGACTTGGGGAGCACTGGTGGTAGAGTGCAGGGGATGCTGTCAGCCAGGGGAGTTGGGATAGGACTGCAGGGCCACAGAGTGGTGCACCTCAGTTTTGCTCGGGGGTCTCTCACGTTTAGTTCCCATGGAACATACAGAACTTGAAGCTCTGCTGCTTCACCCAGCGATGAAGACCTCTCAGAGGAGACAGCCTGGAGTGGGTGCTGCCCTCAAGTCTGTTTGGCAGAGAACCCATGTCCAGGCCTTTCCTCTTTCAGTCATCAGACTCAGGGCACCTTCCACATCTGTGATGCTGTAGAGGGCTGGCTCTGTTGCTGATATGATCCTGGAGGAGGTGGGCTCTGTGTCCTGGTATAATAATCTTAGGGCAGGCTGACTGATCACTGTTGTAATCATGGAGGAGGTGAGCTGTTTCCTGGTGTAATCTTAGGTGAAGCTGACTCCCTCGCTCTGTGTGGTCTTGGGGGAGGCTGGCTTTGTTGCTGGTGTGATGTTGGGGGAGGCTGGAATTCAGTTGTGTTTCAGAGTTGCCTGTGGTCATTTGTCCCCAAGACTATCAGTATTGCAGGGTGACTCAGATGTTAGCTTTATCAACCATGATACAGTGGAGCTAGAAGTGTTCTCAGCCTTCTTGAAGGTGCAAGTTCAGTAGGTAGCCTGTGCAGGCCCAGGCTGTGTTGTCATTGAGAACCTGCCTCTTGGCAAGGTGACCGAACAGACATAGTTGAAGGAGCAAGAGTGCCATCATCAGAGACTTCGCTGCTCCTGCTTTGGGGTGGGGGAGTTGCTGACGTAACTAGTAAGATGAGTCATCCTTTCCTTATGGGCTGGCAAGTTCAGTTCAGAGTTCCAGGTCCTCACAGGAACTCCGAGTTCATTTTCCATTTGCACAGTACATTTTAAAATGAAGTCATTTCTCTTGTGATTAGGTAAATTATCCCAATCTGAGGCAGGAAGGACAAAATGTATTACCTATCTTCTGAGTGCCCAGGAGTTTTTGTGGCATGGTAAATGGAGTTCTTTAATTCAGGGTGGTCACTAACAGTGATCAAATGGTGGTTATTCCCATGGAACCCCACCATTAGTGACCAGCTTTGTACCTAGGGCCACTAGAAATGGATGCATTTCAAGCAGCTATCTGAGCAGACTAGAGGAGAAGGTTTCTCTTTCTTGGGCATTTACTGGGTTCGTGAATATCAAGCAGACAACTCTCCGCAGGTCTTCATTGTTCTAATGCTTGCTGACCTTACTCTGCCTTTTGTCCAGGAGTCTCAGTGTGCTTTGTAACCAGTAACCCATTCATGCCCACAACTCCAAGAAACAGACTGTTGGTCTCCCCTCTGAATTCAGATGGTGAGAGAAACTTGAGTTGCCAGGGACTGGCAACATTGCTTTGCCCAGCGTGGGTCTAGGTTTCGTCTGGGCTGCTGGAGCCAGTGTTAATTCCTTCACAAACAACCGTACTTCTGGGAAGGATTAGAGTGCTTTAACTTAAAACTGGTGAGGAAAGCAAGGGGAGACCTACGTATGTGCTTTCTAAGACTGCTTTTCCTATTCTCTCTAGTGAATGTGCCTTGGGAGGGGGAGGGGGTCTTGTAGCATAGCTTTGAGTCAGACTGGCATTCAGAAACATTTGTGTGATAAGCCTGCATGGGTAGTGGTTGTCACGTATGTAGGTCCACATTGTAGTAAAGAAGAGAATGGCATCGTGAGGTTAAACTTCTGATCTTCAGTCATGGGCTGGTGATCAGGAGGTGTGAGCAGATATATTGCTAGTTTTAGCACAAAAGTGGCAAAAGATGAGTGACAAGTACGTGTTGCTTAGGTGTGATTAGGGGTTTGAGAACAGAACCCAGTCCTGATCCAGTGTCCATAGGAGACACAGAGCAATGTCCTGGTTCCTGGGAGGGAAGGGATGTGCTGGGTCTCCCTGGGCCTGGCCTGTGTTGGGTGAATGATGGCTCCTGCCATGTTGTGGGAACCGAGCCCCCTTGAGAAGCACCCTGCTGTTTGTGGCTTGGTACTTGGGCCACATGGTCTGAGATGGGTTTAGGCCATGTGGTTGTTCAGTGGAAACCCAGCTTTCCCTCTGGAGAGAGGATTGTACACACTTGAGGCCTATCAAGGAAGCATGGAGAAATGGGGTTGACGTGGAATGTGTTGCCCTGGGACTCCCCATGGTCTAGCCTTGGGTGGGTGAATGCAGGGCTGACCAGCAGGATGGATGAGAAGGTTCAGACCAGGTAGGGATCCTGTGGAGAGAACTGTACAGCCTGTCTCTGGTTCTCCTGGTGATCAGAGTGGGGCCATATGGAAGTGGGTGATATAATGCCATGTAAGATTTTTCTATACATATTACATACTCCTATTTTAAAAAGTGAAAATAAGGTTATTTTCCCACAAGGATTTATCTACCTCTGACACCATTTTGTAGTAGAAAGTGGAGTACATCCATCAGCTAGTCGTCCTCAGAAGATTCTGATAGCACTCGTTTCTCCAGTGTATTGTAACGTCGGGTTAGGTGGGAGATAATAGATGATTGACATTTGTGGTTTTCTTTCTTTGCCAAGGTACGGACATTGCTGCAGGAGAAGAAGTTGCCATCAAGCTTGAATGTGTCAAAACCAAACACCCTCAGCTCCACATTGAGAGCAAAATCTACAAAATGATGCAAGGAGGAGGTATGGTTTTTACCTGTTAAGAAAACCAAGGTGGTGATTGATAAGGGAGATGCAGATGTCATGAATCACAGTCTGGTTGATTTGGAAAGGGGGCAGGAACGTTCATACCCTTGACTCCAATCCTGTGGCTTCCTTCAGATACTATCTGAGAGGCTTGCAAAGGGCCTCACTTGACAAAAGAAACATCACTGTATGCTCTTTGCATGAATATTCCCTTCCTTAGGGAATGTTACGTACTGGTATCTTTGAACACAACCTTATGTCAGCACTGACATGAAGCTTGCTGCTGATCCTCCTGTGCTGTCTCAGTCATGCCTGCAGCTTTGGGACGGTCTGCGGACTCTTCCTTCTGAGTGAGACCCCTTCCAGCTCAGTTACTGTCCCCCTTCTGTGAAACTTCCCCTTGGGCCTGAGGGTACCTGATACCAGAGAGCACCCATCCTGATTTTAGAATCTACTTTTTAGAATTCTCTAGACTTTGAAATTGTTTGGCTAATAGAGCAGGAAGGGGCTTACGGGGGGGGGGGTCTCAGTCCTGAGGACACTGCAGCATTTTGAAGGGTGTGCCTGTGCTGCTCCCCAAGGAGCTTGGGAAGTCTAGGCACAACCCTGAATGTCTTGAATTTCCCTGGGGACAGGGCTTTGTGTGTGAAGAATAGCTGTGTTAGTCCCTCTTGGAAACCCTTCAAGGCAGAAGCCCCCATACTTTCAGAGTTGGGGATGGGGGTGAGCTCTTGGCATTTTGCCAAAGGAAGGCTTGTCTTCAAAGTCTGTGTTGGCACTTTTGTCAGGTGGAAAGGGAGGGCTGGTGAGGTGACTTCTTGACATCTTTGCTTCACAGAGCAGTTTAATCTGTGCTACTACTGCCAGAAGCCACCGTATCTCTGTTGACATAGCACAAGGTGTCTCTTTAGCAGCAGATACATCTTAAAGCAACATTCAGGGTCCTGTGAGATGATTGCAGAGGGGGTGTCCAGTGCCTCTCGTCCCTGGTATTATGAGACCAGGAGAGGCTGTAGGTTCTTGGATGGCACATAGAGAGGAGACACCCTGGCCCCTCCAGTGCCCAGGAGAGGTTGACAGAGGACCCTGCCAGTGTGTCTGCCCTCTGGAGGCCCTTGGTGAGCTTCTCAGGTACCAGGTGTGGTCTACACAGCTTTTAAGGTGGTGATGAATAGGAAGAGGTGACTTGGGATATGGCCTTCATGGTGGAAGGAGCTTGGTGATGGCGATTGGATGAAACCTTCTGACTGAAAAGCCTGTGCATTTGAGGAGCAGCATTTCTGGGAACTCAGAAGCTGGGCACCCAGGGACAGAGGGAAGGAGAAAAACTGATGCCCAGGGAGGAGCTAATAGGGAGTAGATTTAAGACTCAACAAAGGGAATTCCCTGACAGTCCTGTGATTAGGACTCTGCTTTCTCCACTAAGGGCACAGGTTCAATCCCTGGTCAGAGAACTAAGATCCTGCCTCCACAGAAAAGAGTTTATTTGGGTTAGAACAGAGTCTCTCCTCCTCTGAAGCGTTACTGTTTATTGTGGAAGCTGTCTCCTACATGGAGGACAGAGAGCAGCATCCTAGGTGCCGGTAGGCCCTCACCCCCTCCCCCAAGTTGGGGTGATCAGAAATGTCTGCAGACGCTGCTAAATGCCCCTGCATGTACTTCCTGCTTAGACGCCCTGTTTTAGAATGCAAAGGATCACTTACTTTAGTCTTCCCACGCCGCTCCTCTAGGATCATGGAAACCCACCAGAATTCTAGAAAAGATATTCTCCTATCTGACCCTACCCACATATAGATTGGGTTTTACTCTCGCTTCAGGTGTACACTTGGTGAATTCTATCAAGATGTAAATGTTTTAGAAACCTGAGTCTGTCCAGGAGAGCAGAGAGCTCCATGCTGATACTGTTTTGTGAGCTTGTCCTAGCTGAGATGAAGCTGGGATGGCCGAGGAGATAGAGGCCTCTGCCTGGAAACCTCATAGCTCTGCTGTTGGCCAGCCTTCTGTGTCCATCTCAGGTGGTGCATCTCTGATCATGGTTTTTTTCTTTTTATGCTGAGCTCTCAGCTTCTTTGCAGACAATTGATATTGATAGCATCATAGGAGAAAGCTTGAAGCCCAGGGCTTGCTTTGCCCTTTCTAGCTCGTAGTACAGTGTTGCTTGGGTTGCTGCCTGGTAACGGTGGCCTTGCAGTGCTCCGCTAGAGAGAGATGCTGTGCTGGCTCGCTCAGGCCGCCTAGGGGAGGGGTTGGCATTTAAAAAAAACAGCAGCAACATGTTTTGGGGTGTGGATGAGATGGGTGAAAAGTTTCAGTTGTATGGTAGCATTTGGTAACCAGACTTACCGTGGTGATCACCTTTTATTAGTGTATACAAAGATGAAGTTGTACACTTGAAACTAATATGTTTTATACCAGTTTTACTTCAGCAAAAGCAAAAAAAAGACACACTAGTGTCAGGTATTGTTAAAAGTGTTTTTACACGTGCCAGCACATTCTCCACCACGGTCATGTGCATATAACGAATGAAGAAACTGAGGCTGTTTCTAAAGAATACAGGTTTGAACATGAGCACTGTAGCTCCCAGACCACTCCTGCAGAGCAGCCCTCCATGAGGGTCAGCAATCAGGAATGAGCCCCAGATCGAGTTGATGCAATAGATTAAAAAACTTGAAATAGCAGAAATAATTTTGATTATGTTGGTGAAGGGCTTGGGTGGACACCCAGTTTTTATCAAAACAAAGTGGACTGCCAGGCAGAACCTAGAGGCTGACTGCACTTTCCAGTCCTGATAACCCCACGAAGTATCTTTAGACCACATTCTCCTTGGGGAACCTTCAAGTGGAGATCTTTTGTTTAGTTCACAGCTACTTCTCAGTAGAGGCTCATAGTGGGTGTGGTAGGAGAGGGTGAGCCCTTTGTTTGAGAATTCAGGCCAGGGCTGAGGGTGGGAGTTCTGCGCTGATGGTGGGTGAATGCCACCAGTGACATGGGCAGTAGAAACAGGTGGCCTCACCGAAGTTCACTCTCATTTTACATGCCTGGTCAGTTCCCACAGTATATTTAAGACAGTTATGACCTTTTTTATTAGGAAAGGTTTTACAGTACCTAAGAACATGTAGGGCTCATGGCTATCGGAATACTAAAATGAACCCCCAGAACTCCCATATGCTTGAGAGAGAGAGCAGGAAGGCCTTCGGCACCTGTGTGCCCACCCCAGGACTTCTCTACAGCTGCCCAAAGCCTGTCTCCCCATGCCCTTGCTTAGTTTGTTTTTAAATTTTTTTTTCCTCCATTATCCTGCAAGAAGTTAGTTTTTTAAAATCTAATGACATTTCCCAGAAACATTTGGCCATTGTCTTTACAGTTGTTTTAAGGTTGAATTGCCAAACACTTAATGAACAATTGTATTTGCATTAATACTGAGTCCCCATGTTTATATTGAAACTTTCCACAAATGCAATGGAAAGCATTTACCTGGTGGTATCCCTCCTTTTTCACCCCCAGACATGTTTTGGTTATCTTTGGACTGAATGAGGGAAAAAGTATCAAGTGTCCAGAGCTGCACATAACATTCCAGGTGACCCATTTTCCATGTTAAGGGCGAGTGGGCAGGGGCAGCTAAGTGTCCCTGGCATGGCTGGTCACCGGGTAGCACTCTGGTGGCTGTGTCTCTCACCTGTGGCTTCACATGTCCTGCCCCAGCCCCAGGAGTGGCACGCTGGCATCCCAGGGGCATTTCAGCTTTCTGGTCTCGCTGCACCACACCTCTGAGGTCATGGAGCAGCTGTCTGTGCACAGGGAGCTGGGTTATTCTTGTGAGTGGCTTTAGAGTTGATTGCTGCCTGGACCTCAGCATTTAGTTTGCAAGACAGTCTGCTAAGGATGAAGCAGGCTACATAGCATCTTCCTCTTCTGGCCAGGGAACTGAGAAGAGGAGCACCCTGCTTCTACTGCAACTTATCTTAGGGTGATAAGGTGTGTTGGTGTCGCCAGTAAGAGAGACGGTACTACCAGTGAAATGGACCATCAGAGCAGATGAGTGGCAAGTCCATGCCCCATGTCTTCCTAGTTCACACGCTTCTGAACACGAGTAATAACAGTCTTACTGTGTGTATTCTACAATTTTCCTCATTGACCTACTGTGTTCCTGAGGTTCTTCATCGTTGACACAGTTGTGCTTCGATGGATTTCGTTGCAGTTTATAGGCTCTTGTGTCTCCATTAACAGACCTCCCTATGTTGAGGAGGAGCCCTGGCTGGTTTCTAGGGTTTTGCTCTTAAGCATGGTGCCACAGTGACTCCCTCGCCCACATCCGCTGGTGCAGAGCCTGTTGGTGGAATAGCATTCTGTGAAGCAGGCAGGTGCTCTGCCTGTAGGGTGGCACCTCAGGCACAGGGATGTGTTCCCAGGTGGTTACCCACATTTGCCTTCACCTGGGCAGTCTCAGGGGACTCCTATTAGATCCGCATCATCTTCAACCTTGCCATTAATCATTCTTCTCCAGTGTGATTTGGCGTGTCTCAGCCAGCACAAAAGGGGAAGTTTCAAAGAATAAGGATGGAGAAGAAACAAACAAAACTTGTGCATGATCTGACTTCCTACATAGGAGACCAACAAAACAAGTTAGAGCGGTGAGCCAGATACTGAGGATCAAAGTATAAAATTAGTTATCTTATTACACCAACAACAGTCAGTTAGGAAATACAATCTTTTTCTCCTCAGTGCAAGCGAGTCTTTATTGTTTACATTTGACAGGGAAAAGAGGGAAAGGGCCAGCCCATGTGACAGGACATGGCGAGTAAGAAAGGAAGTGGGGGCACAGCAGAGTCAGCCACCGAGTCTTTGCTTTCCGGGGGTGAGGTCCCTGCGGCCCCAGGGCTGAAGTCTCCTGTAGTTCGAGAGCAAGGGGAACGGGAACCAGGAGAAGACAAACTACTCCTTCCTCGTAAATTCAAGATTTCAAACAAAGCTTTGGTGTCTAGCAGTGAACATGGAGTTATATTTGTTTCCTGTTAAACAGTCATGTGGCCACTTTGATAGAAGTTTCTTGGACTTGCACAAAAGCTCTTGAGTGACCTGGAGATACATACATCTTCCCCTGAGTGGTCTCCCAACCTCACTTTCTACAAAGAAGCCCCCCGCCCCACCTTGCTTGTCTCTTCCCTAGGATTTGAGATTAAAGTAGGTTTGATGCATGCAAATTCAGCAGTGTGTTTGTAATGAATCATGTCAAGTAACACTTGATTTGGGGTTGGGAACAAGGGATGGAGTGTTACTAGCTGCTTCAGTACTTGTGCACAAACCTTTTGAGTTCTGGAGCTACCCCACAGACTAAAGGTACGGGTGTGTTGGTGAGGATGGAGAAGGGAGTAGAATAGGAGTCAACTTTTTAATACAGAAGATTTGGTCTGAAATAGGGGAAGGGAATACAAAAGAAAGAAGGTCTTAAGACCCCTGTTTTGAGATGGGGGTGTGGCACCCCCAAATTTGTGTCTCAGATCCTTTGCCTGGTGCACAGCCTTTTATCTGTCTCTTCTTTGAATACAAGGAAGCTTATAAACAACAAAACCCCAGAAGAACATGAGAAAAGGCCACTGCCTTATATTTACACTAGGCAACTAGGCTACCTCATGTTATTTCCAGAGCAGTGACTCATGAAGTCCTGTGAAGCCCCCACAAATAGTAAGTAGAGGGGCAGACACTGGGGTGACAGAACCCAGCATCAGACATACATCCCTCCATGTGTTCCAGTGTACCCACCCCGTTCCAGCACTGAGAGTCCCAGCTTGTGAACTGAGCCCTTTGTCCTTCAGCTGCCACAACACTGACCACTGCTGCTGGGGGCAGGTTGCTGATGCCAGACACTAGGAAGAAGCCCTTGCCTGTGGCCTTGAGAAGCCAGGGCAAGAAAGCTCAGCATTATTAAAGCATGATTTTGCTTCATCTTCACCTGGAAGCTCGAGCTGGGTGCAGAGGTGCCCTTTGAACCCACTTTTTACAGACACACAGGAACCCTGGTGAAGGCTCAGGGAGGTGAGGCAAGTCTGTGCCTGGGATGGGAGGTCCGAAACGGGACTCCCTCATCACACATAGAGACAGCCCTTACCCAACCATGGCTTCCTCTTGGTGCTGTCACCTGGCCCTGCCTCTCCTGACCTGTCTACACCACATTTCCTGTGCAAACTGATTTCCATCCTTTGAGTAGGAGATCATCAAGTCATGGGGCAACAGTTAAAACCTTGTCTTCTGTGGAGCATTGATGGTAGACAATGCACTGCTCGAGATGAAATACACAATGGAGCATTTCTATGAAGGAAAAAGTCAAAATGCAGATGGTTCATTTGCACATAGCTAGTACAGCTTGGCATCCTGAGAAAGTGGGCCCCCAGGGAGCAGTAAACAAGTGGTGCTGGCTTCGATGGAGGGAGAGGGCTAGCAGGTCTGCAGCTGTTGCCAGCCGTCTCTGCCTGTCCTCAGTCCCATGTCCTATCCCAAGAACAGGTCAGGAGGAGGCCAGCGGGGGAAGCCCTGCCTCAGCCCTGAGAGAGGGGGGGTCCCAGAGAGCAGTGGCGTGTCCTGTGGTCTTGTGCTCAGCCTTCTCCGACACGGGAAGTGTTATTACTACATAGCCTTCCACAGGAAAACACTTCCATGTCCTGGCCACTTGCAAAAGCTGGGAATTTGGGAGTGGAGACCAAGAGGTATGCAGGTTCTAGAGGGATTTCCCCCACGCCCGCAAGCACTTGCCCAGAGCCTTCTTCCTCTGTCTCACCCCTCCCCCTGCCAAGAAGAAAGTAGGGGGATGCCATAGACCCTGCCTGAGGTCCATGGCAGTGCCCCTACCCACCCTTTCCCTGCTTTTGCCACTTTGCTCCTCAAGCCTTGGATTGCAAAAAGATAGCCCCACCTACTGTGGCTGCTTTCAGCTCCCTGGTGCCTCTCACTCCACCTACAGAACACCTACCAGGACTGGAGACTGGAGACACTCCACGCCCTTGGGGAACTTCTCAAAAGGTCAGCTCCACTGCTTTGCCCTCCTTCAAGTTCCACAAGCTCTCTGTGTACAGCTCACTTTAAGGCTTAGAGACATCCACTTGGAGGTCAGGTATGACCCCAGGGGTCATGGATGGGAAGCTGAACCTGGCGCATAGTGACCCCTTTTAATTGCCAGTACTGCACAGTAGCTCCACTGGCACCTTGCCACAGCCACCTGCAAACATCTAGTTAGACAGAGAACCAAGATCCCTGGTCAGGTTGCTGTTGGCTCCAGAGAAGTCTAGAGGCCAAAGTGTTGTCTTATAATACTGTTTACAGTAGTGAAAGACAAACCATAAGGTACAGAGGAATAAATCCTAAGCCAGGTGTGACCTGTATGTAGAAAATGCATTGGAGGATACTGATGAGGACTCAAGTAAGCAGAGACATTCTGTTCATGGAGAGGATGACTCAGCAAGATGTGTCCCAGAGCAGCTCAGAGAGAGGGCTCGGGGAATTCCACTCAGTCCAGCAGGGCCCTCTTCCCACGGGACAGGCTGATGGATTTGAAGAGCAGTGAAGGGCCAGGTTGACTGAGACGTAAATGCCACACACTCACCCAGCACCCAGATGGCAGCTTCTAGTATCACTCCCCACCAAGAGGAGCCCAGATTCCAGGGTGAGGCAGGAAGAGGGAAGGTGAGTCTGAAGCATGTGGCTGAAAAGAAGGACGTGTTTAGCCTCTAACAGGTACTCTGGCAAGAGTCCCGAGGACACAGGAATGAGCTTGAAGTGGGTTCAATTAAAGCCTTGGCACGAATAACGGATTATAATATGTGGAAGAGACTCTCAACACTTCTATTCACCATAGTTCTTTTGGACAAAAGAAAAGAAAAGGTATCCAAATTGGTAAGGAAAAGGTAAAATTGTCTTTATGTACAGATGGATGTATAGAAAACCCAGTGTACCAACTCCACACACAAACTACCAGAACTGATAATGAATTCATCAAGGTAGCAGGGTACAAGTGTAACATACAGAAATCTATTTCATTTCTTTACACTAACAACGAAATAACACAAAGGGAAGGTAAAAAGACAGTCCTTTTAAAAATTATATCAAGTAGTATAAAATACTTAGGAATTAACCTAAGCGAGGAGGGTGAAAGACATATACTGAGAACGATAGAACGTTGATAAAGGAAATTGAAGATGATTTAAAGAAATGGAAAGATACCCTGTGCTTTTGGATTGGAAGAATGAATAGCGTTTAAATGGCCATACTGCTTAAAGCAATCTACAGAGTGGATGTGACCCCTATCAAATTACCCATGACATTCTTCACAGAACCAGAACAAATAATCCTAAAATTTATGTGACCCATAGAAGAGGGGAGAATTCACGAATCCACAGTGCTCAGCACACACACACACACAATCCTAAGATTTGTATGACACATGAGGGGAGAGTTCATGAGTCCACAATGCTCTACACATAGACACACACACACAGTCCTAAAATTTATATGACACGTGGAAGAGGGGAGAGTTCATGAGTCTACAGTGCTCTACACACACTCGCATGCGCTAAGTTAAGCTCCACAGAGGGGCGGAAGGAACAATCAAATGGAAACTAGCCACTTTGTGGACACTGTTTTGTAACTTGATTGGTTTAAAGGGTAATCGGATGGATACAAACATATCAGGTTGGTACAAAAGTAAATTGCTGCCGACCATGAATTTTAAATCATTATAACTAGGTTCAAAGACATCTTTATTAATCAAAACAGGAACCATTACAATGAACACATTGTTGCAAACAAGAAATAAGTTTGTTCATTCAAATCTGTAGCATAAAAATCTGTACTTCAGTATTTGACCAACTTTTGGAAGTGTTTTCTGCCTCCTGCTGGTTGTGGAAGCATTTTGCTTGCAAAAGAAGGCTGATGAGATGCTTGAAGAAGTGGTAGTTGGTTGACAAGAGATCAGGTGAATATGGTGGATGAGACAAAACTTTGTAGCCCAATTTGTTCAACTTTTGAAGAATTGGTTGCACGAGGTGCAGTTGGGCAAGTTGTGGAGAATTGGACCCATTCTGTTGACCAACACGGTCATTGCAGTTTTCGGTGCATCTCATCGATTTGCTGAGCATACTTCTCAGATATAAGGGTTTCACGAGGATTCAGAAAGTTGTAGTGGATTAGATGGGCAGCAGACCACCGAACAGTGACCATGACCTTTTTTGGGTGCAATTTTGGCTTTGGGAAGTGCTCTGGAACTTCTGTTTCTTCTCAGTCCAACCACTGAGCTAGTTGTCGCTGGTTGTGGTATAAAATCCACTTTGCGTTGCACGTCATAATCCGATTGAGAAGTGGTTCATTGTTACATAGAATAAGAGAAGGTGACACTTCAGAACGACAATTTTTTTTAAATTTTCAGTCAGCTCATGAGGCACCTACTTAGCAAGCCTTTTCACCTTTCCAATTTGCTTCAAATGCCAAACAACCATAGAATGGTTGACATTGAGTTCTTTGGCAACTTCTCATGTACTTTTAAGAGGATCAGCTTCGATGATGTTCTGAGTTTGTCATTGTCAACTTCTGATGGCCAGCCACTACGCTCATCTTCAAGGCTTTGTCTCCTTTGCAAAACATCTCGTATATTCATTAGCAGTTCCTGGATCAAATGTGATGATGTTGCAAGTTGTCTGCGCTGCTTTCCGACCTGTTTTGAACTCAAATAAGATTGCTTGAATTTGCTTTTTGTCTAGCATCATTTCCATGGTCTAAAATAAATGTGAAATAAACAGCAAGTAATAAGTCATTAGCAAAAAAACATAAAGTGAGAAATGCACATTAAAGTGATGTGTAGCATAACCACATTGAAGAATGTATTCCAACATTAAACGGCCAAGTTCATCAGTGCAAAACCACCTGGTGTAAATTACTTTTACACCAACCTGATACAAGTTCAAGTAATGACACTACCCTCAAAGCTTCATCCACAGATTACTTTTTTTTCTTCACAGATTACATATTAATAATACAGAGGGGAATTCCCTGGTGGTCCACAGGTTAAGACTGCGCTTTCACTGCCTAGGACCCAGGTTCAGAACCTGCTGAGGGAACTAAGATCCCACATGCCCTGCAGCACAGCCAAAATAACTTACAATAGCAAAGAGGAAAGTACTTTTTGTTGGAGAAATCTGGCAGATTTCCATCTGTCAGGTGATCAAAACCAGCAATCAGGCAAATCCAAAATTGAGAAACATTCAGAATTGACCTGAAATCTACAAAAATTTCTCTTTGATGGAAGATTAAAAAACTGTTCTAGACTTGACCATGACGACTTCATGGCAGTGCATGGTCCTAGATTGTACCCTAGGCAGGGGACTTCTGTGAAGGACATTACTGGGACCTGCAGTTGGGTCAGTGTGAATGTGGACTCTGTCTGTCTGTGGTGCATCATGTGTGTCACCTGCAGTACTGTGTCACCCACACTCCAGGTACAGAAAGACCCTCATGGGCACAGGATTCTGACTTCACTGGAGGAGGTGTTAGGGTCAGTGAGGGAGGCCTTGTGAACACACGTGGCTGAGGTTGCTGAAAGTCCTGCCTCCCCTCACCCCAAAATCCACTTCAGATGGCTCAGGTGACTTTAGTGTGAAGAGAAAACTAAAACCTTTTTTTAAAAAATCAGCATTATTGAGAGGAATCAAGCTGCATGTATTTTGAGTGTGGTGATTTGAGAATTTTACCACGCGTGTCCTCTCAAGAAACCATTGCCATAATTAAAGTGACAAACATACCCATTGCTCTTCAAAGTTTGTTGGATCCTTTTGTGCTTCCTCTACCCCCGCCTTTTGTCATCTGCTTCTGTCACTATAGGTTGGTTTGCGTTTTCTAGAGCTTCCTGTGCGAGGAGTAGTACTGTGTGTGCTTTATTTTGAGAATTTGTGTGTCAGTGGTTACTCCTTTTTATTGCTGAGAATTATTCCCTTGGGTGCCTAGTTTCTTTATCCCTGCACCTGTTCATGGGCACATGGATTTGTTCCAGGTGTCAGGCACTCCAAACAAAGCTGCTGTGAACTTTCATGTAGGTATTTATATGGACGTTCATTTCGTTTTCCTCCTGGGTAAGTGACTAGGAATGGAATGGCTGAACCAAAAGTAGTGAATGTTTTTTCTCTTTGAAGAAACTGCCAGACCGCTTGTACTTATGTTCCCACCAGCAACATCCAAGGGCTTTGTTGGTTCGTGTCTTTCAAATAACTTGTTTGTTTCACCTAAGTTACTGAATGTATTGGCATAAAGCGTTTATATTTCCCCATGTTTGTGTGTGCTCAGTTGCTCAGTCATTTCTGACTCTTTGTGACCCCACGAACTGTAGCCCCCCAGGCTCCTCTGTCCATGGGGTTTTCGAAACCCTGGCAAGAATACTAGAATGGGTTGCCATTTCCTCCTCCAGGAGATCTTCCCAACCTAAGGATTGAACCCACGTCTCCTGTGTCTCCTGCATTGGCAGGTGGAATCTTTACTATTGAGCCACCTGGGAAGCCTGAATCTAGTGATGTTGTCTCATTACTGTTTGTTTTGTTTGTTTTTCATTTTGTTTTGTTTTTGGTTGTGCCATGCAGCTTGTGAGATCTTAGGTCCCGGACCAGGGATAGAATCTGGCCCCTCAACAGTGAAAGCACGGAGTACTAACCAGTGAACCTCCAGGGAATTCCCTCATTCTTGCTGTTGGTAATTTGTGTCTTCTCTGTTTTTACCCTGATCAGTCTCATTAGAGATTTATCAACGGTCTGCTGAAAGGACCAGCTTTGGTCTCAGTCTTTTCTCTGTTGTTTCTCAGTTTTCTGTTTCATTAGTTTCTGCTGTGATCTTTTATTTCACTTCTGATTGCTTAGGGTTTAAGTATTTTCTTAAGGTGGAAGCTGAGATCACTGATGTATTTTCTGTAGTATAGGCATTTAGTGGCTATAAAGTTTTCCCCTACCATAGCAACATCTCAAATCCAGATGAGTTTTCTTTTTCTTGTAGTTCAAAATGCTAATTCCCCTTTTGATTTCTTTCTAGATACATAACTTATTTTGAACTGTATTATTTAGCTTCCAGATATTTGAGGATTTTTTTCCATAGAACTGTTATTTATTTCTAAATGAATTCCACTGTTTCTGAGAATATATGTTGCATAACTTGAATCCGTTTAACTTTATTGAAGCTTGTTTTCTGACAAGAATGTGATGTGTCTTGATAAATGCCCTGTGATACCTGGGGGGAAAAAAAGCTTGTTCTGCTGCTGTGAGGGGTGATTGACATCTCTAGTCAGGTTGTGGATTTGTCTCTCTCCTTGCAATATTGCTTCATGTATTTTGAAGCTCTGTTGTTAGCTGTTGGAACACTTAGAATATATGTTTTCTTGATCAGTTGATGCCTTTATCACTGTGAGATGACTGATAATATCCCTGGAAATACTCTTCTGCACAAGTCTACCTTGTCTGATACTGACACAGCCCTTCTGCTTTCTCGTCGATGTTGGTGTGGTACACTGTCTCTTGTGACCTAGTTATAATCTGAGGAGTGTTTGGTGTGGATCCTTTCTTTTCTGTCTAGTCTGAGAAAGTGCCTTACCTGTGGGGTTTACATTCAGTGTGATTAATGACAGGATTGGTTTTGCTGTTACTTTTGTGTCATCTGGTTTTTGCTTCAGTTTCCCTCCTTTTTAACCTTATTTTGAATTTTTTTTTAACATTTCTAAATGATTTTTCTTGTGATGACGTCCTCTGTTGAATTCTTTCACTATCTTTGTGTTGTTACTTTAGTGGTTCAGTTAGGGTCTATCATCTCTTGAGCAGGATGCAGAGGAACCTGACCTCGTGGACTAGTGCCTGCCTGCCTGTGTGATAATGTCATATGTTTATATTTACATGTTGTAAATGCTGTAATGCATTGTATTTTTATTTAAGTAGTCATGTCTTAATTAATTTTTTGCTGCTCTAAGTCTGTGTTGCTTTGCTTGGGCTTCACTAGTTGAGGTTAGCAGGAGCTCCTCTTCATTGCCATGTGTGGGCTTCTCATTGTGGTGCTTCCCTTATTGTGGAGCACAGGCTGTAGGCACACAGGCATCAGTAGCAGTTGCAGAATTTGGGGCTCAGTAGTTATGGTGTGTGGGTTCTAGGGCACTTGAGCTTCAGGAGTTGTGCCATACAGGCTCGGTAGTTGCGACTTGTGGGCCCTAGAGCTCGGGCTCAGTGGTTGTGGCGTGCAGGCTTAGTTGCTCCACAGCAGGTGGAACCTTCCTGGAGCAGGGATAGAACCTGTATCCCCTGCATTGGCAGGCAGATTCTTAACCACTGTGCCACCGAGGAAGTCCCATAAACAGTCATACTTTTTAAATTTAAATAATTTTTTATGTACTTATGTTGTTATTTTCATTCCTTTGTAGCCCCACACTTCCATGTGGCATCGTTTGCCTCCTGCCTGAAGGACATCCTATAACATGTCACGGTGGAGGTGATTGATTCATCACCCTTTTTATATCTGAAAATATCTTCATTTTGTCTCTGCTGAGGTGTTTTTCAGTAGATTGCCAGTTTTTTTCTCAGTTCTTGGAAGGTGTTCCTCCACTGTGCTTTTTTCTCTGGCTGCTTTCAAGGTGTTCTGTTTATCACTAGTGAGCAATCTGACTGTCAGGTATGTCAGTGTTGTGTTCTTTATGGTTCTTGTGCTTGGGCCCTGTTGAGCTTCTGTGTTCGTGGTAGGCCACAAGCTTTTGTTACATTATGCCTTATAACCTATGGACTTTGTTAAGTTTGTTCTCATGTCATGTGTAAAATGTATTTTTAAAATATTTAATTGTAAAAATGAAAAGTTGCCCTGTTGATATCAAAATCAAAAGTATTTAGCATCTTATAGTGCCAGAAAGGAATGCAGTACTCAAAATAAACAGCCTGCAGTGATGGGGTATTAAAGGGCCCCAGGAGCTGCTCGCTGAGAAGCAAGCAAGGCTTGGATGCTTGAAGCAACAGAATAAGTGATACAGTGCTGGAATACAGACCAGAGTGTAACACAGACACTCGTGGGCTCATACTGTTGGGAAAAAATAGCGAATAAGTAAATGAGGAGAAGAGACACATCTGTGTGGAAGCATTCTGAGTCATATATATGAATGCTCTGCCCTCTGGGAAGGGGGCCCCAAACCCCCTCTTAAGTGTGGCCCATCCCATGTGTAGTGCCATCTCCACAGGGAGAACGGGATGGATAGGGGAAGAAAGAGAAACTCCCCAGTGGAGACACGTGACAGATACACCTCAGCCAGGTGACCAAGGGTACAGCCATGGTGAGGAGTCATGTTGACAGCACAGCCCTGGCGGGACGTGATGAGAAGGGCATTTTCCCTCTGTGGTCTTCCTCCCCAAACCCACAAGCCCAGACTAATAATGAGAAAAACATCAGACAGGCCAGCAGAGGGACAATCTGTGCATCCCTGCCCCGCCCTCCTCCAAACTGTCGGGGTTGTTCAGACCAGAAAAGTCTGAGAGACCCTCCTGGCCAAGAGCAGCTGAAGGAGACGTGACGACTACTCGTCATGTGAGGTCGGGACAGGTCCTGGAGCAGCCAGAGGGCATGAGGTTAAACCTGAGGAAGCCTGAGTAGTATACACTTTAGTTAATGACAGTGTATCAGCATTGGGTCATTAACTCTGACACCTTACCACACTGGTGCAGGGTGTCAGTCATAGGGAGACTGGGACCCGGTTGTGGGAGCCAGTGTGGCTCTTCCTCCTGAGCCCCTCACTCCACCCCCACTGTGAAATTGGCCTTCCAGCCTCTCCCCATGTCACTTCTCACTGCTCCTGCCCAACCGCCCCCCATCAGCATCACAGGCCTGGGTGTCCTCAGTGCAGGTCCACGGGAGGTGGACTGACGCAGACTCTCTTGCAGTGGGCATCCCCACCATCCGGTGGTGCGGGGCTGAGGGCGACTACAACGTCATGGTGATGGAACTGTTGGGACCCAGCCTGGAAGACCTCTTCAACTTTTGCTCTAGGAAGTTCAGTCTCAAAACCGTCCTACTCCTTGCTGACCAGATGGTAAGACTTCATTTTTCTCCACTGAAGGGCAGCCCACATGCTCAGCACAGGCTTGGTTTGATTCATCAGTCTGATGAGGCCTTCAGTGTTGTTCGCTTCCTTTTTGTGCCATGCGTTCATACGGAGAAAACAGAAGCTTGTTAACTGTGCAAGACATAGTGACCCATGGAGGGCAGGGCGTGTTTGCAAGTGGGCCAGGGTTCCCCTTGGTTCCTTCTGCCAGGCTGCAGCCTGGGATTCAACCTGTCACCCCTGCTTCTCCACCTGCAGATTAGTCGTATTGAATACATACACTCGAAGAATTTCATCCACCGAGATGTGAAGCCGGACAACTTCCTCATGGGGCTGGGTAAGAAGGGCAACCTGGTCTACATCATTGACTTCGGGCTGGCTAAGAAGTACCGGGATGCCCGCACCCACCAGCACATCCCCTACCGCGAGAACAAGAACCTCACTGGGACGGCGCGGTACGCCTCCATCAACACACACCTTGGCATCGGTGAGCCTTCCTGCCCTGGCTGTCCTGTAGCCTCTTGGGGGCCCTGAGGTTTGGTTGTGGCACATTGGGTATGGAGGCTGGCATCAAACCTTCGTAGCAAAGGCTGGCATCTGGGCCTGGAGACCTTATCTTGTGGGGCGTGGGGGACAACATGTGCTGGGGCTTCCTCACGGGTGGCAGTGCATCTCCTAACAGCACAGCAGGGTTGCTTCTGCGGAAGCAAAGACTCCACGTGTCCTTGTTGAGGCTCTGAGTTTATCCCCAGGCAGCGTCTGTGGGGTGTTGCTGTGCATGCTCAGGCATGCCACCCTGACCTGCTCTCCTCTCTGTGCAGAACAATCTCGAAGGGATGACCTGGAGTCTCTGGGCTACGTACTCATGTACTTCAACCTGGGCTCACTGCCCTGGCAGGGCCTGAAGGCTGCTACCAAGAGGCAGAAATATGAGAGGATCAGTGAGAAGAAGATGTCCACTCCCATCGAGGTGTTGTGTAAAGGCTACCCTTGTGAGTGTCCGGTGGACAGTGAGCCAGCTGTAGTTCTGTGGGAGGGCAGGAGCCTGTGAGGTCTGGAAGAAGGACCAGGGAAGCCCCCCAGATTCTGGCTGGCTGAAGCCCCCTCAGCATCCTGCACAGCTGGGAAGGTGAAGACTGGGCAGGTGACCTGCCCTTCGAATGGCCACAGCCTCTGTCCCTAGTGCTCCTCTGCCTTCCTGAGCCGTAACTCAGGGAGGTTTCCTTTTGTTTTTGTGAGACTTCTCCTGGGGTAAATGTCTCAGATGAAACTATGTTATGCTCTGTGGTGCTCAGTTTTCTCATCCTCTTTCCTCAAAGCATGCCTGATGTTTCAGGCTCCAGCTTTCACAGCCTCTCTCTGTGGCCATGGGTGGTCATGGGTTCTGTGGACAGACAGCATTCTGGCTCTCAGTCAGGAATACTGCTGGTTACCTCTGAGTCTTCTGGTGTTTACAGCTGAATTTGCCACGTACCTAAATTTCTGCCGTTCCTTGCGTTTTGACGATAAGCCTGACTACTCATACCTGAGACAGCTCTTCAGGAACTTGTTCCATCGCCAGGGTTTCTCCTATGACTACGTGTTCGACTGGAACATGCTCAAATTTGTAAGTGTTCCCCTAGCTCACTGACCACTCAGCGTGGAAGGGGCTTGCCTGTCAGCAGAAGGCCGCCAGCTGCCACCATCCCTTTCTGGGAGCTATACGAGGTGGGGCTTCACGAGGCATGGCTACTACATGGGGAGCACAAGGGGTTCTGAGAAGCAAAATGCCAGAGGGCAAGCCAAGGAGGCGCCTGAGGGCCACGATGTAGTCCACAGTGCAGGTCTGCCCAGACCAGGGCTCTCATTGGAACTCTGCGGTCCTCAGGATGTTGTCACTGCACTGGTCTGTGAATTCCTTGTCAAGGGGATGTGACTCCCGCCGGGTAGGGCGAAGACTTTCCCCTCCTCCCCTCACCTGGCTGTGCTGAGGCCCAGCCTCCCAGGGGGTGGGTGGACTGGGAGGTGCTGTGTGTTAGGTCTCCGTTTGGCCTTGTTAGGAGCTAGACTTAACATTTGATTTCCTTTGTCACTCAGTTTGTTCATTAAGTATGAGCCTACGTTTGTGTGCATGCCCACTGTTGGGACTCGGGGTGGGATAGGGTGGGAGCTTGGACTTCAGTTTGTTTCCTCTAAAACAGGCCACCTGTCTCTGAGTCTGTTGTAGGAGTTTGTTTAATCTCTGACACTACAGCCAGAATCCCAGTTTGTTTGTTTTTTTAATTTGCACTTCCTCTTTCATTAAAAACGTGTTCTATGAGCTTAAAACAAAAATTGGCATTTTTCTAGGGTGACAAAATCTGATGGAGGAACAGAACCTCCTCCTCAGAGTGCAAAACAGGAAGCCTTATCCCGTGGCCTCACGGGTGCATGGGTGCTCACACAGGGACCAGGTGGGGGCGGAGAGCCACAGCCTCCTCAAGCTGGGGCCAGCCTGCAGAGCCGGCCTGCCCTGGACCTGGCGCGTGCCATCCTGCCAGACCTCTTTATTAGGATGGTCTTCTAAGGACAACCTTTGGGGGTGGTGCTGCAGGTTACTTGGAGTCTGCACATCAGGGTGCACTTCCTGCCAGAGCCACTTTAACAAATTTTTTGTTCTTACATTGTCATCACTCATAGGGATTCGGCAAACCTTTTCTATAAAGGGCCAGACAATAAATGGTTTTATCTTTGCCATCTGTGTGGCATTGTGACCACTTGACTCTGTGTTGTGTGTAACTGTAGAGCCACCAAAGCAGTGCTTCAGTGAGCAGGCATGACTGTGCCAAGAAAACTATTTGCACAAATGAATGTGGCTGCATTTGGCCCGTGGGCTGCAGTTTGCAGACTCGTGCCTTACAGCGCTGGTGATTAGGACATAACCTTTACTAGGACAGGTATCCTGGCGTCACCACTTAAAATCCAGTGTCCCTGTGCTCCTGGTTTAATACTCTCTGAAAGTGTCAACTAGCTGTTCTGGAAGCAGCTAGCTTAGCTGAGGCTGTGCCCACTGTCTGGCCGTCCGGCACGAGCCTGGCTGTTAGCCTCGTCTCACGCGCACCTGCAGGACGTCAGCACGAGCCGGGCGTCTGGGCTCTGGTTGGCCCCTTCTGCTGACCGAATGCTGTCCTTCCTGCCCGTTGCACAGGCACCTTCCGCCAGCTGTCGCCACATTGGGCCACCTCTGAACTAGGCTGGTTCCCATCCCCATGTGAATAATCACAGAGAAGAGGGTCACCAGGTGCTGTTGATGGTTGGGTTCTGAGGAGTGATGAGGCGACTGGGTGGAGGTTTCCTCTGCTGTGCTGGAAAAGGAGACAAGCCCGGTTCCACTCGCCCACGGGTGTGGGATGGGTCCAGCGTGCACCTGGAGGGAGGAGCACCTGACTTGCTGTGAGGCTGTAGACTTTCAGGGGGGGCTGTTGCACACGCCCCCATGTTTTTTCAAGTGGTGGCCAAGGGCCTCAGGTGGTTTTTCACCAAACCCAGTTCAGTTCTGGTGTCGCCCTTTTTACTCCATAGGGAGCCAGCCGGGCAGCTGACGATGCTGAGCGGGAACGCCGGGACCGAGAGGAGCGATTGAGACACTCCCGAAATCCAGCCACCCGCGGCCTCCCTTCCACGGCCTCGGGCCGGCTGAGGGGGACACAGGAGGTGGCTCCTCCCACCCCCCTCACCCCTACCTCACACACTGGTGAGTGGTCCCGGGGCTGCAGCTTACACCCCGGTCCCCACTCTGCAGGCAGTAGGGGTTCTGTTTTGTGTGTCCTTGCTCTGGACCACTCCAGTGTGTGACCTCATGGGGTCTGGGCGGGTGTGCCTCTTGGGTGAAGCATGTGCGTCCTCGTTCTGTTCATTTCTTACTCCCGAAATTAGACACGCCAGGGCCACATGGGATAGTGCCTTCCAGAATATCTCTTTCTCAGAAGTTGGCCTGTTGAAGGATTATGTTCCCTGTGAGCTCTGTTGCTTTGCCTCTTGTTCTCATGACATAACATTTAGCCTCTTCCTTGCCTGTCGAGATAGGCATTGTAGGCATAGGCTCCAGCCACCCTCCCACTAGACTCCTGGTGCTTTACTCCCGGGGATCAGCCTCTGGTGCCGGCCTAATCTTAGGGTGCAATAAGCTGTCCTGTGCCTGAAACTGAGGCAGCTGAGGGTCCTTGTTAGACGTGGTTTTCAAGGAGAGACCCTGTGCTGGAATGTGGGACTGCATTCCGAGGCCTCACGCTTGCCCCTGTCTCTCTCTCCTCCAGCGAACACCTCTCCTAGGCCCGTGTCCGGCATGGAAAGAGAGCGGAAAGTGAGTATGCGGCTGCACCGCGGTGCCCCGGTCAACATCTCCTCATCCGACCTCACGGGCCGGCAAGATACCTCCCGCATGTCCACCTCACAGGTATGCACCCCGTGGGCTGGCACCTGAGCTCGCCCAGGCCAAGTGCTGCGGGCCTCTGACTTCTCCATGTTTGGTCTGGTCTTGTGGGCTCCAAGCAGAGTGAGGGCATAGTTTCAAAAGCATTCCTTCTTTCCTTCCTTCCCTTTCTTCCTATTTTCGGGTGTTTTAACTGATGGGGTAATGTTGTGCCCCTCGATGCAGCTTGGCCCCTTGGTTGGGAGCCTCCTTGATGAGCTGTGCGGGGTAAGGGCTCTACACCCCTCCCCTCAGGCTGTGCTGGGATGTGCCATGGGGTCTTCTCTCTCCTGCTGCCCTCCATGTGGCTCCCAGCTCCCGGGCAGCCTTGGAGCCTTGGCCATCTTCCCTGGGCAGGCTGGTGCTTCCAGCCTGCTCACACCATTTGTTGTGGGCACATCCAGCCTTGGAGACTCTGTTCTCGGTCTTGTTGGCCAGGTGTTCCCCCAGCAGAGTGCCGGGGGGGTGGCAGGGGTGGCGTATTGCCGGCCGTGCCTGTGCAGTGTCGTGGGCAGAGGCCTTCTAGAGCCCAGTGCTTGGCAGTGTGCTTCGGGGCGAGGGTTCCTGTCTTCTGGTGCCCCTTCTGATGTTTGTCTTGTGTCTGGTGAGGCAGGTGTGCTCAGAGGTGCAGGGCCTGGTCTCTGGGCCCCCTCCCCCCATGTTCTCTTCCCACTGTGGCTTTCCGCGCTGTCCTTCTGTGCTTGCTACCGTGCCTCCCTCAGCAGAGCAGCTCTTTGCCAACATGCGGACGTTTTTCCTCAAGTAGCTTCAGAGTCTCCTCCTGCAGTCAGGGCAGTAGGGGGTGGACGGGGTCAGGAACAACCCAAGTGGACCGTTTCTCCTGCTTCAGCCAGTGTCCTGTGGGGACTGGCACTACCCCTTGGTGTCTACTCAGTGGGCAGGTGGCGGGTTGAGGAATGTCCGAAGCCCGGGTCCTGGCCATGTGCTGGGGCAGCGGCCCTTTGCTTCACCACGATGCCTCAGGGTTACACTTTGTGTCCTGCCCTCCTCGGTGCTTGCTGCACAGTGGGCGTAGATTGTTGGTGAATTTGGTGGGTCGAGCATTTTGTGAGAACTCCCAGACCTCAGTCCTGTGGCATCCAGCTGGTCTTGTGGCAGAGGAACAAGGTGTGCCCAGGCACATTTGAATCAAGTGAAATAATGTTTTTGCCAAATTTACTAGTAATTTACTAGCAAGTCTACTAGAAATGGGTTTTTCTTATATGGTAACTTTCTCTAAGAGACTGAAGATGCAGGTAGTTCAAATTGTGCGGCTCAGTGGGTCAGTAATGAGATTGGGCCTTTTAGGGCTCCCAGCCCCACACCTGTCCTCTGTCACCACAGGGCACAGAAGGGGCTTAACAGGTTTCTTCCCACAAACCCTGGAATGCATGAGCTAGCGGTTGGAAGCAGGTCCCTGGAGGTGTTCACCATGCCTGGCCAAGCGGGCCTGGCAGAGGGCTCCAGACACCTCAGCCAGCAAGGACCAAGGAAGGGGCAGGCTTAACTTCTTTTTTAACACAAGAAAACGTGTTTTGCTTTGACGATCATTGAGGGAAGTGGAAGAAGAGTCCTGAGAGTGCCAGGCAGTTACGGTTTCAATCCAGCCTCTTCGCCACCTTGTGTCCATCTTCATTCAGCCCGTGACCCCTGAACATTGACAATACACAGCTTCAAGACCTTTCCTGTAAAGTCTTTCCATCACAATTGCATGTCCTTGCCCTCTGGTTCTCTCTCTGCTTTCTATACGAAGAAGTGGGCCTGAACAGTGGGGTGGGAGGGCCGGTCTCTGAAGAGATTCGAAATGTGTGTTTGTCCCTTCCAAAAGAAACACCCTAGTCACCCTGGGAGTTTCCTTATGATCTTCATGTTGAGGGCAGCTGGACAGCTCTCTCCTTCAGGTTTTCCTGATCATCCCACAGGCTCTCTTCCTTAGAGACTCTGAAAGACTGCTGTCCACCAAGGGTGTGATCAGAGTTGCTCCAGCTTTTATGACTCTGTGGCCTCCATTCACACACCCTACCCCCCACCCCCGCCAAAAGATTCAAGCAGGAATAGGGCCAATGACACACTGATCCAGGGGGCAGCACCACGTGTGCACAGACCCCAGCCTCTTTTTAGCAGCTTCCTCTTGCTGGAGAGGTTGCATCCTGTGCCAGTGTACCCAGGCCAAGGAGGTAGCGCATCGTCAGCATACGAGTGCCTGGAGCCACCCGCCTGCTTGGGGGACAGCTCTGCTGACCCTCTCGGCTGGGGGTGGGAGGACGTGACACAGATGTCCTTTGTCCTGGCCACTCCTCCGCACCCGCTTGTCCTTCTCCAGGGACTACAGTCCCCACACCCCCGACCCCAGCCTGCGAATCTGGCCTCTGTTGCTGGAATGTCACGGAGACTGAAAGGCTTCTGGTGGCTGAACCTGTGTGTGAGGTTTCTCTTTGTGAGAAGTGTCTTCTCCATCCAGCGCTGTTAATAGAACATAATACTGACCCATGGCACCAGTTTTTCCTACGGGTGGGCTGACTTGTTTTAATTCCGGCCCTCCAAATAAGGTCCGCAGCCCTGTCCTTTTCCTCGTGTCAGTGAGAAAATACATCCAGTCCTTGTGTCATGGGGAGGTGGTGTCCTCTCCACCTGCTGAGCACAAGTGTCAGGAGCTCCTGATGCCGAGACCCTGTGGAGGGGCTGCTGTCTGGGCATCCAGTTCTCTTACTGCTTAAGGAGTTGGGAAGGATCTCCCTCATTGGCCTCCCCGATGGATCCATCCTCAAGGAGCAGGGGCCACTCTGGAAAGGTGGGACCCAGTTCCTTGTGTGGTCCCGGGATCCCCTCGAGCAGCCCCAGCCAGGGGTCCTGGACCTGGTTGAGGCAAGGCAAGGCAAGGCAGCACTTGTGGAAACAGGAGGGCCTTACGTGCTGGTCCAGCCAGTGGAACCCTTACCAACAGCTGTCTTTTCCCCCCACCTCAGAATAGCATTCCTTTCGAACATCACGGCAAGTAGCTGCACGTCTCCCCGTCGGAAGGCAGCACTGGGTGAGTGTGCTCACGGCGGGGCTCCTTGGCAGGTGCCGGGCCGGGTGGGAGCTGCCGCCCACTTGCCAGCCTGAGGGAGCACGCAGGGGGTCGGGCTTGCATGCCAGGTGCCCCAGGTAGAGCAAGGCCCCGGCCCAGGTCCTCTCCTCACGTGGATTCCAGAGCAGCTACCGTGGGCAGTCCAGTCTGGGATGACCCCAGAATCCTGTCCGTTGGCCTTTGGCCCTCGCCGTGGTCTCTAGTCAGGAGCTGGCATGGGGAGCAGGAGCCCAGTCTCGGCTCCAGTGGCCCCAGAAGGCTTGGGGCCTTGTGGTCCCAGGTTGGTCGCCGGACGTGTATTGTATTGTGCTGGCTGTGGGGGCCGCGCTTGGTGGGGGCTCTTGCGCTCTTGCTGCGTGAGACACTCCTGATGATCTCTGCTGTCCTGGCTTTGTCATCTCTCTTCCTTTAGCATTGATTTCTGTCCTCCTGGTTTGCTTTTCTTTTTGAACTTGGTCTCTGCCTAGCATCTTGTCCACGCTCTCGTCTGTATTAACCCATCAGCCACAGCCGCCTGCTCCCTGCCGTTGGTGCATGGCTGGGCCTCCAAGCCCAGCTCCCCTCTCGGTGGCGATTCTTGTGGCTCCTCCCAGCTGAGGGCTTGCAGCTTCTGTCCACTTGGCGCCGCGGGGCAGACCGGCTGCAGTTGTAACGTGACTGCACTCTTGGGGGACATCTTGATGGGAAGTGCTTTCACGTCTTGCCCCAAGTGGAGTCCCAGTGCCCACTCGGGGCCTGGTCCTCTATTTCGGAACACCAGGCTACTTTCTAGGAAGGGGTTGCTGGGCATCTCTTGCCTGCTTGGACTCCGTCCGGCCTGACTGATCATGAGCTCGCGGCCCCGCGGCCTCCTTGCCTGCATGGCTCTTCTTCCTTCCCCGTCTTCCTGTCACTCTTTCTGCTGCACGTGTCCTGGCCTCGAGGGACCTTCCAGAGCAGCTGGGGGGCACATGTCCAAAGGGGCTAGGCGGCATCTGTCCCTTCCTCCTCCCCGGGCGCTGTCACTGGTGTTTTGTGCTCAAGCCTAACCGGCTCTACTCCTCTGGCCTCACGCTGACCTTCTCCTGTGCTTTGGCTCCGACAGATTCCCGGTCGGGTGGCGTCCAGTGGTCTGCAGTCTGTCGTGCACCGATGAGAACTCTCCTTTTTGCTGAGGGCAGACAATGCATGGCTGATCTACTCTGTTACTAGTGACACGCCCCCGGTCTAGAACCGAAATGTTAACACCGGGAGCTCTCCAGGCCACCCACCCAGCGACGCCCATGGGGGAAACAAAACACAAACCCAACCGGACAGACTCCAAGCGCTGCCATCGCCAGGGGCTGCACTGAGCCCCCGTGAACTCGGTTCTAGCGGGGCTGGGAAGAAAGCAGTGAGACGGTTGCAGAGAGAATCAAACTCCCATCCAAGAGCCTTTCAGTCCCCTCCGTGGTGGCGCACCCATGTCCCTGCCGAGTCTACTGTAACTACCGATCTTCTACTTGGTTAAGACAGTTTTGTATCATTTTGCTAAAAATTATTGGCTTAAATCTGTGTAAAGAAATCTGTCTTTTTATTGTTTCTTTCATGTCTGTTTTTGCGGTCTTAAAGATGCTGACTTAAAGAATTCTGAAGCAGGTGCTGGTGTGGAGTTTGTGTAGGAGTGAGGCAGGGAGCAGAGCACACGTGGGTTTCTGTGGTCTGCGTCTCGTGGTTTGTTATGTCGTCCACTGTGGAGAAGGGATTTTCTCATCAGAAATTCTATCACGTATATATGCGTGTGTAAGTAACGTGTGTGTCTGTGTGCCGTGTGTCTCGTGACTTCATTAATCTAGTTTTGGCTGTCACACTCCCTTCCCCACTGTAAAATGAAATGCCCGCTCACTGCAGACCCGCTGGGATTCTTGAATCATCAGGGCAGTTAGAAAGTGCTGGCCACATGCAAAGGCGCAGCGGCTGCTTTCCGACAGAGCGGCCCATCAATCTGACCTTCCCAGATGTGACGAGAAGGAAGCCGAGCCTGAAGACTGCAAAAGCCACGGCTTCACGTCATGTTGCTGATCCCTCGGGAGAGGATTTCAAACAGACTTGGGCCCCTCCATGGAGTCATGTTTGGTTATGTTGGTGGTGGTTGCCTCAGTGCTTTTGAACTTGGGAGATTTTCTAAATAGGCTGTCAATATTACCAGTGCAGTTTGGCCCCCAGTCTGTGTTAAGATCTCTGCTCAAAACCAAGGGCCGTGGTGTCCGCCCTGTGTGCCAGCATTGCCCAGAAAGGCCAGAGGGCCCAAGGGAATCCACTCTGAAGTGCCAAGAAACAGGTGACTGATGACCTGATGTCCAGGAGAGTGAAAGATCACGCGCTTTTGTGACCTTCCCTGGGACGTAGTGACCCCACAGAGGCCAAGAGGCAGAGCAGGGCCGAGTCTCCCCCATAAAGACCCTCTGGGGCAACCAGGCTCCAGGTGGGGTCCTGAGACGCTCCCCCTCGCTTTGCAGTAGCAGTAACAGAGGCACCAGCTGGTAGTGGCGGCCGGTAGACAGGAGCCTCTGTCTCTGGAAATGAGGTGCAATATATATGTTCATAGGTACTTTCACATTTCTTCCCATCATTGCCCTGCAGTGTGTTCTGTTTAGAAACAGGCACTGGTAGGAAGCTAGGGACCTGAAAGGTGTCCATGTCTGTGTTTTCCCTTCCTGCCCCCAAAGTCCCAGCACAGGGATGCTGGTCCTAGGATGCCCTGACTGCTGTGTTAATGGCGCAGAATGCAGCTGGTTGCTTCTTTCTGAATCCTGAGCTGGCTACTCTTTTTTTTCGGGGTGTGGACACTTGGCCAGGTGGGGCTGTGTTTCTGGGAGTGTAGAGGGAGCTCAGGTTGGTCAGTGAGTTGGGGGCTTTCATCGTGGCCCAGTGCCTTCCTCAGAGGTGGGCGTCCCCCTCCTGGAGAGCTGTTAGCAGCTGCGGCCCCGATGTTCTGCATCCAGGTTTTCACCTGAAATTGCCAGATGGCATTTTAGAAGTGGACTCCAACTGAGTCCTCAGCAGTGTGGTTGTGGACAGTTGTGTCCCCCCCATCCCCCCATATTTAACTCCCCATCCTTACTTGCAGGAAACATAGTTGGAATGTCTGTATCAACCTGTGTATCAGTGGCCAGTCTCTGAACTGCGCTTTTGTATGACCACTGTATTTGTGTCCTTAACCACCATGTAAATAATAAATTCATGATGACTTCTGCCTTTCTTCCCTGCCCCTGCCATGTGGTCTTTATTTCATCAGTTTTGAGTTTTGATTTGTGTAGAATAACGATGTGAAACAAATTTTCTGAGACTGGGCATTCGTGTCTGTCCTTTGGAAGCCTGTTGGTGTACTTTTGTAAGCTGATCGGGAACAGGTGGGATGAGCCTGTGGGGCGTGACAGGGATGTGGCTGAGCTGCTGCCGGTGTAGGCCGTGCGCACACACCAGTCCCCTTCTTTAATCACCTCTGTGGGAAGGAAGTGCTGCCACTCACCTTGGGTTCTCTGGGGAGTGAAGAGCATGGTAGTTGGCCCGTAGCCATGTTCCTACTGCCCATGGGGGGGTGCTCATGGTACCCATGAAGGGGCTCCCAGGGGGGCACCTGCTGGGACCCAGGGGCTTGGGCCTGGCAGTCACCATCCCAGTGTGAGCACCAGCCTGCATTCCTCACGCCCCAGGTGCTGTCCCTTCTAGTCAGGCAGTGTCAGAAGGGGGCATCGTCTCTCCAGCTGTTGGGCTCATGGCCTCCGCTTCCCTCTGCTCCTGGATTTGTTGGAGCCCAAGACACCCCTACCCCTGGGAGCTCCAGATGGAGCCGAGTGAGAAGGTGTGGCCCCGCAGGAAAGTCCCTCCCTATTGAACTGGGACCACAGATGTGTTTGCATAGGTGTGGTAACTAAGCACCTTCTGGTCCACACCCACTTGTCCTGGAGCTGAGTATGCCAGCCTTGCATGTACTACAGGGAAGTTCTTGGTGATGCCACCCTCATGCATGGGAAACAAGTGGGGCGGGTGGATCTCCCACCCGCCACTGGTTTGTGTTTACTCCTCACAAGCCAGGTGTGCCAGGCTTGTGCCAGATGGTCCCTGAGGATGTGAGAGCCTGAGCTCTTCCTTATGGGTTCCCCCTCCTCCCCTCAGCCTGCTGACACTTGGACTCAGCTAGAATGGTGATGAGGTGAACCCTGAACCACCTCTTGTTCTCCTGCCAGAAGGGAGGTCACAGGCAGAACAGGGACCCTGGCCCCTTTCACTCAGAGCCTGCCTGCCCTGCTCCCCAGCCCCCTCACCACCTCTGTCTTCCCAACATGGAGAACTCTACCCCTTGACCTGCCTGGCAGGTTCCGTGCTCAAGAGAGCAAGCTCTGGGTCCAAGCCTCCACCTCCCACCTGCGCCCGGGCCCTGTCACCTCTGAATGGGGTGCTTGGAGCTCCTAGAAACCCGTGTTGGAGGAGGGGACCATGCCCACCCCCATCGGTTGGGAGCTATGAAAGCAGCACACCCCTTGACACCATTGTTTGCAAGGGTGTTTAGGGTTACAGGGGAGTGTCCCTTGTGGAACCATGAGGGGGCCCTGCAGGTCTAGGCAGCTGCCTCCTAGACTGCCATTGGCAGAACCCTTGCAGCGGGGTCTGCCTTCCTGCCAGGCTCTCCCAGTGTGGGCCTGCACGTGTGTACCAGGGTGTTCTCCACACAGGGTGGCAGGTGCCCCCAAGTTCTGGCAGGTCTGGGTAGTGCCCCAGGGCGCCTGGCTCATGTACCCCCCGCTTTTGATTTAGACTGATATGTATGTGTCCTCCCGGAGAAGGCAATGGCACCCCACTCCAGCACTCTTGCCTGGAGAATCCCAGGGATGGCGGAGCCTGGTGGGCTGCCGTCTATGGGGTCGCACAGAGTCGGACACGACTGAAGCGACTTAGCAGCAGCAGCAGTATGTGTCCTCCAAGGAGCTGCTACGGGCCTGTGAGAGTGGGCTTAGCACAGGCATCTGTGTCTTCCTGGGAAGCTGAGTGTGAGCCTCCTCCGGTGGGACATCTGGAGGACTAGGGAGAGCCCTGTCTATTCCAGGGCACTGACCACTCTCCTAACTGCTCTTAGGGCCATTGGCCCTTGGCAGCCACAGCTTCCAGAGGACAGGAAGTTTTCTTTCTGTGTCTTGGGCACAGCTGGAAACATCTGGAACCAGAAAACCAGGCAGACCAGACCATCTGGTCACCCTCTCCCCAGTGTTAGGGTTAGACTGCAGGTCAATCTCCAATCTGGGCAGAGCCCCTGCATGCTTTAACCAGCTGACGTGGGGGCAGGGGGCCTCAGGTGCACCCTGGGGTGCATGGATCCAGCACCAGATTAGCCGTGGGTCCCACCCCCAGGGGAGGGACTCCCACACCATCTCAATCACTGAACGGTATACCCAGTGTGGCTGTAGAGGGTCCCAGTAGAGAGCGGGGATGAGTGAGGCAGCTTTGGGTGAGAGTGAAGTGGGGGTGGTGTGGAATACGGAGGCCTTGGTCACCCCCACAGCTGGTTCCAAGAGACCCAAGAAAACTGAATGACTGGCGGCAGCCAGGCCAAGCTCTTGCCAGGAAAGAAGGGGGTGTCGTGATGAGGGCTGGGAGGGGGGTGGGGGAGGGGCACAAGCAGGCTGCCCACTCATGCCCTTTTCCCTGCCCCACTCCAGTTCAGAGACCACAGGTGGGGCTGACGAGTTGGTGCTGGTGGCTCAGCTTTCCCAGGGGCCAGCCCCTGCCTGGCCCACCTTGCACAGGGTGAGGTCAGTGGATGCAGGGCTACCACCTGACCCCTGCAACTGCTAGCACTGCCCACAGCCCAGGCCCCTGGCAGAAGGGAAGGACAGAAAGGATGAGATGGGGCAGGGTGCTACAGGCAGGTGCCTGGCTCCCTCATAGAGCTCAAGGGGCAGATGGAGGAGGGAGCCAGCAGCCCCCTTAGGGCAACACCTCTTCTGGAGGGGGCCCAGGACGTGAGCTCTTGCTTGCTTTTCGTTTCAGAGGAGCAGGGATGTGGCGTCTCTCCGGCTGCACGCGGCCCGCCAGGGTGCCCGTTGCCGTCCCCAGCGCCCTCGACGCACCACCTACTGAGGCGGCCCCAGCGGCCTCTGACCGGGCTCCCAGCCACACAGGCCGCCACTGGCCACGAGGGCAGGTGGGTGAGGTACCCAGGGCAAGGCTGAAGCAGGACTGTTCAAAGAGGACAGGGACCAGATACCAGCCCTGGGCGCTGACCACGTGAGATGACTGTCAGCTAACCAAGGGGTGAATAAACAAAAGCAGGCAGATCATTTTCTTGAAACACACACCAGTGAACAGAAACCACATGTACATCCCAGCCTAAGTGTCCACATCCCTGCAGTGTGGCCCCTTCCCTGCCGACCACCAGGGTGCTGTGTGAACATGCTGAGCCGTTTGAGGTCCAACAGGACAGAGTCCAGAACAAGCAGTACGTAGAAGGCTGACGAGGGCCGTAACCACTTTGTAAAAATAAGCAGGCTGTTTTTTGAGAAAAAGATTTGGGGTCAATGGTTAGACCGCTGTCCCTAAGTGAGAGCAGGTTTATCTCAAAACCTTTCAGAGGTGAAGGAGGGAGCTTTGTCCACTAAGACGCTCAAAAGAGGGGTGGGCTGGGGCACACGGGAGACCTGGTAGGTCAGGGCGCTCACGGGCACATGGGGAGGCCTGTTGTGGCAGTGCCCACTCCGTAGCTGTCCCCAGCCTCGCCTCCTGATTAAAGTCATGTTGTCTCCAAAGCGTGGGTCTCTGGGTCCTTGAGCCCAGCGGTGGGCACTGGGCTTCCTGGGGTCAGCAGGTGGGATCCCTGGTGCAGATGGCTCATAACCTCGCGGCTTGGCTTCACCGCAGATCCGCCTCGGAATGACACGTTCCCACCCCGCCACTTTCCCTGAAAAACACTGATCGGGTGATGATCCACTGCCCGGGCAGCCGGCGCGGAGCCGAAGGCCCCGCCCAAGCTGGTCCTGTTTGTGAAATAAATACGAGCGTTGATGGCCTCTGTCCAGTTCCCTGCACCCCTGCTGTCCTCCCTGGGCTCAGACGCTTGTTTCCGGGGTGTGAACGACCTCCCCGTTCTTCTCAGGCTCCGTCTTCAGGAACTGCTCCACCTCCCGGGAGTCCACCCTCACATCCTCCGGGGGCTTGTGGGGCTCCTCCTCCGTGGCCATCTCGGGCCTCTTCCTAATGCAGAAGAAGTTACCCAGCACCAGCACGAGGGAGGAGGTCAGCACCTCGGCCCCCGCCAGGATAAACACATACTGGTAGACGTGCGTCGCGTCCAGGAGCTTGCCTGCAGTGCAGGGAGACAGGGTCAGCCCAGGGCTGAAGCTTCTACCGAAACCCCACCCCCAGTCACCAGGACAGCCTGGGACCCTTAAAGCAGCCACCCTCACCACCCACCACCCCCCAACCCCGCCCCAGGCAGCAGAGACCAGAGGCTAAAGCAGAGTGGATCTGACAAGGGTTTAGATCAGAGCCTTGAGTAGGGGCCTCATCCAAGGCCTCCTGAGGGGTCCAACCCTGCTGCCTGTTGCCGCAATGGCCCTCACAGGAACCACCTGGACCCCGGAAAGACCCTGGGACCCCAGTTCAGGCACTTCCTCACACCAGAACCCCGCTCCTCCACCCCAGGCAGGAAGAGTGAAAGGCCCACAGTCAAGTGGGAGGTAGAGGGCCTACAGGGTTGTCTGGAGAGACCCAAACCCGGGTGCAGAGGCTTGGCAGGGCCTTGGCCACACTGCTCCCACGTCCCCACCATTATCTTCTCAGCTATCAAAAAATAAAGCAAAAGCCCAGTGTAACAAAAGCCGACCCTGGCAGCTCTGACTGTCCCTGGGGTGTGGGGACCGCCAGAAAGGAGAACCAGGACTCCACCCTAGAGCCATCGCCATGGCTCAGGCCCATGGACTTCCTCCCACAATGAAACCAAGCGGGTCCTGGTAAGAGGACCCGTGTAAGAGGGCCGTGTAAGAGGCCGTGTTCCCCCACTGAGGTCAGCTGCCCATGTGCAGAGGTACATGGTGACCTGGCTAGACAAGGCTGGGAGTGGTGGTGGAAGCCTTTCCAGCTAAAAGCTCCCCATGGTGAGTCCCCTCCCCAGGAAGAGCAGGTGTGGAAACTGCCCAAGGGCCGAGCCAGGCCCAGGGAGGGGAGCCCGCTCACGCCCCACCTGCCTCGCCCAGCACTCACCTCCAGATGGCGGCCCAATGAGCACCGCTATGGCCTCCAGCAGCAGCACGAGGCCAATGGCACTGGAGAACTTCTGGGTGCCCACGATGGCCATGAGCACCTCAAACTGCAGAGCCCCCACCATGCCGTAGGAGATGCCGAAGAAGATGCAGAAGACCACCAGCCCACCATAGTTGCTGGCCGTGGATCCCGTGAGGTCGGTGAAGCCGTTGAAGAACATGGCAAAGCTGAAGAGGTAGACAGAGTAGGGCCGAACCTTCTTGAGCCCCGTGATGAAGCCAGCAGTGGGCCTAGCAAAGATGTCGACGAAGCCCAGGATGGTGAGCAGGAAGGCCGCCTGGGTGTCGGGCACCCCCAGGTCCTTGGCGTAGCTCACCACGAACACAGGTGGTACAAAAAGCCCCAGTACCATGATGGAGGCGGCCAGGGCATAGATGACGAAGCCACGGTCCCTGAAGACGCTCAGGTCCAACAGCCGCCGAGGCGGCCGCTGGGGTGCAGGCCCCGAACCCGAACTCTGCCGGGGCGCCTCCAGGGGTCGCATGAGTGCGGCACACACGCAGCAATTCAGCAGCAGGCCACCCAGGATGAGGAAGCCGCCCCGCCAGCCGTAGTGGTCCTGCAGCACCTGCCCCAGCGGGGACAGGGCACACAGGAACACCGGGCTGCCTGCTGCTGCCAGCCCGTTGGCCATGGGGCGCCGCTTGTTGAAGTAGCGGTTGAGCATGATGAGTGAGGGCTGGAAGTTGAGCGCCAAACCCAAGCCTGGAGGGGAGCAGGCAGGTGAGTGCAGGTGTCCCGGCCCAGGTTCTCCCAGGCACGGGCACCCGCCTGAATGATTCATGTGTGGACCTGAGGCATCCAAGTGAGGGGACTCAGTGTGTGTCCAGAGCCTCCGTCACCAGCCCACATGTCCAGGAGAGATGGGGAACAAGGGACAGACGGGTGCCTGGCAGGGACACCCCACAGCTGGCCTCCCCCAGGAGGCCCTATCTCTTCTGTCAACAGGAACCACCGCCACCCGACCACTCCACTCCTGGCGGGGCCTCACTCACCAGTAAGGACCCCTGTGGTGAGGTAGAGCTGGATGATGCTTCCACAGAAGGACGCGGACACCATGCCCAGGGACGCCAAGAGGCCACCTGCAAGCATGACTGGCCGGCAGCCAAAGCGATTCACACACACACTGCAGAGTGGGCCTGGAGGGTGAGGGGTGGTGGCTAAGGTGCGGGACCGAGGCTGTCCATGCCCAGGGAGACCTGCCCCTCCCCGATGCCCCTTCAGCCCGGCGCAGGAGACACAGGGGCACCACATTCGCGTGTCTTCCTAAGTAAAGCATGGCTCATGAGGAACGGTCCCCACTGGGGGCATCTCTCCTGATTGGTCTGTGCAGGCAGCGAGGACGGCTCTGGGATCCAGCACAGCTGTGCAGATACGGCCCTCTGGACAGGGTCTCAGACAGCTTTGGCCGTGCTGACCTGCCCATGGCACCCTCGAGGGCTTCCCACCAGCTGCCTCTGGGGACCAGGGCTGCAGACGCTTGGATGCACCACCCAGCCCCCAACCCCCAGGCCGTTTTGCCCAGAGGTGAACTTGGTGAACACACAGAGGTGGTCACCCGGCATGACAGCCCCTGCTCACCTGTCCCGTACAGCATGGCCAGCAGGATGGAGGAGATCCAGGCCGTGTCACTGTAGCCTATCCCAAACTCTCGCATGAGTTCCTTGAAGAAGACGCTGACCGCCTTGGGGAAGGCGTAGGAGAAGCCGGTGATGACGAAACAGCCCCAAAGGACGGCCCAGCCCCAGCCCCCATCCGGGGCCTTGATGCCAGTCAGGCCCTCGTCAATCACTGCCCCTCCCATGGCCAGGAGGGCTGATTCCGCGTCCCTGAGAAAGAGGAAGCCAGGCTGACTCAGTTGTCAGTCACCCAGATGCAGCCCAGCAGCGTGGGGACATGATGTAGCTGAGGGCAGGCACCCGGACGGGCCACCCCTCCCCTCAGGCCCTATCCCCCAGCAGGAGCTCAGCTCTGGGCTGGGCCAGCGCCTGATGTTACCTGAGAGCCCTGCCTCTGCCCCTCACCTGTGCTGGGTGCAGGGCAGCAGGGTGTGGGGTGACCAGAGCTGCGGCTCCTCCTCCCTCCCCCGCGCAGGCCTGGCCTGCTCCCACACAACTGGCTCTAAAGGGCAGTGGCTTTTTTGGGCTCAGCCAGGTCTCAGGTTACCTCCTGAGGAGGGCAGACCCCAGTGGGGAAATCAGCCATGCTCCGGCCTCCCGCCTGACCTTGTGTCGGGAAGCCGTGGTTCTAGCCACCAGCGCCTCGGGCAGTGAAGCCAGGCCTGGTGGGGACCTGGGGCCCGGTCTAGAGTGCTGTCCCTTGAGACCTCAGTCTAGATGTGGCCAGCCTTGCTCTCCCACTCCCAGGGGGACAGGGCTTCCCTGTCCTTCCCACTCTGATCACACTGCACCAGAAGTGAAAGTCTGAGGAGGAGGCACACACAAGACTGTGCTGTGCAGGGACTGAGTGGGGGAGCAGACGGGGAGGGTGGGGGTCACTGTGCTGGCCCCGACTTGTCCCATCTTGTTATCATCCACCTACCTCGGGAGCCCAAGGTAGAAGGTGCCTGTCTGGCCGCTGGAGTTTAACTCCTCTGGTGAGGGAACGGTGGGAAGAACACGCTTCCATCCAGCCCACTGAAGCAAACCATTCCAGCCCCCAGGCTGCCCAGTGGAACCTGGCCAAACCCACTGTCAGCCCCAAACCCACAGAAGCCTGGGGTCAACTTCCCTCTTTTAAACCCCAGGAACTTAGCTCATTTGAGGCCCAGGAACTTGATTTCCACCTGGAGATCCTCCCCTCCCCACCCGTTTTCATCCCCCACCCTTCCCTGATCCTCCCTCCAGAAATCCCCAAATCCCAGAGATCAGCCTTACCTGGCAGAAGCTGTTCCAAGGACAGAGTAGGCCTCCTTGCTGCGGGCGTGGGGAGGGGAGGGCTTGCTGGATCCAGCCACTTGCTGCCCACTGAAGCTCTGTGTCTCCCCACTTGCAGTGAACTATAAGCCAGCTCCCTGGTGGAGAAAGCCCTGATAGGTAGTATCTGCCGATTCCATGATGTAAAGACTCCACCTGTGCGACGCCCAAGGACCTCCTGACCAGGGAGCTGCACAAGCAGCACTGCCACCCTCCTGTCAGCCTGCGCGCCTGTGTTTCGTCATCTGCCCTGGCTCTACCCCTTGCCCCTTTTCCTCGGATCCTTCTTGACCTGGCACAGCCCTCCAGGTGGCCAGTCCTGCCTCTGAGGCTCCACAGAACCTGGGACAGGACTCTGGAGTGAGGACAAGGGCCTCTGTGCCCGGCCTGTCTGAGCACAGCTTCAGTGTGCAGAGCAAAGAAATGTGGGGAATAAGACCCACCCCCCTCCACCTCCAGCCTGCCCCCCAGCACCCTGGCCACAGGGGCTGTGCCCTCCGGGGTCCCTGATTCAGTAGTCTGGAGGGATCCGGACTCTGATTCAGTGTGGGGAAGGGGTGTCCAGGTTGTGATCCAGCAGTGGAGGGGGGATCTTGGGCTTTGATTCGGAGGGTATCTGGGCGGGGGCGGGGTTAGGGGCTTTGTAGATGGTTGCAAGCAGGAGCTGCTGTCTGAGCACCACCCTTTGATAGTTGGACCCCAGGAGCCAGCTGGCTATCAGGGTGATGACAAGGCAGACACAGCCCACTGGAGCAGAACAGCAGCCCTGCCGTCACCCCCAGACTGGGCCAGAGGTCCACCTTCAGAGCCTGCGCTGGTTCTCAGCTGGGCTAGAGCCACAGGCGCCACTGGGAAACCCAAGAGAAGCCCTCACCTCTCCCTGAACTCAGACCCTGCTGCTCGGAAGACACCTGGACTTCAGTGAGCAGGATGGAGGGTGTGTCTGAGGCCAAGAGCCATGCAGCCATCTGGGGACACAGCCGAAAGGTGCACGGGGGCACCCCAGTCAAGGGAGCCCTTGTCCTCCTGCAGACACAGGCACAGCCCCATGACCCGGCGCAGCCCCCTGGGTGGCCACCTCTGCCTCTGAGGCCACACAGAACCCGGGACAGGACTGGAGGAAAGACAAGGGCCTCTGTGCCTGGACAGTCGGAGCACAGCTTCAGAGTGGCCCACCCCCAGGTTCTCCAGAGCCCTGCCTTGGATCACATAGCCACATGCCTGAGCCTGGTATGGGACAAGTGGACAAATGTCATCCCAAACTCACTGGGTGCCGTGGGGGCACTGAACCTCTGTCCTTCCCCTTGTTAGCACTAAGTTTAAAGGGTCTCTAAGGTACGTGCAGCTGAGTGATGTTAAAACAAAGAAAAAACAACTAAGTATATTCTTAGGAATATGAATGCTCTGCGATGCAGTGACACTAAGGCAGAAAACACAGGAATCCCTGACGCAGGACCCCAGACAGTGGTCGTGACTGTGGTCATGGGGACACTGAGGGATTGGTTGTCCTCAGTATCCCAGCTTGTTTGGGGTTGTGAGCTTTGTAAAGTAAATCAAATGGGTGATGCGGAGGCCAAAGAGGAGAGTGTGTCTGGGGTGAGCAATTAGGAATAGCCAGACACTTATAAACCCATGGTTATAAGACAGGGCCTCCCTCTAAGATCTCCCTGGTTCCACCAGCCAGACATGGGGCACCAAGGGAATCATGGGCACCACAACCTTTGAAGCCCCATTCTCTGCCTGCCAGGGCTGGGTCCTCCCTGGAGGCCTCCAGGATCTTGAGGAGAAAGAGCATCGGGGAGGGTGAGGAGACGGAGGGACAAGTGACAAGGCCCAGAGGCAGGCGAGTACACCGTGTTCCAGGATCTGTAGGGGGGAAGGCTCACACGAGGAGGGGGCCATCTCGTATGCCTGGATCAAGGTCCTGTATGGTCATCTCTCCCACCATCCCCTGAACACCCCAGAAGTTCTTCTTCAGACACTGCTTTCTCCGGGCTAACCCCCCAGCCCAGGTTGCAGCCACACTGAGATGACTCTCACCCTGTTCCCCACACCAGATGGTTCTCAAAGGGAGATTTCTAGTGAACTTCAATTTGCAATGGGGGAGGGTGGGCAAGCAGGGGAAGATGATGGAGAGCAGGGGTCTCTAGGTTGGGGGCAAAGGGATTTCACTCAGAAGTGCTCTGTGTATTTATGGCGGGGCGGTGTGGGGAAGCTAAGATTTCCAAGTGTAAAATGGCCTCAGCCCAGCCCGTCCTGTGGAGGAGGCAGGCTGGGGCACAGGCTGGCTGATAACTCCAAGGGAAACCTAGGGTGGGAGGAGCGGCCCCCTTGGGGACTGGTCAGGGACCCTCAGTGCAACGCAGAGGGAGGTAGCACCAGCACATCTGTTAGCACATGCCGGCTGGCTGTCCTTTCAGTGACATTTACTCTCACAGGGAAGCACGCAAACCACTTTCCCAGCCCAGAAATAACCCACCCTCCAGGCCTCGGAAAGCCGATCTCCCAGGTGGGTGCCCACTTTTGGGTCAGGTGAGGCTCCAGGGGCTGACCCCAGGTCCTGGCCCAAAGAGGCGCATGTACAGAGATCCCTCGGAATGACCCGTCCCTCATGCCCTCCCACATCAGGGGCCCCTGCCAGCTGCTGCCTCAGGGGCCCACTGGCTATCTGGGTGAGGGTCCTAGCTGGGGTGAGGCTCCAAACTTCTGCATCACCACTCTTCCCGTGGCCCCCTTCTCTGCCTGCATTCACCGGCTTCGAATGTCCTTGGTGGCGAGAGTGCCCAGCCTCACCCCAAGCCCTACATCTCCGCCCAAAGAGCTAATGCAAACCTCATACCAGCGTGTTCCCAACCTGACCCCACACCCCCACCTTAGAGCCAGCTCTGACCACATCCTGGTGGCCTCATCACCTCCCGGGCCCCTTCTGCCACTCCATTCCAGCCACAGGCTTGCTGCCCCTAGGCCTCTATATTGGCAATTCCCTCACCCACCTCGGGTCCTGGGTCGGTGGCCTGTCAGTCTCCAGGGCAGGCCATGAACCAGGGAAGGGGCATTCAGTGCAGGGGGCCTCCAGCCCCAGAGCCTGTGGCCTGTCCCACGTCCTTAGTCGGTGCACTTTCCAGCCTGGCTAGTTACCTAACGGGACTTCTAGTCCTTGGAGACCAGCTCCAGGTGGGCGGGGCAAGAAAGGGGCAATTACATTCCTTCCTGACTCTTCCCACACCAGGAGGCTTGGAAGACATGCCTGAGCAACAGGGAAACAGCCCATGAGGCTAGCTCCTGGCTCCTCAGGCCTCAAGGCCCCTGAAGCCCATAGGGGTGGCTGCACCCTCAGAAGGAGGGAGGGGCTCCCCTTCTTTTTTTGCCTGCAGCCTCTGTTGTGCAAACAGGTAACCAGAGGATTCAGGACACTCTGATCAGAGTGCCTGTCTCCTTTCCAAGACGGGGGAGAGGACCCATCTCAGCCCTGCCCTCATCGGTGTTTGGAGCTGTGACTGGAGGGAAGTGCCTGGGGCTTCTTCTGGGGAGGTGGGAGCTGGGCAGTGGGTGAAAGTCTGATCCAGGCCTCCTGAGCCTGGCCTGGGCCCTCCACCCCACCTTCACTGACCACGCACATGCCCAGTGCTCCCACAAGCTCTCCTGTGGGCTCACGTCTTGTAGGGGCCCGTGGGGTGGAAACAATGGTCTCATTCACCAGACTGGACACTGCCGCCCAGGCCAGCCCCTAGCTCTGAGTCATTCTCCACCTCCATCACCCAGTTATGACAAGAAGGCCATTCGAGAGTGGCCCTGGGGATGTTTTTTTGTTTACCTTGTTGGGGGGCCCCCTCCTCTAGGAAGCTCAGAGGGCAATGGGGAGGGGCCTGAAGGTAGCTGAGCAGGCCCAAGCTAACCCCCTCAGGCCTGGACCCAACCGTGCCCAGCCTGACCCTGCCTGGCCTGCCCATCCACGTGGCCACCTTGTCCCATTCAACTCCTTGCAGCCCCCCAGCCCTAAACTGTCACATAAGACCAAGGCCCAGAAGGTGATCTCTGTGTCAGCAAGCCCCACCAGCCAGGAAGGGACCCTTCCACCAAAACTGCGTTCCTAGCTCCCACCACCACAACCTGGGGGCTTTGGAGCAAGTAGAAGGTGGAGGAGTTGGCTGAGGAGGTCAGAACGGTTGGGGAGGGGGAAGCGGAACCCTGGCCGTCCCCCCGACCCCCACCCCTGGGAGCAGGATGGATGCTCTTTCCTATTCCAGCTTCTGGCTGGGCAGGTGGGAATCCGGCCGACCCTGGGGGGCGCCGGGGGCGGGTGAGGGTGGGAAGGGAGGATGCCCCGGGGGCGGCCCCGCCCAAGCCCCGCTGCCAGGCCGCGCGCTGGACGTGGGGGACGTGACCGCGCCAAGGGAGGAGCCGCCGCCGTATTGCCTGGTGTAGACGCCCTCCCTGTCAGCTACCGTATTGGCCAGAGCGGAGGGCCAACACGTAAGGCTACCAGGGTTAACGAACCCCTGAGCCGCACTGGGCATCCCAGCGCGCCAAAGGGGACCCTGTGGTTCCCCCCGGGCGGGGCACGCTTCACTGTCCCCGCGTTGGAGGTGGGCCAAGTGGGCGCGGCTCGGCGCTCGAAACATTGACTGAGAACGCTGGGTCTCCGTAACCGGCTTCCTCAAAAGGCCCATCGCACAGATGGAGACTGAAGCCGGGAGGTCTGCGCTCGCCGAGACGACGCCAGCAGGAGCCCCAGGCCTTGTCCGCTCCCGCCCCGCCCCGCCCCTGCGTCCGGGCCGAGGCCTGATCCCGCCTGATCCGGAGGCGCGTCCAATGGACTGATGGCTCTGTGTGGCTTTCTTCTCCACTGGCTTCCTCCCAGAAGGGCCGCGGGGGGCCCTGGGGTCGCTCTACTGGGCTCCTGACCTCGAAGGGGCGGCACTGGCCCCCTCCACACCTGCTAGGTCCCTGCGAGTCCTGCCCTGGAGCAAGCCAGTCTTGTCCCGCGGACACCACCAACCAGTGAGTGGGACCCCACAGACCCTGCTCCACACGCTCTCCCTGGTCATTTTCCTGAGGAGCATGAATGCCTGCCCCTCCTTGCTGCCCTTCAAGCAGAGGTGTCCAGCTGTAGTGAGTGAAAACTGAGTTGCCTTCTGGGTATCAGGCCCTGCCCAAGGTCACATGGGGTCATTACAGAGCCTGCCTTGGGATCGGGCCTCCCAATGTCCACCCCAGGCACTGACTATACCACAGACTGGGCAGGAAGGTGCCACACCTGTCTGGGCACTGCCACTGCCATCCTCAGACCTCCCACCATGGGAGCAACTCCTTAAGCTGAGCCCAAGCCTCAGTCCATCAGTCAAGGGGCTGAGTCCATCCTCCAGGACACACTCCAACTACCCTTGTCCCTCCCAGCACCCATCTGACAGCTGAAGACTTCCTGGGCCTTCAGAACTAGGCGCTGGACCCCAGAACCCTCCAACCCTCACCGCACTCACTCCTCCTCTTGACTTCGGACAAGCCTCTCTGACTTGGGTTGCATCCGGGGTGCCATCTGCTGTCCCACAGACCACTTAGCCTGGCCATGATCATCACACAGAGCGATCCTGTCGTCCCAAGCACCTCTGGATGTGCAGCCTAGTGCCTCTGGGACAGAGAAGCACTTTGGCCCCAGGGGCTGTGCCTGCCCCTCACCCAGAATCCAGACAGCACCCCCTACCCCCGCTCCGCAGCCATGACCCCCACTGCCTCCCTCCCATTCACAGGCCTGCCAGCCACTGGCCTGGGCCAGCATCCAGGTAGGTGAGTTGTCAACCCACTTTTCAGATAAACCAAGGCCCCTGAGGCCCCACCTGGTTTTCCCAGAGCTCGAGGCCTGGGAGGAGGGTGAAGTGAGCTCGGGAAGTCCAGTCTGATCCGGGAGCGGGTTCCCCATCTCTCTACCCAGGTTCTCGATCAGAACCCATTGCTTGAGGGCAGGTGTGGGTTGGTGAGTGTTTAGGGCGGCAGCGAGAACAGGAAGGAGGTGAGCCCTCGGGCACCACCACCCCACCCCACCCCCGGCACCCCCGGCCAGGAGAATAATGCTCCCTGTCTCCCCCCCTCCCCCCCGCCGCCCTGGGAAGGGGGCCCGAGCCAGGCGTTAACTCCACCAAATATAGCCGGCGCGCCCGGGCCATACGCAGCGAAATCAGCTATTTATACCCGGAACCGGCTCATCTGCCCCACAGAGCCGCCTCCTGGCGGTGCCCAGCTCCCGAGGGTCGCTCGACGGAGGGGCGCCCGGAGGAGCCGGGGAAGTCGAGGTCGCGCCACCCAGGTCCGAGGGCTCAAAGGGGTACGGCTGGCTCCCTGGGCTCCTCAGTGAGGGCCGCCGGAGGTGGGGGGCTCGTATGTGCCTGGCGTGCCCCCGAACCAGGAGAGTGAAAGGCAAAAAGCGCGGACCCTCAGGTCGCCCCAGGCCGGACGCAGACTCAGCGCCGGGGCGGCTGGGAGAGTCCCGGTCCCGAAGCCGCGGAGCATCGGGCCATGCCTACCTGCTGCCGCTGGTCGCCGCGCGCCTCTGCCCGCCTCGCTGCCAGGCGCCGCGCCGGGGGCGATTCAGTGCTCCGGCCGCTCGCGCGGCACTTCCCCAATGCACGTCACCGCCGCCTGGCGCCGCCCCGCCGGGACCCCGCGGGAGGGGCGACCCAGTGCTCCCCGACGGCGCAGACAGCGGCGCGGGCTGAGCCTTCTCGCCAGATCAGTCCCGCTGCCCCGCGCCCTCAGACCGGCCCCCCAGCCTCGCCAACCCCTGGCGCTGAGCTGGGAGTCCTGGCCCGCATCCCCTCCCGCCCCTTCATCTCCCACTCTCTGCGCTCTCGCCTCTCTCTGCCCGGGCTGGTACCGAGCTCGACTGGGTCCAGGTTCTCCGAGGCACCGACCCCTGTCGCCCCCCGCGCCCGGGGCCGCGCACTCTGACAAGTGAGCGCGCACCCAGCCACACCCCACGCCACCAAGTGTACTCGGAACCCGTGGGACTCTCGCCTCTCAACTCAGCTCTGGGACTTTGCAGGCCACCCTAGCCAAGCCCCCTGGGATCTGCGCCCCCGCCCAAACCTCTGCTTTCTCCAGGGCAGGCGGCGCCCCTTTTCCTGGGCTGGGGAGGAGGGAGAAGGCGAACGTGGCCCGTCCCCCCACCCCGCCTGGGTGATCTTGGGCAAAGATGTCATCCTCTCTGACTTCCGTTTCCCCTGTGGAGCCAAATACAACCGCTGCCCCTCCTCTCGAGCTCCCAGAACGTGGCTGTGCTGGGGGATGGTGAGGCCCCAAGCCGCGTTCCCCAACCCCATACTCTGCAGAGCCTCCCCTAAGGGGAGATTTAATCGCAGCTGGTCCTACGCAAGGTGCTTCAAACCCGGTTTTTCTGATCTGCAACATGGAAACAACTAAGGTTTAAAGAGGAACCACAGAGTGTGGCCACTGGTGGCCGGTCTCAAGTCACAGGACACTTTCCACCCAGACACCCAAGTGTTCGGGGACTTCAGGAGGCCAAGAAATGGTGTCTCTGGGGTTTATCTCAAAGATTCCTGTTCATCCCAGACAGGGTGACAGAATGAGCATCCCTGGGTGCCATCCTCTGGAGGATTAACCCCCTCCAGAGGCCAGTCGGGTGGCCCACCCCCCTTGGCACAGTAAAGAGGGGTGGGCAGAAGGGTGATGTGGGCCTTCTAGCCCAGAGTTCACCATCCAACCACCCCTTCGGAGACACCAAGTCCACTGAGGACTTCTGATCTTTTTTTTTCTTCCTAATGCTGGGAGACCACCCCACCACCATCCCCTGTCCAAACAGTCCTGGCAATCACAGAGGCTGGGCCAGGTGTCGCTGCCACCCTGGCCTGGGGCCCAACCACCTTCACTCCCACATGCTAGAGGGGTTGCCACACAGGCATGCATATACAAGACAGCAGGGAGCCCAGCCCAAGTCCTCCCACAGCAACTCTGCCTAGCCCTCCCAGGAGAAGCCCCACTGAGTTGGCCTGGACCTTGTGTGTCTGTAGGGGCCCTTGGGAAGGAAGGGGGTCCCCATAGGGTCTCAGGTGATACCCCCACTTGCCTGCACCAACAATGATCGCTGGCTTCCTCACAGCTGGAAGTAGAAGGTACACCAACCTGGGAGGGCATCCGTGGGGGTGCAGGGCGGAGCTACAGAAGAGAATCCCACCCCTGTACTGAGACTTCCAGCCTCTGGGGTGGGGCATCTCCCTGCTCTGCCTCAGATCATTTAGACCCACACCCTGCCCTGCGTGGGCCCCTCCTGCCATCCCGGGGATGCCCTACCCCATCTTCGTAAGACTTGGGAGCTGGTGCCCCACCACCACCACAGGGACCAGAGCCCCAGGCCTACAGCCCCCAACCCCCGACTCCTGCTCCCAAATGGAAGAGCTCAGAGTGGCCAACGAGGGGAGACAGATGTGGGGTGGCTGGGGTCTTCCTGACTGCTCCCAGCGCCCCTTAGACTAGGGCTGGGTCTTCTCTGAACTCTGAGACCGGGGAGGTCCCCCACCCAGTGATCTGAGAGAGTCCCTGGGGTCCACCCTTGCTCCTGCAGAAGGAGAGAGACCTCAAGGGTCCATCTGGGAGGGCTGGGGATGGTTATCCGGGGACACTGTGGCCCTGCAGGAGCCCCAAGGAGGGAGAGAACAGTTTCCCAGACCCAGGGCCCCTCAGACATGGTCTCCCATGGGAGACCAGAGGGGAAGGAGGGGGCAGGCTGATCAGGCACCTGCTTACCAGACCCCACCCCCTCCCCCCAGCAGTAGAGGGACTGTTTCACCCAGAGGTTGAAAGTCCCCCTAGCTTTGACTGGGGATGCGAAAGAAGACCAAAGCGGGGTGGCAGAGTCATGGCTGCTGTGTGTGGCTCTGCATGGGAAACCAACCTGCTGCCAGTCAGCGGAAGGGCAGAGCAGATTCCCCCCAGGCCCTCCCTTGGACCAGGGCCCTGCAACGGAGGGCCAGGAACCTCTGCCACCTGAGACCCTCGGCCTTCCAAGCCCCGACCTCCCCCTGAGTGCTTCAGTCTTCTTTCCAGGACCAGGAGCCCTAAGCACAGGAGGGAAGGAATGGGTGCCATTCTGCAGTGCAGGGGAGGAGCAGAAAAGGCCAGTGGCAACCCATCCCAGGGCTAGCTCCAGTGCCTGGTCCCCCATAGTCACCCTGGGCTAGCCCCTCACCCTAGGCTGCCCCTCTCTGAGAAAGGAGTGGGTGGAAAGGGAAGAGGGGAGGTGACCTGGGGAGGTGCAGCCACCCCTGGCTAGATTGGGGGACGCTCTGCCTCATGACCCAAACTGCTCCTGGTCCTGTCCTTCCCCGTGGCCCACCACGCCCCTGCCAGTGCCCCCACCTGCCCCATCTCCTGGATTCTAATTCTTCCAGTTGTTCCAAATCACAGCTGCAGGTCCCATCAGGCCCTGGAACGTGCACTGAAGAGCATCCAGGGCTGCCTGCACCCCCTCCCCAGCTGCTGCAGCTCCTGGGGGGTGGGCTGCACTCCACTGTCCCCAAGGGGAGAAGAAGTCTGCCAGGCCCATCCTCTTCCCGGTGTCTGAGCTCCAGTTCCCACCCACATGGTAGGTGGGAACCAGGCTCCACTGTGCCACTGTCTCCGAAAATGATCTTTGAAACCTGGAGAGACTTCTGATGGTCTTAGCAGTAGCACCCCCAGGGAGGGTGTGGGACAGGCCTCCTGCTCCTACACAGAGCCTGACTGCAGGCAAGAGGGAGCCTTCCTGGGCCTGATGGGGCCATGCAGATGGCCCATCCTTGAGCCCTGGGCACACCCCACCTGACTCCAGGCCCCACCTAGTCCATTTGTCCTGCCCCAGGCCTGCCTGTGCCACCCAGAACTGGCTGCCACCACCCTGTGGTCAGGATTGGGGCCAGCGCAGGCTGGGTCAGTTGAGGAAAGCCAAGTCACGGGACAGGCTTGATGCCTGAGCCAGGGCCACCTGCTGTGGGGTCTAGCTCCTGTACCCCACAGTCCTTAAGGACCTGGAGACAGGACTGTCACAGCCGGTCCTCACTGAGAGCACCCCTGGGCCACACCTTCCACAGTGCAGGGTGGGAAGCCCGCCTTTCCAGAAGACTCGAGCCCAGTGGTGCACGGGCCCCTCCTTAAGGCAGGCCATTCCCCTTCCTCCTTGCTTGCCCTTTGGCTTTTTCTCCGAACAAGAGCCCTGAAAAATTAACCTATTGACCACTTGGCTGGCCCAGGCTGTGGGCAGAGATAGAAACAGGCTGCAGAGGGCAGACCCCTGCCCAGTCCAGCCTGACTCACCTGCCCTCCCCACCCAGTGTTGGGCATGGGGGGTGAGGGTATGGGTAGGGTTTGGAGGTGTCTGTGGGGGTGGGAACAGCCAACTCACTGGAAAAGACCCTGATGGTGGAAAAGACAGAAGGCAAAAGGAGAAGAGGGCAACAGAGGATGAGATGGTTGGATAGCATCACCGACTCAATGGACATGAACTTGGGCAAACTCTGGGAGATAGTGAGGGACAGGAGAGCCTGGCATGCTGCAGTCCACGGGGTCGCAGAGAGTCAGACATGACTTAGCGACTGAACCACAACAGGTGGGGTGGGAATGTCTGAAGTGGGGTTCTATGGGGAAATAGGGGTGCCTGTAGCAGGAATTTGAGGTGGGGGTTGTGACTGGGGGTCAGGTGGGCTCTGCCTTGGGTCCTGGTGGGTGATCCCTCTGATAGCCATTGACTTTCTCCTGCAGCCTGGCTGGGTGCTGTTCCTTGGGCCAAGCTCAGTCCCAAGAGGGGCTGCCCCAGTTGCCTACTTCTCCAGACCCTTCAACGGCCCGGAAGGGAGGGTATCACCTGAGAGGTGAGAAACAGCAGCGCATCGTGGGGGGCTGGGTCCAGGCAGGGGTACGAGGCTTGGGTGGGCCAACGGCCCCTCTCCTCGGTGGCCACAGTGCCCATGCCATTAAGAGATAGGACTGAGATGGGGGTAGATGCTGCTCCCAGAGCATTCAGAACCCAAGGTCAGTGGGGCCACTGGGCCGGTGTGCCCAAGACTCATCTCGTGGGGTGAAGGGGCCCAGCAGAGAGGGAGCCTTGCACGTGGCCCAGGTCAACCCTGACACGCTCTGGCCTCAGTGCCTGCCTGTAAAGTGACCACTCTTGGGAGGGCTTGAAAGCTCTCCCAGTTCACCTGTCAGGGACATCCCCCTCCTGCCTGTCGTCCAGTGGGATTGGTTAGGTCCAGGCCGGGACTCCCATAGGGACAAGCCTGCCCCGCCCCCTCCCACACTAACATCTATCTGCTGGCTTTCAGATCAAGGCCTGTCCCAGCCTGGCATCTCCCTCCATTCTTCCCAAAGCCACCCATCACCCTGCACCCCTGACGCCCACCCCCGTCCTCCACTGAGCTCTGCTTGGGTGGCCAGTGAGGGCATCAAGGTTGGGGCACCCTCAGGGGGCAAACAGGGGAACTCTTAGGGCCATGGGCTCTGAGGACAGTAGCCTCAGCCTTGGGGCCACTGCCACACCCTGTGGTACCCTGTGATGCCCTCAGGAGCTCTCCTCTCCCCTTCCCGCATCATAGATGGGGAAACGGGCTTGGCCCCGGGGGAGGAAGGAATCAAGTGCAGACCTGAGCCTGGATGTGGGAGACAGGAGGCAGGGCAGGCAGAGGCAGGGCATGGGGAGTGGGCACAAGGCCACCGGCCTGGTCAGGTGTGGATGGCATGTCTGTGAGAGGTGGAGACCACGGATGCGGTAGAGCAGTGCCCACCCTGACCCTGCCAGACTGAGAGGCTCCCAGGACTCTCCTGTCCAGGCTTTCCTCCAGGCCTCTGTATATGTGTTGTTTGTGCTCTCTTCCCAGGGGAGATCAGTGAGCCTGTTGCGGATCTGTTACCTGGAATGTGGCTCCTCCCCAGGTGGGACTGGGGACCAGAGCTCAGGGGCCAGGTGAGTGCGGGAGGATCCTGGCCAGGGGGGGTCAGGTCTGAGGTGTCCCAAAGTGCCCGGTACTTAGCCATGACTTCCCTTCTCCAGGACTCTGTCAAAACACTGGTGTCAAAATGCCCTGCCTCCCTCTACCCACATCTATATACACATATGGAGACTCAGCTCCGGGGTAGATCTCAACAAGAGAAGACAAGGAGCCTGGTGTTGAGGTCCCCTCTCTACCCATAGGTGAGAGATGTTGTTAGTGTCGTTCAGTTGCTAAGTCGCATCTGACTCTTTGTGACCCCATGGACTGCAGCACGCCAGGCTTCCCTGTCCTTCATTATCTCCCAGACTTTGCTCACACTCACGTCCATTGAGTTGATGATGCCATCCAACCAGCTCATCCTCTGTCACCTCCTTCTCCTCCTGCCCTCAATCTTTCCCAGCATCAGGGTCTTTTCCAATGAGTCAACTCTTCAAATCAGGGGGCCAAAGCGTTTGGACATTCAGTTTCAGCATCAGTCCTTCCAATGAATATTCAGGGTTGATTTCCTTTAGGATTGACTAGTTTGATCTTCTTGCAGTTCAAGGGGACCCTCAAGAGTCTTCTCCAGCCCCACAGTTTGAAGACACCGATTCTTTGGCACTCAGCCTTCTTTATAGTCCAACTCTCACATCCATTCATGACTACTGGAAAAACCATAGCTTTGACTATACAGATCTTTGTCAGCAAAGTAATGTTTCTACTTTTTAATACACTGTCTAGGTTGGTCGTAGCTTTACTTCCAAGCAGCAAGCATCTTTTAATTCTGTGGCTCATCTCTCTGTCAGTCGCTTAGTCGTGTCCAACTCTTTGCAACCCCATGGACTGTAGCCTGCCAGGCTCCTCTGCCCGTGGAATTTTCCAAGCAGGAATACTGGAGTGGGGGTGCCATTTCCTACTCTAGGGGTCATCAACCCATAAAACCCCATAAAAAACCCATCCAGTACTCATTAAGTCATCATTTACTATTTCTTCCTCCTCCGTCTTCTGGGAACTGCTAACCTGCATTGGGTCTCTGTGAATTTGCCTGTTTCACGTCTGTCACATAAAAAGCATCACACGGTATGTGGCCTTTGTGTCTGGTTTCTTTCATTTGGCACAGTGTTTTCAAGGTCCATCCACATTGTTGTCTTTATAACTTCATTCCCGTTTATGAGTGAATAATAACCTACATTTAGTTGTCCATTCATCTGTTAATGGACATTTGAGTCATTTCCAGCTTTTGGAGGTTGTGAGTAATGCCACTATGAACTTTCCTATAAAGTTTCTGTGTGGACCTATGTTTTCGTTTCTCTTAGGCATACACCTAGGAGTGGAGTTGCTGGATCATATGATAATTCTATGTTTAACTATTTAAGGAGCTGCCAAACTGTTTTCTAGCCATACCATTCTACATTCCCACCAGCAATGTATAAGAGTTCTTATTTTTCTACATCCTTGCCAACTCTTGTTAACTTTCATTTTTTAAAAATCAAAGTCATCTTAGTAAGTGTGAAGTGGTATCTTATAGAAGTGGTGTCATATTGTTTTGATTTGCATTTCCCTATGACTAATGACATCATGTGAAATGCTGGGCTGGAGGAAACACAAGCTGGAATCAAGATTGCCAGGAGAAATATCAGTAACCTCAGATATGCAGATGACACCACTCTAATGGCAGAAAACCAAGAGGAACTAAAGAGCCTCTTGATGAAGGCGAAAGAGGAGAGTCAAAAAGCTGTCTTCAAATTCAACATTCAGAAAACTAAGATCATGGCATCAGGTCCCATTTCATTTTCCCAGGAGGGAAAATGAAAATAGTGAGAGACTTTATGTTTTTGGACTCCAAAATCACTGTGGATGGTGACTGCAGCCATGAAATTAAAAGATGCTTGCTCCATGGAAGAAAAGCTACGACAAACTAGACAGCATATTAAAAAGAAGAGACATCACTTTGCTGACAAAGGTCCGTCTAGTCAAAGGTATGGTTTTTCCAGTAGTCATGTACAGATGTGAGAGCTGGCCTCAGCTTTGGCTGAGGGCCAAAGAATTGATGCTTTTGAACTGTGGGGCTGGAGAAGACTCTTGAGAGTCCGGTAGACAGCAAGGTTATCAAACCAGTCAATCCTAAAGGAAATCAACCCTAAATATTCATTGGAAGGATTGATGCTGAAGCTGAATATCCAATACTTTGCCCACCTGATTTGAAGAGACGACTCATTGGAAAAGACCCTGATGCCGGGAAAGATTGAGGGCAGGAGAAGAGGGTGACAGAGGATGAGGTGGTTGGATGGCATCACTGACTCAATGGACATGAGTGTGAGCAAACTCCGGGAGATAGTGAAGGACAGGGAAGCCTGGCGTGCTGCAGTCCATGGAGCTGCAGAGTCAGACCCAGCTGAGCCACTGAACAACAACAATGACTAATGACAGTGAACATCTTTTCATGAGTTTATTAGCCATTTGTATATCTTCTTTAGAGAAATATCTATTCAAGTCTTGTACCATTTTTTAAAGTGGATTGTCTTTTTTGGTTGAGTCTTAAGAATCTTTTTATGTTCTAGAGCCTTATCATATATATGCTTCTCCTATTTCCTGGGTTGTCTTTTCACTCTCTTATATAGTCTTTTGATACAGGGAAGTTATATATTTCTTTGGTTGTTGTGTTTTTGGTGTCATAGCTAATAATTCATTGCTATCAAGATGTACCCCTATGTTTTCTTCCAAGAATTTTATGGTTTTAGCTCTTAGGTGTTGGCTATTGAGTGTTGAGTGGATTTTTGTGTATGGTGTGAGGTGGGGACTAGACTTTATTATTTTGTACACGAAGATCCAGTTGTCCCAGTACCACTTGTTGATCTATTACTTTCATAATTACAAAAATAGATTAAAAAATATAAGCCTGCTCTTGTGTTTAAACTAGATAGATATTGCTGAGCAAGGACATCCCTTTGGGTCTAGCGGCTGTCCTGGTCTCCCCTTCCTACTCCTGCGGCAGTAGAGCCCTGCCCCAGTGCTTTGTCCCTTCCAGCGCTTGTACCTCAGTGGGCAGAACATTAGCCTCAAACCGGAGGCCTTAGTGATGGGCATGGAGCAGGAGGCAGGCTCACCTGGGTGCTGCGGGAGGAGCAGCCCACCCTGGCATAAAGGGCATGGGTTGTCTGGAGCCTTGGCAGCAGCAAAGGCCACTGGCTCTGCAGGGCTGATCCAGCCTGGGGAAGCCAGACCAGGTCAGGCAAGGCCGTCAGAGAGACCCATCTCTCCCTGAGATCAGGGAACCAGTGGATGGGGGTACAACCTTCCTCTCTTAGTTCAGCCTTTTGGTCTGGAGGCTGGATAGGGCATGGCCCCTAGGGTTTGGGCTCTCCCTGCCCCCACCTGCTGCCCCAAGCCCTTGGATCCAGTCACCACCACCCCCACTTTTCCTCCCACTTGCTTCATTCCACCTGCCCTTGGTCCCACAGTTAGCCAGTGGGGCTCTGCCATCTCTGCCCCATCCTGGGCTGTGGGCTGGGGGCAGGAAGGGGGTCAGGGTTCCCTGTGGCCCTTCTTGGAGCCAATCTAGGTCCTAGGGGTTGGAACTGTCACTTTGTGCTTCCTATTGGCTGGAGTCCCCCATCTCCCTATTTGCTCCTTGAAGCCACACACCGCCCTCTCCCTGGGTCCTCCCAGACCTGTGCCCTCCAGGCCCCACAGGCAGCCCTTCCAGCCTTGGTCCCTGCTACCCATTCCTCCCTCCTTTCCTCCTGGAGGCCACTCAGTCCAGGGACCCGATGGACGGATCCTCTATCTGCTGCTTGCAGACCTCCCTCCAGGTCCTGCAGGCTCAGGGGTTGCCACTGTGGGAGGTCACCTCCTTGTGGCCCCGCCCACCTCACCTGTTGCTGTTTGCCCCTACCTGGGGCCTGAGTGAGGCGTGGCTAAGAGCGGTGGAGTTTCCAGCCAGGGAAGGGCTGGTGGCTGGCTGGAAGATCACCGGGGGCTGGCGGCGGGGGTCCCTCTGCTGGTGGGTTTGGCACAGCCATCTCAGCCAGGGGCTTAGAACAGAGCTGGCAACCACACAACCTGTGCTGGCAGAGGCTGCTCCTGTGGCCAGGCTAGACCTGCAACCGCACCTGCTTTCCAGGTGAGGCACGATGCCCCCTCTCAGGTCGAGGCAGCCGAGGAGGCTGGCTTAGCCCAACACAGCACAGACTCCCACTCACTCGGGTACCTTGCCCAGGGGGCACCTAGCAAACGCTTATACTCCCCACTCCTTGTCCAGGTTCCTGACCCCTAAGCGCAGTGGCACTTTCTTAGACCCCATCTTCTTTCTCTGTCCATCTTAGGGTAGCTCTGTCCCCTCTCAGGGCCCCTGAGACAATCCTCCTGTTCCTGACCCCAAGGCACCCCTGCAGCCCAGGCTCCCTGAGGACCCTCAATGCCCTGGGCCAGTTGGAACTCTCTGCTGCCGCTCCCCTGCACAGAGGGCCTCCCCTGGGTAAGTCCTGCAGTGGCTCAGGCCTAGGCCGTGGCCCCCCAAGCCTGGGAGAGCTTTGCCTGCCCTGGGGTCTGGAACAGTGCCCGAAACAGAGCAGGCACTTCATGAATGCAAGTGAGTGAGGATATTCGGGGAAGGGCACCTCCACACACTGTCCAGACTCCTCTCCACCCCCCAGCCCATTTCCCACGCAGCACCCAGAGGGAGCCTCCCAACTGCCCCCCGCCACCCCCAGCCCAGGCCTTTATCTCTCTTCCTCAGCCACCATTCAGGTCTCACTTGCTCAAATGGGCTGCCTGGCCATGCACTCAGCCCCTGACCTTGCTTTGGCCGACTCTCTCAACCATACCCTCGCCAGGGATCTGCCTACTTGATTAGGGGTGAGCTGGGTGTGGGTTTTTTGTTAATTGGTTTTGCTGTCTAGGGCTCTAATTGGGCTCACCTGGGCTGCCTTCTCCGAGGTGGTACCCAGATTTATAGCTCCCCACTCACCCCCTAATCTCAACTTGGAGCATCTCAGCCCCAGGGGACAGAGGTTATGCCCCAGCCCCTGCCTGACCGCTGGAGGCCTGGGAAAGTCCTCCTGAGGTGGAGGATGGATGTCTCAGCCCACCCTGCCCTTGGCTTTCACCAGGCCAGCATGGATGGCTGGAGGATGCAGCCAGGTCTTGGCAAGGAGCCAGGCCAGGAGCCACCGAGGGGCCAAGAGAGTGGACCGGGCTTCGTGCCAGGCTGAGAGTAGGTGCAGCCACTGAGAGGAAAGGCCTTGCTCAACCTTCCTGCGCCGACCGCAGCCCTCCTCCTCCCGGTGACTCAGCACAGCTCTGCAGAATGCCTGGGGGGCGCTCAGGGGAGGGTAGGACACAGCCAGTCCCTTGCCCCTTGAGCGCCAGCTCACGGGTGGTTTCCAGGAAGGTATGCGCGTGGGTCCTGTCCCCGCTCTGGTTGGCTACTCCAGCCCCTGGCCTCCCTCACCTTTGGCTTCCTCACTGTCACCCCAGAGTGTGGACCTTATGGTCTCTGGGGATTTGGTGACTGGAATTCCTCAGCCCAGAACCCCCCGCCCGGCCCAGAACCACCCCACGGGCTGCAGTGGACAGCAAAGTGAGGTGGACACCAGGCGCCTGGGCAAGACGGCTGTGGGGGTCAGTTGACCTGGTGAGGCGCACCCCTCTTGGTTCCCACTCATCGGGCAGCTCGTCCCTTTGACACGAGCCTCACAAGGAGTATCTTCCTCTGTCCTGCCCACGTCCAGAGCCCGGCCTCTGCCTCCAGGCCTTGACCTCTAGGAAATGGCTACCTTGGGCCCCTTCTTCACTCATCTCTTCCAGGAGAGCTGTGCTTGCCACCAGAGACCCTTCCTGGTTGTGAGCCATGAGGATGACCTCCCTTGCCCGTTTGCTGCCCAGTTCACAGGGCATCGCTTGTTTGGGGACTTAGACAGGGACCATCCAGCTGGCTGACCATGGCCTGGCACATACTTGGGGGAGGGGTGAAGGACATCTCCTATGAAGCCCCCACTGGTCCCTATTTCCTTGGAACCCCACCAGGGAATTGGCCCACCCCCTTCTGGAAGTCCATCAGGGCACACAGAGGCCCAGGCAGCAGATAGCAGCCTGGCCTTTCCTGCCCTAGGGCCTGTGAGCAAGTGGGTAGGTCATTGCAGCCCAGCACAGGCACCTTCCTAATCAGAGGGGGAAGTGACTTGCTCAAGACCATGTGCCCAAGCTGGCCCCACCCAGATCCCTGTGATTTTGGGACCCCATGAGAGGCCTCCAGTAGGGCTCCCACTGTGAGGTCAGCTCCCAGCACCATGAGTGCCGTGGCCAAAAATTGGAGGAAGGACCTGGAGTCATGGGCAGTCAGAATGGGGGCCTCGACAGGCAGCTCTTTGTTCTCTCTGCCACCACTAGGGGGCACTGTCCTGGGAAGACATCAGCTGCCAGGCCAGTCTGCTCACACAGGGGTCACTCAATGATCACCGAGGACAAGCAACATTCCAGGATTTGGGGGCCAGAGCCCAAGTCCAGCCATTTGATGGGTGGCCATCCTGGTTTACGCCACCCCACAATAAGCTAGCCTGCCACCCAGTGTTGACATCTGCTCTGAGCTTAGGTGTGTGTCAGGGGGAGGGGACGCCAATGAGAGCAGGATGGCTGACCCCCTGCCCCCCCAGGCTGGCAGCCTTGGCCCACTCCTGAGGCTCCCTGGCCTAAGTTTCCTCATCTGTAAAGTGTGGAGACTTCTAGAATCACTCAAGTGTGGCTATGAGGGCTCCATGCGATATGGGCGCCATCCCAGATGACATACTGGGAAGCAGGGCCCCTCAGAGCCCACTGGCTTCTCAGGAAAGTCCAGCACTAGCCCTTTGCCGGCCCTTCAGCGGCCCTGCAATGTTGTTATTATCCCACAGGCATTGTACCCTCACAGGCTCCCACTGTATGCCTGGGGTGCAGGGGCAGTTTGATCCTGGCTATGCTAGTCACGGAGGTGCTGGGCAGGGAGTTAACCTAAACCTCCACTGTTGTCTTAGCACGTCCCTGAGGGGTGAGCACAGGGTGGGCTGTGGGGAACTGGCCCTGGATAACTGTCATCCCAGGGGAAGCAGTCTGGAGCGGGTTGAATGGTGGCCCCCAAAAATGTGTTCGGTCCCAGTACCTCAGGATGTGACCTTCCTTGGAAATAGGGACTTTTAAAAATATATTTATATATTCGGCTGCTCCAGGTTTTCCTTGTTGCACACAGGATCTTCAGTCTTCATTGTGGCATGAGAGATCTTTAGTTGCAGCATGTGGGATCTAGTTCCCCGATCAGGTATGATCAGGTATCGAACCTGTGCTCCCTGCATCAGGAGTTGTGGAGTCTCAGCCACTGGACCACCAGGGAAATCACTGGAAATAGGATCTTTATAGATGTAATTGGTTAAGATGAGGTCACATGGGAGCAGGGTGGTGGGAATAGGTGGGTGGGAATAGGGCTGGTGTCTTTGGAAAAGAACCTGTGAAGAGAGACCCGGGAGGAAGGCCACGTGATGATGGAGGCAGAGAGTGGAGTGATGTGTCAATGGGCTGAGGGATACCAAGGATAGTGCCACTAGATACCTGAAGCTGGAAGGGTGGGTCAGGATTCTATCCAGGGCCTTTGGAGGGAGCAAAGCTCTGCAGACACCTTGATTTGGGCTTGTGGCCTCCAGAACTGTTGTCTCAAGCCCCAAGTTTGTGGTCACTGTGTGGCCCCAGGACAGACACACAGTCCGTCAGCACTGGCTACAGTGTGGATGCAACAGGCCGGCTGAAGGGTCACCTGCCTTGCAGGGTGGGCAGAGGGCATTCTTGGTGGAAGAGGGATCTGGTCTGACCGGCAGGATGGTGGGCAGGTTGGGGGAGACAGACTGGGGGAATGTTGGGTCTGGCCTGACTTGTGGGAAGATCGGGCAGGGAGCTGGGTAGAGAGTGATCAGTGTGTCCCTTCTCCCCTTCCACGAGCATCTACTGAGCTCCTGGACATGGGGCACAGATAAGGGGCCGAGCTCCAGAGCCCAAGTGGACAAAGTTGCAGACCTAGTGGCGCTGTGGGCCCACCAGGAGTGACAAAGCCCTTCCCAGGGTGGTGAGGGCCTGAGCTCTCAGCGGGGCCCACCGCTGGCCTCCATCATTCTGGGAACCACATGATGTGCAGGGGCAGGTGAGTACCATCCCTCTCTTGGCCCAGCACCCCAGAAGCCTTAGCTGGGGCTCAGGTGAGGGAATCAGAGGTTCTTGGATACTGGGCGATTGAAATGGTAGGAGCTGGCCCCACCATAGGAATCGAGGGCCACCCTTAGGGTTAGTGCCCAGGGTCAGAGTCAGGGTGGGGTTTATTGCAGGGACAGGGTTATGGTTGGGTGGGTCAGGGTTAGAGGGTAGGATTAGTGTTGGTGAAGTCACAGAGTTAGGGTCAAGGTCAGGGCTCAGGTTAGGGTTAGTGTCAGGGTAATTGGAGGGAGAGGGTCATGGTAGGGTTGATCAGGTTTCAGAACATGGATGGTGAGGTGCAGAGCTTGTATTTGTTGTTAGGATTTATTTTTATCCAAAAGTGTGTATCTTCTTGGCCCTTTCGGTTTATACACACACACCCCAGAGCCCCTTCACTGGGGCTGACCCAGCACCCATGTAGTTCATATGTTGTTTCTGATCCTCAAATCCATGAGCAATGGAAGGCATTATCTCTGCTTTATGGAGAAGGGCAAACAGAGTCGCAGAAAACTGTAACCAGAGGAGCGGGCCTGGGGTTTGAAGCTGGACTGGGGGCAGTGAGGCTGCCCAAGGCCTATGCATATAGGTTAAAGGTCACACAGATCCTCTATGGCTTCTCCAGGCAGGTAAGCAGGGCTATTTTCACGTGGTTTCTGTGCACTGATAGGATCACATCTTCCATTTTCCAGGAGGCTTGAATTATTGATCTGCCTGATGTTTAATAACCCCTGGACCTCCCTCTAAGAGCTGCCTCTTAAAGCAGAGTCTTTCTTACTATTAACTGTGTTGAGACTTCTGGCGGGAACAGCTTGGGGACTGGCCCTGTGCGGCTAGAATGCCATCAGGGTGGAGAAAACACAGATGGAGAGGAGAGGCTGGACCAAAGACTGTGTCCCCCTCTCTGCTGCCACCACTGCCTCTGTGCCCATTACTTCTTGGAGCTCCGCGGTGCCACAGGCCAGGCAGGCTGAACGTGAGTGTCTCCATTTGTTCGGACAAGTGGTCCTCTTCAGCTCCAGTAGACCTTCAGATGCTGGGGAAGAGGGTCTCTAAGTATGGGATGGGGGCCTTGGCATAATGCTTTGCTTGTTGCCTCTGTGAGGTGGTTTTGTTTTGTTTTTTAACTCATAATTAGACACACAAACACCAAAGCACACGGGTTATGAGTGCACACAAACATGAATTCTCATAAGTCAAGCACACGGTGCAACAGCGCCCAGAACAAGGGTGCTGGCCAGAAAGGCCATCCCGCCACCCTGAGCCCCGCTCTCCCCGGGCACGCAGAGGTCACTGCTTGCCCGCCTCTCCCGGAGCCCCCTCGCAGTGTCTGCGCGTTTCACTGCCGGAGGATGCACGCGTGAAGACGCAGCTCTCGTGGTCTCGGACGTTTACTTCGCTGCACTCCCACGTGCAGCCTGGGCCCCTCCCCTCCCAGGTACAGCTCCGTGTAGGCCCCACCCGGACCCGTCAGAGCCGCCAACAGCTTCGGGGCTACGAGACGGGGAGGAATCGCGGAACCCAGCCGCCTGCCATCCCCAGATAGTCCGAAGTCTTCTCTCTCTGGTGTACCTACGCGCGGGCGGGGCGCGAAGAATCCGGAACCAGAGATCAGGGATCACATTTCCGACCGGCAGAACCCGAGCGCTGTACCAAGAGCACCCAGACGGCGGCCGACAGACTCAGGTTACCATGGCAACGCGGAGGGACAAGAGGCGGCTCGGGGCCAGCGTTCCGGGTGAGGCGCGGGCGTGGGGGCGACGCGGCGGGGCGCCGAGGGACCTCTGGGGCCCGCGACGCGGGAAGGTGTGGCCCTTTGGGTCGCTTTTCGCGGGCGTCGTCGCTTTTCTTGGAAAAACTCGAGACGACCAAGTCCTGCCAGACGCCGCGCGCTCCCTTGGGGACACCCTGTAGGACTGTGGGCGCGAGACCGGTGCCGGGCCCGCAGAGCCCGGTACGCAGAGCCGGGGCTGTTTCCTTCCAGGCTCTTCTCTAGAGCGCCCGTGTCGCAGGCGGGGTAGGAAGGCTGGGGCGTTCGCTGGCGCCACGCTTTGTTTTGAGTGCTCGGCGTTGTTATTCGACCCCTCAGGAACCTGAAGAGATGGGCGCTGCAGAGATGGGAGAGTTTACCGGTTCCGCAGACCCAGGCAGACTGGTCCAGAGTAACTAAAAAAAAAAAAAAAAAAAATTATTTGAGATTTACAAAGGAGTTACAAAAGGAGTATTAAGATTGCCTCGGTACTTTTACCGAGGTGCCCCCAAATGTTAATCTCTTGTGTTACCATAGTTCTTTTTAGCAAACTGAGGAAACTAACTCATACAAAACCGTGATTTAATGTACAGGATTTATTCAGACTCAGCAATTATCCCACGGATGGCTTTTCTCTTTTACAAGATCCAATCCAGGACCGTCCGTGTTTTCTTTCTTATTCTTTAATCTGGAGCGCTTCCTCAGTCATTCCTTGACTTTTATGAGTCAGTTATTTTGTAGAATGCCCCTCAGTTTGGGTTTATCTGATGTTCTCTTATGATTACTTTTAAGTTATGCATTTTTGGTAAGAAAAATCTTACCTGTGAAATTGTGTTTTTCTCTGCATCTTATCAGGAGTCTTATAATGTCGATTTGTCCCATTACTGCTGATACTAACTTTGGTCGTTTGTGTTAGGAGATATCTACAAGGTGTCTCCATCATTGAGTTACCATTTTTCCCGTGGGGAGTTAGTTACTTTGAAAGTGTGTAAATATATTGTTTACTGCCAATCACTAATTTTAGCCTCCAGAAGTGAGCATTTTCTGAAACAATTGTGTTGCTTTTGCCACAGAGTGATTTTTCCATTCCATTATTTTTACTTTTTAAGTTGGAATTCTACTGTAAGGAAGAACCTTCCATATTTTAATTTATTCAGTTGTTTATCTTGGCATAGACATTTTAATTCTATTTCATAGGTTATAGCCCATTACTAAGGGCTTCCAAGGTGACTTGGTGGTAAAGAATCTGCCTGCCAATGCATGAGACACGAGAGATGGGGATTCACTCCCTGGGTCAGGAAGATCCCCTGGAGCAGGATATAGCAACCCACTCCAGTATTCTTGCCTGGAAAATTCCATGGACAGAGGACCCTGGCCGGCTACAGTCCAAGGGGTTGCAAAGAATCAGACATGACTGAGCATGCACACACACAAATCCATTACTGTCATTTATTTTGTTGCTCTGTTGTCCAGATTTGGCCCATTCAGGTTGGCTTCTGTGTCCTTTTTAGCCTATCCCCAACATTTTGAGCACTTCCTTATTTTCTGGTACCATAGAATATTCTGGACTCAATCTTGTGCTTTCCTTGACCTAACCTGGAATCAGAAATTTCTCTAAGGAGTGTTGGTTCCTTTTAATTTAGAAGATTTTTTTTTAGAAACCAAGATCTTGGAGAGGTATGCTCATCGCTACTGGAGGGTTATTACTTTTTGGCTTTCTCAATGGGCAGCACTAGGAAGCATGAATTTCTGTACACCCTATACATCTGTATCTATTCCTATATCCGTACATCTGTATATATATTAAAAACTGAGCTTATATTGATACCTCCAATTTCAATGTGTCACCACAGGATTCTTTCTATTAATACATTCCTTTTTGCCCTCTAACTCTGGCTCCAGTTGTCTCAGTCTGGTCTGGTCTCTGTCCCCGAGTCATGTCTGACTCTTTGCGACCCCAGGGACTATAGCCCACCAGGCTGCTCTGTCCATGGAATTCTCCAGGCAAGAATACTAGAGTGGGTTGCCATTTCCTTCAGGGGATCTTCTTGACCCAGGGGTCGAACCTACATCTCCTGCACTGGCAGGTGGATTCTTGACTGCTGAGCCACAGGAGAAGCCCTATTGTCCTCAGTATGTTTACCTAGACATACCTAGACTACCTATAGTTTCAATATTGCCAAGCCATATTTCTGTGAAAAACAAACCTACTTAAGTAGAGTATGATCTTTGCATGTGATTGTTTTTTATTTTTTCTTTAAATATATAGTCAAAATCTATTTTACAAAGTTGCCTTAGTGTATTTATGGTATTAATTTGTAATAAAGTTAGGTTCATTTGTCTCTGATTATATTTCACTTTGAGTCATTATTGATTCCACCTCCCACCTCCACCCCCCATGCTGTGCAGTTTATGGGATCTTAGTTCCCCAACCAAGGATTGCACCTGGGCCCTCGGTGAAAGTACGGAGTCCTAACTACTGGACCACCAGGGAATTCCCAAGTCCTTATTGATTTTAAGTCTTGGTATGTGAAACATTTATGTGGTTCTAAAAGTATGAGCAGATTATCAGTCTTAACTACAAGACTGTTCAACTTATCTGCTATTTGATCATTTATTTGCTTTTTTGGGCAGGATGGGGGAGGCATGGGAATTTGGCAGCTGTAAATTTGGACCAAAAAAAGTGCTATATTCTCCTCACTTTAGTGGTATCCCTTATCCCCAGCAAGTTCCAGTGATGGAATTAAGATCCATCTGCTGCTCTTCTCTCACCTCAGGTTTTACAAATGGTTGTGGGTACTATTTGGCAGTCAGTGAAGGACAGCCGTCATAGGCCCGAAATTTTCACCCTCTCAATCCCCTTAATGATCACCTGTACTCAGCTTCGTTCACTTGGAGGTTCCAGAGGGTGCCAGCCTTGAGTCCTCTGTCCCGAATACAGAGATGAGCCACCTCTGGACTTTCTTTCAAGTCCCACAAACGTGTTTCATAGATTGAGCTTATTAAATATATTTACAGAGCACCAGTAAGACAACATTATCTGACTTTGAGCCTTTACAAACGGCCTTTTGTGTAACTTTTAGATTTTGCAACTGCTTAGGTTTTATTGAGGTCATGCAATGTATTTTCGGTTAAGTACTTGTCGATGTACTTGATCAGATGAACAAAAGTTTGATTAGTTCCATTGTCACATCTTCAGTCGGGTAGCCTGTGAGTTCCTCTCTGACTTGGACGTGCTTTGCTGTGGTGACTTGGTCATGTTGGCAAGGGCTGAAATTGGCAAGGACAGAATCATTCTCCCAGGCTCCTGCCCTGTACATCTGGCTCGCAATCCCAGCAGGCAGCATGCCAGAGAGGTGGGGCCCTGCCAGGGCAGAGCAGGGCAGGGCAGGCCCCTCTTCAGAACCCACTTGACTTGGAAAGCTCTTTCTCTTCCATGGAGCTCCTTTTCATAATTCCTTAGGACTCATCCTTTGCCCCAAACTCTTTTAAGTATGATATTGGCCATCAGGAGATGCTTGGCCATGGGTCCTCCTCACAGCCCTTTCCCTGTTGTTACCTGTGAAGAGACACCTCCGGGTCTCTCATTGCCTGGACACGCTGACTTCTGAGCCTTTTTCTCGCTGGTCCCTTTGATCTGACGAGGGTGGTCCTGCACGGTCAGTGTCAACCGCTGCAGACCACTGCTGGGTTTTGGGTAAGAGAGTGAGTGAGTGCCCAAGCTCTTCCACACTATCTACTATCTACTGTGTAGTCTGTGGCAGTGTCTTCACACCAGGAGTGCATTCCAACTGACTCAGGACTGAGGTGTTCTTCCAGATGGGGCTTCTGCTGCTTGTGCCTGTTTGCAGCCTGCAAATTTTCCATGTTTGGGAAACCAAGGCTTTCATGAGGAGTAATTTCCATCTTCCTAAGACCCAGGGGTTTCCAAATGCCTTTTAGAACTGACAGATTAATCCTCTTTAGATTTAAAAAAAAAAACACGAAGTTTAGAAAGCTCAGCATTTTACAGATGAGAACATCAGAGTGATGAGACGACAGCATAGTCCTGCTGAGCCCACTGGTTCTCTTCGAAGACCGTGAGTGCTATGGGCCAAGCTGAGTTGACAGTGGGCTTCCCACCTACCACCTTCCAGTTTCCCCAGTTTTGTTTGGTCCCTCCCGGAAACTGGGTGCTTGCTGGGGATGCCTGCTGGCTGACAGACAGATTGGGTCCAGATTTTGAATCTGGTGTTTAATAAAAGCCGTTAATCTCAGCCTCGGGGCTTTTAGGATTTATAACGGAAGCAGGGCAGGCTATCTGTGTTGGAGTGGGAAGGAAAGGAGCACGAGCGCTGGGCGTGTCGTGGTGCAGTGGAGCGTAAACAGTAGAAGCTGGTTTCTTTCTGGGGATCAGCTGGAGGTCCAGAGGGAGCTGTGGTGGGCAAGGTGGGCCAGGCCCCATCCTAGAGGTCTTTTTTTAAAAGATGATTTTGTTTATTTTTTTGGCTGTGCTGGGTTTTCACTGCTGTGCGGGCTTTTCTCTGGTTGCAGAGAGCCAGGGCTACTCTCTAGTTGCAGTGTGCGGGCTTCTCGTTTCAGTGGCTTCTCTTATTGTGGAGGATGGGCTCTAGGACATGCTGGCTTCATCAGTTACAGCATGTGGGCTCAGCCTACATGTTGCAACTTACTGGCTCTAGAGCATAGACTCAATAGTTGCTTAGTTGCTCTGAGGCATGGGGGATCTTCCCGGATCAGGGATTGTACCCGTGTCTCTTGCATTGGCAGGCAGATTCTTTACCACTGAGCCACCAGAGAAGCCCCCTAGATGTCTTCATATACTGTGCCAAACAGGTTGAACTTTTTTTTCAACAAGGCCATGTGCCATGGGCACAGTATCACATGATCAGATTTCTATACTAGAAGCGTAATTCCCATGGGTGGCTGTGCGATTGGTGCATTTAAGAGCCAAGCCTATGGGAGTCCTCAGAAGAGGGAGCCCCATTCACCTCACAGAGCTTGGCCTGCTCTCTCCATAAAGAACCATAGTGGTGACTCATGGGCACTTCATCAAGGGTCACAGTAGCATCGGTATCATTTAAAGTTGTGTATTTGCTTAAAAACTGATTCTTTGCCTGTGATTGTGCACAGGTATGTGGGTGGCCTGTGAATGCATGATTTCTGTTGACATGTGAGTTCTGTGCCAGACCCCAGGACTCACTAGGCCACCCACCAGCTCGCACTCACACAGCCCAATCATAGGCAGTCGGGTTTGTGCATATTTTGGGGTTGGGGAGGGGGGCAGCTGTTAGACGTCCAGTTAGTGTGGGTGAACCTGAAATTGTGGAGGTTACCGAGTCGCCTTGTTATCTCACACTGGACTTTGCCTGAACTTGGTGGCTAGCCTGACCTGCCGGAACCCTGGTTTCCAAGTGGTCCTGGGCACCCAGCACCGGGGCAGGGGCCACAGCTGAGCAGGATGTGAGCCTCCTGAAGGCTGCTGCTGCTGCTAAGTCACCTCAGTCATGTCCGACTCTGTGCGACCCCATAGATGGCAGCCCACCAGGCTCCGCTGTCCCTGGGATTCTCCAGGCAAGAGTACTGGAGTGGGTTGCCATTTCCTTCTCCAGTGCATGAAAGTGAAAAGTGAAAGTGAAGTTGCTCAGTCGTGTCCAACTCTTAGCGACCCCATGAACTGCAGCCTACCAGGCTCCTCCATCCATGGGATTTTCCAGGCAAGAGTACTGGAGTGGGGTGCCATTGCCTTCTCCTCCTGAAGGCTAAGCAGAGCCATTTCCTGCCACTTCCTCTGGGCGGGGCCTCCAGCCACGCTAATGATGTGGGAAGTTACCTCCTCCTCCCTTTGTTCCCGTACTTCTCTGTCTTGTCCCAGCAAGGATGACAACTCGTTGGGGTGGGGACCTGGCCCGTATGTCTCCAGCAGGTGAAACAGCACCTGACATGTAGTGAGTGCTGAATAAATTCTTGTTAAATGAATAAATGAATGGATTTAAGAAAGATTGCTACGTCTGTGAGAATTTTACATTACTTAATATCATGTTTCTCCGGCTACAATGATATACAGCCTACACGGAATGGAAGCAAGCGTTTGTTCTCTCCTTCAGTGTGCCAGGAATTGGGGAACAGAACAGTGTGCCTGGGACATACCTCAGGACATACCTCAGGACATACCTGGGGAATCCCCTCAGCTATCTGCATGGGGGAAATACTTGGCACCTGACTGAATTTGAAGCCAGTAACTCCAGTTTTTTACTGAATTCAAAACTTGTTAAAGTGAATGTCGGTTTTCCTGTAGTTCATTGATACCTCCAGTAACATATGTAAAGCTCAAGTTATTATCAATCTAGAGTGAAGGGTGAGGGCTGGCGATCAGAGCATGGGGGACTAGGGTTTGTTGGAGTGAGGGAAACCGTGGACGGGGTGGCAGAGGTGGGCCAGGCACCTCAGTGGATGCAAGGCTGTCCTCTGTGGTGGAGGGCACAGGGCTGTGGGCACTTGAAGGAGGCAGAGCCTTTGGAGGAGGAGGAAGAAGGGTTTGGAAGGGCCTGGGGGAGCAGAGATCCCTGCCTTCCCCCAGTTCCTCTGCTCTAGCCCCAGAGCCCCACGTTTCTGATTGTCCTGGGATAGTTTTTTTCCATTTAGTTGTTTAGTACATACTTTTGAGCGCCTCCTGTGCGCTGGAGTTCCAAGTATGGGATACCAAGTGGAACGTGTAGGAAAGAATGACACATAAGCATGTAAACCACCGGCTCCTGATAAGTGCCAAGCAGAGAATTTGAATGTGAATAGGGCTACGTTCTTGTACCAGTTTTGGTTGAAGATTCAGGAGGATTTCCTGGAGTGACACACGAGTTGGTCTCAGTGACAGGAAGGAGCCTACATGCTGGTTTCCAGGCAGAAGGGCAGCTGACTGACAAGGACCATTAGGCACCTCCCAGCCCTGAAGGTGGTGACCCAGGTGACGTAAGCGGGCTGAGGAACAGGAAGAGCTTGTGGGTGTGGTGGGGAGGGAAGGCTTTTTTTTTTTTTTTTTAACCCATTCCTTTGGTGGCCATAAAAGGGTGAGTGTGTAGTGGAGGAGCCAGTTCAGGGTCTGGAGTAAGCGAGGCTCCAGGTGAGAAATGTTGGTGGCTGAAGGGCGGCCTGGGGGATGAGAGACAGCAGGAAATACAGGCTAGTTCCAGGTGTTTAGCTTGGGCAGCTGGATGGAAGGGGGGATGCCATTGACAAGCTGAGGGCTGTGGGGGCAGGGGCATACAGAATCAAGGGTGGCATGCCCAGGGGTTTCCGTCAGGCGCCTGTGGGTAGGGTGAGACTGCCTAGCAGGAGTGGGCGTGGAGGCTGGAGCTCTGTCCAAGGTCGGCCCCCGGCGGAGCTCTCCTCTGCTTCAGAGCCCTGTGGGGAGGCCACCACACTGTCCCTGGTTAGGATAGGGCTATCAGGACACTTGCTTCCTCCTCCTTCCTGCTCTCACAGGCAGAAGGCCTGCTTCCTCCCTGATGCCACTTGTCAGGGGGTGCTTCTGCCAAGCATTATCAGCACACACCTAGTGGATGTCTTACATTTTACTCAGTTTTCCACACTAACTGCCGGGGATTAGTGCCGGCCCCATGGGATGCCCGTGGCAAGTCCAGGTGGTCTGTGCTTCTTCCGGCTGCTCTGAATCAGGGCAGGACCCCTCTCCTCAGGTTCAGTAATGTTCTAGAGCAGCTCACAGAACTCTGGGAAGTGTTCACTTACTAGATCACCGGTTTATTGTAAGTGGACACAACTCGAAATGGCGAGGTGGAAGAGACGTACAGAACAAGGTGGGCAGGAGGGGCAGGGAGCTCCCACCTCCTCTCTCCCAGCATACTGTCCTCCATGTCTCCACACCTTCACCAGCCTAGAAGCTCTCCAAATCTGGTAGTTCAGGGATTTTTATGGGTGCTTTTGAAACCACGTGTAATAATTAGTCAAGCCCATTCACCTGCCTTCACTGATCAAGGTAGTTTTAAGACTTGGATATCCTGCCAGGAACACGTAACCTAAACAATGTTTGCCTGAGTTGTTTTCCGGGGCTTGGAGTCAGCTGCATCTAGTTTGAGCTGAGCCAGTTAAGGCTGGATAGGATCACTGACCCTTCAACAGGATAAGTAGGAATGTCCGCTTTGTGACCATTTGACATCGGAGAGTCAAAAACCCCACCCTCAAAACGTGCAGAGGGGAACTTCCCTGAGGGTCTGGACCCTGGTCCCTATAACTACTGAGCCCACATACTCTGGAACCCGCCCACCACAACTCAAGAGAAGCCCCACACCCTGCAGTAAAATACCCTGCATGTTGCAACTAAGACCTGATGCAGCCACATGAGTTAATGAATTTAAACTATGAAAACATGCAGAGGCCTGTATCCTAGTGTCTAACTAGGATACTGTGGATAAGAATAATCAGGATAACTGTGAAGATCGATTACCAATCTTCTTCTTTTTAACATTTGCTTATTTGACTGCACTGAGTCTTAGTCATTGCTTGCAAAATCTAGTTCTCTGACCAGGGATTGAACCCAGGCGCCCTGCATTGGGAGTGCAGAGTCTTAGCCACTGGACCACCAGAGAAGTCACGTTTTTCAATCACCTTTCCTCATGCTCCCCACACCTCTGACCCCCCTGCTTCTTTATTCCTGATCTCATAAATACCCCAAGCCACTTGCCTCTGGGGAGGTGGATTTGAAATCCATTGTCATCACTTGACTGTCTTGCAAATAAAGACCGGAAACCTCTTTGTCTAAGGGAGTTCTGTTGTATGGGGGCAAAACAAACCTCGTTGCCAGCCAGGAGGTTAATTCCTGCTGCTGCTAAGTCGCTTCAGTCGTGTCTGACACTGTGCGACCCCTTGGACGGTTGCCCACTAGGCTCCCCCATCCTTGGGATTCTCCAAGCAAGAACACTGGAGTGGGTTGCCATTTCCTTCTCCGGAGGTTAAGTCCAGAGGGACTTTTTGCCTGTGGTTAGTTGGTCCCTTGCCGGTCCTGAAAGACTGTGGACGAGTCTGAGCAGCTGCCTGGTCTATTTTTTCCAGGGACTGGCCCCTGGTCTCCCCAGGAAGGTGCTGCTGAGATTTGGTGCTTACTTTTGTTTTGCAGCAAAAAGACAGGTTTTGGGTTTTGAGTATCTGGGTTTGGAAGATGTCTTTTGGTTGAGTAACTTCCTTTAAAGAAACGCACTTGTGCTTAGATTGTTTGGCAGTCCTGTGCAGATTATGGGTTGGAGGCCCACCTGGCAGGATTTTGACAATCCTGACCAGATTGTACGGGCTGATTAAACCCTTAGCCGTTGGTAATTGATTCAGCCTCCAGCTCCTCTCCGCTCCCTGAAAGTTGGGAGGTGGAGCTGCAAGTTTCAACCCTCTAATCCTGTGGTTAATTCCGCTGGCAACCAACCCTCATTCATTGGTTATCCAAGGGCTTTCCAAACTCACTTCTTTAACTGACTCTGGTGTGGTGAAAGAGGTTTGTTATGAATAATGGGAGACATCCTTTCAGCCAGAGTTTTTTTTAGGAACTAGCAACAAAAACTCAGTATAACTAAAGATACCTGTTTAGCTCCTGTCATGTAGGAAATAAGGGTTTTAGGAGCCTGATGCCAGGAACGGTGGATGAAGACCAGTGTTTACATCTGTTACTCTGTCATAGCGTCACAGGGCCCTGCGATCTCCTCCTGCTCTCTCAGCTTCTCTGCGCCTGTGCCCTCTCCCTGTGGGGTGGAGCAGGGACTCCCCTCTGTGCCTCCTCTCTGGTGCAGTCACCCTGAGACTGGCTGGGCTGGAAGTGGGTGTGTCTCTTCCCCTCTGTGAGCCTGGCCCACACTCCCAGTGGATACCAGCCAAGAGTTGTGGATGGGTGTTTGTGTCCTGATGGAGCTCATCTCGGACCCCTGAGGATTAGGGGTGCCGTGCCCAGTCGTAAGAAATGATAGTGTTTGTCACACAGTTGCTGATAAGAGCATCTCCTGTGTAAGGTTCAGGGGGTCAGCACAGCCTACCCAGCCTAACCGTGGGCCAGACTCAGCCTACCCAGTTTCTGTCTTCTTCAGCTCCTTTCATGCAGAGTTAAGGCATTTCCATAGAGACCCTGTGACCCACACGTCCCAAATATTTACTGACTGGCCAGAAAAGGAACAAAGCTTGCCAGGCCCTGCCCTGCACAATTCGTTGCCCTTATAGGAAGAACTACATAAGGAATTTGTCTAGATCTAATAAATGCTAGTGGCTTCACCGGGAGATTGCCTTACTTTTTCCATATGAAAGATGCAAATCCGATAATGGATCCTGTCTTCCTTTGTGCTTTGCCTTCTAACAAGCTGCCCTTAGTACTTAATAATTACCCGGTCTTTATTGCCCAGTCCTAATATGCTTCATGTTGTGTTGTCTTATTTTATTTTTCTGTGTTCTGACCACTGTTGTGCTCAGCTCAGAGAAACAAATGTCTAAAAAGCTTTTTTCATTTTCCCATTGTCTGCTGGGGTAGCCCAGCACACAGCACACATCTTCCAGAAAACATACCCTTACTGTTTCTTTAGTCCTGACGGAATATTTTGAGAGTCTAAATACAAACCCAGACCATTTTGACAATTTCTCCTTTACTTTTTTTTTCATATTGCTACCAGGATGTTATAGTAATAATTTTGATTACAATAGATAATTTTTTAGTGGGGTGTGTATAGATTTGTTTTCGGGTTTTTTGTTGTCTTCCTCTAGAGTTTTATGTGTTGTACTATTAGTGATCACCTTTCACAGGGCAAAGAGTTCACAACTCATAAACTAAGCAAGACTTGGGCTGTCTGAGGACACAGGCCTGTCTGCTTCCACAGTGCTGGTGGCAGCAACTCTGCAGGTGTCTGAGTTGAGGTCCCTCAAAGCATTCCATCACAGTAAACCTGATGCCATCAAAGCCTTGTACAACATGAAAAATTTGTCCAGTTCTTACCTCCACTGAGTTTTGGAAAGTAAGGGTTCATGGTAGAACTGTTGTTGGTTTTTGTTAGTAATTTCAGGAGTGAAATGAACTCCATGTTTCTAAAAAAAGTAGTGTTCTTTCTGGTTCAGAGAGTGTTTACTGTCATTGTAATGCTTAAAAAAAACAAAGAAAAAAAGACCCTCAGGTTCTCTTGTTCTTGTTTCTGAGTTTGCCTGTAGATATTTGCTTTACTTTGACCAGGGGAGACCAGTATTGATGCTGCTAGTACCCCTCAGGGGAGGGGCTACATGGAATCTTCACAACCTGCAGGGTGTCTTCACCAGCCCCTTAAATCCTGTTCCTGTTAGAAATTTCCCTCTATCCAGGAGGAATTCTGTGAATGTGTATTGACCCTGTGGGTTGAGATGGCCTGGGACCGTATGTCTTTCCATCTTAAAAAAAGACCCACTTAAAATGAATCAGACATTTCAGATGCTTTGAGGACAATGATACACAAAAGTTGCTGCTGGATGCCTGTCTCAGACCCCACCTGGCCTTCCTGGAAAAGCCCTCTCAGAGCCAGGGCTCACATTCTATCTTCTGTCCCAGAAGATGTTCGTGGCACCTGGGCCAGCTTGCATCTCTCTGGGCCTGCTGTGTAGCTGGTGGGGCCTGACCCATGGCCTCAGACTCACTGCATAAGTCAACCATGGAGATAACACTCCCACTCCATCCCCACTCCACGCCTCCACAAGCGGTTTTGCACATGAGAATCCACCCCATCTCTGCCGGTGATGGGACCAGGACAGTCGTGGAGGTGCCCGGGTGGGGAGCAACTCTTGGCAGCCCTGCCCCATGTGTGGGCATCCTCAGTGGACATAGGAAGAAAGAGATCTCCGGACACTTGTTGGAAATTTGACAAAGTGGTTTTATGCTGTTGAATCTAACAATTAAAAAATTGGAGTGGTGTATTATGGGGTTTTTTTCCATTTTTTTCTAGCACTTTATTGTGTTTTTAAAAACATGTCTGTGCACAATGGACTGGACCCAAGAGCCGAGGAGCATGCTCCTGGATGGTGGATCTCCAGAGCTTCATTCCAGCTCCAGGAGTAGAGCATGGGGGTGGGAAGGGGCACTGGCTCTCCGGAGCCACGTGGGGCCGGCCAGAGCAGCCTCAGGTTTTTATTTGCAAAATAGCGAGAGCACTTCATGAAACTATTTTAAAGAACCTAGCTCTTGTAAGTGAGCAAGCAACACTCCCTGTCTTTCCTTCTTCTCTTCCCTCTGTGATCCTGCATTTCCTGTGTATTCCCTCTGCTGCAGGGTGAGCAGAGAGTAGAAAGAGTCTTTGGAGTCTGGGCCTGTGTGCCCTTGCCCTCCTGGACCCTAGGGGAGCTGCCTTTGGCTCTCCAGAATTCAGGGTGTGACCAGATAGCTGGTAACTAGTCAGAGCATCCTCCTGCCTTGGTGGCAGCAGGCGCTTAGGTGGGGATCTGAGGTGGGCACAGGTTTCCTAGCAGTGAACCCAATGCCCTCCTTCTCTTTGCTGCAGTTGCTGACATGCTGCCCCCACCCTCGGAGCAGGACCTGAATGCCCTGCTGGCTCTCAAGGAGGAGGAGTGGCGAGCGCTGCAGGCTCAGCGCACCCAGATGCAGGAGGCGGCCCTGCAGGACACGCAGCGCCGACTGGAGGAGGCTCAGGGGAAGCTGCGGCACCTGCGGGAGGACTTCATCTACAACCTGCAGGTGCTGGAGGAGCGGGACCGGGAGCTGGAGCGCTATGACGCCGTGTTCGCCCAGGCCCAAGGGCTGGAGGAGGCCAGGCAGGCGGAGGTGAGCGAGCTCAAGATCGAGGTGGCCAAGCTGAAGCAGGCGTTGGCCAGCGAGGCCCAGCGGCTGGAGGGCATGCAGCAGCAGTACCAGCAGAGGCTGCAGGAACACCGCCTGGAGCTGGAGCGGGTCCACAGGTGAGGGCCAGCGGACCCCACGCCCCTGCCCTCCATGGGCCTCCTTCCCCACAGGGCTGCCCGGCTCCCACCTGCTCAGTGTTTGTCACAGGAAGGCAGGCAAGGCCATACCTGGACGTTTTTCTCTGGGTCCCAGTGCCGCTGAAATTAGTGGAGATTGGTTTAACTATTTGAAATTTTTTCCGTGAGTTACAAATCTGAATTATTGTAATAAAACATATTTGAGCTTATAATTACAGTAAGTCCTCTACATATGAATGGTATTCTGTTCTGAGGGCTTGTTTGTAAGTCCAACAAACTTAGTCTAGGTACAGCTGGTAACTAATCAGAGCATCCTCCTGCCTTGGTGGCAGCAGGCACTTAGGTAGGGATCTGAGGTGGGCGTAGTAGTAGTAATACTGTACTGTAATTGGTGTATAGTACTTTTCACACAAATAATACATAAAAAACAAACAAAAAATAAAACATATAGTTGCTTTACAGTATTGTGTTTGTTTCTACTGTACAGCAAAGTGAATATATGTGGGTATATATATATATATATACATATTTTTTAATTTCCTTCCCATTTAGGTTACCACAGAGCTCTGAGTAGGGTTCCCTGTGCTCTACAGTAGGCTCTCACTAGATATCTTATCCATTCTATCAATAGTGTATATACGGTCAATCCCAATCTCCCAATTCACCCTGCTTCCTCTGCTTTCCCCATTGGTATTCATATGTTTGTTTTCTACGTCTGTGTCTCTATTTCAGCTTTGCAAATAAAATCATTTTTACCATTTTTCTAGATTCCACATATAATGTTAATATGTGTTATTTGCTTTTCTGTTTCTGAGTTATTTCACTCTGTGTTACAGTCTCTAGGTCCATCCATGTCTCTACAAATGACCCAACGTCGTTCATTTTTATGGCTGAGTAATATTACACTGTATATACGTACCACTTCTTTATCTATTTCTCTGGCATTTTTTTGCTTGGTTGTGTTTTTGTCATTTTTAAAAATTTTTACTTTTTAGCTGCACCATGCAGCATTGTGGAGTTTTAGTTCCCTAATCAGGGATTGAACCTGCACCCCCTGCATTGGAGACGTAGAGTCTTCATCACTGGACCACCAGCGAAGTCCCTGCCTCTTCCTCTGTTGGTGGTCATCTAGGTTGCTTCTGTGTCCCGACTATTGTAAATAGTATTACAATGAACATTAGGGTCCATGTGTCTTTTTGAATTGTGTTTTTCTCTGGTTATACGCCCAGTAGTGAGATTGCTGGGTCATATGGTAGTTCTATTTTTAGTTTCTTAAGGAATCTCCATACTGTTCTCCATAGTGGCTATATTAATTTACATTTCCACCAACAGTGTGGGAGGGTTCCCTTCTCTTCATACCCTCTCCAGCATTTATTGTCATGGGTTTTTGATGATGGCCTTCTGACCAGTGTGAGATGATACCTCATCGTAGTTTTGATTTGCGTTCTTGTAATAATTAGTGATTTTTGAACATCTTTTCTTCATGTGTTTGTTGGTCACTTGTGTGTCTTCTGTGGAGAAATGTCTATTTAAGTCTTCCGCCATTTTTTTTTTGAGCTACATGAACTATTTGTATATTTTGGAGATTAATATTTTGTCAGTTGCTTTGTTTGCAAATATTGTCTCTTATTCTGAGGGTTGTCTTTTCATCTTGTTTATGGTTTCTCTTGCCACTATTATTCAAAATAGTTTTGAAAGTCCTAGCCATGGCAATCAGAGAAGAAAAAGAAATAAAAGGAATCCAAGTTGGAAAAGAAGAAATAAAACTGTCATTGTCTACAGATGACATGATACTCGACATAGTAGTAGTAGTAGTGGTAGTTTAGTCGCTAAGTTGTGTCCGACTCTTGTGAGCCCGTGGCCTGTAGCCTGCCAGGCTCCTCTGTCCATGGGATTTTCCAGGCAAGAATACTGGAGTAGATTGCCATTTCCTTCCCCAGGGGATCTTCCCGACCTAGGAATTGAACTCGGGTCTCCTGCACTGCAGGCAGATTCTTTACCAACTGAGCTACAAGGGAAGCCCGATACTCTACGTAGAAAATCCTAAAGAGGCCACCAGGAAACTACTAATAGCTAATCAATGAATTTAATAAAGTTGCAGAATACAAAATTAATACTCTGTAATCTTTTTCATTCCTATACACTAACAGCAAAAGATCAGAAAGAGAAATCAAGGAAATAATCCCATTTTCTGTTGCAACAAAAAGAAGAAAATATCTCGGAATAGACCTACCTAAGGAGGTAAAAGACCTATATGTACTAAGCTATAAGATACTGATTAAAGAATTCAAAGATGACACAAGCAGATGGAGAGATATACAATGTTCTTGGATTGGAAGAGTCAATATTATGAAAATGACTATACCACCCAAAGCTATCTACAGATTCAATGCAATCCCTGTAAAATTACCAATGGTATTTTTCACAGAACTAGATTAGCAACAAAAACAACAAAAATGACAATTTGTATAGAACCATAAAAGGCCTGGATAGCCAAAGCACTCTTGAGAAAGAGAAATAGAGCTGAAAGAATCAGGCTGGCTGACTTCAGACTGTACTACAAAGCTACAATAATCAAGAACCTATGGTACTAGCACGAAAACAGAAATATAGATGTGTGGAGTAGGATCAAAAGGCCAGAGATAAACCCATGCACCTATGGTCACCTAACCTCTGACAAAGGAGTCAAGATTTTTGATGGTGGCCATTCTGACCAGTGTGAGGTGATACCTCATTGTAGTTTTCATATGCATTTTTCTGATAATCAGTGATTTTGAGCATCTTTTCATGTGTTTGTTGGTCCATATACAATGGAGAAAAGATAGCCCCTTCAATAAGCAGTGCTGGGAAAACTGGACAGCTACATGTAAAAGAATGAAATTAAAATACTCCCTAATACCATACACAAAAATAAACTGAAAATGGATTAAAGACCTAAATGTAAGGCCAGACACTATAAAACACTTACAGGAAACATAGGCAGAACACTTTGACATAAATTGCCACAATCTCTTTTTTAAAAATATTTATTTATTTAATTTTGTCTGAGATGGGTCTTCTTTTCTGCGAGGGCTTTTCTCTAGTTGTGGTGAGTGGGGGCTGTTCTCTAGTTGCGGTGCTCAGGCTTCTCATTCTGGTAGCTTCTCTTGTTGAAGAGCATGAGATCTGCAATATAGTTGCAGCTATCAGGCCTAGAGCATAGGCTCAATAGGTGTGACACACGGGCACACATGCTTCGAAGCATGTGGGATCTTAGTTCCCTTACCAGGGATTGAACCCATGAATCCTGCATTGCAAGACAGATTCTTAACCACTGGATCATCAGGGAAGTCCCAGAAAACATTTTTAATCTTACAGTACAGTACCAGCCACATCATCACCGCTGCTTTTATGCTTGCTTCTGGACATCCCGGGGTTGAAATAAAGATACTGTACTACTGTACTCTGCACAGTACTGTAAAGTACCCAAAAGCACAACCACGTGTCGAGGATGCACCCACATGACAGTGTACACCAGACACGTGAACTAGCTTATGTGATTGGACTTGCAAACACACGTTCACATCTTGGAAGTTTCGCCACTTAGAAGGTCCGTATGTAAGGGACTTATTATTTTAATGATGTGAAATATATATTAAATCCAAAACTAAGTGAGCTGACTTGAGGCAGGTTGACTGAGACCCTGAAGCTGTTGTCAGGCCTGTGGCCTCCGCTCACGATGAGAAAGGACAGGCCTCAGCTGCATGCTCTGCTGCAGCCTTGATGTGCTTTATATTGTTTTGTGAAGTGTCTCCCCAGGACTTACGCTCATTCGTTTTTACCAAATTTGGGACATTTTCAACCATTATTTCTTTGAAGTACATTGTTGGCCCCACCCTCTTTTTCCTTCCTTCCTGGGACTGCAGTGATGACAATGTGAATGCTACATCTTTTGTTATCCCACAGGTCTCTGAGGCTCTGCTTATTTTTTTCAGCATATTTCTTTATGTTATCAGGTTAGGTAACTTTTGTCATTCTCTGCTTCTTTTCTGTAACATGTTCATTCTGCCTTTGAGCCCAACTAGAGTGTCCTTTGTTTTGGTTACTGTACTTCTTAGTTCTCAAGTTTCCATTTGATTCTTTGTTATATTTTCTTTTTCTTTTCTGAGAGTTTCTGTTTTCCATTTGTCCCAAGGCTGTGTGAAATTGCTTGTCAGAGGATTTTTATGATGGCTGCTCTAAAATCCTTGTTAGATCATAACAGCATCTGTGTTATCTTGGTGTTAGCATCTATGGATTGTGCGTTCTCATTCAAGTGGAGAGTTCCTGGTTGTTGGTATGACCAGTGACCTTTGTGTTTCTTTTTTCTTTTTTGGCCACACTGCTTGGCATGTGGGATCTTTATTCCCCAAACAAGGAATAAAAACCTGTGCCCCCTACAGTGGAAGCAGAGAGTCCTAATCGCTGGACTGCCAGGGAAGTCCTGGTATGACCGGTGACTTTTGATTGTATCCTGGGCACTTGTGGGATTGTCCTGAGAGCCTGGATCCCATGTCATGTTCTCTTCTGGAGATAGTCACCTGTCCGGGTATAGCATGCGGGTCCCCTGGGTCCTGCCAAAGCCACTCTTGCAAAGAAGAAGCATTACCTGTCACCTCACACTTGCAAAGGAGACCCTGCAAATGTGTAGTTTGGAGACTATTCAGTGTGCCTTTTCTTAACGCTGAGCTTATTTTTTTTTTTTACATAGTGACAGGAACAATGAGCTGGATCAGCAGCGGGAGCAGTATGGGAACCTGAAGTGGAAGCTGGAGAGGAGGCTCAAGGAGCTGGATGGCGAACTTGGCCTGCAGCGGCAGGTAGGGTGGCGGATCTGCTGCTTCTTCAGGGCCGTTGTTTCGTTGGTCGTATAGTATCAGCCTACGATCACGGGTTTGCACTTTGTGGTGATCTGTGGGGAAATGTGACAGGTTATCTAAATCTTCTCTGTGGTAACTCCCCCAGAGTTCTCTTTTCGGTAACTCCCCCAGAGTTCTCTTTTCCTTGGAAATGAATAAACATTTCGTCCTTTATTTACTTGAGAAAGAAGTATTATGAAGTTAGGGTTATTTACTGTGGAAGAGAGCTGGGAACTCAAATTGTGATAATTGTATTTCTTTCAACAAGCACTAAATGACCCTAAGTTTAAATATAGCTGTGTCAACTGACAGGAGACACTTAAACCTGTCTCCGAAATTTCTCCTCGGTGTCCCTGAAGCTCAGCCTACACATCTGAGGGACTCCACTATGTTGGAGTTTGGGTGAAGGACATCCTTCACTCTTAGGGCTGAAGTCCATGTCTGGCAGGGCTGCGTGTGTGCAGCGACATGGGTCCCCTTGTTTTCCTTCCAGGATGTACCAAGCTTGTTGTAGCAGCAGCTGGTGTTTATGGAAACCGCCTCATGTAGCTCCTTGTGTGTGTGTGTGAATTTGTCTGCTCAACACAACTGAGATACCATTTTGTTCTGCATTTTGCAGATAGGGAACCAAGGTCGAGACATTAAGTAACTGCCCAAGATCCCCCTCAGTAAATGGAGGAGTCGTAATTTGAGTCCAGGATACTTCCAGCGTGTGAACTCTTAGGCACTGTCCTCCTGCTGTGGGTTAGCGACTCATGACTTATTTTTAGACCTGTGTCTGCAATATTGGAGAGGAGCTGGATCTGGAAGTCAGCCTGTCTGTGTCTCCACTTCTGCCCTCCTTGGAGTAATAGTGACTGAGTGATCTGGAGTGATCTGACCTTGGCCCCTGGTCTCCCAGTGGATGTGCCACAGGGCGGATATGAACTTTGTGCCTGCCTGTGCTGGCCTGTCCTTTCTTGGCACTGGGGTCAGCAGTTCTCAAGGAGGACAGACCGGTCAGCTAGTGGACTGAGGCATGAGTGCCAGGCCCTCCATCCCATAGCATGGCATCGGTGCCCTGAGATAGGACAGCATCCTGATGGGCTATGCCCGTTGGGATGGAAGATAGCCATGGACACAATTGTCCTTATGACTGAGCTTTCAGGCCCGGCCATATCTACTAACCACTACTGGCGCAGGAGGAGGCCCTGTCCCCTCTGGAAACTCGAATTTCACTGTCCACGATGCTGCCATCACTCAAAACATTCTTTAGAGCTTTTGACATTTCCTGCAGAGGACTTTCCTTTGGAGTCCTTGGGGACCAAAGAACATTGTCTCTTATGGGCGGGTTTGACTTTAGGAAACATCCAAGGTCACTGGGGGCTGAGCTGGGCGATCAAGAGACCAGCTGTGACTCATCTAGGTCATGAGGTTTCCTCAGGTGTTGTTGGAGTCTCTTCCAGAGAAGGAGTTTCAGAAGGGCTCTGGGTGGCGGTGGAATCATCCCTGTTAGCAGGGCAGTCAGTGGCACGTGGAGGCAGTGGTGGCCCTGGTGGGTGTTGTGGTCACTAATCTGGGTCTCTGGGTGACTTCCCAGCTTGTCCACACTCAAAGAAGTCCTTACTGTGACTCAGGCTTGTTCAGGCTTTGAACCCCCTTGTCCACAAGGAAGGCCCCTTCAGATGTGCGTTTTCATACCAGCCCTGTCTCTTGCAGGAAGGAAACTTGATGTCTGGCCTCTCTGACTGTAGGCTGTGTCCAGGACTGCTGCTGGGAACCTGGGCAGCCTTTGCTGCCTAGTGTGGTTCAGGGCCAGCTAGGGCCCATGCCAGCCTTGGGGCTCTGCTGCCTGTGCCCGACCCTGTGACTGAAGGAAGGGTATTATGCACTCATCAGCTTTGTGGCTTCCCTTGGGCTGGTTTTCTGTCTCCTTTTTCTGAAGATCTTTGTCCTCATTACTGACTTGTCAAAGGTAGAATTGATTCAATGGTAATGTTGATAATTACCATGAAAAAAGAAATGTAAGACGACGGGAGCCGAGTTAGTCTGTTTAATGTTTATTATGTCTGCAAGTTGTAGACCGTGGACATGTGTTTTCGTTATTGGTTAGCAGTCCCAGGATCAGAAGCCTCTAGAGGATAAACAATGATTATTGATTTATTGATTTATTCATTCATTTAACAAAGAGATTTCGCCAGGCACCTTCCTGGGCCCTGGGGTTAGGGCTGAGCACTAGCCCCACCTGCCCTGGGAGTGAGCTGGCCGTCGGGGATGCAGTGAACACCTGAAAAGTACAGTCTCTGGCTATAGCATCCTGGGGGCATCACCTGTGTGACACAGGGAGGCAGCGTGAGGTGGAACTGATCTTTAATAGGCAAATCAGGGCACCCTGAGAAGAGGACTTGTGAGCCCAAGTCTGCAGGTAGCATCAGAGTTCAAGTTCAAGGAATCTGAGGTGGGGCTGTGCTCCAAGTGAGGTGAGAAACTCTTGGGGGCTTGTGAGCCAAGTCAAGTCTTTAAAAGATCCTCTGCTGTGGGGTTGAGGACAGACTGTGGGGCTGGGGAGGCAGGGAGACACAAGAGGGCTGCCGCAGCCCTAGACGAGAGGTGGGGGACCTGGCAGGTTCTAGATACACCTAGAAGACAGAGCCAGCGGCCATGCTGATAGAGCAGCTGGGATGAGAGGCAGGCACCGAGGACGCGCCTGCTTTGGGGCTGAGTGCCTGGCGGGACGACTTGCCACGTATTGAGATGGGGGAACTGCACAGGAAGGATGGGGAGGGCTCTTGGTCAGGCTGTGTACAAGGAGGTGACTCCTGGGCTCCCAGGAAGACACGCAGGGAGGTTGGGGCAGAGGGAGGCGGTCACAGGAAGCTTGGGGCTTCCCCAGAGGGTGGCTGTAGACAGAGGAGCCAGCTGTCCAGGCTGAACCTTGAATTCAAGAACAGGGAAGTTTAGGGGACATGGTCACAGGGCAGAGGTGTGGCTTGGGGACTAGCAGGAGAGGGACCCCCAGGAACAAGAGAGGAAGGTGGTCAGAAGGCGGGCCTGAACCTTGTACCTCTGGGATGAAGTGGGGATGGGGAGTGCAATGGGTTTCTTGTTTCCTCACTAAGGACCCTAAGTGCTTACCTACTGGTCTGAGCCAGGCTCTGCCTGTGCGAGGGCTTCCTGCCCCCTGGCGGCCACAGCCTGCACAACTTTGAGCAGAAACCAAAGGCTTCAGTATTTTGTAGTGTTAGCAGTCAAAGTAATGCTCAAACTTCTCCAAGCCAGGCTTCAACAGGATGTGAACCGTGAACTTCCAGATGTTCAAGCTGGATTTAGAGAAGACAGAGGAACAAGAGATAAAGTTGCCAACATCCGTTGGACCATTGAAAAAGCAAGAGAGTTCCAGAAAAACATCTACTGCTTTATTGACTACACCAAAGTGTGGATCACAACAAACTGTGGAAAATTCTGAAAGAGATGGGAATACCAGACCACCTGACCTACCTCCTGAGAAATCTGTATGCAGGTCAAGAAGCAACAGTTAGAAATGAACATGGAACAACAGACCGGTTCCAAATCAGGAAAGGAGTATGTCTGCCTGTATATTGTCACCCTGCTTATTTAACTTATATGCAGAGTACATCATGCGAAATGTTGGGCTGGATGAAGCACAAGCTGGAATCAAGATTGTCGGGAGAAATATCAATAACCTCAGATATGCAGATGACACCACCCTTATGGCAGAAAGCGAAGAACTGAAGAGCTTCTTGATGAAAGTGAAAGGGGAGAGTGAAAAAGTTGGCTTAAAACTCAGTATTCAAAAAACTAAGATCATGGCATCTGGTCCCATCAGTCAGTTCAGTTCAGTTCAGTCGCTCAGTCATGTCCGACTCTTTGCGACCCCATGAATCGCAGCACACCAGGCCTCCCTGTCCATCACCAGCTCCCAGAGTTTACCCAGACCCATGTCCATCGAGTCGGTGATGCCTCTGTCATCTCATCCTCTCATCCTCTGTCGTCTCCTTCTCCTCCTGCCCCCAATCCTTCCCAGCATCAGGGTCTTTTCCAATGCGTCAACTCTTCGCATGAGGTGGCCAAAGTATTGGAGTTTCAGCTTCAACATCAGTCCTTCCAATGAACACCCAGGGCTGATCTCCTTTAGGATGGACTGGTTGGATCTCCTTGCAATCCAAGGGACTCTCAAGAGTCTTCTCCAACACCACAGTTCAAAAGCATCAATTCTTTGGCTCTCAGCTTTCTTCACAGTCCAACTCTCACATCCACACATGACTACCGGAAAAACCATAGCTTTGACTAGATGGACCTTTGTCGGCAAAGTAATGTCTCTGCTTTTTAATAAGCTGTCTAGGTTGGTCATAACTTTTCTTCCAAGGAGCAAACGTCTTTTAATTTCATGGCTGCAGTCACCGTCTGCAGTGATTTTGGAGCCCCCCAAAATGAAGTCTATCACTGTTTCCATTGTTTCCCCATCTATTTGCCATGAAGTGATGGGACCGTCTAGTCAAGGCTATGGTTTTTCCAGTAGTCATGTATGGATGTGAGAGTTGGACTGTGAAGAAAGCTGAGAGCCAAAGAATTGATGCTTTTGAACTGTGCTGTTGGAGAAGACTCTTGAGAGTCCCTTGGACAGCAAGGAGATCAAACTAGTAGATCCTAAAGGAAATCAGTCCTGAGTATTCATTGGAAGGACTGATGCTGAAGCTGAAACTCCAATACTGTGGCCACCTGATGTGAAGAACTGACTCACTGGAAAAGACCCTGATGCTGGGAAAGATTGAAGGTGGGAGGAGAAGGGGACAACAGAGGATGAGATGGTTGGATGGCATCACCGACTTGATGGACATGTTTTAGCAAGCTCCAGGAGTTGGTGATGGACAGGGAAGCCTGGCATGCTGCAGTCCATATGGTCACAAAAAGTCGGGCACAGCTGAGGTACTGAACTGAACTGAGCAGTCAATCTCAATGATTTTCATATTCTGATCCCAATAAGCGTTACTTGTGTGACCCCCTTATACTTCATCTTGCTTCTCAAGGGATTAAAAAAATGTATGTTTTCAATTGTACCATGCAGTGTCTCTGAGGCCCCCACCCTCAACTTTCAGAGGAGGGGAGGGAGCCTGCCATGCATTTATCACAGGGAGGTGGCAGAGACACACCCGTTCTTGCCCGCATGCTCTGGCTGGGCTCAGCCTTCCTTGACCCTTTCCTTCTGGTAACTGGGTCTGTCCAGCTCTCTTCAAAAGCAGGGCCCTCATTACTTGGTCAGAAACCTGGAATCCTGCTAGTGTGCTGTGCTTCTCACGCACTGTGCCTTCCACGTGCTGTGCTGGGCGGGCTCAGCCTGTCCTCACAGCTCCTACATGGGCTGGGCCTCCTGTCTGTCCACCCCGTGTTAACCTGTGCTCACCCTAATGACGAGTGTCAGGTAAAGTCACCATGAGGTTTTAGGGCAGGAGAGATGGTTAGAGTCAGACTAACTCTAGGACATGCATTTCAGTTTGACTCTGTCCCTCGGTGTGATTTCTGCATCTGTATCCAGACCTCCTATTCAAAGGCCACATCAGCCATGCGTGTCTGCTCTCCTGACACCACTGGAGACAGGACTGTAAAGGATGAAGGACAGTGAGAACCCATAGCAGTGGCGGGAGCAGGAGAAGGGCCTCAGCACTCGGATGAGCCTGCGCCTTCCCTGGGGTGGGGGTAGGGGCAGCAGGGGGAGGGGACCTGTGGGAGACGCACTCCGTGGACCTACAGACTCAGAGATCTTAGGCTCAGGATGTTGAGGGCTGTGCATGTGCAGGTGGAAGTCTGTATTTGGGGCCACGAACCCCACTCACATGCAGATAGAGTGCCCAGCAGCCAGGGAAGTGCCCTTCCTCAGGCAGAAGCTCAGCACAAATTTCTTGAAACAAATTGAATCACTCATGGGGAGAAGGAAGGCAGCTGTGTGGGCCCAGGTACCTGCTGCGTAGATCTAACCTTAGGAAGATACCACCCTCAGTCAGCTCTGCCAAGATTCAGCTTCATTAAGCTGTCATTTCCTACAGTCCACGCAACCATATTGTGTGCAGTTTGACAGTTTTAACACAGCCAAGATAACAGCCAAGAGAGAACTTTACTACCACCCAAAGTTCTATGTGCCTCTTTGAGGTCAGGGAGCAGCGCCCCTGGCCCTAGCCCCACCAGCCTGCTGCCTTCCGCTTGCAATGAGAACTGGCTTTTCAGAGAGTCCTATGAGAACGGAGCCTCGAGCCGTTGCCCCTTTTTGTCTGGCTTCTCTCTCAGCGTGACGTGTCTGAGGCACATGGATGTCGTGGGGTTGGCAGCTTGTTCCTTCTTGGTGCCTGCCGGTGCTGTGTGTTGCGTGGAGGTGCCAGTATGTTTCCATTCTCTGTCAGCTCACACTTTGGACACTTGGGTCTTTTCCACTTTGGGGCCAGTTTGAATAAGGCTGCTGTGAGCATTCTTGGCTGTCTTTGAATGGACACAGGCTCCACGACCAGGAGTGCGATTTCTGGGACGTGTACTACGGCTCTGTCTAACTTTTTGAGAAACTGCTGAGCCACCCTTTAGGATGGTTATAGGGTCACATCCCATCAGCTGCAGATTAGAGTTCTAGTCACTTCCCGTCCTTGCTCGCACTTAGTGTTGTTAGTAGTCTAGTGGGTGTGTAGCTGGGGATTAAATGCGATTATCCTTGATCAGAGTTTAAGCGTCTATTAACGTGCTTATTGGCCATTCATATATCCTTGTGAAGTGTCTGTTCAGCTTTTTTGTACTTAAAAAAAAATTGGGTTGTCTTCCTATTATTGATTTGTGAGTTCTTCATGTATACTCCAGAAATAAATCCTTACGTATATTTTTTTTTGAATATTTTCTCCCGTTCTGTGCCTTACCTTTTCCTTTTTGTAAGTCTTAATTTCAACATCCTAGTGAACTATTTATTGCCTCATTCTTGAGTAGGAGCGTGTAACTGAGGCAGTATTACAAGACAGAGAAATGCCAGCAACCCAAGAAGAGGCCCAGAGGAACAGGGAAGGTGATTCCTGAGACAGTGATCCTAAAACCCACCGTTGTGTGATCAGTCCAGGTGTGGGGCAGCAGGGTGGGCCCTGTGGACCCGCCCGTGCTAGGTCTGCCTGTGCGCGGTGTCTGGTTGTCCATGTTGGGCTGGTTGTCTGCACGGATGGCTCTGGTGCTATGGCCTCCTAGGCCCCACAGGCGGTGCCAGTGATCCTGCAACTGGCATCAGCCTGGTCCCGGAGGTTGGGTCAGGAGAATAGCTGCCTTCCTGCTCCTGGGGCAGAGGCTGGCTATTTCCCTACTCCTCACAGGACTCTTCCTTGTCCCTCCCCTGAGGTGAGAGTTCAAGCCTGCAGGGGTGGCAGTGGCAGGGAGGAGGGGGCATGGGCTGGGAACTGGATGAGACCAGCCATTCATCCCATTGTGTCTTCACTTTCAAGTGCCTCAAGGCCCGTTGTGGGGGCTTCCTGTGATCAGTGCCCCCAGGAATGTATTTTGCATCCATAACTCAGGATGCTAGGAGGAAGGGCCAATCAGAACAAGAAAGAATTTTGACAATTACAAGTACATATAAAGGAATAAATTCAGAAGATAGAAAAAAGACACAGGAAGTCCACCAGAAAATTTAAGAGACATGGAAGATAAGTCCAGGATTCATCTAACAATATGAATTCCGGAAACATACAGCAAAGAACGGGAAGAGATCAGATTGTCAAGTAAACGGTGCAGTTGCTTCTCAGGGTGGGGACTTCAGACTGAAACCCCCACCCTCCCCAGAGCCATGAACGACAGTGTGTCAGAGAAACAAAGAGGAGATGCTACAAACTTTTAGAAAACCTATAAAGCAGAGCCTGGCTCCAGCTCCTCAACTGTGGCTTGGAATAGACTTGAAACGGTCTTGGCAGTGATGTCAGACCACAGCCCTGGAGTGTGAGGGTGTGAATGCCTCAGGCTAGGCAACAGCCTCTCAGGAGGTTACTGGAGTGTAACTACTGAGTAAGCTCTGAGCAGCACCTGTGGGATAGGGCCGAGGGGTCAACCTTTAGCTGCCTTTGTTTCCCTTCTGAGTTTAGAACTTTGAGAACCAAGAGATGGAGTGGAGAATGCTGCCAGGAGAAGGAGGGTCTGAGCTGGGTGGGCTCCCTGGATCTCCAGGACAGGGTGGCTCCAGTCACAGGGCCCAGCTGGCAGCCTCACACGGAGCCCATGAGCCTGAGAGAGGTGGGGCAGGGGGTGGCTCCCGCTCCCACAACTGGGAGAAGGCCCAGTGGGGCCAGGGATCCCGGGACTCTCACCCTGATGCGAGCTCTCAAGGCGGGGAGGGGGCTCCTTTCCTGCAAGAGTAAACAGAGAGAGGGGAAGAGGGCATCAAGGGATCCTGGGGACTGCCTGGGGAGCTGTGAAGGGCAGGCCTGGATACCGGCTGTGGGGCAGCCCAGGGAGAGGAACCCCAGGAGAGGAAAGAATCATGCCGTGGGGTGTGTCCTGGGAAGCGGACACCACTCAGGAAACAGGAGAGAACCAGAGAAGTGGCGGGGGAGGGGGAGGAGGGGAATTGAAAACTCAGAAAAACAATGAGGTGGGAACCATCATAATTGTTCAGTGTTGGGTGTGCAGTGAATCACTAGTATAATAATTTAGGGACTTTTGGATTCAGCCTGTGAGTGAGGCATTCACAGAGCCGGGGGTGGAGCCATGACCCTGGCTGGGGCGTGGGGTGGGGCTGCTCAGGAACCCAGCTGGTAGCAAGGAGGACTGATGGGGAAGAATGGCATTTTTTTTTTAAAGACATAGACGGAACCAACAGCTAACTGCTAGGAGGGGTGGTTCTGGGTTCACAGGCCTCTGCTAACCTTTCCTTGTGGGTTTGCTAGCTGCTCTGTCTGGGCGGAGCAAAACCCCACAGGATCACGGAGAAAACAGACAAACCCATGCCGAGGGTGAAAACACAGGCTCTCTGATGCTCTTCATCGGGTATTACGGGTCCCAGCCCCACCCTGACCGCATCCTCCATGAGGCCCTCTGCGTCCCTCCCACCCTCAGCGAGCCTGTGGGCCTCTGCCGGCCCCACTGTGCTTCTTTCACCACCAGCCCTTTTCTGTTCCAGGAGCTGCTCCAGGAGTTTGAGTCTGAAATGCAGAAGAGGGAGCATGAGTTCCGCCTGCGGGCCGACAACATGAGCAGTGTTGTCCTGGCGCACGAACTCAAGGTAGCGGGCACCCTCGGACTGTGACCGTTTCTTTGGCATAACTGAGAGGCCCCTGGCGAGTTAGAGTTCACACCAAGGCCTCCCCCTTTGTACGGGGGCTGGGGTCTCTACCATGCAGGTGACATGCTTGCCACTGTGCCCGCCAGGGCCCTAGTCAGGAGTAATGGCCACTCTGCCCAGCAGGAGGAGCACCGGTGCCACCAGTCTGGGTCTGGTTACCCTGACTTTGAGGAAGGGCCTCCCCCAGGAGAAACCGCCATCCCGCAAACCCTGTCCTTGGCCTGTGTAATCCTGTGACACCTCGGAAGGGGCCTGTGAGGAGGTGTCACTCGTCCCCCTATTTTCAGAAGGAGGCCTGTCAGCTGTTGGTGCTCCCAGCTATGGTGCTGGCTGCCGTCCATGAGCATGGCTTCTTTAAAGCACTGACCTGGCCAGGGCACACATGAGGAGCACACACACCTGGCCTTCAGCACCAAGACAGGGACCAGCCGGGAGGGGAGGGGAGGTGTGCGGGGGACAAAGAAGCAGGGCTAACGTCTGGCCCAGTCTTGCCACCCCAGCTAGTCACACCTGGGCAGCATCCAGCCAGGTGGATGGATGCTTGCCCTAGTGATCATCAAGGTGCCTCCTCCAGGCTGCTAACCTCCCACAGGGCCACAGTCCAAGGGGCAGCACTGGGCCCTGCCTGACCCTTGAACAAGAGTCTCTCTGACTTCCCCCTGGAAGAATGCTGTCCCTGTCACCCAGGGCCAGCAGGACTTTGAGGCTGGGGCTGCCACAAGGTGACCCCCATGAGGCCTCTTTGGGGATTTCTGAGCACCAGGGGACAGAAGACAAGCGGAACGCATGGGGCTAACCTATGCCTCACAGTGGAGTGGGCACTCCTGTGGAGAAGAGCGGGGAAAGGTGGGCTGGGGCATACCCCACTCCCACCTCCAGCTGCCATGAGATGGTCTGGTCCCCTGAACACCTGTCCCTGGAGGGCATCACAGCTTGTACACAAGTTATACACAAATTTGGGAGCAGCAATACCATCACCTCTACGTTATAGTCGAGGAACCCAAGGCCCCAGAGAAGCTATTTAAAAACTGAGCATGTGGCTGGGATTTGAGTGGGATCACTCAGCAGGGACCCACGTTCTTACAACCTCCACCTGCCTCTGTGATTCCAGTATCCAGATCATGGCCTAGTTGAGGTGCTGGGGTATGACTTGGATTCACACAGGGGTCTGCTCTCGAGGCTATGAGAGCATGTGAGGCGATTCTCACTGTTTTGTTGCTTCTCAAATTCCAGTCTTTCTTCTCTCCCTGTTCTGATACGATGGTAACACTTAACTCTTAACACCTCTGTTTGTTCCACTTACATCCTCATTTTGAATCCTCTTGTCGAAGATTAAACTGCTGAACAAAGAGCTTGCGGCCCTGAGAGAGGCCGGCGCGAAGGCTGCGGAGTCCCTTCAGGGCGCCGAGGTGGCGAATGCAGAGCTGGAAGACAGGCTGCAGCGAAGAGACTGGGAGCTCCGAGACCTGGCGGCCGTGAAGGATGCCCGGTGCGGAGCCTCCCCACCTCCCTGTGGGTGGATATGGCTGACGAGTGGTCTGGGCTCTAGCCCCAAGGCATCTGCCTGTCCCGGGTTATTCCAGGTTGGCTTTGCAGTAGCCTCGTATGTGCTTTTTCCACTAACATTTGCTTCTTTTTAGGATAAAAGACTTAGAGGGTAAACTTCACTCTATGCAGCTCACCAGGAAAAAAGAAGAGGAGACGTTTCGGAGGAAGTGAGTGTTTTCTGGCTCCAGTGTCAGTGTAGGGATAACGTCCCCCGACCACCTTGGAGGCAAAGCTTCCTTCTGTGGGACGTCAGCAGGGTCAGGCCTGCTCTTCCAGGATCGCCCCTCTTTTCAGTTCTAATGAACATATTTGTGTGTGTTTGGAGGAATATCATCAAAATGCTGAGAATTACAGGACACGCCTGCTGAAATGACTTGCTGAAAGCTGTCCAGGTTGACACCTTAGCGCTAGTATACTTGACCCATTGACACAAGTCACAGGAGCAAGGTGCACACAGATGTTCTGTGTCGTCACACTGCATGGCCCTGCAGAGTCATGTGCAGCCCAGGTGGCATTTATTTAGCCAAAGTGACAAGGATCCTGTGTTCCCTGGCGTGGGCAGTGTTGTCTGTGCCGTGGAGTCTTGGTGTTTTGCCTCTTGAAAATAACTAACCAGTGATCACATGATGATGCATTCAGAGATAACTCCTTCCCTTCACTAGCTGTCATGATCAAACACTTCTTGTGATTTGGTGAAAAAGAAAAGTATATCTTACCAGAAACTAATGGGTACAGCAACTGCTATGTGTATATTTTTTTGCTACTAGAAGGTGGAAAATACTGAACAGTTTGCAAGATGAGTAAGGTGAGGACTGATCGTAATTGGAATGAAAAGTACATCACATGACTTGATTAAATAAGGCTTAACCATCTCATCGAACAATGCTGAAAATTTGAAGAGAATGCTATAGAATTATATTTTTTAGGGCTTTTTACTTTTCACTGAAGCCAAATAGAATAAAAGCATAAAAAGTCATAGGCATCATGTCAGCATAGTGTTGCATGTCACCAGCAACACCCAGTGTATTTTCGAGACGAGTATCTGTTCCATTGACAGAATTTCGATAGGTTTGGCCTCTCTGACCAAAACAGACATGCAGCCTGCCTCCCAAGCCCCCAGTTCTTGGAAGTCTCCAATTCTGGGTTGAAAGCAGCTCAGCAGTTGGGGTAGCTGGGAAGGGAGGGCAGTTTGCACCTGCATTCTTCTTCCCTAGTCAGTGAGGGTTCTGCTGGTGGTGCTTTGCTGAAGCACCTGTTCTGGGTTCTTTTTCCCAAGGCACAAATATCTGCTCAAGTCTCTTTTTCCCAAGGACTGTGAGCTTGGGAGGGCGGGGGGCCAGTGTCTGAAAATCTCTCAGTCAGTGGTTCCTTATGAGGAATGAAGAGCAGAGAAAAGCGGGCAAAAGTGCCCTCTGGCAGGACGAAGGAGGTTCTGGGCTAGGGGTTCCAAAGCAGGGCCCATGTGAGCTGTTGGGGACCTCCCTGTGTTTCAGGCATGAGGAGCTGGACCATCTGGCCAGGGAAAGGGACGCTGTGCTGATGGCAGCAAAGAGCGCCCACGTGGAGCAGCTACAGGCAGCAGAGGCCAGGGCCCTGGAACTGCAGGCACGTTGTGAGAACCTAGAAGTACAGCTCCGCAGGGCCAAGTGGAAGCAGATGGACGCCACCAAGGAGAAGGACGCCACCATTGACAAGTGAGCCCGGGCCAAGGGCCTGGGTGCCTAGTTACCTGTTTCAGATGAAGGGAAGTGGGCACCGAGTGTTGGGAGCCACTCCTGCAGCTCTCCCGTCACTTTTCTTAACCATTCTCTTTCCTTTTGTTCCATTTGAAAGTGTATGTGGACGTATGTATGAACGTGTGCATTTATTTATTTATGGTAAAATACACATAGCAGGAAATTTACCATCTTGGCCATTTTTAAGTTCAGCGGCATTAAGCACATCCACGCTGTTGAGCAACCATCGTACCATTCGTCTCCAGAACCCTTTTCTTTGTAAAACTAAAAACTGTGCCTCTTCAATAATGATTCTCCATTCCCTTCTCCCAGCCTCTGGCACCCACCATCCCACCGCCCATCTCTGTGAATCTGACGGGCCTAAGGGCCTCACACGAGTGGAATCCCTGTGTCTGTCCATCTCTGACTGACTTATTCCACTCAGCGTGATGGCGTCAAGCTTCATCCATGTTGTTTTAGCAGGCATCAGAATGTTCTTCCTCTTTAAGGCTGAGTAATATCACATTGCTTGTATACAGCTACCTTTTGTTTATCAGTTCATCCATTGATGGTGATTTTGGGTGTTTCCACCTTTTAGCTGCTGTGACTAGTGCTTCTGTGACTGTGGGTGAGCAAATATCTGCTCAGGTCTCTTTTCAGTTCTTTTGGATGTGTACCCAGAAGTAGAGGTGCTAGATGTAACTTTTTGAGGATCTACGTTCCACAGTGATTGCACCATTTTCCACAAGAGTTCCAGTTTCTCCATAAACTAGTTTCTTTTTATCGTTTTTTTTTTTTTTTTTTAATTAAAAGTTCTTTTTGGACTTTCCTGTTGATACAGTGGATAAGAATCTGCCTGCCAATAAAGGGAACTCGGGTCTGATACCTGGTCCAGGGAGATTCCACATGCTGAGGAGCAACTAAGCCCCCACGCCACAACTACTGAGCCCTTGCTCGGGAACCCTCGAGCCACAACTACTGAGCCTGCCTGCTGCAACTGCTGAAGCCCGTGCACCTAGAGACCGTGCTTCACAACAAGAGAAGCCACCGCAATAAGAAGCCTATGCACCACAACTGGAGAGTAGCCCCCGCCCTCCGCAACTAGAGGAAACCCGGACACAGCAATGAAGACCCAGCACAACCAAAAATAAAATTAAAAAAAAATTTTTATTTAAACTATTTATTTTTTTGGCCATGCCATACGGCTTGCAGAATCTTAGTTCCCCAACCAGCAGTGAAAACACAGAGTCCTAACCACCAGACTGCTGGGGAATTCCAAACTAACTTCTTTTCAAACCCAGTTTTCTTTTTGACACCTAAGCCAGGGCATACACAGCCACTTGATCCCACTGTGCTTGGTGTCTCTGAAGGATCATTGTAACTGAAGCAGTAACTGAACTCAGCCTCTTGGCAGCCAGTGAGGAAGTGATCTTCAGAGAAGCTGTGTTTACGGAAGATGATTAAGACAAATAAGTCATTTGCAAAGCCTGCTGTTTAGCAACTGGCTTTTCCCCTTTGTTTGGGAAATATTTCTGTCTCTCTTTCTTACAGAGAATTCTCCGCCAAGTTATATTTCTACTGAAGGGGAAAATGGCTCAAACTATAAAATACCAGGAAGTCAAAGCTTATTCAGGAAAGCTTCCTTAGCTTTTTATTGTTTGATCTGTTAAACCTAGGAGGCAATAGTTGGAGGGTGAGGCGGCTCAGTCTCAAGGGTGTATGTCTCCCAGCCACTCCTTGTTTGGTTCCAACAAGCTCTCCCGGGGCCCTTCTCACAGATGGTGACTCAGAGCCCAGGGTCTGGGTACACAGACCTTCCTGTGGGGAGGCCTCCTGCCTCTGCTCTCTCCTCTTGGCGGGTCCACCATCACGTTCCTTCCCGCTTCCCCACTGGACAATCAAGAGGCCGTGACGAGCAGCATCAGTGGGTCCCCAGGAGAAGCCTTAGTGTCTGTATCAGCGTCTTTTCCTACCGAGACATACTCTTTACAAGTCAGCAACAAAATGGCCCATATTATGATTTTGTTGTCTCTTTGGGCCTATTTGTGCTGGTTTTCTTGTGACCATTAGTTTGTGGATAGCCGGGTAGAGAAACAATGAGCTGAGACAGTATTGTGAGAACCTGGTGTGTGTGTGTAACCATGCAGACATATAACCTATCAAAAGGAATATGGTGGGGCCAGAGGGCACTTTAACCTCCTGATATTCACAGCTCAGACGCAAAAAGAAGTAGATGAAATTAACTTCAATAACATTTTTTAACCCAGTATGTCCAAAATACCATCTCATTGTGTGCTTGAGTGCTCAAGTCACTTCAGTCACGTCCGACTCTTTGCGACACTATGGACCATAGCCTGCCAACTCCTCTGTTCATGGGATTCTCCAGTCAAGAATACTGGACTGGGTTGCCGTGCCCTCCTGCAGGGAATCTTCCAGACCCAGGAACTGAACCTGCATCTCCTGCATTGTTAGGCCAGTTCTTTACCACTGCTGCCACATGGGAAAGTAATTGGTTAATCAGCTATATCGCAATACAAAATGAAAAGTGTAAAGTTTGAGAAAAAAACAAGTAATCAAGTTAAAAATATTAATGAAGATGGATGCCTAAACTTGCCTGAGCAAATTGTGATTGAGGTATTTTGCATTTTTTGATGCTAAATTTTAAAGGCACATCTCAACTCAATTCAGACTGGCCACGTGCCTGGGAGCCCTGAATGGCCCTTGGCTCAGAGCTGGGCAGCGCTGGTCCAAATGCTGGACGGAGGCCAGGACTTGACAAGGGCAAGTTCTCTGCTCTCCAGAACACAGGCCTGCTTGTGCTGTCTTGGTTTTGGCAAAGTGGAGCGGGAACCAGGATCCCATTCATGGCCACATACAAAGCCCTGCTGTGTGCAGATCATCTCGTGAGAATTCATTAGAAATTAAGAAGAAATAAAAATATGGCTCTCAAGCTCCAGCAACTTCTCTTATAGTTGCAGAAGCCCAACACATATGGAATCATGAAGGATCAGGTCAGGGACTGTAATGGGAAGCCCAGAACAGACATCCTGCTTGATGCGTGGGGCCCGGGCAGTCGACTTTCCAGGGCTGTCAGCTGCTTCCCTTTCCTTGGGCCTTGCAGCAGAGTTGCCAGTGAGTAGGTGGAAGGGAAGGAGTGCTTTGGAATTCCAAGGCAGGCCAGGCATCTCGTGTCCTTTTGTCTTTCAGTGACACACAGAACAGAGAAGAACCTTTCATTTTCCTCTTTCATGTCAGACATTGGACACTCGAGCCTCTGGGGCTAAGTGTCTGGTGGGGCACAGCCAGGGTGAAGCCCAGAGTCCATGAGCACCCTGCCCACCTATACACACTGCCTCGTGTGGTCTTGGCTCTAGGTTGGCTCATGGGGTGGGGGGCAGCTTTGTCACAGGCTCCTGGGCCCCCTGATAGCTCAGTTGGTAAAGAATCCACCTGCAATGCCGGAGACCCCAGTTCGATTCCTGAGTTGGGAAGATCCTGTGGCAAATGGATAGGCTACCAACTCCCATATTCTGGGCTGGAGAATTCCATGGACTGTATAGCCCATGAGGTTGCAAAGAGTTGGACACGACTGAGTGACTTTCACTTCACTTCACCTGGGCCTCCATCTGCTACTTTTATCACCCCAACAACTTCATGGGACCACAGCAGGCACTGCCCCAGAGAAGGGGTACTGGGTGGACCTGGAGAGGAACAGCTGCAGCCCCTGTTCTGACACCAGCGGTGTGTCTGAGCTGGACGTGTTCTCAAGTTTCCAACATTTTGTAGCCCCCTGTGTTACTAGGATGAGCTGGTTTATTTTAGGTAAGAGGTCAGTATGAATCTGGACGTACTAGAAGTAATTTGTTTAAATCGTACTAAGAAAAATGACTTTTTCCAGTAGCTAAGAATAACACTGGAAATCTCACACTTGAAAGGTCTTAATCCTTTGAGAATGTGACACTTTTATTACATACTGTATCTAGGCAGGTTCAAAGAGGATGCCTTTTCCTAAGTTAGCAATAGAGCTGAAGAATCCTAATGCTTTACTGAGCAGCATGGCTTTCCTCTGAGCTGTGGGATTTTGTACATTTCCCCATACTCATTCCCCTTCTTCATTCCCACGCTGGTCTTTAAAGAATTTTCCCAAATGAGTTTCACTGCAGTCCTTTATGAACAGAGAACTCTGCTACTCAGAGTGATGATAATCCTGGCTTGACCAGGACTGAGGTTGTGGGACCTCCCCAAACCAGCTTACGCCCACTGCAGTGGGCTTTGCCTGTGAGCAGAGAACCCTACCCAGCCACCACATGTCTGTGCCAGGCGTGCAAGGGCACTGGGATGCCCGAGAGAGTGGAGAGCACAGGGCTCCTCAGTCAGGGGCTCACAGGCCTGGGGGTCACAGGGCCGGGATAGGAAGAGCAGAGCAGAGCCATCTCGTTCCTGTGGGGTCGGCTGACCTTTTGCCAAGGGCATTTTAAGCAGCACACCAGCCTTGATGTTGAGGCCTGTTTAAGCTGAAATGTTGAAAGAAGTTTCCCATGAGGGCAGCTGCTCCTTTCTCCTTCCTGTCTCTGCTCCTGTTTGGATGGAGCTTTTCTAAGTCTCAAGGCAATGCAGTCAGGACTTTGGTCTAAGACCTTGTAGACTGATGGCCGTTTGCCTTCCCATGGCTTGTCCACCTCTGTGCCGCAGTCCGTGGCCCACCCATGGGCCTGTGGCTCTGGGCAGTGGCCAGCGCACGACCATAGTATTTACCCCCCATTATGCTGAATGCAGCTTAGAAGGGAAACAGGCTGGAGTCACAAATAGGATGACTACCCTGCAAGCTTTGTGTGGTTAATATCATGGCTACTCTAGTCAATATCTTTAGATGTTTTTCTGAAGTTTTGCTTCTTGGGAGATTTATCAAATTTTTCGAGATTCTACCAATGAATGTAGAACCTTATCTTACTATTTAGTTTGGAGATACGTGTTGAATGTCTCTATGTGGAGGGACCGTGCTAGGCATGGCAAGGGGTGCCCAGGTGTGTCAGATGGTGCCTCAGGACCTCTGGCTCCAAGAGACATCTCCTGGCCCCAACTTCCCCACACCCTTGGTGTGGGCTTGGCATGCTACAGGTGTTAGTCAGTGCCTGTGCCGGTGGGAGGGAATGGGTGGATATTTCTTCTTTGTTAGGACCATTTCTTAATCTAGGCAGGGAAGTCTGTGCCCTGATGTGTGTAGAAGAGACCTTGATCTGCAGCATTTCCTCGGAGGACTGCGTGTGTGTGTGTGTGTGTGTGTGTGTGTGTGTGTGTGTGTGTGTTGTAAAAGAGGGCTTCGGTGAGAACCACGCCCACATTCATGTCGCTTCCCTTCTTGGTTTAGACTTCGGGAAGATGCATCAGCTCTAAAATCTGGCTGGGATGCCCAGATTGCTCAGCTATCCAAGGAGATGATCTCCAAAGACCTTCAGATTCAGTCATTGCAGGAAGAGGAGATGAAGCTGAAGGCACAGCTGGCCAGATGCCAGCAGGATATAGGAAGGTATGTGTGATGGAGGAAGGGGGCAGAGATAGGGGTGGCAGGACAGGTGGTCAGAGGTGGTCTTTCCCACAGAGCACAGTTCCCAGTCTGCACCAGGGCTGTAAAAGGGTGTGTGCTGTTTCGTTCTGTGTCAGGAATCATCTCTGAGTTCTGATTTGTTCTAGTGTCTTAGAGTCTTTTCCTATCAGCCAGAATGAACGCTTGAGTAAAGGTAATATTCTCTTTCCCAAGGAATCATTGAAATATAATAAATGTACCTGTTTTAACTGTACAGTTGATGAATCTTGACAAATACATACTGAAGTATGTGGTACAACCACCAATTCCATCAGGATATAAAACCCTTCCATCGCCCAAAGTCCCCTCACTCCCTGGCACGCTGTGGACTTCTGTCACTATGGGTTTCTCCTGTTCTGGAATTTCATCTGCGTAGAATCCTCCAGTTTATACTCTTTTCTGTCTGGTTTCTTTGGATATTTATTTGAATATTCAGATTTTCTATTTTCTATTTTGTGCATGTGTCACTTGGTAATTTGTGTCTTTTGATGAGTTTGTTCATTTCATCTTTGTTGACTTTACTGACATGAAATTGTTTATAATATTTCTTTACTTTCTCTCTAATATGTGTAAAGTCTGTAACAATGTCCTCTCCCCTTCTTGATATTGATGATACGTATTTTCTCTTTTCTTCTCATCAGTCTAGCTAGAGATCTATCCATTCTACAGATCTTTCCAAAGAGCCAGCATTTGGTTTCTTTGACTTTTTTAAGTGGTTTTTCTGTTTTCAATTTCAGTATCTACTCTTATCCTTATTATTGTCTTTCTTCTGTTTTCTTTGTTTTAATTTGATGTTCCTTTGCTAGCTTCTAAGACTTTCCCCACAAGGTCTCACCTGCTGGAAAGACTGGTGAGGGGTTTTTTTGCAGGGGGTTGTACTTGGCTACACCAGGTCTTAGATGCAGCATGCAGGATTTTTAGTTGCGGCATGTGGGATCTAGTTCCCTGAGTAGGGATCGAACCCAGGCCCCCTGCATGGCTAAGCGTGGAGTCTTAGCCACATTAACCACTAGAGAAGTCCCAAGGCCGGTGAGGTTTTTATTTCACGCTTTTACTTTTCATTTCTCTCCTCACTGTGTGTGTGGTTGCTTTTAATCTCTGGACATATTTACAGGAGCTGTTTTTACATATTTTCCTGCCACCTCTGTTGAGAGTCTGTTTCTGTGGCACAGAGGCCACTATCCTGCTTCCTTGCACATGTGACAGCTGTCCATGGCTGTCAGATGTGTGGCCACTGTGTCAGCAGGCCTCTAGGTTGGTCATCTTCCTTTCACAGGCCCCTGCTGCTCAGCTGTAGTTAGTTAGTTGGTTAATTAGTTAGGCCCGCAGAGTGGCTTGATCGTTTAAGAGTTGCTTTAAATCTTTGTTATTGTGGCTCTAGGGGCTCTTTGTGACTCAGTGATAAAGAATCCACCTGCCAATGCAGGAGACACGGAGATCTGACCCCTCCAGTCAGATCCTTGGAGGAGGAAATGGCAGTCCACTCCAGGATTCTTGCCTGGAGAATACCATAATCCCATGGACAGAGGGGCCTGGCAGGCTGCTGTCCATGGGGCCACAAAGAGTCAGTCATGACTGAGCCCACATGCATGTAAGATCTCTTCACTAGGGCCAGTCTTGCTCTGTGGCTACATGTCACCCCAGGGTCTCCACTGGGCGCCCTGGACATCCTCTGATGATTCCTAAGAACACTGTGCTGACTGGTGGAGCCTTCCAGTTCTTCCTACTTGTGTGGTTCTTTCCTCCCTCCACTCTGACCCCTCCCGACCCCCAGCAGATGGACGCTGAGTTATGTTTGACCTTTCAGCTTACTGTTGACCCCCAGCTCTGTGTTCTCGCTGGGAACCCTCCCGCACTTCTCTAATGCAGCTATTCTCTTGTTTATCTGAGTTTGCTGGCTTTCTTCCTGTCTTTTAGTGAGTTTGACCTCCTCTCCTACGGTGCTGAGTTTCTCGGCTGCCTGCTCCTCTCTGAACCTGGGCCTGTGTGAAGGTGTCAGCTGATCCTGGGAACATGGCTGGCCAGGGGGCCCAGGAGGGACGCTTCCCATCTCAGCTACGTCACAGCCCAAAGGAACCTCAGGACAATGTTAATGTTGGCACTTTTTACCCCCACAGGTACAAACAGCAGCTGTCTCTAGCAGTAGAGAGGGAGCAGAGCCTGGAGCGTGACAAGGTGCAGCTAGAGCTGGACTGGCAGCGCCGTTGCGAGGGTGTCGAGCGGGAGCAGTACCAGCAGGCCGAGGACTTGATTCAGGGCCTGACAGCGGCCAGAGATCAGGTCTGCACTCCCCTGGGCTGTCTGACTTCTTTCTGCAGAAGGAAGGGCTGGGAACGTCTACTGGAGCATGGAGCTGGCCTAGGCCCTCACCAAGTTATCCTTTGGTTTATAACAGCAGGACTTGCAGCGGTGAGTCCCTGCCCAAAGCCTTTACTAATGGCCAGGCAGCTGCCTCTGGAGCCGGATGCATAGGTGGCCCCAGCATTTGCTGTGTTCCTCTGGCTCTGATGGCCACATGCTTCCTGGGGTTTCTCACCCTCGTGTCTGCTGTCTGCTTCTCAGTAGGGTAGGGAGCTGGTCTGGACCTTGAAAGTGGCACTGCTCCCTTCTGATCCTCCCAAGATGAACTGAGTCTGCGTTTTCCCAGGTTGCTGCCAAGCTCCAGGAGACGGAGCGGCTGCTATATGACCAAGAGGTGGTGCTGAAGGCCGTGTCCCGAGAGAGAGACCAGGCCCTGCAGGCTCTGCGGACACATGGGCTGCTCCCTGAGGAGGAGGCGCAGGTGAGGGGCCGCCCTCCTCCTGAGTCTCCCTTGCAGCTCTTCCTCCCGGGCCCCTTGGAGATACCCATTCCCCCAGCCAGAGGGAAAACACGCCAAATAGAATCAGCACTGGATGTAGATCTTTTCAGCCATGTTTCTTTTAAGATGACTGTTCACACAAGGTGAGACCAAACCTCAATCAGCTAATAGGAATCTGCACTCAATCTTCTTTGTATCTTTAGTATCTGAAATATCAAAAAACCTCAAATTCAGATATTGTGCCATGGCAGACGGTAACACAGAGAACCAAAAGGTTCGAGCTTTATCCCAAAACATGCTTCTTCACATGTGGTGACTGAGCCATTCGATATGTGACGATGGCCATTCCTCTCATAAAGCACAGACTCCCTTGCTGCTGTGTGCCAGCCAGAGCCTGACGCTGACTATGGGACGACCCCAGGTTGAATGGTGGCCCCAAAAGGCATATTCTAGTCCCAGTGCCTCAGGATGCAACCTTCCTTGGAAATAGGGTCTTTATGGATGTGATTAGTTAAGATGGATGATTAATTAAGGTCACATGGGAGCATTCCAGCAGAACCTACTAGGCCCGATGCCCTAGGGGTCAAGCTCCGGAAGATGTGTCTGTTAAGATGTGTGTCTGGGAAGATTCACACTCAGCCAGTGGTCAGGCTTGGGAGCACTGGTGTTCCCAGGAGGAAAGAAGGGGCCAACCCTAGTCTCCAGGGTCACCTATGGTCCTGGGGGCTCATCGCTGGTGGTTTTTGCACGGGTGCCTTCTCTAGGGCATAGAGACCAAACAAATGCCTCTTTTTTTATTGTTTTTAATCAATGAGCCTCCCTACCCAAATTTTTCTTTTTTGTATTTTACCGCCAGGCTGGCAATTACAAGAAGACATTTGTCTCCAAGCACCAGCTCAACTGATCAGGGAGGCCTCTCAGTGGCTGATTGCCTTGTTAAGTGAACAGGAACCTTAGAAATGCCCGGGGGGTCAGAAACAAGTGCCCCATGCATAGTGGGGGGTAATGTGCACCTCTGTTCTGTACAGGGGACCCTGGAGGCAAGATGAGGGGGCATGGCAGAACAGCATCTCAGACACCAGTGAATGTGAGCTGACCTAATGGTCTTAACAGAGATGTGGCTTCCTCATCAAGCAGGGACCCGAGGTGGTGGAGGATGTTGTGAAAGCTTCTGTTGGCTCAGCGGAATAAGTCTTGAATCCTCCATAATAGCAAAACACCTGTGTTCCTCCTTCAGGGCCTTAATACTGTGACCAGGTTAAGGATGTGACCACCTGGTAAAGCGGTAGATGTCGGCTGGCAGGCAGCAGTTGGTGCCGAGTTCTACAGAGGTGGGCCCTTGGCAAACACTAAGTAGGAGCAGCAGGGGATCTGTCATACACTGAAGTCAGAGACAGAGGCTGCTCAGGGAGAAAGACATGGTGCTTCCTGGGAAGCTGTGAGCCCACCACAGATTGCACTGCACAGACAGGCAGCCTCTTGGCTGTGGCCACATCTTCCTCCTTGCTTGGCACTAGTTTTGATGATGGCACCTCGGCAGGGCCGGAGTGATCACCCCGCAGAGACCAAGGCACCACTGCCAGGCAGGCTGCTAGGGCAAACGCAGCCACATCCACAGGGACAGAAGATTCACCTTGGGAATGGGCTGCACTGCAATTTTAAGGTGGATCCTGTTGTTCAGGACAAGGAAGCTGAGGCCCTAAGAGGGGTGGTCCCTTCCCCACAGGTGGCAGAGGGAGCATGTGAGCAGTGCCAGCCAGTTGCACAGCCCTGATCACTCTACTGTCTGCCTGAGTGGGAGCAGCCTAAGGCTCTGCCACAGAGAAGGTGGCAAATGTCCCAGTGGGCCCAGAGAGGGAGGTTGGGGTGTTTGCAGGAGGAGTAGTGGGGCCAGAGCAGTGGCTGGAAGGAGGCAGGCAGGTGCATAGTGGAGCCAGAGGTGGCTTGAAAAGCTGGGGACTAGCGGTAACCGAAGAAATAGCTTCACTTTGGAAATAAAAGTAATATATACCACCACAGAAGTTTTACGGTTTTAGTTCACCATAGTGCTCTCTGGAACAAAGCTGGCCCAACGTTCACCCCAGCTCAACTCCTGCATGGCCGGAGCTCTTGGCATGGTATCTTAGTGGGAAGTCTTCTAGGTTTCATTGGTTCTTATGAGAAGTTGGCGGTTTCTTTTATTTGTCCTTCTGCAGGAATGTAATGTGCCTTTTTTCCTCTGATGGTTTTTAAGAGATTTCCTTCATCACTGTTTTTAAGCAGTTTGAACATGATGTGCTCTTTGGTGTGACTTTCTTTGTGTTTATCTTGCTTTGGGTTTGTTGAACTTCTTGGATCTGTGGACTTAGGTTTTCATCAAATTTGAAATTTTTTTGCCAACAAGTTCTGAATCCTTTTCCATCCCTTCATTGATCTGGGTTAGGTATGTCTGCTTCACATTGTTCTGCAGTCACTAGAGCTCCGTTGTTACTTGTTCTTATGTCTTTCACTCTGTTCTTGAGTTTGGATACTTTCTACTGCTCTGTGTTTGTGTTCACTTACCTTTCCTCCTGTAGTATCTTATCTGCTATTAATCCCATCCTATCCAGTGAATTTTTCCTTCAGACAATGTATTTTTCATCACTGTAGATGCTATTTTGTTCTTTTGATATCTTCTATTTCTGTTTTTTCATATTTTTCTTTAAATCCTGGAGTATATTTATGCGAACTGCTTTAACGTCCTTGACTATCACTCAGCATGATGTTTTCATGTTCCATTCATGTTGTAGTGTGTGTCAGAACGTCATTCCTTTTTATGGCTGTGCAGTGTTTCATGGTGTTAACTTTTGTTTATCCATCATCTGTTGGTGGACATTTGGATGTTTCCATTTTGGCTACTATGATTAATGCTGCTCCAAACATGTCTGCAGGTTTCTGTGTGGATCTATGTTTTCACTTCTCTCAGGTCTGTACCCAAGTGTGGATACAGATTGCTGGGTTATATAATAGCTCTGTGTTTACTTCGTTGAGAAACAGCCAGACTGTTTTCCATAGCAGCTGCACTGTGTTACATCTTACGTCTACAAACCACTGAGTACTTTTACCTTTTACAGTGTACAAGGGTTCCATTTTCTCCACATCCTCATCAGCACTTGTTATTGTCCATCTTTTTTTATATTTGTTTATTTTATGTGGCTGCACTGGGTCTTAGTTGCACCATATGGGATCTAGTTCCCTGACCAGGGATTGAACCTAGGCCCTCTCCAACGGGAGCACAGTCTTAGCCACCAGACCCCCAGGGAAGCCTCTCTCTCTTTTTTTTTAAAATAACTGCCACTCTAATGGGTGAATGATGGGTTTTTGACTAAAAAGGAAGAGTCCCCAAATCTCTCAATAAAAATTATCTTTGAAAAACAGTGGTCTTGTCTTTACGAAACATAAAAGAAAAAGCTTTTTCATAGTCTGTCAACATTACCCACCTCCAGGACAGATGAGGGGCAGCAGGGACGGGGGGCTGGAGGATGCAGGCAGACACAGACACAGCCAGCCTCAGACGCACAAGGGAATCACTGGTTCTTGGCTCTAACCATTTTCTTTTTCTTTTCTTTCCTGTATTTGACAGAGGCCTCTAAGGCATCAAGGAGGAGAAATCAGTAAAAGTTTTCCGTCTAGTGAGATCCAGCAGCTAAAAGAGCAGAACACAAGTTTGCGAAATGTTATTGCACAAATGAGGAAAGAAATGGAAGCTCTAAGTGATCAAATTCTTCCTTCTGCCCGGTTAGGAGGGGAGACCTCACATGCAAACCAGCCTGACCCAAAGGCAGCAGCTGATTCTGTGGTTCCTGGTGAGCAAGGGGGAGAGGGAAGATGAGGAGTCGTCTCTACTGGGTCCATAAATAGGCTTCATTCAGAGTCTTAAAAATGAGCATCCCCGTTATAGATTACATCAAAGTATGACAGCTGCTTTCCCTCCAAGAGAAAGGATCTTAAGTCATATTTTTTATGTACAATGAAAACTTTGTACTGGTTTGTGGAGGGAAAAAGGGAAGGATACACACGTGACACATTTAAAAACGAGAGACAGACTTGGACCAGGGGCTGGTTGGCATTGCACTCTCCTGGAGTAGGCCGTGGGCCTCAGGGACCAGGCTTTTTCTCGGGGGAGCTCCCCGAGCCCCAAAGGTGGCCCCGCCTCCTACTGTTCAGGGCAGGGACTCAAAGGATGGTGAGTGGAGGGGCAGCACCTCTGACGGCTGCGCTCAGGATGGGATTGTCAAGTCTGCATCAAGGGTCACAGGACTGAGGGCTCCTGATCATGGGGCCCACTCGGAGAGCATGGCGAGCTGGTCTCTGGAGGAAAGGGTGACACAGAGCATGGGATAGTCATGAGGGTTGGACAGGGGAGGGCGCGGGTGGTAGACAAAGGGTGAGAGTGTAAACGCCTGTGCCTGTGTGTTTACCGTGTTTTTTGGAAGATTATGTTCTGGCCCTTGAAGCAGAAATGCAAAATCTAAAGCATAAATTTAAAACACTGGAGGAACAACTAGATGTGTTAGATCCTTCGAAGACGTCCTTGTCCTGTGCTTGCGCTCAACCCAGTGTCCTGGCCTCCACAGATACCACCGGTGAGAGTCCTTGTCTCGTGTTGTGTGCTCTGTCTAGGGACTTCCCAGTAACACAGCCCAAGATGTTACAAAAGTGCCACCCTAGGAGCTCCACCTCCTCCTGCCAAGCCAGCCACTCTCCTGACTCCTCACCCTATGGCTGAATTTTCATATAAGTGGAATTACAAGTGTGTATTCTCGTCTGACTTCTTTCGAGCAGCAGTATGTTTTGGTTGATGGTCAGACCAGACTGTTCACATCATTTCCTCCCCCATTAGCAGCTGAGAGAGCCATTGCTCTGATTCCTGCCAACACAGCACAGTGAGCCATCTCCTGTGCAGTGTGTCCTTGTATCTTACTTATTTTATACATAATGGATTGTACTTCTTAATCCTCTACCATTATCTCACCCCTCCCTGCTTCCCTTTCCCCATATTAAGCATTAGTTTGTTCTCTATGTCTGTGAGTCTGTTTCTTTTTTGTTATATTCACTAGTTATATTTTTTAGATTCCACACATAAACATTATACTGTGTTTATCTTTCTCTGACTTATTTCACTTAGCATAATGCCCTTCTGGTCCATCCATGTTGTTGCAAATGGCCAAATTTCATTCTGTGATCAAGGAGTCAAAAATACGTAATGGGGAATAGAAAGTCTCTTCAATAAGTGGTGCTGGGAAGACTGGACAGCTAGCTACATGTAAAATAGCAAAATTAGAACATTCTCTAACACCACATATAAAAATAAACTCAAAATGGATTAAAGACCTAAATGTGAGGCCAGAAATCATAAAACTCCTAGAAGAAAACTTATAGGCAGAACCCTCTGCATAAATCTTAGCAGTATTTTTTTGGATCCATCTCCTAAGGCAACAGAAATTCATAGTGTAAGACAAACGTATTCATCAGTCTGTTCCTCTATGGTTGGTCCAGCCTTACAGGCTTGTTCTGGTCTTCACTTCCATTTCTCTTAACTTCCTTTTCCAACGAGAAGCCTGACTCCTTGTCCTCTGTATGTTACTTCTTCCATCCAGTTCTTGGGTGTGAGCACCCTCCCTTGCACGGACGGAGGCCTTTTCCCACATAGAGGCCCCACCCTTTGACCCAGGCCCACCCTGGCTCTGACAGCCAAGCCAGGCTGCCCTCCCTCCTGACTCCCTCACCAGCTGGGTTGCAGCTCTCAGGCAGATCAGCCCCAGAGGGTAACTTCCAGCCGCCCATCTGGTGATCTATGGGCTCGATTGTTCAGGAATGAAGGGAAAAGGCAGGCAGGACACTCTGCCTGCATAGTCATCTTGTCCCAGGTAGTGGAAGTCTTACTTTTGGCTTTTCCAATGCTGATATCTTTTACTTTTTTTTTTTCTTGTGTTATTTCCCCCTGACTGAACTCTTTAGTATGATGTTGATCATAGCTGACTTTCTTCCCGACCCCAGAGAAGAATTTTCAACACTTTACTTTTAAGTTTAATCATTCCTTTTTTGGGTCAAATTAAGGAAATTTCTTTCTATTCCTATTATAATACAAATCTGTGTTTTTTTGTCATGATTCTGCCTACACTGAGTTACTTGAACATTTTTTAGTGTTTTATTTTAATCTGTTTTTTCGGTCTATCTCTTTAGGTACTTTTCTAGTGTTTTCCCCAGGAATTACAGTATACTTACTTATCACAGTCAACCAGTGTCAGCACTTTGCAATTTCAAGTGGAATGTGGGGATCTTACCACCAGTCAGGCCTCATCACCCCATTTCTTGTTGCAAATACTGCCCCTCTGTACATCGAGAACCACATCAGACAGGATTCTCATTTTTGCTTTCAACTGTCAAACATAATTTTAAAAACTCAGGAGGAGCAGTATGGTCCATTCTTTCCTTGAATCCTTATCCTTTCTGTGACTCTTTTCTTGATTCTGGGTTCCTTCTGTCTGAAGCACTTGTTTCAGCAGATCCTTTTCAGCAAGGCTGCTGGTGACAAACTCACAAGGTTTTCCTACATCCGCGATGTCTTTGTTTCACTTTCATCTCTGAAGGTATAAAATTATGAGTTTACAGTTCTTTGCTTTCAGCACTTAAACCATTTTCTTCTGGGGAGAAATCAGATGATGGTTTCTGATGAGAAGTCTTTTTGCCTTTGAGTCATTTCTCTCTGCCTGCTTTCAGAGTTTGTCTTTAGTTTCAGAAATCTGATTATGATGGTCTGGGCATAGATTTCCTTGGCTTATCCTTTTGGCATTGAAATTGAACCAAATTTGAGAAGTTTTCAGTCATTACTTTTTCAAGTATTTTTTTTGCTCCACACTGTCCTTCCTTTTTGGACTCCAATGGCAAGAGTATTAGAACTTTTGTTTTTCTCCCCCGGGTCACTGAGGCTCTGTCTGTCTGTTTCCAATCTGTTTTTGCTATTGTTCAGATTGGAAAATTTCTGTTTTTTCTTCAAGTTCACCAATTCTTTCTTCTCTTGAGCGCATCCAGTGAGATTTTTATTATGATTTCGGTTCTAAAATTTCCATTTTTTAAAAAAATATTTTTCATATCTTTGCTGAAACTTCCAATATTCCATTTGTTTTGAGAGTGTATCATATTGCCTGTTGGAATTGTTTTAATCTGTCATCTTGATATGGTCTTTTATCATTCAAGGTACAATTTTCCTTGTTGTTGGTGTAACGAGTGATTTTGGATTCTGTCATGGATGTTTTGAGTGTTGTGTCATCCTCTATTACACATTGTTTTGTGTTTCCTCAGCATCTAATACTGGCTTATTCTTTCCTTTCTTCTACCTTATTTGCTTTTTCCCTCATGTTTGAAATGGACATTCAGCTCATTTATCTTTCATCCTTCTTTTCTAAAAAAAATTTTCTGTGGCTACAAATACTTTTGAAAGGACAGCTTTAGATGCATTCCTTAAGTTTTGATAAGCCGTGCTTTTATGGTAATTCAGTTCAAAGTAATTTCTAATATCCGTTGTGATTTCTTCTTTGTCCTGTGGATTGTGTGCACATTTTCGTTATTCCTAGCCAAATGACTAGGAGTCAACACAGGTCAGCCTCTAACAGACACTAGCTGGTAAAGTTGGATTTTTCTTCTGCAAAGACTCCTACTTTCTTGGCATAAAGGTTGTTCTTCATGTGCATCTCATCTCAGTCCTTGTGGGCACCCAGCTGCATCCACTTAGCTTTAGAATGTCTTCAACGACCCAGTGGACCAGCAGTGACAAGTAGCCATCCTTGGAGGAGGGCAGAGAAGAACATAACTGCGCACCTCTGCCCTGGACACCACAGATGTCCTTCTCCCCAAGGCAACAGCAGGCAGTTGGAAGCTCCCCCAGGACTGTAGGAATGTGAATCTGACAAAATCACTCTTTCTGCAGGAGGAGCTGTGCCAGTCGATAGAGCGTCCATGGGCCTGGCACTCAGGAGGCTTGGAGACAGAGCACATCTCCTGAGCTTCCTGGTGGCACGACTGAGACAGAAGGTATGGCCACCCTCTGATGCTCGACTGTGTAGGTCTTCCAGCTGAGGGCACTGCTAGGGTGCAGTGAACCCCAGGAATCTGCTGTGGCCTCTCTGTGCCTCCAGTTCCCTGTGAAGACGGTGTTATTGTTGGGAACAGCACACAGTGAGGACCTGGTAGACGATAGAAGGGAGTCCAAGGCAGGAGGGACAGTGCTGGCCGTTGACACTCAGGGCCTCGTCTCTGCCCACCCAGGATGTGCTGGGTGAGTCCAAGGACCCGCATTAAACCCAGGCACCGAGCTGTGGTAAGAGCATGTGCTCATCACCACCGTCTGTGACTCTAGATGCTTCAGCCAGTGCCGGCCCTTTCAGTCCCCTCGGCCCTGCCTTCCGGGGGACAGGTTGTAACCAGGCGCTGGGCTGACCCACTCCTTCCTGTAGAGGTGGGAGAACTGGACAAACTCCAGTGCAGCTCCACCTTGGCACCTGGGGCTGGTGACCCATCCTGTGCTTTATTGCTATTGTCTTGTGATACCTCTTTTGTTTAGTGTTTTTTTAAAATTCTGGTAAAATGTACATAACAAAATTTGGCATTTTTGTGTGTACAATTCAGTAATGTTAAGTATATTCAGAGTATTGTGTAACCATCACCAGGGTCTATTCCCAATAGGACGTTTTTATCATTTGAACAGAAACTCTGTCCCCTCTGAACACTTAACTCCCTGTTTCCTGCCCTGAGCCCCTGGTAAACTCTACTGTTTCATCTCTGTGAAGCCGTCTCCTCTGGGAGCCTCCTATGAGTGAAATCACTCAGTATTTGTTCTTCTTTGACTGGCTGCTTTCACTCAGCATAACGTCCTCAGGGTTCATCCATGTTGTAGCAGGGGTCGGAACTTCCTCTTAAGAACCCCACATTCGGTGGGGACCCGAATCTGCTGGACACTTGGGTTGCCTCCGCCATTTTGGCTGCTGTCAATGTGGTGGACTCCTGTCTGTCCAAGTGCCTGTTTCAGTTCTTCTGGGTAGACATAAAGGGTAGAATCCCTGGTCACAGGGTAATTCTACATTTAACTTTCTGGAGAACCACTAAACATTTCCACAGTGGCTGCACACTTTCCACTCCCAGAAGGTGCACGAGGGCTCCCATGTCTCATGTCCTCACCAGCAGCAGCTGCTTTCTGTCTTTTTGACTCTAGCCATCCTAGCAGGTTTGAGGTGGACCTCACTGTGGCCCATTTGCATTTTCTTGATAAAAAATGGGGTGACAAAGAGTCGGACATGACCGAACAACTGAGCTGAACTGATAAAAAATGATGTTGAGCATGTTTTTGTGTGCTTATCAGCCATTTGTATGTCTTTTTTGAAGAAATGTCCTTGAATATCCTCTGCCCATTTTTATTTGGGCTATTTGTCGTCTCACTATTGAATTGTCAGAGTTCTTTGTATTTTCTGGGTTTAAGTCTCTGGTCAGATATGTGATTTGCAGACTTTTCCTCCCATTCCCTGACTTATCTTTTCATGGTCTTGGTAATGTCCCTGGGAGCACGGCTCTTACTGCTGGTGTTGGTGGTGTCACACCTCCGTGTTGCCTTGTGATGTTTCTTTCCCGTGGGGCCATTTTCCCATGTCCTTTCAAGTCCGTAAGTATGTAGGTTACACCATCCTGCAGACTCTGCATCTTCTGTGGAACAGAACTCCTGGCTAATGACAGACATTGCTTGGAGGTTTCTGTCTTCTGTGGGGAGCAGGCAGTGCCTGGAAATCAGATGCCTTATCTTGACTGAAGAGCAGTTTTGCTGTTGCAGTGGAGGTGAACTTGACCGCTTTTCTCTTTCTTGGACTGCAGACCTGTGTCGCATACGAGGGGAGGGGGCCTTCAGATCTGTGCCCTTTCCCAGTTCTGCCTCACCATGAGGATTTCACATGCCCCACAGGCTACAAACAGGAAATAAATATGTAAATAAGAACTTTTAATTTTGTCTTGGTAATCACAAATGATTTGATTCCTGAGGGAAAAAGTCTACCCTAAAGTGTTTTCTATTTATTTTTTACTTCACAGTGTTTGTTTATCAGATGATCACCTTTATTAGTGTATGTGACAAAGGATAAAATATTCATTACAAACTCGTTATGGAAGTCTCTGGAACAGGAAAGTGTTAGTCACTCAGTCATGTCTGACTCTGTGATCCCATGAACTGTGACCTGCCAGGGTCCTCTTTCCATGGAATTCTCCAGACGAGAATACTGGAGTGGGTTACCATTCCCTTTTCCAGGGGATCTTCCTGACTCAGGGATTAAACCCAGGTCTCCTGCATTAAGGCAGACTCTTTACCACCTGAGCCACCAGGTGGAAGCCTGGTGGAAGCCTCCGGAATAGGAAAATGGTATCTTGTCTTCCTGAGAATAAAATGGGAAAGTTGAGGGTGTAGAGAAGTGTGTCTTTCTTTTTGCCTGTCTTTCCTTCTTTGTGCCAGGAGAGCAGTCGTTCAGAGAGGCAGCTGAAGGACAGGGTGGCCCCGGAGCTCTGGCCTGGACTCTGCTCCCATACCTCTTGGCCACCCCGCAGCTGACCCAGGCTGCTCATGCAGAAGTGCAGTGGCTTGGTTGCAGGGGCGCAGTCTTATGGAGGTTGGAATTAAGCCAGAGAGGGGAGGCTGACCGGCATTTGTCCTTCTGATCTTTCTGGATTTTCTACCATCTAGTCCTGCCCTTCTGCTTCCCTGTCCTCCCTGCTGATCTGTTCTGGACCCCCTCCAAGAGCCTGCCTCCTTCCTAACATTGCCTCTAAAATGTCCTCCCAGGTGCTGCAGGAAACCCTGGACGTGGACACTATCCAGCGAGAGCTTCCCCATGAGCTGGACCAGGTGCACCTGGAGGCTCTGCAGCTGCAGAAGCAGGTGGCCGAGCTGGAGAAGCATCTCGGGTCAGCTCGGAAGGAAAGTGGGGGCGCTGCCAGCAGGCAGCAACCAAAGGCCTCAGATACTGTAGCTGTTGGAAGAGAGGTGGGTGGCCTGTGGTGTTCTGCATCCTGTGCGGGACTGGTCCGGGGTGCGGTCTTGGCCAGTGGGGAGCCCGCCCCACCCTCCCTCTTCTTCCCTGGCTGGGCTGGCCTTGTCTGGGCTGTCCTCTGCAGACGCCATAAAGGGCTGCCACCCCGCCCTTGTCCTGCAGGTCACTGAGATCCCTCATTTAAAACTATGAAGGGAACCTGCACACATGAAGGGGGCTGTTCCATGTCCTCTAGAACAGGAGGCCTTGACCATGTGGTTCAAGGGCCTGGGAAGCCCTGAAATGGATGTAACAAGGTGACTTTTCCTTCCAGAGAACCCCCAGGGGTGGACCCTGTGAATCTCATGAGCTTCTCAGAGTGTTTGCAATACTGCCTGGAGCATTGGCCATGAAGCCACCTAGTATCCTGGTCCTGATCAGGCCCTTGGCACCCAGTCCCCTTCCAGTTCCATGGTTGGGTTTAGGCCAAAGTCCCAGGCCAGGGCATGAGTTCTACCACAGCAGGTTTTCCCTACATAACTACCAGACAGGCTACTTTCCCGCTTCCTGAATGCCGTTATAGAAATGCTGCAAAGAATGGCTTTTGTCACAGGGCATCATGTGACACACCTCCTGTGATCTGTCAGTTACCTGCAATCACAGATGGTGACCTACAGTTACCTGTGATTATCTGTGATTGCTGCGGTGACCTGCAGTTACCTGTTTCCTGCAGTGACCTGCCGTTACCTGTGTTACCTATGTTTGCAGATGGTGATAGTCATAAGCAGAAGGTTTTAGGGACAATAAGATGATGTCTGAAAAGTGCTGAGAGTCCTTGGGCAGAAACAGCATTGACTGTAATCCCCACCCACCCCACCCCCTGCTGAGTGGCTCTCATCCCACAGACCAAGCTATGAGAATGACTTAGGGACACAGGAGGGACCTGACTCCAGGACCTACTGTCGGGGGCTGTGAAGGGCCTCGAAGGGAGAATACGCAGCCCAGGACGCTGTCTGGCCCAGTGAACGCAAGGGGGGCCGCTGTGCCTTGGCAGGGGCAAACGTGAGGAGTGTCTTTAGGGGCTGGTGAGGGGGAGGCTGAGGGAGTCTGAGCCATGGCGACGCTGGAAGTGGAAAGTGAACCCTCTGTGCCATTGGTAGGTGGATGCCGTCCCCAGGAGCCTCAGACATCTCCACAGTCCTATATCTCAAGAATCAAGTCGAGAGGCTCCGGGCCCAGCTGGGCAGCAGTTGCCAGCGGTGATGTGTTTGCTCTCCTGCCATGGCCACAGCTGCTCCGGGTGCTGCCGGGGGCTCGCTGCAGCCCCAGTGGCCCTCATAGCTCCCTTGTTAGCAGCCCTCACATAACTCACTGACCTCACCTGTTTTGAGCAAAAGAGGAAGAAACTCTGCAAATGAGTGGAAATTAAAGTTGAGGTACTTATCCCTTGGCAGACAGCCTGGGATCTGAAGCAACTTGAGGCCCACGGCTGTTCTCCCAGGATGGGTGTTGAGTGAGCTCTCTGGGTCTTGTAGTTTCTGCACAGCTGTCAGGGTCCTGCCTCCTTCCAGGTCTAGGTGTCCCATGACCTTGGTGAGGTCACTCCTGTGGGGAGAAACTAGAGGCACAGGAAACCCTTGGCCCGGACTAGGCCCACCCAATCCAGGCTCCACTCGTAATTGCCCAGCTGTGTGTTGGGTGCGCAGAGGAGAGGTTGTGGCCACCAGCCTTCCGAGACTAGGGGAAATGGTGGTGGGGAGGGCTGAGGTACCTCTGGGGCACAAATTGGGGTTGGAGTCACCAGGTTAAACTCATGGGTTACTTAGAAGAGAGGGGTGTTCACACATCCTGCTCCATCCACTGGGAGCCAAGGAACAGTGGCTCCCCAGGGTGGGTGAGCACACAGCCGGTGCCTAGATCACATTCCTGAACTTCCTGCTCTGTAGAGAAGAACCAGGATAAGAGGCCGATTCCACCACCACAGAGACATGACAGGGGTGCAGGAGCCAGCACAAAGGGCTCCCACTGACCAGATCCAGACTAGTCAGTCATGAAGTCATGGTTATAATTAGCCTACTAAAATGGGGAGTTGCATTCATGCTGACACAAATAAACCAACAAGGAAAGGAAGAAGAGAGGGAAACTCTTTCTTACTTAGAACAGATCCAGACTAGTCAATCATGAAGTCACGGTTATAATTTGTCTACTAAAATGGGGAGTTGCATTCATGCTGACACAAATAAACTGGCAAGGAAAGGAAGGAGAGGGAAACTCTTTCTTGCTTAGAACATCAGCCAAGGATGTGCAGGGAGTGACACCATGGGAAGGTCGTCAGTGGATGCGGAAATTCTGGACAAGCTGTTTATGAGGAATCTCCCCACAAGTTCTTCTTATTGTGAAGGGAAGACAGTAACTTTCCTGTGCAGCAGCCTGTGGACACCAGTTCCGAGGGATCAGCTTCTGTTGCTGACCCTGGGACGGATGGACATCGTGGGCCAATGGACAGGAGAGAGACAGCCTTACTCCTGACTCCAAGCATCAGATCTTGGACAGATCCTGACCGAGGGACACTAAACATACAACCTGTCCTGTTGAGAGCATTCTGTTGAGGACTGAGGGGACCCAGGACATGGAAGACATGTGGGATCATGGACCCCACGCCGGAGAAACAGGCCATAAAGGATGTCCTCTGGGCAGCTGATGGAGGAGCCCGTGGACTGTGCGTTAGGTCGTAATGCTGTGGCCCTGTGAAACTTCTGCCATGTTCCTGTAGAGGAGGACCAGGCCTAGAGAAAGGATGGCCTAGCTGGTCCCCCACCCCCTCAACCTTTGCACCCCTCGAGGCTGTGCAGCTTTCCAGACTGGTTGAGTCAGCCATCTGGGCAGCTTTCTTAACTGATTACCAAGAGAATGCCCCTGTTTTTAGAAAGTACAAACTGAATTATCAGGGCATAAAGGGGTGCAATGTCTCCAGCTCACCCTCAGATGGTTCAGAGAGAGATGTGTGTGGAGAGGGGAGGAAGCACCAGCAGTGAGACGAGCATGGGGCCTCAGGCCACCCCTGCAGCTTCTCCCTGGGGATGAGATTCTGCCACATCAAGACCAGACCCCCAACCCAGAAGGGACCTGCAGACCGCGGAGCTCCCCTCAGGCTGCATGGTCACACTTCCCTGTTTCTCTGCTCACCCAGACCCCTCCCTCCCTTGGGCCCCTCTGCCCCGACCCCAGACAAGACGCCTACTGGACTTCTCCCGGCTTCGACCACTAGGGGGCAGTGCTGGCTGCCGGCGCTGCTCTCCCTCCCACTGGCTCTGACTAGAAGCTTGGGAACCTGCCCCCCGGGAGCCCACACTGCTTCTCCCTTGTCCTCAGCCTCCCCACAGGGCTTCTCAGGGGGGAGTCCAGGCACTCCCTTCCCTGAGGAACAGAGTCATTAGGACGCCTCAGGCTTCCCCTCTGCTGTGTGGATTCTGGCCAAGATGCTGGGACTGGCACCCGAGCAAGGTCGGGGCAGGCAGACGTGGCCATCACAAGGTGGGACCTTGGCCCCTGAATGTAGCAATGCAGAAGCTTCTAGGTGTTTCAGGTCATTATTAGCATTGTGTGAAAGAACATGGACCATTCAAGATCAGGACTCCCCAGCCCTGAGCCCTGCCACGTCCTGGGCATCGTTGGTTCCTCGGCTCAGGCCCAGGGCCATCTTAGCTGGGCAGGGGTGGGGAGGTACAGGGGTGCTGCTTTTGAAGAGGTTTTTAAATTTCTAAGTGTTCTGAGGTTTGGAAAGTCTGTTTTCAGGATTTTACTTCAGATAACACAAGATAATCCTACAGCATATCCCTGTAGAGGGGGACCAAGCGTGGAGAATTGGCCGGGCTGGTCCCTCAACCCCAGGGCTGCACCCCTGGAGGCTGTGCGACTTGCCAAAGGGATCGTCATGTCAGCCGCCTGGGGCCTGTGCAGCCCTGTGTGTGAATTCACACTCCAGGTCTCCCACGAGTCCTGGTCCTGTGCCCTTGAGAGACCCTGAGCCAAGACCTTTCTCTGATGTTCCCTTTGCCATCTCACCTCCATATGCTCCCTTGATGCCACATGCCAGGCATGTGCTGGAGGCACTGCTGTGCAGTCACCGTGGCTCCAAGGCCATAGGAGGGCACAGGTGCATGCCAGCCCTGGAAAGACACACCAGGAAACTGGGCCAGGACAGGGTGTGCTGGTCTGTTCCAGGGACACAGAGCAGGTTCCTCGTTCTGGTGCCAGTTCACCTGACTGAGTCGGCAGTGCAGCTTTTCATAGGTGTGAGCAATAGCCATGCCTAAGTAGGCCACCTGCTTCCCTCGGGGCCTTGGACACCACTGGCTCTTCCTGGGCCCCTCCCTGGCACAAAGGCAGCCACACACATTGCCTCCTTTTTCCCTTTCTCTTTTTCCCACACCCTACCCCGTTCCAAAAACCCCTCTGGGGGGACAGCATGTGCGTGTAAGAGCCACATGGTCGGACCGTGGGATAGCGGGAAATGGGACAGCTGGGCCAGTGGTAGAATGGAGGACTGCATGGTGCCACCCGGGCAAGGGGGCTCAGACCTTGAGTGTTGCCCTGGGGCTACCTCCCGGCCCACAAGCTGAGACCCCAAGCAGCCACTGCTCCTTCCTTTGGCCTCCTTTGCTTTCTCTCTGCACTCTCGTCAGGGTCAGGATGGTGGGAAACCTGGGCCAGCCTGTGATGGTTGAGGGAAGTCTGAAGGACAGGTGGGGAAAGTGTCTGAGGTAGGACCCTGGACAGATGAAGTCACGGGGCGGGCAGGGGAAGCAACGTGCTGAGTGAGTGAGGGCGGAGGAGGCACTGGGGAGGGGCCCAGCGTGCAGGTGTCCAGGGCTGGAGAAAGAGTAACGGAGGCTGTGTTCCCGTCACAGGCCTCACTTCGGGTCTCCGCCAGCCCCCTTCACACCAGACAGCTGGCACCCAGCCTATGACAAAGGGGCCAGCAGAGGAGGTGGTGATCACATGTGTGGCCCTCATGGTTCCGGGCCTGGACTGCATCCTCATTGTCTTCACTGGAAAGACACAAAGGCATTGGTGGTGAGGGGGTTGGGGAGCCACAGAGAAAGCAAGGGCAGGCAAGCCTTGGCCTGGGAGCTTTGAGGACCTTCATCACGTACTTCCCCACCCCTCCCCACCCCCCCAATGAGAGCGAAGGCTGCTGTGGATGCATCATGTTGGAGAGACGTCACCCAGTGGGGTGGGTTCTGGGACAGTTGGTCAGGCAGTGGCTCCCGCCGTCCGCACCCTCACTCCCACTTCCTCTTTACCCTCTCCCCAACCCCAGGCTCCTATGATGGTCTCTGCTGTGGGGGTTTGTTCACAGGTTCCTGCAGACGGGGGACCCGCAGGGACAGAGGACCGTGGGACGCACCCCCCGCAGGTCCTGTCTGTGCCCCGACTCCAGAGGAAGCTCAAGGAGGCTGCCAGGAAGATCCTACGTCTGCGCCTGGAAAAGGAGCAGCTCCTGGAGCTGGGGAACCGGCTGCGAGCGGAGCTGGGACACCTCACCGGTGGGTCATTCCCCCGCAGCCCGCCCCTGCTCTGGGGATGAAGGTACAGGGTGTAGCGGAGGGCTGGCCCGAGGAGGGGGGAGGCCCAGCCCAGGCTGGGGGTGGGGACAGAACGGAGATCAGACAGGACTCAGCTTGACCTCTGTGGTGGGAGTCCTGTGAACCCACCCCTCTGGCAGCATTTTGTGAGAAAAATGCCACAGGTTAGCGAAGCAGCTAGCGTTTCTATGCAGCTTTGTGGTGGCAGCAAAGGCTGCCGTGTTCCCAGGCCAGCCCCAGCCTTGGCCTCCTCAAGATAAAGGCGGCAGTGTGTGCAGTGCGGCCAAAGCCCGGACCGTGGGCTGCAGATGCCCAGGCTGCCCGTCGTGGGGGTCTTGGGTGCTGGTTCCTGAGAAAGGGACCCATGGATCGGGCCCACAGTTAACCCACTAGAGCTACTAGACGTTGGGCCTCTCCCGGCATCTTGGCGCACCAGCCTCTCTGCTTTTAAGCCCCCTGGTTTTCCTGCAGCCAAGGCGCCGGCCCCTTTCTCGCAGCCTCCCCCTCACCTTCTGTGGCTTCTGCCTCTGTCCTTTTCCAGCCACAGCTTTGAGTAACTGTGATGATCTCCAAATCTGGGGTCTTCAGGATTTCACCTTGTTGTTGATGTGAAACTAAGCCACTCCTCTCTCCACAACAGCTCACCTACTTTAGAAGCAAGGTCCCTGACTTGCATTTCCTATTGGAGGCAGAGTGCCCCAGTGTGCCTATAAAGAGCTCAGAGCAACAGGGTATCCACAAAATGCTTCTCTCAGCTAACGAGAGCCCCGGCTTCCCTCCTGGGTCCTTCCCTCCCAGGTCCCCCAACCGCTGCAGTGTCCAGAAAGCACATCCCACTGACGGGGAGGAGATGGGACAGAACAGCCACCCTTGTCTCTCCCCAGCACGTGCCTGCGTGAGCGAGAATAGTTGCTTTGAATACATTAATATTTAGCCTTAATATGTTGACTCCTGAAATTACCAAGTGATTGGAAGTGGGATTAGGGAGCACATAGGAGACAGCGGAACTGAGGGGAGAGGGTGGGAAAGACCCTGGAAAATCTAAGGAGGAGCAGACAAGTCACTTGTGTTTTCAGCAGACATCTTGCTGAGTGGCTGCAGGGTACCAGGCGCCCGAGATACAGAGGTAAACCAAACCGTCCATGTAAAATGATCCCCAGTTGTACTTGGAGACCGCTGTACACATCCACCTTTTGCGGGTAGGGGACCTGGGCGAGACTTACCTCAGAGGCTTTGTCCTTCTAAGAACCCACCCCTGAAAAAATAAGGGTGAGCAGCGCTCAGTGTATTTCTAGATGTCATCAGTGTGCAAGCAGCAGCAGTGGGCATCTTTCACCGGAGCTGGCTCCTTCCCTTGGGACCCGTTTGACAAAGCCCTCCTTCCGTTCAGTCCTCCTTCTGTTCCCCAAGTTGAGGGGGGAGATTTGGCTTTGCTTGTTCCTTAGGGGCACTTCTGGGCCATCTGCCAAGTTCACTAAAAACCCTGTTTTTACTTTTAAAGCCCATGCCGTGTACTTGTGCTCCCCGCCCCACATGCCTGTCATTTCATGGTCTTCAGCACTTACGGCTCTATTTCTTAATTCTACTCCATCCCCTCCCACATCTGAACCTTGCTTCTCCTTGACTTGGCCTCTGTGCCAAGCCCTGCCACTGCTCAGGTGCCCTGCCAGCCCCCTAGGCTTCTAGAGGCAGGCAGAGCCATGCCTCCCTCCCCCTCTGACCTTTTATTCCAGTGAACCTGTCTTCCCCCTCATGGTGAATTCCTAATCTAATCAGCTGGCCTCACAGCCAAGTATGTAAGTGAGTCATCCACCTATCTCTCTATCCAGCATCCACTCATTGACACATTCACACATCTCTCAACGCATCTACCCTGCATCCATCCATCCGCTCACTCGTCCAACAAAGGAGCAGACCCTCCATTGCCAGGCCTGCCCTCCTGTGCCTCCCAGTGTCAGAGAAAGCTACACATCCCTAGCAACCAAGTTTGCAGCCTTCTCTGAAAGTTAGAGAGACCTCAGCAGTAGAGCCTTCCATGCCTGGTGTTTTCATTAGTAGTAGACTTTTAGTAGTATCTTCTGTTTTTCTTCTCTGGTGATTTGTCTGTATGGATTTTCTGCCTCTTCTTGGATCAATTCTGGACATGTGCATTTTGCTGGAAATCTCTCCAAAGTCTCTAGTCTTTCAAGTACTACCATAGAGCAGCACGTACTGGCCTGTAACTGTTTTCGTCTGCATCTCTGGTTATCACTCCTTCATTTCCAAGACTTCCGTATGTGCAGGGATGTGGGATTCTGCTCCAACCACCCTTTCCCCAGTTAGCTGTGCACACACTGGCTCAGTTCACCTTTGTATGAGGAAGGCTTCCCTAAATAATGGTAATAAAAAAAGTCTAAAACCACCTAGACATGGGAAAGGCAAAAATCAACAGAGTTGACGTCGTTACATCCTAAAACATCTGTAAGGAAAAGACATAGTACACAAAGGTAAAAGACAAATAACAGATGGGAGAAATATTTGCAACATACCTGACAGATAAAAAAGAATCAGCGCCCAACATGGGCATTCACTGATGGCAAGCAAAGTGCCGGACGGGACGTCCAGGAGAAAATCCCCAGAAGTGACAAGGGTGTGGATGCCACATGCCTCTGCAGGAGTCTGAAGAGGGCAAGTAAGTCAGCGTTGAGTTCATGCCCAGACTAAAAAGTCCCATAAGTCCCATCACAGGAGCTGTCACTGGTGAAGCCTTTCAGAGGGCAGTTTGCCTGCATCTCACAACTTTTTAAATTATCATACCCTTTGAATACGCAAATCTTCCCCTGGAGATCTTTTTAAAATATTTTCTCACAAATCTGAGAAAGATGCATATGCAAGGATGTTTGGCAGTGTTTTTTGTTATAGTAAGAAAGCAACTGGGAAGGTCTAGGGGTCCATCTTTGGGACACTGGAATTGGACCGTGGATGCTACTTTAACCCTCAAGGGCATGTGGGGTGGACTTTCCTGCTGGTCCCGTCCCCCTGCCAATACAGGGGGCATGGATTCAATCCCTGGTCTGGGAAGATTTTACATGCCACGAGGCATCTAAGCCCCTGTCATACACCTCTTGAACCCACACTCTGGAGCCCATGAACTGCAACATTGGAGCCCACACACCGTAACTGCTAAAGCCTATGCATCCTAGAGCCTGTGCTCCGCAACAAGAGAAACCACTGCAGTAAGCCTGCACATTGCAACAAGAGAAAGTCAACTCACAGCAATGAAGACCCAGCACAGCCAAAAATAAATAAGCAAATTTTTAAAAAAAGAGCGTGTGGGCCGCTTTCATGCCCATGAGTCTCCCACATCCCCATTGGGCACCATCTCTGCACGGCACTTCTCAAATGAGAAAAACAGCCCGTTTTCCCCTTCAGCTTCAGTCCACTGTGGATGATTATTTTGTCAAGTACAATAAAATGTGGCCCTTCCAAGTTACTTCAAAACTCCTCACTTTGTGTTGTTTCCTCACGGGCTTGGACACTCTGAGGACCAGGCTCAGCCTGCTGACCACATGATGTGTGTGCCAGCCCAGACATGTCAGCCTATGAGAAGAGCGGCCCGCAGAACAGTGTGCTCTGAGGCCCAGGTGAACATACATAGTGTGCACGCAGGCACAGAGAGGGCAGGCAGGAAGGAAGCACCTCCATCCCAATACTTTGAGGAGGACAGTAGATGAGAGGAGAGGGGTGAGGGGTTTGCTCTGTGAACTTGTGCATCATGGTGGTTTGTAAGAATGCCCAGCCCAGGGCTTCCTTGGTGATCCAGTGGTTAAGAATCCACCTTGCAATGCAGGGGACATAGGTTTGATCCCAGCCTGGGAGGATCCCACATGCCCCGGGGCAACTAAGCCCATGCGACACAACTTCTGAGCCTGTGCTCTGGAGCCACAACTTCTGAGCCCACGTGCCCTAGAGCCCATGTTCCACAACAAGAGAAGCCACCACAGTGAGAAGACCAAGCACAGCAACTAGAGAGTAGCCCCCATACTCTCCGCAATTAGAAAAGGCCCGCATGAAGCAATGAAGACCCGAAGCAGCCCAATTAATTAATTTAAAAAAGAAAAAACTGTTTTAAGAATGCCCAGCAGATTCCATTGGTTTCCTTTCAGGAAGGCCACCCTCCCCCAATACCATGTGGCAGTAGGTTTCTGCTCTCCCACATAGGGAGACAGCAAAGGTTGTGACCAAGACTGGTCTGTCTGCATGTTTTTTAACAAAGCTGATTTATCCAGGTCATCAATCATGTGACTGTGGTCATTAAGTGGTACAGAGTGACCAACCGTGACAGAAGTATGTTATCATCACTTGACAGTATTGAAAATGCGAGACCATCCAGCCAAGGCAGAGCCACGCCCACTTGGCCTCCCTCTGGTTCCAGCACCACCAGGCAGGGTCGACCCCAGGGCTTGTCCTCACCTGTCCACCTCTGGGAAGGGAGCTCATCTCCCAGGGAGCTAGCGGAGCCGCCCCTTCACTGGCCCTGGTTTCATCCTGCATCCCCCACGGCCTGGGGTCAGGCTCCTGTCCCAGCCACATCCCTCCCTCTCCAGTTCTAGGCCTTCAGATCCGCATTTACAGACAGGCAGGCTCGTGTGATTGGGCATGTGGCCCTGACTCAGAATTTCACTCTCCTACCTCGTCTCCAAGCGAGTAGGTAGGTGGCAATGCTGGGGCGTCACCTGCCTCAGGTGGCCCAGCCCCATTTGCACTCCCATCAGCCCAGCTGCGAGTGCTCACCCCTCACCTCTGAGACAAAGGCCATCACACCATCTGCTGGGGTTGAGGCCAAGACCACGACAGATGCCAGTACAGCCTGAGCTGGCCTGCACAATGGAAGACCAGAAAAGGACAGGCCATGAGGCCAGACTGAGTGGACTTCCAACTCAGCCCACCTCTCCCCTACTTTGTTCTTCCTCCTGCTGCCAATTCTCCTTTTCCCCAAAATTGGAACAGCCTGGGATGTTTTCTTAATCCAGTACACCGCTGGGATTCTTTCAAGTGTCGGTTATCAGGATCTTAACATCTGACAATTTTGGAAGACTTTATTTTGGAGGGCAGGTAATTTTAGATTCACAGCAAAACTGAGCAGAAGACAACAGACTTCCCATACACTCCCTGCCCTGCACACGAACACCTCCCCTCTTATCCACATTTACTTGGTGCGGTTTAGTTGCTAAGTCGTGTCCGACTCTTTGCAACCCTATAGACTGTAGCCCGCCAGACTCCTGTCTCCTTGGGATTTCCCAGGCAAGAATACTGCAGTGGATTGCCATTTCCTCCTCCAGGGGATCTTCCCGACCCAGAGATGGAACCCAAGTCTGCTGCACTGCAGGTGGTCTCCTGCACTGCAAGCATATTCTTTCCTGCTGAGCCCACATCCACTCTAGATGGTACATTCGTTGCAATCAGTGAAACTGCTTTGACACAGCATCACCCAGAGTCCTGCAGTTTTACATCAGGGTTCACCTTCATCCTGTATGTTCAGTGGGTTTGAATCTTGTGCGCTCAACCTGATCACCCTCCCTCCCTCCTGACCTCTGATAACCACTCATCTTTTCCCTGTCTCTGTAGTTTAGCCTTTTCCAGCATGTCATAGAGTGGGGATCACACAATATGTATTCTCTGATATCTAACATTTCTTAAAGGCTCTTCTTTTTTTTTTCCTGATTTTGAAAAGGCTATTTGTTCACTATAAAAATTTAAATGAATGTTGAGAAATAGTTAATTTATACTGGAAAGCACAAATTGCCAGCTAGAACTTATCTGCATTTTGCTGCCCGTCCATTGGATTGTTTGTTCACACTCTTACATGTACCCTCATGTTGAAACTGAGTGATTCCTGCCTAGCTCTGCACACCCTCCCTCGGGGGCCATCACCGAGCTGGCCCCAGAGGAGACTCCATGCACTGGACTGTTTCTGTCACATTTGTGTTCAGTGAGCTCAGGCAGACACTCTCCAACCAGCCTCTCACCTCTCCCCACCCCTACCCCGCCCCCAGGGGAAAGTGCATTTGGGTGTTTTTTTACAATAGTAAAGTGCCTGTTTGACCACAGCTTCCCAGAAGCTAAAAATTCATTAGAAATTGGTTTTTGTCAGTTTAGTTAGGTAAAATTAGTTCACTGTTTTAATTTGTATTTCTTTACATTTCTGGGTGTGGGTGTGTGTGTTGGCCATTTGTATCTCATTGTGTAATTTTCCTGCTGAATTTCTTTTGTGCTCTCCCCCAGCTTTCTTGCAGCTGAATCTTTGATTCATCTAGAAATGATTTGGTGAAAAAGAAACAGGTTAGGGATCTAGCTTTATTTTATTTTTTCCTAGGTGGTTAGCTGGTTGACCCAATACTGTTTATTGGGCACACATGCATAAATAGGAAAATACCTCTTTACATTTAGTTTATTAATTATGATTACACATGTGCATCTCCAGTCCTGTAAACGATATTAATTGAGAAGCAGTGATTTTCAGTCACATTTTATGAATTCTTGGTGTGTTTGCCCCTTGCTATCAGCACCCTGCCACACTCTGCATCTCCGAACCCCTGGGAGCCCTGGGTCATGCACAGCTTCATTCATGGGTTCTGAGGGCCTGGGAGGGAAAGGATCTGACGTTCAGGGGTCTATTCTTTCCTTCAACAAGGGCCTGTGGGCAGTAAACTTTGTCTTCATAAAATGATTTTATTTTGACCACTTTCTAGAACAATGGTATAGCTGGAAGGAGACTTCTAATTGGCATTTTCTTACAACTTTTTGTAAGACGGTACCCTGCTGTCTCCTGAGAAGCCAGCGTCAGTATGAGCCTCTTCCTCGCAAGTGGCCTTCCTTTCCTCTATGGCTCCTTTAAGATTTTTCTTCCAACCCATTTGTGCTCCTGTTCTATCATCCTGTGTCTACGTGAGGGTTGTTCTGCTTTAATTTAACCTGCTCTAGAGTCAGTATTTTTTTTTTTTACATCTTAAGACTTGTGGTTGGTTGGTTTTTTTTTTTTCCATTCTTTAAATTTCTCAACTATTTGTCTTTTTTTTTAATTTTTTAACTTATTTATGGTTGTGCTGGGTCTTCGTTGTTGTGCAGGCTTTTCTCTAATTGAAGTACATGGGCTTCTCATTGCAGTGGCTTCTCTTGTGCGCGGGCTCTCTGGCTTCATTCAGTAGTTGCAGCAGGTGGGCTCAGCAGTTGCAGCTCCCAGGCACTAGGGCACAGGCTCAATAGTTGTGGCACTTAGGCTTAGTTGAGTTTCCCAGGTGGTGCAAGGGTAAAGAATCTGTCTGCCAGTGCAGAAGATACAGAAGACACTAGAGACACGGGTTCGATCCCTGGGTCAAGAAGATCCCCTGGAGTAGGAAATGGCAACCCACTCCAGTATTCTTGCCATGGAAAATTCCATGGACAGAGGAGCCTGGCAGTCTACAGTTCATGGGGTCACAAAGAGTCGGACACAACTGAGCGCACATACACACACGGACTTAGTTGTTCACAGCAGTTGTTTCCCGAATCAGGAAAGAACGCATTGTCTCCTGCATTGGCAAGCAGATTCTTTACCACTGACCCACCAGGGAAGCCCAGTCATTGTTTTTTTAAATACCACATCTTCCCATTTCTTTGTAATCTCTCCTAGAGCACGTTAAATGTGTTTATTAACCTGTGTGTTTTAGAATTTCTTTGCTACCTTCCAGGGGATTTCCTCAAAGATGACTGCTTAGAGTCAGTGGGTGGTTTTCTATGTCTTTACCAGAAGTTTCCATTTTATTTTTATTCGTTCCTTTCCTTGGGTTTATTTTATTGTTCTTTCCATGATTTCTTAAGCATTTATTTTATCCTTTCTTGTTTAGTAATTGCTTAGTTTTAAGATGTGAATTTCTTTTCTGAGTATCGATTTTGCCATGTCCCAGAGTTTTGCTTTTTTGGTTTTGTTTTCTTTATTTGGCTTCACTGGGGCTTAGTTGTGGCACAAGGGATCTTTAGTTGCTACATGAGGGATCTAGTTCCCTGACCAGGGATCAAACCTGGGCCCCCTACATTGGGAACAGAGAGTCTTAACCACTGAATCACCAGGGAAGTCCCACCCTAGAGGTTTTGAGGGGTAATATTATCAGGATGATTAGTTGCTAGATATTCTACCACTACAGACTCAGGTTTCCTATTTCACTCAAGTTGATTAGGAGTATTCACCTAAAAAACAAAAGGCCAGTTATTTTTCCAGAAGAATGAGTTTATTTGGAAACAACAAAGAACTGCAGTTTGGGACATGCAATTATGGTGAACCACATGCAAAGCCAGTAAAAAAAAACAGAGAGAACTTGAGTTTTCTCTCAAGTAAAATAAGAGTAATACAAGAACTACTGTAGGGGATAATGAGGCCCTGAGCCCCAGTAGCCTCTTCTGTTACAGACTTTATACATTGAAGTGTTTATTTACTTGGGGAGAGCATTTGAGGGAATCTATTTGAATCTTGATGGGAGGATTTTGCCAATATCAATTGGACAGTTTGCCCATAAGGAGGGTGGTAGCTGATTCAATAGAGACAAATGATCAGTGTTTCCAGAAGCAGCTCCAGTACTGTCAGAGACAGAGCAAATAAAAGAAGTCAAAGGGTGGTTTAATTCACCTGATTGATTATTTTGATGGCAACTGTCAAATTTTAGAACTGTTTCACCCTTTTTGGGAGAAGGAAATTCCAGCATGATACTTTACCAAGAAGCCCTGGTCTTATAAATTAATAGGGGCGGAGGAGCTAAGGAGAAAAGGGTGTGTACCTCTTAAAGGGTCTAAGCAAAAGGGAAGAGGTTCAGAAACAGGACCCTGTTGAGGTTCATTAGAGACCCCCACTATTTGGACCATTTTAGTATTTTTCTTTATTGTGGTGGGGCTGAGCACCGAGAGTATGATCTGGGGTCTGTAAAGACAAAGATTCGCCCGCAATCTGGAGAGTGGTTTCTCCAAGCTGATTCAAGGAGAGGATTGAGAGAGCCCCAGTCATTCCTCAGAGCCCCTCACAGGGAGTTAAGAGGGTGTTTGAGAGGCTGGTTAGAGGGCTAAAGATGCCCAAAACACTTACACTTTTAGCAACCTTTTTCCAGTGTCCTGGCTCTTTACAGTAATAGCAGAGACTAGAAGGGTTTTGTTAAGGCACCTTCATTTTCAGGAATTAAAGATTAAGAATTTAGTGGTCTTGACTCACCTAGGATTCGAGTCAGCTGATTTGCCAAGTTAACTAAATCTAGAGTGGACATAATCTCCCATTCCACCCTTGTCTTTCTAACTAAATGAGAATGATCCTGGTTCAGCCCATTAGCAAGTGAGGCGATAAGGGCTATCCAAGTGATTTCAACATCTGAAGGAAGACCAGTATTTTCTTTAAAGACAATTTGAAGTCAATTAAATAATCGTGAACAGGCTTATCAGATTTTTGTGTGCAAACCTGAATTTAGTTCCCATCAGCAGGCTTGGGAAAGGCAATTGTAACTCCTGGTGGGGGTTTTCAGCAAACGTTCTGCCCTCTTAACAGAAGCTGTGGTGGTTTAGTCATTAAGTCATGTCTGATTCATGTGACCCCATGGACTGTAGCCCTCCAGGCTCCTCTGTCCATGGGATTTCCCAGGCAAGAATATTGGAGTGGGTTGCCATTTCCTTCTTCAGGGGATCTTCCCGAACCAGTGATAGAACCTGTGTCTCCTGCACTGCAGGCAGATTCTTTTGCTAGAAGCTAGGAGTTTGTTTTTCTAAAGGCCCTCCAGGGTGATTCCTTCAGCCTAGTTTCATTCCGTGTTTGGCTTGCCTCTCAAAAAGCTTGTGAACTAACTGATGTAAATCTGAGAAACCAGACTGGTAGGTTTGAATAACTATGCTAAATTCTTCAGCAAATCTACCGAGGTCCTCAGTTACTTTTGGAAACTTTTAACTGTGTGTGGCAATTCAGCCTTCATCAAGGGAACGTGAGTAATGGGTCTTACTTACTTACATAAGTAATGGGTCTATTTGGACCCTCAGAAGATTTCTCTGTATTTTTTTAGTTATTTTTTCTATTTATTTGACTATGCAGCACGCAAAGGTCTTTGATTTTCATTGTAGGGTGTGAGACTTTAGTTTTGTTATTCAGACTTTTAGTTACTGCATGCAAATTCTTAGTTGCTGAGTGTGGAATCTAGTTCCCTGACCAGGCATGGTACCTGGGCCCCCTGCATTGGGAGTGTGGGGTCTTAGCCACTGGACCACCTGGGAAGTCCCAGAAGTTTTCCCTTTAAAGGGCAGTTTCTGATAGAGGATGGCAGAGACTGAGACAAAGAAGCAAGGGGACGGGGGTGGGGGGATGAACAAGGTGATATCAGGGACAAAGAAGTTGGGGGGATGAGTTTGAGGCTTCAGAGCCATTTTGTCTTTGTTTGCCTCAGACGGTATAATTATCGTATTTCCAGAGAGACAATTTAAAATTCCTGATAATGTTTGGAAGCCTCAAAATAGCAATCAACAGAGGCACCCAATTTAATTTTGATGATTTCAGAGTCATGGCTGTCTAATAGTTTTAAGAAAGGTAAGCTTGGGGAGTCTGAAAGTTCTCCATAATCGCCAGTGATGTTCTAAATTACTTTTGGTTAGAATTTGTCCATTTCTTTAGAAACATGCATGAGAAGGGACTGTGGTTTTTAAACATAAAATCAGACAGGGTCTTTGAATGTGGGGCACCCTCAAGACATTTTAGATAACTGGGATCCCATTTTCTGGAGGTTTTTTCTTTTTTTTCTCTAAAGCAAAGGGGGCAGTTCTTTTTTTTTTTTAAGGGGGCAGTTCTTAAACAGCCTGCAGGCCAAATAGCAGCACAGTTCCAGTTGGGACAGCCTGATCCCAAAAGAATCAGGCCAAAGGCCAAATGGCACAGTTCCAAATAGGAACAGCCCAGCTCCAAAAGGAATTAGACTGAAGGCCAGCACAGTTCCAGTTGGGACAGCCTGATTTCAAGTAAGGCTGAAGTGCCAAATGAGTGCTCACAGACAAGGCAAAGCCTTAACAAAAAGGATGAAGCCTTTAAACATATCCATGATAAAGCCTTTGAGAGTTCTAAGTGCACTAAGAGCGGAGCTCCAATCCAGGAGAAAATCCAATCCAAGAGAAAACCTTCCCCTTAAACTCCAGGAGTGACTAGAAAAACAGTGAGCCCCGTGGACTCACTGAGTACCACACCCTTTTGCTCACCAGCCCCAGGGTTGTCAGGAGTCTGCTCTGGATCTTGGTGGGACCTCCAGTGTTAACCTAAAACTTATTTTTTGTCAGCAAAATCAGTTTATTCAGGACCAACAAAGAACTCCAATTTGGGATGTACAACTGTGGTGAACCACATGCAAGTCAGTGAGAAGTCAGTGAGTTCAGTCTCAGTTGTGTCCAACTCTTTGTGACGCCATGGACTGCACCATGGCAGGCTTCCCTGTCCATCACCAACTCCTGGAGCTTCCTCAAACTCATGTCCATGAGTCAGTGATGCCATCCAATCATCTCATCCTCTGTCATCCCCTTCTCCTCTTGCCTTCAATCTTTCCCAGCATCAGGTCCTTTTCCAGTGAGTCTTCTTCGCATCAGGTGGCCAAAGTATTGGAGCTTCAGCTACAGCATTAGTCCTTCCAGTGAATATTCAGGACTTATTTCCTTTAGGATGGATTGGTTGGATCTCCTTGAAGTCCAAGGGACTCTCAAGAGTCTTCTCCAACACCACAGTTCAAAGCATCAATTCTTTGGCACTCAGCTTTCTTTATAGTCCAACTCTCACATCCATACATTACTACTGGAAAAACCATAGCTTTGACTAGACAGACCTTTGTTTGGCAAAGTAATGTCTCTGCTTTTTAATGTGCCACCTAGGTTGGTCATAGCTTTTCTTCCAAGGAGCAAGAGTCTTTTAATTTCATGGCTGCAGTCACCATCTGCAGTGATTCTGGAGCCCAAGAAAATAATGTCTGTTGCTGTTCCCATTGTTTCCCCATCTATTTGCCATGAAGTGATGGGACTGAATGCCATGATCTTTGTTTTTTGAATGTTGAGTTTTAAGCCAGCTTTTTCACTCTCCTCTTTCACTTTCATTAAGAGGCTCTTTAGTTCTTCTTCACTTTCTGCCATAAGGGTGGTGTTATCTGCATATCTGAGGTTACTGATATTTCTCCCTGCAGTCATGATTCCAGGTTGTGCTTCATCCAGTCTGGCATTTCACGTGATATATTCTGCATATAGGTTAAATAAGCAAGGTGACAATATACAGCCTTGACATACTCCTTTCCCAATTTGAACTAATCTGTTGTTCCATGTCCAGTTCTAACTGTTGCTTCTTGACCTGCATAGTCCTGTAAAGCAAATAGTCCAAGTCTGGTTCTAACTGTTGCTTCTTGACATGCAAGTCAGATAAAGCAAAAGAGAGGAAACCCTTTTATAGAGGTGTAGGGGACATTGTGGGGAGCTGTTATAAACAGAGTCCTTTGGAGGAAACTGGGAGTTCAAAGTGTAGTGATTTTTCATTGGCTGAACTGTAATGATCCCTCATTGTCTGGGCTGCTGCCAGGCAAAGAGAATGTCTTCCTCCTCCTTGTGGCAGTAAGGCAATGTCACTTCCATCTGGATATCCAAAGTAGTCTCTTCTGTTAGGATCTGTACTTATGAGTGAGGTATGCATAAGGGCTCCACTTCTGGCCTCCTGACTCCCGTCTTAGTGAGTTACCCTTGGTTAATTTTTGCAAGAGAGAGTTTCAAAAATGAAGAGAGAATTGAAGTCTACTTTTGATTCTGTTCTATTAAGCAGCCTTTTTGGGAAAAAAAAATACAGTTTTATTAAAGATGGTGAAGAAGACCTAGATAAACAGAGATATAGTATTTCCACTGATATAGTATGTCTACTAGAGTTTACTCTTTTGAGGACATCAGTTCTCAAATAGATGAAAATTCCAACACATTTTTCGTGGAGCTGGACAAACTGGATTTTAGGTTCATGTGGATGAACAAAAGGGCAGAACACCAAAGGTGATCCTGCTGGTCTTGGAGGGTCTCTGGGGAGGTGGGAGGCCGCTGTGGCTCACTGTGGGGACAAGAACACTGGTGGCGGAGGTACTTACCAGGGAGCTCTCCTGGAGGCCAGCCACCACCCCACCACCAAGACCCAGCCCCACCCAACAGCCTGTAGGCTCCAGTGCTGAGACGCCTCAGCTTAAATACAATCATTAACACTCTTTCTAAACTTTTGTATACTCGTCAACCTGAAATGTCAACAACTATGATTTTTGCGTTAAAGTCCTGCACTGTTCTTGTATTTCTGTCCGTTTCTCCTTCCGCTCCTTACCACTGTGTTGCATCAGTTTTCACACCATGTTACTTAGAGCAGAAGTGCTCATGCCAGTTATAGCTCATCAAGGTTCATATTATTCAGTGTCCTTTCTGATGTCTGATAACATTTTAATAGTATTTCTTTAACAAGAGTTAAAAGGTAATTTTCAGGGAGAAGTAAGATATGACTCTAAAATAGATATGAAAGCCAGCACATGTTTAGAATTTTCCCCTGTTCATTGAACAGTAAGTAAATCAGTCAGATGTTATAACCAATTCAAGGAAAAATCAAAAGAGCAAATGTATGTGGAGTAAGGGAATTGAATTGCAAATAGAGGCAGAACCCGTTTCTCTAAAGGGAGGAGGGGGAGCCCATGAAAAATCCAAGGGACAAGGCATAGTCTGCATGTCCGGCAGCTTCCAGAGTTGTAAAGTAGCTCAGGCACCATGAGAGGCAAGACCCTGATAGCTCCTCAGGATGTGCAGTAGGCAATGCAGTTTCCATAGGGTTTTTTTTTTTTCCCCTTTAGTTTCTTAGCTTTTGACAAAATTCATCTGAAAGATTATTCTTGATCACGAAAAAAAGGCTGGTCTCATTTGGCCTGATTGTTTCCGTATGTGCAGTCAGAGTGTTAATCCATCATGTTGGTCCTCTTGAGTTTGCTTTGCTGGAAGTTCTCGTCAGGATTTCAGGTTGGACTTTTGAAAGCGTCTTATTTGTTGTCCTGAGTCCAGGAAGCCAAGAACCCACTGTGTTTCACCTACTGGATTATTTCAAGCAAATTCCTGTTTTGTTGAGGTTTCCAGAATGTCCTGAGGTTCCTGGACCTGCCAGGAGATGAACTTCTTTTTTTTTTTTTTTAATTTATTTTAGTTGGGGGCTAATTACTTTAGTTGAACTTCTTTATCCCCTTATGAGGCTGGCACCTGGCAGTTTTCCTGGGAGGGCCTTGTGAGCCTCAATCCCTGAACTGCAGATCCTTACACATGCTGGGTCCTGGTGATTGAATGAGTATCATTCTCCCCTTTGGCCACCCAGGCAAGGCCTTGGCTGCGCAATCCATGTTGCCAGTCAAATCCTGGTAGAAATAAGGACAGATTCCATTTGAACCTATGCAAATTATTATATTGCCAAGGAAGGAAGAATACTCAACAAGAGTTTCCAAGTTCTGGAGGACTGAGAACAAGATACCACTTAGAAATGTTTCATTTCAGTTTACAAAACCAGAGGCCACTAAATTTGTATGGACTACAGACAGCTTAAGGGTTTCCCAGATGGCTCAGTGGTAAAGAATCCACCTGCCAGTTCAGGAGATACAGGATACGCGAGTTCAATCCCTGGGTCAGGAAGATCCCCTGGAAAAGGAAATGGCAACCCATTCCAGTATTCTTGCCTGGGAAATCCCATGGACAGAGGAGCCTGGCGGGCTACAGTCCATGGGGTTGCAAAGAGTCAGACATGACTTAACGACTAAAACCACCACCACAGACAGCTTAAGGGGAAAGAGAAAGGGTTCCTTGTGTTTCTAGAAAGAGCATTAAAGTCACATGTACAGTGTTCCCAGCAGCAGCTGCATTGTCCCTCATCAGTTCCTTCCGTCCTAGGTGATTAATCCTTATTCCACTCCATCTTAGTTCTGAAATCTCAACAATCCATCTGCTTCTTTACAAGAGTTCTGGAAATCCTGAGTCAGGCCACTGGATGGCCTCATGGTGGTCTAAGCAATGCCATGACACAGTGTTTTCCCACTGTGCTAGCCTGATTCTCTTTTTTCTTCTTTTTCTCTCTTTTTTTTTTTTCCTTTTAATTAAAGTAAAATAAACTCTTTGTAGTTGTTCACTGAAGAGAAAATGCACAATCTAAAAGTGGAGAATTAGGTTTTATTTGAGAATATTCCTGAGGACTATAGTCCACTGTTGCTGAAGCTGAAGCTTCAATACTTTGGCTACCTGATGCAAAAAGCCAGCTCACTGGAAAAGACCCTGATGCTGGGAAAGATTGAAAGCCGGAAGAGAGGAGGATGACAGAGGATGAGATGGTTCAATGGCATCACCGATGCAATGGACATGAACTTGAGCAAACTCCAGGAGATGGTGAGGGACAAGGAAGCCTGATGTGCTACAGTCCATAGGATTGCAAAGAGTCGGACACAACTTGGCAGGTGAACAACAACAGTCCTGGAAGGCAGCCTATCTGATGGCTCTGAGAGACTATTCCAGAGAGGTCAAGGAGGAGAACCGGATATGAAGGAGTTTTTGCTAAAACAGTATATATGTAGCCAAACATCGAAAATTACTACTAATCACAAAAAAACAGACATCTCGAGGATTTTAGTGCCTTTTTATATATGGGAAGATGCAAGAGTCTGGGCCCATTGAAACCATTCCTCTGATATGCATCTTAACTATCTAGGGCCAACATCCTGTTTTTGTCCATTCTGAATCCCATTAGGGTGCACAGTTGGGACAGCTGCAGCGGCTGATTGCTTGGTGGCAGGCAGTATTCTCTGTTTATTGAAATGGCAGAGCACATTTTGTTTTTTTCCACATGGATGACAAAGACATAATATGGCCATGGTTAACTTATACTACTGATAATTTTCAAAAGTGAAAGATGTGGTGGGAGTTCATAACAAGAAAAGTGGCACTGAGAAGTTATATTTGGTTGTTTCTGTGCTGTGCAAAACAAGTGCCATGTGAAAAAAGTTTTAGATAAAGTTAATCTAAGATGTTTATGCCTGTTTTTAAAGAAGACTGTGAACACTATATCTGATTTCTAAAAATCAATGAACATGATTTTTATACAGGAAAAATTCCTGCGATATAACACAAAATAATCCGGAAACATAATGTACCATGAATATACCAAGACTATCAAGCAGAGAGTCAGGAGTTGTGGGGCAGGTCCTGACCATCTGCATATTAACTATGAGATGTGAGGGCCCAGCTGCAAACTCCCGGCCTCCAAAACGCTGGATTCAAGTTAAAGAAGAAGGTTGTGACCAAGTAAATATTTAAAACAGTGACTGAGTCTACCAACTTTTAAGCTCTGTGCCCCTGTTCCCTCATGGCACTGGGCAGACACTTTAGGACTCTGATGAAGAAAAACCTGACAGGCACTCAGGACCCTAACAGATCTCTGGGAAGTTCCTCAACACATGATACGAACAACATTTTACCAACAAATATAAAATGGGATTGGCTGAACATTTCTTCGGACTCAACAACTCTTCTCATGAAACTCATGGATAATAATACCTCAAATAAACCTATTTCTAACACTTCTCTTATAAGAACAAATCTTTGTGATTTTTCCAAGGCACAAAGATAATCTTAGGTGAAAAGAGTATCCTGGAAGTTTTATCTCATTTTTACCCATAGGATTCAGTTTGAAAAGGAAAATTATCAAAGGCTGTCAGGAGATTTGAACACTAAAATAGGATCAGGGATGCCTGGTAAACAACAGTATTTGTCTACTCAGGTGAAAGTGACAATAAACATTTAAAAATAAACACAGAAGTTAATGTCATTGTAAAGAACTTTAGCTCTCCCATAAGGGAGGTAGCTTTGTTTATTTGTTTTTAATAATGAAACGTAATAAAGTCAACATAAAGCAAAGAAAATTATTCTGGTCTTCTAGACATTTCATGTAAATGGAAGCATGCATCATGTGACCTTTTATGTCTGGCTTCTTTCACTGAACATAATGTTTTTGAGGTTTGATCACATTGTAGTGTGTGTCAGTGCTGCATTCCTTTTTATGGCTGAATAATATTCCCTTGTCTATGTTCATCCATTCATTAGTAATAGACATTTGGGTTTGTTTTTTTTTCCTGTCTTTTGGTTATTGTGAATAATACTGCTATGAAAATTCTTTTACAAGTTTTTGTTTAAACTTGTTCTCAGTTCTTTGGATATATACCCAGAAATGGAATTGCTGCAATGACATGGTAATTCAATGTTTAACTCATTGAGGAGCCACCAAACTGTTTTTGACTGTAGCTGCATTTTGCTTTCCCACCAGTAATGTATGAGGTTCTGATTTTCCACATCCTCAACAACACTTACTTCCTGTCTTTTTGTTTTTGGTTTTTTCGGCTGTACCTGTGGCATATGGAACTTCCCTGACCAGGGATTGATCCCGTGCCCTCTACAGTGGAAGTACAGATTCTTAACCACTGGACCACCAGAGAAGGTCCTCTGTCTTTTTTGTTTTAGACATCCTAGTAAGTGCAAAGTAGTATCTCACTGTGATTTTGATTTTGCATGTCCTTAATGACTAATGATGTTGAGCATCTTTTCATTGGCTTGTTACCCATTTCTGTAACTTCAGAATTGATAGCCTTTAAACTTACGTATTATAAACTAAGGAAAGTATATTCATTTCCAAATTTTGTTCTTCATACGTCTTTTTATCACCTGGAAAAAACATACATTACTTTAGGCCTTATCTCAGAAGGACCATGGTGGCAAAACTAATTTCATAATTACTCAGATGTTAATAACACGCAATGTGTCCATCGTCGTTATCTTTAAATGAATGGAAAAATAAGCTTTTGAAAAATTTCTCTGCTTCAGTTTCCAACATTGTAAATAACAATAGTTATTAACCAAAAACGGTAAAACAGCCAGTAATTTTACCCACCAAATGAATTTATTCAGGAGCAGCAAAGAATTGCAGTTTGGGACATGCATCTACAATGAACCACGTGCAAGTATGTTGAGGCAAAGGAGGGGAACCTCTTTTATAGAGGAGAAGGGGAAGTTAGGAGGAGCTGTTAAAGACAGAGTCCATTGGAAGAAATTGGAACTTCAAAGCACTGTGGCTTTTATTGGCTGGGCTGTTGCCAGGCAGGGATAAAATCTTCCTCCAGCTACCAGCAGTTTTACTTCCTTCCAGAGAAGCAAGGTGGTCTCTTCTGTTGGGATCTGCACTGATGTGAATGGGACGTGAGTGAGAGCTCCCCTTCTGGCCTCCCAACTCCATTTTAGTGAGGATCTCATGGTTAATTTTCACATAAATCACACACACACACCAAAAAAAAAAAAAACCCTTGGGGTCCTCAATAACCTTGTATTTAACCAAATTAATTCGTTATTCTGAAAAACCGTTATTTCAATGGTAATTTCTCTCTTGTAGTATGTCAGCTTAAAGATAAATTTCTAAGGTTTTCAGGTAACATAACCCAAACTGAGTTAACAAATGAATGTTCATTTGATGCCTAGATCATATCTGATTAAGACAGACTGCTGAAGCATTGATTACAAGAATAATCCTTGAGCATACATATGTAAGCTTTTGCTTCTTATTTTTCTATGCTGCAGAGAGGGTATGTCTTTGGGTCTGTTAATGGATGTGCTCATGTCTGCCACTCTGAGAAGCTGTGTCAAGGATATGTGCCTTTGTGGAATGTTTCTGTGTGTTCTGAAGTCTGCTGAAATGCTGGCCTGTGTTGCGCAGTTCACACATGTCTATTCACACACCCCCAACCCAAATTCTCTTAGAAGAGATTTTGGTTTTAAAGATGCACATGCTGTTCCTCTTGAGTATTTGTTTTCAGCACGGGAGGAACCCAAGTGATATCCACACAAGGGATAAACTCCCTTTCCCTCGTTTCATTTATAGGGAAGCCGCCTCATCACCCCTTCCGCACCCCTGAGGTGCAGGGCTCAGGTGAGGCTCCTGATGTATGCTTGGGACAGTGGCAACCCTGCCTCACAATTCAGGTAACAGTCCTTTATCTAAGAAACTTAATAAACTTTTTACTGATTGCTCAAATACTGCATTTTCATAACAGAAACTTTAGAATATGGTAAACACAATTTTAAAAGCTTCCAGTTTTCAGCACTTCAGCATAGTTAGCAGTAACTTATCAGTGTATTCAGTTCAGTCGCTCAGTTGTGTCTGACTCTTTGCGACCCCATGGACTGCAGCATGCCACGACTCCCTGTCCATCACCAACTCCCGGAGTTTACTGAAACTCATGTCCATCAAGTTGGTGATGCCATCCAACTGACTCATCCTCTGTGGTCCCCTTCTCCTCCCGCCTTCAGTCTTTCCCAGCATCAGGGTCTTTTCAAATGAGTCAATTCGCATCAGGTGGCCAAAGTATTGGAGTTTCAGCTTCAGCATCAGTCCTTCCAATGAATATTCAGGGATGATTTCCTTTAGGATGGACTAGTTGGATCTCCTTGCAGTCCAAGGGACTCTTGAGTCTTCTCCAACACCACAGTTCAAAAGCATCAGTTCTTTGGTGCTCAGCTTTCTTTATAGTCCAGCTCTCACATTCATACATGACTACTGGAAAAGCCCTAGCTTTGACTAGACGGACCTTTGTTGGCAAAGTAATGTCTCTGCTTTTTAATATGCTGTCTAGGTTGTTCATAACTTTTCTTCCAAGGAGCAAACGTCTTTTAATTTCATGGCTGCAGTCATCATCTGCAGTGATTTTGGAGCCTAAAAAAATGAAGTCTGTCACTGTTCCCTCATCTATTTGCCATGAAGTGATGGGACCAGATGCCATGATCTTAGTTTTTCAAAGTTATAAAGTATATCATATATATTTTTTATTATATAGCTTTACCTACCTAGGTATTGTTTTCTAAATCTTTACCAATGTAACAGGTTTAAAATGCATCTTCTAAACATTTCTTATATCCTGAGAGTGTTCAAATTTTAATCTGTTCATCACCCACATGTATTTCTTCTTTTGTGGGTTATTTATGCATGTTTTATGCTGATTTTCTACTTGGGTGTTTTTACTTTTCTTTATATATACTAATCCTTAACTGTTGGATGACTTGTACAGTGTGTAGTTTGTCTTTTCAGTTTATTTAAAATAAATAGCGAGTCAAGTAACAGATAGATGGCCTGTTACACCATGAGATGACATGTGGCTCTTAGTGACAAGCTCCATCCTGGGTAAGAGGCACAGGTGGGTGAGAGTGGGAAGAGGGGCTGGTGAGGAGGAGTGAGGTGGGGATGGTGGCTGGATCATAATGGGTGGGGATTGGGAGGGCGCCGTGCAAGTCAGGATGTCCTAAAGAGTTTGAGGCCTGGGCAGTAGCTAGGGGTGGAGATTTGATAGACAGGCTTAGATCCGAGATGATCCTTTACCATTGCCACGCCTACATTCAGTCTGAGCTTGCGCATCTAGATGTGGAATTTGAGGAAGAAGCCTTCAGCAAAGGGAAGTCTTCAGCAAAGTGCAGGGGTTCTGAGTTACCAGCACAAGGTCAGCCAGGAATGGGTCAGGGGGACAGAGAGGCCTAGGGAGGCAGTGTGCCAGACCAGGAGACACTGGCCTGAGAAACTGAGAAGGGCTGGCTCTGAGAGGGGCCCAGGAAGCACAGTGTTTTCCACCAACAGACCCCTCCACTGACAGAAAGCCTATGGAGGATGTATTTGGGAAGAAGGAAAGAGGATAGAAAGAAGAAATGCAGGATCACTGAGGCCTAGGCACCCTGGGCTGGGCCTCACCTGGGTGGGTCTGCTGGAACCCGATAGGCTTTGTTCCAGACTTCTCTCATGTGTGAGCCTGTGCACACAGACACTCAGAGTCCTTCCCTCTTCGCCATTCGTGGAAAGTGGTATTAAAGCATCGAAGTAGCTGCCTGTCTGAGCTGCTTGAAGCTTTCAAGTCATCTGCATTAATCATTTAAGTCTCTAAATGTGGGTTAGAAGAAATCTCTCCCAAATCATCAAATAAATGTGCCTGCTACCCTCTGTGGTGAAACACATATACTCTTATCTAGACTTCTATTTCTTTCTAGTAAATTAAGTAGTTTATTAAACTTTATCAATCTCTTTCAAACTACAAAGCTATTCATTATATCCAGTGAAATAACTCATCTTAAAATTTCAGAAAGGAAATCTTGAGGTCCTCTTTTTTGGTTCCTCTTTCCTTCCACTAGTGAATGGTGCTGTGTAGGAAGAAACAGGAAGAACATACAGAAAAGAATGCCTATAGTTCAAGAAGAAAAAGACAGATAACCAGTAGAAAAATAAGCAAAGGATAACAATCAGAAGGGGCTTCCCAGGTGGCTCAGGGGTAAAGAATCCACCTGCAAATGCAGGAGACGCAGGAGATGCTGGTTCGATCCCTGGGTTGAGAAGATCCCCTGGAGGAGGAAATGCAACCCACTCCATTATTCTTGCCTGGAGAATCCCATGGACAGAGGAGCCTGGCGGGCTGCAGTCCATGGGGTTGGGTCGCAAAGAGTTGGACATGACTAAGCAGCTGAGCACACACATACGCAACATTCAGAAGCCATTGAAGAAGAAACTCGTTGAGTCAGTCAACAAACATGAGAAGTTGCTCATTATCACTGCCACCCAGACACTGAAAGTTAAAACCGAAAGATACACGTGTATTACTCAGCTCACAATCCAAAACATAAGCTTGAGCAGGAGAAGTGACAGCCGCAGGTGGCCCTCTGCACCAGGCCCTCTGCACAGTCCGGGGCTTTGGTTCTCTTCCCAACTGCTTTTCCACAGGCTTCCCCTCAGAGGGCAGATGTGAATATTCAGGCTGCAGGGGGCCAGAGTGGCCTCAGCTGTGCATTGAAGATGTGCCACAAAGGAGAGCTGCAGGGCCCCTCACCCTGTGCCCAGTGGGGCAGAGGGTGCCCTCCCTGGGCACCACAGGAAGGTTATGTGACTGTCAGGTGCTTGGGAAGGTTCTTGGATCACCATCTCGAGGCCTGTTAAGTTCATACTGGCTGGTGGACACAAGCACGTTCCCCACTTTTGGCTCATCACAGAGCCAACGCCCTAATATCAGAAATGTGGGAAGGTATTTCTTCCTAATACTGAGGGAAAACTCAGTAACACAGCCCATCAAAGCCCCAGAAATACTGAGAACTCAGTAACACAGCCCATCAAAGCCCCACAAACACTGAGAACTCAATAACACAGCCCATCAAAGCCCCACAAACTGAAAACTCAGTAACACACCCCATCAAAGGCCCACAAACACTGAGTTTCTTGTACTTAAATTTCCACAACAGGACCCTAGGAAAGCCAAGAAAGAATGTTTCTCCGAATGCTCGGGAAAGAGCCAAGCCCGCCTGGCACAGACAGTCTGCAGAAAGGATGCTTGGCCAGGCTGCACGGCGGGACCAGGACTGGTACGCAGGACCCAGCAGGGCCAGCTCTTCATGCGGCTCACATCCCCGCTTGGGAAGCACCCAGAACTGTAGCACTTGGTGTCGCAGAGAGTGACCACTGCCTGAGTGTCTTCACCTCAGGGCGTTGGCCCTGATTCCCAGTCCCACCTCCCTCATGATCCTGTTTCTTTGTGGGGGAGGTTGGCTGCACTACATGGCTCGTGGGATCTTAGTTCCCTGACCAGAGATTGAACCTAGGCCCTCGGCAGTGAAAGTAAGGCGTCCTAACCACTGGACCGCCAGGGAATTCCCCATGTTCCGTGTTTGAATGTCCAGAGCTTCTCCTCGGGCCAGGTTCACTGTCTTATCACCCCGGGAGGGGAGGGAGAGAGGGTGGTTTTCAAGGATAATTCTCTTTTCTCTCTTTCACAGAGACCATACAGGATCTCCACTGTGACTTGCAGATCAGCTCCTCAGAAAGAAAATCGGTCCCCAAAGCCACGCCTGGCTCAAGAATTCCAGGAGGAAACTGGCCACCACACCCAAAGGTCCTCGTCACTTGCTAGCAGTTCCCTCCAGGACACATGGAAGTTGTTGGACCTGGGATCCAGCCCTTCTGGCCTCACTTCCCAGGATGACTTACCTCCAGGTAGGCCGCTACTCTGTCAGTCCGGACGCTGGCCACGAGAACAGCAGTCCTGTCCTCTTATTTGGTGCCTGAGTGTCCCCCAGGGAAGGAGTGTGTCTCCCAGGCCCACGTCCAGCTGACCACATTACCACATCTACAAGAGTGGAGACCACGGGTCACAAGGACCCTCACTCCACAAGGGGTGGGTGCAGTGTGGTCAGTCTGTGACTCTGGGGGAGGCAAGCGTTCTGTGTTCTGCTCAGCCTCGGGAGGCCGGGCCAGCCCATGAAGCGTGTGTCCTCGGCCCCCTGGGAAACTCGCTCCCGCTAATGTCACTGTGAGGAAATCAGGAAAATTCATCTGAAAGGCCACCACCCTGGGGGACCTGCGTGAGACTGAGATGTAGCAAGCATAGTGGGTGGAGGGGAGACTATTTGAAGACCAGGGTCAAGGGAGTGAGCTTGGAGCCCCTTGCAGACCAGTACGCAGCTAGCACCCTCATTCTCAGCCTTAATGCATGACTGCCTCCCACTGTGCCCAGTGTGCCAGTGGGCATTTTAGGTTATTTCCAATCTTTTGCCGTTACAAATAACGTTACAGTGAATTAGCTTGTACATGCTATAGTGCATGAACTAAAGTATAAATGTAAATTCCCAGAGAGGGGATTATTCTATCCAAAGGTATGTGCATTTCTGGCTTCCCTGGTGGCTCAGCAGTAAAGAATCCGCCAGCCAATGCGGGAGACACAGGTTCCATCCCTAGGTTGGGAAGATCCCCTGGAGAAGGGAATGACTACCCACTCCAGTATTCTTGCCTGGGAAATCCCATGGACAGAGGAGCATGGCAGGCTGCAGCCCATGGGATCACAAAAGTCAAACACAACTTAGCAACTAAACCACTACCACTACATGTGCCTGTCTAGTTTGGGAAGATATTGTTAGTTGGGTGCCATCAGACAGTAGCAGTTCACATTCACCCAGCAAAGGCTGAGAGGGTGTCCTTCTCCAGACCCTCTCCAGCAGTGTCATCGAACTGCAATCTTTGCCAGTCTGATAGGTATTGTTTTACTTCGTATTTAACCTGTTAGGAGGTTGTGCATCTTTTCACATATTTGAATCACATCTTTTCCTTTTCTTCAGTTCTCTGCTCATTGGTTTCTTGGGTTTATAATCTTTTTCTTATTGATTTGTATGAGCTCATTATATATAATGGAAATTAGACCTTTTCTGAGGCATAAATTGCAAATACTTTCCTACAGTTTTTCATTTGTTCTTTTACTTTGCCTATGGTGGCTTTTTGTCATGCACATTTTTTAAAATGTAGTCTAACTTATGTTCTTGTTTTTAATCCTTTCTGGGTTTTTTGCTGTACCTAGGTCTTTTCCACTCCAAGATGAAAGATTATTCTACCATGATTTCTTCTAACACAGTTATGGTTTCCTTTTTTCATATCTAAATCCATGATCCATTTGGAATTTTATCACACTTGTAGGTTATGAAATAGGAACCAAACTTTATTTTTTAACCCCAGGTGGCAATTCAGATGTCCCCCCACCCCAACCAGTTACTGAGTAACTCACATTTCCCCACTTGTTTGAAGTCCTGCTTTCACTATAATATTAAATGTTTTGTGTGTACTTGAGTCGCTGGGCTCTTGTTCTGTCCCGTGGTTCATTGGTCTCAGTCTGTCCACATGCAGTGCTGTTTGAATTGTTACCACTTCCTGGTCCCTCACAATGTCTGCTGACTTTGACTCTCCAATTATGCTTCTTTCTCAAGAGTTTTCCTGGTACTTCTCATTTATTTATTTTTTATTTTTCCTGTACAGCCTTTAGTCCCAGCCCCAAAACTCTGTTGTGACTCTTCTCAGGATTTGTTAATCTGGGGTCCTGCATCCGGAAGGAGCTGAGTCCTCCTGTTAGTCTGAGCTCTGCTCCCTGGGGCAGCAGTGTCACCCCTGTGATGCCTCCAAGTAGTCTCCTCTAATGCAGACTGGTCTGTTCTCCTCACATCTCCTGTTCAAGCTCATGAATCTGAGAAGCTGCTGCTTCAGTATATCTATTTTTAAAGCCATACTGTCTTTTTTATATATATAATTTTATTTGTTTATTTATTTTAGCCATGTTGGGTCTTCGTTGCTGCACGGGCTTTTCTCTAGTTGCAGCAAGCGGGGACTGTTCTCTAATTGAGGTGCATGGACTTCTTTTTGTGGTTGCTTCTCATTGTACACACACTCTTGTTGCAGAGCACAGGCTCTAGGGAGCACGCACGGGCTTCAGTAGTTGAGCTCCTGGGTTCTAGAGCACAGGCTTGATAGAAGTAGCACAAGGGCTTTGTTGCTCCACGGCCTGCGAGATCTTCCAGGATCAAGTATGGAATGTGTGTCTCCTGCATTGGCAGGCAGATTCTTTACCACTAAGCTATCAGGGAAGCCATTCAGTACATTTTAAATTCAGGAAAGTTTGTGCTGTACTTTTCATTGACTCTGTTGGAAGTTTTTGGTGAATGTTCATTGCCATTTTGCTGGTTTCCTTCCTCCTTTTTTCTCATAGCTCTTTTGTACCTTTATTCCCCCTCATCTTTGAAAGAGGTAATTTTTCCTCTACCAAGTATTTGTAGAAAATGTATGTGGGAAAAGAGACCAGGAACATTGTCCTGTCTAGCAGTTTTCTTGTTGGTGGTTTTGAAGTAAGTTTAGCTCTGACTTACCTTTGCCCATTTTCATGAAGCTCAGCTTCCCTCCCCTCCCACCCAGGCATGCTGACTCCAGTAGTTGCACAAAGGCTCAGTAGTTGTGGCACACAGGCTTAGTTGCCCTGAGGCATGTGAAATCTTCCCAGACCAGGGATTGAACCAGTGTTCCCTGCATTGGCAGGCGGATTCTAACCACTGGACCAACAGGGAAGTCCTAGTTAGTGATTTCTAACATATTTGCATTTTAGTTAGAGGCTAAGATCACCATGGTGTCAGCTCTTCTGAGAGTAGAGTTTTGCTCTAGCTACAGTAACTGACGTGCCTGCTTCTGCCAGTGGCACCTGCTCGTAGAAAGCGTGGTGCCCTTTTGTTATTCCTTTCCCTGGGTCTGAAAGCCTGTTTCTGTTCAGTGTCTCCTACACTTCCATTGCCATGCTCCTGTATCAGCACTGTCCTCCAACAGCTTAGTTTGTGTTTTGTATTTAGCATGCTTTTAAAAGTTTTTATTTCCTCCAGTCTCATCAGCGAGATCACATTTCCATTGCCTTCTGCCTGTTTTTAAGTTACATTCTCTATATTTATTCTTCCTCAGTGACTAAGATTCCACTTATTTTCATTTTAGCCATCCATTTCTTAAGTTTATCAACCTCTGTATTTTTCTAATTTTCTACTGGTATCAATGAAAACATTAGCTGTTGGGCAGGGGGTGATTATCTTTTAAACAAAAGTAAATTTGACTAAGTCCTTTATAATTTATCCTTATTTGCTTTCCAGCTCTCTCATAGTAGCCTCTTAGATATATTTTTCTTCTTCCAAGGTAATTATAAAAGATAATTTTTATATAGGAAACTTTGGGGTCTCTGTGTGAGAGAGTATTTTTATTTGTCTCACATTTACATATTTTAGTTGAGTATAAAACCCCAGGCTTCCATTTCTCATAATGTAGCGGGCTGGGTAGCTGGATTAACACTGTCACTGAGAACAACTAAAACTACTGAATAAGAAGTAAAGACACGCCTATGAGGCATCAGTAAATAGCAGGAAGGTAAAGAAGTCTCACGCAAAGGCTGAGAGGAGCAACCTGAGGCTGCCTTTGACCAGGGACTTCGCCAGCCTGGGTGGGCTTGGTACTGGTGTTGTCACCTCTCTGGCTTCAGAAAACAGGTGATGCTGGTGAAACCCAGGCCCATCTAGGGCAAGAATGTGATGGTGCAACCCGCCCCCCCAAAGCCGGAACTCCGAGGACCAGAGTCTCCACATGCAGGTGGACAGGTGGAGCCCACCGCCACTGGGGCCGGGGCTGTGAGGACTGAGTGACAAAGGGAAGATTGTTACACAGATTAATAATTTGCCACCAAGAGTCAGTCCTCATGGTTTAGTCCCAGTTAACCCCTGGGTGCCTAGAACTTTCATTTCAGGTGATTGTGAGCTGGTGGCATCCCCAAGAACTAGCAATAGCAGGTGGCGGGTCACTTCAGGGGGAATCTCCTTTATCCCAGGCCATAGAAAATTTGCACAGATCAGATTCCTGTGAAAAATAAGATCCCACACATGAGGTGCAGGGCACCAGGAATGAGGCCAGCAGAAGCAGACCTGGGATATCAGGGTATAAGTAACTGTATTTCATAATGAAGTAAAGTACCAGCAATAAAATACATTCAACTAGCAAGGAATTATAAAGAAAGACCAAGCAGACTTTAAAAAAGAACCAAATAGAGGTCTAATAAGTGAAAAATTGTAATTACCGAAATTAAAAACTCAGTGGATGAGCTTAACAGCAGGATATGTACTACAGAATTCATGAAATGATATTATATATGAATAAATTACCCAGAGACACACAGATTGAAAAAAAAGAAATAGAAAAGAAAAACAGGTCAGGAGCCTGGAGACTAGAGTAAGAAGGTCTGACCCATGTTGGTCAGAGCTTTGGCGAGAAAGAGAAGATGGGCACGGGCCACATTTGAAGGGATGGGGCTGAACTAGTATGGAAGGTACTAATTTCAACCCCAGGAAGTCTATCAAATCCCAATCCAAATAATTAAAGGAAACCCACACCCGGATGTGTCCTAAAAAAGCACCAGAGGTGAAGAGATTGTTTTGAAAACTGGCAGAGGGAGTAGACAAGTTACCCTCAAAGAGACTCGCCTGAGGAATACTGGACTTCTCACCAGCCACAGTGGGGAGCCTGAGACAGGGAGACAGTATCTGTCTGAGCTGAGGAAGACAGCTGTCACCCCAGAATCCCACTAAAGAGGGCAAAGCAAAGACTTTTCAGGCAATAAAAGCTGAGCAACTTTGCCCCACACGTCCCTCACTGAAAAAAAAATTCCAGAGTAGGCATCAGCAAACTTTATTGTGAAGGAGGGCCGAATAGTGAATATTTTTGGCTTTGTGACCCAGTGGTCTCTCTTGCAATCTCCACCTGCAGCTCAAAAGCAGTTGCAGACAATATGTAAGTGATGGGCATGGCTGTGTACCAATAAAACTTTATTGACAAACACAGGTGCTAGTAGTGCTGTTTCTCAAGCTGAGTACACAGGTTTTTGTTTAGTTCTTTATTTTTAAAAAATTCTTTAAACAATACATGTATATTATATGTGCTTGATGTAGTTTGGGTATCTTTTATAAAGAAAAGTTTTAAGAGGGAGGGGGTGGTCAACTGGGCAGAGAGGTCAGGGAAGGTCAGGGCAGGAAAGTGTTCCATGTCACTGTGGCAGTCTTAGTGGAATAGTGGAATTGTCATCCATCCTCTTCCTGGCTGAAGAGGCTGGGGAAAAACAGGTGGACTGCTTACTGAAGAGGTCTTGCTCTGAGAAGCAGCAGTTAAAAAGCAACGTTGGGGCTTCCCTGGTGGCTCAGTGGTAAAGAATCCGCCTGCCAATGCAGGAGACAAGGGTTTGATCCCTGATCTGGGAAGATCCCACATGCCACAAAGCATCTAAGCCCATGCGCCATTACTATCAAGCCTGTGCTCCAGGGCCCAGGAGCTGCAACTACTGAGGCCACATGCCTCAACTGCCGAAGTTCCCTCAGCCTAGAGCCTGGGCTCCACATTACAACGAACAGTAACCCCCGCTTGCTGCAACTGGAGAAAAGCCCCTGCAGCAATGAAGACTCAGCACAGCTAAAAATAAATAAATGTAGTTTTAAAAAGGCAACATTGACGGAAACTGTGAAGGTGTGGCCTGCCTATATGCAGGTGGGGAAAATGGGAGAGATACACTGATGCTTGTGGCTGGGGAGGAGGGCAGACTCAGGAGAGAAGTAGGGGGTGTGCTGAGGGGCTTGGATTTGATAGGACAGGCCAGAGGCAGGAAGCTTTACTGAGGAAGCCAGACTGGGAGCTTTACTGAGCACACCTGACAAGCAAGTCGCCACAGCCTCACAGATGCCTGCAGAAGACAAGGAGGACTCATCACTCGCAGCACAGCAGACAGCCAAGGGTCTCCTCAACCCCTGTCCCACGGGCCAGGTCAGGAATCTCAGCTGAGTGGCCCCAAATGGGCGGAACCCGAATCTTTCCTAGTGGGCTACAGGGGCACATGTGCCCTTTGCCCCCAAGGGAGTGGTGCTCTCATCTTCTGAAGCTGTCAGCCATGCAGACACTCAGTGAGAGAGTCCAGAGCCGAAGCCTGCAGTGGCCGGAGGAGAACCATCCCAACAGCAGGTCTGGTGGTGGGAAGAACAGGTCCCCAAGGGTTCCTTTTATTTCCTCCTTTCAGTTCAGTTCAGTCGCTCAGTCGTGTCCGACTCTTTGCGACCCCATGGACTGCAGCACACCAGGCCTCCCTGTCCATCACCAACTCCCAGAGTTGACTCAAACTCATGTCCATTGAGTCGGTGATGCCATCCAACCATCTCATCCTCTGTCATCCCCTTCTCCTTGTGCCCTCAATCTTTCCCAGCATCAGGGTCTTTTCAAATGAGTCAGCTCTTCGCATCAGGTGGCCGAAGTATTGGAGTTTCAGCTTCAGCATCAGTCTTACCAATGAACATCCAGGACTGATCTCCTTTAGAATGGACTGGTTGGATCTCCTTGCAGTCCAAGGGACTCTCAAGAGTCTTCTCCAACACCACAGTTCAAAGCATCAATTCTTCGGCGCTCGGCTTTCTTTATAGTCCAACTCTCACATCCATACATGACTTCTGGAAAAACCATAGCCTTGACTAGACGGATCTGTGTTGGCAAAGTAATGTCTCAGCTTTTTAATACGCTGTCTGGGTTGGTCATAACTTTTCTTCCAAGGAGTAAGCATCTTTTAATTTCATGGCTGCAGTCACCATCTGCAGTGATTTTGGAGCCCCCAAAAATGAAGTCAGCCACTGTTTCCACTATTTCCCCATCTATTTGCCATGAGGTGATGGGACTGGATGCCATGATCTTAGTTTTATGAATGTTGAGCTTTAAGCCAACTTTTTCACTCTTCTCTTTCACTTTCATCAAGAGCCTCTTTAGTTCTTCTTTGCTTTCTGCCATAAGGGTGGTGTTATCTGCATATCTAGGGTTATTGATATTTCTCCCGGCAGTCTTGATTCCAGCTTGTGCTTCATTCAGCCCAGCGTTTCTCATGGTGTACTCTGCATATAAGTTAAATAAGCAGGGTGACAATATACAGCCTTGATGTACTCCTTTTCCTATTTGGAACCAGTCTGTTGTTCCATGTCCAGTTCTAACCATTGCTTCCTGACCTACATACAGATTTCTCAAGAGGCAGGTCCTTCTTTCAAGCACAGGGCAAAGCCACGGACTCTGAGAGGAGGAGGAGGTAGAGGAGGAGGTAGAAAGAGAAGTGCAAAACCATCATCTGACAGGTCCGTCCCTGGTGGCCCAGTGGCTAAGACTCTGAGCTCCCAGTGCCAGGGGCCCAAGTTCCATCCCTGGTTAGGGAGCTAGATCCCACATGCTGCAACTGAGAGTTCGCATGCCACAACTGAAGATCCCGCATGCTGCGACTAAGACCCAGCACAGCCAAATAAATAAAATAATAAATATTAAAAAAAAAAAAAAGAAGAAGGGTCCCATCTGACAAGTGAAGCAGGGACAAACAAGTAAGGGTGGATGGCGCCATCCACCCGGAAGGGCCCCGTGGACAGCAGGGCCTTAATCAGGGCAAAAACAGCCCATTTGTGGCTGGAGGTGAAAGTGATGACCGTGATGGGGTGAGAGGAGCGTCACTGCCAGCGCCGCCCTGGAGCAGTGGAATTGGCCTGGTAGGGAGGCAGGGGTTGTGTGTATTAGTTTAAATGCTTTTGGCTACAAGTTACAGCACAACCTGATGAAAGTGGCATTTAGCATCTTCCCAACCGTTATCTCATCATGGCACCCATAGATAATCACACATGGTCACTGAATGAGGAGGAGAGAGCCAAGGCGGCCAGCATCTTCATAACCTTTCCGACATACAGTGTGCATGTACAGCAGCGAGATGTCAAGGCCAAAGTAAATGGCTCCTCTTCTTCAAAAGCTGACTTCTCTGAGGCTCTTTTCTCCTAATGGTTTCAAGATGGCTGCAGCAGCTCCAAGCATACTTCTCTCTTCCTGCTTCTCTTTCTTTTAGCTGGAAAGGGATATGTTTCCCTAGAGCTCCCAGACTCTCTCTTCCATCTCGCTGGCTGCCCGGGTCATGTGGCCTCTCTTGACCAGTCACTGGGAGACTGTCTTAGACCCTGAGAACCTGCTGCGTGGAACTAAACAGCGTTGGGATTCCTTGGCAAGAAAGCTGAGAAAGGGCTATAGCGGGCTGCAGCTGGGTCTGTGCAGGGGAAGGTGGGGAGACACCTGCCCATGGCGATTGAAGCTGCTACTTCTTTTTCTTTGCAGTAAAAAAGTGGGAATGATTGCTGCCTAGGCTTTTGGTTCACCCTGTGAAAGATTTGGTTTGGTTTGGAAGAAAGATTGAAATTAATGCAGTTTAGCTGTTTTAGGCTCCCACAAAGCTTCTTTATGCTCTCCTTGTATCTTGAATGTTTGAGCATGCATAACTTAACTACCTGTGATATGTCTACTTTGTATAAGACTATTTTTTAAAACCTTATTGGTGACTCAAATGATAACCACAATTTTGGTTAAGACATAAGCATGTTAGCATTTATGATAAAGGATAGTGTGGGTATTGGTCCACAGCCAAGCAGTCTGGAAGCTCCATTCTGGAAAGCGGAATGTCTTGCCCTCTGCTTTTTTTTTTTTTTTTTTTTAACATTTTCAGCACATTGTGAATAGCAGACTGTGAGACCTAGCAGTCATGAACAGAGTTAAAGGTGATAATGAAATAGTTTGCCAAGTTGTGGCATCTGCATTAATAACATGAAGAACTATATGGTATTTCTCAGGACGGAGGGAGGTTTTCGTGCTGAAAAGCCACACTGCTCTTGGTTTTGAGCTGAGAGACCAGAGCTGACCCTCCCACCTCTGCCCTGCCCCTACCTGGCCCACCTGTCCCCGCCACCCCCTCAACCCCCACCTTTGCCCCGCCCCTGCCCCACTCTTCATCCCGCCACAAGCACACAGAGCTGCCGCTTTGCAGCCCTGACCAAGTCCTGCTGCAGCCTGGTCTCAAAGCAGGGCTGCAGCCTGACACCCCAGGCCCTGCCACACCCCAGACCCCAGGGCCACTATAGCCCCCTCCTCCATCCTCCTGGATCTTTGATCCGATGGGTGTGGTCTCCATGCCTAGCTTTCTCTCACCCTAATTTTTGCTGTGTCTGGACAGTCCCCTGTCCTAGCCTTCCCCACCCCTTCTTCCCTCACTTCACTCCCTCCTCTCTTCCTCCCACCCCCCACCGTTTCCTGCCCACTGTGGCTCTGGGACTCTGACCCCATCTCCCCTCCTCCCCAGACACAAGCAGCCCAGCTCCCTGCTGCACCTGAGGACACCCCCCCCAACCCCTCCCCACCTTGTACAGGCATGCAGACCCTTGTGCACATGGGTGGGCACCCTCCACCTTCCTCTCCCTAGCAACCACCTCTTCTCTGGAGCCCTCCCTCACCTCCTCCTCCAAAGTTCACCCCCTGCTTGTCTCTTGTCTTCTTCCCACTTAATGCTAGTCTCCAGATCACTTGCTGTTTTTTCTCATTTATCTTGACTCTGTCCTCCCTGCTGGAAGAATGTGGAGGTGGGGGCAGCTTCCTTGATCCTTGTCCCCTGGCCAGCACAGACAGGTAGGTACACAATAGGTGCTCAGTCAGGATGTGGAGAGAGATAACTGCAAAGAATGGGAGTCCAGCAAGGCCTTGTGTCCACAGCACAAGGATCTAGAGGCTCAGGAAATGTGTATGATTAGGAAACCACCATGCATTGTCTAAGAAGTATCAGATTTGAAAGACAGACTCTTCCTGGATGGAGTATTAAATATTATAAAGACAGCTGTTTTCTCCTAATTGAAGCAAACAGTGTAATTCAATGAAATAGGGACAGAATTTCTCTTGAAGCTAAAGAAGTGGGTTTTCAAGTTTGGGAGCAATAAAATGCATGGGGAAGAAGGAGTAGGGAGACCCAGCTTGATGATAGCTGGGGGGCAGGCACAGAGCAGAGGCCCTTCCTTCCAGAGTACAAATCAGAGCCCCAGACACAGCAGGGTGGGGACACAGCATGCTTCTGTCCTTATTGCCTGCATCCAGACCATGCACTAAAATGCAGCCCAGGCACAGCTAAATGCCTTAAATCAAACCTAAAAATACACCAAATTAGAACTATTTACAAATGACTATATCATTTGTAAAGGTTGTATCATCTTAGATGTAACTTAAAAATCACAGATTTCTAAGATTTTTTTTTTTAACCTCAAAAATAACCCAACTAGAAAGATATTTTTAAGCAACATGACAAAGGTCAGCCATGTATAAATAACTCATTCAGGTTGACCAGATAGATGCACAGTGGCAAAAACATTCAGCCAAGGCAGTACCAGAAAATACGCGTGTCTGCCAGCAAAGCAGCCCTTGGAGAGCTGACCCCGGGCCTGGAGGGGGAGGCCCAGCTGCCTGGCCTTCTTGGAAGGCATTTATTGGTGACTCTGTCCCAGGGGTTGTTGGAGTCATTGGCCTCCCTAGTGTCCATGGTGTGTGTGCAGGCAGCCCAGCTCAGCACGACACCGTGGCATGTCCACTGAAGCAAAGGGGCTCCAGACCTCCTCCAGCATGAGTGACACTCTGTTTGGCTAAGAATAAACCAAAAGAGCATAGAGGGTTTTCAGTGGAAATCAGTCCTCTCCATCACCCTTCCCCTGCCCACCTGGCCTTCTGTCTGGTTCCCTTGCTCTTCTCCAGACATGCTCTGTACTCTGTGGCTATGGGAGCTTATATTTAAATGTGTATGTGGATATCCTCTTACTGCTATTTAAGTTTCTGTCTGTAGTGTCTCACCATCTTGGTTGACACCAAGCTCACAGATCTTTTCGGTAAGTAGTTCAGGGGTCCTGTGTGTGAGTACTTCCTTTTACCTGTCTGACATTCACGGACACTTGGGTCGCTTCTAGTTTTCACTACTGCCATGAGTCTGCTGGTGTGGGTGGTTGCTTATGGGAATGTGTAGTCAGCTCATTGTCTAGGAGTGAAATCTCTGGGTCAAAGATGTGAGTGGTCTGAGCTCTGGGAGGTATTACCAAATCACCCTCAGAGAGTTGGTGCAATTCGTGTTCGTGGCCACAGGATGTAAATCACCTTTCCTCACTCCTGTATTGCTGGATTTTTATCAAGCTGGGTTGTTTTTTTTTTTTTTTTTGCCAGCCTAATAGGTAAAAAAAATGGTATTTCAGTATGGGTTTTAGTTTGTAGTTTTTAAATTATGGGTAAGATTGGCCATTTTATGTGTGGTTTGTGTGTTGTTCAGGTTTGTACCCTTTTTTAAGGTGACAATGAAAGGTGGCAACAGAAGAAAATGCATATTCATTGTGGTCTCGAAGTCAGAACACCAAGGGTAGCAAAGTGCTCTAGAAGAGGCTGTGGCCCCTGCTCTGGGGAGGGGACTGGATGCAGGATGGGAGGAGGAGCTGGACATGATTTTTACAAATAAATGCAGTCGGAATGGTTTTTTTAAAAAAGAGAGGAGTCCAGCTAGAAGCTAATGTTTGTTGAGTGCCTGCCAAGTGCCCCCCTGTGCTAAGGCAGCCACTCCCACCATAAACCCATGGCATCCAGTGACTGGGTCCCCTTTCCAAAGGAGGACTCTGAGGCCTCAGGCAGTGAGTCACTGCCCAGGCCAGAGTTCTCAAGTCCAAACCCTCTTCCAACCCTCTGGAATTCCAGAGCAGAGAGGCCTGACTTCATCCTCAGGCAGATGGTCCAGATGGGCGAAGGTTGTCCCTGGGGTCACACAGATAATGGGCAGAAGCTCCCGAGGAATTCGAGCACTCCTTCAGAAAGAGAAGCCGCCTGGCCCTGCCCTGGGGGCCAGACATGCCTTCCCCCATTCCAGCATTCTGCACAGCCAGCCCGGCCCAGCGCCCGTGCAGCACTCCCCAAGTTTCTACCATGGGGTCTTAGATGGTCCTGAGCAGTCCGGCTGTGAGCCCTACATTCTTGTGGGTAGAGGCTCTTCCCCCTGGGTGCTCCCCACTCACTGAGGATAAGCGAAAGGGGACAAAGCTTTTAAAGGGTTGGATTTGTTGTTTTTTCTTTAAATGTTTATTCTTTTGAAAATCATATTAGTTTCTCCTGAAATTAATTTTTTTTTCCTATAACAAGGGTTGCACAAGATTTTAAGATGAGGCATGCATGAGCCTGTTAACTGCTGCTAATCCAAAGTTATTTTTAAACCCTGTGTAGTAAGAACATTTCTGTGCAGATCTCACCATAGATATGGCACCTAAATCCTAGTTGCCAGGCTGTTCTGAGGATCCAGGAAGCAAGTAACCAACCACTTCCTGTTCTCAGCTCTGTGTCTGCTCACATAGGGCCCAGTGCTGCCATCAGCCCAGATATCACTCTGCCCGCCACCGCAGATCCTCTCCCAGCAGCTCCTGGAGGCTGGGGCTTGACATTCAGATGACGAGCCCCAGGCCCAGAGATGTTAACGCTGGTTGCTCAAGGTCACACAGCCCCCAGTTCATGGATCAGGATCAGAATCCAAACTGTCCAACTCCTGCCCGTGAGCCCACAGAACTGAAACAGGTCCCAGATAATAGTGCCCCAGGTACCAGGCAACAGGTGGCTGAGTGAAGGGAAGCAGGACCATGTTGACTGCTGGGCAGTACTTGGCCAGCAGGTGGTGGGGGCCTGACCAGCCGGCCTGTCCAGCAGAAGCAGTTGATGATGCCACCCCATGGCAATCCCTGCACAGCAGTGCGGGTTCCCATTTTTTAAGAGGCGTTAGAAATCTTGGGTTTTTTTATGGTGCTCAGAGGCTTAGTCATATCCGACTCCTTTGCGACCCCCTGAACTATAGCCCCCCAGGCTCCTCTGTCCATGGAATTTTCCAAGCAAGAATACTGGAATGGGTTGCCATTTCCTCCTGCAGGGGATCTTCCCGACCCAGGGATCAAACCCGTGTCTCCTGCATTGGCAAGCACATTCTTTACCACTGAGCCACCTGGGAAGCCCCATTTTTTATATGGAGTGTTTCAGTTTTTAAATAATGACAACTAATTAATACATGCAGGCCAAATTGCAGCTCAGTCTGTAATCTACAGACAACCCTGGGAGCCAGATCTAGCCATGCCCAGTGGTACACGGTCTGTGTGGCCTCCAGCTCCAGGGGACAGCCTCCAGCAAAGCGCTTTCCCAGACCCGGAGTAAAGTGACTGCCAGGCAAACTGAGATTCTCCTACTCTGAGAGTCACGTGTGATTGACTGCAGAGCCAACGTACAGGTCCCTTTGGTCTCATCCTTGTGGTTAGTGAGCCATTCTGCAGGGTGTCACCAGTCACTGAATAGGGTTGAGTGGGCCCTGAGGGTACTAGCTTACCCTGGCATTGTGTATTTTTGAGTGAAGACTGTTCCAGGCCTCCCCTGAAAGATGCTTGGACTCAGGAGCAGCGTTTGGGGCCTTTCTCTGAAGGCAGACTGATTCAGCCGTGGGTCTGCCAGCCCAGCCATGCTCTGAGGACATACAAACAGACTCTGAACACAGGACCTTAGAGTCACCTTGCCTGCACACTCTCAAGACCAGGAGCATCACCATCTGGCCTCCCCACAGAAACCTTATGTTTCTCAGTAAACCCAGGGGCTGAGCAAGGAGAGCAGTTTCAGGCACCCCAGCACTGCACTGAGTGAAGGACGGAAGGAGCAGCCACTTGTGGTTGGATTTGTGATAAGAAAGAAAAGGTGAAAATCTCAGGGCAAGTGACCTCCGAGAATAGTCAGAGAACAGGGCAGACACACCTGGAGCGTTATATTCTCTTTTCCCCATCTGTGATCTTCACACCTGTATGCAAACCAGGGTCTGAGAATCTGTCCTCACAGGTGGACATCAGGCTCCTAGTGTATCGTAGTGAGATGCAGACCCAGCTCAGAGACTGGCAAACCTGACCCATGGGGACGGAGGCTAGCATGAGCCTGAGGAGGGGCCGTCCTCCGCACCAGACTCACGTGATGATGGGAACATAAGCCATTGGAATGGCTCTGCCCACGCTCTCAGCAGCCACTGTCACAGTAACCTTGTGCAGCAGATGGTGATGGGAACTGCCCAAGGGAGCACCACCAGAGGCTCACTGAGCAGCATGACCAGGACTCTTCCAGCATCCACTGGGGAGCGGGGGGGATCAAAAGGGTCCTGCCCTGTTTGCCAACATCGCATTTGTCCTTTGGCTCTGCACATTACTACTCTTAGGATGGGACTGAATGAGAGAGCCAGGTTCACCAGTGTGCACCACCCTTCAGCATCTTCTGTAATTGCAGCCAGAGAAATCTAAGAACCAGGGTTCTGGTCCAAGAATGGAGCCATGCAGTATCTTGAGTCAGGTGAGCAACTCCAGCTTCCCGCCTTTACTGCTTATTATAACCTGAGACTTTTTAGGACATAGAGTATCTTCTAAACTTTTTGAGAAATATATGGTCAAATAGGAGCTTCCCAGGTGGCACCATGGTAAAGAATCCACCTGCCAAAGCAGGAGATGCAAGAGATGCAGGTTTTGATCCTTGGTCTGGGAAGACCCCCTAGAAGAGAAAATGGCAACCCACTCCAGTATTCCTGCCTGGGAAATGCCATGGACAGAGGAGCCTGGTGGGCTACAGTCCAGTGGGTCGCAAAGAGTCGGATACAACTGAGCGTGTGCCCACAGGCTCACATACACACACACACACACACACACACACACACACACACACACCTGGTCAAATAGATCTTTGTTAGCTTTTTTTTGAAGTTGTTATGATGAAACAACTTTTCCTGCCACTTAGGAAAAAAAACTTGTGTTGAAATAACTTTTAAAACAAAGTAAATACTTTGATGTAGCCAAGTTGGCGTCTACTTCAGTGCTGTTTTTTCTGGGGCCACAGCATGACCGGCACTCTCTCCTACTCCTGGCCAGACTAAGGACTATACATAACATTCACCCCTACATAGACAAAATATATGAAGCAACTGTTTTTAGATGTTGGAAAATAGGTAGCAGAGGACTGTGATTCTTGAAAGAAGGAAGACAAATGCGGCACCTGTCAGGTCCCCCTGGCTTTCTGCCCTAAGGCATTTTCTAGGCTGCAGTCACAGGGAGGGCTCAGTGCCTTCTCTGGTAGAGGAAACAGGAACTGGTGTCTGGGAAAGCAGAGGGGCTGGAAGTTGCAAGAAAGATTCAGGGGGAGGGGGTTGAGGGGGTATGCAGAAGAGAGCTCCAGAAATCCTCATAGGAATTATCTTGAGTCTTTTTACTGTGTCCCAGTTCATTGATGTGCAGAATAAAACTCCACAAATTCAGGCAAAGGGAAGATAAGCCGCTTGTAAGCGTAACCATTTCCAGACCTCTAAGATGGTGGGGAGATAGTCAGTCTCCAACCTTCATTCATTGGAGACCTAGAGAAGTCACACCTTGGTCATAGAGCCAAGTGTCTCTGAAGTGCAGACTCATCTAGACTTACCCTAGAAAAGCTCAAAAACAGTCTTTGAAATGACGAAATGAGAACCTAACTGCCTGTACGATGAAGCTCAACACTTAAAAAGACAAAATTCCAACACAATACCTAAAATGTACAATAGCCAGTTAAAAATTACAAGACTTGTGAAGAAGCAGGAAAATGTGATCCAAAGCCAAGAGGAAAACCATTCAATGGAAAGAGGTCCAGAAATGGCAGAAATGAGGAAACAAGCAAACAAAGACATTAAAATGACTGTTACGACTATATTCAGGTATTTAAAAGAAAACAGTGATAAGAACTGAAACTATAAAAAAGAACCAAACAACACTTCCAGAGATGAAAAATACAGTATTTGATAAGGAAAGCACGTTGGATGGGATTAACAGTAGAATAGAGATAGCAGAAGAAAAAACAAGGAACTTGAAGATGTAGCAATAGAATCAACCCAAAGTGACACACAGAGAGAAAACATAGGGCATAGAGAACAGCTTTGGCAACCTGAAAGGAGCATCCATCAGTGTAACAGAGGGGAGGAAGAGGGGTAGAAAAAGTGTTTGAAGAAATGGTGCCCTTTTCCCCCCTAAATTTGACAAAAACTCCTAACTCACTGATTCAAGAAATGTGTCAACCCCAAGGACCAGGGTAACCACACAGACACAAATTCAACCCAGGGAATATCATAATCAAGTTTCTGAAAATCAGCAATAAAGTAAAATCTTAAAAGCAGTCAAAGAAAAGACACATTACTTGAAGATGAATGAAGATAAAAGTTATGACAGACTTCTCTTCAGAAACGAAAGCTACCAGATGACCAGGGGTCATCGATTGTCTCTAGCTGAAAGAAAAAGGAGCTCACAAAGTAGAGTTCCAGCAAAAACATCCTCCAGAAATGGAGGCAAAATAAAAACGTTCACAGACAGACCAGATAGAATCGCTCACCAGCAGACCTTCACGACAAGAAATAGTAAAGGACATTCTTCAGGCAAAGGAAGTGACGGCAAATGAAACTTGGGGTCATCACAGAGACATACAGAGGCAGCAGGTGAGTTTGTGGGTAAATGATGGAAATAGGCTTACGTTTTTCTTTGGAAGATCACTGGCTGTTTAAAGCACACATGATAACAGTGTATGATGGGGTTTGTGATATGCATACAAGTGAAATGTATGACAAGATGGCATAAATGATGGGAAAGGGAAAAGAAAGTACGCTCTGATCGGGCTCTTATATGTGAACTCGTGTAATACTACTTCAAGGTAGAATGTGATAAGGTTAAAATGTATATACCATAGAGCAACTATTCAAAAACAACAAAACAAAGCACAAAGATATGTAGCTAATAGGGATGTAGTAGAGATAAAATGGGATTAAAAAAAACACAAATTCAAGAGTAGGCAGGAAGAGGCTTCCCTGATGGTCTAGTGGCTAAGACTCTGCGCTCCCAATGCAGGGAGCTCAGATTTGATCCCTGATCAGGGAACTAAATCCCACACACTGCAACTAAAGATCCTACATGCTGAAACTAAAAAAAGATCCTGAATGCCACAATAAATATCCAAGATCCTGCATGCCGCAACTAAGACCCAGCATCACCAAATAACTAAATAAATATTAAAAAACAAGCAAACTATAAAACATCTAGAAGAAATCTTAGGAGATCTTTGTGACTTTGGGATAGACAAAAATTTCTTAGGATAGAAAAAAGTCTCAACCTTAAATGAAAAAAATTTGATGGATTGGGCTTCATCAAAATGTTAAAGTTCTGCTTCTGCAATGACACTCTCAAGAAGGTGAAAAGATAAGCTGGGAGAAAATATTTGAACACATATCAAGGATCTGATGCAGAATATACAAAGAACTTTACAACTCAGTGGTAAATAAATAAACCCAATTTTTAAAATAGTCAAAATACTACAAAAGACACTGCAAAGAAGAAGAGACACAAATGGCCAGCAAGCCCATGAAAGATACTCAGTGTTAGTCATCAGGGACACGCAAATTTAAACCACAGTGAGATGCCACTACACAGTCACCCAGACAACCAAAAGCACAATAATATGTCAATATCAAGTGGTAGCGAACACATGGAGCAGCTGGAACTCACACTGCCTGAGAGAACGCAGGACGGGCAACTGCTTTGGAAAACAGTGTGGCAGTTTCTTAAAAAAAAAAACAAAAAACTTGCAGTTGCTCTCGCCTCCTCAGATGGTCCACACTGTGTCTGTGGAGTGTGTTTCTCTCTAAATAAATTCACTTCTTACCTATCAAAAAGAAAAAAACTTGCTACACGACTCAGCCATTCAGTTCCATGGTAACCATGTAAGAGAAACATCCACGCCCCAAAGGCCTTAACACAAATGTCAGACTGGAAACAACACAAACGTGCATCAACAGATAAATGGAAGAGCAAATTACTGTGTAGCAGTGTGATGTGCTGCTTTTCCATTTATCTGTTGATGGTCAATATAAAGAGTCTGCCTGCCAGTGCAGGAGACGTGGGTTCAGTCCCTGAGTCTGGAAGATCCCCTGGAGAAGGGAATGACAACCCACTCCAGTATTCTTGCCTGGAAAATCCCATGGACAAGAGGAACCTGTCAGGCTACTGTCCATGGGGTTGCAAGAGTTGGACGCAATTGAGCAACAAAACAATATGCTGTACCACTACTTGATAAGCAAAAGAACTACCAGTACATATGACAACAGGAATGAACCTCAGAAACATTTCTTTGATCTCTGGAAGAACCAGACATCAAGCAGTCCCTAGTGTACTCTTTTTTTTTTTTTAATGTTTTTATTTTTGGCTGCACTGGGTCTTTGTTGCTGCATGGGCTTTTGTCTAGGTGCAGCCAGTGGGGGCCACTCTCTAGTTGCAGTGCACGAACTTATTGCGGTGGCTTCTCTTGTGGAGCACAGGCTGCAGAGTGCAAAGGCTTCAGTAGTTGCAGCACGTGGGCTCAGTAGCTGCCCCTCCAAGGCTCTCGAGCTCTGGCTCAATAGTTGTGGGGCATGGGCCTAGCTGATCCCAGATGAGGGATCAAACCTGTGTCTCCTGCATTGACAGGTGGATTCTTCATCTCTGAGCCACCAGGGAAGCCCCCTAGTGTATTCTTTTTATGTGAACGTCTAGAAACGACCCACATAATCAGTAATGACAAAAAGCAGATCAGTGGTTGCTTCTGGCTGGGAATGGGGATGTTTGGGGTTGAAGGAAATGTTCTGTAGACATAGGTGTATAGATTTTATACAACCCATTGAAATGCACCCTTAAAATGGGTGCATTTTATTGTATATAAATTATAGCTCAATAGAAGTAACTAAAAAAAAATAAAAACAGCAAAAGATCTCCTATGTTCAGCGTCACCCAGACAGCAGCTGGGAGCAGCGTGTTCTGGAGAACTCTGGCCTTCTGCTCTCGATGTTCTGTCTCTCTCCTGCTCCATGGTCCCTCCTGATCTTGGTTTCTAGTCTGGGTTATCTGCGTCTCTTCCAGGCAAAATCAAGAAGAGCCAAAGTAGGACAGACACCCAGTGTCAACTTGCCTCACACCACTGCAGATCCTTGCAGAATTCTTGTAATTCATATCAATTTACTCAGGCCCTCTTAATTATCCTCCACTGGGCACTCAGGACTCCTCCAGGAGGTCATTACTGTCGACAGTGCCCTCCCAGCGGGGCCCCAGAGCCTCTTAGAAGGGCCTCAAGAGCCCTTCTGAAGGTGGGAGGGGTGGAAGAGCCTTTGGCATCCTACGCTCATCCCAGCCAGGGTTGTCCTTTCCTGCAAGCCTGCACTTGAGATTTTGTTTGAAGATGTAGTAACCCAACTTTAAAAAAAATAATAATAATAATTTATAGAATCAGTGTATAGAACAAACCCACCCACTTCTGTTTTTGTTTTGTTTTTATCCATAACGGGTTATTTGCTCTCTGGAGAACACTGCACATTTCACACTTTGTGAGGAGAGGGAAGGCCCCCCAGTCCTGATAGCAGAAGCAGCAGTGGGAAGAGCAGCCACCCTCTGGCCACAGACAGCCACGACGGAGCACGTCGGGCTGTGTTCCAGTGAGACTTCATTTTCAAAATAGGGCAGGCTGACTTAGAGTTTTCTTGCGGTTTCCAATACTTTATCCTATTTGCTGGAAGGTCACAGTTGTGCAGGGAAGTGCTCTGTAGTGCGCAGCGGGCTCATCTGTCCACCCTCCTTGCTGAACTTCCTTGGTGGTGGTGGTTTAGCCACTAAGTCCTGTCCAACTCTTGCGACCCCATGGACTGGACTGCTGCCTGCCAGGCTCCTCTGTCTGTGGGATTCTCCAGGCAAGAATACTGGAGTGGGTTGCCATTTCCTCCTCCAGGGGATCTTCCCGACCGACCCAGGGATTGAACCCGGGTCTCGTGCATTACAGGAAGATTCTTTACCAACTGAGCTATGAGGGAAGCACTAACAGTTTGTCTTGTGGTGCTTTTTTCCCTAAGTGGGTGATCCTGATGTCTTCAGACAGTGGCTGTTTCTTCCCTTCAGTGCTTGTAGTCCTGTTTCATTTAATTTCCTTACAGAGCTGGTTGGGGCCCTGAAACCGTGTTAACATGAATGTCATCAGGGGCATCTTGTCTCATTCTCTGACTTGAAGAGATTGAGGCTCATTTTGCACTAAATAAAGTGATTGCTGTGAATTTTTAAATATAACCTCTATCAAGTTAAAATTTTTCCCTTACATTCTTGATTTACCAAGAGTTTTCATCATGAATAAGTGTTAAACCTCATCAGATGTTTTCCTGCATTGATTAAGATAATCATATATATATTTTTTGCTTATTGTGGTGAAATATGGTGGTAGATTTTCTAATATGGAACCCGCCTTGCATTACTGGGATAAACTATACTTGATATATTTTTAATACTAATTTGGCTTGCTAATTTTTATATCTGGGTTTCCCTGGTGGCTCAGAGGGCAAAGTGTCTGCCTGCAATGCGGGAGACCCAGGTTTGATCCCTAGGTAGGGAAGATCCCCTGGAGAAGGAAATGGCAACCCACTCCAGTACTCTTGCCTGGAAAATCCCGTGGACGGAGGAGCCAGGTAGGCTACAGTCCACGGGGTCGCAAAGAGTCGGACACGACTGAGCGACTTCACTTCACTTTAATTTTTATATATATAGTTTTTATATCTACATTTATGAGTTAAATATTCCTGTGATTTTTTTTTTTCTTGGGTTGTCTTTATCTGGTTTGGAAATGTCGATTACCTCATACAATGAGCTCTTTTTCTACTTTTCTGAGTAATTGGAATAAGATAGAAATTGACTATTCCTTGAAATTTGGGTCTCTGAAAATTCAGTAGAACCTCCTATAAAGCCATCTGAGCCACAAGTCTTTGGGGAGGGAAGTTCTTGATCATCATTTCAATTTTCTTAATAATTTTTGGACATTTCAAATGCTTTTTTATGTGTGTGCTGATTTTGGAACTTTCCATTTCATCTAGATTTTATTAACTTACTAGTGAATAGGTGTTTATAACATTCATTTTCACCCAGTTATTCCCCTGCCATGTTCATTTTCTTGCCCTTTTTTTTGATCCATCTTGGCAGAGGTTAATCTTATTAATCTCTGCAGACAGCAGTTTGGGTTCTGCTGATACTCTGTGCTGTTTGTTTTCTTGGAGTTTCCATTTCACCGAATCTTGACTTTAATGCTATGACTTCCTTTTTCTTGTTCCTGAGTTCGTTTTGTTCCTTTCTCTCCAGCTTCTCCCCCTGAAGGCTAGCTCATCTCCTGGTAGTCTTAACTGTTAGTATTTCCAGATAAGTGTATTGGCAGCTGCTTGAGCTATGTCCTACAAATTCTGAGATTCAATTCTAAATATTTTTTGAATTCACCATATGGTTTCCTACATAACTCAAGGATTATTCAGTAATAAGTTAGTGTCCAAGCAGAAGGGATTTGGGGAGATTTTGATTAGGGTTTCTAATTTTATTGTATTAATATTCTATTTGGAATAAATTGAGACTTGCCCTGTGGCCTGAGGGGCTTTCCAGGTGGCAGTAGTGGTAAAGAACCTGCCTACCAGTGCAGGAGACGTAAGAGACGTAGGTTCGATCCCTGGGTCGGGAAGATCCCCTGGAGAGGGAAATGGCAACCCACTCCAGTATTCTTGCCTGGAGAATCCCATGGACAGAAGAACCTGGTGGGCTACAGTCCATGGGACCACAAAGAGTATATGTGGTCTGATTCTGTGTGTGGTCTGTGTTTGGCAAAAAAAGAAAGTGTACTATCTGCCTACTAGTTTAGACATCTCTGTGTCTAATAACTCAAGCGAATTAATTCCGTAGACTAAGTCTTTGCCATCTCTGTATGGGTTTATGATCAATAGGGGTGATTAAAACCTCCACCTACCTATTTTTGGATTATCTACTTTGCCTTGCAGCTCTGTCAGATGTTATTTGGTATGTTTTGAAGTTGTCCCTTCACCAGGACTCAGAGTTCTTCTTTACACCTTATGACTGCTGCTGCTAAGTCGCTTCAATCATGTCCGACACTGTGCGACCCCATAGACGGCGCCGTCCCTGGGATTCTCCAGACAAGAATACTGGAGTGGGTTGCCATTTCCTTCTCCAGTGCATGAAAGGGAAAAGTGAAAGTGAAGTCACTCAGTCGTGTCCGACTCTTAGCCGGACTACATGGACTGTAGCCTACCAGGCTCCTCCGTCCATGGGATTTTCCACGCAAGAGTACTGGAGTGGGGTGCCCTTGCCTTCTCCACACCTTATGACAGTTTGTGCCTAATTTTATTTTGTTTGTTTGTTTTCAAATTTTTTTTTTTTTTTTTAGTTCTACCGGTTTATTGCTACCAACCCATCTCCCTCCACCTTCATACACGCATGCTCAGTCATGTAACCCCATGGACTGCAGCCCACCAGGCTCCTCTGTCCATGGACTTTTCCAGGCAAGAATACTGGAGTGGGTTGCCATTTCCTTTTCCAGGTGTTTTCGATTTTTATGTGTCTTTTTTTGTTTTTGTTTTTGGCCACACCACCACAAGTCATGTGAGGTCTTAGTTCCCTGACTGGCCCCCTGCAGTGGAAACACAGAGTCCTAACCACTAGACCACCAGGGAATTCCCTCTCTTTTGTTTTAAATGGGTTTAAAACATCTTTACACAACATCTTGTTGAATCTTGTTTGTTTGTTTTGAATAAATCCAATTTGAGAATTTTTCTTCATTCATGAATTTAACTCATTTATCTATTGGGCTTAATTCTCCATGTCATTTATTTCTTATGTGTTTACTTTATTTCTGTTTATTTTTTCTACATTCCTACCTTTCATCGGAGAAATCAAATTTCCTTCTGCTGCATTGTAAGTTCAGAGAAGGCAATGGCACCCCACTCCAGTACTCTTGCCTGGAAAATCCCATGGACGGAGGAGCCTGGTGGGCTGCAGTCCAGGGGGTCGCTAAGAGTCGGACACGACTGAGCGACTTCACTTTCACTTTTCACTTTCATGCATTGGAAAAGGAAATGGCAACCCACTCCAGTGTTCTTGCCTGGAGAATCCCAGGGACGGGGGAGCCTGGTGGGCTGCCGTCTATGGGGTCACACAGAGTCTGCCACGACTGAAGTGACTTAGCAGCACCAGCATTATAAGTTACACATTCTACTTTTGCCCAAGGATAATCTCACTCACTCACACGTGTTCACGCAGCCCTATTGATTTCTCACACTTGTTACCACTTCTGCACTTCCCCTCCATAGGCTTGTTCTTTACGCACTCCCTTTCTCCCCACATCTGGCCATCCCACCCCCATCACAGCCACAATGTCTGGAATTCTCATTTTGGGTTGTTGTGGGTTTGTATAGGTTTGATTTCCGTATTTCTCAGGTGTCCGGCAGCTTCTTCTATATTTGTTTTTCTCCATATGTAAGCACTTTTCCCAAGAGTATTCTCAGTGTTGCTCCTTGGACAGAACCAGAATTTTTATCCCACTTGTTTGAGAAACCCTCCTGCCTGCATCCCTGTAGGGATTTTAAAGTTTGTGTTTAACAGAGTTCAGTACAAAGATGTGGAAGTTTATGTGTAAGTTTAGCATATCCAAATTATGTCCTCCATTAACATCCTATAAGAATGCCATTCATTCTTCAAGTGGGCACAGTAACAATGAAACATTCTGGGAAATGAGGGATTTGTTTTATCTATTTATTCTTATTTTTGGCTACGCTGGGCCTTCTGGGTCTTGGTTGCTGCACATGGGCTTTCTCTAGTTACGGCGACCAGGCGCTACTCTCTAGTTCAGGTGTGCAGGCTTCTCATCGCAGTGGCTTGCTTCTTTCGTTGCAGAGCACAGGCTCTAAGGTGCACAGGCTGCAGTTGTGGAGGTGTATCAGTTTAGTTGCTCCGAGGTGGGATCTTCCCTGACCAGGGATTGAACTAGTGTTCCTTTCATTACAAGGCAGGTTCTTAACTACTGGACCACCAGGGAAGCCCAGCATTTGCTTTTTAACTTGGGAAAGATGGTGAAAGATTTTCTGGGCTTTGCATATGTGGCTGTCGTCACCAGGCTTCTTTTGATTCAAAGGTTCGACCATGAGTGCTTTTGGTACCATCACACACACTACTCTGTTTATATCTGAGTTTAAAATAGAGAGCCAGTTACAATCCTGAACTACAGATGTCACACACGAGTGAGCAGGAGATCTCGTAGCATAAAATTCTGTTCAGCTTTCCATGGACCCTGTGGAAAGGATGGGTTTCAGGATTCACTCTGCGACCAGGGCTGAGCCTTCTTTGGTCCACATGGGGACTGAGGGAACCGTGAAGAAAAAAGCTCAGCCATCCACAGAAGGAGCGCCTGATTCATGGCTTGGGACACAGGTCGGGCATTCAGAGCTCCACGGGCGCCCTGCTCTTGGCAGTGCTTGAGGAAGGCCTGACAGAGGGACAAGAGCTGTGTTCTCACCTCCAGCCCAGAGGCTGCAGGTTGACCATCCTGGCCTTTTGCCCTCAGCCCAGCTGCACCACCTCTGTGGCAGGCCGGGGGGCCCCATATATAGGCCCAGGCATGAGGTGGATGTGTGTCCAGGAAGCTTCGCTAAGAGCCGGGCCTGGCACCGAGGCAGCACTCAGCACATGCCATGCTTGTGTTCACATGGTCAGTTGTTCTGGGGCCCAGGCCCCTGGAGATGCCTCCTGGCCTCCTCGCCAGCCTCAGGCCCCCCACTTGAGCTGAAATCAGACAGGGAGCAGCAGGGAAGCTGTGGGCAGCTACTGGGCACACAGTAGGTCTGCGCAAAGCTCACTCCCAGCCCTGAGTGCTGTGTGCCTGCCCTGCAGGGCATGTCTGTCCTGGACAAGGAGTGAGGGGATTGGGAGGGGGTTCCCAAAGCAGCCCACAGGGTCCTCAGGGTCATCGCCTGGGGCCTGTGCTTGGGGCTACTGTGCTTGGGGCCAATTGGCAGCCCTCCCGAGGGGGCGCATTTCTATGGAAAGGAAGAGCGTTGCCTCACTCACAGCGTCCCCCCTGCCAAGAGGAGCAGAGGGCAGCCCCTCGAGGCATGTGTACTGCCAGTCTGCACTCTGGCTAGGTGCAGAGGTGGGTTGCCCCTCCATGGGAGGGCCCTAGGATTCTTGGGTTCCTGGTCTGACCTACTGAGGGGCAGAGCCTCCATGAGCCCCTGTGAAAGTATACCTTTTAATGAATGTCACCTTGTTCATCTGGTTTTCACTGTTTGATCTCTATGCAAAGAAGTGTGTTAGTCGCTCAGTCACGTCTGACTCTTTGCGACCCTGCCAGGCTCCTCTGTCCATGGGATTCTCCAGGCAAGAATACTGGAGTGGGTTGCCATTCCCTTCTCCACGGGATCTTCCTGACCCAGGAATCGAACCCAGGTCTCCTGCATTGCAAGGGGATTCTTTCCCATCTGAGCCACCAGGAAAGCCCCTCTATGAAAAGAAGGCAGATCAACATCCAACCTCCACCCCTTATGCCTGTCTGTGCCCTCCCTGCTGTCCCCACACTACCTTACAGAGGACACAAGTTGTCTGGGTACAGCCTGGGCACTCAGCTCCCCCAATCCAGGCAGCCCCGCTGCCCTCCACCCTCCAAGTAGGGGAACCAACCAGGCTTGGAGGCTCAGCCACTGCTTTCCGCCGTTTTCCCGGCCCCAGCCCCCACCGTCCTGACCTCTGTCCTGGTGCTGTTTCTCCCTCCCCCACTTCGCCCCTGCACCCATGAGCCTGCCCCCTCTGTCCACCCACCCATCGTAGCCTTTCCCAGCCCCTCTCCTCTGAGGAGCTGGGCCTCAGACAGGGCCCGAGAGGGGGTAGGGTCACGACGGAGGCAGTGCCGGCTCTCCTCTGCCACAGAGCATTTTCCCTCTAAGTCCCCTGCCTGAGGTACTTCCCGAAGCCTAAGATGGGAGCCGCACTGAGGGGCGCTAGCAGACAGTCCTGGGCAAGCCCAGAACCAGCGAGGATGTACCCCCAAAAATGATGGTAAGAAGGAGCAATTAGGGGTTGGCGTCAGGCATTACCTTCAGGAAGTGGCGGGGAGGAGTGGTGATACTGGTCTGTTAACCAGGTCTGTCTGGTCAGCACCCAGCCCACGGCTGGGAGTGGCCCCAGGGCCCTGAGGATCTGGCATTTCCTGCCTGTCCCTCCTCCACCCTGCTGAAGGGAGTCAAGCCTAGAAGTATCAGCCCAGAGCCTCTGCACCAGGGGCCTGCAGCAGCTCCCAGGCAGGCAGGGCTGCTCAGGACAGGCTCGGGGGTCCATGCCACCCACCATCCACACCCCTCATACTCTGAAGGGTTGGGTCTCTATCCCACAGGATTTGGGGCGGGGAGTATAACAGAATCTAACTTTTAACCACGGATTCACAAGGACGCCGAGGGTGAGGAGCCCTAGGGGTATGATTCCCCCAACTTGAGAAATGTGGAACTTGGGGACTCAGGGGGCTCCCAGGGAAGCAGAAGAGAGTCTCAGCAGAAGCGAGGGTCCATCAGCACACAGAAGTGCTTACCCCAGAGAGGGAAGGCCCGGCAGGACCAGCAGAGACTGAAGTGAGCCTGAGGAGGTCCTGTCCCTTGTGGCCAAGGCTACAACTGGGGCCTGAGTCTTGAGCAGCATCCCAGCTCCACAGAAGGTTCTGGAGAACCAGGGCAGACATGGCTCCATATCCCCTTTCTCAGGAGCTCAGGGAGTGCCTTTCCAAATGCCCTTAGAGGCCTGGCGTGCCTGTGCGCAGAGCCACCCTGATGGGCAGGCAGATGGGAAGACAACTGAGAAGGGAGCTGGGCAGCAGCTCCAAGCCGCAGAGAGCTGGGCCCCTTACAGGCCCCTGTGCTCAGAAAGCCCCGGGAGGCCCCAGAACAAGAGACTAACCCTCCTCCCCCCGGGGCACTGGTCCATGAGACGTGCCAGGCTCCAGGTCAGTAAGGGGCCAGGAGGGTCATGGGGAAGACCACCCACTAAAAGGGCAGGCCCACAACCCCTTCGACTCAGTCAGCCCCTGCTGGGCCCCCATCCTGCCCCTAGGTTCATACTGGGAGGTCTTGGGCATTTCACTGAACCTTCCCAAAGGCTGGGGCTGTACCAGCAACCCGTAGGAGGTGAGTGCTATGCCCCTAAATGTCCCTGAAGCCTCATCAGAGCCCAGAGCAGAAAGAGAGCAGAACAGGTCAGGAGAGGAGGAGAAGGCAGAGAGCACCATGGGGGCCTCGCTTCCACACCCCAGCCCCTGGTCTGAGTGAGGGCATAGATCACTCAAGCAGAGACCACCGCTCAAGCACAGGAAGTATCCTAAGGCAAGCAGGCCTGACATGTTCAGCTTCATGCCTGAGCCAGGACTGCCATGCCCTGGACGCCTGTCCTGGAGAAGCCAGTCACCCCCTCAGGGTGACTTTGCAGGGAGAGGGACAGAAACCAGTGCCCTGCAAGGCTGTCTATGCCATCCTCTCAGCTCAGAGGCCCTGCCCCTAGACAAACAGGTGGGTCTGCCTGGCCTGTGCTTCCAGCAGAAACATTGGAACCACCTGCCTGGCATCCAGCTAAACTAGCAATCAGCTCCTAACTGCTGGCCCCAGGGAGCTCGGCCTCCCAAGCAAAGGTCTCGGGCCCTAGGCTGGCCCTTCTCCCTACGCCTTGTCCCCCAGGCAGACAATGGGATGGACTCAGGTCATGCCCACGAACCCTTGAAGGGGCTGGTCCCTCAAGTTGTAGGGAGGGACCCCCAGCATCGCAGTGGTCAGGCTCCTGACCCTGACCCTCCCCAGTGGCAATGGCCTTCCAGAAGGAAACCAAGTTAGCAGGACAGGGCTGACCAGAGATCCCTTTATAAGCACTTGTAAAGGCATCTAGGGTGAGAAGGTCTCTGTGTAGAGAGGAAGAATTCACCTGGGGTTGAAGAACCAAAGACATGGGCACTTTCTCAATGAGGGAGAAGCAGCCATGGCCACAGGAAGTGAAGGGAAACCTGGGGACATCCAGGGACCCACATCCTCACCCTGCTCCAGGACCTGGCGCTGGGAGGCAGGGTGCAGGGGGAGAGCAGGACCTGGCTCAGCTTTGGGTCTGAGGGCACAGGGGGAGGCCACTGGATGTGACCCCTGAAGCCTCCAGGAAAGGAGAAGCAACTCCAGACGTCTCCAGAGGCCAGAGGAGCAGGAAGAGCACAAGATGAGAGAGGGGACCGGGGCCTGGGTGCCCCTGGCCAGCGCCCAGCTCATGGTGCTGGAGTCACTGGAAGGAGCCTGGCTCACAGCCCTTTGTGTGCTTTCCAAGTCCCGGCCTTTCCCGTCACCCAGCTCCATGCCAACCCTGTTCTTTCCCTCCAGAGGCTGTGCAGCTGCTCTGCTGGCCTTTCCCCAGATTGGAATCTGGGCCAGGTTGGTCCCTGTCGTCCACCTGTACAGCACATAGCCATGTGTGGGGCGGACCCCTCCAGACCGCTCAGCGTCATGCCTCCAGGCCCAGGGTGGTGGGCTCGGTGACACTGGGCAGATGGTGTGCATCCCTGAAGCGTGTCTCATGTGTGAGATGCCGGTACCAGGCAGCCAGGCCCCACCTATCCTGTCTTGACGCCCTGTGTCAGCGTTCTTTTATTTTTTACATTTTATTTTTTTGGCTGAGCCACATGGCATGCGGGATCGCAACCCCGACCAGGGATTGATCTCATGCCCCTTGCATTGGAAGCACAGCATCTTAACCACTGCGTTCTCTTTTAGCGCAGACCGTCCTGGAGCTCCAGACCCTGGCCCTGCATGCTGGGCCAGCCCAGGAAGGAGAGCTGCTGCTGAGCTTGCATCGTCTCACCACTGCTTTTTATTTTTTTCATTTTTTATTTATTTTTATACAGTTTTTAAAGGTTATGCTCCATTTACAGTTATTACAAAATACTATCCATATTCCACATGTTGTACAATACAGTCTTGTAGCCTCACAATTGCTTTTTAATAACATCTTCTTGGTACTTTTTTTTTTTTAAAGAAATACATTCTTAGTTTTAAAAACTAGGAAAACAGTGAAAAGGTCAAGGGACTTTTCAAACATCACCTAGAGTGCCCTCGTGCAAAGACAATTGTTGCCGTATTTTGGGAGGGCTGCCCTGGAACAGTGGCCCACACTTAGAGCATGTGCTGTAGCTCCAGGGTCCTTGGCCAGGGCCTGGCCACGCGCATCAGGGCTGCTGTGCCGCTGGAGATGCTCAGCAAGCATGGCCAGAGGGCACAGGGTAGTTGACAGCCTGGGAAGTGCCGTGAGTCAACCATTAACCTTGGAACCTCCATGGGACCTGTTACGAAATGATCACGACAGGAGATGTTTTCACAGCCAAATGTCCTGTGTGCCCAGTGGAGGGTCAGGTCCAGGCCCTGCAGAAGACCTGGAGAACACATGTCCACACAGACCCTCTGTGCAGGACACCAGGGCCAGGACCCCCAGATACAGCTGTTGCCCCAGAGGACACTGGCCTGCATGGGCTCCCACAAGGAAGCTGGCGTAGGATCTCTGGTTCCTGCTGGCGAGAAGCTTGGCCAGCACTCAGTGAACCCAGCTCTCCATGCGCACTGCATCCTCCTGCCCCGTGATGACTCACCCTCCTTTCTCTTTTCTCTTCACCTGCTAGAGCACCCAGCACCGACAGCCTGTAGCCTTCAGCACCCCGAGGGGAGCCCCATCTCGACGTGGGCAGCCTTTGGCATAGAAGGGATGAAGATGGAAGCCCAGACAAGGGGCAAGCCTACTAGACACCCCAGGGCTCATCCTCCAAAACATAAAGGCTGCCAACGGCCCCCCAAGATTCGGAACTACAACTCCAAGGACTGACCTCCTCGCTGCCCCACCCCACGCCTCCCCTTCTCCTTTCTGATCCCCTCCTTCCTCCTCCTCCCCCCTCCTTCCCTCTCTTCCCCTTTCCCCTCCTGCTCCCTTCCAATCCATCTGTCTGTCTTCTTCCCCTCCTCCTCCTTGGTGCTTTTGTCTTCATGTCAGGGCTGTGTGTGTGTGTGTGTGTGTGTGTGTGTGTGTGTGTGTATGTGTGTGTGTGTGTGTATAGTGGGGGTGGTGAACTGCTAAGGCACCTTACAGACTGACCACCGAATCCCAAATTCTTCTTTGAACTTGAGAAGGACAGTAAAAAGATTTCCAAGGCTTTGCATATGTAGCTATCGTGGCCTGGTTTCTTGTGTTTCAAAGGTTCGACCATGAGTGCTTTTGGTACCATCACACACACTACTCTGTTTATATCTGAGTTTAAAATAGAGAGCCAGTTACAATCTTGAACTACAGATGTCACACACGAGTGAGCAGGAGATCTCGTAGCATAAAATTCTGTTCAACTTTCCACGGACCCTGCTACCAACATGTGGGTTTCAGGATTCACTCTGCGACCAGGGCCGAGCCTTCTTTGGTCCACGTGGGGACTGAGGGAATCCTGTAGGTGGGCAGAAAAGCCCAGCCATCCACAGAAGGGGGGCCCAATTCAAGGCTTGGGATGTAGGTCGGGTGTTCAGAGCTCCACAGGCACCCTCATCAGAGCTGCGTTCTCACCTCCAGCCCAGAGGCTGCAGGTTGACCATCCTGGCCTTTTGCCCTCAGCCCAGCTGCACCACCTCTGTGGCAGGCCGGGGGGCCCCATATATAGGCCCAGGCATGAGGTGGATGTGTGTCCAGGAAGCTTCGCTAAGAGCCGGGCCTGGCACCGAGGCAGCACTCAGCACATGCCATGCTTGTGTTCACATGGTCAGTTGTTCTGGGGCCCAGGCCCCTGGAGATGCCTCCTGGCCTCCTTGCCAGCCTCAGGCCCCCCACTTGAGCTGAAATCAGACAGGGAGCAGCAGAGAAGCTGTGGGCAGCTACTGGGCACACAGTAGGTCTGCGCAAAGCTCACTCCCAGCCCTGAGTGCTGTGTGCCTGCCCTGCAGGGCATGTCTGTCCTGGACAAGGAGTGAGGGGATTGGGAGGGGGTTCCCAAAGCAGCCCACAGGGTCCTCAGGGTCATCGCCTGGGGCCTGGAACAAGACCTGCGGCTACTGTGCTTGGGGCCAATTGACAGTCCTCCCGAGGGGGCGCATTTCTATGGAAAGGAAGAGCGTTGCCTCACTCACAGCGTCCCCCCTGCCAAGAGGAGCAGAGGGCAGCCCCTCGAGGCATGTGTACTGCCAGTCTGCACCCTGGCTAGGTGTGGAGGTGGGCGGCCCCTCCACAGGAGGATGGTGGGGTGCTTAGCCTGGCCTACAGAGGAGCAGAGCCCCCCCACAAGCCCCTTTGAAAGCATACATTTCATGAATGTCATCTTGTTTATCTAGGTTTCAGGCTTTGATTTCTGTGAAAAGAGGGAAGATAAAAATCTACACAGGCACATTGACGTCCCAACCACGGATGCACTGCTTATCCTGGGCACACAGTGTTTGGGGAGCTGCGGAGAAAATGGCAGCTCTTTTCCAATGTGCCAGGAAAGAGCATGCCAGGAGCAGTTTTGCTGCCGGGTGGCAGGGTCTCCGTATTCTGTTTTGTCTGGCACACGGCCAAGTAAGTGAGATGTGGCCATGTGACTTCCTTTAGCTGAAAAGGTGAGCCCTGTCCCCTTTGCTAGGAACAGTTTAGATCCCATAAGCCCTCTCTGGTGCAAACAAGGGTCTCGAACTCAGCCACTCAGCCTACAATCGTCCCGTCACCTGGGCCCCTGGTAGACTGCAGTGAGCCGAGCCCCACTGACCAGCAGGAAGTGAGCCTGGGATAGCTTAAGACACCAAGAGTTGAGGGTGTTTGTGCAGCACGGTCTACTCACTCCTGATCCAGGATACCAGGTGTCTGAAAAGCTCTTAAGTAGGAAGGAAAAGAAAATCTCACAAAATTATTTGGGACAGCAATTGAGCTGCGGGATCTCCCTGCCCTCTCTCCTTTTTTCCTGTCTTGCCCTTTCTTTCACAGTGTGCAAACCAGAAGTCCCCGGTGATGATGCCAAGAGGAAGACTAGAGCAGGAGGGATGAGCTGTCATAGGGATGAGCTGCCTACCTGGGGGTGTAGGGAGCACTGTAGGGTTTGAAGGAGGGGCACCTGAAGCCAAGTTATCTGGTTTGACGTGGCAGTCCCGTTCTATCCTGCCCAGAACATCTGTGGCCAGTGCCATGTTCCACAGCCTTCAGTTTCTGAGAGCAAGACAAGAGCGGTTGCGAGGAGAGCAGCAGTGTTTGATTACAAGAGGAGTAGGCCGAGCACCTCTGCCAGGGCTTTTTTGACCTCACAAGGGTCTATCAGTGGTCCCAGGAGATATTAAGGGCCGTGCAGGGCGTGGCCACCAGGGCCACCAGGCTGTCCTTCCTGCACTCACGTGATTCCCGAGAGAGACGTGTTGTCTTGTTTGTTTTCAGTCTAGAAAGTCAAGGATTTTTTTTGTGTGTATAAATTGGATAAACATTTGAGCAGGGGAATTACAGAAGAAGGGTGTGCGGGTGAGGAGAGACGCACTTCCGTCGGTTCGTGTGCGTGCCCGTGGGTGAGAGTGGCCACGTGCGCGCGCGAGTGCCTCTACCCAGGGAGACTCCTTTGTTCAAACCACACCAAGAGGTGTCCGTGCATAGCCCGCTTGCCAGATGGCCGCGCCCCGTCCCCGCGGCCGTCTGCGGGAGGCCCCTGCCAGGCCTCTGAGCGTCCTCCGGGTTCCCGCACTCGCCCCGCGAATTTCGGCGGCGAGGCAGGGAGGACCCGGGGCGCTGCGCTGCGATGACCGACAGTAACCCCGCGCGGGGCACCCTCGGCCGGGTCAATGACCGCGCTCGCCCCGCCGCGGCCCGCGCAGCGCCCGGGGCCGCCCGGCCCATCACCCTATCACCTAGCAACGCCCACTCGAGGGGCGCCATTGGGCCAGCGCGCACGCCCCCGGCCCCCGATTGGCTGCGGCTGCAGAGCGAGCCACACCCCCGGCCCGGCTCCGAGCAGCCCGGACGCGGGCCGGTCAATTCTTACGCCTGGGGGTCCGTCCAGCCCCCACTGTGGCCCCAGTATGACCCCCAGAGTGACCCATGTAAGCCCCGTTCCGTATCCACCGCGCGCCGTGCACACGTGGCTCCCGCGGTCCCGTGGGTGGGGGCGGCCCCGGGAGGCGTGGAGCACGGAACGGAAGTCGGGGGGCGGGGGTGACACTGCGCCCCGCCCCGGAGCCCCCCAAGTCCGGGGGCCCCCAACCCGGCGCCCCCCGGGCGCGCCCCCGCGCAGAGTCCCGGCTCCCGGCGGCGACGCGCCGCATCACCCCACTGGCGGCGGCGCGCCTGGTCCCGGGGCGCAGCCCCGGCGCTCATTGGCCTGGGCGGCGCAGCCAAGCTGTCAGCCCATGTGGCGTGTCCGCACGGGGACGGCCGCGGTTAAATAGCGCCGGCGCGGGCCTAGAGGGAGCCAGAGAGACAGTAGCGGCCTCCCCTCCACTGCGCGCTCCATCCTCGCTCTCCCCAAGCCTTTCGCACAGCCGCCGGCGCCCAGACCAGGTACAAGCGGCCAGGCCGGGCCGGGGTCGGAAGTCGGGAACCGGGAAGTTGCGAGCCGGGAACCGGGTCCTGGGGCCAGACTGGATCGGGGGCTGGGGCGGGAGCAAGGCGGCCGGGCTCGAGGGGGAGCCGCCGGCCCGCATCCTCTGGCCCTGGGTGCGCATGGTTCGGCGCGCTGATGGTGAGGGCTCATCTCTCACAGCCTGCCTTGGTCTCCGGGTCCGAGCCTCCGGTCTGGATGTTCGAGCCCCCACGAAGCGCCCGAGGCTAGGCGGCGAAGGGCCCTCGCGCCGTGCCTAGGCCCGGCGGGGCAGGTGGGCGGATGGCGAGGGGCAGACGCCCGGGAACGCCGCGAACAGCCATTTTGGTCTTGGGCTGGGCCGGGCGGCTGCGCACCCTCGAGGGCCTGTTGGAGCCCCCAGCCGCCAGGTGGGCGCCGGCTACCGGCGCCCTCGAGGGCCTCCTTTTCCGACTTGGCCGCCGAGCCCCTCCACCCGCGGCATCCCCCCGCCTCCGGGTGCAGGATAGCCGTCTCGGCCGACCGGAGGGCCTGAGAAGAGGGGAGGGAGGTGGATGGAGGAGGCGCAGGGCCGTGTGAGGACGGCTTCTCCACCACGTGGGCTCCGTTTGGAGCCCCCAAAGTTCTGGGGGGAGAGCCACTCCTGCCGGGTGCAACCTCGCGGCGGCGCGCGCGGTTTCGCCAGCGCCGCAGGGGTCTCCACCCTTTTGCCTCGTCCCGCCGGACTCCGCGTGAATAGCAAGTAGGGGGAGAACAGAGCGGGCGCTTTCTGGAGAAGAAGCCGGCCCGGGAGCTAGTGCTTCTGGGCCGGCAAAGGGCTCTTTATTCAGCGCTGGGGGAGGGGGCTCCCTCTGCCGGGACGCCAGGGCGATCAGGCCACCCAAGGAAGAGGCTCTCTCCGCTCCTACTTTCCCATGCTCAGAGAAACCCTAAAGCGTCGGTAGTTGGCGAGTTCACCAGTCACCGGCGCCATGAGGCCCTGGAGCCTTGGTGGAAGTTTGCAGGACCAACCTTGGCCTTGCCCCCTTCCTCAGGGACTGCACAGGAGTGCACATCCTGGGCCCACCGGCTTAGGGTCTAGGCTCCCTTGTTGGTTCTGGGAAACCTGGATCTGGGTGGACAGGCAGGCTGCACGGAAGAAAGCAAGCGCGGTCCTGAGGCCTCAACCTGTGCAGATGTGTGGGTCTGGGTAGTGCTTGCCTGGCAGCTGACTGGGAGTGGTTCTCCAGGTTGGAGCCTACTGGAGGGGCCGTACAGGCTGGGGCTGCCCACTGTGGGACAGGGACCAATTTTTCCCTAGAGCCCCGCCAGGCCTTGGCGCTATCGAGGAGCCCAAGCTGTGGTTCCGGCCTGGAGGGCAGCTCGGGATGCTGAGTGCAGAGCCAGCTAGTCAGTGTGGGCGCTTCTTCCCACCCCCACATTTGCCCTTTCTCCTTCACCTACTAAATTCCCTGGGCCACCTCTTAACAGGCTGACAGCTAGGCAGTCTCTTCCTCAGAAGGGTTTGGGCCTTGCCTGCCTCCCACCATGGGGCCCCCTCCTGAGTCTCCTGCAGCAGGGCTGTGGTGGGGTCACCCCAGGCCAAGGCCAATGCCCAGAGAGCCCAGTGCGAGGTGTCAGCAGGCTGGACCAGAGTGGACTCCCCCTTCCCAACCACCGTATATACACTTCACACACGTGCACACACAGCGTTCCAGTGGGTGCACAGCCCCAGAGCTGGCCACGTGGATCTTTGTTGCAGGGCTTTCTGAGCTGCTGTTCTCAGACCCTTGGGTGGGCCAAATGGAGGAGGGGGTCAGGAAGCCAGGGTTGGGGACTAGCTGGGTCTCCAGCGAGGCTGTGGACTGGCAGTGTTGGGGCCCAGGCTGACCAGTGTCCGGGCCCCGGCACCACCCTCCTTGCAGAGAGAGCAGCCATGGAGGAGGTGGTGATTGCTGGCATGTCTGGGAAGCTGCCCGAGTCGGAGAACCTGGAGGAGTTCTGGGCCAATCTCATCGGTGGCGTGGACATGGTGACAGATGATGACAGGCGGTGGAAGGCGGGTAAGCGGGCCTGGGGCTCCCCGCCTACTTGAGATGTTCCTTTCTCACCACTACTGTGGACACAAGTCTCCCGGGTTACCAGGGCAGGCCTGTTCTGGCCTGCACTCCGGTCCCACTGGCAGAGCCAACGGTCACCTAAGGTGAGGCCATGTTGCAGCCTCTTTCTGGAGATGGTACCAGAAGGCTCCGGGCTAGGGGAACCTGGGACCTCTGGCCAGTGGGCTAGGGACTGAACTCCAGCCTGTGGGAGTCTGGAGTTCCGTGGGCATGGCCTTTGCCCCTTTCACAGACCAGGAGCGTTGCTTGGGGGTGGAGTCAGGGCAAGGCCAGGTGGGTGAACACCTCCGGCCAGCCACTGCCTGCCCACTGGCCCGCCCACGTGTTGTCCCAGACTGTCAGATAAGACTTCAGGCTCCCCTGGGAAGTTGGTTTGACTCCCTCACGCCCAGTAGGTTCTCCTACAGAGAGGCTCCACCTGATCTACAGGATGTGAGTCAGTGTGGCAGAGCCTGGCTGGCCTTAGCTGCTGGGCCAGGATGGGGCCAGGCAGAAGGTCTCCAGCCAGGTCAGAACAGTGGGAAGTGGGAGAAGGTAGCACTGTCCCCTACAGTGCTCTGCTCTGCCCTGGGGCCATCACTCATGAGGTTTCCCCCCAAGGCCCCCCCTCAGAAATGGGCCCACCCATCCCAGGGAGCTTCAGTTCCCTGTTGGCAGCGGGGACCCCCCCCACTCAGTCACTCAGGGCCATGATGTCCTGTGACTGATTTCTCCACCTGTGTGTGTTTCCTAGGACTATATGGCCTGCCTCGGCGGTCAGGCAAGCTGAAGGACCTGTCCCGGTTTGACGCTTCCTTCTTCGGGGTCCACCCCAAGCAGGCACACAATATGGACCCCCAGCTCCGCTTGCTGCTGGAGGTCACCTATGAGGCCATTGTGGATGCAGGTGGGCCATCTGGGGGGCTGCAGAGGGCCCATCCCCGAGTTTCCTGCACCCTACTTGAAAACCTCCCTTTTTGCTTCTAAAAGCATCATGTGTTCATAACAAAACATCCAAAACAGAAGGTAGTGAGGAGGGAGCGGAGTCCCAGGGTGGGGAGGTGTGGGCCTCAGGCAACTCAGGTTTCACAACTGCACACCAGAGGTATCCCGGGCATGTCCCGTCGCCCCAGTTTCCTCACTCCCCATTGCTTGGCTGATCTTGGGGGCGAGGGCAGGACACCAGGTGCCAGGCAGAGCAGGAGGCAGGATCTGGCCCCAGGACTCTTACCCTCCACTCCCCTCTGCTGGGTTGTGTCTAGCCTTGGAAAAGTGCTTCTAGGGCACAGACTTGTCCCGGGGACACCAGGGACATGGAAGTCATGCTGGGTGGGAGAGGGAAGGCTGGCCATGGGGGTGAGGCCCCTCAGCAGGTGGGCAGCAGGGGAACCTGGGACCTGCCTACTGCCACCCGTGGTTTGCAGGGCGGGTATCCTGGCCTTGCCGGTCTCTTGTCCTGCATCAGATGCTAAGCAGCCCCGGGGTTGACACTTGAGTGTGACACGGTCCTGGACAGGCACTGCCTGGGGGGAGGGGCAGGGAGGCGGAGGCCTTCCCGCTGCCCAGGCCCCACCCAGAGACCTTGGATGCCACTCTCCAGGGGCTGGCCAGTGTCCCTCCCTCCTTCCCAAGCCTGGACACTCGGCCTTTGTCTCTCTCTGTCTTATCTTGGCCTGCGAGGGCAGGCCGCCCTCAGGGCTCATCAGACCCTGCCAGTAGTACCAGTGCCCAGGGGAGTAGCCAGGGGACAACGCTGTCCTCTGTCCCCACCTCTGACTGTCTCTGGCTGCTGTCTGACCCAGAGACTGGAGCCCCACCTGGCACCTTGCTTGCCCCCCGGGCCCCAGTTTTCTGTGACCCGGTTATCCGTTGTCAACCCTACCTGGGCTGGCCATCCCACTCTGGCTCCACTGTCTCTTCCCTGACTCCCCGACCACTCCAGAGTCAGGCGAGGTGGAGCCTCCTCTCAACCAAGCCCTAGTGGCTCATACGATAAAGAATTCTCCTGCAATGTGGGATCGAACCCTGGGTTCGATCCCATGGAGATGAGAACGGCAACCCACTCCAGTATTCTTGCCTGGAGGATCCCATGGACAGAAGAGCCTGGGGGGGCTACAGTCCATAGGGTCGCAGAGAGTTGGACACGACTGAAGTGACTTAGCATGCACACAGTCACCTAAGCCGGAGAGGCCGAGGAGGGACGCCTCACCTCCCAGAGCTCGACAGCGGGCTGGGCACAACACAGCTGCAGGTCTGACTTCTGCCTCCCACAGGCATCAACCCAGCTTCCATTCGGGGGACGAACACCGGTGTCTGGGTGGGTGTGAGTGGCTCTGAGGCTTCAGAGGCTCTGAGCCAAGATCCTGAGACCCTCGTGGGCTACAGCATGGTGGGCTGCCAGCGTGCCATGATGGCCAACCGCCTCTCCTTCTTCTTTGACTTCAAAGGTGGGTGCCCACATAGCCCCTTTGCGTCTGACTTGGAGGGGGGCAGGGGCCGGATGACAGCTGATTCCCTTCCAGACTCTGACTGCACCTTCCCCAGGAAGGCCACCAGGAGCAAGGTCCTGGTGTTGTGGGCTCCACGTGGAGAGCACTCAGTAGAGCTGTCAGAGCCCTGAGGTGGTAGGGTGGGGAGGCGGTCCCACAGCTGCATTGTTTCCTTGCCTGCAGGGCCCAGCATTTCCCTGGACACAGCCTGCTCCTCCAGCCTGATGGCCCTGCAGAGGGCCTACCAGGCCATCCAGAGAGGGGAGTGCACCATGGCTGTCGCGGGCGGCGTGAACGTCCTGCTAAAGCCCAACACCTCGGTGCAGTTCATGAAGCTGGGCATGCTCAGCCCCAAGGGCACCTGCAAGTCTTTCGATGCATCAGGTGAGGGCAGGGGGCATGGGGCCCCGGGCAGTGCTCCCACCCCTGCTTCTATCCAGCACCAGCCCCTGAGCCCTTCCCTGAGCTCGTGAGCCTGAGGTGCCCTCTGCCCCCAGGGGATGGCTACTGCCGTGCAGAGGCTGTGATGGCCGTCTTTCTGACCAAGAAGTCCCTGGCCCGACGGGTGTACGCTACCATCCTCAACGCTGGCACCAACACGGATGGCTACAAAGAGCAAGGTGGGAGCTGGCCTGGGGCGGGCGAGGGTGGGGCTGTGGGCAGTCAGGCAATGCTGGGTGTGCTGAGGCCCAGCCCCGCCCCCAGGCGTCACCTTCCCCTCTGGAGAGGCACAGATGCAGCTCATCAGCTGCCTGTACAAGCCGGCTGGGCTGGACCCGGAGTCCCTGGAGTACATCGAAGCCCATGGCACTGGTACCAAGGTGAGACCCCTGCCTGGCCCTGCTCACACCCCACATCCCACACCAGAGAGGCAGCAGGGTGGGGTCCTGACCTCCCTGAGTTCCCCACAGGTGGGCGACCCCCAGGAGCTGAATGGCATCGTGCAAGCCCTGTGTGGCACCCGCCAGGGCCCCCTGCTGATTGGGTCCACCAAGTCGAACATGGGACACCCAGAGCCTGCCTCAGGGCTCACGGCACTGGCCAAGGTAGGCAGGCGAGTCTAGGGCCATCTTGTCCCTGCCTCGTCAGCTTCTTACGGCCTGCTGGGGGAAGGTCCCTCCAGGCTGTGCTGTGGGGTGTGGGCCAACTGAGGCCCGGAGAGCAGGCCGCCAGCACATGGCCAATCCCTGCCTGGCTTCACGGGGCCAGACATTTCACCCAGCACTTGTTCCACAAGGGGCCAGCCAGAGGGAGCAGAAGCAACAGGGCAGCCTGCCTCTCCAGGCTTGCTCTCCCTGTGGCCACCTGACCAGCTGGTAGCTTGGAGGACCCAGGTCACCACTGGCTGAACTTCTGGGTTGGTGGGAGCTTCCTGGTCGTCTCGACTCTCTGGGCCACCACAGCCACCTGTCTGCAGCTCTTAGTTTGGGAGATGGGGTGGGGAATGGCTGAGCAGCCTTTTGTCTAGACCCACAGCCAATCAGGCCGGGAGGTGGCAGGGCCCCAGGTGAGGCCTAAGGCTGAGAGGGAACAGAGCATGTGGCTTGGTCACCAGACCTCTGCACTGGGGCAGGGTGAGCTTGGCAGGGAAGGAGGTTGCTTGCAGTGGGCAGGACCTCTGGGGTGGCACAGAGGGTCCTCAGGAGGGGACGTACCTGAAGCCCATCCTGACCAGCAGGGGCAGGGAGCCCAAGGCCGGCTGCCCTGCTGACCGCGAGGCACCCACAGGTGCTGCTGTCCCTGGAGCACGGGCTCTGGGCCCCCAACCTGCACTTCCACAGCCCGAACCCCGAGATCCCAGCACTGCAGGACGGGCGGCTGCAGGTGGTGGACCGGCCCTTGCCCGTCCTCGGGGGCAACGTGGGCATCAACTCCTTTGGCTTCGGTGGCTCCAACGTGCACGTCATCCTCCAGCCCAACTCCCAGCCACCACCACCGCCTGCCCCGCATGCCGCCCTGCCCCGTCTGCTGCAGGCCAGTGGGCGCACCCTGGAGGGTGTGCAAGGTCTGCTGGAGCTAGGCCTCCAGCACAGCCAGAACCTGGCCTTCGTGAGCATGCTCAATGACATCTCGGCCCCCTCCCCAGCAGCCATGCCCTTCCGCGGCTATGCCGTGTTGGGCAGCCAGGGGGGCAACCAGGAGGTGCAGCAAGTGCCGGCCGGCAAGCGCCCGCTCTGGTTCATCTGCTCCGGTGAGCCCCCACCCCACCCCACCCCACCCCACCCCAGGTCGTCCCCGAGGGCCGCACGGGCTGGGACTGCACGGCGCTGCCCTGACATCTTCCTCCGGGACAGGGATGGGCACACAGTGGCGCGGGATGGGGCTGAGCCTCATGCGTCTGAGCAGCTTCTGCAACTCCATCCTGCGCTCGGATGAGGCCGTGAAGCCTGTGGGACTGCAGGTGTCTCAGCTGTTGCTGAGCACAGACGAGGCCATCTTTGACGACATCGTGGTCTCCTTCGTGAGCCTCACTGCCATCCAGGTGCGCCCCTGGGGTCTGGGGTGAGCGGGCTGGCAGGGCGGTGAGCCTGGGGTCCCCAGCACTGGTGTGACCCATCCTCTCGCCTCCCCAGATCGCCCTCATAGACCTGCTGACCTCCATGGGCCTTCAGCCTGACGGCATCATCGGGCACTCCCTGGGTGAGGTGGCCTGTGCCTACGCCGACGGCTGCATCTCGCAAAAGGATGCCCTCCTCTCTGCCTACTGGAGGGGCCAGTGCATCAAGGAGGCCAACATCCCACCCGGGGCCATGGCAGCTGTAGGTAAGTGCTACCCTCTGCTCCCTCATCCAGCTCCACCCCTGGGCCTGAGGGTCTTCGTGGGAGATGGGCATCTGTACTGGCACATTTCAGTGTTGGCGCTGGGCAGAGGCTAGGATCTGGGGGCAGCTCGCCAACCACTGTTCCCACCACAAGGTGAGAACGACCCTGACAACCTGCCCCACTGTGCCCCGGATGGCCCTGGAGCCCGGCATACTTGCCCGCGGGCATCAGTAGAGGCCTGCGTGATTTCCACGTGAACCCCTGGGGGGGGCTGCAGGCAGAGGAGTGGGCCTGGTCACACTTGGGACAGGCAGGGTTGGGGACAGCAGGAGACCAGAGGGAACCGGAGGGCCTGTCGGGAGAGTGAGGCCAAAGCCCTCTCTGGTGGGCCAGGCGTGGGACCCAAAACTGGCTCCCGCCCGTAGGACAACACTAATGATACCTCCGCCTGAGACCAGACAATGGCAAGAGTGAAACTGCCTCGTAAAGGTGCTACTCAGCAGCTGTTATTAGGGCCATCCAGGCAACATCCCCCTCCCCGGAGGAGGGCCATGGGGGGGTGCCTGCTCCCCATGCCACCCTCTGAGGCTCTCTTCTGCTCCCAGGCTTGACCTGGGAAGAGTGTAAGAGGCGCTGCCCACCTGGCGTCGTGCCTGCCTGCCACAACTCTGTTGACACCGTGACCATCTCGGGACCTCAGGTGGGCCCTGGGAGGCGAGGCCTCATCCCCAAGTTCCGTCCCACCCGCCCAGGGCACGCTCTGTGCGGGGAGCTGGGCATCGGCCCAGGCCCGGACTGCCATCAGCGCCCCCATCCCTCCCTGTCTGCCCGCCCCCCCAGGGCACCGTGTTGGAGTTTGTGCAGCAGCTGAAGCAGGAGGGCGTGTTCGCCAAGGAGGTGCGGACGGGCGGCATGGCGTTCCACTCCTACTTCATGGACGCCATCGCCCCCATGCTGCTTCAGCAGCTCAAGAAGGTGGGCGACTGTCACGTGCTGCACAGCAGGCGGCCCTCCCCGGAGGACGGGCAGGGAAGGCGGGTCCCAGCTCCCTCAGGCTGACCCTGCCCGGCCCTGCGTGCAGGTGATCCGAGAGCCCCGGCCGCGCTCCTCACGCTGGCTCAGCACTTCCATCCCCGAGACCCAGTGGCAGGAGAGCCTGGCCTGCACCTTCTCGGCCGAGTACAACGTGAACAACATGGTGAGCCCTGTGCTGTTCCAGGAGGCGCTGTGGCACGTGCCCGAGCATGCCGTGGTGCTGGAGATTGCCCCCCATGCCCTGCTGCAGGTACGCGCAGTCTCAGAGGGATGGTGGGCAGGGAGGCTGGCTGGCCAGGCTCTGTGGGACCAAGAGGGGGCCCAGTGGGAACTAGTCAGGGGGAGGCCCAGCCTGTCTCTGCCTCTGCAGGCCGTCCTGAAGAGAGGCCTCAAGTCCAGCTGCACCGTCATCCCACTGATGAAGAAGGACCACAAGGACAACCTAGAGTTTTTCCTCAGCAACTTGGGCCGGCTCTATCTGAGTGGGTGCGTCTGCTCTCCCTGCTCTCAACCTTAGGGGGCTCCTCACCAGCCAGGCCACAGGCCGGCCTTGAGATTGTCCCCAGGAAGCGGACCACTGGGTAGTCACCTCCACACTCTTGCCATGCCCCCCACCCCACCCTGTCTCAGCCGTCTCCGGGGTCTTAGGGGAGATGGGTTGACCGTAGGTCAGCAGTGGATGTGACAAGACAGTCACAACTCCCTTCCACCCTCCAGCATTGATGTCAACCCCAATGGGCTGTTCCCACCTGTGGAGTTCCCGGCTCCCCGGGGCACCCCCCTCATATCCCCCCACATCAAGTGGGACCACAGCCAGGCCTGGGATGTGCCCACCGCCGAGGACTTCCCCAACGGCTCCAGCAGCTCCTCTGCCACCGTCTATAAAATCGGTGAGTCCTTGCGGTGCAGGCGGGCGGTGGGGGTGGGGTGGCCTCCCCCCTCCGCAGCAGTGGCACTAAGGCCCAGGCCCCACAGACATCAACCCCGAGTCCCCTGACCACTACCTGGTGGATCACTGCATCGACGGCCGCGTCATCTTCCCGGCCACCGGCTACCTGTGCCTGGTCTGGAAGACACTGGCCCAAGCCCTGGACCAGAACATGGAGCACACACCTATAGTGTTCGAGGACGTGACGCTGCACCAGGCCACCATCCTGCCAAAGACAGGTGAGGCGAGCAGCTCGGGCTACGGGATGGGAGGGCCAGCTGCTGACCCCTGCAGCTGACCTCTGCCCCTGCTGCCCACAGGGACTGCACTCCTGGAAGTGCGGCTTCTGGAAGCCTCGTGCACCTTCGAGGTGTCTGAGAATGGCAACCTGATTGTGAGCGGTGAGCAGGGGCACTGGACCAGGCTACAGGGTCCCTGCTGGGAGTCTCTGGGTGGACCTTGGCTGCTGGCTCAGCCCTGCCCTCACTCAGGCCCTTCTGTCACCCCCGCCCACAGGGAAGATACACCAGTGGGAAGATCCCGACCCCAAGCTCTTTGACAACCAGTATGGCACGGACCCCGCGCCCCCCGCGGACCCCACAACTGCCATCCACCTGAGCCATGGTGACGTGTACAAGGAGCTGCAGCTGCGGGGCTACAACTACGGTCCCTACTTCCAGGGTATCCTCGAGACCAGCTCTGAAGGTAGGTGCAAGGGTGGTCCCACTTTGTGCTTTGGGGCCAACTCCTGCTGCCTGGTGTGAGGGGCCCACGAGGGGCTCCCCAGGTTGGGGCACACGGAGGAGAGGCCCCACGGCGGGAAGAGACCCAGCCTGGCCGAACCAACAGCCCCTTCTCCCCAGGCAACACAGGCCAGCTGCTCTGGAAGGACAACTGGGTGACCTTCATGGACACCATGCTGCAGATATCCATCCTGGCCCCAGGCCAGCGCAACCTGCGCCTGCCTACACGCATCACTGCAATCTACATCCACCCGGCCACCCACCAGCATAAGCTGTACACACTGCAGGATGGAACACAAGGTCAGCCCTGCCCTGGCCCCGCACACATGGCTCCCCATGCCAGGCCCCGCCCCACCCACCTCACCCAGCGTGTCCCCACAGTGGCCGACGTGGTAGTGAACAGATGTCTGGACACCACGGTGGCTGGTGGAGTCTACATCTCGAGGGTCCACACCTCGGTGGCCCCCCGACGTCAGCAGGAGCAGCCAGTGCCCATCCTGGAGAAGTTCTGCTTCACACCATACGTGGAGAGCGGGTGCCTGGCTGGGAACCTGGCCCTGCAGGAGGAGCTGCAGCTATGTGTGGGTGAGTCTTTTGGACCCACCACCCTCATCCCAGAGTCCTGCTCCCAGTTCCCGGGCCCCGTTACCGCATCACAGCCTTTCCTACTCCTACATCTACCTTCCCCTGTGAATGCCCCTGGCTTCCCGCCACCCGGAGCTGATGTCTTCAGAGGGGCCCTCGGCACAGAGGTGACAGATTTCGCCCCTCCTGTCTGTGCCACCAGCCAGCTACACAGGCATGAGACCACCTATGAAACCACCCTCTACCCAGGGCTCACGCCCAAGCTGAGGGGTGCAGGATGGTGGTAGGAGCTGGGGAGGGGCAGCCAGGGCCAGCAAAGCACAGAATCCACCCTCTCGGGAATCCACACTCTGTGGGGCTCACACCTGCATGGGGGACAGGGCCGCCCTTTGCCCACCTAGTGCTACTGATGGTTAATGCCAGTTTCCAGCCCTGGAGGACGGGACAGTCCACTCCATCCCTCTATTTTCTGTCAGTGGGCAGAGCCAGGTAGTGGGTTGTGCATCAAGCAGTCACCAGTTCCTGGTGGTGGGGAGCTTCAGGAACCCCAGCCCTGCTGAGGCTCTTCCCTGACACGCGACTCTCCGCTCCCCAGGGCTGGCACAGGCACTGCAGACCAAGGTGGCCCAGCAGGGGATAAAGATGGTGGCTCCCGGGCTGGACGGTGCCCAGGCTCCCCAGGAGGCCCCACAGCAGGGCCTGCCTCGGCTGCTGGCCACAGCCTGCCAGCTGCAACTCAACGGGAACCTACAGATGGAGATGGGCCAGATCCTAGCCCAGGAGAGAGCCCTGCTGTGCGACGACCCCCTACTCAGTGGGCTCCTCAACTCCCCAGCACTCAAGGCGTGCCTGGACACTGCCCTGGAGAACGTGACAAGTCTCAAAATGAAGGTGGTGGAGGTGGGTGCCCCGTGCGGCCGCAGCCCCAGTGCATGTGGACTCAGATACAGGCAGTCCTGAACCTAAGGAGGTCCAGGGCCTCTCAGACGTGAGGTCACCCAACTCGAGATGGTGCTGAGGCTGCCCAGACACTGAAGGGGAAGGGGGCACCGGGAAGGGACTGGAGCTGGGTTCCAGGGGTGTGGTGGGCAGGGCAGCACTGGCCAGTGACCTCCGCGGAGTCGGTGGGTGTGCCTTTCTAGGAGACACCCAGCTGAGGTAGGGGGACGCCTGCCCAGCAGCAGCTGATCCAAGAAGCTATTCCACCCCAGGTGCTAGCTGGTGACGGCCAACTGTATTCCCGCATCCCCACGCTGCTCAACACCCAGCCCCTGTTGCAGCTGTACTACACAGCCACTGACCGCCACCCCCAGGCCCTGGAGGCTGCCCAGGCCAAGTTGCAGCAGCTCAACATAACCCAGGGCCAATGGGACCCCTTGGACCCGGCCCCCAGCAACCTGGGTGGGGCCAACCTCGTGGTGTGCAACTGTGCCCTGGCCAGCCTCAGTGACCCGGCCACAGCTGTCGGCAACATGGTGGCTGCCCTGAAGGAGGGAGGCTTCCTGTTGCTGCACACGCTGCTCAGAGGACACCCCTTGGGAGAGACTGTCCCTTTCCTCACCTGCCCTGAGCCGCACCAAGGCCAGCGGCACCTGCTGAGCCAGGTATGGGCGGGGTGGGGCTGGGGTGGGCGGGGTGGGGGCGGGGCCGGGAGGCTGCCGAGCCCTGACCCCCTCAACTCTCAGGATGAGTGGGAGAGCCTGTTTGCTGGGGCCTCCCTGCACCTGGTGGCCCTGAAGAAGTCCTTCTACGGCTCGGTGCTCTTCCTGTGCCGCCGGCTGGCCCTGCATGACAGCCCAATCTTCCTGCCCGTGGAGGACACCAGCTTCCAGTGGGTCGACTCCCTGAAGGTCAGTCCTTCCCAGCCCCCACCAAGCCGGCCTGACTCGGCTCCAATGCCGGGACCTGGGGAACGCCCCCCCACCCCCACCCCGCACCTAGTCAACCCTTCCCTTGTCCTTCTACAGAACATCCTGGCCGATTCCTCCTCCCGGCCTGTGTGGCTCATGGCCGTTGGCTGCACCACCTCAGGGGTAGTGGGCTTGGTGAACTGTCTCCGGAAAGAGCCTGCTGGGCACCGGATTCGGTGAGATGCCCACTGCGCTACGTGCCCCTTGACCCCCAGGACCCTACCACAGCCTCCCCTCACCTATCTGGCTGCCCACAGGTGCGTCCTGGTGTCCAACCTCAACAGCACGTCCCCCATCCCTGAGACAGACCCGAAGTCCTTGGAGCTGCAGAAGGTGCTCCAGAGTGACTTGGTGATGAACGTCTACCGTGACGGGGCCTGGGGAGCATTCCGCCACTTCCCACTGGAACAAGGTGAGCCCCCCAGGACTGCCCTGCTCCTCTGGGTTCCTCACCTCCCAGCTGGGTAGACTGAGGAGAGGGCAAGAGGACTCTGGCTGGAAGCCCTGCTCCACGCCAGGGCCACATGTGATCCCAGGGGCTCCACTTCCTGTCACCCCCTAGACAAGCCCGAGGAGCCGACAGAGCACGCCTTCATAAACGTCCTCACCCGGGGGGACCTGTCTTCCATCCGCTGGGTCTGCTCCCCTCTGCACCACACCCAGTCCACAGGCCCTGGTGTCCAGCTCTGCACCATCTATTATGCCTCCCTCAACTTCCGCGACATCATGCTGGCCACGGGCAAGCTGTCCCCCGATGCCATCCCAGGTACAGGCAGCCCATGGTAGGGGGACCAGAACAAAGGCCCCCCTGGGGGCCAGGGCCTGGGACGAGAGGGGTCCTCACCCCGCAGTGCTCAGGAACCTGGGAGGCTCCTCCCAGTGAGGTCAGGGGCTCACTCACCCACCATCTGCCCCCAGGAAATTGGGCCTCTCGGGACTGCATGCTAGGCATGGAGTTCTCTGGCCGAGATGCCAGTGGGAAGCGTGTGATGGGGCTGGTACCCGCTGAAGGCCTGGCCACCTCCACTCTGGTGCCTCAGAGCTTCCTGTGGGACGTGCCTTCCAACTGGTGAGTCACTAGGGCTGGGACCCAGGGCCCAACATGGACGTGGCCAGGCATCGGGCCAGAGCTGACCCCTGCACTGTGCCCTTAGGACCCTGGAGGAGGCCGCCTCAGTGCCCGTTGTCTACAGCACAGCCTACTACGCACTGATAGTCCGCGGGCGCATGCAACCAGGGGAGACAGTGCTCATTCACTCAGGCTCCGGCGGCGTAGGCCAGGCTGCCATTGCCATTGCCCTCAGCCTGGGCTGCCGCATCTTCACCACTGTGGGTAAGCCTCTGGCCCTTCCCAGAGGCCAGGACTACCCCCTGGCAGCACTGCCAAAGCCCAGACTCAACAGGTGTGACTCTCTCTGCCAGGGTCAGCCGAAAAGCGGGCATACCTCCAGTCCAGGTTCCCCCAGCTCAACGAAACCAGCTTTGCCAACTCCCGGGACACATCCTTTGAGCAGCATGTCCTGTGGCACACAGCTGGGAAGGGTGAGTGGCCTCCATCACTCAGCACCCACCATCCACCTGTATCCTCAGCCCCCGCTTCCTCCAATCCCCCACTCACCATCTAAGCTGGAGGAGACCCTGGCCCAAGCCGGGCCAGGGTCTAGCCCAGGTTGGCTGGGCTGTGATCTTCACTATGGGGACCCCGCTTGCCCCCCTATCCCAAGGTGTTGACCTGGTCCTCAACTCCCTGGCGGAAGAGAAGCTGCAGGCCAGCGTGCGGTGCCTGGCCCAGCATGGTCGATTCCTGGAAATCGGCAAATTTGACCTTTCCAACAACCACCCCCTGGGTGAGATGGGGCGGCAGGCCTGGTCGGCAGCTGGATGGGCAGGGGGCTGTTGGGCAGAGTTGGGGTCTGCAGAGTGGTGGACTGTGGGCTGTGTGGTGAGCCCCCCTGCCTGCTCACCTGTCCAGGCATGGCCATCTTCCTGAAGAACGTAACTTTCCACGGGATCCTACTGGACGCACTCTTTGAAGAAAACAGCACCATGTGGCAGGAAGTGTCAATGCTGCTGAAGGCGGGCATCAGGGAGGGTGTGGTGCAGCCCCTCAAGCGCACAGTGTTCCCCAGGACTCAGGTGGAGGACGCCTTCCGCTATATGGCTCAGGGCAAGCACATTGGCAAAGTGGTCATTCAGGTGAGTGGGGGGACCCTGGGGGCTTCTGGCCTCTGCCCTGGCCCCTGCCCCTGCCAGCAGTGCGTGAACAGGGGCACTGCTTGGGCTGCAGGTACGTGAGGAAGAGCAGAAGGCGGTGCTGCATGGGACCAAACCCACCCAGATGGTGGCCTTGTGCAAGACCTTCTGCCCAGCCCACAAGAGCTACATCATCACTGGGGGCCTGGGTGGCTTTGGCCTAGAGCTGGGCCACTGGCTCGTGGCACGAGGGGCCCAGAAGCTGGTGCTGACCTCCCGCTCTGGGATCCGCACAGGTGAGTGGCCCCAGGGTGGGGCAGTGGGAAGGGCCTCCTTCAGACCCCCTTATGGTGCTCTCAGGGCACCTAGGTTTGGGTCCAGACCTTCATTGCCCATCCCCTCCCACTGTCTGTGTCCCACAGGCTACCAAGCCAGGCAGGTCCGTGAGTGGAGACGCCAGGGTGTGCAGGTCCTGGTGTCCACCAGCGACGTCAGCTCACTGGATGGTACCCGGAGCCTTATCACTGAGGCCGCCCAGCTTGGGCCCATAGGAGGCATCTTCAACCTGGCCGCGGTGAGGACGGCTTTAGAGGGGCTGGAGCCAGCTGCCCAGGGAAGGGCCCCTCCCAAGAAGCCCTCCAAAGGCCTGGGACCGAGGCAGGTGCTAAGATCCCCTCACCCCAGGTCCTGAGAGATGCCACGCTGGAAAACCAGACCCCTGAGTTCTTCCAGGACGTCAACAAGCCCAAGTACAATGGCACCCTGAACTTGGACAGGTGGGCTCCTCCCTGCTCCTCTCCCTCCTTCTCCCCGCCCTCCCCTGCACGGCCCTCACACTGGTGTCCAGAGACCTGGCTGTGGGCCTCTGCTGGGGTCTGACTGCAGGTCCAGGGAAGGGGAGGAGGTTTGGCAGGCAAGCAGGAGTCCTGGGCATGACAGCCGGTGGGCTGGGGAGTCCGGCTGGGGGTGACTTAAGAACCCACAGGGTGACCCGGGAGGCATGCCCGGAGCTGGACTACTTCGTGGTCTTCTCCTCGGTGAGCTGCGGGCGTGGCAATGCTGGCCAGACCAACTACGGGTTCGCTAACTCCACCATGGAGCGCATATGTGAGAAGCGTCGGCACGACGGCCTCCCAGGTGGGCCCACCTGCCACTCCCTGACTCCCGCCGTGCCACCCTCACACCTACACTGACTCACCCCGGCGCCACTGCCCACCCACAGGCCTCGCCGTGCAGTGGGGCGCGGTTGCTGACGTGGGCCTCATCATGGAGTTGAAGGGCACTGATGAAATAGTCATCGGCGGGACACTGCCCCAGCGCATCGCCTCTTGCCTGGAGGTGCTAGACCTCTTCCTGAACCAGCCCCACCCCGTCCTGAGCAGCTTTGTGTTGGCGGAGAAGGCCACATCTCGTGGCGACGGTGGCAGCCAGCAGGACCTACTGAAGGCTGTGGCTCACATCCTGGGTGAGATAGCACCCCTGCCCCCTCCCCACCGGCAGACACTCGTCTCCCGAGTCTGGTCTCCTAGGCTGCTAAAGGGGCGTGCTGGGCTTGCTCATGGAGAGGCGCAGGTGGTCTGTGCAGAGCTGGGTGGGGGCTGTGGATCCCATGACCATAGTGATGATGGTTTGGGAAGATTCGGTCACCAGGGTACAATATCCACCCAGGGCCCCTCCCGCGTTGCCAACTGAGCCGCCTCCCCCCTAGGCATCCGTGACTTGGCCACCGTCAACCTGGGCAGCTCGCTTTCAGACCTTGGCCTCGACTCACTCATGGGCGTGGAGGTGCGCCAGATGCTGGAGCGTGAGCACAACCTGATGCTGTCCATGCGGGAAATCCGGCAGCTCACAATCCGCAAGCTGCAGGAGATTTCCACGCAGGCTGGCACAGCTGATGGTAGGTATGGAGGGGGTGTCCCCGAAGCAGCACTGTCCCCTCAGGGCTCTTGGCCTCTGAGCGGGTCAGGGCTTGTCCATCTGGCCCCTTCCTCAGAGCCTTCCTTGGGCGCCCAGCGGCCCCCACCCACCTGCCCTGGCCACTCACGGCCAACAGATGTGCATGTCTGTATGTTTGTGGCAGGGGACCCTATGGTATCATCCCTGGTATCTGCCCCTCTTCACAGAGCTGACGGACTCCATACCCAAATTGGGCAGCCCTGCCCTGCTGGGTTCACCTGGCCAGACCCAGGTGAACCTGAGTACCCTGCTGGTGAACCCTGAGGACCCAACCTTGACTCGGCTCAACTCGGTGCAGAGCTCCGAGCGGCCCCTGTTCCTGGTGCACCCCATCGAGGGCTCCACCACCGTGTTCCACAGCCTGGCCGCCAAGCTCAGCATCCCCACCTATGGCCTGCAGTGCACAGGAGGTATGTCAGGGGCCTACAGGGCTGCCCCCCAGGGAGTTGGGGATGTCACGGCACCTGCAGACAGGGGCTAAGTAAGCCTCATGCTGTGCCCGCAGCGGCACCCCTGGACAGCATCCAGAGCCTGGCCACCTACTACATCGAGTGCATCAGGCAGGTGCAGCCGGAGGGGCCCTACCGCATCGCTGGCTACTCCTATGGGGCCTGCGTGGCTTTCGAGATGTGCTCACAGCTGCAGGCCCAGCAGAGCGCTGGCCCCACGAACAACAGCCTGTTCCTGTTTGACGGCTCCCACACCTTCGTGATGGCCTACACTCAGGTGAGGGCAGGAGCGGACGGGAGTCCTCAGGTCCGCAGGCCCAGCCCTTTGTACCTGCCACTGCAGCACCTCCTCCTCCCTTTGCAGAGCTACCGGGCCAAGCTGAACCCTGGCTGCGAGGCGGAGGCCGAGGCCGAGGCTATGTGCTTCTTCATGCGGCTCTTCATGGAGACGGAGCACAGCAGGGTGAGTCGACCCGGCGTGGGGCCCGGCCTCCCGATGCCCCAGCGCTGCTCGCTCACTGTCCTGTCCTACAGGTGCTGGAGGCCCTCCTGCCACTCGGGGATCTGGAGGCACGTGTGGCGGCCACCGTCGAGCTGATCGCACAGAGCCACGCAGGCCTGGACCGGCACGCGCTCAGCTTTGCTGCGCGCTCCTTCTACCACAAGCTGCGCGCTGCCGAGCAGTACAAGCCGCGGGCCACCTACCACGGCAACGTAACGCTGCTGCGCGCCAAGATGGGCGGCGCCTACGAGGAGGGCCTGGGTGCCGACTACAATCTGTCCCAGGTGTGTGATGGCAAGGTGTCCGTGCACGTCATCGAGGGCGACCACCGCACGCTGCTGGAAGGCAGCGGCCTGGAGTCCATCCTAAGCATTATTCACAGCTCCCTGGCTGAGCCGCGCGTGAGCGTGCGGGAGGGCTAGGCCACCGGCCCGCCCCCTGCCTCCCACCTGCCAACCCTGGCACCGCACCCCATGCGCCGCCGCCCATAGGACCAGCACCCCCACGCGCGCGCGCACACAGACACACACCCCAACCCGCGGCTGCCCTGGGCGCAGGGCTGGGATCGGCACCGCCGACTCGGAGACCTGCCTGGTCTGTGAAGAGTCGGCTGAGCCGCTAGCCGGGCCAAGCTTCCAGAACCGCACGGGCTCTGCCGCACAGGTGTGGTCGTCGTTTTTCTGTTTGGATTCTCCTATTTATTGCGTCGCCATGGGGGGCGGGGTGGGGGGGAGAGATGCCGGTCGGTCCACCTGTGAGGCCGGCGCACGCGGGAGCCGGTCCTGGGGCCCCATGATGCCGGAGATCGCGCGGAGCAGCCCTGGGCGCTGGGCACCCACCCTATTTGTCTGTGTTCGTTTTTCAAGAAATAAGGTTCAAATTGCTGCGTGGGTTTTGAAATTTACTGTAATTGTCTGTGTAAAGAACCATGTCTGTACTCTGTTTCATTTTTACACCAACCCGGTAAAGATGTTGTCTCCCATGATTAAACCGCACCCTTCGCTCTGGCGTCTGGGCATCCTTTCATTCTGCTTGCTGATCAGCTCTGTGAGCCTCCACTGACCTGGCGCCCCAGAGAGTACCACCCACGGTGGGGGGCAGAGGGGGCGAGGTGGTGGTGATACCTGGCTCTAGAGAACAGGCTGGACACCTCCAGGGAAGGGGCCCTCGATCAAGGAGACTTGACCAGGAGGAGACAAGTAGGCAGTCTGATAATTGCCTGGCATAATTGTGGAGGACACCCCCACACACACACACACACATACACACACCCCCGCTAGGGTAGCCTTGCCAGAATTCTTTCTCCCTCTGGGAAACCTTGGGTTTTCTCTCCTTGGCCTAAACTGAGTGGAGGATGCCCACCCACATTATTGAGAGTGATTTTTTACTTGAAGTCACCTGGTTGTGGACCTGCACCACATGGACCAAACACCTTCACAGCAACACTTAGATGAGTGTTGGCTTAACTGGCCGAGTCCAGCGGAAGACTGACCGTCACTGACACACAGGTTTCAGTTCTGTTCAGTTGCTCAGTTGTGTCCAACTCTTTGCGACCCCGTGAACCATAGCACGCCAGGCCCCCCTGTCCACACAGGTTTAGGAGGAATGAAGGCTGGACGAGAGGGAGTAAGAGGGTCAGGAAGGCCCTGGGGAAGGCTGAGCCTCTCCAAGCCGAGGGAAGAGGTGGACCCGCTGGGCTGGAGGCTTCTGGGCCAACAGAGGTGAGCTGGAACGGGGAGAGAGATGGGCCCTGCAGTGAGCCAGGACTAAATTGGGCAGGGGGAGTAGGCCCCCTGCTAGACTTCTATCAGAAATGACAGAGGTGACTTACCTAAGATTATACATATATTAAAAGGCTAAGGACTTTCCAGTGGTCCAGAGGTTAAGCCTCTGTGCTATAGCAGGGGGTGTGGATTCAAACCATGGTCTTAGAACTAAGACCCTGTGTGCTGTGCAATATGGCCAAAAAACAGGCTAATGGAATATTATGAATGACTTTCTGTCAAACAATTGGACAACTTAAAAATGAACAAATTCCATGCAAAACACAAAGTCAAGAAGAAATAGACAACCTGAATAATCCTCCATCTATTGAGGAAAATAAATTTGTTTTTAGAAACCTTTCCACAAAGAAAATTCCAGGCCTGAATAGCAAATTCTACCACTATTTAACAGGAGTGAGTAACAGTCGCTCAATGGTGTCTGACTCTTTGTGACCCCATGGACTGTAGCCTGCCAGGTTCCTGTCCATGGAATTCTCCAGGCAAGAATACTTGGACTGGGTTGCTAGTTCCTTCTCCGGGGATTTAACAGGAAAATGTTACCAGTTCTATTCAGACTTTCAGAATTTTGGAAAGGAAACCAGCCTCAATAAGTTCAAAAGAACTCAACTTATATAAAACATTTTGGGGTGTCCTAGTCTTCTCAGGGGCCATAACAAAATACCATAGACTGAGTGGCTCACACAACAGGAATTTGTTTTCTCACAGTTCTAGATGCTGGGAAGTCCAAAATTAAGGTCCTTGCCAATTTGGTTCCTGGTGGGTGCTGCCTTTTTGCCTTGCTATGTCCTTTGGCAGAGTAAGCACAAGCCCTAGTGTCTTTCCCTTCTCTTGTAAGGACATCCATCCTATTGTATCAGGTCCCCACCCTTATGATTTAACCTTTTTACTTCCTGCTAGGCCTCACCTCCAAATACAGTCACATTCAACTTGAATGGGAGAGGGGAGGACCCAATTCAGTCCACATCAAGCAGATAATTTACAACTCTTCTGTAAGGCCAGCATTACTTTTGATACCCAAACCTGACAAACATATTACAAGAAAACTACCGATATCTATCATAATCATATATGCAAAAATTCTAAAAATAATTTTAGCAAGTAGAATCATAGTATAATGTTAAGACAAAATGGGGTTTTCCTAGGAATGCAAGGCTGGTTTAACATTCCAAATTCAATCAATATAACTCACCATATTAATTTTAAAAAAATGATTATCTCAGTGGATGTAAAAAATATCTATTGAATGCAGCTGTACAGAATACAAAATCATTTATGAGAAAAACTCGCAGCCAGCTAGGAATAGAAGGAAACTTCCTCAACCTGATAAAAGATTTCTATGAAAAGCATACAGCTAACATCATACTTACTGGTGAAAGATGATATATTGTTCAAGATCAGGAACAAAACCGATTTACAATCTCACCGCTTCTACTCAACACTGTATTGGTAGTTCTGCCCATTTCAGTAAACCCAAGAAAGGAAATCAAAGGCATATGGATTAGAAAGGAAGAAATAAAACTTCCCCTATTTGCAGATGATGTCATTGTTTTTGTAGAAAAGCTGATGAAATCTACAAATCTACTAGAACTCATGAGTGTCTTTAGGAAAATTGCAGGAGAGCAGATCAATATACAAAACCTAGTTGTAGAGCTTCCTTGATGGCTCAGTGGTAAAGAATCGGCCTGCCAGTGCAGGAGACTCAGTTTCGATCCCTAGTCTGGGAGGATCTCTCATGCCATGGAGCAACTAAGCCCATGCACCACATCTACTGGGCCTGTGCTCTAGAGCCCAGAAACCACAACTACTGAAGCCAGTGCACTCTAGAGCCCATGCTCCGCAACAAGAGAAGCCACTGTAACTAGAGTAGCCCCACTTCCCACAACTAGAGAAGACCCACGCTCATCAGCAAAGACCCAGTGCAGCCAAAAACAAATAAAAATTTTAAAAAACTTATTTCATTGTCACCTTATATGTAGCTTTAAAATATTAATTCTACCTCAATAAAGCTGTTAAAAATTATATATATATATATATATATATATGAGAGTGCAAGTACTCACGTCCGACTCTTTGCAACGCTATGGACTGTATGTAGCCCACTAGGCTCCTCTGTCTATGGGATTCTCCAAGCAAGAATACTGGAGTGGGTTGCCATGGCCTCCTCCAGGTCATCTTCCCAACCCAGGCATTGAACCCATGTCTCCTGCATCTTCTGCATTGCAGGTGGCTTCTTGACCCACTGAGCCACCTGGGAAGTCCATCTATATACATAGATATCAGATAAAAGTCGCTTAGAAGTCTAACATATAATAAGACACTTAACTTCTTCTATTCTAAGAAAAATGCAAAATATAACCACGCTGAACTATTTCATTTCTTACCCATCAGACAGACAAAAATTCAGAACACCACCTACATCCTCAGCTGGTGAGGCCGAGAGGAGACAGGAACTCATGCATGCCGGGTGGCAATGCAGAACAGCACAAACCCTCTGGAAGGAATTTGGCAATCTAAAGAAAGATTACCCATGCAATCCCATGTCTTGTAATTTATCCTAAATGTACATCTACAGCAATATTTATAGAAAACAGAACCACACCTGCACAAGCAGACTCATTGCAGCATTATTTGAAATTGCAAAATATCAGAGATCACATGTCCATAACGATTGTGGCTCAGATCATGAATGCCTTATTGGCAAATTCAGACTTAAATTGAAGAAAGTGGGGGAAACCACTAGACCATTCAGGAATGACCTAAATCATATCCCTTATGATTATACACTGGAAGTGAGAAATAGATTTAAGGGACTAGATCTGATAGACAGAGTGCCTGATGAACTATGGACAGAAGTTCATGACATTGTACAGGAGACAGGGATCAAGACAATCCCAAAGAAAAAGAAATGCAAAAAAGCAAAATAGCTGTCTGAGGAGGCCTTACAAATAGCTGTGAAAAGAAGAGAAGTGAAAAGCAAAGAAGAAAAGGAAAGATATACCCATTTGAATGCAGAGTTCCAAAGAATAGCAAAGAGAGATAAGAAAGCCTTCCTCAGCGACCAATGCAAAGAAATAAAGGAAAACAATAGAATGGGAAAGACTAGAGATCTCTTCAAGAAAATTAGAGATACCAAGGGAAAATTTCATGCAAAGATGGGCTCAATAAAGGACAGAAATTATGGACCTAATGGAAGCAGAAGATATTAAGAAGAGGTGGCAAGATTACACAGAAGAACTGTACAAAAAAGATCTTTACGACCCAGATAATCACGATGGTGTGATCACTCACCTAGAGCCAGACATCCTGGAATGTGAAGACAAGTGGGCCTTAGGAAGCATCACGACGAACAAAGCTGGTGGAGGTGATGGAATTCCAGTTGAGCTACTTCAAATCCTAAAAGATGGTGCTGTGAAAGTGCTGCACTCAATATGCCAGCAAATTTGGAAAACTCAGCAGTGGCCACAGGACTGGAAAAGGTCAGTTTTCATTCCAATCCCAAAGAAAGGCAATGCCAAAGAAAGCTCAAACTACTGCACAATTGCACTCATCTCACACGCTGGTAAAGTAATGCTCAAAATTCTCCAAGCCAGGCTTCAGCAATATGTGAACCGTGAACTTCCAGATGTTCAAGCTGGTTTTAGAAAAGGCAGAGGAACCAGAGGTCAAATTGCCAACATTCACTGGATCATCGAAAAAGCAAGAGATTTCCAGGAAAACATCTATTTCTGCTTTATTGACTATGCCAAAGCCTTTGACTGTGTGGATCACCACCAACTGTGGCAAATTCTTCAAGAAATGGGAATGCCAGACGACCTGACCTGCCTCTTGAGAAACCTGTATGCAGGTCAGGAAGCAACAGTTAGAACTGGACATGGAACAACAGACTGGTTCCAAATTGGGAAAGGAATACATCAAGGCTGTATATTGTCACCCTGCTTATTTAACTTATATACAGAGTACATCATGAGAAATGCTGGGCTGGAAGAAGCACAAGCTGGAATCAAGATTGCTGGGAGAAATATCAATAACCTCAGATACGCAGATGACACCATCCTTATGGCAGAAAGGGAAGAAGAACTAAAGAGCCTCTTGATGAAAATGAAAGAGGAGAGTGAAAAAATTGGCTTAAAGTTCAACATTCAGAAAACTAAGATCATGGCATCCGGTCCCATCACTTCATGGCAAATAGATGGGAAAACAGTGGAAACAGCGGCTGACTTTATTTTTCTGGGCTCAAAAATCACTGCAGATGGTGACTGCAGCCATGAAATTAAAAGATGCTTACTCCTTGGAAGAAAAGTTATGACAACCTCAACAGCATATTAAAAAGCAGAGACATTACTTTGTCAACAAAGGTCCATCTAGTCAAGGCTAAGGTTTTTCCAGTAGTCATGTATGGATGTGAGAGTTGGACTATAAAGAAAGCTGAGCGCCAAAGAATTGATGCTTTTGAATGGTGGTGTTGGAGAAGACTCTTGAGAGTCCCTTGGACTGCAAGGAGATCCAGCCAGTCCATCCTAAAGATCAGTCCTGGGTGTTCATTGGAAGGACTGATGTTGAAGCTGAAACTCCAATACTTTGGCCACCTGGTGCGAAGAGCTGATTCATTTCAAAAGACCCTGATGCTGGGAAAGATTGAGGGCAGGAGGAGAAGGGGACGACAGAGGATGAGAGGATGAGATGACAGAGGCATCATCAACTCAATGGACATGAGTTTGGGTAAACTCTGGGAGTTGGTGATGGACAGGGAGGCCTGGTGTGCTGCTGTTCATGGGGTCGCAAAGAATCGGACTCGACTGAGCGACTGAACTGAACTGAACAGTTGATTGACATACTAAGCAGCAGCCTGTTCCCACTAAGAATGAGGAAGACCATTATGATATTCTGGACACAGTATTAAGTGAAAAAGTCTTAAAGAATGATATCTCTGTATATTTGAGAAGGAGAAATAAGAATATGTTTGTGCACCTATGCTTATTTTTTCAGAAAGGAGCAAGAAGGATGAAGGAAACCCAGGAGAGGTTGAGAAAGGCTTGGTAGGACATTTTTCTGAGCAAGTCTTTCCATATGGCTTTGATTTGGGGAATTACATTAATATTTTATATATTCAAGAGTAAAATTGAGGCTCCCCTGGTGGCTCAGTGGTAAAGAATCCACCTGCCAGTTCAGGAGACATGCGTTCATTCAATCCCTAACCCAGGACGATCCCACATGCCACAGAGCAACCAAGCCCACAAGCCACACCTACTGAGCCCACATACTGCAACTACTGAAGCTCGTGCATTCTAGAGCCTGTGCTCTGCAACAAGAGAAGCCACCACAGTGAGAAGTCCATTCACCACAACTAGAGAGTAACACTCACTCACCACAACTAGAGAAAGCTCTGTGAAGCAACGAAGACCCAGTACAGTCATAAATAAGCAAAACTTTTTTAAAGTCCCTGAGGGCACAAAGCACATGGAGGAACAATTATTCAGGAAAATCTGCAATGACTTGAAAGAAAGTTACAAAACCTTGCTGAGGGGAATTAAAGAAAATCTAAATAAAGGGGGAAATGTGCCTAATTAATGTATTCAAAGAGTTAGTATTGTTCCTATTTCTGCTCTCCCCAACTTGATCTATAAATTCAGTGTAATCCTAATAAAAGTCCCACGGGTGTTTTTTTTGTTATGTGAAAATTGAAAAACTGATGTTAAAATTTAAGTGGAAATGCAAAGAACGTGCATGGGTGAAATAAATTTTAGAAAGTACAAAACTGGAGGAATTACACCTTTGATTTTAAGACTTATGATAAAGTTATATTAACTAAAACAGTGTGGTATGGGTGTAAAGCTAGACATATGGATTAATGAAACAGAAGAGAGAGTCCACAGAAACACCCTCACATATACAGTTGCTTTTTTAAAAAGGTACCCACCATACTGATAATTTATGGGGTAAAGAATCCTTTAACCAGTGCTGGAACAACTAGAGGTGCGTGTGGGGAAGGGGAAGAAAGACAACCACAAGCACATCCTGTACAAAAACTAACTCAAAATGGATTATAACCTGGAAATGAAATCTAAAACTATAAAATTTCTATAAGAAAATATAATAGGAAATCTTCAAGATCTCATCAAGATCTCTGGGGAGGCAAAGATATTTTAGGCCATTAAAAAGGCCTAAACATATGTTATCATCAAATTCATCTGCCCCTCAAAAGATCCTGTTTGGAAAACAAAACTAGAACCAACTGTCACACTAGGAGGAACTATTTAGCATTCCTATACCTAACAAAAGATTTCTATCCAAAATTATTTACAGAACCATTAGGATGCAGTAATGAGACAAACGGGGCTTCCCAAGAGGCACAGTGATAAAGAATCCACCTGCCAATGCAGGAGATGCAAGAGACACAGTTTCAATCCCTGCATTGGGAAGATCCCCTGGAGAGTGGGAAATGGCCACCCACTCCAGTATACTTGCCTGGAAAATCCCATGGAGAGAGGAGCCCAGTGGGCTACAGTCTATGGGGTCACAAAGAGTCAGACACAACTGAGCAACTGAGCACAGTACATACATAGTACAGCACAATGAAACAAGCAGTTCAATGTTTTTAATGACAAAAGGATTGAACAGTCACTTCACAAAATAAGATACACAAACGTCCCAATAAACATATGAAAGTGAAAGTGAAGTCGCACAGTCGTGTCTGACTCTTTGCGACCCCATGGACTGTAGCCTACCAGACTCCTCCATCCATGGGATTTTCCAGGCAAGAGTATTGGAGTGGGTTGCCATTTCCTTCTCCAGGAGATCTTCCCAACCCAGGGATCAAACCCGGGTCTGCCGCATTGTAGGCAGACGCTTTTACTGTCTGAGCCACCAGGAAAGTCTATAAACATATGAATATAGGCTCAATATCTTTAGTCATTAGGGAAATACAAATTGAAACCACAATGCCTTTTTAAAATATTTATTTTTGGCTATGATGGGCCTTGGTGGCTGCACGGGCTTTTCTGCACTTGAGGAGAGCTGGGGCTGCTCTCTAGTTGTGGTGCAAAGGCTCCTCTTATTGAGGTTCTGGGGCTCTAGAGCACAGGCTCAGTAGTTGTGGTACACAGGCTTAGCTGTACCACAACATGTAGGGTCTTCCGGGATCAGGGATCAAATCCATGTCTCCTGCATTGGCAGGGGGATTCTTTACCCGTGAGCCACTGGGGAAGCCATTACAAAGCTTTTTATTTCTTTTTCTTGTATTATTGCGCTGGTTAGAACTCCTAGTACTATTTTGGATAAGAGTGGTTAAGTGTTGGCATGCTTACCCTTTCCTGATCTTAAGGGAAAAGCTTAGTCTGTCACCACTGAATATGGTGTTAGTTGTAAGTTTTTTGTAGATACTTGTTATCAAATTGAAATTTTCCCTCTATTCCTAGTTTATCAAGGTTTTTTTTTCTAATCATGACTAGCTGTTGAATTTTGTTCTCTGAATTTATTGAGACGATCATGTGATTTTTGCTTATTTAACTTATATGCAGAGTACATAATGCGAAATGCCAGGCTGGATGAATCACAAGCTGATGAGTTGCTTTCTTCTACTACTTTCAATATTTGTTTGTCTTTTAGCAGTTTGACTGTCATGTGTCTAGGTGTGAATATCTTTGCATATATCCTATTAAGATTCTTGGATTGTTAAATTAATGTTTTTCTCATCATATCTGGAAAGTTTGAGGCCATTACTTTTTCAAAAAACTTTTTCCTGCTCCTTTTCCTCTTTCCTTTCTCCTGGATTTGTATGTATTATATCTGTATTCTTGATGGTATCTCATGGGTCTCTGAGATACTGTTCATTTTTCTTTATGCTTTTTTTCTTTCTGTTCTTCAGATTGGATAATGTTTACTGATCTATCTTCACATTCACTGATTCTTCCTTTTGCCAGTTCACATATGCGGTTGAGGCCCTCTAGTGAAATTTTCATTTTAGTTATTGTGTTTCCAACTCATCATTTCCATTGGCTTTTTAAGAATCATTTAAAGATATTGATAATCTTAACTTGTTGAGTCGTCATCACATTCTTTAAAAAATCTTTAAACATGGTTTCTTTTTGTCCTTTGAACATATTTACAATAGCTGCTTTAATTCTTTGCCTGCTAACTCCATCATCTGAGCCCTGTCAGGGACAGTTTCTAGGAACCATTTTTTTTTTTCCTGTGTGTGTCCTAAATTTTTTCTTTCTTTGACTGTCTTGTAAAATTTTATTAAATACTGGGCATTTATAATATGTTGTAGTAACTCTGGACTCTGACCCCCTCCCTGCCTTACTGTATGTGTTCATTGATGTTGGTATTTGTTTGCTCAGTACCCAACCTGGATGAATTCTATAGTCTGTTTCCCCTACTGTGTGTGGCCACTGGTATCTCCACTAGATTTTTTTGGTTTTATTGGCCACACTGTGAGGCATGTGGGATCTTAGTTCCCTCACCAGGAATGGAACCTGTGCCCCTTGCATCGGAAGCATGGAGTCTTAACCACTGGACTGCCAGGTAAGTCCTCTACTAGATTTTTTAAAAATCTGTTTTTTAGGGAATTCCCTGGTGGCTCAGTGGTTAGGACTCTGCACTCTCATGGCAGAGGGCTGAGGTACAATCCCTGGTTGGGGAACTTAGATCCCTCAAGCCATGTGGCGAGGCCAAAAATAAAACTTTTTTTTATATGCAAGCCTGGCTTCCTAAGACTTATCCCTGAGCCATCATAGTTTAATGGCCAGCCAGTTATTGGCTAGCGATTATGCTTAAGTCTACTGAATCAGTAAGGCCTCCACCTTTTGCAGTTTGTTCAAGCAGTTTATTGTCTGGGCCCGGCTTTTTCCTTGCACAAAGCCTCTTCTTCAGTCAGACAGGAGTATATAGCTGTGGCCAACTCTGGTCTTTCCTTGCTATATACACAGCCTAGCAAATCACTATCTTATCAAGGCCCACCATGGTTAGCTCATTTACTGAATTTCTTTGTTAAATTTATGGCTGGACTATCGCTTGCTCCAACCAGTACAAGGCAGCCAAGATATAGGTTTCTACCCAGTTGTTTGGGGCTTCCCTGGTTGGCTCAGACAGTAAAGAATCTGCTTGCAATCCAATCCTTGGGTCGGTAAAATCCCCTGGAGAAGAGAAAGGTTACCCAATCCAGTATTCTTGCTTGGAGAATTCCATGGACAAAGGAGCCTGGCAGGCTACAGTGCCTGGGGTAGAAAAGAGTCGAACTTGACTCAGCGACTAACACTTTCACCCAGTTGTTTGCTACTGTGATTACAACTGTTCTCTGGAGCTTTCCCTGTTTCCCAGTCAAGTCAGTTCTCTCCAGAGTCTGTAGGAACTAGAGGCCCTCAAGGCCTACCAGGCTCTGGTGGAATTACCAGTGGGAGGGAGGAAATAAAAGTTGTACAATACTGAAATCACAGACTCCCACTGGTCTTCTCATGGATGTGCAGTTCTTTTTTTTAATAAGTGCTTTTCAAATATGGTATGAAATTTGATCAACTTCCAGAGTCCTGAAATGGTTGCTTTTAACAATTCTGTCCAGTTTTATCTTTGCTTTTTTGGGAAGAAATTTGGTGAGCTCCTCAATCTGCTGTGCCACAAATCCCACCCACATATGTAAGTTTAAAATTTCCAGTAGCCACATTTCGAGAAAGTTAAAAAGATAAAATTAATTTCAATAATATATTTAACCTGAAAAAAGAAAAAAAGCAAAAGTGTTAGTCTTAGTCTCTCAGTCCTGTCTGACTTTTTATGACCCCATGGACTGTAGCCCACCAGGCTCCTCTGTCTATGGAATTCTTCAGGCGAGAATACTGGGTTGGGTAGCTTTCCCTTCTCCAGGGAATCCACCCAGGGATCGAACCAGTGTCTCCTGCATTGCAGGCAGATTCTTTACCATCTGAGCCACCAGGGAATTTGCCATATTAGGCACGCATATCTAACCTAATGTAATATAAAAAATATTATTTCAACATATCATCAATATTTTTAAAATTATGAATTAACTTTTACTTTTCCCCCCTAAGTCTTTGAAACCTGGTGTGTCTTTTTCCTGTTATAGCACTTCTTAATTCAGACCACATTCCAGTACTCAAGATGTGACAGCTGGCTGCCATACTGGACACACAAGGATGCATATTTGATCTGAGGAAATACGGATTTTTCAGGTTGTTAATGATATTGCTCTAAAAAATTCCTGTCTTTTGGGGATACTGAGATACTTAAGGATGAAATGATAAAATGAAACTTGGTTCTGCTAGAGGCAAAACTTTCCCTCTTCCCTTTTGGGACTGTGTTTAGGGGTCCTGCAAATTAAATTGACAAAAGACAGGTAAACAGGAAGAAAGTATATTCACACCCTCTGCGGGTACAGAAGACCGACACTCAGTAATCAGAGGTAGAGGTTTCTGTACCGAAGGTAATAGGAGAAAGGGTGGGAGAAGGGGAAAACGAGAATCAATCGGTTTCTTTAGGAAAGGGAAGCGAGTATTTAGGAGAAGGAGCAGGAGGTAAGGTTGTTATTATATTCGCTAAGCAGGTGACTCTCGCACGTCTTAAGTTTACAATGAAGAATCCTGTGGGTCTGGGAGGCCGAGCGCGGCGCTTTGGGGACCGCGGGCCAGGAATTTCACGCGGTGTTTGCTTTCCGAAATAAAACAGAAATTATTGGTCCTTCGAAGATTTTTATGAGATTCTGCGTGGGGGCCGAGGCGAGGACTTTAGCCCCGAGCCTCTGCTGGGGAGGGCGGGAGCTCGCGTACGGTGGCACCCGGGCGATAACTAGCCCCCGCAAGCGAGGGGAGAGTCCCGGCGGCCCCCGTTCGGCCCTACCGCTGCGAAACTAACTGCCCCGCCGCGCCGGGAGGAGTCAACTTCTAGCCTACGACCCCCACCCTGCACACTGCCCCTCCGCCGCGCGGCGGGCCCTTCAGCAGCCGGGCGCGGTTTCCCGGGAATGCGTTTCTCGCAGCACCGCGGGCCGCCCGGAACGGCCTGGCGGAGCACCTCCCGGCGGCCCCAGCGCGGAGCCCTGGGCCCGGCGGCGGCCCGGTGGCGGCCCCAGCGTGACAGTCTCAAGTCGCGGCGCGAGCCCAGGAGCCTCACTCCACGGTACCCTAGCCGCATCCGCGGAGCTCCCGGTGGGGCCCCTAGCGGGCCCCTGGCTATCCCCCCCCAACCCCGGCTCCGAAGGGCCCAGCTGCGTAGAGAGGAGCCGTGGGTCGACCCGGCTCGGGCTCCCAGGTGGCTCGGCTCCGCCCAGATAGGTAGGTTCCCTTCAGGTTTAACCCGCGATTCTCTGGGGCCCCGGGGCCCTTCCTTCGCGTAGGGGTGGAGGTGGAGGGTCCCGCGCTCGGCGCCTCATGTCCAGGCCTCTGTGGGCATCATATTGAGTTTTACATGTAGCTTCCCGGTTCCCGAAAATAAACCCACAGCTGGGCGCTTAGGCAGTTGTTAAGCCGATGACCCTGCTTAATAATTCCCAAAGTAGTACAGGAGGTGGGTGTTCTCTGACAGTGAGCCCCTCCTCACGATCTGTTCCTTTGGGGTTTCAGTTGTAATCTTCAGGCTACCTCAGTTCAGTTCAGTCGCTCAATCGTGTCCGACTCTTTGCGAGCCCATGAATCGCAGCACGCCAGGCCTCCCTGTCCATCACCAACTCCCAGAGTTTACCCAAACCCATGCCCATCGAGTCGGTGATGCCATCCAACCATCTCATCCTCTGTCGTCCCCTTCTCCTCCCGCCCCCAATCCTACCCAGCATTAGGGTCTTTTCCAATGAGTCAACTCTTTGCATGAGGTGGCTACCTACCATCTGTAAGTCACTGTAGGGAACGGTGGCTCTGACAAGGTTGGCCAGGCATGGGTAAGATAAGCCAGAAGGAAAGTACTGTTAGTGCTTTTATACATCTGACACCCAGAGGAGGGCACAGTGTCCAGGTGACCGCCCTGGGCCCCTTGTTGGGCCCGGAGGGCAGTGTTACCACAGGGTGATCCTGCCTTGTTGAGGGTCTCCAGGTCTTGTGGGTTGTAGCTGCCTTTTGTGATGGCCTCCCCTGGGCAAAGTACTGACAGGACATCATGCATTGTTCCATTTACTCTTCATGCCAGTCCTGCCAGGAAGACATCTTAATCCTGCTAAGAAGTGAGAGGTTAAAGCTCAGAAAGTTTGAGTAACCTGCCCACGGTCTCCACTGGAAGGCAACGGCAATGAGGCGTCAGTTCCTGGGCTGCGTCAGCCAACACCATTAGCACCCGCGTTTGTGGCCCTCAGGCAGCGCTAGAGCAGCCTTGAGGGGGGTTACCTCCTGCACCTGTGCTCCACTGGCTGCGGCTGAGCCCGTGGTCTTGCCCTTCACTGTGGAGGCAATGCCAAAGCTGGAAGGCTTCGAGTTCTGGAGCCGCACCCTCGGGGGAGCCCGCCACGTGGTGGCCCCCATGGTGGACCAAAGCGAGCTGGCCTGGAGGCTGCTGAGCCGCCGACATGGGGCCCACCTGTGCTACACACCCATGCTGCACGCCCAGGTCTTTGTCCGTGATGCCAACTACCGCAAGGAGAACCTGTACTGCGATGTGTGCCCCGAGGACCGGCCTCTCATTGTGCAGGTTAGTGGCCCAGCCTCCAACGCTGGCTGAGAACCTTTTCCTGGGCCTTTCCAGAAAAGGCTTCCCGGCTTTCCGAGATCAGAGGGGCAAGGGCAGGCTAGTTCTTGCAGAGGTTGACCTCTTCCCAGTAGCTGCCTCAGACTTTTAGCAAATGGATGGCTTGGGTGCCGTGGAAGATTGGCAGCTCCTCCCCCACCCTTGACATCACCCCAAGTGCCCCCTCTTTATGGAGACAGAACAGCTCTGCTCTTGGCAAAGTTGATGACACCAGCTTTCTGCTACATCTGGGAGAACTGTGTGAATCTGTAACTTGCTCTGCTGGTGGCATGGGGGTGCATCCTAGCTTGGTCATGTTGTTTTTTTTTGGCCACACTGTGTGGCGTGTGGGATCTTAGTTCCCCAACCAGAGATCTGAACTTGTGTCCCCTGCAGTGGAAGCATGGAGTCTTAACCACTGGACCACCAGGGAAGTCTCTAGCTTGGTCATATTGTAAACATCTAAGATAGGATACCATCTTGCAGTCATCCCCTGGGGCCACAGCCCCACTGGGTCACCTGTGAACCCCTGGGCAGCCCCGGTGCCAGGGCCTGGCTGGGGCTTGTGGCAACTTTCATGTCTCTTCCAGTTCTGTGCCAATGACCCAGAGGTGTTTGTCCAGGCGGCTCTCTTGGCTCAGGACTACTGCGATGCCATCGACCTGAATTTGGGCTGCCCACAGATGATCGCCAAACGAGGTAGAGTTCCTGTTCTGGGGTTCTGCGTTGAGTTCCGGCTTTTGGCTAGGGCAAGGCTTGGAGTGCAGAGATGCCGGGTGTGTGGGTGAGCTGGCTGAGGGCCTGGCCCTTCCTCTGGCAGCTTTCTGATGTCAACCCTTTCTTTGCTCTTCACTCTGCAAGGTGGCCCTTCTCAGTCACTGGGGGTAGGGGACAAGGTTCACTTGGCCGTCAGGGGCTTGTCACTTCCCTCCATGCTCAGGAAGTTGTTGGGCTCTCTATGGATAAAAGTGTTTTGCTGAAGAGTCCCTCCTCCACCCTTGTGCTGCCTTGGGCACCAGTGGCCACTGCCCTGGCATCTTAGCCTTTCTCCCTCACCGGCCTGAGGAGTTCCTGGTTGGTCAGAGACCACGTTGTGTGGGCACTCAGCTCAGCACCCTTGAGCTCAGGCCGTTGAACTAAAAGAACGTGGCCAGGCAGGTCGAGGCCAGTGTGGATGCAGGGGGAGGGTGCAGAGGCTGTGCTTGTTTTTCGCAGGTCACTATGGTGCCTTCCTGCAGGAGGAGTGGGACCTGCTCCAGAGAATGAGTGAGTTGGCCCTGTGCTGCCCTCGGGGACTTGGGGCCACATTGTGGTTGGGTGGCAAGCCCGAGACAGCCTAGCAGGGCTCAGGAGAGGACAGTAGCTGGCAGAGTCCTCCTGGCCTTGGTGTGCCCTCCCCTTTCCTGCTGTAGAGAGCAGCTGTGAAGTCGCCTGTCCCATACATGTTGCCCTCCTTTGAACCAAACAGACGGTACTGGAGGGAGGCATCCTTGCCTGGACCACCTCTTCCAACGTGGTCAGAGGCACAACTCACAGCTCCGTTAAGTGTGGGACGTCTGCGGAGCCTGTGTTCCTTTGGGGGCTTAGCCATGGGTCCCCACAGCCTACTTGAAGGTGGCAGCACAGTCCTCTCAGAAGCCGACTCTGCCCTTCCCCAGTTCTGCTGGCCCACGAAAAGCTTTCTGTTCCTGTCACATGCAAGATCCGCGTCTTCCCAGAGATTGACAAGACTGTGAGATATGCCCAGATGCTGGAAAAGGCTGGCTGCCAGGTGAGGACCATGGGCTTCCAGGGCTCCATACTGCTTCCGCACCTCCAGAAACGCCCCTTGAGGGCTCGCGCCTGGGATGGGCAGGAATCGGTGACCTTTAGGTGAAGCCTGATGTAGGCAGGGAAGTCCCATGCTTGCGTCCAGGAGGCCAGTATTGCCTTGGGGTGGTGCTGGGCCTGAATCACCTTCTCCCCACCCCACCTCCACCAGTCCTGGGGTTGGGCTGGTGCTTCCTCCTCCCTCACACCTTTGGCCTTGGCAGCATGAGTGCTGCCACTGCGGAGAGGACTGGCCCTTGAAAGGATTTGGGCTCTCACTTCCACATCCTGGGTGGCATAGAGGGTCAGCTCTGACATGGGAGTCCCAGCCAGCACTCCCAGGGTGTCAGCTGGCCCAAGTGTGGCCCAGAGGAGTGAGGGAAGCTGATGCCCGAAGAGCCAAAGGCAGAGGGTCCCCTGGAGTGTTGGCGGCTGCGGTTGAAAGTGGAGCTGAACCAGGCGCTCCTGTATTCTAGTTGTTGACTGTCCACGGGCGCACCAAGGAGCAGAAGGGGCCCCTGTCAGGCACCGCGTCCTGGGAGCACATCAAGGCTGTGCGGTGAGTGGACACAGGGTGAACCCAGGGCAGGGAGACAGCCCAGCCCCAAGGCAAGGCCCTCAGCCCTTTGGGCACGAGATGAGGGCACAGGGCCTGAGGGTGAGCAGCACAGTGGGAGGATGGAGTTTGGGGGCCTGGTACTGCCCCCAGGGTTGGGGGAAACAGCATCCTTCTGAGCATCTGCTCATCCTATTCCCTGACAGGAAGGCGGTGGCCATACCTGTGTTTGCCAATGGGAACATCCAGTGCCTGCGGGACGTGGAGCGCTGCATCCAGGACACGGGGGTGCAAGGGGTCATGAGTGCAGGTGAGGCTGTGTCCTTGCCTGCACCTGGGCCACCGCTGTCAGTTGCTGGAGGGGTCCGTCCACATCATGGCACCACTGGCCTAGCTGAAGAGCCTCAGGCTTCGCGCGGTCATCCCTGAAGGCCCCACCTGCCTGACTGGCCAGCGCGCTCAGGCCGGTGGCCAGCCTCGCCCTGGGGATGGCCAGGCCCAGGGGCCCCTGAGCCTCACGTCCCCTTCCCCTGCAGAGGGAAACCTGCACAACCCTGCCCTGTTCGAGGGCCGCAGCCCCGCCGTGTGGGAGCTGGCCGAGGAGTACCTGGGCATCGTGCGGCAGCACCCCTGCCCCCTCTCCTACGTCCGGGCCCACCTCTTCAAGCTGTGGCACCACACGTGAGTCAGCCCCTGCGGCAGATGCCGTCTGATCTGAGCCTTGCCTGGGGCCTTTGGGGTTTTTAAGATGAGCTCTCCACAGACTTTCACAAAACCACCACCTGCCACCAAGTCAGGGATGTGGTGAGGTTGGGTGGGAGGAGTGATGGTGACCCTCTGTGCCCAAGGCTCAGGGTCAGCAGTGGGGAGGTGGGGGCTGAGCCGGCTCTCTGATGGGGCGTCTGTATCAGGCTGCAGGTGCATCAGCATCTTCGAGAGGAGCTCGCCAAAGTGAAGACCCTGGAAGGCATTGCTGCAGTGAGCCAGGAGCTAAAGCTGCGGTGTCAGGTAGGTGCTGGGCCACCATGTGGTGGGAGAGACTTGGTCTTGGGCCTCTTACTGAGGGCCCTCTGGGCTTTTCCAGGAGGATATATCCAGGCAGAAGGAGGGAGAGAAGCCTTCAGGAGGCTTGCCTTTCTTCCACTGGATCTGCCAGCCCTACTTCCGGCCAGGGTGAGCCTCCTGCACATGGGCTGACCTGGGTGGGAGGTGTTACATGGAAGAGAGGACTCTTATGCCTGCTGCCCAGCCTTGGCAGATGTGCTGGAGGCTCAGCTCCATCCCTTGGCGCCTAGGGGCCTCCTTCCTTGTTAGCCTGTGCTGTTTTATTTAAATCGCTTTTCCCATATGATGCTTCTCTACGGTCCTCTGACCCTGAGTGGATTTGTCCTAGGATCAGCTAGACCCACTCTAGCTTCCTCTGGACTTTCTGAGATGAGGCTGAGCTGTCATCTGTAGCCACAGCCCTACCCAGGGTTCAGACACTGGTGTTCCAGCCTCCGTGCCGGCTGCTGGGGCCTCAGCAGAGTTGCACATATGTCCTCATCTAGGGAGTGCAGCTGGTGGGCTGCCTCTCATGGGTGTCCCTCAGCTCTGCCCATCATCCTCGCTTTCAGGCCCAAGGAGGGGAGCAAGGAGAATGGGGGTGCCTGCAGCAAGCGGGCCCTGGAAGAGGAGGAGGGCACCACGGATGTCTTATCCAAGAATAAGCAGAAGAAGCAGCTAAGGAACCCCCACAAGACCTTTGACCCCTCGCTGAAGCGTAAGTGGCTCCCACCACTGGAGTCTGGGGAAAAGGCCAGCCCCTAACGGGTCCCCCAGGGTCAGGTGGCTCTGCTGCTTCCTAAACTGTGGGCAGTACAGCAGGAAGGGCCCTGCAGCCCTTCCACATGCCCCCAAGGAGACTGGCTGGTTCCCCGAGGCCACAGCCAGCCAGCCATCCTGCCACAGTCCCTCCGCTGTTGCCCTAGGGCAGCTAGAGGCAGGAGTAGGGCCAGGGGCTGGCGTGCCCAGGAAGGACCTTCTAGTGGGAGGCGCCCAGCATGGGGCATGGAACCCATGGGGCTTGGGTGGGTGGGTTGAGGTTTCCCAGTAGGACCACGTATGCTGTGTCCTCTGCCCACTCCAAGGGAGCAGGGACACCTACCAAGGGCTACATGTAAGAGGTAGCAGCAGTGGGTGGCCTCACCTAGTTCAAACAGCGCCTCCTTTTGCTCTTTTCTCAGCAAAATATGCAAAGTGTGATCAGTGTGGAAACCCAAAGGTGAGTCCGTCCTGGCTGTTAACACCTAGGGCAAAGCTCAGCCCCAGGAGGGGTGGGGACCTGCACAGGCAGTCCTTTTTCTATCTGTGGTGGTGGCAGCCGGGCCACAGCTCATGGTAGGGGGGCTTCTTTCCTGTAAAGTAGCTCTGCCTGGCCTCAGGACAGCTCTTCCGTGCTCCTGGCCACTCGCTCAGGCTACAGGGTGGCCGAGGAAGGGGTATTAGCCCCAGGCTCACAAGCTTGTCTGTGTCTAGGGCAACAGGTGTGTGTTTAACCTATGCCGGGGCTGCTGCAAGAAGCGAGCTTTCAAAGAGACCGCCGACTGCCCAGGTGAGCACCTGCCACCATCAGTACCACCCCATTCCCCAGTGGGCAGTGGAGCCTCAGCCTCCTGAGCCCCATTTCCCTCCTCCTGCCCCTCTGCCAGGTCACGGACTGCTTTTTAAAACCAAATTGGAGAGGTCTCTGGCCTGGAAGGGTGCCCAGCCGCGGCTGCAGGAACCACAGCAGGCCGGGCCTGGAGAACCAGGTGGCTTCACTGAGGTTGTGGGCAGTGCCCTGGCCTAAAAAGGGCAGCTACAGCCCCATGTGCCACCCCCCAGGCCTGCTGCTGAAGCCTCAACCCACGTCCCACTTAGGAAACGCCTTTACTCAGGGAACCTCCTGCTACTTCACACGGAAGGACAAGCTGGTCTTCCCTTCGGCCCATGCTGGGGGCCCGGAGATGCTGCACTGAGGAGCAGGCTCCCAGGCTGGACCTGCCCGTCCTCACAGCCCGCGTGTGTTCAAGATGAACAATAAACCATTTCAAAGATGGGATGTTCCCAGGCTTTTTGATACCTGAGTAGTATTGGGGCCAGTAGGGGCCGAGCTTAGAATAGGGGAAGTGGGCAAGGCACCTCCTGCCTTCATCTCCTTAGCCATGGAGACCTGCCTAAGGGAGGGCCACGCGCTGGCCTCGGCCCTGCAAAGCCAAGTAGAGCATGAGGAAGGGGGCCCCATGGAGACAGGAAGGAGTGGTGCCAGGGGCTGTTCTCAGGCTGCCCTTTAATGGACTAAGATTCAACAACGCTGCAACCTCAAACGATGCATCAACATGGAGGCTGGGAGGCAGTGCTGCCAGGTGGGGGCCCCAGGTGTCATGTGGGTGAGCCCTGTCGGCTTCTCCTTCAAGGAAAGCCCACCTCCCCCCCAGGGCCCCCAGCACAAGGTGCGGCAAGGGGGAGGGGTCACAAGAATCTGGGCACACGGAAGCCCAGGTGGGGGCGCCGAGGACTAGCGTCAGCCAGCAGCCAAACCCCTGCAAGTGAGCCACAGGCAACACCTCCGGAGGTGCCGCTGGAGCAGACGAGAGGCCCAGGTGTCCAAGGGTGGGGGGTGGACAGTGGGGGTGTGTGTGTGTGTGTGTCTGTGTGCAGACCATCCTGGAGGCGGAGGTTGCTCTTACATGTTGGTGCTCATCCGGGACTGGCTGTTGGCCGGTGTCAGCTCCCCTTGGCTCCCTTCCCGGGGAGGGGACTGCAGTGGAGACAACAGCTCAGACCAGGAAGGTGTGTGCGCCCGTCCCATCCCCCAGTCCCAGGGCTGTCCCTGCCCATACCTTGACATGTATCTGGTTGCGCAGAACAGCTGCCCGCAGGATCATGGCTTTGGCACGGCGCTGGAACTCCTTGCCCATCAGCAGAGACTTCTCAAAGGTGGTGCTGCGTTGATCTACGTCTCGGGCATACAGGATCTGTGGAGGTGCAAGGTTCAGTGGGGCCCAAGGTCCCCCTCCCGCACCCCACGGCCCTGAGTCCGGCCACCTTGCTGTGGGAGTCGATGCGGGCATTGATGAGCCCCTCCAGGATGAGTTGCGTCAACTCATCCTCCAGCGCCGCCACTGTGGTGTTGAAGGCTGTGGCCATCTTGCGCATGTCAGCTGACACATAGGGGCTGAAATACTGCAGAGCAGAGGGGACATGAGTTACTCAAAGACACCTTCGTAGCGCCCTGCCTCGGCCTCAGCCTCCACCAGGATGCTTACCTGAATGAGGGCCCGGTTGCGAATCTGCGTGTACAGGGTCCTGACGTGGGGAGCCAGGTACATGTCTAGCAGCAGGTTGTCCTGGCGAGGACAGCCAGTCAGGGACAGCTTGCCCCAGGCCTTCTGAACTTGCCCGCCCTCCCAGCCAGGCCAGGCCAGGCCCCTCACCTTCATCTCATCCAGCATCTTCAGACACGAGGCATACTTGGACTCGTAGAATTTGAAGATAATGTCCCGAACCTGTGGCTCCAGCTCCAAGAACAACTTGAAGGAGCTGCAGATGCCAGATTCCTCAGAGCTGGCCCTGCCCACCCACCCGCCCTGGAGGCGGCCAGGGGCAGAGGAGCAGGGCTGCAGGGCCCGGCACCCCACCCTCCACCCACCTGCTAGAGATGACATTGCGCTGCAGCTCCTGCCGGTCAAAGGTGGCCAAAGCGCACAAGCCGCCGTACACGGCCACATTGCTGGGGGAGAGCAGCTGAGGAGCAAGAAGGGAGGTGATCAGAGAGATCTGGGGACAAAGGCAGGCAGCACAGAAGTCTGGGCCAGGCCCACCCTATCTCACCCATCGCCCCCTCAGAATGCCTAGGACCTCATGAGGATGAGCCCCCAACAGACAGCCCAACTCTTGAGCCCTCAGCCTGCTTCCCAAGTCCCAGTGAGGTCTCCACCCCAGAGACCCTCACTCCCCTCACCTCGGGGAAGTCGCAGTGGTCGAAGGAAGCCAGCAGAAAGCACTTGGCAGCCTGCTTGTACTTTCGTGCTGCCAACTCAGCCAAGCCTGGGGGGCAGCAGGGGGAGGAAGGATGAAGCCTGGAGCCCAGAGGAAGCTGCCCATCAACAGGCGCACCTGGGACAGAAATGCTGGCGAGGGAGAGGTAACCTCATCGGCCAGCATCAGCAGCTTTCTGGGAGAGCCAGGCACCCAAGGAGGCCGAACAGCTGCTGTTACTACTGCAAAGGGCACCCAAGCTGTTCAGCTGACGGGGTGGGAATAGAGGTGAAGGTGGGGACAGGGATGGAACTGGGGGTAACCAGCCAGGATGGCAGCTATCAGAAGACAATGCCTCTACCCCCAACCACAGGTTACTACCCCCTGACCTCCCGGAGAGGGACATGAGTCGGGCAAGTGTCGGGTGCATGCAGCACAGGTTTGGGGCTTGTGCGTTTCCTGTGCTGGGATGAGTTGGGGTGCCCTCCTGCCCTATGCTCCAGGGTCCTTACCTGCCGCACACTTGAGCTTGGTGAGGATGGCCTGAGTCTGGGTGTCACGCTCCCCACGCTGCTATAGGAGAAGGTGGCACAAGTGAGCGACCCATGCCCTCCATACCCGCATCAACTCCCAGGCACCCAGCTCCAGCCTAAGAGGAGCAGAAGCAGACTCCAGGAGGACGGGGCCCACCAGGGTCAGTAGTGGTCAGGGCTCCTAGATCAGGGTTTGAGGGGTGGAAAGCTATCTTTTTACCTCAGCGATTTCGGGGGTGGACTCTGCCTTGCTGACGTAGCTCAGCACATGAGACCAATTCTGCAAGTAGACGCTGACCTGGCAGGCAGGTGGGATGCACTCAGCCTGGGCGCCCCCTCCTGGTCCACTGGCATTGCTGCCCTGTGGCCACCCACCCTGGGCCCACCTTGATGACGTTGAGGCACATGTTAATGACATGCTTGGCGCTGGTGCAGTAGTCCCGGGCCCGGGAGTAACACTTGAGGGCGTTGCTGAGATCCCCACAGTCCAGATAGTGGTCACCCAGGTCATCATGTCCACGCCTGTGGGTCCGGGCACAAGTGGTCACTGGTTGGGCCGTAAGACTGGCTGTCCAACCCCCGATTCCAAGGGCACACCTGAAGCTCTCTTGATGAAGCCCACTCCCCAGCCCCCTGGGCATACCTGATGCTCTCCTTGATAGAATTGCCCTTGTAGTTTTTCAGATCTGTGTCCAACTTCTCCAGCTTCAGCAAGGCCTTCTTTCTCGTGGCCTCCACCCAGGCTGTGTCCAAGGGTGGGGGCTCCACGCCACTCTCCGGGATGGCATCAGGCGTGTTCTGCAGCTCCCTGAGGGAGGACCTGGCCATCAGAGGCCCACGTGCAGGGGGGGCGGGTGCCTCCCAGCGGCCCTCACCCCCATCGGGAGAGCGCCCAGTTGGCACAGGGGCAGCTGTGACAGCAGCAGCCCGCAGCCTGGCGGGAAAGCCCAGCAAGAAATAAGTCACACAGCTGTGCCGAGAAGCCAGAAGTTGCCATCTCCACAGGCTCTGCCCGGTGTCAGAACTGCACACGCACACACACGCGTGCAGACGTGGAGAGAGCCTGAACGCTCAGCAGGGAGAGTGAAAATCTCGCCCATTGAGCCGTTCCCCACCCCTCCTGGCTTTTCAACAAGAAAGCCAGATCACCGTGTTCTGGAGCCAAATGCTGCAGGAGCACAAGAAAGGCCCCTGCCTGGGCTGGCCACACACTACACCCTGTCCCTGCCCCACCTTGCTGAGCCCTGGCCTCACCTGGCAGCCTCCGAGAGCTTGCGGTGGATCTCCTCGTACATGTCCACATTGAAAGTCCTCTGCACAAAGGACAGGGCCATCTTCAGGGCCTCCACTCGCAGCGGGGGGCAGTGGTCAGCAATGAACTGCAGTCGCTCGATACGCATCAGGCCACTATAGCTGGCCGCATACTGCTCCAGATCCTGGGGGTGGAGGTGGATTGTGCAAGCTGGGACCCTGGACCCCAAGCCCCCGCCAGTGGGTCAGGAGCCGGGACATGGGGGCACCAAATCAACCACTGTCTGGGGTCTGAGGAAAGACCACTCAGGATGGGCCAATGCAGTGGCCTGGAGTAAAGCTCTGCCCTGGGGGTGAATGGTCAGAGCCATGTGGGCAGCCAGTCACCAGGCTGAGCAATGAGGAGGCAGGGCTTCCCAAGGTGGGCCCCAAGGAAGACCTGTCCTCACAGTGAGATTTGACCTTCAGGGGGCCTGGCACAAGGTGCTTCTCCATGTGGGAGAGAAGCAGCTGCAGGATCTGGAGGAGGCCAGCAACCTATTAAAAATGGGCAACTAGATATTCTAGTCCATTTGGTCACAGAGTCAGACACGACTGAGCAACTGAACAACAACAAAGAAAGTCTAAAGTTTTCTGAGTTAGAAAAAGATGTGGTCAGGGAGCCTAGCCTGGCCTTCCTGGTAGGACTGACACTCCAACCAACCCCTTGACCCATCCAGGAGGAGAGCCTGCCAGACTCCATACCAGGGTGGGGTTCTCCACCACGTAGTTGACATCGGGCGCGTTCTGGGGGTCCTCCTGTGGGTCCACATCAATCTGCATGGGCTCCACGGCCCCCTGCAACACGGGCGGTCACCTTGGCACCTTGAGGGGGAGAAGCCCAGGGAGGGCGAGAGGCCCTCACTGTGCCCAGCTCAGCTCTGCCCGCCATCTCCCAGGCGGGCGGGATCCTGTCCCAAGACCCTCCCCACTGCCCACCAAGTCCAGCGCGGCCATACCAGGGATGGGGCTCCTGGCCAGACTGTTGGCTCAAGAGCTGAACGCTCGGCCGGACCATGATGGCCCAACTCTGGGGCGGGAACCAGACGCCGGAGGACCACTACCCAAGGACCCCCAAGGGTCGCTACGCGCTCCCAGCCACCATCCTGACAGCAGCCTCCTCCAAGCCACGGGGAAGACACGGGCGGCCTCGACCCCGGCGCGGCCGAGCAGCCGGAGCCGCAGCGCCGGGCGAGTCCCGCGGCTGGACCGGGCCGCAGTCGCGGCCGGGAAGCGGGAGTGGGGCACCTGGGCGCCCTGCGCGGCCCGGCGGGCGGGCGGGCGGGCTGGTCCCGGCCCCTGTCCTGGAAGGTACCTCATAAAGCAGCGTACAGGCCGACAGGCTGGCGCTCAGGCTGAAGTCCCCGGCCGTGCCCGGCAGGAAGAGCTCTGACCTACCGCTGGGAGGGGTGCAGTGCACATCTGCCACTGACGACGCGGCCGCGCGGGGGGCCGGGCCACCCTGCATTCTGTCCTGACTCTCTGCACCCCCCGACCCTGACAGAGCTGGCTGGCTGCTGAAGGAGAGAGAGCATTAGCGCGCCGGGCCTGCCGGGGCCGACGGGCGGGACGCTGCGGCAGGAGCCCGGGCGCGAGAAGGACGCCGCGCGAGGGGCGCGCACGGCCGGCCCCACTCTGGCCCGGCGGCGGGGGCGCGGAGGGGCCGCCGGCCGCGGCTCGTTACCTGCAAGTTAAACACCTGAACCGGCAGCGGCATCTTCACCCACCCCGCCGCGGCGCACCGTCCACTTCCGGAGCAGCGCGGCCGCGACTTCCGGGTCGCGGCGTGGGCGGGGCGTCTCTTAAAGGGGCCGCGGCGCGCCTGGCCGGGCGGTGCCCGCGGGTTCCGCGGCCGCATGAGCCGCGCGCGGGGGGCGCTTTGCCGGGCCTGCCTCGCGCTGGCCGCGGCTCTGGGTGCGCTGCTGCTTTTGCCGTTGCCGCTGCCCCACGTGCCTGCGCCCGCGCCAGCCCCGACCCGGGCCCTGGCCCCCGGTTCCGGCCCGCGCGCGCCCCCTGCCCGGCCCGCCACCATCCCCCGCCTGCGGGCAGACGACGTCTTCATCGCGGTCAAGACCACCCGAAAAAACCACGGGCCGCGCCTGGGGCTACTGCTGCGCACTTGGATCTCCAGGGCCCGAAGGCAGGTGAGTCCCGCCCGGGGACCCCGTCGACTCCGGAACCCCCGCTAACTCGGGACACCACCACCCGCACCCCAGCCCCCGCCTCTGGCAAACTCTCACGCCTTGATATCCCCTCTCCTTTATCCCCAAACTTGCATCCCGCCCTGGACCCCACCCAGGAGCCACCCCAGGACCCCCTACCCACAGCTGCGTCCCCAGCATAGCTGTCAGGCCCCAGGCCTGAGTATGCAGGGACCTAGGACCCCCAGTGCCCACCCTCTCCTGCCCCTTCTCAGGCTCTATAGTCTTGAGTGGGTTCTCCCAGCTGACTCTGGGCTGAGACCCCAGAAACTCCTCCAGCGAGAGCAAGCCTGGCCCTAGCAGCACAGGGGATGCTGCGGGTAGAGCAGGTTGTCCCTGGTTCACCACCTTCCCTTCTCCTAGATCCCCAACCCTTCCAAGCCCAGGCTCGCCTGTCCAGCTTCATTCACCCTTGCTCACCAGGCCAAGGCCCTGCCAGGCCCAGAGTCCCTGGGGTGGAGAGCTGCCCCTTGAAACCTCACAGGCCATTTCTCTACAGACGTTTATCTTTACCGACGGGGACGACCCTGAACTACAGCTCCAGGGAGGTGAGTGCCCTCCCCAGCCCAGCCCAGCTGCTGTGTCTGAGGGGTCTCCTCAGCTATCTCTCGTTCCAGTGCCACGCAGCCCCCTGCTGTGTACACAGGTCCAGAGGAGTTAAGGCTCCTGCTTAGGGTCATACAGCTGGTAGAGAACAGAGCCTGGCATCCAGGGTCCACCCTTCCAGCCATGCTCTGCTCACTGGCTGACTTCCCAGGCCTCTGGCTGGAGCCAAGTCCCCTGAAGAAGGGCTAGCAGGGAACCATGCCTTCCAGGCCTCCCCTGATGGGGATGGTTCAGTCTCTCAGTCCTGTTCCCTGGTGGGTTTGCTTTCATGGGATTCCAAGTGGTTGTCATCTGCCTGGACCTCCGGTGGTGGCAACAGGGTCAACTGAGTGAAGCCAAGACAGGACTGCGATTGGGTCCGACTTCATGGTCTTGAGCAGGACAGACCTCGTGCCCGCCAGCCAGCAGCATTTAGCCCAACTTTAGTGGGGTGGGATGTCAGCAGGCCTCACCCTGGCTCTCGTGCTGGTTCTCCAATGGGCAGGTGGCCATGTCGTCAACACCAATTGCTCCGCCGTGCATACCCGCCAGGCTCTGTGCTGCAAGATGTCAGTGGAGTACGACAAGTTTATTGAGTCCGGACGCAAGTATGTCGTGGCCCAGGGCCAAGGGAGGCTGGGCTCCAACTTGGGTCAGGGGCTCCCCTGCCCCCACCCTCTGGGCCCAGCCTGGCTCCAGACTTCTACACGTTCCCAGGTGGTTCTGCCACGTGGATGATGACAACTATGTGAACCCCAAAGGCCTGCTGCAGCTGCTGTCCACCTTCTCACCCAGCCAAGACATCTACCTGGGGCGGCCCAGCCTGGACCACCCCATCGAGGCTACCGAAAGGATCCAGGGAGGTGGAACTGTGAGTGCTGGGATAAAGTGGGGAGGGGCAGCTGAGAGTATGGAGACCCCAGCAAGAAAGGGCTGGGGCTGATGCCCAGTCCACTCAGATGGGGTGTTTTGGGAACTGGAGCAAGTCAGGAGGGGCTGGAGCCACAGGCAACTGAGTTGTGGAAGCCCCTGTCCTCTTGTGCCTTGGAAAGTTTCTGCCCCTGGGCCTGGGAGCAGTTAAGGGGCAGCTTAAGGATGATCCTCAGGGTATCCAGGTGAAGAGTCAGGGTGAGGGACTCTGACTAGTGGCTCCCTCCTTTTCAGGTGACCACAGTCAAGTTCTGGTTCGCTACCGGTGGGGCCGGGTTCTGCCTGAGCAGAGGCCTTGCTCTCAAGATGAGCCCATGGGCCAGGTGCGTGGCGGGGGGGAACCAGGTGCTGGCTGCTGTGGGTGGGGGGTTGGGGTTCCCCAAGGCTGGAGAGGCACTGACCCGTCCCCCTTCCGCTCCCCAGCCTGGGTGGCTTCATGAGCACAGCTGAGCGGGTGCGGCTGCCAGACGACTGCACGGTGGGCTACATTGTGGAGGGGCTGCTGGGCGCTCGCCTGCTGCACAGCTCGCTGTTCCACTCCCACCTGGAGAACCTACAGAAGCTGCCACCCGACACCCTGCTCCAGCAGGTAGGCCAGCTGGGCCCCTGCCGCTTCCATGGCTGTCCCTGCATGGGGGCCCTGCCCCCGTGGCTCCGCCAGCTGAGCAAGGGCTCAGGGAGGGATTCTGGTGAGACAACCGTGGGTCCCAGCATGGCAGCAAAGTTTCGTGGACCCCGAATCCAGGATGCTGGGACCTGGGGTCCCAGCCGTGGAGTACCCCAGGCTCACATGAGGGCCTGTTTGTAAAGAACAGCTGCTGCACCTTCCCAGGGGGTGGCCCCAGCAGCAGGGCTGGGGACAGTGGTCTGGGTGTGACCAGTATTATAGACCTGACCCAGGCAGGGGATTCAGGACCTCTCGCCCCTACACGTGCGTCAGCAGCCTCCCCCAGGTGTCTGCTGTGCTAGCCATGCCTCTCAGCCCCCATCAGGCCCCATCACCTTTCTGTGATGTTCACCTGAGTTTGCCCTAAGAATGCTGAGTCTGGGCGGGGCAGCAGGGGCACTGGAATCCAGGAGGCCGAGCAGCGACTCTCCGGGAGAACAAGGTAGGAGGCGCCGGCCCTGAGACTGCCTCTGCCTCCTCTCCTCTCCCAGGTCACCTTGAGCTACGGGGGACCCGAGAACCCACATAACGTGGTGAACGTGGCTGGGGGCTTCAGCCTGCAGCAGGATCCCACGCGGTGAGCGGGCGGTGGGGAGGAGTGCTGGGGCCAGCCCACCCCTCCCGCAGCCTGACCCCCGCTTCCCTCCCAGGTTTAAGTCCATCCACTGCCTTCTCTACCCGGACACGGACTGGTGTCCTGTGCAGAAGCAGAGCGACCTCACCCCTCAGTGATCCCTGACCCAAAAGTCTGGCTCTGCCCCAGGTGCAAGCGGGTGAACAGTGCTGCTCCCTCCTGGGTTCATTTGGCTTCTCCAGGTCCTGGGCTCAGTTGGCTACTCCAGGCGGCGACCGCCAGGCCCTCATCCAGGGAGATTATGGGCGCCCAGCAGGCGCTCCAGCTGACCGGCAGGACTCCCCACGGGCCCGGGTGACCTGGCACTGTGGGAGAGGAGGACATCCACCTGGCATCCACCTCCCAGGGCTCCATCCTGTTCCCCCTCACCTGCTGGAGAGAGGATTCTAGGCCAGGGTCCTGTGTGAGATGCTGCCTGCCCCCTAGAGGTGACTGCCTGCCGGACTCCTTACTCGCTGTTCTCTTGGGATGCCACCCTTCCCACCCCAGACTTGGAGCTGAGCCAGAGCCTCTGCCTCCATGGGGAACTGCACGCAAGGGTGCAGACCCTCTGGACAGCTGTGCTCTTGAGTGCAGCTTACTCCTAGCCAGGTTGTCTCCATTCAGAGGCCACCTTCTCGGGGTCTCTTGGCCGAGAGGTCCTTCCTGAGGTACCTCGAAGACACTTTTCCTCTACTCGGACTCATTGCTCAGTACTTTCCATCCTTCCCCCCTTCCGGGGGCTGCAAGTCCATGAAACAGCAGGAGCCTTTTGTTTTGGGGCCTCCTCTGCAGTGAGACGTCTCCATCCCACCAGCTGACCCACATTGACCTTGACAGTGCCTTTCCACAAGAAGAGGAAACAGAACAAGGGGAGCCAGCACCTGCCTTCTGGTCTCTCACGCTGCTATTGCAACAAGTGAATAAAGCCTTGATTGTTACTCTCTGTTGTTCATTGTGTTAGTTAACCAGTGACACCTGGCAGCTCAGCTCCAGACAGGGCCACACAGCATCTAGCTCCTTCCCATAAAGGCTCTGCCCCGAGATCAGCTCCCTCCCAGGCAGATCTGTGTTCCTTACAGCCTTGCTGGCCCAGCTGAGCCTAAAGCTGCCCACTGGGCTCTTCAGTGTGAACTGAAGAGTATATGGGGTGTGGAGGTGGGGTTCCTGCAGGGAATGATGCAAACAAGACAAACCTTGCTCCAGAAGGCAGACTGCCTGTTAGACTTGCTTTTTCAGCATACTGTGGAACTAGTGTGTGCGTGTGCCAGCATGCACAGAAGCATATGTGAGTGCATGTGCCTGTGTGCATGGGTGTCCACATGTGTGCTTGCATATATCTGTGAATTGCTGTGTAAATGTATGTATGTGGGTATGAATGCACATAGCTGTGTACATGTGGGCAGGTGTGTGTGTATATGCATAGGGCAGGCCAGCAACACCTGGTAAGCAGGTTGGAGTTCGCATGCACAGGTGGTCAGGCAGAGCAAAGGTTTCTTGAAGAGGGGTATACGGCAGGTCACCAGGAAGTGTCCATGTGCAGCAGCCACCCCCCCATCATGTTCCCAGATGTGGAATATGTAACAGCCCCCAAGACCTAGACCCACACTGAGCCCCCCAGACCCCAGTCCACTGGGCATCCACAGAGCACAGAACCAGGACAGCATCAATTGGACCAAAATGTCCCTCCCCTGGCTGGAGCCACCTCAGGCCTGGATCTCGGCTAGGGCCACCTCAGAGGTACAGCCTCCTCTCTTACCAGGTCCAGAGGAACAGTCACCCCCAAACCCCCAAACCACCTCCAAGGGGTGGTGGGACTGGCAGGCACCCTGAGGCTGCAGCATGGTCTGCCAGAATGGGTGGTCCATATATTATTCAGAGAGAAAAAATCCTCGAAGGAAACACAAAAATGTTTATATGTGATTGTTCCTGAAAAAAAATGCAAAATTGGTAAAAATGTTTTTTTCTTCTTCCTTTGTTGTTCAGTTGCTCAGTCGTGTCCAACTCTATGTGACTCCATGGACTGCAGCATGCCAGGTTCCCCTGTCCTTCACTATCTCCCAAAGTGTGCTCAGATTCACGTCCATCAAGTTGGTGATGCATCTGTTTCATCCTCTGCCACCCACTTCTCCTTTTGCTTTCAATCTTTCCCAGCGTCAGCGTCTTTTCCAATGAGTCGGCTCTTCGCATCAGGTGGCCAAAGTATTGGAGCTTCAGCTTCAGCATCAGTCCTTCCAGTGAATATTCAGGGTTGATTTCCTTGAGGGTTGACTTGTTTTCTCTTCCTACTTTTTGTTATTTTACAAATAACCAAAATATGTTGTATGATAGACATATACTATGTAGAATCAGAAAAAAGTTAAAATTTTGGTAGTTAAGGTTCAGAATTAAATTGTGTGTACTTGGCCCTCCATCTGACATTTTTTTGGACAACTGTTTACTAAGCATCAGTCCATCATCCCACATCACTGCATGCCAGAGGAATAATGATCTGCAAAATGAACCAGCTCTCGAGGCTGGAGAGAGCCGGGGTGTATGGGATGTAACCGCTGACGTGTATGAGCTTTCTTTGAAGTGAAGTGAAATGAAAGTCGCTCAGTCCTGACCAACTCTTTGCGACTCCATGGACTATACAGTCCATGGAATTCTCCAGGCCAGAATACTGGAGTGGGTAGCTGTTCCCTCCTCCAGGGGATTTTCCCAAACCAGGGATCAAACCTAGGTCTCCCTACATTGCAGGCGGATTCTTTTTTTTTTTTTTTTGCAGGTGGATTCTTCACCAGCTGAGCCACAAGGGAAGCCCCAAGCTTCCATTGAAAAGAGTAAATCCTCATTATACTCCGTGTTTCCAAATTCACCCATATAATAAAATTTATTTGTAACCCTCAAATCAATACTTACTTTCCTGGTCACTCTCAGACAAACCATGGTGAAAATTTTGAGCCATCAGATGCACTGGTCCCCAGCTGAGGTTGAACTAGGTGAGGCTCCACCCCGGAGATACCCAGAGGATGAATACAGCAGAGGGCAGTGCAGAGTAAAGCAAGAAACTCAGTGGGAACTAACTGCATTCTAGAATTAGATTTTGGTGATAGTTACATAATTTTGTGAATGTAATAACAACAAAAAAACTAGTGAATTATACACTTCAAAACCATACACTTTTTGATATGTGAGTGATGTCTCAATAAAGATGTTATTTAAAACATAAGCCAAGATGAAATTAAAAATTGAAATAGTCCTATATTTATTACATAATTTGAATTTAACAAAAATATTCCCATAAAAAAATCTCCAGGATCAGATGGTTTCATTGGTGAATTCTATCAAACATTTGGGGGAGGAATAACATCAGTCTTATGATCTTCCAGAAAATAGATGAGAACATTCCCCAGATCATTTCATGAGGCCAGCATTACTCTAGTACTAATATCAGACAAACACATTACCAAAAAAATTGACCAGTTGAATCTAAGTTTTACACGAGGGACTTCCCCTAGTGGTCTAGTGGTTAAGATTCTGTACTCCCCAGGCAGGGAGCCTGGGGTTCCATCCCTGATCAGGGAAATAGATCCTGCATGCTGCAAAGAAGATCAAAGACCCTGCGAGCCATAACTAAGACCAGGCTCAGCCAAATAAATTTTTTTTTTCAAAAGCAAACTTGAAAAAGAACAAAGTTGAAGGATTTACATAGCCTGACATCGAGACCTACTATGAGATGCTGATGAAAAATTAATCTGTTGATCTAAGAAAGAAATGGAAATTTTTATTTGAGCCAAGTTTGGGGATTATAACCCAGGAAGAGCATCTCAGAAAGCTCTGAGAACCATCTGTTAGATGTCAAGGCACAGTTATATAAGTTTTTTGAGACAGAGGGCCATACATCAAATGAAATATTTTTAAAATACTTATTAACTAACCAATTTATTTGGCTGCATTGGGTCTTAGTTGCGGCATGCAGAATCTTAGTTCTGTCATGCGAGATCGTTTCCTTGTGGCACAGAGACTTTCTAGTCCTGGCTCTTGGGCTCAGTAGTTTCAGTGCTCTGATTTAGTTGCTCCACTGCATGTGGGATCTTAGTTCTCCGACCAGGGACCAAATCCATGGTGCTTGCATTGCAAGGTGGATTTTTAACCACTGCACCACTAGTAGTTTAGTCACTAAGTTGTGTCCAACTCTTGTGACCCCATAGACTGTAGCCCACCAGATTCCTCTGTCCATGGCATTTTCTAGGCAAGAATACTGGAGTAGATTGCCATTTCCTTCTCCAAAGGATCTTCCCAATCCAGGGATCAAACCCAGGTCTCCTCTGCTGCAGGCAGATTCTTTACCAACTGAACCACACCACCAGGGAAGACCCCAAATGACTATGATTGACAGTTTACATGATCCAGATCTAAGTGTCATGCTAGTAAGTCACATGACCCCATACAAGATGAAGAAGGAATGCTGTCTTGAATATTCATTGGAAGGACAGATGCTGAAGCTGAAACTCCAATACTTTGGCCACCTGATGTGAAGAACTGACTCCTTGGAAAGACCCTGATGCTGGGAAGGATTGAGGTCAGGAGGAGAAGGGGACGACAGAGGATGAGATGGTTGGATGGCATCACCGACTCGATGGACATGAGTTTGAACAAGCTGCGGGAGTTGGTGATGGATAGGGAAGCATGGCATGTTGCAGTCCATGGGGTCACAAAGAGTCGGACATGGCTGAGTGACTGAACTGAACTGAATGCAGGTTCATATGCCTGATGCACAGTGAAACCAAACATACTGAAATGCTGGAGTCCGGAGCAAAGAAAGATTGACGGCAGGGCCAAGAAAGGAAAAAGGGTGGCTCACGCTCAAAAAACCCCTGAACTCCCTGATGGTTTTCCAGGAGAAGTTTTTAATAGGTAAAATTTAGGGTGAAGACTGCAGGGGTGTGACTTTCTTTTGATTGGTTGGTGGTGAGGTAGCAGGGCGGTGCTCTAGGAATCTTGGCTCAGCCTGAAGTTACCATCCACTGCCTGGGTGGGGGTCTTAGTTTCTGCAGAAGAGCCCAAAGATATTGTTATGTATATTCCTTGAGGAGAAACCAGGACCCTGCCCCACAACTGCACTATTGTTTCTTGACTGCTCCTCTTCGGGCATCCCCTCCCTGCCTTAACAACTGTTTGAATCAGCGTTTTGGGACTCAGGGATACCAGGCCAAGGAGGCTGAATGAAGTCTATTTCCTACAAACAAGAAATGAGGAATAGGGAAAGGATTTGTACCTGGGAGGGCCCCAAAGGGTCCTACTCTGTTTGACCAAGTGGACTGAGGGAAAGATACTGGGTCTCTGATGTTGCTGGTGCCACATTCTCATTGTGCACTTGTTATTATGAGAGAAATATTTCAGCCAGTGTTAATCACCTTGTGTGCAGCTAAAACTACTCATAACTCATATGGAATGTGAAACAAGGTCCATAAGTGTAAATTGTTTTTGGAAGGAGTACTAAGGGGAGACACAGCTTTCCAGGTGGCGCTAGTGGTAAAGAACCCACCTGCCAAGCAGGAGACATTAGAGACATGGGTTCGATCCCTGGGTGTGGATGATCCTCTGGAGGAGGGCCTGGCAACTCAATCCAGTATTCTTGCCTGGAGGATCCCATGGACAGAGGAGCCTAGAGGGCTATACATAGTCCATAGGGTCGCACAGAGTCGGATACTACTGAAGCAGCTTAGCACACACACTAAGGGGAAGAAGAAAAATTCAATAAAAAAAGGTGTTGGGCTGTATCCCAAAGGCCTAAGGACTGTGCTTGCCCAGCTTCAAGACAGAAGAGCCCAGAGTCAGCAACAGAGCCATCAATGGTTTAATGGATTGGGGATCTTCCAGGTCTGAAGTAACACCCTACCATGTGCAGCTGACAGAGAGCAGGAAATGGTGGCAGTCTTCTCTCCTGGGGGATGAGGGGGACAGGGAAGATTGCCAGTTATAGGAGAATTGACAACAGATGGGCTCATTAGTTACCAGGGAAACCAGTAAAGGGGCATGCCCCTCACTAATCCTTTAGTAGGAACAATCACTAGCTGAGGCCTGGGGCAAGTATGTAGGAAGGTCAGTCTTGTGTTAGGTTATACATGAAGGAGGTACTGGTTGGAAAGGGGATGTACAGAGAGCAAGAGAACAGTCATCTTGAGTGGCCTCACCATACAGGAGGAATATAAAAAATAGAGAAGATATGGAAGGTAAGCCCCTCAGCTTGAGAGGGTGGTTCTGAGTCCAAGCTGGAACTGCTTGCTGCACAACAGGCCAGTAAATTGAGAGTAAGAATCAGCAACTTTAAGCCAACAGACTGAGAAGATAGTGGGCTACCGTCCCAAAGAATCGTCTTCTCAGAGTGAGAATTCAAGCTTCTTAAACTAAAAGGGGAGGGGGAAAGTTCTGGTTTTGGCCAGACTCTGGAGGGGATGTGTTAATTTCTTCCTGCCTACAGCCATTCACAGATGGGCCTAGTTGGGATATTTTGCAAGAGTTACACAAAAGTATTTTAGTTTCATGTTCTTTACCTGGGAAGCAGGGTTCCCAGAGATGGGCCATTACGTGTAATAATTTAGTTACTAGGCAATATCCATTAGGTAATTAACTTTTCAAAGAATACAAGGCTCTTCCCTATTATAGCTCCTGGGTGCTGCACACAGTTATAGGGGAAAATCATTATTTTAATGTCTTTTAAGAGAAGGAGGGAGAAGCAGTTGCACTTTGAAAAAATCAGCAAGGGCAGAAGATCCTTTGGAAGTGTTACTGCTGGGGGAAGCACACTGACTGAAACCGCCCACCCTGGTCAGGCACCACAGTAACCATTCGCATGAGTTGTTTTATGACAGGCTGCTGCTGCTGCTAAGTCACTTCAGTCGTGTCCGACTCTGTGCTACCCCATAGACGGCAGCACACCAGGCTCCCCCGTCTCTGGGATTCTCCAGGCAAGAACACTGGAGTGGGTTGCCATTTCCTTCTCCAGTGCATGAAAGGGAAAAGTGAAAGTCAAGTTGTTCAGTCGTGTCCGACTCTTATCGACCCCATGGACTGTAGCCTACCAGGCTCCTCCGTCCATGGGATTTTCCAGGCAAGAGTACTGGAGTGGGGTGCCATCTTTTCAATCAAACTTCCTAAATCGAATTCTTTTAAAGTTCTTTTGACCTCTAGTTAACTTTGGGGTGCTTCAGAGGGCCCCTGAAACATCCCAAAGAGAGATATTAAACTGTGTTTGTTTGGTTGGTTAAATTACATGAAAAAAATTATCAAATGAGTAATAAATCCCCTCATGTTATAATATATGGTAAAATTACTAATACAGATATCCTAAAAATTATATGGAGTTCTTAACATTCTGATATGTCCTGGTATTCTAATGGAAAACCTGATGACTTCACAAAAGTTAACAAAAGACTGAATGAACCAGCAAATATGCTTATAACTTTTATGGTTTCTATCTGCAAAATTACAGGTTTGAATCTTGTGTTTTCCAGGAATAGGAAAAACTTTCCTCTCAAACTAATTATGAAAATAATTTGGTAAAATTATATGTTATAAATAAAACAATTATATTTTCTCTCTATCTGACTCCTCCAGAAATTTAAAACTCTTAGGTTTCCAGCAAGTTTATCAAATGAGCTAAGAAGGTTATCTCACTAACGAGTGCAAAAATCTCAAGAAACTTTAGAGACCTTAAAAAGGAAAGAATTCACCTATATTTGTTAGGCAAAATCTGTGATAAGCCTTTGCTGTGAGTTTCCCAGCCCTGTTTTATTTTAAAAGTTCAGTCTGAGACTCTATAAATGTTTCAGCAAAATAAAAAAGTCTATAATCAATTATAGTTATATAAATCATCAGACCAAAATTAGTGAGAACAGACCTATTTTGCAAACAAGCTAGCCTTAATTTGGTTATATTTGATAAAAATTAGGGTAATTTTAGGGAAAAAAAGATGTTTCAATAAATGTTAAATCCCAATTGGAAAGTTGAGCTCACTTCATCTAAGCATCCCTTGGAAGTCTTCACACGTAAACACTGAGGTGGTACATCAGGTCCAAATAACATTGAAGTGCCCGCTCTAAGAGTCAGCGACCCAGGGCCTGAGTTCAAGTCTCAGCTGGTCACTTACCTACTGTTTACTTTGGACACTTAACCTCTCTGAACCTCAGTTTTCTCCTCTATGAATTAAGATACCTGCACACAAAGGGAGTTGTAAGGAATGAATGAAATCCTTAGAGCCCAGAGAGACCAAGCCTTTGGTCAATCTCTCAAGTCTAAATTAAGCCAATCCATTGCTCCTTGTGCTAATCCCCAAGTCTCCTTCTCCCCCACGGTGAAGAAGAGACCACCGCTCTCCCCTGCAACTGCTCCCAGCCTCCAGCTATCTCTGCCTTCCGCTGACCTCCTCACCTTCCAAAGATGCCCCCACATGCACCCTGCTCCAGGTGGCCCCAGAGAGCACGGGGCTCAGAAGTCATTTCTCCAGCCTCGGAGGGGGCTTCCTAGAAACCATACTGAGCTCCACGAATGCCACCATGGAAATCACTTAGAAAGAGGAAAGGCAGACCTTTGCCCCACTCCACTCACAGGTGATGGGGTTAATCGGGAATTCTCTTTCACTCCCTCAGGGCTGCTGGTGGGGGTCCAGCTCCCCATGACCTGGGGACACATTAGTCAGTGATAAGTGGGGCTTTCCAGCCCCTTTTATCCTGTTTACAATACAGCGGCTCTCCTAGGACCAAACCCCACTCCCCCCAACCTTGCTCCTGGCTGTTATGGCTACATGAGACAATTTGCTGACGGACTCTCCGTGGAGGGCAGCTTCCTGGAGACCTCTCCCCACCTCCCACAGGACCCGGGGCAACATCTCCTCCACCTGGGGGGTCCTGGAAGGGGCCACAGATGCTTGTTTTTCTCAACTAACTGCAGCCTCTGAATTCAGAAATGTCATCCTTTCTGTCTGCTTAGCTTTAATTGAAGGGGCTGGGGAGAAAACCCAGAGGCAATGAGATTATGTTTCTCTGGCTTTGAGGGGGTGGTGACTAGGGTTTTGTTGCTGTCCAAAGCAGAATCCTTCAGAGGTGTTTTACTTACCTGTGCAAGGCCCTCTTTGAGTCAAAAAGGCAGGATGACAGGGCAGCTCCTTGGAGGGCAGTGTGAGACCACAGCCTGGACCTAGTTCCCCTCTCCCATAGTCAGTTTATGCAAGCAAGTTAACCTCTGAAGCTCAGGATGCTTGTCTATAAAACCAGGATGTTGATGCCTGTCCTGCCTCCAACTGAGTGGTGACAAGCACAGAATGAGAAATTGTTGTGAAAGTGCCTTAAGAGGAGGTATTTTGTTTAGTACTCTGCACCAATTTCAAGTGATGAGTCTTTCAGCAGGAATGGCTCCTCTGAGGCAGACTGTTTATAATCGCCTAAAAGTCAACTTTCAGACAATTCTGAGCTTCTGAAATGGCAGGCAGATGGAATAATTAGGAGAAGTGACGTCTCTAGTCGTGTCCGGCTCTTTGCAACCGCATGGACTGTAGCCTACCGGGCACCTCCATCCATGGGATTTTCCAGGCAAGAGTACTGGAGTGGGTTGCCATTTCCTTCTCCAGGGGATCTTCCCGACCCAGGGATCAAACCCAGGTCTTCTGCATTGCAGGCAGACACTTTACCATCTGAGCCACCAGGGAAGCCCATAATTAGAAGAGTGAGTTGATTAAATGGAGTTTATTTCAAGGCATTAAGATTAACAAGCACCTAACTTATAGCAGTCAGGGCTTCTCACGCGGCTCAGTGGTAAAGAATCTGCCTGCTAATGCAAGAGGCGTGGGCTCGATCCCTGGGTAGGGAAGATCCCCTGGAGAAGGATATAGCAACGCACTCCAGAATTCTTGCCTGAGAAATCCCATGGACAGAGGAGCCTGGTGGGCTACAATCCACGCAGTCACAAAGAGTTGGACATGACCGAGAGACTGAGCATGCATGCACCTTATACCAGTTATTGAACTGGATTCTAGGAAGATACAAGGATGTAAGACACAACTCCTGCCGTTGGGCTGGTGGGCAGAGAATTGAGATACACGTGCAAAGGGCTGAGAAAGAGCACCAGATGCCACAGGAGTACAGGGGAGGCGTCCTGATCCAGCATGGGTGTCAGGGGCACTCCCCAAGAGAGGTGAAACCAGAATGAAACTTGAATGATTTCATCAGGCTTGAGGCAGAAGGAAGGGTGTTTGATGCATAGGGAACAGTGCATGCAAAGGCCAGAGGACACAAAGGCACTTCAGAGGAGAGCTACAATTACTGTAGTTAAGATGGGGAAAGTGGCCATAGATGCGACCGGTAAGGAGGGCTCTGTCTGCCAAGATAAAAATTTATTACTGTGTTCCTGGGGCACCAGAGAGCTCTCGAAAGGCTCAACATTGAAGAGAATGATTGGAAACGAGAGGGAGATGAGGGCCTCTCAACAGGCTCTTAGGTTTGGTAGGTGAGACATTCAAAGATGGTGCTAATTGTGCGAGGTGCTGCATGAACATTGGTACAGGCGAGATAGACAGTAGGGGGAAGGGGGCATAGGAGACAACAAGATCAGAAGGTACACTAGAAGCGGGGTAGAGACCAGAGTAGGGGGAGTATAGGGAGCAGGGATGGTTTGATAAAAAGGGTAACAGAACTGTTCTAGTCCATCTAATTGACCAGAGAGACACAACAGATTCACAGTTTCCGAGAAAATAATTACGTTTCGTCAAATTGGACAGATCAAAAATACTCTTCATGGACTCCCCTCGTGGTCCAGGGGTTACGAATCAGCCTGCCAATGCACAGGACACAGATTCGATCCCTGGTCCGGAAAGATCCCGCATGCCACAGAGCAACTAAGCCTGTGCACCGCAACTGCTGACCCGCCATGCTGCAACTACCAAAGCCTGTGTGCCAAGAGCCTGTGCTCTGCAATGAGAGAAGCCATCACAATGAGAAGCCCACACACCACAGCTAGAAAAATGGACATATGCAGCACAGCCTAAATAAGTAAATACATACATAAACTTTTTAAAAAAGTCTCTCTAGAGTATTGAAGTTTATCACATCATGAAGGGAACAAACAGGATGACTGTAGACTAGTTTACCAAATTCTGGAACTGTAGAACTGTAGGACACCTCTTAAAGTTCAGATAAAAGGAGAGAGCATGAAGTCATCATACTGATTTTTCTGAAATATTATTTTATTCCATTACCTAAGGCTCCCCTGGTGGCTCAGATGGTAAAGAATCTGACTGTAATGCAGGAGACCTGGGTTCGACCCCTGGCTCAGGAAGATCCCCTGGAGAAGGGAATGGCAACCCACTGTAGTATTCTTGTCTGGAGAATTCCATGGACAGAGGAGCCTGATGGGCTACAGTCCATGCAGTTGCAAAGAGTCCGACACGACTGAGCAACTAACACTTTCACTTTCGTCTTCACCTAAGGCTCAAAGCCCTCCAGATGTTCCACAAGATGGAGGCAAAACGTCTTTCCTGTCTGCAGCATATTCCTCTGCTCTAGCCAAGAGGAATCACACAGACTGCCTGGGACTACCTACAGCTTTTGAACTTTACCTCTCTGCTGGCCAAGAACCCCCTGTGCCTGCTTCCCCATACATCTTAATCCTTCTTGTACATCAAGGTTCAGCTGAAATCTCATCTTTTCTGGAAACTCTTCCTTCATCATCAAATTGAAAGGGATCTCTTCCTTCTCTACATTATGACATACCTGATTGTCTTTACTACTCATTACACATTCATACACTGTCTTGCATTGTTACCTTTTCATAATCCCTCTACCCTCTCTTACTAGCTGACAAACTTTTCAAGGTCGAGCCTCTGTTCCTGAAAAATGAACAACCCCATAATTCAGTGGCTTAAAATATCATCAAATTTACTTTATCTCTTGGTTTCCTGTTCAGGAATTCAGGCATAGCCTCAGTTGGGCAGTTCTTCTGTTCCATGTGAAGTCTACGGAGGTCTATAGAGGTTGTTAGGTAGGAGTCAGCTGATGGATAGACTAGTATTGAGAGGACAAGATAGTTTCACTTACAGGTCTGGTGCCTTTGCTGAAAGATTGGGCTCCACTGGGCATGTTGACTAGACTACATATAGACATGGCCTTTTCAACATACATGATGGCCTCAGGGGAGTCATACTTTCACCAAGGTGGCTCAGGATCACCAAAGTGAGTGCTACTTTAAAGGGCTGAGTAGAAGCTGCAAGGCTTCCTATGACTTGACCTTGGAAATCCTAGAATTTCTCTTTTACTACATTCTGTTGGTCAAGCAAGTCACTAAGGCCAGCTCAGATTAGAAGAATTAGACTCCACTTTTTAATCAATTCTTTCCTTTAACAGTAGCAAAAGAATACAAAACCATCTTTATTCTACCACACAACATTATCCTAGGGACCTAGGCAAGAAAAGTCCCTGAGCCAGGGGGCCCTACACTTTGGAGTGCTAGTTTTAATTTTTTCTAAGTCTTCCTTAAGTGGCTGGGATCATTCTAATCTGCTTCTCTAGGATTGTATTCCATCCCCTCCCACCCCCCCTCAATATCTGTGCCTGGTAACAGTAGGTAATCATTAAGAAATAAATATTAGAATAAACAGGCAAGTGTTAAGGAAAGAATGCACATGGGTGGAGAGTCTCTTGGGACACAAAACTGGGTGGGATCCAGGATACAGGAAAATAGAAGCATCAACTTGTCAAAGGAAAAGGAACATCTCCTCCCTTGGGAGGAACTGTAGATATAAGTCTGGGAGGATGGAAACGGATTAGGTCTATGTGGTGTCCGGATGTGGTGCAAGGAGATCCAACCAGTCCATCCTAAAGGAGATCAGTCCTGGGTGTTCATTGGAAGGACTGATGTTGAAGCTGAAACTCCAATATTTTGGCCACCTGATGCCAAGAGCTGACTCATTTGTAAAGACCCTGATGCTGGGAAAGATTGAGGGCAGGAGAAGGGGACGACAGAGGATGAGATGGTTGGATGGCATCACCGACTCAATGGACATGAGTTTGGGTAAACTCCGGGAGTTGGTGATGGACAGGGAGGCCTTGCATGCTGCGGTTCATGGGGTCGCAAAGAGTCGGACACGACTGAGCTACTGAACTGAAACTGAAACTGAAACTGGTGTTCGAATCCTTCAAGTGTCCAAATCCTTCAAGTCCTAACTCAAATGTCACCTCCTACATTGTCTTTCCTGAATCTCCCATTGGAGCCGACTCTAGCTCGCTTGATGTCTTTAGATCTTCTATCCTTAGACGTTTATTTGTGCACAAATCTTATTTCCTTTCCTATACCGAGACTCTTTGAGGACAACAACAAGTTTGCCCCACAGCATATGTGATACATGGTAACCGCTCATTTACTCTGGGTTTTATTAGATGAATGTGGGGGGCCGGGGCGGGGGAGGCGAGACAGGCGATTGTTGGGGGGCGAGACAGATAATGCTTGCACCAGAGACTCCAGCGAAAAAAGAAATCTCCAGACCCACAATTAAACAGTTGAACGCGAAGACAAGAAGGAACCCTCCCAGCCTTTCTCCAGCAAAGAGCTGCGGTCCACTGACCTCCAACCTTGCTCTGAGGACCCCAAGCCGATACACTGCGTCTGCCCTTACCAATGCCTGACTCAATGCTGCAGACAGCCTCTTGCCAAAACCTATACCTCCTCGTCCCTCATCTGAGGCAGAACCTCTGATTACACTTAGCCTTCTTCAGGCCTCTTTACTCGTTCCCCTTCTCCTTTCTCGCAGCCGCCACCAGGGTGGCGCCCGTTGGGACAGCCCTAGCGGGCCGGGAGGAGGGTCCTGCGACCGGAAGCCGGAAGCCGGAAGGCGGGCTGTGAGGACGTGTTCCGTGGAAGCCGGAGCGGGACCCGGCGGGGCCGGCAACATGGAGCCGCTGTACCAGCAAACGCACAAGTGAGGGACGCGTCGGGCACGGGCTGGGACGAAGCCAGGCTGGGCGAGCCCTAGTCCCCTGGGCTAGGGCCTCGGGCGTCCGCCAGAATGGAGGCCTAGTCTTTCCGTCCGGGGGCTGCCGTGGAGACCAGTTCGGAAGGGCTCAGTCTTTGGCCGTGATGCCCAGGTCTGCGGCGGCCGGAGGGTCCGACCTGGTGCCCGGCGACATTGGGCCGAATGCCTTCCGGGATCTCCGAGGCCGTGACTAGCTACTGGGTAGACTAGTTGAAGGGAAAGTCTCACATTGTCCAGCTCCAGCCAACTCTGGTCCGCATTGCTAGAACCGGTGGGGACTGAGGGCCCCTGCACGTAGGCGTTTACCGTTTAGTTGGAGAGCCAGGGTGTGCGAAAAAAAGTCTAACATGGGGCACCATAAGATGGAAGGTAAATGAGCATTACCAACAGGATCTCCTTAAGCAGTTTAAAAGGATCCATCACTGGGCTAAGGTGGTCAGAAAACGTTTAATTAATGACTCACAGCTCCTAAATGATATCAGTCCTTAGTCTTGATTGGCCCAAACCTTGTTGCTGCTACGCTGTGGTTTTTATTTTCTCTTTTAGTCTGATTTCGGTTTACACTAAAAGAGCATATTTTTCTGATAAAAGAAGTTGCTCAGAATGTCTGGTTCCAGGTTACCTTGAAGGAAGTTGAATTTTGGTTTAGCTTCTCATAAAATTCCTTGGTATCCTTATTCATACTGCCCTGCATTTTTAGAGCTTGCCGAAATATGTAATTGAATAGGGAAATAAAATCATACCTATCCTGTTTGGGGGGAAAATTGTTTATGAGTTACCTTTTATTATGGTCAAACACAAATAACATCAAGTTTACCTTTTTAAAGCTAACCGTTTAATTTTTAATTATGTTTCCAGTATCATGTAATTTACTATTTAAAGTGATCATTTCTAAGCGTACAGCTCAGTGGCATTATAGCACAGTCACAGAGTTGTGTAACCATCATTATCTATTTCCTGAACTTTTTCATTATCCCAAACAGAATCTCATGTACCCATTAAGCGGTACTTCCCCAATTCTCCCCAGGTCCCTGGTAACCTGTTCTACTTTCTGTTTCTGAATTTTCCTGTTCTAGATATCTCATATAAGTAGAATAATCTATTTGTCCTTTTGTGTCTGCCTTATTTCACTCAGTGTAAGGTTTCCGAGGTTCATCTGTGTCATAGCATGTATCTGTTGTTCCTTTTATGGCTGTGTAATATTCTTTTGCAGAGTTACACACACACACACACACACACACACACACACACTATGTTTTGTTATCCATTCCTCTACTGATGGGCACTTGGGTTGTTTCTACCTTTTGACTATTGTAAATAATACTGCTGAGAACACTGGTGTACAAATGTCTGTATGAGTCTCTGTTTTCAGATTTTTTTGGAATATATACCTACTTATACCTGTCCTATTCTGATACCTTTCAACTTACAGTGTAGTTTTGTGCTGATGAAAATTCTTAAAATCACACCCCCAAGGCCTGGGAAAGAAAGAAAATGGGAACCCACCTCTCTTAATGAATTCACAATAAAAGAAATACTTTAGAGCACTAGAACAAGAGGAAGATGATCCTTTTGTTTCATTTTCTAATTTTGTGTTTCATTTTCTTTTATGTTTCATTAAGTTACTGTTTCATTTTCTACTTTTTACTTTATTGATTCAGTGTTTGGTTTGGGCAGGTGAAAATGTAGGGCCTACTTTGTAATAGTATTGAAATAACAAAATTGGTCTTACACTATTACATGAGCCCTATTCTCATATAAAAATTATAGGAAGGACAGACAAGGGACAAAAACAGACAAGGGACTTTAGAAACTGGATCTGTGAGTCAATTGGAAAAGAAATGAAGCAGGAAATTATGCCCATGTTACTAAGAAAGGACAAATCTTTTATAATAACCAGGCTCAGTGGACTAAGTAGTGCTTTGAAATTGATCTCGTGCACAGTCTCATCTGGTTAGCTAATTTGGTTAAAGGATATTTCTAAGGAGGTTGCACCCCAGTTTACTATTTATTTATTTTTTAGGCTTAGTTTATTTATTATTATTATTTTTTTATTCGTTTTGCCATACGTTGACATGAATCCACCATGGATGTACATGTTTTCCCCTTCCAGAACGCCCCTCCCACCTCCCTCCCCATCCCCTCCCTCCGGGTCATCCCAGTGCCCCAGCCCCGAGCGCCCTGTATCATGCCTTGAACCCGGACTGGCGATTCCGTTTCACATATGATAATTTACATGCTTGAATGCCATTCTCCCATATCATGCTGCCCTCGCCCTCTCCCATAGAATCCATAATACTGTTCTATTTATCTGTGTCTCTTTTGATGTCTCACATACAGGGTTATCTTTACCAATTGACTAAATACCATATATATGTTAGTATACTGTATTGGTGTTTTTCTTTCTGGCTTACTTCACTCTGTATAATAGGCTCCAGTTTCATCCACCTCCTTAGAACTGATTTGAATGTATTCGTTTTAATGGCTGAGTAATATTGTATATGTACCACAGCTTCCTTATCCATTCATCTACTGCCAGTTTATTTTTAAGAATAATTTTATTCGCAGAGCCTCGTGCTACTTGTTACTGGTGCAGCAGGTAGCTGATCACAGAGTAAACTCGGAAACTCAATTATATGTAAACTTAGAGGAGGAATTCTAAACGGTGTCCCAAAGAAGATTTGTGGAGCATAGATGAACTCCTTACCTATACAGGTCTCCAACGACCTACCCTCAAGCTCTATAGACCCTTAGACTCGATAGCAGAGCTCAGCAGCTTTTCCTGTTGAGAGCCAGATAGTAAATATTTTAGGTCTTACAGGCCATATGGTCTCTGTGGCAGCTCTTCAGCTCTGCTATTATTAGTGCACTAGCAGCCTTTAGGCAGTGTGTAAACAAATGGATGTGATTGTATTCCAGTAAAACTTTATTTACAAAAACAGACAAGGGACAAGATTTGACCAGCCACTGCTAGGCCTTCTACTATGTAGTCATTCATTTATTCAGTGAATATTGATTGAGCACCTGCTATGTGTTAGGCACTGTTCCCAGGGCAGACAGTACAGCCCTGCCCTCAGGAAATTGACTTTGTTTTGTGCTGCAGTATATTCATCATCATCATTATGATTATTATTATTGGTGCAATATGTTCTGATCTGCCTCCTTTCCCCTCAGGGACTGAAACAGGACTGAGGATTCTGGTTCTAGACCTCATCACCTTGTTTTCCTCACCTTTAAAACAAAAGTTTGGGGCTGATTAAACTGTAAGTCTCCTTTCAATTCCATAACACTGGTGATTGAGTGTCTTAAAAAAGAAACAGAATCCTGTGCATATCTGCAGTTAACTTTTGGAGTTGCAGAAATTAATGATTGCAGCTGAACTGATACAACAATACCTGAACATATTAATTTTACTGAAGCTTTGAACCCAGTTTGTGGTTATCTCTTGCTGTGTCCCTGAAAGTACATTGGAATTACATCAGCATTTTAAAGTTGCATATCTTGAAAATGCCTGGACATTGGGGGAAAAAACAGATGAAAAGCGGGTTAAACATTTTACACTTAAATAATACTGTGTTAGGGTGAACTTTATAGTGGAGCTAATAGCCAGGCTTCTATTTTTGAGATCCCAGTGCTTGTAAAGGTGCCCATATTTGTCCAAGATCATTCAGTGCACTGGACCTTATTATCACTAGAGATTCTGATTCAGTAGGTTTGGAGCACAAGAAGCTCTATTTTTAAGAAGCTCTCCAGGTGATTTTGATGAACAGCTGGGTTTAAAGACTGTTACCTTATCTCAAGACCAGTTTTTCCTTTTTTTTTTTTTTTGATTTTGCTTTCTGATGAGAGGCTAAATATAGTGAAGGCAAAGTGGGTGAGGTGAAAGTGCCCAGATGGTTCCGCTACTTCTAAATAAAGCAAGCAAAGCAAAAACAACAGACTTCCCTAACCCTGTGTGGATTACCGCAGCAGTGTCATATTGCCTTTGGATCTATGACCCCTTAAATAATTATGTTTCTCAGTGCCCCATTTTAGAGTTGAGGACACTAAGGCACCAAGGAGTTAAATGAACTTGTTCATTGCCCCTCAGCTACTGCATAGTGGAACTCAAACTTCAGCTCAGATCTTTTAACTCTAAAACCCTGTTTCCTGCTCAAGTTAGGCAGAAGCAGCATGTGTGCAAAGTGGGTGTATATGATGGGGGTTGGGTAGTTCCATGGACTTAAAAAAAATTTTTTTTTTTTATTTGGTTGTGCTGGCTCTCAGTCGTGGCACGTGGGCTCTTCGATCTTCGTTGCTGCATGTAAACTCTGAGTTGCGGCCTGTGGGATCTAGTTACCTGGCCAGGAATCAAACTCTGGCCTCCTGCATTGGGGAGCACAGCATCTTAGCCACTGGACTACCAGGCAAGTCCCTGTATGGACTTTTAAAAAGCAATTCTGTTTTAAAATTCTTCCTAGGGACCTCCCTGGTGGTCCGATGGTTTAGAGTCTGCCTTGCGATGCAGGGGTTGTGGGTTTGATCCCTGGTCAGGGAACTAAGATGCCACATGCTGTGGAGCAACTAAGCCCACGCTGCATAACTGGAAGGTCCGTGAGCCCATGCAACCAAGACTCGACGCAGCCAAATAAATAAGTAAGTTTTATTTAAAAGAAAATTCTTCTAGATCTTCTACAGACATTTTCTGAAAAAACTCTGCAACATGGACACTTGTTTATTTGCTACTAGGTCTCTGCTTGGTTATGTTTTCACCCACGCCCACCATGAACCCCCCACTAGTCAGGGCTAGGACTTCTGATTTCTAGTGTGCACACTCCCATGTCAGATTTGCATATCAACTGTTCCTTATTGGCTTCAAATGTGTTGTCTGAATTCCCAGTTCCCTGTAAAAACAGATTTGCCACTTGGCATATAGTAGTTCTCACAATGCCATTCATCCTTGCTCTGTTGTTTTCATTTATTTCCTCGCACCTGGCATGTGGAGATTGGTATCACTTTATTGGCTCTTTTCTAGTTCATGTAAAGCAAAAAGAGATTGGTTGGAAAAAGTCATGTTTTGCTGCAATTTAATATCCATTTTCGCTTAGAAAATAGTAAAAACCAGCTGATGAATGTTATAGGGTTCTGTGGGTATTGACACCATCTCTCCTGCTGCTGTCGTGGAATTTAAGAATTGAAAGTGACTGGCAAGATCTTCCATTTCAATTCACTTTGGTCAGGAAGACCCTTTATAAAGCTCAAGACAGTTCATGTACTCTGTGTGTAAACATGCCAGAGCCCTTTTTTTGGCCTCTTTTTTGAAAGTTTGTTCTCAGTTTTTTCCCTCTGTGTTCAGCTGACATTTGTCATCTTGAAATTTGTACCCTTTGGTTCTGGGGCTCCCTTAAGGGGGCTTCCCCGGTGGCTCCATGGTAAAGAATCTGCCTGCAGTGCAGGAGATGTGGGTTCAATCCCTGGATCAGGAAGATCCCCTGGAGGAGGGCATGGTAACCCACTCCAGTATTCTTGCCTGGGAAATCTCACGGACAGGGAAGCATGGCAGGTTATAGTCCATTGGATCGCAGAGAGTTAGACACGACTAAAGCAACTGAGCACGCATGCACGCACTCCCTTAAGGAGCAGCAACAGAGAACAAGCCCACTCCTCTTGCTGTCATCTCGAGATACTTGAAGAGCCCCAGCTGCCCCATTTTAGTGTAGTTGTTTTTTCCTTTCTTTTCTCAAAGGATTATTGTCACTAGCTTTTTTGACTTCCTCTTTGCAACTTGACTTCTAAACTTTCCCAGTCATCTTGTTCATCTCCCATTGGGGGAAATCTTGACTTGGTAGGGTTTCTTTAGCAAATGACTCAAACCTGAATGCCATTCTGTGTTGTGCATTTGACTTTTTTAAAAAATCTTAAAACGCTTTTTATCCCCGACAGATTTTATTGTATTCAGTTCAGTTCAGTCCCTCAGTCGTGTCCGACTCTTTGCGACCCCATGAACCGCAGCACGCCAGGCCTCCCTGTCCATCACCAACTCCCGGAGTTGACTCAGACTCATGTCCATTGGGTCGGTGATGCCATCCACCCATCTCATCCTCTGTCATCCCCTTCTCCTCCTGCCCTCAATCTTTCCCAGCATCAGGGTCTTTTCAAATGAGGCAGCTCTTGGCATCAGGTGGCCCAAGTATTGGAGTTTCAGCTTCAACATCAGTCCTTCCAATGAACACCCAGGACTGATCTCCTTTAGGATGGACTGGTTGGATCTCCTTGCAGTCCAAGGGACTCTCAAAAGTCTTCTCCAACACCACAGTCTAAGTGAAAAACGTTTCTTTTGCTTTGTGATTCAATATCCTAACCAGTCACTGGAGTGCAGAGTTTTGTGCAAATTTCATAATCATAAGTTGATTTTTTAAAAAATACCAGAACAGAACACAGAGCCAAAGGCAGTCCTGTGACAGAACCTGGAAATCTTCCCCAGGACCCCTTGGGTACTCTTGTTATGCCTGCCAAGGGTCCCTCATCCCTAAAGTTTAAAATATTTGTCAGTCACACGGGAGAAATGTGATGTTATTACTTTCAATATGCATTTTTCTGATTACTAGAAGAGTGTTTCTTCATATATTTTTTGTCCATTTGGATTTCCTTTTCTGTCAGTTGCCCTTTACCCATTTTAAAAATTGTTTTGTTTTGACTTTTCCTATTGATTTGTAGTAGTTCCTTATGCATTCAAACGTATTCCTTTGTTATCTGCTGCAGGTGGCTTCCAGTCTCTGCCTTTTTTTTTTTTCAGATGTGCTTTGGTGTAAAAAGGTTTTGTTTTTGTGAAAGTCCTCGTTCTCTTTTCCATCAGCACTGCCCTTCCGTGCTCTCTAGCTGTTTTCATCATTACCCTGACCCAGATATCAGTTTCTTCAAGTTGCTGTCCTACATCTGCCTCCATATCTCCATGTGTCTCCATTCTAAAGCATCTGGACTTACCTTCCTGAAGTAGCGACCTCGTCCCGCAGACTCTAGGAGTGATTTCTAGTTGCCTGTCAGGACCTTGGGTCTTGCCCAGGAACCTCTGAGGGTCTGCCCTTGCTTCTGGAGCCATGGGTCATGTTTTGAGACCGCAGGGAAGCCCTGGAAAAGACTTGAGGCAAGTTCAAACCAAATTTGGGCTTCTGGCTTGCATTGATAAATTTGGGATCACAGTTTGTGGTGCTCACGGTGGAGGATGGTTGCTGACATTTCTTCAAGGCCTGGAGATGATAGAAGAGCTCATAGGCCCGCTCCTGTGACTCTCTGTGAAGAGACCAGAAGCCCCAGGAGGCGTTTGTTGGGGTAGGATAAAAACATCCCCAGGATTTATCACAGAGGACTGCTCAGAAGGGCTCAGAGGGTGACTTTGGCTAAGCCCTGGGAAGCCATTGGGAAGTGCCCTGGGCCTGATGTCAGGACCGGCCAGAGGCCCCGGGTACAGTGCTGTGTTTCCAAATTGCCTCCTATTGCCAAGGAAAGAGGTTTACCAAACAGGAGATCCCTGTCTCTCTGGGCCTTCCTCTGATGGCTCCCTCCCACTAATCCACCTCCTGCCCTTCTCCCCTCTGACCCCAACTCTCAGGCAGGCCAGCCTGCTGGTCACTCATGTGACAGGCCTTGCAGGCCTTTTTGCACGTCATTTTCTCCACATTTTCCTCTACCAAATCACATTTCGAACTCCCTTTGCCCACAGAGCTGCCCCCAGCTCAGTCTCCTGTTGTCTTTGCCTTTGCATAGCACTGCTGCTCAGAGCTTTCTTTTTGTTTACGCTTGTGTATGTTAGTGTTCTCTTAAATCTTCTTGGGACTTTTCGCGTCTATCTGGCCTGTCATTCCGAATTATACTGTTTCTCAAGGACAAGAATTCTATCTCTCTTGCCCTTTGACTCTCTGGTACAGAGCAGCGCTCAGCATATTGGGTCAAAGAACAGAGAGTGGGATTGGCTGGGTCCACATCGAGGTTTATCACTTGGTGTGTGACCTTGAACAAGTTACATAACCTTTCTGGGCTTTGGTTGTCTTATTTACAAAAAGAGGGTGATAATAGTCCTTTCCTCATAGGGTTTTTGACCTTGCAGAACGTCTCAGATGCAGTGAGTGCTCACTAAATGTCGCCTGTCTGCATTGTTATTAATATTTAATGTTAAAATTTTAGAAACCGTGCCAAAACATGTGACCTGAAGTGCCACATACAAATTTCACAGTTCAGCGACACTGTCCATTTAGATCAGTTCTACGTTAGCATTAGAAAAATTGTCTTTCCTGACCGAAGCACTGTTGATTACGCGTGTCTCACTCATTTCCTCCCTCTCCCTTTGATAGGCAGGTCCATGAAATCCAGTCTCACATGGGACGCCTGGAGACGGCAGACAAGCAGGCTCTGCACTGTGAGTAATTAAAGTAATTAACTACGCAGACCAGAGTCCTGTCTCTGATGACACGCTGCTAATGGGCTGGGTTTCCTGACTGTGTTTCTGCCTCAGGGGCTGAAGGAGTCAGCGTGGAATGAGTTCTGTTGTGAGGGCGGACAGAAAAACCCGATGGCAGAGTCACTGGTTTCCCTGACCGTGCCCTCTGGAATCCCACAAGTCTTATCCCCCATTACCCCTCCACTCAACCTGACAGGGCCCGATGGGAATGGGAGTACTTGCCTCCATCTGTCTTAATCTAATTACCCCGTCTGTAGAGGAATGTGGTCCATAAAGATTCAGAGATGTTTAACTGAAACTGGGCGTTTCTTCTTGAGCTGAGATTTCTGCAGCTTTCTAGGAGGATTATTCAGAAATGAAGGGCAATATTAATTAGTTCAGTTCCCACACCATGATTTCTTTTGAGAAGAGTGCTATTTGTGTTTTAGTTTCTTTTCTATTATGAGAAAGGGTCCTGAAACTTCCCTGGTAGTCCCTTGGTTAAGATGCCATGTTTCCAACGCAGGGGGCTACTGGTTCGATCCCTGGTCAGGGAACTAAGATCCCACATGCCGACGTGGTGTGGCCAAAAGAAAGAGAAAAGGTGCTTTTTCTGAGTCTGTAACACAGACACTGCTGGTCCCCCTCCCACCACTGATGCTGTCTCCTCCTGTCACTCCTTGGCTGGCACCGAGCCCATTCTCCTGTTTTCTCAAGTCTGCTTTCTGCTGCTCCCAAGCACCTCTTCTCTCGGTCCTGTGCCCTGCCTGGTTCTGAGCTGTGTTTGTTAGCTCTGGGCTCCCCGAAGAAGGTGACACTTCTGTCTCTACTGTCACTTCCTTATTGGACACGAGGCAGTCTGGATGCCTTTTTCTGTGCACAGTTTAACTTCTGTCCGTCGACTTTGTTTGGCTTTCCAGCAATCTCGTTGGTACATGATTAGAAATGGAAAAGAGGTCATTTTGACTGTTTAGCAAAGGAGCTAAGGAAAATGACTGTATTTATCATATTATTACCTCTGTGGATTCTTTTCAGGGCCTTCCCTGTTGATATTTTGTCTATTCTGGTGACTCCAGCATCGGCCTACCTATTCTTAAGGGAATGCTTCTCTCGTGTTTCACATACTAATCTTTCCCTGTGCGCTTTTTTTTTTAACCTCATTATTTTCTGTAGAGGGTTCATTTGGCAGTCTTTTTACTAGATATTTATAACCCATATCTGAGAATAATCTCAAAGGAAAAGAGGCCTCATTCTATATCAGAAAATACTGCATTTTGCTGAAAATATTTATTTGGACAATCTTTGAATGTTCATTTTATTTTCAAAGGCAGGAAGTTTATTTCTATAGATTTATCTTTAGGTTTTTTTTAAAAAAAATAGCATTGTTATGGTATTAACAACTATATATACGCATATATATGTATATACGCATATATATGTATATATGTAAAAACATTTAGAAAGTCACTTAGTATAATTTGAATTTTTTTCTGTTCTCATCAGTGCATTTTTCTTCTTTTGCAATACATGTTTTTGAGTTTATTGGATATAGAAAAAAGACATGTTTGATTTATGATTCTAATTGAAGTTCACTATCTCTTTTCCCAGTAATTATTCTTTTTTCTCTTTTGTGCAGTAGTAGAAAATGAAATCCAAGCAAGCATAGACCAGATATTCAGCCAACTAGAGCGTCTGGAGATTTTGTCCAGCAAGGAGCCCCCCAACAAAAGACAGAATGCCAAACTGTGAGTGCTCTCAGCCTGCCAGGCCTTGCTCCTGGAGAGGTCATCGAGTATTCTGAAAATCCATTTACACGTTGGAAAACTGAGACTATGCAAGGATAAAGTCCCATAAAGACCACAATTCTGTTTGCGTAATTCTCCCTCAGAATGAAAAGCCTGTGTTGTACACCACAGGGAATATAGCCAATATTTTATATATAGTAACGGTAAATGGATTATAACCTTTAAAACTTGTGAATCACCATATTGTATACCTGTAACTTAGGTAATATTGTACATCACCGCTACTTCAGTTAAAAAAAATAATAAAAAGCCTGTGAGGTTAGCAGCTCAGAAGCCTGGTCCTTTCCTTGTTGGTATCATTTTGAAATTTTGCCCCCAGTACTGTTTTTCTGAGCAGACCCATGGCCACTTGAAACCTAATGCCACCAGGGAGTTTCACTCTGTTTTTTGGTTCCCACTTCATTCTTGGGTTGAATTATCTTGCTCTTTATCACTCCATCAGTGTATTTGTAATGAAATACTGATCTAATGTTTGATACACCCCCATGAAATTAAAGCGAAACCACCCTCACCACCTCCACCACAGCCTCTGTTTCCAAAATGTTTGTGAAACTTCACTGATGCTCTACTCCACAGATGCCCTTGGGCTTCTTCCAGGAGAGCAATATAATCCCTAGAAGGTCAGGAAGAGGTCATCGAACCTGCTTCCTGTCACCTGTTCCCTGTCATGCATCCAGAATCAGAGACCAGCAGATAGTTAAGGAAAGCTGCTGGAATCTCATTTGCTACCATCCTGCTGTAACTACAGGCTCCCTTGTTACTTTCAACATCATTGATCAAATCAGATTATTGGGGCGGGGTGGATAGCTTGGAGGGGTACAGGGGGAAGTAAGGAATTGTCTTTTTCCCTGAAGACGAAGTCCAGCCACCTCCAGTTGTGCTGCTCTGGGCTCCTGGAATTGAATCTCTCTGTCAATTCCGGCCGTGTCGACCAGTTAAAGTACGACGTCCAGCACTTGCAGACTGCTCTTCGAAACTTCCAGCACTGGCGGTATGCACGGGAGCAGCAGGAGAGACAGCGAGAGGAGCTTCTGTCTCGCACCTTCACCACGAACGAACGTAAGCCCAGCGCCTGGGCGGGATCGGCAGGGACTGGGCGGTTGGTCAGAGCTGGAGCTCAGGACTCTTGACAGGAGCCCCCTGGGGGGTTCTGAAGCAGACTGATGGGACGGGAGGAGAGCAACTGGAAGTGATGGCTGACTCTGCATTGCCACAGAGACTAGACCTAAACACTGCATGCATCTCTTTTTCTGTCACAAAAACCCTCAGAGGAAGTAGTTAAATTGAAGGACCAGGCAGAGGTGAAAATTACCTGGTTTGACTGGTTGATGCAGAGAAGTGGATTTTCCCATGGTGGAAACATTTTCCTGATCAGATCAAGAAGGATAATTAGAACTTAGACTATTTGTAGTGAGGGCAGCGTTTCAAAGCTGCCTTCGGGCAGTTGCTTCTGTGTGTGTGTGTGTGTGTGTGTGTGCACGCGCATGCGTGCAGTTCCAGTGTTGGATGTGTTAAAATCTTTTTGCATGTGTGTGCACACGCACGCGTGCAGTTCCAGTGTTGGATGCGGTAAAATGTTTTTGCCTCTTGCCAGTGTGTGTGTGTGTGTATGTGTGTGTAGTTCCAGTGTTGAATGTGTTAAAATGCTTTTGCCCCTAGTCCGAGCGGCAGTTAGGAGGGATTTGTTAACAAGTATTTTGTTTTAGAGGGACTGCTTGACTTGAGCCCGTTTGAAAGTTGCCTGTTGGTTTGCATGTTTGATTTCCTAGGATACCCATGTCCCTGTCCTTTGGGCTCAATGGGACCATTTCTCACACATGGCTGTAGAACATTACTGGCTTTTCCTGTGTCCTGCATAATGTATTCCACCAAATAAGGTGGGTCTCGGGGGCTTTTTGTTTGGTTGGTTTTTTGTTTTCTTATAGAGGTTCATTTTCTAAAGTGGGCTTACGCTTTCTAAGCCCATCCTCAGAACTCAAATCAGTTCCCACTTTGTAGATGTTGAACCCTCTTTGTGGAACCCTGTGTGTGGAACCCTGTGTCCACACATGCAGTAAATTTCTCCAGGTGCTTCAGAATATGCCTACATAGTTTGGTTTCTCTGATGTAAGCAGTCAAGTAGTAATGATTAACAATTCAAAAGGTCAACGAACATGTGTTGGTCGGTAAGCAGAGCCTCTTTTCAAAAGAGTAGGGAGCTATATGACACACTTAAGGTGTTGTGTGGGCTTTGGATAGCTGTGGTTATAGGGCTTTTTTAGGCCAGGGATGATGGCTCCGAATTATTTTATATCTTACCAGCCTAGTGTAATGCTGTGCATACAGTGGGCCCTTAATAAAAATTATCTGGCTGAATGAACTTCTTCCTGGTCTTTTTATGATCATGAGCTATAGTACATTTTTCTGAGAGATAGCAGCCCATCAGCTATACCCAAACACTGGGGTCTTCGCCCACCAAGCATCAGCTTGTGCAGGATGCTATTTAAGGTGCTGAAAGTAAAGTGTATTAAAATTAAAAACCTTGCTCCTACCCCTGAGACACTCCCATGTTAGCAGCAGGGGGATTGAAAATATATACCTGAAAAAAGATTGTGAACTTGAGCAGCGAAGAAAAGGTGATTTAACTTCTTCATGATGACAGAAAGTGGTAAAAGTGCTACTGCTTGGCAGAAGGGTTTGTAATGGTCAGGGAGCTGGAAAGAGGACAGGGCAGTGACTGGTCATGCCATGCATCTGTGCCCTTCCCACTTGCAGGGTGAAAGTGGAGCGCTAGGATTGGTTTTGATGTTTCTCCCTACGGGACAGTTAAAAGGGCGGGCTCTGCACCCAGCACGGGGATTTGTGCCCCGCTGGATGTCTCACTGGCAGGGTCTTACACAAGTCATTCCACCTGTCTGGGCTTCCGTTTCTTCATCTAAAACGAGGATAATACCATAACTACAGCATAAGGTTAGAGTGGGGCCTGACTGAGCTTAGAGTGAAGAGTATGCAAAGTGGAAAGCATTGATCAGTATTAGTTCTTTCCTCCCTTCATTTCTTTATAGACTTTTCCTCCCTGCTCAGGTGGATAGTCGCATTGTGAACACTGTTGGGCCTTTAATAGAAAACAGTCTCTGCTCTCCGTAGTCAGTCTGTCTAATCGGAGGGAGGAATAAGCTATAGATGAAATAGCCAAAGGACAAAAGCAAACCTTCCCCACTGCACCAAGGGGAAGCCAGGTAGAGGAACATTTGGAAGAAGTTAGGTTAGTAAGGAGTTAGAGACAACCTTTAGGAGAAGCCCAGCGAGAATAGAGTTTCCAGGACTTCCCTGGGGGTCCAGTGGTTAAGACTTCGCCTTCCAGTGCAGCAGGAGTGAGTTCGATCCCTCACTGGGGAGCTAAGATCCCGCATACCCCGCGGCCAAAAAAACCAAAGCATGAAACAGAAGCAATAGTGTAACAAATTCAATAAAAGACTTTAAAAATGGTCCACATCAAAAAGTAAAATAAAAAGCTTTTTCCTGAGTTGGGGGAATGATGCGGAGGAGGCAGGGACGAACAGACTTGTGTGGTGGAACCCATTTGGAGACTGAGAAGTCTGAGAATTGCACTTCCTCTGAGTGAACAGAGGCCGCCACAGATCTCCGCTTTGCTTTTTTAGTCTCTGTCAGGGTCCTTTGATTACTGCACCATTTCCTCTGGCAGTTCTTCCAGCTTGACCTTGACCAAGAGGCAGAGTGGTCAGTTGAGGTGAGGACACCAGGAGCTGAGCAGCAGCGAAGTTAATCAAGTGCCTGCGTTTCTTTCACAGGACTCTGACACCACCATACCAATGGATGAATCACTGCAGTTTAACTCCTCCCTCCAGAAAATTCACCACGGCATGGATGACCTCACTGGAGGCGGGCACAGTATTCTGGAGGGACTGAGGGCCCAGAGACTGACCTTGAAGGTGGGGGCCCTTTTGGGGGTACAGGGAGAAGGCCTTGTGTTTTAACTTTAGCCAGCAGTGTGGGACCTGCATTTACCTTTTGGTCACATAGCCCTGAACTGTGATGCTGTGATGGTGAGACAGAGCCTTTGAGTTTGGGATCCTTTTTGCTGGAAGTGGATTATTATGAGTCCAAAAGTAGCCGAATTCCCTTTGCCAGTAGGTATTTATGATGTTTACAGTGAACCATATTGTGACATCTCTCACTATCCGGGTGTTTTTCCATTTCCTGAACTGAACAGAAAGTGACTGCTGCTAGTGAGAGGAAGCAGTAATGGGCCAAGAAATTCTGTGATAGAATTCGCTCTTGGAAGAAGGAAGACATGGCTTTACTTGGCGTCTCTCTTACTCTTGGGTGTTTTCCGTGCGGCCCCTGTGTTGGGCAGTCTTACAGCTGAGACCTCTGTCTTGCAGCAGCTGAAGCCCCCCAGGGGAGGGTCTTAGGGCTGCCCAGGTTGATTGGCAGTGGCTTCTGGAGCACAGGCTAGTGACCCCCAATGACTCGGCTTCATTTTCTCTTTAGTAACAGGTATTCCTAGAAACTCGGTCCCATTGGCTGAGACTCAGACCTCTAGGGAGTGGTTTACAGAAACATGACACAGCCTCTGATGTCAGTCATGATGTTTCAGCCTCTGCCCTTTTCCTGTATCAACCCTGATGGACAATGGGGTGTGAACTGTGCCTGTTATCAGGGTGTGGTCCCTTGTGCACGGAGCCCTCCCAGCCCCTGAGCTGTGAGAAGCAGTCACTCGGGAGCGTGCGCTTTATCTTAGTTTTTGTTGGACCTCGAGCCTGTCAGCTCTGTAGGACTTCAGTATGTTTCTGAGCATTGCCTACCACCTTTACCTGGCAGGAGGTCGGGCAGGCCTCGAGTGACACTTATCTTGGCGATGGTCACAGTGCTTCAGACAGTCTGGAAGCGTGGTCTCTGACAGCTCCACCTGCATCCCCTTTCAGGACAGCCACCTGCAGTCATCTAAACTGATGTGTGTGTGTGTTTAGTTGCTCAGTCATGTCTGACTCTTTGTGACCCCATGAACTGTAGCCCACCAGTCTCCTCTGTCCACAGATTTTTTTCAGGCAAGAATACTGGAGTGGGTTGTCATTTCCTTATTTCCTCCTCCAGGGGATCTTCCCGACCAGGAATCGAACCCGCATCTCCTCTGTCTCCTGTATTGCAGGTAGGTTCTTTACCTGCTGCGCCATCAGGGAACCCCAGTCTAAACTAATACATGAGGGTTAATCCTCCCTTTCTTTAGAAAGCTGCTGGCTTCCTCCCCATATCTCAGAAAAACAGTCAAACTCTTTTTAGGATGAGGCTCAGCATCAACACTCAACGTCGACCTGGTAGGGCTCAGAGCTTATTGTTAAAGCAAATGTCAGCTTCCTACCGAAGTCTGGTGTCACTGAGGAGCCCAAGCAACTTCTGCCCTAACACTCCCCAGAGATGAAGCTCTGGGAAGCCTGGTGGGTGGGCAGTCAGGGGTTGGAGTGTGAGGTTTCTCATCCGTGTCCTCTGCACATCTACTGTACTGATTCCTTCTACCTGCCCCACTTCTGTCAGGCAAGCTTCTGCCTAAACCATTTGAAAAGAACATAGGAGGAAGCGTGAAGGAACCGGGCCTTGATTTGGGAAAATTTGTGGTAGAAAATGAGTGGCGTTTTTGAAATATATGTTAACTTTCCAGTGATTTTTGAAGTTGATATTTGAATTTCATAGAGTGATGGAATAATCTCTTCTTTCATAGCTAAGCAGAGTCTTGAGTGAGAGTCTAATGCTGATCATCATGTGGCGAAAACATGTCTCTGGTCCCTTCTGGCAGAGATGAAGTTTGACCTGAGAGACTCTCCTCTCGGTTGCCTATTCCTGTGTTCACTTAAGAAGTAGATGCGGGACCTTAGGTTAGATGCCCCCATACAAATACAGTGGGTGACGTCTAAGTAAGTTGAGGTCTGCCCAGCATTCATCTATTACTTCATAGAAAATTGAATATGCTTAAAAATGAAAATTAGCAGGGAGGAAGGGCAGCCTGGGTGGTATGGACTGTTGGTTTAGGAATAAAATACCCTTTTGTTTTGGGTGGTGGGCGGTGACATTTATATATGAGGTTTTAGGTCATCGTGTTGGTGTCTGGCAGCTGTGTTTCTGTGGTTCCGTCTTGCCTGCTTCAGACCCTCTCATGAACATGGACATAGGCTCTGCTCAGCAGAATTCCTGAGGTGTCTTCTCTACAGCGTGCACAGACTGATAGCAAGCAATTTAGAGCCAGGGAGCAGAGAAAAAGTTTCTTTGATGTTGCCTTTTATTTTTTAATATGAAAAGTGAAAGTGTTAGTTGCTCAGTCGTGTCCGACTCTTTGCAACCCCATGGACTATAGCTCACCAGGCTTCTCTGTCCGTGGACAAGAATACTGGAGTGGGTCGCCATTCCTTCTCCAGAGCATCTTCCCAGCCCAGGGATCGAACCCGGGTCTCCCGTATTGCAGGCCAATTCTTTACCATCTGAGCCACCAGGGAAACCCATTTTTTCTTTTTAAATATAAAATATTCTAATTTAGAACTTCTTTATGGAGGTATGATGTGCATTCACTGAGGTGTACAGATCTTAACTTGTATAGGTCATGGAATTTTGACAAATGCCTACATACACCTCTGTAACTCTCCCTGCTGTCAAGACTAGACCGTTTTCATCACCCCTGAAAGAGCCCTTGTTCCCTTTCCAGGTTAGTCTGCTCCTGCCCGCCCCTCCACCCCAGGCAGCCAGTCTTCTTATTTCATCATATATTAGTTTTGACTGTTACTGAACTTAATGTAGATGTTCACATTACTCTCGGGAGTGTTCCAGGCTCTTTCATGTTGTTACATGGTGTCGTCAGGTCCTTTTTATTGCGCAGCAGTATCTCATTGTGCACAGAACATACACTGTTAATCCATCCTCTTGTTGAAATGCACCTGGATTATTTCCAGTTTGGGGATATTCTCCTGTTTTCTTCTGGAAGGTTATAGTTTTAGCTTGTATGTTTAACTTTATGATGAAATTTTTGTGTATAATATGAATCAATGGTCATTTTTTAACACACGTTCTTACGCATTATACATATGGACATATACGTATGAAATGAAGTGTTAGTCGCTCAGTTGTGCCCAACTCTTTGCGACCCCATGGACTGCAGCCCATCAGGTTCCTCTGTCCATGGGATTTTCCAGGCAAGGATACTGGAGTGGGTTGCCATTTCCTTCTCCAGGGGATCTTCCCCACCCAGGGATTGAACCTGAGTCTTCTGCATTGCAGGCAGATTCTTTACTGACTGAGCTACAAGGGAAGCCCACATTTATGAATATGTGTATATATATGCTCTGTGCACAAGATGCCCATTATCCAACCATTTGTTCCAGCACATTTGTGGAAAAGACTTTCCTGTCCCCCTTGCTTTGCTCTGCGACCTTGATTGAAGGAGCCTGATCTATGTCTGGTTGCTGCTGCTTGTATGCTTTAGGTGTGACCGAGAGACTGTTGGTCCATCGCAGCTCATGATGACATTCACCCACCCTTGGCACAAGGAGGTGATCACGGTTTTTTGTTCTCCTCTTGTCTGCCCCAGGGAACCCAGAAGAATATCCTTGACATCGCCAACATGCTCGGCCTGTCCAACATGGTGATGCGGCTCATCGAGAAGCGGGCCTTCCAGGACAAGTACTTCATGATCGGTGGGATGCTGCTCACCTGTGTGGTCATGTTCCTCGTGGTGCAGTACCTGACCTGAGCCAGCCAGGCCCCGCGGCTGAGTGCCGGTCCCAGGGCGTGAGAGTGTGCGTGAGTGTGTGTGCGCGAAAGAGGAGGTGCCCAGGGGCTGCTTTCTGAAATGTGTGTGCCCGTCTTAACTGTGAAGACCCCTCGGAAGTAATTGTGACCTGTGACCTGGTGGGAGTTTCAGACCTCTGTTTCTTGTGACATCTTTGAGGGAAAACTCATGCTACCAAGACGCGTGGTGCTTAGGACATGAAGGAAGTACCTGTTCTCTTGCTCACACTCGCTGCGGGAAGGACGGGAAGGACAGGACGGGAAGGAAGCGAAGCCAGGGTTGGGGAGGATGAGGAAAGGGGAGGAGGAGAGTGACCTTGGCGATTTTGTCCTCATAGCTGATACGCACCTGGGAAGCTATTCAGGCTTGCAGACAAGACTCCACTCTGTCATCGTCCAGCCTTTCTGACTCCTAGTAGGTAGTCTGGAACAGAAGCAGACAGGAGGGAGAAAGGGACCTTCTTTTTCTGCACTCACTATAGTAGGTGGATTCATATGCTCTTGCTGCTGGCCCCTGTGCCCAACCCCCCCACCCAATGATCTGCAGATGGCTGACTGCTAATACTTGTCGTCCTTACCCGGAAGCCGCCACCTAGAGGAAGCAGAGGCATGAGCACTGTTGCTGACGGCAAGTATGATTTTCCACATCACAGTTGCTGGGTGTTTCTCCTTTCTAAAGCAAGGCCACTGTTATTCCCTGGTCTCTCTTGAAACTGAAGACCCTAGTCACCAATTTGTTTCCAGTAGTTAATAGAACAGTTGACTTTTAAGACTGGAGCCTGGGCCTTTGCCCCTTAGAAAGGAGCTGTGAGCAGAGGTTAGTGATTGTCTATTATAGTCTCATCTCGAGTTTTAGCATCTCTAATTAATAATAGGCTGTTTTCCCTTTCTTGAAATATATTAGCAGCTGCCAGTCAAGCCCCCATTCTGCCCAGCCAATGAGGGCAGATGCCACACTAGGGATGCCCCTGGTGTGTATGTCCTTGTAAGACTCTCTTTTCAGGGACCAGCACCTTTTTCCTTCTCTGACCAACTCTGGATTAAGGCTGTACCAATACCCAACGTATTGCAAAATTTATTGTAAAGCCAGTCTGTTCAAAGAGAGGAATCACTGAAAGTACCAGAAAGACCTGGTTAGCATATTTTTTCATCTATCACAGGCCCTCCCAGCCGTAGGCCCAGTAGGGCAAGTCAGAAATAACACTCAGAGTTTCCCAGAGGAGCTGTGAACCTGGTCAGTATTAACCCCACCTTTGAACACCTTGCCCTAGCTACTTCCTGTCTTTGTTGCTTGTCATTTGGACTATCTTCCGTCACCTTTCCCCTTTCTCGTTCCTCTTTTCTGTGTGTTCTCGTCCACCTCCCTTTTTTACCCTCCGCTTGTCTCTGTAGCAGTATTGTCTTTTCAGGTACATCTGTGGCATAGGTCCCTTTTGAGGAAAGGTTTCTTAATTGTCACAGATATTTAAATGAGTTTTCAAGGTACTGATTTCACACTTTTGGTTGGATCTCCGTTGCTCCTGCTCATCTGGGCTAAACGGGGCCTGGGTTTCCGAGGAAAGGAGACTCTGATCCCTTCATAAAAGGTTGAGGGCCCTACCAGAGTGAAGACTGGCCTGGTGGATAGACAGAGGGGTGGATGCATCTTCCGACCTACCTATGACTTGGGGAGGCCCAGTTTGAAATGTCCTTCACACCAGCACCCCTGTCATCCCAGGGACCCAGCACAGGCTTCTTACCAGTCCACACAATGGGTTTTTAAACTGCACAGACTTGGCTGTGAGCCTGGGCACCCGAGGATCCTGCCAGACAGTGCACTTTGGAAGATGTGCAAGGAGCAGCTGAGCCATTTGGACGTGAACTCAGGGGAGGCAGAAACCCCCCCAGCCCTCTGCCCTCTGGTGGCAGACGTGACATCTGTTTGCAGTGTACACCGGTGTATTTCCACACTTGGCCTTCACAGGAGATTGTTGGCCTTGATGAACCAGAAGTAAGGTCTGCACCTTCAGTGCCATTCTTCCCGCTTTGTAATAAAAATAGAGGAGAGAGTTTGTGGGTCTTCAACCGTCAGGGTAAGGAACAGCAGCCACCGTGTGTCATAAGGTCCTGCGGCACTGAGGCCTCGTGTCCTCATGTGCTTGGCTTTCAGTGATCTGGGAGAAACACGCTTGTGCCTGACTGGATCCTCTGTCTCCACAGTCCTCAGAGTACAGGGAAGGGTCCCAGAGCAGGGAAGGAGCGCCCTCTAGTGAGGATGGGGTGAATTCTTAAGCTCCAGCAGCAGCCTCTGGGATCTTGTAAAGAATTTTGGTGTTCCTGTTGTGGTTTAAGATTAGTGGGTGGTCTAGAAACTTGGAAGTACCTTCATTCCGTGGATGTTTACTCCAGGTGTGATCTTCTTAAGAAAAGCCAAACTCCGAGACCAAGTGAGTAGGAGAGTCTTGATTTTATAGAAGGCTTCACTGCTGGGTTTTCTCTCAAGACCTTCACCCTGATGAGTTGAAATGGATTTGACTTGCAAATTTGGCTTTATGCTTCTTGTTTTTGAAACACATCAGTTGAATAAAGTTGCCGTTTATTTTATTTAGAAAATGACATTTTGTAAAGGAGTTTGACATTCATCTTTATAACTAATGGCCCCTTTTCTTCTCTCAAGCCAGAGATTCTGAAACACTGTTCCGAGACCAGGTTTGGGGTTGGTTGCCTTAGCAGCAGCTGGGGAACTTTTTAAAAATTATAGATGACTCTGGTCTACCTTGGACCTTCTGAATTAGAATATTTTTATATCTCTAAAGTTATTCTGATGTGTGTCTTAGAGGCTTTTGTCTTAATCAAAGACTAGAGCATTTGAAAACTTGCTGAACTAACTCAGCATATGTGGGTGAAGAGCAGACTTACCAGGTCCAAAATAAAGTCTTAATTTGTTTCTGTCTTATTCCAGGAAAGATTTGAGGAGATTTAGAGAAAATAACTAAGTGAAATATAAAGAAGTGAAAACTAGGAACAAGTCAGCAGAATGTCAGTGCCAAGAAAAGGATACTCACATGCAAGTTGTGAAGCCCCACAGGAAGCCTCTGAGGGATCCCTAACTTGGCCTGGAGGCCCAGGAGGCACAGCAAAGAGAGAAGCGTGACCTGTTATTGTCTGTTGAGAGGTAGGATGTCATATTTGCTCAGAGGAGGGCCTAGATCTTGACGACTGCTTGCTTCCCTGTGGCCCTTACTTTAAGTCGGACATGGTTAGTTTCTGGGTCACCCCTGTAATCTTCATAAACCTTTACAGTTAGGTTGAGAGTCCTTCCCTTTGTGCAGATCAAGAGGCTGAGCTTCAGTGACTTTCACAAAGCCCCACAAGAAGTCCTGGAGGAACCGGCCCCTCTGGCTTCATAGCCCAAGCCCATAACCGTGGCACCCACCTGCCTGCCTCCCGTGCTCGGAATATGATGCAGGAGACTGGGACAGCCTGGGTAAAGAGTTGTAGCACATTTAGTGCACTTTACATGACAGGTTCTCTGCTCTGAAATCTTTTCCTAATTTAGAGGTGGGGGCTGGAGAATTTGAGGAGGACCTCCTGGTGTTGAATGGGAGCTGTACTCAATCTTTCCACTAGGGGGCGACATAAGCCTTTCGGGCTGGTCTGCCCAGCACTCCGCTCAGCCTTAGCCTGATGCGCTTGGAAGAGGAGGAATCACCTTAAGATTCAGTTTGCTTTCTTATAGAAATTCCTGCTGAGTAGCAGCTTGTCATTTGTTGCTCTCAGGGTATGGCCAGCAATGCCTTCTGAAGTCCCAGTTCATTGTAATTTGTAGAGCTCCCCTCACTTTTGAGTCTCGCAGCACACAGGTGTGTTGCAAACAGACGTGGCAAGTGCTCCCGGGTGTGGTGTCCGTTCCTTCCGCGCCCTCTGTGTCTGTTCGTGTCATACAGCACCTGGGAGCCAAGGGAAGGGGGTGGCAGTGAGAGGATTCTGCAGTCTTTGGCCCCCTCGGGTGCCATTGGTAATCCCCCCACCATAGAACCTCCGGTGTGTGCAGGCCCCCCTGCCTCATCCCCACAGGCCACTGGCAGTGGGCTCTCAACCTTGGCTTATATCCGGGTTCTCTCCAGAGCTTTTAAAGACACCCGTGTGTGGTTCTTACCCCGATCCATTATGATTTAACTGGCTTGGGTTATAGCCTGGATATGGAGAATTTGAAGGGTTGCCAGTGCAGACTTGGGTTCGATCCCTGGGTTGGGAAGATCCCCTGGAGGAGGACATGGCAACCGACTCCAGTGTTGTTTCCTGGAAAATCCCATGGACAGAGGAGCCTGGCAGGCTATGTTCCATGGGATCTCAAAAGAGTCCGACACAACTTTAGTGACTAAACAACAACAGCCACATCAGCCTGTGACCGTCAAAGGCAATGAGGGAGAGCTGCTGGGAGGGCTGAGGTGCCCCTGCCTGTTTGGCGCTCAGCTCTCTTGCGTCAGCTCAGGGCCCATCTGAGAAGTGGCTGCTGCTCCGAGGCTCAAGAAGCCTGGAGTGGAGCTGAATCCTGGGTGGGCAGTCGCTCAGTGTGGGCTGTGCCTAAGGAAGGTGCTGCCGCCCCCTCTTGCCCCTTCCAACCCAGGGCCATGGCCCCATATTCTTTCACCCAAGACAGCTTGGGCAGATCCTCTGGCTCCACTCACCTCCTGGCACCTGCTGGCAGGTTTTGGTTTTTGTTTTGCGTGCAGTTTAAACTTATGAGTTGTTTATTTCTGGAATTTCCCATTCAATGTTTTTGGACTGAGGTTGGACAGAGTTGACTGAAACCACGGGAGGTGGAACTGTGGGGAAGGGAAGGGGGAATACTGTATAGAATTTTTCTAAGTTCTGGGACTCACTTCAGCCAACCTGGACAGATATGCTGGTATCCTGGGCACTCCATTGCAGCTGGCAGCTGAGGTGGGAAGCAGGCCCGTGAGACGGAACCCTTAACCTGTGGGGTCGGATGTTAAATCCGGAAGTTAGTGTCAGGATTGAACTGATATGTTGGACACCCAGTTTGTGTCAGAGAATTGGGAAATAAATATTCCTTCATTCATGATGCTCAGCACTTTCCTCAGGCTTTCAGTTTGGGCTTCTGAGTCCTCCACCCCTTTCCAAAATTAGCCTTTAACATGATCAGCCAGACTCTGTATTAATGTTAGATAACAAAGTTTTTTTGTTTTTTTAAGTCTTTGGCTGCACCAGGTCTTAGTTGCAGCACACGGGATCGTTGATCTTTAATTGTGGTATGTGGGATCCAGTTTCCTGACCAGGGATCAAACCCAGCCCCCTGCATTGGGAGCACGGAGTCTTAGCCGCTGGACCACCAGGGAAGTCCCAGATATCAGACTTTTATCTGGTAAAAACTTGACTTGGTCACTTTTCTGCTCTGCTAAGAGTTCCTCACACCAGGGCCTGTGCAAGGATGGGGCAACGGGAAGCTGGGACCTCCATAGGAGCAGAGAGTGCTCATCGCTGACCCTCAGACCTCTCTCCATGTGGCTGTGAACTTCTAAAGAGAAAATCCTGAACGCTTCTTGATGTCTGAGTTCTTGTTGCAGTATGCCTGGGTGGGCACACAGTCAGTGTCTAGGAAACAATTTCTTCCCCTCCTTCACTGCTGTGGCAGGGAGCAGCCTCTCTCAGGGAGCTCAGTGCAGAGGCCCTGGGAGACCCTTTGCAGGTAGCCGCCAGAGCAGAATTCAGGATGGGAAACCATGGCCACCTTCTTGAACGAGAAAACACCTTGAAACAAATTTTCTGAGATCATCTATTTGGAGGAAACAGCCCTTAACTAAAGATGTAGAAGGCCTGGGATATTCCTATAAGGGGGAAAAAAAAAGCTCAACCCTAGTATTGTACCCTTTTAACATAAAAAGTCAATTTATGGACTTCCCTGGTGATCCAGTGGCTAAGACTCTGTGCTGTCAATGCAGGGGGCCTGGTTTTGATCACTGATGGGGGAACTAGATTCCACATGCTGCAGTAAAGACAGGGAGCAGCCAAAAATAAATAAAAATTTAAAAGTCAGTAGTTACAAGAGATGTCATGGGGCAGTGATAGGGCCAAGCAAGTGGGGTAGATACCAGAGACTGCACATTCAGAGGGCAGAGAGCTCCTGCACACAGGGTGGAAGTGGTGTCAGAGTCCTTCGGGACCGGGGAGGACTGGAACGGTGTTGGAGTCCTTCCTGGACGGGGAGGACTGGAGTGGTGTTGGAGCACTTCCTGGGCTAGGGGAGGACTGGAACGGTGTTGGAGTCCTTCCTGGACGGGGGAGGACTGTAGCGAGGTGTAGCGGATGGATTAGTGGGCTTGGAGGATGGTACTGACTGATATCCTCAGAGGACATCCCTCCCCGGGGAGAAGAGCTGGTTTGAAGGGAAAAGTGTGAGCTGAGTACTCAGCTGGCAGGGTTTTGGAGCAGCCTGTGGAAAGAGTGGGAAAGTACTGGGTAGAAAGCTGGAGCGGGGGTTGCAGGAAGGCCTTGCTGTGAACTTGGGTGTCAGCATTCTCAGCTACCAGCCTGAAGCCAGGGCAGCGGGAAAGACCCCTGAGCACACCCTGAGATCTGTGGCCTCAGGATGGAGGTGGGACAGGGGGTGGGCATGCTCCCTTGGCCCCGAGGCCCTGGTTTGAAGCCTCCTGTTTGCAGGAGTGGGGGTGTGCTGGGGCTCTGCGTGGCCAGTTTCTCAGGAGCACCCACCAAATGGGCACAGCTTCGGGGGAGGAGGCTGGCTCTGCCACATACCCCAAGAGCTCCCCACAGCCTGCCTGATGACATGTTCATGAGACCTGGTGGAGAAGCTACGAGTCTCATGTGTGGTGTGAACAAGCTCATTACTCCTGGGAGGACCTGGTCACCAAGGAGATGCAGCTGATGGGATGGGGGGGGTGGTATGTGGTGGGATGGTGTTTGTGATGGGCATGGCAGACATGGCTTAGAATCTTGATTTTACCACTTCTTATCAAGACAACCACAGGCTTAATTGCCCAAACCTGTTTCCTCATCTGTGCGATGGGAACAATAATAATGACTCATTGTGGTGGCTACTGTGCCCGTATTTGAGATCTTGGCAGTCAATGAAAGTGATTTGTTCAGAGGCAGAAAAGTTTAAGTGGTTGGAATCAAGCAAGCCTGGGTATGCAGCCCAGCTTTGTCCCTTATTAATTGTGTCGCTTCAAGCAAGTCATATCACTATCCCAAGACTGCTCTCTTTTTTAATAAACTATTTTCAATTAATTGTTTATTTGGCCATGCCAGCTCTTAGTTGCAGCACACAGGATCTTCAGTCTTTAGTTGCAACGTGTGAACTGGTACTTGTGCAGCATGTGGGATCTAGTTCCCTGACCAGGGATGGAACCCCGGACCCCTGCATTGGGAGTACAGAGTCTTAGCCACTGGACCACCAGGGAAGCCCCAGACTGTGATCTCTTGGGGATAAAGTGTGCTCCTCTGGAAGCCAGTGAACAATGCAGTTTATATGAAAAGCATTTCTGCCCAGCCTAGGACATAAGATGTAGCTGAAGTTTTGTTGTTGTTGTTAAATCAGCACTGTATAAGACCTAGGTCTGGTTCCTTCTTACTCAGCTGATAGGCTTGTTAGTCAAGGACCCAATATCCCTAAAGAAAGTACAGCAGGCATTCACCAGGTAGACTTTGTGAACAGGTATGACGTCATGGATATAATATTGCATTTGGCATCAGAAGATCTGAATTCAAATCCCTGCTTTATTACTTTTCAAAAATATTTATTTTTTATTAATTTATGTATTTGGCTGCATCAGGGATTGAACCTGGACCACCAGGGAAGTCCCCCTGCTTTATTACTTGTTATCACTTGCTTTCCTGGTGGCTCAGGTGGTAAAGAATCTGTCTGCAATGCAGGAGACCCAGGTTCAATCCTGGAGAAGGCAATGGCAACCCACTCCAGTACTCTTGCCTGGAGAATCCCAGGGACGGCGGAGCCTGGTGGGCTGCCGTCTATGGAGTCGCACAGAGTTGGACACGACTGAAGTGACTTAGCAGCAGCAGCAGCAGCAGGTTCAATCCCAGGGTTGGGAAGATCCCCTGGAGAAAGGAATGGCAACCCACTCTAGTATTCTTGACTGGAGAATCCCATGGACACAGGAGCCTGATGGGCTACAACCCATTGGGTCACAAAGTCAGACACAACTGAGCAACTAAGCCCGCCACACCCATCACTTGTTTATGCTCTCTTTCTCTCAGCCTCAGTGTCCTTGTGTGTCAAATGGGGATGGTAATAATGACCTACTTCTTAGAACTGTGGTGAGGACAAAACAATCAGTCACGTGGATCAATAAGGATGCTCTGGGCTGCAAGCCCCAGCAGCTCCAACTCCAAATAGCTTAAAGGACTGCTGGAGCTGGAGTGGGCTGCAGGGTTTATTGATTCAGGGCTCAGTGATGTCATCCAGGGCAGGCTTGGGACGGCCTAGGTTCCCCAAGAACAGCAGAACTCTGGGGAGAGGATGTAGGAGAAGTGGGAGTGATGGTTGAAAGGTTAGATTGGAATTGTCACCTGCTGAAGTTCATGGGTTCATTCATTCAGTAAGTACTCATTGCACACCCACTATGTACCAGTCATGGAGCTGGGCCTTGGAGTACAAATGTGATTCACAAGGTCCCACCTGCATTAGTTTCAAATGTGTCACCACAAAACATAGGGGCTTAGAGACTTCCCTGGTGGTCCAGTGGCTAAGACTCTGTGCTCCCAATAAAGGGAGCCCCAGGTTTGATCCCTGGTCAGAGAACTAGATCCCACATCTAGTTCTAAAGATCCTGCACGCTGCAACTAAGACCTGGCGCAGCCAAATAAATACATAACAGTTTAAAAACGAGCAAACAACACTGCTGTATTCAAAATGGATAACCATCAAGGAACTTTTGTATAGCACGTGGAACTCTACTCAGTGTTATGTGCCAGCCTGGATGGGAGAGGAGTTAGGGGGAGAATGGATACATGTATATGTCTGGCTGAGTCCCTTTGCTGTTCACGTGCAACTAACACAACATTGTGAATCGGCTATACTCCAATACAAAATAAAAAGCTTAAAAGTTTGAAAAAAAAAATGAACAAACAAAAAATCATAGGGACTTAACAACGCTCGGTAGTTTCATCTCACCGTTTCTAAAGACTAGGACAGGGCATGGTTGGGGTGCTCTGTGATGTCTGAGGCTTCAGCTGGAAGGTTCCAGGACTGGGGGAGGGAGTCATCTGAAGATTCACTCACGGGTCTGGGTGCTTGGTGTCCACTGAACTCCTTGGCTGAGGCTGTCCACTAGAACACCTGCACGGGGCCTCTCCATGTGGCCAGGGCTTCCTCACAGCTTGGTTGCTGGGTTCCAAGAGTGCGCAGCCCAAGGGAAAGAGCCTGATGGGAGCTGTACTTATTTATGACCAAGCCTCCAAAGTCCCACGCTGTCAGTTCTACCATGCCCCTTGGGCAGTGGCAGGCACAAGCCCCCACTACCTCTCAGAGAAGTGTTGGTCACAGTGTTAAGAAGAATAGGTAGGATGGGATCAAGCCATACATGTGGCCATCTTTGGATAGTACAGTCTGCCATGTTGTTTTGTTGTTGGTTAGTCGCTCAGTCATGTCTGATTCTTTGCGACCCCATGGACTGTAGCCTGCCAGGCTCCATGACAGGATTCTCCAGGCAAGAATACTGGAGTGGGTTGCCATTTCCTTCTCCAGGGGATCTTCCTGACCCAGGGATCAAACCTGCATCTCCTGCTCGGCAGGCGAATTCTTTACCACTGAGCCACCTAACTACTCCCATAGTCTGGCAAACTCCCCTGCGATAATGTGCACGTCTAACTCGCAACAATAAAATACACAAACTCCATCACCGTAGGTACCAGGTAGTGTCTACTCACCTGAGACCCAGGAGGAGGCCTTTGAGCTGAATCTCAGCTGAATGACTTGACTGGATGCAGCCTGGGAGGAAGGTCTCAGCAGAAGGAATAGTGTGAACGGGTTATATCCTGAAAAGAGCACAAAGATCTCTGTGACTGGGGCTCAGGCTTGGAGTTGAGGGTTTGCAGGGGCCAGACATGGTACCAGAGAACAGGTTCATGACTCGCTGCCCTCCTTTGTACACTGCCTCTCAGCACACAGTACGCACTTAATAAATATTGATTGAAATTGGAATGAACAATACGTGTCCAAGAGGAAACCATATCCCAGAGCCATACAATGGGACCTCTGGAGGAGGCATGGGCTAAAGACAAGCCAGAAGTCACTGTCTTACTATAGCAGCTTGGGGTCTTTTTCCTTAATTGCTGGCCTTCCAGTATTTTTCAGTGTTTCTGAGAGAGCCTGCAGGAGCTGGTAGCAGTGCCTGAATCACTTCCCTTTTGTTTCCCTTGCTCCCAGCAAGATTCTTGGGGTTTCTTCCCTGCCTGCGAGACCCCCATCACACTCTGCTGCCCCTCATGGATGAAGAGGAGGGGATAGGGATGGCAGAGGAGTGGAAGGGCCAGGAGGGAGGAGATGGAGAGGAGGGGAAAGAAAGGAGAAGGAAGGGTAGGGGAGAGAAAATTGAATCCTTCTGTGTATCTTCAGGGCCAGAGCCAAAGTCCCACACCGCAAACTGCTTTTTCCTTCACACTCATCCCAGAGAAAGGTCCAATTAAAATAGCACCTATTGGAAATGGAAGAGTAATTGCAACAGGCAGCTTATGAAACCCATCTCTGGGAGCATGCGGGGGCAGCCAGGAGCTGCGGGAACATCTGTCTGCGTGCTCAGACACCCCAAGCTCAGGGGTGAGGTGGCCCCATGCAGCGAAGGCCCATGGCACGGGGGCCACCGCAGCATCTTGCCTGTCTCAGGACCTGTGGAACAGCCTCAGAAGAGCCTGGGCTGGTCTCGGGGGGGAGGACACCGTGTGCCATGGTGGGTAGTGCTGAGATGAGGGGCTGATGAGATCCCAACTGTCAGGTTCCAAATCCCAGAACAGAGGAAAAATGGAGCTGAATGAGGTCTTAGGGACCTTCTGGGAGAGAGTGACCTACCAGGGGGTGTTACCAGCCAGCTGGTAATATAACATCTGAAATCAGAGTGGAGGTGCCCTGCTCCCAGTCCAGCGCTCATGCCATCTCACCCCTGCCATGGGCATTCTCACCTTGCCAGCTTGTCCTAACCCTAGTCTATGGCCTTTACCCCAGCTAGGTCCCATGACCCAGCGCTCTGCCATACTCTTGGCAGGCACAGCTAACTCAGGGTGGTGGAAGCCATGCCAGGTCTTTTCTGATTGGGGGTATCTCCTCAGGCCCCTCGGATAGTGATGTGAACTGGCACACATATTGCCAGATGGTGATGTCCCTAAGAGGATGCAGACAGAGGTGGGCAGAGACCACAAACAGCTGCAATGGTGGCTTCCAGAGGTGCCTGCTTGCCACCCACAGTGAAAGCCTGGTGGTGGGTGGCATTCTCCTCTCGGGTTACCCATTAGACGATGTCTCATCCTCCCAGAGTCAGTTTCCATGGAAACAGCAAGTTCCTTACCCATCATTTTCATGCTTAAAGATTCCCACCCCAGCTGTCTGTGCCTGGGCTCCTCACCCTGCTGCCGCACCAGCCGGCCCCAGGTCCCAGGTTTAACAGTGAATTGTCGAGCTGCCAGCAAAGCCTCCTGGGATGTGTCTGGTAACTGGCATAGCCCTTGAATGTGACTGTATAATCACTTCTTTTTTCTTTTAGATTTTTGATCTAGACCATTTTTAAAGTCTTTATTGAATTTGTTACAATATTGCTTGTTTTATGTTTTAGTTTTTTGGCCATAAGGCATGCAGAATCTTAGCTCCCTGAGGAGGGATTGAACCCACACCTGCTGCCTTGAAAGGCAAAGTCAGCCACTGGACCACCCGGGAAGTCCCATAATCACTTTTTAAGAAAAAGTTATTTATTTATTTTTGGCTGTGCTGGTCTTCATTGCTGCACAGGCTTTTTCTCAAGTTTGCAGTGTGCAGGCTTCTCATTGTGATGGCTTCTCCTGTTGCAGAGCATGGGCTCTAGGGCATGCAGACTTCGATAGTTGTGGCTCCTGGGCTGTAGAGCACAGGCCCATGGACTTGTTCTGCGGCATGCGATATCTTCCCAGACCAGGGATCAAACTCATGTCACCTGCATTGGCAGGCAGATTCTTAACCCCTGAACCACCAGTGGTTCACCAGGAAAATCCACCACAATCACTTCTTAACTGGGTTAGGCCCTTGCTTCCTTATCAGAGCCACCTCCCTCCTCTCCCCTGGAATTTAGCACTGGGGGTCTTCCCCATTCCCCTTTGCCCACCCTCCCAGGCCAAGACAATGCTTATTAGGGCTGCGTGAAAGCCAGACACTGACTCAGGAGGAAAGGGAAGCCTTCGGTTTTCTGGGGCCCAGGTACAGGCAGGGGGGAACTCCAGCCTCCATGGCTGCAGGGTGGGCTGTCCACCCCGCCTTCCCTCTGTCTCCTAGGCAGCTCTGTTCCTGGCCTCTGTGTAGCCCTTCTCCTTCTGGGTTTTTAACCTCCATGCTCCTCCTCTCTAGCCATCAGCTCCTTCAAACCCCAGCTCCAAGTTCACTCGCACCAGGATGTCTTTCTAAACCATTTTTCTCAGCATGGCTATATTTGGTTCCTGCAATATAACTTTGCATATATTATGTCAGGGGAAGGAGATTCCTGAAGCTATTTTTTTCTTTCTAAAGCTATTTTTGGTATATTTTCTTTCTGTACTGGAGAACTCCTGTCATGGGCATATGTTGTTGATCTGCCCAGTGTCCCCTCTTCAGACTACAAGCCAGTATCCCCTTCAGCTGGTGGCATATCTCCCCTTCATATGGAAAAGTCTGTTCCATAGGATGCAGCCAGGGCTGCCTTCTCCAGCAGGGGGCAAGCACCTGAAGTAGACCCGGCCAATTGGAGAACTCTATCCGCGGGCCTTAGTGGTTGGTTCAAGAATGACCACATGACCACACAGCACCAGTTGGAATCTTCTTTTGTATTCCTGGAGACAGTGCTGGCTCGCTGACCAATGTCCTCTCTCCCCTTGATTCTCACTAACAAAACCCTACTTTTAGTGGAAGCCCAGTAGAAAATACTGTACTCTCCAGGTTTTCTTGCAGCTAGGGGTAAATCATGTCACCCCATTCTGGTCAGTAGGAGGTGGGGAGAAGTTGCTGGAAGGGACTTCTGGGAAAGACTTTCAGAAGGAACAGACTCAGACTGGCATGGCCCCTTGAGCACTAATTCTAACTGATCACTGACTCTGTGGGAGCAAGACATCTTAACCTGGAGTTGAATTCCAGCCATGTGGAGAGGCTGCCTGAGAACGAAGCCCTCCAAGAGGAAAGCAAAGCTGAGGGAGAGAGAGATTGAGAAAGAGAGACATGGAGAGAGGGGAGGGAGGGAGGACAATGTCAGTTAAGCCCCTGGATCGAGCCCTCAAAACTTCCCAATTTCAGGAGCCAGGAAATCCCTTTCCTACTTAAGCAGATTTACATTGGGTTTCTGTCTCTCACTGAAGGCTCACAAGGAAATCCTCTGCAAGACCAAAGCCATGCCTTTGTCTCTTCTCACCTCCCAAGCTATTAATATTTACATTATAAGATGCTACGTGCAAAGCTAGCACACAACAAACATTAATTCAAGTAGACCTTGAGCCTCTCCACCCCAATTTTTTATCTCATCAAGAGTCAAATTAGAGCTTGGAAGGACTTGATTTCTGAACCAAACTCCTTAAAAGACACACACCCATCTGTCCTCTGGATGTCTCAGGCCATGCATGCCTCCATTCTTCTCTCGGAATCCCTTCTCCTCTTCATCAAACCATTCCTTCAGCACTCACCTCCTCCAGGAAGCCTTCCAAACCAGATCTTAACTTCGTCATCCTGCCTACCTTTGCGATTCCTTGCTTTTGCTAACATTTTCGTCCAGCTGTTCTTGGTTAGATGTATCATTTGAGCATAACTCTGTGTGTCTGTGTGTGTCACCCTCCTGCCCCACCCCTTGCCAACTGACTCAAAAGCTTTTCAGAACAGGGACTGTGTCTCTACCATCAGACTAGGAATCTTCTGGGGGCAGGGGTTAGTAGGGGGGCAGGACTCCCCTGCTAGTCTGGGAACCCAGATGCTGCTTCTCCTCACAGCAGACGGGGCATTGCACAATTTAGAATCATCTCTCCATGCTTCATGAACCTCATCAGCAAGGCAAGAAAAATTCAGTCTGAATCATATTATAAATGAAGAGTGGGAGGAAGATGAGCAAGAGTGACCCTTCTCATTCACAGGAGGATCCACCTTAACCTTCAAGGGAGAACTGATGAACATCCCACAAGATTAGAACCAGAGCAGAGTCTGCTGTTCACCAGCTCCTGCTCTATTCTAACTGAGATCCTGTTCCCTCCTGTGTAGCAACGTAAACAGAAATCTCCCCACACGAGGCCAGGATTCTGCCTTACAGGCGTTCTTGTTTCCCTTGTTCCTTGACTGTTGGGTAACAATGAAGCCTTCATTGGGAAGTTTGTCAAATCTCCGTAGACACTGAGGGGGCGGCCATATGTTTTCCGTTTCTTGGCTCCTGTTGGACCGCAGCCCTGGAGTAGCCTGTGTAGCTGACAGCGCTGCTGGGACGCGATACCACCCTCCTGCTCTCTTCAACACGCCCCTCTGTCTTAGTACCCCCTGCCCCCATCCCAACACTCAAGCCTTTTTAGCAGCAGCTGTGCAAATAACCATGGTGGAGGAAGGATGCTAAGGGAGGGTCTTGAAGAAGGTGATGGATTCCCAGTGAGAGTCAGAGAAAGTCACTGGGGGAGGACAGAACCTGAGAAAAGGCAGTGTGTGGAGGGGGAGGGGCAGGGGGTGGATGAGGTTGCCTTCGGAGAACTGACTTGGAACTACAGAGGGCAGGGAGCCGAGGTGAGGAGGGGTGAGGCAGAGAGGACGTGAAGGGCTGGTTGGTTTGGTGGGAGAGGAAGGAATTGATGAAAGCCCTTCAATGCAAGTCGAGTCTGTATTGGGTAGAAAAAGCGATGAGGAGAGGAGGCCAGATCTTGGATAGGAAAGAGACATGGTAAAAATAGTGCTGGTGATCCAGTCATCTGCATGTGGGAGGCTGAGCGCTTGGGGAAACGGAGGCGAGGCGCTAAGCCTGGGTGCTGCAGCGGGATAGGTGTGCGTGGCGGGGATTATGGAAGTGGGTTGGAGCTGGGGTCAAGGTGAGTGACTCCTCAACTTTTAGACAGGCTTCATCTCTTGAACGAAGGTGCTAGGAGCTCAGGCTTAATTCCCCAAGGGGATGATGGCTCCAGGAATCTGGGCCACTGCTTTGGAGATCAGTTGCTGCCAGAGCTCACCAGATCTGGACCATCCCATTCAATCCATGGAGAGCAGGTCTCCTTGTCCTCAGCTGTCCAGGACTTTCTTTCCATTGGCAGCAAGTGGCCAGGGACTTAAAGAAGGCAGGGATGGGGTACAGGCTACCAAGAAGTTTGGGCCCAGGTAAACCAACTTACATGGCACAGGAGAGAGGTGAAGCACCTTCAGCCTCACCGTTTTACCCGCATTCCTATCACATACCAAATAAGGATAAAGATGGGATGCATTTGCCCAATAACTCAAGACAGGGTCTCCATGGCAACAGTTACCCAAAAATCCACTCCTGACAGTCGCAACAGCAGGAACTAGCAAAGACGACTCTGGGGGTGGGAGACAGGCGTGGGGACTCAGAGGATGGCTTCCTTTTATTCTTGACCTGAAGGAAATGCTGACAGCAGAAACCAAGGCGTCTCAGAGCTTGACTCGGCCAAGAACACTTGGAAGGGGGAGCTGGAAGGAGCCTTAAAGATGAGGCCTGGCTGCAGAACACCATCAGTGTCCTGCAGGGGATGTGTCAACTCAGGAGTGAGGGCTGGGCCATCAGTGCATCGCCCCTCCCACCACCCACTTCTGGTGGACCAGAGTTCTCCCTGCCTCCCCGAGGTCGTGGGATGGGGACAAGGGGTGGACCCAACTTCCTGGGAAGTGAGGGACTCCGGGGAGTTTGAGCCTGCCTGAAGACTGAGTCCAATCCATGAAAATTCCACACATGATTGGGATCTAGCTCACCCCCCCCTTACTGGTTTCCCCAGAAGTGAACGTACAATCTACCTTGAAGAACCAGTACAAGGCTGAGTGAGTCAAGTGAGATGGGAAATGCTTTACCAAAGTCAAGTCCAGTGCAGAGACAAAGAGGTCTCCATGTATCCATGCAGAACAGCTTAACAAAATCAGGCCAAGGCTGTCCTCCACAGGCAGAGCATCCTAGGACAAGGGAGTCAGTATCAGGAATGCAAAGGGAGCACCTAAGTGTGGTCAGAGAGCAGCATTAGGAGCTGATGGGAAGGTGAGAGCAGAGGGTATCTTAGCAACAGAAGCATCATCTGCTTCCTACCAGCAGACAGGTGGACAGATGGGCTGAGGGCAGGCAGTAAAGTGCATGACCTCTAATCTTTAAATTTTTAAGAAGAGGTTTGGATCAAAAGGAAAAGTATTCTGCTTTCTTTTTGGAAAAAAACTAAATCCTCCAGTACCACCCCACACCTACCCCTACTGCTAGGGTTATTTCTCTTTGTCTGGTAGTGCTCAAGAGCCATTGACTATTTTTCAGATCCTATAGATCAGGGTGCACTAAACACTCTGGAGAAAGGAGAGGTTCTTCACCTTTCTTTTGGGAACAAAGAAAAGAGACAAATTGACTCCATCTCTAGTTGCATTTGGACTTGTCTACCAGGCCCCATGGATAGCAGCTCTCTTACACTGAATTATGGTGAGAAGGTATTAAGCCAGAGTATTTCCTGAGCCCTCGTTTGGTTCCAGCTCTCTCCTTTGCCATCCCACTCTCCACCTGCAAATTTTTTCTCTTCCCTGCTTATCTCCCTGCCTATGGACAGTCCTTTCATCCTTGGAGGTCCCCAGAAGCCAATCTTTCCACCCTGGGGCACGTGTGCACACACACATGCACACACGCGTGCACACACACATGCACACACGCGCGCGTGCACACACACACACCACCTTTTGGACTGAGCAGGGAGGAGAGAAATGCAAGAGCGAGGCCATCTGAGAAGCGTTGGCTGGGCCCTCAGGCAGGACTTTACAGGGTGGACTTCAGAGTGATCACCAAGGTCCAGGCTTCAGTAGGGTCCAGAAGTTTGACCAGGACACTCAAGAGTGGCCAGGCTCTCAGGACTGACTAAACTCAATGAAGAGCAACCAGAATGCCACTTTCTGAACTCAGGATGGAAGGGGTGGAGGCTGCCTTTTCAGTCACTGGACTACTCATGCTCTAGTAGCTCCCTTTCTTGGAGTCAGGAGACCAGGGAAACCAAAATAAAGATCAGAAAGCCACTTGTAGAACAGAGAACCAGAGCGAGAAGGCAATAGCAGGGAAATCAAAAACAGAGGGGATACATGTATACATGTAGCGGATTCACTTTGCTATACAGCAGAAACTACCTTAACATTGTAAAGCAACTACTGTTCAGTCATTCAGTCATGTCTGACTCTTTGTGACCCCATGAACTGCAGCACACCAGGCTTCCCTGTCCTTTACTATCTCATGGAGTTTGCTCAGACTCAGGTCCATTGAGTCGGTGATGCCATCTAACCATCTCATCCTCTGTTGCCCCCTTCTCCTGCCCTCAATCTTTCCCACCATCAGGGTCTTTTCCAGTGACTCAGCTCTTCGCATCAGGTGGCCAAAGTATTGGAGCTTCAGCTTCAGCATCAGTTCTTCCAATGAATACATAAGGTTGATTTCCTTTAGAATTGACTGGTTTGATCTCCTTGCTGTCCAAGGGATTCTCAAGAGTCTTCTATACTTCAATAAAAATTAATTTTAAGGAAATTCTATTTTTTAAAAATGCAATAGACCTAAGTGATGTAAACCCAGACCAGAGTGAGTCACCTCCTCAGTAACCAGAAGGCTCAGCTCCCCCATTCACTCATTACATCATCCACTCAACAGATATCTGTGGTGTTCCTACTACACAGGCGCTAGTTAGGTACTGGGGACACAGTAGCGGTGAGAGTGGGCAGGGGATGGGAGAGGTGTGGAACTCTGTGAGAGACTCTGTTAATGAAAAGACAAGGCCTAGGCTGGGAGAAAATATTCACAAATCACACATCTGCCATGAACTCTCAAAAATTAATAATGAAAGCCAACAACCCAACTTAAAAAATGAGCAAGACACACTTCTCTAAAGAAGATATTCAGATGGTAAATGACCCCATGACAAGATTTTCAACACCACCATTCCTTAGAAAATACTAATTTAACTCACAACGAGACATCTCAACCTACATACTAGAAAGAACATACATACAAAGAAACAAAATACAAAAGCAACAAAAAAAACGCTGACATTACCAGGTGCTGTGAGAATGAAGAGTAGCTAGAACACTCACGTATTCCTGATGGGAATGCAAAATGTGACAGCCACTGGTGAGAAACACTTGGGCAGCTTCTTGTAGAGTTAAAAATATTTGTGACCCAACAATCTATATGACCCCACACTCCTAGGTACTGAGAAGGGAAAAGAAAGCTTCACTCATCCATACATCCAAAAACTGTACATGATTGTTTATGTTGAATTTATTCATAATCACCAAATACTGATACACCCCAAATGTACTTCAACTGAAGACATAAAAATCAAAATTTAATTGAAAAAGTCTGTGATAAATTCATGTAGTGGAATACTACTCAACAATAAAAATGAATGAACTACTGATGCACAGAGCAATGTGGATGCATTAAGCTAAGTGTAAGTAGCCAGACTGAAAAGGCCACATATCATAAGATTCCAATGATTTGACATTCTGGAAAAGAAAAACCATAGGGACAGGGAATAAATCAGTGATTGTCAGGTGTTGAGGGAGGGAAGGAGGGCTTGACTACAAGGCGGCAGCATGAGGAAGTATGTGTGTTTGGTACAACTGTTCTGTGTCTTGGTTGTGTTGGTGATTACACAACTCGAATCATTTGTCAAAATTCATAGTACTATACACCAAAAAAATGTGAATTTCACTGTATGTAGTTTTAAAAATAAAAAGGCATATTTGTGGGGATTCCTTGGCAGTCCAGTGGTTAGGACTCTGTGCTTTCACTGCCAAGGGCACTGATTCAATCCCTGGTCAGGGAACTACGATCCTACAAGCTATGTAGTATGGCCAAAAAAAAAAAAAAAAGACATATTTATGACTACTTTGGGGAGAATTAAAAAACAAGGTGAAAATAAAATACTAGAGAAGAAAACTTGGTAGATGGGTGAGGTAATCAGAGTTCAAACATTTGAAGTCTTTGTTTTGTCCAGGATGAAGACAGAGCTATTGATTAATTTCAGACTCTTTCATCAAAGATGCTATTAAAAATTGAAGGTAACTGCTATAAGAACAGAAATAAAATGCATAACTTCCAAACCAGTAGAAGGCATGAAAGAAAGGGGGTAAGGAAGCAAATAAAAAGAGTAATAAAAACAGAGCACTAAATAAGATGATAGAAATAAATCCAAATAGATTGGTTATCACAAGAAATGAAACCAGAGAAAACACACCAGTAAAAAGATCATATTTGTTTTAATCCAGCTGTATTTTATGAGCCTAAAATATATTGCCAGAGAAACCTGCAAAGAAAGGATTGAAGGAAAGATACACAAAATATTAACCAAAATAAAGTTGATAAAATATTAATATCCAACAAAGTGTGAAGCCTTTATTTAATACCTGCTGTATGCAGAGCCCTGTCCTAGGCCTGTGGGGTGATATGTGAGAGACAGAAATGTGACACATGTCCTAGGGAACTAGTTAGGGTGGTAACCACATGACTCTAGATTATATAGTTAACAAATACTTCTTCAATAACTGTGAAAACCCAGTAAGATGTGATATGTCTGAGAACAAGATAAGGTAGTGGCATACTTGGAATTTCAATAATAAAAATCATTTATTGGTCAAGGTAGTAGTTGGTTTCCAAAAACATCCACCAATGAGCCATGCCTCCCAGTATTGATTCCCTTATATAGTCTCTTCTCCCACAGTGGATCTGGACTGGCCCTGGAACTCATAGTGATAAGTAATATGCGGCATAAAATTTGCCAATTCTGAGCCTAAGGCTTATGAGGGCTTGAAATCATTTGATTCTACATTCTTGGGAAGAAAGCTGATATGTATCAATAATAAGTACAGCCATCCTGCTGTAGAGACCATGTGGAGAAACCCATGGAAAAGGAGATGCCATGAGACTAATTAGGAAAGAAGAGAAGTCCCATCCCGTCTCAGCCATCCCAGCTGAACCCTGACTTCCATCTGTCCCCATCAAGGCACCAGACTTGGACACTCTAGCCAGATGACCCCTAGATGGCTGCAGCTCCTGCTGATGTCACATGCAGTTGAGGAACTTCCCAGCTGACCCATGGATGCCCAGTCAACCCACAGAACCATGAAAGATAATACAATTATTTTATTTTTAGTATGTATTTATTGAGCTGCATTGGATCTTAGTTGTGTCATGTGGGATATTTCGTTGTGGCACACAGACTCTTTAGTTGTGGCATGGGCTCCAGAGCATGTAGGTTCAGTAGTGTGGGTTTAGTTGCCACATGGTATGTGGGATTTTAGTTCCCTGACCACGGGTAGAACCCCTGTCCACTGCATTGCAAGACGTATTCCTAACCACTGGACCATCAGGGAAGTCCCAAAACAGGGGTAATTTTAAACCATAAAGTTTTGGGGGTAGTTTTTTATGCTGCTATAAATAATGAAAACAATAACTTTCAATGTGTGCTGACACTGTGCTTGCTAATCATTTTCATAAATGTTATTTAATCCCTTCAACAACACTTAGAGGTTTGTGGCATTAACCTCCACTTTACCAATGAAGAAACAGAAGCTTGGAAAGCATGTCTTATAGGTAATAAGGAACAGAAGTAGGGCTTGTATCAAGGGCCCTTCTTGATTACGGACTCCACACTCCCAACCATCCCTTTATGTTGACAAGTGGGGGCGTTGAAGAGTGAAAAACACAAGGTGTTTCAGATCAAATTGTGGTGTCTGCGTCCCTTAGAGGGTGAGCTCCCTTTGAGCTTTCCTTTCCTTGTCTTTTTCATCCTGTGATACTGAAGAGTGAAGCAGACTCTGGAAAGATGATCAGATAAGTAGGCAGAGGATATAAGTTGGAGATTTTATTATAGTTTTGACACATAACAAGCACTAATCATCCTCAGTGTTCAGTTGTCACTTGAGAAAATGTAAATGCTACATCTGCTCACTGCCTGTCTTTTCTTCCAGATGAAAGAACATATGTTCCTAACAAGGGAGTGTGCTTTGTTCCTCATCCTCAGCCCCACTAGAGAAGCCTGATCCTTGGGACAGATGGGGAAGGGTTGAATCTTTATGGACTGTCCTCTCCACCATAGCTCAGGCAAGCTTCCAGGACTCTTCTGGGCCCATCAGGTGTTAGGGATCATCTTAGTCCCCATCTTAGGTTCATTGATGAGAAAACAAAGGTCCACAGAGAAGGCGTAACTTCATCAAAATCCCATGACAGCAAATATCAGAATCAGGCTAGGACCCAATCTCCAGATTCCTCTTCCAGTGCTCTCTGAACCCCAAGACTCTCTGGAATCAGCTGCAAGCAGGTCTCCTGACTCCTGATAGAGGCCCCCTGAGTCCACCAGACCCTAGAAGTGCTGAGAATAACCAGGATCTATTGACAACAAGACGTGATCCAGGAGCTCAACTGACAGATGTTCAGCACCACAGACAGCTCCTCTGACCTATTGAGTCATTTGCTTGAGACAAGTTGCCCCTCAAGGCAGAGTGTCGTGGGAGAGAGAGAAAAGAATTGGAATGATCTTGGAGTCCAGCCACTCACTTTGCATAGGAGAAAACCCAGGAACAGATAGCATGACTTGTTCAAGGTCACATGGCAGGTCAATGAAAAGGAGGGCCAGCAGCCCACTTCCTCGAACCTCTTCAGGGCCCTCAGATACCTGATTCTCGTGACTCACTAATGACACAGCCAGAGCTGGAATCCAAGTCTTCAAAATTCAAGTCCATTGTCTTTGGGGATGGTAAGAAAAGAAAAGAAAAAAAAGGAGAGGCAAAAAGAAACTGAAAGAGCACCCGGCCCTGATGGTAAGGTTTGTGATTTGGCCTCTAAACTTCAAGTCTTTGATGGGAGCTCACTACTTCCCCAAGGTGATGTGGCCTTTTAGAAACAGATCCGTTACCATGGCAACCTCATTCCAGGTTTCATTTCCATGGCAATTCCTTGGATCACTTTGCAGATCACTCTGCTGGGAAAGTACACGTGTGACTGCCGATACATGCATTGCAGAAAAATTCATGTAAAACCACATTTTTAGAAGCATCTCATATTCCAAGCCTGCAGTCAGGAGTATAACAAGGCAGGTTCCAGCATCGATGGGCCATGGCATCAAGGACCCAGAGCAGTCTTTGGGGCAGATATCCCCTCTGACTGTCATTGCAAACCTCATCTAAACTTTACAGACCAGTGTATCTTAAGCTCACCATGGCCATAAAAATGTCTCCTTTTCTGTATCGTCCCTAGTGTCCTGTGAAGGACAAAGCCTCAGACTTGCCTCTGATTGCAAGAAGTGCTGGGACAAGGAGAGAGGGGGCTGATTCTTCTGACTGCAACCTCTGCAGTACCCCAAGGGTGATTCCTCCTGTTTCCCTTGCCCATGCAGCCCAGTTTGGGGCACCCTAGACCTGTTCCCCTCTTTGGTGACAGACCTTACTTGTGTGATCTGTGGGTTGTGGGCACCCCTTTCAACATGACCTAATCTGCCAGCTATCTCCCAAGAGATCTTTGTGGTTTCTAGTCCATGAGGACACCCCTTCTGTTTCCCAGCAATGCTATAGATTTTCTTTACTATCCTGATGTTTATGATGACATAGAGCTGGCTGGAGTGAGTATCTAGGGCACCATTAAGACCTAACCCTCTTTCTCTCTCTACTTTTAGTGTTTTGGGTAGCTTTCCTTGCCAACATAAAGTCTGTTTAATGATGGTCATGAGTCATTGATTACTTCCTCATTATTTTCATCATCAGTAACAATACTATTTCTTGACTAAGGAGTCACCATCACATTCTGCAACAAAGAAAAGTACGAAGTGCTCATTAAAATCCCCATATCCTGAACAATGAAACAGAAAAATCAAGGCATGGTTTAATTTCAGAATTGTAATCAAAACCTTGATATATGCCAGCTCTTCACCTTCCAAATATCTTCCTTTTAAACTTTTTTATTTTGTTTTGGGGTATAGCTAATTAACAATGTTGTGGTAACTTCAGATAAACAGTGAAGGGACTCAGCCATACATATACAAGTATCCATTCTCCCCCAAACTCCCCTCCCATCCAGGCTGCCACAAAACACTGAGCAGAGTTCCATGTACCACACAGTAGGTCCTTGTTGGTTTGCATTTTAAATAGCAGTGTGTACATGTCTATTCCAAACTCCCAAACTATCCTTTCACCTGTCAAATATCTTTTGATCTCAGATAGACTTGAATTTAAGGCTTCCCTGGTGGCTCAGTCAGTAAAGAATCCACCTGCCATGCAGGAGACCTAGATTTGATCCCTGGGTCAGGAAGATGCCCTGGAGAAGGAATTGGCAATCCATTTCAGTATTATAGCTTGGGAAATCCCATGGACAGAGGAGTCTGATGGACTACAATCTGTGGGGTCGCAAGAGTTGGACATGACTTAGCAACTAAACCACCACCACCAGATTTGAATTTGGATTCTGGTTCTATGGATTCTTCTTTTTTTTTTTTTAATTTATTTATTCAGATGTGCTGGGTCTTAGTTGTAGCACGCAAACTCTGAGTTGTGTGGCATGTGGGATCTAGCTCCCTGACGAGGGACTGAACTCAGGGCCCGTGCATTGGGAGCCCAGAGTCTTGGTCACTGGACCACCAGGAAAGTCGGTGGTTCTATGGATTCTTAACTGTGGTTTCAGAGGAATGACCTAAACAATTTGAGCCTTGTTCTCTTAAGCAGAGATGACAGCAATCTCTGCCTTGCAGGAATGATTAGATCTGGGTTATGAAAAAATCAGAAAGGATTATGAGATCAAATATGAAAAGTACTCTGCACTATTCCTGGCATGTGGAAGATCTTCACTAAATGGCAATATTAGCACCTAAAAGGGGAATCATTACTGTGAAATTTTATTTGCATCTGACTGAAGTGAGCTCTCACCCGCCTTGTGTTTTGTTTATTTGATTATATGTCTTTGATCCATACGAGCCATGACACTTTTTGAAAGCAGAGGCTGTGTCTTCAGTTCAACCCAGTTTTGTGAAGTCCCTAAACAAAATAAAGCATCACGCTTGCTGCCACAGAAAATACGTACGCAGGGAAGCCAGTTGTGATCCTCGAGGGTAGTATAGTGATGGAGTTCCATCACACCAGGGAGCTGCAGCAGCAAAACTGCCTCAGCAAAACCCCGTCACTTTTCAGCTGCCCTCTCAGAGGCCTGGACACTTGCCTGGTTTGGCATGGCCTGAGCTGGGGTTCGGAGTTCTGGACATCCCATGTACCTGGTCAGATCTTGATTGACAAGAGAGGACTGGGAGCTGCATTCAAGGGATGATACTCAGAGATCCTACTAAATTCCCTTGCATTGAGTTGACCAAAAAGTTCGTTTGGGTTTTTCATACAATCTTACGGAAAACCCAAATGAAATTTTTGGCCAACCCAATATAAACTACACACACACCCCTTTCCCCCCAACATTGGAATGCTGGCTGTGGCCATTTTTGTCTGTGTCCACCACTTCTCACGTTTCCCTCTCCCTTCTAAACCTCCCTAACACTCCAGATTGTTCTTGGTCTGCTGCCGAGTGGGTGTCTCGGGAGAGATCAGGCAGGGCAACTCCTGGAAGCCAGCCCAGCCTGGCTCTGTGTGAATGCAATTCAGACAAACAAGTGGGAAGATAAGCGGATGCTGTGATGTAAGCCCTTCCTACTGTCTCCCACTTCAGGGGACCTCTCTTACTAGTGAGGGCGTAACCAACCCCAAATATCCCAGCCCTGACTCAAAGGGAGGAGGAAAGTGTTTGACCTCATCCCTGAGACCCTTAGCTTAGTACCCAAGGGCTAGTGGCCCTGAAGAGCGTGGCAAGAATCTGGGGCTTCCAGGGCTGCAGGCCAGGCTAGACTCCAGCTTTGCCACCCTCTTGCTCACCCTGGTGCCCGCACAGTACCTGGCCCTGGAGATTCCCAGTAGACACGGGTACAAAGGATGAACTGGGGCGAGTCCCTTAAACAGAACCTTAGTTTCCTCTCCTTAAACTGGCACACAGGAGAGTGTCTGCTCTTACTCACCACGCTATTGTGGAAAGCAAACAAGAGCATGCAAAATGGGAGCAGTGATGAAATCGTCCTCTGCGGAGTGGGAGCTCAGTGCTTGCTCTGCTCTGCAGGCTAGACATGTGATACATTGTTTTTATCCTGCTTATGAGAGTGCTTCGAAAACAACAAATTACATTGCAGATATAAGTTACTGAATTTCTGTCCAGGATCCCTTTTCAGAGAACCAAATATATCTTGCTGGGGAAGCGTTCATACCCTAAACAAAAATCACGACGGTCACAGTAATTATCTTTATGTGCTGTTTATCCCATGCTAGGCACAATGTTGGCTACCTAAACTCATCATCTCCTGGGAGCTATGGGCTCTATGGTTTCCATTTTATGTTTATTGATTTATTATTTATTTTTGGCTGCTCTGGGTCTTCATTGCTGCTCCTGGGCTTTCTCCGGTTGCAACAAGCAGAGGCTACTCTCCAGTTGCGGTGTGCAGGCTTCTAGTTGTGGTGGCTTCTCTTGTTGCAAAGCATGGGCTCTAGGGTGTGTGGGCTTCAGTAGCTGGAGCACACGGCCAAACTACCCTGAGGCATGTAGAATCTTCCCAGACCAGGGATGGAACGTGTGTTCCTCTGCATTGGTAGGCAGACTCTTAACCACTGGACCACCAGGGAAGACCCTGGCTTCCACTTTACAAATGGAAACTAAGGCACAGAGGAAACTAAGGAAAACTAAGGCACAGAGAGGTTGAGTTACTTCCCCAGAGTCACAGGGCTAGGAAGCAGGGTGACTAGGATTTCAAAGACCAGTCTGGGACTTCTTTTCTGAACCCAGGATCCCCAGAGACCTGGCCCCTCAAACTTGGGCAGCCTTTGTTGGAAGATCTTTCCCTGCCCAGCGATGGGGAGTGGGGGGAAGGCATCGGAGAACTAGACCCCTTCTCGATCCAGCACCCCACGCCCCAGCCTCAGGATTCGGATCTAGTCCTGCTTTTCCCCCAGAGCATGAGGCTTCCTCTTACGTAACTAAGTGTGCCCGCCCCCGAGGTTTATAGAAGAGAACTCTGGTAAACACACTGCAGGACATCAGGGCTTCGGGAGAACTGAGATGGACGGAAAATGTGATCCCACCCTCCACTCCTTCCCAGGACCCCACTCACACTTGCTGTTTTCCTCTTTGGGGCTTGAGCCTGGCTTTGTGTGTCCCCACTTGTGCACGGGGGCATGCCCGCCATGGAGGGCACAAATGAGCACGTTGGTAGGCATGTCTTCGTGGTCCTTTTTCTTCTTTACAGTGAGAAAATCCTGCAAAGCTTGCCCACTAAGGCTTTCCTTTTTCAGCAAATTCAGGAAACTTAACCCTTAAATCCCCTCCTCTTGCCCCAGTCGTAGATCCATTTCATTAGAGGGAAGTTCTTGTAGTCGTTCGCTCCAACTTGGTCAGCCAGAAAACTAAGTTTCAGTGTCCCTCCTGGAACTACCGTTTTCCGGTCATTTGGGTTTTCCACGAATGCCTGCAGCTCTCTGAACCACATTCTCCAGGCCATCTCGTCACCCTGGGCTCCAGGCACCTGTGCTACAAAAAGCTACATACTCAGGCTGCCCCCTATCCTTTATAAATAGTTTCTGGCCCCTAGCCTCTACTGGACTGGCCTAATTGCATGAACTTGAACTCTCCCAGGTCTGAGATGGGGTGGTGGGGTGGGGGTGGGTGGGAAGGTGACACATCCTGATGTTGATGACTGTGGTTACACAGGAGGGCTCAGGAACCAGGAAGGTACTGGGTCCTTCATAATCAATGAGCATCTACGCTTTTGTTGAGATACCCTGCCCTCCCCCAACCTTGCATGGAACTAGTATTGAACACATGAGGTAGTGTGCCCTATACGTGTGTGTGCGCTAAGTTGCTTCAGTCATGCCCTATACATCTCTTCCCAAAGCCAAGTAAGGCTTCAGTCCCCTTCCATCTCATTCATCTTTACTTCCACACATGGTCAAAGGGAGAAGAGAGAGACAAATCAACTAGAGCCCTCCCCTCAAATCTTCCAAGCACCAGGGTGCCTGAGTCGGGCTGGCACTAGGGTCCAGGGGGATACATGGGCCACAAAGCCCAGATTTCTCTCCTTCTGTCCCCCTGGCCCCAGGCTCAGTTCTTCCCCAGACCAGACGCTTGCAGACGGTAGAGCTGCTCATGCCCCCTTGGCCGGTGAGTGCCAAGGTTCTAACTGCTTAACATGGCTTTATGGAGATTCTGCACCTATAAGAGATGCCAGGGTTCTGGGCAGCAGGGGAAATCGCATAATGGCAGGTTCCAAATTCCCTAAACACAGCTGCACTGGAGGCCATTTGGTCCATTGCGGGGGGCAACCTGACAACAAGCAGGATCTGCTTTGGGAGCTGCCTTGTTAACTCAAGGGTCAAGTCCAGACATAGCTCTCTGTCCCGCCACCTCTTATTAATTATTAAGGAAACTTCTTGCAGCCCCTGGAGCGCATCTGACGCAGGACAAATGGCTTTTATGACCTGAGTCCTGAGATACGACCTGAGTCCTGAGATACAGAGTCATGGGATCTTGATTGATAGCTTTATGTTACTTAGGTGATTTTTGGTGCATGTTACTTAGGTGATTTTTGATGATTGTGTTGTATAAGAATTTCCTGGTATAAGGGTATAAAATTCTGTGTGTAAAAATAAACAAGCATCACTGGCATTACAAATTGCAGTGATCCTCTCAACCCCCGCTGTGTCTGTGTCTATTTCTTTCTCAGCCGAGGAATCCCGCGTTTGTGCCTACGTTGACTCGTGGGCTGGTCCCGACAGTCCATTTTAAACGTCCTGGGTGTGGACTTCACTGGTGGTTCAGTGGTTAAGACTCCACCTTCCAGTGCAGGGGGTGTGGGTTCAATCCCTGGCCGGGGGAATTATGGTCCCACCCATAGGTCCCACCCCATGCCGTGGGCTGCAGTCAAACATTTTTTTTAATAAATAAATAAACATCCTGGGTCCTTCAAACCACAACACCCTCTCCCAAGCTCACATTCCCCCTTTCCCCACACCCTCCCTCCCCACACTGCAAAGGCAAATCTTCAGAATCTGCTCACCTACCCTCTACAAGGGTGAGTCAAACAAGCCCTGAGCTGGGGCTTTTGGCCCTATAATGAAAATTTTACCTCCATCTAGACCTCTCCCCACACACCAATTATATTTCATTTGTCCACTCTCCTGATGTATTGTTTTGGCTATTTTCTCCCTTTTGAATTCAAGTTGCTGATTTATTTTTTTTCCATCTCACAGAATAGATTCAAATTTCCCCATGATTTAATTTACCTCACCAGCTGTCCAGCCGTCCTTGCAGGACCTGCCTGCCCGGGCTGGCAGCAGTAGAAAACGGGCACTTTCCCCTCTTTCCCGGCTTTGGAGTGGGGTCTCAGGAGACCCCGATCATCCCCCATAGCTGCCCAGTCCGGCGGCCAGGCGTCCTGTGACCTGCTTAACCTGCTGGCTCCTCGGTTACACACCGCCCCCGCCGCCAACAAACGCCTCAGCATACACACAAACCCCACAGAGGAAGCCCCCGACGGCTGTAGCTTTATTATAAGATCTCTTCTCAAATGTGAAATCGGGCCAACAAGCTCAACAAGCTCAGTGACTCAGATTCATCCACAACTGCACTGCCCCCCCACCACCCGCCATGCTGCTCGGAACTGGCCCCCACTCCACCCCACCTACATACACACAAAATTCCCACGCGAGTGACCTCAGCCCCAAGCTGCTTCCCACAGCCTCTCCCACCACCCTGCCCAGAACTTTCCAAAAAAAAAAAAAAACCAGTTTAAGAACCCCCATCCCGCCCACCAAGGCTCGACCGCACGCAGTCTGGTGTGGAAGTCTCTTCCCGCGCCGCCACCTCGAGTCCTGCAGTGTCCTGGGCGCGGGCGCCCCGTGGCGCTTTGCGGATGGGGGTTGGGGGGAGGCCCTCGAGCTGCCCTCCCGGAGGCGACGGCACAGCTCGGGAAGGAGGATCAAGGGTCCTGGGCTCTCCTCGGTCTTCTTCCGGCCGCGCTGACGAGGGCGGGCAGAGGCGGCGCTCAGTACAGCCCCAGGATGGCAGCGCCCACGTCCTTGGAAGGCCGGCGCTCCTGCATCAGAAAGTTAATCATGCTCTCGGACTTGGTGAGCAGGTTGCAGCCCAGGAAGAAGACACCGAAGACCACGGTGAGCGACAGCACGCAGAGCACGGCGATCTGCGCCACGCGCGACACCCACAGGCTGCGTTCGTCCGGCGCCAGCCCCGAGGGGACCCCGTCGCTGGCGGACAGCGGCGCGCCCCCAGGGCAGCAGCCCAGCCACGTGCTCAGCCCGTGGCTGCGGTTCCCCAGCGCAGCGCCCCCGCCGCTGCCGCCGCTCAAGCCACCCGCGGTCTCCAGGCCGCTGTGGTTCAGGAAGGTCGCGTTCATCGCCGCTCGGCGCCCGGGGGAGGGGGGTCTCGGCGCGCGGTCCGGGGCGCACGGGAAGGCTCTCCGGCGTCGGCGCTCTGGGAGAAGCCCGGGTCCACCTGTGCGCGGGGAGAGGGAGAGGGTGGGGGGCTGCCGGCGCGCCTCACCCTCTCCGGCCTCCGGCCCCGGGGCACCTGGCGGGAAGCGGCGGCCGGGAGAGGCGAGCAACAGGCTTCGCGCGAGCTGGAGCCGCCGAGCCCAGCGCGCCTCTAGGCACCGACTGCGCTCGGCGCCCGCCCAGCCGCCACTCCTCTCCCCGCAGCGCGGCCTTTCCTCTACGCCATATCCCCCCTCCCCGCCCCTCACTGGGCCGTGACCGTGGGTGGCCGCCGAACCCCACTGCCCCGACTCAGGTCGTCGCCACCATGAATATGAGGAGTACTCTCGACCTCCTTCCCACCTCGTCCCCACCCCTCCCCACGTGGTTTTTCTTAACTTAAAAATAGGTTATTGCGTTTTTTCTTTATTCCTTTTTACAAAGCCACATTACTGTAAAATAGTTAGAAATTACACATTCGGAAAACGAAAAAAATCTAAAAACTCATAATCCTACTACCCAGGGAGTGTCCATGTTACCACCTTGCTTCAAAATCCTCCTGGCCTTTTTCTATGTGTTTCTATATATCTATTCAGAATAAGGATGCACTGTTCATACATACTGTTTTGTACATGCTGTTTTGTAATCCTTTGTCATTTAACAGTTTATTCTTTCGTAGTGATAAATATTCATGTACAACAGGAGCTTGTTAAAACTCAGACTCCTGGGCCCAGCCCAGAGTTTCTGAATCTGTAAATCTGTGCATTTCAAAGAAGTGCTCTTTCTGCTCTTCTTGGACTTACTTTGAGAACTACTGGTCTGCTTCATCATTTTCAGAGAAGGAATTGGGTTTCAAAGTATAGACTGTTATACTGTTACAATTTATTGAACCAAAGTCTCTATTTTTGGATATTTGATTTGTTTCTGTTCCTTCTTTCCTTTTTTCCTCCCTCTTTCTTTTTTCTTTCTCTTTAATCAGAAACAATATTACCATAAAGAACTTGGTAAGAAATCTTTGTACAGGACCTGTAATTTTTTATTTCTATCATATTTTGAAAAATGGACCTGCAGAATCAGTAAATTACATCTGACTAAATTGCCCTCCAGAAATGTACCAGTTTCCACTCCAGCCTTCCACTGGGAGAAAGAGTGCATTACTCCCAGCTCTGGTCATTGTCAATATTTTAAAAATGATTGTGTGAATTCAGGGGATAGGGGATAATGTCTCACCCTTGTATTCTTTGGTTGTTGAATCAAAGGAAAAACCGGAAAGCATTTAGAACTTGTTGCAACAGTCTGGGCAAAAGATGGCTGGCTGGAGGCTTGGATTCCAGGGATGGCAGTAGAAGGAGAGACATGTCGATGGAAAGAAAGAGCCTGGCAAATTGGAGGGAGGAGATTCAGGCTGTCTCCAGCAGGTGAGCATCTCAAAGTCACCCCCTCACTATTAGCAGAACACTAATTTGTGTGTGTGTGTCCTGCGAAGCTATTGAATTTTTCATTTTAAAGATGAAACTGACACATATGCATAGACACACATACACACACACAGAGGAGAAATTAGAGAAAGACCCCGATCACCTCCTCAGTCCTAGGAACACAGCCTGGCACAAGGGCACTCAGAGTTTTCTGGGCAGGAGTCTCCCTGCCCTGACTACCCCTCAGGGCCAGGACAGAACAGAATGAGAACCGGTATCTGGCCTGGACACTTTCTCTTCTGCTTTTGACCAGTTGGATTTCTTTAGAGAAATGCTTTTATGCCCTTTGTCCATCCTTCTTCTGAGACTAACCCGTGACCTTTGATGCACCCTGGACTTAGCCCATGACTGACTCCATTCAGCTGAGGTCAGTCAAGCTGCCAGATGCTCAGAAAGGTGGGGTACAGGGTCCTGCCTACTTCAGGAAGAGGCTGTGAGGAGGCTGATGGCTGGCCTTTTCTGTGTGTCCTCAGTCGTGTCCGACTCTTTGCAACCCCATGGACTGTAGCCCATCAGGCGCCTCTGTCCATGGAATTTTCCAGGTGAGAAATACTGGAGTGGGTTGCCATTTCCTCCTCCAGGGATCTTCCCGACCCAGGGATCGAACCTGTGTCTCTTATGTCTCCTGTATTGGCAGGTGGATTTTTTACCACTTTTGCCATCTGCGAAGTCCAACCTTTCCTTTATTAAGCACCTATTGTATGCTCAGTGCATCAAATATATTACCTCAATGAATGCTTTTTTTTGGACCACACCGTTTAGCATGCATGTGGGATCTTAGTTCCCCAACCAGGGATCAAAGCCATGCCCCATGCGTTGGAAGCGCAAAGACTTAACCACTGGACCTCCAGGGAGTCCCTCACTGAATTCTTACAGTGAATGTACCCTTGATGTGAGGAAATAGAGGCTCAGAGTGGTTGACTTACTTAAGCCCACACAGCTAGTTAAGCATCAGGGTCACAATTTGAGCCTAGATCTATCCTGTTCCAAAGCTACATTCTTCTTTTTTAAATTTTATTGAAATTAGTTGATTTACAATGTTGTGTTAATGTCTTCTGTGCAGCAAAGTGACTCAGTTATGCATACATGTATAATATATTCTTTTTTATATTCATTTACATTATGGTTTGTCACAGAATGTTGAATATAGTTTTCTGTGCTATACAGTAGGACCTTTTTGTTTATCCATCCTCTATATAGCAGTTTGCCTCTGCTAATCCCAAACTCCCATTCCTTCCATCCTCTACCCCCCAAATCTGGTCTCTACATCTGTGAGGCTGTTTCTGTTTTGTAGATATATTGGTTTGTATCATCTATTTTAGATTCTATGTATATGTTATATCATATAGTATTTTTTTTAACTCTTTATTTTGTATTGGGGTATAGCTGACTAATAATGTGATAGTTTCAGGTGAACAGTGAAGGGACTCAGCCATACATTTACACATATCCATTCTCCCCTAAACTTCTCTCCCATCCAGGCTGTCACATAACATTGAGAGGAGTTCCATGTGCTATACAGTAGGTCCTTGTTGGTTATCCATTTTAAATATAGCAGCATGTACGTGTCCATCTCAAACTGCCTACTATCCTTTCCCCCCATCCTTCTCCCACTCTGCAATCATAAGCTCCTTTACAAAGTCTGTGAGTCGGTTTCTTTTTTGTCTGTAAGTTCATTTGTATCATTTCTTTTTAGATTCCACATATAAAGGATGTCATAGATAACATATCATAGTCTCTAGATCAATCCATGTTGCTGCAAATGGAATTATTTCATTCTTTTTGATGGCTGAGTAATATCCCATTGTGTATATATACCACATCCAAAGCTACACTCAGTTGTAACTGTTTCCCATCATCCCTGAGCAGCTTTCTCTGGACACCTGGTGGGAGAGAAAGATGTCGTCTATGACCTGGCAGAAGGAAGGGAGAGAGAGAACTTGGTCTTGTAGAAATAAGCAAAGATCACCCAAAGGAGAATGAGCAAAGTCCATTTTTCCAGAGTTTGCTATAGCAAGGGAGTCAGCCATATTTACTTGAGTTTGACAGGCATACAAAGGCAGGCAGAGGAGTGGGAAAGCTTTATAGTTGGGGTGGGGAGGAAATGGTAGGCTTCACATATGCCCTGATTGGAGACTGCTGCCTTGGAAAAGGTGTAGGTGGGCAGACTAGATGGGGGGCGTCCCATGTGATTGGTTAAGGGAGCATATTTAACTTTCTCCACTATGTTGAAAGTGGGGGCAAAATTAGAGAAGCTTGTCATTGATCAATGTCTGGCCGTTTGCTGGTTGCTACAAGGGTTGTGGTTTGGCTTCCTGGGCTGTTGCTATAGGTAGTGAGTCAGAGTGCTGTTTTTATATACGGTCTGGCTATTGTCTGTATATTCAGTGTGTCAGACTCCTCCCCAGAGTTCAGGAGTGGAGACCTACCTAGCCTGGACCCAGCCAGATACTCCCTCCTTCTGCTTCTGCTTTCTGCCCTTTCTGGAAGCACTGGTCCCAGAAAGTCTGGTTGCCACTTGACTGGCTTTTTTTTTTTTTTTTTTTTAAGTCACACCATGCAGCTTGTGGGATGTTAGTTCCCTGACCAGGGACTGAACCTGTGCCCTTGCAGTGAAAGCTCAGAGTTCTAACCACTGGACCACCAGGGAACTCCTTGCATTAACTGTTTTGTTTTTCTTTTAAAGCTCTTTGGGGCCCTCAATTCTTTTTATTATTAATTAATTAATTTTTGGATGTGCTGGGTCTTCATTGCTGCTCGGGCTTTTTTTCGTCTTGTTGCAGTGAGCGGGGCCTACTTTACAGCTGTGGGACATGGGCTTCTCATTGCGGTGGCTTCTCTTGTTGCAGAGCACAGGCTCTAGGTGCATGGGCTTCAGTACTTGTGGGGCTCGGGCCTTGCTGCTCCGTGGCATGTGAGATCTCCCCAGATCAGGAATCCTGCATTGACAGGCAGATTCTTTACCACTGAGCCACTCACTAGGGCAGTCCTGCATTAACTCTTAATTCATACAATAACCCTGAAAGGTAAATACGTTACTTATTTATCTCTACATCACAAATCACCCTCAAATTTAGCAAATATTGATTATCTCGCAATAGTTTCTGAGGGCCAGGAAACCAGAAGTCGCTTAGCTGAGTGGTTCTGGGTTGGGGTTTCTCATGAGGTTGTAGTCAAGGGGTTGGCTGGGGTCACAGTCACATAAAAGCTCCATGGTAGGGGGTAGAGGATTGACTTCTAACGTGATTCCTCAACACAGCTGTTGTCTCAAAGGCTCAGTTCCCAGCTGTGTAGACCTCCCTGAGGGGCTGCTTGAGTGTCCTCATGACATGCAGTTGGCTTGCCTCAGAGCCACTCTTGAAGAAGGTGCTGGAGGGACTTCCCTTGCGTTCTAGTGATCAGGGCTCCACGCTTCCAATGCACGGGGGTGTGGATTTCATCCCTGGTTGGGGAACTAGGATCCTATATGCCACAAGGTGGGGTCAAAAAGAAAAAAAAAAGGCATGTGCAGGAAGGTGAGCAGCTGGTGGAAGGGAGAGAGGCAGAAGAATGAGGCTGCAGGGTAGAAATTGTTATTTAATCTTCACAGCAAGCCTTACTGAGAGAAACAGTGAGCCTCTTTGGAGAGATGAGAAAATGGAAGCTCAGAAAGGAGAAAATTCTTGCCTGAGGTCACAGAGCTAGTAATTGGCACAGCCAGAATTTCAGCCCTTAGCTACCTTATAACCCAGCCCAAGCTCATTCCAGTTCCAGCAAGTTGTTTGCTCATGGGGGCAGGGAGAGCGGGGAGGTGGGGGGGGACAAATGACGAATATAGGAGTGTGCTTTGATATTAGAGAAAAGCCCCCCCAGGCCCCAGGACTCGGGAGGGGCCTCAGGAGCCCAAGAAGATGCCTGTCTGCAGGCTATCTCCCTCCCTAGAACCAGGAAGCCAGTGCCTCTGGGCCCAGCTGCCTCCCACAAAGCTCTATTTTTACCCTCCACCTCAGTGACAAGCCTGCCTCTACCAGATCTGGAAAGGCCATCTGGGCAGTCTGGCTGCCCCAGGAAGAACCTCCACCCAGAGGCCACTGTTGTCCCTGCAGCTGTTTCTAGATGAGCCTTTAGCTCTCAGGCCTGCCTTGGCCTTCCTGCAGGATCAGTGAGACACCTCCTCCCCTAGATTCAGAGATTAATCAAACCTCCCCAATTCGTATCACTTGCCAGGTGGACCTATCCGAACTAAAATGTTTAAATTCAAAGGTATTTTACATTGTCAACCTTTCCAAAAATGTTAATAAAGTGCTCCCTGCATTTTAATGAAGAGGTCAGAATGATTTTATTTGCATATTCAACTGTACACATGAACATGTTGCTCAGTTGCTCAGTTGTGTCTGACTCTTTGCAATCCCGTGGACTGCAGCACACCAGGGTTCCCAGTCCTTCAGTACCTCCTGGAGTTTGCTCAAACTATGCCCATTGAGTCGGTGATGCCATCCACCCATCTCATCCTCTGTCATCTCCTTCTCCTCCTGCCTTTCACCTTTCCTAGCACCAGGGTCTTTTGCAGTGAGTTGGCTCTTTGCATCTGGTAACCAAAGTATTGGAGCTTCAGCCTCAGCGTCAGTCCTTCCAATGAATATTCGGGGTTGATTTCCTTTATATTGACTGGTTTGATCTCCTTGCTGTCCAAGGGACTCTCAAGAGTCTTCTCCAGCACCACAGTTTGAAATCAATTCTTTGGCGCTCAGCCTTCTTTATGGTCCACCTCTCACATCCATACATGACTACACACACACAAAATATCAATAGGTGACCCTTGTACCATAGCATGTTTCAGGCAGGCCCAAGAACCCTTGAAAAGAATTGATTTTCTAAAGTGGTTTCAAACAGCTGCCCTGGGGCTCCTGTTTATGCTAGGCATTCATTTGGCAAACTCTTCCTGGAGTGGGCAAAGGTTGCTTTATGCCCAGGTCCTGTCCAAATGATCTCACGTTTCACATTGGCAGAGGGGAAGTTGATAATGATTTCCTGCATCTGGTACAGAATTTAAGTAAACACGGACTGCCCTGTTCAGCCTTTGCCCCTCCAGAGGTTTCGAGGTTGGCCCCTGCTCTGTTCATGCACACAGAGTGGAAGACAGAGGAGCCTGGCTGTTCATGCAGAGGTGGTTTTGCCCAAAGCAGCAAGAGAAATGCCTTGGGGGGTGTTCATGCCGTAGCAGAAAGTGCGATGTATTTGTTTGAGTACTGTGCAGTGGAGAACTTGTGAGGAGATGTTACAGGTATCAGGAACTTCACACGTCACCTCCTGCCACCTGTCTGATTTGTGTTTCAGAGAATACCTGGTTTTTGGAGATCTAGAATCTATTTCTGCCCCTAATTGTCTGCCTGACCTTTGACAAGTCAGTTATCCTCTCTGGGCTTTGATTGGCTCATCTGTAAATCAAGGGAGCTGAATCTAATCATTTTCGATAAAACTTTATTTATAAAAACAGGAAGTGGGGCCAGATGGGTCATGGTTTGCCTTTTTCCACTCTCTCTTTCCTGGAAGGGGTGGGGTGGATGTGCAGAGAGCATGGGGCCCAAGATCTGTGCCTGGTCTGTACTTCAAGCATTACCCGAGCCTTTCTTATTGATGTCGTTCAGTCACTCAGTCATGTCCGACTATTTGTGACCCCATGGACTTCAGTACGCCAGGCTTTCCTGTTCTTCACCAACTCCTGGAACTTGCTTAAACTCATGTCCATTGAGTCGGTGATGCCATCCAACCATCTCATCCTCTGTTGTCCCCTTCTCCTCCTGCTTTCAATCTTTCCCAGCATCAGGGCCTTTTCTAATGGGTTGGCTCTTCACATTAGGTGGCCAAAGTATTGGAGTTTCAGCTTCAGCATCAGTCCTTCCAATGAATATTCAGGATTGATTTCCTTTAGGACTGATAGTTTTGATAGTTTGATTGATAGTTTTGATAGAATTGATAGAATGCAGGAAGCACTTTATTAACCTTTTTGGAAAGGTTGATAATGTAAAATACCTTTGGATTTAAACATTTTAGTTCAGATAGGTCCACCTGGCAATCGATACTAACAAAAAACTGAACAAACTTTTTTTTTTTTTTACTTCTGTGTACTACTCAGCACAGTTTGGACTGGTTTGATCTTGCCGTCCAAGGGATTCTCAAGTCTTCTCCAACACCACAGTTCAAAAGTATCACTTCTTTGGTACTCAGTCTTTTTTATGGTCCAACTCTCATATCCACCCATGACTACTGGAAAAACCATAGCTTTGACTAGACGGACCTTTGTCGGCAAAGTAATGTCTCTGCTTTTTAATATGCTGTCTAGGCTGGTCATAGCTTTTCTTCCAAGGAACAAGTGTCTTTTAATTTCATGGCTGCAGTCACCATCTGCAGGGATTTTGTAGCCCAAGAAAATAAAGTCTCTCACTGTTTCCATTGTTTCCCCACCTATTTGCCATGAAGTGATGGGACCAGATGCCATCATCTTAGGCCTTTCTTACCCCATTTGTAAGATGAGAAGCCTGGGTAAGATCTGCATTCCCCAAACTGTGTATTCTGGATCAGCAGTCCCAGTGAGGTACCCACAGAAGTGACACTGACCCCAACGGGTTTCTTCACGACAGGACTTCTCAGAGCCTTTCGAATACTGATGTGCATTGTGACTTTCCCAGGGTGATGCTGGATGTCCTGTGTAGCAATGGGATGCTTTTTCCCTCACCAGCAACTAATATGGGTTGGCCAAATAGTTCATTTGGACTTTTCCATACCGTCTTGTGGAAAAACCTGAATAAACGTTTTTTGCCACTGTGTACCACTCAGCACAGTTTGGGAAATGCCCTGTAATCTCCTGAAAACCTTTTGTTTCCTTCCTTGCAGAATAGGGATAATGATGGTTTCTGCCTCCTGGAGTTGTTGGGAAGGGTAAGCGAGGTAATGCCTGGAAACAGGCCTGGCACAGGGCCTGGCACAGAGTAAGTGTTCAATAAATGCTGGCAGCGATTATTTATAATAAGGTTCTTCCTTTCCAGCTGTGACATTCTGTGCTTCTAACTGCAGCGTGTAATTAAACCCCAAAGCATCTGGCTTCTCAAGCCTAAAGAACAAGCCTGGAGGAAGGAAAAAAGGAAGAGAAAGATCCTTCTGGGTTGCCCATTTGGCACCAGCTTCAATGCCAGTCGTCACAACAGGGGGAATGCAGCAAAATGCCAGCTCCTAATGACAAGGCTCTAGGGAGTCGGTGGTTCCCTGTTTAGCTCAGATGCTGTGGGGAATATCGCAGACTGTGGAGAGGAGAGGGGGAGGACCAAGGCTGCTTTAGGGTCAAGTGAAGAACCTCACAGCATCCCACATGAGTCAGTCACCCCTTCCCACTGTCCGGGCACAGTGACCTTGGCCACTTACAGTTCTGTATGATGTGCTAGGGGAACAGTGACAGGAGAACTGAGTCAGAAAAGGTACACAGGAAAATTCAGACAAAAGGGGCAGGAAGAGCAATCTGTAGGCGAAGCAGCATCTGCTGTGGCCCTGAAACCTGAGGGAGCCCTGGGCTGTGGTCGCAGGGACCCAGGGGTGAGGCTGCAGCGCTTCGGAGTGTCGAGAGAGAAGGCTGAAGAGTGGGCAGGGAGGGGACTGGCCTGGTGGTCCAGAGGTTAAGAATCCACATTTCTAGTGTTGGGGGCCTGAGTTCGATCTCTGGTCAGAAAACAGATCTTCCATGCCACAACTAAGACCTGGCAAATATTAAAATATATATATTAAAAAACAAATATTTAAAAAAGATAATGAAGTACTAAAGATGTAGTGTACAACATTATAAATATAATTAACACTGCTGTATGTTATATATGAAAGTTGTTAAGAGGATAAATTCTCTAAGAGTTCTCATCACAAGGAAAGGTTCTTTTTTTTCTTTTTTTCTATTGTATCTATATGAGATGATGGATGTTCACTAAACTTACTGTGATAATCATTTCATGATGTATGTAAGTCAAATCATTATGCTGTACACCTTAAACTTATGCAGTGCTGTATGTCAATTATATCCCAGTAAGACTAGAAGAAAAAAGAGAATAAGATGATCATTTTATTGATGTTTCTGAAAGCCCTAATGAGCATGTGCAATGGGAGAACCTTGGAGAACCTTCTACAAATCACTGAAAGGGATGAGACAAGGGAAGGAAGCGATTCACACCACGCTAGGAACCAGTGTCTAAAACATTCACCCCACAAAGCCCATTAGACAACTGGAAGCTGTTCACACCTATTTGAATATTAGAAACATGTCTTTTTTTCCCTCTTTCTTCAAGGTCATTTGACAGCTGAAATGACATACACAAGCTGCTTTTATTTATTTTTTTTTAAGATTTTTTTATGTGGACCATTTTTAAAGTCTTTATTGAATTTGTTCCAATATTTATTCTATTTTATGTTTTGGTTTTTTGACTGCAAGGTATGTGGGATCTCAGCTCCCTGACCAGGGATGGAACCAGCACCCCCAGCGCTGGAAGACAAAGTCTTAGCCACTGAACCGCCAGGGAGGTCTCCATAAGCTGCTTTGAAATGGTTCAGGCCTTCCACCAGCTATATTTCCAAGAATTTATCACATTGCAATGGTTTTCAAACTGTATTCCTTGTATTTATGAAACTAGGGTTTCATAAAGACATTTGGTTGGTTCTACAAAACTTTGACTTGAATGCCACAGGTGCTGAGGCTGATCAGAAACAAAACCAAAAATAAGTATGATCCATAACATCTGACTTTTTAAAAAGAAAATGTACATTTGAATTTATAAAATATATGTAACTAACAAGATGCCCCTCTTACTTGTTGTTTACATGAATTCTAGTTTTATTTGGAAGGGGTCTTACTTCTAAAAGTAAACAGTATCACCGTGTGTGAAGATCACTTATGATTCGTGTACTTTTCTTTCTACATGTTATTCCATAGTAAATTTTTAAAAATTATTTTTTAAGTAAAGAAAAAAAAAGACAGTTGTCCTCAACCACATCGCTGCCTCCTGGGAGACGGCAATCTGTGACCCTTGGACTCATCTTGAGAGTTCCTTTCACAGCATTAAGCAGTTGTTGGCCTTTGAGTCTGTGCCTGTCTTTGACAATGAGCAGACACTTCTTCCAGGGCTGATGCTGCACTTAGCTGTAAAAGGCCCACTGTTGCTGCAGTGGCAGGTACTCAGGGACAGTCAGGCCCTGTGCCTGGGTTCAACACCTTCTCCTTCCCCACAGCTGAATTCATGTGACCCTATTCCACCCAAACCCTGGGACCTAGGGCAGCAGAGATGGAAACAGCTACACCCCAGCACCTGGGTCTAAGTGTGAGCCCCCTGCTCACTCTGCCTTATATCATACTTTGAGTCCCTGGACACATGTTCTCTGATTTTCACTTATAGACTCTCTGATTTTTAGTTGGGCCCATTCATGAATGTGTGAAACTAAGACTGTATTTCCCATTGTCATTTGCAGCTAGGTCAGGTTCTGGCCAATAGAATGTAATTGAAGTAGTCTGCACCATTCTAGGAAATGCCCGAAAAAAGGAGCGTGTACTTCTCCTTCCTCTCCTCTTTCTTGTTACCTGGAATATGGCAAGGAAAGGCTGAGTCCTAGCAGCCATTTTGGGCCAAGGAGCAAAGTCATGACTGAAAATAGGGGAATAAGACAGGGGAAACTGGGTCCTCTCTCTCTTTCATCTCCTTGGCACTATGGGGCACCCTGTTGGTAGCAGACTGACTCCCTCGGGGTGTCTTAACATGAGAGAGAAATGAGCTTCTACTCTGTTTGAGCCAGTGATATTTGGGGTTTTCCGTTCCTCTCAACCCCAATTTAAGCCTAGCTAACACTCAGTGCTTCTGATTAAACAAATATATATATTTGTTATTGATTTACTTGGCTGTCTGGCCGTAATTGCGGCATGTGGGTTTTAATTCCTCGACCAGGGATCGAACCCAGGCCCCCTGCATTGGGAGCGCAGAGTCTTAGCCATTGAACCACCAGGTAAGTCCCAGGGTTTCTGATTTTGATCCTTGGTCTGAGTTCTAGCCTTGGTTACCTGCCCAATATGAGGATGAGGGTCCTGCCTTTCTCCCCCTGGGCACTGGAGTTCTGCCCCAGTCCCACCTGCGTGGTTGAACCCTGCAACCTGCTGGTGCTCCCCATCCATGCTGCCTGCAGGATTGTGCTGGCCAGAGTGGCATACAGCCTGCTGCTCCAATTGCTTTCCTAGAGTGAGCCCTGCCACTTCCCTCTTCCCTCTCTTCCTCTTACCTGTGGCTCTTTCCCTGTGCCTGACAGGCTGGCCACTCTCTGGACATCTACAGCAGGACCAATGCCTGCTGTACCTTCCCCAGGGGGCAGACAACAGCCAGTTCCTGAGATGTATTGGGAATATGCAGCAATGCAAAATAAAAAATACAGCTAATAAATAATTTTTTGTTGTGGTTCAGTCGTGTCAGACTCTTTAGGACCCCATGGATTGATTAACGAATCAATCAATTAACTGTTGGTACCCCTGCAGCCCCACTTCCTGTACATGGGCTGTTGCTGGCCCCTAGTGGCCACTGGATAAATTGCACAGAGAGTTGGCCTGAGAATCGGAGTGTGGAAAAAATTTTTCCCCCATTCTGAATTTTCCCGATGCTGGGGGTTTCAACCATGACAGACCTAGAACTCCTTCGTCATAAAATATATTTTGTGTAATGATAATAGCTTTTAAAGATTTTAAGCACTTTATTGAGGTTGTTGTTCAGTCGCTAAATCACGTCCGATTCTTTGTGACCCCATGGACTGCAGCACGCGAGGCTTTCCTGTCCTTCACCCTCTCCCAGAGTTTGCTCAGATTCATGTCCATTGAGTCAGTGATGTGCTGTGCTGTGCTTAGTCGCTCAGTTGTGTCTGACTCTTTGCGACCCCATGGACTGTAGCCTGCCAAGTCGGTGACGCTATCTAATAAATGACGTATTTATAGGGTGCAATTTGATAATTTTTGATGTATGTGAATATCCATGCTCATCATGATGGTGAACATCTCCATCACTCCCCTCAGATTTCCTTGTCCCCCTTTCTACTCCCTGTCCTCAAGCAACTGATGATTGCTTTCTGCTTTCTATAATTTAAAAAAATTTTTTATTTATTTATCTTTTTGACCATGTCACAAGGCATGTGGGATCTTAGTTCCCTGACCAGAGATCAAACCCTTGCTCCCTGCAGTGGAAGTGTGAAGGCCTAAACACTGAACCACCAGGGAATTCCCCCCATGCTTTCTAGAATTAAAAAAAATTATAGATTAGTCCACATTTTTGAGAGTTTTCTATAAATGAAATCAGTATATACTTTTTTTTTTTTGGTCTGGCTTCTTCTACTCAGCATAATTATTTTGAAATTTATCCATCCAACGAATTAACCAATAGTTCTCTTTTCACTAACGTGCTTATCCATTCAGAGAGATGGTAAATTTAAAAAGCAGCATTATGCCCTAACTATCATATAGAAAAGAAACAGAAGGAAAGTAATAAAATAATAGATAAGTCCCAAGTAGATGCTCATGCATGAGAACAGTAAAACATACAATGATGTGGTCAAGGGCTTTACCTATACATGAAATTACATGAGCCCAGTTCTTTGCCAGAAACTTTGGCTGGTTTGTCTCCAAAGGCCACTCCATGCAGAAGGGTACATGCTGTGTGGATCACACATGGGCACTGAGATGGAGCAGAGAAGGTGGAAACAGGCAGATTTTAGTTCAGTGGATTCATTTCTCAGAGGACTGACTGTTAGGGTGGCATGTTACTTTTTGAATTATGTGAGTGGTGTGTATGGTGGGGACCACTGTGGAATTTTCTCCAGTCTATTACTCAGGGACCTCCCTGGTGGTCCAGGGCTAAGATGCTGCACTCCCGATGTAGGTGGCTCAGGTTCAATCCCTGGTCAGGGAACTAGATTCCACAAGCTGCAACTAAGTTTGCATGCCTCAACTAAAAGAACCCACATGCTGAAAAGAAGATCAAAGATCCATCGTACTACAGCTAAGACCGGGTGCAGCCAAGTAAATAAATAAATGTTAATTACGCAGGCTTATGAGCTCACTGAGGTCCGTACTTGATTTTTTCAAGGCATGTTTGTATTTGACTCATCTTGTGTTTCACAGAGCAATCTAGAAGCTTCCATTGCACTTTCCTGAGCAGAAACAGAAGTCTCCTTCTGTGACCCACGCTTTCAGGGCCAGCAGCTGGCAACGGTACCTCTTTGTTCCACTGGAGGCCTTCCTGGGTCAGAATATGATTTTATGAGAGAAAATGTTTGGCAATGATTTTGAAGTAACAAAGCTCTAGAACCTTCAGTTGTTCTACCTTCTTGGATAATCAACCTACTGAGTTTTGTGGTGACCTGTAGCTTCAGAGTGACCTGTCCTTGCAAGAAATTTACTCCAGAAACTTTGAAGAATTTAGCTTACACTGCACTAGTGCCACAGAGAAGAATCCAAAGTCCAAAGTGGGACTCATAATATGCAGGTTCTCTCGTTGCTATTTAACTCCATTTTTAACTTGTCACCCAACATTTCCCCTGAATCTGATTAAATATGAAAGTGTGAAAGTGTTAGTTACTCAGTCACCTCCGACTCTGTGACCCCATGGACTGTAGCCCTCCAGGCTCCTCTGTCCATGGGATTCTCCAGGCAAGAATCCTGGAGTGAGTAGCCATTCCCTTCCCCAGGGGATCTTCCCCACCCAGGGATCAAACCCAGGTCTACTGCATTGCAGGCAGATTCTTTGCCATCTGAGCCACCAGGGAACCCCTTAATTAAATATATTATGCTTTTATTTTTATGCTTTGCTTCCTTCTGTTTTCCTTGGGAAAGTTTTTCTTCTAATTTTTCTAACTTCTTGAGTCAAACACTCAATTTGTTTTGCTTGAATGAAAGCAGTTAAGACTATGGATTTACTTCTAAATAAATTTCAGACACGATATGTTAATGTAATCTTCATTTTAGAAAGCTGTTACTCCAGATTTTATTAATAATTTGCCAGTGACCCAATAATTATTCAGGGGAGAAAAAGTGTATGTATGTCTGTGTATGTGTTTCCTTTAAAGTTATAAGAAATTGAAGGTTTTAAATTGTAGCCAGAGTATGGAGCTGATGTAATTCCTCCTTTTGGGACAATTTGAGGTAATAGTTTTAGCCTGGTTTATAATCAGTTTTGTAACTATTCCTGAAGTATTTGAGAAGGTATACTTTCTGTGGGGTAAAGTACAACCTAAAAATAAAATAAAAAACTCAGTCTTAGACTTCCCTGGTGGTCCAGTGGATAAGAATCCGTCTGCCAATGCAGGGTACACAGGTTTGATCCCAAGTCTGGCAAGATTCCACATGCCACAGAGCAACTACTGAAGCCCGCGCACCTAAAGCCTGTGCTCCGCAACGAGAGAAGCCACCTCCATGAGAAACTCTCACACCGCAACTCGAGAGGAGCCCCAACTCGCTGCGACTAGAGAAAGCCCACACACAGCGATGAAGACCTAACACAAACAAAAAAAATAAAAATAAATAATTTTTAAAATTCAGCCTTATGAATATATGGTTTGAATATGTCTCATTGGTGGCTGTCTTTTCATGTCAGATCGGCAAACTCACCTTTTTCAGCTCTGTTGTCTTTGTCCCAGTTTAAGTCTCTGATCTTTGTCATCCACATCCATCCATTTTTGGTCTCATCGTTTTCCACACGCCTTTCTCCTCAGGATTTGGAGGACTTCCAAGTGTGTGACAACAGCCTTTTTTTTTTTTTTTTTAAGATATTTTTATATGGACCATTTTAAAAGCTTTATTGAATGTTACAATATAGCTCCTGTTTTATGTTTTGGTGAAAGCTTAATGGCAACCCACTCCAGTACTCTTGCCTGGAAAATCCTATGGACAGAGGAGCCTGGTAGGCTGCAGTCCATGGGTTCGCTAAGGGTCGGACACGACTGAGCGACTTCACTTTCACTTTTCACTTTCATGCCTTGGAGAAGGAAATGGCCACCCACTCCAGTATTCTTGCCTGGAGAATCCCAGGGACCGGGGAGCCTGGTGGGCTGCCGTCTGTGGGGTCGCACAGAGTCGAACACGACTGAAGTGACTTAGCAGTAATGGCTCTCTCTTGCTAGGCACTATTTTGAAGTCCAGACAGGCTTTGAGCAGAAAAGTATTTAGGTAAGAGAAAAGACGAATTAATTAACTCTTCAGAGCTTTCCTCTCAGGTAGCCTGAAGGCAATAGATTTGAACACAATGAGATATCATTTGCTAGTAGTGGTGAGCATACAGTCTCTTATTTTTGTGTTCCTATTCTTGGTTCTGGAAGTATCCATGAATTAGTACAATATTTACCTCAGCTGTAAAAAGCTGAGGAAATGTTTGTAATATTGCAAAACTCACATTACACATTACTCTTACGTTTTCATATGTCTAGACTTTAGACGTAATATAATACTAATTCTTTACATTGGCAACAAGATGGACATTAAATGCTAGACTTCTGAATTTTGACATTTTAATTTGAAAAGTTACTTTAAGTTTTAAATTAAATTTATAATTTAAATAAAATTTAAGTTAAATTTTAAAATTCAAAGTTACTTGGTAAAGTGTAGTTAAACTTTCAAAGAGTAAAATAAAATGGATCTCTGTAATTTTGATATAAAAACTTAACATACATTCATTCTAATTTGTATTTTGACTTTTGAGAAAATAATTTTATTTGTTTATTTATTTTTGACTGTGCTGGGTCTTTGTTACTGCTCGGGCTTTTTTGTGGTCTCGGCAAGTGGGGGCTACTCTCTAGTTGCAGTGCACAGACTTCTCATTGCGGTGGCTTCTCTTGTTGGGGAGCACAGGCTCTAGGGTGTGGGGGGCTCAGTAGTTGCTCCCAGGCTCTAGAACACAGGCTCAGTAGTTGTGGTGCACAGGCTCAGTCGCTCCATAGCATGTGGGATCTTCCCGGACCAGGGATCGAACCCCTGTCTCCTGCCTTGGCAGTTGGACTCTACCACAGAGCCACCAGGAAAGCCCTTGACTTTCAAATTATTAGATACTTTTCAATATTTTAAAGAAACTAACTTTTTGGAAAACAGAAAAAATTAGTACATTTTTTACATAAATTCATATTTTTGATGAAAATATATTAAAATTATGTACTTTGAATATAATTATGTTTTTAATTCTTAAATATATTTAAAAACCTTGATAATAGTAATATAGAATATAGCTAGTGTTTGTGCTGAAAGGAAGATAGGAAAATAAATTTCATGGAAGAGTTTTAATCCTTTATGAATTATGTGTATGCTTATTATTCATCCCAACATTACTAGTCCATTAACAGAGCATCCAGACATGTGGAATAAAAATTAAATTCATTGGTCTTTGATATTTTGCTAACTTTCAGTCATATATTAATGTAACCTATAGCCTCATATGGGCTTTCCAGGCAGCATTAGTGGTAAAGAATTCACCTTCTAATGCATGAGATGCAAGAGACATGGTTCGAGCCCTGGGTCAGGAAGATCCTCTGGAGTAGGGAAGAGCAATCCATTCCAGTATTCTTGCCCAGAAAACTCCATGGACAGAGGAGCCTGGCAGGCTACAGTCCCTGGATCCGCAGAGTCAGACCCAACTGAGCACACACACAGCTTTATACACATTTTAAAATTTTATTCTTTTAAAGGAATGTTTTTCAGAATATGAGGATAGAAAATATTTTATTTAACAGCTTGTTAGCTTGATTTATAACTTGAAAATGTTTATTTAGGCAAGTGATACATGGCGTCCATGTCTTCTTGCCCCAGGCTACAACACCCAGACTTTATTCATGGGTCCCAGGTTGGATGTGCCAGTGCCTTGAGTGTGTAGGGATCCATCCAGGGCTCATGTCTGCCACAGCTGGGGATGAGTGGGGCTGGAGGGTCCCTATGGTCCCCTTAGGAGTGCTGCCATCGTTTCCTGTAAGACTTCACGCTGCAAGGAGACCCTCGCCTGCAGGCCCAATTTTCAGCATGTAGCCCTGGACTATGGAAGCTTTTCCTGTCACCCAGGGCTCTAATTCTGCACAGGTGAGGTTACTTGGATCATCTGAAGTTATCTGGGTCGTCCGTTTTGGCCACTAATGGTACTGCATAAAGTGATACCCAGAGAATGCCCTCCTCCCAGGATTCAACCTCCACCAGAGCTTCAGAATTGATGCTTTCAAAATGTGGTGCTGGAGAAGATTCTTGAGTGTCCCTTGGACTGCAAGGAAATCAAACCAGTCAATCCTAAAGGGAGTCAGTCCTGAATATTCATTGGAAGGACTGACGCTGAAGCTCCAGTACTTTGGCCACCTGATGTGAAGAGCCGACTCATTAGAAAAGACCCTGATGCTGGGAAAGATTGAAGGCAGGAGGAGAAGGGGACAACAGAGGATGAGATGGTTGGATGGCATCACTGACTCAATGGACATGAGTTTGAGCAAGCTCTAGGAGATGGTGAAGGACAGGGAAGCCCGGCGTGCTGCAGTTCACGGGGTTGAAAAGAGTCGGACATGACTGAGCGACTGAACAACAACAAAACTTCTGCTGTCTTTACATCCCAAGATGCAATGTGCTGCTGCCCCGCTAGGGAGGTAAGTCCAGAGATGGAGGGTACAGGGCATCACTGCCCACTTAGAAAGCTCCTCCTACTTCCTTTCTGGTAGACTCTATCACCCTGTCTTAAGGGTGAAGTGAGCATCAGTAACAAAACTTTCTCTTGCCTCCTTTTTGCTATGCTTCTGCTGCTAAGTTGCTTCAGTCGTGTCTGACTCTTTGCGACCCCATGGACTGTAGCCTGCCAGGCTCCTCTGTCCATGGGATTCTCCAGGCAAGAATACTGGAGTGGGTTGCCACACCCTCCTCCAGGGGACCTTCCCAACCCAAGGGTCGAACTTGTGTCTTTTATGTTTCCTGCATTAGCAGGCAGGTGTCTTTTTTTTTTTTTTTTTTTTTAAACCACTAGCGCCACCTGGGAAGCCCTTCCTTTTTGCTATAGTTGGTGGAAATGTCTCCTAGACTTTCTTGGTGACAAATGACATTAAGATGTGTGTCCTTCATGGGGAGGTGACATGTTGTCAGGTCACCATTCCATGGATGGTTAACTCCATCCTACCTCTACTAAGCAGGTCTCTTTTGGTTGTATGGGTGACAGAAACTCAACTCAAACATGTTTATACAAGAAAGGACATTTATTGAATCACAGGGTTGCAGGAAGGGCAAAAGTGAGTGAGTTTAGGCTGCAGAAGTGGTGGATGCTTGGACAAGAGTCCTGTCTGGACTCTGCTCCCTTTTGAAGGAGGCTTATTCTCTCAGATGGGCTGTATCCTCGAGATTCCAAGCAGTCTCAGGCCCCACACCTGAAGGCTTCCTGTGAGAAGCTGAGCCTCGCCATTTAGTTTCAGTTCAAGATACATGGGTTGGGGCATGCACAAACCCTCTCACCTGGAGGGCAGGGCCCTGTGACCGGCAGACCACCTAAAACCCATGGGAGAAGGAGTTCCCTCAAAGGTGTTACTGTGCACAGAAGCGAAGGAGGTAGTCAAACAAACAATGTGCCCTCTCTACCCTGTCCCACCAGTGGTCTTCATCACAGTTGTCACCAATCCCTCCAGGCCCATCTGCCGCTTCTGCCTCAGGTTTGGCCTCAAGACTGAGCCAGTTTGCATGGTTAAGACCAGAGTATTTCCAGGAGAGTGATGACATCACAGAACTGGGGTTCCAGAAGGTGGGGGTGGCTGAGTGCTCCCATCTTCTTTAGAACATGGAGAGCAGTGAGCTGGGTGGGGCTAAAGGATAGTCCATGAGGAAGAGGAGGCTCCCACCCAAAAGGCTTTGTTCTATAGATTCTCACAGAAAGCCCTGGGCAGGCTGGGACCTGGGGTCAGCGAGGGATAGGAGAGAGGTAAGTTTCGGGAGGGGAGGTTGGGGTGCATCTGCCCGAACCACCGTCTTCCCTGGGGAACCCCAAGAGGGGCTTTCAGGGGCAGAGATGGAGCTCCCTGCTTTCCAAGGCTCAGTGATATCTGTCACTGGAGGATCCCACTGAGTCAGGGCCAAGTAAGGTTGTATGAGACACACTTATACTAAAAAAAATAACCATCGTTTGTCTGAAATTCTAACGTAACAGGACATGCTGTAATTTTATTTACTAAATCTGGCAACTGTAGGGTGGGAGAGAGAAGCAAAAGAATGGTCACAAGCTCAGGCTGCTAAGGAGTGAGTCTCAGGAGACAGAATAAAACATCCATGAGGAGACAGACTGTCTGGGTAGCCATCTTGTCCAAGAAACTGCCAGACTCATGAAGCCAGTGGATGGAGGAATCTTCAGGAACATACACCTAGTTAAGGAAACACATACACACACACACACACACACACACACACGAGGCTTCCTAGGTGGTGTAGTGATAAAGAATCCGTCTGCCAATGCAGGAGACACGGGTTCGATTCCTGAGTCAGGAAGATCCCCTGGAGGAGAAAAGGACAAGCCACTCCAGGATTCTGGCCTGGGAAATCCCATGGATGAAGGAGCCTGATGGGCTAAGTCTATGGGGTTGCAAAGAGTTGAACACGACTTAGGGGCTAAACAATGACAGCAGCAGTGTGACCACAGGGCAAGATGTTTTCCCTTCCTCCTTTTCCATTTCCAGCAAAGGGACATGTATCCATTCTCCCCCAAATTCCCCTCCTGTCCACATTACACTGAGCAGAGTCCCCTGCGCTATACAGTAGGTCTTCGTTGGTTATCCATTTTAAATATAGCATGTGTATGTATATGTTCATCTCAAATTCCCTAACTATCCCTTTCTGCCCACCCCTCACCCCCGCCATCCTTCCCCCCGGCAACCATAAGTTCTGTCTCTAAGTCTATGAGTCTGTATCTGTTTTGTAAATAAGTTCATTTCTATCATTTCTTTTTAGATTCTGCATATAACGGATATCATAAGATATTTCTCCTTCTCTGACTTACTTCACTCCATATGACTGAGGTTAAAATGCTGTCTGGTTTCTCCACTGTATCGTTCCTGTTTTTCTCATGCAACTAAGATGCAATCTGTGGGGAGACACTTTAGGCCCATGAACATACTTGGTTCTTAACTAAGCTTCCCACTCCCTCCGATTTAGCACCCACTGATGATTCTTTCTTGCTCAGAGCAATCTATGATGGTTTCAGGATGGTGATTTTTCAACTTCATGCCTACCTCCACATTTATCCGTCAGCATTTTCTTGTCTGAAAGAGACCCCCTTGATCCCCATTACGTACCCATTTGTCTATCTATTACTGTTATGAACTCATGGATTCCTATGTCACTCAATGGGTTATCATCATTTGATAGAGTGAAAGTTATCACAGATAATAACTATCATCATTTATTTTGATGGCCAAATTGTTCTAGATTATCTTGGAAACCATTATTCATTGGTTTCACAGATATGATACCAAAGCACATGCAACAGAAGAAAAAAATACATAATTCGGTCTTCATCAAATTTTAAAACTTTTGTGTTTCAAAGAAACACCATCAAGAGAGTGAAAAGTGACCCATAGAATATGAGGAAATATTTGCAAATTATGTATCTGATAAGGTTCAGAGTATATAAAGAATACTTACAACTCAATAATGAAAAGACAAAAAACCCAACTGAAAAAGTGGGCAAAGGATATGAAAAGACATTTTGCCAAAGTCATACAAATGGCCAATGAGGATGTGAAAAGACAATCAACATTATTAGCCATCAGGAAAAGGCAAATCAAAATCATTATGTGATACCACTTCACACCCATTAGGATAGCTTTGATCAAAAAGACAGTTAATAACTGTATTGGTGAGGATGTGGAGAAGTTAGAATCTTCACACATGGTTGATCAGAATGTAAATTGGTACAGCCACTTTGGAAGTTTAGCAATTCCTCAAAAGTTTAAACTTTAAGTCCCCATGTGACCCAGCAATTCCACTGTTTGATATATATCCATAGGAATGGAAATATTTGTCCACACAAAAACTTGTACATGAATGTTCACAGGAGCATTATTCCTAACAACCAAAAAGTAGAAACAATTCAAATGTCCACAAACTGATGAATACATAAACAAATTGAGATATATCCATACAGTGGAATATTAGTCAGCCATGAAAAAGGAATAACTACTGGTACATGCTATGACATGGATGAACCTTGAAAACATCATGTGAAGTGAAAGATGTCAGGTGCAAAAGACCAGATATTGTATGACTTCATTTATATGAAATGCTCAGAACAGGCAAATCTATAGAAATAAAAAGTAGATTGCATGCATGCATGCTAAGTCACTTCAGTTGTGTCCAACTCTTTGAGACCCTCTGTACTGTAGCCCATCAGGCTCCTCTGTCCATGGGATTCTCCAGGCAAAGAGTACTGGAGTGTGTTGCCATGCCCTCCTCCAGGGGATCTTCCCCACCCAGGGATTGAACTTGCATCTTTCATGTCTCCTGCATTGGCAGGTGGGTTCTTTACCACTAGCGCCCCCTGGGAAGCCCAGAAAGTAGATTAGTGGTGGCCAGAGTCTGGAGGGAAGTGGAACAGGGAGTGACAACTAATGGATATGAGGTTTCTTTTTGGGTTGATGGAAATAGTATAAAGTTGACTATGATGATAGTCACATAGTACTGCATTCTGAAATTATTTTCTGCAATCTGAAAATGATTGAATTACACACTCTAACTGAATTAACTGTATACTGTATGAATTATATATTGTGAATTATATCTCAGTAAAGTTGTTACTTCAAAAATGTTATTCCAGATTTGGCTAGTGGGTACCCCTTTAGGCCAGCTCACATGTCTATTTGACATGCCCTAGCATAGTTAATTTTAAATGGGGAATAAAAAACCAAACAGGAGACCAAAAACAAGAGTATTTATAGAATAATATACGTGAGAGGAAAGAGAAACAGCCAGGAGGGGAGCAGTGACTGAGTGAGGACGTTTGGCTGCCCTCTCCAGATTCCCCGGGAGAAGACCAGCAGGCAGTCTGGGAGACTCCAGGACCCACAGGCCCTCCGCTGCTCACCCTCCAGCGCGCCTCCTCCCCTCCAAGGATGACAAGCCCACTGCTTATCTCCTTGGTCAGCTGCCTCGTTGCTGTGAATCAAGCCAGTCTCGTCGGCCGCTGTGACTTGGCCAAGGTGCTGTACCAGGAGGACTTGGATGGGTTTGAAGGCTACTCCCTGACTGACTGTGAGTGACATTTTCTCACACCCGCCTCCTTCCTCTTCCCACAGTCGTGCCCTCGGTGCCCATCTTTCTTTCTTCTCTCATTTGTTTTTCAAAGTCAAATGAACAAAGCAGTCCTCTCCAAGAAGGCTTTCCCAACATTCCATATCTGTTCAACCATTATTAACTGAGCACCTATTATGTCCCAGGAATTTTAGGTGCTGGGGGTGCAGACTTCAACACAGCCCCTTCTCTTACAGTATTCACATCCTAGGGGAAGAGGTAGCATGAAACAAACACACAGATATATGAAGTGCTTCCTGGTGGGAAGCCCTAAATAAATAAATGCTATGCAGAAGAATAAGTCAGGGGGAGTGATGGGTGATACTGTTCTATAAGGGGAAGTCAAGGAAGGCCTCTTTGAGGAGGTGACTTTGAGAAGTGCTGAATAGAATAAAGGACCCAGTCCCTCAAACGTCTGGGGGAAGAGCATTCCAGGCAGAGTGAACAGCCAGTGCAAAGGTTTCATCCCGCTCCACAATAGAGACAGCTCCTTTTGGACCAGAATTTGTGCATATCTGCCTTACAACACTCTCTCCTTTTATTTTGCCTTGTGGGGTTTTTAGGTCCATAGTTTCATTCTTACTCTATAGGCTCCTTGAAGGCAGCATCTGAATTTGACCCAGCTAAATGTCCGTCTCTGGGCTTTGCACAGTTTCTAGCACACAGTAGGTGATCAGTAAGTGCAGAAAGGATGGATGGACAGATGGATGCATGAGTGGTTGTAGGTTGTACTGATGGGTGTTTGGCTGAACGGACTGAAAGATGAGAGGAGAAGCTGATGGATGCTTCTGGCCTGCCAGCCCCATCTAGCTTCTCAGGCCTTGTTCCTTTCTTCTGATTCCTCGTCCCTTTCTCCTCCGTCTTCCTTCTCCCTCAGCTTGGCCACCCCCTCTGAAAGCCCTCTTCTCCCTGTTCTAAGGGCTGTGCCTGGCTTTCGTAGAGAGTGACTTCAACATAACAAAGGTAAATGAAAACACAGATGGCAGCTTTGACTATGGCATCTTCCAGATCAACAGCCACTACTGGTGCAACGATTACCAGAGTCACACGGAAAACATTTGCCAAGTGGACTGTCAAGGTCTGGTGAGGGCCCCAGGGTGGGAGAGGTGAGAGAGATGACCAGGCTCTATTCACGGGACTTCCCTTCCCATGCACAGCCTGGGGACGCCCCCAGAGGGATGGCTCAAGGAATCAGGGAATTCCTTTACTGAGCAGGGGGTTTGACTGTATCCCTGAATGCCCACAGGAGCTTCTGCAGGGTGCTCTCAAGATCCAGAAGGCTTTGCACAGCCAGTAGAGCAGAGCAGTGCAGCAGCCAACATCTACTGAGTGTATTACATACTCGGTACTTTGCACACATAGCTCATTTTACCCAACTTCCTATGTGATAGAAACTAATATGATCCCCACTTTACAGATGAGCAAACCAAGGCTCACAGATTCAGTGCCAAATGCCAGACTCGTGGCCCTGAAGACTCAGCTCTTGCCAGAAAGTAGTGCTGTCTTTGGCTAATGGTCTGACCGAAGGCTAAGTGCAAAGTCCCCACCTCAGGGCTAATCCAGAAGATTCCACAGGTCCATGACTCTGTGATGAAAAGGAGACCTCATCTCCTCCTTTGAACTCTGATGAATGGCCCTCGGCTCTTCACTTGAAGAGCCTCGCTCCCTGGGCAGGACTTTACGTTGGTCTCTGTGCGGCCTGTTTTGTCTTTTCCTTTCCCTAGAAACCTCCACACTTGGGATGAATCACCATCCACTAGGGAGTATGGCAGTAAACAGACCCAAATCTCTGTCCTCCTGACCCTCCCGCCTCTACTCCCCAGCCACCCCCAACCTCCAGCAGCCATTGTATGGATGTCCAGATGGGCCTCTGTGCCTTGCCTCAACTGAAAGTTCTCAGCCGCTGGGTGGGAGGTGCCTTGCAAGGAGAGCCAGTTTTGGGGACTGTCCCCGGCGCTTTCACAGGTATTCTTTTTCCCTTTCAGAACTGCTGAGCCCCAATCTTCTTGCGATTATCCACTGTGCAAAAAAGATTGTGTCCGGAGCAGGGGGGATGAAGAACTGGTGAGGAGGAAACTTTGGGACGAAGTTAGTGGGCAGAGCCTTAAGAACGATGTAGTGACAGAGAAACAGACTGTAGGTCAGGATCTGACCTTCTCTAAGTCTAGAAAAATGGGGGCTGTGGCAGGAACTCTGACTTAGTAGCACCTGGGATCTAGCTCTTTCTCTGATGCTGTATTCAGCGAAACTTTTTGGGTTGCAGTAAAAGAATGACTTTAGCTAGCCGGGAGTAGGGAGATGTGGGGGGGAGGGGTGGATTTATGCTGAGAGGACAAGGTGTCTTGCTGGGCCTACACAGGGGTGCAGTTAGGCCTCAGGAAAGGGATGGAAGCAGGGCTGGGGACTTTCCCTGGCAGGTTTCTGCTTCTCTTGGTGCCTTGGCCTCACAACTCCCTCTGCAGACCAGCTTTCTCTAATCTACAGTCTACCAGACAGACTATGTCTGCCCTGAATCTATGGGCTAATGTCCTAAATGACCATAGAGACCCACAAGGCTCAGTCCTAGTCCAGATAGAGGATCTGTTGAGTTAGCTTGGACCTGGTGACCCGGGTCCATTCAGCTGTAGGGATGGAAGCAATTAAGCAACATAAACATGGCTGCCATGGGACCCTCCCTCCATAATTGGCAGCAACATTTCTATGAAAAAGAGTGTTGTTCATCAGCTGGATGAGTGTTGCTCATTATTTAACATTTCTAAGCCTCAAACTGGATATATAAACAATGGAAATGGCTGCCTCTACTGGAAACTGAAAACAGAAGGACTTAAGTGCCTTGCACGCTCCAAAGTGAAGTGAAGCGTTAGTCATGTCCAACACTTTGCGACCCCATGCACTGTAGTCCGCCAGGCTCCTCTGTCCATGGAATTCTCCAGGCAAGAATACTAGAGTGGTTTGCCATTCTCTTCTCCAGGAGGTCATCCCAACCCAGGGATCGAACCTGGGTCTCCTGCATTGCAGGCGGATTCCTTATCATCTGGGCCACCAGGGAAGCCCACATGCTCCAAAAACACCATCCAAAAGAAGGGGCACTGGGGCTTCCCTGGTGGTCCAGTGGCTAAGACTCCATGCTGCCAAAGCAGGGAGCCCAGGTTCAATCGCTGGTCAGGGAACTAGATCCCACATGCCGCAACTAAGACCCGACAGAGCCAAATAAATAATATTTTTTTAATGAATGCACATAGCACCTATTTGAAAAAAAAGAGAGAGAGAGGAGGGGGTACTGACGACTGTTAGGGCTGACCCTTTCTGGAGGGAAAGTCAATAGTTATACCTGGGATCTTTTTTTTTTCCCCAGTAATTCTCAGCCCTGTAAAAAAGTGCTCTCCCCTTTCAGAAGGAGTTGACGATTTGAAAATGTGGAAGTATACTAAGTAGGGGGAAAGGGCAAACACTATGGATGACAGAAATTAAAGGAAGAATCAGAGGAGCCATAGGAGGACCCAATAGAGAGCTGGGAATGAAGGAGTTTATGGGTGTTGCTCTGCATAGAATACTCACGGAAAGCTGGGTCATGTGTATGAAGAAGCAGCTGCTAAGTAGGAAGCAAGAACCACTCTTTTTTCTCTCCACAGGGTAAAATGGAGGTTGCACTGTGCTGGCCGGCCCCTCTCCTACTGGATGACAGGCTGTCACCTGGCATGAGGACTCACCTGGCAGGGAGTCATTCCAGAAAACTCCTCTCCTCACTCGGGAATTCTTCAATTCTTCTTCCTCTTGCCTCCACTTCATGTTATTTTCTTCCCTTTCCATTTACAAATAAAACTGACCAGATCCCCAGGAATAAATGGTTTTCTAGGGCTTCCTCCTTGTTCCCATCCGGGCCCAGGTCCCTGGTTCCTGATTGTCATTTGCAAACCAAGAAGACCATGATGAAAGAAGCTTCTCTATTTTTTGGAATTATTAAATTATTCCTTGTGCAAAGAATGTGATAATTTATTCATGATTAATTCCACCTATATTTGAGTACCTAACAGATTACGAGTGTGTACTAAGTCCTAGAAGAAAGACGATAAATGGTAACTATTGTTCATGTGGTGTTCATAATCCAGCTGGAGAAGCAGAGACATCTATGAACAATGGATATAATGAATAAATGGACACATACAATAAGTGCAAGAATAATGAAATGTATAATAAAATCTGTAGTTATTGGTTTGAAACAGTATCAAGATCCAAGTTATTCCTCCAAAGTCAACTATTTTTGAAGTAAAAGAGCTCAGAATTAGGTAATGAGTGAGGTTAAGGCTCTGATATATCTAAGTGGAGAAAGTCGAGGTAGGGGTGCCAGGTAATTTGGGGGTACTTTAGGAAAATGGGCTAGAAACCAGCTTTTTAAGGATTTCAAACTAGATTGTTGATGGCTTTTATGATGTATACCTTGATTTGCATATTTAAAACTCATGAAAACAAAAACTCTTAAGTCTAACTGTTGCATCTTTTGGTGGTCATTTCCCACAGAATCGGGAAATCTAAATTTTTTAAGTTCAGTAGGTAGTTACTGCTAAATACTTAGTACTCTAGTCTTCCCTGGGAGTCTGAAGATGAAGCCAGCTGCTATAAAGTTCGCACCATTCGATCCAGTAAACTAACTCTTTGGACTCGATCCACTAAATACGCTTGTGTAGAATCACTAAACTCCAAGGTCTCCGCGGCTACGGAGCTAAGGAAGCAGAACTAGAGGCAGAGACCCGCCCGGAGAGGGCGGGGCGAAGAAGTCCGAGCACCGCCCTCGTCTCACTCCCCCTGAGCTGGCCCCGCCCTCTCACGCGCGCCTTTTAAACAAAGCGCGGGCACGCCGGGCGCAGGCGCAGTGCGGCTTGCTAACGAGCCGCGCAGGCGCAGTGACCGTAGGATGGCGGAGTTGGTACGTTTTGCGGTTACAACAGGGAGAGACAGAGCCTTGCTGGTGTGGGAACTGAGCTCTGGACCCACGGCCGAGGCTTTGCAAGTGAGCCAGGCCGGGGTGGAGGGAGGGATGGAGAAAGCCGCCTCGTGCCCTAGTAATTGGGAACCCCAGGGCCCTGCTTCAGCAACTCTCTTTCCTGTGGTCTTCGCTGAGAGGAATCTTAGTTCTAGAGCCGACCGGAACAGTCAACTCACCCCTACCGAGTTTTGAGAGATACTTCCCAGCAGGCCTTACACTGCCTCCTAATGCTTCTCGAAGCTTAGGAGTTCGGAGGGAAACTTGTTTGTGAAATGAGAAGTGTTCGGAGTTGCAGGCTCACCACCGTTGCCTGTGGCGAAGGGCTGGGGGGAATATAAGGGAATGGGCAGTTTGGTTTCCTGGGCATTGAAATTTCCTGCTCTTACTTAGCGTGGGAACACCCTACAGCATTCTCTGTTCACAGCCTTCTCCCAGTTCGGCCTTCTGTATTCGGTCCGAGTCTTCCCAAACGCAGCAGTGGCCGGTCCTGGATTCTATGCCATCATCACGTTTTATTCAGCGAGGGATGCTCACAGAGCCCAAAAGGCATGCAACCAGAAGCACCTTTTCCAGAAATCTCCAGTGAAGGTGGGTCCAAATGTGGAATTCCTCGCTCTGCTGGGATGAAGTGCAGAATTTAAAACGAATAGGCCAACGTTTATAAAGCACTCTGGTTTACAGAATGCATTCAGATGCATTGCTCCACTTACCGCCCCCCACAGCTCCCCATTTCTCCCCCCATCCCATTTCTTTTCTCTTTTCTTTTTTAAAGAAACTCAAACCCAGGATGGTTAACTGACTTAAGGTTCATGACAATAAATATGGAAACTAGAGGTCAAACCCAAACTTATTGATGTTAAACCCCATGTCATTTTATGCTGCCCCTTAATTTAAAAAATCTTCACAAGAGTTCTCTATAGTTACTTTTATATGAATTTTAAATGTGTGAGCTCGACAAAGTCTTTAGTCAGTTGTAACATAAAGGATGCTTTATCATCATTCTCAAACTGCCTATTCAGAACTCCCTTCAGTTTCCAGAAAATGGTTAAAATATTCTTTAGTGCATGATTATTCTAAAATATTGGAGAAGGCAATGGCAACACACTCCAGTACTCATGCCTGGAAAATCCCATGGACGCAGGAGCCTGGTGGGCTGCAGTCCATGGGGTCGCTAAGAGTTGGACACGACTGAGCGACTTCACTTTCACTTTTCACTTTCATGCATTGGAGAAGGAAATGGCAACCCACTCCAGCGTTCTTGCCTGGAGAATCCCAGGGATGGGGGAGCCCGGTGGGCTGCCGTCTGTGGGGTCACACAGAGTCAGACATGACTGAAGCGACTTAGCAGCAGCAGCAGCATTCTAAAATATGGTTATTCCATAGTAACATGCCAGCCAGTTTTACCTCCCCAGAGCCCCAGAATGAATGTTTCATTATGTGCCTCCATTCAGCCACCATTCCTTTTTCAAGGATTTTTTCAATTCCTCTGAATAAGTGAGTAAGGCTTAGATTTCCCAAGCCTTTCACTTGATAACTGTGTGTCTCCTCTGGTTGGCTTCTTCTTCTTTTTTTTTTTTTTTTTAATTTGGCTGAGTCGAGTCTTAGTTGTGGTGCCAGGGCATGTGGGATCTTAATTCCCTGACCAGGGATTGAACCCATGTCCCCTGCTTTGCACAGTGGAGTCTTCACCACTGGATCGCCACGGAAGTCCCTCTGGTTGGTTTTTTGATCTGGCTAGTTCCCACTGACCTTGCTGCCTATTCTTACCCATATTTCTTTCCTCACTGGTTTGACCTTGATTGAATCTGAGAACTCTCCTCAGACGTGACTCTAGGCACACTACTTCCCACTTTTGTACCCTCTTTCACACCCTCTTCAATCTGGGCTCTGCTCCCTATGATTGAAATGATTTCCTGTCAGACATTCTTTAATTTGGAGATCATGATCTGCCTGCTTCTAGCCTGTGACCATGTCATGTACCCGGTTAGATATTATTGGAAAGATTATGAAATGATAACTTGGTATCAGTTGTGAGTAATGAGTTCTTTTTCTTATATTGAACATTAAGACCATTCCTCAAGCTTAGGTTTTGAGATTTGCACACCATAAAACTCATCACTCATAGAGAAATGAAGGAAATGTTCTGTAAGTCACTATATAGTTGAGAGGAAAGGGCATTCATATTAGATTTCTTTATTTAATGCAGAACCTTGAGTTATTACCCCTCTCCCAATTGTTTCCTAGTTTACTTATGTGTTTTTTAATACATTGGCAAGTATACATAGTTCTTACCTGTTTTCCCCTGAATTTTTTATAAATACAGAAAAGAGAACAGCATCTTAACTTAAAATGAAGGAAGGGTCTAATGTATCTTGAGTTTCCTCAGTAGCCCAAAGGGACAGTTTTGCCAGCGAGAACTGTGGCAAGGTTATCCCAGATGTAGACTGTCTGTACTATGCAGAGGCTCAGAACTCTTCTGAAGCTTCCTCATTGTCCAGGACAGCTGAATTATGACTCACCATACAGGGCCTAACCTCCCACGAGGTTAACAGACCTCAGTCCTCTATTATATGCCAAGAATTATGCTTGTTCCTGGTAACAAGATATGGTTCCTTCCAGCACTTAAGGAGTTCATAAACTAGTGATAGAGGAAGATGCACAAACAGATCAATGAAGAATTAATAATGCTTTGACTTTATCTGAATTTTTATTAATATATTTATATACTACACCCTGTTTAAAATGGGAATAGACATTTAAGAGCGAGCTAGTGATGTAAAGAAATCCACAGTAATGTGATACTGTGTAAGTTATTTAGACAGTTAATGCTGGAAATATTTGTACTCTCAAAGAAGCTTGTCAATGGAGATGAACCTCTCATTCTTTTGGTTACTTATAAAATGTATAGAGGTGTGTGTATTCTCTCTTCTAACAGGGGTTAGTAACTTGGGGAGAGGGTGCTACAGATTAAGGTCCTACTTCAGTGGCAGGTCCATCTGATCTCCCCTTCAGGTCATATTCTCAAGCAGGATAAGATGGGGATAAGATGACTAAAACAGTTTTCTTCCTTTGCTTACTCACAGCCCTATAATAGGCTTCTGCTGGGCTTCCTTGGTTGTTTTCATCATCACTTTCACCACCAGAGCTCAGAGAAACCTTCTGATGAATCAGGGGTTCTGGAAATGATGCAGAAAAGTACTGACTTTTAAAACATAATAAAGAACACTTATTTAGGGCTCACTGTGAACTCATTGCTTAAAATATCCTGTGTAACCTTTACAACCACTCTGAAATTGGTTGGGGTTTCCCAAGTGGCTCAGTAATAAAGAATCCACCTGCTATTCAGGAGACAGGGTTCAGTCCCTGGATGGGAAGATCCCCCAGAGGAGGAAATGGCAACCCACTCCAGTATTCTTGCCTGGGAAATCCTATGGACAGAGGAACCTGGGAAGGCTACAGTCTATGGTGGTCACAAAAGAGTCGGACACAACTCAGCAACTAAACAACACAACAACATGAAACTGGTATTGACAAACTTCAGGTGTATCCAAAATAAGTCTGTGTCAGATTGTGATAGTTTTAGATTTCTTATGTCTTTAGATTCGTCTTGGCACCCAACATAAGGCAGTTCAACACAATGCCCTTGCCCTAAACAGCTCCAGATGCCAGGAATTGGCAAATTACTACTTTGGTTTCAATGGATGGTCAAAAAGGATCATCAAGGTAAACTCTGTAGATTTTCTTTGACCAACCAGGCCCCTTTCAACATTGAACTCCTAGACTTTAGAAAGAAAACTAGAACTGGGCTACAGGGAGGAGATGGGAGAGGCTTCCCTGTGGAAGTATCTGAGCATGGCCATGCCACCTAGAATTCGCGATCATCTCAATGACTTGAATGGCGGTGTCCATAATTTTCTCCAGTATTTGTGTGATGTATAATAAAAAGTAGTTCTCTGTACCTAGTAATTCATTTGCAAATCTCACTTGATTTTGAAGCTATAGGACACCTCAACTATTAACTGGGATTGATGGAGTTTTTTATTTTTCAAAACAGAATATTTTGAAGTATAACCTTTAATTCAAAATCCTAACAGCTTCAGGATCTTTCTGACCCTGAAGAAGAAAGGGAAAATGGAGATATTGTGGCACCTCTTCAGAAGCAAAGCCTGAAGTTCTTCTGTGCTTTAGAGGTGGTGTTGCCATCATATGAGTGCAGAAGTCCAGGAGTTGGCATAGCTGAGGAACCTTTGGATAACTTGGAAGAAGGTCTGTTTTCCTTTCTTTCTGAAACTTGCCTTTTCACATACATCATCACCATCACCTTTGCCAAGCAACTGAAGTCCTGGGCAGAGTTTTTCTGCTTTGCCACATAGGTTTTTAACTTAGGCAATACTTGACAGGACCTTAAACTTTAGAGTTTTAGAACTGACTGCCAGGAAGGAGGGAAAATTAAGGTGTTTTATTTTTTCCCATTTTTGGCTAGTAATTTGTTTTCTGCTAAAATAGTCCTTCAAATACAGATCTCTTGTGGCCTTCAGTTATCCCAACAAAATCATTGTCTAAAGATTTAAATAAGCTCTTGTGTAAAGGTTCAGTCCTTTGCCTCCTATGAAAGGGCTTGAGTGGAGAAAGTCAAATGTAGATCCCTGGAAAGGGGATTCCCATTGGTATGGATTCCCATGGCACTTGGGCTTCAGTCAGAAGCAGGGCTATTAGCAAAGGGAGTGGAGGAGGCCCCACCATCCACCTGAGTGAGTGATGTCTGGGGAGAGGCCAGATCATCTGTCTCACTGTGTAGAATCCAGCCCTCTCAATGCAGGAGTCTGTCTGCAGGAGCGTGGCTGTAGCTTGTCCATGTGGAATCTGTGAGTAATGTGAGATTTGTGTCGCTTTCTTGGCTTGCATCTCCCATCTAGTATTTCAGGAACTTCAAGAATAGATGTGAGCAGGAAAACCGTGCCCTGCCAGAACATAACTACATCATAGCCATTCAACCATACCCCTTAATCACTAAGATAATGATCTAAGAATCACGGGTGCATTTTTAATTTTTAAACATATAACCTAGAAATCAGTTATCCAGGTAGGCATTTCAAATTCATTTGTTTTGGTTGGATTTAGGGCCATTATCACTCCTTATGAAAAGGAAGAATACCCAGAAGCTTGCTATTCAGAAGGCTATGACAGATGCATTCCAGAAACTGCAGATTGTGGTTTTAGGTAAGACTTTTTTTGATTGTCCTTAAAAGTACTTCAGTTTCAATGAGCAAATAAACTTATTTGAAAAGTTCATTGGATGAAAATAATGGTTATCTAAAACACTACATAGAGATTTCCCTGGTGGTCTAGTGTCTAAGACCCTGTGCTCCCAATACAGGGGGCCTGGGTTTGATCCCTCATCAGGAAAGTAGCGTGTGGCTCCCACATGCCGCAACTAAAGATCCTGCATGCCACAACTAAGACCTGGCACAGCCAAGTAAATAGATACATAAAAAGTAAAAAAATAATGTTTAAAAATAAATAAAACACTACATACTCTTTCATTTACCAAATGCTTTCATAGCAATGGTCTCAAATTTGTTCTTTGTGGCATTTATGAGAAAAATGACACAAGTATTATTGTCCCCACTATTTAGATGTAGACTGACTTGCCTCAGTTCATATAGAAAGTGTCTGATCTGGTTCTTGTTTCTCGATTGCTGACTTATCCTACAGAATGGTATGGTGACTATAAACCTTGGACACCTGTGTTTGAGTCCTGACTTTGTCTCTTAGATTTTTGTTGTTGTTGCAATTTTAGGTTTTCTAGCCAGAGAGATTTGAAGGTGTTAAATATCTCTAAGCTGCAATTTCTTTATCTATAAATAGGGTTAGTAATTCAGCTTACCTTGTGGGGGATATTGTAAGAGTAAATTAGATGATGAATGTGGAAGTCTTAGAACCATGCCTGGAACATAGTAAGCAGACAAAATATTTTGACTATTATTATTATCATTGTTGTTTCCTTGAAGAGTTGATTAGATTATAGTTTTGGAATCGATTTAATTTCAGTTTTCAGTTCTGATATATTGGGTGAATATGATTCTTATATACATTTTTGTGAGCCTTGAATGTGATCATGCTATTGAATAGCTTGATTATGTACCCTATTGAGTTATATAGGGTGAGAATGTCACAGGCTGTGCCCAAAGGAAACTTCATGGTTGGTAGATCCCTGGAACAGAATTGCTCCCCTGTTTCACAGCCCTGCAGGCTTAAGGACTGAGAAATGCTAGCTAAGTTGTCAGAGACTATTTGCTTGTCAGAGTTGGCCTTGGACTGGTGTCAACCTTCCAGCCTGGGCAGTCGTTCCAGTGCAGTTTGACTTCCCTGGTCACCAGGCAGAATCTCCATGAGCTGTCAATTCTGGTAACAACCTTTGAGAACAAAACTAACTGTCTAGGTTGTTTGCCTATCCCTAATATGCAAATGGTGTTCCTTATATGCACTCAAAATTCCTTAAACCGAAAAGCCTGGTGGCTGTAGTTTGCCTTGAGGGAAGCTGTGTAGTCCAAAAGGTACATAGGCCAGTAAAATTCTCTCTCCAAAGCTTTGTTCATTGCATCTGGTAGAATTTTGGTCCCAAGTAGTAGACGCTTGCCTTGCTTCTAATATGAAGTTTCCTGTATAGTCCAGTGGTATCTATCCCCGGTTTGAACTCACTTTGACCCCTCTTTAATGCCTTCCTATTTAATCATGGTGTGATTGAACGTTTTTGTTTTCACAGCTTTTACTGCCTCATTCCTTAGTTCTTATTTCTAAGATCATAAAGGTTTTTGAACCAAAGTTGACACTTCTCTTACATATTTTTTCAGAAATAGTAATGATATGTGTCAGATGAGGGAACTGCTAGGAAAATGCTCTCGTTTTCTGCTTTTAGAAATAAAAAGAATGTCTAATTATTGGATGCTACCATTGTGCACAGGAAGTTTTGGAACAAAATTTCTGAATTGATGTTAGTTAACTCTATTTCAGAAAGTGGTAAAATAGCTGTGACATATAGATCCTGTGAAGAGGTCACAGATACTAGAACCGAAGAGGAACTACAGGGTTTAATTCAAGTACGTGGAGAAAAAGACTCAAGGGATACAAAGCCAGGGTAGCCATAATTCAAAACAACGAGAAGATTCTTGGCATGTCTTCTCAGCTCCATCATCCTTAGGGAAATGTGAAACTCTGAAACTGCTATTGAGGCAGAGAGTTTCTAGGACTTTTCCTGATGTCCTGAGCCTTCTCTCTGACCCCTTATTTGAAATTTGGAGAGCAGGGTTGAGGCCCATAAGGTACTTGTACAGTTGTGGACACAGGAGGAGACACAGGCCTCTTAGAACTCACCTCGAACAGAATTGCGGGCATTTGGGAACAAAGTAATTATGGCTTTAATTTGCTGTGATTATGCTACAGTGTGTGAAAACTGTATTAATGTATTCATGCCTTTCAAATAAGATGTTTTACCTAGATCTCACGTGTATTTTATGTGAAATATTTTGCTGAAGGACCTTTCTGTAAACCAATTATATGAATGCCTCAAATCAGGGATTCAGTTGTCAAAGTAACTTCTAAAAGAAGATATTAATGTACTGCATATAGGATTTAAAAAAAAAAAAAGAGCAAAAAATGTGTTTCATGTCATTGAGAACTTAATTTGGGGCTAGATTTCTGATTATTTAACCCATCCCAATGTTGCAAAGTTTGTTTTGAAGAGAAGTAGAGAAAGGTGGTTATGTTCTGAAAAACATAAAAAGTTTGAAAGTTTTTCCTTCACAAAATAATTATTTTAATTCAATTTAAATCAAATAAGTCACGGAAACTTCAAACATATCAAACATTGGGCTTTTAGAAGGCTAGCTTCCTGTGAAATGAGAGAGGAAAGGATTCGGTATTGATGCTAAAGATTTTGGAAACCTGATGATAAAAACAAATCCATTCCTAAGTGAGGCCAATCGTGGAATCAGTTCCATTTAGAAACCATTATGTTGGACAGCGGGAATAAGAAGCAGCTCCTTTTCTCTTGGAGTTCAGATGTTAGAGGTCATGCCAAACAAAAAGGATAGATTATTTAAAAGGACTGTGAAGAAAGTAAACTGCGTGCTTAGTTACAGTATTTCAAGAAAATTACTTAACATGCTGACTTCTAACATCTTACGTGTTTTCTCCGTGCGTCTGCACAGAGTAGGGCTCTGTAAAGTGACACTGCAATGTTTTCTAGATTAATGGCTGTGCGGAAACAAGGTGGGATGGGGCACGTTTTCGCATGGTAATGTAAAGGGCCTTTCACTTGGTTGGACATTCTTTCCCAGAATGACTTGCTCACTTGCCCAAAGCCTCTCCTACAGAAATTTTGAAGTCATCACTGATTTGGTGGTAACCCCTAATAGCAGAGTGGTGAATTAATGACCAGACCTGAGTACTGAGAGTTTAGAGGATAGAGCAACATTTTAGAATAACTTTAAAATTGTCAGGTGTGTTCCCCTCCCACCACCCTAACTGGTGCTGCTCATTTGGCAGGTCAGCTGCTTTTCCTGGAAGCCGTGTGGCCAAGGGGAGGAAGAAAGCCTCAGACTTCAGCTTTGAGGAGGAAGAGTTCACAGTGCCAGAACTGGACTGCTGCTGCTGCTAAGTTGCTTCAGTCGTGTCCGACTCTGTGCGACCCCATAGATGGCAGCCCACCAGGCTCCGCCGTCCCTGGGATTCTCCAGGCAAGAACACTGGAGTGGGTTGCCATTTCCTTCTCCAGTGCACGAAGGGGAAAAGTGAAAGTGAAGTCGCTCAGTCGTAGCAATTCTGAATTTCCTGGATGCTTGGCCTCTGGGGCTTCCTTGGGAAACTCTGCATCCCCTTGCACCCCTGCATCCCCTTGCACTCCTCCCCCAACCCCTGGGCTGCCAGCGTCCAGGGCCATTTAGGTCTGCAGCCCAAATCCTGCCTGGTTGCGTGGAGCCAGGGAGGGGCTGGCGGAGGCTGGGGAGAGGGCCCGGCCGGAGGTCACTGTCACCTGTGCGAGAGGAAGGATGGCTTGGTTTGCGCCCTGGTGACTGGGAAAAAGGCGCACTCAGATGGCGCAGATTGGTTCGAACCTAATAAAGGTGGCGTAAATAAAGGGCAAGAGTACTGGAGAGGGGTGTCATTGCCTTCTCCGGCATATGGTATATATACCCATGGATGGAGGAGCCTGGTAGGCTATAGTCCATGGGGTCGCTAAGAGTCGGACACGACTGAGCGACTTCACTTTCACTTTTCCCTTTCATGCACTGGAGAAGGAAATGGCAACCCACTCCAGTATTCTTGCCTGGAGAATCCCAGGGACGGCGGAGCCTGGTGGGCTGCCGTCTATGGAGTCGCACAGAGTCGGACACGACTGAAGCGACTTAGCAGCATCAGCAGCAAATAAAGGGCTGGATGTGGCGCGGGGGAGGGGCGCGCTGTTGCTAAGGGTGCGTGCGCATCGCGAGCTCACATAACTGTTAGGCGCCCGTGTCACGGTTCCTCCTTACCTGGCAACCGTTGTGGCTTTTGGTTCAGGCAGCTCAGCCTCTGGAGTGGGCCCAGGGCCCTCTCCAGTTGACCCCCGACCCCCCAGGGCTGACTGAGCCCTGGTCTTCACCCTCCTCTGACCTCCCGCCCGAATTGCCCCATGCACTCACACCCCAGGCAGACCCGGGGGGCTTTAATTACTTGACTTATTCCTCTCCAGGCTACATGTTGGCCCTGCCTCATGAGGATTTGCCGGAGACTCTGGTTCCATACCTGGACTCGGATTCAGCTGGAGAGCTGTTGGCAGAGCGAGGTAAGTTTGCTATTCTACAATAATGTTTTTAAGTGTATAATAGGTTAAAATACATGGGAAAACAAAGGAAACTGACCATATTGAAACACTGACTATTTTTCAGAATAGTTTAAAAGTTAGTGATATAGTAATAAATATGCTTCTTTTAGCACATTAAATAACAAGATAGTAGTAGGTCAATAAATACTATACCTCGGGATAGTGATGTGAATAAATGATATTTTGAGTTTTAACCTTTTGTTTGTCAACGATTCCTTATCTTCATTCTCCTCCTTACTATATTGTTCCCTCTTCTCCAGTCTTTTACTTATAATCACCCCTATTCTTTTTCCTTCTCTATGTTTTACCCCATCATTTAATTCCTTAACATCTACTCTTCTCCTGTCTTTGCTCCATCCTCTTTACAGCAACATGTCCCTCTCCCCACCTCATTGGTGGTGAAACAACAAATAGTGAAGAGTAGAGATTCCAGAGCTGAACTGCCTGGGTTTGAACCCAGGTCTGTTATTTGTTAGCTTTGTGACTCAGTTTCCTCATGTGTAAAGTGGGAATGATGATAGTCATCATCTCATAGGATTGTTGTGAGATTTAGATGAGTTAATACATGTAAAGCTCTTACATCAGTGCCTAACATATATGGGCTTTCCTGGTGCCCCAAATGGTTAAGAATCTGCCTACAATGCGGGAGACCCAGGTTTGATCCCTGGGTCAGGAAGATCCCCTGGAGAAGGAAATTGCCATTTCCAGTATTCTTGCCTAGAGAATTCCATGGACAGAGGAGCCTGGCAGGTTCCATGAGGCCTCAAAGAGTCGGACCCAACGGAACGACTAACACACACAATACTTGTGAAACTCTTACGTCAATGCCTAGCATATATGTTAGTGTTAGCTATTATTATATTCAGTTCCTCAGTTACATCTAGAACTCATCTTTGTCCCCTGACTTTCTATGTATAGCACCCATTTTGTGCCCAACACAGGGCTAAGTACTGTGGGTGCCACAGAAGTATAACATTGTCTGCAGAACATGACAATGATAGGTGAGAAGAAAGGGGATGTGCTTTAGAAGGGAGATAATATGCAGTTAAGCATTAAAAGAGATACAGATATGTGCTGTAGTTCACCAGAACCTGTAATTATTATGGTGTGGAGGTCAGGGAAAGCTTCGTGGATAAGTTAAAACTTCAGCTGGGACTTAAAACATTGGCTGTGATTTGTTAAAGAAAAAACAGCACGGTCTCGGCAAATGTGTGCCTGCGAGGATGATCAGGATTTCATAGGTTAGTCTGGCTGTAAAAAGAAGTGGGTTGGTGGTGGTGGTTTAGTAACTAAGTCATATCTGACTCTTCCTGACCCTGTGGACTGTAGCCCACCAGGCACCTCCACCCATGGGATTTCCCAGGCAATGGAATGGATTGCCGTTTCCTTCTCCAAGGGATCTTCCTGACCCAGGGATCAAACCCATATCTGCATTGGCAAGTGAATTCCTTATTGCTGAGCCACCAGGGAAGCCCAAGAGAACTGGGTTAGAGAACAATGAAAGCTACGATTATGAAAAACCTTGGCTGTGCTAATGGAGGTTTGAAAGTTATGATGTAAGATATGCGGAGCCACTGAACGTTTTCAAGCAAAAAAGACAAATGATTAAAACAAGAGAATTATTTAAGATTCCATATGTAGACTGATCTTGAGAGGAAAGCTTGATTCAGGGAGACCAAATAGAATGGTCTAGCAAAATCTAGCGGTAGAGTGAGAAAGGGCTGAATTAGAGTGGTGGTGAGAGGAGTAGAAAGAAAATCATGAGAGCATGACAAAGGTAAAACCAACTAGATGTAGTCATTGACTAGTGTTGGGGGACTTGGATATGCGGGAAAGAGAAAAATTGTGTATGTTGATGGGGCTTCGGAAGTGGCAGTAGTGGTAAAGAACCCTCCTGCCAAAGCAGGAGACATAAGAGACACGGGTTCATTCCCTGGGTTGGGAAGATCCCCTGGAGAAGGAAATGGCAACCCACTCCAGTATTCTTGCCCAGAGAATTCCATGGACAGAGGAGCCTGGCGGGTTGCAGGCCATGGAGTCGCAGAGTTGGACATGACTGAAGCGACTTAGCATGCATGCACGATGGGGAGAATGATAGTGGTATAACAGGTGGAAATACAGCATTTGGGAAGGAGAGCTGGTTTCAGGAAGATGAGTTCCATTTTAAGCATTTAAGGTTTGATCCCTGGGTTGAGAAGATCCCCTAGAAAAGGGAATGGCTACTCACTCCGGTATTCTTGCCTGGAGAATCTCATGAACAGAGGAGCCTGGCGGGCTGTAGTCCAGAGGGTCACAAAGAATTGGACTAAGCACACACACTGGGAAGCTGTGGGAATTAGAGATATGTTTTTTCTGTGTTTGAATATTCCCCACAAGGTGGCCATGGTTCTTTTACCTATTCTCTTCATTCCTTTCCTGCCTATTCAAAGATACGACCTGTGTTTCTTCACAGAAATTTCCAAGGAAACTATATTTCTTACATTGATGAAAAAATATGGAAGGCATACCGTTGGGCTGAGAAACTGTGAGTATATTCTCTCAAAATGTGAATACAAACTGCTAACTGTCTTTTAAGATCCTTCTTAGTCCAGAATTTTGAGGTCAATAGCTGTGAGAAAAGGTATTTCCCCTTTCATCTCCCAAAGCAACCTATTAATTGAAATTCTGTGTTTATTTTAAAAATTAAATTTGGCAGGTCCTCTTTAAAATCAGTCATTTATTTTCCATTATATGAGTATTGCATGATTATATTCTCACTATGTAAAAATAACAGGTATAGTGAAAACCCTCCTTGCTCCCTAAACCCTATTCAAGCTGCTTTAAGTTTAGTATATATCCTTCCAGACTCTTTCCTATACATTTGAATACATATATATTTCCAGATAACCAACAGATAGGTTTGTTGTATGATTTTCTTATCTTCTTACATAAATGAAACATCGTGCAAGTTGACTCTTTCATTTCATGATATCTTAGGTTTCTTTCATTCCTAGTACATAGAGGGTTACCCCATTCATTTCAACTCCTGCGTAATATTCCATAGTATAAATGTATCACAGTTTAATAATGCCCCTATTGAAGGATGTTTGTATGTCCAGTTTTCTTGTTGCATGCATTAATGCAATGAATATCTTCACACAGTCACCTTTGTGAATCTGGTCAGGTATTTCTGTAGAATAGCTATCTAGAAATGGGATTGTTGGGGTGAAGACTATGTAGATATAATTTTTTAATTGCCCTCAAAAATGTTGTGCCAGCTTCTACTCCAATCAACATGCCATGATGACATTCATTTCCCCCACATTCCTTCTACTACTGGATAGTCTCCACCCTCTCCCCTGCTCTTTTTTTGGCCGATCTGATGGGTGAATCAAAGAGGTCTGATCTGAATTTGAATTTTTCTAATCACTTATGAATTTAAATATCTGTATATGTTTACTGGAACATTTGTCTTTCTAAATTGTCTGTCCTTGGTCCATTTTTCTGTTACTGTTATTTTTTATTGATTTGTAGAAAAAGTCTGCTTAGATACATAAGTGATTTTGGAAAAAAACATTCAAAGTAATTAACTAGTATTTTTCATGACCGTTTGTGGTCATATCATTCATTCAACTTGAATAGACCAGTCATAAATGAATTCTGAATTAATAATAAAAGACATAACAGTCAATCTGAAAATAGGGATTATGACTACCCTTAGAGACATGTTTACTTAGTCTGACTATCTTATTGGTAAGGAAAAAATGCTAGAACCAGGCAATTTAAAAAAATTTACAGATTTCGTACCTACAAAATGTAGTTTCTATTTCCCATGACAGTATCTAACTTGGAGGTTTTATTTCCCAAACTTGTGAGAAGAATGAAAGTCATTTGGCACAAGAACTAGATTAACATTAGTTTCCTCTGAGGAGCAGAGGGGAATGGTAGACGTTTGGATTGTGTACTATATATCTTTGGGATTTGGAGCCATGTGAATATATACTACATATTTTGTAAAAAAATAAATTGAAATTCAAAAGTTAATTGTTAAAAAGCCTGTGTTTGGGAAGTGATACAGTGTAACATGAATCTGGTAAGATCTGAAGATTTCTTTCTTTTTTTTTCTTTGTTTTGCCATACATTGACATGAATCCACCATGGGTGTACATGTGTTCCCCTTCCAGAACCCCCCTTCCATCTCCCTCCCCATCCCATTTCTAAGTCAGCTTGAGGTTTATACCTTATAAGCAGAGGTTCCTATCTTGGTGGCAGTGGTTCCCCAGGGCGGAAGTTTTTAATCTCCCTCCTAATCCCCCGTGTATGTCTCTTTGGCGTATAATATAATCTACAGAAGCTTATGTTCTTGGGATAATGTTTTTAAGTGTATAATAGGTTAAAATATATAGGAAAACAAAGGAAACTGACCATATTGAAACACTGACTATTTTTCAGAATAGTTTAAAAGTTAGTGATATAGTAATAAATATGCTTCTTTTAGCACATTAAATAACAAGATAGTAGTAGGTCAATAAATATTATACCTCGGGATAGTGATGTGAATAAATGATATTTTGAGATATCTGCAACATACATGTGATATGAAATGGTGTGTGATTTCTACTGGGGACCAAGTTAGCTACTGCTGATCTACTGCAATTTGTTGCCTATATTCATAATGGAAGGAACTGCTGATTTTATTGAGAGATTGTGAAAATTGAGATGTAATTTTGTTTCCCGTCCAAGTTTAGCCCTCTGAATTCAGTCTCCTCTGTTTATAGACCTCTGCCCTAAAAGGATGGCCCACGAATGGAAACTGCACGTATACTCTCACATGTGTTCAAGACAGTGCAGTTTTCTAGGGGAAAGGACATTGTTTTTATGAAATTCTCAATGGATTCTTATCTCAAAAGATTTAGTCACAAATGTAGGGGAGAAGACATTTCTTTTCTTGTACTTATCCTCATGAATGATGGCAAATGGATGATTTGTTTTAAATAAAAGTATCAGATAGTTGATAACCCGTCACTTTCTAAATTCATTCATAAATATTTTTTGAGTGTCTCCTATGTGCCATGAACTGTTTTACATGCTAGGGAGACAGGCCCCCAAACAAAACAGACCAAGTATTCCAGTTCTCAGGGGATATGTATAAAAATAAGTAAGTAAGTATAATAGATAAATAGATATAATTTTAAGCATTGATGAGTCCTTTGGAGAGAAAGAAAGTAGAGAAAGTCGAGTAAATCACTTCTAGAATGGCCTACTGTTTGCATTATATGTATAGTTGAGTCAAACACTGAGGCCTCTCAGTTTCCTAGAAGTTTCGGAATGTAGAGAAGGATAATTGTCTATGAATATAGAACCAAGAATGAATGTGAAACTTAGAAGATTGCCTTAGACAAGAACCCTGGTTAGAAGTAAAACATGGATGTTTCTTAAACGTTACTTCATGCCTGGTTTTGATATTTTCATGGCGTGAGAAAGTTTTCGATCTGGCTTTAACTCTTGATTCCCCATAGTTTTAAATTTCTTGCCTCAGTCAGAATGAATATTTGAAGTTCTACAGATCAGTATATTTTATTTCAGTTAGTTGCTTATTTGAAGCTCCTTTTGGGGGTACTTTTTGGTGACTGACATTCTCATTCTAAACTTTACTTCTAGGTTGAATTTATTACTGTCATTTTTAAAAATTTTACTATCCTGCCAGCCAAACAAGTTCACAAAAAGGAACTCCATTACTTTAAAATACATATTCTTGGTTACTCTCTGTCCTCCCACAATATTCAAATTCCAACTAGTTTGATATGGGCATCAGCCAATCAAAGAAGACAGTGCCATGAAGAGTTAATGATCAGCCCCATCTCTTCACTGTCTGATTGAGTCCTTGTCAGCGTTCAGACTTATAACTAGTACATACGAGTTTCACTTCTGTCTTGACCTTTTTCATATATCATTATTTGCTGTGACTTTTGTAAATCACCTATGGTGTACACAGTTTTGTTACACAATGCAGGGAGGTAGAGTTCTTTCCAACTTTCGAAGTTATGAAAAGGATTACTATAAATGTCGTTGGGCATATTGATTTGAGCTTCCCAGGTAGAGCTAGTAGTAAAGAACCCCCCTACCAATGCAGGAGACATAAGAGATGCAGGTTCGATCCCTAGGTTGGGAAGATCCCCTGAAGGAGGAAATGGCAACTCACTCCAGTATTCTTGCCTGGGAAATCCCATGGATGGAGGAACCTGGCGGGCTACAGTCCGTGGAGTCGCTTCTGTCTTGACCTTTTTCATATATCATTGTTTCCTGTGACTTTTGTATATCACCTATGGTGTACACAGTTTTGTTACGTGATGTGGGGAGGTAGAGTTCTTTCCAACTTTCGAAGTTATGGAAAGGGTTACTATAAACGTCGTTGGACATATTGATTTGTTTTTTCATTTTGGATCATTTCCGTGGAAATATGAAACCACTACTTAACAGAGGTGAGGAAAGAATCAGTCTTAGCACCATCTGTTGACCATTCCCTCTTCACCTGTCCGTCATTGCTGTTCTTTCTAACAAGGTGAATTTCAAATTGAGGTCAGGATCTTTGAAGCATTTTCAGGACTCCAAGAGTTCTTTGTGGGAATTCTGTGGGAAGAAAGTCTTCTGTGTTTTTGTTTTAGTGATCCTTTAAAAATGTGCATGCCTGTATTCTATATAATATGAACCACCTTATAATTGAGTTGCAGAGTTTCCAGGTAGTGATACTTTAATTCTCATAAGGTATGAGTAAAGAATTAATTTATGAGATAGAATCAAGCTATGAGGTGGAATTAATATAAATATGTGACCAAGATGCACTATGAGTGAAAACCAATGTTTTAAATGCAGAACTCAGTGAAAATATTCACAAGGCAACATAGCATATGCTCAGATCCCCAAGACTCCTGAAGGATGTACCACTGTTAACATCACAAGGAAGGGGATTCTTGCAGGCAAGAGAAACTGACCTCTGACATCTTTATAGAGTTTCTTCTGTACTAAAGTCAGAGAGAGAGCTGTGATTGGAAAGGTCTGCCCGGGGACTCCTCAGATGCTGACAGGATTCTTTTCTGACATGAGTGGTATCACACAGGGATTTGTTTCATAATTATTAAACTGAACAATTGTATACATTTTATGCATATTTTTAAAATATTCAAATAATTTTCAAAAACGTTTTACTAGAGGAAAAAAATCAAATGGCTTCATTTGCAGCCCTGATACAGTTCTGTGTGGAACTTCCCAATAAGGTTTGGGAAAAGAGAAGAGGGAAGGACTCCTCTGCAATGTTGGTGCGGCCCACAGTTGGATTCTAACAGAAATCCTGTGATCTAGAGAGTAGGCATTAACTATATGATCTGTATGATTTGGTGGGAAGAGTGGATGGAGTGTGTGTGTGTGATGGAGAGAGATGGACACAGCAAAAGATGTGAGGAGAAAGGTTTAAATGAAAACAGAGCAGAAATCGCCATCCCTAAATTAAATAAGAATTAGGGTGTTTAGATGGCACCATTACTTAGCTTCCTCTACTTACAGAAGTACTGTGTAGTAAATGGTTGTAGTTATTTTGTGTTTTGATTGAGAAATAACCTTTTCATTTTTCAGAATTCTCAGTGAAAATTCTTTGACTGAATTACGCAAAGACTCATTTGAAGGCTTGCTATCCCTCCAATATTTGTAAGTTAATTAGTGAATCATATTTATTTATGAGATCTTCTCTATAAAGTAACTACGGGGTTCAAAACAGATAGTCTCTTCAATTTCTTCCACCCATACAATTCTATAATTTTGTAAGTCTGTGTAGGGCCCTAGCCCATCTCTACCATTAAATACCCCCTATTCATTTTTTAGTTTAATTATTTAGACAAGATATAGATAGGAAAATACCCTTTAGTTGTAGAGGAAAAGTAGTAATGGGATCTGAGCAATTATAGCCTCCCATGTGAACCTTATATATAAATGTTCATATACTATCTGCTTATATTTTTTTCATGACTCAAATCTGGCCCATGGTCCATTTTTATACAGCCTATAAGTTAAAAATGATATTTAAAGGGTTGTAAATGAAAAAACAAGAGGGAGAAACAAAGAAAATATGCGACAGAGACTGTGTGGCGTGCAAAGCCTAAAATATTTACTCCCTGGCCTTTTTGGAAAAGGTTTGAAAAACTTGTTTTAGTAAAATGAGAAGAATTAAACTTAACTTCAAATTGTCACCCACAGGAAAGAAAATATAGAGCACTTACATTAGTGTGAATGCCATTAACTCATAATTTTGATAACTTAATCTAAGCTAAAACTGGATCAGATGCTATTAAAGCAATGCTGTTTAAATGGAACCTTAAAGGGCCATTGGTATGATCACATAGACATCTTGGGAAGAATAAGCTTGCAAGAGGAAAGTGAGAGAAAGATAAAACACAGGAAAATGTTAAGTATTTAACATTTAACACTAAAATGTTAAATATTAGATGAACTATGTAAACAGTCCTTTGTCAAGAACACATGAAGTTGTCAAAAGAACAGACTGTTGTTAAGGATTTCATGCAGGAATTGCATGAAATTAAAAATGTTAAAGATGATGGATAAGTGGTATATTTAGAAATGTCTACACTAAATAAACATATCAGAAATGCCCCTAACTTCACTAGGTACAAAACAAAAATCTCTCCAGCCTCTATTTATTGGCCACACTGTGTGGCTTGCAGGATCTTAGCTCCTCCACCAGGGATTGAATCCAGGCCCCTGGCAGAAGTGCTGAGTCCTAACCACTGGACCTCCAGGGAATGCCCTCTCTAGCTTCTTTATCCAAGAAGAAATGCTTGCATAATGTTTCTGTTTATTTAGGGATAAGGAGATACCGTGTTCTTTGCTTTAAAAGCTCAGTTTTTGTCCTTTGTCCATGGCATCCAAGATGTGTATGTTATTAACCCTTATTAAGCCAATTTATGATGCTGTTTAACAAGTAGAGTATTTTTGCAAATAGAAAAGAGTTAAGGGAGATGGGTATATAAAGAATCTCACCTCACCCTAACAATAGTTCTTTAATTATCAAACCTTCAAAGCCTTAGGGGCAACTGTTTTCTTTTCTTCTGTCTGCGGTCCAAACCTTACAAACATAGTTTGGAGAAAAACAAAGATAACTACTCAGTGGATTAGGCCCTTCATTACTTCTATGAAATACTTTATAAGTTGATTATTTCATGTTAGCATCCGTATACACATTCTTTTTTAAAAATGCCAATCAGTAAAAAAAGCTAAAAAAGAATATGCTAACCACTAAGCCTAGTGTTGGAAACACAAAAGTGGCTAAGATAGGATTCCTTCTGGCAATTCACGATCCCACAGAGAAAGCAAACAACTCAAACTCGAATGGCAAAGTGCGGCAGAGGCACAGAAGAGGGAGCCGTGAAGTAATAAAGCTACACTTCTCTTAACACAGTCATTTTCCTCTTACTCACTCCTTATTTGTTGACTTTATAAATATTTGAGTTTGCTTTATGTCCATACATTGGCTGCAAACATCACAGACAATGTGCATAAATAGGATTTAACCCATACATTCAAGGAGTTTTATGCTGAGAGAAAATGGCACGCAAAAATATCTTTCTTTTTTTTAAAAAAAGAAATGGATATGGGTAATGAGAGCTGTAAGTTGGTGTTGGAGCATAGAAGAGGGGAAAAAAAAGACTTCTAACTGGATCAGGGAAGATGTTGCTAAAGCAATGCTGTTTAAACGGAAATTTGAAGGGCCACTGGTATCATCAGATAGACATCTTGGGAAGAAGAAGCTTGCAAAAGAAAGTTGGGAGAAAGACAAAACACAGGAAAAACACTTTGAGTACCCATAGAGTTCCAGTGGGGAGAGTAGGAGATGAGAGCCAGGTTATCAAGGGCATTGGGGCCAAGCGACCATGTTACCACAGCAGTGCTCTCGGGCAGATTTGAGCCTGCAGCAGAGTCAATCACTTGGAAGGCTTGTTGAAACCCAAACGCCACCTCTGTAGTTAATGATTCAATCGGTCCAGAGTAGGGCTGAGTATTTGTCGCTTCAGTAAGTTCACAAACGGTGCTAGTATTTAAGGACCACTTCTGGAGATTGGCTCAGATGGTAAAGAATCCGCCTGCAATGCGGCAGACCTTGGTTCAATCCCTGGGTTGGGAAGAGCCCCTGGAGAAGGAAACGGCTACCCACTCCAGTATCCTGGCCTAGAGAATTCCACGGCCCGAGGATCCTGGCAGGCTACACAGTCCATGGGTTCGAAAAGAGTCGGACACAACTGAGCAACTTTCACTTTCACTTTCTGGAGAGCTAAACTAATGATCATGTAGAGGATGGCTTAGGAATGGAGAGAGCAGAGATAGAAACACCAGTCAGAAGACAGTTATACCCATCCAGGTGAAATGAGACGCAAGCCGATATCAATGGAAACAGGATAGTCAGCTATAGTCAAGAGTGGGTATTTTCCAATAAAAATCAATATGATAGAAAGTATAATACTGAATTAGGTCAAGTTACATATCATTGAGGGGAGTGACTTCCTTTCAGGTTGTATGAAAGGATATCTTTTATTTCTGCTAGTACTGAATTGGTCTAGAAAAACGGAACTAAATTGGGAGGTGTGTAAATATAAGAAAATTCTTTTTAATGTTAGAAATTGTAATTGGAGAATAAAAACTTCGAGCTCATAATCTAAAATTTGGAGAGGCTACAAAAGGTGGGAATCTAATCAATTCTGCTCTCAGGAGAGATTACCTCCAAAATCTATCAAGGCCTATAGTTGTAGCTCAAACGGTAAAGAATCTGCCTTCAAGGCAGGAGACCAGGCTTCGATCCCTGGGTTGGGAAGTTCCTCTGGAGAAGGGAATGGCAATCCACTCCAGTATTCTTGCCTGGAGAATTCCATGGACAGAGAAGCCTGGCGGGCTATAGTCCATGGGGTCGCAAAGAGTTGGACATGACTGAGCGACTAACACAGCCCATAGTGATAGCTGCCTTCTAGGTGATTATGACATAAACTTTAAAAAAGTTCTATAGTTATATATTTTATTTATAGAGATTTCTTGAGAGAGGTGAAGGCAGGGTTAGGGACTCTGGAAGGTTCAAATAACAATTCCTAAGTTTTGGAGTTTAGACCAAAGCTACTTACTTGTTTTGTCATTCTAACCTCTACTATTATTCCTATTAAATAGATATCTAATAGCTAATTGAGGCAATATTTTCCTTTTACTTTTCCTAGAGATTTATCCTGCAATAAAATACAGTCTATTGAAAGACGTACATTTGAACCACTTCCTTTTTTGCAGTTTATGTAAGTTACAAATATAACTTCATTATATTTGGAATTTTTAGAAAACTTAATTTTTATCAAATTAATTTGTTACTCATTTTGAAATATTATTAAAATTATATAACAAGTGCTTTTTGTCTCTGGCAAAGGTTAGTGTGAGAATTATTACACAGATCAGAGTGAATCGTTATAGAGCAGTGAGTGATTCCCAACCAGGGTAATTTTGCATGCAGTGACATTTGGCAATGTCTGGAGACATTTTTGGTTGTTAGAACTGTATGTGCTACTGGCATCTAGTGCACAGAGGCCAGAGATGCAGCTAAACATTCAACAGTGTACAGGAGAGCCCCACCACAAGATAGAATTATCCAGTCTCAAATGTCAATAGTGCCGCTTTTCTAGAGAAATAAAGATCACTTAACATAAGCACTTATTGAGCATTTACTAAATGCACCAAGTATATAATCATTAAAGTGTCAATCCTATTATCTTCCACAGTGAGATTTCTTTAGTGTATGGAGGGAGTACTGGTGTTATTTTCATCATATATAAATTAGATTTACTGCCAAAGGATAAGTGTTTTGAAAGAATATATATTTTTCTTCTTCTTTTGCTTGTGTCTTTTTCTGTAGAAATCTTGGTTGCAATTTACTCACAGAACTGAGCTTTGGAACATTTCAGGCCTGGCATGGAATGCAGTTTTTACACACGTTGTAAGTGAAATAGAAGATGAATACATGTATAAAACTGTGTGTAAAAACATCATACAGTTATTGGTTACCTGGGTGTAAGCCTAGTATGAATCCTGAAAAGTATATCTTGTGATCCTTTTTTTTTTTTTTTCTCAAATGAGGAAACTAAGGTACAAAGAGGCCAAGAGACTTGTCTAACTCCTATGTATGAAACGGTCTGGTTTCCATAGTACTGATCTTTGGGACAGGCAATAAAAGGCACCAAACAAAAACATTCAAATTAACACTGTCATGGAATCCCACTGATGCTGCTCCAATATAGGAAGGGTCCATGAAGTTCCATTTTTGAATTTAACTTTGATTCCTGCTCATGTGCAAAGTTCCTAACTGCTTAACGTCTATACAATGCACAGCTGCAAAGATCTAAGTTTAGCACAAAATTCTTCATGGAACAAAAGGTATGGATGCTTCCTCAACCATTAGCTTCTTTTAAATGGTAAAGGAAAAGGAATTCCTGAACATCCGCTACAGGGCTCTCCCCAGTCACCCAGATCCTTGTTTTTCAAAAAGTATGCCTCTGAAGTGAATTATCTGTGGCCAGTAAGAACCTTTCAGTTATGGAAAAAGATGATGTTTTTGTTCAGCTGTAGTGTGAAAAATATAAAGAAAATACATTGCTGTAGCCTAATTCTATAGACTTTACCTGACTACTCGTCAATAACAAGTGTGGGTTTTACACCCCTTCTGCTCAAAAATTCTGTGATTTCTCTGTGACACAAGCAAATCATAGTACATTCCATGGCCGGAAGGGGATTTTCGAGTCAAGGTAAAGAGCCTTCTCTATGCCTGGGTTTGGTAAAGGCTCTCTTACTGTCTTGTGGCTCAGAAATCCAGTTTCACACAGTTCCTTTCCAGTTAATGAAGGTGTTAAGGGTGTGTCCAGAGCTACAGATCCCTATCTGGGGTGGCCTCCCCCCACCCCTCTGCCCCTCATGAGTTTCCTGATGCCTACTTTGGGGAAAGAGCACCCAGGGTCAGTTTTCCTTTGGCCAGAGAGCCGGTGCCTAAGGTCCCTCCACCAGGAGGTTTCAGTAGCGTCAATACAATGTCTTAAACTCACCACCTTTTCTAAACATTTTATAATGCCAAGAGTCCCTAATAAGAATCAGAGTTTCACTGTGGTTATGCAGACAACAGGAAAATAAATTGTGGAATCACAGTAGACAAAAATTGATGAATTCGTTCAAAAACATTCACAGAGTGCCATGCCTACTGTGTGTCAGCACTGTTCTAAGTGCTGTGTTGGGGACACAAAGAAGAATAGGACAAGGACTTTGTCCCCAAGAAGCTTTGACACTGGAAAGAGGAAGATGGATGTTGATGGGAAAATATAGGAGAGCCATGCTAGCATGTGTGCAGCAGGGTAACAAGGTGGGCAGGGGCAGCAAAGTAGAAAATGGGTGGTGGGTCAGAAAAGATTCTTAAGGGAAGAGACATCAACTTGTTCCTTTTGAATTTCTGTGTTTATCATAAATGACAGGAAAAGGTAAAGAAAGAATCTGAGCTATCTGGTGTTGGAAATAAATTAATACTGTACTCCTAAAACTCATTCAAAGTTTTACCATCAAAAGATTGTCACAATACAGTAAGTGTGTGTTGGGGGTAGGGCTCTTTGATGGGGCCAAGTCTTTCTACTAGACAAAGCTAATTTGCTTCAGGCAACATTTGCCATGGTGAGATATAAACTTTATTGCATCTTCTTCCAAAGGTAAGATGCCAAGGGAAGATGCTACCCCTCGAGTTAAGTCATTTTATTACCTGTAATGACTAGGGTGTTTCCAAGTTGAAATGATATTTTCCCTTGCATTAAGTAAGTTTGGTAAAGGGCCCCAGTTGAGATAGATTTGTCATGAATTAAATGAAGCTTAAGCTTTAGGGCTCCTCACTTGCATAAGTCCCTTCCAAGGTCTTGGGAGTGGTCCTAGCAATTTTTGTATTCTTATCTTTGTGTGCTTTTATTAGAATTTCCCAAAGTAGATAAGGTTCAGGCCCTACAAAAACTTGATTCATCACTGGCTTTCAGGTAATTATAAGAGTAGGTTTCTTAAATGAAGCCTGTATGTTATTGACAAACACCAGGTAAATAGGTTAGCAGGGTGGTAGTCTATTTTGAATCTGAAATCCACCTCAAAGTTGAACCAAGGGCTTTTTAATTGAGTACAACTTTGTGAATGGCAGTAATAATCATGTCTCTTGCAGATGAAATCAGGAATGAAATATATTATGGAAAACCAGCAGTGGTTGATAATCCTAAATGTTAAGTATACTTTTTCTTCTGACTTCAAGCTGCTTCTCCTTCCTTCACCTACACAGATCCAGACTGATGGCTTAGTTTTTAAAAATTCTTTTAGTCACTTCATTGTTTTTAACAATACAAGCTCCATGATTTTAGAAACTAAAGGACTGTACAATGTAGAAAGGCTATATAGTTATCCAGACAGAGCATGTTCACATGCTGGCTTGTCTGTGGTACATCAATATTGTACCAAGAACATAAGCATTATGAGAGAATTAGAGGAAAACCAAAGCCTTATCCCTATTGAATTATTTACCCCACTGTTGAGAATATTGATGAGATGGGTGTGGTCACACCATGAAGACAAATTGAGCTGTGGTCACCAAGCTTCCCAGTCAGCTGGCCTTGGTTTTCTTTAGACAGGTGTGTACACACAAAAGTTAGCACGCTTGAGGATGTTGTCATCACTTTTTGGTATGTACTGAAATCCCGGCAGCTTCTCAGATTCAGAAAAGCATCAGCATTAAAAATGAAAAAGAACTCACTTGGGTCCGTCCTCTGGGATGATTTAGAGTGGCTGTTCTTTTGGTTTTTTTTTTTTTTGTAATAGTTCAAAAATTTGAGATTGTCACACCTAGCAACTACTCTACTTTTCTTGTCTCAACTGCATCTTATTCTTACCACCTATATTACAACGTTTCTACTCCTTGTCAAAAGCATAGTAATTCTTCCTCTGCCCTATAACATTTCTTTAATACCTACATCTCTTAGATACTTATTATGTTCCAGGCACTATACTTACTATACAAGTAAGATAGTGTGCCTAAAGCTTTTACCATAGTGCTTGATACATGGTAAATACTGAATACATATTACTTCACACTTTTTTTTTTCCCCCAACAACTCTTATTATCCCCATTTTAGGGATGAGGAAATTGAAACTCAGAGACACTGGATAACTTGCCTAGATTCACACTGTTAATAAGAAGCAAAACCACTTATGAGCTTTGCAAGTAATTTTCTACGCAGTTCTTCATTTCCTTGTAGTAAGAGCTAAATGATGACAGTTTGGCTTTTTGTACCTTGCATCTTGAAGTTGGCTTCTAACTTGAATAGCGCCTTTAGAGCTGTTTTCCCTGTGATAACTCCACACTTCTGGAGCTCTTGGCCAGGCCACCTCTGGGCATCCTCAGGGTTTCTGGCCAGTGCAAATATGACATCATCACTTCTGAGCACCTACTTCGTGCCCAGTCTATGCTGGGTGCTTTGCATATGCTCTTTCACTTAATCCTCAAACTGCCTTACGAGGTAAATGATACTAAGTAAGACAGAGATGTTCATTATTCAAGTCACTGTACCAGAAAGTGACAATCAGAATTCAAACTCAGGTCTGCCTGATTTCCTTGTGTCTTCCTCTGTTCCTCACTGCCAGGGACTCTTCTTCAAGGCTACTCTCAGAACTTGGATGGAAAGACAGATTCACCACTTCAAATTCTTTAGGCTGCCCCCACCCCACCCCAAGAAAGGGTTTACGTGGTGCAGCTGGAGGTCTTGTATTGAGGAGCCTCACGTGGGGAGTCATGTTCTCATGGCTCATGGACCTATGCAGATGAATAAAGGAAAGGGGGTCAGCCCCTCCCCAAGTACTTCAAATATATTGGAACAGGGTCTAAGGTCACTCTGCTCATTTCTTTGACTGCCTTCCTCCAAGGAACCAGTTTGCCCTGCCTGCCTTGGGATTCTAGCATAGATAGTTGTGGAGTTTGTCCTATTTGAAATCTGTTTTCACTGCCTGATTTGGACATTTTTTCAGCTAGAGCTGTTAGGATTTCAGTACACTCAGGACAGTGATGACAGGCTTCAGTCCTCAATTCTTCTCTGTCTCCTCAGTTAATAGAAAGGAAACATAGCCCATCTGTCTGGACCTGTATAGAAGAATTTGGAGAAAAAAAATAACAGGTAAGAAATGTTCCCTTATTTTGTGTTCTATAGCAGAAGGCTGATGCGAAAACATTTGAGCTTTATTCTTCAAATAAGATATATTTTTCAAAACCATTTAGGACAGCATTTGTTAAACTTTGACTCTGAGATGGTCTTTGAGGCTAATAAAAACTGTTGCCTAGGGGAATCTGGGTAAAAATATACACATATTTCTTGATCTGTTTCTTTTTGTAACATTTTATGAGTTTGAAATTATTCAAATAAAACTTATTTTTTAAAGTTGCCAAAAAAAAAACAAAAAACTGTTCCCATGTTTTGTTCCATAAAGAGAAGCTCATGAATTAAAAAGGTAATGGGCTAGAAGTCGGCATACCTTTTATGTGTAAAATGAAGGAATTGGGCCAAAATGGAAATGATCTGTAGTACAGTGTCCACTGTGAATCTGAAACCATTTGTCCTTTGGTTTGTAGGAAAGTAGTTGCTGTAGCAACCTCCACATTGAGCTGTTGACTCATTCTCACTCATTCTCCCCTTTGCCCAGACACAAGCTTGTGAATAAAAGGCTGCACTAAAGACAGGAGGAAGAAACAGGGTAACTTAGAGTGGCCGCATACTTTTATTTCACTAGGGATGAACACAAGGATATTAATCTCAGAGAAGGGCTGCTTGGTTAAGAAAAAACAGTAAGCTCATGGGACCAAGACCATGGGCAAGCTATTAAAAAGTGAAGGGTTGGAGAATTGAGATAATTCTGGAGAAAGATAACAAACTTTGCCAAATTGTTTTGGCTACCTATTGCTTTATAATCATTCTATTTTTATATACAGTCAGTCGTGATGACTGGGGAAAAGTGGACAGGAGAAGATGCGAAAGTGAAGGAATTCACTGTCACAGGAGCCCATCAGTGATCTGATAAGTTAGTGCCAAAAGTTTGTTTTTCAGCGCCTCAAAGTTTGAAGAACTGTGCTTAACCAAACATGTGACACTCACGATTTTTTCTTTTTTTGATGAGTACACACTGCTCTATTTATTTATTATTTATTTATTTTGGGCTATGCTGGGTCTTCGTTGCTGCACACAGACTGTCTCTATTTGCAGTGACTGGCTACTCTCTAGTTGCAGTGCACAGGCTTCTCATTGCAGAGGCTTCTCGCACGGAGCACAGGCTCTAGGGCACGAAGGTTTCAGTAGCTGTGGCACAGGCGCTCATTAGTTGTGGCTCAAGGGCCCTAGAACATGCAGGCTTCAGTAGTTATGGCTCTAGAGCGTGGGCTCAGTAGTTGTGGCACAGGGGCTTAGTTGTCCACAGGGGCATGTGGAATCTTCCTGGACCATGGATTGAACCTGTGTCTCCTGCATTGGAAGTGTGGAGTCTTAACCACTGAACTTCCAGGAAAGTCCTATTGTTTTCACTTTCTTGATAGTGTCTTTTGAAGCGGAAACATTTTTAATTTTTGTAAAGTCCAGCTCATCTATTTTTCCTCTGATTGTTTATGCTTTGGGTATCAGGTAGTGTAGCGGTAAAGAATCTGCCTACCAATGCAGGAGATGCAAGAGATGTGGGTTCGGTCCCTGGATCAGGAAGATCCCCTGGAGTAGGAAGTGGCAACCCACTCTATTATTCTTGCCTGGAAAATTCCATGGACAGAGGAGCCTGGTGGGCTACAGTCCATGGGGTCAAAAAAGAATCAGACCTGACTGAGTGACTGAACACAGCGCATACACGATGCAAAGTCATAAGAATTTACTCCTTTGTTTTCTTCTAAGAGTTTTATAGCTTTAGCTCTTCCTTTTGGATATTTGATCCATTTGGAGTTAGTTTTCTTATATGGTGTGACGTGTGAGAGTTGAGCTTCATTATTTTGTGTTTGGATGTACAGTTGTCCCAGCACCATTTGAAAAGACTGTTCTTTCCACATTGAGTTGCTTTGGCACCCATGTTGAAAATCAATAGACCGTAAATATAAGGCTTTATTTCTGTACTGTCCATTCTGTTCCATTGATTCAACATGTCTATTCTTATGCCAGCACCACACTGTGGTTGCAGTAGCCTGAAGCTGGGTTTTGAAAGCACCAACGTTGTTTCGGTTTTTCTTTTTCCTTGAATTGCCATATGAATTTTAGAATTAGGTTGGCAATTTCTGGAAAGAAGTCAGCTGGGATTTTGATAGACATTACCCTGAAACCATAGGTCAATTTGGGAAGTGGTGAAATTTTAATAATGGTACTTTCCTATCCATGAACACAGCATGTCTTTACATTTTATTTAGACCTTCTTTAATTTCTTTCAACAATGTTTCATACTTTGCAGTGTGAATCTTGCACTTCTTTGGTTAAAATTTTTCCCAAGTATTTTATTTGTTTTGATGCTGTTATTCATGGAATTGTTTTCTTAATTTCATGTTTGGAGTACTCATTGCTGTTGTGTAGAAATATAACTAATTTTTGTATATTTACTTACATCCTGTAACTTTGCTGAACTCTTTAATTAAGGCTAATAGTTATTTTTAGATTCCCAGGAATATGTCTTGCGGTCTTCTAGTTTCCCAGGAATGTGTTGGAACATTACGAAGTCTCTGTGGGCATCTCACTCCTCAGCTTTTCTTTCTTTCTTTCTTTTGGCTGTGGGTCTTCTTTGCTGTGAAGGCTTTTCTCTAGTTGCAGAGAAAAGGAGCCACTCTCTAATTGTGTTGTGCAGGCTTCTCATTGCAGTGGCTTCTCTTGTTGCAAAGCACTGGCTCTAGGGTGCATGGGCTTCGGTAGTTGCAGCACATGGGCTCATAGTTGCAGCTCCCAGGTTCTAGAGCACAGGCTAAATAGTTGTGGCACAGGGGCATTGTTGCCACATGGCATGTGGGATCTTCCTGGACCAGGGGTCGAACCTGTGTCTCCTGCTTTGGTAGGTGGATTGTTTACCAGGGAAGCCCCTCAGCTTTGCCTTTTAAGATGTTTGGTTAGGCTGTTTTTTGCCTCAAACTGTTATCCACAGCCTCATACAACTGTCTTGTTAAAATATTTACCTGGAACTATTTTCCAAAAATACTATCTGAGAAGAGACCTTTTACATTAGGCCCCTTCCAGTCAGGTCAAAGGCAAACCTTTCAAGTAAGGTCTTCCAGGGAACCACCAAATGTGTAAAATAATGCTGGCGCTTTGGAAGTGAGGCTTTGAAGGCCCTCCCGGTCTGTTCTGCTTCCTCTGGTACCAGAGATGTGGGCTATTTTTCAAGGCATGGAGAGCAAAGGTCTGGAACAAGTGTGCAAAGTTTCCTCATTTGTAAAATGGGGCAACACAGATCTCATTGTTCTTACAGAAATTAATTTGTTTTCCTTGAATAAATGATTCCCTGGTTTGCTGCAAGCCTGTTGGTTAAATTTCCAGAGTTCAGGAAAGGTTGATTCTGACCATTTTTGGGGTCAGTTTTGTTGTTGCTTTTATGGAGGGATGAATTTTCAGATGTCCTTACTCCATCAGTTTTACTAATTTGCCTGCAACATTGTTTAAAATCTCAGTGACCATAGGCTAATTAAATATTTAATCATGGGAGATGATTAAGGAAAAGAAAGAAAAAGAGAAAGTACAATTCTCATAGAGGCTTTCCCAGATGGATAGATGAAGTTTGAAAAGGTATTTCTGTATTTAGTGCTCTCACAGTTAAGGTTAACATAACAGATATTTTTAACCCATAACAGATATTTTTTTTTCCCATACAGGTTAAACAAAAGCTTTAGAGTCAGAACTGAGTACAAATTCCAGTTCTGCTTCTTACTAGTTTGATGACTTAGAACAAGTTATATAACTTCTCTGTGCCTCAGTTTCCTCATTTGTAAAATAGGGTAGTAAGTCGATCACATAAGGTTACTATGAGGGTTAAATGTTAAATGCCAATCACAGATGCCTAGCAACCCAACAGATGTTAGTTGTCATAATTAGCTTTATAATAATATTCTGCAAAAATATGTTATGATTCTTGGGTGGAGTTAGCCTAAAGACAGATTTTCTTTCCTTGCTTCCTGTGTCTTCTTGGTTTTCCTTTTCCTTATTTGTTTTAAAGAACTAAGAAGAAAATCTATTGTAGTATCTTGGAATAAAACTTTGTTCCAAAAAAATTAATTTGTTCATTTTTTGATATATAAATAAAATGTTATTTATTTATTCAACAAACATTTATTAAATACCTAGTAAATATTAGGCACTCTGTCAGGCACAGGGATAACAATGACAATATAGTGTGGTCACTGCTTTGGAGTTGTTGACAGCCTACGAGACTGACAAGCAAACAGGTGATTGCATACAATGTAGCAAAGGCTATGATACTAGGATACACATGGGACCACATGATGGGAATATGACTTTCACCAGTTCCTCTTGTATTTATCTCTTTCTTCTTTCCTATTTTTGTCTTTAATTGGGTAGTTTAAACTATGAAATTTAAGAAAAATTTCTAGAGATGAAAGAAAAACACCTTGAGTTATGGAGGACCCTAGAGATAGTATTTCTTATGGAGCAAGGGCTTCCTACCAGCATAGTCACTTCTAGGGTTTTTGACCTGAAAAGTTCTTTGGCATATTTTTTTCTTTGCTACCCACTATTTTTCTATTTTTTTTTCCTCTCTTTCTCTTCTCCTTCTTATCATCTAGAGACTTGGGTAATTCCAAAGGAAGAGTGCTTTACGGACTCTAAGGGTGATTTATAGGTAAAGACAGAAAAAGATTAATTTTTTACCAAGTTCCATATGCCCCAAAAATGAATGTAAACTTTCTTGGACGTCATTGAAAATGCAGACAGTTTTAATTCCATTCCATTTTTCAGAATTCTCAATCGTAATCCTTTGACAGCAGTGGAAGATTCGTATCTTTTTAAATTGCCAGCATTAAAATATTTGTAAGTATTGCAGCATTTTCATGGCCCTTGGGATGATTTCTGCTCTTTCTTACTTTTGTCACAGGTTGAGTATTTTGTCTAAAAAGTCATAATTTAAATTTTAACTAGGTTCTTGATACGGAGTTATTGGCAAAGAAAAAAGTTAAAGAATATATATGAGTAAGACAGCCAGCAGAGGAAGAGAGCAGTGTTGAAGAATGCACATAGATATGGAACGTGTAGATGCATTAGGAATATTATTTATCCAGGAAGCAAAAAGGAATAAGGGGTACATTATTTGAAAAAAAAAAACAAGTTATCGAGAGAGATAGATGCAATTGAAAATGAGAACTCAGAATAATAAAAAAAGATTTTACTGTTCAGCACCAGGGTCATTAATTAGATGATGCAAATTTAAATTTCTCCAATAAGAGTCCTCTGGAATTATCTAGGGCATATAAGAAGTCAGAATTGAAGTAATCACATGTTAAAAATTTTAAGTTTAGAATTTGTGTTTATATTATATGTTTATATCTTACGTGTTTGGGCCTCTCCTTCAGAGACATGGGAACAACACAAGTGTCACAACAATTGAAAGCATTCTCATGATGACCCTTAAATTGGAAAAACTGTAAGTTGATTTTTATTATATTTATTTTCACTCGATTGTGTTTTTTTAGGTTTATTTTATTATTTTTTAAGTTTATTGATGTATAATTTTCATTAAAAAAAATTCACTGTTTAAAAATACACAGTTTGATGTGTTTTGACAGACTTATAGTTCTGTAGCCACCATTATATTTGAGATATAGAAAACTTCTGCACCCCCCCAAAGACCCCTCATGTCCCTTTATAGTCAGTCTCTTCCTCCCACTACCAGCCCCTGGCAACCACCAATCTGATTTTTGTTTTTATAATTTTGCCTTTTCCATAGCATCTTATACATGAAATCATGTGGTATGTAGCCTTTTTGTTTTTGACTCCTTTCACTTAGCCAGTCTCCTTGGAGATTTATTGATGCAGTTGTACCTATTGGTAGGTCATCCCTCAGCAGTAATGCTGAGTAGTATTCTAGTTGTGTGGGTATATAGCTTGTTTTTGCATTTATCAGTTGATGAACATCAGCTGAGTTGTTTCGTTTTTCGGCTATTATGAACAAAACCTCTAAAAATATTCACATGCATATGTGAGCATGTTTTGTGCAAATGTATGTTTTCATTTCTTTGGGGTAAAATACCTAAGGGTGGGATTGTTGCATCATATGCTAAGTGCATATTTAACTTCTTAAGAAACTGCTGAACTGTTTTCTAAAGTGGCTGTTCCATTTTGCATTCCCACTGGCAACGTCTGAGAGTTGGCATTGCTCCACATCTTCACCTGATGCTTATATCTGTTTTAAAAAATTTAAGCCTTCCTAGTAGGTGTGTGGTTAAATTTAATTGTGCTTTAATTTGCATTTCTCTAATAGCTGATGCTGTTGAGTGTCTATTCATGTGCAGATATCTTTCAAAATGAGCTGTCTGCTCAAATCCATTTTAATTGGATATTTATATTGAGTTTTAAGAATACTTTATAGAGCACTGAAAAAAAAGTCCTTTCTCTTAGATATGTGTTTAGTAAATATCTTCTCTCAGATTGTGACTTACCTTCATTCCATTAAAGTGCCTCTGAAGACCAGAAGTTTTAAAATTTTGAAGAACTCTAGCAATTTTTCTTGTATGGTTTGTGCTTTTTTGTGTCTTACCTAAGAAATCTTCCCCTGCGATCCCATTGCCTAATCCAAAATCACAAAGATTTTCTCCTGTGTTTTCTTCCAGAAGTTGTATAGTTACATTTAGGTCTCTGACCCATTTAATTTTCATGTATGGTGTGAAGGAAGGGGTCAGGTTTTAAATTTTTGCAGTTTGAAAAGCTATTTCTGTAGGTCCTTATTGTGACAGTTTATTACACACCTCCAGTTCAGTTCAGTCGCTCAGTCATGTCCGACTCTTTGCAACTCCATGGACTGCAGTATGCCGGGCTTCCCTGTCCATCACCAACTCCCAGAGCTTACTCAAACTCATGTCTAGAGTCATTGACTAGAGTCAATGATGCCATCCAATCATCTCATCCTCTGTGGTCCCCTTCTCCTCCTGCCTTCAATCTTTCCCAGCATCAGAGTCTTTTCCAATGTGCCAGTTCTTCGCATCAGGTAGCCAAAGTACTGGAGTTTCAGCTTCAGCATCAGTCCTTCCAATGAATATTCAGGACCGATTTCCTTTATTTGGGTGGAGTGTTCTATAAATGTCAATTAGGTCAAGTAGGTAGATAGTGTTGTTCAAGTCTTCTAGTCCTTTCTGATTTTTTATCTACTTGTTCTGTTAATTATTGAGAGAGGAATGTTAAAATCCCTGACTGTAATTATAGATTATTTTTGGTTTCTCCTTGCCACTCTCATTTTTCATTTGTATATTTTGAAGCTGTTACCGAATGGATAATTTTTTAGGTAATGTCTTCTTCATCAGTTGACTTCATCAATTGTATCATGATGAAGTAACATTCTCTATCCCTAATAATATTCTCTGCTTTGACACTGACTTTGTCTTAAAGTGATATATCCACTCCAGTTTTCTTTTCATTAGTGTTAGCATAGAATAATTTTTTCGACCCTTTTAACCTTTTATTTTCTATTGAAGATGGTTCTTGTATATAGTTAGCTTTTGCTTTTTGTCTAATGTGATGATTCTTTTAATTAGGGTGATTAGAGCATTTGCATTTAATGTAATTATTGATATTACTACATTCAAATCTACTGTCTTGCCATTTGCTTTCTATTTGTCCCATCTGTACTTTCTTTTTCCTTTTTCGTCCTACTTTCAGATTGAGTATATTTTATTATTTTATTTCCTTTGTTTGCTAATTCATTATAACTCAGGTTTTGTTATTTTAATGATTGCTTTATAGTTTACAGTATGCATCTTTAACTTATCACAGTCTACCTTCAAATGATATTACACAATTTCATTAATAGTATAGGAATCTTACAATAGGGTACTTCCATTTCTCCCCTCCTGGCCTTTGTGGTATTGTTTTCATATATTTTACTCATGTCATAAACAGCACTATATTATTTTTTGTGTAAACAATAGATTATCTTTTAAAGATATTTAAATAATAAGAAAAATCTGATATATTTACCTATGTTGTTACCAATTACAGTGTTTTTATTCTTTTGCGTAGATCCATGATTCCATCTGGTATGATTTTCCTTCTGTTTAAAAATACTCTTTAACATTTCTTACAGTGAAAATCAATTAGTGATGAATTCTTCAGCTTTTGTATATCTGAGATAGTCTTTATTTTGCTTTTATTTTTGAAAGATCTGGGTATAGAATTCTAGCTTGATAGAATTCAATTCACTACTTGAATTGTTATTACATTATTCCCACTTAGTGTTTGTTTACGTTGTTTCCAACAAGGAATCTCCTGTCATTGTTATCTTTGTTCCTCCATATGTAGTGTATAGTTTTTTCCTCTGATAGCTTTAAAATTTTTCTCTTTATTGCTGGTTTTGAGCAATATGATTATTTGTGCCTTGGTGTAGTTTTGTCCATGTTTCTTATCCTTAAAGTTCACTGATCTTCTTAACTTTGTGGGTTTATAGTGTTTAGCAATGTGGGAAAAATTTGGCTATTATTTCTTCAAATTTTTGTACTTCTCCTCTCCTTCAGGGACTCCAAGTATACGTATATTAGGTCACTTGAAGTTGTTGCACAATTCATTGATGTGCTGTTCATTTTTGTTGTTGTTTTGTTTTTTTACTCTTTGTGTTTCATTTTGGGTTGTTTCTATTACTATGTCTTAATGTTTTCTGATCCTTTCTTCTGCAGTGTCTAATATGCCATCAACCTCGCCCAGTATCTTTTTCATTTCGACATTGTTTTTATAATCTCTAGAAGTTCAATTTGGATCAGCTTACATCTTCCATGCCTCTACTTAACATTTTCAGTCTTTAGTCTGGGTTTTGTAACAAATGAAATACAGTTGTTATAACTTTTTTAATGTATGTTGTTGTTGTTGTTGTTCAGTCGCTAAGTTGTATCTGACTGTTTGTGACCCCATGGACTGCAGAATACCAGGCTTCCCTGTCCTTCACTATCTCCCAGAGTTTGCCCAAATGCATGCCCATTGAGTCAGTGGTGCAATCTAACTATCTCATCCTCTGTCATCCTCTTCTTTTGCCTTCAATCCTTCTTTTCCAGTGAGTTGGCTGTTTCCATTAGGTGGTCAAAATATTAGAGCTTCAACTTCAGCATCAGTCCTTCCAATGAATATTCAGGGTTGATATCCTTTAGGACTGACTGGTTTCATCTCCTTGCTGTCCAAGGGACTCTCAAGTCTTCTCCAGCACCACAATTCAAAAGCATCAATTCTTCAATGCTCAGCCTTCTTTATGGTCCAACTCTCACATCCATACATGACTACTGGAAAAATCATAGCCTGGACTATATAGACCTTTGTTGGCAAAGTGATATGTCTGCTTTTTAATATGCTGTCTATGTTTGTCATAGTTTTTCGTCCGAAGAGCAAGTGTCTTTTAATTGCATGGCTGCAGTCATGGTCCGCAGTGATTTTGGAGCCCAAGAAAAGAACATCTGTCACTGCTACCACTTTTTCCCCTTCTATTTGCCATGAAGTAATGGGACCACATGCCATGATCTTAGTTTTTTGAATGTTAAGTTTTAAGCCAGCCGGCAGTCAGCCAGTCAGCCAGCTTATTCATATATTATAATTTTTTAAATGTCCTTTTCTACTAATTCTAATATCTGTATAGATAATTAGTTAGTTTTAATTGATTGCTTTTTTCCCCAATACAGGTCACATATTCCTGCTTATTTGCATGCCCAGTAATTTTTCATATGATTCTAGACATTGTGAATTTTTAGCTTATTGTGTGCTATATATTTTTATAAAACGCTTGGGTTTTGTTTGGGGTAAAGTTAAGTTACTCAAAACAATTTTATTCTTTTAGGTCTAACTTTTAAGATTCATTAGGTAGCACTTCAAGTAGCTTTTAAGTCTAGAATTCATTATTTGCAACTACTGAGACAAGTCCTTTCTGTGTATCATGAGGTTTTCCCTTCTGACTTGTAGGAACAGATGCTATTCCCAACCCTGTGTGATATCCAGTTATCTTTTTTTTTTTTTTTACCTTTTAAAAAATTTATTCATTTTATAAAATTTAGTTTTTGTTGAAGGATGATTGCTTTCCAGAATTTTGCAGTTATTCTTATTATTAATCCTTTCATGTGGTTCTTTTCCTGGCATCAGTTAATTCCTCACACAAATGCACTGACCAATACTTCGTTGAATACTCAAGAGCTCCCTTTGCATATCTCCAGAGTTCTTTGTCTGAGTACTTCTTTTCCCTCTAGTACTCTGCTTTGTGAACTCTCATCACCTTGGTTTTCCCAGATTCTCAGCTCCATTTCTTCAGCTGGGGAGTCTACCAGTCTGTGCCAGGGTTTCTCTTCCCTGTACCATGACCTGGAAATTCTCTTAAAGAAGTAAGCTAGGGCAGTCATAGGGGTCACTTCATTTATCTCTCATCTCTTGGGGATCACTGAACTTGATGGCCTGAGGTCCGGTTTCTTGAAAACTGTTTTTCGTATGTTTTGTTTGACTTTTTCATTGTTTCAGGTAAAAGGTTAAATTGGTCCTTGCTACTTCATCTTGACCTGAAGCCAATAATATTCTTTAAGTCTGTTTTGTTTTGATATGGATGGAGTCCAATCAAAGACTAGGCATTGCATGTCATGTCTTTGTTTCCCTTAATGTAGAATGTTTCCCTGCTTTTTTTTTTTTTTTTTGGTCTTTTATGGCATTGGCATTTCTGAAGAGTCTAAGCCAGTTGTTTTATAATTTGCCCCACAATCTGGATTTGTCTGTTTCCTCATTAGATTCAAAGTAAACATTTTGGAGAAGAATACTATATAAGTGACATATCCTTCCTTCCTACTTCATCACTTCAAGTGGCCCGATGCTAAGTCTGATCACTTGATTAAGGCGATTTCTTACATATGTCTCCATTGTAAAGTTATTTTCCCCCTTGGTAATTGATAAATAATATGTGGGCTGAACTTTGGGATCATAGAAGATCCTACTTCCAGACAACTCTTCACCCAGCTGTGCATCAGAGATAATCCTTGTCTGAATCAACTATTACATTGATAGTTGTAAAATGACACTTTCCTAATTTTATCATTCCTTTCGCATTTATTACCTGTTATTATTCTGTAAAGCAGAGCTCCCTCACTTTTCTTTTTGAATATCATTATGAACTCATGTACTCTTCTTTAATTATAACTTGTTATAATGATAATGTTATTCTTTTGAATGTTCAGATTGTCCAGATTTGGTCAATGAGATCTCTGTTATAATTTAACCACACAATATTTTTTTATTCCTAGAGTAATTTCTAATGTATTTATTACTCACAAATAGGAATTGAGAAAGAGACTCCAGAAGGGGGACTTATTCAGATTCTTCTTAGAAGTCTTCCTACTTGTGTGTACTCTCAACCCAAAATGAAGCTTTTAGGTTGGAGATATTTCTGAATTAAACTACAGATCAGTGTCACCCGATTCTAGTCCCTATTCCCTTTTTTCTAGGCATACCATCCCCACTGCCACCCTAATCCTTCTGTTGGGCACCTCTGGCCTCTATATTTATTTTCAACAGTCAAGAGCAGCAACTGGCCAACTGATCTGTATCCAGTTCTCCAATCCATATGCCCCAAGAACTAACTCCTTTATGCACTGCCCTGTGGTGGTCTTGGCCTGCGTCTTCCACCTATTCGAGGAACTCCTTTACCACAAATTTGATTCTCTGCATTTCCATTTATAGGATCTTACCTATCCGTATGGCCTGCTGCCTCTGCCAATTTAAAAATACTATTGAGGTTGTCTGCAAGACAGTCAAACTGCATTGTGACAGTGATTGCCCGACAAACATCACATTTTGTGGTGAGTCTGAATTGCCTGATGGTAATTTTAAAATTTTCTTTTAATTCTTTAATTTTTATTTTTAACCAGTGACGATAAATTTTAAAATTAATAATGTAATTGCATTATTTTTATTCATTCAGAATTCCACATCCCTAAATTTCTAAGAACTACTCTCTTACTAAAAATCAGATTCTCAGTTACATTATTAAGCTAATAATAGCTTAGTTACATTGTTAACTTAGTAACTGATATACATACATAAAAGAACAAGAAAAAGGAATGGGAGGGGGAAGGGCATTAGCATGAATGGCCACACAGTGTATTCTGTGCTGTCTGCAAATGAGAATTTATTCATACAGTGCATCAGTTTGTAGACTGATTCTATATACATTAGGTCTCAAGTATCCTTTGTCTTATAGGGTAGATGTAAATATATTTTTGATATTTTGTCTATTTTTGTAATATTATAAAAGAGTACAAGTGATGCTGTCTTATGGCCTACATGGAGCCTGTGAGTTTCTGGTTCCACCACCAGAAGCTGCTAGCTAGCACTTCTAAAGGATGGGTGCACTGTGTGTGTGCTAAGCTGCTTCAGTCATGTCTGACTCTTTGAGATTCTATGGACTGTTGCCCACCAGACTCCTCTGTCCATGAGATTCTCCAGGCAAGAATACTGAAGTGTGTTGCCATACCCTCCTCCACGGGTTCTTCCCAACCCAGGGATCGAACCTGCGTTTCTTAACATCTCTTGCATTGGCAGGTAGGTTCTTTACCACTAGCGCCACCAGGGAAGAGCAATTTTATTCTTAGACTGTCCAGCTCTGAACTTGTTCTGAATCTCAAACTTTTCTATCCACAAAACACTCAGGTGCTTCTGACTGTTTTTCTATTTATCAGATTTGTTGGCACTAACTCGATAACCTCCAAAATGTGCTTTGATGCCCAGATATCTTAAATACAGGTGTCTCAATGGTCTAGAACACATCATAAGTAATAACACTTTGTTACTTATATAAAGATAATTTTTGCTTCTTTTTCAAAAAAATTTTTTATTTTGGCCACTCAGTTCCTTGACCAGGGATAGAACCTGGGCCATGGCAGTGAAAATACTGAATCCTAACCACTATACCACCAGGGAACTCCTGAAAACAATTGTTTTTACCAATTATATTACTCTCTCTCCCCCAGAAGTGGGCCAGAAAAGCCATTTTTAATCTCCTTTTGCAGATGAGGAAAAACAAGATCCGAGATATTAAGTGCAGTGGCCTAGTACCCAGATCTCCTGTCTCCGATTTTAGGCTCTCTGCACACCCACGCTCCTCCTCTCTCATGACCCTTACATCCTCCTTTGACCCTTGCCACCACCACTAACATTTTTAATCCTTTTGTAAGAGAAGCCCAGCTACACAACAGTACATATTACCTTCACACAGTCAGAAGCTTTGGATGGTTTCCCAACACACTAGAAATATTAAAAGCGAAATGAAATGAAAGCAAAGTAGGCAACTGACAGAAGTTGCTTTTCCCTTTTGCATTATAGTACTTCAAGTATTATTCTATTGGTCTGTCGAACATTCCACACTGGCATATAGGCTGGCAAATCTGTTAGCTTATGGATCCCTGCCTAAATTTCAGCAAAGAGCCAGGGTGACATAAGAGTTTTGGAGATAGAGCCCTCTGTTCTAGGGGCTGGAATATATGGAGGCAGGGACTGAGCAAAGGACTCAATGGGTGGGTGGAAGACACTTTCGGATGATGACCTGTTGGCAGCAGTTGTGGTCACGGTCATCTGGGATAGTAGTAAGAGTGCAGGTGCCCTGAAGAGGTGGAGGGAGGAGACCTTATGCTCCTCTGCGTCTGAGGCAGGGTGGGGTGGGGTATGTGACTGTGAGGGGTCACAGTAGATGGGAGTAGAGGAATCTGTGTCTTCCTGCCAGTCCCTTGGGAGCCAGTTGAGTGATCCTAAATATAATTACTATATTTCATGCCACAGAATTTTCTGAGTAGATGGTCACTTTTTCAAAAGATATCTTTTTCACCTTCTGGTGTAATCAATCACTGGCCTATGTTTGGGTTTCTTTCTCTCCCCTCCAAGTGGCACTCACACATTTGCTGATGCCTAATTTATTTGTCTGGGATACATGACTGTGGACTGACCAAAAGCTCTCCCATCAGTCTTCACTTATCAAAAACAGTCTCTTCTCTTTTGACAGATGAAGATACATCTATAGGCAATGCAGAAGGATCGTTCATGAAGGTGTTACAAGCCCGGAAGAAGAACACCAGCACAGAGCTGATTATTGAACCCGAGAGGGCATCCTCAGACAAAAGTGCTGTCAGTCTGTCAGCCTTCATGAATGAGCAGCTGGACTTTAATGATGAAAGTAACGTGATCAGTGCACTGAATTACATACTGCCTTATTTCTCAGAGGGAAATCTAGAAGATGTTGAATCCACATTATTGCCCTTCATTCAACTTCTTTTTACAAATGCCCACGAGGGAGATATGCCACTGGGCCATCTCAAAAACAATGCAAAAAACCCTTCTGTTAACCCTATACACCACAATTCAATTTATAAAAATAAATTGAGGAAACTCTATTTTCTGGAAAACTTGTTAAAGACAGAAATTCAAGAAAAACTTGAGGTTAAAAAGAAAGAAAAAACGGCCATGCTTACCCGTGCCAACCTTTTGGGTCCCAAATTTAAACGCCAGATCTTTCCAAAGAAACTGGAAACAGCCCAACCACAGGAAAACAGCCTAGCTGAGATTGAGAGCCCAGGGCAAAGGCTGCTGAGAGTGAACAGGGTCCTCAAGCGCCCAAGGGGCCTACAGAAAAGGCACTTCAAAGATGCGGGAGATGAGAGCAGCAAGAAGAAACAGAATGCCCAGCCATTGGTGGAGAACACTGCCAAAGAAAGAAGGCTCCAGAGGCCGTCCCCAAGGGAGCTGGATGAGCTGGACATGGTGAGGAAGCCGAGGAAGTTAGTGGGGAACTCCTTCAACACAGAGCCTTTGTTCATAGAGGAACACAAGTCAGCAGCCTATTCTTTGCTGAAACAATACTCTTGGGATAGGCCTTCAGACCCCCTCCTTCCAAAACCCCAACCTGAGGTTAAAAACAAATCAAAAGGTTTATCCTACACCATTTCCGTTTTAGAAGAAGCTGATGCTAGAGTGAGAAACATGAAGTCTTCCAAACCAGCCTTGCATTCCAGAAAAAAACACCTCTTCCATAAAACTCGCTCTCGGGTGGCCCACAGAACACCTACGGCCAAAATAGGTCAAGAGTGGAGAAAGAAAGATTCACTCAACAGAATGATGCTGGCCAGAAGGCCTCCATTCTCTGCAGTGAGGAGTCTCATCAATTCCCCTCCACGAGAGGCATTTTCATCTTCAGGATTACTGGATCCTCAGGAAAATCCTTTTTCAGAATTATATTCTCTTTCAGATCCTCCTAATGGAAAGTCTAGTTCAGTGAACAATACTCCACATGTTTTAGAAGCAGTTATCTCTTCAGGAAGAATTACTCTGCCGAAAGAAACCAGGCCTGGAGTCACTGCCCATAAGAATGTCTCCAGTGCACATTCTACTGTTGCTGCGGACTTAACGCCACCTGTTCAACACACCAACGAAACACAGTGGGAGTACCACAACGTGGGCACTGAGTTCGCCTCTAAGCCCCCAAGCCTCGGTTTCCCAGCGCTTGCATCCCCAGGCGATCAGTTTGAAAGTCAGCTTAACCAGCAGCTACGGTCCCTCATCCCCAGCAACGACGTAAGAAAGCTCATCGCTCACGTCATCCGGACTTTGAAAATGGACTGCTCTGAGACCCACGTGCAGCTGGGCTGCGCCAAACTCATATCCAGAACAGGCCTCTTGATGAAGCTTCTCAGTGAGCAGCAAGAAATAAAGGTGTCCAAGGCAGAATGGGATACGGACCGGTGGAAAACTGAGAACTACATCAATGAGAGCACAGAAGCCCAGAGTGAACAGAAAGAGCAGGAGTCCAGTGAGGTGAGGATTGTGCCTGAAACATGGGACCTGGACTTTCACTCAGTTCAGGACATGCCATTAACGTGCCCAAGCAGGAAGTCCTGGGGCTCCTCGTCTGTATCTTGTCTCGGCCAAGCTGGCTAAGACAGTGACCTACCACTCTGCTCATTCAGAAAACGTGCCACTATTGCTAGGGTAGATGAGAAGAAGACATAACCCACAAGATAGATACATTGTAGAAGAAAATGCTAACGATGAGATCAATAACTTTAAATTTGGTTTCTTCTTGTAAAAGCTATCCACCTGAAAAGGATGGAGTCTTCTAGTAGTTTAAGAATAGTTAGGTATTGTTTAGAATAGCTTTAATACTCCTCAGCTTTCCTCCTTTCCAGCTCCCTGTTTTTAAAAACTTGTTGTTTATTTATTTATTTTTTAGCTCACAAAAGAAGTTCCAGGTTACGGCTATAACGACAAACTTATCTTGGCAGTATCTGTGAGTGCAGGAGTGACGGTTTTGATTACAATGTTCTGTCTCATTGAGGTAAGGATGTTTCTTAATTCAGATTCAGAACCCCCAACCCGAAAAATCAAAGCTACCTTTCCACCTGCTAGTACTTGATACTCCTCTTCAGTCACGAGGACTAAGATATGCTTTGTTCTTTTACTGAAAAGTGTGTTCCCAGGGTTTTCACAGGAGCTCCACTCCCAGGAGATATCTGTGGAACTGAATCCAAGATAACAAGCCATTAGACAATTCTGACCTGTTAAGTTTATAAGAAACCAGAGTTGACATGATAGTAACATTTCTTCGACTCAGAACACCATGTGGATTTGATGTACTCACAGTCACTCTCATGCTACCTTGATTTCTCTCCTTGTTGGCTGCAGTGGTGAGAGATATATCATTTCCACCCTCACGTAGCTATCGGTCACCCTGCATGCTATGCATGCTAAGTCGCTTCAGTCGTGTCCGACTCTGTGCGACCCCATAGACGGCAGCCCACCAGGCTCCACTGTCCACAGGATTCTCTAGGCAAGAATACCGGAGTGGGTTGCCATTTCTTTCTCCAATCGGTCACCCTGGGAGGGCTAAAGTTTAGTTCAGTTCAGTTCAGTCGCTCAGTCGTGTCCGACTCTCTGCGACCCCATGAATTGCAGCACGCCAGGCCTCTCTGTCCATCACCAACTCCCGGAGTCTACCCAAACCCATGTTCATCGAGTCGGTGATGCCATCCAACCATCTCATCCTCTGTCGTCCCCTTCTCCTCCCGCCCCCAATCCTACCCAGCATTAGGGTCTTTTCCAATGAGTCAACCTTTCGCATGAGGTGGCCAAAGTATTGGAGTTTCAGCTTCAACATCAGACCTTCCAATGAACACCCAGGATTGATCTCTTTTAGGATGGATTGATTGGATCTCCTTGTAGTCCAAGGGACTCTCAAGAGTCTTCTCCAACACCACAGTTCAAAAGCATCAATTCTGTGGCGCTCAGCTTTCTTCACCGTCCAACTCTCACATCCATACATGACCACTGGAAAAACCATAGCCTTGACTAGACGGACTTGTGTTGGCAAAGTAATGTCTCTGCTTTTAAACATGCTATCTAGGTTGGCCATAACCTTCCTGCCAAGGAGTAAGCGTCTTTTAATTTCATGGCTGCAGTCAACCATCAGCAGTGATTCTGGAGCCCAAAAAAATAAAGTCGGACACTGTTTCCACTGTTTCCCCATCTATTTCCCATGGAGTGATGGGACCAGATGCCATGATCTTAGTTTTCTGAACGTTGAGCTTTAAGCCAACTTTTTCACTCTCCTCCTTCACCTTCATCAAGAGGCTCTTTAGTTCTTCTTCACGCTCTGCCATAAGGGTGGTGTCATCCGCATATCTGAGGTTATTGATATTTCTCCCGGCAATCTTGATTCCAGCTTGTGTTTCTTCCAGCCCAGCGTTTCTCATGATGTACTCTGCATAGAAGTTAAACAAGCAGGGTGACAATATACAGCCTTGACGTACTCCTTTTCCTATTTGGAACCAGTCTGTTGTTCCATGTCCAGTTCTAACTGTTGCTTCCTGACCTGCATACGGTTTCTCAAGAGACAGGTCAGATGGCCTGGTGCTCCCATCTCTTTCAGAATTTTCCACAGTTTATTGTGATCCACACAGTCAAAGGCTTTGGCATAGTCGATAAAGCAGAAATAGATGTTTTTCTGGAACTCTCTTGCTTTTTCGATGATCCAGTGGATATTGGCAATTTGATCTCTGGTTCCTCTGCCTTTTCTAAAACCAGCTTGAACATCTGGAAGTTCACGGTTCACGGGTTGCTGAAGCCTGGCTTGGAGAATTTTGAGCATTACTTTACTAGCATGTGAGATGAGTGCAATTGTGCGGTAGTTTGAGCATTCTTTGGCATTGCCTTTCTTTGGGATTAGAACGAAAACTGACCTTTTCCAGTCCTGTGGCCACTGCTGAGTTTTCCAAATTTGCTGGCATATCGAGTGCAGCACTTTCACAGCATCACCTTTGAGGATTTGAAATAGCTCAACTGGAATTCCATCACCTCCACTAGCTTTGTTCGTAGTGATGCTTTCTAAGGCCCACTTGACTTCACATTCCAGGATGTCTGGCTCTAGGTGAGTGATCACACCATCGTGATTATCTGGGTCGTGAAGATCTTTTTTGTACAGTTCTTCTGTGTATTCTTGCCACCTCTTCTTAATATCCTCTGGGGCTAGGCCGGGCCCGGGGGCAACGGCCGAGAGGGGCTAGGCCGGGCTGGGGGCCGGGGCCCGGGGGCAGCGGCCGACAGGGGCTAGGCCGGGCCGGGGGCCGGGGGCCGGGGGCCGGGGGCAACGGCCAAGACGGGCTAGGCCAGGCGGGCGGCGGGGGACGGCGGCCGACAGGGCCTAGGCCGAGCCGGGGGCTGGGGCCGGCGGCGGCGGCGGCGGCAGCGAGAGGAATTACCCAAGGCCCAAGGTAAGAGAAACCCAAGTAAGACGGTAAGTGTTGCGAGAGGGCATCAGAGGGCAGACACACTAAAACTAAAATTACAGAAAACTAGCTAATCTGATCACATGGACCACAGCCTTGTCTATCTCAATGAAACTAAGCCATGCTGTGTGGGGCCACCCAAGACGGATGGGTCATGGTGGAGAGGTCTGACAGATTGTGGTCCACTGGAGAAGGGCATGGCAAACCACTTCAGTATTCTTGCCTTGAGAACCCCATGAACAGTATGAAAAGGCAAAAGGATAGGACACTGAAAGATGAACTCCCCAGGTCAGTAGGTGCCCAATATGCTAATGGAGATCAGTGGAGAAATAACTCCAGAAAGAATGATGGGATGGATGCAAAGCAAAAACGATACCCAACTGTGGATGTGACTGGTGACAGACACAAAGTCCGATGCTGTAAAGAGCAATATTGCATAGGAACCTGGAATGTTAGGTCCATGAATCAAGGCAAACTGGAAGTGGTCAAACAGGAGATGGCAAGAGTCAACATCGACATTGTAGGAATCAGCGAACTAAGATGGACTGGAATGGGTGGATTTAACTCAGATGACCATTATATCTACTACTGTGGGCAAGAATCCCTTAGAAGACATGGAGTAGCCATCATGGTCAACAAAAGCATCCAAAATGCAGTACTTGGATGCAATCTCAAAAACGACAGAATGATCTCTGTTCGTTTCCAAGGCAAACCATTCAATATCACGGTAATCCAAGTCTATGCCCCGACCAGTAACGCCAAAGAAGCTGAAGTTGAACAGTTCTATGAAGACCTACAAAACCTTCTAGAACTAACACCCAAAAAAGATGTCCTTTTCATTATAGGGGACTGGAATGCAAAAGTAGGAAGTCAAGAAACACCTGGCGTAACAGGCAAGTTTGGCCTTGGAGTACAGAATGAAGCAGGGCAAAGGCTAATAGAGTTTTGCCACGAGAACGCACTGGTAATAGCAAACACCCTATTCCAGCAACACAAGAGAAGACTCTACACGTGGACATCACCAGATCGTCAACACTGAAATCAGATTGATTATATTCTTTGCAGCCAAAGATGGAGAAGCTATATATAGTCAGCAAAAACAAGACCGGGAGCAGGCTGTGGCTCAGATCATGAACTGCTTATTGCCAAATTCAGACTTCAATTGAAGAAAGTAGGGAAAACCACTGGACCATTCAGGTATGACCTAGATCAAATCCCTTATGAGTATACAGTGGAAGTGACAAATAGATTTAAGGGACTAGACCTGATAGCCAGAGTGCCTGATGAACTATGGACAGAGGTTCGTGACATTGTACAGGAGATAGGGATCAAGAAAATCCCCATGGAAAAGAAATGCAAAAAAGCAAAATGGCTGTCTGAGGAGGCCTTACAGATAGCTGGGAAGAGAAGAGAAGCGAAAAGCAAAGGAGAAAAGAAAAGATATTTCCATCTCAATGCAGAGCTCCAAAGAATAGCAAGGAGAGATAAAGCTCAGCGATCAGTGCAAAGAAATAGAGGAGGGCTAAAAGGACCCAGCTAATAGAAGTGTTTTCTTATCAGTCCCGTAGATCTCCGTAGCAGCTGTCTTCTCTGGTGTGTTAGGCGTTGTGTAAATAGGTTCCACTAGAGCACTACAAGAAAGAGTCCTGCATCAGGCCACCCTGAAGCATGTCATGTTTAGAACAGCATCTTCCTGGAGCTAGCCTCTTGAGCTTTCGTCCAGTTACATAATGGTTTATTACTTTTCCCAACAGGCAGTTGCTAACATTAAGAGGAAGATTTTGGTTTTTTTAACATGTTTATTTTTTTTTTATAATCTTATTTATTGATTTATTTTTGCTGCCCTGGGCCTTTGTGGCTTTGTGCGGGCTTTCTCTGGTCGAGACAAGTGGTGGGGCTACTCTTCCTTGCTGTGCACAGGCTTCTCATTGTGGTGGCTTCTCTTGTTGCAGAGCATGGGCTCTATGTGTAGGAGCTGAGTAGTTGCAGCATACAGGCTTAGTTGCTCCACGGCACGTGGGGGTCTTCCTGGACCAGAGATTAAACCCATGTCTCCTGCATTGGCAGGCGGACTCCTATCCACGGCACTACCAGAGAAGTCCAAAAGAGCAATTTTAATGAGCTGACCATCTTGATTCTACTCTACCAAGTCAATCTACTTTATCTTTTCTTCTGTCCTGGCAGCCCTCTATTCCAGCCAAAGCAGCCCCTTACCATGTGCTCATTACACCGTACCCATTCCTGCTTTTATCTGTGCGTTTGCACAGACAAAATAAATTCCTTAATTTTACTTTGCCTGTGGGAGTCCTATGACTCTCAAAAGCCAACTCAAGTTCATCTTTCTTCAAATAGACTTCCCTGAATACTCCAGCCCTGCTGACCCTAGTCCCATGAGGCCTGTCACCAGTTCTCAGGGGCCCCAGCAAAGCAGTCCCCTCACCTCAGAACTTACAAAAGTGGTAAACAGTTCTTTAGAAGGTGGCTCCCTAAGAGCCTCGTGGAGGGGAGCAGAACAGTGTAAGGACCAATGGCTTCCTGGTCTGTCAGACTTGAGTAAAACCTGACATGATGTGTTACCTGCTAAAGAGAAATGTGTCCGTCTGTAGGAGGGCTGGTCAGTAGTGAAAGTGCAGGAAAGGTGAAGAGGGACCAGCATGGGCAGTGCCCAGCCTCACCTTGTCCAAGAGGAGAGATGCACCCGAGGCAGCATAACTGAAGAGTCAGGCCCATCGCCAGGCTGCAGCTGTTGAGAGCATCTGGCTACCGCAGGCCTTTCCATTTAATGTGGGATTCAGCTGATTCCTTTGGTTCTAATACTGTTCTCACCAAGTAGCCTTTTGAGTGTGTGGTTGTGCTTTGGTGTGCCTTGGAGGCCTGTCTCTACAGAAGTTTAATTCTCTGGTTGTGTAGACACAGGTGCCCTGTCTGTAGAACAGATGTATTTCTCGTCAAGTAAGAATTTGGCATTCTGATTTTTGATCAGTCCTGTGATATTATTGATAAAGTGAAACTGACGCAAGAGGAAGATGTGAGTTCTCTCTTGGTGGGGAAGAGTAATTTCTGAGCCTAGGAGGCTAGGGACTTAACATGGGGTCTGGGGACTTAGCATGGGGTCAGCTTGCTAGTAGTTGGCCATTGCCCAGACTGTACCCCTGCATCTCCAGGTGGCATATGGCCTTTGCTTGTTTAGTATATCTACATGTGCGAGCTAAGTTGCCAGTCATGTCTGACTCTTTGTGACCCCATGGACTGTGGCTCTTCCAGGCTCCTCTGTCCATGGGATTCTCCAGGCAAGAATACTGGAGCGGGTGGTCACGCCCTCCTCCAGGAGATCTTCCCAACCCAGGAATCAAACCCGCATCTCTTATATCTTGTGCATTGGCGGGCAGGTTCTTTACTACTAGTGCCACCTGGGAAGTCCTATAACATCCTGTTTCTACTGTTTTTAATTTCCATGTAGTTTAACCTTGCATTTGTATTTATTTATACCATTTCATTGTTTCCGCTCCCTACTTACAAGGTTTTTGAGGACAGGGACTGTGCAGTGTTTTTCCCATGATAGACACTAATGGTGTTTGACAGAAGAGAGATGAGGCATTATATCAGTTCCACAGTGAGGAATAATGCAACGGAATATTTATTTGAAGTAGCATAGAGAGCCCAGAAATAGACCCACGTGTTCTTAAGATATTTGTCATGTTTTAATATTCTAATCAGTGGAAGAAAATGAATAAATGGTAATCAAATAAGCTGCCTGACTATTTGTGGGGAGGGGGGGAGGAATAATAGTAGATCCCCATTTCTCACCTTAAATAAACATGTTTCCATAAATGTGAAAAGATACTGCATAAAAGTATTAGAAGAAAAGCAGTGTTTTAATAATCTTGTGGCAGGAAAGCAGCTTCAGGGTCCGGTACCATGAGCAGAGTCTTTGATGGATCTGACCACCTGGTCTGTGACAACAACTTAGCACTGATTCATGCCAAGTGGAAGATGAAGAATTTTCTGTGTATTGTCTGACTCAATCGCCACAATCCTGTGAGGATGGTATTACTGTCCCTCTCTCATAGAGGAAGGAAATCAGCATGAGGCCCCAGTGGTCAAACCAAAAGCAGGAGCTGGGATCACCAGACTGCAAAGCCTGTGCTTCCTACTCTGCTCTTTTGTCTTTTCTCCTTAGAGACAAACACTGGGAGGTTTTGAAACACTGAAATTCAATGGAAGCCAATATTTATTTATTATAACGAGGTTTGTGGTGGGGGTTTGTTTTTGTTTGCTTGGCCGTGCTATGCTCGCAGGATCTTCGTTCCCTACCAGGGATCAAATCCAGGCCACTGCAGTGAAATCGCCGAGTCCTAACCACTGGACCACTAGGGAACTCCCAGGGGTTTTACAGATCAACAGGGAGAAGGCAGACAATCCAGGGGAGAAGGGGGTGAGGGCTGAGAGGAGAAGGAGAGGCATTGACAGTCTGCCACCATACTGGCCCGTCTCTCCTCACGGGTCGTGTGCAGCGGGTTTTGTTAGCCAAGCCTTTGTCACCTCATGACATAAAAATCATCTCTAATCGTCATCTTCAAGTACTTTTATAATCTGTCTAGAACTTGCTGTATTTGATTTTTAGTGTGATTGAGGTAGGGGATCTAACCTTTTCCCCACTACCTGAAGATCCACTTGTTTTCAAATCTTTCACTGAATGGTTCATTCTTTCTCCCCTGTCTAAAATACTATCTTTATTTGAACTCTATTCTGTTGATCCAGTTATCTTTTCCTGTTATCTTTTCAATATCACACTGCTTAACTCCAGTTACTCTATAACATGTAATTTTATATCTGTTAGGGTAAGGCCCTGCTCTTTGATCTTCTTTTTCATACATTTCATAAGCGTTCTTGCGTATATTCTCTACAAAATGTCAGCTCACCAGATTTTGTTTAAAAATTTCCTTGGATATAAATAGGGTTGCATTGAATTTGTAGGTTAATTTGAGGAGAATTGACCTCCTTACAGTATTCTTGGAAGATGGTATCCATCCCATGCCATGTATGTATTTCTTCTCAATGTCCTTCAGGAAGGTTTTAATGTTCTCTTCACATAAGTCTTACACATTTTTGGTTGAGTTTATTCCTAGTTACTATTGATATTATAAATGGGATCTTTCTTCCATTTTTTAGTTGGTTTGGTGATTTGTACTATATAGGAAAGCTATTAAAGCTTATATGTTGATCTCTTGATTTTGTACATAAGCCACCTTAACTGAATTCTCGTATTACTTACAGTACTTAAAATTTTGGTTGATTCCTTTGGTCTTCTAAAGTCCATTACTCATATGCAGATATGTTTGTCTCTTCCTTTCCAATTCTCCCTTTTTCTTACTGTACTGATTAGGAAACCCTCCTCCTCCACAGTGATCAATAGTAATAGTAATGATAGGCATCTTCCCCCTGTCCTTGATTTTAAACAGTGCTTAGGTTTCTGGTCAATACTTTTATTTTCTTTCCCTACTTCTGAAAGTTTTTTGTTAGGAATTATCTGTTGAACATGATCCAAAATGGTCCATAAAATGTATCGCCAGCTGCACGCAACACCCAAGGTTAGGTACTGTGAGAGAGTCAAAGGATTCTTAAACAGGATAGAATTCCTGTCCTTGAAAATGTTATCAACTCACTGGGTAGATAAGACTGAAAATAAAAAGTAATTAATAAAGATTTGAAAGTGGCTGTCATGATCGTGATCATGTTTTCTTTTAAAACAGATTTATTCTCATAGAAGAGCATCAGAGGAAGAAGGAAGCAGAAGGTAAATATTGGTCTTTTAAAGTAGAATTTTAGAACTAGAGGAGAGCTGAGAACTCATCTATTTTAGTCTCCTCACCAAAGTCAAGAAGAAGCTCTATTTACCCTAATGCTTTACGCTAATTTATTTATCAGCAGAATTAACTCCTCAACCAAATCTGGCCCAGCACAGGACTGGCACGGATTCATCTGGTTTCACGCATTCTTTAAGGAAAGAGGGTGGATGGGGAGAGGTTTCGGTTGTACCTGTTCCTGCCGGTGGTAGGCATCAGGCCAGGTCAGAGGTGTTCTTGGAGGCTCTGGGGTAGGGAAGTTAGAGATTTGGGGGCTAGCCTTACTCAAAGCTGATGAAAAGTAGAACAAACTATGTGTTCTTTCTGTAAAGGGGCAGGAAAGCTTCCCTTCTCATCATCCTCCTGGTTTTCAGCCCCCACTCCCTATTCCCTTTATCCAAACCAGTTAAAGTTTTAACTGGAAGAAACTTCAGACAGTAGTTTGTCTTTTCCTTTTATAATAAAAAAAAAAAATGGAGAAAGAGAAAACATCTGGCCCCGTGGTCACGCTGCTAGTGATTATCAAAGAGAAGGTGGTGCCTTTCCAACTAGGGCCCCTCGTGATCACACTGTGCTTGGGCTGCGAGCTGCATTTTATGTCAACAGTTCAGTACACACATACTTTATGGACAGAAGTGGTTTCTGATACAAACTCATTGTGCACTCTGTTGTTGTTGTTGTTAGTTTTGTTTGTTTTCGAAAAGAATACTTTCGAGTTTTCCTTCTGGTCATAACCTTTAAACTGATTTCACAATTCACTCACACCTCAGTGACAACCTGCCATATGCAAGTCAGAGTGCTAGATAACTTTGCTGGTTGGACTTAGGGGTTTACCTGCTGTGATGCAGTTTATCAGATAGAGCAGCTAAGAAGATAGAAGCACCTCCTCCCCTCCCCCACCCCCACCCCAGCAAATGCTGCACATGAGACTAAGTCCAAAGGGGGCTAGTGTGGAATGCTTCTGAAAGGAATGTGCACCTGCCCAGCATGGTTGTGCAGTGTTTTCACTGCACGAGGGCAGTTGGCCGAGGGCCGAGAAATGGGAGTGGGGCTGCAGTCGTGCCTGTAGGCCGTGCTAAGCCACATGCACAGGTCTCCCCAGAGACACAGGCAGGGGGCCATTTTGAACAGACCCGGAGAGCTTCTGGAAGGCCAGCATGCGTGGAGTGATTCTCAAGACCCCAGGTCTGTGGTGACTTTGCTCATTGTGATTGCTGACTGAAGTCCCATTTAGTCCTGGTAAGACCAGAGCAAACACACTGTGGGAGATGGAAAGTGGCACGTGACACTAACTGTGTATGCTTTCCTCCAAGGGGCTGTTTTGGATTTCTGCTGCGTAAGAGAAGCTCAGGGACAAGTGAGAGTCAGGTAGGTTTGGGAAGGATAAAGTGCTGTGGCCAGAGGAAGCAGGGGAGAAGCAGAACTAACATGTCGCTCTCTGTGTCCCAGGAGGGCTTTTTCTGGAGGCGGCGGCCACTTTGGCTTCGGGACATGTACAGGCCTCTCAGTGCCACACGCAAGAAAAATATGGCGCAGAAGCTGCACGACAAGGAGTCTTCAGATGAGGATGAGATTTTCAAAAAGGATGCCTGGTAAACGATAGGGGACAATTTACACTTCTTGCCTCAGATGAGGAAATAATGCAAAGTGTAATTGCCCCTTTCGAGACTAAACGCCTTGGCACTCTTCTTCTTATCCCAGGGGGGACCCTGAAATGCTGATAGGGACTCCTCCTCCGGCTACAGATTCGGCTGCTGAAGAGGAGAGTGAGGCAGCTGCCGACACCACCACAGAGTGAGCCCCGTCCTGCCACCGGCCACCTGCAAATTTTATTTTCTAATACTGGCTTCTCAGCATCACTTTTAAAATACTTATTTTTCTCATATTAAAATGTATGAGTGCATAACCAATTATAACCATGTGGTAAGGAATTAAAATGTCAATAGTTGAGTATTTATGTACCAATATAATATCAAGAAAAAAGCAGAGCTGAAACTAGAATCCCTCAGGGCGGCCAGAACTTCCACCAGAGGAAACACAGGCAGAAGAGGAGAAATACAAGAATGGAGGGGGGGGGGCTTCCATCCCGTGTTTCCGCAGTATAACCAGCCCCTGGGAACTGGAAAACAGGTCATCCTCCGGGGGCATAGATTATTAAATCAAATAACAATTTTCTCTGGTGCTCTCTCTCCTGGTTCATCAAGTACAAGTTATTTACAACACACTTGCCCTCCTGCTCATGGAGGATCATCCACTTCTGGCCCCTCTTGTAAGTCACTGGGGCTGACAGAATATTTGGATCCCTGGGCCTTCCTCCACCACAGGACCAAGGCCTGACTTTCTCCCAAGCCCTCAAACTCGTGTACAAATGCGTTCCCTGTCTTGGTAGGGGGTTCTCCACCCCTTAAGCTGGTGGAAAATGCACATTGGGTTGCATTTTTTCTTTAAAAAGCAAAAAATCTGAGCCTTTGAATAGCTAGCAGGGAGAGGCCAGAGGGGCAGGATAAAGAAAAACATGTGCAAGCACCCAAGATGGTCCTCCTCAGGCCCCAGCCTCTCCTGACCCCTTTGAGGGTCAGTCATATGCTGCTCGGCTCCCTCCAGCACCAAACCCACCGCACTCCTGCCTCACCCAACACGGGCCCAGGGCTGCCTTGACTCCAAGTGACGATGTAATGGCAGTGCCATGTGGGGAAGGTGCAAAGGCTCTTCCAGTCCTTCTGCAAAGAAAATTGTTAATCGATCGCATTTAGTAAGTCAGGGAGAAAGAAATATATTAATGAGTAAAAGAAATACTGAATGAACAAGATTTGATAATCTACCAAAATGACCACAGACAGCGCCGGAGCTTTAATAATACGAGGTGAAGAATGGCGCAAACCATGGGACGAGAGCACGCAGTCCCCCAGAGGAGCAGTGGGCCTGAGAGATAGCCCAGCAGGTTCTGCTAGTTGGGTGGGGTTTCAAGCAAAGTGATCAGTCCACCCGTTCTTCTGGTTTATGAGTTCCCTGATGGGGCATGAAGACATCTGTTCTCTCAGTGCCTGCCCAGGTCACCTCCCAAAGTTTCTCACCAAGAATGAAAAACAAATGTTTTCTCTGGGCGGTAACTTCAACGAACAAGTATTTACTTTGTTTAAAGTGCATGACCAATAGTACTAATAATAGGAAGCAGCAGCAGCGAGCATGTTCTATTTGCTTGTGTGCTGCCCAGCCCTGGGTTAGGCATTTTACGGTCTTATCTAGCCCAACAATCCATGTAAACATATCTTGTTATCCTCGTTTGACAGATAGGAAACAAGGTTTAAAGAATATAGGTAACCTGGACTTCCATGAGGGTCCGGTGGTTAAGAATCCACCCCTCAGTGCAGGGGACCCGGGTTTAATCCCTGATTTGGAAAGTTCCCACATGCTGTGGGGCAGCTAAGCCTGTGCGCCACTCAATTACTGCAGCCTACGCTCTAGAGCCCATGCTCTGCAACAAGAGAAGCCATGCACCTCAACTAGAGAAAGCTCACGTGCCGCAACAAAAACCCAGTGCAGCCAAAAACAAGTAAATAAATAAAATTCAAAAAAGAAGAAGAAAGTAGGTTACCGGCTCAAGTGCCCCAGGCCACACGCCCAAAAGTGTGTTAGGGTTGTAGCGCAGAACTGCTAGATTCCAATAGGGGTGAGAGAAGTATAGAACCTTTGGTTGCCACCAAAGAGCCAATAAGTGATAATAATTAGGGGGAAGAGGCGGCTGCTGTTTCTTGAGCACCTGCTGTGTGCCAGGGACTATCCTAGGAGCTTTGGTTACACCATTAGTTCACAGGAGCAGAAAGTCCTCGTGTCTGCTCAAAACTCTGTAATGAAAGGGAGGTTGATTTCAGTAAGAGAGGTAGCCACAAAGACGGGGAGCTGACAAGACCAGCGGTAGAGATCCTTGCACTGCTGGGCTTCCCAAAGCATGGACCAGGATTCCCAGTAGCTTCAGCTTCCTATTTGAGGACAGTTTCATTATTTCAAAGTTGGTACATAAAGTGAGGCTTAGATATCATTTTTTTGTATCACACAACCTCAAGTTTGCACAATTTTATATTGGTCTCACATGCTACCCTACCAGTTTTCTAAATTAAAATTCCCAAGAGTAAAAGTCTGCTTTGCCCAACTTGACCTAAAGGTTGCTGTTGTTGTTCAGTCGCTCAGTCGTGTCTGACTCTTTGTGACCCCATGGGCTGCAGCATGCCAGGCTTCCCTGTCCTTCACCATCTCCCAGAGCTTGCTCAAACTCATGTCCATTGAGTCAATGATGCCATCCAACCATCTCGTCCTCTGACCTAGACTGGGCAGTGTTTTTGCCAGAGCCCAGAGATATCACCTGACCAGCCAGTGAGTGAGATGTCTCTCCTTGGATCCAGGGACACATCCCTAGAGAGAGCTTGAAAGTGGGAAGAGTGCCCAAGGTCAGGTGGTACAAAGCTTGTCTGCCTAGGGCTGCCTCTGTCACCATCACATGATGGACAAGCCAGCGCAGAGCCCAGCTCCTTATTGAGAGCTGAGTGACAGAAGGAGAGAGGGAGACACAAGGCCAATAGCTACCAAATGAATGAAAAGTCTCACTGATTCTGATGAAATCTGTCAGAGAAATTAGCCATTTTTTAGAAGATAATGAAATGAGACAATATGATTGGGCAAACATGATAGAGAAAAGTTGTAAGACTCGAAGGAGGGAAAGTTAGGAAGCTAGGGAGAGTCCATGAAAAAGGGAGAACTTGAGCTGGCCTGGACTATATGCCAGACACTGCGCCTGGTGCTGGGGAAAGAGTTGATTAGGACAAAGTCACTGCTATGAGGGACCCTAAGCCTAATAGGAGGCCCAGACACCTGAAGATACACACAGAAAGACAGTGTGTTGGCAAGACAACGGACCAAGAAGGTTTTGATACAACTAAAGGGCTTGTGCAGTGGGTGTAGATGAATAAGAACTGAAAGGACAAGAGCTTATGTTTTAAGGATGAAAGATTGGCCTTGTGTGTGAAACCCACATGTGCTGACTAACTGACGCTTATCAGAGGTGGGCTCCAATCCTGTCCCAGCAGCTGGGAGACAAGGTCCTTAGCTTCAGGTGTTGGCTGGAACAAACAGCAAATTCTTTAGGCAGCCTGGAGTTTTTCCAGGCAGGCACTTTAAGGGGGGCTAGAGTCATCCTAGATCTGCGGCCTTGAGCTGGTAGAGACTATGTTGGTGTTTGTTGAAGTCTCTATGGGCCAAGGTTGAATCTAGAGGGAGGCTCAGAGGAGCCTGGCTAGAATTTAGTCCAGGAGAGAGTCTGTCACCCTCCAAACCCACATGCCCACCCCTCCTGCCTCCGTCAGCCTCTGAAGCAGGGGGACTCCTGCTTGTTGTGTTCACTGAACTGCTGAGGTGTGGAAGCAAGGGGGGCAGGGAGGTGTGGGATGCAGAGGTTCTTTGGCACCTTCAGGGCCGGAAGTCAGCAGGGATTTGAGAGTGGGAGAGGTTGGCTGCAAAGATGACTGGGAGGCAGAATGGACATCTCTGCCCACCCCTCCCACTCCCCAAGGAGGTCAGGACCTCTCACTCCTGGGGAGCACCAGGCCTGCCTTCGGGTGAGAGTGAGATGCTGTTGAGACCCCCTGGGGGAGGGCAGTGGAGCAGCTTGCGGACATAGGGGAAGCATACCCATCCAAGAAAAGGACAGGCCCTGAAGCCTGGAGCAGAAGTGGAAACGTGGTTCAGGGTGAGGCTTCAGGTGTTGGAGGGTGATGTAGGAAAGAGGGTTTGGCGCCACGCTGTGGTGTGTTTGGACTTGCAGGAAAATTATGACCGATCTGTGAACAATACGAAGGCTGCAGGTGGAAGAGGGCTACAGCGAGAATGGTGGAGCCTGGCTCCCCAACACATGAACCGCCAAACTAACCCTGGCTGCTTAACCAGATTCTTACACAAAAGATCAATAAATGTCTTTCTTATTTAACTCACTATTGTGTAGGGTCTATTGCAGTGGCTTAACTTATAACCAATAAAAGAGTATGCACATGTATTGGTTAGTTATTGCCACAATAATGCTATGTAATAAACCCATCCCAACCTCAGTGGGTTAAGATAGCAATTCTCATGAGTCTGCAGTTTGGCTGGGGCAGCTGTGGTTTAATGCTCTGCTGGCTGGGTCCACTCTGCTCCTCACTGCTGGTCTGCAGACCAGACGAGGTAGCTCTTTCCAAGCGTGTTTATCCTGGGGCCCAGGCTGAAGAGGCAGCAGCTGTCCAAGTGAAGTATATGAGAGGAAGCATCACCAGGCCTCCTCCAACCTGGCACAGAACTGCCACACTCTCATTTTTGCCCATTCCATGGGCCAAAGCAAGTCACTTGACCAAGCCTAAGCCCAGGGACTGGACAGTCCACTCCACCCACAGTGAGATGAGTATAGATGTAGTGAGGGATAAGGGATCACAGCTAATAATTCTATCCATCCCAGGATGTGGTGAGTCTTGGTTTGGGATGTGTGCAGATGATTGCGATTTTGTTCTGCATCAATAAACAGCTGCCATAGGACCTGTTGGTAAGGGTAGTCCTGGTTCTGTAGCAGAAGGAAGGGTTTTGCAGAGTGCACACCCTCCACTCTCGAAGGTGTCACCTATAAATGGAGCTTTGTGAAAGTCACTGTCCGTCAGTGTGCAGACCCAAACACTTTCTCTATTATGTCAGGAACCCTGACAAGGCAAGAAGCACATCCTCTTTCCATCCCCAATGTATAAGAGCAGGTCCTGCCCCCAGTGATGACTCAGTCACTCAGTCTTGAGTGACTTTTAGATCATTTCTTCATTCTCCCCATATGATTCCTTGTGAAATACAGACTGAGCTCCTAAAGGTCAGCACAAGCTGCAAAGGGACTATGCCATTTGGAGGTGGGTTTTGTACCCAGATCTGGCTGATACTGAATTCTGTATCCACTGCTACCCGAAGGGACCTCACAGAAGAAAGCATTTGTACAGAGTAAACATCAAAACAGACTAGTGAAATGTTTTTCTCTAGATGCCATTTGAAACTGGGTAGATTCTCATTGCCTGAAATATCCGAAGAGGAAGACTGTCTAAAAGCACAATCCTGGGGGCTTCCCTGGTGATCCAATGCAGGAGGTGATGTAGGAAATCACCTTCCAATGCAGGAAGTGCAGGTTCAATCCCTGGTTGGGGAGCTAAGATCTCACATGCCTCGGGGCCAAAACACCAAAACATAAAACAGAAGCAATAGTGTAACAAATTCAACAAAGACTTGAAAAAAATGGTCCATATCAAAAAATCTTTAAAAAGAAATAAAACAGTACATTTCTAGTTATGCCTGAGCCTCGGTTAAATTATGATGCAGATTGGAAAAAAAAAAAAATAGCACAACCCTAGGGAATTCCCTGGCTGTCTAGTGGTTAGGACTCAGTGCTTTCACTGCCATGGGCCCGGAGTTCAATCCCTGAGCAGGGAACTAAGATCTTGCAAGCCACGAGACATGGCCAAATAAATAAATAATACAAAAGCTCAATAATACAAAATAATACAAAAGGGATCCACATGGACTTAAGGACAATTTTAAGAACAATGAGATCATTCATCAGAGCCCCCATGGCTCTGATGTCACATGTGCATGACGGCTACCATATTGGACATTGCAGGTAGGCTGTTTTCATCATTATGGTTCTATTCGAAGATGATGGTGCAGAATATGTCCAGGACACAGAAGAAACTGGTAATGGTAGTTGCTTTCAGAGAAGGAAACTGGGAGGCTGAAGCACCATATTCCCTCTTGTACCTTTTGAATTTTTTGTCATGTATTTGTATGGCGTACTTAAAACCAGCAACAACTGGGAATTAGAAATCTCCACATAGGGTCACCATACCAGGACAGTGATTCTCAGGATATTACTTTGCAATCAGCGTAAAACAAAGTAAGCTAACAGATGTTATGATTTCACACTTAGTTTTTTTTCACAGTGTAAATATTTAGCTCCTGCCACCATCTCTCTGCTCTTGTGAACTCATAGACAACAACGTGAAGTAGCCAGGGGATGTTAAAGGAAAAACAACCTACTGTCAAGCACTGGTTGACAGCATTATTTTTTCCAAGAAATAAATTCGCATGATCATGATTTTATTCCACATCAATAAACAGCAGCCATAGGACCTGTTGATAAGGTGATTCCTAGTTCCAGAACAGAAAGAATTGTTCTGCACAATGCACACCTTCCAAGTGAGACAGGAAGGAAGAGGGCAGGGCACAATCTCTAAAAGAACGGCATAGTCCTTGAAGATACGACATAAACTGGTTAGAACCAGTGAGGTCTAAGATGGCAGAAGAATTGACTGCTGGTAGACCTTGAGCCTCTTGCCTACTAAGATGGCCCCCACTCTGTGTGGGGTTTTTCTCCCACGGCCGCTCTCAGTTTCCGAGATGGCCCCATGTCCTGGGGCCGCTCTTGCCAGCTGAAACTACACAACTCAGATGGGACTTGAACCCAGCCAGAAGCTACAATGGGACTTGAACCCACTGTCTTTGAGTTGAGTTCACATACCTGGCCTTAGGACTTCATGAAGCTCAGGTTCTTGATGTTTATCACAGAATTCAGTGAGAGGCAACGTGATAGCTAAAAAGTCGATTTATTTAGAGAGATATACATTCCATAGACAGACTATCTCAAAAGGCATGCGCTCCCCTTCAGGACATGTGATCATTTCGGAAAATAAGCCCTCAAGGGCTATGTCATTCTTTTAAAGGTTGTGCCCTGCCCCCATCCCTCCTGTTTCACGAACACCCTGCCTCCTAAATGAGTTTGAGAACTGGTGTAACAGGGAACAGGGATCCTGCTTGTAACCTGTATCCAGGTCAGTTAAGGAGGGAATGGGGGTAAGACAGGAAGAGGGCAGGGAACAATCTTTAAAACAAGGACGTAGTGGGAGGACAGGACATAAACTGTTTAGAACCAACTAGGCCCAAGGTGGCAGGCAAATTGACTTCCACTAGAACTTGAGCCTCAGTGTATGCTCACTGCAACTCATCAGCATGCTAAATGACACACCCACAGGCACCATGACTGTTCCAAGGCTGACCATAAAAGTCAAAAAGTGGACAGTGGCCTCCATCCTGGAAATCTCCACCCCCTCCTCAAAATAGCTGGAATACTCCTCCCACTCATTAGCCTACGAAAGTACCCAGCCCTACAAAACTGACAACCCCATACTCTGCTGCCACTCTCGCCTTCTGAGATGGCCCTGTCTGTGGAGTGGGTTTCTCTCTAAATAAATTCACTTCTTACCTATCACTTTGTCTCTCACTGAATTCTTTCTGTGATGAAATCAAGAAACTGAGCTTCATTAAGTCCTGAGATGAGGTGTGTGACATCAGTTAAAAGACTGTGAGTTCAAATCCCAATCTGAGTCACATGGTTTCATGATCAGGGATTGAACTGAATCTGGGCAGTGAAAGACCTGAGTCTTAACCACAGAACCACCATGGAATTCCCTCTAAACACTATTAATTATCTGGAGACAGTGACATAACTAAGTCTCAAGAATAGTTTGGGGGTGGCAACTCCTTGCCAGTGCCAGCTAGGAATTCAATAGACAGGGTCTAAAATGGATAAATCAAGAACTAGATGTGCAAAGAGACATGGAGAAAAGCAGCAGAAGATTCAGCTGAAACCTGCTCTGTAGAGGTACCTAGGCCCAGTGAGCTTGCTCGGGAAGGTGGGCAAAGACCTGGTCTGGGGCAAGGAACTGCTATGGGTCCTTGTGTTTCATCACCATTTCATTTCACTTAGCATCTGAATGTAAACTGCTATAATACAATTTTTTGTTGGTTTTATTTTTAAGTTCATTACTTGGTGACTTTTTTTTCCCAATAAGAGGTATAATTGACAAATAATTTTAAAATTTAAATCCATTTTTTAAAAAAGAATGAGAAGTGGAATTCCCTAGTGGTCTACCGGTTACAGTTCCACTAGAAGGGGTGCAGGTTTGATCCCTGGTCCTGGAACTAGGGTCCAGCAAGCCACGCCATGTGGCCAAAATGAAGAGAAAAAGAGAGAGTGGGAAGAACCAGTTTCCTACTGAAGAATCTGGGAAAACACTAGCTATTCCAGTGTTGAAAGAGATGGTTGCAGTAATACCTGTTTCATGATTTCAACCTGATGCCAAGTAAGTATATCTGGGATCCAAAGAAGAAAAGATTCACTCCAGTGCTCAGAAGGGCAGTGAAAGGCAAGGGCCTGACTGGATTGGAAAGGTAAGAATTGCCTTGGGCTTCCCTGGTAGCTCATCTGGTAAAGAATTCACCTGCAATGCAGGAGATCCTGGTTCCATTCCTGGGTCAGGAAGTTCCCCTGGAGAAGGAATAGTCTACCTGCTCCAATATTCTGGCGCTTCCCTGGTGGCTCAGAAGAATTACCAGAATTGTAATAATAATAGCTAGTCATCTTCCAGTGTTTCCTACAGACTAGAAACTGTCTTAATGATATTATCTTATTTAATCTGATGTTTTCCCCAATTTACAGATGAGGAACTGAGGCTCAGCGAGTTTTAGGAACTTCCCTGAAGTCACACATTCCGGACCACTCTGCCTGAGGCTAAGGGGCCAGAGGATGTTGTGACTTACTTCTCTTTTCTAAACATCAATAAAACTCAATTTAGAAGTTTCATTTTCAGTGATATCTCAAGGGACCTATGAAAACTAACAACAGGGCGCGCAGGGGTCGTGTAAGCGGCGAGCACAGGCCGGCGCCTGGGGGGCGGGGGTCATGTGAGCGGCGAACGCGGGTCGGCGCCTGGGGGGGCGGGGGTCAGGTGAGCGGCGAGCGCGGGTCGGCGCCTGGGGGGCGGGGATCGTGTGAGCGGCGAGCGCGGGTCGGCGCCTGGGGGGGGGGGTCGGTCGTGTGGGCGGCGAGCACGGGTCGGCGTCTGGGGGGCGGGGATCGTGTGAGCGGCGAACGCGGGTCGGCGCCTGGGGGGCGGGGGTCAGGTGAGCGGCGAGCGCGGGTCGGCGCCTGGGGGGGCGGGGGTCAGGTGAGCGGCGAGCGCGGGTCGGCGCCTGGGGGGGCGGGGGTCAGGTGAGCGGCGAGCGCGGGTCGGCGCCTGGGGGGCGGGGGTCGGGTGAGCGGCGAGCACAGGCCACCGCCTGGGGGTCGGGGGTTGCAGGCGCCGGCCTGGGCAAAAAAAAAACAAAAGAGAAAAAAAAGAAAAAAAAAAAAAACTAACAGCACTGTGGCAGTAGTCCTAGCTTCAAGCTCGTTGGGTGGCCCCAAACCCTGGACTGTTTTAGGGAAAGCTTAGCGAACACCTGGGCTTCCCAGGTGGTTCAGTGGTAAAGAATCCGCCACCAATGCAGGAGACGTGGGAGAGGCGGGTTTGGTCCCTGGGTCAGGAAGATCTCCTGGAGAAGGAAATGGCAATTCACTCCAGTATTCTTGCCTAGACAATTCCATGGACAGAGGAGCCTGGCAGGCTACAGTCCACGGGGTTGCAAAAAGTCAGACACGACTGAGCACACACGTCCATCCATTTACCATCAGCAAACAGTATGGGATTCAAAACTAAGCATTTCTGGCTCCAAAGCTCACTTGCTCTGCCACTGAACTATGCTTCCTCACCAACCAGAATCAGAAAGAGCTGGGTGAGAATTCTGCTTCTGCTGTTTATTCATTGTGTGGCCTTGGGCCCCAAGTCACTTAACCTCTCTTAAGCCTCTTTTCTTATTCGTACACTTGTTAGGGGAAGCACTGACCGAAACCATCCTCCCTGGCCAGACCCAATAATAACCACTTGCATGAGTTATCTTATAACAGGAGGTCCTGGGAAGGAACATGAAACTAACAAGCTACCACCAAGCAGGAAGAAGTTGGGAAAGGTCAAAAGGAGAGAGAAGACGCCAGTCCATATGTCCTACCAACCTCCCAGAATCCTTCTCGCTGGAATCCATCTTGGCTGAGCAATGTGCATGCCATCAGGAAGGACTCTGAGTCAGAATGATCAGCCAGAGGGACTTCCCTGGTAGTCCAGTGACTAAGATTCCATACTCCCCATGAAGGGGGCCCTGGTTCAGTGCCTGGTCAGGGAAATAGATCTCACATGCTGCAACGGAGTGTTTGCACGTCACAACTAAAGATACCACATGTCGCAACTAAGACCCCGAGCAGCCAAATAAATAAATAAATAAAAATAATAATTAAAAAAATGACTGGGTGGAGACAACCCAGAAACTAACACAATCAACATAAAACCTAACACTGTGAACTGCATGGCAGAGAAGTTCTCCTGGGTTCTCCTACCCTACTGCTCTCTGTCGGGGCGCCCCTTCCCAATAAAGTCTCTTGCTTTGTTAGCATGTCTTTTCCTTTGGACAATTCATCTCCAAATGTTAGACAAGACCTCACTCTCAGGCCTTGAAAGGAGTCCCCCTTCCTGCAATACTATGGGTATAACAAGGATGTCTACCTTCCAAGTGCTTGGTAAGGACAGATCACAATTCCATCCTGGAAAACAGTAGGAGCTTCTATTTTCCACAAATGTCAAACCCTTACCCTTCATCTCCCAGGTTGGGGCAGAGATTCTCACATTTTATTATACTTCACATCCATCAGAGGTGAGGGCAGAGGACAAGAGGGATGATCAAGCCCCAATTTTTGGACCCCGTCTTGTAGTGACTCTTTAGAGTAGGGGTGGGGTTCAGGATTCTGTATGTTGGACCTGTCCCCAGGGAATTGGGATGGCTGCAGTTCTTCTATCTGGCTTCAGATAACTCTGGATAGTGCTAGAAATCTCAGCTTTCAGACCAGTAAGATATGAGCTGCCTTTGCAAATGTTTTGAGCCCTCCTTGCCCTGGTCTCCAACTGTGTCTGTACCTCCTCCCTTTCTCTCTGGTGTAATCTATCTTTATCTTCCCTTTTATCCCGACCCCCTGCTCTGACTTTTCCCTTTCCTTACTTCCTTGCTTCCCCCCCCCCCCATCTTGGTCCACCCTCCCCTGAGCTCAGCTTGCATTTCTACCCACCAGCCATTTCTTCTTCTTCTTTTAATATTTATTCATTTGGTTGCAACAGGTCTTTGCTGCAGCATGTGATATATTTAGTTGTGGTATGTGGGATCCTCTATTGACAAGAAGACTCAGATCAAAAGTCACCTCCTCCAGGATGCCTTTTGAGCTCTCTTGTCTAACACTTTGTGGGTGCCTTTATTATTGTTCAAATTATGTGGTAATGTGAGATTCCTCTTCTGGCTGGAGTCTACCTGGTGCATTCATGGTCCACATAAAATTTTTCGTGGGAGTGCACATTCACCTTCACTCAAACCCTCCAACCCTCCAACCCCTCAACCCCTGCCAGGATTCAAGGCTTTATTCAGTCTCACAAAGGCTTGTGGAGCAAGAGGAGGAGAGGAAGGCAAGCTTGCAGACTTTGCACAGAGGCTGAGAAGCCTGGGAAGAAGGAGAGGACTGAGAGATGGGAGTGCTCCTGAAAAATCAGACAAGAGATTATTCCAGGGGATTCCCACAGCTTTTACAGATGGCAGTCGTGGAAAAATTCATTGAAATTGAAATTGCTGGGTGGCATTTCAGGGGGCTTGTAGAGCTCTGGTTCTTTATGTCTCAGAACAGGAAGAATTCAGCAAGAGGCAAAGTGATAGATAAGAAGTGATGTATTAGAATAGGGTGCTTTTGAGGTTTACAAGCGGGAGGTGAGAGGTTGCCTTGTCCCAAAAACTTAGTGGGCTACAGTTTTATAATCGAAGGAAAAGTGCGGAGGGGGAAAAGACCATCTTCTTCCTCATTCATGAATAGACTTCCACCATTAGTTCCTCTATCTCATGGTGAAGGAGGGTGGGACGGGGACATAGTTTTCTTGTCCCGATGTGGTCAAGCTGGGACTGTCATGACACTATGGAAAAATTATTTCAGGTCTCATTACAATGAGTGTCTTTCAGTTTGAAATGTCACATTTCCATAAATTATTGTTTTTTATGTCTGCAGAGAGTATGTCCTAGGGGCCATTAAATTACTGAGCCCACGAGGCAGGATGTGGGTCTCATGTCACCATTGTTTTGTTGTTTGGGGCATGTCTTGTGCTTCTCTTGCGTGGTTTTCTTGCTCAGTGAGCCTGCTTGGTTTTGTGGTTAAGCAAACCCCTGCTTTCTTGAGTAATCACTAACTTACAGGGGTCTCCCACACTATTCTTTCTACTTACAATGCCCTAGTGGAAGTAACTGTTTAATCACCTATCTTGTCCCTTTACTTGTCCCTATCAGAATAACCAAGGGACATTGCATGCTCCATTTGAGGTGAGGGTATGATTGTGCCAAGCCAGTGAGGCTCTTGCTGTGCCAATTATGACCAAAAAATACTGCCCTTTTGCCAAGGTGACCATATTTCCCTAGTAACTCTCTTACTTTCCACTTGTTTAAGATGAATTTAACACTGGGACTTCCCTGGTGGTTCACTGGTTAAGAATCCACCTGCCAGTGCTGGGACACAGGTTCGATCTCTGGTCTGGGAAAATCCCACATGATGCAGGGTGGCCAGGCCCCGTGTGCTGCAACAGGAGAAGCCACCACAAGAAGCCCTCTCACAGCAGCTAGGGAGAAGGCCCTGCTCACTGCAACCAGAGGAAGCCCGTGGGCAGCAACAAAGACTCAGCGCAGCTAAAAATAAAAACATTAATTAATTTTAAAAAGGAGTTTAACAATGAGAATACTTTGCCTCTATGTCCTTCTTTGTAATCTTCCTGATTAACAATTAACCCTGGTGAACACATTCAGCAGTCAGACTCATCAAGCCCAAAGCCAAAGATGGGGTGGTTCTCACTCCTGGACAGTTTCAAAAGGGGCAGACCAAAATGCCAACAGCCAGGCAGGTGGGTTTTTTTTTTTTTTTTTAAGAGAATAGAGTTTATCAGAGTGGGAGACATGATTAGCACAACAGGCCAGCTCAAGGGAGAGCTGACCCCTTTCAAGAGTTAGCTGCAAATCTTTATAGCCTCAAGAAGTGAGTGAAGTGAAGTCTCTCAGTCGTGGCCGACTCTTTACGACCCAATGGACTGTAACCTACCAGGCTCCTCCATCCATGGGATTTTCCGGCAAGAATACTGGAGTGGGTTGCCATTTCCTTCTCCAGGAGATCTTCCTGACCCAGGGATTGAACCCGGGTCTCCCTCATTGTAGGCAGACACTGTACCATCTGAGCCACCAGGAAAGTTCTTAAAATAGAGACAAATTCTACTGGAAGAGGGGTATTAGGATGGCTAGGATGTTATAGTGTGGGTCATCAGTACAAAGCAATAGAGGAAAACAATAGAATGGGAAAGACGAAAGATCTCTTCAAGAAAATCATAGATACCAAGGGAACATTTCATGCAAAGATGGGACAATAAAAGACAGAAATGCTATGGACCTAACAGAAGCAGAAGATATTAAGAACAGGTGGCAAGAATACACAGAAGAACTATACAAAAGAGATCTTCAAGATCCAGATAATCGCAATGGTATGATTACTCACCTAGAGCCAGACATCCTGGAATGCAAAGTCAAGTGGGCCTTAGGAAGCATCGCTACAAAGCTAGTGGAGGTGAGGGAATTCCAGTTGAGCTGTTTCAAATCCTAAAAGATGATGCTGTGAAAGTGCTGCACTCAATATGCCAGCAAATTTGGAAAACTCAGCAGTGGCCACAGGACTGGAAAAGGTCAGTTTTCATTCCAATCCCAAAGAAAGGCAATGCCAAAGAATGCTCAAACTACAGCACAATTGCACTCATCTCACACGCTAGTAAAGCAATGCTCAAAATTCTCCAAGCCAGGCTTCAACAGTACGTGAACCATGGACTTCCAGATGTTCAAGCTGGATTTAGACAAGGCAGAGGAACCAGAGATCAAATTGCCAACATCTGTTGGATTGTTGAAAAAGCAAGAGAGTTCCAGAAAAACATCTATTTCTGCTTTATTGACTATGCCAAAGCCTATGACAGTGTGGATTGCAACAAACTGGAAAATTCTTAAAGAGATGGGAATACAAGACCACCTGACCTGCCTCTTGAGAAATCTGTGTGCAGGTCAGGAAGCAACAGTTAGAACTGGACATCGAACAGCAGACTAGTTCCAAATAGGGAAAGGAGTACATCAAGGCTGTAGATGGTTACCCTGTTTATTTAACTTATATGCAGAGTACATCATGAGAAACGCAGGGCTGGAAGAAGCACAAGCTGGAATCAAGATTGCCAGGAAAAATATCAATAACCTCAGATATACAGATGACAGCACCCTTATGGCAAAAAGTGAAGAAGAACTAAAGAGCCTCTTGATGAAAGTGAAAGAGGAGAGTGAAAAAGTTGGCTTAAAACTCAACACTCAGAAAACGAAGATCATGGCATCTGGTCCCATCAGTTCATGGCAAATAGATGGGGAAATAGTGAAAACAGTGATTAACTTTATTTGGGGGGGGGGGCTCCAAAATCACTGCAGATGGTGACTGCAGCCATGAAAGTAAAAGATGCTTGCTCCTTGGAAGAAAATTTATGACCAACCTAGACAGCATATTAGAAAGCAGAGACATTACTTTGCCAACAAAGATCCATCTAGTCAAAGCTATGGTTTTTCCAGTAGTCATGTATGGATGTGAGAGTTGGACTATAACGAAAGCTGAGCACCAAAGAATTGATGCTTTTGAACTGTGGTGTGGGAGAAGACTCTTGAGAGTCCCTTGGACTGCAAGGAGATTCAACCAGTCCATCCTAAAGGAAATCAGTCCTGAATATTCATCGGAAGGACTGATGCTGAAGCTGAAACTCCAATACTTTGGCCACCTGATGAGAAGAACTGACTCATTTGAAAAGACCCTAATGCTGGGAAAGATTGAAGGCAGGAGGAGAAGGGGACGAGAGAGGATGAGATGGCTGGATGGCATCACTGGCTCAATGAATTCCAGAAAAACATCTATTTCTGCTTTATTGACTATGTCAAAGCCCTTGACATCTCTTGGGCTGCAAGGAAATCAAACCAGTCAATCCTAAAGGAAATCAACCCTGAACTCAATGGACTCAATGGACATGAGTTCGAGTAAACTCCAGGAGTTGGTGATGGACAGGGAGGCCTGGCATGCTGCAGTCCATGGGGTCGCAAAGAGTCGGATATGACTGAGTGAGTGAACTGAAATGAAATGAACAGGGTGAGTATTTGACATAATGTGGGGTCAGAGAACTGCCTGGTTTAGACCAGGAGGCTCATGGTAACAGTTGCTATGGGTTAATTCTAGGAATTTTTGTCCTGTGACCTTGGTATAAGGCTCCACACCTGTGACCTTTGTATAGGGCTCCACATTCCCCCTCTTTATTTATGGGCCAAATCTTTGGCCCCTTAACATCCTGCTCATGACTAGCTGACTACCTATCCCTATCTTGGCCCCAACAGCCACTTATAAGTGGGAACAGTCACTGGTGTTCCCTAAAAGCTGGGTTCACCTCTTGGGTGCTGAGCCAAAAGACACAATTATTATCAAGGCTGTTGCTCCAGAATCATACAGCTGTCTCTCCCTCAAATGGAAACTAGTTGCTCTTACCTAACTTTCAGGAGGAAGTGCAAAGAGAAAAACAAGAACTAGTTATAACCAACTAGGTCCAAGATGTTGAAAGATTTGACTTACAGCAGACCTTGAGCCTCATGATATACTCACTGTAATGAATTATCATACTAAATAACACACCCAGCAGCACAAGGACAGTTGACAATTGCCATGACAACTGGAAAAGCCCATACAAGGACTGAAAAGGAGTGCTGTATCAGTTAATGGCCCAAACCACACCCCTGTACTGGATAACTCATGGATATTCCTCCCTCTCTTTTCAACTTACTCCCTTTAAACTTGATCTTCCTATATATATGGTGTCTCCACACACATCAGGTTAAGAAGATGACTGGAGAACTGAGTTCTGCTTCTCCATTCTTTGTTGTTGTTGTTCAGTTGCTCAGTCCTGTCCAACCCTTTGTGACCCCATGGACTGCAGCATGCCAGGCTTCCCTGTCCTTCACCATCTCCCAGAGCTTGCTCAAACTCATGTCCATTGAGTTGGTGATGCCATCCAAACATCTCATCCTCTGTCATCCCCTTCTCCTGCTACTTTCAATCTTTTCCATCATCAGGGTCTTTTCCAATGTATGGATGTGAGAGTTGGACCATAAAGAAGGCTAAGGGCTGAAGAATTGATGCTTTTGAACTGCAATGTTGGAGAAGACTCTTCAGAGTCCCTTGGGCTGCAAGGAGATCAAACCAGTCAATCCTAAAGGAAATCAACCCTGAATATTCATTGGAAGGACTGATGCTGAAGCTCTAATACTTTGGCTACCTGATGTGAAGAGGTGACTTACTGGAAAAGACCCTGATGCTAGGAAAGATTGAAGGCAGGAAAGGGGGATGACAGAAGACGAGATGGTTGGATGGCATCACTGACTCAATGGACATGAGTTGGAGCAAGCTCCGGGAAATAGTGAAGGACAGGGATGCCTGGTGTGCTGCAGTCCATGGGGTCGAAAGAGTCCAAAAACAGTCCAGAAACAGTGAAGTAGAAATTACTAGGCAGTCAGTGTACAACTCTGAGACTTCGGTGTTGTTTTCAGTAAATATCCTGCTCCATTGTCTTGAATTCCTGGAATGTGTCTTTAGTCTGATAAATTATCAGCACTCGATCCAGAGAAGGGCAGTAATTAAATTCTGTTCCATATGCCTGGGGGCTTCCCTGGTGGCTAAGCTGGTAAAGAATCAGCCTGCAATGTGGGAGGCCTGGGTTCCATCCCTGGGTTGGGAAGATTCCCTGGAGAAGGGAATGGCTACCCACTCCAGTATTCTGGCCTGGAGAATCCCATGGACTGTATATCCTCGGGGTTGCAAAGAGTCAGACAGGACTGAGTGACTTTCACTCCATAGGCTTGAAGGAAAAACAATTGGTGACCATTAATCTAAAGCCCACTCATCTGGTCCATGGTAAAATGGCCAGAGGGCATAAAAAAGGGTGGTAACTTAATCCAAGGATCAAGAGAAGCTATAAAGATGTTAAGTGTCTTGACCTTTAAATTGACTGGTTAGAAATAATGTGATTTAAGGAAGGATATAAAAACTGCTGTAAGTCCCACCTTGGAGGGACCCTTTACCCGCTCTCACTGTCTATGCTGAAAGCTTTGTACTTTCCTTCTCTTTAATAAATTCTATTCGCTTGCTACCGTGAGTGTTTGCATGTTCCTGGATTCCATTTGTTGGCTCCGTGGACAAGAACTCAGATTCCCGTCTCAACAGATCTTTGCATCAGGTGGCCAAAGAGCTTCAGCTTTGGCATCAGTCCTTCCAATGAATATTCAGGGTTGATTTCCTTTAGGATTGACTGGTTTGATCATGCTGTCCAAGGGACTCTCAAGAGTCTTCTCCAGCACCAAGTTCAAAGGCATCAATTCTTCAGCTCTCAGCCTGTTTTATTGTCCAGCTCACATCTGTACATGACTACTGGAAAAACCACAGTTTGACTATACAGTAACCTTTGAAGGCAAAGTAATGTCTCTGTTTTTGCATATGCCATCTAGGTTTGTACACAGAAGAATTGTATAAAAAAGATCTTCACGACCCAGATAACCATGATGGTGTGATCACTCACCTAGAGCCAGACATCCTGGAATGTGAATGCAAGTGGGCCTTAGGAAGCATCACTGCGAACAAAGCTAGTGGAGGTGATGGAATTCCAGCTGAACTATTTCAAATCCTAAAAGATGATGCTGTGAAAGTGCTGCACTCAATATGCCAGCAAATGTGGAAAACTCAGCAGTGGCCACAGGACTGGAAAAGATCCGTTTTCATTCCAATCTCAAAGAAAGGCAATGCCAAAGAATGTTCAAACAATCACACAATTGCACTCATCTCACACACTAGTAAAGTAATGCTCAAAATTCTCCAAGCCAGGCTTCAACAGTACATGGACCATGAACTTCTAGATGTTCAAGCTGGATTTAGACAAGGCAGAGGAACCAGATATCAAATTGCCAAAATCCATTGGATCATTGAAAAATCAAGAGAGTTCCAGAAAAACATCTACTTCTGCTTTATTGACTATGCCAAAGCCTTTGACAGTGTAGATCACAAAAAACTGGAAAATTCTTAAAGAGATGGCAATAGCAGACTGCCTCACCTGCCTCCTGAGAAATCTGTATGCAAGTCAAGAAGCAACAGAACTGGACATGGAACAACAGACTGGTTCCAAATTGGGAAAGGAATCCATCAAGGCTGTGTATTATCACCCTGCTTATTTAACTTATATGCAGAATACATCATGTGAAAGGCTGGACTGGATGAAGCACAAGCTGGAATCAAGATTGCCAGGAGAAATATCAATAATCTCAGATACACAGATGATACCGCCCTTACGACAGAAAGTGAAGAAGGACTAAAGAGCCTCTTGATGAAAGTGAAAGCTGCTCTTGTTGCAGCTAAGTCACTTCAGTTGTGTCTGACTCTGTGCAACCCCATAGATGGCAGCCCACCAGGTTCCCCTGTCCCTGGGATTCTCCAGGCAAGAACACTGGAGTGGGTTGCCCTTTCCTTCTCCAATGCATGAAAGTGAAAAGTGAAAGTGAAGTTGCTCAGTCGTGTCCAACTCTTAGCGACCCCATGGACTGTAGCCTACCAGGCTCCTGCGTCCATGGGATTTCCCAGGCAAGAGTACTGGAGTGGGTTGCCATTGCCTTCTCCAAAATTGAAAGAGGAGAGTGAAAAAGTTGGCTTAAAACTCAACACTCAGAAAACTAAGATCACGGCATCCTGTCCCATCACTTCCTGGCAAATAGGTGGGGAAACAATGGAAACAGTGGCAGATTTTGGTGGTGGTGGCGGACTCCAAAACCACTGCAGATGGTGACTGTAGTCATGAAATTAAAAGGTGTTTGCTCCTTGAAAGAAAAGCTATGACTGACCTAGACGGCATATTAAAAAACAGAGACATTACTTTGCCAACAAAAGTCCATGTAGTCAAAGCTATGGTTTTTCCAGTAGTCATGTATGGATGTGAGAGTTGGACAATAAAGAAAGCTGAGCACCGAAGAATTGATGCTTTTGAACTGTGGTGTTGAAGAAGACTCTTGAGAGTCCCTTGGACTGCAAGGAGATTCAACCAGTCCATCCTGAAGAAAATCAGTCCTGAGTATTCATTGGAAGGACTGATGCTGAAGCTGAAACTCCAATAATTTGGCCACCTGATGAGAAGAACTGACTCACTGGAAAAGACCCTGATGCTAGGAAAGATTGAAGGCGGGAGGGAAAGGGGACGTCAGAGGATGAGATGGTTGGATGGCCTCACAGACTCGATGGACATGAGTTTGAGTAAGCTCCGGGAGTTGGTGATGGACTGGGAAGCCTGGCATGCTGCAGCCCATGGGGTGGCAACGAATCGGATACGACTGAGTGACTGAGCTGTACTGAACTAGGTTTGTCATTGCTTTTCTCCCAAGGAGCAAGTGTCTTTTAATTTCATGGCTGCAGTCACTGCCTACAGTCATTTTGGAGCCCAAGAAAATAAAGTCTGTCACTGTTTCCATTGTTACCCCATCTATTTGCCAGGAAGTGATGGGACTGGATGCCATGATCTTCATTCTTTGAATGTCGATTTTAAGCCAGATTTTCACTCTCCTCTTTTACCTTCATCAAGAGGCTCTTTTATTCCTCTTTGCTCTCTGCCATAAGGGTGGTGTCATCTGCATATCTAAGGTTACTGATATTTCTCCTGGCAATCTTGATTCCAGCTTGTGCTTCATCCAGCCCGGCATTTCCCGTGAGGTACTCTGCATAGAAATTAAATAAGAAGGGTTGACATATTAAATAAGCAGGTTGACGTACAATATATAGCCTTCGCGTATCTTCCCCAGTTTGAAATCTGTCCATTGTTCCAGGTCCAGTTCTAACTGTTGCTTCTTGACCTGCATACAGGTTTTGCAGGAGGCAGGTAAAGCGGTCTGATATTCCTGTCTCTTTAAGGATTTGCCACAGTTGTTGTGATCTACACAGTCAAAGGCTTTAGCATAGTCAATGAAGCAGAAGTAGATGTTTTTCTAGAATTCTCTAGCTTTTTCTATGATCCAATGGATGTTGGCAATTTGATCTCTGGTTCCTCTGCCTTATCTAAATCCAGCCTGTACATCTGGAAGTTCTCAGTTTGCATACTGTTGAAGCCTAGCTTGAAGGATTTTGAGCATTAGTTTGGTGGCGTGTGAGATAAGTGCACTTCTGCAGTAATTTGAACATTCTTTGGCATTGCCCTTCTTTGGGTGTGGAATGGTAACTGACCTTTTCCAGTCCTGTGGCCACTGCTGAGTTTTCCACATTTGCTGGCATATTGAGGGCAGCACTTTCACAGCATCATCTTTTAGGATTTGAAATAGCTCAGCTGGAATTCCATCACCTTCACTAGCTTTGTTCGCAGTGATGCTTCCTAAGGCCCACTTGCATTCACATTCCAGGATGTCTGGCTCTTGGTGAGTGATCACACCACCATGGTTATCTGGGTCATGAAGATCTTTTTTGTATAGTTCTTCTGTGTATTATTGCTACCTCTTCTTTAAATCTTCTGCTTCTGTTATGTCCATACACTTTCTGTCCTTTATTGAGCCCATCTTTGCATGAAATGTTCCCTTGGTAGCTCTAATTTTCTTGAAGAGATCTCCAGTCTTTACCTTTCTATTGTTTTCCTCTGTATCTTTGCATTGTTCACTTAAAAAGATTTTCTTATCTCTCCTTGCTACTCTCTGGAAGTCTGCATTCAGGTGGATATATCTTTCCTTTTCTCCTTTGCCTTTTGCCTCTCTTCTTTTCTCAGTTATTTGTAAGGCCTCCTCAGACAACCATTTTGCCTTTCTGAACATGTGTATTTCATGAAGGGGCTTGGGTGGTGTATGCACCTTCATGAAGGGGCTTCAGCAGAGGGATTTAACATAGAATAAGGGAAAATGTTGACAGAGTTTAAATTTTAGTTGATTGAAATCACAAAGTCAGAAAAGATCAACATCATCGTTCTTTATTTTTCCTCCACACTGGTAACTGAGCATGCAGTTACCACCCTCCACCTAGTGGGAGGGAGAGTGGGGGTGTGGGGGGAAAGAGGGGCAAGAGGGACTTAGTTCCTGTAGCACAACTCAAAGCTGTGTATCAGATTGTTATGTCCAGCCCTTGAGGAGGAACTAGGATTCTTGTTTCATAGCCGAATTATTGTTTCTTGATTGCAATCCTTTGTTCCTTTCAGATCATTAATTACTGAGACCTGTCCAAGGGCAAGCATTGTGGCCAGGCTTAGATCACAAAACAGCTTAGGCGGAAAATGGCTTCTCTTATGTCAAAAAGCTATGCTGAGTTCTTTTCCTCCTAGGACTTCCCCATTCCCCCATCCTATCTGCTTACACTGGGACCTCAACCTTCTCAGAGATATAAGGGACACCTTCCCTGAAGAGGTGGATGGAGCGTAAGACCCCAGCAGGTATCAGTGGAGCTTCCTCCCAAGAACTGGTGTGTCCCCAATCCCCCAGTCCTGTAAAGTCACCCCAAAGTCCCGCGGCCCTGCATGTAGTGGTACCTCTTCCCACACGCAGGCCCTAGTCTCACTAGATCGAAATCTGCGCGTGTTAAATGTCTCAAGTATGGCAGAACCCACCCCCCCACCACTTTTGACCTTTGGTTCTCAGTACCTCCCCCCCCCCTTTTTAAATATTTATTTGGCTGCACCAGGTCTTCGCTGGTTTGTGGGATCTAGTTCCCTGACCAGGGATGGAACCCCCTTCATTGGCAGCATGGAGTCTTAACCACTGCACCACCAGGGAAGTCCCTATTCTGATTCCATTTGAAAGAGAAATATCACTTCTACAACGGAAAGCAAAAAACTACAAGGCTACGTGAGAATAACCGCTTGAGCGAGTGTGGGGCAGGCATGATGGTACGTTACTAGATAATGCCCAGGGGACCTCAAAGCCGTCCCTTGATACAAGCTGTGCTTAAAATATACACGCTTTTCCTGAGAAACGCCAGGCGGGAGAGAATTTCCAAGTTGGGCCTGGGCTCTGCCCATCTGGCTACACTGATGCCCTGGGGGAGGCAAAAATAGGGTAGGCACTGATCCCATTTTACAAGCGGGGAACCTTCGCTGGAGGCCAAGTGACGGCCCCAGTTCTACGCCGATGAGGTCAGGAACTCAGAAGCCAGGATCTCGTCTGACACAGATCCAGCGGGAGGCGGGCAGTGAGGACGCATCCCGCCGGCAGCCGGCGGCCTTGCTTCTCCGTGCCCCGCTGGGGTACGGTGACCGCGAGCCCCCCAGACTACGTATCTACTCGGGGGCTGAGAACCCTCCGGCAGCGTAGAGCGCTGGCCCCGCCCCGAGGCCCCTCCGGGCCCCACGATTGGTTCCACGGGCAGGGGCGGGGCCGGACGCAGAACTGACGTGACGGCGTCAGGCGCCGCGGGAGCCGCTTCCTGTTGTCAGTGGCGGGGAGGCCGCGGCGTCCCATCCGAGGCTCAGGGGCTGCAGCGGCTGGCAGTGCCCCCGCCCCCTCGCCGCTCCTTTCGGTGAGTTAAGGATCCGGGGCGAGGCGGGCAGCAGAGGGGCGGCGAGGCCGGGACGCATATGGGCAAGGGGACACCAACCCTCTCCGTGAGACCAGACCCCTGGTTGCCTTGAGATTGCCCTGCTTCTGAGCCCTCACCCTTCCCAGCGCAAGCTCCGCGCCCCACTCCAACCCTAGCCTTCAGCCCGCACTGCCGCTGCTGGTCTGTCCCCTCCATTTGCCACTCGTGACCTGACCCTAGAGCCTACCCCCTCCCCCCGCCATCACCGGCCTTGCGTAAATGCAGCCTCATCCTTGACCTCACTGTAGCCCAGTTCCAACCCCGACCTTGACCACATGCCTCTGCTTCCCCCAACACATGTCATCTTCACCTCTCGACCCCTTTGGCGATCCTCATGCCTCACACTGGCCTCGATTCTGGTTCGGTTCGCCCTTTTCATGATCAGCCTTCTTATCCGAATCTTCCACACCCTCTGCTCAGCTCCCCAAGGTATGCCCATCCTGAACACCCCATCTCTGTCCCACTCTCGTTTAAGACCTACCACCAAAGTAGACGCCCTGTTGAGCACACACTTTTCTTTTTGATAACTCTGATTTCAGCCCTTTCTCAAGTCTTACATGCCTCTTGTCTTCACAGACTCAACCCCTCACTTCCTAGCCCACCATAGACTTCCTGTCCATCTCCAACCATCAGAGGACACTCCTGTCCCTAAGTCTTTGCTAAACTGCCCCCTACTCTTGGTGCCCAGTTCTTAGCATCCTCACCCAATCTTATTAAAAATGAGGTCTCCTGCCCTCTCACCTCTGCTGTCCCCATCTCAAGTCTACACCCGTTTTTCCCTTAACCCAGTCGCCACTTAGTCTGAGAATTAGTGCAGAGTCCCCCTGCCAACCTCACCAGCTGCCCCTCAACAGCCAAATGTCACTGCTTGCTGGGAGCCCAGCAGTTAGACACGGAGGGGCTTGATGGGTGCAGGCAGGGCCTCAGGTGGTAGGAAAGTGTGGAGAAGTAGAGCTCCTGCCTTGGGTCAGGGTCAGGGAGTTTTTTCCCAGGTGTGTCTGGTCCCCTGGACTTGCCCCCTGAAGTTGTATGTGTAACATTCATATTAAATGACTTGTGCTGCTGCCGGAATGGTAGGTGTCACCAGATACCTGGAAGGTGAAGAATGGCCATTCACCTGGCTCCCCCGTAGCCTGGGGCAGTGGAAGCCATCGCTTCCTGTTGGTTGGTTTTCTGGCCGGGAATATTCAGGGAGTACCACTGTGTGGCAGTGTTCCCAGAGCCGTGTCCATGTGTGTTGTCACTTGTGATGGACCGTCACCTGGTGCTCCTGCCAGCTAGAGCTGAGAGCAGACCTGTCCTGACACTGAACACAGGGAACTCAGTGGATGCCAGAGATAATGTTACACATTGTGAACAGCGTAGGTGAGAGGGCTCCCAGGAGGCTAAGGCTCAGGCAGGTATAGCGGCTGTTGAATCACTTCCTCTTTCTGCAGGTGCTGGATCTTTGAGTTTGGGCCATTTGGTTACCCATGAACATGGGGAGCCCAGATATCTGAGTAGCTGAGGCAGAGGGACATTCCTGAGGCCCCACTTTTAGCATTTATCATCGGCTGGGCTTTGGGGGCACACATTCTCTTCAAATTCTGACGACCTGGCTTTAGAGCCCATTTGGTAGCAATTTTAAAGGGTCCCCAATAGGACCTGTTGTCTTTGTCTGCCATTCATAGTCTTTTTTTTTTTTCATATTTATTTATTTATTTGGCTGCACTGAGTTTTAGTTGTAGCACACAGGATCTTTTTAATTGTGGCATGCAGGATCTAGTTCCCTGACCAGGGATCAAACCTAGGCCCCCTGCATTGGGAGTATGGAATGTTAGCCACTGGACCACCAGGGAAGCCCTGTTGCCATTTACAGTCTTGCTCCTTTGAAAAGTTGAATGCTCTTCTCCCTTCACCCCCACCCCGTTAAGATGGGATATGTTGAAATAGTTTTAGCCAGCTGGCAGGGTGGTTTGGTGGAAGGTGTTCCATCCTGGCTGAGAACTGTATACCTCAGCTTTCCTCAGCTTGTGAAATGGAGATTCCTGCCCTGAGCCTTATTTTTGTTTTATTCTTCTGTTCATCCAGTAGATATTTTTGAGCACCACTATGTGCTGTGCATTGCTCTAGGCACCAGAAATGCAATGGTGAATGAGACAGACAAAGTTCCTGTTTTCGTTCATTCAGAGTTTGGTCCTTGCTGGAATCCTAAGGATGGGACAAGAATATGGGGGAGATGGGTGTTATTGATGGAAGGAAGGAGGGAGGAAAGAAAACTGCTCTGTCTTCACTGACTTCACATTTCTGGCCTTACTCACTAGCCGTTGATTTGGGAATCACAGGGCTAGAAATTTCTCTCCTTCTGGCAGGCATCTGATGACTTCAAAGGCCGTTCCACACTCTCCCCACTCCCTTCTCCTGCCTCAGGACACTTGTCCAGAAATGCAGCTGTCTTCAGGTGGAAAGAGGTATAGTTGACTCACTCAGCACCCACGTGTCTGAAAGATCAGCTGCCCCTCTGAATCAGAAGATAACTTTGTCCTTCTTTTCCAACTGAAAACCATGACTCATCAGTTCAGACAGCAGCTGGACGGCTTAAATGCCAGACTGTTCTCAATAGCCCAGTACAGGGTTGGATTCAGACGGTAGAGAGCAGGCTGTTGGGAACGGCTGAGAAGTCTCTAAGGAGAGGAGGCTGCTGTTTACTGATGGATGGAGTGTTTCAGAACCGGAGAAGCCCAGCATTTCTTTTCTTCCTTTAGTGTAAGTCTCATCTAAGCCATTCTTTTCTTTTCTTTCTTCCTTGGTCTCTGGAGAAAGTGAAATTGGACATACATAGAAGGCCAGGCAGCATAAGAAAGAAAAGCAACCAGAACAATTCCTTCCTGTGTGTTGGAACATTTAAGAACAGACAACTGTGAAACCTGGGTACCATGGAAAGGACTTGGCCTCAGCTAGTCGGGACCACAGACTTGATGGGTAGGATGGTTTGAGTTTCTGAGTGCAAAGTTAATTATTACTTAGTTCGAAAGTAATAAGTTTTGCCTGAAACTCTTGGAACCAAAGACTTGAGACACTTTGATCTGGCGAAAGACACAAGACTTAGAATGAGGAAATCAAAGAGTTCTATCCCTACTGAGCCTCAGTTTTCTCCTCTGTAAAATGAGGATAATCACCCTTCTCTCACAGGATTGTTTTAAGAATTACATGAGATTAGAGGAACTTGAAGCGCTGAGTCCAAGTGAATCGATACTTAGGGGGAGAGGTAGACTTTTCAAGGTTGGGATTTGCCTCAGGGGCAGACAGAAGTCACCTTTTCTGCCAAACTGCACCAGTGGTGTTTGAAGAACCTTTTAGCAGTGTTCCCCACGTTATCCCCTTGCTCTTTTTAGTCTAGGTCTCTCTGCAGCCCCGTGCCCCTGCTTTGGTTTGGTTTTTGGTGTCAGTGAAGAGTGTTCTGAGGACAGGAAGTGAAACCCGTACCATGGGAAGGTAGACTGGGGGGGCCTGGAGAATGATGGAGTGCTGACCCAGCAGTCAGGAGACCGAGCCCCATTCTGGTTCCATCAGCGAGTTCTCGTGTCATCAACCATCACACTCCTGCCTCTGAGCTGTTTCCTGCCTCCCCGAGACATGCTGGGGCAGACCTGCATAGGCGGGGTGCTTTGGCTTCTTGCAAAGAAAGGTGTGCCCTAAAGTGTGGCATGAACCCCAGAGCCTCAGTCCTGTCTTGTGAATAATCAAGTGGCTGTTGCCTTCTGAACTCCTCTGCGCTGTCATTCTGTAGCTTTTCTGACACTTGGTTTTAAAAGCGACAGGTACGTGTCTGGCCCTGCTCTGACCTCTCAGCGTCAGTCTACGTTTGAAGAGACCCTTTCTGGCCTGGAGCACCTGCGTACTAACAGGCTTCCCCCACTCCGCTACCCACCCCACCCCGCCCCTGAAGATTATTTTCAGTTAATTCGTTATGAGGCCTTAATGAACCCAGGCTATCGTTCGGGTTGCTGAGGCCTAAAGCCTTTCCTGTCCTGACCTGTAGCTGGTTGAGGGAAGGGCGGCTGTGGGGCTGGAGGCTCCCTCCAGAAGAGGCAGGCCTGAGGGGAGGCCCGTGGCCACTGGAATTACTGAAGGGGATTGGCGCCCAGGGTCTTGGAGCCAGAACACTTGGATTTGGCCTCCTGAGCCCCACAAGGTGGCCTGGAAGGAACATTGTCCAGAGGGACTGTCTGTAACACCCGTCCTCCCGCCTGGGGCGCTGGTGGCCAGAGACTGGACGAGGGCCCGAGAATCCCTGTAGGTGGGAGGGGGAATGAGGTGAGGGTGAGGCAGTAAGACAGGGCCTGAGGCCAGGGGTTGCATCCTGTGGTCTATCACGCCCTGACCAGGGCTGGCTCTGCAGGGGCCACCCTCCAAACCCCTCTCTCACTCCGTGTGTCTTTACTGGGGGAGGTCAGCTCTGGGTCCTGTTTACCCTCTGCCAGCTCCAGGGACCAGGGACTGAATCAGACCATCTCCCACTATTAAGGGCCACGCTGCCTCTGTCACTTCCAAGTGTCGCGCTCACGTCCTCCTGTAAACCTTTCCCCCCAGGCTGACCTCGGTGTCCCCCTTCAGCCCCTCAACCTGGACCCCCAGGCCTCCCTGCCCTCTTGTCCCTCCCTGCCTTAGCCCTCGCCCACACCCACCTCTTCCAGAAGGGAGGTGATCACACTCCATCAGTCTGAGGGTTTCCCTTGAGCAGGGGTGACCCTTGTCCTGGCAGTGGGTGGTGGAGTTGGCCACTTACCAGCCCCGAAATCTTGGGAATTTCCTTGACCCGCATCAGCTTCTGTTTCTTATCTGTCAGACTAAGACAATAAAACACTCTCAGGGTGGTTATGAGAAATGAGTGAGGCGATATACGTAAAAGGTACAAAACCCATTGAGCGTGACTTGGTTTTAGTATCGTCTTTGGGCCGTGAGTTTCGGTTGATTGTTTTTTTGGCTGCGCCACGTGGCATGTGGGATCAGTTTCCCGACCAGGGATTGAACTCACAGCCCCTGCAATGGAAACATGGAGTCTTAACCACTGGACTGCCATGGGACTCGCATGGGCCATGAGTTTTTGAGAGCAGAGACAGCAATAACTCTTTTTTCTTTTCTTTTTTTGGTGTCCCCTCATGCTCAGCTGTGTGGCCACTTGAGATTTGTTTAGACGTGAGTGTGCCTGTCCAGTCCTGGTCTGTACAAGTTGCTGGGGTGGGACCAGGCAGCAGCCCCCTCAGGTTCAGGCCAAAGTCCCCACCATCACCCACTGTGCCATCCTTGGCCTAGTTGCCTCAGGAGAAAGCCAGCTGCCCCAAGAGATGTCTCTGCATACTGACTGGAGCTGCCTGCACACACTTATTTAGGCAGTGGCATTCTTTGCCTGTAAATTTGGACGGCCACGTCCACTAGGGTTAGAGATACCATTTATCCTTGGTAAATATCAGGCCCTGTGCTTGGTGCTGTCCACACTCATAGTCTCCATCCGAGAGGTCTGATATCTGCCCCAGTGTGCCAAGTTGGTTAGTGGCAAATTGAGATTAGAACCCATGTTGTTACCTTTAGACATGTGCCTAGCTGTTCAGGCTAGACCCTCATGGCCCAAAGGAGAAGCAGCAGTGTGGCAGGACTGCCCTTCCATCTGAAGCCATGTCAGTTGTACTTTTCCCTGCTGAGCTGGCCGAGCCTGGGCTAGGAGAGGAGTCAGGGGACAGTTGCAAGGCCCAGGCCCTGAATGTGAATTGTGAGCTCCTGTTCCTCAGCCCCTGTGGGCTCTTGGCGCCCTCAGCTGCAGCAGTCCCCTTGCACCCTCAGCTCTGTATCAGATCTGCCTTTCATCTCCTGCCTTTTTGTGCCAGTGTTTGGTGTGGCTTAAGGGGCCCTTTCTGGGCTTCCCTGGTAGCTCAGCTGGTAAAGAATCCGCCTGCAGGACAGGAGACCCTGGTTTGATTCCTGGGTCTGGAAGATCCCCTGGAGAAGGGATAGACTACCCACTCCAGTATTCTTGGGCTTCACTGGTGCTCAGACGGTAAAGAATCTACCTGCAATGTGGGAGACCTGGGTTCAGTCCCTGGGTTGAGAAGATCCCCCGGAGGAGTGCAGGGCAACTCACTCCAGTATTCTTGCCTGGAGAATCCCCATGGACAGAGGAGCCTGGCGGGCTACAGTCCATGGGGTCACAAAGAGTCAGACATGACTGAGCGACTAAGCACAAAGGGCCCTTTCTACCCACCTGTTGGGACAGACCCACCCTTGCACCCAGGGCTCCTCTCCTCGTGAGGTCCAATCCATCAGCCTTTTTTTCCTTCCTTATTTCCTTCCTTAAAATCTACTCTCATTTTCACTTTTGTATTCAAAGTCCTTTCAGTTGCAGTTTGTGTAAGATGGGGATGAGGTGCGGGGACGAGGCGGGCTGGCGCAGCGACTGTCTCTATGGACATGTCTGTCCCTGCAGGTGTCATGTGATTCTCCTGGGGAGCTGCTGCTGGAGTGGAAATGCTCTCAGGGGTGGAGAATGGACTGGACCCCCGGGCTGCCATCCCGGTAGGCAACAAGGGATGATCAGGGTGGGGGAAGGGGTGCCTGGGACAGCCATGTCTTTGTTTTTTCTCACTTGGAAATGAATTAGCACTGTTCAGAAAGAGAAGCCTCGGGTTGAGAAAAAGTTGCTCCCAAAAGATCCTGCCCAATATCATCTTATTGGTGATAGAATGGGGATTTACAAAAAACAATGGGGATTGATATAGGTTACCTGAAGACCAAGGATTTCTCCAAAGAAGATATATACCGATGACCAATAACTACATAAAAGATGCTCAATATCATTAGACGTTAGACAAAGACAAATCAAAGCCATAATGAGGAAAATAGAAGTAAAGTCACTAGTGTAGGAAACAAACTTATGGTTATCAGGGCAGAAGGGAGGGGGAGGGATAAATTGGGAGATTGGGACTGATATACACACTACTATATATAAAATAGATAACTAATAAGGACCAATACTTTGGCCACCTGATGCGAAGAGCCGACTCACTGGAAAAGACCTTGATGCTGGGAAAGATTGAGGGCAGGAGAAGGGGGCAACAGAGGATGAGATGGTTGGACGGCATCACTGAATCAATGGACATGCACTGGGGGCATGTCTCCCTCTCCTTCACAAACTCCAGGAGATAGTGAAGGACAGGCAAGCCTGGCATTCTACAGTCCATGGGGCTGCAAAGAGTCGGACACGACTTAGCGACTGAACAACAACAACAATGAGCACCTGCTGTGTAGCACAGGTCAATACTCCATACTCTGTAATAGCCTCTATGGGAAAACAATCTTTTTTTTTTAAAAGGGTGGAGATATATATATATAACTGATTCACTCCGCTGTGCCCCTGAAACTAACACAACATTATAAATCAACTATACTCCAATAAAAATTTTAAAAATAAAATGGTAAGGGAAAATAAAAGCCATAATGAAGGACTTCCCAGGTAGTCCGGTGTTTAAGACTCTTGAGTTTCCATTGCAGGAGGTGTGGGTTAACTCCCTGGTAAGGGAACTAAAATCCCACATGCCAAGCAGTGTGTGTGTGTGGGGGGAAACCATGTTGAGATACTTCTTCATACCTACTAGGATGGCTGTAATGAAAATGGCAGACAATAATAAGTGTTGGTGAGGTGGTAGAGAAGTTGGAACCCCCATCTCTTGCTGGTGGGAGTGTAAAATGGTGTAGCTATTGTGGAAAACACTTTGATAGTTCCTCAAAAAGTGAAACAGTGTTACATACAACCCAGCAATTCCATTCCTAGGTATATACCCAAGAGAACAGAAAACATGTCTACACAGAAACTTGAACATGAATGTTCATAGCAATGCTGCAGCCAAAAAAGTGGAAACAACCCAAATATCTATTAATTGACAAATGCATAAATAAAATGTGATATATCCATGCAATGGAATATTATTTGGCAATAAAAAGGAATGAACTACTGATCCAAGCTGCAACACCGACAAACTTGAAAACATGCTAAGTGAAAGAAGTCAGACACAAAAGGCTGCATGTTGTTTGATTCCATTTATATGAAATGTCCAGAAAATAGGCAAATCCATAGAGACAGAAAGTAGATCAGTGGTTGCCAGAGGTTGGGGGAGGAAGGGAATAGTGAGTGATTACTAATGGGTACAGGGTTTCTTTTGAGGGTAATGAAATGTTCTAAAATTAGATAGTAGAAATGGTTGCAGTTCTGTGAATGTACTAAAAAGCACGGAGCTGTGTGTTTTAATGAGCGGATTTTATGATATGTAAATTATGTCTCATTAAGGCTGTTCTAACAAAAGAACATTTAACTTTTCAAAGAACATTAACATGCATTGTGTTGTCTAAAATAAAAACCAGTGAGATATTTGTCCATAATCCTGTCACCTAATAATTCAAACCAGTTTTTCTGTAATCTCTTCTAGTCCTTTTCCAAACCCTTAGGTAATTTTGACATATGTACTTTTATTATGCTACAACAATCTTAACTCTATTTCCAAAGGACTTTATGTGTATTTAAATATAGGCTTTCTCTAGTTGCAGTGTGCCTGGGCTTCTCTAGTTGTGGCTCACAGGCTCTTTAGTTACAGTGTTCGGGCTTAGTTGCCCCAAGGCATGTGGGATCTTAATTTCCTGACCAGGGATCAAACCCTGGCTTCCTCCCCTGCCTTCAAAGGTGGATTCTTAACCACTGGACCACCAGTGAAGACTCCTATGTATGTTTTATCATTTATTCATTTAGCAAACATTTACCAAGTACACATGCCGAGAACCAGGACCATTGTTGAGGGCACGAGGATGAATAAAAAGCTAGTCCTGCCCTCAAAGAGTACCCCCGCTCCAGTGCTGTAAATCACAAAGTATTATTTCTGTATAACAGATAGGAAATTGAGGCTCAGAGAGGTTAAGTGGAATATCTGAAGTGACCCAGCTGGTGACTACCAGAACTGAGACTAAACCCAGGCTCTGACTGCCAGGTCTAGGATCTTTCTTCCTATAAACCACACTCCTGTTTCTGGGCGTTTTTATTGTTCTAACACAGCACTTTTTGCCTCTTAACTTATTGACTCTCTGTGGAATGTTGGTCATATGATTAAGATGGAAAAATCTCACTCCCGCCCTAGATGAATTACTTCAGCTCCCATATATATAACTATGATGGAGTCAGTACTTAAACACAAGGTTTATATGACTGTCAGCTCACTGAAGTTTGGTTTAAAAAACAAGCAAACAGGCAGTTCCCTGGCAGTCCAGTGGTTAGGACCTGGTACTTTCACTGCTGTGGCCCGGGTTCAATCCCTGATGGGGGAGCTAAGATCCTGTAAGCCTCGCAGCATGGCCAATGAATAAGTAAATAAATTTTAAAAATGAAAACCAAGCAAAAAAACCCCACAAATATCTTTGCAAAAAAAAATAATAATAACAACACCTCTCAGTGTGATTTTTTTTTCTTTTTCTTCGTTCTCTTTATTTTCTACCATTAGCCTGTACTAAATTTTTTCTTTTTTTTAATTAAAAATTTTTGTGGTTTTTTTTAATTTTAAAAAAGAAAACCTTTTAATTAATTTATTTGGCTGCACTGGGTCTTTGTTGCAGCATGCAGTATATTTAGTTGCGGCATGTGGGCTCTAGCTCCCTGACCAGGGACCCCTGCATTGAGAGCTCACCGTCTTAGCCATTGGACCACCAGGGAAGTCCCAGCCTGTCCTAGTCTTACTACATAGATACACGGATTTGTGCTTGCATGGGGACCCACGTGTTTGGCGACAAGCAGAGTGACATTGCAGGGGTCACCACAGGAGCCTCTAAAGACCCGTGCTGTGTCTGGCACCTCCCAGGTCATCAAGAAGAAGCTAGTGGCCTCTGTGAAGGCTCTGCAGAAGCAGTACGTGTCCTCAGATGCGGTGGTCACCAGTGAAGACGGAGATGCGAACAGCATGTGCAGCGCCCTGGAGGCCGTCTTCATCCATGGCCTGCATGCCAAGCACATCCGCGCTGAGGCTGGAGGGAAGCGGAAAAAAGGCACTCACCGGAAGCCTCTGCCTCAGCCTGTCTTCTGGCCTCTCCTGAAAGCTGTCACCCACAAGTGAGAGCTGCTGGGTGGGGTGGGGTTCACATCGGGGTGGAGCTTCAGAATGTGGGGCTCTGGGCTCTTCCTTCCAGGACTTGTCTTTGGAAAGCCACAGGGAGCCCTGTGTTGTGGAGAGGAGGTGGCCTGGGGGAGGGCAATGTTAGACCAGGCCTCAGTGAGCCCCTCAGGCAGTGACCTGGGGCAGTGTCGACCCCCTGGGCCGAGCACCCTGAGTGGAAGCAGAAGCCTTCTTTTCTCCATCCTCTGGCAAATTCTATAGTTGCAACAGAAGCTGTGCGGCCTGCAAAGCCTAAAATCTTTACTGTCTGCCCCTTTCCAGAAGTTTGCTGACCCTGCCTGAGGATGTTTGCATATTTGTGTGCTAAGTATCATACTTGTAAGGAGGTAGGGCTTTTTTTTTCTTAATTTAAGAAGAGCAGCCTCCAGCCAGAGCATCTGAATGTGTGCCCTGAGACATTTGTCTTGCCTGCCCTGCCCTGAACTGCCTGGGCTTTGGAGCAGGCAGCTGGCATGGAGCCTCTCTGGTCTATTAAATGCCCCTGGTGTCTTGTCAGTCCTGCCCCAAGTTGCCCTGTCAGTCTCGAATCTTCCTTTCTGTGCCTACTGCCACTGCCCTGTCTAAGGCTCTTACCTTAATTCTGGGTGGAAGTGCGTTTCTAAGTGTCCCCCTTATCTCCTTCTGTCTTTTCTTCAGTCAGTCAGCCAGACTTTAGCAAGCGTAAGCTGACCAGAGCTCCATCCCTGGGTTCTGCGGAGTATGGTCAGTGCTCCCGTGGAGGAGCCATGCACAGGGGATGGTATAGTCAGAAGAGGGGCGTTTACAGCAGACAGAGACATTTCAGGAGCTGAGTTTGGTACACAAGGGGCCAGGATGGAACACCCTACCCTGAAGTCTGCATAGCTGTGGGCGTGTAGCTTTCCTGAGCAAAACCCTGTAGCCATAGGCTCCCAGATGTCAGGCTGGGGTCTGATTCGCTTGGCTGGGGCCCCGGAACCTGTATCCCAGTCTTACTCTCTACGGGGTTCTAATGCACAGCCAGGTGTGGGCACCATTGCCCAACTCTGCTTCCCCCATTCGATACTCAAGACCCTGTGTTATTACCTCGTCTTGCAACCCACTCTTCTACTCCTCCTCCCCAAGCTGTAACCAGAGCGCTCCCCACTCCTGTGATAGTCTGTTGCTTTTCTCCCCTTTATGCCTTTTTCTCTATCAGTCTCTTACGCCTTGAAAGTTCTCCTTCCATCTTTGCCTCTTGAAATCCCTCAAGGCCCAGCTCAGAGACCCCCTTTCTATGGCATTTTTCTTACTCCAACCCAGAAATGATTGCTTGGCCCCCACCACAGTGCTGCTAATAATAGGGCTCACCTCAGTATACTCTTGAAAAGTCATTACCTGAACCGAGGGTAGGGACCATGTCTTGACCCTGTGTCTTCACAGATCCAACGACTTTGCCCTGGGGGCTCAACAGATGTGTCCCAGATGAGCAGATGTTGTTGGGGCAGACAGGTAGTTGTCATGAAAATGGCAACAATCCTTCATGATACCAACCTAAGAACATTGGGGGTTATAGCTGAATCTTTCTGAATTCCCCTTCAAATGCTGTTACCCAAGAATTTTTCATGCCTATGTATACTTGCAGTCATTGTTCTTGGCTCTTGCTAACTAACCAGTGGATAAAATGACATCTCGGTGACTGGCAGTTGTTTCTTGAAACGTGTCTGTTCTCCATCTTTCCAGACACATCATCTCGGAGTTGGAGCACCTGATCTTTGTGAGCACAGATGTGGGCCGCTGCCGGGCCTGGCTGCGGCTGGCCCTCAACGACGGCCTGATGGAGTGCTACCTGAAGCTGCTGCTACAGGAGCAGGCCCGCCTGTGCGAGTACTACCAGCCCATGGCCCTGCTCCGCGACGCCGAGGAGGGCGAGTTCCTCCTGAGCTTCCTTCAGGGCCTGACATCCCTGTCCTTTGAGCTCTCCTACAAGTCTGCCATCCTCAACGAGTGGACGCTTACTCCACTGGCCCTCTCGGGGCTCTGCCCACTCTCAGAGCTCGACCCCCTCACTACGCCTGGAGCTGAACTGCAGCGGAAGGAGTCTCTGGACTCCATCTCCCATTCCTCAGGCTCAGAGGACATCGAGGTCCAGCACTCAGGCCACAAGATCCGACGGAACCGGCAGCTCACCGCCTCCTCCCTCAGCCTAGACACGGCCAGTTCATCCCAGCTCTCCTGCAGCCTCAACTCTGACAGCTGCCTCCTCCAAGAGAATGGCTCCAAGAGTCCAGACCATTCCGAGGAGCCCATGTCCTATGACTCAGACCTGGGGATGGCCAATGCTGATGACTCGGACATGTCTCTGCAAGAGTGAGTTCCCCTCCCCCACCCCTTCCCCTTCCTTCCTGCTTCTCTTCCTCTTGTCCTCCCGCCCTTCCTGGAGCACGTGATTGCCTGTCACTGAACTCAGGACTCTGTTAGGGCAGAAAGACAGAGAGGCCAGAGACTCTCCCCCAGGGACCAGAGTTGCTGGGAGCTGTACCTGGAGGCAAACTGAGGCTAGTGGGGAGAATGCATAGAATGCATTTTTTTTAAATATTTATTTATTTATTTGGCTGTGCCAAGTTAGTTGCAACACTTGAGCTCTTCCATCTTCGTTGTGGTATGCAGGATCTTTAGTTGTGGCATGGGAACTCTTAGTTGTGGCATGTCGGATCTAGTTCCTTGACCAGGGGTCGAACCCTGGTCCCCTGCATTGGGAGCATGGAGTCTTAGCATGGTCCAGCAGGGAAATCCCTGGAATGCCTTTAGATGGGGCTCAGAGCTGGGTCCAGCCCCAGCTCTGTCCTAGGTGACCTGTGACAAGTTAGTCTCTCTGAGTTTCAATGTCAAATATCATTGTCATCTTCATCTAGAGAGAAGGAAACCAGTAGTTCAGAGTGCTGTGTACAACTTCCAAAAAGTACAGTGAAGCACAGTGCACAGCGTGATCTTCTGGGACCTCACAGAAGGTCTTCTGGAGGACACAAAACCCGGGTGATGCCGGCACGGGAGTGGCAGGCAAACAGAGACGAGGGAGTGTGTGGAGGAGGAGGACATGGAGTGACAAACTTGACTGGAGACAGGCGCCTGGGCAGAGCCTTCCTTCATTCAGGCTTTTTAACATTGATTTTTGATAATCCATTTTTATGGTTAAAAAAAAAAAATCTAAAATGTGTACAGTGAAAAATCTCTCCCACCCCTGTAACCATACATATTTTTCCAGTGTCTCTAAATCTAGCTATACCATGTGTGAATATATAGATTTGAACTTTTTCTTTCTTCTTTTTTTTTAATCAAAGTATAGATGATTTACAATGTTGTGTTAGCTTCAGATATATATATATCCTTTTATAGATTCTTTTCCTTTATAGGTTATTATCTTTCTTATTTCTTTTTTTGGTGGCGCTAGTCTTCTTTGCTGCACATGGGCTTTCTCTAGCTGTGACGCACACAAGCTTATCTGGTTGTGGCACATGTGGCTCACGGGCTCTAGAGCGCAGGCTTAGTAGTTGGGGTACATGGGCTTGGTTATCTCGTGGCGTGTGGGATCCTAGTTCCCCGACCAGGGATTAAACCCACGTCCCCTACACTGAGGTCAGATTCTTTACCATTGGACCACAGGGGAAGTCCTTTATCTCTTGCTTCTTATTTCCCCGCTTCTTTCCACAAAAGCTAGTATAAATTATAAATACACCCTTCTATACCTTACCAGGGCTTCCCTGTGGCTCAGTGGTAAAGAATCTGCCCTCAATGTAGGAGACCCAGGTTCGATCCCTGGGTTGGGAAGATCCCCTGGAGAAGGAAATGGCAACCCACTCCAGTATTCTGGCCTGGAGAATTCCATGGACAGATGAACCTGGGAGGCTACAGTTCATGGGATCACAAAGAGTCGGACACGACTGAGTGATTAACACACACACATACCTTATTTGGGAGATCTTGTTATATCGGAGCTTCTTTTTCTATTACATATTTGTCCACTGTATGAAGGTACCTTAGTTTATTGAATCATCCCTGAGTTTAATGGACATTGGAGTTCAGGGTTTCTACAAATAACCTGTGAATGTGGTCCTTTAGGTCTACGCGAGTTCTCTCTGTTCAGTAATTTCCCAGAAGAAAAATTACTGAACCAAGGGGTAGATTAATTACTAATTTTCACAGATGTTGCCTATTTACACTTCATCAGGGGTGTATGCCTGTGTCCTCTCAGCCTTTACAACAAAGGGTATTAGCAAACTTGGATGTTGGCTCATCTTATAGGTAAAAACGGTAGCTGTTTATGAAGCATTCCCTCCAGGTAGGACCCGTTTTTCCACCAACTGTGTTAGGACCTTCTTTCCACAACTGCTGTCCCCGCCCTTCCCCCCACCTTGGTTCAGGTCTTTACAGGGCTCCCGCCTGTGTGGGAATCACACCAGGACTGGGTGTCTCGGACTGGCCTGGAAGCAGATCCAGTTTCAAGCCAGTTCCACCACTTAGAAGCGCAGTGGTGTCCTGCATATTGCTAACTCTTTTTGAGGTTCTGTTTATCTTTTTTTTTTTTCCCCAGAGTATAGTTGATTTGCAATGTTGTGTTAGTTTCTGCCATACAGCAAAGGGATTTAGTTGTACATATATATCTATCCACTCATTTTTAGATTTTTTTTCCCATATAGGTCATTAGAGTATTGAGTAGATTTCCCTGTGCTATACAGTAGGTCCTTATTGTTACTGTAGTTACTGTTTCATTGTTCCTTTATCTTTAAAATGGAAATTCCCTCATAGGCCTGTTTGAGAGTCAAATGAGATGCCCGTCAATCAGTTGCACACATAAGAATGTGTAGTAGTTCCCAGAAACGGCTTCTGAACATCAAGCACATCAGATGGAATTTTCACGTGTCCAAATGGAAGGATTAGATATAATGTTCTGAGAAGGAGCAACCCCTGCCGCAGAGATGGCAGGGCCCGAGGCGTGGCTGACTGTCAGCCACCTGTCCTGGCCTTTGGTGCTTCTCTCCCCCCGCAAACCAGCCAGTCTTCTCTCGGTCATGTGTCTTGCCTTTATCTTTCATGTGTCTTGTGATCGGAAAATTCCAGCTTAAGGTTGTTGAATCAGTGACCATCCACCCTCCTTCAGGGGAAGTGTTGTCCTGGGTATTCTGGGGGAATGAAAGGGAAGAAGAGGTCAGGAAGTATAGAGCCACACTGGACAGTGATGTGGGGAGCCAGACACCACACACACAGAAGCACGCAGCCAGCACCACCGTTCTTAGAGCATCCACAGAGACCAGCGTTTCTTGGAGCGTATGTTTTAAGGGAGATTCTCACCAACACTTGAAGAGTTTACTTAAGTTAATGTGTTACTTAAATGTATGTAACTTAAAATTGGGCATAAACACATTGTGCTTGAACTCTTAGAACTATAAAATCAAAACATCTGCAAATTGGGAATTCCCTGGCAGTCCAGTGATTAGACCTCCATGCTTTCACTGCCCTGGGCCCAGGGTTCAATCTCTGGTAGGGGAACTAAGATCCAGCAAGCTGGGCTGTATAAGAAAAAAACAAAACAAAACTACAAATCAGACATGAAGTGCAAAACCCATTTCAAATGAAATTTATTAATGTTTGGCAGAAACCAATTTACAGTTTACCTTGTGAAGAGAGGATTAACTGCCTCTCACAGCTTCTTTTGCATTCGTTGGGTCTGGATTATAATTATCCCTGAGAAGCATAGGTACAGTCTCTAGTGGTAAAGAGTGTGGACTCGAGCCAGACTGCCTGAGTCCTCCATCAACCAGCTTTGCCAACTCAGGCAAGTTAATGAACCTTTCTGATCATGATGTCCTCATCTGTAAAATAGGGGTGAGAATGCTTCAAAGGAGTGCTGGGGCGATGCAGCAAATAGAGATCTTCAGGTGCTTAGAACAGTGTCTGACTCAGCATGCATGCTGACCACGTGGTGGTGTCATTTTACTTCTGGGTACCTGTCACATGAGCTCTGCTTGTCCCCATATCCACTGCTGAAAAACCTTGCTTAGTAATATTTGTCAGAGGTCACTGTCATGAGGCCTTCCGTTGGGGAAGAAATGGTTCTTATTATATGCAGCCCACCTCTGTGCTTTTATTAGTGGCTCTTGACTGCCAAATAGTACCGTGTATCACCACCACAGTTCGCATGTTCAAGAAAACCACAGGCTCAGAATTGCTTGTCAGGGGTCCTTTATAAGGTGACCATTCAGATTCTCCAGGCCATGCTTTTTATTTACTTTACACATATAAGTACTCATAATACATATATTTTTCCGCCAGGTTGCTCTCTAAATGAAAGCACAAAGTTAGAAATTTTTTAAATAGCAAGTTTTTGGTAAACAGGGCCTTGCACCAGACCCCAGTAGAAGGACTGTAGCAGTTTCACAGTTTCATTTCTTGGTTTTTCTTTTTTTCACTGTTTCATTTCTATGTTGTATTTTAGAAATGCAAATACAAATATAAAACTGTCAAAATGCTTGACAGTTTTCTTTCTTTGCCTTTGCTTCACAATCTCATCTCTATCCCTTTTTCCCACTTGATGTACATGTCTCTTATTCTCACTGGGTCCTGAAGACTGGTACCAGTTCTGGTGAAGCTCTGTGAACTTGATTTCCCCTTGCCTTTAGTTTTGATTTGACAGAAGCTCTAATTGATCACACAGGCTTCTTGCTGTTTGGTGGCATTTCTCTAGGCATTAAATCGCTCACTTATTCTAACACCCCATCCATTGTTGTCATTAAAATCTTTCTTCTAGATCAGGACTCATGTCTATTTGATAACCATTTTGACAATGCTAGTAAGTGTTTCAATAAATCTTCTCCTTTGCTTACATTTTTATGTTTGTGTACAGGGAGGCTAAGCAGCCTTATCAGTAATAATGAGGTTAGCATTTATCGAGTACTTACTTTGTGCCAAACCCTGTACTAAGCACTTTACCTATATTATCTCATTTAATCTTTGTCAGAGTCATAGAAGTTGGACGCTGTTACCATATCTGTTTTTCAGATAAGGGAATTATGTCCATGAACTTCATGTTCACATTGTGGGGCCCACAGCCACATGCTAACCAAGGCTAGGTGGACTCGGGGAGCCCTGCTGTTAATCACTCACCACACCACCTCCTGGGAGCCCACAAGGAGTCGCGATCTCACAGAGGACCTTGTCAAAAATCTGCCTCGCTAGTTCATTTCAGATGAGGTCTCAATCTGTCCCAGCAGTTTGGACACATACAATTGGTTAGCAAATGTCCCTTCCTCCTTTGCTGGTGGAAACAACCCTTTTCTCTGCAGAACTCATCATTGCCTTCTCCCTACAAGCTGCATCTTGCTGCACTCTTGGTTTTCTCATGGGTCTGTTTTTAGAGTGCAGCTTTAGAGCAAGAATGATCCCCCACAACTCTCCCATAAATACAACTATACCTTTCTCGGACAGGTCATCCATTTATTTGCTGTGCTGTGCTTAGTTGCTTAGTCATGTCCAACTCTTTGCGACCCCATGGATTTCTTTGTCCGTCGAGATTCTCCTGGCACGAATACTGAAGTGGGTTGCCATGCCCTCCTCCAGGGGATCTTCCCAACACCGGGATCGAACCCATGTCTCCCACATTACTTATCGAGACAGAATTCACATACCATAAAATTAACCATTTTAAAGTGTAGTTTTCAGTGGTTTTCACTATAGTCTCAAGGTTGTGAATTCAACATCTATACTATCTTTTTTTAAAAATATTTATTTGGCTGCATTACGTATTAGTTGTGCCACATGGGATCTTGTATCTTTGTTGCAGTCTGCATGATCTTTAGTTGCAGCATGTAGGATCCAGTTCCCTGACCAAGGATCGAACCCAATCCCCCGGCAATGAGAGTGCAGAGTCTTAGCCACTGGACCACCAGGAAAGTCCCCAGCATCTACTACTATCTAATTCAAGAATATTTTCATCCCTTACCCATTAGTTATAAGTTTACCTATTTTGGACATTTAATATCAATCAAGTCATACAATATGTGGCTTTTTGTGATTGTCTCCTTTCACTCAGTACCGTGTTTTCAAGGTTCATCCACATTATAGCACATATCATGGCCAAATAATATTCTTTTGCCCATTGTGTAGATATACTACAGTTTCTTTATTTATCCATCAGTTAATGGGCATTTGTTTTTTTCTGCTTCTTAACTATCATGTTGCTATGTGTATTCATGTACAAGTGTTCTGTGTGGACATATGTTTTTAATTCTCTTGGGTATGTACCTAAGCATAGAATTGCTGAGTCCAGTAGTAACTCTATGTTTAATATCCTGAGGAACTATCAAATCATTTTCCACAGAAGCTACACCATTTTACATTTCCACCAACAATGTGTAAGAGTTCCAGTTTCTCTACATCTTTGCCAATACTTATTATTCTCCACCTTTTTTATTATAGCCATCCTGCTGGGCATAGAGTAGTATCTCATTGTGGTTTTGATTTGTATTTCACTATTGTCTAATGATTTTGAACACTTTCTTGTCTTTGTTGGCCATTTGTATGTTTTCTTTGGAGTTATGTCTATTCAAACCCTTTGCCTATTTTTTAAATGGCTTTAAATTGGGTTATTTATTATTAAGTTGTAAGAGCTCTATATTCTGGGTACTAGACCCTTAGATATATGGTATAGTAATATTTGCACATTGTGTTTGCAAATATTTCTATTAGATATATTTTTTATGAGTTGCTTATGCACTGGGAGAAGGCAATGGCACCCCACTCCAGTACTCTTGCCTGGAAAATCCCGTGGACAGAGGAGCCTGGTAGGCTACAGTTCATGGGGTCGCTAAGAGTCGGATACGACTGAACGACTTTGCTTTCACTTTTCCCTTTCATGCACTGGAGAAGGAAATGGCAACCCACTCCAGTATTCTTGCCTGGAGAATCCCAGGGACGGCGGAGCCTGGTGGGCTGCCATCTATGGGATCGCACAGAGTCGGATACGACTGAAGCGACTTAGCAGGAGCAGCAGCAGCTTATGCATTAGATGTCATATCTAAGAAACCATTGCCTGATCCAAAGATATGAAGCTTTATGCTTGTTTCCTTCTAAGAGTTTTATAGTTTTAGTTCTTACCTTTAGGTCTTTGATCCATTTGGGGTTAAATTTTTTTTTGGCTGTGCCATGCAGCTTCTGAGATCTTAGTTTCTAGACCAGGCATTGAACCCGGGCCAAGGCAATGAAAGGGCCAAATTGTTACCCCTGGATCGCCAGGGAATTACCAGGATTAATTTATTTTTTACTATTCATTCATTTATTTAGCTTCATCAGGTCTTAGTTGTGGCATGTGGGATCTTCATTGCAATGCACAGATTCTCTAGTTGTGGCCCATGGGCTCAGTAGTTGCGGTACATGGATTCTCAAGTTATGGTTTGTGGGCTTAGTTGCTCTGTGACATGTGGGATCTTAGTTCCCCAGCCAAGGATTGAACCCACATCCCCTGCATTGCAAGGTGGATTCTTAACCACTGGACCAACAGGGAAATCCCCGGGGTTAATTTTTTTGTGTGGTGTGAGATAGGGGTCCAACTTCATTCTTTTGCATAGAACTATTCACTTACCCCAGCACCATTTGTTGAAAAGTCTGTTCTTTCCCCACTGAAATGTCTCAGCACCTATGCTGAAAATCAGTTGCCTAGAAATGCGTGGGTTGGTCACCTCTTCTTGACTAGAATACTTTAAAATGTTGTTTGGGGTTATGATGGTATAAATAAGAGCAGAGCTCACCTAGAAGGCAGTCAGATGAAAACTTGAGATCTGAAATCCTTGCTTCCATAAGCCCACATGCGGGGGACCTTGATGTGTCTTCTGCACCCACTCTAAGCCTTTAAGGCAGATGTGTGCAATCTCTTGGGCTCCAGACAGCTCTTTTGACACCAGACCCTGCATTTGTCCGTGGTGTCCTCACTGGATTCATAAGCAGAGGTGGAGACAGCAAATAGGTTTACTTCAGAAACAGAACTTGGATTCTCTGAAGCCTCAGGAGGAGGGAGGGCGGAGCAGCCACTAACCAGTGCACATTCTAGAAGGTATAGCAGTGTGTGTGTGTGTGTGTGTGTGTGTGTGTGTGTGTGTGTACACAGTGTCACAAGGGCAGTGACACTGGCTCCCTTGGCCCCAGACATACCACTGAGAGGCAGGAAATGCCAGTCCCATCAGGCACACACCCCATGTATGTGGGCACATATACCACATAGCTTGTGTACACTGTTCTCCAGCAGCAGCTTCTGGAACTGTGAGGCTTCTCTGGCTCCACGCCCAGCCCATCACCCCAACCCTGCTGCCCAGTTCCTGTTCCATGGACAAAGAGGATCCTCACTTCACCCCAGCCCACATCCCAGGGAGCAGAGTCCTGGAGCCCAGCCCAGAGACACCATTCACCGAGGCTCTGCCGAGGTCGGCGTGGGGGCAGGGACAGGCCACACAGCCATTTAGCTGAGCAGACTCGCCAGACCCACAGTTAGCCTGCTCAGAGGGTAAAAGACAGGCAGTTCCCATTCGCCTCGAGTCCTTTTCTCTGCTTTGTGAGTTTTGTCACCTGAGACCCTGGGCCACACAACTCAACCTGGCCACTGAACCTGCCGAAGTCCCAGCTGGAGAAAAGCTTTGGTGGGAGGGTCTGTGTGTGGGAGCTGGGAGCACCGCCATGACTAAGGGGGTAATTTTGTTCAATCACAAAACAGCAGTTTTCCACTTAGCCTTGGGCATTCGAGCTGACAGCCCCATCACCCGGGTTTCTTTGTTTAAAAACTTTCCAGGGTGTTGTCGGAATTCAGCAAAGCCCAGGTAAACTCTGTGCCAGCCAACGGACCAAGCCGAGAAACGGAGGTTCCCACGCTACAGGCCCCGCTCCCTGGCCTCGACACCAGCACGTCCCTGCCCCTGGAGGAACCCGCAGAGCCCTGCCACGCCCTGGCCTCCTCTGGGACTGGAGATGGGGACCACAAGCAGGAGCCGCTTGCCCAGGCGCCCGGCCCCCTGGGCTGGCTGCAGCCGGGCCCTGCCCAAGGTATTCCTTTGGGGAGCGCTTCAGGCCAGCAGCCTCCTTGTCCTGTGAGAGAGGCCACCAGAGCAGCCGGCCAGGAAAGCGGCCAGCAGAAGCCCCCGGAGGATGACGGACCTCGGCTCAGCCTTGTGGTTCCCTCCCCCACCAGTCTGGTGAGTGGTATAAGCTGAGTTTTGGGGGGAAGGGGCGGGAGGAAAGGGGGTGTTGGTGAATGTCTCAGAGCCAGTGTAGGGTTTCCCCAGCTAGGGACCCCAAGTGGTCTCTGCCTTCTCTGAGCCCCCTTGCCTTGCATGGTTTGGTATTAACATCACGGTGATGGAGCTCATGTTCGGTGGGGTGTGAGTAGTGGATGGGAGCCGAGCTCTTTGCCCATCACATCCCATGGTGTCTCCTATCACCCACACACCCACCCCGTGGAGAAGGTAGTTCTTGCCCAACCACAGACTCTGCTGTTCACCACAGACACTCACCAGCTTATGCCTCACTGAGCTTTGGTTTCCTCCTCGGTGCTTGTTATTGTTTATTTATTTACTTAGCTGTGTCAGGTCTCAGTTGAGGCATGCGGGATCTTTTGTTGTGGTGCAGGGATTCTCCAGGTGGCTCGTGGGCTTACTTGCTCCACAGCATGTGGGATCTTAGTTCCCCGACCAGGGATCAAACCCAAGTCCCCTTGCAAGGCAGATTTTTTTTTTTTTTGCCACTGTGTCTTTTTTTTTTTTAATTGTTGAACTTTTTATTTGATATTGGGGTATAGCTGATTAACAATGTTGTGATAGTTTCGGGTGAACAGCAAAGGGGCTCAGCCATACATATACATGTATCTGTTCTCCCCCTAATTCCCCTCCCATACAGGCTGCCACATAACATTGAGTAGAGTTCCATGGGCTATACAGTAGGTCCTTGTTGGTTATCCAATAAATATAGCATCCCAAACTCCCTAACTATCTCTTTCCTTCCCCTTGGCAACCATAAGCGTGTTTATTGATCACATTAAAATGAAAGCATTTTAAATACGTATTTTAAATAAAATATAAAATTAAAGTTTTAATTAGTTAATTAAATAAAACTTTAATTAATGTTTTAATTAAAATTAAAGTTATTAAAATTAACTTCACTTTTTAAACTTTCTTTAATGTGGGTCCTGTAGCATCTAAGATGACCTATGTGGCTTACATTGTGTTTCTGTGGGACGACACTGTTCTAGAATAAGCTATTCCAGTGTGTTGATGACCTGAAGAAGCCCGCCTTGGGACTGTCCTGGAAGGAGCCCTGAGGGTGGAGGCCGGAACTGGGGGCCCTACTACTGTGAAGCAGTAGTCAGACTGTGCACTCGAGTTCTTATACCATTTCGCATTTGTTCTTGGGTCATGAAAAGCAGAAGTAGGAACTGGAGTGCACGTGTACCCACACAAAACCCAGAGCTCATCCCAGCTGTGTCTGGGGCTCCTGTTGGGCATACAGTCTTACTCTTTCAGCTCCATCCACAAACGTCCCTCCTTTGGCCTGTAGCTTCCAGATTCTATAACTCAGGATGGGCCAGGGCCATGAAATAGACTACAGGAGGCACCCCCACCCCTTCTTCTAACAGCTTTATTGTGATATAATTCACATACCATGCTATTCACCTAATTAAGTGCATAATTCAGGTTTTTTTATTCACAGTTGTACAACCATCACCACAGTCTAAGTTTAAATATTTTCATCTTCCATAAAAGAATCCCCCTACCCATTAGCAATGACTCCTGTTCTTCCCTCCCACTCTCCTGCCTCTCCTCACCTTGCTAAACCCTTAGCAACCACTAATCTACTCTGTCTATAGATTTGCCTGTTCTGGACATGCTACATATAGAGAATCATATGATCATATTTGTGATTGGCTTAGTTGCAATTAGCAAAATGTTTTTAAAGTTCATCCATGTTGGGCCTGTATTAGTACTTTGTCTTTTTTTTTAATATCCCATTGTAAATTCCATCATATGGATGTATCACATTTTATTTATCTATTCATGAGTTAATGAACTTTGGCATTTTTCCTACTTTTTGACTATTGTGAATAATGCTACTATGAACATTCATGTATAATTTTTTGCTCAGACATATATTTTTAACTTTTTTGGATGCATAGCTTGAAGTAGAATTTTGGGATCATATTGTATCTCTATATTTAACCTTTTGAGAAACTGCCAAACTGTTTTCCAAAAGCAGTTGTCTTGTTTTATATTTCAACCAGCAGTGTATTTCTCTACATTGTCACCAACAGTTCTTACTGTTTTGTTTTGTTTTTTTTATACAAGTGGTATCTCATTATGGTTTTGATTTACATTTCCCTGATGACTAATGATGTTGAGCATCTTTTCATGTGCTTATTACCATTTGTGTTTTTCTTTGAAGAAATGTCTATTCAAAACATCTGCTCATTCTTGGGAATTCCCTGGTGGTCCAGTGGTTAAGGCTCTGTGCTTCCAGTGCTGCGGGCACAGGTTCAGTCCCTGGTCAGGGAACTAAGATTTCCACATGCCATGTGCCATGGCCAAAAAAAGATTGCCCAGTCTTAAATAGGGTTATGTAATAAATTACATTTTTTTTTTTGTATATTCTGGACACTAGACCTTTCTTAGATAAATGATTTGCAGATTTTTTTCTCCCATTCTGTGCATTATCTTTTCACTTTCTTGATGGTATCATTTGAAGCATAAAAGTTTTGAATTTTGATGTAGTCTCTTTTTTGTTGCTTGTACTTTTGGTTTCATCTCTAAGTACTCCTTTTCTAATCCAAGGTCATGGAAAGTTACTCCCATGTGTTCCAAATGTTATAGTTTCATCTCTTACATTTAAATCTATGATCCAGTTAATTTTTGTATTTGGTAAAAGAATGGCGCCCAACTTCATTTTTTTACATGTGCTTATATAGTTATACGAGCACCATTTGTTGGAACGACTTTTTTTTTTTAACATTTTTATTTATTTATTGGCTGTGCTGGGTCTTCATTGTGGCTCAAGGGCTTCTCTAGTTGTAGCATATGAGCATGGTTGCCCAGCGGCATGTAGATCTTAGCTCCCCAACCAGGGCTCAAACGCACATCCCCTGCATTAGGAGACAGATTCTTTACCACTGGACCACCAGGGAAGTCCCTGGAAAGACTACTATTTGCCTGTTGCATTGTCCCACTTTCCCCTTTAAACATTTTTTTGAGGAATGATGTATTCAAAGCACCCAGATCCTCAGTGTACACCTCAGTGAATACTTATATATCACATACACTCTGTAACCATCCCGATTGAGATATAGAACATTTCCAGAAACTAGAAGTTTCTCTCCTGCCTTCTTCCACTCACTGCCCCCCCACTCCAAAGGAAACCACAGTTCTGACTTGTAGCCGATAAAGTCTTTCCTGTTATTGAACTTTATATAGATAAAATCATATATATTCTTTTACTTCTTTCACTGAACGTTATATATGTGAGATTCATCTATAGCCTGAGGTTCTTTTCCATTGTTCTGTAGTATGCCACCATAAGAATACAGATTCTTTACTACTAGTGCCACCTGGGAAGCCCATAGAATATATCACAATGTCCTATATATTCAATTCCCATAATGTAGTCACTGTCCCGTTAACAGACGTTTGAGTTGTTTTCAGGTTTGGGCTATTATGAAGAAAGGAGAAATGAGCATTCCTATACTTGCCTTTAGGTGAACTCATGTATTTGTTTCTGGGTGTGCATCTAAGAATGAAATTGCTAGGTCACTGGGTAGAAGCCTGGCATGCTGCAGTCCATGGGGTTGCAAAGAGTCGGACGTGACTGAGCGACTGAACTGAACTGGACTGAACTGAGACACTGCCAAAGTTTTCAAAGTGCTTGTACTAACTTATACTCGTGTTAGCAATGTGAGCATTTTCATTGTCCTTCATCATAGTCAGTGGTATTGTCAATCTTTTACATTCTGGCTACTCTGGTAGGTGTATAGTAGGGTCTCACTGTGGTTTTAATTTGCATTTCCCTGATGACTAATGATACTGATACCTTTTCATTTGCTTTTTGGAAGCATTCTTTAAAGTCACTGTCCCATTCTTGAATTGAGTTGTGTGTTTTCCTTATTGATTTGTAGCAGCTCTTTATATACTATGGATGTGTCTTTTATTGGAGAAAAAAGTACATATATATATTTAGCAAATATGTTCATATAATCTGTGGCTGGCCTTTCAGTTCAGTTCAGTTCAGTCGCTAAGTCATGTCCGACTCTTTGCAACCTCTCAACGGTATCTTTTTAGTATTATTTATTTAGCTGTGCTGGGCTTTGATTGTGGCATGTGGAGTCTTTTTTTTTTTTTCTAGTTTCAGCATGTGGGGTCTGGTTCCCTGACCAGAGTCAGACCTGGGACCCCCTGCATTGGGAGTGTGGAGTCTCAGCCACTGGACCACCAGGGAAGTCCTATCAGTCTTTCTGTTTCTCGATCAATGTGTTTTGTGTCTATTTTTAAAATCTCTTTCTACCCCAATGCTATGAAGGCTGTGGAAATCCCTGTATTTTCTTCTAGAAGCTTTCTTATTTTACCTTTTACAATTAGGTATGTGATCCACCTGAGCTTATTTAGATCTGGTATGAGGTAGGTGTTTTCCACATGGATGTCAGGTTGACCTCGCGCCGTTTATTGAATGCAACTATAAATCATGGAGCCATGTATGTGTGGATCAGACTCTCCGTTTTTGCTATCCCAAAGGTGACTTCAAGCCCAGAATGTCACAAGGCCCTGAAGGCTGTGACTATGAAAACAGCAGCACACACTGAGGTTGAAGAGAAAGGCTCTGCGGCCCCCACTAAAGAAGAGGGATGCCCCCTGGGGTTGGTGGCTGTGGGCCCCAACAGGGTTCCCCAGAGTGGCCTTAACCAGGGTGCGTTCACTCCTGTCCAGGGCTGGCTTCTGCTTTGCAGGCTCAGACATCCTATCTTGCCAGGGTCCCAAAGCTGGTGGACGGGACAGCTTGCTTTGTCAACAAAAATCTTCCTCTGCTCACCAAGTTTTGACACCTCCCCCGACCCCACCTCAGCCTCCATGCAGCTGCTCCCAAACCCAGCACCTTCCAGCCCTGGCTTTTACATTTTTTTAAATAAGGTTACTTATTTATTTATTTTCGACTGTACTAGGTCTTCGTTGCTGTACACAGACTTTCTCTAGTTGTGGTGAGCGGGGGCTGCTCTTTGTTGGGGTGCGCAGGCTTCTCATTGCGGTGGCTTCTCTTGTGGAGCACAGGCCCTAGGCTGTCAGGCTTCAGTAGTTGTGGTTTGCAGGCTTAGCTGCCCTGTGGCATGTGGGATCTTAGTTCCTGGACCAGAGATCGAACCTGTGTCCCATGCATTGGCAGGTGGATTCTTAACCAGTGGCCCACCAGGGAAGTCCCCCAGCTTTTACATTTGCTGTTCCCTCTGCTTGAACTGTTTCCCATCTCACTGCTTTTCCTTAGTGTCCTTTCAACCTTCCCTGACCACCCTGTTTCAAAAACACCCTCCCCACTGACTCTCTTTCCCTCTCACCTGCTTCACTTTATGACACTCCTCACTTGGTTAGATTCTGTTATATCTTTGTCTACTTGTTTATTGCCTTATTTCTGTCTGGAATATTGTCTGCATGATACAAAAGACCATGCCTGGTCCCTTAGCTCTGAGCACTGTACCGGAGAGAGAGTAGGTATCAGTGAATAGTTCTTAAGTTCTCCAAAGACTCTCAAGATGCTAGCTTGTAAGTTTATACGGAGGAATGCTCCACCACGGAGGGTGCATGGGGCAGGCAGGTTGGTCCAACCAGCTCATCTGCTGCCTCCTGGCCAGCTTCAGGGGAGTCTGGTTGCTGGAGGGTTGCTTGGGGAACAGGGCATCAGAGCACCAGACGCCAAGCCCAGTGTAAGATGCTGGTCCCTCCCAGGGCCTGTCCCCAGGGGGCGGCTGTGTGCCCATCCATCCCCCTTGCTCAGGAGACAGTCCCTGTGCTGCCCCTGGGATTCGACTCTCTCTATGCTGCTGTCACTTCATCATTGCTGTTTATCTGAGAGCCAGTCAGTCTTTCTTTAAAACTTTGTTTTTAATTAATTTTATTTAGAGCCCCAGCTATGGGCCCAGCACTACGCTTGGTACAGTGATGGAGCAGGACAGAGGCCCTGCTCTCTGGAGACAGACACTGAGCTAGACAAAGGCCTTCTGCATCATAATTACACTTGTGTTAAGTGCTGGGAAGAACTGGAGTGACTCTGTGTATGTGGCATCCAGAACGTCGTGAGTTGGTTTCTCAGTCTGACTCCCAGAGGACAATCTGACTTCTAAGACTTGGCTCCAATCACTGCCCTCAGAGACCACTGACCTCTGGCATGTGGTCCCCTCCCCCAGATCAGGGTACAGGCAGTCCTTTCACCTGACATGATGAGGACAGACTAAACAAAAGGGATTTTTTGAAAGTGGTCCAGAGACCTCACATCTCACTCCTCTGCCAGACCGCTTTCAGGGATTCAGCTGTTGTGCGTAGCATCCTGGTACCTGTAGTTACTCCACATGGCCTTCTTCTGTCAGGTCCTGGTGGCAGGTGCTGCTCTGGCTTAGATCCTAGGTCAATGGTGATTTCCCCCCACAGGGAATGAGCCAGATGGGTGGCCCTGAGTGAGCAGGAGGCAGGAAGGTGGGGGGCGGGGAACAGTGGTGTGCTTCCCCCCTCCCTGGAATAACTCGGGATCCTGGAGTGGGGCACAGTTATAGAGCTCAGTCCAGGCCCATGTGCAG